>NC_060139.1:493266021-498266021 GCF_021461385.2 Schistocerca piceifrons | reverse complement strand
ACAACATAAACTATACCCACTGTATAATACATTTTCGTTATAAAACAAGCCTATGTGCCTAATAATGCAAAATTAATACAGTTAGTTAAAAAAACTTGGTAAATAGAAAATAAAGTAAAAATACCAAAATGAAAATACATTGATATGATTCTAACTCATACGAGAGATTATTCATTGTCACTTTCTATAACCCTCTCACAGTCTGTGCCTTAATATAGAATCGGAATCACATCCTTCTCTGGTATCTCTTAAAGAATGTCTTTCCTGGGGCAACACCTGTGATCCTGAACCGCTTAGTTGTGCAGTTTTCAGCCGTCCTTGTCGCCTTCACTGACAACGTCCTCTTCTTTCTTCTCTCCTTGTTATTACATCCACGGTAATTGCTGTCTCAGAATTGAATATATCGCTATAGAACTCTGACAAATTGTATGGATATAGTTATTTATTTCCTTAAGATATTTCCACATCCAAAATTTTATTTCATACGTAAAGGCAGACGAAAATCTAATTGTGAAGGGGGATTGCAATGTGGTCGTAGGGGAAGGTGAGGGTAGGGGAGAATACTGGCTTGGTACTAGGAATGGGAGGGAAGGAAGACTAACTGAGTTCTGCAATAAATTACAGATGGCAACAGTGAATACTCTGTTCAAGAATCACAAAGGGAAGAGGTATATTTGCAAGCGACCAGGAGACACGGGAAGATATCAGTTAGACTACATCATGATCAGGTAGAGATTCCGAAATCCATTATTGGATTGCAAGATGTACCCAGGAGCAGATATAGATTTGGATTACAATTTAGTGGGAAAGAGTAGCTTGAAGTTTAAGAGACAAATCAGGAAGAATCACTGCGCAATGAAGTGGTATACGGAAGCGCTAAGCAATGAAGGAATACGTTTGAAGTTCTGTGGGGTTATAGATACAGTAATAAGGAATAGCTCAGTATTCATTTCAGTTGGACTAGAATGAACAAGTCCAAACGTGCAATCACAGAGGTTGGCAAGAAAATCATAGGTATAATAAAGGTAACTGCGAAGAAACCATGGGTAACAAAGGAAGTATTTCAGCTGATCGATGAAAGAAGAAAGTAGAAACATGTTCAGGGAAATACAGGAATTAGGAATGAAATAAATAAGAAGTGCAGGGAACCTACGGCGAAATGACAGCAGGACAAATGTGAAGAAATCGGAAAAGAAATGATGGTAGGAACGTCTGACTTAGCATATATATATATATAAAGTCAAAATAACCTTCGTTGAAATTAAAAGCAAGGGTAGCAACATTAAGAGTCCAATGGGAATTGCACTGTCAAACGCAGAAGAGAGAAAGGATAGATGTAAAGACTACATTGAAGGACCCTATAAGGGGAAAGACTTTTCTCATGACATTATAGAAGGAATCGATATAGAAGGGATAGGAGATCCAGCTTTAGAGTCAGAATTTAAAAGAGCATTGGAAGACTTAAGTTTGAGAGGCAGAAGGGGCAGGTAACATTCCGTCAGAATTTCTAAAATCATTCAGGTAACTGGCAACAACGCGACTATTCACGTTGGTGTATAGAAGTGTCTGGCAACGTACCATCTGCCTCACGGAAAAATATCATCCACACAATTCCGAAGACTACAAGAGTCAGAAGTGCGAGAACTATCGCATAACTAGCTTAACAGTTCTTGCATTCAAGTTTCCGACAAGAATAATATACAGAAGAATGAAAAAGAAAATTGATGTGTTAGATGACGATCAGCTTGCGTTAGGAAAAGCAAAGGCCCCAGAGAGACAGTTTGATGATTCACTAGCTGCTGAAACCAAGATTAAAGATAAATCAAGGCATGTCCATAAGATTTGTCGACCTGGAAAAAGTGTTCGTCAGTGGCAAATGGTGCAAGATGTTCGAAATTCTGAGAAAAGCAGGGATAAGCTATAGGTAAAGACGGGTGAAACACAACAGGCACAATAGCCAAGATGGAATAATAGGAGTGGTAGACCACGTGATAATTGCTCGGATTTCAAAGGATGTAAACAGGGATGTAGTCTTTCGCCTTTACTGTTCCATCTGTTCATGGCGGAAATAAAAGGAGGTTTCAAGAGTAGAATTAAATTTCATGTTGAAAGGATACCAATGTTAAGAGTCGCTGACGTCATTGTTGCCCTCAGTGAAAGTGAAGAAGAATTACAGGATCTGCTAAATGTAACTAACAGTCTAATGAGTACAGAATATGGTCTGAGATTAAAACGAAGTAAGACTAAGGTAATGAGAAGTAACAGAAATGAGAACAGCGGGAAACTTAATATCAGGACTGGTTATCACGAGAAAAATGACGTTAAGGACTTCTCCTACCTAGGCAGAAAAATAACACATGAAGGACGGAGCAAGGAAGACATAAAAATGCAGACTAGCACTGAAAAATAGGGCAGTCATGATCAAGAGAAATCTCCTGGTACCAAACATAGAACTTAATTTGAGGAAGAAATTTCTGAAGATGTAGTTTGAAGCGCAGCATTGGATGGTAGTGAAACATGGACTGTGGGAAACCAGGAAAAGAAGAGAATCGATGTATTTGAGATGTGGTGTAACCTCCCCACAAAATTTTTTAAGAAAGGACGATACTAATTAGAAATGCTGATGGACATTGCTCTATGCGTAACCTGCCCACAATGAAATGTACTGACAATGGCAACAAAAATGTGAAATTCGCAATCTGACTCAAATATAAATTCCTCATGAAAAATTAAAGTCCATTCAGTGATAAGAAAATTTAATTAAATCGAAATATCGGTCTTTGGCCCTGTGTAAAACAATCAGAATTAAAGTCTTACCTCGGAATAAATGGATGTCACATATCTGCTCTTGTTGTTGCGCACCGCTTGGAGGAACTGCATTGCAAATAATAATATTCTGTTTTTTTTTTTTTTTATTCTAGTGAAATTTTTCTTCAAAAAAAGTGGAATGAAATGGGAAGTGCAACGAGATCTCTAGTTCAATAAAAAATTAAATTTTTGAAAAAATGCTTTTGAAATAAAAATTATTATTGGGGAACTTGTTGGAGAATAATTACAATAAATAAATTTTTACATTATCTAATAATTATATTAATTAATGGTATACCTTATTCACCATCTTGACCAGTGTTGCCGACCGCCTACATCACACAACCGCACTGGGCTGCTACTACTGACCGACCGCTCTGCATGACGACTAAACCGAGCTACAGACTCGCAACGACTGAACTGACAGACTCGCAACGACAGACTGTACTGCACTGGCCTACAGCTACTAACAGACTGAGCAACGACTACTGACAGACAGAGAACCGCTCGCAACACTCGCGCGGTCAAGCGCATACTCTCTGGTCACAGATGCTACAATGCCTCGCCATCGCTGCTGCGTTACATACGTGTTTCATAACCCTCCACTGGGGGGGCAAAAATTTGGCAGCGATGGTGAGTCATTTGGACTTGCCAATCGCGGCAAAATTTTTCTTTAACTAACAAAATTCTACAACTTACAGAATATTTAAATGTTGTGCACACGCACTAAGTACAAAATATTATCAGACAAAGACAAATGTGAATACTAAACATAGTAGCAAATCAGAAAAAAGTATATACAAATTTTTTTGACAGATAAAGTGCACAGGCACTGAAAAAATTCTTTAGCATATGCAGAACAAATAAACAGACTGGCAAGAATAATTAGATGTAGTACATAAAGTAAATGTTGTGCACACGCACTAAGTACAAAATATATCAGACAAAGACAAAATGTGAGTACAAAACATAGTAGCAAATCAGAAAAGTATATACAAATTATTTGACAGATAACAAAGTGCACAGGCACTGAAAAAATTCTTTAGCATATTCAGAACAAATAAACAGACTGGCAAAAAATATTATGTTGACAAGTGCACATGCACTGAAAAAATGTCTTTAGCATTTTCACAACAAATAAACATAATGGCAAAAAAAAAAAAAATCATGTCCAAAGTGCACATGCACTGAAAAATGTCTTTAGCATTTTCACAACAAATAAACATAATGGCAAACATCATGTCGACCAGTGACATAAGTGTACTCGCACTGGAGTTTAGCGAATCGAAAAAATGTATAACCTATGAACATAAATGATGTTACCAAAAAAATTTTTTCTTTATGTGACAAGAATCAGGATAGGAAAGGGAAGGATTGCATCATGGTTGTAGCACTTTAGATTGCACACAGCTGCTCTGAAAGTCCATATCTTTCCACAGAAGTACAACACCAAGTGACACAACTTGAAGTTCTTTTCCCATCAGAATTTATCAGTGTAGCAAAGACACTGAACTGTCGTAGTAATGTTCCATGTTTTCATTTTGGCAGTACATTAGGTACACCAAACAGTGGGACCATAATAACGTCTTCATTGCTCACGGTGGTGGACAGCATGTCGTGTCAACACCACACTCTTACAAGGCACACCAACGTAGAATTAGTGCAAAACCAAAGATAGTGCTCCATGATCACTAGGATAAACAGGACAAATGGACATTGCAGTAATTCAGGGTAGTCAGCTTATGAGGTGAAGGACATCAAGTCACATAATATTGACAATTACAGTCTTCATGAGTAGTTTGTGGCATTCATAGCCTAGTTATTGAACATTTCTGTACCAAGTATGTAGTATTACAGAAAAATGTTCATTAATTGTTTTACATAGAATCAGTAATCTTCTTTTCCTAGTTACAAAGCATTATTAAATAATCGCATTCTTTTCCAGTTACAGAGTATAATTAAGAATCATTAGCCTTTTCCTAATTACAGTTAATTAATCATTTGTCATTAATTAATCATTTGTCTAATTACAGTTAATTAATCATTTGTCGTTAATTAATCATTTGTCTAATTACAGTTAATTAATTAATCATTTGTAGCCTTAATTAATTACAAAGCATTATTAAACAGTCACATTCTTTTCTGGTTACAAAGTATCAACATTGGAAACAAGAGCTAATCAATGGCATAATTAATCACAATTCGTGGAGTGACATTAATTATTGGCACTCAGTGGCCAGCAAGTATTGAATAGAATCATCATTCAGTATTATTCAGATTATTACGAAGTCATTATTAAAAATCAGTTAATTACAGTCAAATCATTAATAATCACAGGCATTATAAGTGGTAACATTACAATAAACAGTGTTCCTCCTTCAGTAGTATTCAGACCATTACAAAGTCATTATTAAAATCAGTTAATTACAGTCAAATCATTAATAATCACAGGCATTATACGTAGTATCATTACACTAAACAGTGGCAGTTATTAGCTAGTGACAAAGCATCATTTTGAATATAGTCTCATTAAGAGGTCATTACTCAAGTGACATGCTATTCAGAGTTGATCAGTATTATTCAGAATTTTCTCAAACTGGTATCACTATTTGGGACTGTTAATACATTTTATATTTTTTTTTCTTTTTTTTTTTTTTTTTTTGTTAGCAATGCATTGCGTTGGGATCGATAATTAATTGCTGAAACATAACACTATTTGTTTTTGACCTATTGCAACAAATGAGGATAGGTAACGTCATTCGTCATGAGTCAGCTGTAGCAAGATTATGTAACAAGGCAGTACATGTGATCACATTTATAAATGATAAACACAAATGGGTAAAAAATATAAAAATGCAAGTACTAGAACAGGTATAATAAGTAACAGGTTTAGTAAGTATCATGAAAAGCTTCTCCTGGAAAAAATACAAAAACGGATTATTGACCTGAAAGAAGAAACGCACACTATGCTGAAAAGTAGTGAACTTCGAATTAACAGGTAGTGAAATGTGTATAAAAATGTGTTTCATAGCTGTCCTTTCCAAAACTTTCAGTCATCCTACTATGCAATGTAACACCTGCTGTCAAAGCAAACTGCAACAAATACCTAAATAACTACGTAGCATAAATACATAACTTCAACATTATCCTCATCTGTAAAGAAAAAAACTTCATTATCCATATCATCATAACTTCACCATTATCATCACCTGGAAAGAAAAACTTCATTATTCATAATACCATATCCTTCATCATTATTCATCAGTACTCATTATCATCTGCAAAAAATCACTTCGTTACTCATTACATAACTATTTCTTATCTCTAGCATATTTCATCACTAAAACTAAGATGTGTAGTTCTCTCTGACAGCCTGCATCAATCACCTTGTATTCTGAAAGAAAAATTAGTTAAGACTGCTATTCTGTGATGAGTATAGTATATTCTTGTTAATGTTTGTTAATCCTGATCCATTTACTCTTCCTCATAAAGTTATTGCATCTCCTTTCGTTTATTCCGTAGGTGAAATTCCCATTTATGGTAAATTTATTTCTTAGAATCATCATTCCTTTCTGAAATTGATGAACAAAGATTAATGTCCTGCATTTAAATCATATACCCACTAGATAATGACTGGTTTATGGTAACATAATTAACCCTACAGCATAACATGACAGAAAACGTAATATGTCAAAAACATTGACAGTGTTCAAAAACAAAAATATACACAGAATAATACAATGCAGTAGCAAAAAAAATGTTAAACATTCACGATCTTGAGGTGTCATATGGCAACAAAAAATGTCAAAGTCGACTGGTGTGTGTTATATCTTAACTATTTCATAGTGCATACAAACAAAACTGGAGTACAGTCATATACAAAAAAAAAATGGAAAATGTGCACGGTCTGATGTGTAACGACAAGAAAAGCGACCTGCTAACCTTACCTTGCCGGGCACTTGCCAAGAAAAAATACGATAATCATCAATAAGTAGTCACATAAATATAATTGCTGAAATAGTCATAAATGTGTAAATTCATCTGGAAAAATATGCACGGTCTGATGTGTAACGACAAGAAAAGCGACCTGCTAACCTTACCTTGCCGGGCACTTGCCAAGAAAAAAAACACGATAATCATCAATAAGTAGTCACATAAATATAATTGCAAAAATAGTCATAAATGTGTAAATTCATCTGGAAAAATATGCACGGTCTGATGTGTAACGACAAGAAGAGCGACCTGCTAACCTTACCTTGCCGGGCACTTGCCAAGAAAAAAATACGATAATCATCAATAAGTAGTCACGTGAAATAATTGCTTTAGTAAATGGCATCATAGTGTGTTGAATCATACAGTGGTTTCACTCAATAAACGGTTTAATGTTTGAGATATGGTGATTGCCTTTCGATTTTCTGGTTCTCAAAGTTTCGACGTGTACAACATTGGGGTGAGGGATGCTGCGAATCCGATACGGACCTGCGTATAGAAGTTCAAATTTACTGCACTTACCTTTTAATTTGCTGGATAAATAGTGTGTACGTACTAGTATCTTCTGTCCAACGTGAAAGTCGCGGCGTGTACAAACCTGTTTTTGCTGTCTTCTCCGGCGCTCTGCGGCACGTTTGATGTTGTTCAGCGCAATGTCAATTATTTCGTGGTGTCGTAGGCGACGACTTTTGGGAAATTCTATTAATTCTTTAATTTTGTTCGGTGGTTCAACGTTTTTCAGTATAACAGTCGGAGTTAGCATAGTGGATTCATTTGGAATGGAATTAATTACATCTTGGAATGAGAGTATGTGTGTATCCCAATCAATATGTCTTTTGTGGCAGTATATTCTACACAGTTTACCAATTTCTTTCATTAATCTTTCACAGGGATTCGAAGAAGCGTGGTACTTGGATATATAAATCGGAGAAATGTTTCTAGCTCGTAACATGCGTGTCCATACACTACTACGAAATTGTGATCCATTGTCGGAAATTACTTTCATTACATGCCCTACATGAGATAGAAAATGTTTTATAAATGCTTTCGAAACAGTTTTAGCAGTAGCTTTGCGTAACGGAGTGAAAGTAACAAATTTTGAAGTGAGCTCAACAGCGACAAAAATGTAGCAAAAACCTCTGTTAGTTCTCGGAATCGGACCAAAAATATCTACTGCGGCCATGTGTCTTAATTTAACAGGTATAATGGGATATAAAGGAGGAATATGTGAAGTGGTGTCTGATTTAGCTTTCTGGCAAATTTTACAAGACGCTAGAACTCGTCGTATACGTTTTTCCATGTTAGTAAAATAACAGTTCTGTCTCAGTATAAGAAAACATTTTCGTGTTCCGTAATGTGCGTAACTTAAATGAGTGTACCAAATTAATTTATTAACCAGTTCGTCAGGAATGCATAATAACCAGCTGTTGCTGTCAGGATGAGAGCGGCGAAACAGAATGTCATTACTTACAGTGTAATGGTTTCTAATCGTAACATTATTCCTATCTTGCCAAAGCTGTTTAATTTCTTTCCACACGTTGTCTTTATTTTGCTCCTTTGCTATGTCCTGTAATGACGATGAAATAAAGTTTTCAAAAGCAACTTGCTGAATGTACATGACACTGAAATTTGTTTTGCAGAAGTTGGTTGCTACGTCTTGCTGATTGTTGCCGAGAGAACGCGATAGTGCGTCTGCTATAACATTTTGTGTACCGGGAATGTGAACTATTGTAAAATTAAATTCCTGTAAATATAGTTTCCATCTACTTAATCTATCGTGAGTGAATTTAGCTGAAAGCAAAAATTGTATAGCTCTGTGGTCTGTGTAAACAGTGGTGTGTCTGCCATAAAGAAAATGCCTAAATCTCGTGAAAGCCCATACAACACATAATGTTTCAAGTTCTGTAACAGAATAATTTCGCTCAGCAGGTGACAAAATGCGGCTTGCAAATGCGATGTTTTTAATTACTGTGGAACCATTTTCTTCTATTTCCTGGAAAATGTGTACGCCTAAAGCGGTGTTGGAACTGTCGGTAGCAATGGAAAAATTTCTGGTAAGATCTGGGTGCGATAAAAGTGGAGCATTCAACAGAGCATGTTTCAGGTTCATGAATTCAGAGTGTGCTTGCTTATCCCAAGACCAAATAGTGTTTTTACCCGTTAATTGGCATAGTCTAGGCGTGTCTAAAGCAGAATGGTGAATAAATTTACGAAAAAAGTTAATTAATCCCAAAAAACTGCGTAATTGTTTCTTCGTCGTAGGAACACTAATGTCACGTAGAGCCTGAAGTTTTTCTGGATCAGGCGCAATGCCTTCTGCTGAAATTACGTGTCCAAGAAATTTTATGGAAGTTTTGCCAAAATGCGATTTACTGAGGTTAACTGTAAGTCCTTGTGCATGGAAAGTTTGTAACAGTTGTTCAAGAATCATATTGTGTTCAGACCAGTTAGCTTCTGCGATAAGAATATCGTCTACATACGTCGTAATTCTGTCTTTAAGTTCTGTCGGAAGTATTGTGTTCAAACCGCGAATAAAAGCTGCAGAAGAAATAGTTAAGCCGAATGGTAGTTTGCAAAATTGATAACAGTCACCGAAACAGAGAAAAGCTGTGTATTTTCTGCAGTTCGGATGAAGTTGAATTTGCCAAAATCCCGATTTTAAATCTAGTGTAGAATAAATAGCAGTACCGTGAAATTTTTGTAAAAGTTCCTCTAATGTCTGTGGTCGGTCTGTTTCATTAATAATAATGTCATTAATGCGACGTGAATCAAGTACAAGGCGAAGTGAGCCATCTTTTTTCTTAACAATATGTAGCGGGTTTATGTACGGACTAACTGCTGGTTCAATAATTCCCTGATCAAGCATATCTTGCAGCTCTTTTTTAACCTGTTCTCTGTGAATATATGGAATGGGATAATGCTTTGCTTTAAATGTGTCGTGCGGTTTGACTTGAAATTCATACATAAAGCCGGACATAGTACCAGGAATGTTGTCAAAAACTGGCGCTTGCTGTAAAAGAATTTTGTGTAATTGCGTTCGTTCGTCGTCTGTAGTTGCACTGCTCTCTTTAACCTTATCAGAAATTAACTGCATAACGTCGTAGTCAGCTTCGTCTGGAGTATTATAGTTATGTACGTACGTATCCGTGAACAATGTGAGATTACAGTCTATGTTACGTGTTGCGGAAATGACCTCTGTGCGGTTAATTGTTTGTTCTTCCGTAGATAAAGAGTGCTGAAACTCTAAAGCCAATTGTACATTTTCATCCTTTAGCATTAAATAAGAATTCTGAAAGTCGATAACTGCGTCGTGTTGTACCAGAAAATTCGTACCTAAAATAATGTCTGTTGTCAATAAAGGCACAATCCAAAAATTAGAGTGAAAAGTATGACCTCCAATACAAAATGATAAATGCGTCTGTAATTTAACGTCTACACCTTTACTCGATACTGCTCCTTTCACTTTTGTTTTGCCTAAAGGTAACGTCGGATAAGTATTCTCTTTGTTGCACTCGTTGAAAGTCTCCTCATTAATTACTGATATAGGTGATCCGGAATCGATTACCGCTGAAAATTTCGATGAACCAATTTTAATTTCGATAACAGGATGTGAAATGGTTTTCTGAATAACTGGTCTTTCCTGTAAAAGAGTGTCTCTGATGTCGTCAAAAGTAATTACATTTTCGTGAACAACATTTTGCGTGTCTAAGGTAGTGCTTGTGTTATTAGAAGATGCGTCCTGTGCAGTATTTAGTCAGATTCTATCTGACGTGTTATTATTATTAGGAGGATTCTGTGGCATTTCGACTATTTGAACTGTTCTATTACTTCTTCCAGACGTGTTACGCTCTGGATGGTACCTACTGTCGGGTTCATTCATGACAATATGTTCTTGCGTATGATTTTGCTGTTGGTATGACCGACTGTTGTTAGATGTTCGCTGAAAATTGTCCTCATTATTTTTACGTCTGTCGTAATAGTCACTCCTATACGGCGCATTACGATAGGAATTGAAATACTGTCTTCTTTGTACGTAGTTGTTTCCTTGCTGACGTACGTTACTATTTGTTGTACCAGGGGCTATACGTCCACGCGGCGAAACATTAAAGCCTGGTTGACTTTGTGTATTCCATTGTTGGTTAGGTATGTTAACCGGCTGGTTTTGATGTTGTTGTTGTGAAACATCTCTATTGTTACTAAAGTGTTGTTCCTGTTGCTGAAAATTTTGACGGTATTGATAATTCGAATTTTGCCTGTTATTAAAGTTTTGGTAATTGTCGTTCCTAAAACGTCTGTTATCTTTCCGACTGGAATTACGTCCCTGATCATAATTGTAGTACTGTTGTTGACCTTGGTTGTTACCCAAAAAGTTTTTGTTTACAAAAGAATAATCAGATTGCTGTACTTCCAAGAGCTGTAAAAGATCTCTGAATGCTGAAATGTTTTCTTTTTGCTGGCCCGTTAGAAGTGACACTCGTAAAGACCGTGGTAATTTAGAGATGCATAGTTGGATAAGTGCGGATTCACTGTACGGTTCACTTAGGTACTGGTTTTGTTGTACCATATGCTCAAAAAATTGCGTTACACTGGGAAAATTTGAGTTCTCGTAGTTTGGCAAACTAATTAGTTGGTCTTTAATTCCGCGCTGTGTCGTCTTCGACCAGTACGCTGACAGAAAAGCATTCTGAAATTCCTCTACCGAGTAACACTGTCTCGCGATCGGTCTCATACGAGTTGCCGGTTCGCCTTCCAAAAAACTGCAAATAAATTCAAGTTTATGTGTTACAGGCCAAGTCGGTGGAAGAGCAAAACTAAACTGTTGAATCCAATCCAGTGGGTGAATCTGCGTTCTATCGTTTTTGAAAACCTTAAACTTTCTCACTGACAGAAAATGTTTGTAGTCGAAGTTATCATCTCTGCATGATGGAACAGGTTCAGGATCGTAAGAGTATCTATTGAACTGCGGTTGATCGGAATCTAAGTCCCGTACTCTCTGTAGATTACCCAAATTATACGCGCTGCGTGAGTCTGACACATGTTCAAAAAGTGGCGTCTGTTGTGGTATGTTATTAACTGACATGTTTTTGATCTCTGTTACTTCTTGTTGTAAGTTTGACAACTTCCTCCGTAACGTATTGTTAGATGAATCGATCTCATTAATTGTCTGCTGTAAATTTTGAAATTCAGGCGTTTGGATAAATGAAACCGGTGCAGTATCGTCTGATTTATTGTCATTAGCATTTTCGATAACATCAATACGACTGGCCAATTCATCACATTTTTCAGTCAATATCTTAACCTGATCATCGGTTTTAGAATCAGACGCATTAATCTGTTTTTGCAACTTGCGCGTAGTTTCGCTCAGTTTTTTAACATCAGCTTTGATAACATCACAATCCTGTGTTAGATCTAATTGTTCGAATCTATCTGTCACTGTTTGAATATTTACTGTGTGTGTATCTGTTTTTGATTTAAGGTCAGAAATTTCATCCCGTAATTCCGCGTTCAATTGTTCTATGGTATTAATTTTGTCGGACACAGTAGTAATATTATTGTCTACATACGTCTTCGCTTTCGCGAATATTTTACGTTTGTCCTCTTGTCTTTGTGCAGTGATTGTTTCCATGACTTGTCGTTTTACTTTGTTTTGATCCTGAATAAATCTGCGGAAACGCGTATCACTGTTCTGTATGTGCTGATTAAAGCGCTCGTTAATCTGAGTGTTCTGCTGTTCGAATTTCGCGTCTATCTTTGCGTCCATAGTGCGCGAAAGTTCTACCGTCATTGCTCTAAACTCGTCCCGTAATTGTGTAGCTTTTTCAGAGCACTGTTTGGCGACTCCGCTAATTTCGTCTCTGAGTGTATCTGTTGCGGCTGTTTGCATTTCCCTTAATTCTTGTGCAACAGACTTTATTTCTTCGCTATTTTTTCGTGAACAAGCCTCAATTTCCACGCGCAACTGTTCCTTAGTGTCATGGCACTGCGCGGCAACGTCTCTAATTTGTTCACTAAGTTTGTCTTGTTTTTTGTCATTATTGTCAAGTTTTTCATTTAAGTGTTTGAAATTTTCGTCATTTTTGTTCTTAGACTGTAGCATTATTGTCATAAATTGTTCCAAAGTAACATTACCTACTTTATTCTCACTACTGTTTGATGGTGTATCTACAATTGTCGCGTTTTGTGTGACCATTTGGTCATTCTGTAATTTACAAAAACGTTTATCAGTCGGATGTACATTGTCAGACACTGTTCCGGAATTAAATAAATCCGTCGTACTTTGTGTATCCTGATCACTTTCTTTAGACAAATTTGCCTGTACGTTACTTGAATTTTCCAAATCGGGTGTGTTAAGCTCTGCAGCGCTCATTACCATAGAGCATTCTGCGTCATCAATTGTCGTCAAGTTAACAGACGAGACAATTGAGTTCGTTTGTTCATCATTAAGGTGAAAGTCATCATTAGTGGTTGGAATGCACTGACTGTTAGTGAACGCAGGATTGTCATCATTACGTTGCGTATCACAATTACTATCGGTCACGTTGTTTAAGTCGGTAATTTCATTCACAATACTTCGCGATACACTATTCACAGTCTTTCGCGGCATTTTTACAATAGTCAAAATTTTTCACAAAACAAATAAGCACAATGCAAAAGCAACACACAAATACAACAAAGCAGCAAATTGCCGTTGACCTGTAGAAAGAAAGTCACAATATTATTAAAAGCGTTGCGCCAAATCCTAATTATCTAAGCAAATAAGAGCAGATATCTGACTGTCGCTCAAAAGACTCTCAACGAAATACGATCCTGGACTGGGTGTCGCCAAGTGTAACCTCCCCACGAAATTTTTTAAGAAAGGACGATACTAATTAGAAATGCTGATGGACATTGCTCTATGCGTAACCTGCCCACAATGAAATGTACTGACAATGGCAACAAAAATGTGAAATTCGCAATCTGACTCAAATATAAATTCCTCATGAAAAATTAAAGTCCATTCAGTGATAAGAAAATTTAATTAAATCGAAATATCGGTCTTTGGCCCTGTGTAAAACAATCAGAATTAAAGTCTTACCTCGGAATAAATGGATGTCACATATCTGCTCTTGTTGTTGCGCACCGCTTGGAGGAACTGCATTGCAAATAATAATATTCTGTTTTTTTTTTTTTTTATTCTAGTGAAATTTTTCTTCAAAAAAAGTGGAATGAAATGGGAAGTGCAACGAGATCTCTAGTTCAATAAAAAATTAAATTTTTGAAAAAATGCTTTTGAAATAAAAATTATTATTGGGGAACTTGTTGGAGAATAATTACAATAAATAAATTTTTACATTATCTAATAATTATATTAATTAATGGTATACCTTATTCACCAACTTGACCAGTGTTGCCGACCGCCTACATCACACAACCGCACTGGGCTGCTACTACTGACCGACCGCTCTGCATGACGACTAAACCGAGCTACAGACTCGCAACGACTGAACTGACAGACTCGCAACGACAGACTGTACTGCACTGGCCTACAGCTACTAACAGACTGAGCAACGACTACTGACAGACAGAGAACCGCTCGCAACACTCGCGCGGTCAAGCGCATACTCTCTGGTCACAGATGCTACAATGCCTCGCCATCGCTGCTGCGTTACATACGTGTTTCAGTGGTGCCCAGAAGAATTTTGGAAAGTAGGTGGACTTATAAGGTCAGGAAAGAGGATGTTCTCCGGGGAATCGGCAAGGAAAGAAATACATGGACAAGAGGGAAGGACAGGATGGTACGACATCTGTTACGACATCACCGAATGGTTTCCATGGTACTAAAGGGAGCTGTAGGGGTAAAAACTGCAGACGAACACTGACATTGGTATACATCCATCAAATAATTGAGAACATAGGTTGCAAGTGCTACTCTGAGATGAAGATGTAGGCACAGGACACGAATTCGTGGCGGGCCATTCAAAGGACTGATGACTTATTTGAAAAAAAAAAACACGTCTTGATGCAAAGGCTGCAGAAGAGCTATTGTTGGGCGACCAATGCTGTGCTTCCTAAACTCCGCTAGATTTGAACAGCCTTATCAGAGAGTTTTCCTTGCTGATTCTGATCTTACTAATATTTCTCCACTGTAATTTGTTTCCTTGAGTGTCTTTAGCAGCTTTGTCCCTTGGTACGGCATCCATGACTTTCTTTCAAAAAAGGTTTTTTGGTTTCAGTTTCTCTTCGGAAAACATAAGAATAACCTTCTTCATTGCGTCCATCCTGTCTTGGTGAAAAAAAATTATTGCGAGTGTTTCTTTGCATTATCACGTTACATGTATGTTCGGTGCAACTGTGTCAAAATGCTCATTTTACCTCAATACGTAAATCCATTGTTTCAAAACAATGACTAAAACATGCATTAAACAATCTTAAAAACGTACACAGTAGACTATTGCACTACTGTCTGAAAATTCTTATCTCTAGCGTCATTAAAGATAGTAGCGTTTCTCCTTTCGTTCGCCGTTTCACTTGTTTTCTAAATGTATACGCCCATTGGCTTAAAGCCTAAGCTTTATGATAACAGAGTGCATAACTTGTATTTCCTTTACTCTGATGAGATCCGCACTTTAGCTTTGCAAATGTTGGCTTAAATCATTTCATTGCTCCTTCAGCACCTTAATTACTTCTTCGATCAAAATTTCGTATAGAAATGGCATATATTTTCGTGTACTCAGTTTAGCTATAAAAATTTTGGAGGCTTACAATAGGACACTTCCTTTCGAAAATTCTATACAATCTACTAAAATCTATCGATACCACTTTTACTATTTTCTTTATTTAGTTTACTGTTCATTTACTTATTGTCTTTCGCTGTTTAGAAATTATTAACGATATTGCGGTAGCAGGTGTGATCTCACGAATCATTTAACACAGAGCGGCATACATGTAAAATAGAGAGACTGTTGTCAAATCAAATATGAGATCCTACATAAAGTGGTCACTTACGCTTGAGTGGTTGACCTCTTCAGTTAAAAAATGTACATTGTTCTCTTTCGAAATGTCAGTGTGTGCTAAGCGCCTTATGTACAACGAGAATAACAACTGGTGTACCGCTGAGACCAAAACGACCCGATCCTCTGAGAATTCTCGAAAGTTACAGTTGTAAAGTTACTTAAAATTCCACTGGGTTTAAATTTTCCGTTGCCATGAATATTTCATGTAGGCGCAAATCCTGAAGTAAGTGCTGAGATGACTGCGAACTTACTTTTTCTTGGCTTTAACTTCGACTTCTATAGAATGCCAAGGACGTAATACTCAACGCGAAAGACTTATTGAAAACAACAGACGTGCTTTTCCTTGCTTCAGTATGATGTATGCGGGAATAGAAATATCAAGGTGAACAGTAACTGACCTCTATAAAAATACAGACTGAACTGTTTGAGATTTCAGATAAACATTCACTAAGATTAGATTTCATTAGACAATGTGGACTTTTCGTTCTAACAGATTCATAGTGAAGAAATCCTCCAGGATGTGAAACATGTCAGAAAAACAAGAATACAATGATAAAATATTTAAAAAAAAACAACAAATATGTTAATGTACCTTCCACAGTTCCCAAGTGACACAGAACAAGGTCGTCATGGATGTGGAATAAGTAAAAAAAGAAACTCAAACATTTTTCTAACTGACTATAAGGATTATTATTTACACACTTCGCTCTTTCTGAATTATGGAACGCAGAATGATTTCGTACTATTGATGATTTGATTTAATATGAGACTCAAACTGTATTTAAGTCGAAACGGGGCACGGGAGGTACTAGTACACTGTCAAAGTTTGCACTGTCCATCTGTAAAAAGCCAGTCAGGTATATTCTGGCTGCTTTAATTAAATATGCGAGTGATAAGATCCTAGAAATGTAGGGCGAGAGAGAGGGTGAAAACTTACACAGTGATGTAGTCTAAATGGACGCTAGGATGACGTGTGCCTGTCCCTAACACTGCACCAAATGCGAGCCTGAACCGTTATCATCAGTCATCACAGTCAATATAGGTCAACGCAAGGGCCCGTCACCATTCTACCTGCTGGCACACGGGAGCGGCTGCCGACGCGTCACCACAAAGCCCATTATTGCACGGGACTGTTTTAAAACTCATCATTTGGTCTGCGGTACACATACAAGTGATACCGGCCACCGAATAACGACGGCGGTTTTGCAATTTTAGCCACCAAATCGAGGGTTAAAATCTATAATATACCTGTCGGACTGAGATACGAAGAAATAAATTACAGGTGGTTGCTGTGAATTTATTCGTAGTATTTATGTAGTTCATACCACATCCAGTGGTTATTAGGAATAGGATTCTAATGTCCGCGCTTATAGACTGCTGGCCATTAAATTTGCAACGCTATCGAGATATCAAGCCATACAAGTTGAATTGGCATGAAGTGTTAAACATGCTTGGATATGCAATAACAGTGCACCCATATGAAGTCGGTAGGAATGATGCCACCTACATTCTGTATGTAAGGAAAGACGCAGTCAAGATCGATGCATTGTGCGAGCAGTGGATGCCGATCTAATACCATTCAGGGGTTAAAACCGTGTCTCCAGGGACCTTCGTGAACTGTCTGCTTGCAGCAGGAATAAACTCGGTGCTACTCTGGTCAGGCTACCACTCACACCACAGCTCCACAACAGCAGTGAAAATAGGGTCTGTCTGTTTACGAATAATGAATGTACACGAATATTGCGTAGGCCTGACGAACGGGTCTGTCCCTGACTGCATTACCCACGTCACACAGGTCCCATCCCAGGTTTCATAGTGTGGTGGCCATCAATAACAACTCGCGCTCACATCTGCA
This sequence comes from Schistocerca piceifrons, assembly GCF_021461385.2. Lineage (NCBI taxonomy): Eukaryota > Metazoa > Arthropoda > Insecta > Orthoptera > Acrididae > Schistocerca > Schistocerca piceifrons. The sequence goes on along the minus strand of NC_060139.1, from coordinate 498,248,375 downwards.
GGGTTAAGTATGCAGTGCCCGCCACAATGCTACTGTCATTTCTGCGACAGGAAGGTGATGTGCTTTTTCACAAGGATAACGACCGTTCACATAGGACTGCTGCGACGCTCTTCGTGGTGTACAATAACTTCCCTGTCCAGCAAGATGACCAGATCTCTCGTCAGTTGTACACGTATGAGACATGACGAAGCAGGAACTTATTCGTTCTCGAAGACCTACAAATACCGTTGCAGAATTGTTACAAAAATTGCAAGATGATTTCGCCAGTCTGTCGTAGGATGCTATTCGACACCTCTATGAGTGTTTGAATACGGGAACACCCACCTGCTTTGCCGTCAGACGGGGGTACACTGTATTGATGCGATTGTTTGGGCAACCTTTAGTGTGATACGTTTTTCATTTGGTCTGATTTTGTTATCACATAGTCCTACAGTGACATCAGATGACTTGCTAGTGTGTTGACTTTGAGGGTGTCACACTTTTCTCCGAAAAGTGAATGGTTCAACAACGGTATATTCAAAGCCATGAAATTTCTCAATGGCTGTGCGGGACCATCACAGGAGAGGACAGTGTAATGGTTCTTTATTTGCGTGACCATTACAAATGGTTCAAATGGCTCTGAGCACTATGGGACTTAACATCTATGGTCATCAGTCCCCTAGAACTCAGAACTACTTAAACCTAACTAACCTAAGGACATCACACAACACCCAGTCGTCACGAGGCAGAGAAAATCCCTGACCCCGCCGGGAATCGAACCCGGGAACCCGGGCGCGGGAAGCGAGTGACCATTACAGCATTCCAACCCCAGTTCTCGATACCAGTAATATCGTACTACTTTTCTGTGAAGTAACAGACATATTTTTGTGACAATATTCACATTTGGTTTTATTAATGTATAGGTAGTCCGATGTATCGGTATAATGCCGTGATATGGTTCTCGTGTGTATTCATTTCTGTGAGACTGCCATAATCTTCGACTTACTTGTAACCGTTTTGACGCGAATGAGCACAGAGCAGTCTTTGTTTCAATTCTCAGAAGTTGTTATTTCGCTTTGTAAAAGAACAGTCAAGTCTTGTGTTTGGTTAAAGTGGAAATTAAATATATGAAGATTGATATAAAACTGTTTTCTTGATGATGTGACAATTAAGAAAAAGTATATGTGAACTTACAAGAAGTTCAATAAAAACGTGGATCGTGAACACCAAGTCAAAAATTATTTCTGCCATACCATTGTTCTGATCTGGGATTGTTTGATCATTAAGAATTTCCTGTGAAACGCATTTGTTAGGTCTTCAAATATTGCTAAAATACAGATCTGGACCTTCCAGCAGTGAAAGTGGAATCACCCTAGAATCAACAAGATGAGCCATAACAAATTCGACGAAATCTACGTGGGAATCTATTCAAGATAAGTGGCAAAATTAATGAATTTTTTACAGTGACTTCATTATTTCCATTCTGACGATACAACCCACAGTCAAAAACTTTGTTGTTGCCCGATAAAGCAAACATATGCTGCGTGAGCAACATTATTAATCTGATTTCTAACTTAATTTGCACGTGGTGGTATTATTAGAACAGATATATTGATTTTCGCACAGATCTGGCACAAAGTCGTCTTTCCAGACGAGTCGCGGATCTACGTACAGCATCGCGATGAATTTATTCGAGTGTGGAGTCTCCTAGATGAAAGGAATTTGCCAGATTGCGTTCGTTATTGTTACACGGGACCGTCACCAGGCGTGAGGGAGTGAGAGGTGTCATTGGCACCCAACAGAATCACCTCTGAGTCGCGTAGCCGGTAGTCTAGACAGCAGCATTTACATTTCTGACGTGTTAAGGTCGGTGAATCTACCCTGTCTTCGAGCTCTCCGTGACGTATCTTTCGTAAAGATTATGGAAGATAGCATGTTGACAACGCTGTCCCGACTTACCTTGATACTGAGGGTATTCGACTGTTTTAACAGTCAGCAACGGGGTGCCGTCAGACTAACAAGTCCCACACTCTCCCAACCACTCGGTCATAGCATTGAAGCAGCATGGAATGACGTATCCGTACCAATATCTAACAAGGGGAGGCCGCCAATTGTGAAGTTCAGATTCGATTCATACTGCGCATAATAAAAGCTCATGGCCAGAGGTGTAATGTGGCAAAGCACCAAGATGCACTTCTCAGCCGTTGTCGAGAAAATCGACAGTTAAAAGACACCGTTGCCGTGAAATACTCTCTACGATTAATAGCTTTCTACAACGTTGTGGCACAGCGGTAAGCGCTCGGGTTCATAATCCGAAGGTCACCGGATCGAATCTCGAGTGATGCAACCTTTTTTTTTAGTATTTGTTTTTTGTAATTCAAATGTGTATACACACACACAATCAGTTGCAACAATTATGCGTATAATAAGTTGTTGAAAGTCGTTTGTCGTGGAAAAACCGCAAACAAAGTTGTATTCCACAAATGTTATTACTTGTCTTAATAATGTTAACCACGTATAGTTAACGGAAGACGTAGAAACGATATTCCGAAACGAATACGTGTAGTGTAAGTCAAACGTTCGAATTGGAATGGAGACCCCACGAACACAAATTTGATGTGGCAGGTATGAAATATAAACTCCGTTACTCGCTCGTTACAGTTGAAGGACAGATGTTGAATGGGCCGAAACGAGCCGCCGCATAACAGCGTAGTTGCCTGATAACTTCGAAAGAAGGTAGATGCGGTCCCTAGCGCAACTTGTAACATCGTCGAAAATCTGTGCGGACGTGAGAGCTTTGGCACACCCTGTTAATCAAACGGAAAAATGGAGGCGGTACAATTGGAGAGCGATCCACCTTCACCAACATGCATAAGCAATTCATTAATAGTTTATATATATATATATATATATATATATATATATATATATATATATATATATATCGATCCGGCGACCTTCGGATTACGAACCCGAGCGCTTACCGCTGCGCCACGACGCTGTAGAAAATTACTCATCGTAGAGAGTATTTCACCGCAACGGTTTCTTTTAACTGTCGATTTTCTCGACATCGGCTGAGAAGTGCATCTTAGTGCTTTGCCACATTACACCTCTGACCATGAGCTTTTATTATGCGCAGTATGAATCGAATCTGAATTTCACAGTTGTAAGTTTAGTTCGACTCGATGCCAAATCGCTTTAGGGTCATTGCTGGTGACAAAATTGGAAGATCTTTGTGTTAAATTTTGCACTCTGTACATCCCTAAGTCACATACATATTTGTCAGTGTCAACGAAATTCTCCAACAGCCGTGTAACGTAAGATGTTATTTTACTTTATTTTGAAGGCTACTAATTTCAGCATTTCATTACTCCACCTTTAGGTCCCTGCACAATAAAAGAGTATACATGTAGTGTAGACAAGGTTGTACAAAGCTAGCTTACAGAAAGTGACTGGTAATCATAATATCGCTTAAACCTTGAAAATTAAACTAGTGGTGTGAAACCAAATCTCTGTGTACATCCATCACTATAGACTAAAACATGTGTACATATTTTTTAGTGGCGTTAAATCAAATCTTTGTGTACATCCATCACAAAAGACTAAAACCTGTGCACATATTTGTTAGTCATAAAACTATTGAACACCACACATCTACAAGAGAATGTGCATAAACATTAAAGAGACCGGAACTAGACAGTATAAAATCAGGAGCTCCGTTGAAATAAAGCTTATCTTTTTCCATTTTAATATAAAAGCCTATAAAATTCTTATAGATGACGAAACCCCTAGTGTATATGTAAACCTATCTTCATTTAAAGTAAAATATCACACTGTAGTCTATGAAGTACAATAGTATGCGCATTTGAAGCATAGATTCTATCACAACTGGTGATATGATTAGTTGTTACAGTATCAAAAAGACAACTTACAGCAAAATGCAACGGCAGTCGACATATGGCACGTCAGTGTCTTGTCTTACGTCGTTTCTGGGACCTATTTCAATAATTTTCATGTTATTACCTTGGGGGTATTTCTTTGGCTGCTAGGAGTTACTTTGGTTCAGCACTATTTATACACCTCTATATTAATTTAAGCCTTGATATGCCTCACCATTGTTTTTGAAAATATAAATTTTCTTCACCTATAATTTCATTGCCTAAGCATCTTAGTATGAATGTACTTTTTCAGCCTTACTGTAACGCACTGATTTGTTTGGCTGAGGCATACAATACCTCACCTTCATGTGAGCTCGTAGATTTCGGATTTTTCCAACTCTTTATATCCCGCTTTACAGCAGTCTACTCTCTTGGTAGGCAGCATGTTTTAATAAATTACCGTGTTTTCGGTCTCTTGTTGTCTTATACGCGACTTTTGTACTTGGAACAATAAAGTGTTTTGTTGCTTCCTTATGGTGGGACTTGGTGTTATGTATTGCCAGCAATCGCCTTGTAACCAGTGTCATTTCTAGACCCAATCTGATACATTCCCCAGTTCACTTGTGGGAATTCGGTACGAGTGCATCTTATGAGTATGATTATGACATGGATAGTTTATCAGCGTGTCAGCATTGTCCTTACAGCTTGGGGGACAGTTATAACGTTCTTACTAGACATGGAGTTTGATGATGTTACTCACTTTGAGGGCTTGAACTTCAATGATATGATGATCTTTGCAGACCTATTTACCTTTTATCTTTTTCCATACCCACATTGCCTACCGCGACATAACTTGCTGTGTCTTATTATTTAGATGGGTGGTCATCTATAGATAGGTCGGAAGGGAATTGCTTTACACTCCCAGGGAAATAGTATGACATTCTCTGCTGAGAACTTGGACTTCCCTCGGTTAAGCAAGATTTAAGAAGGTGTTTCACTTTGGTCATGCCGACCTATGAAGTGATATAAAGGATACCAAATCGTATCCCTTTATTTCGATTTGCTGTACAACTTAGGCTCACAAGACATTTGTGAACAATCTTAGAGTGCTCTTTGCACGCTGATTTTTTTTTTCTTTTTTGATGCAGTGACAACTAATTGTATCACCAGGTGTGATAGAATCTAGGCCGTAAATATGCATACTATTGTACTTCTTAGACTACAGTGTGATATTTTACTTTAAATGAAGATAGGTTTACATATGCACTAGGGGTTTCGTCATCTATAAGAATTTTATAGGCTTTTATATTAAAATGGAAAACGATAAGCTTTATTTCAACGGAGCTCCTGATTTTATACTGTCTAGTTCCGGTCTCTTTAATGTTTATGCACATTCTCTTGTAGATGTGTGGTGTTCAATAGTTTTATGACTAACAAATATGTTCAAATGTTTAAGTCTTTTGTTCTGGATGTACACAAAGATGTGATTTAATGTCACTAAAAATATGTATACATGTTTTAGTCTATAGTGATGGATGTACACAGAGATTTGGTTTCACGCCACTTCTTTAATTTTTAAGCTTTAAGCGATAATATTGTAACCAGTCACTTTCTGTAAGATTATTTTGTGCACACTGATATACACTACGTGTATACTCTATTATTATGCATGGAGCTGAAGATCGTGTAATCAAATACTGAAACTGGTAGCCTTCAAAATAAAATAAAATAACGTCTTAAGTTACACGGCTGTTGGTGAATTTTATTGACATTGACAGTCACTCAACCAGCCGATGTCCCCCGTCCGTAATGGACCCACAGCGACTGGACATACATATTTTGTCACGTTTTCTTCCTAATACACAATATAAGCACAATAAGCAAAATTTTCTTTTACTTTCTTTTCTAATGTTGTATTGTTAATGGCTGAAAGGGTAATTTAATTTACTGGCTGGACGACCTCTGAACGTAATTAGCGACGAGACTTACAAACTCAAAGACCATCGCTGCCCCAGAGCAGCTGAGTGCTTTGAAACAATCTGAAGGAGTTCCGCCTGTATTAGCCAAATTCGTTTAGTCCATAATGAGATAAGGAGCGTTGCTGCAGGACAACTTAAGCCGGTTTCCGGCAACAGACCTTCCGTTTCCTGTGCGCAACGTCCTTCTCTCAGAATGCAAAGATCTTTGTTTAGTGGGAACTGAGAGTATATCAAGGGACACATTGCTGTGTTGGTTATTGTGACTTCATCGTCATCTATTGAAGTTGACATTGCTATATCCTACTCTCGTCATCGACAGTGTGAATTGTTAGATGCTGGAGCTGGAAACCATTGTCTGGCATTCCACACTGAAGTCTCATCACGACAGTCAACGTCGGATTGGTATATTGCGGCAATCTCCACCTGAAGTTGACGAGCAGGTGCTCCGTTCAGATATTCCTTAGCTTCAGCTACAAATTCAGACACATCGGCCACTACTTCATCAATGTTAATTATAACACACGAAATAAACTTCGTACGTAATAGTCATTTTCACCCTGATGACAGCCTAAATTAAATGGAACGAAAAACTAGTGGCCGCTAAATTCCATTGGTTACCGCTGGGTGAACCTAACAACAAAACAGTTACCGCTTATTGCCGTACTTAAAATCTCTGCTGTCGTATGGGACCATCAAGTGACACAGTAAAGCAGTGAATATTGAAGGATTATCCATTCAAGAAAAATAGGCTGCAGGACATTACAAAATAATTTATTAAGTGAAGGATCGCTTAAACATATATAAAATATTCCTATTATCAGTTTCGACAAACAACTACCAACATAAATTCTAACAAAATCCACTACAAACTTTAGTACAGAAATATAACAGGAACCGTTAGATGCTCTAAACACCATGATCTCATCCAAATTATCTCAGTAAATGTACATCATACCGTCACATCGTCTTTTTACCATGACACATCTGAAAATATCAGCTGTTTGCCGAAAGCGGTAATGTGAATATTTTATGTATGTTGAACCGACCGTGACCTAATAAATTATTATACGAACATTTATAAAGGTGTCATACCTCCGGCTGACAACATTTAAAAAAAAGAAAAAAATTCAAATGGCTCTGAACACTATGGGACTTAACGTCTGAGGTCATCAGTCCCCTAGAACTTAGAACTACTTAAACCTAACTAACCTAAGGACACCACACACATCCGTGCCCTAGGCAGGATTCGAATAGGCCACCAAAAAAAAAAAAAAAAGGGAAGGAGGAGATACGTGTAAACTCCACAAAATAATATCTCACAAAGACCTTTTCAAGCATGGACACTCCCCTGAGAGTAAAGAGTAAAGCTACTCTTTAATTATACTTGTAGCTAATACTAAACGCCTTTTACGATGCGTTGTGGGTACGGGGGATTTAAATATCTGAAATAGACATCATATCTGTGTTTACGTTTCAGACTAGAGTTTCATCTGGTTCAGATCAGGAAAATTTAGTGCCCCTGACATCATCGTGAGGTCACTACCATGCTCCTCACACTACTGTAACACGATTCTGGCCTTGTGACACGAACAGCTATCCAGCAGGAAGAAGCCATCGACGTCGGGGAAGACATCAGCATGAAGGAATACAGATAGTCCTCAACAGTGATACGTAGTTCTCAGCTGTCACAGGACATTCCATTACTACCATGTCCTCCGTAGCATAATACTGCCCCACCGGCCTGCTTCCGCGGCTCGGTGCATGTTTCGAGTAGCCGTTCACCTGGATGTGGGAGTATCCGAACACGACCATCGACAATAAACACGGTTCGTCTCACCAGGTGATACATTTATATTGATCAACGGTTCAATCTGTATGCTCACGTGCGTATAATGTCGTTGGAATAACGTGGGAGCACATTATCTCCTTCGGTGCCCAATGTTCAACGATGTGCGTTGAACATTGTGCTTCGAAATACTTTTTCCAGCACCAACCTAGCATTCTGTCGTCAGATCTGCTACAGATCCTACTTTACAGACAGAACGGGTTTTAAACTCCACATGCTGTGACGAAGCTTCGATGCCCGTCGCCTATTCATGGTTCATCCGTCATTCAACCACATTCCATAGTTGGATACGACGGTAGCACACAGACAGCCGTTCAACTTCGTCGTGTCCGAGGTGTTCGATACCAGACGTCGTGCCATAACCGATTGTACTTTGTCAGTGTCACTTATTTCAATAGCCTTACCCATTTGCTGCCCATATCGTCACAAGAATCACCCCTATTTCGTCTTTTCCCAACTTGTACAGGGTGCTCAGAAACAGTCTGAGAAGACTATAAGTATGTTGCAGGGCAGATTGTGGTGAGAAATAATTGTTAATAAAGGAATTCTATACGATGTGTGGTTTCCGATTTAATTGGCATTCAATTTCGAAAACCAAGCCATTTCGCACACAAATTCAAGCGGCCCGCCAGATACAATTACTGTCGGTTGTTCTGCCAGCGTAGATGAAAGCGCACGAGACTGCACAGCCTTTGGATCGGGTTCGATCCTTGCTACCGCCCCATGACCAACTTTTGCATCGTCTCTTGTTCGGTTTTAGGAAACCAAACGAAGAATACGTTTGGTGACACCAACTCCAGAAAGCCGCTTGAATTTGCGGCCCCAACGGCCTGACTGATAATTTGCTTCCCACTCGTTCATGTTTCTCATGTGTACGGTGAAAATGGTTGAAACTGCGCCGCGCTCTTTTATGAAACATAGAAGAAGAACACCGTTAGAAAGTGGTAAAAACCTGAAAGTTGTCAATGTTTCTGAGACGTTATCGGAAAAACACCGTCATCACCGGTAAATGGACTTGCAGCAACGACATCTGAGTTTACTGGTGTTTCTGTGAGAAGTGTAATGTGTGAATGTAAAGAAAAAGTCGATACGGTGTAAGCTATCAACAACAGGAAAAACAAGAAAACCTCAATTGTGTGTTTTTAGGAAACTGTGACGATTTCGTTCAAAATGCTGTGGGGTCAAACATGCGAATATTTTTCTTCGGGAACGAAGCGCTTACAATATACAGGGTGATTCACCTAACGTTACCGTTGGATATATTTCGTAAACCACATCAAAAACTGACGAACGGATTCCACAGACCGAACGTGAGGAGAGGGGCTAGTGCAATTGTTTAATACAAACCATACAAAAATGCACGGAATTATGTTTTTTAACACAAAACTACGTTTTTTTTAAATGTAACCACGTTAGTTTTGTTAGCACATCGGAACATATAAACAAATACGTAATCAGTGCCGTTTGTTGCATTGTAAAATGTTAATTACATCCGGAGATATGGTAACCTAAAGTTGACGCTTGAAACCTCCGACGTTCAGTTGCGTGTTGTAACAAACACGGGCCACGGTCGGCGAGCAGCATCTGCAGGTACATGTTTACGACGACGACCGTGTTTACGAGTGTGGCTATAGTGCACTGTTGTGGTTTGGTCTAGCTGTCGCAGTGTCCGCATGTAGCGCTTGCTGCTATTGTTATTCTGCATTCGTCTCCGCACGCAGACCAACTGTAGTACACCGTGTTACCAGACGTCTGTGATAGGGTAGTGTTGTAGGAACTGTGGCCATGGTGTATTCGAACTCTGAAAAGGCGGAGATGATACTCATCTATGGCGAGTGTCGACGAAATGCAGCTGAAGCCTGCAGGGCGTATGCAGAACGGTACCCGGACAGAGAGCATCCAACGTGCCGCACATTGCAAAACATCTATAGCCAACTGTATGCAACAGGTGTGGTCGTAGCACGCAAACGGGTCCGTAACAGGCCCGTCACAGGAGAAGCGGGTGCAGTTGGTGTGTTAGCTGCTGTTGCCATGAACCCACACATGAGTACACGGGACATTGCGAGAGCCGGTGGACTGAATCAAAGTAGTGTCATGCGCATACTGGATCGTCACCGCTTTCACCCGTTTCATGTGTCGCTACATCAGCAATTACATGGTGATGACTTTAATCATTGAGTGCAATTCTGTCAATGGGCATTAACAGAGAATGCGTTGCAGTTCTACCTGTTTACCAACGAAGCGGGTTTCACAAACCACGGGGCAGTGAATCTACGGAATGTGCATTACTGGTCCGTGGACAATCCTCGCTGGCTCAGACAGGTAGAGCGACAGCGACCATGGACTGTAAATGTATGGTGCGGAATCATTGGTGACCACCTCATTGGTCCTCACTTCATTGCATGGGCCCAAACAGCTGCAACATACATCGCGTTTCTACAGAATGATCTGCCAACGTTGCTCGAAAATGTCACACTGGAAACGCGTCGACGTATGTGGTATCAGCATGATGGTGCACCTGCACATTCCGCAATTAACACTAGGCTGACTCTTGACAGGATGTTCGACGGGCGTTTCATAGGACGTGGAGGACGCATAAATTGGCCAGCCCGTTCTCCTGACCTTACACCTCTGGACTTCTTTCTGTGGGGTACGTTAAAGGAGAATGTGTACCGTGTTGTGCCTACAGCCCCAGAGGATATGAAACAACGTATTGTGGCAGCCTGCGTCGACATTACACCATATGTACTGCGGCGTGTACGACATTCATTACGCCAGAGATTGCAATTGTGTGCAGCAAATGATGGCCACCACATTGAACATCTATTGGCCTGACATGTCGGGACACACTCTATTCCACTCCGAAATTGAAAACGGAAACCACGTGTGTACGTGTACCTCACCCCTCATGGTAATGTACATGGGCGTCAGTGTAAAAGACCAATAAAAAGGTGTTAGCATGTGGACGTAATGTGCTGTTTCCAGTCTCTTCTGCACCCAAGGTCCATCACCGTCCCCTTTCGATCCCTACGTAATTCGGTGCTCTCCGATACACACGATCGAACAGCGGAGGAGTGGTACTCAAACGTCAACTTTAGGTTACAATATCTCCGGATGTAATCAACATTTTACAATGCAACAAACGGCACTGATTACGTATTTCTTTATATGTTCAGATGTGCTAACAAAACTAACGGGGTTCCATTTAAAAATCGTAGGTTTGTGTTGAAAAACATACTTCCGTGCATTTTTTTATGGTTTGTATTAACCAATTGCACTAACCCCTCTCCTCACGTTCGGTCAGTATTTGATGTGGTTTACGAAATATATCCAGCGGTAATGTTAGGTGACTCACCCTGTATAAAGTTCTTCAGGTAGGGACGGGAAGAACCGACCGGTTAAAACCGGTACCGGTATTTTATTTCCGAATAACCGGTGTCTTTCGGTATTTGTTTGGTCTGAGCTGCAACAGCTGCTTTTCATTCGAGTGAGCCGGCCGCGGTGGTCTGGCGGTTCTAGGCGCGCAGTCCGGAACCGCGCGACTGCTACGGTCACGGGTTCGAATCCTGCCTCGGGCATGGATGTGTGTGATGTCCTTAGGTTACTTAGGTTTAAGTAGTTCTAAGTTATAGGGGGCTGATGACCACAGTAGTTAAGTCCCACAGTGCTCAGAGCCATTTGAACCATTTGAACCATTCGAGTGAAAAACCAAAGTGTCGGCTAGCCAAAGCACATTGCTAAAGTTTTTGGCTCTTAAGAGAATAATTTTTTTTTAATGGAAAGAGAAATTTTCATTCGTAAAATTTTCATTGGTCTGAAATATTGCTTTACTATAGGAAATGAGAAAAGCGATCAGTGCTGTTTTAATAACTATGCAGACAGAAATGAGACTAACACACGGTACAATAACTGATACAACATTGTTGAGACAGTAATGTCCCTACGAGCTTCAAACATGCTGACTTCTCAGTATGCACTGTAATCGTTCATTAGCACTTTGTCATATGTCTGTTGTCTTGACATAGTTCTTATATTTTGGGAGATACCATTTTGGCTACCTGTTAGATCTGTGGCTAACTGTCTTAAGAGTATCGATGGCTTAGACGGAGGTGATTGTAACAGCTCTTACTAAGATACAGATCTTGTTACAATAATTATATTAATTATTCACTTAGGCGCTTTCAGAATACAGTATTATATTCGTTAACCATAAAAAATTCTTTTGTTTGTAATGTAGTGCCCTCAAGTGAGATATTTAAGTCAGCTTTAGGTAGCTTCACTCCTCCATTGTTAGCCGCATTTGCTATTGGTCTAACTGATTTTGTCAGTGACAGCTCTTAAATCCTACTTGCTTATGAAAAAGTTGATTCAGTCTTTATCCAAGATTAATGATACGTGTAAAGTAGCAGAATTACTTCGTTTTCTGTAAAAACAGTGGTCGTGCTGTGCATATGCTGCCGAGTACATTCAGCTTACCATATTCGACATCACACCGATCCCGGAATGTTAATGAAAAATGCATGCTGGTTGCAACGTATCAGCAAAAGTGTAATACACTTCTACCTATAAATGAATTCCTTTCTGAGCAGTATCTCTGAGAAATTTATTAATTCATGCTCTACTGAAATTTATTCTTCTGATGTGTGTTGAAGCAAATTGCGCAAACTTTTTGGGCTTTTGCTCTTAATATTGATATAGCATCAGAGTGTTATTGGCGTCATAATTATGTTTGAGTATTAGTGCGGTTTTCTGGAAGTAATATCAGTTTTCAGTGCAATGATTAACGATGATAACTTTAATTTTCATTTTTAATTCAAGCACACTTAAAGATAATTGAAACCAGAACGCAATACACTATTCAAACACGACACGACACGTCACCCTTGCCCAGTGTCGGCATGGTACTTCTGAACAACACAATACTGCAATATCGGACTGTCGCTCTGGGTGTTTATAATTAAACTTTCCATATTTAACAATTTATAACACGGAAACCAAATACCGTACGAGGACAGAACTTGGTAGCATTAATGTCGAGGACATGGAGAAGATAAACAGTGGTGAGTCAATTTAATTGAAACACTTTTAATGTGCTGCTACAGTACCTCATACCATTACATACCACCAGTACCGTTACTGTTACAAAAGGGGCTCATATGGCGCCCATCAGTATCCAGAGGAGTCTGAAAGCGCAGGATTGTATTCTGTTCAGCAGAACGAAGCATGTCCGTACGTGTGCTGGCTAACTCTCTTGATATGATGCCCTTCATATCAGCACTTGTGTGAATGTTCCCCTGGTAAACACTGTCCTTCAGATAGATCCACAACCAGAAATCACAGGGAGAGATCATGTGATTGTGCCGGCCAGCATTTGGAAACGAGCGGCTGTTAATCCGATCGTTCCAGAATGACATTTTCACTCTGCAATGGAGTGTGCGCTGATATGAAACTTCCTGGCAGATTAAAACTGTGCGCCGGACCGAGACTCGAACTCGGGACCTTTGCCTTTCGCGGGGCAAGTGCTCTACCAACTGAGCTACCCACGGTTGACTCACGCCCCGTCCTCACAACTTTACTTCTGCCAGTACCTCGCCTCCTGCCTTCCAAACTTTACAGAAGCTCTCCTGCGAACCTTGCAGAACTAGCACTCCTGAAAGAAAGGATATTGCGGAGATATGGCTTAGCCACAGCCTGGGGGATGTTTCCAGAAAGAGATTTTTCAGTCTGTAGTGGAGTGTGCGCTGATATGAAACTTCCTGTCAAATTAAAACTGTGTGCCGTACCGAGACTCGAACTCGGGACCTTTGCCTTTCGCGGGCAAGTGCTCTCCCAATTGAGCTACCCAAGCACGACTCACGTCCCGTCATCACAGCTTACCCGGCGGGAGGCCATAGCCACACGGCATTTCCATTTCCTATCACAGCTTTACAGATATGGCTTAGCCACAGCCTGGGGGATGTTTCCAGAATGAGATTTTTCAGTCTGCAGTGGAGTGTGCGCTGATATGAAACTTCCTGTCAGATTAAAACTGTGTGCCGTACCGAGACTCGAACTCGGGACCTTTGCCTTTCGCGGGCAAGTGCTCTCCCAATTGAGCTACCCAAGCACGACTCACGTCCCGTCATCACAGCTTACCCGGCGGGAGGCCATAGCCACACGGCATTTCCATTTCCTATCACAGCTTTACTTCCGCCAGTACCTCGCCTCCTACCTTCCAAACTTAACTGTAGCTCTTCCGCGAACGAGTTAGAGTCTCGGTCCGGCACACAGTTTTAATCTGCCAGAAAGTTTCAGTCCGATCGGTTCCAAATGTATTTCGGAGAAGCAGGGGAACTTCACGAGCGATATGGGTTGGAGCCCCATCTTGCCTGAAAACTGCTGAGTTCAATGCGTCTCTCTCCAGCAGGATGGGTATGACTGCTGGTGAAGCATACCGCAGTTACGTTGGCCAGTCAAACTGCACGTCTTTGGTCCTTCAGCGCGCACCTGTTAAAAAAATTGATCAATGATTAACGTAGCCGTGAAAGCACACCACACGGTGACTCGTTCACCATACAGAGAAACTTCATTCGCAGTGGCTGTAGGTGAAGATCCCCACACTCGGCAGTTCTGTGTTCATCTCACCCGTCAGAGAAAAATAAGCTTCGTCTGTCCATAGGATGGTGCAGGACCCGCCCTCGGCAACTTCAGTCCCTGCGAGAAAGTGGAGAGCGAAGTCAACTCACTGTTGTGCGTCCTGTGGTGCCAACTGCTGTACGATATGGATCTTGTACGGATACCAAATGAGAGTGAATCGAAGCATCTTCCATACAGTGGATCACGGCATTCTCAACTGTTGTCAAACAGCACGCGTACTGCCTGGCGATCGGGAATTGCGCGTAGCGTTGTCTGCTGTAGCTACAGCGATTTCATCAACCACCTGTGGTGAAGCCGGTCATCGGCCTCTTGCCGGACCGACGCCCAGTTTTCCAGTTGATTAGAACTACTTCATCGTATTCCGCACAGCAGGTGGAGAAGGAGGACCTTTCCGCAATCCTTTCGGCAGCCGATATTCTCGATGTGCAACTGCAGCATTATTGTTGTTCTCATAACATAGTTTCACCAATAATGCCTTGATACTTTCGTCCAAGCTTATGTTCACGCGTCTACAAGTGCACTGCAACTAGTCAGGAGTGTGAGACTCTGAACCACGATGACTGATCATGGCACCTGGTGGCCATATTTGGAACTGAACGGTGGCGCTGTGACGCGTGGAAATCATGCACCTCATACTCTGGAAATTTATGTTACCAAGTATGGTTCTCGTGCAGTAATTAGTTTGCATGTTATAACGTGTAAATCAGAGAAAGTTCAATTATAACCACCCGGTATTTGCCGGCCTCGGTGGCCGAGTGGTTCTAGGCGCTTCAGTCCGGAAACGTGCGACTGCTACGGTCGCAGGTTCGAATCCTGCCTCGTGCATGGAAGTGTGTGATGTCCTTAGGTTAGTTAGGTTTAAGTAATTCTACGTTCTAGGGCACTGATGACCTCAGATGTTAAGTACCACAGTGCTCAGAGCCATTTGAACACCCGCTATTCATCTGCTGACTCTGGGCAAGAGACTTTCAGTTAAAAATGTCTCCCCTGTCTGTGAATATACGTACTGGATGTACGAGTGCCGACACATGGTCGATGTCATATGAAAATTTGGGTCTGGCTGTGAAGGGTGCGCGGATAGTCTATTTGTAAGCGACCGTTCGTAATAAGCGAGAAATCCGTGTTCCAGTCACAGTCCGGAACACATTTTCATTGTCATCATTCCATATACAGCTAATGGTTGCCTATATTCGCAATTGAAAATAATTTTCATCTAAATAAACAGCTTGTTTCACACAAGTTCAAGAACAAAAAAAGTAAATATTGGAAACAATTAAGAGGAGCAAAAGGATTTGTCTATGACAGTGAACGAGAACGGACTGCCTCTTACAGGATGTACTAGTACCAATGGTGACTGTGAAGACTGCCAGACAAAAATGAAGACACACGCAAATTACAGACATCAAGACGAAAGAGCCAGATGTAACTGTGACATGGATGACGAAAAACAGGAAGATCTAGTGAATATTGAACTCTCAGTGATGACCCTACCTTATGAGGAAAGCCAAACAATAATTCTCATACATTTATAATTGTTCTCCTATCCCTGATTCTGCACTGCTCACTTTGAAACAAAATAATTTGCCTGGCATGTAAAAATTTCATAGTGTGAAAGAACTTAGACTTAAACTTGAACTTTAATACACAGGAGTGTTGTTCATATAGAAATATACGAGTATTGACGCAGTAAGTTCGTTAGTATTCCAAATTTCAATCTAAGTCAATTTCAGGTTCTACAGGTACAGTTATTCAACAGTAGTTGTTCAGTTGTTGTGCAGAAGACGAGTTCATGATGGCTGTTGTGTCCCGTTCGACAGTGACGGGCAGTACGTAGCAGCATCGCCAGTGTTCTATTTGTCCCCGTCCCATGCCACACACTCCAGTCTGAGCTCACCCCGGAACCGGCAACTTTGTGGTAAGCGTCACGTTGGACCAATGATTTCTGCTTCTGACTCGCCCTACAAAAATTTAAATGCCTGCAACACTGTGACTGTAGGTGGTTAACTTAATAGTAGACGTGTCTGGTTTATGCCATCCATAATGAGCTAATATAAATTTGACACTAATATTTCTACGCTCAACCAGAACCGCCTGCTAAACATAGGCACGGAAGAACGAGAAGAACGATGAGGTTTAGATTGGCCCTTGGTGCTGCATAATGCCCCGTCACCAGCCTTCGTACATGCACGCTACTGGAGAACGGGTGTGTCACTGATTATGGGTTTAAGGAGATTAAACATCTCCTTTTCACCCTCCCCCCCCCCCCCCCCCCCCCCCGCCCCACTACTCAGTACATCCAGTCTCTCAGTGTCCAGAGCAAAATCTAAGTGCGTGTCTGAGAAAGTTTTCTACAGGTTTCTGTAGCGTGTATCCGAGGTGGAACGTGGGCACCAATCTGATATTCACCTAGTGGTATGTGGAAAATCGTCCAAAAGCTACATCCAGGCTGACCGACGCGCTGGCCCTCGTCGTTGGTTTACTGGGCAGATTCGAAATGGAACCGACGCACCACCCTGCACTTCAATGGGAACTTTAAAGTGTACGGCTAACCTGGTGGGTAAGAACACAATATTATTCTATCTCTATAACGACCACACTCGCCGCTTTGAATTGCCGTGCAAAGTGTGGAAAGGGCAGCAAGTGGTCATATGATCCTCGAGCAAAGTGATGTGTATGTGCTAGCCTCTGTGCGGAATCAACGCAGTGAGGTGGGTCAACGTACAGACATGTGAGAATGGCTGAAAATACTAATCGTGCTTGGGTGAGACCTGGACCACACCACAAATGCAGATGCCTAATTTGTTGGTGTTTCAAGGCAGACTGTACAACATGTCTGTAAGGAACGGTGTTCTACTCGCAGCAAAATAACATAGTTAATGAACAGTAGTAGTAAATAGTTGCTAACTTACAGAGGACCAGGGGCAAATCTTATCGAAGACAATCGATGCTAACTGGACATTTCAGCTGTCTGTCAATACGGGTTGTGGTACTCCCGATTTTAAGAAGCATCACTCTCCTTATTTTCCTCTTGAGCGAACTCAGGTAAGTAAAAAGCATTAATTAATAATCAACGGACATTGTATGTAATGTGTACACTAAAATGTATTTTTCTCTTTGTCGGTTTCACGTCGAACGAGCAAGTTCCTGGCAAGGTGATCCAGTGATGTTCTACTGATGCACCGATTGGCAGTTCAGGTCACTGAAGGAAGGGCGCCAAACTATTGCGGTGGAGAGAACAGTTGAGGATCGTTCTCAAAAGTAGTATGCTCTCTATTAATAACAAAATATTCAGAAAGGTTATAAATTATATATCAACCATATATCAGTCTTGAAAAAGTCTTTCACATGTAATTATTTATGTAACACCTATAAGTGCTTGAGTACAAAAAGTATACCTTCGTTAATTTTTGCCGAGCATATCTTTTGAGTAGGGTAGAACCTCTAAAACGGCAAGGAAAGAAATATATTTTTTCAGTTTGCTAGAAACTGACTAATATGGCACAAGTCTAACAATGAGTGATTTTAAAACGAGTATGTTTATTTAAGAAGTTATTCTGAATATGTAATCAACATTTAACGCCGGCCGTTGTGGCCGAGCGGTTCTAGGTGCTTCAGTCCGGAGCCGCGCTGCTGCTACCGTCGCAGGTTCGAATCCTGCTTCGGGCATAGACGTTTGTGCTATCCTTAGGTTAGTTAGGTTCTGTGGGACTGATGACCTCAGATGTTAAGTCCCATAGTGCTCAGAGCCATTTGATCCATTTTTGATCAACATTTAACAGCTAATAGCAAGAAAATATTAATATTGCAACTATTAAAAACTTCAGATCATACTGCTGAGTGTATTGATCTTTGGAAAATGACTCGTAAGTTATTACATTGAAAAAAGTGCTTTAGTCACATTAGTGGCATTTTAAAAAGTAATAATTAATTTCTTTATAAGTGATAGCTGGGGATCAAGTCTGTAAAATTATTCAGTTAGTGATTCAAATCAGAATTTATATGCAAGCCAATTGATCTAAGGACATTAGACATAACGTAAGCTTGCAACAAATCGTAACATCTATGGATGCCTACCGTTAACTGATTTAGTGCTCAAATGTGTTCTGAAACATGTTGACTAGGAATAACTAAGAAGTATATCAAATATTAGATTCAACAGTGAAACTTCGAATTTGTAGCGGTGGAACCGTCTGCAGTGATACATGGAAATATTGTGGAGCAGTTCAGTTAATCAGAACCCGTGCATTGTCAGTTGCTGAGGGGACTCTTCACTGTTTCTTAAGGAAACGTTCACTATTTCACACTTCAACGGCGACTTGCATAAACTTTCTGGCGCAATCCATTCTCTCCTACGTAGTTTAGAAGCTCTGCTAGATATTTGAAGAATTATTTAATCTAATCGCAGTTAACAGGGGCACAGGAATGTAACAGAAAAAAGCACAGTATGCATTGAGCGTGCGTCGTTTAACACAGTCAAATTACTGCTTTGGGAAAGCATTTCTGTGTGTTATTAGCAAGAAGCTGGAACCAAATAAGAGAATATTTCGCACAGTATTGTCTACATAGCAGTCACCCTTATAAAGAACCAGAAATAGAGAGATATAGATTACGTTAGCGAAACATCACAGGAGATGCAAGTGCACACTTTATTGAAGACTTGCCCTTTTCCCTGAGGCTTTGTCTGTAGATTTGTTCGACACACATACTGAACACATTTTGTCCTCCCCCTGTTTCCAGATCTCCTTCCTGAATCTGTCCACCTTATACTGCCAGTTCTATTTGTCTCCTTCTCCCCATTCTCTCTGTCTGTTCACCTCCAACCTCCTAGCTCATTGTCAGTTTGCTCCACCCCCTCTATCTGACCATATTCGTCCTCCCTCTGACATTATCCTTCTCCCCCTCTCTCTATCAAACTCTACCTCCACCTCTTCTTTTTCCAACTGCCAACTACCCATCTTCCACCTGCCCTATGCCTATTCACCTACTCTCTCTGGCCATCGCCTCCTCCTGTCACTGTACATCCCCTCTCTCCCTCTAAGCTATGTTCGTCGGCACATGTAGCCCCTGAAATATACTTCAATAAAGCAGGCCCGTATTACTCCTATAACAAAGTGTCATGTGGCACACACTAAACATCAATGACTTTGTTTGCCATGCAAAGCAGGTCAATAAAGGAGGGTGATAATATACCAAAAAACTATGCCTCTCATCGAGGGTAGCTTACGTGTCTGAGCCCAGAAAATTCGTTCATGCCCCTGACATGCATGCTGCCCTGCAAAGAAGGTTGGTTTGGCGGCCTGCTACTATTCCCACGCAACATGCCAGTTATGCAGGGCAGCCTATGCACCAGGGGCTAGAAAACACAGGTTTTCGCCCATTTGCCCATATCTTCACTCCTTTTGAAACTAGGAGGTTACAAACCCAACAGTGTGCCAAATTTGGTTGAAATCAATCCAGTGGTTTGGGGGGAGATGCTGGATATAGGCATCTAAAAACATTAAGTCTACTTTATATATATATATATATATATATATATATATATATATATATAATGTATCAGGTGCACTGCAAGTTGCATCTCAATCAGTTTCTGAGAGGACACTGGGAAAGGAGCTGCATGTGTTGGACATTTATGGAACAGGCCATTCCTCACAGCAACACATGTGTCTCCAGCAGGACAAAGAACAATGAAACTGGAGAGTAACTGACCAGAAGCATATAGTGTGACCTGATATATCAAAATGTGCCTTTCTTCAAGTGCTGCAGGATGTCTAATGCACCAACAGCACTATGAGGCGTTTACCTACAGTGTGTGGTGGGTGTAGCAGGGGGTGGAAGTGGTCAGGTGATGTTTTGGAGATATTTTGCATACCATGACTTGGACCGACTCATTCCAGTTACCATTAAGATGAACCAGACTGTCACCTCGAGAATATCGTAGCAGTTTGGTAGCTCTGCGGGATCTAATCATCAATTACTGGCTTCAAGTGGCTATTGCGTACCTAAAGATATTTGTAGGCTCATTTTCTCGCCGAAGTGAGCCAGTTACCAATGGAACGCGTTGTGTTATACACTACTAGTGTGAAGTCTCCGGGCTGTGACTAGTTTTCTGTGCGGAGCGATTACCATGCGGTGCGTACATAAGTGCCTGACCTCGATGCCACGTGTGCCTCGGAACTGCCAGAAGTCACGACGCTGGAGTGCAGCGGCGACCTTTGCAGCAGGGCTGTGCGGGTTGGGGTGCGGAGGGCCGTGTGCTGTGGCGGCTGCAGCGTCGCCTGTCGGACGCACTCGTCCGTAATTAGGCTGCCCTCAGCCACCGCCGTAAAGCAGACAACGGCCACAGATTGGACGGCCGAGTGGCCGCCGCACTGCCGCAGATTGAGTCCGACCCCGGAGCAGCTGCGAGACTCACACGTGTGGTCTCTCTGAAGCGCAGTCTTGCCTCTATAGCTGTCGCGCGGATTCTCTTCGATAATTGACTTCCATTCAGAAGTAATGTAAAACGTAAAGGAGCACAATATGCAAGAGCAGGGATGTACGAAATGGAAGACCAAGCAGGGAAGACCAAGAACGAAGTGCTCGGATCAAAAAGAGCGTAAGACACGAGTGTGGTCTTTGAACACTACATCGAAGAAATTATGACGGAGTAAAAGAAAGGTTCACGTGTGAGATTAAAGTTCGTGATGAATGTCTATCAGTGATAAGATTTGCTAATGACACTGCTATCTTCATTGAAAGTTAAGAACTGCACTACCTGTTGGTTGCCACGAACAGCCTAATCAGTCATTTTGTATCGAGAATAAACCCAAGGAGGATTGGAGAGTAGCAGAAATGAGATTGGGCATACACTTAACATCAAACTTTGTGATCACGGAGCATATAAATTCAAGGAATTTTGCTAACTTGGAAGTAAAAGATAGACATAAAGAGAAAATTACCACTGGCAAATAAAACATTCATACCCAATAGAAGTCTGCTAGCAATAAATATCGGCCTTAATTTAAGGATCAAATTTCTAAAATATTAAGCTTCGACCTCAGTATTGCTCGAAAATGAATCTTATACTGTGGGAAAAACGGTAAAAACGAGAGACTCTAAGCTATCGAAGTGTGGCGCGCTGGAAGGAAGCTGAAAATTCGGTGCACCGATGAGATAAGAAGTGGGACGGTTCTCCGCAGATTAGGCGAAGAGAGCGACGTATGGAGAGCACTGATAGAAGGAAGGCACAGAAAGATTCATTTGTTCATAAATCAGAGAATAACTTCCATGGTACCACAGTGAGCTGTAGATGCTAAAAACTGAAGGGCACGTCAAACATATGATTGCGGACGTTGGGTGGACCATTGGAGAAGTTGAGACAGAAGTGGAATTCATTACGAAACGCCTCATACCAGACACAAGAGTGATGATGCAACTAAAGAAAAAGCGCTTCCAAGACGCTGTTGTTAACTACAGAGGTAGTATTGACAACCCACATTGTAGCAATGCAAGGCAGTTACATAAAGCTGCATGTCAAGAATCAGCTCTCATTCTGCAGTGGAATGTGCACTGAATTGTAACATCCTGTCAGATTAAAACTCTATGTCGAAATGAGACTCGAACCCAAACCTTTAGTTTATTGCGGTCAAATACTCTCCAGTGCAACCTACGAGGGCATGCTGAAAACTAATGTCAGCGAAACTTTTCTGAAAACTCCTAAGGCATATTAACAAAAAGGAATGTTTTATCATTCGACAACTTCATTCTTCATGTATACATACATTATGTGATCAGAAGTATCTGGACAGCTCGCTGAAAATGACTTACAAGTTTGTGGCGCCCTCCATCGGTAATGCTGGAATTCAGTATGATGTTGGCCCACCCTTAGCCTTGATGACAGCTTCCGCTCTTGCAGGCATACGTTCTAACAGGTGCAGGAAGGATTCATTGGAAATGGCAACCCATTCTTCATGGAGTGCTGCATTGAGGAGAGGCATCGATTCGGTTGGTCGGGCCTGGCACGAAGTCGGCGTCCTAAAACATCCCAAAAGTGTTCTGTATGTTTCAGGTCAGGACTCTGTGCAGGCCAGTCCATTACATGTTACTGTCGTGTAACAACTCCGCCATAGGCCGAGCATTATGAACAAGTGTTTGATCGTGCTGAAAGATCTAATCGCCATCCTCGAATTGCTCTTCAACATTGGGAAGCAAGAAGGTGCTTAAAACATTAATGTAGGCCTGTGCTGTGATAGTGCCCCACAAAACAACAAGGGGTGCAAGTCCCCTCCATGAAAAACACGACCACATCGTAACACCAGCGCCTCTGAATTTTACTGTTGGCACTACACACGCTGGCAGGGGGCGTTCACTGGGCTGTCGCCATACCCACACCCTGCTATCGGGTCGCCACATTGTGAACCGTGATTCGTCACTCCACACAATATTTTTTCCACTGTTCAATCGTCTTTTGTTTACGCTCCTTACACCAAGCGAGGCGTCGTTCGGCATTTACCGGCGGGATGTGTGGCTTATGAGCAGCCGCTCAACCATGAAATCCAAGTTATCTCACCTCCCACCTAACTGTCATAATACTTGGGTGGATCCTGACGCAGTCTGGAATTCTTGTGTAATGTTCTGGATAGATGTCTGCCTATTACGCATTACGACCATCTTCAAATGTCGACGGTCTCTGTCGGTCAACAGACGAGGTCAGCCAGTACGCTTCTGTGCTGTACGTGTCCCTTCACGTTTCCACTTCCCTATCACATCGGAAACTGTGGACCTAGGGATGTTTAGGAGTGCGGAAATCTCGCGTACAGACGTATGACAGAAGTGACACCCAATCACCTGACCATGTTCGAAGTCCGTGAGTTCCGCGGAGCGCTCTTTCTGATCTCTCACGATGTGTAATGACTACTGAGGTCGCTGATCTACATCTACATCTACATGATCACTCTGCTATTTACAATTAATGCCTGGCAGAGGGTTCAATGAACCACCTGCAAGCTGTCAGTCTACCGTTCCACTCTAGAACGGCGAGCCTTGATTTCTCTTATTTTATCACGATGATCAATTCTCCTTATGTAGGTGGGTGTCAACAGATTGTTTTCGCAATCGGAGGAGAAAACTGCTGATTGAAATTTCATGAGAAGATCCCGTTGCAACGAAAAACGTCTTTGTTTTAATGATTGCCACTCCAATTCACGTATCATGTCAGTCGTACTATACACGATAATACAAAACAAGCCGCTCTTCTTTGAAATTTTTCAGTATCATCCGTCAGTCCCACCTGATGCGGATCCCACACCGCACGGCAGTACCCTAGAATAGAGCAGACAAGCGTAGTGTAAGCAGTCTCTTTGGTAGACCTGTTGCACCTTCTAAGTGTTCTGCCAATGAAGCGCAGTCTTTGGTTTGATTTGCCCACAATATTATCTATGTGATCGTTACAATTTAGGTTATTTGTAATTGTAATCCCTAAGTATTTAGTTGAATTTACAGCCCTCAGATTTGTGTGACTTACCGCGTAATCGAAATTTAGCTGATTTCTTTTAGTACTCATATGAATAACTTCACACTTTTCTTTATTCAGGGTCAATTGCCACTTTTCGCACCATACAGATATCTTATCTAAATCCTTTTGCAATTCATTTTGGTCATCTGATGACTTTACTAGACGGTAAATGACAGCATTATCTGCAAATAATCTAAGAAGGCTAATCAGATTCTCTCGTGTGGTGTTAATATAGATCAGGAAGAATACTGGGCCTGTAACACTTCCTTGGGAAACGCCGGATATTACTTCTGTTTTACTCGATGAATTTTCGTCAATTACTACGAACTGTGACCTTTCTTACAGGAAATCATAAATCCAGTCGCACAACGGACGCCATATTCCATAGGCACACAATTTGGTTAGAAGACGCTTGTGAGGAACGGTGTCGAAAGCCTTCTGAAACTCTAAAAATATGGATCCAATTTGATATCCCCTGACGATAGCACTCATTACTACATGAGTATAAAGAGCTAGCTAGCTGTGTTCCGCAAGAACGATATTTTCCGAATCCTTACTGACTATGTGTCAGAAAATCGTTTTCTTCGAGGTACTTCATAATGTTTGAGTACAGAATATGTTCCAAAACCCTACTGCAAACCGACGTTAGTGATATGGGCGTGTAATTCAGCGGATTACTTCTGATATGGAGTACCTGGCGGTAGGTGGCAGCACAATGCACCTGATATGTAAAACGTTATGTTTTTGTAGGTGTCCGAATACTTTTGATCAATATAGTCACCCGGGCAACGAACTCCCAATGAGACACCAGTTTGTTGATTCCGTCACTGTTGAACATTTCACTTTTTAACAGAGCCACAACTTAACGTGTCCTTGTGCCTCTTCATCACTACCAAAGCGAAGTCCACGAACGTCTTTGAGTTTTGGAAAAATATTAAAGTCGGATGTGGCTAAGTCGGGACCGGATGGAGGATCATCGATGACACTAAACCTAAGACATTGATCTTGAATTATCATGAGAAGGTGAGGGTGCTCGATGTGTGGACGAACTCCTCGAATTCTAAACTCCATTACGACAGGCTGTTTCTCATGCACCGACATAGTTACCCCACACAACGCCATGTTACACGTTACAACTCGAAGCCCTCTAGCAATAGCTGCAAATATATAGACATCAAATACGAAGATACAGGACGTTCATAACATTTGTTTTATTTGAAAGCTTCAAGAGTGTTCACATAATAATTTCGTAGGCACGTCCTCGTATTTAATATCGATGCATGACTGACGAACCACCCTTACAGCTTTTATTCCACCTGTATATCACTCGTACCTTCCATACTTTGACAGAAGTTCTTGAGCATATCATGTGGGATTAGAGGAAAAGTAGGAAACGTACTGGGAGGGTTAAAGCTGTGACTGAGAGTCAAGAGCCGCGCTTCCATTTCTCAGTGTATTACGCTCTAAAGGCAAACGTTTCACTTTGGTATCTCGATCCGCCACTCTATTTTACTTTTTTAATTTCCAAGTTTTTAGCTTTAAAATGAGCTTACACTCCTCTGAAGAATAAATTTTCATTCCAGATTACATATTATTAACTTAATTCCTCTGTCTTCTGTTCATTTCTGTTGTCATCTTAGACGATGGCAGTGTCCACAACATAATTATGGTGAATATATAGGACAAAGACTAATCATCAAGAGTGTTGAAATAAACATCCTGGTTCGTGCTTACGGTAAACTGAATATGCGGGCTCAAGTTACTGTATGGAAGACGTGCCCTAAGCATCACAGAACCACATCCAGCATCTAGCACACCCAATTTTATTCACAGTACTTCAGACACGAACGGGCGACCGATGCACTCCATGCCTTCCATCATTTGACAAGCGGCAAAACCTCGATGCGACAGTAAACAATGCACATCTCCAGGCGACTACCTCCAGTTTATGTGTCGTATTACCGAGAAGACATACATGTGCTGCTGCAGGAAATTGCTCATTGTGAGGCACCCGCCTCCAAATGCCCACCACACATAGTTTCCGCCCTAGTCTTCTATCGAAAATGGTTTCAGGTGCATACCACTCATATCATCGCCAAGATAGATACAAAGGCAACTCTCACCACAGTGGTAAAGATTCATGTGCCTATTTGCTTCGCAGAACATGGAGAGACTGAAAGAATCTCTGACGAAATAAAATGCATTAATAAGACAGCTGAAAGAAGCGAAAATTCAATTGCGACGTCGAACTGCAATTCGATAGTAGGAAGAAAAAGGAGAAACAGCAGGTGAGCTTGGACGGGGGGAAAGGGCTGATGGGAGATGTCGACTGGTAAAATTTTGTACGGATCACAATGTAGTCAAAGCAGACACTTGTTTAAAGATTCGTGAGAGAAGCTTAAATACCTGGAAGAGATCTCTAGAACTCGATGGTTTCAGCTAGATTATGTAAAGATAAGGCAGAGATTTGATAACCATATTTTTATGTCCATATTTCAAGCGTAGATGGGGACACCCACCACAATTTTTTAGAGATGATGGGAGAGTACATGTTACTCTCTCACCTATTTTCCGTATATGGAAAATTATTAAAGATTTAGTTACAACCTTACGCACCTTCAGCGAGACTCTAGAAAGTTAATGGCCTGATCAGACGTTGATGGAGCCTGGTAGGACGCTAAAAATATGAGGTACTTTTTTGGTTCTTAGTTTGTAGGAACAGCAAGTTAGAAGTTGAAAGCAATTGGCGGTGAGCCCATCCCTCAGTAAATCTTGCCGGACAGGCCCACAGCCGTACAGGGCAGGCACAGCAGCCCCTAGTCCAGACAAGTCTCCACCACGACGAAGCCGCTAAACCTGCATTGGCGCCAGCCGAATGCTGGGCTGGGGACAACGGACTGAAGGGACGCTTTTACACAGTGGAGTCTTAAGGCAGGCACTGTGTGCAGAGCCACATGTCATAAAAATTTACAAGTTTTTGTGTTCGCCCATACTGCAAATAGGCCTGTGACCGACTTCCATCGGCCGCCTCGGTTGTGTAAGAAACTTCGGCATCTGACAAAGGTTTAGAGAGCTAGGACTAACATCGTCCAAGGCATAGGCGATTTCGATAAGGATCTTTAAGATTGTATCTGTTCGCCTGTTGCGCCGGGAAGCGACTAGATTTCGGGGAAAAACATCTTCTCCCTCCGCAAAAACTTAAAAAAACCTGTAATTGGCGGTTTTTTTTTTTTTTTTTTTTTTTTAGAGACGCAGGTTTCTTAATTCTTGCGCTGGTTTGACATGAGTTTGTGATGTCGTGTAGGAGCGGATATTTAGCGCGAATGGATGTGTCACACTCTGAAATCTCCGGACTTCAGAGCTCTGGTAGAGAGTAAATTGCGATCCGCGTGCCTGACCGCTATACCGCGAGATTTTTGCATTTCTTTCGTGGCTGCAGTCGATGCACAGTTGCCACCTCTACGTTTCGCCACTGCCGCGCATTTCTCGCCAGCCGCAAGTTACATCACTGCATGAAGCAAACAAGGTAACTTATTGCTGCTCCGGCCTTTTCAGGGCGTACAGATCTCAATGGCTACTTGCTCTCAGCTTAATCTGTGTAATCGTCAGTAGATTTGATCACTCAAAGTCTACTCAGTGTCAGATCAATTCAGGCTGTGTTATCCACTTTTTAGGGCCAGAGTACTTGACTCACTTCTGCCATCCAGGATCCTTGTCCATTGTTCTCTTAACCCAACTGTTAGTTGCTTACAGTATTTAATCAATAACTACAATTTATGTCTGTTTTTTTTTCTTTTAAAAAATAAATGTTGTTAGTAAATTTTACTACATTCTCAATCATTTTATGCAGTCTGCACAATGGGTTAACTTTCATTGTTACGTCCCATGTCAGGATCTGTTAATTAAAACTGAGAAACTGCAGAAAGTTAGGGAATTAAGAAGAAAACCGCTCCGTGTACTCGTCTTGATGTGTCATTATGAACCGTGCAGCCGTCTCGTGATACTATACCAAGGGCATATTTAGGCTGCTGTATAGGGGTGCGTGGCGCTGGCACACTGCTCTTTTGGCCTCCCAGACCTTTGACTCGCTACTTATCATTCAAGTAGCTACTCATTTGGCATCAAAAGATCGAATGAACCCCATTCCAGCCCTCCTACCAGGAAAAAGTGCCTTAAAATACTGGGAACTGAACTCAAGATCTTCACATAGCAGAAGCTATATGAAATTAAGGAAATAGGATCTGGGTAATTTGAAAGAGCTACAGACGGGAGCATTAAGTAACTGTTATCTGAAACAGAAGAAAGTGGTAATACAGAAAATTAACAGCTTTGAGAGATGAAAACAGTGAAGATAGCAGAGAGTCAAATAGGCAAATAGACAAGGTCCAGCAGACACCCTTGCATAAAATACTGGACATTTAATTTTACCCACAAAAAGAGAAAATACGAATATGCAGAAAATTAAACAGGCCAGAGGGAATATAGATGTGACTGGCGGAAAATACAAGTTGTCGAAGAATGGTTAGAGAACAAATTCAAAGCTATTGCAAACACAGATGCCGCCAATAGGAAAACTTAACAAACCGCTGGAGGAATAAATACAATTGTATGAATATCAAGAGTTAAAACGGAAATCTAGTACCAAGTAATGAAGGGAAGGATGAAAGGTGGAAAGAATATACAAGATAGAAAGACAACAAGAGAAATGAACTTGAAGGAATTATACGAAAGAAATATTTAGTAAATGACTATGAAATGAGGCGTACGGTAATGTACGTATTACAGTTTCTAAAAATGATTTATATTCCTGTTTTTTAATTGCTTTGTGTTTTTCGTGATGCTGTATACGATGATAAGAAGAGATGGGCTATAAATTGTTGCAGCAATTGCCACCATACGAAAGCTGTTGAGGAGCAAAAACGAGGCACCATTGTAGCAGCAAACAAAAGTTTTTCTTGTATTTCTGCAAAGTATACACATTACAAACAGAGCAGCAAGAAATAGAGTTCAAACTCGTACAATACCAACAATGATGAAGTTGGAGCCACGACTGTAGCATCTATATGGCGTCACGTAGTGATGTGTCTCTGAGTGCGAGTGAACAGAACCACTGCTGCCAGCCATTCTGTTTGGTCTAGCCCACTCGTCTCGTATAGGGTGCCTAAGGGATGCTGTGTTCTCGTAATGCTATGCAACAATTGAAGCATTAGTAGTTTTATTTCTATGAAGCACACTGACAATGTGAAAGGCCATGCCGCAGTGGTAACACTGGTTCCCATCAGATCACCGAAGTTATGCGGTGTCGCACTGGGCTAGCACGTGAATGGGTGACTATCCGGTCTGCCGAGCACTGTTGGCACGCTGGGTGCACTCAGACCTCATGGGCAACCTGGGGAGTTACTTGATTGAGAAGTAGCAGCTCCGGCCTCGTAAACTGACATACTGCTGGGAGAGAGGTGTGCTGACCACATGCCCCTCCATATCCGCATCCAGTGACGCCTGTGGGGGGAGGATGACACGACAGCCGGTCGGTACCGTCAGTACTGTTGGGCCTTGCAAGGCCCGTTCATACGGAGAGAGAGAGAGGCTGACAATACCTAACTTTTGATTTAGAACTAGTGTCGCAAGCGATGGGCGACAGGCAATATAAATCCTGTGGTAAATGCAATATTCAGGCAAGTCTGTCACAGTTTGTGGATCACTACTAACTGTTCTTGTAGCACTCTCTGCTAGGTCGTATTAATCCTCTATGAATACTTTCCACCAATGTCCGGCCGAGGATGGCAGGAGAGGCACTTATATTCACTTCTTACAGATGTCACTCCTGTCGTGCCGCCGTCCTAATCAGCGCACCATTGGCCGACGTCGCTTCACCACCTTCTCTGGTCTTGCATTCTTCTTCTTCATCCCCGCATTTGTGATTACGCTAGAACACATTCTATATTTCAGTGGAAGATGTTGCTCAAAGTACAGAGCTGCTGAAGGTGTGGCCCAACGGCCAAGCATCACTGGGTCCACCAGATTCCACGCGAGCACAGTCAGTGATGGACGGAAACTTGCTGTTCTGTTACCAGCTTAATGACACCCATACAGGCAACAGTACGAGATACCACATCCCTCCCCACTATACGTCCTCACCATCGTTATGTAGTGTAGACGAGCGAACGACGACGGTGAGGAGGACTGGAAGTGGAAATAAGGAGATGGGAGCTGAAACTAAGGCTGATGGTGAGCTCCCACCCATGCCCTGGCATATGCCCTAAACCAGCCTGGGAATACCAACCAAAAAACCAGGCAGAGGGCGCACATGGAACATACACTGGGAAGAGGTGACCATCCCCTGATGACAGTAGCTGTCGAGATGGCGACAGCTATGAAAGGGTATCGACGTCTATCAGGCTCAGGCCCGGAATCGACAGTGCCTGTGGGTGTCAGATGCAGTGAGGACAACCGCATTCAGGCGGTCACGGAATCTGGAAGCACAAAGCCTTGGCAGGATCAAGGAATTCACAAGGACGAATTTGATTCTGGTGGCGTCTTAGCAATCCTCTCCATCGCTGCAGAAGAAACACAGAATTTCAAGAAAATGTACAATGGTGCCCCGCTTCCAGCACAGCCATCCGCCGTACAATCTATAAAATACCTAATCATTAGTACGATACTTAACCTTTCTGGACAGTGCGGGTGCCACCCATCATGGTGGATGCAGAAACTGGAACAAGGTGCGGTGGCGTCACCCATGCCACCCATGTAATAACTGTGCCGTCCACAGTGTGGCTAGGAGCGGCAGGAAGACAAGAAGAGCGACAGAGCTTGGACCCACGTGTGGAAGACATAAGGTTTGTCTATACGCTGCTTAAATGTTGGTACAATGAGCTCAGCTTCACTGTTGCATTCCGGGTGGGGTGGTGCATTCGTTAAACTGATGATGCCAGAGGTGGTGCAAAACTGTTCAGAATCGTTGGCAAGAAGTTGTGACCTATTGTCAGCCATAATCGCTTCAGGCAATCACTCGAGGCATAAGATCGATCACAGAGCCTGAATTGTGGAGCAGGCCATGGTCGAGTGCACAGGAATGATGAAGGGAATTTTGCTGCAAGCGTCAACGACGATGAGCCAAGGTGTATTCCAGTAAGGACCCGTAAATCCAAGTTCATATGTTGCCAAAGTACTTGAGGTTGGGAGCTTGCGAAGAAAGTACTTGAGGTCTGGGGCATTTGTAGAACTGCTGAGCTGGGGCTGGCTGATGTTAAGAACGGGCTTGGCACAGAGAAGTCAACTGTTAAGTTTGTGCATCCAGACCGTGCCAAGTGCAATGACATGCCGCCAACTGCTTGATGCTGATGATGCCCCATTGACGTCGGCGTAACAAACGAAGCACGTCAAGTTGGACAGCCCTGGGAACCACAAGATGTGACTGGTCACTATCGTTGCGTAGCGAAACAACACCTTGGGTAATGACTTCGCGACGGGGAAAATATCGCCGAACCACAGACCTACGAATCTGTGTGGCTGCGCTTGGCCAACCAGTTCAGGTATAGTGCTACAGAACCTGCAAATCAGAATTCACCTCGGCAATTTTCCAGTGATTAAGCGGAAAGCAGTGCAAAGCATCTGTGTCTTGTGCGTGATTGTTGCAACAAGAAGCAAAGAATTCGTTGACTGTTGAATCTGGGCCAACAGAGAGGCGAGAAAGACCATCTGCACTGGCATACTTACAAGGGGAGGCAATGACGTTGGGATCAATGATTTACTTCAAACTTCATACACTTTCTGTAGGCCATTAAAACAACGCAATGTGCAAGTAGTAAGATGTATTACTCTGGCAATTCAGAGGAAACCACAAGGGAAGTTTTACTCATCTATTATATACCTGATGTATCTAAGAATAGGTAAGAATGTGATGAGGGCTATGCGCGGGGCGTTCAATTAATTCGAAAGTAAAGTTCTATGTACCGACTTGGCACAAAATCTTAAGACATTTTGGTCTTATGTCAGAGCGGTAGGTGGATCAAAGCAAAATGTCCAGACTCTCTGTGACCAAAATGGTACTGAAACAGAGGATAACAGACTAAAGGCCGAAATATTAAACTTTTTTTTCCCAAAGCTCTTTCACAAAGAAGACTGCACTGTAGTTCCTTCCCTAGATTGTCGCACAGATGACAAATTGGTAGATATCGAAATAGAGGACAGAGGGGTAGAGAAACAATTAAAATCGTTCAAAAGAGGAACGGCCGCTGGACCTGTTGGGATACCAGTTCCATTTTACACAGAGTACAAGAAGGAACTTGCCCCCCTTCTTGCAGCGGCCTACCGTAGGTCTCTAGAAGAGCGTAGCGTACCAAAGGATTGGAAAAGAGCACAGGTTATTCCCGTTTTCAAGAAGGGACGTCGAACAGATGTGCAGAACAAAAGACCTATATCTCTAACGTCGATCAGTTGTAGAATTTTGGAACACGTATTATGTTCGAGTATAATGACTTTTCTGAAGACTACGAATCTACTCTGTAGGAATCAGTATGGGTTTCGAAAAAGACGGTCGTGTGAAACCCAGCTCGCGCTATTCGTCCACGAGACTCAGAGGGCCATAGACATGGGTTCACAGGTAGATGCCGTGTTTCTTGACTTCTGCGAGGCGTTCTATACAGTTCCCCACAGTCGTTTAATGAACAAAGTAAGAGCATATGGACTATCAGACCAATTGTGTGATTGGATTGAAGAGTTACTAGATAACAGAACGCAGCATGTCATTCTCAATGGAGAGAAGTCCTCCGAAGTAAGAGTGATTTCAGGTGTGCCGCAGGGGAGTGTCTTAGGACCGTTGCTATTCACAATATATATATATAAATGACCTTGTGGATAACATCGGAAGTTCACTGAGGCTTTTTGCGGATGACGCTGTAGTATATCGTGAGGTTGTAACAATGGAAAATTGTATTGAAATGCAGGAGGATCTGCAACAAATTGACGCGAAGAGACCATGAGGATAACATCAGAGAGATTAGAGCCCACACAGAGGCAAACCGATAGTCTTTCTTTCCACGAACAATACGAGACTGGAATAGAAGGGAGAACCGATAGAGGTACTCAAGATACCTTCCGCCACACACCGTCAGGTGGATTGCGGAGTATGGATGTAGCTGTAGATGTAGATTGTGAAATGGGCAACAAAATAACTGACTTCGCCTAAATCCCCAAAAATACCGAAATTCTGCAAATAACTTATCAACACTGCCCTGAGGATCAAAGAAAGAAACACAATGTAAATAACTCAGACAAATCGGAAGTGCCTAGGCCAAAAACAATGGCACTATCTCGAGAGGAAAGCACTGTGACCGTCACTGTCTTCGTCAGAATTCGGAAAGTTCCAGACAGCTTCACGTGCCTAAAACGGGAATATCTTGCCGATTATACGCTGTTAGAGTATGGCGCGATGTGCACAGCTTAGGTTTGCCAAGCAATTCATAAGTGCTACAGTTGAGCAAAATTATTGAAGCTCCAGTGTCAAGTTGCAAATGGACTTGTTGGCCAGCAATAGTAAGAGATACAGAAAGATTGTTGTCTTCATCTAGCACTGCAAGTGAGTTGCGAGCCTTTTCTGAAAAGCTATTACACAATTGTTTTGTACTAACGACACTATAGGGCTTTGAACACACACACTAAGCACTGTTTGTGACTTCGACTTGCGTGAAGAGTAGCAGAGAGCACACCTCAAGCTTCTGTAAGCACGCAGAGTGCACAGGCCCCTTTTGACGCAAAAAAAAGTGGCTTAAAGCGAGGGCCAGATCGGCGTACATGTGCCACATTACAACGCGGGCATAACTTCACACCTTGAGCCCGACGCAACAAGTGTTTACGCTAGCGCTTTGTCTGTGGCCGGCGAGGCCGCTGTTTGCGAGCCGGGGGCGAGACCTGTTTGTCGCGGATAGTTACAGAACAAACAGGCACTACCTAAAAACTGTCTGCTGCACTTTCGCAAGGATCTTGACCGTCTGAAATCTGCAAAAAAATGGTTCAAATGGCTCTGAGCACTATGGGACTCAACTGCTGAGGTCATTAGTCCCCTAGAACTTAGAACTAGTTAAACCTAACTAACCTAAGGACATCACAAACATCCATGCCCGAGGCAGGATTCGAACCTGCGACCGTAGCGGTCTTGCGGTTCCAGACTGCAGCGCCTTTAACCGCACGGCCACTTCGGCCGGCTGAAATCTGCAAAACCTCTTACAAGGAAAGGTCCGGCTATTTCAGAATCTGTTCCCGAATTCAAGAATCAGCTACCCCGTGCATGTTGGCATCACGAACCATTGTATCACTGTCATCTTTGCACAGTCACATTTGAATCTGCACTGTCTAATAAGACCTTGCAGTTCAGTCATCCACTGGCTGTATGTGTGTCCTTGTTGCTTACGCAACATAAAGAACTTACAACGGGCAGACACCACTTGTATCCTGTCTTCACAATTCTTTGTAAACGCCTGCTGCAATAGTTCCTCGAATGACGCTAGCCCAGGGCGGGACGTGGGAAATAACTTCGTGCAAAGTCCGTAGTCACTCCCGCCATGGCCAAGATATAAGAACGGTTGTCATTGCCTGGAACGTGATGCACTCCGATGGACCCATTGAAGTGTGCAAGGTACTCTGTTCAGTTTCCCTTTGCCTCGTCATATTCGCTAAGTGTCGGCACGTACGCAGGCAGTGGGTGCTGTGGCGCTGCCATTGGACCAGGCGTCTTGTCGGAAGTCACCTGCGCCGTCACGAAGTGATTCGTCGCTTGAAGCAGATACACCATTTGTTGACGCCGAAACTGAATAAAATGAGCTAAATTAACTGCAGGCAGCACAGGAGACGATTTCAGCGCAGTAGCTATTGTAACTAAGCAAAGCGCAAAATAACATAACATTTAAGCAATGAACAAAAAGCAAGAACCAAAAACAGCACGGAGAAAGCAAAAATGGCTGCAAAAGCAGCCACAGCGACACTTAGAACAGAAAGGGCGCAGGCAAGAAAAACAGTCGGTAAGCAAGAACAGCAAAAACCCACCGAAAAGACGACAGAGCAGGAAAAGGCAAACTTGAAGACCGCCACACATAGGTTCAATATACAATGTGATCAAAAGTATCCGGGCACCTGGCTGAAAATGACTTACTAGCTCGTGGCGCCCTCCATCTGTAAAGCTGGAATTCAATCTGGTTTTCGCCCACTCTTAGCCTTGATGACCCTAACCTAACCTAACCTAACATACGTTCAATCAGATGCTGGAAGGTTTCATGCGGAATGGCAGGCCACTCTTCACAGAGTGCTGAACTGAGGAGAGGTATCGATGTCGGTCGATGAGGCCTGGCACAAAGTCGGCGCTTCAAAACATCCCAAAAGTGTTCTAAAGGATTCAGGTCGGGACTCTGTGCAGGCCAGTCAATTACAGGGATGTTATTGTCATGTAATCACTCCTCCACAGGCCGTGCATTATGAACAGGTGTTTGATCGTGCTGAAAGATGCTCGTCAGCAGTGGGAAGCAAGAAGGTGCTTAAAACATCAATGTAGGCCTGTGCTTTGATAGTTCCCCGCAAAACAACAAGGGATGCAAGCCCCCTCCATTAAAAACACAACCACACCATAACACCCCCGCCTCCGAATTTTACTGATGGCACTACACACGCCGGCAGATGGCGTTCACCGCGCACTCGTCATACCCACACCCTGCCATCGGATCGCCACATTGCGTACCGTGATTCGTCACTCCAATCAACGCTTTCCCTCTGTTCAATCGTTCAATTTTTACTCTCCTTACACCAAGCGAGGAGTCGTTTGCCATTTACCGGCGTGATATGTGGCTTACGAGCAGCCTCTCGACCATGAAATCCAAGTTTTCTCACCTCCCACATAACTGTCATAGTATTTGCAGTGGATCCTGATGCAGTTTGGAATTCCTGTGTCATGGGCTGGCTAATTGTCTGCCTATTACACGATACGACCCTCTTCAACTGTCAGCGGTCTCTGTCAGTCAGCAGACGAGGTCGTCCCGTACTCTTTTGTGCAGTGCGTGTCCCTTCACGTTTCCACTTCACTATCACATCGGGAACAGTGGACGTAAGGATGTTTAGAAGTGTGGAAATGTCGCGTACAGACGTATGACACACGTGACACCCAATTACCTGACCACCTTCGAAGTCCGTGAGTCCCTCCAAGCGCCCCATTATGCTCTCCCACGATGTATAATGACTACTGAGGTCGCTGATACGGAGTACCTGGCAATAGGTGGCAGCGCAGTGCACCTATTATGAAAAACTAATGTTTTTAGGTGTGTCCGGATACTTTTGACCACATAGTGTATATCATCGCCAGTTATTGTGCAGTGTACAGGTAAGGAGAGGTGGGCTACAGAGTGGTGCAGCAACTGTCGTCATAGGAAAGCTGACAGGAGCAGGAATGATTAATGAACAAGTAACACAGCAAACAAAAGATTTACTTAACTTGTATTTCTACAAACGCATGAAGACATTTACAAATTACATATCAAGAAAGAAAGTCCAATAATAACAATGACGAAGTTGGTGCCGCGACTACGTAGCGTCTGCGTGGCGTCTCGCGCTGATGTGGGTCAGAGCGCGAGCGGGGCCGAGCGGCTGCCGGGAGCCGTCCTATATTGCAGCGACAGAGGTCACTCGAATTACAGAACTGCTGGAGGTGTGTTTCAGTGGACATGCATCACTGGGTCCGCCAGAACCCGCAAGACCGCTAGCGGCATTGGGCGGAAACCTGCATTTTCATTGCTAGCTTAAAGACGCCCATGGAGTGGTACCGATATGTGATACCACACTTGGGTTTTCCCTTCTTGCAAAACTCTCCCCATAATTGCTCGCATTGGAAGTGAGAGAGCTTGCGTGGGGTGAACGGTAACAGCAGCATCTGGGCTCCCAGTGAGCGAGAAATTTCAAATCTCAAAACAAGTTTTGGTCGACAATTCTCAGCAAGAAGTCTCGGTAACAGAGTTCGTTTTCATATGTTATGTAACATTCAGGGGTTTGGAATGAGCTCTGGACTAATAATGGGGCGCCAGCCATGGCACAGAAACCTACGTCGAGTTTCAGCTGTTGAAACCACCTACTGAAGATCTGCACCAGCAGTCTCTAGAAACGAAGTAATTCATTCTGCTGTTATAGAAACACGCAAAATCTATAGCTACGCTCGTCTTCAGTTATGTTTTACAGACACCGAGCTAGTTTATCATTCCAGAGACGCATTCTAAATAAGTCAAACGAAATCGAGCACAAGCAAATCACATCTAAACTTCTCCTCAAGTTTACACTTCGTTTATTTTTTATAAATGAATCATTATTTAAACTAGATAGTTATACCGATGTGTTTGTTTTTGACATAAATCGATCATGAACTTGTATCGTGATTGTTTTATGAGGGCAATGGTCTCAAAGCTTCATAAATTATAAAATGTTACATAATGATTAAAAGGTATCCCTTTCCAGTATATTTCTACTTCGGCAATACAGCATCTTTTGTTTGCGAGGGCCGCGCGGTTTGAGGCGTCATGTCACGGACTGCGCGGTCCCTCTCGCCGGAGGTTCGAATACTCCCTCGGCCATGGGTGTGTGTGTTGTTCTTGTCATAAGTTAGTTTAAGTAATGTGTAAGTCTACGGAACGATGACCTAAGCAGTTTGGACCCTTAGGAATTCACACACATTAGGACTTTTTTTTTTTTTTTTTGCGAGGCTCGTTACAGACGTAACACTTTTTGTCATGGGAACGCTGACAATGAATTCATTCAAAATCTAGCTGTTACTGGGTGTCCACGGCAGATTGTAACAGAAATGTGATTTGTTTTTGTACATATTGCTTTCAGATTTGTACAGTGGCTTAAAATCTTAATAAGAATAAACAACAGTGAACATTCAAAATTTCATTAGCCTCTATTTCTGCATATATTACAATCTCTACCTTGTAGTGGTCTCCAGCAGAGTTTCTTAATTTTCTGGGATTCCAAAATCGTCACAAGCTGCAGCAAGGCCAATTATGTGATTCTGTAACGTCAATACATTTTTTTTTTAAATTATTTTCATTTTATTACATTATGTGGGATACCTGTATACAAAAAGAAAGGAAGATTACTTACAACCTACACTCGTCTACTTGAATCATCGATGCAAACTGTGTTAACAAAACTAGAAATGAGACAAAAGCGATAAATTTATTGGGAAAACATCAGGTTACCACAATAGTAAAGGTTTAGATATATAATTGAATAGATTTCCAATTACACAGTACAATGCCACCATATCAAGATAAAAAACGCGACTAGATAAGGAAAAATGAACAAGTGTATAAAAAGATGGCTGTTTCAGCACGTCTTCATGGGAGAGAGGGATGGGAAAGTACAATAAAACAATAAGGAAAATAAAAACTCCAGAAATAAAATTTTTGTGAATAAAAAGAGGTTAGGTTGGTTGGTTGGTTGTTTGGGGAAGGAGACCAGACAGCGTGGTCATCGGTCTCATCGGATTAGGGAAGGATGGGGAAGGAA
The DNA here is from genome assembly GCF_021461385.2 of Schistocerca piceifrons. Classification (NCBI taxonomy): domain Eukaryota; kingdom Metazoa; phylum Arthropoda; class Insecta; order Orthoptera; family Acrididae; genus Schistocerca; species Schistocerca piceifrons. The sequence goes on along the minus strand of NC_060139.1, from coordinate 498,210,023 downwards.
GTCGGCCGTGCCCTTTCAGAGGAACCATCCCGGCATTTGCGTGGACTGATTTAGGGAAATCACGGAAAACCTAAATCACGATGGCCGGACGTGGGATTGAACCGACGTCCTCCCGAAAAAGAGGTTACTCACCTACATACAACAGAAAAAACGAAATATTGCGAAAAGAACTAGAATTAAAACATAGTAGGTTTAAGGTAAGCCTTGAAAAATACTCAGAGGTAGGTAATACACATCTTTCCAAATTAGAGTTATCTAACAAGCCGGCAGGTGGAAGAGATGGGGTAAGAATGTAAACGAACTAGTTGTACATCTTTAGTGTGCTATTTCGAGGTTCATTGAAAAACTATTCACGGCAGAAATGATGCCAACGGGAGTCACACTGTCTTTCTACAAGAAAGTACATCAGAATTTTTAACGATCCTGACGAAAACACAGTTACGATCGCTCGGATCTGAAACTCCAAACACTGTTCGAAGAAATATTGAAAAAATTCAACAAAAAATTCAGGATTAGTTCCAATCTCCTTTGAAAACGAGTAAAACACCGTTACGTGACATAGTAAGCGGAAAAATTATACAAATATTGATTAATGAAACACACGAACATATTTCTAGACCGATCAACGAAATCTATTTAACCAGCGAAATTCCAGATGATTCCAAAAAGTGTCTCGTAATCTCAGTAACAAATGTAGCCAAAATTCTAAAATGTTATAAACATGATACCCCGGGTCTCTTGTCCCAGACATCCATAACATTGGCAAGAATCATACATAAGATTGCAAAAACTATAAAACAGAACCACATTTAGACAGTACAGAGACGCAACAGAAGACATGTTAATGTTCCGACAGATTATAGACAGTTTATGGTGCACACAACAAATCCATTACTTACTGGAATCGTAGAAGCACAAAAAGCCTTCTATAAAGTGAAACTGTATTTCGTTAATTAAGGATTTGTCTATTATTATTGGTCTAGCCTCCAGAGATAAACGAATAGTATTATAGTGAAGGGGAAGAAATGATGGTCATTGTGTGACTGTGAGGAAAGCATACCAAAAAGCGAGTTATGGACAGAGTAGATGCGCCGACAGCTCACTGTTGCTCATTGGAGAGACCTTTCCATGAAACAAGGAAGGCGTCACCAGCTTAACATGGCTCAATGGGTAGACACTGACCATTCAGGTTCTTGAACGGAGGAGCTCTGAAGGGCTCAAGGCTGTCTGTGCTAGGAAAATACGTCCTTTCGGTGAAACAGTGATTGCGTCAGAGACATAAGGTATGCGCTACTTTTCTGCAGTTCCGCATCCATTCAAGACCCTTAGAGACATGTCGAGAGTCGTCAGCCTGCCTCCAAAGGAGAGCCCTTTAGAAAATGCCACACCGTTACAATGTTTCCAGGACAGGAGGCACCAATAGACGACAAGATTAGGGGCTTTCGAGACAGTCCAGCAGAAAGTTGGCACACTCGGACGAGAAGTGAGGAGAGCTGTCCCGGAGGGAATGTCTATTGGCTGGCACTGGCGTACCGCCCGTCAATGAAGAGATGGTGATGTTACGTACACTGGAAGCATAAAAGGTACCTGTGGCATGGACTTCATCTAGCCAATACTTCGCTCTCTATACATCGAGCTTATCCGATACTATTGTGATATTAGTCTCTTAGTTGCTGTACTGATTCCCATTCCAGAGTATTCCTGATTTGATTCCGTGACTAATTCCATTTCATTCCACTCCATTCCTACGGGAATAGCGAAGAGGCTTTGCCGACTTAGGCTCAGCCGACGAATAAGGACCTTCAGCCAAACGGACCGAAGTTTTCAGCTATCAATTGTTGCCAATCATCCGCCATAAGGCGACGACTAACGCACAGGCAGCCGTGACGGCAGCACTTCGCACACGCTACACGTCTTCGCCGACGACCGATACGTTGGTAAGATTAAACCGCGAACCCAGCTCACAAGGGTGCCCATAGCATCCTAAACACCGATTGTGCTGCGTCAGTCCAGTCAAACCTCCATGAGGTACAAATTTATATAAGTTTCTTGGACCTCGGGAAGGTCTGACTAAATAATTCCGTTTCGTCCTCCGAGGAGCTCATGGAACCACTACAGGACTTCCTTGTTCTTATCTTTCCAAAAATTCCTCATCCTTTCACTTTGGGCCTGTATTCATTCTTGGGTCCATGCGTTTTTAGGTTTCAAAGTCCTTCATGTTGGGATTCTTGGGAATGGTTTTATTGTAACGGTGTCCTACTAGGGAATAGGGAAACAATAGAAAGGACTGGACCCTTTTTGTTATCACTCGTTTTATTTTACAATCATATCAACAAATTCCTTTAGAACAACAATATATTGATCCTGATTACTTTAGGTAATAAGAATAGCAAATCACAAGAATTAAGTGAATCTGCTACCAATGTCCTTTCATGAAACAAAGTCTATCTCAAATATAAGAATATGTTAAAACCTACTGACAATTATGCGCCTGACGGCTTAAATTAAGACACACAATAACAACCTGCCAGAAATGCACCCAATCAAACTTCGGCTCCACGGCCCAGTAACACAATTAGTCGTATCTTGCTCTTGAGACAAGGTTTAATAAATATAATAAATACCCAAGTAAATATAATTAGCGCCAGAATTAATTAGCGAGGAGTGACGCCAGGTCGCTTGAAGGCAGAACGAAAACTTAACTTGGAGAAGCCAAGACGCAAGGCGGCAGTTCGTACAAGACCCACTTCTCGAGCTTCGAGCCGGAGTCACTTCCCGCTACCCAGGATTTCACAGCCTCGGTACCCATAGGTGGAAAGGTAGCTCTTACTCCAAAACACCAGCAGCCAACTGAAAATTTAACAAGCGCACAGAACAGATCCGGAGGGACAATGAAACGACCTCCAAAAGAAATTAAATAACAGGTTAAATTATTCACTAGTAACACGGCACACTGCCCCACTACGAATGAACTACACAGGCGAGGTAAAACCAACAGAGCAAATCTTATCAATAACCTTAATGGGAATTGCCTGCTATTAAGATATTAGAAAAAACTTACAATTAGTAGCAAGGCCAGCGGGCACTCCAATCTTAGTCACAGTTAAATTACGTAAACTCTTATGCCCACTGTTCAGTGAAAACCGTATCAACCACAATTCTGGAAATTTCATTACAAGTTTTACTGGGGCTCGCTGCGATAAGGCTACCAAACGCCCGAATGCAGTATATTTCATAAACAGATTACGGTCTTAGAGCTGATTACGTATTTTATCAAACAACAATTTCCCACGAGCTGGAAGAGGCGCGCTCGTGCATTATACAGGGCTACTACAAATGATTGAAGCGATTTCATAAATTCACTGTAGCTCCATTCATTGACATATGGTTACGACACACTACAGATACGTAGAAAAACTCATAAAGGTTTGTTCAGCTGAAGCCGCACTTCAGATTTCTGCGCTCGAGAGCGCAGTGAGACAAAATGGCGACAGGAGCCGAGAAAGCGTATGTCGTGCTTGAAATGCACTCACGTCAGTCAGTCATAACAGTGCAACGACACGTCAGGACCAAGTTCAACAAAGATCCACCAACTGCTAACTTCATTCGGTGATGGTATGCGCAGTTTAAAGCTTCTGGATGCCTCTGTAAGGGGAAATCAACGGGTCGGCCTGCAGTGAGCGAAGAAACGGTTGAACGCGTGCGTGCAAGTTTCACGCGTAGCCCGCGGAAGTCGACGAATAAAGCAAGCAGGGAGCTAAACGTACCACAGCCGACGGTTTGGAAAATCTTACGGAAAAGGCTAAAGCAGAAGCCTTACCATTTACAATTGCTACAAGCCCTGACACCCGATGACAAAGTCAAACGCTTTGAATTTTCGGCGCGGTTGCAACAGCTCATGGAAGAAGATGCGTTCAGTGCGAAACTTGTTTTCAGTGATGAAGCAACATTTTTTCTTAATGGTGAAGTGAACAGACACAATGTGCGAATCTGGGCGGTAGAGAATCTTCACGCATTCGTGCAGCAAATTCGCAATTCACCAAAAGTTAACGTGTTTTGTGCAATCTCACGGTTTAAAGTTTACGGCCCCTTTTTCTCTGTGAAAAAAACGTTACAGGACACGTGTATCTGGATATGCTGGAAAATTGGCTCATGCCACAGCTGGAGACCGACAGCACCGACTTCATCTTTCAACAGAATAGTGCTCCACCGCACTTCCATCATGATGTTCGGCATTTCTTAAACAGGAGATCGGAAAACCGATGGATCGGTCGTGGTGGAGATCATGATCAGCAATTCATGTCATGGCCTCCACGCTCTCCCGACTTAACCTCATGCGATTTCTTTCTGTGGGGTTATGTGAAAGATTCAGTGTTTAAACCTCCTCTACCAAGAAACGTGCCAGAACTGCGAGCTCGCATCAACGATGCTTTCGAACTCATTGATGAGGACATGCTGCGCCGAGTGTGGGAGGAACTTGATTATCGGCTTGATGTCTGCCGAATCACTAAAGAGGCACATATCGAACATTTGTGAATGCCTAAAAAAACTTTTTGAGATTTTGTATGTGTGTGCAAAACATTGTGAAAATATCTCAAATAATAAAGTTATTGTAGAGCTGTGAAATCGCTTCAATCATTTGTAATAACCCTGTATTAATATTTAACACCTGCCTTAAACACCATGGACTCTTCATAGGCACACCTTTACTTCCAATGTAACACCTATGCGCTTACAGTTACCAGAAGTGAGGTAGCAACCCTGAACACCTTCACACACATGCCCTAAGTACAATCTCACTTAACCTTTCACTGGATGTCCGATATGGCTTGTGTCGGTTACGGCAGGCGGCAATAAGGCAGAGGATGGACGTAGACAGCCGTGTCCGGAACTAGCAGCACGCAACCCAAGGCAGCAACAAGTCTCCTCACAGGCGACAGGAAAGGCTCTCCGCCAAGCTGCCCCATGAACGCAATCGGTTCCCGCTCCACTACAAGCGCACTCCGGCCTCAGGTAACATCGAACGCCAACTGTTCCCGGCCTTGGCGAGAGCCTCCAGTTAACTCCTACGACAAAGATAAGGCAGCCAAAACTTAGTACGATCCACAAGCAAAGATAAGTGCGCGAAGACGAGGTACTTGCAAATACGCTGGCGCGCCAGCAAAACGCCACGGCTCAGTTATGTTTATCGATTTCCTGCCTATATATAGCCAGTGTAGTCGCCAGTGGGTCAATACAGTTTTCTGCAGGGTCACTTTGGGTGTTTACCGGAAAACGACTTTGGATTGCCGGGTTCCGTTGGTGATGTGGAAGATTTTATCGGTCAAGTGAGAGTCGTCCGTTCGTGCTATACGACAGTAGAATTTCACATGTCTTTTCAGTTAAATGAGGTGAACCACTCAAGTCAGTGAATACAATTCCTCTTTTACGCATCCGAATACCACCAAGAATTTTGGGTCCAAATATTTTTCTCAGTATCAGTCTTTATTTTTTCTCAGTGTCTTTGCCATTGGAAGTTAATAATAACGTCTCCATAGCGTAGAATGCTTCTGTAAGAACGACTGTGTGGTCGTAACGGACTTTTGCTGTGAGGAACAGCGATTTCTTGTTGTACATATTCCAAGTAATTAGGTAGGCTTTAGGTAATATTTCTAGCCGTATTTTCTTAGCTACTCTTTCATTGCTAGTGTTTTCAATAATTTCACCTAGATAGTTGAAGTCTTTAACTTGCATGATGTCACATATTGTTGCAAGTGACGCGAGGTTCGAGACCTTGGAGTCAATGTATTTTCTTTTTCCGTCAGAGGTTTGGTGTCTGGTCTTACGGCGGTCTCACGAAGCCTTTCGGCGGCGTGGCTCGCTTCCTCGGGAGTCCGGATAATTATTGCTAAATCGTTAACAAAAACAAGGCACTTCATATTGCCTCGTTCATGTTTTGTTCGCATACTTGTTCCGGTATTTCTTGTTCCCAAGTTTTGAAGATCTCATGGGTACCAGGCTGAACAGGAGTAAGGACAGTCCATCACACTGCCTTGCCCCACTTCTCATTTGAAGAGGTTTGAAGATTTCGCCCACAAGTTTTACTTTAGAGGATGTGTTTGTCAAGGTCTGTTCGATTAACATAGTTGTTTTGTCATCCACGCCGTATTCATGAAGTATATTATACAGGGTGATGCGGTCGATAGAGTTTCAGCTTTTTTGCAGCCTACGACAGTGGCGACTGTGCGGTTTGACTTTCGATGTTTCAGTACAATCTTGAGGTTCGAGATCCGTTCTGCACACGATCGACCCGGTCGGTAGCCCGCCTGGTATTCATCCATCAAATGTTCTGTATGTGGCTCCATTCTGGTGGGCACGGTAGGCAGTTAATAGAAGTGAAATACCCCGGTAATAGTTTGGATCTTACTTATACTTTTTTGTGCAGCAAATAAATCAAAGCATTTCTCCAATCTGCTGGTCTGATGTCATTTTCCCATATATTGGCGATAATGGCTTGTGGTCTGTTAATCAATTCACCGCCGCTCTAGAGCGTTTCTGGGAGTACGCTATCTTCTCCTGGCGTTTTGTTGTTTTTCAGAGCCGGCCGAAGTGGCCGTGCGGTTAAAGGCGCTGCAGTCTGGAACCGCAAGACCGCTACGGTCGCAGGTTCGAATCCTGCCTCGGGCATGGATGTTTGTGATGTCCTTAGGTTAGTTAGGTTTAAGTAGTTCTAAGTTCTAGGGGACTAATGACCTCAGCAGTTGAGTCCCATAGTGCTCAGAGCCATTTGAACCATTTCTTTTGTTTTTCAGATGTAAAATGATGGTTGGTATTTCCTTATGTGTATTTTATATTCACTTCCTTATTTTAAAATCTGATGTTTGAAGTTATAATGCCCGTTCAAATCATAGTTACTCACATGTACTGTCCACATCTGGAACTACAAATCTCATTTCAGCAAAAATGCTCAAAGAAGATTTCAGCCTGACGCCCATCACAATCAGAATTATTAATTGTACCATATACTTCAGCGCAGTTTCAAGGATTTTGGACAAAACAAGGAGCTTGAATATGAAAAAGAGTATGTCACAGGTGTAATTTGTTACTAGAATTGTTCAACCTGTATACTGAGAAAGATGTCGAGGAATGTAAAGAGGATGTGGAAGACACGAAAATTAATGGAGTGAAAGCCGAAACGGTTGAGGAATATACAGATAAACTGAGGAAAACATTAGTTAGAAAGAGAAGTATAACATGAAAATTGAAACGAAGAAGACAGAAATTATAGAATGCAAATTCTAACATATCAGCAGCACACTTTACAGTTGATAATATACCACTCAGACAATTAAATATCTTTAACTATTTAGAACGTAAAATAACCTCAGACAGAAAAAGGTGTTGCTGACATGGAGGAACCTTATTGTAAGAGACGAAAAACAGAGTTATTCAGACTTTATCTGGACCATGGCATTGTATGGGTCGGAAATACTCACTATATGTGTGTATGACAGGAGACATCTAGAAGGAGCGTTGAAAAGATTTCGTGGACAGGAAAGCTCAATAGGCGAATAAAGATAACTGCTTTCACAGTACTGAAAGCTAGGGATCTAGGCTTTCAACAGTACTGAAAGCAAATTAACCATTTCTAACAACACTGTAGTTTTCTAGTTAATATAATGGAATAAGTGATTAAAGGGAAGAGAAGAAGTCCTAGACTGCAATATTTCAGATAGATAATATATTTGTATGAAATCAAAAGGCCTCATTTATGGCTCCAAAATGTAATGAACTCAAAATTTACTCATGGAAATTAATACGCAAATCAGTCTCAGTCCTTTGACTGGTTTGATCAGGCGTCCACGAATTCCTCTGCTGTACCAATACTTTTCTCTCGGAGTAGCGCTTGCAATCTACGTCCTCAATTATTTGCTGAATGTATCCCAGCCTCTGTATTCCTCTACTGCTTTTACCCTCTGCAGCACCCTCTAGTACCATGCAAGTTACAGATGCCGTGTATCCTGTCTCTTCTTCTTGTCAATGTTTTCCATATATTCCTTTATTTTTCTCTCGGAGTAGCGCTTGCAATCTACATCATCAATTATTTGCTGAATGTATCCCAGCCTCTGTCTTCCTCTACTGCTTTTACCCTCTGCAGCACCCTCTAGTACTATGCAAGTTACACATGCCGTGTATCCTGTCTCTTCTTCTTGTCAATGTTTTCCATATATTCCTTTATTTGACGATTCTGCGGAAAACCTCCTCATCAGTTCACCTAATTTTCAAAATTCTTCTATAGCACCACATCTCAACTGCTTCTATTCTCTCCTATTCCCGTTTTCCTACAGTCGCTGACTTATTGTCATACAGTGCTACACCCTGAACATATATTCTGAAATATTTCATCCTCAAATTAAGTCATATTGGGGGCAAAAGTTTAATCAGTTCAAAATAATTTACAAATCACAAGCAAGGTCACCCCAAGCTGAGCACCAGAAATGTAGTAAATGAAAACTGACTCAAGGATATAAGAATGAGGTCACCCCATACTGGTCACCAAGACGTAGAAATTTATAATTAGACTGCAGTGATAATAAACTGATCAGAGGATTGGAACATGGAAACGTTTATTATTATCACATCAGTACCAAAATAAATCTCAGGACGACATGAATGGACTTACACGTCATTCAGTAATTGGCCAAGTAGGGGGAGAAACGATAGTCTCCTCTCGCCACTCGACGGTGTGAATTTTGGATGATGGCGGGTGCAGCGGATCCGATGTTGACACGAGACATCGATCACCTCTCGTTGTTTGTGCTGGCTGACTTAATCCCTCAGGTGCACCGCGACCTTGGGGCTGCCGGAGGTGTTTTCCTGCTTGCGCTCCTACCCACCACTACCTGAGGTGATTACCTCGCGGAGGAGGCCCTTAGCATAATATTTGCAGGCTGAGGTCATAGCAAAAAGCGCAACCGGATGTCTAAAGATTCGAACATAGGTTATGGCTGCAAATGGTATCTATTCATCACCAAATACTAAGTGAATAACACATGTATCACAAAATGACGATTGACACTGGAACCAGTGCGGGGATAAGACTCATCGTCTGAAGGCTGAGTCGACTGTAGGACGGCATGCTTCCAAAGGCAAACTCACTGTCTCACACGTCATGTCCGACTGCTAACTCAATAATTCACAGTTCATTGATTTCATTGTTCACTCTTCGATCATTGACCATCTGATCTATTTGCCTTCTCGCTCTCTGCTCACGTCCGCTGACCGTTTAATTGCGTCCTGAAGGACAGATTGAGGAAAACCAGGAACGAAACTGCCAAGCAATAGCAGCCGAGAGGACAGAGAATCAACAGTCAATGAGTAGTCGAGCACACAGTCAGAAGAGACTCAATGGACAAATGGTGAACAGACATTACTCAATGTCTGTTCACCATTTCATCTACATTTACATCTACGTGGATACTCTGCAAATCACATTTAAGTGTCTGATAGAGAGTTCATCGAACCACTTTCACAATTGTCTATTATTCCAATCTCATATAGCACACGAAAAGAACCAACACCTATATCTTCCTGTGTATGTCAGTGTCAACAAAATATTTTCGCATCGGAGAAGAAAGTTGGTGATTGGAATTTTGTGAGAAGATTCCGTCGCAACGAAAAACGTCTTTCCTTTAATGATGTCCAGCCCAAATCCTGTATCATTTCTGTGACTCTCTCCCATATTTCGCAATAATACAAATAGCGCTGCCCTTCTTTGAACTTCTTCGATGTACTCCGTCAGTCCTATCTGGTAAGGATCCCACATCGCGCAGCATTATTCTAAAAGAGAACGGACAAGCGTAGTATAGGTAATCTCCTTAGTAAATCTGTTACATTTTCGAAGTGTCATGCCGATAAAACCCAGTCTTCGGTTAGCCTTCCCCACAACATTTCCTCTGTGTTCCTTCCAATTTAAGTTGTTCGCAATTGAAATACGAGTACCTAGGTATTTTGTTTAATTTACGGCTTTTAGATTAGGCTGATTTATCGTGTAACCGAAGTTTAACGAATTCCTTTTAGCACTCATGTGGATGATCTCATACTTATTTAGGGTTAACTGCCAATTTTCGCACCATTCAGATATTTTTCTAAATCGTTTAGCAATTTATTTTGATTTCCTGATGACTTTATTAGTCGATAAACGACAGTTTCATCTGCAAGCAACCGAAGACGGATGCTCAGATTGTCTCCCAAATAGTTTATATAAATAAGGAGCAGCGAAGGGCCTATAACACTACCTTGGGAAACGCCAGAAATCACTTCTCTTTTACTCTATGTCTTTCCGTCAGTTACTACGAAGGGTGACCTCACTGACAGGAAATCACAAATCCAGTCACATAACTGAGACGATATTCCATTAGCACGTAGTTTCACTCCAAGCCGCTTGTATGGTACAGTGTCAAAAGCCTTACGTAATTCCAGAAATATGGAAGCGATCTGAAATCCCTTGTCAGTAGCACGCAACACTTCATGTGAATAAAGAGCTAGTTGTGTTTCGCAGGAACGATGTTTTCTAAACGCATGTTGACTGTGTGTCAAATGATCAAATGTGTGTGAAATCTTATGAGACTTAACTGCTAAGGTCATCAGTCCCTAAGCTTACACACTACTTAACCTAAATTATCCTGAGGACAGACACACACACCCATGCCCGAGTGAGGACTCGAACCTCCGCCGGGACCAGCAGCACAGTCCATGACTGCAGCGCGTCAGACCGGTCGGCTAATCCCGCGCGGCGACTGTGTGTCAATAGGCGGTTTTCTTCGAGGTAATTCATAATGTTCGAACACAGTATATGTTCCAGAATCCTGCTGAATATCCACGTTAACGATATGGGCCTGTAATTTACTGGATTACTCCTACTACGTTTCTTGAATTTTGGCGTGAACTGTGCAATTTTCCAGTCTCTGGGTAGGATCCTTTGTCGAGCGAACGGTTGTATGTGTTGTTAAGTACGGAGCTAATGCATCAGCGTACTCCGAAAGGAACCTAATTGGTATACTGTCTGGACCAGAAGACTTACTTTTATTAAGTGATTTAAGTTGCTTCACTACTCCGAGGATATTTACTTCTACGTTACTCATGTTGGCAGCTGTTCTCTATTGGAATTCTAGAATACTTACTTTGTCTTCTTTTGTGAAGGCATTTCGGAAGGGTGTGTTTAGTAACTCTGTTTTGGCAGCAATGTCTTCGACAGTATCTCGATTGCTATCGCGGAGAGAAGGCATTGATTGTTTCTTACCGCTAAGATACTTCATATACGACCAGAATCTCTTTGGATTTTCTGCCAGGTTTCTGGACATGAAGTCCGTGCTAAATTTCGAGCTTCTGTAAAAGATCGCCAATCTTGGGGATTTTGCGTCTGTTTAAATTTAGCATGTTTGTTTCGTTGTTTCTGCAACAGTGTTCTAAACAGTTTTGTGTACCAAGGAGGATCAGCTCCGTCGTTTGTTAGTTTATTTAGTATAAATCTCCTAATTGCTGCCGATACTATTTCTTTGAATTTAAGCCACATCTGGTCTACACTTATATTATTGATTTGAAATGAGTGGAAATTGTCTCTCAGGAAGGCGTCAAGTGAACTTTTATCTGCTTTTTGGAATAGGTTTATTTTTTGCTTATTTTTGGAGGATTTTGGGATTACAACATGCTGTCTCGCAACGACCACCCTGTGTTCACTAATCCCTGTATCGGTTTTGATGCTTATTATTAACTCCGGATTATTTGTTGCTAATAGGTCAAGTGTATTTTCACAACCGCTTACTATTCGCGTGGGCTCATGGACTAACTACTCGAAATAATTTTCAGAGAATGCGTTAAGCACAATTTCGGATGAGATTTTATGCGTACCTCCCGAATTAAACATGTATTTCTGCCAACATATCGAAGGTAAATTAAAGTCATCACCAGCTATAATCGTATGAGTTGGGTACGTGTTTGAAATCAAGCTCGAGTTTTCTTTGAACCTCTCAGCAATTGTATGATTTGAATTGGGAGGTCTGTAAAAGGATCCAATTACTATTTTATTCCGGTTGCCAAGAATGACCTCTGTCCATAGTAACTGATTAATAACAATATGCTTGGATCGAGGTGCTGTTAGGAAGTGTATTATGTACTAAAAGTCAATAACCAACACAAAATAGTCTTTAGTATCACCATGTCAAAGCAACATTTTTTCACTTGAATTTGAGGAATTTTAGTATTCGGGAGGTAGAGAGACACGTTTTACATATTAGGCAACTCGGTCAGGTTCATTTAGCAGCGAAACATGTTTTCTCTGAGGATCACTACATACCCGTCCTACGGCTGCCAAAAATTGAAATAATAGTGGAAGGGGAGGTTTGTATACTACACTACCTAAGAGGACATCGGCGCATGGATCTATAACCTTATTTCTTTCAAGCAAGCAAATCTGACGGGACAGAAGTGTGAACGCCACTTCTCTGTATGTAGACATTGTGTCCTAACTTCTGTTCCTCCTGCTCGTCCACTGATATTTCTTTCCCTCTGTTAAAACACAGCAACTTAACAATGTAAACAGCTGCAGTTGTAGCACAATGTGCTGCCGCCGTATCCACGTATCCAATGGTTATTCCTTCTAGGAAGTGGACGACCAATACATTTATACGAATCGATAACATTCTGGAAACTTTTAAACGAAACATCTTGAATTGATGTAATTCTGTAACTCTAAAATATGTATAAAAGTAGTTTAACATGATCAGAGAATATTTAAATTTTTTTCTTAAACATTTGCTTCTGTGCACGTATAGGTTTGTTCGTTGTGGGTTGCAGTACAAAGAAGAAGCTTCCAGGGCAGCAGAAGATAAAACTGTGCTTGAAACCGATTCAAGCTATTTGGGAAACCTTAATGCGAACGCGATGCTAAGAATCTCCCTGGACAAATAAAACTTTATAACTTCGGGGAGCAGTGACGAAAAGTACTGCGTTATTCTGCGGCCTCAGTTGTATGGAAGTAATACGCGAAGCTGAATAAATACCGCTGCACAGACCTAACACATGTGGCCATCGGCGCTGCACACGACGGCCGCTTCGTAGCTCAGGGAGTACGAGAAATGCTACGACAGCAGTCTGCCAGAAGAAACAGGTGCTGTTACGAAGCAACAGGAGCTGGCAGGCAGAAACAGTTCCTGGTAGCTGACACGCAGAGAAGTGCAACAGAACGCTGGCTTCGCATTATACCAGAGAGATCGATTATCTAGTCTTTCAAAAGCTAAGCTTTATTCTTATCGTATCACTCCGTGTTGGTATTTATCACGCCCCGGTGCCCAGAATTTCATCTCTTGTAGAGGTTTCTACTTCAGGGTCTTTCCTAGGTTCATAACAGAATTAGTAAGCGTATTTCCAGAATGACATTTTCACTCTGCAGCGGTGTGTGCGCTGATATGAAACTTCCTGGCAGATTAAAACCGTGTGCCGGACCGAGACTCGAACTCCGGACCTTTGCTTTTCGCGGGCAAGGGCTCTACCATCTGAGCTACCCAAGCACAACTCACGCCCCCTCCTCACAGCTTTACTTCTTCCAATAACTCGTCTCGTACCGTCCAAACTTCACAGAAGCTCTCCTTCGAACCTTGCAGGACTAGCACTCCTAAAGAAAGGATATTGCGGAGACATGGCTTAGCCGCAGCCTGACGGATGTTTCGAGAATGGCAGAAGTAAAGCTGTGAGGAGGGGGCGTGAGTTGTGCTTGGGTAGCTCAGATGATAGAGCACTTGCCTACGAAAGGCAAAGGTCCCGAGTTCGAGTCTCGGTCCGGCATACAGTTTTAATTTGCCTGGGAGTTTCATATCAGCGCACACTCCGCTGCAGAGTGGAACTCTCATTCTGTGAGCACGTGTTAGGATACAGGGCAGGTAAACGGACCGTGAGACGAGATCCAATCAATCGTCTTAGGTAGGGACTGTCCAGAAACAAGAGCATATCCGAACTTAACACTGCAGGGTGCAATCGCCCGTGAATCGCATGTCTTGGCGAACTGCTAATATCACATTTTCCAGTACTACAGAAAGCGTGAACGCTTGTCTATTAGAGGCCAGAGGAAACTATCATAAATGGAACGTGTCATACCAAGGACACCTTAACTGAAAGATACCAAACTGATTATTATTATTTATTAATTCTTTTAACTTCTTATGTGTTATAGGGCTGCAACGACAGGTCGCCATCTTATTCTGCCTTCTGCTAGTATCTTCAGTTCTTATAATCCCACTGCTTGCTGTTGACCTTCCGCTTCTACTGATCGTCTCCACGTCATCTGAGCCTGCCTCGTTTCCGTCCTCCCTTCGGGATCCAATAAAGCGCTTCCTTCGCAATACGTTCATTTCGTCTCCGAAGTGTACGTACTAACCATCGCCACTTCCTGCTTCTTATTTGCAGTGCAGTTGGCTCCTGGTTGGTTCCTTCCCAGATTGTTTCGTTAGAGGTGACATTTGGCTGTCATAAAGCAGGATGTTGCTCAGACATCTGCTGTTGAAGGTCTGCAGCTTGTGGTTTACCTGCTTCGTCACTTTCCATGTTTCACATCCATACAGGATCACAGATTTTACATTACTTTCAAGTATCCGTGATTTGGTCCTCAGTGTTATTCCTTTGATCTCCAGATAGAGCGGAGAGTTGTAAAAGCGCCTCTACCTTTGTTGATACTGATGTTAATCTCCTCTGTTGCACCCCCAAATGGTGTAATCATGCTTCCAAGGTAGCAAAACGTATCCACCCTTTCTATTACCTGGTTTCCCAGCTTCAGCTCTGCGGGGTTGTTATCGTTTTCTCGCATGTCTAATTTTTTTGGGCACTAATATTCAGACTCACTTTCTTCGCCTTCAAATGTCAGATCTTCTAGTTTCTCTTTCACGTCGTTAATGCTATGGGATAGAAGGCAGAGGTCATCTGCAACATCTAGGTTATCTAGGTGTGTTCCATTGCTCTACTTTATTCCTCTCACTTTATCCATTGCTTTTTTTATATACAAGATTCAGTACCATGTTAAATAGTATCGGCGAGCGTAGGCAACCATGTGCTTTACTCCTGTTTTCACTGCCATTGGATCTGATACTCCTGTGCAGTTTTTTTTTCTTGAGTTTCTTTGTGGTTTGATTCGTCCTGCCACATATTTCTCTCTTGTGACGATCTCTTCTTCTCAGAATAGTACTGTAACACCCTACATTATGAATTGCTGGTTGGATGAATTCCAGTCTTCGTCTTCCACTACAGTTTCAACCCTCTACAGCTACCTTTAGTGCCACTGACGTAATTCCCTGATGTCTTAAGACATATATCACCCTTTCCCTTCTTCTTGTCAATGTTTTCCACATGTTTCTCCCCTCATCGACTCTTCAGAGAATCTCTCTATTCCTTATCAAACGGTAGAAAAGTTTATCTGGACAAGATGGCACAGATTCTTCTTTACTTTTCACTACCGGTTTCGACGGATGTAATTGTCGCCTTCTGATATGTATCTTAATGAATGTGCATGTAATACAGAAGTGAGCACAAAGTCTTGCCCTGATTATTACAATTTATTACAGAATAACCGTTTGACATAATAATTTACATTTGATGCCATTACGTAGATTAGTGTTACCAGTTTTTTGAAGACCACTTACGTTACTAAACCTCAACTTCTGCTCCCTTAGTAGCGCGGAGAATGTCGAGGTGGTATTCCAGTTACCGCCAGGTGTTTCGTAACATGTGTTCTGTCACAGTAGCCACAGCAGCTTGTATCCTAGCCTTCAGTTCGTCGACATCAGCAACTGGTGTGACGAAGACTCTGTCCTTGATAGAGCCCCAGAAAAAAAGTCGAATGGAGAGGAGAGTAATGTCCGGATCAGCGGATTGGGAAGAACGGTCCAACACCCTGGCCACCCCTCTCGCCAGACATTACGCCCCTTGACTTTATTTTTCTGGGGCTATATCAAGGACAGTTTTCGTCACACCAGTTGCTGATGTCGACGAACTGAAGGCTAGAATACAAGCTGCTATGGTTACTGTGACAGAACACATGTTACGAAACACCTGGCGGGAAATGGAATACCGCCTCGACATTCTCCGAGCTACCAAGGGAGCACACGTTGACGTTTAGTAACGTAAGTGGTCTTCAAAATTACTACTAACGGCATCAAATGTAACACATTATGTCAAACGATTATTCTGTTATAATTTTTTATAATCAGGTTAAGACTTTGTGTATATCTCCTATCATGATACACGACCTAATTACAGAGAAAAAATTTGTTGTTTGACATTATAGAAAATGGAAATGGAAACTGTACAATTACGTAACTTCAAAAAATTTTTATTGCAAAAGGCGTTCATAATGAGTTAGAACCTCACGCCAAGTTGTCTGCCATAACGGTGGACAGAACGTAGAACATGATACAAAGGTTCCCCAGAAACATAACGTCTACAATTAAAAAGCACCTTGTGCACATGGTCATGTTCGTATACGCAGTTCTCACAGATGATTGTCAAGCCTTAAAAATGACAGTATACAGTAAAATGCACATTTGCACAACTGTGTACGTTTGTGTGACGTGTTCCATACATTGATGATCCACCTTAGACGAAGTATCTGGTGTAACTAGGTGGCAGTGTAACAAAGATAAACCATACACACTGTGTTAGAGCCTCTAGATGGCTCTTACACAGGTATAATAAAATCACAGCGTAAATTATTCCCTTTTCACATTTAAAACAAGATGTTTTTGTGGAAGGTCTTTATACATTGTAAAGATTACAAAACTGCACTGTATTTACACACGAAATATTTTTTTACATTCTCACTAACCCTTCGGACATTGTTATTACTACTCCAGTGATAGGTTGGTTTTGGTATTTTCTCTCCTGCTGTCGAGGGGACATCATATACCTAAGGACTTCTCTTTTAGTCCAAATGATCGTTGTTCTATGACACTGCCCAAAATAAATGAGGCTTCTGAGATGGTTTCCGGTACCCATTTTAAAGGCAATTTCTCACCGAGCAGAGCTTCTGCCGCTCACAGCTACGTAGTGTATACTTTCAAAGAAGCGGAAAATGGCGGTATGGCAAGAGGAATGGCATCCGTCAGCTGAAATACAAGCAGAAAACTTTCCAACTCCTGGACAGGAGATTGCCCGTCATGTGCAGGCTCTGAAGATGAAATAACGCCGCGAATGAGAATCTCTCTGCGAAAGGGAGGTAGAAGACACGGTTACTAAGAACTCTCCTGTCTGCTCGTCAGATCTCCTCTCCAGGTCTCTCTGCATTCACTTGTGGAAGACATTTAGATGTTTCCGACTGCTGTTTAGCTGTGTGCCTGCAGTAGAAGTCGGTAACTCGTTTAGTATAGCTATCATCAACGACGGAAATGTCATCATTATCATCTTCATCTTAATCATCGTTGGTATTAGTCGGCTGAAGTGTACTGTCGGATAAAAGCTACGCAATGCTCGTCTTTATCCATTCAGAAGAAACGCCCACCATGTAAGACCACAAACAGTTACTCCGTGCTTGTGTCTAAATTTCGTGCGAAATCTTTCAGAAATTCTGAATTGTGTTTATAGGTAACAGTAATACTTCTACAGTATGTCAATATGTTATTGTTCACGTTGTTTTGAGATAAGACACCGGTCTATTGAATCCTACTGCTTACTTACTACAGTTCTGTTTTAGCACCCGCGAAGAACATAAGATACATTTGCGTAGCATGGATTTCGGGCATGATGGGGTGCCGAAGGGTCAGCAACTTGTGATACTATTTCAATACATAAAACAGCTAAAGTTGCAAAATAGCTCTTTTTATTACTTGATGATGACTAGTTTAGGGATTTTATTCATAACCCACTCTCAAATGCTCAGAAGGGAAGGAAGGTGCTAAGCAAAATGATTGTTCCTGATTCATCTTTACTTCTTACATCCTCTTTACCGTGGTCCGCCACCCATCCTCCCCATGTCTCACCTTTCTCCTCTCCTTTTTGCCCCCCCCCCTCCCCCCCTCTACCCTCTACCGTCCAGCTGGTGTTTCTCCACGATTACTTCAAATCCACCATTGGCTGTTCTTTCCCTTATCCTTCCTTCAGCGATGATTGGTAGATGTAACCTCCCTTCCCTCTTGTGTCCCTTGACTCCTCTTCTCTCTTGCCCACCCTCCCAGGCTATCTAAAGCAACGGATTGCCATAGTACCTAACGGTTAGAACTTCTGAGTAGTTGCTGTTTTAAACAGCATCCCATACACGCAAACCAGTTGCGACTTTGCCTGATTTCGCTTGTACCTTTGGTACGT
Organism: Schistocerca piceifrons; assembly: GCF_021461385.2. Taxonomy (NCBI): domain Eukaryota; kingdom Metazoa; phylum Arthropoda; class Insecta; order Orthoptera; family Acrididae; genus Schistocerca; species Schistocerca piceifrons. Next base: position 498,191,702 of record NC_060139.1, on the reverse strand, counting down.
GGGCTATGAGCGGCTGTGTTCAAAAAGAATAGCTCGATGTTTCATAGAGTGGTGCAGTGCACATCTGTATCATGCCCCCCAGCTAAATCGATGTAAATAATAATAATAACCTTAAAATGTGATCCTGCCGTGAAAGAGGCTAAGCATTGGCTAGAAGTGCGAATTAATAAAATATACAGAAGTATAAAGTAAAATATCAACGAATAATTTCATAAAAAGGGTTCTACTCTAACGTCTGTAATTGATGAAGACGACAGAGACTTAGGATGAATAATGTTTATTCAAGAAAGAACATCTCAAATAAATGGGAAACGGCCCTACCATATTCAGTTACAATACGGACAGAAAATATCCTTATCAAACGCAGTACAGTTACGCTGAGAGCGTTACGAGAATGGTAGCAAATTCCCCAAAGTAAAAAGTCATCAGAGGCGCAAAAACTAAGTACATTTCGTGATCACCAACACGAAATATTCATCAGTTCAAAATACACTACTGGCCATGAAAATTGCTACAGCAAGAAGAAATGCATATGATAAACGGATATTCATTGGACAAATATATTATACTAGAACTGACTTGTGATTACATTTTCACGCAGTGTGGGTGCATATATCCCGAGAAATCAGTACCCAGAACTACAACCTCTGGCCGTAATAACGGCCTTGATACGTCTGAGCATTGAGTCAAACAGTGCTTGGATGGCGTGTACAGGTACAGCTGCCCAAGCAGCTTCAACACGATACCACAGTTCATCAAGAGTAGTGACTGGCGTATTGTGACGAATCAGTTGCTCGGCCACCATTGACCAGACGTTTTCAATTGGTGAGAGATCTGGAGAATGTGCTGGCCAGGGCAGCAGTCGAACATTTTCTCTATCCAGAAAGGCCCGTACAGGACCAGCAACATGCGGTCATGCATTATCATGCTGAAATGTAGGGTTTCTCAGGGATCGAATGAAGGGTAGAGCCACGGGTCATAACACATCTGAAATGTAACGTCCACTGCTCAAAGTGCCGTCAGTGCGAACAAGAGGTGACCGAGACGTGTAACCAATGGCACGCCAGACCATCACGCCGACTGATACGCCAGTATGGCGATGACGAATACACGCTTCCAATGTGCGTTCACCGCGATGTCGTCAACAAGGATGCGACCATCATGATGCTGTAAACAGAACCTGGATTCATCCGAAAAATGACGTTTTGCCATTCGTACACCCAGGTTTGTCGTTGAGTACACCATCGCAGGCGCTCCTGTCTGTGATGCAGCGTCAACGGTAATCGCAGCCATGGCCTCCGAGCTGATAGTCCATGCTGCTGCAAACGTCGTCGAACTGTTCGTGCAGATGGTTGTTGTCTTGCAAACGTCCCCATCTGTTGACTCAGGGATCGAGACGTGGCTGCACGATCCGTTACAGCCATGGGGATAAGATGCCTGTCATCTCAACTGCTAGTGATACGAGGCCGTTGGGATCCAGCACCGCGTTCCCTATTACCCTTCAGAACCCACTGATTCCATATTCTGCAAACAGTCATTGGATCTCGACCAACGCGAGCAGCAATGTCGCGATACGATAAACCGCAATCGCGAAAGGCTACAATCTTACCTTTTATCAAAATCGAAAATGTAATGCTACGCATCTCTCCTCCTTACACGAGGCATCACAACGTTTCACCAGCCAACGCCGGTCAACTGCTGTTTGTGTATGAGAAATCGGTTAAAAACTTTCCTCATGTCAGCACGTTGTACGTGTCGCCACCAGCGCCAACCTTGTGTGAATGCCCTGAAAAGCTAATCATTTGCGTATCACATCATCTTCTTCCTGTCGGTTAAATTTCGCGACTGTAGCACGTTATCTGCGTGGTGTAGCAATTTTAGTGGCCAGTAGTGTAGTTCAGTGTGCAACATGACAACTCACAAACTGAAACATGTGATACACAGAACATCATCTCATACTTTCTCTATCTCCAGTTCCTTAACAAAAGCGGAATAAGATCTGTACTGGAGCACATTCAAACCTCTCGAAACATAAATCCCTTCAGAAGTTAAGGTATGGTAGCGACCGTTCATCACCCAGAATCAAACAGCTACACGACCGAATCACACACGTTACCTCAGGCAGGTCTGCCTTCTTCAAGTACTCTCTCCCTTTAGCTCTTCACTTGAAAAATCCCAGTTTCCATGTGGCTTCCGTAGTGTTCCGCTACTACCTACTTTTCCATTGGCCGAAGGCCATCCTCACCAAAAATACATCATTCTTAAGCTCTACAGACATGATTTGATTCAAGTTGATCACTTCTCGGACCAAATTACTGCAACAATATTTAAATAAAGAAGTGTCACAATCTTTCGGATACAATCAGATCATTTACAATAACTATAAGTAATAGTTGGTTCATAATAAAATAAGCCAGCATTCTTGCACAAGTATGCTCGCGATAAATGAAAATAGATTCCCGTTAAATATTGTTTAAACAGATATTTATGCCCACTTGACAGAAGGGTCTTTCGGTTCTCTTCTCAATTGTAGTGTCCGCTAATGTAAGCGACTGACCACTTTTAAACAAGCACAGTTCTTTAACAGCACTTGCAATCAACTTTTAAATAAAGTTACTGCCTATATAGTAAACTATTTATTAAATAATTACACAAGTAACAAAATAGGTGAGTATTCATACTGTATTCATTATCTGTGTAAATGTGAAGAATAGGATGTTCAGACAAACATTTGCATTAAAAAGAGGATCTAAAAGATGTAAATCAATAGAAAAATGGATACAGATATGTAGCTTCCAGTAATCATTGCTATAGTGCAATGCAGCATACAAATGATTCAAATGGCTCTGAGCACTATGGGACTTAACACCTGTGGTCATCAGTCCCCTAGAACTTAGAACTACTTAAACCTAACTAACCTAAGGACATCACACACATCCATGCCCGAGGCAGGATTCGAACCTGCGACCGCAGCAGTCGCGCGGTTCCGGACTGAGCGCCTAGAACCGCTAGACCACCGCGGCCGGCTGCAGCATACAAGAACCGTTTACTGAAATCTCATGAAACGATTAAAAGTTGTTAATTCAGATGTTCATTGTGTAAAAGTTTATGCACTGTGAAATATTAACTTCTGTAGTTTTAAAGATATTGAAACATTGTTATGTCATTGGATATGCCTCATTTATCTGAGATCGTCAGTGTATTCAGATCTGCATTAATACTTTGCTGTAAGTTATTGTAGAATCTCTAAGAGCTGTAAATGAGCCATTTTTAAGATTATCTTACGCTCCGCCATTTGTCGGAACATCTGCTGCGCGAGCAACAGCCATCCAAATCCCCAAGCCGCTAGTCTTTGTACCTGAACTCGATCATACTCACCACCTTGCCAAAAGGCGAAACTGAGACCCGAGCCCGCTAGTGTTCAGCGGTACAATAATTCGCCTTACCTCACAGGAATTCTAGGCCACAATTAGTTCGCCTACATACGCGTAATGTTACACACGTCTACTTAATGTGGCACGTTAGTTTGCTAACTCGACACATAAAGTAGCACCAACTTTGACTTGGGTAACATAATAAACACATACATAAAGTAATAAATAGAGTGCCCTCCTTGTATGTCAGAACAATAATTACTTTTGTGGTGGTGGGTGAAACAGCATGTACCTTCCAGGATATTCCAAATTATAAGCTTAAATTTTCTAAATGTAATACAAATTATGAAATCATAGCATATTAATTAAATGCCAAAATACGCGTCTAAATTAAAAAAAAACGCTTGAGTTAATTCTTTCTGTTCTTTTAGTGCATCGGCGCTCATCCAACAGTGCTTTTGTGCTTTGACAACATCGCAGCACTTCAATTTCACAGAAACAGCACACGATCGGTGTTCTGGCTTCGAATTTTAGGTTTTTCGCAGTCCAGCCGCCTCTGCAGAAATTCAAGACCTCTTGGCCAAGAATTGCGCCAAAAGATGCGTCTGTCCGCTGTCACCGTCAATGGTGAAGGATGATAGATGTAATACGACTTTGGTGGAGTTACCAGTAACCTCATAACTTCCAAATTCACATAGATCACGCCCTCCGCACTGGAATCGATACACTCACATACAGAATAGCAAGCAAAAACTGATGTACCGCATAGACAGAACACATTTGATTTAGCTCGACAGTGGAAACACTCTGCACACATTCCCACTAGCAAACGTGTCTTCCATGCTACGATAATTGTTTGATACCACAAATCAACTAATATTTTAACATTTTTCTGTAATTTTACCGTATTTAATCAGAAACTTTTAAAACTAATGCTACCCTGTGCGCACTCCGTCCATTTAAATTTCCTTTCACCTCAGCAGAAATTGCTTTCTAAATTCCTCAATATCCTATTTGCTAATAAAACACTTATCCCTAGAATTATTCTCTCAAACATATTAGGAAGTTTTCCCCGTTGTTTTTCACTGAGAGCTATTCAGAAATCTTCGAGAATAAGTTACAACATAAATTAATCCATGTACTACATTATCAGAAACCCACCTCATACTTTGCATGTAATTACATGTTTTACTTCCACAAGCAATTACAATTTTAATGAGGTCTGATGATCTCCACACTCTAAAATTTGTGCTAACTATAACTGGAAACAAACACACAAGATACCCATCCAAAACACATGCAAATAACCCCTTGAAATCGCTCTCCCCCAAATCTTACTTACAGCACAATTTATTTCTCTCTTACGTAAATAACGAGATTAATTACGTTCTACCTACGAAGTGGTGATGCTCTTCATTGTATCTAATGAGCTAGTCTCGTCGTACGCGTTCATCACGAGAGGACCCTTTATCATTTGCGTTGCCGTCGGTGAAAGCATTACCAATGTGAGATTTGCACCGTCTGGCAAATTATGCCGGTATTCCTTTGCTTTGCTTTTTCTCTTCAAGTCTTAAGGGAAGAACCACTTATATATATATTGCGATTTTCAAGGAAAGTCACTTATTACTAGCAGGAATACTCATTATATATCTCTTGAGAGGGAAGAACTTTAGCCTTATGAGGCATGCTGTGTGTCTGTTTTGCGATTCGGTGCTCTGACAGTCCGACAAAGAGCCTCTGGAAGAGTAATGAGCGCCTGTTTCTATTTATTTATTTATTGGTGTTCTATCTTTCATCAACTCTGTATGAATAAGAAAATAATCAGAAGAGAGACGAAGGCGCTCCAGCACAGTCAGAGTGTTTGGTAGTCAGGTATGTTTTGATGCAGTATTTGCCAACTGTAACTTCTGGGCAGGCATTGCTGGGACCAAAGAAGATCACCTGGTGGTGTGATCGAACCACCGTTTTCGAATCCATTGCGGTCATTTGGTACCGGTTTTCCCGTGCCCAAAACCTGGGCCGGGACGTTAGGAAAGCCGCTTGGGGATATTCAGTTTCTGGTATCTGGACAGGTAAGGTGTGGTGGTCTCCGGTAAGCGATTTCTTTTATTTTTCGAACAAAGTTCCTTGCCTGTTTCGTAGCCTTTTCCAGTTTCAAGCTCCAAATTCTAGACTTTGTTAGGGGTCATGTTAGCTTTTCAACAAGTGAACAGGTTATAGTATATTTCGTGCACAGATGTGTGTGAAACATCGTAATTTAAGTAGTTTTCTTTGTGATCCACATTATTGCTGCTGTGGCCATCAGCCAACGTCATGATCGTTACTCTGCCACCTACTATTGCAGAGTGATTACAAAATTATGAAGTGTTTTATGACAAGCATGACGATGTACAATTTCCGCGTGAATTTTCGTAATTTTAACTAATCTTATTTGTGATCAACAGCTTTGGTATTGTGGCCTCCACCCAAATACGTGGTCCTTACTCTGCCTCCTACTACTGTAGAACGATTATAAAATGGTAGGTAAATTACCTGGTGTCTGAATTTTTTAAAATAATTTTCCTCGTGAACGATACTCTAATTTTTGCCCATGATCGAGCCACGTGGTGATCACTTCATAAGTCGATGTTTTGGAGTTTTAGAAAATTCGTAGGAATTTAAATTTTCTTTTCTATGCCCGGTACGGAGATTTCAGATGAAGCATATCAGATATCGCCATCAGGTTTTGTGTCCCAGTATGTGGTGCGTGGTAAGGATCAATAACTTAGTGGGCGTCCGCCGTTGGGTGTTTGAGAAAAAGAACGCATGATCATCTCTTACTCACCACCGACCAGTAGTTCGTAAGGTTAAATGTATTTAAGCCTGACTATTGGAATTCAACATAAGGGATCATTTTTATCATAAATATTTGTATGTGCATTCAAAATTAATTGAAATAGCGGAAGCTCGTAGCATACACCTTTTAACTTTGCTTTGAAATAATAAAACAGTTCAAATTAATGAAGCCAGTTTAGACGCTAAGTAAGTCGGGTCACTTCTTTCCTTATCATGTGCTCGCTCTAAGCAACTTTAAACCACTGTCTGTTACGATGTGAAATGTAGTACCTGTATTAACGAGGGATAGAAAATCTCCCATGCTTATGAAGCCCCTTTCACCATTCCTTATAACCCAGATCGGCATCTGTGTTATCCGTTGAGTAATTAAATAATTTATTAATGACTATTCCACATTTTTTATGGGGACAAGCCTGTGGTTTATGGGCTAAAATCTAGCCTGCTTAGCTGAGTAGCCATGGCGTTTGACGGCCATGCGGCGGACCCGGGTTCGATTCCCGGGTGGGTTGGCAATTTTCTCCGCTCGACGACTGGGTTTTGTTTCGTCCTCATCATCATTTCATCATCATCGACATGCAAGTCACTCAATGTGGCGTCAACTGAAAAGTCTTGCAACTCGGCGGCCGAACTTCCCCCGATGGGAACAAAAAAAAGAAAGGTTCAGATGGCTCTGAGCACTATGGGACTTAACTGCTGAGATCATCAGTCTCCTAGAACTTAGAACTACTTAAACCTAACTAACCTAAGAACATCACAGACATACATGCCCGAGGCAGGGTTCGAACCTGCGATCGTAGCGGTCGCGCGGAGATGGGGACACCTGGCCATCAACGCCACACGAGCATTTCATTTCATTTCTGTACGGTATGTATGAAAAATGAATTTGGCGTATATAAATTCAAAGAAAGGTAATCTTAGAAAGTTCTGTTCGCCAATACACTGAGGTGATGAAGTGGTGGAATAGCGACGTGCACATGTACAGTAGTACCGCATACACAAGGTATAAAAGAACTGTGCCTCGGCGGAGTTGCCATTTGTAGGTGATCCATGTGAAAAGGTTCCCGGCGAGATTATGCGACTATCAAGTGGTTTTTCATTGCTGATTAAGTTCATTGAGTTGTGAAAGGAAAGTTGATATGTGTAATATGTGTAATGAAAAAAATTAACAGTGTGTTTAAATTATTGAAATTTATAAAATATACCTGTTTATAAAAGAGAAATTGTATGTAGAAAACTGGTTCATACTTAGGGAAGTTGCATTACAAGGAAGTGGCTTGGCGCGCTGGAAAAGGTGGTATTGGTGGTCAATCTGGGTGACAGGAGAGAGAGAGCACAGCTCGCAGTCAGTGGCTAGACGTTGTATTGTTGACAACGCGGGTGCCAAGTAAGGCATTTGAAAGTCAATTGATGTTGAAATTGCCTCGGATGGGGCTTTGGCTGTCTTATGGTGCTCCTGTTATCATAGAATGACTCTGAAATGAAGGAAAGACGTCGCCAAGAAGAATTCATAAAGAGTATTCAACTTCAAGAGCATGGTACCACTTAGCCGCCAAGTGCTTGCCACCAGTGTTGCGCGACTGCTCCACCAACTACAGGAGTTCAGATATGTGTCACAGTATGGACCAGTATATTGATGTGAGTGTTTATCAATAATGGTCAACGGTGTTGCTGCAGTGGTAACACCGTTTCCCATCAGATCACCGAAGTTAAGCGCTGTCGGACTGGGCTAGTACTTAGATGGGTGACCACCCGGTTTGCCGAGCGCTGTTGGCAAGCAGGGTGCACTCACTCCTTGTGAGGCAAACTGAGCAGCTACTTGATTGAGAAGTAGCGGCTCCGGCCTCGGAAACTGACATAAGGCCGGGAGAGCGGTGTGCTGACTACATGCCCTCCATTTCCGCATCCAGTGACGCCTATCTACTGAGGACGACACGGCGGCCGGTCGGTGCCGTTGGGCTTTCATGATCAATTCGGGAGGAGTTTTCTTAGTTTTAGTTTTTCAATAGTAATTTCAATGATAGAAATTCGTGTTTGAACATTGAAACTGTCCTGTTCATGAAAAAAAGCAGGGTCCTATCCTAAACGTGTTAAAGACCAAGTATCCTGTTTATGAAGAACCACTACCTTGTTTCTATTTGAAAGTGCCTAAGTTTTAGTGTTAACGCATGTAAATGTTGTTAAAATCACTTGCTTCGCAAGTAATGAAAGACGCGCACAATTTTGAATCTACTTGAAACTTCACTTTACCTTGAACTTATTTCTGAAGTCAATTAAGAATATTCTTAGTGTAAATTGCTGTAAAGCAGTGAAAGATAAATCATTTCAATTGGGGTTAGAAATCAGTATTAGTGTGATGCAAATTGTTTATGAAATGTGTGTATAGTCTGCTTATAAAGGAAGTTACAGTTTATGGGTCCCCACTATATTCTTTTCTATTATGAGAAGGTTAAACTAAACATTGTTTTGCTAAAGGAATCTGAAGTATTTCCATAAATGAGAGAGGGTAAAAAAGTGTTTGTACAGTGTTATATATATGCATTTGTGGTTTGTGTGTGTTAGTCAAACCAGGACTCTTGTCATACTTCGTTTCGTCTCCTGAGGTCTTTGATAACCTTGAAACACGTATGTAACGCAGCAGCGATGGCGAGGCATTGCAGCGTCTCTGACCAGAGAGCCTGCGCTTGACCGCGCGAGTGTTGCGAGCGGTTCTCAGTCTGTAGCTCGATTTAGTTGCGTGCAGTCGGTCAGTAGTAGTCGTGCAGGGCAGTTCGCGAGTAGTAGTCGTGCAGTGCAGTACGCTAGTAGTCGTCATGCAGAGCGGTCGGTCAGTAGTAGCAGCCCAGTGCGGTTGTGTGATGTAGGCGGTCGGCAACAATGGTCAAGATGCTGAATGAGGTATACTGTTAATTAATATAATCATTAGATAATGTAAAAATTTATTTATTGTAATTATTCTCCAACAAATGCCCCAATAATAATTTTTATTTCAAAAGCATTTTTTCAAAAATTTAATTTTTATTGAACTAAAGATTTCGTTGCACTTCCCATTTCACTCCACTTTTTTTAAAGAAAAATTTCAGTAAAATCACAAAAAAAAGGAATATTATTATTTGCAATGCAGTTCCTCCAAGCCGTGCGCACGAAAAAGAGCAGAAATTTGACATCCAGTTATTCTGAGGTAAGACTTTAATTCTGATTGTTTTACACAGGGCCAAAGACCGATGTTTCGGTTTAATTGAATTTTCTTATCACGGAATGGACTTTTAATTTTTTGTGAAGAATTTATATTTGAGTCAGATTGCTAATTTTTGTTTGATTGTCATTGTCAGTAGATTTCATTGTGGCGAGGTTACACTTAGCGCAATGTCCATTACCATTTCTAATTAGATATTGTCCATCTTTTAAAATTTTTGTGGGGAGGTTACACTCGGCTCCCATTTGTATTAAGTATTGTCATTTTAAATTACGGTGGGGAGGTTACAACCTTTTGGTGCTGAATTGGTTAATGGTTGAGGTGGTGATTATGATGAATAGGAGTAAAGTGCTAATTATCTTTTTGTGATTGCCAATTTATGCAAATGATGACTAATGCTTACCACTGGTCAGTTCGTCTGGTATTTGTGTGTGTTCATTGCACTCTACCAAGAGAGCAAGGATGAAACCACCCTTTGCTAAATTATATTTAAATTCTTTCAGATTAATGTTTAAAATTATTATGCCTAATTAGGCTGGCGACCGTTTATTATTTCATTCACAAAAAACTTTCACTACTTTCATTATTTCCTAGGGTAAATTCTTTCAGTTTTCTATTAATTGTCATAGTCACGAAATTCATGTTAAATGCCCTCTGTCCATTAGGTTAACCCACGGTCGAATATGTCAAAATTCATCCCAGAGTGTAACAGTTATTGCATGCCAAGGTCACATTTGGCACAATGGACGCACATAGGTGTTGTACCATGGGAAATTCAATTTCGGAAATCGTTAGGAAATTCAATATTCCGAGATCCATAGTGTCAAGAGTGTCTGGAGAACACCAAATTTCAGGCTTTACCTCTCAGCACGGACAACGCAGTGATCGACGGGCTTCACCTAACGATCGAGGGCAGCGGCGTTTGTGTAGAGTTGTCAGTGCTAACAGACAAGCAACAATGGGCGGAATAACCGTAGAAATCAGTATGGCATGTACAATGAACGTATCCGTTAGGATTGTGTGGCGAAATTTGGCGTTAATGGGCTGTGGCAGCAGACGACCGACGCTAACGCCTTTGCTAACAGCACGACAACGCCTGCAGCGCCTCTCCTGGGCTCGTTACCACATAGCTTGGACCCTAGACGACTGGAAAACCGTGGCCTAGACAGAAGCGTCCATGCGGGCTGTGATTCCATGAAATGGACAGTGTCCTCTGGTCCTACTGAACCGATCATTTACTGGAAATGGTTAAGTTCGGCTACTTGGAGAAGACCACTTACAGCCATTCATGGACTCCATGTTCCCAAACAACGATGTAATTTTTTTAGATGACAATGCGCCACAGTTCTTCGCAGTTGGCTTGAAGAATGTTCTGGACAATTCAAGCGAATTATTTGGCCCACCAGCTCGCCTGACATGAATCCCATCTTACATTTATAGGACATAATCGACAAGTCAGTTCCTTGACATAATCCTGAACAGGCAACACCTCCGCAGTTATGGGTGCTATAGAGGTAGCATGGCTCAATATTTCTGCAGGTGACATGCAAAGACTTGTTGAGTCCATGCCACGTCGAGCTGCTGCACTGCGCCGGGCGAAAGGAGGTCCGACACGGTATTAGGAGGCATCCCATGAGTTTTGTCACCTCAGTATGTAATGAAATGAAAGTAAGACAGCACTCAAATCCCCTATTTAGGCGTGCAATCTAGTCTCAGGGCACGTACAACAAACTTCAATGTGGTGACCCTGTGCCATGTGATTCCGCCACTTTTCAGTGCACGTTAAGTCTACAGTTAGCATCTTATCCTCTGTTTCTATGTATCCCAGGCTGTAATGGCAGCATCTTGGATAACGTGCTGAGCAACGTGCCTCCGAGTGTTTCTGCGCCGCTCCGCGCCCGATGCTTATCGGACAATTTAATTCCGTCTCCCAACGCCGATCGTAAATGTAATGAACTTCATCCTATTTCAGGGCTCAACGCTCTCTTACGATTTCTTGATTTAATATTAGCACAGCAGCTGCAGAATATACCACCGCTGCTTTCCGTATTATGAGTGAAATTAAAAATAAATACTGGATAGGTTTTCCGTAAATTGGGTTCTAGATACAAGTTATCGTAACCGGATCGTGCAGTAAAATTTACGAATGTGATCAACAGTATTCTGTTGCTTCTGTTTACACTTGTACACATTTGGTACTCCGGATAAAAGCAAAAGATCGTTCAGAAATGAAAGTAAAATTATGACATCATTTTTTATCTAGACTTACCTCAGTTGTTTCACGTTCAGGTCAATTGTTAACCTTATGAGTGAACACTCTATAAACAGTACGCTATGTCACTTAAAATAAAAACGACAGTGTAAGAGAACAACGTCATTAAGTATCAAGATTCGTTCAAATAATCATTCCCAAAAATGAAAATTACGCTTGACGAAGTTTACAAATTTAAAGTATACCGTGAAATAATTCAATAATGGTTGAATTTAAATAATTTTTTAAATAAAATTAAAATTAATTTATTAGAAACTACTAGCAGACTACTTGAAGAATAGTGAATTCTTACGGTAACTTACGAATAGTCTAATGAATTCAATTTTCTACCCCACTACTGTTTTTTCTGCAAATCTGAAACTGTGTAAACACAAAGTCGGAACAGCACAGTTTCGTTATCATAAAGTTACAGAAATCACAGAGTACGGTTTTTGTGGTTGCTTTCTTAAAGAAGAGATGCAGCTCAACCAGTATTCTGAACCCTGTTTTAAACCAGCTGAAAGCGGTAGAACATAGATGTTATGAAAGTATTAGTTCCAAAACTAGGTATGTAAATATTAAATATTAGTTATGAAACTTACATAAGGGAGCAAGATTACTTTTTAACTGCGCTTTGATGAAGTCATTAGATAGGTACCTAAAACCCGTCGACTACAAGGACATAGAACGGGATCGACCATGTCCAGAGGGATTTGACATAATCAACGAGAGTCATTAAGGACATTAGCAGAACCACAAGTAGGCTTAGAAAACTGACGTCTAACGACAATGAGTGTGACACATGCACTTCTACACAAACACGCGGAGTGACATATCGAAAACTGCAGCGTAGCGTCGAAACCACCACACTGAAGCATGCCTACCGTTGTGAATAATCCAAAGTATCACATCGACAACTACATCAGTAGTCTGGAATTCACACTTCAGTGCCTGGCAGAGTGTTCTTCGAACCATCTTCAGACTATTTCTGTACCGTTCCACACTGCAATAGCGCCTGGGGAAAATCGATACTCAAATCATCCTGTGAGAGCTCTGATTTTCCTTATTTTATCACAGTTATCATATCTCTTTATGTATATTGGTGACAGCAAAACATTTTATCATTGAGAGGAGAAAGCTGATGATTGAAATTTAGTGAAGAGATCTCGCCGCAACAAAAAATGCCTTTGATTTAATGATTGCCACACCAACTCGCTTATCACGTCCACGAAACTATCTCCGCTATTTCGCAATAATACAAAACGATCTGACCTTCTTTCAACTTTTTCATGTCCTCCGTAAAACCTACCTGGTAAAGATCCCATGCCACAGAGCAGTACTCTACCAGAGGACGAACAAACGTAGTGTAGGCAGCCTCTTAAGTCGATCTGGGTGTATCTTCTAAGTGTTCTGATGACAAAACACAGTCCATAGTTTGCCTTTCCCACAACATTATCTGAGACATCGCTCCAGTTTAATTTCGTAATAGTGATTTCTAGATATATATTTGCATTGACAGTCATTAAATTTGTGTGACTTATCGTGTAACCGACATTTAACGGATTCCATTTCGTACTCATGTAGATGACGTCAAACCTTTCCTTACAGATATTTTGTGTAACACATTTTGCAATTAGTTTTGATCCTCTGATGATTTTAGTAGACGGTAAATGACAGCTTCAACTGCAGACAATCTAAGAGGGCTGCTCAGAGTGTCATTTAAACCGTTTATATAGATTACGAGCAGCCGAGCGTCCATAACACTTACTTGTAGAACGCCGATTATCAATTTTTACATGATCTTTTTCATTGGATTGCTCTGTACTTTGACATTTTTGAAAGGAAATCATCCATCTAGTCGTGCAGCAATAGGCACGCTTCTTGATTGGAGGTTTCCTATGAGGAATAATGTCAAAAACCTTCTGGGAATCTAGAAATGTGGAACCAATCTGATGTGCTCTGTCGATAGCACTCATTACTTCGTGGGAGTAAACAACTAATTGTGTTTGCAAGATCGATATTTTCTGATTCCGTGCTCACAATGTGTCCATAGACAGTTACTCTTCGACGTAATACATAATAATCGAACAAAACATGTAAAATCCTTCTGCAGATCTATGTCAGTGGTATGGATCTGCAATTCAGCGGATTACTCGTATTTCCTTTCCTGAATATTGGTGTGATCTGTACAACTTTGCAGTCTTTTGGTATGGATCTTTCATCGAGTGAGCTGCTGTACACCAAAGCGCCGAGGAAACTGGCATAGGCACGCGTATTCAAATACACAGATATGTAAATACACAGAATACGACACTGCGGTCGGCAACGCCTATTAAGACAAAAAGCGTCTGGCGTAGTTGTTAGAACGGTTACTGCTGATTCAACGGCAGGTGATCAAGATTTAAGTGAGATTGAACGTTGTATTATAGTCGACAAGCGAGCGATGGGACACAGCGTATGCTAGGTAGCGATGAAGTGGGAATTTTCCCGTACAACCATTTAACGAGTGTATCGTGAATATCAGGAATCCGATAAATCATCAAATCTCCGACATCGCTGTGGCCGGGAAAAGATCCTACAAGAACTCCTTTCGGAGTTTGCTGATGCATTAGCTCCATACCTAACAATCATGTACAACCGTTCGCTAGAAGAGAGATCCGTACCCAAAGACTGGATAGTAGCACAGGTCACACCAATATTCAAGAAAGGTAGTAGGAGTAATACACTAAATTACAGGCCCATATCGTTAACGTCGACATGCAGCAGGATTTTAGAACATATATTGTGTTCGAACATTATGAATTACCTTGAAGGAAACGGTCTATTGACACACAGTCAACATGGGTTTAGAAAACATCGTTCCTGTGAAACACAACTAGCTCTTTATTCACATGAAGCGCTGAGTGCTATTGACAAGGGTTTTCGGATCGATTCCATATTCCTGGATTTTCGGAAGGCTTTTGACACTGTACCATACAAGCGGCTCGTAGTAAAATTGCGTGCTTATGGAATATCGTCTCAGTTATGTGACTGGATTTCTGATTTCCTGTCAGAGAGGTCATAGTTCGCAGTAACTGACAGAAAGCTATCGAGTAAAACAGAAGTGATTTCAGGCCTTCGCCAAGGTAATGTTATAGGCCCTTTGCTGTTCCTTTTCTATATAAATGATTTGGGAGACAATCTCAGCAGCCTTCTTCGGTTGTTTGCAGATGACGCTGTCGTTTATCGACTAATAAAGTCATCAGAAGATCAAAAGAAACAGCAAAACGATTTAGAAAAAATACCTGAATGGTGCGAAACGTGGCAGTTGACCCTAAATAATGAAAAGTGTGAGGTCATCCACATGAGTACTAAAACGAACTCGTTAAACTTCGGTTACACGATAAATCAGTCTAATCTAAAAGTGATAAATTCAACCTAATACCTAGGTATTACAATTACGAACAACTTAAATTGGAAAGAACGCATAGAAAATGTGGGGAAGGCTAACCAAAGGCTGTGTTTTATTGGCAGGACACTTATAACAGAGCTACTAAGGAGACTGCCTATACTACGCTTGTCCGTCCTCTTTTAGAATACTGCTACGCGGTGTGGTATCCTTATCAGGTGGGACTGACGAAGTACATCGAAAAAGTTCAAAAAAAGGCGGCACGTTTTGTATCATGGCGCAACATGGGAGAGAGAGTCACAGAAATGATACAGGATTTGGGCTGGTAATCATTAAAAGAAAGGCGTTTTTCGTTGCGACGAAATCTTCTCACGAAATTCCAATCACCAGCTTTCTCCTCCGAATGCGAAAATATTTTGTTCACACCGACCTACATAGGGCGGAACGATCACCACGATAAAATAAGGGAAATCCGAGCTTGTACGGAAAGATATAGGTGTTCATTCTTTCCGTGCGCTGTACGAGATTGGAATAATAGAGAATTGTGAAGGTGGTTCGATGAACCCTCTGCCAGGCACTTAAATGTGATTTGCGGAGTAGCCATGTAGATGTAGATGTAGATGAATGACGACTGAAGAGAATCGTTCAACGTGCCAGAAGTGCAATCCTTCCGCATATTGCTGCAGATTTCAATTCTGTCTCATCAACAAGTGTCAGCGTGCGAACCATTGAACGAAACATCATTGATATGGGCTTTCAGAGCCAAAGGCCCACTCTTGTACCGTTGATGATTGCACGGCACAAAGCTTTACATCTCGCCTTGTCCCGTCAACAGCGACATTAGACCGTTGGTAACTGGAAAATATGTTGCCTGGTCAGAAGAGCCTCGTTTCAAATTGTATTGAGCGGATGGGTATGGAACAAACTCATGAATCCATGGACCCTGCATGTCAGCAGAGGACTGTTCAAGCTGATGGAGGCTCTATAATGGTGTGGGGCGTCTGCAGTTGGAGTGATATGGGATACGACTCTTTCAAGTGACACGTAAGTAAGCATCCTGTCTGATCACCTACATCCATTCATGTCCATTATGCATTCCGACGGACTTGGAAAATTCCAGTAGGACAATTCGACACCCCACATGACCCGAATTGCTACAGAGTGGCTCCAGGAACTCTCTTCTGAATTTCTCTTCCACTGACCACCAAACTCCCCAGACATGAACATTATCTGAGATGCCTTGCAATGTGCTGTTCATAAGAGATCTCCAACCCTTCGTACTCCTACGGATTTATGGACAGCCCTGCAGGATTCAGGGTGTCAATTCCCTCCATCACTACTTCAGATATTAGTCAAGTCAACGCCTGGTCGTGTTGCAGCACTTCTGCAAGCTCGCAGGGGCGCTACACGACATTAGGCAGGTGTACCAGTTTCTTTGACTCTTCAGTGTGTATGACTGCTAAGTAGGGGGCTATTGCATCAGCAATTGAAATTAAGATAATTCCTATCTAGATCAGAAGACTTGCCTTTGTTAAGTGCTTCAAGCTGCTTCGGAATACCAAGTATATTTGCTTCTAACTTAATCACGTTGACAGTTGTTTTTTATTCGAATCTGGAATCTTTATTTCGTATTCTTTGATGACGGAACTTTCTTCTGCAACAATGTTGTGACCTGTTTTGCGTACCATGGGGGATCAGTAACATATTGTATTAATTTATTCGGTATAAATCTCTAACTGCTTGAGTTACTATTTCTTTGAATTCAAGCCACATCTGGTCTACACTTACATAGTTGGGAAGGTTTGGAGATTGTCTCTTAGGAAGGCGTCAAGCAGATTTTTATCTGCTCTTTTAAATAGATATTTTTGCGTTTACTTTTGGTGAATTTGGATGTTGCGGTGGTCAGTCTCGCTATAACGATCTTTTGGTGTCTAATCCCTGTATTCGTCATACACCCCATTTACACTGGGTTAGCTGGCCGAAGTGGCCGTGCGGTTAAAGGCGCTTCAGTCTGGAACCGCAAGACCGCTACGGTCGCAGGTTCGAGTCCTGCCTTGGGCATGGATGTTTGTGATGTCCTTAGGTTAGTTAGGTTTAACTAGTTCTAAGTTCTAGGGGACTAATGACCTCAGCAGTTAAGTCCTATAGTGCTCAGAGCCATTTGAACCATTTTTACACTGGGTTACTTGTTGCTAAGAGGTCAATAATGTTTCCGGAGCCATTTACACTTCGAGTGGGCTTCTGTACTAACTGCTCCAAATATTGTTCGGAGAAAACATTTTGTATAGTTTCTAACAATGTTTTATACCTACCATAGCTCTATCAAAGGGTGTACAAACATGAAGTTGCGTCACAAGTGACAAAAAACGATGAAGGAAGCGGTTATAATACGCAGAGAAGTCGTTAGAAGAAAATGTATCTACGAAAGGCAAACAAACTTTCGGAACGGTAAGCAAAGTGTTGATGAAGGGCCACGTTCGTGCAGATGTATAAAGAGCATGCATGACCGAAAACTGCAAGAGAATTCTAGATTAGGGAAACGGTTTGTCAGACTGATATTAGAGATACTGACAATTAATCACGATGGTGTCAACGTCATCATTTACGAACTTTAATGTACGCAACAGAGCTGTTCCTAGTTTTCGCACAACAAGTTCTGCGATTGATGGATGGATGGAACACATTGATTTCAAAGAGACGTGTCGTCTAGATCCACCTTTATCTTGTTTCAAATAACCATCACACGGGTTAAGACCTAAACGTTAAACGTTACGCAGACGTCAGTGCTGCACCGTGTGAGGTTGCTGTAATTTCGCACCTTACAAGCACTCATCCGCATATTTTGCCATGATCTACAACCACAACCAATACGATTCTGGACTTCACCTCCGGGTTGGAAGTCGTCGTTGAGTACGCAGCGATAAGTAAATGAGAGCACTTCCTCTGCCTATACTTACATTGAGTTGTTGTCTGAACTCCATCCTTGTGGTTGGGAGTTCGCGTTTCTCGTCTGTAGAACACAGAGAGGAGTAGACAGTATTAGAGTATATTAGTCAGAGGACCGCCTTCTGCCGTCCTAGTGTTTGAAAGAGTTTATTTGTGTTGGAGTTCTTACATCGTAGCAGGCGAGTAGGAGAGCAATCACTTCGACTCACTGGACGCAGTACATACGGCGATATCGCAAATTGCTTATTAGGGCTGTTGTTGTTGTTGTTGTGATCTTCAGTCCTGAGACTGGTTTGATGCAGCTCTCCAAGCTACTCTATCCTGTGCAAGCTTCTTCATCTCCCAGTACCTACAGCAACCCATATCCTTCTGAATCTGCTTAGTGTATTCATCTCTTGGTCTCCCTGTACTATTTTTAGCCTCCACGCTGCCCTCCAATAGAAAATTGGTGATCCCTTGATGCCTCAGAACATGTTCTACCAACCGATCACTTCTTCCAGTCAAGTTGTGCCACAAACTCCTCCCCAATCCTATTCAATACCTCCTCATTAGTTATGCAATCTACCCATCTATTCTTCAGCATTCTTCTGTAGCAGTGCATTTCGAAAGCTTCTATTCTCTTCTTGTCTAAACTATTTATCGTCCATGTTTCACTTCCATACATGGCTACACTCCATACAAGTACTTTCAAAGACGACTTCCTGGCACTTAAATCTATACTCGACGTTAACAAATTTCTCTTCTTCAGAAACGTTTTCCTTGCGATTGCTAGTCTACCTTTTATTTCCTCTCTACTTTTACTATCATCAGTTATTTTGCTCCCCAAATAGGAAAACTCCTTTACTACTTTAAGTGTCTCATTTCCTAATCTAATTCCCTCAGAATCACCCGACTTAGTTCGACTACATTCCATTATCCTCGTTTTGCTTTTGTCGATGTACATCTTATATCTTCCTTTCAAGACACTATGCATTCCGTTCAACTGCTCTTCAAAGTCCTTTGCTGTCTCTGACAGAATTACAATGTCATCGGCGAACCTCAAAGTTTTTATTTCTTCTCCATGGATTTTAATACCTATTCCGAATTTTTCTTTTGTTTCCTTTACTGCTTGCTCAATATACATATTGAATAACATCGGGGAGAGGCTACAACCCTGTCTCACTCCCTTCACAACCACTGCTTCCCTTTCATGTCCCTCGACTCTTATAAGTGCCGTCTGGTTTCTGTACAAATTGTAAATAACCTTTCGGTCCCTGTATTTTACCCCTGCCACCTTTAGAATTTGAAAGAGAGTATTCAGGTCAACATTGTCAAAAGCTTTCTCTAAGTCTACAAATGCTAGAAATGTAGGGTGCCTTTCCTTAATCTAGCTTCTAAAATAAGTCGTAGGGTCAGTATTGCCTCAAGTGTTCCGATATTTCTACGAAATCGAAACTGATCTTCCCCGAGGTCGGCTTCTACTAGTTTTTCCATTCGTCTGTAAAGAATTCGTGTTAGTATTTTGCAGTCGTGACTTATTAAATTGATAGTTCGGTAATTTTCACATCTGTCAGCACCTCCTTTCTTTGGGATTGGGATTATTACATTCTTCTTGAAGTCTGAGGGTATTTCGCCTGTCTCATACATCTTGCTCACTAGATGGTAGAGTTTTGTCAGGACTAGCTCTCCCAAGGCTGTCAGTAGCTCTAATGGAATGTTGTCTACTCCCGGGGCCTTGTTTCGACTCTGGTCTGTCAATGGTCTGTCAAACTCTTCACGCAGTATCATTATTAGGGCTATAAAAGCTAAACAGCCGTGATCACGTTAGTTTATTTCCACTGAGGTTCCACACCACCGTAGATCACCTTTGAAAGTAGTGTCTTCTAGTGTTTGGTACGTAGATGATGTTGCGTTATTGATAATAGATCATGCACTCATAATAAGGGGCAGAGTTGGGCATACGATTAGTAATTACAGTGATATCGCAATTTGCTTCGGCTTATTAGGGCTATAAAAGCCAAACAGCTGTGATCATGTTAGTTTATTTCCACTGAGGTTCCACACACTGTGTCATCTAGTGTTTGGTACTTAGATGATGTCAGTTATTTCGCGTTATTGATAATAGATCGCCCAGTCGTAATAAGGGGCAGAATTGGGCAAATGATTAGTAATTTTACTCAGGAAATGTAAACTTTGTAATATAAAGATTTTTTTAAAATCTGCAATAAATATGAAAGCTGGAATTACGTTTATCATTTAGTAGGATTAGTTGCCTTCATTATTCATTTATGTTCAGATTGTAATTTATAGAATTAAAAGATCGTAAGATATGCTTCAGGGGGTAGGCAGACAGGGTCAAATCATCATTTTAGCCTTTATTATTCTCCGTTGCGCACATTCATTTTACACCCGTCTGGGGTAGCACCTTGGAACCGCACACTTTTCTGTATCACGCTTCGACGGATTTCCAAATACGTGTGAAGTAAGTGCCTCAGTCAACTAAAAAAGATGCATTTGTTGATAGTTTCTAGCATTTTTATTAAGATTGCCAGAAGGGTTTTGCGGCCTAATAGACGTTACTGTGAAGTAACCGATTCGCACACTCAATGAACACAATCCGCCATAGTTGGTACCGTTACGGTGTTTGTTGGCAGCAATTACGTCGCAAAGCTCCCTGTCTGCTCTCTCAAATACAGCTGCCAGGCGCTCCTTATAGAAGAGACGCAGGGTGAAGGTGGCGGCTCGAAATGTTGGGGCTCTCCAATTAAGACTAGGATCGTAAAGTCGTTCTGGTGTGCAGCTGCCTGACGCGGCCAGCTGCTCCGGTGACGCCCCTCCCCCCCCCCCCCCCCCCCACCTCTACTCAACCCATCCTCCACCAGTCCCACTCACCAACAACATTGCAACAGAAGCGTTTTCGAAGCGGAGTGGGCCGAGGTGAAACCTCGTACAGTCATTATAAATGAACGAAGAATAATGGCGCAGGCCACGAGATATACAGGGCGCTTCAAAAGGAATGGCATGATTTTGGACGGTGATAATTATGAAACGTGGGACTTGCCGGCAACGAAATGTGTGGGTATTTGAATGGGCGTAGAGTTTCAGAAAGTCGCCGTTGGATGTCAGTTTGCAGTCAGTCGAAGTATGTTGCGTCCACTCAGCATAAGTCATTTTACGTGCTGCAGTTTACAAAGAATGAGTCAGTAATTGCGGTCCAGCGAGTTTTTAGTCGGCGTTTTAGCATTGATCCGCCTGCGCCCAAAAACATTTGTCACTCGTATCGCCGATTCGAAGAAACAGGATGCTTGTGCAAAGGTAAAGAGTCCAGCTCGACCTAGCACTTGATGGAAAGAATTCGACTAAAATTTCTGCAGAGTCCACGAATGTCTCCTCGCCGCATAAGGAGAGACCTGGCATGCTACATACAACTGCGTGGCACGCGTTAAGGTATCGTTTGGTCTACAAATCATACAGTTTACGATTAGTGCTAGCTCTTCGGGTTTGGTGGTAAAAGGAACAGGTTTATTTGAGTAGAGGACATGGAAGACGATACATTTTTACCACGGTTAATTTTCATGTTAGCGGTAAAGTGAATCCATGTAATGTGCGGAAATTGGGACTTCAAACCCCCATGACATTGTAGAGCACTAAAGAGACTCACCTAAAGTGAACGTTTTTCGTGCCGTTTTTCGTGGAAAACATGTAGGGCCCCTACAAACGTACACTCCACCTCAACAATGGATAGGACGCACGAGACCCCGAGACACCGCCATGCATTCTTGGCCTCCAAGATCGCCACACATGACCCCATGCGATTTTTTCTTGTGGGGATATGTGAAGGAAAGTGTGTTAGCTCCCCTTAACCTTTTGACATAGAAGAAGTGAAGAGCAGAATAACAGCCGCCATAAATTTTAAAAGCCGGTAAATTGTGCAAAGGTTAGGACGATTTTAGGTATCGTCTGCATGTTGTTCGTGCTGTTGCTGGTTGACGCATAGAGTATTTGTAACAGCACAGCTAAAACTTGAAGATTTTGTGAGTATTTTGCAATTCATTCCATGTTTGTAGTAGGTGTTGGTCAATAAATATGGTGTATTGATATCAGTGCTTTCTTTTTGAAACACCGTGTACTCTACCGAATCACTGTAAACTGGGTGATAATTCAAAGTTTCTTCCCATTCCGTTTACGGACAGACCTGGGGGAGAATGACTGATTCATTCCTTTTACTGGAGCTGTCAGTAGCACACTTTTACCTGTGCGATAAATAAGGAAACACAAAAATCGTCAGGAAAAGAGGGACAGAGCAGTATAAGCTGCTTAAGGTAGAACTTGCGCGAATAAACTGAGGTGGCAAAAGTCGCGGGAAGGATTGTCTCGTTTGAAGATGAGCAGTGGATGATGCGGCTATATGTTGTGAACGACACTAATGTAGTCACGACATAAGGGCAGACCGCTACAAGCAGGTGTGTACTGAACATTGGGGCACATCGTTAGTTAATCGACTTTGATGGTTGGTTGGTGGTTAGTGTTTAACGTCCCGTCGACAACGAGGTCATTAGAGACGGAGCGCAAGCTCGGGTTAGGGAAGGATTGGGAAGGAAATCGACCGTGCCCTTTCAAAGGAACCATCCCGGCATTTGCCTGAAACTATTTAGGGAAATCATGGAAAACCTAAATCAGGATGGCTGGAGACGGGATTGAACCGTCGTCCTCCCGAATGCGAGTCCAGTGTGCTAACCACTGCGCCACCTCGCTCGGTTAATCGACTTTGAACGCAGGTCGATAATCTGTGCAAGACTCACGAGTCACTGCATATCTGAAGTCGTAGTTCATGTTTTCAAGGTCAAAGCGTCTGGTCATGTATGTGGAATAACGCAGGAAGAAGGCTTCCACACTCATATATCGCCGCACAGGACGGACCACAAGTGTTCGATGAAATGTTACAAGATGTGACCGACGGACTGCTGTGACAAACTATCTTATATTCTGGGAATCTGATCTGTTGAAAGGCGTGTTGTTAGGAAGAATCCTGCGAACAGCTGGTAAAATTGTTGTTTATTAAAACACAACCATTTCACGGCCTAAAGCCGCATTGTCAGGTGCAACCTACAAGGTAAAAACACGCTACAGTGTCACCACTTTTGTGCATATTAAAATTAATAAAGGAATGTCTAAAATATACTGACAATGTTAAAAGACCATAGGCATACCCATCGCTCCTAGTCAAATTTGCTATTCAATGAATATTGTCAAATTGCCTGCTTCTAAAAAGAAGAAACAAAGATATTTATAGTGATCGGTGGCTTGCGATAGAAAATGGTCACTCTAACATGATTAGTCGCGGTACTATGCAAACCACTATGTAGGATGTATCAGGGGTGACGGCAGAGTAGCTCGGTGTTAGGCAAAGTAAAAGCGGCCCGCGCGAACGACAAAGAAAGACCTGCTGGGTGGCCGAACGGAAGCTATCCGTGTGCACAGTGTGACGTCATGTACTCACGACGGGGAGCGCAGGGTCGCTACCTTTACAAGCGAGAACAATAAGAATGTTATTATGTTGTAGTACCCAATCGTATAAATAAAATTAGGCAGAAAACTAAGGTGCTGTGATTCTAAGTGGTTATTCAATGTGAACTGTACATTTTCCTTTTTATATCTGAAAATTTCTGCTTTCTCTTTTTTATGAATTGTGCTTGTATTTTTTCTGAAAAGCTTGTGATGCTGTGCCCTTCTCCGCGGTAAGTGTGCTGTTAATGCCACCTGATACATCCACATAGTAATTTGCATAGTGCAGTGTGTATTTCTTATTGACAATCTGACTCCTTTTTAAAAACTTTTAGCGTCTGCTCACTATAAAATATTTATCTTTTTTATTCTTAGATGTAGGTAAATTTTAAAGACTGGAGCACGTCTTCCTTACCTTTCGCTCGCCATATTATTGACAATATTCAAATGGCTCTGAGCACTATGGGAATTAACATCTGTGGTCATCAGTCCCCTAGAACTACTTAAACCTAAGTAACCTAAGGACATCACACACATCCATGCGCGAGGCAGGATTCGAACCTGCGGCCGTAGCGGTCACGTGGTTCCAGACTGAAGGGCCTAGAACCGCACGGCCACACAGGTCGGCGACAATATTCACTGAATAGCAAAGTTGGACTAGGAGCGATGGGTATGCATACGATCTTTTAACTTTGTGAGCATATTTTAGACATTCCTTTATTAATTTTAATATCCACTCCAACAACCCTTCCACAACAAAGGTCAAAATTTTAATAACGATTGTGGTGTTGCTCACGCTGCTAAATACTGCATTTTCGGGCAAAAACAGTCATATTATGTGGCAGGTGTCGTTAGAGCACAGTTAATAAAGTCATTTCATGTAATAATGAAAACACTAGGCACTCTTCTTTTCGCGTTTCTCACGCTGACCTCGTCGTAAAATCATGGCTCAATCGTTGAAGATTTAGGTATTTATGATTCCAAGCTCGGATGCAAAGAGGCCTAGGTTTTATTCTGCTATATTCAAAAGTTTTGTAGGTGCGCTTCTCCAAACCATTCATGGAGATTACACATTTGCTGGACAATACTGATGTAAAAAAATAATCAGCACTCCCAAATTAAGTTACACTTCCTTTTAATTGCTTTTATTGCAATATCACGTAAACACAAAACATCACTTCACAAAACAAAACGTACTTGAAAACATGTCTCTCACAGTCACTGTTAAAGTTCACGTTTTATAAGCTGACTACGTTACGCGTCTTTCCAACATGACGTCCAACACTTGACTTTCTCAAGGACCGACTGTCTAACAACTCAACAACTAACCAATAATCGCTTACGCGCCCAAAACTCAGAGTTACAAATACGTCAGAGATCATAGTGACAAAAGAAAGAATACACATAAGAATATTATCATTGCAATATAAACATATCGATGCATCACAAATGAAATCAAATCTGAATGTTGTCTCAGAAATACACTCCTGGAAATGGAAAAAAGAACACATTGACACCGGTGAGTCAGACCCCACCATACTTGCTCCGGACACTGCGAGAGGGCTGTACAAGCAATGATCACACGCACGGCACAGCGGACACACCAGGAACCGCGGTGTTGGCCGTCGAATGGCGCTAGCTGCGCAGCATTTGTGCACCGCCGCCGTCAGTGTCAGCCAGTTTGCCGTGGCATACGGAGCTCCATCGCAGTCTTTAACACTGGTAGCATGCCGCGACAGCGTGGACGTGAACCGTATGTGCAGTTGACGGACTTTGCGCGAGGGCGTATAGTGGGCATGCGGGAGGCCGGGTGGACGTACCGCCGAATCGCTCAACACGTGGGGCGTGAGGTCTCCACAGTACATCGATGTTGTCGCCAGTGGTCGGCGGAAGGTGCACGTGCCCGTCGACCTGGGACCGGACCGCAGCGACGCACGGATGCACGCCAAGACCGTAGGATCCTACGCAGTGCCGTAGGGGACCGCACCGCCACTTCCCAGCAAATTAGGGACACTGTTGCTCCTGGGGTATCGGCGAGGACCATTCGCAACCGTCTCCATAAAGCTGGGCTACGGTCCCGCACACCGTTAGGCCGTCTTCCGCTCACGCCCCAACATCGTGCAGCCCGCCTCCAGTGGTGTCGCGACAGGCGTGAATGGAGGGACGAATGGAGATGTGTCGTCTTCAGCGATGAGAGTCGCTTCTGCCTTGGTGCCAATGATGGTCGTATGCGTGTTTGGCGCCGTGCAGGTGAGCGCCACAATCAGGACTGCATACGACCGAGGCACACAGGGCCAACACACGGCATCATGGTGTGGGGAGCGATCTCCTACACTGGCCGTACACCACTGGTGATCGTCGAGGGGACACTGAATAGTGCACGGTACATCCAAACCGTCATCGAACCCATCGTTCTACCATTCCTAGACCGGCAAGGGAACTTGCTGTTCCAACAGGACAATGCACGTCCGCATGTATCTCGTGCCACCCAACGAGCTCTACAAGGTGTAAGTCAACTACCCTGGCCAGCAAGATCTCCGGATCTGTCCCCCATTGAGCATGTTTGGGACTGGATGAAGCGTCGTCTCACGCGGTCTGCACGTCCAGCACGAACGCTGGTCCAACTGAGGCGCCAGGTGGAAATGGCATGGCAAGCCGTTCCACAGGACTACATCCAGCATCTCTACGATCGTCTCCATGGGAGAATAGCAGCCTGCATTGCTGCGAAAGGTGGATATACACTGTACTAGTGCCGACATTGTGCATGCTCTGTTGCCTGTGTCTGTGTGCCTGTGGTTCTGTCAGTGTGATCATGTGATGTATCTGACCCCAGGAATGTGTCAATAAAGTTTCCCCTTCCTGGGACAATGAATTCACGGTGTTCTTATTTCAATTTCCAGGAGTGTATGTCAACTACTTTGCAGAAACACAGTAGAATATTACCGGTATCGACAGGTTCAGGTGAGGTGCCGCAGTGGTTGCGTAATTCAAGTACCATTACACCACGAAATGTGATGACGCTGTACTTGGCTTTTTACCGTGTAGGTTGCGCCTAATGATTGAGTTTTAGGCCGCGAAACCTATTGTGCTTTAACGAACAACCATTTTACTGACTGTTAGTGGAATTTTTGCTAACATCGGGCCTGATGTGAGCCCAGTCAGTACCTCTCCAGAACCATTCTGACAAATCGCAGGGTCCACGCCTCGACGTGTTACTGCAGTATCGAGGGCAGACTGCGCAACTACTCGCTACTAACGTCACATCCTTTGCCTTGCGTTTCCATGGTCTTTGCCCTTCGGTCTAATTTACTGATACGAAACAAGTAATATTCACAAGTGTATTAAATTCACAGCAGTCCATCGCAGACGTGTTAAAAGAAGGCATGCAATGTGGATAAGAGGGAATGTGACGACCTTCGCAACGTGTGACACGACCACAGTGGCAGTGGGGAGAATTGTGATGAGATCTGGAGCCAGTGTGATATCGTTAGCCCATCATACTCGACACATGTGCTTCTCAACCCTGGCCTTTTATTTTCGCTTGAGTCAACGCCTTGCTGTTTAAAGCGCCGCACAGCCCCGAGATGACATCCCAGGGCGCCATGCTTTTGCACTGTAATAGAGAAAAGCTGTACGTACCCTTTAGCCAAATTTCAAATTTCTGCGTTGTAATGGGAGACAAATACGGCGTTCCTAAAAGTGATCCTTTAATTGTGTTGCATTATTTATGTTAATGGGTGAGTTCATAAGAGACTATGCCCTAGGTTTTTAATGTCCTGAAACATTCATATTTATTTGAAGACTGGCCCATCTATATTAATAACAAAAGTGCAAACCGCCGTGTCTATCTGTTTTTATATGCTAGTCCCCAAAACTATTAGATGAATTTTCATGCAGTTTTTGCAGGTAACTTGAGCGTAGTTTGATGCAACATACATGAGTTACTTCATTAAAATCGTGATTTAAAGTTTTATACACAGGGTAAAACTTTGTAAGAAAATTTTATATTTCAGAATGAGACTTTCACTCTGCAGCGGAGGGTGCGCTGATATGAAACTTCCTGGCAGATTAGAACTGTGTGCCCGACCGAGACTCGAACTCGAGACCTTTGCCTTTCGCGGGCAAGTGCTCTACCATCTCAGCTACCGAAGCACGACTCACGGCCGGTACTCACAGCTTTACTTCTGCCAGTACCTCGTCTCCTACCTTCCAAACTATACAGAAGCTTTCCTGCGAGCCTTGGAAGGTAGGAGACGAGGTACTGGCGGAAGTAAAGCTGTGAGTACCGGGCCTGAGTCGTGCTTCGGTAGCTCAGATGGTAAAGCACTTGCCCGCGAAAGGCAAAGGTCCCGAGTTCGAGTCTCGGTCGGGCACACAGTTTTAATCTGCCAGGAAGTTTCAAATTTTATATTGAACCACAGGTGGTAAAATGTAGTATCGATTGTGTAGCTGCGTCGCTGCTCAACAGCTATCGCTGGTTCAAGGTTTTAGGGGTAATGCGTAAGAGTAACTTTAGATAGAGATGTATGGAGGACTGTCAACTGTAAAGAAGTGTTGTATCTGATGTGTGCTGGATATATACTTACCCGCTACGGGCAGTAATTATTTTTATTTGTAAGATACCACACTGGAAATAATTAAGGTATAGAAAGTTGTTTTGTTACCAATGCAATGCACATGATGATTGAGACAATGTATAGCACTCACATCCAATGATTTTGTAAAGCTAATTGTTAATGTATAATCAGTTTATTGTGTGTAAATTGTGAGCAGTATTACTTTTCAAAAGAAGTTTTTAAGTTAAAGCCATGCTGTTACTTATCAAAAGTCAATATCAGTTCCCAAAAAATGGTTCAAATGGTTCTGAGCACTATAGGACTTAACTGCTGAGGTCATCAGTCCCCTAGAACGTAGAACTACTTAAACCTAACGACATCACACACATCCATGCCCGAGGCAGGATTCGAACCTGCGACCGTAGCGGTCGCGCGCTTCCAGACTGGAGCGCCTAGAACCGCTCGGCCATTCCGGCCGGCACGAGTTCCCAGATCCATATCGTTTTTGATTAACTATTTTGCTCAAGAAGTTATTGTATCACTCGTATTCGATTTAATTAAAATGTTTGCTGAGCAACAGCTTTGCACAATAGCTGTATGCTAACTATACAATTCAAAGTACTCAAGGATAGTTTTCATTGGGCACAGGGACCATTACTTTCAAATTTATCAAGTTTTGTTTTATTGCGAGGACCAATTTCAAATCAATACTGTTGCATGAGATTTAGTTTTTGTGTTAAATAAATTCATGTAATCTTGATTTGCTTTAAAGTTATTGACCGTTTATTTCTCGCAGTCAGAAAATTTGACTACAGGGCAAAGTGCATAAGCGGCGAGATAAAATACACGTTCGAATGCCACACTCTATTCAAAAAGATGTGTTGCAGGTTACTGTCAGTTACGTTACAAAACTTACATGTTTCAGTTATTTAAGTCGATGACAGGTGTATTGCGGAAGTTAACTTCTGTTAGAGAATTACTCCTATTACAGAATTAAGAGCCGCAATCTTCACTTTACGAATACATACTAAAGTGTATTTACTTGGCTAGGATAAACAAATATACTGGTTCGTGATGTATATTAGAAATTTAACTAGACTACTTTGTTTCTTTCAGCACTTTTTATTTTTATCCTTCACTAGGCAGCAGAGGATCAAGTAGGTAAAACGACGAGGGCTAGTAGAAATCTTGGGTAACAGAAGAAATATTGAATTTAATTGATGAACGGATAAAATATAAAAATGCAATAAATGAAGCAAGCGAAAAGGAATACAAACGTCTCAAAAATGAGATCGACAGGAAGCGCAAAATGGCTAAGCAGGGATGACTAGAGGACAAATGTAAAGACGTAGAGGCTTATCTCACGAGGGGTAAGAGATATACTGCCTACAGGAAAATTAAAGAGACCTTTGGAGAAAAGAGAACCACTTGTATGAATATCAAGAGCTCAGATGGAAACCCAGTTCTAAGCAAAGAAGGGAACGCAGTAAGGTGGAAGGAGTATATAGAGGGTCTATACAAGGGCGATATACTTGAGGTCAATATTATGTAAATGGAAGAGGATGTAGATGAAGATGAAATGGGAGATGCGATACTGCGTGAAGAGTTTGACAGAGCACTGAAAGCCTGAGTCGAAACAAGGCCTCGGGAGTAGACAACATTCCGTTAGAACTACTGATAGCCTTGGGAGAGCCAGCCCTAACAAAACTCGTGAGCAAGATGTATGAGACAGGCGAAATACCCTCAGACTTCAAGAAGAATATAATATTTCCAATCCCAAAGAAAGCAGGTGTTGACAGATGTGAAAATTACCAAACTATTAGTTTAATAAGTCACAGCTGCAAAATACTAGCGCGAATTCTTTACAGGCGAATGGAAAAACTGGTAGAAGCCGACCTCGGGGAAGATCAGTTTGTATTCCGTAGAAATATTGGAACACGTGGGGCAATACTGACCCTACGACTCACCATAGAAGAAATATTAAGTAAAGGCAAACCTACTTTTCTAGCATTTGTAGACTTACAGAAAGCTTTTGACAATATTGACTGGAATATTCTCTTTCAAATTTTAAAGGTTGCAGGGGTAAAACACAGGGACCGAAAGGCTATTTACAATTTGTACAGACACCAGATAGCAGTTATAAGAGTCGAGGGGCATGAAAGGGAAGCAGTGGTTGGAAAGGATGTGAGACAGGGTTGTAGCCTCTGCCCGATGTTATTCAATCTGTATATTAAGCAAGTAGGAAGAAAAATTCGGAGTAGGTATTAAAATCCATGGAGAAGAAATGAAAACTTTGAGGTTCGCCGATGACATTGTAATTCTGTCAGAGACAGCAACGGACTTGGAAGAGCAGTTGAACGGAATGGACAGTGTCTTGGAAGGAGGATATAACATGAACATTAACAAAAGGAAAACGAGGATAATGGAATGTAGTCGAATTAAGTCTGGTGATGCTGCTGGAGT
This sequence comes from Schistocerca piceifrons, assembly GCF_021461385.2. NCBI lineage: Eukaryota > Metazoa > Arthropoda > Insecta > Orthoptera > Acrididae > Schistocerca > Schistocerca piceifrons. The sequence continues at coordinate 498,161,212 of NC_060139.1, read as the reverse complement.
TAGATTAGGAAATGAGACACTTAAAGTAGTAAAGGAGTTTTGCTGTTTAGGGAGCAAAATAACTGATGATGGTCGGAGTAGAGAGGATATATAATGTAGACTGGCAATGGCAAGGAAAGCGTTTCTGAAGAAAAGAAATTTGTTAACATCGAGTATAGATTTAAGTGTCAGGGAGTCGTTTCTGAAAGTATTTCTATGGAGTGTTTTTATGTATGTATGTGAAACATGGACGATAAATAGTTTGGACAAGAAGAGAGTAGAAGCTTTCGAAATGTGGTGCTACATAAGAATGCTGAAGATTAGATGGGTAGATCACATAACTAAAGAGGAGGTATTGAATAGAATTGGGGAGAAGAGGATTTTGTGGCACAACTTAACAAAAAGAAGGGACTGGTTGGTAGGACATGTTCTGAGGCATTGGAGTGCAGCGTGGTGGGTAAAAACCGTAGAGGGAGACCAAGAGATGAATACACTAAGCAGATTAAGAAGGATGTAGGTTGCAGTAAGTACTGGGAGATGACGAAGCTTGCACAGGATAGAGTAGCATGGAGAGCTGCATCAAACCAGTCTCAGGACTGAAGACCACAACAACAACAGCAGAAAAAAACGAATTTATGGGGTCTGTTTTGTGACGTGAGTGTCTACTCACTACATATTGATTTCGTTTGGCTTACGAATAAAAATGCTTAGAGAACGACTAAGAGACTGTGGACTTTGAGGTCTCATGTACCCGATGAAGATCCTGAGGCGATACTTATAGTGGCTCGAGAACATTTTAACTCGTTCTTTTTGAACTCCTTCCAAAAGAGAGACATGACATAACTTTGGTCGAGTTTCATGCGTTATCTCGCTCCTCTGGACACTTTACTCACGGAGGCCTAAGGGTATTTCTCATCAACGTAACATCATAGCGGCTGGAATTTTGAAGGGAAGTGGTGCAGGCTAGCAAGTTTTTATACCCCGAATCCCGCGTGTTGCAAATAATTTATTGTTCTACGTTAAACGTGTCCAATTTCCGGTAATCTAGTTTTATACCATAACCATAAACAAATCACAAGATTTTCTTCGTAGACGTGATCTGCTACCGACGCCACCGCAGTCACAGCCACTGGGACGTCCTCAACTTGCCATGCCTCAGTTATTTTTTAAGTGCCACAAGAATACTCCTATTTGACCCAGCACCTGTGAATGAATTTGATGTAGGAATTGAACTGGAAAACTTTCAAAAAATGGTTCAAATGGCTCTAAGCACTATGGGATTTAGCATCTGAGGTCATCAGTCCCTTAGACTTAGAACTACTTAATCTAACCTCTGGACATCACACACATGCATGCTCGAGGCAGGATTCGAATCTGCGACCGTAGCAGCAGCACGGTGCCAAACTGAAGCGCCTAGAACCGCTCGGCCACAGCGGCCGAGAATACTTTCAACACGGCGGGACTAGAGTGCAGTATTCATGGTAGGAATGGGATTATATGTGCAGCATGATGGACTACTTAGAGGAGAAGATGACAACAGAGTACGACCCATCTCATACCTACTAGCATCCACGTGTTTAGGAGAAAGGTCTCGATACGTTAGGGGAAGAATTGCTTGAATCAACTTCAGGGAACACGTGCATTTACAAAAAACATTTTAGCGTCGCGATTGTAAACGTTCTATACTGTGCTAAATGGCTCTGAGCACTATGGTACTCAACTGCTGTGGTCATCAGACCCCTAGAACTTAGAACTACTTAAACCTAACTAACCTAAGGACATCACATACACCCATGCCCGAGGCAGGATTCGAACCTGCGACCGTAGCAACAGCGCGGCTGCGGATTGGAGCGCCTAGAACCGCACGGCCACCGCGGCCGGCCTATACTGTGCATTAGTGACTTTGACAGAGAGCCTGAGCTGCAGGCATCCCATTGTCAGAGGTTCATACCATGGTTTTGTGATGTGTACAAATATATGTTAAATTTATGTGAACCATATATGTTACTTGTGCACATGCAGGCAAAGCCACAAATAAAGAAGTCCACCTAAATCCCTGGTTCGATTTGCATCAAACTTGGTATACATAGTACTTAGCAACTGAAAATTCTGTGGGGAAGAGAGTCAGCAGCCTCCTACTCCGGTGGGGGTAATAATGTGAAGAGAGACTGGGGAGGGGGCGGGGGATGTGAACTAGAGTGGTGGTAGGAGGAGATGGAAACAGATACGTGGGAGGAGGAGTTGGACAGAGAGATGGTGAAGGAAAAGGAACAGATAAACAGAGAAAGAGGGAGAGAGAGAAAAGAGAAGGAGGTGGTCTGAGGGAGGGGGGAGGGAGGGAGATGGCAGTAAGGCTGGGAGGAGGAGATGGACTGAGAGAGGAAGAAGAGATGTGGTGAGGACGAGTAGAGGAGTAGGAGAAATGAACTTAGAGGGGGGGGAGGAGATACAGGGGGAACAGTGACAGAGGGAGTGGGGAGGAGCAGATGAACAAAAAGAAGGGGGGAGTAGCATATGGGCAGGAGGGTAGAATGAGATGGACGGATAGTTGGGGTGGAGGAGGCGGTCAGAGACGCGGAATAAGGAGATCGACTGAGAAAATGGCGGGGAAGATGAACAGAGAGATGTGGAAGGAGGAGATGGGCTAATATAATTGGAATAAATGCATACCTGGGCAATGCCGGGTACTCAGCTAGTATTTCACGAATTATTCACAAAAATTTGGCTTTATTTGCAGACTGTGATACTCCTACCCTTTGTGCTGTCTTTTTCAGATATGATCGGAAGCGGTTATTAGCAGTTCCTCTTATTATTAATTATTGTTGTTTTGTTGCTAGAATAAAAAACAACATTGGTACTTGATGTGTTGTGTGTAGCAGCATAGACTTTACAACACAATCAAAACCAAAATGTGAAACTTTTTATGGATTAAAACTGTGTGCCCCAGCAACGAGGTGGTGAGTCTCACTGCTCTGGCGAGCGCCCCCGCCCGCCGCCTCCGCCGCTCCACGTGACCGGCAGCGGGGTGGGCACGCGCGCGGCCCGTGGCCCACGGTATCCATCAGCACGGGTGGCAGGGCGGCGCGCTTCGCTGCGCTACTCGCCTGTCTGCCGCAGGACACGCGACGCCGGGGCCGGAACCGGCCTGTGGACACACCGTGGGCGGACCACCCGAGCCGCGGCAAATACACCGCCGGCAGCAGGAGAAAGTGACGCGGCACGGCGCGGCCAAAGTACGTCTCCCTGATTGCTCGTGATACTTTCAAGACTCAGACCATGCAGGAACTCACTGTCACGCTACTGCGAAAGAGCTTCCAGGAAAACATCGGTAATTTTAGTAATATACTAGTCATTTACACATAAACGGGGATGTATGCTGAATTTTCTGGTCGAAAGGGCACTTAGCGATGATTAGTGGCTCAAATTGAGTGCATAAAATGCTTACCAGCGTAAATATCGATAAAAATATAAAACTTTTATGTGTCATTATTAACTAAATCGACCTATTTATTTTATATTTCATGCAGTCAAGTCAGGCAATGCGGCGGAAATTTAAATACGAAACTAGCCAATAAACACGTAGAAAAGGTTTACTACCTGAGCAGCAAGGTAAACGGCGATATGCGAAGTAGAGAAGATATAAAATTCGGGTTGGCCAGAAGCAAGAATACCAGTCCTAAAAAGAAAAATGTGTTAACGTCTAACATCAGTCCAAGTGTTACGATGTCTTTTTATTTGGCTCATCAACCTTCTGACTGGCCAATGGCCCTGCAGCAGTATTAGACCGCTTCCCGTCAGATCACCTAAATTAAGCGCTGTCGGGCTTGGCTAGCACTTGGATGGGTGACCGTCCTGTCTGCCGAGCGCTGTTGACAAATAGAGTGCACTCAGCCCGTTTGAGAAAAACTGAGGAGCTACTCGACCCAGGAGTAGCGACTTCGGTCTCGTAAACTGTCAACGGCTCGAAGAGCAGTGTGCTGAGCACATGCCCCACCATATCCGCATCCAGTGGCAGCTATTAGCTGACGAGGACATTAGGATTGATCAGTTCCGTTGGGCCCTTCGAAGCCTGTTCGGGCCGAGTTTCTTGTTTGATCTGGCACGCCACGATTTCTTGCACTGTGCAACCTCTTCGTCTTGCACCCTACGTTCTCAGTCTCTCTCTCTCTCTTCTCCTACTGTTTGTACTATGTGCAGTTCGCCCTAGTACCTCTTACATCTGGTCTTATGCACATGTGCGATACCAGTTGGTTGGACACGGAACACAATGCACTATTAACACAAATACAAACAATTATCTTTTATTCTAAGTATTGATAACATTAAGAAAAGAATGAATACATATCTTTCTGGAAGCAGTTGCTCTACAAATTCCCTGTTAAGACAAATACACAGATTCTGAACAATCTAATCAGGTTTCATGTTGTGAATGACGGTTACAAATTCCATAAGCCCTGTCAGCAAGTACATGAGAACACTGAATAGCAAGTACAAGAACAATATGCAAGTGAGCCTGAAAATCTTTGACACACCCTAAAGTACCGTCAAACAGATGTTCATATTTGGGACACAGTTGTTGACTACCGTCATGGGAAAATTTTGCGTATATCTACACGATGGTAAGTTCCTATGCAACCAAATTGCTAAGGTCATCGGTCCTTAGGCTTACACGCAACTTTATCTAACTTAAACTACCTTACGCTAAGGCCGACACACACCCACGCCCGGGCGAGGGCTCGAATCTCCAATGAGGGGAGGGGGGCGGGGGGGGGGGGGGGGAGAGCAGCGCGAACCGTGGCAAGGCACCTAAGATCGTGCAGCAAATTTCGTGTAAATGCATGCATATTGTTCTGAATGTCTAATCCGAAGGAATGAAAAACAGCCACGCAGAAAATATTTCGAACCGTGCGTGAGCGAACTATCGTAGAAGGCAGTTCCTTAGTCATGTGTTTGCACGTACCAGATCAGCGGCATGTTCCAAGAATTGAAATACTGCCCCTGCATCAGTGGTTGCGACAAACGTGGCGCTGACTAGCGCAGAGCGAATTTCGAAGTGCGGTCGACCAGCAAATTTCCTATCACTCTGTCTTTTTTTTCTCGTCAGTCTTTCCGCACGTTCCTCTCTCGCCGATTCCGCAGAGAACCTCCTTACTTCTTATCAGTCTTCCAAATTTTCAGTCTCATTCTATAGCGCCACATCCCAATCCCTTAGATACTACTGCTTTCCGGTCTGTCCAACTTCCATACAATGCTGTGCTCTAAAGGTACCATACCACAAACTTTCTTCACAAATTAAGATCAGTATTTGATACCAGGAGATTTGCTAGGAATGACCTCCTTGCCTCTGGTAGTCTGTTTGTTTATGCCATCCTTGTTTCGTACGTCGTTTTGCTTCCAAGGTAGCAAAATTCCTTTACTTCGAGTACAATGTGGTCCCCGATTTTGACGTTATGTTTATTGCTAATGTTATTTGTGCTACTCGTCGTTACTACCAATTTCCTTCGGTTTACTCTCAATCCAAAGTGTGTCAGGATCTTCGTTCCATTCAACAGCTCCTGTAATTGTTCCACACCTTCACTGGGCATAGCAATGGCTTCAGAGAAACGCCGGTCATAAGCGGTGTTGAAAAAACTGTGAGGAGTAGTCATAAAGTTTTCATAACATCACATGGAAAAAGTTACATAATTAAGTTTTTGTTCTTAGCAGACACACGTCTGCTCTTCTTGATGAAGTATAGATGGGCTGCCCCGTTTTGTTTTGGTTTCTGTAGGGTGTGCCGAGCCAATGTGGAGCCGAAATTATAATGTATACCAGGACTACAGACACGTATCTGGAAGGAAACAAAATTAGTTACGTAACTGAATCGACTGGTGGACAAACAGCGTCATGGCACAACTTTACTAAAAGATAGGACTGATGCGTTCAACCCATCCTGGGACATTGAGAAATATTCACAAGGGAACCGCGCCTGCTCATCATCACCGATTTCGTCCATATTTATGGTACATGCTGGGTTGACCACGCGTTTAGAAAAGACAGCATTTTAGCATAGGTTGGGCGAGGCAGTAACTCAATATCCAGTCAGCGATCGGCGCAGCGGAGAGAATAAAAAACTGTAATCGGAAGAACGTGGGATGGAAGGAATATAATCTCTCTGCGGGAATGTTTTTTTTATTTTTCTTAATTTTCAGTTTTTAAGTTACTTATGCTGCAAATCAATCGAAATAATGCTCAATATATTACATTTATTAAGATTTTCGTAAAAGGCGTGAAAAGGAAATGCAGACAAAATCTGGGATTGTACGTACCTTTCGAGGAAGAGAGTGTAAAGCCCACACTGGAACTTCATAGATACAGTTACGTACTTCTATTATTTTACAGTTGATGATTTAGACGCGCTGTGGTAACGTTCATATTAAAAACAGTGGAAGCAGTAATTTTCTTGGTATCTTGACCACGTTATAAACGCCGCGGTTTTACAATTACATTGTTATTTTAAATTTCATGTACAAAAACAGATTTGGTTTACATTCATAAGAGGTTCTCTCTTGTAACACCTACATCGATTAGAAGTAGTTTTATGCTATGAACTGTGTACCTGTGATTATGAAGTGTTTGTTCTTTGTTACTTAAAGTCGGTGACTTGTGACAGAAAATTTAAAGTTTGTAATGATGTATGGAAAAAACTAAATAATGTTTACAATAATGAAATTTTATAATATATGTATGTTTACAAAGAAAACATTGTATATTGGAAGCTGGTTCATGCTTAAGACACTTGTATTGTATAACATAAAAGATGCAGGGAAGACCCTCCGCAACTGAAGTGGCTAGGTGCGATGTAAAAGGTGGTTTTGGCGGTCGAACTGGGCGACTTCTTGGTGGGAACGGTATGCAGTCAGTGGCTAGCCGTTCCACGGTACACATCAAGGGTGCCAAAGGAGGAATTTGGAAGCCGTTTTCCAAGGAATTTGGCCTCGCATGTGGGTTTGGCTGTTGCATGATACTCTCGGCAATAAGGAAGGGCTCTAACACATTAAAAAATCCGTCTCCAAGAAGAAACTGTAAAGAGCATTCAAACATCAAGAGCCGTGAGTACAGTTAGCCGGTACGTAGTTGTCCGCAGATCGAGGTCGTGCGGTAGCGTTCTTGTTTCCCGCGCTCGGGTTCCCGGGTTCGATTACCGGCGGGGTTAGGGATTTTCTCGGCCTCGTGATGACTGGGTGTTGTGTACTGTCCTTAGGTTAGTTAGGTTTAAGTATTTCTAAGTTCTAGGGGGCTGATGACCATAGATGTTAAGTCCCATAGTGCTCAGAGCCATTTGAACCATTTTTTGAGCCACGTAGCTTGCAACCACTACTTCGCCACTGCTCTACCAACCTCATACATACTGATATGTATTAAAGCATGGACCAGTTAAGTTGTGTGAGAGTTTTCAATAATAATCAAAGTGCTATAGACCAATGTTTAGCAACATAACTTTTATCCTAATCATGAAACTATGCAGGATCCCCTCCTAAGTGTTCAGGGAACCGAGTATCCTGTTTCAAACGAACTAGTAATTTATTTATGTGTATTAAATGTGCATAAATTCAGTGCCACACAGATATTACTGTCTAAAATACCTGCTTCACAGGTGATGAAAGGGACACGTAAGTTAAATTTATTTGAAATATAATTTAGCCTTGATTGCTACATGAACGATTATTTGAGGTCAGTCGAGCTCAGTGTTGGGTTATTTGCTTCGGAGGATGAAAACATAAACTATTCCAAGTGAGGCTAAAAATTAAATTTGGTTGAACTGAATCTTACTACTGAAATAGTCATAGAATTTCACTTGTGATACAGTATCAGTTTATGGGTCCCCACCATATTCTTCTCATATTGGAATGTTAATGCTACTAAAGAAATCTGATTCATTCTATGAATGGGAGTATAAACAGTGAAAATGTAGTATTACTTAACTTCATTTGTGACCGAGCGAGGTGGCGCAGTGGTTCGACACTGGACTCGCATTCGGGAAGACGACGGTTCAATCCCGCGTCCGGCCATCCTGATTTACGTTTTCCGTGATTTCCCTAAATCGCTCCAGGCAAATGCCGGGATGGTTCCTTTCAAAGGGCACGGCCGACTTCCTTCCCCGTCCTTCCCTAATACGATGAGACCGATGACCTCGCTGTTTGGTCTCCTTCCCCAAAACCAACCAACCAACTTCATTTGTGGTATTTATATATCAGTAAAGTCAGAAGCCTTTCCATGTCCAGTTTTAGTTCCGTGCTTCCTGCAGTAACATTTCAATACTGAGTCACGAAATGATCGTGATTGTAACTGTTATTATTATGAGTTGGGTACAATTTTGCTTTCTATGATTACTGGTTTGTGCATTAATGGTAACTACTGCTACCCACAACTTCAACTGCTCAGTAATCGTGTGTATCCAGTGCTCTATTCAAAGGGAATCTTAATGAAAGTCGTTTCAACAACTAATATTCAATTTTCTTAAACATAATTTTTCGAATTAATATGCCCAATTGAGCTGGCGACAGATTATTATTTCATTCGTATGAACTTCTCTACCTTCATGGAACCCCAAAGTTAAAGCCTGTTTAGTTTTTTTATTAATTACAATATATTCAGAATTACTGCCCGATCCTTTCATCCATTAGACACACGCACGGTCAAAATTAAAAATCCTCCCAGAGGATAACATTGGTTTGCGTCACAGCAAGCGAGAGTTATACTCTCATCGCAAAATTTAGCAGCAGACCACGCGTAACGCGTCATTTCGCCAGATACTGGCGAGGACAGCTTGTAAAGTACAATGGAATGAATTTTGACGCAGTTGTTTCGGGAGGCCATTTCTTTTTCTCTCTCTCTTGACGTGTTAAGAGTTTTTAGGCTTTTTAATCAAACTCTTTAGATGATGACCAGTTTATAAATCGTAGGGTTGCACTTTAACGCTGCACGATACCAGACATTTTGTTTGCGTCTTCAAAAATCTCGTCGTAGAGTTGTGAATTTGCGTGTTCTCTCCAAAAGAAATTTCTTCTGTAGCACATTGGATTTCATCTAACCAAATACAATTCAACTGAGCATAATCTCGGATGATCTGCAGTGTAAGCAACGTAAAAACAGAAAGAATTTCCCATAAAAGGGCTCGATATTACAGCCACTGACTTACCGTCCCGTATATTTTCCGCTGCGCTAGCCGCTCTTTGGAAACTACGCTAACGTAAATTTCTTATGCCTCGTCCGACCAGCGCCAGAAATGCTATTTTTTTCTGAAAGCTTGACTATCTAGAGTTGCCACTTGTGTCACTTTCATTTGTGGCCAAACCTTAGATATACCGCAAGTTTGGACGAAATCTGTGATGACCGTAGGTGCGGTCCAGTTCTCAATTTGCTTGGGAGGAAAGTGTGAGTGGGTTGGTTCGTGAGGAGGGAGGCGGTAAATATAGGGGAGATCAAAGTTAATTGCTGTATACTTGTTCATCAGATATAGGTTCGAACAGTTATGTAGAGGCAAAGCGGCTTGCACAGTGTTGCCTACTATGGAGATCTGCATGACTCTGGAGATCGCATCAACAAAAATAGATAGCGTGCTTTTTCTACTTCTACAGTCACATCGGAGTCTGTACTCCGTAAGCCACTGAGCCGTGCGCGGCCCGAGTTCATGCCCTTTATTGTTTGTCATCTTCTCTTTACGATACTACCGCCCTGACGTGGGTCGGCTCCTTCCTTGTACAGAGATGTCGTGGCCAATGCGCAAGAGTTACCTCTGCATGATTGGGTCCGAGCCAGTGTGCCCGGGTCGCCGTGTTTCCGAATTCCGAACAGACATCGAGTTGAGTCGGGTTGGAGCTGCAGTCAGCTTCAGATAGCCTAAACTCGCCCGACCGTTGCCGACACATGTATCTTCAGTGGGAACGACCGGGATTGGTCGTTCGATAGATTGTCTCATCAGACGACGTGTATTTGGTCGCCGACAGCTTGTGGAAACTCTTTGTGTGTCGAATTCATTCTTCCTTGTCCCTCAGTGATTGCTTTTATAATTGTTCGAGTTCTTGGGCAAGTGCGTTTACGTGGAACCGTGTGTAGCTTCTGTGATTTCCACTGAGCACATGAAAGCTGTCTCCGTACTGGAGTAGTCAGTCGGTTGGTTGAAATAGAGCAGCAAGTGTGTTGGGTGGAACTGATGGAATTAATTAAGCTGTTGGTTGGTTCTTCAGACGTACCTAGGTCGTGTTGCCACCCGACTGTTTAGTGTTACACTTGGCTGCCTGTCTCACCTAAACTGTTGTTAAAGTTTCCTCGCAGGCCGACCCTTGGAACACTTCTGAGCACCAGTGTTCTGTTGTTTGTAATTGTCATTTAATTTGGTCGCAGGTATTGTGCCAAGCCTTCAGCCATGTATTAATATTGTCTGTTATATGTGTAGTATATGGCCTTCAGCCAAACTTCATGTCAACTATTTTAAGATTAGGCCTTCAACCGTGTTTTATTTAGAATTCTTGTTGCTCTGTATTTAGGTTCAAATGGTTCTGAGCACTATGGGACTTAACATCTGAGGTCATCAGTCCCCTAGACTTAGAACTACTTAAACCTAAAGACATCACACACATCCATGCCGGAGGCAGGATTCGAACCTGCGACCATAGCAGTCGCGCGGTTCCGAACTGAAGTGCTTAGAACCGCTCGGCCACCGTGGCCGCTCTGAATTTAGGCTTTCGGTCGCGTTTGTTTCAGAATCTGTGGCTTTAATATGTAAATCCTTGTATATAAGCCTTCTCTTTAATTATCTTGAATTCTTGAAACTGCCTTCAGCCGTGTTCTGTAAATCTTTATCTTAAGGTTGTCTTCAATTATTTTTGAGTAACTATTTGGGCCGTCAGCCGACAAGATACTTAGGTTTTCTTAAGATGTTTGTCTGTTGTACTTGTAAAAGTTTATCCTTAAAGCCTCTGTTTTATTATGTTACAAAAAATTTATTGGGATTTCAGCCCAAGAATTAATCTGAATTTTCCTTAATATGGCCTTTAGCCGAAATTTGTGAATGCTTGGCTTTTAAAGAATTTCCTTAGCTGATCTGAAATATTACTTCGGCCTTCAGCCGAGAAGATATCGCAATTTTACATAAGTAAGGCTTTCAGCCGTTTCTCTAAATCGTGGTATTTTAGAAGGAATTATTTAAACTTATTTGCAGAAGTTACTTGGGCTCTCAGCTGTGAATTGATCTTAGTTGCATTTGTTCCGAGGAATAAAGCTGTGTATTTTGGTATAACTAACAATAATTGATCTTGGCCTCTTTCCACAACCTGATCCGCTCTGTAATGCGAAACACCAGGTTCCAGCCACAATAAGCGTGTGTAAGAAACACAAAACAATGACTGCAAATGAAATATTTTAGGAATATTCGGCAGACTTCAGCTGAAAGTTATCATTCTTGAATGAGTGCTCGAGAGGCGGAGAAAGGCGCAGAAGCAATCGTCTCGTGGCAAAAATTTAGCGGTTTGAAAGGGTAGGAGAAGGGAGACCTGCATCAAAATCCAGAAAGCCGGATTGTGAAGGGACTCCTTCCTTTTCGGTGCTGATGAATGGGACTTCTTGAGGATTCATTCGAGGCACTTCGTGTCGGGACTTCAGCTCAAGACTTTGTGGTCAGTATTTGCTCTGCACTTGCCCATGCTCCATGTCCAATCCAACGATGACGTGAGTTTACTCCATATTGTTCTGATTCCCATCCCAGTCTTCGTTGGATCTCATTTCAGTGTGACGTTTATTCTCACGAGAATTAGAGTTTGTTTTCTTTCCTGACAGTAGATTACCTTCCCTCACATATGTTGTCTTTGCAGTCTGGTTCTGATAACTGATCTGAGCCTTGAGTTTTTTGCCAACGAGTCATTCCCATGACCATCATTTGGTGCAAATCCTGCTTGAGCGTCGCCTCTGTAATCCGGTCGCATACAAAACTTTGGAAAGCCGATCCCTCGTAGCGCAACTACCGGCATGGTGAACCTCCTGCAGTGCAGCCTTCGGTAGAGGACCGCGGCGCTAATCCTCTCAACCTGCACAAAGCGAACGGGCCATTCAGCCACCGACGACTGTCAACCACCGACCGCGCACCGCCTGCTCACAGAGGTGGACACATATCGTCGTTGATCGACGCCCCCCGGCAACCATCCACGCATTGTTTATGACTCATTCAAGACTCTGATGAACTCTAGCTGACAAGCCAGCTCTTGAGAGATTACGTCTGCCCGGTCAATGTGCTGTAAGATCCTGTATTTTTTGTTGTTTTAATAAACCGTTTTAACATCACTACCTGTGTTCATCTCTCAGTAATAACGATACTTGGTCCACGTCCAGTGTAGGTATTTGGTTTCTTAATTGTGATCGAGCGTGGTGTCCAGCAAGCAAGAATCCACTTTAATTTTCCGTACATCCACTCTAAAAATTCCCATTTTCCACGTTCTACGTGCAGCGTGGGTCGGATAGTAAGCGACTTACAGCGCATTTTGGTGCCCATAGTGAAGCCAAAAGTCCCGCGATTTTCACACTTTGTTTCCAACGTGTAGCTCGGCATTACGCGAGTTACCAGACACTGAACAGTTACTTTGTTAATGGAGGTAAGTAAGAGGTTTAACAATTGTAGTGGGCGCCTGAGGCTTGACTGCAACAACCAGGTTCAAGTGGTTGTAGTTATGCAATGTCGAAAGGCGTAACACACAAGAGACTAAAGTGAAGGGATGATTCCATACAGTCTTCATGCGGAAGACGACAAGAACAAGATAATGTATCTCCGTATTAACTCACCCGTATTAGACGAGAATACCTCTAAAATTACTATAGCGTGTAACTAGTTTCCTTGGTGCCAAAGCTGACCCACAAGCTGGTAGTCTGCACTTACCAGTGCAGTGTCCACTAAGATGCGCTTTTGTACCTCTTGGTCTGTGGTACATATCGTATCACAGCCTTTTCCACATCAAGCTCATTTTCTTAATTTTGTTGCGTAAAACAATTACTGCAGAGGGACTAGGCTACAAAATTAAAATTACAACAATAAGTAGTAAAGTTGGGTGACTGGAAACACATAAATGTACTCGAAAATTTCGTGGAAAGCTTTGTGTGAAGCTTTGAACCGAAGTACGCGACCTCTTTTAGCAGTGACGATAAGTAAAGCAGATCACGTACAGGGAATGGTGGTTCGTTTCACCGATAACTGCTGTAGCGCGTGCAGGAGCTTCACGAGAATGCTAACAGGTCTGCAGAGGGGCTGATCCCACCTCGTTCAGAGTCGACAGGAATTACGAGATAGCTGTTGCCACGTACCATTTCGCCAGATGTGGTGCGTTATAGGAACAGAATTGGCTATAATTCTACAGAGCAGCGCAAGCGCATGCAGTCGTTGTTCTGCGTTGAACTCCTATGTGCTGTTGCGAGTACATAATACTGTTCCTTTATTGTACTACAACACGAGCCGAATTCTTATTGGTTTACAACGTACTGTGAACATGCGTGGCGGTACACCTGAAATGCTCCGCTGTATCTCTAGCGAGGGTAGCCTAAGGTAAGCGGCAGCGTTCCGTTTAGCATCGGAAACACTGCATTCGATTCTACTTGCAGGCTCAGCAGTGAATTGTTACATTAATTACTAAAGTTTCATGATGAAGCTTTAGTAGAACCTCAACCATAACACAAGAAAGATTCAATTTGAAATCTTGTACATGGATGCGAATTGAAGGAGTTGGTGAAGAAACAGCGAAATCAGTTGCGATAGTACAAGGTTTATTTAAAACCTCTTTGAACTGAGTTTCGACGTCTTTAAAAACGCCTTCTTCAGAAGGATCAGTGATGACATTGGTTACATGATTTTGGGTAAGTACGTTAAATATATAACCATAAGGCACAAAAGAAGATGAAACTCACATCCTAATAATAAAACCACAGATTATGGAGGCGAATTTGATCTTCAATCGTGCCTTATGGCTATATATTTAACGTATCTCCACAGAATCACATGAACGTCTGAATCATTGATCCTTCTGAAGAAGGCGTTTTTAAATACGTCGAAATCTAGTTCAAGGGGTTTTCAATAAATATTGCACTATTGCAACTCATTTGGCCGTTTTTCACCCTTGCCTGCATGAAATCCAATTTTGGCTCGATAATAGCAGTTCGTTCAGGAACATTTCAGATTACTTTAGCTTAAGGGACCCGTGATCCCTCGTGGCTCATTACACAGTAATTGCATTTCGTTGGATCTCTTACAGCCATTTAAGTTTTCATCTCTACTGCACTGAAAATATCTACACATCAGTGAAAATAACTACGGTGTATGCTGATTGACTTGTTTACGAAAACAATATATATTTTCCAGTCACTCGTGGTACTCTGTGGATAACGGTAATCTCCTCTTTGCTCTCATCCCCAAGCCTGCATTCCGGGATGTTGATTTCTATCTCGAGCTAATTTCTACGGCATTTTCAGTAGTACGATAAAACTGACACACAGCAGTTACAGATCGCTGTACTGATGAACGCTCTCTCCTTCTCTGTCATTAAAAACTGCTCGCGGTGGCTTATAGAGTGACTGGCACGTTACAGCTCGCCAGCCCCTGACATTGTTGATTGTGGTACAGAACTGTAACAACATAGACTGATATACCCACATCTATCAAATGGTTCAAATGGCTCTGAGCACTATGGGACTCAACTGCTGTGGTCATCAGTCCCCTAGAACTCGGAACTAATTAAACCTAACTAACCTAAGGACATCACACACATCCACGTCCGAGGCAGGATTCGAACCTGCGACCGTAGCAGCAGCGCGGCTCCGGACTGGAGCGCCTAGAACCGCACGACCACCGCGGCTGGCCCACATCTATCATCGAAGCTCGTTTCACCTCAGTTCCAACCAGGTTACAGCCGTAGTTGCTGCCAGAGACGACATCTCTCTATATCCGGATCCCGCTCCAGCTAGTGCTGGGTATGGATGCTGACGAGTCCTCTCCATTTAGCTCCGTCCTCCCACCACGTTTCTTCCTCCACTTGCTGCCAGGTTACACCTCTCCTTTCCACAGATATTCTCACTCCCGTTGTCCACCGTGTTCTTGGTCGCCCTCTAGGTCTTTTTCCATCCATCTTTAGTTCTTCTATAGTTTTGGGGAGTCTCTGCCCGCACATCCTCTTAACATGCCCGTACCATCTTTTTTTTTCTCAATTTCTTCGCTCATACGGTCTTGTTTAAGGTCCTTTCTGATATCTACGTTCTTGTTTTTCCCTTAACTGCTCTGAGAAATTTCATTTCCCCTGCTTGCAGTCTACTCCAGTGCCCTTCTGTCCTTCTCCATGTTTCTCCTCCATAGGTGACAATAGGGAAGTAATAACTCTAATACATTAGGAGTCTTGCTTTTTCTGAAATTTCTTTATTCCAAATCAGGTGTTTTATTGAAACTTCCTGGCAGATTAAAACTGTGTGCCCGACCGAGACTCGAACTCGGGACCTTTGCCTTTCGCGGGCAAGTGCTCCACCAACTGAGCTACCGAAGCACGACTCACGCCCGGTACTCACAGCTTTACTTCTGCCAGTACTTCGTCTCCTACATTCCAAACTTTACAGAAGCTCTCCTGCGAACCTTGCAGAACTTCTGTAAAGTTTGGAAGGTACTGGCAGAAGTAAAGCTGCGAGTACAGGGCGTGAGTCGTGCTTCGGTAGCTCAGTTGGTAGAGCACTTGCCCGCGAAAGGCAAAGGTCCCGAGTTCGAGTCTCGGTCGGGCACACAGTTTTAATCTGCCAGGAAGTTTCATATCAGCGCACACTCCGCTGCAGAGTGAAAATCTCATTCAGGTGTTTTATTGTTTGGTAGATATTGCCTCCCTTCTGTAACGTCCTTAAACCCATTAGCGCCGGAATTCATTTTTTCATGATTTTTTTAATAAATTGCATTATTATGTCTGTAAAAGGCATATATTACACAACAGAGTTGTTTCGACGAAAGTCATTACCACCATTAGCGAGAAATTTGATGTTGCTACATGGAAACGCTAGGCGCTCTCACTACCTAAATTTATATGGATTACAACTAAAATAAGTAGCTTATTGAAATTTCTTATTACATATACAAGTTTTGTGCAAATTTATTGCCAGCCGAAGTGGCCGTGCGGTTCTAAGCGCTGCAGTCTGGAAGTGCGAGACCAGTATGGTCGCAGGTTCGAATCCTGCCTCGGGCATGGATGTGTGTGATGTCCCTAGGTTAGTTAGGTTCAACTAGTTCTAAGTTCTAGGGGACTAATGACCTCAGAAGTTGAGTCCCATAGTGCTCAGAGCCATTTGAACTTTTTTTTTTTTTTGCGAATTTATTATTCAGTCTTCATCATACAATTGATACTTTATAACACAGTACAATTAATAATCAAAAATCAAACCTTGAACTCAGCATTATTTTAGATCAGATGGATTAAAACAGTCAATTCACAATCCCACATTACACTCTGAACACATTGTTCTCACAATAGATTTACTATCTTTGTGTGCACACCTTTTCTTCTTCTTCTTTCCTTCTGTGTGCTGGACGAGGTGGTCAGGCGTATCAAACCTAATTGTATCTGATATGCGGCAATCGGAACATGCCCTTGATGCAGATGGTCTCCCGGCTCCTTTTGGTAAAGCTTCGTGTCTTAGCGTGTACACTGTTGCTATTTCTCTCTTGAAATCAAGCTGAGAAATAGTTTGGTTTCTTGCTTTATTATACAAAATCCAACTGTTTTGTATGGCGACATCTAACATCCATGTGAAGAGACACCAGTACCATTTCTTGCTTCTTATTGCAATGCGATAGCATGCTAGATTCTGATCCATCTGATCATAACCTGCCATATATGTATTATATTTGGCTACCAGTTTTGGTCTGGTAATCATTATATTTCGCTTTCTTAGTTGCGAGAATCTCTTGACTTGGCCAACTTCTTGTGCACCACATGAAGAAGAGATCATAGTGACAACTGAAATGTCCAGCCACCGCACATACAATAATCCATCTTTCTTCTCTATTGCTGTCTCAAAATATTCCTCATATTTCTTGGCATTATAAAGAATCTCCAGCGCCTCAGAAAGCGAGAAACCTCTTCTAAAACAAAAAAGTGACAATTCGTTCTTTTACTGAGTACAAGCGCCTAGCGTTGCCATATGGCAACACCGACGTTCAAACGGCC
Organism: Schistocerca piceifrons; assembly: GCF_021461385.2. Classification (NCBI taxonomy): domain Eukaryota; kingdom Metazoa; phylum Arthropoda; class Insecta; order Orthoptera; family Acrididae; genus Schistocerca; species Schistocerca piceifrons. Next base: position 498,144,023 of record NC_060139.1, on the reverse strand, counting down.
TAAATGTACGTAATTTATTTCACAGCAAGCAGTAACCTCCAAGGAATATATATCTGAGTATTTAAAGCACAACCATTCTAAAAAACCAAATTATATATCGTACGTTACTGTGTGAAACATACTTAGTTGAACTTATACTCCATTTTTCTTCGTCATTCAGCAAACGACGACTTCTAACACTGCTTACACCGCAGAATTTAAATGTATTGTTAAAACTGTTGCATTGTAGTGATCTTTACAGTCTTGCGGGACGGAATCCAGTGCTGCCAACACTCTAGCTTTGTTGATGTCTTGGAATCAACGATTTTGAAAAAGTGATACAAACGTAGCCATAATGGCAACGCACGGCGCTAATGGGTTTTCGTTGGTTATTCTTCCACTAGATATTTCACTCCCTAAATAAGTGAAACTGTCTACCACTTTGAGGGTTTCTCCATTCAAAGTAATATTTCCGTTTATCCCTTTGTATCTTCCAAATACCATTACTTCACTCTTATCTTTATTTATTTTTAATCCATACCTTTTCATTATTTCCTTCTTCACATCAAGTTGTAACTCTACATCTACCTCTTTATCACCCCATATTACCATATCATCTGCAAAAATCATGTTTTTGTCTTTTTCTCTTACTATATCTTTAACTGCCCTATTCATTCTCTCCATCACAACATTAAAAAGTGCAGGAGATAGACTACTTCCTTGTTTAAGTCCTTGTCATTGTTCAAAGTATACAGAATTCCCCAAAGATGTTCTAAGTCTACAACTGTGTCCTTTGTACATCGTCTTTATTACGTAAATGTATCCATCTTCCATATCTATTTTCTTCATTTCTTCCCAGAGTATTTCCCTGTTAACTGAATCATATGCTTTTTTATATTTATAAAAACCATTATCACCCTTTTGTTATACTCCCAACTTTTTTCCATCAGTTGACGGATAGGAAATATCAGGTCGATTGTGCTTCTTCCTTTCCTAAACCCATGCTGTTCTTCACTCAATTCCTTTTCTAGCTTTTTACTTATTCGACTTAGTAAAATTCTTTCAAAAATCTTGGCTGTATGACTCATAAGAGTTATTCCTCTGTAGTTTTTACAAAGTCTTTTATTGCCTTTTTTGAAGATGGGAACAATGTCTCCTCTTCTCCAATCATCAGATATTGTACTATTTCTTCACACACTTGATAGTACTCTATACAACCACCGCATTCCCACTGGATCTGCTGCTCTTATCATGTCCAATGATACTTCATCAGGTCCTGGGGCTTTCCCCCCATTCATCTTCTTCACAGCTATTTCCATTTCTTCCCATGTAATTTGTCCTAATTCTTCTTCCCAACTTCTCTCAATTTCTCCATTATTTGTAGATTCCTCGTGTACCTGCTTCTCAGCGTTTAACAGTTTCTTAAAATGTTCTTTTCAGAGATCTTTTATATTCCGTGGATTTTCAATCACAGTACCATCCTCTGTTTCCATCTTTACTGGTATTTCAGAAGCCTTCCTTTTATTTTTCATCATTTTATAGAACATTTTCTTATTGCTCTTCACATCTTCAAATTTTTTTGTAAACTCTTCCCATACCTTTTTCTTTGCTTTTTCCACTATTTCTTTGCACGTCTTCTTTTCCTCTATATATCTTTTCTGGTCTAATTTTTAGTTTTCGACCACTTTCTCCATGCTCGATGTTTTCTTCTAACTGCTTGGATTGTGGTATCATACCACCTACTTGTCTGCCTTGCTTTTTCCTTTCCAGACGTTGTACAACATATTTTTTGTGCTACTTCGACTAAAGTGTCTTTGAATAAATTCCATTCTTTTTCTACATCGCACAAAACTTCTTTTGGAAATATTTGTGTGATTAATTCTCTGTACTTCTCAGAATTTTCACTCTCCTTCAGTTTCCAATCCCGTATACTCACCACATTCTTCTGTTTCCTATTTTTCAGACACTGATTAATTTTCCACTGTCCCACCCGTAATCTATGGTCTCCATCTGCACTCACACTTGGCATTACCTTCACATTTGTTACTTTCTCTCCCCATTCTCTATCTACTAGAATATAATCAATTACATTCTTGGTTCTTCCATCCCAACTGTATCTGGTGATAACATGACTTTCTCTCTTCATAAATCAGCTGTTTGCTAAATTTCGTATCCTGTAAAACCTTTACCACATAAAAATTTGATCATGTTTTCTTTCTCCTACACACAAGTGAAACTTTATGAAGAAAGTGTCCGTACCACTTGTACTTTCCTTATTACTTAAATTAAATAAAAAGACGGATAGTGCAACTGATGAGGGCATTTTCTTCAAAACCACCCTTACAACGCTTTCGGAATAGTCTCCAAAGTGATGCACTTGCTAGACAGGCTATGAGACTGTTTCCGTTCGAAGGCCGCAGATCGAGGATCGGTATGCCAATCAGGCGAAATCCCCGTGAACGTTGAGGCATTCATCCCACCGACGCTACAGGTTTAAGATACCCGTCTCGGAAAAGCGCCGTGTCCTGCTGCGTGAAGTAGTCCTTAACTGCCTGCTGCAGATCACCGTCAACCCTTGAAGGCCATTTTTTAAGGGACCGACGGCGTGATAATCGCACGAGAAGAGGGTGCTCGAATGTCTCCCACATAATTTCTGCGTTACAGCATTTGCGACACGGGGACGCGCGTTGTCATGAGGCCCCAACGAACAGCGCGGAACTCGGTGCACCGTTCCGCTACGGTGTATTTTGGAGAGACATGCTGCCCCAGACACATTCTTCATTACCCGAGGGATGTCTACCGGTGTCCTAACCGCCGTCTGCTTCACGTCTGCTGTGCAGCGAGCTACCTTAATTTAAGTATTAGCTGTATTTTTCTTACTTGTCACTTCTTCTTCCGTGTGTTTTTGCTTTTAGGAAGATTTGTCGAGTGTTATTAATAGTGTTCCATAGATTTCGTGTTTGTTTTGAATACAGTCAGAGAGTCCCTTTAGTCAACCATAGTGCCAGTAGTGCTAGTGTTTGTTTTCAATACAGTCCAGAGACAGGTAGTGCTATTTTCTTTGTTTTCTACAAGAAATGGCTAGCAATCACAGTTTAGTCAATAGTCAGCCGCCTTTAGTGAATTAGCAGTCTAGTTAAAAGTTGATTAACTCTCTTCAGTAAATTGATTCCTTAGGATGGATAGGATGTGTGACTGCTGTGTACGGACGCAGTATGAGCTGGCCACTGTTCGCGAACAGCTGAACGTGTTGATGGCCGCGGTCAGCCGTCTTCAGGCTGCTGCCTCGGAGTGTAGCGGCCTGGGGAGTCTGGTGCGGCGCAAGGTACACTCCAGGTGTTACATGCTTCACCTACTGTCCCTGCTGTCGAGACATTTTCGCGGGTACCGGGCGCGGTTGGGCCACCCTCTCCCCAAGGGGAGTGGCGGGTTCAGCGGCGTTCGCGGCGCACGAGTGCGAGTGGACATGTGGCTGCTCCTTCAGCAAGGTCCGAGCAGGCACACGGGGGGAGGGGTTTATTAGTTATTGGGAGCTCCAACGTTAGGCGGGTGATGGAGCCCCTTAGGGAAATAGCGAAAAGGTCGGGGAAGAAGGCCAGTGTTCACTCTGTCTGCTTGCCGGGGGGTCTCATCCGAGATGTGGTGGAGGCCATACCGGCGGCGGCCGGAAGCAGCTACAAGGGTAGCGGAGTACGTGTGGAGTGCACATGGGGTTTCTTTAGGTTAGAGAATTCCCTCCCTAGGCCCGACAAGACGCCTCCTGAGACGCGGCAAGGTAGGAGTAGGCAAAATGCAACTGGGTGCACCCGATTGCAAATTGTTCCTCATGTCGGCACCAATGACTCCTGCCGTGTGGGTTCAGAGGTCATCCACAGCTCGTACAGGCGGTTGGCGGAATTGGTGAAGGCGGAAAGACTCGCTCGCGGGGTGGAATCAGAGCTAACTATTTGTAGTATCGTTCCCATAACCGATCGCGGTCCTCTGGTTTGGAGCCGAGTGGAAGGCTTAAACCAGAGGCTCAGACGATTCTGCGGAGATCTGGGGTGCAAATTTCTCGACCTCCGCTATCGGGTGGAGAAATGTAGGGTCCCCCTGAATAGGTCAGGCGTGCGCTACACGCCGGAAGCAGCTACAAGGGTAGCGGAGTACGTGTGGAGTGCACATGGGGTTTCTTTAGGTTAGAGAATTCCCTCCCTAGGCCCGACAAGACGCCTCCTGAGACGCGGCAAGGTAGGAGTAGGCAAAATGCAACAGGGAATAACAATATTAATGTGCTAATAGTAAACTGCAGAAGCGTCTATAGAAAGGTCCCAGAACTGCTCTCATTAATAAACGGTCATAACGCCCATATAGTACTAGGGACAGAAAGTTGGCTGAAACCAGACGTAAACAGTAATGAAATCCTAAACTCTGATTGGAATGTATACCGCAGAGACAGGCTGGACAGTGAAGGGGGATGCGTGTTTATAGCGATAAGAAGTGCAATGGTATCGAAGGAAATTGATGGAGACCCGAAATGTGAAATGATTTGGGTGAATGTCACGGTTAAAGCAGGCTCAGACATGGTAATTGGATGTCTTTATAGGCTCCCTGGCTCTGCAGCTGTTGTGGCTGAGCACTTGAAGGATAATTTGGAAAATATTTCGAGTAGATTTCCCCACCATATTGTAGTTCTGGGTGGAGATTTTAATTTGCCGGATATAGACTGGGAGACTCAAACGTTCATAACGGGTGGCAGGGACAAAGAATCCAGTGAAATTTTTTTAAGTGCTTTATCTGAAAACTACCTTGAGCAGTTAAACAGAGAACTGACTCGTGGCGATAACATATTAGACCTTCTGGTGACAAACAGACCCGAGATATTTGAAACAGTTAACGCAGAACAGGGAATCAGCGATCATAAAGCGGTTACGGCATCGATGATTTCAGCCGTAAATAGAAATATTAAAAAAGGTAGGAAGATTTTTCTGTTTAGCAAAAGTGACAAAAAGCAGATTACAGAGTACCTGACGGCTCAACACAAAAGTTTTGTCTCAAGTACAGATAGTGTTGAGGATCAGTGGACAAAGTTCAAAACCATCGTACAATATGCGTTAGATGATTATGTGCCAAGCAAGATCGTAAGAGATGGAAAAGAGCCACCGTAGTACAACAACCGAGTTAGAAAACTGCTGCGGAAGCAAAGGGAACTTCACAGCAAACATAAACATAGCCAAAGCCTTGCAGACAAACAAAAATTACGCGAAGCGAAATGTAGTGTGAGGAGGGCTATGCGAGAGGCGTTCAATGAATTCGAAAGTAAAGTTCTATGTACTGACTTGGCAGAAAATCCTAAGAAATTCTGGTCTTATGTCAAAGCGGTAGGTGGATCAAAACAAAATGTCCAGACACTCTGTGACCAAAATGGTACTGAAACAGAGGATGACAGACTAAAGGCCGAAATACTAAATGTCTTTTTCCAAAGCTGTTTCACAGAGGAAGACTGCACTGTAGTTCCTTCTCTAGATTGTCGCACAGATGACAAAATGGTAGATATCGAAATAGACGACAGAGGGATAGAGAAACAATTAAAATCGCTCAAAAGAGGGAAGGCCGCTGGACCTGATGGGATACCAGTTCTATTTTACACAGAGTACGCGAAGAAACTTGCCCCCCTTCTTGCAGCGGTGTACCGTAGGTCTGTAGACGAGCGTAGCGTTCCAAAGGATTGGAAAAGGGCGGAGGTCATCCCAGTTTTGAAAAAGGGGCGTCGAACAGATGTGCAGAACTATAGACCTATATCTCTAACGTCGATCAGTTGTAGAATTTTGGAACACGTATTATGTTCGAGTATAATGACTTTTCTGGAGACTAGAAATCTACTCTGCAGGAATCAGCATGAGTTTCGAAAAAGACGGTCGTGTGAAACCCAGGTCGCGCTATTCGTCCACGAGACTCAGAGGGGTTCCCATGTAGATGCCGTGTTTCTTGACTTCCGCAAGGCGTTCGATACAGTTCCCCACAGTCGTTTAATGAACAAAGTAAGAGCATATGGACTATCAGACCAATTGTGTGATTGGATTGAGGAGTTCCTCGATAACATAACGCAGCATGTCATTCTCAATGGAGAGAAGTCTTCCGAAGTAAGAGTGATTTCAGGTGTGCCACAGGGGAGTGTCATGGGACCGTTGCTGTTCACAATATACATAAATGACCTGGTGGATGACATCAGAAGTTCACTGAGGCTTTTTGCAGATATGCTGTGGTGTATCGAGAGGTTGTAACAATGGAAAATTGTACCGAAATGTAAGAGGATCTGCAGCGAATTGACGCATGGTGCAGGGAATGGCAATTGAACCTCAATGTAGACAAGTGTAATGTGCTGCGAATACATAGAAAGATAGATCCCTTATCATTTAGCTACAAAATAGCAGGTCAGCAACTGGAAGCAGTTAATTCCATAAATTATCTGGGAGTACGCATCAGGAGTGATTTAAAATGGAATGATCATATAAAGTTGATAGTCGGTAAACCAGATGCCAGACTGAGATTCATTGGAAGAATCCTAAGGAAATGCAATCCGAAAACGAAGAAAGTAGGTTACAGTACACTCGTTCGCCCTCTGCTTGAATACTGCTCAGCGGTGTGGGATCCGTACCAGATAGGGTTGATAGAAGAGATAGAGAAGATCCAACGGAGAGCAGCGCGCTTCGTTACAGGATCATTTAGTAATCGCGAAAGCGTTACGGAGATGATAGATAAACTCCAGTGGAAGACTCTACAGGAGAGACGCTCAGTAGCTCGGTACGGGCTTTTGTTAAAGTTTCGAGAACATTCCTTCACCGAAGAGTCCAGCAGTATATTGCTCCCTCCTACGTATATCTCGCGAAGAGACCATGAGGATAAAATCAGAGAGATTAGAGCCCACACAGAAGCATACAGACAATCCTTCTTTCCACGAACAATACGAGACTGGAATAGAAGGGATACCCTCCGCTACACACCGTCAGGTGGCTCGTGGAGTATGGATGTAGATGTAGATGTAGATGTAGGTGTTTGTCCTTTGGCAACAAAGAAAAGAGTAACAGCACCTCGGATCTGCTTGGATGAATTTGGTAATAACGTCAACCTAGATCACGCTTCTGCTTTTAACGAACGCACTTCGGAAAGACACGAATGCGACACTAAACCCTTGCGTTCACGCCGGTGCTTATGTACCCGCATCTGAGTCGCGCTGTATTGCATGTACGCTACAGCAGCGCCCTCCGACAGAAACATCTTGATTGCCCCTTATATTTTATATTCTTCTTGGTGACAAAGTTTCAGTGGCCAGTAGCATACGTCACGCAATATTAGAGGTACAGCTAAAGCATCTTTATTAACGATAGCCATGCGAACAGTGTACACCACAAAATGTGCTTTATGGATTTCGTGGCTCTTGACAAGGGAGACGATACGAAAGGTGTAAGTATGTGAAGTGTGTGTAGTGTAAGTTTCTATGCAGTCACCTACAATTCTTTCATGGCGTCATCACATGAGATGAAAACTAATTGTTTCTTTTCAGTTGTGAGAGCAGAGGGCAGTCAATGGTGAGGAGGCCATTACTATCTTCGCTTCGAAAGAAGCCGAGATCTGCCCAATCATAGAACAAACTAAATTACCATTTTTCTTTGGGGTTTGGGGGGGGGGGGGAGAAGGGCGTGGGTGGCGGAGGGTACAGGAGGGAGATTTTTTGTAGACTTTGTTCAACCTCTATCGTCTATTATGATATAACATTGTTCGTTCTGGCACATTTGCTAAAAGTTACGTGTAGTGGGACCAGAGCTGCCGCAAGAGAAATGAAATTGCATCATTATACTTCAATATCATATGCTGCACATACAACAGTTGAGATTAACGACCATCTCGGACTGACAGTGGTGCCGCAACCAAAGCTGGCTACACAGTCTCTCCCTTCCTTACGCCAGCTGTCGTATTCTGTTTGTAACCTACAAAGGCTCATTTCCATGTGAACCAATTTCTTGATAACAGTGGGCTTAATGTTCTACTGATCAGACATTAGAATGTGTGAACGTAGACTTGTGTGGCATATGCTACAGATGAAAAACTATGGGTTTTTCATCCGTATGGTGACGTTGAAATCCTACTACATTTCGACGATTGTCATATACTTTCATATTTTGGTTGTGCAATATTTATTTATTTATTTATTTATTTATTTATTTTGCGTGGGAATTATCCGAAAGACACTCGTCGAGGTGGTGTGAAATTTCAACGCTGCCACATGAGCGGAAATCCGAGAGCATGCCAGCACGAAATGTAATTCCAACATCCACATGTAACTAGATCTTTAGACATAATATTATAAACAACACACAATGCATCAGGTCGTTAATACATATCTCCACTGAGAACTATGAACAAATGGTGTACAATATTTTACAACAATTATTCATTCACAATTGTAAATATTATGTACCAAAAGTTTCACTAAATATTAATATGTAAGAGCAATTTTACAGTAAGAAAATAAAAAGTAACCCACAGAAGATAGCGCAAAAAGTGCTGAAACGTGTCTGGGTAAAACAAAACTGAAAAGGTGTCTTTCATGAGTCGGAATTGTTCGTCCTATTTTCATAGCAAGCACGGACGTAAGAAGAAGAAGCGCAACACCATAATATGATTAAGTCTGTAGTTTCGTCAACTGAAATCCAAATAATGCTGTCCTTGAGTTCACTGCGTATTTCTTCCAGAACATTTACGTAAATTGTCGGTATGTAATTCTTACGCAATGTTGATTCAAGCAATATTGATTTAAGCAATATTTGCGCAGGTAACTTTTCAGGTTTGAGTTTGTAAGTTTGTGAAGGGAAATATTACTTGCAAGGAATGCTTCACATAGATCCATGTTAAACCGACCGTTTTGGTTACGTTTCTGCCTGATGCTGTTCCTCTCTTGTAATGACTCTGCTAGACAGTGACCTCTCGGTTAGCGACTGCACGCAGTTCTTGATCGCGGTCGATCTGTGAGACATCAAAACTACGAGTAGATCGAGCTAGGGACTGCCCGTCTAAATTTTTAAAATATTGCAAAAGTAGAGCGAAAATATGCATCTAGCCGCCACAGGCGACCAACTTTAAGTAGGTTTCGAACGACAGCCGATAGTAGCGCCTCCTTCCTCGGTACCACCAAGGAAGAAGTTAGGGCACTCTTTCGTTCTGACCACAAATGAGGCTTAACGTCAACGGCGACGACTGATGTTGAAAATAATTTGATGCTAAATCACAGTAAGACTCAGTTTTTACAGTTTCTAACTCACAATTCAACAAGAGCCGATATTTTGATCAGACAGAATGGGCATATTATAAGCGAGACGGAACAGTTCAAGTTCCTAGGCGTTCGGATAGATAGTAAGCTGTTGTGGAAAGCCCATGTTCAGGATCTTGTTCAGAAACAAAATGCTGCTTTATTTACCATTAGAACAGTATCTGAAATAAGTGACAGTTGAACGCGAAAAGTAGTCTACTTCGCATATTTTCATACACTTATGTCGTATGGTATTATTTTTTTGGGGTAATTCTTCTGATTCGAAAAGGGTGTTTTTGGCTCAAAAACGGGCTGTTCGAGCTATATGTGGTGTAAGCTCGAGAACCTCTTGTCGACCCCTATTCAATAGTCTGGGAATTCTGACATTGCCCTCACAGTACATATTTTCTTTAATGTCGTTTGTTGTTAGCAATATTAGCTTATTCCCAAGAGTTAGCAGCTTTCACTTAGTTAATACTAGGCAGAAATCAAATCTGCATTTGGAATGCACTTCCTTGTCTCTTGTGCAGAAAGGAGTGCAGTATTCTGCTGCATCCATTTTCAATAAGCTACCACAAGAACTCAAAAATCTTAGCAGTGCCCCAAACACTTTTAAGTCTAAACTGAAGAGTTTCCTCACGGCTCATTCCTTCCATTCTGTTGAGGAGCTCCTGGAGGAGCTGAAAAATTAAGCAAATTCCGGTGTTACATTGTTGACTTTCTTCATTTAAACTTACGACTTGTCGCCTGAATATGTTTCTTGTATTTCATTTTATCTGTTTCTACTGTCGTGTTATAATTTCTTGTATTGACTCGTTCCATGACCATGGAGACGTCTCCTCAATTTGGTTTCACGGAACAATAAATAAATAAAATAAATAGTTTTTGGTTAAAATATGCAATAACCGGTGAAAATGATCCAAACATGCAAATGCATACAATCTGGTCTCTACTGATATGTTTAATGGTGTCACAGTGCCAGCAAAGTGTGTCATGCAGCGCTTAATCGGAAACGGCATCGGACAGTCGATCGTGCAGACGATTACTCCTCCTGGACCTGTTTCTGGGACACTTTTATTTGCTCATCTCTGTAGGTGTCCAGATACTGTTAATCGTATACTGTACAAACGCGTTTTGCGTGCTGCATTAGCGACAAAAAAAATACTAATATTGCGGCAAGAAAAAGTCGTATCGTTTGCACTCAACTAAAACGAAAAATGAAATACTATTAACGGCGATAGGTGCCAGAACAGGAACAACTTTTGCAAAAGAATTTACTATGGATTAAATGCAGCTCGCTAATATGTTCCATAACTCACACGTTCACCCACCATAATATGAAACTGGTATTTTTGACCATCAAGAAGCTAGAATCTAAACTGAGACCCAAAATGCCAGGAAAACATCTGGATTCAGGCACTAGTACGCTCCTAATTTTCACATATTACATAGTACCCTAAATGAATAAATTGAATCGTAAATTCCACTGGCAGTTATTTCCGATGAAGTAACATGCCTGGCGTATACATCATCGAAGCGAGGGTGAAACGCCACAGGCGACCAACTTAAGTAGTCGTCGAACGACAGCCGATAGTAGCGCCTCCTTCCTCGATACCTCAAAGGAAGAGGTTAGGGCACTCTCTAGTCCTGACCACAAATGAGGATTAAGGTCAACGGCGACTACTGATTTTTGGACTCTAATAAACTAAACATAAACACGAAAAAAAGCAAACCGATGGTAATGGATAAATTGCACCGGCAAGAGACAGCAAACATTTACACATCGACTAATAACAAACATCGTTTCCGTTCGTTTTCAGTAACTGGAAACCGAAGGATAATTACTAGGATTCTACTTCACAGTCAGCCAATAAAATTGTGCCTGCAGCGTGACTATACGAGAAACGTGAATGTATCCGTAGTGTGTGTCGGAAAGAGCATGTAACGATTCAGGTAATTACTTCCAGAAGTCCTATATTTACATATGAAACAACAAGCTTAGTACTGGATGCTCACTGTTGTATGCTCTTCGTGACATCGTATAATTATGCAGTGTGCTTTTTATGTAGTTGCTAGTTTTGGAAGCAGATGGATCAGACACCTAACATACTTTGCATATTTCCAATCAGTAATGCCTTATGAAGTAATTTTACGGGGCTACTCATCAGTCAAAAAGAATGTGTTGATTCCAGAAAGCCGAGCAGTGAGAATAATATTTGTTCAAAAATGGTTCAAATGGCTCTGAGCACTATGGGACTCAACTGCTGAGGTCATAAGTCCCCTAGAACTTAGAACTACTTAAACCTAACTAACCTAAGGACAACACACACACCCATGCCCGAGGCAGGATTCGAACCTGCGACCGTAGCGGTCGCGCGGTTCCAGACTGTAGCGCCAGAACCGCTCGGCCACCAGCGGCAGGCTAATATTTGTTGTTCAGCTACACTTATCGGTACCTTTTAAAACAAACAGGCAGTTTAATTGCACCCTCACGATATGTATACATTCGCTAATGAAATTTATCATAAATAAAAAATCACATTTTGAGATGAATATCTGTAAAACTAGAAGAAAAAGTGACCTTCATTACTCTTCATTAAAGCAGTAAGTGGCTCGGTAAGCAGTTCAATACGCATCAAAAAAAGTTTTAATCCTTTGCCCAACAACGAAAAATCTCTAACGGGCTGTATAAAGTTTTAAATCTAATGTAACATCATTTCTTCTGGACAACTCCTCTGCCACGAAATTTTATTTAAAAACTGGTAGCCCGAAAAAATTGGTTTTAAGTGAAGTTGCCTGAGTAGAGTAAAAAGTAATACGTTCACTGACGCTAAATTTAGACCAACGTGCCATTTAAGAAGTTGTAAATGGTCAGAACTGAGCCATTAAATGAAATTAGTGAAGTACATATACCCTGTAAAAGGACTCCTTTATCATTTAGATAAAAAAATCATTCAGATTATCTATGGAACATGTAATAAACTAAGTAAGACATGCAGCTCAGAGTGCGAAGTTAAAGTTGAGCAATAATGCGATCTATTTGGATTCATAACACTATTTCACGTCATGCTTTTTTAAATTAGTGCTTTATGCCTTGAAAGCCCAGGTCAGTTGTCTTTCTGTTGTTTACAATTATTGTGAATCTTCTTGGAAACGTGACATGCATTGTTCCCTTTGCAAAACTAAGTCGTACTCATTTTGTATAGCGCCGTCGTCCTCTGTGCTGAGACCTCTCGTGCAGCAGTTCCAGCACTTCGTTCCAGTGAATACCACCCACGCTCCGAGACTCCTTACTTTCGGTGGCTTCGCGTCCCTCCGGAATTGCATCTGGTCGCTTCGTGGAAACCGCTGCCCCTACAGATCAACTTGGACTCTCGGAAAATTCCCTTTGACTTTGTCCTCCAGTTTCTTGGTCGCGGAACAAAAACGCGAACTGACGGCTGAAGGGTCACTCTCACAGCCAGAGATCGCTTACGTATCCTCTCTCCTTCTACGTATCAGTGCTTTTGTCTCTCTTTCTCTAGCTCTCTCTCTCTCTCTCTCTCTCTCTTTCTCACACACACACAAACACACACACACACACACACACGCACTCACACACACACACACACACACACACACACACGCACACACACATCTGTCGCCTTTCGGACAATGCAGCCCAGCGCGTTAGTACCTCAGTCTCTATATTTGTAAAATAATCTGAAGAATCAGGAAGATGTGATCTAATACACAAATGTGCTATAGTTTTTACAGTCATTTCTAACACATGCAATTTGCGTGCATTATATTATCAGTAGTTTACATATTCTATTCCTGAATGTTCTGATTTAAAATTGAGAGAAGCCTTATTCAGATTCTTGTTTAGATTTTCAGTCTATTACTAAAATCACTGCAGAATCAGACCGCCAAAGCTATCACTGATAATTACTTCCACTTTCTCTGTTTTGCCCCTTGTGACGTCGATGGTCTGCTAAGCACGCACCAACAATAGGCAAACGTTAGGGTGTTTCTCATTTCATACACACGTTCTAATTCTGTTGCTCTGATCATTTGACTTCCTTACTCTGACCTATTCGTTACATTCCCTTTCAATACTTCTTTAATAACGTTGTAGTTTCTACAAAGAGTACCTTATCTGAAGAATACATAAAAAATTATCTTCCGAATATTATTCATCTAACGACAACCGATTTTCCCAGCAAAGAAACTAACAAATTCAGCTTCGAAATGAAATACAGTTATTCATTTTGGACCAAATACAACTAAAAAGTTTAATAAACTTTCTTTACGTTTCTTAAGCACTATTGACGTTACATAACTCCGAAGTTGATTTCGTTTGGATTATATTCATGAACGCAGCAATACTTAGTGACTGACTTCAATAGCGGCAATTCAAAAAAAGATCAGCCAAGCAGAATATACGACTTATTTATTCATAAATAGTTCAGGACCTAAGCCCATTTGCAGACGGTGGTGGACATTTCTTGGGGCATTTGTATGTATATCCGTAACAATTTTAAAATTGATGAACAACTCCGCTGTTATCGGTCTCATTCGGGGGCCCCATCTAGCAAGCATCGGGGAAAGAGAAAAGAGAGGTGTAACAACCTCGTTAGAAAACCTTGGTCCACTTGGCCCAAAAGGGTTCCACCCTGTAAGGGGCCATGCCTAGGGTTACAGGTGAAATCCGGCCAACGCTATCGAAGGCAGAAGAGGAAGTCTGATTTAATTGCCAGGGCGGAGAGAAGAGAAGAGTCTAGTGAAGCGAACCACTAAAAAAATCAAATTTTGAATTAAGAATCTGATCTTATCTTGGAATTCAATTCCTTACATTGTACGTAACACAATTTCAATTGCAGTGTGGAAAGTCCACAAAATGAATGCACTACCCCATGTGGTAACTCGAGAGAGGAATCCACCATTGCCTCACTCAGTGCATTGGCACCAATGGTTCTGGGGAGACTCAACAAGGACAATCAGAAGGTTGAATCGGAACAACCTTGGAATCCTTCTAAAATAAAATTCAAAATGAAATTCTTCCTAGGCACTTTAAGTGTAAATTCTCTGACCAAGACTGGTAAACAAAAAGAACTACAAATATTTTTAAAGAAAATCGAAATTCAAATTTTAGAAGTTCAAGAAAGAAGGTTCCCAGATGAAAAAATAGTAACTACAGAACCCTCAAAGGCAAACCTGCAATAAAAATTATGAACCAGATGGCATTATTGGGTACAGCTTTCTATGTCCATGAAAGTATAATAGGAAATGTAACAGAATTTAAATCCACCTCGTAGAGAACATCTTTCCCATCAGTTAAATGCAAACACAACATATACACAATTATTAATTGCCATGCACCAATAAATGAATACCACGGGAAAAATCCAAAAACAGAGGTATTTCGGGATCTGTTAGGAAGTGAAATATCTAAAATTCCCAAGATGAACATCATATTACGATTATGCGAGTTCATACGCATATAGGCAGAGAAAATAAATGTAGAAATGTAGTGGGAGACTACCCATCTCATAGAAATGATATGAGCTAATCAGTCTGTGTCAAAGCTATCACCTGACACTAAGCAATACTGGAAATTGTGAAATTATAGCAAGATATTTTCATTCAGCTTCTGAACAGTCCTGAATCAAGTCATAAACTGGAATTATCACATGCTAATGAAAATTGGAAAGATTTACCACCAACTAGAGAAGAAATTGAAGAAGTAAGTCAAACTATCAAAAACAACAAAGCTTGTAGAGAAGAAATTTGGAAAAAAAACAAAGAAGGCTCTTTACTTTCAGTGGCGTATGAAGTATTTTTCAAGATTTTGTTAAACAGAATAGAGACAACACTAGGCAGTCATTTAGGTGAAAATCAAGGTGGTTGTTGGAGCGGAAGCTCATGCTCAGAACAAATATTTAATCTCAAGTCAGTAATTCTCCACAGATTACTTAATGCAAAGGACATTGTATTTAAGTTTGTGGATTTCAAAAAGGCTTTTCATTCTGTTGACAGAGAAACTATACATAAAATAATTCGAGAATTTGGCGTGAAGCCTAAACTGGCAAACCTAATCCGAGAAACACTTACGGGTAGAGTCTGTAAAGCACAATTCATGGGAGAAATTTCACAGCATTTCAAAATAAAAACTGGTGCATGACAAAGTGACGGCCTATCCCCAATTCTTCTTAATAGTGTGTTAGAGAAAACAATGAGAATTTGGAACGAAAAACTTATTGAACTCAGCATCTCGCCTGTAAGGTTAGGAAGAGGAAGCAAAAAGGTTGAAATCAACTGTCTTGCATTTGCAGGTGATTTTGCTATGCTTTCCGAAATGTGGCAGCTGCTATAACACAAATAAAACTCCTGGAAGAAATAGCCAGCAGAACTGGCTTAAGAATGTCTTCAGAAAAAAACAAAATTTGTAACAAACGTCAAGTATGCTCCAAAATTCCTGAAAACAGATAGTGGCCAAATACAGAGGGTAAGAACATTTAAATATCTAGGGGAGATAATCAAAGAAAATACTTAGGAAAAATCGGCAATAGAGGAAAGGTTACTTAAAATGGGGAGAGCATATGGTATCACCAAGGAGCTCTACAATAAAAAGTGCCTATCCAGAAATGAAAAATAAGGCATTACAGCACAGTAGCGAAAGCAGAATGCCTAGATGCAAGCGAATGCCGGGCATTAAACTATAATTTAGATAAATTACAAGAAAGGCGAATTATAACGAAAATATTAGGACCTCAAAACACAGCAGAAAGCTGGAAATTACGAAGTAATGCTGAAATATGCCAAATTATAGAAAATATTTCAAACTTAACATGAAATAGAAGATTCATGTTTTTCAGACATTCATTGCTAATGCAAGATACTAGATTAACTAATAAGATTTTCAAATATTTGTGGGGTAAGAAGTCCAGAACAAGCTGGGTCAACGAAGTAAAAAAGGATTTCGAAAGAAACAATATAAAAACAGAAGATAGAAACAGCAGAGAAGCATTTAGGGACAAAGTATTGAAAATGGAAGGATTAGAAGGCAGGGTAACTAAAAAGACTGATTCAAAATGGTTTGAAGACCGAAAGAACAATCATGGTGAACAGATGACAGTATACTGGAAGAAAATAAAAGATCAAAGAACGAAGAACTGAAATTGCCACGTGGTCCTCAGATGGCCTATTCAAAAAAAAATGTTCAAATGTGTGTGAAAGCTTATGAGACTTCACTGCTAAGGTCATCAGTCCCTAAGCTTACACACTACTTAACGTAAATTATCCTAAGGACAAACACACACACACCCATGCCCGAGGGAGGACTCGAACCTCCGCCGGGACCAGCCGCACAGTCCATGAATGCAGCGCCTTAGGCCGCTCGGCTAATCCCACGCGGCTGGCCTATTCACGATAAAAAAAGAATGGAAGTACGTGTTTATGCACGCATGTATATGTATGTATGTTCCCCATCTCCTCTTAAACCAGTGGACCGATTTGTATGTATGTATGCAAGAATGTTCCGCACCTCCTCCTAAACCAATAGACTGATTTCAACCAAACTTGGAGCACATATCACTTATTGTCCGGAAAGGATCGCTGTGTGGTTAATTACCACCCACCTATCAAAGGAATGGTAGTGGGGGGAGAAAGCAGTGTAGCCCACGACGCGCGAATATCCGTACTTTCGTCATCCAGTATTTGAGAAGGAGAGTGCTTAGAAACTTGCAACAAATTTTACACATAGTTTCAAACCTTTAAGAAACTTTTTCTCGTTGATAACCCTCACAAAAAGAAAAAAGTTTATCGCTTACTACATTTTCGTCGTTCAAGCAGCAAAACTGCCGCTTGAAACACGAAGATTCATTACGTCTTCACTAGTAGCTATAATCGTGACATATTTCGCTGACAGTGCTTACATGTAGCTTTGAATATTCCAGAAAAATTATGTCGTTTTACGCCACATAGTTCATGAGATATTACGTCAAATACTGAGATGTGTGAAGTACTGCGGTACGTTTTAATTAATTACGTCTTTGTTAATAACTGTATTACCAACATATTTCGCAGACGGTATCCACACATGCCGCTGAACGTACCTGCAAAAATATATCATTGTCCGACACGTAGCTCATCATGTATGACGTCATAAGCACTGAGATCGTGAAAACTGCCGCATCATGGATGACGTTTTAATTTACACTGAGGTGATAAAAGTCATGGGATAGCGATGTGTACATATACAGATGGCGGTAGTAACAAACAAAAATACTTACAGAGACCGTAATATTATAAGATGTGCTTAATTTTAAATAGGTTAGTGATTTTAGCCGTGAGCCTAGTAAAGTTTGTTGCTCACAATATGGGCAGTATGGTATGTACGACGGGCACTACAAGTTCACTAGAAGCGAAAGGGAGAGAATTTTATTGCCTATCTTCCAGTGTTGACAACTCAACGAGCGTGCGCAACTAGCACCGATCAGCTGCTAAAGCTGTTGTAACACAATGCGACCAGCAAAAGAAAAATGGCACTCGTAACAGCTGCCAATATGAGTAACGAAGATGTAAATATCCTCGGAGTCGCGGAGAAACTTAAATCACTTAATGAAAGCAAATCTTCTGGTCCAGACTGTATACCAATTAGGTTCCTTTCGGAGTATTCTGATGCATTAGCTCCATACTTAACAATCATATACAACCGTTCGCTCGACGAAAGATCCGTACTCAAAGACTGGGAAGTTGCACAGGTCACACCAATATTCAAGAAAGGTAGTAGAAGTAATCCACTAAAATAGAGGCCCATATCGTTAACGTCGATATGCAGCAGGATTCTGGAGCATACGAGTATATTGTGTTCGAACATTATGAATTACCTCGAAGAAAACGGTGTATTGACACACAGTCGACATGAGTTTAGAAGACATTGTTCCCATGAAACACAACTTGCTCTTTATTCACATGAAGTGTTGCGTGCTACTGACAAGGGATTTCAGATCGCTTCCGTATTTCTGGATTTCCGGATGGCTTTCGATACGGTACCACACAAGCGGCTCATAGTGAAATCGCTTGCTTATGGAATATTGTCTGTTATGTGATTGGATTTGGAATTTCCTGTCAGAGAGGTCACAGTTCGTAGTAACTGACGGAAAGTCATCGAGTAAAACAGAAGTGATTTCTGGTGTTCCCCAAGGTAGTGTTATAGGCCCTTTGCTTTCCTTATCCATATAAACGATTTTGGAGACAATCTGAGCAGCCGTCTTCGGTTGTTTGCAGATGATGCTGTCGTTTATCGACTAATAAAGTCATCAGAACATCAAAACAAACTGCAAAACGATTTAGAAAAGATATCTGAACGCTGCGAAAAGTGGCTGTTGACCCTAAATAACGAAAAGTGGTAGGTTATCCACATGAGTGCTAAAAGGAATCCGTTAAACTTCAGTTACCCCATAAGTCAGTCATATCTAAAGGCCGTAAATTCAAATAAATATCTAGGAATTACAGTTACGAACAAAATAAATTTAAAGGAACAAATAGAAAATGTTGTGAGGAAGGCTAACCAAAGTCTGCGTTTTGTTGCCAGGACACTTAGAAAATGTAACATATCTACTAAGGACTGCCTACACTACGCTTGTCCATCCTCTTTTAGAATACTGCTGCGCGGTGTGGGATCCTAACCAGATAGGACTGACGGAGTACATCGAAAAAGTTCAAAGAAAGGCAGCACGTTTTGTATTATTGCGAAATATGGGAGAGAGTGTCACAGAAATGATACAAGATTTGGGTTGAACATCATTAACAGAAAGGCGTTTTTCGTTGCGACGGAATCTTCTCACGAAATTCCAATCACCAACTTTCTCTTCCGAATGCGAAAATATTTTGTTGACACCGACCTACATAGGGAGGAAGTATCACCACAACAAAATAAGGGAAATTAGTGCTCGTACGGAAAGATATAGGTGTTAATTCTTCCCGCGCGCTATACGAGATTGGAATAATAGAGAATTGTGAAGATGGTTCGATGAACCCATTGCCAGGCACTTGAATGTGATTTGCAGAGTAGCCATGTAGATGTAGAAGTAGATGTAGATGTAGATGAAGAGAACATTTAGTAAACATTTGTGATTGTATCTCTTATTACAACTACTGCTGTTAATTAAAATAGCATACTACTTTGTGTAGGTTATTAAGTAATAATAAGATCAGTAGGGGAATCGTGATAAAGTGGTCTGCACAGGAAAAGTGACGTTTGCACAGTTTTTCCTCTGAACAGTGCCGCTGCCTGCTGAGAAGTGCTCACACACACATCGCCGTTGTTGCCAGTGTGATTGACAGGAAGGTTATTCCGTTATTTTTTGTGAAGTCTTGTTTTCGAGTCCTCTGATGTAAGGCAAGCCATTTATAGAACTTCTTGTTACCACAGTTGTATGGACAGTATTAATATCTTACAATGCCAATGTTAAAACAAGATCTTTCGGTGTACAAACGTAATCCCTTGTTATGTATTTCAGTTTGATACTTTCTTCTGTGGATCACTAATGCTACCAAAGCTTCCGATCGGGAAAAGTTGCCACACTACCTGTCGGAAAAAAGTAGCCAAGCTTTTCACCCCAATAAGAGTTAACCAGTTTCTAAAAGCACGTGTAACACAAAAGATAAAACTGACTTCCAAACTCTTATTATGTACAAAGCTCTCATCCGCCGTTCTATTGTGACAATCTTGAGTTAATTAAGTTAAATTTTTTTAAAAATAGTCTGTGACATATTATATTTGGTCTACTACAAAAATCTGATGGAAAACGCTTTGCTGTAGCCGCATGGTATTGCTTCAGATATTAAAATGTGAAGACGCATAGAAAATGTGCCTAAATCAGAAAAACAAAAATACCATTCTTTTGTTATGGCACTGACCACAGTACCTGCTTAGGTACGGAAAACTGGTTACTATGCAAGCCTTCACAAAAGTGAATGTACTTCCAATAAGTTATTTTCTTTTTCACTTGAAAATATTTTTCGTGAAATTTTAAAATACGCAGATTCAAAACGTGTAAGTGGTAATCGTCTACCAGTAACCATGGTTCGCTGCTTAGAAGGACATAAGCAATTATTTTATTTGTACTGGTTATTTTTTCAGTAACTCTAGTATACATTTCAGAATAAAATTCAGTCATCAATTGCAAAATAAAATTATCTGCGCAATTGACGCCTGAATTATATTTTGAAAAGAACGTAAACAGAAATGGAAGGAATATCTGGAACGAAAAGAAGAGACAAGGATTCCGAAGATGGCCTTGCAGTACAAGCCCACAGGAACGAGAGGCGTAGGATGGCCTGTTAAAAGATGGAACTGAGGCAGGGCAAGTCTATTGACCTATTCTGTGGAAGGCAGACAAAGAAGAAGATGACGAATCACTATGAAGTGCTGTTTGTTTGTCTCTTTGCAAGCTACTATTTGCCTAATTTTATCAGTGTGGTCTCCTCGGATGTGTACCAACTAACATTTTCCAACATTTCTGTTTGACTCTTTCGCCTGTCAATCATGGGTTTCGACGCAGCAACCTTCCCCTATTAGTCTGACGTGGTATTACTCTTTACACTGCAGAAATATTCACATTTTGGGCCATACAGGTACTTCATTTGTCTTATCATATACAGAAAAACAGCAGATCCCCAAGATTCTACCAATGCATCGTTGACTTCTCCAGACTTTACCTTCAACTGAAGCACTGATACCGTTCCACATTATATTTGTGCATGTTTTTACTCTCAAATATTTGCATAATGTGACTAACTCTTGTTATTAATTTTGTATTCAAGAATACTACGCTCTACGTTTTTCGTAGTGCAGAACTTTGTACAAACCTATATTAAGAGACTTGGTCGAGATCTAATTCATTTACTGAAGCTGTTATAGAAGAGGTTATCTCACCGATATATACATTATCTGCTAACTCATTAATGTGGAACACGATCAGCGACGGTTCTATTGCACTCATTTGGGACACGACGGATATTACTTCAAAGTCTGTGGATGACTCTCCTTCCAGCACGAGAAATACCTATCATCAGATTTTGATCGACTGCAAAGCTGGTCAGTTTCGTCGTTCGAGCGTAGTATCTTCTTTCTGTAACCATTCGACATGCGTTTGAGGATACATATCTGAGTCATATCCTTACAGTTTTACCATATGCAAGTATGAGATGAATCTTACTGACAGAGAGCAGTTCATGGCTCGATGTATCATTACATAATTTCACTATTTTTCGCAACTTGACTTTGTCTATTTGTTCACAGTCCTAGGTTCCCAGTCTCCAACGATATGTGTCTAAACGTCTCCTCGTCAATTTCTTCTTGCTCAGTCACTCTGCTCGTAGTCCCAGTACGAAGATGCCGTTTTCCTTTATCCACTCGAGGGGGAAGAAAAAAAAATCGGAAATCGGTATATGTTGTGAGCATGTACAGACAAACAAATGATTACAGTTTCCGAAAAATTGGGTGATTTATTCAAGAGAAAGAACTTCACAAACTCAGCAAGCCAACACGCGTTGGTTCACACCTGGCCCTTGTGGAAGTAGTTATTCGGCTTGGCATTGATTGACAGAGTTGTTGGATGCCCTACTGGGAGATATCATGCCAAAATCTGTCCAATTGGATAGTCAGATAATCAAAATCCGTAGCTGGTTGGAGGGCACTGACCACTATGCTCCAAACGTTTTTAATTGGGAGAGACCTGGCGACGTTGCTCGCCAAAGTATGGTTTGGAAAGCACACAGATGAACAACAGAAACTGTCACCATGTGCGGCAGGACATTATCTTGCTGTAATATAAACCCAGGATGACTTCCAATGAACTAAAGGTGTCCTGCTATGAAAAGAAATAGCCCCCTGATCATCACTCCTGGATGACGAGCCGTATGGCGGGCCACACTCAGAATGGTACCCAAACAGTGTCTGGAGCGTCTCCAGACACGTCTTCGCTAGTCACCAGCGCACAGTTCGATGCGTTACTTGTTACTTAATACAATTCTACTCCAGTAAATGATACCCCAGGCCGACGACTTGTCTGGAGATGTCCTGGACAGCACTGGCATAACAACCTGGCTGTCGCCCGCCATAACGCCCACAACCACAAGTGATGGTCCGAGGTGCCACTTCTTTTCATGGCAGGACACCTTTGGTTGTCGCCCGCGGCACCCTTGCACAGTGTTACGTCGACAACATTCTACGTCCTCTCTTGTGCCATTGTGAGCTTACATTTCAGCAAGATAATGCTTGTTCGTACACGGTGAGAGTTTCTACTGCTTGTCTTTGTGCGTTGCAAATCTTGCTTTAGCCTGAAAGGTCGCCGTTCCTCTTCCCAAGCGAGAACGTTTAGAGCATTATACGGCCGTGGTGGCCGTGCGGTTCTAGGCGCTTCAGTCTGGAACCGCGTTGCTGCTACGGTCGCACGTTCGAATCCTGCTTCGGGCATGGATGTGTGTGATTTCCTTAGGTGGTTAGGTTTAAGTAGTTCTAAGTTTAGGGGACTGATGATCTCAGAACTTAAGTGCCATAGAGCTCAGAGCCATTATGGGCAGCGCCCTCCTACCAGCTCGGAATTTTAAGATCTACGCGTCAGTTGGATATAATTTGGCACGATATCCGTCAAGAGAACACCAAACAACTCTACTAATCAATTCCAAGCCGAATAACTACTTGAATAAGGGCCAGAGGTTGTCCAACGCATTATTGACTTTTTCGTTATGTGGATCTCACTCATTTGAATTAATCATCCATTTTTTTTTGGAAATTGTAGTCGTTCTTTTGTTTGTATATGTACATCACATACACTGATTTCCATCCCATTTGGGTAATTCCTTCGTTGTGCATTTTTCTTCTTCTTTTGTCTTACAGTATATATGTTACTTAAGGCTATGAGGGAAAAGCTGCGGATGTAAATTTCCTCTTCAACCCCTTGACCAATTTCAGTGTAACTTGGTGTACGTATTACGTACTTAGCGTAAAGATATAGTGTGGGGGCGAGAGAACATGATAATGTGGAGAAGGAACAAGGGACAAAGAGATGGACAGACAGACAGAGAGGCGGAAGGAGAACATGGACACAGACATGAGGTATCAATAGCAGTCGAGGTGACAGGCATCTTATCCGCATGGCTGTAACGGATCGTGCAGCCACGTCTCAATCCCTAAGTCAACAGTTGGGGACGTTTGCAAGACACCAACCATCTGCACGAACAGTTCGACGACGTTTGGAGCAGCATGGACATCAGCTCGGAGACCATGGCTGCGCTTACCCCTGACGCTGCATCACAGACAGGAGCGCCTGCGATGGTGTATTCAACAACGAACATGGATGCACGAATGGCAAAACGTCATTTTTTAGTATGAATCCAGGTTCTGTTTATAGCATCTAGATGGTCGCGTCCGTGTTTGGCGACATCGCGGCGAACGCACGTTGGAAACGTGTATTCGTCATCACCATACTGGCGTATCACCTGGCGTAATGGTATGGGGTGCCATTGGTTACGCGTCTCGGTCACCTCTTGTTTGCACTGACGGCACTTTGAACAGTGGACGTTACATTTCAGATGTGTTACGATCCGTGGCTCCACCCTTCATTCGATCTCTGCGAAACCCTACATTTCAGCAGGATAATGCACGACCGCATGTTGCAGGTCCTGTACGGACCTTTCTGGATACAGAAAATGTTCGACTGCTGCCCTGGCCAGCACATTCTCCAAATCTCTCTCCAACTGAAAACGTCTGGTCAATGGTGGCCGAGAAACTGGTTCGTCACAATACGCCAGTCACTACTGTTGATGAACTGTGGTATTGTGTTGAAGGTGCATGGGCAGCAGTACCTGTACACGCCATCCAAGCTCTGTTTGACTCAATGCTCAGGCGTATCAAGGCCGTTATTACGGCCAGAAGTGGTTGTTCTGGGTACTGATTCCTCAGGATCTATGCACCCAAATTGTGTGAAAATGTAATCACCTGCCAGTTCTAATATAATATATTTGTCCAATGAATACCCGTTTATCATCTGCATTTCTTCTTGGAGTAACAATTTTAATGGTCAGTAGCGTATAAGACGCTACGTCCACTTTACTTTTAGAAATAGTGCTTGTTTTGCCTTGAAACATTATGTTGAAGCATATATGTGAGTGCCGTTGGAAGACCATGATTCAGTTTCTGATACTGACAAATGTTTTCACTCGATAGAAGGGCTCGAACAGGATACCTTCACCATCGTGACTCCAACTGAGACGCTAGTTAAATGAGGCTCGGACAGCTGATGACGGCTAATAGAGCGATGTGCTGACCACATGGTCCCACAGACTCCTCCGTACAGTCCAATGACGTAGTTGGCAGAGAATGACACAGCGGTTTCTTAGTATCTAGTGGTCTTTCGGGATTGAGCACAGATTTCCTTTACCTCTTATGATGTATATTTCAATGTTTGCAGTTCACTGTAAAACAATTATAGTAAACTTTTGTTTACTCGTGAGTTTATTCAGCGTTTCGAAGCATTCTTAAGTTGCTCACCTCGCTGACTTCCTAGTTTATTTGAGAAAAGTCAGTTTTTCTCTTTCATATCTGCAAATGAAGCTTTTAGCTTACGTGTAGCCTTTGAGCATTTTGGCTTATAGAGGATTTACTCGTTCGTCGTTCTGCCAGAAACACTGCCATAATCTCCTTTCACTGGGGCTGTGATATTTCCCGTGCGTATTTTCCAAGTGGTGCAACCATTAATATACTATATGAATCCAGGCAAGAAGCTATTCCTCCAATTTCACATATATAGTTAGGCAACAATGAACTGTTATTCTTTTCGCTTACAAACAATTGCTCAGGTTTGGAAATGCTTTTTGGCTAGGGCCTCCCGTCGAGTAGACCGTTCCCCTGGTGCAAGTCTTTCGAGTTGACGCCACTTCGGCGACTTATGTGTCGATGGAGATGAAATGATGATGATAAGGACAGCACGACACCCAGTCCCTTAGCGGAGAACATCTCCGACGCAGACGGGAATCCAACCCGGGCTGTGAGGTAACAGATTCCATCGCGTTGACCACTCAGCTACCAGAGGCGGACATTACCCAGGTTATCTTGCGATATTTTAAATCCCTTCTGTTTCTTTTTTATTGTCTTCGGATTTTCTCTCGTCAGACGAATTGATTTTACCAGTAGTTCTCGGAAGTAATGAAGTTTCTTCAAATACTATAGTGGTCTTTAGTTTTAGACATCTCATTTTTAACGTTGGCACTGTATAGTTCAATATTATTTGACTACGTACTACTGACTGTTTGTTTATTTCTCATCTCTATCAGGCAGGCATTGTTTTTGAAAAGAATACTACGAAGAAAAACGTATGTATAGGTACCTTTGCTGTAGCACTTCAGGCATAGTCTGATACTATGCCTTCCATGTCGAAGAATCGAGTGTTACCGAGTAATATGCGAATCCTTAAGATATCTGTGTGATACAAATCAACAAATGTTCATTTAAACAATTACTACCGTCGTAGCATCAAATATGGTATACGCCATCTTTGAATATGATCCATGTATTCTGTAACCTCAATTTGTGGAAGAGATATCAAACAGAAGCAAACCGCTAGGTTCTTAACATTATCTAAGGACTTGAACTCGAATGTGTCTCAAGCGACCAAGTATACCGCAATACCGTGAGAAGATCAAGCGTGGGTCAAAAACTCATTGCATGTACTTGACGCAATACGAATGTTATGTAACAGATGCTAGAGATGCAGTCACCTGGTGTTCGTAAGGTAGAGTAGAATTTAACGTGTCATAAACGACGAGGTCATTGTAGACGCAGCAAAAGCTCCAGAATGGACTTTCCCTTTCAAACATGTCGATCTGCCACTCGCTTCGCCGTCCGCCATGGAGAGCACGAAAAACCTAAGGCTGCATCCACACTAAGCATTGGGACGGGACGGTGGAAAGGGGAAAACCCACTTCCCGATTTTCACGTTGCAAAAATCCCTTAGCGGCGTACGAGACTACGCCCCATTTTTTTATGAACATATTTTTCCTTAAAAGCCTTACTTTCTTATGAAAAAAGAAAAAGCTCGCTTTTCGTTTTGCGTGATTTCTTAGGTCCGTAAAGTTTCTCAATCAATTATGAGAAAGTTCATGTTAAAAAAAAATCTCATTTTTGTACACGTGGTTGTGTAGCAAACGATCATTGTGAAATGACGCTATTGGACAAGCATATGCACTTCATTAAAAATATATTGTGGACAGTAAATTTGATAGCTTATTCGCACTGAGGGGAGAGAATCTGTGCTGACTCCACACATATTAACATAGGTGGCGTAGAACAGGTGGCGTGCCCCCGAGCTATGGGCTGCACTGTCACTTGAGTCTCAAGCTGATGTGACTTTGCTGTATCGGAAGGTGTGTGTTGCTAATCATCATCATCATCATCATCATCATCATCAGCCAATTCAATCACTAGATGATGTGGCCTCTTCGAGTCGTGGATTCAGGTAGGCTTTCAGAAGTCTTCTCCAAGTGGGACGGTCTTGGGCAGTTCTCTGCCAGGTGTTACCAGCGATCTTCTTGTCCCATCTCTCTGGTGGTCTTCCTCTAGGCCTCCGGTGCTCTCTCGGACTCCACTCCAGTACTAGCTTCGTCCATCTGTTGTCTTTTCTTCTTGCAACGTGGCCAGCCACTGCCATTTCAAGGAACCTACTCTCTCTAAGATGTCATTAACCTTCGTCACAGACCGGATGTCATCTGCCCTTTTCCTGTCCTTTCTTGTATAGCCCAGCATTGATCTCTCCATGGCTCTCTGTGCTGTCTGTTCACGGTGTTGGGAGTCCAAATGCACAAAGTTACTTAATTATAGAAAGTTTCAATTACTCTTGCTATTCCTGTCAAGTTCTGTACAGTATTGGGTTTCTCTTGCAAAGATGGAGGCTGCAGTGATAAAGTGGTGTTAAGAGTTATAGTTGCTCTTATTAAAAGAAGAAGAAGAAGAAACTGCCCACGTGTTTTGTTGCAGCATGCAGATCGAGCTTCGGAGAAAGAAAAGGTATATATTTGTTTAGACCTCTTAAGAATACAGTAAAATTTTCCAAATGGGTTAGGGCAATACCTCGGAAAGACAGAGACTTGACTCACAACAGTCTCGTATGTGATTCAAATTTGGGTGAGGAACTTATCACAGAAGCATACTTATTTGTCATCGACGGTAAAAAAGGCAAAATTCCAAGACAAAGTGGGTCTCTAAAACCAGGAGCCGTTCTTCATTTATTTCCCAAGTAACCGAAATATCTCTCGATAATATTACACAAAAGAAAATCACCAGCAAAACGCAATACAAAAGCTGTGGCAAAGGAAACGCTGAAGACAAGTTGCGACATCTCTCAATAACTCTTCTGTCAAGGAGCTAATCGGTACCGGACTCTGCAGTAACTTCATTAAAAAGAACATTGAAGTGTTACAAATTGGAAGTTGTGCGATTACGTAATCAATCTTCTGCGAAAGCAGCTCTCGGACAAAAAGCATAGGACATCTCATTAAAATCTCCTGGATCATTCTGACCTCAGTAAAAAAAGAAAAGAAAGACATAGAAGACACTGCCATGAAGGAATGACAATTGAAAAACAATACGGGAATGCGGTATACTAATGACTTTCTTGTGACACGGTGCTCTTAAAAATTAAGTCACCCAAAGGATACAGACACTGATTGAAGCATCATTGTTGCCACTTCCGTCCGAGACGCATCTCCGATGTATAATAAAGGATCCTAAAGGCTCATATGTAAACAATAAACACACTGTGGAAGCAATTAAGAATTAGTTTCATGAAGAACTAGATGAAAACAAACGTTTAATTGTGCTGATTTTTGATTAAGATAAGCTCCAAGATGAACCGCATTTTAATAACACTTCGTCCACTAGGGCACTATATTCCACACGATAGTAAGTCTAAACTTGCAATTCATGCTCCGGTGTTAGTGTTTGTCACTGTGCTGATGATGATGCAGTCTGCTGCTACGTATGAAAGTCGCAATGCGACTCGTGAAGACGTCGTCTCGGAGATATTGATTCATGTAATTATCCAGCTAGAGCAAGCTGGAACAACAATTATTATACTCACTTCTGATGGCAGCCAAGAGAATAAAAATGAATTTCTATGGAATAGCGGCATAAAAAGAAAGTACCTTGCTGCATACCAAATCCAGCTAAAGAAACTAGAAGAATTTGCCCATTTTCGGACGCTGTACATGCAACAAAGTGAGTAACAAAATTTTTTTTGATAGAGCTGAGGTACATTTTAACGATGAGACCATCAACTATGATTTTTATCGAAGGATTTCTTTTGAGTCATTAATCATCTGACTGCTCGGATGCGGCTCGCCACAAATTCCCCTCCCGTGCCAACCTTTTCATCCAGAGTACCTCTTGCAACCTACGTCTGTAACACCACAGTTAGACACTACATATTTTTGGTGATTCGTTTAGCTTTCTGTTTTGTTCAATATCCCATCGTTGAATTTCTGTAATTAGTGTATGATTAATTCGATACTGTAATGAAGTGTAATCTCTGTAATGAGCAAATGATATGTTTTATCTTTCTCACATAATCTCTTTGGTTGTTTTTAAAACTGAATAATTTTATTTAAATACTTTTGTGTAGAACTACCAATATGAGCAAATGATATGGTCTGTTTAAAGTGATTGTTTGCTGTTATGTAAACTGCTGACTTTCACTTAAGGTTCTTAGGTATTTTGTATGTAAAAGGCGTTGTGGTTCCCCTCGGGAACGGAAGCATGGAGCGCGCGCAAAATGTGGTTGGCATGGATAGAAAGGTAAAACCAAGAGTCAGTCAGGGATGAGCTACTGAACCACCAACGGCTCACGAAAAGGTTGTGAACTGTGCTGGTACCGAGAGGGGCTTTTTGTGCCGTTTTCCAATGTGCCAGAGACTCAGATGGATAAAGTAACTAGCTGGAATTACGTTGGAATTGATATCTTTCATCGCCACCAAGAAATGGCAAGAGTCCAGCAATTCTACTTGCAAATCCACCTACCAACATGCACTCGCCACCACATTGCGCAATCACTGTAATGGAACAGAAGAACTATAGTAATGTACAGTGAAGGATCAGCTCATAGGATGTTATAGTGTACTCGAATATAAGGTAAATCATAACTGAGCTCTTGCACCTACCGTGATTTATCCTTAGTCACATATCCATTTAGTGTCCCTCTCACGCTAAAGTGCTTACCGAGTGTCCTTTATTGAAAGCATATTAAAATTAATATGGCAATAGAGTGTGCTAAAATTTATATTGTTTGTTGTAAGGATCTTACAAATATCTCAATTTTGTGTTTCACTGCAGTAAAAGTTCAGAACTGCAACTGTTGAGAGTTATATGTTCATGCTTGCTAAGTGCTTGTTTCACTAATATGATGAATATGCGTTTATTTTGCTCTACTACAGTGCTCAAGACTAAACCCTCCCCCCATTGAAAGTAGTCCAAATGCACAAAGTTACTTAATTATAGAAAGTTTCAATTACTCTTGCTATTCCTGTCAAGTTCTGTACAGTATTGGGTTTCTCTTGCATATTGAAAGTTCTTATTAACAGTGTAACAGGATCCACAGTTTGTCTTTTGTCCTCAAGCTAAATAATGATTAATAGAAAGACCACTATCTATGATAACAGCAACAGTGTTTGTTAGTTTAATACATTTAACTTTCATTCTAAATAGAAAAGTGTTTAGCTGAGAGAGACTTAACCTATGCCCAGTTAATAATTTTGCAGTGAACTAAATTTACAATTTTTTGTCAGAGAGAGAAAGTAATACTGAACCTATGTCCAATTTATGATTCTACAGTGAATATTACTAGTAATGTTATTGAGACCATTCATTTTGACAAAGTCCTGAAGGAAATAGTGTACATCGTTAACTGTTATAATTATGAGGCAAATAGTTTGTTCTGCTCTGTCAGCTCCAACCTTAACGTGAACATATGCAGGTGCCCGAGTTCATTGCACTTTCGTGTGACAAGGTATAGCCTGTGTTACTTATTTTCAGTTTCTTGAACAAGAATGTTATTCATTCTTATGCCTAACTAGGCTGGCGACTGTTCTTATTATCATTTGGACAGTGTGGATAGGTAAATTATTGTTTGCTACTGTTTAAATATTTACGTATTTCTGACTTTCACTTCCGATAAGCCACCTCCGCTAAGTATATCATGGTCAACGCAACTAAATTCCTTTCAGAGGGTAGCACTGCACTGTTGCTCTATACCATAATTACTTTATCAAGATAGTTTCATTATACGATCTGCCTCCAACTTTAAGGTTATGGTATAACAGCAGTGGACGGTAGTGTTATACGTCCTCAACTATTTGCTGAGTCTATCCCAATCTCTGTCTCCCTCTAGAGCTCCCTCTAGTACCATGTCTTAGCAGATGTCATATCATCCTGTCCCTTCTTCTTCTTAGCGTTTTCCACATATTCCTTTCCTTTCCGATTCTGCGCAGAACTTTCTCATTCCTTACCTTATCAGTCCACCTAATTTTCAACATTCATCTGTAGCACCACATCTCAAATCCTTCGATTCTCTTCTGTTCCGGTTTTCGCACAGTCCATGTTTCACTACCGCACAATACTATGATGGCAGTTTGAGGCTGTTCCGATTTCTGCCACTTATCATTACTTTCGACTTTCTTCGATATGCTCTCATGCCATATTCTGTACTCATCACAATGTTCATTCCATTCAACAGATCCCGTACTTCTTCTTCTGCTTCACTGAGAATAGATACGTCTTACATTCTTTTAATACAAGCACTTCGCTTTTTTGGACTCTCACTCTTGTTCGCTCTTGATTGTTGTACGTAATCGTATACATTACCCGTCTTTCCCCACAGCTCACCAGTATTTTCCTAAGGTTTTCGAACATCTTGCACCATTTCGCATTATCGATTGTTTTCTCCAGGTCGACAAATTCTATGACCGTGTTTTGATGTTTCTTCATCTTTGTTTCCATTATCAACTGCAACGTCAAAACTGTCTCTCTGGTGCCTTTGCCTTCTCTAAAGCCAAACTGATCGTCTTCTAATAGATCCTCGATTTTCTTCTCCATTCTTCGGTATATTGCCCTTGTCAGTAACTTAGATGCAAGAGCTGCTAAACTGATTGTGCAATAATTCTCGCACTTTTCTGCTTTTGCTAACTACAGAATTTTGTGCATGATATTTTTCAGAAAGTCTGATGGTATTTCGCCAGTCTCATACATTCTATACACCAACGTGAAAAATCGTTTTGTTGCCACTTACTCTTATGGTTTTAGATATTCCGATGGAATTTTATCCATCCCTTCTGTCATATTTCATTTTAAGTTTTCCAAAGCTCTAATAAATTGTGATTCTTATAATGAATCCTCTTTCACTTTCCTATCGGCTCCCGTTTCTTTTTCTGTTTCGTCATTAGATAAGTCCTCGCCCTCATAAAGATCCTCAGTGTAGTCTTTCGACCTGTCCTCTCTCTCTTCTGCATTTAAGAGTGAAATTCCCATTGCATTCTTAATGTTACGGCTCTTGCTTTTAATTTCACCGAAGGTCGTTTTCACTTTTCTATATGCTGAGCCAGTCCTTCCGACGATCATTTCTTTTTCAATTCTTCAAATTTTTCATGCAGCCATTTCGCTTTAGTTTCCCTGCACTTCCTATTTATTTCATTCCTAAGTGACTTATGTTTGTGTATTCCTGATGTCCGCAGCTCGTGGTCGTGCGGTAGCGTTCTCGCTTCCCGCGCCCGGGTTCCCGGGTTCGATTCCCGGCGGGGTCAGGGATTTTCTCTGCCTCGTGATGACTGGGTGTTGTGTGATGTCCTTAGGTTAGTTAGGTTAGTTGGGTTTAAGTAGTTCTAAGTTCTAGGGGACTGATGACCATAGATGTTAAGTCCCATAGTGCTCAGAGCCATTTGAACCGTTTTGTATTCCTGAATTTCCCTCGAAATTTTGTACTTCCCTCATTCGTTGATCAACTGAAGTCTTTCTTCTGTTATCCATGGTTTCTTCACAGTTACCTTTCATATACCTACGGTTCCCTTTCTAACTTGTGCGCTCTTTTTAGAGATGTCAATTCCCGTCAACTAAACTGCCGACTGAGATACTCATTATCGTAGTACCTATAACTTCAGAGAACCTGACGCATATTTCTTTATTCCATAGTACTTCTGTATCCGGCTTCCTTGCGCAGTGATCCTTCCTGACAAGTCTGTTAAACTCAAGACTACTGTCCATCATTAACAACCTGAGATCTTAGTGTATATCTGCCTCTGGGTACCCCTTACAGTCCAATATCTAATTTCGGAATCCCTGCCTGACCATGATGTAATCTAACTGAAATCTTCCTGTATCTTCCGGCCTTTTCCTGGTACACCTTCTCCTCTTCTGATTCCTGAACAGAGTATTCGCTATTATCATCTGAAATTTATTGCAGTACTCACTTGTTGTTTCTTCTCTCCCATTCCAGCTACCAAACCCAGGTTCTCCCGTAATCCTTTACTCCTTCTCCTACAACCGCACTCCAACCCCACTTGACTATTAGGTTTTCATCTCCCATTACATACTGAATTACCCTCTCAATAACGTCATATACATCCCCCATATCTTCATTTTCTGCCTGCGACGTCGGCATGTATACTTGAATTGCTGTTGTCGGTGTTGGCTTGCTGTCGTTTCTGATGAGAACAACCCTATTGCTTGTTGTTTTGTAGGGCGGGCAACCACAGCCCTACCTCGACATCTTTCCGAAGAAAATTCTGCACTGGCTGTATGAATGATTTTTATTAAATCTGCGACCGTGTTCGCACCACTTATCGGTGCATCCTCTACTTATAACATACACTCCTGGAAATTGAAATAAGAACACCGTGAATTCATTGTCTCAGGAAGGGGAAACTTTATTGACACATTCCTGGGGTCAGATACATCACATGATCACACTGATAGAACCACAGGCACATAGACACAGGCAACAGAGCATGCACAATGTCGGCACTAGTACAGTGTATATCCACCTTTCGCAGCAATGCAGGCTGCTATTCTCCCATGGAGACGATCGTAGAGATGCTGGATGTAGTCCTGTGGAACGGCTTGCCATGCCATTTCCACCTGGCGCCTCAGTTGGACCAGCGTTCGTGCTGGACGTGCAGACCGCGTGAGACGACGCTTCATCCAGTCCCAAACATGCTCAATGGGGGACAGATCCGGACATCTTGCTGGCCAGGGTAGTTGACTTACACCTTCTAGAGCACGTTGGGTGGCACGGGATACATGCGGACGTGCATTGTCCTGTTGGAACAGCAAGTTCCCTTGCCGGTCTAGGAATGGTAGAACGATGGGTTCGATGACGGTTTGGATGTACCGTGCACTATTCAGTGTCCCCTCGACGATCACCAGTGGTGTACGGCCAGTGTAGGAGATCGCTCCCCACACCATGATGCCGGGTGTTGGCCCTGTGTGCCTCGGTCGTATGCAGTCCTGATTGTGGCGCTCACCTGCACGGCGCCAAACACGCATACGACCATCATTGGCACCAAGGCAGAAGCGACTCTCATCGCTGAAGACGACACGTCTCCATTCGTCCCTCCATTCACGCCTGTCGCGACACCACTGGAGGCAGGCTGCACGATGTTGGGGCGTGAGCGGAAGACGGCCTAACGGTGTGCGGGACCGTAGCCCAGCTTCATGGAGACGGTTGCGAATGGTCCTCGCCGATACCCCAGGAGCAACAGTGTCCCTAATTTGCTGGGAAGTGGCGGTGCGGTCCCCTACGGCACTGCGTAGGATCCTACGGTCTTGGCCTGCATCCGTGCGTCGCTGCGGTCCGGTCCCAGGTCGACGGGCATGTGCACCTTCCGCCGACCACTGGCGACAACATCGATGTACTGTGGAGACCTCACGCCCCACGTGTTGAGCAATTCGGCGGTACGTCCACCCGGCCTCCCGCATGCCCACTATACGCCCTCGCTCAAAGTCCGTCAACTGCACATACGGTTCACGTCCACGCTGTCGCGGCATGCTACCAGTGTTAAAGACTGCGATGGAGCTCCGTATGCCACGGCAAACTGGCTGACACTGACGGCGGCGGTGCACAAATGCTGCGCAGCTAGCGCCATTCGACGGCCAACACCGCAGTTCCTGGTGTGTCCGCTGTGCCGTGCGTGTGATCACTGCTTGTACAGCCCTCTCGCAGTGTCCGGAGCAAGTATGGTGGGTCTGACACACCGGTGTCAGTGTGTTCTTTTTTCCATTTCCAGGAGTGTAGTAACGTTGAACATTGGTGGGGAGTGGTTACGGGGCAATGTTCCACGTTACTATGTTATAAATAGCGTATATTGCCTGAGGATGCGTCGATAAGTGGTGCGAAACCGGTCGCAGATTTAATAAAAATCATTCATACAGCCTGTGCGGAAGTTTCTTTGAAAAAACCCTATTACTGAAGTGGTCACAGCATCTCGCTCGCTGTCCTACCTTGCTATTCATAATGAATCCTACTCGCGTTACACCATTTCTGCTGCTGTTGATATTACTCTATACTCGTCCTTCCCGGAAATCTTTGTCATCTTTCCATGTCACTTCACTGAACGTTGTAGTTATAGTTTCAATGATTATTCAATCTTTTTCTCATGGTCAGCTCCCTCTTGGCAGTTGCATTCCGGAGATCCGAATGGGAGACGAGTACGGAATCTTTTGACAATGGAGAGATCATTGTAACACTTTTTCAATTACATGCCACATGTCTTGTGGATACACGTTATGTCTTTAATGCAGTGGTTTCCATTACCTTCTGCCTCCTCATGCCGCTGATCGTTCATGATTCTTCCTCCTTTAGGAGCAGTTTGTCGCCCCAAGGGCAAAAGAGTGGTTGAACCTCTGTCTGCTCCTCCGCCCTCTATGACAAGGCCGTTAGCAGAATGAGAGTTACTTCTTCTATGTACGTCGTTGGCCATCATTGCTGATGACTTCTATCAAAAATTTAAACAGTGGCGGGTTTCGAACCCGGGATCGAGGACGTTTTCATTACTGTTATGTCCTAGCCAGTAATGCCACCCGAGCCCGCTGCCAAAAGGTTGGCAGCATCAAAGTTCGGACGCCGTCCGTATAAGCAGCGCCAGCGATACAGGATATCGCCGCAAGTCTGCGCGCGCCACCGCTGGCTTCTGGCTTCTTAAGCGCTGCAGTCGCGAGCGCTAGGACAGTTCTGTATTCGCCGCTCAGTTGTATACTCGCCACCGAATTGTGTACTGACTAATCAGTTGTGTGTTCATCGCGGCAGAGTTGTTGTTTGTCGTCAGCCGACGCTGACCTAGCCGCTCCGACTCGGACAGATTTCTGTAGACACCGAGTTCACTATTGTGTTATTGTATCTTCATAAATAAAAGATAAGTACCGACTTTTATTTAATCTGAGTGTTTGGGCTTTCATCTTTCTGTTTACTGTTCCAGCGGACCGGTCGTCCCGCTATTAAAAGTGTGGCGGTGACTTCGTAAGCCATTTCTACAGCCAAGTGTTTGTCGCTACGAACACCGCCACAAAACTGGCGACGAGGTCTTCCGAACTCGTGTGCAGGGCTGGTTCAACTTGTTCTTGTTCTACTACTTATAGCGATAAACTTTTGGGGGCTGATTTAATTTGTGTTCACTATGTCTGCCGAATTACAACAGTTGATCTTGTTACAGAGTCAGCAAATACAAAGTCTGGTGGAAGCAATCGCCAAACAAGCGGCTAATCCTCCAACGCAAACGGAACAAGCACAGGCAGCACCACCGTTCAGGGCTTTTGATGAATCCAGAGAAGAATGGCAAGAATATTTCGCGCAGTTGCAGGCGCACATGACAGTCTACAAAATCACAGGTACTGAGCGGCAGCTTTATTTAATTTCCACTGCAGGCGTGCAAATCTATCGACTCCTTTGTAAGTTGTTCCCGGAATCCCAGCCAGAAGCTTTAGACTATGACGTTGTTGTTAACAAGCTTGCTGAGTATTTCGAGTCGCGAGTTCATGTGGCAGCGGCCAGATTCAAGTTCTTCAGATTAAAGAAACTGCCACATCAATCTAATAAACAGTGGTTAACAGATTTACGGGGCCTCACCCGTCAGTGCCGATTTAATTGTGTGTGTGGAGCTTCCTACAGTGATGTCATGCTACGAGACGCTATTACTCAAAACATTGCAGATTCTCGTATTCGTGCTGCTATCTTAAAGTTGCCTGACCCGTCATTAGAGACTGTGATGAACATCATTGAAGCCCAAGATACTTTTGACTATGCTGAGTGTGAGTTAGATCAGCCATGTATTTCTCAAATTGCCTGTGCTAAGCAAGTTATGTCACGCCCGCGGCCCCACCGGCAGAGTCAGACTGTAAACACTAGCCGGCCGCGGCATGTTAAACACATTCGTCAGCCGCGTGTGCAAAATGATAAAGTTAAGTCTTGCCCTAAGTGTGTTCTTGCTCATCCTCGTGAACGTTGCCCGTTGAGAAACGCGGTTTGTCACTTTTGTCAAAGGAAAGGACACATCCAGACTGTTTGTTTGCGTAAACGCAAGAACAATTCTAGTGCTGCCCAGCCCATGGATATTCATGTTCTTCAGAGCCAGCCCGCCCAGAAGGTCGCGTTTAAAGACTCTTCCACGGTTCGTGTGGGTAATAAACTTGTTCGCAATAAGCCACCCACCCAGCCCTCTGCTATGGGACCCAAGTGTAATTCAAACGCTGTAAAACGTGATGTACAGACTGCAAGTGACGCGGGAGTTGTTGTTCCACCCGCCCAACCCACGAGTTGTCGTAAGCAGCGAACACGCGCTAAACGCGCTGATTTTGTGTTTTCCGCCTCCACTGCACCGATCCAGAGACAGTGTAATAAACTACACTCCTGGAAATGGAAAAAAGAACACATTGACACCGGTGTGTCAGACCCACCATACTTGCTCCGGACACTGCGAGAGGGCTGTACAAGCAGTGATCACACGCACGGCACAGCGGACACACCAGGAACTGCGGTGTTGGCCGTCGAATGGCGCTAGCTGCGCAGCATTTGTGCACCGCCGCCGTCAGTGTCAGCCAGTTTGCCGTGGCATACGGAGCTCCATCGCAGTCTTTAACACTGGTAGCATGCCGCGACAGCGTGGACGTGAACCGTATGTGCAGTTGACGGACTTTGAGCGAGGGCGTATAGTGGGCATGCGGGAGGCCGGGTGGACGTACCGCCGAATTGCTCAACACGTGGGGCGTGAGGTCTCCACAGTACATCGATGTTGTCGCCAGTGGTCGGCGGAAGGTGCACATGCCCGTCGACCTGGGACCGGACCGCAGCGACGCACGGATGCAGGCCAAGACCGTAGGATCCTACGCAGTGCCGTAGGGGACCGCACCGCCACTTCCCAGCAAATTAGGGACACTGTTGCTCCTGGGGTATCGGCGAGGACCATTCGCAACCGTCTCCATGAAGCTGGGCTACGGTCCCGCACACCGTTAGGCCGTCTTCCGCTCACGCCCCAACATCGTGCAGCCTGCCTCCAGTGGTGTCGCGACAGGCGTGAATGGAGGGACGAATGGAGACGTGTCGTCTTCAGCGATGACAGTCGCTTCTGCCTTGGTGCCAATGATGGTCGTATGCGTGTTTGGCGCCGTGCAGGTGAGCGCCACAATCAGGACTGCATACGACCGAGGCACACAGGGCCAACACCCGGCATCATGGTGTGGGGAGCGATCTCCTACACTGGCCGTACACCACTGGTGATCGTCGAGGGGACACTGAATAGTGCACGGTACATCCAAACCGTCATCGAACCCATCGTTCTACCATTCCTAGACCGGCAAGGGAACTTGCTGTTCCAACAGGACAATGCACGTCCGCATGTATCCCGTACCACCCAACGTGCTCTAGAAGGTGTAAGTCAACTACCCTGGCCAGCAAGATCTCCGGATCTGTCCCCCATTGAGCATGTTTGGGACTGGATGAAGCGTCGTCTCACGCGGTCTGCACGTCCAGCACGAACGCTGGTCCAACTGAGGCGCCAGGTGGAAATGGCATGGCCAGCCGTTCCACAGGACTACATCCAGCATCTCTACGATCGTCTCCATGGGAGAATAGCAGCCTGCATTGCTGCGAAAGGTGGATATACACTGTACTAGTGCCGACATTGTGCATGCTCTGTTGCCTGTGTCTATGTGCCTGTGGTTCTGTCAGTGTGATCATGTGATGTATCTGACCCCAGGAATGTGTCAATAAAGTTTCCCCTTCCTGGGACAATGAATTCACGGTGTTCTTATTTCAATTTCCAGGAGTGTATTTGTGAAGCTACGCATCCAGGATAAGACCTTCAATTTTCAATTAGACACTGGTGCGTCTGTGACTCTCATAAATAGTGCTACGTATGCGGCTATCGGCCGCCCTAAACTTTCAGCGGCAAAACATTCTTTGGCTACTTACAGTGGCGAACAAATTCCTGTGTTAGGTGTATGTAGCGTGCCAGCCACATTCCGTGGCAATACAAAAACAGTTTCATTCACAGTGCTCCGCGCTACAGACAGTGTAAACATTTTCGGATTGGACTGTTTTGACTTGTTTGGCCTGTCTATCCAAGACAATGTGTTGCAAATTAATTCTGTTGTTGTTCCTCAAGACAGCATAACCGATTTGTGTAAGCGATACAGTGACATATTTAAAGACGAACTAGGTTGTGCTGCGAACTTTGCCGCTCATATTACGTTAAAAGATAATGCTCAGCCTCGATTTTGTCGTGCTCGTCCAGTGCCTCGCGCCCTCCGGGCACCTGTAGAAGATGAACTTCGTCGTTGGCAAAACAACGGTGTTATTCAACCCGTTTCAGCGAGCCAGTGGGCTTCTCCCTTAGTTATTATAAATAAACCATCTGGCAAGTTACGTTTGTGTGCTGATTTTAAGTCGACAGTGAATCCTCAGACTGTCATTGATTCTTTTCCTTTGCCTAGACCGGACGAGCTGATGGATAAGTTAGGGGAAGCTCGTTTCTTTTCCAAAATTGATCTCCGTGAAGCATATTTGCAATTGCCCCTCGACGAGCAATCACAACAGTATTTTGTCATAAACACGTCGTTGGGGTTGTTCCGTTTTCTGCGTTTGCCTTTTGGTTGTGCGTCAGCTCCAGCTGTTTTTCAGCGTTTTTTGTCACAACTTCTGGCTAATGTGCCATCGTGTTGCAACTATTTAGACGATATTGTTGTGTCCGGTCGGACGCCTGCTGAACATTTCCGTAATTTGGAGTGTTTGTTTAAAGTGTTGTCTCAGGTAGGCCTACGTTGCAACATCGATAAATGTTCATTTTTCCTTACGGAGCTGGAGTATCTGGGACATGTTATTAATGCTCAAGGCATTCATCCCTCCCAGTCACATTTAGCAGCTATTCGTGATTTGCCCGCCCCTCGCAAACTGCATGAATTGCAAGCAGTTCTTGGCAAATTGACATATTATATTAGGTTTATACCTAATGCATCACAGATTGCTGCACCGTTGCATCGTCTCCGCCGTAAGAATGTTCCGTTTGTGTGGTCAGCTGATTGCCAATCAGCCTTCCAGCAGCTTAAAGAGGCTTTATTGAATGATCGTTGTCTGGTCCATTACGACCCTAACAAGCCTCTGGTGTTAGCTTGTGATGCCTCTTCTTTCGGCCTCGGTGCTGTGTTGTCTCACCGAGTCGGTAACACCGAACGTCCTATTGCGTTCATCTAAATTGCTCAACAAAGCTCAGTGTAATTATAGCCAATTGGACAAGGAAGCGTTGGCTATTGTGTTCGGTGTCACAAAATTCCATCACTACCTCTATGGTAGACCATTCTATTTAATGACAGATCACAAGCCCCTGACGTCACTGTTTCATCCGTCTAAACCAGTTCCTCAGCGGACAGCTCAGAGACTACAACGTTGGGCTCTTTTGTTATCACAATACCAGTATGAGATACTGTATCGCCCTACGGCTCAGCATGCAAACGCTGACGCGCTTTCTAGATTGCCGATTGCTGTGGATGATGTCTTCGATTCCTCTGAAGACTCGTGCCATCAGATTGACGCCGATGAGCATCAATCCCTCCGGGATTTTCCGATTGATTATCGTCAGGTGGCACGTGAGACAGCTACGGATCCTCATCTGAGTTTACTATTACGTTTTGTTCAACGTGGTTGGCCGTCCAAGGCAAAGAACATATCGGATCCTGTGGTTCGTCGCTATTATCCGCAACGTCATCTGTTGTCTGTTTCGCACTGAGTTTTGCTGTTACGCACCGAGAATGACCAGCTTCGTGTCGTGGTTCCCCAAGTGCTCCAATCCAAGGTCCTCGACTTGCTGCATCAAGGTCATTGGGGAGTGGTCCGCACCAAGCAGCTTGCCCGCCGTCATTGTACATGGATCGGCATTGATAAGCAGATTACGCAGATGTCTACAGATTGTTCGACGTGTGCCGAACACCAAGCTGCTCCGCCTCAACGCTGTTTTGAGTGGGCACGCCCTGCCGGTCCCTGGCAGCGAGTGCATATTGATTTCGCTGGTCCGTATTGGAATTCTCGTTGGCTCATCGTGATAGATGCATTTAGTAATTTTCCGTTTGTTGTGCCCATGCAGTCTACAACGTCTGCACAAACTATACAGGCGTTGACTTCAATTTTTTGTATTGAGGGTCTTCCAGAAGTTTTAGTGTCTGACAATGGTCCACAATTTACCTCTGCTGAATTTGAAAGTTTTTGTTCTGCCAATGGCATTCGCCATGTTCTTACTCCGCCGTTCCACCCTCAATCGAATGGTGCAGCGGAACGTTTTGTACGCACATTCAAGGATCATATGGACCGCCTTCGTGCTACGCACTCTCGTCAGCAGGCCCTCATCACGTTCCTGTCGTCGTACCGGACCACGCCACGCGACGGCCCTTCGCCTGCGGAGCTTCTCCACGGCCGTCGTCATCGCACCCTACTACGGTTGTTGCACCCCCCGGATCGACCCGCCGCTTCTGAGCATCGCACGCGTTTTCAGCGCAACGACGCCGTTTTTTTCAGAGTTTATCACGGTCGCCGTCGTTGGGAACGTGGTACCGTGATAAGTGTCCAGGGTCGCGGTTTTTATACTGTTCAAGGTGCTACTGGGGTGCACAGGAGGCATCAGAACCAGTTGCGCCGCGCTGGCCGCCCGGATTCTGCCGCTCGTTCTTTGTCCACAGATTTGGTCCGCGGCGGGTTCCAGCCGCGCCTTCCGACTTCACTGCCGCCCCCAGGGCAGCAGCGGCAGCAGCAGCAGCCGTCGCCGCTACCACGCCGACAGCCCGTCCCGTTGATGCCTCCCGCGCAGCTTCATTCGGGAGCGCCCCAGGTGGTCGCTCCGGCGCCTGCGGTCCCTCTTCAGTCGCCACCGCCTTCGGAGCTGATGGACGTCGACCCCTCAGCCGGGCCGCCTTTCCAAGCGGTGGCTGTGCAGCCTGTCCTGCAGCCGCTTTCCTTGGGCACCCCCAAGGAGTCTGACACCGCAGCGCCTTGTCCGGCGCCCACTCAGCAACCGTCGACGCAGCGTCAGGAGACGCTGCCTCTCTTCGTGGGTCCCGACGCCCCGTCGCGTCCAGTACCAGAAGCTGCGCCCGTGGTCACAGGCGTGCACCCTGACCTCGGTTTTCAGTCGGTGTTTCCCGAGGCCCCGCGCAGCCAATGCTGGGGTGCGGACCGGGGACTGCCACCGACAACAGTCTCCGCCCCGGTCTCTTCTGCTACGCCTGCGGCCAGACCCCTCCCCCGCCGTCGACGCTCGCCACGTCACTATTCAACGACGGTGCGGCGATTTGGGGGGAGGAGTATTATGTCCTAGCCAGTAATGCCACCCGAGCCCGCTGCCAAAAGGTTGGCAGCATCAAAGTTCGGACGCCGTCCGTATAAGCAGCGCCAGCGATACAGGATATCGCCGCAAGTCTGCGCGCGCCACCGCTGGCTTCTGGCTTCTTAAGCGCTGGAGTCGCGAGCGCTAGGACAGTTCTGTATTCGCCGCTCAGTTGTATACTCGCCACCGAATTGTGTACTGACTAGTCAGTTGTGTGTTCATCGCGGCAGAGTTGTTGTTTGTCGTCAGCCGACGCTGACCTAGCCGCTCCGACTCGGACAGATTTCTGTAGACACCGAGTTCACTATTGTGTTATTGTATCTTCATAAATAAAAGATAAGTACCGACTTTTATTTAATCTGAGTGTTTGGGCTTTCATCTTTCTGTTTACTGTTCCAGCGGACCGGTCGTCCCGCTATTAAAAGTGTGGCGGTGACTTCGTAAGCCATTTCTACAGCCAAGTGTTTGTCGCTACGAACACCGCCACAAAAATTACTAATAAAAGATGTTTATGAACAATGAAACCAAGTAGAGTTCCCTGGAATAAATGTTTGCTATAATTTAACTTCCACTCACTTGGATCCAATGTCATTTCAAAGAATGAATGTAGGATTACCTCTCCAGTTATGCAGTATCTCAGTAACCAACAGCTTAAAATTATCCAGGGAAATTGAAGCTATTGAATGCGAAGACTGTGAATCAACGGAATCATTCACTAGTTGTATGAACAATTCAGAGGACGCACAGAGGCTTACAGAGCGCTAATAAAATGGTGAATCATTCTTGCCGATAGAAATAAAAGTGTTGCTTCCAAAAGAACTCTCGATCTGTAAGAGTGGCTATTGAAAGAAGCATCTGAATAATTGTGCACAGAGGTATCAGCTATACACTGTTAACAAAATATAACCTGGATCCACCTGAAAGTCATTTCGGCATCTCAGTTGCAACGATCATCCGTCAGCAACAGACTTCCTCAGGTCGCACGTGTTGAAGTGTGTTTACAGTCCTGTTAAACTTTCATTATCCTCTGGTAGAAACTGTGAACATAAATGTGAATTTTCGGTGTCGTCAGACGCTGACGTTAGGTAGACATTTACAACAAAAAGTCAGAGAGTTCTGGAACTGGAACACACAATTCAAAAAAGCACTGTGTGGTCCACATAGCTTCACAGAGGCTCAACCCGATCCACAACGTATGCTGGAGAGGTTTGAAAACTCCTCATCAAAATGAAGTTTAGTTTATCTTCTGGTCGGTAACGTGGTGTACCATGCAAGAAGAGTCACAAAATGCTCTAAGTGTTCGTCTGACATACCACTCTCTTTGCTTCCCTCTATTATAGATCATGGCTTTTTAATGGGAAGCACATTGGTCCCGTCCTCATGAATATGGCCCTTCAGTGTTCTTATCCAGATGGGAAATACCGTCGCGGCAGAACTCCGTGACGAAAGTTTATGGGGCGACATTTTCTATGAATGTTTAAATAGTTTGGATGACACGAGCGTTGAAATATCGAACGTTGGATGCTGAGAAAATCATGTTGTTGTTCATTATATGAAATGCCGTTTTTTTACGGACATCAAACAATTTCGGAAAGAGCTGAAGTCTTCAAAAACACGAAGACCGCCTACAAACTAACTAAACTATCTGTTGCTGGTGCTTAACCAGTTGACTTTATTAAATCCACGTTCTACTCATTTCATTACACAAATTTCATGAGTGACCCATTACATGAACGACTCAGTTTGCTGCATTTGCCGTAGTAACTTGCGGTTTCGTGCGTCAGAAGAGGAGCATCTGACATCTAGCGGCGAAACCGGTGAACTAGGGGCGTCAGCACATTTTCTCTTCTACTTGCTAAAAGAAACTGTCAGGTACGTTGCAAAGCATACATTATTGTGAGTGTGATACAGCTTCAGGTACAAAAAAATTTGAAATGATAGTGAAACTGATAACCGACTCCGTTCACAAGTAAATGCGAGTTATTGAGTGGCTTCAATGGCACGATCGCAAGCGTTCGGAGTTCGCGCGTTTTAGCGCTGTGTCGCACACCGCAAGACAGAAGAAATGAATTACTAGCAATCAACGCAGCTATAGCGGCGGTCCCTCGTGTTACTTTAATTAGCCATATCCAGGAAACTCCAAATATGTACAAACTATTCTCTCGGCGACGACCCGTTACACTGGCTAAGAT
Organism: Schistocerca piceifrons; assembly: GCF_021461385.2. Lineage (NCBI taxonomy): Eukaryota > Metazoa > Arthropoda > Insecta > Orthoptera > Acrididae > Schistocerca > Schistocerca piceifrons. Next base: position 498,099,683 of record NC_060139.1, on the reverse strand, counting down.
TTTACAATAGGCCACACTTGAAGTAATAAAAGGCAACCAGTTAGTTATCAAGACCCAACAATTAGTCGAATGTACATTTCGTAACTGGAAGCGTAAGATAAAAGTAAATTAATCTGAGACTGCGCTGTTGATGCATTATATTAAAAGCTTGCGACATTCAGCTGAATTGCTTTATAATTGGAGGTGTGAAGGGGCAGGGGCAAAAAATAGACTTGCGTTTATAGGTTTTTTTTACGTCTAAATTAACTAATGCACAAGACGTACCGTTTTGAAATTTTCACTTTCCTGTTGCTGTGAGACCCTAATACCACATCTCATTTCCGTCCCTATGGAGATTAGATTAAGAGTTTCCTGTTTCAAGATTGGTTCAAATGGCTCTGAGCACTATGGGACTCAACTGCTGAGGTCATTAGTCCCCTAGAACTTAGAACTAATTAAACCTAACTAACCTAAGGACATCACAAACATCCATGCCCGAGGCAGGATTCGAACCTGCGACCGTAGCGGTCTTGCGGTTCCAGACTGCAGCGCCTTTAACCGCACGGCCACTTCGGCCGGCCCTGTTTCAAGAGATAGAAGAAAGGAAGATTAGGATTTAACGTCCCGTCGACATTGAGTTCATTAGAGACAGTTGACAAAAAACATAATGGACAGGTTCAGCATACCCTCAAACGCACTGCAAGGCACACAAATGAATTAATGTCCATTGAAGCAGGTGTGCGCATGTTGTTGTTGTTACAAACAGTCCTGTCGGAGGAACATCCGCAACTGAGCGTTATACCAGAGGTTGAAAATACCGATACAGTCGTAAGGTTCTTTTATTAACACACGACCGGTTTCGGGCTCTTTTAAGCCCATCTTCAGATGTAGTATTGAAAATATCAAGACACCTGATGATGGGCGTATAAGAGCCCGAAACCGGTCGTATGTTAACATAAGAACCTTACAACTGTAGCGGTATTTTCAACCTCTGGTTGTTGTTGTTGTTGTTGTTGTTGTTGTTCACCCCACCCTTGTTCCCCCACTAAACGGGTAGAGCTGCACTGGCAAGGGAATCCACATTCTTCGACAGTTGACATTTAAGGCGGTAGTAACACACGTCCAGCCATTAGTTGTTCTCTGCCTGTGCCGATATACCGAAAACTGACTCCATTTCTTTATTGTATTGTTTTGACAGTACAGTGACTCGTCAAGCTTTTAAGCACAGGAAATAAAAGAGAACGTGGACTCATCTCCTGAACAGCGATTGACATTTAGAAAATGTTTCTAATTTACACAAAGAAAAATTTTACTGATTTTATTAATAACACATAATGAATCCTAACCCTTTTCAGTATGAGTTGCAGAAAACTCAAGACATGACACACATCAGGAAACAATTAAGGTCGTCATCCTAGGTAATATCTTGTTACGTCTTCTCAAATTCTTCAACATTCTTCCGGCTAGATTCTTTTTTTCCCCCTGATGCGGTAGATGGTTCGACTGGAGCCAATTTCTATCTCGTAAAGTGATCTTGTTGGCAGGTTGTGGTCTCGCGGTCGTGTTCTCTCTTCCCAAACACGGGGTCCCAGGTTCGACACAAAACTGACATCAAAAGAAATGAAAATACGTTGCATTTCATCAGTAATTAGTATAATGAGTGGAATATGGATTTCTAGCTTACCATTGATATATGAGTCATATAAAATTGTCATCGTATACGCTATATCTCGTCAACATCCTCAACAACGAGGCAAGTGCAGACTGCTACAAAGGGACAAATGGAGAGCTAGGCTGCCATATTCAATTCATTATGTTAGGTCTCTAATCAATGGTAAAATGTAACATATTTTCATATATTCTGACATACTTTGGTGTTGTTTTTGTAGACGGTATGTCGAAACGCGTAAGGCGATTTTGGAAGTAAAAAGTGTAGTCAAGACATCTAAAAACTATTAAAGTCAATCACATGATCGCTTCATCTTATATCATTTTCGTGCAAATTGCAACAATACATGTAATTTTTCCTCACTGATTGTGAAGTGTCATGGAACTTCTTATTTAACAAAAAAAAGTAAACGAAAAAAGCTTGTGCAGTGACACTTCTATAAAAGCAAACGACGGATGTCTGATGCATGTAGTGTAGAAGCCGAAGCGTAGCTTCAACAGCTCGCGCCGGCCACCGGCCCTCGCCGGAAATACCGTGTTAAACAATCTGAATGGCTCTGTTATGCCGGTGCGTCAGAGCTCGGGAGGCGCGACACACGGAACGAGGACGTGGTTCCTCGCTCTACTCGAATGCAAGCAAGTGTCTTAATCAGTGCGGGGTCTCATTCTATTTGATATTATCCAGAATTCAGCTGTTGACACAAAAAATGTTTTATTTAAAATATTTATTGGATGTAGATAAGCACTTAAAGAAAGTTTTATTGGTATTAAACTGTTGATAGCGATTGCTGAAAACTGAAAACCCCAGTACTTTAAAGGAGATGGACAAACAGTTACGTCTATAAGTCTGTCGGATGAAATATTTTATGCTCGCATGCTTCCAACACAAATATCAAATGGTTCAAATGGCTCTGAGCACTATGGGACTTAACATCTGAGGTCATCAGTCCCCTAGACTCAAAACTACCTAAACCTAACTATCTTAAGGACATCACACACATCCAAGCCCGAGGAAGGATTCGAACCGTGACCGTAGCAGCAGCGCGGTCCCGGACTAAAGTGGCTAGAACCGCTCGGCCACAACGGCCGGCCACAAATATCCATCGAATCTGAGTGAACAGGGATACAGTGAAGGAAGGGGTGGGGTATGAAGAACCAAAGAAACAGCTTCATCGTGTAGGGCCCCCGCGAGCACGCAGAAGTGGCACAACAAGACGTGGCGTCGACTCGACTAATGTCTGAAGTACTCCTGGAGGGAATTAACAACACGAATCATGCAAGGCTGTAAGAATACGATGGGGTGGAGATCTCTTCTGAGCAGCACGTTGCAATCCATCCCAGATATGCTCAATAATGTTCATGTCTGGGGAGTTTGGTGGCCGGCGGAAGTGTTTAAACTCAGATGGGTGTTCCTGGACCCACTCTGTAGCAATTCTGGACGTGTGGGGTGTCGCATTGTCCTGCTGGAATTGCCGACGTCCGCCGAAGTGCACAATGAACATGAATGGATGCAGGTGAAGAGACAGGATGCTTACGTACGTATCACGTGTCAGAGTCGTATCTATACGTATCAGGGGTCCCATATCACTCCAACTGCACACCATTACAGAGCCTCCACCAGCTTTAACAGTCCCCTGCTGACATGTAGAGTCCATGGATTCATGAGGTTGTCTAAATACCCGTACATATCCATCCGCTCGATACAATTTGAATCGAACCTCTTCCGACCAGGCAACATATTTCAGTCATCAACACTCCAATGTCGCTGTTGACGGGCCCAGGCGAAACGTAAAGTTTTGTGCCGTGCAGTCATCAAGGAAATAAGAGTGGGTGAAGGCTCCGAAAGCCCACAATGACGATGTTTCATTGAATGGTTCGCACACTGACACTTGTTGATGGCAAAGCAGTGAAATGTGCAGCAATTTTCGGAAGGGTTGCACTTCTTTCACGTCGAACGATTCTCTTCAGTCGTCGTTGGTTCCGTTCTTGCAGGATCTTTTTCCAGTGGCAGCGACGTCGGAGATTTTATGTTTTACTGGGTTCGTGATTTTCACGGTACACTCGTAAAATGATCGTACGAGAAAATCCCCACTACATCGCTAACTCAAAGATGCTGTGTCCAATCGATCGTGCGCCAACTGTAACACCACCTTCAGACTTACTCAAATAATGATAAGCTTCCATTGTAGCAGCAGTAACTGGTCGAACAGCTGCTCCAAACGCTTCTTGTCCCACGGATGTAACAACTGCGCCTGACACTTTTTGTCTTACATAGGCGTTCCCGACAGCAGCTCCATATAGATCCCCAAAATGGGAATCGAGAATGGTCCTGTGTATTATAAGAGTGTATCAAAGTCTCTATAGCAGTTTCTCAGACTAGCCCGGGCATACAAAAAGAAGCAAGCAAGAGACTTCAGTTTATATATGTAGAGAGGGAAGATTTATTAAAAGAGTTTTATTTACTTACTAAAACATGGCTACAACTTACATTTTACGGTTGCATGCACTAATGTTCGTCAGCCTGGCGGGTGTTTGTCTCGTATTTCCAATTTAACGAGTTTCAAATTTTTTCCTTAACTAGTACTGTGAAAATTTGCTTCTTGCCGAATTTCGTGATTCTGGGCCAACAGGAAATACATTATCGGTTTTGATGAATGAGTTCGAGAGTGTAAATATATGACATAAATGATCAAATCTTATGATTGCATCGACTTCGATGCTTACAATTTTTACTCCACCAAGTAACTATAGATCTTAGTCTTTAACATAAATTTTAACTTAATACGCGAAACTGTTCCAGAGGAAAAGCGTCTTAACAGACGGACAGGCAAACAGACGGACAATTGGAATTCGATTACTCGATAAATAGAACAATGCTCAAGGCTGTCAATTCAACTAAGTACCTGGGTGTTAAAATCACGAACAACTTCAGTTGGAAAGACCACATAGATAATATTGTGGGGAAGGTGAGCCAAAGGTTGCGTTTCATTGGCAGGACACTTAGAAGATGCAACACGTCCACTAAAGAGACAGCTTACACTACACTCGTTCGTCCTCTGTTAGAATATTGCTGCGCTGTGTGGGATCCTTTCCAGGTGGGATTGACGGAGGACATCGAAAGGGTGCAAAAAAAGGGCAGCTCGTTTTGTATTATCACGTAATAGGGGAGAGAGGGTGGCAGATATGATACGCGAGTGGGATGGAAGTCATTAAAGCAATGACGTTTTTCGCCGCGGCGACATCTATTTACGAAATTTCAGTCACCAACTTTCTCTTCCGAATGCGAAAATATTTTGTTGAGCCCAACGTACATAGGTAGGAATGATCATCAAAATAAAATAAGAGAAATCAGAGCTCGAACAGAAAGGTTTAGGTGTTCGTTTTTCCTGCCGCTGTTCGGGAGTGGAATGGTAGAGAGATAGTATGATTGTGGTTCGATGAACCCTCTGTCAAGCACATAAATGTGAATTGCAGAGTAGTCATGTAGATGTAGAAAGCGAACCTAGCAGGGCTCTGTTTTTGCAGACTGAGGCATGGAATCTTAAAAAGCAATGATCATGTCACCAACGCTTCCGGCATAAGTGCAGGTATAGTCTAGGGCATAATCTGAATATAAATAGACTGTTTAATTCGCGACCTACTGCTATCACAGAAGAAACTAAGACCAAACGAAAAATTTTGTACGTTTCATAAATCTAATAATAAATATAATTATGATGCCACATTTAATGACTGAGGAGGAAGTAAGTTAGAAAAAATAATTGAAATTACATGATAAAAAATCATATAATAATAAAGACGAAACATACAAAGGAAATACGTCTTCGCCACGAAAGGAACGTGGTGAGTCCATCACTTTTTCGTAGGCTTTCGTTCCTTCTTTGCATCGTTTACGTTTGAAAGTTTCATTTTGTTGATCTTAAGAGTCCGGTTTCTTATGTAACATGGGGCTGCTAGTCCCCCATCGGGAGCCTTTTCAGGTGGCGGATCGGTAGACGCTCAGTAGATATAGTGGGTATCGAGGAAATAAAATACTAGGGGCCATGGAGAAGGCAGAGCCTCTAGGATAGGCATCCAACCATTATGCCACTGGTCCCACAGGTTGGGGGTTGTGCAGAGGACTACCTTTCCGCTCACACAAATAAATATTTTTGGTCAAGACTCTGAATCAGGAATATCTCAGCTGGAATGGGACACGGTGACAGACAACGCTTTCCTTTCTAACCTGGAATATAAGAATCCTACACAGGCCACGAAGCACACAGAATATGACCAAGGAGTTAGAGAAATGCAAACTGAAAGTTGTAGCTCTACAGGAGATTAGATGGAAGAGTACAGGATTAATCAAGGTAAGCAACGTGAATAGCCTGTGTGGAAACTGTGGCAAGCCTCATGAATTACATACTGATTTCTATGTAAAGGGCTCAGAATTAAAAGTATTACGATCGCTTTCCGGAACAGCGACATATCTGTGATTAATGCACACACACCAAATTATAATGTAAAAATAGTATTGTGTGATTTTGACGCCGAATTAGGTCAAACCGGTGATGGGTAATGCAAATCTGCATCAAATGAGCAGTGATGATTTCATCCCTTCGATCAATTTCGCAACTGACAACAATATGTGCATCATAATAACATCGTTTCAACATAAAAATATACATAAAGAGACATGGATGGCACCAGAGGGCAAATCCTAGGTCAGATAGGCCTTGGATACATCCAGAAGAGACAAGCGAAACTATAGAGGAGCAGAAAGTGACACTTATCGCTTTCTGGTATACTTAAGAAGAACATTAAATTTAAGAAGGTGTGTAAAATAGCTACGCGTACTCAACTTATGTTACATACACATTAAAAGAGATAGAGATTAAAAGAAAATACTAGCAGAAACACTCGCAGAAAACCTAAGTAAATGTGAGGAACATGTGGGAGACTGATACCAAACACGACTGGTGTCATGGAAACAGTAAAAAAGTTAGCATCTGAAATTCTAGGTAAACGATAGAAGTCACGTAAGGTATGGTCCAATCAAGTGTGACAGCAAAACATTGGAGAGAGAAGTTGGCTGAAACAGGTGGTTGGGTAATATGAAGGATCAGAAGTTAAAAGACAAGTATATCAGAATAAGGAAGGAAACGGCTACTACACTAGGGCAGGAACAACAGAAACATTGCAAGGTATTAATAGAGGAAGCTCATCCGTCATAGGACATAACAAATCCACCAAAAAATGGAGGAATTAACACAGAAAAATTAGAAAAAGAAACATTTATTGAAGACACACGGGGGGAGATACGAATGGTGCTGTAACAAAACATTGATGGACAAATTCGTCGCATAATTGTGATGAACCCAATAGGGACACCCAGTCACAGGAATGGTGGATATTAAAAACCAGGAACTGACAGAATTATGCTCACAAGCTGATATTGGCCGAAGGATGAAGAAAAGAAGACTGACGTGGGCAGGACACGGTAATTAGTATGGTAGAGGTAAGACTGCCGAGAACAGCATTCTCAGCATCCATGGAGGGCACAGGGATCCGAGCAAGACCACGACAGGATGGAGAAATGGTACTAATAGAGATACAAAGGCGATGGGCCTGAGAAAAGGAGAATGGACCACGAAAACCAGGAACAGAAATGATTGGTGGAGGAATGTAGAGAACGCATATGGTCTCCCAGGCCATAGCGGCAGTTAAGGAAGAAGAAGAGGAAGAAGAATTCTTAATCCTGGTTTACATAGGCGACGAAGTCTTTCAAAATCTACGCTAATATATGTAAGAGTATTTTGTACAATTTCTCTCATCGAAAATTTCAAAAAAATCGTTAATTATTTTTAACCGAAAGAAGTTGCCAGTGCCCCGTTAGTGGACAAGAGGCTGAACAACTTCAGTCGCCCTACTTTTGATGTTTGTCAAAATACATCCCTGGACGCACTTTTCCTGAGCGAGCGGTTGTTAAAGCGGTACATGGTGTACAGAGCATAAGTAGATCTGTGAACTCGGTATGCAGTCCCGTAACAGTTGCATACCTCAGAAACGGAGTTTTTCAATATGACACAACCCCATCATATAAAGTGCTCCACTGAAAAACAGTAAAAATGTCATTTAAGAAAGCTCTCATTTCTTATGGCTACAAGTTAATATCTCCTAACATGCACTGAGTGAGATGATTTTACTATACATCATTTCAACGTCTTCGTTTCCCCGAACGAGAAGAGAACCAAGCTCAGTCTCAACAGCGACTGCCACTCTTTACTCCACCTATGCAACAAGGGCCTCAGAAAGGTAACCCGAAAATAGTCGTAACGAGCTATCTGCAGTCTCCATTCCTTTTCTTGACATTTCAGCTTTCCCTGACTGAAAAAACTTGACCTTGTGATGAGGCATATGAGGAAATGTTTCATCGAAGTTATGTAACAACAGTTTGAGTAAAACCTCCGTATATTTCTTTTCCTTTGATCAAATTCACAAAAACAGTAAAACATTGTACAGGTATTAATCTGTCTTCAGCTCCTGCCACAGTTCAGATCTGAAAATTCTAGTAAAATTCCGTTCATGCTGCATATTACTCCTGATAAACATCCATCGGTTTAGTCACTAAAACCTTTTCTCGCCCATAGAGAGGAAATGTTTGATGATCCGTACACTACGTGAAGTCGTGAATACCGAAAAGACCGAGTTAGTGGTTCCATTTCGTCTGTCGGCACGTTTTCTTCCTCCACATACAGGCAACCGCGGCTCACGCTCAGAGGCTGTAACAATGGTCTCTTCCGTCGTGAAATGCTCACACCGACCGACCCCTGGAGACTAAACCTTCTGTCTGTAACGGTGCTGACTTTGTCAGACGGTCAGACAGCAATGGGAACACTGGATTTCTGACTGTTGGCACAGCCAACTGTGTGTGCAAAAAGAGTCCTAGTGCAAAACCAGATCTCTGTTTTTATACTATTTATTTTCAGTGTTGTATAATCGTATCTACAATACACTACCTAAATGTGGAGCGCCTATTTAAAGAATTATAGCCTCTATCCATTTCTTGTAGAACTATATCTAGCTTTCCTCCTCCCAACTCGGCGCTTCCTCACCTTTGTGCAAAGCAAAATTACACTTGCTATCCTGGAAACTGGCACAGCTTCATTAATTCACAATAGAAACAAGATACTGAAATTTCGACTTTCTGACTTATCTCAAAGAGGTCGACAATCCACAATCCATACACAATGTGCCATGAAACCTTCTAAAAATTAAAAAATTAAATACTTGCGCAACAGTAACTTCAGGTTTTTGAAAAAATCCATCTAATATCTAAAATTCAAGTTTGTAGCTTTAATATCCCACACCATTAAAATTTACGAAATACATTGATTTTTGTGGGAAATATAGGCTTAAATCAATGCAATGGGAACACTCGATTTCTGACCGTTGGCACACCCAACTCTGTGTGCAAAGAGAGTCCTAGGGCAAAACCAGATCTCTGTTTTCATACTATTTATTTTCAGTGTTTCCTTTGAGTCTATTATAACTCTAATGTCCAGTTCGCAAACGCAGATACCTCATGATCCACTCGTAAGCTTGTTGTTCTCAATTGTGTATACTCCTTAAGTTGGATTAAGTACGTTTATTCGTCTGTAGTTATTGCAAATTCTCTTGTGGCCTTTCTTGTAGACTGGTTTTACTTCTGCCTTTTTCTAGTTTTGAGTGAATTCCTTTTCATTCCGACAAGTACTGTACTTACACACATAAAAACATGTCAATAAAAACACTTAGATTTTCACTGCAGTTACACTTGATAGTTTTGACGCCAACTAAAAGATTGTAGTAAATGTATAATCGGATAACAGCATGAAATCCGTAAGAGCAGTCAGAGGCATGTTAAACAATTCTTCCTAACTTTGGGAAACGAAAAATTACACCCCGTACGTTTGTCGTCTCCGATATTGGTGCTGCTTCAGTAGTTTCTATAAAAAGATTCCGATTACTTCTCACGTCCTGCACCTAAATAGGAGGGGTAAGGACAACTCAGGAGATCTGTTATTAGAAAACGTAAGGGGAACCATTAATTTATTATAGGGGCCATGTGAGGCATCGACAGGAAGATAAATACGGAATAAAGACAGAGAGCATTAAAGGAAATTAAAGTAACAGAACTCCCATTTCATCTTATTGCACCAGAGAGAAAAATGAAATCAACTTGCTTCCTGAGAGTATTAGGGAAATGAAACTAAAAGAGTCGTTAACCTGATTGTAAGATCTTAGTAGTCGGAAAGAAACTGATGTCATTCGTCTGCTTTAAAACCATACAACCATGAGGATAGAAAGTTTTTGTGGTGGTGGTTGTAAGTTGTGTTCATATTTCTGTAGAGTCAATATGAATAAATGAAGAGTTTTCACAGTCATGAAAAAGGGAGATAAACGCAGAAATTTAGCAATGAGTAAATTCTGTATAGATCAGGATACAGAAGTATTTGGTTGTGACTTACTATAGGAAAATGTAATATTTGTGATTGTTGCAGCATATAGGAATATATCTTCACTGGATAATGAGTAAATTTTGATGAAACATTATTAAAATTTATTGTTTTCTCTGTTAGAAAGAAGGACTGGTTCAAACTTGCGGTGTTTTTAATGTAAATTTCTTGAAGGAATCTGACGGTAAAAGTAATTCAGAGATGCTTTTAGCCACTTGCAATTTAGTATAAGCCATAAAGGTTCCTACCTGAGTTGCTCAAGACAGTAGTACCTTACACATAACGAATTCCTTCAACAAACAGAAGATATAGAGACACATGCCTCTCCAGTGGTAAATGGATTGTCAGATAACGATCCACGATGGTCATATTACGTAACTTAGCTCCATGTACAGTTCAGAAACACTCTAAGAAAACAGTGAATCTGTTAACGAAAAAACTACTGAAGGTTTTAAAGAAACCTTAAAATATATCAGTTTTAGGTTTGTTGTGAACTTTAAGCTAACTCTAAATTCAACGTATTTCTTAATGATTCAGTTTATTTCTTAATCCATTTCTTAAAGTGGTTTTCCTAAAAAGATAATTGAATGTAATAATGGAAAGTCGTTGAAGAAGCCTTGAATCACTATAGTTATCAGAGTCTCTCCACAGCGAAAAATAGACTTTTCCAAACAGTCAGACTAGTAAAGACGCAGAATTACGATCTTATTAGGTATAAATTGTACTGTAATATATTAAGAAAAGTTGTGAAGAAGTCCAGGAGTATGCACATCTTGTCTGAAACTAACAGATGTCACAGTTAAAACAATATGGAGTAATGGAGTAATACTAAAAGAGAAACATGGAAAGAAACCATAGAAGATGATAGTGTTTCTGTTAAAGAGAGGGAGAACATTGTAAAAGATAGTTCACGTGCAGCAGATGTCTTTAATAACTACTTCAGTTAGTTCAGGAGAGAAAGCAAAACAGCACACCGAAGAATCAGTACAGAGGACATTTATCTAACATAAAAATTAATCTCATATCCTCATGATTTTAAAAAGCAGAATTCACATGGTGTGTACAATACCTCCAACAGGACACTAACAATTGTTGACATATAACGTGTAATGTTCTTAGTCAATATGTAATGCATCATTATCTCAGGGTGGCTTCCTGGAAAAAATTAAATATGTCATTGTCAGGCGCCTCTACGAAACATCAACTCCAGGGAGGTCAGTAACTACCGCCAAGTATCAGTTCTTACATCAGTTTCTAAAATTTTCAAGAAGTTAATGTACTCCAGGTTGTCACCTATGTGTGTAGTAAGAGGATACTTAGACAAACACAGTTTGGATTTCAAAAGGGCCGTTGTATTGCGTCAGCTATTTGTACATTTACTGAACACATACTACAATCTTTAAATGATAAAATATCAGCAAATGAGATCTTCTGGGACTTAGCGAAGGCATTTGATCGTATCAGTCAGTACACTATATTAGAGAAATTAAGTTTTTATGGAATACCTAGTTCAGCAAGTGCATGGATTAGTTCTTACTTAATAAACAGAATACAGAAAGTTAACCTAGGCTGTTCAGGTAATACAGAGAGGGACTCCGCATCAACTGCGTTGGAGTAAATAACAGAGGGAGTCTCACAGGATTCGATCACTGACCCTCAGCTTTTCTTACTTTATATTAATGATCCGCCATTTTCTTTGAATCAGGCAGAATTAGTCCTGTCTGCAGATGATGAAGCATTGTTTTGAAGCCGAGAAAAGAAGCGTCAACAGAGGAAATGGTAAACGATTTTTTTAAGGTAATGAATAGTTTTGTGCAAATGGCTTAGCTTTGAACATCGAAAACACGCAGTTAATCCAGTTTTGTATCCCACCTTCCTTTAACCTAGTATTCGAAAAGTAAATAATAAACGGTGTGGATGATTGTAAATTTTCAAGTGTGCATATCGATGAAATCTTGAATGGGAAAAACGATGTAGCAGATCTGCTAAAACGTTTAGCTTCGACTACTTTAGCCATAAAAATAATTGTCGACTTTGGAAATACAGATGTCCCTCAGTTAAAGATTTAGAATATTTCCATTCATTGACTTCTTATGGGATAATATTCTCGGATAATTTATCGCTTAGGCAAAAAGTATTCATTGCACAGAAGAAAATAACATTAGAATTTTTATGTGTGGAGTTCACACAGGCACGTCTTGGAGGTATCTCTTTAAGCAGTACATTTATTCACTAATGAAATTTGTTATCATCAATGTGCGTGAGTTTGACAGTATCAGAAATGTTCAGGAGTACAACACTAGAAGGAAAAATTATCTGCATTATCCTTCAATGGATCTAACTTCGACACAGAAAGGGGTGAAATATGTAGCTATAAGACTGTTTGACAATCTAACTACGATAATAAAATGTCTGACATATAGCAGCAGCATTTTCAAATACAGATTACAGATATTTCGCCTCGACTACTTCTTCTATACCATGCAACAATTCTTGAGTAGAGATAAATGGTAATGTAGAAAAAGAACTGTAAATGGCCTGTCTCCATATAAATATTATTTTCTTCCTTGTATATAATCGTTTGTGTTGTTGACACCTTACACATTATAACATTTACCGTGTATTCGATCTATGAAATTTTCATCACATAAAGCAATTTCAGTATTTCACAAGTTTAGTTTAAGAGATTATTTCAAACCAAAGTAGACAGGAAGTCACTATTACTTAGCAAATGTGACTCCATTTGCTGTTAATTGCTCAGAGGTAGTTAGTCTACTTACCACTAAGGCGATAGCTTCGCCGGAACTTGGTAGCTGCTAATACTCTCAGCGTACTACACTGATTGGTGGGGGTGTAATCCTAGTTCGGTGAATATACCGTGGCTCTGTTTCGGCTGCCGCATCAGTTTCTCACTAAACTAACAGCCATTACAAGCAGTGCAAAGGTAGAAAATCCAAGAATTACAATCACTAAAAGCAGGTTTCACCGTGTAGAAAAAGTTAATAGACAATAATGAAGATGTGAAGACAGTTAATTCGCTTGAAATAATAGAGAGAGACTCAGAGAAACAGCTGAGTGGAGATTAAAGTAAAATACTAAGATACGTACGTGAGCTGTGTACTGAGCCATTAGTGTTGGCTGATATCTTGGTGGACGATAGAAGGGGCAGTAAACTCAGGAAATTTTGATGATAACTGCCTGAACTGCGTGACTGATCTTCAATGGCTTATGTCTAGTTTTATAGCGGTAGACGAGGGATCACTGCCAACGATATTGACCATGTGATGTCGGCATTTCATTCAGCGTACAGATCACGGGCGTTCAGTAAAGTCGATCGGGAGCGCGGAGCCGCAATAATAAGTGAATAGAGCGACAGGCGAGAGTAACGGAAAGAGCGAGTAGGGGGGGGGGGGGGCGGAAGGGGGGGGGGCGCCAGTCCGAACCATCACGGCATTCAGAGACATCGTTATTAGGAGCAGCGAGCAGCTGTAACAGCAGGCCCCCGGCACACCGCATAGTTTTAATGCTGCATGGGGGGGGGGGGGGGAGGGTCTGTACTGTTTTTATGAACTAGGTGCTCGTGTAAAATGTATAGTGTGTCACAGAGTATTAAACCATATAAGGAGATTCAATTTAAGACATCACTATGGAGTCAATCACGTGACAGAGTACGACAAATTGGTCGACGACGAAAGAAAGGCAATAATCCTCCAACCGTAAGCCTTCTTTTCAAACGAAATACACTGAACATCCAAAGAAACTGGTACACCTGCCTAATATCGTTTAGCTTCCCCGCGAGCACGCAGAAGTGCGGCAAGACGACGTGGCATGGACGCGACTAATGTCTGAAGTAGTGCTGGAGGGAACTGACACAAATGAATCCTGTAGAGCAGTCCATAAATCCGTAGGAGTATGAAGCGATGGACACTTCTTCTGAACAGCACGTCGCAAACCATCCCAATACGCTTAATAATGTTCATATCTGGAGAATTTGGTCGCCTGCGGAAGCGTTTGAACTCAGAGGAGTGTTCCTGGAGCCATTCTGTAGCAGTTCCGGACGTGCGGGGTGTCGCATTGTCCTGCTGGAATGGCCCAAGTCCACCAGAATGCAGAATGGTCATGAGTCGATGCAGGTGATTAGATAGGATGCTTAAGTTCGTGCCACGTGTCAGAGTCATATCTAGACGTATCAGGGGTCCCATATCACTCCTACTGCACACACCCTGCACCTTTACAGAGCCTCTTGAACAGTCCCCTACTGACATGTGGGGGTCGATGGATTCGTGAGGTTGTCCCCATAACCGTACACGTACATCCACTCCATACAATTTGAAACGAGACTCGTCCCACCTGGCAACACCTTTCCAGTCATCAGCAGTCCATTGTCGGTGTTGACAGGCCCTGGCGAGGCGTAAAATTTTGTGTCGTGCAGTCATCAAGGGTACATGAGTGGTCCTTCGGCTTCGAAAGCCCGTATCGATGATGTTTCGTTGAATGGTTCGCAGACTGACACTTGTTGATGGCCCAGCAATGAAATGTACAGCAATCTGCGGAAGGGTTGCACTTCTGTCGCGTCGAACGATTCTCTTCAGTCGGCGTTGGTCCCGTCCTTGCAGGATTGCAGGATCTTTTTTCGGTCACAGCGATGTCGCAGATTTGATGTTTTACCGGATTACTGATATTCACGGTACACTCGCGAATGAGTCGTACGGGAAAATCTTCACTTCATTGCTATCTGGGAGATGCTCTGTCGCTCGTGCGCCCACTATAACACCATGTTCAAACTCATTTAAATCTTGATAACCTGCCATTTTAGCAGCAGTAACGGATCCAAAAAACTGCACCAGACACTTACTGTCTTGTGTAGGCGTTACCGACCGCAGCACCGTATTCTGCCTGTTTACATACGTCTGTATCTGAATACGCATGCTTATACCAGTTTAGATTACAATTTAATAATAAGTTTTGTTTGTAATATGGTGTCAATGGAAGGAATAAGACAAAATTGCTTCGATTCAGCAATTACCATGTCAGTTTTTAGAGTTTGTGTTGGTGATATTATTCGATAAGAAAGAGTTTCATATTATTTGCAGGACACTGATCTTCCTGGAAGAGACTTTTCTGTGAGAATTAGCTACCAAATTACTCATCAAACAACTGTGTACTTGAAGCCATTTGCTGAAGGTGAATTTACTAAGAATGCCTTGTAATAGCGGCGTAAGTGCCGTGCCCACTATTGGGTTAACAGTTATAGTCCGTGTCACTTTCTCGAACCACTGTCTTGCTTCGAACTGAAGAATTAGCAAAAGATTTGGAGGCTCAGCTGACAACGAATATTAAAGACAGTGTTGCATTTTCTTTGTCTCTGGATGACTCTCTTGACTTGTCAGATACAGCACAGCTGGTAATTTTCATATGGGCAGTAAACAAAATGTTGGAAGTTCGTGAGGAGATATTACATCTCATCCCATTGAAGGACACACGGCTGGTCAAGACATGTTCGACGTGCTTAAGGAAAAGTTTGATCTGCCGTAGGGATTAGTAACTTCCATAGCAACAGACAGTGCTCCATCTATGACTGGCGAAATCAGAGGCTTAGTAGGGCAGTTTCAGAGAAAAATGAAGAATCATGTCGCTTGGTTATCCCCTATACACTGCCTGATTTATCAATAATATCTTGTATTTCATGCAGCGTACAGATCAGGGCCGTTCAGATTTATCAGTAATATTTTCGTTCCAAAAGAGTACAACTGAATAATGTAATGAGCTTGGTTGTGGAATAATTTATTCTATTCCAGAAAAGGTTTCTGTCATGGCTTGTTCGAAGCATTCCTGGACGATGTCGGCTGTGAACATCGAAATTTAACTTGTCGTTGTGAGCTGAGTCGTTCTAAAATTCTGGGACGCTTCATGGAACTGGACCAAGAAATATTGTTATTTATTGACATTCAGGGAAGAAAGGTTCCTAAACTGTTGGATGATGGATATGTGATTAACGCTTTTTTAACTGTAGTGACAGGGCGTCCTTTGCGACTTTTAGTGTGTCACTTGATGGGAAGGATATTCTCATCAACCATTTCTGTGACAAAATAAAGGGATTCAAGATGCAACTGTCACTCTGGGAGCGGCAGCTGGAGGCTAGAAACGCGTCTTATTTTCCTAAACTGTGAGCCATAACAAGCTTTGCCTTTTTTGCAGATTTTGCAGAGTATATAGATCTTTTAAGAAACTTGCTTACTGAATTTGAACAATATTCACTGATATTCCGCGCTTCGATATAGATTTAGGAATTTCTGCCTCTCCGTACTCTGTGGACGTCGATTTTGTAAGCTACCCTGTCCAAATGGGAATGGGAGCTCTTCAGTGAGATTCAGAAATGAAAGACAGGTATCAGAGCAGAAAGACTTTAAGTGACTTTTACACACATTTGTCACAGAAGCGTTACCCAAGACTTCATAGACGTGCAGCACGGATGCTTAATCTATTAGGATCAATGTACGATTGTGAGCAGTTTTCTTCTCTAATGAAACTGTGTAAAACATCACTGAGATGCTCCATGTCAGATTATCGTCTGAAACGTGTTTTGAAACTGAGCTGTGCTGAAGCAGTCATTTCCACCATTGAAGCTCTTACGAAAAGAAAAGTAAATAAAAGTAGAAAGCAGCATTAGAAAACTGATATGCATTAATTTTGTACATTTTCTTCGTTTCTCAGTTTCCTAGTCTTGTCTTCCTGTTTGCCATCTACTTACGTATTTAACACATATTTGCATTCATTTTGTCGTTCTTTGTTTACTGGCAATGTTAATTTTTTTTATTCGAAAGTCTTCTGCGTATTAAGACTAATGTAATAAGGGTATTCATTTATTCAACGTGTTTAATTAGAATTGTAATTCGTTTTTACAGATTCTGTACTATACATACCCCCAATTGCTCACCAGAGTATTGATTTGTTTGCGACTTAACTATTTCAAATGCTGTCCTCTATTTACGACACCACAGCCTCCCACAAAAGGAGAGTAAGCCAGCTTTGGGCAGCGCCGCTTGGCTGTCAGAGTCAAGCGGACAGTCAAGTGCTCCATGCGGGTCGCTCGCAGAAACGGAGCCGCAGCAAAGAGCGTAACCACGCTGCCCCACACATCCGTACAGATACTAATGTATCATGGATCTGCTGGCGTTGGACTTATCGAAAATTAAGCCTTCACACATATAAATTTTAACAATTAACAAGTACACTACCGGCCATTAAAATTCCTATACCACGAAGATGGCATGCTAAAGACGCGAAATTTAACCGACAGGAAGAAGATGCTGTGATATGCAAATGATTAGCTTTTCACAGCATTCACACAAGGTTGGCGCCGGTGATGAAACCTACAACGTGCTGACATCAAGAAAGTTTCCGAGCGATTTCTCCTACACAAACAGCCGTTGACCGGCGTTGTCTGGTGAAATATTCTTGTGATGCCTCGTGTAAAGAGGAGAGATGCGTACCATCACGTTTCCGACTTTGATAAAGGTCGCATTGTAGCCTATCGCGACATTGCAGCTCGCGTTCGTCGAGATCCAATGACTGTTAGCAGAATATGGAATCGGTGGGTTCAGGACGGTAATACCGAACGCAGTGCTGGATGTCAATGGCCTCGTATCACCAGCAGTCGAGACGACAGGCATCTTATCCGCATGGCTGTAACGGATCGTGCAGCCACGTCTCGATCCCTGAGTCAACAGATGGGGACGTTTGCAAGACAACAATCATCTGCACGAACAGTTCGATGACATTTGCAGCAGCATACACTATCAGCTCCGAGACCATGGCTGCGGTTACCCTTGACGCTGCATCACAGACAGGAGCGCCTGCGATGGTGTACTCAACAACGAACCTTTGTGCACGAATGGCAGAACGTCATTTTTTCGGAGGAATCCAGGTTCTGTTTACAGCATCATGATGGTCGCATCCGTGTTTTGCGACATCTCGGTGAATGCATATTGGAAGCGTGTATTCGTCATCGCCATACGTATCGCTCGGCGTGATGGTATGGGGTGCCATTGGTTACGCGTCTCGGTCACCTCTTGTTTGCACTGACGGCACTTTGAACAGTGGACGTTACCTTTCAGATGTGTTACGACCCGTGACTCTACCCTTCATTTGATCCATGCGAAACCCCACATTTCAGCAGGATAATGCACGACCGCATGTTGCAAGTCCTGTATGGGTGTTTCTGCATATAGAAAATGTTCGACTGCTGCCCTGGCCAGCACGTTCTCCAGATCTCTCACCAATCGAAAACGTCTGGTCAATGGTGGCCGAGCAACTGGCCCGTCACAATACGCCAGTCACTACTCTTGATGAACTGTGGTATCGCGTTGAAGCTGCATGGGCAGTTGTACCTGTACGCGCCATTCAAGCTCTGTTTGACTCAATGCCCAGGGGTATCAAGGCCGTTATTACGGCCAGAGGTGGTTGTTCTGGGTACTGATTTCTCAGGATCTGTGCACCCAAATCGCGTGAAAATGTAATCACATGTCAATTCTAGTATAATATATTTGTCCAATGAATACCCGTTTATCATCTACAATTCGTCTTGGTGTAGCAATTATAATGGCCAGTAGTGTATTTCCTTTCAGGACTGTTTAAATGTAGTGTGGGAGGAACGTTCTTTGAAACGACACAATTTTAATAAACATTCCGTACTTCTTGCCGTGTCAGTTCTGGGTAAAACCTCGAACATTCGGCGATTTACCACGACCGTCTTCGTCAGAAGCAACTGTGCCATCACTGCTGCTGTGGCAGACTTACACAGCACGTGGACGCTTCCGATTAGATAGGCCGACTAGTTTAGCTTTGGAAATTAGTTCACTGGTGATATTTCCTTTTAGGGAAGCTTTCATTTTCACTCATTCGTCGTTCCTTCTCTGGTTGTGCACGATACATGTATTCTAGATAAATTCCCAGAAAAAGTATCAAGTACGCAATATTTTTACTTCTGTAAAATAAATTAATTGATTGTCCTGTTTAAATAGGTTGTTCACTTCGATTTCTTTAGTTGAATACGTTCGTGGAAAACATCATATGAATCAGCTGATGTGACTGGCCAACCAGTAAATTGAGGCCGGAGCAGAATGAACAGAATTACAGATTACGGAATCTGTTCACGATCCTGCGTGGACCAGCACAGCAATCACTCACTTTCGAGACAAGCTCGTAATCGTAGCAAATACAGTATCTTCGTTTTCCGTTCGTTTGCAAAATATAATATACACTCATGCCTCCTTTATTAGCTTCAAATAGCTGCAAGTAAACTGTAATCGGTCAATCTAGCAATAATAGTTTTCCTTTACAGTGTGCGCGTGTATAAATTAACTACACATCCAAGTATCATACTATCTGTATGGGAAGTGAAGATTTATCAGGAAAAATCAGTTAGCCAGCTGAGACAGGCGCCAAACTTGTGGAACCCTGTTATAAATAATTTACAGAAAATCGAAATATGGCGAGAACATCACATTTTATTTTAAGCATACTTATTCTTTGATAAAGTCTCTTTTTTTGCCCTGGAGCCTTATGGGAATACTATATATATATATATATATATATATATATATATATAGGGTTGTGTCTGAGTATTCCCGTAAGGTTCTTTGATAAAGTCTCTTTTTTTGCCCTGGAACCTTATGGGAATACTCAGACACAACCCTATATATATATATATATATATATATATATATATATATATATATATATATATATATAGTATTCCCATAAGGTTCCAGGGCAAAAAAAGATACTTTATCAAAGAATAAGTATGCTTAAAATAACATGTGATGTTCTCGCCATATTTGCGACCCACAGTTAGTATATAGTAGGTTTATAGGCTGTATTAGTAAAATTAATGCAGGAACAGCGTATTAATAATTAAGTTGAAAGCAAAAAAACATTTTGTTAAAAAGGTACAACTGAGCAATATTTTTTTAGATAAAAAGTAAATACGATTTTATGCCAGTCTACAATTTTTTAAACGGAAAGGCACTTTTTCCCTTTTTCCTACTGAACCAAAATCACGTACAATTATTTTTTTGTGCAAAGAAACCAAACTAGGGGTATCACAAACAAAAAAGCAAACTTGAAAAATAAGAACATTAATCAATATGAATTTTATTTTTCGAAGAAATGCGAAAATCGTAAGTTTCTTGTAAACTTTCATGCACTACAGTCAAAAAACTTTTAAGAGTTATCTCAAAAACCAGTCCTTAAGTCATGCAGATGAAACTTAATTACTATATGTATAAAAAAGTGATGGCTGCTCATTTAATTGGTCAAATAAGAAAACAACATGCCTTTTCATATATAATTTTTTACAGTTGATCGATGAAGAGATAAGCAGATTTCTCTTTTTGTTGCCTGGAAAATTTGTAAATATGTAAAAATTTCTCATAGTGTGTATAATTTCTGCACCTGAAATTAACATTTATCAGGCTTTGTAAGTACTATAGTTTTGCTTGTTTCATCTTTTTGTAGGAAATCATGCACGTCTTTACCTCGACTGAATTTCTATTGGTTTGAATGTTGTGCAGGGGCAGTTTAATTTAGTGAAACTAAACTACTAATTGTTGTTGTTTATAGGTCCCCTAACTCAGACTTCAGAGCATTTCTGCTCAAGCTAGAGAGTGTTCTTGATTCACTTTGTCAGAAGTACCAGAAATTAACTATATGTGCTGACTTCAATATTAATTTTGTATACGATGGTGCAAGAAAAAGGATGTTGGTAGATCTACTAAATTCATATGATCTCATGCAGACTTTGTTTTTTCCAAGTAGGGTGCAGGGGAATGGTAGCACAGCTATAGACAATATTTTTATTCATTCTTCATTACTAGATGGGCACTCTGTTAGTAAAAGCGTGAATGGTCTTTCAGACCATGATGCACAAATTTTAACACTAAAAGGCTTTTGTACTCAAACCAATGTCATATTTAATTACAAACTATGTAGCAAAGTTAATCCAACAGCAATAGAGAGTTTTTCATACCTTGTCGACGAACAAGAGTGGCAGGATGTTCATAGTGCCGATAACATAGGTGATAAATACTATGCTTTCCTTAACACATTTCTCATGCTCTTTGAGAGCTGCTTTCCATTAGCACGTTCTAAACCCGGTATTAGTAGTAATAGGCAGCCCGGGTGGCTGAGTAGTGGGATAAGGATATCTTGTAGAACAAAAAGTTAGAAATAGTCACAATCAAGCTACAGTAGACCATTACAAACATTATTGTAAGGTGCTTAAAATGTTATTAGGAAGGCAAAGAGTATGTGGTATGCAATATAATAGCTAATTCACAGGATAAAATTTAAATCATATGGTCAGTTTTGAAGGAAGTGTCTGGTCAGCAGCACAAGATCAACGATATAAAGTTAGTTCGTAGTAAAAATATTTCTGTTACTGATAAATCAGATATATGTACAGTATTTAACAATCATTTTCTGAGCATTGGTGGTGAATTAAATAAAAATTTAGATTCTAGAGGAAATCATATAGCTTTCTTGGCAAATGCCTTTCTGAGGTTGATGTCTGAAATACTCCTCTGTGATAGAGACAAGAGGGAGATTCAGTCAATAATTAAATCACTGAAGACTAAGGTTATCATGGTTATGATGGGGTGTCTAGCAGAATATTAAAGTACTGTGCTGTACATGTTAGACCTGTAATTTTTCCTTTAGGAATGACCAGTTTCCTGAGCGATTAAAGTACTCAGTAGTAAAGCCGCTTTGTAAAAAGGAAGAAAGGGATAATGTAGATACCTTTAGACCTATTTCTGTGCCATCAGTGTTTGCAAAAGTTATTGAAAATGCTGTGTATGTAAGGATATTTGACCCATTCATATCACACGATTTGCCATCAAATGCACAGTTCGGCTTTAGAAGTCGTTTAAACAACTGGAAATGTTATATTGTCTTTTCTCTGTGAGGTACTGGGTGGGCTAAACAAAAGGTTTCGAACGCTTGGCATATGTTTTTGATGTAACTAAGGCAATTGATTGTGTCGATCACAAAGTATTGCTCCAGAAGTTGGACCATTACAGAATACGGGGAGTAGCTCGCAATTGGTTCACCTCTTACTTTAGCAACGGGCAGCAAAAAGTCATTATTCACAATGTCGATAAGGGCTGTGATGTGGGATCTGAGTGGGGTAATGTCAAGTGGGGGGGGGGGGGGGCAGGAATCAGTGTTGGGGCCAATCCTGTTCCTTATTCCTTATTTATATAAATGATATGCCCTCTAGTATTACGGGTAACTCTAAAATATTTCTGTTTGTTTATGACACCAGCTTGGTAGTAAATGATGTTGTGTGCAAAATTGGCTCTGTTTCAAATAGTAAAGTACATGACCTGAGTTCATGGCTTGTAGAAAAAAACCAACGCTAAATCACAGTGAGACTCAGTTTTTACAGTTTCTAACACACAATTCAACAAAACCTGACGTTTTCATTTCCCAAAACTAGCATATAATTAGTAAAACTGAGCAGTTCAGATTTCTAGGTGTTCGGATAGATAGTAAGCTGTCGGGCAAAGCCCACGTTCAGGATCTTGTTCAAAGACTTAATGCTGCCATTTTTACTATTCGAACGGTATCAGAAGTGAGTGATCGCTTGACAAGAAAATTAGTCTTCTTTGCTTATTTTCATTCGTTTATGTCATGTATTTTGAGGTAACTCCTCCCATTATAAAAGGATATTTTTAGTTCAGAAAGGGGAGGTTCGGGCAGTAAGTGGTGTAAGTTCACGAACCTCTTGTGGGCCCCTGTTCACGAGTCTGGGTATTTTGACATTGGCCTCTCGAAATATATATTCCTTACTGTCATTTCTTGTTAACAATATTAGCTTATTCCCAAGAATAAGCAGAAATCAAACCGCCATCTGGATCGAACTTCCTTAACTCTTGTGGAAAAAGGTGTGCAGTATACTGCTGCATTCATTGTCAATAAGCTACCACTCGAATTCAAAAATCTTAGCAGTAATCCATGCGCATTCAAATAGAAACTGAATAGTTTCCTCATTGGTCACTCCTTCTATCCTTCGAGAAGTTCCTTGAAAAATTAAGCTGATTCTTATTGTATTGTTTACTTAAACTGATGAACTGACTTTTCTGATTCATAAACATTTATTTTTATCTGTTATTCTTATATGTTGTAATTTCATGTACTGACACGTTCCATGACCTTGGAGATTTGCTCCTCAATTTGGTCCTACGGAACTTGACGTGTAAATAAAATTAATAAAAAACAGTATTACACATCTTGAGTAATTATGAGACACATCATGCTCCCTTAATTACTGAGCAGCATCACAGTAGCTTACATTTCTCATACTGACAAACACGATCTTCCTTATCGGTTGTTACACTAAAGGATTCTCTTCCTTTTCTATGTTGTTATAAATACATGTTGTCATAGTAACGTATCCTTTTTCTTCCATTCTAATACTGCTGTTCTTGAAGTTGAACGATAAACTTCGTTACCAACATTAGATACACTGCCATATAATTTCATACATATATACATAAGCCGATTTCGTAAAATGTGTATCAATTTAATAATGTAGAATACATAGAAGGTTTTACAAATTATTTGTAATTAAGAATACATATGTCACAGAGGTTTACAATCTGTTGTATGATATTCCTTCTGACGCCCGCTCATGGCATCAGATTTTTACATTGTAACATGCCATTTGGCGTAAGCCAGTTTAACAAGAGATGTGTTGAATGCTCAGTAATGGCTAAATGCTATGTATCCATTAAGATATGTAACTCAAATCACTGCAGCATGTACCGACACTTATGTTAAATTCTCCATATCACGTCATTATATAGGAAATTGTTTCCATTTGTTCATATATTAAATTTTTTGTGACACAGATCTGATGATACTGTAAAGGGAAATACGTCATAAGGAGTAGGAAATAAATAATTATCGGCGACTGAGACAAGAAAAAATTTATTTCGGTATCTTAGTTTATTTCTGGTCAGTAAACAACTGTCGCCCCACATAAAAATTTAAATTTAGCATATATAAGAGTTAAGTGATTCGTTATAATCCCCTCATCGTCAGCCCCAAACAAATAATGGTTTTAGACAATATACAGCTTCACTTGGTCAGTTGGGTTGGATGCTACCAGACAAACAGCAGATGTCACGTACTCCTCGTGTATTCAAACACTGTTATCTCATTGTAACAGGAATATGACACCAAATCTGTCTGCTAGATTGCCTGTATCCGCCCAAAAATAAAAACGTTCCTGTTCTCTTGCGACATTATAAC
The DNA here is from genome assembly GCF_021461385.2 of Schistocerca piceifrons. Lineage (NCBI taxonomy): Eukaryota > Metazoa > Arthropoda > Insecta > Orthoptera > Acrididae > Schistocerca > Schistocerca piceifrons. The sequence continues at coordinate 498,075,243 of NC_060139.1, read as the reverse complement.
TACGTTTTTCTGGAATAAATTTTCCTGCAATTTAAGTTTGATCCAGCACAGTGGAGAAACTAACAAGAACCACAACACTTTCTGATATCATCAAAAGTTTATCATACAGCTGTGTAAGACCAATAAAAAAGGAACTCCTAATTTCTTATGCCATTAATTCCTTTCTTTCTCGCGTATTTTCGGTGTATTTGCCTTATTATTTTGAAGTAACTCATTCCATTATATCACATTTCTTTATCCATTCACCGCTATCTGCCTCACGTTTATTCACCAATTTTCTACGCTTACTGCTATCGTAACCCAAAGAGTTACTCTTCCATTCTCAATAATAATAATAATAATAATAATTATTATTATTATTATTATTATTATTATTATTATATTATGCTCCAATTCAAACGTAATTTTTGCGAAAAACGCCTATATTTTAGGACTGCTGTCCCTTTTGTTAACTTCAGCCCTAATAGTGCTGCGGTTGTATATTAACAACAATGAGAACGTTATAATTTTGGAAACCAAATTTGTTGGTTAACATTAGTAAAAATTGTAGATGAGCCCTCGTGAGATGGGGGAGTGGGCTTCATGACACTGACCTCGACAATGAAAATTAATGCAGAGACAATCAATACTCATAAATTCCCAATTAAATTCATTTCTTTTCAGAGAATGTCAGTAGTTTGCATATTTTATAGTATTTTAATATAACAATTTATAAGTCACACACTATAAAAAAGAGTCGAAATGGAAAAGTAAGTTTTGTTTAATTTATAAATGTTAATTAATCTGAGTTTTACGGTTCAACCTTTAACAACCTAAAAATTTATTATTCTACTGACTAAATAAAATATCGATGATGTGTATCTCTTTGAAGCTCGTGACATTATTAGTGAAGAATATTATGGATAGAAGATTGGTAGGTATTTAAATCAAATAGGGTATCACCTCCACCTTGAAAAATGTATGAACTTCCGAACTTAAGAATGTAATAATCACGGAAATGGCTAATTTTATGTAACTGTTGTTTGAAGGACACATGAGAGACAGATAAATCGAAACACATAGTTTCCGATCAGTCATATTAAGTATTATTTAAACCGACATTAAGAAATAGTCTGTCTCTACTAGTTAACAGGTGACTTTACTTTATGGTCGCATTAGTGATGCGCAGGGAGAACAGCGCTGACAAAGTAAATTCGCTTCCATGCACGATTACTTCATATTCTGACTTAGTCTGCTCTGCGCTGCTGACGTCAAAAGCTAATGCACAAAATATTGCGCCCACGTGCACCATGGGTAATTCTTACCGACCCCCGGCTGGGTCTAATAATAAATCATTTCACCCTCTAGTCGTCCTCTGGGCGACCCGCCCCTGCACACGCCCCCACAGCAACACGTGGCGCCCCTCCACGTTCGCTGAGGGCGTCACCCGTGGGCGGCACCTGGCGACGCCAGCGACACCTGGCAGCTAGCAGTGGAAACTTTCTGCAACATCTGTACAAGACGCGTTCGTTCCTCGAGATGCTAGTGTCGAAAAACATTTTATTTACGCCATACTGCAAATAATTCCGAGTTCGGAAAGTATTTTTGCAGACTGCTGCTTCCGTACTGTATGTAGATCTGACCGAGTCGCATCCATACGCCGTCAGCTAGCGACATCTGTTGGCAGCGGGCAGAAGTGCGGAGCCGCATTGATTTTCGGACAGAGGGCGGCCCGGCAACACGCCCCTTCCGCGAAATCAAATTGCGCAGCCAGCAACTCACTTAGTGTGTCGAGCCACTTGTTGGAAACGCAGAATATCCGCTTCCCGAGAGCGACTGATTTACAGCGAAAGGTCACCTGCACTACATTTCCAGGTACGAAGCTGGGCAAGGGGATAAGAGACAGAAGACAATATTTTACCGTTACAGGCGACAATGTAAAAATATGAGATAATAATAAATTTCTGATGCTAGCGTCACTCCTCTATGTTCTAATGCAGACTGACTCTAGTGGAGACAATATTTTGTTGTTCCATTTGCTACTGAAAGAGAATGAGGCAACCTTCTGTTGCAGTGCCACTACTCTACAGTCTTTTAACTGCTTACAGAATTCGCCTCAAGTTCTTACGTTGACTTTTTCTTTTAGTTTCTATGATTTATTGGAGTGGTGCACGAGTTCGAAGCGTTTGTCCATAAGTTTAATGAACACAACAGATACACATAACAGAGACTTTAGTAGTTAATAATATAGTCTCCTCCACTGTTTACAACAGTCTGCCAACGCAGGGGTAGCTTTTCGGTTCCGCGACTGTAGAAATCTCGAGGTTTTGAGGCGAAGAACTCGTCGAACAACGTTCGGAGCGCATTTTGGAAAGAAAATTCCTTGAAGGCCGTTAGACAGAGAGCAGGAAAGGTGAAAATCTGAGATCGCAAGATGGGGTCGACAAGGTGGGTGCGGAATGACCTCTCAACCCAACTCCTGTACAGCGTCTTTTGTCAGTCTAACAGAACGAGGGTGGGCGTTATCGTGGAGAAGCATCACTTCACGCAATCTCCCTGGTTGTTGTTCGTGAATTGCCTCTGTAAGACATCCCAGTTGTTGACAAAAAATGTCGACACTGATGGGTGTCCCTCGCGGAAGCAATTCGTAGTACATCACACCGTCGCTGTTCTACCAGATATATAACAATATCTTTTGTAGATGCGCGCAGGCCTTTGTACTGGGAGTTGCTACTTTCTCTTGGATCGACCATTTCTTTCTCTTCCTTATATTAGCAAAAATACAATATTTCTCGCTACCCTTCATGATACAGCATAGGAGTGGTCGATGTCTTTCACGAGCCAATTGATGGCAAGCAACCAGGGACGCAGATATGAGCGCCCACTGATTTTGTGATTTTCACTTAGCGCATGCGGTACCCACACACCAGATTTTTTTAACCTCTTCACTGCATACAAATGTTATACGATGATGGAATGATCACTGTGCAACATATTCGGCAGTTGTCTAGTACATTACATCTACATCTACATCCATACTCCGCAAGCCACCTGATGGTGTGTGTTGGAGGGTACTTTGAGTACCTCTATCGGTTCTCCCTCCTATTCCAGTCTCGTATTGTTCGTGGAAAGAAAGATTGTCGGTATGCCTCTGTGCGGGTTCTAATCTTTCTGATTTTATCCTCATGGCCTCTTCGTGAGATATACGTAGGAGGGAGCAATATACTGCTTGACTCCTCGGTGAAGGTATGTTCTCGAAACTTCAACAAGAGCCCGTACCGAGCTACTGAGCGTCTCTTGCAGAGTCTTCACTGGAGTTTATCTATCATCTCCGTAACGCTGTCACGATTACTAAATGATCCTGTAACGAAGCGCGCTGACCTCCGTTGGATCTTCTCTATCTCTTCTATCAACCCCATCTGGTACGGATCCCACACCGGTGAGTAGTATTCAAGCAGTGGGCGAACAAGTGTACTATAACCTACTTCCTTTGTTTTCGGATTGCATTTCCTTGGGATTCTTCCAATGAACATCAGTCTAACATCTGCTTTACCGACGATTAATTTTATATGATCATTCCATTTTAAATCACTCCTAATGCATACTCCCAGATAATTTATGGAATTAACTGCTTCCAGTTGCTGACCTGCTATATTGTAGCTAAATGATAAAGGATCTTCCTTTCTATGTGTTCGCAGTACATTACACTTGTCTACATTGAGATTCAATTGCCATTGCACCATGTGTCAATTCGTTGCAGATCTTCCTGCATTTCACTACAATTTTTCATTGTTACAACCTCTCGATATACTACATCATTATCCGCAAAAAGCCTCAGTGATCTTCCGATGTTATCCACAACGTTATTTATATATATTGTGAATAGCAACGGTCCTACGACACTCCCCTGCGGCACACCTGAAATCACTCTTACTTCGGAAGATTTCACGTTGAGTATTGTGGATTACTGCGTTTAAACGATATTCATCAACCCCCAAAGGTCTTCCTGAACGTGGAGAGACACTAATGTCAAAACGATCCTCCTCAAAACGAGAAAACTATTTTCTTGCCGTGCTCTGTCCAATGGCATTATCCCCATACACGGAGCACATGTTTCTGGCTGGCTCCGCTAATGTCACACTTTCACTGAATTCACACAGAAGAATTTGTTGGAAATGTCCCAATTTCTCGACTTAGCGTTCCACTGCACTTTACCTCCAAATGACAAAATGACAATATGTATACTCAAATAGCAACAGTGGACTACACACAAAAAATGACAACTGATAAATAAAGCCACAGCAACCGGAATACCAACATGCAAAACAAAAACACTACGGACTATTGTACCAACTCACTATACACTGTAATTTAATGATGCCAGTCATTTAGATCAAACATTGGCTGAGGCAATAGTCTGTCATTATCGACTGAGGTTCATCTAAAGTAACTACATGTGATGGGGTCACCTGTCTTATAGCTATTTTCCAGTAATAACGAAAGAGAGCCTTTCCGTTCCAGAAAACGTTGCAACAGATTTTCACATTACTTTATACACCCTAAGCCAAGCTTAGCGCGCTTCTCTGCGCCATAAGACAATACACATAACAGACATGGCATTGCTTTTGAGTAACATCCTTGCTATATTAGTTCAGAACATTCCAATAATCGATGTCACAGATGCCTTTAATGAACATCATTCCTTTTCATACATGAATTCCTAGTTTATTTGGCTCGTATCTTCAAAGATTACGTTCTTATTTCATTTGCGTTATGTTTATTTACGTACACAGTAGGTTTAAATTATAATAGTGGAACAGTTTTATAGTTACGTAAAGCTCGAATGAAAGTACTATTCTGAATATAGCACTGTAGCCAAGAAAATTGGCTAAAAGAAATCCTAACAAAGCGCGAGGTCTGAAATCTTGTAATATTTATTTACAGTAAGCTCAATAAAAGAAATTATTCCGGTAGTGAAGGGAGACGAAAATTTAATAGTCATGGGTGACTGGAATTCGTCAGTAGGAAAAGGGAGAGAAGGAAACATAGTAGGTGAATATGGATTGGGGGGAAGAAATGAAAGAGGAAGCCGCCTTGTAGAATTTTGCACAGATCATAACTTAATCATAGCTAACACTTGGTTCAAGAATCATAAAAGAAGGTTGTATACCTGGAAGAATCCTGGAGATACTAATAGGTATCAGATAGATTATATAATGGTAAGACAGAGATTTAGGAACCAGATTTTAAATTGTAGGACATTTCCAGGGGCAGATGTGGATTCTGACCACAATCTATTGGTTATAAACTGCAGATTGAAACTGAAGAAACTGCAAAAAGGTGGGAATTTAAGGAGATGGGACCTGGATAAACTGAAAGAACCAGAGGTTGTAGAGAGTTTCAGGGAGAGCATAAGGGAACAATTGACAGGAATGGGGGAAAGAAATACAGTAGAAGAAGAATGGGTAGCTCTGAGGGATGAAGTAGTGAAGGCAGCAGAGGATCAAGTAGGTAAAAAGACGAGGGCTAATAGAAATCCTTGGGTAACAGAAGAAATATTGAATTTAATTGATGAAAGGAGAAAATATAAAAATGCAGTAAATGAAGCAGGCAAAAGGGAATACAAACGTCTCAAAAATGAGATCGACAGAAAGTGCAAAATGGCTAAGCAGGGATGGCTAGAGGACAAATGTAAGGATGTAGAGGCTTGTCTCACTAGGGGTAAGATAGATACTGCCTACAGGAAAATTAAAGAGACCTTTGGAGAGAAGAGAACCACTTGTATGAATATCAAGAGCTCAGATGGCAACCCAGTTCTAAGCAAAGAAGGGAAGGCAGAAAGGTGGAAGGAGTATGTAGAGGGTTTATACAAGGGCAATGTACTTGAGGACAGTATTATGGAAATGGAAGAGGATGTAGATGAAGATGAAATGGGAGATAAGATACTGCGTGAAGAGTTTGACAGAGCACTGAAAGACCTGAGTCGAAACAAGGCCCCGGGAGTAGACAACATTCCATTAGAACTACTGATGGCCTTGGGAGAGCCAGTCATGACAAAACTCTACCATCTGGTGAGCAAGATGTATGAGACAGGCGAAATACCCACAGACTTCAAGAAGAATATAATAATTCCAATACCAAAGAAAGCAGGTGTTGACAGATGTGAAAATTACCGAACTCTCAGTTTAATAAGTCACAGCTGCAAAATACTAACGCGAATTCTTTACAGACGAATGGAAAAACTGGTAGAAGCGGACCTCGGGGAAGATCAGTTTGGATTCCGTAGAAATGTTGGAACACGTGAGGCAATACTAACCTTACGACTTATCTTAGAAGAAAGATTAAGAACAGGCAAACCTACGTTTCTAGCATTTGTAGACTTAGAGAAAGCTTTTGACAATGTTAACTGGAATACTCTCTTTCAAATTCTGAAGGTGGCAGGTATAAAATACAGGGAGCGAAAGGCTATTTACAATTTGTACAGAAATCAGATGGCAGTTATAAGAGTCGAGGGGCATGAAAGGGAAGCAGTGGTTGGGAAAGGAGTGAGACAGGGTTGTAGCCTCTCCCCGATGTTATTCAATCTGTATATTGAGCAAGCAGTAAAGGAAACAAAAGAAAAATTCGGAGTAGGTATTAAAATTCATGGAGAAGAAGTAAAAACTTTGAGGTTCGCCGATGACATTGTAATTCTGTCAGACACAGCAAAGGACTTGGAAGAGCAGTTGAACGGAATGGACAGTGTCTTGAAAGGAGGATATAAGATGAACATCAACAAAAGCAAAACGAGGATAATGGAATGTAGTCAAATTAAATCGGGTGATGCTGAGGGAATTAGATTAGGAAATGAGACACTGAAAGTAGTAAAGGAGTTTTGCTATTTGGGGAGTAAAATAACTGATGATGGTCGAAGTAGAGAGGATATAAAATGTAGACTGGCAATGGCAAGGAAATCGTTTCTGAACAAGAGAAATTTGTTAACATCGAGTATAGATTTAAGTGTCAGGAAGTTGTTTCTGAAAATATTTGTATGGAGTGTAGCCATGTATGGAAGTGAAACATGGACGATAAGTAGTTTGGACAAGAAGAGAATAGAAGCTTTCGAAATGTGGTGCTACAGAAGAATGCTGAAGATAAGGTGGGTAGATCACGTAACTAATGAGGAGGTATTGAGTAGGATTGGGGAGAAGAGAAGTTTGTGGCACAACTTGACTAGAAGAAGGGATCGATTGATAGGACATGTTCTGAGGCATCAAGGGATCACCAATTTAGCATTGGAGGGCAGCGTGGATGGTAAAAATCGTAGAGGGAGACCGAGAGATGAATACACTAAACTGATTGAGAAGGATGTAGGTTGCAGTAGGTACTGGGAGATGAAGAAGCTTGCACAGGATAGAGTAGCATGGAGAGCTGCATCAAACCAGTCTCAGGACTGAAGACCACAACAACAACAAGCTCATCACACTGGATTTTGTTTATGATACTGACACATAACTGCGTTGTCTTTCTGTCTATATTTTTAAATGTTCATTTCTCAGAAATAGGCGTTACCACTAATAGACGTAGGGCCGTTTTAATCTACAATATAAGTAAAGTGAATTGACTTGTAGGACTGTATTGCAACCGACTTCTATAGTCAATGTGAGTCAGACAGCAGAAAAAACCGTTCCTTCAGAAGCTGAAACAATCCGTTACTCTCAAATAACATATTTTGCAATACATGTCAGTTAGCAGCTAGTGTTCTACCTTTAGTTATATTTTTACAGCTTTTCTTGAAGCGTTTATGAACGCAGTGCGGAATGGCTTCAATTCATTTAAAGAATGACACTGTGGAGTCACCGTTATTTGCAGAAAAGTACTTTCGGTGAAGTGATGAAGTTCGTGCCTCAAAACTGTCTGTGAATAATACCCATAACAGTAGTTTTTGGTGGTTCCACTATGTTCTTCAGAACTTACAGGACAACTGTTGAGATATTATTCTCTAACTAGCTGCATCCTGCTGAGTTACTCACGGCTGAAAAGTTATTAAAGAAAGAGAGCCCCATTGTGTATTTAGCCCAGTCCTCTGTTCATCCAGCTCTTCCTTCCACCTCTCATCCCCCCCCCCCCCCCTTGTCAATATCCTCGACTAACTTTTCTGCCCAACCCCTGCAACCCCGCTCTCTGCCCATCTCCTTTCACATCTTCTGTCTATCTCCACATCTCCTCTTCTCCCTGTCCAACTCCTCCTCCCCTCGTCCTGTCCATTTCGTCCTCCCACTCTCGCTGTTTATCTCCTTCTCTCACCTCTACCTTCTCCCTAACCATTTCCTCCTCTTCCCTCTCACTGTTCATTTCCTCCTTCCCTCTCTTTGTCCATCTCCGCCACCCCTCTCTCTATCTATCTCCTCCTCCCCTCTGTCTGTGTCCATCTCCTCCTTTTCCCTCTGTCTGCATCTTGTCTCCTCCCCACTTCTCTCCTCGTTAACACGCTTACCCCAGTAGGAGGTTCGTAGTTGTTACCCCCAAAGTATTTGATTTCAGATCACAACCAAAATCTGTACCAAATTGGGTTGAAATTGTCCATGGGTTTGGGATCTTTTTAACCTTGACTTTTCACATGTGCGCACATGTCAAATGCACTTCACATATACACTGAAGAGCCAAAGAAACCGGTACACCTCCCTAATATCATGTAGGGCCCCCACAAGCACGCAGAAGTGCCGCAACACGACGTGGCATGGACTCGACTAATGTCTGAAGTAATGTTGGAGGGCTATGACACCATGGTTCCTGCAGGGATGTCCATAAATCCGTAAGAGTACGAAGGGATGGAGATCTCTTCTGAACACTACGTTGCAAGGCATTCCAGATATGCCCAATAACGTTCATGTCTGATGAGTTTCGTGGTCAGCAGAAGTCTTTAAACTCAGAAGAGCGTTCCTGGAGCCACTCTGGACGTGTGGGGTGTCGCATTGTCCTGCTGGAATGGCCCAAGTCCTTCGGAATGTACAATGGATATGAATGGATGCAGGTGATCAGACAAGATGCTTACGTATGTGTCACCTGTCAGAGCCGTATGTATACGCATGACAGGTCGCATATCACACCAATTGCACACGCTCTACCCCATTACAGAGCCTCCACCGGATTGAACAGTCCCCTGCTGACATGTAGGGTCCATGGATTCATGAGGTTGTCTCCATACTGGTACACTTCTACCCGCTCGATACAATTTGAGACGAGACTCATTCAACCAGGCAACATGTTCCCAGTCATCAACAGTCCAATGTCAGTGTTGAAGGGCCCAGGCGAGGCGTAAAGCTTTGTGTCGTTCAGTCATCAAGGGTACACGAGTGGGCCTTCGGCTCCGAAAGCCCATACCGATGATGTTTCGCTGAATGGTTCGCACACTGTCACTTGTTAATGACCCAGCATTGTAATCTGCAGTAATTTTCGGAAGGGTTGCACTTGTGTCACGTTGAACGGTTTTCTTCAGTCGTCGTTGGTCCCGTTCTTGCACGATCTGTTTCCGGCCGCAGCGATGTCGGAGATTTGATATTTTACTGATTCCTGATATTCACGATTCCTTCCTGAAATAGTCGTACAAGAAAATCCCCACTTCATCGCTACCTCGGAGATGCTGTGTCCTATGGCTCGTGTGCCAACTATAGCACCACGTTCAATCTCACTTAAATCTTGATAGCCTGCCATTGTAGCAGCAGTAACAGATATAACCACTGCGCTAGACACTTGTTGTCTTATACAGGAGTTGCCGGCCCCAGTGCCTTATTCTCCCTTTTTACATATATCTGTATTTGAATATGCATGTCTATACCAGCTTTCTGGCGCTTAAGGGAATTTACCATACTTCAAACACATTTGTACATATACTTCACCTGTATCTCTGGCGAGTTTCGCCCTACAGTTCAGTTTTCCTGCAGCTCAATGTTTGTGATGTCATATCTCGTAAACTATGTATCATAAAATGATGTTTTTATTTTTTGACATAAACTCAAGGGCACGTATGGATACTGTCTGTCAAATGTGTTGTGGATAGAGTTAGTAACAGGGAAGTAATAAATTTAAACGTTGTACATAATTCGACAGTTTTTCACGCAGCTCAGTGTTTATGACATCATATATCTTGAACTATGAGTCTCACAATGATATAACATTGCAGTACGTTCTCAGTGGTCCATGTGAATACTGTCTGCAAAATGTGTCGTGAATGGAGTCAGTAGTATAGATGTTATAAAATAAAACGTCATGCTCCATACGGCAGTTTTGCTGTTTGAACAGCGAAAAGGTAGAAAGCGATAAACTTTTTTCTTTTCGTCATTTTGTGGGCGCTGTCAGCGAGAAAAATTTTCGTAAGGGTCTCAAATTACGTGTAAACTTCATTGAAAGTCACTAAGAGCACTCATCCTCAAAAACTGGATTAATGAAGTATGGGTATTTTCACGTCGTAGGCTACCTTCATTTTCACCCTCACCCCCACCTCTTTGATATTTGGGTACATATAAGATCGCCATTTCGTTAATTCGTGGTATAAACTATCTCCATCCCAGGTTTCATCCAAATCCATTCGCCGTTTCAGCGTGAAGGAGTAAGAAACATGCTAACACACAAATAATCTTTCGCTTATATAATACTCGTATATGAAAGATTTTATTGTTGTTTCTACTTTATGTATACTAGTGTGAATTATTCAGTATTTGAATGTAGAGCTTGGAAATTGGAGGAATTATGCATGAAGGGTTTAACAATGTCACATGAGAAGGTGGTTATCGATGCAACGAGAGGTAACGAAACACATTTCATGGTTTCGCTATGTCAACACAAAGTTTTAATAAATGGGAATATTCGTTCATTACACAACAGTTAATCTGTCTTTATCGAACTGTAACTAGGCTAAGGCTGCTTGAGCAGAGGTTCTAGTAATAGCTAATTCTTAAGACTCTCGAAGTCACAGATTGGACGTCGTTCAAAAACAGGTATGAGGAAATCGTACTTGATAATTTGCAACTCATACGGATTGTATTGTTAGTGACTGGGATTGATAGTTGGCATATGTCACAGGCACTTTACAAAAGATTTTTGTGGTTTTCTCGCACTCTTAGTAATATCTATCTCAACTGCAATCACATGCGTAGCTCTTCATACATGTGCTTCATTTCACTTATTTCAACGAAAACACTGGAGACCAGTTATACGTGATAGACAAATAAACTACTTCACAGTGTACGTGATGGTGTTGTACCTACAGGATAGTGTAACTAGGAGCAAACGATGGTTTTTCGTCGATACTTTAGTCGATTGCCTGACTTTAAAATCATGTGAGAAATGCGCACTACAGACATTCATAAGGAGCTTCCGCTATATTCTACGGTTTTTGGTGTTGTGGGGCATGAGGTTTTGTTTTGTGCAGCATTTGAAATATCTGGCATTATACACATTTAAGTGAGTACTGCTTAATGGATTAAAGCTAGTCGTAATGTATTGTTAATTCTTCAGCTACCGACTTTTGTCTCAATAAAATGCTACATATTTTTAGAAGTACTCAAGTAATATGTGGACAGTTAAGCCATGCTTCGTCGGTCGTCCACAGTATGGTACCTTGAAACAGGTACAGTTCTATCACCATGGAGCATCTGATACTTCAAAATTGAGTTTAATACCATAACAGTTTTATCTGTCTTGATAAATAGATAGTTTCCAATATCTTCTATTTCTAAATGCATTTGACCTCTAACTGGTTTTTTTATAATGCTACTGCTTACTTTGATTTCACCAACTGATCATTAGTGTGTAGTACAGCAATAATGTAACAGACAGACTATTTAATACGAAACTGACATGATTTCCTCGGTTGTAGCGCTTTTACATTTCAGTGGAATATTTGTTCCTAGGTATATGACAATGTTTTGCCTTGGAACACGTTTTCATATTTGAAAAAAATTTTAATTTTTGTGCGTAATTTTTGTAATTTTAGAAAAAACTTCAGCACATAAAAAGTAAATGTTATCATTTGATAATGGAATAAGAAAATATGTGGAACTTCTATTACAGGGGTGACTAAAGAAGAAAATCTGAAGATGTAGAAAGATACAACGCTCTCCCACACAGTATATCTCAACTTTTTTGTTCTCAAAGTTTAATTATGTACATCAAAGCTAAAATTCATATGTAGAAGAAACTGACTTAATAAATATAATAATGCCATTAAATACTAAATACTTATATTGTATATAATGTGCCACGAAATAAATATGCTTACACAAAAAAATTCTTTTTTCTTAGTGGATGTACGAGGGCTATTCGTAAAGTAAGATATGATCGATCGTGATATGCAAATCACAGTGAAAATTCGGTGCAGCTTTGCATAGGTGCTTTGGACAGTGTCTGTAGATACCCATCATTCGCCTACACAGGTCTGCAAAAAAATATTTTTTTAAAGTTGTTTGAAATTTGATAACTGACTTTTACGTACTTTTCCATCCATTTCTTTTCTATCACGTCAGGTTTTCTCACAAAAAAGGGAGTATTTTTGGGTATAATAACAAAATTTAAGCAATTTATCACATTTTTTCCAACGTTATAAAATTTTATCTTATTTATAAATCATGTTCTGAACTACATTTCCAGTACACTTCCATTTCCCCTTAAGCTCGTAAGTCCTTATAATAACGCTTCCTGTTTCTGTCGAAGCTTCTTTTATTGCTTCTCAGGCTGTGGACTCGTTGAGGATCATCTCCTTTTATCATCCAGCAATAGTCCGCTATTATGTTGACGGTCCACCTTCCTTGATATATTGTTTCCATTCATTTGATGTTTTCGTGGAATCTTTCGCCCTGCTCTTCACTTACATCACCAAGGTTTGCAGGGAACTAGTCAAGACGTGAGTGGAGAAAATTAACTTTAATGCTCATGTTACAGACGAGCTTCTTTAAGTTGTCGAGCATGTCTGCGACGATTGTCTTGTAGTTTGGATCTCTATTGTTTCCTATGAAACCGGTAACAACTAATTTAAAAGATGTCCATGACGCCTTTTCTTTTGTTTCCATTTTGTTCACAAAAGGGATCTGTCATTAGTTTTCTAATGCCTCGTCCGACAAAGATTCCTTCCTTTGTCTTTGCCTCGGATATACCAGGAAACCGTCCACAAAGATATCTGAAACATTCCCCTTCTTTTGGCAATGCCTTAAGAAATTGTTTCATCAGCCCCAGCTTCATATGAAGTGGTGGAAGTAATACCTTTTTGGGATCCACAAGGCTTTTCCTCTCAACATTTTTAACCCATACCTGTAAGGTTTGTCTCAAGGGCCAAGCTTTTTTATGTAGTGTTGCTTTCTGTCTCTACTGTCCCACTCACAGAGAAAGTAAGGAAACAATGTATAGCCACTTTGTTGACCAAGCAGCATCGAAATCACTTTTAAATCACAACATAGTGTCCATTTGAGGTCTGAATAGCAGAGTTTGCCTAAAGCCAGTTCAAGTTTTTCGTAATATTCTTTGAAGTGAACCGAGTGTCCAACTGGTAAAGAAGCATACTTATTGCCATTGTGTAGAAGCACTGCTTTAAGGTTCACTCATCAGGAGCATATTCTGTTTTGAAACGTGCCATAAGTTCAGGAACTTCACAGCAAAACACCAAGACATCCTCTTGAGAGAAGAAAGATACAAACTCCTTTTCCACCGATCGATACCAAGAAAAGGATGTACCCAGTGCCAACATATGTTTATCTTTCAATCTACACTCCTGGAAATGGAAAAAAGAACACATTGACACCGGTGTGTCAGACCCACCATACTTGCTCCGGACACTGCGAGAGGGCTGTACAAGCAATGATCACACGCACGGCACAGCGGACACACCAGGAACCGCGGTGTTGGCCGTCGAATGGCGCTAGCTGCGCAGCATTTGTGCACCGCCGCCGTCAGTGTCAGCCAGTTTGCCGTGGCATACGGAGCTCCATCGCAGTCTTTAACACTGGTAGCATGCCGCGACAGCGTGGACGTGAACCGTATGTGCAGTTGACGGACTTTGAGCGAGGGCGTATAGTGGGCATGCGGGAGGCCGGGTGGACGTACCGCCGAATTGCTCAACACGTGGGGCGTGAGGTCTCCACAGTACATCGATGTTGTCGCCAGTGGTCGGCGGAAGGTGCACGTGCCCGTCGACCTGGGACCGGACTGCAGCGACGCACGGATGCACGCCAAGACCGTAGGATCCTACGCAGTGCCGTAGGGGACCGCACCACCACTTCCCAGCAAATTAGGGACACTGTTGCTCCTGGGGTATCGGCGAGGACCATTCGCAACCGTCTCCATGAAGCTGGGCTACGGTCCCGCACACCGTTAGGCCGTCTTCCGCTCACGCCCCAACATCGTGCAGCCCGCCTCCAGTGGTGTCGCGACAGGCGTGAATGGAGGAACGAATAGAGACGTGTCGTCTTCAGCGATGAGAGTCGCTTCTGCCTTGGTGCCAATGATGGTCGTATGCGTGTTTGGCGCCGTGCAGGTGAGCGCCACAATCAGGACTGCATACGACCGAGGCACACAGGGCCAACACCCGGCATCATGGTGTGGGGAGCGATCTCCTACACTGGCCGTACACCACTGGTGATCGTCGAGGGGACACTGAATAGTGCACGGTACATCCAAACCGTCATCGAACCCATCGTTCTACCATTCCTAGACCGGCAAGGGAACTTGCTGTTCCAACAGGACAATGCACGTCCACATGTATCCCGTGCCACCCAACGAGCTCTACAAGGTGTAAGTCAACTACCCTGGCCAGCAAGATCTCCGGATCTGTCCCCCATTGAGCATGTTTGGGACTGGATGAAGCGTCGTCTCACGCGGTCTGCACGTCCAGCACGAACGCTGGTCCAACTGAGGCGCCAGGTGGAAATGGCATGGCAAGCCGTTCCACAGGACTACATCCAGCATCTCTTCGATCATCTCCATGGGAGAATAGCAGCCTGCATTGCTGCGAAAGGTGAATATACACTGTACTAGTGCCGACATTGTGCATGCTCTGTTGCCTGTGTCTATGTGCCTGTGGTTCTGTCAGTGTGATCATGTGATGTATCTGACCCCAGGAATGTGTCAATAAAGTTTCCCCTTCCTGGGACAATGAATTCACGGTGTTCTTATTTCAATTTCCAGGAGTGTAGATCCTAAAACCTCTAACGGTTCTTTAGAAAGGCCTAGGTCTCTAACTAAATCGTGCAGTTCAGATTGTGAAAGTGGAATGGGATCGGTTGCGCCAGGATCGTAGCAATCTCTGTCTTATTCATTTTCACCTTGTTGAGCCAATTGCTACTGGTCATCTATATCATCCAAAGAATCTGGAAGAGCGGGTATTGGTACTTCACGTCCATGAGAAACAGGACGAATGGCTGTTTGAATGTTAGGGGAAGAAATATCCTTTTCGTCTTTCAAATTGAACCCTCGTACGTTGCTAGAACAAAAATAGCAGTCATCACTATGACTTTTGGGCTCCCTCCAAACCATTGGTATTCCAAAACGTAATGGGTGCTTTTTACGTTGAAACCATTGCCTCAGTTCTTCAACACACACTGAACAAACTTTGTGTGGGGCCCAAGGCTTATCTTGATCGCCTAACTTTATACCAAAATAGGCGAAATATACTTTTTCAACAAAATTGGAAATGTTTCTTTGTTGATTTTTAACTGTATAATTACCATCAATGTAGCAGAAGCAACCTGGCGAGTTTACTCCCATCCTCTGCTAGCCACTGTCCATTGTCCATAAAACAACTTCGCAACACAAGAAAACAGTCGCTACTTTAAAGCACTAGTAACAACAACACGTGAACAGCACACAGTGAAGAGGTACTGTGAAATGAAGGACAACAGCAGAAGCTCACTGCTTGGTGATGACGGGGGAAGGGGCAGCGCGACAGACAGACACTGACATGAAAATACTGCTGGTTTCTCTTAATTACTCTTTATTTTACGTATATCTAGTATAAAAACGACTAAATAAAATTTATGGAGATCCTAAAACCCAAAAATTCAAACTCACTAGAGTGCTGAAATATCAAAAAAAGCTAGAACTAGACAAGCAGCTTGTGAAATAACTGTACATGATGGAATTTTTTCACTATTTTTCCCGAAATTAGTGTTGAAAACACTATAAAAATCACTTAATAAATTTGAAACAATTTTTATGTCCCAGACCTGTGCTATCGTCGCTCTTTTCAGTTCTGGGCACGCGGTCAGCCTAGAAAATAGTCTCATACCAAGCATAAGTGCCTGTGAGAGACTGTCAAGCACTTGCTTCTTCATGACCATTCTCGGTCCCACACTACAGGGGCAATGAGGCCGTTCTGCAACTTTTCCGATGGTAAGTGTTTGATCACCCACCATACAGCCCACCTCTGCTCACGTGAAGCGCTGTCTATGAAGACAACATTTTGGCACAGGCAACAAGCCGCAGGTCAACGTAGAGAATTGGCGTAAAACATGCCTTCTATGAAGAGGGTACTGGAAAGTTGGTACAATGCTAAGACAAATGTCTCAGACGATTGTAGAGAAGCAGCTGGAAGCTGTAGCTAACTGTTGCAAATAAAACGCTTTTGATTTTCAGTGTGGTTTCCATTTCGTGACCGATCGGACTTTACTTTCCGTTTAGCTCAGGTATTATTGTAGCAACTGAAATAAATGTCATCTAAGCAGTTAAACATTTTCGGAATGTAAACAGCTATATGTGACAGTTTTACAGGGTGACAGTTATTGAAGTATACGGAAAAAACGTAAGTTAGTTACAAACTATGGCGTGCACACACTTTAGTCAACATGTAAAAGTCACTACCTATATTCGGATTTAGCTTATGACATGTTCGATATGGCTGTCATCATTGGTGATGATGTGGTCCAGACGGATAGAAAATCTCTGCATGACCCGCTGAAGTGTCGGAACATCGATGCTGCGATGATATGCTGAATGGCTGTTTTCAGCTCAGCAGTGGTTTTGGGGTTATTGCTGTGCACCTTGTCTTTAGTACAGCCCCACAAAAAGCAGTCTCATGTTTTCAGATACGGAGAATGTGGCGGTTAATCGAGGCCCATGCCAGTGGCCTCTGGCTACCCCAAAGTCAGAATGCGGTCCCCAAACTGCTAATCCAGGACATCAAACACTGTCGTGCTCCGATGGGGTCGAGCTCCGTCTTGTGTGAACCACATGTTGTCGAAATAAGGGTCACATTGGTTAATGGGAATGAAATCATCTTCCAAAACCTTCACGTACCGCTCGGTAGTCACTGTGCCATCAAGGAATTTCGCACCGATTATTCCGTGACTGGATATTGCGCACCACACAGTGGCCCGTTGAGGGTGAAGAGATTTGTCAATAGCAAAATGCGGATTCTCAGTCCCCCAAATGTGCCAGTTTTGCTTATTGACGAACCCATCCAAATGAAAGGGGGCTTCTTCGCTAAACCAAACCATATATGCTCATCCGAATTCCCATCATACCCCGCGGCCTACCGTGCGGTCTGAATCTTCTAATGCAAACTGTTCAGAAGCTATGACGATTTTATTTCATGTAGTTCAGTAACTCTCACCCAGTAAGTGGTGATTTAGTGTTTCTTCTTGTGTCTTTTGCGCCAGTGAAGGACATATTCCGTAAAAAAAGTAAGTAAAAACATAACTGACAGCATTTAAACTTACAACACACATAATGGTGAACACTAAAGTAAATAAAGGAATGTTTCTGGATAGGAGGAATTTCAGTACACGACTTCATTGGCAGACCTCGTCAGACTTCAAAGGGTAATATGACTGAAAGTTAATATACAAGTCATTGTAAAGCAGCCGACGATGGCAGCATGCTATCAAAATGCATCGTGCCCATAAATATTACTGAGCGAAGAATGCTAGAATTGATTAAAAAAAATTATAAATTTAGCAACTCATTCTCAGTACTCGAGAATTTCCATTCAATACAGATACACTTATGTCTAATAGTTATTGATCTCCATCTGTCGCAATTACAATAAACACTCACGGAAAAAATGACAACACCTAGGAGTTGAGCGACATAAACGCAAGTTGGTAGACGTGTTTCTAATCTGAAAATTGATGTCTATTCAAATTACGCGCCAGTTGCGTAAGAGTGGCTTTAGTATCGCCATTATGGGGATGCAGATCAGGTTTGCCCTAAACACATGCTGTAACGGACGTAGGCGTTAGTCACCTTTGAAATTGGACTTTGTGGGTTGATGTTAGTCAAGAATGGTTTAAGGTGAAAAGACGTCGTTATCAACACCTCATTGAGTTTGAACGAGATCGTCTCACAGGGCTACGAGAAACTGGATATTCCTTCTGTGATATTGCAAATAGACTTGGCAGGAATGTAGCCATTGTACATGATCGTTGGCAGCGGTGGTCACCAGAATGTGCGGACGCATGACGACCGGGCTCTGTACGGCCACGTGGCACTACCCAGAAAGAAGGGCATCACGCTCGGTGAATGGCTCTGCTGCATCGTACTGCATCTGCAGCAGCAATTTGAGCAGCAGTTGGCACCACAGTGACAGAGCGAACTGTTACAAATCGGTTACTTCAAGGACAGACCCGACCCAGATGCCCCGTAGCGTATATTCCACTGGCTCCAAACCAATTGTTGTACTTCTTTGTTACTTCGTATCGCATTAATAATTTCTCCGTTGAGATCCAGAGCCACAGTAATGTCCTAATACAAACATGTTATCCCATTTATGAGATATTCTGATATCAGGATTCGTAATTATATTCCAGTGTTTCTGTCTATTGACACTGTCCAAGGCTTCCTTAAAATCGATAAAAGCAAGTACGTTTCTTTATTATATTCTCTGCGTTTTTGCAGAAAACTAAAAACATTGTTTCTCGTGGAGTCTCTTTTCCTAAGAACCATTTGTTCCTCGTGCAGTACCTCTTCCGTTATGTTTCTAAGTCTTGCATTTAAAATCTTAACGTATATCTTGTATGATTAATACAGTGAACTTATTCATATTTAGCCACTGCACAGATTTTTATCTAATTTTTTCTTAAAACTGATATCAATCTTTAGTGATACTACTGCACTTCCAACATTAGTTTAAGAGGTGTAGTAGTCTTATGTGTAACATCATTCCTCCAAATTATAGCCATTCACCATTAATACCATCTCTTTCTGTCACTTGTTCTATTCTAAAGTGATGTTAAGGTGCATGTTATTTCGTCAGGCTATATTTCATCTAATCCCTTTTCATCTATTGGTTGCTTGGGCTATATCCTCATACCAAAATGCCTTGCAATAATTTAATTTGTTCTTCTCGAATGTCGTCTATTTGCATCTTCGTTTTCTCTCCTGTGTTTAAAGTGTTAATAGCCTTATATGCCATTTGCTGTCTCCGATAAACATCATTCTCTGCATCAGAAATAAACCTGTCCCATTGTTCCAGGTATGCTTTTCTCATTACACAATTAGTAGTCCTTCCTCACTCCTTATAATATTTTTCTTCTCATCTGTGGGATTGTATTTTATGTATGCATGCTGCTTTTTATTAACAGCTTTTATTATATAATCGTTCCAAATTTTAGGCTTTTTCATTTACTTTTTCTTTTTTTCTTATCACCGACAGTTTCTCCTGCTGCTTCATATACCACCTTCTTTAGATTTTTGCCATGATGTATATTATCTTTGGTTTAAAAGTTTCTTTATTCAAACCTCTTTGATAAAGATGTTTGACACAATCCTCTTCAAGCAAGAATACTATATAAACGCTTTGATCTTGGAGGTTAATTACTTGTTTTGTTATTTTCTCTCATTTCGTAAAACAGCCTGCTCTGGAGATCACTAAAAATTATCGGATCCTATATTTTGTCGTCTGTAAACTCTTGTGTCCCTTACTTGACCTTCTAGCTATGATCTAAGACATCTACTGGCACAAGGATGCTTATGTATATCTCTTTTCTTAGAAAGGGGTGTTATTTTTAGAGTACAGGAAATGGTAAAATCTCTTACCATTTATCCATTTTTATTACACAATGGTTCTCCAAAAGGAGATGTCTTCTGTTTTGACATTGAAATCATCCATCATAATAATCTGATCAGTAGCACTGTATTTATCCAGAACCTTCGGTAGTTCTGTAGTTCTTCCTAGTTCTGGTGCATATATGCTTAGAATGGTGGGGTTGATTCTTCCTCATTTTGATCTTACTGTGAATGTTCTTTCTCTTATGTACGTGCAATCTTTGGTCTCTTTTTCCCATTTCTTACGCAAGAGTATTGCAACACCTTTGTTTGTTCTTTCATTTTGTTCCACTCCACTATGGAACATCACATAATCTCCTACATATTTATTACTTCTCATTTCCATTTTCTTCTCTGTGACTGCTACAGCATCGATGCTCTTATTTTTTTAGTATATTTGCTAGTTCTGCTTCTTTTTGGAAAATTCCTCTGACACTCCTGGTTACCGCTTTCATAAATCGATTGATCCATTTTCGTTTGTCTATTTCTTAACTTTGTCATTTATCTTTGAGGCAAACATCTTTACGAAATTCTTACGGTATTGGAGTAGAGTGTGGTTTTCGAGAGCTTGTTACCAGTCATCTACTCAACTCCGTTTCTAGGTAGACCAGGAATTTTTCGGGGTTATCTCGCTTATCCGATATGTTCTCGTTATTTAGAGGCCCCGAAAAACTAGACTTGGCTCCTGTCCAGTTTGTTACATAACGTAAACCCTCTGTATGTCAAGCATTGTCCAGAGCCTAAGCCACTCATGTCTTCTAAGACGTGGAGCGGGCTTTGTTGGTGATGCTGCCTTGGATTCTTTAAGGTCTGGTTCACTCACGAGATCTGAGTGAACGATTCTCTGAGTTTCGGTACTGAACAGGTATCGCCTACCTGAGCAGTCTCCAGTATCGTTTTGCTAACCTTCGACCGCTGAAGACAGGAAAGGAAAACGAAAGATACCTTCGGGCCTCAATACGTACCTAATGCTGTTGGGGTAGGAATAAAAAGTTGGCAAATGGAGGCCACCAGAAAAGAAAAAGAGAAGCGTCCAGACGCAAGTAATTAGAAGTAATGACAGCTAATGGTCCATGTAGTTGACCTTCCCCCCCCCCCCCCCCCCTCTTCACCGCTACACTATGTGTGGAATCTCACCAGCTGACCCTACAACTACAATTGCTCCCGCCATCACACTTCAGTGGATCATTGAAAACGCACAAACATCCCCACCACGTTAAGGCTGTCAATGTCGGTATTTATTGTAAACTATTTGTTTCTTTACCTCAAAACAGCTCATCACCTGTAGAATTGGTAACTATGGACGGTTGAAAGACGGCATACCATTATTCAAAATGACAGTCACAATCGCATTATTTATTTTGCCGCCAACCGGTTTCAACCTGCGATGGGGTCATCTTCAAGGCAATTTAAACTGCAAAGTTATAATATTACTAAGTAATTATGTTTTAGTAAGTATTATGTTTTATATTACAACTGGAACAAACTTTAAAATTTCGATTTCTTGCTTAAGCATGTAACTACCGTTGGTCACCGTGGAGAGCGATACCGTCTGCCCACGTGTTGTTGGCGTTATTTAAGCTCATGCAGAGAGCCAACCATGCATAGTTACCAACCGTGCACAGGCAGGGCGACGACTCCAGCGAACGACCAAATGGGTATAAAAATCTGTTTATTTATGTAACTTCGACTAATTGCTTGTAGATTAAGTACATGATCACTTACTAATATTATAACGTTACAGTGTAAATTGCCCTGAAGACGACCCCATCGCGGGTTGAAACCGGTTGGCAGCAAAATAAATAACGCCATTGTGACTGTCATTTTGAATAATTGATTATAAGTAAATTAATCGCTGTTGATTTTCATACAACTATGTTGTCTAAAAAATTACGGCATACAATGTTTGTGTGACCAAACTTCAGTTTGTAAGGAAAAGATTCAGTAGGGAGTATTGAGAAATGTGTAGAGAAATGAGACGCTAAATCCTTCAGTTTCCTTGCAAAGCTTTTTGGACATTTTCAGACTCCTTCATGCAGGATTGAGTTCAGAATCTTATCATTATAATCGAAATCGGATTTTAACTGGGACTTACAACTAACGACAGTTTGCAGCGAAGAAGGTATATACCGATTGCTTCTTGTGGTTTCAGAGGTGTCATTCGTACCTTCATAAGGGTAGTTCTACATTTAACCACAACATCAACATCGCCTCAACAGGTTGTACGCAACTGTTACATTAGTGAAAAAAAAAAAAAACGATTCGGCGTGTAACAGCACAATAGTACGAAAAAGGCACAATTCTGTACTGGAATGGCTACTAATTGTAGAACATGAATATATCAGCTTGATATGCGCAAAAGCCTTTCTTTTAATTGATAACTCTGCCGTTGGTCATTATTTAGCTTGAAGTATTTCTCCCGTGAGCTCCTGTCTGCGGGAATGTGAGACTGGAATGAATGACTATGACACCCCGCACAGCACAACAGGTTGCTTGGAACTGTGCCACGATGGCAACAAGTGGAGATAGGCAGCCCTGCCAGCTACTCAGACCTGCAACGCATGCTGTTGCTCATCAACTGAATACTCGTTTCTAATCCAATACTTCATAATAAAATACACTGACGGGAAAGAAATCGCAGCCCCACGAAGGAGTTGTGCGATACAAACGAAAGCTAGTAGTCGCATTTCTACTTTTGAAAGACGTTGTTTATTCAAATTTCGCTCTATGTTTATGACGTCATATCTCCTGAATTATGTGCTGTGCAGTGATACAATTTTCAGGTACATTCAGAGGTGTATAGGCCTACTGTCTGCGAGATGTGTAATGAATAGAGTTAGTAGTAAATAAGTAATAAATTTAAATGTCATGCATGATGCGGAAGTTTCTCACGCATCACAGTGTTTATGACGTCATCTCTCCTGAACCATTGTCGTCAAATTGTGTACTTTTTCTGATACATTCAGTGTTATAAGTGAATACTGTGTGCAAAGTGTGTCGCGATTATAGTAAGTAGTAAAGAAGTAATAAATTAAAACGCCATACTTCATGTGGCAGCAAAAAATCTGGTAAGCGATAAACTTTCTTTCCTTTCATCGTTTTGTGAGAATTGCCAGCTAGAAAACTTTCGTAATGCTTTGAAATCATTTGTAGAGTTTGTTGCAAGTTTCTAAGTGCCCTCATTCTCAAATACCCGATGACTGAAGTGTGGGTATTCTCACGCCGTGGACTACACTGCTTTATCTCCCCCAACCCTTACAGGTGTGTGGTTCCCAAAACGATTCATTCAGACAATAAAGGCTATGTATAGCAGTTTTGATTGAAATCGGTCTGGTGCTTTAGGAGGAAACGTGGAACACATGTACATAGATACTTACATATGTACATACACATACTTTTATAATTTGTATGGGTTCTCTGCACCCGCCTGTTCTACCCACCGCTCCCAATTGCTTCACGAATACCATTTGTCTCTCAACATAAATTCTGTGAATCCATGAACATACCGGACTTCTCCTTTGTATACAACATCACTCTGGCGAGCTCTGCAACTCTGTGGTTGCACCAACATCAGCTTCCTCTCCACCAACTCCAGATAAGAAAACCAACCACGCACTCATCCCACTCTCCAGTCATTATTCTCACTCACCTCATTCACGTAAGGTTCCCTCGAACTACCTAGTACAGATGCCAAATCCTACTGTCAATCCTAAGAACCCCCACAAAAGAAGGAACAGAAGCTATGCACTCGACTCCCACACTATCCCAAACGTCTCATCCACCTTATTCCGTCATCTTACCCAATCTGAACGTTAAATTTCTATGTCATAAGATCCTAAAGCTAGAAATTAAGTACTTGTTTTCTAAACTCATCACTACTCGTTATCATCAGGATTTCCTACTAGCGAGCCCGTTAGGAACTTTGTGAACGATATGCCTCCATTGGTTTTTGTCCTGGTATAGCTTTTCCCTCTCCGCTACGTCCCATGTTACTCCACTCCTCTAGAGATCTTCCTTGACCTGGTCTGTCCCTATGTTTCTAGGCCGCCCAATTGGGCTTCTTCCGGGTACCTCCATCTCCAAATACTGACGTGGAGTTCGAGTCAGGTGCATTCGCTTCACATGACCGAACCACTTCAATTTCAAAGCACTCATTCTCTCCTCTGTAGTCAATGTTATCTGCAGGTCTGTCCCTACTACTGGCCATTAAAATGACTACACCACGAAGATGACGTGCTACAGACGCGAAATTTAACCGACCAGAGCATTCACACAATGTTGCCGCCGATGGCGATACCTACAACGAGCTGACATGAGGAAAGTTTCCAACCGATTCTCATACACAAACAGCAGTTGACCGGCGTTGCCTGGTGAAACGTTGTTGTGATGCCTCGTGTAAGGGGGAGAAATGCGCACCACCACGTTTCCGACTTTGATAAAGGTCGGATTGTAGCCTATCGCGATTACGGTTTCTCGTATCGCGACATTGCTCCTCGCGTTGGTCGAGATCCAATGACAGTTAGCAGAATATGGAATCGCTGGGTTCAGGAGCGTAATACGGAACGCCGTGCTGGATCCCAACGGCCTCGTACCACTAGCAGTCGAGATGACAGGCATCTTATCCGCATGGCTGTAACGGATCGTGCAGCCACGTCTCGATCCCTGAGTCAACAAATGGGGACGTTTGCAAGACAACAACCATCTGCACGAACAGTTCGACGACGTTTGCAGCAGCATGGACTATCAGCTCTGAGACCATGACTGCGGTTACCCTTGACGCTGCATCACAGACAGGAGCGCCTGCGATGGTGTACTCAACGACGAACCTGGGTGCTGGAATGGCAAAATGTCATTTTTTCGGATGAATCCAGGTTGTGTTTACAGCATCATGATGGTCGCATCAGTGTTTGGCGACATCGCGGTAAACGCACATAGGAAGCGTGTATTCGTCATCACCATACTGGCGAATCACCCGGAGTGATGGTATGGGATGCCATTGGTTACACGTCTCGGTCACCTCCTGTCCGCATTGACGGCACTTTGAACAGTGGATGTTACATTTCAGATGAGTTACGACCAGTGGCTCTACCCTTCATTCGATCCCTGCGAAACCCTACATTTCAGCAGGATAATGCACGACCGCATGTTGCAGGTCCTGTACGGGCGTTTCTGGATACAGAAATTGTTCGACTGCTGCCCTGGCCAGCACATTCTCCAGATCTCTCACCAATTGAAAACGTCTGGTCAATGGTGGTCGAGCAACTGGCTCGCCACAATACGCCAGTCACTACTCTTGATGAACTGTGGTATCGTGTTGGAGCTGCATGGGCAGATGTACCTGTACACGTCAACCAAGCTCTGTTTGACTCAATGCCCAGGCGTATCAAGGCCGTTATTACGGCCAGAGGTGGTTGTTCTGGGTGCTGATTTCTTAGGATCTATGCACGCAAATTGCGTGAAAATATAATCACACGTCAGTTCTCGTATAGTATATTTGTCCAATAAGTACCCGTTCATCATCTGCATTTCTTCTTGGTGTAGCAATTTTAATAGCCAGTAGTGTAATCATTCCTGACTCAGTCTCTCCTAGTTATTTGTAGACCTGGCCTAAGGAACTTCATTTCACATGCTTGTATTTGACTCTCTTCTCTCTTATTTATGACACAGGCATGTAGACTATACATCTGTATTGGCAGGAGATAAGTTCTATACATGTTCTGTTTGGCTCTTTGAGAGACTTCCTTGTCCCAGATTAGATTCCGTACTTGGTGGAAGAAGCTGGATCCTTTTGTTATTCTGTTTAAAACTTCCAGTTTGTAACTTGCATCGCGTGATATAATGCTACCCAGATAATTGAAGCTTTTCACACGTTCAACCTTCTCCCCCTCCAGTATGATGTTACAAGGTGTGGGTGTCCTGCTCATCTTCATTGCCACTCTCTTGTTATTACTCATAGTTAACTTGTATTTTTCAAATTTTGTGATCCGGTAATCTAGTCTCCTCTGAACCTCCGTCTCTCCCAAAATGACGATGTCATTAGCAAAATCAAAGTCGTTGAGATCTTCATTTTCTTCTTCCTCGATTTCTTTCATGATTATGTCCATAAGTGTAATAAAGAGTAAAGGGGAGAGCGAACTGCCTTGCTGAACACCTCTCCTTAACCATTTTGATCTTCCACCTCCTACTTGTACACTGCTCTCACAATCATCGCACAGCATCTGGACTTTTTCAATTAATGAATCAAGAACATTATACACTCCTGGAAATTGAAATAAGAACACCGTGAATTCATTGTCCCAGGAAGGGGAAACTTTATTGACACATTCCTGGGGTCAGATACATCACATGATCACACTGACAGAACCACAGGCACATAGACACAGGCAACAGAGCATGCACAATGTCGGCACTAGTACAGTGTATATCCACCTTTCGCAGCAATGCAGGCTGCTATTCTCCCATGGAGCCGATCGTAGAGGTGCTGGATGTAGTCCTGTGGAACGGCTTGCCATGCCATTTCCACCTGGCGCCTCAGTTGGACCAGCGTTCGTGCTGGACGTGCAGACCGCGTGAGACGACGCTTCATCCAGTCCCAAACATGCTCAATGGGGGACAGATCCGGAGATCTTGCTGGCCAGGGTAGTTGACTTACACCTTCTAGAGCACGTTGGGTGGCACGGGATACATGCGGACGTGCATTGTCCTGTTGGAACAGCAAGTTCCCTTGCCGGTCTAGGAATGGTAGAACGATGGGTTCGATGACGGTTTGGATGTACCGTGCACTATTCAGTGTCCCCTCGACGATCACCAGTGGTGTACGGCCAATGTAGGAGATCGCTCCCCACACCATGATGCTGGGTGTTGGCCCTGTGTGCCTCGGTCGTATGCAGTCCTGATTGTGGCGCTCACCTGCACGGCGCCAAACACGCATACGACCATCATTGGCACCAAGGCAGAAGCGACTCTCATCGCTGAAGACGACACGTCTCCATTCGTCCCTCCATTCACGCCTGTCGCGACACCACTGGAGGCGGGCTGCACGATGTTGGGGCGTGAGCAGAAGACGGCCTAACGGTGTGCAGGACCTTAGCCCAGCTTCATGGAGACGGTTGCGAATGGTCCTCGCCGATACCCCAGGAGCAACAGTGTCCCTAATTTGCTGGGAAGTGGCGGTGCGGTCCCCTACGGCACTGCGTAGGATCCTACGGTCCTGGCGTGCATCCGTGCGTCGCTGCGGTCCGGTCCCAGGTCGACGGGCACGTGCACCTTCCGCCGACCACTGGCGACAACATCGATGTACTGTGGAGACCTCACGCCCCACGTGTTGAGCAATTCGGCGGTACGTCCACCCGGCCTCCCGCATGCCCACTATACGCCCTCGCTCAAAGTCCGTCAACTGCACATACGGTTCACGTCCACGCTGTCGCGGCATGCTACCAGTGTTAAAGACTGCGATGGAGCTCCGTACGCCACGGCAAACTGGCTGACACTGACGGCGGCGGTGCACAAATGCTGCGCAGCTAGCGCCATTCGACGGCCAACACCGCGGTTCCTGGTGTGTCCGCTGTGCCGTGCGAGTGATCATTGCTTGTACAGCCCTCTCGCAGTGTCCGGAGCAAGTATGGTGGGTCTGACACACCGGTGTCAATGTGTTCTTTTTTCCATTTCCAGGAGTGTATTTTCTCAAGAATTCCCGTATGTTATCCCTTGGTACACTGTCATATGCTTTTTCCAAATCCACAAATACTACTATCAAGTCCTTTCCTTTCTCCCAATATTTCTCCAGTAACTGACAGAGGGAGAAAATGAGATCTATTGTTCCCCTATCACTTCTGAACCCATGCTTTTGCTCCTCTAATCACAACTCTTCCCCCCAACTATTTCATAATCAGCAAGTCCTCTAATCCTGATCTTCATTTCCACCTGCTGTGCAAACTTCCTGCCATATGGTTCAGTCTACATCCTTTCTGCTCCCATGTAGCCCGCCACTGTCACTAATAAGACACGTGAAGTATTTAAAGTGGATATTTAGAGTTATAACCGCGCACAGTCTGTATGTCTGAAGGAGTAACCTAATATCAGATGGAACGCTAAGAAGTGGGCGAGACTGTTTTTGTGGTCAGGGTAGGGTGGGCTACGCGACCGGTAATGAAGAGGCATCCAGAAATAGTCGAGGTCCGGAGGAGGACAGCACGTGATCGCGCGGGAGACACGTCCCCGAGCCTTTATAAGCTGCGCCGCCGGTGCTGCTAGGATATCCAACACCTATTACCTTGGAAGCTGGATCCACAGTACTCTGCTGTGAGAGCAGGACCGATTTTCTTGGCACTTAGGTGCACAGAGTACGTACAACGTTGCATAACATACAGTCAGTGTGTTAGTGCCTAGTGTGATTCGTGAGTAAAAAATTTGTGGTAAGGTCTTATGGGACCAAACTGCAAAGATCATCGGTCCCTAAGCCTACACACTACTTAATCTAACTTAAACTAGCTCACGCTGTGGACGACACACTCACCCATGCCCGAGGAAGGAGCCGCACGGACCTTGACAAGGCGCCCTAGACCGCGCAGCTACCCGCTTGGCTGATTCGTGAGCAGTTTCCTATTTTACATAATACATAAAACACTAACAAGAAGGAGGACAGAATGACAGGACGACTGTTAAGACATCAGCATCAGGGAACAACTTTCGTGTACTAGACGGAACTGTAGAGGGTGAAAACCCTAAAGGATGTCAGAGACTGCAGTACATCCAACAAATAGTTGAGAGCGTAGGGTGCAAGTGCCTCTCTTGAGATGAAGAGGATGCCACAGGAAAGAAATTCGCGGCGGGCCACATGAAATTATTCGTAAGACTGATGAGTCAAAGAAAAGTCAGGTGCTTGCTCTCTGATAGCCTTGCTGTGTCTCTACAGAGCACTGGGATTGGCCAGGATATCAGTTTGAGAAATACGTAGGGGATGGTGTTCTCTTCCGACGGTTCTCAGCCCGAGGGAACTGGCGGCTTCGAGAGCTAAGACTGAGACCTGGTGTGATAAGAGTCTTGTGGCGAAGGAGGAAGAGAACGGGTTTGAGGACCGAGATGGTCCGCAGCGGTGCGGGTTCGACTATATCGGACGCGAGTCAGCAGATGAGCGCCAGAGGCCACGTTGCAGGCAGGGAGGCGGCGACATCAATGGGCGGGTCAACGAAGCCCGCCGGCTGCGAGGAGGCAGATAACACTATCGGCGGTTTGTGGTTGCCTGGCTGAGCTGGCAGCGTGGGCCGCCTTGCTAGGAGACGGAGCGACGTGGGCTGTGAGAAGCAGTGCCAAAGAAGCAGCGCGGAATGTAGACTACTTCAATCCTTGGATGGATGACAAGTGTCTTTTGGAAGCGGCGACCCTTCACTTTCTCATCGTCTTAGAATTTGATTATTTTACTTGATGTCCTGTGTTATGCTTGGAAATGCCGTTGACTTCGCTCAAAAAAAAAAAAAAAAAAAAAAAAAAAAAAAAAAAGAAACCTATATATTACAAGTCAATTATTTTTTTCTGGCTCTGTGTAACCCAGTACGTGTTATGGATGATAGGGGTCTTTTAAGGCCCTAAGAAAACATATGGCCTCTCCAGTAGTTTGTCACTTGTTTATGTGGTGCATTACAGTAGTACGTTAGTGATAATAATTCTCCCGTCTGCCCAGTTATACTCGTCGTTGAGTGGTCAGAAATATTATAAACGCTACAACCGAGTATTCTCTTGAAGGGAAGTGTACTGCTCAGTGTCAAAATACTTTCAGATCTTCGTAATTTTATTTTCGTAAACAGATTAATTATTTAAGATACGTTTATCCTTCAGCTATAACAGGAATACGGTACTACTTGTAAGAAACAAAAGAACACTATCTGAAGACAGCACAAGTGATAGAAATTTTGAATCAACTATTACTGGATGGTTTCAAGACAAAGTTCTCTTTGACTAGAAAACTAGCACGGATTCTGATATTGATCGTCGCCAGGGTAATCAACTCGCTTCCTTTAGCGTGTCAAGTGAACCAAGCAGTGAAGCATTTTATGAACTGGCTGCACTTTAGTACTGACAACGTACAAGATGAAAAATACACTAACATCATGTGCTGTCAGAATGAAAAGGACATTGGAAGAATCATTTGAAGGATGTACAAAGGAAATAAATGAAAACAAATGTTAAAAATATGGCAACAGAGGCCCTGGGCATAAGAGGAAATAACCACAGACACACAACAGATAGGTGCTCTGAGGAAATAGAGGTGGCGATTAAAGAAAAGAGGAAGGCATTCAATTCATGGTTGAATAGTAAATCGGAAGAAACAAGAACAATCTAGGAAAAGAAGAAAGAAGTGACGAAAAAATAAGGGTACCAAATATTGAAGCGTGGGAAATGACATGTACGAGTGTCAATAGCAAACTAAGATTTGGGAGAACGAAAAAAGCGTGGTCAACATTGAAAGGACTTCGACAAGTACGAAAGGTAAAACCAGTCTTCAGCTGGTAACACCAAAAAATAGGAAGAATATTTCCGGAAATTATTAAAAGAGGATAGAGAAGAATATCTGGAGGCAGGAACAGTGGAAGGAAAGGAACAGGAAGGGAAGGTGATCCAAACTTCAGAAAGCGAGGTGAGTAAGTTATTAAGAACAGGGAAGAAATCGACACTAGAGCGAATAGTTATGTATGGAGTCTACTAATCTAAAACACATAAGGAGTAGATATGGACTTCTGGAGATGAGAACGAATTTCTGGAAAAGTGGAAATAAGAAACGACGAAACAGTAAAGAGAATGGAAGTAAGAGAAAGCGTACATGACTTGATGAATAGAAGGAAGATAGTAAAAAGACTGGAGGAAACCGTAACAGCAAATACCAAAAAAATGTTCAAATGTGTGTGAAATCTTATGGGACTTAACTGCTAAGGTCATCTGTCCCTAAGCTTACACACTACTTAATGTAAATTATCCTAAGGACAAACACACACACCCATGCCCGAGGGAGGACTCGAACCTCCGCCGGGACCAGCCGCACAGTCCATGACTGCAGCGCCTTAGACCGCACCAAATACAGAACATGATCTAAACCTTTGTTTCGCCTTCTGACTCTTGACAAGGCTGCTGGCAGAATGAATTTGACTCCTTTAGCCGTACGTCTTCATCAAGCATAGCTAATTGT
Organism: Schistocerca piceifrons; assembly: GCF_021461385.2. Classification (NCBI taxonomy): domain Eukaryota; kingdom Metazoa; phylum Arthropoda; class Insecta; order Orthoptera; family Acrididae; genus Schistocerca; species Schistocerca piceifrons. The sequence goes on along the minus strand of NC_060139.1, from coordinate 498,044,078 downwards.
ATTAATTCAAAATTTACGTAAGAGATAGAATCATACCTTGGGCACCTAGGGCCTCTGGGTTACTAGTCAAAAACTCTGCTGTAGCTATAATGAATTTTATCAAGTGTCCTAGAGGCAGAGTGTCATAACTGTAATAATGGTGCTTCATCTTTTTGTAAGTACAGATATGTTTCCGTCAAATGCTATCTTACCACTTACAATTGTAGTCACCAGCAAATTTTTTTTTTTTTTTTTTGTATTTATACAGTGATCTCCAACAGTAAAAACATGTAAATGAATGTATAAACACCTGAAGATGCGCGCAAGCCCGAAACCGGTCGTGTGACGAATAGACAACCTTTTATTGTGACTGGTAGCGGATATTTTTCTACAACGCCAGAGTGAGTCAGCTGTCACCTCCACGAGACGTTTAGCAAAGGCGAAAGCTTCATTCCTTGGAAGGAAATCAGAGTGACGTTGGTGACCTAGACTTGTTCAGAACGAAATAAAGGAAAGAAGGAAGAGTTAACGACCTATCTATGACTAGATTTTTGAAAGAAAATATTGTTTGCTATAGTGCGTAAAATTATCAGTTTATTTGCAGACAATGTTTTCTTTCGAAAAATATACCGAGCTTGTGGACAAGATTGTCAAGATAACTAGTTCTTTAGTAACAAAACACAAGCTCAGATGGAGAAGGATCTTGGAAAGAAATTAGATTTGTGCCTCTCATAGGAATCACCCTGGCATTTGCTTGAAGTGATTTTGGAAAAATATCGAAAATTGTGTCCGAATAGCCGGCTCGCGATCTGAACCGTCCTCCTTTCCTGTGTGGGTCCTGTGTCTCACCACAGCGGCGGTTCACTGAGTCTAGATGAAACAATATTTAATTTAAAAATGTGAAAAATAACAAAAACACGAAGTTAAAGGCAAATAAGTATAAATAGGCTTGTCTAAATATTAATCGAAATGACTAAAATGAGCGTTTATTTTATTCCTCTACATGACACACTGTCTATCGTTGTAGAAAAGTTGTTATTTCATTTCATTTCGATAATAGTGGCAACCTTGATAATTTACCTAGGCTCGTTGTTGAACGAAGGTTTGGAAAACTAAACCTAATACCTCTTCATGACCCAAAGTGCCATTGCTATTGTTACAACTCTTTCGCTTTATGTAAAATGTCGGCCAACAGTTCGCAGAAATAAATAATGACTGGAGCTGTATTTATGTTCTTCGAAGCGCAAAAGCTACGCAAAATGCGCTCAGCGCATTCACTGAGTTTCAGAGAAAGTTGTGAAAACAGAAAAAACTGTTTGCTGCTGTCACTTTCCTGGTACTAGCAAACAAGTATTACCTGCGCTTTCCACGATTACGTGGAAATGTCCTGTAAATCACGACATAAATACGTAGTAACGATCGGAAATGACTGAGCTCGATTTTTAGGAAGGAAAAATTAGTTTTTTAAAAAAATAATAAACTAGCGCTGAGGACTATGGGACTTAACTTCTGAGGTCATCAGTCACCTAGAACTTAGAACTACTTAAACCTAACTAACCTAAGGACATCACACATATCCATGACCGAGGCAGGACTCGAACCTGCGACCGTAGCGGTCGCGCGATTCCTGACTGTAGCGCCTAGAACTGCTCGGCCACCCCGGCCGGCAAAAATAATAAATACCGCATACACACTGCCCTGATCTGAAGAGCCCCTATCCAGTGTCAGAGGTTCATCACGTTATATGCTACTCACATTTAGATGCTGATATCAAATGAGAATCTTTAGCTGCCTGAGAGCGGTAAAACACATTTTATTTTCACCTGGTACAAAAGTATTTCCTAAAGCCATCTAGTACGTGTATTTCAATTTCTTTTAAGGAATGTTTTTCAAATCTATATTTTCGTTGAACAGCTAAATGTCATTGGCACTGTAGTATATACGAATGCCCCTGACATTTACCATATATATGTGTGCCACTGACATTTAAATGTTCAACGAAAACATAGAATATATATATATATATATATATATATATATATATATATATATATATGTGTGTGTGTGTGTGTGTGTGTGTGTGTGTGTGCATGTGCGTGTGTCTGTGTGTGTTTATAATTGAAGAATCTATTCTTAAATTCAAACTACACCGGGACGATTATCTAACATAGAGCATTCTTGCCTGTCATATGCGCTGAATAAAACATGTCAGCCAGCTTCTTTGTTTCTCTCCTTTTAATTTCATTGTTTCATTTTAAATATGACATGCATACCAAATGAAAGGAATGATTGCCAATAACAGTCATTAAACTATTTTTAGTTTATCTTTGGTTAAAATTTTACATCCTTCATGACATGCATTTCAATATGAAAAGCATACTAATTAACTTGTTGTTAAAAATGTTGGTAGCCACCATATCGACAAAACTATACAGAGATATATGGTGGAAGAAATGTACACTCGTAAGGCGCTGGTGTATTGGTTACCACTGTAGAGGTTATCGAGATAAGGAGTTTGATTTTTATAATATCTGGTATTAATAAACTTTAAGTTATTAAATAATTAACATGTATTTTTATGTTCCGTTTTTACAGTCAGACTGTAGTGGAGGTCACCGAACTACCCGTCTAAAAAGACACATGTACTGAAACATCCGTGACGTTGCATTCATCTTCCTTCCTACGGTACGCCGAAGACACTTTCTTTACGAAATGGCGCCACGGTGAAAATACACTGCAATAGTTAGTAGAACACATGAATGGTGTCTATCCCAATATTACATTTTCTGTCGGGTTCCACAGGGATAACAAACTTCCGTTTTCGGATGTTTCAGTTGAACTGAAGGCAGGAGGCCGGCTTTGTCATTCATTGTACAGGAAATCTGCCCACACTGACCGGTATTTGAACGCCAAGTTTTCAACCCCCTTTACACAGAAAAGCGGTCCTGAACATATTAGTATACAGGGCAAAGATTGTTTCTGACTATGACCATCTAGTGTCCGAATTTCAGCATTTGAAGCGCTTGTTCAGAGGAAATGGTTACAGCAAGGGAGAAACTGCAAAAGCTTTCAAGTCCCACATACGAAAGACATATCGTGAATCAGTGGAAGAGGCCATGTCAGCTGCATTCGTTGTATTCTCGGGAACAACAACTACCAAGACAGGGCGCGTGCTGAAGAGATATGGAGTGAGATCAGTGTTCCGGTCCGTCTCTGAGATAGGAGATTTGCTAAGTCTCATTCAGGACAACATAGGTCTTAGAGTTCCTCGCGTGTATAGTGTTCCCTGTGAACGTGGAAGCAATTACACGGGTCAGACTATTCACACTGTTGCTCAGCATTGTACAGAGCATTTACGACAAATCAGACAAAGGGAATTTGAGAAGTCGGCCGTGGCTAAACATTGCCAAGAAAACGAGTATAAAATGCAATTAGAAATTAGAGAGTTTTGGCTCAAACATTATCACAATGTTAATCTCTTATCGAAGAAGCGGCCGAAGTCAGAATAAATAGCAACAATTGTAACAGAGACCAACGGTACACAATTAGTAGAGCACGCGGGTGGGCGTTGGACACAGTGAAATCAAAGGTGAATGCTTGGCGCTTGCAGGGACGCCGGAGTGGCAGTTTCAAACGTGGCGCCGGCCCGTCGCTCCATGCGATGTCACTCGGTCCCGTAGCAGGGCGGAACTACAAGGGCCGTTCAGAAAGTAACCTCCGGTTGATTTAAAAAAATACACCAAGTTAAATAAAAATATTTTAATATATACATCTTACAACTACATCTTTGCACTATTTTTCTACATAGTCTCCATAGCGATTGAGGCACTTATCGTATCTCTTCACAAGCTTTGAAATTCCTTCTGCATAAAAATCACCCGCTTGTGCCTGGAGCCAGCCTGTGACCGCATCCTTGAGCTCTTCGTCGTCATCAAACCACTGTGACCCGAGCCATTTCTTCAAATGCATGAAGAGGTGATAATAACTTGGCGCCAGGTCTGGGCTGTAAGGTGGATGGTTGATAACGTCCCACTTGAAGGACTCAAGAAGGGCCGTTGTTCTGCGAGCAGAGTGAGGACGGGCGTTATCGTGCAAAGAAACGATACCGGAAGTCAGCATACCACGGCGTTTGTTCTGTATAGCGCGTCGTAACTTTTTTATTGTTTCACAGTACACGTCTTGATTAATGGTCGTACCACATTCCATGAATTCAACCAACAACACCCCTTTGGCATCCCAAAACACCGTTGCCATCAGTTTTCTGGCAGAAAAATCTTGCGAGGCTTTTCTTGGTTTGGTAGGCGAATTTGAATGTGCCCACATCTTTGATTGTTGTTTTGTCTCAGGGTTCACGTACTTAATCCAGGTTTCGTCACCGGTCACGATTCTGTTTAACAATGGTTCTCCTTCGTCCTCATAACGTGACAGAAAGTCTAATGCAGAGGCCATTCTTTGAGTTTTGTGGTGGTCGGTAAGAATTTTGGGCACCCATCGTGCACAGAACTTACGGTAACCCAATCTTGCTGTCACTATCTCGTACAAGAGAGTCTTAGAAATCTGTGGAAAACCAGTAGACAACTCCGACATTGAGAAACGTCGATTTTCACGAACTTTTGCATCAACTGTCTGAACGAGTTCGTCAGTCACCAATGATGGTCTACCACTCCTCTCTTCATCATGAACGTTTTCTCGTCCACTTTTAAATAAACGTACCCATTCACGGACAACTCCTTCACTCATAACTCTTGGTCCGTACACGGCACAAAGCTCACGATGAATAGCTGCTGCAGAATATCCTTTGGCTGTAAAAAACCTTATGACAGCACGCACTTCACATTTGGCGGGGTTTTCTATTGCAGCACACATTTCAAACTGCCTCAAAAACTAAACTAGTGCATGTACGACGTTCACTCGACCACGGCTTGATGCCGACTGACCTGTTGAGTGCGTGAACGCACAGATGGCGTCGCTACTCCCCCCACAACCCGCACTGTGACCAATCGGAGGTTACTTTCTGAACCGCCCTCGTACTAAGGGCCGCCCAACTTGCCTACCATGCATGCATCATTCCGGCCCCCTCTGGAAGGTTCCAGACGCTGCCGGTTCAGCTACATAAGCAGAACACCGTGTCGGTCCCGGTAGTCAGTGATTTTAACTCCTGATGACGATGGTGGAGACAGCTAGCTCGAGTGTTTAATTCGAAGTGAAACGGCTTGTAAATCGAGAAGATTTCACTGGAGAAAGTAAGAGGTAAAATTGAACTTACCCGAATTTTCTTGAGAAACAGCAGGAACAATCGGTAAAGTCCATAAACAGGTATTTTACAGGAAGAAAATTAGATACATTTTGGTGTTAAAGAAGATTCCTTCTTCGCATTTATCATATTACTGGTTGGGTAAAGAGACAGGTGATTTAAAGTAGATTCAAAATATAAGTTACGAACTAAGTTGTATGTTATTAACGTTATAGTAAACAAACACAAAGAAAAAGTGGTTTTCTCAGTGTAAATACATGTACAAAAAGTATTAATAAATTTTCCCATAAATGAAAACTTGTGTTCATTCGATATCCTGCCAAAAATCCTAAAAATCTTCTATTCACATTGATGCACATGTGTCTTTTTAATAGGTAGTCTGATGGCGAAAAGTAGCCAAATGAGATAGCTAAAAGTGTAGCAACCGCAATTGCGTACCTATATGAATTGTATTGGTACAGAGAGAAGGACAGGTGAAGAGAGGGAAGGGAGGGAGTGAGCATGAACTTGATCAATTGCTGGTGATTCCCCAGCATGGTGGGGGGGGGGGGGGAGGTCTTCTTGAATATAAGTTGCCGAAATGTGTAATCTGACACCAGAAGTCGTTATGAGTGACCTTGAGATGAGACTATTATATCGTCTAGAACCTACAGTGATAATCTACTGCTTGTCAGTTACAGCACCGTCAAATCACTGGACATCCGGGTTACCTATCCCCTTTGCCCTTACACTTCTGTCCACCCTTGATAACAGGTGATAGGGATTGTTGTGTTGTCAATAGAGAAAAATCAATAGCAGACTGGATCTCTTAGGAGAGCTCAGTGGCTTCGAATGTGAACCTGTCATTGGATGTTAGCTGATTAACAAACCCATCAGGGACATTCATCCCTTCTAACGCCGCAGAAGTCGACTGTTGGTGAAGTTATTATGAGCTGCAAACTCGAAGGAACAACCTCAGCTACACCAAGACCAGGTGGAACTCATGTGTTGATGGACAGGGACCATCGAGCATTGCGGATGGTGGTAATAAGATGTCACGTCAAATCAGCAAAAGTAATTTTTCATGAGTTCCAAGCTTCTACCAACAGTGCAGCTAGCACAATGGCTGCTCGTATGGAGTTAAAAACAATGTGGTCCAATGGGCCGGCAGATCCTCATAAACCACATATTTCTGTAGTCAGTGCTAACCGATGTTTGTGGTTGTGTAAAGAACAACGCCACTTCACAGTGGATGACTGGAAACCAGTTATCTGGAGTGTTGAATCTTGGTATACCCTTTGTCAGTCCGATGGAATGGTATTGATCTGAGGAATTACTGGACAACCTTACCTGCTGCCATGTGTAGCGCCAACAGTGAAGTACCGGAGAGGTGATGTTACGATAGTTGGGTGTTTTCCGTGTTTAGGGGGTTGTCCCCCTACTGAACTTAAGAAAACTCTAAAGGCACAAGAATACAAACACATTTTAAGGCTTTGTGCACTTCTTACAGCAGAGCAATAGTTAAGACAAGACGATTGTTCGTATCAGCATGACAATGCACCCAGTCATAAGGCACCATGACTGAGGCAGTGGTATGTGGAAAGTAACATTCCTAAAATGGACTGTTCTGCCTAGAGTCCTGCAATGGAACACCTATGACGTTCAACATCACTAGGTTCTCTGGTTTCGATACTTGACGAAGGATGGGCTTGTCTGAATACAGCCCATATTAATGTCCGCTAATAGATGTCCAAACACTTTTGTTCGCATATTGTATGTGTGGGCTAGTTTCATCGCCTACGCGCCCGTCCAACCTCAGTCCTTTGGAACCTTATCTGTGAAACCACTTAAAGCCATTCTTTGTGCGGCAAAGGTTCCTACTCAAGAGGCTTATAATTTTTGGTCATGAAAATCTGTGAAAACATTGGGTATTATACGTTCGTTTTCGAACGCTTCTAAAGTATCCGGGATATTTGTAAAATACCAATTATTAGTAACTTAAAATAAAGGATTTTCTGGCATATGTTTACATTAGCTTTCTTGTGAGGAATAAGCCGCCAAAGTACAACGAGCCATTTCTGATATAATCTGTAAATAGCTGTAGGTAAAGAAAATCACAAATAAAATAACGCTTTTACTGTGCTGTTGAAGTTTGCCTTTGAAAGAAATTCCCTATCAACCATCAGTACGACCCAAATGAAATATAACATTACGTATGTAGGATCTTCTGGAATGGAGACTAAGAGACATTGAGCTTCTGCTATAACTCTCTTCAAACCAATGTACCTGAAGTACGTTAGCCCGCATCTCGTGGTCGTGCGGTAGCGTTCTCGCTTCCCAGGCACGGGTTCCCGGGTTCGATTCCCGGCGGGGTCAGGGATTTTCTCTGCCTCGTGATGGCTGGGTGTTGTGTGCTGTCCTTAGGTTAGTTAGGTTTAAGTAGTTCTAAGTTCTAGGGGACTGATGACCATAGATGTTAAGTCCCATAGTGCTCAGAGCCATTTGAACCATTTTGGAAGTACGTTACGATCAACCGATCTACAGCAAATTGATTGCTTCCGGTTAAAACTGCTTTGTTCCTCAGAATCTAAATTCTCTGTAGCAAAATTTGGTTCTGACGTAATATAACAGACGCTGTCAGGCACCACACAAAACTGTTTTAACTATTCGTCCCTGTCCATATCAATCATATTATACAATGTTTAACTTCTAAACATCAAGACCGAGTAATGATCGATTGGCGTCGTGTATTGATTAAGGCACTAGATTTGTCTTTGGCAGAAGAAGCACCCAAATCTCTGCTCGAAAATACTTATTTATAATTCTTTCAATGCGTATGATGAAACTTAACTTCGTGACATCTCTTAAAGAGTAATCTTAAACGTTTGCTTTTTCTGAGAAAGGATCTTCTCACTTAACATCTTTTAAAAAATTATTTTACGATTACTCTTTCTTTTTTAAAAGTTGTTGTAAAAATATGTTTTATTTTTCTCTGAAAGACGTAAATTCTACCTAGACATTACAATATGATAAATGAATTTGGCCAGTAGCTTCCTTTGCATGCTACATATTTTTAATTCAGAACACTTGCCACAGTTTAGAACGATTTTTAAACAATGCCACACAGCTCGACATTAATATATGTGGAGTACTTTGCGACCTAACCACCTCCTGGCAAGAAAGTTGTGGCCTGGGAAACCGGGGTCACATAGTGAATCAACAGGAGGTCGAGTAGAGTATAGGTGAGTGATTTAGTTCACGTCCCGAGACGTCATTGATACAGTCGTATCTGTAATAGCATTTATTTATAGTGAAAAAAGTACAGATATATTGTTCAGAGCTACAGTTGGTAGCTGGGTATATGTACACGTGACCTAAAAATGTACTGACACCTCGTCAGCGTGTCGTAACCTCACTTCCACCGGTCAGTGAGACGGTGGCGTGTTGTGCTGGTGATGGCAGCGGTGGGACGAGGAAGGCACTGACCATCCAAATCCTCTGCAATGAGCCAATGTGGCTACCGCCTCTGTGCACTCAAATACAGTCCTACACGCCCTCAGATGGAGGTTGCCGACAATGGTCCGAAATGTCGGTTGCTGTGAAGACCCTGCTCATCTCCCATGGATACCAAGGCGCCAGCAGACCCTCCACGAGTCGTCCAGGAATCTTCGCCCACGTGCCATGCCCGGTCGGTGTGAGGATGACAGCTTGCAGATCATCACCAGTCTTCTCATCCATACAGATCCAGTAGGCAGCAACAGCAGACCACAGATCTGGTACATATTAGGTTGGCTGCATCTCGGAGTTGATACCAACAAACGCATAGCAGGCTGGCCATCCTGCAACAGCTTGTCGTGCTTTCACTGAAATCGCTGGACCTCAATAGACCGTCATTCTCTCTGGTTCTAGCGACACAGAGAGAATAGCAGCACGACAGAAAGTGTTCCTGAGCTCCAAGTGACTCCCTATTTATAGGGCCGAGCCCACACATCTCATGCAGTGGCTCTGAGTGCATGAGCTCATGTTTCCTCATTTATCAGACCCGTCAGCGTTCCTTGACTTGCTGTGATAATTCAGTACCTATTATGGGTCGTTGAGCTCGCTTCATTCTGTCTTCATCTGATTTTCTGTGATGATGATAATGATGATAAGGTTTTGTGGATGTACGGCAGGAATGTCTTTAGCGTCCATCGCTTTTCCAGTGCTGCTAGGGTGGCGAAGTTGCGTAGTGTTACCTCAAAGTGCCTTGGTAAGTAGTACAACGATACTTGCATTTCTGTATAACATGCTCCGAGGTCTGTTCCATTGGCAGCACGCTTATTCATATACTAATTGGTACACCAGCCTAGCGCTAACTTATTTTGTTCTGATCTCGCTTAGTAGAACTTCTTTTTTAAATTTATGTTTGTACAATTAGATTATTCTGCTATGCAATACTCCTCGTCTGTTTCAAAAAATTAGTCCCTAATTGTACATTGTGCCCATTGCATCCACTGCATCCATTGCATCCACATCCATTGTACAATAAGATTAGTCTGCTATGAAACACTCCTCGTCTGTTTCAAAAAATTAGTCCCTAATTGTACATTGTTCCCATTGCATCCACTGTGGAACGTTGCCTACTTCTTTATCATTATTCCTAAAATTCGCTTTGCTGAACCTTCATTTTACAGTTATGCTACATTACACTTTTTTTGTTTTTCTGGGAATATTAGTTGTAATTCTTATGGAATTCTTAAACTGAATTCAAATCTATTTTTAGATTAATTTTTGGGTAATTATGATTTTAGCTTCTTCAAGTTTTGTTCATTGTATTAAAAACATTAAATTCTAGTATTTCTAAAAGTTGTTAAAGGGATATTTAACCAACAAAGGAACTATCAATACATCCACCATTTTATGTAGAGCTTAAAAAAATTATGGAAAAATGTATATTTTCCCACTATTAAACATTATACTTTATACCATTTGCACTTTTATTTCTACCTTTTTTGGTGGTTGTCCTTGCAGTCTCAAATTATGTAGCAGTAGTAATCAGCCAGCATGGTAGGTATCCATTTCCTTTTGTACCGATGTTCTAAGATCTTGATGCCCTTATGGAGATTTTCCCCATGCCCATCAGAATCGTCGCTGCAGCTTTCTGGGAAGTGATCCAAATGAGAATCCATGAAATGCACTTTGAGGGACATCTTGCATCCCAGTTTTTGGTCTTCAGCAAGCATCTAGTTTAACACTTCTTTGTAGTTATGGGTTCTTCATTTTCCCTGAAAGTTGTCTGTGACATTCTTAAAATATATCCATGTTTGTTTTTCTTATGCCATCAGGGTTTCTTCAAAATTTGGGTCTTGTTAAATTTGTCTAATCTGGGGACCAACAAGCACACTTTCCTTTATCTTTATTGGTATAAGGTGAGGAAATTTATTTCAGAGGTTCACAAATCCTTATCCACTTTTATCTGTTGCCTTAACATATTGCTTCATTACACATAGTTTGATGTGAAGTGCAGATAGAAACACATCTTCACTAGCTACCTGTTTTCTACACAAAATTTTTTTCTCCCAGTTTCCATTTTTGTTGGGACCATAATTATCCTTATTTTCGATTTTACAAGTTTTCTACACTACTAATTTTATGGGTTCTTAAGTCTTTCTCAGTTAATATTAGTTAACCACTCGACAGGTACCTGATGTGTTGGTATGTCTGGAGCATGGATACTCCTAATTTTGGGAAAAAAAGAAGTAGACAAGTTGCTGTCAGGAATGCAGCAAGACTAGAAGTTGTAACATTGTTACTACATTTGGGCGACAGTTCTCCTGATATTGCTGAATATATTGCAACATGTGCTCCATGGAAATTTTGCCTTACTGAGATTCCGTCAGTGTCTAAAGAAAGTGCAAGATCATTATTCAGCTGTTGTTGAGGTAGTTTTGCCTTGGCATTACTTTCAAAGTTTTCTCTGGCCAACATAATGCAGAGGGAGAAACTGGAATACAGCCATACCTGTGAGTGTAGCTGGGAGGCTATTTCACAAGTCGTGCAAATCACAAAAATACCAGAATTACATAACTCGAACATTCATGGTTACAGTTCCTGCTGCAAAGGCTGAGTATATCCCACGTGCTACTACCTTTTTCAAAAGAGGATGTGGTGCCAATTTTTCTTTCTCACGGTCTGTTGACTCTGTTTTCCCAACAAACATTTGCATCTCGCGTGTCTGTGTGTCATTCTACACTTCTCTGGCTGGACCAATGGTGAGATTCTCCAAGCACTCTTGTAGAACCCTTCATGGCCTAAGGGTGTGAGCTTCCCCACGCAAAAAAGTTATTAACATCTCCCACATCGTTACTTGTCCTCATATTCCCATCGCTTTCCATCTCACTGGATGAGTGCGAATGGTGTAACACTGATGCTGTATGTACATCCCTACTATCACTGGCAGTTGAACAAATACGTATAACTTTATGTTTGGTCCTAATTTAGAAATCATTATATAAAATGGGTGCAGCATTTTTTCTGCCAGATACTACCTTGAAAGGCGATAGATTTGTACAAGTATGTATTTCACAGTTATACACACAAATTATGTATTGTAAATATGTATCCCAGACTGTATGACTGCTGTGAACATAATAACTCAACATATTGGTGATGCCAGTATACTTTCATTCTATTTTGCCATTAGTTTGTGGATGAAATAGGCTTGTCCATAATTTCCAGAGATAAATGTAAGTGTCGTGTGACTAGTGCCTCCCACCAGGTAGATCATTTGCCGGGTGCACGTCTTTCAATTTGACGCCACTTTGCTTACTTGCGCGTTGATGGGGATGAAATGATGATGATTAGTGGGGAAACTTTTCGGTTCTGTGAATATAGAAATTCTGAGGCAAAGAACTCGTCGAGCCAAGTTTTGAGTGCATTTTCATCCGGAAAGGAAGTTCCTTGAACGTTGCTCATAGAAAGCGGAAAAGTTGAAAAAATGAGAGTGAAAGAAGAGTTGAATAAGATGGGGAAGGAATGCTTTGCCAAACCAACTCGTGTATAGTGTTTTTTGTCAGTCTAGCAGGATGAGGGCAGTGCAGCAATATTTTGTTATTTCGTCTCAGTAATGTTACATTTCAGAACATTCTTCTTTGTCAATGTTCCTCATCTGTTTGCTCATTTTGATTTGGAGTAAATTATTCTCACATACTTCATTTCAGTCATTTTATGTGCTATGGTAAAGATTGGGAAAATGTCTAAAATGAAACCCAAAACGCTTCACGAAACAGAATTTAATGCCAGTAAGAGAGAGTTCGCTGACATGACAATAGACAGCGTAAGTGCTTCAGTTCGAAATCGAATCATATGCTGAAAGCGAAGCAACTAATCCTATGGTTAGTAGAACCACCAGATCCTAATACCGCACTGCATTGTACTTTACCAGACGTAATGGAAAGAGATTTTGAATTATTGTCATTAAAAAAGGTTAAAAGGTTTAAACAAATGTGACATCAGTTATCACCCAAATTGTCATCAGCATTGTCGACTATTCATAGTGAAATCTCAAATGAAGAATGTGAATTCTGCAATGAAATTGCTTCTCAAATAACAAGCCTAACCAGCACTGTATGAAATTTAATCGTACAACATAATGAGATGTTAACTTAACAAAATATCTTACTACCAAATTAACTACACTGAAGGATGCATACAAAGCACTAATCAAACCACGTACCATGTCATCTAATACAGAAAAAGCACCCAGTGAAATGGTAATTAACAGAAATGAACAAACATATTCAGAACTGACACACATAGTGCAGCCTTCAGCCATTGAAATTTCATCTCAGAATGACGCTTTGGAAAAAATTATGGAGCCTGAAGTAAATCAATCTGAGAAAGCATGAAGGGAAAACGTACTAGAACCACAAGATGACAATTATGTAACAACACATACCACTAAAGTAACATAGGAGCGGTCTGACGCAGAACATATCAGACTAAACAAGCTGCTATCTGTTATCACCACAAATAGTAAAAATATTTACAACACTACATAATACCTCTAGTAACAAAACGACTTATGCAGGTCTGTATTATGAGGTACATATGAGATGGGGCAGCACTCTCATTGCATTTAATTTCATTATACGAATGCCTGTTGGGAAATGAACAGCTAAAAATGTTCACAACTATTACAAACACTAATCATAATAATAATAATACTAATAACGATAGTGACACAGATCACTACTCTCTGCCTAAGGTTTTGTGGCATGGCAAGTCAAAAGAGAAATTCGTCAGTCCAGTCACGCAGCCAATGACACCACCACTATTCTGTAATCAGTGACAGAATGTGGCCCATCAACTCTTATTAAGTTGAGCAAAGATGGTGGCCAGTTGCCACTGCACCAGACTGATACCGTGATTATAACGTACCATGTACTCGGAATGTAAACAACATTTAGTTTGAAGGAATTGTAGGGCTACACTATACCCTTCATGTGAACTGGCGAACGAGTCACGCCATGCAGCATTAATGATAATGAATTAGGTGTGACCGTAAACAAAAAGACAGTGGGTGGATCGGAGGCAACGAAGATAATACAGTAAACGTCTTGCGTATCAGAGAGGAACTAACGTATAACTATGTTAAATACCGTGTTCAGAATTAGGTGATTATCAAAGCCACGATACATGCAGTAGGAGGAAAGATACCGACTGTGGTTACAATAGACACACATGCTACAGTGAGCATTATATCATCCAATTTGTCCAATAACATTCTTGAGGTCACGAAAGTACTGACATATCCCGTACAAGACTATAAAATCATCATAACTAGTGGCGTTAAATCATATAATATCAAGATGCAAACTCAGATGGAGGTCAAAATAGGAAATGGAGTGACAAAATAACTGTTCCAAATTTCAAATGGACTGGTGGTAGAATGCGTTCGTGGAATTGGTTTCCTCTGAGAGGAGACTGCAATAATTGACTTCTCTTAATGTTTCTTAAACACCAATAAACGAAGCTTGCACTATATTTAATAAACACAAAATTAGAGTATGGTAAATACTACCACGCCCTTGCACTGTGCTTAGGTTGAAAATATTTATAACATGCTAAAGGTAAGATCGTAGAGTCTACTACTATTGAGTCACTGCCAAAAGAAGAATTAAAAGAATTACCGTTGCAGTATGTACATGTGTTTGGAAGCAAGCCCAATATTATCAACACATACCGCTACCAAATGAAAGTTTACCCCTTCAAATCTATTGTCTTCACATGTACACCATCCAACAGAATAAGAAATATGTGGGGGCTAATCAAATACTTAGTTTGATAAGTATATTACACTGAATGCTACAAAGCCTACTGTAGTAGGTCTAATTATTAAAACAGTAGTAAAATATACCATCTCTTGCTGTCAGATAACTCTTCATGCTTCACGGGTCAAACATGGAAAACATTCTTACATGAATATGGAATTAAAGAGATGCTAATGTAACGCATTCATCCTGAAGTAAATCGCACTGAATGTACCTTTAAATAATATAACAGTTTCGCTAGGACCTATGACATGGTAATCAAGCCAAATGGGTAGATTACTTGGAGCATCGTGAACTGGGACTGAAAAAATTGGCATTGAACTACACGTAATTCACTCCAGCTGAAATCATAAGTAGAATGAAAGAGAAGAATGAATGGATGGATCCTTTTCCATATCTAAGCAGGGAGGAGTAGTCCTAGGAAGAGAAGATAAGAAATGTTGTAGTCTAACTCACTGGACAGGCACGGGTTTGTTTTCCTCACCTTTGAGCCTACCATTTCTTTTTATGTCACTTTTCATTTAGTTTTTTTAACTCCTCATGAATTAGAAGTGTGTGTTTTGCTCAGCTTTGAGCCTAAGTTTTCTTTTGGTGTCACTTTGCTTTTGCATGTCTCTTTTATTGGTTTGATTCAACACTATACGGAAAAGTTAACTTTTGTTCTATAAAAAGACAATATTGACCTGACCAGCACAATATGTAATTCTTAAATAGTGCAGCAGTGCATAAAATCAGGTCAGAGTTGTATGTGAAAAGTATTTAATGATTTTTAAACAAATTTATGTTGTAGTAGATTATTATGATTCCTAAACAAAATTATACGCATTTGTTCTATAAACATATTACTTAACTATGTTATAGTATGAACGCTTGAGTTCTGGCGGAAAGATCGAAAAACATAGACCGTAAATAACAAACTAATGAACATTATTAACAGAAGTTGTCTCAGTCATTCAAGCGAGCTTTGTAACAAACTGCCGGCCGCGGTGGCCGTGCGGTTCTGGCGCTGCAGTCCGGAACCGCGAGGCTGCTACGGTCGCAGGTTCGAATCTTGCCTCGGGCATGGGTGTGTGTGATGTCCTTAGGTTAGTTAGGTTTAAGTACTTTTAAGTTCTAGGGGACTTATGACCTAAGATGTTGAGTCCCATAGTGCTCAGAGCCATTTGTAATAAACTAATCCTTTATTACAAGTCAAAGATCTAAATATTCCTTATATCTCTGTCACTGTTTAAAATCGTTGCAGTAATTTCGTTCTTCGATTTAAAAACCAATCGATGCACGTGTAGCCTCCTCCTTACCACCTTCCTTCTTGTGTCTGCCCTCATGCTAGGACGCATTTTCTTGTTACTTATTGTTTTACGAATAATATTGATAAATACTTTTATTCAATAGTAATCCAGTAGGAATCATTTTACAAAGGATGTGTTGAGAACTTGGGTCTGCTCCAGTTTTTAATAATGTTCGGAAGCAGCTGATATGGCAAGCGTCGATTGCGCGCCTTCTGAAAGCCATTACATGTACATTCGCATTTTTCATAGACCGAGTCTTGCAATCGAAATTTCTTGACACGCAATCCGATTACTGTTTTCCTTTGTGTTATTCACGGTATTCCCTTGCATTATACATCAGCTATCACGTTCCGTCGCGACCATATTTTTCTGCTACCCAACAACGACTCTTCACCTGAGTGCAAAGGAAACAGGTGATCCAGAAGTTTCATTTTAGCCAAGTGGGAAGTTTCAGTTTAATCAAAACTGAGCTCCTGATGATATACCTTTCTTTATTATCCTCCTACTGTGGTCGCACTGATGTGTCCGACTAGAGAACAATTAGCTTACGGAAGAATTAAGTACAGGCATTAGCAATTCATTTCTTTCCTCTCTTTATTTTTGTAAGGGATACATTAATGGCCCCAGGCTCCTCCTGTCTGCGAGGTCCATACTGTAGATTGACAAGTGCAGTTGATAGTTATGTTCCTTGACTTTCACACAAACTGAGAAGCAGAATTTCGTCTGTCTATCTACGAGTGCAATATAACGTCCCATTGCGAATGTCTTCCGATGGTTTAAGCACTCCTGTTTGCGTCTGACGGCTGCTTCTGTTGACGTTTTCCCTTCCCATGCTTCCCAACTTGACCACAGATTAGGTTGCTGACAATGCTTCCGTACACGATCTTTACGTCCACATCTATAGCTCGTTACATCCGCAGGAAAATCATAGTGGTCCGTACATGTTCTAGTAACAATCTCGATTTCTTGTACTTGGGTCGAGATCTAAGAGCCGCAGCCAGATGCCCAGGTTTTTCTATCTTCACCCTACGTGACATCTCTGCGAAGGTACCATGTAGAAAAACGTCCGAAGCCCTGTTCTCGGCTTTCCCCAAAACAACTCTGCTTCCGCATTTTGCGTCAGCTGGTGTTTTTGCGCGTTGATCCTCCCGATTCTATGCGAAAAAACTTCTACCTACTCTTTACTTTTCCATATTAAAGTACTGTTTTGCCTCTGATAACGTTGCCGTACACCTTCAGCTAACTGCTGGAATGTTTCTGCCTTACTGAGATCCTCATTGTGCAACACATAAATCTTTGCTTCGCTCACCAATTATAAATTAGCCACATGGTCGGTAATCTCGTCTGGCCAGCAACTCATTGAAGCGGTAGCCGTAACATCGTCAATGAACGTCACGTCGTATGTTGACTTGCCAGAAAAAGATGTCACCAACATAATGCCGAAGGATCGAAAGAAGAAAAGGAGGGTACACTCACACGCCATTGTCTTGACTTCGTCAGACCCTGATTGTAACTGCTGAACCACAGATTGTAAAACTTCTCTAGTTCCTCTTTTTCTTTTTGTTGCTGGAAATTTAACTCTGACAGCACTTGCTCCTGCTCCGTCAAAGCGGCCACAGTCCCACCTATAGTGGCACAGTGGCTGAACATGTGTCTGGCAATTTGAGTGATTCACTTCTGCCGTTTACAACAAATAAAAACAGAAAAAATATACCTTCAAAACATAAACAGTAGTACGCAATAATCTTTCTGGTGTATCATTGTCCAACGAGCCTCAGAACGTGCCACATGCTCAAATCGTCTACAAGTACTACACGTGAATGGTTCAAATTTTGGAAATTTGTAATAAGGTCTTATGGGACCAAACTGCTGAGGTCATCGGTCCCTAAGCTTACACACTATTTAATCTAACTTAAACTAACTTACGCTAAGAACGACGCACACACCCATGCCCAACGGACGACTCGAATTGATTTTCTAGTGGCGTTCAGGTTGTGAATCTACATAGCGTTACTACAAAGTGCCTTGTTAAGTAGCACAGCAACACTTTCGTTTCTGCCTACCATGCTCTGAGGTCTGTTGCATAGGTAGTGCACGATGTTAACATACCGACTGGCACACCAGTCTAGCACTAACCTACTTTGTTCTGAGTTCGCGTGCTAGAACGTCTTCCAGAAAATATAAACATGTACAATAGCATTATTCTGCTGCACAATAGTATATTGCGCCACTTTTATAGTTGGTTTGGCATATACCATTTCCGATGCGGATAGTTAAACCAAAGAACTTGCGCATTTCATGACTACTTTTAAGAAAAATGGATAAGCTGAGAAACAGATTCGTCGGCATGTGGACTTTGACCGGATGTGCATGCAGAGGAGCATAGATCGGTGGGCTTTATTCCTTATGCTGAGGGCGTACTGTTTAAGTTCGGAACAATCTCGCCGGCCGAAGAGGCCGTGCGGTTAAAGGCGCTGCAGTCTGGAACCGCAAGACCGCTACGGTCGCAGGTTCGAATCCTGCCTCGGGCATGGATGTTTGTGATGTCCTTAGGTTAGTTAGGTTTAACTTGTTCTAAGTTCTAGGGGACTAATGACCTCAGTAGTTGAGTCCCATAATGCTCAGAGCCATTTGAACCATTTGAACAATCTTAGGGAGTTTCAACATTAAGAGTGTGTTCCGTCCACCTTCCAATATTAGGGCATTACTCGGCTGTGTGAAAGAGGCTTAGGAGGCCTGCCATATACAAAATTCCATGTCAATGCAGGAAGGCATACATCGGCCATTCGATTCGCACAATCCATGATAGGTGGGTGTAACATCGCCGTCATACGAGGCTACACCAGCAGGAAAATCGGCGACACTGCTTAAACAAGGGACACGGTATAAAATTTGATGAAGCTATGATGGTTGCCAACACTTCCGTCTTTTGGAACAATGTTTATAAAGAGTCAATTGAAATTAGTTTGGCAGATAATTTGATTAATGAAGACAATGGGTTTCCTTTTCGCAGGACGTGGAACCCTGTACTATCCCGCATCAGAACAGAACGTTCTTCGGTGCAGCCAGTCTGAGTGCTCGAAAATCGTCTCTGAGTGCGATGTATCGTTGCTCCAGGTGTTTTACTAAGAACAGCGCCACCTGCCCAGTCTTGAAGGGCAGCAACTACGATGGACGGTTCGTGCGCCGTGTATTGTATGGAGGGCTATATTGGACGTCGATTTGCAGCCTTGGCATCACTTCTCAGAGGGACTCAGCAGTAGAAGTAGTGTTCTCCTGAAGATGGCGAACAGTTGGATCGCCGAAATATTGAATCGAGTTGATTTTAATACAGCAGCAAATCCGAAGAGATTTCCAAAACTTCGAGGTTTGTTGAAGACATAGAAATTCTGTCACAGACAGGACTTGGAAGAACAGTTGAACGGGATCGATAGCGTCCTGAGAAATATGTGTAAGGTGAATATCAACAAAGGCAAAACAAGGGTAATGGAATGTAGTCCAATTAAATCAGGTGATGCTGGCGGAAATAGATTAAGAATGGAGACACTTAAAGTAGTAGATGAGTTTTGCTACGATGGCTGATGTAGAGAAGATAGAAAATGTAGACTAGCAATGGCAAGAAAAGTGTTTCTGAAGAACAGAAATTTGTTAACATACAATATAGGTTTAAGTATTAGAAGTACTTTCGTAATGTACTTGTCTGGAACGAGGCCATGTATGGAAGTGAAACATACATAAAGGGTTAACAGTTTAGACAAGAAAGGAATAGAAGTTTTTGATATGTTGATAATTAGGTGGGTCGGGCTCGTAACTAGTGAGGTTCGATGTACTGAACAGAATTGTGGGAAAAGGAATTTTGTGGCACTGCTTGACTGGAAAAAGGGATCAGTTGGTATTACACGTTCTGAGACAGCAAGGGATCGCCAATTTAGTACTGGAGGAAGTATTGGGTGGGGGAGGGGGGGAGGATAAAAATCGTAGATGGAGGCCGAGCAGATTCAAAATAATGTAGGTTTCTGTAGTTATTTGAAGATGAAGGGACTTGCAGAGGATAGAGTAGAATGTAGAGCTGCATCAAACCATTCTTCGGACCGAAAAACACATCAAAACTGATCTTCACATGTTACGTTTGTGGTTCAACGTTTACGGTAGTGGATCTCTTTGTCACGTTTCTCCCCCTCCTTGTTAACCAGAAGATGGTAATGCCAGGAGTCGTACACAATCTTGTTTCATGCCCTGTTTTTCGTATACAGTAAAACATGCAGGTACCTATAATTAAAAGCAGTCAGCCTTAAACCTCCACCTAATACCATTTTGCACTCATTAAGTCACGCACGATAGGTAACATTTATCTAGCTCTGTATGTACCTTATAGCATCTCTCAAATTCCCAAATGCGACGAAGGATCATCTCTTGTGTTTATATTGGGACGCCTATGCCGCCTTGCGTGTCTTATAATTGCTCCAACTGAAAGCAACACAGATTTTTTGTCATCAGTTTTTTCACTGGTTTGATGTGGCCCACCACGAATTAGGTGTCTCTGCCAAACTCCACGTCACTGCAAAACTTGTTCCCAAAATCAGTTACTTGTTCGATATATGCCAGTCACTATCTTATCCTAACAGTTTTTATCCTCTATAGCCCCCTCAGACACCTCGTAAGCAGTTTTTTGACGTCTTAACGTATATCCTGCGCTCTGTTCCTGATTTTTCTAAATGTTTTCCACATCTTTCTCTCCTCTCCGATTCTGATGAAAACGAAACACTAGCCACAGAGGCAGCATGGAATAGTTCCATTCAAAAGTAATCACCACACACATTATGACATTTATCCGACTGGGAGAAAAGACGATCAATTCCGGTGACGTACAACACGGTCGGCCGCTGACGGATCCACAACCGCACTCACTCTTGCACTTCCTCGTCCGACTGTAACCGACGTCCATCCGTGTCTTTCTTCAGGTCACCAAAGATATGAAAAGATGGAAGATATGGACTGCACGATGGATGTTTCAGTGTTTCCCAATGAAATTGCTGATACGTAACCTTAGTCCGACTGGCAGTGTGGGGGCGGGCTTCCGATAACATTCCTCGGCGTCGCAGTTTCTGCATGGAGCTGTGTACTGATTGTGGTTGCAAACTCTAGAAACGAGCAGGGAACACCTTCGACCGAACAATCGAAGAGGGGGCTCATTATGACTTTGCCGAATTTGTGTGACTAGCTTTGGATTTCTTTGGCCGGAGAGATAAGGAATGTTTCCATTGTCGGCTTTGCCGTTTGCCATTGGCTGCCAGGGCATCTTCCGATGTTATCCACAACGTTATTTATATATATTGTGAATAGCAACGGTCCTACGACACTCCCCTGCGGCACACCTGAAATCACTCTTACTTCGGAAGATTTCACGTTGAGTATTGTGGATTACTGCGTTTAAACGATATTCATCAACCCCCAAAGGTCTTCCTGAACGTGGAGAGACACTAATGTCAAAACGATCCTCCTCAAAACGAGAAAACTATTTTCTTGCCGTGCTCTGTCCAATGGCATTATCCCCATACACGGAGCACATGTTTCTGGCTGGCTCCGCTAATGTCACACTTTCACTGAATTCACACAGAAGAATTTGTTGGAAATGTCCCAATTTCTCGACTTAGCGTTCCACTGCACTTTACCTCCAAATGACAAAATGACAATATGTATACTCAAATAGCAACAGTGGACTACACACAAAAAATGACAACTGATAAATAAAGCCACAGCAACCGGAATACCAACATGCAAAACAAAAACACTACGGACTATTGTACCAACTCACTATACACTGTAATTTAATGATGCCAGTCATTTAGATCAAACATTGGCTGAGGCAATAGTCTGTCATTATCGACTGAGGTTCATCTAAAGTAACTACATGTGATGGGGTCACCTGTCTTATAGCTATTTTCCAGTAATAACGAAAGAGAGCCTTTCCGTTCCAGAAAACGTTGCAACAGATTTTCACATTACTTTATACACCCTAAGCCAAGCTTAGCGCGCTTCTCTGCGCCATAAGACAATACACATAACAGACATGGCATTGCCTTTGAGTAACATCCTTGCTATATTAGTTCAGAACATTCCAATAATCGATGTCACAGATGCCTTTAATGAACATCATTCCTTTTCATACATGAATTCCTAGTTTATTTGGCTCGTATCTTCAAAGATTACGTTCTTATTTCATTTGCGTTATGTTTATTTACGTACACAGTAGGTTTAAATTATAATAGTGGAACAGTTTTATAGTTACGTAAAGGTCGAATGAAAGTACTATTCTGAATATAGCACTGTAGCCAAGAAAATTGGCTAAAAGAAATCCTAACAAAGCGCGAGGTCTGAAATCTTGTAATATTTATTTACAGTAAGCTCAATAAAAGAAATTATTCCGGTAGTGAAGGGAGACGAAAATTTAATAGTCATGGGTGACTGGAATTCGTCAGTAGGAAAAGGGAGAGAAGGAAACATAGTAGGTGAATATGGATTGGGGGGAAGAAATGAAAGAGGAAGCCGCCTTGTAGAATTTTGCACAGATCATAACTTAATCATAGCTAACACTTGGTTCAAGAATCATAAAAGAAGGTTGTATACCTGGAAGAATCCTGGAGATACTAATAGGTATCAGATAGATTATATAATGGTAAGACAGAGATTTAGGAACCAGATTTTAAATTGTAGGACATTTCCAGGGGCAGATGTGGATTCTGACCACAATCTATTGGTTATAAACTGCAGATTGAAACTGAAGAAACTGCAAAAAGGTGGGAATTTAAGGAGATGGGACCTGGATAAACTGAAAGAACCAGAGGTTGTAGAGAGTTTCAGGGAGAGCATAAGGGAACAATTGACAGGAATGGGGGAAAGAAATACAGTAGAAGAAGAATGGGTAGCTCTGAGGGATGAAGTAGTGAAGGCAGCAGAGGATCAAGTAGGTAAAAAGACGAGGGCTAATAGAAATCCTTGGGTAACAGAAGAAATATTGAATTTAATTGATGAAAGGAGAAAATATAAAAATGCAGTAAATGAAGCAGGCAAAAGGGAATACAAACGTCTCAAAAATGAGATCGACAGAAAGTGCAAAATGGCTAAGCAGGGATGGCTAGAGGACAAATGTAAGGATGTAGAGGCTTGTCTCACTAGGGGTAAGATAGATACTGCCTACAGGAAAATTAAAGAGACCTTTGGAGAGAAGAGAACCACTTGTATGAATATCAAGAGCTCAGATGGCAACCCAGTTCTAAGCAAAGAAGGGAAGGCAGAAAGGTGGAAGGAGTATGTAGAGGGTTTATACAAGGGCAATGTACTTGAGGACAGTATTATGGAAATGGAAGAGGATGTAGATGAAGATGAAATGGGAGATAAGATACTGCGTGAAGAGTTTGACAGAGCACTGAAAGACCTGAGTCGAAACAAGGCCCCGGGAGTAGACAACATTCCGTTAGAACTACTGATGGCCTTGGGAGAGCCAGTCATGACAAAACTCTACCATCTGGTGAGCAAGATGTATGAGACAGGCGAAATACCCACAGACTTCAAGAAGAATATAATAATTCCAATACCAAAGAAAGCAGGTGTTGACAGATGTGAAAATTACCGAACTCTCAGTTTAATAAGTCACAGCTGCAAAATACTAACGCGAATTCTTTACAGACGAATGGAAAAACTGGTAGAAGCGGACCTCGGGGAAGATCAGTTTGGATTCCGTAGAAATGTTGGAACACGTGAGGCAATACTAACCTTACGACTTATCTTAGAAGAAAGATTAAGAAAAGGCAAACCTACGTTTCTAGCATTTGTAGACTTAGAGAAAGCTTTTGACAATGTTAACTGGAATACTCTCTTTCAAATTCTGAAGGTGGCAGGTATAAAATACAGGGAGCGAAAGGCTATTTACAATTTGTACAGAAATCAGATGGCAGTTATAAGAGTCGAGGGGCATGAAAGGGAAGCAGTGGTTGGGAAAGGAGTGAGACAGGGTTGTAGCCTCTCCCCGATGTTATTCAATCTGTATATTGAGCAAGCAGTAAAGGAAACAAAAGAAAAATTCGGAGTAGGTATTAAAATTCATGGAGAAGAAGTAAAAACTTTGAGGTTCGCCGATGACATTGTAATTCTGTCAGAGACAGCAAAGGACTTGGAAGAGCAGTTGAACGGAATGGACAGTGTCTTGAAAGGAGGATATAAGATGAACATCAACAAAAGCAAAACGAGGATAATGGAATGTAGTCAAATTAAATCGGGTGATGCTGAGGGAATTAGATTAGGAAATGAGACACTGAAAGTAGTAAAGGAGTTTTGCTATTTGGGGAGTAAAATAACTGATGATGGTCGAAGTAGAGAGGATATAAAATGTAGACTGGCAATGGCAAGGAAATCGTTTCTGAACAAGAGAAATTTGTTAACATCGAGTATAGATTTAAGTGTCAGGAAGTTGTTTCTGAAAATATTTGTATGGAGTGTAGCCATGTATGGAAGTGAAACATGGACGATAAGTAGTTTGGACAAGAAGAGAATAGAAGCTTTCGAAATGTGGTGCTACAGAAGAATGCTGAAGATAAGGTGGGTAGATCACGTAACTAATGAGGAGGTATTGAGTAGGATTGGGGAGAAGAGAAGTTTGTGGCACAACTTGACTAGAAGAAGGGATCGATTGGTAGGACATGTTCTGAGGCATCAAGGGATCACCAATTTAGCATTGGAGGGCAGCGTGGATGGTAAAAATCGTAGAGGGAGACCGAGAGATGAATACACTAAACTGATTGAGAAGGATGTGGGTTGCAGTAGGTACTGGGAGATGAAGAAGCTTGCACAGGATAGAGTAGCATGGAGAGCTGCATCAAACCAGTCTCAGGACTGAAGACCACAACAACAACAAGCTCATCACACTGGATTTTGTTTATGATACTGACACATAACTGCGTTGTCTTTCTGTCTATATTTTTAAATGTTCATTTCTCAGAAATAGGCGTTACCACTAATAGACGTAGGGCCGTTTTAATCTACAATATAAGTAAAGTGAATTGACTTGTAGGACTGTATTGCAACCGACTTCTATAGTCAATGTGAGTCAGACAGCAGAAAAAACCGTTCCTTCAGAAGCTGAAACAATCCGTTACTCTCAAATAACATATTTTGCAATACATGTCAGTTAGCAGCTAGTGTTCTACCTTTAGTTATATTTTTACAGCTTTTCTTGAAGCGTTTATGAACGCAGTGCGGAATGGCTTCAATTCATTTAAAGAATGACACTGTGGAGTCACCGTTATTTGCAGAAAAGTACTTTCGGTGAAGTGATGAAGTTCGTGCCTCAAAACTGTCTGTGAGTAATACCCATTACAGTAGTTTTTGGTGGTTCCACTATGTTCTTCAGAACTTACAGGACAACTGTTGAGATATTATTCTCTAACTAGCTGCGTCCTGCTGAGTTACTCACGGCTGAAAAGTTATTAAAGAAAGAGAGCCCCATTGTGTATTTAGCCCAGTCCTCTGTTTATCCAGCTCTTCCTTCCACCTCTCATCCCCCCCCCCCCCCCTGTCAATATCCTCGACTAACTTTTCTGCCCAACCCCTGCAACCCCGCTCTCTGCCCATCTCCTTACACATCTTCTGTCTATTTCCACATCTCCTCTTCTCCCTGTCCAACTCCTCCTCCCCTCGTCCTGTCCATTTCGTCCTCCCACTCTCGCTGTTTATCTCCTTCTCTCACCTCTACCTTCTCCCTAACCATTTCCTCCTCTTCCCTCTCACTGTTCATTTCCTCCTTCCCTCTCTTTGTCCATCTCCGCCTCCCCTCTCTCTATCTATCTCCTCCTCCCCTCTGTCTGTGTCCATCTCCTCCTTTTCCCTCTGTCTGCATCTTGTCTTCTCGCCACTTCTCTCCTCGTTAACACGCTTACCCCAGTAGGAGGTTCGTAGTTGTTACCCCCAAAGTATTTGATTTCAGATCACAACCAAAATCTGTACCAAATTGGGTTGAAATTGTCCATGGGTTTGGGATCTTTTTAACCTTGACTTTTCACATGTGCGCACATGTCAAATGCACTTCACATATACACTGAAGAGCCAAAGAAACCGGTACACCTCCCTAATATCATGTAGGGCCCCCACAAGCACGCAGAAGTGCCGCAACACGACGTGGCATGGACTCGACTAATGTCTGAAGTAATGTTGGAGGGCTATGACACCATGGTTCCTGCAGGGATGTCCATAAATCCGTAAGAGTACGAAGGGATGGAGATCTCTTCTGAACGCTACGTTGCAAGGCATTCCAGATATGCCCAATAACGCTCATGTCTGATGAGTTTCGTGGTCAGCAGAAGTCTTTAAACTCAGAAGAGCGTTCCTGGAGCCACTCTGGACGTGTGGGGTGTCGCATTGTCCTGCTGGAATGGCCCAAGTCCTTCGGAATGTACAATGGATATGAATGGATGCAGGTGATCAGACAAGATGCTTACGTATGTGTCACCTGTCAGAGCCGTATGTATACGCATGACAGGTCGCATATCACACCAATTGCACACGCTCTACCCCATTACAGAGCCTCCACCGGATTGAACAGTCCCCTGCTGACATGTAGGGTCCATGGATTCATGAGGTTGTCTCCATACTGGTACACTTCTACCCGCTCGATACAATTTGAGATGAGACTCATTCAACCAGGCAACATGTTCCCAGTCATCAACAGTCCAATGTCAGTGTTGAAGGGCCCAGGCGAGGCGTAAAGCTTTGTGTCGTTCAGCCATCAAGGGTACACGAGTGGGCCTTCGGCTCCGAAAGCCCATACCGATGATGTTTCGCTGAATGGTTCGCACACTGTCACTTGTTAATGACCCAGCATTGTAATCTGCAGTAATTTTCGGAAGGGTTGCACTTCTGTCACGTTGAACGGTTTTCTTCAGTCGTCGTTGGTCCCGTTCTTGCACGATCTGTTTCCGGCCGCAGCGATGTCGGAGATTTGATATTTTACTGATTCCTGATATTCACGATTCCTTCCTGAAATAGTCGTACAAGAAAATCCCCACTTCATCGCTACCTCGGAGATGCTGTGTCCTATGGCTCGTGTGCCAACTATAGCACCACGTTCAATCTCACTTAAATCTTGATAGCCTGCCATTGTAGCAGCAGTAACAGATATAACCACTGCGCTAGACACTTGTTGTCTTATACAGGAGTTGCCGGCCCCAGTGCCTTATTCTCCCTTTTTACATATATCTGTATTTGAATATGCATGTCTATACCAGCTTTCTGGCGCTTAAGAGAATTTACCATACTTCAAACACATTTGTACATATACTTCACCTGTATCTCTGGCGAGTTTCGCCCTACAGTTTAGTTTTCCTGCAGCTCAATGTTTGTGATGTCATATCTCGTAAACTATGTATCATAAAATGATGTTTTTATTTTTTGACATAAACTCAAGGGCACGTATGGATACTGTCTGTCAAATGTGTTGTGGATAGAGTTAGTAACAGGGAAGTAATAAATTTAAACGTTGTACATAATTCGACAGTTTTTCACGCAGCTCAGTGTTTATGACATCATATATCTTGAACTATGAGTCTCACAATGATATAACATTGCAGTACGTTCTCAGTGGTCCATGTGAATACTGTCTGCAAAATGTGTCGTGAATGGAGTCAGTAGTATAGAAGTTATAAAATAAAACGTCATGCTCCATACGGCAGTTTTGCTGTTTGAACAGCGAAAAGGTAGAAAGCGATAAACTTTTTTCTTTTCGTCATTTTGTGGGCGCTGTCAGCGAGAAAAATTTTCGTAAGGGTCTCAAATTACGTGTAAACTTCATTGAAAGTCACTAAGAGCACTCATCCTCAAAAACTGGATTAATGAAGTATGGGTATTTTCACGTCGTAGGCTACCTTCATTTTCACCCTCACCCCCACCTCTTTGATATTTGGGTACATATAAGATCGCCATTTCGTTAATTCGTGGTATAAACTATCTCCATCCCAGGTTTCATCCAAATCCATTCGCCGTTTCAGCGTGAAGGAGTAAGAAACATGCTAACACACAAATAATCTTTCGCTTATATAATACTCGTATATGAAAGATTTTATTGTTGTTTCTACTTTATGTATACTAGTGTGAATTATTCAGTATTTTAATGTAGAGCTTGGAAATTGGAGGAATTATGCATGAAGGGTTTAACAATGTCACATGAGAAGGTGGTTATCGATGCAACGAGAGGTAACGAAACACATTTCATGGTTTCGCTATGTCAACACAAAGTTTTAATAAATGGGAATATTCGTTCATTACACAACAGTTAATCTGTCTTTATCGAACTGTAACTAGGCTAAGGCTGCTTGAGCAGAGGTTCTAGTAATAGCTAATTCTTAAGACTCTCGAAGTCACAGATTGGACGTCGTTCAAAAACAGGTATGAGGAAATCGTACTTGATAATTTGCAACTCATACGGATTGTATTGTTAGTGACTGGGATTGATAGTTGGCATATGTCACAGGCACTTTACAAAAGATTTTTGTGGTTTTCTCGCACTCTTAGTAATATCTATCTCAACTGCAATCACATGCGTAGCTCTTCATACATGTGCTTCATTTCACTTATTTCAACGAAAACACTGGAGACCAGTTATACGTGATAGACAAATAAACTACTTCACAGTGTACGTGATGGTGTTGTACCTACAGGATAGTGTAACTAGGAGCAAACGATGGTTTTTCGTCGATACTTTAGTCGATTGCCTGACTTTAAAATCATGTGAGAAATGCGCACTACAGACATTCATAAGGAGCTTCCGCTATATTCTACGGTTTTTGGTGTTGTGGGGCATGAGGTTTTGTTTTGTGCAGCATTTGAAATATCTGGCATTATACACATTTAAGTGAGTACTGCTTAATGGATTAAAGCTAGTCGTAATGTATTGTTAATTCTTCAGCTACCGACTTTTGTCTCAATAAAATGCTACATATTTTTAGAAGTACTCAAGTAATATGTGGACAGTTAAGACATGCTTCGTCGGTCGTCCACAGTATGGTACCTTGAAACAGGTACAGTTCTATCACCATGGAGCATCTGATACTTCAAAATTGAGTTTAATACCATAACAGTTTTATCTGTCTTGATAAATAGATAGTTTCCAATATCTTCTATTTCTAAATGCATTTGACCTCTAACTGGTTTTTTTATAATGCTACTGCTTACTTTGATTTCACCAACTGATCATTAGTGTGTAGTACAGCAATAATGTAACAGACAGACTATTTAATACGAAACTGACATGATTTCCTCGGTTGTAACGCTTTTACATTTCAATGGAATATTTGTTCCTAGGTATATGACAATGTTTTGCCTTGGAACACGTTTTCATATTTGAAAAAAATTTTAATTTTTGTGCGTAATTTTTGTAATTTTAGAAAAAACTTCAGCACATAAAAATTAAATGTTATCATTTGATAATGGAATAAGAAAATATGTGGAACTTCTATTACAGGGGTGACTAAAGAAGAAAATCTGAAGATGTAGAAAGATACAACGCTCTCCCACACAGTATATCTCAACTTTTTTGTTCTCAAAGTTTAATTATGTACATCAAAGCTAAAATTCATATGTAGAAGAAACTGACTTAATAAATATAATAATGCCATTAAATACTAAATACTTATATTGTATATAATGTGCCACGAAATAAATATGCTTACACAAAAAAATTCTTTTTTCTTAGTGGATGTACGAGGGCTATTCGTAAAGTAAGATATGATCGATCGTGATATGCAAATCACAGTGAAAATTCGGTGCAGCTTTGCATAGGTGCTTTGGACAGTGTCTGTAGATACCCGTCATTCGCCTACACAGGTCTGCAAAAAAATATTTTTTTAAAGTTGTTTGAAATTTGATAACTGACTTTTACATACTTTTCCATCCATTTCTTTTCTATCACGTCAGGTTTTCTCACAAAAAAGGGAGTATTTTTGGGTATAATAACAAAATTTAAGCAATTTATCACATTTTTTCCAACGTTATAAAATTTTATCTTATTTATAAATCATGTTCTGAACTACATTTCCAGTACACTTCCATTTCCCCTTAAGCTCGTAAGTCCTTATAATAACGCTTCCTGTTTCTGTCGAAGCTTCTTTTATTGCTTCTCAGGCTGTGGACTCGTTGAGGATCATCTCCTTTTATCATCCAGCAATAGTCCGCTATTATGTTGACGGTCCACCTTCCTTGATATATTGTTTCCATTCATTTGATGTTTTCGTGGAATCTTTCGCCCTGCTCTTCACTTACATCACCAAGGTTTGCAGGGAACTAGTCAAGACGTGAGTGGAGAAAATTAACTTTAATGCTCATGTTACAGACGAGCTTCTTTAAGTTGTCGAGCATGTCTGCGACGATTGTCTTGTAGTTTGGATCTCTATTGTTTCCTATGAAACCGGTAACAACTAATTTAAAAGATGTCCATGACGCCTTTTCTTTTGTTTCCATTTTGTTCACAAAAGGGATCTGTCATTAGTTTTCTAATGCCTCGTCCGACAAAGATTCCTTCCTTTATCTTTGCCTCGGATATACCAGGAAACCGTCCACAAAGATATCTGAAACATTCCCCTTCTTTTGGCAATGCCTTAAGAAATTGTTTCATCAGCCCCAGCTTCATATGAAGTGGTGGAAGTAATACCTTTTTGGGATCCACAAGGCTTTTCCTCTCAACATTTTTAACCCATACCTGTAAGGTTTGTCTCAAGGGCCAAGCTTTTTTATGTGGTGTTGCTTTCTGTCTCTACCGTCCCACTCACAGAGAAAGTAAGGAAACAATGTATAGCCACTTTGTTGACCAAGCAGCATCGAAATCACTTTTAAATCACAACATAGTGTCCATTTGAGGTCTGAATAGCAGAGTTTGCCTAAAGCCAGTTCAAGTTTTTCGTAATATTCTTTGAAGTGAACCGAGTGTCCAACTGGTAAAGAAGCATACTTATTGCCATTGTGTAGGAGCACTGCTTTAAGGTTTCTTTTTGAAGAATCTTCACTCATCAGGAGCATATTCTGCTTTGAAACGTGCCATAAGTTCAGGAACTTCACAGCAAAACACCAAGACATCCTCTTGAGAGAAGAAAGATACAAACTCCTTTTCCACCGATCGATACCAAGAAAAGGATGTACCCAGTGCCAACATATGTTTATCTTTCAATCTAGATCCTAAAACCTCTAACGATTCTTTAGAAAGGCCTAGGTCTCTAACTAAATCGTGCAGTTCAGATTGTGAAAGTGGAATGGGATCGGTTGCGCCAGGATCGTAGCAATCTCTGTCTTAGTCATTTTCACCTTGTTGAGCCAATTGCTACTGGTCATCTATATCATCCAAAGAATCTGGAAGAGCGGGTATTGGTACTTCACGTCCATGAGAAACAGGACGAATGGCTGTTTGAATGTTAGGGGAAGAAATATCCTTTTCGTCTTTCAAATTGAACCCTCGTACGTTGCTAGAACAAAAATA
Organism: Schistocerca piceifrons; assembly: GCF_021461385.2. Taxonomy (NCBI): domain Eukaryota; kingdom Metazoa; phylum Arthropoda; class Insecta; order Orthoptera; family Acrididae; genus Schistocerca; species Schistocerca piceifrons. The sequence continues at coordinate 498,012,755 of NC_060139.1, read as the reverse complement.
GCAGTCATCACTATGACTTTTGGGCTCCCTCCAAACCATTGGTATTCCAAAACGTAATGGGTGCTTTTTACGTTGAAACCATTGCCTCAGTTCTTCAACACACACTGAACAAACTTTGTGTGGGGCCCAAGGCTTATCTTGATCGCCTAACTTTATACCAAAATAGGCGAAATATACTTTTTCAACAAAATTGGAAATGTTTCTTTGTTGATTTTTAACTGTATAATTACCATCAATGTAGCAGAAGCAACCTGGCGAGTTTACTCCCATCCTCTGCTAGCCACTGTCCATTGTCCATAAAACAACTTCGCAACACAAGAAAACAGTCGCTACTTTAAAGCACTAGTAACAACAACACGTGAACAGCACACAGTGAAGAGGTACTGTGAAATGAAGGACAACAGCAGAAGCTCACTGCTTGGTGATGACGGGGGAAGGGGCAGCGCGACAGACAGACACTGACATGAAAATACTGCTGGTTTCTCTTAATTACTCTTTATTTTACGTATATCTAGTATGAAAACGACTAAATAAAATTTATGGAGATCCTAAAACCCAAAAATTCAAACTCACTAGAGTGCTGAAATATCAAAAAAAGCTAGAACTAGACAAGCAGCTTGTGAAATAACTGTACATGATGGAATTTTTTCACTATTTTTCCCGAAATTAGTGTTGAAAACACTATAAAAATCACTTAATAAATTTGAAACAATTTTTATGTCCCAGACCTGTGCTATCGTCGCTCTTTTCAGTTCTGGGCACGCGGTCAGCCTAGAAAATAGTCTCATACCAAGCATAAGTGCCTGTGAGAGACTGTCAGGCACTTGCTTCTTCATGACAATTCTCGGTCGCACACTACAGGGGCAATGAGGCCGTTCTGCAACTTTTCCGATGGTAAGTGTTTGATCACCCACCATACAGCCCACCTCTGCTCACGTGAAGCGCTGTCTATGAAGACAACATTTTGGCACAGGCAACAAGCCGCAGGTCAACGTAGAGAATTGGCGTAAAACATGCCTTCTATGAAGAGGGTACTGGAAAGTTGGTACAATGCTTAGACAAATGTCTCAGACGATTGTAGAGAAGCAGCTGGAAGCTGTAGCTAACTGTTGCAAATAAAACGCTTTTGATTTTCAGTGTGGTTTCCATTTCGTGACCGATCGGACTTTACTTTCCGTTTAGCTCAGGTATTATTGTAGCAACTGAAATAAATGTCATCTAAGCAGTTAAACATTTTCGGAATGTAAACAGCTATATGTGACAGTTTTACAGGGTGACAGTTATTGAAGTATACGAAAAAAACGTAAATTAGTTACAAACTATGGCGTGCACACACTTTAGTCAACATGTAAAAGCCACTACCTATATTCGGATTTAGCTTATGACATGTTCGATATGGCTGTCATCATTGGTGATGATGTGGTCCAGACGGATAGAAAATCTCTGCATGACCCGCTGAAGTGTCGGAACATCGATGCTGCGATGATCTGCTGAATAGCTGTTTTCAGCTCAGCAGTGGTTTTGGGGTTATTGCTGTGCACCTTGTCTTTAGTACAGCCCCACAAAAAGCAGTCTCATGTTTTCAGATACGGAGAATGTGGCGGTCAATCGAGGCCCATGCCAGTGGCCTCTGGCTACCCCAAAGTCAGAATGCGGTCCCCAAACTGCTCCTCCCGGACATTAAAGACTCTCGTGCTCCGATGGGGTCGAGCTCCGTCTTGTGTGAACCACATCTTGTCGAAATAAGGGTGACATTGGTTAATGGGAGTGAAATCATCTTCCAAAACCTTCACGTACCGCTCGGTAGTCACTGTGCCATCAAGGAATTTCGCACCGATTATCCCGTGACTGGATATTGCGCACCACACAGTGGCCCGTTGAGGGTGAAGAGATTTGTCAATAGCGAAATGTGGATTCTCAGTCCCCCAAATGTGCCATTTTTGCTTATTGACGAACCCATCCAAATGAAAGGGGGCTTCTTCGCTAAACCAAACCATATATGCTCATACGCATTCCCATCATACCCCGCGGCCTACCGTGCGGTCTGAATCTCCTAATGCAAACTGTTCAGAAGCTATGACGATTTTATTTCATGTAGTTCAGTAACTCTCACCCAGTAAGTGGTGATTTAGTGTTTCTTATTGTGTCTTTTGCGCCAGTGAAGGACATATTCCGTAAAAAAAGTAAGTAAAAACGTAAGTGACAGCATTTAAACTTACAACACACATAATGGTGAACACTAAAGTAAATAAAGGAATGTTTCTGCATAGGAGGAATTTCAGTACACGACTTCATTGGCAGACCTCTTCAGACTTCAAAGGGTAATATGACTGAAAGTTAATATACAAGTCATTGTAAAGCAGCCGACGATGGCAGCATGCTATCAAAATGCATCGTGCCCACAAATATTACTGAGCGAAGAATGCTAGAATTGATTTTAAAAAAAATTATAAATTTAGCAACTCATTCTCAGTACTCGAGAATTTCCATTCAATACAGATACACTTATGTCTAATAGTTATTGATCTCCATCTGTCGTAATTACAATAAACACTCACGGAAAAAATGACAACACCTAGGAGTTAAGCGACATAAACGCAAGTTGGTAGACGTGTTTCTAATCTGAAAATTGATGTCTATTCAAATTACACGCCAGTTGCGTAAGAGTGGCTTTAGTATCGCCATTATGGGGATGCAGATCAGCTTTGCCCTAAACACATGCTGTAACGGTCGTAGGAGTTAGTCACCTTTGAAATTGGACTTCGTGGGTTGATGTTAGTCAAGAATGGTTTAAGGTGAAAGGACGTCGTTATCAACACCTCATTGAGTTTGAACGAGATCGTCTCACAGGACTACGAGAAACTGGATATTCCTTCTGTGATATTGCAAATAGACTTGGCAGGAATGTAGCCATTGTACATGATCGTTGGCAGCGGTGGTCACCAGAATGTGCGGACGCATGAAGACCGGGCTCTGTACGGCCACGTGGCACTACCCAGAAAGAAGGGCATCATGCTCGGTGAATGGCTCTGCTGCATCGTACTGCATCTGCAGCAGCAATTTGAGCAGCAGTTGGCACCACAGTGACAGAGCGAACTGTTACAAATCGGTTACTTCAAGGACAGATCCGACCCAGATGCCCCGTAGCGTATATCCCACTGACTCCAAACCAATTGTTGTACTTCTTTGTTACTTCGTATCTCATTAATAATTTCTCCGTTGAGATCTAGAGCGACAGTAGTGTCCTAATACAAACATGTTATCCCATTTATGAGATATTCTGATATCAGGATTCATAATTATATTCCAGCGTTTCTGTCTATTGACACTGTCCAAGACTTCCTTAAAATCAATAAAAGCAAGTACGTTTCTTTATTATATTCTCTACGTTTTTGCAGAAAACTAAAAACATTGTTTCTCGTGGAGTCTCTTTTCCTAAGAACCATTTGTTCCTCGTGCAGTACCTCTTCCGTTATGTTTCTAAGTCTTGCATTTAAAATCCTAACGTATATCTTGTATGATTAATACAGTGAACTTATTCATATTTAGCCACTGCACAGATTTTTATCTAATTTTTTCTTAAAACTGATATCAATCTTTAGTGATACTACTGCACTTCCAACATTAGTTTAAGAGATGTAGTAGTCTTATGTGTAACATCATTCCACCAAATAATAGCCATTCACCATTAATACCATATCTTTCTGTCACTTGTTCTATTCTAAAGTGATGTTAAGGCATATGTTATTTCGTCAGACTATATTTCATCTAATCCCTTTTCATCTATTGGTTGCTTGGGCTATATCCTCATACCAAAATGCCTTGTAATAATTTAATTTGTTCTTCTCGAATGTCGTCTATTTGCATCTTCGTTTTTTCTCCTGTATTTAAAGTGTTTATAGCCTTATATGCCATTTGCTGTCTCCGATGAACATCATTCTCTGCATCAGAAATAAACCTGTCCCATTGTTCCAGGTATGCTTTTCTCACTACACATTTAGTAGTCCTTCTTCACTCCTTATAATATTTTTCTTCTCATCTGTGGGATTGTATTTTATGTATGCATGCTGCTTTTTATTAACAGCTTTTATTATATAATCGTTCCAAATTTTTAGCTTTTTCATTTACTTTTTCTTTTTTCTTATCACTGACAGTTTCTCCTGCTGCTTCATATACCACCTTCTTTAGATTTTTGCCATGATGTATATTATCTTTGTTTTAAAAGTTTCTTTATTCAAACCTCTTTGATAAAGATGTTTGACGCAATCCTCTTCAAGCAAGAATACTATATAAACGCTTTGATCTTGGAGGTTAATTACTTGTTTTGTTATTTTCTCTCATTTCGTAAAACAGTCTGCTCTGGAGATCACTAAAAATTATCGGATCCTATATTTTGTCGTCTGTAAACTCTTGTGTCCCTTACTTGACCTTCTAGCTATGATCTAAGACATCTACTGGCACAAGGATGCTTACGTATATCTCTTTTCTTAGGAAGGGGTGTTATTTTTAGAGTACAGGAAATGGTAAAATCTCTTACCATTTATCCATTTTTATTACTCAATGGTTCTCCAAAAGGAGATGTCTTCTGTTTTGACATTGAAATCATCCATCATAATAATCTGATCAGTATCACTGTATTTATCCAGAACCTTCGGTAGTTCTGTAGTTAGAATGGTGGGGTTGATTCTTCCTCATTTTGATCTTACTGTGAATGTTCTTTCTCTTATGTACGTGCAATCTTTGGCCTCTTTTTCCCATTTCTTACGCAAGAGTATTGCAACACCTTTGTTTGTTCTTTCATTTTGTTCCACTCCACTATGGAACATCACATAATCTCCTACATATTTATTACTTCTCATTTCCATTTTCTTCTCTGTGACTGCTACAGCATCGATGCTCATATTTTTTTAGTATATTTGCTAGTTCTGCCTCTTTTTGGAAAATTCCTGTGACACTCCTGGTTACCGCTTTCATAAATCCATTGATCCATTTTCGTTTGTCCATTTCTTAACTTTGTCATTTATCTTTGAGGCAAACATCTTTACGAAATTCTTACGGTATGGAGTAGAGTGTGGTTTTCGAGAGCTTGTTACCAGCCATCTACTCAACTCCGTTACTAGGTAGACCAGGAATTTTTCTGGGTTATCTCGCTTATCCGATATGTTCTCGTTATTTAGAGGCCCCGAAAAACTAGACTTGGCTCCTGTCCCGTTTGTTACATAACGTAAACCCACTGTATGTCAAGCATTGTCCAGAGCCTAAGCCACTCATGTCTTCTAAGACGTGGAGCGGGCTTTGTTGGTAATGCTACCTTGAATTCTTTAAGGTCTGGTTCACTCACGAGATCTGAGTGAACGATTCTCTGAGTTTCGGTACTGAACAGGTATCGCCTACCAGAACAGTCTCCAGTATCGTTTTGCTAACCTTCGACCGCTGAAGACAGGAAAGGAAAATGAAAGAGACCTTCGGGCCTCGGTACATACCTAATGCTGTTGTGGTAGGAATAAAAAGTTGGCAAATGGAGGCCACCAGAAAAGAAAAAGAGAAGCGTCCAGACGCAAGTAATTAGAAGTAATGACAGCTAATGGTCCATGTAGTTGACCTTCCCCCCCCCCCCCTCTTCACCGCTACACTATGTGTGGAATCTTACCAGCTGACCCTACAACTACAATTGCTTCCGCCATCACACTTCAGTAGATCATTGAAAACACACAAACATCCCCACCACATTAAGGCTGTAAATGTCGGTATTTATTGTAAACTATTTGTTTCTGTACCTCAAAACAGCTCATCACCTGTAGAATTGGTAACTATGGACGGTTGAAAGACGGCATACCATTATTCAAAACGACAGTCACAATCGCGTTATTTATTTTGCCGCCAACCGGTTTCAACCTGCGATGGGGTCATCTTCAAGGCAATTTAAACTGCAAAGTTATAATATTACTAAGTAATTATGTTTTAGTAAGTATTATGTTTTATATTACAACTGGAACAAACTTTAAAATTTACGATTTCTTGCTTAAGCATGTAACTACCGTTGGTCACCGTGGAGAGTGTTACCGTCTGCCCACGTGTTGTTGGCTGTTATTTAAGCTCATGCAGAGAGCCAACCATGCATAGTTACCAACCGTCCACACAGGCAGGGCGACGACTCCAGCGAACGAACAAATGGGTATAAAAATCTTTTTATTTATGTAACTTCGACTAATTGCTTGTAGATTAAGTACATGATCACTTATTAATATTATAACTTTACAGTGTAAATTGCTCTGAAGACGACCCCATCGCGGGTTGAAACCGGTTGGCAGCAAAATAAACAACGCCATTGTGACTGTCATTTTGAATAATTGATTATAAGTAAATTAATCGCTGTTGATTTTCATACAACTATGCTGTCTAAAAATTTACGGCATATAATGTTTGTGTGACCAAACTTCAGTTTGTAAGGAAAAGATTCAGTAGGGAGTATTGAGAAATGTGTAGAGAAATGAGACGCTAAATCCTTCAGTTTCCTTGCAAAACTTTTTGGACATTTTCAGACTCCTTCACGCAGGATAGAGTTCAGAATCTTGTCATTATAATCGAAATCGGATTTTAACTGGGACTTACAACTAACGACTGTTTGCAGCGAAGAAGGTATAGACCGACTGCTTCTTGTGGTTTCAGACGTGTCATTCGTACCTTCGTAAGGGTAGTTCTACATTTAAGCACAACATCAACATCGCCTCAACAGGTTGTACGCAACTGTTACATTAGTGATAAAAAAACGATTCGGCGTGTAACAGCACAATAGTACGAAAAAGGCACAATTCTGTACTGGAATGGCTACTAATTGTAGAACATGAATATATCAGCTTGATTTGCTCAGAAGCCTTTCTTTTAATTGCTAACTCTGCCGTTGATCAGTATTTAGCTTGAAGTATTTCTCCCGTGAGCTCCTGTCTGCGGGAATGTGAGACTGGAATGAATGACTATGACACCCCGCACAGCACAACAGGTTGCTTGGAACTGTGCCACGATGGCAACAAGTGGAGATAGGCAGCCCTGCCAACTACTCAGACCTGCAACGCATGCTGTTGCTCATCAACTGAATACTCGTTTCTAATCCAATACTACATAATAAAATACACTGACGGGAAAGAAATCGCAGCACCACGAAGGAGTTGTGCGATACAAACGAAAGCTAGTAGTCGCATTTCTACTTTTGAAAGACGTTGTTTATTCAAATTTCGCTCTATGTTTATTACGTCATATCTCCTGAATTATGTGCTGTGCAGTGATACAATTTTCAGGTACATCCAGAGGTGTATAGGCCTACTGTCTGCGAGATGTGTAATGAATAGAGTTAGTAGTAAATAAGTAATAAATTTAAATGTCATGCATGACGCGGAAGTTTCTCAAGCATCACAGTGTTTATGACGTCATCTCCCCTGAACCATTGTCGTCAAATTGTGTACTTTTTCTGATACATTCAGTGTTATAAGTGAATACTGCGTGCAAAGTGTGTCGTGATTATAGTAAGTAGTAAAGAAGTAATAAATTAAAACGCCATACTTCATGTGGCAGCAAAAATCTGGTAAGTGATAAACTTTCTTTCCTTTCATCGTTTTGTGACAATTGCCAGCTAGAAAACTTTCGTAATGGTTTGAAATCATTTGTAAAGTTTGTTGCAAGTTTCTAAGTGCTCTCATTCTCAAATACCCGATGACTGAAGTGTGGGTATTCTCACGCCGTGGACTACACTGCTTTATCTCCCCCAACCCTTATAGGTGTGTGGTTCCCAAAACGATACAGTCAGATAATAAAGGCTATGTATAGCAGTTTTGGTTGAAATCGGTCTGGTGCTTTAGGAGGAAACGTGGAACACATGTACATACATACCTACATATGTACATACACATACTTTTATAATTTGTACGGGTTCTCTGCACCCGCCTGTTCTACCCACCGCTCCCAATTGCTACACGAATACCATTTGTCTCTCCACATAAATTCTGTGAATCCATGAACATAACGGACTTCTCCTTTGTATATAACATCACTCTGGCGAGCTCTGCAACTCTGTGGTAGCACCAACATCAGCTTCCTCTCCACCAACTCCAGATAAGAAAACCAGCCATGCACTCATCCCACTCTCCAGTCATTATTCTCACTCACCTTATTCACGAAAGGTTCCCGCGAACTACCTAGTACAGATGCCAAATCCTACTGTCAATCCTAAGAACCCCCACAAAAGCCACATGAAATAGAAGCTATGCACTCGACTCCCACACTATCGCAAACGTCTCATCCAACTTATTCCGTCATCTTACCCAATCTGAACGTTAAATTTCTATGTCATAAGATCCTAAAGCTAGAAATTAAGTACTTGTTTTCTAAACTCATCACTACTCGTTATCATCAGGATTTCCTACCAGCGAGCCCGTTAGGAACTTTGTGAACGATATGCCTCCATTGGTTTTTGTCCTGGTATAGCTTTTCCCTCTCCACTACGTCCCAAGTTACTCCTCTCCTCTAGAGATCTTCCTTAACCTGGTCTGTCCCTATGTTTCTAGGCCGCCCAATTGGGCTTCTTCCGGGTACCTCCATCTCCAAATACTGACGTGGAGTTCGAGTCAGGTGCATTCGCTTCACATGACCGAACCACTTCAATTTCAAAGCACTCATTCTCTCCTCTGTAGTCAATGTTATCTGCAGGTCTGTCCCTACATGCACTACTGGCCATTAAAATGACTACACCACGAAGATGACGTTCTACAGACGCGAAATTTAACCGACCAGAGCATTCACACAATGTTGCCGCCGATGGCGATACCTACAACGTGCTGACATGAGGAAAGTTTCCAACCGATTTCTCATACACAAACAGCAGTTGACCGGCGTTGCCTTGTGAAACGTTGTTGTGATGCCTCGTGTAAGGGGGAGAAATGCGCACCACCACGTTTCCGACTTTGATAAAGGTCGGATTGTAGCCTATCGCGACTACTGTTTCTCGTATCGCGACATTGCTCTTCGCGTTGGTCGAGATCCAATGACAGTTAGCAGAATATGGAATCGCTGGGTTCAGGAGCGTAATACGGAACGCCGTGCTGGATCCCAACGGCCTCGTACCACTAGCAGTCGAGATGACAGGCATCTTATCCTCATGGCTGTAACGGATCGTGCAGCCACGTCTCGATCCCTGAGTCAACAAATGGGGACGTTTGCAAGACAACAACCATCTGCACGAACAGTTCGACGACGTTTGCAGCAGCATGGACTATCAGCTCTGAGACCATGACTGCGGTTACCCTTGACGCTGCATCACAGACAGGAGCGCCTGCGTTGGTGTACTCAACGACGAACCTGGGTGCTCGAATGGCAAAATGTCATTTTTTCGGATGAATCCAGGTTGTGTTTACAGCATCATGATGGTCGCATCAGTGTTTGGCGACATCGCGGTAAACGCACATAGGAAGCGTGTATTCGTCATCACCATACTGGCGAATCACCCGGAGTGATGGTATGGGATGCCATTGGTTACACGTCTCGGTCACCTCTTGTCCGCATTGACGGCACTTTGAACAGTGGATGTTACATTTCAGATGAGTTACGACCAGTGGCTCTACCCTTCATTCGATCCCTGCGAAACCCTACATTTCAGCAGGATAATGCACGACCGCATGTTGCAGGTCCTGTACGGGCGTTTCTGGATACAGAAATTGTTCGACTGCTGCCCTGGCCAGCACATTCTCCAGATCTCTCACCAATTGAAAACGTCTGGTCAATGGTGGTCGAGCAACTGGCTCGCCACAATACGCCAGTCACTACTCTTGATGAACTGTGGTATCGTGTTGGAGCTGCATGGGCAGATGTACCTGTACACGTCAACCAAGCTCTGTTTGACTCAATGCCCAGGCGTATCAAGGCCGTTATTACGGCCAGAGGTGGTTGTTCTGGGTGCTGATTTCTTAGGATCTATGCACGCAAATTGCGTGAAAATATAATCACACGTCAGTTCTCGTATAGTATATTTGTCCAATAAGTACCCGTTTATCATCTGCATTTCTTCTTGGTGTAGCAATTTTAATAGCCAGTAGTGTAATCATTCCTGACTCAGTCTCTCCTAGTTATTTGTAGACCTGGCCTAAGGAACTTCATTTCACATGCTTGTATTTGACTCTCTTCTCTCTTATTTATGACACAGGCATGTAGACTATACATCTGTATTGGCAGGAGATAAGTTTTATACATGTTCTGTTTGGCTCTTTGAGAGACTTCCTTGTCCCAGATTAGATTCCGTACTTGGTGGAAGAAGCTGGATCCTTTTGTTATTCTGTTTAAAACTTCCAGTTTGTAACTTGCATCGCGTGATATAATGCTACCCAGATAATTGAAGCTTTTCACACGTTCAACCTTCTCCCCCTCCAGTGTGATGTTACAAGGTGTGGGTGTCCTGCTCATCATCATTGCCACTCTCTTGTTATTACTCACAGTTAACTTGTATTTTTCAAATTTTGTGTTCCGGTAATCTAGTCTCCTCTGAACCTCCGTCTCTCCCAAAATGACGATGTCATTAGCAAAATCAAAGTCGTTGAGATCTTCATTTTCTTCTTCCTCGATTTCTTTCATGATTATGTCCATAAGTGTAATAAAGAGTAAAGGGGAGAGCGAACTGCCTTGCTGAACACCTCTCCTTGTCTTAAACCATTTTGATCTTCCACCTCCTACTTATACACTGGTCTCACAATCATCGCACAGCATCTGGACTTTTTCAATTAATGAATCAAGAACATTATACACTCCTGGAAATTGAAATAAGAACACCGTGAATTCATTGTCCCAGGAAGGGGAAACTTTATTGACACATTCCTGGGGTCAGATACATCACATGATCACACTGACAGAACCACAGGCACATAGACACAGGCAACAGAGCATGCACAATGTCGGCACTAGTACAGTGTATATCCACCTTTCGCAGCAGTGCAGGCTGCTATTCTCCCATGGAGCCGATCGTAGAGGTGCTGGATGTAGTCCTGTGGAACGGCTTGCCATGCCATTTCCACCTGGCGCCTCAGTTGGACCAGCGTTCGTGCTGGACGTGCAGACCGCGTGAGACGACGCTTCATCCAGTCCCAAACATGCTCAATGGGGGACAGATCCGGAGATCTTGCTGGCCAGGGTAGTTGACTTACACCTTCTAGAGCACGTTGGGTGGCACGGGATACATGCGGACGTGCATTGTCCTGTTGGAACAGCAAGTTCCCTTGCCGGTCTAGGAATGGTAGAACGATGGGTTCGATGACGGTTTGGATGTACCGTGCACTATTCAGTGTCCCCTCGACGATCACCAATGGTGTACGGCCAATGTAGGAGATCGCTCCCCACACCATGATGCTGGGTGTTGGCCCTGTGTGCCTCGGTCGTATGCAGTCCTGATTGTGGCGCTCACCTGCACGGCGCCAAACACGCATACGACCATCATTGGCACCAAGGCAGAAGCGACTCTCATCGCTGAAGACGACACGTCTCCATTCGTCCCTCCATTCACGCCTGTCGCGACACCACTGGAGGCGGGCTGCACGATGTTGGGGCGTGAGCAGAAGACGGCCTAACGGTGTGCAGGACCTTAGCCCAGCTTCATGGAGACGGTTGCGAATGGTCCTCGCCGATACCCCAGGAGCAACAGTGTCCCTAATATGCTGGGAAGTGGCGGTGCGGTCCCCTACGGCACTGCGTAGGATCCTACGGTCCTGGCGTGCATCCGTGCGTCGCTGCGGTCCGGTCCCAGGTCGACGGGCACGTGCACCTTCCGCCGACCACTGGCGACAACATCGATGTACTGTGGAGACCTCACGCCCCACGTGTTGAGCAATTCGGCGGTACGTCCACCCGGCCTCCCGCATGCCCACTATACGCCCTCGCTCAAAGTCCGTCAACTGCACATACGGTTCACGTCCACGCTGTCGCGGCATGCTACCAGTGTTAAAGACTGCGATGGAGCTCCGTACGCCACGGCAAACTGGCTGACACTGACGGCGGCGGTGCACAAATGCTGCGCAGCTAGCGCCATTCGACGGCCAACACCGCGGTTCCTGGTGTGTCCGCTGTGCCGTGCGAGTGATCATTGCTTGTACAGCCCTCTCGCAGTGTCCGGAGCAAGTATGGTGGGTCTGACACATCGGTGTCAATGTGTTCTTTTTTCCATTTCCAGGAGTGTATTTTCTCAAGAATTCCCGTATGTTATCCCTTGGTACACTGTCAGATGCTTTTTCCAAATCCACAGATACTACTATCAAGTCCTTTCCTTTCTCCCAATATTTCTCCAGTAACTGACGGAGGGAGAAAATGAGATCTATTGTTCCCCTATCACTTCTGAACCCATGCTTTTGCTCCTCTAATCACAACTCTTCCCCCCAACTATTTCATAATCAACAAGTCCTCTAATCCTGATCTTCATTTCCACCTGCTGTGCAAACTTCCTGCCATATGGTTCAGTCTACATCCTTTCTGCTCCCATATAGCCCGCCACTGTCACTAATGAGACACGTGAAGTATTTAAAGTGGATATTTAGAGTTATAACCGCGCGCAGTCTGTATGTCTGAAGGAGTAACCTAATATCAGATGGAACGCTAAGAAGTGGGCGAGACTGTTTTTGTGGTCAGGGTAGGGTGGGCTACGCGACCGGTAATGAAGAGGTATCCAGAAATAGTTGAGGTCCGGAGGAGGACAGCACGTGATCGCGCGGGAGACACGTCCCCGAGCCTTTATAAGCTGCGCCGCCGGTGCTGCTAGAATATCCAACACCTATTACCTCGGAAGCTGGATCCACAGTGCTCTGCTGTGAGAGCAGGACCGATTTTCTTGGCACTTAGGTGCACAGAGTACGTACAACGTTGCACAGTTGCACAACATACAGTCAGTGTGTTAGTGCCTCGTGTGATTCGTGAGTAAAAATTTTGTAAATTTGTGGTAAGCTCTTACGGGACCAAACTGCAAAGATCATCGGTCCCTAAGCCTACACACTACTTAATCTAACTTAAACTAGCTCACGCTGTGGACGACACACTCACCCATGCCCGAGGAAGGACCGTGACAAGGCGCCCTAGGCCGCGCAGCTATCCGCTTGGCTGATTCGTGAGCAGTTTCCTATTTTACATAATACGTAAAACACTAACAAGAAGGAGGACAGAATGACAGGACGACCGTTAAGACATCAGCATCAGGGAACAACTTTCGTGTACTAGACGGAACTGTAGAGGGTGAAAACCCTAAAGGATGTCAGAGACTGCAGTACATCCAACAAATAGTTGAGAGCGTAGGGTGCAAGTGCCTCTCTTGAGATGAAGAGGATGCCACAGGAAAGAAATTCGCGGCGGGCCACATGAAATTATTCGTAAGACTGATGAGTCAAAGAAAAGTCAGGTGCTTGCTCTCTGATAGCCTTGCTGTGTGTCTACAGAGCACTGGGATTGGCCAGGATATCAGTTTGAGAAATACGTAGGGGATGGTGTTCTCTTCTGACGGTTCTCAGCCCGAGGGAACTGGCGGCTTCGAGAGCTAAAACTGAGACCTGGTGTGATAAGAGTCTTGTGGCGAAGGAGGAAGAGGACGGGTTTGAGGGCCGAGATGGTCCGCAGCGGCGCGGGTTCGACTATATCGGACGCGAGTCAGCAGATGAGCGCCAGAGGCCACGTTGCAGGCAGGGAGGCGGCGACGTCAATGGGCGGGTCAACGAAGCCCGCCGGCTGCGAGGAGGCAGATAACACTATCGGCGGTTTGTGGTTGCCTGGCTGAGCTGGCTGCGTGGGCCGCCTTGCTAGGAGACGGAGCGACGTGGGCTGTGAGAAGCAGTGCCAAAGAAGCAGCGCGGAATGTAGACTACTTCAATCCTTGGATGGATGGATGTCTTTTGGAAGCGGCGACCCTTCACTTTCTCATCGTCTTAGAATTAGATTATTTTACTTGATGTCCTGTGTTATGCTTGGAAATGCCGTTGACTTCGCTCAAAAAAAAAAAAAAAAAAAAAAAACCTATATATTACAAGTCAATTATTTTTTCTGGCTCTGTGTAACCCAGTACGTGTTATGGATGATAGGGGTCTTTTAAGGCCCTCAGAAAACATGCGGCCTCTCCAGTAGTTTGTCACTTGTTTATGTGGTGCATTACAGTAGTACGTTAGGGATAATAATTCTCCCGTCTGCCCAGTTATACTCGTCGTTGAGTGGTCAGAAATATTATAAACGCTACAACCGAGTATTCTCTTGAAGGGAAGTGTACTGCTCAGTGTCAAAATACTTTCAGATCTTCGTAATTTTATTTTCGTAAACAGATTAATTATTTAAGATATTTTTATCCTTCAGCTATAACAGGAATACGGTACTACTTGTAAGAAACAAAAGAACACTATCTGAAGACAGCACAAGTGATAGAAATTTTGAATCAACTATTACTGGATGGTTTCAAGACAAAGCTCTCTTTGACTAGAAAACTAGCACGGATTCTGATATTGATCGTCGCCAGGGTAATCAACTCGCTTCCTTTAGCGGGTCAAGTGAACCAAGCAGTGAAGCATTTTATGAACTGGCTGCACTTTAGTACTGACAACGTACAAGATGAAAAATACACTAACATCATTTGCTGTCAGAATGAAAAGGACATTGGAAGAATCATTTGAAGGAAGTACAGAGGAAATAAATGAAAACAAATGTTAAAAATATGGCAACAGAGGTCCTGGGCATAAGAGGAAATAACCACAGATACACAACAGATAGGTGCTCTGAGGAAATAGAGGTGGCAATTAAAGAAAAGAGGAAGGCATTCAATCCATGGTTGAATAGTAAATCGGAAGGAACAAGAACAATCTAGGAAAAGAAGAAAGAAGTGACGAAAAAATAAGGGTACCAAATATTGAAGCGTGGGAAATGACATGTACGAGTGTCAATAGCAAACTAGGATTTGGGAGAACGAAAAAAGCGTGGTCAACATTGAAAGGACTTCGACAAGTACGAAAGGTAAAACCAGTCTTCAGCTGGTAACACCAAAAAATAGGAAGAATATTTCCGGAAATTATTAAAAGAGGATAGAGAAGAATATCTGGAGGCAGGAACAGTGGAAGGAAAGGAACAGGAAGGGAAGGAGATCCAAACTTCAGAAAGCGAGGTGAGTAAGTTATTAAGAACAGGGAAGAAATCGATACTAGAGCGAATAGTTATGTATGGAGTCTACTAATCTAAAACACATAAGGAGTAGATATGGACTTCTGGAGATGAGAACGAATTTCTGGAAAAGTGGAAATAAGAAACGACGAAACAGTAAAGAGAATGGAAGTAAGAGAAAGTGTAGATGACTTGATGAATAGAAGGAAGATAGTAAAAAGACTGGAGGAAACCGCAACAGCAAATACCAAAAAAAATGTTCAAATGTGTGTGAAATCTTATGGGACTTAAGTGCTAAGGTCATCTGTCCCTAAGCTTACACACTACTTAATCTAAATTATCCTAAGGACAAACACACACACCCATGCCCGAGGGAGGACTCGAACCTCCGCCGGGACCAGCCGCACAGTCCATGACTGCAGCGCCTTAGACCGCACCAAATACAGAACATGATCTAAACCTTTGTTTCGCCTTCTGACTCTTGACAAGGCTGCTGGCAGAATGAATTTGACTCCTTAAGCCGTACGTCTTCATCAAGCATAGCTAATTGTATTAATTCAAAATTTACGTAAGAGATAGAATCATACCTTGGGCACCTAGGGCCTCTGGGTTACTAGTCAAAAACTCTGCTGTAGCTATAATGAATTTTATCAAGTGTCCTAGAGGCATAGTGTCATAACTGTAATAATGGTGCTTCATCTTTTTGTAAGTACAGATATATTTCCGTCAAATGCTACCTGACCACTTACAATTGTAGTCACCAGCAAATTATTATTTTTTTGTATTTATACAGTGATCTCAAACAGTAAAAACATGTAAATGAATGTATAAACACCTGAAGATGCGCGCAAGCCCGAAACCGGTCGTGTGACGAATAGACAACCTTTTATTGTGACTGGTAGCGGATATTTTTCTACAACGCCAGAGTGAGTCAGCTGTCACCTCCACGAGACGTTTAGCAAAGGCGAAAGCTTCATTCCTTGGAAGGAAATCAGAGTGACGTTGGTGACCTTGACTTGTTCAGAACGAAATAAAGGAAAGAAGGAAGAGTTAACGACCTAGCTATGACTAGATTTTTGAAAGAAAATATTGTTTGCTATAGTGCGTAAAATTATCAGTTTATTTGCAGACAATGTTTTCTTTCGAAAAATATACCGAGCTTGTGGACAAGATTGTCAAGATAACTAGTTCTTTAGTAACAGAACACAAGCTCAGATGGAGAAGGATCTTGGAAAGAAATTAGATTTGTGCCTCTCATAGGAATCACCCTGGCACTTGCTTAAAGTGATTTTGGAAAAATATCGAAAATTGTGTCCGAATAGCCGGCTCGCGATCTGAACCGTCCTCCTTTCCTGTGTGGGTCCTGTGTCTCACCACAGCGGCGGTTCACTGAGTCTAGATGAAACAATATTTAATTTAAAAATGTGAAAAATAACAAAAACACGAAGTTAAAGGCAAATAAGTATAAATAGGCTTGTCTAAATATTAATCGAAATGACTAAAATGAGCGTTTATTTTATTCCTCTACATGACACACTGTCTATCGTTGTTATTTCATTTCATTTCGATATAGTGGCAACCTTGATAATTTACCTAGGCTCGTTGTTGAACGAAGGTTTGGAAAGCTAAACCTAATACCTCTTCATGACCCAAAGTGCCATTGCTATTGTTACAACTCTTTCGCTTTATGTAAAATGTCGGCCAACAGTTCGCAGAAATAAATAATGACTGGAGCTGTATTTATGTTCTTCGAAGCGCAAAAGCTACGCAAAATGCGCTCAGCGCATTCACTGAGTTTCAGAGAAAGTTGTGAGAACAGAAAAAAACTGTTTGCTGCTGTCACTTTCCTAGTACTAGCAAACAAGTATTACCTGCGCTTTCCACGATTACGTGGAAATGTCCTGTAAATCACGACATAAATACGTAGTAACGATCGGAAATGACTGAGCTCGATTTTTAGGAAGCAAAAATTAGTATTTTTAAAAAAATAATAAACTAGCGCTGAGGACTATGGGACTTAACTTCTGAGGTCATCAGTCACCTAGAACTTAGAACTACTTAAACCTAACTAAGCTAAGGACATCACACATATCCATGACCGAGGCAGGACTCGAACCTGCGACCGTAGCGGTCGCGCGATTCCAGACTGTAGCGCCTAGAACTGCTCGGCCACCCCGGCCGGCAAAAATAATAAATACCGCATACACACTGCCCTGATCTGAAGAGCCCCTATCCAGTGTCAGAGGTTCATCACGTTATATGCTACTCACATTTAGATGCTGATATCAAATGAGAATCTTTAGCTGCCTGAGAGCGGTAAAACACATTTTATTTTCACCTGGCACAAAAGTATTTCCTAAAGCCATCTAGTACGTGTATTTCAATTTCTTTTAAGGAATGTTTTTCAAATCTATATTTTCGTTGAATAGCTAAATGTCATTGGCACTGTAGTATATACGAATGCCCCTGACATTTAACATATATATGTGTGCCACTGACATTTAAATGTTCAACGAAAACATAGAACATATATATATATATATATATATATATATATATATATATATATATATATATATGTGTGTGTGTGTGTGTGTGTGTGTGTGTGTGTGTGTGTGTGTGCGTGTGTCTGTGTGTGTTTATAATTGAAGAATCTATTCTTAAATTCAAACTACACCGGGACGATTATCTAACATAGAGCATTCTTGCCTGTCATATGCGCTGAATAAAACATGTCAGCCAGCTTCTTTGTTTCTCTCCTTCTAATTTCATTGTTTCATTTTAAATATGACATGCATACCAAATGAAAGGAATGATTGCCAATAACAGTCATTAAACTATTTTTAGTTTATCTTTGGTTAAAATTTTACATCCTTCATGACATGCGTTTCAATATGAAAAGCATACTAATTAACTTGTTGTTAAAAATGTTGGTAGCCACCATATCGACAAAACTATACAGAGATATATGGTGGAAGAAATGTACACTCGTAAGGCGCTGGTGTATTGGTTACCACTGTAGAGGTTATCGAGATAAAGAGTTTGATTTTTATAATATCTGGTATTAATAAACTTTAAGTTATTAAATAATTAACATGTATTTTTATGTTCCGTATTTACAGTCAGACTGTAGTGGAGGTCACCGAACTACCCGTCTAAAAAGACACATGTACTGAAACATCCGTGACGTTGCATTCATCTTCCTTCCTACGGTACGCCGAAGACACTTTCTTTACGAAATGGCCCCACGGTGAAAATACACTGCAATAGTTAGTAGAACACATGAATGGTGTCTATCCCAACATAACATTTTCTTTCGGTTTCCACAGGGATAACAAACTTCCGTTTTCGGATGTTTTAGTTGAACTGAAGGCAGGAGGCCGGCTTGGTCATTCATTGTACAGGAAATCTGCCCACACTGACCGGTCCTTGAACGCCAAGTTTTCACCCCCCTTTACACAGAAAAGCGGTCCTGAACATATTAGTATACAGGGCAAAGATTATTTCTGACTATGACCATCTAGTGTCCGAATTTCAGCATTTGAAGCGCTTGTTCAGAGGAAATGGTTACAGCAAGAGAGAAACTGCAAAAGCTTTCAAGTCCCACATACGAAAGACATATCGTGAATCATGTCAGCTGCATACGTTGTATTCTCGGGAACAACAACTACCAAGACAGGGCGCGTGCTGAAGAGATATGGAGTGAGATCAGTGTTCCGGTCCGTCTCTGAGATAGGAGATTTGCTAAGTCTCATTCAGGACAACATAGGTCTTAGAGTTCCTCGCGTGTATAGTGTTCCCTGTGAACGTGGAAGCAATTACACGGGTCAGACTATTCACACTGTTGCTCAGCATGGTACAGAGCATTTACGACAAATCAAACAAAGGGAATTTGAGAAGTCGGCCGTGGCTAAACATTGCCAAGAAAACGAGTATAAAATGCAATTAGAAATTAGAGAGTTTTGGCTCAAACATTATCACAATGTTAATCTCTTATCGAAGAAGCGGCCGAAGTCAGAATAAATAGCAACAATTGTAACAGAGACCAACGGTACACAATTAGTAGAGCACGCGGGTGGGCGTTGGACACAGTGAAATCAAAGGTGAATGCTTGGCGCTTGCAGGGACGCCGGAGTGGCAGTTTCAAACGTGGCGCCGGCCCGTCGCTCCATGCGATGTCACTCCGTCCCGTAGCGGGACGGAACTACGAGTACTACGGGCCGCCCAACTTGCCTACCACGCATGCATCATTCCGGCCCCCTCTGGAAGGTTCCAGACGCTGCCGGTTCAGCTACATAAGCAGAACACCGTGTCGGTCCCGGTAGTCAGTGATTTTAACTCCTGATGACGATGGTGGAGACAGCTAGCTCGAGTGTTTAATTCGAAGTGAAACGGCTTGTAAATCGAGAAGATTTCACTGGAGAAAGTAAGAGGTAAAATTGAACTTACCCGAATTTTCTTGAGAAACAGCAGGAACAATCGGTAAAGTCCATAAACATGTATTTTACAGGAAGAAAATTAGATACATTTTGGTGTTAAAGAAGATTCCTTCTTCGCATTTGTCATATTACTGGTTGGGTAAAGAGACAGGTGATTTAAAGTAGATTCAAAATATAAATTACGAACTAAGTTGTATGTTATTAACGTTATAGTAAACAAACACAAAGAAAAAGTGGTTTTCTCAGTGTAAATACATGTACAAAAAGTATTAATAAATTTTCCCGTAAATGAAAACTTGTGTTCATTCGATATCCTGCCAAAAATCCTAAAAATCTTCTATTCACATTGATGCACATGTGTCTTTTTAATAGGTAGTCTGATGGCGAAAAGTAGCCAAATGAGATAGCTAAAAGTGTAGCAACCGCAATTGCGTACCTATATGAATTGTATTGGTACAGAGAGAAGGACAGGTGAAGAGAGGGAAGGGAGTGAGTGAGCATGAACTTGATCAATTGCTGATGATTCCCCAGCATGGGGGGGGGGGGGGTCTTCTTGAATATAAGTTGCCGAAATGTGTAATCTGACACCAGAAGTCGTTATGAGTGACCTTGAGATGAGACTATTATATCGTCTAGAACCTACAGTGATAATCTACTGCTTGTCAGTTACAGCACCGTCAAATCACTGGACATCCGGGTTACCTATCCCCTTTGCCCTTACACTTCTGTCCACCCTTGATAACAGGTGATAGGGATTGTTGTGTTGTCAATAGAGAAAAATCAATAGCAGACTGGATCTCTTAGGAGAGCTCAGTGACTTCGAATGTGAACCTGTCGTTGGATGTTAGCTGATTAACAAACCCATCAGTGACATTCATCCCTTCTAACGCCGCAGAAGTCGACTGTTGGTGAAGTTATTATGAGCTGCAAACTCGAAGGAACAACCTCAGCTACACCAAGACCAGGTGGAACTCATGTGTTGATGGACAGGGACCATCGAGCATTGCGGATGGTGGTAATAAGATGTCACGTCAAATCAGCAAAAGTAATGTTTCATGAGTTCCAAGGTTCTACCAACAGTGCAGCTAGCACAATGGCTGCTCGTATGGAGTTAAAAACAATGTGGTCCAATGGGCCGGCAGATCCTCATAAACCACGTATTTCTGTAGTCAGTGCTAACCGATGCTTGTGGTTGTGTAAAGAACAACGCCACTTCACAGTGGATGACTGCAAACCAGTTATCTGGAGTGTTGAATCTTGGTATACCCTTTATCAGTCCGATGGAATGGTATGGATTTGAGGAATTACTGGACAACCTTACCTGCTGTCATGTGTAGCGCCAACAGTGAAGTACCGGAGAGGTGATGTTACGATAGTTGGGTGTTTTCCGTGTTTAGGGGGTTCTCCCCCTACTGAACTTAAGAAAACTCTAAAGGCACAAGAATACAAACACATTTTAAGGCTTTGTGCACTTCTTACAGCAGAGCAATAGTTAAGACAAGACGATTGTTCGTATCAGCATGACAATGCACCCAGTCATAAGGCACCATGACTGAGGCAATGGTATGTGGAAAGTAACATTCCTAAAATGGACTGTTCTGCCTAGAGTCCTGCAATGGAACACCTATGGCGTTCAACATGACTAGGTTCTCTGGTTTCGATACTTGACGAAGGATGGGCTTGTCTGAATACAGCCCATATTAATGTCCGCTAATAGATGTCCAAACACTTTTGTTCGCATATTGTATGTGTGGGCTAGTTTCATCGCCTACACGCCCGTCCAACCTCAGTCCTTTGGAACCTTATCTGTGAAACCACTTAAAGCCATTCTTTGTGCGGCAAAGGTTCCTACTCAAGAGGCTTATAATTTTTGGTCATGAAAATCTGTGAAAACATTGGGTATTATACGTTCGTTTTCGAACGTTTCTAAAGTATCCGGGATATTTGTAAAATACCAATTATTAGTAACTTAAAATAAAGGATTTTCTGGCATATGTTTACATTAGCTTTCTTGTGAGGAATAAGCCGCCAAAGTATAACAAGCCATTTCTGATATAATCTGTAAATAGCTGTAGGTAAAGAAAATCACAAATAAAATAACGCTTTTACTGCGCTGTTGAAGTTTGCCTTTGAAAGAAATTCCCTATCAACCATCAGTACGAC
The DNA here is from genome assembly GCF_021461385.2 of Schistocerca piceifrons. Taxonomy (NCBI): domain Eukaryota; kingdom Metazoa; phylum Arthropoda; class Insecta; order Orthoptera; family Acrididae; genus Schistocerca; species Schistocerca piceifrons. The sequence goes on along the minus strand of NC_060139.1, from coordinate 497,991,009 downwards.
CCAAATGAAATATAACATTACGTATGTAGGATCTTCTAGAATGGAGACTAAGAGACATTGAGCTTCTGCTATAACTCTCTTCAAACCAATGTACCTGAAGTACGTTAGCCCGCATCTTGTGGTCGTGCGGTAGCGTTCTCGCTTCCCAGGCACGGGTTCCCGGGTTCGATTCCCGGCGGGGTCAGGGATTTTCTCTGCCTCGTGATGGCTGGGTGTTGTGTACTGTCCTTAGGTTAGTTAGGTTTAAGTAGTTCTAAGTTCTAGGGGACTGATGACCATAGATGTTAAGTCCCATAGTGCTCAGAGCCATTTGAACCATTTTGGAAGTACGTTACGATCAACCGATCTACAGAAAATTGATTGCTTCCGGTTAAAACTGCTTTGTTCCTCAGAATCTAAATTCTCTGTATCAAAATTTGTTTCTGACGTAATATAACAGACGCTGTCAGGCACCACACAAAACTGTTTTAACTATTCGTCCCTGTCCATATCAATCATATTATACACTGTTTAACTTCTAAACATCAAGACCGAGTAATGATCGATTGGGGTCGTGTATTGATTAAGGCACTAGATTTGTCTTTGGCAGAAGAAGCACCCAAATCTCTGCTCGAAAATACATATTTATTATTCTTTCAATGCGTATGATGAAACTTCGTGACATCTCTTAAAGAGTAATCTTAAACGTTTGCTTTTTCTGAGAAAGGATCTTCTCACTTAACATCTTTTAAAAAATTATTTTACGATTACACTTTCTTTTTAAAAGTTGTTGTAAAAATATGTTTTATTTTTCTCTGAAAGACGTAAATTCTACCTAGACATAACAATATGATAAATGAATTTGGCCAATAGTTTCATTTGCATGCTACATATTTTTAATTCAGAACACTTGCCACAGTTTAGAACGATTTTTAAACAATGCCACACAGTTCGACGTTAATATATGTGGAGTACTTTGCGACTTAACCACCTCCTGGCAAGAAAGTTGTGGCCTGGGAAACCGGGGTCACATAGTGAATCAACAGGAGGTCGAGTAGAGTATAGGTGAGTGATTTAGTTCACGTCCCGAGACGTCATTGATACAGTCGTATCTGTAATAGCATTTATTTATAGTGAAAAAAGTACAGATATATTGTTCAGAGCTACAGTTGGTAGCTGGGTATATGTATACGTGACCTAAAAATGTACTGACACCTCGTCAGCGTGTCGTAACCTCACTTCCACCGGTCAGTGAGACGGTGGCGTGTTGTGCTGGTGATGGCAGCGGTGGGACGAGGAAGGCACTGACCATCCAAATCCTCTGCAATGAGCCAATGTGGCTACCGCCTCTGTGCACTCAAATACAGTCCTACACGCCCTCAGATGGAGGTTGCCGACAATGGTCCGAAATGTCGGTTGCTGTGAAGACCCTGCTCATCTCCCATGGATACCAAGGCGCCAGCAGACCCTCTACGAGTCGTCCAGGAATCTTCGCCCACGTGCCATGCCCGGTCGGTGTGAGGATGACAGCTTGCAGATCATCACCAGTCTTCTCATCCATACAGATCCAGTAGGCAGCAACAGCAGACCACAGATCTCGTACATATTAGGTTGGCTGCATCTCGGAGTTGATACCAACAAACGCATAGCAGGCTGGCCATCCTGCAACAGCTTGTCGTGCTTTCACTGAAATCGCTGGACCTCAATAGACCGTCATTCTCTCTGGTTCTAGCGACACAGAGAGAATAGCAGCACGACAGAAAGTGTTCCTGAGCTCCAAGTGACTCCCTATTTATAGGGCCGAGCCCACACATCTCATGCAGTGGCTCTGAGTGCATGAGCTCATGTTTCCTCATTTATCAGACCCGTCAGCGTTCCTTGACTTGCTGTGATAATTCAGTAACTATTATGGGTCGTTGAGCTCGCTTCATTCTGTCTTCATCTGATTTTCTGTGATGATGATAATGATGATAAGGTTTTGTGGATGTACGGCAGGAATTTCTTTAGCGTCCATCGCTTTTCCAGTGCTGCTAGGGTGGCGAAGTTGCGTAGTGTTACCTCAAAGTGCCTTGGTAAGTAGTACAACGATACTTGCGTTTCTGTATAACATGCTCCGAGGTCTGTTCCATTGGCAGCACGCTTATTCATATACTAATTGGTACACCAGCCTAGCGCTAACTTATTTTGTTCTGATCTCGCTTAGTAGAACTTCTTTTTTAAATTTATGTTTGTACAATAAGATTATTCTGCTATGCAACACTCCTCGTCTGTTTCAAAAAATTAGTCCCTAATTGTACATTGTGCCCATTGCATCCACTGCATACATTGCATCCACATCCATTGTACAATAAGATTAGTCTGCTATGAAACACTCCTCGTCTGTTTCAAAAAATTAGTCCCTAATTGTACATTGTTCCCATTGCATCCACTGTGGAACGTTGCCTACTTCTTTATCATTATTCCTAAAATTCGCTTTGCTGAACCTTCATTTTACAGTTATGCTACATTACACTTTTTTTGTTTTTCTGGGAATATTAGTTGTAATTCTTATGGAATTCTTAAGCTGAATTCAAATCTATTTTTAGATTAATTTTTGGGTAATTATGATTTTAGCTTCTTCAAGTTTTGTTCATTGTATTAAAAACATTAAATTCTAGTATTTCTAAAAGTTGTTAAAGGGATATTTAACCAACAAAGGAACTATCAATACATCCACCATTTTATGTAGAGCTTAAAAAAAATTATGGAAAAATGTATATTTTCCCACTATTAAACATTATACTTTATACCATTTGCATTTTTATTTCTACCTTTTTTGGTGGTTGTCCTTGCAGTCTCAAATTATGCAGCAGTAGTAATCAGCCAGCATGGTAGGTATCCATTTCCTTTTGTACCGATGTTCTAAGATCTTGATGCCCTTATGGAGATTTTCCCCATGCCCATCAGAATCGTCGCTGCAGCTTTCTGGGAAGTGATCCAAATGAGAATCCATGAAATGCACTTTGAGGGACATCTTTCATCCCAGTTTTTGGTCTTCAGCAAGCATCTAGTTTAACACTTCTTTGTAGTTATGGGTTCTTCATTTTCCCTGAAAGTTGTCTGTGACATTCTTAAAATATATCCATGTTTGTTTTTCTTATGCCATCAGGGTTTCTTCAAAATTTGGGTCTTGTTAATTTTGTCTAATCTGGGGACCAACAAGCAAACTTTCCTTTATCTTTACTGGTATAAGGTGAGGAAATTTATTTCAGAGGTTCACAAATCTTTATCCACTTTTATCTGTTGCCTTAACAAATTGCTTCATTACACATAGTTTGATGTGAAGTGCAGATAGAAACACATCTTCACTAGCTACCTGTTTTCTACACAAAAATTTTTTCTCTCAGTTTCCATTTTTGTTGGGACCATAATTATCTTTATTTTCGATTTTACAAGTTTTCTACACTACTAATTTTATGGGTTCTTAAGTCTGTCTTTCTCAGTTAATATTAGTTAACCACTCGACAGGTACCTGATGTGTTGGTATGTCTGGAGCATGGATACTCCTAATTTTGGGAAAAAAAGAAGTAGACAAGTTGCTGTCAGGAATGCAGCAAGACTAGAAGTTGTAACATTGTTACTACATTTGGGCGACAGTTCTCCTGATATTGCTGAATATATTGCAACATGTGCTCCATGGAAATTTTGCCTTACTGAGATTCCGTCAGTGTCTAAAGAAAGTGCAAGATCATTATTCAGCTGTTGTTGAGGTAGTTTTGCCTTGGCATTACTTTCAAAGTTTTCTCTGGCCAACATAATGCAGAGGGAGAAACTGGAATACAGCCATACCTGTGAGTGTAGCTGGGAGGCTATTTCACAAGTCGTGCAAATCACAAAAATACCAGAATTACATAACTCGAACATTCATGGTTACAGTTCCTGCTGCAAAGGCTGAGTATATCCCACGTGCTACTACCTTTTTCAAAAGAGGATGTGGTGCCAATTTTTCTTTCTCACGGTCTGTTGACTCTGTTTTCCCAACAAACATTTGCATCTCACGTGTCTGTGTGTCATTCTACACTTCTCCGGCTGGACCAATGGTGAGATTCTCCAAGCACTCTTGTAGAACCCTTAATGGCCTAAGGGTGTGAGCTTCCCCACGCAAAATTGTTATTAACATCTCCCACATCGTTACTTGTCCTCATATTCCCATCGCTTTCCATCTCACTGGATGAGTGCGAATGGTGTAACACTGATGCTGTATGTACATCCCTACTACCACTGGCAGTTGAACAAATACGTATAACTTTATGTTTGGTCCTAATTTAGAAATCATTATATAAAATGGGTGCAGCATTTTTTCTGCCAGATACTACCTTGAAAGGCGATAGATTTGTACAAGTATGTATTTCACAGTTATACACACAAATTATGTATTGTAAATACGTATCCCAGACTGTATGACTGCTGTGAACATAATAACTCAACATATTGGTGATGCCAGTATACTTTCATTCTATTTTGCCATTAGTTTGTGGATGAAATAGGCTTGTCCATAATTTCCAGAGATAAATGTGTCGTGTGACTAGTGCCTCCCACCAGGTAGACCATTTGCCGGGTGCACGTCTTTCAATTTGACACCACTTTGCTTACTTGCGCGTTGATGGGGATGAAATGATGATGATTAGTGGGGAAACTTTTCGGTTCTGTGAATACAGAAATTCTGAGGCAAAGAATTCGTCGAGCCAAGTTTTGAGTGCATTTTCATCCGGAAAGGAAGTTCCTTGAACGTTGCTCATAGAAAGCGGAAAAGTTGAAAAACTGAGAGTGAAAGAAAAGTTGAATAAGATGGGGAAGGAATGCCTTGCCAAACCAACTCGTGTATAGTGTTTTTTGTCAGTCTAGCAGGATGAGGGCAGTGCAGCAATATTTTGTTATTTCGTCTCAGTAATGTCATATTTCAGAACATTCTTCTTTGTCAATGTTCCTCATCTGTTTGCTCATTTTGATTTGGAGTAAATTATTCTCACATACTTCATTTCAGTCATTTTATGTGCTATGGTAAAGATTGGGAAAATGTCTAAAATGAAACCCAAAACGCTTCACGAAACAGAATTTAATGCCAGTAAGAGAGAGTTCGCTGACATGACAATAGACAGCGTAAGTGCTTCAGCTCATGAAATCGAATCATATGCTGAAAGCGAAGCAACTAATCCTATGGTTAGTAGAACCACCAGATCCTAATACCGCACTGCATTGTAGTTTACCGGACGTCATGGAAAGAGATTTTGAATTATTGTCATTAAAAAAGGTTAAAAGGTTTAAACAAGTGTGACATCAGTTATCACCCAAATTGTCATCAGCATTGTCGACTATTCATAGTGAAATCTAAAATGAAGAATGTGAATTCTGCAATGAAATTGCTTCTCAAATAACAAGCCTAACCAGCACTGTATGAAATTTAATCGTACAACATAATGAGATGTTAACTTAACAAAATATCTTACTACCAAATTAACTACACTGAAGGATGCATACAAAGCACTAATCAAACCACGTACCATGTCATCTAATACAGAAAAAGCACCCAGTGAAATGGTAATTAACAGAAATGAACAAACATATTCAGAACTGACACACATAGTGCAGCCTTCAGCCATTGAAATTTCATCTCAGAATGACGCTTTGGAAAAAATTATGGAGCCTGAAGTGAATTCCTCTGAGAATGCATGAAGGGAAAACGTACTAGAACCACAAGATGACAATTATGTATCAACACATATCACTAAAGTAACATAGGAGCGGTCTGATGCAGAACATATCAGACTAAACAAGCTGCTATCTGTTATCACCACAAATAGTAAAAATATTTACAACACTACATAATACACTCCTGGAAATGGAAAAAAGAACACATTGACGCCGGTGTGTCAGACCCACCATACTTGCTCCGGACACTGCGAGAGGGCTGTACAAGCAATGATCACACGCACGGCACAGCGGACACACCAGGAACCGCGGTGTTGGCCGTCGAATGGCGCTAGCTGCGCAGCATTTGTGCACCGCCGCCGTCAGTGTCAGCCAGTTTGCCGTGGCATACGGAGCTCCATCGCAGTCTTTAACACTGGTAGCATGCCGTGACAGCGTGGACGTGAACCGTATGTGCAGTTGACGGACTTTGAGCGAGGGCGTACAGTGGGCATGCGGGAGGCCGGGTGGACGTACCACCGAATTGCTCAACACGTGGGGCGTGAGGTCTCCACAGTACATCGATGTTGTCGCCAGTGGTCGGCGGAAGGTGCACGTGCCCGTCGACCTGGGACCGGACCGCAGCGACGCACGGATGCACGCCAAGACCGTAGGATCCTACGCAGTGCCGTAGGGGACCGCACCGCCACTTCCCAGCAAATTAGGGACACTGTTGCTCCTGGGGTATCGGCGAGGACCATTCGCAACCGTCTCCATGAAGCTGGGATACAGTCCCGCACACCGTTAGGCCGTCTTCCGCTCACGCCCCAACATCGTGCAGCCCGCCTCCAGTGGTGTCGCGACAGGCGTGAATGGAGGGACGAATGGAGACGTGTCGTCTTCAGCGATGAGAGTCGCTTCTGCCTTGGTACCAATGATGATCGTATGCGTGTTTGGCGCCGTGCAGGTGAGCGCCACAATCAGGACTGCATACGACCGAGGCACACAGGGCCAACACCCGCCATCATGGTGTGGGGAGCGATCTCCTACACTGACCGTACACCACTGGTGATCGTCGAGGGGACACTGAATAGTGCACGGTACATCCAAACCGTCATCGAACCCATCGTTCTACCATTCCAACAGGACAATGCACGTCCGCATGTATCCCGTGCCACCCAACGTGCTCTAGAAGGTGTAAGTCAACTACCCTGGCCAGCAAGATCTCCGGATCTGTCCCCCATTGAGCATGTTTGGGACTGGATGAAGCGTCGTCTCACGCGGTCTGCACGTCCAGCACGAACGCTGGTCCAACTGAGGCGCCAGGTGGAAATGGCATGGCAAGCCGTTCCACAGGACTACATCCAGCATCTCTACGATCGTCTCCATGGGAGAATAGCAGCCTGCATTGCTGCGAAAGGTGGATATACACTGTACTAGTGCCGACATTGTGCATGCTCTGTTGCCTGTGTCTATGTGCCTGTGGTTCTGTCAGTGTGATCATGTGATGTATCTGACCCCAGGAATGTGTCAATAAAGTTTCCTCTTCCTAGGACAATGAATTCACGGTGTTCTTATTTCAATTTCCAGGAGTGTACCTCTAGTAACAAAACGACTTATGCAGGTCTGTATTATGAGGTACATATGAGGTGGGGCAGCACTCTCATTGCATTTAATTTCATTATACGAATGCCTGTTGGGAAATGAACAGCTGAAAATGTTCACAACTATTACAAACACTAATCATAATAATAATAATACTAATAACGATAGTGACACAGATCACTACTCTCTGCCTAAGGTTTTGTGGCATGGCAAGTCAAAAGAGAAATTCATCAGTCCAGTCACGCAGCCAATGACACCGCCACTATTCTGTAATCAGTGACAGAATGTGGCCCATCAACTCTTATTAAGTTGAGCAAAGATGGTGGCCAGTTGCCACTGCACCAGACTGATACCGTGATTATAACGTACCATGTACTCGGAATGTAAACAACATTTAGTTAGAAGGAATTGTAGGGCTACACTATACCCTTCATGTGAACTGGCGAACGAGTCACGCCATGCAGCATTAATGATAATGAATTAGGTGTGACCGTAAACAAAAAGACAGTGGGTGGATCGGAGGCAACGAAGATAATACAGTAAACGTCTTGCGTATCAGAGAGGAACTAACGTATAACTATGTTAAATACCGTGTTCAGAATTAGGTGATTATCAAAGCCACGATACATGCAGTAGGAGGAAAGATACCGACTATGGTTGCAATAGACACACATGCTACAGTGAGCATTATATCATCCAATTTGTCCAATAACATTCTTGAGGTCACGAAAGTACCGACATATCCCGTACAAGACTATAAAATCATCATAACTAGTGGCGTTAAATCATACAATATCAAGATGCAAACTCAGATGGAGGTCAAAATAGGAAATGGAGTGACAAAATAACTGTTCCAAATTTCAAATGTACTGGTGGTAGAATGCGTTCGTGGAATTGGTTTCCTCTGAGAGGAGACTGCAATAATTGACTTCTCTTAATGTTTCTTAAACATCAATAAACGAAGCTTGCACTATATTTAATAAACACAAAATTAGAGTATGGTAAATACTACCACGCCCTTGCACTGTGCTTAGGTTGAAAATATTTATAACATGCTAAAGGTAAGATCGTAGAGTCTACTACTATTGAGTCACTGCCAAAAGAAGAATTAAAAGAATTACCGTTGCAGTATGTACATGTGTTTGGAAGCAAGCCCAATATTATCAACACATACCGCTACCAAATGAAAGTTTACCCCTTCAAATCTATTGTCTTCACATGTACACCATCCAACAGAATAAGAAATATGTGGGGGCTAATCAAATACTTAGTTTGATAAGTATATTACACTGAATGCTACAAAGCCTACTGTAGTAGGTCTAATTATTAAAACAGTAGTAAAATTTACCATCTCTTGCTGTCAGATAACTCTTCATGCTTCACGGGTCAAACATGGAAAACATTCTTACATGAATATGGAATTAAAGAGATGCTAATGTAACGCATTCATCCTGAAGTAAATCGCACTGAATGTACCTTTAAATAATATAACAGTTTCGCTAGGACCTATGACATGGTAATCAAGCCAAATGGGTAGATTACTTGGAGCATCGTGAACTGGGACTGAAAAAATTGGCATTGAACTACACGTAATTCACTCCAGCTGAAATCATAAGTAGAATGAAAGAGAAGAATGAATGGATGGATCCTCTTCCATATCTAAGCAGGGAAGAGTAGTCCTAGGAAGAGAAGATATGAAATGTTGTAGTCTAACTCACTGGACAGGCACGAGTTTGTTTTCCTCACCTTTGAGCCTACCATTTCTTTTTATGTCACTTTTCATTTAGTTTTTTTAACTCCTCATGAATTAGAAGTGTGTGTTTTGCTCAGCTTTGAGCCTAAGTTTTCTTTTGGTGTCACTTTGCTTTTGCATGTCTCTTTTATTGATTTGATTCAACACTATACGGAAAAGTTAACTTTTGTTCTATAAAAAGACAATATTGACCTGACCAGCACAATATGTAATTCTTAAATAGTGCAACAGTGCATAAAATCAGGTCAGAGTTGTATGTGAAAAGTATTTAATGATTTTTAAACAAATTTATGTTGTAGTAGATTATTATGATCCCTAAACAAAATTATACGCATTTGTTCTATAAACATATTACTTAACTATTTTATAGTATGAACGCTTGAGTTCTGGCGGAATAATCGAAAAACATAGACCGTAAATAACAGACTAATGAACATTATTAACAGAAGTTGTCTCAGTCATTCAAGCGAGCTTTGTAATAAACTGCCGGCCGCGGTGGCCGTGCGGTTCTGGCGCTGCAGTCCGGAACCGCGAGGCTGCTACGGTCGCAGGTTCGAATCCTGCCTCGGGCATGGGTGTGTGTGATGTCCTTAGGTTAGTTAGGTTTAAGTAGTTTTAAGTTCTAGGGAACTTATGACCTAAGATGTTGAGTCCCATAGTGCTCAGAGCCATTTGTAATAAACTAATCCTTTATTACAAGTCAAAGATCTAAATATTCCTTATATCTCTGTCACTGTTTAAAATCGTTGCAGTAATTTCGTTCTTCGATTTAAAAACCAATCGATGCACGTGTAGCCTCCTCCTTACCACCTTCCTTCTTGTGTCTGCCCTCATGCTAGGACGCATTTTCTTGTTACTTATTGTTTTACGAATAATATTGATAAATACTTTTATTCAATAGTAATCCAGTAGGAATCATTTTACGAAGGATGTGTTGAGAACTTGGGTCTGCTCCAGTTTTTAATAATGTTCGGAAGCAGCTGATATGGCAAGCGTCGATTGCGCGCCTTCTGAAAGCCATTACATGTACATTTGCATTTTTCATAGACCGAGTCTTGCAATCGAAATTTCTTGACACGCAATCCGATTACTGTTTTCCTTTGTGTTATTCACGGTATTCACTTGCATTATACATCAGCTATCACGTTCCGTCGCGACCATATTTTTCTGCTACCCAACAACGACTCTTCACCTGAGTGCAAAGGAAACAGGTGATCCAGAAGTTTCATTTTAGCCAAGTGGGAAGTTTCAGTTTAATCAAAACTGAGCTCCTGATGATATACCTTTCTTTATTACCCTCCTACTGTGGTCGCACTGATGTGTCCGACTAGGGAACAATTAGCTTACGGAAGAATTAAGTACAGGCATTAGCAATTCATTTCTTTCCTCTCTTTATTTTTGTAAGGGATACATTAATGGCCCCAGGCTCCTCCTGTCTGCGAGGTCCATACTGTAGATTGACAAGTGCAGTTGATAGTTATGTTCCTTGACTTTCACACAAACTGAGAAGCAGAATTTCGTCCGTCTATCTACGAGTGCAATATAACGTCCCATTGCGAATGTCTTCCGATGGTTTAAGCACTCCTGTTTGCGTCTGACGGCTGCTTCTGTTGACGTTTTCCCTTCCCATGCTTCCCAACTTGACCACAGATTAGGTTGCTGACAATGCTTCCGTACACGATCTTTACGTCCACATCTATAGCTCGTTACATCCGCAGGAAAATCATAGTGGTCCGTACATGTTCTAGTAACAATCTCGATTTCTTGTACTTGGGTCGAGATCTAAGAGCCGCAGCCAGATGCCCAGGTTTTTCTATCTTCACCCTACGTGACATCTCTGCGAAGGTACCATGTAGAAAAACGTCCGAAGCCCTGTTCTCGGCTTTCCCCAAAACAACTCTGCTTCCGCATTTTGCGTCAGCTGGTGTTTTTGCGCGTTGATCCTCCCGATTCTATGCGAAAAAACTTCTACCTACTCTTTACTTTTCCATATTAAAGTACTGTTTTGCCTCTGATAACGTTGCCGTACACCTTCAGCTAACTGCTGGGATGTTTCTGCCTTACTGAGATCCTCATTGTGCAACACATATATCTTTGCTTCGCTCACCAATTGTAAATTAGCCACATGGTCGGTAATCTCGTCTGGCCAGCAACTCATTGAAGCGGTAGCCGTAACATCGTCAATGAACGTCACGTCGTATGTTGACTTGCCAGAAAAAGATGTCACCAACATAATGCCGAAGGATCGAAAGAAGAAAAGGAGGGTACACTCACACGCCATTGTCTTGACTTCGTCAGACCCTGATTGTAACTGCTGAACCACAGATTGTAAAACTTCTCTAGTTCCTCTTTTTCTTTTTGTTGCTGGAAATTTAACTCTGACAGCACTTGCTCCTGCTCCGTCAAAGCGGCCACAGTCCCACCTATAGTGGCACAGTGGCTGAACATGTGTCTGGCAATTTGAGTGATTCACTTCTGCCGTTTACAACAAATAAAAACAGAAAAAATATACCTTCAAAACATAAACAGTAGTACGCAATAATCTTTCTGGTGTATCATTGTCCAACGAGCCTCAGAACGTGCCACATGCTCAAATCGTCTACAAGTACTACACGTGAATGATTCAAATTTTGGAAATTTGTAATAAGGTCTTATGGGACCAAACTGCTGAGGTCATCGGTCCCTAAGCTTACACACTATTTAATCTAACTTAAACTAACTTACGCTAAGAACGACACACACACCCATGCCCAACGGACGACTCGAATTGATTTTCTAGTGGCGTTCAGGTTGTGAATCTACATAGCGTTACTACAAAGTGCCTTGTTAAGTAGCACAGCAACACTTTCGTTTCTGCCTACCATGCTCTGAGGTCTGTTGCATAGGTAGTGCACGATGTTAACATGCCGACTGGCACACCAGTCTAGCACTAACCTACTTTGTTCTGAGTTCGCGTGCTAGAACGTCTTCCAGAAAATATAAACATGTACAATAGCATTATTCTGCTGCACAATAGTATATTGCGCCACTTTTATAGTTGGTTTGGCATATACCATTTCCGATGCGGATAGTTAAACCAAAGAACTTGCGCATTTCATGGCTACTTTTAAGAAAAATGGATAAGCTGAGAAACAGATTCGTCGGCATGTGGACTTTGACCGGATGTGAATGCAGAGGAGCATAGATCGGTGGGCTTTATTCCTTATGCTGAGGGCGTACTGTTTAAGTTCGGAACAATCTCACCGGCCGAAGAGGCCGTGCGGTTAAAGGCGCTGCAGTCTGGAACCGCAAGACCGCTACGGTCGCAGGTTCGAATCCTGCCTCGGGCATGGATGTTTGTGATGTCCTTAGGTTAGTTAGGTTTAACTTGTTCTAAGTTCTAGGGGACTAATGACCTCAGTAGTTGAGTCCCATAATGCTCAGAGCCATTTGAACCATTTGAACAATCTTAGGGAGTTTCAACATTAAGAGTGTGTTCCGTCCACCTTCCAATATTAGGGCATTACTCGGCTGTGTGAAAGAGGCTTAGGAAGCCTGCCATATACAAAATTCAATGTCAATGCAGGAAGGCATACATCGGCCATTCGATTCGCACAATCCATGATAGGTGGGTGTAACATCGCCGTCATACGAGGCTACACCAGCAGGAAAATCGGCGACACTGCTTAAACAAGGGACACGGTATAAAATTTGATGAAGCTATGATGGTTGCCAACACTTCCGTCTTTTGGAACAATGTTTATAAAGAGTCAATTGAAATTAGTTTGGCAGATAATTTGATTAATGAAGACAATGGGTTTCCTTTTCGCAGGACGTGGAACCCTGTACTATCCCGCATCAGAACAGAACGTTCTTCGGTGCAGCCAGTCTGAGTGCTCGAAAATCGTCTCTGAGTGCGATGTATCATTGCTCCAGGTGTTTTACTAAGGGCAGCGCCACCTGCCCAGTCTTGAAGGGCAGCAACTACGATGGACGGTTCGTGCGCCGTGTATTGTATGGAGGGCTATATTGGACGTCGATTTGCAGCCTTGGCATCACTTCTCAGAGGGACTCAGCAGTAGAAGTAGTGTTCTCCTGAAGATGGCGAACAGTTGGATCGCCGAAATATTGAATCGAGTTGATTTTAATACAGCAGCAAATCCGAAGAGATTTCCAAAACTTCGAGGTTTGTTGAAGACATAGAAATTCTGTCACAGACAGGACTTGGAAGAACAGTTGAACGGGATCGATAGCGTCCTGAGAAATATGTGTAAGGTGAATATCAACAAAGGCAAAACAAGGGTAATGGAATGTAGTCCAATTAAATCAGGTGATGCTGACGGAAATAGATTAAGAATGGAGACACTTAAAGTAGTAGATGAGTTTTGCTACGATGGCTGATGTAGAGAAGATAGAAAATGTAGACTAGCAATGGCAAGAAAAGTGTTTCTGAAGAACAGAAATTTGTTAACATACAATATAGGTTTAAGTGTTAGAAGTACTTTCGTAATGTACTTGTCTGGAACGAGGCCATGTATGGAAGTGAAACATACATAAAGGGTTAACAGTTTAGACAAGAAAGGAATAGAAGTTTTTGATATGTTGATAATTAGGTGGGTCGGGCTCGTAACTAGTGAGGTTCGATGTACTGAACAGAATTGTGGGAAAAGGAATTTTGTGGCACTGCTTGACTGGAAAAAGGGATCAGTTGGTATTACACGTTCTGAGACAGCAAGGGATCGCCAATTTAGTACTGGAGGAAGTATTGGGTGGGGGAGGGGGGGAGGATAAAAATCGTAGATGGAGGCCGAGCAAATTCAAAATAATGTAGGTTTCTGTAGTTATTTGAAGATGAAGGGAGTTGCACAGGATAGAGTAGAATGTAGAGCTGCATCAAACCATTCTTCGGACCGAAAAACACATCAAAACTGATCTTCACATGTTACGTTTGTGGTTCAACGTTTACGGTAGTGGATCTCTTTGTCACGTTTCTCCCCCTCCTTGTTAACCAGAAGATGGTAATGCCAGGAGTCGTACACAACCTTGTTTCATGCCCTGTTTTTCGTATACAGTAAAACATGCAGGTGCCTATAATTAAAAGCAGTCAGCCTTAAACCTCCACCTAATACCATTTTGCACTCATTAAGTCACGCACGATAGGTAACATTTATCTAGCTCTGTATATACCTTATAGCATCTCTCAAATTCCCAAATGCGACGAAGGATCATCTCTTGTGTTTATATTGGGACGCCTATGCCGCCTTGCGTGTCTTATAACTGCTCCAACTGAAAGCAACACAGATTTTTTGTCATCAGTTTTTTCACTGGTTTGATGTGGCCCACCACGAATTAGGTGTCTCTGCCAAACTCCACGTCACTGCAAAACTTGTTCCCAAAATCAGTTACTTGTTCGATATATGCCAGTCACTATCTTATCCTAACAGTTTTTATCCTCTATAGCCCCCTCAGACACCTCGTAAGCAATTTTTTGACGTCTTAACGTATATCCTGCGCTCTGTTCCTGATTTTTCTAAATGTTTTCCACATCTTTCTCTCCTCTCCGATTCTGATGAAAACGAAACACTAGCCACAGAGGCAGCATGGAATAGTTCCATTCAAAAGTAATCACCACACACATTATGACATTTATCCGACTGGGAGAAAAGACGATCAATTCCGGTGACGTACAACACGGTCGGCCGCTGACGGATCCACAACCGCACTCACTCTTCCACTTCCTCGTCCGACTGTAACCGACGTCCATCCGTGTCTTTCTTCAGGTCACCAAAGATATGAAAATATGGAAGATATGGACTGCACGATGGATGTTTCAGTGTTTCCCAATGAAATTGCTGATACGTAACCTTAGTCCGACTGGCAGTGTGGGGGCGGGCTTCCGATAACATTCCTCGGCGTCGCAGTTTCTGCATGGAGCTGTGTACTGATTGTGGTTGCAAACTCTAAGAAACGAGCAGGGAACACCTTCGACCGAACAATCGAAGAGGGGGCTCATTATGACTTTGCCGAATTTGTGTGACTAGCTTTGGATTTCTTTGGCCGGAGAGATAAGGAATGTTTCCATTGTCGGCTTTGCCGTTTGCCATTGGCTGCCAGGGCGAAATCATCCAGTTTCACAACAACGCCTACACCCACAGTACCGATCGAACTAAGGCTATGCTTCAACAGTTCGGTTGCGAAACACTGCAGAACTCTATGTACAACCCAGATCTTTCACCGTCTGATTTTCACATCTCTGGTGATCTGAAGAAAGACAAGCGTGGAAGTCGGTTGCAGTCAGTAGCACAAATGTCTTAACGCGTGCGGTAGTCCTGTTGTGGTAAGTGTTCGGTTTTCATTTGACGGCCCCTTTTATAACCCAACGCGTCGAACACTGTGACTCTCCTTTTTTCCCGGTGTTCCCACAGTCCATTATTTATTACCATACAGTTCTGTGCTTCAGTCGTACATTCCCACAAATTTCTCCCTCAGATTAAGGCCTTTGTTTGATAATAGTAGATATATTTTGGCTAGAAATACCGCCTTTGCCCGTGCTAGTCCACTCTACACGTTCTCCTTTCTTCATTCGCCATGTGCTATTTTGCTTCAAGACAGCAGCAATCCTTACCGTCGTCCACTTCGTGATCCCAATTCTGGTGCTGAGTTTATCGCTAGTCTTATTTCTGCTATTCGTCATTACTTTCGTCTTTCTACAGTTTACTCGCGATGCACAATATGTGCTCATTAGCCTTTTTATTCCACTCATCAGGTCCTGCTGTTCTTCCTACTCACTGTTTATGAGTGTTATTTGTGAATTCGCAATCTCATTTGAGTTTTCTTGGAACATTCTCTTCTTAATAACGCTGCTGAAATTTATGCGTAATAACACTTCAGCTACAATTCTGCTTATGAAAGATCCTTCCCCGCATAACAAGAAAAGTTCTGATTAGATGCGCGCTTCTTTTTAGGTCTTTCTCCCCTTGTATGGGATGCTGATTTAAGACGCGTAATATGTTGCACATAAAAAGTTGCCGCCTGACAACGAAAACTGAGACTGATACCCCAGCCGCGCCCCTGTAACACCGCTGGAGTCTGCTCGTGCGCACCGCACTCTGGAGTATTTCACCTGACGCCTGCAGGCCGGAAACTAATATCTGCCCTAAAAGCAAACGTTCATTAGAGGCAGAACACAAATTAAAGATGACAATGAAGACCTACTGTATCGACCGTAGTGTTACTGTTAGTGTGGTTTAAAGACAGCGGAAAATTCAGATCATGACGCTGAAACGATAATCCAAATCTTCCTCATGGTATTATTCATCAGCCTATTGCCAAACCTTAATGCATACAGTATTCTCCAGAACTAAAATTCTTTTTTTTAATGCCACTACTTTCTGAAAAGTTGAGTCTCTTGAGCAATGACCGCCAGCGCTGTAAAAATTTAAACTAAATGGTTCATTACGACTGCCAGCTACGCCTTAGCAGCCTATTTCATTTGATACAAAGACGGTACAAAGTACATGACACGTCATAATCCTGGGAAACAGGCTAAAGCATGTCTCACAACTATGTATTAGTGTTGAAAAACACAATAACGGTTATAATTTTTACGACTGTAATAATGATAATGACAGCTGATATTTTTCAAAGTTTCTTTGTGACATTTAAATGGCCCTTGGTGCCGAAATGGTCGGTTTTAATTTTTGACAGAGTTTACATCACCGTAGGTAGGCCTACCGAAGTTGTAAACCTAAACAAGATGACTAACTTAGACTAAAGTGCTAACGACTGTTCTACTCAAAACTATTTTGGGCTATACCTTGTTGCATACAACATCTCTTCCACACTCCTACATTTAAGTCTACATCCATACTTCGCGGAGTGTACTTTGTGTCACTTTCACCTTTTCTTGTTCCAGTAGTGAGTGATTCCCGAAAAGAACGATTGCTGGTAAGCCTCCGTCTGGGTTCCAGTCTTTACAATTTTATTTGCGTTTTCTTTTTGCGAGATATACATAGGAGAAAGCAATATGTTGACTGACTCTTCTAGGAAATTACGCTCTCGTAATAACTTATCCAATAAATCCCACAGTGATGTAGAACGCTTCTCTTGCAGCGTCTGCCACTGGAATTAGTTGATCATGTCCGTGGAGCTATCGCACTTACTAAATGAACCTTCAATGAAACTTAATGCTCTTCTCGGGATCTTGTCTCATGTAGTCGTTCCAATATAAATCGCTCCGGCTGGCCGTGGTGGCCGAGCGGTTCTACGCGCTTCAGTCCGGAACCGCGCTGCTGCTATGGTCGCAGGTTCGAATCCTGCCTCGGACATGAATGTGTGTGATGTCTTTATGTTAGTTAGATATAAGTAGTTCTAAGTCTAGGGGACTGATGACCTCAGATGTTACGTCCCATAGTGCTCAGAGCCATTTGATCCAATTGAAATCGCTCCGTGTGCATACTTCTACATACGCTTATCCGAATGGTTTGGATATCTGAAAACAGGGTGAAGCGAAATTTGCGCCTCGGGCTTTGCAGCGTGACTCCTCACATGCCAGCGATAAAAAAATGTCTGTCACAAAATTTCGTCCGGCGAGTACATCCGGCAGGAAAGGACGTTAAAGAGTGGCAATCTGGCAACACTGTAACCACATGTATAGTAACTAGTTGTTTCAGGAGGCGGCAGCTGTACTGTGCGGTTGGTGCAGTGCATAGTGTGGTCTGTTAGCATTCAGGAGGTCGAGGGTTCGATCCTGCTTTCAAGCATATGTTTTTAATTTGGTAACTGTAGTACAAGTGGTACGGTATCTGACATCTTAATCGTCAACAGCGATTGCAGCGGGTCCTCTGGAAAACATTTGCACTTACATACGACAATCGTACAAATGGAACATTGCATAGCTTTGAAATATGCCCTCTCCACGTCATGGACTCGAATTTATTCGCACCACTTCCTCTACTAGAAGTGAAACGTGTTTTCTTGTACCCTCCTCTAATGGTCACATATTGTAGTACCAACTGTTATTCTTGCCTCGTTCAGGTCTATTACATTTCGTTGGGGCCTTGCGTTACCAGTAGGACTAGCAACGTCCAAGCTCGGTTACTATTTACATGTGTTATCACCATGGTCCCATTAATTGTTTCAACTCTGTATTTCTTATTTGTCTAACCACATATTTGTTGTGTTCAGTGTTACTATATGTTGTAAATTTAGGGTACATGTGACATAAGAAGCGGTATATATTACAGTATGAAATGTCAGAATGAAATTAGTAAATAAAGAAAATGCACTCCAACCCAGGATAGAACCCTCGATCTCTTGGTAACCCAAAATTGTATCCACTGCACCAACTGTGCACCAGGATGAAAAATGTCCTGTCAGATGTAGTTACCACGTGTTCTTACAGTGTTGCCAGATTGTCACTATTTAACGTCCTTTTTCGGCCAGATATACTCGCCAGACATAATTTTGGGAGAGACATTTTTTTTTATCGCTGACACGTGAGGAGTCGCGCTGTGAAGCCCGAGTGGGTGAATTTCGCTTCACCCTGTATGTGATGTTCATATGCAAACGAACAAATTATTACAATTTCATAAAAACGGGTTGATTTATTCAAGGAAAAGAACACAAATTGAGCAAGTCAGTAACGAGTAGGTACACCTCTGACCCTTACGCAAGCAATTATCCGGCTCGGCGTTGATTGACAGAGATGTTGGATGTCATGCTGGCAGATATCGTGCCAAATTCTGATCTAGCGACCTTGCTGGTCAAGGTAGAGTTCGGAATACATGTAGACAAACAGTAGAAGCTCTCGACTTGTGCGGGGAGTCATTATCTTGCTGAAAGATAAACCCTGGTTGGCTTGTTTTTAGGGGCAGCAAAACGGGGCATAGAATATCGTCGATGCACCGCTGTGCTGTAAGGGTGCCTAGGATGACAACCAAAGGGGTTCCACTATGGAAAGAAGAGGCACCCCACACCACCACTAATCACTACTGGTTGTCGAGCTGTATGGCCGGCGACAGTCAGATCGGTATACCACGGCTGTCCGGAGAGACTCCAGGCGCGTTTGGAATCTTATTGACTGGAATGGAATCGTCTTCAGTGATGAGTCCCGCTTCGAGTTAAGACCCGATGACAGGCGAAGATGGAGACGCCACGGTGGGGATGCCAAGCTGACTGTCGCCAGCCATACGGCCTGACAGCCGGGAGTGATGATCTGAAGTGCCATTTCATTTCGTAGGGGACCACTTAAGCTGTCATCAGCAGTACACTTACAGCACAGCGGTACTTCGACGATATTCTACGGCCCGCTTTGTTATCCTTCAGGGCAAGTCATCCTGGGTTTACATTTCAGCAATATAATGCCCCCCTGCACACGACAGGAGTTTATACTGCTTGCCAGAACCTACCTGGACCTGTAAGGTCGCTGCATCTCTACCCATTTGAGAACATTTGGAGTGTCATAGGTACGGCCCTCCAACAAACTCGGGATTTGAGGCTCTAACTCGCTAATTGGACGGAATTTGGCACTATACCCCCCGGGGGGACATCCAATATGTCAATCAATGCTGATCCAATGGTCAGAGGTGGACGAACGCGTTATCATTTTTTCGTCTGTACATGAGTATCACATTTATCCATGTCCGCCCTGGCAGCTGAGTGGTCAGCGCGACGGAATGTCATAACTAACGGCCCGGGTTCGATTCCCGACTGGGTCGTAGATTTTCTCCGCTCAGGAACTTATCATCATCATTTGATCCCCATCGACACGCAAGTCGCCGAAGTTGCGTCAACTCGAAAGACTTACACCAGGCGGACGGCCTAGCTACACGGCATTTCCATATCTATCGATTTCCGTCCCATTCCGAAAAACTCTTTCTTTAGTGTAGTTTATAAAAGTTACTGCTTCCACTGATTGTGCTGCAATCGCGTAGTCAAAGAATAACGGATCTTTCTGTCTATGTGTTCGCTATACGTTACATTTGTCAAACACCACTCTTTGCACCAAGCGTCGACCCTCTCCAGATCTTCCTCCATTTCACTACGGTTGTCTAACATCCCGTCTTTTCTGTATACAACAGCATCAGCCGTGAAACTCTTCAGAGAACTTAACGAGTTACCTAATAGGTCATTTATGCGGGTATATATCACAAAACTAATGGTCTTATAACACTCCTTTGGGGCCCTCCCGAAGTTATTTTCACTTGTGAAGACGTCTCTCCGTTTACAACAATGTGCTGCGTTCTGTTGGTTACCAACTCTTCAGTCTCATCATTCAGTGGGAGCGCACGTACTATGTTTGTTAGGCGGAAGTGCGGATCCGTCTCCCCTACGCCGTATCAGCCCTGTCAGCTGGACTCGCACATATTTTCTTTAACTGATAGGGATTTCGAAACAACATTTTCTGTGACGTACAAGATGTTTGATACGCTGTTATTACTTATAACTACGGTCGTATGTAAAAAACCGTTGTGATTTAAAAATTTATCTGTTTTGGGTAACGTCATTCTGGAAGTCTACGACAGACGAGTAGCCTGCTAGAAAGCTTGTTATTACTCCATCACACGAAATGCGCTAAATGAGGGTTTCAGAGGCAGCCCATCTTAGCTTCAGTTGTGTAGCCACGTAATAATCATATTAGGGACAGACTACTGATCCGTTTATGTATTTGAATACCAAATCAAACGTAATGTATTTTTGTAGCACATACAGGGTAATAAAAAAGTTTTACGTGTTATTACAGGAAACTGTATAGCATAAAACTTGAAAAAATCTCACAAAGACGCAAATCTCTTTTGAGATATGAGCTGTTTCACTTCTGTCGCAAATGTCAAGCAGTCGCGTTGGACGGTTTCCCGTCTATTGCTCATCACGTATTGTTTGTGTTCGTCTCAAAACTTATTCTGCAGAATGGTGTCATGGCAGTCATAATTGTTACAACTATTTCCAAGGTAGACCGTACTGCACACACGGTACTGAAAGCTGAATATCCATATTTCGCAGTTTTCATTTGATTTACAAAAATAAAAATTAAGGTTTAACGACCATCCAACGACGAGAATATTCCAGAGAGAGCCCAAGCTTAAAATAGCAAAGTTTATGTAGGAGTCACCCGACGTTGCCCTTAAACGGTTTAGGAAAACCACGGGAAATCACAGTCCGTGTGGGTGGACTTCGTCTTGAACCAATGTTGTAGCAAATACAATACTACTGTGCCACCTTGTTTGTTTTTGTGCATGAGATGGCATTCCCACAGGATGGGGAAGGACTACTAAATTACAATAACAACCACCAGGGGACACATGCGAATCCGAGAGCACTGTATCAAGATATGTATTTCGTTTCTGTGTTATTGTGCAAAGATGAATTTTGAGAAACAATATCCTACGGCTGCACATTTCACCATGCCAGATTACAGATGTTATCAGCCAATGTCTACATACAGCGTGTTAGGAACTTCTCGTTACAGACTTCTAACACTTGTAGAGGGGAGTGAGTAAGTAACGTTTTGAATAGGAACCCATGTCCGGAAACGTACCGTTTTCATGCTACAGACGTTTGAAAACATGTTTGCTAGGTAGATATGCAACAGGATAGGCACGGTGGGTGTGATTACGTCGGATCAGCTGATGTAATTTGACGTCTGTCCGGCCGGCCGGAGTAGCCGAGCGGTTCTAGGCACTACAGTCTTGAACCGCGCGACCGCTAAGGTCGCAGGTTCGAATCCTGCCTCGGGCATGGATGTGTGTGGTGTCCTTAGGTTAGTTGGGTTTAAGTAGTTCTAAGTTCTAGGGGACTGATGACGTCAGAAGTTAAGTCCCACAGTGCCCAGAGCCATTTGACGTCTGTCCTAGTTAGAGGGGACTGATAACGTCAGAAGTTAAGTCCCACAGTGCTCAGAGCCATTTGACGTCTGTCCTACCTCTCATTCAAGTGTCTGTCAGTCTTACAGCAATATGACTCAGTACACTTTTGCAGAATAGCTCCCAGTAATGGAAGAGCTGCTCATCACCTTTATCAAGATCGTTCTCCACAAAGTCCAACTCCATCGCATAACCATTTCGCCACAATTACGCAACGGCTTCGGGAAGTGGCAACTTCACTATCAGGAGGCGTGGCTGTGGTCCTCCAAGGAGACGCCGCACACCCGAATTGGAGGAGGCCTTACTGCATCACGTTGAAAAGAACTCGTTAACGAGTACACGAGCAATTCCTTTGGCTATTAATGAGTGGAACTATCAAATAAGTATGTACTGGGTCACACCTAATCAGTTACTCGTCAAACTGGTTGCGACACCAACATTTTTTCGAGTGGCTGTAGCAAGGAAACTATACGTCTCCGCACATGAGTTCCAGCTAAAAATATTATCTATTCACTCCCCTCTACAAGTCCTAGAAGTTTACAATGGGGATTTCCGAACGCTTTGTATATATTGCTTACTGGCCAAACCGGTACCGACCCTTATACCATTTTCAACAGCACTAGATGAAAAAAGAACCTGTGCACGGAAATATACTTCTCAACAATATATTAAGAAATTAAATAAACACTTAACAACACTATATAAATTAAAAATTTGTAACCTCCCCACAAAAATTTGAAAGATAATATTTTAAATGCAAATGGACATAGAGCTAAGTGTAATCTCCCCAGAGAAATTTTAAACACAATAACTGAATGTTAACGAGAATAGAACCTAATGTAACCTCCCAGCAAATAAATTTAATGACAATGACAATTAAATAAAAATTAGCAATCTGACCCAAGTATAAGTTCCTCACAAAAATGGAAGACAATTCAATGGTAATGAAAATCTCAGTGACAATGAAAACGCAAATAGACCGAAATGTCGATCTTAGGCCCTGTTCAATAATTAAACTCAAATTCTTACCTCAGTAAAACTGCATCTGCTCCTATTTTTCGCCTTAGCTTGGGGGAAATTCATTGCAAAAATTTTGAATTTAAGGGAAACTTTTCTTTAAGGAATACCAAGGGAAATATTTCTTTCAATAAACGATTCTTTGTTAAAAAATTGCTTTGAAAACAAAATTATTATTGGGGCGATTCTTGGACCAATTAGTTACAGTTAATTTACATTACATTATCAAATGCGCGCAATGCTGCTTCTTTACCTTATTAAAAAAATAATATACCTCGTCCTGAATCTTGACCAGAGTGCCATGTCGACGCCCGCCGACTCCTCGCTCGCAACTGAACTCTCTCGCAACTCGACTGCAACTGCCGACAGACTGCTGCTCGCAACTGCTCTCTCGCAACTGAACCATCTCGCACGCGCTACTACTCTGGTCGGAGATTGTCATGGCTCGCCATCACTGCATACAAGTTTCATAACCCTCCACTGGGGGGGGGGCAAAAATTTGGCAGCGATGGTGAGTCATTTGGACTTGCCATCGCAAGAAATTTTTTTTTAACTAATTAACTTTACAGTTACAGCATATATACAGATATAGTACATGAATTAAATGTGGTGCACATGCACTGAGTACAAAACATTTCAGACAAAGACAAAATAAGAGTACAAAACATATTAGCAAATCAGAAAAATGTATATACAAATTATTTGATAGATAACAAAGTGCACATGCACGGAAAAAAAAATTCTTTAGCATTTTCAGAACAAATAAACAGAATGGCAAAAAATCATGTTGACAAGTGACATGAGTGCACATGCACTGCAGTTGAGAACATATCAGCAAATGACGAAATGTATATACAATGAGTAACATATGACATAAGTGCATACGCACTGAAGTAATGAACATATCAGGAAATCACAAAATGTATACAGAATGAGTACAAATCATATTGAAAAATGAGAAAAGTGCACAGGCACTGAAGTTCAGTAGAAAACACATGACATAAGTGCACATGTACTGTGATTTAGAACATATCATCAAATCAAAAAAAAATGTATAGGTCATGAATACAAATCATGTTAGCAAAAAAAATTTTTTTTTTTTTTACTATGTTACAAGAGTTAGGATAGGAAAGGGAAGGATTGTATCATGGTTGTAGCACTTTAGGTTGCACACAGCTGCACTGAAAGTCCATATCTTTCCACAGAAGTACAACACCAAGTGAGACAATCTGAAGTTCTTTTCCCAGAAGTATTTACCAGCGTAGCCACGACACTGAAATATCGTAGTAATATTCCATGTTTTCATTTTGGCAGTACATTAGGTACACCAAACAGTGGGACCATAATAACGTCTCCATCGCTCACGGTGGTGAACAGCATATCGTGTCAACACCACGCTCTTACAAGGCACACCAACGTAGAATTAGTGCAAAAACCAAATATAGTGCTCCATGATCATGAGGATGGACAAGACAAATGGATATTACAGTAATTCCAGGTAGTTAGGTCAGAAGGTGAAGGACATTAAGTCACAGACTAGTCTTGATTAGGAATTACATTAGTAGTTTGCGGCATTCATAGCCCAGTTATTGAACATTTCTGTACCATGTATTTAGTATTACAGAATAATGTTCATAAAATTAAATTATTGGCATCATGGGTAATCGTATTACAATAAACAGCGGCAGTCTTTGGCCAGTTACAAAACATATTTAGTATGACAGAATAATGTTCATCAGAAGTCTTCATTGAAAAAAAAAAGTCAACTATTGGCCTAGCATTAACATAATACATTGAGTTATACAAATTATTGGCACTCATTGGTCAGTTACCAAAACATGAAAAGTCATCACTGAAAACAAGAGCTAATTAATGGCATAATTATTAACATAATTCATTTAGTGACATTAATTATTGGCACTCAGTGGCCAGTTACAGAACATGAAAAGTCATCATTGAAAACAGGAGCTAATTAATGGCATAATTAATAACATAATTGATTTAGTGACATTAATTATTGGCACTCAGTGGCCAGTTATAGAACATGAAAAGTCATCATTGAAAACAGGAGCTAATTAATGGCATAATTAATAACATAATTCATTTAGTGACATTAATTATTGGCACTCAGTGGCCAGTTGTAGAACATGAAAAGTCATCATTGAAAACAGGAGCTAATTAATGGCATAATTAATAACATAATTCATTTAGTGACATTAATTATTGGCACTCAGTGGCCAGTTACCAAAATATGAAAAGTGATAATTCATTTAGTTATATTAATTATTGCCACTCAGTGGCCAGTTACCAAAATATGAAAAGTCATAATTCATTTAGTTATATTAATTATTTGCACTCAGTGGCCAGCAGGTATTGAATAGTATAAAACATTGTTCATGATTCAGTATTATTCAGATCATTAAGAAGTCATTATTAAAAATCAGTTAATTACAATCACAGCATTAATAATCATGGGCATTATAAGTAGTCTCATTACAATAAACAGTGGCAGTTATTAGCCAGTTACAAAGCATTATTTTATATTTTTTTTGTATCATTAAGAAGTCATTACTAAAGTGACATACTATTCAGAGCAGATCAGTATTACTCAGAATTCTCTTAAACTAGTAGCATTATTTGGGACTGGTAATACATTTTTTTTTGTTTCTATGCTAGTTAGTTAGCAATGCATTGCTTTGGGTAATTATAAGGGAAAGTAAGAAGACAAAAAGAAAAAAAATTGCTTCTGGGTTGTTCCTGTAAATGAAAAATGTGTAACGTCATTCGTCATGAGTCAGCTGTAGCAAGGTTGTGAAACAACTGGGTAAAAAATATGCAAGTACTAGTATAGGTTTAATAAGTAACAAGTTTAGTAAGTATCATGAAAGGCTTCTCCTGAAAAAAAAATACAAAATGGATTATTGAGCTGAAAGAAGAAATGCAGACTACGCTGAAAAGTAGTGAACTTCGAATTAACAGGTAGTGAAATGTGTATAAAAATGTGTTCCATAGCTGTCCTTTCCAAAATCTTGAGTCATCATACCATACGATATAAAACATACTGTCAAAACAAACTGCAACAAATACTTAAATAACTACATAGCATAAATACATAAACTTCAACATCATCCTCATCTGTAAAGAAAAACTTCATTATCCATATTATCATAACTTCATTATTATCATCACCTGTAAAGAAAAACTTCATTATTCATAGTAGCATATTCTTCATCATTATTCATCAGCATTCATTATCATCTGCAAAAAAATAACTTCATTACTCATTACACAACTATTCCTTATCTCTAGCATATTTCATCACTTAAAACTAAGATGTGTAGTTCTGTCTGACAGCCTGCATCAATCGCCTTGTATTCTGAAAGAAAAAATTAGTTAAGACTGCTATTCTACGATGTGTATAATATATTCTTGTTAATGCTTGTTAATTCTGATCCATTTACTCTTCCTCATAAGGTGTTTGTATCTTCTTTCGTCTATTCCGTAGTTGAAATTCCCATTTCTGTTTAATTTATTTCCTTTACGCATCATTTCTTTCTGAAATTGATGAACAAAGATTAATGCCTTGCATCTATATCATATACCCACTAAATAATGACTAGTTAATGGTGACATAATTAAGCATACAGCATAACATGACAGAAAACGTAATATGTCAAAAGCATAGACAGTGTTCAGACGCAAAAAGTGTACACAGAATATCACAATGCAGCAGCAAAAAAAAGAAAATTGTAAAATAGTCACGATGTTGTGATATCATAGGGCAAAAAATGTCAAAGTCAACTGGTGTGTTATACCTTAACTATTTCACAGTGCATACAAACAAAACAGAAAAACAATCACACACACAAAAAAAATGGAATATGTGTACGGTCTGATGTGTAACGACAAGTAAAGCGACCTGCTAACCTTACCTTGCCGCGCACTTGCCAAGAAAAAATACGATAGTCATCAATAATTAGTCATGTGAATATAATTGCAGAAATGTTCATAAAAATTAGCAAATAGCATTACAGTGTGATAAATCGTAAAGTATGTTCACTCAATAAAGGGTTTTATGTTTGACCAATGGTGGTTTCCTTTCGATTTTCTGGTTCTCAGAGTTTCGACGTGTACAACATTGGGGTGAGGAATACTGCGAATCCGATGTGGACCTGCGTATAGAAGTCCAAATTTACTGCACTTACCTTTTATTCTGCTGGATAAATAGTGTGTACGTACTAATATCTTCCGTCCCACGCGAAAGTCTCGGCGTGTACAAACCTGTTTTTGCTGCCTTCTCCGGCGCTCTGCGGCACGTTTGATGTTGTTCAGCGCAATGTCAATTATTTCGTGGTGTTGTAATCGACGATATGTAGGAAAATTTACTAATTCTGTAATTTTGTTTGGTGGTTCAACGTTTTTCAGTATAACAGACGGAGATAGCATAGTGGATTCATTTGGAATGGAATTAATTACATCTTGGAATGAGAATATGTGTGTGTCCCAATCAATATGTCTTTTGTGGCAGTATATTCTGCACAGTTTACCAATTTCTTTCATTAATCGTTCACAGGGGTTCGAAGAAGCATGTTACCTGGATATATAGACTGGAGAAAAGTTTCTAGCTCGTAACATGCGTGTCCATATAGCAGATCGAAATTGTGAGCCATTATCGGAAATTACTCAAATCACATGCCCTACATGAAATAGAAAATGTTTTACAAATGCTTTCGAAACAGTTTTAGCAGTAGCTTTGCGTAACGGAGTGAAAGTAACAAATTTTGAAGTGAGTTCAACAGTAACAAAGATGTAGCAATAACCTCTATTAGTTCTCGGAATTGGACCAAAAATGTCTACTGCGGCCATATGTCTTAATTTAACAGGTATAATGGGATATAATGGAGGAATGTGTGAAGTTGTGTCAGACTTAGCTTTCTGGCAAATTTTACATGACGCTAAAACTCGTCGTATACGTTTTTCCATATTGGCAAAATAACAGTTCTGTCTCAGTATAAGAAAACATTTTCTGGCTCCGTAATGTGCGTAGCTTAAATGAGTGTACCAGATTAATTTGTTAACAAGTTCGTCAGGAATGCATAATAACCAATTGTTGCTGTCTGGATGAGAGCGGCGACACAGAATGTCATTGCGTACAGTGTAGTGGTGTCTAATCGTAAAATTATTCTTATTTTGCCAAAGGTGTTTAATTTCTTTCCACACATTGTCTTTACTTTGCTGTTGTGCTATGTCCTGTAATGACGATGAAATAAAATTTTCAAATGCACCTTGCTGAATGTACATGACACTGAAATTTGCTTTGCAGAAGTTGGTTGCTGCGTCTTGCTGATTGTTGCTGAGAGAACGCGATAGTGCGTCTGCTATAACATTTTGTGTGCCGGGAATGTGAAGTATTGTAAAATTAAATTCCTGTAAATACAGTTTCCATCTACTTAACCTGTCGTGAGTAAATTTAGCTGAAAGTAAAAATTGTATAGCTCTATGATCCGTGTACACGGTGGTATGTCTGCCATAAAGAAAGTGCCGAAATCTCGTAAAAGCCCAAACAACACATAATGTTTCCAGTTCTGTAACAGAATAATTTCGTTCAGCAGGTGACAGAATGCGGCTTGCAAATGCGATGTTTTTAATTACTGTAGAGCCATCTTCTTCAATTTCCTGAAAAATGTGTACGCCTAAAGCGGTGTTGGAACTGTCGGTGGCAATGGAAAAATTTCTAGTAAGATCTGGGTGCGATAAAAGTGGAGCATTCTACAAAGCATGTTTCAGGTTCACGAATTCAGAATGTGCTTGCTTATCCCATGACCAAATAGTGTTTTTACCTGTTAATTGGCATAATCTAGGTGTGTCTAAAGCAGAGTGATGAATAAATTTGCGAAAAAAGTTAATTAAGCCCAAAAAACTGCGTAGTTGTTTCTTCGTTGTAGGAACAGTAATGTCACGTAGAGCTTGAAGTTTTTCCGGATCAGGCGCAATGCCTTCTGCTGAAATTACGTGTCCAAGAAATTTTATAGAAGTTTTGCCAAAGTGCGATTTACTAAGATTAACTGTAAGTCCTTGTGCAGGAAAAGTTTGCAACAGTTGTTCAAGAATCAGATTGTGTTCACACCAGTTAGCTTCTACGATAAGAATGTCATCTACGTACGTCGTAATTCTGTCTTTAAGTTCTGTCGGAAGTATTGTGTTCAAACCACGAATAAAAGCTGCAGAAGAAATAGTTAAGCCGAATGGTAATTTGCAAAATTGATAACAGTCACCAAAACAGAGAAAAGCTGTGGACTTTCTGCAATTCGGATGAAGTTGAATTTGCCAAAATCCCGATTTCAAATCTAATGTGGAATAAATAGCAGTACCATGAAATTTCTGTAGCAGTTCTTCTAAAGTCTGTGGTCGATCTGTCTCATTAATAATAATGTCATTAATGTGACGTGAATCAAGTACGAGGCGAAGTGAGCCATCTTTTTTCTTAACAATATGTAGCGGGTTTATGTACGGACTAACTGCTGGTTCACTGGGCAACAACCAAAAAAACGTCATGGGTTTCTCAGCTGATTTAGACTAATTTTGGTGTTCTGAGTCCGAATATCACATTGATTTTGCTCTATCAGGTCAACTTTTTGAAATACAGCCATAGACCTACATGACCATTTTTCCCTGAAATGTAAGCCTTTTTATAGGCTTCAATATGCTAATATTAGGGGTTTTAAGGGGATTATTCAGGACATATGAAAACAAAAGAAGCCTTTAAGATTGTAACAGTTAATCATTCCAATAGATGTCTTTTTTTCTTACTATAGTATAAAATTTATTCTAATTTTTATTGTCTGACAGTCAACTGCATATTTCTATTACTATTTCAGATTGATATGGCTTCTGCGCGACGTTCATCACGGGATTTGTGAAGAACGCCTACCAGGCTTACTTTCATGTCAAGCTGGGTGACCAAGATAAGCCCTGGGCACCGCACACGGTCTGCAAGAAGTGCGTGGAATACCTCCGGCGGTGGACGAAGGGCACGAAAACTTCACTGAAGTTTGGAATTCCGATGGTTTGGAGGGAGCCCTTTGACCATGCATCGGATTGTTACTTCTGCGCCATCAATACTACTGGCATCAACCGGAAGAATCGGCACAGCCTCCAGTACCCCGACCTTCCATCTGCCCGCCGTCCAGTTGCTCACTGCGAAGAAATTCCTGTACCAGCGTTCACAGAGCTTCCTAACATCGACGACGAGGCCACCACTGCAGACGAGGGAGGATATATAGCAGACGAGGAGTATGAAGCACAAGATGGTCGGCAGCTCTTTTCACAATGTGAGCTTAATGATCTTGTTCGGGATCTCAGCTTGTCGAAGACTTCATCCGAGCTGTTGGCCTCCAGACTCAAAGAGAAAAATCTACTTGGCGAGGACGCGCGTATCACTTTCTTTCGTAGAAGGCATGAGGACTACATGGGCTACTTCTGCCAGGAGGAAGACCTAGTGTACTGCCGAGATGTCGCCGGTCTTCTTGTTAAACTCGGGGCTCCTACATACGATCCGACAGATTGGCGACTCTTTACTGACAGCTGCAAGCGCTCTTTGAAGTGTGTGCTCCTCCACAACGGGAACGAGTTCGCCTCAATCCCTCTTGCTCACTCCACAACTCTCGTAGAGAAATATGAAGCAGTGAAGTACGTGCTCGACAAAATCCAATATGAGCAGCACCAATGGATCATCTGCGTCGACTTCAAGATGGTGAACTTTCTACTTGGTCAGCAGTCCGGGTTCACGAAATACCCATGCTTTATATGTATGTGGGACAGTCGAGACAGAGCCCAGCACTATGTAAAGAAAGTGTGGCCGCCACGAGAGCAGTTAGTACCTGGTGCGAGAAACATCATAAACGAACCTCTTGTTGACCGGGAGAAGATATTGATCCCACCGCTACACATGAAGCTTGGGTTAATGAAACAGTTCACGCGTGCTCTGGACAAGGATGTGAGGTGCTTCCACTACCTGTGCCGAGCCTTTCCGCGACTGCCCATTGAGAAGCTGAAGGCCGGCATTTTCGATGGACCACAGATACGGCAGCACATAAAGGACACAGAGTTCGAAAACTCCATGAACACGTTAGAGTGCGCCGCGTGGAAATCGTTTGTGCAGGTGGTGAACAACTTCCTGGGGAACACGAAGGCAGCAAACCACGCCAGACTCATCAGCAGCATGATAGAGGCCTTTCAAAAGCTCGGGTGTTTGATGAGTATAAAGATGCATTTCCTGTACTCACACATGGAGAAGTTACCTGAAAACCTTGGGGCGATGAGCGACGAGCAGGGAGAAAGGTTCCTTCAGGACATGCGCCAACTGGAAGATAAGTACCAGGGGAGGTGGGACGCAGTCATGATGGCGGACTACTGCTGGATGCTGAAGAGAGACAACCCAGCAGCTGCTCACAAACGGGAATCGAAGAAACGCCGATTCATGCCGTGAACTCTGAACTTTTGTGTCACGTAACGCTCATTGTTATACTAATATTATGATAAATATGCTTATTTATTTTGATGGAGTAAATAAAAACTTAATGAATTTGCATATGTTGACTTTTATTTCTTGAGGAAAACGGAAAAAATCTTCCGGGGTTTCTCAGCAGATGATACAAAGAAATTTGTTTTTTTTACGAAAAATCGATTTTTAAAAATTTCTGTAGCAAAAAATCCTGACCTGATAGAACAAAACCAAGGTCATTTTCTGACTCAGGGCATCAAAATTAGTCTAATTCAGCGGGAAAACCCTAGACTTTTTTAAAAAAATCTTTTTTTGTTGCCCAGTGTAATTCCTTGGTCAAACACATCCTGCAATTCTTTCTTAACTTGTTCTCTATGGATATACGGAATGGGATAATGTTTAGCTTTAAATGTATCGTGCTGTTTGACTTGAAATTCATACATAAATCCGGACATAGTACCAGGAATGTTGTCGAAAACTGGAGCTTGCTGTAAAAGAATTTTGGGTAGTTGCGTACGTTCGTCGTCTGTATTTGCACTGCTTTGTTTAACCTTATCGGAAATCATCTGCATTACGTCGTAGTCAGCTTCGTCTGGAGTATTATAGTTATGTACGTATGTGTCTGTGAACAATGCGGAATTACAGTCTATGTTACGTAACACGGAAATGACCTGCGTACAATTAATTGTTTCCTCTTCTGCCTATAATGAGTGCTGAAATTCTAAAGCCAATTGCACATTTTCATCCTTCAACATTAAATAAGAATTCTGAAAATCAACCACTGCGTCGTGTTGTACGAGAAAATTAGTACCTAAAATAACGTCTGTTGTCAATAAAGGAACAATCCAAAAATTTGAGTGAAATGTGTGACCTGCAATACAAAATGATAAATGCGTCTGTAATTTAACGTCTACACCTTTACTCGATACTGCTCCTTTCACTTTCGTTTTGCCTAATGGTAATGTGGGATAAGTATTCTCTTTGTTGCACTCGTTGAAAGTCTCCTCATTTATAACTGACATAGGTGATCCAGAATCGATTACTGCTGAAAATTTCGATCAACCTATTTTAATTTCGATGACAGGATGTGAAATGGTTTTCTGAATAACTGGTCTTTCCTGTAAAAGAGTGTCTCTGATATCGTCAAAAGTAATTACATTTTCGTGAACAATATTCTGCGTGTCAAAAGTAGTGCTTGTGTTACTGGATGATGCGACCTGTACAGTATCTAGTCAAATTCTATCTGACGTATTATTATTGTCAGGACGATTCTGTGGCATTTCGACTATTTGAACTGTTCTACTATTTCTTCCAGACGTATTACGTTCTGGATGATACCTACTGTCGGGTTCATTCATGAGAATAGGTTCTTGCGGATAATTCTGCTGTTGGTATGACCGACTGTTGTTAGATGTACGCTGAAAATTGTGCTCATCGTTTTTACGTCTGTCGTGATAGTCATTCCTATACGGTGCATTGCGATAGCAATTGAAATACTGTGTTTTCTGTACGTAGTTGTTCCTTTGCTGCCGTGCGTTACTATTTGTTGTACCAGGGACTATACGTTCACGCGGCGAAACATTAAAGTTAGGTTGACCTTGTGCATTACATTGTTGGTTAGCTATGCTAACCGGCTGGTTTTGTTGCTGTTGTTGTGAAAAACCTCTATTGTTACTAAAATATGGTTCCTGTTGCTGAAAATTTTGACGATATTGATAATTAGAATTTTGTCTGTGATTTAAGTTCTGGTAGTTGTCGTTTCTAAAGCGTCTGTTACCTTTCCTATTGAAATTACGTGTCTGATCATAATTGCTGTACGTTTGTTGGCCTTGGTTGTTATATGAAAGATTTTTGTTTACGAAGGAATAATCTGATTGCTGCACTTCTAAAAGCTGCAGCAGATCCCTAAATGCCGAAATGTTTTCTTTTTGCTGACCCGTTAGAAGTGACACTCTTAATGATCGTGGTAATTTAGAAATGCATAATTGTATGAGTGCAGATTCACTGTGCGGTTCACTTAAGTACTGGTTTTGTTGCACCATGTGCTCAAAAAATTGCGTAACACTGGGAAAATTTGTGTTCTCATAATTCGGTAAACTAATTAACTGATCTTTAATTCCGCGCTGTGTCGTCTTCGACCAATACGCTGACAGAAAGGTATTCTGAAACTCTTCTACCGAATAACATTGCCTCGCGATCGGTCTCATACGAGTTGCCGGTTCGCCTTCCAAAAAACTGCAAATAAATTCAAGTTTGTGTGTTACGGTGGAAAAGCAAAGCTAAATTGTTGAATCCAATCTAGTGGGTGAATCTGTGTTCTGTCATTCTTAAACACTTTAAATTTTCTAACTGACAGAAAATGTTTGTAATCAAAATTATCGTCTCTATGTGATGGAACAGGTTCAGGATTGTAAGAGAATCTGTTGAACTGTGGTTGTTCGGAATCTAAGTCCCGTACTCTCTGTAGATTACCCAAATTATACGCGCTGCGTGAGTCTGGCAAATGTTCGAAAAGTGGCGTCTGCTGTGATGTGTTATTAACTGAAATATTTTTCATCTCTGTTACTTCTTGCTGTAAGCTTGACAATTTTCTACGCAACGTGTTATTAGATGAATCAATCTCATTAATTGTCTGCTGTAAATTTTGAAATTCAGGTGTTTGATTAAATGAAACCGGTGCAGTATCGTCTGATTTATTGTCATTATTACTTTCAATAGCATCAATACGACTGGCCAATTCATCATATTTTTCAGTCAGTATTTTTACCTAATCATCGGTTTTAGTGTCAGTGGCATTAATCTCTTTTTGCAATTTACGTGTAGTTTCGTTCAGTTTTTTAACGTCAGCTTTGACGACATCGGAATCCTGTGTTAGTTCTAATTGTTCAAGTCTGTCGGTCACTGTCTGAAAATCTGTTGTGTATGTGTCTGTTTTCGATTTAAGATCGGAAATTTCGTCACGTAATTCTGTGTTCGACTGTTTGATGGTATTAATTTCGTCGGACACTGTAGCAATATTGTTGTCTACATACGTTTTTGCTTTCGCAAACATTTTACGTTTGTCTTCTTGTCTCTGTGCAGTGATTGTTATCATTACTTGACGTTTTACTTTATTTTGATCCTGAATAAATTTACGGAAACGCGTATCACTGTTTTGTATGTGAAGACTAAGACGTTCGTTAATTTGAGTGTTCTGTTGATCGAATTTCGCGTCTATCTACCGTCTATCTACCGTCTATCTACCGTCTATCTACCGTCATTGCTTTAAACTCGTCGCGTAATTGTGTAGCTTTTTCAGAGCATTGTTTAGCCACTCCGCTAATTTCGTCTCTAAGTGTTTCTGTTGCAGCTGTTTGCATTTCCCTTAAATCCTGAGCAACAGACCTAATTTCTTCGCTACTTTTTCTTGAAGAAGCCTCAATTTCCTCGCGCAACTGTTCCTTAGTGTCATGACACTGCGCGGCAACGGCTCTAATTTGTTCACTAAACTGTCTGGAATTGTCGTCTAATTTTTCATTAAGTTTGTCTTGTTTTTCACTCTGTTGTTTGACCTGTTCACTAAGTTTGTCTTTTTTTCATTCTCTTGTTTGGAAGTGTTGTCTAGTTTTTCATTAAGTTGTTTATTCATTTGCAGCAAAAATGCCATAATTGGATCCGATACAGAATTAGCATTTCTATTCTCTGTGCTGTTTAATGTTGGATCTGGAATTGTCTCGCTTTCTGTAACCATTTGGTTATTCTGAGGTTTACAAAAAGGTATGCCAGTTGAATGTACACTGTCGGTCACTATTTCGGAATTAAATGGATCCGTCGTACTTTCTGTACATTGTCCATTTTCATTAGTAAAATTTGTCTGTACATTATTTGAATTTTCCAAACCGGGTGTATTAAGCTGGGCAGCGCTCATTCCAACAGAACGCCCCACGTCATCAATTGTCGTCAAACTAACAGAGGAGACAATTGAGTTCGTTTGTTCATCAGTAAGATAATCATCATCATTAGAGGTTGGAACGCACTGATTGTCGGTGAACGCAGGATTGTCATCATTACACTGCGTTGTTTAAGTCGGTAAATTCATTCATAATACCTCGCGATACACTATTCATGGTCTTTCGCGGCATTTTTACAATAGTCACAATTATTCACAAAAGAAATAAGCACAATGCAAAAAGCAACAAACACAAATACAACAGAGCAACGAATTGCCGATGATCTGAGGAAAGAATTTCACAAATTAGTAAAAGCGTTGCGCCAAATGCTAATTATATTCAAACAAATAAGAGCAGATATCTGGCTACGTATCAGAAGATTCTCAACGAAATACGATCCTGGCAGGGTCGCCAAGTGTAACCTCCCCACAAAAATTTGAAAGATAATATTTTAAATGCAAATGGACATAGAGCTAAGTGTAATCTCCCCAAAGAAATTTTAAATACAGTAACTGAATGTTAACGAGAATAGAACCTAATGTAACCTCCCAGCAAATAAATTTAATGACAATGACAATTAAATAAAAATTAGCAATCTGACCCAAGTATAAGTTCCTCACAAAAATGGAAGACAATTCAATGGTAATGAAAATCTCAGTGACAATGAAAACGCAAATAGACCGAAATGTCGATCTTAGGCCCTGTTCAATAATTAAACTCAAATTCTTACCTCAGTAAAACTGCATCTGCTCCTATTTTTCGCCTTAGCTTGGAGGAAATTCATTGCAAAAATTCTGAATTTAAGGGAAACTTTTCTTTAAGGAATACCAAGGGAAATATTTCTTTCAATAAACGATTCTTTGTTAAAAAATTGCTTTGAAAACAAAATTATTATTGGGGCGATTCTTGGACCAATTAGTTACAGTTAATTTACATTACATTATCAAATGCGCGCAATGCTGCTTCTTTACCTTATTTAAAAAATAATATACCTCGTCCTGAATCTTGACCAGAGTACCATGTCGACGCCCGCCGACTCCTCACTCGCAACTGAACTCTCTCGCAACTCGACTGCAACTGCCGACAGACTGCCGCTCGCAACTGCTCTCTCGCAACTGAACCATCTCGCACGCGCTACTACTCTCTGGTCAGAGATTGTCATGGCTCGCCATCACTGCATACGTGTTTCAAGTTATACCATTTTTTTCTTAGCCGATGGCTGTATCAGTATGTAATGGAGCCGCGTGGGGTAGCCTCACCATCTCGGGGGCCTTGCCACGGTTCGCACGGCTCTTCCCGTCGGAGGTTCGAGTCCTCCCTCGGGCGTATATGTGTGTTGTCCTTAGCGTAAGTCAATTTGAGTTAGATTAAGTGGTGTGTAGGCCTCGGCAGTTTGGTCCAATAGGAACTTACCGCAAATTTCCACAAAAAGTGTTATATAACGGAGCGCCCATCCCTTCAGATATCCTACGAGAGGAATGAGTATAGGGAGCCAGTGGAGGACTATAGCTACGGGTGTCCTTATAACCTAATACAATTTGATTCGTATGCGTGATTAAATTCAAGTTAACAGTAAATAAAACATAAGACTGCTTTGTACTCTTAAAAAATGTCAGGAATTATTAAAAGCTGTGTAAGGATTTATCAATTATATAAAGAGTGTAGCTATATCTATGACAGTCTGTAGCCTACGACGTATAATCAGTTGACGTAATTTCAATGGCCAGCTGGCGTAAGAAGTCAGCGAGCGAAGGTAGCACCGATTGATCGCAGCAATCGCTACATCTTTGCTAGCTGGCCAACACGGCGTTGCCAAGCGACGGCGCAGGGCGTTGCTAGGCGACGGCTGCTTAGCGTTGCTAAGCGACAGCGACGTCAGCGATATCTTTTGATGTTCCAGACAGGTCAGCGAGCACTGGTGGGCGGGGCTGGCGTCCGTAGTTTCGAGACTACCGTTGGTTCAGCTACAGAACGTTGCTGGATAGCGACAATATCTAACGTGGAGACATGGCGGGAAGTAAAAACGTTCGACGTATTTTATATCGAGGGCAATATAGTGAATAAACTGACAGGTAATAATAATAATAATAATAATCAAGGTAAAACATTAGCGACAATCATGGGTTTGTAAAAACAAAGAACAATTATTTATATATAAAAACGAGTGACTGAATGTTGGAAGTCTGAAAGGAGGTAGTTGAACACGGAATATAATTCTTTCCACATCCATTTTGATCATTAAGTAAATTTTCGGGATTTTTTTGGGGGGTGCCGTAAAATCTAACTCATCAGTATCATTGATTAACTTGCCTTCTCCAGCACGATGGGGACCAGGGGATGCAAATTTTCATTATTACAATCAACATTATATTTGTCTGTTACTTGGCGATTTTTCAATGCAGATTTTGTAGCCTTCTTGTCTCCAGTATGTTCTTTAAATCGTGTGGACAGTTTTCTGTCCGTTTGTCCAATATACTTTTTGTAGCTATCAGAACCGCTGATCTGAAGGACGCCCAATGTTGTGAATTTAACACAATCTTTTTTCTTCATGTTTTGTCGTAATTTGTTCTTCGGTCGATCAGCGGTGTTTTACTTTACGCCAGTTTTACGTTAATCACGCATACAATTCAAATTATACTGTTAAGTTCGTAGGCTTCCACGGTCAGCGTCACTGGAAATAAAATCATTCTGGGCTTAGACGGCTTCGGTCTGAAACACTGAAACAACTAGAATGCTGACATTTCAGCTGACGTTGCAGCGTTCATCTTCAGGGAAATTAACTACGGGATTCTGGTGATGATCCTCCCCTAACTGTTGTCTTATTTCTTTTCGGTTGTAAGGTGACTACCTACGGAACATTCAAGGATGCCACTGCACAGTTCAAAGTAATGATTGATGTGGATGTGTATCTGTACGGCAGGGCTTGTGCTACTCTGGCAGGTTACTGGTAGCCAACAGTGAATCAGCAGCCTCTACCTCCGTTTAGTCTCTCTCTGTAGCGAGTGGTTGACGTCGCACGGCAGACCTCTTGTGGCCGCATGTTTATACTGTTGAAACCGGCTCTTACGGAGCTGCTAGTTGGTTAACACACACTGCCTGATGGACTGGGGTCCCTGGCAGCCAGGCCGTAGGTATCACGTAGCCATTCTTCCTGTTCACGCTGTTAGGGCGTTTAATTATTTCCGTATCCTCTCATAATTTCCGCTGCTGCGAACATTGCTGGCTAGAAAACAGAGAGGTTCTTGTAAATTAAAAGGTCGGCCAGAGTTCCGGGAGTGTGATCTATGGCTGACTTGTTGCGTTGCCCCAGTCGGACGTCGCGCTCATGCTCCAACTAGCGTGTGCTAATCGGTCTCCCGGTTTCACCAACGTAGACTTCACCGCATTCCTATCGAAAGCATTAGATGCCTGCAGGGTGGAGAGCATGTAAGGAATCCTCCCTAGGTCTAAACAGATCTCAATTTTTCTGTACACTTAATGCACAAATTTGCCGCGAAGTGTTCTGTACACTTCTACATCGAGAAGAGCAATCACTCCGTCGTTATTTTCTATTTGTAGCGTCTGTAATGTTTTCATGTGCGCTGCATAGTTCTGCTTCCCCAAGCGGCCATAAGATGTATGTGTCGTCCACCACGTATCTTAGCCCACAATGCGAAACTTACTGCTGTCTGTTGAAATGCTTCACCTAAATACATAAACAAAAGAAAAAGAAAACGCACCTCGAACGAATAATCCGATTCGGACGGTAGTCGGTAGATGTGACGTACATTTACAGACATACAAATGTTACAATTTCAGAAAAACTGGATGATTTTTTCAGAGAAAGAGCTTCACAAATTGAGAAAGTCAACAACTCGTTGGTCCACCCCTGGCCCCTCTGCAAGTAGTTATTCGGTTTGTAATTGATTGCGAGAGTTGCTGGATGTTCTCTCGAGGGTATCGTATGGTGTGTGACAGTTTTGTATCCCACAGTTGTCCACGATGTCTCCAGATACGTCTTCGCTGATTAGCGGAGCTCAATTCGAAGCGGAACTCATCACTGAAGATATATGTGCTCCAGTCAATAAGACTTCATAGCAGAGCCCTTTGGTTGCCATCCGAGGCACCCTTACAGTACTGCGGTACGTCGACGATATTCTTCACCCTGTTTTGTTGCCCTTCAAGGCAAGTCATCTTGGACTTACAATTCAGCTAGATAACGCCGGCCTGCACACGATGAGCGTATCTACTGCATGTCTTCGTGCTTGTCAAAACATCTCTTGTCTAGCGAGGTCACCGTATCTGTCCCCAACTGAGAACTTTTGGAGCATTATGGGCAGGTCCACGATCTGACGCATCAATTGGACAGAATACGGCACGGTGTAGCTCAGGAGGACATCCAACAACTCTGTGAATCTGTGCCGAGGCGAATAACTCCTTGCATAATGTACAGAGGCTGACAAATACGTTATTGACTTGCCTACCTGGCGAAGCTCTCTCTCTCTTGATTAAATCGTCCAAATTTCCTTAAATGTTAATCATTTTCTTTTCTGTACATGTACATCACATTCACCATTCTCCGTCCGAATCTGATAATTACTTCGTGGTGTGTGTTTTCTTCTCTTGGAGTGTATGTCAGCTACTTCAGATCAAAGAAGGAGCTCGTAGTCACTCTGCTCTTCTGCTAATAAGCTTGTAAGTTTAACGGAGCACACAGAGTTTTGGCAACATCTTTCGGAATGTAGCAAAATGTACCTTC
This sequence comes from Schistocerca piceifrons, assembly GCF_021461385.2. Lineage (NCBI taxonomy): Eukaryota > Metazoa > Arthropoda > Insecta > Orthoptera > Acrididae > Schistocerca > Schistocerca piceifrons. The sequence goes on along the minus strand of NC_060139.1, from coordinate 497,950,976 downwards.
ACCTGTACTCCGTAAGTCACCTTCTGGCATGTGGCTGAGGATATTTATTCCATTTCCCACTCTCTATTCTAATAAAGGACGGTAGGCAAAAACCAGTACCTACGCTGCTTTAAGTCTAAAGTTTATTTTATTTTACAGCCATGCCTGAGATTATGAGAGATGTATAACACACTTTGTTTTCCCCTTCTGCAGCGTCTCCCACTGCAGTTCGTTGAGTACTTCTGACACTTACATGATGACTAAAGAGCCCCGTGGTGAAGCACGCAGCTATTCTCTGAATGCTTCTTCAGTGCAACTTCGTAATTGTCCGAGATGGTAGAAAACATGCAAGAATTAGTCTAAAGGGGTTTTGTAAGACACCTTCTTCGCTCATAAATTATCTTTCCTTAGAATTCTCCCAACAAAATGTCTGAGTTTGGTGTCTGCAGTCCCCACACCTTCATCTGTGTTGTCGTTCCAACTCAAATCGCCCCAGACAGATACTCATTGACATTTGAGGGCTGTGGCTCACTCCAGTGACTCACCACCAACCACGTAGTCAACCGACATCCTGTCTCCATCTACACTACCTGCCGAAAAAAGCGAAGCACCCAGAAGATATGGTCATGTGTGAATGTAACTTCGTACACGAATATGTAAATGTTCAGAGCTTCATTTCTCTGTGGAAGGCAGAGCGACCACCAGAGTGCATTACTGTTGTTACAAGATCTGCTAACAAATAATGAGCTCCCTGCAACATTCCGTACTATTCTACTCCATTGGTAGGAGACTAGCAGCATCCGCACTAGGCAGCTACCGACCCATGTGTATGCTGCCTTTAATGCCACAACACAAAGGGCTGCATCTGGATTGGTACCGTGACAGAGAGGGATGGACAGATCATGAATGGCGTCACACTGTGTTCTTCAATGAACCGCGAATCTGCACTGATCCGGTTGACCAATGTCGGTGAAAACGGCGTTTGGAGAGGCACAAACCCGTTACTGCTGGCGTTGTGGTGTGAGGACCCATAAGGTATGATCGGGTACGACATTAGGTAACGGCTGGTAGTGACTGACAAAACTCTGACAACACGTCGTGAACACCCTGCGTCCTCACGTATTACCTGTCAGGCATCAATATCGTGCCGCCTTTTTTCAACAGGACAAAGTTCATCCACAATGGGACAATGTCTCTATGACCTCTGTCCCCTCACATATTACCTGTCAGGCGGCAATATCGTGGTGCCTTTTTTCGATGGGACAAAGTTCATCCACAATGGGACAATGTCTCTATGAACTCTGTTCCCTCATGTATTACCTGTCAGGCGGCAATATCGTTGTGCCTTTCCTCAATGGGACAAATTTCATCCACAATGGGATAATGTCTCTATGAACTCTGTCCCCTCACGAATTACCTGTCAGGTGGCAATATCATGGTGCCTTTTTTCAACAGGCCAAAGTGTTATGTCCTAGCCAGTAATGCCACCCGAGCCCGCTGCCAAAAGGTTGGCAGTATCAAAGTCCGGACGCCGTCCGCATAAGCAGCGCCAGCGAGACAGCAAATCGCCGCAAGTCTGCGCGCCCCACCGCTGGCTTCTGGCTTCTTAAGCGCTGGAGCCGCGAGCGCTAGGACAGTTCTGTATTCGCCGCTCAGTTGTATACTCGCCACCGAATTGTGTACTTGCTAGTCAGTTGTGTGTTCATCGCGGCAGAGTTGTTGTTTGTCGTCAGCCGACGCTGACCTAGCCGCTCCGACTCGAACTAGACAGATCTCTGTAGACACGGAGTTCACTATTGTGTTTCTGTACCTTCGTCAATAAAGATAAGTACCGACTTTTATTTAATCAGAGTGTTTGGGTTTTCATCTTTCTGTTTACTGTTCCAGCGGACCGGTCGGCCCGCTATTAAAAGTGTGGCGGTGACTTCGTAAGCCGTTTCTACAGCGAATTGTTTGTCGCTACGAACACCGCCACAAAACAAAGTTCATTCACAATGGGACAATGTCTCTATGAACTCTGTCCCCTCATGTATTACCTGTCAGGTGGCAATATCGTGGCGCCTTTTTTTCATCGGGACAAAGTTCATCCACAATGGGACAATGTCTCTATGACCTCTGTCCCCTCACATAGTACCTATCAGGCGGCAATATCGTGGTGCCTTTTTTCGGTGGGACAAAGTTCATCCACAATGGGACAATGTCTCTATGAACTCTGTCCCATCACATATTACCTGTCAGGCGGAAATATCGTGGTGCCTTTTTTCAGCAGGACAAAGTTCATCCAGAATGGGACGTGTCTCTATGAACTCTTGGCATAGTGTATCACATGCAACCACGCTTTGGTAGTTTGAAATTTGTATCAAAATCGTCTACAGCCTTCAATTGTAATAGTGCAAAACCATAGGTCCCGCACCATCATCCTACTTTCTGCATAACGTATCATATGCAAGCCTGTATTGGTAGTGTGAAACTTGGCTCAAAAGTGCCTGCAACCTTCTTTTGTAATGGTGCAAAAGCTTAGCCCTTGAGACGTCATCCTGCTTTCTGCGTATTGTATTATGTGCATCCCCGTATTAGTAGTCTGAAACTTGGCTCAGAAGTGCCCAAAACCTTCCTACGTAATGGTGCAAAAGCTTAGGCCCTGAGTCGTCATCCTCAGTCTCGGCGATGCTCCTAACTGCAAGGTGTCAAACCATGTGAAGGAGAGGCCACAGCTCAGACCTTCATGTGAGGTGTAAGGTGGGTTAATGATGTCACATTGGCACCAAATTTCACCACGATTCTGCCCAAAGTCACCGAGGACGCTTCACAAGACGAAAGGTTCCTCACACTCCCCGTTAACCACGTTTCACTCCTTCTTTTGACGCTTTGCGGTGGAGGTCAGAACCACGACGCCCAGCGCTGAAATCACGTGGTTTTCTTACGGGTGTCTGAGGAAAACATTTAAGACACATCGCCCTCGGACTCGACACGAAAAGGAGTCACAGGGTAGCATGAAGGGCGTCAAGGAAGCCACCCCTTCATGTGGGCGTTGATTCCTACACATTTTATAGTAAAAAAAGATAGTTCGTACTGTGATGAATAACAGGACGTCGTTCTTGACAACCTTTCAGACCCCTCACACCTCTCTGGACAATTCAGACCTTCTCTAAGGACATCAAGCGTCTGCAACCCCACTGATTGTGAGCACACTGCTTAGGAGTGTAAGGCTACAGAGGTTTTTGGCCTGGTGCAAAGGTCGTTGCTTAACTTAAGAACTGTACAGACACTGTATAGACACCTTTCAGTAGGTATGCACCGTGAACAATTTTGCCTGCAAATTGACAAACACCACAAGGGCAGCGCATCCCAGCGTCCTCTGCACACCCTCTCCTAGTCTGTGTTTCTCTGCTGAAGAGTACGCCTCATCATGCCAGCCAAGTTGATGTGGCTCTCACGAGACAGGCTGTACAGCCACAGTGTTCCTAAGATCATCCACATTCGATAAAATCTTTCTACCCCTGAGAGTAATACCACGAGATGTCAGAAGACATACGAGGTGCGACAATAATGTAGTGAGACTGACGTGAAAAAAAATTTTGCTTACCGTTTTAGTGACGTTTAGTGTTGTCTCCTTCAAAGTAGTTCCCTTCTGATTGCACACACTTTTTCCACCGCTTCTGCCATTGATGGTAACATTTCTGGAACTCATCTTCTGTAATATCCTCCAAGACCCTCGTCACAGCTTTTTGGACATCTTGTGTTGTTTGAAAATGGTGTCCCTTTTGACTCTTGGAAATAGAAAAACGTCGCACGGAGCGATATCTGGTGAATAAGATGGCTGTGGTAGTACTGAAATTTGTTTTGCTGTACTGACAGAGCACTATGGGATGGCGCATTATCGTTATGCAGAATCCAGTTATAAGCAATGTTGGCACAGACACAAAGAACTCTTTTACGAAGTCTTTCTAAATATTGGTTAACTGTTTGTCTAGAAGGCACCCACTCCTTATGAACAATTCCCTTGGAATCAAAGAAGCACACAAGCATGTATTTCACTTTTGACACTGATATGCGAGCATTTTTTTGGTCTGGGTGATCCCTTTGAGCACCATTTGCGAACTTTGACATTTTGTCTCTGGATCGTAGCGAAAAAACCAACTTTCATCACCAGTGATAACAGGGCTCAACAATTCTGGATTGATTTCCATTTTCTCTAACAGATCGGCTGCCACATTTTTTCGTGTTTCTCGCTGTTGTGGTGTGAGGTTTTTGAGGACCATTTTTGCACAAATCTTTCTCATACCAAGATCTTCAGTTATTATTAGATGAACCGTTTCTCGATTGATGTTTAGTTCTCCTGCAATCAATTTCACGGATAACCTTCGATCAGATCGTACGAGTTCACGCACCCCGGGCCAAGTTGACATATGTCCGTGAGGTTGATGGTCGTCCACTGCAGTCTTCATCTTAAACATTCGTTCTGCCTTCACTAAACATTTTATGCCAATGAAAAACTTGAGCTCTTAACATAACCTCCTATTCAAAAGCCTTCTTAAGCTTACCGTAAGTTGTCGTCGCGTTTTCACCCAATTTAATGGAAAAAGAAATGGCATACAGTTGCGCAATATTATGTGGTTCCATTTCCGTGAGGAGAGACACAAACATGTATTAACTTATTACAGTACAACTCACAACTCACGACTGAGCAGTTGCATCGATGTGCCGCTTGGACTAGAAGCAGGTTATAGGCCAAGTCAAAGATATTATGCCTACGCAAGGCTACAGGGTTGCCACATCTTGCAAAGAAAATCGGTCTCATTACTTTATTGTCGCACCTCGTAAAAGCAGAGAAAGTGAAGAAGAATCTGAAAGCAAATTAAAGGCATTCACGCTGATCCATCACGACTAAAATCCAGAAAAAGTTCCTCCATAGACCAGCACCAAGTCCATTTTCAGCAGTATCCCACTGAACTGAGCTGAGGAGAACAAAATGTCTTGAGGATTTTGAACAGCAAAAGAGGAGCTACCATCAGGCAGCCACCTCAAATACGGGACTTGAAAGATTGAGAACAAGGGCGACAACGTGCAAGGAAGTGAGGTATTAGCGATGATAAATTTTTGTGAATGTGGGGCGATGCAAGACTCAGAATACTTGTTGCTTTGCAGTAATCAGAGCGAACCCTTTGAAATGGAACCCTTGTTTGCAGCAAATGATCTAACTCTTCTGGCTGCTGAAAACTGGAGAAACAATGCTAGAGATTCTCTCAGCTTTTAACATTAGATTCTAGTTTTAGGATTTAAATCGTGTTTCAATGCTTTTTGGACTCTTATAAATAAATAAAATACAATACATGGAGACACGGCAGCCAGTCATTTCCAAGTGGCTTATGTATGCTTTCATCTCATGGGGTATCCTGTGATTTAATTTCCTCGGTGAAAACATTAATAGTTGAGCGCAGATTTTGACTTCGGAGATGATAATGTTTTCCTCAGGTGCTGTATGACAGCAATTAAGGGCTTGCAAGATCTCTGTAAGTTCTGTGGCCATTATTGTGATTTCCTTGGCAATTTATGCTTAAATCTCACTTACACATGAGAGCCCCAAAAGGCGCATCCTGTTTCCTGTTGGTTACCTGAGCCATCTGAATAGAATATCCTCGTCTGTAGGTATTTGGCTCGGAGCTCGTGTAAGGGATGCTTTCAAATATTTGATGTATCCATTCAGCTATGATCAAATCTCAAATCGTTTTCAAAGACTGTACATAAGTAACATTGGTCATACATAGCACTGGTCAATGCGTGGATGGTTAATCGAATGTGTATGTAACACAGTACAGAAAGTTTCTGGATGTAGGATATCAAAAAGAGTCCTTTGAAAATTGAGCCCTCTTCATTAAGAATTTTATGTTTAAATATTTGCGCCGCAAGTGTAGTCATGTTCTATACTTTCACATTTGTTGGTGTTGATTCTGTGCCGCCAAGACATCTCCAAGGGGTTTACATTGCACCTTATCATTTTTTTTATTAAGAACTTGGTTTCCGGTCCTCAATTTGTTCCTCATGACACCCTGCGAATTTTGTCAGTATTGTTTCGTTAAACCCTGTACTTCGATAACTGCAGTTAACACCGAGCTATCTGGAATTGTAGTTGAAAACGACGCGTATCTAACTTTCCTAGAATAAATGTATGTATGTTAACTGCTTCGGAAGCACGGCTCTGAGAAGATAAATGTTTCCGAGAACACCATAAATGGAACAGGGTTGCAAATTACTTTAATGCTGACAGTTCACTTTTGAGCATTTTGAGCACATCGTCGATGAAACTTCATAACAAATTAAACTCCGCTGGAGACAATTTGCATGATGTCATAGGTACAGATTGTCAGTTATGATCTCAATGTTTACTGAAATTCGTTTTGGAACATTGAACAATAGGAATCTTTTTCATACCGAAGTTAAATAAGCATTTTAAGTGTATTAATAGATATGTCAGGACACTTGGTGTTCCCAGTGTTCGACAGTTTCATTCTTTCTGTTGTAGGTCATACACTATTTCGTTGTAATATAATTACGCTATCGAAGTCTCTCACTTAGGCCTCTGTGAAGCTTGTGTATGTTGCAATTTACGCTACAAAAACTGTGAACTGTATATAACCGGCGGCTATTCCAGTTCCTCCAAAAATGATAACTTGCCCAATACATGCGACATTTTCCAGCAGGACAGTCATGTACATCAGATAACACAGTATTGCTGATTGAAGAGCTCGAAGAACTGCAAAAATAATATATTTGTTAGTAGGTTCTCCGAATGAGAACTACATAGGACATACTGTCTAAAACAGTGGATGCCAACTAGGAATTTTATTGAGTGCAGGAATTGAATTACCTGGGCATCGATGTCTGGCGCCCTCTGTTTCTAGCCACGCACGTAAGGCTCACAAAGGACACGCCTCTACGATTTGCATTTGTTTTGTGTGCCAAAGCTGGTCCAGCATGGATCAACATGGCATGAACTTACCGACCATATTATTTTGCATGCGAGGAAAATTTTTTTGCTGGCATCCAGACTTATCTTGACGATCGCTGTCAGGGAGCACTTGCATTGACATTAATAATTTTTCATTCACCTGCAGTTTTTGTAATATATTGACGTTAACGCAGGAAAGGAGAGGCGACGTATTTCTGGGCTATAATCTGGCATTAGCTGGCGCTGGCATCGCTGAGTGCTGCCTCTAAAGGGCGAAATTAGCATTACAGTAACCTAAATGGAGTTCTCCAGTTGGCCAGTGTGAGCGTCACCCGTAATTAACGTTCACACTGAAACTAGATTTCGTATTTTGCATTATTCCGTGAATAATTCCTGAAAATCAATAGGTGAATTTCAGTGGAAGCTGCTCTCTAAATGACTTTAACTGGTTTACTTTTCTGCCCCGGACACCCTTTCAAGTTCCGTAATGGGTACACACAACATGCTCATTATTCCGCTGTCAACAATAATACCGTAACAAGGAATGAGAACACGCATCAGTCTACACGAATTCGTTGGTTCGTTGGTGCACGCCAGTAGGGTAACGATCGTACCAGAGAGAGCCTTATAGAATGCCGTTAGTGGAAGAATTATTAATAAAGAGAATTTGTCGCCAAAGAAGAGGAGACTGTATGTCAACGTCCCGTTGTCTCGTAGAATTAGAGCATGTGATCTGCTTGCTAGATCTGATAATGAAAACTAGAGAAAATCGATAAAGAAATTGAACGGTTAAGCCGCTGCCATCCCTCGTACACTACGAAGTTATCCTGGGATACATTGACAGGAACCCTGACCTGCAGCACTGCAGCAAAATAAGCACTGCAGAAGCTCACCTTCAAACGAAAACGGAAGACCTGTAAATATGCTCCTGAAAGTCATCACAAATGTTCGAAAAAGGCTAGAAATGGTTCCGTCCATTCTTCATCTTACTGCACAGCAAATCGTTCGTACTGGATAAAAGTGTTTATCGCAATGAAACTTCCTGACAGATGAAAATTGTGTGCCGAACCAGGGCTGTGATTCAGAACTTAGCATGCCGGGAACAGGGCTCTTACACGAACGTGGTGCTTGATATTTGGCTGTCAGTGCTCAAGCGTTGAACTCGGTTGGCAAAGATATCGGTTCTAAGTTTCATGCAGCCACTTTGTTGTAAGTTGCCAGCTTATTTTTTCTGGGCTTACTTCTGCTTTAGAAAACTTTGGTCAATCTATTGTAAACCCGCGGTGGCCGAGCGGTTCTAGGCGCTACAGTCTGGAACAGCGCGACCGCTACGGTCGCAGGTTCGAATCCTGCCTCGGGCATGGATGTGTGTGATGCCCTTAGGTTAGTTAGGTTTAAGTAGTTCTAAGTTCTGGGGGACTGATGACCTCAGATGTTAAGTCCCACAGTGCCCAGAGCCATTTGAACCATTTTCTATTGTAAATAAACACACTTGTCTCTCCGTACGTTTGTTTCCTTTCTTTTTAGATCCGCGTCCGTGCTTTTGCACATATTATAGTTGGGGTACCGGAACTGCGGAAGACTTCTTGGAAGGTACTAACTGGCAATTGACAGGGCAATGCCACTTGGTCGAACCGGCCTTTCTTTGAAGATCAGCCTTGGGCACCGCTCGTCAGAAGTCGCAATACAAATACAATCTGCCGTAGTGCACAGCCACCTGCAGCGTCGCTTTTCAATACCTTGAATGTGAAAGGAGGAGAAATAAGTGCAATGAGAACCAATAATTATCCCACCTTTGTAGGCATGGGATCCCACCGAATTCAGGCACTGCCAAAACCGAATGTTTAACACAATGTAAGAACCGGCAGGACTGGCTGCTATAAGTAATTTACCATACTGCAGTGCCTGTGTTGTTTCGGTGTACTCTGCAATGTGATTCAGATGTGCATGCATGACGGCTTCTATCGTCAGCTGTATGACTCAAACCAAGATTTCTCACTTTACACAACTGGTCGCCTTAACTGCTCTGGCTATCCTTGCACGCTCCTCCGACAGACCAAAAGTTCCATATATCACCGTTTTGTCCACAGCCGGTAGTTGTACAGATGTTGTGGATCTCCTGTACAGAGAGATGAATGGTTAAAATTGCGAACTCGTCTTTAGGCATGCAATACCATATTGCAGTGCCTCTCTAGTTTCTATATGCTCTGCAATATTCTCTTCTGTTCCAACCTTTTCATCTAAGAGTAGCACTTACCTTCTCAATTATTTGCTTGCTGCATTCCAATCTCTGCGTTCCCCTGCAGTTTTTACTCCCCTCTAGTTCGAGTGTCATTCGGAAAGTGAAGAGCGCTTTGTTTTGACACGTGACAGCGTCCCCCACCATCACAGCCGACCGAACACTGACCTTGGCACGCGTCCGTTTCAGTTTGGCAACAGTACGGTTGATACCTGCTTAGCTGTGCGGCTTTGAAATGTGTGACAAAACTGAAGATCTCACCAAGAGTGAGGTGCGCAGTGTTATGCTGTCTTTAAACACGCAAAAAGTGTAATCCATCGAACTTTATAGACAGGTAACTGAGGTTTACAGTAATGTGATGAGTCCGCAGCTCGTGGTCGTGCGGTAGCGTTCTTGCTTCCCACGCCCGGGTTCCCGGGTTCGATTCCCGGCGCGGGCAGGGATTTTCTCTGCCTCGTGATGACTGGGTGTTGTGTGAAGTCCTTAGGTTAGTTAGGTTTAAGTAGTTCTAAGTTCTAGGGGCTGATGACTATAGATGTTAAGTCCCATAGTGCTCAGAGCCATTTGAACCATTTGAGTAATGTGATGAACGAAGCGTTAGTTCGAGAACGGTGTATCACTTTTAATGACCGAGGGAAGAATGCTCACGACAAAAATCGCTCGGGCCGGCCTTCAATGGTGACTGACGGACAAAAATCAAGGACTGAGAAAAAAGTCCAAGAAGGCAGACGTTTCACAATTAGTGGACTGCAGCGGCCTACCGTCAGACGTTTCAACGACTTGGCCGCGTCATTAAGAACAAGCGACGCGGAAGACTAACCAGTAGAGTCATCCTCCTCCACGATAATGCATGTCCCCACGCAGCTACAGGACTTCCTTCAGCTGTTTCATTGGGAAAATATTTCAACATGCGCCATACAGTCCGCAATCAGTCACAAGTGATTATCACTTATTCCCCAAATTGGAAGATTTTTTGAGTGGGCAACACAACGGAAGTGATGATGAACATAAAGAAAAACTGGTTCAACAACTTGGCAGAAAATGAGCATGCGGAAGACTTAGAAATGTCGGTAAAAAGGTACAAGTGCCTAAATCTGAACGGTTACTTCGTAGAAAAGTAGGTTCTGTATCAAACTGTATGTAAAACACAGTTTCGTTTAATTGTATAAAATTAAAATTTCTGTAGAAAAAACTTTCTTTACTTTCCGAATAACCCACCTACCATGGAAGTCATTCCCTGATGTCTCAAGAGATGCTCAAGAATCCTGTCCCTTCTTCTTGTTTGTGTTTTCCATAAATCCCTGTCCTCGCCAATTCTGCAAAGAATTCCCTCACTCCTTACCTTACCACACCACATCATTTTCAACATTCTTCCATAGCACATCTCAAATGCTTCGATTCTCTTCTGTTCCAGTTTTCCCATAGTCCATCTTCCAATTCTATACAATGCCGTACCCCAAACATACATCCTCAGAAACTTCTTCCTCAAATTAAGTTCTTTGTTTAATACTAGTAGACTTCTCTTGGACAGGAATGCCCTTTTTGTAAGTACGAGCCTGCTTTTTATGTCCTCCTTGCTCCATCACTCACGGATTATTTCGATGCCTCGGTAGCAGAACTTCCTAACTTAATCTGCTTTGTGACCACCAGTTCTGATGTTAAGTTTTACGGTATTCTCATTTCTGCTGTTTTCACTACTTTCTTCGATTTACTCTCAATCTATATCCTGCACTCATTAGACCATTCAACAGATGTTTGATACTTCTTCACTTTCACCGAGGTTAGCAACGTCATCAGTGAACATCATTGATATAATTTCATCCTGAGTTTTAATGCCATCCTTTAACCATTCATTCATTTCTGTCATTGCTTCTTCGATATGTAGACAGAACAGAGCTGGCAAAACATTACATCCCTGTATTAAACCCGTTTTAATCCGAGCACTTCGCTCATGGACTTCCAGTCTTATGGTTTTCTCTTGTGCGTGTTGTATATTACCCATATTGCCCTATAGCTTACCCTATTTTTCTCAGAATTTCGGATATCTTGCGCGATCATACCTTGTCCACGTCTTTCCCATATCGACAAATCCTATGAAACTGTATTGATTTTTCTTCAGTGCTTTCGTTATCATAGAAACTGCTTCTGTGGTGCCTTACCTTCCTAAAACCAAACTGACAGTCATCTTACAGATCTTCAATTTTCTTTTCCATTCTTCTGTATATCAGTCTTTTCAACAACTTGGATGCATAGTTCTTAAACAGATTGTTCTATAATTCTTGCACTATTCGGCTCTTGCTATCTTCTAAATTTTGTGGATGATGTTTTTCCGAAAGTCTGATGGTATATCTCCAGTCTCGTAGATTCTTACAACAACGTCAGTATCTTTCTTTTGCCACTTCCCCCCATGATTCCAGAAATTCCAATGGAACTTTTTAAAATGAAGAACCAAAGAAACCAGCACACATGCCTAATATCGTGTAGGGCCCCGCAACCACGCAAAAGTGCCGCAACACGACGTGGCGTGGACTAGACTAATGTCAGAAGTAGTGCCGGAGGGGACTGACGCCATAAAGCCGTAAGAGTACGAGGTGATGGAGATCTCTTTTGAACAGCATGTTACAAGGCGTCCCAGATATGCTTAATAATGTACGTGTTGTATATTACCCATATTGCCCTATAGCTTACCCTATTTTTCTCAGAATTTCGGATATCTTGCGCGATCATACCTTGTCCACGCCTTTCCCATATCGACAAATCCTATGAAACTGTATTGATTTTTCTTCAGTGCTTAAACTAAAAAGAGCTGGAGCCACTCTGCAGCAATTCTGGATGTGTGGAGTGTCGCATTGTCCTGCTGGAATTGCCCGTGGGAATGCACAATGGACGTGACTGGATGCAGATGATCAAACAGGATGCTTACGTATATCTCATCTGTCACAGTCGTATCTAGACACTTCAGGGGTCCCATATCACTCCAGCTGCACACACCCCACATCATTATAGAGCCTCCACCAGCTAGAACAGTCTCCTGCTGACATGCTGGGTCTGTGGCTTCATGAGGTGGTTTCCATATCTGTACACGTCTATCTGCTCGATTCAATTGGAAACTAGACTCGTCCGACCACGCAACAGGTTTCCAGCCATCGACAGTCCAATGTCGGTGTTGACACGCCAATGCGAGGCGTTAGGCTTTGTGTCGTGCAGTCATCGAGCGTACACCAGTGGGCCTTCGGCTCCAAAAGCCAGTAACGATGATATTTCGTTGAATGGTTCGCACGCTGACACCTTTTGATGGCTCAGCACTGAAATCTGCAGCAATTTGCTGAAGAGTTGCACTTCTGTCACGTTGGACGATTTTCTTCAGTCGTCGTTGGTCCCTTTCTTGCAGGATCTTTTTAAGGCCACAGCGATGTCGGAGATTTGATGTTTTACCGGATTACTGATATTCACGGTACACTTGTGAAATGACTGTATAGGAATTCCCACTTCATCGCTGTGTCCCATCGCTCATGCGCCGACTATAATACCACGTTCAAACTAACTTAAATCTTGATAACCTGCCATTGTAACAGCAGTCATCGATCTAACAACTGCGTCAGACACTAGTTATCTTGTATATTCATTGCCGACCGCAGCGCCGTACTCTGCCTGCATACTTATCTCTGTATTTGAATACGCATGCCTATACCAGTTTCTTTGCCACTTCAGTGTATATCACATCTGTCTTAATTGATCTCACAAGGCTCTTTTAAATTATAACTCTAATACTAGAGCACGTATAACTTCCTTATCAATTCCCGTTTTTTCTTCTATCACATCAACAACAAGACCTCCCACTAACATAGATATTCAATGTGCTCTTCCCACCTAACCACTCTCTCCTCTGCATTTGACAGCGGAATGTTCGTTGTACACTTATTGTTGCTGCCCTTGCTTTAAATTTGGTTTTTCTGTATGTTGAGTGACTCTTTCCAAAAGTCATTTCTTTTTCGATTTCTTCATATTTTTGTTGCAGCCATTTCGCCTTAGCTTCCCTGCAATTCTTATTTATTTCATTCCTAAGAGAAGTGTATGTCTGTATTCATGAATTTCCTTGAAAATTTTTGTACTTGCGTCGATCAGCTAAAATATTTGTGCAGTTACCCATAGTTTCCGAGCAATTACCTTTTTGTTTCCTTCCAACTTCCGTGACTGCTCTTCTTAGAGATGGCCATTCCTCTTCAACTGTCCTGCCTACTGAGCTATTGATTATCGCAATATCTGTAGCCTCAGAGAACTTCCGGCGTATCTCTTTGTTTCTTAGTGTTTCCGAATTCCACATCTTTCTACATTGAATCTTCCTGACTAGTCTCTTAAACGTCAGCCTACCTTTCATCATTACTAAATTGTGGTCTGAGTCTACATCCGTTCCTGTGTACGGCTTGCAACCCAAGCTCTTCCTGAACATGATGTAATCTAACTGAAATCGTCCCGTGCCTCCTGAGCTTTTTCAGGTATACCTCCTCCTCCTCCCTGATTCTCGAACAGAGAATTCGCTATTGCAAGCTGTAATTTATTGCAGGACTCAATCACTCTCTCCTCTCTCATCCCCCCTACGAAAGCCATATTCTCCAGCAACACTTTCTTTTACTTCTTCCCCTGAAACCGCGTTCCAGTCCTCCGTCACTATTAGAGTTTCGTTTCCCTTTGCATACTGAATTACCCATTCAATATAGTGACATCCTTTCTCTGTTTCTTCATTCTGTACTTATGATGTCTGCACGTGTACCTGATACATTGTTGTCGGCGTTGGTTTGCTATTGATTCCTATGAGAACAACCGTATCACTCAAATGTTCCCAGTAACTGACTGCCTATTTTCTTCTTTATAACGAATCCTACTCCAGTTATACCACTTTCTGCAGTTGTTGATATTACCTTATACTCTTTCGACCACAAATACTTGACTTCTTTCCTTTTCAGTTCACCGACCCTCACTATATCCACATTGAATGTTAGCATTCCCTTTTCAGATTTTCTAACTTCCATACAACGACAAAACTTCTGATATTCCTCGTCCCAATTCGTAGAGCATTTCTCTGTCATTAGTTACTCGATCTTTTTCTCGTCACCCCCACCCTCCACCTCCCTTGGCAGTCACCTCATAGAGATCCTAATGGGGACTAGTCTGGAATCTTCTGCCTATGGAGAGATCATCATGACACTTTTTTAGTAACTGGCCACATGTTGCAGGCGTTGGAACAATTTATTTCGATTTTCACCACTTTTCTCTAATTATGCAAAGAAAAATAGCCTTAAAATCATGGCCGAGCGGTTCTAGGCGCTACAGTATGGAACCGCGTTACCGCTACGGTCGCAGGTTCAAATCCTGCCTCGGGGATGGGTGTGTGTGATGTCCTTAGGTTAGTTAGGTTTCAGTAGTTCTAAGTTCTAGCAGACTGATGAGCTCAGAAGTTAAGTCCCATAGTGCTCAGAGCCATTTGAACCTTAAAATCATATCATCTCACAAGTTGGTTCTTATAATTCGTAATTTTATAAAGAATCATACTATAAATTTTCGTAATGATCGGTTCTATACTTTTTGAGTTGATTGAAATGTGAAAAAAGTCATTTCTAGATCAACACGTTTGAAAAATAAATTCTCGGAAGCTAGAAATTCGAGGACGGCAACAGAAATGCAAAATACTCACCGATTAATCTGCGATTCCAACACCATATAGTAATCGTTCTTCTTCCTCATAGGCTTCGTTTTGCGCTTGCAACAGTGCTTTCCGAGCTTTCCGACCTTCCTTGGATTCCAATGAACCACGTCGATTCTGTCGACTCACCTGCTGGTTATCCACTTGTTCGGCATAACTGAAGCTTTGCGTGCCTACTACAATTCCTGACTCGTTCATGACCATCAGAAAGGATTAATTTCCTTCATTTAATAAGCCCGCTGCTAAATACGATGTCAATTCAACGACTTTTGGTCCGGGGTCAAGTGTTTAGGAGGTATTCGCCAAATAGTGGAATTAAAACTTGCGTTCGTATTTTGTGTGTGGCCACCTAAACATCTCTCCAGTAATTCATCGCTTGATAAATCTTCATATACTGGAAGAATTTCCTTCTGTACGTCGGAGCGCAATGGAGTAGGGTGCGGTTCATGTTCCATTCCAAGACCTGTTCGTTTATGCCACTCGCCCCAGCTGTCTTCTCCCTCTGGGCAACACTCGTGTCGAGGATTTTCAGCCATGGAAATCGTTCGATAGTATGTCACCATAATTGCTTTTTCGAACCCGATGTGCACTCGATTCTATGCTCATAAAATCTAAACGAATGCGAATTTCGCGTTGAAATTTTGTCAGCGTATTCTTGGATAGTTAAGCTAACGATTTATGCAACAAAAATTGAATTTTTTTAACCTCTTAATGTGGTTTCCCCCCTTAATGCAGTGGTTTCCATTGCCTTCTGCGTCCTCCTGCTTTTAATGCTTGCTGATTATATTGTGCCCTGAAAAACAGTCCACTTCTCTATCCTCGGTGACATGGTCAGTAACAGAATGAGACTGACTTCTTATGCTGGAAGTCTTCAATCACCAATGCTGATGATTTTTATTAAAAATTTTAACATTGGTGGAGTTCGAATACGGGACAGAGAACGTTTTGATTACTAGTCAAACACGCTACCATTAGACCCCTATAAAATAACATAATCATATTGATACAGCTGACAATCAGACATGCATGTATGTCTGCAACATATTCCAAAGTATACGGAAAAATCACGGGCACAGAAATACGGAATTTTACGGCTAAAACGAGGCCCCGGTTTCAATCAAACGTCTATCCCTGTACAAGACTCACAGTATCTGTGCAAGTATAGGATGTAGATAAAATACTGACATGGAAGTTTGAGTCGATCCAGAGGGGATTCTCGTATAGCTGATGTGGTTAAGGTAACCGGCCGTGCAAAGCGGGTAATCTGGGTTCGGGTTCTAGTTCGGGACAAATAATTGATTTTAACCGATACATTGGGCGGCTGGAGTTTCACCATGTTTGCAGCTACCAATTTTATTCTTGTATAAATAATTTAGAAGTTAGAGAGAGAACCGCAGCTGTGCTGGAAAGGTCCAGCCTTATTGGCAACAGATAGAGACAGAGAGAGGACAGCAGGCAGTTTTTCAGAGCCCATTGTAAGGAAGCATATCACTGGCTAGCCGCTTGAAGCAAGAATCCGGGTAGGGGACCAGCTCCTCTTAAGGCATCTTTTTACTGTTCAGCGCTCGGAATATCCATACTTCAGTCAACACAAATTATGTGACGGACGAAAAACGCGAAAACACTTGTCCTCTTACGAAGGAGTCGGCTCAAAATCCCTTCTCTGTGAGACTTCTCCACACTTCATCATCCGATCATTTCTGCAGCCAGAAACCAGTTACTATTTTGGAGACACTTCAGCCTCCACAGCAGATTAACTTGGTGAGATCTAGCCATGGCAACAAAACGAGCCGAAGGGACAGGCAAATCATTGTTACTGAGTTTCAGTAGTTTCAAACTTAATTCTGAAGACATGCTTGCAGATTTTACGATCAATATGGTTTCAACTCCGGCCACAGATGCAACCGCACACCCTTCTCAAGTGCTACCTTCCTCTTATTACTAACATTTCGTCAGTCTCGGTATGACATCACGAATGTAATTGATTCCTACAGACACGTGTTTATTACAATCATATCCCACTTCCTTTAACCAGAATTTCCAGTGTATAAGTCCAGTTTTGTCAATGTATGTCAGTCGATTTATCAAGAACTTTTCACGTAATTATTTGATTCTCATTTAATTTCGTAGATGACTACTGTGTTATTCATTACTTGTATTTTGGTGGGCAACGATTAATTATGTCAGATCAACATGGCCGCTATGCATATCTCTAGTCAATACACAAAGAGTTGATCTTTCAGGCTCTTTTACCTCAGATCAGATATCTTCAGTGAACCAACATTACAACTTTATAGCATATGAGCAATACATAAACGATGTTAACAGTAAGCAATTTCCTCATTGCCTTCTTGTCGAATGTGAGTGTTGGTATCTGACAGAAACACGAGGTGATATTGCTGAAGGAAAAAGTCTGAAGGAAAAGTTGACTGTTCGGAAGAAGAGTGAGGAATATTACGGTAAGATTAACGGACGAAAAGGAAGAAAATACAAATATGAATCTACAAGATAAGCATAGATAGTTTATAGTGCGGCAGAAATACTAGTTCCGTGCTACACAGAAAGAATACAAATCGGATACACCGAGAGGGAAGCTACGCCGGTAAACTCTGAATGCAGAGTGGTTTTCAATGAGACACAAGTTGCAGGATAATTTGATTCACAGCCGTACAGCTTAAATGCAGGTGGAGCAAGAGGAAGATTTTGCGTTACGCGGCGGTATAGCCAAGATGCGGCACATATTCGATATGGTGTTACAGGTACGGGACGATGACAGGTATACGATGTGTGAGGAGGGGTATGAGGACACGAGTGACTAAGGAAGTGGGGGAGTAAACATATCGTATGAAATCAGTCCGCCTATCCGGTAGTACCCAGACAAACTCTGTAAGTAGGCTGTTTATGTTTTCTTATTGGCAACGTTACGTAGCGCTCTGTATGAAAATCACTGGCTGTGTTGTGAGCAGTCTGTGGCCAATTTGCATTGTTGTCTGCCATTGTAGTGTTGGGCAGCTGGATGTGAACAGCGCGTAGCATTGCGCAGTTGAAGGTGAGTTGTCAGCAGTGGTGGATGTGGGGAGAGAGATGGCGGAGTTCTGAAATTTGTAAGACTGGATGTCATGAACTGCTATATATATTATGACTTTTGAACACTAGTAAGGTAAATACATTGTTTGTTCTCTATCAAAATCTTTCATTTGCTAACTATGCCTATTAGTAGTTAGTGCCTTCAGTAGTTTGAATCTTTTGTTTAGCTGGCAGTAGTGGCGCTCGCTGTATTGCAGTAGTTCGAGTAACGAATATTTTTGGTGAGGTAAGTGATTTGTGAAAGGTATAGGCTATTGTTGGTCAGGGCCATTCTTTTGTAGGGATTTTTGAAAGTCAGATTGCGTTGCGCTAAAAATATTGTATGTCAGTTTAAACACAGTCATGTATAATTATTCTAAGGGGACGTTACATTTTACTACATCAGTGACAGATGTTTACGTAATTACACAGTTGGATAACTTCACACTTACGAAATTGTATTTTGTCTGTACTTTGTGAACTGTTCATATTTTTCGGAACCACTGTGATACTATGAGAGCTTTGAATGATGTATTTGGTATGGGATCATGATTTTAAAGTACGTTTGAGGTAGATGACACTACTGAAATGAGCAGAGAATTTTTTTAGGTTTTGAAATTATTGGAGGAAGCTACAACGATTTTGAGAATTGACTGTGATGTTATGATATTATTACGACGACGATGTGTATTATGCTGTTCTGTATGATCAATAAGATGATGATACCGTATATGAGGAGTTTGATTATGCTACGTATTTCTTATGATGAAATATTGAAGAAGTGTCAACGAATATGTATATGTATAATAAGGTAAGGAATAATGTTTAGTGGTTAGGGACTGAGCTTTGTGGAAAAGGATGTTGGAAACCAAGAATCGTATTCTACAATAATGAAATGTATGTAAATGCGTGAATGTATTACAATGCCGACGAAAATTTTTTTGGACACTGTTATATCAATAGGATTTTGTTTCTACAGATTTGTAATGCAAATTCTTGACCTGTGAAATTTTTTATATGAGACTGCCACTGTAGCGGAAACTGCTGTCGTAAATATTTCAGTAAGAAAGGTAAGTGACCTTGACGTAATGCGTTTTGGGCGCCCAGCTGAGAGATAGTTGTCTGACAAAGCCATTAGATGAAAAAAAAAGAGGCCATTATCCTCGCTATTGACATTCCTTTGTAGAAAGCATCGCAAATACGACACGCTCATTACTTGGAAAGATACTTACATCTGCACCCCTGATTATGACAAGCGTCTTTCTACGAGAGTTGAGAGAATTTCTACTAACTTATGAAATGCCACATAGCTGTTGAATGATGCTTTTATGCTTTGGTTTGCGTAATTGCTTATTTCACTTGATATCTGTTTTCCAGCTGTGTTTCAGCATTTGCTAATGTGAAAACTTTCTGTCAACAGATCTATTAAATAATAATTTTATTATCCATGTTCTTTGAAAAAGGAGCACTTGGAAAGGAAAGAACAATAAGAAGGGATTAATAAGAGTAACTGTATACATAATTTTGTTTTCAAGTACTTGGTAATTTCTTTTTTAGAATAAATTGCGATGCATCACTCTAGTATTAAGATGTGACATAGGTATTAAACATAGCCATTTTAGTGTACTATTTTTTTTTTTGCTTGAGCTATGTTATGTTTAGATATAAGTTATTGCATTTGCTGCTGCTGTTTGCCAGGCATAGTGCTACTAAATTTCACTTTACATTACACTGTTAAGCCAGTTTTACTACTGATTTATTTTTCTTGTTGCTGCACATTGGCTCATATTAGTTGTAATTTTGCATTTTATCTGTTAATTTAGATTTACTGCTGCTTGCTTTGCTCTCTGCATTTTTTTGTCATTGCTGTTTGTGTTAATTATTTTGTGCTGCTGCATTACCTCATCCCTTAGTTTAACATCTGAGCTCAGTAGATTTAAGTTAGCTTAAGAGGGGGTAGACTATACAAGAGAATGAGTTATGATGAATTGGAATAAATGCATTGAGAAGCTATAAGAAAATGGTTTGGCCAAGAAAGTAGTGTACAGTGGAGAAAAACTATTTTTGAAAGAGGATGTGAACAGAATACAGAAAGCAAGCTTGGATAGAATTTTTTTGGTGGAAACAAATGTTGAAATAAGAGGAAAGATGTATGGAATGAAGTTTTGGGGTGGACTGCAGTACCAAATGTCACACTGAAAACAAACCCTGTCCTGTATTTTTGTGTTATTGCACTATGTGAATTTGTGTTTTTCCTGTCTTAATGTGTTTAGCTGATAAGAGTTATGTTGTAGAATTTTTCTGATAATATGTTATTTACTTTGTAAAGATGTTTAGACATTATGTATTCTGTTCTGTTTTAATGCTCATGTGTGAAGTTGATGTTTCGAAAGTTATTCTGATCTTTTATGTATGTACTCATGTCATAATTCCTGTAACGCTGATTTATATGTTATTTCGATTCTTTTGTAAAGCCTGTACTACAAATGTTATCTGTATTGTTATTTTCTTTAATGATGTATTTTGTACCTTTGTAATTGTATTCTTATGTTATATAATTGTAATTGACACCAGTTCATCAAGCTAAGTAACTTGTAAGTTACATTTCACTGCACACGTTTCTGTTGGTTATAGTATATGGACAATATGTGAGAAGTAGGGATTGATAGTGTTTGCATGTGTGTTAATAATTCAGCAAGGGACTGGATAACAGCATTGCTGGTTTTAAGGACAATTAAAAAATTTTTTGTGAGTGCACAAGTGGTGGTTTATGGACTTGCTATATTGTCCGCAAAACTCTTCGATGGTGATTGTGCACCTGCAGAGTCGCAACAGATGGTTGCTGGCTGTCTCTACAACGACTACAGTGGGTCTGCATCTTTGATGATCCATCAATACCATTATTTCTACAAGGACTGCAGTGGATTTGCACCTTTGGTGGCCCACCAATACCATACTCTCCACCAAGACTATAGTGGGTCTGCTCTGTGATGACCTACCTACCAATACTCTTCAAAATTTCGACTGACTCTGCTGTGGGTTTGCTCTGTTGTGGACCAATACCTGTCTGCATGTCAAGAGTCAGCACTGTCTTTCCGTTGGAAGAACAACACTACTTCTTCAAGATTGCATGGAAATCCACTACTTCCGTGTGCATTTTCTTTTACTGCTCAGATTTTGAGAAAAAAAACACTGCAATTTTACTGTGATGAATGATCAGGACTGTCTTTATGGACTGTGAGAAAATTTTAGCTTTTGACCAACATTGTATCAATAAGTGTGTGCATTTGATATCTTTGTTATTGTAATTATGAAAAATTTTATCAAATCATTATTGGTCACTGCCCAAAACAATTTGTAAAATTTTTTGTGGGGAGCATGGGGGCTATGTAAGTAGGCTGTTTATGTTTTCTTATTGGCAACGTTATGTAGCGCTCTGTATGAAAATCACTGGCTGTGCTGTGTGCAGTCTGTGGCCAGTTTGCATTGTTGTCTGCCATTGTAGTGTTGGGCAGCTGGATGTGAACAGCGCGTAGCGTTGCGCAGTTGGAGGTGAGCCGTCAGCAGTGGTGGATGTGGGGAGAGAGATAGCGGAGTTTTGAAATTTGTAAGACTGGATGTCATGAACTGTTATATATATTATGACTTTTGAACACCAGTAATGTAAATACATTGTTTGTTCTCTATCAAAATCTTTCATTTGCTAACTATGCCTATTGGTAGTTAGTGCCTTCAGTAGTTTGAATCTTTTATTTAGCTGGCAGTAGTGGCGATCGCTGTATTGCAGTAGTTCGAGTAACGAATATTTTTGGTGAGGTAAGTGATTTGTGAAAGGTATAGGTTATTGTTGGTCAGGGCCATTCTTTTGTAGGGATTTTTGAAAGTCAGATTGCGTTGCGTTAAAAATATTGTGTGTCAGTTTAAACACAGTCATGTATAATTATTCTAAGGGGACGTTACAACTGTGCACAGAAACGACTGATATGACCAAACGACCGAGAATAACACACTTTAGTAGTCTTCCGTATTTCGTACATGCAGGTATACAGCAGCTGCGAATTTCTTGAGGTAAACATGTTTGCTGCGTATGTTGTTTTATTTTGAAATAATGACTTTGTATTACGATTTAGCTCGAAAGGCGTCTGCTTTGATGCGAAACGCCTTTCGTGAGGCGTATTCTTGCGAGCGTCAAAATTCGTTTGTCTGCGTCAAAGATCTGTGGTCACCACTCTGTCGGGAGGAGCAGTACATCTCCGGGTAGAAACCGTGAGCTTTGACCGGAGACGGCCAGCAGGAAGAAGGGCAGAGAGCCTTGAGGGCTGCCATAAGACTCACAAAACGAATTTCGCAGCCGTGGATGGCGGCGGAATTCGTTTTGGGGGACCTTCCTGGCACATCTCAAAGCTCTCTGGTCTGCGTGCTGCTGCCGTGATGACTGGACGTGCTGATAGATCACGGTGCATGGACACTGACAGGCGCGGAGCTGGGCACATTCATCCGACTTCGATTATTGTGAGATTGTTATTGGCTTTGCACATTTACGCTGCATTTACGTGATTGTAAACTACGCGGCTTTTCAGATCAGGAAGAACTACATTCGTTATATATGAAACGCGTTCACAGTTGTGAACATGAACGACGATTAGCTGCATAAGAGAATGACGACAATGAAAACTTGTGCCGGACCGGGACTCGAACCCAGTTTCAAGCTTTAGACGAGTGGTCGCCTTAACCTCTTTGGCTATCCATGCGGGACCCACGGCCAGACAGAAACTTCCACCTGTCGTCGTTCATGCGTCACAATCTGTACTCGTACACACATTATTTAATTCCCATACAGGGGAGTACGTGTATATCCAAAATAACATTGATTTATTCTTCCTAATAACACAGACACTGCAATATTTTAATTATATTTCTTTCCGTGATAAATTTTTCTGTAAAATTTAACGATGGGGAATGCACTTTGTAAAAAAGTGTTGCAGGAATTAATAATGTGCCATAATTTTTTTTTCTATTGTATCTGACATGAATGTAAAGTCTCACGGTCCGTTTAGCTGTATTCGAATATTAATCATTAAATTATGTTTTAGCATAGTTGGAATTTTTGCAGACTTATTAACACCTCTCTTTGGTCCATTTTTGCATTAATTTTTTATACGTTCCGTACCTCCACATGTATTCACT
Source organism: Schistocerca piceifrons (assembly GCF_021461385.2). Taxonomy (NCBI): domain Eukaryota; kingdom Metazoa; phylum Arthropoda; class Insecta; order Orthoptera; family Acrididae; genus Schistocerca; species Schistocerca piceifrons. Next base: position 497,927,855 of record NC_060139.1, on the reverse strand, counting down.
CAAGAACCATGTTATCGAAACGTACCTCATCCCTTTTAATTGTATTCACAGTTGGGGGTAAAGTAGCCTGCCTTCGCATTGTAGATTTGTGCAGCAGACTGCAGATTTTCTAAATAAGAATTTCAGCCATACATGTAAAGTATGTATCGCTGTTGAATTTCGAGACACGTACCACCCGACAATGGAGACATTGAGATAATTTTGTTACCACACTATATCATAATTTTCAGATTATTAGGTGACTTAGGGCATAGATGACAAAGCATTTGCAATTCATAAATTTTATCTGTAAGATCCAATTTCTTTATAGTAAGTGCGTGAGACCTCTTTCCTGAAGTCCCTACCACTCCGAAACTTAAGTAATTTCAGTCACATTGCGTTTAGTTTTATATTGGTCACAAGTGATGTATAGGGCTAGCATTTCAGATCATAAAACGGGTGTTATATTCGCTTACAGTACAAAAAAAAATACAGAAGGGTATCAAGCTATCAGCTAATTTCACCCCCTTGGGAGTTTTCATGTTTACGAGAGGTGAAAGCAATACCACAAGTTTCTAAAATGTAATGTACCCACAGAAAATCTCAAATTTGAAAATACATTACTATACTACAGTGCTATACATATATGTATAATACCCCAACGACAGCTGTAACACATGGTGAGGAAATAATAAATACAACGGAAACTCCCAAATTCCTAGGTGTCCTGACGAGAATTTAAACTAGAAAAAGTTTCGAAACTACTAAAAAAACTTATAAGTCACATTTTCACTTAGAGTCACTGTAAATCTTGGGGAGAGACGAATCAGTAAGTTGACGTATTTTTCAACATTTCTTTTGTATTTGTAAATAAAAACGCCTTCTCTTGCTGCACAATGCTTGCTACGGAGGATGGCCACGCAAAGAAACTCGTTGTTCGTATTTCCATTCAGTAATGTAACTCATTCCTCAAAATGTACGTAATTTCTATACAATAAAAGGGCTTTCATTTTTCCATATTTAAGGTTTTTCTTTAGCACAAAAATCGGTTCTCAAAGCTACAACTAAAATTTTTGGTGCCTTACCCAGTGATAGAAAATGACTGACAAAGAGAAAACCAAAATTTGAAAAGAAACTGAAAAAGATTTTCCTTGACAACTCCCTCCATTCCGTTGGAGAACTTTATTATTGTAATGTGTAAAAGGAAGTGGGCAGGTATTACTAATTCATATCTGTATATTTAAAAAAAGTTTAGCCATATTAACAAATTAAAATATAATAATCCAGTCCACATTATTACGATTTATCGTGCATGTGGTCTATAGAATAGGAAACTAACTAATTGTAAAAATTTACACTGCTCTGTTACATCAATCACACTAAAAAAATTGAAGCTTATAGTGCCATATACCCACACATCTGTACAGAGAACGCAATATACGATGGTGTTCTCAGTCACGTTTTCTCACTATAGCAGTTACCGGAGGAACCCGCATGTACATAATTGTTTAGCGTAATTAACACTGAAACCTAAAATCATAAATTTCACATCATACTACCGTCAAATGAAGCCGCAACGTACTGTCTCAAACGTGAAGCCCATTTCCAAAAGATAAAATTCCGATCATTATACAGGTTATGTCTTTGTGCCAATGTGTAACAATAAAAATACGTTACTATAGCATTCAAATGGAACTACACATGGCGTGGTCAGCATCTTAAAATCAAAAAGAATGCATGTCAAGAAATTCAAGAGCACGACAGTATCGAGCTGTCCGCCCCGAGAACTGAGTGGTCAGCGTGACGGATTGCCGTCCTACGGACCCGGGTTCGATTCCCGGCTGGGTCGGGGATTTTCTCCGCTCAGAGAGTGGGTGTTGTATTGTCTTTATCATCATTTGATCCCGATCCGGCCCACAGGTCGCCCTAATATGGCGTCAAATGTAATAAGACCTGCACCAAGGCGGCCGGACCTGCCCCGTAAGGGGCCTCCCGGCCAATGACGCCAAACGCTCATTTCCAGTATCGAGCTGAAAGTATTCCTACTGAAAGTACTGCTGGAAAAAATCTCTGTGCCAAAAATAGGTAATGTAGAGTAATTAAATTTCGGGAGTACATTTGTTTGGGTAACATATTCAAGTGATTAACATTGCTAGATCACTGGTTAACGCGAGCGCGAGATAAGTCATTGTAAATGTTGAATGCTGGTATGTTAATAACCGTTGTAACCGCCAGAATGTTTAATACAAAGATGCAACCGCCCATGCATTGTGTTGTAAAGGTGCCGGATGTCCGACTGTGGGATGGAGTTCCAGGCTGGCTGTACGTGGTCGGTCAGTACAGTTACGGTTAATGCTGTTTGTGGACGACGCTGGAATTGTCCGATGACGTCCCATATGTGATCGATTGAAGATAGATATAGTGTTCGAGCAGGCCAAGGCAGCATGTCTACACCGTGTAGAGTATGTTGGGTTACAACAGCGGTATGTGGCGAACCTGGAAAGTTGATCTTTAATGCCAACACAACAAGTCATATCACCAAACTGACGTACATATGTACACTCAGGGTGCGTGAGGTTACAATGAGAGTGTTCCTGCTGTCATACGAGATCGCGCCCCAGGCGATAATTCCTGCTCTAGGTGTAGTGCATCTAGCATGCACATGTGTTTCTTGTAGGCCCTCAACTGACCTCCTAATCAAGGCTCCGGCATCACTGTCACCAAGGCAGAACCAGCTTTTTTTTTCACCAGAAGACACAACAGGCCTCCACCCTGCCATCAAATGAGCTCTAGTTTGACATAACTAAAGCCGCAAATGGCGGTGGTTTGGGGTCAGTATAATGCACACTACTGGGATCTGAGTCGGAGCTGTCCTTGACGTAACCGATTTGCAGCACATCTTCGCGTCACTGTGGTGCCAACCGCTGCTCGCGTTGCTGCTGCAGGAACACGTCGATCTTCCTTCTCGCTAGTGCCACAGGCCGTCCCGGAGCCAGGACCTCTTCTGACCGTACTGTCTTGTGGCCACCGCTGCCTGCAATCATGCCTCTCGAACGTTACGACGCGTATTTAAAGCAAAACCTGATTTGCATTCTCACTGTGGCACTACTAGCGCCACTCTTATGCGACTGGCGCGAAACTCGAATAGATGTCGTCTTTCAGATGTAGATCACGCCTAAAAACTTTCGCTTATGTCACACAACTTCTTCTAGGAGTTGCAATTTTTTTCGTCAGTATATACATATGTATATAATAATTAGAAGGAAAACACCCGTCCTTGTGTCAGCTATGCACACGCATATGGAATATGTAAACATGGTCCTCTTAAAAGGAACGATCATGCACTTATGTACTTCACAGTGAACTTTGACTTGAGAAAAGCGTAACGCACTGAAATCGCACTTATTTAGTAAGAGTCCAGGCTAAAATGTTGTCCTTTCGAAAATACTGCAGGACTATGGAGGCAAGAAAATAGAAAATAGTATTTAGAATATGTCCTACGAATAGGATTTGCAACTGAATCGCGGTGCCCTGGACCAATATGACCCTATGCTCCCTATATAGAGACAGTTACAGATTTATGGATCTCATGGAGTAACAGTTTTTTTGTATCTGCGTATCTATAATACCAACCATCGTCGGTAGTGTGTTACGTACTTTCTCATCTTTTCTGGCCAGCAGTCGATCTTCAGCAGCAAGTAAATTTCTTGGGTACAGTTGGCCAACTAAGCTTTCCCAAGTTGTGGTACGAGCTAGTCGTAAGTTTCTTACCTCCCGTCACTGTTTAGCACTTTATTCGTCCAATAATTCGTTGGACCTCTTTCTACAGCATCTTATTTTATATTCTGTCAGCATTTTCTATTGCTTTCTCGCATCAGTGTTGTCTTCTAATACAGTTTCCTGAACGTCATTGTAAATTTGACACAAGTTGAGCTTATTACAGTCGTTTATCACTGGCTTCAATGTGTTGTAGATGCTTGGAACACATTTTATGCCTTCGTATTATGATGATTTTGAAGAAGAAAATCAACACGGATTCTGTAAAGAGAGACTTTGTGAACGTTCGCTGTCTTCACCCATGAGATAAAGGGCGCCGTAGACATCGTTGCCGAGGTTTATACTATCCTCCTTGACTTCAGGAAGACATTTCATATAGTTCCTGACTATCGATTAGTATCCAAAATACGAGCTAACCCATGGGAGGTTCCTACCCCATTCTGTGGCATGTAGTAGTCAGCCCTACTAGATGAGTGGCATGCCAAACGAGTGCAATTATTATTCGTACATCAGAAATATTTTCGTAATTTACCATACCCACTGCAACTATGCTTGAAATATGAGCCCTAGTGCCTATCAGTTACGATGTAATTTATTCTAATCCTTACTTAACGCAACGGAATGTATAACGCATCTGACTAATAGTTAGTGCACATTTCTGATGGACTCACTCTACCCTGGCAGGACCACATTTCCATCCTGTGGTATATATTTTATTCAAAGCTTGGACATCCCAGCAAGAAAATGGAGGTTGTGGTAAAATACCTCAACAAAATCGCTACCAACAACTCAATAATCAATATCACTATTTATTACAATAAATTCTTTCACACTAATGTTGAAAAATTCCTTGCATTACACTTAAACACAATAGTCAAACAAGGGATTCTCCACCCAATGGGCGTGAAATAACATAGCCAAATCAAACAGGTTAAATACACAAAATAAATCACACTGGAAGTATAAAACTCATCTCAAAAATAAAATGTTTGGTTATCTACTCGTCCTGCTCTCCCCCATCAAACAGTAGTCATCCCAGATTCACACGTCACTGACCCAAATAATAATTTTCCTATCACAAACTCTGGAGGATTTATGCGCATCTCCCTGTGCAATGCAACCCACATGGTGTTGCTAGGTAGATGGCTGACTCACCTCAATTCACTCTCAGAGTATCTGAATATCAAGCTGGCGTCACACGAATGTATCTCATAATGGAAGTTTTGGTACCTTATTTATCTCACACACATATCCGCAACTGAATGCTAGGACAAGCACTTCTAATTCTTTTTATTGTCTCATGGTCAGGTTGGGACTCACACTGTGCTCACCAAGTGGAAGTGTTTGTCTCTAGTTCAAGTTCTCCACGCGGAAATATTAATTATTTTCAACTTAGATTTACATACGCAAGTATTTCATATTAATACTACCACACGCTATTATTTCGTCTTATAATTACAACATGTGGTTCCTTTGTCACTTATGAAGAATCCTATTTTTCCCCATAATTTTTTTTACCTGCCTATCTTTTTCCGAACAATTTATATGAGCCTCCCACCAAAATGTTTCTGAAAAGAGAAATTATTAGTGCATCGACTCTTAAGTATTCCACATGCATACCATTTTCATTTAACTTTGTTTTTCTGGAGCACACATAGAGCACATCTTCACCCCTCAGGAACCAGTGACAGAGTGCTGAAACATGGCCGTTCATCCAGTCATCCCACGCATCCGCAGAAGTGGGGGTGGCCCTTGCCACCGTATTGGTCAGCAACATTCCAGGCCCTCTGGTGCTCTGGTATACTTCTTCTCTTTGGTTCGGCCAAATGTGGCAAGAGAACCGTCTCAAAGATGATTATAGAATCTACCTTCACTACCTGTGGTTAGCAGATGACCAGCCATTCATTCAATTCACAAACATTACCAAACTGGAGTCAGGGATCTATTTTAAGGAAATACACATCAGAATAATTAAACATACAAATTGCCCTTCTTTCCTACATTGGTGTCCGGTTGGTTCAAATGGCTTTAAGCACTATAGGACTTAACATCTAAGGTCATCAGTCCCCTAGGCTTAGAACTACTTAAACCTAACTAACCTAAGGACATCACACATATCCATGCCCGAGGCAGGATTCGAAACTGCGACCGTAGCAGCAGCGTGTTTCCGGACTGAAGTGCCTAGAACCGATTGGTATCCGGCTTCGGTGTATTAAATAAAGTGGTGTTATTATACAAGAAACGCTGTTCTGACAAAAACAACGAAGTATGTTGTACATCTTTCCTGTACCCTTTCACCCATTATCGGACAGGTTTCTTTACTGGATGTAAGACTTCCTTGCAGACAAGATTCAGCGTTTCAGTCTTAACGGAACAACATCGGCGTGAAAATGTGATCAGAACGTGATTGTTTATAATACACTTTTATGTGGTCCAGTTGGTTAAAATATACCCTGCATGGCAAAATGCCGCTATCCGAAACCAGCGCCGAGGCGACGCTCATATTGCACGTAGATCACAGATGAGAGGGGTGAACGCCAGCTGTGGAGATGTGTGTGGGCGAACAAACGTATAGCTGTTGTGCAGCTGAGTTCCCAGATGAACCAGGGGCTGCTAACAGTGGCTCCTGATCGATCGTTCAGCAGACATTGCTGTGCACGGGCCTCTGCAGCAGGCGCATGGTTCATATACCCACGCCGACTGCCGTTCATATAGGACAAAGGCTGGAATTAGCAAGTATGTCCGCAATTGGACGTCCATTGAGTGCCGATAGGTGGCCTCTTCAGATGAATAACGTTTTATGTTCCATTGGATAGAAAGCAAACACTTCACTACAAGCGTCGGAAGGGTTGAGACCGGACGAGGGAGGGTTATGGTCTGGGGAATGTTTTCATCACGTTCCCTGGGTGATATCGGCATTCTGGATGGCGCAATATGTCAAAACAAGTACGCATCTTTCCTAGGGGACCATGTGCACCCATACATGCAGTTTGTTTGTCGTCGGAACGATGACACTCATCAGAACAATGCAACTTCCAACACAGCTCGCAATGTATGTGCTTCCTTCTTAAGAGCACCGGAATGAGTATACCTTACTCCCCTGACCACCAAAGTCCCCGGATTTAGTCCAGTCGAGAATGTGTGACCGTCTTGATTAGATTGTTCGCGCCATGGATGCTCAAGCGAGAAACGTAGCGCAGCTGGCTACGGCTTCAAGAAAATAAGTTTCTTCCTGCACGTCCGTGCTGCAGGGTTTTGATAGTTGCTCACATTAATGTGGCTGGACCGTGTGTATCAGGGGTTCCCAACAAAATTTTCTCGAGGACCCCCCCTTTTTTTTTGTCATCAGTCTACTGACTGGTTTGATGCGGCCCGCCACGAATTCCTTTCCTGTGCTAACCTCTTCATCTCAGAGTAGTACTTGCAACCTACGTCCTCAATTATTTGCTTGACGTATTCCAATCTCTGTCTTCCTCTACAGTTTTTGCCCTCTACAGCTCCCTCTAGTACCATGGAAGTCATTCCCTCATGTCTTAGCAGATGTCCTATCATCCTGTCCCTTCTCCTTATCAGTGTTTTCCACATATTCCTTTCCTCTCCGATTCTGCGTAGAACCTCCTCATTCCTTACCTTATCAGTCCACCTAATTTTCAACATTCGTCTATAGCACCACATCTCAAATGCTTCGATTCTCTTCTGTTTCGGTTTTCCCACAGTCCATGTTTCACTACCATACAATGCTGTACTCCATACGTACATCCTCAGAAATTTCTTCCTCCAATTAAGGCCGGTATTTGATATTAGTAGGCTTCTCTTGGCCAGAAATACCTTTTTTGCCATAGCGAGTCTGCTTTTGATGTCCTCCTTGCTCCGTCCGTCATTGGTTATTTTACTGCCTAGGTAGCAGAATTCCTTAACTTCATTGACTTCCTGACCATCAATCCTGATGTTAAGTTTCTCGCTGTTCTCATTTCTACTACTTCTCATTACCTTCGTCTTTCTCCGATTTACTCTCAAACCATACTGTGTACTCATTAGACTGTTCATTCCGTTGAGCAGATCATTTAATTCTTCTTCACTTTCACTCAGGATAGCAATGTCATCAGCGAATCGTATCATTGATATCCTTTCACCTTGTATTTTAATTCCACTCCTGAACCTTTCTTTTATTTCCATCATTGCTACCTCGATGTACAGATTGAAGAGTAGGGGCGAAAGGCTACAGCCTTGTCTTACACCCTTCCTAATACGAGCATTTCGTTCTTGATCGTCTATTATTCCCTCTTGGTTGTTGTACATATTGTATATGACCCGTCTCTCCCTAAAGCTTACCCCTACTTTTTTCAGAATCTCGAACAGCTTGCACCATTTTATATTGTCGAACGCTTTTTCCAGGTCGACAAATCCTATGAACGTGTCTTGATTTTTCTTTAGCCTTGCTTCCATTATTAGGCGTAACGTCAGAATTGCCTCTCTGGTCCCTTTACTTTTCCTAAAGCCAAACTGATCGTCACCTAGCGCATTCTCAATTTTCTTTTCCATTCTTCTGTATATTATTCTTGTAAGCAGCTTCGATGCATGAGCTGTTAAGCTGATTGTGCCATAATTCTCGCACTTGTCAGCTCTTGCCGTCTTCGGAATTGTGTGGATGATGCTTTTCCGAAAGTCAGATGGTATATCGCCAGACTCATATATTCTACACACCAACGTGAATAGTCGTTTTGTTGCCACTTCCCCCAATGATTTTAGAAATTCTGATGGAATGTTATCTATCCCTTCTGCCTTATTTGACCGTAAGTCCTCCAAAGCTCTTTTAAATTCCGATTCTAATACTGGATCCCCTATCTCTTCTAAATCGACTCCTGTTTCTTCTTCTATCACATCAGACAAATCTTCACCCTCACGGAGGCTTTCAATGTATTCTTTCCACCTATCTGCTCTCTCCTCTGCATTTAACAGAGGAATTCCCGTTGCACCGTTAATGTTACTACCGTTGCTTTTAATGTCACCAAAGGTTATTTTGACTTTCCTGTATGCTGAGTCTGTCCTTCCGACAATCATATCTTTTTCTATGTCTTCACATTTTTCCTGCAGCCATTTCGTCTTAGCTTCCCTGCACTTCCTATTTGTTTCATTCCTCAGCGACTTGTATTTCTGTATGCCTGATTTTCCAGGAACATGTTTGTACTTCATGCTTTCATCACTCAACTGAAGTATTTCTTCTGTTACCCATGGTTTCTTCGCAGGTACCTTCTTTGTACCTATGTTTTCCTTCCCAACTTCTGTGATGGCCCTTTTTAGCGATGTCCCTTCCTCTTCAACTGTACTGCCTACTTCGCTATTCCTTATTGCTGTATCTATAGCGTTAGAGAACTTCAAACGTATCTCGTCATTCCTTAGTACTTCCGTATCCCACTTCTTTGCGTATTGATTCCTCCTGACTAATGTCTTGAACTTCAGCCTACTCTTCATCACTACTATATTGTGATCTGAGTCTATATCTGCTCCTGGGTACGCCTTACAATCCAGTATCTGATTTCGGAATCTCTGTCTGACCATGATGTAATCTAATTGAAATCTTCCCGTATCTCCCGGCCTTTTCCAAGTATACTTCCTCCTCTTGTGATTCTTGGACAGGGTATTCGCTATTACTAGCTGAAACTTGTTACAGAACTTAATTAGTCTTTCTCCTCTTTCTTTCCTTGTCCCAAGCCCATATTCTCCTGTAACCTTTTCTTCTACTCCTTCCCCTACAACTGCATTCCAGTAGCCCATGACTATTAGATTTTCGTCCCCCCTTACATACTGCATTACCCTTTCAATATCCTCATACACTTTCTCTATCTGTTCATCTTCAGCTTGCGACGTCGGCATGAACTATCGTTGTCGATGTTGGTCTGCTGTCAATTCTGTTTAGAACAACCCGGTCACTGAATTGTTCACAGTAACACACCCTCTGCCCTACCTTCCTATTCATAACGAATCCTACACCTGTTATACCATTTTCTGCTGCTGTTGATATTACCCGATACTCATCTGACCAGAAATCCTTGTCTTCCTTCTACTTCACTTCACTGACCCCTACTATATCTAGATTGAGCCTTTGCATTTCCCTTTTCAGATTTTCTGCTTTCCCTACCACGTTCAAGCTTCTGACATTCCACGCCCCGACTCGTAGAACGTTATCCTTTCGTAGATTATTCAATCTTTTTCTCATGGTAACCTCCCCCTTGGCAGTCCCCTCCCGGAGATCCGAATGGGGGACTATTCCGGAATCTTTTGCCAATGGAGAGATCATCATGACACTTCTTCAATTACATGGCACATGTTGATGTGTCGACAGAAGTGCCGACACAGTGCGGTTTGAGGAGACCGAAATGCACGCTATAAGCTCACGCAGGATGGCGTGAGGTCTGAAACAGAATACGTGAAGAATGCTATAAAGAAAAGTACGTAGCTTCTGGAATACTTAACTTTAATCCATCATTTGTGTACATCGTTCATGATGAGACATGCATCATACGATAACTATCAATTGATATGGCGCCTTGCTAGGTCGTAGCCATTGACTTAGCTGAAGGCTATTCTAACTATCTGCTCTGCAAAGGAGCGAGGCTTCGTCAGTGTAGTCGCTAGCAAAGTCGTCCGTACAACTGGGGCGAGTGCCAGTCCGTCTCTCGAGACCTGCCGTGTGGTGGCGCTCGGTCTGCGATCACTGACAGTGGCGACACGCGGGTCCGACATGTACTAATGGACCGCGGCCGATTTAAAGCTACCACCTAGCAAGTGTGGTGTCTGGCGGTGACACCACATTCCTCCCCCGCAAATCGGCGAACGGTCGTGGTATAAGGCTTCCGCCCGCCGTGGGGAGGACCCCATGTTGACGTATGCGATGAGGTGGGGAGCCTAACAACAGGCGAGGCTATGCCACCCGCACCCTGCCATTCGGTCCGAGGGGAGCTAGGAAACGCCTGAAAACCTAGTCCAGGGTGCACGTCAACATGCGGTGTATGCGCCCTTAGAGATACAGGAGGGGCCGAAGGGTCGACCTCCATTTGGTCGGGGCACCCGACGGGCGAAGACGACATCTGGTCACGGGAAGCGATCAGCGGCGCGTGACCCAGGGAGGCGCCAGGCGGTTGCAGCGACGCGTCCACTGCGGGCGGCGCCGGCGGGAGAACAGGCGACGGCGGCGGCGGCGGCGCGTCGCCATGGGGCAAAATGGAAGGCAGCGTCGGTAACACCTGGGGATGAGGCGAGCCAGTTGATGGGTCCCCAGGGCGCTGACCGGACGGCACCGTCGCTGAAAGCAGACGGGGAGCGGCAGAACCCGTGCGACGACAGAGGCGCAGCTGATTGAGATGCCGACGCACCTCACCAGAGGCCCCCAAAACCAAATACATCGCGCGGCCGAGGCAGCGAAGAATGCGCCCTGCGAGCCAACGCCGTGAACCTCGATAGTTGCGATAGAATACAACGTCGCCTGGAGCAAAAGCAGGAGTCTGCCGATGCACAGGAACCTGATGCGGCGGATGCAGCAAAGACATCAAGGTTCGATGAGGACGACCGTGGAGCAACTCAGCCGGCGAGCGACCATCTCGGGGTTGAGAGCGATACGAAGACAAAAAGAGCAACAACGCGTCCTTCCGAGAATGCGACTCTTTCAACTTCAACATCTGTGACTTGAAAGTCCGGACCAATCGGTCAGCGGCACCGTTCGACTGAGGCAAAAACGGCGCGGATGTCAGATATTGAATACCATTGGCCTTGCAGAATGACTGAAATTCTGCGGACATGAATTGTGGGCCATTGTCGGAAACAATAGTCTGTGGAAGACCTTCAATGCAAAAGATAGCAGATAACGCTTGGATGGTGGCAAGGACAGGGTCAGCAGCTGTGGCTGTAGCTACACGACGAAAATCAATCGGAAACGATTCGACCACGTTATCGGTTTCCGCATCAATGAACATGCAAGCAAGTGCGGAAGAATCGAATGCTTTATCCTCAGCAACAGGCAAAGGGGACAACGCATCAGCGTTGCCGTGCTTAACAGTGGACCGATACAAGATATCGTAGCGGTACTGCGAGAGGAAAATAGACCAGCGAATGAATTTCTGCGCTGTACGTGGAGGTACAAGCTTGTTCGGATGAAAAAGCGATGTCAAAGGTTTGTGGTCCGTGATGATGGTAAAGTGACGACCATACAAGAAATCGGAAACTTAGTAACACCAAACACGAGAGGCAGAGCTTCTTTCTCGATTTGTGAATAATTTCTTTGCGCAGACGACAGCAATTTGGACGCAAAGGTAATAGGGCGATCATGCGAGCCATCTTTGTGCGCAAGCACAGCACCGATCCCGAAATCCGATGCATCTACCATCAACAAAAGGGGTTTCTGGGGATCGAATGGCGTAAGGCAAGTATTGGAAAGCAACGCCGATTTCAACTGGCGAAAGGCGCGTTCGCATTCCGTCGTCCAGACGAACGGAACACCTTTACGGCGTAAGCGATGAAGCGGAGCTGAAATGGAAGAGGCATGCGGGATAAAGTTATGATAATAGTTAATTTTTCCCAACACACTCTGTAGCTGCTTCAGATTCTGCGGCGAAGGCAAGTCTTGTATGGCACGGAGGTGCTCCTGACTCGGATGGATGCCTTGTGCATTTATGACATGTCCCAGATATGGTAAGTCACGAGCAAAAAACACACATTTGTCCTTCCGCAAGCGAAGACCATTTTGTCGCAATACCTGAAATAATGTTCGGAGATTTGCTAAATGTTCTTCTGCTGTCTTTCCGGAGATCACAATATCGTCCAGATAGTTCGCAGCAGTAGGGACCGACGCACACACAGTTTGTAAATATTGCTGAAACAATGCAGGGGCGGATGCACACCCGAATGGCAGTCTTTTGAATCGGTACAAACCAAGATGCGTGTTAACCACCAAGACGCGCTGGGATTCTTCGTCCACTGGTATTTGCAAGTACACATCTGCTAGGTCCAACTTCGAAAAGGATTTACCCGGGCACAGTTTATCAAAAAGATCTTCCAGGTGGGACAAAGGAAAAGTTGCAATCACTAGTTGTGGATTCACTGTTGGCTTGAAGTCCACACAAAGTCTCAGTTTTCCGGAAGGTTTTGGACATAAATGGCAACGTGATCCCATCCTCGTCGCCAATATGATGTGCCGACAGAAGTGCCGACACAGTGTGGTTTGAGGAGACCTAAATGCACGCTAATAAGCTCACGCAGGATGGCGTGAGGTCTGAAACAGGATACGTGATGAATGCTATAAAGAAAAGTACGTAACTTCTGGAATACTTAACTTTAATCCATCATTTGTATACATCGTTCTTGATGAGACATGCTTCATACAATAACTATCAATTGATATGGCGCCTTGCTAGGTCGTAGCCATTGACTTAGCTGAAGGCTATTCTAACTATCTGCTCTGCAAAGGAGCGAGGCTTCGTCAGTGTAGTCGCTAGCAAAGTCGTCCGTACAACTGGGGCGAGTGCCTGTCCGTCTCTCGAGACCTGCCGTGTAGTGGCGCTCGGTCTGCGATCACTGACAGTGGCGACACGCGGGTCCGACATGTACTAATGGACCGCGTCCGATTTAAAGCTACCACCCAGCAAGTGTGGTGTCTGGCGGTGACACCACACATGTCCTGTGGATACACGTTACGTGTCTTTAATGCAGTGGTTTCCATTGCCGTCTGCATCCTCATGTCGTTGATCATTGCTGATTCTTCCGCCTTTAGGGGCAATTTCCTACCCCTAGGACAAGAGAGTGCCCTGAACCTCTATCCGCTCCTCCGCCCTCTTTGACAAGGCCGTTGGCTGAATGAGGCTGACTTCTTATGCCGGAAGTCTTCGGCCGCCAATGCTGATTATTTATCAAAATTTAGGCAGTGGCGGGGATCGAACCCGGGACCGGAGACGTTTCGATTATGAATCAAAGACGCTACCCCTAGACCACGGGTCCCCCTTATCGAGCATGATTGGTACCTTGTCATACCACAGTATCAAGTACCTAAAAAAACCAAATGAAAAGTATTTTTATACCTTTTCTAGTTTAGGTACTTATAAAAAACATTGACATATTCATTATGGAAAACAATATTGAGCTTAAAAGTTATTCAATTTAGTCATCATTGTTATTAACTATTTGCCTCTATCTAATTCTAGTTTTGCGCTAGAGTGTCTTAGTGTCATTTGGCTCTAGGTAGACGCTAGACGCAGAATGTAGCGTTCGCTAAAGTTCTGCTCATGCAGGAAGCGGTCAAAACAAAAAAATCTGTTATCATACGAAATATGTTTTATATATTTTTTATTGTAATAGCATCTTGCGGACCCCTCTGGCATAGCTCGCGGACCACTGGTGTATATAAACGAACCAGTGGGTAACATTGGAAGATCAATGGGGATGTTTGCAGAGATGAGGTTGTCTGTAAGAGGATAGCAACACCGTAATACCATAGAGAATAGCAGGAAGACCTGCAAAGGGTCGATGCCTGGTGCAGAAACTGGCAATTGACCTTGAACGTAAACGAACGCTACATATTATGCACAAACAGGTGAAGACGGGTTGTTGGAAACAGTAAATATCGTGAACAATCTAGGAGTAACGACGCGGAGCGACCTGAAGTGAAATGACGACATAACAGAATTTTTAGGAAAAGAAGATGCCAGGCAGTGTTTCAGTGCAGAAATCTTACGTAAATATGATTGATCCAGGAAGTAAATGGCTTACAAAACACTTTTTCGACTTCTCTTGGGGACTGTTCATCAGTCTGAGAACCTTACAAGGTTGGATTAATATAAGAGAAGCAAGAGATACAAACAAGGGCGGCGCGTTTCGTCATTAAGTGGTCTAGTCGGCGCGAGGGCATCACAGAGATGCTCAACAAATTTCGGTAGCAGACGCTACAAGAGAGGTGGTGTGCATCGGGCAACATAATACTTCCACCCACATCAGTCTCGTGAAGTGAATACGACGAGAAGATCCAAGATAACCTAATACAGAAGCTTGCCGACAGTCATTCCTCCCACGAGCCATTCGCGAATGGAACAGGTAAGGGGGTGACAAGTAGTGGTTATAGAATAACTCTCGACCACACACCGTCAGGTAGCTTGCAGAGTATAGATGTAGATTTGTTGACAAAGATTTTCTACACTTACGCCAGTCAGCTTGCTATATCTAATTTTCCTCAGCTATCTTTGGAACCGTTGCTTATTAAATAGCAGAATACTTGTGTTATCGTGCTCCTGGAACTTCTTCTATTGTATTTCTAATTATTCGCTTTTCTATTACTGTTAACGGATGTTTTCTACATTATACTTATTCCTATTTCGGTATGTGTCTTTTTCATTCAACATTTCCTTTAACTGTTCATAATCTTGTGGGGCAGCGGGTCGTTTTTTATATTAATAATCCTTAGTCATAGGAGGAAATTGGAATGGTTGGAAAAATTGCTCGCCGTCTTTTACGAGAGCCTGGCAACTATTTCTGTGGTCAGCTAGAAAGTGATGGAGGAAATACTGAGCATAGTTTTCAGTCTGCAAGCCAACATTCTTGTCCAGCCCACTGAAAGAAATGTTTCTATTCTCTATTTGCTTAGCGGGATCGAGACTATGATTATAAATGAAGATTTTGAGTTCTAATTGATACATATATTTGGTAAAGTTTCACACCCTCAACATTGTAATAATCATTATGTTCATACTGACAGTAAATCTCTCTATCCTAAACAGCACTATGAGCAGTTCAGAGGCGACTTCTACGTAAGTTCCTACTAAATTGTCTTTCGCCCTGACAACTGATAATCAAAATAAATGATCGCCACTAAACTGGAAAATAATTGTCACCATTTGCCACACAGATTTGTTAACATTACGGGCGGCACACTAACAGTTACTTTTGCGATGTCTAAGCCATGCAGGACGGTATACAGTCCTCGCGAGTTCACTTTCTATTATTACTGAAAATAAGCGTTTTGAAACAGCCTGCCTCTGACATCGTCTGAAGTAGCGCACACAGTCATTTGACTGACGCGAATCTTACGCTGGCTGGGTGTGAAGTGAAGCCGCGTCTTGCCTCTCGGGCTGTATTTATACAGGGTGTTACAAAAAGGTACGGCCAAACTTTCAGGAAACATTCCTCACACACAAATAAAGAAAAGATGTTATGTGGACATGTGTCCGGAAACGCTTAATTTCCATGTTAGAGCTCATTTTAGTTTAGATGCTCAATGGAGCACGTTATCATGATATCATACGGGATACTCTACCTGTGCAGCTAGAACATGTGCATTTACAAGAACGACATAACATGTGATTCACGCACGATGGAGCTCCTGCACATTTCAGTCGAAGTGTTCGTACGCTTCTCAACAACAGATTCGGTGACAGATGGATTGGTAGAGGCGGACCAATTCCATTGCCTCCACGCTCTCCTGACCTAAACCTTCTTGACTTTCATTTATGGGGGCATTTGAAAGCTCTTGTCTAAGCAACCCCGGTACCAAATGTAGATTCTTCGTGCTCGTATTGTGGCCGGCTGTGATACAATACGCCATTCTCCAGGGCTGCGTCAGCGCATCAGGGATTCCATGCGACGGAGGGTGGATGCATGTATCCTCGCTGACGGAGGACATTTTGAATATTTCCTGTAACAAAGTGTTTGAAGTCACACTGGTACGTTCTGTTGCTGTGTGTTTCCATTCCATGATTAATGTGATTTGAAGAGAAGTAATAAAATGAGCTCTAACATGGAAAGTAAGCGTTTCCGGACACATGTCCACATAACATATTTTCTTTATTTGTGTGTGAGGAATGTTTCCTGAAAGTTTGGCCGCACCTTTTTGTAACACCCTGTATATGAGGCGGAGCGGATGGCCAAGGGAACACGTGCTGTCATCCGTCCTATGCAGACGGTTGCAGTCTCTAAACGGCCGCTTTTTCGGACACATAATATTTAATAACAGTTTTATGAATCAATTTAGGATCTTTGTAATTTTTGTATGAATGTAGGTAAGTTAGTCACAGAAAAAGTTTTAGCCCACCTGAATTAAACCTGACTTAAAACTTTGCCTTCTAGAATTTTTAGAATGGAACTGACAGTAGAACTTTGAAACTTCTTAGTGTTTACTTAAACTGCTGATAGAAACTGCTGCTACTGTCTCTTTACTTATTTTTATCATTTCAACACTGACGTACAGAATTTTCCCTGGCAAAGACAACTCAAACTTAACCTATTCATTTATAACCCATAATATACAAGCGCAATGCAATCTGACTGCTATACAATGACAACATGGCTTCAAATAATCAACACAAAAGAATGGCCCTGAATTGGAAGAAATCCTAACAATAACTCATACTTTTTCGTAAGTCACTTACCTGACAGAAAATCCTCGGAACATGAACTACAGCAATTACAGCAAGCAGCAACTACAGCCAGTTAAATAAAAAGATTCTAATTACTATAGACTCTAACTACTAGGAGGCATATGGTTAGCAAAAGAAAGAGTTTGTTGAAGAGCAAACAATGTATTTGGCAGATTTTACCTCATTCATGTGACATGCAGTTCCAAAAATTATATAGTCGTCAATAATTCCACTACCCACACATTACCAACTACATCCATCGTCATTTTACAATGCATGTCCTACCAACACTGAGTCTCCACGAAGGACACACGTCCAGGCCGTCAGCTCGCTAACTGCTAACTGCTAATCCATCCAACCACAGAGTCTCTTGCCGAGGGCGGAGAGGGCTGTCAACGATATTAATGCAGTATATAGCGCTGCCAACATACAAACATATAAACAGGCTACTTACAACTTGACATCCGAACTAAAACATTAAGAGACCTTGTATTGGTTGTTATAAACATCAACGTCCTAAAACGTGTTACAGCACTATTATTTAATAGGTTTCATCACCTGCTGCAACCAAAGCTTTCTAGCATTAGTATAACAGATATTTAATCTACTACAAATAAGGACGTTTTTGTTCCAAATTTAGTTCTCAGTGAATTACTCGAAGACTATTAGAGGTAGGTTAATAGGGTCACGTAGTTATTATTTTTATGTTCAACTGAAGCGTCATACAAATTTTCATATTTCTGAGTCTAACATTAAGCGCCTTCAATTTTTCTTAAAAACGTAGATTCTGACCAAATCACTTTGGGACTTGTATCAGTTAATTTTGACATACATCTGCACATTATGACCATTTCCTGGCTTCCTAGCTTCATTATTTAGCAACACTTTTATTTGAAAACGGGGTATTTAGGTAAACTGATTGACCTAATCAGTCTGATATTTGACAGTTTAAACATTATTACACTAAAGCATAAGTTGACAACGTTTGTAAAAGCAAATTTAACTTTTAATTTCATTCTTAATTATGGTGTAATACTTGTGTGCTACGCACAGACGAGTTCTGATGACGTGGCGCTGCTAACGGTGAACTGGGGTAAGTCCCAGCACACTCGCTCAACATTGTAACTCTCAAATGATATAGCGCTTGTTTCGCCACGGTCTCCATCAGAAACTTTGAAAAAGAGAAAATTCTGTGTGATTATCTATAGCGGGACGTAAATATGGAAAAAAGTAAACTTTAACTGTCGATTTTTCCAAAAAAAACCCTCTTCCTGAACGATGTTCGTTAAAGATTACAAGAAACAAGAGCACGTCATCGATAAGTGATCTCCATGCAGTGTCGAGAAACAAAAATGTCAAATTGAAATCGCAAAATATTTCCCACAGAATGGAAAAAAGAGCGAAGTTTGCTAACAGTCGTTAAAAATCCCCGGTACTGTTGCAAAGAGCGTAAGCTTTCTGAAGTGCTCTTCTTTGCAAAAGAAGATTGTCATTGTTATCTCCTATAATACGAGAATGTCATATCCGGTATCATCTGACAGTCTGTAGCACGCAAATTTTTCACAGGAGTAATTATTTTTGGTTTAATTGGGCAGCTCCCATGTCACTTCCGCGTCTCATTAGCAGCAGTTTCACAAGGAGCCATTTCCCATCGAAGTTCATTGAAGGAGAAAAGTCTGAAAGCTGACGCGTTTCGGCCCTAACGAAAAATGCCACCGCAGAACAGCAGTGCGCTGGATTGACGTAATTGGCATCATTCGATGCAATCGATGAGTCAGGTCATAAATTTGCGCAACCTGAGCGTGACTGCAGGCACAAACGGCGTACCCACCAATTACCCTCTCCAACAAATTTTGCGCATCCTGTGATGATCGTCATTTTATACGGCTGGAATACGTGACTCTCTTTGCTTTACAGTGCAGGGCAAGCTATGCCGTGAGATATTTGTTTTACTGAGTCCGACTTGCACTGCCAGCGATTAAAACAGCAATATCAGGAAGAATAGAAATAGAATGGAATTTTACTTCCTGTATTTAAAAATAATAATGATCAGTCAGTAGATTTCTCTCTTGGAGAAGAGGCAGTCTTGATGACATATTTTAAATTTGAAATAAAACAGTTTTGAATACAATAAAATATTTATTGTCAATGGTAAGTGGTTTTGGTAAAAATGTGACTATCATTAGACCATATTACACCATGATGGCAGGCGGTGGCCGTGAAAGGATCAGCTACCCTGAGTAATGGGATAAAACTGTTTCTGATGAACTTTTGATATCCAATTGATATCAAATTTAAATGCAAATTAATTAATTTGTCAATTAACTACCCCCACCCCTGATGACATCATCAGTTTTCTCCAGCCATCATGTGTTCCTTCTTCCCCTCCCCTCCCCTCCCCTCCCCTCCCATGGAAATGGCAGGAAATTGAAATTTTGGGAAATTTAAATTTGTTGGTGGGAATATGAAATTTCGTGTGTTCACCTTGAAGTCCAGAGATCAACTGACTTAGTTAATAACACCACCACCAGAGGGCGCTGTTGGCCCTCCTCCACTTCCCTCTGCTCTCCCCTCATCTGGTAATTGTCAGGAAAAGGACACAGTCTGTACTGATCCATCAGAGAAGATGGATGTAAGTCCTTATTTTGTACACAGTGTAGTGTATTGTTTACTTAACCAAGTTGTCCTTCATCGAACAGTAGACAACAGCTCCATTCAGTTTCATCAACAGCTGCTAGATGTGGAGAGCATATTTTCGCGTTTAGTCTAGCACTGGAGAGTTTCTCCAGCCAGTCTGGCCAATAATCCTGTATTGGATGGATAGATGTGATGATAATAATAATACAGCAGCAAGCTATCACTGAAGTAATAGGGAATAGCCTCCTGCCAATCTACAAGTAAGTAGCTGCTGGTGAGAGGAATGTAAGGATGGATAATTGTAATATTAGAACAGCAGTCTAATGTCCCAATGCACCTGTTTTTTTTCTTTATTGTGATTTCATTCCCCTGCAGGGGAGGGCTGGCAGTGGCACAATCTGTCATTCTCCAGCCGAGTGACATTACAGCTAAATAAAAAGAGGAAACTATACATAAAAAGGTGGAAAAAGGGGGACATAAAAACATAACATGTGGAGGCAATCTGGGTTCAAACATACACTGACACACGGACGTTTATTACGGGACATGTCAAAAAAAGGCAATATAAAGATACAAGAACCCAGCTGGTGAGTCATTGAGTACATAAAATACCTTGCAGTCAAATGCACAAGTTAAAAGCTGGCCACAGTATCAAACCACACAGACTGAACGACACTTAAAAAACCACTGTAAGTCATGGAGCACACACGAAGAATAAAAGCTGCTGGGAGGGACTTGCCGAAGGAGAGGTGGCGTGAGAGGAGGAGAAAAGTGGGAAGAGGAAGGTGCAGTGGATGGGGGTGGAGAGGGTGGGCGAAAAAGAAAAAAAAGGGGTCAGAGGTCACACCAAGAGAAGAGGCAGGAGACGGGCAGGGTGGGAGACGGAGCGGGAAGGCAAGTCAGGAGGAAGCATAGAGACACAGAAGAGGGGCACAGAAAAGAGAGAGGGGTGTAGGAGGAAATAAAACCCTCAGGGAAAGGGAAGAGGAGGGAAGCCCTGAGCAGTAGGAGGGCAGAAGGTGAGGTTAGAGTTGGTAGAAGTGGTAGAGATCAGGGCGAAGCTCATCCTCCAGAAGAGGTAGGGCAGGAAGTTGTGTTGGGAAAGGAGATGGAGGGTGTGAAGATGGTGAGATGGCAGGACACAATGGTAAAAATGTGGCAACAGGCTGGAGGCAGTGAGGATAGAACACCAGGGCATGATGGGGGGTGGGGGGATCGAGTTGACAGATGATGAACAGGGTGGAGTTCGAGGAAAAGAAGAACATGTGGGAAGGGGATGAGGTTGTAAAGGATCCACGTAGGGGACAGAAGACCGATATGGAAGATGAGATGGAGTGTACGGCATTCTAGGATTTGAAGGGCTTTATAGAATCTGGTAGGGGCATAAATCCAAGCCACGATGACATAGCAAAGGATGGGATGGATCTAGGATTTTTTATGTAAATGATGGTGGATTGATGCAGTCCTCATGGAGTTTCAGGAGGAAGAGTCTATTGTGCGCTTTGCTTTGGATGGAAAGGAGATGGAGGATCAAGGTGAGGTGATGCTATAGGGTGAGGCCAATGTATTTCAGGGTATGAGTGTATTTGACAGAAAGACCATAAATAGTGGGAAAAATCGTGGAACCGTAAGGACTGAGTGATATGGCTTATGATGGTTGCCTAGGTTTTGGAAGGGTTGCTGCAAAGAAGTCAATATTCCTGTTTTTTTCTTTTATTTTTCTTCATTGATATTTTAAAACCTATACAACAGGCAGGCTGGCAGCAGCATTCTACGCCGCTCTTCAGCCATAGAATAGACAATGAGAAAAAACAGAAGGAATACACAGAATTTACAAAATGGCGGGTAGTAAAACAGTAGACACATAAATACAAAAACTGGAGCCCTTCACACTCGATGATAATCCACACTACAAACTGTTGACAGGATGCACAAATACTGAAGATGTCCGTGGCACATGTGAACGATAGTGTGTGACAGTGAACACTAAACACAAAACATGACGGCACACCCGAGAAATGGATGGCGATGGTCTCTGGCGCGCGAATGTCCACTGAGCATGTACGAGTCCGGGGACCTGCCAAGAGAGGAGGAAGGGGGTAGGAGAGGGAGAGGGGAGAGCAGAGATGCCAAGGGCAGAGGAGATAGGAGGGAGGAAGGAAGGGGGAAGGTGGCGTGGAAGGGTGGAAGGGCAGGTCCCGGTGCTGGAGTCGGTGCCAGAGATGGTGAGGGCGAGGCGATGGCGACGGTGATGATGTAGATGATGAAGAGGGCGAAGGTGAAAGTGTAGCGTGGGCCATGGCCCTCCGGGCCACCACCCTAGCGGAGGCCGCAGAAACGGAAGGAACAGAGGGAGGGAGTGAGTGGAGGGAAGGGATCAGGGGAGGCGCAGGAGGGAGGAGCCGGGGATGGGGCGACAAAAAGAGGGGAGAGTGAGGAGTGGGGGGATGGACTGAGGGGGAGGTGATTGGGCACACCACGTGATAGTGTTGGCGGCGGCGGAGGGAGATGTGTAGATGATGGCAGTGGTGGTGGCTGTAGTAGTAGTAGTGGTGGTGGTGGTTGTTGTGGCGTAACAAGCTAGTTACGCCACACGGAGAAGGGAGCCGAAAGAAAGGCACGCATACACCCACGCTGACTGGCGTCAAGTCTGGAACAGGATACGTTATGACTGCTATAAAGGAAATACGTAGCTTTGGAATATACTTAACTTTTAATCACTCCTTGTGATACATCTCTCTTGACTATACAAATGAGACTCGTAACATACATGCACTGTTACAATTGGCGCCTTGCTAGGTCGTAGCCATGGACTTAGCAGAAGGCTATTCTAACTGTCTCTCGGCAAATGAGAGGAAGGCTTCGTCCGTATTGTCGCTAGCAATGTCGTCTGTACAACTGGGGCGAGTGCTCGTCCGTATCTGAGACCTGCCTTGTGGTGGCGCTCGGTCTGCGATCACACAGTGGCGACACGCGGGTCCGACATGTACTAAATGGACCGCGGCCGATTTAAGCTACCACCTAGCAAGTGTGGTGTCTGGCGGTGACACCACAGTGGTGGTGGTGGTGGTGGCTGTTGACATTGTGACAAGGAGAAAGACACAAGACTGGACAAAGAAACAGTGGCAAACAAGGGACAGGCAGAAGGAAAAAGATGGAGAGTGATGAAGAAAACTGGGGCCAAAGCCCCACTCTGCTGCTGGTGGTGGGGGCAACCCGGCTGGTGGGCTGGTGGGGACGACAGTGCTGCTGGCTGCTGCTGGCTGCAGGCTTGGACCACTGCTGGCTGGTACCACTGCTGGCTGGGACT
This sequence comes from Schistocerca piceifrons, assembly GCF_021461385.2. Classification (NCBI taxonomy): domain Eukaryota; kingdom Metazoa; phylum Arthropoda; class Insecta; order Orthoptera; family Acrididae; genus Schistocerca; species Schistocerca piceifrons. The sequence continues at coordinate 497,904,761 of NC_060139.1, read as the reverse complement.
GCTGCTGGCTGCTGGCTACTGGCACCTGCAAAACCTATTGCTTCGATTAGTTAATAGGAGGGGTAGATGGAGGGGAGGAGGACATCATCAGGGAGGGGGAGAGGGTAAGGAGGGTGAAGAGTTGGAGACCAGGTGGGACATGGGAATACAGGCACGGCAGTGGGTGGGGGTGGGAGAGGATGGATGAGACAAGCGTGTGAGGAGGATCGAGTTTACGGGAGGTGTACAGGATCCATATCCTTTCAAGGAAAAGGAGGAGGTGGAGGAACAGAATGAGGTCGTACAGGATCTGCATGGGGGAGGGGGAGACGGATGCGATAGGCAAGGCGGAGCGCATGGCATTCAAGGATCTGAAGGGATTTGTAAAAGGTAGGGGGGACAGAGATCCAGGCCAGATGGGCGTAACAAAGGATAGGTCAGATGAGGGATTTATTGGTGTGGAGTATGGTGGAGGGGTCCAGACTCTATGTACGGCCGGATAGGAGCTTGAGGAGACGGAGTTGGGAGCGTGCCTAGTCTTGGATTGTCCAGAGATGGGGGGTCCAGGAGAGGCGATGGTCGAGGGTGATGCCAAGGTACTTAAGGGTGGGGGTGAGGGCGATGGATGGCCGTAGATGGTTAGATAGAAATCGAGGAGGAGGAAGGAAGGGGTGGTTTTGCCTACAATGATCATCTGGGTTTTGGAGGGATTGACCTTGAGCAACCACTGGTTGCACCAAGTGGTGAACCAGTCAAGATGGGATTGGAGAAGGTGTTGGGAGCGCTGCAGGGTGGAGGCACGGGCAAGAAAGGCGGTGTCATCGGCAAACTGGAGAAGGTGGACGGGGGGTGATGGCGGCGGCATGTCCGCCGTATACAAAAGGTACAGAAGGGGGGAGAGGATGGAGCCTTGGGGCACACTGGTGGAGGGAAAAAAGGTGTAGGAATCCGTGTTATGGATGGTGACGTAGGAAGGACGGTGGAAGAGAAAGGAGCCGATCAGACGGACGTAGTGAATGGGAAGGGTGAAGGTTGGGAGCTTGAAGAGGAGACTGGAATGCCATACGCGGTCATAAGCACTTTCGAGGTCCAGGGAGAGGAAGATTGCGGAGCGACAGGAATTAAGCTGTTCGGAAAGGAGATGAGTGAGGTGAAGGAGAAGGTCATCGGAAGAGAAGGATGGCCGAAAGCCACACTGGGTAACGTGAAGGAGGCAGTGCTGGTGGAGATGCTGGTGGATGTGTCGGGTGAGGATAGATTCCAGGACCTTGCTGAAGACCAAGGTAAGACTGATGGGACGGTAGGAGGAGATGGCGGACGGCAGTTTACCAGGTTTAAGGAACATCAGGATACGGGAGGTTTTCCACAGGTCGGGGTAGTAACCGGTTGACAGCACTACATTGTAGAGCCTGGCCAGGGTGGAGAGGAAAGAGACAGGAGCTTCACGAAAGTGAGAGTAGGTGACATGATTGTGACCAGGAGCGGTGCTGCGTTTTGTGCGGAGTGTAGCAATGAGATCCTGTGTAGTGATAGGGGCATTGAGTTCCGTGTGTGCAATGTTGTCCAAGTACTGGAAACCAGGTGCAAGGGGAGGGACAGAGGTGTCAGTTCGATCGCAGACATCCGGGAAGAGGGAGTAATCGAACTGGGGATCATCGGGGATGGAAAAGACATTGGAGAGGTAGGAGGCAAAGTGATTGGCCTTACTAAGGGTGTCAGGGAAGGAGTGATCATCATGGAGAAGAGGATAGTAGGGGGAGGGTTTAGTTCCAGTAAGGCGACTGAAGGCTGACCAGAAATTGGACGAGTTTATAGGTAGTGTAGCATTTAAACGGGTGCATGTCTGTCGCCAGTCCCGGCGTTTCTTAGCCGGTGGCGTCGTAGTGTGTCCGGGTCATGCGTGTGGAGGAAGGCACAGTAGAGACAGCGGGATTCACGGAGGAGGAGGGCAGCCTGTGGGGGTAAGGTAGGACGGTGGGGGTGGATGGCGACAGTAGGGACGTGGGCCTCCATGGCCTCAGACAAGGTCTGCTGGAGAAAGGAGGCGGCATGGGTTACATCATGAGGGTGGTTGTAGGTGAAGGGGTGGCTATCGACCTGGTTGGAGAGGGTATCCCGGTAGGCATTCCAGTTGCCCTGGGAATAGTCATGGATGTACTTTGGGGGAGGGTCATTACGAGGGTCGGGGTGGGGACGACGACCGTCTGAAATGGTGAGGAGGACAGGGAGATGGTCGCTACCAATAGGCTCCAGGATATCCACCGTTATGCGGCCAAGGAGGTTAGGGGAGGAAAGGATAACATTGGGAGTGGAGTTGGATTCGGGACGGGTGTGCTGGGGGATGGGGATGAGATCACCTTGAAGGGAGGAGAGGAGCTGATGTTACCACCGTAACTGGGCGGCAGAACGACTATGGATGCTGAGGTCGGCGGCGATCACTTAGGAGAAGAATGTATGGTCAATGTGGGAGAGGAAGTCGAAGGGAATAGGGGCGTTAGGGCGGACATAGATGGTGGCGCAGGTGACAGTAAGGCTTGGGAAGAAGAGACTAAGGATCAGGTGTTCAGTGGGGTCGGGAAGGAGGGGTTGGAGCCGAACCAGGATCTGGCGGTGGTGACCAATGGCAACTCCGCCATGCGCAATCGGGAGGGGATTATTGGAGCGGTGAAGGAGGTGGGGCGAAGTGTGGATGGTGTGGTGGGGTTGGAGGAAGGTTTCACTGAGGAGGAAGGCATCCACGCGGTGGGTGGCAAGGGTGTGCAGGAAGAGGTTCTTGAAGGTGGGAAGGGAGCGGATGTTGTTGAAAATGATATGGTGCTGTCGCACCATGTCAGGGATTTAGACGAGGGTGTCAAGATGGGAGAAGGTGAAATGGGCCTGGTTGTTGGAGTAGGTGGCATACAGTTTTAGGTGGAAAACGGAACGGGCGGCGAGGGATATCTGTCGGAGGGTGTGGGGGCGCTGAAAAGGGTGAACATTCTGAAGGACAATGGTGAGGAATCTGATGATGTCCTCAGCGGTAGGGGATGGGCGAAGGGAATTGCCGGGAGGAGTGGGGGCATCCAGAGAGCGGTCAGGAACGGTGAGTTTAGGAGTGGTAGGAGGGGGTCGGGCCTTACATTTCTGGGAGTGAGTAGGATGAGGGAGGTTACAGGTATTACAGGAGGGGGGGGGGGACTGGAGATTGGGGCACTGCCGTAAGAAGTGGGCTTGCCTACAGTGTGGGCAGGTGGGGGCCTCACGGCATTCAGATGTCGGGTGTGCATTATACCTGAAGCACCTCTGGCAGTGGAGGGATTGAGGAGGGGAACGGGAAGGGCCAACTTGGTAGCATTGGTGAAAAAGAAGGGCACACTCCTTCAGGAGACTGTCTATGGAGGGGGTGTGTTCAGAAAAGACCCGCATAAGGCAGGTGGGGCCGGCTGAGTTGTGGATGTGGAGAACCGCACGCACCTCCAGATGGGGCTGCGCCTTGAGCTCCGCCAACACCTCCTCCTCCATGATCGTCGGACTAAGCCAAGTGCTCACAGCGGTGAGGGTCGGTGGGCGATGCGGGGGTTGGGTTTGGCGGGAGGGAGGGGGGGAAGGGGCAGGGGTGAGGGAGGTATTAGGGCCAAAGTGGGCGACAGGGATGTGGGAAAGGAGATCTGTTGAAGGGTAGGGCTGGTGGAGGAGATGAGGACCGAATCACGGCGAGCAGTGAGGAGAGAGATGGGGGCACCGGGAAAATGCTGGCGAAGGAAGAGGGTGAGGTTCCGGGTCTCAAGAAGGGGGGGATCAGGACGGGAGAGGATGTAGTGGTAGGAGGAAGGGGAGGAAGAGGAGGAGGGGGCAGGGACAGGTGGCGAGACATCCATGGCATCCTTGACAGGGGCAGGGGGACGAGGCGGAGCCTTTTTAGATGCAGAGGAGGCAGGGGTGGCATTGGGGCGTTTGACGGCGGCGGAGTTGGTGTGGGGGATGGGAGCAATTGGAAGGTGGGGTGGAGGGTCAGGTCCCGGTGCTGGAGTCGGCGCCGGAGATGGTGAGGGCGAAGGCGATGGCGACGGCGATGATGTAGACGATGGAGAGGGCGAAGGTGAAAGTGGAGCGTGGGCCATGGCCCTCTGGGCCACCACCCTAGCGGGGGCCACAGAAACGGAAGGAGCAGAGGGGGGGAGTGGAGGGAATGGATCAGTTATATGGCAACGAGTATGGTACCCAAAACCAATCATCACGTTAAACCTGACTTGGGACCTTCACATATTGTATGGGCAGAGACATCCAATTTCGTCTACATTCCTTCAATTATCCCAACAACGCCTTCTAAGGAAAATATGTCCATATAGCGTATTTAGCTACGTTTGTTTGGACTGATTACCTTGACAGAACAGCAGTCGACATCCCTCAGGGAAAATAAACTTTAATGGGTGTATTATTATATTAACGACTTAAAGGAGAGAGTTAGCTGTGAACCTTAGACTTTTCGTAGAATAGGAATGTCTATGATGATGTTGGTCTGTTGGTAGCTCAGAAATGTATGTTACAAGTGATTTCTATTTACTGTATGAACAGGGATCCTTTAGTTGTCATTTAGAACGTAATTGTTGGTTCCTAAAATGATTAATAAGAATAATAACCATTTTGTCATAAAATAGTGAATGAGTGACTATTTCTTCCAAATTACTTGCGATTTCTGTCTGTTACCAACACGTGGTAGAAGCAGAGCTGGAGGGAGATGATTATAAGCGAGACAACACTGATCCTAAGTTTTATCTTACAATATTCAAGAAAGAAAAACGTACAATTGTAACATCTACTCATTGCAATACACTCTGTGTGAGGTACTTATGTTATCATGGACGAAATACCACATGCGGAAAAGTTATCTGTAAGTTTTACAGAAACAATAGTGTTAAGAGTCCAATAGCTGGAAGAAAGGCAGTAGTTGAGACTGGTAAGCATATAGCTGTGCTCCGTGTTATTCAGTATGTACTCTGAGCGGACAGCCAATTCAAATAAAGAGATGACTGGAAACGGAATTAAAGCTCAGGGAGAAGAAATAACAATGTAAATTTCCATTTACGACGTTTTAGCTCTGCAAGAGTCGGCAAAGGACTTATAACATCAGTATAACAGAATAGAGAGCGCCTTGAAAAGAATCTGTGAAACGAAAAACGAAATTGATACGCTGGTAACGGAAATGTATTAGAAAACGGAACGCTATAAATGGATGATGAGCTTTGCTATTTGAGCAGGAAGATAACGGGGAATAGCCGAAGTAGATAGGATATTAAACGCAGACTGGCGACATCACGAAAAGATTTTCATAAAAAGATAAATATTTTAGCATTTAATATAAATTTAAAGGCTGGGGAACCTCTTTTGAAGATATTTGTCTGGAGAACAACATTCTACGGAAGTTAAACGTGCACGGTAAACAGTTCAAACAAAAAAGGACGTACAAGCTTCAGGAATGTGAGGTCGGAATCGTCAGTTTGGGAGTAAGGGGATGCGTGGACTGAAAATAACAGAGGGAAACCAAAACTTCCGCTAAAAAACTAAATAGTTTCAAATCGATGACAGTTGCAGCAGTTTTGCTGTGATGAAAAGGCGTACACATGTAGACACTGAGGTGGAAAAAGTCATGGGTCACCTCCTAATACCGTGTCGGACTTCCCGTTTATAGGGCTAGTGCAAAAGCTTGGCGTGGTGTGTACTTAACAAGTCACTGGAAGCCCCGTGCAGAAATATTGAGCCAAGCTGGGCCTCTGTAGTCATCCATTACTCCGAAAGTGTTGCCAGTGCAGTATTTTTTGGACTAACTGATCTCTCGATTATGTCCCATAAATGTTCGATGGGATTCACGTCGGGTGAGCTGGGTGACAAATCATTAACTTGAATTCTCCCATATTAGTGATTGATGTCCACTTGACAGGAAAACCAAAGAAATTACTGAGCAATCTATCTTTCCCGCAGTGTAGTTAAGCTGCATGGAATGTCTGGGGTGCATCAACCTCGTAGCACATGGCGAAGATTTTTTTCCTTTTTATTTTTTATTTTTTTAAATATTGGCTTTCGTGTTATGCCTACACAGTCATCTCAACATTGTAATGATAGATGATATATGATAGTGTAATGCGACTCAGAATATTTATTAGGGTCAAGCTGTACCCTGGCATGAAATTACGTTGGCTTAGACAAGTCATGTGCCGCCATGCAGGCGATTTTCGTCTCAGTTATGACGATACGAAGATAAGGATATCGCAACACCGAGTCCTCGAGCGGAGAAAAGCTCCGTCCTGGCCAGGAATCGAACCTAGGTACCTTCGGTTAGCAATCAGCCTCGCTGAACTCGCAGCAGCCGAGGCAGACGAGAGATTTTCAGCAGGACGAATACCGTGAGGGCGACGATTCTACTGTACAGATTCCAGGATTCCGCTAATTTACAGTTGTGTTGGCTTTGAAGCACATAAATGTCGAGACTTGCGGTCAATGGAGTAGTGAAATTTCTGTGATTTAGTAGTTGTGCCGTACAGTTTGTCTGTGCAATCCAAGAAGCTCCATTGGTCAATTTTAGTATCAATAGTTTGCCAGTTTGGAACCTGAAGCACGAACCTGTAATATTTAAGAGGTTAATACCGGTGAATTTTGAAATGTTTCAAAATCAGTTAGACATCGTAACATTATCACAGTCTTTCTTAAGATGTACATTGAATTCCAGTTTGAAATCTGATTGTTAGTGCATTAAGCACAACTTCGCGTAAGCAGTGATCTGGGTTTCCAAGAACAGTGATGAACTCACTGTAAAAAAATCTTAATGTTGGTTAAATTCAAAATAAATTATTTGCAGGATTCGTCCACTTTCTTGTATTCAAAACATTATACTGATTGTTAGAATCTGCGACCTAAGAGCATACTTGGAATATGATATCATATACGTATCTGATCTCACTTCATCACCACAAGTTTCGAACTGTAAGTTAGGAACAGTGAGTTCCTGTTATAAGACTGAAATAAATCCAGTTTTCTACTTAAAAATAACAATACGAAGAATACAATGTCATCCCCATAGAGTTAGAGCAGTGGTTAGTGACTAAAAGGCTCTGCAGACGAACAGCTGTCTTCATGCAGATAAGAAAGTTGAAAAACGTTAGATTTTCTCAGAGCTACTGGTATACTTTTGGCTGTTGGTCCGAGTTATATTCCATGTTTTTTAATAAAAATGCAATGAAAAAGTCAGCTGAACACAAGAAATTACACTGTTAGCCTGGTACACAGTTGCGATATGTCACAACTGCCCCCCCCCCCACCCCCCTCCCATTTCAGTACAACACACGGAACGATCGTACAACTACGTGATACTGACAGAAAAGTGTTTCATTGGAATGTCATTCAACTCGGCGTCATATGGGCTTGAATTTCGCTTATGTCGTCAAAGTGTTAACCGTTCATGTGAATATCTGCACTTTGCCGCATAGGTTCGTTTTAATAATTCCAGGTCTCATCACCCGTGATGATTTTTTCCAAAAAGATATTTGTCCCCGTTTTTCATTTCAATTAAATCACGACAGGCATCCACATGCCGTTGTTTTTCTATGCGAATCAAGACGAGCGGGGACATTCTTCGCACACAGATTATTTATTTTTGTTTTTCCTTCAAGAGATTCTGGAGAATGTTGCGCCAGTGCGATTTGTGACAACGTTGGCACAGGACGGTCAAACGTCCACTACCTAACAGCGCCTGGTCACAACGTAGTGGTCGAGCCCACATCTGATTCTTTACAATCATTAGTTCACGTTGCCAAGAATAAAATCACTCTAGAAACTTTCTGGACGGACGGTGTATACAGTACTTAAAAACCACTTTGATATTCACTATTGCCTTTCAATTTTATCACTAATCAGTGTTGTACAAAAATATGCCTCGGCATTTTAACGAGATGTTACACCAGGCGCGATGTAACTCGTAACTCAGCTGCATAAAAACCAAATAACTTTTCCTTAGACGAGCTCTCGATATGTTTGTCGTACAGTTTTCGCTATACAGTGACAAACAAATACGATATTTCACTTTACAAGAACAAAACAGTTGTGATTTCCATTTAAATACTGTCTTTCTGTTTTTTATTAATTCATCTACGATGGAAGAAGAGCAAAATTTTAGAATTTTAGAACACGTTTTTTGTTTGGGTATAATCTCGTTTTAGGAAACCCAGAATCTACTCTGTAGGAATCAACATGGATTCCGGAAACAGCGATCGTGTGAGACCCATCTCGCTTTATTTGTTCCTGAGACCCAGAAAATATTAGATACAGGCTCCCAGGTAGATGCTATTTTCCTTGACTTCCGGAAGGCATTCGATACAGATCCGCACTGTCGCCTGATAAACAAAGTAAGAGCCTACGGAATATCAGACCAGCTGTGTGGCTGGATTGAAGAGTTTTTAGCAAACAGAACACAGCCTTGCTGTTAGCAATGGAGAGACGTCTACAGACGTTAGGGTAACCTCTGGCGTGCCACAGGGGAGTGTTATGGGACCATTGCTTTTCAAAATATATATAAATGATCTAGTAGATAGTGTCAGAAGTTCCATGCGGCTTTTCGCGGATGATGCTGTAGTATACAGAGAAGTTGCAACATTAGAAAATTGTAGCGAAATGCAGGATGATCTGCAGCGGATAGACACTTGGTGCAGGGAGTGGTAACTGACCCTTATTGTAGATAAATGTAATGTATTGCGAATACATAGAAAGAGGGATCCTTCATTGTATGATTATACGATAGCGGAACAAACACTGGTAGCAGTTACTTCTGTAAAATATCTGGGAGTATGCGCGCGGAACGATTTGAAGTGGAATGATCACATAAAATTAATTGTTGGTAAGGCGGGTACCAGGTTGAGATTCATGGGAGAGTCCTTAGAAAATGTAGTCCATCAACAAAGGAGGTGGCTTACAAAACACTCGTTCGACCTATACTTGAGTATTGCTCATCAGTGTGGGATCCGTACCAGATCGGGTTGACGGAGGAGATAGAGAAGATCCAAAGAAGAGCGGCGCGTTTCGTCACAGGGTTATTTGGTAAGCGTGATAGCGTTACGGAGATGTTTAGCAAACTCAAGTGGCAGACTCTGCAAGAGAGGCGCTCTGCATCGCGGTGTAGCTTGCTCGCCAGGTTTCGAGAGGGTGCTTTTCTGGGATGAGGTATCGAATATATTGCTTCCCCCTACTTATACCTCCCGAGGAGATCACGAATGTAAAATTAGAGAGATTCGAGCGCGCACGGAGGCTTTCAGACAGTCGCTCTTCCCGCGAACTATACGGGACTGGAACAGAAAAGGGAGGTAATGACAGTGGCACGTAAAGTGCCCTCCGCCACACACCGTTGGCTGGCTTGCGGAGTATAAATGTAGATGTAGATGTAGATGAAAATATTGTCCTATGAATAAATCTAAGGCGAAGTGATGGACCCAGTAGTTGCGAAAATCGACCGGAAGAATTTCAACATTGACAAAGAAAGAAGAAAAAAGCTGTACTGATTCTGAGCTTTCCCGAGTGTCAGGCATAGCGGCAGTAATGTCATCTCTGAAAACAAAAGTACACACGGAACTTGCACCTGCATGGTGGAAAAAACACTGCAAATATTATCTAAACAACAAAGTACTTACTACCGTCTTATCGCTTTCCGTAAACTACGTTTTTATATCTCAAAGTGTTTACGCAGTATTCGTTGTGTCTTCTCCGCACAGAATAGCCTGTTATCGTAGCGCAGTAAAAACGAAGCTTCTCGACTGCCACACATTCAGCGAACAACCTTGGTACGACCTCTGCAGTACAGACAGAGCTTTAAATATTTGCCGATAATAGAGATTGATTTCCAAGCACTGATCGCGCGCCGCCGGTCGTGTGAGAGAACTTCGCGCTCCGGCTCATAGATGGCAGTGAACTCGCGGTAGCGCAGCTAGCGGGAGTCGTTTCGTTTTATTAGCAGCTGGCGCCAGTCGATACGCCTGAAATTTAGAGGCACACAAAAAGCTCAAACCAACATCTCTGTCAACAGAAAAATGCTTCTGCTTCATTACATCTGTTGGTGCGTTTCACAGCTGAAACTTAAATTCAGATTGATTTTTGCAGAGGAAGAAACACTAACCAGCCACTGTTAGTACACGAGAACCGTGCTTAGCGGGACTAGATGGGACCGAAAATTCGAATACCTGGAAATATTTTTCTAAATGCAGAGGTTGGGACCGAAAATCCGGATATCTGAAAATATTCTACTGAATGTAAGGACTGTAATATGTGTTACAATCGCGTCTTTTATGTTGACACCAACAACAAATACGTTTCTCATATTTCAACTCTGTTTTTACTGTACTACGCAATGATGAGCTTATCTTTCTAACCAGTCCTTCGCTGACTGTAAACTAAAGATCATCATCGGACAGCTTGCTGTTTAAGTTTAACCCCTTGTCCGGCAGTATTGGACTTACCGGAACATCGTGTTCTTTTTTCTCACTGAACAAAACGGATAATCCTTCAACAGCTGTTTCGTTTCTTGCTTTATTTATTGCCCCACGTTTCTATAAATGGTCTTTAGTCACAATTTTCGACCATATGTCATCAATTTCTTTTCGGTTCTTCCACTACTCTGACATGGTTGCTGTCCCTACACCAGTGGCTTAGCGTGGGGGGCGACGGGCGAAGAGGGCAGGGGGGGGGGAGGGGGTGCATGGTTCCGGGCGGCAGAAACTGGGGGGGGGGGGGGGAGGACAGGCAGCGGCAAGCTGGATAATCCTGCCTGTCATTTGGGCTCGACAGGTATTTACGCATAATTTGAAGGGAATGAAAAATGGAAGTGGTTCAAAATTAACTTGTAAGATTTAACCTAAACGATTATACTAGGCTTACTTGAGCCGTCAGTGCCTCAGTGTTATCTCCCGCCCAAAGAGGAAAAATGTTTCAATCCATTGTCACTGGCAACAGTTACCGAGAGGAATGTTGGAACTAGGGTTTTCCAGTAGGTACCAGTAGTGTCTGTAGTACGGGCAGATTTGCTAGTTCACATAATGGCCACCACAGGCTTCGTTAAGGCTCGTTTGTCACAGTGAAAAATTATTGTTTCGTTTACTGCTAAACACTAATACTTCCATTTATTGATTACAGCGATATATTCCTGCAAGGCGTTTCTCAGGAAAGCTCAAGGCGCCTGGAACTGGTTATGAATGCCTGTGTTCGCTATATCTGTGACGTTGGACTCTTTATCATATTTCACCATCAATCCACAACTATCCTGGCTGCGTGCAGACAAGTGCAGAAATCTTCATTCCCTCTGTAGTCTCTTCTGTCTTGTCAACGAGCACCATTCCTCTCTTAGACCTTAACGCTCTTATCTGAACAACACTGCAGAAACACCCGTTCCCATCATAGAAAAATCTTTTCTCTTCCACTCAATCATTCTCGAAGTCCTTCTCAGTAGCAGGAACCCGACTCTGGAATGAGCCCTGCATTATATTACAGAACTGAATAACATCTCCAGTTTCAAAAGACAATTAATTGCATATCTATTAAAGCAACAGTATGTACTATCCTTGCAAATTATTATTTCCATCCAGATCTTCCTCTTTTTACCAGTTTATTATACAGGACAGTCTCCTTAAATTACATTTCCCTAAGAACTCGCGACACCCGAAAACATCTATATTGTTCACTTTTATATTCTTTTTATATCTGCCACTATCATTATTCTCCTTGTTATTATTATTAATGTTACTGTTATCCTGTTGCAGTGGTACAGGTACTGCCAGAATTGATTCTACTACTTCACAGTCAGTATTGTTTACTCACATTGACACTTCAGACACGCAAATCTTTTTAATATTATATCTCATATTAAAACGAATATATTTTAGGAAACTATGACGTAAAAAGATGTACTGTATACGTGAAACCCTCGTTTGATGTAAGAGAGGGGCTATTAATCAGGTCAGTTTAAATAAAATAAAAATTTTTTTCACTACAGCAAAAGATACAGATTGTTGGTAAGCAATTTTTCTTCAAATACCATACCTTTCATAGCTTTATCCATAACCATTTTAATGTTTTTATAAAATAAACAATATAAACTAGCTGATTCAAAAATTTGTCAACATAACATGCAAAAGTGATCCTGAGTCACACTTGAAACCCCCAAATGCGATATTACTGTGAGCTCAGGTTCCCCATAAAATACATTCATTTGCAAAACTAGATTTCTGTTTGCCAAATGTAGTTAATTCAAGGGTTTTCGAATATTTACCAAATAGAAGAACACTGTGTTCTAATCGAATGCGTGAACCACATAAACAAGATCTATAAATAGCCAACATCTAAGGATATTTTGCTAGACAAGTGATAAGACGTGGTTGTAAAAATAGTCACTTTGGAGAAAACACATCATATCCAGAGGCTCATGTTTGTATGAGTAGGCAGTAGTCCAAAAACCAGTCTACCGCCTTAAAAATAATTCACAATTATCAGTAAAATGTAATTTACTTTGTTAAAAGCTTTCAGTTAAAAAAGTCACGTGCATAATGTAAAAACTGTGCTGAACTTTACGTGTCATGAAATAAATGTAATTAACAAATCATCTGAATCTAGTTTATCGGTAATATCGAATTGATGTGTAAAGTAACAATATGATTGCGGCGATCGTGCGACATCGTTGATCTTAAGTAAGATTTGATGGACCTATAAACGAAAAACTTGGTTCATTAGAAAAGGATGGTAAAGGAATTATGATAAGCAAACGAACAAATGGCACAAACTCTAGGCATTAGTCCTCTTGTCTATTCTTTTTTTTTAAGAACTCCAAAACTTCTTTCAAGTTCTTTTCTTGCCCATTTGGCTCAGCAAAAGTTCGAAAAACATTTCTCTATCGCGTATCAGTCTCTGTCCATCAAGATCATTCCTGTAAAATTATGCAAATGTCCAAGAGTAAATTTTTTCTGACGATTTAAAAAAATTTGCAGAATGATTGTCGAATATACTGCTGAGTGGCGCAATCAGTTGGTTCAAAACTTCAAAATATGATTCCCTGAAAAATTATTGGAGCGTTTTGAATTTGATATATTCTTTATTATCTTGATTGAGACGTTTTATAATTATGACTGACGCAAAAGCTTAGATTCGTCAAGATCAAGATAGGAAACACTTAATCGCTCTTATGACAAATTTTCTCAAATTTATGTTAATACGTAATTACTCACCCTCGAAAATCAGAGGTAAAAAAACTGCCACCAGTTCTCCATACCCTGCAGGAAGTATAGTTGTGCTCTAGACTCCGCACCGAGTTCTTATTAGTTCCTCTAAGTCTCTAGTCAGGAGGACACTCACATTAGATAAATTTTTGTAGCCATTAAGTGCTGTGGTAAAAGATTGATTGGTTTGCGTCCCGTACTTCGAAGAGGATTCAGAGCACACATTGGAAGACAAGAGGTGTTGCAGTAAACATGTCACAAAATGATTACAAAGAAATTTTAACAACGCTAGAGAAGCTAAGAGAAATAGACAAAAGTTTGAATACGCAAAAAGATGCCGAAAATTTGTTAGTTGAGATGCGATCATTTTCATTTCTATGTTTCCCCGGGCTCTGGTAGGGTGAACTCAATAATGTCCAAAATTATTTGCAGACGGGTAGACTTCACCTAGTCCAGTGCGAAAACAAGCACCTTACGGGTGGTGCCAGAAGAGAACCTATTGGAATTTGTAGACAAGGCTGTAAGTTATGTAAAAGCCTGTGTGAAGAACTTCGCATTTCTATTGAATCTCCGAGACAAATTAAGAGGAGGCACGCTTCTGGTGACGGAAGCAGCAGTGCCGGCTTGTCACCTGAAGACGATTTAAAAAGAAAAATACTTTCTCTATTAGATAGAGAAACTGCTGAAATTCAAGAAAGGTTCCACTAGCTCCAGAATTTGACAGAGAAATATGACTTCCTTAAGGCTTGCAATAATAGTGGGCGTTGATGATGAGCAATGCAACCTCCACTTACCATCTCAAGGTACTTACAAAGGAATGTTAAAGCTTGAGCGCTTGCGTCCAAGAGCTTTCATAGCTACAACAGACTATAAGAAAGAACTTATTGATTCTGGAACACTGGATTTATTGAAGTTTATTTTGAGTCCAAATTTAAAGAACGGTTACGTAATATATTCATAAGGCTGATTATATTTCTCACAGCTGCCATAAGTAATGTTAATTGTGTGACAAGCTTCTCTAACTTCAGACTGATTAAAAATTATTTCACATCTACAATGTCGGCTTTGAGATAAATAAATCTAGCTATTTTGGCAATCGGACCAGAGGTGGAAATTGACACTGATTATTATTTGTGTTGCAAAAAATGTACAGAAGAAAATTTTATTTTATTAAAGACGTTTTATTTGGGACCCATTTGAAATAATGACAGAGTATCACAGACTTTTTTTTCTTTCCAATTTTTACCATGAATTTTATTGTCAATATAAAATAGTTAGTGCTTCTGTGAAAATGTGAGACTTCTTGTTAATATTAAACATGTTTGGAGTGTTTACTGTATGTCAGGTTCATTTGTGAATACGTTCTAGGGTTTACAAAATGATGTCTTACATCCTCGTGTAACGTGTCCGTTCTATGAGGGAGAACACTAAGACGCTCGTACATATTTGTTAGAAAATTAAAAGGTGTTGTTATAATGCTGCATTCTGTTAAATATATATTAAAGTTCCCATTATTTTTGCGATGATGTATGAAAATACTTCCTACTTATGAGTATGTCAGTCAAATGGAGGTCAGATCATGTAATATTCGTTCTTCGGTAAAAATCTGATAAAAAGGGGTCACATATTCAGGATATTTTGCCCGATGTCACAGCAGCTATAAATACCGTTTTATTCCAGAAGGAGTTGGAGGCTTTCAGACGTTAATATGTATTTTCGAAGTACAGACTGGAAAAATGTACACAAGCACTTGATGTAAATGAGAAATGTAATGTATTTTGTACGATAGCCCATAAAACCCTAAATGCGTCCAAAACTAGTTTAATCAATTTCTTCCGTTAATATTTTGTGAGTATTAGTTAACATACGAAGATGCCACTGCTTCTAAACACGTTCATTTTCCATGGCCGCTCTTGAAGACACAGTGGAGTTAGAAATATTGACTGAAATTGCTTGTTAACTCGCTCCTGTGTAATAGGGTCAAGCAAAGCGACCAACTGCGTGAAATATCGCTGGAGTGTATGTGTGGACACAACAGACTGTTTCTATAAATCAGAACGATAGTAGAGATAATTATACAATGACTTTAGGTACTTATACATACAATTTTCATGATTTTGATGTCAATAGCATTTGATTTCATTGTTCTATGTTGGACAATACATGTAGCGAAGATGTAATTTTCCTTTTTCTGTTTTCGCGAACGTCCGCTGCTCTCGTTCCTGTGCTCCAGGCGACGTGAGATGCACTTTACTTCTTTACTCAAAGTAACCATAACTATATTATAATCCCTACAGGAAACGTTAATGACATTTTTATTGACGGTTCTAGAAATACTTAAAGATTCTCTTTAAATCGCCTGAGAATATATTCCATCACAATTACTATGCCATTGGCGTTAGCTGTAGCTATAGATAAGTCCATTTTCTCAATCTAGGCTCCTCTCCTACTAACTAGTACGTCAACAACCTAACACATGGCTAAAGCAGACAGAAAAATGACATGTTTAAGTTAATAGGTAATCACTCACCCTCGGGAATCAGAGCTGCAAAACAAAACTCTAGCGTCTTTTCCCCACATCGCACAGGATGTCTGCTGTGTTCTAGATTCCGCATCCATCAGGTGCTGTACTAATAGACTGACTGGCTTCCGCCTCAATATAAGCTTTCTCACTCTCTTCTGCTACTAGCACTTCGCTCCCTGGTATCGCTTTTTGGCGTGACTACTCGTCATTATTACTTTCTTTCTAACGTTACGAACTGTTGATACGTCAAGGTAAGGTCTTGTGAGTGGTGAAATTCTCCTAAACTCAACAACTGAATTCATCCCACCAGCTACTAGTAAGCCGACGAACTGGAGCATGCGAGTCCATACCCAGACAGGATACACCTCGTGTAATGGGTAGTGGAAAAGCCTGCAGAAGTCCTATTGATAAAAAATTATTACAGTTTTAATATACGTAAAAGTACTCCCCAAAAATTAAACGAAAACACACATGCTTTATTGCCATGAAAGCCCATTCCCTATAGGTTCACATACAGCAAATTATTTACTTCTCATTGCACGAATATATATAAATTTTCTTTGTTGAAACTGTCTCCAATATATTATCTATTTATTTGCTGCTATGGACAACTCACACAAGTAACTCATATAAATAACCGTCGAAAACGATTTGTTTTGCATAATGGAGAGCATTGAAGACACTCAAAAAATATAGAGGGAAAAGTAATCCAAGTCCATATCTTCTGGTCATCTGTGTTAATCAAATATTGCTGTGAATAAACAAAGCCTTAAGGGGTGACAAATTTAGGGCTCGCACTGGATAGCAGATATCCACACTACACCACTGCCTTGCATCATATTCGGCAGCTTTTTCAGCGCTTCGCCATTATCTATTCCATTCAGTGTCTCCAACATTTGAGCCGCCGAAACAACCACTTACATTCCCTTGTCGCAATTTCTCTCAAGCGCACTCAAAACACAGGAAAAGAAAAACAATAGCGGTACAGTTTTGTAACTCCGTAAGGAAGTGATTCGAACTGACCGTAATAAAAGTAGCCGGAAGCATGTGACTAGCGCTGTCTACGCAACGTGCAGTACAAACATAACAACCGTAAAATATATCGTACCGCACCAGCAGTGTACCGCAAATTTTCACGTTAAAAAAAGGAAACAAAAAATGAATCAGGATAAACCGAAAATACGCGCCAATGACGCCAAGATAAACAAGGCAAATGCTTTTTATTTACACAAATAGTGCCGTTAGCGGTTTCAGATCGACTTGTTAATCTTCAGACGTGTGTTTGCTTTTATATACACGTTTATTGATTTTTGTCCGCCCCGATAGCTGAGTGGTCAACGCGGTGGTCTGTCACTCCAAGGGGCCCGGGTTCGATTCCGGGACGGGTCGGAGATTTTCTCCGCTTAGGGACTGAGTATTGTGTTGTCCTCATTATCATTTCATCATCATCAGTGGAAGGCAATGGGAAACCACCACTGGAATCACTTCCCTATACCCTCATGCTGTGGACCTCTCTGATGAGGCTTCTCCCATGACAAGACCTGCAGTAAGGCAGAACACAAAGTTTAGTTTTTATTGATATTTAATTAGATTTCGGCTCTTAATTCCTCTTTACGGTGAAAGTTCCTTTGGGTAGTGGAGTCGTCCAAAAACATGCATCGTTTACCAGCAATGCTGATAGCGTGTGTCCACGGTATAGTGACAAGTATATAAAGCACACACATAAAAAGTATTTGAAACATAGAATACTTTATACAAAGATGACGAAACCATATATATATATATATATATATATATGGGCCACCGCGAGCACGCAGAAGTGTCGCGACACGACGTGACATGGACTCGACTAATGTCTAAAGTAGTGCTGGAGCGAACTGACACCACGAATCCTGCAGGGCTGTTCACAAATCCGTAAGAGTACGACGGCCGACGGCGTCGAGATCTCTTCTGAACAGCACGTTGCAAGGCATCCCAGATATGCTCAATAATGTTCATGTCTGGAGAATTTGGTGGCCAGCGCAAGTGTTTAAACTCAGAAGAGTATTCCTGGAGCCATTCTGTAGCAATTACGGACGTGCAGGGTGTCGCTTTGTCCTGCTGGAATTGGCCAAGTCCGTCGGAATGCAAAATCTACATGAATGGATACAGGTGAACAGACAGGATGTTTACGTATGTGTCATCTGTCCAAGTCTTATCAAGACGTATCGGGGGTCGCATATCACTCCAACTGCGCAAGCCCCACACTGTTACAGGGCTTACACCAGCGTTAACAGCCCCTGCTGACGTGCAGGGTCTATGGATTCATGAGTACACGTACATCAACTCGATACAATTTGAATGGAGCCTCGTCCGACCAGACAACATGTTTTCAGTTATCAACAGTCCAATATCGGCGGTGACGGGCCCAGGCGAGATGTAAAGCTTTGAATCGTGCAGGCATTAAGGATACACGAGTGGGTTATCGGCTCCGAAAGCCCATGTCGATGATGTTTCGTTGAATGGTTCGCACGCTGACACTTGTTGATGGCCCACCACTGAAATCTGCAGCAATTTGCGGAAGGGTTGCTCTTTTGTCACGCTGAACGATTCTCTTCGGTCGTCGTTGGTCCCGTTCTTGCAAGATCTTTTTTCCAGTCGCAGGGGTGTAGGAGATTTTATTTTTTACTGGATTCATGATATTCACAGTACGCTCGTGAAATGGTCGTACGGGAAAATTCCCACTTCATCGCTACCTCGGAGATGTCCCATCGCTCGTGCGCCGACTATAATACCACGTTCAAACCCACTTAAATCTTGGTAACCTGCCATTGTAGCAACAGCAAACGATATAACAAGTGCGCCAGACACTTGTCTTATGTAGGCGTTGACGACTTTAGCGCCATATTCTGCATGTTAAATATCTGTGCATTTGAATACGCATTCCTAAACCAGTATCTTAAAACTTAAATCAGGACGATCACGTATATCATATTGTGGAGCAAGCAAACCAGAGACTACGATTTATTGACACAAGAGTTACAAAATGTAACAGATCTATCAGACTGCTTACCCTACGCTTGTCCGCCTTCTTCTGGAGTATTGCTGTAGGTGCACGACCCGCATCAGGATTGACGGAAGAGATCGATAAAGTTCAAACAAGGGCACATCGTTTAGTGTTAACGCGAAATAGGAGAGTGAGAGCCATGAATATGACACTCGAATTCGTATGGCAATCATTAAAACAATAGCGGTTTTCTTTGCGGCAGGATCTTCTCGTAAGTTTTCTATCACAAACTTTCTCCTTAGAGTTTGATAATATTTTATTGGAGCCCACCTACATACGGTGGAAACATCATCATAATAAAATAACAGAAATCAGAGCTTGAACGGAATCATTTAAATGTTCGATTTAGTCGTGAGCTGTTCGAGGGTGAAACGGTAGAGAAATAGCTTGAAGGTGGTTCTATGTACCCTCTGCAATGCATGTAACTGCGAATTGTAAACTGATAATATAGATGTACAGATGTAGATCTATACTCGCCACTATTTTATGAACGCAAGCAGTCAACATTGCTCCATAGTCGTGCAATTTTCCTCGATGGCACTGCCACCCCAAGGAAATTTCACGACAAAGGAGAACAAAGAGTCGAAAAGTAATGTAAATATCGACAAGCGTGTATCAGAAAGTGAAGACTCGTCTCTGAAGATTAACCTGTCTGTCGGAAACCAGTAACGGCACTATTTGTCTAAATAAATAGCTTTATTAACAGTGGCTGGCTATTGCTTTGTTCTTCGCTATAGTCAGCCTGCTCTTTGTATACAGCCACGGCCTCAAAACGTCATTATTCGACGAAACAGCATTTAGTCAAATTCAAAGTTATGTGCATTTTGAAGTGAAAACAATCGCTCTCCATATTAGAGATTAAAAAGAAAGCTGACACAAGAATTTTAAGTATGGTTTGCAGTCAACTTGTTTGCAATGTGTGCGGTGACGTAGGTACACTACTCATGTCAAACAAACCGCCTACTTTACGCTACAAAAACAGAAACAAATACACATTCAGCTACACTATTTTTAGTCTAGAACTTTTTGTCCCAGAATTAAAAATAGTCCCCACCCACTGGTCAGAGCAATGTTTTCGGCAGGATTCCCTTGGTTATCAGACAAATGGCGGAACTGAAAATCCAATCCTAAATATTTGCAATCGTGAGTCCGTCCACGCCACTAACAACTCGCTTGGTATTTGGTTGAAAAACCCCTGACTGTATCACTGGTCACTACGCGAACAGTTCTACCTCGAGAATGGAAAGAATCAATAAATTTGCTCCATTAAGTAGCAAATAATGTCACCGGTGTTTCGTCCTCACACTGACTGATAAAATAAACTAAAGCACTTAAAAACCATGTTCCGTTGTCATTGTCGCTTGGTACACGTACATAACTTCAGCAGAAATGTAAGTATCAAATTGATGGAGCACCGAAATCAGTCGTCCGTTCTATTCAGGCTTTATTAAAGCAAATCTAGATTTCTGCTAGTAACTACCCGTTATCAGTGCCGTATTTCAGCGTTTTAATATATGTCCTAGTACGTCAGTCATCTGTTGTTCGAGCTCCTGTCACAGTTCATGCAAGACTTTGACAAACGACTGATTGCTGTGCTCCATCATTTTGTATGTCATATCACAGTCGGTGAGTGCATTCCACATCCCTAATGGAAGGTAACTTGATGGAAATGGAAGAGGGGGGAGAGGAGGTTCCAGTGACGGGTACAACGCCCTCCAGAATGCATTTCTGTTGTCCGTGTTTATTGTTGGTACCAGGCTTCATAGGGTATATGAAGGGCTTACTTCAATAGTTGTACAAGTCCATTAACTCCACTTTCCTGCCTATAATGCTTCTGAAATTAATGATCCAAACAAACAGAAAGAAATGTTCATCTCTAGCAAGAAGCCATACGCTTGAATATTTCTGGTATCTCAATTGCAGTTTTTTCAGTGCTCATTTAACTTTAGGACCCTGTATGTCAATATGAACAAAAATGGACTTGTACCACTATTGAAATAAGCCCTTCATATAAGGAGTATCAACAAGCGAGATATTAGGTGATCGCTCAGCTTGCCCTTTTCTTAGATGATATCTTGAGAACTATAAATGAAAAGCAACAGTCAGATACGATATTCCTGTATTCCTGAAATGGAATTGACACAGTGCCTCAGTGCAGGCTGATAACAAAGAGAGGGGCATACGGGATGAGTTCCCAAACACGTGAGTGGCTCGAACACTTCGTAAGTAATGAAACCCAAAACGCTGTCTTCGACAGCAAACGTTCATCAGGGAAAAGGGTACTATTAGGTGTACTCCAGGCAAGTGTGATAGAACCGTTGTTATTTCCTAATACGTAAATGATCTGGTGGGCAGGATGACATGCAGTCTGCGGCTGTTTCCTGATGATGCTGTGGTGTACGGGAAGGTGTCGGCGATGGTTGACGGTAGGAGAACACAACGTGGCGGAGAGAAAATTTCTTGTTGGTGTGATGAATGGCAGCTAGCTCTAAATGTAGAAAAATGTAAGCTAACGCAGATGCTTAGGAAAAACAAAACCGTAAACTGCGGATACAGCATTAGTAGTGTGTTGTTGGACACGATGACATCGATTAAATATCTAGGCATAACGTTGCAAAGCGATAGGAAATGGATCGAGCATGTAAAAACTGTAGTAGGGAAGACGAATGTTCGCCTCCGGTTTATTGAGAGAATTTTAGGGACGTGTGATTCATCTCTAAGGGAAATTTAAAGAATCGCTATTTGAAGCTGACTGCAGAACAATGCTATTGTCACCAACATACAATTCGCTTAAGGGCCGCGAAGACAAGGTAAGAGAAATCAGGGCTCATACAGAGGCAGACAGCCGATTTTCTATCGTTCTATCTGCGAGTGGAACAGGAAGGAAAATGACTAGCAGTCGCGAATGGTACCCTCCGCTACGCACCAAGTGGTGTCTTGTGCAATGCGTATGTAGTTGTAGACTCAGAAGGGTCGGAGATGATTCGTACTCGTATGAGACAGCGTTATCAGCAGCTGATAGAGTTTGAATGGGTCGTCATTGTGGGTCTCCATTAGGCCGGCTAGTCGAATCGTACAATATCCAGATTTATCGTTATATTTGGGTGTGACAGTGGCCCGATGTTGGACTACATGGGAACGTGAGAGCAGGCATACCTCCGTCAAGGTGCCTATCGCTCAAGGCTGACCACCGAAAGGGGCGTCGCCAGTCACAGCCACTTCACATCCGCGTCTGCCTTACGAGTAAAAGTATTGGACTCCCTGCAGCGTTCTGTTTCATCCCTCACCACCTACTGGAGACTAGTAGCAGACGGATTATGGAATTACGGTTCCATGCGTAGACTGCCGTTAACATAACAGCTCAGACGGCTGCGACTGGAATGGTCTGCGGCTGGGGAGCATCGACTGCTGGTGAATGGCCTTGTATTCGTGTTCAGCAATGAATTGCTATTCAGCACTACCACGGCTGACTGTCGTCGCCAAGTGTGGTGGAAGAGACCTAGGGAGAGATCCTGTTCTTGATGGGGCCAGCACACCAAGCAGCAAAGAGGTTGCGAGGAGATCGATAGAGACCAAAGACAGACTCGAAAGAAACTGGCCGCCAACGCCCTTTCGACCGCCAGTGCTTAGATCGCAACGCGGACCAGTGAGTTCCACTCAGTAATCGAGTGCGTCAACTAACAGAGTCATCAGTCGCAGCCCAGTGGGAGTCGCAGTCGCAGTTAGCTCAGCCTCTAGCTGAGATTCAGGAAGAACATAGCGAGCAGAGTAGTGTACATAGCGGACTTGTACTTCACCTGCAGTGAGGCTAATGTGGAGTATTACGGAGAGCTTGTACCACAACACCTGGACTATCTTGAGTTAAGTAATTTTCTGTTCTGATAAATAAAGAATCCAGTTAATAGATGCATGCGGTTTGTGTTATAGAAAGAGAATACTGGCCACCAAACAACATACTCTCCTTGATTCCCACGATACAGCTCTACAGTAAAAACGAGACGACACAAAAATATGTTTTCGGAGGCATAGCATTGTTACTCCTGGCGTCAAGATATTGGGAGCCATTGCGTACGATTTTAGATCACTGCTGGTAGTGACTGAGTTGATGACCCAATGGTATATCATGGAGCTCCTGAGAGTTAATGCATTATCTTTCGTACAACAGTACCGTGGTGCCCGTTCACAACTGGTCAACGATGTTCCACATATGGGAAGTGTCTGTCTGAACTGTTTGCGTGAGTTTGAGGAACTGCCACGGACAGGTTGAACCCCACGTCTGCCTCCGATAGAACATCTGTAGAACTAGCTCGGTTGTCCGCTCCATTACCATTACTCAGGATATCAACTAACAGTTACAGCAGTATGGCCTAGCTTTTCTCAGGAGAAGATACAACCGAATCACTGGATGCGTCCTGGCAGGAAGAGTGCAACAACGTCCTAATAAGTGGGCGTAAAGAGCCCAGTTCTCCTTAAAAGTAACCCGATTTGTAATCGCTGAAATAACCACACTTACCCTCTCAACTCGCGAAGTTTTATGTCGTTTATTCCTTCCCTTGGTGTGTGCTTCCCTTTTTCTGTTAAGCTATGTACTTCTTTCGCAGTGTTGAGTAAATGCTATTGCTGTAATCAAAGAAACTACAGAAACACAGGAGTGAAACGCAAGAATATAAAGCAAGAGGAATGGCAACTGGCACGATGGTTTCACCGCGGCTAGAGGGAATCAGCATTTGTCGTATATGTGTAGTGTTACTAACGAGCCTGGACATGAAATCACAGTAAACCATCTGTTAGGTTGGTGCATAAATTCGTAGCGTTTTTCCGTAAGTTTGATAAACAAATGGTTCAAATGGCTCTGAGCACTATGGGACTTAACTTCTGCGGTCATTAGTCACCTAGAACTCAGAACTACTTAAACCTAAGTAACCTAAGGACATCACACACATCCATGCCCGAGGCAGGATTCGAACCTGCGACCTAGCGGTCGCGCGGCTCCTGACTGTGACGCCTAGAACCACTCGTCCACTTCGGCCGGCTTTGATAAACACAACAGATACATATAACAGAGACTTTAGTCATCAATAATACATTCTCCTTCACTACTGACAACAGTCTGCCAAAGCTGAGATAACTTTTCGATTCTTGCGACTGTGGAAATCAAGTTACTTTGAGGCAAAGAACCCTTCGAGTCGTGTTCGGAGCTCATTTTCATCCGAAAAGGAAATTTCTTGAAAGCTGTTCGACAGAGAGCGGAAAAGTTGAAAATCTGAGGACACAAGATCAGGTGAATATACGTGCATGCGGACTGGCTTCCCAACCCAGCTTCGGTACAGTATTTTTTGTCAGTCTAGCAGAATGCGGGCGAGAGAAATGGCGGAGTAACATCATTTCAAGTAGTCTTCCTGATCGTTGTTCTTGGACTGCGTCTGCAAGACGTCACAATTGTTGACAATAAATGTCAGCAGTGACGTTTGCACCTCGTGGAAGCAATTCGTAGTACACCAAACCGTCGGTTTTCCTCCAGAGACATAACGTTATCTTTGTGGAAGCACACAGGTCTAGGTACGGGGAGTGGCTGCTTTGTTAGAGCTCATCCATTCCTTTCTTTCCTTGTGTGAGCAGAAACGATGCAGGACAGGAATGGTCGGTGTTCTTCACGAGCCAATTGACGACGAGCAGGCAGAGTTGCACATGTGGCAAACAGCCGATTTTTGTGACTTTGAGCATGCGGTACCCATACACCCCATTTTCGAACCTTTACTATGGCATACAAATGTCGCACGATGGTGGAATGACCACAGTTCACCACATTTTCAAGTTCTCGACTACACTGGAATGTTGTGGATTAATGCGTTTACAAGATCTTCACAAGCCCCTAAGTCCTTCCTGAACGTGGAGAATTACTAATGTCAAAACGATCCTCCTTAAAACAAAAAAGCAATTTTCTTGTCATGCCCTCTCCAATGGCTTGATCCCCGGACACGGCGTAAATGTTTCTGACTCCCTTCGCTGCTGTCATCCCTCTACTCAACTCAAACAAAAGAATATGTCAGCAGTGTTCCTATTTCTCTGCTCGGGACTCCATTTTCTAGCGTCCATAGCTCTACTCATTATCTTCAAGTGACAAAATGCCAATATGTAAACTGAAATAGCAACGGTTAACTACAAATAAAAAATTACAATCGATAAATAAAACCCATATCGACCGGAGTACCAACAAACAAAACAAAAACGCTACGAATTTACGCACGAACCTAAGATGAAACTTGAGTGTTTCCATATGAAGTGGAAATGTAACAAGTGCCTGAAGTTTACAGATCGACACACGATGACTACATGACGAAAGCCGACAAACAGCCTGAAACTAGTCGATGGTGGCGTGCTAGCGCGAAGAAGGTCGGCCGCTGCCGACAAAGCGACGCGACGCTGCTACAGCTCGGCGGATTCCTTTGAAAGACGCTGGGAGTTGCATGAATGCGTGCAGAAGTAAACGAGCGCGTCGGACAAAAGAAACTATACCCTCGCCTCCACCTACCTCGTTCATCCGCCATATCGTGTGACAACGTCTCTAGCATCGATAATGGGCTTAATTGGGCGAGGAAGAGAGTCCATACTGTCTTCAGGCATGTCTTATCCAACTGATGCCTCTTACTTCACGAACTGACCTCTCGACTATGTCCAATATCGAACGATGTGGATGGCCAAATCATTCGCTATAATTGACGAGATTGTTCTTCAAATCATTCGCTAACAATTGTGGCCCGATCACGTGGCACATTGGCATCCATAAAGATTCCATATTTGTTTGGCAACAAATGTTCTCCGAATATCCTAACATAACCATTTCCAATCAATGACCGGTTCAGATGGATCAGAGAACGCAGTCTATTCCATGTAAACACAGCCCACACCGTTATGGAGCCACCACCGGCTTGCACACTCCCTTGTTGACAACCGGGATCCATGGCTTCGTGGGGTCTGCGCCACACTCGAACCCTACCGTGAGCTCCTACCAGCTCAAATCGGGACTCTTCTGATCAGGTCACGGTTCTTCAGTCGTCTAAGGTCAAATCAATATCGTCACGAGTTCAGGAGAGGCGCTACAGCCGATGTCGTGGCGTTAGCAAAGGCTTCCATACCCCACAACGCGAAATTTCGCCGCACCGTTATAACGGATTCGTTCGTCGTACGTCCTAATACCTGCTGTTATTTCATACAGTGTTACTTGTTTGTAAGTGCTGACAACTCTGCTCAAACGCCTCTGCTCTCAGTCGTCGAGGCCGGCCGCGGTGGTCTAGCGGTTCTAGGCGCTCAGTCCGGAACCGCGCGACTTCTACGGTCGCAGGTTCGAATCCTGCCTCGGGCATGGATGTGTGTGATGTGTTTAGGTTAGTTAGGTTTAAGTAGTTCTAAGTTCTAGGGGACTGATGACCACAGATGTTAAGTCCCATAGTGCTCAGAGCCATTTGAACCATTTTGAATCAGTCGTCGAGTGAAGGCCGTCGGCCACTGCGTTGTCCTCTGTGAGAGGGAATGTCTGAAATTTGATATTCTAGGCACACTATTTACACTGAGGATCTCGGAACATTGAATTCCCTAACGATTTCCGAAACGGAATGTCCCATGCGTCTAATTCCAATTACCATTTCGCGTTCAGCGTCTGTTGATTCCCGTCGTGCAGCAATAATCACATCGGACATCTTTTCACATGAATCACCTGAGTACAAATGACGGCTCCACCAACGCAGGGCTCTTTCATACATTGTGTACGCGGTACCAGAGCCATCTCACCTCAAGGTATGTCCAAGCGTAACCTGAATGAGTGTGCCCGAAACGTGGTATGAAAAGCGTCCCAAAACATCACAGAACATCCTCCGCCACCATACAAATACTGCACGTCAAACGTCTGATTGGGTCTCAGTGCTCCCGGCGCCCTACTTCATTAGGAAAGACGAGAAATCGCGACTCGTCGGCCCACACTACACGCTTCCATTCAGTTGCTGCGCAGTTTCGCTGTTGTTCGGCCCACTGAGGTCGTGCAGCTTTGTGTCCTTCTTACCACTGCCTTTCTGTGAGGTTTTCAAATGTCTGTTCCACGCATTTCTCTTCGCAATGTGCGCTTGGAAACAGGTTAAGATGGTGCATTCGTTGACACCAACAATTTCTGTTCTGTTGGAAACCGACTGTCACTGATCATGAGTTACCCTCTTGTCCGGTCCAGTTCGGCTTTGTGACCAGCGTTGTAACGCCTTGTTACATAGCGACGAGTGTTACACTGTTCTTTGTGCTCATCTTGATCGGTCCACTTCGATACATCTGAAACTAACCTCATCAGCTGCCAATGGGCGGAGAGTCGGGAAATCAGGTGTTCCCATGCGAGTGGTATTTGCACATACTTATTCGCAAAATATGTAGGTTGCAGACAACTCTAAGGAGATTTTACAGGATATTTATCATGATCGCTCGCAAAGTATGTAGGATGTAGACGTTTCCAAGGGGATCTTTTCGATATACGATTTCAGTTTAGAATATTCGTAATATGAACAATTAGTTCAGTCGCCCACTCGAAATATAAATGGTTGCGAAAACATGCTCAACCTCCTAGCAACAACATTAGTCCGAGGATATTGGGAACATTATGGCGGATACAGGAATTACTGACCACAAGTTCATTGCAGCGAGACTGAATACTGTCACATCCAAAGCCAATAAAATAAATGCAAAGTATATCTATTTAGAAAAGCAGATAAAAATTCGCTGGACTCGCTCCCAAGAGACAGCCTCCATCCCTCTCGAAATAACTGTGAGAGTATAGACCAAATGTGGCTTCCATTCAAAGAAATAGGATCAGTAGCATTAAAGAAATTTATACCAAATAAATTAATAAAGGACAGAACTAACCCCCCACCCCCACCCACGGTACAAAAAACAAGCCGAACACTGTTGCAGAAACAACGAGAAAAGCATGTCAAATTTAAAGAACTCGAAATCCCCAAGATCTGTGAAGTTTTAGAGAAGCTCGAAATTTAACGTGAACTTCACGCTAGATGCTTTTAATTCTTTCCACAACGAAACTAAGTCCCGGCAGAAAAACGCAAGACAGTCTGGTTGTACGTGCAGTACACCAGCGGCAGGCGCAATCAATAACTTCACTGCGTGACAGCGATAATAATGTTACCGATGACAGCGCCATAAAATCGGATTTACTAAATACGGTTTTCCGAATATTCCTTCATCAAAGAAGACGAGTAAATATTCCAGAATTCCCGTCAAAAAATGCTGCCAACATGAGTAACTTTTAAGCAGATATCCTACGTCTAGGGAAACAGCTTAAATCACTTAATGAAGGCAGATATTCCTGTCCAAACTGTATACCACTTGATTCCTTTCACAAAATGAGCACACAATAGCTTCGGACTTAACAATCATACACTGGTACAACTGTTCGCTCAACCAAAGAACCGTGCCTAAAGATTGGAAAGTTGTATAGGTCACACCAATACTCATGAAAGGGAATATGAGTAATCAGAGGACTTACATATTCATATGGTAGCAGGGTTTTGCAAATGTACTGTGTTCCTTGATTATTAATTCTCTCGAGGAAAACAATTAGTTGTCACACAGTCAGCACGGTTCAGAAAACTACGTTCTTGCGAAACGCAAGTAGCCGTTTATTCACACGAAGTAGTTAGTGCTATCGACAGATGATCTCAAATTGATGCCGTATTTCTAAATGTCCAAAGTTTTTTGGACTGTTCCTCACAAGCGTCTTCTAACCAATATGCATGCCTATGGAGTATCGTCTAAGTTATGCGACTGGATTCGTCATTTCCTGCCAGAATTATCACTGTAGTAACTGAAGGGAAGTCATCGAATAAAACAGAACTGATGCCTGGCATTCCTCGAGCAACTGTTGTAGGCCCCCTGGTGCTCCTAATGTACATAAACCATATAGGAGACAATATGAGCAGCTCTCTTAGATTTGGTCATTTATCGCCTACTGAAGTCATCAGAAGGTCAAAACCAATAGTAAAATGATGTAGGTAAGATATTTGTACCGAGCGAAAAGTGGCAACTGGCCCTAAACAATGAACAGTATGAGGTCTTTCACATGAATACCACTAGGAATCCCTCAAATTTCGCTTTACACGATAAATCATACAAATTTAAAGCTTGTCAATTCAACCACAAACATAGCAGTAACAATAACGAACAACTAAAGTGGGGACGATCACGTAGATAACGTAGTCGGGAAATCAAACCAAAGACTGCGTTTTATTGGAAGAACACTTGGAAGCTGAACCAGGTCTACTAAAGAGATAGCCTACACTACACTTGTCTATCTTCTGCTAGAGTATTGATGTGCAGTATGGGATCCTTGCCAAGTAGGATTGATGATAACATCGAAAAAGTTCAAAGAAGGGCAGCTCATGTTATATTATCGCGAAATATGGAAGAGAGTGTCTCGGATATAATACGCGAATCATTAAAACAAAGGCTTTTTTCGTTGCAGGGATATCTTTTTCCGAAATTTCAATCCCTAACGTTCTCCTCCGAATGCAAAAATATTTTGTTGACACCAACCTGCATGAGGAGGAATTATCATTCTAATAGAATAAGAGCATTCAGAGATCGGACAGAAAGATTTAAGCGTTTGTTTTTCCTGCACTTTTAGAGACTTTTTCACTAAAAACTAGTTTCACAGTGTAACGCTGTATGGTATCATTTTCCAGTGATATTATCAACCCACCTGAAACACTGTCCCCAGTCTAACGAGAGCTATGAGTACAACGTACTGTACAAAGGAAACAGACAGCTGCAGACCTCTGTTCCAAAAATGGCTTATGTTATCCCTTAACGGTGGTTATGTATGGAAGACTGCTAAAAGTAATATTGCTAAAACTAGCAAAAATGTGAATGTACATGACAATGGAAACTCCATGTTCACACAAGCCGAAGCTGTGCCTCTAATAATGTCCACATTAATAACGGTATTCAGTTATAACAGTCCACCAAGAGCAATAAAGCATATACTCTTTCTTTCTTGCTTGAGCATCGCTTTTACAGTTAATCTGAATTTTCGGTCGGTATCTGTTGAAATAAATGTGAAACCGAATGAAGGAAGGATTTTTGTCAGAGAAATAAATGCTAACATAAAATCAGTGTAAGTAAATGTTTTTGATTTGCATGTGTATCATATTTAACTATGCCAGTCTTGTAGTTCACGATGTGGATCTTTCATACAAGAATGATTCACTAGAGTAGTAAATGAAAAGCGCTTACTGTTCTGTAATTGAATATCAAGTTAAGTCGTTTCATGGGCCACTTATTACAAGAGACGGAAAGAGAGAGAGGAAAAGAGAGATAAAGATTGGGGGGGGGGAGTGTGTTTTAGAGACAGCAGTTGGAGGAAGAGAGAGAGATGAGACTGAAGTTTAGGGAGGGAGGTGGAAGAGAGAGGCGGATGGGTGAGTGAGAGTGTGTGGGAGAAAGAGAATGGAGGGAGAGGGGGCGCGAGGGTGGGAGGGAGAGAGAGATAGCGGATAAATGGGGAAATGGGAATGTTTAATCTTAATAACCCTGTAATAAATGGTTGCCATATATTATTGCATGTACAAAAGTATTGTCTGTAAAATCATGTCTGTAAATTGCTCATCACATTTCGTCATGTCATCAACCACCATGTCTGTAAAATCGTGTTCTTAGTGCTCATTACTTCTCGTCATGTCATCAACCATTACATCATACACTTCATTTCCTACATTATTATGTACGCTTCTTATAGATCACAATGTGAATGCTTCCTAAAATAATGCTTCAGAGAAGCAGTCAATAAAAAGCGCTTACTTTTCTGTAATAGAAAGCTTATTACGTAACTGTACATATCAGGTTATACCAAATTACCAAATCTTTCACTGATACGTATCGTTGTGCTTGACAATTGTCCCTGTAACCCCCCCCCCCCCCCCCGACCCATTTACTTTCTGCAAAGGAAAGGCTTTGATGTAGTTGAGAGAAATATGAATTTAACACCACCTCGGTCCACTGTCAATAGGGTTTTGAAAAAAAAGAGGGTTTTTTTTTTTATACAACCTGGCCGCGCGGGATTAGCCGAGCGGTCAGAGGCGCTGCAGTCATGGACTGTACGGCTGGTCCCGGCGGAGGTTCGAGTCCTCCCTCGGGCACGGGTGTTTGTGTTTGTCCTTAGGATAATTTAGGTTAAGTAGAGTGTATGCTTAGGGACTGAAGACCTTAGCCGTTAAGTCCCATAAGGTTTCACACGCGTTTGAATGTTTTCTACAACCTGTATCAATCATTATTACCTAAATCTGACAGAATATATTTACAGTATAAGTGAAAAAATATCAGAAATAAATATCTGTAAGGACTGTGAAGCAATTTAGTGCAAAACTTGCGAGAAGCAAGCAACTGTAACAGAGTGGCGTTGTGGCACGTAAATGAAGCAGGAACAGAAAATGATATAATGCATACTGCACTAGAAACGAATGACAGAAAGTGACTAGGCCACCAACTGTCTCATCCGACTTATTGGGAGGAACCTACTCTTACAGCTGATGAAAACATAATTTAAAAACTTAACATGCAAATGGTTCAAATGGCTCTGAGCACTATCAGACTTAACTGCTGAGGTCATCAGTCTCCTAGAACTTAGAACTACTTAAACCTAACTAACCTAAGAACATCATACACATCCATGCCCGAGGCAGTATTCGAACCTGCGACCGTAGCGGTCACGCGGTTCCAGCCTGTAGCGTCTACTTAACATTCATTACAGCACTCAGTGAGAAGTACCATGGCACGTAACAAATTTATTTTTACGATTTACAAGAAACCGAAATGTACGCTATTATGTCCCTAGTGTCAAAAAGGTTATGCAACAGAGTCTTGCTGCAGTTCCCCTTCACTCAGTGATAGCGCTATTTCATTGTCTACAAAGACATGCACCCTGGCTACCCAGTGGTAAAGTTATGACAGATGAACAGTACCGAGACATCACTGCAAAACCAACCAATGTTACGGATCAAACGGACTACATCTGGAAAAAATTAGCATAATAACGGCTATACAATCGAACAGAGGCAATGTACAATATATGAGTATGTTGTTGATGTTGTGGTCGTCAGTCCAAAGACTGGTTTGTTGCAACTCTCCATGCAACTCTATCCTGTACAAGCTTCTACAGCTTCGACTAACTACTGCAACCTACATCCTTCTGAATCTGCTTACTGTATTCATCTCTTGGTCTCCCTCTACGATTTTTACCCCCCCCCCCCTCCACATCCCTGCAGTACTAAATTGATAATACCTTGCTACCTCAGAAGTGTTCTACTAACTGATCCCTTCTTCTAGTAAGGTTGTACCACAAATTTCTCTTCTCCCCAGTTCTATTCAGTACCTCCTTATTAGTCATGTCATCTATCTATCTAATCTTCATCATTCTTTTTTAGCACCACATTTCAAAAGCTTCAATTCTCTTCTTGCGTAAACTGTTTATCGTTCATGTTTCACTTCAATACATGGCTACACTCCATATAAATACTTCCAGAAAGGACTTCCTGGCACTTAAATGTATACTCTCAAATTTCACTTCTTCAGAAACGCTTTTCTTGCCATTGCCAGTCTACATTCTGTTCCCTCCCTACTTCGACCATCATCCGTTATTTCCCTTCCCAAATAGCAAAACCCATTTACCATTGTAAGAGTCTCATTTCCTAATCTCATTCACTCAGCATCACTCGACTTAATTCGACTGCATTCCAATATCCTCGTTTTGCTATTGTTAATTTTCATCTTATACCCTCCTTTCAAGACACTGTCCATTCCGTTCAACTGCTCTTCCAAATCCTTTGCTGTCTCTGACAGAATTACAATGTCATCGGCAAACCTCAAAGTTTTTCTTTCTTCTCCATGGATTTTAATACCTACTCCGAATATTTCTTTTGTTTCCTTTGTTGCTTGATCAATATACAGATTGAATAACATCGGGGAGAGGCTACAACCCTGTCTCACTCCCTTCCCAACCACTGCTTCCCTTTCATGTCCCTCGACTCTTACAACTGCCATCTGGTTTCTATACAAATTGTAAATAGTCTTTCCCTCCCTGTATTTTACCCCTGCCACCTTCAGAATTTGAAAGAGAGTATTGTAGTCAACGTTGTCAAAAGCTTTCTCTAAGTCTACAAATGCTAGAAACTAGGTTTGCCTTTCCTTAATTTATCTTCTAAGATAAGTCGTAGGGTCAGTATTGCCTCACGTGTTCCAATATTTCTACGGAATCCTAACTGATCCTCCCCGAGGTCGACTTCTACCAGTTTTCCATTCGCCTGTAAAGAATTCGCGTTTTTACATAGCGACATAAAATAGCTTAGGGAGGTGGCATTAACAGGATTTCCATTTCTTACTTGG
The DNA here is from genome assembly GCF_021461385.2 of Schistocerca piceifrons. NCBI lineage: Eukaryota > Metazoa > Arthropoda > Insecta > Orthoptera > Acrididae > Schistocerca > Schistocerca piceifrons. The sequence continues at coordinate 497,871,571 of NC_060139.1, read as the reverse complement.
TGCATTGCCTCTTTCAATCTCTTGCTCCATTTCTGTCGTTCTGTCTTCCTTATATAATTTGCTCATTACCTACATTTTTTTATATTTTTCGTATTTGTTTATTGTGTTTTTAGCTCATTGACTTTAGTCTGTCTATTAATATCATCTCGGTGAGTTTTTAAATAGTAGATCCCTGGAACACAAAGTAGCCACTGCTCATGACTCTGATATGGGCGATCTTATCGTCTAACTGTTGTTGTGTGGATGAAGTGTGTTATTCACTGTCATTGTAATTAGTTTATTATTTGCTTACGTGGTTATTACTTAGGTTGTCACACGCAGAATAGACTGCTGTAGAAATGCCACCACTGTCTAACTTGAATTCTGCATATTTTTATAATTTTTATAATTTTCAATTATGTCTGGAGATTTTTGTCAGCTACGTATTATTGACAGACAGTAATTTATTGTACAACAGTTTGTCGAAACTGCACCCTGTGGTAAAGCAGTTTCTACATAGGTGTACCTATGCAAGTGAACATAATAAGAATAGCTTTAGCTTCTGCTCTAAGAACTATTTTACAATAATTTTAAAAAAGGTTTTTACCAACATATACCAGATATCGTACTATAATTAAAATACATAAATAATTTAAAAATAAGAAGTACATGAATATAGTGCTAACTGTCAATTTGACGGCTGCCAGAAGTGGCCACCGCCTGCCAGTCTAACGGTGCCCACGCTGCCGTGAAGTACACAGCAGTGTGTGGTACGGGGCACGAGCATTTGACGAATTACTCTTTCTATTGTGATTTCAACCTTGAATTGTTCGACGCGTTATTCATTTCTTCCTTCACATACCTGACGATGTTTCAGGATGAGCACTTGTACAGATGGTATAAAAGAAGTGTAGTAACGTTTTATCTAGGTATGTAGCAATACGGTTTTGCTATTATATTGCACCTGCTATTATGCTTAATTTTATGTCTTGAGTTTCACATTATGTGTAAGCATTCATAGATCTGAAAATGCTAAGCATGCTTAAAGAAAACAGTAATCGAGAATAAGGATTGTTTACAAGCGATCTTGGATAAGGAGTTCACCTACTCGCAAGTAAGATATACTTTTCGTTAGACAGATCCTCGAGGATGTATAACATGTAACAAAACAACAGTACAGAATACACAGAATTCTTGTCATGAGATGATCCTGCAGTGTCGACAGGCGTCTCCTTTACGAGACTTTTCACACGGCCCAGCAAGAAGAAATGAAGTAGGTGAGATCAGATGAACGTGTTGCCACGAGACAGGACTTCTTCTACCTATTCACTTCACAGTGAATGTCTGATCCAGGTGTTCCCGAACCCTCATTCCAGTGTAAACGAATAACTAGTGGGATATGCTCCAGAAACCTCATCGGGATTTCCTACCATACTGTCTCAGCAGAAACACTACCGGTACGAGTATTCAACTGTCAGAGGATTCAAAACTGTTTTCGCTTACTACTTTAAGTTTGGTTATTTCCGGAACAGGGTCCCTAACCTCAAGTTAATAAAGTTAGCTTTCCTCATCATTCCTTAAAGTTTGTAATATCGAGACAGAACTATCCTGTACATCTACGTTGAAGAGATGTGTTAATGTTCCTTCCGCAGATCTAAAGTAAAATGATCCTCTTAACTGTGAAATAAGTCAAGAAAGTTGTAACATGTTTTCATTTAAGGTGTATCAACAAATTTGTCACAAGCTGGTGAATATATAGAAACATGTGAAAATGATAATTTTCAGGCTGCTGCCGCCATGAATTATCAGACAGAGAGCAGTTTGCAATACTTATTTACATTGTCCACATTATTCCACTGAAGATGTGCGAAAGTCAGATTTTATGCAACACTCATTCTCTTTGAGGTTATTAAGACCATATGCATCAATCGGCTTTACCGAGAAATTCGTTAGTGGAGCAGAAGGAGTTGACCATCACAAATCCTTTACACTTCACCTACACTCGACTTTATTAGTAATGATTACCAATATTTATTTAGATTGTTCTTCATTTTAGCAATGATTCCAAGAGCTGAGCTGTTGGTTTCAAATAGAGAAGTATTATGTACGATAAATTTCACTAAAGAATAGATAAATGTATTTCGTGTTAAAATGGTATTCCATATTTTGAGAGGTGGTAGTATAGATCAAAACAAAACAAAAATGTCCAGTAAACATTTTTTCTAAAATGCGTAGCTTGAGAACTATGCGCATTTGTTCATCTTCGTTACTGTGGAACACATCTCTTCTACCCCAAGCTCATTGCTATTACGAACGAATTGTAGAATGCAGTAAACAAATTAGGACATGTTTCTCTGTTAGAGTCCATGGATACAGCATTAAGAAAATATTTGCTACTGTTTTTACTATAAACGGTATTCACATCTCTGGGTAAGTGCAGGTCTAACGAAACCATCTTTCCCTTGATAGTCTGTGACAGGCTTTTGCACTGTAGTTTTTTCTTTGCTCTTACCAGCATAGTGGAAGCCTGTTATTTCACTCTGGAATACGACCATAGTATGATCAGGGAAGAATGATAGTTGCTCCATTAATGGTGAAGCTCCATCTTGAAGGGATAAATTTGATCATGTTGCCATTAATGCTACTGCACTAATCTGTCATGGTTTATCTTTATGTTAAAGTATTTATTTATAACTATTTTTTTGATCCCTCTTTGTTTATTAAATAATTTTTGATGGTCTGGCAAATGAAATCAATTATCAAGCCAATGTCCTATGTGTAGAAAAATATCCAGAATACAGGATACCATCTGCACGATTATTCAGAGATCTTTTCCAGTGACTAGCAGACCCTGGCTCTGTACTTCTAAAAGACTGCGAGTCATGGCAGAGCTCGCACCATTGCTACTCCTCGTGTGGAGTTCGTAAGTAGCAGCCCACAGGTTACATTAGAAGCTATGCTGCTTCGCAGTAACAGAATAAGATGTGCTCATTTGCTTACTGCAATCTGCAGGCCTTTCGTAATAGCGAACATCTTGCGGTAGAAGAGAGATGTTTGACAGCAGAAAAGTTGAACAAGTGCATATAGTTCTCAAGGTATGCATCTCAGAGCCCATGGTTATTGGGACATACTACCACCCCCCAAAATTATAGGTTACTTTTTTAATACCCTGTATCTGGATGCTGTAGTTAGTATCTCCAGTTCCTTAAACAGACCTCTGCATAACGTTCTAGAGTTCATATCGAAAATCATTTGCGTTACACAATTTTTGACCGCGGAAATTTTAGTTCAGCCAGGTGAGTTAACCTCAAAAATGGTTCCTATGACATTATGAAACGAATGCGAACGAAGTATGCTTACTTTTTATGTTCATATCACGTATGTCTGACATTCGCTCTGCAAATTGCGATCTTTTTAAGTGGTTTGGCAATTCACTGGTACGTTCCTTGCAAACAAGAAAATTGGAATATTAGAGTTTAACGTCCCATCGTGATCGCTATCATTGGAGATGGAGCACAAGCCCTGTTTATGAAAGGATGGGGAAGCAAATCGATTGTTGCCTTTCCAAAGGAACCATTCCAGCATTTGCCTGGGGCGACTTAGGGAAGTCAGGGAAAATTTAAATCTTGATGGTCGGACGGCGATTTGAACCGCCGTCCTCCCGATGGTCCTCCCAACTGAAATTCTTGTTAAGCTTTAATCCCAAGAATTTACCGGTGTCAAGCCGATTCATCAGCTAGTCGTAATATTGTATAGATGTAATGTGAGGAAATCTCTTACAGAAGCGTATAGTGTATGTTTTCAAAGTTTAGGGGCTGCGAATAACTTAAAATGTCCATGAAAATTCTGTTAACTCTACTCTTGCTAAAACAGTTCATAACTTGCAGTTTCCTGCAATGTTTGTGTCATGTACAATGAAAACAAACTGAGCTGATGAAAGGTCATTAAATTTCACAAGAGAAAGTAAGGCTTCGAAGAGGGAAACTTGTTGGACTACTCATGTAATCAGTTTCCGGCTGGAAGCTTATAACAGGACTCTTTACTATTGACACAGTTTGTTCCCTGTCAGAGAGATGCAATCTGAACGTTTTGCGGCATTATGCTCCACCATAGTATTCTAATTTACATAAAAGTGTTGTCGTTTACATAGTCAAACGCTTTCGACATAACACAGAATATGTAACTAGCTTGTAATTTCTTATGTGACGAACAAAGTAATTTCTCGTCGCAGGAGTAAATAGCCTTCTCACTATCAGAAGCCTTTAGAACTCGAAACTGTAATTTTAACAATACATTTTTTGTAGACAGATGGTTAGAAAGCAGCTCCCGCATTACCTTTCCCAAAATTTTCCAGAATAGTGGGAAAAGTGAAACTGGAGTGAAATTTGGCGGTAACTCTTTATCTCCCTTTTTTTCAGAGATTTAGCTTCAGCATATATCAGTCAAGTGGGAAATGTTTCAATAATAAGGGACTGATTATCTACATAACTTAGTACAGGGTGAGGCAAATAAAAGTGGCCCGGACGAGTGGATACGACTGGATGTGAGTGTATGCATGTAACCACACCAACACTGACTTCCAACAGGACGGAGCAACCGCCCACACTGATAGCTAAACCTTGGAGCACATTTACACTATCTTCACGCCTGACTCAGTTGTTAGCAGAGGTCAGTCTGGTCGTGGCCCACCCAGGTCACCTGATTTGTCAGTGTGCGATTACTTTGTGTTTTTGGGTTTCTTTTTTGGGGGGGGGGTGGGGGGAGGAGACCAAACAGCTAGGTCATCGGTCTCATCGGATTAGGAAAGAACGGGGAAGGAAGTCGGCCGTTCCCTCAAAGGAACCATCCCGGTATTTGTCTGGAGCGATTTAGGGAAATCACGGAAAACCTAAATCAGGATGGCCGGACGCGGGATTGAACCGTCATCCTCCCGAATGCGAGTCCAGTGTGCTAACCACCGTGCCACCTCGCTCGGTGATTACTTCGTGTGGGGAACGCTTAAGCCTACTGTGAATCGCAACAACCCTCATTGTCTTCAGAAACTGCAGCAGAATATTTCGGATGAGACTGCAGCAGTTGCAGCAGTCCAGCTTCGATCCTCCTCCAGCAACTTTCTGAAAAGGGCTCTAAAGTGCCAAGAGATGAATGGTGGTCAATTTCACCATCTGCTTTAGGCCCTTTAGTATCGTATTTCCCTTCCTCTGCTGTAGGACTCTGTAATCCAGTCTCTTTTATTTGCCCCACTCCGTATATTATTAATCTCACAACAACACTTTTATATTAACTTTGCACATATTGTATCATGAGCATTAGAACTTCTTATTTTAAGGAGATTACTCTGTATTATTACTTTCAGTATTTCATAGTAAACCATGTAACGATCTGCAGCATGAAGATCAGACTTGTTTCTGACTGATAGATACAGTTTTTTGTCATTTATTTTAATTTTTTGAGTAATACATAGCATTTCTGTAGAGTGCAGCCTAATCTGAGTTACTTTACAGGGGGATATGGCTTGCGAATAAGATGAGGACTTCATTAACAAAAGTATTTATATTTCATTCGTGTCATGAACACTATACAGCTCTAGTTAATGTTTTCCAGAACTTCCCTAAAATAATTTTTAGCTCACAAACTACGCTCAAGAAGGTTGATTAACACTTAACATAAGTCAGCATCGTCCTTCCATCACCACCGACGTCAGAGTCAAAACTTTTTTCCAATTCATTAGCCAGGCAGTGTGAATGCCACGATTTGTGGAATGCTTCGTAGTTCAGCTCAGTTCCGCCGAGTGCGACCCCAGCTATAACTCTGCACTCCTCGCTCTTGGAAGACTCCTTGTCGCCGTAGTGGCGCTGCCGCCTCGCTCCATTGGCGCCCCGCCGTTGTGACGTTGCTCCGCCGGCGGCACCGCTCTCGCTGATTGGACTAGTCTCCCGCAGGCGCTCCTGGTTTCGCCAGACTACGTAGTCCAGCCGCCTGCGCCCTGTACGACCTTTGAAACTTTCCGAAGCCAGCAACTGCGCACTTGTGGCTCACACAGCAGAAGCTCACCACTTTACCCCTGATAACAAAACAGAAACCAAATGGCAGTTATAAGAGTCGAGGGACATGAAAGGGAAGCAGTGTTTGGGAAGGGAGTGAGACAGGGTTGTACCCTCTCCCCTATGTTATTCAATCTGTATCTTGAGCAAGCAGTAAAGGAAACGAAAGAAAAATTCGGAGTAGGTATTATAATCCATGGAGAAGAAATAAAAACTTTGAGGTTCGCCTATGACATTGTAATTCTGTCAGAGACAGCAAAGGACTTGGAAGAGCAGTTGAACGGAATGGACAGTGTCATGAAAGGAGGGTATAAGATGAACATCAACAAAAGCAAAGCGAGTATAATGGAATGTAGTCGAATTAAGTCGGGTGATGCTGAGGGAATTAGATTAGGAAATGAGACACTTAAAGTAGTAAAAGAGTTTTGCTATTTGGGGAGAAAAATAACTGATAATGGTCGAAGTAGAGAGGATATAAAATGTAGACTGGCATTGGCAAGGAAAGCGTTTCTGAAGAAGAGAAATTTATTAACATCGAGTATAGATTTAAGTGTCAGGAACTCGTTTCTGAAAGTATTTGTATGGAGTGTAGCCATGTATGGAAGTGAAACATGGGCGATAAATAGTTTGGACAAGAAGAGAATAGAAGCTTTCGAAATGCGGTGCTACAGAGGAATGCTGAAGATTAGATGGGTAGATCACGTAACTAATGAGGAGGTATTGAACAGAATTGGAGAGAAGAGAAGTTTGTGGCACAACGTGACTAGAAGAAGGGATCGGTAGGTGGGACATGTTCTGAGGCATCAAGGGATCACCAATTTAGTATTGGAGGGCAGCGTGGAGGGTAAAAATCGTAGAGGGAGACCAAGAGATGAATACACCAAGCAGATTCAGAAGGATGTAGGTTGCAGTAGGTACTGGGAGATGAAGAAGCTTGCACAGGATAGAGTAGCATGGAGAGCTGCATCAAACCAGTCTCAGGACTGAAGAACACAACAACAACAAAACAGCTCTACTGTCATTGATTGCATCGGATCGCTGGTATTGAGAGACCCGTATTTAGCCACCATTGCAAATTATTAAATTATTCTTATCGTGCATATGCAGTACAGGAAGAATACGTGGCTAATTTTGTAGGTGATTTGGATTTATAGACAGAGCTGTCACTTCTCCAACAACAACGGATCTACTCAGGCTGGGAATCCAGCGAACTGATCTTGGATAACAGATAAAGGTACAGTACCTCATTCCACACTGATTCCACTCAATGACGGAGTTTATTAACACCTCAGCAACGAAATCTTTACAGTGGGTGAGAGATCTGGAGAACCTACCAGTCAGGTTAACCCCTGTATCGAACCAGGTCAGAACAGCACAGGCCACATGCAGTTTTGTGTTATGTTATTGGAAGGTAGTTGCCTGCGTGTTTCATGGATCATTTGAACGATTCTTTTATCGAAGTGATGTGGAATGAGTCAGTTTACAGGATATGTACATATCTTTAGTGTTAATAATAATAAACACGTTACACTCAAAAATGCGATTGCACTTAAAAACTAGTTTTTTTGTAGCTTACTAGTTTTTATATATAAATTTGTTCATAGAATACAAGGAATTTTCCAGAAGAAGTGATTTTGGGTTAGTAAAATGGTTCAAAGGGCTCTAAGCACTATGGGACTTCACATCTGAGGTCATCAGTCCCCTAGAACTTAGAACTACTTAAACCTAACTAACCTATGGACATCACACACGTCGATGCCCAAGGCAGAATTCGAACCTGCGACCATGGCGGTCGCGCAGTTCCAGACCGCAGCGCATAGAACCGCTCGGCCACAGCGGCCGGTTTGGGTTAGTAATAATACTTGCTTTCCTACCTGTCAGACATTTATATTAATGGGCACATGACTAAAACTATATGTTCCTGCATATTGAACACTATTCTGAGCCACTGACAGCTTAAACAACAGGTGCTAAAGATTATTTTTCCCTTTAGTGTTATAGGTGTGGAGCACTAGTCTTCTCAAACAAACATGTCAGTTTGACTGTTTGTTGTACAGAATTGAATACAGTGTGTTTTCTCAAAATTAATGGAGAGTCCACTTGCACAGAACCGTTTAATATTTATTTGAAAGACATCATTATTAATCTCTTCTGTTTCTTCCTCTCTAATAGGATTCATTATAACAGCAGTATTGTCTGCAAAAAGTACCAATCCTGATCTTAAGTGGTAGGTCATTCACATATCTCAAGAATAGTAGTGTTCCCAAAATTGAACTTTGTGGGATTCGCTAACATATTCTATCCTCCCAACATTGTTTGAATTATTAACCTTGGACTTTTTTGTTGTTACCGTATGTGCTGCCACCAACGTAAATTCAGCATTTAGTGAGAGCTAGTAGCCGGCCGGAGTGGCCGTGCGGTTCTAGGCGCTTCAGTCTGGAGCCGCGAGACCGCTACGGTCACAGGTTCGAATCCTGCCTCGGGCATGGATGTGTGTAATGTCCTTAGGTTAGTTCGGTTTAAGTAGTTCTAAGTTCTAGGGGACTGATGACCTCAGAAGTTGAGTCCCATAGTACTCAGAGCCATTTGATCCATTTGAGGGCTAGTAGAGGACGGACGTTCGAAGTTGTGAGGCATTGTTGTTTAATTAATTTGATAGAAACTTATTTGAAAGGTGTGGCCCTGAAGTAAACATCGTGTAACTGCTCTGTCTCCAAGTGCGAAGAACATTTATGTAAAAAGGGCTTGTGGGAATGACATTTTACTGATTTAAGATAGTAGATGGGAGACATTGTTAGAAGAACTCAATGGTGAAAGTGATGGGAGTGAGTTTCCTGATGAGATGGTTAATCTGCCGAATTTCGGACGGTGATGAAGAAAATACAGCCATCCATGGTCATTGCTGGAAGATGTCTGTCCCTAACGGAAGAGGTCTGCCTGTTGTCTGTAACATTGCAGTCCATATTCTGAGGCTGTGGAAATAATGAATGAATCGTTTTATGAATAATTGAGAACACATCAAAATATTTGTCTAATATGTGCATTTTATTAAATGGATAGACTCTTCATCTAATTAAACTGCAAAAAAGTCTTTAGATCAAGATCACTTTCAAGTTGCATTATTGAAAAGCTTTCATAGCAGTTTTCACTTAGTCTCGAATTTCGGACGTATTAATATTAATATTGATTGAAAAAGTCCATGATAGAGGTAAAATGAAATGCGTCTGGTGTATGAGAATCCAACTTCATTATAAAATATTCTATATTCAGGCAATTTCTCTGACAAATAACTGAAGGTCACTGTGATCCTGGTCTAGAGTTCATGTGACAATATCGGAGGTTTACACTGCTAGGGTTAAGCACAATCTTTTGCATTCCACTTTTTCAGTATGATTCACACAAGCCATTAGTAAGGCCATCAGTTCCATAAAAATTAAGTTTTTCTAAGCGTGTAACATGATCTACACAATGAAATATCTTGGAAAGATCATAAAAAACGAAATCCCATTTTTTTTGTTTAAGGCTTATAATATTTGATGGGTGAATGTTTAAATAACATTCTCAGTAGAGCAAACACTTGTGAAATCCAGAATGCGATAGGCTAAATGGAATGTTTCTACCTGAATTTGAGGCTATTCTTAAGTGCATTAGTTTTTACAATATTTTCGAAGAAGATCTCAGTGAGGAAACTGGACAATAAGTATTTAAGTCTTTCTTACCACCATCCTTATGAAGCTGTTCAACAATATCATGGACACACTGAAAACATGGTGCAGCTTTGGCGCCTAACACTAGAGAAATGTAACGACTTGTGTCCAAAATACCGGCTATGCAAGGCAGAGATGGCCAAGCTGCATATCCAGTGGCATCCCACACCTTCAAGCCAGGTGCGAGGCCCGCGTGGTGTAGGCGAATGCAGCCCGCCACGCTGGAATACACAGAACTGGGACTCGTGGTGTCACGCTTGTGTCTGATGTTCTCTTGTTCACACTGCATATAAATCATCTAGTAGGAAGCAGGGCTGCGACGTGTAGACAACCTCCAATACGGTGTACCCCGGGCAATCGACTGTTAAGGCGGGACGGCGAAAAGTCTACAGTACCGGCAGCCATACCAGATCAGTCTTACATAGCTACTCAAGACAACAGCACAAGAAAACAAACTACAACAAAGGCTCTTCTAAGGGCCAGAAAAAGAGTTTGAAGAATTTTGGCCAAAGTATCACCATTTTATAAATCAATGTAGGAGGATTGACAAAAGACAAATCTGACTACTTGAGCAAACTGGCCACAGACCATGGCACTGATACCATAGCCCTCCAGGAATCCCATCTAAACGATGACAATATACCAAAGAGAAAGGTTACAGGTTACAAAATGATAGGATACGTGCCATCATCTACACATGGCTCTATCATGTACGTCAAAAACAGCGTTTATGATATTAAAGGAGTGTGCTGCCATGTGATCAGTAACACAGAAGTGATAACTCGGGAGCTGAGTGGCTTATCTGTTGTCTACAAACCACAGAACGTCCAGTGGCCCACCCTAGCCTTGCCATCTGTACCCCAGCCGTGCATGTACCTAGGTGATTTCAACAGCCACCACATAACCTGGGGCTATACAAACAGACATGAATGGAGAAAAATTAGGGGACTGGGCAGAAGGAGAAAAATTCTATCTCAGCTACGATGCCAAAGAACCAAAAACCTTTCACTCCACGACGTGGCAGACTGACACTAATCCTGACCTGTGTTTCCTCTCCACTGATGAAAACACTCTCCCCTTGAGCATACAACGAAAGTCCTAAAGGGTTTCCGAAGAAGCCAACACCGCCCAACAATAATCAAAACAGAGCTGGAGATACTCATAATAAAGTCCATTAACAAGCCAAGATGCAGTTTCAAGAAAGCTAACTGGGATCAGTAAACACGGGAAGTTGACAGCAACCTACGCTGGGTAAATCCAAAAGCAGAACACTACAAAAGACTCGTGGCAGTCATAATTGGTACAGCCAAACGTAACATACCTCGAGGCCTGCGACGACACAGTAGAAAACTTCTATGTGGAATACTAACAAACTGAAACCTCTTATACTGGTTAAACAACACTAGAACAGCTAAATTAAGCAAGAAAGCAGAAATGGATGGACCTGACGTCTATTTTAAATTTCACTCATCCAAGTAGAAAGCCATGGGGATTATTAAGGAAACTTGGCACTGCAAACAACGTCTGCAATCAGTAACCGAATATAACGCCATCAGAACTGGCAGTACACATAAAATCAAGAGCTGAGAAAGTCCCTGTAGACACAACCATGAAAGAAAAAGTAAAGAATGAAATGGATGAAGTCAATCGGCAGCTCCATGATAGCACCACACTATCAGATCCCTTTTCTGAAATAGACATAAATGAGGCAATCAAAACACTGAAAACGAGAAAAGCCGCAGGACTTGGCGGCATATTCCCTGAATTTATAAAACACGTAGGGTAACATGGAAGAACTTGGCTGAAGAAGTTCTACAATGATATACTCAATACCAGAAGGGTGCCTCAACAGTTCAAGATCGCACACACATCAGCAATCCACAAATCTGGAAAGCCAGTACATGACCCCTCAAGAGACAGGCCAGTTGCACTGCTGAGCGTGTGCTCCAAACTACTGGAACGACTCATCCATAACAGAAAACAAGTAATAGTAAACAACTTAACCCCAACATATCAGGCTGGGTTCAGAAGCAAGAGTAGCTGCTGTGAGCAGGTCCTAGCATTGACATCCTACATTGAGGCTGGCTTCCAAAAGAAACTAAAGACATCACTGGCCTTCGTTGATTTGTCAGCAGCATATGACACAGTGTGGCTAGATGAACTCCTGCTGAGGTTAAAAAAGCATGTCCCAAGTAAGAAACTGACGACACTTGTGGGAAACATGTTACCAACAGTTGCTTCAAGGTTAGAGTTGGACAAAAACAGAGCAAGTCATTTACCTTTACTTTTCAACCTGTGCACCAGTGGCATGCCAAACACTGTTAGCGGAAAGTATTGTTATGCCGACGACCTTACCATAGCCGTACAAACCAGCACACTTGAGGAAGGAAAAGCTATGTTATCTAGAGACTTAGAAACTTTCAATACATACTAAAAAGCCAAATGCAGCAAAGACGGAAGTCTGCGCATTCCATCTAAACAACGGAATTGCAAACCAGCAATTGAATGTGAGCTTCCGCCAACAAAAGGTTAGACATAATTTCCAGCCTAAATATCTTGGTGTCACATTAGATCGGTCTCTGACATATAAAAAACACTTGGAAGAAACAAGCCAAAAACTAAAGACCCGAAACATCATCGTAAAGAAACTAGCTGGTACAACATGGGGTGCCAACGCAAAGACTCCACGTACTGCAGTACTTACGCTGGTATACCCAGTTGCTGAATACAGTGCTCCAGTGTGCCAACATAGCGCTCGCACAAGGAAGCTTGACGTACACGTGAACGAGTCAATAAGGATTATTACGGGCATATAAAACTCCAACCCGATCCCCAGGCTGCACCGTCAACAACATCACACCACCTGAATTACGACACCAAGAAGCAATCAGTCGAGAATGGAGGAAACTACATCACCCTAGCTACTCACAAGACCTCCCAATTCATAGAGTCTTAAACAACCCTCCCTCAGACCGCTTAAAAGCTCGTAGTCCACTGTGGAATAATGGAAGGAACGATGAGAAGTTCGACATTAAAGAAGAGTGGTGCAAGAGGTGGAATGCTGCAACAATAGCACATAAAGGTGTCCAAGACCCAACTGCCAGCCTACCAGGATTTCATCTGCAGAGAAGTGAGTGGACAAGGCTCAACAGAATAAGAACTGGCCACGCCAGGTGAAACGCTATGATGCACAAGTGGGGACTCAGATTCTCCAGCCTGTGATTGTGGGGCCCAAGAACAAACGGTTAAACATATCGTTAGAGACTGTTATCGGAGAAAGTACGCTGGACCATATAGTGACTTTATAATTGCTACTCCCCCTGCTGTTAGTTCGCTTCAGTCATTAGATATTGAACTATGATTAAATTATCTGTCTTTTTCTTAACTTGCAATTATATCAGTTAAAGTAGTCAGTAATATTAAGTTAGTAATTTTAAAAATTTAAAAATATTGTATAAAATTTGTGCCAAAAAGTAAAACTAAACTATATGTAAATACTTAACTGTATATAATTGTAAAATTAAACTTTATGTACCTGTCAATGTTTGCTGTTGTTGCCATACGATAAAGAAATAAAATAAAATAAATAAAACAAGTAGAAAGCAGCGGAAGCCCTTCAAGACCGTTGGCTATAAGAAAATAGCAACGCCGGATAACAGTATCGATTTGCAAAATAAACAACAGAGGATTGATGAATGGTGCAGGCTCTGGCAGCTGACCTCGAATGTAAATAAATGTAACGTATTTGTCATACACAGAAATAGGAATCCACTGCTAGACAACTACACTATTGATGGTAAATTGCAGGAAACAATATCTACGGAAAAATATATGGGCGTAAAGATCCACACCAACCTTAAGTGGAATGATCACATAGAACAAATATAACAACATCTGATCAAAGCGGAACGTGTGTAGTTGGTAATGCGCCAAAATCTTACAAGTGTTTCAGTCTCTATGCATTCAATACACTTTTACACGCTAATGTTTTGTGTAAAATGGAGCGTGCCTAAGGCGGAAATGGAATGCAAGTTTTAAGACTTAATTAATAATTTATTGTATAATGTGGAAAATAGATTATACAGTGCTACTGTATTACAGTAAACATTAATTATTCAATATTTTAAAAGGACGTTACTTTTAACACAAAGTATGTGGAGCGCTGACAATGCTGTTAAGCAGCGCAAAACCAAGTAAAGAGGTTTGGTGCAGCGCAGCGCTGTGGGTGTGGACGTCAAACCGCACCGCCCCGTGCAAGAAAGAACAAATTACCCCCAGAACCGGTACATCAAAGGAAATGGTTCGTTCTTGAGCGCTATGTTTGTCGGAGTTCCTGGTTTTCCATTGTTACTGCGAGGGCACACACTGGAACGTTGTTGCGCACCTACGAACACTCTGCTGCTATCTGGGCGGTGAAAGAGGTGGGTGTGGTCCCGTTAAACAATAGTTTTACCTGCAAAGTCAAGCAGCCCAAAGAAAGACCCGCGTAATGTTGTGCCACTTTCAGTTGACCTGTCGCAATTTAAGTGATAACGTGATACCGCATAAAAAGTATGTGGCGCTAAAACATAAAGCAAAGCTTAATGGTAATCGAGGCGACTGAGAAAGACAAACTCCACGTGGGCAAAATAATGTAAATGCGGTAAAACACAAATTTCTGATACTTTAAGAAACAAGGATGGGATATGGGAAACGAAAAAATTAGTGTTGAAATGGCTCGTAAGTGGGCGGCAAAAAACTTAACTTTGTGTGGACCACTGTTGCACAGTGAGGCTCTAAATGTCGCTAAAGAGTTTGGAAATTCGGAATTCCAGGCATCCCGAGGGTGGCTGGACAGTGTCAAATCTAGGCACAACATCATATGGAATGGGGTGTATGAAGATGCTAAGGAAATGCACGAAAGTGTATCAATGGAATGGAAGATAATGAATATGACCCGAAAGACGTCTTCAAAATCTCTCGCAATTCGAGGTGAAAACTGTGGTAACAGAAAAATGTCCAAGGGAAGACTCACTGTACTACTGTGTGGAAAATTGTTAAGTGAAATGGAGAAGTCACTGATGTTTGTAAAGGGGGCAAAACCACGTTGTTTCAAAAACATAGACGTCACTAAGCTTCCAATCACGTAGCGAAGCTATACATAGGCGTGAATGGTGAGTGGTCTTGTGGCAGAAATGTCTGGGCTCTTCCAATGCCAGAATGCAAAAAGGAAATCGCCAAGTTGTCGTTTTGCTAGATTATGCTCCCTGACACCCGATAGTCAAGTTACCAAACGTGAAACTCCATTGTTTCCCGCCAAGTTCAACCAGCCTAACACAACCCGTGGACCAGAGAGTCAGCTCCCATTATAGATGATTATTGATGCTGTCTCTTATTCTTAGTGTTGAAGAAGCTAAAAGCACGTCTGCTCTTGCACGGTCAGTTTTTGTCCTGAATGTAGTAAACTGGATTGTCTTAACAGTAAGAGAAATAAAGCTCAAAACTGTTGCGAAGTACTTCAACAAAGCGGAGTCGGGAGGTGAAGAAGAAGACGCTTCTCTGTTCACTCACTCCACTTTTGCGTCTGCTATAGATTTAATAGAAATGCGCAACACAGCAGATGATCAGGGAGAAACATAGGAAGAAGGAGAGGAGTGACATGATGTGCCTAGAAAAATTAATACGCCTGAAGAAGCTATTGCGTGCATAAATTACGTTATACAGTAGCAGCACACAAAAGTTCTCCCAAGTTATTGGAACCATTGTACAGTACAAAAAACTGCGCATAAGAAAACAATGTCGATAAGGAAATTCATACAGGTTTCCCTCTTTGATATGTGGTGTAAGAAGTGAAGTGTAAAGCAAATAAACTCAGGAATAATACGTATGCACAACGACAATAAACGAATTCAAAGTTTTTTTTATCAAGTAGAGCAATAATCCAGTGTTTTGTTATAGAATGTACAGTAACTGAACGTCTGAGTTTCTTCATAAAAGAACTGATTGTGTCGAAAATCTGTAACAGTATAATTAATGTACGATATGAAACAAAGTTACTGTTTTACAAAATACCTTTTTAGCTCAAGTTATGGTCCGTTTCAGGCACCTATTCCCATTTTCAGATATTTGGATTTACGTCAGTTAAATAGTGTATGGCACCAGAAACATGTAATCTGCTTCAGCTCTATGTAAAGGGTTTTACAGTCATTAGTGTTGCTTTTGAATAATAAATAAGGACGATGTTCCTTGGAAAGCCATATTTTTGTGTAGTGCATTTGATGTTCCCGGATGCAAAACAGGTTTTCTCGCCAGTGAAGTGAATCCCAGTCGTCCCAAATGAGAATCCCATGTCGCAGTCACTGCGGCACTTATCTGACTACGTCTACCGACTACAGGCCCATGGTGTCTGCGCTCTTGCAGCCTTTCGTGCTCTGATAATTTCAAATCCCGCCACTGTTTACATTTTGATTTAAAATCGTCAGCAGTGGCGGCCGAAAACTTCAGGCAGGAGATGTCACCTTCGTTCTGCCAACGGCCTTGTCAGAGGGGGAGGAGAAGCAGACAGAGGTTCAGGGCACTCTGTTGCCCTTGGGGTGTAAACTGCGACTGAAAATCGGAAGAACCAGCAATGTTCAACGGTATAACGAAGCAGGAGGCAATGGACACCACAGCATTTAAGGCTCTTAATGTGATCCACAAGACATGTGGCCTGTAATGGAAACGGAAAAAAATGTTATGATGGTGTCTTCATTGGCAAAAGATTCCGGATTAATCCCTCATTCGAATCTTCGGGAGAGAACTGCCAAGGGGAGGGTGAACATGATGAAGAATGGAATAACCAACGACGCAATTAAAATTCTAGGAGTCGGAGGATAGAATGTCAGAAATTTGAACGCAGTACAAAAGCAAGAAATTGAAAATGGAAATACAAAGGCTCGATCTAGATGTAGCTGGGGTCAGAGAAGTGAAATGGAAAGAAGATAAGGATAACCAGTCAGACAAAATATAGTAATCTAAGAACGTTTAACATCTTTTATTCCTATAAGCAATGGTGATAAAGTAATACGTCAAAGATCCGCCTCAGTTGCGAAAAGTTACTGGTCTTTACCCATGTTTCTGCTAGAGTAATCTAGCCTTCTTCAGAAGCATAAAATAAACTAATATATACCAGAATAGGGCACGGTTACAACGCATCGTCCGAGGCTAACGGTCCGCTTTCCACGGGGCTGTTCCTCAGCTAAGTAACGTTGCTTGACGTGGTACCACGGTACTTTAGAATTTTATCTTTCACCGTGCATCATTCTGGCATGTATTAGTTTATTTTATGCTTCTGAAGACGGCTAGATTAGCTGAAACCTGGGTAAAGACCAGTAACTTTGCGCAACTGAGGCGGATCTTTGACGTATTAAATATGGTAATATCAATAGCGGCGTAAATGGTATAAGGAGGGTAGGATTCGTTATGAGTAGGAACAAAGGGCAGACAGTCAACTAATGTGAACACTTAAGTTTGTTCTCACCGGATTCAACAGCAAATCAACGGCGACAACGATAGTTGAGGTATGCATGCCAAAGTTGTAAGCGGCAGATGAGGAGACAGAGAAGGTAAATGAGGATTGAACAGGGAGTAAAGGGAGATGAAAATCTAATACTAATTGTGGATTGGAAGACGGTTGCAGGGGAATGAGTAGAAGAAATGGTTATGAAGGAATATGGGCTTCGCAGTAGGAATGAGAGAGGTGTTCTGCAATAAATTTCAGATGATAATAGCGAATACTCTGTCCAAGAACCATATGAGGAGAAGATTTACGCAGAAAATACCACAGACACGCGACGGTTTCAGCTGGTTTACATAGTGGTCAGAGAGAAATTCCGAAATTAGACACTGGATTGTAAGGCGTAGAGAGGTATAGATGTAGACTCACATCACAATTAAAGTGCAAGGGAGTGGGATACTGAAGTACTGAGGAATGAATAGACGCGTTTGAAGTTCGCTAAGAAAGTGGTGACTGCGTTAAGGAGCATCAGAGTAGACAGCTCAGTGGAAGAGGAGTGGACATCATTAAAATGAACAATCACAGATGTGGGACAGACAAACATAGAACAAGGAAGATAGCTGCGAAGAAACCTTGAGTAACAGGTGAAGTACTTCAATGAATCGACGAAAGAAGGAAGTACAATAACATTGAGGGAAAGACAGGAATACATCAATATAAATCGCTTAAGAGTCAAATGAATAGCAAAGGCAAGACAACCATAGCGAAATAGCTGCAGGAAAGACGTGAAGAAATTGAAAAAGAAATTATCGTTGGGAAGACTGATTCAGTGTTTAGAAAATTCAAAACAAGATTCGGTGAAAGTGTGTAATTTTAAGGATGCAATGGGAATTCCACTATGAAACGCAGATGAAAGAGCAAATAGGCTGAGAGACTGCATCTAAGGCTTCTATAGCAGAAAAGGCTTGTCTGATAACGTGTCAGAAGAAGAAAGTGGAATCGATAGGGATGGGACAAGCGATCCAGTACTAGAGTGAGAATTTAAAAGAGCTCTGGAAGACTTTAGATCTTACCAGGCAGAAGGGACAGATAACATTCCACCAAAATTTCTAAATTCATAGAGGGAAGTAGCAACCAAACAACTTTTCAAGTTGGTGTGTAGAATCTATGAGACTGGCGACCTATCACAGGGCTCTCGGAAAAGTATGATCCACACAATTACGAAGATAGGAAGTATAAAATGGCTCTGAGCGCTATGGGACTTAACATCTTAGGTCATCAGTCACCTAGAACTTAGAACTACTTAAACCTAACCAACCTAAGGACATCACACACATCCATGCCCGAGGCAGGATTCGAACCTGCGACCGTAGCAGTCCCGCGGTTCCGGACTGCAGCGCCTAGAACCGCACGGCCACCGCGGCCGGCTTAGAAAGTATAGATAAATGCGAAAACTAACCCACAGTCAGGTAGACATCTCATGCATCGAAGCTCCTGAGAAGGATAATATACAGAAGAATTGAAAAGGAAATTCAGAATATGTTAGATGACTATCAGTTTGGCTTTAGGACAGGTAAAGGCGCCAGAGAGGCAGTTCTCATGTAGCGCTTGATAATGAAAGGCACACTCGGGGCTTTCGTCGACGTAGAAAAAGGATACTACAGTGTAAAGTCGTGCAAGATAGTAATGAGAAAAATGAGAGTAAGCTATAGGGAAAGACGGTTAAAATGCAATGTGTGTGAGAAACAAGAGGGATGACTGGAAGATAAAGTGCTCGTATTAAAAAGGATGTAAAACAGTGAAGCAGCCTTTCGCTCGCACCTTTCAATCTATAGCTAGAGGGAGCAATGACGAAAATAAAAAAAGGGTTGAAGGTTGGGATTAAAATTCAAGGTTAAAGGGTATCAGTGGTAACAATCTCTCACTATTGTGCTTTCCTCAGTGAAAGCGAAGAAGAATTACAGCGTCTGTTGGATGGAATGAGCAGACCAATGACTTCAGAATATGGACTGAAAATAAACCGCAAAAAGACAAAGGTAATGACAAGTAGCAGAAATGAGAAGATTGAGAAACTTAACATCGAAGTTGGTGATCATGCATTACACGAAGTTAAGGACTTCTGCTGCCCTGGAAGCAAAATAAACCATGACGAATGGGGCAAGAAGGACATACAAAACAAAGAATCACAAGCAGACAGGGAATTTGTGGCCATAGTTCTTTATTTCAGATAGAAATTTCTGAGAATGTGCGTTTGGAGCACAACAGTGTATGGTAATGAGTCATGGGCAGTGGGAAAACCAGAACAGAAGAGAATCGATGCATTTGAAATGTGGTGCTACAGAAGAAGTATGAAGGTTCTCCGAAAAATCGGCGAAGGGAGAAACATTGGGGAAACACTCCTGGGCTCCCCAGCTGTGTACCCTAGGGAGCAGTCGTGCTGCTGGGGGCCTATCTCGCGCTTAGGCCTGCCTGCTGACAGCCCACGCGGAAGTGGCGGCTTGGGAGTTGCGTCGTTTCCGCCTCCGCCACAGATGGCAGCGCGACCGCACAGCTGCCTCGCAACCCCATCAAGAAACTAGGTCACCCAGCAGAAGGTCACCTCGGCGTAGCTGCCTTCTCGCCTTCTCCCCCTGACACGTGCTCGCCGTCACCGTGATTTTCCTCTATCAAAATGGCTCAGCGCAAGAATTTGGGAATTTAAATTGCCATCACATTGATGTTTATCGAGTGGATAAGAATAAATATCATCCGTGTTGTGAAAGCTAATGATATTACGCAACTTCGATAGTTTTTACGTTCCCTTTGGTTTAAATGGCGCCGTTAGCTCTTTGCGTATGCACTAGATAGAGCACAATATGCATTCAGTGTTGAAAGTGAAGAACTAGACAAAGCATACGGGACATAAAAACGAATGCCAATACCTAATGTGATTAAGTGCAACATGCTTGAGAAGAACAATAACAAAAATACATCTGTAAGACACGGATAATGTACACTGGCGTGCAAAACTTTAAAGACGAAAGTAAATTTCACGTGATGTCTCACTGATAAAATGGCTCCTTGGACCATACGTGGAAATAATTGCAACAGTATAGTACGGAAGGTAACTGGAAGAAATATGCAATGAGAGGAATAGAAATGACATTTTTAGTCAAAGACAGTTTGTAGGCAAAAGACACCACAACAGAAACGCGGGATTAGCCGAGTGGTCTGAGACGCTGCAGTGATGGACTGTGCGGGTGGTCCCGGCGGAGGTTCGAGTCCTCCCTCGGGCATGGGTGTGTGTGTTTGCCCTTAGGATAATTTAGGTAAAGTAGTGTGTTGGCTTACGGACTGATGACCTTAGCTGTTAAGCCCCATAAGATTTCACACACATTTGAACATTTTTGAACACCACAAAACATGGTAGTCCTCTGGACGTCACATAAGGCGGAATATAGTTCTTAATAAGTTATGGGGTCATTATGGACAGTTATGCATGCTCTTCAACGTGCTCCCTAAAGAGTTCTTGTGGTGGATGGTCGTCTGTGCGTGTGGACGTGCTGCAGTACGCCTCTTCAATGCATCCCACATTTGCTCCATGGGCCTTACCTTGGGAGACAGTGCAGACCAGTCCATTCGCCGAATATGCTCTCCTTCTAAGAGCTACCCCGCCTCGACTGTTAGATGGTCCAAATGGCTCTGAGCACTATGGGACTTAGCTCCTGTGGTCATCACTCCCCTAGAACTTAGAACTACTTAAACCTAACTAACCTAAGGACATCACACACATCCATTCCCGAGGCAGGATTCGAACCTGCGACCGTAGCAGCAGCTCGGTTCCGGACTGAAGTGCCTAAAACCGCTCGGCCACAACGGCCGGCGACTGTTAGATGCATAGAGCATTGTCATCCACAGAAATTAAGTAAGGCTGAATGGACCTCTGGAAAAGACGTAAATGAGAAAGGTTTAAGGTGTCAAAATAATGTTCATCAGTAAGTGTATCATATTGTAACGCCCCAACGACAGAAAACCCCAACTAACAAACTTTGTGGAAACTTAAAGTAGGGAAGTGAGTCATCTTGACAGTGACGGCAACTATTGGCGATAAAATCTACACTGGTACTATTTTGATTACAACCTATATCGTTCAAATACTGAGAATAGTATACAAAAAGGGAAGAAAAAAGGAGAGGATTATCGTAGATTCGTTATCAAACATCCATAGAATAAATTCAAAGTCATGTGGATGAAGGTTAAAACCAAGAAAGTGATTCAGTCAAAGATAACATTTACCATGGAAGAGAGTTGTAGCAGCATCGTAAAGGAAATTCAATGCGACTACAATGCAACTTGGATATGGAGATGTTCAGTTAGTTAGTTGCTCTTGAGTCGCTGTAGGGTAGTTCTGTGATAGTTGTCTGGACGCAAACGCTATTAGATTGTTTCAGTTTTGGAAGTTTGATAATTCGTGAGGCAGAGACAGAAGTATTGCTCAGTCATACGACTGATGAAAGTTAATCTTCACTGTTCTCAACGCGACGGTATAGTAAGACGAGTGTTACACTTCAATTGAGTGATACTGGTTTGGCGGACATAGCCGTCGTACTGATGAACAGTTACAAACCTTGAGAGCAATGGATCAACGACAGAAAAACAATTCGTAGTCGTGAGTAGGACACAATAAAACGAAGACACGGAGAAAGACAAGTACGCCGATTAGTCAAAAGTTGTTGTCAGCGTCACGATTACTGAACTGAAGTTAATCTTGAGTGATATATCGGTGTGCGTGTGTTGTAGGGACAAACAATTAATTACATAAAGAACAATAAAATCTGAGTCAAAAGATAAATCTTACGTGTCGCCTAACTCATTAAACGGGCAATACAGTGTGTATTAATGCAAGTTGATTGACTCTTTAAACATTTTAAGTACATGAATAATGGACAGTGCAAATGGTTCAAATGGCTCTGAGCACTATGGGACTCAACTGCTAAGGTCATTAGTCCCCTAGAACTTAGAACTAGTTAAACCTAACTAACCTAAGCACATCACAAACATCCATGCCCGAGGCAGGATTCGAACCTGCGACCGTAGCGGTCTTGCGAGTCCAGACTGCAGCGCCTTTAAGCGCACGGCAATAATGGACAGTGAGAAGTGATTAGTTTAAACCAGTATTACGGCGTATTAAAAAATAATTTACTCCAACGTAAGTTATCCCTGGAGTTTCGTTGGACCGTTGTTAATAACTTAAAGTAGCAACGTAACAGTAGACAGCAAAATTTCATCCTCGCTATGTAGGATGTGAAAAACGACCGTAATGATGAAATCAAGAATCAAGATTTTATTTCATCACGGAACTAACCGGGCATAAAAATAAAAATAAAAGATTGCTGTTTACCAGTTCGCACCAGCTGAGAAGACTGTTGCGGGCAGATAACAGAATATTTCTAAACCACGCGAGGAGTTGTGCTCTTAAGAGAGTTACAGGTGTTGTTCCACGTCACATCGACGAGGACGAACATCGTTACGAGTCGCGTCTCCTACCGGCGAGTGAAGAAGGAGGGAAGGGACGTCACAATATTGAAAGATTTGATGTCAGTATGCCCATACCTCCCCACCTCAGAACTCCTGGACGACCAAAACATACATGCTCAACAGTACTGGACATACAGCGAGAGGTGTGAACTTGTAATGTGCCCGGGAACGCCGCGTAATTAATGTCTCTGCGTAGGAGTGTCACTTACTGAGTATTTCAGTCGGCTACCTTCCGTACTATACAGTAGCAGTTCTTTCTATGTGTGGTCCAAGTTTCACTGAGCTATCTTACTTGGGGCACTGACACATCGTGTGAAAGTTACTCTCATCCGTAAGTTTTGCACACCGTTGTATATTCATATATACTTTATAACTATGATTGAAGAAACATTAATTGCATCCCTCCCCCATGGAGGGAATCTTACATGCTATACCAGAAATCTGAGAGGATGATAGTGACCAGCTTCACCACAGGAGTAGACTTCGAGTATGAACTGGTGACCGTAGAGTATGAACTGCCATAGGCATCGGAACTACACTCCTGGAAATGGAAAAAAGAACACAATGACACAGGTGTGTCAGACCCACCATACTTGCTCCGGACACTGCGAGAGGGCTGTACAAGCAATGATCACACGCACGGCACAGCGGACACACCAGGAACCGCGGTGTTGGCCGTCGAATGGCGCTAGCTGCGCAGCATTTGTGCACCGCCGCCGTCAGTGTCAGCCAGTTTGCCGTGGCATACGGAGCGCCATCGCAGTCTTTAACACTGGTAGCATGCCGCGACAGCGTGGACGTGAACCGTATGTGCAGTTGACGGACTTTGAGCGAGGGCGTATAGTGGGCATGCGGGAGGCCGGGTGGACGTACCGCCGAATTGCTCAACACGTGGGGCGTGAGGTCTCCACAGTACATCGATGTTGTCGCCAGTGGTCGGCGGAAGGTGCACGTGCCCGTCGACCTGGGACCGGACCGCAGCGACGCACGGATGCACGCCAAGACCGTAGGATCCTACGCAGTGCCGTAGGGGACCGCACTGCCACTTCCCAGCAAATTAGGGACACTGTTGCTCCTGGGGTATCGGCGAGAACCATTCGCAACCGTCTCCATGAAGCTGGGCTACGGTCCCGCACACCGTTAGGCCGTCTTCCGCTCACGCCCCAACATCGTGCAGCCCGCCTCCAGTGGTGTCGCGACAGGCGTGAATGGAGGGACGAATGGAGACGTATCGTCTTCAGCGATGAGAGTCGCTTCTGCCTTGGTGCCAATGATGGTCGTATGCGTGTTTGGCGCCGTGCAGGTGAGCGCCACAATCAGGACTGCATACGACCGAGGCACACAGGGCCAACACCCGGCATCATGGTGTGGGGAGCGATCTCCTACACTGGCCGTACACCACTGGTGATCGTCGAGGGGACACTGAATAGTGCACGGTACATCCAAACCGTCATCGAACCCATCGTTCTACCATTCCTAGACCGGCAAGGGAACTTGCTGTTCCAACAGGACAATGCACGTCCGCATGTATCCCGTGCCACCCAACGTGCTCTAGAAGGTGTAAGTCAACTACCCTGGCCAGCAAGATCTCCGGATCTGTCCCCCATCGAGCATGTTTGGGACTGGATGAAGCGTCGTCTCACGCGGTCTGCACGTCCAGCACGAACGCAGGTCCAACTGAGGCGCCAGGTGGAAATGGCATGGCAAGCCGTTCCACAGGACTACATCCAGCATCTCTACGATCGTCTCCATGGGAGAATAGCAGCCTGCATTGCTGCGAAAGTTGGATATACACTGTACTAGTGCCGACATTGTGCATGCTCTGTTGCCTGTGTCTATGTGCCTGTGGTTCTGTCAGTGTGATCATGTGATGTATCTGACCCCAGGAATGTGTCAATAAAGTTTCCCCTTCTTGGGACAATGAATTCACGGTGTTCTTATTTCAATTTCCAGGAGTGTAGATCCCATGATGCCTTTCCTTAACAAACAGCCCTCGACAGACTATAAACGACTCTTAAAAAATTGTCTATTAGGCTTTATAAAACTGATTAACAACAAGAACTTTGGGTCCTAACTCGACGGAAAGGCAAATTTTATAGATTCAAAAATATTGGCCATTACTCATTAGAACTACGCGCTTCTCAACGATGCCTTAAGTAACATTTCTATTGGTTCCCTACCCACTTCGTCTGAAGACTTTTCTCAGATAAATCCTCTGGCTGGTTTGGTGCCACTCGCCATGTGTTCCTCTGACGCGCCGGTCTCCTCTCTTTAGCACTGTCAAATATTTGTTGTGTATATTCCAAATTTTCCTTTCCTCGCCAGTCTGCGGAGAACCATCTCAGTTCATAACTTATAAGTGCACTTAATGGCGAAGGAACCGACGCATATTGTGGAATTACGTAGACACCCGCTGCTGATTGACGGGCTAGAAAAGTATTTCTGTGTGTCTCACTATTTGCTCGCACACGTCTGGCTGATAAAGCTGTAAAATGTAATTGTCGTGTGATTAGGGCCTCCCGTCTGGTAGACCGTTCGCCGGGTGCAAGTCTTTCGATTTGACGCCACGTCGACGACTTGCGCGTCGATGGAGATGAAATGCTTTTTATTTTTCTTTTAATCTCATTTTGTTCGCTTTTTTTCGTTGCATCTCCTCGGGGCGGACGTCGTAAGACATCCGTTTAAGTTCGTTGTAGATCGATTAACTCAGTTTTTTTTTACAGAGGATAGCTAACCCTCTGACCGAACACGCTGAGTTACCGTGCCGGCGTCCTTACGATTGACATTCTGTTGCGCTTCGCGCTTACTACTCAGCTACCGGGGGCGGACGATAAAGCAGTGAGAGGGACAGAGCGGTAGCATCGAGTGGCTACTGGTAGCGGTCAGGGGCACGAAGATGGCCGGGATTTATGTGAGTCGCCGAATCGATAGAGAAACTTACAATAATGGATAAAGGGATGTAACGGGAAAGATTAGAGGCCATGTACGATAACGTGTCATTTACAGTTACTACCTTTATTGACAAATACCTCTGAAACAGGTAGACCTTTGGCAATCAATTTCAGGCAATTACAACACAGATTGAGTAGCATATCAGATCTCAATAACAGGGCAATAAAAACAGGTAGGGCTTGATTAACAAGAGTTTCAGCTAACTCTAATTATGAAACAGCTCTTAATTTAACTAAAAAGGGAAGAGGCAGACCTTCAATAACAGCAGCTTCAGTTAAGTAAGATTAAATGATAGAAAAGAGGCAGGCTTTATTGACCCGAACGATCAATCATGAGATACGCAATTTAATAAATAATATCAAATTTTGGCTTTTGTTTCCAAAGGTTTCTACCTTAAGAGCCTCAAGGGCAAGTGAATGCGAATTTTAATCAATACATTCTCGTCACAGAGAACTACCCCACGATAACAATCCACACCACATTAACAGCTAATGAATCTCTAGTCACCAGTCGCCACAGAACAACGCGACACATAACTACTAGTGCTCAATGTACCGCTTTAACGGTACCCACTACGCGCTATGCTCTCTATATGCCAAATCATCAACCTAAACTAGTTATTTTTCGCGCAGCAGAGCTTAAATACCATAGCACGTCTTAAGATAGATACATTCTGAAGTAAGACAACTTAACAGCCCTAAACTGCATAGATACTACTTACGTTAAATAACTAATCAGTACACTATCGTAAGGGAGGGTGGTGCACTAACAACTAACTTGGAGTTCGCAGCTGATGGTGTAGTGGCTAGCGTTGCTGGCTCTGGATTGCGGGGTTCCGGGTTCGATTCCCGGCCGGGATGAGGATTTTCTCTGACCGGGCACTGGGTGTCTGTGTTGCCCTCATTTTATTTATCATTCGCTATAGTGACTAGATTGGACTGCGTAAAAATTCGAGTGTGAAAAAATTGGGACTTTGCCCGGGCGCTGATGACCGCGCAGTTGAGCGCCCCACAAACCAATCATCAACTAACTTGGAATTACAGGGCAGCGCCATCGGGCGCGAGAAAACTTCTTGCACTTGTACTTTCAATTTAATTAAACACAACACTGGCAAACAGCATCAAAAAGGTCACGCCAATTGCGCATTATCAAATTACAAATCATCAGTTCTGTGTTCACAATGAGTGTGGCAAACACCACTTCCTGGTATATTTCACGAGGATAATATGGCGTGTAGTTCATCCACAGGCGCTGCCTCTAAAGGCGCAACCCTCCGCTTTCATCGCCGTGGCGCCAAAAATACAGGTCTGAACAAGGATATCGTGTACAGCAGACAAGCGTAAAATCAGTAATCACTTTCCGCCATAGGAGTGTAAAACGTTACTGTAGGGCACTTACAGGAATGAACACACACAGAGGGAGAATGAACGACCCACGGCTTACTGTTACCCCCAAGCTAGACACAGAACAGCAACATATGCGCCAACGTAGGAACGGCTGAGTGGGCTACACCCCGTCCTAGGACTTGGCATCAGACACAGACAACAGAGACCTTGCTCCGCGCCTGTCGATGGTGCACAAGACCCACCGCACAAAGTTAATTGAAGCGTCTCCTGCCCAAGTGCTCCCATAGAATTCGTCTTGTTCGTTGCACATGCAATAGCACCTCCTTTCACTATAAGACGGTTTCGCTAGCCAACAGTGAACACTCGCCAAAACAGCAAGGCCAAGGGGCTTGCAATAACAGCGACGATGGAACAAAAATGCAAACTGCACGCCACTCACAATTCAGCCGACCGGAGCGTGTCTACCGAAAGCTACCGCCAACTCTGGCGACGGCATTGCACTGAACACTTAATAGCAGACTCCTGGTGCGACACCAAACCAATAATCTCATTGTAAACGAACTGTCTCCATTCAGTAAGCGGGAGTACGTCTTTGCATCAACGACCCCGCACATTAGTTTGATATCCTCCGATCAAACCGACAATTCAACAAATCGTGCGGAATCCACAGCGCAATAGCTGCAGAGCGACGATGTGGCCACGGGCACCAGCCATTAATACCTGGCTGTCCAGGCTATGCACAAAGACGGCATTCGAAGTTAGTCACGGATTCAAATCGGCCCACAAATATACCCAGCAACCACTCGCCGGACTCCGTGCCCGAGACTTGCCAGAGTGCTCGCCCTACTCGCCGAGTGGCCTCGCTCCGTTGCCGCTCCCCCAACTCGCCACGCCACAGCACACCCCGTGCCTGTCAACAGCCTCGAACAAAGATCTTAGTGGCATCAAACCAGTAGGGACATCACACGACAGATCGAGCTAGTGGCGCCAGGAATTCGAAAGAGGACGCCAGCAACCCTGCCACGGCTCAGCTAGTTAGCATTGAAACGTCCCCTTAGAAAAATTATACATGACTGTGCTTAAACTGACACACAGTATTTTTAGCGCAACGCAGTCTGACTTTCAAAAATTCCTACAAAATAATGGCCCTGACTAACATTAAACCTATACCTTTCACAAATCACTTACCTCACCAAAAATCTTCGTTACTCGTACTACTGCAATACAGCGAGTGCCACTACCACCAGCTAAATAAAAGATTCAAACTACTGAAGGCACTAACTACTGATAGGCATAGTTAGCAAATCAAAGATTTTGATAGAGAACAAACAATGTATTTACCTTAATAGTCATTATATATATATATATATATATATATATATATATATATATATATATATATATATATATATATCAGTTCATGACATCCGTTCGTACAAATGTACTGTTTCTGAGGGACACACCTCCAGATTATCCATTCTCAAAAATGCGCCATGTCACTTCCCCACATTCACCACTGTTGGCGACCCGCCTCCAACTACGCAACGCTACGCGCTGTTAACATCCAGCTGCCCAACACTACAATGTCAGACAACAATGCAAACTAGCCACAGACTGCACACAGCGCAGCTAGTGATTTTCATACAGAGCGCCACGTGGCGTTACCAGTAAGAAAACCTAAACAGCCTACTTACATAGCCCCCATGCTCCCCACAAAAAATTTTACAAACTGTTTTGGGCACTGGCCAATACATATTTGTTAAAGTTTTTTCACAGTTACAATAACAAAGAAATCAAATGCA
This sequence comes from Schistocerca piceifrons, assembly GCF_021461385.2. NCBI lineage: Eukaryota > Metazoa > Arthropoda > Insecta > Orthoptera > Acrididae > Schistocerca > Schistocerca piceifrons. The sequence goes on along the minus strand of NC_060139.1, from coordinate 497,842,750 downwards.
CACACTTATTGATACAATGTTGGTCGAAAGCTAAAATTTTCCACAGTCCATAAAGACAGTCCTGATCGTTCATCTCAGTAAAATTGCAGTGTTTTTCTCATGAGCAGTAAAAGAAAATGCACACAGAAGTAGTGGATTTCCATGCCGTCTTGAAGAAGTAGTGTTGTCCTTCCAACTGAAAGACAGTGTTGACTCTTGACATGCAGACAGGTAATGGGCCACAACAGAGCCAACCCACAGCAGAGTCACTCGAAGTTTTGAAGAATATTGGTAGGTAGGTCATCACAGAGCAGACCCACTGTAGTCCTGGTAGAGAGCATGGTATTGGTGGGCCACCAGAAGTGCAGACCCACTGCAGTCCTTGTAGAGATAATGGTATTGGTGGGCCATCAAACGTGCAGATCCACTGTACTCCTTGTAGAAATAATGGTACTGGTGGGCCATCAAAGATGCAGACCCACTGTAGTCCTTGTAGAGATGGCTAGCAGCCATCCGTTGCGACTGTGCAGGTGCACAATCACCATCAAAGGGTCTTGTGGAGAATATAGCAAGTCCATAAACCACCACTTGTTCACTCACAAAGTTTTTGGAATTGTCCTTAGGACCAGCAATGCTGTTAACCAGTCCCTTGATGAATTATTAACACACATGCAAGCACTTACAGTCCCAACTTCTCACATATTGTCCATATACTATGACCAACAGAAACGTGTCCAGTGAAATGTAACTTACAAGTTACTTAATTTGATGAACTGGTGTCAATTACAATTTTATAACATAAGAATTTAATAACAAAGGTACAAAATATATCATTAAAAACATAATAATACAGATAACATTTGTAGTAATACGGGCTTTACAAAAGAATCAGAATAACATATATATCAGTGTTACAGGAATTATGACATACGTACATACATAAAAGATCAGAATAACTTTCGAAACATCAACTTCACACATGAGCATTAAAACAAAACAGAACAAATAATGTCAAACATCTTTACAAAGTAAATAACATAGTATTAGAAAAATTCTACAAACACATAAAGACAGGAAAAACACAAATACACAAGGGTACACAAACACATAGAGGGATAAGACGAAAGGAAAGGACAGGGTTTGTTTTACTGCAATATTTTGCATGGAGATCTCCCTTCGTTCATCATTATTCTCAAAAAGTCCTATCTAAGCCTGCTTTCTGTATTCTGTTCACATCCTCTTTCAAAAATAATTTTTCTCCACTGTACACTACTTTTTTGGCCAAACCATTTTCTTATAGATTCTCAATGCATTTCTTCCAATTCATCATAGTTAGTTTCTTATATAGTCTACCCACTCTTAAGCTAACTGAAATCTACTGATCTCAGATATAGATACCAAGCGATGAGGCAATGCAGCAGCGCATAACAAATTAAAACAAACAGCAATGACAACAAAATGGAAATTGGCAAAGCAAGCAGCAGTAAATATAATAACTTATATGTAAACATGACAAACCCACAAGAAAAAAAAAGATTACAGTAAAGATGGCCATGTTTAATACCTATGTCAGATCTTAACACTAGAGTGATGCATCACAAAATCTTACTCTGCAAGAAAGTTACCAAGTTGTTAAAAAAATTATTTATGCAATTCCTGTGAAGGGAAATGTCTATTTGTGCTCTCTTTTCTAAGAAAGTACATCATAAACGTATTCTTTACTGGGTCTGTAGACAGAAAATAGTGATATTAGTACATCTGTTAAATTTTATTTTAACCAATGCTGCAGTGCAGCTAGAAACTAGATATTAAACGAAATGAGCAAATATATATATATATATATATATATATATATATATATATATATATATATATATATATAAAGCAACATATGAAACGTCATTCACTAGGCAAGTGGCGTCTCCAAAGGCAAAAAAAAAATCTCTCAACTAGAAAGACAATAGATGTAAAATGTTTCTCATCATTTCATTAGACATTTTAGTAAATATCATAAATTAAGAGCTCCACAGAGTAATCATATAATTTCAAGTTTGAGCATGTCGTGTTTAGGATGCTTTCTACAAAGAAATGTCAATAGAGAGGATAACGGCCTCCTTTTTGCTCCACCTGTGCCTCTGAAAGGCGCACACTAATGGCTTTTTTCCAGGCGACTGTCACGCAGCTGGGTGCCCACGACGTATTATGTGAAGGTCATTTAACTTTCTTACCGAAATATTTACAACACCAGTTTGCACTACAGTGACAGTCTCATATTAAAAATTTCACAGGTCGAGACTTTGCATTGCAAATGTGTAGAAACAAAATCCTGTGACTGTAACAGTGTCCAAAAAATTTTCGTCGGCATTGTGATACATTCGTGCATTTACACACATTTCATAACTCTTAAAGTACGATTCTTGGTTTCCAACATCCTTTTTCACAAGTCAGAGTCCCTAACCACTACTCATTATTCATTACCTTATTACACATATACATATTTGTCAACACTTCTTCAATATTTCATCATAATAAATATGTAGCATAATCAAATTCTTCATATAACATCAGCTTATTGATCATAAACATACCGCAACAGCATAATGCACATCATCATCATAACATCATAAAACCTCAGTCAAATCTCAAAAATGTCGTAGCTTTCTGCAATAATTTCAAAACCTAAAAAAAATTCTCTGCTCATGTCAAAAGTTTCATCTACCTCCAACGTACTTTAAAAATCATGATTTCATACCAAATACATCATTCAAAGCTCTCATAGTATCACAATGGTTCCAAATAAATATGAACAGTTCACAAAGTACGGACAAAATACAATATCATAAGTGTGAAGTTATCCAACTGTGTAATTACGTAAACATCTGTCACTGATGTAGTAAAATAAATATTTGTCTCTCTCAGTTAAATGATCAGATAGCTGTGTAATTCTGTGTTAGAGAAACATGGTACCGATGTGTAAAGTTGTATAAGCAAATACCATATTAGCTAGGGCTCCTTGTGCTTGCCAGACACATGGTACACGAAGTAAGCGTGTATCCCTCTGAGGATTAATGTAATTATACCCTCAGGTATGGAATGAAATGTATCACGGAAAACTTTCTTTGTAATTGAAAAATCTTGAAAAATAAATGGTTTAAGTACAAAATTAATCACTCAAATGCATGTCCTTTAGCGTTAAATCTACGTCTTACTATAATTCTGTGGAAGTGTCATAGTTATCGTCCTCCGAAAGCTAAGTTCTGCAGAAGTCAATGTACTTACCTCATGATAAACAAAAGGAAATGCTATGCGTATAGATATCGTAGTTATTACGCACAGTACCGTGATCAAGAAAGTACTATACTGTAATATATTGTTGTGCTACGAAAAAGGCTGTCTCATTGTAGCTATACCACAAACGTTACTACAAAAACATGTTTTACTTTCCAGAAGAATTCAGAAAAACTGTGCAGATATAAAACAGATACACCACAAAAGCAACAATGTAAATTGTGTCACACATTAGTAGCGTTGTGAGACAATCGTGTAGCTATCAAAGAAACCAAATGCTAAGTCATCTTTAATCTCACCGAATGTACTTCTAATAAAGAGTATCTTTTCAAGTAAACCAAAATGTTGCATTAAAATCTCATTAGCAGTACTGGTATATGCCCTAAGTATGTGAGCCTTATAGTCGTTACGTAATCGTGCAACCAACAAGCAAGAATATACACACACAGTAACACTGTGTCCTCTGGTCACTATCACAATGCAGTGGTAATTACTGCCTAAATATGTTCCCAAGGTTCTAGACTGGATAGTTATCTTTAAAACATAGTTGCATGTTAACAGTTTCTAAGTCTGACGAAGCGTACTAGTAACATGAAGTGAAAAATTTTATAGCAAAGACTAATTTAAAAAGCAGATTACCTCTCAATAAACGGTTTTACATTTGAAATGTGGTGCAATCTTTTACCCTTTCTAGTGAACAGAGTTTCAATTTCAAAGCAATTATCGTGTTGCATACGTCAGCAAGGAACGCTAAAATTTTTCTCAAGGGTAGCGTCTACGTTATTTTTCTCTGACCCAGCTGGCGCACGTGGCTGCCTGCGGTGCAAGTCATTGTCTTTCTCTTTGTTGATGCGCGACCTTGTCAGGATTAGGAGACCTAACTTCGACAAATTCACCTTGCCGAGGAGGCCCAGCCCTGTTTGAAACCCGCCAGTTCTGATTAAATTCTGGTGTGTAGTTATGATCATGTAGTCTGTCGTCATGTCGGTAGATTCCATAGTTTCTTTCTTGTCGGCCACGTAGTGGAGAATTGATCCCTGAATCGCAACTGCACGCTGGACCATTGCGTCTAAAGTTATTCTGTCTCCCTTGATAATAATTATTTTGGTTCCCGTATTGTCTGTTTCTCTGATTGTCTCTGTGATAGTCACTACCACGGACAGGTGATCTTTCCCTGTAATTATTACTACTCTGCCAACGGTTGTCATACGGGTGGTGTCTGTTTTGGTCACGATTTGTGTTGTGAGAGTTGCCATGTCATGTACAGTTATTAATTCTTTCATCGCGGAATTGTGACGGATGTGACCTGTAGTTGTTTTGTTCCTGTTTCCGCGTTCCGCGATTGTCAGTGTCAATTTCCAATTCTTGTAACAGTCCCTGAGAAGCTTCAAAGTCATCTTTGCAACGTCCTGCCAAAATAATATGTCGTAAATGTTCAGGTAGTTTGATTAAGCAAATGCGGATGAGTTCTGAGGGGCTGTATGGGTTTGACAGGTACTGATTCTTGTGCAACATGTTTTCAAAATATTTCACAAGACTGGAAAATTCAGATTGTTCGAAATGTTTCATCATTATGATGCTATGTTTTACTCGGTCTTGTGTAGTTTGAGACCAATATGCAGAGAGGAAGGCATTGTAAAATTCTCCTTCACTGTGACAATCGTGAATGACCGATCGCATTCTTACAGCTGGTTCATTCTCTAAATAGCCACACATAAATTCTAATCTGTGCTCTAATGACCAGTTGGGAGGAAAACAATGAGAGAATTGATGGGGCCACACTTGTGGATGAATGTCGTTGCCAGAATTCTTAAATGTTTTGAATTTACGTGTAGTAATGAACAGCTTATAGTCAAAATCATCGTGTCGGCGAGTAGCATATCGGTCATTGGTACGTCGTGTCGGCGGTTCCATCTCAAAATTCGGTGGACCTTAACAATTTCTTTCATAATTTAGGAAATGCCCTGTATTATTATTTTGTGGCTTTTCCGTATTTCTAAGTCCCTCTTCCCGTGTTGGAGTGCGAGTGTCCTCTGAAATATGTAATTTTTGTATTACTTGTGCCAACTGATCTTGTACTTCCCGGATTTCTCTTTTGTACTGTGTATTGATTTGATTTTGATTTCGTTTGAATTTTCTAATTTGTTCATACTCTTCAGTGTCAGTGAAGGCTACAGGTCTTCTGTTATTCAGATCATCATCTACCTTTGTAGATAAGTTAGTGAACTGATCTGAAAGTTCGGCTACTTCATCCGATAGTGAAATTATTACCTCTATGTGTTTTTCTGAACCAAGTTTCAGAGTGGCCATTTGTGTTGAAATCGTATGTACTGTGTCCTTTACGTTTTCCTGAGTTTTTGCAAGTTGCGTAACCGAATCGGTAGATGCAACTCATTCAATTTTAGCTTGCAAGGACTCATGATTTTCATGAACAACAGTTTGCAGTTCTTTTATGGCTGCTTCGTGATTCTGTAATGCATTTTCATGCCGCGAAAAAATAGGTTGAAAATGCTCACAAATTTGTGTTTTTACGTCATTACAGACTTTTTGACATTTCGATTCAATGTTATGTAACTCAGTAGTTAAATCTTCACATGTTTGTTCAAGCGTGGTATCTAACTTCCGAAGATTTAGTTCCAATGTGCCTAACTTTTGAAGATTTTGTTCCATTGCGTCTAACTTTTGAAGCTTTTGCTGTGTTTGTCTCTGATTTTGTTCCATCGTGTCTAACTTTTGAAGATTTTGTTCCATTGTGTCTAACTTTTGAAGCTTTTGTCCCATTTGTTGCATTAATTGTAATAACAATGCACTGGTGTCTGAAACATGTTCCTCAGTGTTATTCGGCAATGCATTTGAACCGGCAATATTCGCATTTTGAAAAGCAGAAAATGTGTCTTGACTTATTTGAGAAAACGGTGAGGACGCAAAACCTGAATCTACAGTATTTGCAAGATTGTGCCCTGTCATTTCGGATTCCTGAGGCTGTTGCCGACCGATCGATCGATAATGCTTCCCTGTTCACTATTTGTTTCACTATCTGCGCCATTATTTACAGTCCGCTCCTTTTTTCTATGCACAATTACCAAATTACTTCTTTGAACATTAGTTAATTCATTACTCGGCGGCGCTAGACCACTGCTTTCGTCTTCACTGTCATTTCTCAGTTTACTTTGGAGCCTAGTATTGCGTTTTTCACACGCCATTATTGTCACAATATTTCACACGAAAACACAGAAAAGCACAATTTGAAGACCAAAAATAAGAGAATACATTAACATAGCACTGAAAATAATATCTCGTTACTTGCAAGCGCAGCTGCGAAATACTTGGTGCAAATCTACATGCATGCCACAACTGTTTTACTGTACAACAAGGAAAGACTGCAACTACAAGGGAGATTCTCTCTACAATTACGCGCTCGCAATAAACAAGAGCTACACTAATTACACAAACTACAAGAAAAAATCAGAAGATTCCAGTGAGGTATCCTCGGCTAAGGGTTGACATATGAAACGTCCTCTTAGAAAAATTATACATGACTGTGCTTAAACTGACACACAGTATTTTTAGCGCAACGCAATCTGACTTTCAAAGATCCCTACAAAATAATGGCCCTGACTAACATTAACCTATACCTTTCACAAATCACTTACCTCACCAAAAATCTTCGCTACTCGAACTACTGCAATACAGCGAGCGCCACTACTGCCAGCTGAATAAAAGATTCAAACTACTGAAGGCACTAACTACTGATAGGCATAGTTAGCAAATGAAAGATTTTGATAGAGAACAAACAATGTATTTACCTGAATAGTTTTAATATATATATAGCAGTTCATGACATCTATTCGTACAAATGTACTGTTTCTGATGGACATCCCTCCAGATTATCCATTCTCAAAAATCCGCCATGTCACTTCCCCACATCCACCACTGTTGGCGGCCCGCCTCAAACTGCGCAACGCTACGCGCTGTTAACATCCAGCTGTCCAACACTACAATGGCAGACAACAATGCAAACTAGCCACACTGCACACAGCACAACTAGTGATTTTCATACAGAGCGCTACGTGGCGTTACCAATAAGGAAACCTAAACAGCCTACTTACAGCATGAACAAACCTGGGTTTTCTGAAGCGGTGGCAGCTACACGACTGAAAGCTAATACCTTCGCGGATAGTCTAGCCATTTGGCGCCGACATACCGGAAATGTGTTTACGTCACTCGTAATGTCGACCACAGCCGACGAGATTACTTATTGTCATAATCGTGATAATCATTTTGTAGCATCTAACTAGAGAACTCCTTAACCATCTGTTTTTGTTGTAATGTAATTTTATACATAACATCCCTGTCAGCTCATACTTGGCTTCACTTCTGAATAACTGGGGGAATCTTCAAGTAGCAGAGCTACCCTCCATCGTCCATGTTCTTGTGTAAGGCAACGCGGCACAAACGCTGCGTCACTGATGTACTTCGTACGAAGTGGACTTACCTCCTGTCTTTATTGATATGACGCCATCTACGCCTGTCGATGCTTACAAATATACTTACTTGGCGGTCGCTGCTTGCCTCATGTCTTCACGGCGATGTTACACGTTCGGTATGTCTGCACAATATTTTTTCTTTTCCATTTTCCCAGTACATCTCTGATGTCGATGATGGTCTATTTTGCAAACAGCATTTTATTTAGACTTAACCTTTGTTACTTGTCGTACAGTTGTGCAGGCTCTGTTTTTGAGATTTATTTCACCTTACTAAGTTAAAGTAGGTTATCATCACCTACACACATCGTTGGTTTTATACCTTTACGTACACTTCTAAGTTTCCCTTATGGGAATGATGTTTTCAGCATCCTGACGTATTTTAACTTGATTACCGGCCTCTTGACGATTGAGCACTTTTATGAGAACTGGACAGAGAATGTTGGGTCGTCTACTGACTTTCACTTGAGTTAAGTTACGAAATAAACGTAAGTACATAATTTTCCTGTATAACTTCGTGTACAGTTCAACTACATTTTAACCAAAACAGGATCTCTATACATTTTGCTCTTGTTTATATACAGATGTGTCCCTGAAGATGTTGTTCTAACGCTATGAAACTAGTTGGCTCATAAATAAACCTTTATCATACAGCTAAAGTGGTGTTTTGCGTAATGATAAAAATACGTCGAAATGATTACCACCAAGGCGTGAAAATGAAGAAAAAAGCTGTAAATGAAGTGAGAGGGTATCGAAAGAACTCTGACATTTAAACACAAAGTACGTTTGTTTATGATTGCACACAATACATTACTCTGCGACCATGAGGTGAAACACACACAAATATATTCAAATAGCATACTTTGCCAAACATAAATGAGATTACGCAACCGTATATCAACACGCAACCTCTTTGTATTCACAGCCTGTCACTAATAAACATCAATTGTGAAGTAATCACTGGTACACCTCACACGTCGCTAGCTAAATCCAGTCTAGGCATGCGCCAAACACACCGTGCCCCACATATATTTCCGTGTTATTCCTCATGCTCCTCAAAGAGGTTCTGCACTTCGGTGCTGCAAAAATACAGACGTGATTCTTTGGCGCCAGTAATCGTACCCAAAACTCCACTGCAGGTTACTAAGCTAACTGTTCTGTGGCCCGGCGATGAAAGGTGGCACAGTCACTTTCCATTCATTATGGAAATTAACTTGAAGACATTATTAGAGGAATTTTAGAGGAAGTAGATGTACATGAGATGAGCGACATGGTACCGTGTGAAGAATTTGACAGAGCAAGGAAAAACCTAACTCGAACCAAGTCACGTGTAGTGGACGACGTTACCTCAGTATTATTGAGATCACTGGGAGAGCTAGACGCGACAATACTGTTCCACCTGCTGTGCAAAGCATATCAGACAGGTGAAATTCCCTCCGATTTCAAGAATAGTGCAGCTAATAATTCCAATTCCAAAGAATACACATGTTGATAGGTATTATTATAAATAATCCATGAGTTTGTTAAGTATGGTTGCAAAATACTAAGACGTATTATAATCACAAGACTGAAAAACCTTGTAAGACAAGTTTGGATTCGGGAGGAAGGTAGGAACTCGCGAGGTAATACTTACACTACGACTTACATTTGAAGATAAGTGTTAGATACACCGATGTTGTACTCGTATAATAAGTATTGTCTGTCCTACGCAACTTTTGCCACACTGACAAGAAATTTCACACATAACACTTTTCGCTACAGCAGATCATGATTCATAAATTCAGCATAAGTGGAAATACAAACCATGAGATTAAGAGGGGCTTCCTAGGAATCACGCCAGACCAATCAAACGAAGAGCAAGAGGAAAGAGCTGTAGAGTCACCCTCAAACAATGACCTTGGTCTAGTAATTAAAAAGCAACGTATTTGGGACTATTTATCAAAGTAGGGTTTTCAGTAAGCTCTCTAGTGCTTAGTATTGAGCTCACATAAAATATACCATTGTTCAGACTACGTAACGAGGGGCGCTGTTACTTCCCACTTCTTACGTATTCCGTATATCTACATCTACGACCATGTAGTCGTGCAAATTGCGTATTTACAACCACATCTTATGGATCTTTTGCTGCAAGTTACTACCAATACTTCATATCCCCTATTTTATTAATACTATGACCCACCAACAATAAAAATTTACTACATAATTAAATACCACAAGTAACGTAGCTCAGTTTATTGCATCATATGGATTTTGAAAAATAATATTGTTGGTGACTGACAGCCGAATTCAGTCATAGGTGGTGCTCCAGGCTGTCAGTCGATGGTCATTCTTGTCCTTCTACTAACTAATGTGGCATAAATTATCACATCCAATGCAGAAGTTCGTGCCGATGTCATCAGATTTACTTAATGTTCATTCCTAGCGAAGTCTTATAATTGAGAATGTAACGCCTTTGGCAGATCATGATGACTTTTATTACAGTGAAAAAACATCATCATCGATATTGCATCACCTTTCGGGCTTGAATCGGGGACCAAATTTTTCCTCTTTCGATATTTCGCTATTAACAGTACAGCCTCTTCAAGAGTTGGTAAACCACCTGATGGAAATATACTGTGGAATATAAGCGCTTTCGTCAGAGGTAAGACAATCGGTATAAAAAGGTCAATGGTCAATCATAGATACAACTTTTTACATCTAAGAATAAAATATTGCAAACGCCGAGTCAGCACGTCACCAGTGCATTTTAATTACGTGTCAAATTTGAAGTTATGTTTTACGAAGAATCTGTAAATGACCAATTGAAAGCAAAATTATTTACTACTATTACCTGGAATAAGGGTCCGGCCCGTTGTTTAGTGGCAGCAGGTTCGATTTCCTGCTCTAGCTCCTAGGGAAAGGGAAAAAAATAGCGCAGTCAGGTGTTTTTGTTTAAAGGAAATGATATAAAAACCGATATTTTTTAAGAGTCGGCACTGGACCTTTTTTTATGGCTGCTTAAAACACGCCATTCGTCTATCTAAAAGTACTACATATCCCCAGGTGTTGCCAGCTCACCCCCCTCTCCCCTTTAAGTCATCGTATCGGCGGCAGTCTTGATGACATCGAATTGCTGCACTTCCAAGATACGCTACCAACAATGTTAATTGCAAACTGGCCAAAATTAACCTTTTTTATCTGAACTTACTTAAGTATTTGACATGGAGAACATCTGTCGTAGTCATGTCCATTATAATTATCCGGGCTGTTATGCCGTGGTCGGTTGATGAATTCTGTGGTGATTCCCAACGTTTCGTCTCCGACTGCGGGAGACATCTTCAAGGGGGTCCGTAGCTCGATGGAAGGTCCAACACACACACTGGCTCGCTACTGACTGCCGCTAAATTCCGTGTCCGCGCGCCCCCGCGCCGCCGCGTGACGTCACGTGTTTTGAAAACGTCAGTTCAATTGTCCGCTGTCCGTCGCCGTCGATTGTCGTTGCCATCACCCAGTAGTGGACGAGTGGTACACATCTTCTTTAACACCGGCATCCATATACCGTTTAATTTGACGCCCTCCTCCTTTCGGTTGAAATTATTTGGGTGTTTAGCGATTTCTATTGCCTCCCTGTAGAGCCTTTCGTAATATCCGCTCGTGGCCGCTAGTACTTGCGTCTCCTCGAAACGAATATTGTGGTTCCCTGGCTGGAAAGCATGCTCCGCAACAGCTGATCGTTCAGTTTCTCCTCTTCTACAATTTCCCTTGTGCTCTTCCAAACGTTTAGAAACAGTTCTTTTAGTGGTACCCACATAAACATCACCACAGCTGCATGGGATCCTATACACTCCAGATTTTTCCATTGGTTTGCGAGCGTCCTTGGCAGGCCTAAGGTATTCCTGTATCTTCCTGGTGGGCTTGTAAATTACGGTAATATTCCGCTTCGTCAAGATCCTCCCTACTCTTTCCGTTACATTTTTAGCAAACGGCAGGAAAACCTTAGATTTTGCAGTAGCTTGTACGTCAGTATGATTTCTGCGTGGCTGCCTCAACGCACGTTTTATTTCGGCGGACGAATATCCGTTCTTCTTTAGTGCATTGTGGAGATGTTCCATCTCAGCGTCGAGCAACTCAGGTTCACAAATATTTCTAGCTGTGTCCGCTAACGTCTTGATAACACCGCGCTTCTGTTGTGGGTGGTGGTTCGAATCCCGGTGCAAATAACGGTCCGTGTGCGTGGGTTTGTGGTACACTGAGTGGCCCAAACTACCATTTTCGTTTCTAAACACAAGCACATCGAGGAAATGTAGTTTGCCGTCTACCTCCTCCTCCATTGTAAACTGAATTCTCGAGTTTATACTGTTCAGATGTTCGTGGAACCGGCTTAGTTCCTCCCTACCATGTCTCCACAACACAAACGTGTCATCCACGTATCGGAACCATACATTTGGTTTCTTGCTGGCAGTACCTAAGGCCTGTTCTTCGAATTTCTCCATAAAGAAGTTTGCAATTAAGGGATTTAGGGGGCTTCCCATAGCCACGCCATCCGTTTTAGTATCTGTCGTAGTACTGAAATAATACCAAATGACACAATTGATACATAAATTTTAAATTAAACCCTCCACAGATATTTTTACGTAACAGCCGTCGATCAGCTCAGAATAATGCCAACGACAGAGCACCAGTGAAAAGAATTAAGAACACCATAGCTTATTTTTAGTACCTTTTAAGAGAGCATCCATCGCTTATAAAATGTTGCTCCCCTTTGAATCACTACAATGTTTTTTCACATTAGTTCCAATCTTTTCACGCATTTTTTGTAAGCTCATGGAAACGTCCAAGTAGAGTATATTTTATTTATACAGGATTTTAGTCCGCATTTATGTTATTCGCGATGTTACAATGAAAGTGACGGTACAACATCATAATACACTGAAAAACTTTAACCTTGGAGAAATGTAGCGTTATAACTATTCATTTTAGGTAACAGATGTCGTATTTCATAGTAATAAGACAGTTAAGGTAAAATAAAATAGGTTCCACTGGTGAGTGCGGTTTGGAATCACACGGAGGGGTTTCTCCTTAGAAATATCGGCTCCTTGATGCAGTGCTGTTGTGGTCTTCGGGGTGCTCTAGGGCTGCAAACCTCGTATCGGCCCGTCGTCTTTCTTCCTGAGCGAGTGTGCACTTGGGAACCCTGAACCGGAAGGCGCTTCTCTGTGGCGTTAGGGAGTGCTTGCGAGCATCGCCGGTCACAAGGGGCTAGTTTTAACCGAAGTGCTGTTACAACCCTACCTCCGATCACAACCCTAGCCAGTTAAACGAAACGGATGGACCTCCATCTGGCTGATAAGGAATTAAAACTCTAAATGATTGTTACTCATTATACACTGAGGTGACAAAAGTCATGGGACAGCTCCTACTACCGCGTCAGACCTTCTTTTGCCTGTCGTAGGGCAGTAACTCGGCGTGGCATGGCCTGAACAGGTCACTGAAAGTCACCTGCTGAAATACTGAGCCATGTTATCCATATCTGCGGAAGTGTTGCCGGTGCAAGATTTTATGCACGAACTGACCTCTCTATTATGTCCCAAACATGTTTGTTGGGATTAATGTTTGGTAATCTGGGTGGCCAAATCATTCGCTTGAATAGCCCAAAATGATCTTGAAAACAATCGCGAACAATTGTGGCTCGGTGCCATAGTGTATTACCATCTATAAAAATTCTATCGTTGTTTGGGAACGTGAAGTCCATGAATGGCTACAGATGTTCTCCAAGTAGCCGAACATAACCATTCCCCGTCAATGATAGTTTCAGTTTGGCCAGAGGAACCAGTGTATTCCATGTATACACAGTCCACACCATTATGGGGCCACCACTAGCTTCACAGTGCCTTGTTGACGACTTGGGCCTGTGGGTTCGTGGGGTCTGTGCCACACTCGAATCCTAACATTCGCTCTTACCAATTGAAATAGGGTCTCTTATGATCAGGCCAAGGTTTTCCAGTCGTCTGGAACGCACTCGATACGGTAACGAGCCAAGGAAAGGCGCTGTAGGCGATGTCTTGCTGTTACCAAAGCCACTCGCATCGGTCGCCTGCTGCCATAGCCCATTAACGACAAATTCCACGGCACTGAACTATCGGATACGTTCATCGTACGACCCACATTGATTTCTGCGGTTATTTCATACTGTGTTGCTTGTCTGTTAGCACTGACAACTATACGTGAGCGCCGCGGCTCTCGTCGACCACTGCGTTGTCCGTGGTGAGAGGTAATGTCTGAAATATGATATTGTAAGCACACTCTTGACACTGTGCATGTCAGAAGATTGAATTCCTTAAAGCTTTCCGAAATGAAATGTGTCTAGCTCTAACTATCATTCCGCGTTCAAAGTCTGTTAATTCCCGTCGTGCAGCCACAATCACGTCGGACACCTTTTCACATGGATCACACGGCTAGAAATGACAGCTCCGCCGATGCACTGCCCTTTTATACCTTGTCTGTGCGACACTATCACCATCTGAATATGCGCAGACCGTTATCCCATGACTTTGTCACCTCAGTGTACTCCTAACGTAGTCCTGTCGATCTTGTGGTTCCGAAATCGGCTTATATATTCTTCGCCTAGGACTCTCGTGGACCGAACGAGTGTAGTCACAAGTGAAAAAAGTCCGCTTCGTCATGCTTGGTGCTGTGTCTGTCTGCTGTTGGCATGTATTGTCTTCAGTCCGAGCTCTCCACGCTTGTATATCCCGGAATAGTGACGGCAGCCTACATCCAGTGGGACCACGTTTCATTTCGATACAAGTCTGTACTCTAGGTAAATACCTTCAGAAAAGACTACCTAACACTTGAATTCATATTAAATGCTGAGAAATTCCACTTTTTCAGAAATCTTTTCTTACTGTAGTCACTCTGCATTCTATACCCTTTCTACTTCGGTCATCGTCAATTATTTTACTGGCCAAAGTGCAAAAGTGATCTACTACTTTTAGCTTCTCGTTTAGTGATGTAATTTCCTCGGTATCACCTGATTTGACTACACCCATTGTCCACGTTTTACTTTTATAGTATTTCATCTTATAACTTCCTTTCATGGTACTATCCTTTCCGTTCAACTGCTGTTCCGAGTCCATTGCCATCTCTGACATAGTTGCAGTCTCGTCGGCGAAACTCAAGTTTTTATTTCTTCTCCTTGAACTTTAATCCTCTTGTTTTACTAATCTAAGCTACGTCATGAGGCTACTGGTCTTCCAATAGGCGCCTCAGGTATAATAATTAACAATAGAATTCGTAAGGACTGAAGATTTTCCATTCTGCGGTTGCAGTATTTTATCCTCAGCATGCAAACTTTCTCTGTCGAAAATGTCACACTTCAAAATATTACGTACTGTTATGCCGTGATCGGCTGAATTTTGTGTTGAAACCCTAGCTTCGTTCCCAGCTGTGGAGGATATTTTCAAGGCAGGTTGTAGCTACTACTAAACGAGTGGTCGAAAAGCGAAGAACGCAAAGGAAACAGTAGAAGCAACTGCAGGTCATTCTTTGCAGTCAGAAGACCACCGGATCTGATAAGACCCATGTACTGGTAGGCATAAGTGGCTACTGTGGAAGTCTTTACAAAGAAGCCATAAAGATTACCAAATCATCATCATCATCTTCATCATCATCATTATCATTATCATCATCAGTTTTGTGTTATATTAGTAGGTCCTTTGCGACTCCATAACCTGCGATCCATTGCTTCCTTCTTGATGTTGCTGTATGTGCTGCCTTGCGTCACATCATTCAGGATCTAAAATCTCTCCCTTCCTCGCCTCCTATTTCCTTCCACATACCGTTCTAAGTCCCTCCTTCTTTCCTAATATATGTCCTTCTTTTTATTACATCCAGTAACTGTCTTTACACACCCACCCATCTCAGTATCTGTTCATTTTTCACTTTGTCTTTCCAACTTATTCTTTCAATCCTCCGCCATGTCCACATTTCAAAAGCTCCCAGCCTTGCTCTATATTTCTTTCGTAGTACCCATGAGGACACTCCATATAAAACGTTTTATTAGAGTTTTCCTCAAATCTGCGTCCAGATTGTTGGAGAAAATTCCCTTTTTTCTATAAAATACCTCTTTCGCCGTTGCTATTCTGCTTTTAATTTCTGTTCTACCCTTCCAATTGATTTCTATCCTGCTTCCGAGGTATTTAAAGTCTGCACAAGTTCTAGTACTTCTCCATCTATCAATATCTCTACCTTCTTATTTCCTACTAGTGTCATTAATTTTCTTTTCTTTGTACTGATTTTTCCCGTAAATCTTTCCTTTTGTTTCAATGGTATCCGCTATATCCTTTAATTCTTTTTCACCCGCAAACCTCAAACACCGTATACTTCTTCCAACAATAGTTATCCCCTGTTATCTAGTGGGCAGTGGTCAATCATATTCTCTAAGTAAAATAGTAGGAGACAGAGAGCAGCCTTGTCTCACTCCCTTTCCTAGTTGTACCTAATTGGTACGTCCTCTTCTCACATTCACTGACGCTTTTTCATTTAAATATAATGAGTCTTGTTTCCCAATCCACTCTCTTTTCCCTCATTGTGATTGCAAACCTATCACTACTCACATTGTCTAAGGCCGTTTCGTAGGAGTCCCATTGCATCTCTTGTGCCTCTATTCCATCTCAAACAATAGTCCTCTTCAGCTAGATTTGCCTTTTCCAGTCTTTCACTTATGATTCTTAACATAACTTCGGCCGCATATGAAATGAAGGTAATTGTCTTGTCCTCACTGCATTTCTTGGTTCCTAGTTCCTTTGGCACCGGAATTATTACTGTCGTCAGATGATCGTCGGACAGTTCACCACTGCCCTATATTTTGTTTTATAACGTTACCCTTACTCCTTTTTGATTCAAATATTTTAGTATTGTCCTCGCACTGTATCTGTGCCTAGTGCTTTCTCACTTTTCATCGCACTCTTTACTTCTTCTTGTACGATTGTGGTCCTTTCTCCTCATAATTTACACTGTTCATGGATTCAAGTTCCAGAGTTGTCGCTTTGTCATCTATGTTGAATAGGTCTTTTATATAGTCTTCCTATCTCTGCAGGACGTCCTCACGATCTTTGTACTCTACATTTTCGTCTTGACTGAGAATTTCCATAACAGCAATTCCTGCCTGTTTTGATCCTATGTTATCGTCTTTGCTCTGATGTACAATAAATCATATCTTCCCTTCCTATCCACTTCTTCAACTGAGTCGCACTCCTCTTTTTTCCTTCTTTTCCTAGCATGCTCTGCTATTCAGCCTTCGATACAATTTTATTGTTATTTAATTAGTTACATGTTTCATACATCATTTCAGTGGTGCTGTTATCGAAATGATGTAGAAAGAGTCAGTTTATAGCGTATGTAGAATAATATGTGCTAACATTAATGAATGCAATATAATTTTTTCCCACTCATGCAACTACACTTAAAAACACTTGGTCGCTAACAGTTTTTACGTGGAAATTCTTCAATGGCATAGAAGGAGTTGTCCAGGAGAAATGATTTTAAATTAGATTTACAACTTGATTCCCAAACTGTCAGACAGTTTATGCTATATGGCAAATGAACAAAAGCTTTAATTGCTGCATATTAAACTCCTCTATAGGTCTCTGGTAACTTTAATAATGGGGTAGCAAAGATCATTTTTTCCTCTAGTGTTGTAGGTACGTATGTAACTGTTCCTCTTAAATTGTGATGGATTATTTATGGCTTGTTCCATTAGCGAAAATATGTATTGTTATGTTGTGGTTAAAAGGCGCAGCTGCTTCAAGAGGTACCTACACGACGTCCCTGGATGAACACCACATATTATTCTTACTTCTCGCTTTTGTGCAGTTGATACCTTCTTTCTAAGTGCTGTGTTACTCCAGAAAATTATTCCGTATTACACTGATCGTTTGATTTAAGATTAGCAATTTTACGAAGAGAAAAAGTAGCTGAACTTGATTGTTTGAGATGCTCAGAATATGCTTCTTCCAGTCCAAGTTTTCATCAATATGTACACCCAAAAATTTGGAGCGTTCTGCCCCACTTACTGACTCCTGCTCATGTGCTACATTAATTGTTGGAATGAGTCTAACTGTTGTACTGAACTGAATGGAGTGTGTTTTTTTCTAAATTTAGGCAGAGTCCATTTACAGAGAACAACTCTATAATTCTTTGGAAAATACCGTTTACTAACTCTTCAGTTACTTTTACTCCAGTCGCACTTAATACAACATCAGTTTTGTCTGCAGAAAGTATCAATTTTCATTGATGAATATTAAATGGAGCTCATTCAAATATGTAAGGAATCGGAGTGGACCCAAAACAGAACCCTGTGGAACTCCCCTTGCGATTTTTTTCTTCAGTCACTAAAATTTCCTACCTTTCCGACGTTGTCTGAATTGTTCAGCACAATCTCTTGCATTATCTTTGTCAAGTATGATTCAGATCAGCTGTGTGTATAGCCATTAATTCGCTAAAACGTCACTTTTCCTATGATAGTTCCGGGATCCATGCAATCGAAGGCCTTGGAGAGCTCACAAAAACATCATTTGGTGATATATTATTTTTACGGTTTGTACTATTTAATGAGTGAATGTGCAAATAGCATCTCAGTCGAGCAACATTTCTGGAATCCACACTGTGATATGCTAAGTAAATTGTTTCCACACAGGTGTACGATTACTCTTGAGTACATTACCTTTTTGTATGTTTTGGTAAAAGATATCAGTGAGAAAACTGGACGATAACCGTTTAAGTTTGTCTTGTCACCTGCCTGGAAAAAATTTATGTGCCAGTGTTGGATTACATATAGCACTAATGATGTTACTTATTAAGTTGGAGCAACTTTCCAGATTTCTGTTTAAAATTCCATCAATCCCACAAGAGCTTTTATTTTTAAAAATTTTTATAGTGGTATTAATTTCAATGAACAATGTTGGTGCTATGTGTAGTTGCTTAAGGTTTTGTGTAATGATATTTTTAATATATTTCTTTGCTTCTTGAAGTGAACCAATTAGTTTGATATTTTCCGCTACGTTTAGAAAGTGATTGTACTTGCAATTTGTGAATTATCGGTCATAATATTGTCATTTAGTTTAATTTTTATGGAATCTTGTACACGACTGGCATCTTCATTGTTTTTTATTTTTCCATTTTCTACTCTCCTCCATCTTCGAAATAGTTTACTGTGTAACCCAATGCTTTTTCTACCTTTGACCGTTTACATAACCTGTACTTCTCTGCCCTGTTTTTATAATTCCTTCTTTCAACATTTTCCAGTACTCTGTTAACATTGTAGTAATGTGTACACCTTCTCGATTCCATCAGTATAAAACCGATTTGATATTCATATTTCTCCTTTGTTGATTTTTGGTATAATTCTTCCTCCTGTAATTTTTTAAACCATGTACTGACCACTACCTACTCTCTTTCCCTGCAGATGTCAGTTACCAAATATCCGGCTAATTTGAATAAGAAAGAGGGCGTAAAACCAAATGGTATCTGGATTCCGGTACTGAAGAAGATATGTCTTCCACCAGAGGATGGATACAATAGCAAGGTAAAACAACCAAATGCGCTCAAAGTTCTCAACACATTTAATGTCACGCGTCTGTGCCGGAGGACACGGACACGAAAATTTGCTTCAGTCAGTACCGATACAGGGAGTACATCGGACCTTCGAGAAACCTACAGCTCCACGTGTAGTTGTCCTCCACAGATGGCGACGAAACGTTAAGTTTCTACGAAAAATTCATCCATCCAGATTTAACAGCCTCGAATATTTTAATACACTACTGGCCATTACAATTGCTACACCACGAATATAACGTCCTACAGATGCGAAATTTAACCGACAGGAAGAAGATGCTGTGATTTGCAAATGATTAGCTTTTCAGAGCATTCACACAAGGTTGGCGCCGGTGGCGGCACCTACAACGTGCTGGAATGAGGAAAGTTTCCAACCGATCTCTCATACACAAACAGCAGTTGACCGGCGTTGCCTGGTGAAACGTTGTTGTGATGCCTCGTGTAAGGAGAAGAAATGCGTACCATCACGTTTCCGACTTTGATAAAGGTCGGATTGTGGCCTATCGCGATTGTGGTTTATAGTATCGCGACATTGCTGCTCGCGTTGGTCGGGATCCAATGACTGTTAGCAGAATATGGAATCGGTGGGTGCAGGAGGGAAATACAGAACGCCGTGCGGGATCCCAACGGCTTCGTATCACTACCAGTCGAGATGACAGTCATCTTATACGCATGGCTGTAACGGATCGTACAGCCACGTCTCGATCCCTGAGTCCACAGATGGGGACGTTTACAAGACAAGAACCATCTCCACGAACAGTTTGACGACGTTTGCAGCAGCATGGACTATCAGCTCGGAGACCATGGCTGCGATAACCCTTGACGCTGCATCACAGACAGGAGCGCCTGCGATGGTGTACTCAACGACGAACCTGGGTGCACGAATGGCTAAACGTCATTTTTTCAGATGAATCCAGGTTCTTTTTACAGCATCATGATGGTCGCATCCGTGTTTGGCGACATCGCGGTGAACGCACATTGGAAGCGTGTATTCGTCATCGCCATACTGGCGCATCACCCGGCGTGATGGTGTGGGGTGCCATTGTTTACACGTCTCGGTCACCTCTTGTTCGCATTGACGACACTTTGAACAGTGGACGTTTCATTTCATATGTGTTACTACCCGTGGCTCTACCCTTCATTCGATCCCTGCAAAACCCTACATTTCAGCAGGATAATGCACGACCGCATGTTGCAGGTCCTGCACGGGCGTTTCTGGATACAGAAAATCTTCGAATGCTGCCCTGGCCAGCACATTCTCCAGATCTCTCAGCAATTGAAAACGTCTGGTCAATGGCGGCCGAGCAACTGGCTCGTCACAATACCCCAGTCACTACTCTTGATGAACTGTGGTATCGTGTTGAAGCTACATGGGCTGGTGTACCTGTACACACCATCAAGCTCTGTTTGACTCAATGCCCAGGTGTATCAAGGCCGTTATTACGGCCAGAGGTGGTTGTTCTGAGTACTGATTTCTCAGGATCTATGCACCCAAATTGCGTGAAAATGTAATCACATGTCAGTTCTAGTATAATATATTTGCTCAATGAATACCCGTTTATCATCTGCATTTCTCCTCGGTGTAGCAATTTTAATGGCCAGTAGTGTAAATGTTTATTCTCACAACCATGACTGACCGTCTTTTACTCCCTCGTATATTAGCGTCAAGTGGTTTTTGACTCAGTTAGGCATTCATCCTGAAGATATCTGAACAGCCGAAATATCGGAAGAAAATGTTGTCCGAGATGTACGCCCGAAAAAAGTCGGAATAATCTAAGCACCAGGAAAACTTCAAGACACACATCATCTCGTTATTTACTATTATTTTTATTTACATAACGAAAGATAATTAACAATTTATTGTTGCATCGAGACACTGCGTTTTGCAGAATTAGATTTAGATATAAAGATGTACCAGGGTGAAACAGATTATCTCAACAAAGTTAGAAATTGTGAATGACCCTAACTGCTTTCCTTTTTTCATTGCAAGTTATTCGTAGCTATCATTGATATCGGTGCTACTGAGCTGTTAAGGTGCTCAAGTTTTGAATATCTTTACTGCATGAACGTTTTTATTTTTCAGAGACTGCTAGTGTAATGTGGTCACGTGAACATGGATACCAAAATTCTGCGTGGTCTGGCGTTTCTTACAGGGTACAACATTCACAGTCCGACGCAAACCTTGTCCCTATCCTGCTTCTGGAGGGATCGTAATCTGAATCTGTCACCTGTTCATTGGAACGTTTTCAAATGTTTTTCTACTTCTCTGATATTTTCAAAATACTTTGCATGGGGGCTTAATTAAATAAAATGAAAATACTTTTTAAATTTTTTGTAGCTGTATGTCCGATTACGCTGTGTCTCGTAAACGGTTGGCCCTGACTAGTTTTTGTCCGCAATCTGACTGCATGGAACAACAACAAAGAATGAAATGAAAATTTTCGTTAGTACAATTAATTAATTAAGTCCCCAGCAACTATAAAACCTACGAATCCAACAAAGCACAAGTGTAGCTGTTCTGTGTGTGGAAGTGTGATTCAACGTACACATCTGGTACGGTTCTTCTTCACTAAGACAAGAAATTTTAAATATCATTTATACTGAACTAATTAAAAAATAGAAATACTATAATTGCGTAAGGAAAGCAGAATTACACTCTAATACAAGAACACAAGCCAGATGCTTTGTTGACTGAACCTGTAATGCTGCATTATTTAAGACATTGAGATAATAAAAAGAAAAGGAATTTTTTTTTTTCTTTTACCTTCATATATCGACCAAAATCAGTCTAATCATTACAATATATCTCCACACCGACTTGCTACTATCACATCTCAACAAGAACTTTTCAGTATCACATCTAAGCAAGCACTTTTCACTAGCACATCTCAACAAGCACTGACTACTACGAGTTCTCCCCAAGCACTGCCAGTGGAGGCGGCTGAATAATACTCTTTGGCGCAATCTCTGGCGCAGTGGCTCAGTGTAGCCACCTTTCATATGCCCCTCCTCCACGGGCCAGAATTTGATGGTATTTTTGCCAGCATTGGTGGTGAAAATACCACCAAATTCGTTCACAAAAATACAGACAAAAATAAAAGATTATACGTAAATATCACATAATTATATAAAATTTTGGCTTTGCACTGACCTTTCAATAACCTAATATATAAAATACAGTAAGCAATACAAATTCTTTCATACATGTGACTTTACATAATAGTTCACACAATACACAAAAAATCAGTTTATACAAATGTTCACATAAAATGCTTTGAATGATTCAAAAAAAAGAAGTATTTGATAGTTCCAGCAGTAGCACCCAGCAATGGTCAACAGGTGCAAACACCAACAACTGACATCATTTTAGTAGAAGCAGTTCCATTAGTGGCACTCAGCAATGTTGAGCAAGTGCAGACACCAACAAGTGACATTATGTCAGTAGAAGCAGTTCATTAGTGGCACCCAGCAATGTTGAACAGGTGCAGACAGCAAGAAGTAACATCATTTCAGTAGAAACAGTTCCAACAGTGGCACCCAGCAATGTTGAGTGGGTGCAGACACCGACAAGTAACATCATTTCCATAGAAGTAGCTCCATCAGTGGCACCCAGCAATGTTGAGCAGGTGCAGACACCAACAAGTGACATCATTTCAGTAGAAGCAGTCCGTCAGTGGCACCCAGCAATGTTGAACAGGTGCAGACACCAACAAGTGACATCATTTCAGTAGAAGCAGTCCATCAGTGGCACCCAGCAATGTTGAGCAGGTGCAGACAGCAGTCCATAATATTCACTATCACTAATCACACTGTTCATCAGAGTTTATAAGCAGAAATTAAGCATGTCCTAGTGGCACCAATCATGTAGAAAAAGTACAAGTAACAGTCCATAATATTCACTATCCTAATCACACAGTTCATCAGCAGAAATTAATCATTTCTAAGTGGCACCCATTATGTTGAAAAAGTGCAGGTAACAGTCCATAATATTCACTATCACTGATCACACAGTTCATCAGCAGAAATTAATCATTTCTAAGTGGCACCCATTATGTTAGAAAAGTGCAGGTAACAGTCCATAATATTCACTATCACTAATCAGACAGGTCAGGCATGAACAATAGTTTGAATGCACATACAAATGCTTTTACACTAAACATACAAATCATAACAAACACACAAATGATGTCAGATAATTGTCATATTAACTATTACAAATACACAAATATCAGGAAACCTATAATATTTATGGGTGTCAGTGCAAGCCACTACAAACAAATAAAATAACATTTAGGAGATAGGTGGGTAGGATTAGGAAAGGAAAACACACAAAACACACTCACTCATCTTTCATCCACATTAAGTACTACTGTGTAATTGAATAGTGTTAACTGTGTAAATGCAATTCTGTCAAAATTTGATGTTCATCATGTGTATCAAGTAGTAGTGGCAGCAATGTATAACAGTCAATAATAGTTAAGTCAACGTCATAGTCATCATGTCAAGACCAATGTTTGCCAAGCCAGATCAAAATGTACGGTTGCTGAACAACTGTCAGTGAGCCAAGATATGCAATTACTTCCTCTCTCCAAAAAAAAGTATATACTGCTTAGTGATTTAACAAAGTGTGTGTATAGACTATCTTCCTTCTACTTGAGTGTTCTAGTCTGCTATCTTCATCCTCCTTGTTCCATATAGACCAACAACAACAAAAAAAATATACACCTCACTTACTTTACCTCTTATACACCAAACTCCAATAATCATCACATTATCTCAATACTTCAATAATACCTCTTATGTCGATACATATAAAACTTATCATCAATATCGTTTACCTTCCTCTTGTCCACCAAAACTCCAATAATCATCAACTTCACATAATCTCAATACCTCAATAATACCTCTTCAATACGTCGACACATATAAACCTTATCGCCAATATCATTTCACTTCCATAACAACTCTTTCCTCTAGTCAGTCTCCTCGAACAAGTACAGATAAAATCCTATTGCAAACCTCATCATCCCATACAATCCGAAGACACACTGTTAACACACAACCTCTGTGTAATCCATCTGACCCAAACCTTCTACTCATTATGAATTATAAACAAAAGAAATGCATACATGACCTCTAACAGACTTAGTTCGAATAACTCTCAGTAATTAAGTACTATTACGGAGTGTGAATGATCATAATATTTCACAGTGTGTACACCACTTCAAGAATTATGGCAAACAGAAGCAAACATGTGGAGTATTTCTTGTGTCAAGTGTCACTTCCTATTTCAATTGCTCACGAAAAATGCAGTGTAATAACTGTCAATGGTCTAAACCTAGTTTTGGTATGTCATGTCGTTAGCTTCCTTCCTATTAGCATACATTTATACAGCTTTCATAAAATCTCCAGCTCATGTGACTTCTATGAAGTTTCTTGTACTAATGTCGTTTATGTCGAATTATAGCAGTTCATTTTCTTATCTTAAAATATAAGGCACTGAGCGTAAGCAAAACAAGCAATAGCGAGTAAATATACCAGTAGAGAACAGAATGTCAACAAGTGGATGCAGCACAATTCTTACAACGAGGCTCTGCCAAGCGAACAATCTATAATTAATACAATAATGTGACCTAAACTCTATGTTTATACACAGTATATCAGCATTTCTATATACCAAATTAAAGAGTAGTTATGACAACAAAACAGAAATGTGTAAATATGCAATCCATAAGCAAGGCAGCAAATATGTTATCTAACATAATAAACAGGTCATTAGCATCTTATCAGCATAAGCAAATAAATGTTCATATGTAATCTTAATAAGTAAACATGAAGGCGCAAGCAGATAAATCACAAAGTATAACTTACATACCTAACCACATCAGCACAATTAATCAGGTGACAATTATAATTTAAATAAATAAGCACAGCATGCACATAATATAAAAATATGACATCAGTGAAAAAGCATTGCAGCCAAGCGATGCATAATATACACAAGTTACAACCCAGTTGATTAATAATCATTGTCAAAATCAGTTAACGTACGCAAGCACGTCGCTTCACAAGTAATTTCATAGAACATGAAATTAGCACAAAGTATGAATCACGCAATTGTTTGCGGTCAACGACTGCCTTGTGCGGCGTGCAGACTTGACTGTTGCTTTGAGTATATGCCGCCGCCAAAACACAGCGCGGTATCCTTGTATTCTCTGCATGTTTACGTAAACTGTTGGTTTCTCGAAAGTATGTCATTCCACAAAAATTTTAACGTTAGATATATGATGTATTCCCTTAGAGCGTCGTGATTTAAGAGTTCTACTTCAACAGTGTTATCATGAATAATTTTGCGAATTCTATATGGACCATTATAAAGCAGAAAAAATTTGCGACACAAGCCTTTTCCTTTGTGAGACAAACGATGAGACTTAATTAATACCCTCTGACCAACTGACAAAATTTTTAAACGACCAGGATGCTTAGCTGATTTCTCTCTTCTAGCAGCCGCAGATGCAATATTTTGTAGAGCCGGGTTGACAACTTCAGAATGCCGCAGTTTCCGTGAAGGCGGAAAAGGAACGATTTCAAATATGCGATTTGTCGGTGCTTTGTTTTTTTAATATCAGTAAAGGCGGTAAAGAAGTTGAATCATTAGGGAGTTCATTCAGAATGTTTTGAAAAATATGAAGATACTGATCCCAAGTTCTGTGATTCTGATGACAATAAAGTCGACACATTTTATTGATTTCCTTCATCCATCTCTCTGAAGCGTTAGATTGAGGGTGAAAAAGTGAAATGAAAATTAGTTTAATTTTATGACGCCGTAGAGTACGAAGCCAAATTTTAGAACGAAACTGTGATCCATTATCTGATATAACCTTATCAACATGACCCACTTCTTTAAGAAAATGTTTAATGAAAGCATTTGATACTGAACGAGCTGTTGCTTTGCGTAAAGGTGTAAAACACACATATTTTGATGTCAACTCCACTGCTACGAAAATGTACGCAAAACCATTAGTAGAACGAACCACTGGACCGAACAAATCGACTGCAGCCATGTCTTTTAATTTCGCTGGAATGATAGGAAACAATGGTGCTCTATGAGAAATTGTTGGCGGTTTAGCCTTTTGACATAATTTGCATTTGGCCAGAACAGATCGAATACGTTTTTCCATATTACTGAAGTAGCAATTTTCCCATAATTTATGAAAACATTTTCTGGGACCAAAGTGTGCATAACTGAAATGCGTATACCAAATCAGCTTAATAACCCACTCATTAGGAATACAAACTAACCAAACAGAGTTGTCGACCGATTTTCGTGTAAAAAGAATTTTCCAGATAGTTCGCAAAAACGAGGCGTGGCCAAATCGTCCAATCTAACAAAGCGTCTAAAAAAATTACAGACACCAAGGAAACTACGAACATCACGTTTTGTGGTAGGAACAGCATAATTACGAATAGCATCTAGTTTTTCTGGATCAGGAAGAATACCTTCTGTAGAAATAATGTGACCGATAAATTTCACCTGAGAACGACCAAATTCAGATTTTTCCAAGTTCACTGTAATGCCAACTCTTGCAAAAATACGTAATAATGACTCCAAAATTTTGTTGTGCTCACTCCAAGAACGTTTAGCAATAAGAATGTTGTCAACATATGAAGTTATATTGTCACGAAGATAAACAGGTAAAATTTCGTTTAAACTACGAATGAATACTGCAGAAGAGACAGTAAGTCCAAACGGTAATTTCCGAAACTGGTAACAGTTACCAAAGGCTAAAAAGGCAGTATATTTTCTACAATCAGGGTGGAGTTCTATTTGCCAAAAACTTGCGCGCATATCAATAGTGGATAAAACTTTAATTCCATGGAAATGTTGAAGAAGTTCATCTAAATTTTGTGGACGGTCAGTTTCAGGAATGATGATATTATTTATCTGTCTGGAATCCAGAACCAAACGAATTGATCCATCTTTTTTAAGAACGACATGTAATGGGCTGGTATAAGGACTGACTGCTGGCTCAATAATGCCCTGATCTAACATGTATTGAAGGTCATTGTTAACCTTGTCTCTGTAAGCCAAAGGAATAGCGTACGTTTTTCCTCTAAATGGTGTGTGTTCTTTTACTTTAAATAAGTATTGTAAGCCTTGTATAGTTCCTGTGTGATGACTAAATACTGTAGCATGTGAAGTCAAAATGTGGTGCAGCTCTTCTCTTGCAACGTCTTCTGGCACTTCAGCTTTCTTAACCTTTTCATTAATTAATTCTTCGCTATTAATTATATCATCCATCGCGTCTCTGTATCTATTGTCATTGTCATGAATAAACACACTGTCGTCATAATGCTCAACGAAAACATCAGAAGTAAGAAACCTTAAACATTTTGTATCTGACTCAGATCTCGTTAAACGCTCGAAAAATTTCAAACATTTCGGCATTCCGGCCACAGTCAAATTTACACTTCCTTCTTTAAAGTTCAAAATTGCCTTATGTGTGTTAAGAAACTCCATACCTAATATAGTTTGTGTACTGAGTAATGGAACAATAATAAAATTAGCAGAAAATTCGTATCCTTGACAATTGAAATTTAGGTTGGTCTGTTGTTTGACTTCCACACTTTTTTTAGAAATCGCTCCTCGAATTGTAGTTTTAGAAATAGGTAACACAGGACAGGCAATAGTTCTTTCACATATACGAAAAATTGATTCACTAATGACATTCGATGGGCTCCCAGAATCTAAAACTGCAGTGAACTTATTCTTACCCACACATACTTCAATAACAGGATGTAAAATTGCGTCTACATTATTTTCCTTTTCGTCTAGCAAAATGTCTCTCATGTCTTCCAGGCGTACGTAGTGTAAAGTCGTAGTGTCATTACTTTGTGAACCGTCTACATTGCTGCCAGAAGCCGAAGCTACAAGTCATTGTCGATTGTTTGCGTCACGTCTTTGAGTATTCGCGTCATTTCGCGGATCAATTTCTACGATTTGCACTTGCCTCTCTGAAGTTCTGTCACGTGGAGGATGCCAATTAGGTCCCTCCTGTCTGTTAGAAGCAAATTCTTGGTTGTGTCTGTTATTAAATTTTCTGTTTTCCTGTCTGTCTGCATAACTACTTTTTGTATAATTTCGACTGTCACTTCTGAAATTATTGTTGTATCTACTACCCTGATTATTTCTGTAGTAAGAATTTCTATTACTGTTTGAATAATTTCTGTCTTGATGATACCGATTACTGTTTCCGTATGATTGATCATTCCGGTACGAATTACCGTTATTATAATTGTCTGTGTAATTTCTGTTAGAACGTCTGTTATTGTCATAAGGCTGGTATCTATTGTCCTGTCTGTTTCGTCTGTCATTCTCAAAATTACCGCTATAATGTCCGTTCCGATCACTATCCCTTTTCTCTGAAAATCTATTGTAATTACTGTTACTGAAAAAATTACAATAAGTCCCATCGTCGTTGTCATACTCAAGTTCTTGTAGCAAAGTCTTAAAAGTCTCAATGTCGTCTTTACATCTTCCAGCTAAAGCAATTTGTCTTATGGACAAATGCGAATTAATTCAGTCGGGCTATAAGGGTTGGACAGGAACTGATTCTTTCGAATCATGTCTTCAAAATATTCTGCCGGCGTGCGGAACTCAGGCTGTTTAAAATTACGCTGCATAATCAGACTATGTTTGACTCTGTCTTGTGTGTTTTCGGACCAATATGCCGATAGAAATGCATGATAAAAATCATTCAGATTATTACAATCTCTAATGAGTGCGCGCATCCGCGTCGCCGGTTCGTTTTCTAAATATCCACACATAAATTCCAGTTTGTGACTTTGTGGCCAATTTGGTGGAAGTGCGTACATAAATTGATCTATCCATGAACATGGATGTATGTCATTCTTAAAATTACGAAAGATCTTAAATTTCCGAACAGTCAAAAAATGTTTATAGTGAAAGTTTTCGCCTCGTGGCGACAAAGACCTACCGCGTCTGTCCCAGTCCCAATGTCGATTATTGTCAAGTTCGTGCGCCTGGCGCTCTCTTGTTGCATCCCGTAAATGAAACAAATTATTTTCTTCAAACACCTCTGGTCTCTGTGATTCTAAATTTCTTTTGCCGTCTTCTCCTACGATTTCGCATTCAATTTGTTAGACTTGCATTTTTAATGCCTCAGATTCCCTTTTCACGCGTTCATTAAATTTTCCTTGATTTTCAACATGCTTATTTATGTTCTCGTACTCTTCGGCTTCTGCAAATGGCAATGGTGCTGTATCATCTGAATCTCTGTCCTCATTTAAACTAAAATTTATCAATTTGTCTGAAATCTCCTCAACTCTTTCCAATAAATCACCTATTTGTTCTTTCTGTTTATTTACGTCTTCCGTAAGTGTCGCGACTCGGGTTTCAGTATTAACACATTTAGTAGTTAACTGTTCATACTGTTGTGTTAGGTTATTTAATCTGTCATTTGGTACAGATTCCTCGATTCTCTCAAATATTTCTTCCTTATCTTTTGCACGTTGCAAATTTAACTCTGAAAATTTCTGTACTATCACGCGATCTCTTTCTTCCTGTTCTCTATCCTGTTCCCTTTGTCTAATCTCTACTGCAATTAATCTATTATTGTGAGAATTCAAAATCGGTAGTACCTCTTCTCTGATTTCTTTCTTTAATTCATCTTTCATATTTTTGAAACATGTCCCTATTTGTGAGTCTAACCGTGTTTCCAAAGTTCCCATCTCTGTTTTAATTGATCCAATCTCTGTTTTAAATTCAGATCCTAACTGTGTTTCCATTGTTCCCATATCAGTTTTAATTGTTCCCATCTCAGTTTTAATTGTTCCTATCTCAGTTTTAATTGTTCCTATCTTAGTTTTAATTGTTCCTATCTCTGTTTTAAATTCAGATCGTAACTGTGATCCCAGTGAGTCTAACCGTGATTCCAAATTTAATATTGCACCCATCAACGGCTCCGTATGAACTAGTTCAAAATTCCTTTCGACCCTAACATTTCCCACAAAACCAACTTCCTTCGTCATAGCTGTAAGGCTATCTGTGTTCGATACTATTTCAGAATCTTCAATCGTTAATCTCATATTCTGTGAATTTTCTGATTGAGAAAAATTTTGAAATGGTTCCGGACTATTTCCCCGACTTATTACATTGTTTTCCACTTCATTATTCATCACACTGTTCTCCTGTGTTGGCGAATTCGCCATGTTAACAATTTCGTCATTCTCACTATTCATCATTTTTGTCTTTTTCATTGATCACGTAATCATTTACAAAATATACAAAACTCATCACTATATGAAAATTGCACACAATGACACTTTATCTCCAACAATACCATTCACACGAAATGTTTCCCTCAAACACGATTAACGAACAATTGAAATAATTGCACTAAATTGTCAAACGCATATACTAGACAACAAATCAAATTCTGAGAAAAAATACCATTAGAAGAATGACAATTACCAAATCTACACACGCAAAATAGACTACAATTACTAAACTACAAATTACTACAACAATACTACTGTCTACTATTTTTACAATCAGAAGAATTCCAAGGGACGATCCGAAGCAGCGGTCGCCACGTGCATGGGGGCTTAATTAAATAAAACGAAAATACCTTTTAAATTCTTTGTAGCTGTATGTCCGATTACGCTGTGTCTCGTAAACGGTTGGCCCTGACTAGTTTTTGTCCGCAATCTGACTGCATGGAACAACAACAAAGAATGAAATGAAAATTTTCGTTAGTACAATTAATTAATTAAGTCCCCAGCAACTATAAAACCTACGAATCCAACAAAGCACAAGTGTAGCTGTTCTGTGTGTGGAAGTGTGATTCAACGTACACATCTGGCACGGTTCTTCTTCACTAAGACAAGAAATTTTAAATATCATTTATACTGAAGTAATTAAAAAATAGAAATACTATAATTGCGTAAGGAAAGCAGAATTACACTCTAATACAAGAACACAAGCCAGATGCTTTGTTGACTGAACCTGTAATGCTGCATTATTTAAGACATTGGGATAATAAAAAGAAAAGGAAAAATTTTTTTTCTTCTACCTTCATATATTGACCAAAATCACTCTAATCATTACAATATATCTCCACACCGACTTGCTACTATCACATCTCAACAAGAACTTTTCAGTATCACATCTCAGCAAGCACTTTTCACTAGCACATCTCAACAAGCACTGACTACTACGAGTTCTCCCCAAGCACTGCCAGTGGAGGCGGCTGAATAATACTCTTTGGCGCAATCTCTGGCGCAGTGGCTCAGTGTAGCCACCTTTCAACTTCTCTTAATTTCTTGTTCCCTAGATGCTGGTTGAATAACTATAATTGTATCAAATTCACCTTAATTTTATGAATGACATTAATTTTGTTCTAGAATTACCATGCCCAAAGGACAGATCGAGTGGCCGCAGCGCTGTGGTCAATAACATACATTTTCACTCTTTGTAGTGTAAAACGTTTTTTTAACAATGTTACGAAAGGACACAGACTAAATGTGAAATTCATTAGTTTGACTATATAAAAGGCGTTGTCTCATCTCAGAACTTTAACGAAATACTTAGATAAATATTCTATAGTTACATACTTACTGTATATTTATGTGGACAAAGTAAAGCCAAGTTTTCAAGCGGGTAGTATAGTACTACTCATGTGTGCACAAGGAACAAAAATAGTCCCAACCATAGTGGATATTCTTTAAGCATGATAAATAATTTTATTTCTGTGTAAATAAATGTGTAAAATGATATGAAACTATATGTAATCGAAAGATTTAATTATATGTTAACGATTCATATTTGAAAAGCAATGATATACAGGGTGGTCCATTGATAGTGAGCGGGCCAAATATCTCACGAAATAAGCACCAAACGAAAAAGCTACCAAGAACGAAACGTCTAGCTTGAAGGGGGTAACAAGTTGGCGCTATTGTTGGCCCGCTAGATGGCGCTGCCGTAGGTCAAACGGATATCAACTGTGTTTTTTAAAATAGGAACCCCCATTTTTTACTACATATTCGTGTAGTACGTAAAGAAATATGAATATTTCAGTTGGATGATGATGGCGTCCTCTTGGGTAAAATATTCCGGAGGTAAAATAGTCCCCCATTCGGATCTCCGGGCGGGAACTACTCAAGAGGATGTCGTTATCAGGAGAAAGAAAACTGTCGTTCTACGGATCGGAGCGTGAAATGTCAGATCCCTTAATCGGGCAGGTAGGTTAGAAAATTTCAAAAGGGAAATGGATAGGTTAAAGTTAGATATAGTGGGAATTAGGGAAGTTCGGTGGCAGGAGGAACAAGACTTTTGGTCGGGCGAATACAGGGTTATAAATACAAAGTCAAATAGGGATAATGCAGGAATAGGTTTAATAATGAATAAAAAAATAGGAGTGCGGGTAAGCTACTACAAACAGCATAGTGAACGCATTATTGTGGCCAAGATAGACACGAAGCCCACGCCTACTACTGTAGTACAAGTTTATATGCCAACTAGCTCTGCAGATGACGAAGAAATTGAAGAAATGTATGATGAAATAAAAGAAATTATTCAGATAGTGAAGGGAGACGAAAATTTAATAGTCATGGGTGACTGGAATTCGGTAGTAGGAAAAGGGAGAGAAGGAAACTTAGTAGGTGAATATGGATTGGGGCTAAGAAATGAAAGAGGAAGCCGCCTGGTAGGATTTTGCACAGAGCATAACTTAATCATACCTAACACTTGGTTCCAGAATCATAAAAGAAGGTTGTATACATGGAAGAATCCCGGAGATACTAAAAGGTATCAGATAGATTATATAATGGTAAGACAGAGATTTAGGAACCAGGTTTTAAATTGTAAGACATTTCCAGGGGCAGATGTGGACTCTGACCACAATCTATTGGTTATGACCTGTAGATTAAAACTGAAGAAACTGCAAAAAGGTGGGAATTTAAGGAGATGGGACCTGGATAAACTGACTAAACCAGAGGTTGTACACAGTTTCAGAGAGAGCGTAAGGGAACAAATGGCAGGAATGGGGGAAAGAAATACAGTAGAAGAAGAATGGGTAGCTCTGAGGGATGAAGTAGTGAAGGCAGCAGAGGATCAAGTAGGTAAAAACACGAAGGCTAGTAGAAATCCTTGGGTAACAGAAGAAATATTGAATTTAATTGATGAGAGGATCAAATATAAAAATGCAGTAAATGAAGCAGGCAAAACGGAATACCAACGTCTCAAAAATGATATCGACAGGAAGTGCAAAATGGCTAAGCAGGGATGGCTAGAGGATAAATGTAAGGATGTAGAGGCTTATCTCACTAGGGGTAAGATAGATACTGCCTACAGGAAAATTAAAGAGACCTTTGGAGAAAGGAGAACCACTTTTAACCCTGTAGAATTAATTTTTGCTTTCTGTTGAACAAAAAAAAGTGAATGTTCCTCATTCTCTTTCTTCTCAGCCGTCGTATCAGACATATTTCGTAGTTGTCACTCATGTTTTCGTACTTTAGCTGAATAATTACGGTGAATTTATGTTAAACTGCCGTGTCACTACTTCGATGCCTCTTCCCAGTCCATCCTTGTCGTATTTTATTTTTGTTATCGTTTTCAAAAGTAATGCTTCAAACCGCATTGGACAGAAGTTGCGGCAAACATTGTTTGGTGGCAACGAACGAATACTGATAGTGCTCATTCATCGTTTAAGGCATCAGTTCAAAACTATACATCCCTGAGATAATTTTTCCGATCTTTTCTATTCGCGATCTGGGTTTTGTTTTCAGGCGAAAAGCACACTGTTTGAGATCGGTCATTAGTTACCTTACAATGTCGCCATGTAACAGTCTGTCTGGTCTGGTGCAATGATACAGCTGGAGTGTAGAAAACATCACAATTAAATAAGTGAGAGAAACAATTACAAATATTTAACTGTTTCCTGTTTTATTCTGCAGACGTAGGGTCTCCAGCGAAGCATTAGATTAAATTATGGTGTTTCACGTTCAACCAGTTTAAATTCGTGTGAGGAGGTTCCTTAGTTTAAATTCATACCAATATTTTCAAAACGTATAAATTGCATTATATCCGTACAAGAAATACCACGTCTTCTTACGACCACAGCAGATTACACAAGGTTGCACCTGTGGAGGAATGCACTTTACCCATACGCAGTTTAGATGAAAATAAAATATCTAGCAATGTTTAGTAGCAGTTGTTTCAGTAGCTGGTAAAGTTTTGTGATAATATTGTTCATGATAATTTTAAAAAAATTGTTGAACATCAACATACTTTTTCACTTGCTCTAGATGTTGAACATAGTGCTGTTTCTCATCCCAGAAATTCCCCAAATATTTACCTTCAGTTGGCTGCATCTAAGGGAACCTGCGATACCAACGTGTGTTTGTCTTTTTGTCTGCTTCTTCGAATGTGTTACACTAAGTGACTCTCATGCTTGTGTAACCGAATCATCACCGTGGGAACTGACACCGAACTGGAGGTGGTTTGCCACAACATTTGTACGAAATGCACATGAAGAAAGGAGTGGTGCCCAAAGTTATAATATATGAACCTAGGCTTGTATGACAGGAATAAATATCCGTAAGTCAGCATAATTGTGCATCGGTTATTCTTACCGCATCTCACGTAGCTGATCATCACTAACGTAATCAGATTCACCAGCAATTGTGGAAACTGGTTTTAGGTGCGTTTCAACGGTAGTAGCGCTAAAGGGCTAATCTCTCACAGCCATATATGTACAAGAATCAAATATCGAATTGCATTATGTCACTGCCGAAACTCGACTGTCGATAGTACATACGTATTTTGTTTTATATTAATTATATGTCTAAAAGATATATAAAAATAATAAATAATAATATAAAATATAGTAAACATTCGCAGATGAGTAGCACTACAATCATTCACAAACTATAGAAATAAAAAAGAATTATTTTGTAATCATTAAAGATGAAAGACTTCTCACTGGTATTCCATAATGTCAGAACAAATTAAGGAACTAGGGAGAAACAATATCAATATATAATTGAAATACAGCTCGCTGCAGTTATTTGTTTATTATTCACAGTTACATCAACGTATTTATTATTTATATATAAATGTAAACTTTGTTTACTTGAAAAGGTGTAGTCACTCAAATAGAAAACCGTTACTGGTTAAATGATACGTGATTTGAGCATACATGAATACTGTTTTTCAGGTATTTCTTCTGCCAGCCACAATAATCAAGGTTTTGCTTGTGACTCGTGTTCCATAATGTGAGGATAAACTACGGATTTATGGAGAAAACACAGTTCGTGACAGCTATGCGTTTATTATTCGCAGTTACATCAAGCACATCAAAATATTTGTTGTTTATAGAGAAATATAAACCTCGATTTAGTCTAAAAGGTTCAGTCACTAACAAGGAACAGCTACTGGCTATTGATACATGATTTGAAAGTACATGAATACTGATCTTTCAGGTATTTCTTCTATCAGCCATAACAACCTAAGGTTTTGTAATCACTGAAGGAAATGGACTTCCGACTGGTATTCCGCAATGTCACAACAAACAACAGAAGTTGGGAGAAAATAGATTTCGTGACATTTACACGTTTATCATCCACAATTACGTCAAAATATTTATTATTTATGAACAAATATAAGCCTCGTTTACTTTGAAAGGTATAGTTGCTCACAAGAAACAGTTACTGGTTATTGACACATGATTTGAGCATATACGTATACTGTAAGGTATTTCTCCTACAAGCCGTAACGAAGTTTTGGTTCAGTCTTATGGACTGACAGTACACAGCCACAGTTAACATCAAATAATACAAAATATTTTTTCTTTATCAAGTGGCATAGACATTGACATAAAATGATTTACCAACCACGAGAGGCCATTAGTAGTAAACAGTGTATAATTTGAGCACATATAAATACTGCCACATAGACATTTTTATCAAATAAGGAGAAGTTGTCCGTATATCCTATTTGCCTTAATACTAACAATATAACTTCGACACAGCCACAGTTAACAATGCACAACACCAAAATAGTATATTATTTTACTGATAGACATATTCTCTGTTTAACATACAATAGAGTAATCACTTAACGAGAAAAGCTCTCGCGACAACTACGGTACAACTGAGCACACATAAATAGTGTCTTGTAGACACTTTTATCGAACAACAACTAGTTATTCAGTTACTTCGTTTAATGCTAAAGATAACCAGGACAGCAGCAACACAGCCATAGATAACATCAAATAGTAGCTTACAGGATGCTTTTTAGAAAGTTTACAATGATCTCTATGACTCTGAACAACTGAACATTACAGTTCTCTTACTACCATATAGCTAAAAATTCGTCGGGTAAAACTGCTACAGCAAACTCGGGACTTATGCAACTACAATCGTACAATGGTAAAAGAGAGCATTAATTAGCCAAAACGTTGCGTGGAAGATCTTTACATGATGGTAGATTGTTGTAGCTCACACCACTATGGCTGTATGGGAGATTGCTGGTTGAAAGGCTTAAATTAACAGTCAGAAATATTACGAAGCTGTTAGGACAACAGCCAGCTTACACTAAGGTGGAAGAATACCTTCAACATAGTTCGTGCGTGAGCGCGTGCATTTGTGCGTGAATGCGCACGCGAGCGCGCGCGCGCCTGTTTGTGTGTGTGTGTGTGTGTGTGTGTGTGTGTGTGTGTGTGTGTGTGTGTATGTGTGGTTGTTTTAGAGAGAGGGGGAGGGGGAGAGAGAGAAAGACAGAGAGATAAAGAGAGGAAATTCAGAAAATGTCAGGTGCGTCTCTAGAGCGTGTGGCATTTGTTACTTACGAGGCTGCAGCACTGACACCAAAATTCAATACTGAACCGTATAGCTAGCCGTTTTTAGTTTTCGTTTCTATAATACAGCTATTTTTCCGCAAACAGTAATTGTATAAAATAGTTATCGGAATTCGCAGAAGATACAAAAGTGCCAGCATACTAGCAGGCATCTCAAAAAGTCGTCAGTCTTTCCTCATCACTAAGGTTGAAAATAACGAAACTCTTTGGACCGACCTAAGGTCAAACACCCGAGTACATCAGTCTGAAACTTACCCACGTAGCCATCGAGGCACACCTATAGCATTTACTTAAGTGTTACCAATCAGTGTGTTTCTTACAAATGCACATCAAATCTACATCATCTACATCTCGTCTAATACAGATTCGGACAACGAGTTGTGTTCATCTGAAAAACTGCATCTGAAACAATAAAAACCAAATTTCATGCTCTACAGTTATGTCAAATTTTAATATTACACACGTATGGAACTTTTCTCTTCAAACTTCATAAATATTACAAAATTTTGAAACGGGAGGCTTAATTTGCTTCCATGAATGCGTTTCTTTCTAGTATGAACCAGCATCTTCTAGGATTCTGTAAGAGATGAATTCCGAAGATCTCAGATATTATTATTCTCTGAACGAATTTCAAAAGTGATTAGGAACATCGAAATATTTACTAATTTGAATATTTCGTGATGTTTTCTGATATATCCTGTAGTGAAGTTTAGTGGGTGTTGCGCCGTTTGTCTACCTTATTTGGACGACCGTAGTTGCGAAGAACACAGTTTCTACAAAAGACATGATAATAATTTACCTGAATATATAAATTACGCCCTCATTCACAAATCGTTTCACCCTAACGATGCATTACAAGGATTCGAATACTACTGATCCTACAGCTGCTTCGGAATGTAGAGGCTATTGTTAAAACATACTACTTTTGAACTGTGAACAATTTCTAAAGACCTTGAAATGGTACAGTACAGAGGAAACTTAAGTCTATTAAAGTGAATGTTCGCTGAATGTCGAACAAACTGTGTGATGTCCACTAGCGCCAATCGATGAAGACACGATTTAGCAAGTCCTGCGCATACCATTACATACCTGAATCAAATAAGGCCTCAGTGACGTGGTATTCGTTGCAACTGAAGACATTCTAAGTGACACGATCGGTAAATAAGTTGCTCATGTGTTCACTCGAGAACATTATCCGTTAGCGAAATTATCATGTGAAGTGACTGTCGACAATGAAACATACTTTTCTAAGAGTTGAGATGGTCAAGTGTGTGGAGTACGCGACATTATTTTCTGCATAAAATTTAATTGTCTGAATTGCACATTTACTCAAGCAGTCATCTTCAGATCATTAAAATTACGTTATAATGATTAACTCGATACATGTAGCAAAACACGTACTAAGTAATTCAAAGCCACATAGTACGTGTTCGCACTACATGTGAAGAGTTACAATCTGTCACGAAATTTTAATCATCTGAAGATAAGTACATCAGCAATCGAAACCGGTCGTCGCTTTACAAATGTGCGATCAGGCAATGAAATTTTATACTGAAACATATGCAGCCATTTCCATCAAAAGGCGTATGGCAGTCCATGATAATTACCCAAAAAGGGTTATTCTGAAGTTTGACTGTTCCAAGACGTAGCGTGGCCCAACCTTAGGAACTCAGTTCGTTCCTAGATTGAGTAGTTAAGCTAGACACACATATAGCATCCGTCACACTGTCTTGACCTTGCAAGGTCAGACTTCCAGTCTCTTCAGATCACGAAGGAACTGCTTGAACTGGCAACACTTTCGGTCCAAAATGTGCCTGTATCAGTTATATAAAAATGGGTGTACGCACAGCAGGGTGGCTGTTACTTGACACTTTTTAAAACTGATGATAAAATATAATAAGTAATGGAGATTGCAGAGCGAACAGTAGAAAAAAAATTTAAGCATATAAACTAGGCCATATGTAAAGTAGCAAAAGGAGACCTTGTAGAATATGAAAAGAAGAAGAAAACAGTTTGGTGGAATGTAGAAACAGCAGAGATGATAGAAAGGAGAAAAAGAAGCTTATTTGACGTTCATAAACGTGGATGACGAAGTAGAGACTGGATCCTGAGTACAGAAGTATAAGGAGTAGCGTTACAAGGAAAACACAAGGTGTGAACACGATGTGAACATATAAAAAGTATGACTGGTGGAGCGTGGAGTGCTCAAGCATGGGGAAAAATGAAGTCAACGCGAGTGCCAACTAGTGAAAAGTACGTCATAATAATATTAGGTATGGTCAATGGGCAAAATGTTGTAAGGATTTATTCGAGAAAAATCGGCCTGAATTTCGAAATAAATGTAAGTCGACAATTCAACAGGACGAGTTTTGGACTTTAGCTTTAAAAATTCTTATAAAGGTTGTGAGGAGCTGTAAGATGAAAAAGACACAAGCATATGGACCAATATGTGCAGAGTTGGTAAAGTTTGGATCACTGATACTATTGAAGATGCTAAGGAAGCCGTTTGGACGAGTACGAAATGGAGAAGATGCTCCATCGGAATGGATGACATGTTACATAACACCGGCGCATAAGAAAGGGTCACGTAACTACCCAAATAATTATGGGAGCTGGAAGTGATTCCATTCATTGAAAGTCTATATTCGAATGTACATAGAGGTATGATGGAGAAAGAAAGAAGAGCAGGCTGGATTCCGAGCAGAAAGGTTGCTAATGGACAAACTTCACTGTGAAACTAATATATGAAAAATGCACAAAGGTTGGGTTGGAGAAGCGGTTGTATTGACTGACCTAGATAAGTCATATCATATTGTACCCACCAACAAATCGTGCGAAAAGTTGAAAGAGACAGAGGTGGATCCAAGATTCCTAATGGCTGTTTTGACTTTATATGAAAACTACATAAGGAGGTTAAGGATTGAGAATAGACGAGTCCGATGTAAATAATGTTCTGTGGCAGTGAAGTGGGCTGTAATAGATCCTCTTTAAGTTGTATTCAGGAGCAAACCTGCAGTCTTGGCATAGAAAATACCAAGTTATGAGGGTCATAGTAGTGGAATGGAAGATTGATAGCTTGTATTTGGCAGACGGTCATATTGTATTAACAGCAGATGAAGAGGACCTGAGATATACGATAAGAAAGCTTAAAAATGAACACAACAACGCTGGCCTGAGGATGAACATGAAAAATCGTGAGTACTTCTCCGTTGTAATGGAAAAGTGAATAATTTTGAGATAGATGGAGAAGCAATTGTGGGTGTGCAAAAGGCAATCTTGGGGTAGTGTTTAATAAAGAAGGCACAAGTAATGACGAAACTGCTAGTAGGATTAGTAGGATTAATAGATTAATAAAGGACGAGCTGTAACAGGGGCAATGCACTCTGCTCATTGGAGTAAAGAGATAAGAATAACAACGAGGGAGAGAATGTATAAGACTGTAGTCCAGACTCTAGTTTTTGTATGAAGCAGAAGCCTGGGACTTTGGCAAAATAAATAAGAATAAACTGCTTGTCACTGAGATGGATTACTTAAGATAAAGCTCAAACTGTACTAGGCTGGATAGGATAAAAAATAAGAGAACCTGTAAAAGGATAAATATGGATAGTGATATCTATAATGACATCCAATGGAAACAGCTCATGTCGTTTGGCTACGTGAACAGGACGAATGAAGACAACATACCAAATAGGATACTACGATAGATACCATCGTAGCGGAAGAAAAGGATTGAGCAGTCAAGACAGAAGATGATGGCAGCTAGGTGGTTGAGAAGCTCCACCAGCTGTAGACAATCTGCAACAAGAAGAACTTAATTTCTCTTTTCCTACCTCCCACACTGGTACCATTTCATGTGAAAATGAGATGTCAGGTTGGGCTCAGTAAAATAAGGAGAAAGTGTGTCCGTAAGTCATCAAAATCGGCCAATCCAAACCAAAAAAACATCTCATTTGTCTAAAATAGGTCGGTTGTTTGCTTCATTTTCCTTAACTGGGTGTGTTCTCATGTAACAGATTACGCTGGTCAGGTGAGGGGACAGTTCAGTGACCCTAAGACAGGCACAGAAGGTAAGCGAAAGAAGTCACTCTGCACGAATCAACCCTGATCACCGAGTAGTCTTTTACTCTCAAGAGAAGGTAACAGTCGTAGCAAGTAAGACGTCTTCATCTTCACTTCATTTACAGAAAATACTATATTTGCTCAGACATTCCTCTCAAGAAATAACTGGAAGAAATCTGCAGTCTGTTAATCAAACTTCAAATTTTTCCTTTTACAATCTGCCGACGTGTAAATTAATTGTACGTCGAAGCGCATCTCTACATGTGCGGGAAGCGATCTTTTATTGAAGAAAAGTACAAATTTCCACACAGGAACTAAGAAGCTGCCCACCGAAATTAGGTGTTTCGAATCAACACTGTCCATGGAAAACTCTCTGAATGGTGTTTTCTGTTCCACTTTAAAGCATTGGTTTATGTCTCAACCACAAGAAATAAGGACACTCACAGATATGCGTGTGTTTACATTGAAAACTTTTTGGAGAAAGACCTCTAGTATTTACCTTGCAGGCATTATATACACCAAATCATATTCAGAAGCGTTGTCGAAGAAAAGATGATCTGTGTAAACACAGTTCCGCTCTTTCCTGTCTGGAAAAAAATCAAACCGCTTCGACTGGAACCTCTGTCTATAAATTCAAACCAGGAATTCAACACAATAATTTCAAGGAGCACTTGGATCCAGGTTACTAAGTATTGAATCCTCAATTTTGAGATTGAAAGAAAAGCAAATTAGAAACGATTATATGTAATCTATAGAGGTAATTGCGAGTATGTGTTTCAGGTTATATCTACGTGTTATCATAAATTTCTAGGATATAAATAGAGAATTTATCAAAAGAAGATGATTTTTAAAATAAAATGAAATTTCCTCGTCATTTTTTGTTTCACGTGCATGGTAAATAGTACCTCTATAGATTGGAGTTGATACAACAATATCAATACTTACTACGAATGTAATACAGAATACAAACTAGAGGTAGCACAAAGAAATAAACTCGGAAAATAAGAGCCAACCCACTGATTGGAGTTAATACAACAATATAAACACTTACTACGAATGTAATACAGAATACAAACTAGAGGTAGCACAAAGAAATAAACTCGGTAAATAAGAGCCAACCCACTGCACTGCTACATATTTCAAGTATTGTGTTTCGGAATTTGGGTCCCACTTCTAGAAAAATGTCAACAGATTTTTTGCTCGCTTTACAAAACAGATAAGGAGACATAGTTTCAGTCTATGTATTTTCGTTTTGTGCAGTCCTTTGAATATATCGTAATATAATTTATGTGCGTTAGTTTTTCGTCCATCCGTGTATTATCAAAACAGCGTCGTATAGAATATATACTGTATATATATATATACATGTTATAACAACACAACACCGATGAACTTCGAGGGACTGTAGAGTATACCTTCAGGAACAAACTGAGGACAGGAACTCGAGTGTGAAAACCTAATTTAATGACATTAAAGAGCGTCGAAGTTATAGGTGCCAAAACTTACCACTGAGCTACACTCTCAACAGTAAATATCAGTACGTACGCTGACGTCGTTGCGCTTATTGGTTTTTATAGTGTTGTGATAGGCGAATATGCTTTCGACGCCATTCATGATCCTCAATGTTGTCAGATACACCTTCTAAACCCCCTCCACGTTTGTCAAAAATTTAGTTACACTATATATAGTGATGAAGGGTAAAGTGAGGTGAGAAGGCGAAGCGGAATATATGGCCAGCTGCCATATTCTGATGAGGATATCGCTAAAAGGCGCTGCATCTCCAGTCAGTGTACATATGAGATCAGATAATTGCAATAAGTGGCAGCCATGGCTGCTCTGTTAGCATCCGAAGAACACATTCCCCTTATTAAAAAGGAAAATGCGCAAAGTGAAAGGCATCGCCTTCGTGAAGTTCAGAAGAAGAATACGAGAACATAAATTGGACTGAAAAGATACGAGAGAAAAAAGTAAACAAAATTTCAGAAAAAGTATGCTCCAACACGTAAGCATTCACTCAAGCCATGATCAGATGAAGAGGATACGGATACAGTGCTTCAGTATCAAGTGATATCATTGACGATCAGGGTAAGGCGCAAGGCGTCCAGCGTGGAGAATGAGACAACAGCACTCGGGAAAAAAACCTGCTACTTGGAGTGTACCATGTGCAAGAGCATGAAACAGCTCTCCTTTTATAAACACTTTCCAGATACGCGGGGAAAACGTGTCAAAAAGCGAATAAGCCTATTTTCCATTAGAAGCTTCTTTATTATGATGTTTCATTTTGTTAATGCTCCCATGTTGCACTGGGCAAGTCGTCCAGTTAAATGTGGTAAATGATCTGATGTAACTATTTAAAAAAACGATTCAGTATTCCGATCTTAGTCTTTTTTTATATACAGGGCGATGCATTTGCCCCTACTGCTGGGTTTTATGC
The DNA here is from genome assembly GCF_021461385.2 of Schistocerca piceifrons. Lineage (NCBI taxonomy): Eukaryota > Metazoa > Arthropoda > Insecta > Orthoptera > Acrididae > Schistocerca > Schistocerca piceifrons. Next base: position 497,799,035 of record NC_060139.1, on the reverse strand, counting down.
AGCCTGCAACGCCTTCAAATGACGCACAAAAGATTTTCATATTCTCTCAATCGGAATACACAGATCTTCTTGTAAGACATTTTAAGTAGTTACATTTTGTACTGGTATACGTAATGTAGGCCATGGTTCTCGAGTATTTCAATAAAAACAGCGTTTGAAGGTAACTTTTGCACATTTCTCTTGAATAATTCGAAAACCGTGGGCTCCAGCGAAAACGTATTCCTGTACGAAATTGAGCTACAAAAAGATCTTGTTCATTTTTTGCGTGTAGCGAATGAGAGGACATGAAAATCTTGCATGTGGTATTTGAAGGCGCTGTGGGTCGTATACAACCCAGAGGTAGGGTCAGCTGAATCACCCCATATATCCTTTGACATTGTAATAAAGTAACTGTGGATGTAACGTATGAGTTGCTCGAATGATATGGAATACCGCCAGTTAACCTCCGCGATAAACACAGGTATTTGGACAGGTGAAGACCCCAGCATTTTGAAGACACAAATGAAACAAGATATCACTGTGCATGCCAACTTATACCCTGTTTGATGTAGCTTAAGGTGCCATGCACAGTGATCTTTCGTTTCATTTCTGTGCATGCCAACTTATACCCTGTTTGATGTAGCTTAAGGTGCCATGCACAGTGATCTTTCGTTTCATTTGTACCTTGAAAATGACGGGGCATTCACCTGTTGAAATGTCGGTACTTGCGGAAGAGTTACCCAGGTTCAGTCGCATAAGCTATTCGAACAGCTGCAGAGTGTAAAATATAACTTCTAATCTTTTCAAACCGTTACAAGTAGCATGTTTCGAAACATTGGCGATGTCATCCCGCTTTACCCACTCATAAAACCAGACTACCGTCACTTTGAGCTATTTGTGAGTGAAGGCGACATTTATATTTACAAAACTAAACACCTGGCTGCGCTTTCTTGCTGTTCATGGAGTGATAGTTATCAGGTAGCAGCCGGAGAGATCTTAGGGAAGGAGTCTACTCTGCCAACTGCTGCGATTCACCGGCGGCCGCGGCTGGCGGCTGCAACTGAGCACGCGCATACGCCTGCACCAACAACGGCTGCTCGTCGGGCCAGTGGTTGCTGAGGACTTCGGTGTGCGTCAGAATGAACTGCCGCACCGTCGCCTGTGCCCAGCGACGCCACGCCAGCATCACCTCGTCAGCCCTGTACATATCAGCAAGCACATGTTAATGAACAAACAGAGAAACAACTCATGCTGCTAATTTACTGGCTGCAATACGATTATTCAGAGCAATGTCTCCTCATGAGGTACGTTCAATAAGCAACGCAACACATATTTTTCTCTGTCAGTTTCGCCTGAAAAAAATTGCGGAATTTGCTGTGGAACGCCTTGAAATATTCTCGTTTCATTCTCGATAGTTAGACTCATTCTCATAAATTAAGGATAATTGCAAAATGTGGTGGCACACTACGTGGTAGCACACAAAATTGGCGCTAATAGCATAGGCACATAGGGAACATACACGACACAGATCTGTAAGTCCACAGTATTTGTGATAAGTTGAGAAAACCGTCCCGAAACACATATGCTACAAAACGCCACTGTTTCCTGCTCATGTACCCCGACATCAATATGGGATATGATCACCATGAACACATACACAGGCCACACAATGGGGTGCATACTCTGGATCAGGTGGTCGAGCAGCTGCTGGGGTATAGCCTCCCATTCTTGCACCAGTGCCTGTCGGAGCTCAGAAGTGTCATAGGGGCTTGAAGACGTGGAGCGATACGTCGGCCGAGAGCATCCCAGACGTGCTCGATTGGGCTTAGGTCTGGAGAACAGGCAGGCCACTCCATTCACCTGATATCTTCTGTTTCAAGGTACTCCACGACGGCAGCTAGGTGGGGCCGTGCGTTATCATCCGTCAGGAGGAAGGTGGGACCCCGATAACCCAGACCTGTTACAGTTCCTCTGTCAAAGACATGCAGGGGTGTATGTGCACCAATCATAATTCCACCCCACATCATCAAACCACGACCTCGATACAGGTTGGTATCTGGTTCCTGGTTCACTCCAGATGAAAACCCGGCGAGAATCACTGTTCAGACTACACCTGCACTCGTCCGTGAACTTAACCTGGGACCACTGTTCCAATGACCATTTACTTGTGTTCTTGAGACAAGGCTTTACGGGCTCTCTTGTGACCAGGGGTCAGTGGAATGCACCTTGCAGGTCTCCGGGTGAATAAACCATGTATGTTCAGTAGTCTGTAGACTGTGTGTCTGGAGACAACTGTTCCAGTGGCTGCGGTAAGTTCCTGAGCAAGGCTACCTGCAGTACTCCATGGCCCTCTGCGGACACTGATGGTGTTATATCGGTCTTATTGTGGTGTTTTACTCTGTGGACATCCCGTACTGGAGCGCCTGGACTCGTTTCCTGTCTGCTGGAATCGTTTCCATGATCTTGAGATCACACTTTGTGGCACACGGAGTGCCCGTGCTACGACCTGCTGTGTTTGACCAGCCTCCAGTCGCGCTAGTGTTTTACCCCTCATAACGTCATCAATATGTGATCTTTGAGCCGTTTTCAACACACAGTCACCATTAGCACGTCTTAAAACGTCTGCACACTTACTCGCTGCACCGTACTCTAACATGCACCAACACACCTCTGCGTATGTGGACTGCTGCCAGCGCCACCGTGCGAAGACCGCAAGTAAAATGCACCGCATGGTCACACCCTGAGGTGATTTAATCCAGCAAGCCACCCAACAGAACTTTGTTTCACCATGTACCAGCATTATCCTTAATTTATGAGCATGAGTGTAGTTTCAGTAGGTGGCAGTGTTACACATAGCCCTCAAAATTGCGTCGGTAACGGGAGGTGCGTTCCAAGCAGAGAGGTGTCATTTACTTATATATTTCTTTTTGGCGGAAAACCAGACCATCACAGATGCTTGCTTGCAGGGCCCTGGCAGTGACCAAAAGCACGGTGAATCGTTGGACGAGGCGTTTGTCATCATTGCAACAAGGCCACGCCAACATGTCCGATCACCTACGTACCCGCTAACCGCAGACAGCTGTGACTTCTGTAATTGTGGAGCCTGCGGAAACTCTCATTCTAAGTGGTCGACGGATCACAATCAAACACCTCCTATAGGTTGGATATCGCTCCTTCCAGCTTCCATCCGTTTCACGCAATGAAGTGTGCACTCCGCAGGAAGTAGTACTTGGATGATGGGGAGGTCTTTGATGCAGCAAGATGTTGGCTCCGGCATAGACCAGTACAGTGTTACCGTGTGAGCATACAGGCCCTCCTGGTAAGGTGGTGTAAGGGTGACACATTAAACGCATGTTCAAAAATTGGATTTTGTATCACAAAATGGGGAATAATATGGTGTACTGGAATCCTCAATAGAACCAACCTGCTTTCAGAAAATATGTGCTGCAGTACTTATTGAACACACCTCTAATTTCAATGATGCTTTATCATATACATTTGAAAAAAATCTGTCTTTTGGAGATGAATATCTTATTTGTGTCTACTGAAATTGTTTCGCCTATTTGTGATAGGCATCATCAATGGTCTACAACAAAGGAAATTAGTTAATTGTACATACTTTTGACAGGAACTCTCTAGTGGTTCTTGGCATTCGTTTAAACTATCTATTTAGAAATATACAGTTTTTTAGACACTTCCAATCATTATTATGCAAAGAAAAGCATTTCTATAGCCACCAGATGTACATATTCTACTGTATTCTTTACTGGTTTCGTTTTTATAAACAATCATCAATGGAAGACTAAGCAACAAAAACGTAAAAACATATTTAGTGTATACAGACAAAAAAAAGAAAAATATAAGAATTGTACTTATGTACATCAAAATCATAGTCAGTACTAACGAAACAACACATCACATGGATCAAAAATGCATACGACCCATAAACAACTCACCACCACATCAAACACGATATTCAATTGCAGTATGTAAAATCTGGCTAATTTCATATACCACACTATTAGGTTAAAATCCAAGATGTAACATGCTCTGTAAAGACTGCTGCCAATTAACAAACAAATGTCATCAAATACACACATAACCGTAAATCATCAAAGAGTAATATATCATGATCTCTAACATAATTAGAGAGTACAATGAATGCTAGACTAGTTCAATGTTAGCAACTTTTTGGGGTTACTATAAAGAAACGAACTACAATGAGCGCAACATAAGGAGAATTGTCCAGATGACTCTACATCGTGAAATACGGCAGTGCAATAAATCGTAGATCCCAAATTGATTTCTTGTAAGATGAATATTTTCGTAAAATAATAGTGTATAAAATATACTTGTAGGTAATAATTAAGACAACGATGTTCTTATCTAATTGATGCAGTGACATAATTCTGTATTTACAGGGTGTTTCAAAAATAACTGGTATATTTGAAACGGCATTAAAAACTAAACGAGCAGCGATAGAAATACACCGTTTGTTGCAATATGCTTGGGACAACAGTACATTTTCAGGCGGACAAACTTTCGAAATTACAGTAGTTACAATTTTCAACAACAGATGGCGCTGCAAGTGATGTGAAAGATATAGAAGACAACGCAGTCTGTGGGTGCGCCATTCTGTACGTCGTCTTTCTGCTGTAAGCGTGTGCTGTTCACAACGTGCAAGTGTGCTGTAGACAACATGGTTTATTCCTTAGAACAGAGGATTTTTCTGGTGTTGGAATTCCACCGCCTAGAACACGGTGTTGTTGCCACAAGACGAAGTTTTCAACGGAGGTTTAATGTAACCAAAGGACCGAAAAGCGATACAATAAAGGATCTGTTTGAAAAATTTCAACGGACTGGGAACGTGACGGATGAACATGCTGGAAAGGTAGGGCGACCGCGTACGGCAACCACAGAGGGCAACGCGCAGCTAGTGCAGCAGGTGATCCAACAGCGGCCTTGGGTTTCCGTTCGCCGTGTTGCAGCTGCGGTCGAAATGACGCCAACGTCCACGTATCGTCTCATGCGCCAGAGTTTACACCTCTATCCATACAAAATTCAAACGCGGCAACCCCTCAGCGCCGCTACCATTGCTGCACGAGAGACATTCGCTAACGATATAGTGCACAGGATTGATGACGGCGATATGCATGTGGGCAGCATTTGGTTTACTGACGAAGCTTATTTTTACCTGGACAGCTTCGTCAATAAACAGAACTGGCGCATATGGGGAACCGAAAAACCCCATGTTGCAGTCCCATCGTCCCTGCATCCTCAAAAAGTATTGGTCTGGGCCGCCATTTCTTCCAAAGGATTCATTGGCCCATTTTTCAGATCCGAAACGATTACTGCATCACGCTATCTGGACATTCTTCGTGAATTTGTGGCGGTACAAACTGCCTTAGACGACACTGCGAACACCTCGTGGTTTATGCAAGATGGTGCCCGGCCACATCGCACGGCCGACGTCTTTAATTTCCTGAATGAATATTTCGATGATCGTGTGATTGCTTTGGGCTATCCGAAACATACAGGAGGTGGCGTGGATTGGCCTCCCTATTTGCCAGACATGAACCCCTGTGACTTCTTTCTGTGGGGACACTTGAAAGACCAGGTGTACCGCCAGAATCCAGAAACAATTGAACAGCAGAAGCAGTACATCTCATCTGCATGTGAAGCCATTCCGCCAGACACGTTGTCAAAGGTTTCGGGTAATTTCATTCAGAGACTACGCCATATTATTGCTACGCATGGTGGATATGTGGAAAATATCGTACTATAGAGTTTCTCCGACCGCAGCGCCATCTGTTGTTGAAAATTGTAACTACTGTAATTTAGAAAGTTTGTCTGCCTGAAAATGTACTGTTGTCCCAAGCATATTGCAACAAACGGTGTATTTCTATCGCTGCTCGTTTAGTTTTTATTGCCGTTTCAAATATACCGGTCATTTTTTAAACACCCTGTATGATACAGTTTCGAGTGCCGTTCTTATCAAAAACAAAAGGCTAGTAGCAAGCACAAGCAAAGTGACAATGACTTGATCTGTCGGGTCACTATTAAATGAAATTTGTTATTGAACTAGTGTGCAAGGCAGTCATTAAATTAAAAAATTGTTAATAAAGTCGGACTGTATATCGGGTCAGAAACAGTTTGAAAAGCTTGTAAGGCTGTTGCGGGTAGGTTGTGCGAGAGGTAACTGTTACGCAAAAAATTCGATATGGTTGTACCATTATCGAGTTAACTGCCATTGAAGTTAGCCGATCAGGTCGTCGCGCACGCAGATTCAAGTGGCCCACCGGAGACGCGGGTTGCCTAACAATAAACAAGAAAGCGATACAAAAAGTTAACATGCGACCGTAGTAAGGATGGAACCCGAGCCATTTGCTGAGCAGTCTTGTGCGCTGTCGTCTACGCTGTGAGAACAACTGACATTAAATGTATCTGACGGACCTCTTGAATTTTCGCGAAAAGGCCTGTTTGCTTAACTTCAACGCTATTTAACACGGAAACGGCGCAACGTATCGAATTTTTTCTTAACAATTATTATTCGGTACAACCTACCCTGCAACTCCCTTACAAGCTTTTCACACTTCATAATACCCCTGTATAATGTCAGAATTATAAGGATAAGTGTATAGAAACCTAAGCTTCACGTTGCACGTGGTAAATGTCGGTCGTTTTGTTTATGTCCTTTTCTTGTACCCACGTCTTCTGTTGTATGTGCTGGATGCACATGGTACAGGTGTCCAACTGATAGGTCACACTGAAGCATTTAACTGCACATAACCCAATACACAGCACGCTGCGCACTGTTTCGTCCTCATGCTGAAGGGCAGCCTGATGGATCATGGGAGCTGTGGAGCGTTGGCGTAGAGTGGAGTGTTAGGGTAGGGGTGGAGGGGGGGTTGGAGATGCGGCACTGTGTGTATGAGTATGTGTGTGTGTGTGTGTGTGTGTGTGTGTGTGTGTGTGTGTGTGTGTGTTATTTTTTTAATGGTAAGTTGCTGATAAGTGAAAATAGTTTCCTTCTACTATTTTTTGTCATTTTATCATATTTTTATTTTTATTTGCGTCCTTCTGTATGAAATCCATCGTAAACGCTGAGCAAACGTTTTCTCACAGAGTGATGGTCGTTTTCTTTTATTAGATGTTCTCCATGTCTCGAGTGGATACGTTCACTCTTCAGTGCCCTTATACACTGAAGAGCCGAAGAAACTGGTACACCTCCCTAACATCATGTAGGGCCTCCGCTAGCACGAATAAGTGATGCAGCACCCCATGGCATGGGCTCGAACTGACTCCATGAATCCTGCAGGACTGTCCACAAATCCGTAAGAGTACGACGGGATGTAGATCTCTTCTGATCAGCACGTTGCAGGCATCTGAGATATGCTCAATAATGTTCATGTCTGGGGAGTTTGGTGGCCAGCAGAAGCGTTCAAACTCAGAACAGTGTACCTTGGAGTCACTCGGCAGCAATTCTGGACTTGGGGGATGTCGCATTACTCTGCTACAATTGCCCTAGTGCGTCGGAATGCACAATGGACATGAATGGTTGCAGGTGATCAGATAAGATGTTTATGTATGTGTCACATGTCACAGTCATATCTAGACGAATTAGGGGTCGAATTAGGGGTCCCACAACACTCCCACTGCACATGTCCCACTCCATTACATAGCCTCCGCGAGCTTGAACAATCCCCTGCTGACTTACAGTGTCCATGGATTCATGAGGTTGTCTCCATACCCGAACACTTCCATCCGATCCCATGCAGTCATCAAGGGTAAACGAGTGTTCTTCGGCTCCGAAAGCCCTTATCGATGAAGTTTCGTTGAATGGTTCGCACGCTGACACTTGTTGATGGCCCAGCACTGAAATCTGCAGCAGTTTGCGGAAGGATTGCAGTTGTGTCACGTTGAACAATTCTCTTCAGCCGTTGTTGGTCCCGTTCTTGCAGGATCTTTTTCCGGCCGCAGCGATGTCGGAGATTTTATGTTTTAGCAGATTCCTGGTATTCACGGTACACTCGTGAAATTGTCGTGCGGGAAAATCCACACTTCATCGCTACCTCTGAAAGGCTGTGTCACATCGCTCGTGCGCCGTTCAGTCTCATTTAAGTCTGCTATTGTAGCAGCAGTAGCCGATGTAATACTGCGCCAGACACTTGTTATCTAAGATAGGCGTTGCTGACAGCAGCGTCGTATTCTTCCTGTTTACATATTTCTGTTTTTGAATACGCATGGCTATACGAGTTTCTTTGACGATTCAGTGCATGGTCTTTGTACGTGAAACCAAAATTTCTTGCAGTTATCTCAATATATTTAGAGTTGCACCTATTAGTATTAATTCATGTGCTTCTGAACTATTATGTTTATCTTTCTGCTCTGTCACAGAGCTCACTGGATAGAATAAGTTACAGGAGACTAGACAACCTCGACCCCACTACAGCGTTGTAGCTGTGTATCACAACTCTTCTGTGATCATTACGCATAAAGAGATCAGATGTCGGTCAATATTCTCGTCCCTCCCTCTTGCCCCTCCCTAGGTGGGAAACTATGGGGCTAATATACACTTAAATACCTATTTGAGAATATATGTGACTCGTTCGAGCTACATACATGACCGGATCTCGATTTTCCTATCTTACTATACTGTGGGTAATATCTCTGACTTTCAACTTGCCATAAAGTGTCGTATGTTGTCCTGCGGATATGAGAATTTATTTTCAGATGTACGTTCAATCCATGAGTGAAAGCATTTCTGGAAGGTTTCTATTGGAAGGGAGTTCAGTTGCTCTATCTTGACTCTCTCAATGTCAGGAATGGCGTCAAAGCGTTTCTCTTTAAGCGCGGTTTTAATTTTTTGAAAAATCCACAAGCCGTATGGTGTTAAATGTGGCGATTAAGGCGTATGTGGACAGATAGGAAACCTTTTTCAGGCCAAAAAAGAAGGAAGCCACGGCCCCATTTTTTGGTGTCCTTCTTCGTACATTGTTTCGCCATACGAGACACATAAATCTTCGGTAAGCTCCCGAGTAGTTATTCGTCTATTCGAAAGAACAGTTTTGTCACTTTTTACACGTTTCCTTCTGTTTTTGAGGTTAATGGACGTCCTGAACGTTGCTCGTCTTCTACCGACATATTTTCGCTTTTTCGTCATAAACCAATTTCAACATTTTGATGAGTTCCTTCGGCTCTTTTTTTACAACTTCAAACTGGACATAATGTTCACGCGTGTTCGATATCCACAATGTATGGAAGATACGGTAAAAACAACCCAACCTAACTCTAGCGTACCTGGATACTGACTGACAAGTCAGAACGTGTTCCAACTTGACGTTGCCTGGCTCTACGGATTAGGCTACCGGACAAATTACATCTAACAGTTCTAACATCTGCAACTGCTGCTAAAAAAGTTCATCCACCGTATTTTTGTATGACTCCTCGGAGCTATTAATGTTTCACGCTACGAAGAACAACGAAATATTGCTTGTTGCCAGCTTTGTCACAAACGTATTGTATTGTGCGAGTTAAAATTACACCCACATTAGAATTAGGTGACGATCACGTTCATGCTTATATTGAAAATTGTAATACTGAACGAACTGCGGAAATGATACCAACAATAACACTTATTGTTAATATATTCTACAAGTCCTTTTGTTTTAATTCACAAAAAGCTGCTTACAACTAATTAGCGATGATAAATGAATAATTTATTGGACTTCCAAGTGTTAAAAGTTTGTAACTGTTCTCATCTTATCAACTATTTGGTTCAAATTTATGTACACTATTAGACCAAACTGTAATGCGTAATTGACCACTTGTCACGATAGGCTGACCCGACGGTATAAAAGGAGGAGGGAAATATTGTGTCGTCGATAGAGAAGCTGTAAAAACAGAACAGGTCGGTCAAGAGTACCCATTGACCTCAGAAGTGGGCTGGTCATTGTACGTCATGTTGTTTTTGTTGTGGTTTAGTCCTGAGACCGGTTTGATGCAGCTCTCCATGCTACTCTATCCCGTGCAAGCTTCTTCATCTCCCAGTACTTACTGCAACCTACATCCTTCTGAATCTGCTTAGTATATTCATCTCTTGGTCTCCCTCTACGATTTTTACCCTCCACGCTGCCCTCCAATGCTAAATTTGTGATCCCTTGATGCCTCAGAACATGTCCTACCAACCGGTCCCTTCTTCTTGTCAAGTTGTGCCACAAACTCCTCTTCCCCCCAATTCTATTCAGTACCTCCTCATTAGTTATGTGATGTACACGTCGAATCTTCTGCATTCTTCTGTAGCACCACATTTCGAAAGCTTCTATTCTCTTCTTGTCCAAACTATTCATCGTCCATGTTTCACTTCCATACATGGTTACACTCCATACAAATACTTTCAGAAACAATGTACGTCATATGAATGACCAATTCGTCCGTGGGATTTCAGCCCTTCTAAAGGTGTCAGAGTTGATTTTTGGTGGTGTGACTGTGATGTGGAGACGTGAAAGAATAACCACAGCTAAATTATGGCCAGTCATACCTCAGGTACTGAGGACAGGGACCGTCGATCATTGCGGAGGGTCGTTGTAGAAAATCGCATGAAATCAGCGGAAGCAATCCCTCGTGAGTTCCAGAGTGCTGCCACAAGACTTCCAGTACAATGACTTATGGGGTACAACTGTCAAGCAGCTCCCCATAAGTCAGACATTTCTGTAGTCTACGATTACTGTGGTGTAAAGCGTGACGCCATTGGCCAGTAGATGACTGGGACCGAGTGCTTCGGAGTAATAAATCACGCTGTACCCTGTAGATATTTGATGAAATGTTTTGGCGAATGCCTGGAGAACGTTACCTGGCGTGTCGTTTAGTGCCAGCGGTGAAGTACGGAAGAGGCGATGTTACGGTATGCGGGTGTTTCGCTAGTGGAGGCTCTGGTCCCCTTACCGCGCTCAAGAAACCGCCAAATGTGGAAAGATACGAACACATTTTACAGCATTATGTACAGTGTACAGCAGATGAACATTTCGGAGACGAGGAATTATTGCATCAGCATGAAAATGCGCCCTGTCATAAAGCGGCGTCTGTGAGGCAGTGGCTTGTGGACAGTAACATTCCAGTAAAGAACTGGCCTACCCACAGCCCCTACCCATGGGAAGAGCCAGAGCGTCGACTTCACTACGTTTTCTGGTTTCGCCTCTTGAGGAATAACGGGCTGCCATTCCTCCGTAGACATTCAGACACCTCACTGGAAGTGTCTCCAGCAGAGTTGAAGTAGTCATAAAGGTGAAGGGTGGGCACACGCCATACTATTGTCCATTACTAGGATGTAGGATTCTGGATACTTTGATCAGATAGCGTATATAACTGCTGGTTTGCAGCCTGCGGTAATAGGATAGTAATAGGATAGTAGCTAATGAGCACGGTAGACCTTGACTAAGGCAAAGGATACGACTCTTTTCATTTTCTGCATAGGCTTAAACTTTTTTCACAGGTTCACAATGACATAACACTTAGTTTACATTCTTACATACTTCAGTTTGTGACACGATAAGTACCGAGCTTCCTCTAACACTTAAGCTACCTTCATGACTTCTCAAAGCTATTCTTTGGTTGCTCGTAGCAAGAATGGCTTCACTATGCCACAACTCTGGTTGTCCAATAATTGTGACACGTGGTACTCCCAAACGACTATCGCAAAGTCCCACTGCCAACTCCCCCCTTCCCCCAACCACTCCCAGACACCGCCACACCCTTTGCCACACACACATGTGCAGCGCCACATAGGTTTACACTACGATTGCGATCTACTGCTTTCACTTACGCTGACTAGCGATGTTTAGCCGTGTCTTCTGGAGATCCAGAGTCGTCGATTGAAAGCCCTGCTGCTCTTCTGTATTACATAATTATTAATCTAAATCATACATTTCCGGCTATTCTTCTCTTTCTGGAGTTTCCACCTGGATACTTTCTCAGCTGTTTCATTTGCCTCGCACCACGCTGTTCGAATATTTTACACTGTTGTTACCCTATGTCAACTCATATAAATATTCGGTTATGCCTGCTGAGTTAATACACTGTAAAACATTCGATTTTACCTTCCTTTACAGCACCTCTTGATTTGGTACTACTTCTAACAGATTAATTTACAGCATTCTGCTGTAGCACTATAATTCATGAAGCGCTTTCTTTCCGTGTTACAGTTCCTATGACTTCCTCGGAGTCTGTAAGTAAATTATTAGTTTGTGAAAACTTTTGTATACTTTTCATCTACTTACACTACTGGCCATTAAAATTGCTACACCAAGAAGAAATGCATATGATAAACGGGTATTCATTGGACAAACATATTATGCTAGAACTGACATGTGATTACATTTTCACGCAATTTGGATGCTTAGATCCTGAGAAATCAGTACCCAGAACAACCACCTCTGGCCGTAATAACGGCCTTGGTACGCCTGGGCATTGAGTCAAACAGAGCTTGGATGGCGTGTACAGGTACAGCTAACCATGCAGCTTCAACACGATACCACAGTTCATCATTGCTCGGCCACCATTGATCTGACGCTTTCAACTGGTGAGAGATCTGGAGAATGTGCTGGCCAGGGCAGCAGTCGAATATTTTCTCTATCCAGAAAGGCCCGTACAGGACCTGCAACATGCGGTCGTGCATTATCCTGCTGAAATGTAGGGTTTCGCTGGGATCGAATGAAAGGTAGAACCAGGGGTGTAACACATCTGAAATGTAACGTCAATGCGAGGCGCTCCTGTCTGTGATGCAGCGTCAAGGGTAACCGCAGCCATGGTCTCCGAGCTGATACTCCATGCTGCTGCAAACTCCATCGAACTGTTCGTGCAGATGGTTGTTGTCTTGCAAACGTCCCCATCTTCCTCATGTCAGCACGTTGTAGGTGTCGCCACCGGCGCCAACCCTGTGTGAATGTTCTGAAAAGCTGATCATTTGCATATCACAGCGTCTTCTTCCTGTCTGTTAAATTTCGCGTCTGTAGCATGTCATCTTCGTGGTGTAGCAAATTTAATGGCCAGTAATGTGTTATTTGTCTATTAGCAACTTTCGAAACTTTTATTAAAATATTCAGTTAACATTACTCGTGGAGACAATTGCAGAGAGCGTAAACCTGCCGGCCACCATTGCACACCTTACCTGGACATTCCCAGTGGGGTGCACAACTGCGAAAGAAATAAAAGGCTAACATCAGTACGTCACTTGTATTGTGTGAATTTTCTGTACGGTCTGGAAACAGCGTGGAAGTGCGCCGCCTTACCGTAGAGTACGTGACGTACGCCTTGTCCATCGTTCGCTGCAGTGCCAACCAGTAGAGTCTATGCAGCGCTAGCTTACGTTTGAACACCGTCGAAGGATCCGTCGCCACACCTACCTGCAACAGCAACAGTGTACCCTGGCAAGTCAAAATTTAGACGACATCCGTTTCGTTCGGGGGTTGCAACAAGGGCGGAAATACATTTACGAAACACAATGTCATCCCGGGTGCCGTCTTCTTTTCCAGGAACCAGAAACGCGAAGTCTCCATTTTTCTCCACTTCCTTGGTGAAACAGATGAGGGATGGAGACAGTTACGCCTTTCCAGAAATGAAGGAAGCGTTGTTCTCCCGATGTGGTCGTGCCACAAAGCCATCTTCTACATACCTCCAAAAATATTTAAGTTTAAAAACCACCGACTGAAGTGATTTATCCTCGAAGTCTTTCACAAAAATGTTAGCTACTACGGGAGACAGAAGCCTACCAACACCAAGAATGGCTGTTTGCTCAAAATACTGATCGTTAACTACAAAGTACGTCGAGGTAGCCACAAAGAGGTGAGAGTACCTCTTCCAGCTTTGATCTCATTAGTTGTAGTGAATCCATTAGAGGCGCTCACTATAGACGGTGTTGGGATGGGTCTTTTATTGTAGCTAACCTTTTTTATGAAAAACTTTGAGGACAAGGCACGTCAATAGGCGCTTTTAAAACCTATTTTTTTAGAGATAAACTGACGGAAAAAATCGCTACACCAAAAAATAAGTAATGTAGGGTAAAGAAATTTATCTAGGTAACGTATTTAAGTGATTAATATTACAAGAACTCAAGTTGATGAAGCACGAGATAAGCCACCACAAATGTGAAATTCTGGTACATTAATAACAGGTGTAACAACCATAATGTTGACTGCAAGCATGTAAACGTGCACGCGATGTATTGTACAAGTGCCTAATACTGGTTGGGGGATAGACTTGCATGCGTGTGTCACTTGGTCGGTCAGTACATGGACTGTTAATGCTGTTTGTGCATGGCGCTGGAAATGTCGTCCGATGTTGTCCCACATGTGCTCGATTGGAGACAGATCTGGTGATCGAGCAGGCCAAGCAACATGTCGACACTCTGTAGAGCATGTTATGTTACAAGAGCAGTATGTGGGCGAGTGTTGTCCTGTTGAAAAACACTCCCTGCAGTGCTGTTCATGAATTGCAGCACAACAGGTCGGATCGCCAAACTGGCGTACAAAGGTGCAGACAGGGAGCGTGGGATAGCAACGAAAGTGCTCCTGCTGTCATACGAAATCGCACCATGGACCATAACTCCACACGTGGTTCCAGTGTATCCAGCACGCAGACAGGTTGGATGCTCGTCCTCGACTTGCCTCCTTCTAACCAACACATGGCCACCACTGGCACCTAGGCAGAACCATCTTTCATCAGAAAATACAATAGGTATCCACCATGCCCTCCAATGAGCTCTCGCTGAAGTCACCAACGGTGGTGGTTTGAGGTCACCACTGCAGGGTGTCTGGCTGGGAACTGTCCTTGAAGTAACCGATTTTTAACCATTTTTTTGTGTCACTGTGGTGCCAACTGCAGCCCAAATTCCTGCGGCACATGCAGTACGATGGGCCAGAGCCATACGCTGAACACGATGGTTTTCGCTCTCGGTAGTGCCACGTGACCCTCTGGAGCCGTCAGCCCACCGTGTCCAATCTCAAAGTTAGCTCACACTCACGACTGTTTACACGTGTATTTAACGCAAATCTGATTTTTCATCCTCTTAGCTGCGCTACTAGCGCGATTCTTATGCGACTGGCGCGAGATTTGAATAGACATCATCTTCCAGATGTACGGCAGATACACGCCTGTCAACCGTCGTTTATGCCACACAACTCCTTCTTGGTGTTGCGATTTTTTTCCGTTAGCGTACGTAGAGGATACGTTTGTGGTATGGCCGAGTGGAACAACAAATTTTCCTACATTTCTGGAACATTTTATGCTCCTCCACCAGAGACTCTGTTTCACTATGGAATTTTCCGTAAATCATCGTCCACCAATACCGAGCCCGCGACTCTCAACAAATATGTCCTTCCCAGAGGGAAATATACTTGACATAAGAGTCCAGGTTGTGACACATGAACGACGACGGATGCAAGTTCGGATCTGCCCCTATTTCGTGCTTGTTTACACGCAGCCAGAATGGCTGTGCATATGATAGTAAAACATTAAAAAGTGGAACATCACACATAACGAACTCAGGCATTCATAACCAGTTCGAAGCGCCGTAAGCTTTCCTGAGAATGTCCCTGCAGGGTAACGTCGCTGTAATCAGTATCTAGAAGTAGAGGCATTTGTACGAGTTTCTTCTTAAGGTCAAGAGGGAAAATCTATTTTTTTTATTTTTGTAGGGTATGGGAGAGGTGCTGATTCCTTCTTGCACACTGTAGTTATGAGCGCAGTCCAGTTTAGATTTTCATCTACCATTACTCCTAGACACTTGGCTGAATGAGAGAAACTGACATTTGTCCCATTTAGGGTTAAAGATAGCAGGGGTTCCCGATATTTCGGCCTAAAGATCCTAGAATGACCAACCAATACCGCTTGGGTTTTGGATGGGTTGAGTTATAACCTTATATCCTGAGCCCATTTTGATAGTGCACACAGGTCGGTATTGTGATTCTTGATAGCTGTCTTCAGGTTTATTGGATTTTCCCTTGGATACAACTGGGTACATCAGAGTACATACGGTATTTGCAGTAGTACAAATTGGTGACACGTATTTTACCTAAGGGACACCTGATGTTACCTGCCTCCACTGTAACTTTATGGTGCCGGACATGATGCATCTCTATATAGTAACGGTTGACACCTTGTCAAATGAGAACAAATTTGTGGTTGCAACATTATATTCTTTTTCCTGTAACTACTGACATTTACTTCTATAAAAATTATATTAAAATCTATTCAGGCCGTTATATATTTAACTGGATTATCAATAAAACTTTTATAGATAAATTTACTGTATGTCACTTTCTCTCAATATCCGTGACACTATTGTTGATATGATTTATGACATAGACTGTTAACCTGTAGTTTTTGATATTTTATACATGACACTGTAGATTAAAATTAAAAATAAAATAATTGTAATTAGCTTACACCAAGCTTTTAATTATGTTTTGAAAAACTTTTAACATTAATTTTAGGACATTTATTTCACTCCACGTTTAAAGGGTTGTCTGAGTCTTTATATTGGTCTTACTTTACATTCCCATCTGTTTGATGAAAAACTGTCATTTTACTATAATTGTTATTTATCTACTGTTATTTTAATATAAAATTTGTTGTAACTGCAGGTCTTCACTGATGTCTGCGGTCTAGAGACTGTTATTCATGCTCTATGACGAACACTCTCGTTGGTTGTAAAGGTCTGTAAATAGCAGCTTCAGCTTGAATTAAGTTAGTTATATTTTAAGGTCGTGTGATTCAAATCGAATTTCCAAGACTGTTGGTTTATTTGACTCACTTTATAAGGTATGTTTCTTATTGTGTAGTTTCCAGTCCTCTATAACTGTGATATAGGTCTGGCTTATGTTATTCAATGTCTAATTGCTTTGTACTTCTGATACTTCGTAGCACTGATGATAGCTATACTGCAGCTGAAATCTAGATATTCAGTACATTGAAACACGACTGACTGCTAACTCCAGACTTCCCCCCGGTTTGAAAAATCGTTTAAATGGGCATAAACGGAGACTAATTATTGTTTGCAGTGAAAGTAACCTGTTGTGTTGAGGCCTTCAATCCGAAGACTGCAACTTATCCTGTTCAGGGCTCTTCATCTTTGCATACCTACTGCAGCCTATATTCGTTTGAACTTGCGTATTGTATTCAAGCCTTTGTCTTCCTCCATAATTTTTACCCCTAACGAAACTGACGATTTCCCGATGCCTCAGGATGTGTTCTGTCAATTAATATCTTTTTCGTAATCAAGATGTACCACAGAGTTCTTTTCTTTCCAATTTGAATCAGTAGCTCCTTGGAAGATATTCAAAAAAGACTTCATGGCTGTCAAATTTACATTTGTTGTTAACGAATTTGTATTTTTCAGAAATGTTTTTCTTGCTACTGTCAGTCTGCATATCGGATCCTCTCTACTTTGGCCATCGTCAGTGCCTTAATTCCCCAAATATTATTCCCAGATACTAAACTCTTTTGTTAATTTTAATTCATCATGTCCTTATCTAATTCCCTCAGTATCACATGATTTAATTCGACTACATGCTATTATCCTTGCTCGACTTTTGTTGATATTCATTTTATGAATACTTTTCAAAACACTCTCCATTCCGTTTATCAGCTTTGTCTTCTGTGACAGAATTGAAAGTCGTTGGCAGATCTTAAAGTTTTTATTTGTTCTCCATGAACTTTAATTCCCTCTCTAAATTTCTCCTTGGTTTTGCTTACTGCTTGCTCAAAATACAGATTAAATAATATCAAGGAGAGGCTGACTCACTCCCTTCTCAACTACGGCTTCTTTCATGTCTTCTTCATTGTTAATGGCACATGTTGGATTTGAATGTCTGAACTGTAAGGAGTATCCAATAAACTTTAAAAGCGGAAGTCTCAGAATTTGCTACGTTGTATTAGATAGGATTGAGAAGTGTACCAACGTATAAACTAATTGACCAAAGCTGTTACTGTTCATATTAACAAAGAAAATCACAATTCTTATGACAGTAAATCTATTCTGCTACTAGATGCGTAATTTAGACTGACGTAAGGACTGCAAATATCAATGGTTTTTACGTCTTATGTTTACAAGAATTAAAGACAATTTTTCACCAGACGCGTTTCGCTTTTATTTGTTAAGCATATTCTGGGGTCATTATGGAAATATGAATACATTGTATGTCTGTACATTTAGGTTTTTAAGGCTTAAGAACATTATTTCCTTATACAGTTTACATACAGTGTTTTTGCCTCTTGTTTACACGTTCTGCAAACCACTGCCTTTTCCTTCATTTTTAGTGGAGGTTGTGGTTGAAAGTAAACCCGTTTGTACAGGAGGCGGGGGGGGGGAAGGAGGGAGGGAGG
Organism: Schistocerca piceifrons; assembly: GCF_021461385.2. Lineage (NCBI taxonomy): Eukaryota > Metazoa > Arthropoda > Insecta > Orthoptera > Acrididae > Schistocerca > Schistocerca piceifrons. Next base: position 497,780,678 of record NC_060139.1, on the reverse strand, counting down.
GAGAGAGGAGGAGGTGGGGAGAGAGAGAGATCGCGTCTCCATATGTCAGCCACCCACTATTACCCGATATCCGCCTCTCAACCGACAATTAGTTTCTATTCACAACTACAAGACCGTCCGCTCACAGCTGCTCTTCCTACATCACTTTCATAGCTTCGTCACAAACCACTAATATTTCTCATATTCCTTCTGGATATCTGAGAAATCGTCATTAATTTGCGCTTGTTCACATGCACCATGCATCCTTTTCTCCACCCACCCCCTCCACCCCCACCCCCCGCTCTGTCAGCATTATTCCTCTCTCTACCCCTTCCTCCCTACACACACACACACACACACACACACACACACACGAAGTCTGAGGAGAAAAAATTGTGTTCGCAGGTTGGCAATACGCACAAACTACACAGAAAACACAGGAATAAAATAGGCACTGTGTTGGAAGAATCTTCTTTCGACTTCAACCTTCGCTAACAACGAAGGAAAGAAGAGTTGTTTGCATATATGTAAACGTAATACAAAAATACCGTAATTATGCTGTACGCCTTCATAAGCAAATACTGCTTTAATCTAGAAATACGTATAAACCTATTACGTGTCTGTATTTCCAGAATGACCACGGCAAAAACTTTCCGGTTCTGGTATCAAATGTTCTTTAATTTCAGTTAACTTATGACCGAAAAATTGAATACACTTGATCATAACAGCTGTTGTGGACGACGGCTATGCAAACAAACTGCAAAGTATTTATTGAATATGCTAAAGTATATTTATTGACGGACTGCAAACATTAAAAATACCGAGGGGACTACTAAATGGAAAGCAAGCAGATGGCTGTCTTAAACATTCATGGATGCGTAAAGCTGAATATCATAATACACTGAAAAGTTTTGAGGAGGCCTTTATCCAAGAGTGGGCGTTAAATTTTATGGCGGTAAAATCATAACATATGAAACACCTTAATGCACCACTTTCAACGAAATGGCAAGAACGTAAATCGACTCTTTTTCTTAATTTTTAGTAGATACGGTAAAATATTAAACAATCTCATTCTAATATTAAGCAAAAACTTCTCTCGTAATATAACAGCTGAGTTCATTTCATTTCCTTGAGTATTCGTACGTGCAACAAAGGAAGAAGGTTTTATTGCTTACCGTGTAGAAGTAAATGTCCGTCATCTCTTTAAAAAGGCGAATTACGTCCAGGAACAATCTAACAATGTCTTTCACATATTTGGTGGCATTCTCCTCTTGATCAGCAGGTACCTGGAAGTCAATGAAATTCCAATTTATGACGATTCAGCGAATGAAAGCGGTCAGAATTGTAGTTTTTACATATTATGTCATGACTCTCCAGTGTTCTGATCGCGCACTACTCTGTATATTAGTAAAATGTGTTAGTTGTCCACATAAATACACAAAGACATGCCTGAAGTAACGAACACACCTCTGTGATAAGACGGAAGTAAAATGGATTATTTGCGAAAAGGAAAGTTTCATGAAGCAGTAAAAACGTGAAAATAATAACGTAAAATGGTGGATTACCCACGATCCCAATTTTTCGATATTCTACTCTATCGTTATGTCTAATTAAAGTAAAAAATGGGCACAGTGAACCTGGATCAGTGGTCGTCAACAATTTTTGCTCAACAGCCAATACTGACTGTGTGGGGTGGCTTCTTGGGCGGTATATGTATCGGTCTCATTATTTATTGGTGACCTACGTAAATTGCGTCTCATGGGCTCCCAGTAGACTATTTGTAGTAAGGACGTGAAGAGTTGGCAGCGGGTTCCCGAGAACCGATCGTTAAAAGTCAGCTCCGTTCAGAATACGTCATGTCGATTGTTCTGTGTTTCAGGTTGCTGCCACCCTCAGCGACCCAAAAGTTGTGACACTGTAATTGTCTAAGCCTGACATCACTTGAATTGGTGACCCCGGACAAAGACAGCCCTAGACATCTGGGAAAAATTGGCTTATCTTCCCGGACACTTACGGTCCATCGCCGATGAGTTTGCCGATTGTCACTGTTACCCAATGGGACTCTTACTTGCAAATGGTTGAACAAATTGCGCGGGCTACTTCCGAGATACGATTTCCTCTTTGTAAAACTGGATATTTCTTTTGCAAATTGCTGTTAAATATACATTTACGTTTTGGTATTTTGCATCTGAAAGCAAGAATAGCCTGTTGTGTGCGTTTTAGAACGCTTAAAACAGCGTGATTATCAACACAAATACAGAGAAAAGAGCAAGGCAAGAGGTATCTTAACGAATATAATGATATAAGCTTACGCAAGTCAGTGCCCTGCAGAATCGAGATGATATGTTTGTGGTCAAGACGTCTGGAGTGAAACGTAAGTCGCCCATTTGGATAGCATGTGCACAAATGTCTGGCGGGCCGGGTAGCAGCGACTCCCTGCATGCGAAAGCCGATTACCGGTGGCTCTTCATTTTTCTCAAGAAAGTAGTTCGGAAAGCATATGTATAGCAGAACTTGCAAACCTCGGGCAGTTGTACTAAAATCCACTAGACCGTCCTTGGACGCCCACAAAACCAAGACAACATCGGGAAAAGCCGGACGTATGGCAGCCCTGTAGTAGTCTGAAGAAGTGTTGTGCAAGGATAGGAAAAATCGACAGGTTAAAACCGATTCCAGTATCTTAGTTATGAATAACACGTATTTTTTGGTATTTGTTTCGTCTCGGCTATAACAGATATTTTTATTTTTTCCTGTTACCAGGGTATAAAATCAATATATCAATTCACCATAGCAGTGGCGCTAAAATTTTCGGTTCGTAAATAATACTTTTTTTTAAAAAATGGTGTGGTAGGAAGTTCTGTTGCTTCTGAATGGTTGGTGTCGTGTTTGAATCATACTGATCAAATGAAACAACTTACAGGTCTACACTTCTCAGAACGAGTATTTACGAACAGATTGAAACATAATTATTTGCCAGTGGATTAACTCATTACTGAAATTTTCAGGCAATTGTTCCTGGTAAATGCTACGTATTGTCTACTACCTAAATTGTTCATTTGAATTTTTGGAAAGAGCATTTTTCGTTATGTCAATAAGAAATCCATTGAATTAAAATTCCCAGTAAGAAGCAAGGATATATATTTGATTGAAAACAGGGTTTTCGATCAAAATAATTAAATAAAAGGAACGCTACAGTTTATACAAAAGCTAATTATGCCTTTATCTGCTTGGAACCCTTGGAAACGGTAAACTTAACACGAAGGATAGAGTTATCAAACCTTAGTCTTCACTTTCTCCCACTTAGCATTCGTTAATATCCTAACTGTAGTATGACCCTCGATTACAACAATTTGAGCAGACATTTTTAAAAAGTTACAATCAGTAGGAGAACACTGGAGAATTCTTTTCGAGAAAAAGAGCGAATGATGGACAGACTATCTTTTTTTCTTTTCAGTTATACATTTTGTATTTTGATTCTATTATCGTGGTACGTATAAGCCAAAACTCTGAGCGACTCAGTATTTTTCAATCTTTGCACGATGTCCACGTTTATTTTTGGAAATAATGGCAATAAAAAAACCGAAAATCGCTTATTTCAGAAACGGGTTATTTTGAGTAGTCTTAACAGTGTGGTTAAATCGGAGATAGAAAAACTGGTATAACCTAAAACCGGTTGTTTCAGCGATAACTGTCATCCCTTGTGTTTTGTTGTCCAGTTGAATGGATGATAATTGAATAATAACGGTAATTTATTTAACAACGTAACAACAGTAAGATTAAATGCATTATGGAATGCGTAAACTTGTGTTTACTAAGTATTTTGAATATCATTTTTCTTCTACTCACTTCGTTGTATTAATTAATTAATTAAATTAATGTTCATTGCTAGAATATATAGCGCATTTGAAGATGATCGCCTGTGTGTGTGTGTGTGTGTGTGTGTGTGTGTGTGTGTGTGTGTGTGTGTGTGTGTGTGTGTGTGCGTGTATGTGTGGTTGGGTGGGTGGATGTGAATTCCTAAGGGACGAAACTGCTAAGGTCATCGGCCCCTAGACTTATACACTACTTAAACTAACTTACGATAAGAACAACACACACACACACACACACACACACACACACACACACACACATGCCCGAGGGAGGACTCGAACCTCCGGCGGGAGGGGGCGCATTCCGTGACATGCGCTTCAAACCGCTTCTTTTTTTTAAAAAAAAAATCTCATTTTGTTCGATTTTGTTCGTTGCATCTGCTCGGGGCGGACGCCGTAAGACACCCTTTTAAGTTCGTTGTTGATCGATTAACTCAGTTTTTTATTACCCCTCTGACCGAACACGCTGAGCTACCTTGCCGGCTAACCGCTCGGCCACTCCGCGCGGCGATCGTCTCTGTAATGTGCATTAATTGATCCGCGTTACTCCTCTAACCCCACAGTGGCCACGCTACTTACTCCTACAGCCCTGAGGTAAGCAGCGAACTCCACTTTGCTCAGTCGTGAATTCACCAACACTAATTATAATTCAGCACATTTCAAGATATTACTGTCTCTGTAAATATCATTGTTTGTCACTGAACAGGAAAACTGTACTCTTATGTAGCTTTTAACGTTAGTCGACGTTTTCGAATTCAGTAGTTATTTGGTATATGCATATTACGAGAGTGTGTCGAAAAGTAACGCCAACGAACTTTTTGTGTGAAAACTGTTCAAACTTTTCAAATAAAACAAACGTCATTAAAATTCTGTATCTTTATTCTTCATGTCTACATATTTATGTCCCAACATAGTCACCCCGGCGAGTATGGTGTATTGTGGTAAGTCTAAATGGCTTCAGGTGAAGCTCGAGCAGACACTACAACATACAAATTGTTAGTAATTTATTAAAACTTGAACAAGACAAATACTTTGGAAACAATTATTGTCCTCACAGCTGACATGTATACAAATAGTACTTCATTCACTGCAAAACGATAGTTTCACATCAGAGTGCAGTTATTAGTCCTGAATAACTGTCCTATAGGCGCTCAGCCGGATCTGAGCTAAGACGAGACTGTCACTGTAAGTGATGGTGGCAAGTAGTTGTTGATTACGTGGAGACTGTGCTGAGCAGCAATGCACTCGGACGCAAATAACTTTCCGGCTGCGGTGGAGTAAACAGACACATGATGATGATGAAGTCCCATACTCCGTAACAGAGCGTAGGGGACGATGCGGGAGACCCGCACCGCCGAACTACCCAAGGTCCTAGTGGAGGTGGTTTGCCATTGCCTTCCGTAATGGGGATGAATGATGATGATGATGATGATGATGACACAACAACAACCTGTAATCTCGAGGCAGGTGAAAATACCTGACCCCGTCGGGAATCGAACCCGGCACCCCTTGCTCGGGAAGGGAGAACGCTACCGCGTGACCACGAGCTGCAGGACACAGACACATGAGTGCTTGTCAAATCCGACATCTATGATTCGCTAACGCGTCACGCAACGACTGTCTTTACTTGTGTTGAGATACCAACTTTTCCATGAGAGCTCGTTCTGCGAACGATACCACAGCGGCAAACACATTTATCCCAAAGGGAGGCCTCTTTGTTGATGCTGTCACTGCAGAACATTTGACTTTGTCGATGGAGCAACAACCTCACATCTTCTTGCACCGCCTCGTCTCTAAGCGAAGTCGACGAAGGTGTTCTTTGAGTTTCGAATAGAGACGAAAATGGGTTGGGGTCAAGTCGGGACTCTATGTAGGAAGATCGATGACAGACAACCCAAGGCGTCGGATTGTTGCAGATGTCGCAGCGCTCGTGTGTGGTTCGGCATTTTCATGTTGAAAGAGAGGGTGTTCCATGTGTGGACGAACGCCCTGAACTCGAAACTCGACTACAACACACTGTTTCTCACACACCGACACAGTTACGTTACACAGGGCCACGTTACGCGCTACTATTCGGAGCCCTCTAGCGACATAGGCTTGAAGATATGTAGACATGAACAACGTTGCTCTTGTGGTCTTCAATCCAAAGACCAGTCTGATGCAGCTCTGCATGCTACTCTTTCCTGCGCAAGCCGCTTCATCCCCGAATAACTACTGCAAACTATATCCCTCTAAATCTCCTTACTGTACTGTATTCCTCTCTTGATTTACCTCTACGATTTTTACCGCCCACACTTCCCTCCAACACTAAATTTGTGATACCCTGATGTGTCAGAATGTGCCCTAACAATGCATCCCTTCTTTTAACAAAACTGTGCAACAAATATTTTGTGTCACCTATTCCATTCAGTATCTCGTCATTAGCTACACGATCTATCCATCTAATCTTCAGCTTTCTTCTGTAACACTGCATTACAAAATTCTCTTTTTTTTTATCTTGTCTAAACTGTTTATCATCCATATTTTACCCCCCATAAATGTCATCCCTCCAGACAAATACCTTTAGAAAAAATTTGCTAACGCTTAAATCTATACTCGATGATAACAAATTTCTATTCTTCAGAAACGCTTTTCTTGCTACTGCCGACCTACATTTTATATCCTCCCTACTTCAGCTGTCATTAGTTATTTTCCTACTCAAATAACGAAACCAGTCTACTGCTTTTAGTGTCTCATAATAATCTAATTCCCTTAGCCTCACCTGATTTAATTCAATTAGATTCCATTATCCTTGTTGTGCTTTTGTTTAATGTTCATCTTACATCCTGCTTTCAACATGCTGTCCATTCCGTACAACTGCTCTTCCAAGTTGTCTTTTACCTCTGACAGATTTACGACCCCACCAATAAACCGCAAAGTTTTCATTTCTTCTCCATGAACTTTAATTCCCACTTCAAATTTCTCTTTGGTTTCCATTACTGCTTGCTTAATGTGCAGATTGAATAACATCGGGGATAGGTTACAACTCAGTCAGATTCTCTTCTCAACAATTGCTTCCTTCTCATGCTCCTCGACTCATAACTGCCGTCTATATGTTCTAAATAGCCTTTCGTTATCTGTATTTTACCTCTGACACCTTCAGAACTTAAAAGAGAGTATTGCAGTCAACATTGTCGGAATGGCCGAGCGGTTCTAGGCGCTTCAGTCTGGAACCGCGCGACAGCTGCGGACTCCGGTTCAAATCCTGTCTCGGGCATGGATGTGTGTGTGATGTGCTTAGCTTAGTTAGGTTTAAGAATTTCTAAGTTCTAGGGAACTGATGACCTCAGACGTTAAGTCCCATAGTGCTCAGAGCCATTTGAATTTTTCTAAATGCTTACACTTGTCCTCTAGCATTTTCTGCTTAGCCTTTTGTACTTCCTGTCAGTCTCATTATTCATACACTACTGGCCATTAAAATTGCTACACCAAGAAGAAATGCATATGATAAACGGGTATTCATTGGGCAACTATATTATACTAGAACTGACACGTGATTACATTTTCACGCAATTTGGGTGCATAGATCCTGAGAAATCAGTACCCAGAACAACCACCTCTGGCCGTAATAACGGCCTTGATACGCCTGGACATAGAGTCAAACAGAACTTGGTGGCGTTTACGCGTACAGCTGACCATGCAGCCTCAACACGATACCACAGTTCATCAAGAGTGGTGACTGGCGTATTGTGACGAGCCAGTTGCTCGGCTACCATTGACCAGACGTTTTCAATTGAGAGATCTGGAGAATGTGCTGGTCAAGGCAGCAGTCGAACATTTTCTGTATACAGAAAGGCCCGTACAGGACATGCAACATGCGGTCGTGCATTATCCTGCTGAAATGTAGGGTTTCGCAGGGATCGAATGAAGGTAGAGCCACGGGTCTTAACACGTCTGAAATGTAATGTCCACTGTTCAAAGTGCCGTCAATGCGAACAAGAGGTGACCGAGACGTGTAACCAATGGCATCCCATACCATCACGCCGGGTGATACGCCAGTATGGCGATGACGAATACACGCTTCCAATGTGCATTCACCGCGGTGTCGCTATACACGGATGCGACTATCATGATGCTGTAAAGAGAACCTGGATTCATCCGAAAAAGTGACGTTTTGCTATTCGTGCACCCAGGTTCGTCGTTAAGTACACCATCTCAGGCTCCCCTGTCTATGATGCAGCGTCAAGGGTAACCGCAGCCATGGTCTCCGAGCTGATAGTCCATGCTGCTGCAAACGTCGTCGAACTGTTCGTGCAGATGGTTGTTGTCTTGCAAACGTCCGCATCTGTTGACTCAGGGATCGAGACGTGGCTGCACGATCCGTTACAGCCATGCGGATAAGATGCCTGTCATCTCGACTGGTAGTTACACGAGGCCGTTGGGATCCAGTACGGCGTTCCGTATTACCCTCCTGAACCCACCGATTCCATATTCTGCTAACAGTCATTGAATCTCGACCAAGGCGAGCAGCAATGTCACATACGATAAACCGCAATCGCAGTAGGCTACAATCCGATCTTTATCAAAGTCGGAAACGTGATAGTACGCATTTCTCCTCCTTACACTAGGCATCACACACATCCACTCCCGAGGCAGGATTCGAACCTGCGACCGTAGCAGTCCCGTGGTTCCAGACTGCAGCGCCTAGAAACGCACGGCCACCGCGGCCGGCGTGGAAAACATGTCTCACTTGCAGGGGTATTAACAAATCCCAGCAATAGCCTTTTCTCACTAATTCAGGTCCGACAGTATGCCGCATAAAGTCACATACCGTTCAGAAAAGTTTAACATACGCTAGCAACACACACATACCGTAAAATGGAGCTAGGTCCTAAACCTAATTATAAGTTTGAAGTTAGGTACAAGATCTACAGTCCCATATAATTTTGAGTTTCATATGTCTTTTAGAATAATAATTTCTTTTTCTTTTAAGATTGAAAACTGTTTCTGTTCACCCCATTTTACGGTACTTTTCCGAAAATAACAAATCTGCAGTATGGCAAATGCTTCATTCTTCCCATTAATTGACCAAATGCTATGAAGCAAACTGGGTGACCTTTGTAATTATTAACGGTGGCAAATTTTTAGGGCAACAGCGCCTACGTTAATGGCGGCAGAGACGTATCGAAGAAAGATTTCATCAGCAGGGATCACAACCGCTTGTGGTTTAATCATTCAACAGCGAACCGATGGCCTAATGAAATACGCGCTTTGTTAGAACTGATACAACATATCGAACATCTTCCGACACCGGAAAGGTTTTTATTTGTTTTTACCCTCCTGCAACGTGTGGCGTAGTTTCTTTCCTATTAATGATGGCAACGAAGTCCTAAAATTATTTCGGGGCGCGTTATGTCCCATGGGTGGTAGAATGGTTCATGCCGAAGTTGTATGCAGCTGTCTGTACACGATTGTTGGAGAAGTCAAAGATGTAGCGAATGATTTGAATATGGATATAGTTCCATGCGAACGGTCCATGTAGTACAAATGTGAAGTTAAAAGAATTTTTCAAATGCTAAGAGGACATGGAGCAACGAACTAGCAGGATGATATGCTCGCTTCCTTCCATTCCATAGGACCCTTAAGCACAAATGTACGGTGCATTGCATTCACAATGTCTCAACGCAGTAGTACTCATTACACAATTTCATGTCTCGTAAGTATGCCAACTAAGATTAGTACAGTTGCAAAACATATCAGGCTGTGATCCACACAACGTTACCGTTGTTACTTAGTTGTCACATAGTTTGTACATCAAGTTACGTTTTCGGAACGAAATAGCAACCATGAAGGTAGAAATGTGCATCGCTACTCACCGGATTTTCCGTTCTGGATACCATCTTCATCAACGTGTCCCTGATGTGTTCGGTTATGGCGGCCGTGTCCACACCCATTTTCTTTGAGTACATGTCCATGACCGAACTCCGATTTTTTCCTGGTAGACAGAACATAAAAGCCATTATGAAACTTTTCTGGACGTTTACACCATTAATGATAGTTGATGTTTGAAAACAGCTGAACAGTTGGGTACCCAACTGTCTTCTGACGTCTTGTCCATCATAGATGATAGAACGAGTTCAGCGTTCGTTATCTTGAGAAGAGACTTTTCAGATTTTGTTTAACTACGCAATATTTTGACAGCTGTGTGAACGAACTTTGCACAGCGCTACAAATCTGTCTGCATCCGTACAGACGTTGCATAGGTCTCGTGCAGCTACAGTACTAGATACGATCACGCAGGCTTAAACCCGCGAAAGGCAAAGGTCCCAATTTCGAGTCCCGGTGCGGTAGACAGTTTGTCTGCCAGGAAGATTCAGATCAGCTCTCAGTCTGCCTGAGAGCGAAAATTAATTCTGGATAGCATTAGCGTTGGCAAGCTGTTCTGGTTCTATGACTTTCTAGCAGGGATGCTAACTTACGTTTTTACCTTTAAGTGTTCCCAGTGTAACGTCCTTTTATAAAAATTAACTTTTTAAGATTATGTTGATTGAATGTCTGGTCCGTGAAATAGGTACTGAAATCGAATTGTCGTGTTGTGTGTTGTAACTGCAAGTGGCGTGCTTACTTTGTATTATTGTTAGCAAAACTTCACACGTATTTATTGGGCAATGCAACTCTCAATATCAATAAAGAAAATCAGTCACCTCAAAATACATTCGGCCCCTTAGGAACTGAATCATCTGGCCCTGTTCTAAGCTGATAGCTTTGGTCCCTGTGCACATAGCAAATAAATTAAATAGTCTTACCTCTAATGCAGCAACAGAGTAACGCGATATATTCTGGTCTCTCATAAAAAATTTCAACTACAGGCTCAACAGTATGCAATGCTGGCCACAATTCTTGAAATGCACATGTAGTTCTTTTGGCTGATAAACAAGAACATTTAAGAAAATCCAACTTCTTTAATAAATATGACCAGGACGGGGAGGCGGTACTGATCTTAGTGAATTACTAACACTGATTTTTTTAGCAAAATTATACTGCAAGCTAAATTTGGCTTTTCAAAAACATCTGAAAATTGAAGTTACATTACTCACAATTGATTCACAAACAATGAGATTTAAACAGCAAGTATTATCTACCTTCATTAATCCAACATAAATGCAAATCATCAAATCAAACAAAAAAATGTTCAGATGTGTGTGAAATCTTATGGGACTTAACTGCTAAGGTCATCAGTCCCTAAGCTTACACACTACTTAACCTAAATTATCCTAAGGACAAACACACACTCCCATGCCCGCGGGAGGTCTCGAACCTCCGCCAGGACCAGCCGCACAGTCCATGACCGCAGCGCCTTAAACCGCTCGGCTAATCCCGCACGGCATCAAATTAAATACAGCTCTGTTAACAAATCTTAGAAGCATTACAAAAATTAATTATCTAACTAGACTTTTTATCAAAGCAGTTTACATATAGTCTGAGGTTACTCGACAATTACAAAATTATCAGCCAACTCATCTATACTAACACGCTGGCAAAAGCAGAAATCATAATTATTTAACATCTTTTCCTTGCTGCGTGAAGACTTCTGCTTCCATGTCCAACAATAATGACATACCTAAATTAATCTTACACTTGGTGGCTTCACACAGCACACCACCAAAAACTGCCTACTCCATCGTCTGTCCCTCACAGACAGCTGCCTACAACTGTGCGCCAAGCACTCTCTTACTCCAACTCTATAATAATCTCACACCAGAGATCTTTAGCTCTGCGGTCGCGCACAGTCAGCGATCCCAATTATCGAGCCTATCACAGACTTTCATCGTTTATAGTATACTAGTTTCATTTTAATTTATTAATATTCTTATCTCATTCTGGTGCCACATACAAGCGCGCCCCAGTATACTTCTTTCAGCAGTAAACACATAGCATGTTACCTAGTTTGCGACTGAGTATTCGTGTACCATACACCAAACGTTTTCACATTCGCGTCTTGAGAAAACATAAGTCATTGTAGATACATTCGAATAACATCATTTTTAGCATGAGGCCTCTTTATGACAACGAAGAGTCGCTGTTGAGTAGCTGTTGATCCGTCGAAAAGTCGGCTTTCGTTTTATGTTAGTTTTATGTCAACGGATCATTTGTGCCATAAATCGTCATAATAGGGAACGAGATAATTTACATTCACAATACATAGTCATTTGTAAATTACGCCATTTGCTGCGCATTTATAATTTTTAATAGATATTATACAGACGTGTTAGTAATCCCTATCCGCCACCTTTTACATATAAAATAATAGAAATTCATCTACGAAGCATACGGAGTTGTCAGGGAGAAACTTTTTCATTTTATTTTCAAGTTTTTCTTTGCTGTCTCTCAGACATTTTATGACACTGGGTAAGTCATCAAAAAATTTATGTTGCAGCATTACACACCCTTTATTTGCTAAAGACATCCTTCATGTTGAGTGATGACTGTCATTGTTTCTTCTGGTATTGTAATTGTGTACATCATTGTTCCCTTTAAATGGTAATGGATTACTTACAATAAGCTTCATGAAGGAATAAAGATAGTCTGAAGCAGCAGTCAAAATGCACAATTGCTACAAGAAGATCGTGGGTGAGCAGCACATATTTTTCTTACAGGAGGTTTCTGAGCAATAAAGACTGTCTTCCTAAATATGAGTTACCGCAGAATATTATTTCATATAACATTATAGTATAACATATGTAAAATATGTCAACATACTGATTTCTCTCTCTCTCCAAGATTTGCAGCTATTCTAAGTGCAAGTGTGGCTGTACTACATTGTTTTAGGAGATCTACAAACTGCCCTTCCCAATTTCAGTTGTCGTCAAGATGGTCACCTAACAATTTTGAAGTTTCCACGCTATTTATCATTTCCTCACCATACATTACACATATAATTGGTGCAGTACCTCTGGACGTGCCAAGCTGAATATATTGTCTTTTAAAGCTGAGAGAGTGACTTAGCAAAAGAACAGTCATTGACACTTTTAAGAGCACTGTTTACCATTTCTTCTGTTGCTGTTTGTATGTGTGGGCTTATTACAATACTAGTCTGATCTGCAAAAAGAACTAATACTGCTTGTTGTGTATTAGGTGGAAGCTCATAATTATATGAGTAACAATGACGGACCTAGTATTGAGCCTTCGGGAACCCCGTAAGTGATTTCTCCCCTATCAGAATAATGTTACCTCATTATATTGTCTGAATTACTAAGTACAGCTATTTGCACTCTTTTGCTTAGATATGACATAGTGACCATTCAGTTTTACAGAATAACAAAAAAACAGAAACAACTCTGTCGTAAAGTAGACTTGCTTTATAGACTTATTAAACATTTGTAAGCTGTACACGATACTTTAATTTTAATTATTACTCATCAGTAGAGGTGAGACAACAGCTAGCGAACTAGATTCGCTTTCAGGTGATGTCGGGTTCAAAATCCATCTTCCGCCGTTTATATAAAAGTTTTACTGTTGTTTTCCTGGATAGCTTAACACAAATTCCGGAACGGTTCCTTCAGAACGACGAAAGAGTTTCCGTTCATCATGCCTGTCCTTTTTGAGCTTGTGCTCCATCTCTAATGACGTCGTCGCCGATGCAACGTTTTCTTGGTTTTTCCAATGCATTTACGTTGCGGTTGGGTTTTTAATCACCACGTATACGTAAATTACGAGAACGAAGCACGTGTATAGTAAGGCTCCATTTAAAATATACACCCATGTTGGAAGTGAGACTGGAACCTTCAACTTTCGGAGTGTGAGAAGCGAACGGAAGCCGTAGGGAGGCGTGCGTGAATGGTAGGTAGCAGATACTGTGCGAAAACCTCGCTCCAGTCATACTGAGCGAATTAAAGGCTTCATTCACTCACACACGAGCGCAAGCAATTGCACACACTTAACTACATATTTGTAACTGGCCAAGTATTCCACATCCCGGTTTCAAGCTCGTATTCAGCAAATGATAGTGTGACGCCCAGATCTACGATTTCCCGAAAGCGTTCGAATCGGCTTCGCTCTCTCCTCAGTGATCAAAATATGATCTTACGGAATACCAGATGGGCCTTGTGATTGATCTGAGGGGTTCCTAGCAAATTTAATACAGAAATACGTCATTGAATTATCTGCAGACGTAACTTTTAATTCCGTGTTTATTCAAAGGGACCACTATTGTGTAATAGGTATTAGTGACGTAGTGGGTAACGTTAAAAGCTCTATAACACTGTTTGTGAATAATACTGTTGTACATATAGAAGTCGTACCGCTAGAAAACTTTAGCAAAATCGAGATATTGAAGCAAGTACGATTTTTAATAGAATATTGTACGTTTCTTAGCGTCACACGAAAGTGCTTGAAAAGACGAGTACAGTGATATAATGCTTGTTAATCTGACATTGAAACTCTGCGCAAATAAATATATAGCGGTTTTATATAACTATTTTGTAAATATATCCAATATATAATTTTTCATAAATTTAATAATAGCTGAACATATATATAACATTTTGAGATTTTTTGTAGCAATGTTTAGCTATTATTAAATTTATACAATATTATATATTGCATATATTTACAAAATAGAGAAAGAACACATGTAAGTCAAATAAAGAAAAATTACTCAAACAGGCAATGAAATTATTAAATTAAAAACAGGAGAAAAATGATAAAGTAAATAATTAGATATAAAAACACACATGCATTCAAATGCAACATTGTGTCAAAATTTCAAAGCATTTGGTCAAAAACTTCTGGAGATTAGAGATTACAAACATTTACTGTTTCTATATAACTACAAACTTAGATGTTCGTTTCTTCAAAATCTTAAACCTCCTGAAGTTCTTCACTGAGTGTTTTGAAATTTTGACACAAGATTACATTCGAATAGTGACGAATTTTAATATATCTTCTAGAACTTCATGTGGTATATATGTATTATGTATGTAATAAAAAGGAACACATAATAAAAATGCAAATAGTGGTTTCTTCAGAATCGTTAATCTCCAGAAGTTCTTGACTGATTGCTTTTAAATTTTGACACAACTTTGAATTCTAATATGGGTGCGCTTTTAGGTACCTAATTCTTTAAAAACATATATGAAAAGGGAAAACGTTTTTACCAAATCTCTCAAAATCTACCATTCCAGTCAACGTCAAATTTTTACACATTACAGTAATAAACATTTGGACATGTATAGCCCATAGCTTTAGAATACATAAATATATACATAAAACATACAATATTGAAACGTTGTTAGAAAAATGGGAAACTTGTATTTAAGGGTCATTGGTTTGTTATTATAATACTTGTGCAAAATCTAATTTTGTAATAACAATAAACAAGGCGCAAGGTCAGAGAGAGGGGGAAGAGGAGTGGACAGAGAGGTGGGAGGAGATGGAAATGAAGGAGATGGGGGAGGAAGGGGAAGAAGAAGATGGGCAGAGAGAGTGGGAGAATGAGGAGGTGAAAACAGAAAGGAGGAGGGGGGATGGACAGAGTCAGGGGAGATAGGAAATTAGGATATATATCCAGTTCCTATACATATTATAAACGTGTGCTTTCTATTTTCTCTCTTTTCCATTTAAGCAGACTGAGATACAATAAATCGTGGCAGAATTTGAAAGCATTTTGACTATTTTTCGACCGTGACTGTCTCAAAAGCGTGGCAGGATACAGCTAGTATCAAACATTAGTGTAGGCTTTCCATACAGTAAGATGTGCCCATTTCTATTAGTCATAGAGATACAGGTACCCAAAGAAATACTCAAAAAAGGGCTTCAGAAAACCCAAACGATTACGTTCAAATCTGATTTTCATCAATTTCAACTCTGACTGCAATGCAATTTGGAATACTCTCGATAATAGCATGTGTGACTCTTCTGATGTGGTCTTGAGGTTCTTCTATAGCACAAGCACTGTTCATTAACCTGTACGATCAGTTGGTGTTTGTGCTCACTTTTTCCTTCTACACTTCACTTTTCAGCTATACCCACAGGCAAAAACCTAGTGGTGAATTTGGTGGCCGATCCATTTTCTGGGGAATCTTAGGTTCAGATGTCAACTGACGACTAGATTGTGCAGGGGCCAGCCACACTGGAAGACCACACCCATCGTTATAGCCAAAGAACTGCTGCCAATGACACTAGAAACTCATTTCGAAGAACGTCTAATGTAGCGGGGGCGGGGAGGCTGTAGAGCGATGCAGTAACACGAAGGGCCCAGTCAACTGACTGACTATGAGATTACATCACGTTGCTCCAGAAAGGCTTGTAAGTTTTTGTACAACTGCCTATGTGAGTTATGAATGTTATAGATGCTGTCACGAGTGACACCAGTAAACAGTGTTAATGTGATTACTCGGTAATTTACAATTCGCCAAAGTCATAAATGGTTCAAATGGCTCTGAGCACTATGGGACTCAACTGCTGAGGTCATTAGTCCCCTAGAACTTAGAACTAGTTAAACCTAACTAACCTAAGGACATCACAAACATCCATGCCCGAGGCAGGATTCGAACCTGCGACCGTAGCGGTCTTGCGGTTCCAGACTGTAGCGCCTTTAACCGCATGGCCACTTCGGCCGGCGCCAAAGTCATAATTCCCATCGTCTAGCCTCATATACATTTTGAAAGTTTTGCATCCCTGTAAGTAATAAGGATAACAGCCGCCGATATGTAATGTCTGATGTGTCGTTGGTTGGTTGGTTTGTGGGATTGAAGGGACCAGACTGCTACGGTCAATGGTCCCGATATGTCGTTAGTTGAGTGGCCAATAAAAGCAGTCAGACGTTTACAAACACAGTAATAAGGTTATTTAGATTATGTGCATTTAATAACTGAAAAATACATAACTTCGCGTAGCTGTAGGTTCTCATGTGGTGCCGTGTAAACAACATGCTTGATAGAAACCAACAATGTTGACTACTGAAGCAATCCAATATGGATTGGCTGTGCCGCTCAGATGTAAGAGTAGACACAGCCCGTCATATCAATGAGAATAGTTGTTGCTCCCAGTCTGACTTGCTTGTACGAAGTTGTTAGTACCTTTTAGCACCAAGTTTTATAACTTGTTACGGTTAACAAAAAGATGTGCTGCAGGAAAAAATTGTATATGAGGTGCGACAATAAAGTAATGAGATTGATTTTCTTTGCAAGATGTGGCAACCCTGCAGGCTTGCGTAGGCACAATATCTCTGATCTTGGTCTTTAAGCTGCTTCTAATCCAAATGGCACATCGATGCAACTGCTCTGTTGTGAGTTGTGCTGTAATAAGTTAACACGTGTTTGTGTCTCTCGTCACGGAAATCGAATCGCATAATATTGCGCAACGGTATGCCATTTCTTTTTGCGTTAAATTGGGTGAAAACGCTACAACGACTTACAGTAAGTTTCAGAAGGCTTTTGAATAGGAGGTTATGTCGAGAGCTCAAGTTTTTCGTTGGCATAAAATGTTTAGTGCAGGCAGAACGAATGTTAAAGATGAAGACTGCTGTGGATGACCATCAACCTCACAGATGGATGCAACTTGGCCAGGGTGCGTCAACTCGTACGATCTGATCGAAGATTATTCGTGAAAATGGTTGCAGAAGAACTGAACATCAATCTAGAAATGGTTCGTCTAATAATGACTGAAGATCTTGGTATGAGAAAGATTTGTGCAAAAATAGTCCCCAGAAATCTCACACCACAACAGCGAGAAACACGGAAAAATGGGGCAGCCGATCTGTTAGAGCAAGCGGAAATCAATCTAGAATTGTTGAGCCTTGTTATCAGTGGTGATGAAAGTTGTTTTTTTCAAAACACCAAAGTTCGCAATGGTGCTCAAAGGGATCACCCTGACCAAAATAAGCTCGCATGTCAAAGTCAAAAGTGAAATGCATGCTTGTGTGCTTCTTTGATTCCAAGGGAAATGGCCATAAAGAGTGGGTGCCTCCTGGACAAACAGTTAACCAATATTACTACAAAAAAATTTTAGAAAGACTTCATAAAAGAGTTCTTCGTGTGCGTGCCAGCGTTGGTCATAATTGTATTCTGCATCACGATAATTCACCATCCATACTGCTCTGTCAGTACAGCAATTTTTAATTTCAAAACAAATTTCAGTACTACCAAAGCCACCTTATTCAACAGATATCGCCCTGTGCGAATTTTTTCTATTTCCAAGAGTCAAAACGGCGGTCAAGGGACACCATTTTCAAACAACGCAAGGTGTCCAAAGAGCTGTGACGAGGGTCTTGGAGGATATTACAGAAGATGAGTTCCAGAAATGTTACCATCAATGGCAGAAGCTCTGGAAAAAGTGTGTATAATCAGAAGGGAACTACTTTGAAAGATACAACACTAAACTTGACTAAAATGGTAAGCAACATTTTTTTTCACAACAGTTTCATTACTTTATTTTCCCACCTTGTGTTCATGCAGCTGAGACGGACAAAAATAAAAATTTAGCAAATGTTACTCAGTTCCTTAGTCAAAATTGTAGTGTGTTATTCATGGTATTCCCCCCTATCTCTGTCAAATATTTGCGACTTCATTAATTATTTCCCACATTCGACCTTTTTTGGTTTTCAATGACTGATCTTATTACGTCACCGGCTTAGTCGAGCATTTACAAATTGTAAAACTGACGTTTTGTGCATCATACATAACAGTTTTGTGAATTTTAAAGCATTAAATAAACATCGTTGAATTCTACGGGCCTTCTGATCAAAAAACAACTACGCTTGTAAGGGTTAAGTTTGAATCGAACTGTCAACGTAATTAGTTTTAATGTAAGGCTTACAGAAGTTGTTTTTCTTTCATTACCCTCACTGGCAAGTTTCAGCTGATAATGTTAATGAATTAGCCGACTATGCTGGTGGCATAATAGCTCAACCAATAGAAACCAAAAAAAGGTCGACTATCGGTAACAGTTCGTGTAGTGGGGAAGTTTTCTACAGCGATAGGAGGAGTGCTACGAACAACACACGAGAAATACTTACTGGTGAGGGATGAGTGTGCGGGTGAAGATGTGTTTGAAGGCCACTCTTTCTACGTTTTCTTGAATAAATCGAAAACCGTGGCCTCCAGCCATTTTCATATAAAGAGATTCTGTTCAGTTTTTCTGTAGGACTAATAATTCCCAGGTAGCGAGCGATAGAATATGAAAATTTTGCGCATGGTTTCCGAAGGCCATAATTAACCATGTGTTTTGCACAAAACGCATAGGTAGGAGCAGATGAATCGCCCTGCATAGGAGAAAAAACGCTGGTGTTTATGAAGTCAACTAACACAAGTGCATTTCGTACAATTTACGTTTCAGTTTGCGATTTTTAATGTATACTGTTCTGGTTTCACTTTCGAGCTACCATTTCTAAGCTACACTATTGGCCATTAAAATTGCTACACCAAGAAGAAATGCACATGATAAACGAGTATTCATTGGACAAATTTATTATACTAGAACTGACATGTGATTACATTTTCACGCAATTTGAGTGCATAGATATTGAGAAATCAGTACACAGAACAATCACCTCTGACCGTAATAACGGCCTTGATGCCCTTGGGCATTGAGTCAAACAGAGCTTGGATGGCGTGGACAGGTACAGCTGCCCATGCAGCTTCAACACGATACCACAGTTCATCAACAATAGTGACTGGCGTATTGTGACGAGCCAGTTGTTCGGCCACCATTGACCAGACGTTTTCAATTGGTGAGAGATCTGGATAATGTGCTGGCCAGGGCAGCAGCCGAACATTTTCTGTATCCGGAAAGGACCGTACAGGACCTGCAACTTGCGGTCGTGCAATATCCTGCTGAAATGTAGGGTTTCGCAGGGATCGAATGAAGGGTAGAGCCACGGGTCGTAACACATTTGAAATGTAACGTCCATTGTTCAAAGTGCCGTCAATGCGAACAAGAGGTGACCGAGACGTGTAACCAATGACACCCCCTACCATCACGCCGGGTGATACGCCAGTATGGCGATGACGAATACACGCTTCTAATGTGCGTTCACCGCGATGTCACCAAACACGGATGCGACCATCATGATGCTGTAAACAGACGTTTTGCCGTTCGTGCACCCAGGTTCGTCGTTGAGTACACCATCTCAGGCTCCCCTGTCTATGATGCAGCGTCAAGGGTAACCGCAGCCATGGTCTCCGAGCTGATAGTCCCTGCTGCTGCAAACGTCGTCGATCTGTTCGTGCAGATGGTTGTTGTCTTGCAAACGTCCCCATCTGTTGACTCAGGGATCGAGACGTGGCTGCACGATCCGTTACAGCCATGAGGATAAGATGACTGTCATCTCGACTGTTAGCGATACGAGGCCGTTGGGATCCAGCACGGCGTTCCGTATTACTCTCCTTAACCCACGTATTCCATATTCTGCTAACAGTCATTGGATCTCGACCAACACGAGCAGCAATGTCGCGATACGATAAACCGCAATCGCGATAGGCTACAATCCGACCTTTAACAAAGTCGGAAACATGATGGTACGCATTTCTCCTCCTTAAACGAGGCATCACAACAACGTTTCACCAGGCAACGCCGGTCAGCTGCTGTTTGTGTATGAGAAATCGGTTGGAAACTTTCCTCATGTCAGCGCGTTGTAGGTGTCGCCACTGGCGCCAACCTTGTGTGAATGCTCTGAGTAGCTAATCATTTGCATATCACAGCATCTTCTTCCTGTCGGTTAAATTTCGCGTCTGTAGCACGTCATCTTCGTGGTGTGACAATTTTAATGGCCAGTAGTGTAATTACTTTGCTTTTTGTGTGGCACGTGAACTGTTTCTGATCATTACATTAACATATTTAAGTACTAGGTTATTATATTTACAATGTTTATTAAAACTAATGCTTTGAATCGTCTGATGTAGATTGAAGGATACTTTGGTTCTTCACGTGAAGGCTGTCATAATGTGGGAGACTGGGCATCATATAGATGTTGTCTGTTTTTGTTTTCCAGCCCCTATTCCGCATATTTAGTGGTTGCTTTAAGGCTCGTTGAGGCTGTTCGCAGACGATGCATCGACTGCAGTGGGCCCACTTCGTTAGAAAACCGTTACGGAGCGCAGAAAGGCTTGAAAATGATCAGAACCTGACCCTCAACACAAATAAAAGTAATTTAATGTGTGTAAATAGATGAAAATCCCCGATATCGTTTCACTCCATGATCGCTATCTGTGGGAAACTCAGATGTCAAACTGACACGGGAGTAATATTAAGTCTAATTCATCTTTGCAAGAGGTAACTCACAAAATCTTCGTTCGACGAGTACTGTTCACCAGTCTGTAGCTCCTACGAAGTTAGATGAACGAAAGCCAATAAAGAAGATTCGAACAAGAGTTGCGCGCTTGGTCACGGCTTCGTCTATCTAGTGAGTCACAGAAATGGTCAACAGGCACCAGTGCTAAGACGGGGCAAAAATTGGTTCAATGCATTGCGAAGTGGTTTACTCTCACGATTCTGAGGTTCCACATTGCAGTACGAGTCAAGAAACATATTACCCCCTCCAAATTACATTTCGCATAATGGTGTGTAATATGTTGCTATGACACAACGCACAGTATTCAGTAATTTCCCAAGCAAAACTTTCACTACTGGATAAAAAGATAACGTCTCCATTTTATACTATTTGATAACAAATGTTGTAAGAACAGATTCTTAAACTACAAGGGTTGGGAAGCGTAATATTTTCTGACAGGATTTTATTTACTTACTTACTTATAATTGGTTTATTTATTTATCCTGCAAGATTACGTCCACTTCACGGAGATAAATGGCCATGTAGGAGGTTAACGAAATATAAAACTAGTTTATCTGCTTGGCCTTTCTGTAAGAACGAAAATTACTACCATCATCATTATCTTTGTTGTTATTGTTCATTTCTTGTTTTTTCACTGTAACATGGAGCCTACAGTGATGTTATGCTTGGCAGAGGTTTATCGCAGCTTTCAGAGACGAAACAGGAAAACGCTCATTAAACGAGATACAGTACTTATCGTATCAAATGACTGTAAGAAATTACGAAAAGTACTTGCGTCCTTATAGAGTTCCTGTTTCATTGCCGATGATTGTGGCGTGCTGTGCATCCTGGACATGTTTGTCGGGTTTGTAATTCGTACTCCCTACGCTGAAATGAAAAGAACCACTGCCTTGATCCCATCTCATCGAATCTCTATACCACTTTTCAAATTTCAAAGGTACGTCGTATGGTTCTGGTTCTGCGGGGCTGCACCGGTACACTTTGTCCTTCTTTACACTTTACAATCTGCCTCTCATCATCTGTACGCTCGAACAACAGCAGTTTTTGCAGTGCCACCCTCTCCCCATCATCAGCCATTTGGGTCACGTTCCGAGAAAGCCTCCCTCCGATTCCTGTCATCTGTGATTGCCTCGTGATTGGATTGCCGTCAATTCGTGGAATAATCAAGTGGCTATCGACATGCTGAGCGTCAAAACGATAGCTATATTAAGCTTCGTGTCTGTGCTCTGCAACTGAAATTAGTGCCTTGTTTGAAATGCAACACCGACTTTACGGTCAGGATTCACACCACAAAATTACCCTGTAAGGGACACGCACCTGCAAAGAAAATTCGAAGACGAACAGAACAGTGGTAGAAAAACATTAATAATACCTTGTTTTACATCTGCATCGAGAGATGTATTGTGGACGATGGATTTCATCTCGTACCACTGCTGGTGATTCCCTTTTCTTTCCTACCCGCAAATGGAACGAGGGAAATACGACTGTCTACGCGCCTCCGTACTACCGTTAATTTCTCTCATCTTGTCGTCGCGGTCCCTGCACAAGATGTTTGCTGGTCTCTAACCTTTCACAATAGCCTTTCACGGCTACAACGTCGTCATCCCTCCACGGGTTGTCATTTGAGTTCTTGGAGCATTTCCGTAATACTCACGCGTTGATCTAACCTGTTGGTAATAACTGTAATACACACCTCTGAATTGCTTCAACGTCTTTCTTCGCTCTGATCTTATGGAGATTCCAACCACTCGAACAGTACTCTGGGTCCCACTAGTATTCTACACGCGGTCTCCTTTGTAGATGAGATACACTTTCCTAATATTCTCCCAATAAAGCGGAGTAGATGATTTTCCTTCCCTGTTGTCATCCATCATATCGCTTTACAAAGCTACGCCTACATATTTAATCTCTGTGACTGTGTCAAGCAGCGCACCACTAATGCAGTATTCGAACATTAAAAATTCTTTCCCAAATTCATGGGCATTAACTCACAGTTTTCCTTATTTACAGCAAGCTGCCATTCTTCACATCAGACAGAAATCTCTCTCTCTTCTTCATTTATTAAAGGACATCATACTCACCTCTGACTACAGAAATTATTCATTTCACAATTACAATTCCGGCATTTGGGCCATTTTTAAGTGCAAAAGATTTTGCTTTAGCTCATGTCAGACTTCAAAATCCTCCGACATTTTTTCATGTCATCGTCAAAATCTTTTACAGTACCACTTGAAAATGGCCCAAACGCAGAAATTGCAATTGCGAAATAATTTCTGCAATCGAAGACGAATATGTTGTCTATATAAGTGGGAAGACAACATATAAGTCGATTGTCAGCCCCGATAGCTGATTGGTCACCCTGACGGATTGCCGCATTTCTCCTCCTTACACGAGGCATCACACAGCCGACCGGAGTGGCCGAGCGGTTAAAGGCGCTACAGTCTGGAACCGCACGACTGCTACGGTCGCAGGTTCGAATCCTGCCTCGGGCATGGATGTGTGTGATGTCCTTAGGTTAGTTAGGTTTAAGTAGTTCTAAGTTCTAGGGGACTTATGACCACAGCAGTTGAGTCCCATAGTGCTCAGAGCCATTTGAACCATTTGAACGAGGCATCACAACAACGTTTCACCAGGCAACGCCGGTCAACTGCTGTTTGTGTATGAGAAATCGGTTGGAAACTTTCCTCATGTCAGCACGTTCAAAGTGTCGCCACCAGCGCCAACCTTGTGTGAATGCTCTGAAAAGCTAATCATTTGCATATTACAGCATCTTCTTCGTATCGGTTAAATTTCTCGTCCATAGCACGTCATCTTCGTGGTGTAGCAAATTTTAATGGCCAGTAGTGTATTACAGTCGACGTCCCGTCCTACGGGTCCGGAATCGATTCCCCGGCTGGGTCGGGGATTTTCTCCGCTTAGGGACTGGGTGTTGTGCTGTCTTCATCATCATTTGATCCCCATCCGGCGCGCAGGTCACCCAGTGTCACGTCGAATGTAATGCACTACTGGCCATTAAAATTGCAACACCACGAAGATGACGTGCTACGGACGAGAAATTTAACAGACAGGAAGAAGATGCTGTAATATGCAAATGATTAGCTTTTCAGAGCATTCACACAAGGTTGGCGCCGGTGGCGACACCTACAACGTGCTGACATGAGGAAAGTTTCCAACCGATTTCTCATACACAAACAGCAGTTGACCGGCGTTGCCTGGTGAAACGTTGTTGTGATGCCTCGTGTAAGGAGGAGAAATGCGTACCATCACGTTTCCGACTTTGATAAAGGTCGGATTGCCGCCTATCGCGACTGTGGTTTATCGTATCGCGACCTTGCTACTCGCGTTGGTCGAGATCCAATGACTGTTAGCCGAATATGGAATCGGTGGGTTCAGGAGGGTAATACAGAACGTCGTGCTGGATCCCAACGGCCTCGTATCAGTAGCAGTCGAGATGACAGGCATCTTATCCTCATGGCTGTAACGGATCGTGCAGCCACGTCTCGATCCCTGAGTCAACAGATGGGGACGTTTGCAAGACAACAACCATCTGCACGAACAGTTCGACGACGTTTGAGGCAGCATGGACTATCAGCTCGGAGACCATGTCTGCGGTTACCCTAAACGATCCATCACAGACAGGAGCGCCTGCGATGGTGTACTCAATGACGAACCTAGCTGCACGAATGGCAAAACGTTATTTTTTCTGATGAATTCAGGTTCTGTTTACAGCATCATGATGGTCGCATCCGTGTTTGGCGACATCGCGGTGAAATGACATTGGAAGCGTTTATTCGCCATCGTCATACTGGCTTATCATCCGGCGTGATGGTATGGGGTGCCATTGGTTACATCTCGGTCACCTCTTGTTCGCATTGACGGCACTTTGAACAGTAGACATTACATTTCAGATGTGCTACGACCCGTGGCACTGCCCTTCATTCGATCCCTGCAAAACCCTACATTTCAGCAGGATAATGCACGACCGCATGTTGCAGGTCCTGTACGGGCCTTGCTGGATACAGAAAATGTTCGACTGCTGCCCGTTACAATACGCCAGTCACCACTCTTGATGAACTTTGGTATCGTGTTGAAGCTGCATTGGCAGCTGGACCTGTACACGCCAGCCAAGCTCTGTTTGACTCAATGCCCAGGCGTATCAAGGCCGTTATTACGGCCAGAGGTGGTTGTTCTGGGTACTGATTTCTGAGGATCTATGCACCCAAACTGCGTGAAAATGTAATCACATGCCAGTTCTAGTATAATATATTTGTCTAATGAATACCCGTTTATCATCTCCATTTCTTCTTAGTGCAGTAATTTTAATGACCTGCACCAAGGCGGCCAGATCTGCCCCGCAAGGGACCTCCCGGTCAATGACGCCAAACGCTCATTTCATTTCTGGTCACATTATCCGAAGCGTCCTGTCACGCTTCTCTGGAGCACTCTGACAATACCTTTGTCTCCGATGGATACTCGGCGTCCAGGACAATTTACTGGGTTCTCATACTTGGAAAATCTCCGAGTCACTCACTTACCTGGCAACCTATTGCGTGTGCTCAGATGTTCGTTAACAGTCTACAACGGGATACTGTGACAGTTACACAGAGATAAAACCGACACATTCAGTAGAACCCTTCATTGCTTATTACACAATTTTCTTTCAAAATCATTCTGTAAAATTGTTATAAGATGGTTTCGTTTTATAAAGAAACTGTTTCTTATTTTGTTTTAGTTAAAAACGACGCTGGTAACACAGCCTAATGCAGGTATCACAGAAGCAAACGTTAGCCGATCCGAATTGTGGTGGTGTAAAATTGTATCATATTGTTTCAGAACGCTATGGGAATGATCGTACGTAGATCTGTATTATGTGTAATAATTTACGTAACTCACATCAACAGTATCATGAGAGGCCACCGCTCAGAAGCGGCTATCTAGATGGAATGCTCTTTCTGTAGACAGTCCTTCACTGATGTGTTGGATTTCCGTAAGTTTGCTTCAACTAGGTTCCGAGTGGTCGGCGAAGTCAGTTGCAGGAGTTACGTGGCTACCTGATTCGTTAGTGTTTTCCCCGTTACGCCAGGGCAACATTTTACAACAATATTATAGTAATAACACGTGATAATTCCTGTCTGGAGACCACAGGGGGTCTTAGAATCCTACCATCAGTATGTAGTATGCAGTGTCTTTTAGTTGCATACTATTGATATGTACACTCAGTTCGTCGCTATGGCATTCTTTTTTCGGGAACAAATGTACAAAATATGAACACAGTTTTCAAACTCCAGAAAAGACCCGTAAGAATCATAACCAAAAATGGTAGTCGAGCTCAAGATCTGTCCAAAACAATGGTGATTTTAACCGCTATGTGTGAATAAATTTACCAGTCAGTTGTACACATCAAAAATAATATTGGTAATTACTGCACAAATAGTTCTGTCCATGACCATGGAACAAGAGCTAGACTCAAATTTGCCAAGAAAAGAATAAACATAAAACTAAAAACAGGATTTTCTGCCATGGAATAAAACTGTACAATAGATTACCAAAAGAGATGAAAGAAATTGCAAAAATACACTTATTTAAAAATGCAGCTACGAAGTACCTGTTATGCAATACATTTTATACATTGAAGGATTAATTAGATAAAACTGAGTAAGGGTTTGGTAAAAAAAATGTTATACAGATAAATAATAGTAATGATTATAAAACATCCAACATTCCACATAACACCTCCACACTATGTTTTTTCCCTTCTTTTTTCCTTTGCTAGAAAAACTTACCCCCAAGCTATGCATTGCACAATATTAACACCTCTTCCTCTTCCTGAGCTCAACATCTCACTCATTATAAAGGGATGCTGACTCAGTTTTTCAGGATAGAAAATGGGAAGTCGTGGTACAGAAAATGGCCCAGTGATCACCAGTGTGTGTGTGTTTTTGTGTGTGGTGAGAAGTTTCATGAAACAATGTGTGTATAGTGTGTTCAGTGACTGATAGTGAGATACGAGCGGACAGTGTGGCATTACATTATTTAATAAGTTATTTGTAAAAAAAGTATTGTATAAAAGGAGTAAATCTAATGATGGTCTCTAACTAGAAGCGCCTAGAACCGCTCGTCCACAGCGGCCGGCTGATGTAGTTGATAAGAAATGCTTCTAATTATAGCCGGCCACGGTGGCCGAGCGGTTCTAGGCGCTCAGTCCGGAACCGCGCGACTGCTGCGGTCTCAGGTTCGAATCCTGCCTCGGGCATGGATGTGTGTGATGTCCTTAGGTTAGTTAGGTTTAAGTAGTTCTAAGTTCTAGGGGACTGATGACCATAGATGTTAAGTCCCATAGTGCTCAGAGCCATTTGAACCATTTTTTTCCTAAGTATAGCATAAAACAGTGATGTGGAAATAAACAGCATTATACTATTTTAAAATAACTTTAAAAATTACCATAATTTTTTTAAAATATTTTTTATAAGTTTTCTAATTGGTGCGAAGTGTGTGGCTCTCGAAAGGCCCCTCTGAGGTCTGATGTAATATACAAAAGATATTCCTAAATGTGGCAAATGAAACGTCGATGAGGACATTATTAACATTAAAAACTTTAAAAGGGCTTTGAAACATGCCAAAGATATATTCTCCTCCTTACATTTGGCGAACAAAGAGCCAGCAGCGCTCAAGAGCGCCATCCTCAGCACAACATACAAAAACTCGGGGCTTTAACATTATCAAAAACTTTAAAAGAAACACAGAAAATTCCAAAGGCTTCTCCTCTTCCTCTTATTTGTCAGTCGTAGAGTTACTATTGCGTCATGCCGAACACAGGGTCGCGTTCATGTGCTTTCCTCTGCCGTGTCCATTTCGCCGCCGCCAGTATGCTGAGAGCCGACGCAGCTGATATTTCGTAGAGCAATGAAATATGATGAGGCAGGCGGCTGCTGCCCCTTCTCGAATCTGGGACTGTGCTACGAAAAAATCGATCGAAATTAGGCAGGCTGATAATCATTAGTGGGCACAAGGTCTATGCTCTGCGTAAGTTGTGGTACCCTGCGATGACCTGCTTTAAAACACGACATTCTGAAACGGCAAAAGATTTTGACGATTAATTACGACAGCGATACACCGTTTTTCTTTCCCTTCACCACCGACGGCGCTGCTGTTATATTTTGCAGCGGGGACAGTACACACGGCATTTGGTGCCGTTCCTGAGTGCTCACTGCAGGCCTGTATACATCGTCTCTTCTAAGAAACGTCAGCCTCTTTATTTCTGGCGATTTTGCAGATATTTGCGACATCGTTTTTGCAATGTACAGCTGCAGTCGGCCCTAACAAGTATTGTTCATCACGTGTTTAATGAGACGCCAAGTATCGTCGGAATGCGGCGGTTTGTTATCCGTGACAAAAAAAAAGCTATTTTTAAAGCGAAATTTTACGTGGCCATTGGATCGGTTCCAGAATAGTCTAGTATGATATTTGTTATATCGATATGAGTTAACAGGTACAGTAAAAAAAAGAAGAATTACCACTACTACAGCAGCGACTGAGCAGCGCCTCTGCATAGTGGTAGCAATCAGCAGTAGCAAGGGTGATCTGTCGCTGGTGTATTACTGGTTATTTTTCATGTTTTATTACCAGTGTTAATACATCATAATATTAATAAAAGAACACGAAAACAGAAGTACCGATTTTTCTTAGTAATTATACAACTAGGCGAATGAACAGATGTGCATAAAGAAAAAGTTATGTGTGTATGTAGCCGTTGAGAGTAGTAAATGTAACTAGATACTTTCACATTAGACACTCTGATAATACCTTCTCTGTGACGCATTAAAATCTCCAATAAGTTCAAAATGTTCAAATGTGTGTGAAATCTTATGGGACTTAACTGCTAAGGTCATCAGTCCCTAAGCTTACACCCTATTTAAGCTAAATTATCCTAAGGACAAACACACACACCCATGCCCGAGGGAGGACTCGAACCACCGCCGGGACCAGCCGCACAGTCCATAACTGCAGCGCCTTAGACAGCTCGGCTAATCCCGCGCGGCCCGATAAGTAAACATCGCAAATTAAGTGCTGCCCCCATCTGAGCTGCGTACCGATCAGGTGCTATGGTAGAAATGACACATGAATGTAACAACGTTTCGTGAAATCTCTGCCTACGGGAGTTCACGTTTACTTGATTGCAGTAACATGCGCATACCGGGCAGCTACAGTGCAACAACTGTTAGATCGATGAAGTTTCAGCGTCGGAAATCAAAATATTATAATGCCGAAGTCTGTAAGTAACATTGTATGCTGCTGTCATTATTTATCTTACTTTTCTGTAAGAGTAACTCTGTGCTCAGTTACCGCTGTTTCCAGAAAATCTGAAATAAGTTCCTAATTTCTGATTTCTTCATTCTGAATAGCTATGACATCCAACGCCCTAATAATAGGGAAACCACGTTTGTTTTAATGAGTAGAAGGAGAACGCTAACGGGTCGGAGTGAGAGACACAATTTCTGAGCAGAGAAATTAATAGGAATGTGGACACCCACAATCCTAATGCACTTGTTTTATTGGAGGATCATAATATTAATACGTGAAAGTCTAAAATGCCTCCGTCTCTTTCATTGGTAATTTTGGTACCGACACTAATCAGGTATTACGGTAGAAATGAGACATGAAAGAAACGACGGCCCGTGAAATGACATTCTAGAGACGTTCATGTTTAAATGTTGCAGATAGTTCGTTATTTGCAGTACGTCATGCGTACCGGGTAGCTACACAGCCACAACTGCTGCGTCGCTGACGCTGTCAGACGTGGCAGAAGAAAGGCAGTAACGAAGTCGTCCCGTGCAGCAAATGCGCCGTTCATTAGCGTCATTTTTTCACTTGCTTTCGTGTAAGAGTAAACGGAAATATCTTTGTTCTCGTTTGCCGCACTTACCACAAAATTTCAACGCTCCTAATTTTCAGTTCCTTTACTTTGAATAGCTACGACTTTCCTTGTTGTACGGAAACTATATTTGTTCTAGGCTGTGCCTCAAAGAAGATCGCTAACGGGTCGGACTAAAAGGCGAAGGTGAAAAGGTGCACAACTTTTGTGTAGACAAAGCAGTAAACCGGCCGGAGTGGCCGAGCGGTTCTAGGCGCTACAGTCTGGAACCGCACGATCGCTCCGGGCTCAGGTTCGAATCCTGCCTCGGGTATGGATGTGTGTGATGTCCTTAGGTTAGTTAGGTTTAAGTAGTTCTAAGTTCTAGGGGACTGATGACCTCAGAAGTTAAGTTTCATAGTGCTCAGAGCCAGCCAAAGCAGTAGGAATAATGTGGATGCTGATGATAATAACAATTCTATTGTTGTATTGAAAGATAAATTTAAATGAGCACTGTACATAATTCCAAATAATGTGAGGGCTACAATGCGATTTAATGAATTTACAGTGCAGATTTTGCAATGCAAATAATTTCGCATCTGAGGTTATTTCACGCGATAAAACGGATTCACACTGCATTGTCATCAGGGGAAGTTAATCTGTGTAGGTCAGGTCCATTGAATCAGTTGCTCTAATTTCGGCCACGGGCGATACTACGGGGTGTTCAAAAAGTCTCTCCGCAGTGCCGTAGGATTGTTCGCCTGCCTGGGTTACTTCCCTTGAAGTGGACTCTGCCAGCATTCCTCTGTTCGTTTATCTCAGCCAGCGTCAGTAGTGTCGTTGGCGTGTGTGTCGTTACGTGTTGACGTGAACGTTTAAGTTTCGTTCCTTTGTTCGTTTGTTTCGTTTTTCTCTAACCATTGAAGAACGTGTGTTTTTAGTCGATCAAGTGTTTAAAGCTGGCGGTAAATACACAGTTTCAGTTCGTCAAGCATTTAATACAGTTTTCCCGGAGACAACACTCCCACATCGCGAAACTGTGCGAGATTTGACTAACAAATTTCGAAATACGGGTTCAGTGATAGATGCACCGAGAAGTGGTCGTCCTAGTGTTTTGTCTGAGGATAAACTACTCGATATTTCCGATAAAATGTTCATGAGTCCGAACAAGTCAGTAAGAAATGTGTTAAGTGAAATACTGAACGGTTATTGTCAACAAGATGGTGCAACCGCGCATTCGGCTCGATGTCACTGCTTGCTGATGTTTTTGGTGATCGCATAATTTCACAGGGACTTTGGCCTCCACGATGGCCTGACCTAACACCACCTGACGTTTTCTTCTAGGGTGCAGCGAAAGCAACTGTCTACAAAAACCGTCCAAAATCCATCGATGAATTGAAAACTGCAATATCTACTTTCACTGCTTCTGTTACGGAAGAAATGTTACAGCTTGTGTTTGGAAACATGATTAGACGAATTGAATTGTGTGTTCAATAACAGGGGGGCCACTTTCAACAGTTAATGTGAAAATTTGTAAATAAAAATGAATATTTAATAAGTTAATAACTTGTATTTCATTGAGATTCATTTCACTATATTCATTGCGGCATACGGCATGCGCGGCTAACAATCACACTGCGCTGCGGAGAGACTTTTTGAACATCGTGTAGTATCGATAAAACGAATACCGCGCTACACTGCTTGTGGACCGATCTGTCGAATGGGCATGTAAAATTCCGCATTAAAAATCATCTTGTTTGGAACGGCAGACAAACTGACGCTTTCCATCGACAAAGGAGTGCGACACTGAAAACGTGATGAGCAGTATTTGTTTGGGCTGACGCCAGTTGCACCTTGTCAAAACGATATTGCAAACATGCGCCAAAACACCAGGGAAATTGAGCCTGACGTCTCTTAGGACAGACATCCTGTATAGGAACGACTGGTACAGTCGAAATATTGCCTCACATTGACTAGAAGATCCGGCTGGAGACCCGAGAGAAGTATCACAAGCTACTCCGCCGGAAAATCTTACGCTGTAACTTACGGCATATTCATTGTTTCGGCCCTTCTCTGTAAACCTACTCCCTAAACTGGTGAATTCTTTCCCTTCTGCCACAGCTGAGTCGTACTCCCCTCCCTAACCAACGACTCATTACTCTCCTTCTGCTACTTATCAACACCTTCGTTTTGGTTTGGTTCATCCTTACGAACCCCTTGCATCCAGGATTAATCATCCTCTCCGTATCAGTGGGTGCGTTATTCGGAAGTTTCCTCATGGATTAAAAGTGTGTGCTGGACTGGGACCCGTAATCAGTACCTCTCTTCTTGCGGATAGTTTTGGTAGTGGCTGGACTATCCAGGTATGACTGAGAATCCCGAACATACACGTACAGCTTTAATATGACAACCCTTTTCTCGTACTCTTTCACACTTCACAGAAACCTCGATATACATTCTAGGAGTGCTAGTCCACCAAGATACTGACAGTAGTCAGAAAGTTTTAATTATCACCTCGAAATAATCAAGTTACGAAATTAATTTTTTATTTGTTTGCAAGGCCAAGTCTGCAGTCGTAGTAGACACTGAAAGTCCAACGTCACAGTACCGTCCCAAGGCGCAGGAGGAGCCATAACACCATCCCACAGCCTAGCCATAAGGTGGAGAGGCACTGAGCCATCTGGTTTTGGCGTCGAAATTTCAGTATGTGCTAGGATCACACACATGTACTTGCAAACAAACAAAAAATTTATTACGTAACATGATCTTCTGAGGTGATAATTAAAACGCTACCGAAATACCACTACATAGGTTGTTGTGACTTGGCAAGACAGCCAAGCCACTATGAGACAGCCGAAAGACACGCGTTTAAGCTCACGCAGGCTGGCGTGAGGTCTGGAACAGTTAAAGGAGTTGAGTCTAGTAAAAAAAAGTACGTAGCTTCTGGAATACTTAACTTTAATCCATAATTGGTGAACATCGGTCTGACGGTACATGCATCACAAGATAAATAGCAAATGATAATGGCGCCTTGCTAGGTCGTAGCAAATGACGTAGCTGAAGGCTATGCTAACTATCGTCTCGACAAATGAGAGCGTAATTTGTCAGTGAACCATCGCTAGCAAAGTCGGCTGTACAACTGGGGCGAGTGCTAGGAAGTCTCTCTAGACCTGCTGTGTGGCGGCGCTCGGTGGTCTGCAATCACTGATAGTGGCGACACGCGGACTGCGGCCGATTTAAAGGCTACCACCTAGCAAGTGTGGTGTCTGGCGGTGACACCACATAGGTCATGGTTGGAAAATACTGACGCGAATAATTTTCAGAAGAATTGAAAAACTGGCAGTGGCAGTAGCCGACGTCGGAGAACACCGGTTTATGTTCTGGTAAAACGTAGGAACAAGCGAGGTAGCACTGACCCTAGATTTTTCTTACAAGATAGATTAGAGGAAGGCGAATATACGTTTACAGCTTCTGACAAATTGACTGGAATACATTATTTGAAATTCTTAAAGTAGCAGGGATAATATATAGGAAGCAAAATGTTATCGACAATTTGTATGGGGTGATCGGTCGCTAACGCAACCGCTTTCGCGGAGTGAGGTAGGCCGGCGAGGCCGGCTGCTGTGGCCGCGGCGAGTGTAACAGGAGGCCCGCAGTAAATACGGTGCGGTCTGTCGCGGAAGTTATTTGCAGTACACGTAACAGACAAAAAGAAAAGTGAATTCCTCACGTATATTAAGCAAGGAGATGCTGGAACTGCCTCCCTTCGTTGTTCAAGCATTTCTGACACCTGCTTAGGAAACTGCTCATTACGCTCTGCAGTTCTCTCTCAAAAATTTCTTGACGAATGGTAGATAATAACCGCAGGGACTTAAATCGGGGGAACGAGGACACCATATGTTGTTAGTGATAACTGTATCTCGAAACACGTCACGAATTACCCGTAATGAGACGTTGGCTATATGTGCCGCCCTGCTGAAAGGTCACGAAAGCACTTTCTGTCTCAGTAAAATGGCCAAGAAGAAAAAAAAGGCTGCACGCATCTCTCACTTTTTAACTGTTTCCTGGAAAAAATAGAGCCTATCATTCTGTCACCACTAATAGCGCACACACTCCCATTTTTTGAACATGCAGGGATGCCTCGTGTATTACGTTAGGCTTTTCAGAACTTCAGTATCAGTTATTTTCTGAATTAAGCTGTCTACTTTGGTGGAACCATGATTCTTCGGAAAAAAGTTAGAGGAGAGTCAATTTTTCCGTCAAACACCCTGTTCAAAAACCATTCAAAAAACCGCAACTTTTTGCAAGATCACCCAATTTAAGTTCTTGCGCTGCACTTATTTTACAGGGCTGTAACTTCAGTAACTTTGTAGCCATTGGAACAGAGCCATACGAAATTTCCATTTTCTGAGAAAGAAGTCGATCTGATGTTCTCGGAGACGTTTCCATGCCAAATGTTATCCATAGTTTCTTCTGTACCCAAGAACACTTCCCGTTTCGCGAAATTTTTTTATCAATCGATGAATCGTAATTCGATTAGGGACCTGAATATCAGGAAATTCCTCTTGAAATAATCTCCTTACTTGTTTGCTCCCTACTGCACGCACTTATTCTGTGCGCACGTATGACTCATGCATGAGTACTCTTTGGCGAATACAATACTTGTAATTCGCCATTTCACAAACGCTCCAACTCAATACAACGTGTTGCGTCGCCTAACGAACGCTTGCTACCTCCACAAAGGCCTCGCAGCAGAGGGCAAATACACTCCCCGCCAGCGCCACAGCCGGCTGGTTGCCGGCCCAGCAACAAAATCCCCACCAGGATGAAGGATTATTCACCCTGTAGGCTATAACAACTTGTATAAAAACCAAACTACACTTCCAAGTGTCAAAGGACATGAAAGGGAAGCAGGGGTTGAGAAGGGAATGAGACAACAAGATTGTAGCCTATCCGCGATGTTATTCAGTCTGTTCATTGACCAAACAGTAAAGAAAACCAATAATAATTTTTGAAAGGGAGTTCAAGGTCTAGGATAGAAAATAAAAAGTTTAAGATTAGCCTACAACATTTGAGTTCTGTCAGGGACAGGAAAAAAGCTTGGAAGAGCAACTGGACGGAATGGATAATATCTTTGAAAGAGGTTATAAGATGAAAGTCAGCACAGGTGGAAGAAGAATAATGGAATGTACTGGAATTAGATCCTGTGATGCTGAAGCAATTAGGTTAGAGAATGAGACACTGCAAGTAGTACATGACTGAGGATGGCCGAAGCAGAGAAGATGCAAAATCGTTACAGTAGAAAAGAAATTTGTTTACGTGTAATATAAATTTAAGTGATCGGATGTCTTTTGTCAAGTTATTTGCGAGAAGCGTAGCTCCATCTGGAAGTGAAACGCGGGCGATACACAGTTCAGACAAGCTGATCCATAAAGATTTTGAAAAGTAGTGCTCTTGTCCCCTCCGTAGATTGCTAACCGATGGGTGCTGGGTTCGATTTCCGGGCGAATTGGAGGTTTCCTTCACTTGAGTACTGGGTGATGTGTCGTCCATATCTTTATATCGTTATAACTGACACGAAAATCGCCTGCATGGCGTCGTATGAAAAGTCTAATCTATGTAGCAGGGTACAGCTTGACGCTATTGAATATTCTGAATGTCGAAGCGCACTGCCGTGTGGTCTTTCTGCTGCTGAGATGGATTCTTGAAGAATTCAGCAACCTGGTAGTAGATGAGGGGGGGGGGGGGGGGGGATAGGAGTTTCGGGATTAAAAATTGGATAGCCGCACCAAACCAGTCTACGAACTGAAGACCACAACAACAAGAATTTAAACAATAGGTTTGTTTACAAATAAATAAATCTGCTACCAGTCACGATTTTTCTTTATTTTACTATTCGCACGACGCGTTTCGAGAAATAATTCCCATTTGAAGTGCGTTTTCTGTGTGTGCATTAAGCCATTTCTTTTGATGTTGTCAGTGTGTGTGACTCTGCTTCATTTTGTTGACTTGTAAGTTTTCTAATGGTCCATTTGTGTAGAGTCTCACACACACTTAACATCACACACAACTTGTTGTACACTTTACATATAAAATATTTTCGATGTGCAAAGTGAACAACAAGTTGTGTGTGATGTTAAGTGTTTGTGAGACTCTACACAAATGGACCATTAGAAAACTTACAAGTCAACAAAATGAAGCAGACTCACACACACTGACAACATCAAAAGAAATGGCTTAATACACACACACAATAAACCCACTTTAAAATGGGAATTATTACTCGAAACGCGTCGTGCGAATAGTAAAATAAAGAAAAATCGTGACTGGTAGCAGAAGATTTACTTATTTATAAACAAACCTATTGTTTCTACAGCCGCAGGCTTTCTAAAACCATTTATAATGGATCAAATCAGATCAAAGAATTAAGACTCTTATAACTACGTTTCCCGTGACAGAGAACTGCTCTGAAAGTTTGGAAGTTGGAGAAACACACTGTCAGAGACGAACTTGGATAACTCAGTCAGTATTGTCCGTGAACGCAAGGTATCAGCCTCAGGCGCCGATCCAGCAAACAGTTATTTGTAAGGGCTGTGGTCTGCGAATCTTAATGAGGTGTCAGGACTGCCATAATTCTTACAATCACGGCATGTGAAAGCTTTCTTTTTCTTTTTTTAAAAAAACATGAGAAGAAGAAGAAAGAAAAAGATCACATCTGCGTGCACTAGAAGAGCATCGTCATAACAAGGGTGGAAGTCTGTTTACGTAAATATAATGAGAGGAACATTCCATTGTGAGTCTGTGACGACAGTCGGGTATTTGGCCGATCAAAGTTCCTCCAATAATTCCCGTGCCGCTCCGGCATCACAAAAGCCCCGCTGCCGCCGCCGCCCTTTTGTGTACACGGGAGTCCGTGGCGCGACACGTGCCGGCTTCTGGCGTCGCGACGGCTGCTGCCGCTGCCGCGTCTCGCAACGAGGTCAGGCCAGGCACGAGGCAGCGGGTGGCGGAGGAGGGGGCGTCGGGGGCAGGGGGCGGATGGGCGAGGCGTGGGGGCGGCGGCTGTGCGGACCGGCCGCGCATGCGCCGTGCCAGCGCGCGCGGTCACGGCCGCACACGTGTGGGCGGCGATTGGCGCTCGCCGCGCGGCGCTCGGCGCTTCCCAACCCTCTTCGTCTCTTCGCTTCCGCTGGCTGCGCCGTCATGCAGTCTGACGTCGGCTGGCGCTAATAAACGTCCCAAACCACGAGGGCCGGCTCTCTCTGGGGTACTTCTGTATACAGAGGGGGAACAGTATCTTGCCTTCATGAGACGCCAGCTAAGCGTAGGTTACGCGCGAGGATCTGGCGAGTAAATGTCACCATTATTTTTCCTTCACTTTTCTTTTCGTCTGCCTCCCTTAGATACCGTCTTTCCATTACGTCGGATTGCAGTGTTTCTGGTTGGCAGACTTACAAGAGCCTCGCACTTGTGTGGACCACCTCCCACATTTTAAAGACGTCCGTAATAGCAGAAACAGTTCATCATTAATCATCTTTAAAAAAGAATTCTTTTGTTTCACTAACTACCACTCCAGTCATGAAAACCCAAGTAATTTACATGGGACACGTATTTTTTGAACTAACATAAAAACATGCATTTTAGCCGAAACTTCCCGGCAGATTAAAACTGTGTGCCGGACCGAGACTCAAACCCGGGACCTTCGCTTTCGCAGGCAAATGCTCTATCGTTCTTTTTGCTGTAGACCTCTTCCACTTTCAGACGCTGTCCCCTAAAAAAAAAAATCTGATGCCAGAATGAGATTTTCACTCTGCAGCGGAGTGTGCGCCGATATGAAACTTCCTGCCAGATTAAAACTGTGTGCCGGACCGAGACTCGAACTCGGGACCTTAGTCTTTCGCGGGCAAGTGCTCTAACATTTGAGCTACCCAAGTACGATTCACGCCCCGTCCTGACAGCTTTACTTCTGCCAGTATCTCGTCTCCTACCTTCCAAACTTCACAGAAGCTCTCCTGCGAACCTTGCAGAACTAGCACTCCTGGAAGAAAGGATATTGCGGAGACATGGCTTAGCCACAGTCTGGGGAATGTTTCCAGAGTGAGATTTTCACTCTGCAGCGGAGTGTGCGCTCATATGAAACTTCCTGGCAGATTAAAACCCGGGACCTTTGTCTCTCGCGGGCAAGTGCTCTGCCATCTGAGCTACCCAAGTACGACTCACGCCCCGTCCTCACAGCTTTATTTCTGCCAGTATCTCGTCTCGGTCCGGCACACAGTTTTAATCTGCCAGTAAGTTTCAATATCTAATGCCGTCGCACTTCCACCCTTAAAGTTAACTACAATAGAGTTTTGGCACCACTTCGAGAAAAAAACGGAATACGGCTCCGATCGTTCAATAAAAGAACAGCAGGGGAAATGAAAGGATGATTTTTTTTTTCCTGGGAGGTGTCCGCAGCGGCCAAACGTGGGTATGAGTAGATCCTCTTCTCGGTCATCGAGGATTAAGCATCCTGTAACTACAGCTGATGTCTCACGTTCGTCCATTCTGTGCTACACCTTCAATCTGTTGTCGCATCCGGCACACCTCAATGCTCTGGAGGATGCATAAACGACGACCCCAAGTAACTCGCAAAAAGCGAACCCTACGACGTCTTACGCTGTGAAACCGAGTAGTTGCTCGATAAGCAGTACCAAAAGTACAACAACTCAGCAACGCCCTGAGTAAAAAAGTATGGCGACGCCACACCTTTTACCCATACCGTGACTTAATGTCGAGTAGCAGGGAAATACGTCAATTCAGGATGAAAACAGTTCGGCGCGCTCTACGGACTGAGCCGTCGGTCGCAAAAACAATGCCAACATGCAGCATGTGAGGAACCAACATTCGGCAGCCGTATCACAAACGAATGGCGCATGTCGGTGTCGACAGAGGTGCATCTGGGACAGAGAGGGGCCTCAGCAAGATGTATAGTGTATAAACGTTGGCGGGTGTGGAATTCTTCAGTCCCCATCACATACCACAGCGCCCGCACTGCGGTACCGACTGAGCTACCTAAGCACGACTCGTGACCCGAACTCTGCCAGTACCTCTTAACTCCAGGTCAGTCGGTAGAGCACTTGCGCTAAAGACAAACGGCCTGAGTTCGAGTCTCGGTCCAGCACACAGTTCTGATCCGCCAGGAGATATCAAATCAGCGCGAACTGCTCTTCAGAGTGAAAAACTCAATCTGGAAACGTCCCCCAGGCTTTGGCTAAGCCGTGTCCCTGCAATATCCTTTCTTGTATGAATGCTAATCTTACAGGTTTCGCAAGAGAGCGTCTGCGAAGTTTGGGAAGTAGGAAGTGATGAGATACTGAAGAAAGTACAGCTGTAAGGACGGGATGTGATTCGTGCTTGGGTTGCTGCCGGCACGGTAGCTCAGCGTGTTTGGTTGAAGGGCAGACTGTAACAAAAAAACTTAGTCAAAGCTTCAACGAGCAACTAGAATATGTGCCATATAACGTCCGCTCCGACAACTGCAAAAAAAAAAAAAAAAAAAAAAAAAAAAAAAAAGGCGTGGTAGCTCAGGCACTAGAGCAGTTTCCCGCGGAAGGGAAATGTCCCGAGTTCGAGTCTCGGCCCGACGCAGTTTTAATCTACCAGGAAGTCTCACAGCAGAGCACGCTGCTGCAGAGTGAAAATCTCATTCCGGATACATTCCAGCGGTTCATCGTAAGTCGCGATTCTACTTGCATAAATATTACATTCAAGATAGAAACAGTTTAAGATGTTGTCAAAATGACGCCAGTGACAGTGCAGAAACTTACGAATAAGTTTAAATGTGTTGTACATCAAACCGGAGAAGTGCTAGTAGGATCCGCGCTCTGAGGTTTACGTACGAACTTAATTATGTATGTGGGTGATAATAATAATAATTTCGCGTAGTTCAATGGCCTGGTGCAATTCTTTCTATTGTACGCCACTTGTACGACATGCATGTTCTTTACATACCCCAGATATCCAACCGGGGAAAAGGGGACCTACAGTTTAACATCGAATCCGAACCACGTGTTGTTTCTGGCAACTCCTCACATTGATGAGAGGTGAAAGCTAGTTTCAAAAGAAGACCGAGAAATCCGTTGTCTGTCTCGGTTTCCAAACACGCTCCCTATCTCGAGACCACCAGCATGTATACAGATAGTTCGACTGCAGGTTTTTATATGTCAGTTTGTGAGTAACAAAATAAAAGAAATACATTACTGTTCGGAAAAAAGGTAAACACCCAGACCGAGATATGTGACCGAAATGAAATTTTTTCCATTGACCAGGGATATGACACTACACAAACGATAGCCATCACAGACTTTGAAACTTCCCCTTTGTATGTAAAGAATGTCTGTGCTGGTAAACTTGTCTTCTACGTTATATTATACAGAAACAGCTGAGTAAAACTCAACGTGCTCAGACAGTTTTATCTTTACTTATTTTGATCATCACTAAACTGACACACAATAATTTAGATCAACGCAATCTGACTTTCAATGATCCCTACCAAAGAATAGCCCTCACTACCAATAACCGATACCTTTCATGAATCACTTACCTCACAAAGTCCCCCTTACTCGAAATACTGCAATACAGTGAGCGCCAATACTGCCAGCTAAATAAAAGATTCTAACAACTGAAGGCACTAACTACTGATAGGCTTGGTTAGCAAATGAAAGATTTTGATAGAGAACAAACAATGTATTTCTTAATAGTGTTCAAAAGTCATTACATCAGTTCATGACATCTAGTTTTAAAAGTTTTCTTTTTCTGGCGAACACACGTCCAGGTTGTCCGTTCATAGTAACCTCTAAAAACCCTGTCATCTCTATCCGTATATCCACCACTGCTGGCAGCTCACCTCCAACTGCCCATCGCTACACGCTGTTCCCATCCAACTGCCCAACACTACACTAGAGAATATTCCAACGAGTCCAACCAGCCACAGACTGCACACAGCGCAGTCAGCGATTTTCATACAGAGCAGTACGTGGCGTTACCAACATAAAAATCTAAACAGCTTACTTACAACTTGTTCTGCACTGTGACTGTGGAAATTACGTACGGAGTAGCGCCACCACGTGCTGCAGTCAGAGCCCTAAAGATCGTAGCATGGAATCAGAGAGCCCCTGAATATGCTGTTGGGGAATACTCTGCCACGCGGTTTGAGGCGTGTCCACTGTGGTTGCAGTAGAACCTGAATGAAGAAGAGGCCAACCGACCACATTACAGACACGTTCGGTGGGCGACATGTCAGGTGAACGGGTAGGCTAGCGAAACAGTGGTACCAGTCGTTCTACGTATAAGGCTTGGACATTCCTCGCCACATCCGGCCGGGCGTTGTCCCGCTGAAATGTGGCATGTGGAACAGCCTGCAGGAGGGGCAGTGGCTCTGGCTGTAAAACCTAGCCGGCCGGAGTGGCCGAGCGGTTCTAGGCGCTACAGTCTGGAACCGCGCGACCGCTGCGGTCGCAGGTTCGAATCTTGCTTCGGGCATGGATGTGTGTCATGTCCTTAGGTTAGTTAGGTTTAAGTAGTTCTAAGTTCTAGGTGACTGATGACCTCAGAAGTTAAGTCCCATAGTACTCAGAGCCATTTGAACCATTTTTTGTAAAGCCAACCTTGTGTAGCGGTAGCTGTTCAAAATGCCCTCAAGACGTATCAGGCGAGGCTGCGTGTTAAAGGCAGTCACACCCCAAACCATCTCACTTGCCGTCTCTCCACTATGCTGCTCAACAATACAGTCTGCCCGACTGCGTTCACCACGGCGCTGTCTAATGCGTAAGCGGCCATCACTGCAGGACAACCTGAAGTGCGACTCGTTCTAAAATATTTTGACATTCAGTATGCCAGTGTAGGCATTCACGTGTCCATTGCAATCTGCAGCATTGGTTGGTTCCGATAAATGGAAGCCGGCGCAATGGCATTCGTGCTACCAGTCCAGCCTGCAGAATGTCGCGTCGAACCGTCCATTTAGACACATCCACACGCGCAGCAGCGCTCCAACGGCGCCCCAAAACTATGGGCAAGACAGCGGTCGCCTCGCAGTGTCGTCGCATTGTGTCGGCGCTGTGTACGGCCCTCTTCTCTCCACTGCCTCCAAATACCTCTCACTGATGAATCAGCGTGCCCTATACGAGTGGCACCGTAACGGAACGACATACCGCCTGCCGGTGACCAATCATTCTGCCCTGTTCGAAGCACTCACATGTCAACATTCCACCATGTGATGTCAGCGGGGCATAGCGGTACTTGGTTACACGTCTCCATATCGTCAGGCGGTTCCGCACCCGCTGAGCATTGAGTAACACTGACTGTACGGTCACACAGAAGAGGGCGCCGTTAGCCTACTTACACGCCACCTCTCCGCCACGTGTATCACTTACTCTGCTCTACACGTTCTCTTATCACGGAGTGTTGCAGACATTGCTTCTGAGTGTTCCACTTTTACAAACCGTTTATTATGACTGCACTTACTAAGAAGATTAAACATTTTGCACTGCCAAAGGACGATAGATCTTAGAATCTGACATAAATTTCGACTTGATTACTCTACCCGTTCCTAAGAAAAAGGTGTTTCAAACGAAGGACGGACTGACAGACCAAAAATAACAAAAATAAACACTTTTTTGTAATGGTTTCATGAGGCCGGCACAAATTCCTCTCCTGAGCCAAACGTTTCATCTCAGAATAGCGCTCGCAACGCACGTCCTCAATTATTTTCTGGCTGAATTCCTATTTCTGTCCAGC
Source organism: Schistocerca piceifrons (assembly GCF_021461385.2). Taxonomy (NCBI): domain Eukaryota; kingdom Metazoa; phylum Arthropoda; class Insecta; order Orthoptera; family Acrididae; genus Schistocerca; species Schistocerca piceifrons. Next base: position 497,737,933 of record NC_060139.1, on the reverse strand, counting down.
TCTACAGTTTTTACCTTCTACAGTTCCCTCTAGCACCGTAGAGATAATTCCCTGATGTCTTAACATATGGCGTATCATCCTGACCCTTCTTCTGGTCAGTGTTTCAGACATATTTCTTTCCTCACCGATTCTGCAGAGAACTTCCTCATTACTTACCTCATCAGTCCACCTAATTTTCAACATTCTTCTGTGGCACCATATCTCAAATGCTTTGATTCTCTTCTGCTCTGGTTTTCCCACGGTCCATGTTTCACTACCACACTATGCTGCGCTCCAAACGTACATTCTCAGAAATTTCTCCCTCAAGTTAAGGTCTATTTTTGATACCAGTATACTTCTCAGAATGCCCTTTTTGCCAGTGGTGGTCTTCTTTCAATGTCCTTCTTGCTAAGTCCGTCGTGGGTTATATTGTTGCCTAGGTAACACAATTTTTTAACTACATCTACTTCGTGATCACCAATTATAGTGTTAAGTTCTCATTTCTGCTGGTTCTCATTACTTTCCTATTTCTTCGATTTACTCTCAATCCATGTGCTGTATTCATTAGATCGTTCATCCACTCAACAGGTCCACTAATTCTTCTTCACATTCACTGAGCATAGCAGTGACATTAGTGAATCTTATCATTGATATCCTTTCAGCTTGAATTTTAATCCCACTCTTCACCCTTTCTTTTATTTTCATCATTGCTTCTTCAATGTATAGATTGTAGAGTGGGGCGAAAGACTGTATTCCTGTCTTACACCTTTTTTAAACTGAGCACTTCGTTCTTGGTCTCCCACTCTTATTATTCCCTCTTGGTTCTCGTAACTATTATATATTATTGCCCTTCTTTCCCTCTAGCTTACGCCTGCCTTTCTCGGAATTAGGAACGTCTTGCACCATTTTACATCATCAAGCGCTTCTACCAGGTCGACAAATACTACGAATGTGTCTTTACTTTTCTTCAATCTTGCTTCCACTATCAACTGCAAATCGGAACTGCCTCTCTGGGGGCTTTGCCTTTACCTCTCCTAAAGCGAAAACGACCGTCGTCCAACACATCATCAATTTTCTTTTCCATTCTTCCAAATATTATTCTCGTCAGCAACTTGTATGCTTGAGCTGTTAACCTTATTGTGCGGTAATTCTCGCAGTTGTCGGCCTTCAACGTTTTCGGAACTGCGTCGATGATGTTTTTCCGAAAGTCTTACGGTATATCGCCAGTTTCATAAACCATATACACCGACGTGAATCGTCGTTTTTGGTCTCTACTCAGTGATTTCAGATATTCCGATGGAATGTTATCTATCCCTTCTGATTTATTTGGCCTTTACTCGTCCAAAGCTCTTTTAATACTGGATCTGTCTCTTCCCTGTCTACTCCTGTTTCTTCTTCTATCACGTCATCAGAGAAGTTCTCCCGCTCATACAGGCCTTCAACGAATCCTTGCCACCTATTCGCTCTCTCCTCTGCATATAACAGTGCTATTCCCATTGCACATTTAGTGTTGCCGCACTTGTTTTAAATTTTCTTTCCGACGATCATTTCTTTTTCGATTTCTTCGTTTTTCATGTAGCCGTTCCGCCTTAGTTTCCTTGTATTTCCTACATATTTCATCCCTAAGAGAATTGGATTTCTGTATTGCTGAATTTCTCTGAACATTTTGGTACTTCCTTTTTTAGTCGATCAACTGAAGTATTTTTCTGTTACCCACGGTTTACTCGCAGTTACTTTCCTTGCATCTATGTTTTTGTTTCCTATTTGTATGATTCCTTTCCTCTTCAGTTAAAATGCCTACTGAACTACTCCTTATCGATGTATCTATAACGTCAGAGAACTTAAAGCGTACCTCTTCATTCCTTACTCCGTGCGGCTCTAGTCGCTACAGTCACAGGTTCGAATCCTGCCTCGGGCATGGATGTGTGTGATGTCCTTAGGTTGGTTAGGTTTAATTAGTTCCAAGTTCTAGGCGACTGATGACCTCAGAAGTTAAGTCGCATAGTGCTCAGAGCCATTTGAACCAACCATTCCGTACTTCCGCACCCCACCTCCTTGTTCTCTGTGTCTTCCTGAGTACCTCATAAACTTTCTTCATCTCCACCAAACTGCTATCTTTGTACCTGCTCCTGGATAGGCCTTTCAATTCAATATCTTATTTCGGAACATCTGCCTGAAATTTTCTTGTACCACCTAGATTCGAACCAATTACATCCAAGTCGATCATCGATACAGAAGTGGTAAATAGCAAACGTAGCTGCTTAGAAAAAAAAGCTTCGAAAATTGAAAAACCCATCTTCGAAAAAAATCATTACCCATTCTCGAAACATAGAAACCTTCTTCGAAAAACTAAAACTTTTATGTTATAAATTACAACTAATCTTCGAAAAATTAGAGACCTCCAACTAAAAATTAAAATCTTTTCATGGAAACAGCTAAAAGTTTTTCTGTTAATACTCTGTCGCCAAGGGAAAAAAAAAGTTGAGGGTATTCCTGATAACTGATGTCCTTTTTTTTTTTTTTTTCACAATCCATCGGTCACATGTAGACAAATGCAGTATTCGTTTTTAGGGTACATAGTTATTGTTAGAAATTAATGTACAGATAAACTGTCCCATACGACGCGTTTTTGCTTTGTTACTAGTTTCCTCATCAGACTAGAGCGTCTTTAGGTATTCATTGCTCTCATCTAATTGAAATCTTCCCGTACCTTCCGTCCTTTTCCAAGAATACGGCTTCCTCCTGTAATTCCTGAACAAAGTATTCGCCATTACTAGCTGAAAGTTATTGTAGAACTCAGTCAGTCTTTCTCCTCCCTCATTCCTGCTACCATTCCAAAATCCCCCTTTAATCCTTTATCCTGCTGCTTCCAATACAGCTGCATTCCAGTCTCTCATGACTATTAGATTTTCATCTCAATTTACAAACCGAATCATCCGTTCAGTATCCTCTTATACTTTCTCTGTCTCTTCGTCTTCTGCTTGCGACGTTGGCACGTACGCCTGAACTACAGTTGTCAGTGTTGGTTTACTGTGGATTCTGATGAGAACAACCCTATCAGTGAACTGGTCACAGTAACTGACTCTCTGCCCCACCCTCCTATTCACAACGAATCTCACTCGCTTTATGTAATTTTCTGCTGCTATTGTTATAACCTATACTCGTCTGAGCAGAAGTCCTTGTCTTCATTCCTTTTCACTTTACTGACTCCCTCTGTATCGACACTGAGCCTTTGCATTTCCCTTTTCAGATATGCTAGCTTCCTTACCACGTTCAAGCGGCATACTTGCCTGATGCTGCCCTCACGTCGCGTTGGCGCGACATTTAAATTGCCGCTGGATCGTGAAGTCTCGCGGCAGCAAAATGAGGATATGGGGTGTGTTTAAGTGTGGAGAAGCTGAACCGTGTTGATACGTGAGCTGCACTACACCGTGGTTTGTGATTTGGTGGAAAACCTTTGGGTTGCTGGAGCTGAGTTTGCGGAAAGTACGGGGCGAGATAAAATGCCACAAGTCGCTGATTATTTGTTTTATTACTACATTCACTTTACAAACGAGAGTATCTTCAGATTTTAGTTGTCCTGATCGTACACCTTAAAAATTTAAATCTCTGATCAGCGCCACAGTCAACAGAAGATGTGAGCTTCGAATCTTCAACGTATTGCCATCAGAGAAATGAATACCTCAAGATTGTGACAATCAAAACTAGTAACAAAGCAAACAAGGCGTTGCGTATGGTGATTTATGTGTATATTAATTTCTAACGGTCACCGTATCTCTTAAATGGGATGCCTGCATTTGCTTACCCGTGAACAATGGATTGTACGCAAGAAAACAAACATCAGTCGCAAGAACACCCTCAATGTCTTTCTTGCTTGGCGACAGTCTTAGTTTTTTTCCAAAGAAAACATTATACGTACTTCTATGAAAAGTTTTTAATTTTTTGGAAGGAGATGTTTAATTTTTCGAACATTAGTTGTAATTTATCATATAAAAGTTCTACAGTAGCTTTTCTAAGAATATTTCTAGATTTCAAAAATGTGTAATTATTTTTTTCGAAGATGGGTTTTTTAATTTTCAAAGATTGCTCCTAAGTAAATAAGTTCGCTAATTACCACTTGTGAAGCGATGATCGACTCGGATGTAGTTGGTTCGAATCTAGGAAGTGGAAGAGTTTCATCACCGTATTTATTCTGGTTGGCAAGAGATAGAGTTCACAATCAGCAGATTTTCCTCAGTGTCCGCGGTATGTAATGAAGCGAAGGAATGTGTACTTTTGATGGCAATGAGGAGTCAATTTCCGTGTACCCTTCCAAGCTATTCAAGTGGAGTAGGGTACATGTCGCCACTAGGTGTCACCCATACTTAACTTTGATCAATATTCGATGCAAACACAACCAAACACTATACACACGCCCACTACAGTCACCTACACTCAACACACACAAGCAAGACACAATTATCAAACACTACGTGAATGAAAGGTGCACTGTGACCGGAGGATCAAAAAACTACGCAACCAGGTGGCTCACCTCAGCCCACTGTAAGTCTCAGTATTCCAAGCTATTCGACTTTACTTTACCTTTACCCTTCTTTGCATCTTGCCTTTTTAGGGACCTAACTTCCACAGCGTCTAAATACCATTATGAGATACATGTTCTGAAAAATCAAACTGCCTTTTCCTGCTGCTAGTTACTTTATCTATCCCATACGCGTTTCATCTTCTCCTGTTCTAAGGCATCAACATTGGGATCTATAAAGATACAGTTTTGTTAGTTATAGATTATCAAACAGTTCACTTTGCGATTTTTTGTAAAAATGTAATTACTTACGATTTGCTGATCTGCGTTTCCTCACATCTGGTCTGGAGATCGCACTACCACTTTTATCACTGTCCTATATTCACTCACATCTTTGTGTTTGCGCCATCCACACACTGTTCACCATGTTTCTCACTCTTTTTTGTGGTGGACTATCGTTCTTCTGTCACTTGATACAACTATTTCGTCGTACACTTCTTTTCACAGCGTAAATATTGCGACTCCATTACGTGTTTCATCGTCTTTGGTATGTTTACCCATGTGTTGTCACCCTAACGAAGTATATGTTCGTTACTAACTTTTGTTTATGATGTTTATACCCTGTGTGTGCGTATGAGTGAGAGAGAGAGGGGAGGTATAGAGCCGATTTGGAGGGGGGGGGGGGTGAGGGGCGGTTATACTAGCTGTTAGCGAGTGGCTGAAAACTTTGGTGACAGCTGTTTTGACTTTTCGTTTCAATATTCTGGGGAGGGGCCATGGATGAGTGAGTGTAAAGATGTTGGGTTCTATTATTATTACATTGAACAGTATTATTATATTTATCGTTTTTGCGAACATTGTTCTATTATTTTATCTGTTAGTGTAAATAATGAATTGCTTGGCATGTGTACTTGGTCATTCAACAGGATTTTCACCTCTGCTTTGGTTTTATGTATGTGGTAATTTTCTTGCATGGTCAGAAGCTGATTTTTATTGTTGATTCTGATTATTCTCATGTCATCTTCTCTAGTGGTTGTTTTGTTGTCATTTTCTCTTAGGTCTTCTGCAACAAATGTGGAGTGGTTTGCCCCATATTTCCATGTTCTCAAGTGTTCCTTGTATCGGACATCAAATGTTCTCCCTGTTTGCCCTATGTATGTGCCTTCACAAGTGTTACACTGTAGCTGGTATAGACCTGCTTTTTGGTATATGTCTCTGTTTTTTGTCAGTTTTGGGGTGTACTTTTGTATAGAATTGTCTGTTGTGTATGCTATGTTTATTCCCCGTCTTTTGAAAATTTTGGTGATTTTGTGGGTGAGTTTGTGTTTGTATGTCATTGTGTACCATCTTGTGTTTTCTTTCGTCTTTTTCTGATTATCCGGTGTAGTTGTTATGGGACTGTGTGTTTGTGTTTGGTTCTGTTGTGTCGTTATCTGTGGTTTGGAGCTTTCTGCTTTTATTTTACTTTTAATTTTGTTGTTTAGCTTTGTGACTGTGTTATTATTGTAACCATTATTATGTGCTATCTGCATTATAATGTCCAGTTCTTTTTGGTAGCTTTCTTTGGTGAGTGGTACTGTGTTGAGTCTATGGAGCATGTGTCGAAGTGCTGCTTGCTTTTGTGCGTGTGAGTGGTACGAGGATTGGCCAATGATAATCTCCGTTGCTGTGAGTTTCATTTCAAACATATGTTTATTGTTTTCTTTTTTGATTGTTATATCCAGAATGTTAATTTGGTTGTTCTGTTCTCTTTCAATTTTGAATTTTATATTTTTATCTATCGTGTTGATGTCAGTATGTAGTTTTTCAATTCTTGTTTGTGGTTCATCTATTAAGCAAAGGATGTCATCCATATACCTGAACCAATATAATATGTTGTATTCTTTTGCTACTATTTTTGTGAAAATGATCTCTTCTATGTGGTTTACAAAAATATTTGCTAAAGCTCCTGAAACTGGAGACCCCATTGGCAATTCATCTTCTTGTAAATAAAATTCATTATTGAACTGGAAGTAATTTTATTCTGTTATGAGCTTTATTAGTGTGCATATTTCCTTAATCTGTTCATCAGGGAGTTGACTATAAGTTTTAAAGTTCTTGTGTATAATTTCTATTGTTTCTGGTACTAGTATGTTGGAATACATGTTTTCTATGTCAAATGAGAGGAGTGTTGCTGAGTCTGGGATTTTTATATCTTTTATTTTTTGTATTAGCTGTGTAGTGTTTTTAATGATTCTGTCTTCTTGTACTTTGAAATTTTCAGACAGTACTTTTAACATGTATCCTGCAAGCTTGTAAGTGGGGGATTTTCTGAAATCTAGTATTGGCCTTACAGGAAGGTTCGGTTTGTAGATTTTTGGTTGGCTTCGGAGGACTGGTGCAGTTACCATTATGAGAATATAGGCCCGCCACTATTTACAATTTACATTGACCATTCCGCGTTCATAGTCGTTTTATTCACTTCGTACGGCAGTAATCACTTTTGCCCGCATCTCGTGGTCGTGCGGTAGCGTTCTCGCTTCCCACGCCCGGGTTCCCGGGTTCGATTCCCGGCGGGGTCAGGGATTTTCTCTGCCTCGTGATGGCTGGGTGTTGTGTGATGTCCTTAGGTTAGTTAGGTTTAAGTAGTTCTAGGTTCTAGGGGACTGATGACCATAGAGGTTAAGTCCCATAGTGCTCAGAGCCATTTGAACCATTTGAAGTAATCACTTTCGGAATCTTTTCACATGAATCACCTGAGTTCAAATGACAGCTCCGTCAATGCATTGCCCTTTTATACCTTGCGTGCGCCAGAGTAGAGCCATCTATATACGTACTTATCGCTATCCCATGACTTTTGTCGTCTCACTGTACTGCACCAACTTTTTTGTCGTCAAATTCGATAACAAAACTTATGAAGCTGTGTTCGAGCTTGTATGATTAAACAGCGAACTGATTATATTTTGATCGTCTGTAGACTAACTACCTCATCGACTAGTGTATTAACTAAGCAGCATAAATTTAAATATAACTCAGTTGCACGCTATTAATTATGACTGTATCATGTAAAAGTTACCTAAAAAAATAATTTTCTGCCTTGAAAAGTAAAACATTCGATAAGCCTATCCAGAATGAAGTAAGGAGTTCTGGCTAGGTAATTTCGTTCAGAATCGAATTTTATAATTTTGTCCCGCGTGATCAGATGTGAAGTAAAGTACAAAACAAGGTAAAAAGAACCTAGTCTGCTCCAGTATATCACTTAATCAGTGGAAACAGTCACGACACTATCGGGGTGAAGGACACTGCGTCATCCACTGTATAGTGATTTTGAAAGTGTAATGGTTTTAGAGGTATGGGAGTTTGTTTTGTTGGGTCTCTATTATTTGTCATTGCGAAGCTATGTTGATCAGTTCTTTTTATCATCTTTGTACGTCGGCTTCAATTAAATATTATCAATTCTCTTTGAAGTAATAGTTCAGTAAACAGCGCTTGTTTCTGTTTCTGCCACATCCAAATCAACGACGTTATAAATTTTTCTATTTCGTTATATCATAGTTTAGGAAAGTACTACTCTAAAAATATTTCATATTATGAGACTGGTATCTGTAAATCTGAGGTACTGTGACACGCATACAAAAACGTATAGCGAAAACTAATGTTTACATCAATTTACGTGTATTTCTTTATTTCACTGTCTTTGTATGTTAGCTATATATTTGAAGATGACTGTGTCATGAGTCGGTGCAGTTGTATCTGATGAGTATGGAGTTGTATGAGTACAGTTGTAAACCTTTCGAACTAAATCATGTCTGACGCACATGTTATGCGAGCAAGAATCGTAACTAAAAATGAGTAAATGCATGTGTTTCATGAGTACACGTTAATTAGTAAAATCACCAGAATCGCCAGTTCCATTTCGCAATTTGCGAGAACATTTCTTCATTTAATACGGCTATAAATCATCAGTAGTGTCTGTTGCTTGCTTGCGTGTCAGAAGGAAAATTGCACCGAACTTTACAGGTATGTCCAATACATACATTTCAGTACCGTATTTCATGCCAAAGCCAAGGCAATCTGGGGTGAAGACTAATTAAGGCCTCTCCTGTACAGGAGTCACGTAATTACATGAGCACTCTGCGATGCAGGCACTGGGGCATGTGGAAGTCTGTGTCTCTCCGGGAAACGTGCTCGTGTAGCCGAAGCGACTGAGGTGACCGGTCGCGTAGAGCAGGAAATCCGGGTTCGAGTCTCGGTCCGGCGCCTATTATCATTTGTTTCAAGAAAACGTATAGCTGATGTGGTACCATATTTGCTGTTTGCGAATACATTTCCTGAGTTGGAAAGAATCAGTGGTATGCTCTTGTGACGATAAGCCATGTAGCCACTGAACTCCCCGCAGCATTGTTAAATTTGAGTAACAGTGAAATTTTTGGGGTGTGTTTTATAAAGGAAGATTTAAAATCAAGCGTAGACGACGTTTATCGAAATTCTGGATTTTTCCGTGATAAATTAAACTTTCTTTCAGTGAGTAAGACTTCTGCGCAACCCGCTGTCCAGTTATATTTGAACTGTCTTAGTCCAATTGTGTATATTTGCACAGTATTCGAGTGAGCATTCAAAACGGTTAAACTCCATGTGTATTTAGACTCTATTCATTTTTTACAGTTTTTCTCAGTTGAGGAAAATCACACTACTGGCCATTAAAATTGCTACACCAAGAAGAAATGCAGATGATAAACGGGTATTTATTGGACAAATATATTATACTAGAACTGACATGTCATTACATTTTCACGCAATTTGGGTGCATAGTTCCTGAGAAATCAGTACCCAGAACAACCACCTCTGGCCATAATAACGGTATTGATAAGCCTGGGCATTGAGTCAAACAGAGCTTGGATGGCGTGTACAGGTACAGCTGCCCATGCAGCTTCAACACGATACCACAGTTCATCAAGAGTAGTGACTGGCGTATTGTGACGAGCCAGTTGCACGGCCATCATTGACCAGACGTTTCCAGTTGGTGAGAGATGTGGAGAATGTGATGGCCAGGGCAGCAGTCGAACATTTTCTGTATCCTGAAAGGACCGTATAGAACCTACAACATGCGGTCGTGCATTATCCTGCTGAAATGTAGGGTTTAGCAGGGATCGAAAGAAGGGTAGAGCCACGGGTCGTTATACATCTGAAATGTAACGCCCACTGTTCAAAGTGCCGCCAGTGTGAACGAGAGGTGACGAAGACGTGTAACCAGTGGCACCCGATACCATCACGCCGGGTGATACCCGAGTACGGCGATGACGAATACACGCTTTCAATGTGCGTTCACCGCGATGTCGCCAAACACGGATGCGACCATCATGATGCTGTAAACAGAACCTGGATTCATCCGAAAAAATGACGTTTTGCTATTCGTGCACCCAGGTTCGTCGTTGAGTACACCATGGTAGGCGCTCCTGTCTGTGATGCAGCGTCAAGGGTAACCGCAGCCATGGTCTCCGAGCTGATAGTCCATGCTGCTGCAAACGTCGTCGAACTGTTCGTGCAAATGGTTGTTGTCTTGCAAACGTCCCCATCTTTTGACTCAAGGTTAAATGTCGGTTAAATTTCGTGTCTGTAGCACGTCATCTTCGTGGTGTAACAGTTTAAATGACCAGCAGTGTATAAGCCGCTTCACGGAGGGCAGTGTTTTTGAAGATTTCACCAAAGGTGAGTGCTTTCAGTGTTAACAGGAATTCAGTACAATTAAACCGCGCTGCTGCATGCGATACATCTTAGATCATGAACAGTAAAAATATTCCAAATTCGGAATTGAGAAGATCTATATCAGAGTAGAACCACAACCGATAGTGATTTATTTACTTAGCGTATGGTATTACATATGAACGGCGACTAGCTGTTGTGGATTACATAGTAAAGCAGCCGAAAGTGATTTTGAGAAGTGACAGAGTAGCGCAATGAGCAGACGGTCACACGGTGGGCACCAAAAGGGAAAAGCAGAACAATGTGGCGAAACTGGTTTGTTTAACGGTGTGTTGCGGGTGGCAGGCATCAATAGCATGACGTGGACAGCAGCGAGCCGCGAGACGCCGGACACGGCAGATTCTCCAGCTGAGCGGCTGGCTAATTGGTGGGAGGGAGGGAGGACTGACAGCTGCCGCAGCAGGCGACGGTCCGCGACCTGCTGTTGATGGGCGTAGCGTTCGGAACCGCAGAAGTGACAACTAACAACACGTCGCGCCTGCCCAAGACAACGAAAGATAAGTTAAATTCATTTTGTTTGGTGTCTGTTAGTGTCAACAGGTTTGACAGTATGGAAGCAAGGTGACGATACCGTGGTTTTGAAGAAAGAACATTTGGTACATTTTTTGTGTGAGTGCAAGGTAAATTAGTACTGTACAACAAGTGACAGAATGGGGATATACTTTGAAGAGCCAAAGGAACTGGTACGCCCACCTAATATCGTGTAGGGACACCGCGAGCACACAGAATTGCCGCAACACGACAAGGCATGAACTCGACTCATGTCTAAAGTACTGCTGGAGGGATCTGACACCAAGAAACCAGCAGGGCTGTGTATAAATCCGTAAGTGTACGAGGGGGTGGACGTCGCATCCTAGATGTGCTCACCAATATTCATGTCTGGGGAGTTTGGTGGCCCGCGGAAGTGTTTATACTCAGAAGAGTATTCCTGGAGCTACTCTGTAGCAGTTCTGGACGTGTGGCGTGTCGCATTGTCCTGCTGGAATTTTCCTAAGTCCGTCGCATTGCACAATGGACATGAATGGATGCAGGTGATTATACATGATACTTACGAACGTGTCACCTGTCAGAGGCGTATCTAGACGTATCAGGGGTCCCATATCGCTCCAACTGTACACGCCCCACACCATTACAGAGCCTCCAACAGCTTGAACACTCCCCTGCTGACATGCAGGGTCTATAGATCCATGAGGTTGTCTCCATACTCGTACACGTCCATCCCGTCCATACAATTTGAAACGATACTCCACCGACCAGGAAATATGTTTCCAGTCATCAACGGTCCAATGTTGCTATTGACGGTCCCAGGCTGGGCGTAAAGCTTGTGCGCCGACTATAACACCTCGTTCAAACTCCCTTAAATCTTTACAACCTGCCATCCTAGCAGCAGTAACCGATCTGACAACTGTGCCAGACACTTGTTGTCTTACATAGGAGTTGCCAGTGACAGCGATGTATTCTGCCTGTTTACATATTACTGTATATGAATACGCATGCCTATACCACTTTCTTTGGTGTTCCAGTGTAGAAATTAGCAGCGTTTCAGATGATAACAAACACCAATTATTTACAACTGTGGAGATGAAACAGGAACAGGATGCGTTTGCAGATGCAACTATGGGGGACAGTTTTAATTTTAACAATAGTCGAGTCAACAACAGTAGATATTAATTACGTATGTATAGAAGTAATGAAGAAGAAACAGTGGAAGGTGATGTTAAAAAACTGTACCGTTCCTTGTAAAGCAAATAAAACGCGAGGAAAATAAACCGCCGGCCGTGGTGGCTGAGCGGTTCTAGGCGCTATAGTCTGGAACCGCGCGACCGCTACGGTCGCAGGTTCGAATCCTGCCTCGGGCATGGATGTGTGTGCTGCCCTTCGGTTAGTTAGGTTTAAGTAGTTCTAGGTTCTAGGGGACTGATGACCTCAGAAGTTAAGTCCCATAGTGCTCAGAGCCATTTGAACCATTTTTTTGAACATAAACCGGAAAGTGTTCAGAAAACGTTTGCGAAATTAGTGATCACAATGAAGTAACAGTCTGTTAACATAATTACACTGGCTAGTGATCTCAGCCAGAAAGCTGGTTAACAATCTAAGTAATTTGACCTGTGAGCTCAAACAACACGCCGGTAGCATTAGTAGTTTGGCTGCTGAGCTTAAACGTTTCAAATCTAGGGTGACCAAATCATTTTCGGAGAAAATGTATAAAATAATAATAAAAACGGATTTATTATGATTTTTTAAAATACTATAGGTGTTGAATTTTTCAGAAGATAAAATTATCTAAGCTTTAAATGTTACTGAGCAGTTGTAGATGGGGTTGACTGTCCTTGGAGAAAAGAGTATTTTTCACTACTCCCAGCCTTCTTGTTCATGTCTTTGTTCTTTGATACGTAGTGGTAAGGTTCTACTAAACAACAACGGGAAGTATTTTCGCAGCTTTATGATTGCTGGTATCAGTGAACATTCCGTAGAAAGAAGACTTTTTGGTATTCTCAAGGTTTTCCTTTAAACTCTGGGAAGCCATGACTGCTTTTATTTGGGCAGTACTTTAATTCTTGCCGAACTAAACTTTTTTTGTAATGGAAGAATCGTCAAGCATAAAGCTAATAATCTTATTAGTACAGTCAAGATCTAAAGGCTTTTTGGTGTTTTACCATGTGTCAGGCTAGTGTTAAAGCTCAGTTGCTCGAACATTCACGTCTTAACTCGATACTTTTGTCGAGTTTTACTGCATTTCGGTGTATTAAATCTATTAACGTGTCTCTTTGACTTGATGTGATCAACTATGTCAGAACACCTACAGTGACTGATACAAACATAACTGTTACATACCGACCACTCTGCTTCGTAACTAAATCGACCTTTCTTAATAACATTCCACTCCTTACAATAACTGACACTGAATTTGCAGGCGCGTTTCAGCATTGCGTTTTCCAACTAAATAGCAACAATCTGGCTAATATGAGAAGCCATCGGTACAGGTTGTCTGACATAACTGCAACAGCTACGCTGTTCTGACAATGACAGTGGTAAGTGACGCGAGAATCGTACAATTTTCATAACTCTTCTCAAGTTGCAACGTCTAGAACTGTTACGATAATGTAACTACTCTTCCGCCACCGCTAAAAATAAATCATTGTTTCAGTATATCAATACTGATACAGTGATTACTGTGGGACTATGCAGGTTAGAAAAATAAGCTAAAATGTATTAATTTATAGGGACTTACTCTGTTTAATAGAAACAAATCTCTAAAAACGTGTAGAATTTTGTAAAATATATTTACAAACTTAATACCGGGACTGTTGGGCATCCCGAAACAATTTTTCGGAACACTGTATCTTATGACGAAAATCCGCGACAATTTCCATCTAACGGACGTTTGGTCACACAATTTTGGAGCGCATAAAATGTCCAAAGAAAATGCTAGGAAGTATGATTATAAGTTGAAAGTATTACGTCGGATCGTCGGTTAAAAGTATTTTAGTGGTTCGACTTGTTCGCGGAAATGTGTGCGAAATTCTTTATGAAACTAGTGTACAATACAGCACTTGATTGCTGGTCAATAACTTCCACTAGTGGGACACATTGGTATTAGAGCAGAAATGAACAGGCTACAGTGAACAGTGATACCTGTTAAATTAATTTTGAAATGTAATGCAGAAATGGCTGCTTTAACATTAATGTGTAATTAGGTTAACCGTTGATACAAGAGTGGATGAACTGAGGCATTGCTAGGGAATGCGTTACGTACCAAAAGGATAACAAAGCGAAGTAATATTGATTTGTCTCAAAGCGCCATTATTTCCATTTTTAATTAAGTTAATATCTGCAAGTATATGGGACATGTTTGCATTAGGCTATAATGTCAAGTTTATTTAGTGGGGATGTTTATTTAGTAAAGAAGTTTATTTAGTAACGAAGCGTGTTCTCTCTGTAAAGCTCCCATACTCGAGGTAGATAGCCGCAGAATTAATAAACTAATTACGTTAGAAAGAGCTTTACGTAGCTCCTGAAAGCATACAGTGAGGAGATAAATTGAATCATAATCTACAAAACAGGGAGTTCAGTCAGCAATGAGGAAGAACAACATCCCTGAAGATTTATGGACAAATAGAGAAGAGTGGAGAACAATAATTAGTGACTTACTGTAATCTAGAATAAGTGCTGGAAAAACGTACTCACATTGTAAATCCAGAATAATAATAAATCTACAAAACGTATAAGAAAAGTTTAGTGCTGTCGATTCTGTTCGTAACAGTAAATTACAAGCTTTGGAGTGCATAATTAATGTTGAAAGTGAAATATCTGTACAGTTTGAAAACAATGCATTCTGCTCGTGTGGATGTGGTGAAGTCTAATGTGGATGTGCTGCCAAGTCAAGTCAGTGCAGAAGTAATCTGCATGAGCGCGCTTGTACAGTGGTTAGTGTAGAAAATAATTGGAGCATGAGCATTAACCTTGTAGAATGTAATTTTGTAACTGAGTTACCTAAAGTGGCTTACGTCGCTGAAGACAGTTTCTGCTATTCTATCCCTCTGGTAACGTGCAGTCCAAAGAATTTTGGAACGATGTTGAAAATGAGTTGCCTATATTTTGCAGTGACAGACGAAAGTTTGAGTTTATTACTTCAAAACTTTTAGGAGACGCTAAGTTTCGGGGATTACTGCAACACAACAGTATGATGCACGGAAATAATTTAAGAATGCCTGTTTTCAAGAATACTGGGGTCGACGAAAGGAGATGGAACTGCAAAACAATTTCTGCGTGCGAGAAAAGTTGAATCTTAAAAAATAAAACGTTAAGTGATTTGCTTTAAAATTGCAGACTTATTTCTCAAATTTAAGTCATAAATTGGAGCCCAAAAACTCATGTGTTTATATGGGAAGCAATCCATAAACTGGCAAAAAAATCATCGCACCTCCCAGGGATGACGTTGGGAAGTTCACTAACTACTTTTGGAGGATGGAAACGTTAATGCAGAAACGGATCAGGTGAACTAGTATTTTAGGGATCAGGGAAATACAGACAGCAAATAAAATATAATTGTCGACAGATGGGAATATATCGGAATAACTGTAGTGGTAGGAGAGGCAGGATGTTCGCACCATGTTCCAATCTCCCCACAAGGTAATTACGAACAAGACCCTATTTATAGATCATCCTCACTAATGCATGACAGTGCAGATATACATACTAAGCAGCAGACGGTGAGTACGAATTGAAAGTGGTGCACAATCGCAGAATAATATCCTGTCAACAAAGTGGCTAGCGTTTTCAGAACGGGAACCAGTAACTTGAAGCTGCTGGCTATACTTTTGAAGCGTCGGAATTGTGAGACCAAAGTAGAGAGTGCAAATGTACAACTGTGGAAAGAAAATAAACAAAGATAAAAATGCATATTTTAATAGTGGCTTGAGAGAATTGTTGAACAGAAACAGGGAAAGTAAATATTGCAATACAGGTAGTTTTTCAGATGACTCTATAGAACAAAATGAATAGTCAGCTAACCAGGATATCATGCACATTGGAAGTGACAAAGAACCTTGTCAGAAAGAATGGGAGATCAGAACCAAAAAAGTTCTGCATGATATGGAAGAGGAAAATATGTATGGAGTGTCAGAGATGATAAAGGTACATTTACTTGTATCAGCGGAAAATGTGAAAGAGGATGAAGACAATGGAGGTCAGGGTTGAAGGCGAATACGTGGAATTTCAGAGAGAGAAGGCATACGTACAAAGGTATTTTGATTTGTCCTCAGCTGACATACTGACTGTCAGACAGAACTGAGTGAAAGCAGTTACTAGACACGGAGAAAGTTTTGTTTTAAGAGGAACTGAAAATGATTACAGTTCACTGGAGTATCTGAAATAAATAACTGTGAAAAAAGATAGGGCACCTGATTATTAATTTGTTAGTGCATGATGAAGAGGTAAGGGTACAGTGTTCATCTGCCAGTACTCTGATATACGTTCCGTTTGTCAGAGATGGGTAGATACTTCACCTGATAAGAAATAATTAGTTAGAATAGGAGTTTCTGGTATTTAAATAATTGTTGCTAAGGCAAAAGAAAGGTGCCAAACATAAAGCAATATTACCCACAAAAATAAATGGTGTCCAGTTGTATCAAAAATTTCTCGTAGTCCCAGATATGGATGTTGACATTCTGATCGGTACAGATTTATTGAATAAGTGTAAAGGAAATATGGATTTTATGGAGAATTCTCCGATCCAAACAATAGATGGGAGGAATAAAATGCAATCTTTTCAGGGAAAAGAAAACAACTGCTAAAAGGGATACTATTCACAATTGATATAGTAGAAACAAGGAAGTGTTTGAATGGTACAATGAATATAGAGAGTAAACCAGCATGGATCCAATGGAATTAGAAGCTATAAAGAAAAAAACAGTGGAAAAAGTGAAAGTAACTCACGAATGAGACGAAAGAGCCTTTTGAGATGAGAAACAAAGTAGACTTCAAAACACATGTGCATTAGGATAAATGTAAATGTCGTGTGACTAGGGCCTCCCGTCGGGTAGACCATTCGCCGGGTGCAAGTCTTTCAATTTTACGCCACTTCGGCGACTTGCGCGTCGATGGGAATGAAATGATGATGATTATGACAACACAACACCCAGTCACTGAGCGGAGAAAATCTCCAACCCAGCCGGGAATCGAACCCAGTCCCTTAGGATTCACATTCTGTCACGCTGACCACTTTTTTTTTAAATTTCATTTTTTTCGCTTTCGTTCGTTGAATCTGCTCGGGGCGGACGTCGTAAGACATCTGTTTAAGTTCGTTGTTGATCGATAAACTACGTTTTTTTATTACAAGGGCTGCTAACGCTCTGACTGAACACGCTGAGCTACCGTGCCGGCTGACCACTCAGCTACTGGCGGCGGACTGCATTAGGATTAACGGATAGGAGTGAGGCCTAGGTGGACTTGCGTTGTACGCAATGCTAGGTGAGTGTAGGTCACCAGATACCCGAGTTATTGTCAATGTTGCTTCAGTTTGGTTTCATGTTGTCAATCTTTCTCTTCTGTCATTCTGAAACTGTAACTTCCAGCATTCTTCACTAGCTGGCTGCGGGTGGGTATGTCAACAGGCAGTGGGCTACAGATATGGTTACCAGTAGTTGAGAAAGTGTGTAGGAACTGGTAAAGAGAGTAATAAATACATTTAGAGAGAAAAGTTATTAATGCAGAAACGAGTCTGTAAGAAATACTTGGTGCTGAAGTGTATAACGTTGTGTGAAAATAGATATACGCAAGTAATCATTACCAGGTTTGACTTGAAAAGGCAGTAGCATGTATGCTGAACGTAACTGTGAAACTGATTGAGAATTATTCTGTGAGTCAATACATGTGTTGTTTTGAGAATGGAAGGTGAATAATTTTTAAGGGAACAACTACAGTGCTGAAGAAATTCCAGTAAGAAAGTGAAACATACATAGTACTGTTTAGGTGACTAACCTGGCACGTATGAGAGAAAGTGGGAACGCAAGAAAAGTTTTGTTTAGGTGCCTAACGTCAACCACATGAGGCAAAGTGAGAATGAAAGACAATGCCGTGGGGCGTTGTGGAAATAATATTTATGTTTTTGTATATGTATATAATGTACTCTTGTCATGAGTGAAAGATTAAAAACAGAAGATGTTTAAGAGGCAACGTTGTTTGCCCATTTTATGTGTGACCATGAATAAAGTTAAGGGTAAGAACAGGCAAATAATGATAACCATGCTGTGTTTCATTTACGTAAAACATTATGATTTTTCTTGTATAATTATATGATAAACTGTTAAGCAAATATTCTGAGCTACTTAAAGAAGAGTAAAATGTGATTTCATTGCCAAACTTATGTCGCTCAAGTTTTTTATATTTTCAATCTCAAGTAACGATTTCGTGAGTCCACTTTCTGTGTGCCATTTGAGAGTAGTAGTAAGTAAGATTCTGCGTTAATTGATTCGCACTGAAGAGAAAGAATAAAACATTAGCAGAGTTAATTAATAATGGAGAGAAGTAGGAATAAAATTCGTTATAAGCTTTTACCTCTTAAATAAGTAAAGCTAAGAAGGGAATCTAACTATATTATGTTTACAGGACTTATGTTTCGTGGAGTGAAGCCTCTGCATTAGCTCTAATTTCTCGAATTTTCTCGTCGTGGTCATTTCGTTCGACGTATTAGTGAAGAAGTAATACGTTGCGCGCCTCTTCCCGAAAAGTACTCTATCGTATGTCCAGTAGTAAACCTCTCCGTGATGCACAGCTCCTCTCTTGTAACGTCTGCCACTGGAGGTGTCTCTTTTTTTTTCTTTTATATATATATATATATATATATATATATATATATATAGAGAGAGAGAGAGAGAGAGAGAGAGAGAGAGAGAGAGCATGGACCTTTTCTGCCTCTTATATCAGTCCTACATGGTAAGGGTTCCAGAATGATGAACAATACTCAAGAATCAAGCCACTTTTTTCGTGGATGAGTTGCATTTTCTTAAGATACTTCAATCCCAGTCGGGCAACTGCTTTACTTGCTATTTGTTTCATGTGTCCTTAAGAAGAATGGCCACTCTTAATAGTTACTTCTAGATATTTTATGGTAGATACTGTTTCCAGTAATAGTATTCCATCAATAGTATAGTTTTACAGTAGTGGCTTTCTTTTCCTGTGGTTGCCTACCTACATGTGACAGAACCCTGAACTGTATCGAAAGAGAGGGTCGAGTGTTACGGACACCACACAATTAAGATGCCTTAATGACATAAGTAATGTGTTTTTAAAGGAAATGAACACTGCAGAAGTGGCTCTTCAAAGATACGATTGAAAGTTCATACTGTAAACAATGTTCAGGCCTCCAGCATAATGATACAACCTGAAATATCAAAGGATTAAACATCAGTGATATTAGATGCGGTAAAGGCAATTTCAAAAAATTAGTACTTTGTAGGGAACTAATCTCTGATAAGGAAGAAAAACCTTAGTTCAGTAAAACCTGATTTCCAAAACAATGTAACACTTTTGAATATAGGTATCTATCTCGTGAAGGTGCAGAGATCTAGGAAAAAAATGTAAAATATGTGAGTTAGTGTGTATAGAGCCAAGTCTGAATGTGTAGCAACAAATTTTGTGTATGATTTGATAGACTGAAATTGCTGTAGAAATGGTATTTAGAAAGTGCTACAGAAACTTCAGAATCACATTGGGTGTATGCTGTAGCCTTATGCACTGCACTCAGGAAGCAGGAAGATTTGTCTCAGTGTCTGTCGTTGCCTTGCCGAACACGTTACCCCTCGGGATCCTGACACCTCTCGCTGTTTGCTGGCTGAGTGTTGCAGGACTAGGCTCAAGCGTGCGCTCTGCTGATCATCTAAATTACACACCTACCTGGAAATTAATACAGACCGTTGTCATGACTCAGTTACGGTGAAACCTTGTGTAGATTTTCAGAATAACCGTATTTCACTAATGTATGAGTTTTATACTTCAAGTAGTCCCGTTAATATTTAAAAATACAGACAAAATAAAAATTTATAATTTCCGATTGCAATCAATATTCAGACACTATAATATGTTGTGTAAATTCATAACGTAATTACAGAAACACAATAATTAGTCACCACAAAAGTTACTTAAACAATATTGTGTTTAACAGTAGGAGAGTGTTCTGTGTTTCGTAGATTTTGTGGCTAATCATACCTGAAGTTTTCTGGTCAGTGCTTCACTCTAGTCACTGATTTTGGAATCACATGAAGGATAGTGCACAACACACCGTCATAAGCAGTTTCCAGCATATTCTACAGCTTTAATGGCCTTTAGATACGAGGTTGTGTTTTGCGTAGCATTTGTAAATATTTCGCGTTCTACACATTTAAGTGCCATAGAATATATTAAAGGTTTTTGGTATACATTGTTAATTCTCCAGGTACAGAATTTTATGGTGAGCAAAATGCTACATATTTTAAAACTATTTATATAATGAGTGGACAGTAAAACGATACCTGATCTGTCATGCGCCATCTTGCACCTTCAGATGTATTTTACCACGGAACATGTCTTGATAATTTTAGCCGTTTTGAAAATGGAAATTGATTTTAGTTTGCAACAGCGTCTATTTCAAAGAATATTTAACTTGTAACTGGTTTTTGACAATAATTCCGCTTAATTTGACATCACTTACTGATTAACGGTGTGCAGCAGAGTAATAATGTAACAAATAGACGATTAAATGCAATACGGGCAAGGTTTTCTCAACTGCAACGCTTTTTAATTTTAATAGAGTGTTTGTTCCTAGGTATATGAGCATACATGTTTTCGTGTATGGGAAAACTTTAATTTTCCAGAGAAATTTAGTGATTTCTGAAGAAGACTGCTGCATATAAGAGTAGAATACCATCACCTAAAAACATTCTAAGATAATATATTAAAGTTGTACAACACTCTATCTTATAAATTATTTAACGTTCGTTTTCAGAAAGTATTTGTTTCTTGTTGTGTTTGATATTGTCATTTTGTTCTATTTGAGTGAAAAAGTTAATGCATCATATTTCTGAAAGCAGAAATTATCGAAACTGTGAATGACTAAGTGTTGGGAATCTGAAATGCCAATTGTAAAGCTACTAGTTTTCGGTATTTTGGAAAGATAAAATTTCCTTCCTTAAGAAGATTAAAGATGTACATAATTTATTTTCATTTGCTTTCTTACAAGATACTATGAAGTAATTTCATCTAAATTGGCTTCATAAAGGGAACTGATTTAAGGAGGGACAGTACCGGATTATATGAATCAAAATAGGAAGCTGATTGGGTATTGTGGTGTTCGGCCAAATAGAAAAGAGATCCTTCGCATGATTTGGTAGTGGAAGAGGAATTTCACGTATAAGTCAGTGGTCAGCTCTTGTGACGATGAGTCATGTAGTCCGGACTTCTTTGCAATTCTGTTAAGTCTGAGTCATAGGCAATTTTTAGATTTCTGATTAACCAGGAAATGTTTAAGATCAGGTGTAGCTGATGTTTACGGAAAATTTGGATTTCTTCATGAGAACTGAAACTCCGTTTCGGATGGTAAAAATTACGTGTAGCACGCTGTGCAGCTATAGACGTGAACTTTCTATGTCCAAATGGGACGATTTGGATAATATTCGAGTGAACATTGGAAATTGTTGAAAACCGTGTGTATTTACAAACTACTCATCAACCGATCAAAACTGTTGCTTATTGATTACTGGATACCAATGAGAAACGTAAACTGGCTACCAGAGAGAGATTGTGCTGTATATTTGGAAGGAATATCACAAACTGTGTTAGTTTTCCTTCCCTCATTTCTGCAACTGTATGCTAGGATGGACTTGGTAGCGAATATGTGTACGTAAAAACGACGATCTAGAACAGAACTTTTATGCAAGGAATTATCTTCGTTTGGTAATAACAGCCAGACCTAGTAAATTTAACTCATTATGAACCCACATGGATCACACAAGTACATAATTTCGCAGATGACTTAGCCATTTGGAGAGAAATGACAAATAGTTAAAACTTTTGAATGGGCTGGCATACATTCTTAGCAGAGAGTTTCAATTAAAGACATATACAACAGGAACGAAGGAGAAGATAAGAAGGACTACAGTAAAAACTGAGAAAAATTTGTAAACTTTTAGTACGTTTTCAAAATAGCCTACAGCTTCATGAAAACAGTTACAAAGTTCAATAGAAATATAATATTTCTAGCTGTCATAAATGAATCTTTCAATACCTTACGCCTTGCTTTCTGTGCGTTTTTGGCCTTTCTGACAGGCAGCGTGAAGCAACGAAATACAGTATTTCTTGTATTGTGTCTTTAGGTAAGCCTTTCAGAAGATGTAATAAATACATGACCAGCACGAGTGAGGGGGTGTGTAGATGTTATCACACAAATCGTACTGGAACTCAATTAGATTTACTCCAGTAACATTAATGAAGATAATTTACAAAGTGGTTGTCAACAGACGACCTGCAGTGCCAAATAAAGAATAACAGAGAAGCAGGCTTCGAAGTCGAACGCAGGATGTTTTAATGTCGTCTGGAAAGAAGCAATTACTAAGTTTTTGTTGCGTAACGGTAATAAAACACTATTTGGGTTTACTCTGATATCAGAGCCAACCCACAATAAAATTTAAATTACTGATTCACATAATTAGGATAAAATGTCCGTTAGGTTGAATAGCAGGTGCTGCATGTACATAATGATCCCAGAAACCAATTAACAGTTCAAATTATTCGCTATTTATTCAATACATGGACACATTAAGTAGCAGACTTGTGAAAAACTAATTGCTATAACTAATTACATCTAAATGTGACTCGAGCATCCATAGAGCGGTTAGAAACTCGCTGCAAATTTTAAATGAATCGAAAAAACAGCAAAATTATTCCACGTGCAAATGTTCATTCTCGTGTAATACTCTAAGCTTAGGCCGGCTTTACTCGCAGAAAACACGAGCCCAGCAACACACATCGGAATTAGTCTAAGTGTCGACAGATGCAAAATATTTTGAGATCAGACGGAATATTCAAGAGTCCTTCTCGCTGTGAAATTATTCTGACGCCAGACTTAAGTGTCACAAAATCGAACGCCTAAATCACTGCCACAGAGCCAGATCTCCTGCCCCTCCGCATGTCTCTGGATCACTGCAGAAAAGCTAAGAAGATAGACCCCCCTCCCCCCCCCCCCCCACCACCGCCCATTAATTAATGCAGTACATGTTTTCCAAGACTTGCGTCAAACAATCATCAAGAAATTTCACTAATCGTAAATATAACTTTTCATTAACACAAGCTATCTTAAGACTTTATCCACCAGAATATGCACGATGAAATGCCGATTAAAATGGCATAGGAATACAATATTTTTTTGTTATAATTTGTTTATCTCAGTCTTACTTATAATGATAGCAAATCTCATCCATTATGAATATTTAGTTTCTGATAACTGTACCTCGAACAGTTACAGTAAACATGCAAATGGGACATCAGTCTTCTAAAAAATGAACCGCTCTTTCCGCTGATGATGTCCAAATTGAGGACCAAATGATGGCGAAACTGAGAAAATTCTAATTAATTAATCAAAAGCTGTTTTAAGCATAGAAAATTTATGATGTAAAGGTTGATTATGATGTGTTCTTAGATTTACAAACACATGTTGCCCTGCTGTCTTATATAATTAATTATGATGACTTTAATTAAACATTTGATTCAAACCTTATCCCATTTAAGTATACAAATTAACGTGTGAATAGCTCACTCGATTCTCTCGATGCGCGCTTTCATATGGCAGGTTGAGCTTTTCTATGGCTAAATTAGTTTAAATGTTATTAAACGTAGTATAAAATGTTGTCATACAGGAGATTCCTTCTCCACTCAATAAATACCACAGCCAATCGACGTATGAAATGAATGATCTCACTGAGCTCTCGACGTTGGTGTATCGTATGCTGCAGCAGTAGTGGTCAAACTAAATGAAGCACCTAGGATCCGTTTTTTGTCTATTGTGTCGCATTATATAACTTCAAGTTTAATGTAGTGTCAAACAAACACGAAATTTGTAAGTTCATGTACCTGTTCCTAGGAAAGGATTACTTTGTTGTTTTCATAACTGCAACGCTTACACATTCCTATGGAATAAAACTGATCTAAATCATTTTTATTAAGTGGTGATTAATACTTTTACAGTTTATAACGTATAGTAGGAGAGTGTAGTTTCTTGAGTTAAAAAATTAAAGGACTATGATTATTTAACTAACTAAACAAAACAAAAATTGTTACATTAAAGTGTATGCGTCCAAATAGGAAGAGGTTTACCTAATCACGGAAGCGTGTCATAACGGCAACACTTTTTTAAAAAGAAAATTTCATATTATCAATGATTAAAAAAAATTTTCTTCCATTCAGAGGAAGAAGAAAAATTCAAAAATCTGAGAGCCATGTCACTAGCAAGTTGCTGGCACCCGCCAAATTTTATTTCTCTGTGTTTACAAATTAGTAGAGTCAGATAATTAACCATTTCAGTTGAAAATAGTTTTATTGTTTCAAAGTCACGGCCGGTTTCGGGCAATTGCAAGCCCATCTTCAGGTGAACAAGAATGCTAAACGGAAACTAATGAAGTTAAGACGTAACACTTGTAGGTTGTAATAATAATGGCGATTCACTGTCCAACTATATGCATAAGGTCAATTCGGTCGGGTTAGCAAGAATGAAAGCACTGGTGTCGCACCAGACAGCCAAAGAAAATCTTGAGGAGATTGCGCGCTCAACTAAAGAAAAAAATGAAAGAAATACTAAGAGAACCACGTAAGATAACGTACACAGCGAGGAGCGTAGCCGCCACACATTGTGAACACTACGCTGTGGGTAGGTGACGGCCGCACGTGAAACCGAGACATGGAATAATAAGTTGGTAGAAGGTTGCCGTACACGAAAACCAGCAACCGTCATAGCACAAGGGAAAGTGAAGCTATCTGCGAGCGAACAGCGTAAGAGGTGTCTGACTAGCCCCAAAGTTAACGGATGGTGAATATATAAAAGTGGATGGGAGATGGTTAAATGTACATAGTCACGATACAAAATAAGATAAAAATTTTGTACTTGGTATAACTAGTTACAAAAGTATAAAAAATAAAATTTAAGAAGCAAAAAAGGAATAAACGAGCCTATTGGGGAAAGTTGGATAAAAATAAAATAAAAATAACGCCATTAAATATCCACACAGGAAAAGTAGTATCAATTAGGCGACCAAAATTAAAGGGATAGAAAGAAAAACACAATTCCTTTGAGAGGAAAGTCTGAGCAGAATATTGGTAAGGTTTGAACACTGTTTCAAAACCCAACAATTATTTGGAGGATGCCTGTCCTTCAGCCTGGTTTGCTCGTTAAGAGCAATTAAAGAGACAGAAATTATTCACTGCTTAACCAAGAACCCTTCATCCACCCTTAACGAGCAAATCAAATTGAATGACATGCAAGCCGCGTGCCTCACGCTGTACGTCATCTTAAGTGGTTCAGTAATGTTCTCTTAGTATTTCTTTTTCCTTTTTTTCCCTTTGAACGCTCACTTCCCTTAGGTTACTTTGTGGCTATCTCTTGCGGCATCCGCGTTTTCATTCTGACTAACTCGACCGTCTCGACCTCGTACTTATAGTTGGACAATGAATCCCCACTATTATTATAACAAACAGTTCTTAAATCTTATACAATCTCTTATTATATTTTATGCCTGAAGATGGGCTTATAATTGCTCAAGAATGATTGTGATTTTGAACCAATAAAACTATTTACAACTGGAACTGTTAGTTATCTGATTCTACTGCGAATCTCAGTTGCGAATGTCCTTCTAACCAAATCTCATGCGTTTACAAATTAGTTAAAACATTACGCTCAGTTTTAACGCCGTGTTTTGGCCTACGTCCTGCCTTATGCCGTTGACAAGGTAAGCAGGTAAAGATGGGAATGAAAACGTCTGTGTCCTTTTTAAAACACGGAGTCCGACTTTAAGTGCTTTAGGGAACCACTGGATGGGCGCATTGGGATATGCACCCGCCCCTCCCTGCTGTGAGTCCAGTGATTCAACAACTGTGCCACGTCGATCAGTGATAAACAAAGGCAGAAGTGTTTCTAAGTTACAGAAATGGGTGAGAGCGCCGTTCTCTGCAATGCTTGTACAAAATGCGAGGCTGGTAAAACTGTCCTCACACGGCACATAAAAGCTTATGAGAATGTGGAGCTATACGAGTATTGTGGCGTCAGTTCACGTTGAGGAGGCATTGATACATGTGAAACAAGTTCTGCAGTATTTCAAATATGCAACGATACGTCTAACCAATAAGAGGCAGGATCGCTGCCTACATCTCAAGTAGCACTTGGGACACGCCATGTTAGATTTCTAATACATTATACATCTTCAAAAAATATTATATTTCGTCATCTCCGGTTAGAGCCCGTATTTATGGGTTTCATATTGTAACTTACGTCTTATGAATATATACTGTTTCAAAACACAAGCACATTGAAGAATTCACCTCAACACATCGTCATCTGCACGATTTGTTGTAATGACAGAAAACATACTTGTGGTTAAAGAATTTATTTTCACATTTGGCTATTTCCGTATTATTACTTGTGTCTTATGATAATACACTCCTGGAAATGGAAAAAAGAACACATTGACACCGGTGTGTCAGACCCACCATACTTGCTCCGGACACTGCGAGAGGGCTGTACAAGCAATGATCACACGCACGGCAAAGCGGGCACACCAGGAACCGCGGTGTTGGCCGTCGAATGGCGCTAGCTGCGCAGCATTTGTGCACCGCCGCCGTCAGTGTCAGCCAGTTTGCCGTGGCATACGGAGCTCCATCGCAGTCTTTAACACTGGTAGCATGCCGCGACAGCGTGGATGTGAACCGTATGTGCAGTTGACGGACTTTGAGCGAGGGCGTATAGTGGGCATGCGGGAGGCCGGGTGGACGTACCGCCGAATTGCTCAACACGTGGGGCGTGAGGTCTCCACAGTACATCGATGTTGTCGCCAGTGGTCGGCGGAAGGTGCACGTGCCCGTCGACCTGGGACCGGACCGCAGCGACGCACGGATGCACGCCAAGACCGTAGGATCCTACGCAGTGCCGTAGGGGACCGCACCGCCACTTCACAGCAAATTAGGGACACTGTTGCTCCTGGGGTATCGGCGAGGACCATTCGCAACCGTCTCCATGAAGCTGGGCTACGGTCCCGCACACCGTTAGGCCGTCTTCCGCTCACGCCCCAACATCGTGCAGCCCGCCTCCAGTGGTGTCGCGACAGGCGTGAATAGAGGGACGAATGGAGACGTGTCGTCTTCAGCGATGAGAGTCGCTTCTGCCTTGGTGCCAATGATGGTCGTATGCGTGTTTGGCGCCGTGCAGGTGAGCGCCACAATCAGGACTGCATACGACCGAGGCACACAGGGCCAACACCCGGCATCATGGTGTGCGGAGCGATCTCCTACACTGGCCGTACACCACTGGTGATCGTCGAGGGGACACTGAATAGTGCACGGTACATCCAAACCGTCATCGAACCCATCGTTCTACCATTCCTAGACCGGCAAGGGAACTTGCTGTTCCAACAGGACAATGCACGTCCGCATGTATCCCGTGCCACCCAACGTGCTCTAGAAGGTGTAAGTGAACTACCCTGGCCAGTAAGATCTCCGGATCTGTCCCCCATTGAGCATGTTTGGGACTGGATGAAGCGTCGTCTCACGCGGTCTGCACGTCCAGCACGAACGCTGGTCCAACTGAGGCGCCAGGTGGAAATGGCATGGCAAGCCGTTCCACAGGACTACATCCAGCATCTCTACGATCGTCTCCATGGGAGAATAGCAGCTTGCATTGCTGCGAAAGGTGGATATACACTGTACTAGTGCCGACATTGTGCATGCTCTGTTGCCTGTGTCTATGTGCCTGTGGTTCTGTCAGTGTGATCATGTGATGTATCTGACCCCAGGAATGTGTCAATAAAGTTTCCCCTTCCTGGGACAATGAATTCACGGTGTTCTTATTTCAATTTCCAGGAGTGTATATCGTTTCAAGCCAACGGCACATTGAGCATTTATCAAAAAAGCTTGGTTGTTGGTACGATCCTTTGTAAATAAATATCAGTTAATAAAATATCGGCGATTAAAAGTTCCAAGAGATTATAATATAAAAGATATGATAACCATAAGTGCGCCCTCTCTCAGGAATTAGTTAGTTCGATTTTGTGAACATGCCACGGTAGACTGTTTTCGATATCGCTGCCTGATTCAGTAACATTTTGCTTCTTTCACAAATGGCTTGATGCGACCCGCCACGAATGCCTGTCCTGTGCCAACCTTCCCAGCGTAGCACCTGTTACCACCTACGTCCTCGTCTATTCGCTGAATGCATTCCAGTCTCTCTCGTATACCCTCTACAGCTTCCTCTAGTACCATGGAAGTGATTCCCTTCTTAACGTCAGTTTTTTCCATATATTCCTTTCCTCGCCAAGTCTGCGGAAACCCCCTCATTCCGTGCATTACCGGTTCATCTTATTTTCAACATTTTTCTGTAGCACCGTATCCCTGATACTTCGACTCGCTTCTGTTCAGGTTTTCCCACAGTAAATATAATATTGTGTTCCAGACGTACATTCTCAGAAATTGCTTCCTCAAATTAAGGCCTGTGTTCGATACTAATAGACTTCTCTTCGCCAGGAACGCCCTGTTCTCCAGTGCTGCTCTACTTCTTATTTGCTCCTTGCTACGTCCCTTAATGATTATTTTGTTGCCTGTGTGGCAGAAATTCTTAACTTCGTCTACTTTGTGATCATCTATTCTGATGCTAAGATTATCACTGTTCTGATATCTCCTACTTCTCATTACATTTGTCTTTCTTCGATTTACCCTCAGTCAAAATTCTGCATGCGTTAGACTATTCACTCCATCCAACACAAACTGTAATTCTTCTTCATATTCGCTCAGGGTGGTAATGTCATCAGTGAATCTTATCATTGGTATTTTGAACTTGAATTTTAATCCCACTATTAAACCTTTATTTTATTTCCTTATTGCTTCTTCGATGTATAGACTGAACCGTAGGGGCGTAAGGCAACGTCCATGATTTACACCCTTTTTAATCCAAGCACTTCGTTTTTGGTCTTCCATCGTTATTGTTCTCTCTTATTTCTTGTTAATACTGTATATTACTAGCGTTTTCCTATGGCTTACTCCAATTTTTAGCACAACATCTGGTACCATTTAACATTCTAGAAAGGTTTTTCCTGGTCGTCAAACCCTACGAACGTATCTTTTCTTCAGTCTCGCTTCCATTACCAAAAGCAACTTCAGAACTTCTTGTCTTATGCCTTTACCTTTAAAAGCCAAACTGATTGTCATCTAAAAGATTCGCAGTTTTCCTTCCCGTTCTTCTGCGTAATATTCTTGTTAGCGACTTGGATTCGTGAGCTGGTAAGCTGATTGTGCGATAATTCTCGCATTTGTCGGATCTTTCTATCTTCGGAATTGAGTGGATGATGTTTTCCCGAAAGTCCGATGATATGTCGCCAGACTCATACATTCCACACACCAACATAAATATTCGTTTTGTTGCCATTTCCCGCAATGGTGCTATAGATTTTGGTCGAATGTCGTCTATCCTTCGTGGTTTATTTGATGTTACGTCTTACAAAACTGTTGTAAATTTTGATTCTAGTACTGGAGCTCGTATCTCTTCCCTTTCGACTCCTGTTTCCTCTTCTATCAAGTGATCAAATCCTCCACCTCACGCAAGTCTTCAGCGTATCCTTTCCACTTACCCGCTCTCTCCTCCGCGTTTAACAGAGGAGTAACTACTGCACTCTTAATATAACCGACCTTTTTATTAATTTATTTATTCATGCAAAAAATATTAGAGATTTCTGGATACGTAATTCATTTATCAAGGTTGTTTACGATTGTGTGCGCTCACATGTACGGTTACGGGACGCTTGTGTGCGTCCGTGCACACACACACACACACACACACACACACCACACACACACACACACACACACACCTGCCAGAAGGATAAAAATTGGAACAGTAATATTACAGTAAATACTCGTAGGCGCTTGTACTACTTGCAGTAGGATTTCTGCAATTTCTTGTTTCAAAAATTGTATCTCCCATGTTCTAAAAATCCTGTCAGTAAGTTCGAATCTGCGACCTTCTATTTTATCGCTAAGGGTATGCTTACGTAAAAAATACACAGAAAACAGCTGTTGCAGTAATTTATTAATTTTAGAACTAAAATGTGCAGCCATCTTTAATTGCAGTTTTTTCCTGGAATTGTAATTGACGTCAATGAAGTATGTGCGAAATTATGAGCTGACCTGACTTTTCGGGATCCTCCGGCAGGAGCTCAGCGTCGATGATGGCTTCTACTTCGGCCATGAGGGACCGCATCACCTCGACGTCCGCTTCCAGGTGCCTGAAGGAAACATTGCAAGGTTTGTCATTTAACGCTGAGGTAAGCTCATCTCACACCCACCTATCCACCCTCACACACACACACACACACACACACACACACACACACAAACACAAGCGCGCGTGCTCGCGTTCGAGGGTATCCTACGTAATGCTTACACCACAGATACTACTTACATTTGACAAAGAACTCGAGATCGAAAGAAAGATATTAACAGTTGAAAACGTATAAATGAGTAGGTATTTTTCTGTATTTTTAGAGCTTCTGATTTATTTTCCTTACCACAGTCGCGATTTTTCCCATGAATAGAATTGCTTAAATATTGGCAAAGACATCTCTTGAAAAGAATATAGTGAGACAATATTATGCTTGCCGTTGTTGTGGTCTTCAGTCCAAGAGTGGTTTGACGCAGCGCTCCATGCAACAGTATCCTGTACGAGCCTCTTCATCTCAGAATCACTACTGCAACTTACATCTTTCTGAATCTGTTTGCTATATTCATCTCTGGTCTCCCTCTAGATTTGCACCCCCCACACTTCGCTCCAGTGCTAAATTGGTGATTCCTTGATGTCTCAGAATGTGTCCTGTCAACTGATCCCTTCTTTTAGTCAAGTTGTTTCCCCTATTCTACTCAGACCCTACTCAACAGTCACATGGTCTACCCGTCTAATCTTCAATATTCCTCTGTAGCACATTTCGAAAGCTTCTGTTCTCTTTTTGTCCAAAATGTATATCGTCCTTGTTTCACTTTCTTACAGGGCTACACTCCTCAAATACCTTCAGAAAAGATTTCCTAATACTTAAATCTATATTCGATGTTAACAAATTTTTTTTCTTCAGGAATGACTTTCTTGTCGTTGCCGGTCTACATTTTGTATCCTGTCTACCTCGGCCATCATCAGTGATTTTGCTGCCCAAAGAGCAAAACTCATCTACCACTTTAAAAATCTCATTTCGTAATCTAATTCCCTCAGCATCGCCTGATTTAATTCGACTACGTTGCATTATCCTTGTCTTGCTTTTGTTGATATTCATTTTATATTCTCCTTTCAAGACACTGTCCATTTCGTTCAACTGCTTTTCCAAGTCCCAACGCAGTGTCATCATCAAACCTAAGAAGTTTTATTTCTTCTATCTGAGCTTTAATTCTTCCTCCAAAGTTTTCTTTGGTTTCGTTTACTGCTTGTTCAATGTACAGATTGAATAACATCGGGGATAGACTGCAACATTGTCCCAATTGCCTCTCAACCATTGCTTGACTTTCATACCCCGCGAGTCTTACAACTACCGTCCGGTTTTTGTACAAGTTGTAAACAGCCTTTCGCTCCCTGTATCTACCGGCTGCTATCTTCAGAATTTCAAAGACAATATTCCAGTCAACATCGTCAAAGATTTTTTCGGAATCTACAAATGCAATGAACGTAGGTTATTATTTCCTTATCCTAGGCAAGTCGTAGGGTCAGAACTGCCTCTCGTATCCCGCATTTCTCCGGAATCCAAACTGATCTTCTCCGATGTCGACTTCTACCACTTTTTCCAATTTTATGCAAGGAATTCGTATTAGCAATTTGCAACTATGACTTATTAAACTGATAGTTCTGTAATTTTTACACTTGTCAGCAACTGCTTTCTTTGGAATTAGAACTATTACATTCTTCTTGAAGTATGACGTTATTTCGCCTGTTTCATACGTCTTGTACACCAGATGGAAGAGTTTACACATGGCTGGCTCTCCCACCACTTACTTCTGACGGAATATGATCTCCTCCCAGGGCTTTGTTTCAACAGAGATCTATCAGAGCTCTGTCAAATTCTTCTCATAATTATATCATCCATCTCATCTTCATCTACGTCCACTTCCATTTCTATATTATTGCCTGAAGACGGAGTGCTAGTTTCTATGATATACCCAAGGTGGAAGTATTACATACACTACTGGCCATTAAAATTGCTACACCAAGAAGAAATGCAGATGATAAATGGGTATTCATTGGACAAATATATTATACTAGCACTGACGTGTGATTACATTTCCTTCTCTTCCTTTTCCTACTATCGAATTCCAGTCCCCCACCACAATTAAATTTTCGTCTCCGCTAACTACCCGAAAAATTTCCTTTATCTGATAACACATAATTTCAATCTATCCGTCACCTGAGGAGCTACCTGGAATATAAACTTTTACTACCGTGGTTGGCGCGGGCATTGTGTCTATCCTGGCTACACTAATGAGTTCACTATGCAGTTCATAGTAGATTACCCGAATTCCTATTTTCTTACCGCTATTAAACCCTCTCCTGCATTGCGCCTATTTGATTTTGTATTTATAACCCTGTTTTCACCTAACCGGAAGTCCTGTTCTCCTGCTACCGAACTGCACTAATTCCTACTATATCTAACTTCAACCTACCCATTTCGTTTTTTACATTTCGTAACCTACCTGCACGATTAAAGGATCTAACAGTCCAAGCTCTGTTCCACAGAACGGTAGTTTTGTTGCTCCTGATGACATCTTCCTAACTAGTCCCCACCCGGAGATCCAAATGGGGGACTAATTTACCTACGGAATATTTTGCCCAAGGGGATGCCATCATCATTTAATCATACAGTACAGCTGCATGACCTCGGGAAAAATTACGGTTGTAGTTTCCTCTTGCTTCAAGCCTTTCGCAGTACCAGCACAGCAAGGCCGTTTTTGTTGATGTTACAAGGCCAGATCAGTCAACCATCCAGATTGTTGCGGTTCTTCTTTTGGTATCAGGTGAGCAGTGGGTACCTGTGAAGTCAGTAACGTGATGCAGTCGCTGTACATCGGTCTCTTAACATCTTGGAATTTGGAAATGGTTGAAGGTCTCTTGAATCTTGTGGTGTCAACATAGATTTTTAGCTGCTGAGCAAGTATCGTGGCACTTGTGGTAGGGGAACTCCTAGTTTGACGGTTGCCTTATAAACCTTGGCCTGCTGACTGAGGCAGCAGGAACAGTAGGTGATGTAGAGTTGCCGATTCTGACGGGTGAAGTCGGTGATATGGAGAGGTTAAAACTTTAATTCTGTAGAGCTATGCCGCATAATATCCGTGTCCGTTTCGCGTCGTTGAGAACTTTCATTTCGGATATCATGTTCTTTTAGGAATGTATGGTAGACTCTTTGCAAGATTTTGTCTACTCATCCGTTGCACACTTCGAATCCTTAGGCTATAAATGTAAATGCCGTGTGGCTTGGGCCTCCCGTCGGGTAGACCGTTCGCCGGGTGCAAGTATTTCGATTTGACGCCACTTGGGCGACTTGCGCGTCGATGGGGATGAAATGATGATGATTAGGACAACACAGCACCGGGTTCCTGAGCGGAGAAAATCTCCGACTCAGCCGGGAATCGAACCCGGGCCCTCAGGATTGACAGTCTGTCGCGCAGACCACTCAGCTACCGGGGGCGGACATCCTTAGGCTGGAAATATACTAAATGTGAGACCGACGGCTGTGAATAAAGCGCTCATTGGATACTGGTCACCCCATGTTATATAATAACACCGAGATAATGGCATGCATGTCCAGGTATTGGGACAGTGTTATTAGGGAGGCAGTTGAGATTAAATTAGCGAACAACCTCCTTAACAGGGATGGAGGTTTCTGTTTGAACTTTGTTTCGAATCCGGCTCTCTCCCTTGTCAAAAAACAGAGGGACAAGGTCAATGCTACCTCACATGTGAATTCATAGTCTCACTATCGATAGCTCTGACTCTGGTCATCTTTGGTGGCACTAGTGTTCAGTGTGTGTGTGTGTGTGTGTGTGTGTGTGTGTGTGTGTGTGTGTGTGTTATTTTTCCTGCTTCTGTCCGAGAACCGAGGTATTAAATTTGCATGTACGCCGTCTGTCCGTTGCAGTTTGCCTTGAAAATGGCGGGGTGTTCTCCAGCCGAAATATCGGCGGTCGCTGAAAGTTTTACCTGGCTGAATTCCCGGAAGTTATTTGATACTCTATTTCTTTTCTATCGTCACAGGTTCGCGTAAATAAAGTGTCCCATCAAATTAATGTGACCACCTTTTAAAAGCCTGAATAACCACCTTTTGCAGCACGAACGTGTAAGAAGAATGTCAATGAGGTTCTGGAAGCTACCGGCAGGGGTGGAGCGCCATGCCGACTCCTATGCAGTGGCCATCTGCACTAGGTTTCGAAGTTGAGGATCTATGGCGCGAACAGCCCGATCCTGACGGTCATACAGATTCCTTATTGGGTTTAAACCCGACGGGTTCGGGGCCAGGGGAGTACGGTAGACTCATTCTGGTGATCTTCGAACCACGCACGTACACTGCTAGCTGTGTGACACTTTGCAGTGTCCTGCTGGTAGGATGCCATCGTGGCGAGGAAAAAACAAACAGCATGTAAGGGTGGACAAGGTCCCCAAGGATAGATGCACACTTGTGGTGATCCACTGTGCCTTCCAGAATGACGAGATCACCCAGGGAATGCCACGAAAACATTCCCCAGACTATAACGCTCCCTCCTCCGGCCTGGACGCTTCCGACGTTTGTTGCGGGGTGTTTGATTACAGAAGTCTTAAGTCCGACGGAGCATAAAACGTGATTCATCTGAAAAGGTCATCTGTCGTCACTCAGTGTACGTCCAGTTGCGGCACTGGCGAGCAATTTCCAACCCTCGTCGCCGATGAACAGCGGTCCCCATGGGAACATGAACCAGGTGCCTGCTGCGGAGGCCCATATGTACTAAAGATCGCTGAACGGTCGTTGAGGAGACACTGTTGGTAGCTCCTTGGGTCATATGGGCTGTCAGTTACTCGACACCTTCACGTTTATTCGCCCTTTCATCTTCCTAGCCTTCGTTCACCGCTGTCATCTATGGCCAGTGGTGTCCCACATTTGCCTTGACACCGGTTCTGGATAGTGCCATTTTGCCACGTACGGTATACTTCAACCACGGTGGCACGCGGACAGTTTACAAACTTAGCCGCTTCGGGAATGCTTCCTTCCGTGGTCTGAATTACGACAAGGACTGCATTATTTTCCGCGTCCTCCCCCCTCCCTGCCACCCGACGTGCCTCATATACCTTCTATTGATTGATAGTGCAGCCACATGCCGTCTATGAGTGTTTATTGCACTTTGACGTTGAACATAAGTGGGGGTCACATTAAAACACCACCGGCCATCAAAATTGTTACACCACGAAGATGACGTGCTACAGAAGCGAAATTTAACCGACAGGAAGAAGATGCTGTGATACGCAAATGATTAACTATTCAGAGCATTCACACAAGGTTGGCGCCGGTGGCGACACCTACAACGTGCTGACATGAGGAAAGTTTCCAACCAATTTCTCATTCACAAACAGCACTGGACCGG
The DNA here is from genome assembly GCF_021461385.2 of Schistocerca piceifrons. NCBI lineage: Eukaryota > Metazoa > Arthropoda > Insecta > Orthoptera > Acrididae > Schistocerca > Schistocerca piceifrons. The sequence continues at coordinate 497,702,331 of NC_060139.1, read as the reverse complement.
CGTTGCCTGGTGAAACGTTGTTGTGATGCCTCGTGTAAGGAGGAGAAATGCGTACCATCACGTTTCCGACTTTGATAAAGGTCGGATTCTAGCCTATCGCGATTGCGGTTTATCGTATCGCGACATTGCTGCTCGTGTTGGTCGAGATCCAATGACTGTTAGCAGAATATGGAATACGTGGGTTAAGGAGGGTAATACGGAACGCCGTGCTGGATCCCAACGGCCTCGTATCGCTAACAGTCGAGATGACAATCATCTTATCCGAATGGCTGTAACGGATCGTGCAGCCACGTCTCGATCCCTGAGTCAACAGATGGGGACGTTTGCAAGAGAACAACCATCTGCACGAACAGTTCGACGACGTTTGCAGCAGCATGGACTATCAGCTCGGAGACCATGGCTGCGGTTACCCTTTACGCTGCATCACAGACAGGAGCCCCTGCGATGGTGTACTCAACGACGAACCTGGGTGCACGAATGGCAAAACGTCATTTTTCGGATGCGTCCATGTTCTGTTTACAGCATCATGATGGTCGCATCCGTGTTTGGCGACGTCGCGGTGAACGCACATTGGAAGCGTGAATTCGTCATCGCCATACTGGCGTATCACCCGGCGTGATGGTATGGGGTGCTATTGGTTACATGTCTCTGTCACCTCTTGTTCGCATTGATGGCACTTTGAACAGTGGACATTGCATTTCAGATGTCTTACGACCCGTGGCTCTACCCTTCATTCGATCCCTGCTAAACCCTACATTTCAGCAGGATAATGCACGACCGCATGTTGCAGATCCTGCACGGGCCTTTTTGGATACAGAAAATGTTCGATGCTGCCCTGGCCAGCACATTCTCCAGATCTCGCAACAACTGAAAACGTCTGGTCAATGGTGGCCGAGCAACTGGCTCGTCACAATACGCCAGTCACTACTCTTGATGAACTGTGGTATCGTGTTAAACCTGCATGGGCAGCTGTACCTGTACACGCCATCCAAGCTCTGTTTGACTCAATGCCCAGGCGTATCAAGGCCGTCATTACGGCGAGGTGGTTGTTCTGAGTACTGATTTCTCAGAATCTATGCACGCAAATTACGTGAAAATGTAATGGCATGTCAGTTCTAGTATAATATATTTGTCCAATCGATACCCGTTTATCATCTGCATGTCTTCTTGGTCTAGCAACTTTAATGGCCAGTAGTGAATGTCCGGACCGTGTATATAAAGACACAGAGAAATACAACGACGTAGCTTTTATACTCTGCATGAGGATATACTACGTTTCCCGTGGCAAACGTACAGTAGATGCATCTCCAGTATACGGCCATACCTGCTCGCCTCGGTATAACTCAGAGATTCTGTCTCTTCCGCTTAAAAACTAAATCAAATTATTTCATGACAATTAAAAAAAGCTTCATACGTTTCTACAGTTACCTTTTACTTCTGATGTAAAAAATTTAAAAATCCCTTTTTTTGAGTGCGCTTATTCTTCATTGTGGTTTTGATGAGAACATCCCATTGAAAAACTAATTCTACAGCATTGAAGACATAAAAAAACGGAGACTATTGTTGAGATAACGGAATTAGCTGGGGAGGAGGGCAGGGGGAGGGAGTGAGACAACGTTGTAGCGTTTTCAACATGTCATTTATTACGTTCACACGAGTAGAACAATCAGTGGAGGAAACAGGGAGAATTCCAAAAAAATGAATTGAAGTTCAAGGAGAAGAATTAAAAACTTTAATTGCCGATGACATTGTAATTCTGCCACTGATAGCGCAGGATCAAAAATCCGCTGAAAAGTATGGTCATGCTGTGCTGTCTGACAAATGTACGATATCTGATGTCTCCCTCGTTCCTCTACCAGGAAAATATTTCTCCCGACAGCTAAACGTAAACGGATGGTCTGCGCAGACAGCTGTCTGCAGCAGATGCAAACACATTGACACCTATCGCTCAACCTGCCTTATTCGGCACTCTTGTGTTCCACAAGGTGCCATGTTTTTTTAATTCCATCTTTAACACGTGACGTTAACTCCGGAAAACTGTTACCGATTTTTGTAATCATGTTCTTTTAAGAACAGTTTCATGGGACTGACATGCATATATCTCACATTTTAATCATAATCTAGGTTACAAGTTCTGTTCCTGTTTAGAACATAACATTAATTCTTTGTAAGTCGCATTTTAGCAGAGAGAGGACTCAAATAATGCAGATCGTTTGGGTTTGTATCATTGAAATGTATAATATTACTTGTGAGCTTGATGTTTCTGTGTGTATATTTTTATTCTTGCCTTGTCATATTTCATATATAGTGAAGTCATGTATCCATTTTATAGTTTTTTTTTATATTTGAAGAATTTTTACCAGTATTAAAGACGTACTTATGTGAGGACGTTTGCATGTTCACATATAACTTCCCTTAAACCATAATTCGTACAATTTACGAACTCTACGTTACAACGTCACGCTTTCAGAATAAACTTTGCTCTGCGCGGAACCAGCTGTGACAAGTTCACAATGTACCTTTCTTCTTTCTTACTAGCAGTGCCTGATGTTTTTTAATATTATAATGCTGTAATTTTTCTATTACCATTCCGTGTTGTTTTTGTCAGTTTATTCATCTGAAGATTTTCTGTTCATATGGAAACGACGATCGAAATAACATAATGATAAAGGAAGTATTTTCTTTCACTAAACTGATTCTGTCGCACCGCTTAAAAGTGGCCCAGCTATCTTTTCACAGTAAAATGAAAGATATCGCGACGGAATGTCTTAGCTGTTGATGAATCTTTCATTCTGTATGGTCGTTCTCCATGAAACGTTTTTGTTTCTGACGTTTTGTCCAGAGTTGCTTCAGAAGCACTTTTAGTGCCGATAAGTCTTGCCGACTGCCCGTAAAAATGAATCCAAAAATTAAAATGAAAGACCAAAGGCAACAACTTTTTTTTTTTCTTAAGTGTTTAGAGGGTCTCTTCCAAAACAGTGTCTATTGGAACTGAACTGATAAGACGCCAGCTCAAAAGTGATAACCCTCAACTGATCCACCCCATTTCAGTTTTAAACCAATAAAAAGTTAAAATAAGAAAAGCACTCTGTGCCGAGACGATAAATTTTATATTTATTATCACCGCACATTACGAAGCCCGTAACTCCACCCGCAAGAGATAGTCGTTTACTTAATTTCCTTAATGGTTCCCACGAAAATGTTCTGAGATAACTTAAGAAGTGTACCATTCGAGGAGTTAGCTATTCTGGTGAGATCTGTATCACATATTTACTACTTTCAGTAAGCCAATGACAGCAAGGTATATTTAATGCATCACTTAGTGCTTAAAAGGTTACAGCACGAAAATAGACTGAAAGAGAGAAGACATATTTAAGAGTAAATACTACGGGCTATAGTAGATACTTTCTAACAAAGTGGTTATGGCAGTGCCTTGGAATTAAATTTAAATAGCTACCGAAGAAACAATGTACCTCCTATAACCGTATTCGAGTGTTACATTGTATTTTGCATGCATAAGACGTGAAAGCACATAAAATGTTTTTTCTTGTATGTTTGTCTGTTTTCGCTAGAGGATAAATTTAGGAAAAGAGCAGTTCTTGGTAAAACTCCTTTTGTTTTTCTTCCACATCCCTCCCACCGATTATTCTCTAACTTTTCGTGGAGACTGAGTCCAAAATATCCATTTGTGAGACCTTTAGAATTAGGACTGAATAAAATAATGTAGTGGCAATATGTTCAAGTCTATGTCCTTTCTTACACACACGTTGCGACTACTGTCTTTTGTTAGCTGGGTCTGAGTGCTGCCTTTGATCGCTACAGCTGATGTCAAACCCGTTTTCTGCCGGTCCAACGTAAAAATACCCACTGTCACATTTCATTTTATAAATTCTACTGTGCTTGTGTTGTGAGTTTTACTGACTTCTTTTGGAGATGTCACACCAATCGGGTTTTGATGGTAAACTGAAATGGTCGCAATTTTTTCGAAGGTTTGCTTGTTCGCAGTTAAATTTTTCTATTAATAGTATGCTACGATGTGATAGAACCTACATTCGTTAGTTTTCCCACGTTGAAATTTGGTACTGATGTGAGACGCCACCAACTGTTATCCACTATTTGGCTGTGTGAGGGCTGGTTTTCAAGAACATTGAAATATAATATTTTCTCAGTTCTATCTGCTTACGGACAGGACAGCACGACAGTAACATTTTGGTGATATTCTCTTCTCCATTTCCGCCAGTTATGCTACATATCCAATAACTATGGTCCACCAGTAGTACCCGAAAGTATTACGCCCAATAACCCCATTTCTTCAGAAAAACTGCGAGGTAACTCCCCTTTATAAATGTCTTTGAAAGTGTTCAGCCAATTAGTGACACCCGAAGATTATAAAGAAGAAGGTCCCAGCAGAGAGACAAGACACGACCTCACAACCTAGAAGGTTTTACCTTCAATGGCAATCATCAAGATAACCTGCAGACTCACATGGGACTAGGATACCATGCCTGATGTTGGTTTAATATTCTTCGATGACTTGAGCAATGCTGCAAATTTCAGAAAAGCGCATCCAGGTTGATTTTGTCGTTTTCACGGGATAATGTGCCTCACGGATAGAGTCTTTTAAAGTATGGCAGTAAGTAAAGTTGAAGCACCAATTTTAAATTTGTGTTTGGATGCTGTCTTGTGTGTTTCCAAATTTTTAATACTGTCTAACAAACTCAAATTTTTATCTGTTGTTTAATAGAAAGTGAATTTAAAAAAAAGTGATGATCCTGTAACATCGGCGAAACGTGTCTTGGTGAAGGAAACAAAAATGTCAGTTATTAGGGCTTTTTCCATCTTAAGCTAACTGCAGCTATCAATTACGAATAATAATTGATTTTAATAGCTGCTGCGGAAAATGGCCATGCAGACAAACACAATAAAGAAAATGTGTTTGCTCAATGTGGATCCATCTAAATATGAATTTATTTGTCAGCAAAAAAAGATAAATGCAACAATTTTACTCAACAAAACCACTAATAATGTATAACTTCCTCATGGCTAGGTCTTATATTTATAATTTAAGTAAGAAAAGTAAATACTCTAAAATATATGTAAGTTTTTTAATAATAAGCTACATCATTCAAAAATTGAACCATGCGACATATAAATTAAACATTAATTACAAAGAATCACGTATTGTTTAACTTACGTTGTCATACTGTTTGCCTCCAACAGCTGAAAAAAAAGAAGAAAAGGCTATTGTTACTTCTGTCACTTTAAGCGTTCTATCCTTCTTATATTACACAGATTATGCATGTTTTATTTCATATTTCTGACTCAGGACACTCAGATGTGACCTGTGATCTGAGCCTGAAATAAACAATAAAAAATTATATATTAAATGAATATGGTTTTTCCCTGTATGTATTATTTCTCTTACAACTAAACGATTTTCCATGCAACAAATCAATTTTTCCTCAAAGCTCAAGAACAGCCATTGCTTACGTAGTGTGTTAGAAGCAAAATCAACGAACGGTGCGTTATGGACTCAGCTGTTAAACAACAAATAAAAAAAAAGTATGGTATCAACATGACACCATGGGACCCGTGCAATACTTTCACACTTTTATAATAGTTTTAAATAATGACAGTATTTGGAATAAGTGCAGTCGTTGGGATAAGAATAGCCGTGGAAATGAAGAGAAAATATCTTCAAAAATGAACCGAACGACGCGAAACAATAATCATGAATTTATAATAAATTCTTGTATATGTACTCGTATTTCCACGCATTACTGCTTTTATTTTCTAACTTTGAATCGTAATATTTACATTTGACTTCTGTTGAAGAAAAGTTTAATGATAAATGCGAAACATAACATGCAAAGAAGTAATAAGTAAGTATATCACTAACGCAACAATAAACCTTGACTGTATTTAGATATTTTAATTGCACCCATAGTTTAGAAGCCGGCGCGGTAGCTCAGCGTGTTAGGTCAGAAGGTTAGTCGCCCTCTGTAATAAAAAAACGACGATGAACCTGAACAAGCGTCATGGAACCTCCGCCCAGAAGAAATAGAACGAACAATCACGAAAAAATGAGATCAACAAGAAAAGAGGTAGCGTCTTTGATATGTAATCAAAAACTTCCTCGGTCCCAGGTTCGAAAACCATCATCGCTTAAATTTTGATTAATAATTAGCATTGGTGGCTGAAGACTTCCGGTATTGAGAAGTCACCCTCATTCTGCCAACGGCCTTGTCAAAGAGGGTGGAGGAGCGGACAGAGATTGAGGGCACTCTCTTGTCCTTTGGGTGGGAAACTGCCCCTAAAGATAAAAGAATCAGTAATAATCAAAGGCATGAGGATGCAGAAGGCAACGGAAACCACTGCATTATAGACACATAACGTGTATCGACAGCACACATGGCCTATAATTCAAAGTGTGTAATAGTGATCTCTTCATTGGCGAAAGATTCCGGAATAGTCCCTCATTCGGAACTCCAGGTGGGAACTTGGTTCAAATGGCTCTGAGCACTATGTGACTCAACTTCTGAGGTCATCAGTCCCCTAGAACTTAGGACTACTTAAACCTAACTAACCTAAGGACATCACACACATCCATGCCCGAGGCAGGATTCGATCCTGCGACCATAGCGTTCGCTCTGTTCCAGACTGTAGCGCCTAGAACCGCTCGGCCACCCCAGCCAGCAGGAGGGAACAGCCAAAAGGGGAGGGACCATGAGAAAAAGATTGAATAACCATCGAAAGGATAACGATCTACGAGTCGGGGTGTAGAATGTCAGGAGCTTGAACGTGGTTGGGAAGCTAGAAAATCTGAAAAGGGAAATGCAAAGGCTAGATATAGTAGGGGCCAGTGAAGTGAAATGGAAAGAAGACAAGGATTTCTGGTCATATGAGTATAGGGTAATATCAAAATCAGCAGAACATGGATAACAGGATAAGGAATAGGAAGACACGGCAGACAGTATGTTACTATGAACAGTTCAGTGATAGGATTGCTCCCGTCAGAATCGACAGCAAACCAGTACTAACAACGATAGTTGCAAGCTGAAGTTTGAAGGGACAGAGAAAGTCTATGAGGATGTTGAAAGGGTAATACAGTGCGTAGAAGAAAATCTAATAGTCCTGGGGGATTGGAATGTCGTTGCAGGGGAAGAAGTAGAAGAAAAGGAAACAGAACAATATGGGTTTTGGACAAGGAATGAGTGAGGAGGAAGATTAATTGAGTTCTGTAATAAATTTCAGCTAGTAATAGCGAATACTCTGTTCAAGAATTACAAGAGGAGGAGGTACACTTGGAAAAGGCCTAGAGATACGGAAAGATTTCACCTAGATTACACCATGGTCAGACAGAGATTCCTAAATCAGATACTGGATTGCAAGGCGTACCCAGAAGCAGATATAACTCAGATTACGATGTAGAGATTGGTCAGGAAGTATCAATACACAAAGAAGTGGGATAGAAATTACGAAGAAATGACGAGATACGATTTAGGAAAATTGAGGATTACAGAAATACAAGTCGCCGAAGAATGAAACGAACAGGAAGTGCACGGAAGCTAAGACGAAATGGCTACACGAAAAATGTGTTGAAATCGAAAAAGAAATGGTTGTCGGAAGGACTGACTCAGCATACAGGAAAGACAAAATAACCTTCGGTGAAATTAAAAGCAAGGGTGGTAGCATTAAGAGTGAAACTGGAATTCCACTATTAAACGCAGAGGACAAAGCGGATAGGTGGAAAGAATACATTGAAGGCCTTTATGGGTGGGAAGATTTGTCTGATGTGATAGCAGAGATACAAAAATCACTCCGTCTTCAGGCCGCAAGTGGCCCTTCGGGACAATCCGACCGCCGTGTCATCCTCAGCTGAGGATGCGGATAGGAGGGTCATGTGGGCAGCACACGCTCTCTCGGTCGTTATGATGGTTTTCGTTCACCGGAGCCGCTACTATTCGGTCGAGTAGCTCCTCAATTGGCATCACGAGGCTGAATGCACCCAGAATTTAGAAGAGATAGGGGATCCAGTATTAGAATTAGAATTTAAAAGTGCTTTGGAAGACGTAAAATCAAATAAGGCAGAAGGGATCGATGATACTCTATCAGAATTTCTAAAATTATTGGGAGAAGTGGTAACAAAACGACTGTTCACGTTGGTGCGTAGAATGAATGAGTCTGGCGAAATGCCATCTGACTTTAGGAAAAATATCAACCGCAAAATTCCAAAGACTGCAAGAGCGGACAAGTACGAGATGTATCTCACAATGAACTTCACAGCTCACGCATCAAGGTTGCTGAAAAGAATAATAGGAACAGAACAATAGAAAAGAAAGTTGAAGATATATTAGACGACGATCAGTTTGACTGTAGAATAGGTAAAGGAACCAGAGAGGCAATTCTGACGGTGTGGTTGATAACGGAAGCACGACTAAAGAAAAATCAGGACATGCTCATAGGATCTGTCCACCTGGAAAAAGCGTTTGACAATGTGAAATGGTTCAAGATATTCAAAATTCTGAGAAAAATAGGGCAAGCTATATGTACAAGCGCCAAGAGGGAATAATACGAGTGCACGACAAAGAACGGAATGCTCGGATTAAAGAGTATCTAAGACAGGGATGTAGTCTTTCGTCCCTACTACTCAATCCGAACATCGAAGAAGCAATGAAGGAAATAAACGAAAGGTTCAGGGTGGAATTAAAATTCAAGGAGTAAGGATTCGCTGATGACATTGCTATCCTGAGTGATAGTGAAGAAGAATTACAAGATCTGCTGAATGGAATGAAGTGTGTAATGGGTACAGAATATGGACTGAGAGTAAATCGAAGAAACACGAAAGTAATGAGAAGTAGCAAAAATGTGAACAGCGAGAAACGTAACATCAGACTTCATGGTCACAAAGTATGAAGTTAAGGAATTCCACTACCTAGGCAGCAAAATAACCAATGATGGACGGAGCAAGGAGGACATCAACAGCAGACTACCACTGGCAAAAAGGGTATTCCTGGCCAGGACGACTCTACTAGTATCAAAAACAGACCTCAGTTTGAGAAAGAAATTTCTGAGGAGGTATGTGTGGAGCACAGCATGGACTGTAGGAAAACCGGAACAGAAGTGAAACCAGGCATTTGAGATGTGGTGTCACAGTAGAATGTTGAGAATTATATGGACTGATAAGGCAGGAAATGAGGAGGTTCTGTGCAGAATCTGAGAGGAAAGCATATGTGGAAATCACCAAGGGACATGATGAAAGGACATCTGTTAAGGCATCAGGTAATGACTTCCAAGGCATTATAGGGAGCCGTAGAGGGCAAAAACTGTAGAGGAAGACAGAGATTGGAATGAATCCAGTAAATAATTGAGGACGTAGGCTGCAATTGGTACTCTGAGATGAAGAAGTTGGCACAGGAGAGGAATTCGTGGCGCAACACGTCAAACCAGTCAAAAGACCGATGACTCAAAACAAAAATTGCAGTCCGTACTTCATGCAAGCACGTTAGGCCACAGTAGTAGTAGATAACTCGAAAGTGAAGGCGACAACGATAAATATGTTTGTCGTTTCAGAAACTACGTTTGTATTTGTACGACAGACAGAGATAACGGACTACCGCAATGGTCGCGATTATTATCTATGATAATCTGTACACAAATTATCTAGTTAATAAGAACTTTGAAACAAGTGAAACAGTATTTGTACAAAATAATATGAAAATGGGGACAAGGGGGTCTACATGAAAAGATACTGATTAATTTAGTACTATTTTACAGGTTAACGATAAATGTAAACAATAATGGGAGTCACTCTGCAGTGGAGTGTACGGTTATTTTAAGTAGGAGAGATGTAGTGGCCGAAGTATACCTGTGAGTGCTGGGTGAGAGTCATGCCTGTATAGCTCAGTCGGTAAGAGACCACTGCCTCTTAAAGGCAAAGATATGAAGTTCGGGTTCGGTCCGACACTCGTTTTCATTATGTTAATGCCTATAAATTTATAATTTTGTTACATATGCGAGAACTGATCCGTATTGTAAACAGACTTAAATAAGTACTTTTTAATAAATTGTTTTACTAAAGGGATAATAAGTCAATTTTCGAAGGTGTAAATGAACATGATATCGTGAGACAAGGGCACTGCACAAGTTAAGAGTTTTTAGTTAAAATTTCCTAAAATTGTCGAGAATTACACTGTATCCACAGTCTGTCTTTCCATTTTAGATGTAATTTAATTGTACAGTTACATGTCCATATACCGGCATTTTCTGGATTACCCAGTGTTAGACCACTATAATTTTCATTGAAATTCAAATATCTTTTCCTGTTACTTATCAGTATCACCTCCCGCTTGTAGCTGCTTTTTTGGACCGTGTTCGAGAGACTCAGTCAAATTTCTGAAGCTCAGAGATGGAGAATATGGAGCTACCGTTCACAAGTACATTCAAATCCATAACAAAATCGTTATACGGACAGCTGAGCAAGTTTCACTAACAAAATGCTAGTGCGACTATCTGTTACAAAAATACTTCTTATAAAGGTATTTTATAATTTCGATTTATCTTGAAATTATCAGTAAACTAAAAGATAATGCCGAATTTCAGTTAATGAATTGTTAATGTCGCGTATGATCATTAGTTTAGTTCCGGTAAATCTGCACAGCGGATATAACCTCTCATAACAGCACCACACTGACCCCAAGTATAGCGTTCAGTACCTTTCAAATCACACCTTCTTCCCTACAAACTTAATGTGATACTTAATAGTAGTTATTCAAAAACATTGGAATTTTTCTTTATTTTTCCTTACGTTTCCTTTTTTTGCGGACTGAAGTGTAAATCTAGATACTGCTCAACTGTTTTCCGTTATAGACCTCGCAGCCTAGACGCTATACTCTCCAGCACATGCTTCGTCTGCTTGCGAAAGCTGCTGGTCATAGAAATAACAGCTTCTAGTTGCGACTATTTCATAGGAATTTAGTTCTCGTCACTTGAAAGACAAAACAGTCCCGATAACAAAACCGAAAGACTGGAGAAATAAGTGCTTTGAAAGCCCAATCATGCAATAACCGTCTTGTAAGAGATTCGTAGAATTCGTAATTCCTGTGTTAACTGTCGAACTAGTCTAACTGCTAGCGGGTACAACAGCTCGTAATCCGCATCCGCGAAAGCCAATTAATGGAGACCCCGTCTACGCGCAAGTTTTTCTGCCGTAACGGCGCGTCGTTCTGTTATCTCCCTATAAAAGACGCCGCGGGTCCAGCCAAGTAGCTGCGTCGCTGGTTGCCTACCTCGAAGGTACTTAGTCACGTAGTCTCATGCACTCGTCGGGTTGAGACTGCCGGATGTCTGACGTGCTGTTCTCGTCTGCAGTCTTTCCGAAGAACGAGTTTTCAAGGAGCGTGACTCATGACTTGATTTAGCAGTTTTTGTTGCTACTGATATTATACGTACTAATGATAAAGCACTGGCGCCGTACAGGCAGAGAAGAAATACCCCCTGCACCGTGTATTATATACGCGCTCTTCGTAACAATGGCGCCTCAAGGCACGAATTGATTTCTAGCTGTTCTGGGCCCAAAATTTTTACTGCAGTCGGCGATTGTTCCTATACCGGTTTATATTTATGACAGGCATTTTCACGAAGTCTGTGATGTTAAGAGGATGTCAGTGATACCAATTCCAAAGAACACAGGCGCCGACTGGTGTGAATATTACCAAACTATCTGTTTCATAAGGCATGTTTGCGAAACACTGACACGGATTATTTGCAGAAGAACAGAAGAAATCGTAAAGCTGATCTTGGGGGATATCAGTTCCACTTCCGGAGAACTGTAGGAACACGGGAGCAATAGGCTTTGACGTATCTTACAAGATGGCCCACCTATTTTTTGTAGCATCTGTAGATTTAAAGGATTTGCCAGTGTTGACAGCAATCCACTCTTCGGAATTCTGAAGGTGGTAGGGACTAAATGCAGCGATAGAAAGGGTATTTACAATTTGTGCTGAAATCACACTGCAGGAACTTCAAGGTAAGAAGTGGTTAAGACAGGAGTGAAACAGAGTTGTCGTCTATGCCCGATGTTACTCATTTTGTGTACTGAGCAAACAGTAAAGGACATCAAGGACAAATTTGGAAAGTGAACTGAAATTCACGGAAATGAAACAAAACTTTGAGGTTTGCCAATGGCATAGTAATCCTGTCACACACAGAACGGGCTTGGAGCAGCAGTTGTACGGAATGGATAGTCTCTTGAAAACAGGTTACAAATGAACATCATTGAGAGCAAAACAAAAATAATGGAATGTAGTCCAACTAAATCACAAGATGCTAACGTAATTAGATTAGAAAATGGGACACTAATAGTGGTAGATGAGTTTTGCAACTTGGACAGAAAAATAACTGGCCGTGGCCGTATTAAAAAAGATACAATCTGTAACCTGGATGTAGCACGAAAACCAAATCTGAAAAAGAGGAATTTGCTAACGTCTAATACAAATTTAAGGGTTGGGGAGTCTTTTCAGGAGGTATTTGCCAGGAGTTTAATCTTTTATTGTAGTGAAACGTGGACGATAAGCATTTCTGGCAAGAACAGGAACTTGTGAAAAGTAGTACTACGGAAAATGCCTATAATGACATAGGTTTATCTACCAGCTAATGATGAGTTAGTGAACTGAACTTGGAGAAAAAAAAATTGTAACACAACTTGACTAAAAGAAGTGAATTAAAATCCTTGATAGGATACATCCTGATTGATAATGGAAGATAGGTCGAAGGGTGGGGTGGGGGGCTGATGTTAATAATGTAGAGGAGACCATATCTGAATACAGCATTCAGATGGAAATGAATGTAGGTTGCAGCAGCTATTCAGATATGAAGAGCGTGCACAGGATAGACTAGTGTACAGAGCTGCATCAAACCAGTCTTCGGACTGAAGATCATTGTAACAACAACAAGATATGAGAATTTCACTTCATTAATAGTTCTGATTCAGTATGTACGATTTTTGTGAGCAAATTAGAGATAGTGCAAAGGACTGCAGGTAGTCGTAACTCGAATAAAAAATAGTGATGGAGGAGGCAAAGTGTTTAAGAAAAAGTATCCGAGGCATAGGAATTCACACTACATTTATACTCCTAAAGCCAACTCGTAGTGTGCGGCGGTGGGTGCTTTCCGTACCGCAGTCATTTCCCAACTCTCCTTTGCTAACCACGAATGGTGAGAGGAAAAAAAGATCGCTGGAGCCTCCGTGAAAGTTTGAATCTCCATAATACTGTTTTCATGGTCTTTTGCGAGATATACTTAAGAAGAAACAATTTATGAAAAAACATTTATTTGCCCTTTGTGTCGCTAATGATTTACGTTGGCGACCTAGGTTGTTGGTTAATAGTATATTGTCTAGCATTACTAGCAATGATGTTCTTATGCATAATAGTACAAATGCAAACAGCAAATATTCTACACTTCACAAAGAAATTAATTGCTAATACTAAATATGTGCTTTGATTTTTACGTTTGTACCTTTATTCATAATAACATATTTGTCAGTAGCTCTAGACAATGAACGTATATTCCGAAACCTAGACCGTGAAAATAGTTTCGTGACACAAGAGGCAACTAAATGAAGTATTTCGCAACTAAATGAAGTATTTCCAAACAATAGCGTTTCACGAAGTACCCACAGCGAAGTCACCAGGAAAAAATATAGCAAGAAATGTACGCTCTCAAAATTTTAAGAGTGAACTACACTGTGATGCACAATCCTCTCTTGTACCGTTTGTCGTTGGAGGTGGATGAGCATTCGCGTGACGCTTTTCGGCGAATCGTGTCTATTTCCTCTAATAATTTTATCTAATTAGGGTCGCTGACTAACGAGCTCTACTCAAGTATCGATCCTACGAGGGTCTTGTAAGCTGCGTTCTTCGTGGGTGCCCTACATTTTCTGAGGAGTCTTCCAATGAATATCAGTGCAGCATATGCCTTTTCCATGAATTACTAGAATCGTTCGGTCATTCCGAATGAAGTTTTCCTTTGAATCATTAACCCCGTAGAAGGAGACTGCGGGAGAGTGATCTAACCGGAAGTTTCCGTTTTCGTGTTTTTCTTCAACTGACCTTCTGCTTCCTTTCTTACGGCTTCGACTTCCGTCTGTATGTCCTGTCTCACACGCTCCTTCGATTTTCTTACTTTTTCAACCCTTTCCTTTCTCCCCTCTGTCTCCACCTTTTTTCATCCTTTCTTTCCTTCTGCCTGTCCTTACTTGTTTCTTTCCTTCTATCTATTGTTTTCTCACCAACCTTTCTTTCTCTCTTAGACTACACTTCCGTTCCTCAACCTCTTTCCCTTTGTTTCTTCGTCCGTACTCTCCTTCTCGTCTCCTCTTTCGTTTCCTTCCACCTTCCCTTCCGTCGTTCTCCTTTCTCACTTCCCATACTTTCGTCCCTTCTACCAACGTATAGTACCTCGAAAGGAAGTGATGTTTGCATTATTCTTATTCCCCGCATATTATATTATGAACTGTTACATGGCCGCCGTATGTCAGAATATTTTATGCTTGTTCCCATGAATAAGTAGTCGATCTCTGATGCTGCATAGAAATTGCAGTCAAGATTGAGTACCACCAGCTGCTGTTCCCTTTGTATCTTTCTTTTCCCTTTCTTTTATGTCGGTAGAGGATCATAGTCATGGAAGTACTCAAGCTAGATTGGAAGAGTGTGGTGCTTTTCTTAAATGCCACATCTTATAAGAGATAGAGCAAAGTTTGAGCCCCATGTAGCCAGAGCAGCATTCGAGTTCCCCAGACCACACTCCCTAGGTGGTGGGCAGGAGAGCTTTTTCCGCCGAAGAAACAGCAGAACAGTTCATAGAATCCTTTAGAAAGATAACGAATCTCTACTCAAGTGCCGCTCTCCAGAGACTGGTGTGTGAACAAACGTTTGTCTCAGGAGCCACGCCAAAAAGTAGGGTTGGGTTTAAATTTCGCAATCAAGCGTTTTTATTGGCTCTTATAGCAGCACTTCCTCGACTGTGCCTCCGTGCTGAGCGCCTCATAGGTCTGTTTCAAAATTGTACCATGGAGAGGGAGCAAAATGTCTCATGATGGAACTGATAATGTCTGCCACCATTGGCCAACGAGATCCCTGCTCTGACAAAAACAATGAAGTTTCATAGCGTTTTCATAGACATCAGCTTCTGCTAGGATTGGAGGAGTAAAGACACTTGTTGTTAGGTGATCAAAGTGTGCCACTGGCAGATCATGGAGTAAATACTTGTTAGTGGACCACTGATAAGGCAAGTCTGCAGCCACTACCTCCACCGCCTTCCGTATTTTCGCCACGAATTTGCTAAGATGGGTCAGTGTTGCAATCACCAATTCCATAGGGATGCAGTATTACTCCACTCCCTTCAGCAGCCAGTTATTAAGTATTAATGGTTAACAGCCACATAGTTGTTTTCAATATGCACTTTGGTCATTTTAGTGGTGCTTGAATCTTTTTTTTTCACGTACATCCTGTAATTTGCTAACCATGCTTACAGTCTCTGCTCATATTCGTTTACTGTTCGCATAACTTCGCATTAATATTGCTCACTCTCCAGCGCCTGTTTCTCTATTAGAACCCCTTGCCCAATTATTAAATGTTTAATTGTTTGTCTCAGTGGTAAGCTCACGTGTTTTGTTTTTCGATAGTAAACCTGAATGTTATAGTGACCACTTGTTTGTGTTATCGATTAGATGAATTCCTCCCGTCAATAATATCTCTGTGTGCACGGCGTGGTACCCACATTCTCATGATCGATTGGGCCTGCCCTAGTAGATGTCATTCATTAAGACGTTTCTACATTACCATTCCCTTTAATTAATTTGCATGACCAAAGGGAGTATTTCCCTCCTCTGCAGGTGACCAGAGGTCGGACAGTAGCATCCAAGGATTTGCTAACCAGCACAACCAAAACCCCACAGAACTACTGATTATGTTGCAAGGACAGCAGTTAGCACAAGGTTTCTTTCTATCCCTTTTGCAACTAAATGTCCTATAATATGAAAGACCAATATCTGGTTCCTCAAAACGTTAGACACATTTTAGGATAGGCCTACCTTAACATGACTCCGAAAAGCGAAAAGATACAAAACATACTGACATATGTAAGCAGACACAAATGATTTTGTTATTACCGTGCGAAGTGCTTCGAGGTTTTAACCCACATCCTGAAGTTGTTTTGCTTAACATATGACTCATACCACCACCACATGTCCACTAATGCACATGTGGTAGGTAACATATAAACTAGGATCACCTAAAGATACAGAATAAAATCTCGGAACACGTCGTACAGTATTAATAAAGTTATTTCTGACTACCGACTGATGTTGATTTGATTTTAATACTCTCACGAATGGCGTATCAACGACGGGGACGAAAAGATTGGAAACTGAAAACAAATATGCCAGTGCTTTACTGCGCTAGCGAAACGTTTCAGATAAATGTACCGAACTCCTGTAAAACGGGGGGCACGTACGAAGCGTCAGGACTGGTAGAGAAGTAGCTTTAATTGAGAATAAACAATAGGATTCTGCCGCTCTGAGGTTAAGATGAATTACGTAGTAAACTCCTGGAAATTGAAATAAGAACACCGTGAATTCATTGTCCCAGGAAGGGGAAACTTTATTGACACATTCCTGGGGTCAGATACATCACATGATCACACTGACAGAACCACAGGCACATAGACACAGGCAACAGAGCATGCACAATGTCGGCACTAGTACAGTGAATATCCACCTTTCGCAGCAATGCAGGCTGCTATTCTCCCATGGAGACGATCGTAGAGATGCTGGATGTAGTCCTGTGGAACGGCTTGCCATGCCATTTCCACCTGGCGCCTCAGTTGGACCAGCGTTCGTGCTGGACGTGCAGACCGCGTGAGACGACGCTTCATCCAGTCCCAAACATGCTCAATGGGGGACAGATACGGAGATCTTGCTGGCCAGGGTAGTTGACTTACACCTTCTAGAGCACGTTGGGTGGCACGGGATACATGCATACGTCCATTGTCCTGTTGGAACAGCAAGTTCCCTTGCCGGTCTAGGAATGGTAGAACGATGGGTTCGATGACGGTTTGGATGGACCGTGCACTATTCAGTGTCCCCTCGACGATCACCAGTGGTGTACGGCCAGTGTAGGAGATCGCTCCCCACACCATGATGCCGGGTGTTGGCCCTGTGTGCCTTGGTCGTATGCAGTCCTGATTGTGGCGCTCACCTGCACGGCGCCAAACACGCATACGACCATCATTGGCACCAAGGCAGAAGCGACTCTCATCGCTGAAGACGACACGTCTCCATTCGTCCCTCCATTCACGCCTGTCGCGACACCACTGGAGGCGGGCTGCACGATGTTGGGGCGTGAGCGGAAGACGGCCTAACGGTGTGCGGGACCGTAGCCCAGCTTCATGGAGACGGTTGCGAATGGTCCTCGCCGATACCCCAGGAGCAACAGTGTCCCTAATTTGCTGGGAAGTGGCGGTGCGGTCCCCTACGGCACTGCGTAGGATCCTACGGTCTTGGCGTGCATCCGTGCGTCGCTGCGGTCCGGTCCCAGGTCGACGGGCACGTGCACCTTCCGCCGACCACTGGCGACAACATCGATGTACTGTGGACACCTCACGCCCCACGTGTTGAGCAATTCGGTGGTACGTCCACCCGGCCTCCCGCATGCCCACTATACGCCCTCGCTCAAAGTCCGTCAACTGCACATACGGTTCACGTCCACGCTGTCGCGGCATGCTACCAGTGTTAAAGACTGCGATGGAGCTCCGTATGCCACGGCAAACTGGCTGACACTGACGGCGGCGGTGCACAAATGCTGCGCAGCTAGCGCCATTCGACGGCCAACACCGCGGTTCCTGGTGTGTCCGCTGTGCCGTGCGTGTGATCATTGCTTGTACAGCCCTCTCGCAGTGTCCGGAGCAAGTATGGTGGGTCTGACACACCGGTGTCAATGTGTTCTTTTTTCCATTTCCAGGAGTGTAGTTTCAAAACATTACTTCCTCAGTAATTCAGCAAGCACAGCATAATGCGTAGAGTGTTAGTTTGCGGGACAGTGAGATGCGGAGATAATCACTATATTAGATGAACGACCACTGTTTTAGTACACCAACAAACCCAGATGTGGTTTCCAGCCCTTTCTTTCACCTGTTTAAGCGAACACATTAATTGTACAACTGACACCTATGAAGTTTCTTCCCGTAATTCAAGGTGACGACTAGGTGTGAGGAAGGACAATAGAAACAAGAGATGGGCCCTTGAAAGAAGGACAGCTGCAGCAAGAACACAATAACCCCAGAAAAAATACACTCCTGGAAATGGAAAAAAGAACACATTGACACCGGTGTGTCAGACCCACCATACTTGCTCCGGACACTGCGAGAGGGCTGTACAAACAATGATCACAAGCACGGCACAGCGGACACACCAGGAACCGCGGTGTTGGCCGTCGAATGGCGCTAGCTGCGCAGCATTTGTGCACCGCCGCCGTCAGTGTCAGCCAGTTTGCCGTGGCATACGGAGCTCCATCGCAGTCTTTAACACTGGTAGCATGCCGCGACAGCGTGGACGTGAACCGTATGTGCAGTTGACGGACTTTGAGCGAGGGCGTATAGTGGGCATGCGGGAGGCCGGGTGGACGTACCACCGAATTGCTCAACACGTGGGGCGTGAGGTGTCCACAGTACATCGATGTTGTCGCCAGTGGTCGGCGGAAGGTGCACGTGCCCGTCGACCTGGGACCGGACCGCAGCGACGCACGGATGCACGCCAAGACCGTAGGATCCTACGCAGTGCCGTAGGGGACCGCACCACCACTTCCCAGCAAATTAGGGACACTGTTGCTCCTGGGGTATCGGCGAGGACCATTCGCAACCGTCTCCATGAAGCTGGGCTACGGTCCCGCACACCGTTAGGCCGTCTTCCGCTCACGCCCCAACATCGTGCAGCCCGCCTCCAGTGGTGTCGCGACAGGCGTGAATGGAGGGACGAATGGAGACGTGTCGTCTTCAGCGATGAGAGTCGCTTCTGCCTTGGTGCCAATGATGGTCGTATGCGTGTTTGGCGCCGTGCAGGTGAGCGCCACAATCAGGACTGCATACGACCAAGGCACACAGGGCCAACACCCGGCATCATGGTGTGGGGAACGATCTCCTACACTGGCCGTACACCACTGGTGATCGTCGAGGGGACACTGAATAGTGCACGGTACATCCAAACCGTCATCGAACCCATCGTTCTACCATTCCTAGACCGGCAAGGGAACTTGCGGTTCCAACAGGACAATGCACGTATGCATGTATCCCGTGCCACCCAACGTGCTCTAGAAGGTGTAAGTCAACTACCCTGGCCAGCAAGATCTCCGGATCTGTCCCCCATTGAGCATGTTTGGGACTGGATGAAGCGTCGTCTCACGTGGTCTGCACGTCCAGCACGAACGCTGGTCCAACTGAGGCGCCAGGTGGAAATGGCATGGCAAGCCGTTCCACAGGACTACATCCAGCATCTCTACGATCGTCTCCATGGGAGAATAGCAGCCTGCATTGCTGCGAAAGGTGGATATTCACTGTACTAGTGCCGACATTGTGCATGCTCTGTTGCCTGTGTCTATGTGCCTGTGGTTCTGTCAGTGTGATCATGTGATGCATCTGACCCCAGGAATGTGTCAATAAAGTTTCCCCTTCCTGGGACAATGAATTCACGGTGTTCTTATTTCAATTTCCAGGAGTGTAATATGAACGCGTAAGCTGAGAAATCAGAGATTATTTAGATGAACTGTTTTTGCGATACAGAGCCGTTTGCAGTCGCCATGATACAACAGCGCACCAGAATATTGCAGGTGTGGTGCCGGAACCGTAAGGTGGTAACCGCGAGGTGTAAGGTATGAGGCATGAGGCTCTGTCTCGCCAGACGGATGCCTCCTGGACTTGCCGGCTCCCTGCGGGAACGGTGAGACGTGAGCCGAGTGTCAGACGCCTCGCTAACTCTGGCGGTACTTTACGCGCTGGGACCAGGGGGCTGTGCGCGAAACGAGAAAAAGTCTGTGCGGGTAGAGACACATCAGCGAGAAGTAGAAGATGAAATTACACAAAACAGAATTACAAAAGTGCGATGTAGACTAATGGAGTTTCTTAATCGGTCCTATAATTCGTAAAAGGATGTAGCTTTCACGAAAGAAAACAGTGGTTAATTTGGAATGGCAATGCTTTGTATGTTGTTTCAGAGTTAGGAGAATATATCCATAAATATGCCACACAGTGGCAGGAGTAGAAATTAAGGGGAAGATAAATCGTTTTTTTCTTGTTTTCGTGTTTTAGTTATCTGTTCTTTACACTCACCCACGAGGGGCGTTGGTGGAATACAAGTGGCCATGTTGCTGACCTTCTGCATTTGATTAATACAATTAAAACATACAATAACACAGATTTATAGCAATAAAAATGAAATGATAATTAAATCGACACCCTGTCTGGGTACGTGCAAGGGATAAGTCCCTGCAGACGCGCTATCCTCTTTGCTCCCGGTGGCTCCGATGGACAGAGCGTCTGCCATATACGCAGGAGATCCCGGGCTCGAGTCCCGGTCGGGGCACACATTTTCAACATGTCCCCAGTGATGTATATCAACGCCTGTTTGCAGTTAGGGTGTAGATTTAATTATCATTTCATTCTAGAAGAAGTTGCACGGCCAACAATGATACCTGTACTTTCGGGAACAGATACTACCTTCATACACTACTGGCTATTAAAATTGCTACACCAAGAAGAAATTCCGATGATAAACGGGTATTCACTGGACAAATATATTATACTGGAACTAACATGTGGTTACATTTTTAGGCAATTTGGGTGCATAGATCCTGAGAAATCAGTACCCAGAACAACCACCTCTGGCCGTAATAACGGCCTTGATACGCCTGGGCATTGAGTCAAACAGAGCTTGGAAGGCGTGTACAGGTACAGCAGCCCATGCAGCTTCAACACGATAACACAGTTCATCAAGAGTAGTGATTGGCGTATTGTGACGAGCCAGTTGCTCAGCCACCGTTGACCAGACTTTTCAATTGGTGAGAGATCTGGAGAATGAGCTGTCCAGGACAGCAGTCGAACATTTTCTGTATCCAGAAAGGCCCGTACAGGACCTGCAACATGCGGTCGTGTATTATCCTGCTGAAATGTAGGGTTACGCAGGGATCGAATGAAGGGTACAGCCACGGGTCGTAACACATCTGAAATGTAACGTCCACTGTTCAAAGTGCCGCCAATGCAACCAAGAGGTAACCGAGACGTGTAACCAATGGCACCCGATATGGCGGTGACAATAGACGCTTCCAAGGTGCATTCACCGCGATGTCACCAAACATGGATGCGATCATCGTGTTGCTGTAAACAGAACCTGGATTGATCCGAAAAAATGACTTTTTGCCATTCGTGCACACAGGTTCGTCGTTGACTACACCATCGCAGGGGCTCCTGGGTCTGTGATACAGCGTCAAGGGTAACAGCAGCCATGGTCTCCGAGCTGATAGTCCATACTGCTACAAACGTCGTCGAACTGTTCGTGCAGAAGGTTGTTCGCTTGCAAACGTCCCCATCTGTTGACTCAGGGATCGAGACGTGGCTGCACAATCCGTTACAGACATGTGGATAAGATGCCTGTCATCTTGACTGCTAGTGATACGAGGCCGTTGGGATCCAGCATGGCGTTCCATATTGCCCTCCTGAACCCATCGATTCCATGTTCTGCTAACAGTCACTTGCTCTCGACCAACGCGAGCAGCAATGTCGCGATACGATAAACCGCAGTCGCGATAGGCTACAATCCGACCTTCATCAAAGTCGGAAACGTGATGGTACGCATTTCTCGTCCTTACACGAGGCATCACAACAACGTTTCACCAGGCAACGCCGGTCAAGTGCTGTTTGTGTATGAGAAATTGGTTGGAAACTTTCCTCTTGTCAGCACTTTGTAGGTGTCGCCACCGGCGCCAACCTTGTGTGAATGCTCTGAAAAGCTAATCATTTGCGTATCACAGCATATTCTTCCTGTCGGTTAAATTTCGCGTCTCGTGGTGTAGCAATTTTAATGGCCAGTAGTGTACAATGAAAATGAAAATCTGAGCTCGATTAGGTGATGCGTGTACTCTGTAAATCCGTTTGAGGTGACTGGATGCAGACGGGATTGGGCAGGAAGTGATACGAGAAATAGTGGAGTATTTGGAAGGATGAAGATACGGGATATACATTTGGAGGTATGTGGGATTGTAGTTAGGCAGGGAATGGATGGATAGGGGCTTTCACTGAGGCAGATAGTTTGTAACTGAGATGACGGGAGGAAGGACGGATATTCTTTAGCGTGCTTCAACTTCTCAACCATAGCAAATGCTTCTGGGAACAACGTTTCTTTTCTTTTTTCTCCGCGAGTACAACAATCCTTTATGGGCGTTGCCTCGTTCAACAGTCTGCCTCCATACATTTCTGCTTTCTACCTGCACCCTCAGATTTTCATCTTGGTAAAGTCGGCCTACACATTGCCCATCCAAACTGCTCTTTGTCGGCCCTTCCTGCTTCCTGCTAGTGGCTCTTCCTTTTGGACATCTGATCATCTGGCATCTTTACCATGTGTACTAACCAGCGTTTTCGCTGAGAATTCATAAATTTAACTATATTTTTCCTATCTTAAGTTGATGCAGTACATGGTTATACCTTATTCTCCAATAGTTTGTCTCTCTTCAGCTACATACACCTGTTGCAGGATTCGTCTTTAAATTCTCTTAGCTCTTTTGTATCCGCGTGTATCCTCCACACTTCTGACCCATCTGTAACAACTGGTATTACAAGGAAAACGTACTCTCTGTACTTTGTTGTTCCTGTTACTAGAGAACTTTTGAATACTTGCAAGCTTGCAGAGTACGCTGTACTTCCGCTTTTATTCATTTTCTAATAAACCACCTCATACAGAGTGGCGCAAAACAGGTGTTGTGTACCACAGCGTAACATGGGGTGGTGAGTTATTGTTGTTGTATTTATGCTATAGCAAAGTATCTGAAAGTTAATTCTTAAATTACATTTTCCATGAGACATTTAAGTCTCTAATTTATCTACGATAACGTTGGAAGCACATCCCCCTTACGTCCAATGCTGGGGTGCAATTCCAATGTCGGAGAGCCCTGGTAATAATGGCAATATAAGGGGGGATGTGAATTGGAGTCTGTGTTGTGGAGGGTAATTAACTTTGATAGTCCATGCAGCTATGCTGGCTATATTGCTGTGGTGGTGTAATGGTCAGCATATCTGCCTAGTAAAGAAGAGGACCCGGGTTTCAGTCCCAGCCGCAGGACAAATTTTAATTCACTTCTTCAGCTTCCAATGTTCTCAAATTGCTTTCCTTATGCAGCAATGAATTCGTAGGTGTTTTAACTGAAATCCATGATGACTTCCCGAAGAACATTATTTTAGTCTGCATGAATCGCTTTGGAAATTGCAGTGCAAACATCTTAGAGTGTTGCAGATGCACGACTGAACGCTGTCCTTCAGAAAAACCCATCAGAAATAATCACAAGGCTTGACATCGTGACTATAAGAGGGCCATTCCACATCATCTCCAGTGAATGCTAGAAAATCAAAGACGTCCGCTGCACGGTGTGGACGTGCTCCATCCTGCACAAACGTGTGTATATATACGGGGTGGTCCATTGATCGTGACTGGGCCACATATCTCACGAAATAAGCGTCAAACGAAGAAACTACAAAGAAAGAAACTTGTCTAGCTTGAAGGGGGAAACCAGATGGCGCTATGGTTGGCCCGCTAGATGGCGCTGCCATAGGGCAAACGGATATCAACTGCGTTTTTTTTTTAAATAGGAACCCCCATCTTTTATTACATATTCGTGTAGTACGTAAAGAAATATGAGTGTTAGTTGGACCACTTTTTTCGCTTTGTGATAGATGGCGTTGTGATAGTCACAAACATATGGCTCACAATTTTAGATGAACAGTTGGTAACAGGCAGGTTTTTTAAATGAAAATACAGAACGTAGGTACGTTTGAATATTTTATTTCAGTTGTTCCAATTTGATACATGTACCTTTGTGAGCTTATCATTTCTGAGAACGCATGCTGTTACAGTGTGATTACCTGTAAATACCACATTAATGCAATAAATGCTCAAAATGATGTCAGTCAACCTCAATGCATTTGGCAATACGTGTAACGACATTCCTCTCAACAACGAGTAGTTCGCCTTACGTAATGTGCGCACATGCATTGACAATGCGCTGACGCATGTTGTCAGGCGTTGTCGGTGGATCACGATAGTAAATATCCTTCAACTTTCCCCACAGAAAGAAATCCTGGGACGTCAGATCCGGTGAACGTGTGGGCCATAGTATGGTGCTTCGACGACCAATCCACCTGTCATGAAATATGCTATTCAATATCGCTTCCACGGTACTCGAGCTATGTGCCAAATATCCATCATGTTGGAAGTACATCGCCATTCTGTCATGCAGTGAAACATCTTGTAGTAACATTAGTAGAACATTACGTAGGAAATCAGCATACATTGCACCATTTAGATTGCCATCGATAAAATGGGAGCCAATTATCCTTCCTCCCATAATGCCGCACCATACATTAACCCGCCAAGGTCGCTGATGTTCCACTTGTCGCAGCCATCGTGGATTTTCCGTTGTCCAATAGTGCATATTATACCGGTTTACGTTACCGCTGTTGGTGAACGACGCTTCGTCGCTAAATAGAACGCGTGAAAAAAATCTGTCATCGTCCCGTAATTTCTCTTGTGCCTAGTGGCAGATCTCTACACGACATTCAAAGTTGTCGCCATGCAATTCCTGGTGCATAGAAATATGGTACGGGTGCAATCGATGTTGATGTAGCATTCTCAACACCGACGTTTTTGAGATTCCCATTTCTCGCGCAGTTTGTCTGCTACTGATGTGCGGATTAGCCGCGACAGCAGCTAAAACACCTACTTGGGCATCATCATTTGTTGCAGGTCGTGGTTGACGTTTCACATGTGACTGAACACTTCCTGTTTCCTTAAATAACGTAACTATCCGGTGAACGGTCCGGACGCTTGGATGATGTCGTCCAGGATACCGAGCAGCATACATAGCACACGCCCGTTGGGCATTTTGATCACAATAGCCATACATCAACACGATATCGACGTTTTCCGCAATTGGTAAACGGTCCATTTTAACAGGAGTAATCACGAAGCAAATACCGTTCGTACTGGCGGAATGTTACGTGATACCATGTACTTATACGTTTGTGACTTATTACAGAGCCATCTATCACCAAGCGAAAATAGTGGTCCAACTAAAACATTCATATTTCTTTACGTACTACACGAATATGTCATAAAAATGGGGATTCCTATTTAAACAAAACTCAGTTGATATCCGTTTGACCTATGGCAGCGCCATCCAGCGGGTCAACCATAGCGCCATCTGGTTTCCCCCCTCAAGCTAGACGAGTTTCAGTTTTTTCGTTTGATGCTAATTTCGTGAGATATTTGGGCCGGTCACTATCAGTGGACCATTCGGTATATATTGACTGGATATTGTATCACAGACACAGTCCCTTTAACTGTTCAGAAATGGCACTAAACCCACCCAAAGACGTAAACGACCATGCATGAGCAGCGCCTATTAGACGTAGAGGGTCCGACAGCAGCCGATCAGTTCCCGTCATTCCACCAGGAAGTAGGTACACAGCTCGTGTTGTCTGTGCTTCAACCATGCCTAGACGGTCGATACGCTGTTCGATCGCGTCCTCTTTGTTACTTTGTGCCAGGAAGGGCTGTCAATACGGGAAGTGTCTAGGCGTCTCGGAGTGAACCAAAGCGATGTTGTTCGGACATGGAGGTGGTACAGTGGGACAGGAACTATCGATGACATCTCTCGCTCAGGCCGCCCAAGGGCTACTACTACAGTGGATGACCGCTACCTACGAATTATGGCTCGGAGGAATCCTGAGGACAACGCCACCATGTTGAACAACGCTTTTCGTGTAGCTACAAGACGTCGTGTTATGACTCAAACTGTGCACAGTAGGCTGCATGAAACACAAGATCACTCCAGACGTCCATGGCGAGGTCCATTTTTGCAACAGCGACACCATGCAGCGCGGTACAGACGGGCCCGACAACATGCCGAATGGTCTGCTCAGGATTGGCATCACGTTCTCTTCACCGACGAGTGTCGCAAATGCCTTCAACCAAACAATCTTCAGAGACGTGTTTGGAGGCAACCCGGTCAGGCTGAACGCCTTAGACACACGGTCCAGCGAGTGCATCTAGTTGGAGGTCCCCTGACGTTTTGGGGTGGCATTATGCGGGGCCGACTTACGCCGCTGATGGTCATGGAAGGCGCCGTAACGGCTGTACGATAAGTGAATGCCATCCTCCGACCAATAGTGCAACCGTATCGGCAGCATATTGGCGAGGCATTCGTCTTCATGGACGACAATTCGCGCCCCCGTCGTGCACATCTTGTGAATGACTTCCTTCATTATAACGACATAGCTGGACTAGAGTGGGCAGCATGTTCTCCACACATGAACTCTATCGAACATGCTTGGGATAGATTGAAAAGACTGGTTTTGGACTACGTGACCCACCAACCACTCTGAGGGATCTACGCCGAATCGCCGTTGTGGAGTGGGACAATCTGGACCAACAGTGCCTTGATGAACTTGTGGATACTATGCCACGACGAATACAGGCATGCATCAATGCAAGAGGACGTGCTACTGGGTATTAGAGGTACCGGTGTGTACAGCAATCTGGACTACGACCTCTGAAGGTCTCACTGTATGATGGCACAACATGCAATGTGTGGTTTTCATGAGCAATAAAAAGAGTGGAAATGATGTTTATGTTGATCTCTATTCCTATTTTCTGTACAGGTTCTGGAACTCTCGGAACCGAGGTGATGCAAAATGATATGTTTGGATCCAGCAGCCACTATGAATCAAGACATAAAGGAATTTAGGCCAGACCGGGATTTGAACCCAGGCCTCCTGCTTACTAGGCAGATGTACTGAAAACTGCGTCATCCAGATCGGTGTCCATCGCAAATGCACTGACTACCCTATTTCGCCTGCTGTCAGACCCAAATCATCAAATTATCCACACACTATTGAACAACATGTAATGCCTCTTGCCCATTATCCTTATTACTCACGGCAATAATGTTTGAGCTCACTCATATGATAGTGTGTTAAGGTAGAGCAAAGGGGTAGTGGAAGAGACTGTTGCCCTTCTTTCGAATATCGGTGTTCGTCCTGAGAATGTTGGCTGGTATAGCGTGAGTTCATAGAACTTTCAGGATGATCTGATGGAACGTTTCTGTAATACATCGTCAACCAGGACACGACAAGTGGCACTTGTAGCACAGGTGGAGGGTACTACAGGAACACAACTACAAACGTACCACCTGAGCCGTGCGTGGCTCGTGTTCGTGCCATATCTCATCTGACATCTTGTTTTTACTGTACTACCACCTCGTTATGTTAATTTCAATTACCGGTACTGGTGTCACTGAGTTGCCGCCTTGCCTGCCCGTGAGCGGCAGCAGCGGCACTTATCAATATAAGCCCTGGCGTATTATCTTTGCTGACCGCTATTCCTTCCCAGTTGTCATGTGTTCAAGGAGTTCGGATTTGACAGTAAGCTGGGAGGCGCTAGCAGTGCAGGTCAGACCTGGCAGTGTTTGGCTTAGAACACGGTAGAAGTTCAGTCGGGGCGCGGCTGCAGAGAGGTCCAGACAGCCATGACTCGTCCGACGGTTGCCGATACATACCACTTGAGTGCGGATCAACTTGGTTGTCGGACGACGTGTATGTTGGCCGGCGATCGCTTATGGGTTGCCTGCATGTGCCGGCTCGTGATTGTTCTTGCACAGTCGCTGCCATTAGTATTGTATAGTTCTTCATGCAAGTGTTCGTGAAACTGTGTGTAGCTTGTGATGTCGACTGCTCAGTTATTTTAGTGCTGTCTCCGTGCTGATGTGTGGGAGTCGGTCGGTTGGCGTGGAGCAGCGAGCAAATCTCCGCAGGGTGTGGTTTGGCTGGGCCCGCTGGCGGTCTCTACACAGTGTCGGAGTGTGTGGGGCTGTTCCGATTGCTACGGGGTCTGTGGCCACCGATCCTGGACATGAAAGTTGAGTTTGGATTTAATTTATCAGCAAGTCAAGACTGTTCACATTGTGCCATCTGATTCTCATTGTTGGCTGTTGAGACATTCCCGCAAGCAACAACGTGTGTGTTCAAGTTGGCGAAGGCTTAGCCACTGTCCAGTGGAATCTAACTATATTTGGTTATTTGCAATTGAAGTGCACCAGCGGGATTTTCTTCTTTGTGGCCGTTAACGTTCCGGTTACCTGCCCTGGCCGTTGACGTAAATTCAGGCAGTGTCCTTTCCTCACATTGTTGTCACTGTCCAGCGTGGTGTGTAGTTTGACAGCTTAATGTGTGCTTGGTTGTGCGCGTCTATGCCTTTTACGTTTCGCACTGAACTCCTGGTAGTGTGCTAGTTGAAAGAAGCGCAAGTTAACTTGTCAGCGGGTCCGTTGACTGACTGTGGGTTGGGTTGTCGTCGGATCGAGATTGGTTGGGCTGATTGCCTGTCTCTCCTAAGTGAACGTTAGTAATTCAAGAGCTGGCCGACCCCCGAAACTTCTGAGCGCCGTTAGCTGCACTGCCTTTTCTTATTCTCTGTTGTGTGTATTTGTATGGCTCATAGCCAATGGTTTTGAATTAAGCTTGAATTGTTTTTGATGGTGTTTTAAGTCATGGGCCTTCAGACGTTTTAAAATTAAAGTTCCTTGCTCGTCAAGTATTGGAGTGTTTGGGCCTTCAGCCTGATTAATATATTCTTCAAAGATAAAGCCTTGGGTCTTCTGCCTACTAAAATTTATTTTAGTTGTTTCAAGTCATGAGCCTTCAGCCGTTTTAAAATTAAGGATCTTTGTCTTTCGACCATCCGACTGTTTGAGGCCTTCAGTCTAACTGAAGATAAGGCCTTCTGCCTTGTGTTTTTTTATTTAATTTTACCTTGAGTCTTAGATCATGGGCCTTCAGCCGTCTTTAAATTACGGTTGTTGCTTTTTAAGTGTTAGATTTTTGGGCCTTGAGCCAAATTATAGTACTTAACGTGAGGCCTCCTGCCTTCTAAGTATTCCCTTTGGCGTCTGAATTTTGAGTTAATGGCTCTTAGCCGTTTTTGTTTTTTTAAATTAAAGTGGTTGTGCCCTTAAGGCATAAGACAGTGTGGCGTATTCAGCCGATAACTAAGTTCAAGAATTTGTATGTAATGTTTTGCCCAATAAATGAAGTTATATGTGTTCTAGTGTAACTGACAGCAGCTTATTTTGGCCCCTTTCCACAATTCCAACTACCTGTCCTGTCCTGCGGGTTTAGCAGGGCGTTTCACCACCTCCAGAGGATGCTGGCACTGGGACAACAATTATTTGAAACTTGAACGTATTTATTGCAGTGGTTCGTTCACCAAAATGTAAATGGCACAAGGACAACAATTACATGAAACTTCAACGTATTCTTTGTGATGGTTTGTTTACCAATGATCCTACCTTCTATACGTGTGTATAATTCAGAGATTAAGACCTAGTTTAGGATAATTCGCCAGTAAGAGCGTTTGGCTTTTTTAATGGTATTGAACAGCTGCTTGTTTTCGTTATGTTGTATGGTTGTCGATACACACCAACAATCTGTGTACTCGATACATAGAAATATTCAGGGTATCTGTTGCGTGACTGGTGTGCTCTACTGTTAGTTGGTTTTCTTTCTTTGGTGGTTGACTTCCGTTTGGTGTTCATTACTCCAGCGAGCACGGGATCTGAGTAGAAAGTCAAAATCAATGACGCGTTTCCCAA
This sequence comes from Schistocerca piceifrons, assembly GCF_021461385.2. Classification (NCBI taxonomy): domain Eukaryota; kingdom Metazoa; phylum Arthropoda; class Insecta; order Orthoptera; family Acrididae; genus Schistocerca; species Schistocerca piceifrons. Next base: position 497,672,371 of record NC_060139.1, on the reverse strand, counting down.
CATTGAACATATTTCTGCGTTGCAAGATAGAATCGGACAGTCATTCTTGCGAGGCATCATGCAAGTCATGAAGCTTGAGTAAGACTGTTTATTAGCTTATAGCTTTACTTAATATTAAATTATGCAAATTGTCATTCATTCTACGTATGAACGCCTTGCGCACATAATCATAACTAGCTCGTCAGTCAGGGAGCCGTACCATGTAGGATTGGTAGAGTTAATGAAAACATCCAAAGTATTTCGTCTCAGGATCATTTATTGAGCTTCAAAATGTTACGGAGATGCTCATACAACTCCAGTGGCAGACGCTGCAAGAGAAGCGTAGAGGATCACAGCGTGGTTTACTCTTAGAATTCTGAGAGCGTTCATTTAATTATTTGTGATAAACTGGATGTTTCTACGAAGTTGCGAACCACAAACCGATTCCCTTCAGTACATTATTTTCTTTCCTATATTCTCCATGACTAGAATCTCTATTGAACATATATATTCCATTGATAAGAAAAAGTTTTTGAATTCCCTGGTCCACTCAGTAGTAGGTAAATGACGTAATACGAAATGATCCAATTATCTAGCAATGAGTTATACACCAAATTACATTGCCACAGTCTGGTCCAATAACTTTATGTTCTGCATCATCAAAAAGAATTAAACCAACTAAATCAGTTATATATTAGGTGTACAACTTTGCTTTCTCCGTTTTGCAATAGATGGCAGTGGCGGCAAGTGGTGGTGCAGGTGGTAGGTCGTAAGTGTCATACAAAAATCCTAGTCATTTGTGAACATAACGTCATAAAAATATGAATGTTGCCCACAAGTAATGCACAGCATATTTTTTCCTTCTTCAACAGTTCTTTAGTGACCATAATGAGAATTAGACACACGAAAGAATGGTGTTGTATCTACACACCCTACTTTTCCACGTAATCTCCATCCCGTTCTATGACCTTCCCCCAGCGGGAAAGAAGGGTGTGTGTGCCCTGTCTGTGACAATCCTTGTCCTGGTGGCGGAGTCAGTGCTTCACTGTGTCAATCATCTCATTGTCCTCAAAATGTCTTCCACAAATGGCATCCTGTAATGGCCTATACAAGAGGAAGTCCGAGGGGGATAGTCAGGGTTGTCAGGTGAGGCAGCCCTGGATGGTCCCCCCGACAGCTGCAAATCGTGGGGCTCCGGCGAACCGCCTGCTGATGACCTCACCCTCCGTGCCCAGCGATTAACTATACTTCTGTCGACAGCAGATGCTCAGTAGACGTTCCACAAGTGTTTGTGAACATTCCTCACAGTTCCTTTCTGTGCAGTGAGAAATTCAATGACGGCACGTTTCTTGTAAGTACATCACCTACTGGCGCCATTTTGAAACTGTCCTGCAGCTGCGCTATCAGTCGGATGTGATGGAAACTTGGCGCGCTCACTCATGAGACTTCGGATAATACATACACAACGTTTCGCATTCGTAGCATTGTTTTCGGGTGAAAAAAAATTGCAGTGCAATACTTTCTGGGCAACCCTCGTATTAGTCGATTTGTGATTGTATCATGAAGTTATTCTCGATTGAATGTGTCAATTTGCGATCCCAATGCTCCTACTTTAACAAGAAGAAATCTACGGCTGCTCATAAAAGCTGGGAAGGACCTATGGTGAGTCACCTATTAGTGAAATAAGGTGCATAGAATTGTTTCAACGTTTCAAGAACGGTGATTTTGACGTCGATGGTCGATATAGCGGAGGAAGAGAGAAGGTTTTCGAAGCTACTGAAACCGACGGCAACAATCACAAGAGGTCGTTAACGAAAACAGTTCAGGCGTTTGAGCCGTACACTGAAAGACAAATGGCCACAATGCACAGATAAGTATGAAAAGTTGGTTTTGCATCATGACAACACACGACTCCGTGTCCCAAAGCCCGGCAAAACATACTTTGAAAAGTTTAAATTGTTAGTCCTACCCCACCCGCCATAATCTCCATACATTGCTCCCTCAGACTACATCTTTTTCAATCAGAAGCAGACAACCTGGCTAGCCAGCACTCCTGCTCCTGCACGAGCAAAACTGGTTCGATTCATGGAGCTCCTCAAAAGGCGCCGAGTTCTTTCGTCAAGGGATTCGTATGCAGCCCGAGAGATGGGAGAAGGTAGCGGCCAGCGAGAGTCAACACTTTGAATCGCAGATTTTTTGTACGCTTTTCATAATAAAGCCTCGAACTTCAAGAAAAACAGCAGAAGCGAAGTTCTAGACCTAATAACTAATTTCAGAGTTTATTTGATGATGCAGCATTAGGCTTTTGACTTACTTATCAGGCCGATTCATCGGCTGCTCTACTAAAGATCTTCGCTCCTATCAACTAGTTCCACGACACCACGCCAGTTATCATATGTTACAACGGCGACTCATCACAAAGTGTGACGGAAATCAAGACTGCGTACATGATTCCACGCTTGTTCGTTTCGTTCTTCCCTGGCTCCTGAAGTACGCATTTGGATACTGAAGGAATGGCATGCGCATGCAAGAGCCGATGGGCAACATTTCAATGCTGTTCTTCTTAATCTGAAAACTAAACTCAATGTGCGTGTGTGAGAACTCACATATGCTAACGAAGATTCTATTACTAAGCTAAATTGTAGTTTATTAATCGACTATTATGCCGACAAAGTGTTCACGATATTGGTTCGATAAGCATTGACGATTGACTTCAGACATCGTTTCTATTGTACGTTGGTACGATCGTGTGCAACAATCTGTCAGAGTATGCTACAGCAAAAATGACAGTGATTCATGGATTAGTTAGGATTTGTTAGCCAAGTTACGTTACGAGTTTTATATCGAGTATTGGAAGCGCAGTATCGTTCAAAAGTTTTCCTTTTTTTCTGTTGCAACGAAGTGCTCAATTTAGGAATTACACTCCTGGAAATTGAAATAAGAACACCGTGAATTCATTGTCCTAGGAAGGGGAAACTTTATTGACACATTCCTGGGGTCAGATACATCACATGATCACACTGACAGAACCACAGGCACATAGACACAGGCAACAGAGCATGCACAATGTCGGCACTAGTACAGTGTATATCCACCTTTCGCAGCAATGCAGGCTGCTATTCTCCCATGGAGACGATCGTAGAGATGCTGGATGCAGTCCTGTGGAACGGCTTGCCATGCCATTTCCACCTGGCGCCTCAGTTGGACCAGCGTTCGTGCTGGACGTGCAGACCGCCTGAAACGACGCTTCATCCAGTCCCAAACATGCTCAATGGGGGACAGATCCGGAGATCTTGCTAGCCAGGGCAGTTGACTTACACCTTCTAGAGCACGTTGGGTGGCACGGGATACATGCGGACGTGCATTGTCCTGTTGGAACAGCAAGTTCCCTTGCCGGTCTAGGAATGGTAGAACGATGGGTTCGATGACGGTTTGGATGTACCGTGCACTATTCAGTGTCCCCTCGACGATCACCAGTGGTGTACGGCCAGTGTAGGAGATCGCTCCCCACACCATGATGCCGGGTGTTGGCCCTGTGTGCCTCGGTCGTATGCAGTCCTGATTGTGGCGCTCACCTGCACGGCGCCAAACACGCATACGACCATCATTGGCACCAAGGCAGAAGCGACTCTCATCGCTGAAGACGACACGTCTCCATTCGTCCCTCCATTCACGCCTGTCGCGACACCACTGGAGGCGGGCTGCACGATGTTGGGGCGTGAGCGGAAGACGGCCTAACGGTGTGCGGGACCGTAGCCCAGCTTCATGGAGACGGTTGCGAATGGTCCTCGCCGATACCCCAGGAGCAACAGTGTCCCTAATTTGCTGGGAAGTGGCGGTGCGGTCCCCTACGGCACTGCGTAGGATCCTACGGTCTTGGCGTGCATCCGTGCGTCGCTGCGGTCCGGTCCCAGGTCGACGGGCACGTGCACCTTCCGCCGACCACTGGCGACAACATCGATGTACTGTGGAGACCTCACGCCCCACGTTTTGAGTAATTCGGCGGTACGTCCACCCGGCCTACCGCATGCCCATTATACGCCCTCGCTCAAAGTCCGTCAACTGCACATACGGTTCACGTCCACGGTGTCGCGGCATGCTGCGATGGAGCTCCGTATGCCACGGCAAACTAGCTGACACTGACGGCGGCGGTGCACAAATGCTGCGCAGCTAGCGCCATTCGACGGCCAACACCGCGGTTCCTGGTGTGTCAGCTGTGCCGTGCGTGTGATCATTGCTTGTACAGCCCTCTCGCAGTGTCCGGAGCAAGTATGGTGGGTCTGACACACCGGTGTCAATGTGTTCTTTTTTCCATTTCCAGGAGTGTATATAAGACAGGAATGTAATCTTTCGCCCTTTACTGTTCACTCTATACATCGAGGAAGCACTGACGGAAATAACAGAAAGGTTCAAGAGTGTAATTAAAATTCAGGCAGAAAGGATATCATTGATAAGATTCGCTAATGATATTGCTCTCTTCGGTCAAAGTGAGGAAATGTAGTTGGGAAAGGACAGTGAAATGAGCGCACTCTATGGATTGAGAGTAAGCCGAAGAAAAACGAAAATAATGATGAGTAGCACAAACTAGATTAGCAATAAACGAAACATTAATATTCAGGACTGTGAAGTAGACCAAGCAAAGGAATTCTGCTTTCTTGGGAATAAAATAACACTGATGTACGAAGTAAGGAGGATATAAAAACAGGCCTGAAAAGGAAAAACAGGCATTCCTCGCTAAAAGGATTCAATTAGTATTAAACATAGGCTCCAATTGGAGGAAGAAGATTCTGATAAAGTAAGTCCAGGGCAGCATTGTATGCAAGTGAATAATGGACTGCGGGAAAGCCAAAGAAAGAAAAGGATCGAAGAGTTTGATAAGAGAAGGATGTTGACGAGTACGTCGACAGATAACAAGTGGCGTGCTTCTCCACAGAATCGGCGCCAAGAGGAACATGTGGAAAACATTGACAAGTAGAAGGGATAAGATGACAGGACACGTGTTAAGACGTCAAGAAAAAATACCCATGGTACTTGTGGGAGCTGTAGAGGATAAAAGCTGTACAGAAAGACAGAAGTTGGAATATATCCAACAAATAACTGAGGATGTTGGATGCAAGTGCTACTCTGAGGTGAAGAGATTGGCGCAAGAGAGGAATCGGTGGATGACAGTATAAAAACAGTAAAAAGACTGTCGACTGAAAAAAAACTGGGAAACTTATGACGAAGGCTGGTGGAGTGTGACGTTGTTTGTGAGATCCCTTTGCCATCAGCGACAACGGTTCGATAATGGTTAAACAAATTTACATGTGATCTAACATACGTTTTTGATGAGTATCGCCCAGGACGGCCGACATATGTGGTGGCTGAGGAAGTCCACTGATAGTTGAATGAAAGTGCCATAACTAGGAGAGGCCATAGGTGTATCGACAGGAACGGGAATTACTGTTTTACATGCCAAGTATGCGATGTTCACAGCTGACGGTGAGTAACAAACGGGTGTGCCTTTCAACTTTCCTGTTGTGTCTCGAGCATTTTGAGCTAGGTCCGAAGGAATTTTTGGACCGAGTACCAACAGTCGATCAGACCCATTCATCATTGAACTCTGGACTAAGAATGACAGGCGAAACAATCTGTTGGTCCTGATGAAACTACTCTGAAAACGTGGAGGACGGTGTGGGGCGGCAGGTGGAATAATTGTTAATGTTCCTTGCATTTATTTAATGCTGTTGTTTGCTGTTCTCAACACTGGCTCTCTAACTACAATATTGGCAACCAGAAAGTGATTAGCAAAACGTGAAGCCTGTAATTAGAATTCCTAGTGCCAACTACATCTGAAAAATACATTTATAGCTATAGCTTATAGCTCTGAGGAATTAGGAGATTGTCTGGGATTCATAATCAAAAACCATTCTCTCTAAAATGTTCACTATATTCTGAAAGTCACAGACCAAAAAGAATACACACAATCCAACTACCAGAGCAGTTCAGAGTCTTATGCGCTGATGCAACTATAACTGTTCAAATTAAATGTTTAAGTGAATGCTCGCCATAATTTGATGATAATGTTCATCAAACGCCATGCTAATAATGGTAGAATGTCTGTCCTGCGGCCGCATGTGAAAATATGACATACGCAAACTAAAGATAGATCATTAACGTCATCCCAAAATTAATACTTCACTCGAAAACGATTTCATGGTTACGCGTATCCCGAGTAACTTATTACTGCATTCGAGGCTGTTTATATCAAACGATACCGACGCGACGCGACTCCCGGCACAGGTGGTGCACTAATCAGCGTCTGGAGAGAACTAGGGCCTTTTCTCCTCTCGCGCAGCGTTCTTACATATAAAGCCGCGGTGCGGACGGCTAAGGGAACGCCTGATCAAATCCACTCTCCCAACTAGCCGCTGGGCTAGTAATGCACCACTTTCTAACCTAATCTAACCTAACCCAACCTAACCTAACCTAAGTTATCGAATAAATCATTGCTTCCTTTGCTGATGGCCGATGAAGCTTTCAATTTAATTGTGCAATCATCACACAAGTAAGTAATCATAATAAAAGTCTGACGTGGCTAAGTCAAATATTTTGGGCGAGAGAATTAATTTAATTACACTACACGCAGTAGACGAGCTCTGAACTTGCTCTTTGGAGATACGCTATAGCTATAGTTCTATAGTTATTCTGTTGAAACTTCTCACATTTTTATGATTATAGCGGATCTCCCTTCTACTTAAATTTAAACATCCTAGCTTTATTTATTCGCCTACTTAATCTATCTTGCTTTCTTAATTTCTAAGACAAAAACCAGAAAATCGTGAATTTCAACTAAAATTTTAATTTGTGAGATCCAGAATACTGTTTCTATTAAATTATTATGCAAAAGGAATCTAAATTTAAATTTTTAAGTTTCTAGCTCTTTTCTGTTGCGCCAATGATTTTTACAGAAAAAACGTCCAAATTTCGAAAATGGTTAAAGTTATTGAACTGATATTCAACACATATTGATTTAGTATTACTCCTGACATGCTAGAAACGTTTCAGGTTATTTACTTGATTTTTAAAGTATTGTGCAACATTTATGACATCAGAACTAGTTACAGCGGACTGGCAGGCACACAGTGGAAAGACTGTTGTGAATTTTATAAGGCGTGAGTATGCTGCTGCCCTACGTCACCATCTACTACATTTTTTTGAATGTAAATGAAAAAAATTAATTACAAAAATGGAAACAAGAGTACAGCTTAACTCCCTATGAAAATTAAAATTGAAATGTAAACATATAGAAATATTAAAAGAAAACTTATTACTTACTTCAATTATTTAAATTGCTGGCATGTTCACAGCCTCTTAAGCAACATTATCACTCAAAATTTAAGCAAAATCAATGAAACACTTTGGCATACGTATTGCCTTAGACAGACAAACACATAAAAATATGTAAAATTATGAAAATCTTAAATCCATTAAATTGTCTGTAAATATTTTTACATACACAAATTCAATGAAAATACCACAGTTATTCATGATACATAAAGAGATTATTATATCTTAGCAGTCTTTTCTACACCTGAAAGAAAATTTCACAAATCATGACAATTTCATTTTTACACACGTGGTTGTAGCCACTTAGGCTGGCGTTCTACACTTCCATTCACAAGGGTAGAGGAGGGGAAGTTGCTATGGTGTGCGTCCTTCACGTTCACTCTAAATTACATGGGGAAAGGGGAGGGGTCACTGTGAGTTGTGTCCAAGTCACTCCACGCTTTCACGCAGCTATCAGGCTGCCATTATCTGGTTTGTCCTGTAGAACAATGGGGATATATACATTTTGTCTTTCAGTATGTTACTGGAACAAAGTTAACAGAACTTTTTCAATTTTACTCTCGCGGTTACTTAACTGTCATAAAATCGGTAAACAAATGGCTCAAAACGCCGTTAGTCACGTACTAGAGAAAATTTATGCTCAAGGCATACAATCATAAATCCTATTTAATCTCAATTTATTATTTCTGGGCCGGAACACTGAACCAATGCTCAGTACATTCTTGATACATTTGTATTTTATTTACTTAGCTGACTCATCTTCGATTACCTTATTCTTAGAGATAGTATGAGTATATTTGATTAGTAGTTGTCTTCTCAGCTTCTTTGTACATGTGAGTAACTTGTGGTATGAGTACAGTTCTGAGTGTTCAAAACACACTACGTTTAGTTGACTACTAAATCCACTTATTGGTCCTCTGCTGCTGTGTCAGTTCCACATCTGCAATTATGTACTTACTTATTTTGCTAGTGTATGAACTTCAGTAATACTCCATTAAAATTTAAAGCACAGGATAGCACATTTATTTCATATCTATAGTGTATTGCAGCTGATCAGTTTGCTCACGTTGCAATCCATTTCCACTTGATTGGATGCTGAAACCACAGGTAGTCTCTCTCGACCTACCACTAAAGTGCATTAAGTAATTATGGCCGAGCGTCATGCTAAATTCCTTAAACCTATAGGACACCATGAGCTGCTCTGTCTCATCTAACATAAGGGTACCTATGGTCGCATTCACGCCTCCAACTCATAACCTGAATACGTGTAGGTGTGTCCTGTCACACACTACACCAAAATAATGGCCAATTCCAACCTTATAAATATTTCAAGGACTTGTCCTTCACGTCTCAACCACAAACACTGTTCAATTCTATTACACTGCCATTCCTTGCTACACAAGGTGAGTTTATTCTTACAACTTATCTGCATATTTTTCATAACACTAAGCAATCTCTTTTACTATTAATTAGTTAGCTCTACAGCATACAATAGGTTTCACTGCCACTTCAGATCCTGCTTGTACACGAATTTGTATATCTTTTTAAATTACTGTTGGTGGACCATTTCCAATAAAACAACAATTTTGTACTTGTAATATTATCAAGGTTCTATACATACTTGTTACTCAAATACCTTTGTATCTTAATTACATCATACTTCTCTGTTGCTTATGTCACTGTTAGGTTTGTCACATTAGGTATTTTCTTCACTAATCGATGGATAGAATGGTTACAGAACTCATGGCTTGATAGCCATGACAGAAAATTTTAGTATTGCAAAGAAGGAGTCGAAACTTTGGTAGATAGGAAAGATGAAGAATGAGTGAGACCTGAAAAGGAAAGAAGATCTCACACAGCTGGGACTGCACAGCTGCCACACTGTGTAGAGGTTACAGAACAACCTCCTCCCTACAGAATTCATTAGTTTATTATTGGCATGATAACCATAACGGAAAATTTAATGTGTTGGAAAGAAGAGGTCGAAATTTTAGGTGGATGGAAAATATGAAGAGAGAGTGAAATCTGAAATGGGAAAGAAGATCTCACACAGCTGGGACTGCACAGCTGCCACACTGTGTAGAGGTTACAGAACAACCTCCTCCCTACAGAATTCATTCACTACCTATGAACTTCTTTAGGTCGATCACGTTCCTGAGACCGAATAGCTTTTTACTCTTAGGGTACTCTAGCCTATATGCATTGGCATGTGGTTTTCCTATGATCCTGAAAGATCCTTGGTATACGAACATGAATTTCTTTGTTTCTGCATTTATTTTCTTTCATTTTTCCTTGGTTTGACAGGGACTAACTGACCTATTTCAAAACTGGTGGGTACAGCTTTTGCGTCATGACGCTTCTTTCTTTCTAATGTTCTTTTCCTTATATTTGCTCTAGCCCTTAACTTCTTTTCGTCTGTGGATATTTGCGCTAGAATAGGGAATTCTACCATATCTGCAATCACATTGTGTGGTTCTTGGCCAAACATCAATTCACAAGGCGCAAAATCAGTTGCATCATGCCTTAAGTTGTTAATTACATGCTCAAAATCCTTCATGTGCTCTGCCCAACTTGAGTGTTTCCGAGCACAATAAGTCCTGCAAAGCCTGTTCAATTCTCTCATAATACGTTCACTCATATTTCCTTGGGGGAAATACGCAGATATTTTCAGATGTTTCACTCCGGCCTTATCCAGACATTCTTTAAATCTATCAGAAGTAAATTGAGGCCCATTGTCTGACAGCAAACTCTTCGGAACGCCAACGTTCACGAAGAAATCTTTTTCCAACTTTTCTACCAACGTTTTTGCATTTGCTCTTTCAATTGGGTATAGCTTAACATATTTACTAAATCCATCCACAACAACAAAAACATGGGTGCACCCACCTCTCGAAGCAGGAAGACGGCCAAACAAATCACAAGCCAGTAATTCTAGGGTTTCAGTTGGCTCTACTGAATGCATACCCCCTTGTATGCTGGTGTTAGCAGCACGGACTTCCTGGCACACTACACAAGATGCCAGACGCTTGGCAACACGGCGGTACATGTTGTCAAACACAACCTTCTCTTTTAATTTGCCAATGCACTTCTTTGCACCGTAGTGCCCATACCTCAGGTGTACATAGTCGATTAGTAAGTCCACATGTTGTGAGGGAAAGCACAGCTTCCACTCTGAAACTCCTACATTTTTCCCTCTAAATAGAATACCTTTATGCAGACAATAGTATTGCGAAACCTTAGGCTAGTTTGCATTTCCTAAATAGCTCTTCACTAATTTCAGCAGGTCATCTGCATTCTGCTCACGTCTCAAGTTCTTAATGCACTTTCTTCCTTTACTTCGTGCAACGCAAACATTCGTACTTCACTTAGGTCAGTTGCTATAATTCCCGCGTCATCACATAGCTCCGCACTTCTAGATAACCCATCAGCTACCAAATTATCTTTTCCTTGAATATATCTAACCTCAAGGTCAAACTGCTGGAGATACAATGACCATCTTACCAAACGAGCATTCCTCAACTTACAGGTCTTTAAAAAGGTCAACGCCTTATGGTCACTGTAAACAATTATCTTGTGACCTAATAGATACTGCTCAAATTTCTGTACCTCAAATACTATTGCCAATGCTTCCAGTTCTGAGATGCCATAATTTCTCTCTGCTGCCTGTAAAGATCGACTTGCGAAAGTTATAGTCTTGTGCACTTCTTGTTCGTTCTCTATTTCTACATGGAATATCTCCACAGCTATACCATAGCCAATAGCATCAACAGACATACAGAATGGTTTTTCAAAATCAGGATGATGTAAAATAGGACTAGTAATTAAAGATTGTTTAAGCACCTCGAACGCCTGTTGGCATTCTGCTGTCCAAACCCAAGGGGTATTCTTTTTCAGCAGGAGGTGAAGACAGGGCGCATTAAAAGCCTGATCACTAACAAAACGCCTATAGAAGCCGAAAAGACCGAACATCGATCTCAACTGCTTCTTGTTTCTGGGAGCCTCAAATTTTTTAATGACTGCTAGCTTGCCTAGGTCAGGCAGAATACCTTTTCCACTTATCATATATCCCAAGAAACCTATTTCCTCTTTAACGCACTCTGTCTTTTCAATTTTTAGTTTCATGCCACCTCTCTCAATAGCCTCTAACACTTCCTCTAATAAAACTATGTGTTCTTCCCAGGTAGGAGTTGCTATTAACAGATCATCTACGTAGACTGCGATTTTATTAATTAAAGCTGTCCCAAAACATGGCACATCACACGTACGAAGGCACAAACAGAGATAATAAGTCCGAAATGTACCACACGGTATTGGTAACAGTCTCCGTTCAAGAAAGCTGTGTACTTCCTTGAACTTTCCGCCAGTGGCAAATTCCAATATCCACACGTGATGTCCATAGAGGTTAAGAATCTTACTCCCCAGAATTTTTGCAATAACTCGTCCATGTTCTGCGGTCTGTCACTTTCCCTAACCACTATTTCATTCAACCAACGAGCGTCCAAGACCAATCCGACACTTCCATCTCTTTTTGGTACAACAACAAGAGGATTATTGTACTCACTGACCGCTTTTTTAATCACACCCCACTCTAGCATTCTCTGTATCTCCTTTCGAACCGCCTCCTTCCTAGCTACATGTATTTGGTATGGCTTCCTGAAAAACACTTGGGCAGGTTTCACCTTTAATCGACATTCATAACCTTTGACCACGCCAGATCGATTTGAAAATACCTTATGATGCCTTTTTAAAACCTGTCTCAGTTCTTCCTTCTGATTAGCTGAAATTTTATCAATTTCCTGCAATTTAGCTTCTATCTTGTCCAAAATAATTGCTTCTTCTTCCGTGTTTAGCTTACTTTTACTAAGATTAACACCTTCGTCCCAATATCTCCTATTTTTCAGAACTTGTAGAGGCAGCTCCCAAGTTTCATCATTAGTTACTACATGTTTATCAATAAAAGGTACCGTAATTACTCCGGTTATCGGCAAGACCATTTTAACTGGCTTCTTTCAAAGTCAGCAACACTGATATTTTGACAAGAAATCTATGCCAATTAAAACCTCAATACTGAGATTAGTTACAATAAAGCATGGATGATCAATTAAATTACCATTAATGTTAAAGGGCATCAAAGCTTCTTGTTTTACCGTTTTTGACACCTTGCCAGTAGCACCAATTATTCTTAGTCCTGATACCCTCATTACGGTAAGCCTGTCTTTGCTAGGTAACGCATCAAAGAAGGACTGAGATATCGCACTCACCTCACTTCCACTGTCTAAGAGACAACGTACATTGATACCCAACATATTCACTATTATTATAGGGTGGCTTATTCTAGGTTGTACAGGGTTCCTCAAACCCATCCAATAGTTCCTTTTGGATTTGTCTCCAAGTAAAGTGATCGACATCTGCCTTCATTACATTTAGGTCAAAGTGTGTAGGGATTTCCTGAATTACATTTTCAGCTGACTTTTCCAGTCGGTCTATTAATTTTAAATTGAAACACCGCACGACTTCATTACATTTAGTTTGCTGAACATGACCCAAATTACTGTAGTCTGAGCGATTCTGCGCCTCCAGACCGGGCATAACACTAGTTACAGCTAAACCACTTTCACTATTATCGTCGGGTTCCTTCACAAGTGACAACTGGTCACAGCTACTGGGTTCATCGACCCACAACAGGCTATCCTCTACATTCTCACTTACCTCCTGTCCTAAATCTATTAGTACAGTGTCAACATCCTGCACAGGCACTTTAGATAAGAGCACATCATCCTTATCGTAAATATAAGCATGAATTTCTTCTGCTTCTTTACCTGACAATTCAGTATTTTGTAGCTCTTCCCTACCATTACACTGCTGCGCCTTCTCCTTCTCTTTCTCTTCCCACTTAGAAAGCGTCTCTAACATGGTATCTATTAAATACTGTGAGTGATCTAATATTTCTGCTGTATCCTTAGATGCTACCGATCCCTCATCCACATGTTCAGTCTGAGTATTCTGACCTGTCTTATCAATTACTGTAATTACTGGCTTAGGAAAAGTAACCGCCTGGTGAGCGCCAGTGTCCTCATAGACGGGAACTAGTTTTCCTGCCTCGGCCTACTACTGTTTCCTTTATTTCCATTATAGTTAACTGGCTCAGCCTTGCTTTCCGACTGTTGTTTACCTGCATAATTTTGTTCGGAACAAAATTACTATCATTTGGATGCCATTGTTGGTTCTGATAATTATTTCTCCAATTCCTACCTCTCTTAGGATGGCGAATACCTACTGTTCTGATATTTACATTGCCATTCTGCTCGTTCTTAAAATTACTACTAGTGTTATTACCATTTCTGTTATTACGTGCTTGCTCCTAATTGGCAGCAACACGCTCTACACGTTCCAAATACTCAATGAAACGATCAAGTTTGTCTCTAGGGGCAGATATAATTCTAGTTTGCCAATACCATGGCAGTTTGGCTTCAAGACCTAGTATTACCATTTCAGGTTTCAGCTTTTCCGCCAAATATGACAAACGGGAAACCATGACCTAGCAAACTCTTTAATAGATTCCTTGCCTGCATTGAAGCGTTTTCCACTCCAAAATTCTCTCAACACTTCATTTTGCTTTTTGCTAATGAAAGCTGTTTTAAATTCCGCTAATGTTTTACACTTTAACATAACATCAGCTGACCAACGCATGGCGTCACCTGCTAAATGGCTTCTAATAAATGAGATTTTCTCTCGTTCAGACCAAGTTGGTGGAATCACATCTTCAAAATCGTTCCAGAAATCTAGTGGGTGGATATTTTTATCTGGATCGAACCGCAAGAACTGCCGACATCCGATAAATGCGGCGTTTGCAGCTACAACTTGTTGTATACTACCAATACCAGAAGTTACTGAAGCTACTTTACTCTCAATGTTAGCAATGTTAGTACTAATATTTTCTACTCTCATTTCAACATTATCTACCCTTTGCACAAAATGAGTAGTATCAGTTTTGATTGCATCTACTTCTGCTTGACATATGTTTACTTTTATATTAACATCTTTAAACCTATCTGAGCACAGTTCAGATTCCACATCAATCTTCTCTGTTAACTTGTGCTCCAGCTTTGCATCTTCCATTTGGAAGTCTTTGCGAACCTCAGCAACTTCGGATTTTACTGTTTTGTACATTTCAGAAAATTGTTGAGCAACCTTTTTCTTAATATCCTCATGATTGTAATCAATTTTATAATTCAAACTGTCCAGATCCTCTTTCAACTTACTGCAACCAGCCTTGAAGGTATTGTCCATTACCTCCAATCGTTTATTAAAATTAGTTTGGCTGGCCACAATCTCTTACTTTAATTCAGCATTACTGCTTTTGACCTCAGTTATTTCAGACTTTAATTCAGCTGTCATTTTAGCATTACTGGTAGCTATTGCTTGTAATATAACATTTAAATCAATAGCCCCAGTATCTTTGGGTTGCTCACTAGCTGGTTTTTATCACACTCAGGTGATGAAAAACTAGCTCCAATACCAGAATCATCAAAACGAAATGAAACATCTGATTGATCAGTCCTATCTAACTTATCCTTTTTAAACTCTACCACCTCTGATGACTGTTTCGTTTTTAACTCATCAGATAAACTATCATCCAATAAATTAACAATTTCTGAATTCTGCTTTACTACAGGGGCCTCTATTATTGAATCATTGCCCCTTTTCACACTACTGTCAGGAGACAATAGTTCATATTTCACTTTAACATTACTATTTTCATGTATATTTACACTTGAACCATTGTCTGGATTTACAGTTCCCTCAACAGACATAGGTTCTGATTTAAGTTTAACCTCAGTTCCTTCTGGCAGTTCCATCGACGACAGTCTTTTAGTGCAGGTTAGTAAAAATTTTAACAGCTTTTCACTTAACTTAGTTCCTTCTGCATGACGTATGGCATTGCCAGCGCGGCGTAACAGGATTAGTGATGCGAAGCGGCGCGTTGAACTGCAGACGGCACTTCGACGGCTGCTGTGTGCTTGCGTGGCCCGCAACTGCAGGCGCGGCTCCGGTTGCTCCGGCGGACGACTGAGGTGAGGCGAAACCGGCTTCTCGCGATGCCTGCAGCGCTGCTAGACTCAGTGCCAGCTCCGTCAATCCAGATGCGTTGTTAATCCAATTGCATCGTCCACATCCACACGTAACACTATCACTGTTCTATTACTCAGTTGCGTGTCGCATTTCACTCCTGAATTGGTATATTTAAAAATCACTTTCACTTTTACTCAGTTTCGATTCCCGGCTGATACACCATATGTGGGGCAGCGGGTGGAATAATTGTTAATGTTCCTTGCATTTATTTAATGCTGTTGTTTGCTGTTCTCAACACTGGCTCTCTAACTACAATATTGGCAACCAGAAAGTGATTAGCAAAACGTGAAGCCTGTAATTAGAATTCCTAGTGCCCACTTCATCTGAAAAATATATTTATAGCTATAGCTCATAGCTCTGAGGAATTAGGAGATTGTCTGGGATTCATAATCAAAAACCATTCTCTCTAAAATGTTCACTATATTCTGAAAGTCACAGACCAAAAAGAATACACACAATCCAACTACCAGAGCAGTTCAGAGTCTTATGCGCTGATGCAACTATAACTGTTCAAATTAAATGTTTAAGTGAATGCTCGCCATAATTTGATGATAATGTTCATCAAACGCCATGCTAATAATGGTAGAATGTCTGTCCTGCGGCCGCATGTGAAAATATGACATACGCAAACTATAGATAGATCATTAACGTCATCCCAAAATTAATACTTCACTCGAAAACGATTTCATGGTTACGCGTATCCCGAGTAACTTATTACTGCATTCGAGGCTGTTTATATCAAACGATACCGACGCGACGCGACTCCCGGCACAGGTGGTGCACTAATCAGTGTCTGGAGAGAACTAGGGCCTTTTCTCCTCTCGCGCAGCGTTCTTACATATAAAGCCGCGGTGCGGACGGCTAAGGGAACGCCTGATCAAATCCGCTCTCCCAACTAGCCGCTGGGCTAGTAATGCACCACTTTAAGTTATCGGATAAATCATTGCTTCCTTTGCTGATAGCTGATGAAGCTTTCAATTTAATTGTGCAATCATCACACAAATATTTTGGGCGAGAGAATTAATTTAATTACACTACACGCAGTAGACGAGCTCTGAACTTCCTCTTTGGAGATACACTATAGCTATAGTTCTATAGTTATTCTGTTGAAACTTCTCACATTTTTATGATTATAGCGGATCTCCCTTCTACTTAAATTTAAACATCCTAGCTTTATTTATTCGCCTGCTTAATCTATCTTGCTTCCTTAATTTCTAAGACAAAAACCAGAAAATCACGAATTTCCACTAAAATTTTAATTTGTGAGATCCAGAATACTGTTTCTATTAAATTATTATGCAAAAGGAATCTAAATTTAAATTTTTAAGTTTCTAGCTCTTTTCTGTTGCGCCAATGATTTTTACAGAAAAAACGTCCAAATTTCGAAGATGGTTAAAGTTATTGAACTGATATTCAACACATATTGATTTAGTATTACTCCTGACATGCTAGAAACGTTTCAGGTTATTTACTTGATTTTTAAAGTATTGCGCAACATTTATGACATCAGAACTAGTTACAGCGGACTGGCTGGCACACACTGGAAAGACTGATGTGAACTTTATAAGGCGTGAGTAGGCTGCTTCCCTACAACGGCGCCATTAGCTGAAAAGCAACGTCGGCAATTTTTCATATGCAACGTGCATGAGACTAATAGACTTCTTAGAAAGAAGAAAAGCATCCACTGAGAGATTCTGCACTTAAATATTGGATCAAATCAGCAAAAAAATTCGCCCATTTGGCGAAGGTTTAAATGTTATTTGACCACGACAACACACCAGTACTTTCAACTGGAGTCATCACAACAAAACTTCAAGAGTCGTGTAATGAACTGCAGATGTAGCTCCCGTTTTTGCCTGACTTGGCTCCTGCAGTTTCTGCTTATTCCCAGGTGCAAAGAAGCAGCTTCGTATGTAGAAAATTCTGCTGACTGAGCTCATCATCGAAGAAAGGAGTATTTTAGAGAGTTTGATAATATCTATTCCTTGAAGGAGTTAAAATGGCCGGCACTTTGGTAAAAGTGTGTATCGCTGGGAGGATACTACCAACAAAAATGAATAATCTATTTTTAAAAAGGAATCGTCTTGATTCCTAATCTGGTTTCCTATTGAACAGCCCTCGTAGTCTTACATCTTCTTTGTGAAAACCAACATATTAATGAAAACAGAAACACGCGCCCAAGCATGAATGTCGACGGCAGTAGTCCCTTGTAGTAGAAGATAGGGTAAAGTGGTTGGGCTGCTTCTTAAGCAGTAATCTATCGTTGAAAGCAGAGATTACCACCAGCAAAAGCAGAAGCTGCTACGACAGGCTTCCGACTCAACAAAGGGGTTTGGGATAATAGTTTGTTACCACAAGCGTTCTCGCTTCTCGCGCCCAGCTTCCCGGGTTCGATTCCCGGCTGGGTCAGGGATTTTCTCTGCCTCGTGATGACTGGGTGTTGTGTGATGTCCTTAGGTTAGTTAGGTTTAAGTAGTTCTACGTTCTAGGGGGCTGATGACCATAGATGTTAAGTCCCATAGTGCTCAGAGCCATTTGAATCATTTTTTTGTTACCACAAAATCAATAAAAAAATCAGTGAGGAAACCGCGCCAGCATAATTAGCATACTTCTGTACGGCACCAGTTCTTGAACAACTTCTGCGACACAAGAACTTGGGTTGAGCAGTTTTCATCTATGCAGTGCCTGGAGGATCCTCCAAATCCCATGTCGCTAACGCAGGAAGCAGGTATTCTCAGCTCGTGAAGCGTGCTCACGCAGCAGCAACTGCGGTGACTGTGCCATGTCAGATGTTTGATTGGAAGATCTCCGCTTTTTTGGGCGAGAGATATGAAGAAATTTTGGTCTTATGTCAAAGCGGTAGGTGGATCAAAACAAAATGTCCAGACACTTTGTGATCAAAATGGTACTGAAACAGAGGATGACAGACTAAAGACCGAAATACTAAATGTCTTTTTCCATAGCTGTTTCACAGAGGAAGACTGCACTGCAGTTCCTTCTCTAGATTTTCGCACAGATGACAAAATGGTAGATATCTAAATAGATGTTCAAAATGTTCAAATGTGTGTGAAATCTTATGGGACTTAACTGCTAAGGTCATCAGTCCCTAAGCTTACACACTACTTAATCTAAATTATCCTAGGGACAAACACACACACCCATGCCCGAGGGAGGACGGGAACCTCCGCCGGGATCAGCCGCACAGTCCATGACTGCAGCGCCTTAGACCGCTCGGCTAATCCCGCGCGGCGAAATAGATGACAGGGATACAAGAACAATTAAAATCGCTCAAAAGAGGAACGGCCGCTGGACCTGGTGGGATACCAGTTCGATTTTACACAGAGTACGCGAAGGAACTTGTCCCGTTGTTGCAGCGGTGTACCGTAGGTCTCTAGAAGAGTGCAGCGTTCCAAAGGATTGGAAAAGGGCACAGGTCACCCCCGTTTCAAGAAGGGACGACGAACAGATGTGCAGAACTGTAGACCTATATCTCTAACGACGATCAGTTGTAGAATTTTGGAACACATATTACGTTCGAGTATAATGACTTTTCTGGAGACTAGATTTGCACTATTCGTCCACGAGACTCAGAGGGCCATAGACACGGGTTCCCCGGTAGATGCCGTGTTTCTTGACTTCCGCAAGGCGTTTGATACAGTTCCCCACAGTCGTTTGATGAACAAAGTAAGAGCATATGGACTATCAGACCAATTGTGTGGTTGGATTGAAGAGTTCCTAGATAACAGAACGCAGCATATCATTATCAATGGAGAGAAGTCTTCCGAAGTAAGAGTGATTTCAAGTATGCCGCAGGGGAGTGTCGTAGGACCGTTGCTATTCACAATATATATAAATGACCTTGTGGATAACATCAGAAGTTCAATTAGGCTTTTTGCGGATGATGCTGTAGTATATCGAGAGGTTGTAACAATGGAAAATTGTACTGAAATGGGCCGGCCGTTGTGGCCGTGCGGTTCTAGGCGCTTCAGTCTGGAACCGCGTGACCGCTACAGTCGCAGGTTCGAATCCTACCTCGGGCATGGATGTGTGTGCTGTCCTTAGGTTAGTTAGGTTTAATTAGTTCTAAGTTCTAGGCGACTGATGACCCCAGAAGTTAAGTCGCATAGTGCTCAGAACCATTTTGTACTGAAATGCAGGAGGATCTGCAGCGAATTGACGCATGGTGCTCGGAATGGCAATTGAATCTCAATGTAGACAAGTGTAATGTGCTGCGAATACACAGAAAGAAAGATCCTTTATTGTTTAGCTACAATATAGCAGGTCAGCAACTGGAAGCAGTTAATTCCATAAAGTATCTGGGAGTACGCAATAGGAGTGATTTAAAATGGAATGACCATATAAAATTAATCGTCGGTAAAACAGATGCCAGACTGAGATTCATTGGAAGAATCCTAAGGAGATTAGGTCCGAAAACAAAGGAAGAAGATTACACAGTACATTTGTTCGCCCACTGCTTGAATACCGCTCACCGGTGTGAGATCAGTACCAGATAGGGTTGATAGAAGAGATAAGAGAAGATCCAACGGAAAGCAGAGCGCTTCGTTACAGGATCATTTAGTTATTGCGAAAGCGTTACAGAGATGATGGAGAAACTCCAGTGGAAGACTCTGCAAGAGAGACGCTCAGTAGCTCGGTACGGGCTTTTGTTGAAGTTTCGAGAACATACCTTCACCGAGGAGTCAAGCAGTATATTGTTCCTCCTACGTATATCTCGCGAAGAGACCATGAGGATAAAATCAGAGAGATTAGAGCCCACACAGAGGCATACCGACAATCCTTCTTTCCACGAACAATACGAGACTGGAATAGAAGGGAGAACCGATAGAGGTACTCAAGGTACCCTCCGCCACTCACCGTCAGGTGGCTTGCGGAGTATGGATGTAGATGTGGATGTAAATGTAGATCAGCATCATTCGTAACCAGTGGGTGTGCATTGCCTTCGCCCGAGATGCATAAAATATTCAAATGTGTGTGAAATCTTATGGAACTTAACTGCTAAGGTCATCAGTCCTAAGCTTACACACTACTTAACCTAAATTATCCTAAGGACAAACAGACACTCACCCATGCCCGAGGGAGGACTCGAACCTCCGCCGGGACCAGCCGCACAGTCCATGACTGCAGCGCCCTAGACCACTCGGCTAATCCCGCGCGGCGAGGTGCATAGCGGCTGCATGTGAGGAGTGAAATTCAGACAGCAGACAACAAACCGAATAAACGAATAACTGCAACAGAACTCAGACGGAAATAATAGTTTTTAGTACATCATCGAAGTTCGTCTATATAACGAACTACAACGCCACTGTAGAGTACGTCTAACGGGTCACACCCAAAATTCTAATAAAACAAGCGTGTTACTACAAAGACCTCTAACGAGCAGATGCTTATTAATGGGTCTGCATAGTCAGAAGCGTCTGTTGTATCACAAAGAAACCTTACGGTTGACCTGCACATTGAACAGTAAAATGACACTGCTACACTACATACGTTTCCCCACACATATGTCAATGGTTTGCGATTTGCTGATGATCGAGAAGCAAATGACCGCAGTTTTATATCGGATTGCGCGAGTGTTCCTTACGAGTTCTGAATGGACTTTATTAGCTCTGTAGATCCTGTCTGTGAAACCTTGAAACACATATGTCCTTGGGGCTCTTAATATGTAGTGAAAAAAAGTAAACTGTCATGAACTACAGCTCAACACCAGAGCGTTTTCCTTAGCATGGTAGTATTGGAGGTGGTACAGAGACACTGGGGAACAATGAAAATGTTCGGGCTTAAAATAGTAAATTTACATGTATTTCCATCTGCTGAATTCAAAAATCACCATAAAAATGACAGATTAGCTCTTGTTTTAAAGATAAAGTGACATTTCATTTTTCAGAGTGAAGATTTTAAATTTGGGGAATTTTTTTTTTTGGGGGGGGGGGAGGAGTTGGCACACCTGTCAAACAACAACACACAAATGCTCTGCCGGCCGGTGTGGCCGAGCGGTTCTAGGAGCTTCAGTCTGGAACTGCGCGACCGTTACGGTCGCAGGTTCGAGTCCTGCCTCGGGCATGGATGTGTGTGATGTCCTTAGGTTAGTTACGTTTAAGTAGTTCTAAGTTCTACGGGACTGATGACCTCAGATGTTAAGTCCCATAGCGTTCAGAGCCATTTGAACCATTTGAACCACAAATGCTCTTCAGTTGTTTGTAAGTCATAAACATAGACACTGTTGCTGTGACTGTGAATTGCATGTAGTTTCTACTCAAATTAATGCGAAATTTCTGGTTCGCGAGTGTTTTTTTTAGTGTAAAATTTGTAAAAATGCCACGAAAATGTGTAAATATGTTGAATAACATTTGTTATTTTTGTGGTGAAATAAAATTTTCCTCACAGAAACGCACTCTGACGCCTCTTGTAAAGACTGTCTATCAGTATTACTTCGGTATGAAAGTAGGGGACCAAGATAAGTCTTGGGCTCCACATATACGTTGTAACGCACGTTCAGTTACACTGCAAGAATGGCTGAAAAGGAAGAAACAATCTATGACTTTCGCTGTGCCTATGATTTGGCGGGAGCCTACAAACCATACAGATGACTGCTATTTCTGCCTGACTCCACCTATAAAGGCAGGACTGTCTATGAAGAAAAGAAGAAAAGTTCAGTACCCGAATCTTCCATCTGCTATTCGACCCATTTCATATTCGGATAGTTTACCAGTTCCTACTCCACCCGAAAATTGTGTGTTTTTGCCCGCGTCTCGTGGTCGTGCGGTAGCGTTCTCGCTTCCCACGCCCGGGTTCCTGGGTTCGATTCCCGGCGGGGTCAGGGATTTTCTCTGCCTCGTGATGGCTGGGTGTTGTGTGATGTCCTTAGGTTAGTTAGGTTTAAGTAGTTCTAAGTCTAGGGGACTGATGACCATAGACGTTAAGTCTCATAGTGCTCAGAGCCAATTGTGTGTTTGAAGTAGAAAATGAAGACAGTGTGGAACAAGAAGAACGAAACAAGCCTTCCACATCCCATGACCCTGATTTTGAGGGGAAAAACCGCACAGACGGAGTCAAGCGGAATTGAGTGATTTCATTAGAGACCTTGGCCTGTCAAAGGAGATTGCAGAAATTCTTGGGTCTCGACTACAGCAATGGCATCTTGTCCAAAGTGATGTGAGAATCTCACAGTACAGAAAATGTTACATGGAACTACTTCCCTTTTTTGAGAGAAAAATAATATTGTTGTTTGCTGCGACATTAATGGCTTAATGAAATCTTTGAATTTGAACCATGATCCAACTGAAAGGAGGCTATTCATAGACTCCTCCAAGCTTAGTTTGAAAGCTGTGTTACTTCACAACGGGAACCTGCTTTCATCTGTTCCTGAAGTCATGCTGTTCACATGAAGGAGACATATGCAATTATGATAGCTCTCTTGGACTCAATTAAATATCATGAACACAAATGGAAAATCTGTGGTGCTCTAAAAGTCATTGCCATACTCTTAGGAATGCAACTTGGTTACGCAATGCATTGCTGCTTCTTATGTATGTGGGACAGTAGAGATAGGAAATTGCATTATATTAAAGAAGTCTGGCCTCCAAGAAATCTTCACCCTAGCGAGAAAAATGTCGTTGCCAAGCCTCTTGTGGACCCAAAAGACGTTCTTCTTCCACCCCTGCATATCAAGCTGGGTTTGATGAAAAATTTTGTCAAAGCTATGAACCGAGAAGAACGGACCTTTAAGTACATAAGAGAGAAATTTCCGAAATTAAGTGATGCAAAAGTTAAGGAAGACATATTTGCCGGACCAAAAATAAGAGAACTTGTAAAGGATCCTGCATTTGACCAAGTTTTGAGGGCAAAGAAAAGGAAGCTTGGGCAGTCTTCAAGGGTGTTGTTCATGGATTTTTGGGCAACAAAAGAGATGACAACTACAAGCATTTGGTGACAGTGCTCCTGCAAAAATACCGTAACCTTGCTTGCAACATGTCCCTTAAGATCCATTTTCTCCACTCCCACCTAGACTTTTTCCCTCCTAGTTGTGCTGTTAGTGATGAACATTGTGAGAGAATCCATCGGGACATTTCTGTTATGGAACGAAGATATCAGGGCCGTTGGAATGAAGTAATGCTTGCGGCTTACTGTTGGTCTTTGTGTAGGGATTCTGCAGAACTCCATTACAAGAGGCAAGCCAAAAGACGACGAAGTCAATAGGCCACCACATGATTCTCTTCAGACACGACCATCTGCGAAGTATTTTTCCAGCAATTTAGAGCCCTTAGCATGTAATTACCAGTTAAAAAAATTAAATGGACTTTCATTGTTGTTAGCATGTACATAATTAAAATGTATCCTTTTCTCTCAATCCGTTAATACACTACTGGCCATTAAAATTGCTATACCGCGAAGATGACGTGCTACAGACGCGAGATTTAACCGACAGGAAGAAGATGCTGTGATATGCAAATGATTAGCTTTTCAGAATATTCACACACGGCTGGATCCAGTGGCGACACCTACAACGTGCTGACATGAGGAAAGTTTCCAACCGATTTCTCATACACAAACAGCACTTGACCGGCGTTGCCTGGTGAAACGTTGTTGTGATGCCTCGTGTAAAGAGAAGAAATGTGTACCATCACGTTTCCGACTTTGATAAAGGTCGGATTGTAGCCTATCGCTATTGCGGTTTATTGTATCGCGACATTGCTACTCGCGTTGGTCGAGGTCCAGTAAATGTTAGCAGAATATGGAATCGGTGGGTTCAAGAGAGTAATACGGAACGCCGTGCTGGATCACAACGGCCTCGTACCACTAGCAGTCGAGATGACAGGCATCTATCCGCATGGCTGTAACGGATCGTGCAGCCACGTCTCGATCCCTGAGTCAACAGATGCGGACGTTTGGAAGACAACAACCATCTGCACGAACAGTTCGACGACGTTTGCAGCAGCATGGACTATCAGCTCGGAGACCATGGCTGCGGTTACCCTTCACGCTGCATCACAGACAGGAGCACCTGCGATGGTGTACTCAATGACGAACCTGGGTGCACAAATGGCAAAACGTCATTTTTTCGGATGAGTCCAGGTTCTGTTTACAGCATCATGATGGTCGCATGCGTGTCGCCGCGGTGAACGCACATTGGAAGCGTGTATTCGTCATCGCCATACTGGCGTATCACCCGGCATGACGGTATGGGGTGCTATTGGTTACACGTCTCTGTCACCTCTTGTTCGCATTGACGGCACTTTCAACAGTGGACGTTGCATTTCAGATGTGTTACGACCCGTGGCTCTACCCTTCATTCTATCCCTGCGAAACCCCAATTTCAGTAGGATAATGCACGGCCGCATGTTGCAGGTCCTGTACTGGCCTTTCTGGATGCAGAAAATGTTCGACTGCTGCCCTGGCTAGCACATTCTCCAGATCTCTCACCAATTGAAAAGTCTGGTCAACGGTGGCCGAGCAACTGGCTCATCACAATACGCCAGTCACTACTCTTGATGAACTGTGTTATCGTGTTGAAGCTGCATGGGCTGCTGTACCTGTACACGCCTTCCAAGCTCTCTTTGACTCAATGGCCAGGCGTATCTAGGCCGATATTACGGCCAGAGGTGGTTGTTCTGGGTACTGATTTATCAGGATCTAAATTGCATGAAAATGTAATCACACATCAGTGCTAGTATAATATATTTGTCCAATGAATACCCATTTATCATCTGCATTTCTTCTTGGTGTAGCAATTTTAATGGCCAGTAGTGTATGTAATACTTCCACCTTGGGTATGTCATAGAAACTAGCACTCCGTCTTCAGGCCACGAGTGGCCTACCGGGACCATCCGACCGCCGTGTCATCCTCAAGGAGGATGCGGATAGGAGGGGCGTGGGGTCAGCACACCGCTCTCCTGGTCGTTATGATGGTATTCTTGACCGAAGCCGCTACTATTCGGTCGAGTAGCTCCTCAATTGGCATCACAAGGCTGAGTGCACCCCGGAAAATGGCAATAGCGCATGGCGGCTGGATGGTCATCCACCCAAGTGCCGGCCACGCCCAACAGCGCTTTACTTCGGTGATCTCACGGGAACCGGTGTATCCGAAACTAGAGCTAATAAAAATTTTTCATTGTCGTATTTGTTTTTCTCAACCCAAAATTAGTAGGAATTGCCTCATGAAGTGCTCGAAACATTCAAAAATTATTTTTTTGTTGCCCAGTGAGATTGGAAAAAAAAACACCGCGAGAAATACGGTTTTGAACATAAACGCAAATGCTAGCCATGCCTGCAGGCTGCGGTTTTGTATTTGACCATAAGCGGCACCTGTTCAGTGACCTCAATGCGTTGCAAGCGTCAGTCGTGATCAGAACAGAGATCTGTTTAATTGTGAATGCATTATGTCGGCACTTAGTAAATTCGAACGTAAGCAAGCTGTTTTTGCTCGTAATGCGGGTGCTTCCGACCAGTGCAGCAGAAGAGCTTAGTATTTCAAAAGGCAAAGTATCGAAGATTGACACTGCATACAGGGAAAGCGGAGAAACATCATCCGGTAAATGACAATGCGGATAAACTGCGTATTGAGTGGTTATGACTGACGATCATTGAAGAGGATTGTGACAAAAAATAAGAGGACGGCAGCTGTAAAAGCCAGTGGAGAACTCAACGTCGCACTCGAGAACCTTTTCGGCTCTAAAACAGCGTGAACGGTTCCCTATAAATAAGGAGTTGCAGGGTGAGCTAAAATTCCAAAACCATTTACCAGTGATCTAAATTCCCAGACCAGGAAAACGTAGTGCCGATGCCATAAAACATAGACTGTGGAGAAATATACGATTGTTATTTGCTCGGATGATTCCTTTTCACAATTCTGGTTCTTCAGTGGTGTTTATCAACTGCATACTGGGTAAATTTCCTGTCAAGTGGATTTAATTTGTGATACTCATAGTAAATTATACATTCTTGGATTGTACAATCCCATCTTTGGATGGACTCATGAATCGAAATGAATCTATAGATCCTAGTACAGAATTCATAATACCAGTCAAAAGTTTCTAGCCACCTCTAGACATTATGCCAGCCTTGGAAGTTTGTGCGTGCTATTATGATTTGAATGACGTGTGCGGGTTTCGATTAATCAGAACGACTATATGGGCATCTGAAGGTTGGACTGTATAATCCAAAAATATGTGCAATATTGTGCAATATCTCAAATGAAAGTCAGCCGAAAGAAAATTCCTCTGATATACGATTAATAAAATACTGTTGAAGAATGTGGAGGCTAATGAAAGGTTATATGTCCTTCCATTCATATAGCTACATAGCTGGTGTTTCTAAGAAAATAAAATACTTCGATGCGTAGCACAGCAACAGTGTAGGGGGCAGAAACTCGTTTGGAAGCCCCGCCTGCCCTTCTCCCACGCACACTCTGGTTCTCTACAGCCCCTGTAATGACAGTAACTTTATCGATAAAGCCGGGCCGCCAGGTGGGGAGCCAGACAGCTCCGCACCACGATTCGCCAAACCGATACGCCGCGCTGTGATATAAATAGCTGAGCCCGGGAAACGGTCTCCTAGCAACCAGATACTGCGCAGTAGCCACCCTGAATTTTGAGCGTATTTGTCTCTCTCCCTTGTCTCTCCTTCCTCGTGTTAGCGTCTCTCTCTTTTACGCAAATATGCTGATAAACCAGAAAAACAGTCCCACTTATATTTTGCTCAGAAAGCCAACATATTCAACATACAGTAAAGTCTCGACTATCCACGTGAGGATTGTGCAATATTAGGTGAGGATTGCGCAATATTACGCAACTTACACATCCTCCATGCACAGATCAGCGACTTTGACAAACCAGAAACGAAGGATGAGATAGACTGTTATAATCAAAAGCGATGTTTTCGTTTAGAATACAAATTTATGGTTTTGAAGAAATAGATGACCGAATTAGGAGTGAGTGGTTCAATAGCAATGCGTCTGTACCGTGATTTGAGCAACCAAGAGACATGGATATAGTGAGCAAAGTAAGTACGTATGGCAGAGGGAGAGAGCGAAAACCTGTGATCGAAGAACCAATTATCAAGCACATGGAAGCAATAAAATGCGTTGATCAGTCATTAGACAATGCAGAACAAAATTCGTTTGACTACACTGACGTTTCGAGAGTCCGAGAATGAGAACCGTCTTCGGGGAAAAAAGATATAAAAAATAGAAACTGGAAAAAGTTGGATGATAAATTTCCGAAAGCGAACTGAAAGCAAGTGACAGGAAATATAAGAGGTAATCGAATGGAAACAAGACAGATGGAAAAGAAAGTTAGTAAATGTTTATTATTTGGAAAGTAATCGGCATAACTGTTAATACATTTATCCCGCTGTGAGACAAGCAAGTAATACCTTCATGGAAAAATGTTTGCGGTTCTCTGTGGAACTATGGTTGTTGCCAGGAGTGCACCTCTTCACTCGAAGCCAATCGACGGCTACGAATGTCTTTTTTCAGGGCTCCAAAAATTTGGAAATCGCATGGGGAGAGATCACGGCTGTGTGGAGGATGTGTAGGGGCTTTCCAACGAAACTTCTGCAACGCAGTCGAAACAGCCTTGGAAACATACGGGCGTGCCCACGTTTTGCCAAGTTTATTTTATGGGTAATTTTGTAAACACGCCTCTGTTGCCAGCGCGAGACGAGTAAGTGGTAGAGTGAGCTTTCTAATGTGACACGTAGCATATTTTGTAAGTAACAGTTTCCCGTAAGAAATGTGTGTACTTTGGATTAACAGTGTTTTTGGTTGCTTGTGCAGTCTCAAGACAAGTTTTGTGACGGGTTTTTATGATTGGTTTTTGACATCCACCACCACGTCAGAATGCTACACAAATCTGAATATTGCTGGATTCGACCAGCCTGCCAAATGCAGACTGCCAATGAGGCTGCTTTCAAACTCTCTGAGGTGCTGATACTGCTGTCTCACACGGGTACCCAGTCTCTCCGTAAACTCAGCTGGAAGTTGGAAACAGTGTGCAACGAGGTTCATATATGCAACTTCGGCACCAGGTTTTTCTGTTTAGGGCATTCGCATCACTGATTAGCTGTTTTGGCATTCCAGCTGGCCTTCCAAATCCCACCTTATGGAGATCCCTTCGTGTTGTTTCGATATTCATTTCTGCAGATATTCGGTTCTGCAGTGATTTTTGGACCTGTAGTTCTCTTATTTTTCGTCAAAGTACTCTTCAGTGACCGTCTGCCACGGTAACTCAACACATGACTTGGCGGATGATGTTTTTCCGCTTTCCCTCTATGTGGTATAAGTCATCGACACTGTGCCCTCTGAAACGCCAAACACGTCGATTGGCTTTGTTACGTAAACACACACCATACGAGCACCAACAATTCGCTCACTTTCGAATTCACTTCACTTCGACATAATGCACTCATAACTATACAGAATAATGTTATGACAACGACCGACACTTACAAAGTATTGAGAACATTTCACAGGTGCCGTTCCCGGCCAAATACAACACCGTCACCGGCAGGATTGGCTATCAGCATTTCTCGCAGTGTTTTCATATCTTTGACCAACCCAGTACATGACCTGATAAATAATGACGGAAGCTCCGAAGGGATGTTTGTGGACGATTTCCTTGCATACAGGAACGCGCAAAGTAAGGAAATTGTACCAAAATGCAGGAAGACCCCCAAGACGATAGAGGCTATATGCAGGGATCGGGATGTTGACCCATAACGAAAACAAATGTAGCGTATTCCGCAACAATAGGTACTAAAATCCATTATTGTTTGATTATGCAACTGCTGATAAATCAGCGGACACAGTAGTAATCGCAGTGAGGGACGAAAAAATCTGGGGTCACATAAGTCGCTCTCGTTGAAAATAGTTTAGAGAATTCTTAATCGGTGTACTGTGTGTATGAGTCATTATTCTTCAGTCTGGGTTGATGCGGCCAGCCGCGAATTCATCAATTATTTGCTGGCTTTATTACAGTCTCTGGCTTCCTCTAGCTTTTGCCCACTACAGCTCTTTCTAGTACCACTGAAGTTACTCCCTGATGTCTTAACACATGTCCTACCAACCTATCCCTTCCTCTTGTCAGCGCAGTCCATGAGTTCCTTTCTTTGTCGATTCTGCCGAGAACTTACTCATTCATCACTTGATAGCTGCACCTAATTTTCGACATTCTTATGAGGCTCCACATCTCAAATACTTCAATTCTCTTCCGTTCCGGTTTTGCCACATGTTTCACTACCATGCAATTCTGTGCCCAAAACGTGTATTTTTAGAAATTTCTTCTTCAAATTCAGGCCTTTGTTATACTAATAGGCTTCCCTTGGCCAGGGATGGCATTTATTCCAGTGGTAGTTAGTTTTATATGTCCTACCTGCTCCAACCGTCATTTGTTATATTGCTGGCTAGGTAGCAGAATTCCTTACTTCATCTACTTTGTGCCCACCAATCCTGATGTTAAGTTTCTCTCTTTTTTCATTGCCGGCCGGAGTGGCCGAGCGGTTCTAGGCGCTTCAGTCTGGAACCGCGAGACCGCTACGGTCGCAGGTTCGATTCCTGCCTCGGGCATGGATGTGTGTGATGTCCTTAGGTTAGTTAGGTTTAAGTAGTTCTAAGTTCTAGGGGACTGATGACCTCAGAAGTTAAGTCCCATAGTGCTCAGAGCCATTTGAACCATTCTTTTTTCATTTCTGCTACTTCTCATTACTTTCGTCTTTCTTCGGTTTACTCTCAATCCACATTCTGTACTGACTGGGCTGTTCATTCCGTTCAACAGATCCTGCAATGTCATCTGCGAAACTGATTACCGAAATCCTTTCACCTTGAATTTTAATCCCATTCTTGAATCTTTCTTTTATTTCAGTCATCGAATTTTCGATGTATAGATTGCATGTTAGGGGCAAAAGACTCCTTTTAAACTGAGTACTTCGTTCTTGGTCTTCTAGTCTTATTGTTCCATCTTGATTCTTGTAAATATAGTTTATCTCTCGTCTTTTCCTATAGCTTACTCCTACATCACGCGTCTTTCCCTACAGCTTACCCTCCCTTACTCAATATTTCAACATCTTGTACCATTTCGGACTGTTGAATGCTTTTTTCAGGTCGACGTATCATACGAACATGTCTTCCATTATCAAGTTCAACATCAGAACAGCCTCTATGGTACCTTTACCTTTCCTAAAACCAAACTGATAGTTCCTCAATTTTCTTTTCCTTTCTTCTACACTTTTTTCTTGTCAGCAACTTGGATGTATGAGCTGTTAAGCGGGTTCTACGATAATTTTCGCACTTGTCGGCTCTTGCAATGTTCGGGATTGTGTGGTGATGGTTTTCCAATAATGTGATGTTATATTGCCTGTCTCATACATCCTACACACCGACGTGAATAGTCCTAACGTTGCCACTTCCTTCAATGATTTCAGAAGTCCCGATGGAGTGTTATCTATCCTTAGAACCCGTACCAGATAGAAACAGAGGATATCGATAGCAGAATGGTGCCTTTCATCATGGTTTTGCTTAGGAAACGTAAGGATGTCACTCACATACTTATGAAACTCCACTGGTAGTCGCTACAAGTGAGTTGTCTCTCATCAAGGACACGTGTACTGTTACAACTCCTAGAACGCACGTTCTAAGAAGAAATAGACGATTAATTAGTTCTTCCCACGTACATGTCACGTAATGATCATGACGGTCAAGTCAGATAAATGAGTACATTTGATATTGTCAGTATAGGAGAAAGCGATCATAAGCAGATAATCAATATAAAGTTATTGTGTATATATACAGTTTAACAACATTAATTCTTTATAAAGTGTTCACTAGTTACCGTCGCTTAATTGCCGTCTTCAGATGTATTATTGGAAATGCAACTAGCAGTGCACAATACCGATACGTTGCATAGAAGATTTTTTGTTATTTACAGCCACGTTATCTGTGACAGCAGTTGAAACAAAGGGCCTCTATGGTTTTGTACATTGAAACGCCTATGTAATTATTTTCGTTACAGTCACTATCTGCAAATAGAGATTTACCACGTGAACTGTACTTGAAGTCAAAAGTAAAACATAAGACATATATACAACATCATTACAGTGGGTAAATTGTATAAACATTAAGGTATACTTTGAACAAGTTACCCAGTGTGACAATGTGTATATGTATTTGATGTTATAGTTTTGATTTCAAGTACAGCTTACATGGCAAAACTCTGTGTACAGTTACTGGCTGCAACGAAAATAATTACATAAACGTTTCATGTATAAAATTATTGCTAATTATTGCTACGCCGTAGAGGCTCTTCGTGTAAAATAATTTTAGAAAATTTTGAAAGTTTTATATAAAGTTTTAAAAATGTTTTCGAGCTCATACAGAGATTTTCCCCCGCACCGTTTGTAGTTGGAAAAGGAGACGGAGTAAATCATAGTGTTGTACGATACCGACATGAGGCTTGCGATATGAATGTAAATGGGTGCAATGTCCACGTAAAAGACTAGTGAACTAAAGTGAACACTTCTGAAGATCAGGTGTAGAAACACTATTATGTACGGAGCGCTGACAGAGCACAATAAAAACGATAATACAATGAGCACAGTTCGCGGAAATACTCTTTCCAGTGAGCCATCCAAACACCATTCGGCTTCATGATTCCACTTCTGTCAGTACATCTCATTTGCACTTTTCGGGGCAGCACTTTCCAGGAGGAGTCGGACAACATATTACTTCCCCCTACATACATCTCGCGTATTGACCATGAGGCGAAAATTCGAGAAATCAGAGTCAATACCGAGGCTTACCGACAATCATTCTTCCCACGCACTATTCGTGAGTGGAACAGGGTTGGACGGATCAGACAGTGGAACCGAAAGTACCCTTCCGCCACACACCATTAGGTGGCTTGCGGAGTATGATGTAGATGTCGATGTACTGGTCGGCCTGCCACCCCAATTATCATCATGGGTTTTCCTTCAAAAACATTATCCTAAGTACTTTCAGTTATAGTTGATTGTGGAACACGCGCGAGTGAAGATGGTCACTTCACCAGAGACTGTATTCTCTCCTGAACTGCTGAGAACGTCTCTGCGCTCTACGCCCTCGTTCCGTGCAGCCAACAGGGACCGCGGAAGACGAATTACGTGCTGCCAGCTGACTTCTGCGGGAGGGCGCCGCCCCAAGTCGCCAGTTCCGGAATCTTGTTAGCTGGCAGGAGTTTCCTTTCTGGCTCCCTCATGCCCTAAGGTCCTAAATGGCCAACTTACACTTCTACGTTGATTACTTTTCCGCCCCGTCAAAACTGGGTGGCGAACTCGCACACCATCCTGGTCGCAGCCAAACGCAATCACAAGAAGGAATGTAGCGAATCTTCTCCTTGAACGCTCTTTAAAGATGTCCACTATACCTATCTTGACCAGGCACACGTTTGCTTCTTCTACATACATGCGCCCTTTCGTTTAAGTGGCATAACTTGTTGGATAACATATATAGAGCACTGAACTTGCTCCGTGGTCTTTAACCGAATACGTTTCGCGTTTAATGCACAATTAGTTACTTTCTCCCCGCCAATGAAGTTTGTCTGGTGTTTATTGCAATACAAGACGTTACCTTAGCCACTAAAGTTACTGCTATTCTTATAATCATTCCACATTAACGCTGAGCCGCTACCTATAACTTTCAAAGCTATTTGTTTATTTTCAGTAACCGTGAGTCTAATTAACACTGATCTGATCACAAAGGACGTACTTTCTTTGACTGACCATTTTGTTTCTCCTGTTCACTAAGAACTTTTAAATTCTACGTTTCACATTGCCAAGTAACGGTACGTTTATAGATTCTTGCATATGTTATTGCATATTGTCTTCATCCTGCTTGCTTAACAATAAAATGTATATCCATGAAGGCTAAATCACGTCTCGACTGGAGTAGTCACCAGAGCACTTTGTTTAACTTACATCACTTTCTTGGCGACTATGCTGGCTGATCGCCTCAGCTGTTGACTGAATCAGTATAACGAAAATAGCGATTAGCCACTCGCCCAAGATGTCTTCATCTGGATTAACGCATTTACACATTTACGTTGACGACACTTTTAATCTTGTGGCCACCGGGTGCCAATTACGATGTCTTTAGTCAAACTGTTATTCAAGTCGAATCTGAACCTAAAAAAAATGCAATTTAAGATTTTTGTGTTTTGGTGCTGCGGCATCTTGGTGCGTATATAAAATAACTATCAAAATTTCAGTCCAGAAATTCTCATATATACAAGTTACATTCTTGTATTGGACAAAAAATAGAACTAAAGCAAAATTCTAATTTTGGTTTGTATTTCTAACTTTTACCTTAAGTACATTACTCATTGGAAATTGTAGGTGAATTCACTATACACAAGCGTGTCTTTGAGAACACAGAAAAATAGTACTTGCAATATAACATTTATTACTTTTGATATTTATAATGATGCTACAGAACAGATGCGGCACTCAAAAACCGGTTCTTCAAGATGTGGTTTCTTATGAAAAGTCATTTCTGTCATTATAATGTATTTAGTGAATAGCATGTCAGACCTCCATCATTCTTTTATTCTATATATTATGCTTGTTTTCGTTGACACTTGTGTTTCACTTTCCGTTACCTTAAATGTGGGGCCGCGCAGGGTATCCGCGCGGCCTTAGGCGTCTTGTCACGGTCCGCGCATATCCCCCCGTCGGAGGTTCGAGCCCTCCCATGGGAATGGGTGTGTGTGTGTTGTCCTTAGCGTAAGTTAGTTTAAGTTAGATTAAGTAGTGTGTAAGCTTAGGGACCGATTACCTAAGCAGTTTCGTCCCATAAGATGTTACCACAAATTTACAATTTTTTACCTTAAATGAAGTTAAAGTACGAGTACGTTGTGAATTGCGTTTTCCCTGCTTTGTATGCAACCCGCAAAACGTAACTGTCTTGCTGTTCGGCATAATTTTTTGACTATACGAAATGAGTACTACAACAAATCACTAGAGAACTTTGCTCCGTATGACCGTCAGTCCAGACGCAAATTAATACCACGATAATGAAAATATCAGGAAACACTTTATTAGAGACGATACAGTCTTCAACGCTTGGAACTTCAAATTTATTACATCCAATAACATTCAAAAAAGCAAGTTTCAGCTTGTATCTTTTTCTTTTGAGTCATCAGTCCTCACACCGATTTGATGCGGCCCGCCGTAAATTCCTCTCCTGTGCCAACTTTTCATCTCAGGGTAACACTTGCAAGCGATGTCCTCAATTATTTGCTGGGTGTATTCCAACCGCTGTCCTCTTCTACAGTTGTTACCCTCTACAGCTCACTCTCGAGCCATGGAAGTTATTCCCTGATGTCCCAATAGGTGTCCAATCACCCTGACCCTTCTTTTTGTCAGTGTTTTCCACATATTCCTTTACTCGCCTATTCTCCAGAAAACTTACTTATTCCTTACCTTATTTTCAACATTTTTCTGTAGCACCAAATCTCAAATACTGCGATTCTCTTCTTTTCCAGTTTTCTCTCCATCGTTGTGTCACTACCATACAATACCGTGCTCCAAACGTAAAGTTTCACAGATTTCTTCTTGACTTTCGTCTTCCTTCGGCTTACTCTTAAATCACGTTCTGTACTCAACAGACGGTTCATACCATTCATCACATCCTCTAATTCTTCTTCACTTTCGCTGATGGTAGCAATGTCATCAGCAATTTTATCGTTTAAATACTTTCACCTTTAATTTCAATCTTAATCATGAAGCTTCCTTTTTTATTTCCGTCATTCCTTCATCGATGTAGGAGTACATTGAACAGTTGGGGCGAAAGACCACAACCCTGTCTTACTAACTTTTCAATCTGAGCACTTGATTCTTGGCCTTACACTCTTATTTTTCGCTCTTGGTTCTTGTACCTATTGTACACTACCCGTCTTTCCCTATAGCTGACTCCTATTTTTCTGAGAATTTCGAACATGTTGCGCCATTTTACTTTGTCGAATGCTTTTTCCAGCTTGATAAATCCTATGAAATTACGTAACAAAAATATTGTTCTGGGCTGGGAGCCAGGACTCGCATCCAGCAACTATTCTCCCTGTTAACTGACCACGTAAGATCTTATATACGCTTTTAGTCACAAATAATGGTTAACACGTTTAACTTGAAATGGTGTGGCGTAAAATTTTGTTTTGGACTGGTATTCGCAGCCACCACCTAATCGAATGTTTACTTAGCACAATAAGATCTTAGATATCGACATTTTTCACTAGTAAGGAGATGACTGAAACTGAAACGAAGACACGAAAAAGTTTTACCTTACCAGGACTCGAATTAAGCACCTATCACTGCTATGTTCTAGTCACGAACAAACGTTATATATCACTGTGTTTCATTAGTAGCGACTTGTGCATATGTTTGGACTGGAAATAATGTGACGAAAACTTCTGTGCTGACTGGGAGTCAAACCCGCACATATCATCTCTGTTGACTACTCTTAAAGAGACCTTCCTATCGAGTTCTTTTTCACCAGTAGCTGGGAGTGGCGTGTTTGAACCCGAAATGACATAATGAAAACATCTATGGTTGACTGGGAGTCAAAATCGGCACCACTCGTAATTGCTAACAACACATGGAGGCACTTAAAAAGTCAAATATTTTGCACTTACAACAACACACTTTGTATTGCGGACAACTACAGCTATAAGAGAGTGTTCTTGTTAAACAAAAGCGAAGCAGCTGGGGAATAGTCCCTTATTAGTACAATCGGTCTCTCAGTTTGAAGTCACATCATCAGGTACACCTGAACAGAAAAAACAGAGTTTGGAAGAAAATTTTTAAAAGTTTGACAAAAGGTCCAATGAAATCAATAAGTTCACTGATGTTTATATATAAAATACACGAAATGAATAATTACCCTCTATATAGTCGGGTATGCAGTAAGCAGAATACTCACATTCAAATCATTTACAGCGAAACAGCGAGACTGTTCGACGCCCCGCCATTCTCAGTCAGTTTGTATTAGAAGGTCCTTAAAAGGAACAGTAGCGCAAAAAAAGTGGCAGAATGAGGGAGACGGCTACGGTAAATGCCTCAGTTCTAAAAAGGAACATGGAGGATAATATAATAAAAATCAACCGGACCAAGGAATGGATAAAACTCGTAAAAGTCTGTCGTATCATTCACGCCCAGAGGAAAATAACCATGTTATCGGGTAGGGCCATAAATGGTCAGTACTATAAAAGCACTAAAATCGCATAAACTGCATCGAAGTACGGCAACCCACAATGAAAATAAGACGGGCAGAAGATAAAATGGGTCAATACAAGCTGAAGAAGGAGCGCACTGACAAGTGTCAAGTTGACAGGGCAGCGCGAAGCTGACCCGGAAAACGGTGGAGCAGCAAGATGAAAGAAAGACAGCGAATAATAAAATCTGAATACGAGTGTTGTGACGCGCTCTTACATTCACAGTGTTAAGAAAGCAATAAAGATATTTGAAAGTTAAATTAAAATAAATTAAATACAATGAGTAAAAAGTTATTTATTATGACGTAGACTGTCAATATTAGCAAGTACATTGCGGCGTCGTAACTCCGTTTGGCTGGTTGCTGCATATTCCGATTGGTGGTTCCCACACCATGTGTGTGTACTTCTTTTTTGTCTATCGTTCCTTTCAAGAACGTGTTAATACAATTTGACTGAGAGTGATAGGGGTCTCCAATAGTCCCTGCGTTTCGCTGTAAATGATTTGAATATGAGTATTCTGCTTAAAGCATCCCAATTCTCTTGAGAGTAATCGTCAATTTCATATATTTAATATCTATACATCTTTGAAGTTAAATATTGATTTCACTGGCCTCGTATCATTTTTTTTTTCAATCTCTATTGTTTTTCTACTCAGACGAGCCTGAAGATGCAACTTTAGGTTGCGAACCGGTTGTACTAACAAAGGATTGTTCAAAAGTTTCTGCGGTTTTGTTTAACAAGAGTTTTCACTAGTACATTGGTTTGCACATGCCACAATTTGATATGACATGATTAAAACTTTTGGACCGGATTGGGCTTCGAACCCAGAGATACGACTTTCGTGGGGACTTCGATGAGTTTTCAACACTAGGGAAACAATTAAATGAAGGAATTTATCGTCCCGAAGGGGTCAAATCCCATGAAAAGTAAGCTCTAAGATCGAACCTCTATCTAGCATCAATATTTTTACCATTTCGATTTCAAATATAATAAAGCATAAGTGCACTTAAACTTTACAACTGGTTCATCAGTACAGTAAAATTTCCGGTGTAAGAAAGCTTACTAGTGACAGAGATTCTACTTGCCACGACTACCGTCCCTCCTCTAGTTGGTAGCGAAGAGACGTTACGTTTACTGTGGGTCTGGTAACGTTTGCCTGAAGTGTGAATCTAAACCGGTCCTCAAGAATACGAAGCTTGAATCATGCCAACAGATTACCAAAATGCAAATACTGTTGCATATGATATTGTCGTAATGAACAGTGCTCCACACTGTATGAGAATAGTGACTCTCTGGATATGGATATAGCTGGCTGAAAACATTTAATACCTTGTTTGTACTCATCGTCATCCGCCAGCTATCTTGGCAACGCAATTTTGAATTGATTTTGTAGTCAGTGAAATAAAACCATATAACAGCCATCTGCACGAACTATCAAAACGGTAGGATGAGGAAATGTCTACATGAACTATTGTTTTCGATCTGAGCTGCTGTGGTGCAGTATGTGTTAGTGGTACATTGGCAATCCTGGCGCAGTGTAATCGCAAACGGTTTTCTCCTTTCAGGTAGGACTGTTTTCCACATTCGACAAGACAAACGGGCTTTGATGAATGATGTTTTTATTATCTACCGCTGTGGTCCACTCGTTTATTGACAAATCAGATGAACTGCTACCATTGAACTTCAGTGAGACACTTGTATTCGGAGGGCAATGGAGAGGAAAAAAGAAAGTATTGGAGTTAAGCAATCACTGACGACGAGGTTGTTAGAAATGAAACAGAAGTTAGAACTGAGACGGATGGGGAAGGAAGATGACTCTGTTCTTTCAAAGGATCTATCCGAGCATTTGTGTTAATCGCTTTAAGCAAAAATAACGAAAAACTTGAACTAGGATCGCCAGACGGCCATTCTAAACATCGTCTGTTAACTTCATAAGAAGAAATTTGTCGTTGGCGCTACCAAAACATTTCCTGATGCAGAAGCAGGTGTTAATCACCTAACGTAATTTTATGCATCTGGTGGAACAAAGATGATGTTACGAACTGCATCCCTGTAGTGTTTACCTCGCAGTTGCCATTTGTTTCCAACAATCGAGACGCCTTGTGATTATCATATCAGAAAAGCGAGCAAGAATACTCCATGAAGTATTGCTGCCGGACGATGTGACCGAGCGGTTCTAGGTGCTTCATCTGGAACCGCACGACCGCTACAGTCGCAGGTTCGAATCCTGCCTCGGGCACGGATGTGTGTGATGTCCTTAGGTTAGTTAGGGTTAAGTAGTTCTAAATTCTACGGGACTGATGCCCCAAGTGCTCAGAGCCATTTGAACCATTTTTTTAAGTATTGCTACTGGACGAGAATACCCGTCTGCACGATGCTGATTTCACTAAAGAACATATCCAGAAGTTTGGTTGGAAAGCTACCACGACCACACTTATTATTGCCTTCTCAAACGAACGTTTACCTTTCTCGCTCCATATAGAACAATCACCAAGAAAATTTCTTTTTGGTTCAGGGTGTGGGTTCCTGGTATCATGTCCTAGTTCATGATCCACAGGCAACGTATGA
Source organism: Schistocerca piceifrons (assembly GCF_021461385.2). NCBI lineage: Eukaryota > Metazoa > Arthropoda > Insecta > Orthoptera > Acrididae > Schistocerca > Schistocerca piceifrons. The sequence continues at coordinate 497,633,114 of NC_060139.1, read as the reverse complement.
GTGGCCAAGTAAGTGGTCCTGACAGTCGGGATACCAGTTACTTTGGAATAAGGCTGGGCATCTCGGACATATTCCGAGTCGTGGCCACCTTTGTGCTCAGACGCCAAAGACTACCAAATCCACAGGTTACTCCCTCAACCGTTAGGGGTAAAACTCAATGGGACCCGGGGCAAGTATGGCTAGCAACCTGCTTCCCTGGTACTATAAATATGATGCTGGCAACAATCAGAGCAAAATGCCTCGGACCTTTGGAGGTGACGGAGTCCCACCTCTAATTGACAAACCAGGGACTCCTAAGATACGACTCGGCAAACGAATGGTAACGAGATGGGGAGCTATTAATATCAATGGGGGCTACTCTGGGAAGAAGATAGAGCTGGCAGAGGCTGCAAGTAAGATGGGATTGGACGTTTTAGCTGTTAGTGACATTCGGGTAAGGGGTGAGAAAGAAGAGGAAGTGGGAGAATACAAGGTCTACCTCAGGAGTCAGAGCAGGAATAGCACAATAGGGGGTACGGCTTTTCATCAGGAAAGAAAAGGAACTCAGCATAGTTGCAATAAGGTATGTAAGCGAACGACTGATGTGGATAGATTTGACAGTGGCTAGCAAGAAAATTAGGATTGTGTCAGTATATTCGCATTGTGAAGGGACAGATCAAGATAAGATGGATAGTTTTTATGAAGCACTCAGTGATGTAGTTGTTAGAGTAAAGGACAAGGACAGTGTTCCGCTCATGAGTGATTTTAATGCCAGGATTGGAAATTGAACAGAAGGATATGAAAAGGTTATGGGTAAATTTGGAGAGGATATGGAGGCCAACAGGAACGGGAAACAACTCTTGGATTTCTGTGCCAGTATGGGCTTAGTAATCACAAACTCCTTTTTTAAACATAAGAACATTCACCGGTATACTTGGGAAGGCAGGGGAACCAGATCCGTCATTGACTATATAATAACAGATCAGGAATTCAGGAAGGCTGTGAGGGACACACGTGTATTCAGGGGAATCTTTGATGACACTGATCACTATTTAATCTGCATTGAAATTGGTATTGTGAGGCCGATAGTGCAGGAGGTCAGGTCCATGTGTAGGAGGATAAGAGTGGAGAAACTTCAGGATAAGGAAATCAGACACAAATACATAACAGTGATCTCAGAAAGGTACCAGTTAGTTGAATGTAGTCAATTGCAGTCACTGGAAAAGAAATGGACAAGGTACAGGGACACAGTACTAGAAGTGGCCAAAGAATGTCTTGGAACAGTAGTGTGTAAAGGTGGGATGAAGCAAACAGCTTGGTGGAATGACACAGTCAAGGCAGCCTGTAAAAGGAAAAAGAAGGTGTATCAAAAATGGCTACATACTAGAACTCAGATAGACAGAGAAAGTTATGTTGAAGAAAGAAACAAAGCCAAACAGATAATTACAGCATCGAAGAAGAAATCTTAAGAAGACTTTGGAAACAGGTTGGAGACCTTGGGTCAAGCTGCTGGAAAACCATTCTCGAGTGTAATTAGCAGTCTTCGAAAGGGGGTTAAGAAGGAAATGACAAGTATTTTGGACAGGCAAGGAAAACTGCTGATGAATCCTGTTGATGCCTTGGGCAGATGGAGGGAATATTTTGAAGAGTTGCTCAATGTAGGTGACAATACGATCAGTAATATTTCAGATTTCGATGTACAATGGGACAAGAATGATGATGGAAATAGGATCACATTTGAGGAAGTGGAGAAAATGGTCAATAGATTGCAGTGCAATAAAGCGGCTCGGGTGGATAAAATCAAGTCGGAACTCATCAAATACAGTGGAATGTCAGGTCTTAAATGGCTACACAGGATAATTGAAATGGCGTGGGAGTCGGGACAGGTTCCATCAGGCTGGACGAAAGCAGTAATCACGCCAATCTTTAAACATGGAAACAGAAAAGATTGTAACAACTGAAGAGGTATCTCTTTGATTAGCGTTGTGGGTAAAATCTTCTCAGGTATTGTTGTAACGGCTCCATGTAAGCCGCTACATGGCTCGACCCCACAACTAAAGACACCTGAGTGCCCTTCCGACACTCAGGGAAGAGTCTGATGATAATTAGTAAGATAGGGTTATTTAAATACAGACGATCATTTTAATATTAGATATGGTAATTGTCTGCAAGGTGTGAATGCGAACGTATGATGAGGTATGCGTGAGATGTCGGCTGTGGGTGTGCTATAGGCATAGTGGAAGTGTAGCCAACCTCGAATCTAGCAGAGCGCGACTGCACTGGACCAGAGAGGCATAAGCTCCACGCGCGTCATTAGCGCTCGTTAGGTTGGCAAATAACCGTGTGCGGTATCTCTGAGTCCCTGCGGCCACGATGTGTGGACCCGGACGAGGGAGACCGTATCGGGGTTGTTGCTGGGAAGACCTGGGTGAGTAAGCACGCTCTGCTCTATCGCTCCGATAGTTAGCGAAGATTTAGAATTCCATGTTCACTTTGAACTTGGAACCAGCTTCCCTGCTGAGGAAAGCCACTATGGTATTTCCTAGAATCATCTCGGTTAGGAGAGATAGGGAGATGATTTCTTTTGCCAAGTAATTTCATGGGAATTGCGGTCGCTGCACTTGGGAGTGAACAGGCGCTCATTGCCGAGTAATACTCAGAATTGCTCAATTTGCATTTCAGTGTGAGTGTGAAGTATATATGCAAAGTGTATTTTATTTAAATGTGTTTATTGACTCCTGATTGTGGAGAGATTGGTAACACGTGGTCCGCAGACCCTGTGCATTTCTTGGTGAGAAGATTCAGCTCGACGTAATCACATTTCGTGATCGAGCTGGATCTTCTACGTAAATTCACGCGTGTGATTTAATTGTTCCTTCATAATATCCAGTAAAACTCGCGGAGTTAGTTAAACGTGAAGACGGGACTTGCCCGAATTAAAGTTACAGTTGGAACCATGTGCTCTCTCCCAATGTTGTCCCACTTGGTGTATGGGAACCTTCCTCTTTTATCTGCTAGATAAAATTAATAGAGTGAATGTTAGTGTGTGTGTGTGTGTGTGTGTGGCTAAATGATGACAGAAATGTGCAGGCGGTAGTCACTGTCGATTCACGGCACATGTTAGCCGGATGTTTAACTAAGTTTACTTAGATATGATACTATTTGTATCACGCCAGCATTCTGTGACAAGTGAGAGGGAATATTTGAGATGGTAATGTTTATTGAACAAATGTGATTGTGTTATTATATAAATATGTTACAGTGACTTCTCCCAGCCACACCATATTCCCTTATCATTTCACAGAATATTTGGTATGCGTATTTCAGTTAATCACCTGTCTATGTCCCACTCATGGGCATATTTCATTTAATAAACTCTGTAAGGTGGTATTAAAACTTCATCATAATAATATTCTAATTCTAACTTGATCAAAACCACCGAATAAAACTTTAGTTCGAGTATTGATGCTTGTTACTGCAAATGGCCACCGGCGTCTTCTATAGTACAGGTGCCATTTATAAAATTGAGGAGGCCTGCCTAGGATGCGGAAAGCAAGTATCATGCATTGTTGAAAGGAAAGTGCAAGTATTAGTTGAGGACAAATTGGATGAAAATCAGTGTGGGTTTAGGCCTCTTTAGAGGTTGTCAGGACCAGATCTTTAGCTTACGGCAAATAATGGAGAAGTGTTACGAGTGGGACAGGGAAATGTATCTGTGTTTTATAGATCTAGAAAAGGCATATGACCGGGTTCCAAGGAGGAAGTTATTGTCTGTTCTACGTGATTATGGAATAGGAGACAAACTTTTGCAAGCAATTAAAGGTCCTTACATAATAGTCAGGCAGCAGTTAGAGTTGACGGTAAATTGAGTTCATGGTTCAGAGTAGTTTCAGGGGTAAGACAAGGCTGCAACCTGTCTCGACTGTTGTTCATATTATTTATGGATCATATGTTGAAAACAATAGACTGGCTGGGTGAGATTAAGATAGGTGAACATAAAATAAGCAGTCTCGCATATGCGGATGACATAGTTGTGATGGCAGATTCTATTGAAAGCTTGCAAAGTAATATTTCAGAGCTAAATCAGAAATGTAAGGACTATGGTATGAAGATTAGCATCTCCAAAACAAAAGTAATGTCAGTGGGAAAGAGATATAAACGGATTTAGTGCCAAATAGGAGGAACAAAGTTAGAACAGGTGGATGGTTTCAAATACTTAGGATGCATATTCTCACAGGATGGCAACATAGTGAAATAACTGGAAGCGAGGTGTAGCAAAGCTAATGCAGTGAGCGCTCAGCTACGATATACTCTCTTCTGCAAGAAGGAAGTCAGTACCAAGACTAAGTTATCTGTGCACCGCTCAATCTTTCGGCTAACTTTGTTGTATGGGAGTGAAAGGTGGGTGGATTCAGGTTACCTTATCAATAAGGTTGAGGTTGCGGATATGAAAGTAGCTAGGATGATTGCAGGTACTAGTAGATGGGAACAATGGCAGGAGGGTGTGCACAATGAGGAAATCAAAGAAAAACTGGGAATGAACTCTATAGATGTAGCAGTCAGGGCGAACAGGCTTAGATGGTGGGGTCAAGTTACACGAATGGGAGAAGCAAGGTTACCCAAGAGACTCATGGGTACAGCAGTAGAGGGTAGGAGGAGTCGGGGTAGACCAAGAAGAAGATACCTGGATTCGGTTAAGAATGATTTTGAAGTAATAGGCTTAACATCAGAAGAGGCACCAATGTTAGCATTGAATAGGGGATCATGGAGGAATTTTATAAGGGGGACTATGCTCCAGACAGAACGCTGAAAGGCATAATCAGTCTTAAATGATGATGATGATGATGATGACAAAAATGCACTCTGTACTTGAATTGACAACATCCTTTTCTTTGAACCTGTTGGTTGGGGATGGAGTTCAAACACTCCCTCAGCATTATCACTCTAATTAATGTGGGAGACTATGTTGTTAACGATTAATTTCAGTCTTATGTTTTTCTTTTATATTTTGCAAAAAAAACGAGAAACCATACAAAAATACGCTTTTCTAATGCGAATGAAATATAAACTTATCATGATGATTTTACGAGTAAAGTCTAATTTAATAAAACAAATAATATGCGTAATGCGAGCCTCCCTGAAACTTCACTTATTAGTAAGATATTATGGACATCAGATCTCGATATGGTCTTTGTCTATGTGAAGTCCTGTGTCCTACCCAAAAATCATTTTGGGATTACCATGAAAATAGGTAAGTCTGGTAGTGAGAGTAGAGCCAAATAGAAACGCAGTTAATAAATAATGCAATGTCATAGATAAGGCAACCAAAGTGTGTGTTCACCAAAATCTATGTCGGAATAGTCAGAAAATTATAAGCGACAACAATAGTGCAATGATGCAGTTTCTTAAGTTTTTCACCTTTAGATCAAGGGGGTATTAAATGAAGACTGCAACAAGATTTAAGATGCAGAAATTAAGATTTCCATAGGGATTTTAGAATTCAGAGCTTGTGCTCGCCACAGGAAAAGGCAAAAATCAGACAAATTAACTACAGCTACAGCGAGCTTAGAATTAGGAGCCAAAGTGTCTTTCCCTTCACACACCAGCGGCATTACCACTTAGCTAGCGAACTCTTACTGTCTGCAGTACGCTCTCATAGTGATTCATAACAGAGATAATTCGCAGTTTCTGCGTGAAATGATCTTCCTGAAAGCAAACATAAATTTAATAACCGAATATACCCCAAAGTGAGTATCATTCGGATTGTTTATTCAAAATGACAAGAGAATATCCATTGCCTTTAACTGGAGAGTTCTGAATCACTCCAGGAACATAGTTGCCAAACGTATTCTATAAAGCTGCCAATTCTCCATTAGACTAGCGATAGCGACAACACGTTTGGTCAACCAATTTATTTCTTGAGCTGGCTGGGCTCATGCTTCGAAGATGCGGTGGTCCAGCTGCCGCCATGTTGACAGGTGGCCGAAATACCTAGAGTACAGGCCAATGAGCTTAATTCGCATTTCTGTAATTATGATTCGGCTCTAAAGCGTAGTTACGAATAATATCAGATGCACCGACTGCAACTCGAACATCATAGATACAGAGAGGGGAATTATTTCGGCGACCATCCTCTTCAGTAGCTGTCGTATCTGTTTTTGTTTTTCTGTCTTTAGCGTCTTGCGAACTAAAGATCTCACTTTCGAAAGCGATTAGCCTTTTAGCATCGACAGACGCTATTAAGATAAAGAGTAAGTTACATTCATTTTAATATTGGACTCTTAAATACAAGAACACTTTCATTGACACGACCTCTAGTACATAACAGCACGAATGAAGAACATGGACCCTGATTACAAAATGGGAACACCAACTAAGGATTTTCATAAGCTGTAGTTTCAAATCAGGAAAACTGTGTGAGTGAATCTCGCGCAACGACCGAAAAAGGACTCAAAAACCCCGAATAAAATATACGCCAATGAGCGCAGTACAAGTTCGATTCCAACTTTTGATAACATGAAAGGATAATCACTCCTGGCGAGAATGTGCAACAAGGAACACATTATGTTGACAGTTATGTCTCGAATTTGTCATCCTTAAGTAAAACTGTCATTCAGTCTATAAGAACCAAAACAACGAAAAGTCTCATCTACATGTAACCAAAGTAACAGGGAGAAGTTTACCTAGTTTAGCGTGGGACGGGATTGCTACGCATCACCTCACATGTGTCACATTTTGCACGTAGTTTGGTTCCTGACTCCTTCACAATAGCGACGCCTCAGGCTATCAGGACAGAATTAGGGAATGTAACCGTGAGAAGAGACTTTCTGAAGGTGTTGCTGTATGTTGGTACAACATGCAATGTGTGGTTTTCATGAGCAATAAAAAGAGCGGAAATGATGTTTATATTCATCTCTATTCCAATTTTCTGTACAGGTTCCGGAACCCCCGGAACCGAGTTGACGCATAACTTTCTTTTTTATATGTGCACATCAAGAGAAATCAGGGCTCTTACAAAAACATTTAAGTGTTTATTTTTCCCACGCTCTGTTAGAGAATGGAACTGTAGAGAAATAGTCTGAAGATGGTTCGAAGAACCCTCTGCCAGGCACTTAAGCGTGAATAGCCGAATAGTTATGTAGATGTAGACATGTCAAGTTAAGTTAATCGTGTGCACATTTCGTTGTTTGTGACTGAAACCATACTTGATATCGTGAATTGTTGCTGGATGGGTATCGCGGCTCCCGGTCCAATACGACACTTTCGTCGTGTAATTTCAAGCTGCAACTAGCTTTTTTTTTAATGTTATTTATTGTACTAAATTTGAGTTCACAAGCGTTAAAGGCTGTGTTCCTCTGATAATATGTTTTCACAATTATTGTATTAATTTGCATCTGGACTGACTGCTATCCAGAAAAACGTTATCTAGCGGTCGTTATAGTAAGTCAGACCGCAGCTCGTGGCCTTGCGGTAGCGTTCTCGCTTCCCGCGCACGGGGTCAGAGATTTTTCCTGCCTCGAGATGACTGACTGTTGTTGTGTCGTCTTCATCATCATCGTCATTCATCCCCATTAGGGTCGGAGGAAGGCAATGGCAAACCACCTCCACTGCGACCTTTACCTAGTACAGCGGTGCGGGTCTCCCGCATCGTCCCCCACGCTCCTCAGAGTATGGGACCTCATCATCATCATAGTAAGTCACACGACTGTTCCTAAAAGAGGTTAGAGGACATGCAAGGGAGTAATGTTATGTGAGAAGGGTAAAAATCAGTCGGAGAACACTTAAGGTCGATCGGATACTTTTGAGCACGATCGTAAATACACCAAAATTAATCTTACAATGTAAATAAAAAACAGGGCTGATATGTTTCGGCGATTTACATGAAGAAGAGTCACTTACAATGGCTTTTCAATGTTCTTTACGAAAATGTGATCTGTTTCCTTCTAACGCCCACAGTTTTTTACGTAATTCCTAATGTTTTCTGTTTTTGAATTTCCCGCTTAATATGTATTGCAGTAGATTCTAAAGTGATTCAAAACGATCGATTGTGAAAAGATCGATACTTCTTTAGCTGTTTTAAAGCACACAAACGCATTACCGTCATTTGAGAATAAATTTAAAGCGGAATTTGTGTGTGCCGACGTTACCAGGTTGTTTCAAATCAGCCTAACAATGGCAACTTCATCATGCTCATCACGTGTGAAGGAGCCTGACGAGTTTTGTTACGTTTGTGGCGCTCTGACTCTCAAAAGCAGGAGAGAGAACATAACTTCATTTCTCAAAAAAGCATATCTGTCTTATTTCAGTTTAAAGTTAGGAGACCAGGACAAAACTACTGTGCCACATAGTGTTTGTCATACATGCGTCGCAGGTTTCAGAAAATGGATACATGGAAAGCAGAAATATTTACCTTTCTGGATTCCAATGGTATGGAGAGAACAAAAAAAATCTTGTAGATGATTGCTATCTTCCTATGGAGAAAGTTGATAGGCGTAACGAGAACAGTACGAAAGGAATTGTTTATCAAGACCTAAAATCAGCCAACAAGACCCATACCACATGGTCCTAATATTCCCGTGCGTGAATCGCCCACTACTTTAGAATCTTCAACATCATCAAGTGAAACTTCAGATCCTGATTTTACTCCACAACCACAAAAGCACAACTACAGCAGATGCCACAAGAAGAACAGGATCACTTTACAAGAGATCTGAGTCTCTCAAAAGAAACAAGATTAAAGGAAAAACTTTTGCTTACCCCGGGCACAGAATTCTACTGAGTTTGATCACAAGAATCTGAATTTCGTAAGTATTGCACTACAGGAGGCTCTGTTGTTTATTGTAAGAACATTGAAGGTGTGTAACAAGATACGGTGTTACATACAACACGAATGAGTGGAGGCTGCTTATAGATTCTAACAAAAGAAGCCTCAAGGCCGTACACCTACGCATGGAAATTAAGTATGGCTTAGTGCCAGCAGCATTTTCTTTGCACTTAAAAGAAACTTATGAAAATAAAGAGATGCTACTGAAGGCATTAAACTATTCGAAACATCAACGGGTTGTATGTGGAGACCTGAAAGATAGGAATCCTGCTGGGACAAGAGTCAGTCCTTACGACGTTTCCTTGTTTCCTGTGCCTCTGGGATAGTCGTACCAGTAAATCGCATTGGAGTAGAATAGAATGGCCTACCAGAACAACATTCAATCCTGGGGAGCAAAATATGATAAGAGAATCTCTGGTGAAAAGAGAGAAAATCATCCTACTGCCTCTTCATATTAAACTGGGAATCATGAAAGGGTTTGTCAAAGCGCTGCCTAAAGGTGGTGATTGTTTTAAGTATATAAGTTTGAAAAATTTTCTTTTCTGCCTACGTCTTAACTTAAAAAAGCAATGTTTGTGGGAGCGAATACTAGAAGTCTGATGAAAACTGAAGTATCTAAAAATGTACTACAATAAGAAGAAGGACTGACTTGGACACGATTTAAGAATTTAGTTCACAGTTTCTTAGGAAATAGGAAACATCCCGATTTCAAAGGTATGGTGGAAAATATTTTGATATCTTGACAAAAGTAGTACGCAATATGAGCCTTAAATTCAATTTCCTTCCTAGCTATCTCGACTTTCTCCCTGATAATCTTAGCAAGGTTAGCGGAGAACATGGACAAAGGACTCATCAAGACATGAAAGAAATAGAATTACGTTATAAAGGAAGATAGGATGAAGAGATGATGCTGACTACTGTTCGTTGCCAAAAAAGAGATAATGTGGATCTACAGCATAGAAGAAAATCTCGAAGGGAAAATTTTAATATGGAGAGGAAGCAGTACTGAAAAACTGCAATGTCTACGTAAGACTTGGGTACGTTGAACTTACATTGTAATTAGGTCTATGAACAAATGAGTGCTGTCTGATTTTGTTTATTGCATAATTTGTAAACAGTTTACAGGTTACTAGTACAGCTGTCATTGTCTTTATTAATACACAAAAATATCTTGATGCTGTGTAAATACGGCAATTCTTTATTACAGTTTTCTCACACGTAATGTCCAAAATCTGACTTCACATTCTTCAACAGAGGCCAGCAACTAATAAAAATCACCCTTCACGATTAAAACCCTTGAACAAAAATTTAATTTTGCAGCCCTGTGAAACTGATCACTGGTTGGCCTACTTTATTTTATGTTCAGATGGTGGAAATGTGAGTCGACCTGTTCGTACGGCTTAAAGAAAAGCGCGAGACTGGGGGTGAGGCACGCACGGACCGCATTCGCCAAGCGGGTTGATGACCGTTGGGCTGGTGCGTTGGCCACCGCGATGCCGGTTAGGCGTGCACGCACTCTCGTTTTGCGCAAATGCTGATCTTCTCTCCAATCTCCGTCTCAGAAAATACGATACACTAAACGTTAAGATAAGGTCACACACAGAACAAAGTTTGCACGATTTGCTAGAGGTGCACAAGACTTCCCTGCCGTAGATTAACTGCCGACTCTGCCACTAAGTAAAATTTAAAAAAAAAGTAGCAAATTATTAACAGAGGGGACCTTTTACGATGAGATAAGAACTAGGGGAATTAGATAAGTAGAAATGTTATTAATTCTTACCTCCTTCACCACGCTCTCCGAAGCGAACACAAAATCAGCAAAATAACGTGGGTTGTACTCCATAGGCTCTCCATCAGTTTCCTGTAGCAACAAAACGACTGCTGTGTAATATGCATAACACTAGTGTACACTAGCAATATCCAGACAACTACAGTATGAGTGCTAAAGCCGAAGCGCCACATTTAATGAGGGGTTTGTTTATGAAATAACTTCTGCTGCTGCCAAAGATGATTTTTTCCTATTTGATCCTTGTACGACAAGTTTCGGGAAATAATTTCTCCATTATCAAGTGCTTTTGTTCGTGCATTATGGCATTTATGCCCCATGTTTGCGATGTGTGAGATGCTGTATTATACTGCTGCCTTTACTGGAGAATATAAACAAGGACAATTTTTAAATTAATGATGGATCTGTACATATAGTTAACCGCGAATTTGAAAAAGAAATTACTTACGATTTACTTGTAGTCCACTTATGCAGAAACGCACACATACGAAAATCACTCACGCAGATTATAGTAAATAGCACACGTTGAAAACAGCAGACGTATAGTAACATAACAGTCACAAATACCACAATTTTATAAATAGCTGACAGCACCAACTGTAAATAATTTTTCAATAAATGATGTACTACAGATAATCGGTTGCACAATTTTTTTTGTGATAAACCATGAACGGGTTTCAATCCCACCAGGGATATCTTCTTTAGAAGGAAGGAAGTCACCTATAACGTCTTAAACACAGGATTTTTTTTCTGTATTTGTACTTCATCCCCTCGCACCCCCTACGGGAGAGGAGGGGGGGGGGTGGTGCGCTGTCAGCTGTACAGGCACCCGCTCTTCAGTCAATTGACAGCAAAAATTTAATTATATGAAGATGAAACGAGAAACAAATAGGGGAAATATCTGCATTGAATCCAAAACTTTTTTGAGGGGAAAAGTAAAATGGAAGTTTTTAGGTATAAGAGAGATATAACCTCTTGCACTGGTAGTTAAAAACAGTAATAATAAAAGATAAAACGAAACAGAATAAGAGCACATTTAAACATTTATAAGCTGATGCCGAAACACCGATACTTAAAGGAAATACTTTTCTGTCACTAAGAACCGGAAAGACCTGCTCTGGTATAAGGATCTGTTGTTGAAGGGGGAGATATTGGTCGGTACGACTGGTGCACAGCAGCGATAGAGCCGAAGTGGCTGTTGGAACAGAAGAAGGGGTGATGTAGAGGAAGTGGTGGGGGGGGGGACTAGTGACGCTAAGAGTTGTTGTGAGAGGGAAAATAGATGGAGGGTGTGTAGGTGTAGGATTGGTGGAAGGTGTTGGTAAAAATGAAGCAGCTTCTGAGGATTGGAAAGTAGAGGGGAAACGATAGGATTATTGGAGTCGAGTTTGCAGAGGGTGTATATTTTTCGGAGGTGTTCAGTGTGTGTGAGGAGGAAAGGGAATTTGACGAGTTGGTAAAGGATCCCCGTGGGGAAAGGTAAACGGATCAGGAAAGCGAGGTGGAGTGCATAGTGTTCAAGGATCTGGACGAAATTTAGAACTTGGTGAGGCCGGATATCCATGCAACATTAGCATAGCAAAGGATGGGTCGGAGTAGGGATTTGTACGTGTGAAGGACAGTAGAGGGGTGTAGTCCCCATGATCGGCCGGTTACTAGTTTAAGTCTATTGTGGGATTTTTGTTGGGTGGTTAGTAGGTGAGGCTTCCACGTTAGTTGCCAGTTTAAGGTTATTCCAAGGTATTTTAGTGTGTTAATTATTACTGAGGTGGGGATCAAAATTAATGTGCAGAAGATAGACATGCTACGTTATGCAGATGATACTGCTATAGTCACGGAGACAAAAGAAGATCTAGAGGAAGTCCTCAGAGCAATGGAAATGATTCTATGCAATCAGTATAGAATGAGAATAAACAAGAAAAAGACTAAAGTGTTGGTATGGAGTACAGTATCAGAATATGAACCTCTGAGAATGAGAATTGGAAGTGAGGAGCTGGAAATGATAGTGGAATTTACTTACCTGGGAACCAAAACCTCAAGGGATGGTAGAAGCAGGAAAGAAATTGCGAGCAGAATGAAAAAGGCCAAAATTGCACTTAATCGGAGGAGGAACTTACTCAACAGCAAGAACATCAGTCTGAAAATAAGGAAACGTATCATGAAAGCTTTCGTTTGGCCCTATACGGATGTGAAACTTGGACAACTGGAAGAGAAGAGAGAAGACGGCTAGAGGCCCTGGAGATGACACAACAACATCTTTGGAACAATAACAGAAGCTATTGAGGGAAGGAATCGGGGGAAGGGGGGGGGGGGGGCAAGGATACCATAACATGCAGCAGATCCTGAACGACGTTGGATGTAACATGAAGAGGAAGGCAGACAGAAGAGAAGAATGGCGCTCTGCTGCAAACCAGCCTCAGGGTTGAACACTAAAAGAAGAAGAAGAGGAATAAGATGGAGGGGACGGCCATCAATGGTGAGGTAGAAGTCATTGAGACGGAACGTGCGGGTGGTGTGTCCTATAATTATTGGCTGGGTTGTGGAGGGGTTAATCTTAAGGAGCCATTGGTTAGACCAGGAAGTAAATTGATTGATGTTAAACATAGTACAAAATTTACATTTAAATTGGACAACACATCACAAAAGTGAAATGAAGTACATGGGATAAAGACGGTACTTATGTAACTTACATTATGCTAAAATTATAAACATATATTATGAGCTAAAATGCTCTAGTCAAATAGAAGGAATCATAGATTAAGTCCTCCACGACAAACAGCAAAAATAACTCCACAGTTACATTTTGTTATAAGAACACACATTAAACTACACATGTGGCAACTAGTTCCATGCCAAGTAGGCACAGAGAGCGCCACATGCTGGTCGCTAGTAGCGTTATAACGTTTTTAGAAGTTATGCTCCTATGCTGTTCTTGTTGTGGTCTCCAGTCCTGAGACTGGTTTGATGCAGTTCTCCATGCTACTCTAGCCTGTGCAAGCTTCTTCATCTCCCAGTACCTACTGCAGCCTACATCCTTCTGAATCTGCTTAGTGTATTCATCTCTTGGTCTCCCTCTACGATTTTTACCCTCCACGCTGCCCTCCAGTACTAAATTGGTGATCCCTTGATGCCTCAGAACTTGTCCTACCAACCGATCCCTTCTTATAGTCAAGCTGTGCCACAAACTCCTCTTCTTCCTAATTCTATTCAATACCTCCTCATTAGTTATGTGATCTACCCATCTAATCTTCAGCATTCTCCTGTAGCACCACATTTCGAAAGCTTCTATTCTCGTCTTGTCTAAACTATTTATCGTCCATGTTTCACTTCCATACATGGCTACACTCCATACAAATACTTTCAGAAACGACTTCCTGACACTTAAATCAATACTCGATGTTAACAAATTTCTCTTCTTCAGAAACGCTTTCCTTGCCATTGCCAGCCTACATTTTATATCCTCTCTACTTCGACCATAATCAGTTATTTTGCTCCACAAATAGCAAAACTCCTTTCCTCCTTTAAGTGTCTCATTTCCTAATCTAATTCCCTCAGCATCACCCGACTTAATTCGACTACATTCCATTATCCTCGTTTTGCTTTTGTTGATGGTCATCTTATACCCTCCTTTCAAGACACTGTCCATTCCGTTCAACTGCTCTTCCAAGTCCTTTGCTGTCTCTGACAGAATTACAATTTCATCGGAGAACCACAATGTTTTTATTTCTTCTCCGTGGATTTTAATACCTACTCCGAACTTTTCTTTTGTTTCCTTTACCGCTTGCTCAATATACTAATTGAATAGCATCGTAGAGAGGCTTCATCCCTGTCTCACTCCCTTCACAACTACTGCTTACCTTTCATGTCCCTAGACTCTCATTACTGCCATATGGTTTCTGTACAAATTGTAAATAGCCTTTCGCTCCCTGTATTTTACCCCTGCCACCTTCAGAATTTGAAAGAGAGTATTCCAGTCAACATTGTCAAAAGCTTTCTCCAAGTCTACAAATGCTAGAAACGTAGGTTTGTCTTTCCTTAATCTTTCTTCTAAGATAAACCGTAGGGTCAGTTTTGCCTCACGTGTTCCTACATTTCTATGGAATACAAACTGATCTTCCCCGAGATCGGCTTCCACCAGTTTTTCCATTCGTCTGTAAACAATTCGCGTTAGTATTTTGCAGCTGTGACTTATTAAACTGATAGTTCGGTAATTTTCACATCTGTCAACACCTGCTTTCTTTGGGATTGGAATTATTAAATTCTTCTTGAAGTCTGAGGGAATTTCGCCTGTCTCATACATCTTGCTCACCAGATGGTAGAGTTTTGTCAGGACTGGCTATCCCAAGGCTGTCAGTAGTTCTAATGGAATGTTGTCTACTCCCGGGGCCTTGTTTCGACTTAGGTCTTTCAGTGCTCAGTCAAACTCTTCACGCAGTATCATATCTCCCATTTCATCTTCATTTACATCCTCTTCCATTACAATAATATTGTCCTCAAGAATAACGTCCCTGTATAGATCCTCTATACACTCCTTCCACCTTTCTGCTTTCCCTTCTTTGCTTATAACTGGGTTTCCATCTGAGCTCTTGATATTCATGCAAGTGGTTCTCTTTTCTCCAAAGTTCTCTTTAATTTTCCTGTAGGCGGTATCTATCTTACCCCTTGTGAGATAAGCCTCTACATCCTTACATTTGTCCTCTAGCCATCCCTGCTTAGCAATTTTGCCCTTCCTGTCGATCTCATTTTTGAGGCGTTTGTATTCCTTTTGCCTGCTTCACTTACTGCATTTCTGTATTTTTTCCTTTCATCAATTAAATTCAGTATCTCTTCTGTTATCCAAGGATTTCTAGTAGCCCTCGTCTTTTTACCTACTTTATCCTCTGCTGCCTTCACTATTTCATTCCGCAAAGCTCCCCTTTTTTCTTCTACCGTTTTTCTTTCCCCCATTCCTGTCAACTGTTCCCTTATGCTCTCTCTGAAACTGTGTACAACCTCTGGTTCTTTCAGCTTATCCAGGTCCCATCTCCTTAAATTCCCACCTTTTTGCAGTTTCTTCAGTTTTAATCTACAGTTCATAACCAATAGATTGTGGTCAGAGTCCACATCTGCCCCTGGAAATGTCTTACAATTTAAAACCTGGTTCCTAAATCTCTGTCTTACCATTATATAATCTATTTGAAACCTTCTAATATCTCCAGGGTTCTTCCTTGTATAGAACCTTCTTTCATGATTCTTGAACCAAGTGTTAGCTATGATTGAGTTATGCTCTGTGCAAAATTCTACCAGGCGGCTTCTATAGAATTAGGTATTCAGTATAGAGGTACGGGGATGATATTTTGGTTACATTGGACGGAACTAGTGATGAACCGGACCAACTCTTTAAAATATTTAATAATCTTCGTGAGAAAATTAGTTTCACCTGCAGGTTGCAAAATGAAAATCGTTAGCTACGTTTTGTGGTGCTCTGTTTGACTATAACAGATGACAGTAAAACTTTTGATATTTTCTGTAAAGTAACAAGCGCCAACCAAACTGTACCT
This sequence comes from Schistocerca piceifrons, assembly GCF_021461385.2. Classification (NCBI taxonomy): domain Eukaryota; kingdom Metazoa; phylum Arthropoda; class Insecta; order Orthoptera; family Acrididae; genus Schistocerca; species Schistocerca piceifrons. Next base: position 497,616,985 of record NC_060139.1, on the reverse strand, counting down.
TCTGTTTCAAAACATCCTCAGTTCTATAATACCGCTTTCTTTCATTCTGTTATTCATCTTGGTGTAGTCACGCCTTTTAACACCTACTAAACGAAGGAAAGAATTCAGTTTAGTTAAATCCGTGGCTCGTAATAACTCATTAGTGGAAAAAAATTGCTAAGCGAAAGCTAATAAAAGAGTCCCTACTCTGGGTAAGTGTCAAAATGGAAATAATGGTGAGGAAAATTTACTCATTACATTACTCAAGAAACGTATCGTATGGGATTTAGCATCTGGTGATTAATAAATACGAAGGCAAAATTGCCTTCTCCACAAGAAGCAGTTTACAAAAAAATTAATTTCATAATTCAAAAACGTAGCTCAGTAGTTTAAAAAATCTGTTGCGGTACATGTTCGGTTTTTATATCCGACAGATCGGTAAGGCTTTTAAGGTAAGAAGGAAGGAGCATCTGCTGCGAAAGAAGCGTACCGACGTTCGTAATTCACCAAGGGAGGTGGCACAGTGATTAGCACAATGGATTGGCATTGGAGAAGACGGCTGTTCAAACCCGCGTCCGGGCATCCTGATTTAGGTTTCCCGTGTCTTCCCCAAATCGCTTCAGGTAAATACCGGGATGGTTCCTGTGAAAGGGCACGGCCGAGTTTCTTCCCCATCCTTCCCTAATCCAATGGGAATGATGAGCTCGCTGTTTGGTCCCCACCCGCGAATCAGCCAAACAATGTTGATTACTCCACTTTAGCAGAGCATTTATTGACAGCAGAACAGAGTCCAAAAAAAGTAGACGAAATAACGATTATATTTAGAGAGAAAAAGGATGAAAGCTTGTGTTCTTGGAAGAACTTGAGATCTTCGTACATGTTCAAATAGCTCTGAGCACTATGGGACTTAACTGCTGTGGTCATCAGTCCCCTAGAACTTAGAATTACTTAAACCTAACCAACCTAAGGACATCACACACATCCATGCCCGAGACCGGATTCGAACCTGCGACCGTAGCGGTCGCGCGGTTCCAGACTGTAGCGCCTAGAACCGATCGGCTACTCCGGCCGGCTTCGTACATGCGATTAGTCAAGATGGCCTCATTTTAAATGAACAACTTCAGTTGACAAATGGAAGTTTCTTTAACGCTTCTGAAATGTTGTTCACAACTGCATGATGTTTTGGTTCATGTTACTTTTGGCTTCTGCTTTTGAAATTTTGTTTCTCCCTTTACTTAGTGGACGCTGCATTTCCTCACTAATGGGACGCCAGACGGCCCTGTATTCTGGTTATACAGGTATTAAAGAATGTTTCTCTTTTTTGCATATTGTAATAGCTTGTTTAAGTCCTTTATCATTTCTCACCAGCGTATGTTTTTGTAACTATCCAATTTATTCATGTTTTGCTACATATTTACAGTGTAAGATTAATTTTGGCGGCTTTACTATCGGTCTCAGAAGTATCCTAACGGTATGAACTGCGCGCGCCTGATGCGTATGTAACCACCATCGCTATTTTTTAATGTTATTCCTATTTTATATTTTTATAATGTCCTAGCTGTTACACTGTGCACAATTTGTTTCACTTAAAACACTTAAATGTAACTTACACTGACGCATTACTGCTGCAGTCACGTATTTCATTCGGCTAAGCGTTTATCGCGCTCTTAGCAACTAATTGCCACACTTTTAGTTCAGTGTTGGTTTTTGTAACAGGCTGTACCTGCAGAGTAAGTTTTTCTGTTTTTCGCGGATGACTTAACGTATGATCTTTGCTATCTCACTTGAGCGTTTTCACTCGTAACGTAGGCTTATAATTTTAAAGTAATGTACGTTATTTAAGTATCTTTTTCATTCCATGGATTTCACTTTTGTAATGTGTTGGTTATTTTAGATGTTTAGTTTGTAACATGTTTAAGACATTATGGGTGACTTTATTCCTTTTGAAGAAGATAACCCCAGCGGTGTTAAAACCTGGTCAAGGCGTATTGCAATAAACTTTATGCTACCGATTGACTGTGAGGATCATTTCTTGACAGACACGATGACGTTTTTCCACACGCTGCGGATCGTTAACAGCGTATGTATATTGTTCTTTCGTGCAAGGGGTATTTCTTCTGTAGAGGCTGTGTCAGGGGGTCATTTGCAACAAGAAAACTTCGTATGGGCATATGCACTAATCCGCGTAGTTTTCAAGATTCGACTCATTTCATCTACAGTGTCATTTATATTATGTATTATACATTAGATTCTCAGGCTTACGCTCGTACAACCATCAGTAAACGTTAAAACATGCGTTTTACAAAGATAGTCCAAACATGTAATGTTCGCCATTCACGTTTTCGGTGGACACTGATACGTGCACAAAGTTCACATGTGCTGGTAGTAGGACTACGCTGCATCGTTGCTGTTCCTGCACAAGTTGCTGAACCAGACGGGAAGCTGAACCAATACCTGTTTCACGAGATGTGCTGAGAATTCTGGTAAACACTGAGCGTTCAGAAACCTGACGTCTCGGAAAGCGGCGATGATATTCTTCGATAGCAGCAGGAACACTAGGATCGAAGAAACCGGAAACATACACCATAACTGCACATTCTTCATTAGTGTAGACGCACGGCATTTTAGCCAGCGCATGTACAAAAATAGCTAACAGATGCTTCTCTCTAATACACTACGAATCCCTCGCACTACTTCACTTACAATACTCCATGGACAACTGCGCATTCAATGGGCTAGTTTAATGGCAGAAAACAATCCTGCCCAAAGTAGTGGATACCAACGAGGTAGATTGGGATGGAATAAAATGTCAGTGATGTTGGATGGGAAAAACACATACGTGTGGGCCATTAGCCCAAGAACAAATGTACATTTAAGGTTTTCTATCGCGGAAACCATTCCGACCAGGGCATAATTATTACGTCCATATGAATTTTCTTGCTTCAAGAAATTTAATCTGAACTATTACTTGCTTATATGTTATTTACAGAGATATTGCTTTGTAACACTATTTTATTTGTTGATTTAAGAATACTATCGAAGCATTTGAAGAACTTCAGGTGGTAATTTTCAAGTTTTTCTTTTAAATTGTTGTCTGCAGACTTTTTGGGTGTGAAATTGTATCACCAGTTTTTCCAACAGGTCCATATTATGATCTTTATTAGGTCGGTGAAGTAGTTTGATGTTTTTCTCTCCGTTTCCAAATCGACGTCCTGTATTGTGTGCGTTTGTGGCTGCTATTTGTCAGTTGTTTGTGTAGGCTCTTATGTTCTCTTATATAGGGCGTGAAAATCTCGGCCTGTTTGCCCTGCGTAGAACGTGGAGGCATGTTATTTTATGTACTCCGCATTCTCAATATGTTTCATAATTACACTTTACGTTCCCAGCACTTAGCCAACCACGGACACAGTGTACTCATAGGCAGGTGCAAGCTGTTTAATTCTGTTTATTTGTTATTGCACGTGTCCTTGGGTTAAAGGTACTTTACTTGCGGTATTTTTTTTTATAATTTGGTGACATGAAGTTCCAGGGATTGTAATGTAGCACACTGTATCTCTTCTATAAATTGTGAATGTGCATGTATTATTGTGTCTTATGATATTAAGGCCCAGGAATTTGATACTTTTCTTTTGTTCATATTCCATTATATACTCGTTTGTTTTTTTCTGGTATAGGGCACTGAAGTAAATTAGAATGTCCACTACATCGTTGGAATCCCCATGAAAAAAAATGCATCTGGTAATCAGAATCATTTTCTGAAATGCGTCGTGCACGTTAATTACTGGCACCAGAAAAAATTATTTTCATAAACAAATCCACTAGAAAGTTGATGGCTTTCACCAACCATTTCATAAATCACATGTCACGAAAAAATATAGATCCAAAATTTAGCAGGCTAATACATCAGTGACAGCGTGTAGGCTTCCTCAGCAAGTGTCAAATTGAATGACATCTTTTGAGGAGTACGCGGTTTCATTTTGTAAATCTATACAGGATATGTAGAACTAAACCGAAGTTTCTACCTTGCTCTAAGCGATGGATTGTGAAGGTGGTTTTCTCCATGTATTACGTCATTTCCTGTTATGTGACAACCGACGTCACTATTTTTGTACGCCACTAGACAGTCCATCACTTGCGGTGATGTGGCTGACAGCAGTATTAGAAGGCAACACAGTGACCCGGCACAGTGCATCCAAAACCATTCTCCTGCTGTAAGACAGTGGATCAGGTCACTTTTTTTCCAAAAAGTCGGCGTCTTTCAGCCTTCCTCCCTGTTCACGTTGTTCAGTTAACAATCTTGCTAGCCTCTTTTATTTTCCGTTGTTGCAATCATGACTGCCGGGCAGACAAACGCCTCTCTTGGAAATAAATTCAACGACCACAGTAGAGTTTCGTTTACTGCCGTTTTGATCTGCTAGGCTGTTCTGATCACACACAGCATTCAAGGCTCGGACACCTTAGTGGTAATTGGTCTTCCGGTTTCACCAACAAAGATTCTGCCCCACACGTACCAATCTCCATACATTCATGCAGTCCCGAGCGCGTCTACGCAGTCACTGGTGTGTCTCAAAGGATCACGGATCTTCCGGCCGCTATGAAACATTGGCGCTATACATCCACGGCGAGCATTTTGTTGCCTACACGTAGCTCCCGCGTCCAGAGAACAGACAGAAAACTAGTCGTTCTCACACTTCCTATTACTTTCCCATCGCTATACCTCATAGCAAGTTGTATATCTTTATTGCTGTAATTGTTTGCGCTCAATGTACGTTGCTTGTTTAGTTCACTTTCAACGATGTCAGCATAGCTCATCGTTTGAGCTCGGATTTTCAGGGCACATGACAGAAGGTTGGTTCCTTCTGTGTGTTGGTATTACTTTGAGTGCTACTTTGTGTTGGAACGTTATAGTCTTGCGATAACTTTACGTCACATTCTTCCGCTTGGCGTTTCATAAAGTTCTACGTACAGAAAGGACCTCGCGCCGTTAATCTCTGTTATCATCGCGAACTGTACTCGTGTGTTTTCGTGGAGGCTGGCTGAGTTGCTTGTGAAACTTGTGCAATTCCGCTTCTCCATGCGGCCACATTAAGAAGGGGTCGTCCACGTGCTTCGGCCAGCAGCATGGGCTCACTTGTGCGGAACACTTTGCTGTTTGCTCGACGTCTTGAATAAAGACAGACAGCTATTACCCGGAAAGAGGGGAGGAGGGAATTGTCTTCCTGCTGCTAATATTTGCCTCGTCTAGTGGAATACTTTGACTACCTACACGGCTGTTGAAAGCCGTAAACAGATGGCAGTATTTGCTCCTGTACGATGTCCATTCTTAATTTTATTGTAATGTTGATGAACAGTGACTACACTTCAAATTTGCCCATTGCATAGATAGTTACTACTTCTTTGTTGTAATTATATCTTTATTTCTAAATTTACTTTCCTTTTAGCTGATGTGTACCCTACTATTCTTGTAAGAATGATTTGCTCCATATGCGGTCTTCTTTCTTTCTTTTTCCTTAGAATCCATACCTCCTCGCATACAGTAGGATAGTTATGATTCCTGTAAAATGTTGCTACCAGCCTCTCTTTTCCGTTATTTCCTTCTCCAAAAATAACGTGTATGTTAATGTGTTAAACAAAGTTTTCTTTCTTAAATGCTTATTGTTAATTCCTGGGAAAACAGTTTGCAGCGTCTTCAATAATGTAGTACTAAAAGTGTCTATAAATCCAAAGATTTGGTATTAGTAAGAGACAGAGACTCAAACAGACCTATTGCAGCTGTTTATTAAAAACTATAGAGTGTCTCACAAGCTGTAGAATGAAACAGATGAACACTTACGTTCACTTTGTGCTGCACCCAGAGTTGCACTGATTTCCTTACCACTTTCTTGAAAGTGGTGAATAAATCTTCCTTCAATAGAACAAAATCTGTAACCACGGATCGTGTTTTCTGTAAGAAATTAGATTAATTAATGTGTTTGTATATCGTCGACACCCGTATGAAATATAAAATTACAATGTGTTGAGAGATATATTTCAATTAATTTAGCACCACTGCTTTAACTTTAATGAATAAACAGACGCATGAAAACTGCAGCTACATCAACTAATTTGTTTAATGAAATACTTACAATATCAAAGATGTGCATGTGCATTTTGAGTTGTATCGCTGTGGCCTTTGTAATGACGTCAGCATACGTACGGCAATTATCAGGCGACATATTCCCTGCAGAAAAGAAAATACTGTATTAATGTGGTACTTTTTACTGCACTGACAAAAACGTAAAACCACTTATAGCCACAACTAGTAAGATGGGAGGTGAAATACAGTCATCTAACATTTGTTATGAGAAGGAATGTGATCTATACAAAAAATAAAGTTTTTACTGGAGTAGACACTGTTACGCATCAAGTTACACTCTGGATCCCAAAATGGTGTATGTAGTATTCTGACTAATTTCAACAGACATTGAGACTTTTATTTTAGCAACGACTGATTTGCATACGACCTTTATGCATGAAGGATTCAGTTAATTCATAGATTTAGGCGACAAGCTAGTCACTAACAAGAGTGGGAGGTCGCAAAAGGCCATTGAAGCTTACAGCATTCAACGCCCCGCATATTCTCTACCATGAAACCACAAAATTACACTACTGGCCATTAAAATTGCTACACCAAGAAGAAATGCATATAATAAACGGGTATTCATTGTACAAATGTATTATACTAGAACTGGCATGTGATTCCATTTTCACGCAATTTGGGTACATAGATCCTGACAAATCAGTCCGCAGAACAACCACCTCTGGGCGTAATAACGGCCTTGATACGCCCGGGCATTGAGTCAAACAGAGCTTGGATGGCGTGTACAGGTACAGCTGCCCATGCAGCTTCAACACGATACCACAGTTCATCAAGAGTAGTGACTGACGTATTGTGACGAGCCAGTTACTCGGCCACCATTGACCAGCCGTTTTCAGTCGGTGGAAGATCTGGAGAATGTGCTGGCCAGGACAGCAGTGGAACATTTTCTGTATCCAGAAAGGCCCGTTCAGGACCTGCAACATGCAGTCGTGCATTATCCTGCTGAAATGTAGGGTTTCACAGGGATCGAATGAAGGGTAGAGCTACGAGTCGTAACACCTATGAAATGTAACGTCCATTGTTCAAAGTGCCGTCAATGCGAACAAGAGGTGACCGAGACGTGTAACCAATGGCACCCCATACCATCACACCGGGAGACACGCCAGTATGGCTTCCAATGTGCGTTCACCGCGATGTCGCCAAACACGGATGCCACCATCATGATGCTGTAAACAGAACATGGATTCATCTGAAAATATGATGTTTTGCCATTTGTGCACCCAGGTTCGTCGTTGAGCAGACCATCGCAGGCGCTCCTGTCTGTGATGCAGCGTCAAGGGCAACCGCAGCCATGGTCTCCGAGCTGATAGTCCATGCTGCTGCAAACGTCGTCGAACTGTTCGTGCAGATAGTTGTTGTCTTGCAAACGTCCCTATCTGTTGAATCGGGGATCGAGACGTGGCTGCAGGATCCGTTACAGCCCTGCGGATAAGATACCTGTCATCCCGACTGCTAGTGATACGAGGCCGTTGGGACCCAGCACGGCCTTCCGTATTACCGTCATGAACTCGCCGATTCCATATTCTACTAACAGTCATTGGATCTCGACCAACGCGACCAGCAATGTCGCGATACGATAAACCGCAATCGCGATATGCTACAATCCGACCTTTATCAAAGTTGGAAACGCATTTCTCCTCCTTACACGAGGCATCACAACAACGTTTCAAAAGGCAACGCCAGTCAACTGCTGTTGGTGTTTGAGAAATCGTTTGTAAACTTTCCTCATGTCAGCACGTTGTAGGTGTCGCCACCGGTGCCAACCTTGTGTGAATGCTTTGAAAAGCTATTCATTTGCATATCACAGCATCTTCCTCCTGTCGGTTAAATTTCGCATCTGTAGCACGTCATCTTGGTGGTGTAGCAATTTTAATGGCCAGTAGTGCAATTGCTAATGGCAACGGTGGGCACGACTGGAGGTATCCAGTGGGGAGCACAGCATGGGACTACGGAGCGAAGTGGAACTGGCTAGTCGACGACTAACAACAGTGCTACAGTGCTGGTGGTGTTGATACAAAGCAGAGCAATGGCAACGAAAAACAGACCAAACATTGCATTATATCTACAACAGTTGCCGAAGTTGACAGTTCGTGAGAAAGGAGCCCTAGGAATTTCACAGAGTCAGAAAGAAGTGGCAGATGAAATATTAGCGTTACTGCAAATGAGTCAGTTTAATGTGTGACGTCGCATACTCCCAAGGCGTTTGCGTTCGAGCTTGATGGTGCGAACCTTTGTGATCACAGTGGCGCGCCATTTTTTTACTCGATGTTCCTGGTGCAAGTTAATGGCTTGTTTTGAACATTCCTTGAAGGTCAACGCTTTCCATTTCGTGAAGTGTAATACAAACATCCGATAGAAGGTTGACCTCTACACCTCTAGGACAGTGATTTTCTGTCGCCCTCCTGATGAACATGGTGTATCATTAGCAACTAATATTCTTCGCGTTATCATAACACCATACTTTCAAATCAGCCTTACTAAAGACTGAACTTGCTGCCTCGTACTCAAGGGGTTCCTTGTAATCTCACCAGACAAAATATTAGTCTCCCGCTAAAGAAACTCGCTGGCCGTTTGTAGGGTTGTGCATGGTGTAGAACTAGTACCAGGTGGTCGTGTGATTCTCCAGGGATAACCTAAGTCGCGCTAAAAAGTGGTGTGTGCGTGCCAGTCGGTTGTACCAGAGCCCAAGACAACGAGTGATAAAGTCAAACCGATTTACTGCAAATTCGCTACTGAGGCGCTGGCTGCGAAACAATCGTGTATTGTCTGTATGTCGTGTCATTCAAAATGCAAATGTATTTCGCTACTAACATGGCAATGGGTTTTATAATATGAAATAAATATAATGCTTTTCCTTTTGTAGGCTTTGTGGTATCGATAAAAGAAATGGAAACCCACTCCCTTTCTCCGAAGTGGATTAGAGTAGTTTGTACTGACATTTGTATGAAAAATGAAAACCAGGAAAAGGTCAAGGCAATTCCATTGTAACCCAATGATGTTTATTTTTTCACTGAAGAGGGAATGAGGGAATTAACGGACTGTTGTTGTTTGTCAGGGACGGAAAATCAGCGCCATACGAATCACTGACAATGCACCAGTGGTAGCCGAAAGTGACAGGAATTGGGTTTTGTGTAATGGAACATATGCCTCCTCTAGGTTACGACTTACACATACGACGGTTGGAACTTAAATACTGGCAACTATTTATTCACAACCCTTTACAAAAGAGTCACATGTTTACATCTGTTACTGTCCTTCAAAGAAGTCACCAGCGTTGTGTAGAACCCGTTCCCAGCGATGTGGAAGGCGTAGTATACCGTTAGCAGAGCCTGTTCTGTTGATGAAGCGAATGGAACAAAGGAATTATGATGCGTTTATATGTATAAAGTTAGGGTGCAGAAATTGAGAAAGGTAGCTTAGACATACTGTATTTTGCAGGTACGAAATTTTGGAATACCTGATATGAGACTATAAGAAACCAGGTCTAGGACAGATGACTGGACGCTGTATCACAGTTAAGTTCCTTTAAAGCAACCGAAGTGTAAGTGTGAGAAAGAAAAACGTTCTACCCCAGTGCTGTTACAGAAAGTAAGCGTTTTCTTGCTGAAGTATGTAAAAAAGACGGTCCCCAAAGCGATAAGGTTAAGAATAAGTGGAGAAAAGTTCATTGTAATAATATAACGAAAGAAGCATTTTATCCACAGCGATGATTAAAGCTAGTGTTATCCTGCTAGAAAATTTTGTGGAATAACTCTAATAAAATCTAATCTTTTGTATAATAACATATTAGTTTTCATGAAGACTAGCATAGCGACTGTAAAGGGCATTAAGTGGTTTATTTCAGTTCAAAATGATATATAAATTTGTAAAGTAATTGTTTAAAGTCAAATTTAAGTTCGAGGAAAACTTGACTATTTAATAATGTAGATGGTTTAATAAGTATTGTTTTTCTTTGGAAAGCGTTAAAATGCGGAATTTTGTACGAAAAATATTTTTTCTGAAGAAAAAGGGAAGTTATGTATAACAATTTTATTATTCGCTATCAAGTCAAAGCCTTTAATATCTGATGTAACATCATAAAAATTGTAATGCATTTTTGATATTTCGCTCATTTGAAAAAAATTGTAAGTAGGAATAATTTTCATTAAAAATACCATATTTAAATTTGTCATTTCAGTTGAAGAATTCAGTAATACCATTGCCGTTATATGAACCTTAAATCCACTTAAAAGTAATTTTAGGTTCGTAGGGTGTGTGTAACGCAGCAAGTTATTACGAGATAACATTCGTTTCAGTAAGGCACGCAACCGTTTAGTACGGTGGCTGCAGGATGGCTGTTTTTTTCACTCTGCTCACAGCACCGTTGACGCTGCCTGCCGTGATAACTGTATAGCATAACATGCAGTCGATACAAAGATTCATACCCTCTACGAATCTAAATAATCCATATTAGTTATTATCCGATTTTGTTCAAATCGACGAAGGAATTTCCAAGCTGATCCATCACTACGATAAGTGCCTTAACTTATATGGCAACTATGTAGAAAAGTAGTATTGAAGTGTGGCTTTCATCTTTACATAATAAAAAAAATTCCAATACTTTATTTTTAATTCCAAAACGTAATGTACTTTGTGGATAGCCCTCGTATTAATGGAATGATGTGGTCAAAATTTCAGATTTTTATTTATTATAGTTCTGGAGATAAATGGATTACCTAAAAGTCCTAAAACCTACGCTGGTTTTTTAAAACCAAGTTAGGAACAATAACAGATTGACTTTCATTATCATTTGGAGCCATTAGAAAGTTGTGCGTGCATAAAAATCAATTAATTAGAATTTTCTTTTTAAAACTTTAGTCACTTTGCATTATGTAACACAAAAATCGCTCAAAATTATTATTTGACTATATTTTGCTCTGTGAGTGCGTGAGAAGAATTGAGAGAGTTTATGTGGGACATACGTTAAATTTTAATGTTTCATTTTACGTAAAACCTTGTACGAACGAACCGTGGGAAATTTATGATGCAACCACGATTCAGTGACGTATGTCTGTGTGAGCATTTTTTGTATACAAGCAGCCAGTATGGAAGTTAGAGGCGGAATTAGTTTATTTATCAATCTGAAGAATATTTCGCTCTTTGCTTATTTTTATTAAACATAATACAAGAAATTGAAGTTTTGCTGACATTAATTACTATCAGATTAGTGATTGGATAAGGCAAGATTTGCCGCGAGAATGATCAGGAAGGAACGTTCTGATTGGTCGTTTAGATCAACAGCCAATCAGAATTAAGCTGTTTCCGCGTGAATAGAGGAGTGTGCAAAGAGGAGAATACCTCGAGGGAGTCACTTGCTAGCCGGCCTACGGACAACACGATGTTAGATCGCTCCTTAAAAATACTTTGTAAGATGAGGATATAGTGAGCTAATTTCGGTTCGAACATATCGTGACTGAAGCGACTGGAGTTACGAACGTTTTAATGAAAGTTTGGTGTTTCTAAGTTAAACAGTTTGAGAGATATGAACGTGTGAACTTTCTGGTCGTAGTAACAACTCCGCATGGCGTGTTTCGGGCTCTATACGGAATATTTTGGCGAGCACTTCTTACGAATTAGACTTCTGAAACGACCAAATGTTTAACTCGCGAATAGTTGTGGGTCTGTGACTGGTAGAACGCAGACAGTGAACGTTCCATGATAGCCATTTCATGTGTTTCAATATAAATAAAAAACAGAGTTAATCTACTTTCAAACGCTGTTATGGAGTAGACTGAATATCCCGAACGCCCGATCTTTTAATCATGAACTTTTAGGAAGTGACTTTGAACTAGAATTACGCAACCTCTGTGTGGTAAATATTAGGTAGTGGTTTCATCAACGCTGCCTTACACTGCCTAGCACGTATCTGCTACCACAGAGTGAAGGGACATCGGCAAGAATTGTATCGAGGTAGCTGCACTGAACGATAGCGTTAACAACACAGACGACCGAACCCGCCCCGCCGCACCATGTTTGGACGGTTTCATTTCAGATGATTAGATTAAATTAGATTAGTACTTGTTCCATAGATCATCACTTCGTAATGATGTGGAATGTGTCAGGTTAATAAAAGGTGTCCATACAAGATATTAAATTACACAAAATATTACATGACACTTAGTATTTCTAATTTTTTTGTGGGGTTGGGGAAATTACCCACTTACTATATCCAAAAATTCATCTAATGAGTAGAAGGAGTTGCCATTAAGAAATTCTTTTAATTTCCTTTTACCCCTTTGCTATATGGCTGTCAGACTTTTGATGCTATTAGGTAAGTGACCAAAGACTTTTGTGGCAGCATAATTTACCCCCTTCTGAGCCACAGTTAGATTTAACCTTGAGTAGTGAAGATCATCCTTTCTCCTAGTATTGTAGCCATGTACACTGCTATTACTTTTGAATTAGTTCAGACTGTTAATAACAAATGTCGTAAGTGAATATATATATTGTGAGGCTACAGTGAAGATCTGTAGCTCTCTAAATAAGTGTCTGCAGGATGATCTGGGATGAGCGCCAGCAATTATTCTGATTACACGCTTTTGTGCAATGAACACACTTTTACTCAGTGATGAGTTACCCCAGAATATGATGCCATACGAAAGCAGAGAATGAAAATAGGAGTGGTAAGCTAATTTACTGAGATGTACATCGCCAAAATTTGCAATGACCCTAATAGCATAAGTAGCTGAATTCAAACGTTTCAGCAGATCCTCAGTGTGTTTTTTCCAATTCAACCCTTCATCAAGTCATACACCTAGCAATTTGGAATATTCTGCCTTAGCTACCGATTAATTTATTAATGGTGCCATTCCATTTACTGTGTGGAAAGGTATACTCTGTGTTTTGCCAAAGTTTAATGAGAGCCGATTTGCAGAGAACCACTTAATGATTTGCTGCAAAACATCGTTTACAGTTTCACCTGTTAATTCTGTGTGTTGGGTGTGATAGCTATACTTGTATCATCGGCAAAAAGTACCAGCTTTGCATCTTCGTGAATACAGAATGGCAAGTCATTAATATATATTAAGAACAACAGAGAACCCACGACCGAACCTTGCGGCACCCCATTCTTGATTGTCCCCCAATTTGAGAAATCACTAGTTTTTTGCATATTATATGAACTGCTTATTTCAACTTTCTGCACTCTTCCAGTTAGGTGAGATTTAAACCATTTGAGCACTGTCCCATTCATACCACAGTACTTGAGCGTACCTAGAAGTATTCCATGATTTACCCAGTCAAAAGCCTTTGACAGATAACAAAAAATCCCAACGGGTGACTTCCGGTTACTCACAGCATTTAATATTTCATTAGCGAAAGTATATATAGCATTTTTCCGTTGAAAAACCCTTCTGGAAACCAAACTGACATTTTCTTAAAACTTTATTTTTACAAAGGTATTGCAACGTTCCCTGGCAGCACACACACTATTAATAAAATGAAATAACATTTAATTGTACTACGTAAGCCGCTATGAAGCAATTCGTATGTACTGTAATTATTTAACAAAAATTGTTATTTAATTTTGTATAAAGGACATTGGTTATTATTGTAATATTTTCTGTAATAATATTCTCGATGTATTTATGATTGTAATATTTCTATACTCATAATGTAATTACGAAATACGTTAATATCTGCGATGAAAAAACGTAAAATATAGCCACAGAGGAAAATAATGTTGTAAGATTACAAAGAGATATTCAAAATCAGCAGTGGTATAAAAAGCACTACATAATGTGCATTCTTTGTCGTCTTCCTCGAGAGCTGAGAGAGAGAGGAACCTGTGATGTAGCATTATATGAATGAGTAGACTTCTTTTGTCTGTAACTATCTTCTGCCGCCATTAGAGGAGAATTTATAAAGGTGTGTAATTTTAATTATTGTTGTGGTCTAAATTCATTATAATTTATCAAAATTGTGTATTACTAATGTAAATTAGCTTGCCCATGTCATCTATAATATTTCTTTAAAGAATTTTCAGCATTTTTAGCGATTATCGTTGGTGTTGCTGGGCTGTGCCGCGACCGAAAGATTTGCAGCGGCGGCACATTTAAAAAATTGTTCCGCTATAAAATTAACCAAACCCGTAAATCGGGAGCAGGTAAAATTAGCAGTGAATTACGAAATATTTTTCTTTTACAGCGATCCTGGGGCTGACTGAATTTATTTCTGGTTTTACATTTGTGCATTCATAGGCGGATAACTAATGTTGAAGTTGTTAATCTGTATGTTCTTTCAATTTCTAAAGCAAATAACTTAAATGTATAGTGAAGTGTGTTTTGTCAATGATAATTAAACGATCAGGTCGGCTTGGGAATGTTTAACCATTTTATGCTAACAGAGACAGTCTGGTGTTCCATAGCTAACGCCGGGAAAGAATTCAGTAAATATTTATAAACAAAAGGGGTTCCACAACAAAGTTCGTACTGAAAGAGTAAATAACAAAAATATTTAAAGCCATATCTTCCCCATTTTCATCCATTCATTTTACATAATAAATATCTTAAATATATTTATATATTTTGTTTTCATTAAACCGGCGCCCAACGTGGGGCCTGAATAAGCAGTGGCCACAAAATACCCATGAGATAATTAGGGAATTATTGTAGTCGAACTTTGTTGGAGAACAATTAATAATTTTTTCATGTATTGTATGTATTGCCTAACCAATATTGTGTGATATTACTTGTATATGATTTTTTGCATGAGAACACTATATACCCAGAGGCAATCTGAAGAAGAGAGATCATTATATCGAAAAATTAATTACCTACCACAATACCAGGGGGCAGCTGCACCCAAGATAGATCACCAAAAGGTAAAGCTACAGTGTAGTTGTCCTGTGGGTAGTAAAGTAGCCTCAGTGCGGTGTTCTCGGATCATTAGTGGTGTGCTTGTTGTTAATATTCTTTTTTTTTATATAACAGGACGTTTGAGTAGTTAGTCATCGTAGTATATAATAAGTGTGTTTCAACAAACGACCATTTCTTGTGTGATTATGTCAGTGAAACCTGAGTGTTAGGATATTTAGTTCAGATTTTGTTTCTTTTGTTGACTATGGTTAGATTGCGTTATCAGAAAAATATAAACATGGATAATGAACAACAGTTGGCAAGCAGTGATACCGAGTTAGAAAGCGGGGCACAAAGTAATGTTAGTGGCGTAGTTCAGGAAGTACAATGTGAGAATCTGGGGGCAGAAGGGCAAGAAATGTTGCCACTGCCAGCCAGTGATTCAGTTGAAAGTAGAAATACTGTGCCACCCATAAGCACTAGACACGGACCAGAGAGTGGTGAGGTGTCAGAAGTGCAATCATTAAGAGTTATGTTCGAACGCATTCTCAATTTCCAAGCTACGTTTGTGCATGAACAAGCAAAGCGTGACCAGAGATTAGTAGCTGAATTTGCACGTATGCAAGCAGAACGAGAAACGGAACGTGATGCTAAACAAGCAGAGAGTGATCGATGCCAGCATGAGAGACTTGCAGTGAATGCAATCTTTGGAAGCTATGCGAAATGAGATTGTTAGTTTGAGACAAAACTATGAAACCATACCCAAAGCGGTGCAAGAACTGAGCGAAAGAGTATATAATATCCAGGTGGCTAACGCCAGTATCTTGGATGAAATCAGTGTACAGGCTAACAGGATGGAAAAATTAGAAATTGACGCAAGTCAAGCAATAGAGCAGAAAATGTCCGAACAGGCGGACAAAATTCAAAAGGAATTTACGAACTGGTTAGAGGCAAAAGACACCGACCTTAATCAAACAATACACGAGAAGGTGCACGCCGCGATTAAGGTCACAGACTTGGGCTCGAGAGCGGAAGCGCAGGACCTAAAGAGGGTGTGGTGCACACTGACATTCCGCTGTGGCAGCGGAATGTCAACCGTCGTCTTGCGGAGCTGGAACACAGCTTGTTGCACGGCGACGCACAGGCGTGTGCGACGCCAGCCAAGTCCAACAATGATAGGCATATAAATACAGCAGTGAAAAATTGCGACTGCGAGACAGAACAGGCAACCAATGTTAGCGAAACAAACAAATGTCACTCCAAAATAGTGATTGAAAAAAGCCTGATTAAAAACCGACAGTTTCAGATCTTTACAACGGAGAAGAAATCTGTTCACCCTGTAGTATTTATCAAGGGATTTAGAAACATTTTGCCTAGTGTTTGGAGTCATACACAGAAAATACAGTACGTTATGTCTTACATACAAGGAGATGCTGCATTATGGGCAACCGAAGCAGCTGACAGTTGCGACACATATGAGCAATTTGAAAAGGCATTCTTGGCCAAATATTGGTCAACATGTATTCAGGAGAGATTACGGAAAGAGGTATATAATCCAGAGCCGTATTCTCCCCGATTAGGCAATTTGCAAAAATATTTTGAGAAATACATTAATAAGACCCGTTGCTGGGACGAGCAGATTTCATCCCGGGATTTGATCAGACTTTCGAAATCACACTTCCCGATACACGTAAAGGAAAAACTTATACACGTACCGGAGAACGACACAGAACATTTCTTGTCTGTTCTGGACTCAATTGACCTGATTCAGGAGGATGGTAAGGCAGCCTCTGAACAGGCTAGAAGTAATGGAAACGGTTACAGAAATGGTCGAAATAACACGCCTCCACCAAATAATGGAAACGGCGGAGGTAACAATAGGACATAAGATTATGTACAAAACGGGAATAGAGGTAGAGTCCGGAACGGGAATAGTACGCCGGTGAACAATGACCGGAAAAGGAGGTTCGATGACCGATATGAAACAGGCCCACCAAGCAATAGTAGGTGGAAAAATGCCAGGGGGCCGTGGAACACCAATACCTATAACGATGCAAACCGAACTTGGCCGCAGAACCAGAGGCCCAGTCCGGACCGGCAAAACAGTGAAAGATATGACAATAACCGACCGCCACCACAAAATGCGCCAATTGCGCAACCGAGGCGGCCGACGCAACACAACTTACACATAGTGGAGGTCAGCGACACAGAGCAGCCACACCCATCCACCAGTAATAATCCAACAAACTAGATTCAGCCGAGATACGCTCTCCATCGTCGGCTGAGGTTTGGAGTGAGAGCAGCCCGACACAGAACAAAACATCGGAAATCTGTATCCTCAGGTATAATGACGGGGTACAGATGGGACATGAATTAATAACTGAACATTTAAAAAATTGTTCCGCTATAAAATTAACCAAACCCGTAAATCGGGAGCAGGTAAAATTAGCAGTGAATTACGAAATATTTTTCTTTTACAGCGATCCTGAGGCTGACTGAATTTATTACTGGTTTTACATTTGTGTATTCATAGGCGGATAATTAACGTTGAAGTTGTTAATCTGTTGGTTCTTTCAATTTCTAAAGCAAATAACTTATACATATAGTGAAGTGTGTTTTGTCAATGATAATTAAACGTTCAGGTCGGCTTGGCAATATTTAACAATTTTATGCTAACAGAGACAGTCTTGTGTTCCATAGCTAACGCCGGGAAAGAATTCAGTAAATATTTAAAAACCCACTGCATCTAGAAAATGTGTGCCAAGGCCAAAATACGTAAAAAAATTTAATTTAAATAGTTTTCAAAGTCATAAATGTTATTAATTAGTTAGTTTGAATTTATCAGCATGAGAGGGTTGCTAAAGTTCACGTGCTTAATTCTGTCTAAATGAATTTTTATTACCACACGTAAAAAAAGGGGTTCTACAACAAAGTTCGTACTGAAAGAGTAAATAACAAAATTATTTAAAGCCATTTCTTCCCCATTTTCATCCATTCATTTTACATAATAAATAGCTTAAATATATTTATATATATTTTTTTTCATTAAAGTGTGAAGCTACTCTACAATCATTGCTTTTTCATGAATTTTGGATAAGGCAGTCAGAAGAGAGATTGGGCTGTAGTTATTGACATCAGACGTATCCTCTGTTTTATGCAGTGGTTTAACAATGGTATACTTCACTCTATCTAGGAAAATACCCTGCTTCAGAGAGCTATTACATATGTGGCTAAGAATCCCACTTATTCTTGGAAACAAGCTTTTATTATCCTGCTGGAAATGCCATCAATTCCATGTGAGCTTTTATTCTTGAGAGAGTTTATTATCCTCCTAATTTCAGAAGGAGAGGTGGGTGGAATCTCTAGTGGATCAAATGGTGTGGGTAAGGCCTCTTCCATTAACTGCCTTGCTGCTTCTAATGAACATTTAGATCCTATTTTCTCTACAACATTTAAAAAATGATTATTCAAAATGTTTTCGATTTCTGTCTTGTTGTTTATCAGGTTTCCATTCGCTCTGATGGTGATGCCGTCATCCTTTACTCTTGATTGCCCTGTCTCCCTTGTAATAATATTCCAAATTGTTTTGATTTTGTTATCAGAGGTATTAATCTCAGATATGATGCACATGCTTCTGGACTTTTTAATAACCTTTCTTAATGTAGCACAGTAGTTTTTATAATATTTGGCTGTTTCTCGGTCATTACTCTTTCTTGTTGTTAGATACAGTTCCCTTTTCTTGTTACAAGATATTTTTATTCCTTTGGTCATCCAAGGTTTTTTGCATCGTTTCTTATAATTAGATTTAACTACCTTCTTGAGGAAACAGTTTTCAAATTCTCTTACAAGTGTATCATGAAATAAGTTATATTTTAAATTAGCATCAGGTTCCTTGTACACCTCATCCCACTGTAACTGCTGAAGATTTTCTCTGAAATTTCTAATTGTTGAGTCATTAATTGAACACACAACTTTGGAGGGTAGTTTTGAATTACTGAATGAAACTGTGTCATGTACTGTAACTAGCTGAGCATCATGATCAGAAAGGCCATTCTCAACAGGACAAGAATCCCACTTATTCTTGGAAACAAGCTTTTATTATCCTGCTGGAAATGCCATCAATTCCATGTGAGCTTTTATTCTTGAGAGAGTTTATTATACTCCTAATTTCAGAAAGAGAGGTGGGTGGAATAAAAATGTTATCTATCACTGTGCTGCTATCCTTTACTACCCATGTAGGAAAATTAATGACAGATGTCAAATTGAAAGAACCGAGCAAGACTTCTAGGTCATTCTTCCTATTACACTCTTTCAATTAATCAACATTGAAGTCCCCACAAATAATAATTTGCTTTCCCCTATCTGACAGATAGCACAACAAGGCATCCAAGTTTTCCAGGAATAAATGAAAATTTCATGAAGGGGACCTATATACTATTACAATTAAAAAAGAGCCCTCCTTCAGTTTAAGTTGACAGGCACATGCTTCTATCTGTTGCTCTAGACAAAACTTTTTTGTATCTAAGCTTTCTACACAGTGGTAACTTTTGGTGTTGTAAGTAGGCTGTTTAGGTTTTTTATTGGTAACGCCACCTGTGTGCAGTCTGTGGCTAGTTTGCATTGTTGTCTGCCATTGTAGTGTTGGGCAGCTGGGCTGTTAACAGCGCGTAGCGTTGCACAGTTGGAGGTGAGCCGCCAGCAGTGGTGGATGTGGGGAGAGAGATGACGGAGTTTTGTAATTTGTCATGAGCTGCTATATATATTATGACTATTAAGGTAAATACATTGTTTGTTCTCTATTAAAATCTTTCATTTTGCTAACTATGCCTATCAGTTGTTAGTGCCTTCAGTAGTTTGAATCTTTTATTTAGCTGGCAGTAGTGGCGCTCGTTGTATTGCAGTAGTTCGAGTAACCAAGATTTTTGTGAGGTAAGCGATTTGTGAAACGCATAGGTTAATGTTAGTCAGGGCCATTCTTTTGTAGGGATTTCTGAAAGTCAGATTGCGTTGCGCCTAAAAATATTGTGTGTCAGTTTAAACACAGTCATGTATAATTTTTCTAAGGGAACGTTTCATATGTCGACCCTTAGCCGAGGATACCTCTCTGGAATCTTCTGATTTTTTTCTTGTAGTTTGTGTAATTAGTGTAGCTTTTGTTTATTGCTAGCGCGTAATCGTAGAGAAAATCTCCTTTGTAGTTGCAGTCTTTTATTGTTGTACAGTAAAACAGTTGTGGCATGCATGTAGATTTGCACCAAGTATTTCGCAGCTGCGCTTGCAATTAACTAGGTATTATTTTCAGTGTTATGTTAATGTGTTCTCTTATTTTTGCTCTTCAAATTGTGCTTTTCTGTGTTATCGTGTGAAATATTGTGACAATAATGGCGTGTGAAAAACGTAACACTAGGCTCCAAAGTAAACTGAGAAATAATAGTGAAGACGAGCGTAGCTTATCAGCACCACTGTGTAATGAAGTAACAGACATTCAAAGTAGTAATTTGGGAATAGTGCATAGGGAAATAGAGCGGGCGGCAAATAATGGTGTAGACAGTGAAACAAGTAGTGAACAGGGAAGCATTATCGATCGATTGGTCGGCAATAGCTCGCCTCAGGAATCCGAAATGACAGAACACAATATTGCAACTACTGTAGACTCAGGTTTTGGGTCCTCACCGTTTTCTCAAAATAGTCAAAACACATTTTCTGATCGTCAAAATGTAAATGTTGCCGGTGCAAATGCACTGCCGAGAAGCATAGAGGAACAGGTTCCAGACACTAATACATTACTATTGCAATTAATGCAGCAAATGAAACAAAATCAGAGACAAACACAGCAAAAGTTAGACACGATGGAACAAAATCAGAGACAAACACAGCAACAACTTCAAAAGTTAGACTCATTGGAACAAACTCTTGAACAAACACGTGAAGATTTAACTACTGAGCTACATAACATTGAATCGAAATGTCAAAAAGTCTGTAATGACGTAAAAACTCAAATTTGTAAGCATTTTCAACCTATTTTTTCGCGGCATGAAAATGCATTACAGAATCACGAAGCAGCCATAAAAGAACTGCAAACTATTGTTCATGAAAATCATGAGACCTTGCAAGCTAAATTTGACTCAGTTGCATCTACCGATTCGGTTTCGCAACTTGCAAAAATTCAGGAAAACTTAAAGGACAAAGTAGATACTCTGAAACTTGGTTCAGAAAAACACGCTGAGGAAATAAGTACACTATCGGAGAAAGTAGCCGAACTTTCGGATCAATTCACTAACTTATCTACAAAGGTAGATGATGATCTGAATGACACAAGACCGGTAGTCTTTCATGACACAGAAGAGTGCGAACAAATTAGGAAATTCAAACAAAATCAGAATCAAATTAATACACAACACCAAAGAGAAATCCGGGAAGTACAAGATCAGCTGACACAGGTAATACAAGAATTACGTATTTCAGAGGACACTCGCGCTCCAACACGGGAAGAGGAACTTAGAAGTACGGAAAAGCCACAAAATAATAACACAGGGCATTTCGGAAATTATGAAAGAAATTGGCAAGGTGCACCGAATTTTGAGATGGAACCGCCGACACGACGTAACAATGACCGATATGCGACTCGCCGACATGATGACTTTGACTATAAGCTGTTCATTACTACACGTAGATTCAAAACATTTAAGAATTCTGGCAACGACATTCATCCACAAGCGTGGCTCCATCAATTCTCTCATTGTTTTCCTCCCAACTGGTCATTGGAGCACAGGTTAGAATTTATGTGTGGCTACTTGGAGAACGAACCAGCTGTAAGAATGCGATCGGTCATTCACGATTGCCACAATGAAGGAGATTTTTATCATGCCTTCCTCTCAGCATATTGGTCTCAAGCTACACAAGACCGAGTAAAACATAGCATCATAATGATGAAACATTTCGAACAATCTGAATTTTCCAGTCTTGTGAAATATTTTGAAGACATGTTGCACAAGAATCAGTACCTGACAAACCCATACAGCCCCTCAGAACTCATCCGCATTTGCTTAATCAAATTACCTGAACATTTACGACATATTATTTTAGCAGGACGTTGCAAAGAAGACATTGAGGCTTTTCAAGGACTGTTACAAGAACTGGAAATTGACACTGACAATCGGGGAACGCGGAAACAGGAGCACAACAATTACAGATCACATCCGTCACGATTCCGCGATGACAGAAATAATATACGACAAGGCTATTCTTTCAACGTAAATCGTGACCGAAACCGACACCACCCCTATGACAATCGTTGGCAGAGTAGTCACAATTACAGGGAAAGATCACCTCTCCGCGGTAATGAGTATCACAGAGACAATCAGAGAAACAGACAATATGGGAACCAAAATAATTATTATCAAGGGAGACAGAATAACTTTAGACGCAACGGTCCAGTGCGCAGTTGCGATTCAGGGAGAAATTCTCCACCACGTGACCGACAAGAAAGAAACTATGGCATCTACCGACATGACGACAGACGATATATTCGTAACGACCGACCTGAATTGCATCAGAACTGGCGGGATTCAAACAGGGCAGGGCCTTCTCGTCAGAGTGAATTTGTAGAAGTTAGGTCTCCTAACCCCAATAACGGCGCGCGCCAACAAAGAGACAGACAATGACTCTCACAGCAGGCAGCCGCGTGCGCCCGCTGGCTCCGAGAAAAATAACATAAGACGTTAGCCTTGAGAAAAATTTTAGCATTCTTTACCGATGTATACAACATGATAATTGCTTTGAAGTTGAAACTCGCATACTAGGAAGAGTAACGGTTTACACCACATTTCACATGTAAAACCGTTTATTGAAAGATAATCTGCTTTTAACTTTGTTTTTGCCATATAGCTTTTCACTTTACATTACCAGTATGCTTTGTCAGACTTAGTATCTGTTAACATGCAACAGTGTTTGAAGTTAAATATCCAGTCAAGAACCAAGAGAACTTATTTAAACAGAAATTACGAATGCAATGTTATAGTGAATAGACGACACAGTGTTGTTATTTGTACATTCTTACTTGTTAGTTGCACGATTACGTAACGACTATCAGGCTTACATACATAGTACATTTACCAGTACTGCTAATGAGATTTTAATGCAACATTTTAATTTACTTGAAATTTGGTGTATCATGAGGTAAGTACATTGGCTTCTGCAGAACTTAGCTTTCGGAGGAAGATAACTACGACACTTCCACAGAGATTATCTTACAGCAAGACGCACATTTAGCGCTACAAGACACGTATTTGAGTGATTAATTTCGCACTTAAAACATGTATTTTTTAAGATATTTGAAGTACAATGATACAAGGGTTTTCCGTGATATATTTCATTCCATTGCTGTAATCTGTAACACCTGAGGGTATAATTACATTAATCCTCAGGGGAGTACACGCCTACTTTGTGTATCGTGTGTTCGGCAAGCACAAGGAGCCCTAGCTAATATGGTATTTGCTTATACAACTTTACACATCGGTACCATATTTCTCTAACACACAAATTACACATCTATCTGATCATTTAACTGAGAGATAAAATTTTTTTTTACTACATCAGTGACACATGTTTACGCAATTACACAGTTGGGTAACTTCACACTTACGAAATGGTATTTTGTCTGTACTTTGTGAACTGTTCATATTTTTTTGGAACCATTGTGATGCTATGAGAGCTCTGAATGATATATTTGGTATGGGATTATGATTTTAAAGTACGTTTGAGGTAGATGACACTATTGAAATGAGCAGAGAATTTTTTTTTAGGTTTTGACATTATTGCAGAAAGCTACGACGTTTTTGAGATTTGACTGAGGTGTTATGATGTTATTTTCACGACGACGATGTGTATTATGCTGTTGAGGTATGTTTATGATCAATAAGATGACGCTACTGTAAATGAGGAATTTGATTATGCTACGTATTTATTTTGATGAAGTATTGAAGAAGTGTCAACGAATACGTATATGAATAATGAGTAGTGGTTAGGGACTCTGAGTTGTGGAAAAGGATGTTGGAAACCAAGAATCGTACTTTAAGAGTTATGAAATGTGTGTAAATGCGTGAATGTATCACAATGCAGGCGAAAATTTTTGCACACTGTTATATTCATAGGATTTTGTTTCTACAGATTTGTAACCCAAACTCTTGACCTGTGAAATATTTTTATATGAGACTGTCACTGTGGCGGAAACTGCCGTCGTAAATATTTCAGAAAGACAGGTAAGTGACCTTGGCGTAATGCGTTTTGGGCGCCCAGCTGAGAGGTAGATGACTGACAAAAGAAAGCCATTGGGTGCAAAAAAAAAAAAAAAAAAGGAGGCCATTATCCTCGCTATTGACATTCCTTTGTAGAAAGCATCGCAAATACGACACGCTCGAACTTGAAAACATATGATTACACTGTGGAGCTCTTAATTTATGATATTTACTGTAATGAAAAGATGAGAAACATTTTACATCCATTGTCTTTCTAGTTGAGAGATTGCTCATTTTGTTTAATATCTAGTTTCTAGCGGCACTGCAGCATTGGTTAAAATAAAATTTTATAGATGTACTAATATAAATATTTTCTGTCTACAGATCGAGTAAATAATAATTTTTTTCAAAAAAAATGAGGGAGCACAAAAAAGACATTTACCTTCACAGGAACAGCATTCATAATTTTCTTTTCAAGTACTTGGTAATTTCTTTTGTAGAAATAGTTGTGGTGCACCACGTTAATGACATAGATATTAAGATGTGAACAGACATTTCCCTTATCTGTGTTGTTGTCTTTAGTGTACTATTTTTTCTGCTTGAGCTTTGTCATGTTTAGGTTTATAGCATTTGCTGCTGCTGCTTGCCAGGCATAGTGTTACTGAATTTGACTTTGTATTACTGGGTTAAGCCAGTTTTACTACTGATTTATTTTTATTGTTTGCTGCACATTGCCTTATATTAGTTGTAATATTGCAATTGCTCTGCTAATTTATGCTGCTTGCTTTGGCATTTGTATTTTTTTATCATTGCTGTTTGTGTTAATTGTTTTGTGCTGCTGCATTGCCTCGTCCCTTAGTTTAGCATCTGAGCTCAGTAGATTTAAGTTAGCTTAAGAGGGGGTAGACTATATAAGAAACTAACTATGATGAATTGGAAGAAATGCATTTAGAAGCTATAAGAAAATGGTTTGGCCAAAAAAAAAGTATTTTGAAAGAGGATATGAACCAAAAAGGTAGGGTTTAGGGACAACAGGTTTAGGTAGGATTTCCTTGGAAATAAATGATGAGGTAAGATAATGGAAAATAAATAATGAGGTAAGAAATGTGTGAACATATAAATACAGAAAGCATGCTGGGATAGAATTTTTTTTGTGGAAACAAATATTGAAATAAGAGGAAAGATATATGGAATGAAGTTCTGGGTTGGACTGCAGTACAACAAACCCTGTTCTTTCCTTTTGTATTATTCTGCTATATGTTTGTGTACCCTTGTGTATTTGTGTTCATCCTATCTTTATGTGTTTAGCTGATGTTGTTATGTTGTAGAATTTTTCTAATAATATGTTATTTACTTTGTAAAGATGTTTAAACATTATTTATTCTGTTTTGTTTTAATGTTCATGTGTGAAGTTGATGTTTCAAAAATTATTCTGATCTTTTATGTATGTACTCATGTCATAATTCCTGTAACACTGAGGTATATATTATTTCGATTCTTTTGTAAAGCCTGTACTACAAATGTTATCTCTATTATTATGTTTTTAATGATGTATTTTGTACCTTTGTTATTGTATTTTTATGTTATCAAATTGTAATTGTTACCAGTTCTTCAAATTAAGTATCATTTCACTGCACACATTTCTGTTGGCCATAATATATGCACAATATGTGAGAAGTTGGGACTGTTAGTGTTTGCACGTGTGTTAAAAATTCAGCAAGGGACTGGATAACAGCATTGCTGGTTCTAAGGACATTTCAAAAAAAATTTTTTGTGAGTGGACAAGTGGTGGTTTATGGACTTGCTATATTCTCCGCAAGACTCTTCGATGGTGATTGTGCACCTGCACAGTCGCAACAGATGGCTGCTGGCCGTCTCTACATGGACTACAGTGGGTCTGCACCTTCGATGGCCCACCAATACCATTATTTCTGCAAGGACTACAGTGGGTCTGCATCTTTGATGGCCCACCAATACCGTAATCTCTACAAGGACTACAGTGGGTCTACACTGTGATGACCTACCTACCAATATTCTTCCAAACTTCGACTGACTCTGCTGTGGGTTTGCTCTGTTGTGTCCCATTACTTGTCTGCATGTCAAGAGTCAGCACTGTCTTTCCGTTGGAAGGACAACACTACTTTTTCAAGACTGCATGGAAATCCACTACTTCTGTGTGCAATTTCTTTTACTAATGAGACTTTGTGAAAAAAACTGTAATTACTATTATGATGAATGATCAGGACTATCTTCGTGGACTGTGAGAAAATTTTAGCTTTTGACCAACATTGTATCAATAAGTGTGTGCATTTGATATCTTTGTTATTGTAATTATGAAAAATTTTATCAAATCATTATTGGCCACTGCCCAAAACAATTTGTAAAATTTTTTGTGGGGAGCATTGGGGCTATGTAAGTAGGCTGTTTAGGTTTTTTATTGGTAACGCCACCTGTGTGCAGTCTGTGGCTAGTTTGCATTGTTGTCTGCCATTGTAGTGTTGGGCAGCTGGGCTGTTAACAGCGCATAGCGTTGCGCAGTTGGAGGTGAGCCACCAGCAGTGGTGGATGTGGGGAGAGAGATTGTGGAGTTTTGTAATTTGTCATGAACTGCTATATATATTATGACTATTAAGGTAAATACATTGTTTGTTCTCTATTAAAATCTTTCATTTTGCTATGCCTATCAGTAGTTAGTGCCTTCAGTAGTTTGAATCTTTTATTTAGCTGGTAGTAGTGGCGCTCGCTGTATTGCAGTAGTTCCAGTAACCAAGATTTTTGTGAGGTAAGCGATTTGTGAAACGCATAGGTTAATGTTAGTCAGGGCCATTCTTTTGTAGGGATTTATGAAAGTCAGATTGTGTTGCGCCTAAAAATATTGCGTGTCAGTTTAAACACAGTCATGTATAATTGTTCAAAGGGGACGTTTCAGTATATATGGCAACTCCTCCTCTCACCTTATTCTCTCTACTCATATGTGCATCTAGTTTATAACCACTGATATTTACCTTTTCCATATCAGACACAATGTGATGCTCAGGCAGGCATAGTATATCTATTACATTATAAGATTCAGTGTCATCTAAACAAACCAGGAGCTCATCTACTTTATTCTTCAATCCCAGGATATTTTGGTGAAAATTGGTAACATTACTTTTTACTTTACTTTTGTGAGAATCTACTTTTTTCTTTAATCCACCATTATTTTGGTTAAATATGGTAAGATTATTAGTTACTTTCCTGTTGTGAGAATTTTGTGAGTTTTGGAACACTTTAGCACCTGCCTGCCTAAACATCTCATTAAGACACTGATATTAGTCTAAAAAAGAGGTACATCCATGAGTGGATGATTTTTTTTTTCCCGAAAGTCTGACGATATATCGCCAGTCTCACAGATTCTAAACACCGATTTGAATTGTCGTTGGGTAGCCATTCCTCCTTCCAATTATTTTAAACACGACGATGCAATCTTTACTATCATTCTTCCAAAGCTCATTTAAATACTTTGTTATTTGATCCTAAGTCTTCTGAAGATCTGTTAAATTCTGACTGTAATATTTAATCCCCTATCTCTTCCATATCGACTCGAACTTCTTCTTCTACCACATCATGAGACACTTTCCCCGCCTCCTCATAGAGACCTTCAACGTACCTATTCGTTCTCTCCTCTGCATCTAACAATGGAATTCCCATTACACTCTAAACGTTAGCGTCTTTGCTTTTAATTTCGCCGAAAGCAGTTTTGACTTTTATGATGCTGACTCTGTTCTCCCACTGATCATTTCTTTTTCGATTTCTTCACACATTTCCTGCAGTCATTTTGATTTGACTCCCCTCCACTTCCTGTTTCATTTCTTTCCTAATAGGTTTGCAAGGCTGTAGTCCTGTCCTTCCCTGAACATTTTCCTATTTCTTTCGTTCGTCTGTTACCCCAGGTTTCTTTTTTCTTTTCCTAGTACCTGTGGGTGTGTGTGTCTTGACAACATATGTGGTAGCTCTTTCCAGAGAGTACCACGCCTCTTCAACTGAACTACCTATTGTTATTCATTATTGCGGTACCCACGTCCAGAGCGAACATCAAACACGTATCATATTTCCTCTCTATCGTCCACATTCGTTCTACCGCACGATTCTCTTAAACTTCAGTCTAATCTTGATCACCACTAAATTGTGATCTGACTCTACACTTGCTCCTGGGTACGCCTTACAACAAAATATCTGATTTCCGAATCTCTGTCTGGCCATAATGCAATCCAGTTGGAATCTTCCTTTTCCATGTATACCTCCTCCCCTCCGTGAAAAGACTATCCGCTATTACTAGCTGAAATTTATTGCGTAACTCGATAATTTTTTCCCTTGTCGCTTTCCCACTACCAAGCTCATATTCTTCTGTAACCCTACCCTTTACTCCGTCCCCTACAAGCGCATTCCAGTCCCCCATGATAATAAGATTTTCACCTCCCTTTACGCACACAATTATCCACATATACTTCTTGTATTTCTTCGTCTGCGAGCAACGGCAACATGTATATCTGAACTACTTTTGTCATCATTGTTTTGCTGCCGATCCGGATGAGACCAACCATATATGAAGTCTTCACGAGTTGTCAGCCGAATAGCGTTCTCGTCTCGCAGCAACGTTTCGATGGAATGCGTCTACATCGAAACGTTGCTACGAGGCGACGACGCTACTCGGCTGACAACCCGTGAAGACTTCATATATGAAATTCGCAGAGAAAGCCTACACTGACAGAGGCCAACCATATTACTGAACTATTCAGAGGAACTATCTGCCGTGGCTTCCACTCAAAATCCAAAATCCTACTCCTGTTGTACCAATTTTTGCTACTGTAATTATTAATTTATATTGGTCGGACCTGAAATCCTTATTGTCTTTCCATTTCAGTTGACTGACTCCCACTATACCCAGAATGAGCCTTAGCATTTCTCATTTTAGATATTATAGCTACAGACTTCTGGCATTCCACATCCCGCCTGGTAGAATGTCACACTTTCGTTCGTTACTGCGTCTTTTTCTCAGTCACCACTCCCTTTGCAGTCGCCTTCCAGAGATCTGAATGGGGAAATAATCAGGAATTTTTTGCCATTGAAGAGATCATATGACACTTTGTCACTAATAATAATAACTGACTGGTTTTTGAATAAGTCACTTGACATAGAAAGGGTAAACAAGTTGGCGGATCTACCTCACTTTTAGGAGTGACGCTTTTTTTTAGCAAAGGGAATTACGCTGTATTTGAACCAGCCACATTCTTGGTGCATAATAGTTACACTGTGGCAGTGTCAGATTCATTGTTTTTAAATAAATAACATTCCTTCTGTGTAACAGCTATATTGTGATGGTGCCAGATTCATTTTTAAACAAAATACACGCTTCTTAGAAAACAGACTGTGAAGGTTCCAGATTAATTTTTTTTAATTACCCTGATATCCCTGGTTCCATGTTTTAATGCAATGGTCCGCTATGTTTAACAGTTACCGCCGCCCACAGACATGTGTAGCAGTATGTGAGAGTTGTATTTAATAACTGATGAATCACGGACATTTTATTTAAGGAAACATGCTGCTGGCGGTAGGCTCGGTCGCGCAAGACATCGCTGGCCACTGGAGGTGAAAGTATACTGCATGTGTCAGCCGTCTTCAGCCGTGCATCCAGTCCTTACAAGCACTCCTATGTTTCTGTAGCATGCGGTAGGAATCCCAGCAGTTCCAGGCCCACAACTCTTCCCCTCCACATCTGAGCCATCGCAACGCGTTGGGAAAGCCTACAGCCACCATACCAGCCATCAACTTCGCGTAAATAAAAGTCTTGTTCTGGGTGGGTGTAAGCCGCCCGGGATTAACCGAGCGGTCTTAGGCGCTGCAGTCATGGACTGTGCGGCTGGTCCCGGCGGAGGTTCGAGTCCTCCCTCGGGCATGGGTGTGTGTGATTGTCCTTAGGATAATTTAGGTTGAGTAGTGTGTAAGGTTAGGGACTGATGACCTTAGCAGTTAAGTCCCATAAGATTTCATACACATTTGAACATTTTTTGGGTGAGTGTAAAAAGCTAATGGAGCCATCTCTGGTTAATGTGGCCAAAAAAGGGAAGAAGTACCACTCTTTAGGAGCTAATTGTCGTGGTACACTACCACTATAAATGTTAAAGCAGCTGCCATGCATGTATGTATAAAGGAATCTTCTGCTGGTAAACCTTACATAGTGTTGAAAAAACTTTGATGTGGTGCAAAACACTCAATGTCAGTATCATTCTTTGTGCAGTATACGGACTTAGTCCACCCTTCATCAACCATGGACATAGCCATTGTTGGAGTGGCTTACATGCCTCACCGATACAAACAGCTGTACCGTAGGTGCAATCACAGTGGAGTGGTATCTGCTGAGAGGCTAGACAGACGTGTGATTCCAGAATAGGGGCAGCAGTTTTTTCAGTAGTTGCAGGTACAAAAGTCTGGATGGTGAACTGATCTGGCCTTACACCATCACCCAAAATGGCCTTGTTGTGCTGATACTGCAAATGGATGAAAGCAAGGGGAAACTACAGCCGTAATTTTCCCGAGCGCATGCAGCTCTGCTCTATCGTTAAATGATGATGGTATTGTCTTGGGTAAAATGTCCCTGAGGTAAAATAGTTCCCCATTATAATCTCTGGGCGGAGGTCACTCTGGAGGACGTCGTCTTCAGGAGAAACAAAAGTATCATTCTACGGATCTGTGCGTGGAATCTTAGATTCCTTAATCAGGCAGGTAGGTTATAAAATTTAAAATGGGAAATGCATAATTTAATGTTAGATATAGCGG
Source organism: Schistocerca piceifrons (assembly GCF_021461385.2). Lineage (NCBI taxonomy): Eukaryota > Metazoa > Arthropoda > Insecta > Orthoptera > Acrididae > Schistocerca > Schistocerca piceifrons. The sequence continues at coordinate 497,585,981 of NC_060139.1, read as the reverse complement.
GAATTATTGAAGTTCGGTTACAGGAGAAACAGGAATTCTGATCAGGTGATTACAGGGTTGTAAATAGAAAATCAGATAGTGGTGATGTAGAAGTTGGTTTAATAATAAATAAGAAAACAGAAAATTAGGGTAAGCTAGTATGAAGAATATACTGAACGAATTATTGTAGGCAAGCCAGACACATAGCCAGCACCCACAACAGTAGTACAAATGTATACGCCAACTAAGTCCACAGATGGTGAAGAAATGTATGATGAGATGAAAGAAATTATTCAGATAGTTAAGGAAGACGAAATTTTAATTGTGATTAGGGACTGTAATTCGGTAGTGGGAAACATGAGAGAAGCAAAAGTTGTAGGTCAATATGGACTGGGAGAAGAAGAAGCCGCCTGGTAGAATTCCGCGCAGTGCTTAATTTAACTATAGCTAACATTTGGTTTAAGCATCATGAAAGAAGGTTGTACACACGGAAGACATCTGGAGACACCGGAAGGCTTCAGATTGTTTATATAGTGATTAGACAGAGATTTAGGAACCAGATTTTTAATTGTAAGACATTTCCAGAGGAAGATGCGGATTATTGGTTATGAACTGTAGATTAAAACTAAAGAACTGCAAAAAGGTAGGAAATTAATGAGATGGTAAATGGATAAGTGGAAAGAACCAGTGGCTGTTTAGAGTATCAGAGTGAGGATTGTGCAACGATTGGCTAGAACAAAGGAAAGAAATACAGTAGAAGACATATGGGTAGCTTTGGGAGATGAAGTCGTGAAGGTAGCAGAGGATCAAATGGTTCAAATGACTCTGAGCACTATGGGACTTAACATCTGAGGTCATCAGTCACCTAGACTAAGAACTACTTAAACCTAACTAACCTAAGGGCATCACACACATACATACCCGACGCAGGATTCGAACCTGCGACCGTAGCAGCAGCGCGCTTCCGGACTGAAGCGCCTATAACCGCTCGGTCACAACGGCCGGCGATCAAATAGGTAAGAAGATAAATCCTAATAGAAATCCTTGGAAAACACAAGAGATAATAAATTTAACTCATGAAAGAAGAAAACATAAAATGCAGCAAATGAAGCAGAGAAAGGGAATACAAAGCTCTAAAACAATAAATTGACAGGAAGTACAAAATGGCTAAGCAAGAATGGCTAGAGGACAAATTTAAGAATTTGCAAGTATATTTTGCAAGGGGAATGATAGATGCCGCCTACAGGAAAATTAAAGAGGCCTTTGGAGAAAAGAGAAGCAGGTGTATGAATATCAAAAGCTCAGATAGAAAAACAGCCATAATCAAAGAAGGGAAAGCTGGAAGGTGTAAAAAATATATAGAGGGTCTATACAGGGCATATGAACTTGAAGGCAATGTTATAGAAATGGAATAGAATGTAGCCGAAGATGAGACGGAACATATGCTACTGCGAGGAGAATTTGACAGAGCAGTAACTGGAAACAAGGCTCCAGGATTAGACGACATTACGTCAGTATTACTGACAGCCACGACAAAACTCTTCCGTCTCATGTGAAAAATGTATGAGACGGATGAAAGACGCTCTGACTTCAAAAATAATGTAATAATTCGATTACACAGTAAGCAGGCGCTGACAGGCACTTATTAAGCTACCAGTTTAGTAAGTCATGGTTACTAACACGAATTCTGTAGAGAAGAATGGAAAAACTGGTAGGATCCTATCTCGGGGGAGATCAGTTTCACGACTTATCCCAGAAGACAGGTTAAGGAAAGGCAAACCTACGTTGTAGACTTGGAGAAAGGTTTTGACAATGTTGAAACTCTGAAGGTAGCAGGTGTAAAATACAGGGAGCAGAAGGCTATTTACAATTCATCAGCAACTAGACTGAAATTACAAGAGTCGAGGGGCATGATAATGTAGCAGTGGTTGACAAGGAAGTGCGACAGAGTTGTATCCTGTCGCGTACGTCTCTCAGTTTGTATACTGAGCAAGCACTGAAAGAAACCAGAGAAAAATCTGGAGTACGAATTAAAGTCCAGGGGGAAGAAATAAAAACTTCGAATTTTGCCGATGACATTGTAATTGTTTCAGAGACAGCAAATGACATGGAAGAGCAGTTGAAGGGAATCACAGTGTCTTGAAAGGAGGATAAAAGATGAACAGCAACAAAAGCCAAGCAAGGATAATGGAATGTATTCGAATTAAATCAGGCGTTACTGCGGGAATTGTATTCGGAAACGAGAAATTAAAGTAGTAAACGTGTTTTGTTATTTGGATAGCAAAATAACTGATGATGGCCGAAGTAGAGAAGATGTAAGATGTAGACTGGCAATGCCGAGGAAAGCGTTTCTGAAGAAGAGAATTTTGTTACCATCGAACATAGATTTAAGTGTTAGGAAGTCTTTTCTGAAGGTATTTTTATGGAGTGAAATATGGACTATAAACGGCTTAGACAAGAGGAGGATAGAAGCTTTTGAAATGTTGTGCTACAGAATAATTCTGAAGATTGGATGGGTAGATCAAGTAGCTAATGAGAAGGTACTGAAGAGCATTGGGAAGAAAAGAAATTTGTGTCACAACCTGACTAGACGAAGGGATCGGTTGACAGGATACATTCTGAGACATCAAGGGATCACCAGTTTAGTATTGGAGGGAAGCGTAGGGGGGTGAAAATTGTAGGGGGAGACCAAGAGATAGTGAGCAGACGCAGACGGATGTAAGTTGCAATAGTTATTCGGAGATGAAGAGGCTTGCACAGGATAGAGTAGCATGGAGAGCTGCATCAAAGCAGTCTTCGGACTGAAGACCACAACAACAACATGGAATTAAACTTCCTGGCAGATTCAAACCGTGTGCCGGACCGAGACTCGAACTCGAGACCTTTGCCTTTTGCGGGCAAGTGCTCTACCAACTGAGCTACATAAGCAAGACTCACGTCTCTTCCTCACAGCTTTAATTCCGCCAGTACCTCGTCTCCAACCTTCCAAACTTCAGAGAAGCTCTCTTGCATACGTTGCAGAACTATCACTCCTGGAAGAAAGGATATTGTGGAGACATGGCTTAGCCACAGCCTAGTTGATGTTTCCAGAGTAAAATTTTCACTCTGCAGCGGAGTGTGGGCTGATATGAAACTTCCTGGCATATTAAAACTGTGTGCAAGGTATGCAGGAGAGCTTCTGCGAAGTATGTAAGGTTGGAGAGGAGGTACTGGCGGAATTAAAGCTGTGGGGACGGGGCGTGAGTCGTGCTTGGGTAGCTCAGTTGGTAGAGCACTTGCCCGCGAAAGGCAACGGTCCCGAATTCGAGTCTCGGTCCGGCACACAGTTTTAATCTGCCAGGAAGTTTCATATCGGCGCACACTCCGCTGCAGAGTGAAAATTTCATTCTGAGAACATGGAATTAGTTTGAGACAATCTAAAACTATCCTAACTGTGGATAGTCAGTTTTTATTTTAAATGTTTTTAAGTCTTTCGTCGAGGAATAGGCACAGTGCTTTATACTGGAGGTGAATGCCATACATCTCAATATGCACACACGTTGTAGCAGGTAGGAGCAGCAGCACTAGAAGATTGTTCGATGATAATGTTGTAGTGCAGGGGAAAGTACATTGCAATACAAAGGAAACGACACACCACTAAAGAGATATGCAAATTTGTCACAAACTGATATTCATACAAAAATGGTTCAAATGGCTCTGAGCACTATGGGACTTAACATCTTAGGTCATCAGTCCCCTAGAACTTAGAACTACTTAAACCTAACTAACCTAAAGACATCACACACATCCATGCCCGAGGCAGGATTCGAACCTGCAACCGTAGCAGTCCCGCCGTTCCGGACTGCAGCGCCTAGAACCGCAAGACCACCGCGGCCGGCGATATTCATACAAGCAACGACGGAAAATGCCAACCTGTAAACTTTGGCGGCCAATGGATGATTATATGACGCTTCAGCGCAATTTCACTGGAATAAAACTGTCTTTGAACTGAGCCCCGATGACCAACGAAAGAGTGTCTGGAGACGCCCCAGTCAGCGGCAGGATACCAACCTAAGTCGCCCTCTGTACGCCCCAACGACAAGGAGTGATGGTCGAGGGTGCAATTTCAGTTCCCAGCAGGTTTCCTTTGGCTGTCATACCCTCACAGCACACCGATACGTCGACGATATTCTATGCCCCGATTTGTTATCCTTCATAGCAAGCCATCCTGGACTTACATTTCAGCAAGATAAGGCCCACCCGCACATGGCGAGAGTTTCTATTACTTGTCTTCGTGCTTTCCAAATTCTCCTACGGCCAGTAAGGTCACCGTATTTCTGCCCAACTGAGAATGTTTGTAGCATTATGGGCAGGGCCCTCCAACCAGCTTGGGACTTCGACAATCTAACGCACCAGATGGATGGAATTTGGCACTACATCCTTCAGGAAGACATCCAACAACTCCACTAATCAATGTCACACCGGATAATTGCTTGCTTAAGGGCCAAACGTTACTGACTTGCTCAATTTGTGTCGCTCTTTGTCTTGAATAAATCATCCCGTGTTTATGAAACTGTCATTTGTTTCTCTGTACATGTACATCATGTCTGCCGATTTCCGTTCCACTCGGATAATTCTTTAGTGGTGCATCGTTTTCTTTTGTCTCAGAATGCACGATCACAATCGTAAGAAACTGCTGTAAAAGTAGGAAAAAATTGTATAACGACCACTATGGCATCGAAAAAGAACCTGACAGTATCTCATTACCCAGTATTAGGTGGACACTGTGCAAGTTGTTCGGGATAATTCTATTAAATGGAAGTGTTATAGCAATACGACCTAGTCTGAAGTAATGAACTGCCATTGTCGTTGCAGCAAACTGACGTCATCTTAATGACCATGCAGTACGGAGTAAGAACGCACATTCAGAATACAAGAGCACTTAAGTCAATCAGCTGATACTGTGGAATACGCCCGCCACCTCTTCTGGAAAGCGAAGGTAGGGCAGCCAAGAGCTACGACAGGACGTCTAGACGAGCTGATGGGAAGAGAAAACCACGCCGTTTGACGTCATCATTGCCCAACGGTTATGTCTAACCAGGCTAAAGCAGTGTCAAGGCGGAAACACTAGCCGGCCTGGCTCACAGACATACTACTGCTCGAATACCACTCGAAGCAGATCCTCTCTCTAAAGTGTCGACAGATGTTCTCAGACAGTACCCAGAAATGTGGAACGACGCAGCCTGTCAGTCAATAACTTCGTGACAGAGATCACTTGCGGTACAGAGCTGCTGCGGCAGACATTGTTTTAATGGTAAAGGCAGACAAATTCTGTTGCGGAAGAAACCATAGTCAGGAGTTGGTTAAGTCTGTTTTCAGTCACCGTTGATCCCCAAAATATGATGTTAATAAAATGGCTCTGCTTCTCGGCAGTATTGCAACTGGTTTTATCAGGTAATTACTCAGATAGCCTTGAGTTTTAAAAATTATCGAAGCGCATAAAAACTTTATTTAAGAAATTACTCTTGAAGTCTGTTTACTGGAGTGCTTTCCTTTAATATTCTGATAGTGTAAGCCCATTCAGACCATGCCAGACGCTGCGCTAATTTGATGCAGCGCCCTCCCAAAAGTGTTAACAGCCCTGCCTGCACAAGCTGACAAAAGTCAGTCGCATAACTCGGCGATCCAATGTTACTGTCTAACAACAGTCCGCACTGTCTGATTTTTACGTCTTCACGCCATAACACATTAACGTAACTCACAAGTCTCACACTCACCAGTCTGTGAGCCGCCATACCTTATCTAGTGGAATGCAATAACGCACAACACGGGGAAAAAACATTATAGCAACATGAAGTGGGGTCTGATAGCCGGAGAGCTGGAGACAAATAATAGGGCTCGTTACGGACTGCATTAAACCGACGGGACAAAGGAGTTGTGTAACCCAAAGCACGGCTTCTGCGAAAGCCCGGGGGCAGTGTAGGAGGCGATAGACGCGACGGGCGCAGTAGAGCGAGCCCAGCCGTCTCAAGGCCGCGCGACGTTGCCATGGCGACGCGCACAGACCCAGGCGTCGGTAGGTAGGTGCGCGCCCCTCGCTTCGTCGCTGCCGAGAACTCCATTTCCAACAGATTGCATTCAGAAACGTGATATCCTGTTTGCTGCGGGAGGAAGAACTCTCGTCGCCCACACAGTACCGTCGCCGTTTCCCTTAATTTTAAAAGTTGTTTTGCGTGGTAGGATCTGAAATATTATTGCTGATGGGATGAAAAACCCTCTTCTTCCTTTCTTGTGGGTGCTTTGCGACTAGCTTAGTCTTTACACAGCTTCAGCGCTCCAGCTGCACACAAAGTAAAGTGTCAGAGACACTTTCTGTAAGAAATAGGTTTCATGGAAACAGTGCAAGAACATGAAGCATGTTTAAAGAGTACTTCTATATATATTTGTCAAAATAAGAAAAAAGTAGAATAATGAACAGCAAGTACTGATACGCAAACTGTTCGCAGTTCCAAGTTCTTAGAAATCGTTTACAATGTTATGAAGTCATACAAACTGTTCAAAATGTCGTTTTCCGGCCTCAACATGTGCACATTATATTTGCGCAAACGAAGTTGACACTCGGCGCGGTGACTGATGGTAGCAACTGTGAATGAGAAATGCCTTTACGGTCGCTCCCATCAGCCACAGCGCCGAGTGTCAATTTTGTCTGTGCGTGTAATACTTTGTATTGCTTGATGGACTTCGGCATCTGTTCAAACAAGCAGAAATAGTGTCAAATAACTTACTATCCCACAGAACATTCATACCTATTTAATAACCCTTCTCAATGTGTCCGATATCAAACTGGTGTCAGGGATTAAAATGCAAATCTGCAAGTAGATTATGGCAGATGACAGCCAGTCTGTTGAAGGATAAACAGAAATGCGCTGTCAGCCATTAAAGTTGCAACAGCAAGAAGGTTAGCAAACACGAAATCATTCTTTTTGTGCGTAGCAAGAAGGTTAGCAAATACGACATCATACTTTTTGTGCGTATGTACTAGGGATGTTCGGTAATGCAACACCTTTTTCTTCAGTCATTGTTGTGAGACGTCGTAGGATATTCCCACTTCAGGCTCTATAGTTTCATGAGGTTCTGGTAGATGGAGACGCTATACCTTGCCTTCAAAACGGCGTACGTAACGGAGGTGCGTTCGAAGCAGTGAGCTGTCATTGATTTTCTTTCGGCGGAAATTCAAAGCATTGCTGATATTCCTACGCGCTTGCGCAATGTCTACGGAGTTTTGACAGTGAAAAAAAGCACGATGAGTCGTTGGTAGAACGTGCAGATCATCTCACTTGAGGTGATCGACGGATCACAATCAAACACCCCGCTTCTCAACTGGACGTCTGTGTTGGTAGTCCAGACACATTGCTCCATCAGCTGGGGTACTCGCCACCTAACAGAAGAACATAATGAGCTACGAAGACTGAGGTAACATATCAGTTCCTGCCACACATCCTATCTTACGAAAATTATTTATCTGTTAGTTTGCACTAATATGGGGTGTGTCCACCCTTCGTCTTTATAACTCCTTCAACTCTACTGGAAACACTTTCAGTGATGCGTCTGAGTGTCTGTGATAGAATGGCACCCTCAAGAGTCGAAACCAGAGAAGAAAGTGATGTAGGACGCTGGAGTCTAGAGCGAATTCGACGTATTAACTCATAGAAAAGTTGTTTCATTGGGTTCTAATCGGGACTCTGGGCAGGTCAGTCCAATTCAGAAATGTTGTCGTCCACAAATCATTACCTCGAAGATGCTGCTGTATGATAGTATGCATTGTCATGCTGATACGAACAGTCATCGTTTCAGAGATGTTCCCCTGCTGTACCCGGTACACAATGTTGTATAATTTGTTAATATCATCCCGCATTTAGCGTTTTCTTAAGCGCAATAAGGGGACTACACCGTAACCTTCTAAAACACCTTCACACCGCAACACGACGTCCTCTGTCGTTCATCTTGGCACTACATGCGATGACAGCTCACATTCTCCATGCATTCGCCAAACTCAAGCTTTTCCTTCGGATTGCTGCAGGGCATAGCGTGCTTAATCACTCCCAAATCATTCGTTTCCAATCATCTGCTGTCGAATGGCGTCCCTCTACAAACACTAAAGAGCAAAAGAACCTGGTACACCTGCCTGACATCGTGTGGGGCACCAGTGAGTACGCAGAAGTTCTGCAGCACTGCGTGGCATGGACTCAACTGACGTCAGAAGTAGAGCTGGAGGGAACGGACGCCATAAATCCTGCAGGGCTATCCATAAATCCATAAGAGCACGAGGGGATGGAGATTTCTGAACAGCATGTTGCACGGCATATGTTCTATAATGTTCATGTTTGATGGCCAGCGGAAGCGTTTGAACTCGGAAGAGTGTTCCTGAAGCCACTCTGTAGCAATTCTGGACGTGTGGGGTATCGCATTGTCCTGTTGGAATTTCCCATGTCCGTCGGAATGCACAATGGACATGAATGGATGCAGGTGATCAGACAGGACGCTTACATACGCGTCACTTGTCAGAGTCGTATCTAGACGAATCAGGTGTCCCATATCACTGCAACTGCACACGCCCCAAACCATTACAGAGCCTCCAGCCTCCACCAGCTTGAACAGTCTCCTTCTGATATGCTGAGTTCATGGATTCACGGGGTTGTCTCCAACCGCTCGATTCAATTTGAAACTGTGCAGAACTGCTTGCTAGATACAGGGCTGATCGTAAAAATTTTTTGTCGAACATCGTCACAGGCGATGAGACTTCGAACCGGAAACAAAATGGCAAACCATGGAGTGGCAGTACACCACCTCTGCTCCGAAGAAAGAGTTCAGAGCCGCACCCTCAGGTGGTAAAGTCATGGCGAAGGACTCCTGGGGCTCTGAAGGGGTTATTCTGTTTGATGTACTCCCTCATGGTGCAACGAGCTACTCTGAAGTGTATTGCACTACCATCAGGAAATCGATGAAACGAGTTCAGCGTGTTCGTCGCCACAAAAATGCAAACGAACCTGTCCTTCTCCATGATAATATGCGTGGCCTCACACAAGTCTGCGCACCTGAGAAGAGCTCACGAAACTTCGCGGACTTTTCCTCCTCTCTACGCTACAAAAAATGGTTCAAATGGCTCTAAGCACAGTCCCCTAGACTTAGAACTACTTAAACCTAACTAACCTAAGGACATCACACACATCCATGCCCGAAGCAGGATTCGAACCTGCGACCCTAGCAGCAGCGCGGTTCCGAATTGAAGCACCTAGAACCGCTCGGCCACAGCGGCCGGCCTCTCTAACCTACATCTCAGAACTTGATTCATTTGATTTGCAGGTGTTCGGCTCAATGAAGGATAGACTCCACGGGAAGCAGTACGTGGATGGTGGGGAGATTATTGATGAACCAAGGCGTCGGCTCCGACGGTGACCACTAGAGTGGTACCAGGACTGCATGCAGGACCTCCTAGTAAGATGGCGTAACGCCGTCGTATTGAACGGACACCATTTGGAAAAACAGGGTTTTGTGGCAAAAAGAGTGGGGAATAATAAGGTGTATTGGGAAGAAAAAAACGTGTTGCGTCACTTATTAAACGCCCCTCGTTCCACGGTAGGAAGAATACATTATTTTGGCGTATACAGTGTGCATTTGCTACACAGAGCGGCCAACTCTGGCTGAAAGAACGTTTCTAACCTAACTGGGCGTCAAGCGAACTGAACTTGGATGGTAGGTACAGGTTCGTTGTTCCATGCTAAGTGAACTTTAAGCCAGAGTTCGTCGATCATAGTGGCTGGCGAGTGGTGGCATTTCTGTCTGTCTCCAACCCGTGACCAGATGCTCTAAGTGACTGAGGGATCAGCAGAACATACTGTCTGGGGACACAGTCGAACCCCCTTGTAGACGTAGATCTAGACAGCACAGGTATTATGATGTCTCGCATTACCTTGTTGAAGTGTAACCTTAAAAACAGGGCACATTCACTGGTGTTCACACACTTGGGAAATATAATGGCTGCAGTCCATCTGCACAAAGCACAGACGTTCATGTTATGTACCTTATGGCACACCATCACGCCAGGTACTGGGCCTGTGTGACATAGACAAATGTAGCATGGTGAAGTTCGTTCTCCTTGGGGTTTCCACACTAGGATACAATCACTGTAATGTTACATACTAAACTGGGACAATAGTCCACGGCGCTACAGACGTCATCACACTCACTATGTGCATACTTCTATTCCTACAAAAAATTCGTTTACTAATTCAAGCTATATGTGGCTGCACGATCCTGCATGGCAGGATGTCCGCTCGGCCGCTAGTCGTGAGGGCCTGCTGGGATCTGCATTGCGTTGGGTATGGTCCTCTTAAACCCACTGATTCCATATGTGCGTGACAATGGTGAGTCCTGACGACTAGCTATTTGCCTGAACAATAAACTTCAGTTTGACAGGCAATGATCCTGCCACTGTATAACTCCAAGACGTGCTGTCAGACTTAGACTTCTTTCTTACACATACCATGCAACTGCTAAATCTCTTCATGAGAAAGATGGCCAGACAGACATAAATGTGTATCTTTTAGTTTCCTCACCGAATAGTTTTCCAAAATATTCGAGAAAGTAATGCACTTTAGACTAGCCTCACAGTTAAGTAGAAACAATGTCCCTCGCATATCACACATTGGATTCCAGAAGGGTTACGCGACAAATGCTATTTCTACATTCACTCATCAAAGAGTGAAAGCTTTATAGGTTACCAAATCGCTAGTTGGTATTTTTGACATCTTTCCAAGACATCTGACTGCATAGATCAAGCTACTCTCTTAGGAAAACTCAAATTCCATGGGACTGAAATCCTTATGCACAACTGGTTTGAATCATACTTACAAAAAGAATGCAAAAAGTTGTAGCGAATCATTCAAACAATGTTGGAATGGTAGGAATCACAAAGGGAGTCCTACAAGGTTCAATTTTGGGTCCACTCCTACTCCTCACATAAGTGAATGACTTTCAACTTAACTTTCAACAAACAGAACTGGTACTTTCTGCAGGCGATATTAATGTTATAATAAATCCCATTAAAGAGAAAGCAACAGAAGAGATGGTAAAAGACATTTGACAAAGAATTATAAAGTGGTTCTCAGAAAATGAACTATCCCTAAATTTTGAAAAAAAGCACAGTGTACAGTAAACAGAGTCTTACCAACAATTGATGTAGGACATGAGCAGAAGGCAGTAAACAAGGTAAAATGCTCCAAAATTTTCGGTGTACACATTGATGGGAACTTGAACTGGAAAAAGAATATTACTGAGTTTTCAAACAATGAAGTTCAGCTACTTCTGCTCTTCGTATCACTGCCAATCTTGGAATCAAACGAATCAAACTCCTGACACGTTTTGCATATTTCCTCTCAATAATGGCTGAAGAAATAATCGCTGTGGTAATTCATCACATACATAGAAAATACTGATTGTATTTTATTGTCAGTAAGAATAATATATTGTGTTCACTCACAGGCGTCAGATAGGTACCTCTTCAAGGAACTATGCATTTTAACAGCATCGTCAAAATGCATATGTTCGGCAGTGAGATTCGTCATAATTAATCCATCACAATTTGAAAAGAACAGTGATGTCCATGCCTACAACACTAGAGGGATAAATGAACTTTATTGCATATTATTGAAGCTGGCAGTAGCTCAGAAAGGAGTTCAATACGCAGCAAGAAAAATTTTGGACATTTGGCCAATGATGTAATATGTCTACGTACTTTTGTGTTCTGCCTTACAGCAGGTCTTCTCTTGGGGGAAGCCTCGTCAGAGCGGTCCACCGCATGAGCGTCTAGGGAAGTGATTCCAGTGGTGGTTTCCCGTTGTCTTCCACTCGTGATGATGAAATGATAATGGGAACAACACAACCCCCAGTCCCTGAACGGAGAAAACCTCCGACCCAACCGGGAATTGAACCAGGGCCCCTTGGCGTGACAGACTGCCGCGATTACCACTCAGCTATCGGGGCGGACGTAATATGTCCGACAGGTAGCAAAGCAGGTTTTAAACCTAACTTTAAAATGATTTCTCCCGGATAACTGCTTCTATTCCATTGATGAATTTCTGTTCAAAAACTGGCAGCCAGTTAAAAACAAACTGCTTAATTTTTCCTGATGCACAGAAAGTAGTTGATGTTCCTTCTAACTGTTCTTTTGCAGTGGCGCTGAATGCTAGTCATTTGCTTACTCAAGCATGTAGTACAGTTCAAACCAGTAAGATGTTTGCCGCATACTGTCTTTATTGCGTTGAGTTGTAAAAGCCAGCAGTATACATGGAGCGTTCAAAAAGTAACACAGGCCGTTGTTTTTCTGAAAGCAAGTTGATTTTATTCAGTACTCCAACGCACGATATTTTTCGCCACCCTTTTGGCTACAAAACCCTATTTTTCAAAATAATCTGTCTATAATACGACGCCCTTGCGTCAACCAGATGGAGGCAGGAAGGTGCGAGATCCAGACTGTAAGGTGGATGAGGAAGAACAGTCTAATGAACTTCTGTGAGCACTACCAACACAGACGTCCAGTTATGCAGAGAGGTATTTGAGGGTGATCCGTTGACTGCGACGAATGAGAATGTCCACATGTTTCAACGTCGCAGGAGGCACAGCTGTGTGCGGTCGGCTGGCAGGCAGGAGATGGGGCAGGTTTGCGCGACCTTGTTGCGACGATGACAACGCGTCGCCCGACCATTCACCGTGCTTTTGTTCACTGCCAGGACTCTGTACATATTCTGCAGAAGCCTATGAATAACTGTGACGCTCTGATTTTCTGCGAAAAGAAACTCAATTACAGCTTTCTGTTTGGAAGCACTTCCGTACTGTCAGATATATTATGCCATTTTGATTGCTGCGCATAGCGCCGCCACCTACCGCAGTTTCATGAAACTGTAGTGGTTGAAGCGAGAATATTCCACGATGTCCCAAAACAAGTACACACAGCACTTAATATCTGGAGAACATACTGAAAGTTGAGAAGTTCCTAGAAAACCTATCGTGAAGCATGAGAAATCTGTAAGCCCTCGAGGAGTTTGAACGAAACTTCGTGTCCGCATAACGTGGTATCTGGAAGAAATGCCGTAAGGATGTCTCTCCCTAACATCCCTGTGAGAGGAGACAGTGGTGGTAAGATGGTGACATGTAAACCTAAAACTCTAGAACGCCTGTAGGAGTTTCAGCCAAACAAATATGACTTCCTTACTGGAAAAACTTATGTGGCATTAACACATGACAACAGTCTTTGGGAGAAAGTGTAAGCAAAAAGGGGATAAAATGTAACTAAAAATGCAGGTTTGAATCAGTTACAGAATTTTTCAGTTGAATATAATAGATATATTGTTTACTATGTAGAATAGCTTACTATTTAGTAAGAAACCTGTAGCACCCACTGGAATAGAAATGGCGGTGGGAAGGGAGTGAGGTAGATATAATAGAGAAGCCGACATAAGTATCCACAGTTTGACCACCGCTAGGCCGATGGGTGACAGTAATTCGGTACTTCTTTAGCGGTTCTAGGCGCTAAAGTCTGGAACCGCGCGACCGCTACGGTCGCAGGTTCGAATCCTGCCTCGGGCATGGGTGTGTGTGATGTCCAGAGTTTAGTTAGGTTTAAGTAGTTCTAAGTTCTGGGGGACTGATGACCTCAGAAGTTAAGTCCCACACTGCTCAGAGCCAGCCAATTCGGTACTTCGCTGTTAGGCGTGGGGTCTGGTTTGAAAAGTGGTTGTCATTTAAAAATAATCTAACGCCGGTATTAATTATACTTCTGATGGTTAATGTCATGTATTTTTACACGGAATAGTGATTATTACTGCTGGTGCACATAGTGCCCTTAGCATTAGTACTTGTTAGTGGCATGCTTAACTTTTATTGTACCGTATCACATGGTTGCCCATAGTTATTGCCTCCAGTCCTTCTGTAGTCTCTGCCATGGGTCATGACACTTCTTACTGTACTTTCCAGTTTTATGTCCTGATATTAACTTACACATACGAGTTCCAATCCGGCACTAAAAGCATATTTGATGTGTTGCTTTGACACTGAGATTTTTAGCTCATACAACAACTTCTTTGTGTTATTATCCGTTTAATTGATCTTGCTCAGCTTTTATCCTGTTGATATACACTACTGACCATTAAAATTGCTACACCAAGATGAAATGCAAATAAGAAACGGGTATTCATTGGACAAATATATTATACTGGAACTGACATGTGATTACATTTTCACGCAATTTGGGTGCATATATCCTGAGAAATCAGTACCCAGAACAACCACCTCAGGCCGTAATAACGGCCTTGATACGCCTGGGCATTGAGTGAAACAGAGCTTGTTTGGCGTGTACAGGTACAGCTGCCCATGCAGCTTCAACACGATACAACAGTTCATCAAGAGTAGTGACGCGTATTGTGACGAGCCAGTTGCTCGGCCACCATTCACCAGACGTTTTCAATTGGTGAGAGATCTGGAGAATGTATCCAGAGAGGCCCGTAGAGGACCTGCAACATGCGGTCGTGCATTATCCTGCTGAAATGTAGGGTTTCACAGGGATCGAATGAAGGGTAGAGTCGCGAGTCGTAACACATCTGAAATGTAATGTCCACTGTTCAAAGTGCCGCCAATGCGAACAAGAGGTGACCGAGACGTGTAACCAATGGCACCCCATACCATCAGGCCAGGTGATACGCCAGTATGGCAATGACGAATACACGCTCCCAATGTGCGTTCACCGCGATGTCGCCAAACACGGATGCGACCATCATGATGTTGTAAACAGAAGCTGGACTCATCCGAAAAAATGACGTTTTGCCATTCGTGCACCCAGGTTCGTCGATGAGTACACCATCGTAGGCGCTCCTGTCTGTGATGCAGCGTTAAGGGTAACCGTAGCCATGGTCTTCGAGCTGATAGTCGATGCTGCTGCAAACGTCGTCGAACCATTCGTGCAGATGAATGTTGTCCTGCAAACGTCCCCATCTGTTGACTCAGGGATCGAGACGTGGCTGCACGATCCGTTACAGCCATGCGGATAAGATGCCTGTCATCTCGACTGCTAGTGATACGAGGCCGTTGGGATCCAACACAGCGTTCCGTATTACCCTCCTGAACCCACCGATTCCATATTCTGCTAACAGTCATTGGATCCCGACCAACGCTAACAGCAATGTCGCGATACGATAAACCGCAATCACGATAGGCTACAATCCGACCTTTATCAAAGTTGGAAACGTGATGGTACGCATTTCTCCACCTTACAAGATGCATCACAACAACGTTTCACCCGGCAACGCCGGTCAACTGCTATTTATGTATGAGAAATCGGTTGGAAACTTTCCCCATCTTAGCACGTTGTAGGTGTCGCCACCGGCGCCAACCTTGTGTGAATGCCCTGAAAAGCTAATCATTTGCATATCACAGCATTTTCTTCCTGTCGGTTAAATTTCGCGTCTGTAGCACTTCATCTTCGTGGTGGAGCAATTTTAATTGCCAGTAGTGTATTTCGAAAGACAGGTTTCGGGGTTTTGCCCAAATGTAAATTGTTTTCCTGTTTTCTTTTTTAATTCTTATGTTATTTGACTGAATCACTCCTTCATTTCTCAAACTTTGAGATGTTGAGGTGACGGGTATAATGACGGATATCAGCGTCGTTCACGCACGGTACTTAGTCAACATGACTCGTTATCTTCAGCAGGTGCTACTGAAACTGTTCATCAGGTGGAGCGGTCTAGTATTTATATATTCTAGACCTGTTCCACTCAACGAGCAGTCCCCAGTAGCACCTGATGAAGATAACGAGTCATGTTGATGAAATATTGTGCGTGAACGATGCTGATATCCGTCAGAACACCCGACTCCTCAAATTGTCAAGAGATTGCTGAGAAAACATTAGGAATTACATCCTGTAACTTTGTTTGTTTGTGGTCGTAACATTTGGCGTGACATGCTTATTTATTCTTGTTATTAGTTGTAAGCACGAGGGCGTGCTCGAAAGTTATCACTCCGATTTCTTTATTTGAAAACTCTTAAATCTCTCTACATGAAACGAATGTTACTGACATTCTGCCCTTGTATTCTTCATGTCTGCATATTCTACATCTGCAACTACATCTACGTAATTATTCTGAAATTCGCAATTGGCTACCTAACAGAGAGTTCATCGAACCGTCTAGAAGTTACTTCTCTGCTGTTCCACACTCTAACGGTGCGGGCGAAAAACGAACTCTTAAATCTTTCTGTGAGAACTCTGATTTGCCTTATTTTGTTATGATGATCGTTCCTTCCTATGTAGGTTGCCATGCCAATTCACGTATCTTCATATTCTGCAATCAGACAAAACTAACTGTCCGTTTATGAAGTTTTTCGATGTCCTCCGACAGTTCCACCCCTTGCGGATTCCACATCGCACAGCATTACTCCAGGAGAGGGCGGAAAGGCGCACTGTTTTTTAACGGTCTCTTTAGTAGACCTGTTTCACATTCTGTCCGTCTACCAATAAATCAGGGTCTTTGGTTTGTTGTCCCCATAACATTATCCATATGAGCGTTCCATTTCAAATTATTCGTAACTGTAATCCCTAAGTATTTTGCTAAACTTACAGCCTTTAGATCTGTGTGATTAAACGTGTAACCGTAGCAATCATATGGATGCTTTCACGTTTTTCATTATTTAGATTCAACTGCCATTTTTTGCACTAACGTTTTGCAAATGGTTTTGATCATCTGATGACTTTACAAGACGATAAATGACAACGTCATCAACAAACAAGATAAGAAGGCTGCTCAGATTGTCTCATATGGATGTATATGGTTGCTAAGGATATGATGTATATGTACATGTATGGCTGTATATTTATGGCTGTATATGTATGGCTGTATATGTATATGTATCGATGTATATGATTGCTACGGATCTTTACAGCCCTCTGCCGCTAGAGGGTTCTGAATTGCAGGGTGTAACAAGGCGATGTGTAACGTAACTACATCGCTGCGAGAGAAACAGCGTGCTGTAATCGAGCCTCGACTTCGAAGAGCTCGTCCATACATGGAGCACCCTATTCTCCACCATGACAATGCCGGAACCCACACGAGCGCTGCGACATCCGCAACAGTCCAAAGCCTTGGGTTTACTGTAATCGATAGTTCTCCATAAAGTCGTGGCCTGGCCCTATCTGATTTTCATCTGTTTCCAGAACTTACAGAACGCCTTCGAGGACTCCACTTTCATAGTGACGAAGCAGTGGAAGCAGAGGTGAGATTGTATGTCCGTCAACAAACTCAAACATGCTTCAGTGACGGTATCAATAAATTCGTCTCCCGTTTAGAGAAATGTGTTCGTCGCCAAAATAACGTTTGTTTTATTTTTTAAAAATCTTTAGCAGTTTCCACATAAGAAATTGGAGGTATTACTTCTCAGCACGCCCTCGCACAATACTGGCTATTTGTTACCTGTTGTGCCCATTTTTAGCCCTTACACAACGTATATAGCCTTCTATCAAATAAGATTGTTTTCTTAAGTTTAACTCTTATCCTTGGGCGCTGTGATTTTCGTTTTATAGTTGTTATCTCATGCTTCTAAGAGGTTACATACTTTGTGACCTATGTTGACAATCCATAAGTTGTTATTATTTGTAATATTAACTATAGATAAGTACTGTATGTGCATTTTCTGCATCGCTATACAACGTGATTGTTGTCTAAATTTAACAGTGCTGTGATTTGCCTTGTTCGTCTTATTCTCATACGTCTATCTATTTTGAATGCTACGGCTAACTTTATTAAAAACTGCATATATTTACATGCCCATCTACATGATTCTGTGTGGCTCTAGTTTCTTTTTAGTTTCCACATTACGTTTTTTACAACTGAGTTACCATTTAATTGTAAAAGTTACTTTTTGTAACTACACATTCATTGAGTGATATGACGTTCTGAAATGAGTAGCTACTGTGAATATCAAACATATGGAGCAGAGCTCTACTTCATTTGGTTTCCTGTAACAATAATCTTTGTTGCTTACTCTGTAACATGTGAACACCACATGATGATCAGTTGTATCTATCGAAACCAGTTGTAATAAAAGGATTATAACACAGCTGTGTGTCACGCATTTCAAAAAACAAAAATTAAGGAATAAAGCCAAGACAGACACAAAGTTAGGATCCACCATAGAACAGGTGTGGTGAGAGAGAAAGAAATGTTCGTTTTGTTAAGATCGACAGGAGTTTAAGTCTGCTGAATGACTGCAATTAACGCAAAAAGGAAGAGTAGCAAACCAATACAAGAACATGGGCTGTGGAAGAGAAATGAAAGGGGAAGCGGCCTGGTGGAATTTGGCACAGTGCACAATTTAACCGTTGTAGACACTTGAATTTAGAGTCATGAAAGATAATTATATAGCTTGAATCGACCTGGAGGCACGGGAAGGATTCAGATAGATCATAAAATTTTGAGATATTAATTTAAAACTGCAATACTTTCCCAGGAGCGGATATTGACTCGGCCCATATTTTTTTTTTTTTATTTGTGAAATGCAGATTTCAGCTGAAGGAACTGCTAAGATAATAACTCGTTAAGATGGGGAAAAAAGTTGTATAGTATTTCAAACGGAGCATTCGGAAATGACTGACTGGAACAGGTGGAAGGTAATCCAATAGAAAACGAATGGCCAAGTTTCAGAAATAAAATATTATAGGGCGCAGAGGAATAACCAGGCAAAGAGGTAAAGCGTAGAAGAATGCCTTGGGTATCAGACGAGATATTAAATTAGGCTGGTGGAAGAAGTAATTGAATCAGGATGATGGGAATGGGTCGTCTAAAAATGAGACTGACAAAAGGCGCAGCATGACAAAAGCAGGAATCGCCAGAGGAGAAATTTTAATGCTGTAAAAACATGAATGCCTGTACAAAGACAGATGTCACGTATAGGAAGATTAATAAAATGTTTGGAAAAAAGACAAGATGCTCTATGAATACCAAGAGCGATGATTCCATGCTATCATTACATAAGGAACGGACGGCTGATAGGCTGAAGAAAAAAAGGGTTACATAAAGAAAAGAAACTTGAAGACAGTATTCTGGAAATGCCGAAGAAAGCGAAGAGTTTGACAGGACACTGAGAGGCCTAAGTCGGATCAAGGAAAATGACGTAGAAGATATTTCTGCAGAATTATTAAGATCCTTGGGAGAATCACCCATGACAAAACTGTTCCACCTGGTACGAAAGATAGACGGAACAAGTGAAATACATTTATACGTTAAGAAGAAGGTAATAATCCCATTTCCAAAGCAGGCAGGAGATGTCAAGTGCGAATATTACAGAAGTATCAGTCATGGTTTCAAAATACTTACACGGATCACTTAAAAATGGATGAAAAGACTTGGAGAAGTCAGTTTGGCATACTGAACGTTGTAAGATAGAGCAAGGCAGTACTGATATAAAGACTTAGCTCAGAAAATACATTGAAAGAAAATAAACCTCCATTTACAGCTTCTGTAGCTCTGGTGAAGCCTCGTTAAAGTTCTCAAATTAGCAGGAATAAGGCACAAGGTAATAAGATTATCATCAGTGTGTAACGAATTCACAGTTCCATTTTAAAAATCGAATGGCCTGAAACAGGCACAGTGAGCAGGGTTGTAGCCTGTCTCCTGTGTTGTTCCATTTTGAAGTTCATGAAGACGAAATTAACGTTTAACTTTTGCTGATGATGTAATTCTGTCAAGACAGAAAATAACTCGAAAGATTTGTTTAACTACTGGTAAATACCTTGAAAACAGGTTTTCAATTGAAGGTCAGCAGAAGTGAAACAAGCATAACGGAATACAGGTGGATTAGGTCAGGCGATGCTAACATAATTCCACTAGAAAACGAGACACTAGAATCAGTAGAGGAAATTTATTACTTGGTAGCAAATAACTGATGCCTGGAGAAGTGAAGATGCTATAAAATGCAGGTTCCCAACGGCAACAAAAGCCTTTTCTGAAAATATTTGTCTAGAGGAGAGCACTATATGGTAGTGGAACATGAACAATAAACAGTAGTCATGCACATGAAAGAAGATTTTGAACACTACTGAAGAATTCTGTATACCATATGTACAGATCTAAAAACTAATGAGGAAGTAATTAATCGAATCATAGAGAAAAGATAAAAATGCCACAACTGACTAAAAGATGGAACACGGTAACAGACTTTAAGCCTACCGAGTGTAGGCTGGGAAGTCCATCGATTCATTGCAGCTGGTACGGACAGACAGTCTTGAGAACTAGTTTTGAAAATGTTGTCCGAAAACTGTCTTGTGCAGTTAGTCCAACACACACGTACTGGAAATATTTTAGACTATGTAGCTATGAATGTGCCTGACCTTGTCGACAATGTCAGTATTGAGACAAGGGTTAATGCTCATGATTTTATAGCGATGGTTCTTACTAAGTTAATAAATTCATCAAGAAGCCTGGGAGATAATTTTTCTTAGAAAAGGCAGAAAGCAATTGTCAGCACCCCACTTAGTCAATGGATAGACATGGACGTAAAGAAATTATGGGCTAAGTTTCAACCGATTGTAAATCGCGCTCTGGAGAAGTATATGACAAATAAGTGGGTTAAGAACGTTGCATACTTCATGTTACGTAAGGCGAATAGCTGTATTATTCCTGGCCTCCTTTGTTAGTTTCACAGACACACTGCTCTGAAGATAGTTTCTATGACTGAAACATGTTACCATACCAATAAACACACTGTAACTATAAGTGCACTACGACTGTTTTTTTGTAAAATGACCATAAAGTATCTCTATTGTTCCTATTATGACTTAAAAATTTTTTTCCAGCATCATACCTTTAGCAAAAGGTCTTGCCGACAACCAGAGAAAAAACTGATCCTACGTAAAATCGGTACATTGGTCTATGGTTTCTATCCAGTCTGGCGTAGCAACAGAAGACAGCAAAAGGACAGCTGAAGTTCGAAATTTCACATTAAGAAATCACTGACGCAAGAGAATCATACAAACATACTGTCGTTTGCCCATCGCACAGACTCTCATACCTAGGACGAATTAACAGCCATCCCCGGCGTAGAGAAGCAACTAAGGGAGCTGAAAACAAGTAAGTCGCCGGGTGTGAATGGAATCCCAATTCAGTTTAGAGAGCGTACTTTACGGTCTTGGTTCCTGACCTAGCTTGCGAATCTCTCGCCTAGCACAAAGCCCCGCGCGCATGGAAAAAAGCGTTGTAGGTTATACTGTATACAAGAAGCGAGAAAAAATGGTCCGGCAAAAGTTACAAACTAATATCCTTAACATTGGTGTGCTGCCGAATTCTTTAACATCTCGGATCGAATGTAATAAATTTCCTTGCGACGAAAGAACTTTCGCTTGCAGATGAGCAGGTATCTAGAAAGCATCGCTCGTGCAGACCATGGATGAAGGGTGTGAGGTTCCTCTAGTTTCGGGCAGCATTTTCCTTTCTACATTTTATATTTTCTTGGGACTCACCAGCTAGCAGAAGCAATTCGTTGCAGAGTACGATAGCACCGGGTGGGAAACTGGTTCTCACGCAGACGTTTGTGATGAATGGACCATACGGCACAGAGGTATGAGGAGATGTATGCGAGCTACGGGCAAAGCTCTAGTATGACAATCGATACGTAGGTGCAGTCACTGGCGTTCCGGTGCAAAAATTAGAAATTTCTTTGCTAAACAAGAGTTGTCAAAGCCCAATTTTGGCATAGCAAAATATCAGGAGAAGCCTACGTGTCACCAGAGTTTTAATCCAACAGAACTACCTTGCAATAATCCAGTTAAATCAATAGATAAATGAATTTTGTTAAGCTGTCGACGACGTACGAATAGTTTTGAAGTCTTGCAAAGTATTAAAGAGATTTTGGTTGTGCACCAGTGTCGACAGTCGGCGATAGGACGTACTCAAAGCTTGTTGTTCTCTAATAGTCGAGTTTTACAGCTTCATAATGTTCAGTAAAAAAAGCATCGTAATGACATTCCGTGACTTATTTCAAGTAAATTAGCTATCCGTATCACCGCTTACAATCACGGGTCGCCTGTTTGCATCTTCTAAAGAATGCAATGTGCTACAAGAACTGCTCTGAGGGAAACCTTCAACTAGAAATTGGCCGAAACAAGGCAGGAGGGAATTCTACACGACGATTATTAAGATAATCCAGAAAAGGGTTAGCATAACTAGCACGGAACCTACAACGCTTCCTACGGACTCGTGGCTAAACCGAGAAACCTTTAATGAGGTGAGGGGATCCTGCAAAGGCATCTGGCAGATTCCATATTCCTATATCTCCAAAAAGCATTAAACACGTTCCGAAACTGCAGAGTGTTAACGAAGGTCCGAGCGTACAGAATGGGTTCGCAGATCGTGAATGTTTAGAGGGTTTATTGAGTACGTTGTCATCGATGGTGGAGAAACAATCCTCAGGAATGCCCCAGGAAAGCGTAACATTGTTTATACAGGGTGTTACAAAAAGGTACGGCCAAACTTTCAGGAAACATTCCTCACACACAAAGAAAGAAAATATGTTATGTGGACATGTGTCCGGAAACGCTTACTTTCCATGTTAGATCTCATTTTATTACTTCTCTTCAAATCACATTAATCATGGAATGGAAGCACACAGCAACAGAACGTACCAGCGTGACTTCAAACACTTTGTTACAGGAAATGTTCAAAATGTCCTCCGTTAGCGAGGATACATGCATCCACCCTCCGTCGCATGGATTCCCTGATGCGCTGATGCAGCTCTGGAGAACGGCGTATTGTATCACAGCCGTCCACAATGCGAGCACGAAGAGTTTCTACATTTGGTTCCGGGGTTGCGTAGACAAGAGCTTTCAAATGCCCCCATAAATGAAAGTCAAGAGGGTTGAGTTCAGGAGAGCGTGGAGGCCATGGAATTGGTCAACCTCTACCAATCCATCGGTCACCGAATCTGTTGTTGAGAAGCGTACGAACACTTCGACTGAAATGTGCAGGAGTTCCATCGTGCATGAACCACATGTTGTGTCGTACTTGTAAAGGCACATGTTCTAGCAGCACAGGTAGAGTATCCCGTATGAAATCATGATAGCGTGCTCCATTGAGCGTAAGTGGAAGAACATGGGACCCAATCAAGACATCACCAAGAATGCCTGCCCAAACGTTCACAGAAAATCTGTGCTGATGACGTGATTGCACAATTGCGTGCTGATTCTCGTCAGCCCACACATGTTGATTGTGAAAATTTACAATTTGCTCACGTTGGAATGAAGCCTCATCCGTAAAGAGAACATTTGCACTGGAATGAGGATTGACACATTGTTGGATGAACCATTCGCCGAAGTGTACCCGTGGAGGCCAATCAGCTGCTGATAGTGCCTGCACACGCTGTACATGGTACGGAAACAACTGGTTCTCCCGTAGCACTCTCCATACAGTGACGTGGTCAACGTTACCTTGTACAGCAGCAACTTCTCTGACACTGACATTAGGGTTATCAACTGCACGAAGAATTGCCTCGTCCATTGCCGGTGTCCTCGTCGTTCTAGGTCTTCCCCAGTCGCGAGTCATAGGCTGGAATGTTCCGTGCTCCCTAAGACGCCGATCAATTGCTTCGAACGTCTTCCTGTCGGGACACCTTCGTTCTGGAAATCTGTCTCGATACAAAAGTACCGCGCCACGGCTATTGCCCCATGCTAATCCATGCATCAAATGGGCATCTGCCAACTCCGCATTTGTAAACATTGCACTGACTGCAAAACCAAGTTCGTGATGAACACTAACCTGTTGATGCTACCGCTACGGTCGCAGGTTCGAATCCTGCCTCGGGCATGGATGTTTGTGATGTCCTTAGGTTAGTTAGGTTTAACTAGTTCTAAGTTCTAGGGGACTAATGACCTCAGCAGTCCCATAGTGCTCAGAGCCATTTGAACCATTTTTTGTTGATGCTACGTACTGATGTGCTTGATGCTAGTACTGTAGTGCAATGAGTCGCATGTCAACACAAGCACCGAAGTCAACATTACCTTCCTTCAATTGGGCCAACTGGCGGTGAATCGAGGAAGTACAGTACATACTGACGAAACTAAAATGAGCTCTAACTGGAAATTAAGCGTTTCCGGACACATGTCCATATAACATCTTTTCTTTATTTGTGTGTGAGGAATGTTTCCTGAAAGTTTGACCGTACCTTTTTGTAACACCCTGTATAAATAAATGACCAGATGGACAGGGTGAGCAGCAGGTTCCGGATGACTGCTGATGATGCTGTCGTATTGTGTATTAAACTGGGAACCTAGAAACGACGGAGAGGCTTCGTCCCCTCGTAGCCCTCAGTGGCTCACAACCCACAACAGGTCACAGCAGTCCACCCACCCACCCCCACCTCACACCGAACCCAGGGTTAATGTGCGGTTCGGCCCCCAGTGGACACTCCCGGGAACGTCTCATTCCAGATGAGTGTAGCCCCAAATGTTTGCATGGTAGAGTAATTATGGTGTACGCGTACATAGAGACAGTGTTTCCACATCAAACGCGGACATAGTGTAACTGAGCCGGAATAAGGGGAACCAGCCCGCATTCGCCAAGGTAGATGGAGAAACGCCTTAAAAACCATCCACAGGCTGGCCGGCACACCGGACCTCGACACAAATACCCCGGACGGATTCGTGTCGGGGACCGACACGCCTTCCCACTCGCTAAGCAGCGCGTTAGGCCGCGCAGCTAGCCGGACGGGCAATGCTGTGGTGTACCTCAAGTTGTCGTCGTTAAATGACTGTAGAAGGATACCAGATAACTTAGACCAAATTTCCAGTGGGTGTGATGGATGGCAGCTTGGTCCAAATGTAGAAAAAATGTAATTTAATGCAGATGAGATCTCGCCCGCTGTTATGGTCTGTTCCACCGGTACGGTTGCACACAGCGGCGCCGACTTATTTACATCTCTCTTCCTGAAACATACATTTTTATTAGAATTGCGCACAGAAACTTCCCTCATAATGGACTGTGGTTGTCTTTGCTCAGATGTCTCTACATTAAACAACATCGCCATGCAACTAGACCCAAGGGTTGGCTAGTAATGGAAATTAAAACGGCCTCTACAAGCGGGCCGTTAGAGGTTTAATACTCTTGATTCCTTCCACCGAGAGAGATGGGCCAGTCATTAAGGAATGGTTCTGCTTTCCGGGTAAGTGGAGTTCAAACCACGTCCAGCAGTCCATATTTATGTTTTTCGAAGCGGCCGTAAATTACCGAAGACGACTACCGTGAGTGTTGCTTTGAAAACGTCACAGCTCGCCGTTACCCTCTTTTGCATCTTTGGTGTCCTGTATGTGGATCGGCAAATAAAAGCTGATCTTTTCTTGTTTTCCCCCCATTCCTCTTGCCACTTTTTAGCAGCAGAATAACAAATATGTCAGTGACATAGTGAATTTATAATACGTAGTTTGGAACTTAAATAGTGGCAACACTGCTGTGGAGACACTAAGCAATGGAATCTACTATTGTCGCTGATAGCATGCGTTGTTGGCATACCTACCTTACCTCGGAGCAAATGGACTCGTCCGTCCCACGTCACCAGCGCCTCACTTGTGTGCAAGAGGTCTAAAGTAACGGTGTCACTATGTTTTCGAAACAGGAACAACGGAGTTGGATCAAGATTGAATGTACCAGAGGTCGTACAGCACGACAGTGTCATCAAGATCTTCAAGAGGCGTGCGGGGAATTGGCATTGCCGTACAAAACAGTGGCCCGCTGGGTAAAAGCCTTCAACGAAGGTAGGCAAACTGTGGCAGACATGCATCGGGCAAGTCGTCCTAGCGAGTCTGGAGAAGACGTGCATGCTGTTACCGCGTTAGTGGACAGTGATCGATGCCATACGATTGGTGAGCTCGCCCACGAAACCGGATTAGCGCATATGACTGTGCTTTGCATCCTGAACGAACGTCTGGGCATGTAAAAATTGCATCAGGATGGGTTCCGCATGACTTGACGGAAATGCAGAAATGGATGCGTTACGACGCTGCTCAGACGCACTTGGAGCGCTGTGAGCGCGAAGGAGAGGCTTTCTTATGCCGTATCGTAACACTGGATGAGACATGGGCCACATTGTACGAGCCAAAACTGAAACTCCAATCCAACGAATGGCGTCATTATAGGTCGCCGCAAAAGTCGAAAGTGCGTCAGAGCCCCAGTATGGTGATTCTCGTGTACGACTGTGATGGTGTTATCCTAACGCATTACGTTCCTCCAGGGCAGACCGTCAATGCACGGTATTACTGTTCGTTTTTGGAACATCACCTGCGACCAGCTTTGCGAAAGAAGCGGAGACACTTTCTGCGCAACCCACCCACCATTTTGCACGATAATTAGCGGGCGCGTACAGCGCAAACTGTGGCTACACTGTTTGGTCAATGGGACTGGGAAGTACTGTACCATCCGCCATACTCCCCAGACTTTAGTCCTTGTGACCTTGATTTGATTCCGAAGAAGAAGGAACCACTTCGTGCCATTCGATTCATAACTGTTCCAGACATTCGACAGGCAGTAGACCGCTCCATTCGCACCATCAACAAAACAGGCTCTGCTAACGGTACACTGCGCCTTCCACATCGCTGGCAACGGGTTCCACACAACTCTGGTGACTACTTCGAAGGACAGTAACAGGTGCAAGCATGTAAATCTTTTGTATCGGCTGTGAATAAATAGTTGCCATTATTTAAGTTCAAACCCTCGTGTGTTGCTGTCGTCATAGACGCTTTATCTCAATCTCTGCTAGCCAGTTACTGTCCAGAATAATATTATGCCTTAAATGCCAAAATGTAGGCGGCTGTATTGTGTTTGCAACTTTAGGTCATTTATAGTGTCGGTTACCGAATTACAAAACGCGAGGCAACTTTTAAAATGAATAAAAAGCAGAAATAAATAGGAGATGTTCACACAGTCGGTGCAGGAAGTGTTGTCCTTGGTGGCAAATAAAATCAGGACAAAGGGGTACTTGTGAACACGAGAATTACTCCATGGTACCAAAACGAACTTACTTCAGCGGTACAGATACATAGGCGTCAGGAACGACACACTTCATGTTGTATTGAAAAAATGGTTCAAATGGCTCTGAGCACTATGGGACTTAACATCTATGGTCATCAGTCCCCTAGAACTTAGAACTACTTAAACCTAACTAACCTAAGGACATCACACAACACCCAGCCATCACGAGGCAGAGAAAATCCCTGACCCCGCCGGGAATCGAACCCGGGAACCCGGGCGCGGGAAGCGAGGACGCTACCGCACGACCACGAGCTGCGGGCTGTGTTGTATTGATGTCATATTCTAGTGTAAAGAGCAGAACACCAAAGACAAGAAACTTAGCAACTGAAAAAGATTTTCTGATAAAGCGTATGGTAGTAACAAAACAAAAAAAGGCTCCGACTGTTCCCGACGGAAATCTGATGTGCGTACGTGACGCATTTGCCTTCGCTGCTAACTGTACCTTTATCTGGAATCCAGTAAACGCTTAAGGCGTAACTGCGGCAGGAGATACGGCGAAACAAAAAGCGTAGCTAAGCAAAGGAATGCTATCTGGAAACGCTTCCTCTTTCCTTTCCACGTCTCTCTGCCAAACACATTTGTATATCTGTGACTAGTTGGAACGCGCACCATAAACTCTGGGAAACGCAGCAGTGAAGTACCAGCAAACTAGCAACTGCTCTTTGGGCAAAGCACGCCCAGTTGAGAGATGAACTGATTAACTGAAGCAAAAATTTGAAGATATCACTTTACCACTTGAATGTTGAAGAAAATAGATACATAGCCTACCACGTATATTTTACTCGTGTACTTGATAATTAACATCTTTTCTTCACATGTAGGCTACCATTCAATGTTTGATAATTTGCGTGTACCAGTACCTGGCTCAAATGGCTCTGAGCACTATGCGACTTAACGTCTGAGTTCATTAGTCGCCTAGAGCTTAGAACTAATTAAACCTAACTAACCTAAGGACATCACACATATCCATGCCCGAGGCAGGATTCGAACCTGCGACCGTAGCGGTCGCTCGGCTCCAGACTGTAGCGCCTAAAACCGCATGGCCACTCCGGCCGGCAATCAGTACCTGTTGTCTGACTTCCGCCTATTTTCACAGCCCGCTGGCTGGCGAAATAGGGAGGTGAGAAAGACAAGAGCCGTAATTCTGGTTGTCCGTGAGTCAGCCTGGGTGTGAATTTAAGGAGGTTGCCCACTGTCGTTTACCCAAATGAAGAGCTTGCTTCCATTCGCGCCTCAGAAATATAATACTGAAACAGATAAAATACGATAACTCACCGAAAAAATTGGAATAGCTCATAAACTATTTCCGTCCATTTAACTTCGCCGAAGAATGTGGCGTCGGGAAGTATCTCCAGCCACAAAGTTTAACAAAATACATTGTATTTCATCAATGAAACAGCGGACAGAGAGAGAAGGACAAACATTACACAAAGTTGTCATCTCCGGTCAATAAAATATAAATTCCGAAAAGCAATCATCCAAATAGAACAATCACATTTGCTGGCTGCCCTTGTGGATCCACTTTTCATGCCTTCCCTTGGATATATTTGTAGCCATCTCAACCATACACACGCTGTTTATTGTAGGCGTTTAGAAAAGGGAAAGGTAACAGCACCAGTGAGGGAGTCCGGATGTTGCTCTTGATAATAAAAGGGAGACTGAAGAAAAATCAAGACACACTGATGGGATTTGTTGCCCTAGAAAGATCGTTCGACAGTTTAAATAGCGGTGGGCAGTGGGCATTCAAGCTATCGTAACGATCTTCTGTCGGGGTCACACACGACAGGTAGCAGTTTACATGCTGACCTTGGAAGTACCTCACAGAACTGACTGAGAGGCGTGGCCGGAGGCGAAGGATTTCTCACAAGCATGGGTATCACTCGAATCCCTTTCCTCTGCCCACGCCTCTCCGCCAATGAGGTACTTTCAAGGTCAGGATGTAGCTTGATCCCCCCCCCCCTCCTCCTCCCACCCAAACCTGTAAGTAACTTGTGTGTGGTACATTCAAGATCAGTTTGTAACCGAATACCCATGCACCTTGGACAACTGCGTGACATAAAAACTTTGGGAAAATGAAGGTCACCCTCCCCCGCCTCCTCTCCCTCCTCTACTTTTCTCTAGACCAATAGGAACACATAAAAATGGCACAAAACCCTCTTCCCTACCCCGCTCCCCATTTATTACAACAAATATTCCAATTCTGTGAGTTTCGTTACTTGTGCTCTGTACACTGTAGAGAGAGGACCATCAACAGCTCAGTTATTCTACTTTAAAATGAGGGGAAATATGAAGGGCTTATTTCAGTAGTGGTACAAGTCTATTTTTGTTCGTATTGAGATACAAAGTCCTAAAGTTAAATGAGCACTGAAAAATCTGCAGTTGAGATAAAAATGCTTCTGAGGTCATCAGTCCCCTAGAACTTAGAACTACTTAAACCTAACTAACCTAAGGACATCACACACATCCATGCCCGAGGCAGGATTCCAACCTGCGACCGTAGCGGTCGCGCAGTTCCAGACTGTAGCGCCTAGAACCACTCGGCCACTCCGGTCGGCTGCAGTTGAGATTCCAGAAATATTCAAGCATACGGATTCTTGCTAGAAATGAACCTTTCTTGCTGTTTGTTTGGCTCATTAATTTCAGAAGCATTACAGACAGAAAAGTGGAGGTAATGGACTTGTACCATTACTGAAATAAGCCCTTCGTCTCATCGTAATGTATGAGGTTAGACACTATGACATCACACTGTAAGACATATGGCTGAATTAACATAACTCGATGACGTCATCACATATGCTGCAAAATATTGGATATATTAACATAATTTATCATCTAAGACAGTTTTACATTTTACTGTACGACTGAGGATCAGCTGAATTACTATAATTCAATGACGTCAAACTATATCCTTCAAAATTGCGGGAGATATTAACGTATTTATGACGTAAAATACTTCGAAATTACAGTGTGTCACTGGTTTTGTGCTCAATCACTATAATTTAATGACTTCGTAGCACATAATGCGAGATGGCGGAAAATATTAACATCACTTTGTAAGGTACTTTGACATTACAGTGTGTGACTAGGGTGCTCCGGAATCGATATAAATCAACCATATCATGACATTTTTTCTGTAAGCGCGCCCAAGTATCCCCACCTCCCATTGTTATTTACAATTAGTTACATTCTTGACCGACTTTAGCAAAACAGTCACTGTTCGAGACTGTCAACCACAGACACAGGTAAATACGAAGCTGAACAACTAGCATAGTGCAATATTCAAACAAATACGCCATTATCACACATTGTACAACTATCACAGCATTATATCTTAACAAATACACCCACATACCATGTTAAACAAATAGTACACTGCTAGAAATACATACCAAGGCACTCAGTCCTGCATTATTAGTGTGTTGAAAATCAATAACGTCACTGTAATATTATGGGGAGTATGACATTATAGTCTTATAGTACATTTCTAAACAAGGACAGGAAAAAACTACTAACCACATATCACTAAATTTACACTGTAAACAACAACAACTTACAGGCAAATTTCTATCACTCGTCCTGTATAAGTACAAGCATCTTGTATCCCCTTTTCGTATCCATATTTTTCCATATTTTCCATATTTTTCCATATATTCCATATTTTCTCCATTTTCTTTGTGTATATGTACAAGAATAATTGTTCTCTTATTGCTTACCTTACCAAGTTTCTGTAGCATCCAACAGTGAGTGGGATTCTCCTAAACAAACCAAAGATAATCTACAAAATGTCTGTAAGATCACTTGCTGCTCTTCTTCTTCCAAATTTCAACACAGTAAAAACTTCTGTCAACATACAATGCTAAATGTCAAAGGCAACCCTAATACAATATATACACTCTAACGCAGGTGGATTGTATTGGAGGTGGCATGCTAACTTTAGCTATCTTAAACACAGGTTTATGTTTATTGAATTTTTTTTACAAAATCTATCTCCAGGACTGCATAAAAATGACGACATCCATTAGTACTTTCTCGTATGCTGTTTACGTAGAATACCATTAAACTATGCCTGTCAAAGCTTTGTATATACTTTACAGAAACAAAATTTATGTAACACGTGGAAATAATATTCGCAATACTGATCAACTGCTGCGTCTGAAACGCCTTCTGCTCGATGCAGCAAGATCCTTAGTGCAGGCAGGCAGAAACTAGTTCGTGTGGATGGGTTTCAGGTAAACACTTTGCTTGAGAAACCGTTGAATAGCTAATCTTTTACGCGTATTAAAATTTCTGAAACGGCGCACCCACTTCCCACTTCGCTGTATCTCATAACTAAAATTAAGTCAGGGTGCTCTGAAGTGAAAGGTTTGAAGATCACCGAGCTTTAGTGGTTACCGTCCTGTGACCTTACTGTCCTATGACCTATGAACTGACTTACCCTGGCATTTAAAGGAACACCTGTTGTTTGACGTGACGAACCATGGTGCAACTTCGCGTTATGGCACATTAACAGATGATTGCTGGTGGTGAACGAAGCGAGAAGTGTCAGAGAAACTTCCGGTCTTTTAGATTTGTAACCTAACATTTACTCTCATAGCTATCGAGCCGCATGTTTATTAGCTAACAAGGATTTATTAATCCCCATTCTGACGATTTCGAATTAAAGCGTATATGTACAATATGATACGTGACCATGTGCCCACTTGAAATTGGCCTTAATCCAAAGGCTATTTGCTGAGAACTATCGAAATGTATGTTTGTTTATAAATACAGCTGAATTGAAGAATAATGTCTTTCAGTACAAGTGTTTCCATTTCAGAGACCACAACCAAATATTTCTTTAAATTTTCGAGTTATTATGCCGAAGCAGTCCCATAAAAGTCTAACTTTCGGTGCCCCCCTATGGACGACTGCTTCAAATGCAGTCGTGGCAGCGGTGTGCAAGCAATGCAAATCTTGACTCGTTACTGATTGACCGGAATTTTTTTCGAAGTAGAAGCTGACATTACATCTCTTTGGAATATGAACGCAATTTTGTTTCAGGCTCTCCGATTGTGGAGAGTGACGACGATCAATTTCAAAATCAAAAGACTTGTCACAGTGGGTAGTTCAGCAGAGTTCACGGGAAAAAGAATAATAGTCCAGATAATTTGGATTTGTGTGGCAGTTCTGGAGATGATTATTCGTAATTTACTGTTAACTGATCATGTGTGCTAATCATCAAAATGGATCATACGGAACTCTACCAAATGCTCTTATAGTGTCAAAGAAGCGGGTCATTACATTTGTCAGTACTTGCCTCGTAGGTTTAACGGAAAGTGGATCCAGCATCAACAGGAATAATACACTACTGGCCATTAATACTGCTACACCAAGAAGAAATGCAGATGATAAACGGGTATTCATTGTGTAAGTAGGCTGTTTAGGTTCTTATATTGGTAACGCCACGTAGCGCTCTGTATGAAAATCACTGGCTGTGCTGTGTGCAGTCTGTGGCTAGATTGCATTGTTGTCTGCCACTGTAGTGTTGGGCAGCTGGATGTGAACAGCGCGTAGCGTTGCGCAGTTGGAGGTGAGCCGCCAGCAGTGGCGGATGTGGGGAGAGAGATGGCGGGGTTTTGAAATTTGTAAGACTGGATGTCATGAACTGCTATATATATTATGACTATTAAGGTAAATACATCATTTGTTCTCTATCAAAATCTTTCATTTGCTAACTATGCCTATCAGTAGTTAGTACCTTTAGTAGTTAGAATCTTTTATTTAGCTGGCAGTAGAGGCGCTCGCTATATTGCAGTAGTTCGAGTAACGAAGATTTTTGTGAGGTAAGTGATTTGTGAAAGGTATAGGTTAATGTTAGTCAGGGCCATTCTCTTGTAGGGATTATTGAAAGTCAGATTGCGTTGTCAGTTTAAGCCCAGTCACGTGTATAATTTTTCAAAAGGGGAAGTTTCAACTGGACAAATATATCATACTAGAACTGACATATGATTACGTTTTAACGCAGTTTGGGTGCATAGATCCCGCGAAATCAGTACCCAGAACAACCAGATCTGGCCGTAATAACGGACTTGATACGCCTGGGCAATGAGTCAAACAGAGCTTGGATGGCGTGTACAGATACAGCTGCCCATGCAGCTTCAACACGATACCACAGTTCATCAAGAGTAGTGACTGACGTATTGTGACGAGCCAGTTGCTCGGCCACCATTGACCAGACGTTTTCAGTTGGTGAGAGATCTGGAGAATGTGCTGGCCAGGGCAGCAGTTGAACTTTTTCTGTATCCAGAAAGGCCCGTACAGGACCTGCAACATGCGGTCGTACATTATCCTGCTGAAATGTAGGGTTTCGCAGGGATCGAATGAAGGGTAGAGCCACGGGTCGTAACACATCTGAAATGTAACGTCCACTGTTCAAAGTGTCGTCAATGCGAACAAGAGGTGAACGAGTGTGTTTGTTGGGGTTTATGGGCGCTCAACATCGAGGTCATCAGCGCCCGAGGTGAACGAGACGTGTAACCAGTGGCACGCCATACCACCACGCCCTTGTGATACGCCAATATGGCGATGACGAATACACGCTTCCAATGTGCGTTCACCGCGATGTCGCCAAACACGGATGCGACCATCATGATGCTGTAAACAGAACCAGGATTCATCCCAAAAAGTGACGTTTTGCCAATCGTGCACCCAGGTTCGTCGTTGAGTACACCATCGCAGGTACTCCTGTCTGTGATGCAGCGTCAATGGTAACCGCAGCTATGGTCTCCCAGCTGATAGGTCATGCTGCTGCAAATGTCGTCGAACTGTTCGTGCAGATGGTTATTGTCTTGCAAACGTCCCCATCTGTTAACTGAGGGATCGAGACGTGGCTGCACGATCCGTTACAGCCATGCGGATAAGATGCCTGTCATCTCGACTGCTAGCGATACGAGGCCATTGGGATCCAGCACGGCGTTCCGTATTACCCTCCTGAAGTCACTGATTCTATATTCTGCTGACAGTCAGCAATATCGCGATAGGATAAACCGCAATCGCGATAGGCTACTATCCGACCTTTATCAAAGTCGGAAACGTGATGGTACGCATTTCTCCTCCTTACACCAGGCATCACAACAACGTTTCAACAGGCAACGCCGGTCAACTGCTGTCTGTGTATGAGAAATCGGTTGGAAACTTTCCTCATGTCAACACGTTGTAGGTGTCGCCACCGGCGCCAACCTCGTGGAATGCTCTGAAAAGCTAATCATTTGCATATCACAGCATCTTCTTCCTGTCGGGTAAATTTCGCGTCTGTAGCACGTCATCTTCGTGGTGTAGCAATTTTATTGTCAAGTAGTGTAAATATGTATATGTATTATTTGTGATGACTGGAGTGTAATCGTGTTTTTTACGGGACGTATTAAGGTCAAACCACCAATTTACTTTTCTATTTACCGCAGCGATTCTCGATCTCTCCACTGACAGTCCAATCCCTTTACATAATCCAGCTGTTGTGAATGATTTTTCTCTTTTTTTTCTCTTATCCTCCCAGCTTCTACTAATCATTACGATGCTTTTAGTAGTGTCTAAGCGGCATCAAATTATTATACTTTTGCACCTGAAGAGGTTTAGGGAATGTTACAGAGCTGTTCTTCACAACTGGTGTTCTCCATTTACTGATAAATCAGCTAAATGTTTACAATAGCCATTAAATGCACTCAGTTACCACAGCGCCACAGAAAATTTTAAACTCGTAGAGCAGGTTAGGCAGCAGATACAAGATTATCTTGCAATTTTCATTCCCCCCAGAATAACTCGGAAATTAAGGACCCCTTCGTCCTGCCAGGACTACGTGGTCTGACTGGTAGCTGCCTTGTTGAGTGCGCCACTAGTGAAAAAAAAGGCACGTAGAATCGCCATCTTCACTTCGTCTGGATAGCGAATGCGGCAAATATTGGTTGAAAGTATCCACCGACAGCCACTGTAAAATGGCTCGCGAAGAACATACAGGTGAACTGAAGCGCCACGGGCCCCAGGTCGCCGGAGGCTCGTGTTAGCCTGCATGCGCTCAACACACGTGACCTAAGAAGGTGGCGGTGGCGCTGCGGCTCCGCAGAAGCCACTGAGCTGCCGTCTGCGCCCCGCCCCCCCCCCCCCCCCCCCCAACTGGCTGCTATTTCCGGCAGCCCGTCGCCCACGCTTCCGCCCCCCAACAAGCGACGTCCTCCACTTTGTAGAGGTACGGCTGCTAAAATCGTATCAGTTAACTCACGTGTAAATTACGTCATCTACGTACGTGTATTACTAAAGGGCTAAAACGACCAAGGGCCGCTATTGCAGGCATACAGTTTCCGGGGGCTGCAAAACCATTTTAATGGTTCATATAACTATTGACATAATTTAAAAATTTAAAATACTGCCAAATTCAAACGAACGTATTGTTCCTGAGATTAGCTAAGTTTTACAAAAGCCCGAAATTTAGTGCGAATTTCAATGAGAGATGCTTTTAATACTTTCCAAAACGAAACTCTGTCTCGAATCGTGGTAGAAAATCCAAAGATATTCTGGTCATATGTAAAGTATTCCAGAGACAAGGTGTAATCAGTTCCTTCACCGCGCGATAGGTGATGTCATTGTTAACAGTGCCACTTTGCAGAGTTACTGAATACGGTTTTCCGAAACTCCTTCACTAAAGAAGATGAAGTAATTATTTCAGAATTCGAACCTAGAACAACTGTTCCATAAAAACACTGGAGAACTGCCGGATATCGGTAAAGTCCTGCCACGATATTTCGGCGCAGAGTCTTCTGGCCATCTTCAGGTGAGGCCACTGTAGTAGTACTGGCACTCACCTGAAGATGGCCAGAAGACTCTGCGCCGGAATAGCGTGACAGGACGTTACTGATATCCGGCAGTTCTCCCGTGTTTTTATAGAACAATCAGTACGCCGGGAAAGCTTTAAACATCACTAGAACAACTCCCAACATAACTTAGAAGTAGATATCCTCAGACTAGCGAAGCACCTTAAATCACTTAATAAAGGTAAGCCTCCGGTGCAGGTTGTGTACCAGTCAGGTTCCCTTTCAGAGGAATTAATAAAACCGCCAAACTGCAGGGACGGATTCCTGATTGGAAATGGAGGAAGAAATATCCTATAAACATGTGTCCAAAAATGCATTGTTGTCATTGTAGATGGCACTGACGACCGAATATTCCTGTGACCAAGTGCTGTGTGTTCCTCGCGTGTTGCAGGCTGTCTGATTGGCGGACCGTACTGTAAGCAGATGATTGGTACGGTATTCATGTCGAGAACAAGTCCAGATGGTGTTTATGTACGGCCAAGTGGATGGAACCGGTCGAGAGGCATAACCCTGTCCTCGAAGTCTGGTGTACCCACAATCCGCCGCCTCCCTGCACGTTCGTCTGTCTGAAAGAACTTATGATCATACAAAAGCCCGTAGAGAATTTGAAATTTGTTAAGTGCTTGGTGTCTGTGAGGGTACTTGTTTTGGTATAGCCGTAATGCCTCTCGACCGTTTCCATCTGCTTGGCCGTACACAAATACCCTCTCGGCTTGTTCCCGACATGAATACCGGACCATTCTGCTGCATACAATACGCTGCGTCAATGACACAGCCTGAAACACACAAGTAACACACGGTGCATGGTCAGAGGAACTTTCATGCGTCAGTGCCATCTACCGTGGCAACGATGCATTTCTGGACACATGTTCATAGGACCTTTCTTCCTCCATTTCCAATCAGGGATCCGTCCCTGCATTTTGGCGGTTGTATTAATGTACACGCCGGCCGGTGTGGTCGAGCGGTTCTAGGCGCTTCAGTCTGGAACCGTGCGACCGCTACGGTCGCAGGTTCGAATCCTGCCTCGGGCACGGATGTGTGTGATGTCCTTAGGTTAGTTAGGTAAAAGTAGTTCTAAGTTCTAGGGGACTGATGACCTCAGATATTAAGTCCCATAGTACTCAGAGTCATTTGAACTATTAATGTTCTCGCTGTATGTACAGCCACCGGAATGGTAAAGGACGCTAAGCTGGACGCCTTTGTCAAAACATGGTCCAATCAAAAGACAGCCGAACTATCTGTTCTTTGCTACTACACTCCTGGAAATTGAAATAAGAACACCGTGAATTCATTGTCCCAGGAAGGGGAAACTTTATTGACACATTCCTGGGGTCAGATACATCACATGATCACACTGACAGAACCACAGGCACATAGACACAGGCAACAGAGCATGCACAATGTCGGCACTAGTGCAGTGTATATCCACCTTTCGCAGCAATGCAGGCTGCTATTCTCCCATGGAGACGATCGTAGAGATGCTGGATGTAGTCCTGTGGAACGGCTTGCCATGCCATTTCCACCTGGCGCCTCAGTTGGACCAGCGTTCGTGCTGGACGTGCAGACCGCGTGAGACGACGCTTCATCCAGTCCCAAACATGCTCAATGGGGGACAGATCCGGAGATCTTGCTGGCCAGGGTAGTTGACTTACACCTTCTAGAGCACGTTGGGTGGCACAGGATACATGCGGACGTGCATAGTCCTGTTGGAACAGCAAGTTCCCTTGCCGGTCTAGGAATGGTAGAACGATGGGTTCGATGACGGTTTGGATGTACCGTGCACTATTCAGTGTCCCCTCGACGATCACCAGTGGTGTACGGCCAGCGTAGGAGATCGCTCCCCACACCATGATGCCGGGTGTTGGCCCTGTGTGCCTCGGTCGTATGCAGTCCTGATTGTGGCGCTCACCTGCACGGCGCCAAACACGCATACGACCATCATTGGCACCAAGGCAGAAGCGACTCTCATCACTGAAGACGACACGTCTCCATTCGTCCCTCCATTCACACCTGTCGCGACACCACTGGAGGCGGGCTGCACGATGTTGGGGCGTGAGCGGAAGACGGCCTAACGGTGTGCGGGACCGTAGCCCAGCTTCATGGAGACGGTTGCGAATGGTCCTCGCCGATACCCCAGGAGCAACAGTGTCCCTAATTTGCTGGGAAGTGGCGGTGCGGTCCCCTACGGCACTGCGTAGGATCCTACGGTCTTGGCGTGCATCCGTGCATCGCTGCGGTCCGGTCCCAGGTCGACGGGCACGTGCACCTTCCGCCGACCACTGGTGACAACATCGATGTACTGTGGAGACCTCACGCCCCACGTGTTGAGCAATTCGGCGGTACGTCCACCCGGCCTCCCGCATGTCCACTATACGCCCTCGCTCAAAGTCCGTCAACTGCACATACGGTTCACGTCCACGCTGTCGCGGCATGCTACCAGTGTTAAAGACTGCGATGGAGCTCCGTATGCCACGGCAAACTGGCTGACACTGACGGCGGCGGTGCACAAATGCTGCGCAGCTAGCGCCATTCGACGGCCAACACCGCGGTTCCTGGTGTGTCCGCTGTGCCGTGCGTGTGATCACTGCTTGTACAGCCCTCTCGCAGTGTCAGGAGCAAGTATGGTGGGTCTGACACACCGGTGTCAATGTGTTCTTTTTTCCATTTCCAGGAGTGTATTTATTCTTACAGCGTTGAGGTAAGTTCTCCACAACTTCAAATAAAGTATTGATTGAGATCAAGTTTCGTTCATATGTTTTTCTAGGAAGAATACATTCCTAAGGCCCATATTACACTGTCAACGTCCTTGACAAATCTTTTATATAACTACCACAGTTCCCTGTCAAGGATTTTATAAAATTTGTCTAATAAAATTTGACCGACATCTTGCGCAGTGCAACATGGGTCTTAGAGAATCGAAAACTTTCCATATACAGACAACCCCAGCGATGGTTCGTACAAAATTTTACCACTGTGCTACAATGCGCTGGCCTATATCCTTTTTTACTTACAAGGATAGTAATCGTAACTAAATTGAATGTATTACTTTTACGTCTATAAACTGAACTATTTAAATGTATTTAAACTTTTTGATTAATACGTTGTGAGTAATAAGATAAAACAAAAAAGATTTGTAACAATAGTATTCGAACCCGATCAAAGAAATTGCTAATCCTTTGATAAGGACACAGCAACAACACGTCAAATACTTCTCAGAAATCCCTCATGCTCTACGCTTGCACAATACCTTACACAGACATTCAATACTGACCTAGTGTTACGAACAAGGTAGCACTCTTAGTGGCAGATGGGATGACGCCACATCGGAGCATGAGCAGTGGAAAACAGACGGCTTCGTCCTTTCTCAGAGTTGATCGTAGTGCTGCTTATCATGATTTCACCATTCGACACTAGTATCTTTTTATCGTACCTAGAAACCCTCAAAACATGTTTTGTCCGTTTTATTTGCATATCAGTATGCATTCTAAGAGAAATGGCGTAATTTTAGAATGGTGTGCTGAAGGAGCACTTTGAGGAACGCATTCTGGCTCTAGGGTACCCAGAGGCCACTGGCATGGGCCTCGATTGGCCGCCATATTCTCCGGATCCAAACACATACGACTGTTTTTTGTGGGGTTGTATTAAAGACAAGGTGTGCCGAGCGGGATAGAGACGCGGTCTTGGGAGCCTTGTTACGGTTTGCATCCAGCCGGAAATCTGTAAAATTTGCACCCAGCCGACTTGGAAACTTCCTGCTCACTACGTCACCTGCACCCCGACTTCTCGCTAGCCCACTCCTCCTACCCGCAGTGGGGTGCTGTGGACCCTGTCCGAGCCGCGTCGACGCCGAAACGCAAATGGCCAACGTAAACAAAATATCCCCGAAATAAGAGCGCCGCGAATTGTCTGTATAACGTTCTACTTTATTCGCTCTTTCATATGCATATCGCATTGGTTCTTGTTGTTTTAACGTCCATATCCTACTCATCCCTCTTTTGTGGTACATATTTACATCTACATCCGCATGACTGCTTTGCAGATTTCGCTTAAGTGCCTGGAAGAGGGTCATCGAACCAGTTTCACACTATTTCTCCACCGTTTCAATCCTTGAACAGAACGCGTGAAAAACAAACACCTAAATCTTTCGTTGCGATCTCCGATTTATCTTCTTTTATTTGATGAACGTTTCTCCCTATATGGATGGGCGTCACCAAAATATTTTCACGATCAGGCATAAAAGTTTGAAATTTCGTGAAAAGATCTCGCCATAACGGAGAACGCCTTTGTTTTAATGATGGCCACCCTAAACACCGTACCATCTCCGTGA
The DNA here is from genome assembly GCF_021461385.2 of Schistocerca piceifrons. Classification (NCBI taxonomy): domain Eukaryota; kingdom Metazoa; phylum Arthropoda; class Insecta; order Orthoptera; family Acrididae; genus Schistocerca; species Schistocerca piceifrons. The sequence continues at coordinate 497,545,746 of NC_060139.1, read as the reverse complement.
CACTCTGTTCCCTATTGCGCGATAATATAGAACGACATACCCTTCTTTGAATTTTTCCGCTTTCTTCTCTAAGCTCTATCTGGTTAGGATCCCGTACGCACAGAAGTACTCTAGCAGAGGACGGACAAGCGTAGATTAGGCCCTCTTTTTAGTGGATTTGTTGCGTATTCTAAGTTTTCTGCTAACAAAATGCTGCTATGGTTCGCCTTCCCCTCAACATTATCTGTTTCATCGTTCCATTTACAGTTGTTCGTAACTCTTATACCTAGATATTTAGTAGAGCTTACAGTCTTTAGATTGGTGTGATTTGTAATGTAACTGAAATTTAACGGATGCCTTTTAGCACTCATGTGGGTGACTTCGCACTTTTCGTACAGTAGAGATATTTCGTCTAAATCGTTTTACAATTGGTTTTGATATGCTCATTACTTTCCACTGCATTCAGTGAATCCATAGAAGAGATGCAAATCGGCTGATGTTTAGTCGTGAAACCTATCCGTACCGTTGTGTACCACTAACAACATACTAACACTGCCGGAAATACCAACCCGAAACTGGGCCGAGCAGTACTGAATGCAAGCCTGAAGACCAAAAGTAAAGTAGACCTTTCTGTTGCCAACAGCACGTACTGTGAGTGTGAATAGCACAATTTCGCGCAGATTACCTGACCACGGTATTACTGCACTTGGCCTCCCGTGGCTTTTATCAGGAACACGCGGTGACGTTACGGAGCGCAAGTACAGTGGTGGCTGGGAGAAACGCATGATACTGTGCATGATTTCAAGACTGCTGTGCGTATACTGTCCTGTGGTTCAGCGTGTCCTCGTGAAATGTGACGACAAAGTCTAACGATATGCCGACCGAAATGACCCCACTACCACATGTAATAATGTTGCGGTCGACTAATACAGTCGACGTTTTCACTGTTGTGCAGATATTTTCGACGAAGTTCCGATACAACGTCTAAGAAATCAAACGGAATGTAATTACTCCGTAACAAGTCAGCGGAAACAACGGGTCTCTTACGCCACAACGCTCAAAAGATACCCTGGGCAAATTCCGAAATTTTGTCGGTCGAGATCTGGTTCACCCTGCATATGTGCAAAATTACCTTTTCATTAGAACGACAGCCCAATTTTTGTACGTTACATCTACAGCTATACTATGTGAACCACTGTGAAGTGAGTGACACCGAGTACGTCCCCGTCTACCAGTTATTAGTGCTTTTTCTTATTCTGTTCACTGTACCATATATTGATTCTCGAGTACAGACCACATCTTATTTTAAAGTATACCTTGTCGAGTAGAAGAGATTCGAATTTTAAAATCCATGTTTGTAAGTCGGTTTTAATGTTTTCCGATTTATTTTATTGTAAGAACGTTATTGGGTCCGACATACAATTCAAATAATTGTAATCAGTTTCAGTTGTAAAAATATAGGCAGTACAGCTCTTGTTCGAACCATCTCCACTCCCCTTCGTTAGTAAACGACGTAAAGCCGGGCCAGCCAGCCTCTCGACTCCCCTATTTGCGTGCAAGTCGCGAAGTATGGGCGGAATGGTTAGTGGGCCCTTCCTCGATCTTTTCTGGGTGCAAACCTCACCGGGTGCACGTTTCATTGGGTTCAGGTTACACGACACCGTGAAGCCGTGGGGAAAAAGTTAGTAACAAAAAAAAACAAAAAAAACGGACTTTTGGATGTTCTTTTACATGCATCTCTTTTGTTGTTTTGGAGTTAGGTTGGCACTCTCAAAAGTTTTTTAAATTCTTTCTAGTAAAAGTTGCATATAGGGTGCAGCACAGCTAACAGCGAATATTGACACTGTGCACTGTCAAAGTATACCATATCAGGAGGAAAAATGTTCCAGTAATCATGGAGCCGGTAACGATCCGTTTGTAACTTTATTGCGAATGGTTATTTACATCCTGCCAGTGCCTTCCATAAGAAACACTGCTGCATGCAGTATAAAAGAATTTCAAATGTAAAGTTTGCTGTTAATCCCTCATACAACTGGAATGAAATTTCATACACGGTCCATAACTGTGAAATATGGTACATGGGATCTTCTGCTGAGGCATGAAACGACGTCCAACAGGAAAGTACGGCCGAAAATGGATAGGTCGGACAGTGCTGTGCGTTGAACTTACAAATCAACTGGATGCAAGCCTCTGAAATTATATAGAAAGCGAAGTCTACAGTACTCCCGTTGATACGGTCGAGGAACTGGAGCAGCGGATCCTACAGTCTTGTCAAGATCTGCGAGACGATCTACGGGAGTTCTTAGCTCTCTGCAGAGATGACTGCAGTTTCCAGTCAAATACGAGGAAGACACGTGGAACTTCTTTAAATGGCGCGACTGTACATCAGCTGGTAACATGTAACCCGCTGAAGTAGTAATGGATTCCTTGTAAAGGTAGGCCATGGGTGAAACTGACTCCAGTATCAGGGCGGCCTAGTCGAAACGTCAACATATGAAATAAATTTGTATTAATTAGGATAACATTTCGTACTAAATTCAGTTATTGTTATGCCGTGTGGCTAGGGCCTCCCGTTCGCCTCGTGCAAGTCTGTTGACGCCACTTCGGTGACTTGCGTGTCGATGGGGATGAAATGATGATGATACAGTCCCCGATCGGAGAAAACTCCGACCCAGCCGGGAATCGAACCCGGGCCGTTAGGTATGACATTCCGTCGCGCTGACCACTCAGCTACCAGGGGCGGACAGTAAATTCAGTGACAGCCTGTAACTACACTTTCGCGGTTATTTACTGGAATGTTTTTGCTCCTGTTGTCGTATACTTCTATACTTGTAAGTTTTGCTGTCATTAACTATACGTCCAGTATGTATCAGAACCGTGGTGATTTCTGTCTCTACACATGTGGAAAAAGAAGTTGGTTCACCACATCAGGCGTTTCGCCGTCTGATTTGTTCTTCTCCTGGTGTAAGACAGATTTTGGAAGGTGGGTGTGGCAGCAACACTGGAATGAAGGGAAGGGAACAAGGTAGGAAGAAATGCATGGCGGTGGCTAACTAGTCTAAAAATAACTGACAACGGAAGGGGTATGATCGAAGTAGCTTGACTTTTTGCCTCTGAAAGGTGACACGCTAACTCGGCCCTGCCACCGGACTTTTTACGGCTCTTTCGCTGTGCTCCAGACCGCAGGAGTTTATGATTTCCGGAGGCAGTTAAAGAAAGCACAGCCCCAATTTCCCGGTTACGTAGGAGTGTGTCACGGCGTCTATTCCTGACAAAGATTTATGTCACTGGAGGTCGCCGGCCTGGCGAGAGAATGTCTCGCTGTGTAACAAACTGACGATCGTGAAATGCGCCCTACAATTCCTTAATGTACCTAAAGAATGATTTCAGCCAAGCCCTCTTAATGCAAATGAATTTCTCTGATTTCATATTTGCGACCATTTCGCGAGATTTAAGTAAGAGGAAGTAATCTATTACTATTGGAAATAGTAAACCTTCTGCGGGATGTAAGCAGGAGGAAGTACACTACTGGGCATTAAAATTGCTACACCACGTAGACGACGTGCTAAAGATGCGAAATTTAACCGACAGGAAGAAGATGCTGTGATATGCAAATGATTAGCTTTCCACAGTATTCACACAGGGTTGGCGCCGGTGGCGACACCTACAACGTGCTGACATGAGGAAAGTTTCCAACTGATTTCTCATACACAAACAGCACTGCACCGGCGTTGCCTGGTGAAACGTTGTTGTGATGCCTGGTGTAAGGAGGAGAAATGCGTACCATCACGTTTCCGACTTTGATAAAGATCGGATTTTAGCCTATCGCGATTGCGTTTATCGTATCACGACATTGCTGCTCGCGTTGGTCAAGATCTAATGACTGTTAGCAGAATATGGAATCGGTGGGTTCAAGAGGGTAATACGGACCGCCGTGAAGGATCCCAACGGCCTCGTATCACTAGCAGTCGAGATGACAGGCATCTTATCCGCATGGCTGTAACAGATCGTGCAGCCACGTCTCGATCCCTGAGTCAACAGATGGCGACGTTTGCAAGACAACAACCATCTGCACGAACAATTCGACGACGTTTGCAGCAGCATGGCCTATCAGCTCGGAGACCATGGCTGCGGTTACCCTTGACGCTGCATCACAGACAGGAGCGCCTGCGATGGTGTATTCGACGACGAACCTGGGTGCACGAATGGCAAAACATCATTTTTTCAGATGAATCCTGGTTCTGTTTACAGCATCATGATGGTCGCTTCCGTGTTTGACGACATCGCGATGAACGCACATTGGAGGCGTGTATTCGTCATCGCCATACTGGCGTATCACAAGGGCGTGATGGAATGGCGTGCCACTGGTTACACGTCTCGGACACCTCTTGTTCGCATTGACGACACTTTGAACAGTGGACGTTACATTTCTGATGTGTTATGACCTGTGGCTCTACCCTCGATTCGATCCCTGCGAAACCCTACATTTCAGCAGGATAATGCACGACCGCATGTTGCAGGTCCTGTACGGGCCTTTCTGGATACAGAAAATATTCGACTGCTGTCCTGGCCAGCACATTCTCCAGATCTTTAAACAATTGAAAACGTCTGGTCAATGGTGGTCGAGCAACTGGCTCGTCACAATACGCCAGTCACTACTCTTGATGAACTGTGGTACCATGTTGAAGCTGCATGGGCAGCTGTACCTGTACACGCCATACAAGCTCTGTTTCACTCAATGCCCAGGCGTATCAAGGCCGTTATTACGGCCAGAGGTGGTTGTTCTGGGTACTGATTTCTCAGGATCTTTGCACCCAAACTGCGTGAAAATGTAATCACATGTCAGTTCTAGTATAATATATTTGTCCAATGAATACCCGTTTATCATCTGCATTTCTTCTTGGTGTAGCAATTTTAATGGCCAGTAGTGTAATATGCTGCCAGACTTACTGAATATAGTAAATCTCTCTGTGAACCATAAAGCATTTTCAGCAGCATCTGGCATTGGATTTCGGTAAGCGTTTCCCTGGCCTCCCAGTTCTTACTCGTAAAAGAAACCTCCTCTTCTCGTCCATTAGAATTTATTAATCGCTCTCGCTCTTATTTACACTGGAATTGACTCCGATGCGTTAAATACATTTTCCAATGGTTCTATAACGAAAGAGGCAACACTACATATGGTGTCCCACAAAGCAAATGTCACAGTTTTCATAGTGACCCCATGTTTTCGTTAGAGCTGTATTGTTAAATGGTTCATTAGACTGGTAGCTGCTAGGTCAGAGGTGCATAAATATTTATCAGATAAAAAGTTATAATAATAAGCAGCCGTGGGACGTGTGTCTTCCCTTCTGTAAAGTACCTTGCGGGGTCTCAGATTAACTGGTTGTTGTGCAGAATGAAATGGAACGAGCATGCAAGGATTATAGTAGGGAAGGCCAATAGTCGGCTTCAGTTTATTGCGAGAATTTTATGAAAATCCGGTTCTTCTGTAAAGGAGAGCGCATATAAGAGATTAGTGCGAGCCATTCTTGAGTACTGCTCAAGTGATTCGCATGCGCTCCATGTCGGATTAAAGGAAGACATCGAAGAAATTCAGAGGTGGTCAGCTAGGTTTATTACCGTAGATTCGAATAAGACGCAAGTATAACAGAGATGCTTCGTTAACTCAAACGGGAATTCCTATATGGAAGCTGACATTCTTTTCGAGGAACGCTATTGAGAAACTTTAGAGAACCAGCTTTTGAGGCTAATTACAGAACGTTTCTACTCTCTCCAACGTACTTTCCTCGTAAGGACCACGAAGATAAGAGAAATTAGGTCTCGTACGGAGGCATAAAGACAGTAGTTTTTCCCTCACTATATTTGCGAGTGCAACAGGAAAGGAAGTGACTAGTAGTGCAACAGGATACCCTCTGCCACGCACCGTACGTTGGCTTGCCAATTATGTATATAGACGTAGATGTAGGTTATCAATAGGCACATTCTTTGCAGTATTACATCTATATGTAAACATTTGAACGCTTTGTTAGAGACTGCGATCAAATATGTGATAAATACTATTTGAATCTGCGTAGATGATAACTTTTGCAAAAATAAACGTTATATTTCCATACATAACTGCTTTACGGCTCAATACATTTTGTCTAGAGAACATTTTATCTATTTTTGTCTGATTTCGTGTTTCTGTGTTTCATTCGGAAGAATAAATTTGTTCCATCTTTGCATGCCTCGTTTACAGCAAAGAAAATTTCTTCATTCGTCGTAGATTTATTCCTCCGCCCATTTGTCTTTAGTAAAGTGGGTGAACAATACCTGCGCTTTTTGCCTTCGCAACGACTGACGTGTTAGCAGGTGCTCTTTTGAGCTCTGATTTTCGTCGCGTTTTCTTGTTCTGCATTTAATAACTTTGCATAAAACGAATCAGTCGCTATTTTGCCGTTTTGCAAGAAGTCCATGATAAGTATGCCCTGTGAATCCTAAAAAAGCAATCGCCATCACATCTACGGCTGATAAGAATTCTATCGTTTATCTCCAAAGGCATTTACATCTTTACAGATTGGGCTCTTGTTTAGTTATTATAGGGTTATTATTATCATTATTATTATTGTTATTATTAATGTTTTTATGATTATTATTAGATTTCGAACATCTACGGACAACATCAAGTAAGTTCCATCTGAGTTTGCTTTCTTTCCTGATTTTCGGTCTTCGCCGTATTTCTTCATTCATTCATTCATTCATTTATTCATTCACTGTTTCTTTTTTTATTTCACCTGTCCATAAAGTGATGTGCTTTCTGACCTTTTCCTAAAACTTCCTGAGCTTCCTACAACTATTTCGAAAAGCTGGCCTGTCTATTATTTCTGGTTTCGTAACGTTAATTTCTGCTAAGTTCTTTTTTGACGTCCCTGAACCAACTGGAGCAAAGTGTAATGTAAACATAAAGACACTGTATAAATGCAGACATTGTTATCATAAATGATACATATTCCTCGACGTGCTAAAAAGACGATAGTAAAATATTTGTCTCTACCAGTGCGGGAATTACGAAATGTGCGAGCATAAGGATTGTGTACAACATGACGCACAGGGGTTTGTGTCGGTCCTGGAGGCGTGCACGGATAGGTGATGCGATTAAGGCACTCTCGCTTTAAGCGTGAATCCAGGAACGGTCTCGTCCGGCACAAATTTTCATGTATCACAAACAGCTGACGTCGATACGTACTCGCAATTACGAATCCATTTCGTAACCTTGTTTGCGTCACGCATGGAGAGTGCTCTCACTGCCCTCTCCACTCAATACACCAGATGAGCAAGCCGGTGGTTGCTGTTGGGATCCACTATGTCTTTTTAATGTTTCTTTGGTGTTTCGAGATTCTTCGAATACTGGTTTCGTAACGGACTTTTTCGTTTTGGTAACTTCTTTGGTTCCAGTTTCATAGGGTGGGACACGGAACTTTTGTTCCTCACTCATCACAGAGTGGAAGACAAACGCAGTTCTTTTACGGTTTATGCGAGTGATACCCAGTCACCAGTTTGCTGTTACATTTTCATTTTTGTATGATTCCTTATCCGTGATTCTGTTTCCATCGTTACAGTGTATGCGAGATGATGAATTGGTGAAGGCGGAAAGCCTCGCTCGCGGGGTGGAATCAGAGCTAACTATTTGTAGTATCGTTCCCATAACCGATCGCGGTCCTCTGGTTTGGAGCCGAGTGGAAGGCTTAAACCAGAGGCTCAGACGATTCTGCGGAGATCTGGGGTGCAAATTTCTCGACCTCCGCTATCGGGTGGAGAAATGTAGGGTCCCCCTGAATAGGTCAGGCGTGCACTACACGCCGGAAGTGGCTACAAGGGTAGCGGAGTACGTGTGGAGTGCACATGGGGGTTTTTTAGGTTAGAGAATCCCCTCCCTAGGCCCGACAAGACGCCTCCTGAGACGCAGCAAGGTAGGAGTAGGCAAAATGCAACAGGGAATAACAATATTAATGTGCTAATAGTAAACTGCAGGAGCGTCTACAGAAAGGTCCCAGAACTGCTCTCATTAATAAACGGTCACAACGCTCATATAGTACTAGGGACAGAAAGTTGGCTGAAACCAGACGTAAACAGTAATGAAATCCTAAACTCAGATTGGAATGTATACCGCAGAGACAGGCTGGACAGTGAAGGGGGAGGCGTGTTTATAGCGATAAGAAGTGCAATAGTATCGAAGGAAATTGACGGAGATCCGAAATGTCAAATGATTTGGGTGAAGGTCACGGTTAAAGCAGGCTCAGACATGGTAATTGGATGTCTCTATAGACCCCCTGGCTCAGCAGTTGTTGTGGCTGAGCACCTAAAGGATAATTTGGAAAATATTTCGAGTAGATTTCCCCACCATGTTATAGTTCTGGGTGGAGATTTTAATTTGCCGGATATAGACTGGGAGACTCAGACGTTCATAACGGGTGGCAGGGACAAAGAATCCAGTGAAATTTTTTTAAGTGCTTTATCTGAAAACTACCTTGAGCAGTTAAACAGAGAACCGACTCGTGGCGATAACATATTAGACCTTCTGGTGACAAACAGACCCGAACTATCTGAAAAAGTTAACGCAGAACAGGGAATCAGCGATCATAAAGCGGTTACGGCATCGATGATTTCAGCCGTAAATAGGAATATTAAAAAGGGTAGGAAGATTTTTCTGTTTAGAAAAAGTGACAAAAAGCAGATTTCAGAGTACCTGTTGGCTCAACACAAAAGTTTTGTCTCAAGTACAGATAGTGTTGAGGATCAGTGGACAAAGTTCAAAACCGTCGTACAATATGCGTTAGATGATTATGTGCCAAGCAATATCGTAAGAGATGGAAAAGAGCCACCGTGGTACAACAACCGAGTTAGAAAACTGCTGCGGAAGCAAAGGGAACTTAACAGCAAACATAAACATAGCCAAAGCCTTGCAGACAAACAAAAATTACGCGAAGCGAAATGTAGTGTGAGGAGGGCTATGCGAGAGGCGTTCAGTGAATTCGAAAGTAAAGTTCTATGTACTGATTTGGCAGAAAATCCAAAGAAATTTTGGTCTTATGTCAAAGCGGTACGTGGATCAAAACAAAATGTCCAGACCTCTGTGACCAAAATGGTACTGAAACAGAGGATGACAGACTAAAGGCCGAAATACTAAATGTCTTTTTCCAAAGTTGTTTCACAGACGAAGATTGCACTGTAGTTCCTTCTCTAGATTGTCGCACAGATGACAAAATGGTAGATATCGAAATAGACGACAGAGGGATAGAGAAACAATTAAAATCGCTCAAAAGAGGAAAGGCCTCTGGACCTGATGGGATACCAGTTCAATTTTACACAGAGTAAGCGAAGAAACTTGCCCCCCTTCTTGCAGCGGTGTACCGTAGGTCTCTAGAAGAGCGTAGCGTTCCAAAGGATTGGAAAAGGGCACAGGTCATCCCCGTTTCCAAGAAGGGACGTCGAGCAGATGTGCGGAACTATAGACCTATATCTCTAACGTCGATCAGTTGTAGAATTTTGGAACACGTATTGTGTTCGAGTATAATGACTTTTCTGGAGACTAGAAATCTACTCTGTAGGAATCAGCATGGGTTTCGAAAAAGACGGTCATGTGAAACCCAGCTCGCGCTATTCGTCCACGAGACTCAGAGGGCCATAGACACGGGTTCACAGGTAGATGCCGTGTTTCTTGACTTCCGCGAGGCGTTCGATACAGCTCCCCACAGTCGTTTAATGAACAAAGTAAGAGCATATGGACTATCAGACCAATTGTGTGATTGGATTGAGGAGTTCCTAGATAACAGGACGCAGCAAGTCATTCTCAATGGAGAGAAGTCTTCCGAAGTAAGAGTGATTTCAGGTGTGCCGCAGGGGAGTGTCGTAGGACCGATGCTATTCACAATATACATAAATGACCTTGTGGATGACATCGGAAGTTCACTGAGGCTTTTGCGGATGATGCTGTGGTGTATCGAGAGGTTGTAACAATGGAAAATTGTACTGAAATGCAGGAGGATCTGCAGCGAATTGACGCATGGTGCAGGGAATGGCAATTGAATCTCAATGTAGACAAGTGTAATGTGCTGCGAATACACAGAAAGATAGATCCTTTATCATTTAGCTACAAAATAGCAGGCCAGCAACTGGAAGCAGTTAATACCATAAATTATCTGGGAGTACGCATTAGGAGTGATTTAAAATGGAATGATCATATAATGTTGATCGTCGGTAAAGCAGATGCCAGACTGAGATTCATTGGAAGAATCCTAAGGAAATGCAATCCGAAAACAAAGGAAGTAGGTTACAGTACGCTTGTTCGCCCACTGCTTGAATACTGCTCAGCAGTGTGGGATCCGTACCAGATAGGGTTGATAGAAGATATAGAGAAGATCCAACGGAGAGCAGCGCGCTTCGTTACAGGATCATTTAGTAATCGCGAAAGCGTTACGGAGATGATAGATAAACTCCAGTGGAAGACTCTGCAGGAGAGACGCTCAGTAGCTCGGTACGGGCTTTTGTCAAAGTTTCGAGAACATACCTTCACCGAAGAGTCAAGCAGTATATTGCTCCCTCCTACGTATATCTCGCGAAGAGACCATGAGGATAAAATCAGAGAGATTAGAGCCCACACAGAGGCATACCGACAATCCTTCTTTCCACGAACAATACGAGACTGGAATAGAAGGGAGAACCGATAGAGGTACTCAAGGTACCCTCCGCCACACACCGTCAGGTGGCTTGCGGAGTATGGATGTAGATGTAGATGTAGATGAAATCATATTATGCCGTATCCGCCGGTCGTAAACAATAAAATTTTATTGGTTCAACAACTGTTGCGCGTTTTCTTCATTTTTTGAAAATCAGGCATAACATCACACTTCGAGCCATGATTAAGGGCTTGTTTGACGAAAGCGACAGAAACTGCTGTCATCCGAGGAAAAGCAAGTCAATCACTTTTATAAGGTACCGGAAGGGAGCCACATACAGACAGAACTTTAGTTTTATTTCTTAGATTTTCCCGGCGATTCATTGTCATCTCTTAGAGTCGGCTGTACTGCCAGTGATTCGCGTTGGGAAGACGTGGACCACCGGCAGTATAATCGATTCTACGACATGACAGGAGTTCAGTTGTTCGACGTACCTGCATACGTTAGATACTTGACCCACATCAGTTTCTTTGAAGGGTCCTGTAGCAAGCATTTATCGTGATATTCAGGAATGACCTTTAAGAAAGCCAATTTGCACAAGACTGGAATATCTAAGAACTGATATTCATCACACACTACTGTAATTATGTATGAGAGTAAAAGTGGAAGCAGCTGCTAGCAACATATTTCGGCAAACACAAAAGCAATATACAGCTGTACATCCAGGAAATTTATGTAAGCGTATAATTTCCGCTCTGAGTCGTACCAGAATAAATATGGATAATGTAGATGACTTACTTTCATTTTCAAGAAATAATGTCTCCAGCATCATAACCGTTCTAAACATGCAGATGGACCGTATGGCTCTTTACGTTTCTCCAAGCACCTCAACAGTAACGCACAGACGGGAAAAAGGCGTACATGGCGCAAACACATCGACAGGCGCACATGTTGTATAATAAAACAACAACAATTACGCTATTAAATGAAATAACGAACAACAAAAAATGCCACCCTGTTTCAATTCGTTGTGTGAATGTGGAGACCCTTCTGATGTAAGACATTTACATAATAAAATATTAAAGCTACAGCAGAAACTGCAAAATGTATTGAAATTTTGCTTGTTGCGATAACACCTATGGTGTTATGCCATTAGTCAACACCTGGTTGATCATGCTTGACTATATTGTTTAAACTTAATACTTTAAATGTTTATACAAATGTTATTAGTTTTTCTGCTATTTCTAACATCCTTTTTTTATTGATAAAACTGTGGTTGACATTTTATTAGATACATCACACTGCGGTGATTATTTTGATATGCTTGGATTTGCTTGGCACCTTCTATCGCCCACCAGCCTCATCTTCCGATGTAACCGAAAACTTTAGAGAAAACCTCAGTTCACTTGTACGTAAGTTTCTCAATCATTCTGCAATCATCGGTGGAGACTTTAATAATTCAACAATTAATTTGTAAAATTACAGTCTTACTAGTGGTGGCGTGATAAGACATCCTGTGAAACGTTACTAAATGCCTTCTCTGACAACTGTGTAGAAAAGAAAGTTAGCAACCACATTCTTGATTAAAATATATTCGATCTAATGGCAACAAACAGACTCGATCTCTTTCACGATGTCAACATCGAAACTGGTATCAGTGCAATGACGCGGTTGTGGCAACTATGATTACCAAAGTACAAAGGACAACTAAAACAAGCAGAAAAATATACATGCTCAAGAAAGTACACAAAAAATCAGTACCATCTTACCTCAATGACGAATTTCAAACTTTCAGCACAGTGCAGGAGCATGTAGAAGACCTATGATTCAGGTTTAAAAGAATAATTGACCATGCAGTGGACAGATATTTACAAAGTAGAACAGTTCAAAATGGGAAGAAACCTCCATGGTATATAATCACTGTAAGGAAAGTTCTAAAGAAACAGGGATTACTGCATAATATGTGTACAACAAAGCGTAGGGCTATAAATGGAGATATTCTGAATGAAATGCCTTTGGCTATCAAGAGATCAATGTATGATGCCTTCAATGACTACCATAGCTGGTACTGTCAAATGATATCTCACAAAACCCAAAGAAATTCCGGTCATATGTAAAGGTTGTTAGTGGCACTAAAGTTAGTGTCCAGTCCCTAGCAAATGAGACAGGAACTGAAACTGACGGTAGGTAAGCAAAAGCTGAAATGCTTGCCTCTGTTTTCAAATGCTACTTCACAAAGGAAAACGGGGAGAACTGCCCCGATTTAATCCTCGTTCCACTGAAAAGATGAATGAAATAAAAATTTGTGTGAGTGATGTTGAGAAACAGCTGAAATCGTTAAAATTAAACAAAGCTCCCGGGACCGATGGAATCCCTATCAGATTATATAATTAATCTGCAGCTGACTTAGCCCCTCTTCTAACTATATCGTAGATCCCCCATACAAAAAACCGTGCCCAGTTCTTGGAAAAAAAAGCATAGGTCACATCCGTCTACAAGAAGGATAGTAGAAATGATCCCCAAAACTACGGTGTCATATCTTTGAGACCGATTAGTTGTAAAATTTTATAACATATTCTGAGCTCAAACGTAAAGAGGTATCTTCAACAGAATATACTCCTCAATGCCAACCACCACAAATTCTGAAAACATCGATCATGTGAAACCCAACTCGCACGTGTCTCACATGATATACTGAAAGCCTTGGGTGAAGGCAGTCACGTAGACGCAGTATTTCTTGATTTCCAAAAAAACATTTGACTCGGTACCACAGCAACGCTTATTCTCAGAAGTACGGTCATGCGGAGTATCAAGGGAAATTTGTGGCTGGGTTGAGGAGCTTTTTGTACGGAGGACGCAGCATATTATCTTGAATGGAGGGCCATCGTCAGACGTAGAAGTAACTTCGGGTGTGCTCCAGGGAAAAGTGTTGGGACCCTAGCTGTTCATGCTGTATGTTAATGACCTCGCAGACAATATTAATAATAACCTCAGAATCTGTGCAGCTGATGCAGTTATCTGTGATGACGTACTGTCTGAAAGAAGCTGTATAAATTTCAAAGCTTTGAAAATGGTGCGAAGACTGGAAACTTGCTTTAAACGTTCGGAAATGTAAATCTATGCACTTCACGAAAAGAAAAAGCGTAGTATCCTATGACTATAATATCAATGAGTCACTGTCGGAATCGGCTAAGTCATATAAATACCTGTAGGAACAAAAAGCTTTGTAGGGACATGAAGCGGAACGATCGAATAGGCTCAGTGGTTGGTAAAGCAGGTGTTAGAATTCGGTTTATTGGTAGAGTACTGGGGGGAGTGGTATCAGTATACAAAGGAGATTGCTTACAAATCACTCCCGCGACCGGTTCTAGAATATTGCTCAAGTGTGTGCAACCATACCAAATAGGACTAACGGGGGATATTGAACGTATCCAGAGAAGAGCAGCACGAATGGTCACAGGTTTGTTTGATCCGTCGCAGAGTGTCACAGAGATACTAAAGGAACTGAACTGGAAGACTCTTGAAGATATACGTAAAACCATCCCGGGAAAGTCTGTTAAGAAAATTTCAAGAACTGGCCTTAAGTGATAAGTCTGGGAATATACTACAACCCCGTACGTATCGTTCACATATGGCATTCAGACAATGATTCTTCCCGCACTCCATACGTGAATGCAACGGGGAGAAACTCTAATAACTGGTATAATATGTAGCACCTTGTCACATATCTGGTCTTCTTTGAAACTAAAATTTTTTCGAACTGGCCATGAACAATTGTCATATTTCATATACAATCACGAATTCTCGTTTTAAAGCAGAAGAATTAAATAAAAGAATAATATGAGCAAATGGAATAGCATTTATACGCAAAGTAGCAAGGAGCTTTATTCAGAGAGTTTGTAACGTTCTTTATGTTATTATTATTTGTGTTTGTTAATGGATATACAATGTGTAATGTTTGTTACTCCACTTGTATCACCTGCGGATCAGTATTCGGTAAAAGTTACTCAAGTCCGTGACCCGGCGCTATTCAGAGCACTCGCCAGGTACCTCAGCTGACTCGCCTGTACTCCTGTCCCCGCCTGTCGGTCGAGGCACGTGGTCGGCGCTACAGTTCGTGACGCCACACACATCTGGCTGTTCCCTCTAGCGGCCCAGGCCCACTCTCATCTTTACAGACATACAAATGTCCTACTTTACCATCTTTGTGCAACTGGCTTTTTGCTTTGATTCTTTGAAGCCCTTGTTCACAATTTCTGCCACTTTCACCAATCGGCAGGCTTCCTCGAAACATTCTCCCACTTGGGCCTTCCATCGATGCCACAGCGAAGATTGGCCTCAGTGCCACTATATGGTACACTCTTTCATCATTTACATAATATTAAGAAATTTTTTTCTTCGCCGTGATCATTACATACGCCCCCGGATATCTTCATACAATTATTCTCATAACTAGAAGAAATGTATTTAATTAAGTAAATTATCTACCCACTCCACTTTCAGTAAAACAACAAATGTTAAACCATCAAACTGCCTTACTTTTTTCAGAGTAATGACAGTTTCTTTTAAAATAACATTCCATCCCTCCCGATCGTCTTGATTTCCAAGTTACCCAAAATTCAAAAAGTCTTGGCTATTAAACTCTAAAAGTAGCTGTAGACACAAATTATTTGCAAAACAGAATATTAATTAAACCCAAAACTTCTTAACACTAATTATTTGAAAATCTGGGTATTAATTTAATCAAATAAAAAGAGTCAAACTGAGTATTAATTGAGCCACCTAAAATTCGAGACAATGACGTCTATAACTTTACCTGGCACAAAGGTCACAAATTACTGCAGGTACAAACAGCTGCATTTCGAGTATTTGATTATTGATTGATATGTCAGGACCAGAATTTCTCAAAGTGGAACCGCGCAGGGTAGCCGCGTGGTCTGGGGCGCCTTGTCACGGTCCGCGCGGCTTCCTCCGCTGAAGATTCGAGTCCTCCCTCGGGTATGGGTGTGTGTGTTCTCCTTAGTGTAAGTCAGTTTAAGTTAGATTAAGTAGTGTGCAAGCTAAGGGACCGATTAACTCAGCAGTTTGGTCCCATAGGACTTACCACAAATTTCCAATTTTTCTCAAAGTGCTGGCGACGAATGCGTACACCATCTCTCCCACTGTGTAGATGTTTTCCAACGTAGCCCATCGAACATTCAGTTGTAGAAAAACATTGCTTTGTGTTCCAGAGCAAACACATGAAAAGAGCTGTATATTTATGATAATGTCACCGATACAAACCAACAGCTGCTTTTATAAATACCTCTTTCCCTTTCTCAGGATAACTCAATGCAGCGACATTCATTAGCACATCTTATCACGCACAGGCAAAATCACACTTTCACCCCCGACGAGTCCCAAACAGAGTACAACCCAAGAAGAGTGCTTCGTTCCCTTTCAAAAGTCGCAAGCCACGTTTAGCGTCTCAGCGTTCCCGCTTCTCATTGATCAGGGCCACCCTCGCCTCAATGATCTTAAGCAGAGAAACTAGCAGTCGATATACGGGAGCGGATTATTGGGAGTAGATATGACAGCAAAGGTTGCCTACGAGTAGTGGCATAACATATGGGAGTTAGTAGATGAAAAAGGCAGCTTTCGAATTGACATTCTATAATGAAAGGTCTGTCAATATTCCACTCTTGCATGAGTGTTGTGTGAGTTCAGTTCTGCACCCTAATTGAAGACTAGCAGCAGGAGGACCTCCAAAATCTCTTCCGTAGTGGTAACACTGGTTCCTGTCAAGTCACAAAAGTTAAATGCTGTCGGGCTTGGCTACAGCTTGGGTGGGTGACACTCCAGGCGTGCCAAGCGCTGTTGCGAAGCGAGCTGCACTCAGCCCTTGTATGCCAACTGAGGAGCTACTTGACTGAGAAATAGTGGCTCCAGTCACGAAAACTGACAGCGGCCAGGAGAATGGTGTGCTCATCACATACCCTTCCATTACCGCGTCCAGTGATGCTCATCGGCTGACAATAAAACGGTGGTCGGTCTGTACCGTCGGGTTTTCCGAGGCCTGTTCGGACTGAGTTTAGTTTTAGCAGGAGGATCACTACAAAAAGAAAATAGTTTTTCCCAAAAGTGGCGCCATCATCAAGAAAATCAACTACGTAGTTTCAGGAGGGAAAGGGATATGGCATGGTTAATGTTGATAAATTAATGCAGTGATCAAGGGAGCTTCGAGTGAAAAATGATTCTAATACGTCTCTTCACTCATTATTATAAAAACAGGTCAATTATTTGTTCATTAACTAAGTTAATAGGCAATAGTTTTTTTCGTTTAATTGGCTACTCTTTAGTACACATATATTGTCAATATATCCCTTAAGCATCTCACAGGGCAAGCTACTCACAACTCGTATACAGACGTACTGGCGGCGATTCTTACCATATTCCAATTCGTGAACGGAACGGCAAGAAACCTTAACTTCCGGTACTATAAATAGCACCGCCTCCAAAGTAAATCTAAGTACCCGCAAAGTATAACTGTACATATAAACGTAGTGACCACTTGTACGATTTGACTAACGATCGTGAGCGCTGATCGTTGTCGTGCAGTGAATACAATTTGAATTTCACTAAATGGACGAAATATTTGATCTGTTGAACATCCGCAACTGAAGAACATATGTAAAGAATAAAATCTGCTTCAACTGCTAGTAATTTTCTTAATTTAGTCCACGACCTGTCTCGAAGCTTAAAGTTCACCTTCAGGTGCCACTAAATAATTATGAAAAAATGAACGTGCGGCGGTCGGGCCAGTCAGTTACTGGGGATCACTTATACGTCAAAGAAACGCTCGTGAGCGTAGCACCAGCAGTCAGAGCGCCTGCCTCGACAGCAAAACATGGAACTGACTAGTCACGCTGCCACACATTCATGGTTTCATAATTATTTGATAGCACGTGAAGATGAAGCTATAAGCTTCGAAACCGGCCATGGAAGTAATTAAGCCGATTTTTACTCTATAAATATCATTAAATGAAGTTTTAAATAATGATTTAACTCCTTTAGTTTACGTCTATGGTCACAATCTTTTTTGTTAAACAGATTACCGGTTTCGGTCTTTAATGATCATCATCAGATCTGCAGCAAAAATGGGAAAAGTATAAATACACGCTCAAACTATATACAGCTTAAGAATAATACATAGAGCATACTGAAAAGTAGTACTGACAAAATTTACATTTGGCGATGCCACTATGGCTGCAGTACATTAGGACTTTGTTTTTGTGAAACAGGTATGCCTCTTCATATTTAAAGCTCACAAATGTAAATTTTGTCAGTACTACTTTTCAATATGCTCTATGTATTATTCTTAAGCTGTATACAGTTTGCGCGTGTATTTATATTTTTCCCATTTCTGCTGCAGATCTGATGATGGTCATTAAAGACCAAAACCGATAATCTGTTAAACAAAAAAGATTGTGACCATAGACGTAAATTAAAGGAAACTTATTACATATACGCGTCAGTGTGTTGTGATAATGGTTTCACTACACAGAGTTTACAAGCAATCTCAAATGCCCAGCCACCATCCAGTTGCCGACTCACGACTCTCATTTAAGATGCGGTATATATAACAACTGCTGGAAGAATGTCAGATAGCCTGGTGTGCCGGCACCAGCGGGCCGCGCTCTGAGCGGCACGAGTGAACGTTGGGTTGATTCACTGGGCGCGACAGCTCATCTCCTGGCTGCGAGCCCACAGATATAGCACAAGGTGCCGTGGCTGGGCACGTTGCCACATTTCTGACATTCGTATCGATACTTCCGTGTCGACAGGTATGTTATCACCAGCTGCAGGGGCCCATTTCTTTACATGAGCCTTATAAATAAAAGTGTCGCTTCAGAAACGTGTCTTTTGAACACGTTTACAGGTCACTTGCTTGTCCTTCTGTCTAGCTCTTTCGTAAAAATTTTGCGGTTAATTTCAAGCTAACTTCCCAAAGAGGTAGAGAATTGAAATTTCTAACAAAACACATGGCTGGGTGACAATTCAGTATTAATTCCGTTCTTGTCGGTCCATTCGGTGGGCGTGGTGTTGGGCTCAAAAAAGTTTATAATGCCTGAAACCTTGTCTGCCCTGCATCGCTGGCGTGTTGTGTGGGCATGCATGGCTGAGAGGAGAGAGAGGGGAAGAGAAGATGGACAGAGGCAGGATGAAAAGGAGCACATCTGTGCAATATATGTGACATGCATGTACAGGGGCTAAATCGTGGGTAAAAAGCTACTAGGGGCCTATATCAATAAATAATTATTTAAATAAAAAATATAAACTCATCAAAATGTATAAAATCCATTGACAGAAATCACATATAAAAGACTAAAGAGCAGAAAATAATTAAATAAGAATAAATTTTTCATATAACACGTTCTTAAATCGAACTAAAAAGTATAAAATATTTTCCCCTAGCGCCATATAGATTCTTAGCTGCATACGGAAGGTCCTGAAACTTTCTACTTGTGAATTTTTAAAATTTATGAGAATATTTATGGAATATTACGTCGTTTCTTTCAGGAAAATAGACATATTAAAAAAAAGTGAATGCACGATATTCGTGTTGCACAATAATAATTGCTATGACAATACTTGTAAAATTTATGAAGAAAAACGTGGGGCACATGTAACAAATAACGTTTGGGAGGTTAATTATTCAAGCATCAGTTATGTATTGCATGTGACCCACGTTTCTCGTTACAAATCTTACAAGTACTCTCATAGTTATTAAAACTCACAATCACACATCTTCAAGACTGTCTGTATGAGGTTAGGAATCTGTAAGCGGTTAGAAAAAACTATTTTATACTTTCTAGAACCGTTTAAAAACGTGTTATATGAAACATTTATATTTTTTACCTTGAAGCTATGAAACGAAGTAAAGTGATCTGATGAATAACATGGTAAATATAACACAACAACGAGGCATGCTAAACATTTAAAATTCCCTTACCTTCACTTTCAAGTACAGAATAGTATGTAAGACGACAATGTACTGAAATCTTGTTTTCTTTTGTTTCTTTAATATGACGTGGAATCACACATGGGGCAGATGGGCACGTTCAGTACTGAAGGAGATGACGCTCAGTAAAAACGTGCGTCGCCAAGCTACGTCTGTGCGTTGTCAACCCATTGCTTCAACAGATGTAAAATTCGCGAAACCGCACTCATCAAAACAAAATAAAACTGTAAAAAAGTATTTCGTGCTACTGGTAGAAACTATTATACTCTGAAAAATATGCAATGAAAAGAAGGTAACAGATTGCAACTACAAGGATAATGCTAGCTGTGGTAATGTTTTTTTGAAATTTTTGCAATGAAACGTAGCTCGTTCCTCTTTTATTGTGCTAAGTCCGATGAGAGGTAACGTAATGTTAATATATCTAACAAACTATGCTGATATTTTAGCAAAGAACTGGGGAATGGACCTCAGTGAGGCATTTCTGTAGTTTAAAATGAGCAATAACTTAGGTTAAGAAGAGCGGGACTGTTTTCGTGTTGATCGGCGGTGAATGGAATTTTAAATGCAGATCCGTGTAGTTTTTCCCTTTTCGTTACTGTAATAGTGTGAAACACGAATGAGCAGACAGTATTAAAATATGGTTTAAAGGACGAGAAACGTTTTCATTCGAAAGCTTTTGAAAAGCATCCGTGTTAATCTGGAAAAAAAGAGAAAGAAAAAAACAATTTTTAGTTTGTGGGCAGTATGTGGGTTGTAAAGGCAACAACGGTTAGTATTTGTTTGGCTTTGAGACCTTCCGGCGTGTGAAAGTGCCATATTTTGATATCAAAATTAAACAAGTGACAGGATATCCCAATTAAAATATTTTGAGACACAGCGATAAAAAATTTGAAACCACTTTTCAACATCCCTTTCTACGTCGCATGTTCCTTTTAGCATCGCACTTTTCTGCTATATGCGGCATTTGTAATAATTGCATGGGCGCAAAGTGCCAAGAGAAAGCAATACGCAAATGCAGCAGACAAGTATTTTTTTTTATTCTAATATTATGTATGTTGTGACTATCAAAAAAGATAAGTGTTATTTGTTACTAAGCAGGAGACAATTGGGAAATAGTAATTCATCAAGCGAAAAGTATTAAAACTGGAATGACAGAACATATGCTTCTGTGAATCCTCTAAGATATCCTTTGTTTCTAAGTTACTTACTTTACTCGGATAAGTCACTGGAAGAATATACTAGGAGTCGAAGTGAGTCTGTCACAGTATATTGACTATACTGGTAATATTGAGCAGTGACGTTTAAAGTGGCTGAAGAACTGAACATTGTACAATTACGAGATGAGATTAATGAGTGACGTTTTAAATGGCTGATGAACTTAAAGATTATGCAGCCATAGAGATGACATTCATGACCGGTTAACCATTTGTCCTGAGTTGACATTAATTACGTCTTGTCTTAGTACATCATATGCGGTTATTCTAGATAATGGGCCTTAGTTTATAGGTTTAATTAGTTTGTTATTTTCAACGATAGACACGTAAATATTACTGGCTTTTTACATGTTATGTCCCGATATTGTTAATCGGCGCCTGATATGAATACTATTTTTGTCATTAGGCAATAAAAGAGGGACGAGATTTAATTCGTGTTTTAGTGATTTCACTTATTGAATTTTACACGAAGAAAGTACCTGTTGCTCTAAAAGTGAAAACAGCCATTTATCTACTTTGGAGCAATCTGAATGATAGATGAATGAGTAACAATAATATCTGAGGTGATTTCTACATCAATATCTGTGATCGTGTTTACAAATAGTTCGATATTATTCAGCAGCTGGTGAATTTAGCAATGCCAACAGGGGATGGAAACCTTTCTAGAACTGAGTAACGGATCCATGCACAGACAGGTAAGCCTATCCCTATCTTTGCCAGTTATCGAACACGTAAAATAAAACAACAACAATAATAATAGTAATAATAATAATAATAACAAGTTCCATCTGAGAACTCACTAACTAGTTTTATTACAGGTATCAGGTACACAGGCGAAGTGATACAGCCTGATTATACTTTTTCTTTTTTTTTTTTTTTTTTTTGCTGTGTGCCTGAGAATTGCCTGAAAATTTTACTGTGACTTACAAACCAAGAATAATGTTTCTATGCCGTAACTGACGTGTCTGATGTACGTGTGTGTGAGTGCAAGGATTTACCTATCAAGTTACTACTGCATTTAAGATGATTTTGCCACTCATGCAATTTGATGCATTCATACCGGTATCGATACTAAGTATTCCATTGTTAGTAGTATCATAAGAAATATCAGAGCGCAGTGTCAAAAACATCGAATGTTGTGATGGAAAATAATAATCTTTCACTAGTAGTTACATGTGTAAAGTATTCATTATCTATGTGGTATACAAGAAACGCAAGGTCTGTAGTAAATTCATTTTATCTGGTCGGCATTGCGCCAGCATGTGCGCCACAAACTGCTGGTTACTTCTCGAGCACTAAAAGATTTAAACGTTTCAAGGAACAGCGACGTGTTTAGTTATAAATCGAATAAACGCGTAATGATATAGAGTATTGCCATGACCCTATATTTATCTCTACGTCACCAATTTAATTTGTCACGATAGTGTACATATTACGAATAGCTGTCATCGTCTGATTTCACTGCATACAACTAGTATTCTTAAGGCACATTCTAATGTATAATAAAGGATCTGACATGAAAATCAACTATGTCACAAAAGATTTGTAATTCAGTTTTGTGGTAGAGAATCTGGAGAGGATCCACGTCAGTGGAGTAGTTTAGGCTCTGAAACTTGCCGAAAGTAGCATTAGAGAAGTATGGCAGCCATGGAAACGAGAAGAGAGTATGTCCACGTCATCAGTTTCGTTGAGTAAGCCCGGACGATTACTTTCCTTCGTCGAGACGCCCCAACATCGATTTTAGTTCTTTCTGGATATAACTATCGTTTGGTCATTTGATTCGATTCGTAATGTGTCAATACAAATCATTAATTTCACGCCAATAAGTAGACACTGAGGAGGTAATTGGCCTTCGTGAATATGCCTAGAAGCTGGAGAACCAGATTCGAATCGCGGTCCGACGCAAAGTTTCAACTTTGCCATTGGTTTAAACCAATGCTGACTCGCAGCCAGTGCCTGTAAGTCCCTTTTCTCTTAATTCACAGCGGCGGCTGGATTAAGGCGAGGACAGCATTGACCTCTTCAGTGCAGTGCAGTGCACACCAGGTTTGAACTTCTAAGGGAATCGCCGAAATGCCGCGAATAATAAGGAGAACGGATGGGGGACGCTACGTTAGTAACGTGTGCATAAGTTGAGAATTTGGTCTGACGGGAGGCGTGCTAAGGTTGTCCGTGCAGTTGTGACGACCACTATGTCCAGGTGGCGCAGTGGTCTGTGCACCTGCCTCGTAAGCAGGAGATCCTGATTCGAGTCGCGGTCTTCAACTTTCCCATCGATTTAAATCAATGCTCTCTCGCAGACAATGTCTGTAATTCCTTTGCGTCTTAATTCATAGTGTCTACTAGATCAAAATGTTCAGATAAAAAATGAACTGCAGCTATGTAAAGCAGAGAAAGATACGAAAACCTCTTAATGTGACAACAATGAATCTTGAATGCCTTCAAGTACACCTTGTTAGATGTGCAGAAAGTGATATTAAGGCGAATAGGTGGAAAGAGTACGGTATACTGAGGGCCTCTTGGGGGCGGACTTATTTGATGACGTGATAGAAGAAGAAAAAGGAGTTGACAGGGAAAAGTTATTCTTGCATGAGGTAAGGCCAACGTATCGTTGGCCTTTGATGTGGTTGATGGCTCAATTCACGGACGAGCTGGTTGCGGGGTTGCCCCGCTTTCTCATAGAACTACCTCGCGACGATCTGTCCTGCAGGAGCGAAATTCTTGTGTCTTCGTGTGATAGACGAGAGGAGTATTCCCTCGGCAGACGTAGAGCGGTATTCAGAGTACGACTCTGGATCCTCTGCAACGTTGCGATGAGTGAGTCTGCGGTCTTCCCCAAACCACAGCCTACTCTTAACACTTGTCGGACCAGAGTTAGGTACAGTGTGATGCCATGTTGCGGCGGAACGTCGACTGCGGGTTGAGCAGCAGATACAGAGCGCGAAGGCGTCCTATGGCTCTGCTTCTAACGTCTCGAACATGAGGTGCCCAGAAGAGTCTTTCGTCTAGGGCTACCCCTAAGTGATCCGCTGTTTTGCTCCGTGGGACAGGAGATCCCATGATTTCTACTGGCGAGGTATGTGGCGGTATCAGTCTTCTGGTGAAGGTCACTGCCTGGCTCATCTCTTTGCCGAATTTCAGGCGCCATTTTGTTGACCGTGTCGTACTCAAATTGGGGACGGTGATGCATGGCACGCGCGTTCATGCTGTATCATCAGCACTTAGCGCCAATTCGACTCCCACCACCCGCGGAATATCGGGCGTGTACCGGCCCCTGCGGCACTCTCGCACATACCTACCGACCTGTGGACGTACCATCGTCTGCCCTGACGTGGAAGGTTCACCCCGATAGTTAGGGTCTGAGCGGGACCACGTGCAACGTCGGCAGCCCGAGTGCGAAGAGTTTGTATACAAGGCCATCATGCCAGACGAAATGTAAGGCTTTGGACACGTCGAGGAACAGTGCTCCAAGGTGTTCTGTTGTTTCCAGTGCTCTCAGCTGTGGCTCTACCACTGGCAGTAGCTGGTGAGACGTTCGAAAGCCGAACTGCTCGTCCGGGGTTGTTGTTTGTTGTTTTGGGGGAAGAGGCCAAACAGCGAGGTCATCGGTCTCATCGGATTAGGGAAGGAAGCCGGCCGTGCCCTTTGAAAAGAACCATCCCAGCATTTGCCTGGAGCGATTTAGGGATATCACGGAAAACCTAAATCAGGATGGCCGGATGCGGAATTGAACCGTCGTCCTCCCGAATGCGAGTCCAGTGTGCTACCACTGCACCACCTCGCTCGCTCTCGTCCAGGGTGACGCCCTTCTGAGTGACGTGTTCCATCAGCCTTTTCTCGTATAGACCCTCGAAAACTTTCGAGAACGACGGGAGCACATTTATGGGCCGGTACCTGGTTACGTGGCGTGGATCTTCGCCGGTCTTCGGGATGGCCCCAATTCGACGTGTGTCCACACTGTAGGGTAGCAGTCTGAGTATCTCGTTGAACACGTTGACTAAATGCTGGCGATGCTTCTGTAGGCAGGTTCATTAGCACGTGGTTGTTGATTCCATCCCTGGCTTCTGCTTTCCTGGTGTTCAGGGAACAAAGTTGCACCGCGACTTCTTCCTCTATAATCGGCTCGTCGATTCGACGGCTGTGGGCCTCGTCCACGACGTCGGTCACTGGCATAAAGTCTGCAGCGAATGCCAGCATCAGGCTCGCTGAAATATTCGTTGCCGACTTGTAGCGGTGGTACGCGATGTCGGCGGCGCAAGAGGTTCCTCACGATTCACCAGGCGCTGCCGTCGTCTGGATTGACCGTGGACTCTAAATATGACCATTCTGTTCTTATGTTCTCCGACCGCTGCCTTCATCTCCTGTCGCGGGCGATTGACGCTGCCTATAGTCTCTCTTTGGTGAGTGATCTGCCATTCACGAAACAGTCGATTCTTCTCGGTGATAGCTGAAGGATGTGCGACGGTAGCTGACGCCAGAAGCCTCGTAGTCGCTGTGGTCGTCTCGTAACAGCTGCATTTGCTGCACGGCTGAAGAAGGCAACGACAACTTTGGGGTCTGCCACGTCTTCGGCTGACTCGAGTATTTCCGTGTGGAAACGCTCACAGTCCAAGTTCCTGTAACTCGGACGCTGGTCTGGAAGGGTGGTGTCGATCACATCCACCTCGTAGATGAGTGGGATGTGGTCGGATGATATGGCGTTCCACTTCTCACGGTACGTGAATTTGTTCGGCACCCTTCCCGCCCCGGACGGGGACGTGCGTGGGATCAAACGGCCTCAGGCAGCTTGCGCCGTTTCGATGAACGGTGCGGGAGAGTCGGCGCCTGTTGGTATTGGTGAGGAAAGAGTTCCATTCCGGGATTTTCGCACTGAAATCCCCTGCAATGAAAAGTTGCTCCTCCAGTGAGAGGAGGACATTATAATCTGCTTCGTTTATCGGTCTATTAAGCCGCCGATATACCGACACGAAGAGAATCTTCGCGGCGCTGGTGTTGACGACCACAACTTGACTAACTCTGGCAGGTGGATTCGATAATGCCGCAGCGGCCTCCTTACGTAGATGGTGGCTGTGACACCTCGGTTGCAGCAATAGTTCGCTATCTTCAGTGAAAGTGAAGAAGAATTACAGGGCTTGTTGAGTGGCATGAACAGTCTAATGAGTACAGAATATGGCTTGAGAGTACATCGAAGAAATGCTTAAGTATTAAGGAGTAGCAGAAACGAGAACAGCGAGAAACTAAACGTCAGAATTGCTGATCACGAAGTTAAGGAATTTTGCTGCCTAGGCAGCAAAATAGCCGATGACAGAGGCAGCAAGGAGGACGTAAAAAGCAGACTGTCTCTAGCAATAAGGACATTGCTGCCTAAGAGAAGTCTACTTGTATATACACAGGTCTTAATGCGAGGAAGGAACTTCTGGGAATGTACGTTTGGAACACAGCATTGTATGGGAGTGAGACATGGACTGTGAGAAAATCGGGACAGAAGAGAATTGAAGCATTTAAGATGTGGTGCTACAGAAGAATATTGAAAACTGGGTAGACTGATGCGGTACAGAATCTGGAGGTTTTTCTGCAGAATCGTCAAAGAAAGAATGTACGAAAAACACTGACATGAATTTGGGACAGGATGATAGGGCATCTGTTATGACATCAGGGAATAACTTCCATGGTAACACAGGGAACTGGAGAGGATAAGAACTGTAGAGGAAGTCAGTGATTGGAACAGATTCAGAAAATAATTGTGGATGTAAGCTGCAAGTGCTACTCTGAGATGAAAAGGTTATGCACAGGAGAGGAATTCGTGGCGGGCTGCATCAAACCAGTTAAAAGATATATGAGTAAAAACAATGAGAGTCAATGCCTCAGTTGTTTTCCCTTCTACTTTTGCAAAGCCTTTACCAATAGTCATTCTGTGTTAAACGATACCTTAAAAAACGTATTTAACAATTAATACCAAGCAATTCTATCAATATCGATACTTTAGTGATTTAATTTTGGTAATGGTATCGATAGCAAATATCGTATCGAATCCGATACTGGAAAGCTCCTAGTCAGAGCGAGAAACGTCCACGGCGCTGGAGTCGATCATATTTCGTTCTCGATGCTTCGCGGCATTTACAGCGGACAGGTGTTTCTCGCGCTGACGCCAGATTCAGCATTTTTTTCCGTTCCTGGTAGTGCGCCGGCGCGACGGACGCCATTGGGAAGGGGGCGGGCCCTCCCGCGGCCATCGATCAATCGCTCCTGCACACCGGAGGAGCGCCGGCGTCAACAGGTAGGCGACCCATGCGAGGCTACCCGCCCACGCGTACTGCGCAGTTAGCCTCTGTGCGACCGGCACAGTGGACCAACCCAATCAGTAACAGTGAGCCTCGCTAACACACAGATAATTATCAGGATATTGCATTAAATTCGTAGTTTTCGAGTTCAAATACATATTCGGCTCGTGGAGTGCTGTGCGCCAGAAGTGGCACACGGAGCAGCGTTTCATTTGGAGTGGCTCTCGAGAGCAAACCCTCGAGTGCGCGTTGGAGTGGGCGCGGGCTAAACCACCCCGAGGGGCGGCCGGCCAGGGCAATCGATCCGCTCCCCTGGCGCCCCCCACGCCCCATCAACAGGTGCATGGGCCAGCCGGCTCCAGCGATCCTTTGTTCCCCGCCCGCCCTACAGAGCGAGGGTGTGCCTGGCAAATCTGTTGCTTCCTTCCGTCTTCTCGCCACGATAAACGCTGTTGCAGTATACGAAAGCAGAGGGTACATTTTCTTGTACTGTCTAACAAGATTTCACCCCTCCGCACTTAATAACCTCTTACTCCATGTACGGCACCAATAATGGCTTTTGCATGGTATAGAAAAAACTGATAATGGTAAAAGAAAGTAAATGTCATATGCAACGTTGACTGGGATATCCCACGGGATTGGTTCAGCCGCCGGTCGGAAAGGACTTTCTGCCTCACCACACATTGTCCCTTCTGCTAGAGGATATTTGAGAGCTGTGTCTAATGAATACGTATACAGTTTAGTGCTATATGATGACGATGATGAGGAGAGAAGGGAGTGGTTGAAAGCTGGTGCCACCGCAAGTCTACTCCTCTCGAAAGATACCAGGGACGGCCGCTGAGCTTAACGCAATGAAATGAAATCATCGTATGACCATCAGTTATTACTGATTTCTCTGTCTTAAGCTTACTGAAATTTAACTAAAGAGAATTTTTGGACGAGACACGTTATGCCTTTATTTCTAAAGCATCTTCTGTGCTCATCGGTGTTTCTGCCTCTTGTTTACATGTTCCCCAAGCTACTGCTTCTTCCGTCTTCGATAGCGGTGCTTCAGTCTGGAACCGCGCGACCGCTAAGGTCGCAGGTCCGAATCCTGCCTCGGGCATGGATGTGTGTGATGTCCTTAGGTTGGTTAGGTTTAAGTAGTTCTAAGTTCTAGGGGACTGATGACCTCACAAGTTAAGTCCCATAGTGCTCAGAGCCATTTGAACCATTTGATAGCGGAAGTTGATGTCGAAAGACTTCAAAATGGTTCAAATGGATCTGAGCACTATGGGACTTAACTTCTGAGGTCTTCAGTCCCCTAGACTTAGAATTACTTAAACCTAACTAACCGAAGGACATCACGCACATTCATGCCATAGGCAGGATTCGAACCTGCGACCGTAGCGGTCACGCGGTTCCAGACTGTAGCGCCTAGAACCGCTCAGCCACCCTGGCCGGCTCGAAAGACTTCGATTCACATATACTCTTGGCAGTTTTTGCCTTTCTGCACTTTTTCTTGCGTTGCATTTGCGTTATTTACACTTCATCTCACTTTTGGAATTCGAACTGAAGTTATGTGTGTTCTCACGCAGCACAGTATTACAGAAAAGTGAGGTGAAGTGTAAATAGCGCAAATGGCAGCGTAAGAAAAAGTGCAGAAAGGGGAAAAACTGACAAGAGTATACCTGAAACGAAGTGTTTCGACACCGAACTCTGTTAACAAAGACGGATGGATCAGTGGTTTGGCGAATATGTAAATGAGAAACAAAAACACAAATGACCACAGAAGATACTTTATAAATAAAATGGAAACGCGTTCTGGTTTAAAAATTCTCTTTAATTAAATTGCAGTAGGCTTAAGGCGGAAAACTCAGTAATAACTGTTTTTAACAGTTGTGCGGAAGATGGCCATGCAAACAAACGTATTATGATCGTATGCCGTTGATGGCCTGAAGTACCCTCCTGGGTAAGTTCCGCCGTCGAGTCGCTGGTCTTTTCAGTTCACGACACAATAGGTGACTTGCGTGTCTATGATGATGATGAATTAATGATGAGAACAACACAACACCCAGCACTCGAGCGAGAAAATCTCCGACTCGGCCGGGAATCGAACCCTGTCCCGCTGCACGGCAGTGAGAGGCGCTGATCTCTCAGCTAAAGGGGCGGAACCCGAGCTTAACGTTCCCACTCTACGGACGGATCACAGCCAATAGTATCACATGTCCTCACTTCACGAGGTACTGATTAGTGGTTTGGAATTTAATCCAGGACATTGCTGCACAGATTGGTGATCACACCACCACCTCTCCTCCCCTTGACCGCCAAATACTTGTTGTGAATACGTCATCCTCCCTCAGGCTCAGGTTTCGAACCGACTTTCCTCCAAGTCGAGCGCCACTGCACAGGCATCCGTCAGTAACCTCGGTTACGTAGAGTGGTTATACAACAGATACAGAATTTGGAAAGTGAGAAGTGGTCAGGCCGTAGCTTCAGCAGAGAAGATTCATGGTTAGAACGTATTAACCGTAGCAAACCAACACATTTTCTATATCGTGTACTACCAAGGGCGTGAAACTTGGTCACCACCACTAACAGATTTTAAATAACTATTTTCGTTAATTGTTTTTAACTTTTATTAACAACATAGTTTAAATAAATACTTATGTATAAGTACGGTCCAGAAACCGAAAATATCTTTCAGCGCAATATCAGCAATATAAACGCATTTTCTGTAATGTGTATACTGAGGGAAGGCGTACTTTACGACCACCATAAAAAATTTTAAAAATGCAAATTTTGTTATCTGTCGTTGACTTTTATTCACAAAATACTTTTGAAGGATATAAAGAAAACGGGTCCTGAAGTTGAAAATATAAATTTTAAAATATAAAGCATATAACTAGATTACGATATTTTCAAAAGGTGGGGTCCCCCCACCTGCCTTTGGTAGTGCACGATATAGAAAATGTGTTGGTGTTGCTAGGGTTAATAAGTTCTTACCATGAACCTTCTCTGCTGAAGCCACGGCCTGACCGCTTGACCCCTTCCACTATTTGGAGATAAGCTCCTAAACACTTGTTGTGAAAAGTCACATTCAGTATTAATACTTAAATTTTTGGGCTAAGTTTTACTGGAAGATTTAAAAAAATTACGGAAACCGGTGTAAGAAATAATTAAAAACAATAAACATATTTTTCAAAATTTTAAAATATAAAGTATATAACTAGATTACGATATTTTCAAAAGGTGGGGTCCCCCCCCACCCCTCACCTGGTATTGCGGGTGTAAGTGGCCCTTACGATACTCTTATCTTATTAATTAGTAATAATTAGTAATTTTCCTACAGCCCGCATGTCTTTGACGTCCCCACTGGGACGATATTCATCCAGTGTTTCATAATGTGAGCGCTTAGCGACTTCCAATAAACTTTAAGCATAATTTTTTCTCGCTCACATGCTTAGCGTCAAATATTTCACACATTAACTCATATGTAAAGTAATCCGACGTTTGAAGTTGTTTTCCACATTGAAGCTCGATTCTTTGAAAAATCGAATGTTTACCGGTCGTTTATCTATAGCTCGGTATCTGAACCACGAAAGATGCACCTTGATTGTTACCATGTACGCACTGTTTGCCAGAGAAGAAAGCCGTATTATTTCTCAGAAAAAAGTCCTTCGACCAACCGAGAATTGAACCTACACTTGGTCATCCGCTAAACTGTCTGTTCCGATCTGTTCGTAACAGCAGGGTGATGTATGCCTTAGAACTTACTACCGAAGATATTTCTGAGAAGCGACTGTCTCGCTTCCATGTCGTTCCCTGAATGCCAGCTTGCAGACAGTCGACTAATCACTTGTGTTTCTGTTCTGGTTGCCTGTTGACTATGCGTCACCACATAGATAGCACACTGTGAACCAAAGGCATGCGTCATACTGCGACGGAAGTTGTTCTTACACACCAGCTGGAACCACGCGATCTTCAGAAGTCCTATGAGTCAATCGAAGTATACGTGAGCGCGGAAGATGTCCTTTTATGGACATAGGATAGTTCTCAAGTCGTGAGGCGAACCTCTGTACAAACTGACTACAAAGATCTAACACCGTGTATTTATTAGCCGTGTACATGGACACTTCTTTCAGGATAAGCTGTTTTACTTATCGACATACGCCCTGAGCAATGCCTTTTGATAGTCAAAATATTTGTATGCTTTCCGTTTACAACCCTGCTTCGTTGCCTTGATTCGAGATTAGTTCTCTGTCTGCATATATACTCTGCAGGCAGTTGTACAGTGCGTGGTGGAGGGTAGATAACACTAACATCGTCGATTTTCTTTCGTACTTCATTCCCGTATTGACAGAGAGAAAAATAAATGTCGATAAACCTCTGTACGTTCCCTGACCTCTCATATCTTATTCCCCTAATCCCTAGTTGAGATACATGATTGAAGCAGCACAATGGTCATACAACTTTCTTAGAATATACGTACTCTAGCTAACAGGGTTCCGTGGGAACTATGTTGTCTTTATTTCATGGATTCGCATTTAAATTCCACATTTCTTTGACTACTTTCTTAAAATCAGCTTACCCATAACGTAACATACCAGTAGCGTCTTCCCAGAGCTTTCATCTTTAATTCTACAAAATGTATTACATCCCAAATCAACAATTTTCTAACACCGCCACCTGCACATTTTGATTGACAGATGTCTGCTTTGTAGTTGCCCGCATCTCGTGGTCGTGCGGTAGCGTTCTCGCTTCCCACGCTCGGGTTCCAGGGTTCGATTCCCGGCGGGGTCAGGGATTTTCTCTGCCTCGTGATGGCTGGGTGTTGTGTGCTGTCCTTAGGTTAGTTAGGTTTAAGTAGTTCTAAGTTCTAGGGGACTGATGACCATAGATGTTAAGTCCCATAATGCTCAGAGCCATTTGAACCACTTTTTTGCTTTGTAGTTTTCCGTAAGTGCTCATTTAAAAATATCTCTGACTCGCTGCCATTTGCCGGACACATGTACAATTGCTCAGTGATATGTTTAATTTACTTTTGTTATAGTAGAGGACGCTTTGAAAAATTTTCTTTACCCTACTTTATTTCTTTGTCACCTGACGAGCGTAGTGTGCGGTCTCCTAGCAGAGAAGTTAATGTCATCTGTTTGTGCTAATGTATACTTGTTTTAATCAACATAAGAATTTTTTAACGATTTTAACCCACGAAATTCGTTTGTACGAATGCAGAATAACTTAGAAGTGTGAGAGTAAGCTGCAAGAGGTGCTCATGATTCATGAAGATGGTTGTTAGTCGTGAAAGGTGCATGATGGTGAACAATGTTCGAGACAATCGACAGTCGGATGTTGCGGCATCGTAACAGTCGTGAGGGTTATTGCAACCTAGAAAATCTGCAGTGATCGCAAGAGCCTGACACCTCTAATTAAAAAAAAAAGACGTTACAGTAAATTGTGCCTTTACATTTCCAAAAACTTCAAATGTGTTTCTTAATAGTTGCAACCTTGACTTACTACTCAACCACCTTCAGATTGTTGGTTGGTTATCAATAATTGTAGCTATTTAAGTTTTTATTTTGTTTTTCGTAGTCAACATTAAGCAATCGATTTTTTTCTGCAACACAAGCTGTAAATATACCACTAAGGTTGACTAAAGCTGTAGAACGCTTTGGTGAGTACCTTCTACACCGATAATAACGTGATCTTTCCCGAAATATAAAACCTAATTAATTTATGATCTACAATTAATTTTGCTAACTTACAAAAACAAAAACGATAGTTCAACTAAAATAATACAGACAAACAACAACCGAAACTAATAACGATATACTCAAATTTAATATAAACCAAATATCAATCCAGTTAACACATTAAATAACACGATCGACATTTCAACAGATAAACAACAATAACAAACCAAATGAATACTCAGATGGAATTTTCCGAGTAATCTGATTGAAACACGCAACCGCGACACCTTCACATTCAACGAAAATTACTGGATGACTGTGATTCTCAAATTCTTTAAACTCAACATCAATAATTTGGATAACAGACGCAAATAAAGCTTAATGAAAGAACGAAATTATTAGCTTCATACATTAACAACGAAGTTGCGATGTTTCACAGTAACATTCACTACATTCATTACATTACATTTAGGTTGTATTACACATTAAATTAGTGTAAATTGCTTTCATGAATACATACAAAATGCACTGATAATTTTAAACAAACAGAGTAATGCTGATACAACATAGACATACGACAGACCACACAAGTAAAGCACTAGGGCTCAGAGCAAAAGTAGACCAAGTCCGAAAAATTGAAAATCCTAGTTTATAACAGTCGGGCTTAATATATCAGTTATTCGTTAAGGCAATGATGAACCAAGTATATAGGTCAACATTCAGTCTCCAAAATGCAGTAGTTTCTTGATGCTCTGAGGGAATAGCTCCATCTTTTAGAAAAATGGTGAACCACTCCAGAATTCAATATTCAGCCTGCAGGATACAGTAGTTTCGTGATACTCTGAGACAACAGTAACTTCTAGCAGAGGTGCTGTGAACCAGCCAAGCTACAAAGCGCATTACAGCAAAATCGGAGGGAAAACGTGCATGCAATAAAATGTATACGGGCACATTTGATTTTCAGAAGGCTTTGCCTTGCTCCAAACAATCTACATCAAAGTATTCTATAACAGAAATATGTACGCACAGTTTTCGGATTCATTACTTCAGTCAGACCTTGGCCTTTGTGAATTTGTGGAATGAAACAGTTGGAGGTAGAGGACCTCAAGAAATAGCCAGTTGTATCAGAATGTATTTAAAAAGGTTTCCATCACGCCACAAACACATCAAACTTTATTCTGATGCGTGTTCTGGACAGAGCCGAGACATTAAAATGGGTCTCCCATTTCAAAACTAGTCAATGATATAGAAACGCAGGTGGAAATGACTGACCACAAATTTATGGTATTGGGCCTTTCATTTTTCCGAACGATGCCGACTTCGACCTAACAGAGAAAGATGCAAGTAAGTTGCAATGTGTCTGCGGCCCAGGGGATTGATTCAATACTGTAAAATCCGCAAGACCCAGAGCACTAAAATCTGAAGTCAGTGAAACGAAAGGAGAAAATTTTATAAGTGCAAAATCATTAGAACAGGGAATTACAAACAGAAACAAGATTTTTGATCTCTATGAGACAGGCTGGATAAAAATTCGATGGATGAGGAATGAAAGAGCCACGCTTTTACAATGAAGTTTAAAGAGACTCTACTTGATTTGGTAGAATAGAAGGAGGTACATTTTATGAAGAAGAAAAATTTAAATAAACTAAACTCACTAGACAATGTGTACCATGAAGAGCTTTACGAGACTCAGAAAAATGACCACGCTGAGAAAATTCGAGAAATTACAGCAAATACTGGGACTTATCGACAATCATTCTTCCCAAGCGTCATTCGCGAGTCGAACAGGGAAGGGAAGGGGGCGGGGGGGGGGGGAGGGGGAGGATCAGTTAGTGGTACCAGAAGTTCCCTCCGCAACACACCATGAGGTGGCTTGCGAAGTATGATGTAGATGTAGCCAGTTCCAAATAAAAAGGAGGACAGCGTTTATTTACTGAACTTAATTTAACCATTACAGCATGTGCACTACAAGAATCTTCTGACTGGAGAGATTGCAACAAAAGAAAAATTACAAAACAACCAGCAAGATTCTCATGAACGCGACGATTTGGTAAGTGGCGATGAAATGGTGTTTGTGTGAAGAAGAAGAAGAAGAAGAGGAAGCAACATTATGTTAACTTGCTTGTATGCTTGCAGCTTGGATAATTAATTAGAAGAAAAAAAATTTAAGAGGACATATTTAATATGAAAAAACCAGAGACGCAGATTTAATTGTATTTCAAGTTAGAAGTGAAAATTTTTCGGTATAATAGTAAACCACGACCAGTAAAGTGAGAATAAACAGTAAATAAAACCTTCACGTTAGTGAAAATTTCTGGGTGCATTTTATCCTACATTATTTTGCATTCGTTCTTTTTTCACTATAAAAATTAATGTTTAATTCATCTGCAACTAAATATATTTTCTCGAAATAGTAATATATAGATGCGAAGCGCTTTTGTTCTGAACCCCTCAAATTCACTGTCACAATTCAACATTAAATGATTTAATCAATATTATTTTCGTTGCCAGAATCGAATTTGCAAATAATCACTAAATGTTTTGGATTAGTGAGCTCTGCTAGCTCAGACATGTAACTCTCGGAAGCAAAACAGTTATGAAGCGCTCTGACAGCTCGTAAATCTGTCGCGGTGCAAATCCTTTGCCAAAATTGGCAACAATTTAATATAGTATATAGCATTCTGCTGTAAAATCAACAACAACCAAAGGACATTCTGTGTTCGTTTGAGTTGTAGGATATTTCCAGTGTTTTAACGATTTTCTGAGGTTTTACAGAGTTAGGTTAAATTTATTCAAATATTTTATGTGTTCGTTTCTAAAATTAATATATGATTTTATTAAAGCAGATTTACAGTGATACTAGGTAATGATTGATGAAACCTAAGAGTTTTAAGACATCCAGCTGCTGCTCTGCATACAGTCTAAAGTGCTACTGCAAGTTAAAGTGCCTACGGTGTTTAGCCTTCCACTTTTATAGGCTGTAGACACGACAGTGTGTCGAGACCAGAACAACACTCATTCGGCTCCAGAAATGCGCAGTCTCTGTGCCTCGGCGCGAACCGTTTTCCGGACTTCGTTAAGGAGTTTCTCACTAACAGCCCATTCCTTGCCGCAGTAACACCGAGTTTCACCATAGTGGATTCCACTACATTTGTGAACTTCATGGTCGTTTCAAAGCCACTTGCCCGAGCCAAACATTGTTTCTTCAGGGAAACCAACAATACGCAGACAACATAAAGGCCAGGTGTAGGCTTCAGTACTGGTTCCATAACTCTTCAAAAAGGCAGTGCGCTTATTGCTTACTATATCTAGCCCTTGCATGCCAAATCACAACACGATAGCAGTTGAGATTTGCAATATGAAGATTTATGTACATGACAATATATTAAAACCGCAAAACATTCATACACTGTTCTTACATATATGTATTTTGATGTTACAATGTCTTTATTAAAATCTTTTCAAATAAGTTTCAAGCATAAAAACGAACAGATGTGTGATTGTACTGAAGAATTTCCGAAAAAAGGAATACATTGAATATAAATGATCTAGTGGAAAGAGTTGTATGCTCTTTAAGACTGTTTGCAGACGATGTAGTTATGTATAACAAAGTAGCAACGCCAGAAGGCAGAATCCCTTCACAGAATGACATGTAGAGCACTGATGACTCTGGCAGTTGACCCTGAACGTAAATACATACAACATATTACGCAGACATGTGAAAAGAAAGCCACCACTGCACTATTACACTATTGATGATAAACAGAATCTACGGTAAAATATCTAGGAATAACTATCCAGAGAGACGATTAAGTGGAATGACCACGCAAAATAAACTGTAGGAAAAGCAGATGCCAGATAGGAAGAGTCTTAAAGAAATGAAACAGATCTACGAAGAAAGTGGCTTATAAAGCGCTTGTTCGACCTATTCGTGAGTATTTTTTGTCAGTATGGGATCCTTACCACGTAGGAGCCACAGAAGAGATAGAAGAGATGCAAAAAAAAAAATAGTAGCATTTCGTCAAGGGATCGTTTAGTCGGTGAGAGAGCGTTACCGAGATGGTCAGCAAACTCCACTGGCTGATGTTACAAGAGAGGTGTCTGCACCAGGGAGATGGCTATTACTGAAATTTCAAGAGGCCACTTTCAGGGGTTCCGGAAATTTGGCAGTTGATGGCATGGTCACCGAGCAGTTCTAGGCACTTCAGTATCAAACCACGCTGCTACTACGGTCGCAGGTTCGAATCCTGCCTCGGGCATGGATGTGTGTGATGTCATTAGGTTAGTTAGGTTTAAGTAGTTCTAAGTCTAGGGGACTGATGACCTCAGATGTTAAGTCCCATAGTGCTCAGAGCCATTTGAACCATTTTTTTCACTTGATATCAATATTTGTGTTATATTTATTGAATGTTGTGTCAATTTATAAATAGGAAGTCAACGTTAAGCATCCCCAAATCTGTGTGTTATTTATGATTTTTTTTCAGACGAACTAAGCGAGACATGCATTCGGCAATCGGGAAGACGGCAGTTCAAATCCCTCTCCTGCCATTCAGATGTAGGTTTTCCTCTGCTCTGTTGCCGAGATGGTTCCTTTGCAGCGGGCTCGGTCGATTTCCGTCCACAACTTCACCCCCCCACCCTAACCCACCCACCCACCCACACACACACACACACACACACACACACACACACACACACACACTTCCAATCTGAGCTTTTGCTCCAGAGACCATAGAAACAATATTATCGACGAACCATTAAACTTTTAACTTCCTTCCTTCCCTGCCGGATTAGTTTCAAGCTTTGTTCAGTATCTTACTCACATAACACGATCTAACATTTGTTACCCATGTAAGATGTGTTTTATTTACTAAATACTATATTTGAGTAAATGAGTATCCCATGTAGAACCATAAAAAGAGAATGTAATTTGCTCTAGTGGGATGGTTCCTTCTACATCTACATCTACATGGATTCTCTGCAAATCACATTTGAGTATCTAGCAGAGGGTTTATCGAACCACCTTCACAATTACAATCTCGTATAGCACGCGGAAAGAATGAACACCTTTACCTTTCGGTACGAGCTCTTATTTCCCTTATTTTATCGTGGTGGTTGTTCCTCCCTATGTACGTCGGTGTCAACAAAATATTTTCTCATTCGGAGGAGAAAGTTGGTGATTGGAATTTCGTGACAAGATTCCGTCGCAACGAAGAACGCCATTCTTTTAATGATGTCCAGCCCAAATCCTGTATCATTTCTGTGACATTCTTTCCCATATCTCGCGATAATACAAAACTTGCTGCCAATCTTTGAACTTTTTCGATGTCCTCCGTCAGTCCTATCTGCTAAGGATCCCACACCCCGCAGCAGTATTCCAAAAGGGGACGGATAAACGTAGTGTAGGCAGTGTCTTCAGCAGAACTGTTACAATAAAACGCAGTCTTTGGTTAGCCTTCCTCACAACATTTTCTATGTGTTCCTTCCAATGTCAGTTGTTCGTAATTGTAATACCTAGGTATTTAGTTGTTACGGCTTTTAGATTAGACTGTTTTATCGTGTAACCGAAGTTTAACGAATTCCTTTTAGCATTCATGTGGATGACCTCACACTTTTCGTTATTTAGGGTCCACTGCCACTTTTCGCACAACTCAGATATCTTTTCTAAATCGTTTTGCAGTTTGTTTTGATCTTCTGATGACTTTATTAGTCGATAAACGACAGCGCCATCTGCAAACAACCGAAGACGGCTTCTCAGATTGTCCCCCAGATCGTTTATATAGATAAGGAATAGCAAAGGACCTATAACACTACCTTGGGGAACGCCAGAAATCACTTCTGTTTTACTCGATGACTTTTCGTCAGTTACTGTGACCTCTCTGACAGGAAATCACAAATCCAGTCACGTAACTGAGACGATAGTCCATAAACACGCAATTTCACTGCGAGCCGCTTGTGTTGTACGGTGTCAAAAGCATTACGGAAATCCAGAAATATGGAATCGACCTGAGATCCTTTGTCAATAGCACTCCATTTCATGTGAATAAAGAGATAGTTGTGTTTCACAGGGACTATGTTTTCTAAACCTATGTTGACTGTGTGTCAATAGACCGTTTTCTCCGAGGTAATTCATAATGTTCGAACATAATGTATGTTCCAAAATCCTGCTGCATATCGACGTAAACGATATGGGCCTGTAATTTAGTGGATTACTCCTGCTACCTTTCTTGAATATTGCTGTGGCATGTGAAACTTTCCAGTCTTTGGGTACGGATCTTTCGACGAGCGAATGGTTGTATATGATTGTTAAGTATGGAGCTAATGCATCAGCATACGCCGAAAGGAACCTAATTGGTATACAGTCTGGACCAGAAGACTTGCTTTTATTAAGCGATTTCAGTTGCTTCACTACTCCGAGGATATTTACTCAAGTTGGCAGCTGTTCTCGATTCGAATTCTGGAATGTTTACTTCGTCTTCTTTTGTGAAGGCATTTCGGAAGACTGTGTTTCGTAACTCTGCTTTGGCAGCACTGTCTTCGATAGTGTATACAAAACTACCCGTAGTGTCAATTCAACTCGCGGTGTAAACATTACTCATGGCGATACATTAAAGCCTTTTATATATCTTCTTGTCACAGAGCCAGGAGCCAGTATCCCGATATTGAAATAAATACTTAACTTCCATGTGTACTATCTGAAGATAAGTCTGAAAAGCTTCGAAAACCAGTTAATGGAAAAAACGAATATTTCAAATACGTGCAGGTTGCAGTTTTCTGTATTTGTATTGCTGCTGAATTTTTCCAAGCAAGTGTACAATCACTAGAAGATATTTGTCTCAATCTCTAGAAGATAAGTGTACAAGTTCTCCACATCAAATGGTCATGCAGTATCTTTGCTGCTGGGAACTAAAAGGATCGCATATTGTTTTCCGTAGTTTCAGTTTC
This sequence comes from Schistocerca piceifrons, assembly GCF_021461385.2. Lineage (NCBI taxonomy): Eukaryota > Metazoa > Arthropoda > Insecta > Orthoptera > Acrididae > Schistocerca > Schistocerca piceifrons. Next base: position 497,505,999 of record NC_060139.1, on the reverse strand, counting down.
GAACATCTTGATAGCTAACATAGCCAGGGTGTGTGAATTAATTAACGCGTATGAATACAACGTATACACAGAAGACAGCTTTATTAGCAGGCTGATGAAAAAACTGCTGCAAAACTTTCATGCAAGCTGCAAATCGGTTTCTCGTATTTACAATACGTTTCGAAGTAATTAATTACAGAACTTCAGTTTTTCGAGGTGACAACTAAAGTCTTATGACAATCTGTCGTACCTCTGTTTGTTTCCAGGACAGAGAGAATTTTTAACCTTGCCTTCCATACATCGTTGCCTTCATCTCACAAATTCAAACGTACCAATCGATCGACAGTTGTTTGCTTTGTTTAGTGCTTGTAAGTAAAACTACAGTCCAAGACTTTTATAAAACCCTGATGAACACCATGTCTCCGATCCCTTCCCAGGGACAAACATTTGCAGGACTGTAAACTGTCCCCAGATGTACTGCACGCGTGTGCCTACGTCCAATCCATGATCTCTCGCCTCAACAAACGTCATTTTGTTTTCAGCAACTAACATTTCACCAAATATTATATAGTACGGGGGGACACAATTGAAGCCATTACTTCCCATGTTTAGCTCTCTGAATATTCATTTCCTAGTAGTGATAGAATTGGTAAACGTAGTTGTATAGCACGGGGTGTGCAGTCCCAACATACTGTACAAGTCTGAACCAGCTTCATGTTACTAGAAAACATCTTCCGCAGACCCGATCGTCACATACGTCCCATGTATGCAGTTGGTTCAGTATTTAAGTCACAACAAGTGCGTGGGTGATTGCGACAGACTACAGATTTCGCGCTCTTCTCGAAAACGGTTGGTGGAGTAAGATCCGCGTGGGTCATGGTTTTTTAAGATGACACCTTCCCTCAGAAACTCTTCCAGAAGACGCATAGTATTATTACGTGTGTGCTCAGTAGTATCATCTTGTTGAAACCAAAAGTAGTTCATTCTGTATTTCTTTAGCTAGCCAATGAAATCGTAGATCATTAAACAATAATGCTCACGGTTCAGAGTATCTTGAAAAAATAATTGCAGACATCGCTATCCACCACCAATCATCTTATCATGCAATGGCGTTCTCCGTTAACCATGACCGTGTGTTTTCTTTGTTAACATTACCAGAGTGGACACAACTCCCGTCAGAATAGCAGATGAATATCAATCATATTCTTCTCAATAAAAGACGTAAACCATTTGCTGTAACGGATTGGTTTTTCATGATCCGTATCTTTCAGTACTCTTGCTCTCCTATCGCTTTACACGGGAACAGTTTCAATGTTTGCCCATCCGCTTTATAAATGGTTAAAAGCCCGGTATCTTTTCCTTGTGCTAACTTGCGCAATGATTTTGATGGGTTCTGCTGCACAGAGTCGGTTCCTTTAGTTTAGTTTGTCTTCCAGTTCGTTCGGCATCTAACACAGCCTCTCTCTTGAAATGTCTCAATAAGTCGACGAACCGAATTAAAATGAGGCTGCAGCTGTTTCCGGCAATTTTGCAGCAAATTCCTGCTGCACTAAATCCATTTATAGCAAGTCGAAACGCATGTTCAGGCAGAAAAATACATTCATCAGTTGAAAACGTCATAATTTAAAAAACAGAACATCTAAGCATTACACACTGTAATAGCTTTCATCAGCTGAATCAAACATGCAAATGTTACGGAAAAGCAGAACGAATTACCTATGAAAAAACAGTTCTGCCAAATTGCATTCTGCCAATATTTTTTCGAACTTCCGACATAGACGACATCTGTAGTCCGTAGTCCAGTACACAGCAACTTTCCGAATGCAATGTAGATGCAAACGTTGGTTCTCAAATAAAGCCGGCGCTGATAAGTACGTCAGATTCTATAACGATGAGAAAGAAGTGAATTTCCTGTTCATTGGATAACCACACTACACAAAAAACTAGTGTCTGATAATATACAGGAGCTTCAAGCAATATTCTGCTATGATCACTGACTGCTTAATCATTCGGTTATAGCAAATGACAAATAGTGATGTTCTGTGCTCTTGTAAGGCGATTATTTTCATTTTTTGACTGAATAAATTAACATGTACAGTGCGAATCTCTGCTCTTTCTGTCTGTGCACGAGATCTAGCTGGTTATACACAGCAGAGTCGAGGTTGAATACAGTATCGCAGTGTTAACTAGACCAAACTACGTGTCTGACTATCGGAACAGCAATGCGACTTCTAACAACCCTACTACAAAAAAGGTCAAAAAATTAATAATGATTGTGGTGTTGCTCACGCTGCTAAATACTGCATTTTCGGGCAACAACGAAGTTATTATGTGGCAGGTGTCATTAGGGCACAGTTAATAAAGTCATTTCATATAATAATGAATAAACCAGGCACTCATCTTTTCGAGTTTCCCACGCTGGTCTCGTTGTAAAATCATGGCTCAATCGTCGAAAATCTAGATGGTGATGATTCCAAGCTCGGATGCAAAGAGGCATAGGTTTTATTCTGCTATATTCAAAAGTTTTGTAGATGCGCTTCACAAACCATTCTTGAAGACTACACTTTTGCAGGACAATGGTGATGTAAAAAAGTAATCAGCACTCCGAATTTAAGTTACACTTCTTTTTTATTACTTTCGCTGCAATATCACGTAACACACAAAACATCACTTCACAATACAAAACATACTTGAAAACATCTTCCTCACTGTTAAAGTTCACATTTTATAAACTGGCTACAATATGCGCCTTTCCAACATGAAGTCCAAGACTTGACTTTATCAAGGTCCGAGTCTCTAACTAATAATCGCTTACGCGCCCGATAATCAGAGTTACAAGTACAGCAAAGATCATAGTGACAAAAGAAAGAATACACATAAGAATAATATCATTGCAACATAAACATATCGATGTATCAAAGTACCTCTACATTAATGAAATCAGAAATATGTCAACTACTTTACAGAAACACAGTAGAATATTGCTGGTATCGAGAGGTTCAGGTGAGCTGCCGTAATGGTTACGTAATTCAAGTACCATTACAGACTGAACCAAGGACTCCCTAGCTAGCAGATCTCAGAAAGTCGTTCCTGATGGCGAAAGAAGCGCCCGCCACACTTCACGTTACTGTTCTATAAACAACTTGGAGCATGTCCCTGTTGTAGACTGACAGGTTACGTCATTAGAAGGTTATAATGAAAGGCAGGAACACCTGAAAACGGCTAGTGCTTGTGGTAAACACCATCAGTAAACTTCGTCACAATTAGGTGTAGGAGAACGCGCGTTAATAAATGAAAGGATCTGATTCTGTTTGACAACACAGCTGATGATGAGCCATTGTACTCAGCTACAACTTTCAACTAATTACACAGAGTATCCGTACAGGAAAATTGAAAAAGCCCTTGGAGAGAAGAGAACCAGCTGTATCAACATCAAGGATTCAGGTGGGCCGGCCGGTGTGGCCGTGCGGTTAAAGGCGCTTCAGTCTGGAACCGCGTGACCGCTACGGTCGCAGGTTCGAATCCTGCCTCGGGCATGGATGTGTGTGATGTCCTTAGGTTAGTTAGGTTTAATTAGTTCTAAGTTCTAGGCGACTGATCACCTCAGAAGTTAAGTCGCATAGTGCTCAGAGCCATTTGATTCAGATGGCAAGCCAGTGCTAAGCAAAAAGAAGGGGGAAAAGAGAGGTGGAAGGAATAAACAGAAGAGCAAGATCAAGGAAAGAACGTGAAATACAGGATTGTGGAAAGGGATGAGGATGTGGATGAAGATGAAATGGGAAATCGATGCTGTGAGGCGACGTTAACAGGGCAGTGAAACAAGTTACTATCCCCTGATAATTATAAAGTTTCTTGAAGAAGCAACCGAGATCAAATTATTCCATCATGTATGTAGGGTATATGAGACTGTACAAATGCCCTCAGAGTTGAAGAAGGATGTCATAATTCAGATACTATGGAAGACAAGTTCTGACAGATGTGTGTTACGGTACCATCATGTTTATAGGTCACGGTTACAAAATAAGTACAGTACCTATAAGATAAAAAAAGTGGTAGAAGCCGACCTAAGGGAGGATCGATTTGCATTCAAGAGAAATGCAAGAACACACATAGCAGTACTATCACTAAAACCTACACTGGAAGGTAGGCTGAAGAATGGCAAACCCACATTCATAACAGTTGTGGTTTTAGATCAACGTTATGACGACGTCTACTGGAATAAGCTTTCTGAAACTGTATCATGGATGAAGTGCAGAATGCGTTAGTGTCTTGTAATAAATTATAACATGAAAGTCAGCAAAAGTAAACCAAGATAATGAAGTGTACTCGGATTAATTCAATATTGCTGAGGGAATCAAACTAAGAAACGTCATGCTGAAAGTAGCGAATCATTTCCTACATTTGGGCAGTCAATTAAACGATGATAGCGGAAGTAAAATGCAGACAGGCAAAAGCAACAAAGCATTTCTGAAAAAGAAATCTGTATACAAATTTTTTTCTACAGTGTAGCCTTATATGGAAGTGAAACGCAGAAGATAAACAGAACAGACGAGAGCAGAATATGAATTTTAAAGAGTAGTGTTACAGAAGAATGTTTATAATAAGGTGGGTAGATCGCGTAACCAGTGAGGAGGGAGAAAAGAGTTTTATGATAGAATGGACGCATTCATAAGGCACACTCTGAGATATCAATAAATAGTAGTAGGAGCTATGGTACGTTATCCTTCCTAAAACATATATTTTTTTTAAATTCATTTGTTATATCTCGGTCTTTCACAAACATGTTTTCCTTCCTTAATGATAATCGTTTCCCTCCATTCTTCACACAACTGAAAATGGTTGTTCAACTTAGAACTGAAAATAGCTGCTCAACAACTCTGACATGTTACCTGCATTTTTAACGAGATAAGGCAAATGAATCTGTAGTAAATTATTACACATCCTAAGTGACAAAGTCAGGACTTAAAAAGGTTACTGATTTGCCGTAAGCGTGGTAGTCTGTGTCCGGACGGTAGAGACTTTAGAGCGTAGATAAACTACTGAACGATTTGATGGCAAATAAATTACCAAGATCGAGTGGAATTCCAGTTCGATTTTACAAAGAGTACTCTACGGCATTAGCCTCTTACTTATCTTGCATTTATCGTGAATCTATCGCCCAGCACAAAGTCCCAGACAACTGGGAAAAACGCAGGTGACTCCAGTATATCAGAAGGGTTAAAGAACCAATCCGCAGGATTTCAGACCAATATCCCTGACTTCTTTTTGCTGCAGAATCCTTGAACATATACTCAATTCGAATATAATTAACTTCCTTGAGAAAATTTATGTCCACAAACCATCATGGTTTTAGAAAGCATCACTCGTGCGGAGCTCAAATTGTCCTTTTCTCACATGATATTCTGAGAAGTATGGTTGAAGGGCAACATGCAGAATTCATATTTCTAGATTTCCGAAAAGCATATGATGCGGTTCCCCACTGGAGACTATTAACGGAGGTAAGAGCATATGGAATACGTTCACAGATATGTGATAGGCTCGAAGACTTCTTAAGTAATAGAACACAATATGTTGTCCTCGACGGCGAATGTTCATCAGTGACAATGGTATCGTCAGAAGTGCCCCGGGCAAGTGTGATAGGGCCACTGTTGTTTTCTATATACGTAAATGAGTTGGCGGATAGGATGGGCAGCACCTCTGCGGCCAAACCGAGCGAGGTGGCGCAGTGATTAGACACTGGACTCGCATTCGGGAGGACGACGGTTCAATCCCGCGTCCTGCTATCCTGATTTAGGTTTTCCGTGATTTCCCTAAATCGCTCCAGGCAAATGCCGCGATGGAGCCTTTCAAAGGGCACGGCCGACTTCCTTCCCCGTCCTTTCCTAATCCGATGAGACTGATGACCTTGCTGATGATCTTGCTGTCTGGTCTCCTTCCCTCCCCCCCCCCCCCCCCCCCCAAAAAAAAAACAAACCTCAACGAGCATGTGACAACTGTGATAGGGAAGACAAATGGTCTATTTTGGTTTATTGGGAGAATTTTAGGAAAGAGTGGTTCATCTGTAAAGGAGACCGCATATAGGACGCTGGTGTAACCTATTCTTGAGTACGGTTGGAGAGTTTGGGATCCGTACCAGGTCGGACTGAAGGAAGACATCGAAATAGTTCAGAGGCGGGCTGCTAGATTTGTTACTGGTCGGTTCGAACAACACGCAAGTGTTACAGAAATGCTACCACAACTCACATGAGAATCCCTGGATACGGCCGCTGTTTCGTTAGTTTCGTTTAAGTAGTTCTAAGTCTATGGAACTCATGACCACAGATGTTAAGTCCCATAGTGTGTAGAGCCATTTGAGAATCCCTCGAGGGAAGGCGACGTTCTTTTCGAGGCACACTGTTGAAAAAGTTTAGAGAACCGGCATTTGAAGCTGACTGCCGAACGATTCTTACTTCTTAAGTGATAGAACGCAGTACGTTGTCCTCGATGGTGAGTGTTCATCGGAGGTGAGGGTATAATCTGGTGTACCCCAGAGAAGTGTGGTAGGTCCGCTGTCGTTTTCTATCTACATAAATGATCTTTTGGATAGGGTGGTTAGCAATGTGCGGCTGTTTGCTGATTATGCTGTAGTGTAAGGGAAGGTGTCGTCGTTGAGTGATTGTAGGAGGATACAAGATGACTTGGACAGGATTTGTGATTGGTGTAAAGAATGGCAGCTAACTCTAAATATAGCTTAATGCAGATGAATAGGAAAAAGAATTCTGTAATGTTTGAATACTCCGTTAGTAGTGTAGCGCTTGACACAGACACGTCGATTAAATATTTGGGCGTAACATTGCAGAGCGTTATGAAGTGGGACAAGCATGTAATGGCAGTTGTGGGGAAGGCGGATAGTCGTCTTCGGTTCATTGGTAGAATTTTGGGAAGATGTGGTTCATCTGTAAAGGAGACCGCTTATAAAACACTAATACGACCTATTCTGGAGTACCGCTCGAACGTTTGGGATTCCTATCAGGTCGGATTGAGCGAGGACATAGAAGCAATTCAGAGGCGGGCTGCTAGATTTGTTACTGATAGGTTTGATCATCGCGCGAGTGGTACGGAAATGCTTCAGGAACTTGGGTAGGAGTCTCCAGGGGAAAGGAGGCGTTCTTTTCGTGAATCGCTACTGAGAAAATTTAGAGAACCAGCATTTGAGGCTGACTGCAGTACAATTTTACGGCCGCCAACCTACATTTCGCGGGAAGACACACAAAGATAAGACAAGATAAGATAAGAGAGATTAGGGCTCATACAGAGGCATATAGGCAGTCATTTTTCCCTCTTTCTGTTTGGGAGTGGAACAGGGAGAGAAGATGCTAGTTGTGGTACGAGGTACCCTCCGCCACGCACCGTATGGTGGATTGTGGAGTATGTATGTAGATGTAGAAGTAGATGTAGATGTAGATTCTACTGCCGCCAACATCATCGCGGGAAAGGGCCAAGAAGATAAGGTACGAGAAATAGGGCTCATTCAGAGGCGTGCAGACAGTCGTTTTTCCCTCGCTCAATTTGTGAGTAGAATAGGAAGGGATAAGACAAGTAGTGGTACAGGGTACCCTTCACCACGCACCGAACGGTGGCTTGCGGAGCATCTATATTGATGTAGATGTAGGTGCAAAGAGAGACTTGTCGCAAACTCAACGTAATTCAACTCAGAATTAGTGAACTCGACGTTCTTTGATCGACCACAGCGGGCTGGCTGCGGTAATAGCACCGGAAGAGCGCAGATTCAATCTCCGGTACGGAAATATCGCTTCGCCCAGCCAGCCCGGGATTGTTACTTCAGCTCCAGCCGTATTGAGGAGCCGGTGGTGCCTCTGTTAGGGGAGTATTTTATCGAAGTAACATACTGTCAAGACTGAGGAGTCCTTGTTGTCAGAACAAGAGAATGTGAGGGGCCGTGTTCGGAGGAGGCCGCGGTAGCGTTGCGCACGAGCACGATGTTAACCATAAATAAGTTACTGGCACAGTTCTCATTCCAGGATGAGATTTTCACTCTGCAGCAGAGTGTCCGCTGATAAGAAGCTTCCTGGCAGATTAAAACTGTGTGCCGGACCGAGACTTGAACTCGGGAACTTTGCTTTTCGCGGCAAAGTGCTCTACCATCTGAGCTACCCAAGCACGACTCACGCCCCGTTCTCACAGCTTTACTTCCGCCAGTACCTCGTCTCCTACCTTCCAAACTTCACAGAAGCTCTCCTGCGAACGCTCCAGAACTAGCACACCTGGAAGAAAGAATATTGCGGAGACATGGCTTAGCCACAGCCTGAGGGATGTTTCCAGAATGAGATTTTCACTCTGCAGCGGAGTGTGCGCTGATATGAAACTTCCTGGCAGATTAAAACTGTGTGCTGGACGGGGACTCGAACTCGGGACCTTTGCCTTTCGCGGGAAAGTGCTCTACCATCTGAGCTACCCAAGCACGACTCACGCCCCGTTCTCACAGCTTTCCTTCCGTCAGTACCTCGTCTCCAAGCTTCCAAACTTCACAGAAGCTCTCCTGCGAACAATTCTCATTGTTTTCTGCGGCAGATTAGAGATATTTTGTTAACAGAGCTCGAAGTATCGTACGTTCGAGCAACTCCGTGCACTCATCAAGAGTATTCTTAGTCCAGAAAAGGCTAGTCAGGTAGATCTGCGGTGTGAGTTCACGTATTTCGTGTAGACGGTTGTTCAGGTCGCGGAATTCTAATTGTGGCATCCCTGTGCATATATACCGTAATGAGAGTTGTTGTTGACAATACTGACTCACTTGGAAGAAACTGCAACTTTCATTGAATGAACACCAGACGAAAGAACTGTTTGCACGACACAACCATTGTATAGGAATGTTCACTAACCACTCACCAGTTTTCATTTTCAATTGGCTTCCAGCAGATATGAAACGAGTGATCAACCTCAAGTCTTCAAATCCAATGAGGAGAACGTGGCAAGTGCCATAATACGATTTCCCGCAAACTTTGTTCAGTGGAATAGGAGTCAAAATAAGCTACCACGAGTGTCGACTTATCCGTAGAAACTCGACCATTTCTGAGCGAACGGTGGTCTAAGTTTTCGACGTACTGTAGATGCCTTTTAGTGCGCGATAATCCCATCCAAAATGGTAGTGCAGTGGCTAGCTTCGCGGCCTCTCACTTTTGCACCCCATGTACGAAACCTGATTATTTTGTTTCATTTTACTTATTTTTTCATTTTTCTAATCATGTCCGTAGATGGTTACCCCCACACCAATGTTTGTTATCAAGTTAGGAGATACGTGGGGGTTGTATGAATTATAAAATTACAACTGCGTTTCACAACAAGTATGCCACATTTATTGGGTAATACATGTGTGTATTGTATTTTCAGGGGTTACAATCTTTTTAAATTCTCATATTCCTATACTTCATTCTTACGCCAGCTCATATTTTATATTCTTATGCTTATTCTTCAGCAAGAGTTGGTGTACTCCTATGGACGATACCGATGGTAGAAACATTCGAAATATAGAAATTCCGAACACCGCGAGCATCGTGCGAGGGCAGGTTCGTCGCAGTGACGTTTCTGCGTATGAATCACTCGGGAAAGGAACGTCGTTAGTATTGCTGAAGATTTCACGTGGCAGTTGATCATGAATCAAGATACACTATAGGAATTTCACCAAAAACAATTTCAAATAATTTCTCAGTCATTTATTATTACCTTTTTTTAAATTAAATCATCAGACATATTAATATACGAAAAAGCACAACATTATTTCAATATGGACATTCTTGCAGTAATCTGCGAACATGGGTTGATAAATGAGAAACAAAAATAAATAGAATAATCAAGTTTCGAAGAGGAGACGCAACAGTGTGACACCGCGACTCTAGCGACTGCATCACCGCTTCGGCTGAACGATTTTCTCGCTAACAGGCACATAAAGTAGCTCAAAAACTCTGATAGTCCTTCTCTCAGATACCTACGTATAAGCTGAGACAAGTGTTCGCGTATTTTAACCCCTCTTTTACGGAGCGAAGTTTCTGGGAAATCGGATTATGGCACTTGCCGTGTTCTCCTCGTAAGTTAAAAGCTTTCCCTATCCAACACTGCTTCTCTTACGTACAATTAAAATGGTTCAAATGGCTCTAAGCACTATGGGACTTAACATCGGCCATCAGTCCTCTACACTTAGAACTACTTAAACCTAACTAAGGACATCACACACATCCATGCCCGAGGCAGGATACGAACCTGCGACCGTAGCAGCAGCGCGGTTCTGGACTGAAGCGCCTAGAACCGCTCGGCCACAGGGCCGGCTATACTTAACAGTTGATAACTATTCCCTGTAACTTGGTTATTATTCGTACACTCTCTCGCAATTTTTTTGTGGTTTATTAATTGTATAGTTTCTTTTGTTTACAAATTTTCTAATCAGCATCGATTAAATTAAAAATTTAAATTTGTGGTAAGTTCCTATGGGACCTAACTGCTGAGGTCATCCGTCCCTAGGCTTACACACTACTTAATTAACTTAAACTAGCTTACGCTAAGGACAACACACACACACACACACATGTCCGAGGGAGGACTCGAACCTCCGACGGGAGGAGCCGCGCGAACCGTGCAAAGCGCCTGAGACCGCGCGGCTATCCAACACGGCAGCATCGTTTAAACCACGTATTGAACGTTCAATGACTAGTGATAAATAAATACAATAACTGTACCGTGACATCCATAGTATTTTAGTTGACAGTGTAAAGGAGTGCTGGCACCTGTTTAAGATGTTTACGATATAGGATTCTGCAGCGCTGAAGAAACTGGCTTTTATTGCAAATGGATTCTTTCATTTTTCCAATTAAGCAGTCGTGACGCACTATAACAGTTAAGATGATATTACCCTGCAGCGGTAAGCGATCATAAAACGGCGGAGAACAATTTGTTTTTTTAAGACATATATATCCTAGCTTGTTTCCACGATCGTTTTTTACACGTACTCATTTAAAACGCTAGAAGAAAATTTACTGTACTGCAGTTTTTATGAGGAGGACGTATGACGGAAATGAGGACTTAGGATAACTATGCCATCTGCCTGCTGTGTATTGTATAGTCATTAAGTGTAGAGAAATGCCGGCCTTGGTGGCCGAGCGGTTCTAGGCGCTTCAGTCCGGAACCGCGCGACCGCTACGGTCGCAGGTTCGAATCCTGCTTCGGGCATGGATGTGTGTGATGTCCTTAGGTTAGTTAGGTTTAAGTCGTTCTATGTTCTAGGGGACTGATGACCTCAGATGTTAAGCCCCATAGTGCTCAGAGCCATTTGAACTATTTTTTTGTAGAGAAGTATATATGGGTTTAAGAGAAAGAAGGCTTTCTCGGTGAATTTCATTGACGAAATTTTCTCCGGTTATCAGCCGAGTCATCGTGTTGTGTTGTTCCTACTTTTCGACGCGTTTCCTACTCGTCATCGTCAGGTGAAGATGATCACTTCTCCTGAAGAAACTTATCGAAACATTGCGACAAAACCACGCAATGATTAGGTTAACAATAGCAGACGATTTTATTACTGTATATTGGTTTCTCCGTAAATAATATTTCATTTGTTTGTGTCACTCGTTATAAACATATTTGTAAAACACAAGTTTCGATATTCGAAGTCCGATATATTTTCTGCCACCCAACAGAAGACAAAAACATTCATATGTTGGTAGCCCAGATAGATCGCTGCTTCTTTCCTTGTACAAGGTTCAGCAGTTGTTTTATAGGAGGAACGTTGAGTGTACTTGTGTTTAGAACGAAGTAATGGCAGGAAGTTGTGTCTGTCGCTTTGGGAAAGCCCCAAAAATTCGGTGCTTGGGGCTACTTGGTGTATCAGGTCACCAGAGAGACTGCCAATCGCCCTATGATTCGCGCCACACGAAACAGAGGTCGCCGGCATCGATACGGCGTTCCCAGCTAAGGAAGTAACACACATATGCGCAGCACATACCGTTTAAAATAATACGAAAATGGTTCAAATGGCTCTGAGCACTATGGGACTTAACTTCTGAGGTCATCAATCCTCTAGAACTTAGAACTACTTAAACCTAACAAGCCTAAGGATATCACACACATCCATGCCCGAGGCAGGATTCGAACCTGCGACCGTAGCGACAGCGCGGTTCCAGACTGAAGCGCCTAGAACCGCTCGGCCACTCCGGACGGCAAAATAATACTAAAGCGGGAGGTCAAATTTGTTGCAGCCAACCAGTGACTGGTATTATTATTTATTAACGGTGCTCACGATGAAACAGCGCCTGTTATTTGCCGAGTGCTTTGCGAAGCACAAGTCGTGGAAAACGTGTGCGGAATTTTTTGAGCAAGAGCTTAAGACTGTAAGTGTTTTGGTAAAACCTCCAGCAAAGTTTGCAATGTACAGCTAAGGTGAACGAACGCCTGTATGGATATCTTCACCAAGACGGAGCAGCCTCCCTGACAACATTTACACGAGCACATGAGGATTGCTGCTACACGTGCCTCGCAGCTTGAGAAAGGCCTTGTTTAGACACACGTAGGGTTGCCATCCGTCCCGATATATCGGAACCGTGACCATTATGGACCTCCCGACAAGACCCAATTTTGATCCGATTTTGCAAAATACTGTTAGTATCTTGGTTCAAATACTGAAGTAACGCCATCTGTTAGCGCGACATGTAAATGCAGCCTCAGTTAGCTTTATTTATGACAAGAAATTTATGTTGGCAAGGTCGTCTCACGATGTCGTTGCGTGTTGAGAATCCTGTATCGACGATGCGACCACCTTCTAGTTCTAGCGCCATCATTCGAGAAAATACTAGACTCCTCCAGCAGTACACGGATGGAACAATTTAAGCAACGCCACGCAGAAAAATCGGTCCACCATGACCGTCTCCGTGTCAGTGTATATTTTAATTCCAATTGTCTCCACTTATTCTGTTTTTATGTCCCCCTTTTTATAGCCTTTATACGTATAGTTTTCTCCTTTTCATAATTGTCATGTCACTCGGCTGCAGAGCGTCGGATTGTGCCGCTGGCAACCATCCCTCTATTTGTATCCTCATAATGGCGCTACTAGTGCCACACTTACGCAGCTGACGCGAAGTTTGAATAGGCATCGTCTTTCAGATGTAGAAACACGCATATTAACTTTCGTTTATGTCGCACAACTCCTCCATCGCGTTGCGAATTCTTTTCCGTCAGTGTTTTTGGTCACGAACCGACTTTCGGCTTCTCAGAACACTTTAAAAAAATATCGCAAACACAGACTAACATTGTGGTGTCACCGCCAGACACCACACTTGCTAGGTGGTAGCTTTAAATCGGCTGCGGTCCATTAGTACATGTCGGACCCGCGTGTCTCCACTGTCAGGGATAGCAGACCGAGCGCCACCACAAGGCAGGTCTCGAGATACGGACTAGCACTCGCCACAGTTGTACGGACGACTTTGCTAGCGACTACACTGACGAAGCCTCGCTCCTTTGCCGAGCAGATAGTTAGAATAGCCTTCAGCTAAGTCAATGGCTACGACCTAGCAAGGCGCCATTAGTAACATTGCATGTATCTAAAGAGTCTCACTTGTATCGCCACAATCTCCAGATGTACCAAAAGGATGGATTAAAGTTAAGTATTCCAGAAGTTACGTACTTTTCTTTATAGCATTCATTACGTATCCTGTTTCAGACCTCACGCCATCCTGCTTTAGCTTAGCGCGTGCCTTTCGGCTTCCTCTCATTGTGTCTAGGCTGTCTTGTCTAGACACAACAAACATGATGTGCGACTTTCACAGATATTATATGTAGAGAAGAAACATAAACGACAGAATGTTTACGTAGGGAAACACATTTTTCTAACGTACAAATAATTAAATAAACTAAAAAAAAGGGGGGTAAACAAAATTTTTATGCGGAGATATATTTAACAGCAGATCGGAATTAAGATTAATTTACAGTCTCAATCTAGTATTTGTAATGAAAATTTAATTTAACAGAGGAGAAAATGGGAGTTTAGTCTGATCGTTACCTCACCTTCCACATTATAAGAATGGTTTTCTGTTAAAAGATAATAATCGAAGGTTGATTCTTTCTTTCTTAATCTTCACGTAGTCTAATTGCCACAGCTCTGCCTCATTGACCAGTATACCGTTTGCAAATGATTTTATGTACACCGCTCTTTGCCAAGAGCTGCAATTTATCTTTACTATTAAATAAAAATTTAATTTGTTATATTTTATTTTAAAATTCTTAAGAGTTTTCGCACAAAACATTCGGAGGCCTACTTTTCAGCACGCGCTCGTAAAATCCTGGCATCTGTGGAAAGTCAGAATTGGGAAAGGTGGCGGGCTCTAATTGGGTGGGAACGGGAAAAATAAACCATCCCACCTTCCATTCCCCTACCCCGACCGCCAACCCCTCCCCCAGAAACGAAATCTGGATTCGTGAGTGCTTTATTGCTGCCAGTGTGAGGATACACGGAGATTAATTCTCATATCCACCAAAACCTTTACACCCAGAGCTGACCTTTAGCGGCAAACAGGAGGTGCTGAAGAGAGAAGGGGTTGAACAATACAGTGAGAGCAGACCTGGTGCTGGCGTGGGCGGTGACCGGACGCGCTTTGTCTCGGCGCTCGCACGTGGAGGGAAACCTCAGCAATGCCACTGGTGGCTGGAACCGGCGACCCCTCTCTCGCCTTCCCGGAAGCAGGGCGAGCAGCGGCTGCTTTATGACAAGTTGTGCGGCGAGGGACCACTCACACACACACACACACACACACACACACACACACACACACACACACGTGCTCGCTCGACTCTGCTGTGACTGCCGCCTGCACTGAGAGGGTGGCCTCGCAGCGCGGATCGATTGATGTGACCGCCCGCCATCCGCCGCTGGATCTCCACTCCCACCCTCCGCCATTGACCCGCGTCCCCCAAGCGTCAGCAGAACTCTGCTCACTCCATCGCCAAGAAGTAGCCAGCCACATCTGCTACCCTTGCGAGCTACCAAAGCAGACGGTCATACAGTATCTGATCAAAAGTATCCGGACACCTATTAGTAGGCATTAATATGGGATGTTTCCATATTTTGCCTTTATGGCGAATTGACCTCTGATGGCGACACTTTCAATGAAGCGTCCGAATGTCAGTGGAATAATGCCTCCCAGGTTTCCTCAAGAGTCAAACCCAAAGAAGACAGTGGTGTTACACACTGGTGTCTCGGGTGAAGTCGTCCACAGCTCGTGGTCTAGTGGCTAGCATTGCTGCCTCTGGATCACGGGGTCCAAGGTTCGTTTCCCGGTCGGGTTGGGGATTTTCTCCACCCAGGGACAGTGGCTAGATTGGATCGTGTAAAAATTGACCAGTGAAAAAATTGGGACTTTGTACAGACGCTCATGACCGCTCAGTTGAGCGCACCAAAAACCAAACATCATCATCATCGAGTGAAGTCGCCGTTAAAACTCATACGAAAAGTGTTCCATTGGGTTCCGCTAGTGACTCTGCATTGGCCAGTCCACTACAGGAATGTTACTGTTCACACAGCATTACGCCACAAATGTTGGTTTATGACAGAGTGCATTGTCATGCTGATACAATCTTCGTCACCACCATTTTACACCATTTTGTACTTTCTGAAGGTGGCAGGGGTAAAATAAAGGGAGGGAATGGCTATTTACAATTTTTACAGAAACCAGATGGCAGTTATAAGAGTTGGGGGGCATGAAAGGGAAGCAGTGGTTGGGAAGGGAGTGATACAGGGTTGTAGCCTATCCCCGATGTTATTCAACCTGTATATTGGGCAAGCAGTAAAGGAAACAAAAGAAAAATGCGGAGTAGGTATTAAAATCCATGGAGAAGAAATAAAAAATCTTTGAGATTCGCCGATGACACTGTAATTCTGTCAGTGACAGCAAAGGACGTGGAAGAGCAGTTGAACAGAATGGACAGTGTCTTGAAAGGAGGATATAAGATGAACATCAACAGAAGTAAAACGACGATAATGGAATGTAGACTAAATAAATCAGATGATGCTGAGAGTATTAGATTAGGAAATGAGACACTTAATGTAGGTAGATGAGTTCTGCTACTTGGGGAGCAAAATAACTGATGATGGTCGAAGTAGGGATGATATGAAATTTAGACAGGCAATGGCAAGGAAAGCGTTTCTGAAGAAGAGAAATTTGTTAACGTCGAGTATAGATTTAAGTGTAAGGAACTCGTTTCTGAAAGTATTTGTATGGAGTGTAGCCACGTATGGAAGTGAAACGTGGACGGTAAATAGTTTAGACAAGAAGAGAATAGAAGCTTTCGAAATGTGGTGCTACAGAAGAATGCTGAAGATTAGATGGGTAGATCACATGACTAATGAGGAGGTATTGAATAGAATTGGGGAGAAGAGAAATTTGTGGCACAACTTGACTAGAAGAAGGGATTGGTTGATAGGACATATTCTAAGGTATAAAGGGCTCAGCAATTTAGTACTGGAGGGAAGCGTGGAGGGTAAAAATCGTAGAGGGAGACCAAGAGATGAAAGCACTAAACTGATTCAGAAGGGTGTAGGTTGTAGTTCGTACTGGGAGATGAGGAATCTTGCACAGGATAGAGTAGCATGGAGAGCTGCATCAAACCAGTCTCTGGACTGAAGACCACAACAACAACATCCTTCCACATCTAGTGTTTGGATTAGTACAGTACGGGGACCACACCCTAATCATGAGAAACACGCTTATGCAGGAACATCATCTCCTCTATTCACCACTGTTGGCATGTAGCGTTGTACACCAGTTCGCCAAACCCCAACCCTTCCAGTGGATTGCCAAGGCGTGTAGCCTGATTCATCACTCCAAATCACTCGTTTCCAGTCACCAACAGTCCAGTGGCGTCACTCTTTACACCACCCAAAGCATTGCTTAGCCTTGACTACAGAAACCTGTCGCTTACGAGCAACTGCTCCCTACGTACAGTCACTGTGCTAGCTGGACTACTGGTAGCACTTCGGAGCTCAGGAGTGTTTCCTTACGCTCATTTCGTGACACTTGTTACAACCACCCCCATCAATGATATCCCTGTCCATCAGCACACAAGATCTACCTGGTCCTGGTTTAGCTTCAGTTATTCCTTCCTTTTAATACTTCACAATCGCATCACCAGCAGTCGACTTTGGAATCCTTAGAAGGCTTGAAAGATTCCTGATGGATTTGTTACTCAGGTAACAACGAATGAGTAGTAGACGTTGGAAGCCACTGAGCTCTCAGGACCGACAAATTCTGCAGTTACTGGTTCTCTGCCGACAACACAACACTTCTTTCATACTGGGCCTCTAATAACATCTAGAGGTCAGTACATAATTACATAGTGGCCTCGGGTTTTGTCAGGTCATGTATAACTCCTCCATCACGTTAGGCATAGCACTTTCTGATGCCGGTTGGTTGAACACTGCAGTGCGTTATCGGAGATATTGTGCAGCTGTCTTTCTCGAACCTTTGAGCTTGCTTACTGTGCTGTTATTGGCACGGCAGCGTTGAATTAAACTTTTAATTTCCCAGCGGTACTGGGCGCGGGAAAGCGATGAGTTGCACTGTTACGGGAATCATGTGACGAGTCTGCGGTGAGAGTTCCACTGGATAGCAACGAATAGGGCGGCGTGCCTACTTCGGTGGGCACTGATTTAGCGTTGTGAACTTTGATGTGTCAGCGATGTTATTGCGATCCGCCCGTGGCATCTGCATTTATATATCCCGGGTCGGTCTGGAAGTAGCTTTAAAATGGCTTTGGGAGTGGCGTGATAACATCCTGTTTAATGGGGTATTGTTGGTTCTCTGCGAGAATGTAAAGGTGTCACACCACTGCCCCCTGGCGTTCCAACTGGATAAAGGGCGTGGGAAAGGAAACAAGGAAAAATTTAAGACTGATAAATTATTTGGAAATTACTGTCAAATATATTGCTAGCAATTAGCCTGGTTCTGCTACTCCCCTTCATGTCCGGTAACTATTATGCAGTAATTATCATTTCATTTTTATCCTCTTTTGTTCAGCAAACGTTTTTTACTATGTCAAGAATTTTACGTAGTTAATGCAAGACTTTAAAATTTGTACATTGCAAATATTTTCACATTCTAATGGCATCGTAGGGGAATAATGAAAAGGTGACAGACATGAAGTAATTCGGAAAATACGCATGTACTTCAGTTTCTGTCACGAGAACTATTTCTTTCAAATTCCTTTTCATGGTTCCCCTCCATTCAGGGTAATTGTAGCTGGTTGTGTAGTACGGCTGAGTGTTGCTGGGGGGCCGACTCTGCATAGGGAGGTGTTCTGTTCGCCTGGGTGACGCACCTTCCTTCCCAGGTCTGCACGTGCTCTCTTTCTGCGTGTTGATGCTGGTAGGAGCCCGTCGCTTTTATGGTGAACACTTTCTCTATACTATATTTGTATATTGTTTCAACTCCTTTGCCGGCCGCGGTGGTCTCGCGGTTCTAGGCGCGCAGTCCGGAACCGTGGGACTGCTACGGTCGCAGGTTCGAATCCTGCCTCGGGCGTGGATGTGTGTGATGTCCGTAGGTTAGTTAGGTTTAAGTAGTTCTAAGTTCTAGGGGACTGATAACCACAGCAGTTGAGTCCCATAGTGCTCAGAGCCATTTTTTTCAACTCCTTTGAGATGTAAGTTAAAGAAATTAAACAGCAAAATTGCAAAGCTTCCATAGAATATATGTTTTTCCTAAAACAGGAATGTGTTACACTTATACACGTATTACAAGGAAGTCAATATGTGGTATTTATATTATTGACGCTAATGAGTAGTTTGTTCAATTTAGTTGTAGATATATGTAATTTGTCTATGTTTTTGTTAGTTAAAATGTAAACATAATAAAATTGGGCATGCAGTGCAAAACACATCGTTTTCACGCTTGCACGTAAAAAAAATTTTCACGATAGACTTTTACACGCTAATATGAAGTTTCAAAACAGTCTACATTTTAAATCTATTTTCCTCGTAATTTTACATGGTTTTCCCAACTGTCTTACTGCATCAGGTAATTGTGTTACTAGTCTGAATGATAACACTTCGTCGTTTTCAGTTCTTAATCTGACTCGAGGATCACAAACACCAAATTACAGACAGTCAGCGCACATTAGATGATCAGTTTGGCTTTAGTAGAGGTAAAAGTGCTATCAGACAGGCTGTTCTGATGGGGAACGAATAGCGAACTAAGAACGCAAAATAACGTGCGACGGACGAAGCATGTAGCACGTACATGGTGTTACAGAAGGTGCTTTACAATAACAGCTCGACTTGTAATTGCCTAAGAGAAAACAGTAAAGTTTGTCTGATGCACCAACTCAAAAAGTTTTTATGTAAGGTACTGAATAAATGTTTTTCATTTCCAGAGGAAGATAACTGAAAAAAATCTTTTTCTTTGTTGTTGCATGGCAATAGGAGCACTAGAAATGACTCGACGAATGGAATTTGCACAGGAAAAGGCACAGAAGTCAGATATCCAAGTTCAGAGACATTTCAGAATGCGATAAAGGAATCCCCCACCTTCTGGACAGTCCATAAGAAAATGACACAGGAACTTCATGGTAACAGGGAGTGTGGATTTGAAACACCATCTAGACAGGCCAAGGAGAAGTGACGGAGATACGGAGAGAATTCCACAGGTTTTCCAGTGTACAACACAGAAGTCTGTTCGTAAGGTATCAAAAGAACTGTAAATCCCTCGTACGACAGTGCAGCTGACACTCAGCAAGCTTCTTCATCTGTTTCCGTACAGACGATAGTTGCTACAGGAGTTCAGACCAAATGATAAGCCAAACGGTGCTGCATTTACTCAGAACATTATTGCACGTGCAGATAGGGATGAACAGAACGGATTTGAACCGAGTTGGAATATCGATTAGATCCTGTACGTGCCACAAGGGGCGCACGTCAACTTAATTAAAGAACAAGAAAAAAAAACTTTTAGATTTGCTGCATCAGGTAAACGTTACTTTTTTCTCCAGTTTAATTACAACACGAGTTACGTGACATTTTCTGACAGCCTGTGTATGAAGCGAACTTGTACGGGCAAAAGAAAGCTTTCCTCACTAATAGAAGGTTACTTTCATCACAAAGGCCTTAGTATGAGAATGTTACAGAACGTATGTCAAGATCACAGAATTCTATTCCATGTACTCCATTTCAATGTTGGAAAGTACTAAGTATTTTAGACGTTTATTTTATAATATGTTTAAAACAGTATAGGCGACTTCCCTTCTGAAGAAGATAGCGTTAGTGGTACTGAAGCCTGTCAAGGGTTCTTACAATAAACGTATGTAATTTGTCAGCGGTATAATTTATTTATTGGAAAAAGAAAGTGAAAATGTTGGGGAGAAATAGTTTCAGCGAAAGTATGTTGTGTGCGTTCAGAGAATCGGTACTCAACGAAGTCTTCACAAACCTCCAGTGCCTCCGCCGCTTATCTTCTTTAGAGGCCATGAGACTATGGCAGGAGGAATTGGGGCGCGCGCTGAGGCATACGGGCAGGCATTTCTCTGCCAGATACGCGGGGCGAACCCGAACTTCACCGAGGGAATTTCGGAGTTTGTTCGGGGATATTTTCTGAGTATTTCTGAATGACGGGGCGGTGGTCTCCAGTGCTTCGTCACAGAGTAATTGTATTAATCTTTGTACCTGTGCTACACTGAAAATACGATGCCTCACAAAGAAAAAAATGAAGAAACCAGTCACAGAGGAGGTAAACAGCTGAGGCTTGGAGCTGAGAAGGCATGTCAAGTTATTTCGGTGATTACAAAGCTGAGTCAAATTTACAAGGACCTTGGCAGTATGAACCCATTTATCAGTATGACGATACTGTGGCTTGGATGCGTGAACTCATCCGGTTGGAAAGGACGCCATAAAGCTGTTATATACTGTTCTGAGGTGAGCTGGCCCACAGCTGTTGTAACTGGTGCTTGGTATCCCGGATGCAGTATCCGGAACGGAATTGACGTTTGAGCTGATCCCTCACATGTTCTATCGGGGACAGATCTGGGGATGTTGCTGGCCCCAGGAGTACGTTAATATCACGCATACGGTTCGTAGAGACTAGCATCTGTGGACAAGTATTGTTGTATTGAAAAGTGGCGCCACAATACTTTCGCATGAGAGGTAACACGCGAGCACCCAGGCTGTCCGTGACGTGGCGTTGTGTCGTCAGGTTTCCCTCAATCATTGCCACCGTTGGCCTCAAGTCATTCCCGATGGCTCCTCACACCACGATGCCAGGAGTAACATCGCCGTATCTTTCCAAAACATTAGAAGAATGAGACCTCTCCACAAGTTTCCGTCATGCTCGCCGACGATAGTCATCACGGGTAGTGCAGAAACGCGATTCACCGCTGAATACAATGCAACATCATTCGTAAGCAGTCAGTGTTTCCCAGTCACGGCATCACTCCAAAGGCAGCTGTTCGTGCTGCGGTGTTAACTGTTATAATGAGTTCATTACTTACTGTCAGACGGCACGCGCAGATGGGAAGGGATTAAGATGTGTTTATGTGTTTGGTGCACAATACGGCGGTATCAGACGAGGCCGACCAGTACCCTGCGGACGGATATGCCTGGCCTCATGTTCCCATGCAGTCCATATGTGGGAACCTGCCAAATTAGAATCGCCCAAAAATTCGTATACTGCACGATTCGACGAGCCGGCCAAATGGAAACCAACAATGTGGCCCGTAGTGCTAACGCTGGGGGACATATCCTTGTCCTTCACAACTTCCGTGCTGTTCACGTCCCTTACATCCTCTACCAGGTTCAAATGGTTCAAATAGCTCTAAGCACTATGGGATTTAACATCTGAGGTCATCAGTCCCCTAGACTTAGAAATACTTAAACCGAACTAACCTAAGGACATCACACACAGCCACGCCCGAGGCAGGATTCGAACCTGCGACCGTAGCGCCTAGAAACGCTCGGTCACAGCGGCCGGCCTCTACCAGGTCTGGTAAGAATACTAAGCACGAACAACACTAATGCACTCTGGTGGCTATTCTACCTGTTACTGAGAACTGCAACTCCGTAACGCACGCGGGTGGTGTGTAAGTGAATGGAGTTACACTGACATTCGACCATGTCTTCTGCGAGCTTCACTATTTATGTCAGGCGGTGTATCTGCTCAACAGTGCAATCGTCGCTCGTATGCGATGTGTGCCTCTTTTTGGAACCAAACTTGTTTCATTCGTTGACGATATTTGCTGTTGACATCAGTAATGTGCATTTTGTTCTTCGCCTTCAAGCTTGTGTTCAGTATTCCTCGATTCTATCTCAGGTTTATTTCTTCAGGCAGTGTTAGCAGACGTGGTCCAGTATCTGCGCTTCGCTGAGTACAGCCTCTCCCATCCCTCGCAACCAGTATCGCGCCTCTGTCTTCTATCTTAGCAGCACGCCCTGTTGAAGCCAAAATTGACGACATGGGAAATCCATTTCCGGAGAACGCTCTCTTTACCTCCTTCGAGATTGCCTTAACGTTTCCACTTCGTTTAGCACTTCTTCACTAAATGAGTTCAGCATTACACTGACGTTTGCACTTACGCACGAATGGACACTATACGGCAGACATGTTACGATGGTATACGTTGTTTGTGGGGCTACGGGCTTGAAACACTATAAAAGGACGCGATAGAAGGATCGATTATTAACACTCCTCATAGGAATAGAACCGTTAGCGGTGGAAGATGCGATGGACTACCATATGCAGTAGATATCTCCCCTGTTGTGACAGACTGACTTTCTTTGTTATTGTTCTTTTGTAATGTGTTTACTTATAACTTTTTTATTGTGTGCCGATCTTTTTTTTTGCTTTTGTTGTATGCTTATTTCTTTTGTTTCATCTGCTGCAGGTTTTAAGGGCCCATTAATATAACAAATGATGTACTGCTGCCGGAACTATTAACTACGTCAAGGTCGCCACCGGGTCGCAGACCAGAATAAACAAAGCTAAGTCAGGATAAGGCTGCTTTTTATTCCATTTGTCATACCCCAATGACAATACATTACTGTACTACTTTTCAGAAGCACCATTACACTACGTTATTTATTTTCGCTAAAACGGCAAGGCCACGAATTGTTCCTGGATACGAAAAATCAAAGGCAACTGAGCGAGGTGACCGACTGACAACACCGCACCAACCTGCGCACCTCTGTATCCAAACCTATTAGCCAGCTCATGAGTGTCGAAGAAGTCCTGTGCGTCTGTCGTTCGTGAGTGCAGTATCGCCTGCAGACTGGCTCAAACAACGAATATTTTTGCCGTGGAATCAGGGGCCGTTACCTCCCTCCACACTACTTTGCATTTTAATCTCATTTCATAGCAACTGTGGCTCTGAAAAGTAGTTAATCTTCCCAGATTACTTGATGGTAGACTGACTCCATTTCTCTACTTGTCTTTAAATTATTTTTTTATAGTAAATAGCAAACAAAGGATCCAAATACAGACTGAGACTTGTTGACTCCATTTTTTTTTTAGCGGGCGCTATTTTTAGGCGTGCGATGCCAGCTAGGCAGTAACTGCTACCCGGGGGCGGTCAACACTTCCGTCTGGAGCCGTCCCGACGGTGAAATCAGACGGCTCGGACTTGCACCTGGCCATTCGCAAACGGCAACGAATCTCTTCAAACCCCAGTCAGTCTGGCACGCTGTTTTCCAGTACACCATCCGCCCTCACGTCACCTTTGAGGGCAACAAAAGCACTGTGGCGTTTCTCCTATCGGGAGGTGTGTAAGAATGTTTTATATTGTCTATCTGATCACGCATGCCCTATCCTGAGCACTAGTGAAATGATAAGACTCTTGGGCACCAGGGGTCTAATATTCCCAGAATATGTGGAAAGGATTATTGAATCGAAATATGTGTTGTTATGCCCTTTGTCTGCATCTGACTAAGTTAAAATCTCTCCTTCCATATCTACGCGAACCTGAAGTACAACTTTCTCATGGATTCTAGCTTTTTCAAGGAATAAATGTTATGCACTATTTCACGAAATATTTATCAAAATGAAATCAACTGTTGGACTTTTATTAAGCCTGTGGCGCACCATTTCCACTGCATTGGAAGACTTCTAATGGTCGCTTCTTCGATGTTTTCTCTCAATATTAGAGATGGGCAAACTGAAACACGTAACTGATTCGAAACAAATGAAACAGTACAATGGAATGTTTCAATACGCTGTTTCGAAACAGTGAAACAGTTTGTGTTCTGTAATCTAATAAACCTACACATTTTATCATCTTGAATGTCTACTGTATAAGTATCTCCATATAAACACAAATGAGGTGCGAGAGCGCTAATCATTTCGCAGAAAGTATGAAACTATCACTTGGGCGTCTCGGCAGTTTCGTATTTCCTGCAGCAAATGCGCTCCTTTGGTGTCGTGTGACTTTCATACTTTTCAATTGGCTGAGGACAGGCGTAGCTGAAGACAGAAGAACCACCACGAACGGAACTGGAGATAGGAGCAAACTGCAGAAACAACGGATATGCTACTGGGATTCCTACATTCCGTTAGTATGGGTAATATACCCATCCTGCTAATTTCCATGTACACAAAGGGAATCATTGTGGATAATAGGCACAGTGACTATAGACTCACAAAAAACGCCAAATAATTCGAATAAATAAAAAAATATAACAGAAAAAATTTTGTCTTTCAAGGTGTTTCGAACCGTTATTATAAAGTCACCATGCTTCCCAGCCCTTCCCGTTCACAATTACAATATCAGTGATATGTCAAACAGATTGCTTGCAATTATACCTAGATCAAATTTATGTATATGTCTAATAGCTGTCACTCTACACCTTTTTTTATTCAAAATGTTGTAGGCTTACTTGTGTTTCTTAATAAGATTACTGTACATGAAAAGAGAAGTGTATGTTATAAAAAAAGTGTAATTTAATCGAATGATTTTCACATATTTATTATTTTGAATCTGAATAGTATACGTTGTTTTATTGTTCGGTTAGTGTTTATAAAGCAGATGTTACGCCATTTCGTAATAGGACAGTCAGCTAGAAACGAAGCTTTATTTTCGGATATCTTAAGCTTCATGCTATTGCTTGTCAAAAAGATTTCGACACTTTTGAAAGTGTTTCATGAAGTGTTATGTTGTGTTTCAGTATCTGTGCCGAACCCGAATCTCGTACGACACAGAGCGGAATGAAACATCACTGTTTCGATACAATTAGTCCATTCCAAGCGCAGGTGGACTGAAACAGCCTTATTTTGAAACAAGATACGGTTTCTGTGTCTGGCTCGAGATCGAATCTGGTGCGGTTATCCGAGACACGAGCGGAATGAAACACCACTGTTTCGAAACAGTGAACCACAGCAAACAGTGAACCACAGCCGTTCCGAAACACTGAAACAGTTCCACGTATCGATACACTGGCCAAGTCTACTCAGTATTGAGGTTGCAAATGCATGCAGGGCACGACTGCAGTGGACTACGTGAATGTGCAGCCCCAAGACTGATTGAAAACGCCACTGCAGTTGACTCGTCACATCACAGCGTTAAACACCGTTCAGAGACAGAGTTCTTGAGTAACAAGCCAACAGCTTCAGACTACAAATCAGAACGGATGAAAGCTGGAACCCACGTCATATATATGAACTGGTGTGCAAATTTAAAGGACGAAAGTAATTTTCTCACGACGTATCACTGCCCAGTAACGTAACTCGGTGACAAATGGACCATACTTAGGAAGAACTACTGAAGTATAGTACAGAAGGTAACTGAAAGAAATACGCGGTAAGACGAACAGAAATGACACTTTTATTCAAAGACAATAACTATAAGCATTATTGTAGCCAACATAGACACGAAGCCTACACCCACCACAATAGCACAATAGCACAATTTTATGTGCCAACTAGCTCCGCAGATGATGAAGAGATTGAAGAAATGCATGACGAGATGCAATAAATTGTTCAGTTAGTTCAGGGAGACGAAAATTTAATAGTCATGGGGGATTGGAATTCACAGTAGGAAACGGAAGAGAAGGAAAAATAGAAAGTGAATATGGACTGGGGTAAAGGAATGAAAGAGGAAGCCATCTGGTTGAATATTGCACAGTGCATAATGTAACCATCGCTAATACTTGGTTTAAGAATCATGAACGGAGGTTGTACAAGTGGAAGAGAACTGGAGATATTGGAAAGTTTCAGACTGATTAAATAATGGTAACACAGTAATTTCGGAACCAGATTTGAAATTGTAAGACATTTCTAGGGACGAAGGTGGACTCTGACCACAATTTACTGGTTATGGACTGTAGATTAAAACTGAAGGAATTGTAAAAAGGTAAGGATTTAAGGAGATGGGACCTGGATAAATTGAAAGAACCAAAAGTTGTTCAGAGCTTCAAGACGCAGCCTTAGGGAACGATTGGCAAGAACAGGGGAAAGGAATACATTAGTAAAAGAATGGGTAGCTTTAAGAAATTGTGAAGGCAGCAGGGATGAAATAGGCAAAAAGACAAGGCCCAGTATAAATTCTTGGATAACACAAGTGTTATTGAATTTAATTGATTAAAGTAGAAAATATAAAAATGTAGCAAATGAAACAGGCGAAAGAGAATACAGACATTTAAAAAAGCAGACTGACAGAAAGTGCAAAATGGCAATGCAGGAGAGGCTAAAGAACAAATGTTAGGATTCAGAAGTATATTTCACTAGGGAAAGATAGATATCGCTACAGGGAAATTAACTGACCTCTAGACAAAAGGTCCTGTATGAACATCAAGAGCTCAGACAGAAAACCAATTTTAAGCAAAGAAGGAAAAGGTTAAAGGAGTATACAGAGGGTCTATACAGAGGAGATGTACTTGAGGGCAATATTATAAAAGTGGGAGAGGACATAGATGAAGATGAGATGGGAGATACCATACCTCATGAAGAATTAGACATAGTACTGAAAGACCTAAGTCGAAACAAGGCTCTGGGAGTAGACAGCACTCCAATAGAGCTACTGATAGCCTTGGGAGAGCCAGCCATGACAAAACTCTCACATCTGGTGAGCAAGATGTACGCGAAAAGCGAAATACCATCAGACTTCAAGAAGAATATAATAATCCCAATCCCAAAGAAAGCAGGGGCAGACTTGTGTGAATATTATCGAACTGTCAGTTTAATAAATCGTGATTGCAAAACACTAACACAGATTCTTTACAGATGAATGGAAAAACTGGTAGAAGCCGACCTAGGTGAAAATCAGTTTGAATTACCGAGAAATGTAGGAACACGTGGGGCAATACTGCCCCTATGATTTCTCACAGAAGGCAGGTTAAGGAAAGGCAAACCTACGTTTATAGCATTTGTAGACTTCGAGAAAGTTTTTGACAGTGTTGACTGGAATATTGCTTTGAAATTATGAGGGTAACAGGGGTAAAATACAGGGAGCGAAAGATTATTTATAGCTTGTGTAGAAATCAGATGGCAGTTATAAGAGTCTAGGCGCATGAAAGGGAGGCAGATGTGCGAAGGTAGTGAGACAGGGCTGTAACCTATCCGCAATGTTATTTAGTCTGTACACTGAACAAGCACAAAAGAAAACCAAAGAAAAATTTGCAGTAGGAATTAAAGTTCAGGGAGAAGAAATAAAAACTTTGATGTTTGCCGATGACATTATAATTCTACCAGAGACAGCAATAGTTTTGGAAGAGCAGCTGAACGGAATCGTCAGTGTCTTGAAAGGAGGATATAAGATGAACACGAACAAAACCAAAACAAGTATAATGGACTGTAATCGAATTAAATCAGGTGACGCAAAGGGAATTAGATTAGGAAATGAAACACTGAAAATGGGACACTGAAAATGGTAGATGAGTTTTGCTGTCTGGGCAGCAAAATAATGATGATGGCCGAAGTAGAGAAGATGCAAACTGAAGACTGGCAATGGCAAGGGAGGCATTTCTGAAGAAGAAAAATTTGTTAACCACGAGTATATATTTAAGCGTCAGGAAATATTTTCTGAAAGTATTTGTATGGAACAGCAAATCGTAAATTTGGTGTTTGACCAAACTGCTTAGGTCATCGGTCCCTAACCTTACACACTACGTAATCTAACTTAAACTAACTTACGCTAAGGACAAAACACACACCCACGCCCGAGAGGGGACTCGAACCTCCGACAGGGCGAGCCGCGCTGATAGTGACAAGACGCCTTAGGCCGCGCGGCTACCCCGCGCGGCATTCGTATGGAATGTAGCCATGTATGGAAGTGAAATACGGACGATAAACAGTTTACGCAGAAACAGAATAGAAGCTTTTGAAATTTGATGTACAGAAGAATGCTGAAGATTAGATGGGTAGACCACCCAACTAATGAGGAGGTACTGAATAGAATTTGGGAGAAAATAATTTTGCGCCACAACCTGACTAGAAGAAGGGATTGTTTGGTAGGACACACTCTGAGACATCAAAGGATCACCAATTTAGCGCTGGAGGGAAGTTTAGGGTATATAAATCATTGAGGGAGACCAAGAGTTGTATACAGTAAGCAAATTCAGAAGGATGTAGCTTGCAATAGTTACTCACAGATAAAGAGACTTGCAGAGCATGGAAAGCTACATCAAACCAGTCTTTGGACTGAAGACCACAACAACAACAATTATACTGAAGTCACCGCGACATTAAAAAGACGGGACATGGCCCTTTGTGTTTGAATCGCCACGGACGGCAGCGTACATGGTCTGCAAGGCGCTCCCATGTTCGCCGCGAGGTTCCTGAGGACATCTTATCGGAGGGCGTTCCATTCTTCCACCAGTGCCGTTGACAGCTGCTGGACTGTCGTAGGTGCATGTGGGCATGCTGCACTACGTCTCTCAATGCATCGTACATGTGCCCGATGGAATTTTAGCCGGGGGACGTGCAGACTGGTCCATTCACCGAATTTCCTCTCGTTCCAATAGTTTGTGCACCTCCGCTGTTCAATGCGGTCGCCCACTATCACCAATAAAACGGAGATAGAGCCGAATGGATCCCTGAAAACACGCACATGAGATAGGAGTACGGTTTCACACTAAAGCTCGCCAGTCAATTGATCGCGTTCACACATTTGGATGTCAGTATGCACACGCAACATTGCACCTCTAGGCACCGTAAGACCCAGACCACCGAAAGGATCATGTTGGGCAATGTTTTTGGGTGATTTATGAGTTCCCACCTCTCGTGACATTTGCGTACGTCCAGCACTGTCAGACGTGGCCGTCTTAGTGGTCCACGTGTTACGCTGCATGGCCGTACTGACCTATAAATCTGCCGGCCGAAGTGGCCGTGCGGTTAAAGGCGCTGCAGTCTGGAACCGCAAGACCGCTACAGTCGCAGGTTCGAATCCTGCCTCGGGCATGGATGTTTGTGATGTCCTTAGGTTAGTTAGGTTTAACTAGTTCTAAGTTCTAGGGGACTAATGACCTCAGCAGTTGAGTCCCATAGTGCTCAGAGCCATTTGAACCATTTGAACCTATAAATCTCCGAACCCATTACCGTGTTATTATGACACTGTACTCCTCCATCAGGTACGAGTTTTCAGGATTGCATTCGGCCCTGACTTAACTTTTATGGACGATACCGGACGACCACTTCGAAGAGCGCAGGTGAACGAACTCTTGAAGTGAGAAGAAATTCGGCGAATGGACTGGCCTCGTCATTTCTGCGACTTTGATCTCGTCGATGACGCATGGTATGCGTTGTGGATACCTTGCAAAACGTCCAATTGCACCGACGACGATCCGCAGTTCTCAACCGCGCTGGCCACAACAACTCTTTCCCATGTTGCACAACAGCTTGCACTGCCGCCCGTGGTGAGCACACACGCTATTAATAACCATGTGCCGCCTTCTGTAATGTCCAGGGGTCCAAGTTTCATTGAACTGTGGTGCTTGGTAGCAGGACGTTATCCGAAAGTTACTTTCACCTAAGTACTGCACACTAGGGTATTTTCAGACAAATGGTGAACGTTTATCGTACTTATACTTTCACGCAAGGAGAATTAGGTACACACCAGCGGCTCACTACATCAAGCTGATGAGTGTGGAATATGGGACAGGTACACTAATTCTATAATGCTTTTCACACTTCGTACTTTCCATATTCCACACACACCAAGTAATGATGTAGCGACTAGACTTCGGCACTGTTTCTATGTTTCGATACAGTGTATCAATATGTGGAACTGTTTCAGTGTTTCGGAACGGCTGTGGTTCACTGTTTCGAAACAGTGGTGTTTCATTCCGCCCCTGTCTCTGATAACCGGACCAGATTCTGTAGTGGGACGAAATTAAGCGTCACCTATCCACCAAAGTCAGCCCAGTTTGCAGGTGACTATAAGTTTAATTTAGTTTTGTTTATGTGTTTTCTTATTATTTGTAATAAGTGTGAATTATCTAAAAGTTTGTATTTTTTTTATGTGTTTCATGTACGGAGAGATCGGCGCAACGAACGGGGACAGCATCTTCGTTGCCGCGACCAGAGAGGAAATTGCTGGCCGCTATACGTCGCGGGTCGACAGCCAAGTAGCAACAGAAGATCCTGGAACCGAGTTGTTGCGTCGTGTTTCTAAAAATTAAAAATGAATTTTTATACTCTTTTTGTACAACAATGACGAGCTTAATCTTATTGAAATGTTAGTCACTGTCTGTCAACGCTCAAGTTCACATCTGTATATGTAGGAAGCTAATAAAATAGTGTATGCTACTAAAGTTGAAACACGTGTCTTGAAGATTTATTTATGAAGAGTTATGTGAACGGATTAATAATATATTTGACAAGATTATTGATTCAGACAGCGTTGGCCGAAACTTTGAATCTAAAAAGTTTATTTAATGTGTGATTCTGATATCGATTAGATCAAGATAACGTGTGTCGATATAATTTCTGAGGAGAAACAAACGAAATTTAAATTCGAAAAAGTTACGAAAACCAATTGGCCCAAGTGATGTAATTCTCTGCACACGACTCAACTGATGTTTTACAGTTTCGTTCAAGAACCATCCTATGACAATTTAAAAAGAATATGAATCATTTTTGAAGTGGGTTGTAACTGACGTAGGTGACGAAGTCTGCACATGGTCATACATATATCAAACGAAAAACCTAATAATACGTAACGTTACACCGCACCGTGGCGACCTTAGAAACAGGACTTGTGTGCAACTAAGGCACACAGGTACGAAACAAAGCATCAAGAGTCCTTCGGAAGTCAACGCGAGTTTCTTGGAGCCTTCACCAGCCAGCGGCGACTTCGCGGGTGTGGGCATCTGACGGAGTGCAGCCAAGCAGTACGGTCACGCGGTTGTTCCACGAGAAGTCGCATCCGTTGGGCAGCAGCTGAACGCTGCAAACCCCGACAACCTTTTTTCTCCCTAAACTAATAGGCCCAGTACGTCAGCTGCGGGGCGTTCCTCCGGCTGGTATTAGAGGTGTTGCTGAGGGCTTCGCCTGTCTACGGCGGTGCCGGGCGTGGTTGCAGCCAGCGACGTTTCCGGTGTTCGACTCAGCGTCCTGCCGGTTGCGGAAGCGGGGTCGCAGCATCTCAGCGGCTGCATCGACGGCTGTTACATCTGCAGCCCATAGCAGCACACTGATCATCGAGAACTACAAATTACAATATTAGTGTCCGGTGAGTTTGTTTCAAGTTGGAAGTGGAGTGTTGTACATAGGGAGTGTGCTTTTATAGGATTGTTGATTGCAAATCTGCGTGTGTAAATAGTTAATATTTTACAATAATGTCGGGAAGTGAAATGTCAGACGAAGAGCAATCTATGACCGATAGGAGCATGAGAGCCCTTTTTAGGGCGATCGCTAAATTAAAACAGTCTAACGAGGAATCTACTGCTAGATTAAAAGAGGAACTAAAACAGGAATTAAAACAGTCTAACGAGGAATCTACTGCTAGATTAAAAGAGGAATTAAAACAGTCTAACGAAGAATCTATGGCTAGATTAAAACAGTCTAACGAGGAATCTACTGTTAGATTAAAAGAGGAACTAAAACAGGAATTAAAACAGTCTAACGAAGAATCTACTGCTAGATTAAAACAGTCTAACGAAGAATCTATGGCTAGATTAAAACAGTCTAATGAGGAATCTACTGCTAGATTGAAACAGGAACTAAAACAGGAATTAAAACAGTCTAACGAGGAATCTACTGCTAGACTTAAAGGGGAGCTAACAAAATCAACAGACAGGTTGCAGGAATATCTTAATGAAACCAGTCGAGAATTAAGTGATAAAATAGAGTCTTCTAAAGTTGAAATGCAAGAAAAATTAGTAGGACTTAGTAATAAGATTGCCGATAATTGTAAAAGGTTAGAAGAACATATCCAGGAATCGCGCGAGGAAAAAGCTCGCATGCGAAACGATATCACTGACTTAACCGAGAGACTAGATAGTGTCAATATCTTAGTTGTAAATGAAATACAGAAAAATAACGATATGTTACGAGATGAATTTTCTATGCAAACAGAAACTGTTCGCAGAGAATTATTGAAATCTATTAAAGAGGTCTCTACCAAACCTGTAGAGATTTCTTCAATAGATAATGTAGAATTAGAAACATTAACTCATCAAGTAGAAAAGGACCATACCGAAATCGAAAACATGAAATTTTTAATTACTGAGATATGCAGTAATCTTGAGACTGCCAAAGATAATAATATTGACGAAGGTACAGAGCGTTCACATCGTGAACACAGTGAAGAATCGATATTAGCTAATCGCGTATCCAATACAGAAATGCGGATACAGGAAATTACGAAACGGTTATCGGAATTAGATAATAACGAGAACATTTCAGGTAGCAGAGGTAATAACATAATCAGAGACAACAGTCGCATCGAATTTGCTAGCACGGATGACAACAATATGAATAAGGCAATCACGGCAAGCCAATCCGATGCAACTGCGTCTCTGCCAGCTAAACAAAATCCGACTATTTCTCTCGCAGAATGTCTGGATGACATAACAACAAATTCACATGTAGCAAGTCGATTTCCTGTATTCAAACCTGGAGGCGAACTGCACCCTATAATCTTTATAAAAGCTTTTGAAACATCATTATCTCCTAAATGGAGTAATGAAAAACGCATTCAATTTGTAATAGGACATTTAGAAGCAGAAGCTGCGGAATGGGCAGTACTGCATAGAATTGAATTCAGGGATTGGGATGATTTTGTTAAGCAGTTTAAACAAAATTATTGGTCAAGAGGAAAACAACAACACTTAACTTTAGAGTTGTTAGACCCTCCTCCATATTCTAAACGGTGGGGAGGTTATAGGAATTATTTTGAATGGCATTTAAACCGTGCTAAATTAATTGAAGAACCAATTATTGAAAGTCATTTAATACGAGTCCTAAGTAGTAGGTTACCGTATTACATAAAGGAAAGAAAAATGTTATTCTACGAATTATACAAAACCTTAATAATGGGGACGAAACAGTTAACACCCGGGGTGTGTGGTTATATTTTAACGACTTGTTGTATTGGAAAGCACAGAGGGAACACCAGAGATGGAAAATCTGCATTCCGAAAACGGTTGTGGACGAGTTAATTACTTATATTCATGAAGGTTACGGGCATTTTGGAATTCATAAATGTATTAAACATCTAATGAAGTATTATTATTTCAAAAATATGTCACGTATTGTGAGAAGTATTATTAGGGCTTGTGAAACCTGTCAAAAGGTTAAAGTTAATAACAAATCCAAGCGTTATAAATTATATGCTGTAATTCCTCGAGGTTTGTGGGATCTACTATCATTAGATTTTTTCGGCCCTCTGCCTCGGAGTTCAGGAGGATTAACATATGTGTTTGTTGTAATGGAATGTTGGTCCAAACATGTGAAACTGTATACTTTGAAACGAGCGAATACAGCAAGCGTTATACGCTGCCTCACCCGAAATTACTTTGTTAACTGGGGCATTCCTAAACGACTTATGTCTGACAACGGTAGTGCCTTTATTAGTCAAAGATTTCAAGATATGATAAGACAATATGGAATCAAACATATCTTAATTTCGAAATATCACCCTCAAAGTAATTTAGTAGAAAGAGTCATGAAAGAATTAGGACGATTATGTAGAACTTATTGTGCACATAAACATACTCGGTGGGCCAAACTAATGCCTGAATTCGAAAAGATATTAAATGAATTGCCTCACCTAACGACGGGATTATCACCTATAGAAATTTTAGGCAAACGAATTATAGGTGAGCCTTTACTAGCTGCTTTACCTTGGCCACCAGTAAATGAGATACAACAAGATATTCCAGACGAAAAAGTTTGCGAACAGATTGTAAAAAATGCCGAACGGAGGATTAAAAGTTATAATCAACAGGCTGTAGAACCCTCATTTCAGGTAGGAGATCTTGTGTTAGTACGATCTCATCCTAAAAGTTCTACGATCGATAAGGAATGTAGAAAATTCTTCTTTATCTTTGAAGGTCCATATGTTGTACATAAGATTGTACATCCCAAAGCATTACTTCTTATGGAACCTTCATCAGGTGTAATTAAAGGATTATATAGTGTTGATCAAATGAAACTCTTCATTCCTAAATAAGTTAATATTTAGTATATGTTACACACGGAAGAGCGTTCATAGTTTATTCATGTGAAGTTTTTCGTGATAGTTACGTGTTATTTTAAATAAATGACAGAAAGCTTAAACATGTGTTCTACAATAATCTACTGGTACTTCAAAAAGAGAAAGATAACCAAAAGGGGGATTTATATGGAGGAAATTTTGCTCTTAGGTCAAAAGGAATTTTGCATATTTCAAATTTACTCGGATAGTAGGAACCAAAGGGGATGGTTAATAGTTTTAGGGACCATGGGCGTCCAGAGCTATATGGCTCACGAGAACATAGCAGAGTGCCTTTAATAGAGGTTTGCAATAGTGTTAATATAGAACACACCAAACGGGGCTCTCTCGCTTGTTTCTCCTAAATAAATGGCCATTACCCAACAAGGTGTCCGAAGGTAAAGAAAGCCGTGCCGAGATTCTAAAGAAAGTTTTGCTTGATTTCTTCTTGACCTCAGGCATAAATAAGGCCTTAGGGAAGAGAATGACGTAAAGTAAATAGTACTATTAGTTATTGTGAGAAACTTATTAGTAATATACATTCTTGAAAAGCATAACTCTAGTAAATAAATGAAACTGAAATTAATCTATCACAATCTGAACGCTCTGTCCTAATGTACAACGTTAAAGAACGTACTAAATTAGTATTTATTAGCAACTATTAACTGAAGAGGAGCAATCTCCCTATATTCGGTTACGAATTACCATAAGAGCACAATTAAGAGTAAATGACAAATAGTCACAACGATATCGTATTAAAAGGATTAAATCTCTCTAATAGCAAGGACTCTAGGTTACGTAAAATGTGAGGAAAATGTATTAACAGCTAAATATTGTATATTGAACAGTTTTAATTCCGGTTAACGCCTGACAAACTGAGCTTGTGGGTGGGGTATGTAGTGGGACGAAATTAAGCGTCACCTATCCACCAAAGTCAGCCCAGTTTGCAGGTGACTATAAGTTTAATTTAGTTTTGTTTATGTGTTTTCTTATTATTTGTAATAAGTGTGAATTATCTAAAAGTTTGTATTTTTTTTATGTGTTTCATGTACGGAGAGATCGGCGCAACGAACGGGGACAGCATCTTCGTTGCCGCGACCAGAGAGGAAATTGCTGGCCGCTATACGTCGCGGGTCGACAACCAAGTAGCAACAGAAGATCCTGGAACCGAGTTGTTGCGTCGTGTTTCTAAAAATTAAAAATGAATTTTTATACTCTTTTTGTACAACAATGACGAGCTTAATCTTATTGAAATGTTAGTCACTGTCTGTCAACGCTCAAGTTCACATCTGTATATGTAGGAAGCTAATAAAATAGTGTATGCTACTAAAGTTGAAACACGTGTCTTGAAGATTTATTTATGAAGAGTTATGTGAACGGATTAATAATATATTTGACAAGATTATTGATTCAGACAGCGTTGGCCGAAACTTTGAATCTAAAAAGTTTATTTAATGTGTGATTCTGATATCGATTAGATCAAGATAACGTGTGTCGATATAATTTCTGAGGAGAAACAAACGAAATTTAAATTCGAAAAAGTTACGAAAACCAATTGGCCCAAGTGATGTAATTCTCTGCACACGACTCAACTGATGTTTTACAGTTTCGTTCAAGAACCATCCTATGACAATTTAAAAAGAATATGAATCATTTTTGAAGTGGGTTGTAACTGACGTAGGTGACGAAGTCTGCACATGGTCATACATATATCAAACGAAAAACCTAATAATACGTAACGTTACACCGCAATTCGATCTCGAGCCAGACACAGAAACTGTATCGTTGTTTCAAAATAAGGCTGTTTCAGTCCACCTGTGCTTGGAACGGATTAATTGTATCGAAACAGTGATGTTTCATTCCGCTCTGTGTCGGACGAGAATCGGGCTCGGCACAGGTACTGAAACACAACATACCACATCGTGAAACACTTTCAACAGTGTCGAAATCTTTTTGACAAGCAATAGCATGAAGCTTAAGATATCCGAAAATAAAAAAAACTCCGTTTCTAGCTGACTGTCCTATTCCGAAATGGCGTAACATCTGCTTCATAAACACTAACCAAACAATAAAACAATGCATACTATTCACACTCAAAATAATAAATATGTGAAACTCATTCAGGTAAATTACACTTTTTTATAACATACGCTTCTCTGTTCATGTACAGAAATCATATTAAGAAAGAAACGCAAGTAATCCTACAACATTTTGAACAAAAAAAAACGTAGAGTGACAATTAGACATATATACAAATTTGATGTAGGTATAATTGTAAACAATCTGTTTGCACATCACTGATAGTGTAATGGTGAACGGGAAGGGCTGGGAAGCATGGTGAATTTATAGTAACGTTTCGAAACACCTTGAAAGACAAAATTTTTTTCTGTTATATTTTCTTATTTATTCGAATTATTTGGCATTATTTGCGAGTCTAAAGTCACTGTGCCTATTATCCCCAATGATTCTCTTTGTGTGCATGCAAATTAGCAGGATGGATATATTACCCACACTAATGGAATGTGGGAATCCTAGTAGCATATCCGTTGTTTCTGCTGTTTGCTCCCCCCTCCAGTTCCGTTAGTGGTGGTTCTTCTGTCTTCAGCAACGGCTGTCCTCAGCCAATTGAAAAGTCTGAGTCACACGACACGAAAGGAGCGCCTTTGTTGCATGAAATACGAAACTGCCAAGACGCCTAAGTGATAGTTTCATACTTTCTGCGATATGATTAGCGCTCTCGCACCTCATTTGTGTTTATATGGAGATACTTATACAGTAGACATTCAAGATGATAAAATGTGTAGGTTTACTAAATTAAAAAAACACAATCTGTTTCACTGTTTCGAATCAGCGTATCGAAACATTGCATTGTACTGTTTCATTTGTTTCGAAACAGTTACATGTTTCAGTTTGCCCATCCCTAGTAGAGACCTGTCGGTATGTATATGATTACCCTCGCGTAGTGGTGGGCAGGAAATCGCGTATCTGTTAGAAATCACAGTGATTGAGAAGTCACAGATATCACAATAACAACTTTACAAAATCTAACTGCGATTTCAGTCACAGTTAGCTGTCGGAAGTAGCATTTCACATTCAACGCCGTGAGCTATCTGTGGGCCGAATTCCATACTCCTTTCTGCGATTTCAGTGACAAGTCGCGGCTAGAAGTCGCAAGTAGCAACTAAAAAGCGCAGTTAACAGTGCCATCTGTTTACCAAAGTTCGTACTACGCTCATCTCTGCGACACGCTATCGAGTCAAACTGCGATTTCCGTGACAAGTCGCCACCAAGAGTCGCAAGTAGCAACTAAAAAGCGCAGTTAGCACTGCCATCTGTTGAGCAAAGTTCATACTACGCTATTCGCTACCGAGTCAAACTGCGATTTCTGTGACAAATCGCAACTAAGAGTCGCAAGTAGCAACTAAAAAGCGCAGTTAACATACTTTTCCTAGTGCCATCTGTTGACCCCCCCATGAACCATGGACCTTGCCGTTGGTGGGGAGGCTTGCGTGCCTCAGCGATACAGATAGCCGTACCGTAGGTGCAACCACAACGGAGGGGTATCTGTTGAGAGGCCAGACAAACGTGTGGTTCCTGAAGAGGGGCAGCAGCCTTTTCAGTAGTTGCAAGGGCAACAGTCTGGATGATTGACTGATTTGGCCTTGTAACAATAACCAAAACGGCCTTGCTGTGCTGGTACTGCGAACGGCTGAAAGCAAGGGGAAACTACAGCCGTAATTATTCCCGAGGGCATGCAGCTTTACTGTATGATTACATGATGATGGCGTCCTCTTGGGTAAAATATTCCGGAGGTAAAATAGTCCCCCATTCGGATCTCCGGGCGGGGAATACTCAAGAGGATGTCGTTATCAGGAGAAAGAAAACTGGCGTTCTACGGATCGGAGCGTGGAATGTCAGATCCCTTAATCGGGCAGGTAGGTTAGAAAATTTAAAAAGGGAAATGGATAGGTTGAAGTTAGATATAGTGGGAATTAGTGAAGTTCGGTGGCAGGAGGAACAAGACTTCTGGTCAGGTGACTACAGGGTTATAAACACAAAATCAAATAGGGGTAATGCAGGAGTAGGTTTAATAATGAATAGGAAAATAGGAATGCGGGTAAGCTACTACAAACAGCATAGTGAACGCATTATTGTGGCCAAGATAGATACGAAGCCCACGCCTACTACAGTAGTACAAGTTTATATGCCAACTAGCTCTGCAGATGACGAAGAAATTGAAGAAATGTATGATGAAATAAAAGAAATTATTCAGATTGTGAAGGGAGACGAAAATTTAATAGTCATGGGTGACTGGAATTCGAGTGTAGGAAAAGGGAGAGAAGGAAACATAGTAGGTGAATATGGATCGGGGGACAGAAATGAAAGAGGAAGCCGCCTGGTCGAATTTTGCACAGAGCACAACATAATCATAACTAACACTTGGTTTAAGAATCATGAAAGAAGGTTGTATACATGGAAGAACCCTGGAGATACTAAAAGGTATCAGATAGATTATATAATGGTAAGACAGAGATTTAGGAACCAGGTTTTAAATTGTAAGACATTTCCAGGGGCAGATGTGGACTCTAACCACAATCTATTGGTTATGACCTGTAGATTAAAACTGAAGAAACTGCAAAAAGGTGGGAATTTAAGGAGATGGGACCTGGATAAACTAAAAGAACCAGAGGTTGTACAGAGATTCAGGGAGAGCATAAGGGAGCAATTGACAGGAATGGGGGAAATAAATACAGTAGAAGAAGAATGGGTAGCTTTGAGGGATGAAGTAGTGAAGGCAGCAGAGGATCAAGTAGGTAAAAAGACGAGGGCTAGTAGAAATCATTGGGTAACAGAAGAAATATTGAATTTAATTGATGAAAGGAGAAAATATAAAAATGCAGTAAGTGAAACAGGCAAAAAGGAATACAAACGTCTCAAAAATGAGATCGACAGGAAGTGCAAAATGGCTAAGCAGGGATGGCTAGAGGACAAATGTAAGGATGTAGAGGCCTATCTCACTAGGGGTAAGATAGATACCGCCTACAGGAAAATTAAAGAGACCTTTGGAGATAAGAGAACGACTTGTATGAATATCAAGAGCTCAGATGGAAACCCAGTTCTAAGCAAAGAAGGGAAAGCAGAAAGGTGGAAGGAGTATATAGAGGGTCTATACAAGGGCGATGTACTTGAGGACAATATTATGGAAATGGAAGAGGATGTAGATGAAGATGAAATGGGAGATATGATACTGCGTGAAGAGTTTGACAGAGCACTGAAAGACCTGAGTCGAAACAAGGCCCCTGGAGTCGACAATATTCCATTGGAACTACTGACGGCCGTGGGAGAGCCAGTCCTGACAAAACTCTACCATCTGGTGAGCAAGATGTATGAAACAGGCGAAATACCCTCAGACTTCAAGAAGAATATAATAATTCCAATCCCCAAGAAAGCAGGTGTTGACAGATGTGAAAATTACCGAACTATCAGCTTAATAAGTCACAGCTGCAAAATACTAACACGAATTCTTTACAGACGAATGGAAAAACTAGTAGAAGCCAACCTCGGGGAAGATCAGTTTGGATTCCGTAGAAACACTGGAACACGTGAGGCAACACTGACCTTACGACTTATCTTAGAAGAAAGATTAAGGAAAGGCAAACCTACGTTTCTAGCATTTGTAGACTTAGAGAAAGCTTTTGACAATGTTGACTGGAATACTCTCTTTCAAATTCTAAAGGTGGCAGGGGTAAAATACAGGGAGCGAAAGGCTATTTACAATTTGTACAGAAACCAGATGGCAGTTATAAGAGTCGAGGGACATGAAAGGGAAGCAGTGGTAGGGAAGGGAGTAAGACAGGGTTGTAGCCTCTCCCCGATGTTGTTCAATCTGTATATTGAGCAAGCAGTAAAGGAAACAAAAGAAAAATTCGGAGTAGGTATTAAAATTCATGGAGAAGAAATAAAAACTTTGAGGTTTGCCGATGACATTGTAATTCTGTCAGAGACAGCAAAGGACTTGGAAGAGCAGTTGAATGGAATGGACAGTGTCTTGAAAGGAGGATATTAGATGAACATCAACAAAAGCAAAACAAGGATAATGGAATGTAGTCTAATTAAGTCGGGTGATGCTGAGGGAATTAGATTAGGAAATGAGGCACTTAAAGTAGTAAAGGAGTTTTGCTATTTGGAGAGCAAAATAACTGATGATGGTCGAAGTAGAGAGGATATAAAATGTAGGCTGGCAATGGCAATGAGAGCGTTTCTGAAGAAGAGAAATTTGTTAACATCGAGTATAGATTTAAGTGTCAGGAAGTCATTTCTGAAAGTATTTGTATGGAGTGTAGCCATGTATGGAAGTGAAACATGGACGATAAATAGTTTGGACAAGAAGAGAATAGAAGCTTTCGAAATGTGGTGCTACAGAAGAATGCTGAAGATTAGATGGGTAGATCACATAACTAATGAGGAAGTATTGAATAGGATTGGGGAGAAGAGAAGTTTGTGGCACAACTTGACCAGAAGAAGGGATCGGTTGGTAGGACATGTTCTGAGGCATCAAGGGATCACCAATTTAGTATTGGAGGGCAGCGTGGAGGGTAAAAATCGTAGAGGGAGACCAAGAGATGAATACACTAAGCAGATTCAGAAGGATGTAGGTTGTAGTAGGTACTGGGAGATGAAAAAGCTTGCACAGGATAGAGTAGCATGGAGAGCTGCATCAAACCAGTCTCAGGACTGAAGACCACAGCAGCAGCAGCATCTGTTGACCCACTTCGTTATGAGAGCCTTGTGCCTCGCGAGATCGATGTGGTGTGTGTGCATATGAAGGGCTTATTTCAATAGTGGTACAAGTCCATTTTTGTTCATTTTGAGATACAGAGTCGTAAAGTTAAATGAGCGCTGAAAAATCTGCAGTTGAGATACCAGTAATATTCAAGCATATGGCTTCTTGCTAGAGATGAACCTTTATTTATGTTGGTTTGGATCATTAATTTCAGAAGCATTATAGACAGAAAAGTGGAAGTAATGGACTTGCACCACTATTGAAATAAGCCCTTCATATTACATGACGACATGCACATTCAGCATCAGTTATGGTTGGTCAAATACTGTTGTGACTCTGAATGTATTATATTAATAAGAAGCAACATTGCCTTTTTCTCCTGAAAATATCAAGTAACGTAACAAATGTGTTCGATTCTGCTTCCAATATGACAGTTTTGGTTAATACTCCACATGCCTACAGGACTTTGCAATGTTAACACAACAGAACTCAGACATCTCTATAAGTGTAGTGAAATGAAAACAGTCATATGAATGCCTCACTTTTGTTCCGACACAGTTCAAGACTCGGGAGAAAAGTTTTACACCTGGTGTTCTAAATGCAACTTCACACACAAGAACTTTTTGCCGACACTACTACCACCTACATAAGTAAGCTTTTCCTGTGTTACTTTCAAGTAATGCACTTAAGCTATTCCTGATTTAACTGGAAAATCTGTACTTCCCACTTTCATATCAACAGCCTCAAAATGCATATTGTAGACTTCAGGATATGTTACAGGTCAGTGTCACACCAAGATTGTGGAGAAAGGGGGGGGGGGGGGGCATGTCACTCTCCAACAAGTGTTTTAAAAAGTAAGTGGCGGAAAATTACGGTATTGGACGGCTTAACATGTGGAAAATGAGATTTTTATTATTTACTCACTGTATTTAACATTTATTATTCCTTTAAAATCGCACAACAACTTCAATAAAACACAGTTTAATCATTCACACACTTATTTCACAATTATTTCACTTTTAAACTGCAAATCCAGTCTAAGAGCTGTCTTGAATCTTCACGAGTCTCTCTCAACAGCCTTGATGTGGATAGATACGTACAGCAACCAGTAATCAGAGTCAGAACTGCGTCTGCAAAAACACAAGGATTATTAAACAATTTTTGCTGTCACTATTTACTAGCAATACAATTGACAGAGTAGATTGCAAATATTTGCTATAATGAATATCACATTCTCAAGAACGATCTCACTGAAGTAATTAAGTCCATCGAAGCGCTTAGAAACTAACCTCTCCTCTGACGAAAACCGTCTAAAGACGCAGTGGCAATTTCTTCAGATCTGTTGACAATGATATTTTGAGTTATCACTTTACTGAGTGACTGAAATGTAGTTCAGGTACCTGTGAACATAGCAATATGTTAGAATTCATTTTCTAAACAAGAACTATTACGGTACTGTACGGCTACTTACATATTAATTATAGTATTAATATTTTCACAGTTGTTTCTTTAATACAAAATTAAAGCCAACGAAAGAAAAAACGTAAAACATACTTGCCAATGACAGGTTTGTTGAGATGCAATTTTCTGTATTGACAGATGTAACTTTTTCATACCGTGGTAAGTCGCAGAAATCGCAGGAGTCACAGAAATCGCAGAAGTAGCAGAAGTCACAGAAATCGCAGAAATCGCGGAAGTAGCAGAAATCGCAGAAATAGCAGTGGCGGAGGGATACACGTCCTATGTTCCTTAACTGCGACTCTTAACTGCGACAGATCACAGTTAAGAATAACAGTTACTGAAAAGTAGCATTCACAGAAATCACTGATATCGGAAAATCACAGTTCAGCCCATCACTAGGCCTCGCGCGAAAGCATAAATATGTTAAATTGATTTGCGTCTTACAACCAGGAGTTGTGTAGCAGACATCATTATTATGATACCATACTACGATGAATGACTGCGAGAGTGGAGGAAATTATGTTGCCTCCTACCGCATGATAGCAAGAATGTTACAGCAGCTGATTCCGGCCAGAAAGTTTACGATATTTGTCGGATGAATCGTAATGTATTTGATAAATATATGGATTAAACAGTAAGGTCGATTATTACTGTTTTATATTCCTTACGCTCGCTCCAATTAAAGACTATTTTTCCCCAGTCGCGATACGCTTTTGTATAAACCGTATTTTCTGCAGTCATTGGTGTTTTTGATCTTGTTTATATATCCTGCAAATCAATAAGTGAGAAACAACAATAACTACAAAGGATGTGTTATAAATAAAAGCGAAACGCGTCTGGTGAAACATACTCTGCAAATAAAGTAAGCTTAAGATGATAAACCCAATAACTAGCGATTATAACAGCTGCTGCGGCAAATAGCCATGCAAACAAACATATAATCAATAACAGTTAGTTAGTCTCATGTTCTATGGATCATTTGCACGATAAAAAAATGGTTCAAATGGCTCTGAGCACTATGGGACTTAACATCTTAGGTCATCAGTCCCCTAGAACTTAGAACTACTTAAACCTAACTAACCTAAGGACATCACACACATCCATGCCCGAGGCAGGATTCGAACCTGCGACCGTAGCAGTCCCGCGGTTCCGGACTGCAGCGCCTAGAACCGCATTTGCACGATAGATCGTAATGATGTGAAACAAGTCATTTTACATTCACATCGTAAATTAATTGTAAAT
The DNA here is from genome assembly GCF_021461385.2 of Schistocerca piceifrons. Taxonomy (NCBI): domain Eukaryota; kingdom Metazoa; phylum Arthropoda; class Insecta; order Orthoptera; family Acrididae; genus Schistocerca; species Schistocerca piceifrons. Next base: position 497,461,904 of record NC_060139.1, on the reverse strand, counting down.
ATAGCTACTTGCTGAACATTTATAAGGTTTCTTAATTAAAAAAAAAAGATATGCAGATGTCAGTAAATTCTACCCATCATCGTTTACACATTACAATAATAGAAATATTCTACAGAACAGAAAAATTTGTCACGAAGAATTTTTTTCAGTTTTTCATCACATTTTACTTTGTTGTCTGTCAGACATTTTATATCACTGGTAAGTGAACTAAACTTTTAGTTGCAGCATTGTACACTCCTTTTCCTACTAATGACAATTTGAATGTGGAGTAATGAACGTAACTTTTCCTTTTGGTATAGTAATTACGCGCATCATTGTTCCTTTTGAACTGTAGTCGATTATTTACAAGGGAATAAATATACTATGAAGCGTTAGCCGGAACGGTCAGCTACTTAAACGGATGCTGACAAGATGTTCGTGGGTGAGTACTACATATTATTCTTACAGAACTTTTTTGAGCAATGAAGACTTTCTTAAAGATGAGGTACCGCACAACATTATTCCATATGGCTGGTCGGGAATAGAAAAGGTGGATCTGGCGGTCCAACTGCAAGGCTCCTGTGTGACATGAGTCAGTCGGTAGCTAGCAGGCAAAGTGTACGAATCTTGTGAACTGAAAGTGAGGAGAAGAACTGCAAGATTATATAATAAAGCCTCGGACGTTGACGTAGTTTGGCTTATTACTCATAGCATACTTTGGCTGGCTCTGTACTACGAATATCCGACACTAAGAAGAGAATTTTCAGAGTTAGTTACACAGCAAGGGACATGGATACTTCTGCCGCCTTTTTTGAATTGCACAGAAAATCTCAAATTACCAGCTGAGTATTGTATAACTGCAAGGACCAGTGATGCAGTTTCGTTTTCAGTAATAAATTTGTGTTCTGTTAACTGTGTGTTGACCGAATGTATTTTTCTTTGGTCGTTTACCTAGTCAGGTGTCTACCCCACGTGCTACGACATTTCCGAGTATCTTATTTTACTGAACTGAAAAGTAATTACCTTCCTTAACAAAAGCTAAAAACTTCGTGGAGCTGTATAGCATGTAACTATTTAATGAGTTAAAGTTTAGGAACACTCCACGTAATTTTTCATAAAAGGATAGTTAAAAAGTTCATCAAAGTACTGTTGCTAAGAGAAGATGAAGATTTAAAGCAGTCAATTTAAAGATTTCTCTCACTGAAATAACAGTGTTTATAATTTCATGTATTATGTAGTGAACAGTGTTTCTAACATTGTGCTGTGACTAAAATGTTCAGCGTAGATACGAGCTTATTGACAGACTAGTTTCTGGGTTGTCAAGCTAATAGTTGAGCCAGATTTAAATTTCATATTACAGTAACAGTACTCAAGAAGTACAGCTTTTATTCTTGTAAGTTGTGTGTACGAAAGTAAGCAAATAGTACAAATACTCAAACTATAATAGAATAAGATATCACATGTCCAATCTGAGTTAAACAGTATAAGGAAGTGATATCTCCTTGAGAAAACAAATAAAAATCAGTACAAGAGAACAATTCTTTGAAAACTACTTCAATGGCACTAATTTCCAATAACTAAACTGATAAACGAACTCCTTGCCCTGGTCAGTAGCGCTCCACCATTAGTAATCATTTAGCTATAGCGGTCTTTAGCTTCCTACTGTGACGTACAGATAGTAAGCGTTACTAAGAGCCAGTTGTTCCCTAAACATATTCACACTCCTTTCTAAATTGCGCTATGTCTTGTGCCTTAATAGCATACCAGAATTTCAATATCAAACAAAGTCCATCTTAATAATTAACTAGCTTAACTTTATGAACAATGCTACTACTTGGCACAACTTCGCCTAATTAAGCTGGTGGCCGCTTCCTTTTACGTAATTACAGTTTCCTCTATTACCAGTAGAACCTTGGTTCGACTCCAGCTTGTTCTGCTACTGCTGCATTTCAATAGAAATCTTTAGAGAAACGAAAATATTCCGATACTTTACCCAGTATACGCACGATCACAGTCAAATTAAAATGCTTTCACATTAGTAACATTACCGGTGTATCACTAATTTAGTAGCAGTCGGTAGTGTTATAATTTGCAATGATTTTCAGTGCGAATGTGCCTTTAGGAGTTCCAAAATGTGCTCCTTCCAGTTTAAATTCTAATCAGTATGGACACCTTGGAATTTTCAAGTTTCTACTCTATTTATTACTTACTCACCATGTGTTTCACTTATCGCTGGCGTAGTACTCCTAGATATGCAAAACTGAATATCTTGCTTATTTTTATAACTGATGGAGAAAGCATTCACAGAAAAGCAGTCTGATATTTTTTGAGCCTTTTTTACCATTTCTTCTGGATGTATGCTTGGATTGATTACAATACTATTGTCATCTGCGAAAAAATCTAATTCTGCTTGCTGTGTATTATATGGAAGATCGTTTACATATATGATGAACAGTAGTGGGACTGAGCGAGGTGGCGCAGTGGTTAGCACACTGGACTCGCATTCGGGAGGACGACGGTTCAGTCCCGCGTCCGGCAATCCTGATCTAGGTTTTCCGTGATCTCCCTAAATCGCTCCAGACAAATGCCGGTATGGTTTCTTTGAAAGGGCACGGCCGACTTCCTTCCCCGTCCTTCGCTAAACCGATGACCTCGCAGTTTGGTCTCTTCCCCTAAAACAACCCAACCCAACAATAGTGGACCTAAGATTGAGCCTTGGAGAATCTCATATGTGAATTCTCCTCAGTCAGAATAATGTCCACATACTACATTGGTTGAATTAATAAACATAACTTTCTGCATTCTTTTAGTTATATATGACTTTACTCTTTGGTTACCAACAACATCAATCCCATAAAACCCCAATTTATCTAACAAGGGGAGGCCGCCAATTGTGAAATTCAGATCCGATTCATACTGCGCATAATAAAAGCTCATGGCCAGAGGTGTAATGTGGCAAAGCACCAAGATGCACTTCTCAGCCGTTCTCGAGAAAATCGACAGTTAAAAGAAACCGTTGCGGTGAAATACTCTCTACGGTTAGTAATTTTCTACACATACTAAAAAAAAAGTTGCACGGAGCGAGATTCGATCCGGCGACCTTCGGATTACGAACCCGAGCGCTTACCGCTGCGCTATGACGCTGTAGAATAGCATTAATCGTAGAGAGTATTTCACCGCAACGGTTTCTTTTAACTTTCGATTTTCTCTACAACGGCTGAGAAGTGCATCTTGGTGCTTTGCCACATTACACCTCTGGCCATGAGCTTTTATTATGCGCAGTATGAATCGAATCTGAATTTCACAATTGGCGGCCTCCCCTTGTAAGAGAACATAGAGATTCACACAGTAAAATGCCTTAGATAGTTCGAGGAAAATGCTAACTGGCGCTTTTTATTATGCAATACTTGTAAAATTTGGTGAGTGAGCATGTAAATGACATTCTCAGTAGAGTAACTCTTCTGAAATCCGAACTGTGATTTGCCCAGCATGTTATTGTTGGTCAGGTGAGTGACTATTGTAGAATACGTCACCTTCTCAATAATTTTGGAAAATGACGTCAGCAATGTAACAGGTCGGTATGACCTTTCTCAAAGAGCGGTTTGACATCATCATATTTCATTCTCTTTGGAAAAATGCCCTGAGTTAATGATTTCAGATAAGACAGGGCTTAATATATGGGAACGGATTTTAAGTTCTCTACTGGAAACACCAACAAAACCAGATGACCTTTTATTTTTGAGAGAATATATAATTTTCTTAATGTCGGAAGAAGAAGTTGGTGATACTGAATTTCATGAGAGTTACTTTTTCAACATACTGCTGTGATTTTTCTCTAGAATTGTTTGTTCCTATACTTTCTACTAAATTTAAGAAATGAGTATTACAAACATTTTCTACCTGTTAGCGATCATTTATAGCCTTTCCATGTAGTTCGATAGTAATGTTATCTACTCTGTGGCATGTTGCCCTATCTCTCGTTTTACTGGTTTCTGACATTATGTGCACGTTCCTTGAGATTTTCAATGACCTTTCTTAATAATTTGAAGTAGTTTTTGTAGTATCCAACAGTTGCAGGTACTCTGCTACTTTTTGCCAACACGTATGTTCCTTTTTTCCTTTCACAAGATATTTTAATCCCTGTAGCGATCCAAGCTTTCTTACGTGGCTGTTTAACGTCCTTTCTGATTAGCTTATGCGGAATCTTTTAAATAATGATATGAATTCATCATGGAATAGATTAAATTCTGTGTTAGCGTATGGTTCATTGCAAATTTCATCTCGTGTCCTGGAGTCATTAATTATCCTATTTGATTTCCACTGACAAGTATGAATACTGTAACGCATTACATTATTTATACTAATTATGCATCATGATCTGGGTAAACAGTAATTTTCTCGCTTTGAGATAACCAAAGGAACATTATCAATTACGAAATTTGAATTATATTAATACCTCCAGCTGCTGATGGACGTTGAATATATCAACGGGGACAGGTGAAAATGTGTGCCCCGTTCGGGACTCGAACCCGGGATCTCCTGCTTACATGGCAGACGCTGAATCCATCTGAGCCACTCGCGAGACCCACATTCTCACCTTGTATGTCCACACACTACATTCGTAGTGTCCCACCCCAACACACTCATTACTCGTGGAAGACATTCTTACCAAGTCCCGTAAGAGTTCGGGGAATATGCGTGCATCCGTACAGAAGAAGGTCATGGCCGCTATTGCCAGAACTATGTACCTATATGGATATGGTGTCCGTTCTTTCGGACATGTCCGAAAGAACAGACACCGTACCCATATAAGTATCTAACTACTAATATACTAATGTACTATAAATGACTGGGTCCATAGTTAGGGAACGTAGTGTTGAATGTAAATGATGTGGGGAAGCCCCGCAGCTACGGAAGCAGCCTGGCGCAGTGGAAAAGGTGTGGTTGGCGAGCAAATGGCAGCTCGCCCTTTGTGACGGGTAAGAAGTCAGGGCTGAGCAGTGCTGCGGTTAACATCTCGTTAGCAGTAGCGGATAACTGTGGCTCATTTTCCTGGAGTTTTGACGCCAGAAGAGTTTAAGGGTAGTACCCACGGGCCTCGGATGCTGCGTTTGGTGATACCATTATCATGGCAAGGTTTCCGGCCCTATAAATATAATTTCGATGCCAAGAAGATCAATTATGCTCTGACTGCATCGCCACCAAGTCAACAGCTACTGCAAATTGTGGCACCAGTACCACCAGCCTTCTACTAAATGGTTTATATTTGGCGCTCTGTAAATGGACCAGACATTTGTGAAATTTAGTTGATTTTAATAATAATCGTGGTGTTGCTAAAAACTCTATCTTACACCCGTGATTATCCCAAATCACAAACCTGAACAGGAATCCTATCCTAATGAATTTAATTCCGAGTGTCCTAATTTAATATGAGGAAGTTGTTGAACTTGAATTTAACGTTGTGTTGTCAGTTGCACAGCCAATTAAATTTTTGACTAGGTCCCAAAGACTGCTTATGAAAGCACATTTGTTATTTAAAGAGTTGTAGTCTGTTGTGCTTTACGTAATTAATAATTAATGACAAGAATACTTACAATTCGTCATACGTACTAGTGTAGTTTTGTTAATGAGCAAGGTTCTTCAAGCCATGAAAGTTTAAGAGTCCTCATGTAGCAGGCTAGTTAGCTAATGAAGCAATGCAAAGGTTCCTTCATAGCCAGTGTACTTAGATTTGCATTCTGTTTAGTTGCGGCAAACCGAGTTTAAGAAAGAACTATTTACTGTGTTATCTATTCTAATGCAAATTGGTTAATGCACAGGCATAGAGACCCTCTACTAAGCAATGAAGTTATAGATTATGATCATTAGCAGACCCCCTGATTTAAATTCAGGATCATTCCAAGCTTTTCGCTGTACAGTGTTGCTTCTAGTTTCATTTGCGTCGGTAATTGATTTTAGAAACTGTTACACCTAGTTCATTTAAGGTGTGTGTTGTTGAGAGGCATATGTTACTGTTTACTATCACATCGGGAATTTGTTTGTTAGTTACACATTTATCTGCAAGGTCACGTTACTGTGTTGTAATATGAACAGATAAAAGGACGGTTAGGTTAGCCTTAGCACTGCGTTTTGCTTTATCATTTTGCTTGACAGAAGAATACCTAATTAGGCTGGCGACCGGTTTTAATATGTAATCATTTGAGCTGGAAGAACGTCTGTTCCTGACGCACCTATTTACTGTTGTTTAATACTTTGCTGGAGTGTTTCGGAAAGAAATCAAAGTTTGATTGTTCTGTTTCCACTAGGTTATCTCACGGTCAACTTTTCAAAAATTCCTTGCAGAGGTATAACGCTAGCAGTGATTGCCGTTTAAGGTGATCGGTAGTAACGTTACATAGCCTTTTAAATGAAATTTATCTATTTGGTTATGTGGTACACGGATAAGCACAAAATATCTGTCTTTTAAGAGCTCTTGGTCTTGGATGTATTAATTTCGAGAAAGCTTTTCGTTACCATAGTGTACTGTGCGCTGAGAGAATGTGAGGAACAGCAAATGAAATCTAGGACGAAATACGTCAATTTAGGCAAATTTAAGGCTACTGTTTCATTTGCATCAACCGAATACCAGCTTACGTCGCCGAGTGCTTGTGGATAAACGCTCGAGTTATAGCCTATGGGACTTAACATCTGTGGTCATTAGTCCCCTAGAACTTAGAACTACTTAAACCTAACTAACCTAAGGACATCACACACATCCATGCCCGAGGCAGGATTCGAACCTGCGACCGTAGCGGTCACGCGGTTCCAGACTGAAGCGCCTAGACCGCACGGCCACACCGGCCGGAGACAATGAAAGTCTTGCGTAAATGAAGACGTGTGAAAATAAGTTGTAAATTCAAATCGGTCATAAAATCCAGTGTGTAACTGTAAATTGTCTACGGCATTGTGAAACAGATGACAAAGGAGGCGCTCGAGTTATCGCCTTGGTTCCGTCTTTCAAAGTAGCAAAGACTGCTGCTGGTAGTGTTGGCAAATCTGTTTCTACCATGCTCCTATACAACACTTGAACTGTACTACGTCAGCTTGAAAGCCTGTACAGAAGCGAAAGATTTCATAATAAAGAAACAAAGATAAATGTCAGTATATGATGGCCTAACAGTTCCTTAAATATCTATGGGGTATCTTGTAGACTCCAACCCCGATAGTAAAAAATTCAGAATTTGCGGAAATATACTGGGTTAAATTCCACAACCTTTTACAGTTTTTCATGGAGTGAGCAGGTCCGGCTATGGTGTATGTATTGAGACAGAATACGTAAACTATGCACTGCCCATCATATGTCATAGTCATTTGGACCCAGATATTGTGATTTAAGGGCGTTTAACATGTGGAAATATGTGTGGCATCCTCCTCCCACCTCTTCCCTCCTTTGGATCTGCCAGTACTACCATTTACAATGCTCTTCTTCCACTCACTGTAAATTATTTTTGCCGCTTTGCCTTTAGCTTCTCTTAGATTTTCCTTCATTCTAGTTTTTTCCCGGAGTTGAAGCCGTAATCAATAGATATTAATATTTAAGACAATACGAAAATAACCTGGAGCTCAAAAAACTAAAATGCACGAATTGCTTACCCAGTTTCGTCGTATTTCACACTATTTGCGTTCCAAGAACTTTATTCAGCTCCTGTTACTTTTCGCCACAAGAAATGGAAGTTCGTTCAAAACAGCTTCTTTTGAGCCATAAATCATGGTTGTGGCATATGGGAAAGCACACCTTCTCGGATATTCGACCATAGCGGTTTTTCCTTTATGTACTACGGACACACTAAACTGGCACTGCCGACTTAGCCAGGTTTTTTTTCCAGCAAATAAAGCATTTATGTGTAAGTCACTCGCTGTTCTGTAATCTTGGACTTTGTGCAGGAGAAGGACGACGATGCCGTCGACAATGCAGTTCTCAGCTGTGCCGGTTGCTTCAGGTCTCGTACCGCACGCTCCCCTCATATCAGCTCAGGAAACTAGAAAGGGTGAATAACTTTAGCTGTGTACTCTGCGAGTGACAAAAGTTTGGTTGCATAATTAATTTTGAAACTACAATTCAAAATGTATTACACTGTAAACCTTTCATTTCTAAGATTTTAAACATGGATGCGCTTCAGGGACTTCTAGACATATGTACACTGCTTAGTGAGGCTTCGTTTATTCGTTATTTTACTGGGTATTTTTAACACCACTTCCTTCTAATACATTTGTTCGTATAGCATGCTTCATCAGAACGACCACTTTCCTTAGTATGATGCTTCACAAGTGATGATCTACCCTGCCTCCCTCCCCCCCCCCCCATCTCTTTGCCTAATTTACGCATGTCTTTTAATATTGGCAGTTTCTCCGTCACAGTGCGTCCTGTAACAGCGTCCCTTCATGGCGGGGGTCAATTTAATATGTCAAGTACAGGGCCTTTTGCACATTGATAAATTTTTCTTGGAGCGATTTTGCTTTGAAACTCATGCTTGTTACAGTTGTGCGTTCACGCACAATGCTTCTCGCGCGTTTCTTCCACGTATTGTTAAGAGTTTGCTCTGTTTGCCTGAGCCTGCGGGCTCTTTAAAAGGCACGTGACTTTAATGGCACACTTCCTTACACCCCCCCCCCTCAACCCCTTTTCAACTTTTTAGTTAATATGTTAATACTTCTAATGAATACGTACTTGTTAAATCACCAGAGGCGAGCTGAGGCTAATGCCTCTACTCTTCAAACAGTCGGCGTGTGTCACCAGCTCTGTACGTGGCATACTTACGCTCTGTAGGACCCGATGCTACGTTTTATTTTTGTCATATACATACAAATGCTTCAAGTGACACACTACACTTTATTGGATCCATTGTCTAATGTGTGGTATTTTAAAAAGTATTAACTCAAAGACCTACAGTAGAGAGGTACTACTTCAAAATCAAGTATTTTGAATGGTGAATAAGTGAGTTGACAAGCACATGTACTACACAAAATCAGTGACTCCCACATCGGATATAGGTAATATGTGCTTCTATGTGAATATGCTTCATTGTATTGTACACTCCTGGAAATTGAAATAAGAACACCGTGTATGTCGTTTGTCAATTTTTGGTTTAAATCTTATTTCTGTGTCCCCCAACTTCTTTAAATTTGGCGTTTTGTTCTGCAAATCATCCAGAGTTATTTCCAGTTCTTCCATATCCTCTCTTATTTCCTCAAGCCATCCTCCTTGTTGTTTCAAATTCCAGAGTTTCTCAATAATTTTCCTTGATAATCTCGTTTCTGGTGTCCTCAGAATGTGACCACAAAAAGAGATCCTTTTCTTTCGTATAGTATCAGTGATGGGCTCCAGTTCTCTGTATACCACTTCATTTGGAACTATCCGCCATTGCCCAGTTTTTTGATATTTCTTATTTATGCATGTTCTAGCAATTCTTCTCTCTACTTTTAAAATTTTGTCAATTCTGTTTCTCTGGGTGACTTTAAAAAGAGTTTCACTTCCGTATGTAACCTCTGGTTGAACCACCGTCTTGTAATGTTTTAATTTTGTTTTAATTGATAGACATTTTTTATTGTACGTAGACCATGTTAGTTTTTGAGCTTTTATCATTTTATTAGTTTTTGCTCGCCATGCAGGTTTCTCGTCCAATTTATGTGTTATAATTTCACCCAGGTATTTAAATTGTTTCACTATTTTAATTTCCCTATTGTTCACTGTGATGTGATCTATTACAAGTGGATCCGTTACCATTATTTCAGTCTTTTCAAATGATATCTGGAGTCCTAATTTTTGTGCTATATTTTGTAAGCTTGTTATTTGTTTCGTGGCTTCCTGAATATTATTAGCTAGTAATGCTAGGTCATCAGCAAATCCCAAGCAATTTAGGTTTATTTTATCTTTCTTAGTTCCAATTTTAATATTCATAGGATTTTCCCTGTACCATTCTCTCATTACATATTCAAGAGCACAATTGAATAGCAATGGTGATAAACAATCTCCCTGTCTCAACCCTGTTTTAATCGTAAATGGTTCAGATAGTTCTCCTCTAAATTTTACTTTGGATTTGGTGTTTGTTAAGGTTAACTGTATCATTTTTATTAATTTAGGGTGAAGTCCTAAATTCCTTAATATTTTCGTCATTGACGATCTATGGATGCAATCATACGCCTTTTTGAAATCTACAAAGGTTATGACTAGTTGTTTTTGCCTTCTTTTGTAGACATCCATAACTAACTTCAAGGTGATTATCTGTTCTGGGCAGCTTCTCCAGGATCTAAATCCTCCTTGATATTCTCCCAGTTCCAGTTCCAGTTGATCTTTACAGCGGTTGTATAGTATTCTTGACATGATCTTATACGTGCAGTCCAAAAGAGAAATTCCTCTATAGTTGTCTGGATTTGATTTTTCTCCTTTCTTATGTAATGGATGTATTATAGCAGTAGTCCAATTTTCTGGTAATTTCTCTTCATTCCAGATTTTTACTATGCATTGGTGTAATGCTGTCTTTACTGGTTCTGCTGCATATTTCCAAAGTTCAGCAAACGTTTGATCTTCTCCACTTGCTTTGTAGTTTTTGAGTTCTTTCAAAGCTCTGTAGACCTCATTAATTGTAGGTGGATTTATATTTTCTGCTGGTGTTTTAATTGGGGTTTCTGTGTTTATCTGAAGAAGTTCTGGGGGATCTTCACAATTTAGTAACTTGTTAAATGTTTCTGCTAGAATTTCTGTATTTTTACTATTGCTATGGGCTAGGTTATTATCTTTATCTTTTAACATTAATGTTGGAGGATCATATCTTTGTAATTGTCTGCCAAATATTGCACGTTTATTACCTTATAAATAAATAAACAAAGCTTTTTTATTTTAAATTCAGTGCATCAGTATTTGTAAATTGATTCTTTCATATAGTGTTCATTAAAAAATGACAATCATTCCACTTGAGACCTGTGGAATGGTACATTAACTTATGTGTTTGAGTTGTAAATATTTGTCTTGTACTGTTGTTTTTCTGATACGTTATACATCCTGGAATACCTCCTCACTACGGATCAATTGGAATGAAAGTAAATCTAATCTAATCTATGGATGAATGACACTGTGGAAAAGATTGACTATGTCTGAAAAACCAAGAAGAGGGCAGGCTTGGGGTGGAAAAAGAGTAGGTGGAGCAAGGGATGGTGGCGATTAAAAATTCGGCTCGGAGCTCCAAAATCCCTGGAGGCACTCCTGGGAGTGAGCGCAAGTTGCATTACTGATGAGGATTCGTCTTAAAGAAGGGGATTTATAAATCCCCTCCCTTTTCTCATGATCATCACACAAACGTGACAGTGCGCGAGACAGGCATTCATCACAGTTGCCAATACGAAGTAGGACACGCACCGGATGGCGGGACAATCAGCTGAACGATTGTCATCCCGAATGCGAGTCCAGTGTCTTGCAAGTGCGCCACGTCGCTCTGTTCGTGTTAAAATGGCAGAGTGCAGGACTGCTCTAGTCTCAGAGCTCAAGTCGTCCGTAGAACATTTCTGTGTGTATGCTTCGAGGCTATACCCTTTCGCATTTTCCACGTTATACCCGCTCGTTACTACACTGTGTGAAGCTTTTTCCCTTGGCGTCCGCAAAGTTCCAGAGAAGAGGGGTTACACGCAGTGTTTGCGCCATCTGACGCTGCGCTTGCTCTGAGCGGGGGCTGAGACGTGCGCCTCTCGGAGCACGGAGGTCCAGCACAGGCGTCTGGGATCAGCTGCTGTGTTTGCAGGGCCCTGTTCACAGCGCCGGCGACACACATGTCAGGACCGTGTCCTTGCCGAGACACGTCCGAGTATCGGCCGTCACCCGGACTACGGAATACAACATTAAAACAAATGTAGCGGGCCCCACTTGACCGGGCCGTGCACGGGGGACGTCAACGGGCCGGGGCCGGGCCGGGCGGGATTCGCCGTGTTTAAATTTTCACGTGACGGACACGGCCTGACGGTGGAGTTGTCTTGTGAGCTGTGCAACTGCGCAAAACTGTTCTGTGTACAAAACATGGATGTGGAACGACTAATAGAGGAAGTTCGTAAGTTTCCTGTTCTTTACGATCAGGGAAGTGAAAACTACAGGAATATCGAGTACAAAGACAGAGTTTGGAAGACAATTGCAACAGATCTACAAGCCAAAGGTAAGATAAAAACTATACAAGTTTTAATACCCGAAAGATATTTATTTACTTTTTATTTTACAAACAGATGTTTGGTTTATGTCATCGTTATATCGCCAAGTCGACATGTTCTTGCCATTCCACAGTCCCTTGTGGAGAATTCAGGAATTTTTTGAGTTGTTCTCGTACAGCAAATGCAGCATCTGTTGATCTCCCACGAATTCGAGGTAGGTTTCGAAGATTTAATGAACTTCCCGATCCCTCAGCAGTTTCCTTTTGATCCATCCTCTGTTCGGGCACCCTATAACCTTCCATTTTTCGAATAAAGTTGTACAGTACACACGCAGCCGTCACAATCATTGTAAGGTTGTTAGGATCTCCCTGAAGGATTCTTCTAAATATTCGAAATTTCTGTTGCAATATACCGAATGCATTTTCGGATATTCTTCTTGCCCGACTCAAACGATAATTAAATATAGCCTTGTCATTTGTTAAGTTCTTGCCAGGATATGGTCGCATCAAGTATGTTTTGAGAGGGAAAGCTTCATCACCTACAATTACCATTGGAAGTTCAACATCAGTTCCGGGTAAAGTTTTACTCTTTGGGACGCTAAGCGTATTGTTTTCCAATTACTTTCTAAGATTTGAATTTACTAGAATGCCTCCATCAGAGTTTTTTCCGTACGCTCCCACGTCTATTGCAATAAAATTATAACATGGGTCAACCAGAGCAAGAAGCACAACGGAATGTGTTTTTTTTTTTTTTTGTAATTCCAATAGAGACTTCCTGAATTGTTTGGAGCCTGTATTGTTACGTGCTTTCCATCTAAAGATCCAATGCAGTTTGGAAACTGCCATTTTGTCCAAAACTCCTCAGCTATAGCATTCCATTTTTCTTCATTCGGCACAGGCATCACCTCTTCTAACAATAAATCGATAACTGCTCTAGAGGTGTCACGGACGATAGCTCCAACTGTGGATTTTCCCAACCTATAGCTGAAGGAAATAGTTTTAAAGGAATCTCCTGTAGCAAGGAACCTGAAAAAAATTTAACTGTATAACACGAGAAATACTGTATAATCTATAAAATATTTGCAGCATTTTAAACATTGTAATATAAATACGCGATTTAAAATATTTTTGCTACAGGTGGAATAGAGGAATGCAAAAAAAATGGGCATCTGTTCGTGACCAACTAAGGAAGACCGTGCAGAAAAGGAAAACTGTTTCAGGACAAGCTGCTGTTCATCAACATATCTACAAGTATGAAGATCTCTTAACGTTCCTGCTACCTTACATGGTAGAACGAGAAACAGTTTCCAATGTTCCTTACACGCAAGACAATAATGAGCATAAACAAGAATCAAATACAGATTCCCAAGAGGAGCAGTCTATTGTTGAAAACGAAAAAGAGTCCACACAAGAAGACATTGCAGATGAAGAATGGATCATTAAAACCCAGGATAGTGAAACAGAGAATTTGATAGAGCGCACTCGGGATTCCCAGACGCCCTCAGCTCATTCGTCCGTCACTTCAAAGAAGAACACGTTTATGAAATCACCACTGAAACGAAAATTTCAGCGTGAGGTTAAACAACAAGAATCTGCATCAAGCCAGCTCATGGCTTACATTTTGGCAGAAAAAAAGCTGAAAAACAGAGAGATATACAAAACTCAGTTGATGCTTTTTTGGCTGGTATAGCACCAGCCCTAAAATCGTTGCATCCACTACTTTTTCATCAAGCTAAAAGTAGGATTTTTTCAATTGTACAAGACTTTGAACTGAAGCAACTCATGAATGACGTATCAGTCCATCAATTCACTCCATCATCCTCCAATTCCTCAGCAAAATCTGTTTCAACACCATATCCTTCACCTGTGGAAAACGAGTCAACAGAACCTACACAGCAGCTTTTGGATCTGCAAAAGGATTCGCACAATTCGTATATAAATAACCAAAGCCATCATCCTCCAAGTTCCCCTGCATCTTCATCAGCTTCAGAAACTAATTCACTGAATAGTCCTCATTTGTTTTTCTTAGGGTAGTAGAAATTTAACTGTATTATTTACTAACTTACGTATTTATCTTTCAATTACTAAAGTAATAAAATAAAAATACTGTCCTTAAAACTTCTTATTTATTTGTGTTCTGTGTACTTTTCTTTAACCTATCGTAAAAAAAACAGCCAGTCGTTCTTTGGGTGAAACTGATACTCTCCAGAACGTGTCGTTTTTTCTCAGCCTTGGTTCTAGTTTCTTTAAAAGTTCACAGAAAGTGTACTGCGTCATCCTAAAATATTCAAAAAACTTAGTCTCATCATCTACGAGGTGAGAAAATAGTGTTCGAAACTCTCCCTGTACTGGTCTTGTTTTCCAGGCACTGTGGATCCATAATTTTCTTCTTCTTGTTTGCCTTCGTTCTTTTTCCTCTTCGTCTAAAGCAAGTGCTACAAGTCCTAATTCACTATTACGAAAATTAGTGAACATGTTTTACAGCTTTCACAAACAGAAACACAGCTCACCGCGTCCGAGTCACTACAAGGAACAACAGAGACACGGACGTACCCCGGTCATGTGTGGCCCCTGCAGGAACGGACCGGAGTACGGCCGTCACTCGTCCGACGCTCGGCCCTGACACGGCTCGGACGTGTGTGTCCCGACCTTAGTCTGTTGTTAACGTCCACAAACGGTTACCTTCCCTGAAAACACGTTTCCTGGAAGGGGATATTTCTAAGTTAATACCTGGAAGTTTTGTGTTTACTGTTTTCTATAATGTCATCCACCGAATGAGATCCGAAATACAGTTTTCAATAAAAGTCGACAGAACATTTGTTAGGCGCACTACGAACGTAGTGATGTGGAGATGTTGAAAATGTGGGTCTCACGGGGAGCGTGCAAGGGATAAGTACCTGCAGGCGCACTATCCTCTGTGCCCTCAGTGGCCGAGATGGATAGAGCGTCTGCCATGTGAGCAGGAGATCCCGAGTTCGAGTCCCAGTCGGGGCACACATTTTCAACACGTCCCTAATGATGTATATCAAGGCCTGTTTGCAGGGTGTCGATTTAAATATCATTAAAAATGCTTTACATCAGTAAAGCATGTATGAAATTGTTATTATTATTTCTATACTCGTTGTTAACAAATGAAGAACAAAATGGTTCAAATGGCTATGAGCACTATGGGACTGAACATCTGAGGTCATCAGTCCCCTAGAACTTAGAACTACTTAAACCTAACCAACCTAAGGACATCATACACATCCATGCCCTAGGCAGGATTCGAACCTGCAGTAGCAGTCGCGCGGTTCCGGACTGAAGAGCCTAGAACCGCTCGGCCACTGCGGTCGGCAATGAAGAACAGTCGATTGCCTTAACCTGTACAACACCATGAGTCTACGTTTATCAGAACCGGAAAAAGAATGGTTGCCGTAAATATACAATAGAAAATGGTTATACGAAGCATTTCCCGGACGTTGACTACAGCGATAATTGTAGAATATCTGAAACTTGGAAAGGAGCTTGCGTCTACCAACTTTTAAGACACATGATACTCTCGTCCTGCAATACAACATTTTTAAAGCGACTTGGGAGGTGGTTTGAAACTAACAGCATACTGCCATACTGTTAAAATGTTTTTCGGAAAGATCCTTTCTGCGTTAGATAATTTGACGCAACTTACTTTAAACATACCGTGAGCATTTGAGGAAAAGTAATATTTTAGACCTATTTTGTGGATGTTATCATTCGTGTGAAGAATTTGACAGAGCACTGAAAGGCCCAAGCCGAAACAAGGCCCTGAGAATAGACAACACTCCATTAGAACTACTGATAGCCTTGGGAGAGCCAGCCCTGACAAAACTCTACCATCTGGTGAGCAAGATGTATGAGACAGGCGAAATACCCTCACACTTCAAGAAGAATATAATAATTCCAATCCCAAAGAAAGCAGGTGTTGACAGATGTGAAAATTACCGAACTATCCGTTTAATAAGCCACTGCTGCAAAATACTAACACGAATTCTTTACAGACGAATGGAAAAAATGGTAGAAGCCGACATCGGGGAAGATGAATTTGGATTCCGTAGAAATGTTGGAACACGGGAGGCAATACTGAGCCAACGATTTATCTTAGAAAATAGACTAAGAAAAGGCAAACCTACGTTTCTAGCATTTGTAGACTTAGAGAAAGCTTTTGACAATGTTGACTGGAATACTTTCTTTCAAATTCTGAAGGTGGCAGGGGTAAAATACAGGGAGCGAAAGACTATTTACAATTTGTACAGAAACCAGATGGCAGTTATAAGAGTCGACGGACATTAAAGGGAAGCAGTGGTTGGGAAGGGAGTGAGACATGGTTGTAGCCTCTCCCCGATGTTATTCAATCTGTATATTGAGCAAGCAGTAAAGGAAACAAAAAAAAATTTGGAGTAGGAATTAAAATCCACGGAGAAGAAATAAAAACTTCGAGGTTCGCCGATGACATTGTAATTCTGTCAGAGACAGCAGAGGAACTGGAAGAGCAGCTGAACGGAATGGACATGGTCTTGAAAGGAGGATATAAGATGAACATCAACAAAAGCAAAACGAGAATAATGGAATGTAGTCGAATTAAATCGGGTAATGCTGCGGGAATCAGATTAGGAAATGAGATACTTAAAGTAGTAAATGAGCATTGCTATTTGGGGAGCAAAATAACTGATGACGGTCGAAGTAGAGAGGATATAAAACGTAGACTGGCAATGGCAAGGAAAGCATTTCTGAAGAAGAGAAATTGGTTAACATCGAGTATAAATTTAAGTGTCAGGAAGTCGTTTCTGAAAGTATTTGTATGGAGTGTAGTTATGTATGGAAGTGAAACATGGACGATAAATAGTTTAGACCAGAAAAGAATAGAAGCTTTTCAAATGTGGTGCTACAGAAGAATGCTGGAGATTAGATGGGTAGAGCACATAACTAATGAGGAGGTATTGAACAGAATTGGAGAGAAGAGAAATCTGTGGCACAACTTGACTAGAAGAAGAGACCGGTTGGTAGGGCATGTTCTGAGGCATCAAGGGATCACCAATTTAGTATTGGAGGGCAGCGTGGAGGGTAAAAATGGCAGAGGGAGACCAAGAAGTGAATACACTAAACAGATTCAGAAGGATGTAGGTTGCAGTAGGTACTGGGAGATGATGCACAGGATGGACTAGCATGGAGAGCTGCAGCAAACCAGTCTCTGAGCTGAAGACCACAACAACAACATCATTCGTTTATTATGGCATACAATTACGAAGTTTGGACTGCCTTATAATTTTATGAACAGCATGAGCAAATGTTTTGTCATAATGGCTATCTCCTTATGCGTACAACATAAAACCTTTGGTCCAAGCCTAGGAGTCCATGGTAGGCCACAAGCATCGACGTTCACCCCTTTGCTGGTTAATTGTTACACGATGGGCATCGGAACCAAGACAGCCAAGAGCTACACAACATTACAGTATGCTGATGGTATGTAGCCTGCTTCTGCTATCATCCTCAAAGAAATAAGAAAAGTAGTAAGTTCCTCAACGTCTGAGCTAGAAAAGAGGTTGACATCTAAAAGCTTACATCTGTCAATTCTCAAAACGATTACGGTTGATATTCGAAGGGGGATTCCACAGAGACTGGCACAGATGAGATAAATGATCAGCATTTTACATGGAGAGCCAAGTTAAATTCCTACAGAGGCAGTGGACACACGCCTCTCACGGACAAGGCATACTGCATGTTTCATAGAAAAGATGTAGACCTGCACCGACGTGATGTGGTCGCTTACAAGCGTATGGTGAGGTACGGATAATATGATTCTGCTTACAGGACTCTAATAAGGTCTACAGTCGACTTCGGGTGCGTTTTATTTGACAGAGGCAACACGAAAGCTATTTTAAAACTAAAAAAATACTATTTTGTTGTATCCGTACTTGCCTAGGAGCTATATGTTCCACGCCAACATATGCATTGTAAGCGGTAGGCAGGGGACTGGGTGTTGTGTGTCCTTCATCATCATTTCCATCATCATTGACTCGCAAGTCGCCGAAGTGGCGTAAGCTAAAAAGGACTTGCAATACGGAGACCGAACTCTCGCGAATGGGGCCTCCCGGCCAACAATCCCATACGATCATTTTCATTTTTTTAACGAATAATACAGAAACTGTAAGGAGTGCCGAAATGAGAAACGGAGGGACAGAAAAAATGTACTGCCCAAATACCATAATTCTGTACCAGCTTCTAAGTTTTAAAGGAAATTTTACCTAATCTCCGAAGAAAGTGAACATATCATACCTCCGTTTTGTCGAACTGACATTTTGACCGCATACAAAATGCATGTTGATTCTTGCAAAGAAGGAACAGCAACCAGCCATTATTGAAACAGCTATTTATTTACACAAATAGGTCCGTTACCGATTTCAAGCCGACGGGTCCATCTTCAGACGGCTGTTCAAGTCTAGATACATATTTGTTCATGTTGACATTAATTCTCGGTTCTTTATTCCCTCTTGTGTTGTAATTTTTTAAGTTGCTCGTGCTGGCAAAACACGGCGTTAGAAACGACCTATTTAAACGTACCTATACCTAACAACGACTGAAGACAATGTAAATTAAATTTTAATGTTTAATTGTTGTATTGTTGTATTTAACGTTAGTAAACTATAACTACAACCGCAAAACGTGTAAGATATGTTTACATTGTGTTCAGTCGTTATTAGCGATAGCTACATTTAAATAGGGCGTTTCCAACATAGTATTTTGTTATAGAGCACCACCGCCCCAAGGAACTTTGACCACAAACGGGAACAAGAAACCGAAAATTAATGTAAAGATCATAAATGTGTATCTAGATGTGCGGAGCCATCTGAAGATGAACCTGTCGGTTCGAAACCCGTAATGGCGCTTTTTGCGTAAATAAGGAGCATTATCAATAGTGGCTGGTACTGCTGTCTTCTTCGCGAGAATTAACCTGTATTATATCACAATTCCGATTTCTAATACAGAGAAATAGCTACAACAGCCGATTTTTTGTACTTTCCAACAAAACATTAGCCAGAGCACAGGTATTAGCAAAAAACCTGCATTGCTTCGTCCTGTGATGTAGGCCGACTGAGTAAGATGCCTAGTCCCCACCTTTAAGCTGGTACTCAGACAGTGTGCAAATGAACCCCTTCAAAATGCACTTACCTTGGCACTGCGTGTCGCCCCGCCGACTTGAGGGCCGCACCGCTGCAGCTTCTACTTGTATGCTTGCAAAAACGAAGCACGTGGCGTGCTCTCCCCATTACATGGGTGAAGAAGGGAAAACTAATGCTTCTGATAAAGGATTTTTATCGGTGGACCAGTCAGAATCGATTCACCATTTTGATGCCTGGCTTTTCAGAACGTTACGTGAGTTGCTTTTCGGAAGAACGATGTTTGCTAAATCATGGCTGAGGTCTCCTCTTCGAGATACCATTAAATAAGAGCGCAGAATGAATTGTAAGATACTACAACAAATTGATGTCAGTGATATTGGAGAGCAATTGGCGGGTTACCTCCGCTTCCCTTCTTGAAGACTAGTGTAACATATGCTTTTTTCCAACTACAGCGCACAGTTTCCTGTTCGACGGATCTACGGCATACTATGATTTACAGATAGGCTAACTCAGTTCCAAATTTTGTACACAATCTGAAAGGGGTTCCAGCAGGCTCTGGGATCTTGTTCCATTTTGGTGATTCTGCTTTTTCTCAAAGGCGCCACTGACAGCCATTACAGATGAGAAGAATATTGTTGGATGTTTTGAGAGATCTCTCTGTAATGTTCTGTTACGGTAGTCATTGTGGGCATTACGCATTGTGCTTTTGAGAGCCAAACAAGCCTCATTTTGCATTTACCTATCTATTGTCCTGTATTTCGTTTTACACCTACTATGCAGCAGTCGTCGTTTCTTTAGTAGTTTCTTTACAAACCACTGAGGGTGCCTCCCACAACAAATTTTTCTACTAGGCACATGTGTACCCAATGCTTTATCAACTACAAGGC
Source organism: Schistocerca piceifrons (assembly GCF_021461385.2). NCBI lineage: Eukaryota > Metazoa > Arthropoda > Insecta > Orthoptera > Acrididae > Schistocerca > Schistocerca piceifrons. The sequence continues at coordinate 497,441,735 of NC_060139.1, read as the reverse complement.
TACTAAAACTTACCAACTAGGCACATATGTACTCAGTGCTTTATCAACTACAAGACTACTAAAACTTACCAACTACGCATTTTCCACTCTAATTCTAGGAATGCCCTCTAGTCGCACGACACACGTCGAAGAGGTGGTCAAATTCGTTGCATGCCCTATGCAACAACATCCTGTCAGTGACCGTCACAGTTGAGAAGTACTCATGCGTTCTCTGTGCCGTTCCAGTATTCGTTGCAGAGCGGGTATGTAAACACGGCCCTTAACGTACCGCAAAAGAAAAACGCCACAGGGCATTAGCTCAGGCGACCTGGGCAGCCAGGGGAACGGAGCCACATTATCCTCACTACTATGCATAATTCAGCGACACGAAAGCTCGACGAAAGTCGATGCTCCAGTGAGGGGGTACCCCATTATGTTGGAAGATGAAATCGTCAGAATCGGCAGCCAGTTATGGGATCAACCACAACTGCAACACATCGAGGTAAGAGGTAGTTGTCAAAGTCTTCGCACAGAGAAAAATAGCTCATTCAGCTTCGTCTGTGACACTGTATGGAAGACATTAACCTTCGGCGAATCTCGTCGATACGCTACAGTAGCATGCGATTGTTCAATACCCCGTACCCTCAAATTATGGCGACTAACCTGTCCAGATAAATGGAAGGCTGCTTCGCCGGTGAGTATCAGCTTGGAGGCGAAATGTTCATCCTGCATTATCTGATTTTAACTGTTACACGAACTAAAGACGGTACGGTTTGAAATGTAGGCGCCGTCGCAAAAAATCTTCCACCACTTTGCTGCAATATCCAAGTTTGTGGCTTGTGCAGATAGTTACATTTTTGGACTGCGTAGGAAACTTCCCCTCCACCGTTGCAACTGGCACTTTTCTGTTTACAGAGACAACCAGTGTCCCAACGCACAATGTTCCATTAACATGGTATTTCTTTTACATAATTCCTTCTGAATACACGAAGCACTGTACTAACAGATTAACATCTCCCATTTTCCAACACACAGAAACTCTTTCCTTGCTTTTTTGTCACTCTGTCAAGGGACTGCACTCGTAACGTCAACTGGTGGTTTTATGGTTCTGTTCATGTATCAGTCATGTCTGTACATTCAGTACATATATGGAACTTGGGAAACGAATGCATCATTTACGTTAGCCTTGTATTATTCTAAACTTGAGCCACAGTTTCTGTACTTTGACCTGTCGAGAGCTAAATGTTTTAATGTCCTACTTGATATTTGACACCTTTGCCTCTGTATCTAGTTTACAACACACGTACACTTTTCTACTTGTTTTAGTTTCCATTTGTACTCTGCAATAATCACTGTTGCTACAATCGCCTCACTGTCACTGATACCAGTTTCACTGTGCACGTCCCAAAAGAGATAAAGTCTGTTTGTGGTCATTAGACCTAATATATATCCGTCATAGGTAGGCTTGCGAACTACATTTTCTAAGCAGTTTTCAGTTACATTATTTACTATTGTTTTACAGGATATTTTGTCATCATTTATAAAACTGTAAGTAACCCAAACGATTATTGAGTGATTAGATCCTCCTACAGCAGTATGCTTAAGGACTCTCGTATTAGAGAGCTGAGACCTTCTCAAAAAGTTTTCGTTATATTTGGGGGTGAGACTTGTGCGACATATTTATAAGTTTATGCCTGCCCTTGATACTAAGTCTTGCCTAAATGATATTATATGCAGCTTCAGTTCCCATCTCGGTGAATTTGAGCTTCTTCCCTACTGCATGAACACACCACCACCATTTCCCATTACCTCCTCCTTTCAACATATACTTAGATTTACTTAAAAAATGGCACTGCTTCCAGTTTCGGTTTTAAGCCAGCTTCGTATACCGTAACACTAAGTGAGCTGCATTGATTTTTAGGAGCGCTTCGAACTCTGGGACTTCGTTGCGAGTGCTTCAACAGTTGATCACTAGGATTTTTATAGTCTTAACTAGCGGTGCAGCGATATTTCTTTGTGCGTTACTCTTATGACGTCTGGACTGCTTGATGAGTGGCCTAGTTAAAAAACTAAACACATTGTGCACACGCCTTCACAAGAAACTACCTGCGAAGTAACCTCTTATATGTAGTGCGTCTCTTATTGTTACCCGTTTAGAGGAGCCTTACCGTTCTCTCCATTTGTGTGTTATCCTTTTTTGCTACTACTTTCCAATATGCTTAAACTAAGTTGTCAGATTCTTAAACTGGGAAATTGTAGGAAGGGTACTTTTGAATTAATCATATCTGAACCGCCTTTTCTTTGCTGATGACATTGTATTGCTTACGTCTAGCGTAGGTAAATTTCAATAGCGAACGGAATACGTTGACGGAGTAAGCTGCTGAGAACAGTTTTGATAATATGGAAACTACATTTCTAACTTCAGTTACAATTCTGAATTTCCCACTAACGTGACATAGTCTGAGGAAACTTGTATAATAGACGTAGACTCATATATTCTTCTGTGTGCTTATATTTCCCTATTACGGTCGGAGGAAGGCAATGACAAACGACCTCCACTAGGACCTTGCCTAGTACAACTGTGCGGGCCTCCCGCATCGTCCCCCACGCTCCTCGGAGTATGGGACCTCATCATCATCATCATCATCATCATTGTGCTTATATTGTTTAAATTATCTTCTAGTTCTTCTTAGTCTGTTATCCTATTTTTTTGCTTTGTTGAAACTGAGACAAAAGTTTTATCAAAATTGAAGAATCGCAGAAAAAGCGCTAATTTATACTCAGTGTTGCATTTTGTAACTTGTTCAGTTTTTACAAATTGTCCAAAGTGCTATCCACTGCTTACGACACATCGTTCTTTTGCTTCAGCAAAATATAATGCTTATGTAATGAACAGAAAGCTGACAGGTTACGTTTATTTCTGTGGAAAGAGATACTGTTCCTCAGCTCCGTATACGTTAACATTTGTCACATAACGTCCATATTTTTGTTGCATAATTATATCTGCAGGTCTAAAAGGCGTTTCTGGTAAGTATTTATTACTCGTGACACATTTTTAATATTTAGGAATCAATGTTATTTCACGGTTAGATCCGCCAGGTTAGCCGAGAACGCTAATGCGCTGCTTACTGGACTCGGATAGGCGCATTGGTCCAGGATCGAATGCGCCTGGCGGATTAACGACGAGAGCCGGTGTGCCGGCCAGCCTGGATGTGGTTTTTAGGCGGTTTTCCACATCCCACTAGGTGAATACCAGGCTGGTCCCCACGTCCTGCCTCAGTTACACGACTCGCAGACATTTGAAAATGTTCACACTATTTCAGGGCTTACACTTGATGCAGACAGCTGAGGTACACTAATTCTGTCCTGGGGGGGTACGAGGTGGCAACAGGAAGAGCATCCGGCCACCCTCTGACACTAACATCGGAAAATCCATAGTAACAAGGCCGACACCGCGTTGAAGTGGGACAAAGGCCCAAAGAAAGATGAATGTTATTTCACTGTTAACATAGAAGAAGTATCTGAAAATAAAATTCTTCAACTTCTTCAGTAGCATCAAAAATATTGTCTTGTACCTGTTTTGTTCTCGATAATGGAACTGTATGAATCTAACATCAATAATCCAGATATAAACTGGCTGTTTCCCCTCGTGCTTTCATAGGTATGATATAAGTGTGATAATAGTACATCATTTTTCGATACAAGTTAATGAAGTAATGTTAATTGGTGATAGAATAAGAAATAATCTAGCTCGCGTGAATGTTGTGTCACGTTACAGTCATCTTCATGTATTTATCATGAGTAGTATGTTAACTTACTACTGAAATACCGCTGTAGCAATTTTAAGAAACACACTCATCCCTCCACTGATAAAGTAACCATTCTTCGATGCCTTAGGATGTATTCTGTCAACCAGTTATTTTCGACCAGTTATGCCGCAAACATCTTTATCCCCCTTTCCATACAGTATCTCTTCATTTTCTGATTTACTCATCTGATATCTTGCTTTCTTCTATAACACCAAGTTTTCATCCCACTCTTGTCTATAAGTGTTCATCGTCCATGACTTACTACCATATAAGGCAACACTCGAGACACATCCTTTTAGAACAGACTTCCAAACACTTCTGCGTATTTTAGATACACTCCTGGAAATTGAAATAAGAACACCGTGAATTCATTGTCCCAGGAAGGGGAAACTTTATTGACACATTCCTGGGGTCAGATACATCACATGATCACACTGACAGAACCACAGGCACATAGACACAGGCAACAGAGCATGCACAATGTCGGCACTAGTACAGTGTATATCCGCCTTTCGCAGCAATGCAGGCTGCTATTCTCCCATGGAGACGATCGTAGAGATGCTGGATGTAGTCCTGTGGAACGGTTTGCCATGCCATTTCCACCTGGCGCCTCAGTTGGACCAGCGTTCGTGCTGGACGTGCAGACCGCGTGAGACGACGCTTCATCCAGTCCCAAACATGCTCAATGGGGGACAGATCCGGAGATCTTGCTGGCCAGGGTAGTTTACTTACACCTTCTAGAGCACGTTGGGTGGCACAGGATACATGCGGACGTGCATTGTCCTGTTGGAACAGCAAGTTCCCTTGCCGGTCTAGGAATGGTAGAACGATGGGTTCGATGACGGTTTGGATGTACAGTGCACTATTCAGTGTCCCCTCGACGATCACCAGTGGTGTACGGCCAGTGTAGGAGATCGCTCCCCACACCATGATGCCGGGTGTTGGCCCTGTGTGCCTCGGTCGTATGCAGTCCTGATTGTGGCGCTCACCTGCACGGCGCCAAACACGCATACGACCATCATTGGCACCAAGGCAGAAGCGACTCTCATCGCTGAAGACGACACGTCTCCATTCGTCCCCCCATTCACGCCTGTCGCGACACCACTGGAGGCGGGTTGCACGATGTTGGGGCGTGAGCGGAAGACGGCCTAACGGTGTGCGGGACCGTAGCCCAGCTTCATGGAGAGGCTTGCGAATGGTCCTCGCCGATACCCCAGGAGCAACAGTGTCCGTAATTTGCTGGGAAGTGGCGATGCGGTCCCCTACGGCACTGCGTAGGATCCTACGGTCTTGGCGTGCATCCGTGCGTCGCTGCGGTCCGGTCCCAGGTCGACGGGCACGTGCACCTTCCGCCGACCACTGGCGACAACATCGATGTACTGTGGAGACCTCACGCCCCACGTGTTGAGCAATTCGGCGGTACGTCCACCCGGCCTCCCGCATGCCCACTATACGCCCTCGCTTAAAGTCCGTCAACTGCACATATGGTTCACGTCCACGCTGTCGCGGCATGCTACCAGTGTTAAAGACTGCGATGGAGCTCCGTATGCCACGGCAAACCGGCTGACACTGACGGCGGCGGTGCACAAATGCTGCGCAGCTAGCGCCATTCGACGGCCAACACCGCGGTTCCTGGTGTGTCCGCTGTGCCGTGCGTGTGATCATTGCTTGTACAGCCCTCTCGCAGTGTCCGGAGCAAGTATGGTGGGTCTGACACACCGGTGTCAATGTGTTCTTTTTTCCATTTCCAGGAGTGTATTAATAAAATGTCTCTTCATAAGAAACTCATGTACCTCTTTTAGCGTCTCATTTCCAAACCTTATTCTCTCTGAATCGTATGATACAGTTGGACTCTACTCAATTATCTCTGTTTCACTTTGTTCATGTTATAATCTCTGTTTGAAGAGACTATCCATTCAACTTAACTACTCCCCGCCAAGTCTTTTGGTATCTCTGCTACAATTACAATGTCATCGGCTAACATCAAAGTTTTACATCGTCCCCCTGAACTTTGATTCAATTTCCAAATTATCCCTTAGATTCCGTCAACGCTTGTTCAATATACACTTTGAATAACGTCAACGACAGACTACAATCCTGTCTCACTCTCTTCTTGCTAATTACCTTGCTTTCATGTTCTTCGATTCCTATACCTTCAGTCTGATTTCTGTACAAGTTATAGATAAAGTTTACCTTTCTGGAATTTATCCCTACCACTTTCAAAGAATGTATCCTGTAGCATTGGCTAAAGCTTTCTCTAAACCTACAAATGTAATACAGGCAGATCTGCCTTCTTCAGTTTACCCTCTAAATTAACTTGTACGGTCAGTATTATTTGTGCATTCAAGAAAAATCTTCCTTGAGGTGGCTTTCTACTTTTCTTGCCATTCTTCTGTACATAATTCACGTAGGATATTGCTGCCGTGACTTACCAAAGGATTGGTTCGATACTATTCACATCTGTAAGCGTATACCTGCTTTGGTACTGGATTACTACAATCTTCTTGTACTCTGAGAGTAAGTCTCCCACCACTATGGGAGAAACTGAACAAGGAAATGGGTAGAACGTGGTCAAAGCTTTTCAGGTGGGGATAACCTGTACACCAATCCAACAAGATTGGACAATTCCGAGGCAGCCCTTTCACGTGGTTTTACAGTAATAAATGAGAAGCAGGTGACAGCCTAAGGAGGGGAAAATAAATCAGGGGAGGGGAGAGGGACTTAGACGAAAAGTGGCTAGCTGCGAAACGTGGTCGCGTGGGTGAGGAAGGTCGGTGCTGGAGGAGTGAAACGCACAGATTTCGACAGCAGCCGGCCGTCCGACCGCCTCAAAGGTAAAACACTATACCATTTTTTGTTCATTAAACGAGTGCGGTTAAGTGAGAAATACTGAAAATTCTACTGTAGGAAGAGATGTACTAATAGAGATCTGAATAGCAGAGTTTCTGATCACGGGCTGGAGAGAGCTGCATTACAAGTTAAATAAGTTTGTAAGCGTTTCGACCACTGGTTTTGTTAAGTAGACACAATATTACAGTCAAATGAAACAAAAGTTATTTTGTAATTCGATATCAATTCCTGTGTTTCCTTCGCTGTAGTTAGTATATCCTTTAGTTCCTCTCAGTGGTTTCGATTGTCTTAAATGTGGTCGAGCTTGTTTGTTACTAATCTCCCTGTATTTCTCCGATCCAAGGAACAAGACGCTGATCTTAGGGCACAGAGTAGTCAGATTCACTACGAAAGTTTAGCAGGTTAATTAAAATGAGGCTGGTTTCTGCAGTGCCCGCTAACTATGCATTTGTTGGCGTTGAACAGACAGTTCCTATGCAAGTACGGATACGATAATACAGATTTTTTTTTTAGTTTTAAAAGAGCTTTCCTATCACCTCACGCAACCAAAGTCGACTTTAGACCTTATTGTGTCCTGTATGTTAATAGCAGAATAATATGATTCGTACGCTACCATTCTCTTGTAACGGAGTGCATCACGTCGATACGATGCTATATCTTTGCTGTGAAATATGCAATATGCCTCGTCCATGTGGATGCCTATGAATGGTATCTCAGAATAAGATGGCATTGTTTTGAAAGGTTATGAGGCGCGAAAGAATACACACATTACATTTCCTCTCATTGATTACCTTGCAACGTGAAAACAGCTGACGAATACTATAGCAGTCTTCTGAACCAGCTGGACCAAATAAATTGCGAAAAAAAATAATTTTTCTCCAGTTCATTTTTCTTTCTCTCTCTTTTACAATATCTTTTTACAGACAGTGTTTAATATCAGTTTGTTGCAGTGTTTTCATTCCAGTAAATTTCATGCGTAGAACTGTCTCCTACAACTCCTCAGATGTTTTCCCTTCTTTTTTTGTTTTCTATTGCGCAGTTTTTAACTGTCATTGAATAATGTATTTTTGAAACAATATCAGGCATTTTAAGAAAGAGCAAAAAAGAATAGCAGTTCATACGTTCACAAAGTTGCTCAGCCAATGGAAAAACTAAGCAACCTGAACTTTGAAAGCCTCTTTTTAAGTTTTTACAAAAAAATGAAAGAAAACTATGTCTTTGTACAAACAGATTTATTGTTTCTCAAAATATTCACATTCAAAATTTATAAAGTTCTGAAATTTTTTCGATTCTAAAGATAGTCTAGTATCTGAAAAACCTATTTTAGTGAAAATTCAACGGCTTCATGGAGAGAAGATAATCGCTGTCTTCAGATGCTTTGGTTGACACACAAGAACAAAAAGAAATCAGTAAGCGATAAATGAGATAAATACAGGCAATGAGACATTAATACGTTTTCCCCCCATCAAATATGTATTGCTTAAAATGGTTCAAACCACACGGTCTGTGTTGCAGGTTGCCGATCTAACAGTTTGCAGGATTAAAAAACTTTGATTTTCCATATTTCTTATAATTACTGACCAAATTTAAAAAAATTAAAAGCTGTTTTAATCTACTCATTAAAAAGTATAATTTTATGTTAAGGGACTGAGACAGCGTGACAAGTATTAAAGTTATCAACTGTGTACATCTCTTGAGGAAGCAGAACTCACCGTACGAAAACACACGGACAATATTCATCCAGTATTTGAGAATGAGACCACTCAGTGTCTTGCAACAAACTTAACACGTAATTTCAAACCCTTAAGAAACTTTTCCTGCCTTTCAACCCCCCATAAAATGATTAAAGGAAAAAAGTTTATCACTTACTACATTTTCGCTGTGTATGCTGTAAAATTGCGGAATTCAGTATTTCTTTACTATTAACTCCATTCATAGTACTTTTTTAGACAGTATCCACATATGTCAATGAACATTCCTGCAAAATTATATCGTTGCATAGGCATATTTCAGTGTGACGTCATCAGTTGTCTTACCCGACGTACACAGCGAATGCTTGGCTCCATCCGGGACTCACGGGAAATCAGTATGTCAGTGAAAAGCTACCCACTAAAGGCCTTCATTTTGTCATATTTTATCGTCTGAAATAGTAATTTCCACCCTGCCAGGGACCGAGACTTGTAGTGTTACGTGCTGTGATGCTTGTATATCGCTGGTCTCTATTCAGTGTACATTGTGGAGGCCAGTGGCTAGCTTTTGGTTGAAATGGAACACAAACCCACATTATTCTCACCCAGTATTTGATAATGAGAGCAGAACACTTAACAACTTCCAACGAATTTGAAATATAATTTCAAATCTTTTCTAAACTTTGACTACCGAAATAGCAACTTGGAACATTTCAGTTCATCCCAAATGGTGGTAAACAGTATGAGGGTTTTGAGAGAAGGAGCACCGCCTGAGTTGTAGCTAGGTCTCTCCACCCGCTCTTCCACCTTCCCACCTCTTCATCTGCTCCTCTAGGGCACTTGTCATATTGGTGCAAAAATGGCAGGAAATTCAAGGGCGATTGTCTGGGGTTCTGGGCATAGCCTACATGGTAGCCACATTTTCCCCCCAAGATACAATAGGGCTGCACTTTGGGTACAGGAATACTAATTATTCTGCTATAACCAAATTGCCATCCCCTGGATGGCTGATAGTTTAATTAACAGTAGCCAAAGATGACTTCAGAGTATTCAGATAACATCTGCTGGATGCATACCTGTCTGAGTTAATTGATAGCTAATATCCTCTTAAGCCAAGGATTTTAGGCCTCTGTCCCCAAATGTCAAGCAGTCGCAAGACTATCCAAGATGGCGGCCTCTAGGAAATCGCAATCCCAGATGATTGACTTAATACGGCAGCCTTGGAGATAAATGTCAAGTCCCACTGAACACATCTGCCAATACAAGATGGTGGTGCAAGATGGTTAACTCGGAGATACGTGCACAACCTGCATGATTACCCACAGGTTCAAGGTCAAGTGAACACCACTGGCTGACAGCAGAATCAATTGAAACCCAGAGGAATTCTCACAATTATGGCAGCATGCGTAGGGGACGTTGTCATGCGGTCACACTGCATTTCCAGGACTAACAGGAAGGAAGGTTGTAGTTTGCAAGCAGTTGTTTTAATTTAACGTCTTTGCATGGAATAGGCTGCAGAGCCTGTACTGATGAATCTTGTACAAACACTAATCGGATGAAATATCGTGACTGTTCTCTACTTTGGGAGCAACAGTGTTTATGTCACCTGGGAGGACATGTAACATGCTCTGTGAAAGACGAACCGAAGACTGTTTTTTACTGGTTGAACACTTAGGCGATGCAACAAATGAACAATAAGAGGCTCTCTACATCATACTTGTGGGTCTTCTTCTGAAGTACTGCCAGATAGGATTGACATATTGAAAAAGTTGAAAGAAGAAAGAATCATTTTGTACAATCGCGAAAGAGAGGAGAGAATGTGACGTATATGATATACGTCATGCGATGACAGTTTGCTCGCACAATCTTCGTCGGATACAGGTTCGCAAAATTTACCTACTTAACAAGATTTCATGAGGAGCACGTTGTCTTTCTTGGATGGAAGTCTCTTCAAGTTCCCATAGCAGTTCTGGTACATACTGGTATGGCGGTGTATCGACCTGTTTAGATCCTAGGAGCATATCCATGAATTCGCTGTCGACATTAAATTTCCTCCATATGTAAAGTAGACGTTTTCAGTCAGAGAGTAACAGTACGCACACAAAACACATCCAGGTGTCTAACAAATCGCTGATTGCGAATGACAAAATACGCTCTTGCATCCAAAATACGAGGGTCAGTCAAAAAGTAATGCCTCCTATTTTTTTTTCTACGTTTAATTGTCAGGAACTTTAAATGCAATTCCATAGGTTGGAAACCACAACATTGACGATCATTTTGTCATTTTTCAATGTAATCTCCGCCCATCTCTACAGTTTTGGTCCATCTTTGAACAAGGGCATGTATCCCAGCACGGTAAAAATCACAGCTCTGCTTCCTAAGCCATTGACGCACGGATGTTTTGACGGCCTCCTCATCTTCAAAATGAATCCCACGATGAGCTTCTTTTAGTGGCCCGAACAGATGGAAGTCTGATGGTGCCAGGTCAGGGCTGTATGGGGGATGAGGCAAAACTTCCCATCCAATTTTGACAATCTCGTCAGAGGTGTGACGACTGGTGTGTGGTCTTGCATTGTCATGCAAAAGAAGAACATCTGCCATTGATTTTGTTGGGCGAACTCGCTGAAGACGTGCTTTAAGTTTGTTGAGGGTTGTGACGTATTTAACAGAATTTATTGTGCATCCCTGCTCCAAAAAATCAACCAGAATCACACCCTCTGTATCCCAGAAAACTGTTGCCATAACTTTCCCTGCCGATCGCACAGTTTTGAATTTTTTCTTCCTCGGCGAGCTTGTGTGACGCCACTCCATTGACTGCCTCTTTGATTCGGGTTCAAAAAAATGCACCCATGTTTCGTCCCCGGTCACAATTTTTTTCAGAAACTCATCTCCCTCCAAACGGAAGCGCTGCAAGTGTTGGGAGGCTATTGTTTTCCTTGCCTCTTTATTCTGATCAGTTAACATTCTTGGAACCCACCGTGCACAAACTTTTGAGTACCCCAATTGTTTAATAATCGTGATCACACTGCCTTTACTAAGAGAAATAATGCGACACACTTCATCTGCAGTCACCCGACGGTCACCACGAATGATGTCATCAACTTGCTGAATGTTGTGTGGAGTCACTGCACTCACCGGCCTGCCGCTCCGCTTTTCGTCAGTCAACGGTGTTTGCCCTTCAGCTTCCTTACAACGACGAACCCATCGTCTAACAGTGCTGACATCCACTGTCACAACACCATACACCTTCTTCAGTCTTTCATGAATGCGTATGGGCGTTTCACCTTCTGCATTCAAGAATTCAATCACACAACGCTGTCTCAAACGAACATCGATGTCGGCCATCTTACAAACTTCTGCTGTGCTGCCACCTGTTGACACAGAAAGTTACTACTGCAGTGGATTGCAGAAGAAGGTTTGAGGAATGGCGCCAAATTCAAATTTTTCACTTAACTTAATTTCTTTAAGTAGAAAAAAAATGGGAGGCATTACTTTTTGACCGACCCTCGTAAAACTGCCTGTATTGATGACAAGAGATGGTCTTAAGGGAATGGAAGAAATTTGTATCACGCGTTTGATCACATTCGGTACTTTTATGGAGCTCCCAAAGTTACCCTACTGTAACACTAAAAGGCCAACAACAATCTTTTGACTTGAAATTAAGGTCAACTACGTCTGCATAACCATTCACAACTGCGACCCGAAGCTCGTGTTTTTCTCGCTAAACGACCCAGTGCGCTCAAGCAAATCGTCTGCTGACTGGTATGCGGGGCCATGCGGGAAAAGACTACATCTACATACATACTCCGCAATCCACCATACGGTGCGTGGCGGAGGGTACCTCGTACCACAACTAGCATCTTCTCTTCCTGTTCCACTCCCAAACAGAAAGAGGGAAAAATGACTGCCTATATGCCTCTGTATGAGCCCTAATCTCTCTTATCTTATCTTTGTGTGTCTTCCCGCGAAATGTAAGTTGGCGGCAGTAAAATTGTACTGCAGTCAGCCTCAAATGCTGGTTCTCTAAATTTCCTCAGCAGCTATTCACGAAAAGAACGCCTCCTTTCCTCTAGAGACTCCCACCTGAGTTCCTGAAGCATTTCCGTATTACTCGCGTGATGATCAAACCTACCAGTAACAAATCTAGCAGCCCGCCTCTGAATTACTTCAATGTCCTCCCTCAATCCGACCTGAGAGGGATCCCAAACGCTCGAGCAGTACTCAAGAATAGGTCGTATTAGTGTTTTATAAGCGGTCTCCTTTACAGATGAACCACATCTTCCCAAAATTCTACCAATGAACCGAAGACGACTATCCGCCTTGCCCACAACTGCCATTACATGCTTGTCCCACTTCATATCGCTCTGCACTGTTACGCCCAAATATTTAATCGACGTGACTGTGTCAAGCGCTACACTACTAATGGAGTATTCAAACATTACAGGATTCTTTTTCCTATTCATTTGCATTAATTTACATTTATCTATATTTAGAGTTAGCTGCCATTATTTACACCAGTCACAAATCCTGTCCAAGTCATCTTGTAACCTCCTACAGTCACTCAACGACGACACCTTCCCGTACACCACAGCATCATCAGCGAACAGCCGCACATTGCTATCCACCCTATCCAAAAGATCATTTATGTAGATAGAAAACAACAGCGGACCTACCACACTTCCCTGGGGCACTCCAGATGATACCCTCACCTCCGATGAACACTCACCATCGAGGACAACGTACTGGGTTCTATTACTTAAGAAGTCTTCGAGCCACTCACATATTTGGGAACCAATCCCATATGCTCTTACCTTAGTGAGGAGTCTGCAGTGGGGCACCGAGTCAAACGCTTTCCGGAAGTCTAGGAATATGGCATCCGTCTGATACCCTTCATCCATGGTTTCGCAAGATACCATGTGAAAAAAGGGCGAGTGGCGTTTCGCAGGAGCGATGCTTTCTAAAGCCGTGCTGATGCATGGACAGCAACTTCTCTGTATCAAGGACATTCATTATATTCGAACTGAGAATATGTTCGAGAATCCTGCAACAAACCGATGTTAAGGATATCCGTCTGTAATTTTGAGGATCCGTCCTTCTACCCTTCTTATATACAGGCGTCACCTGCGCTTTTTTCCAGTCGCTCGGGACTTTACATTGGGCAAGAGATTCGCGATAAATGCGAGCTAAGTAAGGAGCCAATGCAGTAGAGTACTCTCTGTCAAACCGAATTGGAATCCCATCAGGACCTGGCGATTTATTTATTTTCAACTCATTCAGCTGCTTCACAGCCCCAGGGATGTCTATCACCATGTCCTCCATACGGGAATCTGTACGAGACTCAAACGGCGGTATGTTTGTACGATCCTCCCGCATGAAAGATTTCTCAAATGCTAAATTTAAAATTTCAACTTTCGTTTTGCTGTCTTCCGTTGCCAGGCCAGACTGATCAGTGAGTGACTGGATGGAAGCCTTCGACCCGCTTACCGATTTTACGTAAGACCAGAATTTCCTTGGGTTTTCAGCAAGATCTTTTGCTAAGGTTTGACGGTGGTAGTGGTTGAATGCTTAGCGCATCGCTCTTTTTACAGCAGCACGAATCTCTACTAACTTTTGCCTGTCATTCTCCCGATCTTTCTTGTACCGCGAGTGCAACTGCCTTTGCTTCCTGAGTATTCTCCGAATTGCGCTGTTAAACCACGGTGGGTCTTTTCCGTCCGTAACCCACTTTTTCGGCACATACTTGTCCAATGCGTGATTTACAATGTGTTTAAAATTAGCCCATAATTCTTCCACGTCCATCGTACCGGAAGTAAATGAAGTCGATTCATTTACAAAGTGGGATGCTAACTGCTTATCTGCTCTTTCTAGTAAAAATACTCTCCTAGCCTTCTTGACCGACTTTTTAACTTTCGTAACCATAGTCGTAATGACAACATCATGATCACTAATCCCTGTCTCAACACTGATACCATCGATGAGGTCTGGTCCCTTCTTGGCTACCAGATCTAAAATATTTCCATTACGCGTTGGCTGTCGATTTAGCTGCTCAAGACGGTTTTCGGATAATGTGTTCAAAAGTAATTCACACGACGGCTTGTCTGTACCACCTGTAATGAATCCATAGACATCCCAGTTTATACTAGGTAGGTTGAAGTCGCCTCCGACTAATATAGCATGTCCGGGTACTTAAGCGATACAGAATGTAGACTCCCTTCGAATGATTCTAGAACTGTCACGGTGGAACCTGGTGGCCGGTAATAACACCCCACAATTAACTTTATTTCCCCTACCCCTATTAAACGTGTCCAGATAACTTCACAATCACACTCTACTTCGACCTCAGTAGACACAATATTTCTGTCAACTGCAATGAAGACACCACCTCCTACGGTGTCTGATCTGTCTTTCCGATACACGTTCCAACCCTCACTAAATATTTCAGAACTTCCTATCTCAGTGTTCAGCCAGGCCTCAGTCCCGAGAATAATTTGCGGGCTACACGCTTCCTGGAGGGCAGTAAATTCCGGAACTATATTCCGAACACTCTGAAAATTTACTGCTAATATCTTGATAGCTGAAGTGCCTTTACACTGAGCGCGTCCTGATTTCCCTGCCTGATTAATATCCCAAATTTCCGTTACACTTCCTCGACTATTTTGCAGTACATAAAATGAGCTGCCCTTCTTTGCTTTCGATGTCTTCTGTCGATCCCATCTGGTAAGGAATCCATGTCATGCAGCAATGCTCAAAAGAAGAAACAAGTGTGGTGTGGCTAGTTTCTTTTAGCACATTCGTTGCGTACTTACATAGTCTTAAGTGTTCTCCAAGGGAAACGCAGTCTTTCGTTCGTTTTCCCCACAGCACGTTTCATGTCCTTCTCTGTGAGCTAGACACTGTTGCCCCCAAAAGAGTGCATAGTCACGATATTTCACCCGATTTGTGTCTTTAGAAAATTCTACAATGCAGATTCAGTACCCTGTTTCACGCATAAACGTATAAACGTTACTTGAAACACGAAGCACACTAAGAAATGTGTAACTGTTGTTAACTTAAATGATGAAGTGGAAAGTGGCCATACAGTGCACAATGATGAAGAAATATACTCTTAATGAGATGGATGATATCTGTGAGTAATTGTTTAACACACACTGTGAAATTACACTAATAAACATCACGCCCATTCTGTCCATGTGCAAGCACGCTATAACAAACCACAGCACTTCGCAGAACAGTAACACAACTTCAGCAGTCGGTTCCTTCATTCAATAGCTGAGCCACGTGCCAGCAAACATGAGCATACTGTCAAAACATTCTCGTATTTGTGACCCATTGCGCATCCACCACTGTATGACTTGTTGTTTGTTGTTGCGGTCTTCAGTCCTGAGACTGGTTTGATGCAGCTCTCCATGCTACTCTATCCTGTGCAAGCTTCTTCATCTCCCAGTACTTACTGCAAACTACATCCTTCTGAATCTGCTTAATGTATTCATCTCTTGGTCTCCATCTACGATTTTTACCCTCCACGCTGCCCTACAACGCTAAATTTGTGATCCCTTGATGCCTCAGAACATGTCCTACCAACCAGTCCCTTCATCTTGTCAAGTTGTGCCACGAACTCCTCTTCTCCCAAATTTGGCTCAATACCTCCTGATTAGTTATGTGATCTAACCATCTAATCTTCAGCATTCTTCTCTAGCACCACATTTCGAAAGCTTCTATTCTATTCTTGTCCAAACTATTTATCGTCCATGTTTCACTTCCATACATGGCTACACACCATAGAAATACTTTCAGAAACGACTTCCTAACACTTAAATCTATACTCGATGTTAACAAATTTCTCTTCTTCAGAAACGCTTTCCTTACCACTGCCAGTCTACATTTTATATCCTCTCTACTTCGACCATCATCAGTTATTTTGCTCCCCAAATAGCAAAACTCCTTTACTACTGTAAGTGTCTCATTTCCTAATCTAATTCCCTAAGCATCACCCGACTTAATTCGACTGCATTCCATTACCCTCGTTTTGCTTTTGTTGATGTTCACCTTTCAAGACACTGTCCACTCCGTTCAACTGCTCTTCCAAGTCCTTTGCTGTCTCTGACATGATTATAATGTCATCGGCGAACCTCAAAGTTTTTATTTCTTCTCCATGGATTTTAACACCTACTCCGAATTTTTCTTTTTGTTTCCTTTACTGCTTGCTCAATATAAAGATTGAATAACATCGGGGACAGGCTACATCCCTGTCTCAC
Organism: Schistocerca piceifrons; assembly: GCF_021461385.2. Lineage (NCBI taxonomy): Eukaryota > Metazoa > Arthropoda > Insecta > Orthoptera > Acrididae > Schistocerca > Schistocerca piceifrons. The sequence goes on along the minus strand of NC_060139.1, from coordinate 497,425,154 downwards.
TTCCTTCCCAACCACTGCTTACCTTTCATGTCCCTCGACTCTTATAACTGCCATCTGGTTTCTGTACAAATTGTAAATAGCCTTTCGCTCCCTGTATTTTACCCCTGCCACCTTTAGAATTTGAAAGAGAGTATTCCAGTCAACATTGTCAAAAGATTTCTGTAAGTCTACAAATGCTAGAAATGTAGGTTTGCGTTTCCTTAATCTTTCTTCTAAGATAAGTCATAGAGCCAGTATTGCCTCACGTGTTCCAGTATTTCTACGGAATCCAAACTGATCTTCCCCGAGGTTGGCTTCTACTAGTTTTTCGATTCGTCTTTAAAGAATTCGCGTTAGTATTTTGCAGCTGTGATTTATTATACTGACAGTTCGGTAATTTTCACATCTGTCAACACCTGTTTTCTTTGGGATTGGAATTATTATATTCTTCTTGAAGTCTGAGGATATTTCGCCTGTCTCATACATCTTGCTCACCAGATGGTAGAGTTTTGTCAGGACTGTATCTCCTAAGGTCGTCAGTAGTTCTAATGGAATGTTGTCCATTCCCGGGGCCTTGTTTCGACTTAGGTCTGTCAGTGCTCTGTCAAACTCTTCACGCAGTATCGTATCTCCCATTTCATCTTCATCTACATCCTCTTCCATTTCCATAATATTGTTCTTAAGTACATCGCCCTTGTCTAGACCCTCTATATACTTACTCCACCTTTCTTCTTCCCCTTCTTTGCTTAGAATTGGGTTTCCACCTGAGCTCTTGATATTCATACAAGTGGTTCTCTTTTCTCCACATGTCTCTTTAATTTTCCTGTAGGCAGTATCTATCTTACCCCTAGTGAGATAAGCCTCTACAGCCTTAGATTTGTTCTCTAGCCATCCCTGCTTAGCCATTTTGCACTTCCTGTCGATCTCATTATTGAGAAGTTTGTATTCCTTTTTGCTAGCTTCATTTAATGCATTTTTATATTTTCTCCTTTCATCAATTAAATTCAATATTTCTTCTGTTACCCAAGGATTTCTACTAGCCCTCGTCTTTTTACCTACTTGATCCTCTGCTGCCTTTACTACTTCACCTCTCAGAGCTACCCATTCTTCTTCTACTGTATTTCTTTCCCCCATTCCTGTCAATTGGTCACTTATGCTCTCCCTGAAACTGTGTACAACCTCTGGTTCTTTCAGCTTATCCAGGTCCCATCTCCTTAAATTCCCACCTTTTTGCAGTTTCTTCAGTTTTAATCTACAGATCATAACCAATAGATTGCGGTCAGAGTCCACATCTGCCCCTGGAAATGTCTTACAGTTTACTACCTGGTTCCTAAATCTCTGCCTTAACATTATATAATCTATCTGATACCTTTTAGTATCTCCAGGATTCTTCCATGTGTACAGCCTTCTTTTATGATTCTTGAACCAAGTGTTAGCTATGATTAAGTTATGCTCTGTGCAAAATTCTACCAGATGGCTTCCTCTTTCATTTCTACCCCCAATCCATATTCACCTACTATGCTTCCTTCTCTCCCTTTTCCTACTCTCGAATTCCAGTCACCCATAACTACTAAATTTTCGTCTCCTTCACTACCTTAATAATTTCTTTTATCTCATCATACATTTCATGACTTTCTTCATCATCTGCAGAGCTAGTTGGCATATAAACGTGTACTACTGTAGTAGGCGTGGGCTTCGTGTCTATCTGTATGACTTAAGAAACAAGAAATGTGTACTGTGCCCCCACTTTAATGATGAATCGGAAAACTGAATTTTTGGAAGCATTTTTTTTGGCGAGAAACGTATATAATACTCGGTGTCCAACTGCTGCACAGGGAAAGCCTGTGGTCCAGGACCTGTTGTGATGTCCCTGCACATATGGTGGCAAAAACTCTTATCTGGCAAGGGTATGGGGATTGAGATGGGGTTGCAGCCTGTCACCAAAGCAGTGTGGGTGCTGAGATGGGCCTGGCACTGGTGCAGGCGGTAGTCCACACCTCGCACTACAGATGTGTAGTAGCGCCCATTGCGACTGGTGCACGGCGAAGCATGCATTGCCTCACCTGGCTAGCAATGTCTTGTTCGATTGAGACCACCACCTGCAAACTGTGTAAATCTGCTGACCATTCTTCACTGACAATTAAATGCAACTCAGACATATTGTTATACATGTGTGGAGGGGGAGGTGGTATTAGTAATTGTTAAAAATATTAGGCCATTGATTTCAAACAGAGAACCAGGAGCTATCGGTGCACTTTGTTTAGAATATGAATCTGACACCTCCGCACCGTAACTGTTATGTAGCAAGAGTGTACTTTGTTTCAAAAATGATCCCACACCTCTGCAGTGTAACTGTTATGGAGCAAGACTGTAATTGCATTTGTGTATGTGTGTGCTAACCAAATTCTATTGCCCATGCCCTCAATTTACTGGTATTTTATACTTAGTACATTTGGATTTTGGGACTTTGTTTATAATCCTTTTTGGCAGTTTGATGTGGCGGCATCATAATGTCCTGTAACTGTAACACCTCTTGTGGTTTCAATTAATTCTGCTTTCAGCTAGTGGTGTCCCCTCGATCTTCAATGTGTGGGTGACCATGCAGTCTGTGTTCATGTCCCTAGGCCTACCATCTCGGATTGGTGGACCTGTACGACACTTTGGATTGGACACGAATCTCCAGGTCTGTCATACTGAGTCCACCATCTTCGAGTGTGACATCAAAGACGCCACCACCTTGGATTTTTTTGCTGGCTTTCGACACTGTGGAAAGGGGAGAGAACTCTAAAATCCTAGTGTTATGTAGGATCTTGGCTATCAATTAATTCCGCCAGATCTGCAGCCAGTGTGGGTGGCGTAGCAAAACCTGGTCTTGGGCTACAACTGATATCACTGTCGACCACCAAGTGGCATGGGAATTTAGGACTCCTGATGCATCCCTATTTTATCTTGGTGGAAATCTGGCAACTATGCATATAGTGCCCTTATCATCAATCGACGAGACAATTGCCCTTGAATTTCCCACAATTTTCCACCAATAAAAGTGGTCTAAGGAAGTGTGGGAGATCTGGAAACAACACAGATTGTGCACTTTCTCTCAAACCCACTACTGTCAACGTTTTCGTGAAATAATTTTAGAGGCGCTGCGCAGAAAACACATAGAAGAGCAGGCACGACAGGGATCCACACATAGTTCCGTTGGTGGTCATGTTTGTTGCTAACTGACTTATCCTCGGTGGCACAGTCCATAATGAAGCGGAAATCGATCGATTATGATGAATTTTTAGTAAGAATGTGGGCTTCACTGCCAAGTAACGACATTAATGACATAGTAGTTTTTCTACAAACAAGTGCCGCAACCTCAATAGGTTCTGTACAACTTTTTGTCCACGGCTTCAGCCTGGATTAAAGGGAAGGGAAGGTGAAAGCAACGTCTGAACAGTCAGTAAAAGGATTAACAGAAGATTAAAAATACCTTAGAGATCTTTGGTAACCCACAAGTAAGTTTTGGATGTGTCTGAAACGGAAAGATTCCAATTTCACCAGTTTAGATGTATTGGAGTAAGACATTGACTTTTAAAGTGAAAACCACACGAAAAATACATTTCTGTTATCTTCGGAATCAGTAACAGTGACAAGAAGACAGGCTGCAGCAATAGATTTAATCATGACTGTAGTGGAAATTATATGGAAGTGAACAGGACATGTCACACGATTGAATGGTGGATGGCCAAGAAAATTATTTGGTGTATCTCAAGAGATAAGGCAAAACAACCGACACAATGTCATGATGTCAGAGGGCTATAATGAAGACAGGAGCTCTTTGTCCAGAAGTGGATGTTCATGATCTACAGCTTTTAATGAGGACGAAAGGCAAGGTCAGAGTTACTGCAGACAACTGACAGGTAATTATATTTTTCAGTTACCTTCGTGTTCCAGCAAGAGTTCTGAATGACTCATAAGGTAATGAAACATTGTGAAAGCCTAGGGCCTAAGTGACCAACGGAGCAAAGCGCTGAGATGGCAGGGCCCAATGGCAGCACAGCGCCAGGGGAACACGTTCCTCTGCCCTTCTTCTCTAAAGTGACGACTGCAGTTCAGCTTCGCGATTCCTCGCTCCCCTCGCCCCTCGAGAAGATTTTCAAATGGAATGGGAACAGCCTCCGGTGATTATTAATCAATAAATAAATAAATAGAAAGTACAAACATAGTTGCTTAATGAAGAGAGATGTACGCCTCGTGTAAAAATTAGTAAAAGAATATAATTTAACTGCAATGGAAGAGACCTGGCGTTTGGTAGTGGGTTTGGTAGCCGCCAATTGGCTCATTTCGCCACTAAACAGTTAGAGGCAGTACAAACGCCAGTCTGCAAAAAACTTCGAGCCAGGAGCTCACTCTTGGAGGAATCTTGGGAGACATCAGACGTGCCCAGGAGCAGCACAACTCGTACTATGTCCCACTGACTTACGTTGGCACCCATGGATGTGTGAATAGTCTCAGCTGTGTATGGATGTATTCACAAAGATTTAAAAAAATTACAGAATAATTTTGAATGTGCAGTTGCTCAGTTACCAGTAAACCCTCGAGTCTGATATATCAAACTCCAATGTACACTACTGGCCATTAAAATTGCTACACCACGAAGATAACGTGCTACAGACGCGAAATTTAACCGACAAGAAGATGATGCTGTGATATGCAAATGATTAGCTTTTCAGAGCATTCACACACGGTTGGCGCCCCTGGCGACACCTACAACGTGCTGACATGAGGAAAGTTTCCAACCGATTTCTAATACACAAACATCATTTGACCGGTGTTGCCTGGTGAAACATTGTTGTGATGCCCCGTGTAAGGACGACAAATGCGTACCATCACGATTCCGACTTTGATAAAGGTCTGATTGTAGCCTATCGCGATTGCGGTTTATCGTATCGCGACATTGCTGTTCGCGTTGGTCGAGATACAATGATTGTTAGCAGAATATGGAATCGGTGGTTTCAGGAGGGTAATACGGAACGCCGTGCTGGATCCCAACGGCCTCGTATCACTAGCAGTCGAGATGACAGGCATCTTTTCCACATGGCTGTAACGGATCGTGCAGCCACGTCTCGATCCCTGAGTCAACAGATGCGGACGGTTGCAAGACAACAACCATCTGCACGAACAGTTCGGCAACGTTTGCAGCAGCATGGACTATCAGCTCAGAGACCACGGCTGCGGTTACCCTTGACGCTGCATCACAGACAGGAGCGCCTGCGATGGTGTACTCAACAACGAACCTGGTTCACGAATGGCAAAACGTCATTTTTTCGTATGAATCCAGGTTCCGTTTACAGCATCATTGTGGTTGCATCCGTGTTTGGCGACATCGCGGTGAACGCACATTGGAAGCGTGTATTTGTCATCGCCATACTGGCGTATCACCCGGCGTGATGGCATGGGGTGCCATTGGTTACACGTTTCGGTCACCTCTTGTTCGCAGTGACGTTACATTTCAGATGTGTTACGACCCGTGGCTCTACCCTTCATTCGATCCCTGCGAAACCCTACATTTCAGCAGGATAATGCACGACCGCATGCATGTTGCAGGTCCTGTACGGGCCTTCCTGGATACAGAAAATGTTCGACTGCTGCCCTGGCCAGCACATTCTCCATATCTCTCACCAACTGAAAACGTCTGGTCAATGGTGGCCGAGCAACTGGCTCGTTACAATACGTCAGTCACTACTCTTGATGAATTGTGGTATCGTGTTGAAGCTGCATGGGCAGCTGTACCGGTACACGCCATCCAAGCTCTGTTTGACTCAATGCCCAGGCGTATCAAGGCCGTTATTACGGCCAGAGGTGGTTGTTCTGGGTACTGATTTCTCAGGATCTATGCACCCAAACCGCGTGATTATGTAATCACAAGTCAGTTCTAGTATAATATATTTGTCCAATGAATACCCGTTTATCATCTGAATTTCTTCTTGGTGTAGTAATTTTAATGGCCAGTAGTGTGTAAGCTGGCGCCAAACTTCTAATTAAATTACAAATCAGTTAATGTATTAAATACTTGACGTTAAGCACGTAACCGAGAAAAAGTTTAGAAAAGGTTTGATATTAGGTGTAAATTTTGTTTGATGTAACTAAGTGTCCTCGTTCTCAAATACTGTCTAAATAAAGTACGGGTATCTGCGCGCCATCAGTTGGGTTGCTCGAGGGAAACACACAGTTCTAAATGTAACACTTGTCTTGCTAGCTTCACTGTAGGACTTGCAAACAAAAGCTATTACAATTTTCTTTCATTCTTATCCATGTGACACAGCCTAATGGCGAACTTTTTGTGCAACAGTAATTTGCTTGTATTATTTTCCAACATCTCATGTTGCTTTGCACGAAGGACAAATTAACTCACATAACGACAAGTGGTCTAACCGTGTGTGGGGGAATAAAGGCATTCAGAGAACATTTATTAATAAACAACACAAGGAAATCTGTAACCCCAGAAGTTACAGTAGATGAATTGTAATGACGACACTTTTACAGGGTCCTGTGGCCGAACAAGGACTGTCACTGGTCTTAAGAAAGACTGAATGTGTCAAAACAGCAACCATTGGGCTCATAGAGCGCAAAAATCATACCTTCAGTTGCACCCAGCATGATAACGTCAAAATCCGTGGGAACTTCCATGTGTCCACGTCGTCAGTGCACAGTGGAAACATTTCTCCCTGGCCTTGCTCGTTTGTCCGACATACTGGCAGTTGAGTTCAAAATTGTTCAAATGGCTCTGAGTACTATGGGACTTAACTTCTGAGGTCATCGGTCCCCTAGAACGTAGAACTACTTAAACCTAACTAACCTAAGGACATCACACACATCCATTCCCGAGGTAGGATTCGAACCTGCGACCGTAGCGGTCGCGCGGTTCCAGACTGTAGGCAATTGAGTATGCTCGGCAAAAGCGACTTCGCAACACGGCTCTCACTACATTCCAGCAATTATTGCGAACGGCTTGTGAGTTTATACTGAAGTAGCCTGGCTCCTGATGACACAATATACGTGAAAACCTAAATAATTCGATGCCTTATGTTCTAGAACTTATTAACTGATGAGAACGTTAGCAAATAATGATCGCGTAGCAGTGCTTTTTTCTAGTAAGTTCAAACTTGCTATCGTTTATCGTCACAGCCCTTGAAGAGATATTCAGATTAAAGCTTCGTTCAAATCCCAAACCGGCAATTCTGATTTAGGTTCTACATGCATACCCTGCATCAACTGTCGCATGGTATTTTAAACAAGGCCACGGATGGTATATGGTTTTCTTTAACACCGTAACTAAGGCTAGGCTGAAACCATTAAAAGAAATGCAGACTCTAACTAATTTCCCTCATCAAGTTTCACATTCTTTCGATGATATTGTTGTTCTTTTGTCTTGTATTGTATTGTATAGAATTACCTGTAAAGACAGTTCGCGCAAACAGAATATTTATGACAATCCAGGCTCCGTGAGATGAATATACTCTCTCTTTCTAGGCAACAAGCCCATGAATTGAAGAATAACTGGTTGTTGATGCTACTGACGTTTCTTTTTCAGGTTCTTCGTCTGCTTATAAATATTAAAAAACTGAGAAAGAAGTAAAAATTTGGAATGTTTTGTTAAAAGTACAGCTTATGCAAATGAATGTCGTAAATTGTCTGGCAATGATTTAAGCCGCAATTACTTCAGAAAAACTTTTCTCGATACATTAAGTGCCCCTCTAACCTATATTTGAATTCGTTATTCCCAGAAGCGACTGTAATTACGCTCAAAGCGATTGATTTCAACGAAGGTTTTCGGTGCTTTAAATGTTGAAATAGCATGATTTAACTTGGTGAATGAAATGGACAAGACGATATGGGAAATGTGAACAACTGTCTATATGAAAAGACATTTCCGTTTCATGCTATATGTAAAATTCATTCTATAAATAGTAAATAGAATGTTTTATTTTACGGTAGAGACCTTTCAGCTGGTTAGGCTTGAAGCAAGACAAGTATCAAATCACTAGACCGAAGGACGCATACTTCATTCAGCGTCTGATCCAAACACGCATTCTTCAACGTGAACCAATCCCTCTGATGTGGAGCCTACCTCAAAAATCTGTTTTAAATGATGAATGACTGAATTATGTTGCAAAACTCTGTTCCATTTACGTGCGTGATTTTCTTGAAGTCCATAAAGTAAGTTAAATTTCTTGCATTGTCCTTGTCAACATAGCTTTTAAAAGAGACGAGCCACTGACTAAAATGGAAAGCACGGAAAAATAGGAAACTGACTGCCACCCTGTAGAAGCTACCACAGGGCCACTGACCTCATGTACTTGATAGAAACTTGCGTGAGATCTGAAGATCACTCTGGACCATGTCTTAACTACTGCCTAATTTCTCTCATTGAAGGAAGGATGAAAGATATGCACATATTTGAGGACACAGAGAAAGAGAAAGTGAGAGAGGAAGAAATATTGCAGGAACAAGACGATGGGTGGACGAGGAGGAGGAGGAGGAGGAGCCGCCGACTGGTGTGGCCGAGCGGTTCTAGGCGCTACAGCCTGGAACCGCGCGACCGCTACGGTCACAGGTTCGAATCCTGCCTCGGGCATGGATGTGTGTGATGTCCTTAGGTTAGTTAGGTTTAAGTAGTTCTAAGTTCTGGGGGACTGATGACCTTAGCAGTTAAGTCCCATAGTGCTCAGAGCCATTTGAACCATTTTTTAGGAGGAGCTGGATGAGAGTAATTTATAAAAATACGTAGCCTGACGGTAAACTGGCAAGCCGCTTAACCCAGAATAATGAAGGGTCACTGGGGAAACACTGTAAGCCACCCATATATGTTTATCTGATCTCAGCGTGTTTTAACGCTACATACGCATTGGGCCATTTCAACGAACGGCATATCAGACGTAGGTTGTGTGTGAAACAAAGTGGTTTAGTATTTACAACAAAGGACGAATTTGGGATAGACCAGGTTCAAATTCTTGTCCGCGAAATTGGTTTCCCTAAATTAGCATCGAGCTAAATTCTGTAAGGAGCAATCAAATGAGACAATGAAATGAAGTATGTACATTGTTTATTATTTCAAAGGTAATCGATGTAACTGCTAATCATTTTTCCCACTATGAGACAAGACGGTGAATGTCAGTGTGGAAAATTGTTTTGGTTGCCTATGGAACCATAATTGTACTCAAGTGTGCACCTCTTCGCCCATAGCACATCGAAAAATATGGAAATCGATGGCGGGCCCATATGTTGCCAAGTTTATTTTGGCTGCGCTGAATAAGTTTCGCTGGGAAACCCTTACACATCCTTCATAGAGTCCCGATCTCTGCCCATGCGACTTCCAAATTAATGGAGCCCTGAAGAAAAACATTCGAGGCAGTAGATTCGCTTCTGACGAAAAGGTGTACTCCAGCGTATAATCATGGTTCCGGAGGAAACCGCGAACATTTTTTTCAGGAAGCCACTGACTGTCTTGTTTCACAGTGGGATGAAAGTATTAACAGGCGATTACTTTTGAAATAACAGACAGTTTACTTACTCATTTACTCCCTCTGTCTTGTTTTGATTTGATTGCACCTATACAACACCAACGACCACTCTTTCCGACGTGTTTTTCTGTGTCTAATGACATCGACGTCGAAAAGATTTAAATTCCAACTTCCCTCATTTTGAAATAGTACCTCAGTAGCTTACTGCTTTATCACATTCCCTCACTCCTCCTCCCCCCCCCCCCCCCCTGTATTGTCCTTTACCTCAAGTGCTCGAGTAGGCAATAATACCAAGGAGACTAAATACCTCTGCACCGTCTCTTTTAATCATGCCATTATCTTCATTGTTAAAAATACAGTGAACAAGTTCAAGACAAAAACCTTCCGAAGCTAGAAGAGTATCTGAAAGGAAAGTTTCAGGCTTAAAAATGCATGAATGGCGACCAGCGCAGTGTGAGGAGGAAAGTGTACTTACGAGCCTCGCAGGACCAAACGCTTTCCACCAAGTGTGTTCCCGCCAAAGCTCGGCGTCTGCAGAGGCGCGCGTTTCGCGCTGCGTGGAGTTTGTCACTGACAGATGACAGTCGCACGCGGCCTGTAAGTACCGCCAGCGCTCCTGGCGGCCGCCTCGCGAGTTGTACCGCTCAGACGCTGCACCCGACTGTACCGCTTTAACGTCAGTCCGTTTCCCGGAAATGTTTGTCCGAGAACAGGTGACTGCTGTGCCAGTTGGCGTTCAATAACTGCTCCCACCTAGTACATTACTTTGTGTTTACGTAGTTTCTTTTGCTAAATTTATTTTCAGCGAATTTGTTCCGATAAAGCTAACGTTCCATCCGCAACGAGAATAATTTTGTTTTGTAATATCTGCGAGAATCCGTACACGAAACAAAGAATTTTATCGACGTTAATTTACCGTGGGATCAGGCCTGTACCTTGCTTTAATCGTAACGTTATGGAAAAGTGTTTGTGATAAAATTTTCAATGTAGCGAAAACCGTATCTTTCGTACCGTATTAATTACAAGATTGATATTCCAGAAGTGGCGTTTGTGAATCATGTTTGGCTTATTTTATTTTCAAATTACTTTAATAACTATACAAAAGCAGCAAAAAGTACAACTGAAAAACTAACTATATGGAGGGTGAGGGATGCATGTCACATTGATTTTTGCAAGATATTCAGTAACACTTGCAATATGCAGTCGCTCATTATCGTGGTACAACATCAGGCCTGTTTCACGTTTATGTGGCCTTTTGCGCCTGATATGCAGTTTTCAAGTCTTTTTTGTTGTATTGTCCAGCTACTGATGCGAGCACAGGTATAACATGCTGATAAACAATTCCACACATATAAAAAAAATGGAAAGACTGTATGTTTCCCAGCGGGGGGGGGGGGGATTTCCACACTGAGATTTGCTGTTTGTTCTCAGGTTCAAAATGATGTAACCAAGGATCATCACCTTTGAAAGAAACTCCAGGTCATTCTCTAACATCAACTGCATGGAAACCTGCACATGAATGCCTTTTTGTTCGGGAATCTGCAGTCTTTGAACCCACGGCCACCAACACGTCACAAGTGTATATTTTCTGCCACTAACTTGTGGATGGCATCCAATGAAATTTTCTGTTTTTCAGGAAGTGTTCACAAGGCTATACCTCGATTTTCTCTCACAAAGACAGCAGTGGTGTTGATATTTCGTTCTGTAAGAGGGACCTGGAGAGCCAGGTCCATCTACCTTTGACTGATAGTCTCCCCTCTTAAAACAATTTACACCGTCTTCAAGCTATGCAGTACGGAAGAAAGGGTGCACAGGCTTCATAAAACATTGTGTGATAATGTGAACGGCTTATTTAATTTCAACACACTAATAACAAATATAAATCCACAGTTAAGAAAATTGTGGTAAAAAAAACACTATCATTTAACGATTCGCGTTTTCTGCATTACGAATGGAAAAATGATTTTATGTTAGTGGAAAGCACTGATGTCACTTTGGTTTCAAGGTATAACAAGGATGTTTGGCGTGCTTTTAGTAATGTCAACTCTTTACAGTACGTATATTACCTCAAAATTTTTCTTTTCGTTCTCTTTCCAGGTTTGACGTGAACATTTGAGTCGGAGTGACCTGATTCGCCAAAGAACTCTAGCTGATTGGAAAGCAGAGTGAACACTGATATTTTCTTTGGAGAAACCCAGATTAAAAGAACGTATAGTGTACTACTCATTACCAAATTGTGTCAGTTAATTGAGATCGAGACAAGGTAAAGTTCAATGGGAACCTCCGAGGCAAAGACGACAGAGGCTAGAAGCAGTTGCTTTAAAAAGAGCCATATCTGAAACATTTAAACGCTTCTGCACAAAGGCCAAAATTTTGTTCTCACGATTGTGATGTATTTGTGAAAAAAATGAAATTGTTATGATCAACAATGAGTTCTGACAACCATAACGCACTGTTCCTCTGTTTTGATTTCGAAAAAACTCCACATGATAATGGTATGTATCAGTTTGCACCAACATCAGTGTAGTGTGTGACTGCAATTGAGAAGTTTGCTGGTAATACTTACTGGCTGAGCGACAGATTTATGCGTGTCAGTTATTCAGTTTCTTCTAGTAACATTAGAAGGTAAAGAAAGTAAGAGGAAGATTGGTTCATACCTGGAGGCGCAAACTGTGCTCTCACTTCCATCTATTGCTCATTGTAAGTTTGATCCGCAGTTGTTGACTCTTTGTTCAACGTTGTTTAGTATTTCTCCACATGCTGCCTCAGCCAAATTATTTACATAGGCATATCTGGAAGATATTCTTCAGTCAATTGAAGGATGAAGTTCCGTGTTTTGGATCACATGAACAGTTTGTGACTTCATGTTAGATGAGACTCAAAAAAATGGCTCTAAGCACTATGGGACGTAACATCTGAGGTCATCAGTCCCCTGGACTTAGAACTAATTAAACCTAACTAACCTAAGCGTATCACACACATCCATGCCCGAAAAATGATTCAAACCTGCGACAGTAGCAGCAGTGCGGTTCCGGACTGAAGCACCTAGAACCACTCAGCCAGAGATGAGACTCACATCAAGCCATATGTACGTTATAAAGGAAGAAATACTGTTGGAATGTCTTTGGATACTGGTCAGTCGTCATATAGCAACCAATGTACATCTGTTTATAGCAGCCTGTGCACATGTGTTTCTGAATAACCGAACATCACCCATTGGGATATTTTGTGATCTTTCAAAGGCTTTTGATTGTGTGAATCATGAAATTCTTCTAGATAAGCTTAACTATTGTGGTGTGAGTGGGACAGTGCACAAATGGTTTAATTCATTCATAACTGGAAGAATGCAGAAGGTTGAAATTAACAGTACAGATAGTCTACAAACACCAACAGAGTCCTCTAATTAGGGAGGTATCAAGAATGGTGTCCCACTGGGCCCCTTATTGTTCTTAATTTATATTAACGACTTGCCACTCTATAATCATGAAGATGCAAAGTCAGTTCTTTTTGCTGATGATCCAAGTATAGTAATCACACCCAATAAGCAAGAATCAGCTGAGGAAATTGCAAATCATGTCTTTCAGAAAATTATTAAGTGGTTGTCTGCAAATGACTCTCACTAAATTTTGAGAAAACACAGTTTATACAATTCTGTTCAGTAAATGGCATAACACCATTGATAAATATAGATTATGAATGGAAATCTGTTGCTAAGATAGAATACTCAAAATTTCTGGGTGTGTGCATTGATGAGAAACTGAACTGGAAGAAGCACATCGATGATCTGCTGAAACAGTTATGTTCAGCTACTTATGCTATTAGGGTTACTGCAAATTTTGGTGGTAAACATATCAGTAAATTAGCCTACTAAGCCTATTTTCATTCACTGCTTTCATATGCCATCATATTTTGGGGCAGTTCGTCATTAAGAGAGAAAGTATTCATTGCACAAAAGCGTGTAATCAGAATAATAGCTGGAGCCCACCCAAGATCACCTTGCAGAAATTTATTTAAGGAACTCAGCATATTCACAGTACCTTCGCAATACATATATTCACTTAGGAAATTTGTCGTTAATAACCCATCCCAATTCAAAAATAACAGCGAAGTGCATAGCTATAACACTAGAAGAAAGGATGATATCCACAATTCTGGATTAAATCTCAGTTTGGCACAGAAAGGGATAGATTATGCTGCCACAAAAATCTTTGATCGTTTGCCAAATAATATTATAAGTCAGAGAGATAGCCAACCAATATTTTAAAGCAAATTAAAAGAATTTCTAAATGACAACTCCTTCTACTCAATAGATGAATTCGTAGATATGAAGTAGTAACTGTAAGAAAAAATTAATTAATTAATTAATTATTTTGTGTAAAGAAAACTTACGTTAATGTGGCACGTTCCACATCATTACGAAATGGCGTATTCATGATCTATGGAAGAAGGATTAATGTATGTATATATGAGTTGGAGGTACTCTTCCTCCGTTCAAAATACTGCCTGTGAATAAAGAAAATACAGATACCTTGTTTAACGTATTAACGACGTTAATAGAAGTTGTAGAAGCAGTTAACTTTCACATTTTTTTAGTTGCTGCAGATAATAATTCCATCAACAGAAAACTCGTTACACATTTCGCAAATCCACTATAAGCCAGTTTTGTGTGCCCATCTCCTGCAAATTGTAAACAACCACTGTTTTAAGTGCATACGAAACACTGGATAAATCTGAAGAAGTGTAGGCAAAAATTTTGTTATCCATTTTTAGGTAACCATGGCGATGTCAGACATGCATGCTACGCTGTCGGTAGGGAAGTAAGTAAGGTCGGAACTTAAATAGTGGCAACTATTTATTCACAACCGATATAAAAGAGTTAGATGTTTTCACCTGTTACTGTCCTTCAAAGTAGTCACCAGCGTTGTGTAGAACCAGTTGCCAGTGATGTGGAAGGCGTAGTATACCGTTAGCAGAGCCTGCTCTGTGGATGGTGCGACAGGAGCGGTCTATTGCCTGTCGAATCTCTGGAACAGTTTTGGCGCGAATGTCACGAAGTAGTTCCTTCATCTTTGGAATCAAATCCAAGTCCAAAGGACTTAAGTCCGGGGAGTATGGTGGACGGTACAGTACTTCCCAGTCCCATCGACAGAAAAGAGCAGCCACAGGTTGCGCTATATGCGCCCGCGCATTGTCGTGCAAAATGATGGGTGGGTTGCGCAGAAAGCGTCGCCGCTTCTTTCGCAGCGCTGGTCGCAGGTGATACTCCAGAAACGACCCTGATGCTCGTGATACAAGGGCAACGGCAACGGCAAGAGTCCGTCAAAAGGTATGAATATTCCTTGGTCGAATGAATTTCTTGGACAATCCTGACGAGGAGGATTCAAGCTTGAATTATTTTTTATCGTTTTATCGCAGGAGAAATACTAGACAACTATTTACAGCAAATACAGGACGTAACAAAATTCCCATTACGTACTTGGAGAACAGGTTCCTTACATCAAAACAATCAAAAATGTCCAATACACATGGACTCTAAACTGCATACTTTATGAGCTACGATCACTTACTCATCTTCGCTGAGGTGAAATACATCTCTTCAATTGAAGGAGTGCTCATAGCTCTTAACGTACACATTTAAGAGCCCATGTTTTCTAGACTTTTCCGCTTGTTTTGCTAAAAGAAAATTGTCCTTAAAAGTCTGTAAAGTGAATTTAGTTATGCTCTCTATATGCAAAATGATTATTGAACTGTTGTTGTTGTGTGGTCTTCAGTCCTGAGACTGGTTTGATGCAGCTCCCCATGCTACTCTATCCTATGCATGCTTCTTCATCTCCCAGTATCTACTGTAACCTACATCCTTCTGAATCTGCTTAGTGTATTCATCTCTTGGTCTCCCTCTACGATTTTTACCCTCCACGCTGCCTTCCAATATTAAATTGGTGATCCCTTCATGCCTCAGAACATAATACATCCTCATTAGTTATGTGATCTACCAATCTAATCTTCAGCATTCTTCTGTAGCTCCAAATTTCGAAAGCTTCTATTTTCTTCTTGTCCAAACTATTTATCGTCTACGTTTCACTTCCATACATGGCTATACTCCAGACAAATACTTTCAGAAACGACTTCCTTACACTCAAATCTATACTTGATGTTAGCAAATTTCTCTTCTTCAAAAATGCTTTCCTTGCCATTGCCAGTCTACATTTTATATCCCCTCTACTTCGACCATCTTCAGTTATTTTGCTTCTAAAATAGCAAAACTCCTCTGCTACTTCAAGTGTGTTATTTCCGAAACTTATTCCCTGACCATCACCTTATTTAATTTGACTACATCCCATTATCCTAGTTTTGCCTTTGTTGCTGTTCATCTTATAACCTCCTTACAAGACACTGTCCAAGCAGTTCAAATGACACTGCCCATTCCGTTCAACTGCTCTTCCAAGTCCGTTGCTGTCTCACAGAATTACAATGTCTTCGGCGAACCTCAAAGTTTTTATTTCTTCTCCATGGATTTTAACACCTACTCCGAATTTTTCTTTTGTTTCCTTTGCTGCTTGCTCAATATACAGATTGAATAACATCGGGGATAGGCTACAACCCTGTCTCACTCCCATCCCAACCACTGCTCCCTTTCATGCCCCTCGACTCTTATTGTAACTGCCATCTGGTTTCTGTACAAATTGTAAATAGCCTTTCGCTCCCTGTATTTTACCCCTGCCACCTTTAGAATTTGAAAGAGAGTATCCCAGGCAACATTGTCAAAAGCTTTCTCTAAGTCTACAAATCCTAGAAACGTAGGTTTGCCTTTCCTTAATCTATTTTCTGAGATAAGTCGTAGAGTCCGTATTGACTCACGTGTTCCAACATTTCTACGGAATCCGAACTGATCTTCCCCGAGGTCGGCTTCTACCAGTTTTTCCATTCGTCTGTAAAGAATTCATGTTAGTATTTTGCAGCCATGGCTTTTTAAACTGAAAGTTCGGTAATTTTCACATCTGTCTACACCTGCTTTCTTTGGGATTGGAATTATTATATTCTTCTCGAAGTCTGAGGGTATTTCGCCTGTCTCATCCATCTTGCTCACCAGATGGTAAGAGTTTTGTCAGGGCTGGCTCTCCCAAGGCCGTCAGTAGTTCTAATGGAATGTCGTGTATTCCCAGGGCCTTTTTTCGGCTTGGGCCTTTCAGTGCTCTGTCACGTTCTTCACGCAGTATCGTACCTCCCATTTCATCGTTACCTAAGTGCTCTTCCATTTCCATAATAATATCCTCAACTACAACGCCCTTGTGTAGACCCTCTACATACTCCAACCACCTTTCTGCTTTCCCTTCTTTGCTTAGAACTGGGTTTCCATCTGAGCTCTTGTATTCATACTAGTGGTTCTCTTTTCTCCAACGGTCTCTCTCTAATTTTCCTGTAGGCAGTATCTTACCCCCAGTAAGATAAACCTCTATATCCTTACATTTATCCTCTAGCCATCCCTGATTAGCCATTTCGCACGATCTTATTTTTAAGACGTTTGTATTCCTTTTTTCCTGCTTCATTTACTACATTTTTATATTTTCTCCTTTCATCAATTAAATTCTACGAGGGCCGTTCAGAAAGTAACCTCCGGTTGATTTAAAAAAATACACCAAGTTAAATAAAAATATTTTAATATATACATGTTACAACTACATCTTTGCACTATTTTTCTACATAGTCTCCATAGCGATTGAGGCACTTATCGTATCTCTTCACAAGCTTTGAAATTCCTTCTGCATAAAAATCACCCGCTTGTGCCTGGAGCCAGCCTGTGACCGCATCTTTGAGCTCTTCGTCGTCATCAAACCGCTGTGACCCGAGCCATTTCTTCAAATGCATGAAGAGGTGATAATCACTTGGCGCCAGGTCTGGGCTGTAAGGTGGATGGTTGATAACGTCCCACTTGAAGGACTCAAGAAGGGCCGTTGTTCTGCGAGCAGAGTGAGGACGGGCGTTATCGTGCAAAAAAACGATACCAGAAGTCAGCATACCACGGCGTTTGTTCTGTATAGCCCGTCGTAACTTTTTTATTGTTTTACAGTACACGTCTTGATTAATGGTCGTACCACGTTCCATGAATTCAACCAACAACACCCCTTTGGCATCCCAAAACACCGTTGCCATCAGTATTCTGGCAGAAAAATCTTGCGAGGCTTTTCTTGGTTTGGTAGGCGAATTTGAATGTGCCCACATCTTTGATTGTTCTTTTGTCTCAGGGTTCACGTACTTAATCCAGGTTTCGTCACCGGTCACGATTCTGTTTAACAATGGTTCTCCTTCGTCCTCATAACGTGACAGAAAGTCTAATGCAGAGGCCATTCTTTGAGTTTTGTGGTGGTCGGTAAGAATTTTGGGCACCCATCGTGCACAGAACTTACGGTAACCCAATCTTGCTGTCACTATCTCGTGCAAGAGAGTCTTAGAAATCTGTGGAAAACCAGTAGACAACTCCGACATTGAGAAACGTCGATTTTCACGAACTTTTGCATCAACTGTCTGAACGAGTTCGTCAGTCACCTATGATGGTCTACCACTCCTCTCTTCATCATGAACGTTTTCTCGTCCACTTTTAAATAAACGTACCCATTCACGGACAACTCCTTCACTCATAACTCTTGGTCCGTACACGGCACAAAGCTCATGATGAATAGCTGCTGCAGAATATCCTTTGGCTGTAAAAAACCTTATGACAGCACGCACTTCACATTTGGCGGGGTTTTCTATTGCAGCACACATTTCAAACTGCCACAAAAACTAAACTAGCGCAGGTACGACGTTCACTCGACCACGGCTTGATGCCGACTGACCTGTTGAGTGCGTGAACGCACAGATGGCGTCGCTACTCCCCCCACAACCCACACTGTGACCAATCGGAGGTTACTTTCTGAACCGCCCTGGTATATTTCTTCTGTTACCCAAGGACTTCTACTAGGCCTCGTCGTTTTGCCTACTTCTTCATCCCTGAAAGCTACCCATTCTTATTCTATTGTATTTATTCCCCCAATTCCTGTCAATTGTTCACTTATTCTCTCCCTGAAACTCTGTACAACCTCTGGTTTAGTCAAATTATCCAGGTGCCATCTCCTTAAATTCCCACCTTTTTGCAGTTTCTTCAGTTTTAATCTACAGTTCATAACCAATAGATTGTGGTCAGAGTCCACATCTGCCCCTGGAAATGTCTTACAATTTAAAACCTGGTTCCTAAATCTGTCTTACAACTATATAATCTATCTTAAACATGTCAGTATCTACAGGCTTCTTCCATGTATACAACCTTCTTTTATGATTTTTGAACCAAGTGTTAGCTATGATAAAGTTATTCTCTGTGCAAAATTCTACCAGGCGGCTTCCTCTTTCATTTCTTACCCCCAATCCATATTCACCTACTACGTTTTCTTCTCTTCCTTTTCCTACTCTCGAATTCCAGTCACCCATGACTATTAAATTTTCCTCTCCTTTCACTATCTGAATAATTTCTTTTATCATACATTTCATCAATTTCTTCGTCATCTGCAGAGCTAGCTGGCATATAAACTTGTACTACTGTAGTAAGCGTGGGCTCCGTGTCTATCTTGACCACAATAATACGTTCACTATGCTGTTTGCAGCAGCTTACCAGCACTCCTATTTTTTATTCATTATTAAACCTACTGCTGCATTCCCCCTATTTGATTTTGTGTTTATAACCATGTAGTCACCTGACCATAAGTCTTGTTCCTCCTGCCACCGAACTTCACTAATTCCCACTATATCTAACTTTAACCTATCTATTTCCCTTTTTAAAATTTCTAACCTACCTGCCCGATTAAGGAATCGGGCATTCCACGCTCCGATCCGTAGAACGCCAGTTTTCTTTCTCCTGATAACGACATCCTCTTGAGTAGTCGCCACTCAGAGATCCGAATGGGGCACTATTTTACTTCCTGAATATTTTACCCAAGAGGACGCCATCATTTAACCATACAGCAAAGCTGCATGCCCTCGGGAAAAATTACGGCTGTAGTTTCCCCTTGCTTTCAGCCGTTCGCAGTACCAGCACAGCAAGGCCGTTTTAGTTAGTGTTACACGGTCGGTCAATCATCCATACTGTTGCCCCTGCAACTACTGAAAAGGCTGCTGCCCCTCTTCAAGAACCACACGTTTGTCTGGCCTCTCAAAAGATACCCCTCCGTTGTGGTATTTGCTATCTGTATCGCTGAGGCACGCAAGCCTCCCCACCGACGGCATGGTCCATGGTTCAGGGGGGGGGATTGAACTATATGAAATAAAATCGTTATAGCTTCTGAACAGTTTGCGTTAGGAGGTTCAAACTGCACTGTTGGCCGCGAGGTATGATGGGAATTAGTATGAGCATGCGCACGTGCCTTGTTGTTGGAGACTGAACCTGTTAACCTAAATCGCCCACTTCCTTTTGGATAGATTCTTCAAAAAGCAAAGTTGACGCATTTGGGGGAATGAGAATCCGCATTTCACAATCGAGAACTCTCTTTACCCTTAACGGGTGACTGTGTGGTGTGCAACGTCCAGTCACGGACTAATCGGTGCGATATTCCTGATGGCACAGTGACTACCGAATGGTACGTGAAGGTTTTGGAAGGAGCAGCTCGATCCCACCGAAGCAGGAGTGTTTGATGCCCTGGAGGAGCACATTGAGGTACCCAGATGCCACTGGCATGGGCCTCGTTTGGCCGCCGTATCTCCGGATCTGAACATGTGCGACTCCTTTTTGTGGGCTATATTAAAGCCATTGTATACAGCAACAACCCGAAAACCACCGCTGAGCTGAAAACAGCCATTCAGGAGGTCGCCGACAGCATCGATATTCCGACACTAGCGGGCCATGGGGAATTTCGCTATTCGCTGCGCCACATAATCGCCAATGATGGCAGGCATATCGAACACGTCATAAGCTAAATCCGAATATCTGACGTTTACACGTTGAATAAAGTGTGCGTACGTCGTACTTTGTAACTAATTTATGTTTTTTTTCATATAATTCTTGTCACCTATATATTTCTATGTATATATACCCAATCTCAACTTCATAATTGGTTCACAGCTCAAGAACCAGAAGCTTCTGCAAACAAATTTTGAAGGTCTTCCATTATCCCTTTGAATGCTCTGAGAAACATTGAAATGTTAAGTGATGTACTGTTTGCTGCTTTTCAGTGCAGTCAGATTCAGGGGAGAACTTCCATCCCTGTTGGAGCAGCTATTCTCCACATCTGCCCAGGTCAGTTCTGGTCCCATTCGGTATGCACCAGTGTTGCTCGGTAGATAAATACCTGGTCATTCCTCTCAGGGAATTTCGATTAGTTGGTGATGCTACATGGAGGAGTGCTCTTGCTATTATCTGTTCCAAGCTTCTTGCATGTTGGAAGTTACTGTGCTGCAGGCTGGCTGTTGCGCGCCGCAATTATTTCATAGACAGCAGTCGTTGGGGCTCTGGTTAAGATATTTCCGAGTTTATTGGCAATTCTGGGTTGGTTTTTACTCTTATCGAGACATTCATCAATGACTGTGATCTTCTTATGGATGGTAGTGGAACATCACCAAGAACCGGTAGCCAGTGCGTGTTTGTGAGCCGAATACACTTTCTGATGAGGCCCACAACTTGACTGAGGTAGCATCAATTATTTTCATGTAAGCACTATTAGCCACATGGAACAGCATCATTCTGCGACTTAGTATGAAATAACTGGAGCTGATGGTCTGAGAAGTGTTTCAGTGGCACTTGAGGGGGTGTAGCTTCAATAAAGGCCCGACACTAGTTCTGTTTCGCTAGCGACTGTAGGAAAATTTCGTTCCCCGTGTTGTCGCTCAGAAGCGTTTCGTCATGATCAGTGCTCTAGCAGAATTGCTGTAATCGGTTGAAGTCGTCCGCTATTGTTATCGCCCCACAATGAAGCACTTGTACATACAATCTTCAGCACCGGAATTGAGATATCATTCGGTTTCATTTCCTACTACTACATATTATAATTCTTGGATTGTATCGTAATATCCGTCGCCCTGCATATCCTATCGTAGTATGCACTCGGGAGTGCGAGAACCAGAATGTTATCAAATCGAGTCTCGTAATATCCATCTGATAGTCCATCAGATTAGATTCCTGTTGTGGATCACGTCTGATTATAGGCAGTAATCAGCAATGCCTAATGGTGCGAAGCAAACAGTAAGGTACACCAGTCGAAGGGAACTCAAAACGTAATAGAAGAGATATCAGTCGAGTCCCACATACTGTGGCGGTCGTTAACCCCTATGGGAAATGGCAACAAAGGACGAGTGAGAGGAGGAGGCCTCTTCAGGTTAGTTCAGTCGCTCCTCTGGCGGCAGAAGAGGGGAAACATCTACCGTCTGGAAGCTTCCAGCAAGGAGTTCGCGATTCCTGCGTGGGATAATTCCTAATTGCGTAGACTGGCGGTACTTAATTACTTGCAGATCAGTTTGCGGTGGTGTCTGTGTAGGACAGCTTGATGACAATTTCCATTCCTCTGCGCTGTTTATGTAGTGTAAGAACATTCAATATATCAGCAATATCAAGAATTACTACCAACTGTCGTGATTACTCAGCATAGATCCAGTGTCTGAAGCACACAAGTTCTGTTCCTAGTCACGATCCTTCAACTGGAAGAACGTTTTGTACCCACAGTGTTTACTTACCTGTAATTACCTCTTTACAGATGAAATCTCATTAATTTTGATTAATATAATTTGCTAGATTTGTTTCTTAGTTGATGTCACACAGTTTATTCTGTATTTGAGAAGCCTTTTGTGTTAGAAAATCACTAAATGCAGGTATGAAGGCTGAAATTTTTATACATTAAGGCCATGGTTTTCAAGTCCGTGGTCCATGACCCACTACGTTGTTTCTGTCTGAGGCTCCCGTGTGGGATACCTAGCAAGAATGGTGTGTTTGTGCGTGCCGCCAAAAGATCGCAAGCAAGTTTCGCAGCCCCATGGATGTTACATGTTATATGGTAGCCCTCCATCCCTCATTACTGAAGAAAGATTTAGTTTCGCACTGAAGGGATTGTATTCGTAGTTATGACTGTCACAAGAGGGCATCACACCAGTGTGTCTTTCGTGGGAGGAAGGCGGAACAGCTTGAAATCGAGTGCTCAACTGACCGAGACAGAGAGAATGTTCGTTCTAGAATGTTCAAAAACGTTATAGAATCTTCCAGAAGATTCGATAATGTTTGGATCTTCGAGATATCCAGAATTAATGAGCGTAGCATTCCTTACACATTCTGAACGTTTTCGGCAAACGCTTCCACTTATTCAAAATCAGATCTAGTAAAAGAAATCAATACATATTTGACCGAGCGAGGTGGCGCAGTGGTCAGCACACTGGATTCGCATTCGGAAAGACGACGGTTCATTCCGGCGTCCAACCATCCTGATTTACGTTTTCCGTGATTTCCCGAAATCGCTCCAGGCAAATGCCGGGATGGTTCCTTTCAAAGGGCACGGCCGGCTTCTTTCCCTAATCCGATGAGACCGCTGATCTTGCTGTCTGGTCTCCTCCCCCAAACAATACAATCCACTCCAATAAGTGTTTGAAGAAAGAATCTCTTTGGACTGGATGCGGGAAGTGCAGTTAAGAACAAACGTCTCCAACAAAGAAGAAGCGAAACATTTTGTACAAAAATTCGGTTAAGGCACTCACGCAACTAACTTGTAACGTTTTCAAAAGCCCAAATGAATTAAGACGATAAAGTTTTTCCGAACATTGTTCAGAATTACGTCACATGGTTATTTAAAACAGCCATATCAGCAGTAATAAATGAAGTAATTGACGATATTAATTTAAAAATTAGGAACAAAAAATTATCATGAACAGTTATCTAACACTATAATTGAAGCAAACATACAGAAAAAGATTAAGGAAAATCAGCATTTACTCCGAGGATTTCGCTCATGTCTACCGAACTGCCATTTCAATACAAACGACTGCCACTTACAGCAATATAAGCGTTTAGTGTCATTGTAAGTAAGACAGAAAGACTAATGTTAAGGTGTATTAATTTGAAAGCAACATGGTTTTGTCACGGGCAGTTATAAGTAACTTGCTATAGGGACGGCAAACCAAAAAAATGTGTGTGTTTACTCACCAAATAGTATGACATATGCAGTTCTTAAGCAAGTATTGAGATAAGTATTAAGCGTGAAATACAGTGATAATAAAGCAAGTTTTCTTTCACTAAATTAAATACAGCTGTATTGACAATGTGGTAATTTAATATACTAATTTCTATTTGTAGCGTTTGACGAAAATCACCCAACCGCCAATCACTGTTTTTTATTAGGTGCTATCTTTTGTTCCTCTGTTGTGCAGTACAGTGATTAGTATGTGAAGTGATTGTATGTGAAGTGGTGGTTACCAGGACACCTTCCCCTCTATCCATATTTTTAAGGGTAAAAGTTCGAATTTTACCTATCTTGTAGAGTATTTATGAAAATTTATGAATGCTAACTAATGTTTTAAAATACTGAAATGTTCTAGAAAGTTTCAAAGTTTTTTTAAGTTCAAGAATGTTTTGGAATGTTCTCGATGTTCTAGGAAGAAGTGGTTGCCAGAGTACTTCAAATTAGGGCACTGTTCAATAATTCATTGTATTTAAGATTACTGGGGAGCATTTGAGAGTACTTTTTAACGTGGCATACTAACACTTTTACAGTTTCTTGAACGTTCATTTTTACTGGTTCTCTAATGATCTGTAATGTTTTCAGAAAACAAATGAAAGTAGAAACCATGAGAAATGGGCTTTATCAGCTAGTAATTAATTAAAGAAAGTGCCAATATGACACTTGAGTTTGCTGTTTGTTACACACCTTGTCAAACGGTGTCACCAAATGAAATACAGCAAACCTCATTTCCATCTCCCCATGAAGTCTTGATCTGTGCTTGGTTTTAAAGACGGCCGCTGGCGAAAACTCACTATCGCTACGATAAGAGGCTGTAAAAGGAGACTTAGTTCCTTCAGCGTTTTCTTCCTCAAGCTTGGAAACATTTTTATTACTGAAGACTTCACTTTTAGTTTATAATCTCATTAAAGTTCTATTAAGACTTCCTTTTCTGCAGTACGAAACTCTGAAGGTGAATAATCATTGAATGGAGTTTGAACTCACTGAAACCTATCACAGCTGTCAAGAAAGTACTTTTGAAAAAGAAGTACAGATAAACGTCCTTCAATTGTTGAAAAAAAAATTTGCAATAGGACCTATCTCACTGTCGTTTATAAAATGCTGCAAACATGGAACACAGTCCATTCGCCTCTGTCGTTCATTTTTCTCTTCCAAAAAACCAGCTTCTTTTTGAAGGCCGAAACTTCGTCAAATAAGCTGAGTGAAATGAATTTTACTTCCTTACAGAGATTTAGTCCGTGACTTTTAACTTCTCAAATATATCATTTATGTATGCGAGCTTTAGTAGAAAGTCGTGTGTAGAAAGCACTTAACTCTGATATGATTTTCTTTTTCCAGATTAAGAACAGACTTCTCGCCTGAGTAAAAAATGAACAATAATACATCTCCCCTGGAAGGGCACATGTGTTCTATAAAGTAAGCGATGTGTATGTTCAGCCCCAATATCGTGACATTTGTGCAAAAAATCTAGCTTTCTGAGGACGAGTTTTAAGTTCTCCACATTTGTAACAGTTTGTAGTACTTCATCCACATCAACACTCCAATGTTGCGAAGCACGTGGTTCTCTACGGATAACGCAATGAATCCACATATTAAGAGCTTAGCCACGAGTAATTGCTTGTAGACCACCGTAACGCCCTACACGAATCGCCCACCATCAATACACACAACAACACAATGTGTCCAGTTAATCTGGTTTTCATGAAGTTGTCCACTATGTCGAAAAAATCTTTGCCTGTAGCACCTGCATTTATTTCCTTACAAAAAGATCCTCCGTCATTTCTTACTTTTTTCATTAACAAATCGCACACATCAAATTAAATGAGCCTCTCTATTGCTATCAATGACCGTATCAAGCTGCAAACCCAAACGTCTCTCTGTAATTTTTTCTATAATTTTTTGATGAATATACTCGGCAAAATCTCGAATTAGGCAACTGTAGCGTCGAGAAAAAAAGAAATGGGCAAGAGCTGTTTAGCCATGGACTCTCCAAGCATAATGGACACCATGTCAGTACCAAAGGGTACAAATGGTTCTTCTGCATTATTATGGGCTTTCTTAAACTGAGCTATTCGGTAAACTACACTGTAGGACGCTAAAAGAGCTTAAGTGGAGATTCTCGCCTGCTTAGAAAATAATGACTTAAGTTTTTTATTTGAGTCAATTTTCTAGGAAAATATTCTCTTGATCTAATTGCATCATCCTTATGGACACTTTTTACGTGACGATGTAACCTTATAGGTAGCATGGTTTGAAACGCAAAACACACTAAGGCACGTTAGATCGTCAGATGTCGAGATGGTTGGAGAGCCCTACCCATAATGTTCCGAACGTTGTCATTTGGCAAGAGTTCCGGCCATCCTGCTAGCTCAGGTAATATTTGGCAAGCACAAAGACAAGCTGTACAAACTCTTGCTGTGTGCTGGCTGGCATTATCTTGCTAGAGTACTAGCCCAGTATGGCTTGTCATGAGGGTCAACAAAGTGAGGCGTAGAAAATCGGCAGGTTAGTATCGTAATAATTGGCAACCAACGTTGTACAATCGCAATAAAGTCATGAGATGTTCTAATAAATGAGTCAATTGAACATCTCGTGACTTTATTGCGATTGCCAATTATTAACATAAAAATTATCGCAGGCCTCAGACGGGATTTTATGTCCTGTATATCAGGCTGATATCCAACTGCAGTCCAGGGCGGCTCAAGGCACGTCTTCAGCCTGGAACCTCACTGACTGCACCAGCGAAGACCTGTCAGGAAACGCCCCAGATGGCGCCCACACGCCAGCCTGACTGTCTGTCGTTTGCCATACGGCCCGACAACCGTGAATGTCAGTGCCATTTCTTTTCAAAAAGGGAGGGGGGGGGGGGTCGCCTTTGGTTGTCGTCCGGGGAACCCTTACAGCAAATTCTACCAAGATAATCCCAGCCATCCAGAGTTTGCACTGCTTGTCTTCGTGCTTGCCATACACTACCTTGACCAGCAAGATCACCAGATCTCTTGCCAACTGATAACGTTTGGAGCATTATGGGCACAGCCCTCCAACCATCTCGGGATTCTGACGATCTAACCCGTCAGTTGGACAGAATTTGGCACCATACCCCTCAGGAGGACATTGAACAACTCAATCAGTCAATGCCAGACAGTCCACAACTCCATCAATCAATGCCAAGTCGAATAACTACTTGAATAAGGGGCAGAGGAGAACTGACTTGCTCAATTTGTGAAGCTCTTTCTCTTTAATAAATCATCCAATTTTTCCGGAATTGTTATCATTTGTTTGTCTGTACATGTGCATCACATATATCGATTTCCATCCCATTCGGATAATTCCTTCGAGTGCGTCTTTTTTGTCTTAGTGTGTATGTTTAACTTGATTTTATGTTAAAATTTCGTGGCTTTGATTGAAATGATATAGTCAGATTAATTTACTTTCCTGACTATCTCGTTCGTTTATCTTTTATATTTCATAATGAAGTCGGACCAAAATGCTGTTCGCATCATTGTGTGAATAGTCGTTTTAGGTGAAATGGATTCTGCCTGAAACCAAATGAAATAAACTAAACTTATGCCTTACCTGACTCCTCACTGGTGTGAATGGATGAATGAACACTGCACAACACACGGTCGACATCAGCAGGTTCTTCCAGCTTAAATATTCACTCCACACTATTCAGTTTAACTCTAAGGCATGACGAAGAGCTTGGGACAACACTTATGTACAACATTAACATGCAACAGTTCGCCTACATTGGCCTACTAGGCAGCTGCTACTTCACTTCAGCGGCGTTATAATCAGATACTGTGACGTCCGGAGGATGTAATGAAAAATAATTATTCAAATAACAACAAACTATGGAACCAAACGGATAGAGGGACTTTGAATGTATGTCACACCATCTTCGCAGCGGTGAAATATTTTGGCTGTGGAGATGTCTGAACCACCTCAGATCAGGTAACATCAATAAAATTACAATGTAACCACTTTATTTTTTTAATTAATGCTACAGACTACATCTTCAAATCAAAAGACAACACTAAATTAAGTCACAACAATTCACTTCTTCATTGCACTAAAGAGCAAACACACTTACTATTCTTCATATTAATACAAAAAAAATTATAAAATCTTAACACAAACATAAAATGCACTGGAGTTTATGGAATGTTAGCAAATAAGTTCCTGGCACAATGAATACGTCCACTTTCTTATCCACGTTATTTACGAAATGACATAATATGATTGAGTAGGTTCTTTTTTTCATCCCATCAGTAAAACCATTTATACAATAATACTGAAAATACACAAATCAGCATCTCAGTTTTATGAAGTACACGCCAATATTACTATCTCCACACAGACATGTAAGTTTTAAAACAGAATACTGGAAACACAAAACAAACCTTTGTGCAACATTCGAGGGGAAACCAAATATTACGTACTTGCTGATGCTTTCATTACACTTACGCCGATGCCATCCGCTTTACAAAGTCATATTAAAAATAAAGTTGAAAGAGTGGTAATTTCTGTGTCTGATGAAACTTCCTGTTAGGTTAAAACTTTGTGTCGGCCCGTGTCTGACTCTTTTAGCGCTGTTACACGTCTCAGGCCCAGTAATATCGTCAATTTTGTCTGTTAAAAAATATTGAAAATTAACGGGCCAGGTATGACTACAAAGACTTTAAAAGGCTGATTTTTACCTCTCGATGAATGGCGTGACAATCGACACACTGCTTTGTAATCAGCGTTCAGCAAAGAGTGAGTTTCTCATATCAAGAGAGACAGGGTAAAAAAATCTGTTCTGCATAATCACACGTTAAAATTCCACCAAACTGTTTCAACCGAATACGTAGCCTCGATTAAAAATCTTTACACTTAATATTTTGTTGATGCGATCGCAGAAAATGTTTCATGTCGTTAACAGGTGTTTGCCACAGTGGCAATCTTCAGAACGACTGAAAACAGTATCAGATAGTCAATAACGCTATGTCAAAAACATTTTTTGGCACCGCATCTGATGCTGCTTTTAATCGTTCCGGTAATGAACAATGGCAACCGACATCGGGTATCGGCGTAAAATATTTCCTGTGACTGTTCGGATTAATGTAAAACTGCGAAGTTAACACCTTCGCCCACGACAAATTGTTTTTTGGAATACGTACAGTTGATGCAACACATCTTTCACAAAACACTACCATGAAACGAAGTTACTGAATAAGCGCCACTGAAACACACTGGTTTGTCAGATTCATCCTTTCCCAAGTGACTTCTTCCACTCACTAGGAAATGCTGCATGCCTCACCAAATGAGGTCGAAGCGTCTCTGGTGGTCTGGACACCATTATCTGCCTGCCGAGCTTCGTGACGCTGCCTCCTGGTTCGGCGGTAATTATCTCCATCGCTGTACCCGGACCTTAAAGGGCGTCGCCGGGTGACATATGGCGAGTATCTTATATCAGACCCGCCGTTCGTTGTAATATAGCGGTATATCTGGAGATTCCTCTGGCCGTACTGCTCCTCAGGTGAGAGAACAGATGACGCATCACTCTCTTCAGAGCTGTCGAGATTACTTGCTTCTCGAGGTACCTTCCCTGCAGCGTTATCTTCATTGCCTCGCATGTTAGAAGATGCTGTGTTTCTACTCTCGTGTGGTATATCATTTATAATTTTCTTCGTGCACTTTATCAGACCACTGTGATCGCGAGATGGACGACTTATAGGTTCATCTTTTGTAACGTCTGCGCCTCGCAAGTGAGAAATATTGGTAGACACCTGCTGATGAATCTTCGTGGCTGTTTTAGAAGTAATTCCTTCCACTGCCCCTTCTGTGGAACTATCGGGTGCTGCTTGCATACGGTCTTTATTGACGTCTATTTCTACGTCCATTCTTACATTTCTCTCAAAACTTTTTTCTGAGTCACGTCTACCTGCTGATGTGAAAAATGAGCTTGGAATAACATCTCTCGCTGCCCTCCGGCAAGGAATGTTTTGAAGGTCTAGTGCAACCCGCCTCGATCCGCAACTGGTTTCACCAGGTGGAGTTTCCGCAGAATTCTCTTGTGGCGCGTTATTAACTTTCTCTTCGGCGTGTTCTTGATTGCCATCGCAAGTAACTTGCGCAAACGTATCGGTGGTAGTTTCAATGGAATTATTGGCAGAACATTCATTCTTGTCCAAAGTCAATGCTGAACTTCGAGGCGCACGACTTTCTGCACCACTTGGCTGAATTTCTTTCATGATCTCTCTGCTTACAACAGAGTCACTAGCACATGGTACGTGAGATGTTGGAATATCTGGAACTGTGGGCTTCGCACATGCATGAACTTGTTCGTCCCCTCCAATAGCTGTAGGAGGTAATGGATCCGTTTCCATATGATTCTTAGCTGACTCCCCTCCAATAGGTGTAGGAGGTAATGGATCCGTTTCCATATGATTCTTAGTTGACTGGTAGGCTGATGATTCCGAACTTGTAGACGCCTGATCGAACACCTCTTTGTCGACAGGATTTTGTTCGTTATCGGGTGGTGACTCTGATTTATCAGTATCGAGCTTTTCTTCCACTGATTTCTCATTCCCCACCATAGCTTCCTCCTCTGCAGCTGTAAATGTACGCGAAACTTCGCTAACAGGGACATCATCAGGGTTTGCAAGAAGCAGCCGCTCGTTTTCTGATGATGAATCCTCCGCAACAGTGCTTGAAGTTGTTTCCCTAGGAAGGCCCGATGAGACATTTGTAACATCTCCGGACTGGTTATTCTCAAAGCTAGTACTGCCTTCTGTCTTGCGTAAGCACGTCATCGTATCGGACGACTCTACGCGAAGTAACTTTTCAGGATTCTCCTCCGAGGAAGAATGGCTCTGGTCATCCACAGAAAATCTCCTCTTCGGGGGTCTTCCTACAGATTTATGTCTTCTCGTTTCGCTGACATCACGATGTTTCTTCGGAGGAACACTCTCAACTTGGGTAACCCTGCCTGATCTGAGCGTCATTTTCCTCGTGAACGTACCTGTGGACCCTGCACTGGACATGGCAGTATCTTGCTCAGTGAGAGAATCAGACATCGGCTGGCAGGTGACTGATCCGACAGCAACTGCATCTGCCTGATGTCCAACCGAACTGGATGCAGTTCCTGGTGGAGGACCTGGTGGGGAGTGATCCATGTCACTGTTCTCGCATTTTCTTCCACTCCTGTCAATAACTCCAGAGGGTGTGCTACTTAGTGAAGTTGATGACACGCTGTCCCTTGGATTAAATTCCGACATTGATTCATCTGCACCTTCTGCCTGACGTCCATTCAAAGTGGGAACAGCTACAGGTGGAGGATGGGAATGATCCAAATCACTGCTCTCACGGTGTCTTCCGCACTTGTCAATAACTCCAGAATGAATGCTACATTCTGAGCAGCAGGACGAGAGGCTTTGGTTACATTCGGATACAGAGGCATCACAAGAGCTACTGTCTCTTTGGTTACATTCCGATACAGAGTCATTACATGAGCTACTGCTGCGTTCCATATCGCAGTCTGGCCGCCCAATTCTCTTCTCCATTTCAGAACTAGGAGTGCTCGTACTCACGCTTCCCATACTGCTCCCTGATGTATTTGCGGCTGTATTCCGTTCAGGGCTGGTACTGTCTGTGGCACTGTCGATTCCAGTTGGTTCTGCTGCATGGTCTTCTCCACCACTTGGGTGTGCAGAGCCGGACACAACCTTCGGAGCATCGTTTGGGTCTCCACTGCTTTTACTTATACTTTCGTTTAGTGCTGTAGCAGACGTTACTCCATCCTCTCCTCCTTTAGAGTTACCAGATTCTTCTTCTTGTTTCATCTCGACACTGAAACAATATGAAGGAAAAATCAACATAACAACTTACGAGAGGTTTTTCGAGCAATTTCAGTGCTGTCTAAGCTCTACTGTTACATTTTTTAAAGGAATTTCAAAACGCATAAGGCTGAATGTCCTGTCTCTCCTTTCGAAAACATGCAAGTTGTTTCAGTAGGAAATAAGACATACCCTGAAATTAGTTGTTATAAATCATTCTGAAGGTAAATCGGACAAACAGACGCTCAAACCTCGACGGCTTTCGAACCAGGAAGTAGCGGCATTCTTCCTGCTGCATCCCCTTGCATGGGCAAACTAGTCTCTCTCTCTCTCTCCACTACATTACTGCACATCCCGTCAGTAAAAATATGAAGTGTACAAAGTGGAATTGTTGGCTTGCTTTTTTAAAAAACACTACAGAACATCACAGGTTTGAAGAACGAAGTAGATAATCTTCTTGTACGCCTAGAAGATAATAGAAAATTCTTAAGTGATACATGCTCTGTGCCTCTGGATACCCGTAACCACAGGGATGGAGATGTTAAATATCAGGGATTATACATTTGCATCATTTTGATGCACAGTTAACATAGAAAAAGTTCTCATTGCATCATGTGTAAAAGTTGGACACACAGTTAAAAATATCGCAACAATTTTTGATCAGAACATAGATGCAAGCGCTTGTAATTTGTTACTGCAGAAAACTTCTCTGGTATTGTTACGGTGCACAGTTCCCCTCTAGCGATCTTCCAGCTATTTGTGAGAAAATATTGATCCATTGTTAGCTACTTATCAAACATGAAGAAACAGTATTTTCTGGAAATTTCAGTGTACGGTTCTTGAAAGTTAAGGCTAGAAAAAATGAGCGAGAATCATTATGTGTGTGTTCCAATCTAATTTCAGTATTCAATTTTCCAAGTAGAATGTAGCAAAACAGTATGACACTGATTGTTAACGTTTTTATACACAGTGGTCTTCCTGAAACAATTAATGTATATCCAATTGCTATAAGGATATCTAAATAATCATGCTGCACAATTAATGGAAATAAACAATATGGCACCTTACAGCTCTAAGGCAGGTTCATATAAAATAAGAGGGTAAGAGAAAGAATATGTTACAAATGTCATTCCGTCATTCCAGAAGACTTTAAGCAACAGCCCCATCACCTTTCACTGAAATTAACAGAATTACGAAAATTGTAAAAAACAAAAGCTAATGGGATGTTGTGGGAATTTCAAACGAATTCTGAAAAGCTGTTCCAACTAATAAGTAATGTCCTTAGGCAGGCTAAAATATTCAATTGTTAAAAAGTGCAATTGTTAAAATGTGACAAGATATAATCTTTATGGATTAATAGGTAACATTTGCAATGCGTTTCCGGTCTCTAGTACTCCTCTTTGGGTGTCAAGAAATACAGAACACTGTAATACCATTTGGGTTACTAACTGCATCACTAACTGAATTATCGCTAGTTTGTTGTCCACTTACAGGCGTCTTAATTAGCTCCGGATCATATGCCTGCCTACATGCAAAACATGTAATTAACCTTCGGTTTTATGCGTTCTTTCTTCTGCTATGCACCTTACAGTGGTTTACAGAGTATAAATGTAGATGTAAACGTAGATGTGGACAGCGCTGGGATCGATGTACACACACACACACACACACACACACACACACACAAGGTAAGTTTTAGCAGAGAAGGCCAAAATGAGAAAGTGGGTATGTTCTAGAAAAAATGAACACTATGACCAATTGAAACAGCAAAGAAATGAAAACAGCACGGTTAATAAAAAGAACTAAAATAGATTTTGACAAAGAGGAAACAAGCAGATCCTGATGAAAACTTTTCAAAAAATAGTATTCTTGATTTTCTTAAGACATTTACGGGCAGACTGAAGGGCTACCAAACCTCAAGTGGCTTTAAGTAATACGGAAAACTGCGAAACGCTTGAGAAATATTTTGAGCTGATTCTTAATTGTCCACACTCTAATACGTAAGCTGGAATTCGCGAACACTCATTAAAATCTAGAAGAAGTATTTCCAACTGCCAAAGAAATTCAAGAAGTGATTAAAACCTTAAAAAACAGTGAAGCTGTTAGGGAAGACTATTAAAGAAGAATTTTTGAAACTCTCTCTCCCAAAAATTGAAAATAAACTAAAACTGATCTCTGAGAAAATCTGGGAAACAGAAGAACTCTAGGAAGATAGAAGGTAACCTTTATACATCCACTACATAAGAGAGGCAATAAATAGCGTCAACGAGTACAGGGAATTTCTTTGGTATCAAATGCAAATCGACAAACTGTTTTCTGAGAATTTTCCGAACAGAGGGCATTGTAACGCACGCATTGTAACGGGAATGCCCGTACACACTGGATAAGGAATTATTTGACTAACAGGTACACATTTGCTTGAAAAAATATGTCAACACACGTGGAACTACCAGAGCTATATATCCCAAAACAGAAGTTGCTGTGTAATCTTACTTTGTGTCGTTGTTCGCCATCGTCAGTCAGGTGATTGAAACACAGCAGAATGGAACAGCTCGTGGCTGAGGTGTGAACAAGATGACGACTGCGACTTTTAACATTTGACTAGTGTATTGTAGATGAACAGAAAATGATATAGATGGCCAAACGACACTCTTGCCAAATGTGCATACTTTGTCACATAGCTTGAGCCCCTGTGTAACAGGTAAGCCAAATATGGAGTGCAGAAATACAGTTTCCACTAACAACTCAAGGTCACCCTGGAATGAATCGCATAGGAAATGAAACAAAACAACAAATTGGAGGTGAGGAAACTGAAAGTACAATAGTTAAAATATTTGTGTTTAACGGTACCAATACATACGAAGAACATTACGGTTGCACAAAGTTATCAGTGTTTACGGGACTATACTCTATGACAAATTTTTAGTAATATCGCAGTCGCAACCAGCACGCAAAGGTAATTAATGGATCTGAGTTACAGTGTTGTATTGTGAAACACGTAATTATCGCTTGCAACGAGAAATCTTCTCATAAGTATGTTCTATTTTATGGCCGTCGCATTTCACGCTCTTTCAAAGAACACTCATTTTATAGGTATATGTGGAGCACTGCGCCAACGCCACCTTAGGTAGAATTGTTTAACGCCGCTAAACGTTATGCACAGAAGGCGGCACATCTTTGTAACACCAACAGGAAGCTCGTTTGCCGTTTCACAGTGAACACTGCGTCGAATGAGTTATTTTCATTTTCCCATTTGGAAATATTACCATCCAGACTGCAGCACGGAACGAAACTCAATGGAGAAATTTATCAATAAAATATGATGAACAGGTAACTGTGCAGTGCAGAAGTATGCACGTGACAGTGCCTTCTTCGTTGAAATCCCAGACAACTAAATACAATTAAAAATTACGTTAATTAGGTAATAAAAGGTTAATGTAACACATGAAACAGTAGCAATAATAATACAAAACCGGAAAACAATTATCGGTAGAAGAAAAAACGAGATAACTTTGGAGCACGAGCAAATAGATGCCACTCTTCGTCATATACGTAGTTGTTAGCGGAAGAAAGTAAAATTCAACACTTGAGAAAAGTGCTGTAAATTATCATTAAAGCAGCACTTGTTTATTAATGGAAAACATCCATGAAAAGTTAAAATGTTGGATGGTGATACATATTTCTATAGTGGATGCTTGGCGTCGACTTACGCAAGGCTCTATCTGATCAAAAGTATCCGAACGCTCTTTTATAATGCGGAATTGACTGTTAGCTGTCACGAGAGGCGGACCCTCCCGTATAAAAGGAGGCAGGCATACTGTGTTGCCGGCTGAGAACGACTGATACCAGAATAGACCCGTGACCTGGAATGCGGACTAGTCACTGGATGCCTCCTGAGTAAAAAAGACGCCAGGGGCATCCCAGCCCTTCTAGACCACGCCAAGTCGACATTTTGTGACGTGATTGTTAAGTGAAAACGCGAAGGTGCATCCACAGCTAAACCAATACCATGGAGACGTCATGTACTGTCGTCGAGGGTTTTGGGGAGTAATTGTAAAACTTCGCTTGAAATCGGTGGACGAAATGACTCACCAGCTCCAAACTACTACCAGTAGTCCAGCTAGTACACCGATTGCGCGTGTGAAATTAAACAGAATGGGGTGCAGTGGTGGAGCAGGTCTTCGTGAGCCACACACTGATGTAGTCAACGCTAAGTCGCGCTTGAGGCGGTGTACAGGGCGCGCCACGGGACATTTGATGACAGCTAACGAGTGATTAGGAGCGATCAATCACGTTGTGCCCTGCGGTAATCCGAAGGAACGCTTTGTGTTTGGGGAATGCCTGCAGAATGTTACTCGCGCGAAAACTCGAGACATGGTCACTCGCGCGAATGACAGGTGTTATCCACAAAGCAAGCGGTCTATTTGTATAGTTTGAACGGTCTTTACGACGGATTTTATGATTTCTTTTTATTAAATCTAAATATAATACATTTAATATTTGTACACAGTATAACATATTCAAACGTTTGAAACAGTTCGACCATTCGAAGAACAATATCTTCAGCTGAATTACTGGCATTACACTGTTACTCTGGTTGCTTACCGACTTACGGTTCTAAATCCAAAGCGTAAGCTGTTTTTCCATAAACCAAAGCAAACACTTTTAACCCGTACTTTGGTGGTTTACTAGAGATATATTGCCTGAATGGAATGGGCAGTTTCCTCTAAATGCCAAAAGCTGTTCGTCAACAGTAGGATTTCAGTAGGTGGAAAATATTTCTGGCTATTGTTCGTGAATAGTTGAAGTACCTCTCTGATAGGAGCCAATTTGTCAGTCTCTCTGCGAACACCTCTATCACGGATATGATCAAATCTAAGACATTTCAACAGAAACATGAATCGGTTTTCACTTAAGCATAAATAACATGATTCAAGTCCGTTTCCCTTTGAGTTATCCCACAATTTCGATATACTCTTCCTAGAACATCTCAAAGATCCACACAGATATAACAAACCAATGAAATCTCTGATCTCTATCGCATCTGTTTCTTTAGCATCCCTTTCCCTACAAAAGTTACCATGAACTCCACTGATGGAGATATTAGCGCATGTTGCGATAATGCTTATTATGTTTTCATCCAAGAACAAATTCAGAATTTTTTTCTGTCTTTTCTATTGAGCTTGATTTTTTGGCCCAGGCAAATGCGTAATAATATTACAAGATCTGTTTCTAACAATGGTAGGATATTTATTTTTCCTCCGTTTAGTTATTACATCTTTCCCTAAAAGAAATGTTCCTCTTTAGTTACTTCTTCGTGTGACTCATATTCGTCATTCTCTGGCACTTCTTGTTCTGTTCCTCAATCATGACCTCTTTCATTAATACAGTCCTCAGTCTCTGAGTCAGCGCTATCACTGTGAGTATCTTCATCACTCAGATCACTGAACCATTCCAACCATACTTTACGATCTTTACTAAACTCTGTCCGAGGTTTTTTTGCTTTTGACATTTCTTCCAAAATATGAAAATAAAGAGAATACTAGGTAACACGGAAGATAACTGCTGTCAGTTTCCAAAAGTCCAAATTTACGCACATGAAAGATCTATTGAATCTAGGAAAGCAATAAAGTAATACAGACTTACTTTGTTTCATATTGTGGCAGCAGAGCTCGCGCGGATGAGTGGTTACTCGATACTATAATGTCTGATAAACAATATATGTTTCGTAATTGAAAGCCAGCAAGGATTGAAGCTAACTGCTGGAGAGTTAATAGAAAGGTACTGAAAATTGCGCTATCACAATCCTGCCCTGTCAGACAAAATTGAGCGGGAAAGTCATGTGGATGACTAATGTCATCCGCGCGAGCAACGGAGGGTTAAGAAAACGCTAAATGCGGAAGGATATGAATATATTTCACATCAGAGTGCATTGCGTACAGCAGAGGAACAGTTCGAGGACGGTGATTCTTTGTATCAGCATGACAACGCATTCTGATATGAAACAGCCTAAAGTGGGGCAATGAATTGTGCACGCGAACAGTCCTGAAAAGGACTGCCCGGAGCTCTGGCCTGAACCCAACGTAACACCATTTGTATGAGCTAAACTGTCGACTTCGACCCATATTCGATTGTCCAACATCACTAGATGTTCTGGTTTCGGCTCCTGAGAATGAATGGGCTGCAAGTCCTCAACAGATCTTCAGATACCTCATGGAAGGTGTCCACAGAGGAGTTCAAGCCTTCATAAAACCGAAGGGTGTCGTTACACCATACTGATGTCTCCCAATAGATACTTCCGGTGGAATAGTTTATAGTGTTACTAGATTAATCTTTGATTAGTGCCCAACATTCACAGCGTACATCTTTGGGCCAGATCACATGTTT
The DNA here is from genome assembly GCF_021461385.2 of Schistocerca piceifrons. Taxonomy (NCBI): domain Eukaryota; kingdom Metazoa; phylum Arthropoda; class Insecta; order Orthoptera; family Acrididae; genus Schistocerca; species Schistocerca piceifrons. The sequence continues at coordinate 497,387,282 of NC_060139.1, read as the reverse complement.
CGTGAGAAAAAGAGAAATGACTGTCATTAACAGATGAAAGTGATAGCTTTAGGGAAGTATTTCGAAATAACCCGTACTACGAATCTCGCGAAGTCATCAATCACTGTTATGGATAATGCCCTTTTCTCATTGGTCATAACAATAACTCTGGCAACAAGGAAGAGCGAAATTATTCAATGGCCGGAAACACGAGATATCGATTTCAAAGAAAATTTTAGAAGGTTGAATTGCTCGGAATTGTGGCACAACACAAGCCACAAATCCAGCAAAAATGGTCGATGAGACTGCGAGAAGAAGAAGGCACGAAACTCTGCGCCCACCTCCGTACCAATATTAATCATACAATATTGAGGAACAGAGGAAGCAGTATATCAAGTCGCTTTTGAGGGTGTCGAGGAAAATAACAAGTAACACTGTATGTCTGCAAATAACTGTGCAGTGGACAGAGACAGATTTGGCTGCCTGGGACTTGAGCCTTTCTCGAGCATATGGTCTTACGGACTGAGCTATCTAGGCATGACTCACGGCCCTCCCACAAAGATATAGGCGTGCCAGTAGATTTCTCCTCTTTTACAGCGAAATGCAGGTCCAAGGTTCTTAAAGTTGTGAAAACATTAGGAAACAATTATGCGCGAGTGGGGCAGGAAGGGGAGGGGAGGGGAGGGGAGGGGAGGGGGGAGGGAGGGAGGGAGGGAGGGAGAGAGAGAGAGAGAGAGAGAGAGAGAGAGAGAGAGAGAGAGAGAGAATTGTCAAATCTATCACCTCAGAGTAAAGTGATTCACCACCAAATAATGATAGTGTGCTTTTCTTCCGCAAACACATATGGAACATAGTCAAAATTTTGTAAGATACTATGGGCGCTGAGGGGAAGCTGAAGGGCGGTGAGGGAAAGCAGAGGTGTAGCCGAACGACATTATGCAAGTGGGAATCAGTATAAAAGCATCGATATTTGGTGGAAACATTGCAGGTTGAAATAGTTGTGCACATTGTATAAGCAATGGTATGAGAACGAGAACACCGACAAATTCAGTCAAATGGTATCGCATTTGATGTCAGTAGCATAGTTTGTAAAAAGACATCAACGATTCAGGAGGTAGAGCGGTAACTGCAGGCGGTTCTGTGCGGTCTTAGTGTATGCGTACGTGCCTTTACTCAAATGGTTCAAATGGCTCTGAGCACTATGGGACTTAACATCTGATGTAATCAGTCACCTAGAACTTAGAACTACTTAAACTTAAGTAATCTAAGGACATCACACACATCCATGCCCGAGGCAGGATTCGAACCTGCGACCGTAGCGGTCGCGCGGTTCAAGACCTAAGCGCCTAGAACCGCTCGGCCACATCGGCCGGCGTGCCTTTACTGTAGATAGAAAACAAACACCATAAATGACACTGTGTGTTGTGTTCATACATCAGGATTGTGACGACGCCACGCAGGAAACACGTATTATGAGACGAAAAAGCAAAAAATGGCACGTACAAGGAAATTGGACACACTATAATCGTGAAATCGCAAAGAAGTTAACTGTTGAAGTACATTGATTCATAATTTCCGTAGATTGGGCGCACGATACGGACAGAACGGAAAATATCGGCGAAGTAGATAGAGCAAGGACCCCCGTTACTCTCCTCAACTTGTTGCTGATTTACGGTTGCCAGTAACTACCAGCCGTGTACGACAAATGTTGTCAAATGACAAACATCTTGTATTCAAGAAACGACTACAGAAACCTGCTCTAACACCTAAAACAGGCTAGTTCGCTGCAAAACTGATGTCATGTACTTCAGTATGCGATAAAATGATCTTCAGTGATGAGAAGAAGTTTCATTTAGATGGGCCAAATGGTTTTAACTATTATTGAATGGTCTGAGAACAAAATAGCTGGTTAGAATGAGCGGAGATTTTGGTGGTGGAAGTGTTAGGATTTGGGTAGCATTCTGCAATAGAGGCAAGTCACGCACTGCTTGGCTGAACACAAGAATGAACCCCAAAACGTACACTGAGACGCTAGAGATATGACATGTAAGTCTAAATTTGAAGAAGATAATGTATCGTGTAGAATTTCAGTACACGGAAAAAAAACGCTAACAAAGTCAATGGCGAAGAGAATTTCAGAGACATTTAGGAAGAAGTTTGGAAGGAGGTAGGAAGAAGTACTAACGATGTAATAATACAAGACAGAGTGTACCTTTACGCCAATTTCCATCCAGGAAATGCAAACACCGCTTTACTCTGTAACTCCTGTTATGAAGGAAACTACGTAATTTCATCATGATTGTTTATGTCTTATATGTACATGTTATGAAATTGACAGAAGTTCTGCCAACAATCGCGTTTAACGGTTTCTAACCGGCGTAGCTCCGTATATTTGACTGCATCACGAATAGTTATGGGTACATCACATTTTAAAATCGAAATGTGTAAAATTTTATAAACCACAACACAATATTAAATGCCTGTATTTAAAGCTTTCCGTAGTTCTGTCCGCAGTATTAGCACCATCTAACATACGTACTTAATTCTGTAACGAAACCACTTCCATGGAAGAAAAATTAAACGCTGAAAATAAACACTACTGATAAGATCAAGCTTCGCTTATTAGCGTCTCAGAAGTAGTCGCACTGTGCTGCGAAAACGTATTCCTTCGTTTTCCGTCAGCGTACCGTCGTCATATTGATAACTGCACGGAACAGCGCAGATTATGACTATATATTGTAGGAGCGTTCTTGGTTTGCATGTTGGCATTCCGGTTGTTACGATATCATTTATTGATTGTCATTTTTTATTTGTAGTTCACTGTTGCTATTTGAGTTAACATATTGTCACTGTGTTATTTGGAGATAGTGAGCGAAGCTGTGGACGGTAGAAAATGGAGTGCCAAGTGGAGGAATTCGAACATTTACGCCTTATTCTCCTGTTTGAGTTCAATAGACGGTTAACAGCAGTGGAGGTAGCCCGGAACACTTGCGCAATCTATGGGGATAATGCCATCGTACAGGTTTTAACGAGGATTGTTTTCACGTTACTGACTCTCCACATTCAGGAATACCTTTGGATTCTGATGAAGAGCGTTTAAACGCATTAATCCACAGTAATCCATGTCGTGCACTCAAGAACTGGCAAATATTATGGACACTCAAGAACTGGCAAATATTATGGACTGTGATCACTCCACCATCGTGCAACATTTGCATCCAGTGGCGAAAGTTCAAAAATCAAGTGTATGGGTGCCGCATGTTCTAAGCCAAAATCACACAAATCAGCGGGTGGTCATATGTACAATCTCTGCTTGCTCGTCCTGAATTGGCTCACGGACAACACCGACAATTCCTAGCCTGTATAGTTACCGGTGGCGACAGATGATGCTTTTATGGTAACGTAAGGAAAAGAAAGGGATGGCCGAGTCCAAACAAGGCAGCAAATCCCCGTACAAAAGCTGCGCTCACCCACAAAAGATAATGTTATGCGCCTGGTGGAACAGCGACGGTGTGGTGTATTATGACTTGTTTCCCCGAGGTGTAACCATCACTGCTGACATATATTGTCAACAATTGATATGTCATGCAGAAGCAATCCAAGAACAAAGACCAAGAAGACCGCGTGAGCGTCTGCCCGCTTTCTGCTAGACTGACAAAAAGCACAGGAGTTGGGTTGAGAAGTCTTTCCGGACCCACGTTATTCATCTGATCTTGCGCACTGTTTTTACCTTTTTTGCTCTCTATCGAACAACCCTGTGGGAATGAGATTTTCACTCTGAAGCGGAGTGTGCGCTGATATGAAACTTCCGGGCAGATTAAAACTGTGTCCGACCGAGTCTCGAACTCGGGACCTTTGCCTTTCGCGGGCAAGTGCTCTACCATCTGAGCTACCGAAGCACGACTCACGCCCGGTCCTCACAGCTTTACTTCTGCCAGTATCTCGTCTCCTACCATCCAAACTTCACTCCGCTGCAGCGTGAAAACCTCATTCTGGAAACATCCCCCAGGCTGTGACTAAGCCATGTCTCTGCAGTATCCTTTCTTTCAGGAGCGCTAGTTCTGCTAGGTTCGCAGGAGAGCTTCTGTAAAATTTGGAAGGTAGGAGACGAGATGCTGGCAGAAGTAAAGCTGTGAGTACCGGGCGTGAGTCGTGCTTCGGCAGCTCAGATGGTAGAGCACTTTCCCGCGAAAGGCAAAGGTCCCGAGTGCGAGTCTCCGTCGCGCACACAGTTTTAATCTGTCAGGAAGTTTCAACCTTGTAGGAATTTCCTTTCGGAATGAAAATTGCGCTCCGAACATGGCTCGATGATTTCTTCGTCTCAAAACCATGTGATTACTACACTCGCGGAATTGGAATATTACCCCAGCGTTGGCAGACAGTTGTAAACGGTAAAGGAGAGCACATTATTGATGACTGTAGTCTCTTATGTGAATCTGTTTGGTTTATTAGACTTGTGGAAAACCGCTACGAACTTCTGTACCAACCTAATACTTCGGAATTTCGCCGTTAAACGTAACATAAGGCGGCCAAAATACAATTAGCCCGGCAAATGTGAATTTGGTAACAACGAAATCTAAATTTGTGGAACAACTTACTGAAAATGAACGACAGTAACGAGTATTTCGACAAGATGCGGCAACACCACACATTGCACATTCAAACTTGGTTCCAATTTGTGACAAGTTCAGAAGGCAGACGACAGAAAAGGGTATCATCTCCTGGTCTGCTGCCCTCTGAAACTGCCTGATCTCTCCCCCTCTTACTTTTACCGGTGGGGAAATGTACGTGGGCTACACACAAATAATCCCCATACACTGGAAAAGCTACAGCAGAACCATTAATACGCTATTAATGGAGTTCCATAAGCAGATCTGCTACGCAAGCCTCGCAATTTGATAAAACGCGAAAAGTGTCGCATTCATGCCAAGTTTGTCGTTTCCAGCATATTCCGTGAACACAAGTTGTTCTGTTTAATAACTAGAATCATTGCCTTCTTATCGGACTTACACTTTCAGAGTTTTATTTTAGCAAAGTAAATGAAATGTAACACGTGAATTAAAGATACTTCACAAAGGTTTTCATGATTACTTGTTAAGAGTTGCATCATGCACATGACGTACATACTGATTTTCAAACTAAACGGTACGAATTATCCCTTCTGTATTCGACCACTATCCCGCCTTGCTTAAGAGTTCGGGTTTTTAGTATCGAAGTGGTCAATTTACGTCTCATACTCAGTACTACATCGATCCCCCCTATACGTACAGGGTGTTTGGGTCCTAGTGCATAATTGTAGCTATTAGTAGCAATATGTTTTTAGGATGGTTAATACCTCCAAGTACGTGTGGCAAGGACGAGCCATTAATGTTTACTTTCCTCTGAGCAGCAGGTAAGGTGTTGAAGTGTGGACGCAAAAGGTTTGTCTTTATTGACAGGTGTAGCCCACATAAAGGTGCACTTACGAGCATGCAGAAAACATTAGTAAATTATGTGACGTGTTGGTGGGGAGTTACTAGACGCGAAGAAACAAAATCGAAGACTCTTAAAATTGTTACATATTACGGTACCAATGACCAAAATATCTGTACTTGCACCTCTTAACACATTATACATGCTTCTTTTTAAAAGGCTAAGGGAAATACTAATTTTTTGTTCTTCATCAGTATTTTAACAAATATATCCATTTTGCGCAAAGTGTCTCGTACTTAAATCGCTCATATAAAATGTAACATTTTCTTTCTTCTTGCATGTCTTTGTACATTATCTGTAGTTTTTGGGCCTTCGAGAGGATCAAATAGAATAAGTCAGCCACCCACTTTCTAATTGTTCAAATTGAAGTAACAGACACCTTACAAGCCTCTAATACGTTCGCACCGCGAGATGGCAGCTGGGAGATGGGGAGAGGTATGATGAGAACGAAGTGCCGCGTTGGCATGCATAACGCTAATAGTGAAGCCCAAGTGCAAACATCAGCCGTAAAACATTGTTAACGTGCTAAAGTCGGCTAGTGTCGGTAGTTCACGCTGTTGCGACGGCGCCAACAGCCACGCTAGTAAATGAGAAATGCTTTACGGTCGCTCCCGCTACGAGTGTCAGTTTGGCTGCGCCGACAGATGCTGCTGCTACTTCTCCTGGAGCAGGGACACCAAAACAGACAAAGTTGATATGATACGCCTTTAAACAGCTTTCTTCAGTGAACACAGCAGCGTTTTGACTTGCAGTGTTTACCAACATGTATCAATATAAAAGAAAATGCAGTGGCATAACACGATGCTATCCACTGTGACGTTCGATACGGCTACGCATCTGATGTCAACTTGTACGACAGATAAATATATTTAGAATATTTTTAATGCTACCATTTCCTTACTAATGTTGAAGACATAATGTTAGTACTGCAGACTGTTTTGTTTGTGTATTGTAATTGCAGCTATGACTTTAGAAATTGTGTAGTTTTTACTTCGAACAAGTACAACACTCCAGTTAAACAAAAAACATGGTATGAAATTACAAGCAAAAAATGCTTACAATTACCACAAATAAGTACTAGACGTGGTTTTATTCCAGGTGCGAAATTCCCATAGATCTAAGTGGATAATGAACTTACGTGGCAGCAACACGTAGACAAGTTAACCAAGATCAGTTGGTACCGCCTGCTGCGTTTAGAAATCTCTATGTGGTCATGCAGACGAAATTGCTGCGTATTTTGAGTACTTTAATTCAACACTGTCATATGGTAGTATCTTCTCTGGTACTGTAGCTAAGGCGAAAACAAATTTTTCTTCTTAAGAACTGTACAATATGAACAGTGTGTTAAGATAATAACTGAACATCTCGCACAAGTCTCTGCAAGTACCTGCGAATTCTCACACTAACGTGACAATACATGTACTTCCTGATGTATTTGTGGGTAAAAACATGAGAGTATTTAAAATGCCCCACAGTGTTACAAGTAAAAGTAATTGCCAATGGCTACACATCCCTACCCGGTGTTCACAAAGGTGTTTTATATTTTGGTACGAAAATGTACAAGACTTGGGAGAGACATTAGACAGAAAATTGAAAATCCCAAGATATTCAAAAACTAATAACAAGAATACCATAATTATCCACTACATCTACATCTACATCCATACTCCGCAGCCACCTGACGGTGTGTGGCGGAGGGTACCTTGAGTACCTCTATCGGTTCTCCCTTCTATTCCAGTCTCGTATTGTTCGTGGAAAGAAGGATTGTCGGTATGCCTCTGTGTGGGCTCTAATCTCTCTGATTTTATCCTCATGGTCTCTTCGCGAGATATACGTAGGAGGGAGCAATATACCGCTTGACTCTTCGGTGAAGGTATGTTCTCGAAACTTTGACAAAAGCCCGTACCGAGCTACTGAGCGTCTCTCCTGCAGAGTCTTCCACTGGAGTTTATCTATCATCTCCGTAACGCTTTCGCGATTACTAAATGATCCTGTAACGAAGCGCGCTGCTCTCCGTTGGATCTTCTCTATATCTTCTATCAACCCTATCTGGTACGGATCCCACACTGCTGAGCAGTATTCAAGCAGTGGGCGAACAAGCGTACTGTAACCTACTTCCTTTGTTTTCGGATTGCATTTCCTTAGGATTCTTCCAATGAATCTCAGTCTGGCATCTGCTTTACCGACGATCAACATTATATGATCATTCCATTTTAAATCACTCCTAATGCGTACTCCCAGATAATTTATGGTATTAACTGCTTCCAGTTGCTGACCTGCTATATTGTAGCTAAATGATAAGGGATCTTTCTTTCTGTGTATTCGCAGCACATTACACTTGTCTACATTGAGATTCAATTGCCATTCCCTGCACCATGCGTCAATTCGCTACAGATCCTCCTGCATTTCAGTACAATTTTCCATTGTTACAACCTCTCGATACACCACAGCATCATCCGCAAAAAACCTCAGTGAACTTCCGATGTCATCCAAAAGGTCATTTATGTATATTGTGAATAGCAACGGTCCTATGACACTCCCCTGCGGCACACCTGAAATCACTCTTACTTCGGAAGACTTCTCTCCATTGAAAATGACATGCTGCGTCCTGTTATCTAGGAACTCCTCAATCCAATCACACAATGGGTCTGATAGTCCATATGCTCTTACTTTGTTCATTAAACGACTGTGGGGAACTGTATCGAACGCCTTGCGGAAGTCAAGAAACACGGCATCTACCTGTGAACCCGTGTCTATGGCCCTCTGAGTCTCGTGGACGAATAGCGCGAGCTGGGTTTCACATGACCGTCTTTTTCGAAACCCATGTTGATTCCTACAGAGTAGATTTCTTGTCTCCAGAAAAGTCATTATACTCGAACACAATACGTGTTCCAAAATTCTACAACTGATCGACGTTGTATGTATGATGAACTACTACCATTCCCCCCCCCCCCCCCCCCCCCCATGAACCATGGACCTTGCCGTTGGTGGGGAGGCTTGCGTGCCTCAGCGATACAGATAACCGTACCGTAGGTGCAACCACAACGGAGGGGTATCTGTTGAGAGGCCAGACAAACGTGTGGTTCCTGAAGAGGGGCAGCAGCCTTTTCAGTAGTTGCAAGGGCAACAGTCTGGATGATTGACTGATCTGGCCTTGTAACAATAACCAAAACGGCCTTGCTGTGCTGGTACTGCGAACGGCTGAAAGCAAGGGGAAACTACAGCCGTAATTTTTCCCGAGGGCATGCAGCTTTACTGTATGATTAAATGATGATGGCGTCCTCCTGGGTAAAATATTCCGGAGGTAAAATAGTCCCCCATTCGGATCTCCGGGCGGGGACTACTCGAGAGGATGTCGTTTTCAGGAGAAAGAAAACTGGCGTTCTACGGATCGGAGTGTGGAATGTCAGATCCCTTAATCGGGCAGGTAGGTTAGAAAATTTAAAAAGGGAAATGGATAGGTTGAAGTTAGATATAGTGGGAATTAGGAACAAGATTTCTGATCAGGTGACTACAGGATTATAAACACAAAATCAAATAGGGGTAATGCAGGAGTAGGTTTAATAATGAATAGGAAAATAGGAATGCGGGTAAGCTACTACAAACAGCATAGTGAACGCATTATTGTGGCCAAGATAGATACGAAGCCCACACCTACTACAGTAGTACAAGTTTATATGCCAACTGGCTCTGCAGATGACGAAGAAATGAAGAAATGTATGATGAAATAAAAGAAATTATTCAGATTGTGAATCATCATCATCATCATCATCATCATCATCATCATCATCATCATCATTTAAGACTGATTATGCCTTTCAGCGTTCAGTCTGGAGCATAGCCCCCCTTATAAAATTCCTCCATGATCCCCTATTCAGTGCTAACATTGGTGCCTCTTCTGATGTTAAACCTATTACTTCAAAATCATTCTTAACCGAATCCAGGTACCTTCTCCTTGGTCTGCCCCGACTCCTCCTACCCTCTACTGCTGAACCCATGAGTCTCTTGGGTAACCTTGCTTCTCCCATGCGTGTAACATGACCCCACCATCTAAGCCTGTTCGCCCTGACTGCTACATCTATAGAGTTCATTCCCAGTTTTTCTTTGATTTCCTCATTGTGGACACCCTCCTGCCATTGTTCCCATCTACTAGTACCTGCAATCATCCTAGCTACTTTCATATCCGTAACCTCAACCTTATTGATAAGGTAACCTGAATCCACCCAGCTTTCGCTCCCATGCAACAAAGTTGGTCGAAAGATTGAACGGTGCACAGATAACTTAGTCTTGGTACTGACTTCCTTCTTGCAGAAGAGAGTAGATCGTAGCTGAGCGCTCACTGCATTAGCCTTGCTACACCTCGCTTCCAGTTCTTTCACTATGTTGCCATCCTGTGAGAATATGCATCCTAAGTACTTGAAACCGTCCACCTGTTCTTTGTTCCTCCTATTTGGCACTCAAACCGTTTATATTTCTTTCCCACTGACATTACTTTTGTTTTGGAGATGCTAATCTTCATACCATAGTCCTTACATTTCTGATCTAGCTCTGAAATATTACTCTGCAAACTTTCAATCGAATCTGCCATCACAACTAAATCATCCGCATATGCAAGACTGCTTATTTTGTGTTCACATATCTTAATCTCACCCAGCCAGTCTATTGTTTTCAACATATGATCCATAAATAATATGAACAACAGTGGAGACAGGTTGCAGCCTTGTCTTACCCCTGAAACCACTCTGAACCATGAACTAAATTTACCGTCAACTCTAACTGCTGCCTGACTGTCCATGTAAAGACCTTTAATTGCTTGCAAAAGTTTGCCTCCTATTCCATAATCTCGTAGAACAGACAATAACTTCCTCCTAGGAACTCGGTCATATGCCTTTTCTAGATCTATAAAGCATAGATACAATTCCCTGTTCCACTCATAACACTTCTCCATTATTTTTCGTAAGCTAAAGATCTGGTCCTGACAACCTCTAAGAGGCCTAAACCCACAATGATTTTCATCCAATTGCTCCTCAACTAATACTCGCACTTTCCTTTCAGCAATACCTGAGAAGATTTTATCCACAACGCTGATTAAAGAGATACCTCTGTAGTTGTCACAATCTTTTCTGTTTCCATGTTTAAAGATTGGTGTGATTACTGCTTTTGTCCAGTCTGATGGAACCTGTCCCGACTCCCAGGCCATTTCAATTATCCTGTGTAGCCATTTAAGACCTGACATTCCACTGTACTTGATGAGTTCCGACTTAATTTCATCCACCCCAGCTGCTTTATTGCACTGCAATCTATTGACCATTTTCTCCACTTCCTCAAACGTGATCCTATTTCCATCATCATTCCTATCCCATTCTACCTCGAAGTCTGAAACATTACTGATCGTATTTTCACCTACATTCAGCAACTCTTCAAAATATTCCCTCCATCTGCCCAAGGCATCCACAGGATTCACCAGCAGTTTTCCTGACCTGTCCAAAATACTTGTCATTTCCTTCTTACCTCCCTTTCGAAGACTGCTAATTACACTCCAGAATGGTTTTCCAGCAGCTTGACCCAATGTCTCCAACCTGTTTCCAAAGTCTTCCCAAGATTTCTTCTTGGATGCTGCAATTATCTGTTTGGCTTTGTTTCTTTCTTCAACATAACTTTCTCTGTCTACCTGAGTTCTAGTATGTAGCCATTTTTATACGCCTTCTTTTTCCTTTTGCAGGCTGCCTTGACTGTGTCATTCCACCAAGCTGTTTGCTTCCTCCTACTTTTACACACTACTGTTCCAAGACATTCTTTAGCCATTTCTAGTACTGTGTCCCTGTACCTTGCCCATTCCTTTTCCAATGACTGTAATTGACTACATTCAACTAACTGGTACCTTTCTGAGATCGCTGTTATGTACTTGTGCCTGATTTCCTTATCCTGAAGTTTCTCCACTCTTATCCTCTTACATATGGACCTGACCTCCTGCACTTTCGGCCTCGCAATCCCAATTTCACTGCAGATTAAATAATGATCAGTGTCGTCAAAGAATCCCCTGAATACACGTGTGTCCCTCACAGCCTTCCTGAATTCCTGATCTGTTATTATATAGTCAATGACAGATCTGGTTCCCCTGCTTTCCCACGTATACCGGTGAATGTTCGTATGTTTAAAAAAGGAGTTTGTGATTACTAAGCCCATACTGGCACAGAAATCCAAGAGTTGTTTCCCGTTCCTGTTGGCCGCCGTATCCTCTCCAAATTTACCCATAACCTTTTCATACCCTTCTGTTCGATTTCCAATCCTGGCGTTAAAATCACCCATGAGCAGAACACTGTCCTTGTCCTTTACTCTAACAACTACATCACTGAGTGCCTCATAAAAACTATCCATCTTATCTTGATCAGTCCCTTCACAATGCGAATATACTGACACAATCCTAATTTTCTTGCTAGACACTGTCAAATCTATCCACATCAGTCGTTCGTTTACATACCTTATTGCAACTACGCTGGGTTCCATTTCTTTCCTGATGTAAAGCCCTACACCCCATTGTGCTATTCCTGCTTTGACTCCTGACAAGTAGACCTTGTATTCTCCCACATCATCTTCTTTCTCACCCCTTACCCGAATGTCACTAACAGCTAAAACGTCCAGCCCCATCTTACTTGCAGCCTCTGACAGCTCTACCTTCTTCCAAGAGTAGCCCCCATTGATATTAATAGCTCCCCATCTCATTACCATTTGTTTGCCAAGTCGTATCTTAGGAGTGCCTGGTTTGTCAGTTAGAGGTGGGACTCCATCACCTCCAAAGGTCCGAGGCATTTTGCTCTGATTGTTGCCAGCATCATACTTAAAGTACCAGGGAAGCAGGTTGCTAGCCTTACTTGCCCCGAGTCCCATTGGGTTTTACCCCTAACGGCTGAGGGACTAACCGGTGGATTTGGTAGTCTTTGCCGTATGAGCACAAAGGTGACCACGACTGTGAAAGGAGACGAAAATTTAATAGTCATGGGTGACTGGAATTCGAGTGTAGGAAAAGGGAGAGAAGGAATATGGATTGGGGCTAAGAAATGAAAGAGGAAGCCGTCTGGTAGAATTTTGCACAGAGCACAACATAATCATAACTAACACTTGGTTTAAGAATCATGAAAGAAGGTTGTATACATGGAAGAACCCTGGAGATACTAAAAGGTATCAGATAGATTATATAATGGTAAGACAGAGATTTAGGAACCAGGTTTTAAATTGTAAGACATTTCCAGGGGCAGATGTGGACTCTGACCACAATCTATTGGTTATGACCTGTAGATTAAAAATGAAGAAACTGCAAGAAGGTGGGAATTTAAGGAGGTGCGACCTGGATAAACTGAAAGAACCAGAGGTTGTACAGAGTTTCAGGGAGAGCATAAGGGAACAACTGACAGGAATGGGGGAAAGCTTTGAGGGATGAAGTAGCGAAGGCAGCAGAGGATCAAGTAGGTAAAAAGACGAGGGCTAGTAGAAATCCTTGGGAAACAGAAGAAATATTGAATTTAATTGATGAAAGGAGAAAATATAAAAATGCAGTAAATGAAGCAGGCAAAAGGGAATACAAACGTCTCAAAAATGAGATCGACAGGAAGTGCAAAATGGCTAAGCAGGGATGGCTAGAGGACAAATGTAAGGATATAGAGGCCTATCTCACTAGGGGTAAGATAGATACTGCCTACAGGAAAATTAAAGAGACCTTTGGAGATAAGAGAACGACTTGTATGAATATCAAGAGCTCAGATGGAAACCCAGTTCTAAGCAAAGAAGGGAAAGCAGAAAGGTGGAAGGAGTATATAGAGGGTCTATACAAGGGCGATGTACTTGAGGACAATATTGTGGAAATGGAAGCGGATGTAGATGAAGATGAAATGGGAGATATGATACTGCGTGAAGAGTTCGACAGAACACTGAAAGACCTGAGTCGAAACAAGGCCCCCAGAGTAGACAACATTCCATTGGAACTACTGACGGCCTTGGGAGAGCCAGTCCTGACAAAACTCTACCATCTGGTGAGCAAGATGTATGAAACAGGCGAAATACCCTCAGACTTCAAGAAGAATATAATAATTCCAATCCCAAAGAAAGCAGGTGTTGACAGATGTGAAAATTACCGAACTATCAGTTTAATAAGTCACAGCTGCAAAATACTAACACGAATTCTTTACAGACGAATGGAAAAACTAGTAGAAGCCAACCTCGGGGAAGATCAGTTTGGATTCCGTAGAAACACTGGAACACGTGAGGCAATACCGACCTTACGACTTATCTTAGAAGAAAGATTAAGGAAAGGCAAACCTACGTTTCTAGCATTTGTAGACTTAGAGAAAGCTTTTGACAATGTTGACTGGAATACTCTCTTTCAAATTCTAAAGGTGGCAGGGGTAAAATACAGGGAGCGAAAGGCTATTTACAATTTGTACAGAAACCAGATGGCAGTTATAAGAGTCGAGGGACATGAAAGGGAAGCAGTGGTTGGGAAGGGAGTAAGACAGGGTTGTAGCCTCTCCCCGATGTTGTTCAATCTGTATATTGAGCAAGCAGTAAAGGAAACAAAAGAAAAATTCGGAGTAGGTATTAAAATTCATGGAGAAGAAATAAAAATTTGAGGTTCGCCGATGACATTGTAATTCTGTCAGAGACAGCAAAGGACTTGGAAGAGCAGTTGAATAGAATGGACAGTGTCTTGAAAGGAGGATATAAGATGAACATCAACAAAAGCAAAACAAGGATAATGGAATGTAGTCTAATTAAGTCGGGTGATGCTGAGGGAATTAGATTAGGAAATGAGGCACTTAAAGTAGTAAAGGAGTTTTGCTATTTGGGGAGCAAAATAACTGATGATGGTCGAAGGAGAGGATATAAAATGTAGGCTGGCAATGGCAAGGAAAGCGTTTCTGAAGAAGAGAAATTTGTTAACATCCAGTATTGATTTAAGTGTCAGGAAGTCATTTCTGAAAGTATTCGTATGGAGTGTAGCCATGTATGGAAGTGAAACATGGACGATAAATAGTTTGGACAAGAAGAGAATAGAAGCTTTCGAAATGTGGTGCTACAGAAGAATGCTGAAGATTAGATGGGTAGATCACATAACTAATGAGGAAGTATTGAATAGGATTGGGGAGAAGAGAAGTTTGTGGCACAACTTGACCAGAAGAAGGGATCGGTTGGTAGGACATGTTCTGAGGCATCAGGGGGTCACCAATTTAGTATTGGAGGGCAGCGTGGAGGGTAAAAATCGTAGAGGGAGACCAAGAGATGAATACACTAAGCAGATTCAGAAGGATGTAGGTTGCAGTAGGTACTGGGAGATGAAAAAGCTTGCACAGAATAGAGTAGCATGGAGAGCTGCATCAAACCAGTCTCAGGACTGAAGACCACAACAACAACAACTACCATTTACCATAGTATTTGATCAGAAAGATGTGAGTTCTGAATAACTCGAAAGTTTAATACAAACATATCTTGATTTCTTGTCAGTATAAAGACAACTCTTAAGTAAATGCTTTGTTCGGAACATTAGATATAAGCGGCAGCCGGAATTACATAATGCTGCTCTTGCCTGTTAATGTACACAGTGACTAATTGCGAATGCGGGAATTAACAGTCTTTGAACGCGGAATGGTAGTTGGAACAGGACGCATGGGATATTCCATTTCGGAAATCGCTAGGGAATTAAATATTCAGAGATCCACAGTGACGAGAGTGTGCCGAGAACGCTACATCTCAGGCTTCACCTCTCACCACGAACAACGCAGTGGGCGACGGCCTTCACTGAAAGACGAGAGCAGCGGCGCTTGCGTAGAGCTGTCACTGCTAACAGACAAGCAGCACTGCGTAAAATAACAGAAATCATTGTGGGGCGTACGACGAACGTATCCGTTAGGACAGTGCGGAGAATTTTGGGCTATGGCAGCAGACGACCGACGCGAGTGCCTTTGCTAACAGCATGACATCGCCTGAGGGCCTCCACTGGGCTCGTTATCATATCGGGTGGACTCTAGACGATTGAGAAACCTTAGCCTGATCAGATTAGTCCCGAATTCAGTCGTTATGAGCTAATGGTAGGGTTCCAGTGTGGCGCAGACCCCACGAAGCTGTGGATCCTGGAGACTACGCGCAGCCATTCATTGGAAGTTTTATGGATGACAATGCGCTAGTCACCGGGCCATTCACGATTGGTTTGAAGAACATACTGGACAGACAATTCGAGCGAATGATTTGACCACCCAGATCGCCTGGAAAAAAGAAAATTGTTCAAATGGCTCTGAGCACTATGGGACTTAACTTCTGAGATCATCACTCCCCTATAACTTAGAACTACTTAAACCTAACTAACCTAAGGACATCACAACATCCATGTCCGAGGCAGGAGTCGAACCTGCGACCACAGCGGTCACGCGGTTCCAGACTGTAGCGCCTAGAACCGCAGGGCCACTCCGGCCGGCCAGATCGCCTGACATAAATTCCATGGAACATATCTAGGGGTCAGCTCGTGTGCAAAATCCTGTACCAGTAGTACTTTAGCAATTGGACGACTACAGACGTAACATGGCTCAATATGTCTCCAGAGGACTTCCAACGACTTGTTGAGTCCATGTCACGTCGAGTTGATGCACTACGTCGAGCAAAAGGAGGTCTGACACGATATTGAGAGCTACCCCATGATTTTCGTCATCTTAGTGTGTAACTTCACTCGGTCCAAATCACTGAAGGCTCTCCATGAAGGGGGGGGGGGAGGGAGAGAGAGAGAGAGAGAGAGAGAGAGAGAGAGAGAGAGAGAGAGAGAGAGAGAGAGAGAATATGAATGAATGAGTAAGTAAATAAAGGTAAAAATACGGTTGTTCGCGTGGTCCTCTTAAAGCTTGTATTATTAATGGAGAAGTGAAAATGAAATAACCGAATCGAAAATTATAAACAAAAGAGAAAAACTGAAATTCTTTGCTGGTCTGTAGACCATGATAAAAATCCCATACTTTTGTAGTAATTTTATTTATTTGTGCGATGTTCCAATGGGCTAAATAACAATAGATGTCTGAATTAGTGTCGTCACGCTTTTTTATTTTAGTTTATTGGATTTTGGGTCGTTCTCTTTCACCATATCAGTAACAGAAAGATGATGAGATAGCGCATTGGAGACGATTTTCTTGTCAGTCCTCGAGCGGAGAAAATCTCCGACCCGGTCGGGAATCGAAATCGGCTCCTTTCGGTTAGCCATCTGCCACGCTGACAGCGCCACTACCGAGGCGGACATCGTGACACTTCTGTGCAAGCATCATGTCGTCGCGCTAGTTCTGCAGAGTAGGGATCAACACGGTGCTTTCCAGCAGTGTCGCAGGCAACGAGAGATCTAACCAGGCGATCTTCTTCGGTTTCTACAACCGCTTTATACACGAAGCGTTTTACATGTCACTAGACGAAAGTATCGCCACTAATGAGTAGTATGTCTCCCTATCGACCTTTGAGGAAACGTCTTACATTAGCTGTTCACGATAAATGTGCACTGTGAGCTGCAGCTCACGTTGGAAGACAAAGGCATGCAGATACAATATCTGATCAGAAACATCCCGACGTAATGCGCAAGAGCCTCCAAGACAGCAGGAGAAGTGGACCTGACAGTGTAAACGGAGGCGAGGAGTATTGTGTTGCAGGCAGAGAAGCATTGGCAGCAGGAGTACTCAGCTAATTCGAATGTGAACTAGCCACCTGATGTCAGCAGAGTAACAAATTCATCAATGACATTTCAACCCTTCTAAATCGACCATAAGCGACTGCTGGCAATGTTACTCTGAAGTGGAAACGCGAAGGAACAACAACAGGTAAATAAGACCAGGTAGATCACATGTACTTACTGACAGGTATCGTAAAGCATTGCGGAGGTGGTTGTCAAAAATGAAATGGGACCACACCTGAGTTCGGAAGTGCTGCCAGCAGTCCACCTAGCACAACGATTGCATCTACGAAGTAAAAAAGAATGGAGTGCGAAGATCGAGCAGCTCCTCCCCATGAGCCACAAACTTCTGGAACCATTCCTAAGCGGCTTTCAGGTTGTGTAAAGAGCAACGCGAAGAAGAATGGAAACAAGTTATTTGAAGTGATTAATCACGCCATACCCTGCGGAAATCCGATAGAATGGTTTGGGTTTGGCCAATGCGTGAAGGCCGTTACCTGTCATCATGTGAGGCGCCAACAGTCAAGAGGTTGGTTTTAGAGGAGGAAAGGGGCCAAACTACAAAGTCATCAGTCTCTTGTTCCGAATAAAACAAAGCCCCAAGTGTGAGAATAAAACAAACAAGATTGACAACTCAAAACGGAATGAAAGGAAAAATCACAAGAACAATGGACTGCAACAAACATGTAAATGGACAAGAAATCCACAGAAACGCAAGAAAATGGATGAAGAGATTAAATCAACAAAGCATATTAACATGGCTGGCTAACCATGAGAATAAAAAAAGAGAAGCCAGCCACTCTGCAACACATTAAAAAGTCCACCCTAGAAGCACAATGGTGGAGGACACAGAGGGGCAAAGGACATGCGCTACAACTTAGATCAAATGATAAAACCCACCCTCACGAATAAAACGTAAAACTAAGTCAGCCGATGAGGCATTGTCAGGTAAAATTAGCGGCAACGAGTCCGGTAACATAAGATTTCGTCGCTGGGCAGTCAAAGTTCACCAGAATATGGGCCACTGTCAACTGGCGCCACACCGACACTCAGGCGTGTCTTCACAGCGCAGGAGGTAACCGTGGGTCGCCCAAGTCTGGCCGATGTGGAGCAGGCAGAGGACAACTGATTCCCTGCGAGAGGCCCGCATGGAAGTCTTCCACACATTCGTACTCTCCTTAACGACACGCAGTTTGTTTTGTGTACTGTTATGCCATTCAGTCTCCCAAAGCCGAAAAACCCTACGGCGTACGTCAGAAAGCAGGTCAGGTTCAAAGATGCCCATCTCTAGAAGCGATTTCCGCGTAGCCTGTTTGGCCAGGCTGTCGGCAAGTTCGTTTCCTTGGATGCCGACGTGTCCTTGGGTCCACACGAGCACCACTGGACGATGGGACCGGTCCAGGGCATAGATGAACTTCTGGACGGACGCTACCAAAGGCTGGCGAGGGTAGCACTGTTCGATAGCGTGTAGGCTGCTCAAACAGTCACAGAGAAACGATTCCCCAGGGCATGAAAGGATGTACTGAAGAGCAAAGGAGATGGCCACCAGCTCTGCAGTGAATATACTGCAGCCATCCGGCAAGGAATGCTGTTCAAAACGGCCTATGTGGACGTAGGCGAAGCCAAGATGACCAACCATCGAGCCATCGGTGTAAACCAATCACACCCCAGAACACGTCAAGAATCGAGAGGAAGTGACAGCGGAGAGCGGCAGGAGTATGAGTCCTTAGGCTCATGAGAAAGCTCCAGACGTATCTGCAGCCTAGGTGTACACCATGGAGGTGTATGCGGATGGACATGGTAAAGGGAAGGACACCAGTTCAGACAAAAGGGATCACACGCGAACCGCTGTCGTTAACCCTGACCTGGGCCACCAATGGGGGAGATGAACTGCCGCGGGTGGAAAAAGGAGACGGTAATTCGGATGCTCTGGAGAACTACGAATGTGTGCAACGTAACTGGAGATCAGTTGTGCATGTCGGATCTGCAACGGAGGGACTCCCGTCTCCACCAGCACACTCGACACCGGACTCGTTCTAAAAGATCCCGTCGCTAGGTGAACGCCACAGCACAGTGGTGCACTGGGTCGATTACACGCAAATGCTGAGGGCGCCGTCGAACCATACACCAGACTCCCATAGTCAAGGCGGGATTGAATAAGGGCTCTGTAGTGCTGCAGCAGGGTAGAGTGGTCTCCTAGAAGTGCAGCTAATACATTCAGGGATACTGCACCATCTGGAGGAAGATACACATTGCGGACAGTTATGTCGTCCGTCGTCCGTATTCTGACAGACACAGGTTCAAGAGGAGTTTGAAGGGGCACAGTTTCACCACAGACCGAGTTTACGACAAAAACGCAAACTTCACCTGACAGGGGTCCACATTGCCGGGAACCAGGTTTCCTGGAGGGTAATGCAGAAAGCAGGTGTAATGCTTAACAGTTGCCGTAGCTCACCCCTCACCCCTCCCCCCTCCCCCCTCCCACCCCCCCCCCCCCCCCCGGTGGAAAAAAACGCCGCAATTCCACTGGAGGATGATATCATCGTGTGAGGCTGCGAAGGCATGGAACATACAATGAGGTGGTTTACGCCTCAGGGTCATCTGCTGCCACCGACTTTTTGCCTAAGCAGTCTATATTCATTGTGTCTGAGGGTCCAGCGAGATCCAAGTCTTCAGTGGACGCCAGAAGCTCCACCCCATCCTCAGACACAGAGCTTGTAGGTAGCGTTGATGTGGGTGCCACTACAAGTTCCTTGTTCTTGGGAGTATTGTTTTTCGATTTCTCGCGTTGTTCCTTGGGTTTCCCTGGCTGGGAGGACTTCACTGAATCAGTCTCTGGGACTGAGGATGAGCGTGAAGCCTTACAACCAGCTGATTTTGGGCTCTTCAGCCACTGGCAGGTGTCATCTTTCCCACTAGCAGAAAACTAGGAAGGGAGTGACCCAAGAGACTCCTCCCTAGCGAGAGGAGTCGAAGAAGCCTTACGCCTCTCTGGCAACAATTGTAATAAGTTCGAAACAGTAGGTCACTGCTCATCTGTGAAGTCAAAATCTGCTTTTGTATGAAATTCTCTATATCCAGCTGCACACACAAGCACGATCACATAGGTTCCACTGTACGTGGCAGACTTCAGTTCGTTGGTAGGAAACTGGGAAAATAGAGGCAGCGTGGTTGGTGCGATCCGTCCAAGAATGTTGCTCAAGTGGCCGTAGGCGGTGCTTAATAGAGCTAACAGGAGATAAGAAACGTATACAAAGGAGGACAGCACTAATAGTCACAGGTTCGACTGACTCACGGTAGAGTGTTACGGAATACCAGTAGAAGCTGTCACGCTTGAAGATAGAGGTCTCCCGAATTATATTTGCAGCGAGACATTAGCTCGTTGCGTATGAACAGGGCTATCTGAAGCATTGCAAGGGCATTCTCACAACAGAGAGCCTGTGGGTGGTGTCTGTATCTGGAGTGTTTAGTACAGTGTCGGGAAGTGTGGGGTATTTTCTTCTTATTCTTCTTTCTGCATACACCCGACACTTTTCCATTAAGTCGTTCTGGTTCTCATTATTAATCTCTCCACCTCTTCCAAAGAATCTTCTGCAATCCTGGTAATAATTCATGATTAATAATTCATCATTACTTTTGATATTCTGCCATCTTCCGTTCTTGTGACATGGTCCTTCCAGTTGTTCCTGTATTCGTTAATTAACTCATGTGAGCTTTTCACTTCCGATTCATCTCTAATGTCAGCATTCCTCCTCCTGTCGGATAGTGTGCACCCAGCCCACTCTTCTCAGGAATCCCATCTCCAATGCTTGAAATCTTCGCTCATTTCCTTTTGTTACAGCGCACGGCTCACTTCCACATGTCATGGTTGCTACTGATATCGTTTTGTGGAACTTATGTAGTTTTTCCTTTCTTATCTTAGTTCTGCGGGTTATATAGATCGTTTCATTGATGTAATTATTAAACACTTCTAGTTTCTTTTGTGCGCCCATTTCCCTCATTTAAAAATGGTTCAAATGGCTCTGAGCACTACGGGACTTAATATCTGAGGTCATCAGTCCCCTAGAACTTAGAACTACTTAAACCTAACTAACCTAAGGACATCACACACATCCATGCCCGAGGCAGTATTCGAACCTGCGGTCGCTCGGTTCCAGACAAACGCCTAGAACCGCTGGGCCACGCCGGCCGGCTTCCCTCATTTATTATCATCTTGCTCGGAATTGGCTCTTGACTCCTTAAAGCCCTAACTTTCGTTTTCTTTGAAGATATTAACAGCTTATGTAAGTAAGCTGCCGTCGATAAAATATGAG
This sequence comes from Schistocerca piceifrons, assembly GCF_021461385.2. Taxonomy (NCBI): domain Eukaryota; kingdom Metazoa; phylum Arthropoda; class Insecta; order Orthoptera; family Acrididae; genus Schistocerca; species Schistocerca piceifrons. The sequence continues at coordinate 497,365,832 of NC_060139.1, read as the reverse complement.
CAACTGTTTGGAGAGTGTTCTCGCTAGCAGGCATCACCATTTTATCTTCAGCAAAAAGTAATGTGGCAGAATAATTTCTTTAAGATGAAGTCGTAAGTACAAAAATTTAATTTACTTATCCTAAGCAGGTCGTCAATATAAATATTAAAAAGAATCGGAGGCAACCTGCATCCTTGTCTTACTCATAAATTTCAACGGTTCTCAGAGTTTCCATTTCCTGCACTGGAACTTTCTGATCCTTGATAATATGCTTTCTAATCTCTATATTATGTGCAGGGATATTCCTCCTTTGTTGATTACCTCCCACTGTTTTTCTGTATTTACTTTACCGAAAGCTTCCATAGAGTCTATGAAGTGTGTGAAGCCCAGTTTGGTCTTCTAGCAGAATATTTTCAACATTTTCTGCTACTCTCTTATTATTGTAGAGTATAATTCACATCCCGTTCTTAGCAGGAACCGGTATAGTTTACACGTTTACTTCTGTCTCCTTTCATCTAAATAGATAGCACTTTAGCTAATTTCCAGTATTCTGGGGGATATTTGCATTCGGAGAAGCATACAGGACGTGAGACGGGATAGCAATGGCGAACACAGTAATTCAAGTATGATACTGTTGTTTGTTAATTATTATTACAGTTCTGAAACTTTGAAAGAATAGTAAACGTATTAATTTACTAAAACTGACAACGCTATCGTCAACCGAACGTGGATGAATGACTTTCATATTGATTGCACCCCGCTTTGTTATATTGCACCAATGATTTCAGGGAAAAGGCGCTGATCGACGCTATCTTCTGTTGGAGGAAAGGAAAACGGACATCTAAGTGACTTAAATCCGCCTTGAGTGAATTTTTCTAGATCACGCTTTCAGCTAGCAAATGTTAGAACCTCAGAGTGCGATCTTTAAGTGACACATGTAGTGACGGTCTGAATGATGACCCAAAAATGACGTCTCCATCAGTGCATGACTGTCAGGCAGATTATTTTTCAGGGCTCTCCATCAACCACCGTAAACACAAGTCTTACGAAAGCTGAACCCCAAGGAGAACTTATCTCGCTCCACTGTCCGGAGACTTACACGATTGACGGACTGGGAACAATCACCCGAGGGACCTTGCTTTGCACTGTGGATATGACTGTTTCTTCCTCCACTGGATGTATGGTTATATTTATCAATCTCAGCGTCCAGACTGTTAAAAATGTATTTATAGCCATGTTACTTATAATCCGTCTTTATTGCAAATCTGTTTTTTCACATGACCGATTTCAGTTCTTCTAGAACCATCTTCAGATTTGCAATTTCGGTTACAGGAGTAACCCGTCCACACACAGCCACCTTCGCATGCTCCGTCACATATGTGACGCAGCATGTGAAGGTTGCTGTGTGTGGATGGGTTACTCCTGTAACGGAAATTGGTTTTTCTGTGAGCCATTTTATCCACACTTGATCAGCGACTGGAACGCACGAGCGTAGCTTGCACACTAAGGGTACTGCATGATTTACGAGCCAAACATTTGACCTGTCATGAAAGTTGTACTGTACAGAGGCGTGTGATTTCTGATGCAACATACATGTCACTCCATCTTCCTAGAATCTATAATTTTGTAACAACTATTTTAACATATTGAGACTTTATAATCAAGGAGGATTGTATTGGTGACGTGTGTCAGTGATGCTGTGGCGACCAATAATATTTTATTCCATTTTACTGTTGTGCCTGTGGTTTTTTTACGAGCTTCCGTCAAGCGGGCGTGTTGCGTGATCGCGTTGTCCACGTTTGATGATGTTCGCACTAGTAGGCCGTAATTCTTTGTGTAATTAAATTGATTAGATCGTGTAAATAGAGCATGTTATCTTCGAGCATAGGTGTTTGTTTTAATAAAGCATCCTTCCCCATTAAATGCAGCAATGACGTGTCAGCACAAGCATTTCCGTTTTTATATATTTAGGTATAAGGTATGTACAACTTTTGAAATCACCTAAACAGGCGTGCTGCGGTGACATCTAGCGGACTTGGATGGAGGCACGTTTCTTGCCGCAGCACTGCAATGTAGCTGAGCCCCTCTCTTCGTGTGCAGTACGTACGCTTCAGAGACGTTCATTATAAAAAATTAATTTTTTTATTTGTCTGACGAAACCGATATGGCTAACGATTTTGAATGCACCATCACATGCAATGACGTTGGTGTATGCCATGCAAGACTTTTTTGGTCAGGCATAGGTATGTTTTACAGCGGTTTCATAGTTGTTTTCTGCTTTACATGCGTATAGTTAGGAGTGTTTTGTAAATTAGACTAACTCTATGTGCTTACATTTTCTAGGTCTGAAGATGGTCATTACCGACGGAAATCTGAGGTTTACAAACGAAAGGTGAAAACATGACTGAGCCGTGGCGCTCGTCATTGGCGCGCCAGTCTCTTGGATGTCCATTATCGATCCTTCAATGTTTCTTATCTTTGCTTGCCTTGTTGTTTTCCGCATTCGCGGGGCGAGTGGCAGTTGACGTTTGCTCGAGTTACCTGCTGAGACGCCGCAAGATTCGAGGTGGAAGCAACCACGTATATGTGGAGTTGGTTGTACGCGGTCTGCTGGTTCAGCATGGGGGATGTGTGTTGGCTGCCTGCCTGTCTGCTCTCCTGATTTTGCTCGCCGTGCCTTGCGACCGCCTAGCTTGGGTTGCTGCCTGGTGTATCCTACACGAGCGCCATTCCGGACGTCCAGCAGAAGTTAAGCAGCCTTGTGTTTCTTTAAAGAAAAGGAGCAAATGTATAAGACCTCTTGCAACCAATTTTAGTGGCCTCCTAAGTGTGGGCTTCGCGTTTACACTGCCTTTGGGGAGAGCTAATTCTTTTAAATTTAAATCGTTGGGGTTCCCTGTCCTTTATAACCTTTTGGGATTTTATTTGAATTTTCTCTTTGGGGTTCCTTCCTTGTGCTTGGTTGAATGTTTACTTGTATAGCGGGAAGTGACTCTTGGTTAAAACTCTGAGGTGTTTGATGTTACTGCCGCTTCCGGCATTTGTCTTTTCAATTAAGTGTTGTCATCCCTTCGAGCGACCTGGTGTCACTCCTCGTTAATTAATGCTGGTTTATGTGTACTTAATTTTGAATTGGCCATTTGAACTAATACTTTGGAGCGCAGTATAGCACCAAGGCAACCTCATTGTACACCACCTTGTGCCCCGGTCTAGTACCTTAATTTTCAGTGGCACTAGTTAGCTCCACTACCGGTTTTACTGATGTGCTCCCTTCAAAATCTTGTATAAGTTTGCCCATGTGTGTCTGGGAACACAGAGATGAGCTTTAGTGGGACTTCAGTGCTAGTCAGTTAATGGAATCTTCATTTTGGCCTGGCTTCCACTGAAGCGTTTGAGTGGAGAGTAGTGTTTGATTTGTTATTCATTTAATTACTCTGAGTTTGTTTATTTAATGGGGAGCAAGACTTTTAAATACTGTTGGTATTAACTCTCCTAGTTGCGGGGTGTTGCTAATTCGTTCCAAATGGCATACTACTTATTCAATGGCAAGGCTGTTGATTAGTTGGTTACTGTGAGTACAAATTCACGCTATTTATTTGTTACCAAAATTGTTGAAGTGTCTGTGTCGTGATTCAATCACTAGCTAAGTGTTTGAGCTAAATTGATATAAACCTTACATTGCCTCCTTAAAATTTGTTGCCAGCAGAAACCCTTTAGACATCTAAGTTTTATCACTGCTTATGTTAACCTTTACTGGGAGCAATATTTCATGTAGTTAAATTTTGTCTAAAAATGTGTAATTCTCTGATGTAATAAACGAATGATAAAGGAAAAAAACAAAGGGGGCTGGTCCTTCCCATTGTGCCATGGACGCTGCTGCCCTCATTATGGGACGTGCAGACGCACTCAGGTAAGCAACACAACACATTCTCTTAAGAGGACACAAATGCACTGAATCTGACGATGGGATACTCTTAACACTGTGAACTGCACAACAGCCGTACTGTGACTTCTACCATAGTGTGTCAGAATACGTATTTTTCAAATGATAATTTGTGTAGCTCATACTGTAATGTTTACTGGTGCACACGTGCCAATCTGATAATGTATTGAATAATACAGAGAATAAGTAACAATGTACATTCGAAGTGTTCTATCTCCGAAGCCATTCGGAATGGGGCATATGTCTATATGAAGCTTTTTGTTGCATATGCTCGGTCCTGTCATATCCGGCGATGTTGATCATTCCTCCTGGGACACCGTGTAGATTATTTCCCTTACTTTTACCATTCCTGGTGATGAAATTTTCACAAACTGAACACTATGAGCGTCTCTATCGCAGGTGGAGTTCGACCCTCCGTTAACATTTATGAGTTGTGACTGGTGAGACACAATGGCTCTACGGGCTGTTACGACATCCACGAGGCGCCCTTTGTGGGTATTCCTGGGAGCTTGTTAGCGGGAGTGCTCTCCTGTGGAAGTCCGTCACAAGGTACCATTAGGGAGCGGAGTTGGGACGATACTTTAACAACGCAAGCTCCTAGCGGAAGCACAGAGCTTCATAAACCAGACGTCGACGTCCTCTGACAAAAAAATAATGTTTATGGTTCTGTAATTTCTTCTCAGGCTTCCCCCCTCTGTAAGTGGTATGTATTTGATTTACTGGTGGTAAGTTCATGTGAAAGGCGCACGGAATCTCACTTGAGTTTCTTTGCAATTTGAACTTTAGATCCAGAGTTTCATAGGAATTTAATGCCTTCTCTGAAGAAAATTTGAAACGGACCTACGTACTGTATTACTGTAAAAACCCCTATTGTCGAGTACTCCGATAATTAATCGGAACTGAGTTTGAAGTGAGAGAATCTTGCAGTGATTCGTTTCCAACTATTAACGGTAAGGGAGTGTTACTGGAACTGCCTTTAAAAGCACGTGTACACGTGTGAAGTCTGAGCACCTGGTACAAACAGTTCAAACATCAAAGTGATGGCTCAGTTAACATTCCGCAAACGGGCAACTATAAGGGCGACCTATTAACAATTCAAGATAAAGAACCAGACGCTAAACTTTATTTCTTCAATTACGACGCGTTTCGAAGGCACTGCATTATCGTCAGGTGAGTTTTCGTTTTTTTGCCTCAACAAAATAAAAATGTGTAAAAGCTCAAATACTTAACTCTCAAGGAAACTACGCAACGGAGACATACAGGAAGGCAGAAATTTCGACATCGTTGCTGAACATTGCTGGGGACACTTTCTGTGAGGTGCCTGAATGCCTGTGGAGGAGTGGCAATCCAAATGCCAATCCAAAGAAGGTGATGGTACTGGAGTCTGGAGCGAAGCCGACTTCTACCTCATCTGAAAGGTGTCCATTGAGTTCAGGTCGGAATTTTGGGCAGACTAGTCCATTTCAGTAATGTTATTACCACGTTGATAAAATCATTTATCTTCTCCAAAACGTTTCTCTACGGTTCACAGCACACAATTCTGTAAAATGTGTTCACATCCTTCTGCGTTTAGCATTTTCTTAAATCCAATACGGGGATCACAACCTAAGCACGAAGGACACCGACAGTTCGTAACACCATCTCTCCTGCACATCACTATAGGCACTACATATAATGGCAGCTAATGTCTTCCAGGCATTTGCCCAACTTAAACCCTGCCATCTGTTCGCCACATGGTAGTGTGATTCAACACACCAAATCACTCGTTTCCCATCATCCACGCTTGCCGCTGTGGCCGAGCGGTTCTAGGAGCTTCAGTCCGGAACCGCACTGCTGCTACGGTCGCAGGTTCGAATCCTGCCTCGGGCATGGATGTGTGCGATGTCCTTAGGTTAGTTAGTTTTAAGCAGTTCTAAGTCTAGGGGACTGATGACCTTATAAGTCCCTTAGTGCTCAGAGCCATTTGTTGTCACTGTGCTGGCTGCACTGCTAGTGGCACTCGCAAGTGATTCCTTCCGCCGATTTCAAGCGATTTTTTACAACCACTCTCTGCAATGCTCGATGGTCTCTCTAAGTCAGTTCTGAGATCTACCTGGTCTTTGTGTAGGAGCGGTTGTTCCTTCACGTTTCCGCTTCACAGTCACATCATCAACAGTCGACTTCGGCAGTTTCAGAATGGTTGAAACGTCCCCGATGGATTTGTTATCCAGGTAACACGCAATGTCTAGTCCCATTCTACTGTTACTGCTTCTCCACTGACAACACAATACTGGCTGCCTCCTTTCACATTGGAAAGTATGCCTCTTGTGACATCTAATGGCCGATTTCGCATTACAAAGAGGTGTCCGGATACTTTTGATCAGATAGTTTACGTCCTAACTGAAGAATCTCAAGTTTAATGACTAGGTCCATTGTGTTAATTTAATTATAGTTCGTAAAAACAGAAATGGCCGACAAAACATTTTAATACGTAAAAGTCATGAAGTCACGAAGAACGCTTTTACGAAGTCTTTCTAAAATTTCTTTGTAGTAATACTGGTTAACTGTTTGTCCAGGAGGCACCCATTCTTTATAAACAATTTCCTTTGGAATCCAAGAAACACGCAAGCACACATTTCACTTTTGACTTTGACATGTGACCTTTTATTGGTCTGGATGATCTCTTTGAGCACCATTGCGAACTTTGGCGTTTTGTCTCTGGATCGTATTGAAAAACCAACTTTCATCACATGTGATAACACGGCTCAACAATTAAGGATTGATTTCCGTTTGCTCTAACAGATTAGCCGCCACATTTTTCTGTGTTTCTCGCTGTTGTGGTGTGAGATTTTTGGGGACCATTCTTGCACAAATGTTTCTCATACCAAGATCTTCAGTTATTATTAGACGAACCGTTTCTCGATTGATGTTCAGTTGTTCTGCAATCATTTCCACGGATAATCTTCGATCAAATCGTACGAGTTCATGCACCCTGACCAAGCTGACATCCGTCCGTGGGGTTGATGGTCGTCCACTGCTGTCTTCATCTTCAACATTCGTTCTGCCTTCACTAAACATTTTATGCCAACGGAAAACTTGAACTCTTGACATAACCTCCTCTCCAAAAGCCTCCTGAAGCTTATCGTAAGTTGTCTTCGCATTTTCACCCAATTTAACGCAAAACGAAATGGCACACCGTTGCGCAATATTATGCAGTTCCATTTCCGTAACGAGAGATACAAACACGTGTTAACTTATTACAGCACAACTCACGACTAAGCACAGTTCCATCGATGTGCCACTTGGACTAGAAGCCACTTATAGACCAAGGTCAAAGATATTGTGCCTACGCAAGCCTGCAGGGTTGCCACATCTTGCAAAGAAAATCAGTCTCATTACTTTATTGTCGCACCTCGTATATCTGCATATTTTTGGAGTTTGAGCATATTATTGTCATATTTTGAGGAAATAGCGGTAAAGATGCGCATTTTTTACATTTACAGGTCATATTGAGGATCATTTTGTTCCCCGACAACCCAAGAACCTCCCAGAACATTAGGCGAACAAATTTATAAAATGAGAAATACGTGACGAGCCATCAGAATAAAAGTCTTTCAGGTAAATGTGGGTAGCTTATGGAAGGACATAAGTCTTGTTTTCCACTTAGGTAGTCTCACGGATAAGGATGCTAAAAACTTGTTATGGTTCATTGTTGCAAGATGGATTATCGGAGTAGAAACATGCTTCGGTATTTGTTGGCCGCAGTTAATTCATGTTCATGTCGCTCGGCTAATTTCTGCAGTGCGCCAACAATGCCCTACTAGTTACTGTTGGCAGTTCGGAATATGAATCATTCTTGCGTGTGTTTCCGTGCTGTACACATCGACTCTTTTTACCTTCTTCAAATTACGAATATGCGCAGGCCAAAAACCAATAATTTACAGAAATGGATCGGGAGCGATTGTGCTTTCACAACGGTCGGAAAAATAGTATTCTGCCAACTATGTGAAAAAGAGGTAAGTTTGGTTTTTATGATAATTTTTCCAAGAATATAAAACAATTATTACTTTCATTTGTAAATTTGCGTGCATGTTTTCGATGTACGAATGGGAAGGAACAAAAAAAACCTTATGGAATTACCTTCGGCGTTCTTGCAAATTAAAAAAAAACAGTTAAACAAAAGCAAGGCAACGAACGGCAATCCTATGAAAGAAAATATACGCAAGTATCCCATACCTGCGCCCCATATCTCAAAAAATTGCTAACCTTAATAAAAAAGTAACAGTTTCATTCTCAACTAATAGTAAGTTAGCAAACTTAATCATCCATAACATAAAATCAAATACGTAAACATAAAACAACAGTGGAGTGTACAAAATATCATGCCCCAGTTGTCCTGCCTACTATGTACGGAAAAGAGGCAGAAACTGCAAAATCCGTTTTCAGGAACATGTAAATGCTTTCAGGCTGAACCACTATGAAAAATCAGTCATTGCATAGCATATGTTGGAAACGAAATATGTCATCAACAATCCAGAAAACAATTTGGTAGTATTACATAATGAAGCCAATTGTAAGATCCCAAATCTGTTGGATCAACTGTGGACACACACATACCTCCACAAAATAAAAAAATAAAATAAGAAAAACAGGATCTATGTTAAATGAACGAACAGATTTCGCAAGGCACAGCTATTTAGTAATTTTAAAGAGCTATTCTCAATGTTTATTCTTTAATAATTATATCTTTAGCACTATAAAAAATTTACCTTTGACCTCACCATGTACAAAAACATCTGTGAACTGTTGACAAACATGTGTTCACGAATGTGCCTCTTGAATAAAGCGATGTGTTTGAAAACTATGGCGGAAAAAAGAATGCTATTGCTAAAACGTTATAAACACTTTATTTTCCCCGTTTGACTTACGAACTTCGTAACGTAACATCAAACCTTTTAGTGCCAGGAGTCTGCATTTCATCTGATTCAAGAGAACAAATACAGCGTGTATTAAGACGAATTACACCTGAAGATGGACCCACAGGGTCCGAAACGCATCGTATACTGAATAAAACACTAAAAGTTGTTAACGAAAGGCGCTTTATAATTCACACCTCGAGTGTATTGGGTAGTCACGTTTGAAGCTGCAAAATAGGGATAAAGTTAAAATGTTGTGAGGGGATTGAAGTTCCAATTTTCAGAAACTTATTTATAGTCTTAATTCAGTTTCTTGAGTGACAATCTCGCGGGTACACGCTGTTCTCTTACATTTTTGTACAACTGTTCGTACTTATTAATATTTATTCACTTCTCCTACGCTTTATGTCAGGGTTGAGAAAAAAATTCAAATGGATCAGCATAAAAAGGCGTCTCAGCGCCAGAACAACGTAATCAAAACAGGGTTAAAAACTCCACAACAACCATTGATCTCATTTTCGAAGCATATGGGTGACAAAAATAATTTCAATGAAGATCTTTGCGAGGCTTTAATAAAAGCAAACATTCCCTTGAATAAGCTGGAGAATTAAGGATTAAGGGCCTTCTTGAAAAAATACACAGGAAAAGATATTCCCCACGAGTCAACGCTCAGAAAGAACTATGTGGACCCATTGTATGAAAAGGTAAGGATTTTCGGTAATTCTGTAGGTATGTGAAAGTCAATGGATATAATTTGGTATATACATGGGCCAAAATAATAGTCGTTTAATTTAAAAAACTCGAAAAATAAATGTAAATTATGTTTGACTTTTTATTTATTTATTTATTTATTTATTTATTTTGTAAAATGAACATTGTTACTTGATCGTAAAAAAACTAAATTTAAAGTGAGTGAAGTTTTTCAAGAAAGGAAAAGACAGATGTAGAATGGACTTGAGAAGGAGCCAGTGTCTCGAAATGTTCACTGCTTAACAAAATAAATTTATTTTTAAAGAACATAATTTATTGTGTGAGTTCAACGACTATTATTTTGGTCAATTTTATACGTAATAAAATAGTCAAAACGGATATAGTTTGTTTTCGTGTGTGTCTCCTACGTAGGGTCCACATGTTTTTGTGTATTTTTTAATTTAGTTTCTCTATGACATTGGAGAATATTAGGAAAAACATTGGCGATTCTCCTGTCTGGCTGTCCGTTGACGAAACCACCGATTCTTGTTGTCGATATAAGGTGCACGTCATAGTTGGAAAACACTGCTGATGAGACTGGACGAGGACAACTCTTACTGTGCAAAGAAGTGGAACGAGCGACACACGCAACGATTTCACGCAGAATGCAGGAAGCATTGTGTAAGTTTCGCGAATATGGAATAGTTTAAAATAAATTATAGATAATATAAGAGTGCAGTTTTTCACATAATGTCCCGAGTCAATAATAAAATACACAATTCTGCAAAATTTGTAAAGTCCTTAGATTTTCTTTCAGGCGTGCTATGAAGTGAAGATCAGAAACGTGGGGAGAACAAGGTTTTGGCCATTGTGAAGAATAGCCCGCATGTAAGCTGAAGGTCGCAGAGTGTCTCCGGGTGTTTTACCCTAAAATTATTCACTTCACGTGTCTGGCTCACAGCATCCATCGAGTCGATGAAGAGGTCAGAGACACATTGCCAGAGGTCAACAGCCTTATATCTTCGGCAAAGAAGGTTTTCATCAAGCCACTAAGTCGAGTAAGAGCTTTCGAGACTGCTCGCCCTCTCCGTCCTCTGTCACCTGAACCGGTCTTGAAAAGGTGGGGAACGTGGATTTCGGCTGCAACCTATTATGCAGACAACCACAGAAAAGCTGAAGAGGTATGGATGCGTATGTAGTTCAGGATAAATTGAATAAGCAAAGAAAACGAACACAACATAGAATTCCAATATTAAGCTTATTTCGCTGTACAGCAGTTTTCACTAGATTACTACTTTCTTGTCCCAGGTCCTAAAGGACTTTGAAAACGACGAAAATTTAGCCATACCAAAAGCCAAGGACGTCCTGAAGAATTACAGAGTTTTACACAGCCTATCATTCATTCATTCATCCATCCATCCGAGCGCACTTGGGTGGTCTTCCAGACCTAATTGAGAAACTTGAGACTCGTAACATGGAAGTTACGAAGGCAGTGACTCTCAGCGAAGAACTCTGGACACAGAGCAAGAGTTGGCCAGGTCCGATCGGTGGGACTTAGAAGAAAATTAGATGCAGTTCTTCACAGAAATCCTGGTTGGCCTACGATTTGGAAGATCGCTCAGTTACTGGAAGGAGACAAATGCTCCGAGAGTCTAGATGATTTCACGTCGTCTGATTTCGCTGCTCTTAAATTTTTACCTGTAGTGTTATGTGATGCTGAACAATCATTTTCAAGATTGAAAATATTATCTGACCACAGGAAAAATTTTCATGTAGAGAATATGGAAAAAATGTTGGTACTTCAAACAAACTCTAATGTTTAGAATTTACCAAGCTTATCGTGTAAGAACCTGTGTTACACTCCATTTTATTCATGGAATTATAGTCATTATTGAAAATACACTCCTGGAAATTGAAATAAGAACACCGTGAATTCATTGTCCCAGGAAGGGGAAACTTTATTGACACATTCCTGGGGTCAGATACATCACCTGATCACACTGACAGAACCACAGGCACATAGACACAGGCAACAGAGCATGCACAATGTCGGCACTAGTACAGTGTATATCCACCTTTCGCGGCAATACAGGCTGCTATTCTCCCATGGAGACGATCGTAGAGATGCTGGATGTAGTCCTGTGGAACGGCTTGCCATGCCATTTCCACCTGGCGCCTCAGTTGGACCAGCGTTCGTGCTGGACGTGCGGACCGCGTGAGACGACGCTTCATATATTTTAACTGCATATTTCGAGGAGTTTTGGAGCGTATTTCGTGAGTTTTAAGTGCATATGTAATGACAAACACCTTTCGCTGCCCTGTCAGAAGATTAATATTTTCTGTTGCAATTTATACCTCGCAATTTTATCCCTGTAGGCTTAAATAAATTCAAAGAAGACTGTGGGAGCTTCAAGAGAAATGTGTTGTGGGATCAACCAGGGAGCTTAATACTAAACTGCAGAGACTACTACAAGAAGCCAAACCATGAGGCATGACGCCACAGACCCCTCTGAGAAGTCGGAACAAACTGAGCAAGTGTATTCTGCTCCACAGGAGAAATGCAGTTACTATTTACTTGAATTACTTGACGCTATCTTGCTAGTTTACAGTTCACTGTTATTTATACATACCTGCCAATCATTCACTGCAAGATCAATTTCGCTACTGTTTTCTTTACATACATATTCCTAGATTCCATATCGTAACTGAGGTTTTACCTTAATCTTGTCCAAAATCTTACTTCTGTGCAAGGGAGTTTAAGCTTTCACACTGAATACCAAACTTATCGATTGACGCGACAACACAGTGAGATAAATGAACGAAACAGCAGCATGAGAATTTGTCGCTGGGTAACAAAATTGCTCAACCATTGCTTACTTTGTTCCCCACTGCAAATCCTAAATCAAACAAGCTTAAAAATCTTTAACGTAGCTATGAACAATGTACCAGTTGAAGTTACGTCAACAGTGTGCAGACAACAACTTTTGATAAAGTTTGTCAAATCAAATCATTAACATAAGCCGTAGTAAATTTTCTTTATGTTTGTATCTTTTTGTTGCATTGCAACACACTATTACGAAATGTGATACACGTATGCTGCACTAATTAGATTGCATGTTTACTTTTCTGCTGCAAACAGTCGTAAAACATTATAAAACTCTGTTTATCAACTTATGATCGTAGTATGTAGCAGTCTTTTGCAAAATGAGCACTAAAAATGACGCTGTATGTAGATGGTTCCAGTACAGGCTGTATTGATTTCTTGAAGAATAGTGAATGCGAGTGAAAAAATCTGAGTATTTTACATTTCTTAGCAGCGCTGTAAGTTTTCACATAACATCTTTTTAATTCCATTACAACTTATTTATGTAACTGCTGGTAATTTCTATCGTCTGTAGATTACTACATTACTGCATCCATAAGCAACACTATTCACCATTTTGATTCAAAATCATCCTCTGTAAACAACGCTGAATGTCCATCGTCAACGTCGCGGCTCCGTAACCGTTTTATAAGCTAAAACGCGTTTGACGCACGCAAAATCTCCAAGATTGGCGATCTTTTAAGAAAGCTCGAAATTTAGCAAGGTCTTCAGTGCGAGATGCTTAAAAATAGTTTTCACAACGAAACTTTGACTCGAAACCTGGCAGAAAATCCAAAGAGATTCTGGTCGTATGTGAAGTATCCTAGTGGCAAGACAGAATCAATCCCTTCTCTACGCGATAGCAAAGGAAATACTATAGACGACAGTGCTGCCACACCTTTACTTACACCAAGTGGTGAGTGCTACTGACAAGGGATTTCAAACTGATTCCGTATTTCTAGATTTCCATAAGGCCTTTGACACTGCACCACACAAGCGGCTTACAGTGAAATTACGTGCTTATTGAATATAGTCTCAGTATGTGACTGGATTCGTGATTTCCTGTCAGAGGTCACAGTTCATAATAATTGACAAAAAGTCGGAGTGATTTGCAGAGTATCTATGTAGATGTAGAGGCAGACAGGGGAAGCTTGCAGCCAAAGGGGATTTTCAATATTTCATACAATTACTGACCGAATTTAAAAATTTTAAATGCTGCCATAATTACTCATCAAGAGGTCTAATGTTATCTTAAGGATTTAACACAACGAGAGAAGTATTACAGTTCGAAACAGCGTAGGTGTCTTGAGGCAGTGTAACCCTGCGCACAAATACCCATACTCGAAAATTTTTCTCGTTGACACCCCCACAAAACGATGGAAGAAAGCAATTATTGCTTACTACATTTTCAAGCAGTAAAATGCCACGTCAAGCATGACTTTTTCACTAATTATTTCTTTACTCCTAACATTCGCTCAACAACCCTAATGTCATCCAAAATTTTATCAAGTGCAACCAAAATAAGGTTATAAGGAAACTATATTCTGATCAGTGTTACTAGATGAACATAAATATGGAGAATAGGTAAGTATACAGAGAGAAACAGATTTTCGGAAGTAAAATCTTTCGGAAGGTATATGGACCAGTTTGTGAGGGAGGAGAACGGCGAAGAACAAAAAACAGAGAACTCTGTGATGTACGAGGGGGTGCCAAAAAAATAAACGGAATTATTCTTTAAAAACTATATTTTTTTCAAATTATTTACAAAACAACCTTATCCCCTTCAAAATACTCTCCATTAGTAGCTAATACATTTGTCACACCTGTGCTTCCACTGTTCGAAACGTTCTTTGTAGCCATCTTTAGAAATGGCTGGCAGCTCCTCCGTCGTTTTTTCTTGACTTGTTCTATGTTGTTGGTTGGTTGGTTGGATTCGAGAAGGGACCAAACTACGCGGTCATCGGTCCCTCCGACCTTGGAATAACTAAAACCGATAAAGCCTCACACTATAGGAGGGAACTACAACGGCCATAAAATTACACATTATTGACAGAGAAGGAACAAAGGGGGCGAAAGAAGAAAGGAGGGAAAGGAAGTGACGAATGACAGGGGCATGAAGGAAGAGGCACAGGTAGACAAGATAGACACTCAAAGAAGACCCCATAAAGAAAGGAGTAGGAAGGCAGAGGGCGGGGGTGAACCACCAAGCCCAGTCGAAGCCAGTCCAATTGGGGCGAAGGGGGGAGCAACACGGCCTCTCATCCCCTCCACCCACCGATAAGGTTGAAGGTCCCACCCTTAAATAAAGCGATAAAAAACCCCATCACGACGAAATCGTAAAACTAGATGACCTGTTGAGGCACTGTCAGATAATGCCAGGGGTAGCGAGTCAGGAAAACTGTAAGTCCGTCGCGGGGCGGCTGAGTCGGGACAGTCCAGTAAAACCACAGTCAACATTGATCCACAACGACTGCGGGGGGTGGGGGGTGGGGGGGGAGGGTGTCCTCACGACGGGGTAGATAACCGTGAGTCGGCCAACTATGGCCGATGCGGAGCCAGCAGAGGACGACAGAGGCTTTACGAGAGGCCCGTAAGGAGGACCGCCACACAGTTGTAGAATCCTTTATCGTCCTGAGCTTGTTTGGCGAAGAAAGAGTCTGCTACTCTGCATTCCAAGTCCCAAAACCTGACGACGTAATGCCGCGCGAAGGTCTGTTTCCGGAATGCCATTAGTAAGAGACGGCCAGTTAGTAGCCAACTTAGCCAGTCGATCGGCAAGTTCATTGCCAGGCATCCCAACTTGTCCTGCGATCCAAATGAAAACCACTGAGTATCGACGTTGATCAAAGAGAGAAAAGGAGTCCTGGATAGCTATGACCAACGGGTGGCGAGGGAAGCACTGGCCGATTGCGTGCAAACTGCTTAAG
Source organism: Schistocerca piceifrons (assembly GCF_021461385.2). Lineage (NCBI taxonomy): Eukaryota > Metazoa > Arthropoda > Insecta > Orthoptera > Acrididae > Schistocerca > Schistocerca piceifrons. The sequence goes on along the minus strand of NC_060139.1, from coordinate 497,350,535 downwards.
GAGTTACTACAGATAGTGAAGGACAGTTCTGAGCAGAAGCGGACATGGTTCAGTGCACGTAAGATGGTTACCAATTCAGCAGTAAAAACACTACAGCCATCTGGCAAGGAACGAAGTTCCCAGTGTCTCGCATAGGTGTAAGCATAACCAGTATAACCAGCAACCATGGAACCACCAGTATAAATCACTTCTGAACCCGGAATGAACTGAGGAGACAGCAGAATTGGTGGTGAAGTGCCTCTGGAGGGACAGAATCCTTTGAATTGATCGAGAGATAAAGACAGAGCTATTCTATGTTGTCAAATCGGTGTCCTTTTATGTCCCTTTTCATGCGTGGAAGAAAAAGTCGCACGGATTTAGAAACTCTGGATACGTTTCAGACAGAAATTCTGAATAAGCTTCAAGTCGTCGTTTCAAAGCACGATATGTTTCAACTCTGCGTTCCTTTTCATTAACAGTCAGAATATGAGGAACACACTTGGCAGCAACTCTTTTAATTCGCTGAACCGAGCTCCAAGACAACCCACTAATCTCCGACAGTTGGTCAATTGTCTGTTGACACACTATGAGCACAAGCTCTCGAAGTTTTTTCAATATTTTCGCCGATTCGGGCAGTTGATGGGCGTCCAGAAGAACGTTTGTCATCAATCGATATGTCGCCATTTTTAAATCGAGCAAACCACTCTTACACTTTCAAGTTTTCCCACAGCGTCGTCTTGGTAAGCTATTTTCAACATTAAAACAGTTTCAGCAGGATTTTTACCGAGTAGAAAACAAAATTTCATGGCTGTACGTTGTTTACTTAAACTTGCCATCATACAAAACGAAACAAGACAAAACGGCGCTAGCAAAAACAATCACTGCAGATGAACAGAACAAACCAAGATCGACTACACAGGCAATGTGTTGCGCTGTATACGCCTTGCGGCAGAAAAGCGTACAACACAGGCTCCCCCCACGGCAATGTTTTTGGGTACCCCCTCCTATATAATGAACCAGATACTGTCGCTAAAGCCAAGGCAAAGAGGCTGGGGTGGGCCGGGAACGTCTACAAAAGAGAGGGTTGATCAAGCCGGAGAGAACTGACGGAGAAGAAACCAGACGGGCGAAGACCTACAAGGCAGATCGAAAATAAGATGGAGAGACCGAACGACCATGGATCTTAAGGAAATTGATGCAAGGGAAGATGACGCCAAGGATAGGACGCTGTGGGGAATACTACTTGAAGAGACCAAAAATTGGTCGCGGTTTGTGAGGCCAGAAAAGTAAGAGTTAGCAATAGATCTACTTGCAACACATTTTGCAGGCAGTATCCACACATCATTGAATATATCTGCAAAATTAAATCATGGGACGACACGTAGTTTAGGAGATACGACGTTATGAACATTGAAATGTGCGAAAAGTAGCTTTTCTTAACCTAGCGCACAAATAACCCAAGACTGTACTATTCTAGTGTTTGATAATGAGAGCAGTTACGACTACCAGCTAACTTTAAACACAATTTCAGTCCTTTCTTCATTTTTACTCGTTGACATGCTTAACGTTAGATATTTAACAACTAACATTCATAAAGTAATCACAAGTTCGAAGCTGTTTTATTTATAAGTTAGGTTCTTTAAAGAATAGGGGTTTTACAGGTACTTCTGCAATATATACGCTTCTTCAGCGTTTTATAGAAATCGAGGTTCGAAGTCTTAGGAGATTATTGCATATTTTATATCAGCAGCCGCTGGGCAGCAGCCTCAGCAAAACGGGCTACGGAGAAAGACTAGAAAGTTAGTCGTTACTGTGTTCACGTCAATTTTTTTTCTGTTCTTTCGACAAACAGGTATCGCTATAATTAAGGAATCCTGTTTCGCCGTAATCTTTAAGATGTAAACGAGAGATGATCCAGTACGCTGAGGATTACTCTTGCATTGACTGTAGCGCTGTATATAAAGAAGAAAGACAATGTAAGCCAGGGAATGACTGAAATTGTGAGATACACATACCCATGTGTATTTGTTGCAGGAAATTCTGCACACAGAATCTCATGATTACATAAATTTCCTCCGTATGGACGAACGTTTACTAATTTTATAGAATAACTTCGAACCTCACAATGAAAAAAGATGCAGTTATGCAAAAATCTATTCGTTTCTCAACGATTATCTGCAACTTTGAATATATCCGGCAACTGGTGCCTTGTCCACTTGAGCTGGCGCTATCGCATGGTATTCAACAAGTTCGCAGTTCGCAAAACCATGAAGCTTGATGTCTCTAAAACGTATTAAAAGTGCGTCGTATCAGAGAGCGTTCTTTACAACTATGCAGTGTAGCGAAAGAGGAGCAAAATTGTTAACTGTTGGCTGTACGTTAACCAGACAAGTCTCGAAACTTTAGAAGCCTGATCTTGCTGGTCGCACCACGGCAGCCATTATGAAGGGCAGCGTTCGTGTCGTCTTGTTTTAACAAGCAGCGCTTGATGGGTGGGAAACCGGTTTCCAGCGCGCCAGTAGACTCGTAAGCCCCGCCCAGGCTCTCTCCCACCTACTACATACAACACTCGCACGTCTGGCCCAAGAGGTGTATAGCACTTTTTCGCGACCGACAGGGCTTCAGAGAGGACACTGACTGTTCAGAGATTAGATACCAAATGCATACCGCATATATGCATGGTGATATTGTGTCTTTCTCCTCCGGGCCTAATGCAGCAACATCCGCTGCTAAAAACTAACATCAGCAGCCTCTCCTGTCATACGAAATGAGACGTTCTAGACCGGTAGTGAAAGACTGCCTTCTCGATTTCTACTCTTCTCTATTCGCCGAAGTCCACTTTTAGGCCATGTACATCATCCAAAGTTTTTGCAGACAGTAGATAACCTCTCCTAAAGGACCAATCTCTAAGGTACGCAGAACGTACATCCGCGCCTTCCATGACCTCTTCACTTGACTCTAAATCTTTTCCATCCGCGAATTTCTTCGGAGCTGGAAGTATCTGGTATGAGAGCTGCCAAATCTGGTGAATAACGTGGTGGGAACGACAATGACGTCCCTTTTTTCCTTTGGGCGCACATCCCGGCCTGTATCTCTACAGGGTGGACGAGAAGTCCCCGTACCCCTCTGATATCTAATGCTGATTGATTTGATTTAGCAAAGGTACATACTTCCGTATTAAGTGTCCAGTATATCGGTATGTTCCCCATTATGCTGTAAGCACATTTCCATGCGCCTCCATGTTCTTCTTGATATATTTCTGAGCGTGTCCGGTGTTATAGTGCGAAATGTATCCTCAACAGCATTGCGCAGTTCTTCGTTTGTAGCATAACGAAGGGCAGATACATGCGCCTTGATGACTCTGCCACACAGAGTTGTAGGGTGTGAGGAGGCCAAGACTTCTTGGTGGCCTTTTCAAGGGAGATGGTGTTACTGACGAACCTGGAAAGAGTTCATTTACTAACTCGCTCACTGGAAGGGCGTAATGAGGAGGCTATCTTGTCTTGCTGTAGCCATATGCGGTCTATGAGGCCCCTTCCCTCAAGATGGGGTACAAACCATGTCACAAACATGTGCACGTAATTTGTGCCGTTCACTGTCCCTATAAAAACGTACAGTCCACGCAGAAGTTGCGCTAACTCGACTGTGTTATCAAATATGTTTTCTTTCTTTCTTTCTTTTTTGGCCCAGAGAACATCATTTGATTTGTTGCACGTGAACTGCGATAAATGACACATTCATTTGAAAACATAATCTTGCCACTGTTCACTGCATTTGGAAACTGAGTTAACAAGACACGGTATGCTAAAATTTGCTCATTCTGGTCTATATCCGGTAACACGTGTATGAACGTCGGTCAAAAAGGTCTGACCCTAAAGGCCTTTTTTCATGTGACCTTGCATTGCTGTATACCGAGTTCCAAAGCACGGTTACATGTCAACCTAGAGAGATTGTTCAATCGAAGCAGAAACTCCGGCACATCTTTCTCCCCGTGTCTTCTTCCTTCCACTTCGCGGCCTGCCTTTCGCGATGGAGCCTTATCAAGTCTTCCCCGAAATGCTTCGGTAATTAGTATCGTTGTATGCTCTGTGCGTTGTCTTTCGTGCACCCAAAAACTTGTCACTAAGCGCTCCTCAGTAGTGTAATTATGACCGCTGACATTTACCATGGCTACAAATTAAAACTCGACTGCGACTGCAAAAATATGTAGACATGAATTCCAACAACTGATAAAAAGTAACATAGCTTCAAAACAGCAATTACAAGCGTACTGGGACTTTTCTTCGACCCTCTGGATCCACATCCAGGCACTCCGCAAGCGGATGATATCTTGTGCATGGCACTACCATATATGAAATTACAATGAAATCCAGACCTTGCTGCTTACAGGCTTTGAGAAACATCAACGGGGGCAGTTGAAAATGTGTTTGCCACGAGCGGGACTCGAACCAGGGATCTCCTGCTTACATGACAGACGCTCTACCCATCTGAGCCACCGAGGACCCAGAGGATAGTGCGACTGCAGGGGCTTATCTCTGGCACCCTCCCCGTGAGACTCACATTCCCAACTTTACTGTCCACTATACTCATTACTCGAGGCAGTCACTCTACCGATTCCCGAAGGAGTTCGGGTAATGTGGGTGCATCCGCACTGAAGAAGATCATTGGCCAGTTAGTATTATTGCTATCACGTCTTCGCCGTCCTTATGCTTAATGATCGCTGGAGGCAGTAGTGATCGCTGGCGGCTGTAGTATCGTTCTGCAGTCAGCAGCAAACGACTGCTCTCTAAATTTTTTCAGTAGTGTTTCGCAAAACGGATGTCGTCCTCCCTCCATGGATTGCTATTTGAGTTCATGAAGCATGTTGATCGAACATACCAGTAACAAATCTAGCAGCCCGCCTCTGAAATGCTTCCATGTCTTCCCTTAAGCCGAGTGGGGATTCCAAACACACTAACAGAACCCAAGAATAGGTCCCACTGGTATTCTATGCGTAGTCTCCTTAGCTACACTTTCCTAAATTTCTCCCAATAAATCGAAGTCCACCATTCGCCATTCCTACTACCAACATCGAGTTGGTTTCAATCAATATGCATTCGAGTGCCAGACCTGCAAAAATTTTCGTTGTCTCTCTTTAGGTGTTCATCTACAGCTGCTACAGTTAAGTTGAATTTCGGGGATAAATTTCAGTATTTAAAGCAGTAGTTCGCCATCAAATATAAATAACGCGAAGGCGGGTCTCTGAAGAAAAATGAAAATTTGTGCCGGACTGACACTCAAATATAACTCGCTTCGCGTTCGAGTCCCGGTCCGACACAAAGTTTCATGTCATTATTGGGTGGTAAATCTATACCTAATACATTTGAGTGAGCGAATTAATTTCGAAAGCTTTAATAATTTCAAGTGCTCTAATACGGCGCGGTAGATGTCTACCGAAGTCACCACACTTCTTTCCTTCCCTCACTGCTGCCAATCCTTGTCATCTATGCGGTAAGGGAAGGTTTTCGCCAGTTCTTTCCCTCCGTAGCGCTTCTCTCTCTCTCTCTCTCTCTCTCTCTCTCTCTCTCTCTCTCTCTCAGCAATCGCCTCTCAGGCGAGCTCAGTATGCGATTTACTGACTACAGACCAATTATTATTTTAAAAGCGAAAAATTTAAGTAATTGTGAGCATAACGTTGCAACGTATAACGCGTGTCAAATCAAGTAAAATATGGTGTAACAACACGTCACTAAACCATTTCGTTCCCGGTATTGTTATACAAAGAAGGTCGACAACGGAACATTTCATTCTCGCGCTGAAAAACAGCAGCTGTAACTGTTGCGACAAGAAGACAAGTAGTTGTGTTTTTATCTTACTATTACCAGTCAGCAGCTTATTCCGAATAATATTTTTCCTAACATTTGTATCACATATCAGGCCACTACGTTTACACCTAACAAAGCGTAGAACATTTCCGTGTAAACATAGTAATGTCGATATAGGTGTGTCCAACCTTTATGTTTACCTGGGCCATGACTGAAAAAATTCAGTTTATCATGATTTTACATAAACAGAATTTATGGATTTTTTATTTTTTTATCGGTCGTTTGATAGATGCCCACTTCTTGCGCCGTGCTGATACTTGCTTTGGGCCGCATACAGCCCGCGGGTTGGACACCCTTAATTTATATTTCGTTCGCAGGTCAGCATATATATTCTGCGTGTCATACTTCACCGGATGACGACGACGTTTGGTCTGTGGGGCGCTCAACTGCGCGGTCATCAGCGCCCGTACATATCTCCAATTTTTACACAGCCCATTTTCGTTTCACAATCCAATCTAATCACTCTCACAAATGATGATGATGATGATGATGATGATGAAATATGAGGACACCACAAACACCCAGACCCCGGACAGAGAAAATCCCCAACCTGGCCGGGAATCGAACCCGGGAACCCGTTATCCAGAGGCAGTCACGGTAGCCCCTAGACCACGAGCTGCGGACACTTCACAAGATGAAAGATACAATAGGACAAAGTGTATCATTCATTAGTAAATCAGCAACTGATTGAAAGCAAGATGAATTTTTTGTGGCTTAATGAGTTCTTTGGCAGGAGTGACCATACTGTTTGAGAAACTAGCAAATGCCGAATTCATAACCATATTTTTAAACTTACACAAAACGTGATATCCCGGATCCAGCCACCTTAAGCAACATTTACCTTTACCTATATGCACAAGTGAGAAAGTACTGCTTATTAATATCAGTTTCCACTCCAACCATTTAAAAATATGTGAAGGAACCAGAGATCCAAGTGCCAATGGAAAGCATTGTGGATCAAATCGGTATTGATACTGAAGCCGGAGGTAAGTTCAGTCGAAATTTTTACGAAACACATGACAGTGTTCAGGAAAGGCACATTAGACACAGTTGGTGGTGGTATTTTTATTGCTGTTGAAATTGACAACAGTTATATTTGACAACAGGAATAAGTTAATAATTGATTCATTCAACCAGCCACCTCATTCAAGTTATACAGCTGTTGAAAGATTCGAAGAGAACTTACCCTACTCATATAATACAGTGAATGGTGATTTTAATCTACCCTCGTTATGTTGGCGAAAACACATTTTCAAACTTCGTGTTAGGCACAGAACATCGTCCAAAATTCTTTCTCCGAAAGTTATTTTGTATAATTATCTCGAGCCCGTCGAACTGCAGCTGGTTGCGGAAACATATTTGATCTCTTAGCAACAAGTAACCCCGAGCAAAACGGGAGCAATATGCCGGATACAGTGACTACTAACCACAAGCTAGTTGTAGCGAGACTTAATACCGTAACATCCAAACCCACCACAAATAAAAGTAGAATGTTTATATTTAAAGAAGCATATATGGATGTTAAAGAAAGGTTCAGTAAGTTTTCAGATGAAGATTTTTTACTACAGCTGCAATTACTCTTCGCGATATTTCTAAGATGATCTGCGCTAAATGCGTGCAGGTTAAAAAGTGAATAAAGTACGAGTTCGAGTCTCATAAGAATACATAATTACCTTCAACTTTTTTGTGAAATTAAAATTTCACAAAGTTTCCTTGTTCATAGGATTACGCTAACGATGAATAGTGAGCTAAGAGTTCATTGCGCTGTCTCCTAAGAGACAGTCGCCATTCCTTCCGAACTATGTAGACGTAGGCCAGATACGGCTTAAATTCAAAGAAATAGCACCAACACCAACTGAAAAACTTAAACCAAATAAATTAAGAAGAGAGAAAACTGATGTTCAAATTTTCAAATGTGTGTGAAATCTTATGGGACTTAACTGCTGAGGTCATCAGTCCCTAAGCTTACACACTACTTAACCTAAATTATCCTAAGGACAAACACACACACCCATGCCCGAGGGAGGACTCGAACCTCCGCCGGGACCAGCCGCACACAAAACTGATCATATATGGTACACAGAACACTAAAACATAAGCAACAGAAAAAGCGTGCAAATCCACAAGATACGCAAGTTTTACACAAGCGCGAAATTTTGCGCGGATTTTAATGCAATATGTTTTTAATAGTTCCCACAACGAAAACGCTTTTCCGAAATCTGAAAGCAAATCTCAAGGCATTTTGGTCGTAGGGTATATGTACCAAAAAGTGCGCTGCCCCCAAAGAGAGGGCAGCCTGTGTTCCAGACAGTTGACTGAACCGATCAGCTCTCTGCTGACGTAGTTGTATTCAGAGTAATATCAGGAACACCTCGTAGAATGTGTGTGAAGAAATCCTGTGTTTCCTAAGTGAAATAAGTAAGAATCACTTTTCAGCATTCTTGATGTAGTTCTGGTAATCCCGTTGCACAAGCCGTACACAGAATACACGAGCAGTAAGTTGTAATTCTTGACTGCATTTTGAATGGCTGGTTTCCAATCTACCATACTGCATCCACATGTTTTGCAAATTTGACGTGTGCTGCATCTGTTGACTTTGCTTGGAATCAATGTTTTTGTGCGAAAGAGTACGTATATAATGCCCCCAAAGACTGTGTGCGTTCTCTTTACGATTGGTTCTGGTTCAGGGGAGGGTACCGAACGGTAAGACCATCGGTACCATCGTATTAGGGAAAGGATGGGGAAGTAACTCGGCTGTGCCCTTTCAAATGAATCGACTGGTCATTTGTCTGAAGTGATTTAGGGAAATCACGGAAAACCTAAATCAGGATGGCCGGACGATGGTTTGAACCGTCGTCCTCCCGAGTGCGAGTCTAGTGAGCTAACCACTACGCCACCTCGCTCGGTCTCTCTTTAGGGCACAACTGCAAATCTGTACCTCTTGAGAGCGTTGTGGAATCCGAAGGACAGGTTCTGTTTTGAATGACTTCAAATTAAGCACGAAACTCGTGACAGGTAGCTCGTCTAAAAAGTGAAGAACCGCCCAGTGAGGCCAGACAACGAACTGAAAATGGACAAAGCAACAGGTTGCCAATGCTCTTGGTACCAAGGAGTCTGCTTCTCTACTGTGAGTAGAGAACGTAGATTTTGGCGTTTCCAGAGGACTGGACCTAGTGCATTAAGTGTGGGAGATGGTGGCATGGACAGTGCTCTTCATTTGAGGGTGATACTGCGTTCATTTCCGACACTTGCTAAATGCCTACTCTTTGGGCATGTTTTGCATACTCTTAAGCGCAGTTGAACGAAAGAGTGCGCATTCAATAAAAGTATTACCTCTCTGCTACTGTAGTTTTTCTGAACATGTAAATTTCGAGTTAACAAAAATGATTTTCTTTTCCTATCGATAGTAACCGAGATATTTACTGTTATTCCTTAACTGCGCACTCTTTGGTATGGTTCCTCTATATACAATACAGCAGTGGCAGATGCGATCAATATGTCTACAGCGCGATAGCGATGGTAATGTTGCTGATAACAGTGCCACTTAAGTGGAGTTACTAAGAACTGTTTTCCCAAATTCCTTTACCAAAGAAAATTAAATAAATATTGCTGATTTCCAAGCAAGAACTTACTGCCAACATGAGTACCTCATGTATCATCGGTACAGCGAAGCAGCTTAAAACACTTAAGAAAGGCAAGACTTCCGGTCCAGACTGTATATCAGTCTGGTTCCTTTCAGAGTATGCTGATACAATAGCTCCATAATTAGCAATCATATACAACCGCTAGCTCGTAGAAAGATACGTACAAGACGACTGGAAAGTTCGCAAGTCACACCAATACCCAAAAAAGGAAATAGGAATAATCCCCCGAATTAGAGACCCGTATCACTGACGTCGATTTCCTGCAGGATTTTAGATCGTTCGCTGTGCTCTAGCATTATGACGTACCTCGAAGAAAACGAACAATTGACACACAGTCAGCGCGGATTCCGAAAACATCGTTCTTGTAAAATACAACTAGGTCTATATTCACACGAAGTAGTGAGTACTGGCGACAGGCGACCTCAAACTGATTCCATATTTATAAATTTCCACAAGGCTTTTGAAACCGTTTCCCCGACAAGCGTCTTATTATCAAATTGTGTGCCAATGGAGTATCGTCTCAGTTTGGGACTGAATTCGTGATTTCCTGTCAGAAAGGCTGCAGTTCGCGGTAAATGACGAAGTCTTTGAGCAAAACAGGAATGGTATGTGGCGTCCCCCAAGATTGTGTTATAGGTCCTGCGCTGTTCCTAAACTGTATAAACAATTTAAGGGACAATTTGATTAGCCATCTTGGATTGTTTGCAGATGATGCTGTGATGTCATTAACCGACTAGTAATCAAAACTAATTGCAAAGTGATTTAAACAAGATATCCACATGGTACGGAGAATAGCACTTGGCCCTGAACAATAGCAAGTGTTCGCTCCATACGAGTACTAAAAAAAAGTCTATTAAATTTTGGTTACACGAAGGATTACACATATGTAGAGGCTGTCAGTTCAAGCAAGTACGTACGGACTGCAATTGCGAAAAGCTTAAACTGGAATGATCACATAGATAAGGTTGTGGTCAAGGCGAACCAATGCGTTTTATCGGCAGTACACTCCTCTGACAAAGAGTATTGCTGTGCGGTATGGGATCCTTATCGGATAGGATTGACAAAGAACATCGAATACGTTCAAACGGCTTCTCGTTATGTACCATAGTGAAGTAAGAAGGGAGTGTTGGCCACATAATACGCGAACAAGGGTGGCACTCAACCTTAAACGTCCCAGGTGCGGTCTCACAGACCGCTTGCGTTTATTTTTACTCTGTTGCTAATGGATAGGGGTGGTTTAGGTGATTAAAGCGTTGTATAATTGTTCCTTCCTGAAGCTGCTGAGGTTTCCTTTGTGAGTACGGCATGGATCGATATATTACTTCTTCTTTCGCGCTAGCGTTCTCAGAGACCGCGCCTGGGACTTTGCGTTATAGATTCCGTTTTCCTTCGTTGATACAGACCCTGACTTCGAGGTTACTGTGTGAAAATGGTTTGATGAAAGTTTGGGAAGTGATGTTGGATCAGACTGTGTCAACGAAATTGAAAGAGAACGTAATTCAGAATCGGAATTATGTGAAAGCGAAGACGAATTTGTTTTGCCACCTGCGAATTCCTTGAATGAAACAAGTGATTAGTGTGATGAGGACAAGTGTGGAGACTGAATTTTTAGCTAAACATTCTGCTAGAAATATATTTGCTCGAAACAAATATCGCGAGTCGTCAGAGCCTCTTCTCAAGCGATTTCGTGCTCGGCAGCGCATCATTCTTTTGCCAACAGCGCGACCACCTGCTCAAGTACGTAATAATCCAAATCCTCTGAATATTTGGAATTTACTTATGACTGACTATATTTTGAGTATCATATTGAAATGCACTAATGCAAAAATTAACAAAGAAAAGCCTGAAAAATGATCCAAATGTTTGGTAGGAAACTGATTTATGCGAACTAAAGGAATTGTTCGGTTTATTATTTATTCAGCTATTTTCAAATCCAGCGGAGAAGGTTAAAAATCGCTTTAGTACAGATGGTAGTGAACGTGATATATTTAGCGGCGTTAAATCCAAAAACCCGTTTGATGTACTCGTAACGTGCTTGACATTCGGTGACCCTGCAATCCCTTTTTAATGCAAGCAAAACGATCCACTGGCACCAGTGCCCAAAATTTTTACAAAACTTATTGACAACTGCCAAATGTTGTGCAATATTGGAGGATGCGCCCATGTCGATGAAACCCTGGTATAATTTCGTGAGAAATACAGATTCAAAATATACATTCCGAACAAACCAGACATGTAAGGCTTGAAAGTCAGTGGCTTGGTTATGCTCGAATTGGTTATCTGTTTAATGCATATGTTTACACGTGATGTGAATGAGATGGACGAAATGTAAGCGCTGTGCAACAAAAGTTCTATAAACTAACTCAGGCTGTGATCAGACCAGCTAGACCAATTGCACAGACTAACCGCAGTATTACTGTAGACGGTTCAGCTCAACAGAGTTAGCAACATGTCTCAAATCAGAAGGACTAACGTACGTAAGACCACTGAAAAAAGAAGAAAGAAAATGCCAGAGGAATCCTTACCTATGAGAAGCAAGGAAGTCGTTTCTGCAACGTATGCATTCACACAGAATCTAACTAATTTTGTATGTGCCGAAAAAGGGTACGATAGTGATTCTAATAATGTCTATTTATCGTTATGAACGTAAAGACGGTGATACAGGTAAACTAGAAATAATTTCATGCTGCAAACACACTAAAGGTGGTGTTGATTCCCTAGGTGAGAAGTGTGCCAAGTATTCAACCGCACGACGCACCCAACGATGGCCAATGGTGTTTTTCTGCATGCTGGAGCCTTTGCCCTTCACAACCCCTACAAAGCCACTATTCAAATCAGCTGCCTTAATTTTTTGAAGCAGCTTGCACCCAGGCCGGTGACACAAAACACATGGGAAAGCGAGTCAACAACTCTCACATACCTCGTGGACTTCTTGCATATAGTCGCCGTGTTATGGATGTAGCAGAAAAAACAGCAGACATTGTCGTAGAACGATTGGAAAAACGCAAAACATGCTCCACATGTGATCCAAAATGGCAGAGGGAGATTTCTTACGTTGGCCATTGTTGCAAGACGCCAATCTGCCTTGAATGCTCTATAAAAATTTGCAGAGCGTGAACAGAAAACTTCTGAGAAGGAACTAAAAAAACTATTGCGTAATTTCTATTTTTATGTTATGTGGGAGTTTCCTATGTTTTTATTATTATTCGTATGATAAACAAAAAATAAAAATTAAGTGTAAAGTATTTGAGTTTTTAGAGCTTTATCATGTAATGTTAGTTGATTTTGCGTAGTTTTCTACTTAAATCCTTTTTCTTTTGTAAAAATTAACTTAAGAGTTTATGTGAACATATTTCTTTGTGTGGTATTAATGTAACATTTTACACAAAAATCTGAACTGTCTCACTGACATTGCTGAATGCAATTTTTATGGCAGTTTAAACACGGAGGTCTGTCAGACAAGACCTGGGATAGTGTGTGACAAAAAAATTACCTGGGAAGCTAAGGGTTAACATAAAGGCACTGCACTGACATCTTTACACTAAATTTTAGCTGCTTCCTCCTTGAATGCAAAAATATTCTGTTGACGTCCACCTACATACGGACAAATGATCATTGTAATAAAATATAAGGAATCAGTGCTCGCTCAGGAAGATTTAAGTTTGTCATCACCGAAAGCTGTTCGCGAGTGGAACAATAGAGATACAGTCTGAAGGTGGTTCGATAAACACACTGCTAGCCACTTAAATGTGAATTGGTGAGTAGTCATACAGAGCTGTTTATCACCCACGTTTCACGTGCGCACAACGCTACGCTTCTGGCAAATATCTTAATTATCATACCTACTTCTGCCTTCTCAACTACTGCTTTCCTCGGAAGTGCGCCATTCCACTCCAAGTGGTCTAATTTCGGAACAAGTCCCTGCTTGACCATCACGGATTTTGCTGATATTTTGTGTGAACATTTGCACATATTCCCAATAAACACTGATAAAGTTACACAATCATTAATTCATTACTTTCAGAGAGAGAGTCATTTGTCGGCCGAAAAAGTAGACGCTACAAAAAATATGAAGATTAGCTTTTTATATTTCCGAAAGTAACTTCGGGATACACCTAAAACATGACACGTAATAACGTACCAACAGAAGGTCGTAGAATACAAAATTTCTTTCTCCTACTACTTTCCAACATTTTACTAAGGGCAAACTCAACAGTTTTTCTAAACATAGCTATTTTTGATCCATTTGAACAAAAAAAGGGTCATCTGCAAACTCTTTTAAATCGTTTTCATTAGAAATACCACTCTCTAAACTACTAGAATACAACACTTGGTTTCACAATGCGAGCATATAAGGCGACAAAAATCGACAAGATCAGGAAACTCACGTGGTTGCTACTGCCACAGCTATCGATCGTGGCTCTATGCCAATGGGGATGTTGGCTTCCTCATTTTAAAAGGAACCATCAGTGGTTAAGCCACCATGGACAATACGAACACATTTACACAATTTATCATATGTAGTCTAATGTTCCACCTTAACAGCGAACTGTTCTAACACACAGTACGGTATACCTTAAACTAGAATTAAACTATCACATCACTAGCACTAAACAATAAAAAACATACTAATCACTCTATTTAACAACGATCCATTTCAAAATATGCCAGGTAGACTGCTGTAAACTTCAGCAAAATGTACACAGTGTGACAGTGGTGCAAAACCTGCCGGCTATTTATATGTTGTCTGTTGCAGCTGCTATTCAGCAATTTTACTGCCATTATCTCCCCTACCTTAGTAATGCAAAGTTACATTGTTAAGTTTATAACCAATTTCATTCTGTAGTTACTGTAGAAAAATGGCTCTGAGCACTATGGGACTTAACATCGGAGGTCATCAGTCCCCTAGAACTGAGAACTACTTAAACCTAACTAACCTAAGGACATCACACACATCCATGCCCGAGTACTGTAGAAAAACAGACTGAAATATATCATGGTGCGTCGCGACAAAAGACAGCCCTTTAAGTTTCGACACTACCTTCCCCTTAGAGTACTAAACAACAGTTGAACAAAAGACGTCTGTCTGAGTACCAGCGGAATATGGACCCATTTTCAATACACTTACATCTTGACGTTCGTTTTTAGGGCCTTACATGTCCGCATTGCAAAACAAAATATAGTTTTTAGGTGGTTCAGAACATGGCATTCCTAATGGAAATGATTCAGAAGTGTTTGAAGAAACCACGTTTTTGTAGAAGTGGATCAAAAATAGCCATTTTTGTTTTTCTATTCAGCCATTTTTGTTCTTTCTTTTTTAACTACGGTAATTTCTTTTTTAGAATATCGTCATTTTTGGCCTCGATTTATGAACTATAGCAAAGCAGCGGGAGCGTGAAATTTTTTTATTTAAGACCATGTGTTGGTAGGATACAACGTGCAACGTTTCACGTTTATCCTGCAGTTCTTTTTGGAGAAATAAAAAAGCTAAACTTCACATTTTTTAAAGCGTCTACTTTTTTCGGCCCACTTTGCTTCAAATTATCCAGACGCAAATGTGTCCGAAAATCTTTTGTTGTTATTTTTCTTAGTGAGCGTAAAAATTGGTAGGTGACCGTCAAGTTTTGTTTCATTCAAGAAAAAGCTGCAAGAGGAATTACATCTCGACACTGCTAAAACTCGCGGATGCACTTTTGATAGCTGCGTTATTGGCTCATACAAATGACCGATCTTCAAAACATCGCATTAATGATTGTGAAACTTTACCGATGTTCACTTATAACATGGGCGATTGTTCATACAAAATTTCTTCAAAATCAGCGATGGTCATGGGGGAACCTTTAGACTACAAGGCATGAAATGACAAGTCCATCTTTTCTAACCGCCTTCTGGTTTCAGTACAGTTTGTAGATAATATAATGTTCCAGGACTTTATCCGTGAGGCCTTCAGTGTTTCAAATAGTATATTCCAGTAAACATCGTCAAAAGTTTTCTCTAAATCTACAAATACTATAAATGATGTTGCTTTGGCTTACTTCAGTCCACCTTCTCTCAGATACGTCATAGGATCTTCATTGCCTCAAGTTTTCAGACATTTCACAGTATTCTAGCACTGTTATCAAGTACTTTTGGACCCCGCTCCCTTCTTTATACACACTGTCTACTTTTACACCCTTCGCTTCTGGCTTGCTATCTGAGCTCTTGATGGTCATGCAGCTCCTCCTCCTTGCTCCAAAAGTTTTCTTTTTCAATTTAGTTTTCTTACATGTGACACCCGTCTTTACATTTATGCTTATGCAGCCTTGCATTTTTTCTCTGGCCATCCGTACTTGGCCATTTTTCACTCTGGCAGTGTCATTTTATAGGCATCTAATTTTTTTTACTTCATTTGCTGTATTTTTATATCTTACCCTTTTGTACAGAAACCAGATGGCAGTTATAAGAGTCAAGGGGCATGAAAGGGAAGCAGTGGTAGGGAAGGGAGTAAGAAAGGGTTGTAACCTATCCCCGGTGCTATTCGATCTGTATATTGAGCAAGCAGTAAAGGAAACAAAAGAAAAATTCGGAGTAGGTATTAAAGTCCATGGAGAAGAAATAAAAACTTTTAGGTTTGCCAGAGACTGCAAAGGAACTGGACGAGCAGTTAAACGGAATGGACAGTGCCGTGAGAGGAGGATATAAGATGAACATTAACAAAAGCAAAACGAGTATAATGGAATGTAGTCTAACTAAATCAGGTGACGCTGAGGGAATTAGATTAGGAAATGAGACTCAAAGTAGTAAAGGAGTTTTGTTATTTGGGGAGCAAAATAACTGATGATGGACGAAGTAGAGATGATATAAAATGTAGACTGGCAATGGCAAGGAAAGCGTTTCTGAAGAAGAGTAATTTGTTAACATCGAGTATACATTTAAGTGTCATGAAGTCGTTTCTGAAAGTATTTGTATGGAGTGTAGCCATGTATGGAAGTGAAACATGGACGTTAAATAGTTTGGACAAGAAGAGAATAGAAGCTGTCGAAATGTGATGCTACAGAAGAATGCTGAAGATTAGATGGGTAGATCACGTAAATAATGAGGAGGTATTGAATAGAATTGGGGAGAAATCACAAATTTAGCATTGGAGGGCAGCGTGGAGGGTAAAAATCGTAGAGGGAGACCAAGAGATGAATACACTAAACGGATTCAGAAGGATGTAGGTTGCAGTAAGCACTGGGAGATGAAGAAGCTTGCACAGGATAGAGTAGCATGGAAAGCTGCATCAAACCAGTCTCAGGACTGAAGACCACAACAACAACCCTTTCGGCAACTAAATTCAATATCTCGTGCGTTATCCAAGGACTTCGACTATACCCTTTTCCTACTTGGATCCTAGGCTGCTTTCACTATTTCAGGTAAGTACTGCGATACAACTTATTGTCTCAAGAACACTTGCAGAGTGGTTAAAAATACTTCATGGTGATATAACTAACACTGAAGAACAACTGTCAGGCACTTTCAATAATAAATAAATACTTACCGAACAAGAGGTAATGTACTATCGTAAGAGCGAACTGCATTTACGTACTGCAAATTGCAATATTAAAAGCTGTTCTGACAGCCATACAAAGCTATTCTGGGGCGAAAGATTTTCTAAGAATTGTCAATTACATAATGAGATACCGAACAATTATGGATGACAATTTATGGAACTACTGACAGTGAAATACAAAACGATTATGAAATTATGAAAGAATGAATAACAAAAAATAAAAAATTGCAATGTCTTCACTCAACTACGTCTCTCTTTCGTACTGTTTCACGGTACAGTTTATCACACGCACTGCCGTGCTTGCGACAGTCATGTCATACAATCTCTGGACAACATGGGCAATTCCGAAACACCGTATCCCAGCTTGCTGTTTCCGAGCCAAACTGGTGTTTACCTCTGTCTCAGCTGCCAGTTGCTAAGCACATTTCACTGGCTCGCCAACCATAGCTCCAATCGATCTGTTATTGGTTACCGCTAGCGGCTGTCGCGTCAAACGCCAATTCCGCGTACCGCCTTGACGCAGCGGGAAACGCTTGCCGCTGCCCTGCTGCGCTCTAGTGGCAATCGGCCTTAACCCCAGAGTTCTATGAATGTTCGCTCCAAGAATTACTATAGAGGGGTCCTTTACATCGTTTCATTTTATGTACGTAGAACCTGTATTTTGGTGAATATGTATTTTTCATGACATCCTGTCGTTCACCACACTTCTAGGAAGTAGACTTCACGGAAATTCAAATGATGTCAAACAACGCAGAATTTAAAACATTTGGTAACTACGCCACAGCAAAATTCGCTGTATACTCATATTTTATTTTTACTAAAATAACTCTGAACTCACTAACAAATTAACGTCCGCGAAAAAGTTTCACAGATTCGAAACATCCGTATGGAAATACAAATTTCAGTTATGAAAAACTCTGCGTGGAATAAACTCTTTACTTACTACTCATCGTTAAGGTAATTCTATGAACATAGAAACTTCGTAACATTTTAAATTTACAAGAAATAGGGAGTAATTACGTATTTCTATGAGACCTGAATTCATATTTTAATTATTTTTTTTAAACCTGCAAGCATTTGTCGCAGACCTCCCTAGACATATCTTGAAACCAGAGGCATTACCGCTATAGTCGAAATCTTCATCTCAAAATTTACGGAGCCTTTCTTTAACATCCACGTATGTCTCACATTAAACACGTTGCGTAGAAGATTGAGCTTTCGCCATCATGGAGAAACAAAAATAATAATCTCGAATACTATGGTACGTCTGTGAGACCTCCGAAGTCCCGAGAATACGAAAGAAAGCTCAGCAATAATGCAAGAGTAGCAAGCTTTCCCTCCAATAGAAAGATACACGGAAGATGGGTGTGAAGCATCACGAGACGAAAAATCGTTGCGGTCTTCTATTGCAGTAGCAGCGGCTTGATTGAAGCAGTGCGCAGTTATATTTCTTTTCACCTGAATGCTATTAAGCAAAAATATCTTCTGCATTCTTGAAACCCCACCTTTCTTCTCGTAGTCTTTTTCTTTCTGCTAGTAACATGTGACTGGGTTAATTTTTTCTTCTGGACGTATTCTGCATATAGTATTTTTATAAGAAAATTAAATATTCTTACTGTGTTTACGAATTGATCGAAGCAATTTCGTAGCCTATACATTATATGCTCCGTCAGGGGCGAAAATATATAAAATTTTGCAAGGAAGAAATCATGTCTGATGAATGGATATTGACATGGTTATGGGAACTGCTAGTCAAGAACATCCACATGGACGGCATGTGTTCTGGTACCGACACACAGTCTGTGCATGAAGAGATCGACACGGCAATAGGGTAGTCTGAGAGTGATTATGAAACGTCGACTATAGAAGCCCCAACTTTTGCAAACCGTGATACGTGTCAACGAAAGATTGGGAAACGAAATGGTTGAAGTATGTAGCTCCGACATAATTAGCGACTCTCCTTGGTGTTTCGTACGTGCGTCCCAGAAGTGAAACAGTCACAACATGATGTATCTGCCTCATAAGTAGTCCGCTAAAACGTGAATGTAGTTCGCGATAGTTGTTAACTTACCAAACCAAACGCTGGTATGAGACATGTTAATGTAATGCTGAACTGTTTGTAACCATTGTATATTGAAATATTTTTAGGTTAAGCAATATACTGTACGTATTTAACTCTTAACCCGAAACATCTCTTAAATGTGCTAACTAGACACCCCCGGTCTTGCAGACCTCAATGTCTTAACATGTAACTCCCCATAAGCTGACATAAATTAAGTGAATGGTGAAGTATTTCGTAAGTAGATGCAATAATATTCAGCGATTATAAAGACTTTGTTGATTACATTTATCAAAACGAACGCGAAACATCGTATGTGTTGTCATTTAGTAAGAGTCTTGAAATGATTGCTAATATTGCTACACCAGTTACGATATTCATGAGTGTGAATAAAAGATTGTGGAAAATGTAAACGAAAATAATAATTAGTTGAACTGGAAGATTAATTTGCATAATTTTTGCACAGTTGACGCACATTTTCCCACTACATTCTTGATAAACTGGCTGACCACTTCTGGTGCACTTACGCACCGTTTTGCTTTTCTTTGATGCACGATACTTAATACATGTGTTCCTCTTTTCCAATCCATCACTTGGTATGCCTCAAACATGTCGTCATCAAATGAACTATCCCGTATTTTAGATTTAGCAGGCATTTGCGCCAAACATCGATTTTTGAGTATAGTCCAGGCATTCCTCACCTCAAAATGTTGTGCTTTGGTGTTTTTCTTGCTCTAACAGACTCCGAACGTTCCCACTTGAAATTACCGTTGCCACAGGGATACTGTGTTTACTGTAATTACACTAGTTAACAGATTTAAACTTTTCCGCATCTGGTTTGTAAATGGGTGGATTTACCTAATATTGGGGTGTTGAATACATTGGTAAACTCAGTTTTTCTCTATGATGTCGTATCTCCTAGATACACAGCAGAATAAAAAAAAATGGTAATAGCGAAAATTGACACAATTAAGTCAAACAAAAATACACATTAAGAACGTTTGAAATCAATACTATTTTGTATGTATATATGGGCATGATGCCAATAAAAGGTCCAAATTAGTTCGAAGATATTTTCACCTTTAATCGTCTTTGGTTTTTGAAAAATGTGACGACGGAACTCTTCTTTCGTTTGCCTTTTCGTCACTCTCCTTAACAAGACCCCATCATCGAAGGGTTCCAATGGCCTTGGTAACGGTGTTTCACGGTTTCATCGCTTACAGCTCCCAAATTTTCTGGGAAGAAATCAAGGTGAGAAAGTAAAAAGTGAATATTAAGTGACTTTCTACACCCCATGTTTTTATAGTTGTTCAGCAGATAATTCACAATGGTAACATACTTTTTTGTCTTTTCTGTTACCCAAAAAACCCTTCACAATTGCTTTAAAAGAAGACCAAGCAGCTAATTGGATATCTGTGAGTATGGTATCAAAGGTTGGATCTTGCAGCAATTTTCTTATTTGTGGACCAAAAAATATACCCTCTTTCAGCAATGCCTCACTTAATTTGGGAAACTTTTAAGTGATTGAAGGCCTCATCATCTTTATCCAGAGCTTTCACAGAGTTCTTGTGAAGGGCCACTTGATATGAAGGGGAGGCAAAATGATTTTATCGGGCTCAACCAATGGGGTATTGTTCACGTTTACGTTTCCAGACTTCCCTATAGGCCCTTCCGTGATTGTATTGTGGTTCTTCGTGTCACGGCTGTCCCAAAGGCACAAAAAGCAGCCGTAATTCATGAGTCCTGCCTGTAAACCTCTAAGGAGTGCAACAAAGCTGCCATTCATGATGCTTGTATTTGATTGCCTCTAGCAGCAAAGCCATGGTTTCGTAAGTTTCTTTCATGTCTACTGCGTAAGCCAAAGGTGCCGATGGGAATGCATTGACATTATGCAGTAGTACTGCTTTCAAGCTGGTTTTACTGGAGTCAATAAATAGTCGCCACTCCTGTGGATTATGTTGTACACCTAGCTGAATCATCAGGCCACTGACATCTCTAATATACATATTGAATTCTGCATATCTAAATATTGCGCGAAGGAAGCACCTCTTGATCTGAAACAGTAAATTTTTGTCCCTGGAGCTAGAAGGTTCCGTTGTTGCAGTGAACTCCAACAGTTCAGTTTGCTCTTTCGAAAGTTTTAGATCGCGAACCAAATCGTTCAGGTCCTTTTGATTAAAGAGCTGAGACGAAGTGTCATGATATTGCAGTACTCTTCTATATGTTCAATACTTTCTGATTCACTTGACATGGTGTCTGGTTCCGTGGCTTCCAAGTTACGAACTGTAACAGGCAACCTTCATCAAGGAGCACAGGCAAGTGCACTGAAGATACATTTGGATACTTTGTTATGTCTAGTTTTGCTTGAATGTCCTGAAATATTTGTAAGACAGAGGAAACAGTCTGAATAATGGTCATTAGGCTCACACCACACAATCTGAATAGCGAATGGCATGGCTCGGCGTTTTCCTTTCAACCATTCGGTTAAGGTTGTCGTACAGGTTATGCAGGCAATTTGAGGTGCAAAATTTTTGATCACCAACAGGACAATCAAAATAGAATTTATATGCATTCTTAACCTAATCAGTGATTAGTCTTCTTTGGGCTTTTGGAGTGAATTTCCCATACACATAACAAAAGTTGTCGGGGTGGTTTAGACCGCAACGAGATTTATTAGTTGCCATTTTTCTTAGTGTAAGTTTTAAACACAAAAAGTTTACACTATCTTTCACAGGAAACACCCACTGAGAATCTCTTTCACACCACTGGATTACCACAACAACCATTTACTGACGATTTGTAGATTTTCTAGCTCTCCTCTACAAATCAAAAACAAACATCAAAACAGAAGAACAGCAAAAAACGAAATACTGAATACGAAAAATAAAAAACCTTAAAAAACTCAAAAATGGTACGTGCTGGAACATTTTGAAAGGTATATTCGGATTCTGCACATCAAAATAATACTTGTTGATGTATCACATCCTTGATGCAAAATGGCTGTTGACTAGTGTTATCTACTGTACAGGTCACAATAGGCTCATCTTCCAATGGAGTATCTTTCCTTATTTGCATAGCTCTGTTTTACTGTGAACATCAGCTACCACCAAATTAGAATCAGCATCAGAATCATCAAAAATGTCTTCGTCCCCTTTTCCTCTTCACGTGTATGAGGTAATTGCTCTTACACCCAGGAGTCAAAATTTGCATCAACTTCAGGCATCGTATCCCTCTTAGATAGTAGCTCAATGCTACAGTTAATAAAATAACAAATTCACGCGTATAATTAAATACAATAAAATAAAAATATCCGAAAAAGCAATTGAAAGCAAAATATGTATTAATTAAAAACATGTGGTCTATAGGACTTATTATTACACGTAATGTGAAACATGTGGTCAGACAGGCAGCCAGTTTGGCGCTCGCTTCTAAATAATACACACTATAGTTAGACGTGCAAGTCATACTGACTACTGAAATGTTGCTTTACGCCTGGGAAGTATTAAAACGAACACCATGAGAAAGAGAGACCGTGGCCTTTTGGAATGCTAACATCCTCGATGTATAAAATGAACGATGGGTCTGAGAGACCGAAGTTTCAGGTAAGGTTTAATTTAACCCTCAAATGGGATTGGGGTGTCCTTTTCGATACAAATAAAACTTCACATGCCAGCTATTTCCTTTGTTGATCATTCTGTTGTTGGCGGTTCCACAAACTTTGTCAGAAGTTGCTAACCAACCAACAGACACACTGGAGCCATTATCGAGCCGTCGGCTTTCTCAGAACACAGCTGTACGGCACGACACCATGTGTGTGTTCTCTACGTGGTCCTAAATGGGCAAGAAGTACATATCTATTTCCCGATATGACTTCAACAAAACACTGGCCAAGCAGCTCACTGAACCGTAGCTCAACGACATACTACCGAAAGAACTAAGAATAACAGTCGCGAGTTTTGAAAAAACATCTCCCAAAATCACAAACACCCACTCTGGATTTAAGCAGGAAATGATGTACTCTGTGTCCCCTGGCCAGCAAGACAAAAGACCAAGCAGTACTGTAACTGCTGCAGCCATCCGGTTTGCCAAATCTCTCGTTCAGTCATGTGTGAAGGGTATGGAGAGGAGAACTTAGTTAAATACTGAACATTTATGAATAACTGTTTATCAACTGATACGTGAAGTTCATTACATGCTAGTAATTTGACTTATTCACGTTATTTCTAACAGAATGAAATAGAGATTTAGGAACCAAGTTCTAAATTTTAAGACATTTCCAGGGGCAGATGTGGACTGACCACAATCTACTGGTTATAAAATGTACATTAAAACTGAAGAAACTGCAAAAGAGTGGGAATTTCAGGAGATGGGACCTGGATAAACTGAAAGAATCAGAGGTTGCAGAGAGTTTCAGAGAGAGCATTAGGGAAGGACTCACAAGAACGGAGGAAAGAAACAGAGTAGAAGAAGAACGGGTAGGTTTGAGAGATGAAACCGTGAAGGCAGCAGAGGATCAAGTAGGTAAAAAGACGAGTAGTAGTAGAAATCCTTGGGTATCACAAGAGGTACTGAATTTAACTGATGAATGGAGAAAATATAAAAATGCAGTAAATGAAGCAGGCAAAAAGGAATACCAACGTCTCAAAAATGAGAGCAACATGAATTAGAGGAAAATGTAAGGATGTAGATGCATATATCACTAGGGGTAAGACAGATGCCAACTACAGGAAAATTACAGAAACGTTTGTAGAAAAGAGCCACCTGTATTCATATCAAGAGCTCAGATTGAAAACCAGTCCTAAGCAAAGAAGGGAAAGAAGGAAGGTCGAAGGAGTGTATAGAGGGCCTTTACAAGGGCGATGTATTTGAGGGCAATATTGTGGAAATGGAGGAGGACGTAGTTGAAGATGAAATGGGAGGTATGATACTGCCTGTAGAATTTGACAGAGCACTGAAATACCTAAGTCGAAACAAGGTCCCAGGAGTAGACAGCATTCCATTAGAACTTCTGATAGTCTTGGGAAAGCCAGCCCTGACAAACAAAACTCTACCATCTGATGAGACAGGTGAAATAACCTCAGACTTCAACAAGAATATAATTCCAATCCCAAAGAAAGCAAGTGAAGACAGGTGTGAAAATTACAAACTATCAGTTTAATAAGTCACGGCTGCAAAATTCTTTACAGACGAATGGAAAAACTGACAGAAGCCGAACTCGGGGAGGATAAAATGTTGGTACACGTGAGGCAATACTGACCCTACGACTTATCTTAGAAGCTAGAGTAAGGAAGGCAAACCTACGTCTCTAGCAATTGTAGACTCGGAAAAAGCTTTTTACAATGTTGACTGGAATCCTCTCTTTCAAATTCTGAAGGTGGCGGGGATCAAATACAGGGAGCGAAAGGATATTTACAATTTGTACAGAAACCAGATGGGAGTCATAAGAGTCGAGGGGCATGAAAAGGAAGCAGTGGTTGGGAAAGGATTGAGACTGGGTTGTAGCCTATCCCAGATGTTATTCAATCTGTATATTGAGCAATCAATAAAGAAAACAAAAGAAAAATTTGGAGTAGGAATTAAAATCCATGGAGAAGAAATAAAAACTTTTAGGTTTGCCAGAGACTGCAAAGGAACTGAACGAGCAGTTAAACGGAATGGACAGTGCCTTGAGAGGAGGATATAAGATGAACATTAACAAAAGCAAAACGAGTATAATGGAATGTAGTCTAACTAAATCAGGTGACGCTGAGGGAATTAGATTAGGAAATGAGACACTTATAGTAGTAGATGAGTTTTGGTATTTGGGAAGCAAAATAATTGATGATGGTCGAAGTAGAGAGGATATATAAAATGTAGACTGGCTACGGCAAGGAAAGCGTTTCTGAACAAGAGAAATTTGTTAACATCGAGTATAGATGTGTCAGTAAATCTTGAAAGTATTTGTATGGAGTGTAGCCATGTGTGGAAGTGAAACACGGACGATAAATAGTTTACAGACAAGAAGAGTAGCTGCGGAAATGTGATGCTGCAGAAAAATGTTGAAGATTAGATGGGTAGATGACGTAACTACTGACGAGATACTGAATAGAACTGGGCGGAAGAGGAATTTGTGACTTTCTGAGGAATCAAGGGATCACGAATTTAGTACTGTAGGGCTGCGTGGAGGGTAAAAATCGTTTAGGGAGACCAGGAGACGAATACACTAAGCAGATTCAGAAGGATGTAGGTTGCAGAAGTTACTTGGAGATGATGATGCTTGCACAGGATAGAGTAGCATGGAGAGCAGCATCAGACCAGTGTGTGGGCTAAAGATCACAACAACAGACTAGTCTGAATTTGTGTGTTTCATTTCCCCTCACTGTTAAGTAGTGTTACGTAAATTTGCTTTCCTTTTGCGACTGGTGTTCAACTGATGATGTGTTTTGTAATAAATGCAAAGATGAAATTTATGAATAAATAGTTGCGGTGAAATTAAAATAAATTACTTTTCATGGCTAGAATAACGTGGTATCCTTTTCGATCTCACAACAGCATTTATGGCACAAGAAAGTCACAGCCCCACGTGAGTGTTTATGGTCGTAAGTTTTATAATGTGCTGGTAATAATTAAAATGATATTTGCTTGTATGGAACTAGCTGAAAATCGTTAAAGTTATCTTTAGCCGAGAACACCTCATATGGGAGTTAGCACGTGACAACAATAGGCTCGAGTGCTAGCGCGGTAGCCCTAGCTAGCAGTGGTAACGACTTTTCGATAGCGTATACTACCAAAAGGAGGTGGGGGTGGGGCACATTACGTTCAACATAAAAAATAAACGAAACACAAATTACTTCAATCGTTTCTTGCTTTTATTAACAATGTATTTGTAAAGCTGTGCTGATAAGCAGTATGTTGGATCCAGAGCCTGGGTGTATCTTATAGTGGTGTATTACTACAGACCGATACACGAACGATTGCGGTTCGCGCTTATCGAGGCACGGACGGGGAGTGCAATGTTTACGATTCCAAGCGACAGTTGCGGTATGCGTATGTACAGGTTTTTCGCTCGAAGAAAGCGTGTATCCTGCAAATTATGTCTCTCGCTTGCTTATGCAAAATTTATCACTTACCACAACAATCAGCGATGACATCTCGCAAGAAATGGAACTGAAATTCAGTAAACAACTCGCTACGATGACGTTTAATGCTTGCATTAGATACGGCATTCACAGCAGAGTGCTCAGAACAGTACCGAACGCTCATTGGCTGTCGGAGAATACGTGACGTAGGTGTGCAGAATAAGCGTAAACTCGACTGCCATCGTTCGTGTCTCCAACTAAAACACCAATGCATCAGTAAGATACACTATCAATTCTGTGTTATTTTACAACCACAACCAAACAAAAGTTAACAATCGCAAATTTCGTTAATTGTTGACTTTTCTTGCCAAAACACCAAGTACCCCAGTCGCAGATAAAACTGTCAAAACTACTGAACACTGAGTGGCAAGAAGACTTGCTGAGTCGACGGCTGAAGGCGAACACAATAAAATACTCAGTAAACATTAAAAATCATTTATTGCTGCTAGTTTCAGCAATCAACAAAAAATTTTTGTTACCTTCAATTTTTTGGTCAACGTCGTTGCTTGTTGTAAACTTCAAATTACTACGAATGAATAATTCTGCCTGCACCGCATTTACACTCAATTTTTTTCTTGCATCTGAAGATTCTTCCCACACAGGCGTTGCTACATGGAACCGCCATTATCCTGTTAACAATTTCTTTCATGTTTGGTTTTTCTTCTCCGTTTAAGAAAAGTCTTCCGCGAAAACCAGTTTGTGGATGTAGAAGCTTGTTCCAAAGCTTAATTCAGTATACGGGTCTCCTCGTGCAAACTATTTTTATGAATGTCTTCTTGTATACCCATTAACAATGATGTTCCTAATGCACATACATACCCTACGTAGGTGTTAATCTTCCTACATTGACGTAACCAAAATCTCAAAACGAGAGTTTCTTTACTAAACCCGTTTTAAAATAATCTTCAGGTTCTTGATTAGGCTTACGAGATGGCAGGCCCTTAGGCCTCTTCACACATTTATTAAGAGCCATGAGATGTTGTCTATCTTGCATTTCTAAAATCTGAATTTTCGTACATGTAAATTAATGAAACTTCCTGGCAGATTAAAACTATGTGACCGACCGAGACTCGAACTCGGGACCTTTGCCTTTCGCGGGCAAGTGCTCTACCATCTGAGCTGCCGAAGCACGACTCACGCCCGGTACTCACAGCTTTACTTCTGCCAGTACCTCGTCTCCCACCTTCCAAACTTTACAGAAGCTCTCCTGCGACCTTGCAGAACTAGCACTCCTGAAAGAAAGGATATTGCGGAGACATGGCTTAGCCACAGCCTGGGGGAGGTTTCCAGAATGAGATTTTCACTCTGCAGCGGAGTGTGCGCTGATATGAAACTTCCTGGCAGATTAAAACTGTGTGCCCGACCGAGACTCGAACTCGGGACCTTTGCCTTTCGCGGGCAAGTGCTCTACCATCTGAGCTACCGAAGCACGACTCACGCCCGGTACTCACAGCTTTACTTCTGCCAGTACCTCGTCTCCTACCTTCCAACCTTTACAGAAGCTCTCCTGCGAACCGAAGGAGAGCTTCTGTAAAGGTTGGAAGGTAGGAGACGAGGTACTGGCAGAAGTAAAGCTGTGAGTACCGGGCGTGAGTCGTGCTTCGGTAGCTCAGATGGTAGAGCACTTGCCCGCGAAAGGCAAAGTTCGAGTCTCGGTCGGGCACACAGTTTTAATCTGCCAGGAAGTTTCACATCAGCGCACACTCCGCTGCAGAGTGAAAATCTCATTATGTAAATTAATGTCACTTCGTACCATGTTACACTGTCATGCAAAGAGATAATCGGATGCTGTGTTGTACCGACATGTACACTGTCGGATGTAGGATGCATGTATATCGTAATTCTGTTCATTTCACATAGGATATGAGCGGGAACTTTTGGGCTACGAGATGTCGAACTGTTCGCAAGAGCTACGAACGCTCTGAAGCGCGGGAGGGGAGGGGGGGGGGGGTCACTGGGATTTGCGGACGGAGTCCCGACCCATGGAGCACAGCTTTCTCTTTTGATGTCACGTCTTAGGGGCCAGGGCGACAGAAGCTCACTACTCTTACAAGCCTTACGTTTTTTTGACAGGAAAGCTCCAGCTTGGCGCCAAGGCTGTGCTATTGTTTGGGATATTTCGGAGAAATTGTCGCCGAACTGTACGTGATGGCAGGCGTAATGGCACACCCGTCGACAGCACGCCGCCTTACGCCATACTGTCGGTAATAAACGAAGCTCCGTCCTGTTGGGTTTCAGTCGATTTTTCAGCCACCGAAAATTTGAATTGAGGTTTCTCAGTAATGGCATCCGTAGAACCCTTTTGCCTCCTAAGGTGATATCATGGTATTGCGCCCGATTACCTACTTGTTTATCGATATTATAAACTTCATTTCTCTTTTCTTCCCCTACTCGTAGTAAGGAAACACACTAAATTCCATACCGTGTCCTTTGTACTGAGCTCTTGCGAACACCTCTTTCAGATGAGGGCTATTTACAGTATATATTTAGTTCTAGTTCATATCATGCTTATTCCTTGCAAGATGTCATGATCAACTGTGTGTTCCATTCCAAGAAACTAAATGTCATTTTAATATTTGGGATATTAATCATTTCTGATCATCACATTCGGAAGGGAACTTCGATCAATTAATTTAATAAACAAATTACATGAGAAGCTAGTCACCCGACGTCGGATTTATATATACCATGGCCATTATAAGATCGCGTTACACACCTTGTGCAGGTTCACTATAAACCAACATGGGTGTGATTTGCATGACGTCATTCTGCCTCCTAGCTTGCTTATCAGTTACAGAGTCCCACGTTAGCAAACACGCGGCTAGTTCCCACGCTACGTGAGCTTCATTCTTAAATTAGTGTCTTGTGGGCGCTGGCGGCGACGGCCGAATGCAGAGAAAGAAGGAGACGAACAGTGAAGGTACACGTATGCAGTACGCGCCAGCTGACAACAGTGCACCGGATGTTTATTGATTTTATTTTCCGAATCAACAAATAACTCAGTGATATGAATCGGAATCCTAAAAATACCGAACCACTCATACTACAGTATCTAACACCGGACACGAAGCTCTAATAACGAACAGTTTGGTAAAAAAACCGAACATCTGGCAACCCAGTGTGTAAATAGGGTGAAGACACTGAACATGTTGATTATGATATTCGTTGAAAAAATGTCGTGTCTCCTATTACACAACAGTCAGGCTCCAATTCTTGGATTACGTTAAATCGAAAAATTAAAACAATACGTTTGTTTGCATGGCCACCTTCCGCAACAGCTGTTAAAATCAGTTATTATTGGTCTTCCGTTTTGAGCTTATTGCAATTTAATTACACCAGATGCGTTTCGCTTTTCTTTAATAAGTATCTAGCGTAGTTGTTTGGGTTTCCTTAGATAATCTCCAAACCACTGCTCCTTTCCTCCCTGTTAGTAGCGATTAACGTAGAAAGAGTTTTACATATGCACGCGGCAGTTTTTGCCATTCTGCAATATTTCTTGCGCTACAACTTGGATTATTTACACTCTACTTTTGTAAACTGAACGGAAGTTATGTGCGTTTCTCACTCTGCACAGAATTCTGTGCTGAGTGAGAAACATACAAAGCTCCAGCTCAATTTACAAAGGTGAAGTGTAAAAAACCCAAATGCAGCGCAAGAAATATTGCAGAATGGCAAAAAATGCCAAGTTCATATGTAAAACTAAGTCTTTCTACGTCAATCGCTACTAACAAGGAGGAAAGGAGCAGTGGTTTGAAGAAAACGTAGAGAAACACCAATAACCATGGAAAAAGCTCTATGAAGAAAAGCGAAACACGTCTGGTTAATTCTCTTTAATGAAATTCCATTAAGCTCAAGACGGAAAACCAATAATAACTGATTAAAACGATGAATCTGTTAGCAGGATTCATTGAAAACTGAAAATGTTTTCTTCACAATTTTAAAATGTACAGTACATGGCCGGTTTACAATATTTATAACAGGTGGGCATGAAGTGTGTTCCTTTACTCGTATGCAAATACAGAACTGAATGAAGTTTTATGAATGTTACAAAAAAGTGGCCAACGCGTCTGGCTGTCATGTGGGACCAGGTTCGATTGCCGGCCGGGTCGGAGATTTTCTGCACTCGGGGAATGGATGTCTTCTTGTCGCCGTCATCATTTCACCTGGATCGACACGCAGGTCGCTTAATGTGCTGTCACCACGGCCACTAATGCCAAACGATCATTTCACATCGCGATTTCATTTTCTTCCATGCCGTCAAGACTTTCATAGTGGCTAAACTAACGTTAGAAAACAAATGTGAAATTTTGTTGTAGATGTTCGCGCTTCAACGTAACTAGAATCATTTTTGATGTTTCGAATACCTAGCGTGGGTAGCTACAGCTCATAACGCAGATAACCAATGAACCTAATGAAGAAATGAGTTCTCTGACAAGACAGGAAGTACGTCTAAGAACGCTGCCTTCCATAGAACTACTGTGAAAACCTCCGCCAGGCAGCCACACGCAAGACGTGCAGTAACAGTCAGCTTGCCTTCTTCGCTAGTTTCACGCTTTCAGCGGCCGTAACGGAAACGCCAGAGATAAGCTACAGGCGTAGTCAGCAGAAGGCGGAGCCACAGCGCGGTCGGGGTGGGGACGCAGAGCCGCGGAGGGGGCGGTGCCTCGCTACTCCCACGCGGCGCGTGTGTCTCGGCCCCCGCGGAGTCCGCTGCAGCTCAGGAAACGCGTTTTCAAGAAAAATACTCTCGTCGGCCCACGCTTAGCTCCACGCGGCAGTTATCAGTTACGCAATAGCCCCGTTACGGAACTATGTCAACACAGCTTCAAGAACTACATAGCCTTTACGAGTAGAACGTATGACATTTTATCCATCCTCTAGACAATATAAATTTATTTAGAACTTTGTCGCCATCCCGTGCTTGCCGTATACAAGCTACCACTAGTGCTCGAAAAATCCTGCATTTCGACTAGTAAGCAGTATTCATACACGGAACACAAGTAGACATTTCTACGATTCCGGCAAAGTATCGATTTTCGTCATATTCTGATATGACCCCGAAGTCAAGAGTCAATCATTATGAAATTGTTGACAGTTCAGTGTCCTGTCGAAATACAAGGGCAGTGTTGCTTGGTATGGTGCCGAAGCATGGGTACTGCGCCCGTGAAGAGAGGGACTTGTACTTTGATGCCTTCGAATAATAGATTTGGGGAGAATGGAATATGTGAAAAAGACATACAAAATACGGGATGAGGTTGCATTAGACAGGGTGAATGAGAAAGGGCAAGGGAAACGAAGAGAAGAAAATGAAATAATAATAATATGATGATGATGATAAGGGCAGTGTTGCTTGGTATGGTGCCGAAGCATGGGTACTGCGCCAGTGAAGAGAGGGACTTGTACTTTGATGCCTTCGAATAATAGATTTGGGGAGAATGGAATATGTGAAAAAGACATACAAAATACGGGAGGTGGTTGCATTAGACAGGGTGAATGAGAAAGGGCAAGGGAAACGAAGAGAAGAAAATGAAATAATAATAATATTATGATGATGATGATGTCCTCCTCGGCGTGTCCGGCGACAGCGACTCCGTCAGTCTTCCCTGTCCTTGTTGTGGTAGGCTCGGATGTGGCTCGCGAATCCGAATTTCGCTTTGAATATCCTGTTGCATGAAGCACAGTGAAGTTGACCAGCAGAGTTGTAAGTATACGTGTACACAGGCTTGAGCTGAGATTTTCGGAGCTCTCTTTTAGCATCCAGGTTCATTAGACGCTTTTGCTCGAATTGTTCGATGCTCTTATGTACAGTTGATCGCCACTCCGATCGGCGCAATGCTAGCTCCTCCCAACGGTTGCTTGGAATGCCACAGGCTGCAGGGTGGCGTTTAATGGTGTCTTTATATCGCAGGTGTTGACCACCTTTCCTCCTCTTCCCGCACGAGAGCTGCGAGTAGAACACCGCTTTAGGTAGCCTACTGTCATCCATGCGTTCTATGTGACCACTCCATCTCAGTTGATGTTTCATTATTAAAGCTTCAATAGCAGCCAGTTTCACGCGGCGCAAAATCTCCGTGTTTGGGACACGGTCTTCCCATTTGATGCGCAGAATTGATCTCAGACATCGAAGATGAAATTTATCTAGCTTCTTAATGTCAGCTTTGTAACAGCACCAGGTTTCCGAGGCATAGAGTAAGTTGGA
The DNA here is from genome assembly GCF_021461385.2 of Schistocerca piceifrons. NCBI lineage: Eukaryota > Metazoa > Arthropoda > Insecta > Orthoptera > Acrididae > Schistocerca > Schistocerca piceifrons. The sequence continues at coordinate 497,318,141 of NC_060139.1, read as the reverse complement.
TAATACTACTGCTTTGTAGACTGCAATTTTTGTTTGTAGTTTGATATCATGTGATTTCCATACTCGGTCATTAAGCTTACCGAAGACTGAGGCTGCGCTGGCTATACGCGCTGCGATTTCCGTTGTCAGGCTGTTGTCACTTCTAATTTGGCTTCCCAGGTATTTGAAATTTGACACATTTTGCAAGGGTTTGTTATTTATCTCAATACTGGAGTCAACTGCATGAAGACCTCTAAGTGGCTGTTTGAGAACTTGCGTCTTAGTGATGCTAATGGCTAAGCCAAATCTTCTGCAGGAGGCATTTAGCAGATTTATGTAAGTCTGAAGAGTTTCGCAAGAATTAGCCATCATGCATACATCATCCGCGTAGAGAATCTCTAAGATGGATAGTTTGGTTACGCGACTTTTTGTTCTGAGGCGAGAGATGTTGAAGACACTTTTGTCTGTCCTTGTGTCGAGACTAATTTTATTACTACAGGCTTTGGTCGCGTCTCTCATAACAACTGCGAAATAAAGTGAGAAGAGTGTGGGAGCCAGAAGACAGCCTTGTTTTACACCACATGTCACGGGAAACTGTTCTGAGAGCTTGTCCTCATGGCGGATTTTTGCCATCATGTTTTCATGAAACTACCGAATCAAACTGACAATTTTGTCAAGGCACCCAGTTTTCTTTAGTATGATCCAGAGAGCTTCCCGTGGGACACGATCAAAAGCTTTTTCCAGGTCTACAAAGCACATGAACAAAGGCCGATGTTGCTCTAAACTTTTCTCTTGCATTTGTTTGACAACAAATATTGCATCCACTGTGCCTCTGTTTGGGCGAAAGCCACACTGGGTCTCTGGTAGCAGTTTTTCTGCAAAGTGTGTTAACCGGGTGTTAATTATGTGGGCAAGGACTTTTCCCGCTGCTGAGAGAAGAGAAATGCCCCTGTGGAAGCTGCAGTCTGATATGTCACCCTCGCCTTTATAGATATTGGAAATACAAGCATCTTTCCAGTCTTGTGGAATCATTTCATACTCCCAAATCCTTAAGATCAGAGCAAACAATGGTTTCTTGATGTTTGGCCCCCCATATTTATATAGCTCTGATGGCAAGTTATCTAATCCTGCTGTTTCGTCATTTTTCAGCTTAGCCAGTGCTGAAATGAATTCGTCGTAGGAAGGGGCATCCGCAAGTTGTTCCTCAACTGGCAGGTCTTCAAGTGCTTCTATGTATGGAATATCGGTTGTCTGATGGTCGGGATTAAGAACGTCATTAAAATGTTCCGCCCACCGAGACAGGATGTCACTCTGTTGCGTCAGCCGACAACTTTTATCTTTGTTATAGACTGGTGCTATCTTCCCAACTCTTGGACCAAAGATAGTTTTCAGGGACTCAAAGAATCTGCCCGTTTGGTGTGTGTCAGCATATAACTGTATTTCATTTGCTTTATTTGCCCACCAACTGTCTTAGAGAGCACGTACCTTCACTTTCAGATTGTAATGCGCTGCTCTACGCTTGTTATCATCAGGGGTGCGAAGAGAGGTTCTGAAATCATTAATTAGCTTTCTGATCTCTGGATCTGAGTCGTCAAACCAGTCCTGGTGCTTCTTCTGAGGCTTTCCCAAGACTTCAGAAGCACAGCCACGCAGTCTGCTAGCGTATGCACTCCACTGTTCATCTACAGGGGCAGATTCAGATATCAAAAGGCCATCGACACCAAATTTTTCATCCAATTTTGCTCTCATAGTCTGATCATTGGCCAAGATTTTTCAGGACAATTTTGTTGGTATTTTGTGTGAAGCTCGGCGTGGTGCCTTCAAAGTTATCTTTAATTTGGACCTCACGAGTCGATGGTCTGTCCATCCCTGAGCGCCTCTCATTGCACGTGTGACCAGTACGTCACCAAGATCTTTTTTCCGTACTATCAAATAATCCAGAAGGTGCCAGTGTTTCGATCGCGGATGCATCCATGTCGTTTTATATTTTTCAGGCAGACGAAAATATGTATTTGTCAGACAGAGTTCAAACTCGGCACATAGAGTTAGAAGATCCAAACCATTCGAGTTGCATTTTCCAATCCCATGGCGACCGAGGACTCCATTCCAAGCACTGAAATCATTCCCAACACGAGCATTAAAATCACCAAGTAACAGAAGTTTATCTGCAGAAGGAAAATCCCTAAGGACATGTCGGAGGTCTTGGTAGAACTTGTTCTTCTCTTCATCCGGAGATGGCAATGTAGGTGCGTATACATTGATCAAGTGAAGATATTTCTTAGATGCCAGGTGAAGTCTAAGTGTTATTATTCTGTCACTGATACCTTTTGGGAGTTCTGTTAGTGAACATGCCAATTTATTGCGAATGGCAAAGCCTACCCCACTTTCCGCCCTTTCAGTGGATGATTTTCCACTACAGTAGTAGGTATAACCTCCGAGCGGTTCACATAACTGTCCAGAGTCACTAACATGTGTTTCACTTATGGTAACATGTGTTTCACTTATGGCGGTAATGTCGATGTTATATCTAGCCAATTCCCTTGCGATAAGTCCTGTCTTTCTCTCTGGGCACTGATTATGGTCGTTATCCTGTAAAGTACGGACGTTCCAGACTCCAATCATTAGATATTTAAGGTAACTGTTTATTTTATTATTTTTTTGACCGCATATGTTAGTGAACAAGTGACCGCGGTTTGCCACTTGTGCTGGGTTGAGACGGGCTATGTTTACGCCATCTTTTCTAGGCCCCTCCCTGGATTAGGGAAAGCAGAGCGATCCTAAATAGGGCTGCTTTGTCGTCTGACGAGCTACCGAACCAGTCCTCCCGTCTCTCACGAGTACCAGAACGACCATCACCGTCTGACCGCCTAACGTGCAGAGCACCAACTAAGGTTCAGGTACACCAAACCCTTGCCTCACCATCAGTACTCCATCGCCGCAGGACTTTCAAAGCTCATAGTCCATTGAAACTTTGCCGGAGCCATCTGCGCGTGAAGGTATTTAAAGTGGACAAGCAGTTGCGCAGATGCAGATCCACTCTCTCGTCCTCTGCCTCTGGTTGGCAGTGGATCGTAGGGCCGATACGACTGGCAAGAGGCAGGGGATGCAGTGAATGGCCATATGCCACTGGAAGTATCCTGACATACGCCCTTAAGGCACATCACAGGTGCCTTGCTTCGTCGGTACAGAAGCCGTGAGTGTTTACCTATCGATATTACCCGCCTCCTACACCGATGAAGAGACTGACAGAAGGGAAGAAGGAAAGGGAAGGGAAGAAGGAAAGGGTAGGGACTGGAAGGGAAAGGGAGGAAAGGACGGTAGGTCGTTGTGAGGCACACTTCGTCTGGCTCCTCTGCTGAGACCTGACCTGCTAGGTTGAACCTGCCAGTAGATACGCTACCACCGGTATAGCTCTCAGCATCACAGGAACACGCAAACTCTCCCACCCGCACGGACAGTGCTACGATAAGGTGGTGCCTCCAGGGAGATGGAAATAATAAAGGAGGCATCGGAAGAAATGATGACTGTGAGGAGAATCACGTTACTTAATTTTGTTCTCAATTCAAAACTTTCAGCAGAATAATTTACACAGTGCTATCGAATCACGTCTAATACATTACATTCAGGGATAGGCTTCACGATACTCCAGGCAATGTAAGGAATGACACTTGAGTACTTCCTTAAATGTGTATTTTCAAAGGAAGGCCTAATAAAATCTTCATTCTTTTTTTTTATTTTTCTTCTGTGTGGGGTCTTTTCACTTAAAATCAGCCTCATGGGTAAGACCCAATCGCGTTTCGTTATTTGTTTTCGACGTGTCTTTGGTGGCCAGTGATACAACACAGGAACTGGAACATGCAACTTTTTTTACTTCTTGATTGTGCCATTAATCTCTGGTTAAACGCTGTAAACTAGTTTTTGCCGAATAAGTTTCTTTCAAATCTTAGTAACTCTTCGATTATTTGTCACATCTCTCTCGTGCTGGTCTTAAACACACACACGCACACACACACACACACACACACACACACACACACACACATTTTATGTCTTCACTGTCACTACTTAACACGTAAAAACCTATCGAAAACTTCCGAAAATTGTTTTTCACATCTCGCAAATAAATTATTTCCAATCTTCTCTACATACCACTGGGATTATATCAACAACAAACAGATTTTGAGGTTTAGCAATGGTATTTAAATAACTTAATTACAAGCTAAGTCAAAGATCAGGAATATCACAAATGGTTTTAGCAACCAAGGAATCAACATATTATTTGAACTCCTAGCAAATCCCAGTCGTCACTTATGCATAAGTTACAACGTGGACCAAACATGCTATTTACTACAGATGTTTGAATTGTCACCCATGATAAGATATCCTCACGTCCGCCGCAGCTTTCTTAGGCAGTGTAGTCTCGGTATTAATGTTGGGCGGCGCGCATTGTAACAGATTTTATAAACATTCAGAGCGCAGTGTCTTCATTACCACTGTCCACAACATGCTTCCCACGCTACACCCTTAACTCACGAAGTGTTTTCTCTCAGACTGCGAGAAAATTTTCTAACATTCTCTCTCCAAAGTCAATTCTGGCGGCATTCTTCTATAGCCCTCCTACCCTCCTTAAGCAGCGATCCCTACAACGTTTTACTGTCGGTTGTTGTGTCAACTTCTTTGTTTCTTGTTAACATGTGCTGGGATCTTACGCGTATCGTGAACTACATACTTGTTTTCTTCAGTATAGTACAAAAAATGTTTGGAGGTATCTGTCAATTTTAACGATACCAAGCTTAATGAAATAAATGACCGCGATCAAGATCAAGCATTAGACGGAAAAGACAATGATTTTGCAGCAACCACTGATCGTAACTCTGATGGCGAACAAGAGGATCATTCTGAGGAAGACCTTTTGGGCCATGGCGATGCGCACCCACCTGTATCTCTAAAAACTACTAAAAGTGCTGGTTAAAATCAAATAATACAGGGCGTCCCATTCGAAAGAGGCCCCACAAATATATATTATGTGGTGTCACCGCCAGACACCACACTTGCTAGGTGGTAGTGGTAGCCTTTAAATCGGCCGCGGTCCATTAGTATACGTAGGACCCGCGTGTCGCCACTGTGATAGCAGACCGAGCGCCACCACACGGCAGGTCTAGAGAGACGTCCTGGCACTCGCCCAGTTGTACAGACGACTTTGCCAGAGATGGATGACTGACAACTACGCTCTCATTTGCCGAGACGATAGTTAGCATAGCCTTCAGCTACGTCATTTGCTACGACCTAGCAAGGCGCCATAGCCGTTGATATTATTTTATATTGTGGTTATAACATGTACAATCAAGAGCGATGTTCTACAATTATGGATTAAAGTTAAGTATTACAGCAACTGCGTCCATTTTCTAAGTTCTCATCTCCTTTAACTGTTCCAGACCTCACGCCATCCTGCGTGAGCTTATAGCGTGCATTTCGGCCTCCTCTAACAACACGGTGTTGGCACTTCCGCCAACACTTCATATTACAGTTAAAGGCTTTGAATAAAAATCAGGAAATGAAATTCACATGTCATACCTTATCCATGGGGAGATAAAGGTTAATCACGAAACGTACTGGAAGTGACCATTCTCGACTCGCAAACACAATTGCAAACAACGTGCAGATTCTCAAATGTTACTGCCAGAAACTCTGGTGTCACTGGAAGGATTTCACGGACGATGTTATCTCGTAAATCTTCCACGTTGTGTGGTTTGTTCCTGTAGACCTTGCCTTTTAGGGTACCCCAAAGGAAAAAGTCAGTCGGTGTCAAGTCAGGCGACTTTGGGGGCTACAGTCCTTTCGAAATCGCTCTGCAGCGACGCTGTGATATTGCACAGAACACGCCAATCTTTTGTGAATGCAGGGGTTGCTCGACCAGTGCATGTGGATTTTCATTACACAACAAACCTGTATTCTGGGAGTTTACATAGCCAATGAGGTGGAACCACGCCTCTTCACTGAATCACGCGTACTGCTATATTCCTGGCCCCTGAGCAATAAACCAGCGGCAAAATGTAATGCGTTTGTCTTAATCATTGACATTCAATTCAAATGGTTCAAATGGCTCTGAGCACTATGGGACTCAACATCTATGGTCATCAGTCCCCTAGAACTCAGAACTACTTAAACCTAACTAACCTAAGGACAACACACAACACCCAGTCATCACGAGACATTCAATTCTCGACCAACTGTAAACCTATATGCATAGATGCCGGCTTTCTACGGAGCTCTGTGACATGTGCTGCGTGACGTTCCTCGTGCCTGGTATAACGTCGGATAGACTTCGCAGGCGAGGCCAACAATCATTTAATGACAGCCGTCCCTCGCCGTGAAGACCCAACACCGTTCTATTGTCCATCTTTTTCACTAAATATTGTACGCAGCATTTAGGTCACCAAACCGGAGAACATACGTTCGCTCGCGTGTCTTAATGGCACCAGTAATCCAATACCGTTTCACAAGAAAACTCTTCAACATAATAGCGATACATCGTCGCTAAACACTTATCCAGCTACAGTGTCAAACGTCACAAATTACAAGGTGCAATTTCAGCGGAATGATTGTGGGGCCTCTTCCGAGTGGGACACCCTGTATGTTGTGAGCGATAGTAAGGCCAAACGTAAATTCTAGGAAACTGTCAATTTTCCAGATTTTCTTATTGTAGTAGCTATTGAGTGCAATTTTTTCGTGCAAGTTTATAATTTAGAACTTAGTTTTGTATGAAAATTTACTTGCAACAGAGATGATATAAATTTTCAGAATGTAAAATTCAGTTCTCTTAAAAATTCGTTTATGCGTACTGTAAAAAAACGCACAAAAGTAGATTTTGTGTGATGAAAAATAAAATAAAACACTCTTTTTATTTAGTGCAATAAAATCAACACGAAGTAGTTAAACAATACTTACGTAACTGTAAAAATAAATGTTATGTAACTTATGTAAAAATTTTGAAATGATTTATGCTTCAAATCCCAGCTAGTACTAAGAGATCCCAGAGACCACACCTCGTAGCACATTTTACAAAAAAACCACCTCTTCAGTTAAAGGTTAAGACTACCTAAGATTTATCCGCTTAGTATCACAGGCCAAAAATAAGCGGGAAAAAAATCAAAAATTTTAAGTACATAAATAATCAGGTAAATGTTAAATTCTCACTTATACCTCTGTCAACTGTTCGGCATCAAATTATTTTACTTCTTTATTACTTTTGTTCTATATGAACTTAACAGTGCTTTGGTACGCGTTCTCGCTACAGCGATTTCAAAAAGTATTTGTCCGAGCACAGCGTGCAGAATGTAACTAGCACAATCATAAAAATATTGCTAAGGAACGTGCAAAAACATTTGTATCACACTATCTGTGTTCTTGCATTATTTCAGATCATGCCCCTGTTGGTGCTAAACTAGTATTCGTGTAGCAAACAAGATGCCAGGCTATGGGGCTGCACTGACTGACACACACACACACACACACACACACACACACACACACACTTTCCTTGTGCAATCGAATATTTAAATAATATAGGTCACAAAAGTCACGAAATTGCAAAAGAAAAAAGAAATTTTCCTCCGGTTCTTTCGTAACGGAAAACCGTTTCAAGAAATTAGGAAAACCATTGGGCGACCGAACCGTATAGTGAAGACTGTTATATACAGGTTTAAACAGAGCAAAACAGTACACAACCATTACCGAGGATGTCATCTCACAGTTCTATCAGAGATGGAAAACGGCATCTACTTACAGAAGTTTAGAAAAATACAATACTACACGCTCCAAAACTTGCTATTTCAGATCAAATACGTTTAGGAAAGTGCTGTATGAAGCTAAAAAGCCCATAGAAAACCTTCCATCACTAAAATCAACAGAACGAAGCGAGTTGCATTTGCAAGAAAACATAAATCTAATCGGTTTGAAAAAGGTTGTATTTAGTGACGAGATTCGATTTGAGCTGTTTTAAGCTAAATGGGTGACCAACAGTGCCAAGCAAAAATAATTGTTAACTTCAAAAGAAAAATATAACAGCCTCAATTAAACATGGAGATGGTTCAGTACTTGTCTGGGTATGTATGTGCGCAAATGATGTGGGGGCTTTGTATTTTATTGATGGAATTATGGATCACAAAGTTTATGCAAACGTCCTAAATAATATTGGTCTTCCTGATGATTATCCAAAACATACAGCTCTAGATGCAAGACCGGCTGTTGTACAACACTCCCCGCTGGATGCCGACACCATCGCAATCAAAGTCGACAAAAATATGACGAGCCCCCAGATAGGCAACAGATACTATCTAAAGAATGCTCTGCTAGAGGAATGACATAAAATTACAGAGCAAGCAACAGAATCTCTGGTGAAATCCAGAAGACGAATGGCGAGTATAGTGGGTGCTAATCGCACATTCTGTGTTCAGAGTGTCATTTTCAGTATTGCAAAAAAAAAAAAAAAAAAAAAAAAAAGGTTCAAATGGCTCTGAGCACTATGGGACTTAACATCTGTGGTCATCAGTCCCCTAGAACTTAGAACTACTTAAACCTAACTAACCTAAGGACATCACACACATCCATGCCCGAGGCAGGATTCGAACCTGCGACCGTAGCAGCCGCGTGGTTCCGGACTGAGCGCCTAGAACCGCTAGACCACCGCGGCCGGCTTCAGTATTGCAGACTAATACTTTTTTGCATCCTAAACTGCTTTTTTTAAATTTCGAATGTTTAACTATGTTTATATAAATAGAGTCTGACATTTCTCATGCGTACACACCCTTAAACTTAAACCAAGTATTAGGCGAATACTTTTTGGAGTCATTGTAAGTAAGCAGAAAGATTAATCACGGAGTGTTGAATTTTAAAACGTAAATTAAATATGCTCCCATTTTTGATCAATTGGCGGTCTTCCGCTGGGAAACATATTTTAAAGACACTAGGCGATGCTGCGTCTTGGCTGTAGATTATTCCGTAAATCTGTTATTCGCAGAACTTCTAATTAATATCTTTTTCTTCGACGGCTGGTGATCATTCAGATTCAGAAACACGCTATCACAGCCCAGAGTGAGAATAATCAAGTAAAAAATCATAGCTTAAAGAAAAACGCAACTTCTTGTGAATTGCTCGAAAGAAATTAGTTTCTGCACTGGTTGTTATTTTTACATCCATTTTACTTTTATTTTATATACTTCGACGTTTTCGACTGCGCACTAATTTTCAAGCAACTATACACATATAAAAAAATCTTAATTAGAAAACGAGGTACAATGAATAATTGGTTTTACTCACCAGACTAAAATACCACTTAACAAATGTTTAACCACTTAAAACACGGATGTATTGAGTTCTGACTTAAGACTTCCTGTTTGCAAAAAACCGGTGAGATGTTCCGTTACACGTGAAACCACAAATACCGCAGCGGTTATTCTTACGTAATGGCCTTACTCTTCAACAACTCAAGCTACCGGAGAGAAGTGCCAACAATACAGAAAAACATCAACAATCATAAATAGCAGCTTCCTCCACACTTCAAAGAAATGTTTACTATAAAAAAACACTTAACGATAAATCAGTTTGGTGGGGTGACTACGTTGAGAAAATGGTGAATGACCAGCATTGCAGTAACATTTCTTAATACTGCGAATACTTACAACGTAGTATCCATCATCCAGGTAGCATACAACCAGCACATAAATAATAATCCGCGGTTCATGGATTCCATGGCTGTTGTTTACCAGAGGGAAAATTTTAACCTATATCGCAATAATTAATGCCTAATGATGAGCATAATGCCATGGGTAATCGGCAGTTCTCTTGTCTCGCAGATATTGCGAAAACTGAAGACTGCATCTTTACTATAAAAAAACACTTAACGATAAATCAGTTTGGTGGGGTGACTACGTTGAGAAAATGGTGAATGACCAGCATTGCAGTAACATTTCTTAATACTGTGAGTACTTACAACGTAGTATCCATCATCCAGGTAGCATACAACCAGCACATAAATAATAATCCGCGGTTCATGGATTCCATGGCTGTTGTTTACCAGAGGGAAACTTTTAACCTATATCGCAAAAATTAATGCCTAATGATGAGCATAATGCCATGGGTAATCGGCAGTTCTCTTGCCTCGCAGATATTGCGAAAACTGAAGACTGCATCTTTGGCAAAAATTTGCAAATCTTCCAAATTTATCCGTACGACGGACGAGGTGTTCTGCTAGGGGCCTTGGATGACCAGAGCAAATATATATTTCTACGTTTATCACTTTACGCTCATTCACTCAAAAACTCACTCACTCGTCAAAATATTATTCAGGTGTATTTTAATTTTTGTCATTCATTACGAACTAACGTAAACAGTAGACTTTTCCTATGGCTCACTCCTCCTATTCTGCTGAGGAGTTCTAGGAAGAAAACGAATCAAATCGCTGTGTTATATTGTTCACTAAGCGAGTACCTATTACGTTGTCGCCTGCATTGGTTCGTGTAAATTTTCTTTTATCTATTATTAATTTTTATGTTAATTTCGTGTGCTGACTCGTTCCACGATCATGGAAAGTTCAACAATTTGATCCTACGGAACTAATATAACAATAAAAAACAAATCGCACTAAGCCTTCGATACACCTTTTGAGTCATCACGCTCTCTCAATCTGCTATCATGGGAAAGTCTGGCGGCTGGTCTCCATGTTTATGCAGCTACGTTTCGCAATCTGCTGAGGCGTGTATGTAAACACGTTTACGGCACCAAGCGTACAGCACCTCATTTCCTTTCGTGCAAGGGCAAACCACAGACAAAGGGCAGTGGATCTGTTTCAGAAACATAACGGACCTTGTACTAACTACTCAGATGAAATTCATTCATCAGTTCTATCAGATAGCCTATTATCTGGTGATTGAGAGTTTTAACGTTCGAGATTCAACCACATAATAGGTTCCCCAAGTCTATAAATTATTTAATAGCCTCCATGCAGAACCTGAAGTGCGCTGAATCTACCGAATTAGTTAGCGTCGGTATAAACTGAGTTAACACTACAGGAGCCGACGGGACACTTTCCCAATAGCAAAATATTAAATCCTCCTCCTCCTGTAAATGTTTTAGGAGGCGGATGAGTGTTTATGACAAACATTTTTTAACGTCGCTCATTTTCAATTACAAGTCAACGCCGTCACTTAACAAAGTTTTCGAGAAAAAATAAGAAATATCTAGAACCGACGACGTGACTGTCCCACTACTATAAACTGCACGCTGCCGACTGCTACACATTATTGGTAGCGTTTATTGAATGCAGATTTAAAACTGCAAGTGCGGCGTCTTTGACGGAATAAATCTTCACTTACACAGAACGAACAGACGCTGTGAATTGCAGCATGTCTTGTCGCTGCTATCTCACGGATAAGCAGATGGTAGCATTGATAAATACTGCTTTAAGGGAGAGGTATGTAGAAGGTATTTCAACTGATTGTGGTTATGATGCAAAATGAAGAACGGGTGCGGATCAACCAGAGGGTAACAATGAAGATGCTGATGATTTTTTCATGTATACACAGTAGTGAAAATGGTATGCACAAAAACGTTTCTGAGACCGTATTTTACGTTTTTCTAATTTCACTGCTGCTGTATTAATTCCATCAATAGCGCTCAGTTCACTTGTATATAGGTGCCGCCTCACCGAAAGGGCAACCACATCGTCACAGTAATAAAAACAATCGTACAGGCAGTTCTGTTACAACGGTTCGATGTCGAAATGTGAGAGCGGCTACGGTTGACATTTTTCAAGAAAAAATGATGGACAGAGAGTATAGTTACGGCTAAATGATACAAAAATGAGAGATGAGTCTCATTTCAAACACGTACGCGACTCATACAATTGTAGCTGGTGGTGACTTGAATTCACTCTCCAAATGTTGGTGAAAATAGATTTTTAAATCCGGAAGCATGCATAAATCGTCATCCGAAATTGTGTTAAATGCATTCTCCGATAATTATTTCCAGCAATAAGTTCACTAGAATAGTAAACGGTTGTGACAATGTACTCTATCTCGTAGCAACAAATCATCCTGAGCTAATAATGAGCACCAAAATGGATAGAGGGATTAGTGAACACTGGGTTGTCGTTGCGAGACTGAATAGTGTATCTCCGAAATCCATCAAAAATAAACAAAAAATATATCCATTCAAAAAAAAACAGAAAAAACTCGCTTGCCCTGAGAGACAATCTCCACTACCTTAAAATTAACAATGTTGTAAGTGTAGATCAGACGCGGCTTGAATTCAGAGAAATAATACCAACTGCAATTGAGAGATTTATACCGAGAAAATTAAAAAGAGACGAAACTGATCGCACATCGTACACAAAACATAACTGTTGCAGATAAAACGAAAACAGCATGCCATATTTAAACGAAAGCAAAATCCAGAAGACTGTAGATCTTTTGTAGAAGCTCGAAATTTAGCGCGGACTTCAAATCGAGATGCTTATAATAGTTTTCACAACGAAACCTTGTCTCGAAACTTGGCAGATAATCCACAGAGATTCTGGACGTATATAAAGTATGCTAGCGCAAGGATACAATCAATCAATGCTTTCTCTGCGCGACAGTAATGGAAATTTTATGGATGACAGTGCTGCTTAAGCAGGTTAGTGTGAAGGTGATTCGATGTACCCTCTACCAAGCACTTAAGTGTGACTTGCAAAGTAGTCATGTAGATGTAGATAAAGAACGCTAAGTATTTTCCAACATCTCAGTAAAAATAAATCTCGACTTGGTGGTGAATTTGTGTGTTTAGCATCAATGTTTTACTTCTAAAAATTAAGTACAAAGTAATTCGTCAATAAGGTGACTATTACAGTAAAACTCGTTCCCTAAAATAAAAAAGACAAAGAATAATTTGTAAACAAATCCACTAGAGATGGGGAATTTTTGTCTGGACGGCGGTTTCTGGGCATTCGAAAACTCCACCGGATCTAATGTTAAATATTTTATTTTATTTCTTTTTTTTTCTACGTGACTGGCAGTTCATTATTCCCAACTTTGCTATGGTGTGCCACCTTTGCACAGTGCGTGTGTACAGGAGTGCTTTCCATGGTACTGAATCGGTTTTAAATTACTGAAATTAAAACAAGATGAAAATCGGTGTAGTAATAACGGAATAGTTTTCTGATAACGAACCGCACACGGAGATGAGTGTCCAATACCTTCTTTCCAAAGTGAAATCTACCGTATTAATATTGAGGTTATTTTCTTCAGGAAAGCTCACTATTTACGTTAGTGTTTGTCTGAAAAATAAACATATTTTGATGATTCTATCTTGAGAAACACACAATTCCTTGTTTTTCTCCATTTTCTCATACTTGTTTCGGTGATGTTAAACCATCATCCGCAGGTTTTCCTTTATTCTAATTCTCTTGTTGCTGTCTCTCTTCTGTATCACAGCTGGAAATTATAATACCGTTAGTCATCTATTCTTTCATTATTGGTAGTATTGGTTTCCATATCGTCAAAATTTTAGTAACTATGTTTGCAACAAGCAATGATTCACTATTTACGATGCAGTCATCTGTACTTTTTTTAGGTACTACATCTTCACTGTTCTGGGTTAAGCAAAGTATTTTTTTTTATTCACATTCAGTATACAACAACTTGGCGTTTGGTTGTGTGTATAAATTTCAATGTCCATTGCTTCCAAATTCTACTGACTATCTGTAAGTAGCTGACCTAATTAGACTCCACGTCCGTATTATATAAGGATAGACTGCTACTCACCTCGTAGAGGAGACGTAGGGTCACAGACAGGCACAGTAAAAAGACTGTACAAATCATAGCAGTCTTTTTTGCTGTGCCTGTCTACGACTCTGCGTCTCCTTTATGATTAGCAATCTATCCTTTTCATAATATTCTCGTAATTCCTTCCTGGGTTTTTCCATTGCCCAGTTAGACTTTATTTCCTATGAAATAGTTCGGTTCCACAACGTTTATTTCAACTGAAATTAATTTCACTCCTGTACGAAATCGTGTATACCGAAAATAACATTTGTGTACTGCAGTTCCAAGAGCCGAAGGGCACGAAAGGGAGGCAGTAATTATTGAGAGGAGAGAGAGATCGTTGTGGATTATCCCCCATATTATCCGATTTGTACACAGATAGAGCAGGAAAGGGAACTAAAGAGAAATTTGGAAAGGGCATTAATTTTCAGGGGAAACGAAATTAAAGCTTCAAAGTCTGTCGATGTCATTATAATTCTGTCAGAGGCAGCAAAGTGCTTCACAGACCTGCTAAGCTGGACGATCAGTGTCTTCAAAAGGGATTATAAGATGAATATCAACAAAAAATTTTAAAAAAGTGTATTGGAATTTAGTCGAATATGTCAAGCGATGCTGCGGAATTGGAATAAGTAGTAAGGCAATAAAGGTAGCAGATGGGAACTACTACTTGGACACCAAAATAAAGTCATGACACAAAAACAAATGCCGACTGGTGATGGTAAGAAATGCGTTTCTGAAAACATAAATTTTATTAACATCGAATATAGAAGTAGGCTTACGTCTTTATCTGGAATGCATCATTGTGTGGAAGTTAAATGTAGATCAACGAGTCAAACAAGAAGAGATTATAAGCTTTTGAAAAGTAGTGAAGAAGAATGATTAAAATTAGATATGTAGGTCGCATAACTAGTGAGGTGGTACTCAATCGAATTGTGGAGATAAGAAACATTATATGGCTTAACTAAACTGAAAGAGGGGGTCAAATAGATATGAGGCGTCAAGGAACTGTCGAACTGTCAATTTGGTAACGGAGGAAAGTATGGGGTGTAAAATCTGTGGAGGATACCAAAGGTTGATCACAGTAACCAGGATCAAATAGATGTAGTTACGCAGAATGAGCAGATTGCATCAAAGCTGTGTTTGGACTGACAACTAGTATCCGCTGAAACGCAACAGCATCAGTCAAATTGTGGAATATTTAACTTTACTGAAAGTCATAGTGACAATACTGCAAGTAAACGAAAGTAATCTATTTATAAATACAGTATTACGAAAGTCGATAAAAATCGATTCCGGTGCCCATTCGATACTCCATATGACATAAATTCACATACAGGGTGGTTATAATCGATCTTTCGCTACTTTTGCTTGTGTAGATGGAAAACTACTTATCGTATGGGTACCCAGCCTCATAGGAATGTGCGCCGCAGGATTTGCGGTGTTAATATTGCTAGTGTCGTGATTTGCCGTTAGGCGCGGGTACTCGTCTATTTATTATTATTATTATTAATAATAATAAATAAACGAGTACCCGCGCCTCGTTTATTTCTCTTTGAAAAACTTGACCCCAAGGGCCAAGGGCATGCACCGTTCGTGTGATCTGCATTGATAACATGTGATCTCTGCTCTACGGGAGACAGGTACTTTGAGCTCAATTGTTTTGATGAAAGTTGGAGCTCCACCTCACATTGCTAGTGAAGTCACAATGTTAATGAAATAACACGCTTGGAGAAAATCGAACCCTTAGCCGATCATTCCAAACTGTGAGGCCAACAAGGCACCAGATTTGAACCCGTGTCATTTCTGGCTGTGGGTTTATCGACGACACACACACACACACACACACACACACACACACACACACACACACACACACACACACACACACACACACAGGTTCCAGGCTGCTGATGAATAAGGCGAGTGACAGACAAAATCCCACCTGAGATGTTCCTGACAACAGAGCAATCTCTAGTGGGGTTCATGGCTGTCGTGGATGCAGCAACGTTTGTAACCTACAACGCAAACATGGGCCGCAGTTAACCGATGTTACCCTGAGGTGTGAAAATTAAAATGTGTTTCTTTCAATGGTTTATCCGTTATTTCTCTTCCGCATGTTCCGTCATGTGTTTCCAGAAAGTATCGATCACTCGTTTTTCATGAGGACCCTCTCAAGTAGCGAAAGTTTAATTATAACCACCCTGTGTATCATAAGTATAAAATGTATCTGCAATCTATTCTGATAAGATTTCTTTACCAACAATTTATAAGCAGCGAGAAAAAGATACAAATATTGAGAACTACTAAGGGAATCTATTTGCTTTATTTAGTTTACATATTAACGCACATCATCTTGAGAGGAGTATAAAAATGTCCAAAAATAGGTTCAGGCAATAAAATTAATTTGGAAACCTAAACATTGTGTAGTTCGATCAAATCCTTCCTCTCATTCTGTAATATACGTTACTGTTACGGTGTTTCTAAATCCATAATGGAGGAAATCGTGTCAAGTGAACTGTGGCAGCATGTCACTGAACTCGAGGCACATTGCTGGAATATCTCACAGTGATACACACAATGCTATCACTGCAGATAAGTTTGAATGAAAACAGAAAAACTACAAAACACTGGGTAGGATCTGGGGAGGAAAGCTGTTAAGCCGTTTATAAGCGGCTTTTGAGCCACCCTTGAGCATTACAGAGGGATCCATATCGGGTCCGGTTGTCTGAAGAAATTGGAAAAGTTCAGAGTAGAACTGTGCAAAACGTGACTGGATTACATGGAAGGGGCGTGGGCTTTACGACAGACACCAGAAAATCAACTAGATACTCTTCAACAAACTCGTCGCGCCTCATGCGATGTGTTAATTAAAAATTTTAAGAACACGTCTTTTCCAAAATATTATTGGATATGGGTCCTCCTTTTAAGCAAAAACTCTATTTCTTCTTGTTACCCAAACATTTTTCGGCACTTCTATGCCATCCCCCAGTGGGTATTGTTTATTGAAAACTGTAAAAAGTGAACAAATTTTAGGTTGTTAACTGATCTAACAAAGTGATGCCCCGAGAAAAATTTCTGTAGCTTGTCATCTGAAACCAAACAATGTTCTGCAGCAACTAATGCTCTTGTTAAGTTTGCATTAAAATTTGCTCTTCTTTTATAATATGTTCAGATTCTGTTACGAGATCTATTGCTTTATGTGATACGTGTGTATTAACGTTGTGTTTTGTTCCTTTTTCCAGTTGCCTTTTTCTTATGTTACTTTATGTCCAACAAAGAAGTTCATTCCCACCTTGAAGGGCAGCCAATGGGATCACCAATTAGTGGCCTCCTATCCAACATATTCACGAATGACTTACGTCGCTGACGTAATATTCCCAAATGATGAACCACACACGTATAGAACAGCTACACAATGAAATAAACAAACCTACACCCAATAATTAACTTCACGTTAGAAACAGACAACACACTAAATTTTGTAGATCTCACCATACAAAAAAACGACCACCACCCATGACTTCACAATATTCAGAAAATTGACAGCCACTAGCATCACCATTCAAAATCTACTGATCCAGCCGGTGGCACACAAGCCAACAAGCTTCAGATTATGCTGTCCGCCCCGGTAGCTGAGTGGTCAGCGTGACAGACTGTCAATCCTAAGGGCCCGGGTTCCATTCCCGGCTGGGTCGGAGATTTTCTCCGCTCAGGGACTGGGTGTTGTGTTGTCCTTATCATCATCATTTCACCCCCATCGACGCGCAGGTCGCCGAAGTGGCGTCAAATCGAAAGACCTGCACCAGGCGAACGGTCTACCCGACGGGAGGCCCTAGCCACACGACATTTCCATTTTCAGATAATGCTGCTCAGCCTGAACGCATCACCCATAAACAGAATTACACAGAGGACCTAAACACAATAAAACAGATGGCAGAGGAAAATTGTTACCAGTCCCAAGACAGACACACACAAAATGGCACATACTTTCTACCATAAAATTGTTCACATAATAGGCAAAATATTTAAGAAATAGCGGCTTCAAATAGGATACAGCACATACAACACAATACAGAAAAGACTCTGAACACAGGAGACACCCACAGACAAATTCAACAGATCAGGAACATATGACCTTAAATGCAACATTGCCAATCAATATACATAGGACAAACATGTAGGAACTTCAAAATAGATACTCAGAACACGTAACAACTCTAAAATGTGACACCACCCGTAGCATACTTGCTGACCACCTCTATAGTTCGGTCCACGAACGATGGCGATTTGTGCACGTCGAGGCACGGAAGGGATTGCACTGCTGCCGATTCCTAGCAACAGTTGCGGTACTCGCACGCGCGTGCTTTTCGTTTGAAGAAAGCGTATATCCTGCAAATTATGTCTCCTTATTCCTTATGCAGAATTCGTCGATTGCACCTTCTATCAGCAATGACAACTCGCAACAAATGGAAAAGAAATTATCTAAACAACGATCACGTTTAATGCTCGCGTTAGCACCGGCATTCACAGCAGGGCGCTCCGAACACTACTGAACGCTTATTGGCTGTAAGAGAATGGGTGACGTCGGTGCGCAGAACAAGCCTAAACTACACCGCCATCTTTCATGACTGACTACAATAGCCCATAACCACCACCCAACCACATAGTAACAGATTTAAAAGTACTTAAATCCAGCCACAGCCTATACCACGAACTGACAACTGCAGGGAACTTCCACATACAGAAAGCAATAGTAGAAGGCAAACAAGTTTTAAATGAAAACACTACACACACTAAAGGCACAATAATACATTAAAGCAGCGGCGGGCAAACGTTGCACGCTGCACGTGAGCTGCTCGCGTGCAATCGCCGAATGGGTCAGTGGCGACAGCCGGTAGGTTGCGGCAGTGTAGTACCAGGCTAAGCCGCGGACGTTGATGATGCGAAGCGACCACTACGTAGTGAACGTTGTATTTCAAGAACCGGAAAATGCAGAGTGAATCAAGGAAACGGAGAAGTGGAGATTCGCTATCTTTTAAAAAGTAATGGGAGAATCATTTTTTCTTTGTGCAAAGACGTGAAAATTCGAAATGTTTAATATGTGGCAGTATTCTCGCTGGTCAGCAGAAGTTTAGAATTGAAGGCCATTATAATAAATTTCACAAGGACGAGCACAATTTACTGTCGGATTCTGACCGGATGGGGAAATTGACTGAGCTTAAGAAGAGCAACCTGACGATATTAGATGCATCTGTCCTAGTTGCCGTTGTCACGAGAGATCTGCGACTTTCTCTCGTCATGTCTCGCATCTTACTGATTTAACATTTTATGGAGCACTGTTTTCAATTTTTCAGGGCGACAACAATAATAGCCCAGCGGCACGTGCAAGCTATAAAATTGCGCGTAATATAGTGAGAGCTGGAAA
This sequence comes from Schistocerca piceifrons, assembly GCF_021461385.2. NCBI lineage: Eukaryota > Metazoa > Arthropoda > Insecta > Orthoptera > Acrididae > Schistocerca > Schistocerca piceifrons. Next base: position 497,298,938 of record NC_060139.1, on the reverse strand, counting down.
ACGATTTGCTGAATTAATAAGCCTCGGTTAAGAGCAAACCTAAGTGATGAAAATTTACGTAACTGTTTGCGTTTGTCTGTATGCAGAAATTTTGTTCCAGCGTAACTGTTTGCGTTTGTCTGTATGCAGAAATTTTGTTCCAGATATTAAACGTATTGTAAACTCCACCTGTGATAATTAAATAAAACATATCGTAGTTAATAGCTACTCTTTCAAACCATGATTTATTTCAAGCACTCCTGCTAACCTTATTCCATCATTCAATAAAGCAAGCTAGAAAAACAAAACGCATTACAAAGGAAGGAGTGGGCAGAAGGTATGGTGGGGAGGGGAGGTAAGCGGGTGGCCAGCTTGCCCCTGTGTGCACGCAGAACACCTGTTAACTGCACGCGTGCAAGTGCACCGCACACGTGCAGGATTCCTGCCCGCCCCTGCATTAAAGGAACATTACAGAAAAGGCAACACAAACAGTTAAAGGAGCGCTCTCTCTCCACACACACACACACACACACACACACACACACACACACACAGAGAGAGAGAGAGAGAGAGAGAGAGAGAGAGAGAGAGAGAGTAAACAAAATTCAAAGGCGGCGCCACACACACTCGGGAACAAATGAACGTCGACGGGGTTACGAGAAACAGTAACATGAAGCTCACGGCATTTTGCGAAGTGAAAAGGCGTTTTTACGAACAAAATTACACACAAAGTACATTACTGTATGTGTGTGTGTGTGTGTGTGTGGGGGGGGGGGGGGGCAGTGTCCAGAATGCAAAAGACAAAGGATCATAAATACAATATATGCAAAACATTTTGCCACACCAAAATCAAATTTCTTAAATATCAAGGGATGCGTTAATTTGCCGACGAAATTCACATTCGGTCCTGCAAAACCATGTAGTGTAAGATCACAGTAAGAAGAAAAACGAACGAAAACTTTGTTTAGGTCTCACTTTGTTACAGCAGTTACAACTAATATATTCACTTTTCACAGTTTTCAATAAGCAATACCCACCGAGGATAGCATACAGGTGCAGAAACATGTTTCGCTAATAAGAAGAAATACTGTTTCTGCATAAATGGCGGACCCATATCCAATAATAAACTGGAAACACGGAAAAGAAAGATAAGAGCTGCAGGTCCTAAAGATGAACATTCTTCACAATAATGCGGGTAAATTCTGTTCCACTCTTCATAGGTACCAAGAGGAAAAGGTCTTAATGACAAAATTAGAGGTATTAGAGTTTTTTTTTTTTTTTTGGCGCAGCACCAGATATGGCAAGCTCTGTAGACAAGTAATATTTGTGCGCTACAAACGATCCAATCTGCATCCACGCACTGGAAAACCACCGCGAAGTGCAAGGCAGAGGGTACCTGTACGTCCTATTGCACCAGTTTATTACGGTTTCTTCTCCTTCCATTCACGTATGGAGAGCAGGAAGATTGACTGAATGCCTCCGTGCGTGATGTAATTAATCTTGTCCTCACGATCCCTGTGTGAGCGGTAAGTTAGGGATTGTATATTCCTACAGTCACAATTTGAAGCCTGTTCTTAAAACTTTGTTACTAGACATTCTCGGGATAGTTTACGCGTGTCTTCAAGAATCTGCCACTTCAGTTTTTTCAGTATCACTGTAACACTTTCCCACAGGTGAAATAAACCAGTGACCCTTCGTGATGCTCTTCTCTATATACGTTCAGTATTGCTTTTTACTCCTATTTGGTGCGGGTCCTATACACTTCAGCAATATTTTAGAATAGGTCGTACGAGTGAGGTGTAGGCAATCTTCTTTGTGCACTGGTTGCGCTTTCCCAGTATTCTATATCTTGAGGAGTATAGCTCTAGATACACATTACCGTATCAACCAGGCTCTAAGGACATTTTTTGTCTTTTTGGGGTGATATTGAAGTACTCACGATAACTTTGTATTTGATTAAAAACAATACAACGCCTGTGCACTTTATGCATGAGGCGCATGACTCGCTCCCGCAAGGTGTAATGTTTTACACAGTTTCTGCTCAGTCTGCACAATAACAAACGTATTGCCAATCTGACCTGAGGCATAGTTTAATTATAATGGCTATTCAGAACGTTTTTTTTTCTCAAATCCATAAAACAGAATACTGTTTACTTCTAAATTTCCTTCGTTTAGGCAGTTTGTCATCAACGACAATTTTCGACAGGTCAGAATCTGGCAGCTCAACTCGAAAATGCTCTGGCTCACTTGCTTACAACGTACTGTTCAATGAATAATGTCTACATGACATTGGCAAACGAAGGATGACAAAAGCGTGGTCCATTAATATCGTAAAAACTGTCGGTGGGTGGATCACGCAGTTACAAAGCCATGTTTCAAAATTATCCTGCATCAGTGTGACGGCAGGACAACCCAATGTTGGGAAAAGTAGAAGCGGCCCGCACAAGTCACTAAGACACCGATGCAGGCAATAGCTTTGCAACTAACTGCATGATACACCTATCGGCAATTGTTACGATATTAATGAACAACGTCTGGTCACCCTTCTTTCGCCAATGTAATATAGACAATATTCATCGAATACTTTACTGTACTGGCTGTTAGCAGAATTATTAAAGTCCTGCCTTTCAACAACAACGGATGCCCAGAGTATGAAATGCTCTTTCATTTTACGTGAAGCTGCTACTGTAAAAAATATTTGTTAGGTAAGCGCCACATATTTTTAATATTCTCGTCAAAAATAAATGCAAAACCGTATTTCCCAACAATGTTAACAAATTTAAATAGAAAAGATTTTTGTGTCGATTTGTTACTCTGGGTGAGTTTACAGTTTAAAGCCGAAAAAGAATCATCAGGAATCAAGAGACATAATGAAAGTATGTGACCCTGCATTTAATAGGGCAAAGTTGGTTTCGTCTGCCGAAAATTGCAGTCGCTGCATGACGCGTCCGTAGTTCGACCCTTTGTGCACGTTCGCTACCACATATTCATAAAACGCCCTCTTTTACTTCATGAAGTACATATTAAAATGAGAGTTGCATGTCTAATACTAAACTTATTCTTTGCCTTTAAACTGCCAAGTTTGCGAAGTTGATATTATTGCAAGTGACGGAACACTGTCGCCTAACTGTAGATTATGTTACATTATTGATCCGGAAATTACAATGGAGAATCTCTGACGACCAGGTAGCATGAACATGTTGTCATATTAAGTATGTCTATATGATCGGGTCTCTAAGCTTAACCGTTGTCTTTCGTAGACACCACCATTATTCACTAAGCTATTATTCATGACATAAGAATGCTGCGAACTGCTAACACTGTCTGCTTTCCCATGGAAGGTAACGTGGTCAATATTTACAATCGAATGCAATTCTGAGCCACATACATTCACTGGGGCTGCGCATGTGTCGCTTTCTACATTAGGATTTCTTTTTTCATGTCCAACGTCTAGTCATCGCACAGAACAAGAACTCGCAATGGAGAAAGATGAAGCATCACATCTGGCGTGTCCTTTTTCAATTACCTTCACGCTGATTAGGAGATTCAGGAATGGGCGGTAAGCGCACGAAATTATGCCCGCCCCTTAAAAAGCGCGTCCAAAGTCTAAACTACTACGTTGATAGCACCGTAGGTATCAAATAGGAGGTGACGCTTTGAGGATAGTGTAATACGACAAACTATTGAAGGAGTATTTTTTGAGACCAATTATTTCGTGGTGAAAGTAATCTTCCATGACAAAAATGCCACATTTTAATGAATCCAGGGACATAGCCGTCGACTAAACTTCGTTCCCAAGATGAAATCATATATTTCATCTTGGTTGTGCTATGTCGCAGTTCATAAGTTGTCATTTTCACATGTTCCGGTCGCAGAATACGATGCGGATTAAATAATCGTCAAGAACTCTTGTCTGGCCGACCACGATGACAGGTTCAGTAGCCTAAATGTAAACGATTTCTGTTCGCTACTTCTCGCCTATTGGCACCTTCGCTCTGTGAAATGATGCTACTTCGAATGTAGCTTTAGTGTGCATGACTGACATGTTCGCATGTTGAATGCAGAGCTCTTTGTATCAAGCAAAACGAGAGGAGGCAGGATGAAACCCAGTATAGGCATGCAATGTACGTACTCGTTTCGATTTGCATGTTGTAGGTGGGCAGAGAAAGTTATGTTGAAGAAAGAAACAAAGCCAAACAGATAATTGCAGCATCCAAGAAGAAATCTTGGGAAGACTTTGGAAACAAGTTGGCGACTTTGGGTCAAGCTGCTAGAAAACCATTCTGGAGTACAATTAGCAGTCTCCGAAAGGGAGGTAAGAAGGAAATGACAAGTATTTTGGACAGGTCACGAAAACTGCTTGTGAATCCTGTTTATGCCTTGAGCGGATGGAGGGAATATTTTGAAGAGTTGCCCAATGTAGGTGAAAATACGATCAGTACTGTTTCAGATTTTGATGTACAATGGGATAGGAATGATGATGGAAATAGGATCACATTTGAGGAAGTGGAGAAAATGGTCAACAAATTGCAGTGCAATAAAGCGGCTGGGGTGGATGAAATTAAGTCGGAACTCATCAAATACAGTGGAATGTCAGGTCTTAAATGGCTACACAGGACAACTGAAATGGCATGGGAGTCGGGGCAGGTTCCATCAGACTGGACAAAATCAGTAATCACACCAATCTTTAAACATGGAAACAGGAAAGATTGTAACAACTACAGAGGTATCTCTTTAATCAGCGTTGTGGCTAAAATCTTCTCAGGTATTGTTGAAAGGAAAGTGTGAGTATTAGTTAAGGGCAAACTGGATGAAAATCAGTGTGGGTTTAGGCCTCTTAGAGGTTGTCAGGACCAGATCTTTAGTTTACGAAAAATAATGGAGAAGTGTTACGAGTGGAACAGGGAACTGTATCTATGCTTTATTGATCTAGAAAAGGCACATAAAGGGTTCCAAGGAGGAAGTTATTGTCTGTTATACGAGATTGTGGAATAGGAGGCAAACTTTTGCAAGCAATTAAAGGTCTTTACATGGATAGGCAGCAGGTAGAGTTGACGGTAAACTGAGTTCATGGTTCAGAGTAGTTTCAGGGGTAAGACAAGGCTGCAACCTGTCTCCACTGTTGATCGTATTTTTTATGGATCATATGTTGAAAACAATAGACTGGCTGGGTGAGATTAAGATATGTGAACACAAAATAAGCAGTCTCGCATATGCGGATGACTTAGTTGTGACGGCAGATTCTATTGAAAGTTTGCAAAGTAATATTTCAGAGCCAGATCAGAAATGTAAGGACTATGGTATGAAGATTAGCATCTCCAAAACGAAAGTAATGTCAGTGGGAAAGAGATATAAACGGATTGAGTGCCAAATAGGAGGAACAAAGTTAGAACAGGTGGACAGTTTCTAGTACTTAGGATGCATATTCTCAGAGGATGACAACATAGTGAATCGACTGGAAGCGAGGTGTAGCAAAGCTAATGCAGTGAGCGCTCAGCTACGATCCACTATCTTCTGCAAGAAGGAAGTCAGTGCCAAGACTAAGTTATCTGTGCACCGTTCAATCTTTCGACCAACTTTGTTGTATGGGAGCAAAAACTGGGTGGATTTAGGTTACCTTATCAATAAGGTTGAGGTTACGGATATGAAAGTAGATAGGATGATTGCAGGTACTAGTAAATGGGAACAATGGCAGGAGGGTGTCCACAATGAGGAAATCAAAGAAAAACTGGGAATGAACTCTATAGATGCAGCAGTCAGGGCGATCAGGCTTAGATGGTGGGGTCACGTTACACGCATGGGAGAAGCAAGGTTACCCAAGAGACTCATGGGTTCAGCAGTAGAGGGTAGGAGGACTCGGGATATACCAAGGAGAAGGTACCTGGATTCGGTTAAGAATGATTTTGAAGTAATAGGCTTAACATCAGAAGACTCACCAATGTTAGCACTGAATAGGGGATCATGGAGGAATTTTATAAGGGGGATTATGCTCCAGACTGAACGCTGAAAGGCATAATCAGTCTTAAATGATGATGATCAAGTGGACCTTATGTGCCAGACAAATCGCTACCAACAGCAACACATGCTGTCATTCCAAGGGACGCTGCTAAGATTTAAAATGACGGCATTTCGGCGCAGTCTTTTTATCAAAGACTGTACCCTCTCTTACCATTGCAGGCCAGGCCCTTGCAATGATAATTCTGACGCTACGGGGTTTCGAACCAACTACACTCCACACATCGACAGACGATCGCGTCAACTACATGTGCTGTAGCCAGCTTTCAGCCGCATGGTGCGTAAGACTGCTATCAGTACCAGGCGATTTTTTTTTTTTGAAAAAAAAAAAAAAAAAAGAAAGGAAAGGAAAACACTGCCATCAGTACCAGGCGAATCGAAAAGAAAGAACAGATTTTAGTTGCTTATTACAACCTATAAAATATTGAAACACGCTACGCATATCACTGGATAGAAGGAGGTGCAAAGTTTTTACACAGCTGCGCTGATGTTTGCAGCAACATGGCTACTACACGGCAAAAGAAATCATTTTGTGCGCTGAAATTCTTGCAAAGGTGATCCATTTTCCAAGTGCAACGTGCATTCCGCCGTCGGGTCAGCAAGAAGCCGCCCTGCACAAGCAGCTTTAGGACTAAATGTTCGTTGTACGTACATGCAAAGGGAAGGGCACTGGTCGGCCACGCAACTCCGATGAAAATGTCGGGCGTATCCAAGAAGCGTTCACATAGAGTCCTAGGAAGTCCCCAAGATGGGCAGGCTAGGGAATTCAGCTTCCTCAAACAACGGTGTGACGTGTCACAATATATATAAATGACCTAGTAAATAGTGTCGGAAGTTCCATGCGGCTTTTCGCGGATGATGCTGTAGTATACAGAGAAGTTGCAGCATTAGAAAATTGCAGCGAAATGCAGGAAGATCTGCAGCGGATAGGCACTTGGTGCAGGGAGTGGCAACTGACCCTTAACATAGGCAAATGTAACGTATTGCGAATATATAGAAAGAAGGATCCTTTATTGCGTGATTATATGATAGCGAAACAAACACTGATAGCAGTTACTTCTGTAAAATATCTGGGAGTATGCGTGCGTAACGATTTGAAGTGGAATGATCATATAAAATTAATTATTGGTAAGGAGGGTACCAGGTTGAGATTCATTGGGAGAGTCCTTAGAAAATGTAGTTCATCGACAAAGGAGGTGGCTTACAAAACACTCGTTCGACCTGTTCTTGAGTATTGCTCATCAGTGTGGGATCCGTACCAGATCGGGTTGACGGGAGAGATGGATAAGATCCAAAGAAGAGCGGCACGTTTCGTCACAGGGTTATTTGGTAAGCGTGATAGCGTTACGGAGATGTTTAACAAACTCAAGCGGCAGACTCTGCAAGAGAGGCGCCCTGCATCGCGGTGTAGCTTGCTGTCCAGGTTTCGAGAGGGTGCGTTTCTGGATGAGGTATCGAATATATTGCTTCCCCCTACTTATACCTCCCGAGGAGATCACGAATGTAAAATTAGAGAGATTCGAGCGCGCACGGAGGCTTTCCGGCAGTCGTTCTTCCCGCGAACCATACGCGTCTGGAACAGGAAAGAGGGTAATGACAGTGGCACGTAAAGTGCCCTTCGCCACACACCGTTGGGTGGCTTGCGGAGTATAAGTGTAGATGTTCTGAAACGTCGCCTACATATGAAGCCTTACAAGTTGTAGTTACTGCTGAAATTGCGTCCCGGCGATCATAATAGAGGGTACAAATGTTGCTTTTCAGTTCTCCAGGATAAGGCAGAGGGCACTTTTTCCAAACGACTCAGCTTCTCTCGAGAGAAGTATAACACCATAACGTAAGAATTAAGGGATCGCAAAATACTGGCAGCGTCGTCGAACACGAAAGACTCACCGAAACGATGTGATTTGTGTCGTCTCTGCTCACAAAGTGTAAGAGCCTTTCTTCTTGCGGAGGAAGCTATGTGGCAATGTCTTAACACCACATCCAACAACTTTGGAATGGAAGAGGCGGACAGCAAGATATTGTTCATTTCTTTCGGCCTCCCAGGTCAGAAAAACCTCACACCGTACGATTTTTTTCTGTGAGGAACGTGAAAGACAGTCTTTGTCCCACCTAAAGGCAGCTACTTTTCAAGAGCTGAGGTGTCGAATTGCTGCAGCTGCCGATTTACTGAACACTGACCAGTCGATTAGCGTGTGCAATGAAATGGACTACAGTTTTGATGTTTTTCGAGCAACACATGGTGCTCACGTTAAGTGCGAACACAAAACTCGGAACCTTTCCTCTACCCTGTGACGTGTACAAGTATTTCTATGTTTCATAGAAATCTGCTCTTCCTTTTTGAATAACCTTGTACTTACGAAACCACAGTTAAGGCAAGACAGAAATTTAAACAAGTTCGGGTTACGTGATTGGCCACTCGCGAAGCCCAGTGTCAAGGATCATCTCTGGCCGAAGGGATTAACCGTCTGCACAGACTGCCGCTACACTTGCGTCAGCTCTCTTCCGTTATAACAATAATCAGACTCGCATTGTTGTTGCGATTGCTTTTAACGCTCTTCAGAACGTTAGACAAACAGTAGGTAGGTTTGCAACTGGAATTTTGGGCTTCCTCCTCCCATTAATTGATGAGTGGTGACAAATCCAGGAAGCAATTTTGAGATTTTTTTCGTACTTTCGCCAACGAATCTGCGTTGTACAACAGACCAGCAATGGCCGAAAGCTGTACTGCTTCGTTCGATTATTTCAGTTATTTTTCTAAAGAAGGCATAGCTGCTCTGACACAGTTCATTTAGCTGACTAAGTTGATTCAACAGCAAATACTCTTTGCTACATAGTAATAAATACTAAAGCTAATCTAAAAGGCAACTATATTTCATTACTCGCAGCAGCTAAACAAGGCTGATTTATGAGTGATTTAAATTATTGCTAAGAAAATTTCCCAATTCGTAGTCCTGAACAAATGTTGCTAGGCTGCGACCAAAAAATAGTATCTTGGAATGACAAAGTCAGGGGGTCAGAAAAGTAATTCTGATCAAGCAAGCTTTCCGCACTCACGCTAAATTAAATCACATTATCTTTCATTATATATGTTAAGCAATAATAGAATTATACAGGGAGTTTCGAAACGACCATACAGGTAGGATTTGTTACCTTCAACTTAAATTTATAAATAATACAGCAAATGAAACAGCAACTCAAACACTTTTTCTTAGAACTATTCTATGTGAGAACCATTCGTCACACATCGAGTCGATTTGCGAGTTCTTCCCAAACCTTGATCACAGTGAGTAATTGTTGCAACAATGCTCTTGCTAAAGTCGGGTACATCAGCTGGTAGCGGAGGCACATACACATGAATCATTATGAACCTCCAAAGGCATATATCACATGGCATCAGATCGTGTGCGAACGTGGGCGTCGTACAAAAGAAGTTCTGGTTTCCGGCCCTTAGCGGCCAATCCAGCGGTCGGATACAACAACGTTCTACCAATCGCGTACCGAGTTACAGGAGTGAGGCCGTGCACCATTTTGTCAAAGTTCTATGGTTCAGCTTCTTCCAATAGGGTAAAAAGCCATAGCTGTAGCGCATCAAGTTAAGAAACACCAGCAACAGTTGCAGCGAAAAGAAAGGCCCATCAACTTTCGGCCGGGCTATGGAACAAAAACCATTCCATTCAGGAGAGTATCGTTGCAGCTGTACCGTCTGGTGGGGACTTGCCGACAGCCAAACCTGCACATTGTGTGTTTTCACACCCCTATTTACTTGAAATGTCGGTTCATCACTGAAGATGACACGTTCCAGGAAATTTTCATCGTGATGCAGCAACATTTCGTTTGCAAAGTTGGCAAGTAAACCGTAGTCTGTAGGACTTAAGAGCTTGAAAGGCTGCTAGCGACAAGGATGTATAAGTGTAAGCGTCTCCATAGTAGTTTCGTAATAGTTGTCACTGGAACTAATTCGTGACTAGTCTTCCGAAATTATTTCTTGGGGCTATGCGTGAAAACTCAATCGTTAAACGCGGTTTTCAGTGACTTCCGGTTGTTCCATGTTCTTTCCTTTGCGCTCATGTATACAAACAAAAATAAATTGTTCTTTGATTTGAGCTATTAATTATAATTGTAAGTTTAATGTAATAAATGCTGCAAAGCCTTAAAACTCGTACCTTCATTTTGAAACACCCTGTGTAATGCTAAAGACTACCTTCCGTTGCCGTTTATCTTTGTACAGATTATTTTTCTTGATGATCAATTCATCAGCTGATTTTTCTTGATGATCGATTCATCAGCTGAAACCCGAAGATAACACTAAATATATTAAGCAACTGCAATGGACGTTACTGATCACGCTGTCCTGCGGCCTATAAGAAACAGCAACGATCATCTGAGGTTCTTAATACGTATTTTACGCAATCTATAGAAAAATCATAACACGCTGGTCTCAATAAGACCGCTATAGTGAGTGAGCACAGAAAAGTACCAGATACGCACCGCACCTAAAACAATTTCCCATGTTGAATAGCGTGAATCATTACCGACAAGTTCGATGATTTTCCGGTAAAAATGCTCTTTACTTCAACGAAGTCTTTGGGGTGGTTTGCATGCAACGAAACACCACGACAGACAAATTATATCTCCGTAATGCGAGTGCTCTTGCCACTTGTTTAACAACACACATTTTAAAATCTAGCTCAAGATGAATGTGATTCACCCGAAAGCTTTTAAAGAGAGATAACTCTTATAGAAAGAGAAGTTATTACAACTATAACAACACATTTTTTACTTCTTTTTATCATCACATGTTTTACTGGTTGTGCTCCATCTTCGGGCGATACACAAATATATTTTCGGCGAATGGTTTAGTATCCTTTCTGCTAATTCACAAAAAAAAACATCAATGGGATTTAGGGTTGACAACATTTAGTTTGGTACACACATTCTGCTTACAGATACTCAAAAATGACAAGCAACTGGTTTTTGTTGACCATTGTTAGGGCAGAGTGTATTGGTGGAAACAGTTACCCGAGTGCAGAATACAAGCTCTAAAACCGGTAATTGCGTCATATGAAGAGAAGTAAACAGTAAATAGTTACTATCACACCACTTACATTATAATAGACTGTAGTAAGATGTAAAAAACTATAGTATGTTCACACCTCAGACTCCAACCTGTGTGAATTTTAAACTGTACTACTAAAACAAAGCATAAAAGGCAGCCTGGCTAGAATATTTCCTAAGAGGAATGGTTGACTACAACTCAATTACGACCCATAATAACTCAGATTTGATCCACGTGTCATCATATGACAAAATTGATCCACAGCACCTTGATGATGCCGGCGTCTATTGAATTGCACACTCTGCAGATATTTTCGTCCTTCCAAGGAACTGCCGTACCGTTCACGAACATATAACAATTTCGACAGAAGAGTTACTTTGTTGTCCCTTCTTATTCTTTTAGGATTAATTAAATTATGTAGCAAATTATGAAGCGTTACTAGCGATGAAAGCGCATGCTTACCGCAAACATGAAAATATCCATGCGCGAGCGGAAAAGCTGCTTACTATATTACAAACTTCTGTGTATCTAACGTTCCGTTTGAAGTCGGAGCCTACCACTAACAGATTTTGGGTCCCACTTTGGCCACTAAAGTGCCAACGTTAAGGAAAACAAATGATTCACAGGTTAAAACCCAGATCAAGGTCAATGTCGATACATTCACAACGTAAGTGGTTTTCTGTTTACTACACGCTAGTACTGCCAAAGGCGTTAATAAAGGTATACAAAGAAATTTAATATCTTAATGAAGCAGTTTGTTTACCTGTGATACCGACTTACTGATCGGCTAGTAACTTTTACGCACTGACAAATCCAAAGATGGCACGTGGAAGATATCTCACTGCACAAACCCTAGATTGACCATGAAATGATCTGCTTATCAACCTGTCACCAGACGCAAAAAACTAATGGAACAGACACTTATTTTTAATCGCGCTGAGAAATTCTCTGGGCGCACGGCGGAGCTTGTTACGCATGTGCAGACACGCAGCGTGTCGATCGGTACTGACCTGCGGGCGTCCTTGGCACAGCGCGCAGCCCGGCCGGCAGATACGCTCCACGTGGAAGCTGGAGGTTCGCGTTTCCCCTGCTTGCAGCCGTGTGTTGCTCGCTGTTAACAGCACGATGTGCGAGCCACAACTGACGGCTCGAAAATCTGCCGCGCGGCCGTGCTGCCCCCTGGCAGCCGACACGCCAGTAGGGAGTACGCCGGTAATGTCGTACGGCCTACGCGATTACCGTGTCGCCTGGAACAAGACTGCAAGGAATTCGATTTAGAGCAGTCTGCTCACGCAGGTCCTGCGTGCGGTCGCTGAATGTCTGAGGATCATTGTTAATCCATTTTTTACCTGGTGCACTTCTTTTTAAAAATTTCTGCTATATTTCCTTCCCTCTAGAGTTTCCTTAATTCTGCGCGTCGCCTCCGAATTTCTTTAACGCCACTACGCACGGACTAATTTATCGGCCGACCGACCAATTTCGTGGCAACCTACATACTTCTCGACTAAGACCTCTACAACTTGAACTGAACTATTCGCCATGACTTCCCCAAAACATAAGATGTCCAAATTTGTTTACATCTGAGTCAGGGTACGAGTGTGGGATTTTTAATTGAATGAATGTATTGAAGAATTTGTTGTAAATATGGGCGGCTGCTCAGCTATGAACTGCAATAATCACTGAAAACATGATTTTCGGATGTTCAGATTTTCAAGGGACCCCGAACGAAGAAAAAGATGGGCCATAGATTGCCGCAGACTACTGCACCTAGTGCTCAATTGTGTATTGTAAGTATGTGTTAATAAAACTATAAACATGAAACCAACTGTATACAACTGCGTTTCTTCCCCAGTCGAAAACTATACTGAAGCAGTTCGTCTCATAATTTTTCTGTTTCTGAGATATTTTCGCAATTGACAAAGTGGAGAGGAATATTTATTGTGATATAAGTTGTTACCATAAACACATATACAAAAACCGAATAATAACCATTTTTTATGAAGGTACTGTAGGACAGTAATATTTAAGGTGTTTTAATAGCGGATTGGTCATTGCGAGGGCACCTGCACAAATAACATAACCTTCAAAGAATAAAGTTTTGACAACCCAACAAGCAACAATTTGTCTCATTTTATCTCGTTAAGTGAAATATGAGATTACTAGTAAAATTCGTTACACTTTAACATGATACTATTCCCCTCCCCCCCCCCCCCACTTCTCTGCAATAAAAATGCCACATTTCTAACACTAGCTACTTATACTAAAAAGTAACACCTCTTTTGCAAGTGCCTATATACGGACAAAAATTAATAAACAGGCACAGGTTGTTACTGCATAACACCCACATTTGAGGACATCGGTACCGAGTTCTTAAATTATTACATTTAATATTTACAAATTACCATGCAAATACCAAGCTGTGTAACATATTTCAGTTTTTCTGTTATATGAAAAGGACATTCCAAAAAAGTTGAGTGAATGGGTTACCCACGCACAAGGTTGCCATTGCCGAATCCTCAGAGTTGAGGAAAACGTGGCGGACGATTAGGTGCTCTAGTCCCTACCGAATGTGCTCAGCAATTATAGCGCCGATCTGTTAGTGTGATCTGTGTATCTTAACTTTTAGCTAACCAGGCCACTTTCTTGTCACACACTGTCGCAGGAACGATCTGACAGACCGCTGTGTTTAAAGTGCCAAAAATTTCTTTCAGCAATTTTAGTGGAAGAATTCCGATTTTATGTAAAAGGTTGCATTAATACCACACAAAAATATATTCACATAAATTTTAAAGTTAATTTTTACCAAAAAACATTTAAACAGAAAAGTGTACAAAATGAACATGTTGTTGTTGTCTTCAGTCCTGAGACTGGTTTGATGCAGCTCTCCATGCTACTCTATCCTGTGCAAGCTTCTTCATCTCCCAGTACTTGCTGCAACCGACATCCTTCTGAATCTCCTTAGTGTATTCATCTCTTGGTCTCCCTCTACGATTTTTACCCTCCACGTGCCCTCCAATGCTAAATTTGTGATTCCTTGATGCCTCAGAACATGTCCTACCAACCGGTCCCTTCTTCTTGTCAAGTTGTGCCACAAACTCCTCTTCTCCCCAAATCTGTTCAATAACTTCTCATTAGTTATGTGATCTACCCAGCTAATCTTCAGCATTCTTCTGTAGCACCACATTTCAAAAGCTTCTATTCTCTTCTGGTCTAAACTATTTATCGTCCATGTTTCACTTCCATACATGGCTACACTCCATACAAATACTTTCAGAAACGACTTCCTGACACTTAAATCTATACTCGATGTTAACAAATTTCTCTTCTTCAGAAACGCTTTCCTTGCCATTGCCAGTCTACATTTTATATCCTCTCTCCTTCGACACTCATCAGTTATTTTGCTCCCCAAACAGCAAAACTCCTTTACCACTTCAAGTTCCTCATTTCCTAATCTAATTCCCTCAGCATCACCCAACTTAATTCGACTACATTCAATTATCCTTGTTTTGCTTTTGTTGATGTTCATCTTATACCCTCCTTTCAAGACACTGTCCATTCCGTTTAACTGCTCTTCCAAGTCCTTTGCTGTCTCTGACAGAATTACAATGTCATCGGCGAACCTCAACGTTTTTATTTCTTCTCCATGGATTTTAATACCTACTCCGACTTTTTCTTTTGTTTCCTTTACTGCTTGCTCAATATACAGATTGAATAACATCGGGGAGAGGCTACAACCCTGTCTCACTCCCTTCCCAACCGCTGCTTCCCTTTCATGCCCCTCGACTCTTATAACTGGTTCAAATCGTTCAAATGGTTCTGAGCACTATGGGACTTAACTGCAGAGGTCATCAGTCCCCTAGAACTAAGAACTACTCAAACCTAACTAACCTAAGGATATCACATACATCCATGCCCGAGGCAGGATTCGAACCTGCGACCGTAGCGGTCGCGCGGTTCCAGACTGTAGCGCCTAGAACCGCTCGGCCACTCCAGCCGGCTCTTATAACTGCCATCTGCTTTCTGTACAAATTGTAAATAGCCTTTCGCTCCCTGTCTTGTACCCCTGCCAACTTCAGAATTTGAAAGAGAGTATCCCAGTCAACATTGTCGAAAGCTTTCTCTAAGTCTACAAATGCTAGAAAGTTAGGTTTGGCTTTTCTTAATCTAGCTTCTAACATAAGTTGTAGGGTCAGTATTGCCTCACGTGTTCCAACATTTCTGCGGAATCCAAACTGATCTTCCCCGAGGTTGGCTTCTACCAGTTTTTCCATTCGTCTGTAAAGAATTCGCGTTAGCATTTTGCAGCTGTGACTTATTAAACTGATAGTTCGGTAATTTTCGCATCTTTCAACACCTGCTTTCTTTGAGTTTGTAATTATTATATTCTTCTTGAAGTCGGAGGGTATTTCGCCTGTCTCATATATCTTGCTCACCAGATGGCAGAGTTTTGTCAGGACTGGCTCTCCCAAGGCCGTCAGTAGTTATAAGGAATGTTGTCTACTCCTGGGGCCTTGTTTCGACTCAGGTCTTTCAGTGCTCTGTCAAACCCTTCACGCAGTATCGTATCTCCAATTTCATCTTCATCTACATCCTCTTCCATTTCCATGATATTATCCTCAAGTACATCGCTCTTGTATAGACCCTCTATATACTCCTTCCACGTTTCTGCTTTCCCTTCTTTGCTTAGAACGTGGTTTCCATCTGAGCTCTTGATATTCATACAAGTGGTTCTCTTTTCTCCAAAGGTCTCTTTAATTTTCTTGTAGGCAGTCTCTATCTTACCCCTAGTGAGATAAGCCTCTACATCCTTACATTTGTCCTCTATGCATCCCTGCTTAGCCATTTTGCACTTCCTATCGATCTCATTTTTGAGACGTTTGTATTGTTTTTTGCCTGCTTCATTTACTGCATTTTTATATTTTCTCCTTTCAACTGTTACATTCAATATTCCTTCTGTTACCCAAGGATTTCTATTGGCCCTTGTCTTTTTACCTACTTGATCCTCTGCTACCTTCACTACTTCATCCCTCAGAGCTACACATTCTTCTTCTACGATATTTCTTTCCCCCATTCCTGCCATTTGTTCCCTTACGCTCTCCCTGAAACTCTGTACAACCTCTGGTTTAGTCAGTTTATCCAGGTCCCATCTCCTTAAATTCCAATCTTTTAGCAGTTCCTTCAGTTTTAATCTATAGTTCATAACCAATAGATTGTGGTCAGACTCCACATTTGTTCCTGGAAATGTCTTACAATTTAAAACCTGGTTCCTAAATCTCTGTCTTACCATTATATAATCTGATACCTTTTAGTATCTCCGGGATTCTTCCATGTACACAACCTTCTTTTATGATTCTTGAACCAAGTGTTAGCTATGATTAAGTTATGCTCTGTGCAACATTCTACCAGTCGACTTCCTCTTTCATTTCTTACCCCCAATCCATATTCACCTACTACGTTTCCTTCTCTCCCTTTTCCTACTACCGAATTCCAGTCACCCATGACTATTAAATTTTCGTCTCCCTTCACTACCTGAATAATTTCTTTTATCTCATCATACATTTCATCAATTTCTTCATCATCTGCAGAGCCAGTTGGCATATAAACGTGAACTACCGTAGTGGGAATGGGCTTCGTGTCTATCTTGGCCACAATAATACGTTCACTATGCTGTTTGTAGTAGCTTACCCGCATTCCTATTTTTTATTCATGATTAAACCCACCCCTGCATTACCTCTATTTGATTTTGTATTTATAACCCTGTATTCACCTGACCAAAAGTCTTGTTCCTCCTGCCACCGAACTTCACTAATTCCCACTATATTTAACTTTAACCAATCCATTTCCCTTTTTAAATTTTGTAACCTACCTGCCCGATTAAGGGATCTGACATTCCACGCTCCGATCCGTAGAACGCCAGTTTTCTTTCTCCTGATAATGACGTCCTCTTGAGTAGTCCCCGCCCGGAGATCCGAATAGGGGACTATTTTACCTCCGGAATATTTTACCCAAGAAGACGCCATCATCATTTAACCATACAGTAAAGCTGCATGCTTTCGGGAAAAATTACGGCTGTAGTTTCCCCTTGCTTACAGCCGTTCGCAGTACCAGCACAGCAAGGCCGATTTGGTTAGTGTTACAAGGCCAGATCAGTCAATCATCCAGACTGTTGCCCCTGCAACTACTGAAAAGGCTGCTCTTCTTCAGGAACCACACGTTTGTCTGGCCTCTCAACAGATACCCCTCCGTTGTGGTTGAACCTACGGTACGGCCATCTGTATCGCTGAGGCACGCAAGCCTCCCCACCTACGGCAAGGTCCATGGTTCATGAGGGTTATGTGATGAACATATTACATGATAATGTCACCAAAGAGTTTACAAGCTTCTTCAACAATTAAAGCGGTTCACCAGAGACTGTCTTTGTAGGAACTGCGAAGGACAAACGCATTCACCCCACTTAGTCCAACTTGTGGAAAAATAATGCCATTGGCCATCGCTGGAGGAGGCTTCGACAACCAAAGGTATTTGCTTCGACCTAATGTATTTCTAGCAGAACTTTTAGCTAACGATTCGGTCTCCACACTTCCGTCTTCATCATTTTGTTCACTTGTTTCACTCATGGAATTCTCTGGTGGCAAAATAAATTCGATTTCACTTTCGCACTGTTCCTATGCTGTATTGCGTTCACTTTCAATTTCATTGACACTATCTCATCCAGAATCACTTTCTAAACTGTTCTCAGACCATTTTACAACAGTACTCTCGAAGCCAGTGTCCGTACCATGAACAGTAGACGTAGATCTTGCTACTGAATCCATACCGCAAAGTCCCAGAAGCTGTCTCAGAGACCGCTTAGCACGAAAGAAGCAGTAACAATAAAGGTCCACGTCATATTCAAGCGGATACTGACAAAGGAAGCCACGGCGGCTTCGGGAAAGAACAACTACACAACGCTGTAATCCCTTACCCCACCACTACGCATTAGCAACAGAGTAACAATAAATGCTAGCGGTCGGTGAGACCACGATAAGGGACATTAAGGGTTAAGTCCACTGTGTTTATGTTCTACGAGATCCCACTTCGTTTTGCACAAAATCAAAAACCGGTGTTTGCCTTGGTCGTTTTATAGGTAATAAGGCCAAAAAAGGCTGAGAGAAAACTGTGGGCGAAGAAGCGGCTAATGCAAGGAAACAAATTCACCTGCGTTATGTTACTAAAGTGGCTGGGATGCACTGATTTTCGTAATTATGTAAGAATGGATGAATCATGCATTTCGGAGCTGCTGAAAATCATCAGACCATTCTGAACAAAAAAGAACACAGGCATGAGAGAGGTTGTAAGCTGTAAGGAGAGGCTGTTTCCTACATTATGATTTCTAGCCATTGGCAGAAGATAAGAGGACCTCCGATTCAGAGTAGTTGTACCGCCACAATTACTAACTAAAATCATGAAACCTGACACGTGATTTACATTTGGCTAAAGAAATACATAATGCTTAGGCGTAATAAATAAAACAAAATACGTTCATGTAAACGTTATTGATTCATGTAGCATAAATGAAATTTATTTATTATGTGGCGGAAAACATGATCTCAGGAAAATCGTTTCAGATTTGAAGAAGAAAGACTGCACATGGTGGTGGCGCACATCATCTAATAAATACAACAGATACACAAGAGATAAAGCATTTGTCAAAAAAAAAACTTAATTCTTCAAAGCTGGCGGCATATATATAAGCTGGAGTTTTTTAACACTCAGTAACAAAGAATCAAGTATATTCTAGTAATTAATGTCCATTGAAAGTCGATATTTCGGTTTTTAGATTTCATTTCGATAAGCATCGGAACTAAAACCTAAAAATAGAAGTGTAGACCGTCGATGGACTTCTATTTTCTCTATGTGCCACACGAAACCATCATGGGTATGTTTAAAAAATTAAAAAGAGCTTCATTTCTTGCACCTTTATTGTTATACTTCTCGCACGACGTGTTCCACAAACAACTGTAGTCTTTAAATTTCTCCAGAAACTTTGTCGTTAAAGTTTTGTCCGCCTCGCAGCCTGTTATGTATATTAGAACAGCATTTAATCCCTAGTCCAGTGACAAGACGAACTTTCGTCGGGCGGTTGGCACGACAGACCCACGCACGGCACAGTTTGTTGGGTGGTGCTGTTGGGGGCCGGCTGTCGTGTGATCCTACCCGCCTGAAATTCCGACAAGGAATGTTCGTCGGTCGGTCGATCGAAACGCCTACACACGTCCAATTTGTCGGTCGATTGGTCCGCGTGAAGCGCCCTTTGGTACTACACATCCTGTTCCTTCACCCTCTTCCCCGCCATTGGCTTAGTCGACAGCGTGGACCATGTATCGATTGGAGCTGTATGGAATTAAAAGACCATAAAAGATTCATTTTATAGCCAAAAATTGGAAGCAGATGATTGTCCACCAATGTCAGAAGTGAAAGATGTCGGAGGGTACTGCTCTAGGTATTCTTGGTCTATAGATTTTATTGATGCTTAGCGCTGGCCCACCACTAAACATGAAATACTAACGATTAAATTATTTGGTCTGAAGACAGGCGAAAGGCTTTCCCGGAAGTATCAAGTTCAGGATCTTGTAAAAAAACTCTCCTGATACCTTCATTACAAGAGTAATCTCTAGGATCATAAACCTGAACATTATGAAAGAAAGAACTTAAAATAGCGACAGGAACACGGCCCACGTACAAGCCGTCACTCAAATTTCTCTGAATTCTAAAGTACTCACGGCTTAGCATATATTCCTTCCTATGTGATCGTTGTTTAAAAGGAATGGACACTGTAGCACAAACTTTTTACATTACTAAAAAACTAGCTGTCCTTGTATTCGGGAGGATACGTTCTCCATTCGGTCGTTCCGATTTAAGGCAGGCGCATACTACAGATCAACCTGTCGTCCGATAATTTGGTCGGATTGGACTTCATCTCTGCACACCGTTAAAACGTCCACTTGGTAGTGGGTGCGTAACCTGACCGATAACCCGTTTTCAATTGCTACTTATAAAGGAGCACTTCGAGTGAGCGCCTTTTTTTAACACAATGTTCTCGAGAAGAAATGCTAACATTACCTTTATTATAACAGGTAGGAGGAAAACAATAAGAAATTATTAAGCCTAGAATGTTGGGTACACCCAGTATACAGTGACAGATTATTACAAGGAAAGTTTTACGCAGTGCATACACTATTCGAGAAAGTTTTTCGCTTTTAATGCAAAGAGCAATTTCAATGAGCTTGTTTAATTAAATTAATTCAACCATTCATAAGGAAACAGGATACAGTTTTACTACGCGCTATAGCCGGCCTCGGTGGCCGAGCGGTTCTAGGCGCTTCGGTCCGGAACCACGTGGCTGCTACGGTCGCAGGTTTTTATCCTGCCTCGGGCATGGATGTGTGTGTTAGTTAGGTTTAAGTAGTTCTAAGTTTAGGGGACTGATGACCTCAGCTGTTAAGTGCATAGTGCTTAGAGCCATGAGAACCATTTTTTTTTTTTTTTACTACGCGCTATAATTGTATAGAAATTGAGTGTGACATTAAGGCAAGTGTTGTACATATTTTATAGGTATATTTATTTTTAATGAAGGTACATGTTTCTTACAAGTCAATTAATTCAGAATCACCAGATACACTCTACGACAGCCCTAAGGATAATTTTATAATAAATGAAAACACCCGAGGAAGGAATAATATAACTGACACACGACGATACTTGTCACGCTTTACTTCTCCACAAAGCTCAGCTTTTTGGTCAATATGATAGTCTTATACCGTAAATATATGTATAATGTATAAAAATATAAAATAAAATAAATGTGTACTCACCTCGTTTCATTTTTTCTTGATTATCATATAGACTCCAACCCGGAACACCACTTCACAGACTTCCAACCACAGATTTTTCTTTACATTTATGTCGAGTTTTCCTTTACACTTTTTACTGAAAGCTGGTCGTTTCTCTATCTCTTCTATTAAAAGTTCCGTCAATTTATCAGCTATTAGCGCGATTTCATCACCTCACAATATGTACAGAAAAGAGTGACAGGCTAAAAATGAACTAAGAATCGGCGAATCAGTCGCTCTCATTTAATGCGGCTTGCTGTTTACGCAGTGCCGATTATTGGCAAACGATGAGGTTCGAAGGGAATTGTGCCAATTTCAACCTTATTGTCGGCCGACTTCAACTCGTTTCAGTGTGTCCGCGCTCGCATTTCTGTACGTCAGTGGTCGTCCGACCTTTTTGCTCCAGAGACAATACTCACATGGTGGGGCGGCAACTCGGGTCAGAAATGTACTATTCTTATTACTGGTTGGTAACTCATATAAATTAGTATTTTATCGGCCCCAATAAACTAGCTATAATAAGGACGCGATGAACTGGCAGCCCGACACCATGTAACTATTGATATCTTGCTTCGGCGCTGGTCAACAGCATGTACGAATTTTACAAATTGCATAACACTGAGCTGTCTGTGATAGTGTCGTTTATTCAGCCACCGGTTTCGGTCTTAAACCATCATCAACGGCAGAAAAATTGTCGCAGACATGTGATACATGGTTGGCCCAAGCATGTATCGCATGTCAAAGTATGTATGACATGTAACAAATCTGCGATAATTTTTTTGTCGATGATGGTTTAAGACCGAAGCCGGTAGCTAAATAAATAGCATTATCACAGACAGCACAGTGTCAGCCATTTTGTAAAATAACTACTGATACTTAAAAGCTGGTAGCATTAGGAACACTTCGTGTCGAAGTGTCTGCCGAAGTGTTGTGATGTTGGCTGTGTTAGTGCATGATTAATGGGTAAATAAGAGTAATTATACTTAAATTTAACCCTTGTTTGTTAACCCCCTTGCAAAATTTACGGTTGTTGTTGGTACCAGTTTGTGATGTCCTTAGGTTAGTTAGGTTTAAGTAGTTCTAAGTTCTAGGGGACTGATGACCACAGATGTAAAGTCCCATAGTGCTCAGAGCCATTTTGTTGGTACCAATTCGCGATTACCACCAATCTGGTAACGTCATTATAAGGTCTAAAACAGGGCAATGTAGTTATTTTGTATGTGGCTTACCGTTGCAGACCTTCTAGTTGTAATTAACTAGTGCGTGAACTATAAATTATGGCGTCCTTTGATTGCCACGCAGAAACCACAATCAAGTCCGCA
The DNA here is from genome assembly GCF_021461385.2 of Schistocerca piceifrons. NCBI lineage: Eukaryota > Metazoa > Arthropoda > Insecta > Orthoptera > Acrididae > Schistocerca > Schistocerca piceifrons. Next base: position 497,276,691 of record NC_060139.1, on the reverse strand, counting down.
GGCGCAGGCAGGGTCGTCGGCAATTTACAGCACTTAGCAATGAAAGAACGTGTTACAAACACCAATGTACAGACAGAACATCAACGACCTCCCAGAAATGACAAATTTTAATAGATAACGGTGGAGGTTGGATTTTAATTTGGCAACTTACAGTATAGTGGTCACGACGTTGACCACCAGCTGCGCTCACTTCTTTTCGGTCTGATTCGTCGTCGTATGTCGTCGCTTCTCTGCGGATGTCGAATGACACCCCTCGAACATCACCGATGAAAATTCCACTCACTCATTTTAAACAGAGGGCGGACATTCCCCTGACAGGATACGCTTAGCTATCGGTATCCAGTTGATAGTTGCTAATTGTTATGAAATACGCCTGAGAACCGTGGTCCGCGCGAACACGATTCGCGCCGCATGCGGCCCGCGGGCCGCAGTTTGACAGCTCCTCGTCTACGTGGTAAGCAAGTGACCCATCAAAATATCGGCCGATCAAATGGCTGTTGTGTACACTGGTGTTTACGTTTTCCGTGGTTTCACAAAATTACTTCAACCAAGTGCCGAGATGGGTCGATTACCTGTCCCATCAAACTACATCGATCTACAATGACTGGACATACGAGTTACGTTTTTTTGTACTTAATCCATAATAAAGAGACCCACGGAGGAAAAAAAATGCTACTGCTGCTACTGCTACTACTACTACTACTACTACGACTACCAGATTAGTTACGCACAACATAGAAACATTTAGTTGCGTTGTTTACTTCAGTAAACACTAGGCAGAGAAACGTTTCCCAACGAGATATGCTTTCTTAGCATTTTTGTACAGGCAAGAATCACTAATCTGCAGGTTTCATTTGAAACATTGTTCTACTCAAACTGAAAAAATTGAATGAAGAACCGCTGATTTTAAATTCAGATTCATAGCACAGAAGCTGTAATCTGTGCTTGAGATTCTTACCATAGTTTAGAACCTTCCGCTTTACTGTTCTACACTGATAAATATTACCGCATGTTAAGTAAATATTCCAACAATCTTGATAGCAAGGAATTATTAAAAACTAAAAATCACATGTCAAACAGTAACGGGTTTCGATTTTATCAAAAATCATTTCCAGTTCCTGTCCCGTCAGGTGGTGAGCAGAGACGACGGCGGAGCAATGGTGTCAGAGGCCACCACCGGTAACTGCTCGAAACCAGTTACCATTTTGACGAGTAATTTTTAATTTTTAATGAATCCTTTCAATAAGACAGATTAGTATTTTAATTTTAGTTAGTAATTTTTAATTAGTATTTTAATTTTTAATAAATCTTTGCAGTAGAACTGATTAGTATTTTAATTACCTATCAGATTGTTGTTAATTTCCAGTAATGTTCTCAAGAATTATCATCGCATGTGTTTTGAATGGTTCAAAAACAAAATGGTTCAAATGGCTCTGAGCACTATGGGACTTAACATCTGAGGTCATCAGCCCACTAGAACGTAGAACTACTTAAACCTAACTAACCTAAGGACATCACATACATCCATGCCGAGGCAGGATTCGAACTTGCGACCGTAGCAGTCTCGCGGTTCCGGACTGCTGCGTCTAGAACCGCTCGGCCACCGTGGCCAGCACATGTGTTTTGACGCGCTGGATGTTTGCTAAATATTAAAACTAGACATGAGACTTGAACACATGGATGCATTTTACTCTGTAGGAAGTAGAACAGATAAATATGGATGACTCGTGAAATCAAAGATGGCTCAAAGGAAAACGGTTTTCTACAGGGGAAAACAGCTGCTAATACCCATAAATATTTACTTTGATACTTAGAAAAATGATTGGTGAATACTTTTATTTGGAGCACAGCTCCGTGTCGGTGCGAAATCTGGCTAAAGCTGAAGGCAGAAATGAGATGATTTGAGGCCTGCCATGTGTGATGTTACACGGGGCTGTTCAATATCAGTTATAACCCTGTCAACGAAGACCAAGAAATGTAGACTGGAGGAAAAATACGTGTAGTCACAAAATTTTTGTACAGTAGTAGGAGGAAGTGCCGTGAACAACGTATTAAAAATCCTGACCGTTGGATGTTGTAATGGGGAGGCCTGTAAACGTCGCTTTTTTGTGTTTCTTGAATATCTTGAAAACCGCGGCTTCTAGCGAATATATTTCCCAGTACAAAATTAAACTACACTAAATTCTCCACAAAAAGACCTTTTTCACTTTTTCTCTTAGGCTATCAGCTTCCTCATTCTAGGGGATGGAAAAATTGGAATTATTGAAAATATTGTTTTAATGATACAAATTTAGTGTTTATCGTTAAATAAAGTGCGTTAAGGACAAATATTAAATGTTTGTACCACATCTAAGAGCATCAGAACAGCACTAAGGGATAAATTGTGTTATGGGGGGCTAAGTAACAATGTGGAAAGGCAGGGGAGAAGGTTGAAAGCGTGAGAGAAGGTAACTCGACAGGTTGTAGTCATGCACTTCCTTCCTTCATAGGTCTCGAAAATGAAGAGCGAACAGGCAGTTCCCATTCTCTCTACGTCTACGCACTACGTCACAAAAAGCAACCGCAAGGTATTTCACTGTTACACAGACCCTTCCGCAGTTCGCCATATGAATCACGTGCGACTCAGTGCGCAGGCACTTGTTAATGGGGCGGGTAGGAGGAGGGTTTATTTTCCGCAAAATTTTATAACACTGCATTGAATACAAGTATGAATAGCTAACAATACAAACTCAAGACATGCATATGAGAAGAAACTACGCAAGTCTCTGGGCACTGGTCTAGAATGCTAGAGGGAAATTGATTCTCAGTCACCTTGTACGGCAGTTACAGCCTTCTTTCGGACAACGCAACTTCCTCTACCACAAACGCTGCTCGCTCTTCCGTTTACAGACTACACCTCTCTAGCATTTCCTATCCATTTGTCTTGTACACAAAATAAATTCAGTGAACTCGTGTTCATACAGTGGAGCTATCTTCAGTTTATTAAGGGGAGTTGGAACGCCCTATCCCGCCAATGTTAAATTTAGTGAGTTGGCTTCCCTCTATTTCAGGAACCACTTTAGCCATTGACATGAAACCTTTACAGGGCGTTAAACTGCATGTTCTGAGTCTACTGAACTACAATAAATGCATTTCAACAGCTGCTTTCGGAAATACAATTTTTTAATTATACGGTTAAAATTTTGTGTACTTTTTTGTGCGTTATCCTAAATAATTTTAGTTATACATAACATTATATTCTTCTTTTAGTTCAGTAGACTCAGGATATGTTTGTTATTACTCCATGAAAATTTGAATACAGTACTGGAAGTGGTTTCTGAGATTTAGGGAAAAATGTAACAGAAAATGTAAATTTCCAGGAATGGCTTCTAAAGTTTCAAAAGACTGTGACTCACTTAATACATGCTTAATTTTTTATTTTCAGTCACTCAGAATCACCCTGCACCATATGTATATCATCCTCTTTATCTTTTTTCAAGTTTTTTCTCATTTCTTTTTTATCTTTCTGGACTCCTTAGTTGCCAACTGTGCTGCATACTCTGCTTTATCAGTGCGAACCTTGTCCATCCGTTCAAGTACTCTGATGCAGTTTGCTCCAGGATTAATTCCCATATGCTGTAGCACTTTCACCCTACCAATGTTGCCATAATTATAAGCAATAACAGCATCACTGACCCCTCAGTTTAATGTCTTCATTCCAACAAAATCATTTTTGGACGACTCATTGGGATTTTGAGTAATTCTTCAGTAATTCAGGATTTGCCAGGTCTCTGTAAAGAGGATTTATGATATCCGTGACTGCTGCTGGAATGGAATGTTAATGGCTGTATGAAGTGTTTCAGTACCGGGCATTGAAAGGTGGTGTATTGGTTTTTCATCAGTTGACTGTCTGTGGAAGAAGGTAGCCCATACTGCCGCTTCATTTTCAACAAATAGTTCAAATGGCTCTGAGAACTATGGGACTTCTGAGGTCATCTGTCCCCTAGAACTTAGAACTACTTAAACCGAACTAACCTAAGGACATCACATACATCCATGCCCGAGGCAGGATTCGAACCCGCGACCGTACCAGTCGAGCGGTTCGAGACTGTAGCGCCTAGAACCGCTCGGCCACCCTGGCCGGCATTTTCAACAAATCCTCAGTATTATTTCTAATGGCCATCTCACAATATTGCTATAGTTCATCAATCATTTCATCTGTCAGCCTGTCTCTTATGGTTTTACCATCAGAAAGTTTCTTGTCTCACAAACTTTGTTTCAACTTCCTCAACCTGGTACCCATGCTCTTCTGGACATGATATTTATAACACAGCAATCCACAGCCTTATGTACAAAAAATTGCCGATTTTATTAGATCTTGAAGTGATGCACATAAAAATTTTAACATTTTTAACCGGTGTAGATTATATTTAAAAAAAATAAAATACTGCCCATGTGGTGGTACATATGTCATTTTGTTGGGAAAACTGCAAATTTTATAATGAAATAAAAACCCGAAAATGTGAAAAAAAATTCCGTTCTAACTTCCCTTAAGTACAGTAAGTAAATATGTTGCCGTAAACAGTGGTTGAGAAGTGCTCATTTTGTAAATGTGATGTTGTCGGTGACCTACGCAGTGGGAAAGGGCTGGAAGTGGTAAATGTGGCTGTTGTCTCTAGTTGACGGCATATTGTAAAGCTGTGTAACTCTGTTGTATTCACTTGGTGAATGACAAGAAAGTTACTGCACTTTTCGCACCATCAATTGTGTTACTGGTAGATTACATAAATCTTTTCCATTCAGAAACTGCTGGCACTTGTTGAGTGGCCCGCAGTGGGTGAAACCACTTACTACACATTCGCAGTTTATCGTGCTAGGTGGGTGTTAATAACCTGATGAAATAGTACTGATCATGTTTCAATCTAGAACTAATAGCTTGAGCGAATGAGTAGTGAAGAAGTTCTGCAACAAGTCAGTAGGAAACTAAGTCTAATAAAGACCGCAATGAAGAGAAGAGTTAGACTGGTCACGCGCATGTTACGGCGTAAATCATTGATGAAAACTATAGTTGAAAATATGGAGAAAGGGGAGCATCAAAGGGGCAGGGCTAGATGTGGGCATATTATGTGCATTGTTGGCAATACTGAATACAGCGGTTGCGCTGAAGTGTAAGGATGATTGGCACATAGCAGGAATGGAGAATGCGCGAAACTACCTTATGGTTCCTAACCGATATAACAACAGCATTTGTTTTAGAGATGTTTAGATACATGTTCATACTGTGAATGACGTGTGTAATGATCATTTCGCTCATTTGATACCAGAGAAGCAGAAAAAGTACACGTAGCGTCTGATTCTAAACACACTAATCGGTCTGGAACCCTTGACAGACAGAATTAACAGATGGAACAAGGAAGTACGAAAAAGAATTAGATAATTTTTATTTTATCCGTCTCAGTTGCACTGATATAAAATGTTTGCAGCAATGGCTACCGGTTCCTCAAATCACATACCTTGAAATTAATCGTTAACTATTCATACAATACGGTGTGAAAAGGCTCGAATAGCTTCTATACAAAAGCGTAGACTGTGGGCAGGAAGTAATCGAAATCGGCCTATGTGTCTGTTACACCTGACTTGGCTGTGTCAGTCAAGTGTAACACACACACAGGCTGATTTCGACCAAAGTGCTTGGTGCCCACAGAATACGTTTCTGTACAGAAGCTATTCATGCCTTTTGGCGCCATATCGCATGAATAGTTAACAATTAACAACAAGATGTGTGGTTTGAGAATGGGCGGGTCAACCCGAAACCGATAACCACTGCAGCAACAATTTTGCATTTGTGTAACTCAACGGACGATATGGCCGGCCGAAGTGGCCGTGCGGTTAAAGGCGCTGCAGTCTGGAACCGCAAGACCGCTACGGTCGCAGGTTCGAATCCTGCCTCGGGCATGGATGTTTGTGATGTCCTTAGGTTAGTTAGGTTTAACTAGTTCTAAGTTCTAGGGGACTAATGACCTCAGCAGTTGAGTCCCATAGTGCTCAGAGCCATTTGAACCATTTTGAACGGACGATATAAAAAATAATTCAGTTTCCTCAATACTGTACAGTTGCGAACCTACCATCCCGTGGTAGAATGCCTCGAATAAGGAAAAAAAGAGTAGCGTAATTCGTCACAGATTCGTTGAAGTACGCGGAAGTGCGGTGCGGGTCCGAGAACATTTTTCCATACAAGCGACGTATCATTTGGCGTATAATTTGTAGACACACCTCTGAAACGTAAATAGATTTCTGGATCTTATTGCTGTGCTAAATAATGGGAGAAGAAACAACTCATCCCTATTTAACGAAATTCCGGTGATCTTCAAAAGCTTTCAGTGAAATCGGAATATGACTAAAATGTTCTCGGGTTTCCAATCGCGTCAGTTGCTTAAAACTACACGAGCTTTCGGCCAAGCAAGCCTTGGCCATTGTCAAGTGGTATGACTGCCAGTTGGCTGTTGGTGCGCCCTTATATACGCTAACTGCCGGCTGTGACATCACTGGTGCCCGTGACATTGCATATATGGGCATGTTTTGAGTCGGCGTTCGATGTGCCCTCTTCAAACCACGCGATCGCTGGATCCCACGCAGCGCTGAGCTGTAAGCCACCGTCTCTATTCAGCGTGTGTGCGGTAATTTTCATTTCAGTAGCTTTCTTTATTAAACTGTCCCAGATGCCGCTAGTGCGAGTCACGACAGAGGTATCGTCAAATTTTATGTGGTGACCGTCTTCTAACGCATGCTCAGCTAACGCAGATTACTCTGGATAGCGTAGGCGATAATACCTCTCATGTTCTTTCCTGTGTTGTTCCACAGTGTGCACTGTTTGTCCGATGTACTTCTGACCACACTCACAAGATTTTTCGTAGACTCCAGGTGTTCTTGAGACCTACTGCGTCTTTAACTGGTCTCAGTAATTGACGGATTTTCGTTGGAGGCCTGAAGATTGATTTGATCTTGTGTCTTTTCAATAGGCGGCTTATCTTGCCCGACACAGAGCCACAGAATGGCAGCAAAACAAGTTTCTTTTCCTGCTCTTCGTCGGTGGTCTTATTCTGATATTTCCCAGAAGTCACTTCTTTCACTTGATGGGCGCTGTAGCCGTTATTCCTGAAAACCTTGCGTAGGTGGCTCAGTTCATCGGGCAGGTTATCGTCGTCTGATATTACTCTTGCACGATGCACCAATGTTTGCAATACTGTGCGCTTCTGTGCTGGATGATGATGGCTCGTGGCATGCAGTTACAGGTCTGTGTGGGTGGGTCTTCTGTAGACGCTGTGGCCAAGGCACGCATTTCGTTTACGGTGGACAAGGACGTCGAGGAAGTGCAATGCATTATCTTTTTCCACCTCCATTGTAAACTGGATATTGCTTTGAAAAACCTCTTGCACCACTAGCTACAAATATAAATGAAGTTAGGAGGACTCAAAATCTTTCGAAAGTACTGCGAAAAAGTGAAAAAAGGCTTCTGAAATAGAATTTTGCCCCTGAAAAGTCTTTTATTTGATCCTTTTTGCTCCACCTACGTAACTGAAAACACAGTTGCATAAAATCATTCAGGCTTTCACCGCCGTCTGTGCAGAGAATCCCACAGGTTCATTCCTTGGAAATTTAGCTATCGACGATTTACTGACGTTTCGCTGGAGTCAAAGGTTTATAGGGAAACATTATTGAAAATGTGGCCTTATCAAATGTGTGAACGGAAATACATCAGGCAATGCCATACATGTCGGATGAACACACTACTGTCGACGACACCCAACATGCCTGGAAACCGAACCTGCGATGGGTTCTACACGTATTTAGCCAACAAAATCAACGAAAATTCATTTTTATGACATCTAAATACAGGCTATAAATTTTATGGACTGCTGTGTACCTTCTAAAACTGATTGTAGAAAAACTAATACAAGAATAGAAGCACTGTGGACATTTTCAGATAAATCCCACTTTTGTTGTCCTGTGTCCTCAGCTGCATGTAACATTACTCTGATGGTTATCACTTTGTATCCTTATAATTACAAGTTAATGAAACATTCAAGACTGAGCATCCTAGTGCTGCGCAAATGAAATTTCGGAAGACAGTAATCACAACAGCTCTAAAATCGGAACAAGAACACATGTAGAACAGAATCTCCAGTTTTATAATTGTCACCATAACAAATGTTACAGCGTTTAACTTTATTATACAGAACATAAAATGATGCACATGCTATCCAAAGAAATCTGGATCCCTCATAACGCAACATAGATTTGCACAGGATCGGTACTTATGGGCTATGCACGGTACTGAGAAAGCTGCTTCTTGTGGATACTGTGTAGTCTGAAGGCCTGGGTAGTCGCGAAAGAGATAATCGAGATTCTACTCCATTCGCCATTTATTACAGATCGTATTACTCTTATTTTTGATTACAAGCATATCGGCTGATTGTAATAACAAAGAATTACACTCATGAAATTTAATTTCACTCTGTCCTTTCTTCTTGTCAGTGTTTCCATATATTCCTTTCCTCTCCGATTCGGCGGAGAACCTCCTCATTCCTTACCTTATGAGTCCACCTAATTTTCAAATTTCATCTGTAACACATCTCCGATGCTTCTATTCTCTTCTGTACTGGTTTTCCCACAGTCCATGTTTCACTACCATGTTGTGCTCCAAGCGTACGTCCTTAGAAATCTCTTTCTCAAATTAAGGTTGATACTAGTAGACTTTTCTTGACCACGAATGCCCTTTTTGTCATCACTTGTCTATCTCTGATGTCCCCCTTGCTCCGTGGTCATGGGCTATTTGCTGCCTAGGTAGGGGAATTCCTGAATTTCGTCTGCTTCGAGATCCCCCATTCTGATGTTAAATATCTCGCTCTTCTCATTTCTGTTACTTTTCCTTACTTTCGTCTTCGATATACTCTCAATCCATAATCTGTACTTATTTGACTGGTAATTCCGTTCAACAGATCAGGCAATTCTTCACATTCACTGAGGATAGCAGTATCATGAGCGAATCTTATTAATGATTTACTTTCACGCTGAATTTTAATCCCACTGTTTAACCTCTCTTTTGTTTCCGTCACCTCTTCTTCAAGAGTATGGGCGAAAAACTACATCACTGTCTTATACCCTTTTTAATTCCAGTACTTCGTTCTTGGTCTTCACGTTTTATTGTTACCTCTTGGTTCTTGTACGTATTGTATATTAGCCGTCTTTCCCTATTGCTAACCGCTTGGTTCTTGTACGTATTGTATATTAGCCGTCTTTCCCTATTGCTAACCGCTGTTTTTCGCAAAATTTCGAACATGTTGCAACATGTTACTCTGTCGAACGCTTTTTCCAGGTCGACAAATCCTATGAGCGTATCATGACTTTTCTACAGCCTTGCCTCCATAACCAACAGCAACGTCAGATTTGCCCCTCTGATGTCCTTACTTTCCTAAGGCCAAACTGATCGTCATACAACATTTCCTCAATTTTTTAATCCATACTTCAGTATATTATTATTGTCATAACTTGGGTGCAAGCGCTGTTACGCTGATTGCATGATAATTTTCGCACTTGCTGGCTCTTGCAATTGTCGGAACTGTGTGGATGATGTTTTTCCGAAATTTAATGTTATATCACCAGTCTCATACATTGAACATATCAACGACAATAATCTCTCTCTCTCTTTTTTTTTTTTTTTTTTTTTTTTTTTTTTTTTTTTTTTTTTTTTTCCGCTTCCCCCAATTATTTTCACGTCGTCCAAAGCGCTGTTAAATTTTCTTACTGATACCGGATCCCCTATCTCTTCCCTATCGATTGTCAGTTCATCAGGTAAGTCCTCCCCCTCATAGAAGCCTTCATCATACTGTTTCCACCAACGCGCTCTGTCCTCTGCAGCTTATAGTGGAATTTTCATTGCGCACTTGGTGTTACCATCTTTCTTTTCAATTTCACCGAAAGTTGTTTTGACTTTTCTGTACGCTGAGTCAGTCTTCCGACAATCGCTTCTTTTTAGATTTCTTCACATTTTTCATGTGGCCATTTCGCCTTAGCTTCCCTGAGCTTCCTATTTATTTTGTTCTTAAGTAACTTTATTTCCGTATTCCTGAATTTTCTTGCAAATTTTTGTACTTTCTTCTTTCATCGATCAACTGAAGTATTTCTTCTGTTATTAACGGTTTCTTCGCAATTAGCTTCCTTGTATCTAAATTTTTACTTTCCAGATTCTGTGATTGCCATTTTTAGAAATATCCATTCATCTTCAACTGAAGTGCCTACTGAGTTATTCATTATCGTAGTATCTGTAGCCTCAGAGAACTTTAAGCCTTTCTCTTCAATCGTTAGTACTTCCGTATCCCATTTCTTTGCACATTGATTCTTCCTGACTAGTCTCTTGAACTGCAGCCTATTTTTTATCATTACTAAATTCTGATTTGAGTCTGTATCTGCTCTTGAGTACACGTTAATATAAAGTATCTCATTTCAGAATCTCTGCCTGAACATGACGTAATCTAACTGGAACCTTCCCGTATCTCCCGGTCTTTTCCAAGTGTAGCTCTTCCTCTTATGATTCTTGAACAGAGTATTAGCCTTTACTAACTGATATTTATTGTAGAACTCGATTAGTTTTTCTCTTCTCTCATTCTTACTACTATTCGAATATTCTTCTGTAACCCTTTCTTCCACACTCTCTCCTACAACCACATTCCAATCCCCCATGACTATTAGATTTTCGTCTTCCCTTAAGTACTGAATTACTCTTTCAATATCCTGATATACTTTTTCTGTCTCTACATTGTCTGAAGGCGTATATGTGAACTATTGTTGTCGGTGTTGGTTCGCTGTCAATTGTGATGAGAATAATTCTATGACTGAACTATTCGCAATAACTCACTCTCTGCCCTACCTAATCCTACTCCCGTTTTACCATTTTGTTCCACTGTTGATATTAGCCTATACTCGTCTGATCAGAAATCCTTGTCTTCTTTCCATTTAACTGTAGTGACCTGCACCATATCTAGATTGAGCCTCTGTATTTCTGAAACTTGTCTTTGTGTGAAATCTTGTGGGACTTAACTGCTAAGGTCATCAGTCCCTAAGCTTACACACTACTTAACCTAACAGCGTCTCGCCGGCCTTGTGGCCGTGCGGTTCTAGGCGCTTCAGTCTGGAACCGCGTGACCGCTACGGTCGCAGGTTCGAATCTTGCCTCGGGCATGGATGTGTGTGATGTCCTTAGGTTAGTTAGGTTTAAGTAGTTCTAAGTTCTAGGGGACTGATGACCACAGATGTTAAGTCCCATAGTGCTCAGAGCCATTTGAACCATTTTTTTGCAGCGCCTCAGACCGCTCGACTAATCTCGTGCGGCTATGCATTTCCCTTTTCAGATTTTTTAGCATCTCTGCCACTTTCAAACTTGTGATATTGTAGACCTCGACTCATAGAGCGTTGCGCTTTCGTTGGTTATTCACTTTTTTCTTGTGGTCGCCTTCTCCTTCGCAGTCCTTTCCCAGAGATCCTAATGGGGGAGTAGTCCGGGGTCTTTTGCACTGGAGAGATCATGAAGACGTTTTTCAAATGACAGGACACATTTTCTGTGGATACACATTATGCTTGTTGAATACCGTGGTTTCTATTGCCTTTCGCATCCTCATGCCGTTGACCATTGCTGATTCTTCCGCCTTTTAGGGGCAGTTCCCACCTCAAGGGTAAGAAAGTGGCATGAACCTCCTGTCCTCTCCTCCGCCGTCTTTGAAAATACGGGTAGAAGAATGAGGGTAATCTCTGACGCCGGAAGTCTTCGGCGGCCAATGGTGACGATTTTTGTTCAAAATTTAAACCGTGGCGAGGTTCGAACCCGAGACCGAGGACGTTTTGATTACTAGTCAAAGACGTTATCCTCTGCGCTTTTTTTCTTCTTTTGGCATTTTATCTGGATGAATGTTGCATGTCGCCCCGTCAAGTTTATCGTTGAATGCTTCACTCAATTTCTTTGTTACAGAGGGCAGCCGGCCCTCTGACAGAAGACATTGAGCTACCGTGGCAGCACTGATAGACCACAGGATTATCTGTGGACAATACAATAAAAGTTTTGTTTTTGTATACAACGTAATTTTTCTGAATAGGAATAAATTGCAAGAAACGATCCCTGAGAGGATAAGGAGCGAAAAGGGTCATGTGGACATATGGCCAGAAATGCTTTCCAAAGGAAGTACACCCACTTGAAGGTGGAGTTACAAGAGATTTTGATAGTGCACATTTCTGGGGTCGATAGTACATATAACACATAAGACAACTTGGAATGTTCTGTTGCACTAGTGTTTTAGGTGAACACTCGATAGGGCATGCATCGTGTCCACATTACAGTGTCGCCAAGGAGACCAGTCTATTTGTAATAAGGCCCGCATGCGTCGGAAGTGATATATGTATATTGGCAGTTGTGCACATCACTACTGCCCTGTTGTTTGTGTAGCTAGAACGCTAGTACAGACAAAACATTCCCACTTGACTACTGTGCTCTCATGTGTGCTTTCAGTCATTGAAACTTACGCGGACGAAGATCTTTTAGCTATATCTTCAAGCAGGTGTACATTCCTTGTAGCGCAGTTGACCCCTTATGTCCATATGACCTTTTTGTCTTTTGTTTTCTCTGGAAACTTCTCCTGCAGTTGTCCGCATTTAGGAAAATCGCCCTGTATACAGGCTGGATCACAATTATAGCAAAAACTAACGCGTATTAAAACGCCTAAGACAACATAAGCAAAAAAGTGCCATTAAAAACAGACCCGTAAACGAGCTGTTTGCAAGATGTTTGCGATTATGTGGTTACAAGCCACCATCGACTTCAGCGTGAAATATTGTCCTGGTTTACAAAAATTGTATCTGTTAAGTCCCTCTGCAATTGAGCCCACACTCACACTCTGTGTGCATATTTTGCACTTGGACGCCACGGTGCCGTGCGCAGCGTGGCACTCCGAGAGGTCGTTTGTGTCGCTTGAGCCTTAAACAGGGGATGCAGGACTCATGCCCCTGCAGTTGCAAAAGATAGGACGCGTGCCTCCAGGATCCTGAATGGTCCTCCTGGAGGACAGGATCCACACGTCCCGTGGTCAGAGATGAGATCTAGTACTACATTTCAAAGCTAGTTTCCTATAAAATAAAACCTGGAAGTACAAACTAAAATGACAAATATTTCTAATTTTAACACTCACAATACGAAGTTCGCCACTTGCTGCATCATCAGTTTTAAAGCCAGACAGGACCTTCCCTTTCTAATTTTTTTTTGAGAAATTAAATGAAATTTTACGTTGAATCTGCTTCAATACATCATGAAATCAGTATACATCTGCGCGCAGGAGTATAACTGACTTGCTGTGGAAATTTGCATGTGCGTTGTAAGCATTGGTGGTTCTCTGTCTACTGCAACGGAGTTCTGCTCATACGGATGGAGGAAAGTGTGCGTTTTCGTGTGTATGACTGCCCATCATCAGTTTGTAGTTTTTCAGTCACAACCATCGCTGACATTAAAAGTCCTCAATAAAATAGTCACCAACCATAACGAGATCCAGCATTGGTAAATCAAATATATGAGACAGGAACTTCCCGATTTCATTTTCGGAATAATATTACGCGGAAATCACAATGTGTGTGTGTATCTTCTGCACGAGCTCCATCTTAGATGAAATTTACATCCTTGGATTCTTACCTCAGTCCACATTTCACATCCAACTTTCATAACGTTTTTTTTTTCAATCTCTGGAAACATTGTTGACGGAGATACTTTCAGATGTAGATTATCAGATTTATCAGCAACTGTTGAAAAGAGATGCTGATAAAATGAAGTTTTCTTGTCGTTCAACAAAGAAAAAAAAAAACATTAACAGACCCATGCATGGTATATAGCTGAAAAAAACTTAGTACAGTATTTGAATTTTACATATTGTATTAAGCATTCTGAGGTTTTGAGCTTTGCAGAATATGTCAGTGTTTTTGTCAGCATCATTACGTAACAATAAATGTAGCTTTCACATTCAATGTACTCAGAACAACTTGAACCTCCTGAGTACTATGTTAGTGGGCAACTTCACTAAAATGTTCCTCATAGCTTTGTAAATGGATTTACGTATGCTGTCGATGTTTTTAATCTCCTTTGAACTGATTATACATTGGCTTTGATGGTCTCTCACATTTATCTACTGTAGCTTTGTTCTTCAGATCGAAAACAGTTTTCCGCCTCTGATTTCGGTCACTAGCTATTTCTATGTGGATGTGGTTGTCTTGATTCTTTAAGTTGCAACACCAGCTTTTTAATAATTTTTGAATACGAAAGCATAACCTTTCTGAAGTAGCATTTTCCTTCCCATTCTACTCACCGAAACGGCATTCGCTTCGGAGGACATGTGTCTCTAGGAAATGAACTGACGTAGACTGAAACATGATCCCACAAAATAACACTACGAGGAGGCTACTCTGGGTTGCCAAGTGTTCGGTTTTTTACCTGTTTGGTATTTCACCTCCGTGTTCGGTATCGAAGTATGAGTGGTTCGGTATTTTTAGAATGCCATTCATATGACTAATGGTTGTTCCGCAAGTGAAGGCCAGTGTGGAAATAGTCTCAGTCACTTGAATCAGTCTGACGCTAGAAACAGAGTGCCGATATGGCGAAAGGGGAAAGATAAAGGCCGCCTACGGGAAAATTAAAGAGGCCTTTGGAGGAAAGGGCTTAGATGGAAAACCAGTCCTAAGCAAAGAAGGGAAATCTGAAAGGTGAAAGTAGCACTGGAGGGTCTACACAACAGAGATATACTTGACGGCAGTACGATAGAAATGGATGAGGATGTAGACGAAGATGAGATGGGAGATATCATAGTGCAAGAAGAATTTGACAGAGCTCTGGAAGACCTTAATAGTCGAAACAAGGCACCAGGAGCAGACCACATTCCGTCAGAACTACTGATAGCTTTCGGAGAACCAGCTATGACGTAACTCTTCCATTGTAATATATTTTAAAATGAAAATAATAAATATAACTATACCGAATATGAAAAATGTAATTGCTTGCGTAAATGTCTGTCTTGTGCTTAACTTTATTTCGTTTCGGACTTCGCTGACCTAGTCGAAGATGCAGGCAGCAGAGGGCTCCAGGGATACCGGTGCTTGTCGTAATCACAAAAAAAAACACTGTCTTCGTTTTTCTCTTCCCTTTATCTCAATAAATAAAAATGCTTGATACGTTCCTTAACCCTGTATTATTCACTCACACAGTAGAATACATCGCTATCACAGTAAATCGTCCTGCTACATACTCGAAAGTCTGATTATCTCCCTTAAAAACAAAAAACATCTGTACAAAAAACTGAATGATAAAATGTTTTCTTTTTTTCTGCGCCTTACCGCGCATTCCTTATTAATGTCTTTGCTAATGCGTCTGTTCGATCGGTATTTCATTTTTGGTTTGTTCTTAAATCAATATTAAGTTAGCGGCGTCCTGGGGGGATCTTTCATCATGTTCCTATACAATTGCCCCCACACGGTGCATTGATATGTTATGGAGACTGTGACGGTACGTCACATAAATGGACATTTGGAGATAGGGAAAGGAAGTTTTTGTTATGAGACGTGTGAATTATAAATTATTTCAAGACTGTGTACGTGTGTGCGATGTCTAACAAATAGTAAAGAACGTAAGTTATTATTATCAAAACACAAATATCGATGTAATTAACAAAACAGTTTTTTTGATATGATCTCTGTGTAACATGGGCCATGAAGATTAGAGACAATGCTTTGATTGAACTAGCGCTCCTGTTTTGTTTCGTCTAGCGGTAGGCCGCCATTGTAGTGCTGTCTGATAATTAACGTAAGTTTTATCTGTATTTTGAAAAATATAATAGAAATTTTCATTAGAAAGTGTGTGTTATTGACTTAGTTGTCACCTCTCATGATTGCAACCATTAATTATTATTAACAAAATTTTTATAGAACTTCGCAGTACAGGGAGTTCATCTCCCCTAGCAGGATTTAGTCGGCCATTACGTTGATTGTATTATTTAATTAAAATATCATGTCATAATATTAAATGTAAATGCGAGAGACTTCTCAATTTTGATCTTTCATTAATTTCAAGGTTAAAAAGAGTCAAAATAGATTTGGTTTATTAATATTTAGAATACTGAGTGAGTTCAATATGTTTCATTTTGGCCGCCTAAAGGCAGACGAGATTCTCTCCAGTTTTGCCTTGCAAATAATGAAAAAGAAAGATTAAAAAATCATTACATGACGCAATATCTCAGTCAATCTTTGTGTAATTTGCTACATGAATAACCAGTAGCCCCTGAGACCCTTATTAATAATTACAGTTTGCGTAAGAATACGCATATTTTCTTTTCTAAATAGCAGCGTTCACGCAAACTATTTATTAGAAGGCAGTGAGTCGCGCGCTGTGTTTAAAAAAATATTATATCGTGCGTATTTCGGGGCAGCCGATGTCCGTACGAGTGTTATGGCGGTATAAGTTAATTAAAAGTCTCATGCTAGCCCACAATATTTAAAGCCACTCCAACGAAAATCATAAAATATATAATTATATAAACAAAAAATACACACTTATACCGTGATAAGAAGTACAGTGTTTTTTTCTTTTACTTACATTTGCCAATAGGGGTCGATGCCCTTTATTGTCGCTTTTTTGTTATTTAATGGAATGGACATATCAGCTTATTCTATGTACAAGAAATTAAACTATTACATTCATAATTTGTGAGTCCATTACATATTTGAATTTAGCGCGTTAACAATATGTCCAGTTTGTTTTATTCTCGCTGCCGGGTTCGTGCTGGCGCACTGGCTGATGGGGCGGCAAGAACAAGTTGCTAATAGTCAACATGCTGTATGTTGCACGTGCGTGTACTCGTTTTCTTGGTGTTGATGTCACATTGAGAATCACACTTTCACCTGATTGCCACGTATCGAAGAATTGCTGTGGCGTTTGTCTTTATTCTGGGTGCAGTGAGTGTGTGCTTATTGTTCAAAATCCAACGCTGTGAGAGAAGATCTCTATTTTTACGGCCCGGGCGTTAATACTACCCGTCGTATTCGCATTTTCAGTGGAGAGAACCCTGACCAACAGCATCCGTTGATGAGATAAGTACCTGGTCGAACAACTGTAGTTCACTTGTCTATGTATCAAGTGTTATGAGCAGCCATACTTATTTCGTTGCACACGCATGTTCATGACAGTACACTTGACCGTGCACTTGTTGAAAGATACATATAGCTGTCCAAAATATTGTATAAATTGCTTGTCTTTGAAGTTCATATATAGAGTTTGCTTTCCAATAAAATTCATACAAAGTTACAACAATATACATAATATGATATATTTATGACTGACATTCCATCCATTTTTTATATTAAAAACATAAAAATTTTAAATTTTAATATGTCATAAAAAATTGTTCATTAACTGGGTTCTATCACTACAGTTTGTTTGTTAGTTTCAATTCATCTTCGTTCACATCACATACACAAATACTTACATGTCACATTTTTATGACACAATACAAGCATATGATACATTTTTGCTTCATTTTATAGATAGGCTTTTATCACTTATGGGAGCTCATTTTTTTCTTAGTTGGAGGAGGGAGAAAAATATTAGAAATAGGACTAAAAACATCGAGCATTGCTGACCTAACTACGCTTGGCGCCGCCTCCTTTGTTTGGAGGAAAGGAAATACTCATCTATTGGTTCAAGGACTTATGAGGAAATGTTACTCTTACAATCTTGGACTAGTTGTCAAGAACTTTGTTTCACAGAAATAATGTGTACCACCTAATTATTTACAAAGTTTCATGTTGTTTCTTTCTGTTTTAGTGCTGTGTACTTTAATTCACGTGTAGCTTATTATGAAATCTAGTGTTCCACCATCATAGACTTAACTTTCTTAGATATCTGGAACTGTCATTATTCAGGTTTTCATCTGACACGATAAAAATTAATTGGTTTTTGTAAGACCTCCTGCTTAAATGATTACGTGTACTCTGCGGTGAATAGGTCGTCACGTAGATATACTGCGACGTTGCGCATTACTTTTTTTTTCATTTGCCTTATGAACATTGTATTATAAATACAATTATAACTAAATTGTTTACTCGAGGTACGGCCCGTTTCTTTATTTGGTACCTGCTACACTCTCTTCTTCTGCGCCGTGACGATGCACTGCTTGCTGAAAGAAAATAACTCTAATTGCATTTCGTAGCTCGATGGCCACTGATACATTTGGTCATTACATACGTCCGCAGATACTTCCATATTTTGCTTCATTTCATAGACTTTCGTTTATTCTGTTACCCATTATGATTATTCACTCTGCAAAGAAAATTATTTGACACTTCTCACGGTATTTTGTCGTTAGTCCTTACCTTACACGTCTCGTATAGGTTTTTCATGATGTTTCCTTTTGGTTGTAAATATTATTGTACATAGCTTAGTATTTAATTAGATCTCTGTGTACATAGAGTAATAGGTTCCTTAGTTCTGGGACAGTAGATGTATTTGCGTAGTATTTCCGCTTACTTTATATTTAGGTTAAGTGCACATTGCATCTCTTGTTTTGGTTGCTCCTTCAGCCAGTCTGCCGCGCATGCATACAGGTCAGTATCTCCTCCGCTGCTACTGACGTCAGCGCGTGTTGTTGAACGCGAATCGCTGAGCCATAAGCTAACTTTGTTTATACTTTCGTTTCGCATTAAGCGGAGTGTTACTTCTTGTTGCTGATAACTTTTATACCTACGTGTACAAATCAAAAGAATTACTGATACTTATACACATTGCTTTATCCTAAAATACACTCCAGAAGAAAAATTAGACTTAGAATTTTGTACTCTATGTACAATTCTCTTCTAATAGAAAAAATGTCACCTAACTTCATTACTTTATAAAGGCTTTTATATCTTTGTGAGGTTAGAGACCCTTGTTAAAAATGGTTCCAATGGCTCTGAGCACTATGGGACTTACCATCTGAGGTCATCAGTCCCCTAGACTTAGAACTACTTAAACCTAACTAACATAAGGACATCCCACACATCCATGCCCGAGGCAGGATTCGAACCTGCCACCGTAGCAGCAGCGCGGATCCGGACTGAAGTGCCTAGAACCGTTCGGTCACGACAGCCGGCAGAGACTCTTGTCTCTTCCTGTTTTCTCATAGGCTAATTTGTACGTCCCTGGGTATGGTACTCTCAAAATTACATATGGTCCTGAATAGAGTAACTGCCACTTCTTATTTAGTTTACCAATTCTTGTCGATTTAGGGTGCGTCCGTAAGAGGACTCGTTGCCCTTCAAAGAATTATGTAACACGTTTCAGTTTCTTGTTATAAATTTTCCTTCTATACTCGGCACTGTTTTCTAGAGTAACTATGGCTTGTTTGATTTTATCTTGTAGTGTCATTTATGTGGTGATTACCTTTGGTATGATCGACTACCACTCATTCGTTTGCTTTGTCTGGAACATCAATTCAATAGGTGTGAAACCTGTGGAAGAATGTGGAAGGGTATTGACAACTTGCATGAAAGGAGTTACGTATTCTACCCATCTGGTGTGTTTGCGTGGTGTGTATGTCCTAATAAACCGGTTAAATTCTTTAGACTCGTTCAACAGCTCTTGCTTCTTGGTGGAAAAAGCTTATTAATATGTGCTTTATGCCCTGTGAGGTCATAAATTGTTTCCATTTTTACCCAACGAAATATAAAGCATCATCAGTTAGCAGTACCTTTGCTTTACCAACTCTTCTCAAATAGTCTCCCTTAATTCTTTTTCTGATATTTGTGGCTGTTGCATTTCTAATGGCATACATTTTTACATGTTTCGAGAAAATGTCTTATAGTGCTACTACATATTTCACTCTACTTCTTGGATATAGACCAGCTATGTCCAGGGATACTATATTTAGAGGGTTTTTTGTGAGTATTGGGTGTAGCTCAGTATATTTTGACACATTGGACTGTTTTTGACTCTTGACATATTGCACACTTTCTTATTGCCTGTGGGACTTCTCAAATTTGGAAAATAACAAAGTGTCGCAATTTTTTCCGTACTTTTGCTCACTCCATAGTGTCCCCATGTTTCATGTGTGTGTCTTATAAATTCGTCGATATAATTTTCAGGAATACACACACACCATTTATCAGATTTTTCATGTATCATATGAAACAAAACGTCCTTGTACTCCTGATATCATTTACTTACCTTTCCACCTTCATCTTACTTAAGATTTTGCATGACTTTACTCCATCTGCGATATTTCTGTTGTATAATTTTCATCTTCTTACAAAACTTATTGTAATCAGACTGTTGTGCTGTACCTTGCATTAATAACGTTTTGATTTCTTCATCTTACTCTGTTAATTGACTAAATTCCTCTAAACCTAGTGATAGCCTAGACAAGCCAAGTGCAATCACATTCTGACTTTCCTTGATATATTTGATCTCAGAATTGAACTCTTGTAAATATAGACACCACCTAGCTAATCTACACTGGTGCAATAACTTACTTGTTAAAGGAAATGACAGTGACTGGTGGTCACAGTACATTTTGGTATTCTTGCCCCAGAAAAAATATTCAAACTTTGTAAATGCCCATATTATCGCTAAAGTTTCCAATTCTGAGACATAGTAAGATTTTCTGCTTCTAATAATGTGGGACTGGCAAAACTAATGACTTTGGGTACTTCCTTAACTTCTTCCTCTCGTATCTGAAATAAACATGCTCCCAGCCCTTGAGATGAGGTGTCTGTGCATAGACAAAAATCCTTGGACATGTCAGGGTGACTCAGAATGTTTGCATTTACCAGTGCCTGCTTACTGTTATGAAAGTCCCCTTGACGCTTTTCCTCCCATAACCAAAGCCAATTTTTTCGTAATAACTTGAGCAATGCATCACTGTTCGCCAGTTGTTGTGGTACAAATTTACGAAAAGACGAAGCTAGTCCTAAAAAGGCTTTTAGTTGATTTTTATTTTTTGGAGCTGGAGAGTTGCGTATGGTATCAAGTTTTTTCGGGTCAAGTAATATACCTTGTTCTGACACAACATGATCTAAAAATTTGACTTGCTCTTTACAAAAACAAGACTTTTTTTAAGTTGGCTGTCACTCCGTAATCTGCAAATCGTTGAAGCACCTGTTCAGTGAGCCTGATATGTTCTAACCAAGTTGGTGTGGCTATCAGCAGGTAGTCTACATATACAGTGACTTAACTAAGCAGTTCTGGTCCTAAGACCTTGTCCAATGCAGATATAAACAGTCCTGCGCTAGTGTTCAGTCCAAAAGGTAGATCACAAAATTCGTAACTTCTGCCCCCACACACAAATGCAATATATTATCGACTTTCTTCGAGGAGCTTTATTTGCCTGTAGTACATTTTGAGATCGAGTATACTGAAATATTTTGTATTGTAAAACTTTGGAAGTTGCTCGTCCAAAGTGTCTGGTCTTATGCGCACAGGTACTATGATCTTATTGATACATCTAGCATCGAGGAGTAGTCTTATAGAACCATCTGGTTTGCTTACTGGTAATATTGGACTACAATAGGGAGAAAATGAAGGTTGTATAATTTCCCATTTAATCAGACGATTGACCTCTTCCTTTACTGCCTCTCGTTTTGCCCATGGAATAGGATATGACATTACACAAAATGTTTCATGTGAATAGACTTCAAATTTGCATTCATAGCCTTTGATTAATCCTGGCTTCTTACTGAAAACATTGGCATACTTAGATAACAAGTTAGAAAGTTCTTATCGTTGCATGTCATTTAGTACCTTTGATTCACTTAGTTTCTGCTTTGCCATTTCTTAACTAACCTCAGTGTTCGCTTCTTGTTCAGTATCAAATTTGTTTACGAAATACACAGCTGGAAAGGAATATTGTACTACGACATTTGACTCGCTTATTTTTGTTACTTTCATCAGGTGTTTTCACTAAATCAATAGAAAAGATTTGATCTTTTACATGAAAGTGGCATTTACCATTACCCATGTCAATCTGTGTTTTGTAGGTTCTAAACGTGTCCATGCCAATAAGACAATTAATAGTAAGTTTGTCAATTATAAGAAAATTGCATTTCACTGTAAAATGTTCCATTTGTACTGGAATAAGTGCTTGATGCTTAATCAATTTAGTCCTACTGCCTGTAGCAGTTTTCACCTTGGTATTTTGTACAGGGAATGTTGGGAACTTGCCTCTCTTCTTCAGTTCACGAAAGAATGCATTTGACATTATGCTGGTAATTGAACCTGTATCTAAAATTAATTGTTGTCAACGTTAAATATTTTCACCTTAATGATTGCTTGTACTTGTTCTTCCTTGACTTTACCTACTACATTTAGCTCATGCTGATACAAATCATCCTTGATGTCAAGTCTTATGAAACATGTTTGTAGTTCTGCCTTGCCCCCACTCCCTCAGAGGTCAATAGCCTGGGATTTTACTACCACCGGTTGGTGTTTTCCGACGGCGTAATGTGACTTAGTTCATTACCAGGAGAAATTTCAGTGAGTTGCACTGCGTGTGTACTTCGCCAATTTGTGTCGTTAGCTGTTGTGCAGTTATTTTGCTGCCCAAAAGTTGTCTGCGGTACAGCGTAATGCACGGCATTGTTGCCGCGTGTCGGCCACTGCTGCGGCCAGGGGGGCGCAGAAAGCGATGCGCAGAAAGCAACGTGTTTTCTCAGTTTTGCGCATGACGTCACGGTAGAAGCAGCTGTGCCAAACAGTATACAGTTCGAATTGTGTGTGGTTGTTTTTGTTGTGTTGTGTTCTGTTGTGTTGTGTTTGAAGGAGTATTTTGATTGAGCTCTTTCTTCTGAGGTACTTAAACAGCGGTAACATTCGGAATTCGGGAGTGTTACTGTTTTTGCTGTAGTTGATATTTGATTCGGAACTGAAATAGTTAGCGATAGTGGACAGCGGGATCAACATTGTGTTCGCCAGCTCTATAGTTTATGGTTCGTCCTGTGAAATTCTTATTGGAGAATCTACAAGTGAGTGAGAAAAGTAATGTTTACAATGCTAGGCTGCGCTGTTACGGGCTGTTTTTCCTACAACCGGAACACAAAGGGAACTGACGTAATGTATCACAGTTTCCCGCGTAATGAAACATTACAAAAACTATGGTTGTCGAAATATTGTAGGAAAGATGCTCTCGGCATTTCTCAGAAACAGATTACTTAAGGAATTTACAGTCTGAATTGCTTAATTTGCCCCGAAAAAGAATGCTCAAGCCAGATGCAGTTCCTTCGTGCAATGTGCCGTGCAGTAGTCCGACTGTCAATGTGTCACCCGCAACAGAAAACAGATCCAAACGGTATAAGAAACGAGAACTACATAAGAGACCTCTGGAAACTCTGGGAAAGCTATCACCATATAAAAAACATCATAATAAGAGCACATGTACAGATGGTAGTTTTTTTTCAGACACAGATAACGGTACTTCGATGAATACTATAGCGGTGTTAGAAAGAAGGAAAGCTGTTCTTACAAACAAGTGTGTGCAACTTCTCGAGCGAGGAATAAAGATCTTCGGAATCAGCTGCCTAGAACGCGACGACTTATGCGGAAGAAATTAATAAGGTTCTTGTGTCTAAGGAAATTACTCTTGTGCTGGGAAAAATATTTTCACCCAATCAAATAAAAAGTTTATTAAGTGACTCCAAAAAGGGTTAGATGGAGTAATGAAGACATTTGTAAATCAATTACTCTCCGTGCTATATCTCGGAAATGTTATAATTTTCTGAGAGAAAAAATCGGCTATCCTCTACCAGCTGTGTCGACGTTGAGGGCCTGGATAAACCGCTCTTTTAGTTGCAGTCCTGGCATTTTGAAAGATTTTTGATTGTGATGAAAATGCAGGCTAAAACATTCACTGACAGGCAAGGTGTTAGCGTTTTGTCCTTCGACGAAATGAACATCGACAGTAGGATTTGCTATGATCAGCAAGAGGACAGGGTGTTAGGACTCCACAGTAATGTTTTAGTTGCTATGGTGCGTGGACTGTTTGCAAGTTGGAAACAACCTGTTTATTTTGATGTTCGCATGACAGCCGCCTTCTTGAATGAAATTATTGTCGCCTTATACAGTAATTCGTATAAGGTTGTTGCTTGTTTACCAGACATGGGAACAAAAAACGCTTGCGTTTGGAATGAGCTTCGCGTGACGCACATAAACAGTTGTTTCACTCCTCCTGGCGACACACGGAAACGTGTGTGGGTGTTTGCTGATGTCCCACATTTGCTTAAGCTGTTACGGAATCATTTGCTGGATGAAGGTATTATTGTAGAAAATAAGGCAGTGACGAAATCCCTGTTTGAGAGACTTTTGGCTTTAGACAGCGGGGAAATGAAAATGTGCCCAAAGTTAACCCAGCAACACATCACTGTTAATGGATGAGACTGACAGAGAGTGCGTTTAGCAGCCGAATTGCTATCTCACACAACTTCACAGGCCGTTGGGTATTTAATGCCAGAAGAAGGACACGCTAGTGACCTCATACAGCTGGTCGACGATACTTTAGATGTTCTCAATTCAAGGACCTCCGAAAGTAAGAAACCTCTGGCATATGGATTCAGAATTCATTTTGAAGCACAAGAAGAATGTCTGCGCAAGTTCTACAACTGCTGTAAGAGGATGCACGTTGGAGCATCAAGGCATTTCTTACCTTTTCAGAAAGGATTCATGAAGTGTATTCGGTCAATTTTAGGTCTATTGAGTGACTTAAGGGAATACGATGCCAAATACATACTTACTGCCAGGCTGAATCAGGACTGTCTCGAAAACTTCTTTTCTCTTGTAAGGGGCCTGGGACATTTTTATGACTGTCCAACTCCGATGCACGTAAAAAAACGAATTAGGCTATTATTGTTAAGTGCAAATGCTTCCGATAGTCTTCTGTCTAATGCTTCTTTTGCTGAATCTGATGAAGAAGGAACATTTGTTACTGCAGCAGCGTTCTTCCTGATATGTCTGAAGCACTGTCGATGATTGGCGGGCAGAAAGAAATTGAGGGGATAGAACTGACAGCAGAAAATTATGAGAGTTCCTCAGCATCCGTGGGTTAGGACTAGCGTGGAGGGATTTCAGTACTTGGCCGGATATATAGCCCATCGGTGCAGGCAGTACGACAGAACATTAGCCACACCCACTGAAGAGCTAATGTCGGTCCCAGGGGAAGAACCAGTCAGGTGGCTGTGTACGATTTCTAAGGGAGCTTACTTGTGTCATCAGAAACTTGGCTTGAGATAATAAGCCAATTCGAGCTGACTTTTACTCAGCTCCATGGCAGTGAAAGTTTGTCTACAGGAAGAGGCATAATTAGTAAGCTGTGTGCAGCACTTGGTGAGCGGTTCCCCAATATACACAAAGAAATAATTAAAATATATGCTAGAACTCGCACATTTATTCGTCTGCGCTGGCTTTCATCGAAAGACAGAGCAAGAATATCTGAGGCAGCTCAGAGAAGAAAAGGGAGAAAATGGCATATGTCATCAAAGTAATCAATTCACTACATAGTGTAACTATTTTGCAAATAAAAATTGTGTATATAGGTACATACATTTTTGACAGAACAGTTGGATATAGAGTGTCGTTGCGTGTGATATTCTGTTTGTAAACTTCTCCCTAAATTGTCATGGTGTTACAAGACATATTACGAATGCTTTTGTATATTTGCAACACTGCTTCGCAGCTTCGCTGCAGAGAAGAAATGGTGAGTAAATTTGTTTTTTTCCTTATATAATGCTAATTTAAAGTAATTATGCTCTTATGTAAATTCATTCAATGCGATTAGATGAATAGTTTCTGATTTATTTGAGCCGAGGTTTCGAATTTTAAGTGTGTGTCAGTGTGGTTGTGAGCTGTAAGGCATAAGAATATAACTCATCAGTTTTAACTGTAATATTTTAGCAGCAGAAAAGCAGTTTAGACGTCTCAATTCTGGTATAAACAAAATCTTCCGCCAAAAACTTGACGTAAACGCGCATGCCGTGTCGTCTGCTTGTGAGTTTTTGCTTCCACACTGACGTCAATAGGCCAGCCAATGGCAGAGCAGAGCGCTTACTGCCCAACATTATTATTTAGTAATCTTGGCTGCGGCTGACTGTTTCTGTTTATGTTCGGTACAGGATAGAGTAGCATGGAGAGCTGCATCAAACCAGTCTCAGGACTGAAGACAACAACAACAACAACAACAACAACAACAACATAGGGCCTTGTGATGGTGAATTCGCTCGTGCATCGAAATTACCCCTGTTAGTTTGGAAATTTCTTTTAAATCGTTTGTTCTTTCCGTTTCCGTTACCGTACCCAATACCTCTAGGTATGTAATTTTGCTGTTGTGTGTACCAACCTTGATGTGTGTTTAAATCACGTTTTACTGACTGATTTATTTAATCATGTTGTTGTCGTGTCTGATTTTTTGTTGCCCTATGGGGTGCAGGTCTTTCGTCATAGATTAAGTCGATAGAATCAAGCACTGACAGAAAATATTAAGTGTCGTGCTCGGGCATTGTGGCTAATTTTTCTCTAATGTGCGATGGTAAACGACTTTTCAAAATTTTTAACACGTCTACCTGTGATATTGGGTTCGCCCAGTAGCGTGTCTTGTTCAGGTGTTTTTCAAAGTAACCACGTAGACTACCGTATTTGCCATTGAATGGTGCGTGGTTGAAAACCTCGCGTCTGAGTCTTTCTTGCACTGCCTCAAACCAGTATTAGTCGAGGAAAGCTCTTTCAAACTGGATATAAATGCTGCATCGTTCGGCCACTTCGCTTGCCCAGAAGAGCACATCACCTTGTGTATACCCCACGACAAATCTGATTTTCTGTGCTTCCGTCCAGTTGCGTGGAAACACATGACGAAAAGCACTGATAAATACTACGGGATTAATTCTTTTACCTTCGGTAGTGAATGTAGGAAACTGTCGATGTGCCAGCAAACCTTCGTCTGCAAAAATAGTTGATAAACTCGTGGCATTTTCGATCGTATTTATGTTGTTATTATAGTTACTGGCAATCCCGGCTGGTAATTGTTCAGGTATTGGTGTTGTGGGTATGTTTACACTTGGCAATCTACAACTGTCACTGGTACCTGCTGTGGGACTCGTGACAGTTTCTGAATATATACCAACAGGTTGTGGTTTGTTTACTGTAACCTATGTATTATTTACATCCATATTTCGAGATCCGGCAATATTTTCTTCCAAAAGATTGTGGATCTTCTTTTCTGCTGCTTGTAGGTTGATGTTTACCTTGTCCACAATTTGATTTTATTTTTTCTGAATAGCCGTTTCTACTACATCTGTGTATAACTTACAATTGGAAACTAACTTCTCTGCAATGGTGTTCCCCTTATCTATAGTACTTGCTTCAGCTTAGCTAATGATATCACTTAGATTTTCATTAATCTTCTCTCTCTCCTTAGCACATGCTGATTCACCTTCTAATGTTGCTACCCTTAAAGTAAGCTCTTCTACAGCTAGAGGTACACCTTCATAGTCTTTATTTAATTTGCTGACAGTGGTTACTTTTTTTTGCTGCCGAAACCAACTGGTTTTGTGTGGCATCAATGTTTGTGTTTGCGTCTGCAATTTTCTTTATCTGTTCTTCTACGAGATCGTGAAGGTCGTTAAAAGAATCTACCTTCTATTTTAACTCCGTAATGTTACTGTTAACTTCAGAAAGTATTTCTGCTTTACTGGGTTTCCATATCACACCATTTTTCGTCTATTTCAGCGTGAAAAGTTTTGGCTAAGTCATCGAATTTTTGTGAGACCGTGTCTTGTAAGTCCCTGAATACTTGTTTTTGTTCTTCGTCATTGCATTTAGATCTTGTGTAACAGTGTTTTGTTGTGGTTTTACCATGTTCATGTATTGCATCAAATTAGTGAAATTGGTGTTTTGCTGCTGTCTTACGAAGTTCATATCTTGTGTAACAGTGTTTTGCTGCTGTTTTATATAATCTAATTTCGCATTTATGCTAGACAGGAGCTACCATAGCAGTGCTTCAGTTGCACTACTGTGGTTGCTATCAGCTGTACTTCTCAAGTTAATGTTGGTGCTGTGACCAAGTGGTGATTGTAACGTGTTGTCAAGATTCATATTTTGATCACTCTCTGATGTTTCATTCACCAGCGGCATGTCGCTCTGGGAGAGGCGTGACATCGTCTCGTCAATCGTAAACATTGTGTCATCAAGGTCATTCTGTGGTGGAGCGTCGCTATCAATTGTCGCTCCTGCTACATTAATCTCCGATCTACTTAAACTTTCTGCATTAGTTATGCATTGCGCCTGAGCTTCAATTGTTCGATCTCGCAATTCTACGCCATCTTGGCGGACTGCGTTTTCGCTATTGTTATCAGCAATAGTCATATTTTTCGGCCATGCTATATTAATTTGTAAGAAATAAAAATTTCACAAAACGTTAATAATTTCCTACATTAGTTATTACACTTGATAAATGCAAATTGCGAAATGTCAAAGCCTGTTTTTTCGTCTATTATGATGCTCGAACTATTATGTCACAATTCTTTGTTTTACTGACAAAGCGTATCACACTGATAAATTCCTGTAAATTTTTCACCAATAAAATTCAAGGAAGGAAATAATGAGGAAAATGTTTCTATCTACATCAAAAGAGGTGCTACCAAACGTAACCATGCAAGCTACTTGTGTAGCCGTCCTACCTTTGCAGCGCGGAATAAAACAGCTTACTATGGAAAATTTTACGTGACTTGCGTCCAATTTTTATTCCTTTCAAAATTTTTCTCCTCAATTTTTGCCTTTTTGTGATACTTGCTCCCCGTCGTGATTCATGCAAACATAAAATACAGACAACTGATTTTTATAATTTATAACAGTGTCATAGAAACTTCTAACTACAACAATAGTTAACAACACTATTAACGACAAGTGCTCAGAAGTCCTGGCACACAGGTCGCCAATTGTAATATATTTTAAAATGAAAATAATAAATATAACTTGTGCTTAATTTCGTTTCGGACGTCGCAGACCTAGTTGAAGATGCAGGCAGCAGGACTCCAGGGATACCGGTGCTTGTCGTAATCACAAAAAAAACACTGTCTTCGTTTTTCTCTTCCCTTTATCTCAATAAATAAAAATGCTTGAACGTTCCTTAACTCTGTATTATTCACTCACACAGTAGAATACATCGCTATCACAGTAAATCGTCCTGCTACATACTCGAAAGTCTAATTATCTCCCTTAAAAACAAAAAACATCTGTACAAAAAATTGAATGATAAAATGTTTTCTTTTTTTCTGCGCCTTACCGCGCATTCCTTATTAATGTCTTTGCTAATGCGTCTGTTCGATCGGTATTTCATTTTTGTTTTGTTCTTAAATCAATATTAAGTGAGCGGGGGATCTTTCGTCATGTTCCTATACATCATGTGTTGTTCATAACGTATTAGACAGGTGGAATACTCTCAGACATCAAGAAGAATGTAATAATGACGATTCCAAAGGAAGCATGTGCTGACAAGTGTAAATATTACCGAACTATCAGTTTTATTAAGTTACTGATTGCAAAATACTAACAGGAATACTTTATAGAAAAACGGAAAACCTGATAGATGCCGACCTCGGGGAAGATCCATTTGGATTCCGGCGAAATGTAGGAACACGTGAGGCAATAAAGACACTAAGACTTCTTGTAGGGAGGGTATACCTAAGTTTATAGCATTTATTGACTTAGAGAAAGCTTTTGACAATGTTGACTAGAATACTCTGTTTGAAATTCTGACGGTAACAGGGATAAAATATGGGGAACGAAAGGCTATTTACAAATGTACAGAAACCAGCGGCAGTTATAAGAGTCGATGGGCATCAAAGGGAAGCAGTGGTTGAGAAGGGAGTGAGTCAGGGTTGTAGCCAATCTCCTTTGTTATTCAATCTCTAGATCGAGCAAGCAGTACACGAAACCAAACAAAAATTTGGAGTGGGATATAAAGTTCAGGGAGAAGAAATAAAAAAAATGGCGTTTACTGATGAAATCGTAATTCCGTGAGAGACTGAAAAAGACTTGTGACAGCAGCTGAACGAAATTAACAGTGCCTTGAAAGACAGATACAAGATGAACACCAACAAAAAGAGAAAAGAATAATGGAATGTAGTCGAATTAAATCAGGTGATGCTGAGGAAATTAGATTAGGAAGCGAGACATTTAAGGTACCAGATAAGTTTTGCTATCTGGGCAGCAAAATAACTGATGACGACCGAATTAGAGAGGATATAAAATGTAGACTGGCAATGGTAAGAAAAGTATTTCTGAAGAAGGGAAATTTGTAAACATCGAATATAGATTTAAGTGTCAGAAAGTCTTTTCCGAAAATATTCGTGTGTGGTGTAGATCAAATGGTTCAAATGGCTCTGAGCACTATGGGACTTAACATCTGAGGTCATCAGTCCCCTAGAACTTAGAACTACTTAAAGCTAACTAACCTAAGGACATCACACACATCCATGCCCGAGGCAGGATTCGAACCTGCGAGCGTAGCGGTCGTGCGGTTCCAGACTGAAGCGCCTGGAACCACTCGGCCACAGCGGCCAGCTATGTGGTGTAGTCATGTAAGGGAGTGAAACATGGACAATAAACAAGAATAGAATAGAAGCTTTTTAAATGTGATGCTACAGAAGAATTCTGAAGATAAGATGGGTGTAACACATAATTAATGAGGAGGTACTGAATAGGATTTGAGAGGAAAGAAATTTATGGCACAACCTGTCTAGAAGAAGGGATAGGTTGACAGGACACGTTCTGAGACATCAAGGGATCACCAATTTAGTATTGGTGGGAAGCGTGAGGGTATAAATCGTAGAGGCAGTCCAAGAGAGGAATACAGAAGGAGATTCAGAAGGATGTAGGCTGCAGTAAATGAAGATGATATGTAGCCGAAAGACGCCATGATATGGATAATAGTCGTGTTCTAGACTACTATATAATTAAGTTATAGAGGAAAAGAAAGAGGTACAGCAATGCAAGTTACTCTAAAATGAAATCAACCGAAGATTCAAGGAAGATAAAGAGAAATGTTGAAACAGAAATGTGAAGAAATCGAAAAGTAAGTAGTCGTTGGAACGACAAACTCAGCATATTCTCGTACATTAGTCAAAATAACCGCAGGATCAATTAAAAGCAAAGGCGTGAACTTCAAAAGTGCAAGGGTACAGCCGTTGTTAAACACAAAGGAGAGAGCAGATAGTTAGAAAGAGTAGATAGAGGGCTGGGCCTCTACGAGTTGGTGGTACTGTCTCTTCAAGACGTGATGGAAGAAGAAATAAGTGGTCAGTTTGAAAGACAGCGGGTCCAGTGTTGATCAGCATTTGACAGAGTTTCGAAAGACTTGTGATCGAACAAGGTAGAAGAGACAGGTAATATGCTTTCGGAATTTCTAAAGTAATTGAGGGTAAGTGGCAACTAAATGGTAACTCAAATCTTCGTACAGAGTCTATGAAATTGAAGACATAACATCGAACTTTCGGAAGAATACCATTCGTACAATGTCGAAGATAGTACAGGTCGATAAATGTGAGAACTACAGCAAAACCAGCTTTACAGTTCATGTATCAAAGTTCCTACGAAGAATAATACACATAAGACTGATAACAAAAATTATGATCTGTTAGCCGACAATTTGTTTAAATGCAGCAGCGAGGCAGGTCCGACGTTGCACTTGATAACGGAAGCAAGAATTCGTAAAAATCATGACACTTTCATAGGATTTGTCGACCTAGAAAGGTATAAGCAAATATATTGTTTGATCAAAAATACCCGGACACCCCTACGTCATGTGGAACTGTGTGAAATCTTATGGGACTTAACTGCTAAGGTCATCAGTCCCTAAGCTTACACACTACTTAACCTAAATTATTCTAACGACAAACACACACACCCACGCCCGAGGGAGGATTCGAACCTCCTCCAGGACCAGCCGCAGAGTCCATGACTGCAGCGCCCTAGACCGCTCGGCTAATCCCACGCGGCTCATGTGGAACTGACCACTCGGTGTTACGAGGGGGGCATACGCCAGTATAAAAGGAGGCAGGGAGTATTGTGTTGTCAGTAGAGAATCAGTAACAGTAGGATGATTCGCTCAGGTGAGTTCTGTGACTTCTAAGATGGACTAGCATTGGATTTCGCCTGATTAACAGATCTGTCAGGGACATTTCAGCCCTTCTAAAGATGTCCAAGTCCACGGTTGGTGATGCGATTATGAAGTGGAATCGCGACTGAACAACCGGAGCAAAAAAGAAGACCAGGCAGACCTCATGCACTGACGAACAGGGACCAACGAGCATTGCGGAAGGTGGTTGAAAAAACAGCATGGAACCAGAGGAAAGAACGACTCGTGACTTCCAGAGTGCCACCAGCAGTCCAGTTACACAATGAGTGTGTGTAAGGAGCTAAAAATTAACAGATACAGTGGTCGAGCTGCTCCTCATAAGCCACACATTTGTGTAATCACCGCTAAACGATGCTAGAGATGGTATAAAGAGCGACGCCAGTGGATAGTGGATGGCTGGAAACGTGAGATCTGGAGTGATGACTCACGCTATATCCTGTGGCTGTCCTAAGGATCCTTTGCGTTAAGTTAGAACGTTGCGCCAGATCACAGCGTCCAACATTACTATCTTATCTGGTTTCGGTTCTTGAGGAAGAATGAACTACCATTAGACTACATTCAGACACCTCATCGAAAGAGCCCACAGGTGAATCCAAACCGTCGAAGGGTGAACACATCCTATATTAATGTTCGCTAATAGGTGTTTGGATTATTTGTGCTGAGAATGTAGCCACGTATGAAAGTGAAACAGGGATGATAAACCATTTAGACAAAAAGGAATATAAACTTTTGAGATGTGGTGCTACAGAAGAATGCTGAAGATCAGATGGGTAGATCATGTAACTAATGTGGAGGTGCTCAACAGAATTGGGGAGAAGAGATATTTGTGGTATAACCTGACTAAAAAAAGGGATCGGTTGGTAGGACACATTCTGAGGCATTAAGGGATGACCAATTTAGTTCTGGAGGATAGTGTGGGGGGTGGGGGTAAAAATCGTAGAGGGAGGCAAAGAGATGAATACCTTAAGCAGATTCAGAAGAATGTAGGTTGTAGAAGATACTCAGAGATGAAGAGGCTTCCATGGTATAGAGTAGTAGCATGTAGAGCTGCATGAAACCAGTCTCTGGACTGAAGACCACAACAGCAACGACAGTGAATGCAGATACTGCATCCTTGGCAGCCTTGATTTGTATATGGCCTGAGTGGTGTGTGGGTTTAATTTTGGGTGCTAAACAGCAATGTCATCAGCATACGTTCTCATCATAATCATAACAGCAGAAAAAACTTTTAAAATTTAAAAGAAGAAATATATATATATATATATATATATATATATATATATATATATATATATATATATATATATGTTAAAAGCACTAATATGACAGATCCGATCATAACTACGGCTGGCTGATCGTGCAATTAAAAGAACGAGCCAGTTATTCTGAATCTACATTAAAATCAACCAAACTGAGGTGGAGCTCTTATTCCGTGCAAAATTATAGCAATTATGTTAACACAAGTTTTTAAAACTTAACGCACTGTGTTACTCCATAAACACAGCACTCGTTTGGATTTTCTGGCAGAAAGAGATAATGGTGAGTCATTGGGTAGTGTCTGATAAGGAGGCGAGTGAGAACCAGTTAGTCCTTTTTTGCAGACTGGACGCCATGGTCAGATTATCGATTTGATTGACCACAGTTTGTTTGTCACTTCCAGCGCTGTCAGCCATCACCTTCTTTCTTACATATGGCATAATATCCTGTGTTTCTGTGGGTGGGGGAAGGGAGGGGGGTTATAGTGAACCATGGTGAAATGGCAGGCTTCTTTCATTGGGCAGTCTTCTTGACAAATCCGGGGTATTGTGTGTTACCGAATTAACTGGAGAAACTAACGGGTTTCAGGTTAAAAGTGTTTCTTATTTATTTAAATTTCTGTCACATTCACGTGTTATTTATAATGGTGAGTAGTTTCGAGCATGTCGCCAGTATAAATTACACGCAACTGTGACAGAAACTGAAATAAAGAATTATTAAATCTAAGTGGCTGGTCCTTCCACAACAAAATATTGTAACAACATAAAAATATTATTATGACATATGGTTAACATGAGCGTGGTCGTTAGTAAAGAATGAACATTGCTGCAGCTCGGTTACGGTAGGTAAATTAAATATATTTTGCTATCACACAGTAAACTGAAGACTTTCAAGAGTGTTCTAGATACCTAAGGTATAATGATAACTCAGTGTGACCACTATTGTAACCAGTATCTCCCTAAAAAAAAATTTGAGTTTTGGTTGAGCGAATCTAACGCCAAACAATATTGACGGAATGTGTCCACACTCCCAGATGACACAGACACAGGAGGCACCTCCATAGCGGTTAAATGAAAATTTTTTGCAACATGATGAATTTCTTTTAGTAGGGAAAAATACGGAATCCTTACTTTATGCTATTTTTGATTTGAAGAATTCTCTCCTGGACTTCCATTCTTTTTGTTCCGTATTGTTTCCTAAATATTGTCTGCCCCAGTTAACTGAGTGGTCAGCGTGGCGGAATGCCACGCCAAGTGGTCCGAGTTCGATTCCCGGCTGCGGCAGAAGATTTCCTCCGCTCAGGGACTGGGTGTTGTGTTGTCCTCATCATCATTTCATCCTCATCTCTGACGCGCAAGGCGCCCAATGTCGCGTCGAATGCAAGTACTTGCCCTCACCTGCCGAACTTCCCCAGTGGGGGACTCCCGGCCCACAATGCCGCACGCTCATTACCATTTCCATAAATATTGTATACTAACTGAAAAGAGCTACTTCACTACATTATTTTCATTTGTATTCTGAGAACATTCCAGATCATTGAAAACATTCGTGAACATCGGACAGAATTCTGGAATGTTCTGGAAAATTCTTGAACATTCTGGTACAATCTAGAAATCCTCGAACCTTATTTCTGTTTCTATCACTTCCACTTTCCCTTGATCCTCTGCAATCGATTTCCAAAAGTATGTTTACATATGTCTCTCACGATCGCCTATATATATATATATATATATATATATATATATATATATATATATATATATATACTTCTGAGGTAGAAAGTATTAGCACATCAGGATAATGAAACATTCTTCAACATCCCGCAACCGAACCACACTTATGTACGCTTGTTCTGCATGAACAAGCATTCAGAGGTTGTTTAGGGACACGTCTGAGTATTTTGTACACGGGCGCCACAGCTTCCGGCAGTTCGTTACAGGGTAGTAATGTATTTATGATTTATTCAGTTTGTTACTCCACTCACCCTTGTTTCTATGAATATTAAATGGAGAAGGAGCCTGTAATATGAGTTAGAACAGAGCGAGACGCTGGGAGTGGCAGGGCTAAATTAAAAAATTAAAGAAGTAGCTAAAGAAATCATTTCTTTTATTTGAGGCCAGTGCTGCATCAAAAACAATACAATCTACGCAATACAAATGAAGTGAGTCTTCAATCAAAAATATGTAGAAATACAATGTGAATTAGTCCCGTGCTCCAGCAGTATCAACATTTTACCAAACGTTCATTAATGCACGGAACATACATTAAGCAGCTGGCCTTGGTCATGAAGTCTTGAACACGTAAAACTGACTGTAAATGGTGGCTACAGCATTTAGAAAACTCTTAAGAAATATGCAAACAAATAAAGCATACACAATAAAAAGATTGTATTGAAACAGGTAGTAAGAATGCTTTTCGAATTCAGAAATAAAAATATATAAATTGATAAGGCTAGCAGTATTAAATAAAAGAACCATTATCTTTACACAAGACATTTCCTAAAACCTGTACTACACATACTGAACTGGTTGCCACGGTTTCAGTGGTGAATATTTCGTATCTCTTCGTGAAAGGCGTTTTTAGTACCAGTATGATGGTGCTGCCTACAATTATAGGCTTGGACTGATTAATCGTCTTATGTCACTACTCATCAACTTACTCCAGTCTTTCCAATAACAAATTAATAGTTCGCATTGTTAAATTTCATAATACGGGGCGCGCTGAAAAGTAATGCCTCCGAATGTTGTGTATGGAAACTCTTAAAAGCTATTTAAGTAAAACAAACTTTATTAACATTCTACGTCTTTATTCTTCATGTCTACCCATTTATTTCTCAACATAGTTACCCTGACGACGAACACATTTCTCCCAACGAGAGACCACATTGTTGATACCCTCATCGTAGGATGTTTGACTTGGTTAACGAAGCCACACCTCGCCTCTGCTTTCACGCCTTCATCACTATCGAAGTGAGGTCCCCGAAATCGAAAGGGGGCAAGTCGGGATTGTATGGAAGATGGTCGACGACAGTGAACCTAAGGCGTCGGATGATTACAGATGGTGCAGCACTCGTGTATGGTCTGGCACTGTCATGCTGAAGAAGAGGGTGCTCCATCTTTAAGAGTTTTCACATAAAAGATTCGGAAGCATTACTTTTCAGCACGCCCTCGTAATTCAGGTCCAGTTTGTTTCTGGTAATAAAGCCTGATTTACGCCGATATGAACGACTGTTTAGAGCCAAAAGCGTCATCAAGTCAAGAAATTCACCGCAAT
This sequence comes from Schistocerca piceifrons, assembly GCF_021461385.2. Classification (NCBI taxonomy): domain Eukaryota; kingdom Metazoa; phylum Arthropoda; class Insecta; order Orthoptera; family Acrididae; genus Schistocerca; species Schistocerca piceifrons. The sequence goes on along the minus strand of NC_060139.1, from coordinate 497,239,966 downwards.
TACGATACAAGCTTCAAACTTACAGTTGTGGATTATGCTAAACCCACAACCATCAGAGAGGTCGGAAGAAAGTGTAGATTGGACTACCTTGATTTGTAACGTTTGATTGCTTCAGAACAAAATTGGAAGAAGGCAGTTCAACGAGAAAATCATTCATGGGACCGAAATGTGGTAAACATCCGGAGCTTGAAGGTAATGATCTCTCCTGTGCGCAAGATAAAGAGGAAAGATGGGATGCCTATCTCACAAGAAATAATCTGTCTGATGGATTTGGAAATCGCCGGAGTCTTAAATGTGCCACAAAAAGTATTCCGTGCGAGTATTAGTCAATGTCGTCTGTTTATGTGGAGAAATGGCCTTGATCTCCGACGAAATATTATACTAGTACGGGGAATGCCAGCAGTGTTTGAGGAAAAACTAATTGATTTCATGCGGTATCTCACGAAGTTGTGAAAGTGGGCATACCGTTTTCATCAGATTGGCAGTGCTGAAGAAACGCCAGTACTTTTTGACACGACAAGTAATACGGCAGGAGTCATGAAAGGGCCAAAAAGTATCCCAGTAAGAGGAGCCGAGAATGAAAATAATCGGAATAAATTGCGGTGTTAGCTGTTACAGCTGACGGGAGAAATTTACTCTGTTATGTCGTTCTAAAGAGAAAAACTATGTCCAAAAAAAATTTTCCTCAGGGGTTAGTGTCTCGCTGCCGATAAAATGTTTAGATGACAACACAACTAACTTTTCGTAATACTTGGAGGAATCACTTAAAAAGTACAGGTGTCAAATGTGGCCATAAACAAGCAGTCCAAGGACGGCCTCCGAAAAATATATTCAGGTTAGCTCCTGGAAGAAGACCTTGCCCTTACACAGTATGGTAAGATTAAGAAGCAGTCAGTCACCTTTCTGTGCGAGGGGATTCTTACATTGTGATCCTCCATATCATCAGACTCCATCATCAAGGGGTTAAGGAAATGTTGCATATCGAATGCGCTGGACGGAAGCGAGGAAGTTATTGTGCGGGTAGAGAATAAAGAAAAAGAAGGGAGTGAGAGTGAAAGTGATGAACTGAGTACCGGTACCGATAGTGATAAGAGTGAAAAAGACAAACTATGGTACCATCGTGTTACTTGCCAGTGTGTTGGATCATATGTTAGAACAAATGTTTGTGGTACATACCTGCGTGTTACATGTACATACAAGTTAATTGCTGGTAATTTTTCTCCTCTCAATCAGCATGTGGCTCAGTTTTGCGCAAAATAATTTTTTTTCATTTATTTCTCGAAATTTAAGGGCGCGGCTTATAAGCGGCGCGGCTTATTATCGACTGATATGGTAACTCAGCTTGAGGAAAAAATCTAGAAACACTAGCATTTGGGAACCTGAAAAAGATCTTGGACTATTCTCAAGGTTTGCAGACGCATGCGATGCAAGTTTTATAGAAAAAAATGTGGAGATTTTTCAAGATCAAACTAAAAACTCTGTAAGAGGTGTCAAATTATAAGACTGACAAAAAATGTGAAGCACCCAAAAGACATGCCAGTGTAACTTCGTAAATATACAAACCACCAGCGGACCAGAATGCATTAGTGTTATTCGTGTTTTATGTGGTTACCAGGGAGTGTGAACAGCGTAAGATATTGAGAGATTACTGTGAATGATATGGAGATGTCGCGTCCTCCACTGAGATAGCTTTATCGGCACCTGTGTTAGTTTGAAAGGGGGTTTGAGGTTGATATCCATTTGGCTTTCTGGTCAGACAGTGCAATATCCAGATTTGTGAGGCATTCGGATATCACAGTGGCCCGATGTTTAACTGCAAGGCGAAGTGAGAACAAACATACTCGTCGTCAAGGTTCCAATCAACAACGTCTGACCACCACAGTGGAGGATCGTCGTATTGTGCACCAAGCACATCGTCACACCTTTATATCTACGTCTGCCACCTGGAAATACACTACTGGCCATTAAAATTGCTCCACCACGAAGATGACGAGCTACAGACGCGAAATTTAACCGACAGGAAGAAGATGCTGTGATATGCAAATGATTAGCTTTTCAGAGCATTCACACAAGGTTGGTGCCGGTGGCGACACCTACAACGTGCTGACATGAGGAAAGTTTCCAACCGATTTCTCATACACAAACAGCAGTTGACCGGCGTTGCCTGGTGAAACGTTGTTGTGATGCCTCGTGTAAGGAGGAGAAATGCGTACCATCACGTTTCCGACTTTGATAAAGGTCGGATTGTAGCCTATCGCGACTGCGGTTTATCGTATTGCGACATTTCTGCTCGCGTTGGTCGAGAGCAAATGACTGTTAGCAGAATATGGAATCGATGGGTTCAGGAGGGTAATACGGAACGCCGTGCTGGGTCCCAAAGGTCTCATATTACTAGCAGTCGAGATGACAGGCAGCTTATCCGCATGGCTGTAACGGATCCTGCAGCCACGTCTCGATCCCTGAGTCAACAATGGGGACGTTTGCAAGACATCAACCATCTGCATGAACAGTTCGACGACGTTTGCAGCAGCATGGACTATCATCTCGGAGACCATGGCTGCGGTTACCCTTGACGCTGCATCACAGACAGGAGCGCCTGCGATGGTGTACTCAACGACGAACCTTGGTGCACGAATGGCAAAACGTCATTTTTTCGGATGAATCCAAAGTTCTGTTTACAGCATCATGATGATCGCATCCGTGTTTGGCGACATCGCGGTGAATGCACGTTGTAAGCGTGTATTAGTCATCGCCATACTGGCGTGTTGGTATAGAGTGCCACTGGTTACACGTCTCGGTCACCTCTTGTTCGCATTGGCGGCACTTTGAACAGTGGACGTTACATTTCAGATGTGTTACGACCCGTGGCTCTACCCTTCATTCGATCCCTGCGAAACCCTACATTTCAGCAGGATAATGCACGACCGCACGTTGCAGGTCCTGTACGCGCCTTTCTGGATACAGCACATTCTCCAGATCTCTCACCAATTGAAAACGTCTGGTCAATGGTGGCCGAGCAACTGGCTCTTCACAATACGCCAGTCACCACTCTTGATGATCTGTGGTATCTGTTGAAGCTGCATGGGCAGTTGTACCTGTACACGCCATCCAAGCTCTATTTGACTCAATGCCCAGGCGTGTCAAGGCCGTTATTACGGCCAGAGGTGGTTGATCTGGGTACTGATTACTCAGGACCTATGCACCCAAACTGCGTGAAAATGTAATCACATGTCAGTTCTAGTGTAATATATTTGTCCAATTAATACCCGTTCATCATCTGCATTTCTTTTTGGTGTAGCAATTTTAATGGCCACTAGTGTAAGTAATAGACTCCCAGCAACCCTCTGTACCAGAGACTAGCAAAAGACAGACGAGAGTCTTACTGATACATGCGTAGGCTACTGTTAACACAGATGGACGCATTTGGAGTGGTGCCATGATTGGGTAGTATGCCACTCTTATGGATGACGTAGGGTTGTGGCTGGCGATAAATAGCTGTTCAGCACTACCTTGGATCACCATCGTCGGCGAGTGTGGCGCCTACCTGGGGCGAGATCCCATTCTTCCAATGTTTTGGAGAGGCACAGCGGTGTTACTTCTGGCTTCTTGGTGTGGAGGCCATCAGGTGTGACTTCGGGTCCTTGCTCGTAGTAATTGAGGGAAATCTGATGGTAAACAGCCTGCATGTTGATGTGTTACCCCTCATTTGACAGTATCGTCATGCCATTTTTCAACAGCACAAGCTCGTCAGAAGTGATCCACGATGCATGCCTCAACGAACTAAGTGCGCGATGTAGAACTCCTGTGGTCAGCAAGATCCCCAGATTTATCGCCGATACAACATGTCTCAGTGTCATTATCCAGCATATCAGGGGCCAATTGAAACAATTATGGGCAGCACGCCTCAGGAGAGGACACAACAGCTTCCCAACCGAATCAGTGCAAGAATCTAAGCCAGAAGGGTGGGGGATGGGGGGAGTGAGGGCAATGTCATGCTGACAGTTGGGCTCATACTGCCAAGTTCTTTGTAAATGTGATCCGATTTTATAATCACTGAAATGACGTCAGATACCCTCTCAACTGATGAAGGTCGTAGTAGAGAGGATATAAAATGTAGACTGGCATTGGCAAGGAAAGCGTTTCTGAAGAAGAGAAATTTGTTAACATCGAGTACAGATTTAAGTGTCAGGAAGTCGTTTCTGAGAGTATTTGTATGGAGTGTAGCCATATATGGAAGTGAAACATGGACGATAAATAGTTCGGACAAGAAGTGAATAGAAGCTTTCGAAAGGTGGTGCTACAGAAGAATGCTGAACATTAGATGGGTAGATCACATAACTAATGAGGAGGTATTGAATAGAATTGGGGAGAAGGGTAATTTGTGGCACAACTTGACTAGAAGAAGGGATCGGTTGGTAGGACGTGTTCTGAGGCATCAAGGGATCATCAATTTAGTACTGGAGGGCAGCGTGGAGGGTAAAAATCGTAGAGGGAGACCAAGATATGAATACACTAAGCAGATTCAGAAGCATGTAGGCTGCAGTACTACTGGGAGATGAAGCAGCTTTCACAGCATAAAGTAGCATGGAGAGCTGCATCAAACCAGTCTCAGGACTGAAGAACACAACAACAACAACCCTCTCAACCTTTGGAGTATCATTTCGCTTCTTCCTTCTCTTCTGGGTGCTTCACTTTTCTTTCAGACAGTGTATTTTGCCTGTGTAACGAAATATTCTTTGATAACGATTTTGTCTTGTGTTGGGCTGAGTATGAACTTCCATTGATAAAGTTGTGAAAATGATGAAATTTGCATTGTGAACAAGTGACATATCGTAATTGCACCGATGCACTCGGGATCAGGAATTCCGTGCGCTACCAAACGGACCGGCTCTCGTAGCGTCAGCCACAGAACCTTTTCCCAAAGGATCGTCGTAAAAAGAGAGAGGATAGTTCGCAACTTCTGAAAACTTAATTTTTTTATTCTCACAAAAGTCGCAACCCCAAGACGCGGATATTCTGTGATGGTTCAAATGGCTCTGAGCACTGCTGAGATCATCAGTCCCCTAGAACTTAGAACTACTTAAACCTAACTAACCTAGGGACATCACACTCATCTATGCCCGAGGCAGGATTCGAACCTACGACCGTAGCGGTCGCGCGGTTCCAGACTGCAGCGCCTAGAACCACTCGGCCTCCGGCTTCTGTGATGGAAAGTAAACGCAATTGCAGTATCTTGGAATCACATAAAGACATGTAAATGTGAAGAAAGCAAGTGACTCTATTAAATTAAGTGTGACGTTGCAGACATTACGATGCAGTTTTGGAACAAAGACTAAATAATTGAGTGACGTGAGCGATTGAGGTGAAGGGAACCGACATACTCGACCACGAACCGCTTACTATCACCGCGGCAACTTTTCTCCCTTACAGATGTCCCACTGACTTCGCAGTTCTCCCGCTGGTAATTTTCCGTTGACTTCATAGGCTTCCTCCCCGTTTTTTAGTACTTATTCATTTCATACGTCGTCTATCGACTTCATTCTTCATCTTCCATTTCACACATTTTAATGTCTTTATTCTCTTTTTCTAAGGTCTGGACTCCATTAACGAATAACATCTTCCAAAACTCTTTAGATACTTCTGGTATCAGTACGATTGTCCTATTTAAAAAAAAACTTCCTTTTCCTCCATCAGTCAGCTTCTAACGTCTCTCTTACTTCAAACATCTCATCGCTACGTGCTCCACAACTTCGATGTCTGGCACATAGTTATTGTATTTTTTACAAAACTTCATCATTTTTTCTTTTTGCATTCTTACTTTCCACCAGAAAGTGACGATATCATCTATTCATTCGTATTCTCAAATTCTTTCGCTTCTCTGATACACAAATTAATAAATAATGTTAATCAACCTCCACAGTGTCTTACACTATTCGTAACATGCATTTGCCTTTCCTGATGTTCCATTTCTACTTCTTCCGCTCGGTTTCCTAAATTATTTATCTGATTCTGCACTTTATCCTCATTCTTGTAAAAATTTGGAAACTTTCCTTCGCCCTTACAGTATTTAAAGCTTCTTTTATGACCACGCATTCATTCTTACTTGGAGAAAAAAAAAAAGATGTGAGTAATTCTGATGTCCCCATGACGACACATTTTACGTATGGGAGGGGTGGCGCTGAAACTCACATATACCTGATATACCATATTCTTCTTCTCTGCAGTCGAATAAGTGCATCTAGATCTACAATCCGCAAGCCACCTAAAGCGTATGGTGGAGGACCTCCCCACGTCTCTTGTTCTAATAGCGAGTAGTACGCAGGAAGATGCCAGTTGTGAAAAAATATGTAACTGGTGCAGTTTTCCATTATTGAAATAATGAATGACACAGTTGTAGGCTTTCTAAAAAACATCGATTACGATGAATGAAATTGAATCAAACATTTCTGCCTCCCACTCATGTTCGCCACTACTTGGAGCGGCAGTGATGCAAAACTTGTACTGAAGAACCTGACACTTATCATTTACTAACATGTTAACTTAATGTTTTTAACATATTTTGATTATATGCATACGATGACAAAGTTGATAAGTTTATCTCACTGATTTTGTAACACAAATTTTGTTGCTGATTGACAATACTTAGCATATAATTGGAACAAATGTTAATAAGGTACAATGTAGTATATGCCCAAATATTACAAATGCTGGAAGTTACCGGATTTCGAGAAAAATTACAGCTTGTTTACATGGTATCGAGTGGCTGCAATGTTTCCAGTGGTTATGAATCTTGTATGCAGCTTCATTTCACCAATATATGTGTAACAGCATAGCAAGCATATTTCTATCTATGACACCTACTCTCTGAACTGAATCAAGTTAATGTTTGTATATCATTTATAGCAACGAGTATAGTATTTCACCCAAATGTATCAGATCTTGTGATCTGATTCTTGTATGGACTAGGGAAAATTTATTCGTTTTGAAAGTGAATTTAACGGAGAATAGTGAGATCCTTTTGCTTTTGACACCTTAGGATACACATAAACAACACATTTCTGCAGAAAAATTCCTTAAGGGACAAAATCACGCTAGGACGTATAAAACGTTCACTCGGTTGAGATGAAAAAGCACCCCGTCTTCGGGCCACAAGTGGCCCATCGGCACCATTAGACCGCCGTGTCATCCTCAGCTGAGGATGCGGATAGGAGGGGCGTGTGGTCAACACACCGCTCTCCCGGTCGTTATAACCGTCCCTTTAAAAGGCTTGCAGGTTCTTAGTAGCTTACTTTTTTTCTTCAACGAGAAGTCTACGAGACTCAATGCGAAAAGTTTTGGGTGTGCGCAGGTTGCTCTCTTTGGAGCAAGGTTAGTAAACGCTTTGGAGTAATTTGAAGAAATTCATCTGAGCAGTCGAAACTAGATGCGACCATTCATTAGCCGTCACTCGAATAGCTATCGGCCAGTCACAAACCAATGGAACTGGGAACTCATTTGCGTGGTTACAACGGTTGTAATCGTTATTCGAACAAACATTATGCTATTATATCCTAATCTTCTCTTTTTAACCCAAACAGCCGCTCTGTGGCTGTCTCTAAAGGACAGTCGAATGGGAAACGCACGCCGCATCTCAGCTGCACATCTCTAGCAGGTAATGCAGTCAGGCTATTTATAGAGCTGGCCACCTGGAGTGTGCTATTGATTAGTGCGCTGCTAGCGTGCAGCCCATGCATTAACACCCTATTGCTAGTATCCGATACAGTGAGTTCTAGTACTTACTGTCCCAAGCAGACAGACGCTACTTCGAGAGTGTATAAAGTTGGCAACCGCAAATTGAATTTCAGAGTCAAAGTTAATTAGCTCTTAACTATATATGAGTTTCCGTCTCGCTGTAATTAATGTCAGAACAGCCTCCTGTCTGAAATTTATACTGGAACATCACTTTAACTAGACGATACAATACCACTGTTCCCCACTATGAAAAGTGCGAGATACGATAATACAAGGTGTTTCAGACAAGGTGTTTCTGTCTGTAACTTGCAACATATTAAGTGAAACGAAGATACTTTAATTAGATAGGCAAACGTAAGAAACGTCACACTTTCAGCGGAGTTATGGACACCGCGAATTTAGTTATTTTCCGGAGAGTTACAGCAACGAGTTGTAATTTATTTAAACAGAACATTATTTTTTCTTTCATGTAGCTGATGTATTTTAATCAACTCTGTGTAGATACGTCTAAATCAAGTTTCTATTAATTTTAGTTGGGGAGATAGAAATATTCAGTTTCAGGGCTGAATGTACCGTACTGTACGTTCAGATGGATGTTCTACTGGCGGAATGTTCATTTAAGTGAAGCCTCCAGGCGAGTGTCCATTTTACTGAATGCACGATCAACGTGCCTTCTAAACGATCTATGAATGCTGTGTTAAGTTGCTGGTTTCACGGAATTAAAAGCCATAGCAGCTTTATTGCTATCCTACAGGGATCCTCTGAGCCTGAGCAACATAAATTGTACTCGTTACACGTGTATTCCCTGTTTATTCCACGTCAGTATCCGTTGCAGACCGAACCTCGTTTGTGCTTTCTGAACTGCTTTGTGCGAGTACTCTTGGTTGCAAAATCGTGAAAAATTACTATTTTTGGAGCATCCTCCTCTGACTGGGAATAGTTTTCCACAGGATTAAATGTTGTTGCTGTGGTCTTCAGTCCTGAGACTGGTTTGATGCAGCTATCCATGCTACTCTATACTGTGGAGCTTCTTCATCAGTTCCTACTGCAACCTACATCCTTCAGAATCTGTTTGGTGTATTCATCTCTTGGTCTCACTCTACGATTTTTACCCTCCACGCTGCCCTCCAATATACCCATCTAATCTCCAGCATTCTTCTGTAGCACCACATTTTGAAAGCTTCTATTCTCTTCTTGTCTAAACTACTTATCGTCCAAGTTTCACTTCCATACATGGCTACACTCCATACAAGTACTTTCAGAAACGACTTCCTTACACTTAAATCTATACTCGATGCTAACAAATTTCTCTTCTTCAGAAACGCTTTCCTTGCTATTGCCAGTCTACATTTTATATCCTCTCTACTTCGACCATCATCAGTTATTTTGCTCCCCGAGTAGCAAAACTGCTTTACTAATTTAAGTGTCTCATTTCCTAATCTAATACTCTCAGCATCACCCGACTTAATTCGACTACATTCCATTATCCTCGTTTTGATTTTGTTGATATTCATCTCATATCCTCCTTTCAAGACACTATCCATTCCGTTCAACTGCTCTCCCAAGTCCTTTGCTGTCTCTGACAGAATTACAATGTCATCGGCGAATCTCAAAGTTTTTAATTCTTCTCCATGGATTTTAGTACCTACTCCGAATTTTTCTTTTGTTTCCTTCACTGCTTGCTCAATATACAGATTGAATAACATCGGGGAGAGGCTACAACCTTGTCTCACTCCCTTCCCGACTACTGCTTCCCTTTCATGCCCCTCAACTCTTATAACTGCCATTTGGTTTCTATACAAATTGTAAAAAGCCTTTCGCTCCCTGTATTTTACCCCTGCCATCTTCAGAATTTGAAAGAGAGTATTCTAGTCAACATTGCCAAAAGCTTTCTCGAAGTCTACAAATGCTAGAAACGTAGATTCGCCTTTCCTTAATCTAGCTTCTACGATATGTCGTAGGGTCAGCATTGCCTCACGTGTTCCAATATTTCTACTGAATCCAAACTGATCTTCCCCCAAGTCTACAAAATTTACAAAGAATGATTCAAAATAACAATAATTTGAGGTTGAAATATAAATAAAATTTTGTTGTTTTTAAGAAGAATATAAAAAGAAGATAGGATAGATGAGAAATTTGTTAGTACCATCACCGAGTGTGACTGACGGTGAATACCTCGGAATGGTTTCATCGAGCCGTTGACCGCCAGTCACACACACACACACACACACACACACACACACACACACACACACACACGCACACACACAAATGGTTATTAGTAGAGAAATAATGTTGATTATTCTATTTATTACTAGTCCTATGTATTAACTACTTTAGGTGCGCATCCATGTACAGCATTTGGTGTTTTCTTGGCTAGATTGCCAGAAATTTGCTTATTTACTGTCACATCTCAGCTTCCTCTTCCTGTTCCTCCTCATTGTCACTATTTTCGATGTCACTGTGGGTATCGCTGTCCAACCTCTGGAGATTTCTGTTACGCTCCACATAGGCATGTCTGTGATGTCGTGTCCGCATGTACTCTTCATGTGTTGTTTTTGAAATACTGTTTGTCAGTGCGTTTAATTGTGCCCATTGTTCTTCGTCTCTTATTGCTGTGTATATATCTATGTCTGTATCTGTGTAATCTAAGTGTAGTGTATGTCTATTGTTCGCGTATTGCCCGCAGAAAAAGACAGTGTGTTCTGGGGAACCTTCTTCCCCGCATGTGCATGTAGGTGTCTGCCTCAGACTCACGCGGTTTAAGTGCGTGGGATAAGGTCCGTGCCCGGTTAAGAAATGTACCATACCGCGGCTGGGATCGATATGTCTCATTCTCAACCGCTCCCTTATGTCAGGGAGGAAGTTGTGCAGTCTACGTCCCTTATCACTTACATCCCACTCACCTTGCCATGTATCCAAACGCCAACTTTTAAGGTGACGTATCGTCTCTATGGGCACACCGGTTATTGTGTGTACCTTATCTAGTCTCCCCACCTTTAACCAGTACCTTGCAGCTCTGTATTTGATCGTGATATCTATGGGGCATATTCCGAGCACCACACACAGTGCATCTGCTGAGGTGGTACCGAAGGCTCCAGATAGCCTAAGTAGGACACTTCTCTGCCCTCGTCTGACGGATGCTTTGTTGGTGACCACGTTCAGTCTATGTGCCCACGTGCTAGCTGCAAAGCTGAGTACTGATTCGAAGAGCGCACAGTGGTATGTACGTATGACTGGTAGAGGTAGTCTGTACTGTTTTGAATTTAGCCTCACCAGTTTGTGGAGTATTTTTTCTGCTTTGTCTGTTGTTAGCCTTATGTGTTCGTGGAAATTCAATTTTTCATCTATGTGTACCCCAAGATAGCGCGTAATGCGTGCTCGTTTGATGTTTGTGTCCCCAATTTTAACCGAAGGATTCCTTTGGAGTGATCCTTTCAGTAAAGTGTATGTTGTTTTGTTTTCGGCTATCCTGAGTTTGTTGTTGTGACACCACTGAGTAATTGTTTGTAGTAATCCACTGGCTTTCTCTTCTAACTGGGCTCTGTTGTTTGCAGTGACTACAACTAATAGGTCATCTGCGTAGGCGACAATTCCGTCTGACCTGTCATCCCCATCCAGAAGTTGTAGGAGGGGTTCGATTGTTATGTCCCAGAAGATGGGGCCGCAGATCGACCCTTGAGGACAGCCTTTGGTAATTCTTTTAATTACTTTCCGGCTGTCCATCTGCCATTCGACTACTCGGTCTTTACAGTAGTCCAGAAAACTGTTGTACAGTGATTGCGGTACCTCCAGATGTCTTAGCCTCTGAAACAGTGCTGGCCACCAAAGATTATCAAATGCTCCGGCAATGTCAATCATTATTGCCATGGCGTATTTCTGTTTTGTGGTGTTAACTATGTGCAGGGCCTGGTTGATGGCATCATCTATTGATCTGAAAAGATGAAAAACGAAAATTGTAAGATGTACGACCTGTTTTAAACATCAGGTAACAGGTCTATAATTTGGCAATAAATAAATAAATAAAATTCCCCCAAGTCGGCTTCTACTAGTTTTTCCTCTCGTCTGTAAAGAATTCGCGTTAGTATTTTGCAGTCGTGACTTATTAAACTGATAGTTTGGTAATTTTCACATCTGTCAACACCTGCTTTCTTTTGGATTGAAATTATTATATTCTTCTTGAAGTCTGAGGGTATTTCGCCTGTCTCATACATCTTGCTCACCAGATGGTAGAGTTTTGTCAAGACTGGCTCTCCCAAGGCTGTCAGTAGTTGTAATGGAACGTTATCTTCTCCCAGGATTAAATAACAATGACTATTTATCGCATGACTATCTACAATCGTGTGGACGTCTCAATATAGCTCATACGAACAAACTGGTACAATAATGAGATTCCCTTAAGTATGCGTAGTGAGTCAGGAGGAAAGATACATAATTTGAAGGGAGAAAGTATTAGTGAATCTGAACAACAAACATCATGTGAACGTATGTCCTGTTCTTCACAGTTTCCGAGGAAACAAATGAAAACAGTGGGAAACACGACAAATGCAAGTGATAGTAAACGAAACATTGTGATGTAATGTATTGTTTAATTGTGCACATTTCCTCACAAAAGATGGTCAAAAACTCCATCGTCATCAGCAACGCTCTTCTAGACTGCTTCTGTGTTGCTGATCTGAGCGCATTCGTACGGTCCTTTACTAGAGCACACGAATTTAAAACACGAGCCAGAAGCTCCATCACGTAAGGAATGTTTTGTCTATTGTTTCCGTCTTAATGTTGGCAATTGGAGTAACATCAGCCCACCTGGTTTACAAGTCAGTTGCCGTGAAGACATATCGCAACCCTACTTCTGGAAGTGTATGTGGGAAATACCGTGTGGTTTCAGAAAAATAGTCTGCGTAATGTCGCTTTGGCTGTATTCGCATCTGACAAGTGAGTGCTGGTGAAGAAGGACATGCATCTGACTCCTGTGATTTTCAAACAGTTGTATGTCGGAAATGCTTAAGAAAATGGTGTGCGTTAATTTGGAGCTTTTTGTTCAGAATCAGCAGCACTATCACCCCTCAAAGCACGTACCTTTCCTACTGACTCACTCCGTACATTCTTCCATGTTTCAGGCTCAGTCAGAGAGTGGACAGTTCGCCCGAAGAGTGTGCGTTGTTATCCGCAGCGTTTGGCAGTAGATAGTCAAACACGAGCTGGGCGGAGCTCAGAGTACCAGTTTTTTTAACATTTCTTGTTTACATTGGTGTCGATGGTACATGCATAAGCAGTAGTTCAGATGAGGATCGGTGCTTAGTTCTAAATGCGCTTGCTTCGAGGAAGCAAAGAAAATGGCTACATGAAACTAGCATGAAGCGTGAGGCTTGTGGTGAATTTCACCGTTTTGGAGAACTTTCGTCGTGTGACGACCGTTGTTTCATTTGTTTCCGAATGCTTCGAGAGCAGTTCTAAACGACGCACAACCTCACTGAACCAAATATTACAAAAATTGAAAGTAACTGGAGAAAGCAGACTGGATCTCGGGAAAGACTGTCAGTTTGCTTAAGGTATGTTTATTATTTATTTGACATTTCAGTCATTTTATTGTTTCTTGCCACTGCATGTTTTTTAAGTCCATGAGGCATTTTACTTACAACTACGTATCACAATTGAAATTAATGCTGTTGACTGCAAATAAATCAAAGCCCGTTATCTATACCCAAACTCAAATTAAACGATTTCTCTTTTGGCTGCTGAACATGAATTGCCATGGAGATAAAATTTCTACTGCGAGTGAGAAATGATGAGTAATGGTTTTAGCTCTCGATGCTGTAGAACGAGTCCATGAATCTATATATACAGGGTGATTATAATTAAAGTCAAAATTTCAAACCGCTGTAGAAATAACACCACTAGTCAGAATGACGTCAAATTGCAACGGAATATTATGGGAGAAGGGGGAAAACGTATGGCAGAAGCAAAATAAATAGTTACAAAATGTAGCAATAGTTGGCGCTGTAAGCATCATAATTTAACAGTCGTCGACTACAAATGACAAATGAATCATACAACAATGCCCAAAGTATACGTTTGACGTTAAACAAACTGTACTACTCAGTGTGCATGGGTGTACAGGTGTGATACTGTTAGTTACGTAAGCCCATTCATCACGGCAAGGTCTTATCACATCGGATGGGAAAAACCGGTTTTTAACTGTCCTGAGGCCAGAAACCGCATAAAAAGCATCAATCAGAGCGGTTTTTAACTGTCCTGAGGCCAAAAACGGCATAAAAAGAATCACTCAAAATCAAATCGGATTATTAATTTCCGTGTGACTGGTGCAAAACATGTTCATTGTGCTGTCAACCGTTTTCTGCAACAAGTTTAAATCGAGAAACAACATGTTCCACAAGTTATCAAAGTGTCTCTGGGGTCACGTTCAGAATGTGTTGCGCAATTCGTGCCTTCAATGCAGCTAAGTTTGCAATCGGAACACTGAACACATGTTTCAGATAGCCCCACAGCCATAAGTCATACAGATTAAGATCAGGTGATCGGGACGACAAGGCTGTAGGGAAATTGCGGCTGATAATTCTAGTGTTTCCGAAATGGTACTTCAGCAGCTGTTTAACTGGATTTGCCATGTGCAGAGGTGCGCCATCTTGCATAAAAATGATCCCTTTCACACATTCACGCTGCTGGAGAGCTGGAATGTTGTGGTTATGCGAAAGACACTCATAGGACTTACCAGTGACGGTACAGGTAACAGGACCGGAAGCACCTGGTCTCTTAGAAAAAATGTGTCCCTTTGATAAACGATGCCGTAAATCCGCGCCACACAGGGACCTTTTTTTCAGGATGAAACGGTACTGTCTGATTTGCATGTGGGTTTTCCGTTGCCCATATTCGACTGCTCTGTGCATTGACGTACCAGATGGAAGAGGGGTTCATCTCTCCACAAAATCTTCTACAGCCAATCATTGTCCACTTCCATGCGAGAAAGAAATCCTAAAGCAAAGGCCTCTGTTGCTGGCAGGTCAACAGGAAGCAACTCGTGCTCATGGGTAATTTTGAATGGATAGCAAAGAATTTCGTAGGATTTTCCGCACCGTGCGCACCGTATATCCAATGTTGGGGTAATTCCAGCTCTTCCTGCATTTCTGTGGCCCCTGCTTCCACTGACGTCGAATCATTTCCTCCCTCTACCAGGTTGCATACCAAACGAACCCGTGTTTTGGAATTTCCGAATCATTTTCTCCAGATGCTTGGCAGTCATCGGACAACGCATTTTTTCAAACCCTTCTGTGTCCGGAACTTCTGCAGAGCGACGTGTGCACAGTCACCATTCTTGTAATACAGCTTTACAAGCAGAGCGCGATCCTACATTGAGACAGTCCTGGCGATAGGAGGAAAAGTCATGTACCCGGCCTGTTTATACCAACTTCAATGGGTCGTGTGCATGACAGCCGTTTTTATTTACGTGTTCTGACACATACAGCGCTATCTATTGATTAATTTTCACACTATTCTTTTTCTTCTGCCATACGTTTTTCCCCTTCTCCGATAATATTCCGCTGCAATTTGACGTCATTCTGACCAATGGTGTTATTTCTACAGCGTTTTGAAACTTTAACTATAATCAGCTTGTATATATAAATATTAATTGCTGCATGTATGGAAGATTATCATTTGATATCGGCTCGACTGATTTGTCTGATTTTTTATGTGTGGGTTTGTAACTGTTAGGCCAAAGTTTGTATGAATGAAAATTTTTGGAAAATCCACCGAAAAGTCGGAAATTTAAATCGTATTTTCGTATGAAAATCTCAGGGAAAGAAATGTGACGATCGGTTTTGACATTCCTGCTTTCACATGTTTGAATAAAAAAGATGTGACTTTCAGTTTGACATTTCTGCTGTCGCATGTTTTTATAACAACAACAAATTCCGCATTGAATGTTGATATATTGCGAAAAACAATACAATGGAAAGCGCGGTTTCAGTGTGTTATCGGTGCTGTTCATATCTTTTGGTGTGTACAAAGACTGAATTGATAACACTTCATGGTAATGTGGTGTGTTGCAAAAACTGAACTGATTTCACTTCGTGGTTTATTTTTTTGCAACAAATAGCGCCAGTGAGGCATTGTAATATCCATCGGTGTACACGTAACACAAGTCAATTACATGATCGTCGCGTCAATGAAACTGACAAAGAGCGTAGACAGGGTTTGGAGACAAATCGAATAACAATATTATACATACGGAAAAATCCAGGCCGGCCGTGTTGGCCGAGCGGTTCTAGGCGCTACAGGCGCTAGAGTCTGGAACCGCGCGAATCCTGCCACGGGCGTGGATGTGTGTAATGTCCTTAGGTTAGTTAGGTTTAAGTAGTTCTAAGTTCAAGGGGACTGATGACCCCAGAAGCTAAGTCCCACCATAGTGCTCAGAGCCATTTGAACCATTTTGAAAAATCCAGGATGGAATAATAACAATATTATGAAAAGAGCATTTTCGGGCCTTACATAAGCTGCAGAACGACGATACCAAATAAAATCCCCAGCAAATAACTATATTATTGACAACAGGAAATAATTAGAGACATCTCATGTACGGAATAACAAACGGTTTACCCTTTTAACGACACGGGCATGAGTAACATAACAAAGTGAACGCAGCTTGGAGACGGACAGGGCACGTGGCTAATGACATTGTAACGACTCAATTAGCTTTAAGAAAAGAAAGCCCAGGTGCACTGCAGAAAGAAATAAGGGAAAATCAGTGTAACACCTGTCAGAATAAACACGACCCATACACAATTAAGTGGCCAGAGTACATTACCGAGTGGAGACCCGGGCAAGAAAAATAAAAATTTACCTTTAACGTGGGAGCGGTCGGCTGAAGCCAGATGTGTGACGTAGTAGAATTAAGGTGTGGATGATTACGTCATACAAAAGCACTTTGAAAACTCAGTTAAGACACAAAGCGCACTTCGCTTCATCCCAGAGCGAGTGTGCAGTTGCCATTAATTTCGACTAGGGAAATCTGAACGTTCCACGGAACGCATAGCATTTGAGACTGATTACTTTCAGTCAAGTCCAGAGTAGGGAATTAGCGACTTCAGATCCAGCACGGAGACAACGCCGCCGCAGTTGCCGTTTGGTAATGTACGAAGCGCTTTTGGCGAAATTAAATGGTGAGTCCAATTTTGCGAGAGTTGCATACTCCAACATGCGTACACTTTGAATAGAGAAATTCAAGAGCTAATTACTAACCTACCCTCCAGTGAGTACATGAGAATAGATTAGATAAAGTCATCCACTCGAACTTAGTTCATTGTACAGCTACGACGTAGGTGTACTTTTCGCAGCTAAAGATTTACTTGTTTCAATTGATAACATTTTCACGTATAGAGATACAGTTTGATTAATTACATATTCAATGTTTAAATATGAATTGATTTGTTGAGAGAAAGAAGTAATTAAACTTGCTTATTGAGTATAACTTGATTCTTGAGAGCTTTGGTAAATTAATGTAATATGAAAAAGGGAGAGATTGTGTTACCATTTTAGGTTAAATCTCAAATTTTTCATTAATATCAATTTATGTACTCTTAAAATGTCACAGTAGCATTTTTGATTACTTTGAGATAGGGCCAGAATTAATAGCTATGTGGAATGTCTGTTTACCACGCTGGGCTTGAGAAGACGGTCAGAACGTTATCCTTTGCGGCATTCAGAATTAACAAATCCAACGACGCCTCACAACGCAACTCACATAGACATGACCACACTCCCCGCTTGCCGGTTACTGTGGTCATGTGCATGTGGGGTGCGTTTGAAAAAGACTAAGCGCGAAGCGCACGTTCCGCACTTGTGCTGGTCCAATGCGTTTTGCGACGCGCACACGTACTTCGCACGCGCCGATTGGCGCCGCTTTGCGCTGACAGAACCAAAGCGCGCGCACCCTATCTTTCTCAAACGATTTTACAGAAACTATTCACTGAAAATATTTGATTTTTGCCTTAGTAGTAGCGTTATATGTCAGCTTCGTGCCGAAGTGCCCATCATCCCGCTAATGGTCATGCACACATTTTAGTAAGACACTACGCAAAACTAAAGAAGTTTGCAATAGGGCTCGCTATGATTTTGCGTTTGGTGCGTATTACACCATATGTTGCTGCGTATGAAATTTAGCTAACATACTGATTTTTTGTTTAGACTTGGAAAGAGGTCTCTATCTGCCTCCGATCGAGAGTATGGATCCTAAGTAGCGCATTCACTCCCAAACTCAAGCGCGCGAGGATGAAATATTCTTGCATCCCTCGTATCTCCTAAACCGCTCGAGACATCGAAACGAGATTTTGGCGAATGATGGCACACAAGGACGAGAGTACTTTGCCAGTTCGTAAACACAATGAACTTCCTATTTATGACGATATATCAGAAGTTGTACTTTCTATCTTATTTTTTTCATTCCAGTGACTGTAATTCTTTAAGAGTTATCGACAGCCAGTGAGACAAGAGTTCCCTAGTATGAAAATAAACATGAAATTTTTTCTCTTATGTTGCCACAAAAAAATGCAATGAGATTTTTCGTGAGCTATTAAGCTCTCCGGTCGCCATTTACGTGTTTAATGAGACACTCTGTTTCAGAATTCTGTCACAATAGCTGCTGCAAAAATGAGTTTGTACAAATTATATTGCGTTTTGGCAAAAGAAGTACTCTCAAACCTGTCAACAAGAGAAATGTTGCCGTTACTCGTAAATGGTGATGCTTCTTCGAATGAGAAAAGGTTAACGGTTCACACAAAAATAAATCGCCAATTTCGATTGAATCCCATAACCCATCCTATTTTTAACACTGATCGACTGGAATGGAGACTTACCAAACGATTTTATTCCTTTTCTTCATCTGAGCATTATTAAAGTAATGACGAACGTACCCTTCAGGCGGAATGACACGCACATGCCTGATACTGGCTACTCACCTACACCTTGCCAAACTGACAATGCGTAATTCGCTACTAAAACAGTTGTTATTGATAAACGTAAACAATTGATACGAGGCACAACACAATGGTCAGTGTATCGTCAGCAGCTGAGAGTAATGCGCGCGACAGGGATGCGGAAGCTAGCCAAGTGTGCTTTGTGAGAGGAAGAGTTCACGCCGTTGGAAAAACATTGTCATGAAAGTAGATCTGCCTTGGTCAGCAATACATTTCAGCAAAATAAATATATCAAATCACTACACTCTTTCAGATTATTCATACTTTTGGAATAATACCGGCCACTGCTTCATTTCTGTAGCCTGTTCCGGCCGATGTGGCCAAGCGGTTAAAGGCGCTTCAGTCTGGAACCGCGCGACCGCTACGGTCGCAGGTTCGAATCCTGCCTCGGGCATGGATGTGTGTGATGTCCTTAGGTTAGTTAGGTTTAAGTAGTTCTAAGTTATAGGGGACTGATGACCTCAGATGTTACGTCCTATAGCGCTCAGAGCCTTTTTTTTTTTTTTTTTAGCCTGTTGCGTAATTAGTTCATTAATGCTGATAGCGTGTATGCAACCACTGAAATCCTGTTTTCTCTTGACGACGAGCCGATTAAAACATCGTTATTCGTGAGGGCTTCTCGACAGTTTCTAGCTTGCAGTGGAAATGTGATGTCCACATGTACGTAATATAATGTCTCTTATTAGACTCATATCCACGTAATGGTAGTAAAACTTACCTACTTCATGTCTCGGACGTTTTTTAGCAGGAGCACAAAGGGATCATACCTGTGGAAATTACGCCATTTCGGCTTTTTGTAACAGATCGTAGAGATACGTCAGCATAAGAGGCAGCATGTAGATAACCTTGTTTTACTTTCCCGCCTTGCTTCTAGACCACGTAATTTTATAGTATTCCTTATACTTTCTTATCCGCTACTCTCACGATGAATCGCCTATCCCTTCTTACGGTCGGAAAACATTGTGGAGGTAGAATATATACTTCCAGCGGCTAATGGCTCACCAGTTATTGAACTGTGCATTGTTCTTGACAAAAGAATAAACAAAACAAGAAAGTGTACAGATACATGTAACTGAAAACTATTATGAATTGACGAAAAGATATGGAGCGCTTAAATGGCGAAAAACGAAACATAATCAGTGACAATAAAACACAGTATACCGTAAGTGTGATTTTCCGGATAGTGTGTATGTGTATGTTATCTATTCTGATCGAGGCCAGTTTGGCAGAAAGTTTTGCCCCCCACTATTTGGTGAGTAGCAACCACTGTTTTCATAATATTAATATTATACAATAAATACACATATGGCTGCCAGAGACTATAGTCATGTGCATGTGACTTGCGTTTGCATGTGTGTGTGTGTGTGTGTGTGTGTGTGTGTGTGCGCGCGTGTGTGTGTGTGTGTGTGTTTTGTCTATTCTAATGAACCCCTTTTTGGCAGAAAGCTTTGTTTGACAGTTTTTTGTTGTGCCTATCCGCTATATGGTGAATAGCAACTTTCCTTTTCATTATTTTAATATTGTACAATAAACACTTTTTGTTCAACCTGTAGCGAGAAAGAACATGCTAAGCAGTGATGGGGAGATGTGCGGTTTTTGTTCCTTTTTTGCAGTCATTTTTAACAGAACACAGAAAAGTCGTGTTTATTGATAACTTTATAATCCTACCTGTTCGTAGATTAAAACCATGTGAAAAAATATCATTAAAGCCATTGTCCTTATAGATGCAGCAGCTGGAAAACTCTCTCTTATAACCTGTGTACTAATGATTTCAGACGATTTACCCATTCCTTTTTAATTACTGTTCACAAAGTATCGTTTGCAATAACAATAAATAAGGTCGGAGAGAAGGGGAAGGAGAAGGTGGACAGTGAAGAGGGGAAGGAATTGATTTAAAGAAGGGGAAAGAGGATATAGGAAGAGAGATGAGGAAGGAGGAGATGTATAAAGAGAGTGTGGGATCAGAGACGTACAGTACAAGGAGCGAGACGAAGGTGATGGACAGTGATAGTGGGAGAGAAGATGGACAAAGGGAGGAGGAAGAGGAGAGGGATAGAGAGAGGAGGAGAATAAGATTAGGATTTATATCCAAGTCCCATAAATATTTGGCAATTGTGGAGCACTGCTAGTTTCGCTAGTGAAGAATAAAATACATTACTAATGAAAGACTTAATGTGGTTATTAGATAAAACCAGCCAACAAATTTAGCAGTTATCAACAGTGATTTATTGTTAGTATAAAATACTTGTTAATATACAGCAATTTCTTTTTCCGTTGCAAGGTCAATCGTTTAAAATGACCTTGTGCCAACGGATATATTTGTTTCACTGCTGAAAATTCTAGAGCTACCCATACAAAGACCACATCAGTAGGTAATTCAGCTTTACTGTTGCTGTGCTCTCAGCTCTCTGATGGAGTGGCCACACAAGACCATAACCTTGACGTCTGATCTGATCAACTTAGTCCCACTTTTTTGAATAACAGAGCTAATTTCATTTTTAAAATCGTTTGTTTACCAGGTGAAAACTTTTTAAAACTGTTGGCATAGCTGAAAAACAAACTGTCCACATGGTCGAACTGTACTGTCTTCTTACAGTCCTTATCCTAAAGGTAACTTAAAACTGCAGCTATGTCTTGGTTTATGTCCTTTTGCTTCGGCTTTATTGTAAGATGAGTTGACGCTTCAAAGGGACTGGACGTATCATCCTCGTGCTGAGGCAACGTCCCTGCCATCTCTTCGTCGTTAGATGATGTTAGTGGATGGAACCGTATGTCGCAAAGGAATTCCAAGTGTACCTCCTATCATAGGCTTCAAGTAGTTGCTACAGGAATCTGTCACTTTCCCTTTGCAGCCTTACCTATCAATCAATATGCAAATAAATTTCTGTAGTTATTTAATGTGATGCATTTAATACTAATTTATAGTAAGTTTATTTCATTTCAGATAGTTAACCACTAACGATCTGCACCAAAAAATTGCTTTCTCCTTTCATGTGAGAAGAACGACTGTCTCCAGCATAGGGAAAAACGTGTGTCAACAACTCTACATTTTACAGCCACTGTATTTACCCTGTCTAAACGAAGAAATCTGGAAGGAAACTGAGATTGCTCTCAAGGAACGGTGTCAGCTTCCCAACGGCTTTAGCAGCGTAAATGAGAAAAATATACGGATAAAATGTCATAAATATAGTGACTCAAGTTATCATTGTTATGAAAACTTTTTTCAGTTGTCATGGTTACAATAGTTAATCACAGTTATAACACTGTGGTTGACGATTTGGGCAGCTAGGGCAGATACAGTGATAGGGGTATTTTTGAAAACTGTGCACTTTCCCTTGAATTTATCAAGCGAAAAATATTCTGCCTCTGAAGCATTCAATGCGGCGCTTTTCCCCTTGAAGATCCCGTAAGTAAATGTCTGTGATAGGCACGACGTGAGGTTGAAAATGCTTTCGGAAACTGGCGAGTCTTTTTAAGACCAACAGACTTACAAACTGCTGCTGCAGAAGATGTCGTCAAAACGTCATTCTGTCTGCGTAAGTTCCTTCGAAGCTACCCACGCTATATACCGACTGAAGAAAAGGAACAGATTGAAAACCGACCAGCTAAAGCATTTTCGAACATACAAAGACTAAATAGAAAGGTCATGTGATACTACTTTTGTTGTGTGGGGCCAATTTCTTACGTATTTTGCCAATAAGTACTGTGGTAACTAGGCATTAGCTTCATGTTAAATGTAGAGTTTGTGGCCAACAATACCAATAATATAAGTCTGCAGGCTTTCGTCGCCGTTGTCACTGAAGTTAAAATCTTCTGGGTTATTAGGCCGCATCATGTTTCTTCTAAAATGTTCTGCTGGGACCTTCGTCAGGATCTTTTGGGGTCCACTACTGCTAGTGGAATTTTGCACAGCATACAAGCAGTACTTTTAGGTGTATGGAACTCTAGAAATTTCCAAATCTATTTAAAACTGTGGTAAAAATTATGATAATTAACTATAAAATTTGAGTTTTTTCTAAACATGAAGTTTAAAATGTAACAGTTCATTTATTTTTTCATAAATTAAATAAACTCTAGAGTTTCATACACATGTAACTATAGTTTGTATGCTGTTTGAAATTCATCGAAGAATCTCTCTTACTTAGGAAGAAAAGTATACCTATAGCAACAAATGCAGCCAGTAGTAAGTGAAAAAATGATGAAATTTCACATGTAAAAAAATGTATTTTGTTACGTTTTTGAGCTTCCACTGCTATGAGTATGAATCCTGAATCCTTCCTGATTATGCTTTCAAAGTTTTATGAATTTATTTGCAAAAGTATAGACAGTGGAAATTAAAATGTCCTGTGGTGCCTCTCCTGCTCCAAGTCGGCCCGTTTGACGTCCTACCCCCCTTAAACCGTATTTCACACAACATAATGCACGAGTGTACTATAATTTTCTGTAATTTGCTTAGCATTCTTTTTTCATGTAATAGTCCAGAATATGTAAGGGTACATTTGTTTCTAATTATGGGAAATAAATTAATACCTGTTTAACTCAGACTTACGCTTATCTCCTTCCAAGTTCCCAACTTTCTCGACAAGTTTTTGCTATCCGGACGGCATGTATTGTACAAAAATAACTTTGATTAGTTTCTGAGTGTCTTCCGACATAATTATTGTACGTGCTTATCCGCAGCAGACTCTATAGAAAATTACAAGCTCTACAGTTGTAACAAAACAGGTGGATTCTTTCCACCTGTTACGTTATTTCCCCAAAATTATTTTTTTTAAATATCTGTAGTAGCGTTATTTGTATGACATGATCACAGTATCTAAAAATCTCAAATGCTGGCACAGGGTTTTTCTAACTTTAGTGTTTATTACTATCTCTTTGTCTATTAGGACCTAATGAGCTAACTAGTAAGTCTGAAAACAGTGATAATTTCCAACACCACTAATTTTAGATTCCAATTATCATTGTTCCTATGTAAACATACAATGAAGCGCCAGCCGGTTGCTGTGACCGAGCGGTTTTACGCGCTTCAGTCCGGAACCGCGCTGCTGCTGCAGTCGCAAGTTCGAATCCTGCATCGGGCATGAATGTGTGTGATGTCCTTAGGTTAGTTAGGTTTAAACAGTTCTAAGTCTAGGGGACTGATGACCTCAGATGTTAAGTCCCATAGTGCTCAGAGCCATTTGAACATTTGAAGTGAAGCGCCAAAGAAACTGGTATAGTCATGCATGTTCAAATACAGAGATATGTAAACAGGCAGAATATGGCGTTGTGGTCAGCAATGCTTATGTAACACTACAATGTCTGGCGCAGTTGTTGGATCGGTTAGTGCTTCTACAATGGCAGGTTATCAAGATTTAAGCGAGTTTGAACATAGTGTTAAAGTCGGCACACGAGCGATGGGACACAGCATCCTCAAGATAGCGATGAAGTGGGGATTTTCATTTCACGAGTGTACCATGAATATCAGGAATTCAGTAAAACATCAAATCTCTGACACTGCTGCAGCTGGAGAAAGATCCTGCAAGAACGGGACCAATGGCAACTGAAGAGAATCCTTCAACGTAATAGACGTGCAACCCTTCAGCAAACTGCTGCAGATTTCAATGCTGGGCCATCAACAGTACCAGCGTGCGAACCATTCCACGAAACATCACCAGTATGGGCTTTCAGAGCCGAAGGCCCACTCGTGTACCCTTGATGACTGCACGACACACAGCTTTACACCTCGCCAGGCCCTTCAACTCTGATACTGGACTGTTGATGACTGGAAACATGTTGCCTGGTCAGATGAGTCACGTTTCAAATTGTATCGAGCGGATGGGCGTGTACGGGTATGGAGACAACCTCATGAATCCATGGACCCTGCATGTCAGCAGTGGACTGTTCAAGCTGTTGGAGGCTCTGTAATGATGTGAGGCGTGTGCAGTTGGAGTGATATGGGACCGCTGATACGTCTAGCATCCTGCCTAATCACCTGCATTCATTCATGTCCAATGTGCAGTCCAATGGGCTTTGGCAATTCCGGTAGGACAATGCGACACCCCCCACATCCAGAATTGCTACAGAGTTTCTCCAGGAACACTCTTCTGAGTTTAAACACTTCTGCTGGCCACCAAACTCCCCAGACATGAACATTATTGAGCATAACTGAGACATCTACATCTACAAGAATACTCTGCAAATCACATTTAAGTGTCTGGCAGAGGGTTCATCGAACCACCTTCAAAATTCTCTATTATTCTGATCTCGTATAGCGTGCAGAAAGAACGAACACATACATGGTGTTACAAAAAGGTACGGCCAAACTTTCCTCACACACAAATAAAGAAAAGATGTTATATGGACATGTGTCTGGAAACGCTTAATTTCCATGTTAGAGCTCATTTTAGTTTCGTCCACCTACGGTCAATGGAGCACGTTATTATGGTTTCATACGGGATACTCTACCTGTGCTGCTAGAACATGTGCCTTTACAAGTACAACACAACATGTGGTTCATGCGCGATGGAGCTGCTGCACATTTCAGTCGAAGTGTTCGTACGCTTCTCAACAACAGATTCGGTGGCCGATGGATTGGTAGAGGCGGACCAATTCCATGGCCTCCACGGTCTCCTGACCTCAACCCTCTTGACTTTCATTTATGGGAGCATTTGAAAGCTCTTGTCTACGCAACCCCGGTACCAAATGTAGAGACTCTTCGTGCTCGTATTGTGGACGGCTGTGATACGCCATTCTCCAGGGCTGCATCAGCGCATCAGGGATTCTATGCGACGGAGGGTGGATGCATGTATCCTCGCTAACGGAGGACATTTTGAACATTTCCTGTAACAAAGTGTTTGAAGTCACGCCGGTACGTTCTGTTGCTGTGTGTTTCCATTCCATGATTAATGTGATTTGAAGAGAAGTAATAAAATGAGCTCTAACATGGAAATTAAGCGTTTCCGGACACATTTCCACATAACATATTTTCTTTCTTTGTGTGTGAGGAATGTTTCCTGAAAGTTTGGCCGTACTTTTTTGTAACACCCTGTATATCTTTCCATACGAGATCTGATTTCCCTTATTTTATCATGGTGATCGTTATTTCCTATGTAGGTCGGCATCAAAAAATATTTTCGCATTCAGAGGAGAAAGTTGATGATTGGAATTTCGTGAGAAGATTCCTTCCCATGGAAAAACGCCTTTGTTTTTATAATGTCCATCCCAATTCTTGTATAATTTCAGTGACACTCTCTCCCCTATTTCGTGACAATACAAAACGTGGTTACCTTCTTTGAACTTTTTCGGTGTACCCCGTCAAACTTATCTGGTAAGGATCCCACACTGCGCAGCAGTATTCTAAAAGAGGACGGACAAGCGTAGTGTAGGCAGCCTTGCAACGTGCTGTTCAGTAGAGATCTCCACCTCCTCATACTCTTACGGATTTATGGTCAGCCCTGCAGGATTCATAGTTTCAGTTCCCTCCAGCACT
Organism: Schistocerca piceifrons; assembly: GCF_021461385.2. Taxonomy (NCBI): domain Eukaryota; kingdom Metazoa; phylum Arthropoda; class Insecta; order Orthoptera; family Acrididae; genus Schistocerca; species Schistocerca piceifrons. The sequence goes on along the minus strand of NC_060139.1, from coordinate 497,213,773 downwards.
ACTTCACACATTAGGCGAGTCAATGCCACATCGTGTTGAGGCACTTCTGCATGCACACGAGGGCCTTCACAATATTAGACAGGTGCACCAGTTTATTTCACTCTTCAGTGTAAGTCCCATTACTGACTTCCTGATAAATTAGATCAGAGATATACACAGGAGGAACATTAATAAAACCGATAAAATGCAGGGACGGATTCCTGACAGGAAATGGAGGAAAAAAGGTCCTACGAACATGTTTCCAGAAATGAAATGGATGGTATGCGTGCAACGAGAACAAATCGTTCTGAAACACAGTACAAAGCAGCATCGCATGCAGCCTACGTCACAACAGATGTTCAAAGTGGCCTCCATGGGATGCAATGCACGGGTTCACAGGACACATCATGGATTGCCGCTCTCTTTCGCACGTTTGGTCTCTATCCTAATAGCGTCACTGGCATAGTGAACGCAGTGTTGAAGGATCTGCACATCAGGAACTTGTTCAGAATGCACAACGCTTTTCAGATACCCCCATAGGTAAAAATGCAAGGATTTAAGTCCGTTGATCTAGAAGACAATGCTACAGGTGCTCTACATCCTATCCAATGTCCGGGGAGGATGTTGTTGAGGTGTTGGCGAACTGTAATGCGGAAATGAGATGGTGCTCTGTCATTCAGAAACCGCGTGTCCTGTCGTATTGCAAAGGCACATTCTCAAGCAGGTCAGACAGAATATTCCGCACGAAGTCCTCCGTCGCACCGTTGTGGAATAACAACCACTCCAAGTATGTGGTCGCCAGGAATCCCTGTCGACACATTGATGCTGAACCTAAGATGATGAGACGCATCAACCAATCCCTGAGGACTGTCTGTAGGTCACTAATCAAGATTATGTAGATTGATGATGCTAGTTCTGATCAAAAAGGTTGCTTCATCAGTAAGAGGACTGATGACAGAATCCTTTCAGTGGAGGAAAATCCGCTTCTGATAATGTTTGCACTAGTTGCAGGTGATAGGGATAGAAGCGGTTCTCATGCTGGATACACATAATCGTGCTAAGGTTCGTCTCAATATCCTGTAGAACCTGGTTCTCCAAATCTGGTGTACGCACAGTCCGCCACATCCCTGCCCATACCTCTGAGAGGACCCATGATCACACAAGCGTCCAGAAAGGAGTGGAAATGTTGTGTGATATTGTTGGTGTCTGTGAGGGTACTTGTTTTGGTTTAGCCGTGCTGCCTCTCGACCGTTTCCATCTGCTTAGCCATTCACAAACACTATCTCGGCTTGTTCAAAAAATGATTCAAATGGTAATAAATGAAAAGCACCAATTTGCTTTTGTTCTACAATATTACTTTTATTGCTAACCGGTTTTCGGCTTACAAGGCCATCTTCTGCCTGAGGCAGGATTCGAACCTGCGACCATAGCAGCAGCGCGGTTCCGGACTGAAGTGCCTAGAACCGCTCGCTCACAGCGGCTGACCGCGGCTTGTTCCCGACATAAATACCGGACCATTCTACTGCTTACAGTAACCTGCATCAGTCAAACAACTTGCAACGCATAAGGAACACATGGAAAATTGTCAGAGGAATTTGCATGCGTCAGCACCTTCTATCGTGGCAACATGCATTTTCAGACGCTTTTCTATACGACCTTTTTTCCTCCATTTCCAGTCATTAAACCGTCCCTGCAGTTTGTCGGTTTTATTAATGTTCGCCCTTTATAAATAAGTCAAGTACGTATACAGCTAACAACGAAAATATCTTAGCAACTTATGCACTCATTTAGTTTCGTAAATATTAGCTTTCTTAAGTAAAACATTGTTACTGAAACAGAATATCATATTTTGGCAAACTAGACGGCTAAGTTCAATGGAGATTATTGTTGTATCTAAAAGTCCACATTCAGAAGGGTCTGCCCTTAGCATCCATTTGCTAAAAAATGTAAATCTCTAATTGTAATTTGTGAAAAGCTAGTGAAAACAGTAGCTAACGTCAGTTTTAATTATTGCAAATTTTCAAAAGAGTGGCTGCTGGAAGCTGTTTCAGTCAGTGTGGGAAAGGTCATGGAATGTGTAAGATCTATGTCCGCCGATAATGGGAGATGTACCACAGATGAGTTAGTACAAATTACAACACATGAAATATGCAGAGTTTTATATGAATTTCGCATTCGGGAGATCATTGTGTAATGTAATGTTTGTTTTAAATGGTTAATTGGGCAGTGTATGTGTAATTAGTATCATGGACTTTGCCAAACTTCAATAATGCTTATTGCAACAGTTCTATCGGACTGTGAGCTCTATTATTTCCAAATTATACTTACTGCACACATCGTTTTCGAACCAATTTTACTGTTAGACCTGAAAGACAGTTTTCTGAGAGAATGATTCTGTGCTCAGTACTGATTTCCCACACGTGAACTACAGTGTCACTTCAGTGTTAGATTATTGCAATCGAACAAACGCATTACATGACAGAGGGAACTCGTGCGAAACTTCCATACTTTTAAATAATAACAGTGTACGGAATTAAGTATAGTGGTAATATTTGCACCACCCTGTTGTTGACAAAAGTTAACAATTAATGAACAAATATAAACATAAAATAAAAAGGAAAGAAATGTAATTTTGTAATTCCTACAATATTTCCGTGTCATCAGTTGCTTGTACTTTCTAAATTTCGACAGTAATATTTACAGTTAGCTGTTGTTGATGAGATGTTTAATGAGAAATACGAATATACAATACCAATAAGTAAATAAATGCGAAAGGTCTAGGTTACAACGTAGTGTTTTCTTCTTAGATTGTGTATCGCTAAGGTCACAATAACATCTAACTGTATTTTTAGATTTTAATCGCACTTCGTACTTTATTTAAGCACATTAGGCCGTAGTAACTATAGGTAAATGACTATTCAAGGCGAAAAATGAAGAATATGTTCGTCGTTTCGGAAAGTATATTCGTTGATGAAACGTGGACGACGGGCAGTGGTCACGGTCACTGTCTATGACAATGCTGAATACAAATTATCCATTTAATAAGTACTTTCAAAACAAATTAAATGTTATTTGTAATAAGACAATATGAAAAAGTAGGCTCTTATTCGTGATTAATAACTTAGCTTCGTAAAATAAAAGTATAAAGATGCCCTTTTGCCGATTATGGTTAAAAGTCTCCTTTATGTTAAAATTTTCCTCAAATCGGCAAGCAGTGTCAGAAGCCAGTTAAAAATCCTTTTTAACGATACCTCGTGCATCCCTGTACGATTAATATGTGTTGAGAAAAAGGGATGTTGACTTAAAAGATGAATAATGTTACAGGATGAATCACCTAAAACCTGCACCACAAATATTGCGGTTATGAAAAGTGCTACGGATGTGTGTCTTTCCAGTATTCCGGGGCTCGTGTTGTTAGGCAATCAACAGATTTTAGTAACATTAAGAAAGTGTATTTTTGTGCAAACACGGCCGAGTGGCCGAGTGGTTCTAGGCGCTACAGTCTGGAACCGCGCGACCGCTATGGCCGCAGGTTCGAATCCTGCCTCGGTCATGGATGTTTGTGATGTCCTTAGGTTAGTTCGGTTTAATTAGCTCTAAGTTCTAGGGGACTGATGACCTCAGAAGTTAAATCCCATTGTGCTCAGAGCAATTTGAACCTTTATTTGTGTAAGCATATACTTTTTTTAAACGGAGCAGTGCCTATTGACATTAAGAGACTAAAATTAGGGTAAACTAGAATGTCAGTGGTGTTTGTCAGAGGATTCTAGTGCGAGTTGTTTACGAGATATCGTATTTTGACTAGTTTCCACACAAGCACCGACATGTAAAATGCGTAGTAGCTCGGTACGGTGTTTTTATGTTTGCTTGCAGTATGTTTGTGTATTCCTTGAGAGCACTGCGACTTTCTAGTCGGTTAGTGTGTGACATCCGAGCAGTGGGGCGTGAATATACGACGGGGTTTTCCAGTGCATGAAAAGCCAACATGCTCACAGTGTATGAAGAGTGTAGGGAGAAAGCAGGCGACAAGGTACCCCAAAGTCAACCGTCACTGCAATTATTTATTAACCTCTTCAACCAGTTACGTGAAAGTTGTAGTGCAACACCCAATCAATGTAACAGAAGGAAACAGGTGACGACAGAAGAGGAGAGAATTAGTGTTCTTGCCGCTGTTGCAGTTGATCCGCACGTTAACTCCAGCGCAATCGCACGAAGAAGTGACAGGCAAGTGTCCTAGGTCCCATCCCTATCACATCTCTACATCATTAGCTGCATGGCAATAATTGTGAGAAACGTGTTAATTTCTGTACGTGGGCATTAAGAGGGGATACTCCAGATGTATCATATATCAGGTAAACTGTCGAAACATGCGCTATTATTTTGTTGACAATCCCCGTTGGCTTCTTCTGGTGGAACATCAACATCCATGTAGTGTAAACGTGTGATGTGGGATAGTGAACCATCGGCTCATAGGACTGTTTTTCATAGACGGAACACCGAACGCGCACAAGTGACGGCAGACCATCTTCCATGGATGCTAGAAGACGTTCCTCTCCAGACTAGGAGGAACCTGTAGTACCACCATGATGGCTGTCAAGCTTATAGTGCACGACGTACTACAGCATGTCCTCACAAACTGTTTCCAAATCGTTGGATTGGACGCAGAAAACCTGTACCTTGGCCGGCCAGTTCCCCGAATTTGATTCCTGTAGACTTTTTTCTGCGGTAGAGGCGGAAAGACACTGTCTACAAGGACATACCAATTACACCCGATAGCCGATGATATGCAGTGACGTATTGCTGCTCGGACATCTACGCTGAAATGCTAGCATGGCGTGGGGGGGGGGGGGGGGGGGGTGTTTTGGGGAAGGAGACCAGACAACGAGGTCATCGGTCTCATCGGATTAGGGAAGGATGGGGAAGGAAGTCGGCCGTGCCCTTTCAAAGGAACCATCCCGGCATTTGCCTGGAGCGATTTAGGGAAATCACGGAAAACCTAAATCAGGATGGCCGGACGCGGGATTGAACCGTCGTCCTCCCGAATGCGAGTCCAGTGTCTAACCACTGCGCCACCTCGCTCGGTGCTAGCATGTGTGCAGGTGTCGTTCCATACCAGACTGGAAGCTTGTACTGCCGCTGCCGATGGTAATTTTGAACATAACTTGTGATGGTCAATTGTCTTGTTAATGGTCAAAATCCACATAACTAGCGTATGCCCTGTTGTTGTTCCTTAGAGTGCCCTACCGCTGGTGTTGTACAAGTGTCAGTGTGGAAAATTTTCAAAATACGATGTCTCGTAAACGACTCGCGGTAGTATTCTGCAACAAACACCGCTGACACTCTAATGTACTCTACTTTCAATTTGTTAATGATAACAGGCATTGTTCCATTTAAAAAGTGTACGTTTGCACGAAGACTACGCTTTTTAAGTACTACTACATTAAGAAAGTGTATTTTTGTGCAAACACGGCCGAGTAGCCGAGCGATTCTAGGCGCTACAGTCTGGAACCGCGCGACCGCTGTGGTGGCAGGTTCAAATCCTGCCTCGCTCATGGATGTGTGTGATGTCCTAAGGTTAGTTCGGTTTAATTAGCTCTAAGGTCTAGGGGACTGATGACCTCAGAAGTTAAATCCCATAGTGCTCAGAGCCATTTGAACCATTTTTTGTGCAAGCATATACTTTTTTAAACGGATTGGCTAACAATATGAGTCCCTGACTACCAATCCATTCCGTAAAAAGAGCACGACAATAGGACTTTCCATTTCCGTAACATCTGTGGTGCACGTTTTAGGTGCCGGATGCGGCTAGCTGGTTATCTGTGTATAAATCGTAATAGATTACTTTCGATCTATCTGGCGATAAGCATTCGTCCAATCAACGATCAAAGTACAAGTAAAGTGTTTGAACTGCAAATTCAGTGTGGACCACATTATTAACAGTAAGTCCCGCCCCTCGCCCCCCTCCCCCTCCCCCGCAACTTTTCAGCCCGATTCGACGGTGGCGCAGTTGCCGATTGCACATTGGCACATTTGCACAGGTACGTGTTACGCTGCACGCGTTGCCCACAGCTTGACTAGAGTACCCACCCCCCACCCCTAGCCCCTCTCGTTTGGCCGCGTCGATACGGTCCAATCCAATACAGTGTCCGCGAGCACCGTTCGCACGAACTGTCCGCTCTCTGTCCGAGTCTTATTATTCTCGTTATTATATACTCCCAAGAAGGCCGCTCCAGCGTCCGTGCGGTGCTAGGAGCTCTGTAATGCACATATTGGGACGTAAAGGCGTCTGCTGGTGAATTCCAATAGCTGTTCGCCGCCCGAGGAGAACCTCAAACAGAATAATAGTACAAAACAAAGAAATATACTTGTGTTACCACGTAATAAATTCAGAATGCGGACCTGTGCGCTATTTAAAACATTAATTTGTGTAACATTACTCAAGGACACGATTACTCACTTACAGCCACAACTAAGTTACGGAACACTGACTTTAAAGGGAAAGATCCCAAATCTGATTACGATAAAATTCCATACTTTCACATTTATACACAGTGGTGTAAGGATAAATTCTACAATCTCACCGAATACGATTTCAGGCAACGCATAGAGGAAGTCTGTCACCCAGTGACACCACCAGCTTTATAACTCGTCCACAGGTTGTTTAGAACGTACAATGAGATGTTCATTCAGGAAAATCGGCACTCGTTAAACACTTCACTTCTATGAACATTCCGCGATTAGAATATGCGTCTGAACACAGCTATTTACGTACAATACTTTTCAGCAACCCATAAAATTTTGAACTTTCCTAGCTTCAATAGATAAATTGGCGGAAATTTGATTTGAACTGACTTGTACACACCTGGTTTAACCCCCGTATCATCCCATAAGCACACTGTCAATATATGTCTCCCATTATTATTTTGAAAATATACTGATGGAAAAATCGCAATTAATATAGAGTAACGAAATTTCGGGAGTACATTTATCTAGGTGACGTATTTAAGTGGTTAACATAGCTTGATCACAGGTTAATGCAAGCACAAGATAAGCAATTGCAAATGTGAAATAATGGTACGTTGATAACTGGTGTAATCGCTAGATAGCTGAATGCAAGCATGCAAATGAGCATGTTGTACAGGTGCCGGATGTCAGTCTGTGAGATGGGGTTCCAAGCCTGTTGCATGTGGTTGATCAGCACAGGGACAGTTAATGCTGGTTGTGGGTGACGCCGGAGTTGTCCGATGATGGCCCATATCTACTCCATGGAGACAGATGTGTTAATCGAGCAGGTCAATGCAACACGCCGACACACCGTAGAACATGCTGTGTTAAAACAGAGGTATGTGAGTGAGCGTTATTCTGTTGAAAATCACTCCCTGGAATGAATGGCAGCAAAAGAAGTCAGGTGCGTTGGATAGCTGCAAGAGTGCTGCTGCTGTCATACGAAATCGCACACTAGACTATAACTCCGGGTGAAGTTACAGTACGTTTAGCACGCAGACAGGTTATGCGCAGGTCCTCAACTGACCTGCTTCTAATCCACATACCACTATCACTGGTATCGAGGCAGAAACAGCTTTCTTCAGAAAACACAGTAGATCTTCACCCCCCAATGAAGTCGCAAATGGCGGTGCTTTGGGATCAGTACAATGCATGCTACAGGACGAATGACTCGGTGCTGTCCTTCAAGTAACCAATTTGTAACAGTTGGTTGTGTCACAGTGGTGCCAAGTGTTGCTCAAATTGCTGCTGCAAATACAGTCGATGCGCCAAAGCCATACAGTGAATACCATGGTCTTCCCTCTCGGTAGTGGCACGTGGCCGTCCGAAACCTGGTCTTCTTGCGACTGTACATTCCGGTTCACACCGCTGCCAGCAATCATGTGCAGGGGTTCCATTCGTGCCAAGTCTTTCTGCAATATCGCAGAAGGAAAATTCAGCTTTCCGTAGCCCTATTACATGACCTCCTCCAAACTCAGTGAGGTGTTGATAATGGCGTCTTTGGCGCCTTAAAGGCATTATTGACTAACATCAACTCACCACGTCCAGTCTCAAAGGTAACTAACACTCACGATCGAAACAAGGTGTATTTAATGCAAACCTGATTTGCTTCTTCATAGTGGCGCTACTAACATCATTCTTATGCATCCGGCACGATATCTGAACAGACACCATCTTTCAGATGTAGAAACACGCCTACCAAGTTTCGTTTATGTCGCACAACTTTTCCTTCGTGTTGCGATCATTGTTTTCCGCCAGTGTGTATGACTTTCCCTCTCTAAGTATCCAATGATGTTTTGTTCAGTTTTATACTGTTTCCAATACATTAAAATTTATTTATGGCTTTTGCAGTGAGTACCACTGGGGTTTGAATATAAGCCCAATTTAATTTTTTTTTTCCTGGATGTAACATTTATGAAAATAAAATGATGACTGTTAGGTTAAACAGCTGTTACGCGAATCGCCGAAAATAACGAAAATATTATTTACCACTTTATTTTTGTACCCATTGTTAGCGTTTCTTGTCATAGCTGTTGTGCCCTTCCTGGTTCTGCTGGGGTTAATGTAATTCCATAAGCACAATGGCTATTATTTTCAAAATATAAGACCTTTTCCAGAATGAGATTTTCACTCTGCAGCGGAGTGTGCGCTGATATGAAACTTCGTGGCAGAGTGAAAATCTCATTCTGGAAACATCCCCCAGGCTGTGGCTAAGCCATGTCTCCGCAATATCCTTTCTGTCAGGAGTGCTAGTTCTGCAAGGTTCGCAGGAGAGCTTCTGTAAAGTTTGGAAGGTAGGAGACGAGGTGCTGGCAGAAGTAAAGCTGTGAGGACGGGGCGTGAGTCGTGCTTGGGTAGCTCAGTCGGTAGAGCACTTGCCCGCGAAAGGCAAAGGTCCCGAGTTCGAGTCTCGGTCCAGCACACAGTTTTAATCTGCCAGGAAGTTTCGTAAGACCTTTTCTCTCTAATTCAATTGTACCCATTGATGTTTTATTCACTTATATATTTACAACACATGAAACTTTATTCACGATTATTCGCATTGAAATCCAGTAGGGAATCTAGAAAGGTGAAAAGGGAAATGGTAAGGCTCATTCTAGATATGGGGGGGGGGGGGGGGGTCAGTGAAATGAAATGGAAAGAAAACAGGGATTTCTGGACAGATGGGTACAGGATAACATCATCAGCAGCAGAAAATGGTATAATGGGAATAGGATTCGTTATGAATAGGAAGGTAGGGCAGGGAGTAAGCTACTGCAACACTTCAGTGATAGGATTGTTCTCATCAGAACCGACAACAAACCGACGCAGACAACAATAGTTCAGGTATACATGCCGACGTCGCAAGCAGAAGATGAAGAGATACAGAAATTATATGAGAATCTGAATGGGTAATTCAATACGTAAAGGGAGACGAAACTCTAATAGTCGTGGGGGATTGAAATGCGGCGGGGCTTGGTAACACGAGCGAGACAGTAGAAAGACTGAGCTCTGCGATAAAACCGAGATAGTAAGAACGAATACTCTGTTCCAGAAAAAGTCGGGAGAAACGGGAAGATTTCAGTTAGATTACATCATGGTCAGGCAGAGATTCCTAAATCAGACATTGGATTGTAAAGCCTACCTAAGAGCATAAGAGCAGATACAGACTCAGACGAAAATTTAATAATGATGAAGAGTAGACTGAAAGTTTGAGAAACTAGTCAGGAAGAATTATTGAGCAAAGAAATGAGATACGAAAGTACAAGGAATGAAGAGATACGCTTAAAGTTCTCTGAGGCCTTAGATACTGTCATAACGAATAGTTCAGTAGACAGTTCTGTTGATGGGAATGGATATCTCTAAAAAGGACAATTACAGATGTTGGAATGAAAACCGTAGGTGCTAGTAAGGTAACTACATGGATAACAGAAGAAAATCGTAAAAGAATGATTGTCGGAAGGACTGACTTATCATACGCTTACAAAACTCAAGACAACATTCGGTGAAGTTAACAGCAGGGCGCTAAAATTAAGAGTGTAATCGGAATTCCACTATGAAATGCAGAGGAGAGAACAGAAAGGTGGAACGAGTACATTGAAGACCTCGATGACGGGGAGGACTTCTCTGATGACGTAATTGAGGAAGAAACAGAAGTCGATAGGGAAGAGATAGGAGATCCTTTATTAGAGCAGAATTTAAAAGCGCTTTGAAAGACTTAAGATATAATAATGCAGAAGGGACTGATAACATTCCATAGGAATTTCTAAAATCATCGGGGAAAATGGCAAAAAAATGAATATTAATGTTGGTCCGAAGCGTTTATGAGACTGGCCATATACCATCAGACTTTCTGACAAACATCATCCACAAAGTCCTAAGATTAAAAAAGCCGACATGTGCAAGAACTATCAGACAATCAGTTTAACAGCTCATGCATCCAAGTTGCTGAAAAGAGTAATATACAGAAGAATGGATAAGAAATTTGAGATTCAGTTAGGTGACATTCAGTTTGACTTTAGGGGAGGTAAAGGCGCGGCCGGCCGAAGTGGCCGTGCGGTTAAAAGCGCTGCAGTCTGGAACCGCAAGACCGCTACGGTCGTAGGTCGAATCCTGCCTCGGGCATGGATGTTTGTGATGTCGTTAGGTTAGTTAGGTTTAACTAGTTTTAAGTTCTAGGGGACTAATGACCTCAGCAGTTGAGTCTCATAGTGCTCAGAGCCATTTGAACCATTTTTTGGTAAAGGCGCCAAAGAGCCAGTTTTTGATAGTGGTAGCAAGACTGAAGAAAATTCAAGCTGGAACAAGCGTTAGACAATGTAAAAATGTGCAAGATGTTGGAAATTCTGAGGAAAATAGGGTTAAGCTATTGGGAAAGACGGGTCATATACAATATGTACAAAACCCAAGGCTAAAAATGAAAGTTTCCTTCAGTAATTATTTTCGTGTTGTATTCTCGCGGGCAGATGTTATCTGGTTTCTCTCGCTGCTGGAAATCCACAATATCGCCCAAAGTTAAACAACAGCAACATTACAACCAACCAACCAAATCAGTACGAGTTCAAATTCAAACGAAAATAATTAATAAAGGAAACTTTCAACAATAACAGTAGAAGACCAAGAACGAAGTGCTCGGGTTAAAAAATGTGTAAGGCAGGAATGTAACTTTTCGTCCCTACTGTTCAATCGACACACCGAAGAAGCAATGACGGAAGTAAAAGAAAGGTTCAAGAGTGGGATTAAAATTCAGGGTGAAAGGATATCAATGATAAAGTTTGCTGATGACATTGCCATCCTCACTGAAAGTGAACAAGAATTACAGGACCTGTTGAATGGAATGAACAGTCTAATGAGTAAAGAACATGGATTGAGAGTAAATCGAAGAAAGACGAAAGTAAGGAGAAGCAGCAGAAACGAGAACATCGAAAAGGTTAATATCAAAATCGGTGACAAAGAAGTAGGGCAAGTTAAGGACTTCTGCTTCCTAGGCAGCAAAACAGCCCATGACGCACGGAGCAAGGACCATGTAAAAAGCAGCCTAGCATAGAGAAAAGGGCATTCCAGACCAAGAGAAGTCTGCTAGTATCAAATATAGGCCTTAATTTGAGGAAGAAATTTCTGAGAATGCACGTTTGAAGCCCAGCATTATATGGTAGTGAAACATGAACTGTGGAAAAATCGGAACGGAAGAGAATCGAAGCATTTAAGATGTGTTGAAAATTAAGTGAGCTGGTAAGGTAAGGAAATAGGAGGTTCTCCACAGAAACGGCGAGGATAGGAATATATGGAAAACACTGACAATGAATAACCTACATGGTATTAGAGGGAGCTGTGGAGGGTAAAAACTGTAGAGGAAGACAAAGATTGGAATACATCCAGCAAATAATTGAAGAAAGGTGGCAAGTCAGAAGACTAATATCTTTAAAAAATTATTTTTGCTTCTTGAATGTAACATTTATGAAAATAGGATGATGACTGTTACGTCGAACGGTTGTGATGTATGTTTTTTTTATGTTACTCCATTAAAATACTGCCAATATATCCCGTGTAAATTACTCGCGGGCTTTATGACACCAGTGGTACTCAGTGAAACAACACAAAAAATCCTAGTAGTTGGAGGGTTAAATACATCACCTGTACGACACGAAAAAAAAGGTTAGGTGTAAAAAGTACAACTCGGTACGGTTACTCTCTAAAAAATAACTAAATAAGCTTTGTTCATAACTTCGGAGAAAAAGTAATATTTCTTATGTTCTGTCTAAATAAATATTTCTTTCACTTATTATTTTATAAGTTACAGAGCAAAAAATATCTCAAACACTATGTATGTGTCGGCCACGTCTGTTACCTCTCTTCTGAAGTCTGCTTTTCAAATGTATATCACACCATTCACTTGGCACTAAGTTAAAATTAATGTCTCCTTCGCGAAGATGTATTCGGATATGGTTTTGTTGTGTTGTGTATTTGATTTTATTCTCCAGCTTTAAAAATTTAGCAATCTTAGAACATTTTCTACGATTAATTTCAATTTTTACCTGTAGCTATTACACACTGAAACTTTCTGGAAGATTGAAGCCGTCTGTCGCACAAGATCTTGAGCCCAGAGCCTTGCACCTCACATTCTCAAAAAAATGTGTATCCGCGTTAAGAAATGTATTCCAAACATCCGCTGTAGACAAAATCTGAATTGCCAATCATATTAGATACATTCACTGTCTCTGAGTCTATCTCATAGGTTAGGCAAGTGAAAAATTATAAACCGTTTCCATTCACTATGTGTATATTAATTTCGCTGTGTCTGAAGTATTTCAGAGCTACACTCCACATTCGTCGATCACAATTTTGGCATTCATTCTACATATGCGTTATACAGGGTGAACGTTAATAAAACCGTCATGTTGCAGGGACGATTTCTGACTGGAAATGGAGGAAAAAAGGTCCTACGAACATGCGTCCGGAAATGCATGTTGCCACGATAGAAGGCGCTGACGCTTGGAAGTTTCTCTGACCACGTGCCGTGTGTTTCTTGTGTGTTGCAAGCTGTGTGATTGATGCAGGGTAATCTAAGCATCAGAATGGGCCAGTATTCATCTCGGGAAGAAGCCGAGATGGTGTTTGTGTACGGTCAAGCAGACAGAAACGGTAGAGAGGCATTACGGCTATACCAAAACAAGTACCCTCACAGACACCAAGCACGTAACAAATTTCAAATTCTCTACGGGTTTTTCTATGATCATAGGTTCTTTCAGACAGACGAATGCGCAGGGAGGCGGCGGACTGTGCGCACAGCAGATCTGGAGGACTGGGTTCTACAGGATATTGAGATGAACCCTAGTACAAGCTCCAGGCAAGCGGCCCGCCAACATGGTGTAATCAAAAGTACGATTATGCATATTCTGCATGACAATCTCTACCATGGGGCCACTATGAACATCTGTTGTGACGTGGATACCATGCAGCTCTGTACTGTGTTCCGAGACGACTTCTTGTCCTTGCACGCACACCTTCTATTTTCGTAGGGCCTTTTTTCTTCCATTTCCAGTCAGAACCCGTCCCTGCAGTTCTTCTGTTTTGTAGATATTTAACCAATATGACCGTGATTGTGTGATTAATGGAAAGATAATCGGACTTAATTTCATATCCTGCATAAGCTAAGTACTGAAAGGACGAGAGTTGATTATAGCGTGAATCAACAGCCAGTAGTAAAAAAAGTCTTAGTAAGTGGTTATGAAACCTAAATATGGTCGTCATCCCAGAATGGACAAAAGTTATGGTAATGATTTCCTGGTGTAAAACGCCTGCTAAATTACGCCACACGAGAAACAAGTAAAGCAAATTAGCATACTCTTGGAATAAAGACATTCATAAACATAATCGAAGCATCTGAGATGTGGTGCTACAGATGAATGTTGTAAATTGGGTGGACTGATAGGGTAAGGAATGAGGAAGTTCTGCGCAGAATCGGAGAGGATAGGAATATGTGGACAACACTGATAAGGAGAAGGGGCAGGATGATAGGACATCTGTTAAGACATGAGGGCATGACTTCCATGGTAGTAGAAGGAGCTGTAGAGGCCATAACTGTAGAGGAAGGCAGAGACTGGAATACATCCAGCAAATAATTGAGGACGTAGGTTGCAAGTGTTACTCTGAGATGAAGAGGTTGGCACTGTAGAGGAATTCGTGGCGGGCCGCATCAAACCAGTCAGAAGACTGATGACACAAAAAAAATTTCGTATTGGCTGGCACTATTTAACGCAACAAACTCTGTCGCACTGACAGTAAGGAATGATTGTTTTATTTGTAGTAAGCCACCTAACCAGGGCAAGCGCTGTTCTATAGAAAATGTGAAGCCCCAAACCTTTTCTTAAGATAATTAGTAGTTTTGACCAAACCACAGAGCAATTACTTAATCTAAAATGAACACCAGCTAGAGTGTTCGCGTATTACTATTCTTTTTTCGTTAGACAGTTAACGTGTTTCGCACGTCGGACCCCTGAATCTGTTATTATTTAGATCTGGTATTTCTTCAGTTCAAGCTTTTAAATACACGCAAACCTCAAGAATAACTACGTAAACACTCAATAACATTTCATGGTTAATTTACTGATACAACTGTTACAGTTTGGGTGACCCTTGAACTCTTCTGTCTTGCAACTTCCTCACTAAACAACACAATCAAGAATGAACTCACATACAATACAGCTAAACAAACAAATTTCACTGACAACAAACTGCTGCACATGTAAAGTGTGTGTGTGTGGGGGGGGGGGGGGGGGGGGGGGGGGGAGTAGGCCCTTAATCTGTTACGGCCAGCAATCTGCCTTGTAATCACTTACTAAACTCGGAACTCTACATCATGCAAGAACTCTACATCATGTAAGGTACATTAAAATAATTTCTTTTTATAGAACTTTATGTACCTATGCTTCTTCTGTTATGTAAACTGATGCTCCTTTAACTAGCACATGGAATCCTTTTGAAATAAGGCCTACTTTCTAACCAATTAAACGGCTCCAGTTAATTAAAACATTCTATTAAATACGTTAATTGCTTCGGCACAGT
Organism: Schistocerca piceifrons; assembly: GCF_021461385.2. Classification (NCBI taxonomy): domain Eukaryota; kingdom Metazoa; phylum Arthropoda; class Insecta; order Orthoptera; family Acrididae; genus Schistocerca; species Schistocerca piceifrons. The sequence goes on along the minus strand of NC_060139.1, from coordinate 497,198,746 downwards.
CACTTTGATTCAGTGTTCGAACTATTCAAGAAACGGAATAGGATCCTAACAAGGTTTTAAAATTATATTGCAGAACCTTCAATAACACTCGTCCACGTGTGATAATAGAAAACTAGGAAATTACCTTACCTGAAAGTGAATGTAGATGCGATCTTCTGTGGCGATGATATAACGCAGTATGGCGCAATCATTACCCTAAATGTTCTTTATACACTCTTCTTGTCATTATAAATTTAAAACAAACCAATAAATCCCATGTTATTGCCGCTAATAGCCATTTCCGTCTGAGACGTTTTAATCCACCTTTATAATCACCCTGACTTAATTGGAAACTTCGCGCTTCAAAGGCTATCCACAGACTCGTGCAGACAGAATAAAAATGGTCCAAATGGCTCTGAGCACTATGGGACTTAACATCTGAGGTCACCAGCCCCCTAGACTTAGAACTACTTAAACCTAACTAACCTAAGGACATCAGACACATGCATGCCCGAGGCAAGATTCGAACCTGCGACCGTAGCAGCAGCGCGGTTCCGGACTGAATCGCCTAGAACCGCTCAGCCACAGCGGCCGGCTCCGACAGAATCACTTAACTCTGTAAGTCCACGCTTCTTCAACTGTTCAGTTCGCGCAACAGCTTTTCCGTTATCGAGGTACTTTTCTCTGTCCTTTTCTACTACTTACAGTACTACCGTATTGTTCCTATGCAAGAATCAGCAACAATAATTAACAAGTGGCACATACAACGAGGTGACAGAAGTCGTGAGATACCTCCTAATATCGTGTCTGACCTTTCTCCCGACGTCGTGTAGCAACTGGACGTAGCACGGACGCAGCAAATGGTTGGAAGTCCCCTGCAGAAGTACTGAGCCACGCTGCTTCTATAGCCGTCCATAATTGCAGAAATGTTGCTGGTGCAGGAATTTTTGCACGAAGTGACCTCTCGATTATGTCCCATAAATTTTCGATGGGATTCTGTTCCGGCAGTCTGGGTGGCCAAAACAGTCGCTCGAACTGTCCATAATTTCTTCAAACCAATCGCGAATAATTGTGGCCCGATGACATGGACCACTGTCATCCACAAAAACTCTTTTGTCCTTTGGGAACAAGCAGCTGCACATGGTCTCCAAGTAGCAGAATATAACCATTTCCGGTCAATGATCGGTTCAGTTGGACCAGAGGACTCGGTGCATTCCACGTAAACACCCAATACGATTATAGAGCCACCACCTGCTTGCACAGTGCCTTGTTGACAACTTGGGTGCATGGCTTCGTGGGATCTGCGTCCCACTCGAACCCTACCATCTGCTCTTGTCGTCTGAAATCGGGACTCATGTGAGCGTCTAGGGTCCAACAGATATGGTCACAAGCCTAGGAGAGGTGCTGCAGGTGTTAGCGAAGGCTCTCGCATGATTCGTCTGCTGCCATAGTCCATTAACCCCAAATTTTGTCGCACTGTCCTAACGGGTACGTTAGTCATACGTCCCGCATTGATTTCTGCGGTTATTTCACTCAATTTTGTTTGCCTGTTAGAACTGACAACTCTACGCAAACGCCGCTGCTCTCGGTCGTGAAGCGAAGGCCGTCGGCCATTGGTTGTCTGTGGTGAGAAGTGTTGCCTGAAATTTGGTATTATCGGAACGGTATTGACACTGTGGATATCGGAATATTGAATTTCTTACCTACTTCCGAAATGGAAGGTCTCATGCGTCTAGCTCCAGCTACCATTCCACGTTCAAGGCTTGTTATTTCTCCCAGTGCAGCCGTAAAGAAGGCTGGGTACAAATGACAACTCCTTTTATACCTCGTGTGCGTGATACTATCGCCATCTGTATAGGTGCATATCGCTATCACATGAGTTTTGCCAACTCAACGTATATAAGGGGCGATAAAAATTTTCCGTTCGGAAGGCCGTACAGTCCATAATCGGTATGCCAATGAGGAAAAATCGTGGTGAGAGTTGAGGAAATCATCCCACAGACGTAATAGGATGAAGGTGCCTGTTTCGCAAAAAACATTTAAAAAATGTCGAGCTGCGTGAAGGAGGCCGTAACTGATACATATACTTGTCCGACAAGAATCGTAGTCCTTTCAAGCCCTTTTTTAAGGGATCGAAGATGTCATAATCGCATTCACACCATTCCCCAGTGACGGAGACACCAGGTTGCTTCAAATTAATAAGCAACAGTCCCCGGTGTGCATTAGCTTTCCAGCAGATGGCTGATGGCTGACTCTTGAACTTCTTGGGACGAGGGGACGATGGATGACACCTCGGTCCCACACGTATTCCTCAGTCTCCGATGGATGTCTACCGGTGTTCATCCTTCGCCAGCCGAGGAAAGAATAACAGCGCGTTGGTTCTGTTTGTGCATTTGGTAATAACGTCGCCATATATCACGTTTCCGCATTAACTGCAAACACCGCGAAAAGACGAATGCAACACTAATCCCCTGCTTACATTATCGGTGCTCATATACCAGCATCGGAGTCGCGCTATTTTCTGTATACGCTGCAGCAACGTGCTCAAACAGAAACTTTTCCATCGCCCCTTATATTTTCTCATAAATAAAGGAAACTAGTAATAAAACCCGAATAAATCATTAATTACATTATTGCTCTCTGACGAGCAACCGAGGGCCAAAGGTTCCTCAGGCCAAAATACTCGCAAGGTATCCTTTGAAAGTTTGTCAATCGACTACTGATTCAAGCTAAACCCTGTAATAACCAAGAAAAGCTACTGATTCCCATATTATTATGCATGTAACTCGAACGAACACGATGCGAGGAACCCGTTATCAGGCACACCGAGGCGTCAGTCTGTTGTTAGAGTAGGCGAAAAAACAATCGTATGCTTTCTGGGGCCGCGCGGGATTAGCCGAGCGGTTTAAGGCGCTGCAGTCATGGACTGTGCGGCTAGTCCCGGCGGAGGTTCGAGTTCTCCCTCGGGGACTGATGACCTTAGCAGTTAAGTCCCATAAGATTTCACACTCATTTGAAAATTTTTCCTTTTTTTTAATGTCTTTTTTTTTTGCTTTCCGGGAAAATTAGTGCCGCAGCCACGAAAGAAAAGGTGAATGGTGAACAGAAACATAAAACATTGCACGATTACTTCCGGAAAGTGATATGAAAGCCAGTGATACGAAATACGGTTTGTTTTAAATGCAATTTTGTAATTAAGTTGTCAGTTTACAGCGAGTAAGGCGCAGGTAATGTTGTGGGCTTTCAAATGTGTCGTCTAAGTGTCCTGTAAATACAGTAAACAGCAGTTTCTGGTAAAAACAGATGTATTTTGGATTATCCATGTTTCTCTCTTATCCGAGCAGCCTCGGGTCCGTATTAACCACAATATTGCTACATATTAAAAACACGAATTCAGAGACTGGCGGTAACATTCAAGCATAGCATAAAACATAGCATTAAATAACTGGGAACAGTTTATTTCTTCAACGACAAATAAACGTACAAATAGTTATTAGACTGCATGCATACAGTTTTGTCTGCTTTAAAAAATTAGAAGTGTCTTCACTGCATAATCGATCAACACTATCATACTACAACTGAAACCACATTCTAGATTATGTTCATAATGACTTGTAAGTAGGAGGCTATGATGACTTCTTATAACTGGACACAACCATCCAAAATTGGGACATAAACTTTCGAAAAGTTATCCTGCAGTGAGAGAAAATCGATCAAACGTTAATAGATCCAGCTCTGCTATTGTTTCAATGTAAATGCCATGTGGCAAGCGCCTCCCTTCGGGTAGACCGTTCGCCTGGTGCACGTCTTTCTAGTTGACGCCACGTCAGCGACTTGCGTGTCGATCTGAATGAAATGATGATGATAAAGACAACACAACACCCAGTCCCTGAGCGTAGAAAATCTCCGACCCAGCCGGGAATCGAACCCGGGCCGTTAGGTATGACATTCCGTCGCGCAGACTACTCAGCTACCAGGGGCGGACATTGTTTCAATGGCATTGCTTCTCTCTCGAAATAAAATATATCCGGTACGAGATAGCTGACACGGACACGAGACACCTATTCACTGACGCGCCGCTTTTCACATTCGGAGGCAACAAGGTTTGAGATGCAGTACTCGTGTATCTTAAGCGCCAGTGTACCTCTGGTGGGCACACGATAGCTCAAAGGGAACATCTAAATGAGTGTATACCGTAGACATCTAATTACTACGCAGCGACAGAGGCGAAATATATGACTCCTGTGTTACAGTGCTGTCAGCATCTACGTATACAGGCAATATGTCTAGGTTAAAGTGAATGGTCAGATAGACAGATCAATACGTGCGCAGGTTGCGTACAGGGTGTGCCAACAGTACCCAAACTGTACTAACACGGCGCGCACCACTCTTGAACGTTATCGCCAGTCTCTGAATTCGGATACAAACGACCACACGGCAGGGTCATACAACTGTACGTTATTTTTTAACATTATGGCACAGTTCTGCAACAGTAGTGGAGATACAGAAAGCACATCTCTAGCAACCCGTTCTGTTACCGTAAATAGTGTGCAGAGACAATGACATCATGCAGAAACACACTGATATCTTGCAACAAATGTTCGCTATCCCGATGCACAATTCTCAAGTCAGTGGTCTGGCCGCGAATAAGTCCATAGACAACAACGGAGCGCAACTCCGTTGCGTAGGATCTGAATTTGTCAGGCCTGGCAGAATACATGTAACGACGCGTCGCTTCCCCGACGTCTTGCGGCTTTGGCGGGCTACGTTGGTAAATAATAGCTCTTCCGGGAAACTTCCTATGTAAGTACACAGGGTGTCTCAGGAAGAGTAACCAAATTCAGGGATATGTCAGGAACTATCATTCCATGCAAAAAAGATTAGTAAAAGTGGGCTGTAAAATGAATACCTTGAGGGCTGTGAGCACTTCTTCATCTTCGATACAGTGAAACAAATCTCTTACACTGCGAGCTCCTTGCTTTCCATTTTTTTGGCGGAGGCAGTACTGACGAAAAGAAGAAATAATTGTCTATAAACACGGGCTGTACAATGGCTATCTCAAAACCGACAAGCACCTGTTAAGTAGAAGAGATTTTTCACATCAGGGTTGATGAACATATTCCTGAATACTGACTGTTCCCCCTGTGACACCCTGTATCTCACTGCGCTTGTCTAGAAGCTGGATAGATCTCTGTCTTTGACTGGTAGTGTTTCACTACACCAAAATTTCGTACTTTGTTATACACACAGAGTATTTTTTATTTACAACACTTTGTCATTTATTAACAACTTTTACTTACCGTCATTTACTGTTTACACTATGTTGTTTTCAAAAAACTATTTTCTCGTGTAAAATAATTTTCAATGTTTTGGCGTGTTCACACATATTTATGTACATAGAAGTAATTTGCCAATTTTTTTTTTTTTTAAAGACTTATTACTATCAGGTACAGGACGACCATAAGTACAACGTTTCGCATTATATAGCAGTTTATATTTTAATCAAGTACTACATTTCCCATTATATATCAGTTTACATTTCAATCATTTTTTGCTGGCTGGTTTCATCATTTCTTTCAATAAATACAGTTTTTACATTTCTTTCAGTATACATCGTTTACATTTCATCAATCCTTTTTTCCCTCTGTACTCGATATGTACAAGGGAAATCGGGACTAACAGCATCAGGTCAACACAAGACTACACACACACACACACACACACACACACACACACACACACATACACACAGACAATTACGACAAGTGGTCCATCCAACAATTCTGCACACACTCGCACGTACACATCAACTGTTTGTAAATAAATACATAGTCGCGCACTCAGTTACTCCAGTGATGTGAGTACAGGAGGGTAGTGATCCTTTCCCCACAGATGAACCTTTTAGTCGTCATGAGGGGGCAGCCCTACTTTCAGCTGCAGTGCAGTATGTACCTCCTGGCCACTCGACCGAAAGATTACCTGGCGCACCATACGTGGAGCGTCACCAGTTCTCTCGAGGATGCACCTCTTGAAATCTTCAGTTATGACGGAATTTGAAACCGCACTATGCACGCCTTTAGTACGCCTTTGGGTGGCACTTGCGTCTACAGGGTGTTACAAAAAGGTACGGCCAAACTTTCAGGAAACATTCCTCACACACAAATAAAGAAAAGATGTTATGTGGACATGTGTCCAGAAACGCTTAATTTCCATGTTAAGAGCTCATTTTAGTTTCGTCAGTATATACTGTACTTCCTCGATTCACCGCCAGTTGGCCTAATTGAAGGAAGGTAATGTTGACTTCGGTGCTTGTGTTGACATGCGACTCATTGCTCTACAGTACCAGCATCAAGCACATCAGTACGTAGCATCAACAGGTTAGTGTTCATCACGAACGTGGTTTTGCAGTCGGTACAATGTTTACAAATGCAGAGTTGACAGATGCCCATTTGATGTATGGATTAGCACGGGGCAATAGCCGTGGTGCGGTACGTTTGTATCGAGACAGATTTCCAGAACGAAGGTGTCCCGACAGGAAGACGTTCGAAGCAATTGATCGACGTCTTAGGGAGCACGGAACATTCCAGCCTATGACACGCGACTGGGGAAGACTTAGAACGACGAGGACACCTGCAATGGACGAGGCAATTCTTCGTGCAGTTGACGATAACCTTAATGTCAGTGTCAGAGAAGTTGCTGCTGTACATGATAACGTTGACCACGTCACTGTATGGAGAGTGCTACGGGAGAACCAGTTGTTTCCGTACCATGTACAGCGTGTGCAGGCACTATCACCAGCTGATTGGCCTCCACGGGTACACTTCTGCGAATGGTCCATCCAACAATGTGTCAATCCTCATTTCAGTGCAAATGTTCTCTTTACGGACGAGGCTTCATTCCAACGTGATCAAATTGTAAATTTTCACAATCAACATGTGTGGGCTGACGAGAATCCGCACGCAATTGTGCAATCACGTCATCAACACAGATATTCTGTGAACGTTTGGGCAGGCATTGTTGGTGATGTCTTGATTGGGCCCCATGTTCTTCCAACTACGCTCAATGGAGCACGTTATCATGATTTCATACGGGATACTCTACCTGTGCTGCTAGAACATGTGCCTTTACAAGTACGACACAACATGTGGCTCATGCACGATGGAGCTGCTGCACATTTCAGTCGAACTGTTCGTACGCTTCTCAACAACAGATTCGGTGACCGATGGATTGGTAGAGGCGGACCAATTCCATGGCCTCCACGCTCTCCTGACCTCAACCTTCTCCCTCTTGACATTCATTTATGGGGGCATTTGAAAGCTCTTGTCTACGTAACCCCGGTACCAAATGTAGAGACTCTTCGTGCTCGTATTGTGGACGGCTGTGATACAATACGCCATTCTCCAGGGCTGCATCAGCGCATCAGGGATTCCATGCGACGGAGGGTGGATGCATGTATCCTCGCTAACGGAGGACATTTTGAACATTTCCTGTAACAAAGTGTTTGAAGTCACGCTGATACGTTCTGTTGCTGTGTGTTTCCATTCCATGATTAATGTGATTTGAAGAGAAGTAATAAAATGAGCTCTAACATGGAATGTAAGCGTTTCCGGACACATGTCCACATAACATATTTTCTTTCTTTGTGTGTGAGGAATGTTTCCTGAAAGTTTGGCCGTACCTTTTTGTAACACCATATATATGGTGTGTTTATTGACCTGCGCCACCCAAACTCCACAATATGCTACCCATTCGAATTTCATCAGACCAATAACCTTCTTGTTTTTTGATGTTATTCTAATTTTGGCTTCGCAAACTCACAGTGAAAGTGGTACATTTGGTGCTTGGAGAGGTCAAAAACACACAGGCTTCGTGAACTGCTCTGAGACCGTACCTAGGCATCTCCACAGCAACTAGTTCCTCATTGAAGATCGTGGCTCGAGAGGAATTTGGCCTGGCAATGCAATCACTTGCGCCATAAAGCCCACCCCAGCTGCAAAATAAAGGAATATTCTCCAACATCCTGCATGGTTTTCCAAAAATTGAAGTGTTCATTAGATTGTAAATATATTTTTCAATGTCACACGCTGTGAAAGCCCTATGTTCATTGTTAACATCAATGTACTCCTTCAACCAGCTGTGTTGCTTGAAGGAGATTCTGTTACGGCGTAAAGTCAAACGCCGGCACCCCAGTCGAGAACGAAAGAGAAGAGATGGCTGTGAGGAGACGTCAGCCAATCGCACGCTGACCGACCCCTCTCAGGACGACAACGCGACAGAAGCGGCTCCTAAGGAAAGAGGACACAAGAGCCGCGACCGACTGGTGACAGCCCAGTTCAATAGCAGCTTCAAGACTAGTGACTTGGATAGCAGCGTCAACGCTAGATCACTTCCCTTGTACTCTCTGTGTAGCACAGACTTTGGATTGTTTACGCTGAAGTAGAATGATTACTTCGTATGTCGCCCTTTACCTGAGACACATCTCTGTAATTTCGAAAGTTAAGTATTGTAATTTACTTATTATAATAAAACTCATTAATACTATTTGTTTTAATGTTTGTCTAGCGAACAGAGTATGCAGGCTTCCTAGACACGACAGCTTCCATGACTGATACTAAGAGGTTCCATCTCCAAGCCGCCACATTGCTGGAGGTTACTTTAGTGAAGAATATAAGTTGTTTGTTGATCATCGTTGTTAACAGCTTCGGGATGCAGCCATTTCTCGTGGCTAGGCGCCCCAGACATAACAGTATGTCACTTTTTTTGACATGCAAATGAGTGTTATATGCCAATTCTCCCTCCAGAACACATCGCTCACCAGCATCCTGAACCATATTATGGATCTTTTCCTTCAAACTGTCGATTTCCTTCTCAGGCAGGCATCGGAATACTTGAAAAGGTAGACTTTGAAGTGCCCATACAAGTCGTTGCATCAAAGAAAAGGATATAACTTAAATCGATAGATGGCCAGCACTCCTCTTCATTTATTCGCAGATTATTGGCTTCGCATACCTGAGCACACTCTGGCCAAGTCCGCCACGAATCCAGCATTCAAGAAGAGCAGCATGTTAATATCAGTCAATAATTTGATGCTGACAAGCGTCTTGCCCAACACTGTATCGCACAAAAGTCCTAGCATGGTGAAATAGAACGCAGAGGGCCGGCCGGGGTGGCCGAGCGTTTCTAGGCGCTACAGTCCGGAACCGCGCGACCGCTACAGTCGCAGGTTCGAATCCTGCCTCGGGCATGGATGTGTGTGATGTCCTTAGGTTAGTTAGGTTTAAGTAGTTCTAAGTTCTAGGGGACTGATGACCTCAGATGTTAAGTCCCATAGTGCTCAGAGCCATTTGATCCTAGAACGCAGGACCCAGAAGGTATGTGCTCAGGTATACACTCTAGAATTTCTCACATTATCGGTGAGCAGGTGCACATCGGTATTCATGTATAATCTCGCATATTCACCTAAATCAGGGATGCCAAACTCTTGCCAAACAATTCACTGCGTCCTCACATTGAGGTGGCGCAGTGGTTAGTACACTGTACTGACATTCGGGAGGATGACGATTCAAATCCATGTCTGGCAATTCGTATTTAGTTTTCCGTGAGTTCCTTAAATTGCTCCAGACAAATGCTGGGATGGTTTCTTTGAAAGGGCACAGTCGATTTCATTCCCCATCCCTGACACAACCCGAGCTTGTGCTCCGTCTCTAATGACCTCGATTTCGACGGGGCGTTAAACCCAATCTTCCTTCTTTTTTCTGTGCTCATATACTGCACCTGTTATGGCAGTGCCTGTTATTTTACTGGAGAATGCCGTTATGTCGGGTAATGTGATTTCGTGGAGCCTCTCCATCGAATCTGGGTATTTGTATGGGAAGACACCATTATTTGTCACAAGACGGAAACTTTGCACCATTGAGATATGTTGCTCTCGTGATATGCGTGTCCTGCTGACGCATCGTTTCATCAGCTTTCTGAAGAGATGCGTGTGTGAAGCGAAGCGAATTCAGGAATTTGGGTGTGACTCTCTTCGAAAAAGAGACGTACTTTGCATTGGTATCAGGGAAGGCGCCGACCTTATCAGCCATCACACCGTGATCGCCCAAGCGCTGAACGAGAAAGTGGGCATCACACCCATTCAAACTTTGAAAGAAGACGGGTATGTACCATAACAGTTGGTGCTTCAAATTGCATGCATTGTGAGCTACGAAACAGAACTTCCTCCTTAAATGACAATGGTCTCTTTACGGAGTTTTCACTTCTCTATCCATCGGCGGCCAATAAAAATGACACCCAATAGCGTACTAATACAAGCATCATGGTCCTGGGAGTTGATCATGGGAACATTATTGCGATAAATCGGATCAACTTCCCACGCATATTTTTAAAGCTCAGCGAGAGGTCATCTCATAGGATTGTCCGCGATTTATGATTCGAATTCATTGCTTCTGTAGTCATATGAACATACAAAGTGATATGCTGCCACATACTATGTGCCGTTCTCTGAAGATAATATAGGAGGTGGTAGAGTCGGTTTCACAATGCACTAGAGGAGTTACAAGGCGTCAAAGACAGCATACATGATGAAAAAACATCGTTCGTGATGATGGGCATTCTTAAACTTTGAGAACTTTTCATCCTCTGTATGCATTTTCAAATGTGTTGGTTTCTGACTAGAGCAATCAATCAGATGGCTTTCTACGTATTCTCTCTTGGTAAAACGATTGGACATCTATGTCAAAAATGTCTTCTACAGTGTTTCTTGCTCAAATGAGAGGAAAATAGGTGGGAGATATGTTTCATCCACACGTAGTGTTGATTCTCACTCTCAGAGAAGAGCAACAGAAGTACGTGTTTGGGGCGCTAAAAGGCTGATTTCGAAATGTAGAAGGGTCCAACTACTTTATTGTTGACTTCTTAGTTCTGCACAGTCAGCTCATGGACATCACGTTCCGACTCACTGTCATCAGCATCCAGGATGTTTATGTGAACTGAATAATTGGGGTTCTGCCTTTCTTATTTCTGTAGGTCCTGGACTTTTACAGGCAATGAGATGCCTTGCAAATTGTAATGCTCGCAGACATCGGATATTCCATATTTGCTTGTACACTCTGAAAGAACACTTAATTTCTGTAGTTAGCTAGAAGTGACCATGCAAAGCGATATACATGCTTCTCATCCAGATTTTGGACGTTAATGCAAGCATGTTTAGCGGTAATCTCTTTCCGAAGAGGGCCACCCAGTAAGTGATGGTATACGTGACGGTATATTTTCAGGATAGTTGGTATACACAACTAAATGCCTTACTCGACCCTCTTTCCTGCGTGATGGAAAAAAAGGCCGAGTATGACAACCCTGACAAAAGTTCCGAACCACTCTGTGACTGAATAGTCCTACGATATCATGCCAGATCTCTCCCAAATTCGGACGATGCTCTCTTTCTCACCAACATCACTGCACTCCAGAGGATGCATGAGCCCACGCTATAGAGCTGTGTTGCACCTAATGCCAGGACAGCGCAGGTCGATGAAAATTCCGGGGAGCATCTTTCCCAAAACGCCCTTGCAGGTGTCCATAAAAATGACAGGATGTCAGCAGCCCACATTCAAGTTATCAATGCGGGCTTGTGAGATCCTGTCCCCAAAAGCGCCACCAACCACAGAGTAGTCCAGTGAGACTGCAGGACTTACTTTTGTATCTGTAATGGGCAAGGGCACTGCTGCTGATACACCCAGAGTGATGTCGAGGCGATGTCTGGTGCCTTATAAGTCTATGATGATTTCGCGAGCGTCTAGGGCACAGCAGCATTGGCAAACGAGCTAGTGTCATCAGCCCGTACCACAGTGACGATGTCAGAGCAGCCAATAGCGGCGGTGTTCGCCATCACGGCGATTAAAACGTAGAAGAACCGCGTTTGCGGCAGTGAACGCAAAATCATCTTACCAGTTTGTGGAGAAGTTGTTACGAGTGCATCTCTGAATCCACACACGTCCATCTTATCTGCAACAGCCGAAGAAGAATTTAATCATCAGAATGCAGCTATAATGAGCACACACAAAAATGGCAAAAAGAACAAGAAATTGTATTAAATGCGTACCTGTATGGCACTGGTGTCAAACCGAATCGCTTATTATCACCTAATGAACTATCATTTCCATTGTGGCGTTTCATCTCTGACGACTCTGTTGCTAGCAAGTCAAAGACTTCTCGCACCAAAACGACTCCTATTTGCAGCCGAAAACCACATTCGTTTGCCTATTTCAACGAATATGAAACCAGTATTCATATCTCTAGTCAAGTGGTTTTAGGCAGGATGGCACCTGTTCGCAGCTGTGCATAGGCATCGCTGTCTTACACCGTTTCCGCCAGTATACTTGAGTAAAGGATTATATCGCATGCGCTGGTCCATCATGTGATCGCCGCATCTGCTGTTCTAAGAGGAGAAGAATTTACCAATACCTTGGGACCTTCTTCGTGCCGTGACAGGTATCTTCAGCACACTACCCGTGCATCAGCCGCTACAGTCAAAGAATGCCATACATATTTCAGTAACATGCCTTTTCCTGGTGCCGTTACTGTAGAAGCCATAAAATGTAAACATTAGACATCAGTCTTATATATATATAATTAACACATTGCAATGTCTCACGTTGTGAGTCTTATAACTAACACACTATGCACCATGCCCGCAATAATAATAATAATAGTAACAGGAGGTAGAGAAAATATTTCTTCTACTCAGCCAGTGAGGGCTTACAAGAATCTTGTACGAAGTCCATAGGCATCAGACTGGTGCTACTGCACAAAACCCACCTATAACCCTGGAGGTAAAGGCATATGGCAGTGTCATGACGCTACTAGCCTCTGACGTGTGTTTTAAAAAATGTGATAAATAACACGAATGTTATTACCAATAGCACTGTGAGAAGTGTTTGGAAATCGTTTTGTAGTAATTCATATGAGCACGAGTTTGTGTAATCAGTTTCCATGTTAAGTAATGAAAATTGTAGACAGACAGGTAATATTTTGTATTAGACCACACAGGTCAAACACAATTTAGTCGATGATTCTTATCGGTAGCAAAAATATACATTTGCGTAAAGACTCACGATGACAGCACCTTCGCTCATACCCTGAAAGTGTGGATGTAATTACTCACTAGTTCATGTTTGTGCTGTTTTGTAGATACCTCAGGGCCAGCAGAAGGGTGGATATGATTTTGTTTCTGTATACACGCTCGTGGAGGAAACTCACTTAAAATCACGCAGGCAACTTTATAGCAAAGAGTGTAATTGTTTATTTAAATAATAATAACTTATGACGGTAAAATGTTAAACAAACGCGGAAGACGAGAGGTCGCAGGCTAGCAGATAGAGCTGTAGGGCAACCAAGACAAATCAGCCGCAAGAGGGACATAACTCGGCGCACTACGAAAATGTTATATGAATAGTACTGCCACAGAGAACGATCGAAAATTGTTTAAATGTAGGAAAAATGGTTTTAAAAATATGACAACCGTCGAGCAATAGTATTAGGTCCTCATCTAAATCATGTAGATAAAAATGAATGCTACAGACGCGAAATTTAACTGACAGGTAGAAGAAGCTGTGATATGCAAATGATTAGCTTTTCAGAGCATTCAAACAAGGTTGGCGCCGGTGGCGACACCTACATTGTGCTGACATGAGGAAAGTTTCCAACCGATTTCTCATAAACAAACAGCAGTTGAACGGCGTTGCCTGGTGAAACGTTGTTGTGACGTCTCGTGTAAGGAGGAGAAATGCGTACCATCATGTTTCCGACTTTGATAAAGGTCGGAGTGTAGCCTGTGGCGATTGCGGTTTATAGTATCTCGATATTGCTGCTCGCGTTGGTCGAGATCCAATGACTGTTAGCAGAATATGGAACCGATGGGTTCAGGAGGGTAGTACGGAACGCCGTGCTGGATCCCAACGGCCTCGTATCACTAGCAGTCGAGATGACAGGCATCTTATCCGCATGGCTGTGACGGATCGTGCAGCCACGTCTCGATCCCTGAGTCAACAGATGGGGACTTTTGCAAGACAACAACAACCTGCACGAACAGTTCGACGACGTTTGCAGCAGCATGGACTATCAGCTCGGAGACCGTGGCTGCAGTTACCCTTGACGCTGCATCACAGACAGGAGCGCCTGCGATGGTGTACTCAACGACGAACCTGGGTGCACGAATGGCAAAACGTCATTTTTTCGGATGAATCCAGGTTGTGTTTACAGCATCATGATGGTCGCATCTGTGTTTGGCGACATCGCGGTGAACGCACATTGGAAGCGTGTATTCGTCATCGCCATACTGGCGTATCATCCGGCGTGATGGTATGGGGTGCCATTGATTACACGTCTCGGTCACCTCTTGTTCGCATTGATGGCACTTTGAACAGTGGACGTTACATTTCAGATGTGTTACGACCCGTGGCTCTACCCTTCATTCGATCCCTGCGAAACCCTACATTTCAGCCGGATAATGGACGACCGCATGTTGCAGGTCCTGTACGGGCCTTTCTGGATACAGAAAATGTTCGACTGCTGCCCTGGCCAGCACATTCTCCAGATCTCTGACCAACTGAAAACGTCTGGTAAATGGTGGCCAAGCAACTGGCACGTCACAATACGCCAGTCACTGCTCTTGAACTGTGGTATCGTGTTGAAGCTGCATGGGCAGCTGTACTTGTACACGCCATCCAAGCTCTGTTTGACTCAATGCCCAGGCGTATCAAGGCCGTTATTACGGCCAGAGGCGGTTGTTCTGGGTACTGATTTCTCAGGATCTATGCACCCAAATTCCGTGAAAATGTAACCACATGTCAATTCTAGTGTAATATATTTGTCCAATGAATACCCGTTTATCATCTGCATTTCTTGTTGGTGTAGCAATTTTAATGGCCAGTAGTGTACTTGGAGCGGATCCACGTTCGTGAGAGACAGACAGACAGAGAGAGAGAGAGAGAGAGAGAGAGAGACGGCTGAATTTTGGCTATGCCAGTACAACACAATGCAAGCACGTTCGCATTCCTGCAATCAACATTTTGGCTTTTACATCGGTTATTAATGTACCAGCATTTCTTATTTGGAATGGCTTATCTTGCGCTTACATTAACCTATGGTTTGAAATGTTAATCACTTAAATATGTTACCTAGACTAACGTATTCCCGAAACTTCATTACCCTACATTAATTATCTTTTGGTGTTGTGATTTTTTCCCGTCAGTATAGATCGTTTGTTAAATAATTAATGTCAAAGAAAGCAGCAGTGGCAAAAATTATATAAAGTGGTAACTATGTAGTTCGAGTGCTTGGGATTCAGTAACAGAGAGTTAAGCACGACAGTGCTTAATTTCACTAGAAGTATGGTCGCTAACGTGACAGCTGCGCAACAATAGGGAAGGGCGTCAGGAACGCCATTGTTAAGCACTTGGAGTTCTGGAAGCGAAGAGGGCGGAGGGATGTCAGCATCGCTTGCCCAGGTCTCGGAAATAAGCTTTGCGTTTTGCTCAAAGAGAGCCAGAGGGTGTTCTGTAACCGGCGTACAGATTGCTGAATTTTAAACTGTGAATCAAAGTTTGATTTAGAATGTGACAATGACAGAGGTCTAGACGTAGTTCACGTAGTGAAGGTTATTCTGCGCAACCACAAGGATGCCGTCGGACATGGTAAGACAACTGCTGTGCTTTCTCCTGCTGCTGTTTGTGGTCAACCAGCGGTTGATGATAACCTGTTGCTTACGGTCGTTAGTGTTTTGGATTGTGGGATTTAAGTGAGGCGGGACTGCGTCGTTCCATTTTGTTCCTTTGTAAAAGATCCTGGCATTGTTTAGGGAAGACCTGGGCAGCAAAAAGGGCATTCTCCCCGTGAGAGCGCAACTGCGTTTAGAGTAGCTGTGACAGGATTCATTACAAATTAGTCCTGGGCGGACGGTTGCACTAGTGGCGTTTACACAGAGGGCCATAACCACACTACTGCCATCGTAGAGGGTTCTGAGTCGCACAGTACGGAAATTGTGGTGGTTGTGCAACTGTGTAAGAAGATTTTATAGAGGCCAACATACCTCAAGAAATCTTTACCAAAACTTCGTTGCTTTCTTTAGTAGTGGCAAACATTCATTTCCACATATTAGTGTTATGTTTTTGTAGAGAGACAGAATTCACAGGTCAGTGAATAATGCACAAGGGGTTGCACTGCATGGTTACAGGTTGAGAAAATGCGGAGGTTGACCACACTGCTCATGTGCAGGTGAGTCATAGATGGGACCCGCGAAGCGCACCTATAAAGCTTACTGCACCAGTCAGTCAATGTGGTCCACGTGCGTTTTTAAGTAGGGATTGTCATTCATCGCTTCTACTATTGGGATGCAGATGTTAGGTCTTATTTTGTTTTCAGCCAATAAGGACAAGTAGGGTGTCCTCCTTCAGAGAAGAAGCCGAGATGCAATAAATACGCAAAACGCGCGTTACTGAAATACCTATGGTATTATTTGACAGTGGCAACTGATGCATGGGTAGTGAGCTGCGGATACCGATCACAGCGTGCAGCGAGTGTCAAAGCTTTGGTAAATTCTTCTTAGGATGCAGCGTTCACGTGATGGACCAGCGCGTGCAGTTGAACTTAAATATAACCCTTTTATATAAGAATATTGGCGGAAGCGGTGTTAGATAATGGTGCCTACACATAGTCGCGAGCAGGAGCCGTCCTGGCTAAAACCACATGACTAAAGATACGAATAGTTGTTTCCTATTCGTTGAAATAAGCTGACCGCCTCGCAGTCATCATGGACCTGCACGGCATCAGACATCGCTTCTTCATCACTCTGGGCCTGTACTTCGAGACAGCGTTGATGGCCTCTCGGCCGACGATGCGCAGTAGACAGCTGCGCAGCTTGCCAATGAGCGCTCATTCGGTTTCCGCGCCTCGTGCTGTCTGAAGCTCCTTAATATTTCAGAGTTCTACCGTGTTTTACGTGCGGGAAAGTGCGGTTGGCCGATTTCTGTTGTATACTGGGTCTTCTCTGAGTTTGGTCGTAATGGCTGTAACACTTAAACGTCATCAAGTGTTTCACAAACAGGCAAGAGACCTTATTTTTAGAGTGTACTCTTTCTTCAAGCGTGAGGCAGTTTCAGGCGAGCCGATCTGCGAGGTTGCCAAGGTGCAGGAACGCACTGCAGCGGCCTGTGGCGATATTGGTGTGCGGACTCTCAGGCGAGTTATACAGCAGGCAGTTGGCAATGTGGTGTTTCGCTCTCCAGGGAAGAAACATAGCGTTCCAAAGAGGGTAACAGGAATCGACGACTTCGATCAAAATGTGTTACGTCGCAAGGTTTTCGAATTTTATGAAAGAGGCGAGTTCCCCACAGCAGCGAAATTGTGCACTGTTATGCACGAAGCTACTGGATTTGATGGAAGTGCAAGATCAATGCAAAGAATGTTGAAGAACATCGGATTTAAATATGTTAAGTCCTATGATGGGCGCAAATTTTTAATGGAGCGTAATGATAATGCTGCTGCTAGGATTACGTTTCTAAGAAAAATTCATGACATCAGATTAAAAGGAAGGTCAACTGTCTATTACTCGGATGAGACTTGGGTGAATCAAAACCATGCTACAAAATTTATTTGGCAAACAACAGATGGACAAGGCGGTTTGAAAGTTCCAGTGGGAAAAGGAGGGCGTCTTATAATACGCCACGCTGGTTCTGCTGCTACCGGGTTTGTGCCTGAAAGTAAACTTATTTTCAAATCAAAATCAAAAGCTACATCTGACTACCATACCGAAATGAATGGAGAAACATTTCGAGAATGGTTTCAGAATCAGCTGTTGCCTTATTTGCATCCAGATTCTGTCATTGTTATGGAGAACGCAAGCTATCACTCTGTTGTTCTCAACAGGCCTCCCTCTACAAGCACAAGGAAAAGTGATATTGTTTCTTGGTTGCGAAATAATAATGTATCGCACAGTGAAACACAAACAAGAGCAGAGCTTTTGGAACTGGTGAATATGTCAAAGACCAGCGTTAAGAACTACGAAATTGACTCTATAGCTAAGCAACATGGAGACAGTGATACATTATAACCCCATTCAACTGGTGTGGGCACAGGTGAAAAATTACGTGGCAGACAAAAATACTACATTTAAAACAGACGACACTGAAAGACTCACCCATGAAGCAATAGAGAAAATCACCGTTGCTGATTGGGAAGCTTGCGTGCGTCACACTGCAAACTGCAAGAAGAAGATTACCAGGAAGAAGCTGCCAGAGACGAAATAATGGATTCGTTGATCGTCAGCCTAGCTCTCACATCCAGCGACTCCATTTCCGAAGACAGCGACAATGAAAGCTCCGAGTAAAAAGGTATGTGAATGGAATGTAAACTTACTCTCTAATTATCATGAACATTTACTTTCTTCTCAAGCTGTCTGTGTCGTAGAAAGTAGTTCAGTGGAGTATCTATTGTGAAATGTCAGTTTTATTTTACTTCGTTTTCAATTTAAATTAAACGCTTTTTCAGGCTGTTTTATTAATCCTGACGCGTTTCGAATTTTATTTTAAGGCATCATCGTTGGATATCATCTGATGTAGTACACTGTCGCTATTATATGCCTTGATGTAGATTTGAAAACAGCTTACGCTCTTATATTTGTATAAATAAATAATTACTTACGATTATATGCAAAAATAAGGGCGTGAACTGTTTTTAAATCTACAATGACGGAATATAGCCACAGTGTACTATTTCAGAGTATATCCACCGATAATGCCTTAAAATAAAATGTGGAACGCGGCTGGATTAATAAAACAGATTGCAGCTAGAAAAGGCGTTCACTTCAAAAAACGATTATTTATATACTTGCTGCGGATAATGGTCATTAAAACAAATTTGTTTATTTTACTTCTCTCACTATTCTTCTACGATATAACGCAGATTAAAATGCTGTTCGTCCTGGGGACTGTGGTGGGTATTTTAGATTTGATTCTTTCGTCTTTTTTATTTATAAAGCAAGAGGAACGGAAGGCGTAATATTTCTGTAATGTGCAATTTATTATAGAATCCATTCTGCAGTGAGAGAGTATGTATCACTATTTCGCAATGTAGTTATGACTGGGAAAGATTGAATAGACATTCCATTCTGTTATGTATATGTCGCAGTTATGAGGTACATTTAATAAATTTATCTCGGAACGGGGAGTAGAGCACCATGAACCTGACAGTAGCGACATAGGTGAGACATCGGCTAAAGCAGCTGTCCGTAGCGTAGCTGCCGTCAGTTCGCCCAGCGCCGAGTTGACAACACTGGACTCCTTGGAAGCTGCGCAGCGCGGCGACAGGCCATAAACGCTGTCGCGGGGTATAGTAGCAGCAGTACCCCTGCCCGTGCTGTTACAGGTGAAAAAGCAACTCCTGCGTCCTCATTGGAGTGCTTTGTGGTTGCTGGCGCTTTTGGGGACATGATCTCACAAGCCTGCACTGATAACTCGAATGCGAGCTGCTGAGATCCTGTCACTTTTATCGATGCCTGCCAAGGCGTTTAGGAAAAGATGCTCCCCGGAATTTTCAACGACCTGTGCTATCATGGTGTTAGGTGCAACACAGGTATTGCGAGCTCATACATCCTCCGGAATGCAGAGTTGCTGGTGAGAAAAACAGTATCGCCCGAATCTGGGTGAGAGCTGGCGTGATATCGCAGGACTACTCAATCGCAGAGTGGTTCGGAACTTTAGTCAGGAGTGTCATAGATGGCCATTTTTCGACGTGTTGGAAGAGAGCCTGGTAAGGCGCTCAGTTGTGTACTTCCCCACGATATATACTCACAGTCCCACGATTCATTTAATGGGGGTCTAGCTTGTCCCCTCTTTCGAAAGATATTGTCGCTAAGGCTCTAGTTTGTTCCCCCTTTCGAAAGATATTGTCGCTAAATATGCTTGTATTAATTCCCAGACTCTAGACCTGTGTCCAGGAGTACTGGCGGGTGCCTGCAAGATCGCCGATGCTGCACTTCTGCCCAGTCTCGCGTAGTGATCTCTCTCAAACATTCAAAAATGCATCGCTGATCGTCCGTGTTGCCTCATTCGAGCATCAGTAACGAGACGATGTGTACATTTCCGTGTAGTTCTTGTTTACAATTGCTTATTGATCAATTACGAGCATTATTCGGAAAGTAAGGAACGATTGGTCACGAGCCGGCCGCAGTGGTCGAGACGTTCTAGCACTTCATTCTGGAACCGCGTGACCGCTACGGTCGCAGGTTCGAATCGTGCCTCGGGCATGGATGTGTGTGATGTCCTCAGGTTAGTTAGGTTTAAGTAGTTCTAAGTTCTAGGGGACTGATGACCTCAGATATTAAGTCCCATAGTGCTCAGAGCCATATGAATTTTTGATCGGTCACGAAATGGAAACCAGAGGGAAAATCAAAACTGTCTTATTTGCAACAGTTAGCTACACTTCCAGATACTTCTCTACCGATTTAGACACCTGTCGTAGCACTGTGCCAACGTTCCAATACCCTCGTCACAGTAGGCAGCCTCGTGTTCTTTCCGACGATTTTCTGCGCTGGACTGCAGCTCGTTGTCTGTGCCAAAATGTTTTCCTCATAGCCAGCAGAGATGAAAATCAGAGGGAGTCAACTCCAGGCTGTGTGTTGGATGATCAAACCCTTTCCATAGAACGCGCTGCAGGAGCGTAACGGCCCTCATTGCCCCCACAGTGTGCGGTCGAGAATTGGCATTAAGAGGGAACTGCATGACAGGTACGTTATGTGGAAATCAGGCGAAATTTCTCGGCAGGTGCCCATATTTGGCGGGAGAGACATCTTTAGGTGCTCACTGTGCACTCAGAACTGAGAAGAGCGAGGTATCTACAGGCATACTAGAGACACTGCCCAACACATGTGTGCAAAGCTTCATCGGATTTTCTCTGTGGTTTCCGTTTCGCGACCGATCGTAAACTTACTTTCCGAAAAGCATGCGTAGTTTCCTCTGTTTGACTCTAAGGGAAAAAAAGTATTTTATGGTAGTATTTATGCAGTTTATTTACTTAGTGGAAGTTCTTTTTTAAGATGGAAATGGAAAAGCAGGAAGAAGAGAAATTTTCCGTGTGTCATGTAGGTCAGGTTTACAAGCAACTCCAATGGGACGCACTTTGACTGCAGGGAGAATGCAGCTGAAAAGGGCAACTGAGTTGCGGCGGCAAAGCAAATTAATAATCCACGAAGTCTATAACTGTTTAACACATCTCATAGACGATGATGGTGAATGGTTAGATGTACATGCACACTCGTCTGGAAAAATTTTCGGAAGATACACATAATCAATAGCGATGATATCAAGAAATGCAGTGATATGTTATCAGAAAAACAATCATTGTAACAAAAAAACCTTGCTAATGCAAAGGTTGTTTGTTCTGCAGTTTGCGGCGTTTGTTTAGGAACTATCCAGCGCGTATATCGTGAGGGGAAATCCGCTAAGTTCGCTTCTCCCAGGAAAAATACTAAACACAGCTTTTTGACAAAGACTTTATCAAGCTATAGTCTATGAACTTTTCGACTAAGGCGAGTACTCAACATCAGTTAAACTGAGAAAGAAGTTATTTGAGAAAAATAAATCTGCTAGACCTGTAAGACGCACATTAAACGATACAATAATGAAACACAAGCGTCAGAAGGACGGTAGACAATTTTACTTCAACGTAACGACATAGTGGCTCCACAGTGAAAGTTTTGCGGACGACGATTTCGCTGCGTACTTAAGATGATTTGCGACCTATATTCTACTTGGATGTAACCTGGGTCACTACAATCCATTCACTAAAATACAGCTGATGGAATTCGATCCCAAGTGATATCCTAAAGGTATGTTGGGAAAGAGGTCAACCTTACTGTTGTGCATATGGGGTCAGCGAAGAATAGCTTCCTTCAAGAAATTAAATTAGTTTACAGAGGTAGCAAAACAAACAAAAGATAAGATTATCATTCGGAAATGAACACACCTATTATCGGATTTTTTATTGTGGAGATTGGAGTTTAAACTTTAATTACAGGCAAACCAACAGTCCTATCGCAAAATGAGTTATATCAATATTTTTCTTGTTTTCTTCTGCGTTAGGCTGTATGAAGCAATTTGGTTTTAAAGTTAAATATATATTTTTTATTTTGGATTGTAGTAAGGATTGTCTGGTTTTCGGCTTCATCGCTACGAACTGCTCACTTCAAAACTGTATAGCTTGATATGTACTTGTCCGATGTTAACGAAATCTTATTAGGTTATTGGCACATACACTGGCAGTGAAAATTTAAAGTTACAGAATTTTTCAATCACCCAAAAAATTTCTTATGATTTTTCTACAGTAACTTTTCCTCAGCCCAGGATAAACACGTAACACAAAACGTGGGTTTATTTTAAACGTCTCTTTCGTGGTTGCAAGAAGCTACGACCACTAGGACCTTACGGTGTGATACGAATTTTATAAAGAGTGATATTTAAGACTGGTTCTGTGTGTGCTGGACCCCTTGATTATCAGCGGGCACGGCTGTGAAAATCAGTGCGTCGTTTCCGCGAACTCCCGGGCTGTTGGTGAACGGCTTATCTGTGACTGACAACGTAGCACCTGACTCCGCCACTGCGCCCACTGTTATTTCCACAGTCCGTTACGCACAGAACCACTCTTAAATATCACTATTTTATAAAATCCGTATCACCCTGTTCGGTCACTACTTGTATCTTCATACAACTACAAAAGAGATCTTCCTGTGATACGCGTATCCTGGGTTGAGAAAAAGTTACTTGAGGAAAATCATAAGAACTTTGTTTTGGGTAAATGAAAAACTCTGTAACTTGAAATTTCCACTATCAGTGTATGTACCTATAACCTATTAAAATTTCATTAACATCGGACAAATACATTTCAGGCTATGTAGTTTTGAATTAAGTAGTTCGTAGCGAAGATGCCGAAAACTGGACGATCCTTACTACAATATACACTGTGATCAAAAGTATCCGGACACCTGGCTGAAAATGAGTTACAAGTTCGTGGCGCCCTCCATCGGTAATGCTGAATCAATATGGTGCTGGCCCACCCTTAGCCTTGATGACAGCTCCCACTCCCGCATGCATACGTTCAGTCAGGTACTGGGGGGTTTCTTGGGGAATGGCAGCCAATTCGTCACGGAGTGCTGCAGTGAGGAAAGGTATCGACGTCGGTCGGTGAGGCCTGGCACGAAGTCAGCGTTCCAAAACATCCCAAAGGTGTTCTATAGGATTCGGGTCAGGACTCTGTGCAGGCCAGTCCATCACAGGGACGTTTATGTCGTGTAACCACTCCGCCATAGCCCGTGCAATATGAACAGGTGCTCGATCGTGTTGAAAGATGCAATCGCCATCCCCGAATTGTTCTTCAATAGTGGGAAGCAAGAAGGTCCCTAAAACGTCAATGTAGGCCTGTGCTGAGATAGTGCCACGCAAAACAATAAGTGTTACAAGCTCCTTCCATGAAAAACACGACCACACCGTAACACCACCGCCTCTGAATTTTACTGTTTTCACTACACACGCTGGCAGATTACGTTCACCGGGAATTCGCCATATCCGCACCCCGCATTCGGATCACCACATTGTGTACCGTGATTCGTCACTCCACAAAACGTTTTCCCACTGTTTAGTGTTTACTCTCCTCACACCAAGCGAGGCGTCGTTTGCCATTTACCGGCGTGATGTGTGACTTACGAGCAGCCGCTCGACCATGAAATCGAAGTTTTCTCACCTCCTGCCTAACTATCATAGTACTTGCAGTGGATCCCGATGCAGTTTGGAATTCCTGTGTGATGGTCTGGATAGATGTCTACCTATTACACATTACGACCGTCTTCAACTGTCGGCGGTCTCTGTCAGCCAACAGACGAGTTCGGCCTGTACGCTTTGTGCTGTACGTGTCCCTTCACGTTTCCACTTTACTGTCACATTGGAAACAGTGGACCTAGGGTTGTTTTGGAGTGTGTAAATCTCGCATGCAGACATATGACAAAAGTGACACCCAGTCACCTGACCACGTTCGAAGTCCGAAAGTTCTGCGGAGCGCCCCATTCTGCTCTCTCACGGTGTCTAATGAGTACTGAGGTCACTCAAAAACAACACTTTTAAAATCGCAGACGTTGAGAGCTTACTTCACGATGCCTTGGAAAATGTCAGGATCGAACAATGACAGGAACGTGATCGACATGTAAAAAGTCTACAGAAAGAAGATTAAGCCAAAAAAGTGTCCGAGATATCGTAATCGAGCCTATAATCATCAACTGCAATGATGACTCAACAACCGCAGTCGATGAGAGCAGACAAGAAGAAGACGAATAAGAAAACGCAATGAAGAAGATTACACAAGTAAAGACAACTGAGATAGGGTATATGCGACATTTTATATTCTTCTGTCAACTTACTTTGCAATTATAACGTCAATATTCCGTAAGTAAAAATTTAATAAAGTATTATGCTGTAAACACACTGTATTGTTAGTGTTTTGTATTCATTCGCAACCAAAACCCATGTATCCATCATATTGGATTCCATGGAGGACTGGTGCGCTCAACAACTATACAGTAATTTGGAAAAAAAGATAGGTATTTACAGCAATCAGTCACTTAGTAGATTGGTTTTATTGCAGATCTATGATTAAGCCAGCTTTTAGCTTACATCAATGCATTTAGAACATGCTGTTTTGCCCAATTATGCATTTCCATTAATTTGATTGAAATTCTGGTAGCTATACACTCCTGGAAATTGAAATAAGAACACCGTGAATTCATTGTCCCAGGAAGGGGAAACTTTATTGACACATTCCTGGGGTCAGATACATCACATGATCACACTGACAGAACCACAGGCACATAGACACAGGCAACAGAGCATGCACAATGTCGGCACTAGTACAGTGTATATACACCTTTCGCAGCAATGCAGGCTGCTATTCTCCCATGGAGACGATCGTAGAGATGCTGGATGTAGTCCTGTGGAACAGCTTGCCATGCCATTTCCACCTGGCGCCTCAGTTGGACCAGCGTTCGTGCTGGACGTGCAGACCGCGTGAGACGACGCTTCATCCAGTCCCAAACATGCTCAATGGGGGACAGATCCAGAGATCTTGCTGGCCAGGGTAGTTGACTTACACCTTCTAGAGCACGTTGGGTGGCACGGGATACATGCGGACGTGCATTGTCCTGTTGGAACAGCAAGTTCCCTTGCTGGTCTAGGAATGGTAGAACGATGGGTTCGATGACGGTTTGGATGTACCGTGCACTATTCAGTGTCCCCTCGACGATCACCAGTGGTGTACGGCCAGTGTAGGAGATCGCTCCCCACACCATGATGCCGGGTGTTGGCCCTGTGTGCCTCGGTCGTATGCAGTCCTGATTGTGGCGCTCACCTGCACGGCGCCAAACACGCATACGACCATCATTGGCACCAAGGCAGAAGCGACTCTCATCGCTGAAGACGACGCGTCTCTATTCGTCCCTCCATTCACGCCTGTCGCGACACCACTGGAGGCGGGCTGCACGATGTTGGGGCGTGAGCGGAAGACGGCCTAACGGTGTGCGGGACCGTAGCCCAGCTTCATGGAGAGGGTTGCGAATGGTCCTCGCCGATACCCCAGGAGCAACAGTGTCCCTAATTTGCTGGGAAGTGGCGGTGCGGTCCCCTACGGCACTGCGTAGGATCCTACGGTCTTGGCGTACATCCGTGCGTCGCTGTGGTCCGGTCCCAGGTCGACGGGCACGTGCACCTTCCGCCGACCACTGGCGACAACATCGATGTACTGTGGAGACCTCACGCCCCACGTGTTGAGCAATTCGGCGGTACGTCCACCCGGCCTCCCGCATGCCCACTATACGCCCTCGCTCAAAGTCCGTCAACTGCACATATGGTTCACGTCCACGCTGTCGCGGCATGCTGCCAGTGTTAAAGACTGCGATGGAGCTTCGTATGCCACGGCAAACTGGCTGACACTGACGGCGGCGGTGCACAAATGCTGCGCAGCTAGCGCCATTCGACGGCCAACACCGCGGTTCCTGGTGTGTCCGCTGTGCCGTGCGTGTGATCATTGCTTGTACAGCCCTCTCGCAGTGTCCGGAGCAAGTATGGTGGGTCTGACACACCGGTGTCAATGTGTTCTTTTTTCCATTTCCAGGAGTGTATTTTTTACCATGATATGCGTTTCTGTCACTGATTTACGTACATTTACGCTTCACATAAACATATAATGTTGTCTTTAATAATTTTACCTACTGCAGGCTGCTTATAACAAACTGAACGTCAATTCTTTTAAAATGTTTATAAATTCAAATCATGTACACGTACATTGGTAACATAAAGATATGACTGACGTAGCCTAAATCAATAATACATCACAAAAAAGTAATAATATTGATTTTGAACAAAGCAGAAACAATTAGAACATGTTACACAGGTGCATCTGATTATCAAAGGCATGTGACTCACGGTCTGCCAACAGCAGACTAACTGCCACCCGCCAGTGCGCCTCACCAGAGCTATAGATGAGAAGCATGTATGTTATTTTGCATGGTAACTTCCGGCTAACTACATAGATTATAGTGTTCTTTTTGAGCATACAAGCAAGTACAGAACATCTAATGTCTAAGAGGATTACAATTTTCAAGGCATCTCATTCCCTCTAAAACTCCAGGACCTTCAGAAATTAGAGAGGCAGAACGCAAATTATTCACTTCAAATATACACACTATATACTGACGACAGTGAGTCAGAAGATGATTACCATGAGCACACTGTGCAGAACAAAGAAGTCAAGCATAAAGTAGTTGGACCCTTCTACATTTCCAAATAAGCCCTTCAGCGCCCCAAACACATAGTTTTTGTTGCTCTCCTCGGAGGGTACGAGTCCGCCGCTCGTGGTCTCGCGGTAGCGTTCTCGCTTCCCGAGCACGGGGTCCCGGGTTCGATTCCCGGCGGGGTCAGGGATTTTCACCTGCCTCGAGATGACTGGGTGTTTGTGTTGTCCTCATCATTTCATCATCATCCAGGAAAGTGGTGAAATTGGACTGAGCAAAGATTGGATAATTGTACGGGCGCTGATAACCACGCAGTTGAGCGCCCCAAAAAACC
Source organism: Schistocerca piceifrons (assembly GCF_021461385.2). NCBI lineage: Eukaryota > Metazoa > Arthropoda > Insecta > Orthoptera > Acrididae > Schistocerca > Schistocerca piceifrons. The sequence continues at coordinate 497,171,618 of NC_060139.1, read as the reverse complement.
AAACATCATCATCATCGGAGGGTACGAAACAGCGCTACATGTGGATGAAACACAACTCCCGCCTCCTTTCTTCCCTTTTGAGTAAAAACAACTGTACAAAACATTTTTGCCACATATGTCCTACTTATTTGACCAAGAGAGAGTATTAGGAAAGGCATCTGATTGATTGCCCTAGTCGGAAATAACACGTAAGGAAATGTGTATGTAGGATGAAAAGTTCTTAAAGTTTGAGAATCCCCACCACCAGCAACAATGTCTCTTCATCATGTGTGCTGTCTTTTAGTACCTTGTAACTCATCTAGCGCATTCTGAAGACGACTCCACTGCCTCCATATTACCTTCACTGAACGGCACGTATGTATATGGTAGCATATCAGTTTGTATGCCGGAATGACTCAAGTCACAACAAAGTCGAACCATACATTAGGGGTAATCCGGTGAGATGACTGCTCGCTAACCTTGAAATATTTGACGGGCAAATTGATGCGATTTATCGCAATAACGTTCCTATGACCAACTCACATGATAATAATGTTTGTACTAGCAGGCTCTTGACTGTCGTACTTGTGAGCTGTCGGATAGAGAAGTGGAAACTCAGAATGGAGACCATTGTCATCTATCGGGGAAGTTAGGCCTAGCTCACAATGACTGCAACTTGGTGTGCCAATTGCCATGGTTCATACTCATCTTCTTTCACAACTGGAATGGGTATGATGCCCACTTTCTTGTTCAGCGTTTGGGTAATTTCGGTTTGAAGGCTGATAAAGTCAGTGTTATTCCTGATACCAATGAAAAAAACATTTTTTCCAAGACAATTACACCCAGAATATTGCTCCTACGCCTGGATTTGGTTCGCTCCATCCACCCATCTCTTCAGAAACTTGCTGAGACGATGAGTCAGGAGGACATGCATATGACCAGATCCACGTATTCTGATGATGCAAAGTTTCAGCTTCTGACAAAAAATGATGTCTTTCCATACGAATACCTGAATTCAAGGGAGAGACTCCACGAAATTACTTCACCTAACGTAATGGCATTCTCCAGTGAACTGATAGGCATTGCCATAACAGATTTGGAATATGAGCATGCAGTGGATTGTTTGGCAGCTGTTTGGTTTCCCTGATTTAGGAGAATATGCTAGATTATACATAAGTACCGATGTACACCTGCTCAAGGACATTTTCGAGACATTGCGGAGTGTATGCCCGAATACATAATGTGTCGGTCCTGCCTTCCGTTTCATCGTGTTAGGGCTTTTGTGGGACGCAATGTTAGGGAAGACCTGTGTCAGCATCAAACCGTTGACAGAATTTGACATGCTGCTCTTCTTTGAACTTGGGATTCGTGGTGGAATTTGCCAGTGTGTGCACAAGTACAATAGTGTGAGTAATCCGTGAATGAGTGATGAGGAGTACAAGCCATCTGCCGATTTAAGTTACATCCCTACTTGAATGTAAACAACTTCAGTGGGTACGTCACTTCAACAAATTCTACATCTGGATGGTTCTGATCGCTAACTTAGAAAATCTTCAGTTTGACGCAAAAGATCTACTCTGTATTCCAGAATGCTGATGAGGGATTTGTGGACGTAGAATTGGCATATCACACCCATTCACATAAGGAGGACAGTGACTTGCTGCTATGTCCGCAGCGTCTTGTCACGCGAAAAGGCTCCAACCCGAAGCTGTTGACAACGATGGCAAACAAATGGCGTTATATTCTGCTCTACATAAACCTCCAGCAGTATCTCAGGTTGGGAATGGTTCTACTTAATACCCTTCACGAAGCTTGTCTATATCGGTATGTGTGTTCTTGACAAGTACCACATTTACCGCTTTCACTTTGAGTTTGCTAAGCCAAAATTCGCCGATCCCAGTTTATATTAGATGGATATAGCCATTTCCATCCACTGGGCGAAAGACTGCTGCCCACATGAAGTAATTAGGTACAAACCTTAAACATTCGACATGTCTGGATAAGTGGCCGATATACCTTTGGAATAACACCAAGAAACAATAACGTTATCGGCCTGATGAAAGACGAGGCGAGTGGGTCGCATGTTGTGTAGTTTGTGTGGCACAGGTCAGTGCGCACATCATATAGATGCAGGCGCCACTCAGGACCGGGCTAAGAGTGTGCATTGTGTGGTGTCAAATGCTGTCATGATTTGAAGAATATAGGAGGAGAATCCTCGAGATAGTTAGTGCCACTCCACATACGTTGTGTTAGGTAATCTTTCGATCGAGAGACCATGAAGTACATATTGCACTGTAGCTGAAAGTAGGGCTGATGACATAAGTTTCATCTGTCCGGATGGGATCGGCACAAACTCATAATCACACTATTAATTGTAGTAATTGAGTATGTGGCTGTGCATTTATTTGTAAGCAGTTGATATGCATGTTCAAGTGTGTGCGGAATACGTAGGTGAACCGCTTGTCGTAGTTGTGTGTGCCTGAGTATGGATGCCTGATTTCTCGTTATGCGTGCATAAATATGCTGACGATGAAACCAACCAGAAAGAAAATGTTTGAACTGTAAACAGACACATAATGGGAAACACAATACCTACATTCTTGTTTTATCTGATACTCGCAAGTCTTGACGAAAAAGAAAACTTTGTAAATAAGCCTACACCTACACCTACGTGGATACTCTGCAAATCACACTTAAGTGCCTGGCAGAATGTTCATCGAACCGCCTTCACAATAATTCTCTATTATTCCAATCCTGAACAGCGCGCCGAAAAAGCAACACATATATCTTTCTGTGCGAGCTCTGATTTCCATCATTTTATTATTGTAATCGTTTCTTCGTATGTAGGCGGGGGTCAACAAAATATTTTCACATTCAGAGAAGGAAGTTGATGATTGAAAGTCAGTGAGAAGATACGGCCGCAATGAAAAACGCCTTCGTTTTAATGAAGCCCGTCCCAATTCCTGTATCACGTCAGCGACAGTCTCTCTCCTATTTCGGGATAATACAAAACGTGCTGCTCTTCATTTAACTTGCTCGATGTAATCGTTAATCCTAACCGGTAAGGATCCCAAAGCACGCAGCAGTATTCCAGAAAGCACGACCAAAAGTGCTGTAGGCAGTCCCTTTAGTAGATCTGTTACATTTTCAAAGTTTTCTGCCAATAAAACGCAGTCTTTGGTGTGCCTTCCCCACAACATTTGCTATGTGTTATCTCCAATTTAAGTTGTTCATAATCGTAATTTCTGGGTATTTAATTGAATTTACGGCCTTTAGAATTGACTGATTTATTGTGTCGCCGAAGTTTAACGAATTCCTTTTAGCACTCATGTGGATGATCTCACACTTTTCTTTATTTAGGATAAATTGCCAAGTTTTGCACCATACTTGTATCTTTTTCTAAATCGTTTTGGAATTTGTTTTTATCTTCTGATGACTTTACTAGACAAAAAACGGCAGTATCATCTGCAAAAAATCTAAGACGGCTAATCAGATTTTCTCCTAAATCGTTTATATAGATAAGGAACAGCAGAGGTCCTGTAACACTACCTTGAGAAACGCCAGAAATCATTTTCGTTTTAATCGAAGACTTTCCGTCAGTTACTACCAACTGTCACTTCTCTGACTGGAAATCACAAATCCAGTCACATAACTAAGACGATATTCCATAAGCACGCAATTTCTCTACAAGTCGCCTGTATGGAATAGTGTCAAAAGCCTTCTGGAAATGTAGAAATACGGAATCAATATGAAATCTCTTGTCAGTAGAACTCAACACTTCGTGTGAGTAAATCAATGTTGACTGTGTGTCAATAGACCGCTCTCTTCAAGGTAATTCATAAAATTAGAAAACAATATATGTTCTAAAATCCTGCTGCATACTGAAGTTAATGATTAGGGCCTGTAATTTAGCGGATTATTCCTACCTTCTTTCCTGAAGCCCTACAGATATATACGTATAAATACATCATCATCATCTTGGACAGTTTCCAGCCACTGGCTGGGTCTGTCGGGAACACAAGCCTCTCCATCGTGTTCTGTCTTTCCACCATTCCCCCTCTTCCACCTTCGTCCAGTTCTCTCCTCTTCTCATCACACATTCCTTCACTCCCTTCACCCATCTATCTCTTGGTCTTCCTCTGGGCCTCTTCCCCTCCAGTTGCAGATCAAACATCCTCTTTGGAATTCTTCCCTCATCCATTCTCTTCATGTGTCCATACCACTGCAGTCTTGATTTTTCTATCCTGTCTTGTACTGGTTCCTCCTTTAGTCTTTCCCTCACATACAAATTTCGCAATCTGTCTCGTCTTGTTACACCCAACCTGCTCCTCTGGAACTTCATTTCACTAGCCTGTATTCTACTTTTGTCGCTTTTGTGCATTACCCATGTCTCACTTCCGTATGTCAATATGGGGACAAAGTAGGTTCGGTATATAATTCCCTTGGATTTCTGTGGCACCTCCTTGCTCCAAATAAGCCCCCTAATGCATTTGTAGAACTGCCCTGCTTTTCTGCACCTTTCATTTATTTCCATTGCGTTTCCCCCCTTACTTTCAATCACGCTTCCCAGGTACTTGAAGTTCTCTACCACTTGTAGTTTTTCCCCTCCACAAGTTATATCCACATTTGGCCTATTCTTCTTCCTTGTTGTGACGATTATTTCACTTTTCTTTGCAGAGAAATGCATTCCATATTGTGCTGCCGTTGCCTCCCATGCATCTAACTGCTCTTGCACCTCCTTCACGCAATTTCCCCATAACATCAGGTCATCGGCAAAAAGCACTGCTTTCATTTTATGATCTCCAATTGCATCTGATACTTGCTGTAGGATTTCATCCATAACAATAATAAACAATAAAGGCGAAAGTGCACTTCCCTGTCGCAGCCCATTTTCCAGCTTGAACCATGCAGTACGTTCCCTCCCCACTTTCACACAACTCTCACTTCCCTCATACATTTTTCTGACTTTTCGTGTAATCTCTTCATCTATCCCTTTTGCGTTCAGCACATCCCAGAGCTTGTCCCTACAGATACTGTCATACGCCTTCTCAATATCCAAAAAGGCCATGATTAAGTCCTTCCCGTACTCATAGTGCCTTTCCTGCAGTTGCCTTACCGCAAATATGAGGTCCGTTGTTGATCTTCCCGGTCTGAAACCGTACTGCTCCTCTTGCAGTCTACTTTCAATACTGCTTCTTATTCTCTTCTCCAGCATCTTTTCATAGATTTTTCCACAGTGGCATAGCAGGGTGATTCCTCTGTAGTTCTCACATCTCCTTTTATCCCCTTTCTTGAAGATCGGGACTATAATTCCTTTCTTCCAATCCTCAGGAATTCTGTTCTCCTTCCACACCACCCTCAGCACTCTGTATAGCCACTGGGTTCCTACTTCTCCTGCTGCTCGTATCATATCCACTGTTACTTCGTCCCAACCTGGTGCCTTGCCCCCTTTCATCCTCTTTATGGCTTCTTCCACTTCATTCCAAGTTAGATCATCAATTTCCCCACTATTATAATCGTCTGCTGCCTTAGGCTCTCCATCGCTGTTAGTTACCTGCTTGGCAGCATTCAACAGATCTTCAAAGTACTCCTTCCAAATCTTTTTGAGCTCATGCATTTCCTCCACAACTCTTCCATTATTATCCATGATCCTCAGGCACTCGCTTCTGTCGTTCCTCTTATTTCTTACCATGGTGTAAAGTACTTTTTTGTTCCCTTCACTGTCCTCTTCTAACATTCTTGTCCATTTTTCCATCCACTTCTTCTTCTCCGCCCTTACTATGGTCTGTGCCGCTTTCTTGCTTTCCTTATATTTTACCCTAGCTTCCTCTGTTCGGGTCTGGAACCATTCTCTGAAGGCTTTGTTCTTTCGAAGTACTGCCTCTTTACATATGTTGTTCCACCATGGGGTTTCCCTACTTCTCCTCTTTGTGCTAGTTCTTCCGCACACAGTCTCAGCTGCCTCAACTAGAGCCCTCTTAAAATCGCCCCATTCTTCTTCCACTGTTCTCTGATCTTCCTTTGGCAGCTTCTTCCTGATCAGTGTCTGGTACTGGGTCCTCCGTTCATCCTCTTTCAGCATCCATGTCTTCAACCTTTTCTCCTGTATATCTGTTGCCCCCCTATCTTTTTTCTCTCTCAGGGTGGCTACCAACAGCCGATGGTCGCTGTCTAAGGCCTCAGATGGTATGACCTTAACATCTGTGAGGCTGCTCATCATCTGCCTATCCACTAGTACATAGTCTACTACTGAAGTTTGGGACCAGTCCCCACTGTACCAAGTTATTTTGTGACTACTCCTCTTCTTGTACCACGAATTTGCGATCGCCAGCCCATTCCTCTTGCAGAATTCCAGCAACAATTTTCCTTCTCTATTTCGGTTCCCCCAGCCCTCTGGTCCCATTATCTCCTCAAATCCTTTCCTGTCTGTGCCAACATGTGCATTGAGGTCCCCTATTATAATCTGATTTCCTCCATTTAGCTGCTTTTGCATGTCATCTTCAAATTCCTCCTTCTCCTTTTTTGTACACCCCACCTGTGGGGCATATGCTTGGATGATTTCAATGCTTTTTCCTTTCACCCGTACTCTGGCTTTTATCATTCGATCATTGATACCTTCCACCTCCTCCTGCAGACCCTCTCTGACCACTATTGCCACTCCATTTCTTCCCCTTTCATTCCCTATCCAGTACAGTTTACATCCTTTACTTAGTGGTTTTTCACCAACTCCTCTCCACCTAGTCTCAGCAAGTCCCAAGATGTCCAATTTCCTCCTTTCCATCATTTCTACAATTTCTTCTAACTTCCCAGTTAGAGTCCTTACGTTTAAGGTGCCCAGCCGTAAACCATCTCGTAATCCTTTTCCATTGCTTGGTCGGTTTCCTTTAAATCCGTTCCGTGATCCGAGGCATGTTCCCTTTTTGAAAGCAGTTGATTTATCCACTACTGGCTTGCTAGGCCTATCGCAGCTTCACCAGAGCCCCGTTAGCCGTCACGTTTCAGGGTTCCCATAGGGCCTTCTCAGCTACCGTAGCGGTCCTGGGGCACACAAAGTCCCCGCTGTACATCGCCCCTAAAGGCAATCCCCTACTTTGTGCCGTTGCCCATCTCCCACGACTTGGACGAGGGGTTGGACTTATGGGAGACATATACGTATAAACATATACGTATAAATACACTGCCAAAAAATTGAAAATTATTCTATGTAAGAAAATAACTTTGGAAAATAACGACTGCGTAAACAGCAAATGACTATAAATTAAAAGTTGTTAATAAGCAACAAATCATCGTAAATAAAAAATACACTGTGTGTATGAGAAGTAGCGTTGTACAAAGAAAAATAAATTGTTAATTAATAGTAAATCATTGGAAACAATATATAACAACCAGGAAATTGTTTCTAATAAAGTATTGGTTGATTTGTTATTCAGTATAGTTGTTATTCTTTCCTAACCCTGACTGTACAGAACTATTGTAAATAATAATTTGGTATGACGTTCAACTTGAATATAAATCGCACAGCCGCCTAAGGTGTGTGACAAGTCATACCTGGATGACCTTTTTTCAATTGCTATTGGTTCTCCCAGGGGAGGTGAATCGATGGTGACCCTGAATATGTCACCCAAGTGTGTATCCTGACAATGGAAGCCCTTACCAGAGATCTTGACGTAATATTGGTTTTGGCCCACAACTCTCCGTGATAACCTATTGCTTTTCAGTTAAGGAGTTACCATATCTATCATATCAGTGGAAGTGACGCTGGTCCTGATGTATACCTGTCTTGAAATGAGCGCTGCCTTACTACTTACATAGAATATCAGCTCACTTGAACAATACTATCTTGTCGCAACTGTATTCATTCTTGTACTAAACAACAGTCAAATATCCTAGTGCAGTTAACAATTAATTTTGGCACACAGTCCTGGCTAACTACACTAGCTCGCTGCAGGATATGAACTACGGTGCTGTAGCTGTCAGACTGCGCTATCACGGTATAGGAGAAGGGCGCTGCGCTCTGACGCTACTAGACTCCCGGTTCCCACTAGGGCTGCCGAGCGTCAAAACCGCGCGTCAGCGGCGTGGTTGCCATGGAAACGGCGTCAGCGGCACGGCGCGGTGGGCTCTGCGTCGCGGTTTGACCATGTCGAACCGCTTCCGCTGCCGCGTGCCGCGCTCCAGGTGCGCGCCGCCAATCACAGACCGCGCTGAGCGTGACGTCAGGAACGGAACCCCCCGGGTCACACGAACTGCTGGCGCGAACGCAGCGGCAGATATGAAATACTTATCATCCGATTCCAAGGAAACTATTCGGCAGAAAAATTTGATTCTTGGGCATGTTACAGCCTGATATCTTCTCTCGATAAAGGACCGAATTTCTTTTCGTTATTCGTCGTGGTTACTTCCTGTATCGCATTGACGTAAACCTTTACACGAAATTTTAATGAGTGTCCAGAGGTAAAAACGCATTGCGTGGACTTTGCGTACAGTTCATTTTAGGTAATACATTATTGCGTATGAAATTTAGTCAACATATCGAAATTGTTTTTAAAGCTGAGAGCAGATCGACAGCTATCAGCGTTCTCGAGATATTGAATGATTTGTCGGCGGACGGGCTGTGCCGTGACCGCGCGCGGGTTGCTCGCGACGCGACCGATACTTCGTCCTGCTCGTCGTAAACCATGTGGTTGTATCAACCGCAAATTTCGTAAACGGTTCAGGAAATCGAAACGTATTTTTTTGGAAACGATAAAAGTCATGTATTTCGTCGCATGATAAATATCCTAAATCTGTTTATCTACCGAGATATGAAAGTAACTAAAGTTTTTCAGAAGGGATAGATGAATTTTTTTAAACAGCATTTAATAGCATGTGGAACGAGAAGTTAAACCGAAACTAATTTGCTGGTATGTCATAAGATGTAATTTACTAAATATCTACAGCTACTGATTATTTCCTTTGGTAAGTAACAAACTTTTTGTTCTTTATCCAGTGTACTTTACTGATTCAAGACGCGTTTCGCCTTTTACTTTAAGGCATCTTCGGTGGAATCTAGAATGATTCAGTTTTGTTTTGATATGTGATACTTGCAGATTATAAAACAGTTCAAATCTTTTTTTACGTGAATGACTGATTACTTACAGTGAATCGAGTTTTTGGCGGACATATACGTTTCCCCTCACCTGGTCACATGCTGGAGGTTGAACTAAAACTTAGATTATGGAACATAAGCACATTTTCATGTTCGCTCTTTTTTCTTCTGTCAGTAGCAGTAGATGTTTTACCGAAAACTCTGATTTCAAGTCGTAACTACAGTGTGTTCATCTCATGTCCCTTCCTGTCTGGTTTGTTTATGTACATGTTGCCAACCTGCAGAATTATATGCTGAAAACTAATGTTTGTTTATTTTTGTTCTCCTTATATCTGTATGTGTGTGTGGCTAGCCAGCGATAGTTATAGAAAGTTGAAAGTGAAACCAATAGTTGTCAGACAGTGGTTGAAAGATTTGGTGTTCAGCTGATTTCAGTTTTGGTTTAAATGTTTTGTGGAGGAGTGCATGGAAGAGTAAATTCACTGCTTACATAGATAAAATAGTGGAATAGTATTTCAACAGATGATTATTATCAGAATACTATCACCCAACCCCTTTGTCCTCACTCTTTGACGCCCCATAATACGTCCTGTCAACTAACCCCTATTGTTGTCAAAGTTGTGCCGTAATTTCCTCTATTTAATTCCGTACCTCTTCTTTAGTCACACGATCCTCGTGTCTAATCTTCAGCACTCTTATTGATCACCACGTTTTGAAAGCGTCCATTGTCTTCTTGACAGAACTGTTCATCGTCCACTTACATACAAAGCTGCACTCCACACAGATACCTTAGTAAAATAGTATCCAACCATCAGAATTTATATTCGATGTGAACAAATTTTCATTTTCAGAACGCTTTTCTTGCTATTGACAGTCTTCAGTCAGGTTTGCGTCTGCACCAGGAAATGCCTTACAATTTAAAATCTGGTTTCGAAAACTCTGTTCCAAATTTCGTGATTCTTAAGCAAGGTGCTGGCGATGATTACATTATGCTCTGTGGGAAATTCTATCAGGTGGCTTCCACTTTCATCCCTTCCACCTAGCCTTTGTGTTCTTACTGTTTTCGTGTACCTGCTACCGTATCACATTTTAAATTTTTGTCTCGCTTAATTATCTGAATAATCTCTTTTGTCGTACATTGTTTTAATTTATTAGGAGATAGTGAACAATCATGAACGGTAGTCATGAAATCTGTTTAAGGTGAAATGAGAAAACACGAATAATGAGATATGTGAAAGAGTACATTGTACAGAAAATGAAAAATTGGTATGTCTTCACCGAGCTTCGTCTTTACTTCCTGTAGGTGTAAGATACAGTTAATCAAACGCACCGGGCGTTTCAGTGGGTCCCGCACCGTACCTCAGTGGCTGTCCCGTCATTGGCTACCGCTAGCGTCTGCCGCTTCCAGATGGGAACGCCAATTCCGCGAGCCGCCGCGTCAAAGCGGAAAACGCTTGCCGCCGCCGTTGCCGCAAGACGCGCTGCCGCGCTCTAGTGGGAACCGGCCTTTCCAGCAGCGGCGGCGTACAGAACTTCCTGTGGGCGCGTCGTCGACTCTTTCATTCGTGGCTGTGACAGAGACTGTCCTGAGCTTGAACTTTCGTCGTGAGGTATTAACTTTTGCAGAGGACCTCACTCTTCGGGCAATACCACACTTATAAAGCAGCGTATTCCTCTCTTCCATGTCTTAGATTAGAAGACCACATAAAGAACTGTGACTCTGGTAATCCTATATTTGTGACCAACTAGCTACGTAATGTTGATCACTGGTGAAAAGCAAAGAAATCAGAAGTGAAATAGACCGTTGGAAAATGTCTACATTTTCATATGGAACATCTATATCCAAACACATTAACAATATTTTCTATTCAAAATTGCTTTGGATACAGCTATTGATCGATTATTGTTGAAACAATATGTGGAGGGGGGAAAAGACGTAACTTTGTAAACATGTAAAATGTATTTCTTTTGTATATACATTAATTTGAAATGATTTGAAGATGTAGTAGTATCTGTTTCTTTATTTGTAAAGATTTAGACAATGAGTTAGTTAAAAGGAAAAGTAATACCGATTGGATTGACATGCTCCGTGGTGACGTGCGCAACAGGAGAGGGAAGACAGACACTGGCGGGGCCTTGATCGTGTAGACCGTTTGTTGGTAGCCGTGCATTTAAAATTGTCATGGCGTTGAAAAGTGCCTCGAATCTTCATCAAAGTGATGTGGATTTTCACTTATACACTATTAAGTCGTCTCTGAAATAATCAAGTCGCAGATGCAAGCATTTCCGGACTTAAGACATGGTGAAAACTTGTGGGCTGTGGCTGCCACAGGAATAATGTCTCTGGAAAGCATCGTTTTGCTTGGTTTGTATTAATTTATCATAGACGTGAAGTCTCTGGGCAGTAAAGTTATTTTATTAATGGGGTACCATAAGTCACAACTGGCCAATGTGAGATAACAATTAATTTGAACATTGCAGTTTATTAGGTACATGATCAGATTTTTATTTGATCGGTCTATCACTGTTCTCTTCTAAATCCTTTGTCATTTATTACAAATAATAACTTGTACAAAAACTAATATTTTTGAAATCCTAGTAATATTTTCCGAATTTAGTACTTCAGAATAGAATGCTAACAACGCAGATCCTTCAAATTGATAAATTTAAGCCCTGCGCATTGGTCGCCTTTACTTTTCCATTTGCTGGCGTAAATTTTGTTAGTTGATAGTTGATAATGCAATTATAATTTTCAAAAATTAATTACATGAAACAGTTTAAAGATGGCTGCCAGAACATGGGATTAGGGTAAAGGGTAAGGCTTCCAGCTTAAATTCACAGTAAATTTCAAAATTACTTAAAATTAAATTAGCTCCTTCAGACCTTAGCGACAGTGAGAACCTAGACCAACATTTCTTTCAGAGGGCGTAAAAGTCAGGACAAAACCAACTTCCTTTCTGCTCTGTTCAGTGGATGGATGCATTCACAAACAATACTGAATGTAGGCAGTGCTATGAATAAGGCAGTGTTTTTGTAACAGTTGGTGAATTTTAAGATCAAGCACCTGCAGCCATCAGTTACTCCGGAACTGTTAGTCAATTGTCTTGACTGTTCACTAACAATCCATTTAGTACACATATGGTTCAGTTCATAAAAGTGACAATAAAATTGTTTTTCGCCCGAATTAGCTCTACGCAAGTAATCCAGTAAGTAACAGGGCGAATCCTTTGTGTACACTGATATATTCTGCGAAGGCTGAAAATGATGATCTTTGCTACAGCCAAGGCAACGCTGACGGCATCTACAGCATCCGATATCGGGTGTAGTGGCCGGTGGCGAGGAACAGTGGCTTTCGTAATTCAGTATTAAGTTTTGGCCACACTTGGTGCATTTAAACAATGTTAACATATGCAGCAAACAGTTATAAGTCTAACTGGACACAATTATGAGTTTCATAACTCAAATAATAAAATTGAAGCGATTGTACGCAGTTTCTTGTCACTTAAAAGGCAAAATGAATTTACATAAAATCGTGCGGGTTCGGTAACAATCTATATCTACTTCTATACTCTGCAGACGAGTGTGGATTGCATGGAAAGAGTACTTTCCACTGAACCAAGTATTAAGGTTTCATCTAATTTCATTCGTGCGTGGATCACATCAAGAAATCTATCCTGTCTTCGCAGTCCCTATGTAGCAATGCGGTGGGTTGTAGCATATTCCTACATTTCTTAATTAACACTGTTTCTTGGAACTTCATTTTAGCTTTTTCAGCATTTCAGTGATGCTATCCAAAAAACAATAGGTCACACAAAACTGTAACCTTTCGTTCAGCCCTTTTTATATTCCGTGTTATCTTTGAGTCCTGTGTGGTCTGCGGTCTCATACACTTGAGTAACTTTCTAGGGTGCGTCACGCAAGTTTTTCTTTCTTTTTTTGTAAGGTATGGAGAGAAACTGATATTTTGAAGCTTTGAGACGATTCACGAGGCACTCTCTGATAGTGTAATCTGCAGCGTACTGGTACAGAAGAGAAGGGTTTCGGGTTCGAGTCCCTGTCTGATAGTTATGACATGTCACAAAAGTTCATCTTAATGTACCGTAATCATGCCTGACATTATGCATGCACTGATGATACAGATATCATATCACTACCATAAAGGATTGTAGTGGAATCCGCATTATTTAAGGCACCGTTTTTGTAGTTTTCTTTCCACAGAGACACGTTTTATCCACTTTGTGCTATCTTCGGTGTGTTTATTTGTTTATTTTCTTTCCGCAAAATTGTTGCTGCATGTTAACGTTTTAAAGAAACTTTAAATTTTTAAAAGGAAAGATTGTTGTCGAATATTTTATATTAGTTTGCATACAGCACCGAGCTGAGCGATGTATCGCTGAGTTGAGACATTCTATGCTGTATATTTACGGTATGTTTCAAAGTTCTATTTTTATGGTAAATTTAGAAAAAAAAAAGATTATGTGTAGATTTATTTGCGTATTTTCACATAAAGCTACTATTTGTTTATGCTGGTTGCTTTATACTGAGTTGGCAGAAGTCATGAGATACGTCCTAATATCGCGTCGGACCTCCTTTTTCCCGGTGTAGGGCAGCAGCAAGACGTGGCATTAACTCGGCAAGTCGTTGAAAGTCCCCTGCAGACTTATTGAGCAGTAGTTGTCCATAGTTGTGAGAGTGTTGCCGGTTCAGTATTTGGTGCACTAATTGACCTCTCCATCATGTATCATAAATGTTCGATGAGACTGATCTCAGGCGATATGGGTGGTCAAATCATTCGCTCGAATTGTCCAGAGCGTTCTTCAAACCAGTAGCGAACAGTTATGACTCGGAGACATTGCACATTGTCATCCATAAAATCCCATCGTTGTTTGAGAACATGAAGTGCAGAATGGCTGGAAATTGTCTCCAAGTAGCCGAACATAACCATTTCCAGTCAAAGCTTTGTTCAGTTGGACCGGAGGACCCAGTCCAATCCATGTAATCATAACCCCCACCATTATTGAGCCGCCAACAATGTGCTCAGTGCCTTGTTGACAACCTGGATCCGTGGCCTAGTAGGGTCTGCACCTTACTCGAGCCCTACCATCAGCTCTTCTCAACTGAAATGGGTCTCATCTGATTGGCAACGGTTTTCCAGTCATCTAGGGTCCAACCGAAATGGACACGAGCCCAGCAGAGGAGTTGCAGGCGATGTGCTATTAGCAAAAGTACACGCGTCGGTCGTCTGCTGCCATAGCCCCTTAACGCCAAATTTCGCTTCAGTTTCCTGACGGATACATTCTTTGTCCATCCCACATTGATTTCTGCGGTTATTTCACGCAATGTCGCTTGCACTGACAACTCTACACGAACTCCGCTGCTCTCAGTCGTGAAGTGATGGCCCAGCCACAGCGTTCTCCCTGGTAGGAGATAACGCCTGAAATTTGGTATTCTCGGCATACTCTTGACACTGGATCTCGAAATATTGAATTCCCAAACGATATCCGAAACTTGTGTGTCTAACTCTACCATCCTGCGTTCATAGGCTGTTAATTTCGGTCGAGCGGCCATAATCACGTCGGAAACCTATTCACGTGAATCGTGAGTAAAAATTACAGCTCCGCCAATGCATTGCCCTTTTATGTCTTGTGAACGCGATGCTACCTGTACATCTGCATTTCGCTATCCCATGTGTTTTGGCTCCTCAGTGTAAATCTACCACATTATTTACAGCTTGTTATCCGTATCCAGAAAACTTCTTTTTATTTTCTGTTAGTTACGCATTTCCGACTGAAATAGCTATATGGCAGATTATTTAGGTACAGCTTATTAATCTTTATGTTGTGGTGTTTTCTTTCTTCGTTTGTGTCGTGGAAACACGCTTATTTCTTTCGCTATTGTCGTTACATACGTTTATTTTACGATTTGTTCTTCAAGAACGGAGTTTATGCCGCCAATACGTGTTGTTATGGCTATATGGTGTTCATTTGTTCTGTGGCTTGTTTCTTTGGGATGTGTCGCTCGGATTTCAAGTACTGTTGAACGTTTGTGACGTTAAGCTGGTGTGTGTGTGTGTGTGTGTGTGTGTGTGTGTGTGTGGGCACGTGTGTTTCTGAGACAGAGAGAGAGAGAGAGAGAGAGAGAGAGAGAGAGAGAGAGAGGGAGAGAGAGAGAGAGAGAGAGTGTTATGGATAGCCAGGTACAGTGAATGGTGGAGTATGAGGCGAGATAAATTGATTTTAGAGGGTGCTCATATGCCGTTTTGCGAACTACAACATTCACCAGATGATTATTATGAAGGAGTTTGCCTTAGTCATTCACTGTCCAATGACCACGTTGCTTATTTGGTTACAAACGTTGTAACAACCATAATGAGAGTAAATGCTGGAGGTCCTTGGTTGAGTTTCGGATAGGAGCGGGGATTTTCCTCGTTCCAGACCCTGCAGGCCGGCTTCAGACACACTGAGCCTGCTGGCAGGCTGAGTACCGGGAATCTCTCCGGGTGGTAAAAGGCGGCCGGGGCGTTAGGCTCGCCACCCTCTCACTCTTACTGCCGCAGAAAACGAAAGGACGTACTCTGCTAGCAGCCAGGGCAGAAGCCTTTTAGAGGTTCTAGCGCCAAAGACTTTACTTCTTTTTTTACTACCGCTACTAAACCCAACAGAAGCAGGAGAGTGGAAAAATTCTTTACGTGTCTCTTTCTGTACTACGGTACCGGCCTATCTGCGGCAGAAGTTATTAACTAGAAGCATTATCTCCCCAGTATCTTCTATACCTCGTAACAGTTGAAACTATCTCTTTAACTATTTTTATTAAAGACTGACCTACAGAATTTTCCCTGACGAAGACAACTAAACCTATCCATTTATTACGCACAAAATACAAGGCCACCGCAATCTGACTGCTATAGATTGACGACATGACTTCCAATAATTAACACAAAAGAATGGCCCTAAGTTGCAGGAAATCCTACATCTACATCTACATGGTTACTCTGCAATTCACACTTAAGTGCCTGGCAGAGGGCTCATGGGACCATTTTCATACTACTTCTCTACCATTCCACTCTAATGGCGCGTGGGAAAAAGGAACACTTAAATCTTTCCGTTCGAGCTCTGATTTCTCTTATTTTATTATGATGATCGTTTCTCCCTACGTAAGTGGGTGTCAACAAAATATATTCGCATTCGGAAGAAAAAATTGACGATTGAAATTTCGTAAATAGATCTCGCCGCAAAGAAAACCGCCTTTGTTTCAGTGACTGCCACCCCAACTCGAGTATCATATCAGTGACACTCACACCCCAATTGCGCGATAACACGAAACGAGCTGCCCTTCTTTGCACTTTTTCGGTGTCCTCCGTCAATCCTACATGGTAAGGATCCCATGCCGGGGAGCAAAATTCGAGCAGAGAACGGACAAGTGTATTGTAGGCTGTCTCTTTAGTGGGTCTGCCACATCTTCTAAGTGTTCTGCCAACAAAGCGCAGTCTTTGTTTCGCCCTCCCCACAGTATTATCTATGTGGTCTTTCCAATTTAAGTTGCACATAATTGTAGTTCCTAGGTATTTAGTCGAATTGACAGCCCTTAGATTTGTGCGATTTATGGTATACCCAAAATTTATCGGATTTATTTTAGTACCCATATGGATAATCTCGCACTTTTCTTTGTTTAGTGCCAATTGCCACTTTTCGCACCATACAGAAATTCTCTCTAGATCATTTTGTAATTACAGCGTCATCTGCAAACTATCTAAGGAGGCTGCTCAGATTATCACCCAGATCATTTATGTAAATCAGGAACAGCAGAGGGCCTATGACACTACCTTGCGGCACGCCAGATATCACTTCTGCTCTACTCGATGATTTACCGTCTATCACTACCAACTGTGACCTCTCTGAGAGGAAATCACGAATCCAGTCACACAACTGACACGATACTCCATTCGCACACAATTTGGTTAATAGTCGCTTGTGAGGAGCGGTATCAAAAGCTATCACCGTGTAACTACATATGGAGCCACTTATCACGGTATAACTATATATTTCTATTTTTATAATCATATTTTAAGATTATGGTTGGGGTGTCTTTAAATATTGTGGGCTAGCATGAGACTTTTAATTAACTTATACCGCGATAACGGTCGTACGGACATCGGCTGCCCCGAAGTACGTACGATATAATATTTTTTAAACACAACGCGCGACACACTGCCTTCTAATATATAGTTTGCGTGAGCGCTGCTATTTAGAAAAGAAAATACGCGTATTCTTACGCAAACTGTAATTATTAATATGGGTCTCAGGGGCTACTGATTATTTATGTACCAAATTTCACAAAGATTAACTGAGATATTGCGGAGCTTGTTAAATGGAATGATTTTGAATATTTCTTTTGCATTATTTGCAAGGCAAAACTGGAGGGGATCACATCTGCAGTTAAGCGGCCAAAATAGAACATACTGAACTCATTCAGTGCTGTGAATTTTAGTAAATGAAATCTATCACTGCTCTGTTTAACTTTGAAATTAATGAAAGATCAAAATTGAGAAGGCTCTCGCATTTACATTTAATATTATTATTTATTACAATATGAATTATTAATTATAAACGATAGCGTAATGGCCGACCAAATGCTGCTAGGGAAGAAGAACTCCCTGCAACTCGAACTTCTAAAAAAACTTCGTTAATGAGAATTAATGGTTGCGACTATGAGAGGTGACAACTAAGTCAATAATACACATTTTCTGATAACAATTTCTATTATATTTTGCAAAAATACAGAAAAAACTTCCATTAATTATCATCCAGCGCTACAATGGCGGTCTACTGCTAGACGAAACAAAAACAGGAGAGAGAGTTCATCAAAGCATTGTCTCTGATCTTCATGGCCTATGTTACACAGAGGTTATACAAAAAACTGTTCTTTGTTAATTACACGTATATTTATATTTTGATAATAATAATTTACATTCTTTACTATTTGTTATACATCGCGCAGACGTACTTAGGCTTTAAATAATTTATGATTCACACATCTCATAACAAAAACTTCTTTTCCCTTTCTCCAAATGCCCATTTATTGACATACCGTTACATGGGCCCCCTAGTGAGGGTGTACTTAATGTGGTTTACTGCTTTATGTACAGACTCACTACCGTCTTACATCATTATTTAAGTGCTCATGTTTACATGATTAAGGCAGGTACATTTGTGTTCAAGTCACAGTTACATGTATGGTTATATTCGTACTATATCGTTCGTGTGTTTCAGATATGTTTCGATCTCATTCTTTCAGATTTGTACATTTATTTGTTGCAACCATATTTTGTATCAGGAATGTGAACAATCCGGAATCCTACAGACCTGGTACGAATTTGCTTGCACTACCCCATCTGGGTTACAGGCGTTTAGGAAAAGCGGGTCAAAAAACCTCGCCTGGAGTCTTCGGATTGTTGACATTCATCTCTTTTCATTGAATTAATCAATAAGGATATATATGTGTTACAACAAAAAATAGACGTTACTTGAAATTACGTACACAGTACGTTTCTCATATAGTATTAAAGTTCATCTTGGTGAATAGTATTCGTCTGTGCCTGCATTATTTGCATCACAATAAGAAATATATAGCCACTGTTATTACATATACAGTACGTTTAACTTGGCATATGCAATCAGTTTTTCACTTTCTGTGTCCTTTGCATATTAGGTTTGTTACAAGTTTCCATTGTAAGCGGTTTTTATTAATTCGTCGTCAACCATAAATACATTTCGAAATTGCATCGAAGTAAGAGTCGTCGACGCTGGTGTATTGTTGAGCTGTCGGCGAATCGTTGTTGGCGACGACAGAATCGTGTGCGGCAGCCTATCACAGCGACAGTTCGTTGACCTGCGCTATGACGTCTGCGCAGACAG
Organism: Schistocerca piceifrons; assembly: GCF_021461385.2. Taxonomy (NCBI): domain Eukaryota; kingdom Metazoa; phylum Arthropoda; class Insecta; order Orthoptera; family Acrididae; genus Schistocerca; species Schistocerca piceifrons. The sequence continues at coordinate 497,152,637 of NC_060139.1, read as the reverse complement.
CTGACGATCAGCCGACAGGCGCGGCGCATCAGCTGTGCAGTCAGGAACATCTGCCGGCCGCTGGCCTCGCGTAACATGCAAATATTCGACCGCGTATCAGTTCATCAGCAAAACAAGACAAATACACATATTGCAAATGCTGAAAGAAATGTTATCAGTTTTCAAGCACTCCACAGTCATTTGTGTGTATTGTTTTTGTATGGGCTGATATAATGTAGGAACGTACGAGGTCCAGTTCTTTAAATAAGTTTCTGGCTCGAACTCACACATTTCACTAGTCGGATTAAATCATTGTTTTCTGCTAGGTGATCACTACTCACAAGGGAACCTCCCCATCACACCCCCCTCAGATTTAGTTATAAGTTGTCACAGTGGATAGGCCTTGAAAAACTTAACACAGATCAATTGAGAAAACAGGAAGAAGTTGTGTGGAACTGTGAAAAAATAAGCAAAATATACAAACTGAGTAGTTCATGGGAAGATAGGCAACATCAAGGACACTAACAACGTAGGAGCGCCGTGGTCTCGTGGTAACGTGAGCAACTGCGGAAGGAAAGGTCCCTCGTTTAAATCTTGCATCGAGTGAAAAGTTTAATTTTTTATTTTCAGTTTATGTGACAAACTCTTACGTTTTCATCACTTTTTTGGGAGTGATTATCACATCCACAAGAACACCTAAATCGGGCAAGGTAGAAGAATTTTTTTACCCATTCGCCAAGTGTAAAAGTTAGGTGGTTCGACAACATATTCCTGTCATGTGACGCACATGCCGTCACCAGTGTTGTGTAGAACATATCAGATGTGTTTTCCTGTGGAGGAATCGGTTGACCTACGACCTTGCGATCAAATGTTTTCGGTTCCCATTGGAGAGGCACGTCGTTTCGTCTACTGATCGCACGGTTTTGCGATGCGGTCGCAAAACACAGACACTAAACTTATTACAGTGAACAGAGACGTCAATGGACGAACGGACAGATAATAACTATGCAAAAATAAAGAAAGTAAAATTTTCACTCGAGGGAAGACTTGAACCAAGGACCTCTCGTTCTGTAGCTGCTCACGCTACCACGGGACCACGGCGCTCCAGAGGTCACTTTCTCCTTGATGTTGCCTATCTTACACATGGCCTACTCAGTTTGTATATTTTGCTTATTTTTTCACAGTTCCACACAACTTCTTCCTGTTTTCTCAATTGATCTGTGTTCAGTTTATCAAGGCCTATCCACTGTGCCAACTTATAACTAAATCTGAGGGGGGTGCGATGGGGAGGTTCCCTTGTCAGCACTACACACTGTCATTATGGTGAGTGTTCATGCGAGTACCTTGCTGTGACACTTTCCACATCACTATATTCGGCCTGCGTCGCTTCTAGCATGCGTTTGTCGGCCCCGGAATCCGCAGTTCGCTGTGCCCTCCTCGTAGCGTCCATTCACAGTCCACTGGGAATATTCCGTTCATAGGAAGTTTCTCTTGTACACAGAAACATTTTTTCACAGTATGAATATCAGTATTATTTCGCATATTAAGTTGTTTCTTGCGGAAGGCACCCCCATGCATGCTGTTAATTTTATTTATCGTAGTTCACTGTTCTTAAACAACAGTTCTTACTGCTAAATACGGTAAACACTCGGTGTGTTACCACACAGTTTATTGTTCACTTTTTCCATCACATTCCAATTAGTGATTCAGTTTATCCGTATTGCACTAAGCACCTATTATTTGAGCTACATAAGAAATATGGCTCTCACATTACATAATCGTATTTCACACATTGCACATACCAGAGTTCCTTCTAGATACGTCTTATCACTCTGTACTAAGTGACTGATCTAGTTGGCACCTCTTATTTAAAGTGTCGACCAGTTGGTCTTTCTGGACTCGCGAGTTCAGTAGGTCTTTTAACACATGTTTTTTATGGTCATTCAACACAGATTCATTGCTTTTATTGTTGCTGCGTTTGCAGTTGCCTTCCTTGTGAGGGTGCAACTACAACAGGGTGACCAAATTATTTTCGGTGAAAACCGGGACACATTCACCCGGGTGCCAATGGACACCTCATTCCACATGTACCAAGGTTTCTTAATTTTAAATATTAATGTTTTGTTGATACATTTTGTTAACCCGATTATTATAACTAATGAGAGGATACAAAAGATTGATATAATCTAGATTATCTGTATAATTAATGACATTTAATAAACGTATACAGTAATAATGAAATGTATTACGATTTTACAAAATTTTACAGCCATTCAACTTTTGATCAATTAATATTAACATGAGCTTTAATATTGCTGAGCACTTGTAGATGGAATTGACTGTTCTTGGAGAAAAGAATATTTTTCACTGCCTTCAGCCTTCTTGATCATGTCTTTGTTCTTTGAGACACGGTGATAAAACTCGGCACAATCCATTTTGTAGTTGTACAGGATCTGCAGGATTGCTTCAAGAGAATCCACCTCCATTCTGTTTCTTTCATCAGTCCACTGGATATTCATGAACGAAAATATTCTTTCCACATTGGCATTATGGGCTGGGATTGCAAATAAATACCTTGCAATTATTACCAACTCAGAGTAATGCTGAAGACAGTCACAGCTTTTAAAAAAACTCACCCACTTCTCATGACATTCCAATGGCGTTTTTTTTTCATCATTCCACTTGTGAAGACTTTCTTCAACAAAATTTGTCAGTATGCCGAACTGATCAAAGAGAATGGAATCATCGATTTCAATCTCTTTACTCTTCAAATAAGAAACTGTCTCTTCAACACTTCCCCATTTTGGCACTCTCTTCAGTAACATCCAATCAAACACCGGCGATGAGGGTAAATATGAGGCGCTCCACTTGCTGAGATATTCTACACAAGTGTTATAAAACTTGTTAACTTCTTCTCTAAAACTCCTTTCCGCTGCTTCTGATACTTCTGCTCTTTTAAGGGCAGATTTAACATTAAAAGAAATGAACTGCTGTTCTCTCCTCGTAGTAACAGTAGTAACAGTTTCCAGAGTATTTTTCAAAACATCATTTACCTGTATTACACTTTTCGTGCTTCCCTCAATTTCCTTTATCCCATGCTGCAAAGTGCTAAGCTGACTGTGAATGAACCATAAGTAGGCTTCACTTAAAGGGTTACTGAAAAACTGAACCAATATTTTGGGAGCTTTGTCTTCATTTAGGAAAAAATCTTTTAACGGTTCAAACAGGTGGATTACTCTTTCAACTGCTGGAAACAGTGATAACTAGCGAGTTTTCGAGTGACATATTACATTCATATATTCAGTTCCCACATAATCACAGAACTCCTTGAGCCTCTCTGTTCTAACAGTATATATGTAAAAGTGTGAGTACACCTTCATGACGATAGTTTCAACATCACAGCTTAAACTGTCAGCAGATGTCTGCACGTTGTTGTGTAAAACGTGCAGGACACCCTATGCCTTCAATGTTTTCATGCAATGTTGCCTTTAATTTGGTAAATACGTTGCATTTGCCTTGTCTTTTTAAACCGTCAAAGTTTGTGTTGATGTTGTCTCCACAAAATGCCACACATTTATTTTTCTCAAGATCAAACATTTCGATAGTATTCATACAAAATCTTGCAATTTCGTCAGATGTTTCATTAGGTAGGGAACTCACCTTCAAAAGTTAGGTCTGAATTCCCTGATTAATATCGAAAAACTGAACAACAAATGGAAATATTTTACTGGCCTTATGATTGCTGGCATCAGTGGATATCCCGCAGAAAGAAGACTTTTTTGACTTTTTTATGTATTCTAGGCTTTTCTTTACACTCTGCGGAGCAATAACTCCTTTCACTAAGACTGACACTTTAGTTCTTGCTGAACTAAACTTTTTTGCAATGGAAGAATCATCGAACATAATGCTGTTAATCTTATTAGTACAATCACTAGATCTATAATTTTGGTGATGTTTTACCGTGTGGTAGGCTAGTGTAAGCTCGACTGCTCGAACTTTCGTTTCTTCACTTGACTAATGTTTCACAAAGTAATTTTGTAGAGTCTTACTGCAGCTCGGTGCACTGCATCTGTTAATGTGTTTCTTCGACCTGATGTGATCAACTATGTCGGAAGGTCAACCATGACTTGTACTAATAAAACAGTTACATACGGAACTTCATGAAGAACATAATAATTCCAATCCCAAAGAAAGCAGGTGCTGACAGATGTGAAAGTTACCGAACAATCAGTTTATTAAGTCACGGATGCAAAATACTAACGCGAATTCTTTGCAGACGAATGGAAAAACTGGTAGAAGCCGACCTCCGGGAAGATCAGTTTGGATTCCGTAGAAATGTGGGAACACGTGAGGCAATACTGACCCTTAGAAGCTAGATTAAGGAAAGGCAAACCCACGTTTCTAGCATTTGTAGACTTAGAGAAAGCGTTTGACAATGTTGACTGGAATACTCTCTTTCAAATTCTGAAGGTGGCAGGGGTAAAATACAGGGAGCGAAAGGCTATTTACAATTTCCACACAAACCAGATCGCAGTTATAAGAGTCGAGGGACATGAAAGGGAAGCAGTGGTTGGGAAGGGAGTGAGACACGGTTGTAGCCTCTCCCCGATGTTATTCAATCTGTATATTGAGCAAGCAGTGAAGGAAACAAAAGAAAAATTCGGAGTAGGTATTAAAATCCATGGAGAAGAAATAAAAACTTTGAGGTTCGCCGATGACATTGTAATTCTGTCAGAGACAGCAAAGGACTTGGAAGAGCAGTTGAATGGAATGGACAGTGTCTTGAAAGGAGGATATAAGATGAACATCAACAAAAGCAAAACGAGGATAATGGAATGTAGTCGAATTAAGTCGGGTGATGCTCAGGGAATTAAATTAGGAAATGAGACAGTTGAAGTAGTAAAGGAGTTTTGCTACTTGGGGAGCAAAATAACTGATGATGGTGGAAGTAGAGAGGATAGAAAATGTAGACTGGCTATGGCAAGGAAAGCGTTTATGAAGAAGAGAAATTTGTTAACACCGAGTATAGATTTGTCAGGAAGTCGTTTCTGAAAGTATTTGTATGGAGTGTAACATGTATGGAAGTGAAACATGGATGATAACTAGTTTGGACAAGAAGAGAATAGAAGCTTTCGAAATGTGGTGCTACAGAAGAATGCTGAAGATTAGATGGGTAGATCATGCAACTAATGAGGAGGTATTCAATGGGATTGGGGAGAAGAGAAGTTTGTAGCACAACTTGACTAGAAGAAGGGATCGGTTGGTAGGACATGTTCTGAGGCATCAAGGGATCACCAATTTAGTATTGGAAGGCAGCGTGGGGGGTAAAAATCGTAGAGGGAGACCAAGAGATGAATACACTGAACAGATACAGAAGGATGTAGGTTGCAGTAGGTACTGGGAGATGAAGAAGCTTGCACAGTATAGAGTAGCATGGAAAGCTGCATCAAACCAGTCTCAGGACTGAAGACCACAACAACAACAACAACGGAACACTCTGCTTCGTAATCAAAACGACCTTTCTTAATGAAATTCCATTCCTTGGAATAACAGTCACCGAACTTGCAGGCACGTTTCGTCATTGCGTTTTACAGTACTGCAGCAACAATACCACTAATTTGAGAAAAAACTATTGCACTTTGACAAAACATCAACTACTACACTGTTCTGACAATGAGTGCGTGAGTAAGTGGCGCGACAATCGGACGGTTTCATAGCTCTGTTACAATAATACAACTTACTACTTGTTGGCCAAAGTACCGCTCAAAGTAAATTATTGCCTGAGTGTATCAATACTGATACTGTGATGACTAGTATGGAACAATGGAGATTTTAGACTAATAAACTAAAATATATTAATTTCTTGTGTTGTATTTCCTTTAACATAGCGAAATTCCAAAAATTTGAGAAAGTTTCACGAAATGTATTTAAAAACTGAATTCCGGGACTTTTGAGCGTCCCGAAACAAATTTTCGGGACACCGGAACACAGGGATGAAAACCGGGACAATCCCGGTTTTCCGGGACCCTTGGTCACCCTATTCTAGATACGTCTTATCGCTCTGTACTAAGTGACTGATCTAGTTGGTACATCTTATTTAAAGTGTCGACTAAGTGGTCTTTCTGGACTAGCGAGTCCAGTAGGTTTTTTTTTACATATGTTCTTTATATTCATTCAACACTGATTCATTGCTTTTATTGTTGCTGCGTTTACAGTGACCTTGCTTGTGCGGATGCAACTGCAAGCGCTTCCAAGCTGGAATCTGTGCAGATGTTAATTATCTGTCATACCTTCAGGTATTACAATGTTTAGAGTATAAATCATCCTATTTCTCGCATTCGGTCAATGGTCCGCTGCTAGTATGCGTTTCCGACAACCATGCACAATGCCTCTCTCTCATTTCCACTTTTGTGCAAAGTGCCATTATGCGGATTTATTTACTAATATTTTGTTTGATTGCACACATTTAAATGCTTGACCTTCATTCACAAGCAACTCACTCATACACATACTTGAAAACTACCACATATATAATAAGCATACACACAAAATTAAACATACATGAAATAAATCTTTACTAGCCATATATTTACAACTTGTACCTAATCTTTACGCACTACCCATATAAATCCTCTGTTCATTCAATAATCTACTTGTGCATTCATGGTTATGAATGGCTTTAGATCCTTGTGAGGGTATAATCCCCTTATTTTTCCTGTCTCGGGGTGTGCCAGAAGGTAACACCCGTCGTGAGGTACCTCCAAGATTCTGTGTGCCACTTTTTGTTGACCATTTTAATACTCGAAGACTTGGGATGATTCTTTAACATCGCCAAGTCTCCTCTGTTGTAACTGTAGAGTCTATTTAGCGTCCTATCATATTTTTCCTTTCTGATTGTTGCATTACGTTGCATAGCGAGTAGAACTTGTTGTAACTTCTGCTCTCTATTTATGACTCTTGGAATAAGTGGCAAAGGCTTTAGCCACTCGTCTTCAGGTACATTTGGCATCATGATTTCACAGGGCGTGCACCCAGTAGATTCATGAGGCATATTGTTACGAATTTTCTCAAATTGCTGGACCAACTCAAGCCATTTAGTTTGTTGATTTGCCGCATATGTCCGGACAAATCGATTAAAAACGCGACAACAGCGTTCCACGGGGTTCGAGATTGGGTTAAAAATGATGCTAAAATATGTTTAATGTCATGTTCTCGTATAAACATTTTCCAGTCCTGACTTTTGAAATAGCTGGCATTGTCTGTCAGCAAGGTCATCGGTTCCTGACGCTTGGTATATAGTCTGACACAATTTTTCGGACAGTTGCTTTTGTAGTGGAAGTTCTTGTGGGGAACAATTTCAGATGTTCTGAGAAAATTTCAAACACAGCTACCACATACTTTACCCCGCCTCTTGCTGTCGGCAAGGGTCCGGTAACATCAACAGCAACCATCAGTGACGGAGTTGTCGGAACTATGGGGTGTAGTTCATTCTTCGAACTGCGAGTACATGGTTTTGTTTTTTGACAAATGAGGCAAGATCTCACCAGTGTTTACTTGACCTTACGGTGCTAGTCTGGAAAATAACAGTACCTAATCGACAGATCGGCGCATTTCTTGCCACCGAAATGTCCCCAACAATCTTGAGTGTACCATATCAGATTGTTAATTGACTGTGTCGGAATACAGACACACCAGTTATCCGAAGTTTCTGTCATTCTGTGATACAAAATGTCATTTTTTATCTTATATAACTTCCAGAATTCTCCATTTGGATTGCAGCTTAGTGAATCAATTATCCCGCACCATAACGGATCGTCACGCTGCATGTGTACGATCTCCCGGCACATACGTACATATTTGTTCCGTCTGGTGGGATATTTAAGTAACAAGATTTTAAATTCCGTAAACTGTTCTACTAAGCCCGCAGACTCGGGTAATCCTCTAGACAATCTTGACAATGCGTCTGCAACCACATTGTCCGTCCCCTTTACGTGTCTGACTTAGAAGTCGTAATCCTGCAAAGCCAAAATCCACCTTGTGAGACGCTTGTGCAGTAAACGGCACGTCAGCACATAGCTGTGCGCCTGGTGGTCGCAAAATATTATTACCCTTTTTTCGATATACGTAATGATGAAATTTCTTTAGTGCCCAGATCACTGAGAGTGCCTCAAGTTCTGGAGCGGAGTAGGACCGCTCACAGGAATTTAGCACACGACTTGCAAATCCTATAATTTTAATTTCAGTTTGTTGCCTTTTGTTGTCGACTTGGAACAGACAACATCCCAACCCACAAAAGGATGCGTAAGTCGCAAGGTAAAAATCATGTGACATGTCGGGATGGTGCAATATCTTCGCCTTTTCTAGTGCTTCTTTAATTTGATCATATGCCCTCTTGCATTCCTCAGTAAAAATCGAAGGTTGATTTTTCCTGACTAGATTCAATAAGTTCTCACTATTTAATAACTGTACTGGCAAAAATCGTCTAAAAAGGAGGCCATTCCTAGAAATGCCTTCAGTTGCTTTTGGTCTTAGGGTATGGCATCTCCTCTATTGCCTTTAATTTCTTGGGATTAGGTAAAATTCCCGCTGGAGAAATGATGTGTCCTAGAAATTTTATTTCCTCACGACCAAACTTAGATTTTGCCAGGTTGGCCGTAACTCCTACTGCTGCAAATCTTGTTAACACACAGTAAAAAATTTCCATACGTTCAGACCAGGTTTCCGTTGCTGTGAGGACATCATCCACACGCCCCGTTATCTTTTCTAAAAGATCGGGCCGTAATACTGTATCCAGTGCCACAATGGACACGTCCGCGCGGTAGAAATCGAACTGGAAACCGGCGAATATAAACGTGGTATATTTCCTCGAAGCTTGCGTCAGGGGCACCTGCCAGTATGAATCTTTTAAATCAAGGCTTGTCAAATACTTGACACCTTGGAATTTCTGTATTTGTTCCTCTATATTTTCAGGTCTGGTCCGAACGGGTATTATTATGTTGTTAATGTCCCGTGCGTCCAATACTAATCAAAAGTGGTATAAATTTCTCTGAGCACTATGGGACTTAACATCTGAACTCATCAGTCCCCTAGAGCTTGGAACTACTTAAACCTAACTAACCTGAGGACATCACACACATCCATGCCCGAGGGAGGATTCGAACCTGCGACTGTAGCGGTCGCGCGGTTCCAGACTGAAGCGCCTCGAACCGCTCAGATACAGCAGCCGGCCAATACTAATCGCACGCTGCACTCTGTTTTCATGACTACTAACAGCGGACACTATATAGCGACATCGAAGGTTCGATTATCTGCCAACGCAGCATCCTTTAGATCTCTTTTCCCCACGGTTGGTCTTTTCGACCACGGTATAGAGTAGGTAGCACGGCAGAATGTTTGATGGGACTTAACCTGCATATCAAATTCATATCCCTTAATGATTCCTGGTTTCTCTGAGAACACTTTTACAAATTGGTTTAATACATGACTTACGTCAGCTTGTTGTGACAGGCTGAAGTAAGACGATTCGGCTAGTTTTTCTTCAGATTGTTGGTTGATAGTGACAGCTTCCCACTCCCAATCGGGTTCCTGTTCATTATAGGCTGCGTTCACACTGCCGGCCGGGCCGAGCCGGGCTGACGCGTACTGGCTCGGCTCGTGCCTAGCCAGCTTAGGCCGACGAGTAGTGCATTCACATTGCGCGCCGCGCCGAGCCGGGACGGCGAAATGGGGGAAAATCCACTTCTCCGATTTTCATGTTTTAAAAATTCTTAGCGGTATGTAAGACTTCGCCACATCGTTTTATGAACTTATTTTTTCCTTAAAAGCGTTACTTACGCCGTGAAAAAAGAAAAAGTCTACTTTTCGTTTCGCGTGATTTCTTAGTTTCGTAACGCTTCCCAACCGATTTTGAAGAAAGTATGCGGCTAAAGAATCTGATTTTTGTACACGTGGTAGTGCAACATCTTAGCTTCGTATTGAATCATTTATCTTTCCATATTTCTTAACAGTCATTGTGAAATGATGCTATTTGTCAATGTTGTGCACTTGATTTACAAATCTTGTAGTGAAAAAGTTATGTAGCGGTTAACTTACTGTTAGATCCGTTTTAGACAATACATTGTTGGGAATGAAATGTAGCTAAAAGTACCAAAAAGTTTTTGAAATGATAATGATACTGATATCTGTCTCTGGTCTCAAGTAATGCGAGCTATTCAGTGGCGTCAGTGCCGCGTCCGCAAGCCACGGAGTTCGCGCGGTTGCAGCTTGGTTTAGTGTAGTCATATAATGCATGACAGAAAAGAACTAATTACTAGTGATCAGCGCAGACCTAGTGCCGGTCCCTCTTATTATTTTAATGGTCTCATTCTCTAGATAAATCCAAATTTATAAGAATTTTTCCCTCGGCTACTGGACAATTCATCTGCTATGCTTTTATAATTGGCCACACGTTGCATCACAAAAGACAAACAATTATTTGTCATCAACATCCTACAATTAGTATGATGTACATTTCGTATTTCGAACTAAAAGATAACTGAAGCGCAATTCTGTAGTCTCGTTGTCTACTTTGACAGAAAAAATAATGGAGAGTTAATGAAACTACTGTAGATCGGCACAGATGTGCGTTTCATTGTTCTTCATTGTTTTTTTTTTCTTCCTTGGCGGGCTGCGCTGCACTGTCAAGGTAATCCCCACTCTTTGGCTAAATGGCTGGCGGGAGGCCAAGTAAATAAATTTAAAAAGATCTCCACCCTTCGACAGCTGACAAGCAAGTCAGTACAAAACGCAGCTGCAGTCAACAGTTGCTCGCCTTTAGCTAGTCTGTGCTGTCGTGTAGAACAATGTCTTCACTCTTTTATTGGTATTGTTTTGACTCTGCAGTAACTCGTCGAGTTTTGAAGTACAGAAGAACTAGGAGGTTATGGATTCATCCTATGAATAGCAACAGACATTTAGGAGAGTTTTTTTATTTATATGAAGAACTTAAAAACTGTCCTGAAAAATTTTATTCAAATTACAGAATGAATCATAATACATTTCAGTATGTGCTGCAGAACATTCAAGACAAAATTTCTGAACAGAACACAAATTTTCGCAGAAGTATAACAGCAGAAGAAAAATTGTGTATAACGATAAGGTAAGATTCGTTAGTACACACTTTTTGGTTTGCAGTAGAACTTTGTACAGCATTCGCTACCTCCAGTTAATTGTAGTCATGCTTTTGTATTTTAAATTTCACAAACGCTAACCTCTGAGGGGAAGAGAGTTTATGGGACTCCTGAGAATCATTAGGAAGTAATTAGCTTCGTCATTTTGGGTAATGTCTTGCTGTGCCTTCAACGAAGAATCGCAGAAATACTCCTTCAGAATTTTCCAACTTTTTTCTTCTTTTTTCTTCATGATGCAGCGCTTGGCAGCGGTGATGGTTCATCATGTGGAGCCACTGATGACCTCACAGAATTCTTTTCATTACCTTGTAAGATAGACAGATTGATAGGCGAAGAGTTTTGAGATAATGCCCTTTGAGTCAGTGGTTCTATCTCCACTGATAAGGAACTGCCACAGCATGACTTTACAATGCATTATCATCTGGTAGGGACACATTTCCGTCCCTCAGTGACACTCATACCTGTCTCCGTTTACAAGTAAATGCGAACTATTCAGTGGCGGCAATGCCGCGATTGCTGGCAAGCTATTGTTGTAAATGCATGTAAATACGGTAGATTAAATAAATGAAATAAAAGTAATTTCGCATGTATCATCATAGTAAACGTAATTTTTCCTCACTGATTGTGAAATGTGAGGTAACATCTCAAAGTAAAAGACGTGTGCAGTCACACTTGTGAAGAAAGCAGAAGGGAGACGTGTGATGCGTGTACTGCGGAAGCTGTAGCGCTGCTCCACAGGCTCGCGCCTGCGGTGGGCTCGCGCCGGCAATATTAAACACTCGGAATGTCGTCGGCTCGGCTCCGGGAGGCTCACACAGTGTCGGCGCGGCCCGGCCGCCAGTGTGAACACCGCAATTCAAAACCATGTGTTTGATATCGAAGCGGGCGGCGGCCCGGCCAGGCTCGGCTCGGTCCGGCCGGCAGTGTGAACGCAGCCTTACTGTTTTGATTGGTTATGCAGTCATTGATATGCAATGTATCTGGATCATTTACAGTTACTCGGACATTCCGGCAGTAATTTATATACGCGTCCGGAGTCCTTATCAGTGCCAGGTCAGTTTGCCGGTTGCCATAGGATAAAGTGCAGTTGGCCCGGGAGAGATCAATTCTAGCCTTCATTTCCCGCAGCGCATCAAGTCCCAGTATGTAAGGCACTGTAAGATTTTTAACCACAAGGAATGAGTATAATATGGCTTCTTTTTCCGTGGCAATCTCAGCCTGCACCTGATTCCTTATCATTTGCACTCTGCTCCGTAGAGCACCTACAACCTTACAATTTTCCACTGGAAAACTGTGTAATTTCTTTACACGATCTATACATTTGTATAACTGCTCATCTATGCATGAGGCACTCACCCCTGTATCAAGTATTACTGTCACTTCTATGCAGCCTGTACATGTTCTACCTCCTGCTGTTCCGCCGATCGCGGATCAACTGTTAATTCTTCTTTCGTATCGCTTCCGTCATTATAACGGAGTAAATGCACACCCACTTTCTGCCTGCCGCCCTCTTTAACTTTGCGGAACGTCTGGGAAGGGCTTACATAGGTCGGCCAGAGTTTGACGATCTGTCGCACCGTGCCGATATTTGGTCCGTCACGTCTATGATTCTCATCCCGTCTGTCACAGTTTGATATGTACCATGCGCGATATACACATGTGGCTGACTATTCGGTGGCTGAGGTGAGGCCGGTGGCATCGGAATAACGTTAATATGATTGACAGGCACATGACCTGTTGACATGGCTTATTGTGCCTGCCAATTCGCTGCCCCCTGTCCGTTGCCACTGCTCATTGTTTGTTCTCATGTTTTTGTTTACGAAATTGGAGTTCCCTCTCTCTTCGCTCCTTCTCTTTCGGTTATAATTGTCTCCCCCCCCCCCCCCTCTTTTTGGTGGAGACTAGTTCATGCTGGCATACTGGTTCGCCATTATAACCACTGCTACTCCAGTTGTTATTCGCAGGCGGCCCATTATTAATTGAGTTCACCTTCTTATGGAGGTTCTCTCCATGCGAATATTCGTTATTTTTGCCGTAACCATTTTTACGGGGGTTATCATTACCCTGATTTCTTGCTTTATTACCATTTTGACCGTTATTTGAGTTCCCTTGCTCATTCTGCCGGGCATCCTCATGTATTAAGTCCAAAGGATCTATTGTTGCCATGAACAGTTACAGGTCGGTATCAGTTACGTGCACTAATTTTTCCCTAATTGCTAATGCTAATTTAACTTTTAGTATTCGTAAAGCATATTTCGAGGGCGTGGGTTCATCCCAATACCTCGTCTCGTACAAGCATCGTTCAAAGTATTTCCTTAGATTACCACAATGAGGGTTAAAGGGTTCAGGGTTGTACACCTGTTTACAAATCTAGACCAGTACCTGGCTAGGAATTTGCTTTCAAGGTCCGAGAACGTCGGACACTGTTCCGCGATCTCCATCGCCCGCAGTGCCGCGTCTCCCGTAATAATGAATGAAATCACGAACTGAATTTTTTGGTGTTCAGTCCACGGCGCAGGTAACACATTTCGAAAACTTTTTACGAAAATCAGGATGCACGCTTTTCTTTTCATCGTTAAATGTTTGAAATTTCCGGTGTTTGATTAACGATTCTTCATGTTTTATTAGTGCTACGGTTGGTAGCATTCCGGTCTCGTTTGCAGCGATGTACCTGTATAATTCATCGGCGAGAGCTGTTACATTCTCTCGCAGCCTGATTTTTCTAACCCGCATATATTAAGTGGTACATTTCCGTGCGGCACTTTTGTTGTAGGCTCCGCAGTTGCTCACGCTAACCAGGGGACCACGGTGCTCCTGTGCTCACGTTATCCGTGATGTTGCCTATTTTGCGCATGGACTACTCACTTTGTATATGTTGCTTATTTTTTTTCATAGTTCCACACTTCTTCCTGTTTTCTCGAATGATCTGTGTTCGGTTTTTCAAGGCCTATCCACTGTGCCAACTTATAACTAAATGTGAGGGGGGTGCGATGGGGAGGTTCCCTTGTAAGTAGAGTCAAGAAATCAGCTGTTGGTGCGGGTACTTGCACATTAGCTGTTAATGGAGTAGCATCATCTTTCCCTGTCCCTGCAGCTGAGTGACCTCTCCGCTCCTCTGAGCCAGATCCTCAGCATTGCCTGATATGTTATCTTCACAGGCCGCTCACCTACCTGTCTAGGAATTTGAGAGCCTGCCATTTCGAGTGGATTCTTTACTGAAAATTCCTGTACATTATCATCTGTATCATACCCAGACATATTCTCGCTCTCTACTAGTTTTTCCTTCCGTGTCTTAACCATGTTTGCATAAATTTACACTCACTAACTGGATACAAATGTACACAGAAATCTGTTTCCTCCAAAATGTGACACACACGAGAAATACACAAAATGTACAAAACACACAAAAAATACTGAAATAATCTAATGAAATCTTACTAATTACTACAAATGAAGCTATTACCTATCTTTTTACACTCACTTTATGATGTAATCCTTTACAATACTTCTTGTGTACTGCAAAAAAATCTATCTCTACTGAAATATAGTTTTGGTGTCAATACACACACAAGTTAACCCATCGTTACTTGTACTTCAGATTATCTGAAATCCACACAGCTGATTGTGTGACCCCTATTTTAAATACTATTCGCTGTCTAGCAAATTCTAGCACTGATTCACTCTGTAGTATCAAGTTATAGTAAATGAATCTGACCAGTTTTCACTGTGATTCACTTTATCTACCCAATTATGACAAATTCGTGCCCAGAAAGTCACCACAGTGCATGGCCCCCGGGTTCCTTCCTCTTCTAGGTTCCAGCCAAACATGCACTTACACCCTTACTTTTAGTAATTAGTATTGCTTGCTGCTGAGTGTATCTCAGTTGAGACAATTGTATGTACTGATTCAGCTTCAGGTCCATAAATCTTCACTGCCTCAGTCTCGTACAAGTGAAAGTTTTTATATTGGGCACATGGAACATTGTTACATATATGGTATTACTTCTTGCATCATACACATCATTACATACATATAAATATTTACGAACACTTTTGTAAAATTTTCTAATAAATACGATTATACCTCTGTTAATTATATATATTCTCTGTATTTCTGTAGATAATGTTGGTACATAAAAATTCGAGCCCCGCGTTCTTAAGCGCCACTTATCACGATATAACTATATATTTTTGTTTTTACAATTATATTTTAAGATTTTGGTTGGGATGTCGTTAAATATTATGGGCTATAATGAGACTTTTAATTAACTTATACCGCGATAACACTCGTACGGACAGCGGCTGCCCCGAAGTACGTAGGGTTTAATATTTTTAAACAAAGCGCGCGACTCACTGCAAGGGCGTACCCAGGATCTGAACTGGGGGGGGGGGGGGGGGGCAGGTCATACTAGTCTCAGGAAACAAGGACCCGAGACAACATACAGCACTTCTTATTAAATAAAACAGTAAACCAGTGAAAAACTGCTTTTAATAAACACTTTAAATACAAGAATGCACTTGCACAATTCGAGAAAACATGCAGCATTTCTTATTAAATAAAACAGTAAACTAGTGAAAAACTGCCAATATCTTCCTGGAGGGAGGAGGGGGGGCAGCTGCCCGCCCCCCCCCCCGCCCCTCGCTGGGTACGCCCATGACTCACCGCCTTCTAATAGATAGTTTGCATGAGCGCTGCTATTTAGAAAAGAAAATATACGTATTCTTACGCAAACTGTAATTATTAATATGGGTCTCAGGGGCTACTGATTATTTATGTACCAAATTTCACAAAGATTAACTGAGATATTGTGGAGCTTATTAAATGGAATGATTTTCAATATTTCTTGGTCATAATTTGCAAGGCAAAACTGGAGAGAATCTCATCTGCCGTTAAGTGCCCAAAATAGAACTTACTGAAATCATTCAGTGCTGTGAATTTAGTTAATGAAATCTATCACTACTCTTTTTAACTTTGAAATTAATGAAAGATCAAAACTGAGAAGTCTCTCGCATTTACATTTAATATTATAACATAAATTATTAATTATAAACGATAGCGTAATGGCCGACCAAATGCTGCTAGGGAAGAAGAGCTCCCTGCAACTCGAACTTCTAAAAAAACTTGGTTAATGAGAATTAATGATTGCAACTATGAGAGGTGACAACTGAGTCAATAATACACACTTTCTAATAAGAATTTCTATTATATTTTGCAAAAATTCAGCAAAAACTTACGTAAATTATCATCCAGCGCTACAATGGCGGCCTACTGCTAGACGAAACAAAAACAGGAGAGAGAGTTCAATCAAAGCATTGTCTCTGATCTTCATGGCCTATGTTACACAGAGATTATACAAAAAACTGTTCTTTGTTAATCACATCGATATTTGTGTTTTGATAATAATAATTTACATTCTTTACTATTTGTTATACACCGCGCAGACGTACTTAGTCCTTAAATAATTTATGATTCACACATCTCATAACAAAAACTTCTTTTCCCTTTCTCCAAATGTCCATTTATGCGACGTAGCGTCACAAAGCCTTCTGGAAATCTAGGAATATGGAATCGATATGACATCCCTTGTCGACAGTACTCAGCTAGCTGTGTTGCACAAGAACGATATTTGCTGAATCCGTGTTGGTTGTGTATCAATAAGTCATTTTCTTCAAGGTGATGCATAATGCTCGAGTACAGAATATGCTCCAAAACCCTACTGCACATTGAGGTCAGTGATATGGGTCTGTAACTCAATGGGTTACTCCTATTTCCTTTCTTGGATATTGGTGTGACCTGTGCTACTCTCCAGTCTTTAGGAAGAGACCTTTCGTCAAGTGAGCGATTGTATATGGTTTCTAAGAAAGGCGCTATTGTGTCCGCACACTCTGAAAGGAACCTGATTGGTATCCCATCTGGACCGGAAGACTTGCCTTTCTTAAGTGATTTGAGTAAATCGCAACGTCTAAGATATCTACTTCTATGTCACTCATGCCAACAGCTGTTCTGGTTTCGAATTCTGGAATATTTACTTCGTCTTCTTTCGTGAAGGAATTACGGAAAACTGTATTTAGTAACTCCGCTTTAGTGGCACCACCATCGGTAACATTTCCATCGCTATCGCGCAGTGACGGTATTGCCTGTTTTTTGCCACTGGTGTAATTTACATATGACCAGAATCTATTTTGGGTTTTTTACCGTATTTTGAGACAATGTTTAATTGTGGAAACTATTAAAAGCATCTCGCATTTGACGTCCGCACTAAATTTCGAGCTTCCGTGAAACTTATCCAGTCTTAGGGATATTGCGTTCTACTGAATTTGGCATGCTTTTTTCGTTGCTTTTGCAACAGTGTTCTGACATGTTTTGTGTACCATGGTAGATCAGTCCCGTCTCTTATTAACTTATGCGATATGAATCTATCTATTGCTGTCGATACTGTATCTTTGAATTTAAGCTATATATGGTCTACACTTACATAATTAGCTTGGAAGGAGTGGAGACTCTCTCTTAGGAAGGCACCAAGCGAATTTTTGTCTGCTGTTTTAAATAGATATATTTTGCGTTTATTTTTAGTGGTTTTGGTTGATATGGTTTTGAGCCTCACTACAATGACCTTGTGTTCACTAATCCCTGTATCCGTCATGACGCGCTCTGTTAGATTAGGAATATTTGTGGCTAAGAGGTCAAGTGTGTTTCCGCAATCATTTCCAATTCGTGGGGGCTCATGAACTAATTGTTCAAAGTAATTCTCAGAGAAAGCATTTAGTACAATTTCGGAAGATGTTTTGTGTCTGCAACGAGCTTTGAACATGTGTTTTCGCCAACAGATCGAGGGTAGATTGAAGGTTCCACCAATTGTAACTCTATGAGTGGAGTACTTATTTGTAATGTGATTCAAGCTTTCTTTGAACAGTCGGGCTATTATATCATCTGAGTCGGGGGGTCGGTAGAAGGAAAAATGTCTCGCGGTTAAGGCGCTCAGTCCGGAACCGCACGACTGCTACGTCGCAGGTTCGAATCCTGCCTCGGGCATGGATGTGTGTGATGTCCTTAGGTTAGTTAGGTTTAAGTAGTTCTAAGTTCTAGGGGACTGATGACCACAGGTGTTAAGTCCCATAGTGCTCAGAGCCATTTGACCATTTGAAGGAAAAATGGTTCAAATGGCTCTGAGCACTATGAGACTAAACATCTGGTGTCATCAGTCCCCTAGACTTAGAACTACTTAAAACCTAACTAACCTAAGGAATCACACACATGCATGCCCGAGGCAGGATTCGAACATGTGACCGTAGCAGCAGCGCGGTTCCGGAGTGAACGCCTAGAACCGCTCGGCCACAACGGCCGGCCGGTAGAAGGAGCCAATTATTATTTTGGTACTGTTGTTGAGTATAACCTCTACCCATAGTAATTCGCAGGAACTATCTATTTCAGCTTCCCTACAAGATAAACTACTACCAACAGACACAAACATACCACCACCTACTTTATTTAATCTATCCTTTCTGAACACGATTTGCGCCTCTGTAAATATTTCGGCAGAATTTATCTCCGGCTTTAACCAGCTTTCTGTTCCTATAACGATTTCAGCTTCAGTGCTTTCTTCAGCGCTTGAAGCTCTGGTACTTTTTCAACACAGCTACGACAATTTACGACTACAATACCGACTGTTGCTTGGTCGATTCTCGTCGTTTCTTTGCCCTGTACGCTTTGAGACTGGAGCCCTTTTTTATCTTTCCCGAGACTGTCTCACCTAAAAAACCACCCAGTCCGCGCCACACAGCTCCTGCTACGCGTGTAGCTGCCTCCTGTGTGCAGTAGCCACCTGATCTATTTAGCGGAACCCGAAACCCCACCAAGTCGAGGAATCTGCAGCCTACACGGCTGCAGAACCGTCTGAGGCTCTGATTCAGACCATCCATTCGGCTCTGTACCAAAGGTCCGCAATCGGTCCTGTCGACGATACTGCAAATGGTGAGCTCTGCTTTCATCTCACTAGCAAGACTGGAAGTCTTCATCAACTCAGATAGCAGCCGGAAACCAGAGAGAATCTCTTCCGATCCATAGCGACACACGTCATTAGTGCCGACATGAGCCACCAACTGCAGTAGGCTGCACCATATACCCTTCATAGAATCATCTCGGATGACTCTCCCCGGTATGCACACGGAGTGCACATTGGCTTTCTTCCCGTCCTTAGCTGCCATTTCCGCAAGGGGTTCCATCATCCGCCTAACATTGGAAGTCACAATGACACGCACTCTCAGCCTGCTGAGAATTTTTTCGGGTCGTATGGCCGTGATCCATGGAACTCTTCAATCCCTGACGTTTCGTCCAAGGCTACGTTGGACATCATCGGAAGTGCTCCTGGTTGTGCTGACTCTTGCTGACTGACGAGTCGGATGTCGAAGAGAGGACTAAATACTGTGGAAAGTGGGCGTGGTCTGGATTTCACGTGATAGCAGAAATAAACCTTGTCAAAGATAAACAATTTTTTTAACTATCGATCATAGTACGCCAAATATAAAAACTTCTCATTAATTCTGTAGCACCACAGTCCATATATGACTGAGTTGCGAAACCATGGATGAAGGGTATCAGACGGATGCCATATTCCTTGATTTCCGGAAAGCGTTTGACTCGGTGTCCCACTGCAGACTCCTAACTAAGGTACGAGCATATGGGATTGGTTCCCAAGTATGTGAGTGGCTCGAAGACTTCTTAAGTAATAGAACCCTGTACGTTGTCCTCGATGGTGAGTGTTCATCGGAGGTGAGGTCATCATCTGGAGTGCCCCAGGGAAGTGTGGTAGGTCCGCTGTTTTATATCTGCGTAAATGATCTTTTGGATAGGGTGGATAGCAATGTGCGGCTGTTTGCTGATGATGCTGTGGTGTGCGGGAAGGTGTCGTCGTTGAGTGACTGTAGGAGGATACAAGATGACTTGGACAGGATTTGTGATTGGTGTAAAGAATGGCAGCTAACTCTAAATATAGATAAATGTAAATTAATGCAGATGAATAGGAAAAAGAATCCTGTAATGTTTGAATACTCCATTAGTAGTGTAGCGCTTGACACAGTCACGTCGATTAAATATTTGGGCGTAACATTGCAGAGCGATATGAAGTGGGACAATCATGTAATGGCAATGTGGGGAAGGCGGATAGTCGTCTTCGGTTCATTGGTAGAATTTTGGGAAGATGTGGTTCTTCTGTAAATGAGACCGCTTATAAAACACTAATACGACCTATTCTTGAGTACTGCTCGAGCGTTTGGGATCCCTATCAGGTCGGATTGAGGGAGGGCATTGAAGCAATTCAGAGGCGTCTCCCGGTATAACGGAGCTGGTCCGCTCTGAGGTAAAAGCTGCGCTTCGCGATAAAGACAATCTCGATCTGATAGCAGGCACTACATCAGGTACAGTAACGGCAGCAGTATTGGCCAAAATGCGTGAAACTGTTGAGGCCAGTACTGCCGAAATTACAGCACTAAAAAAGTCTTGTGTCTGAATACGAGAAAAAGGCACGAGAGTTGGAAGTAAAACTATCTGCCGCAACAGACGAGCTAGAACAGTACCAAAGGCGAAATAGTCAACGACTGTTTGGAGTGGCAGAAAACAAGGAAGAAGACATAGACAACCTGCTTATACAGGTTGCGCGTGAAAAATTAGGCGTTGAAGTGACTAAGGCAGACATTGACAGGAGCCATCGTGTGGGACGAAAACTACCAGGTGCTACCAAACCTCGTCCAATAATAATTAAATTTGTCTCATACCGAAAAAGGGCAGAGATCTTTACCCAGAAGAAGAGGTTAGCAAGGACAGGGGTTACAGTAAGGGAAGATCTGACACACGAACGGCTAAAGATTTTAAACAGTGCCATATCCCATTTCGGTCTTCAGAATGTGTGGACTCAGGATGGCAGAGTAATCATTAAGACAGCGGCTGGAAAGAAGACAGTCACAAACATGATAGAGCTGAATAGTATTTAGTGAAGCTACTCGAGCCAAAAGTGCAAACTTAACACCATTTGCAAATTGTAACAGCCCTATACTCAGATATACTGTCTTGTAATTGTATTAACTTTTCAATTATACCCATATTTTGCACCTTCAACTAATTGTTTTTGTAACTATATTAACTTTTTACTATTTTTTGTACTTGTAGCTCTAACGTTTACTTAATTTTAGTTACTGCTAATACTTTTTTCACTTTCTCAGTTTATTCTCTTCCATTCTGTAATAGTACCATTGCAATTATTAGTCTCTCCTTTAGTTCATTAATCACCCATCTCTCCGGTTTAGATTGTTCATAACAAAAATCACTATCAGTATCACTTAAGCAAATTTCAATCTAATTGTAGCTTCCTACGATAATCACTACCAGTATCACTTTAGTAAATTTCAATTTTACTCTAGCTTCCTACGATAATCTATTAGTTATTAAGCTTACTTCTCTCTGCTGACAGCATCGGCCTCTTAAATCACTCCCCTTTCCCTTATTTCCACCCTAAGCTGTTTCAAATACGCTAATTACATTTCTCCTCTTACGACAGAGGATACACAGTGACACACAGCCGTCACTATTTTGGTCATATTCTCCTTGCACCGAATACCACTAATCCATTTTCTATACTCCTGCAACCTCAGGAAATCTCTCGCAGTCGCCTTTCTTTCGGCACTCGCGGAGTCACAAACAGGACGCGCAAAATCTCGGACACCCCTGTGTTATGTCACTTGGCGGAAGCACCGGCCAGTGCCCCTCGCGGCAGGTAGTGCCTAACAAAGGGACAAACCAGTCTGCCACCCTACTCCAGGCTGCTCAGCGGAACGCGTCAGAGCTTTTAGCAGCTCACTGCAACATCCAGTCTTTGCCTGCACATTACGAAGAACTTAGCCTCCTCTTCAACCAACTAAACTACCACGTAATCCTCTTATCCGAAACGTGGTTAAAACCACACATATCCTCTGCATCTATTCATCTCCCAGGGTACACATTTCTTAGAGCAGACAGATCAAAAAGGGAGGTGGCGGGGTCGGCGCGTATATACGAACAGATCTCAAAGCGAAAGTCTTATGTACGTCAAATCCTGCTGAAGAAAAAGAGGCTGAATTCATGTTCATTGAAATAAATATACAAAGTCGGAAGTTTTTGACTGGCGTCGTGTACAAGCCGCCAAAAATAAGCTCAATGAGCTCCTTTCAGTCGGAATTACATGCACTTCAGTGTCAATACGAACATGTCATCATAATGGGTGACTTGAACACAGACCTCCTAAGAGACACTCCCTTCGCAATAAACCTAAGAAGATTGTTTAGTTGCAATAGCATGAACATTCTTCCATTACAACCTACACACCACACGGCGCACAGTCATACTCTTATAGACGTAATCGCAACGAAACAGACTGCCAAAGTAAGAGATGTTGGTCAAACATCGGCCCCTGGCCTCTCAACACATGATGTAATATTCCTGGCCTACTCTGTGCAGCCCCCAAGGATCAAATCGCGTTACATAACTTGTAGGAACATGAAACGTATTGACTTTGACGCTCTAACAGCCGACTGCTCAGAAATCTCATGGCATCAAATAATCAGAGAACCTGCAATCGACGGCAAAATTAATGAACTTGGTGATAAACTCACTGCCCTCTACGACAAACATGCACCTGTACGCACAATCCGTGTAAGAAAATCTCCTGCTCCATGGCTGACAGCTAAATTACGTCAAATAATGAATAATAAGGATGCTGCCCACAGGCGTTTCAAGGCAGATCCGAAACCCGAGCGTTTCGAAGAATATAGAAAGCTACGGAACAGAGTGAAACAATGCATTCGCAATGCTAAAATCAGGCACGCTCGCTTCCTTGTATGCAGCGATCTGACGCCCACGACTCTATGGAAGAATCTCCGTAGCTTGGGGGTCGGAAAGGCAAAATCGGAAATTACTTTTCATGTGTCAGCTAACGAATTAAATGAATTCTTTTCTGCACCTCTGAATACCCACACGGCTGATAATTACCGTCCACAACAATCCCCAAACAGGATAACTAAGAACGATACCTTCCATCTAAAACATGTAACAATAAATATGGCAAGAAAAGCAATAATGAGAATCTCTTCTGATGCAATAGGCAATGACAGTATCAGTATAACCATGATTAAGAATGTTGCCGATGTCTTAGTACCTGTCTTAACTGACATATTTAACTTTTCCCTGGTGAACGGGATATACCCCACTGCATGGAAAAGAAGCATAATTCGACCCATCCCCAAGATCGAAAACCCGCAAGTGCCTAGTGATTACCGACCAATTAGCGTACTGCCTGCTGTTTCCAAAGCACTTGAATATATTGTTCATGATCAAATCACTGAACACCTGCATGAATTCAGCCTATATGACAAATTTCAATCCGGTTTCCGTAAACATTACAGCACAAACACTGCTCTAATTAAAGTAACTGATGATCTGAAATATGCCATCGACAACCGAAAGGTAACAATATTGACGCTACTGGACTTCAGCAAAGCTTTTGACACTGTAAACTTTAACATATTGCTCAGAAAAATGCAACAGCTTAATTTCTTAGATAGTGCAATGAGATGGTTTGAAAGCTACTTAAAAGACAGACAGCAATGTGTTGTCTGCGTAAATGAAAAATCTTCCTGGAAACATGTTTCCTCGGGAGTGCCAAAAGGATCAGTCGTAGGACCTCTTTTGTTTTCTTTATATGTCAACGATATTTCGTCGGTTCTGTCCTACTGTAAATATCATTTCTACGCCGACGACCTCCAGCTCTACCTAAGCGTCAGACCTGAAGATATAAACACTGCAATCGCTCAGATGAATGATGATCTGTCTTCAGTAGCAACACGGGCGAAAAACCTGGGGCTTAAACTAAATGCAAAAAAGACGCAAGTAATCTTAATAGCCCATCAGAAATTAATAAGTTCAGATTTCCGCGAACGGCTGCCTCCTATTCTGCTCGACGGTACTCCAATACCATATCAGAAAACACTTAAGAACTTGGGTGTAACTTTGGATTAGCATCTCAACTGGGCGGAGAATACAGTCGCAGTGTGCCGGAAAACGTCCGCTTGTCTCTATGCTCTCAAAAAGTTTCGGAACATATTTCCATAGGACTTGAAACGCCAGCTCGTGCAAGCACTCGTTCTACCGAACCTCCACTATTGCGATGTAACTCAACAAGGCATGAGTAGTGAAAACAAAAGACGGCTAGAACTAACCATGAATGCCTGTGTGCGTTACACCTGCAACATTCGCCGATATGATCATGTTAGTGCTTCATAATCCCAGCTAGGGGGGCTGCGGCCGGACAAATTGCGTGACTACAACACTCTTATGTCTACTTCACCGACTCCTCGTCGCGCAAGCACCCCAGTACCTTGCTTCACAGATTAAACACCTGTCATGCCATCATAATCGAAACACGAGGTCACTCGTATATGGTATCCTAACTGTGCCCACTCACAAAACAAAAACTTTTGCAAACTCCTTCTCAGTTGCCACTGTCCGCCTCTGGAACAAAATGCCCCTTACCTTGCGCAAAATTCAATCCCCTGCTGCTTTTAAGAAGAAGTTGAAGCATTTCCTACTATCATACTCATAACGTTCTCCACAAAATTAATGTACAAGGCCCAATCCTCTCATCTGTCAAATAGCAAAGCTAGCGTCTCCTATCGTGCGCCTGAGATGCCTTCCTCTTCACCTATCTCTATTAGCCACGCAATTTTCTTTTCCTTTATATTTCCGTAATTATGTTTCATCATGTCTCTATTCTTCTCCTCCCTTCACCATCAGTCTCCCTCATACTCCCTGCTGCTAGTACTCCTATCTAAAATCTGCCTCTTCAATAATGTCTAATTATAACAGTACTTATGATCTACGAATATAAACTCTACATGTATGTATTTTTCCAGATGTGCTTCGTAATTGTTTATTTCACTTTTTGTACTAGATGTAGTTTAACATGCCTACTAAAGCATATGAATGTAAAATAAGTAGAATGCCTGGTTAGATGTAAGAGACGGCTTCATGGCCCTAATCTTGCCAGGTTAAATAAGTAAATAAATAGATTTGTTACGGTAGGTTTGTTCATCACGCGAGTGTTACGGAAATGCTCCAGGAACTCGGGTGGGAGTCTCTGGAGGAAAGGAGGCGTTCTTTTCGTGAATCGCTACTGAGGAAAGTTAGAGAACCAGCATTTGAGGCTGACTGCAGTACAATTTTACTGCCGCCAACTTATATTTCGCGGAAAGACCGCAAAGATAAGATAAGAGAGATTAGGGCTCGGACAGAGGCATATAGGCAGTCATTTTTCCCTCGTTCTGTTTGGGAGTGGAACAGGGAGAGAAGATGCTAGTTATGGTACGAGGTACCCTCCGCCGCGCACCGTATTGTGGATTGCGGAGTATGTATGTAGATGTAGATGAAACTCAGTGATATATGGACTGTGGCGCTACAGAATCGATGAGAAGTTTTTATATTTGACGTACTATAATCGATAGTTAAAAAAAATGTTATCTGTGACAAGAAGATGTCCAACGTAGCTTTGGACGAAACGTCAGGGATTGAAGAGTTCCATGGACCACCGCCATACAACCCGGAAAAATTCTCAGCACCTGAAACATCCGGGTTTGTTGAAGAGCTAACAATGTATTTTAAAAATTTTACCTTACTCTTGTGACATCCAGTTTCAAAAATTATATAGTTGTCAATAATTCCACTGCCCAAACATTATCAACTAAACATCTATCATCATACATTTCCTTGCATATTTTCTTATAAACACATCATTTCATCTCATTTTACAATGCATGTCCTATCAACACAGAGTCTCCACTAAGAACATCATGTCCATGCACCTCCCGAACCATTCCCTAACTGCTAGTCCGTCCAACCACAGAATCTCTTGCCGAGAGCGCAGAGCGCTGTCAGCGATATTAACACAGTCTCTAGCGCTGACAACATACAAACAGGCTACTTACACCGTTTGCAAAGTTTGTAAGCCGATGTCAAAATACAATGTGTATTACTGTTTCTTATTATCTTACCGTTCATTTAAGACTGTAGGCTGAGATGATTGATCTCATACTTGACGCTTTGAGGGCTGTTGTGACCCTAACGTGTAACGGGCAGTCAGATGAAAACGAGACAGGTGGAAAGAAAGTAAGGAAACTGTGTATCACTTCAAACGCCGTAGCGGTTGATACTGGGTGATTATAATTAAAGTGGAGCTGCTCAAAGAGTCCAGTGTGGGCTATAATTAAGATGTTGTTGTTGTGGTCTTCAGCCCTCAGACTGGTTTGATGCAGCTCTCCATGCTACTCTATCCTGTGCAAGCTTCTTCATCTCCCAGTACGTACTGCAGCCTACATCCTTCTGAATCTGCTTAGTGTATTCATCTCTTGGTCTCCCTCTACGATTTTTACCCTCAACGCTGCCCTCCAGTACTAAATTAGTGATCCCTTGATGCCTCAGAACATGTCCTACCAACCGATCCCTTCTTCTAGTCATGTTGTGCCACAAACTTCTCTCCAATTCTATTCAATACCTCCTCATTAGTTATGTGATCTACCCATCTAATTTTCAGCATTCTTCTGTAGCACAACATTTCGAAAGCTTCTATTCTGTTCTTGTCTAAACTATGTATCGTCCATGTTTCACTTCCATACATGGCTGCACTCCATACAAATACTTTCAGAAACGACTTCCTGACACTTAAATCTATAATCGATGTTAACAAATTTCTCTTCTTCAGAAACGCTTTCCTTGCCTTGCCAGTCTACATTTTATATCCTCTCGACTTCGACCATCATCAGTTATTTTGCTCCCCAAATAGCAAAACTCCTTTACTCCTTTAAGTGTCTCATTTCCTAATGTAATTCCCTGAGCATCACCCGACTTAATTCGACTACATTCCATTATCCTCGTTTTGCTGTTGTTGATGTTCATCTTATATCCTCCTTTCAAGACAGTATCCATTCCGTTCAACTGCTCTTCCAAGTCCTTTGCTGTCTCTGACAGAGTTACAATGTCATCGGCGAACCTTAAAGTTTTTATTTCTGATCCATGAATTTTAATACCTACTCCGAATTTTTCTTTTGTTTCCTTTACTGCTTGCTCAATATACAGATTAACAAAAATGGTTCAAATGGCTCTGAGCACTATGGGACTCAACTGCTGAGGTCATTAGTCCCCTAGAACTTAGAACTAGTTAAACCTAAGGACATCACAAACATCCATGCCCGAGGCAGGATTCGAACCTGCGACCGCAGCGGTCTTGCGGTTCCAGACTGCAGCGCCTTTAACCACACGGCCACTTCGGCCGGCTACAGATATAACAACATCGGGGATAGGCTACAACCCTGTCTCACTCCCTTCCCAACCACTGCTTCCCTTTCATGCCTCTCGATTCTTATAACTGCTGTCTGGTTTCTGTACAAATTGTTAATAGCCTTTCGCTCCCTGTATTTTACCCCTGCCACCTTCAGAATTTGAAAGAGAGTATTCCAGTCAACATTGTCAAAAACTTTCTCTAAGTCTACAAATGCTAGAAACGTAGGTTTGCCTTTCCTTAATCTTTCTTCTAAGATAAGTCGTAGGGTCAGTATTGCCTCACGTGTAGTTAAGATATGGCAGCGAAAGATGGCAGATAATCTAATGCCTTAATGCAGATCACTTACACTGGAAAAATTAGTTCCAGTTTCGGGCACCAGGTGCAAATCTGGCAGTGTGGATGGAGAAAGACGTATAGAAATGTTTCCGTATGTGATGGATTAGGAACGGGACGCGGGCAGAAAAGGTGAAACAAATGATAAAGGCATAATGTCGATTTTATTATTAACGGCCACTTACACAGATAGTTCAATATGAGCACTGGGGCCGTAGACGAGATGCTGTACCAGATTTGCACCTGTTGGCCGAAATTTGAAGTAATTTTTTCAAGGCAAATCGGCCCCGAACTAACTCATTAGCACACTGACAAGTTAGCTGCCACATAATAATTACTGTCCACATTGGACCTCTGAGAGTATATGCAGTTTAGCTATAACCACCCGGTACATTTATTCCACAGTGAGACAAGATGGTCATTGCCTTCATGGAAAAATCTCAGCGGTTGTCTGCTGAACCACGTGTGTACCCCAGTCGTGTACCTCTTCGTACGAAGCAAATCGACGGCCTCGATTATCTCTCTTCAAGGCACCAAAAATACGGAAATCTAGTGGGTAGAGTTCGGGGCTGAATGGGGGATGTGTAAGGGCTGCCCAGCGAAATTTTTGCAGCTTAGTCGAAACAACCTTGGCAACAAGAATAAAAGTGCAAATTGTTTTTGCCTTGCGTATTATGATATTCTGGATTCCAGAAACAACGATCTTGCGAAACTCAATTTGCCCCGTTCGCCCATGGGTTTCGCAGGGTAGTCGACAACAGCATCCAGAATCATGTGATTCACTATTTGATAGTGTGTGGCAGAGGGTACTTCTGGTACCACTAACTGATCCTCCATCCTTGTTCCGCTCGCTAGTGCTGCGTAGGAAGAATGATTGTCGGTAAATGTCTGTACTTGCTCTAATTTCTCGAGTTTTTTCGACGTCGTTATTTCTCGAGGTGCATATGGGAGGAATCAATATTCTATACGGTTCTTCCCGGCAAGTAATCCCTCGAAGTTTCTATAGTGAATCTCTCCATGATGTACAACGCCTCTCTTGTAGCGTCTACCACTATACGCAGGTCACTCCAAAAGAAATGCACACTATTTTTGAAAAATACAGTTTTCATTCTGCATGTGTGAAAGTTTTACAGTGTGTAGATGCATCCTTCCTGTTTGTTTTCAAACTTAGTTCTACCTGTTCCCGTGAGTGGCGCCGTCACAGCATGTCTTCAAGATGGCTGTTACACTTGACGTTCGTCAGAAGCAACGTGCTGTCGTAGAATTCCTGTGCTGTGAAAACGAGACAGTGGGAAACATACACAAGAGGTTGAAAAAGCTGTATGGAGATGCTGCTGTCGATCGCAGTACAGTTAGTGGGTGGGCAAGCAGGTTACGTGATGAAAGTGGGCACGGCAACATTGAGGATTTTCCTCGCAGCGGCAGGCCTCGAGCTGCACACACTCCAGACAATGTGCAGAGAGTTAACGACAACACTGAAACACCCGCCTTACAGTCCTGACATGGCTCCATGTGACTATCATCTCTTTGGGAAACTGAAAGACTCTGTTCGTGGAACAAGGTTTGAAGATGATGAATCCCTTGTGCACGTGGCCAAACAGTGGCTCCAACAGGTTGGTCCAGAATTTTACCTTGCGGGTATACAGGCGCTGGTTCGAAGAGGGCAGTTGAGAGGGATGGAAATTATGTGGAGAAATGAAAATATTGTTCCTGAAGGACGTATCTACACACTGTAAAACTTTCAAACATGTAGAATAAAAGATGGATTTAAAAAAATAGTGTGCATTTCTTTTGGCGTGACCCTCGTAGTTTGTCGAGCACCTCTTTAATGCTCTCGCGCCGACTAAACGATCCCGTGACGAAACGCGCCGCCCTTCGTTGAATCTTCTCTATCTGTTCTATCCGTCCTACCTGGTAAGGGTTTCAGATTGATGAACAATACTCAACAATCGGTCGAACAAGTGCCTTGTAAGCCCTTCCTTTTTGGAAGTGTTATATTTTCTTATAATTCCTCATATGAATCGCAATCTGGCGTTTGCTTTTCCTACTATCTGTTTTATGTGGTCATTCCACTTAAGGTCGTTCTGGATAGCTACTCCTACATTTTTATATACTGTTTCCAGCAATTTGTCATCAACAGCATAGTTGTTCAGTAGGGATTTCTTTTAAAGTTAAAGCAATTACAGCCCTCGGTCAAAAATTTAATTCTTTTCACCAGGTTTCGACACTTCTGTGAGTGGCTTCACCAGAAATTAAATATTGAAATTGGCCTAGAACATAAGTACAAAATTATGGGAAAATTTTTATATAAAAGTGTAAGTACTGACTAGCAGTATAAGAAAGAAACAGTGTTTACATGACACGTATAAGATAAATATCAACCGATAAGGCTTTAGTCACAAAAATTATTTAAAAAAGAACTCATGGAAGGCGAGCCACTATGGGCTGCTCATACACATAAAGCCACAGGTAGCAACAGACTGAGGCGCCCACGTTAGCAACTGCGAGTCGGTGAACACTACACCAAGAGTGCCATCTAGTAGCCGTAAATATCACTAGGCTACTTAACATTTAAAATGAATGTTAAGATGAACAGTATTTAGTACATGAACTAACAGGCAGTTTTATTTGACAGCAGCAAACATGGTAACTTTTTATGTAAAAATGGTTCAAATGGCTCTGAGCACTATGGGACTTAACATCTGAGGTCATCAGTCCCCTAGAACTTAGAACTACTTAAACCTAACTAACCTAAGGACATCACACACATCCATGCCCGAGGCAGGATTCGAACCTGTGATCGTAGCGGTCACGCGGTTCCAGGCTGTAGCGCCTAGAACCTCTCGGCCACAACGGCCGGCCCCACGCTAAGACCATTGCTCATCAAGAACGGCGAATTGTTAGATGAGAGCACATGTTCCGGGTTTCCTGCGGGACGTATAACAGGGTACATATAGTGTGGGAGTGAAATGGTGCAGCAGCTAGAAACTTTCTCCAAAGTTGAAGTACGTGGGGCTGTGCGATTCTTGTGGGCAAAACATCTAAATTGGACACATATTCACCGTGAAATGCTTGTCGTATGCAGTGTCATGTCCAGCCGTACGGAAATGTTGCCAACAATTTGACCACAGACGTGGATGATGGTGATCGAGAAGGAAGGCCATCGACAGCGGCCACAGGCGATAGTGTCCACTTAGTCGAGGAACTGATTCCCCGCCGGCCGCAGTGACCGAGCGGTTCTAGGCACTACAGTCTGGAACCGCGTGACCCCTGCGGTCGCAGGTTCGAATCCTGCCTCGGGCATGGATGTGTGTGATGTCCTTAGGTTAGTTAGGTTTAAGTAGTTCTAGGGAACTGATGACCCCAGAAGTTCAAGTCCCATAATGCTCAGAGCCGTTTGAACCTTTTGAACTGACTCCCCGGAACCGCAGATTTTCCAATGACGAGGACGTGTACACACCGATTCTGAAATGGCTCCGTCTCGAAGAAGCGGACTTCTATCGTCGAGGAACTGAACAACTGGCAGAACGTTCCGACCTTCATTTACAGATGTTTTAAGGGATACTGAAAAATAGTGTCGTGTAACTGTGTCACTATTAAGTGTTGTGTAGCAGTCAAAAAAAGTTACTTGAGCTGCCATAATAATTTGTAATACGTTTTTATGTCCCCCGTACATTCCTTTCATAGCTGGCTTTTCTCTTCTGGAGGTGTAAAACTTTTCTTTTATGCTGTAATGCTCTTAGATTTTGTTGATAATTTATAGGTACAAGATTTATACAAAAATATTTACCCTTTTCAGTATAGACTTCGCACATCTGGCGTGTTTTATGGACTAAACTAACTAATCTTTAACAAGTAAAGTGGTCATCCAGTAACTAACGTGTAATATAACAATAATAATAATATTCATATATACAGTGAACTATAACTAACCAACTACTTCCATACACTCTTGCGGTCACAAGCTGCTGCGTTCTGTTACATTGGCTTGTTGATAATGTTGTAGTGAAGCCGAACAGTTGGGAGCACTTGTAAATGACGAACAGGTTGAATATGCACAAATGAGGTTTCCAGTGGAGAAAAATGTTTCTGTTCCAACTAAGAGACAGTGAAATTTAATGTACACGATTGTTGCCAGTGGTTGTGAAAGGGATATAGGAAAATAGGGAAATTGTAACAAAATGCAGTCAAACCTGCAGAGAATCGACACGTGGTTCAAGAATAGGCAGTTGATTATCATTAAATATAATATATCGTTTTGCATAATAACAACATGCTGAAAGAACCTCTATAGCTCGATATATCAGATACTGGAAGTAGTAAAATAGCAAATCATTTAAGAGTTTGCTTTTGGAATGTTCTCAGGTTTTAACATAGAATTGACGTGTTGTAACACATGAAGCTGTTGTATAAATTTGTGGAATTGGACATGCGCTCAGTGGCAACTGTATTTTCTAAAGAGCTTGAGATCGGTTGGCAGTGAACAGTCCCGACACTGATCGTCGGTCTTAGTCGTTTGGAATCTTGTTATGCTCCAAAGCGACCAGTGTTCTCGTTCACCGGGTGACTAATGTCTCGCCCCGTGAGCTTATCTATAATAGAAGACTGCTCCCGGTCGTCCATCGTGGAGAACCTCGTCTGTGGCGTGTGTAGTGGACTGCGGCGGGAGGGGGGCTGGGGCACTGTGAGGGGGGGGGGGGGGGGTGAGTCAGGCCTGCTCCTGGTTTCCCAGCAAAACAGCTCCTGTTCTCCGCAGATTCAACAAGTGTCTCGCGAGGGTCCCTGAATGTACAAATACTTGAAAATCTCTAATAAGTCGTAACATTGCGATTGCTTCCTAACGTCGAAGAGTTTCTATATAAGCGCCGAGCGCTTCAGTCGAATGCTATCGCAGCACGCAAAACATCACAGTTATGTCTCTAAACAATTTTGTAATTTGGAATCACAAATGAGTAAATTGACACGAAAGTGTGGTTTATTTCACAATAACAATCGCTTCGTAACAAGGCCGTGAGGAAGAAGCTTTCCCCGGTGGTGGTGGTGGGGGGAAATTTATAAATTGTCTGCTTTAAAGCTATTGCCAAGTTCCAGAGTCCATTTGCAATTACGAATAAAGTTAATTGCCTATCATGTTCAGTGGCTAACTAGAGCTGAGTTCGAGGTATCTAATTAAAAAGTTCACTTCGGTCTAATGTAAGGTAGTCCTCTATCTAAATTCTAAACGACATTATAGTTGAAGTCAGTGTTTCGATTCACTGCGTCGTAGTAGATCGCAATTATCAATCCTTGAAAAGCAATCTAAACGAACAAGTCTGACCAGCTTCGGCTAACTCTCGTAAGGTAGTGACAATGGGTCAAATTAACCTTAGCCATTACTCACGATTCTCGAAGAGTACTCACACGAAGTATTCTTGGAGATCGTTGATTCTACTTTGCTAATTTTAATATAATGATTTTGCGATTTACTATGATATTGAGTTTGAATTTACTGAGAATCTAGCCGGCATGATGGCCGAGCGGTTCTAGGCGCTACAGTCTGGAACCGCGCTACCGCTGCGGTCGCAGGTTGGAATCCTGCCTCGGGCATGGATGTGTGTGATGTCCTTAGGTTAGTTAGGTTTAAGTAGTTATAAGTTCTAGGGGACTGATGATCTCAGAAGTTAAGTCCCATAGTGCTCAGAGCCATTTGAACTGAGATTCTACCTTTCTTTTGTAAGCTGATAAATTACTAAGTATAAGGTTCTTGTTTCAATTATTGGTTATTATCCAAATAACAGTGTTAAATGGAACGTTGGTTACTTGTTCGCTTTTCATGGAATTTGGAATTTGTGTTGGGGAAATTTTTGGGGTATTGGTTGCTATTTTTTCTTTTTTAATTTTTCGTCCGAGTAACTGACATTACAAACTGGAGCCAGTATTAAATAACCCGTGTCAGTAGAGCTCTGGTTTACACTTTTGTCAAAGGACCTGAAGATGGTGTAAGGAAACACCGAAACTGGTTGTGTAAATAAATTAAATGCAAAAGAGATGGCTGCAGGTGTTTTCATTTTCATTTCAAACTAAACAGCCGAAGTCTCTGTAAACTACTAAAAGGATGGACTCACAAAGATATAATGTTTGAAAACGTTTTGCAGTAAAAGTTCATTTCAGAAACGAAACACTGAAGGTAGTAAATAACAGCAGTTACAAATTCGAAATTATCCACGTTTCTCTTTTTGTCGTCTTGGCTCAGCACTCGTTGTTTAGCAAATAATATCTTGATTGTGATGAATTTTTGAACTAGAATAGTTCTTTATTTCGACAAAATGCTTTCTGTTTTATTTCAAACCATTAACAGTATTCACCGTAACAATACGATGCAGTTTGATGTAAGAGCTTGTAACGTTTTCTTCTTAATTTTTTTATTTATGTTTACCTTTTTATTCACATTTTCAGCACACGCAGGCTCGTATAATGAATGTAATCTCATTCGGACTTTTTTTTCTACCGCCGTTAAGTGCCTACAAGGAACAGCCATTGTGTGCGCGTGCATGTGTGTGTGTCTGTACGTGGCTTTTTTTAAAAGTTCATACATAATAACAATCTAACGTGACACGTCTTTCATTTTTACGTTTGTGACTGTCGATAACTATCGTGTTATCTGAGCATGTCCAGTACAGAAATTAAAGAGTAATCTGCGGCAAAGACGCTGAAGCTGGTATTGTTTAATAAATTTAGGTCAAAGTCTTTCTTCCTTTTGTTCTTTTGTGCATCTTACTCCAGCGCATAAAAGGAAGGTTGAATAATGTAAATAAATGCGTGGGAATGCTGCTAATACAGGGTGATCAATCCATAACGCAACCGCCCCACAGCCAGCCTGCGGCGGCGTTGCTTCGCTGGCGAGGCCTTGGTTTCTATAGAGGCCTTGCGCAGGTCAGATAGGCGACACAATACGGTGCGCCGAGTGAAAGTGTTTCACGTGAAATGATGGAATACCAGTATTCTGTTCGCGAAAGAGTATTCGTGTATAATTCGTACTTGCATTCAGAATCAGTGTGTGCAGTAATGAGATTATTTCAAGAGGAATTTCTATAAGTTCAAGGTCCGATTCATCGACTGATAAATAAATTTCGTGAAACGGGACACGTCCACAACCACGTACAGTAGTCACAGGAGAAACTAAAGATAACACAGGATGTGCTCTGGAAAGGTTTGCAAAAAATAACTTCGATATCTTTCTCAGGAAATGCAAATTTCCTATGGCTCTGTTCAAACGGCTACAAAGGTACTGAAGGTACAGCCCTATAAAATGAGTGCAATGCAAGAGCTTAGTCCATGTTACCCTGCAAAAAGACTGAAGTTAAGTGAATGGATTCTGAATCTACATCTACATGATGTAGATTCTACATCTGCATCTACATCTACATGACTACTCTGCAATTCACATTTAAGTGCTTGGCAGAGGGTTCATCGAACCACAATCATACTATTTCTCTACCATTCCACTCCCGAACAGCGCGCGGGAAAAACGAACACCTAGGTTAAACCTTTCTGTTCGAGCTCTGATTTCTCTTATTTTATTTTCATGATCATTCCTACCTATGTAGGTTGGGCTCAACAAAATATTTTCGCATTCGGAAGAGAAAGTTGGTGACTGAAATTTCGTAAATAGATCTCGCCGCGACGAAAAACGTCTTTGCTTTAATGACTTCCATTCCAACTCGCGTATCATATCTGCCACACTCTCCCCTATTACGTGATAATACAAAACGAGCTGCCCTTTTTTGCACCCTTTCGATGTCCTCCGTCAATCCCACCTGGTAAGGATCCCACAACGCGCAGCAATATTCTAACAGAGGACGAACGAGTGTAGTGTAAGCTGTCTTTTTAGTGGACTTGTTGCATCTTCTAAGTGTCCTGCCAATGAAACGCAACCTTTGGCTCGCCTTCCCCACAATATTATCTACGTGGTCTTTCCAACTGAAGTTGTTCGTAATTTTAACACCCAGGTACTTAGTTGAATTGACAGCCTTGATAATTGTACTATTTATCGAGTAATCGAATTCCAACGGATTTCTTTTGGAACTCGTGTGGATCACCTCACACTTTTCGTAATTTAGCGTCAACTGCCACCTGCCACACCATACAGCAATCTTTTCTAAATCGCTTTGCAACTGATACTGGTCTTCGGATGACCTTACTAGACGATAAATTACAACATCATCTGCGAACAACATAAGAGAACTGCTCAGATTGTCACCCAGGTCATTTATATAGGTCAGGAACAGCAGAGGTCCCAGGACGCTTCCCTGGGGAACACCTGATATCACTTCAGTTTTACTCGATGATTTGCCGTCTATTACTACGAACTGCGACCTTCCTGACAGGAAATCACGAATCCAGTCGCAAAACTGAGACGATACCCCATAGGCCCGCAGCTTGATTACAAGTCGCTTGTGAGGAACGGTGTCAAAAGCTTTCCGGAAATCTAGAAATACGGAATCAACTTGAGATCCCCTGTCGATAGCGACCATTATTTCGTGCGAATAAAGAGCTAGCTGCGTTGCACAAGAACGATGTTTTCTGAAACCATGCTGATTACGTATCAATAGATAGTTCCCTTCGAGGTGATTCATAATGTTTGAATACAGTATATGCTCGAAAACCCTACGGCAAACCGACATCAATGATATAGGTCTTTAGTTCGACGGATTACTCCTACTACCCTTCTTAAACACTGGTGCGACCCGCGCAATTTTCCAATCTGTAGGTACAGATCTATCGGTGAGCGAGCAGTTGTATATGATTGCTAAGTAGGGAGCTATTGTATCAGCGTAATCTGAAAGGAACCTAATCGGTATACAATCTGGACCTGAAGATTTGTCCGTATCAAGCGATTTGAGTTGCTTCGCACCCCTACGGTATCTCCTTCTAAGAAACTCATGCTAGCAGCTGTTCGTGTTTCATATTCTGGAATATTCCACTCGTCTTCCCTGATGAAGGAATTTCGGAAAACTGCGTTCAATAACTCCACTTTAGCGGCACAGTCGTCGGTAACAGTACCATCGGCACTTCGCAGCGAAGGTATTGACTGCGTCTTGCCGCTTGTGTACTTTACATACGTCCAGAATTTCTTCGGAGTAACTGACCACTTAACTTTCTTTTCAAACAAATCATGGTTCTACCTAACGGATATGTTAATTTGCAAAATAATCGATACCGGAGTTCTGAAAAACTTAACTTAATACACGAGATCACCTTGCATGATTAAAAAATAGCCGGCCGGAGTGGCCGAGCGGTTAAAGGCGCTACAGTCTGGAACCACACGACCGCTACGGTCGCAGGTTCGAATCCTGCCTCGGGCATGGATGTGTGTGATGTCCTTAGGTTAGTTAGGTTTAAGTAGTTCTAAGTTCTAGGGGACTTATGACCACAGCAGTTGAGTCCCATAGTGCTCAGAGCCATTTTTTGATTAAAAAATAGGAGTGTTGTACGTCATTAGCTGTGAGAGAATAAGAGGCCCAATTTTATCCAGGAAACAGTTATCAGTGAGATATATGTCGAAAACATTTTACATCCTTTTTGGTCATTTAACACCTGCGTGTTTTATTATCTCCAGGATGGGGGGCATTAAAAGAGAAAGTGTACAAATCAAATTAACAAACTTTAGATGAACTTAAAACTAACGTTCATCGAGATATTGCTGTCATTTCTCGGAGGGAACTGCAGAGTTTAATAAGCAGTCTCCGAATCAGGTGTCAGAAATGCTTGAACAACGAAGGGAGGCAGTTACAGCATCTCCTTGCTTAATGCACTTGCTTAATTCACGCGGCAAACCATATCATAGGCCGGCCGGTGTGGCCGTGCGGTTCTAAGCGCCTCAGTTTGGAACCGCGTGACCGCTACGGTCGCAGGTTCGAATCCTGCCTCGGGCATGGATGTGTGTGATGTCCTTAGGTTAGTTAGGTT
This sequence comes from Schistocerca piceifrons, assembly GCF_021461385.2. NCBI lineage: Eukaryota > Metazoa > Arthropoda > Insecta > Orthoptera > Acrididae > Schistocerca > Schistocerca piceifrons. Next base: position 497,114,854 of record NC_060139.1, on the reverse strand, counting down.
TAAGTAGTTCTAAGTTCTAGGGGACTGATGACCTCAGTAGTTAAGTCCCATAGTGCTCAGAGCCATTTGAACCATACCATATTTACTGCGGACTTACTGTCAGCCGCACCGCCCGCAGCAAGGCGGGAAACTGGTTACGTTAACGATTGATCACCCTGTATGAAGAACATATGATCAATATTCATCTTTTGGATTTGCAACACTTACACATTTTTTAGTGTTTGCAGTTAAAATTGTTAGATATAGGTTTACGCCCTTTATGTAAAACACGGTTTTTTCTCGTTGCCCAAAATTGTTTCGGCACCTCTGCGCCATCATCGGTGGGTTTTGTTTATTGAACGACTTGATTTTACATTATATTGTTTCGCAGGATTTTTTGAATGTTCTTGGTTCAAATGGCTCTGACACTATGGGGCTTAACATCTCAAGTCATCAGTCCCATAGACTTAGAAGTACTTAAACCTAACTAACCTTAGTACAGCACACACATCCATGCCCGAGGCAGGATTCGAACCTTCGACCGTAGTAGCAGGGCGTTTCCAGACTGAAGCGCCTAGAACCGCTCGGCCACCAGCGGCCGACTTGAATGGTGTTCTGCACAGATAACTTGTCATGTTTCGTTATGTTGATGCTTCTTTCGTGTTCTGAGGGCACTGCACACTCGTATTGAATCTACTTTTTGTATTTCGGTTTTATAAACGCCGTTTCATTTCACAAAAAGTGTACAACATGGTGTAAACTACATTTTGTGAAGTTAAAAGCGTTTATAAAACTGGAATTAGACGATGTAGATTTAATATGTGTGTGCAGTGACCTCAGAAGACAAAAGAAGAAGAATCCGTCAAAAGTATATATTTTAGAGCCCGTGTTTACAACACAATTATTCCTAGTTTTGATCCATACTACCTCCTCGCAAAAATGGAAACAAAGATCTTACAATAGAAGAGATTTGTTTCACAGTACAGCATCGACCATAGAAAGTGCTTATAGCTCTTAACGCATGCATTTTTCAGCCAATTTTAGTAGACTTCTTTTGGCTTCGAATGATCGTTCCTATCATAGTCCTGAATGGTGATCATTTCACCTGGGACATCCTCTACACACCGTGATTCAGTTGCCCCTGCCCATCAGATTTATGCAGATTAAAGGTAAATTATTATCCCTACAGGCATAATTAAGAGGGCCTTTTGCAGGAAATTTATAGTTAAATTTTATACAGAGGTATGTTCTCACGGAGGTCACGGCTTTAGAGTTATTCAAAAAAAATTTATTTGAAGGTCTCTCTTGTACGTTTGTCATGAATAATTCTAAAACTACGGCCAGTAGTGAAAATGTATCTTAGTACAAAATTTAACTACATTAAATTACCTACGAAAGGGCCCTGTTCATTTTTTTAGTAGGAATAATAGTTTGCACGCAGCGAGCGAGAGTGTATGAAAATGTTGCAGGTGGTATTTGAAGGTGTTGCGCGCTGCAACAAACCATGTGGTAGGGACAGCTGATTCACCCTGTATACCGAGTGGCTATAATTGAACTTTCCCTGTTAACACGTTATAACTCCAAAACTAATTACCGTACGAGGACCTCACTTGGTAGCATTAATGTCAAGGATATGGGGAAGAGAAATAATGCAGAATCAGTTCATTTGAAACATCATACCATTACATACCGGTACCATTACTGCTACAAAAGAGGCTCAATATGGCACCTATCAGCGCCCAGATGGGTCTGAAAGCGCAGGATTGCATTCTGCACAGCAGAACGAATCACGTCCATTGGTATACTGGTTACCTCTCTTGATATGATGCGCTTCAGATCAACACATGAGTGAATGTTCCCCTGGTAAACCCTGCCCTTCAGGTAGCTCCACAACCAGAAACCACAGGGAGTGAGATCAGGTGATCGTGCCGACCAAGCATTTGGAAACGGTCAGCCGATAATTCGATCGTTTCCAAATGTGTTTCGGAGAAGCAGATGAACTTCACGAGCCATGTACGGTGGGGCCCCACCTTGCTTGAAAACTGTTGAGTTTAATCCGTATCTCTCCTGTAAGGCGAGTATGACATGCCCGCGAAGCATATCGCAGTAACTCTGGCCTGTCAAACTGCACGTCTTTGGCCTTTGAGCCACAACTTGTTCAAAAAAGAATGGGCCAATGACAAACGTAGCCGTGAAGCAGCACTGTACAGTGACACGCTCACCATACAGAGGAACTTCACGCACAATGACTGGAGGTGAAGCTCCCCACATTCGGCACTTCTTTGTGTTCACCTCACCCGTCAGAGAAAAATTAGCTTCGTCTGTCCATAGCATGGTCCAGGGCCAGCCCTCGTCAACATCAGTCCTTGCGAGAAAGTAGAGAGCAAAGTCAACAAGCCGTTGTGCATTCTGATGTGCAAGCTGCTGTGCGATATGGATCTTGTACGGATACCATGTGAGAGTGTTTCGAACCCCTTCCGTACAGTGGACCACGAGATGTTCAGCTGTCGTGACACAGCACGCGCACTGCCTGACGATTGGGCATTGCGCGCAGCGTTGTCTGCCATAGCAACAGCGATTTCATCAACCACTTGCGGTGCAACCGGTGGTCGGCCTCTTCCCGGAGCGACGCACAGTTCGAACTTCTTCATCAAGCTCCGCACAGCAGGTGGAGAAAGAGGACCCTTTCGTAATCCTTTCAGCCGGTGATATTCCCGAAGTGCAGCTGCAGCGTGACTGTTGTTTTGATAATAGAACTTCACCAATAATGCTCTGCTCCTTTTGTCCAATCTCATGCTGACACATCAACAAGTGCACTGCTACTGGTCAGGTGTGTGAGACTATGAATCGCGATGACTGATCACGGTACCTGCTGGGAGTAGTTGGAACTGAACGGTGGCTCTGTGACGCATGCTACGAAGTATGGCAATAGTACGGAAATTAGTTTCCGTGTTATAACGTGTTAAATAGGGAAAGTTTAGTTATAACCACCCGTTATAGTAACAGTAACCATTGATCCACAGAGAAGCCGTTTCTGAAATAATTACGAATATTTGTTTGCGACTTGCCACTGACTTCAGAATGAATAGTCATCTTACGTCATACAGATGTATTTGGAATGTAAACTGTTCACTTAACTGCCACCATCTGCTTGAGCTCAAATTACACCCATGGCCTTTGATACCTTAATAAGAAATGCAATAGTGCTTCAGCACGTTACATGATACAATATAGTGTTCAAAACTGGAAATTTGTGGTAAGGTCTTATGGGACCAAACTGCTGAGGTCATCGGTCCCTAAGCCTACACACTACTTTATCTAACTTAAAATAAGTTACGCTATGGACAACACACATTCCCATGCCCGAAGGAGGACTCGAACCTCTGACGGGGAGAAATATAGTGTTCACTGGTACCTGTTAAAGAAATGTTTGACGTGTCGTCGCGGCGTTTGCATGAAATTCTACACTCGTCTCTGCAGTGAGTTACGAATTCTTTCAGACAGACTCGGACCATCTCGCAAATGTAAACAAGATTGCACAGTTCGCTCTTCCAGTTCCGCAATCATAGCAGCGAAGTGCTGGACATTGCAGTTTTGAGATGACCTCCAAATAGAAAAATCCTAGACTGAGATCAGGTCATGTACGTGCCCAAGGTACAGGCCTAGCTCGATTGTACGATGCATGAAATTTTAGTCCTATTTACATAGGGACTTAATCGAGATATTTACATTTCAGTTACACTCTAAGACTCACACACACCAACAAACAAACAAACAAGCAAAACAAAAACGACACACCACAAGAAATTATCCAAATGCGATGGAAATCGGTAGATGTGGTATACACGTGCAGAGAAACAAATGATTAGAATTTCAGAAATATATCCAGACACGTCTTAGATGGTCGTCAGGGCTCATTTCGAAGCGGGACTCATCGCTGAAGACAATTCTACTTCAGTGAATGAGATTCCAGGCCGCAGAGGTGTCTGGAGATGACCCGGACACTGATGGGATACCAACCCGACTGTCGCCCACTATGCAGAGCGACACCCTGGAGTGATGGTCTGGGCTGCCATTTGTTTTCATAACAGGATCCCGTTGCTTGTCAGTCGCGACGCACCTGCAGCACAGCGGTACGACGACGACGACGTTCTACGCCTCATTTTGTTGCTCTTCATGGCAAGTCATCGTGGGGTTACATTTCAGGAGGATAATGCCGACTCGCACACGACGAGCGTTTCTACTGTTTGTCTTCGTGCTTGCCAAGCCCTACCTTGGCCAATCAGAGCGCCTGAACTCACCCCAACTGAGAATGTTTCGAGTATTAGGGCAGGGTTCTCCAAGCAGCTAGAATGTATGACGAACTAACGTGCCAATTGGACATAATTTGGAACGATATCCCTTAGTAAGGCATCCAACAACTCTGTCAATCAACGCCAAGCTGAGTAATTGCGTGCAAAAGGGCCACAGGTGAACCGACGTATTACTGACTTTCTGAATTTGTGAAACTCTTTCTCTTGAATAAATGATCCAAATTTTCTGAAATTGTAATAATTTGTTCGTCTGTTCATGTTCGTCACATCTACTTATTTCCGTCCCATTCGGATAATTCCTTTTTCGTGCATCGTTTTTTCTTTGTCTTTAGAGAGTACAGTTTTACCAACTAGGACGATATTTCATACTGAAGTCAGTCATGGCTCCTAACCACATATTCATTGTTATCTAGCAGATGGCTAGTATTTGGGCCGGCCAGTGTGGCTGTGCGGTTCTAGGCGCTTCAGTCTGGAACCGCGTGACCGCTACGGTCGCATGTTCGAATCCTGCCTCGGGCATGGATATGTGTGATGTCCTTAGGTTAGTTAGGTTTAAGTAGTTCTAAGTTCTAGGGGACTGATGACCACAGATGTTAAGTCCATAGTGCTCCGAGCCATTTGAACCATTTTTGCTAGTATTTGGATACTTGTTGACTGCAATGGGTTTGCTTGTGTTATTATAATATAGTTTCACATGCTGTTAATTATTATACCGAGTACGTGTTTGAAAGGCGGAGTAATTTCTACCAGTCTTGGTACAAACATTATTTACTAAGTAGAAAAAGTGTTGTTGAAGTGTCACCTTTTCTTTTCTGATCTGACATTTCAGTATGTGAATGTCAGACTATTAACCATGGTAACCATGTGACTTGGCAGCGAACCACTCGTTGCCGGCGATTACATGACTATCACATTGTAACTGCGACATGCGCTCTCTGCGCTGGTTATCCTTTGGTATCAAGTACTGTGACACATCCATGTGTGGAATAGTTAGTAGCGGTTTTGGAACTGCTCAGTACGGATAAGTTGTGAAGCGAATTGTTAGTGAGCGATAAAAAGTATTTTGCCATTTCATTTTAAAAATGAACTGTCAAGAAGAAGGAGTTAAGTAAAAGTCCTCATCACGAGATCGCTGATGAGACTCAAATCAGACTGAGTATACTACTTGTTTCATTAACCGGTCGTCAAAATTTCAGTCACGACGGTAAAATCTGAGACTCTTGCCACACGATTCTCTCGTTGATCAATTTTTTCAGCAATTATTGTTAGTGTTAAATATGTTATGTGCAGCCCAAACTTGGGCAGGATGTGGGAAGGGCGATCGCATGAGTGTCGAATTCCTAGTTTTTAGCGTCACTAAGCTGATTAGTGACAGTCCTAACGACGTTTAAGTCCGCATTTACGGGAATAAACCGAGCAGAAGTCTGTAGAATCATCTGGAATTTTTTAGAATCAACTAGAACTCTGTTTATCTTTGAAGAAGGAACTGAACATTCAAGAAATGTTACCGTGCCCTTTATTTTGTGAGAACACATTCATCTTCCTGTATACATACATATATATGCCCATGGTTATGTGCTAGTTTTGGAGGGGGGCCGGGTGAAAGTGTGGGCTTCCTGTATACATCGAACCGTGACTATGTACGAGTGTTGGAGGGGTCGCATGAGTGTGGTCAAGAATCAATTGCCGTACTTAATTTTAATCCCTAAGTACAAGAGATGGGAATATCGAACACACCTATTCGGAACAACTATCCCAGCAGGAGTAGTGGTGGCCCAAACTTTTAACTAACAGTTCTAGGTCGAACCTTTTGTGTTATAACCAGGCAATACGTTCCAAAAGCTTTTAAGTCTGGTTAAGAAAATCATTTTTATTCGAGTTGTATAAGATTTATTAAAATCCTAAACAGTACGTTGATACATTCTTCAAGAAATAAGAATCTATTCAAAAATATAATCTTTTACAGATTATTTGCAATTAAAGGAGAAAGACGATTATTTATAATGTCCCGACTTTTTTAAAAAATATAATCTTTCAAGGCGTTGATGTTGATAATAACTGGAACCGTTTCTTTCATCTCTTACAGAAAAATATCTCCACAAAAACTACATTTATTTAACTCGTCACTGAAAACCTCATGCAGCTACACAAAAAATTAAATGTAAAATTTCTAAACTTCACTTTCTTAAAGTACCTATATCACATTTGCGTGACTTGCCTTCACAGGACTACAGTCAAGAATGCACAACACACTTGAAGCTGTTTACGTGTCACAACTTCCGGGTTGGAACGGTGGAACGACCTGAAGTCGAACGTCCGTCCTTGTTAGCAGTTACTGGTAAAACGAAGGAAGGTGGATTACAGTCGAACGTCCCGTCGACATCGAGGTCATCAGAGACGGAGCCCAAGCTCTGATTCGTTAAGGAAGGGGACGGAAATCGGCCATGCCCTTTCATTTTTCTGGAGCGATGTAGGGAAATGGCGGAAAAGATTGATTTGGATTGTCGAACGAGGGTATGAACCGTTGACGTCCAAAAGCGAGTCCACTGTGCTAGCTATTGCGACACCTCGCTCGGTTCGACGAAACGGACAGGTTCCTGTCGCTTATTAGCAACCTGCAGGAGGCGGGTCTATTAACGAGTCGCAGGCAATGGCTACCGTACGGGAAGGCTGCTATGGAACATTTCGAAGAAACAAACAACTTCCAAGAATGTGAATAACGCGCAGCCCTGCGGAACAGTTGCGATGCAACATTCCGATGATACGAGTATGATGCAAGCGCGCAAGTAACTTCCTAATGCACGGAGCTGTGCGCAGTAGTTTGTGAGCGGGAACTCCGAGACCGTCGGTTAACAGCGACAAATCCCGAATGGTACTGATTTGTTTAAAATTAGTGAAATTTTAAGAGCAGGCAGAAAAGCACTGCAATAAAAAGCAAACAGTTTTCACACTGCTAGATGAATGGTGAGAATCCGCTTATCTGTTGGTGAATCCTATCCTGTTAATAATTTAGCAGGCCCTGCCATGTAACGTATTATTTGCTTAATAGAACGAAGTTATTTTAATCTTCTTCTTGTTCTTCAGCATCTTATGTACGACGTAAACCGCCTATTCGTAACGGTACTCCATCGTTTGTGTGACATTCCTACATTTCTTCTTGCTTTGCATTTACGGCAGCCTTTACCGGGAGTCTTTCTTCGTTCATACGGTCTACATATTCCTTCGATTTGCTGCCATTTTCATTTATTTTTTCATTTAGGTTCTTCATTCCGAAATCTTTCCTTATATCCTCGTTTCTTTTATACTCTTTCCCAGTACATCCTGTCATTCTTCTTAGAAAAATCACTTCCTGAGTCTGTATTCTAGTTTCTTGGAGCCACCCATGTACGTAGGGGTACATGGTTTTGTAAAACTATAGCTGGGTTTCTTCCCTGGCTTTATTTTGCAAATTCTTTATGGTTTTTCCACGTATAGAAGTAGATTTACTTACAATTTTGTCCACGTCATGGTTGTATTCGTAAGTGGTTTCGAATTACAGATATTTAAAATGTTTAATTTCCTCCAAAATTTCATTATTGGTGACTACATTTGATCTTACTTGTTGTATGCCGCCGGCCGGAGTGGCCGAGCGGTTCTGGGCGCTACAGTCGGGACCCACGCGACCGCTACGGTCGCAGGTTCGACTCCTGCCTCGGGCATGGATGTGTGTGATGTCCTTAGGTTAGTTAAGTTTAAGTAGTTCTAAGTTCTAGGGGACTGATGACCTCAGAAGTTAAGTCCCATAGTGCTCACAGCCATTTGAGCCATTTGTTGTATGCCCTGAAATGCCATCACTTTCGTTTTACCTGCAGATAATTTTAAACTCCATTCTGAGGCTATCTTCTGAATGTAGGACTACTTTTAGTCCAGTGTCACGCTAAAAAAATACTCCTTTTTCTCTTCACTTTCTTCCATTTTCTGATTACTTCAGTCATGCATATATCAAAGCGTGTTGGGGAAATACAGCATCATTGTCTTACTAGGGTGATACTTTTTTTTTTTTTTTCGAATATAAAATTACTTCATGCACAGCCCCCAGTTTTTAACCTTTGTGTTTTAAGAAGATTTCTTGCAAGGGAACCTCCCCATCGCACCCCCCTCAGGTTTAGTTATAAGATGGCACAGTGGATAGGCCTTGAAAAACTGAACACAGATAAATCGAGAAAACAGGAAGAAGTTGTGTGGAACTATGAAAAAAATAAGCAAAATATACAAACTGAGTAGCCCATGCACAAGATAGGCAACATCAAGGACAGCGTAAACTCAGGAGCGCCGTGGTCCCTTGGTTAGCGTGAGCAGCTGCGGAACGAGAGGTCCTTGGTTGAAGTCTTCCCTTGAGCGTAAAGATTAATTCTTTCATTTTCAGACAATTATTTTGCGAAGCTGCACAGGTACACAGAGCAGTATTGTTTACGTGATCGTGTGTCAATTATCAAAGTTCAGGCACTTATACATAATCAACTTCGCTCTCCAAAATTCCAGGACATGTTCAGATTTGCTTGGACATATGCTGGATTTGACGGTCTACACACGGAAAAATTTGAAAACGTTAAAAACATATGTTTCGACAGAGCACAGGGAAAACTGTGCGACTGTGAAACTGTTGCATTCATTTGTTGCAGTTTATGTGACAAACTTTTATGTTTTCATCACTTTTTTGGGAGTGATTATCACAGCCACAAGAAAACCTAAATCGGGCAAGGTAGAAGAATCTTTTTACCCATTCGCCCAGTGTACAAGTTGGGTGGGTCGACAACATATTCCTGTCATGTGACGCACGTGCCGTCACCAGTATCGTATAGAATATATCAGACGTGTTTTCCTGTCGAGGAATCGCTTCACCTATGATGGTTCAAATGGCTCTGAGCACTATGGGACTTAACATTTTAGGTCATCAGTCCCCTAGAACTTAGAACTACTTAAACCTAACTAACCTAAGGACATCACACACATCCATGCCCGAGGCAGGATTCGAACCTGCGACCGTAGCGCCGGCCGGAGTGGCCGAGCGGTTCTAGGCGCTACAGTCTGGAACCGCGCGACCGCTACGGTCGCAGGTTCGACTCCTGCCTCGGGCATGGATGTGTGTGCTGTCCTTAGGTTAGTTAGGTTTAAGTAGTTCTAAGTTCTAGGGGACTGATGACCTCGGCAGTTAAGTCCCATAGTGCTCAGAGCCATTTGAACCGTTTTTTTTTTTTTTTTTTTTTTGCGACCGTAGCAGTCCCGCGATTCATGACTGCAGCGCCTAGAACCGCACGACCACCGCGGCCAGCACCTATGACCTTGCGATCAAATGTTTTCGGTTCCCATTGGAGAGGCACGTCATTTCGTCTACTAATCGCATGGTTTTGCGGTGCGGTCGCAAAACACAGACACTAAACTTATTACAGTGAACAGAGACGTCAATGAACGAACGGACAGATCATAATTTTTCGAAAATAAAAAAATTAAACTTTTCACTCGAGGAAGACTTGAACCAAGGACCTCTCGTTGCGCAGCTACTCACGCTAACCACGGGACCACGGCGCTCCTGGGTTCAGATCAGTCTTGATGTTGCATATGTTGCGCATGGACTACTCAGTTTGTATATTTTGCTTATTTTTTCATAGTTCCACACAACTTCTTCCTGTTTTCTAGATTGATCTGTGTTCAGTTTTTCAAGGCCTATCCACTGTACCAACTTATAACTAAATCTGAGGGGGGTGCGATGGGAAGGTTCCCTTGTTAGGACTTATTTTGATGAAACTGAAGGCGAAGAAGTGGCCAAAAAGTTGCACCATGTCACTGTGTGTTGCTTATTAGCGCTTATGCGTGTGCTTGACTGCTATCGACTGTTAACCGTCAACTGGAAACCTACATTAACTTCACTTTCCGCCATACTATATGTCACCTTAAGATTTTAGGTAGCCTCTTTGAGACTAAAGTAGGAAGTATTTGAATCCATAGAAAAGGAATCTTATTTTGGAAATGTAAATGCGTGGTTCCTTGGTCAACATGTAGAAACTCTTGATTGAAGTGAATCCACTTTCCCGCAGTAGAGTGAAAATTTCATTCTGGAAATACACTCGAGGCTATGGCTAAGCCATGTCTCCATAATATCCTTTCTTAAAGGGGTGCCAGTCCCTCAAGTTTCGCAGGAGAGCTGTGAAGTTCGGAAGGGTACAGATGAGATACCGGCGGAAGTTCATCTGTAAGGACGCGTCGTGAGTCGTACTTGAGTAGCTCAGTCAGTAGAACATCTGCCTGCGAGGGCAAAGATCCCCAGTTCGTGTTTCTGTCCGTCACATAGGTTTAGTCTTCCAGGAAATTTCATATCAGCGCACAATCCGCTGCAAAGTGAAAATTTCACTACACACAGAAGGCGGCTACAGAGATACCGGGGTTGTGTGGAAGGGACTGGGCGGTTTTTTAGATTAGAGGGTCTCAGGGAACCACAGAAAGGGAGTCCGTCTAAAAGCGGGCAGGTAAAACAGTAAGATAGTTGTAGAAACGATAGGTATAGTAAAACTTTGAACATAGCTGCTAAGGTTCAGTGAACGTGTCAGAGTTATCAAATTCTGAAGACGACGCTCATAGTAGCGTCAAAACCCGGTCAATTGTGACTTAATATTTGTGACCGAGGGCTTATTTGTTCTAATATGATAGGTATTGTAGTTGCAAATTGTCGTAGCAGTGTTGAGAAACAACTAGAGCTCCAAGCCCTAACAGAAAGCGCTGTAGCTCAAATAGTTATAAGTACAGAAAGCTGGCAAAAGCCGGAAACAAGATTAGCTGAAATTTAGTAAAAAAAATCTAACAGTGTTCAGAAAGGATAGATTAGATACAATTGGTGGTGGAGTATTTATGGCTATCAGAAGTAGTTTACCTTGTAGTCAAATTGAAGTAGATAGTTCCTGGAAAATAGTATGGGTAGAGTTTATACCTGACAACCGAACTAAACTACTAATTGGATCGTTTTACCGAATCTCCCCCCCCCCCCCCCCCCCGCCAACTCAGAAGATATAGTTGCTGAATAGTTCAAAGAAAACTTGAGTCTCATTTCAAATGGGTACCCCATTCATACAATTATAGTCGGTGGTGCCTCCATCTACCCTCAATACGCTGGAAAAATTATACGTTTAAAGCCGGCAGCAGGCTTAAAATGTGATCCGAGATTGTACTGAATGCATTCTCAGTAAATTATTTTGAACAATTAGTTCATGAGCCCACTCGAAGCGTAAATGGTTGCGAAAGCATACTTCATATCCTGACGACAAATAATCCTGGACCAATTGTGAGTATCGTGACGAATACAGGGATTAGCGACCACAAGGAAGTTGCTGCTGGGCTGAATACCGTAACATCTACAACCATCAAAAAGAAACGCAAAGTAAATCTATTTAAAAAATATGATAAAAATGCTCATAACGCCGTTTTAAGAGACAGTCTTCACTCCTCCCCATCTCATCATGTAAGCGTAGAAAAGTTGTGGAATGATTTCAAAGAGATAATATCGACAGCAATTGAGAGCTATACAGGGTAAGTCACCTAACGTTATCGCTGGATATATTTCGTAAACTACATCAAATACTGACGAACCGATTCCACAGACCGAACGTGAGGAGAGGGGCTAGTGTAATTGCTTAATACAAACCATACAAAAATGCACGGAAGTATATTTTTTAACACAAACCTACGTTTTTTAAAATGAAACCACGTTAGTTTTGTTAGAACATCTGAACATATAAACAAATACGTAATCAGTGCCGTTTGTTGCATTGTAAAATGTTAATTACATCCAGAGATATTGTAACCTAAGTTGACGCTTGAAACCTCCGACGTTCTATTGCGTGTTGTAACAAACACGGGCCACGGTCGGCGAGCAGCATCTGCAGGGACATGTTTACGATGACGACCGTGTTTACGAGTGTGGCTGTAGTGCACTGTTGTGGTTTGGTCTAGCTGTCGCAGCGTCCGCATGTAGCGCTTGCTGCTATTGTTATTCTGCATTCGTCTCCGCACGCAGACCAACTGTAGTACACCGTGTTACCAGACGTCTGTGATAGTGTAGTGTTGTAGGAACTGTGACCATGGTGTATTCGAACTCTGAAAAGGCGGAGATGATACTCATCTATGGCAAGTGTCGACGAAATGCAGCTGAAGCCTGCAGGGTGTATGTAGAACGGTACCCGGACAGAGAGCATCCAACGTGCCGCACATTGCAAAACATCTACCGCCAACTGTATGCAACAGGTATGGTCGTAGCACGCAAACGGGTCCGTAACAGGCCCGTCACAGGAGAAGCGGGTGCAGTTGGTGTGTTAGCTGCTGTTTCCATGAACCCACACATGAGTACACGGGACATTGCGAGAGCCGGTGGACTGAGTCAAAGTAGTGTCATGCGCATACTGCATCGTCACCGCTTTCACCTGTTTCATGTGTCGCTGCATGGTGGTGACTTTAATCACCGAGTGCATTTCTGTCGATGGGCATTAACAGAGAATGCGTTGCAGTTCTACCTGTTTACCGATGAAGCGGGTTTCCCAAACCACGGGGCAGTGAATCTACGGAACATGCATTACTGGTCCGTGGGCAATCCTCGCTGGCTCAGACAGGTAGAGCGACAGCGACCGTGGACTGTAAATGTATGGTGCGGAATCATTGGCGACCACCTCATTGGTCCTCACTACATTGCAGGGGCCCAAACAGCTGCAACATACATCGCGTTTCTACAGAATGATCTGCCAACGTTTCTCGAAAATGTCCCACTGGAAACGCGTCAACGTGTGTGGTATCAGCATAATGGTGCACCTGCACATTCCGCAATTAACACTAGGCTGACCCAAGACAGGATGTTCGACGGGCGTTTCATAGGACGTGGAGGACGCATAAAATGGCCAGCCCGTTCTCCTGATCTTACACCTCTGGACTTCTTTCTGTGGGGTACGTTAAAGGAGAATGTGTACCGTGATGTGCCTACAACCCCAGAGGATATGAAACAACGTATTGTGGCAGCCTACGGCGACATTACACCAGATGTACTGCGGCGTGTACGACATTCATTACGCCAGAGATTGCAATTGTGTGCAGCAAATGATGGCCACCACATTGAACATCTATTGGCCTGACATGTGGGGACACACTCTATTCCACTCCGTAATTGAAAACAGAAACCACGTGTGTACGTGTACCTCACCCCTCATGGTAATGTAAATGTGCGTCCGTGAAAAAGACCAATAAAAAGGTGTTAGCATGTGGACATAATGTGCTGTTCCAGTCTCTTCTGTACCTAAGGTCCATCACCGTTCCCTTTGGATCTCTACGTAATTCGGTACTCTCCGATACACACGATCGAACAGCGGAGGAGTGGTACTCAAGGGTCAACTTTAGGTTACAATATCTCCGGATGTAATAAACATTTTACAATGCAACAAACGGCACTGATTACGTATTTGTTTATATGTTCAGATGTGCTAACAAAACTAACGGGGTTCCATTTAAAAAAAAAACGTAGGTTTGTGTTAAAAAACAAACATACTTCCGTGCATTTTTGTATGGTTTGTATTAACCAATTACACTAGCCCCTCTCCTCGCGGTCGGTCTGTGGAATCGATTCGTCAGTATTTGATGTGGTTTACGAAATATATACAGCGGTAATGTTAGGTGACTCACCCTGTATAGCAAATCAATTAATAAGTGATGGTACTGGTCCACCATGGTACACAAAACGGGCCAGATCGCTGTTGCAGAAGCAGCGAAAAAAGCATACCAAATGTAAAATAACGCAAAATCCCCAAGACTGACAAAGTTTTGCAGAAGTTCGAAATGTAATGCGTACTTCAATGCGAGATGATTTTAATAATTTCCTCAACGAAACTCTGTCCCGAAATCTGGCAGAAAACCCAAAGAGACTCAGGTCATACATAAAGCACACCAGTGGCAAGACGCAATCAATACCTTCACTGCGCGATAAGGATGGTGAAGTCTCTGTCGGCAGTGCCACTAAAGCAGAGTTATTAAACACGGTGTAACAAAGCAGCTTAAATCACTTAATAAAGGCTAGGCCTCCGGTCCAGATTGTGTACCAGTCAGGTTCCTTTCAAAGTATGTGGATATAATAGCTCCATATTTAGCAATTATTTCCAACCGCTCGCTCACAGAAATTTCCGTACCTAAAGACTTTGTAAATTTCTCAAGTCACACCAATACTCACAAAGGGTAGTATGAGTAATCCGTTGAATTACAGGCCCATGTCTCTAACGTTGATTTGCAGTAGGGTTTTGGAACATATAATGTACACGAACCTCGAAGAAAACTATTTATTGACACATAGTTAGCACGGATTCAGAAAGTATCGTACCTGCGAAACACAACTAGCTCTTTATTCTCACGAAGTAATTAGTGCTCTTAGCACTTGACATGGAAGAAGTTCGTCCGCGGATCACAAGTCTCCAGAAAATTGCTTCAAAAACAGGATTACAAATATTTTTGAGAAAACTGAAATCATGCCCATGAAACCTCTTTGCATAGATAAAATCTTCATAAATTATCAAGTAATTAACATAGTTCTACAATTTAAATATCTTGGAGAAATTATTTTGTACAACTTGGCTGGGAAAGCAACATGGATAAATAGAACCAACAAAATGAAAAAAAACACAATTTCTAACCTGGTCAACATATAATAACAAATGCCTGTCAACAGACACTAAGATCCAACATTACAAAACTTTAACCCTCCCGGAAGCAACTTATACTTCTGAAACTCTGTTCCAAATTAAAAAAGAAAGATGAACCGATCAACTCCTCAAGACTGAACGAAGAATTATCAGAACACGCATCAATAGAAAATACCAGGTCGATGGAGTCTGGAGAATCCTCCCTAATAAAACTGTCTATTGTGAGATTGACCCAATCACCAGCACAATGAAGAAGAAAAGAATCTCATGTTTCTGTCATGTCTTACGACTGCCTGACAACAGGATTTTAAGACAACTAGTGATTAGAAGTCTGTGAAAGAAGACAGGAGGACAGTGGGTCAAAGAAATTCAGCAAGATCTTGAAGGAGTCGGATTAAAAATTACCGATGCAGAGAACAAAAACAACATTAACACTCTCCTTATGAATCACAAAGTTTCAACAGAAATTATGCGCAGAAGACCGGTAGAAATTTCAGACGAGTTAAGAAAATTGCGTTCGGTACGAATGAAAAAGTACTGAGCTGAGCGTAAAAAGCAAGTTGTCCAATATTCAAAGAGAAAGTGAGCATGGAATGACTCAAGTGGTCCAATGTGGCCAATTAAGTTAATAAAAAAAACAGTGCTACCGACAGGGGTGTCAAATTGATTTCATATTTTTAGATTTCCAGAAGGCTTTCGACACCGTTCCTCACAAGCGCCTTCTAACCAAACAGCGTGCCTATGGAATATCGTCTCAGTTGTGCGACTAGATTCGTGATTTCCTGTAAGAAAGGTCACAGTTCGTAGTATCAGACGGAAAATTATCGAGTAAAACCGAAGTAATATCCGGCATTCCCGAAGTTAGTATTATAGGCCCTCTATTGTTCCTGGTCTATATTAACGACATAGGAGACAATTTGAGTAGATGTCTTAGATTGTTTGCAAATGATGCTGTCATTTACCGTCTTGTAGAGTCATCAGATGATCAAAACGACTTGCAAAATGATTTAGATAACATATCTGTATGGTGCGAAAAGTGGCAATTGACCCTGAATAAAGAAACGTGTGAAGTTATTCACATGAGTACTAAAAGAAATCCGCTTAATTTCCATTACGCGATAAATCACTCAAATCTGAAAGCTGTAAATTCAGCTAAATACTTAGGGATTACAAAACGATCACATAGATAATGTGTGGATAGAACACCCAAAGACTGCGTGCGATTCATTAGCAGAACACTCGGAAGGTGCAACAGGTCTGCTAAAGACACTGCTTACACCACGCTTGTCCGCCCTATTTTGGAGTATTGCTGTGAGGTGTGGGATCCGCATCAGCTGGGACTGACGGATGACATCGAAAAAGTTCAAAATGGTTCAAATGGCTCTGAGGACTACGGGACTTAACATCTGTGGTCATCAGTCCCCTAGAACTTAAAACTAATTAAACCTAACTAACCTAAGAACATCACACACAACCATGCCCGAGGCAGGATTCGAACCTGCGACCGTAGCGGTCACGCGGTTCCAGACTGAAGCGCCTAGAAGCGCACGGCCACACCGGCCGGCACATCGAAAAAGTATAAAGAAGTGCAAATCCTTTCGTATTATCGCGGAATATGGGAGATAGTGCCACAGACATGATACGTGAATTGGAGTGGCAATCATTAAAACAAAGGCGTTTTTCGTTGCGACGGAATCTTCTCATGAAATTTCAACCACCAGTTTTCTCCTCCGCTTGCGAAAATATTCTGTTGGCACCCACCTATATAGGGAGAAATGATCATCATGATAAAATACGAGCAATCAGGACTAGCACAGAAAAATGTAAGTCCGCAGCTCGTGGTCGTGCGGTAGCGTTCTCACTTCCCACGCCCGGGTTCCCGGGTTCGATTCCCGACGGGGTCAGGGATTTTCTCTGTCTCGTGATGACTGGGTGTTGTGTGATGTCCTTAGGTTAGTTAGGTTTAAGTAGTTCTAAGTTCTAGGGGACTGATGACCGTAGATGTTAAGTCCCATAGTGCTCAGAGCCATTTGAACCATTTATTTGAAAAATGTAAGTGCTCGTTTCGCCCGCGCGCCATTCAAGAGTGGAACGGTAGAGAGACAGCTTGAAGGTGGTTCATTGAACCCCCTGCCATAGCAGATTAATTGTGAACAGCAGTGTAATCACGTAGATGTAGAGTAGATGGAGTGTGATACCAGTCAAGCACACACGCATAAGCCGTAATAAACAACACCTAGCGACATTACACAACTTCTCGACCATGGCAGCAGGGGTTTCTCGTCTTCAGTTTCTACAAAATAGGTCTTAAAATTCTTCGTAAAAAAAAAGGAAAAAGCTAGGGTGTGTACGTAATGAAAAACGACATTCGAAAAAATAACGAGGAGCCTATTGTCTTACCCTTTGCTTTTTTTCACTGGCTTTGAGATTGCGTTTACAATCTCATAGCAATTCGGTGTCTGTGTATAAAGGATTAACAGCATTTATGAGATGATATCGATACCCTCGTTCGCCCATTTTACTCCATAGCATTATCTGTTCACATTATCCAGTGCCTTTTCTAATTCTATAAAAGCAAGATGAGTTTCCTCATTGAATCCTCGTCTCTTTTGTTTAGCTTGCTGCGCTGTAATAACATTGTCAATAGTTGACCGCACCTTTCTAAAACCCGATTATTCTTTAAACATTAGCTTTACATGACTTTCAATCTTTCATTGAGGATTTCGGCATATAATTTCTAGGCAGAATGCAGGAGGCTTATACCTCCACAGTTATTACATTTGATTTTATCATTATTTTTAAAGATAAATATAACTTTGGCTTTTCGTTGGCTTATACTTTGATGCTTTCTTCTTCTCCAACATTTATTAAAAACGTGAAGAAGCCTTAGATATAGGAACAAGCCTCCATATTTTAACATACTAATAACTCTTAAACCAGTGGCTTTCCCATTTTTTGTGGCTTTTGTAGGTGATTGTTACCAATATCGTCCAGGGGTTTTGTAGCCGCCAACGAAGTCCTAAAGAGGTCGATTAGTGCAAAAATAGTGTAGCCGCAAATTTTTGCATAGTGCTAGGAGAGAGTGTCCTGACCAACATACTAAAAATCCTGATCGCTGGGGTGTGCACGTTGGTGGTCCGGTGGGGGCGGGGGTTTTAAAGGTAACTTTTTATGTTTTTCTCCAATAACTCGAAATCCGCGGCTCCTAGCGAAAGTATTTCCCAGTACTCTTTTTAAACCATGTCAAATTTCCTACAAAAATGTTCTATTCATTTCTCCTCTAGAACCATAGTTTTCGCTTTGCAGGGATAAAAAATTGTAGATTATTAAAAATATCGTTTTAACAGCGTAAACTTAATATTTGTATTTAAATGAAGTCGGTTAAAAAAAATAGGAAAATTTGTGTGCCTCGTGTAATTGCAGTAGAGCCGTATTAAAGGATAAATTGTGTTCTGGGGGTGAAACAGGGTGTAGAGGGGATGTTGTTGTTGTAGTGGCCTTCAGTCCAGAGACTGGTTTGATGCAGCTCTCCATGCTGCTCTATCCTGTGCAAGGTTTTTCATCTCCCAGTACCTACTGCAACCTACATCCTTCAGAATCTGTTTAGTGTATTCATCTCTTGGTCTCTCTCTACGATTTTTACCCTCCACGCTGCCCTCTAATACTAAATTGGTGATCCCTTAATGCCTCAGAATATGCCCTACCAACCGATCCCTTCTTCTATTCAAGTTGTGCCACAAATTTCTCTTCACTCCAATTCTATTCAATACCTCCTCATTAGTTATGTGATCTACCCATCTAATCTTCAGCATTCCTCTGTAGCACCACATTTCGAAAGCTTCTATTCTCTTCTTGTCTTATAACCCTGTATTCACCTGACCAGAAGTCTTGTTCGTCCTGCCACCGAACTCCACTAATTCCCACTACATCTAACTTTGACCTGTCCGTTTCCCTTTTTAAATTTTCTAACCTACTTGCCTGATTAAGGGATCTGACATTCCACCCTCCGATCCGTAGAACGCCAGTTTTCTTTCTCCTGATAACGACGTCCTCCTGAGTAGTCCCCGCCCGGAGATCCGAATGGAGGACTATTTTACCTCCGGAATATTTTACCCAAGAGGACGCCATCATCATTTAACCATACAGTAAAGCTGCTCACAATTGTACCCCATACACCCCCATGGTTCATGGGGGTGTATGGGGTACAATTGTGTGAGGGAAGGTAGGTTGCCGGATTGTGTTCATGCATTTTCCTCCTTCTTAGGTCTGCAGCTGAAGAACGAGTAAGTGATTTCCTACTGTGTCTACCCCACTGCAGAAGTACCCGCAGGGTGTTTCACGAAGTTACATCGACCATCTGCAGCGCGCCATTAATTACTGGCGAGGAAGTGCGCGAGCTTGCCTGAAGGGTGTTAATTTTCCACAAGACGCGTTAGCACTACATGGAATGCAAATATGAGTTACTAATAACACTAACACAATAAATACGTGTGGGCAGAATATACGTAAATCTTTGTACACTACTTACACTGCTAGAGGGAACATCAATTCTTAGTCACCCTCTGCGGCAGCTGCGGCATTCTGCTTCGAAAGGCAGCTTCCGCCCACCTACGAGCGGAGAGACTATACCACTTATATTATAATAAAATAATGAAATAGATGATAATAAAATGCGTGGCTTCTTAAAATGTATTGAATTAATGAGATTAATTTTTCGGCGTGAATGACAAGCACAATAAGCTGAGCTGTGCCTGGAAATAAGTCCGTATTAGTTCATATTATTTTGCAGGGCGGAGTAGTTTCTTTCTCCGCTGTAGATTTGTGCTTACCATTCTTTATAATACTATGTTTGGTCGCCGCGTTCACCTTTGAAGTCTTGACCGTGTTCCTATTAAGCTTATCGGATCTTCGTAATTTTCCAAAGTACACAGGTGGGCTTCAGTGATTGTAATTATTGTACTATTTGAAATAACAACTAACACGACCTTTCTGTTAATAAAACAATACTGTATTTTTCTAAACGGTGCACATATGAAATCCACACTCCTCACTTATTCATAGCGACCCCAAAATGGCGGTCTACAATTACTCGCTAAAAAATTGACGTGCTTCTCACTCTTTCACTAGCTGAGCGCGAATCCCTCCTTCCTCCTACCGGTACCAGAAAAAATCCTCTGTTTATTAACAACTGAAAGTCAAAAAATACATGACGGTAGGCATAGGCTCTATGATGGGCTACCGCTTCATCTTGTCTCTTTGCCTTTAAGGAAGACGAAAACATAAAGGAAATGCAAAAGGTTTATCACACACTCCATTTCCTGTCGAGTTCACTTGCGTGAATCGAAAAAATCACTTCACTAAGCTCGTGTTTGTATAGTGTGGCTATTTTCTGTTTATTGAACGCCTACATGCAGTTGTTAAATGAGCTATTTCGTAAGGAAGCTCAACAGCTGGAGCTGTCCACCGTCCACCACGCAGAAGAGCCTGTCCCAAGTGTAACCTGCTGTCAGTATTTATTCGGCAATGGCGATTTCATTGTCTCCAGTACCACCGTCTGGAATGCTTTTCACATCACGAGGGGTAACAAATGCATCACACCAGCCGCGGCTCTCCCAACATTTTCACAGACCCAGGGGCTTAAATTACATCTCTCTACAACGAAGTAGGTACCGTAGATGTTGTAGTGCTTGAGATATTTCAACATACTACGTCAAGCAGTGCATTAGAGCAGATTGCTGTTCTAGACTAGAACATGACAAGTGTCATTCCATCAGACATATTCACACCCATTTTGGAAGGTATACTATGGATGCGTTGTTAGTGGCTTCACTCAGTGCAGCCTATTCGAGAAGTGCGAGCATTTAGTGAATGAAAGAATTTATGTAGCCTATCAGTAAAACATTTAATTGCGGGAGAAGTACATTAAGTTTCTGGTCATTCATTAATTCACCACCAAGTGGCTGCAACACAATAACACGGCTTCAGAACGATAGACAGCAGCAAGGTGCCATAATTACCAATCCAATCCATTTCCCACCAACACTAAAAAGCTCAATAACAACATCAAAATTACAAATTAATCACTTCTCACCCATTGTTTACACGGCCGTATTTTATACAACAGTCTAAGGAACACCTGCAAAAAGTACACATTTAAGAAATTTAAAATAACTCCACTATATTAACACAAGCTCAGTGGAGTTAATTTGTCTGCTAACATAAGAGACATGGACAGAAGTTTCGGGAAGGGGGGGGGGGATAGGAGAGTGGATGGCAGATGTACAGTCTCTGTGTAAGCTGAAAGGCGAGCAGCTCTCGTAGTAGAAGTTGCCTTTCGAAGAACACGGCAGTTGCCGTACAGGATGACAAAGATCCAATTTCCTCTCTAGCAGTGTTGAACAGTGTGCAGAGATTTACGAATATTACGTCCACATGCGTTACTTGCGTTAGTATTGTTAGCGTATATCTGCATTCCATGTAATCTGACGCTCTTCACGAAAAATAAGCACCCCCGGGCATGTGTGTCTTTGGTGAATCATAAGGCGCTCTGCAGAAGGTCGGTGAAACGCCTTGAAACATCCTGTACATGCTTCTTGTGACGCGGTGGGGTAAATGGAGTGCGGAATTACCTGCTTCATCTTCAGTCTGCAGACCATTGAAGGAACTCAGTACAGCGACCTACGTGCCCTCTCACTTCTACCCCACACATATACCGTCCACCACTCACCTATACCCCCAGAACATAATATATCTCTTAACACGGTACCATTGCACTTAAATGTGGTAACACATTTCATATTTGTTTTTAACCCACTCCATTTAGTGATATTAATTTTATACCGATAGAACAATACTTTTAATAATCTGAGATTTTTTCCATCCCCTGAACTCCGAAACTATTAGACTTAGAGAAAAATGAGTAGCTACATTTTTGCAGTCAGTTTAATGTAATTTGATTTTGTACGAGGAAATATTTTCGCTAGACTCTCCAGATTTCAAAGACTCTCCAGATTTCAAATTATTCGAGGAAATTGTAAAAAAGTGACTTCTAAAGCCCCCTTCCCCAATCCCAATGCTCAAACTTTTTAGTATGTTTTTCAGGAAACTCCGTCCAATCACAGTGCAAAAATTCACAACTACACGAATTTTTCCTCTAATTTCCCTTCGTTTACTGGATATTGTGTCATTTAGCTCAGGTAGTGTCTAAATTATACTATCATCATACCATAATTTTTATAATGATCTATCCATTCCATCTCTTATTGAAATAGTTACCTTATACATCGCTCACCTTCAGGAAAGAGAGGGTGGGAAACAGTTCTTTTCCCACTCATACTCCCTAGTCCGACTGATTACCGTTTATCATCAACTGTTTATATTTTCCGAAGAGACGTCAGAACTAATGATTCACATGGGCAGTGCACTATTCACTGCAGATTGGTTTTTCTCACTTATAACTTTATGTTTCTTGCTTATATATGTGTTCAAGAATTTACATAATCTTGTTGCTGGCGGGGAAACTGAAAATGCATCTTATAATAATGTTTCGTGTTAAATTACTATTATAGCGAATCTGTGAAAGCTTAGTATTTGTAATTTGTATATTGTACATACATTTCTACAGAGATTTCACGAATTCCTTTGATTATACACTGCAGACCTATTTCGCTCATTTTCCGTTCGGCTTTAAAGGTAGCATACGATTTACTCTGAAAGTAGCCTTTCTCATCCTCCCCCCCACTCCCTTCTCCCTTTCTCTCTCTCTCTCTCTCTCTCTCTCTCTCTCTCTCTCTCTGTCCGGCACAGATACACACACACACACACACACACACACATTTATACAACCTTAAATATTGTCAAAATGGCTCTAAGCACTATGGGACTTAACATCTGAGGTCATCAGTCCCCTAGACTTAGGACTACTTAAACCTAACTAACCTAGGGATATCACACACATCCATGCCTGAGAAAGGATTCGAACCTGCGACCGTAGCAGCAGCGCGGTTCCGGAGTAAAGCGCCTAGAACTGCTCGGCTACTGCGGCCGGCGTAAATATTGTCCTGTATCCCCTGATATCTATCTGTTGATCATTTTGATTATTTTCAATATCACATACTGTTACGATTTTTCTTTTATTTCATTTTCAATTTCTACGCAGTTCCACAGCTTTGTGCCTCAAACAAATGTTGAATTTTTAGATCCAAAATCCACAGATAAACTGAAAGTAGTGTCTCTGTTACGAGTTAACCCAGTCATCTCCTGATGATGGGGAGGGTAGTAATCTTATAAATCTCGAGATTATGTGATCTGCTTTAACAGAGAGAGAATTTTATACATCCTTCTGGAGTAATTTCAAAGGGTGAATATCTATTACTTTTATGCATTGCCCACTACAAATAGAAACCTCAACAGTTTCTTCGACATGAGAAGTCACAGATTCTCCCCATGACTTATAACTGACAGAATATAGATTTTCCTGCATGAATTCCCTATCCGTACTTAATGAGGACACGTCGACTTTTACAGAAAAGTAGCAAAACAGAATTCTCAATGACACGCGACAATGTTTCAAGAAAGATATGTCTTTGATGTGTGTCCATCCTCGTCCAACTGAGCTACGAGGCGTGTTTTTTAAGTACCGTTTTGCCACACCGCGGCCGCAGCACTGCGGTCAACGTTCTGCGCATGCGCATTGGGTACCTACATCTGTTGTCTACGCACTGACGCCATCACAGTGTGATTCTTCTTGTTTACGTTGTGTACTGAGTGTTTAATATGCCTCCGATAATCTTGAGTCCCGCCGACTGTGAAGTACGGGCTGTTATAAGATTTCTTAGTGCTAAAGGCCGAAAAGAGATCGATATTCATCGTGAGATGTGTGCAGTTTACGGAGAAAACATTACGAGTGATGGAATTTTAAGAAAGTGGGTGAGAGCATTTAAAGATGGCTGCACAAAGGTGCATGATGAACAACGGAGTGGCTGTCCTTCGGTCGTCAATGAAAGTTTGGTGCAGGAAGTGGGCAATAAGGTGAGAGAAAACAGATGCTCTACGACTTCCTCCTTGCAGGACGACTTTCCTAATGTTTCTCGTAGTGTTTTGTATTGCACTGTAACCGACCACTTAAAATACCGAAAATTGTGCGAACGTTGCGAACCGAAAATGTTGACGGATGTGCACAAAACCAAACGTTTAGACAGTGCATTGACTTCCCTTGAGCGGTACCATAACGACGGTGATGATAACTTAAGCCAAATTGTTACGGGCGATGAAACATATGTGGCCTACAGCACACCAGACTCAAAGCAACAGTCCATGGAATGGCGGCATTCAGATTCACTCAGAAAAGTGAAGTTTAAACAAACAATTTCTGCCCGGTAAATCATGTGCACAGTTTTTTGGGACAGAAAAGGAGTATTGCTTGTGGGATTCCTGCCTCGTAATGAGACAATCAATGCAGCAACTTACTGTAAGACATTGCACAATCTGCGCCCTTCAGTTCAGAAAAAAAGACGTGGCAAGCTGAGCAAGGGCATCGTTTTGCTGCCAGACAATGGCCGTCTGCATGTGGTGAATCAGACCAAAGATCTCATCACATCTTTTCGATGGAAAACTCTAGATCATCCTCCGTACAGCCCCGATCTTGCGCCCAGTGACTACCATCTGTTCCTACACTTGAAGAAACACCTGGGCGGTCAGCGTCTTCAAGACGATGACGAAGTCAAAACAGTGGTGATGCAGTTGTTAACAAGTCAGGCGGCAGACTTCTATGAGGAGGGTATTCAAAAACTGGTACAACGTTATGACAATACTGACAGAAATTATATAGAAAGGTAGATTTGGGTACAGGCTATCATGTGAAAATAAAATTATTGAGATATCTTAGCACGTCTTTTTTTTTTTTTAAATTCAAAACTGTACTTACTTAAAAAACACGCCTCGTAATATGGGCTTCTGACGACTAAAGTGTCGATGGGAAGCCAGATTCTACTTTTTTGGTGCCCCGAAGTCTGCCAATTTCGATTTTTCATCACTTCTGCGATACTTACGTGTTAGTCAAACGAGAAGTCTGGGATCATTTTCGCTGAGTTACAGTGAATTGCATTAATTTCGCGCGTTCGGCGTTTTTCGGAATCCAAGCAGTTTTCCACGGAGAAAGTGAAGTGTGGAACTCGAAAATATAAATCCAGCTGTGTCGAAAACAGATGGGAACTTCCAGGCCTGCGTAACTCTCCCGCTAGAGGCTCTCGCGAGCGAAGGATTTCGTGGGCCAATAGCTTGGTTCTCAGCAACGGATCTGTTTTCACAGGAAGGACTAATAGCTAATGAAAGTACTGGACCTGGCTTCCCGGTATTCCAGTGCGCGACAGCGCGCCGGTATTCTACATTCAGCTTCCGCAGTCCGAGTATTTGTAATCCACTTAAGTGAAAATGCTCTCGTCTTTTCCTGGAAGCTGAGCTCTACAAGTTCTAGGAAAATATCTCAGGTCTAATATCTGCAGTTATCGTCCGTTCGATAAAGCGTCAATTACATTCCAGCTCACAGTATGTTCTGCACTGATGAACAACGTCGGGAAAAGTGCAGTAGTTTAGAAGTTTAAAATTCAAGAAAAGTTATTACGAGACTACATCTTCGGAGACTTCAATGTACCATCACATGTTTACTGATGCATAGATGGTTCAAATGGCTCTGAGCACTATGGGACTTAACATCTGTGGTCATCAGTCCCCTAGAACTTAGAACTACTTAAACCTAACTAACCTAAGGACATCACAAACATCCATGCCCGAGGCAGATGCATAGATGATTACATTACTTTATAAGTAAACGAATAACTAAATTTGTCCCTAAACTCAGTGCCGCTTTGATGTGAGTGATCACAAAAGTATGGTAAAGAAGAGAAATTGCCCAGAAAAGTATTACGGTCCTCTGTCGGTATCAGGAAAGGCGCATATTGTGTTGGTCTGTTGCTGACAACCCGTGCGAGCTGTCATGTAATTACAGCGCGTGACGCAGGAGGACACATCGGCTGACTCTAGGGCCGTTACATACACGGCGAAGCTTTCCGCCGCGGTCAACTGACCGTCGTCGCCGTTACCGCAGTGGTGCACTGAAGTAAACTGGAGCTCCCGGAAAGAAAACGAGCGGCAAAATTTGCGTCGGCAGTAGCTGTGCGACTTCCGTCTGCCAAAGGCGCCAACGATAGTTTTAATGTCACCACCGAAGTATTAGCGTCTACGTCTACATCCACATGATCACTCTGCAGTACTCAGAGACGTGCCTGGAAGAGGGCTTATCGAACCACCTCTGACCTGCTTCTCTACCGTTCTACTGTCGAACATCGGGCGGGAAAAACCAACACTTAATTTTTTTCGTGCGAGTACTGATTTCTCTCATTTTACTATGATGATCTTTCTTCTATATGAAAGAGGGAGACAACACAATACATTCACATTCTGAGTAGGCGTGTGCTAACAGAATGTTTCCGCAATGGGAGAAGAAAACTGGTGATTCAAATTTCATGAGAAGATCCCGTCGCAATGAAAAACGCATTTATTTTAATGATTGACACTCCAACTCACCTATCATGTCTGTGCTACTATCTCCCCTATTTCGCGATAATACAAAACGTGCTGCCTTTCTTTGTACTTTTTCGATGCCATCCGTCAGTCCCACATGATGCGGATCCCACACCGCACAGCAATACTCCAGAATAGGGCGGACGAGCATGGTGTAAGCAGTCTCTTTAGTAGACTTGTTGCACTTCCTAAGTGTTCTACCAATGAATCGCAGTGTTTGGTTTGCTCTACCCACAACATTATCTATGTGATCATTCCAATTTAGGTTACTTGTAATTGTAATCCATAAGTATTTAGTTGAATTTATTGCCTTCAGATTTGTGTGACATATTGCGTAATCGAAATTTAGCGTGTGAACAACTTCAAACTTTTCTTTATTCACGGTCAATTCCCACATTTCGCACCCTACAGATATCTTATCTAAATCATTTTGCAATTCGTTTTGGTCATCTGATGACTTAAAAGACGATAAATGACAGCATCATCTGCAAACAATCTAAGACGCTTACTCAGATTGTCCCCTATGTCGTTAATATAGATCAGGAACAATAGAGGGCCTATAACACTTGTCCACAGCTCGTGGTCGTGCGGTAGCGTTCTCGCTTCCCACGCCCGGGTTCCCGGGTTCGATTCCCGGCGGGGTCAGGGATTTTCTCTGCCTCGTGATGACCGGGTGTTGTGTGATGTCCTTAGGTTAGTTAGGTTTAAGTAGTTCTAAGTTCTAGAGGACTGATGACCATAGATGTTAAGTCCCATAGTGCTCAGAGCCATTTGAACCTATAACACTTCCTTGGGGAACATCGGATATTAATTCTGTTTTACTCGATGACTTTCCGTCTGTTCCTATGAACTGTGACCTTTCGTACAGGAAATCACAAATTCACTCTCACAACTGAGGCGATATTCCATGGCACGCAGTTTGGTTAGAAGACGCTTGTGAGGAGCGGTGTCGAAAGCGTTCTGGAAATCTAAGAATATGGAGGTTAGCTTTACATATCCTGTCCTTACTACTCATTGTTTCATGAGTATAAAGAGCTAGTTGTGTTTCGCAAGAACGGTATTTTCTGAATCTGTGCTAACTATGTGTCAATAAATCCTTTTCTTCGGGGTAATTCATAATGTTCGAACACTGTATACGTTCCAAAACCCTACTACAATTCGACGATAGGAATTTGGCCTGTAATTCAGCGGATTACTCCTAGTTCCCTTTTTGGGTATTGATGTGACTTGAGAAATTTTACAGTCTTTAGGTACGGAAATTTCTGTGAGCGAACAGTTGGAAATAATTGCTAAATATGGAGCTATTGTATCAGCATACTCTGAAAGGAACCTGACTGCTATACAATCTGGACCGCAGGTCTTGCCTATATTAAGTGATTTAAGCTGCTTTGCAACACCGAGGATATCTAGTCTATGCTTCTCATCTTGGCAGTTGTTCTTGACCCTAATTCAGGAATATTTACTTCGTCTTCTTTGGTGAAGGTGACTCGGAAAACCGTGTTTAATAACTCTGCTTTAGTGGCACTGTCATTAGCGACTTCACTGTTGTTATCGCGCAGTGAAGGTAATGACTGTGTCTCGCCACTGGTGTGCTTTATGTATGACCAGAATCTCTATGGGTTTTCTGCCAGATTCCGAGACAGAGTTTCGTTGTGGAAATTATTAAAAGCATCTCGCGTTGAAGTACGCGCTATATTTCGAACTTGTGCAAAACTTTGTCAGTCTTGGAGATTTTGCGTTCTTTTACATTTGGTATGCTTTTTCCGCTGCTCTTGCAACAGCGATCTGGCCTGTTTTGTGTACAATGGGGACCAGTACCATCACTTATTAATTTATGTGGTATAATAATTTTTATCAGCTTTTGTAAATAGATATTTTTGCGTTTTTCTTTTTTTGATGGTTTAGGTGTTACAGTATTCAGCGTAGCAGCAACTGCCTTGTGGTCGCTAATTCCGGTATTCGTCACGATACTCCCTATTTGTCCAGTATTATTTGTTGATAAGATGTTAAGTATGCTTTCGCAACCATTTGCGTTTCGAGTGGGTTCATGAACTAATTGTTGAAAGTAATTTTCCGAGAAAGCATTCAGTACAATTTCGGATGACGTTTTATGCCTGCCACCGGCCTTAAACGTATAATTTTTCCATCATATCGAGGGTAGACTGAGGTCACCACCGACTATAATTGTGTGAGTGGGTTACCTATTTGAAATGAGACTCAAGTTTTCTTTGCACTATTCAGCAACTATATCTTCTGAGTCGAGGGGTCGGTAAAACGATCCAAATAGTTTAGTCCGGTTGTCACGTAAAGCCTCTACCCATACTATTTTGTAGGAACTATCTACTTCAATTTCACTACAAGGTAAACTACTTCTGACAGCAATAAATACTCCACCACCAAGTGTATTTAATTTACTCTTTCTAAACACTGTTAGATTGCTTGAAAAAATTTCGGATGAACTTATTTCCAGCTTTAGCCAGCTTCCTTGTACCTATAACTGCTTGAGCCTCAGTGCTTTCTATTAGGGTTTGGAGCTCTCGTTCTTTCCCAACACAGCTACGACAGTTTATAACTACAATACCGATCATCTCTAAAACTAACTTGCTGTGTTTTACCTGCTCCCTTTCAGACGGATGCCCGTTCTGTGGTTTCCTGAGACCCTATAACCTAAAAAAAAAAACGCCCAGTCCCATCCACACAGACCGCGCTACGCGTGTAGACTCTTCCCGTGTGTAGAGGACTCCTGATCTTTTAAGTGGAACATGGAATATTTTAAGTGGAACCTGGAAACCCACCACCCGATGGCGCAAGTCAAGGAATGTGCAAAGTACACGGTCACAGAACCGCCTGAGCCTCTGATGCAGACCCTCTGCACCAAAGGACCACAGTCGGTTCTATCGACGATGGTGCAGATGGTGAGCTCCGCCTTAATCTCGCAAGCAAGACTGGCAGTCTTTACCATTTCCGCCGAAACCAGAGAGAGAGAATGTTCTCCGATCTAAAGCGACACACGTCATTTGTACCGACATGAGCCACCACCTGCATCTGGCTGCACCCTATACTCTTCATGGCATTCGGAAGCACCCTTGTAATGCTACTGACAACCAAGCGTCACGTTGTTTGTACTCAGAACCTCTGCGGCGTAGGACATGGAAGACTTTGTCTGATAAACAGCCACTGTATAAATATGATGTATGACAGATGGAATAAAAATAGAGCTCATATCACTTTCATTCTTGAACATCAAAAAATAAGCCAGTGACCTGCAAAGCAAACACGATGCAATAATTGTCGCCGGAGGGGGAAGCACTATGGTCTGGGGAATGTTTTCGTCGCATTCCGTCGGTGATATTCTGAAACACACAATGGGTCATCACAGATATTCATCTATCGTTGGAGACCATGTGCGCTCCTACATGCATTTTGTCTTTCCTCAGAACTGTGGCATTTACCAGCAGGACAATGCAACGTGTCACACAGCTCACAGTGTACGTGCGTGGTTCACAGAGTACCAGGATGAGTTTGCAGTACTGCCCTGGCCACCAAACTCCTCGGATTCAAAACCAATCGAGAATCTGTGGGACCACCACGATCGGGCGGTTCGCGCCATGGGTCCTCGACGGAGATACCTTGTGCAGCTGGGCCACAGTACTGGAGTCGGCGTGGCTCCACATCCCTGTCGCTACCTTCCAGCACCTCAATGACTCTCTTCCTGCACGTCTTGCACTCCAGAAGTCTATTCTTCAGGTTTGTTACAGGTGGGCGTATTAATGTGACTGGGCTACGTAGTTGTTCGTCTTGACCGCTATTAATTTCTTTTTTTTTTTTTTTTTTAAGAAGTTTACATTTTAGCACGTTTCGACCTTAGCAATCGTCAGAATCTGTCAGATGAGCAGAACAAATGAGAAGTAATTTCTACAAGATTTACAGAAATGCATTTATAGAACAAAATGGCGACATACCGCATTTAAACATCGATACACCGTATCTCGTCAGCTCACATATACACTTGTACCATAACTACCGACGTTTAGTGAGGCGGCCTACCTTAAATAATAATTTGTCGCCGGTAGGTAGCATTAATGCAGTTGTACTCGTCACTTTAGAATTCAAATTAATGACCACAGATTCAGGATACTGTCATTTCATAAAACTATCTATGAAAGCAATAAATTGGAATTATCTCACTAAAATTGAAATTAACATCTGCAAATTAAGCATTCAGCCATTTCATGAAAAATAACGTATAAGAATAATGAATTGGAACAGTAATGTTAAAACTCCAAACTAAAATCTACGTAAAGCCTAGAAATTTCGTAAAAGGTAATCTAAAAATAATAAAATGGATAACTGTGTTAATAAACACAACTTAACGTACGGCTTTAAAATTGTACACAGCAGAGCTTAAAGCAACTTTACCGTGAGGTATGTTATACTGCACGAACATCAACAAAAGCAAAACGAGGATAATGGAATGTAGTCGAATTAAGTCGGGTGATACTGAGGGAATTAGATTAGGAAATGAGACACTTAAAGTAGTAAAGGAGTTTTGCTATTTGGGGAGCAAAATAACTGATCATGGTCGAAGTAGAGAAGATATAAAATGTAGACTGGCAATGGCAAGGAAAGCGTTCCTGAATAAGAGAAATTTGTTAACATCGAGTATAGATTTAAGTGTCAGGAAGTCGTTTCTGAAAGTATTTGTGTGGAGTGTAGCCATGTATGGAAGTGAAACATGGACGATAAATAGTTTGGACAAGAAGAGAATAGAAGCTTTCGAAATGTTGTGCTACAGAAGAATGCTGAAGATTAGATGGGTAGATCACATAACTAATGATGAAGTATTGAATAGAATTGTGGAGGAGTATGTGGCACAACTTGACAAAAAGAAGGGACCGGTTAGTAGGACATGTTCTGAGGCATCAAGGGATCACAAATTTAGCACTGGAGAGAGGGAGACCAAGAGATGAATACACTAAGCAGATTCAGAAGGATGTAGGTTGCAGTAAGTACTGGGAGATGAAGAAGCTTGCACAGGATAGGGTAGCATGGAGAGCTACATCAAACCAGTCTCAGGACTGAAGACCACAACAACAACGTACGGCTTTAAAATTGTACACAGCAGAGCTTAAAGCAACTTTACTGTGAGGTATGTTATACTGCACTCTATTATCTTTTTGTAAAATTAGTATGTAAAACGTAATGATTTTACTCTTAGAAGACAATGTAAGGGCATTAACATAACACGAAAAGAGATGTAAACTTTGATACCGCCGCCATCTCACGGGTGTTCGGCCCAGCCCACTCCACTCGCCGCAATACTACATCAGTAAGTCTTGGAAGATGTCCAAGTACCAATTTAATTTGAAATAATTTTGTTGGTTAAGCAGGTGCTGGGGTTCTCTTTTGCCGTGACCAAAGATTTCCATTTCTCCTGATCTGTTTAGGGCGTAACTTTAACCCTTTCAGATGCTCTGGCTACATTAACTTTTACTGTATCTTATCTGCAACAGAAGTACTTTTTCTCAGTGGAAACCTGAGGTACACATTTTTGGATGACCAACCTTTTCAACATGTGCAAGAGCTCCCAACTATTGGGCATCACTATCAAAATTTCACCAAGTCATGTAGCAGGTGCGCAGCAATTCGTGACCACAAGAATACACTGATGTGGTTAGTTCACTATATTTCATCCTATAATTGAATATTATTAGTATTATTTTGCATGGTAATTATTGAATTACTATTTTACTATTTATTAGAATAGAGGATACTTCGTAATTAGTTACTATAGTCCCTAAAATGAAGCCAAGTGGACAAAATATGTTTCGAGAACGGGTACATATATTGTATAAATCTTCCTCCTAAATCATTAAAAAATCACCTAAGGGATTTACCGCATAAAGAAGAATGTTCCTTTTTCCAGAAAAAATTCAGGCCTGAAATGGTTAAGGTATATTGAGTGTAATTACTAAATTATCTTGCGTATGTCCTATTTTCTGTTTTCCAGTATTCAAATGATTACCTAGGATGTATGAGAGCTTTCTAAATTGAAATGAGAAGTACCTGCCTGTTTGTACCATATACAGTTTATCACGGACTTGGCAGTTTATTTTATAAACACCCGAAACCATGAATTATGTACTAGTCCTCTTGGAGCGAGAAACATTTATTTATGGTTGACATGAAATGTTTAAAGGAACTCTTATTGTGTGTGCAAAAGAGTGCGTAAAAATATTAATCTACTCTGGTTCGAATCTCCATATAAGAAAGACGTGGATGGAGTCGTATGTATCTTGTAACGTATTTCTGGGATATGTATCTTGTATTTATGGTAAATAAGTACAGTTATTTATAATCAAACCACTTATTTCAAAAATGGCTCTGTGGTCATCAGTCCCCTAGAACTTAGAACTACACTCCTGGAAATTGAAATAAGAACACCGTGAATTCATTGTCCCCGGAAGGGGAAACTTTATTGACACATTGACATCACATGATCACACTGACAGAACCACAGGCACATAGACACAGGCAACAGAGCATGCACAATGTCGTCACTAGTACAGTGTATATCGCCCTTTCGCAGCAATGCAGGCTGCTATTCTCCCATGGAGACGATCGTAGAGATGCTGGATGTAGTCCTGTGGAACGGCTTGCCATGCCATTTCCACCTGGCGCCTCAGTTGGACCAGCGTTCGTGCTGGACGTGCAGACCGCTTGAGACGACGCTTCATCCAGTCCCAAACATGCTCAATGGGGGACAGATCCGGAGATCTTGCTGGCCAGGGTAGTTGACTTACACCTTCTAGAGCACGTTGGGTGGCACGGGATACATGCGGACGTGCATTGTCCTGTTGGAACAGCAAGTTCCCTTGCCGGTCTAGGAATGGTAGAACGATGGGTTCGATGACGGTTTGGATGTACCGTGCACTATTCAGTGTCCCCTCGACGATCACCAGTGGTGTACGGCCAGTGTAGGAGATCGCTCCCCACACCATGATGCCGGGTGTTGGCCCTGTGTGCCTCGGTCGTATGCAGTCCTGATTGTGGCGCTCACCTGCACGGCGCCAAACACGCATACGACCATCATTGGCACCAAGGCAGAAGCGACTCTCATCGCTGAAGACGACACGTCTCCATTCGTCCCTCCATTCACGCCTGTCGCGACACCACTGGAGGCGGGCTGCACGATGTTGGGGCGTGAGCGGAAGACGGCCTAACGGTGTGCGGGACCGTAGCCCAGCTTCATGGAGACGGTTGCGAATGGTCCTCGCCGATGCCCCAGGAGCAACAGTGTCCCTAATTTGCTGGGAAGTGGCGGTGCGGTCCCCTACGGCACTGCGTAGGATCCTACGGTCTTGGCGTGCATCCGTGCGTCGCTGCGGTCCGGTCCCAGGTCGACGGGCACGTGCACCTTCCGCCGACCACTGGCGACAACATCGATGTACTGTGGAGACCTCACGCCCCACGTGTTGAGCAATTCGGCGGTACGTCCACCCGGCCTCCCGCATGCCCACTATACGCCCTCGCTCAAAGTCCGTCAACTGCACATACGGTTCACGTCCACGCTGTCGCGGCATGCTACCAGTGTTAAAGACTGCGATGGAGCTCCGTATGCCACGGCAAACTGGCTGACACTGACGGCGGCGGTGCACAAATGCTGCGCAGCTAGCGCCATTCGACGGCCAACACCGCGGTTCCTGGTGTGTCCGCTGTGCCGTGCGTGTGATCATTGCTTGTACAGCCCTCTCGCAGTGTCCGGAGCAAGTATGGTGGGTCTGACACACCGGTGTCAATGTGTTCTTTTTTCCATTTCCAGGAGTGTACTTAAACCTAACTAACCTAAGGACATCACACACATCCATGCCCGAAGGAGGATTCGAACCTGCGACCGTAGCAGTCGCGCGGTTCTGGACTGAGCGCCTAGAACCGCTAGACCACCGCGACCGGCCCACTTATTTCAGTAGCGATAGTATCCCTACGTGTGTAAAAATGTTATTGTACGTTTTTCAGAGATTAATAACGAGGGGTACAACGTCAGTTGTAATTTGTATTGTTGGCTGCCATTTGCAAGACGGTAGATTCTTGTTCCAATTACTCCAGTATTAAGTGTCGTAAAGAAAAATGGGGTATGTTTACAATTAATTTTTTGAGCAAACATACTAAAGGTAAGTTGATTTCATTTTGCAAAGAGTCCTACCTATAGTAAAATATTCTTGTGTTTGCCGCTTCACTGATATATTTTGTTCAAGCGACGAGATTTTCACAGTTAAGAAACTTCTCAGCTTTGAATTTGTGCACAATGCAAAAGATGTTTCTCCACGCGAATCCACGAAAGTTTAAAGTATTAGTCGTGTCAAAAGATACTCAATTACAAACCTGAGATATTTCTAAATGTAAAAGATTAAGGTGCTTCACAACGAGCTGTTCCCATTTTGTTTTATGTCTATACAGAAATTCCAAAGTGATTTTTTTATCGGGCAGTTGAGTGTAGAAACCTTAACTACATCAAAAGTAATAATACGCGTGATTAGAAGTTGTAGTGCATATGTTGTGTGTAGCCTTATGTGATCTTACGATGTACTGCTAACAGCACAAGCACACATACACACACACAGACATACAACACACGAAATAATCACTATATTGGTGCCCATACGATGTGGGCAGATATACATGTGTGGTACAAGATACAACATTTGTATTTTATTGTAATGTGTGTTGTATTTTATTTCATTACACCATTACATGCAACAACGAGGGTATAAACTGATCGGCAAGACAATAAGCTGAAAGAGGTTGTCGCTGTCGCTAATAAGATCCTGAGCAACACTATATAACTGCGTAATATCCAAGGTAAGGGTAAGGTGGCATACAACCCAAAGCTTCAAGAATAAAGGTAATAAGTGTCTTTGGGGGCATATTATAAGCGAAATTTTATTTGTGCATTTTCAAAATTGCTTCTTGTGCTATCCAAATTGGCAGTGTTGTGTGGGAAAGTCTATCGTGATAGCGTAGGAAGTAGTGGTGGGAGTGATTTTTTATTCACATTATTGTGCTTCTTCAGTATGTAAATATTTCTTGTGTCTTGTATTTTTGCTTGTACATTGTGCTTAGTGTATTCAATATAGATACGCCTAAGAGGAAAGAAAGGTTAGAGGGAGATAACGTGACAAAGTTAGAGGAAACTGATAACTGTAGTGAGTTGGCTAATACCGGACCAGAGAGCAATTGCTCGGAATTTCAGATTTTGGAAACCGAAGAAACCTAGATATGTAACCAGATATCTGGTTTTATAATCCGTTCATCATAAGAATAAACCTGATGTAAACATTGCACTATGTATTCTTCCGCGTTTGCTGGAACATCATTGGATTTCTGTTTCACGTGGCACTGCAGCCAAGTTGTCTCCAGTTCTGTCAAGGACGATAATAAGGGTATGTTTTGTGCTGTGCGTTACGCGCACATCAACTTAGCGATTATACGGGATTACAGCTTTACCGTGGCATTTAACTTGGACAGCACTGGTCGGTCAGCTGGTACAGCTGCAGTGACGTGGCCAGTTGCAGTTCACACGTCAAAAGAGACGAGCAGAGAAGCAATACAGCTTCGAATGTCATTTAATTTTTAAGCAAGTGAAATAATACACTTTAAATCTCCCACAATACGCTCCTTAGACGACTAAAGGAAAACCGCGATACGTTACACGTTATCGTTTTTAGCTAACGTACTATTGTAAATAAAAACAAGAATGACGAAAATTCCTGAGTTAAGCACACAGGTAATTTTTCTGCATAAGCTGCGTGTAACGTAAGAGAGTTTGGAAGGGTTTCACTGTATAGTTGAATATTGAAACTACAGTCAGTCGTTTGGTAATCTCTTAGCTCCTTCCTTATGCGAATCTGAGAAATATACACTCCTGGAAATGGAAAAAAGAGCACATTGACACCGGTGTGTCAGACCCACCATACTTGCTCCGGACACTGCGAGAGGGCTGTACAAGCAATGATCACACGCACGGCACAGCGGACACACCAGGAACCGCGGTGTTGGCCGTCGAAAGGTGCTAGCTGCGCAGCATTTGTGCACCGCCGCCGTCAGTGTCAGCCAGTTTGCCGTGGCATACGGAGCTCCATCGCAGTCTTTAACACTGGTAGCATGCCGCGACAGCGTGGACGTGAACCGTATGTGCAGTTGACGGACTTTGAGCGAGGGCGTATAGTGGGCATGCGGGAGGCCGGGTGGACGTACCGCCGAATTGCTCAACACGTGGGGCGTGAGGTCTCCACAGTACATCGATGTTGTCGCCAGTGGTCGGCGGAAGGTGCACGTGCCCGTCGACCTGGGACCGGACCGCAGCGACGCACGGATGCACGCCAAGATCGTAGGATCCTACGCAGTGCCGTAGGGGACCGCACCGCCACTTCCCAGCAAATTAGGGACACTGTTGCTCCTGGGGTATCGGCGAGGACCATTCGCAACCGTCTCCATGAAGCTGGGCTACGGTCCCGCACACCGTTAGGCCGTCTTCCGCTCACGCCCCAACATCGTGCAGCCCGCCTCCAGTGGTGTCGCGACAGGCGTGAATGGAGGGACGAATGGAGACGTGTCGTCTTCAGCGATGAGAGTCGCTTCTGCCTTGGTGCCAATGATGGTCGTATGCGTGTTTGGCGCCGTGCAGGTGAGCGCCACAATCAGGACTGCATACGACCGAGGCACACAGGGCCAACACCCGGCATCATGGTGTGGGGAGCGATCTCCTACACTGGCCGTACCCCACTGGTGATCGTCGAGGGGACACTGAATAGTGCACGGTACATCCAAACCGTCATCGAACCCATCGTTCTACGATTCCTAGACCAGCAAGGGAACTTGCTGTTCCAACAGGACAATGCACGTCCGCATGTATCCCGTGCCACCCAACGTGCTCTAGAAGGTGTAAGTCAACTACCCTGGCCAGCAAGATCTCCGGATCTGTCCCCCATTGAGCATGTTTGGGACTGGATGAAGCGTCGTCTCACGCGGTCTGCACGTCCAGCACGAACGCTGGTCCAACTGAGGCGCCAGGTGGAAATGGCATGGCAAGCCGTTCCACAGGACTACATCCAGCATCTCTACGATCGTCTCCATGGGAGAATAGCAGCCTGCATTGCTGCGAAAGGTGGATATACACTGTACTAATGCCGACATTGTGCATGCTCTGTTGCCTGTGTCTATGTGCCTGTGGTTCTGTCAGTGTGATCATGTGATGTATCTGACCCCAGGAATGTGTCAATAAAGTTTCCCCTTCCTGGGACAATGAATTCACGGTGTTCTTATTTCAATTTCCAGGAGTGTATTTCAGTTCTGGAAGTGTCACCTGCTACATTGATAACGAGCCTATCAACAACAGAATCCACGAAACCAACCAGGTGCAGCATTTTCTCTTCTTCTTTTATGATGAGCCGTTCTATATCCCTCCAGGGTTCGGCAGTGACGTGCGAAAAAGCTGTGTGAGTTAGTTCCAGTACGTCTGGCATCTTAACAGTCTTGCTACCCGTAGCTTGGCTCCAGATCAGTTCTCTTGGGTTCATATAGTAATGGTACAGTAGCAAATGTAAAAATGCAGCATTTGAATGATGTGCTCGATGCTGTGAAATTGATTTTTTTTTCATGTTTCTACGATACTTATCTACCTCTGTGGTATAAAACTATGGACATAGTCCAAATAAAGAGGATTTGGTATTTCATTTTTGCCCTAAAAATTAAAATGTCATGTTTTCGTAATTTAAACAACCTTTATGAACAGTCTTTCTCAGCATGCAATTAGAAACAAGGAGGCGTGCACTATTCATAGAAAATGATGACGAGTTTTATAATTACGAGATGTAGGTATTTCAAATTGAACGTGAAAAGAAAATTATAATGGAACGGATTTGAACCAACGCACACACAACGACATTTGCTTCACTTGTCATTACGCTACCAACTGTGCTACACTTTTTTTTTTAATTTCATTTTTGTTCGCTTTTGTTCGTTGCATCTGCTCTGGGCGGACGTCGTAAGACATCCGTTTGAGTTCGTTGTTGATCGATTAACTCAGTATTTTTTATTACAGAGGGCAGCTAACCCTCTGACCGAGCACGCTGAGCTACCATGTCGGCGACATCGGATGCCAGTTAATGTATCAGCTACATTGTGTAGAAGCTTGAGATAACTTCAAAGACGATTATCTCCGTATATTTACGAAAAACATTCAGAACAGCCTATTTCTCGTCACTTTTTAATCGTGTTCCAAGCGCGTGTGTCACTACAGAACAGAAATCAGCCTCAGCCATTTTCATTCTGCGCATTAACAGCGCGACAATCTGAGCACAACGCAGCAGAGGCTGTGACTGTACACGATTTTTGAAATAAAAACTACCTAGCTAAAGCGTGACTAAGAAATACGTTGATGGCTGTTAATACATTTGAATATCTTAAAGTTTCATTTAATGTAACTTAGCAATAAGGTTTCTAATACATAAGTAGGACCTACTTCCAAGAACGTAACAACACCAGTGTACGTGACCAATCATCGCGTTTGTGTTTGTTTACATCAGTTTCATTCTTATGATGAACGGATTATAGACTGGGAACACTGGAAAAACAGGCAAGCGCCAGATCAGCTGACGCTGTTACTAATACTGCACAGGCCGTTGCCTCAGATGAGGTGCTGTTACTTACGGCGAGAGAAAACGGTTTCCTTTCTCTGTTGCTACAAAAGCTAGACTTGAGAGTATAAAGGAAAAGGAACGAGAGGGCACGGAAAGAATGGGCGAACTCGAAAGAGATAAAGCCTGAACGAGCAACTGCACAAGTTCTCGAAGCTCGTGATAAGTGTATCCTGGGCCACATAAAGGAGGGAATGGATGGCATACGAACACAAATGAAAGAAGTAGTTACTCAAAATAATTATTTGCGTAGTAAAATGAGTGAACTGAACTCACAAGTAAAAAGACCAGAAGAAGCTCACGAAACACTTGAAGAGGAGGTAAAAAAAATTACTAGCACTGTGGATGATTTGTCCAGTAATCATGAGAAGAAAATAGAAGCTGAAGTTACCGCGACACTGCAACATTGGAACATTGAAGTAAATCAAGAGAAATGTGACCTTAATGCACGACTGCCACAGGATGTGTGTGAAACACAACAGCGTATGGTTATGGCAGGCTGTGAGCCTAACGAGAACAGATTTACAGAACTTAATGAAATCCCAAGTACTACTTACCGGTACGGCAACAGCCCCATTAACACTGCGCACTGCGAGATTTTAAAACGCAATCAAGCTCGCAGATACAGCCCCAGCACTGACGAGCGCATTGTTGGCACAATAGCCGCTGACGATGCAGTGCCAACCTTGGCGCATATAAAGCACGAAGAGTCGCTTATAAAACATAGACAATTCCAGACGTTCTCGGAGACGCAAAAGACGGTACATTCCGTAATTTTCATTAAGAGTTATAGGAATGTACTGCTTACTTCTTGGCAGAGTGACAAAGGGTTCAGTTTGTGATTTCTTTCATAATTGGCGAGGCAGCATTGTGGGCGATGGAAATCGTCGACACCTGTAAGAATTTTTCAGAATTCAGAAAGTTATTTCTGTCATGCTTCTGGTCGAAGTGTGTTCAAGAACGCTTAAGGAAGCACGTTTACAATCCGAAACTATGTAATCCTAGACAGGGAAACCTGCGCAAATTCTTTGAAGAGTACTTAAATACTGAGATGAGACAAGGTCTCCAAGAGATGTAGTGCGACCACTGAAAGGCAGACTACCAACTGACATTAAGGAAAAACCTTTTCATGTCCCTGATACGGACTTCGAACAGTTTATGGCCAATGTTGACTCACTTGACCTCATACAGAAGGATGCAAACCAAAGTGAAAAAGGGGGGAGTGGCATGAGCCACAATAATTTTAACAAAAGTAGAAACGAGAATGGAATTGTTGTTGTTGTGGTCTTCAGTCCACAGACTGGTCTGATGCAGCTCTCCATACTACTCTATCCTGCAAGCTTCTTCATCTCCCAGTACCTACTGCAACCTACATCCTTCTGAATATGTTTAGCGTATTCGTCTCTTGGTCACCCTCTACGATTTTTACCCTCCACGCTGCCCTCCAATACTAAATTGGTGATCCCTTGATGCCTCAGAATATGTCCTACCAACCGATCCCTTCTTCTAGCCAAGTTGTGTCAAAAAATTCTCTTCACTCCAACTCTATTCTGTACCTCCTCATTAGGTATGTGATCTACCCATCTAATTTTCAGCATTCTTCTGTAGCGCCACATTTCGAAAGCTTCTATTCTCTTCTTGTCTACACTATTTATCGTCTACATTTCACTTCCATACATGGCTACACTCCATACAAATACTTTCAGAAACGACTTCCTGACACTTACATCTATACTCGATGTTAACAAATACCTCTTCTTCAGAAACGCTTTCCTTGCCATTGCCAATCTACATTTTATATCCTCTCTACTTCGACCATCATCAGTTATTTTGCTCCCTAAATAGCAAAACTCATTTACTATTTTAAGCCTCTCATTTCCTAATCTAATTCCCGCAGCATCACCCGATTTCATTCGACTACATTCCATTATCCTCGTTTTGCTTTTGTTGATTTTCATCTTATATCCTCCTTTCAAGACACTGTCCATTCCGTTCAGCTGCTCTTCCAGGTCCTTTGCTGTCTCTGACAGAATTACAATGTCATCGTTCGAACCTCAAAGCTTTTATTCATTCTTCATGGATTTTAATTCCTACTCCAAATTTTTCTTTTGTTTCTTTTACTGCTTGCTCAATATACTGGTTGAATAACATCAGGGATAGGCTACAACCCTGTCTCACTCCCTTCCCAACCACCGCTTCCTTTTCATGCCCCTCGACTCTTATAACTGCCATCTGGTTTCTGTACAAATTGGAAATAGCCTTTTGCTTCCTGTATTTTATACCTGCCACCTTCAGAATTTGAAAGAGAGTATTCACTCAACATTGTCGAAAGCTTTCTCTAAGTCTACAAATGCTAGAAACGTAGATTTGCCTTTCCATAATCTATCTTCTAAGGTAAGTCGTAGGGTCAGTATTGCCTCACGTGTTCCAACATTTCTACGGAATCCAAACCGATCTTCCCCGAGGTCGGTTTCTACCAGTTTTTCTATTCGTCTGTAAAGAATTAGTGTTAGTATTTTGCAGCCGTGGCTTATTAAACTGATAATTCGGTAATTTTCACATCTGTCAACACCTGCTTTCTTTGGAATTGTAATTATTATATTCTTCATCAAGTCTGAGGGTATTTCGCCTGTCTCATACATCTTGCTCACCAGATGGTAGAGTTTTGTCAGGAATGGCCCTCCCAAGGCTGTCAGTAATTCTAATGGAATGTTGTCTACTCCCGGGGCCTTGTTTCGACTCAGGTCTTTCAGTGCTCTGTCAAACTCTTCACTCATTATCATATCTCAAATTTCATCTTCATCTACATCCCCTTCCATTTCCATAATATTGTCCTCAAGTATATCGCCCTTGTATAGACCCTCTATATTCTCTTTCCACCTTTCTGCTTTCGCTTCTTTGCTTAGAACTGGGTTTCCATCTGAGCTCTTGATATTCATGCAAGTGGTTCTCTTTTCTTCAGAGGTCTCTTTAATTTTCCTGTAGGCGGTATCTGTCTTACCCCTAGTGATATGCATCTCTACATCGTTACATTTGTCCTCTAGCCATCCCTGCTTAACTGTTTTGCACTTCCTGTCGATCTCATTTTTGAGACGTTTGTATTCCTTTTTGTCTGCTTCATTTACTGCATTTTTATATTTTCTCCTTTCATCAATTAAATTCAATATCTCTTCTGTTACCCAAGGATTTCTACTAGCCCTCGTCTTCTTACCTACTTGATCCTCTGCTGTCTTCACTATTTCATCACTCAAAGCTACCCATTTTTCTTCTACTGTATTTCTTTCCCCCATTCTTGTCAATTGTTTCCTAATGCTCTCCCTGAAGCTCTCTACAACCTCTGGTTCTTTCAGTTTATCCAGGTCCCATTTCCTCAAATTCCACCTTTTGCAGTTTCTTCAGTTTTCATCTACAGTTCATAACCATTAGATTGTGGTCAGAGTCCACATCTGCCCCTGGAAATGTCTTA
Source organism: Schistocerca piceifrons (assembly GCF_021461385.2). NCBI lineage: Eukaryota > Metazoa > Arthropoda > Insecta > Orthoptera > Acrididae > Schistocerca > Schistocerca piceifrons. The sequence continues at coordinate 497,072,124 of NC_060139.1, read as the reverse complement.
CAACTTAAAACCTGGTTCCTGAATCTCTGTCGTACCATTATATAATCTATCTGAGACCTTCCAGTAGCTCCAGGCTTCTTCCATGTACACAACCTTCTTTTATGATTCTTGAACCAAGTGTTAGCTATGATTAAGTTATGCTCTGTGCAAAATTCTACCAGGCGGCTTCCTCTTTCATTCCTTACTCCCATTCCATATTCACCTACTACGTTTCCTTCTCTTCCTTTTCCTACTATCGAGTTCTAGTCACCCATGACTGTTAAATTTTCGTCTCCCTTCGCTATCTGAATAATTTCTTTTATCTTATCATACATTTCATCAATCTCTTCGTCATCTGCGGAGCTAGTTGGCATATAAACTTGTACTACTGTGGTAGGCGTGGGCTTGGTATCTACCTTGGTCACAATAATGCGTTCAGTATGCTGTTTGTAGTAGCTTACCCGCATTCCTATTTTCCTATTCATTATTAAACCTACTCCTGAATTACCCTATTTGATTTTTTATTTGTAACCCTGTACTCACCTGACCAAAAGTCTTGTTCCTCCTACCACCGAACTTCACCAATTCCCACTATATTTAACTTTAACCTATCCATTTCCCTTTTTAAATTTCCTAACCTACCTGCCCGATTAAGGGATCTGACCTTCCATGCTCCGATCCTTAGAACGCCAGTTTTCTTTCTCCTGACAACGACGTCCTGTTGAGTAGTCCCCGCCCGGAGATGTGAATGGGGGACCATTTTACCTCCGCAATATTTTACCCGAGAGGACGCCATCATCTTTTTACCGTAGTAAAGCTACACGCCCTCAGGAAAATTACGGCTATATTTTCCCCTTGCTTTCAGCCGTTCGCAGTTCCAGCACAGCAAGGCAGTTTTGGTTAGTGTTACAAGGCCAGATCAGTCATTCATCCAGACTGTTGCCCCTGCAACTACTGAAAAGGCTGCTGCCCCTCTTCAGGAACCACAAGTTTGTCTGGCCTCTCAACAGATACCCCTCCGTTGTGGTTGCACCTACGGTACGGCTATCTGTATGGCTGAGGCACGCAAGCCTCCCCGCCAACGGCAAGGTCCATGGTTCATGGGGGGGGGGGGGGGGGTGGAAGGGGGAGGGAGAGTAAGTCCTGGTAGTTATGGAATTAATAGTAACAACAAATCCATTGGGAATTCGTGTAGGAACGGGAACAACAATTTTTTTAATAGAAAGAGGAGGAATGAAGGGGGCTACAGTGTCTCGTTTCAACCCAAAGATGGGAGGGCGATGAATGAACAAGGACAAGAGACAGGGTCACCAAACTGCCATTCAATCCAAACTTTACAGGTTATGAACCATCCTGTCAATAATATTAATGTTATACCAATGTCAGCTCATAATCAACAACCACAGTGACTACCACCGGAGAATGAGGTGCCGCAACGGATGCAACAATCACATAGCACCAGACTAGCATAAATGGTATATGACCAACAACCAAGTACATCGTAAGCGTCAAATTGCGCACGACCAATGTAAGCCTTCCGTATGTGGTCGTGGGAGCATTCGGTACGTAAATGTATCCCTACTCAGATACAATGAAAGAAGAACTCAGCGCTGATCCGAAAAAATGCGCTCAGCGAAATACTGAGTTGGTGCAAGCCACAATCAAGGCAGACATATACGGCATGCCCGTGAATGCAATTATTGATATGGTTGCAAGTGTATCCGTTATGGACTATGACCTATTCAAGTGCAACAATCAGTTGAAGAAGTTACCATCATTGCCAGTTTAAAATTGTACAACTGTAGGAGCCATATGTGGACACATGCAGCGACTTCAGAGTCAGGTACCGGCCGTCACTCAAGTGGGAAACGAGGCGACAAAATGCTCATTCCTTGTTGTGAAAAATTTAGCGGTTCCCTGTATCTTAGGCTGGGAATTTTTAAGGGAAAGGGATACAAGATCTTTATCGAGCTGTTGTTGTTGTGCAATCCAGAGACTGGTTTGACGCAGCTCCCCATACTACTCTATCCTGAGCAAGCCTCTTATTTCCGAATAACTACTGTAAACTACATCCTTTTGAATCTGCTTGTTGTATTCATCTCTTGGTCTCTCTCCAGGCTCTCTACAGTACTAAATTGGAGATCCCTTCACGCCTCAGAACGTGTCCTACCAACCGAACCCTTCTTCTCGTCAAGCTGCGCCACAAATTCCTCTGCTCCCCAATTCTGTTCAGTAACTTCCCATTAGTTACGTGATCCACCCATCAAATCTTCAGCATTCTTCTGTAGCACCACAATTTAAAAGCTTCTATTCTCTTATTGTCCACACTGTTTATTGTCCACGTTTCACTTCCATACATGGCTATACTCCAAACAAATACCACCAGAAAATCTATACTCGATGTTAGCAAATTCTTCAGAAACTCTTTCCTTGCCATTGCCAGTCTAAATTTTGTATCCTCTCTACTTCGACCATCATCTGTTATATTGATCCCCAAATAGCAAAACTCATTTACTGCTTTAAGTGTCTTATTTCCTAATCTAATTCCCTCAACATCACCTGATTTAATTCGGCTACATTCCGTTATCCTTGTTTTGCTTTTGTTGATGTTCATCCTATATCCTCTTTTCAAGACACTGTCCGTTTCATTCAGCTGCTCTTCCAGGTTCTTTGGTGTCTCTGACAGAACCACAACGTCTTCGGCAAACCTCAACGATTGGATTGGATTTTAATTCCTAAATCAAATTTTTCTTTTGTTTCCTGTACTGGTTGCTCAGTAAACAGATTGAAAAACATCGGGGATAGGCTACAACCCTGTCTTACTCCCTTCTCAACCACTGCTTCCGTCTCATGCCCCTCGACTCTTACAACTGCCATTTGGTTTCTGTACAAATTGTATATACCCTTTCGCTCCCTGCCGCCTTCAGAATTTGAAAGAGAGTGTTCTAGTCAACGCTGTCAGAAGCTTTCTCTAAGTCTACAAATGCTAGAAACGTAGGTTTGCCTTTACTTAACCTGTCTTCTAAGACAAGTCGTAGGGTAAGTATTTCCTCGCATGTTCCAACATTTCTACAGAATCAAAACTGATCTTCCCTGAGGTCGGCTTGTACCGGTTTTTCCAATCGTCTGTAAAGAATTTGTGTTGGTATTCTGTAGCCGTGACTGGTAATTTTCCCACCTGTGAGCACCTGTTTTCTTTGGGGTTGGAGTTATTTTATTCTTCTTGAAGTGGCTCTCCCAAGGCTGTCAATAGCTCTGATGGAATTTTTTCCTCTCCCAGGGCCTTGTTTCGACTTAAGACTTTCAGTGCTCTGTTAAATTCTTCGGACAGTGTCACATCACCCACTTCATCTTCATTTACGTCTTCTTCCGTTTCCATAATACTGCCATCAAGTACATCGCCCTTGTATAGACCCTCTATATACCCCTTTCACCTTTCTGCTTTCCTTTCTTTTCTTAGGACTGGTTTTCCATCTGAACTCTTGATATTCATACAGGTGTTTCTCTTCTCTCCAAAGGTCTCTTTATTTTCCTGCAGCCGGTATCTATCTTACCCCTAGTGATATATGCTTCTACATCTTTATATTTGTCCTCTAGCCATCCCTGCTCAGCCATTTTGCACTTCCTGTTGATCTCATTTTTTAGACGTTTGGGTTCCCTTTTGCCCACTTCATTTACTGCATTTTTATATGTTCTCCTTTCATCAATTAAATTCAATATCCCTTCTGTTACCCAAGGATTTCTACTAGCCCTCTTCGTTTTACCTACTTGATCCTATGCTGTCTTCACTATTTCATCTCTCAAAGCCAACCATTCTTTTTCTACTGTATTCCTTCCCCCTGTTCATGTCAATCGTTCCCTAAAGCTCTCGCTGAAAGTCTCTACAACTTCTGGTTCTTTCAGTTTATCCAGGGCCCATCTCCTTAAGTATTGGGACAAAGAGTGCGTCACCTGACTCTCCATTGTTGCCACATTTATTGAGGATGGTGGATCCTAGATAGCGGCGATAGATATGGCAATGTCGCAATGACATCATGACAGAAAGTTCAAATTCTGGCGGGAAAATAGGTCACTTGCGCAACCTCCACTAACCTAACCCTCCCCCCCTCCCCTCCCCCGCAAAATGTTAGAATTTCAATTTCCAGCAGGACAATGCAACACACCGTGGCTACCTCCACTAACCTAAGAAAATGGCGGGGAAAATAGGTCTCTTTTGCCACCTCCACTAAACTAAGTTATCCAACCACCACCTCTTCTTTGTAATTGGTAGGAAATGGACTCAGCCTGCGCTGGGCTGCTGGACAGAATGGACATAAGTCTTTATTTTGCAGGCAGTCTTTATTTAAACAGTTTGAGCTAGTAGCTTCATTCAGTGTGTCCAGTGTGTTCACCATGAGGTCCGAAGTCCAGCTGAACTAGCACACAGAACTGCCACCAGAGGGCACTGTCGTCCCTCCTGTGACATAATCCAAGATAGCAGTCTGGGGAAAAGTGGCAGGAAAAGGACTCAGCCTGTGCTGGGCTGCTGGTAAGAGGAAGGAGTTTACTTATTTTGGAACAATTTATATAGGGATTAATTTCAGGTAGTTTATTTATTACAGTGATACAAAACACTTGCCCTGACATGCTTGGGGTCACAGTAAATAGTCAACAGACCTGCACACAACTCGTAAATCACCAAAATAATGCAGAACACTGTTGTGCAGACACGAAAACAACTCGTAAATAACCGAAATAATGCATGTTAAACACTTTGCAGACACACTCGCTAATACTAAATTGTCCAAATAATGCAGTACACAACATACAGGCCTGCAAACTACTCATAAATCACCAGAATAATGCAGTGCACTGATGTGCAGACACGCAAACAACTCGAAAATTGTCAAAATAATGCATGTATAACGCTCTGCAAACAAACTCTAAACTGTCCAAATAATGTAGTACATAGCCTACAGACACGAAAACTACTCGTAAATTGTCAAAAAATAATTCATGTGTAACGCTCACAACGCTTAAACAGCCGAAAATGATGCAGTGCACAAACACTCTTTGCATGTAAAAATGCTTTCAAACTATCGTCAACCTCAACGTTTCAGCGAACTCTTCCCTAAAGAGCCCCAAGGTACGCACGCTGGGCGGTGTGCTCAAGCTGGTCCCATACGTGAGACACCTCTGGGCTGCGCGCTGTGTTTACCGTTGTTGCTGGTGTGATACCTCTCTACCTGTGGATACTGACATCACAGGTCGCGCTATAGAAATCTGTACCAATACTTCCCAGAATAGTACAGGGTGCTTGTTCCTAGCGATACTAATGAGACTTTCGAGCTGCCGCTAGCCGTGCACGTGTTTACCTGACCAGCGTAGCTGACACATCGTTATGAAATGTTGGCATAGCAACTCACCATATAAAAGGTTCTCAGTGTTATACTGATGTCACATGGCTATGTAAATAAGAGCCAAGTCGACCTCTCGGAAATTGTTAAGTGTCGCAGAAATAGTTAACTATCGCTTTTGTAGGAGCTTTCGTGATGTCTCAGCTTGTCTGCATGGGAATTCTTGTCCTAACAGAACCTGTTTACGAAAATAACCCAGAATAAAACGATTGCACTCTTCCTGATGGTCCTACCGAGGCACCCCGTCCATCACATGTTACCCTTCCTGGAAATCGTTAAGTCCTGCTTTCAGCCTAGGTCCCAGAAGCAATAAATGTTCTCACTGCTATGTAGAGGCTCCTACGCTCCAGCACAAACTATCTCTTGTGAATGAATGGAGCTTTCTGATTGGCTCTTACTGAATTTACCTGCCAAATTACTGATGCTGCTGGTGTGGAAGCACTGTCCTCCTTTTTTTTCTGCAGACGAGACTTTCAGCGACAAAACTATTTTGTACAGATCGCCATATTGCACTAACAGTTAAACCGTACAAAAGTGATTTACAGATCGTCAAATACACAGTGCCACTGTGTAGCGCCGACGGAGGAAACTACCGCCATAAACGCGGCCCATGACAGCGGCCGCGGAAGGGCATGTCAACCAGAGAGAGGCCAGCTGGCTGTGGACGACCCCACATCCCAGGAGAAAGCTATCAATATTCCCAGCGCTAACACTCGTATTGACTCTTCTCAAATTTCTGCAGAGTATGCACGCAACACTCGCGGTCCCAAAGGCGACTCAATGCAAACTGGGTATTAGTTCACTATTCACTTGTCCAGGGGAGGCGCGAGTCAATTCATCATAAGCCAGAAGCATTCTCAGACTCTCTGAACCAGTGTATAAAGGATGGACAATCCCCAGCTCGGAACAAAGGCGACCGTTGAGATGCTGTTTCTGACCCCGACCTGCCTGCTTGCTGCTGTGCTTTCTACAATCATCTCCAGACTCACAAGAATATTGGGAACCAGACATATATTTATCAGTGTAACTACAATTAAATATTAGGATTGCTGCCACAGTCTGACACCAAGCAATGTACTGGGCATGTCTCCTCTTTATGACTGTGGTTCTGGAATGAATATCAGTATCTATGGCGCACATAATTTTCCGCGTAAGAAAAAAAACAATCTTTCATTCCCCTTACGGCTATCAGTGTGCTGAATCTATACCTCCCTCACGGTAGGACACACAGTAGCGATCACCGGCCACTCGTACATATACCATGAAGACTCTTGTACAAAGGCTGTGTCGGTTCCCTTGGCACAAAAAAGTCTCACTGTTTCTGGAACCGATCTATTTGCTAGCTTTCTTGTTTTGTACACCAATCTCCAGAGTCTGGGATTACAAGAACATATCTAATTTCACATGGCTTTGCCAAAGTATTATACCATTTTCGCTATACTTCTCGATATCAAGCACATATCAGTATGCTACCGATCGCTAGCACAACATAATTCCGAAGATATAGACTGGAAATTATACATCTAGAAACCTGAAACTTTAGCGAGGTGGAACCTGCTGTAAGCCATTGAGTAACTAGAAACTGATCTCGCCTGCGAAGACCTCGAAAAAAATAGAGGAAACTGATATTTCCACTCGCGAATACCGATGTCAGTGATATAAGAAATGGCTCAAATGGCTCTGAGCACTATGTGACTTAACATCTGTGGTCATCAGTCCCCTAGAACTTAGAACTACTTAAACCTAACTAACCTAAGGACATCACACACATCCATGCCCGAGGCAGGATTCGAACCTGCGACCGTAGCGGTCACGCAGTTCCAGACTGAAGCGCCTAGAAACGCACGGCCACACCGGCCGGCGTGATATAACACGTCCCAAATCATCCTTATAATTTCCAAAGTCAACTAATGTGTTTCTCATGTCTAGAGAACCAGCAAACGTGTCTTCCACCCGTCTTTCGCCTGCTAGAAACGCACACCACAATCGATTTTCTCTCAACCAAATAAAGACAGGAAATGTGCGGAAGCAGTCAACCAGACAGTTTACATGGGAGCGGATAATGGTCCAGCGCAATCCATATTGAATATTCTCAAATTTCCACGCAATCACGAAAGCTCTCTAACACATAATAACTATTAGTTCGCTATTCCGCCGTCTAGAGGACGACACGGTTAAGTTAACTACATTCCTGCATCCCTACAGGCCTCTCCATTCGGACAGCATATGCTATTAACAGAGAATGTGAATCATTACCGCCACAGGCCACCAGCGCAGTGCGCCAGGCATGCATAGATAGAATCAGAATCCTCCTGGGAAACTGGCCACATATATATTTGATCACTCTACTTCCAATTAAATGTTACCATCGCGGTCTCAATTGGACGACACTCGATAATGAGCGAAGTATCGAATACACCCTGCTGACGGCTGTTGCTCTTGAAATAGAAATATCTGTGCCGTTCTTATGATCTGACATACTCTCCCCTTTGCTATCACAGTATTCCATGTCAAAACCATACCCTCCCTATGACTGGACATATCCATTTCCTTTGGACATATCAGAACACACACACACACACACACACACACACACACACACTTTACAAGCCTGATGCTCAAGGCAAACCTATCACGCATCCCCTACTACTACATATAATACTTTGCCAATAACTGATAAACAGTTCAAAGGGCTCTAAGCACTATGGGACTAAATATCTGAGGTCATCAGTTCCGTAGACTTAGAACTACTTAAACCTAACTAACCTAAGGATATCACACCCATCCATGCCCGAGGCAGGATTCGAACCTGTTACTGTAGCAGCCGCGTGGTTCCGGACTGAAGCGCCAATAACTGATTGCTGGCGGTACGAAATAATACTCACCGAAAATCAGCGATGGGTGGACATGTGTCATGAGTTTCTCTTGAGATTGGTACCACTGTGTCTTAGAAAGAGAGGCGTAATCGTCTTACAAAATGCTATATATTAAAAAAATATTAAAAAATACGTCCATATTACTGTCACAAGTAGTCTTGGTTCTACAGGTGCAGACAAGTATCCATGTTAAAATATAGATGGTCATCGCTGGAGTGTATATTATCAGACCAAAAGTGTGGTTACATGTCGCCGACAGTGCAACCTCTTAATAAAATTACTAAATTTAGAAAGTGATTCGGCTAAGGATCGTGGTATGAAACTGGTATTTGCAACTCCCTCATGCCGACGCTAGATATTTCTCCAGTATTTGTAATGCATACTGTCTCGATGGAATGTCAGAGGTTTGGTGATATATCGACTGGGTTATAGGTGATGGTTGACTGAGAAGGACCACAAACAGTAGATGGTGTGCTGATTGAGGTCGTAAGAAATGTGCACTAGCTTTTCAGATCTCTAGTGTTACACTAACCGCTATAAATGCTGTCTGGGATTTGAAACCAAGTCTTTCCATTCAACCACATACCTGTGTTGGATCCTACAGAGGAGTCCTTTAATGATTACAGCCACTAATGAATCATATTTCTGGCACTCTCATATCTCAAAACGAGTCACCTTTCTCGAACCTATCTGCTACAGTAAAATTCCATCATGGTTTTATGTAGCTCCTATGCATCTTGCAACTGCTGCCGTTTCTGCAGCTTTATGCATGTGATATTTCCAATTTAAGTCGGAACTGAGTAGAAGTCGGAGAAAGCAATATCTACCACCTTCTGCAACCCATGTAGAAACAGGCTAAGCTGAGTTAGTGTGACAGGACTGTGTTTTGACCATTCGATAGAAATGGGAACATGTCGTCATAGCTCTGCCAACCGTGCATGATGTGCAAGGTCAGCACCAAATGAAGCCCGCTTCTGCAACATGAGGTAATATAAAAAACAGTACGGGAACTGGGAGAATGACAAGGATTTTGTACTTCATTGTGGCACTTCTCCAAACTACATACAAATATTGTAGTCTGAAGCAGATTCACGTCCCTCAGGACCCATTCACGTCTATCACTCCAACATGCTATCATCGTTATTCTGTACTATCCAACAGAGAAATATTACAAACTATGAAAGCTCCACTAACTTCATCTGATGGAGAACTCGATAAGATTTTTACCACATCTCTCTCCTCCCATATGTCGAAAACAAATACTGCATGCATGGTGGCACAGAGCACATGTGACGATCCTATTAAATGTACAGGTATTAATCCACTGCTCAGACCAGTTTAAAGTTTCACCACCTGTACTGTAGGAGGATGACCATATCTCACGGACTATACTGTAAGTCGCAAGAGACTCTCGCTGTAACCCTGCGCTGTTGTTTGAAACATTGCTTTTTTTTCTACTGTAACATGCTTTGTACACTGCGATACATTTTGTTTTTCCACCACAACGTCGAGGTCTGTGTCTGATTCTAAACTGACATTAACACATTTTGATCCACTGTGTCTTGCAGAAAACTAGACATAGCATGATATAAATCATGTTGTTACTGCTGCTACCATAGCACACCACACACACTGGATTTTAAATAAAAGACCAGTGGCTCTGAATTCCGTTTCGACTGATTCCTCATATTGCAGTGAGGTATGCAATCACTGTTTCAGTGCTAGCCATCCCCAGAAGGTGTCGCCCCTCCACCAAAACTCTTTCTCCATCGCAAACAAGTGATGTCAGTCAAGCATTATGTGGTGACCAACAGTGTACCAGTGGACAGATGGGATGGAAAAGACACTGTTGATGTACTGTAATAATAAGCATCGCTGTTGATGATGTGAACAGTTTCAGTAATTTTACAGTAATTTTAACACCAACCAATGATGCAACATCATGTTTCCCAATTTCAGTATCATCGCTAAACCAACCATTCTCTACTTTGCGAGTATCATTGCAAATGTAGATACATGACTGTGCAATATGCCCATTCACTGTTAATTCTCGAACATATACATCACAGATATCAGACAGTGCTGTACATATTTCAAGCACCTCGAACATAGTGCATAATTTACGATGTATCTCAATGCGGATGGAAGTCACAGAGCATTCTTGCAGTCTTAGGATAACATTAGAGACTGAAAGACCCCCTCGCACTGTCTTTGAGCAACCCACCTTGCAGCCCTGTTACCAATTTAATCTGCAGCTGACCAGAAGTAGAACACTATGTTCCGTGTCTCAAGAATGAAAGGACCTTGCCGAGTGATGTGAATCTGCTTCAGACTACAGTATTTGTATGTAGCTTGGAGATGCACCACTACGCACTAGCAAAATCCTCATCCTTCTCCCAGTTCCCATACTGTGTTTTATACTACCTCATGTTGCAGGAGTGGGCTTCATTTGGTGCTGACCTTACACATCATGAACAGTTGGCAGAGCTATGACGACAAGTTCCCGTTTCCATTAAATGATCAAAACACAGCCCTGTCACACTAACACAACTTAGCCTGTTTCTACATGGGTTGCAGAAGTGGTAGATATAGCTTTCTCTGACTTCTACTCAGCGCTGCAGGATACGAATTGTATGTTTACTACATCGACATGGCATGCGGCGATATATTGCCAGATTGAAGATCGGTTTCATGCACTAATATTCAAGCTTCCGTTCTCACTGGCAGAGCAATGTAATTGAATAAGAGTTTTTCCATGTTTGACGATCTGTAGGCCACTTTGCATGGTTTAACTGTCAGTGCAATATGGCGATCTGTACAAAATAGTTTCGCTGCTGAAAGTCACATCTGCAGAAAGAAAAAGGCAGACAGTGCTTTCACAACAGCAGCATCAGTAATTTGGCGGGTAAATTCACTAAGAGCCAGTCATAAAACTCCATTCATTCACAAAACAAAGCAACCTATTTAAAAACACAAACATTAAAATAAGCTTCCACACAAACACCAAAGTACAGCAGTTAGCAGTTCATAACTTAATCAATAACAAGCCCCCATACAAAAAAATCTCCCATACACAATCTCAGCTGTCAGCCCCTCTTACTATATAGGACAAACTGGAAGAAGCATTGAGGCATGGTTGAAAGAGCATACACAAGCCATATGTTTGAACAATATTTCAAAATCCACATTTGCTATGCACACAAGTACCAACAAGTCATGGAATAAAGAACATTGAATACCATGTACAAGTATTGCACCATGCTGAGAAAGGTAGCCTTATGAATTGGCTTGAGAAGATAGAAATAATGTATATAAAAGCAAATCACCACAATATCTCCTCAATGAACAAACCGAGTTAGCCAATGCAGCTTTTCTTCAAAATTTTATTCACCTGCTTTCCAATTTAAAGTAAAAAATAAAAAATGTCCACTTTCGTAATATTTATATATGCACATCCGTCCCAACCCATTTACTGTGCTTTCAATGTATGCCATAATATGTCTTCAATGTATGCCATAATGTGTCCATAATTGTAACATTTATTTATGTACATCATTTAGTTTTGTTCCAATGTATACCATAGTGTTTACGTAATATCACTTTAGTAACACTTTACAACTGACTGCTTTATTTGTTTATCTTAATTTTAATCAGTTCTTTTTCAATGCAAATAGTAATTAACGTAACATTAGCGATCTGTAAATTTCTACCACGGTCTAACATGACAGTCGCGACACTCACTGCTGTAAAGTTGTTACTGTTTGACTTCTGGAGCGACACTAGCGCTCCAAGCGGCGAAAAAGGAGAACTTCAGATGCGTCGTAAGCATAATATTTGTTTTGCACCAATTTCCTATGTGGTTTACGAAATACTTGAATTATTTTTTTGCCACCAAGGCTTTGTGTAATATCAGAAGACATACGGGATGTTTCTAAAAAGATTCTAAAATAAGCGCAAGTAGGGATAAAAATTATGAAAACAGTGGCAAGTTACAACACATTCGTGAAAAAACACTTGTGACATTGGACAGAACTGCAGCTTACAAAAGTTGATATAAACGGAATATAGACACATAGATTCACATATAAGAAGCACAGACATGTATCTCTACATGCAAAAGGGATCGACGCCGCATTTGTCGTTCCATAGGCCTACTGTGTTTTAGTCACTGTCGCCTGTGGGCACATGTATGACCCTCATTTTTATATTATTCTAAGTGGAACAAGAAACTGCCATATAGTGGGGGAAACATACTGTTAGTGTAAACCCGAAATCCTCAAACCAATAACACTGTCAGAAGTGCTGTCATATGTTAAATTTGCCATTAGAGGCTTTTCATCCTATGACATATCAGAGAAATGCTGTACCTTCTGCTTTAAAAGGTGGAACATATTGTCACTTATGACACATTTTATTTGTATGCCTTCTGTAATGTTTGCACTGATGGAGACATAAAACATTTTGATAAAACCTGTATGCCTGAGTGTTGTAATATAGTACATTTAGAGCAAACAGCTTATTTTTGTCTTTCCATCTTGCAGATGGCATGTTAGTCTGGCTTAACAACAAATCAATGGCACCTTTTTTTAAATATCGGGATCCTATGGTCTTCAAAATTTGTTTATCCTTCTTCACTTGATCCTTCTGATAGTTTCCTTTGCTGTCTGTGCTTAAAATGAGAGGAACTTTCCTTGTCCCGTAACAGTTTTGCACGAAGTCTAGTGATCTCCACATTCTGATATTCCACACGCTTTTTCTGCACCAATAATTGCACTTCATTTTACCACTTCGTCGTGGAAGCAGGCCTGTGTTGACGATTCAGATGAATCTCGCACTTATATATGGAGAGTTGAACTTGGTGCTTCAGTGCCAAAGGAATGTTTTACAGCTTTAGAGAGCTTGTCGAACCTTTGTGGCATTTTTCTCTTCAGCGTCAGGTAAGGTAACTAATCTGGAATGTCAAACAATGCGGTTAACTGCATTCCACACGAGTTTATTAGTGTTAGCGTTCATGAACTAGTCTTGATCGACGTGTAGCGGACAAAACTTTACATTATTATAAAGGTAAATAGGGTCTTTTTTAATAAGATGCTTTCGCCTGCTATTCGCCATCCATTTTGTGCTCTTAGAATGAAACATAAATCATCAATATACGTGTAGTTCGCAAGTGAATCCTGACGATACAATTTAGTCCACAGAAAACATAAAAAAAGAGAGATGTGGTATCTTCATATTGTTGTTGCTGCAATTTATTGCGCTACGCTACGTTTCTATTTGTAAAAAGCACAGTACAAACCAAAATAAACAACTACTATTCGTAGTGAAATGCCCGCTAAACCCGCTGGGCAGAACAGGTGATTAGGATTGTGGAAAGGGCCAAATAAGGTTGGGGTCAGTTTCACCTTAATATTGTAATTTATTGTAATGTAATAACACATTTACAACCTAAGCGGCACATAGCCGAACTTTTACAACTACGAGTTTCAAACTCGTAATCTTAGACGACTGAGGGCCTTCCAAACAAGAAATCTTAAAAATCAGCAAGGTAAATTTCAAGTGACTGAAAACAGGCAGTTAAAATTATCAATAAAACAATTAAAAATATATATGACAGATAGGCTGAAAGCCTCAAAGCAAGGGTGGATAGACAGACATAAACAAGATACAATACAAACGGCTGAAGGCCCACAATAAAATTTTCAAGGTTTTAATACAAATTACCGTAACCTTTCAAAGGCAGAAGGCCGCAATGTTTAAGCTTGGAAGGTAATTTTAAGAATAAGGTTCCAAGGCTGAAGGCCCACAATTAGTTTTCAAAAATTTTAAAAGAATATAACCATAAGCCTTAAGTTTTAAGTAGCTGAAACCAGACTAAAAGAAGAGACAGCGGTAAACTTTTAGCAAATATCCACTTGCCGGTATTCAGACTTACTTACATAAAACACAGTAAAACCAAGAATTTTTCTTTTATCATTGGCTATGATAGATTATAAACAGAGAATTAAACACCGTTGAGCAAGACAGTAAGACAACAGCACTCAGAAGCCTCCAGGGGGTCCGTCTGCTCTCGTTCACTTAGGTGAGACAGGTGGTGAGCGCAACTACACTTGAGCCGTCGGAAACCAACCAAGGGACAGCCTCGGACTGACCGACAAACGACTTGTTTGCCACCAATCGGTACATGAGAATTCAAATACAAAACGTTACAGGCGTGGTTATCCACAATCAAATATGTATATCAATTAAGCTGTCAAAACTACACACTGTGCTGGACAGCGACAACAGGTGAGGAAAGGACACTGCCTGACTCCTCTCAGAATGCCGACAACATCTAAAATAGTCGACAGTGGAAATAACGCCAACTACACACACAACCTGACAAACACTTGCACAAAGGCCTGAACGATACCCAGCAGTAACTAAGCACGCCCGAAGACAAATCGGGAGACGATTCACACACACACAGCCGACTCACGAACGATCGGCGAGCCAAAACGCGTCGTCTAATAGGACGACCGACCGACGATCCACCAAGACCATGGCGGCAATGGTCGAGCGAGCCATGTCGACGCAGACCTCACTGCTGCTCCAACCCGACTGCACTAGTGCCGCATTGCAACCCCCAACTGGCAGGTCCAAACTGCGCTCCAAACGCATTCCAACTGACTGGCCGCCCGAACCCGCGACACGAACTCCTTACGATAGGCAACGACCAGGAAGTAATAGCAGTCGACCAAAGATACTACGAGAGGGGATATATCGATACGCGCTGCTAGCGCCGGTCTCAGTCAGGCAAAGCAGCAACTCAGTGACAGTAGTCATTTTAATGAACGTAGTGAGGTGGAACTACGTTAAAACAGGGTGTAAAATACATGATGGCGGGAACAGGAGCCACGCACGTCTCATGTAGGATATGAGGTCCGCCAGTTATGCGAAACACCGTTTTTTCCAAGTGCCCAAACATGTTTCAGCACCACTGTGCCTTCATCAGTGGGTTTCCATTTTATTTAATCTGTAATGTGAACATTTTTTCTAAATGATTACAAAATTATATTGATATTTAGTTCAGACAATAGTTCGTTACACTTAGTGTGTATGATTTTTCAGGACCACTTGTGTATTATTTATTACAAGTAGCTTGTCATCTGCAACCAAACGATATTGATGAGAAATTTTGTTGCGAGTTAACCTATCATCTAAACGTAATTTAGTCTGTCGCGAAATTTCGCGCCTTTATTCTCACCATCATGGCGAGGTTTCGTGATGCACACGTAAATATAACAATGTATTTTCACAAATGAGGCCGTATAAGCACTTTGCACTTCACCAAAACATAGTGTAATTGTGGTTGTTGTGTGTCCCAACCCAGTAAGTGTTCATTTGTTCACCAGAGAGTTCGGCGCCAAATTTGAATTTTGTTTACATTTTATCTTTCTGTGTGTGTGTGTGTGTGTGTATGTGTGTGTGTGTGTGTCTTTTCTGTACGCTTCATAGCTGTTTGTGTTGTCTTTTACATGGTGTTCCATTTGTGTGTAAAATGGTGAGTCTTTGCAGAGTGTAGTGAGTCAATTTTTCGTGTGTGTGTGTGTGAGTAGACTTTGGTTGGTTGTTTGGTTTAAAGGGGAGGAAGGGACCAAACTGCGAGGTCATCGGTCCCTTGTTCCCGGTAAAATACACTCCTGGAAATTGAAATAAGAACACCGTGAATTCATTGTCCCAGGAAGGGGAAACTTTATTGACACATTCCTGGGGTCAGATACATCACATGATCACACTGACAGAACCACAGGCACATAGACACAGGCAACAGAGCATGCACAATGTCGTCACTAGTACAGTGTATATCGCCCTTTCGCAGCAATGCAGGCTGCTATTCTCCCATGGAGACGATCGTAGAGATGCTGGATGTAGTCCTGTGGAACGGCTTGCCATGCCATTTCCACCTGGCGCCTCAGTTGGACCAGCGTTCGTGCTGGACGTGCAGACCGCGTGAGACGACGCTTCATCCAGTCCCAAACATGCTCAATGGGGGACAGATCCGGAGATCTTGCTGGCCAGGGTAGTTGACTTACACCTTCTAGAGCACGTTGGGTGGCACGGGATACATGCGGACGTGCATTGTCCTGTTGGAACAGCAAGTTCCCTTGCCGGTCTAGGAATGGTAGAACGATGGGTTCGATGACGGTTTGGATGTACCGTGCACTGTTCAGTGTCCCCTCGACGATCACCAGTGGTGTACGGCCAGTGTAGGAGATCGCTCCCCACACCATGATGCCGGGTGTTGGCCCTGTGTGCCTCGGTCGTATGCAGTCCTGATTGTGGCGCTCACCTGCACGGCGCCAAACACGCCTACGAGCATCATTGGCACCAAGGCAGAAGCGACTCTCATCGCTGAAGACGACACGTCTCCATTCGTTCCTCCATTCACGCCTGTCGCGACACCACTGGAGGCGGGCTGCACGATGTTGGGGCGTGAGCGGAAGACGGCCTAACGGTGTGCGGGACCGTAGCCCAGCTTCATGGAGACGGTTGCGAATGGTCCTCGCCGATACCCCAGGAGCAACAGTGTCCCTAATTTGCTGGGAAGTGGCGGTGCGGTCCCCTACGGCACAGCGTTGGATCCTACGGTCTTGGCGTGCATCCGTGCGTCGCTGCGGTCCGGTCCCAGGTCGACGGGCACGTGCACCTTCCGCCGACCACTGGCGACAACATTGATGTACTGTGGAGACCTCACGCCCCACGTGTTGAGCAATTCGGCGGTACGTCCACCCGGCCTCCCGCATGCCCACTATACGCCCTCGCTCAAAGTCCGTCAACTGCACATGGGGTTCACGTCCACGCTGCGATGGAGCTCCGTATGCCACGGCAAACTGGCTGACACTGACGGCGGCGGTGCACAAATGCTGCGCAGCTAGCACCATTCGACGGCCAACACCGCGGTTCCTGGTGTGTCCGCTGTGCCGTGCGTGTGATCATTGCTTGTACAGCCCTCTCGCAGTGTCCGGAGCAAGTATGGTGGGTCTGACACACCGGTGTCAATGTGTTCTTTTTTCCATTTCCAGGAGTGTATTTACACAAGGGAAAGAAGAAAAGAACGGAGATGTACAGCGCAATAACAGGAGAATAGAAGAACGACAAGGACAACCAATACTACTACGGACAAAAGAAGATAAGAAAACCATAGAGAGAAGCAAGAAATAGGAAGAAGGGATAAAAACAAGAGAGTGGCCGACCGACCACGCGAGTAAACAGGAAAAGCCAGCCACTCTGCGACACAATAAAACATCCAGCCTAAAAGCATTAGAGAGCAGAACACAAAGGTACAAAGGACATGCGCGAAAACATATACAGAAACCCAGCGACACGTATAAAATGTAAAACTAAATTAGCCAATGAGGCGTTGTAAGCAAAAATTAATGCAATGAGTCCTGTAACTGAAGAGTCCATTCCAGGGCAGCCAAAGGAGGACAGCTCACGAAGATATGGGCCACAGTCAGCTGGGCGCCACACTGACACTGAGGTAGGTCATCACGCCGTAGGGGGTAGCCATGTGTCACCCAAGTGTGGCCAATGCGGAGTCGACAGAGAACCACAGAGTCCCTGTGAGAGGCCCGTGTGGAGGTCTTCCACTGAGGTTATGCCATTCCATCTCCCAAAGCCGCAAAACCTTCTGGTGTAGTACTGAACACAGGTCAGTTGCAGAGACACCGACCTCTCTAAGCGGTTTCCTCATAGCCTGTTTGGCCAGCCTGTAGGCAAGTTCATTGCCTGTGATTCCGACGTGACCTGGGGTCCAGACAAACACTACTGAACCACTGGACCGTTCCACGGCATAGATGGACTCCTGGATGGTCGCTACCAAAGGATGACGAGGGTAGCACTGGTCGATAGCTTGTAGGCTGCTCAAGGAGTCAGCACACAGAAGAAACCACTCCCCTGGGCATGAAAGGATGGGCTCAAGAGCACGAGACATAGCCACCAGCTCGGCAGTGAAAACACTGCAACCATTGGACAAGGAATGCTCGTCAATATGTCCTCCACGGACATACGCGAAGCTGACGTGATCATCAGCCATCGAGTCGTCGGTTGAAACCACTTCATGGCCTTGGTACATGTCAAGAATCGAGAGGAAGTGACAATGGAGAGCCGCAGGATTAACTGAGTCCTTAGGTCTAGGTGTACACCATGGAGGTGTACACGAATGGACCTCAAGTATAGGTGGTAAAGGCAAGGACTCCAGTTCTGAAAGAAGGGACTGGACACAAACTGCGATTGGAAGCCCTGATCTGGGCAGCCGATGCGAGAGAAGACCTGCCATGGGTGGGAAAAGGAGATGGTAATTCGGATGTGCAGGAGTACTATGAACGTGTGCAATGTAACTGGTCAGCAGTTGTGTATGCCTAACCTTCAGTGGAGGGACTCAAGCCTCCACCAGGACGCTGGCTACCAGACTCGTCCTAAATGCTCCTGGCGCTAGGTGAACGCCACAGTGGTGCACTACGTCAAGTAAACGCAACCCTGAGGGCACCGCCGAACCATAAATCATAGTCAAGGTGGGATTGAATAAGGGCTCTGCAGAGCTGCAGCAGTGTAGAGCGATCTGCACCCCAGTTGGTGTTGCGCAGGCAGCGGAGGGCATTGAGGTGCTGCCAGCACTTCCACTTAAGCTGACAAAGGTGACGAAGCCAAGTCAATCGGGCGTCGAAAACCAGTCGTAAGACTCGCTATGTCTCCACTACAGTGAGTGGATAGTCTTTAAGGCAAAGTTCTGGTTCCAGATGAATGGTACAACGCCACAGAAGTGCATAACCCACGACTCTGCGGCCGAAAACTGGAAACCGTGGGCTAGAGCCCATGACTGCGCCTTGTGGATGGCGCCCTGTAGGCGCTGCTCAGCAACACCAGTACTGGTGGAGCATTACGAAATGCAGAAGTCGTCTGCATGCGGAGAAGGTGAGACGGACGGCCCTACAGCTGCTGATAGACCATTAATGGGCACTAAAAATAGAGAGCACTCAATACAGAGCCCTGCAGGACCCCATTCTCCTGGATATGGGTGGAACTGTGAGAAGTACCAACTTTAACACAGATAGTATGAAGTGACAGGAAATTTTGAATAAAAATCAGGAGTGGGACTCAGAGACCCCACACGTTTAATGGGGCAAGGATATGATGTAGCCAGGCCGTGTCATACGCTTTTCGTAAATCAAAAAATATGGCAACGAGGTGTTGGCGTCCGCAAAAGGCTGTTTGGATGGTAGACTCCTAGGGTCAATATTATCAGTGGTAGAGCAACCCTGGTGGGAGCCGCCCTGACATGGATCCAGTAGGCCAAGTGACTCCAAGACCCAACCCAACTGCCAACACACCATACCTTTTAGCAGCTTACAAAGAACGTTAGTGAGGCTGATGGGCCGATAGCTATCCACATTATGAGGGTGACTGCCGAGTTTGAGCACTGGTATGACGGTGCTCTCCCGCCAAAGCAAAGGAAGATGCCATCGCACCAAATCCAGTTGATGACCATGAGGAAATGTCGCTTGTAGTCAGGCGAGAGATGTTTAATCATCTGACTGTGGATCTGATCTGGCCCAGGAGTAGTGTTGGGGCAATGTGCAAGGGCACTGAGGAGCTCCCACTCTGTAAATGGGGCGTTATAGGACTCACTGTGGCGTGTAGTGAACAAGGCCCGAGCATAGTCCTCAGCAAAGTGCTCGGCAATCGCGATTGCGTCGGTATATTAAAACAGGGGACTCCAGTTGAGGTCTGGTAACCGAAAACACGTTTGATCCTTGCCCAGACTTGGCAAGGTGACGTATGGCACCCAGTGGTCGAGGCATATCTCTCCCAACACTCCTGCTTCCGTCATTTGATAAGATAGCGAATGGAGGCACGAAGCCATTTAAAGGCTATGAGGTGCTCCAGGGAAGGATGTCACTTATGCCGCTGTAGAGCTTGCTGACGCTTCTTAATTGCTTCAGCGACTTCCGGCGACCACCAAGGGACTGCCTTTAGCTGGGGACACCCCAAAGAACGAAGGACCGCGTTTTCTGCCGCAAAACGATTGTTGTAGTCATCTGCTCAACCACCAAATCGATGTTCCCGTGTAGGGGAGATTCAACAGTGACAGCGTAGGTGAAAGTTTCGCAGTCCGCCTTGTTTAAAGCCCATCTGGACAGGCGTCCATGTGCCTGATGCTGGGGCAGTGACAAGAAGATGGGGGAGCGGTCACTACCACACAGGTCGTCATGTGCTCTCCAGTGGATAGATGGGAGAAGTCCTGTGGTGCAAATTAATAAATCAGTGGCCGAGTAACTACCATGAGCCACAATGAAATGTGTGGTGGCCCCAGTACTTAAGAGGCAGTGGCCGAACTGAGACAGTAAAGTTTCGACTTCTGTGCCTCAGCCAGTAAGCATGGTGCCACCCCACAAGGGGTTATGGGCGTTAAAATCTCCCAAAAGTAGGAAACGTTTAGAAAGTTGATCAATCAGTGCAGCTAATACATTCAGAGGTACTGCACCATCTGGAGGAAGATATTCATTGCAGACAGTTATTTACTGTGTCATCCGTATTCTGATAGCCACAGCTTCAAGAGGGGTTTGAAGGGGCACAATTTCACCACAGACTGAATTTAGTACACAAACGCAAACTCCACCTGACACTCAATTATAGTCGCTACAGTTCCGTAATATCCCTTATAGCCATGCAGGGCAGGGGTCCGCATTGCCGGGAACCAGGTTTCCTGAAGGGCAATGCAGAAAGCAGGTGTAATGCTTAACATTAGCCGTAGCTCAGACAAGCGGTGGAAAAAAACGCCGCAATTCCACGGGTGGATAACGTAATCGTGAGACTGGGAAGGCATGGAACGTTCAATGAGGCAGTTTACGCCTCAGGGCCATCTGCTGCAACCGACTTATTACCTGAGCAGTCTATACCCATTGTGTCTGAAGGTCCAGCGAGATGCAGGTCCTCAGTGGACGCCAGAATCTCCACCTCATCCGCAGACTCAGAGCTTGTAAGTAGCGGTGGTGTGGGTGCCACTGCAATACTTGTTCTTGGGGGTCTTCTTTTTCGATTTCTCGCATTGTTCCTTGGGTTTCCCTCGCTGGGAATACTTCACTGAATCAGTCTCCGGGACTGAGGATGAACGTGGAGCCCTACAACCAGCTGCTTTTGGGCTCTTCAGCCACTGGCGGGTGTTATCTTTCCCTCTATCAGAAACTTGGGAAGGGAGTGACCCAAGGGACCCTTTCCTAGCGGGAGTAGCCGAAGAAGACTTATGCTTCTCCACCGCAGAAGTATGGACTGATATCCCCAATGGTTGGGGGCGGGGGGATGTTGCTCCCAAAGTGGGTGATGCATGAGCAACTGGGAGGGAAGTGCCCTCCACCATCAAGGGGACAGGTGTAGTCTTCCGGATCTGAGAGGTGACTTGGGTTGGCGGAGCTGATGGGGCTAGAACTATTGTAGTGGTGGCGTAACATATTGTCATATGTACAGGAAGTAGATATTCAAATTTCCTCTTAGCTTCAGTGTAGGTCAGTCCGACCAGGCTCTTGTATTCTATGATTTCCCTTTCTTTCTGGAGAATCCTGCAGTCAGGCAAGCAAGGCGAATGGTGCTCTCCGCAGATTGGAGGCGGGGAACATGGAGTATTGAGATGTGATGTGCGTCTGCAATTTCGACGTGTGATGCAGAAGAATAGCAGGAAGACATACGGCTGAACTTCCAGCATTTAAAGCACCACATTGCGGGAGTCATCTAGGGCCTTACATTACAATGATAGACCATCACCTTGAACTTCTCGGGTAATGTATCACCCTCAAAGATCAAATGAAGGCAACAGTGGCAACCTGATTATTCTTCAGACAAAATACGATACCCTGGACCATATTTAAGCTCTTATAGGGTGTGATAGTTACAGAAACATCCCCAGCATGTCACAAGCGAGTATGCCTGTGACCAGGCAGAGGATGCTATTTTAATCAAAACTGACACAGATCACATTTTGGACAAGCCCTCCAATTGTCGTCTAAATGCTCAACAAAAAACTGAGGCTTCATCGTCATGGATGATTCCCCATAAGCTCTCGAACATACAAGGTACTGGGGTGAATAAGAGCTGCTGCCACCCTTAGCCTGACGGTTCTCTAATGGTGTGGCCAGGAAGAGAAACGATTTGGGGTTGTACTTCTGTGCACTGAATTGAGCCCGTGAACACTTAGAGACTCCTGGTGTTTGACCATGAGCAAGAGATGATGTACTACAGTTCATCATGTGTCATCCCCCCTGATGGCACCTACTCCGACCAGGCCCCTCCCCACGGGCGCCACCCAGCTGCAACAAAGGCCACCTGGCAGGATGGCCATTGCTGGGAGTCCCGATATCCCAGAGTGACAGGCATCTACTCCTTGGCATAAATGCGGAGTTAACGGCACAGGCATCAGCACACAGATCCCTGTGTGGTCAGGGGGCTACAACCAACAGGGTACATGATGGCCTCACCACAACACACTGCCTACCATGTTGGATATCAGGTGCAAACAAGCAAACAAGTCCATTATCATCATCAGTGTAGAAAACGATACTGCATAGTTGATGGAAAAATACGCACCCAGGAAGGAGATCTCGCCCAACAGTTGGAGAATGAGCAGAAATGCAGATCCACGTCAATGAAGGATGCAATGGCTCTCAGCACATGATGGACATAAAGCACCATTTAAGGCACCCTTCCCCAGTTGGCTCGCTCGTCGGGAAAATTTTGAAAAATGGAGGTCAAACCCTACAGGGGACCTTCACATAACGTGAGAGACTCATTTTCGTCTCAGGAAGGAATACCTTGGGCCTATTCTAACCTCCAGACATGCACGAGGTGAGTAGACTTTATCTGTTTGTGTTGTCTTTTTTGTAAAGTTCCTTCAATTAGTTAAATTTTGTGCTCTTGTAGAATGTAGTGTATTCATTTATGATCTGTTTTCCTTCTGCTATTGCCTTCTGTATGCGGAAGTTTTCCTCAGTAGTCAGTTTGCTGTAAAGGCTGAGTTTTAGTATTCTTAAGTCTGGCTGGCTCTGAGCACTATGCGACTCAACGTCTGAGGTCATCAGTCGCCTAGAACTTAGAACTAATTAAACCTAACTAACCTAAGAACATCACATACATCCATGCCCGAGGCAGGATTCGAACCTGCGACCGTAGCGGTCACGCGGTTCCAGACTGAAGCGCCTTTAACCGCACGGCCACACCGGCCGGCCATTCTTAAGTCTGTTTCTATTGTAGTTGGGTGATGATTGTGGGCTATGCGTTGGTCAGCAAATGTGCAATGCGAGCTGTTGCTTTTTGAAGCTCTGAGATGTTCGAAATATCTGGTTTTGAGGTTTCTGCGTATTTGTCCTATGTACACTGACTGACAAGTGTTGCATGTAAGTTCGTATATACGTGATCTGTTACATTTACCCATGGGTGTTCCATGTGTTCTGATCTTTTTTTGTGTTGTGTTCTCTGTCCTGTATCCTATTTGGAGTCCCTGTTTCTTTAACATGTTGCCTCTTCTGTGAACAAACTTGTTATTGTAGGTGAGTAAGTGCCATTTCGTTTTGTGTGTGTTGTTGCTCTGCTGTCTCTTGCATGTGGTCACTGTTTCTGTTTAGTGTTGTTCGGCGTTGGGTGAGGATTTGTGTGTGTGTGGTATGTTCATTTTGTACTGTTTACATATTTTTTGGGTTTAACGTGTCTACCATATGGGTGTCATAACCATTTTCTACTGCTATTTGTTTTATTGTGTTTAGTTCTTGTGTGAAGTTCTGCTTCTTCATGGGGGTTCTGTTTAATCTCTGGAGCATGAATCTCAAGTTTGCTTGCTTATGTGTCAATGGGTGGTTATATAGGTTGTGAATGGCGGTGCTTGTGGTTGTCGGTTTCCCGAATATTGTGACGTTGTGTGTGTTGTTTGTTTTATGTATGGTGAGGTTTAGAAAACGTAGTGTGTTGTTAGATTCTGTTTCTAATGTGATGAGCCTTGGCTGGCTCGGTTGATGCCGTTCCTTCTTTGGCATTTTCTCACAATCGAGTGGCGTCTTATGGCTCCCTGAGTTACTACCATAATGAGTTTCTGACTTGCCTCTGTCAGTGGCAGCAGGAGCAATAATCGATACTAGTACTGCTGTACCACCTTTGGTGTAGCCGCTATGTTTCCGTGTGGTGGTGTGTGTGAGGCAGTCGGTCGGTTGCGACACAGCAGCGAGGAAGTCTCCACGGCATGAGGTGAGCCCAGGGCCCGCTGGTGCCGTGCACACGTGGTTGGATTTGTGAAGCACTAGCTGCGAGAGCTGCAAAGTTCGTCGCCCACTGAACCTGGACACTGGAGTTGAGTAATCAGTTAACCTGTTATGAAACCTCAACTGCTGTGACATTTACTCGTTCAATGCCGGTTGTTCCTTCCTGGCCGTTCCCGCGAGCAGCAACGTATGATGTGCTTAAGTCGGCAAAAGTTTGGAGCCGTCTTCCTGTATGGTGTTTAACTATTGAATTGATTGTAACTTATTAGTGAAGAGCACCAGCGGTATGTTCTGTCTTGTGGCCGTTAACGTTCCAGTTACCTGCCCTGGTTGTTAGTGTAGTTTTCTGGCAGTGTGTTTTCCGCGCCGTG
Organism: Schistocerca piceifrons; assembly: GCF_021461385.2. NCBI lineage: Eukaryota > Metazoa > Arthropoda > Insecta > Orthoptera > Acrididae > Schistocerca > Schistocerca piceifrons. The sequence continues at coordinate 497,047,225 of NC_060139.1, read as the reverse complement.
TTGATGCTGTCCGGCCCAGCGTGTAGCTCGACAGCCTTGGTGTTAATTTTTTTTCTTTTTTTTTTTTTTTTTGAGTGGTTATTGTGCCATGACTGTATTTAGAGGCCAATTACCAAGACTTAGTGCTGCTGGTATCTTCGTCTTCGACTGTTGTCGTGCCGTTGATTGGGTGGAAAGGAATAGATTAGATGGATGGATGGTTTGGGGAAGGAGACCAGACAGCGTGGTCATCGGTCTCATCGGATTAGGGAAGGATGGGGAATGAAGTCGGCCGTGCCTTTTCAGAGGAACCATCCCGGCATTTGCCTGGAGTGATTTAGGGAAATCACGGAAAACGTAAATCAGAATAGATTAGATTGTTGGTTGTTTCTTCAGGCGTCCCTAGGTCGTGTTGAAATCAGATTATTTCGTATTACGCTTTGCTGCCTGTCTCGGCTAAACTTTTGTTAGAGTTTCGTCCCCAGGCCGACCCTTAGGAACACTTCTGAACACAACTCTTCTGTTGTTTTCGATTGTGATTTTCTGTTAATCTCAAGTACTGTGCGAGGCCTTCAGCCATGTATTAATTTCGTTTGTTTTAATGTTCAGTGTGTGGTCTTCAGCCGAACTTCTACGTGAAATATTTGACGAAAAGGCCTTCTGCCGTCTTAAACTAAAATTTGAAAAATCATTTGAAAATTTGAGAATTTTCCTTTCCATCTTAATTTTGTTATCTATTTTCTTACTGAAATTCTTGTTATGCAGGCCTTAAGCCCTCAGTTCTTCTATTTTGTAACTAAGGCCTTCAACTGTGTGTATTCGCCAAGGAAATTTTAATATCTTGTGTTCTGGCCTTCAGCCATATTGTTTCTGAATTCTTTTAACGGCATGTGTGATTAACTGTTTAACCAATATAAAGTTTGTATGTATGTGCAACTAACAGGAACTGATTTGGGCCCCTTTCCACAACCTGATCTGCACTGTCCTGTGATCCCAGTTTTCGACTGGTAGCAGAGCGTGGTTACGTTTGTGATATTGCCATTCCAGTTGCTATTAGTTTGAATTTTATTTCTGTTAGTGCTGCACCATATTGGTTTAGTTGTTGATTGTTACAGGTGCCTTATTTAAATGGCGGTCAGGCAATGCCAAAGGATTGGCCTGTTGGGGAAAGACCACCTCGTTCATGAGTTGGCGATAAGGCGCCTGCCTATTGAGGGCAGAGTTCCGGACTTCGTGTCCTCCTTGCGTGCTACTGTTCTCAACCCGGTTGACGTCACGCTGGCGGTGATGGCCGAGAAAGAAGCAGCCTTGGAATATTTGTTTAAGGCTGTTAGGGGCCTTGAGGACACCATTGGAGTTTCGGAAGGCACTCAACCTAGTGACAGTCAGTTGTATAGGGTGCGGCCACAGTTAGTGTATTTGACCATTCGGATAGCGGATATGGGCATGTTAGGTTTGGATGATCATCATAAAAAATGAACTGTCGAGTTGTTGTCTTTGGTTAATGCATTGCAGTTTAAGCTTACATATCTAGAATTAGATGGCAGACAGTCTGAAGAACGGGACTTGCTATATAAATGGCGAACAGAGAGCCAGCCCAGGGGTTTTGTTGTTGTATCCTCTCTGAAGTTAGACGCAGCGTTTGCCGAATTGCCTAATCCTCTGCGTATTTCTTTCGAGATATTACTGAATTAGTTGTAGATCAACTTGAGCAGGTTGAAAACTTACTATGGTTGTTGGATCATCTTGAACAACGTGCTGCTGCCTTTCGCGTTCCGCACCAAGTAGTTTTGTCACTGTTGTACCCGTTAGCTAGAGGTAAGCTGCGGAACCTCCTGTCCCGAGCCATGGCAGAAAGGTTCTCCTTAAAGCAACTGAGGGAGCTCGTCATTAGCCAGAGACTGACCACCGGAATTCGGAAACAGCTTGAGTGTCGTTACATTTTGGAGATGCAGCAGGATAAAGAGCAGTATATCGACAGAGTTCAGACTGCCTGCTTGGCCTTGATGATCGATTTACCTGAACGAGAATTGGTGTCTATTGTGCTTAGGGGAATGTGAGCGGCAGATGAGTCGCACTTTGTTTTTAGTGATCGTCCTTCAACCTGGGAAGAGCTCTGTGCAGCTGTTGTAGCGATGTCTCCGTTACCGCTTGCGGACAATGTATGTTGAGAAGTTAAGGGTCAGGCCACAGGCACTGTCAAGAAAGATTCCGAATTAATCACATCATCTGACGTCGGTGAAAGGGAACCGTGGCGTTGCTTCAGGTGTAGTAGCACGGCTCATTTGGTGCGCTGTTGCGTTCATCCTCGTCCGCCCAGTGCCCATAAATGACGCTGGGCTGGCCAGCGACCTCGAGATCGAGCCTTTAAACCTTGCTGTACCCATGTCGTCGCTCCCTCATCACCGCCCTTCCCTTATATCTGTTCTCGAGTGGGGAACCGATTTGCACTCTTTTGGATTCTGGTAGCTACCTTTCACTATTAACTTGGAATGGTGTCATGAATTTGGTCATCTTACGAAATTTCGGTCGGTCTCTTCTCCGGTGCAGAGATAGTGGATGGCCAATGGCCAGGTCATTCCTCTTATGGCTGTGTCCGAGGGATTATATCGGTTGGGGGATTTCCCTACCCTTTATCATTAGCCTTGGTTAAGAAGCTGCCAGTCGATTTATTTTTGGGTGCGATTTCATCAATAAAACTGGGTTAGTCTTGGGTTACTCTGGGCACACATTCTTTTTTAAGTTCGCTCCAGCGCAGAAGTTGGTTCCTGTGATTGTGCTAAATGTACTGTGCATCGGGTTACCGGCATCCTGGCTGTTGTGGCTGTGTCTAATGAGTTCGATCTCGCCCATCTCTCCCCACATCAGGCCTCTCAGTTACAGGATTTGCTGCAGAGGTTCCCAGAGCTTCTTTGATGTAGGTTTGGGGTTACTATTGTTATTAATTACCATATCCGTCGAGCTGACAATTTTCCTGTTAGGCAGTCCCCATATCGCCTCTCACCCCATTATTATTCCTTCGACGTCTGCCTATGCTTTTCCCATATTCCTTGTCCCTAAGTATCAAGGGGGGGGATTTCAAGCATGTTGTTGACTACCGGCGCCCGAAAACTAAGGTTGTTCTCAAGTCTGTTCCTCTACCCCATCTTCATAACTAACTTACTTGGTTTGCCGGTGCTAAATGGTTTACGGTTTTTGATTTGAACCAAGCCTATTATCGGATTCCTTTAGCTGAAGAATGTAAGCTTGTTATTGTATTTTGCACTAATTGGAATATGTTTGAGTTTAACGGGGTTCCTTTTGGTTTGGCTACTGGTGCAAGCCGTTCTTACTCGTTTTCTGGATGATATCCTTGGGGGACTTAAAGTTAGTGTGTGTGTGTATAATTATTTGGACAACTTAGTTGTTTATAGCCGTTCGTTTCAGGACCATTTGGACCATATCCAGCAAGAGTTTTCGAGATGGCAGGGACCCGGGTTAACTGTTAAACTCAGTAAATTGACGTTAGCCAGGCAGCAGGTGTCGTTTTTAGGTGATACAGTGTCAGGTCAGAGCATTCGCATCGACCAGTAGCTGAATAAAGGCATTACAAGCTCTGTCTCCACCCACTAATAAACGTCGAACTGCTAGCTTCATACGCATGGCCAACTATTTTAGGCGTTTTGTCCCTCATTTTGCTCAGTTGGCGGCCGCCTTAAACGAATTGCCCAGAAAGGAGTGCGTTTTGAATGGGAACCTACCCAAGAATCCCTGTTTGAGCACAATAACGCAGCTGTAGCCAGCCCTCCCGTTCTTAGAGTACCGCTCTTTATGGTCCAAAGTGACACATCTAATACCAGTAACTCGTCTGTCCTCCTTCAGGTGTTTGAGGGTCAGAGGCAGCCATTAGCATATACGTCTCGTTGGTTGACTGGTGCCGAACTTAAATATTGCGTCTACGAGTGCGAGCCGTTGGCCGTTTTGTCCGCGCTCGAGAAGTACCACTTGTATCTTGAGCATCGGATATTTCAGCGAGAAACCAACAACCAGGCATTCAGCTGGGTGTTAGCCAGGCCACATAAAACTGCTCGTATTGCCAGGTCGGCAGTACGGATTTCTGCGTTTCAATCTGAAGTTAAACACGTGAAAGGCACTGAAAATATCCTTGCGGATGTCCTCAGCCGGACGTTCACGCAACCTACACCTAGTGAGGACACCATGGAGGCAGAGGGAGGCAGTCTTAGTTGTAGCGTGTTAGGTGAGATCCCTTTTTATTAGATGATGTTGCTCAGCATCAGGATCAAGACCCTACTTGGGTACCTGTTAAGCAACACCTCTTGGCTGGGGAACTATCAATGAGTATGTTATCAAGAAGGGCATTTTGTGTAAAAGGGTGGGACGTGCTAAGCAACTCAAGATCTGTTTGCCAGTAGCTCTGGTGCGCCGGTTTTCCGTTATTTTCATGATTCTTTGGTGGGTGGGCACTTAGGAACTTACAAGACTTTACAAAAGATAAAGGAGCATTTGACTTGGTCCTCCACGGACCGTGATGTGAGAGAGATGGTTTCTATATGTCGTATGTGTAATGTAGACAAACCTAAGAATGTTCTTCAACAGGGTCTGTTGAGTTTTGAGCGCGAATCCTGTCCTATGCACAAGTTCGATATCGATTATGCAGGGCCCTTACCACGTACTAGGAGAGGTCATCGGTACGTATTGGTTGTTATCGATGCGTTTTCGAGATTTACCTAGCTCCTTCCGAGCCGTAACGTGACTGCTACCTCTACTATTTCGCATTTAACTAACGTTTTCAGTGTTTTTGGACCCCCTAAACAAATAGTTAGTGATAATGCGAACGCCTTCCTTTTGGCTCCCTTTAAGGCCTTCTGTTTTCATAACGCTGTTAAGCATATCACTACTACGCTGTATTATCCGCAGGGATCTTTTGCGGAGAGGGTCAACCGAAATCTTAAATCCACTTAGATTATTTGCCATCAGAAGGCGCTTACCAAGTGGGACTCTTGTCTTCCTTGGCTTAGTTTTGCTTTCAATAGCGCCTTAAATGATGCCTTTAAAGCTCCCCCCGCCTCCTTGATCCTTGCCTATCCTGTTAATTTTTCTCTTTCGAACTATCAAGATGATATTCCGGCGGTAATTATCCCTGAGGTCGTTAAGGAAAACTGGAAGTGTGCCAGACATAGTATACTCAGGGTCCAAAATAATCAAGCTGAGCGTTATAATCATAATCAGCGAGCCTTTACGGGAAGGCCTGGAGATCAGGTCTATGTCCGTAATTTTCCTTGGATGCAGGTGCGTGTCATAAATCTTAGTAAATTCACTCCCTGTTTTTTGGGGCCTTGCACTATTGTACGTATTTTAGGCCCGGTGAATCTGCTGGTTAAGGATAGCCGCACCGGTAAGCAGAATCGGGTTTATCTTAGTCAATTTAAATTTGATTAGTCCTATAGTTGAGTTACCTATGGCCCCCTCACGGGTTGGTGTTTAAGGGGGAGAAATTGATCTCCGGCTGGTTTGCGTTGATGCTGTTCTTCTTTGGCATCTACTCACAATCTAGTAGCATCTTATTTCTCCCTGAGTTACTACCATAACGAGTTGCTGGCTTGCCTCCATCAGAGGCAGCAGCAGCGCTTGTCAATACTAGCTAGTACTGCTGTACCACCTTTGGTGTAGCCGCTATGTTTCCGTGTGGTGGTGTGTGTGAGGCAGTCGGTCGGTTGCGACAGAGCAGCGAGGAAGTCTCCACGGCATGGGGTGAGCCCAGGGCCCGCTAGTGGCGTGCACACGTGGTTGGATTTGTGAAGCACTAGCTGCGAGAGCTGCAAAGTTCGTCGACCACTGAACCTGGACACTGGAGTTGAGTAATCAGTTAACCTGTAATGAAACCGCAACTGTTGTGACATTTACTCGTTTATTGTCGGTTGTTGCTCTCTGGCCGTTCCCGCAAGCAGCAACGTATGATGTGCTTAAGTCGGCATAAGTTTGGAGCCGTCTTCCTGTATGGTGTTTAACTATTGAATTGATTGTAACTTATTAGTGAAGAGCACCAGCGGTATGTTCTGCCTTGTGGCCGTTAACGTTCCAGTTACCTGCCCTGGTTGTTAGTGAAGTTCTCCGGCAGCGTGTTTTCATCGCCGTGTTGATCCCTTCCGGCACAGCGTGTAGTTCGACAGCCTTGGTGTTGTAATTTTTTTTTTTTTTTTTTTGTGGAGTGGTTATTGTGCCATGGCTGTATTTAGAGGCCAATTACCAAGACTTAGTGCTGCTGCTACCTTCGTCTTCACTGAAATTTTCTGTTGTCGTGCCATTGGTCGGGTGGAAGGGAATTGATTCTGTTGTTGGTTGGTTCTTCAGCTGTCCCTAGGTCGTGTTGCCATCCGATTTTTTAGTATTATGCTTGGATGCCTTTCTCACCTAAATTTATGTTGTAGTTTATTCCTCAGGCCGACCCTTGGAACACTTCTGAGCACCACTGTTCTTTTGTTCGGGATTGTGACTTTCTTTTAATTTCAAGTACTGTGCGAGGCCTTCAGCCGTGTATTAATTTAGTCTGTTTTAATGTTCAGTATGTGGCCTTCAGCCGAACTTCTACGTGAAATATTTTAAGGTAAGGCCTTCTGCCATCTTAAACTAAAATTTGAAAAATCTTTTGAAAATTCGAGGATTTTCCTTTCTATCTTAATTTTGTTATCCAGGCCTTAAACCCTGGGTGGTTCTATGTTCAGATATGGCCTTCAGCCGAATGTTATGTGAAATATTTTAAGATAGGGCCTTCAGCCATCTTAAATTAAAATTTGGAAGGTCATTTGTTTAAAACCTTTTAAAATTTTCTTACTGAAATTCTTGTTATGGAGGCGTTAAGCACTTAGTTCTTCCATTTTGCAACTAAGGCCTTCAACTGTGTGTATTCGCCAAGGTAATTTTAATATCTTGTATTATGTCCGTCAGCCATATTTTTTTCTCAATTCTTTTAAGGGAAGGTGTGATTAAGTGTTTTACCAAAATAAAGTTTGTATGTATGTGCAACTAACAGCAACTGATTTGGACCCCTTTCCACAACCTGATCCGCTCTGTCCTGTGATCCCAGATTTCATGTGAACTTAATTTTTGGGTGTGAGTTGTTTATTTCATTGTGTAGGTGTTCTATGTGCATGTGGTTCATCAATCAGGAATTTTGTCATAGACATAGTGGTACCAGTATATAACTTTGTGGTGTTTTGGTTTTGTTATATGTCTGAAGATCATGTTCCCCAGATTGTTCATAAATATGTTAGCTAGGAGGCCACTGCTCGGTTATCCCATTGGCAGTCCTTCATGTTGAGAATAAAATTCTTTGTCGAACACAAAGTAATTTTCTGATGTTGCAGTCTTGAGTATGGTTGCTTTCTTCACTGATGTGTGTGTCTGGTGTGTTTCCTTGTAGTTTTTATCTTTGTGTGATGATGGTGATGGTTTCATTTATTGGAATACAAGTGTACATTGATGTAACTTCAAATGATATGAGATTTGCTGTGTCTGGTGTGTGTATGTTCTTGAGTCTGTTGATTAATTCCTTTGAGTTTTCTAGGTTCCTGTTGTTATCAAAAGTTTATAATTTATTTAGTAGTGTGTGTGTCTATTGGGCTATGTGGCAGGAAGCAGCATTACAAAACTGACCAGTGACCCAACAGCAAGCTACCAGAAAAACATTCATCAGACATTGAAAACCCCAGCCACAACCTATACAGCAAACTCACTGTTGAGGGAACTTCCACATACAGAAGGCGATTGCAGAAGGAAAATAGTCATAAATGAATACACTACACACTGCAAGGGCACACTATGTAACTCATTAAAGGAACTTTATGAAAAATACAGCACAAACAAAATCTACCTACACAGACACACACACACACACACACACACACACACACACACACACACACACACACACACAAAGGTAAAATGTAATCAAACTTCAAGTTTTGCCCCTAACTCTATTGTGATCAAATGAACACTGACCTGGCTGGGACACACAGCAACCACATTTACACTGTATTTTGGTGAAATGTAAAATGCTTTTACGACCTCATTTGTGAAAATACGTTTTTTCTCTTCAACGTCGTTTGGTTGCAGATGGCAAGCTACCTGTAATAAATAATAGACAAGTGGTCCTGAAAATTCATGAACAGCAAATGTAAAAGTATTAACAAATAAACGAACTATAGTTTGTACTAAATATCCACATAATTTAGTAATCAGTTAGTAAAAATGTTCACGTTAGAGATTAAATAAAACGGAAACCCAATTATGTTGACAATTATGTTGACATGCTGAAACATGTTTGGGTACTTGGAAAAACTGTGTTTTGCGTAACTGGGGATCCTCACATCCTACAATTTTAACTGCAGACACGGTCAACACAAGGAACTGCAAATCCACATCATGGACTACTATTCGCTTTCGCTTTAACGATCGCGCCGAACTCAAGAGTTTAACTTACTGCCTGCTTGGCGCACTGCTGGAACAGAAGGACAAAAAATCGAGGCAAAGGTCGCGACTGTTATGTTGGACTGTGGTTTCTACTGTCAGACACATGGACGTAATGAAATATCTCTGAGAGTGGAAGTCTTTGACAACGTTGTAGTTGAAATAACGCGAACTTTGAATGCATACTTCTATGTTGTGAAACCCATAAGTGTATAATAATACACAAAGCAAGTGCATAATACAGTTTTGGATATTGCAAGATGATTATCAGCCTGCAATAGAACGTAATGGCGCGGATTTTTTTATGTAAGTAACCGAAACATCCATTTAATAATAATAATTTGTTTACGTCACTTAAAATCATCATGAGGCACATTGATAATTAAAATGGCTTTGCCTCACGTTTCCTTCCGGTTGTAGCGCATCACATCTCCCAGGAAATTTCGTCAGATGGGGAATCATGACACGAAATATAAAATGAAGCGTGATGACGGCGCTGTTTAAATAAATACATAGCTCTTTAAAAAGTGGCGGGTCGCTGTAATCTTCTGTGCAAGGGTCAACCTATAACTTGAAATGTGACAAAAGGACGGAATTCGACAATATGGTGAGTTATCTAAATGGTTTCTTAGCTAGCTCTTTCAATGTCATTCACAAGATACTCATTTCACTAAGGTTTGAAGCTTCTCCTTTCGTTCTTCTTTGTTTGGGATTTAAAAACAGGCCTTATGCAAACATAATTAGTTTGTTTTTATATTTCCCCAGACATGTTTGTATCACATTTGTAATAATTTAACTGCTGTAGTCCTAAGAAATACAATATTTGTAACATACGTTTTTGAGTGGGGTCCACCTTTAGCAAAACATTGTTTTGTTTTTGTACTAGACATTTTGCACTGCAGTTTCAGCATAATGAGTGGTTGGTTTTATTGTTATGGTTATTAAACATGAGGAATGTTCTTTTCTGCTTAAGTACAAACAAATATTTGTTTCTAAATAGTAATTAAAGGTTTTTGAGGAGCACATAAAATTGTTTATTCATACTTTCTTATCACATGGGTTTTCTGCTGTATTACGTTTAATAGTGTCTGTTTTTCTTTACAGTTTGTAACCTGATACTTTATGAAACTTAATGTAGGCAAAACATTTACGCAAAAATTACCATTTCCAAAATGTTGTGGCTATGGCTGAGTTTAATAAGTAAAAGGTGTGAAAACACGACGCCGGCAGCAGAACAGTTGAAGATGTCTTTGGCGGTTCTTTTGAATTTCTCAGAGAGGGAGTGTGTGTGTGTGTGTGTGTGTGTAAAAGGGGAGAGAGAGAGAGAGAGAAGGAGGGAGAGAGTAGGTTTGAGGATTTATCATGATTACTATATACATCTTATGTGTTATTTTGGGTGTTTCTTGTTCATGTGTGCTTGTTTTTGTGATACGTGTATAAGTTGGTGAGAAGGCTTTTGTGTATTGGGTAGGGTCGAGGCCCCAGTTATGGGCCACATTAAGGGCAATTTGAGATACATCACATTTTTAGTATAGGATAGAGTGTCCATTCCATTTTCATTGAAAAAGGGGACATTTAAAACAAATTAGAGAAAAACCTGGGACAATGAAGAAAAAAACGGGACATAAATATTGTATTGATTAAATATAATACACATACAATTATACCTTTACAACGTGCACTCAGATGATCCCAAATCACAATTATTCTGCCACGCTATCACCGTACTTTTCAGTTTTATGTATTTTATCAAGAAGTGCATTTTCGTTTGGAATCGTATCATAAAAGTCAGTACACGATACACCATTAAACTGTGTTTTGACAATGAGCAAGGCCCTCACTGTTTCAACTTTCGTTCTGTTTTTTTCATCTGACCACAAGGAGCTCGCTAACGAAAACACACGTTGCACAGCAGCATTTGATCCAGGAATTGCTAGACAAAACTCTACCAAATGAATCATGTTAATGTTTTTACTTTTGAAATAAGCAAATATTTTACACCACGTTGCACTAACAGTTCGTCTTCATCAACAGGAAAATTTGGTACAATAGTTTAACAAGAACACAACAGTCCTGAATATCCTTCCACTGTAGCTGCTCCTTTTCAGTATTAACCCAGTCAAATACTTTAAAAGTGTGAGAAATGGTAAACACCATTCTTTAATGTACTCAATGCAAGAGTCATAGAAGATGTCAGCATAAATATGAAATTGTTCTACAGTAATTTCACCCTCTTCTTCCAGCTTTCTCAGAGTCTCATGTACAAAGGATGTGAGAAATCTTTCAGATTTTCTATATTGTAATTTGCCCAATAATTTGTTTATTTCTTGATAAACTTCCACTATTGTGATTTCTTGTTTCTCAATACATTTAATTGTTGTGGAGAAAGGTTTTAGCTGGCTAACAAGAAAATGTAGAAGAACAATAGGCACAGGGTTATCAAAGAATTGTTTAAGAATAACAGGACACTTATCAAGGGAAATGAAATATGATTTCAAAGCAGGAAATATATCTACAATTCTTTCCAATGCTGGTAGCAGTGGTAGCCACCTTGTCTTGCTGTGCCCAAGTACAGTTTTGTATTCAGTTTCAGTAAACTTACAGAATGACTTCAGAGATTCAACCCTTACTGTATATATATGGAAATGCTGGCAGTCGATGTGTAGGCAATCTGAGAGCCAGTTTGTAAGGAATTGTGCACCACATGTGCTGGAGAGCCAACACCTACTATATTATTCACTGTGTTCTGTTGCAGTTTATAGAAGAAATTGTTTTTTCCTTTCCTCTGCTTACCACCAAAATTGGTGTTAGTGCTGTCTGCGGAAACTGCAGTCACCTTTCCCTCAAGACCATATTTGTTTAAAACCTCCAGCACATAATTCTGAAGTAAATCTGAAGTTTCTCCAGCTAAATTAACCAATTCGAGCACTTTCACCGTGATGCCATTTTCAGGGTGAAAATACCTGATAAGGAGAGGAACCAACTTCAAATCCAGATGATTCGATGTATTAATCATTACAGAAATGAATCGAGCACTTTTCAGTTCATGTAAAACCTGCTGAGCTGCATACGGCGCAATAACATTTGAAATGATTGCATTACATTTTGTGTGTCCACATGTGAATTTAGGATTGAAAAGTTTTTTAGCAACTGCTGTAGTAAAGTCCATTGACTTAAAGCTGTGGTTATGCATTGCACTGTGGTGTGCAAACGTAGCTTCTTGTGCTGCGAACTGCCTATCCATTTCTGTTACTGATTTTAAGTTTACACAGTAGTCACTCACGCATTTATTTGCTCTTTTCGTTTGATCACTCATGCGATGTTTCTTTGTCTTAATGTGATTCACAATGTCAGACCTTCCACCATCACCAATAGCAAATTTTGATCTGCACAACGTACATTCTACAGTTTCTCCACTACCAGTGGAGAATATTATTTGGCATAATGAAACAGTGATTGCACAGTGCAAAACATTAACAGTGTGGTGACAAAAGCCAGAGAGCAAGTATTAGTGGTGTAGAGTATCTCTGGACCGAAAGGACGGATTCAGTGGATCGATTTAGAAGAGAAGAATCTTCGTTGTTATTCGTAACCTATAGTGCGCTTGCGATTTTTGACAGTTCGGTACATGTTTGTGGTATGCTGAAAGTCATCACACTCTTCCTAGTGAAAATAATTGCGCAGTTAATAGCAAGTCAAACAACCAGTAGAGTAAAATACTCTAGCCAAGCGGAATCATAAAAAAAACGGGACATTTGAGCGTCCCCAAAAAAACTTTCGGGACAGCGGGACATTTTGGTAAAAAACGGGACTGTCCCGCGAAAAACGGGACGAATGGACACCCTAGTATAGGAAGAAAGTATACAAATTACTTCAAAAAATCGTATCTATTGCTTCAAAGTCTACACATTACACCTATGTAAAAACAAATATTCTAAGTTGTATAACAAAACCAGAAAAAAATATTGAAAAATAAATGGCGCATTTCCCAGGTTTTGGCCATGTTAACCCTACCTATGGCCAGTTGCTTCCCCACTTATGGCCACTTCATATTATAATAAAACTATGGCTAAACTAACTGTCAATCCATGTGCCAGAAAGTAATTTGTGCTTTATACAAGTATATAAGACAACAGACAACAAACATACATCAAATAGGTAAAAGGTACAGCAACTGAATGAACAGAAAAAAAATCATTAGGCAAAGTATTGTCCCAGTAATTACTTAAATCAACTTCCAGACAAGTTTATTTCTCATGAGTATCTTCTTCTTTCGTTTCACCCTCTTTGGGGTACGCTGGATCAATCATTTCTTTGTGCATTGTTCCTTTCTTAGGGCCCAGTATTTCTTCATTCTTTCTGATCTTCTTCTCCTCTCTTCTTCCGAGATGAAGGATTTGGACTTTTGTGTGGATTTGTCTTGGAACCTTATGTTTTCATCTTTAGTAATTAATTTAGCAGTTTGATCAATAAGTGAATTTTCTGAAATATTTAATTCCACTAGGTCTTTCTCAGTTTCTTTAAACCAGTTGGGCTTCGTTTTTCGGTTACGGAAGAAGTCAAAGATTTGTTTAGTTAATCTGTTGGAATTCATTCTGAGAAGATGACCATAAAAATTTATTCTCCTTTTTCGTATAGAATCTGAAAGTTTTTCAATTTTCTTGTAGAGAGTTTCATTTTTGATGTATATAATCTTATTGTCTTGAAATTTTGGTCCAATGATCAAGTTTCTCCATTTGCCCTTTGAAATTCATGTTAAGTGTTTCTGCTGCATACAGTGCTTCTGGCTTAATCACTGTCTTGTAATGTGTAATTTTGGACCCCATGAAAGGGATTTTTTGTTGTATGTATTTTTTGTTAGTTGGGAGGCCAATTAAAGTTTATTTTTTCTGGATTCCATTGCTTTGCTTTCCCCAGCATTCCAACTAATCCAGTCTCCGAGATATTTGAATTCTTTTACTATTTCAGTCTTCTGTTCTTGAACTTTGAGGTATTTACATGAGTGCTTGATGTTTGTCAATATCTTAGTTTTTTCAGAGGAGATGTGAAGACCAATTTTAGCTGCTTGTTTCTTTAGTTCAAGGATTTGCTCCCGTGCTTCTTCCATTGTTTCAGCAAACAGGGCAATATCATCCGCAAAAGCAATGCAATTTTCTTTAAGGTTCTTCTTTTTGCAACCCAGTCTTATACCACTCTTAATATTTGTGTTCCATTCTCCGACTACTTTCTCAAGCGCACAATTGAACAGCAACGATGAGAGCCTATCGCCCTGTCGCACTCCCGTTTTTATTTCAAAGGGTTCCGATAGTTCGCCCATAAATTTAACTTTCGAAAATGTATTTGTAAGGGTCGCTTTTATAATATTAGTTGTTTTTTATCCAAACCCATTTCTTCCAGGACTGATAACAGAGATTCTCTATCGATCGAATCATATGCTTTTTTGAAATCAATGAAGGAGATTATGTATGCCTTTGCCCTTGATTTTTGGTATGCCGTAATGTTTTTGAGGTTTAGTATTTGTTCCGAACATGATCTACCCTTTCTGTTAGATGTTTTAGTTTCCCGGTTTTCAACAATGAGTTTGCATTGAAAGTTGCTAGGTACGTTGATTGCCTATTTTGAAATTTGGAGGAGATTCCAAGCCTCTCCAACTTGTCTTTGTGCGATGTTGCAGACTCCCCAGAATCCGAATGTTTGCTGACGTACTGGCGTACGGTGGATCGTCCACCTGGGGTAAAATAGTTTACATCACACACTTCCATGATTGATGAAAGTTATTTTGGGTGTGGCCCAAAGGCCACAAAATGTACAACCAAGATTGTGAGTCCTGGAAGTAGTTCTTGTGCTCTCTCCGCCGTTGGGAATCTGAACTTCCTCTTCCGCCTTTGAGACCGTTGACCAGGTTTCACCTAGTAACCCTAGGCAGGGGCCCTTACAGGGTGCTACCATCCGGAGCCAGATGGACCCAGGTTTTTTAACGAGGTGTTACTCCCCCTCCTCCTTCCTCATCACTTGCGCAATGTGGCCCCAGACTTGGGACCGGGAGTGGTAGAGCTTCTCATGAGTATCAATGGAACCAGGAAACTTTTTTTTTACTGAATGTCCTTCTTGCATCAAGACTGTATGTGGCAGTTTCCCTATAATATCGTCACCCGTTATAATCGAAACATCATTTTCAGTGTATTCGAAACAAGTTTTCTGAACATTAGAACATTTTAGGCACTGAATTTCATATTCAGAATCAGAAAGCACTTTCAAAATTACACATACATACTTAAAAATTGCAGTTCTTGTTCTGTTTCCTGTTAAACTAAATTTTACCTAAATGAAGTCCCCTACTTTCAAATTCTCACTCGAAGGTAGTTTCACATTTTCTGGTATTTCATCTTCATCTCCTACGTAGTCATCTAAACTGTTTCCACTGTCTGTCCATTCTTCTTCCTCGGAAGAACTTGTTAATTCTTGTCTGTTTCTTGTTTTCCCCTTTTTTACATGAGATAATGCCAAGTGCTGGTCTTTGGACTTTAACTCCTTCATAGCTTTTCTCTTCCTATTTTCCTGCTCCTTCTCCTGCTTCTCTTTTTCCTTCAGTTCATGATATTCCACCCACTTGTCACTAGTCACAACAGTGGGTGGGTGTTCTTTCTTTCTCTTTGTGCCATGTTGTTTGGGTTCTGGCCAAGTGATGACACTTTCAAAAATTTTTGCTATTGATTTGGGTGGTATCACTTGAATACGCACTGAAGGTGGACTACCTGAATTATGTGAAATACTATTGGGGTTTATTGATATATCTGCAGGAATAAGACTGTTGGTGAGTGTCGAAGGAATATCTGAATTTTGTAAAATGCTGCTGTGTGTTGAAGATATGTCAATATTATCAACAATTTGAATGGATGAAAGATTAAGTCTGTCCGTGTTTTGAGAAAGATTCTCTGTTGGATTTTCTTCAGAGGGAGGCGCTATGCTATCTGTCAGAATGTCATCAGTGTTACCACTAGCACCATGCGTTTCAACCTCATCAGCTATTTTTCTCCAGAACTTGAAAAATAATAATGCTTCTTGATTTCATTCCCACTCATGATTCCTTCTCTCGGTTGCTCTGAACTCATCTAGAAGGCCAGGATTAATTTGCTTTTCTATATATGAGAAATGTCTGTGAAGCTTGTCATTTGTCTGAACTGTGGTGGAGGCTGGTATACTACGAACAACTATCTTGCTGTAATCTACATTGTTCACGTTAAATGGAAACAGACCAGTTGCCCTGAAACCAGCACGAATATTTGCCACCATTTTTGGTTCTGTAATAATGTTGTGACAGAACAGAAGGTACATCAGATTTTGAAATTTCAGTGGCATTATTTTCAAAACGCCATTTCTGAGCAATCGTCTTCCAGATTTTTTTCATAGGTCCAAAGACAGCTACATCTAATAGTTGCAAGATGTGTGTAGAATTTGGATGGAGAACAACTAGAATTATCTGATTTTCACTACAATATCTGCTCAAATTAAGTGTCAAATGAGAGCAGTACCCATCTAAAAATATTACTACAGGCTGGGGAATTTCAGCTTCTTTCAAGAACAGATTTGTTATATACTCGAAAAAACTTTCACCTGTTATCCACCCATTTTCTGTTTTTCCAATGCCCCAATTAGGAGGAGCTGCTTTCACCAATGATGCTGGAATCCTTGCATATTTGAACAGTGTTAAGGGAGGAGCAAATGTTCCAGCAGCATTCACTGCAAACAATGTAGTCACATTATCTTTGTCAGAGTTACATGACTCATCATAAACATGACGGCCACGAGGACCTATGATTAATTCCCCTTTAGGAACCAAACAAAAAAGAAGTTTCATCCATATTAAAAACTCTATTTGGGTCATTTAACGCATCCATATCATTTAAAGTGATGGATACTTCGTGAAACCAGTTTCTGATTTTATCTTCTGTAACAGAACCTCTAGCCCTATTGACATATTCTACATGCTTTTGTGACAACCTTGTGTCTCTTAAGAAATCCATAATACCACTTTTTTCCAGGTCAATTGTTAGTAAATGTAGCCTTACTATTTTCCATATCTGCACTCTCAATAAGTTTTTGCACAGATGCACAGACATTTTCTTTAGTAACTGGAGATCCCATGGTAGAACAGTCCAAAACCCTGTCCACCAATTTTTTTTTCAATTTGTTCTCCTAAGACAGAATGTGGTCCATAGTTCCCTGTAGATTCTTGTGGAGATACACCAGAAATTTTGTTTCTTAATGTTCTCCTTGGAACTTTGAACAACTTGCTTGCAGTAGCAACCTTCATTCCTTCATCAACAGCCTTTAGAGCATCTTTAACTTTGCTGGGAGAATATTGAAACCTCTTATTCTTTGGCTCTCTCATTTTTCCTATAAATAATGCACAAATATGGAGTTAAAGAATGTTGCATATTTGAATAGTGCCTATTGCATATTTTGTATCTTACAAGCCCCCCCCCCCCCGAAGATATTCGCAGTTTTTCACTAGTTTACTGTTTTATTTAATAAGGAATGCTGCATGTTTTCTCGGATTGTACAAGTGCATTCTTGTATTTAAAATGTTTATTAAAACCAGTTTTTCACTGGTTTACTGTTTTATTTAATAAGAAGTGCTGAATGTTGTCTCGAGTCCTTATTTCCTGAGACTAGTATGACCTGCCCCCCCTAGTTCAGATCCTGGGTACGCCCTTGCAAATAGCAAATAACAATACAAAATACGTTTGCAATAGCTCTCTTTAAATACTGAATGATGATTTTTAAACACAATTTTGAACTCACAACCAATGTAATCGTGTGTAACTAACAATGCTTGGTGAACTGTTGAGTTAATACCTATTTGCAGCGGGTGAAATTACAAACCGACTAGAAATTTGAAACTATGTATTTGAAGGACGATGTTTGAACTGATTAATTAATAACTGGTTAAAACAAATACGATTGAGAACCCACAATTGAAGTAAGAGTGTTCACATAACATATAACACGTTCATCATAAGAATAAACCTGAAGTAAACATTGCACTGTGTATTCTTACGTGTTTGCTGGAACCTCATCGGATTTCCGTTTCACGTGGGACTGCAGCCAAGCTGTCCCCAGTACTGTCAAGTATGATAATACGGGTACGTTTTTTGCTGTGCATTGCGTGCACAAACTTAGCGATAATACGGGACGACAGCTTTACCGGCGCACTTAACTTGAACGGCACTGGCCGGTCAGCTGGTACAGCTAGCCTGCAGTGACGTGGCCAGCTGCAGTTCACACGTAAAAAGAGACGAGCAGAGGAGCAATACAGCTTCGAATGACGTTTAATTTTTAAGCAGAATGAAATAATACACTTTAAATCTCCCACAATATGCTCCTTAGACGACTAGACGAAAACCGCAATACGTTACACGTTATCGTTTTTAGCTATCGTACTATTGTAATTAAAAACAAGAACGATGAAAATTCCTGACTTAATCATGGGGTAATTTTTCTGCATAAGCTGTGTGTAGCGTAAGAGAGTATTGAAGGATTTCACCATACAGTTAAAATACTGAAGCCACTGGAGGTATTACTTACAGTCAGTCGTCTGGTAATCTCTTAGCTCCTTCCTTATGCGAATCCGAGAAATATATTTCAGTTCTGGAAGTGTCACCTGCTACATTGATAACGAGCCTATCAACAACAGAATCCACGAACCCAACCAGGTGCAGCATTTTCTCTTCTTCTTTTATGACGAGCCGTGCTATATCCCGCCAGCGTTCGGCAGTGACGTGCGAAAAAGCTGCGTGCGTTAGTTCCAGTACGTCTGGCAGCTTAACAGTCTTGCTACTTCTCGGGCCAAATCCCGCAGCTTGACTCCAAATCAATTATATTGGGTTCATATTGTAATGGTACAGTAGTAAATGCAATAATGCAGCATTTGTATGGCATGCTCGATGCCGTGAAAAATGATTCTTTTTCGTGTTTCTTTGATACTTATCTGCCTCTGTGGTATAAAACGATGGACATGATCAAAACAAAGAGGATTTGGTTTATCATTTTTGCTTTAAAGAATTAAGTTGTTACGTTTTCTTAATTTAAACAACTTTTATGAACAGTCTTTCATAAAACATCGTTGGAACCCACACGTGTACTATTTCAAATGGTTCACGTCCCATTACACTACCGACTGCGCTATACGTTCGTCAACTACATTTTATACAACACACGGAAAGCTTAACGCGGAATATCTCCGTAAACTTATGAAATACATTAAGAACAGCCTATTTCTCAGCACTTTTTAACCGTGTTCCCGTGCGTGTCTCACTAGGAATAGAAAGCAGCCTCAGCAATTTTCATACTGTGCATTAACAGTGCGACAGTCAGAGCACAACTATGCTGACGCTGTGATTGTACACGATTTTTGAAATAAAAACTACGTAGCTAAAGCATGTTTAAGAAAAACGTTAATGGCTGTTAATACATTTGAATATCTTAAAAGTTTCATTTAACGTAACTTAGTAATAAGATACCTCTTACATAAGTAGGATCTACTTCCAAGAGCGGAACATGAGGGCATTGTGACAAACTGTGATGTGACGAATTAGCAGGTAGTGCATGTGGAATGTCTGTCTACAAAACTTTATATTATTTCGGTCCAGTCTTTCTAGGGAACCTTTGTACTGGTCCTTTGGGAGGGAGGAACATTTATTTATGGTTGACACGAAATCTTTAAACGGACAGTTCAAAAAATGGCTCTGAGCACTATGGGACTTAACTGCTGTGGTCATCAGTCCCCTAGAACTTAGAACTACTCGAACCTAACTAACCTAAGGACATCACACACACCCATGCCCGAGGCAGGATTCGAACCTGCGACCGTAGCGGTCGCGTGATTCCAGACTGTAGCGCCTAGAACTGCTCGGCCACGGACAGTTATTCCTTGTGCAAATGAGTGCATAAAAATATTAATTATCTCACTGTGATGTATACGAAAAACAGTATCAGAATTGTAGGATGATCTATGTTTGGAAAACAATTAAAACAATAGAAATAGATTTTTCATAATTATTTTATTCTGGTTCAAATGTTCATATGAGAAAGACGTGGATGGGGCGTATTTATCTTGTAACATATTTGTGGTCAATAAGTGCTGTTACTTATAATCAAACCACTTATTTCAGTGACTGTAGCACCCCTACGTGTGTGAAAATTCAGTTGTACGTTTTTCAGAGATTAATAACATGGGGTACAGCGTGAGTTGTAATTTCTATTGTTGGTCGCCTTATGCAAGACGGTAGATTCTTGTTCAGATTACTCCAATATTACATGTCGCAGAGAAAAATGGAGAAGGTTTACAATTAATTTCTTAAGCAAACATATTAAAGGCAAGTTAATTTCATTTTGCAAAAAGTCGTGTCGATAGTAAAATATTCTTTTGGTGCCGCTTCACAGGTATCTTTGTTCAAGTAACGAGATTTTCACAGTTACGAAACTTCTCAGCTTTGAATTAATAGTAAGTGTAGAATGCAAAAGGTGTTTCTCCACGTGAATCCATGGAAGTAAAAATTATTATTTATGTCAAAAGATACTGAATTAGAAACCTGAAGTATTTCTAGATCTACACGATGGAGGTGCTTCACACCGAGCTGTTCCTAATTTATTTTACGTCTATACAGAAATTCCAAAGTGATTTATTTATCAGGCTCTTTAATATATAAAGACTTAAGAATATCTAAAACAATAACACTCTCCCTTGATAAGAAGTTGGAGTAAATATTTTGTGTGTAGCCTTAAGTGATCTTACGATAAATTATTAACAGCACATAGACAGTTACACCCACACACGTACATACAACACACGAATCAATCACTACAGTTATATATGTTTCTCGCCAGTTCTATGGCACAGTCTTGGTCCCAAGAATCGTTTGGCGCGAAAGCCTACACTCAGTTCAGCTGTTTTAAAACTATTCGCGATTCGTTCCGAGTGTGCACTACTGTAAGCTATTCCGACACATTTTTTTTTAATCGCGAGCACCCTTACCCTGATGAATATTTTCTTCACGTCACTGTCTTTATATCAGTTAGCCTTCGACACCTGCAGGATTATGGTAAGTTCTTTCGCGATGTCGTCATTTTATGTCTATTCGGTTGGCTGTAGTCGACACACAATGGTATGTGTTCGTGAGTTCTCAGTCGCT
Source organism: Schistocerca piceifrons (assembly GCF_021461385.2). Taxonomy (NCBI): domain Eukaryota; kingdom Metazoa; phylum Arthropoda; class Insecta; order Orthoptera; family Acrididae; genus Schistocerca; species Schistocerca piceifrons. The sequence goes on along the minus strand of NC_060139.1, from coordinate 497,026,586 downwards.
TTACAGTGTGATATCTCGATGTTTAGTCGACCTGACTGAGCCAACGACATACGGAGGAAACTGCCTTTCATCACACCAAGTAGATATTCTAAGTCGTCCTGCATCCTTCTACACTCAGTAACGACGCATTCCCGTAGACTACGTAGTCATCACAAAACAGTCGCAGTTTACTGATCACCCTATCCGTCAGATTGTCTATGAGCATAGAGAAAAATATTGGCCCTACCACAATTTCCTGGGGCACTCTTGACGAAACCTTTGTTTCTATTAAATGCACACCCAGCCTCTGGATCACAATTTCTTTTAACAATTACCGGTTTCTATCCACCCTGTAGATCGTTTTCAGATATAGGTCACAAAATGAAAAAGAGGAAACCAAATAAAAACTATAAAAGTGTAACGTTCAAAACAGTACCATCAAGAGTTGCGCAAATAACATTAAAACTTCTGGAAATATACACATACCTGAAGCCGAAAGGTACAGTTTGTCAATAGTGGTTTGTCAATAGTCTTAGAACACTGATAGGCCTACAACATAAAGGAAGATCTTCCATCATAAAAAGTAATTAAACAATTAATAAACACTTTAACCTGATGCCGTTAATAATGTATGACGAAATTAAAGTAAAAGATAAAATAAAAATGCACGAAAGAACGTGACAGTAAATTGTACATCATTCATTTCTATTTTTCTTTATTCACTCCGTAAGAAGGGCGAAATTAACAGCCACATCTAATTTGCATTATCTGAATCCTCCATTCGTAAAACCACAACTTTAAGAACTTGCTTTCATATAATATACAAAAATACCGAGGACAATTTCTTTTCTATCATCAGCCTTCTGGCTGGTTTGATGCGGCCCGCCACGAATTCCTCTCTTGTGCCAACCTTCTCATCTCAGAGTAGTAAAAGCAACCTACGTCCTCAATTATTTGCTCAGTGTAATCCAGTCCCTGTCTTCCTTTATAGATTTGCCTTCAATAACTCCATCTAGTACCATGGAAGTTATTACCTGATGACTTAACACATGTTCTGTCATCCTGTCCGTTCTTTTTGTGAGTGTTTTCCATATGTTCCTTTCCTCGCCGATTCTGCGGAGATGCTCCTCATTCCTTATGTTGTCAATCCACCTAATTTTCAGTATTTTTCTGTAGCACCACATCTCAAATATATAGATACTCTCCTGTTCCGGTTTCCTCAGTCTTATGTCTCGCTACCAAAGGAGGCTGTGCTCCAAACGCACATTCTCAGAAATTTCTTCATGAAATGAAGGCCTATGTTTGATCGTAGTAGACTTCTCTTGGCTAGGAATGGCCGTTTTGCTAGTGCTAGTCTGTTTTTTGTGTTCTCTTTGCTCCGTCCATCATTGGGTTATTTTGCTGCCTAGGTAGCAGAATTCCTTAACTTCATCTACTTCGCAATCCCCAACTCTAACGTTAAGTTTCTCCCTGTTCTCGTGTCTGCTACTTTTCATTACTTTCATCTTTCTTCGATTTACTCTCAATCCATATTTTGCAGTCGTTACACGGTTCATCCCATTCAACAGATCCTGTACTTCTTCTTCACTTTCACTCAGGATAGCTATGTCATCCGTTATTCTCATCGTTGATATCCCTTCACCTTGAATTTTAATCCAACTCTTACACTTTTCTTTTATTTGCTTCTTCGAAATGCAGCTTAATCAGTAGCGGCGAAAGACTACATCCCTGTCTTACGTCATTGTTCTCTCCTGGTTGTTGTACAGATTGTGTATTGCACGTCTTTCCTTACAGCTTACCCCTATTTTTCTCAAAATTTCGAACTATTTTACATTGTCGAACGCTTTTTCCAGGTCAACAAATCCCATGAAGGTGTATTGATTCTTCTCCAGTCTTGTTGCCATTATCACCCGCAACGTGAGAACTGCCTCCCTGGTGCATTTACCTTTCCTAAAGCAAACTGATCATCATCTAAGAGACCCTCAATTTTCTATTGCATTGTCCTATGCACTATTCTTGTCAGCAGCTTGATGCATGAGGTGTTAAGCTGATGGTGCGATAATTCTCGCACTTTTCGGCTCTTGCAGTCTTCGGAATCGTGTGGATGATGTTTATCCGAAAGTCGTCCGCCCCCGGTAGCTGAGTGGTCAGCGCGGCAGAATGACAATCCTAAGGGCCTGGGTTCGATTCCCGCTCAGAGACTGGGTGTTCTGTTGTCCTAACCATCATCATTTCGTCCCCGTCGACGCGCAAGACGCCGAAGTGGCGTCAAATCGAAAGACTTGCACCCGGCGAACAGTTTACCCGACGGGTGGCCCTAGTCACACGACATCCGAAAGTCTAATGGTATAGGCCTCATACATTCTATACCTCAACATGAATAATTGTTTAGATGCCACTTTCCTCGATGATTTCAGAAATTCCGATGGAATATTATCTATCCCGTCTGCCTTATTTGATCTTAATTCGAACAAATCTCTTTTAGATTCTGGTTGTAGTACTTGAGCCCCGTTTCTTCCCTGCCGACTCCTGTTTCATCTATCATGTCATCAGACAAATCCTCCTCCTCACAGAGGCTTTCAGTGCATTCTCTCCACTTACCGCTCTTTTCTCTACATTTCAAGTGGACGCTTACTGTGAGTTTAATCTTGGAAAAAAGGAATTTTGTTACAAAAACAACTACAGCTTTTATCAAACCATATTACTGCATGTTAACAAAGGCGTTGCATAATAATAATGTGTAAAAATGTAGTGGTCGCTAGGGAGTACCACGTACCATAGCCGGCTGACCGATTAGCGATGTACTAGTGTGTGTGTGAGATGTCACAGACATCTATGCCAACCAACTTCCATCTACGGCCAACCGTCATAGGCAACTTCCAGCTTTCATAGGTGGTAGTAGGGACTAAATCAAGAGGCTCTAAAACGTAGAGCAGATATGGGCTTTAAAATGCATACATTAAGAGCTAGGGACACCCCTTCAGTATAAGAGATGTGTTTCACAACTTTTGGTTTCCCTATTTTAATATTAATAAACAAAGAAAATCATCTTTTTTTCATATAAAGCCTTCATCCGTTACAAATTTTAAATTCGTTTGTAAAGACGGTTGCATCATTTTTAAATTTATTCTGTTTCATCTTTGTGTATGTTAGGTATCTGTTGGATGTAGTGAGGTTGATTGTATCGCTGACAGCCCGGACCTCGCTCGTACGAGGAAACATAAAACTTCATGCACAAATTGTAACAGATGTGCTGAGCACAAATGTTCAACCACATAAACTTTCTTTTGCAACATTGCTCATACGTTAGATTGAAATACAAGGGACTTTCAGTAAGTAATGCAAAACTTTTTTCTCGGTCAGTTTCGGTTTAAAAAATTCGGAATTTGATGTGTGACCTAGTGGAATATTCCCGCTTCGGCTGCTATAGTTTCATGAAGTTCCGATAGGCAGCGGCGCTAAACGTAACCTTCGAAATGGCGTCTGCAACGGAGGTACGTTTCAAGCAGACAGCTGTCATTGAGTTTCTTTTGGCGAAAAACCAGAGCGTCGCACATATTTATAGGCACTTGCAGGATGTCTAGGGAGATCTGGAACAGAACAAAAGCACGGTGAGTCGTTGGGCGAGGTGTCTGTCATCATCGCAAGAAGGTGGTGCAAACCAGAGTGCCGGGCGGCAGCACACAACTGTGACTCCAGCAATGTTGGAACATATGGACACTCTCATTCGAGGTCATCGACGGATAACCTCATTGTTCAGCTGGACGTCTCTGTTGCCAGTGCTGACACACTCGGCCACCAGTTGGGCTACTGAAAGCCGTGTGCCCGCTGGGCTGCTCGCCGCCCATCAGAAGACGACAAAGACAACGCGGGCCCACGTGTGCGGGACTGCTTGCGCGTTAGGAGGCTCATCGTGACCACTTTTTGTCGAACACCGTCACAGGCGATAAAACATGGGTTGTTCGCTTCGAACTGGATACAATGCGGCAATCAGTGTAGTGGCGCCTCACCACTGCTGCTCTGAAGAAAAAAGTTCAAAGACGCAACCTCAGCCAGTAAAGTCATGGCGACGGGCTTCTGGAACTCTGTTTGATGTCCTCCCTTATGGTGCAACGATCAGCTCTGACGTGTATTGCGCTACCGTCAAGAAACTGAAGAAAGAACTTCAGCGTATTCGTCGCCACAAAAATGCAAACCAACTTCTCCTCCTCCATAACAACCCAAGTGCGCGCACCCCGGGTCTGGCACCTTTGGTCTTCCATCTGTTTGGCCGAGTGAAGGATGCACTCCGCGGCGAGCAGTACGTGGATGATGGGGAGGTCATTGATGCAGCAAGACTTTGGTTCCGACGTCGACCAGTACACTGGTACCATGCGGGGTTCAGGCCCTCTGAGTAAGGTGGCGTAAGACATTCGTATTAGACGGAGATTATGTTGGAAAAAATGATTTTTGTAGCCAGAAAAGTGGGGAATAGTATGGTGTACGAGAATCCTGAATAAAGTCAACCTGCTTTCAGAAAAAAAAGAGTTGCATTATTTATTGAACGTCCCTCGTAATAACTCAGCTGAAGTATAAATGAAATAAAACCAATATGAATAGTAATGTGCTTTTAACTTCTTAGAGAACGTAGCTCGAACAGAAAATTTAATATGGTGGATTATATTATAAGGCAATAATGCACATATTATGATATAATCATGCAACCCCTTGGTTCTCAGAATGTTTGGCAGAAAAGGCTATTTGGGTTGCACTGATAAAACTAGTTGTACGATTTTCGCAGTGATTTACTAAGATGCAGTACTTTTGTTAACGTAGGAGCATTGTAAATAGAAATTACATATATGAGTGCAGACGAGACGCCTTCTTTTTCATGTGGAGCACTACAAAACAATGATATCGTATACCACGATCCATATCACAAAACCGGGATACACATGAGTCAGTACATATTCTAAAAATTGATGCATGTTGGTATTCTTAAGCCAATTAAGAAAAGTCAAGTCTTGTAAGTAGCTAATGGTTACATAGGGAGGCACGTATTCGGTGTGTTCAACAAATAAAATTTTTCCAATGTAGTTCAATTGTGAAGCATATTTTGGACACATATTCAACAGCTTTTTACAACGATGCAAAACAGTCGGTGTAAATTTGTATGTTATGTACAGTGAGGTGACAGAAGTGATGGGGTGGCTCCTAACATCCTGTCGGACCTCTTTTTGCCCGGCATAGTGCAGCAACTCGAAGTGGCATGAAATCAAAATTCTTTGTACTTCGTCTGCAGAATTATTGAGCCATGCTGCCTCTAAAGCAGTCCAGTTGCTGGTGTGCAGGATTTTATACACGCTGACTTCTTGATTACGTCCCATAAATGTTCGATGGGATGCATGTCGGGCGATCCGTGTGGCCAACTCACTCGCTCGAACCGTCCAGAATGTTCTTCAAACCAATCGCTAACATCTGTGGCCCTGTGACATGGCGCATTGTCATCCATAAAAATTCCGTTGTTGTTTGGGAGTATGGAGTCCTTTAATGGCTGCAGATGGGTGATGATCTGTTCAGTTCGACTAGAGGACCCAGTCCATTCCATATACACACAGCCCCCACGATTGTGGCACCGCCATCAGCTTCCACAGTGTCTCGTTGACAACTTGGATCCGTGATTTCTTGGGGTCTGCGCTACGCTCGAACCCTACAATTGGCTCTCACGAACTGAAATCAGGATTCATCCGATGAGGCCACAGTTTTCCAGTCGTCTAGGGTCCAAACGATATGGACACGAACCCAGGAGAGACGCTTGAGGCGATCTCGTGCTGCAACAAAGGCACCCACGCCGGTCGTCTGCTGCCATTTCTGCGGCTATTTCACGCAGTGTTGCTTGTCGGTTAGCACTGACAACTCTAAGCAAACGCCGCTGCTCTTGGTCGTTAAGTGAAGGGCTCTCGGCACACCCTTGACACTGTGGATATCGGAAAATTGAATTCCCTAGCGGTTTCTGAAACTGAATGTCCCATGCGTCGCAAAACTTTTCACACGAATCACCTGAGTACAAATGACAGCTCCGCCGACTCACCGCCCTTTTATATCTCGTGTACGCAATACTACCGCCATCTATATACGTGCATTTCGCTATCTCATGACTTTTGTACCTCAGTGTGTATTAATATATTTTATGTTTTAATAAGAGACTGTTTCAGTATAGTGTACTGGGCAAGGCAGAAGCTGATTTTCGTTCTAAAGCATATACAGATATTTAAAACCGTATAACTAACAACCTCATCAGTATAGCGTCCGACATGAGATACGCGCCCGACATAAAGATAATTCTATTACTGGGCTAGAATGCATCACCATGTCCGCTACCTTTTATTATTAGCACATAATGCTGAGTGGATATTAGTTAAAAATCCCGTGTTTCTTAACTCTGTCTAATCGATACAGATGACTTTGAAGGAAGTCGTATATCTCCATTTCTTCTAGTAGATTCATAGTTCTACCTTTGGGCAATGTGTGAAGAATATTTTGAGCTGAATCTATATTATTAACACTTCACTGAAGCGTCAAAGAAACTGGTATAGGCATGCGAATTCGAATACAAAGATATGTAGACAGGCAATTCCAGGAGGACAATGCGACACCCCACAAGTCCATAATTCCTACAGAATGGCTCGAGGAACACTCTTCTGAGTTTAAACACTTCTCGTACTCTTTAAGGATTTATGGACAGCCCGGCAGGATTGATGGCGTCACTTCCCTCCAGCACTAGGTCAGACATTAGTCGAGTCCATGCCACGTTGCTTTGCCGCACTTCCGCAGGCTTGCGGGGTACTACACGACTTTAAGCATATGTACCGGTTTCTTTGGTTCTTCAGTGTATGTTTTTGCGTAAATGCTTAAGGAAGCTGTAGGTAATGATCCGTTCGTGCCTGACGTGAGTGCGACATACATACATGACAAACACTTTTTTATGTTTTGACACGTCAGTAATATGTTATTTTTGACATTGTGTTATATTATATGATTGCCATATCTATGTTACCTTATAAGTGCCATTCTGTAGACAAGGATCCACCTACGTTTGTAGACAAGGTGTTCGGAAAATCCCAATACAAACGTCTAGGACCTGTAGAGGGGAGTGAGTAGATAATATTCTGAATTGGAACCCATGTCCGGAAACGGAACCATTTTTACAATAATTGATCAGGTTTCATCTTATACATCACTTATTTTACAGTTCCACTCACTACTAGCTAAAAAAATTGTTCGTGTACTCGTGTACTCGTTGACAGGTTCTCTTCAACAGTACGGCCTCTTCCAGTTCTGGTGTGCGACGTCATCTAGGAGCGCCACGGCCACGCCTGCTGACGGTGAAGGTACTCTTCCTCGAAGCCGGTGAGTAATTCTGGCAAAGAGAGTATGCGATGGCGTAGGATGTCGTGAAGAACGATCTTGATAAAGATGACGAGCGGCTCTTCCATTAGCGTGAAATTCGCCATTCAGAAGCATCATGTCGGTGTATTCTACAAACGTGTACTCAACCCTAATACCCACAGACACGTGAATAAGGCTCGAACCAGGTCAGGGAGGTAGGGCAGATGCCATATGATTATTGTGTCAAGTAGAGTTTAGAGAGATTTTATGTTACCGTGGATAGCGGAGAACTGTGGTGGCTGCCTGTATCAACAACGTTGCAACTTCGGACGTTATATGTCAGTTGCTAACTAACCTGAATCAGACTTTGGAGGCGATCCTTTATATGATATAATTTGTCCACTTTGTTCTTGATGAGGAATTATTGTGCTATGCATGATGACAATCGACAATCTCTGTTACACTGCCAAATCCTAAAACGCATTTAGTCAGAAACGAAGCTTTGTCTGTGATAACAAGGGGAAAGCGGTATTCCCTCATCGATTTGTAACAAGTCTTGCGCTACACGTGGCAGATTTTAACGAACAAGTAATATTAAACCTAACAGATAATCACATGAAGCTGACGTTCATTAGCAAGTAGCAGTCATGTATGGCGCTCTGATTACGTGAAACGTAATCTCTGTAGCGAATTTCAGTTTGATGAATAGGATTCGAAACAGTGAGCTGATAAAGAGCAAGGTAAGCGCAGGAACAATTGCGTGCTGTACACGTGCACGAACAAAGAGACAAATGAATCAATTCCGACGGTGTGAGCTAAAATCCGGACGCAACGCAATATCATTGGTTTCAGATATAAAAATAGAGCTGTAAAATCGTTACATCTGAGCAAAGAGTAAGAGGAAAATGGTGAATGTTTCAGTAAAACAATGTGGGAAACAAAAATGCATTATTTAAACTAATTTATAAGTCCTAGGTTTTTATTCGTTCGTTCTTAAATGAGTTTGTAATTCCCAGATTATTATTCAATCACTCTTAGATGAACTAGTCACCGAACGAAAGACAGAGTGCCTAAATAACTTCTTTGAAGTTCTTTCTCGAAATAGAATGGTCTAGAAATTTGGTGATACTGTGTCGACCATTAGTTTTCGCGGACAGATCTCTTACCATCTCATGTAAACTACACTCATGCTCATAAATTAAGGATAATGCTGATACATGGTGAAACAACGCTCTGGTGTGCGGTTTGCGGGTTTAAATCACCTCAGGGTACGACCATGCGGTGCATCTGACATCTGGTCGTCGCACGGTGGCGCTGGCAGCAGTCCACATACGCAGAGGTGTGTTGGTGCACGTGAGAGAACAGTGCAGCGAGAAAGTGTGCAGACGTTTTCAGACGTGCTAATGGTGACTGTGTGTTGAAAATAGCTCAAAGAACACATATTAATGACGTTATGATGGGTAGAATACTAGGGCGACTGGAGGCTGGTCAAACACAGCTGGTCATAGCATAGGCCATCTGCGTGCCACAAAGTGTGATCTCAAGATTATGGCAACAATTCCAGCAGACAGGAAATGTGTCCAGGGGGTACAGTACGGGACGCCCACAGTGTACAATACCACATGAAGACCAATATCTCACCATCAGTGCCTGCAGACGGCCACGGAGCACTGCAGGTAGCCTTGCTCGGGACCTTACCGCAGCCACTGGAACAGTTGTCTCCAGACACACAGTCTACAAACGACTGAACAGACATGGTTTATTCGCCCGGAGACCTGCAAGGTGCATTCCACTGACCCCTGGTCGCAGAAGAGCCCGTAAAGCTTGGTGTCAAGAACACAGTACATAGTCATTGGAACAGTGGTCCCAGGTTATGTTCAAGGACGAGTCCAGGTATAGTTCAAATGGCTCTGAGCACTATGCGACTTAACTTCTGAGGTCATCAGTCGCCTAGAACTTAGAAGTAATTAAACCTAACTAACCTAAGGACATCACACACATCCATGCCCGAGGCAGGATTCGAACCTGCGACCGTAGAGGTCGCTCGTTTCCAGACTGTAGCGCCTAGACCCGCACGGCCACTCCGGCCGGCCCAGGTATAGTCTAAACAGTGATTCTCCCCGGGTTTTCGTCTGGCGTGAACCAGGAATCAGATACCAACCCCTTAGAGTCCTTGAAAGGGACCTGTATGGAGGTCGTGGTTTGATGGTGTGGGGTGGTATTATGATTGGTGCACGTACATCTCCGCATGTCTTTGACAGAGGAACTGTAACAGGTCAGGTGTATCGGGACGTCATTTTGAACCAGCATATCCGCCTCTTCAGGGGTGCAGTGGGTCTCACCTTCCTCCTGATGGATGATAACGCACGGCCCCACAGAGCTGCCATCGAGGAAGAGTACCTTGAAACAGAAGATACCGGGCGAATGGAGTGGCCTGCCTGTTCTCCAGACCTAAACCCCATCGAGCACGTCTGGGATGCTCTCGGTCGACGTATCACTGCACGTCTTCAAACCCCTACTACACTTCAGGAGCTCTGACAGGCACTGGTGCAAGAATGGGAGGCTATACACCAGCAGATGCTCTACCACCTGATCCAGAGTATGCCAACCCGTTGTGCCGCCTGTGTAGGTGTGCATGGTGATCATATCCCATATTGCTGTCGGGGTACATGCGCAGGAAACAGTGACGTATTATAGCACAAGTGTTTCGGGCCGGTTTTCTCAACTTATCACCAATACTGTAGACTTACAGATCTGTGTCGTATGTGTTCCCTATGTCCCTATGCTACTAGCGCCAGTTTTTTGTATTGCCGCGTTGTGTGACACCACATTTTGCAATTATCTTTAATATATGAGCATGAGTGTAGCCCAGACATCATGACAGTTTTAATATGTCGGTGTCTCCTATTTTCGAATCCAGATCGAGAAAATAGGTTTTAATTTGTTGCAGTAGTGATACCTAGTGGAATGAAAGATTCTCTCCGGTTATAGAGTCTTCTGAACGTCTCGCAAAGGCTCGCTATAGAGTCAGAACGAAATATATGAAACGGCAACACAGGTGAGATTTTCACAGTTGTTGGCAGGGTAAGACCTGAGTCGAAACAAAATGCATGGAGTAGACGATATTGCATCAGAGTGACTGATACCCTTGAGAAAGCTCACCACGAGAAAATTATTCCACCTGTTGCGCAAGATGTATGAGGCAGGCAAATTACCGTCAAACTTCAAGATGAATGCACCAGGGAGTGGTGAAAAGTAATGCCTCCGAATTTTTTATGTGAACATTTTTAAAGCTTTTTAAATAAAATAAACGTTATTAACATTCTACATCTTCATTCTTCATGTCTCCATATTTATTTCTCAACAAGGTCACCCTGGCGACGAACACATTTCTCCCAACAAGAGACTGGTTTGGTGATACCGTTACTGTAGAATGTGCGAGGTGCCGGGGGTAGCAGTGTATTTAACACTCAATTCTTCTAGAATCTACATATGTACATGATGCTCTAAACCCCCCCTATTCTAACTCCAACTTTTGCTGTTGCACAAGGATAAAAAAAAATACGCAAACTGACTCTAATCAACCCTGCCAGTGGAGTAGAAGAGAGTTTGGCACCTGCAATAATTTAATTTGATAAATAAGTTAATTAAGCGAAGGTTTCATTAACATAGTGAGGAATGATGTGGTTGCTCTACCTATTAACAGAATGAAAGTTCTGTCCAAAATAACAATATGATTTATTAAGACTAAACACAAAATAATAAACAACAACACATGAAACATTAACAATACATCAAATTGGCTCTAATTGGATACTTAAACAAACGCTGTGAATGTGAAGTTGTCCCCAAACTAGATTGTGAGGATTATGACGAAGTGATATGTGCAGCCAATTCCTAGCAACTCAATTCTTAGAGAAAACACATAGCCAACCCAACATTAATTGCTGCTACCCAAGACAGAACAAAGTTAGAAAAAGACGAACAGGCGCGCTCTGCTGAGCTCTGATTATCACCTAGGAAAATCCCTATCTGCCGGTGCTGCGGACATACATTACCAAACCGACTTCTTGACTCCCAGGACACGATCTGCCGTACCGGAGCCGTTGGCTGGTTGCTTCGACGTCCTCGACCGAAAGGCGAGAGCCAACTACCCACCAGAGCACCCGTACAAAACCGAACACAGAACATTCCCGCCCCCACGACAGTGGCCGTGGTTAAACGTTCCAATCAGCAACTCGAAAACCGGCGGAAAATTCCACTCCATTGCCGGAACGCTACCATTCCACCAATGGAGATTCTTGGCGCCAATTTCTGCGCCGATCTTGCTACGTCACAGAGCTATGCCCTGAGCAAGCCAATCACAGTTACTATTTTGCAGAAAGCGCGGGAATTTTCCCGCCACAGCTGCCTGGGTACACAAGTCATTCCCACGCCTCGCTGGTAGCCCGCCAGAAAGTGTTTTCGCTAAGTTTCTGCGAAGTAACGGAACCTCCAGCCCAGCCGCTACTTCTGGCCCTGTGGGTGTGCCTCTTGACAATGTCGGCGTCTGGAAAGCATTCACTCGACCCCCTCACACCTGTCGGCTTATCCTTTCAAAGTCAGACTGAGCCCGCCTGTCACTGGACCACCCGGGTGACGAGAGACGCTGCGTGGGAAGTCCGCGTGTGAAGGAATAGCAACTTTCCACCGCATGCAATTAGAGAGGAGAATCGTAAGATAGAAATATGAGAGGGGGCTCATGCCACCTCTCATAGCCCCTACGCCATTTTAGATTGTAATTGGTGAGCGGTTGGCTCACTTAGGAGCAAGGTAGTGAGTCAATCGCCCAAGAACAATCTCGCAAACTGGCTGCACATACCGCACTTTATAAAGAAAATCACTGCAACTGAAAAATGCAGCTCATAGAGGGAGGATTGTTTATGATGGAGCCAACGTCACCTTCTTAATATGGAACACTAACACTCACATCACACATCCATACCCAGGGAGCCCCTTCCAAACACCGATTCACACAGACATTCACTCTCTAAATATGGCCCGGACATGTGAGCCAAATATGGAGCAATTTATTCTTTACAATCAGAGTTGGAGTGCTCCGCAATTAAATGCCCAAGATGTTACAACAATTTTAATCATTCAACTAACCTGAACTCACTCACACATGATATTATTTAAGTTAACAATCTCTTTGTGAGCTTTCAGAATCTAATTACAACCTCCGATTCATTCTGTCTCCCTGCAGCAAGAATAACCTTTACAAAATGTTCCCTGAACTGATGGTCCATTCACAATGACAGTGGTGGTATCTGCTTCAGTTTATGGGGACTTCAGGCACACTGTTTGCATACACACAACCATAAATACAAGATACAAAAAAAACATGGTGTGGAGAACAATACAGTAATTTGTAATAAGAATCACAGTGTGAAACAAACACATACAAGGTATCACATACATTACAAAAAACAACACTTGAGAAAGAAATTTAAGAAAAAAAACAAGGTTCATGGGACATTAAGTTGTGCGTGCACATTGCACACTGTTCACGACTGTGCTGAGAATGAGGCACTAAATCACATTGTTAGAAATGTTCGAAGCACTTCACAAATTCATTAGTTTCTCTGAGGTATGTTGAGTCATATGCACTGATGCACGTGGTTCCATGTCTTGAGCATTGGAGGGGGACTTTTGGGATGGGTCCACAGTACTGACATCACATAGGGCTAAACGTCGGGTGTTGTTGCTACGTTGTTGCAACAGCAATAGGGAGTGCTGGAGCGTCTGCAGTACGCTGTTCAGATTGAAGTCAGACCCACGCATATGATCACGGCAGTACGGTAGAAAGACACAGTGATAGGCCCTCCTCACGTCGATTAATTGTCTCTGAGGTCTACTTGTTGGGATACATCACTAGTCTAGGTCTCTTCTCTCGCTGGACAGTACTTTACGTTTCCCAATATTGCAGTTCGACGAGGGATGATGGCACGTGGAGTGACTCCACAAGTGTGTGAGGTCATCCATACAGGATCGAACTAGAAGCGACGATTGCCAAAACTGCTCTCTAATAGAGAGGAGAAGTTAGAAATGAGACCATACATTTGTTAGTGTGGCACGATACTGCTTTGTGTATGCAGATCGGCCAATGCTAGTGAGTTATAAAAACCCAAACAGGTGAGTATATAGCGTCCCTTTCTGTCCTGAGGCACATGAGACGCCGGTTATGACACCATATGTGATCTTCTTCGTGTACTCACGACAACGTGGTCTGCCGCAGGGAATCCCTCCAAACGGCTGCCGCGTCCGGAGAGCTAGTTGGCTGTCGCGTGTGGGTCGCGTGTCAGTGTCAACGACCAGCCTCACTTTCACTTGTGGCCCGGCGAGGGCTGTCTGCCGCCAAATCCCTCAGGTATAGAGCCCGGTGACTGTCAGCTTGAAGGACCGGATGCTCTCGAGCCCTTCACGTCAGGTGGCGCGCTGACGCTCTCTTCTGCAGGTAGCTGATGACCTCTTGTTTTTGCTCCGGCTGGCCTCTGCATTGCCACGATCCCCGTCATCTGCACAATTCTTACAAAAATCTTATGCCTCACTTTTCCCCATGACCTTCTATGTTATAATAAATTTACATAACGATACATTGATGGTCTGTCATTTCAGACACTCTAATTTTAATTTTATAGTTATTTATCTGTAGCTATCTTGGTGTATCTAATCTAGACATGGAAATAATTTATCTTGATATTTGTGTAGAGACCGATCTCAGTATTGTACATGGTGTGTGATAACTGATGCTATGTAATGGATGAACAACTAAATGTGCGGGCCCGCACTAATATTACTATTAATTATATAGACCGACAGTAGACATGCTCAAGAATTAACTACCATTTGCCAACGATCTACATTCTATGTCTTTTAATTAAATTATGTTGTTATGCAGGTCTAAGTTTTACTGTGCTATAAAGAACATGCAACTATGCTACTTTCGCTCGCCCGTCGTCCCTCCATCTCAGGTCTGTGGTTTGGTGACCTGAAAAATAGCATCTTAACAAGCGCGCCAAACACTTGTGGTAGAAAACCGCCACAATATTAAGGATCTAGTTATTGTAAAATCCTAAAGTTTAATTTATCCTAGTATATGGTACTCTCTTATTATTATTATTATTATTATTATTATTATTATTATTTTGTTTTTTACCTTATACAACACTCTTACATAATTACTGTTACGCTGAGATGTCTCGCTGCTCGCCGCTATTGACGACAGTGATGTGCGCGCCGTACGACATGGCCTCCGAGTTCTCACTACGCCTCACTGAAACTCCAGAGACTGGGTTAGCCATGGCTATACAAGACAATAAATTTATAGTTGCAACTTCTTTTTCTATGTTATGCGGTTTTCGCGATCAAAGCACACCTTTCCAGAGGCAATGTAATATGACCAAGCCAGGACTGGTTCCTGTTGAGGATTCCGTCGCCCACCACACATCAGCTACACAGTATGTCACGAATATCCAAGTATAACTCCTTGGTTAATCATCTGTGACAGTCAGAAGCAGCACGCTAAATCCCCAACCAGCACATTGGCATGGTAGGCTTTATGCCCGCATTTCTACCGTCTGGGCCCTAGGGCACCATTGGAGTCAAACGCTCACAGGTTAAGCCCGACTTGTAAGACAACGATGCTGGCGCAGCTCTGCAAAAAAAACTATGCTGCCCATATTCACCCTCGAAATCACGCAATATACCACAATCTTGCAGTGCAATGATGCGTGCCTGCAAGCATTGGTATGAACGTTTCACGAACTGGTTGTGGCCGCTATGGAGCGTAACACGACTTCTCAGAACGCTTCTAAGAGCACGTTCTTGTATGCGCCCGTTTGTGCGACATCTCGTCACTCATCACTATCCCTTAACATGGACACCATACAGGAAAGGACAAAAACATTGCTCATGGAAAGGTAGTGCCTCTTATCGCATTGACAGTGGAGCTTGCGAACATAAACAGAAAAAAAATTAGCAGCAGTAAATTCTTATGCGAGACAACGCAGCGTGTTAATACTTTAACAATCTTAATCTATTAATGCAACGACTATTGTTCCCCGAAGAAAGATTCATATATTTGCCTATTCTACTATGTACACCACTTAAACTACTATTATTCCACGAACTTCTTTGTGTGAGAGAAGTGGTGGAGTCCTATGGACTAGCGTCAATCCCTTCTTAGACTCCCCCTCCTCTGACGTGCATTAGGATTTGGAGGTCTAATTTCAATCTCCTGGTTCTCCTGTTGTCCTTGATTTCGCACTCTCCAATTACGGTCGCTTTGCCGTTCGTCATTCCTCCTGTCCAAGATTCCTTGTCTAGATTGACCCTGTTCCCTAACGTTCTCGTTTCCGTGTCTCTGGTTTCCATAATCTTGAATTGCGTAACCTTGATTTCCGTAACCCTGGTTTCCTAACTGACGAGCGCGATTACGCGATCTGTTGTCGTCTGCCCTTGCTGGCCCGTGGTATTTGTTATTTTGCGCCTTCTTCCTGTCCTTTGCGTCTTGTTTATCGAAGACTACTTCGAGTTCGCGCAATAGCCTCTTGAATACTTCTATGTCAGATCCACACTTGCCGACAAGTGTCTGTTGATACCTAACAGGCAATTTGTAAAAACAAAATTTGATGATTTCTCCCTTGCTATATGGACTATCTAAAAATTGATTCTTCTTGAGTAAATCATCAAAAAATTTGGTTGCGCTCCTTTGCCCGGACACTTCCAGTTCAGGACAAAATATTATTTCCTCTTTAATCCTGTCTTGCGTTTCCTTTGACCAGTAGATCCCCAGGAACGTATCAACAAATTCCTGATAAGTCTGACACGTCGCTGCCACACCCCGCATCTTTTCCGCGGCTTGGCCTTCGATGTGTCCACACATGAATTCTAATTTTGCCGGGGTTGGCCATGATGACGGTAATGAATTTGTAAACTGCATCACCCAGCTCTTGGGATGCATCGACCCTCCATTATCTCTGAACTTTTGGAATTTTAGTATCGACAGGAAGTGATTGTGATCAAAATCCTGTCCGATCCTCGCACTGGTGTTGTCACTCGTTTCCGATACTTGCACGTCTGCTGAGTGTCCTGGTCTATCTTGCTGATAACTGTGATGTGCTACCTCTGTATCACAGTGGCAGTGGCACTCAGAATTCACTCTCCTAAGTGGGCTACAATTATTGGAGCTATTACTAGGTGTTTCTGCGTGTGCATTGTTAGTTCCGCACTCTGTCACTGGGCTAGAGCACGGCGGGCTTTTCCTCGGAGACACAATTCTGTGTACTCCATCATTGGTATCCGAACGCGCAGTTCTCGTGTGCCTGTTTCGCTCTAGTTTTGCTATCCGACTCTCTACTTCTTTCATTCGTTTCGTGATGTTCGTAACCGCAATATTACCTTGAGTCTTTAAGGCCGCTAGGGATTTTGAGTGGACTTGCGTCGCACGTCGCAAGCGCCCTGCGAGTTGAGAAGTTACTCTTGCGATTTTCATTGCCCCTGTTGCTGCAGTTTTGGCTAGGCCTGCTACTTTTTGTGCTACCATTGACATTTGTTTTGCTTCTCCACATTCTTTCTTTATTGTTAGTAATTCCCCACGAATTTTCCCTATATGCGAAATTATTGCCTCAGTATCCTTCTTACGCTGTTCGTCAGCTTCTTCCTTCTCCCTCTTACGTTGTTTCTCCTCTTCTTCGTTCTCCCTCTTACGCTGTTCGTCAGCTTCTTCCTTCTCCTTCTTACGTTGTTTCTCCTCTTCTTCCTTCTCCCTCTTACGCTGTTCGTCAGCTTCTTCCTTCTCCTTCTTACGTTGTTCGTCAGCTTCTTCTTTCATTGATCGTAGGAAGCTCAGTATTGGGTTAATGTCATCATTTTGATCCTCGTCACACATGGGTGATGTAACTCTGGACACCTGGGCGCTAGAGCTCTGACGTGGCCGAGCTGGCCCCTGTCTGCTCTCGTTCGTTTGATTATAAACTTCTGCTACCGTCTCGACCTGTGTGACTGTCTCTGTTTCATCCTCTACCTCACTATCATAATCACGGCCGCAACGCTGCTCTAAGATCGCGTCCAAATCACTTTCCTCATCAATGACCCTGGCGTCCTGTCCTGCTAAAAATGTTCCCATCTCATCTCCGAACCTATTCCCGTCGGTAAACTGCCCCTTATCCATTATGCTATCCTCTTTTGTTTTAGCGTCGCTCGATAATAGTCGTGCCTTACTTCTCGTTATCATTCATGCAAAACAAATTTATCAAAAATGCACAATAAAATTAATCTACTCCATATATTTTTTTTACACATAGACCTAAAGTTTCAACAACGCCGCTCCAACGCTGTAATTATACGCACGATTTGTTGTGGTACAGAAACCGCACACAAACCCAACAAAGTGTGATGTGATACGGACACACCATCAAAGGAACACAAAAACAATGAACAAAAAAAAGTATATATATATATACTGAAAACAAAAACTGTAATCATGCGCCGCTACTTAAAACTAAACGCGGAACTACCAGAAAAAACTTGGGTATTAATCAATAAGAGAAATTAGAGAAAAAAAAATTTGAATTTTCGTACTAAGAATATTGTTTGTTAATCAGTGATTCTCAGGAAAGATCCGAGGCTAAGGGTCGCCATATTATGCGAGGTGCCGGGGGTAGCAGTGTATTTAACACTCAATTCTTCTAGAATCTACATATGTACATGATGCTCTAAACCCCCCCTATTCTAACTCCAACTTTTGCTGTTGCACAAGGATAAAAAAAAAAATACGCAAACTGACTCTAATCAACCCTGCCAGTGGAGTAGAAGAGAGTTTGGCACCTGCAATAATTTAATTTGATAAATAAGTTAATTAAGCGAAGGTTTCATTAACATAGTGAGGAATGATGTGGTTGCTCTACCTATTAACAGAATGAAAGTTCTGTCCAAAATAACAATATGATTTATTAAGACTAAACACAAAATAATAAACAACAACACATGAAACATTAACAATACATCAAATTGGCTCTAATTGGATACTTAAACAAACGCTGTGAATGTGAAGTTGTCCCTAAACTAGATTGTGAGGATTATGACGAAGTGATATGTGCAGCCAATTCCTAGCAACTCAATTCTTAGAGAAAACACATAGCCAACCCAACATTAATTGCTGCTACCCAAGACAGAACAAAGTTAGAAAAAGACGAACAGGCGCGCTCTGCTGAGCTCTGATTATCACCTAGGAAAATCCCTATCTGCCGGTGCTGCGGACATACATTACCAAACCGACTTCTTGACTCCCAGGACACGATCTGCCGTACCGGAGCCGTTGGCTGGTTGCTTCGACGTCCTCGACCGAAAGGCGAGAGCCAACTACCCACCAGAGCACCCGTACAAAACCGAACACAGAACATTCCCGCCCCCACGACAGTGGCCGTGGTTAAACGTTCCAATCAGCAACTCGAAAACCGGCGGAAAATTCCACTCCATTGCCGGAACGCTACCATTCCACCAATGGAGATTCTTGGCGCCAATTTCTGCGCCGATCTTGCTACGTCACAGAGCTATGCCCTGAGCAAGCCAATCACAGTTACTATTTTGCAGAAAGCGCGGGAATTTTCCCGCCACAGCTGCCTGGGTACACAAGTCATTCCCACGCCTCGCTGGTAGCCCGCCAGAAAGTGTTTTCGCTAAGTTTCTGCGAAGTAACGGAACCTCCAGCCCAGCCGCTACTTCTGGCCCTGTGGGTGTGCCTCTTGACAATGTCGGCGTCTGGAAAGCATTCACTCGACCCCCTCACACCTGTCGGCTTATCCTTTCAAAGTCAGACTGAGCCCGCCTGTCACTGGACCACCCGGGTGACGAGAGACGCTGCGTGGGAAGTCCGCGTGTGAAGGAATAGCAACTTTCCACCGCATGCAATTAGAGAGGAGAATCGTAAGATAGAAATATGAGAGGGGGCTCATGCCACCTCTCAAATGTTTGACGTGTCTGGCTGAGCCACAGCCTCACCTCAGATTGCACTGCTTCATCGCTATCGAAGTGAAGTCCTCGAAGTGCTCTTTAAGCTTTTGAAGCACGTGAAACCGGGATGGGGCCAAGTATGAATTGTGTGAAGGATGATCGATGACAATGAACGCAAGGCGTTGCGGTGTTGCAGATATAACTGCGCTCGTGTGTGGTCTGACATTGTCAGTTCAAGGAGACGGTGCTCCACATGGGGGCGAACTCTTAGAATTCGAAACTCGATTACAGCACACTGTTTCTCACGCACAGACATAGTTACGTTACACGCCGTCAAGTTACACGCTACTGTTTGGACTTCCCTAGCGGCAGATGGCTGCAAATACACTGAAAGAAAAAAAATCTCAACACTAAAAAATAAGTAACGTAGAATAACGAAATTTCAGGAATGCATTTTTCTAGGTAACAGATTTAAGTGATTAACATTGCAGGATCACAGATTAATGTAAGGGCGAGGTAAGCCATAGCAAATGTGGAATAATAGTACATTAATAACCGGTAACATCGCCAGAATGTTGAATGCTGGAATGCGAACGTACGTACATCGTGCTGTACAGGTGCTAGATGTCGGTTTGAGGGATGGAGTCCCATGCCTGTTGCACTTGGTCGGTCAATACAGGGATGGATAGTGCTGTTTGTGGATGTCGTCCCATGGTGTCCTATATGTGCGCGACTGGAGACAGATCTGGCGATCGAGCGGGCCAAGGCAGTGGCATCGAAGCAGAACCTGCTTTCATAAGAAACACAACATACCTGCATCCTACCCTCCGATGACTTCTCGCTTGACATCACTGAAGTCGCAAATGGCGGTGGTCTGGGGTCAGTGGAACGCACGGTGCAGGACGTCTGACTCGGAGCTGTACTTGAAGTAACCGATTTGTAACAGTTCGTTGTGTCACTGTGGTGCCAGCGGCTGCAAAAATTGCTGCTGTAGATGCAGTACTATGCGCCAGAGCCAACGCCGAACACGATGGTCAGCCCTCTCCGTGGCGCTGCCAGCAGTCATGTACTGCCAAGTCTACATCTACATCTACATTTACACTTGGCAAGCCACCCAACGGTGTGTGGCGGAGTGCACTTTGCGTGCCTCTGTCATTACCTCCATTTCCTGTTGCAGTCGCGTATGGTTCGCAGGAAGAACGACTGCTGGAAAGCCCCCGTGCGCGCTCGAATCTCTCTAATTTTACATTCGTGATCTCCTCGGCAGGTGTAAGTAGGGGGAAGCAATATATTCGATACCTTATCCAGAAACGTACCCTCTCGAAACCTGGACAGCAAGCTACACCGCGATGCAGAGCGCCTCTCTTGAAGAGTCTGCCACTTGAGTTTGCTAAACATCTCCGTAACGCTATCACGCTTACCAAATAACCCTGTGACGAAACGCGCCGACCTTCTTTGGATCTGATCCATCTCCTCTGCCAACCCGACCTGGTACGGATCCCACATTGATGAGCGATACTCAATTATAGGTCGAACGAGTGTTTTGTAAGCCACCTCCTTTGTTGATGGACTACATTTTCTAAGGACTCTCCCAATGAATCTCAACCTGGCATCCGCCTTACCAACGATTAATTTTGTATGATCATTCCACTTCAAATCGTTCTGTACGCATACTCCCAGATATTTTACAGAAGTAGCTGCTACCAGTGTTTGTTCCGCTATCATATAATCATACAATAAAGGATCCTTCTTTCTATGTATTCGCGATACATTACATTTGTCTATGTTAAGGGTCAGTTGCCACTCCCTGCACCAAGTGCCTATCCGCTGCAGATCTTCCTGCATTTCGCTGCAATTTTCTAATGCTGCAACTTCTCTGTATACTACAGCATCATCCGCGAAAAGTCGCATGGAACTTCCGACACTATCTACTAGGTCATTTATATATATTGTGAAAAGCAATGGTCCCATAACACTCCCTTGTCGCACGCCAGAGGTTACTTTAACGTCTGTGGACGTCTCTCCATTGAGAACAACATGCTGTATTCTGTTTGCTAAAAATTCTTCAATCCTGCCACACAGTTGTTCTGATATTCCGTAGACTCTTACTTTGTTCGTCAGGCGACAGTGCGGAACAGTATCGAACGCCTTCCGGAAGTCAAGGAAAATGGCATCTACCTAGGAGCCTGTATCTAATATTTTCTGGGTCTCAGGAACAAATAAAGCGAGTTGGGTCTCACAAGATCGCTGTTTCCGGAATCCATGTTGATTCCTACAGAGTAGATTCTGGGTTTCCAGAAATGACATGATACGCGAGCAAAAAACATGTTCTAAAATTCTGCAACAGATCGATGTGAGAGATATAAGGCCTATAGTTTTGCTCATCTGCTCGCTGACCCTTCTTGAAAACTGGAACTACCTGTGCTCTCTTCCAATCATTTGTAACCTTCCGTTCCTCTAGAAACTTGCGGGTACACGGCTGTTAGAAGCGGGGCAAGTTCTGCAGTATCGAAGACGGAACATCCAGCTTCTTGTATCCCTTTTACATGACCTCGTTCAAGCTCATTGAGGTGTTCATAAAAGCGTCTTTGTCGCCTCGAAGGCATTCTTGACTAATGGCAACTCACCATGTCCAATCTCAAAGCTAACTAACGCTCCCGACCGTTACAGCGTGTATTTAAAGCAAACCTGATGTGCATCCTCATAGTGGCGCTACTAGCGGCACTCTAACGCGACTGGCACGAAATTTGAACAGACGTCATATTACAGGTGCAGATACTCGCCTACAACTTTCATTTATGTCACACATCTCCTTCTAGGTGTTGAGATATTTTTCCGCCAATGTATGTAGACTTGAAGAATAAAGACGTACAAAGTTAATAACGTTTGTTTTATTCAAAAAGCTCAAGAGTTTCCACACACAAAATTCCGGGCTCCTCCTTTCCAGCACGCCCTGTTAGTAGTTCCATTTCCAAAGACAGGTGTGAATATTACCGAATTATCAGTTCCGTAATTCATGGTTGCAGAATAATGAAATTTGGAAATTTGTGGAAAGTTCTTATGGGACCGAACTGCTGAGGTCATCGGTCCCTAAGCTTACACACTACTTAGTCCAGCTTAAACTAACTTACGCTAAGTACAATACACACACCCAAGCCCGAGGGCGGATTCGAACCTCGACGGAGGGAGCCGCGCGGACCGTGACAAGGCGCACTTAAGACAGCGCAGTTACCACGCGCGCAGAATACTGACACGAATTAGCTGTAGAAGAATGGAAAAACTGGAAGACGCCGTTCTCGCGGAATATCTGTTAGGATTCCCGAGAAATGCAGGAAGTCGCAAGGCAACACTGGCTCTACAGCTTCTCTTAGAAGACAGATTAAGGAAAGGTAAACCTTGCGTTTATAGCGTTTCTAGACTTATGGACAGCTTTTGACGATGTGGGCTGGCATAAATTTTTTGAAATTCTCAAGGTAACAGGGATAAAATACAGAGAGCGAAACGTTATAAATATCTTGCGCAGAAACCGGACTGAAATTGCAAGAATCGAAGGCTATGGGAAGGAAACTGGCTGAGAGGGGAGTGAGACAGGGTTGTAGCCCCGGTGTTATTCAACCTGTACATTGAGCAAGCAGTCAAGGAAACCAAACGAGAATTTTGGCAAATAAAGTAGAGGGAGAAGAAATATATCTTTGAGGTTTGCCTATGACACTGTATTTCTGTTAAGAGAGAGCAAAAGGCTTGGAGGTCAGTTGAACAGAATGGGCAGTGTCTCGAAAAGTGAGCAGAAGATGTACATCAACAATAGGAGAACAAGGGTAATGGTGTGTGGCTGAATTAAAGCAGGCAATGCTGAGGGAATCTGATTAGAAAATGACTTTGAATGTGTTACATGAGTGTTGCTATTTTCGCAGTAAAATAACTAATGATGGCCGACGTAGACAGGATGTAAAATGTAGACCGACAACGGTAAGAAAAGCGTTTCCGAAAAATACGAATTTGTTAACACTGGATGTAAATTTAAGAGTTGGGGATTCTTTTCTAAAGGTATTTTTCTGGTAGTTCAGACAAGAAGAGATTAGAAGCGTTTGAAATGTGGTGCTAAGAAAGATGAATAGATGCGTATATCGCCTAACTAATGAGGAAGTACTCAACAGAACTGAGGAGAAAGGAAATTTCTGGCATGAGGGATCGGCTTGTGGCGTATCCACCGCCTCTTTTTTCTTATAACATTACAGTTTGATAGGAGACACCCTGTGACATCAGGGATCATCAGTTTAGTATTGGAGGGATATGTAGGGGAAAAAATTGTAAAGGAAGACGAAGAGCTGTAAAGAAGGTTCAAATGTACGTAGGTTGCGGTAGTTATTCGGAGATGAAGAGGTTTCCACAGGATACAGTAGCATGGAGAGCTGCATCGAACTAGTCTTCGGATGGAAGACCACAACAACAAAGGCAAGGAAAATTCTTGCTCCTACACTTTCTATGTTCTTATAGAACCCTGTCCTCGAAGGATATGCCAAATTATTATCCAGCCTACCAAGATACATCGCTTGTATGTAAAGACTTAGTGCTCAGGTTAACTGTAATCCTTTCTTGCCTTCTGCTCATCTTCCTCGTCTGCTGATGCGAATTCAGTATCGTACGGTCAGGTAGATAGCTTGAACAAAAAAAAAAAAAAAAAAAAAATCTTTCTGTTTTTACCCTGTCAGCAGAATTGTAATCAGAGAACGTAGGCTTGGCAGAATGCCTTTTTAAATGTGTTAAGTCTTTTTTCAGTCTGAACGTAAATCTGTAAGGTTCCAAGTTCGTGATCGAAACGCGGCAGTTTTGTGTTGCATTTTCTGCTTTTTTTAAAAAAAAAAAAGTATACGTGCCTAACTACGAAAATCACTCCCATTCTGATGAATATTCATCCCTTTATTATTAAAAACAACAATGAGTGTCACAGTAAAAAGAGGCAACAAAGCAACGAAGAATGCCGGAACTAAAACATGGACACAGTATTGTTCTAAATTTCTCTATTCTTCAATTTTCGTTGCGACCTTGTTGTACAAGGTAGTTAGTAGCATACCGAAATTCAGTGTTGCTTTACATCTACATCTACATTTATACTCCGCAAGCCACCCAACGGTGTGTGGCGGAGGGCACTTAACGTGCCATTGTCATTACCTCCCTTTCCTGTTCCAGTCGCGTATGGTTCGCGGGAAGAACGACTGTCTGAAAGCCTCCGTGCGCGCTCTAATCTCTCTAATTTTACATTCATGATCTCCTCGGGAGGTATAAGTAGGGGGAAGCAATATATTCGATACCTCATCCAGAAACGCATCCTCTCGAAACCTGGACAGCAAGCTACACCGCGATGCAGAGCGCCTCTCTTGCAGAGTCTGCCACTTGAGTTTGTTAAACATCTCCGTAACGCTATCACGCTTACCAAATAACCCTGTGACGAAACGCGCCGCTCTTCTTTGGATCTTCTCTATCTCCTCCGTCAACCCGATCTGGTACGGATCCCACACTGATGAGCAATACTTAAGTATAGGTCGAACGAGTGTTTTGTAAGCCACCTCCTTTGTTGATGGACTACATTTTCCAAGGACTCTCCCAATGAATCTCAACATGGTACCCGCCTTACCAACAATTAATTTTATATAATCATTCCACTTCAAATCGTTCCGCACGCATACTCCCAGATATTTTACAGAAGTAACTGCTACCAGTGTTTGTTCCGCTATCATATAATCATACAATAAAGGATCCTTCTTTCTATGTATTCGCAATACATTACATTTGTCTATGTTAAGGGTCAGTTGCCACTCCCTGCACCAAGTGCCTATCCGCTGCAGATCTTCCTGCATTTCGTTACAATTTTCTAATGCTGCAACTTCTCTGTATACTACAGCATCATCCGCGAAAAGCCGCATGGAACTTCCGACACTATCTACTAGGTCATTTACACATATTGTGAAAAGCAATGGTCCCATAACACTCCCCTGTGGCACGCCAGAGATTACTTTAACGTCTGTAGACGTCTCTCCATTGATAACAACATGCTGTGTTCTGTTTGCTAAAAACTCGTCAATCCAGCCACACAGATAGTCTGATATTCCGTAGGCTCTTACTTTGTTTATCAGGCGACAGTGCGGAACTGTATCGAACGCCTTCCGGAAATGAAGATAAATAGCGTCTACCTGGGAGCCTGTATCTAATATTTTTTGGGTCTGATGAACAAATAAAGCGAGTTGGGTCTCACACGATCGCTGTTTCCGGAATCCATGTTGATTCCTACGTAGTAGATTCTTGGTTTCCAAAAACGACATGATACTCGAGCAAAAAACATGTTCTAAAATTCTACAACAGATCGACGTCAGAGATATAGGTCTATAGTTTTGCGCATCTGCTCGACGGCCCTTCTTGAAGACTGGAACTACCTGTGCTCTTTTCCAATCATTCGGAACCTTCCGTTCCTCTAGAGACTTGCGGTACACGGCTGTTAGAAGGGGGGCAAGTTCTTTCGCGTAGAATCGAATTGGTATCCCGTCAGGTCCAGTGGACTTTCCTCTGTTGAGTGATTCCAGTTGCTTTTCTATTCCTTGGACACTTATTTCGATGTCAGCCATTTTTTCGTTTGTGCGAGGATTTAGAGAAGGAACTGCAGTGAGGTCTTCCTCTGTGAAACAGCTTTGGAAAAAGGTGTTTAGTATTTCAGCTTTACGCGTGTCATCCTCTGTTTCAATGCCTTCATCATCCCGGAGTGTCTGGATATGCTGTTTCGAGCCACTTACTGATTTAACGTAAGACCAGAACTTCCTAGGATTTTCTGTCAAGTCGGTACATAGAATTTTACTTTCGAATTCACTGAACGCTTCACGCATAGCCCTCCTTACGCTAACTTTGACATCGTTTAGCTTCTGTTTGTCTGAGAGGTTTTCACTTGGAGTGAAGCTATCTTTGCTTTCGCAGTAGTTTCCTAACTTTGTTTTTGTACCACGGTGGGTTTTTCCCGTCCCTCACAATTTTACTCGGCACATACCTGCCTAAAACGCATTTTACGATTGCCTTGAACTTTTTCCATAAACACTCAACATTGTCAGTGTCAGAACAGAAATTTTCGTTTTGATCTGTTAGGTAGTCTGAAATCTGCCTTCTATTACACTTGCTAAACAGACAAACCTTCCTCCCTTTTTTTATATTCCTATTAACTTCCATATTCAGGGGTGCTGCAACGGCCTTATGATCACTGATTCCCTGTTCTGCACATACAGAGTCGAAAAGTTCGGGTCTGTTTGTTATCAGTAGGTCCAAGATGTTATCTCCACGAGTCGGTTGTCTGTTTAATTGCTAGAGGTAATTTTCGGATAGTGCACTCGGTATAATGTCACTCGATGCTCTGCCCGTCCTAAACATCTGAGTGTCCCAGTCTATATCTGGTGAATTGAAATCTCCATCTAAGACTATAACATGCTGAGAAAATTTATGTGAAATGTATTCCAAATTTTCTCTCAGTTGTTCTGCCACTAATGCTGCTGAGTCGGGAGGTCGGTAAAAGGAGCCAATTATTAACCTAGCTCGGTTGTTGAGTGTAACCTCCACGCAGCATACTGCAAAGTTACATTAATACTTCGCGACCCGACATACACTCCTGGAAATGGAAAAAAGAACACATTGACACCGGTGTGTCAGACCCACCATACTTGCTCCGGACACTGCGAGAGGGCTGTACAAGCAATGATCACACGCACGGCACAGCGGACACACCAGGAACCGCGGCGTTGGCCGTCGAATGGCGCTAGCTGCGCAGCATTTGTGCACCGCCGCCGTCAGTGTCAGCCAGTTTGCTGTGGCATACGGGGCTCCATCGCAGTCTTTAACACTGGTAGCATGCCGCGACAGCGTGGACTTGAACCGTATGTGCAGTTGACGGACTTTGAGCGAGGGCGTATAGTGGGCATGCGGGAGGCCGGGTGGGCGTACCGCCGAATTGCTCAACACGTGGGGCGTGAGGTCTCCACAGTACATCGATGTTGTCGCCAGTGGTCGGCGGAAGGTGCACGTGCCCGTCGACCTGGGACCGGACCGCAGCGACGCATGGATGCACGCCAAGACCGTAGGATCCTACGCAGTGCCGTAGGGGACCGCACCGCCACTTCCCAGCAAATTAGGGACACTGTTGCTCCTGGGGTATCGGCGAGGACCATTCGCAACCGTCTCCATGAAGCTGGGCTACGGTTCCGCACACCGTTAGGCCGTCTTCCGCTCACGCCCCAACATCGTGCAGCCCGCCTCCAGTGGTGTCGCGACAGGCGTGAATGGAGGGACGAATGGAGACGTGTCGTCTTCAGCGATGAGAGTCGCTTCTGCCTTGGTGCCAATGATGGTCGTATGCGTGTTTGGCGCCGTGCAGGTGAGCGCCACAATCAGGACTGCATACGACCGAGGCACACAGGACCAACACCTGGCATCATGGTGTGGGGAGCGATCTCCTACACTGGCCGTACACCACTGGTGATCGTCGAGGGGACACTGAATAGTGCACGGTACATCCAAACCGTCATCGAACCCATCGTTCTACCATTCCTAGACCGGCAAGGGAACTTGCTGTTCCAACAGGAGAATGCACGTCCGCATGTATCCCGTGCCACCCAACATGCTCTAGAAGGTGTAAGTCAACTACCCTGGCCAGCAAGATCTCCGGATCTGTCCCCCATTGAGCATGTTTGGGACTGGATGAAGCGTCGTCTCACGCGGTCTGCACGTCCAGCACGAAAGCTGGTCCAACTGAGGCGCCAGGTGGAAATGGCATGGCAAGCCGTTCCACAGGACTACATCCAGCATCTCTACGATCGTCTCCATGGGAGAATAGCAGCCTGCATTGCTGCGAAAGGTGGATATACACTGTACTAGTGCCGACATTGTGCATGCTCTGTTGCCTGTGTCTATGTGCCTGTGGTTCTGTCAGTGTGATCATGTGATGTATCTGACCCCAGGAATGTGTCAATAAAGTTTCCCCTTCCTGGGACAATGAATTCACGGTGTTCTTATTTCAATTTCCAGGAGACAATGGACAATGGACAATGACAGAAAGGGTCTGGAGCAGACTGCAAGCAGGGGAAATGAAATTTCTCAGAGCACTTAAGGGAAAAACAAGAATGGACAGAGTAAGGAACGTAGAGATTAGAAAGGACCTTAAACAAGAAAGTATGAGAGAAGACAATGAAAAAAAGGGAGTAAGATGGTATGGGCATGTTAAGAGGATGCATGGGCAGAGACTCCCCAAAATTATGGAAGAACTAAAGATGGATGGGAAAAGACCTAGAGGACGCCCCCAAGAACACGGTGGAAAATGGGAGTGAGAATATCTGTAGAAAGGAGAGGTGTTACCTGGCAGCAAGTGGAGGAAGAAAAGTGGTGGGAGGACCGATCCAAATGGAGAGGACTCGTCAGCACCCAGATCCGGCAGTAGCTGGAGTGGGATTCGGATATAGATAGAATACTGAAAACTGACAATTACAGAGATTTCATCCTGCAAGGTCCTAACTCAGAAAAATTCACAACGTTTAGAGCTGGTGATCACCGCCTGCGTACAACACATCTGTAACGTTCGTCAGTTTGGTCATATTCCACCATCTTACACATAGCTAAAGGTGATAATTATTGAACTATATGAAATAAAATCGTCATAACTTTTGGACGGTTTGCGTTAGGACGTTGAAATCGCACGGTTGGCCGCGGGGCATGATGGGAATTAGTATGCGCAGTGTGGTTTGGTTTAGCGACGAAGCCCACTTTCATTTGGATGGGTGCGTCAGTAAGCAAAATTGGCGCATTTCGGGGACTGAGAATCCGCATTTCACAATCGAGACGTCTCTTCACCCTCAATTGGTGACAGTGTGGAGTGCAATCGGTGAGATATTTCTCGACGGCACGGTGACTACCGAACGGTAAATGAAGGTTTTGGAAGATGATGTCATCCCCATTATCCAAAGTGACAGTAATTTCGACAAGATATAGTTCATGCAAGACGGAACTCGACCCCATCGAAGCTGGAGAGTCTTTGTTGTCCTGGAGGAGCACTTTTGGGACCGCATTCTGGTTCTGGGGTAACCAGAGGCAACTGGCATCGGCCTCTGCTGACCGATTGGCCGCCGTATTCTCCGGATTTGAACACGTGCGACTCCTTTTTGTGGGCTATATTAAAGGCAGGGTGTACAGCAATAACCTGAAAACCACCGCTGAGCTGAAAACAGCATCGATGTTCCGACACTTAAGCGGGGTCATGCGGAATTTCGCTATTCGCTGCGCCATATCGTCACCAATGACGGAACGCATGTCGAACACGTCATAATATAAATCCGAATATCTTTAGTGACGTTTACATGTTGAATAAAGTGTGTGCACGTCGTACTTTGTAGCTAACTTACGTTTTTTTTCATGTAATTCAGTACTTGTCACTATTATACACTCCTGGAAATGGAAAAAAGAACACATTGACACCGGTGTGTCAGACCCACCATACTTGCTCCGGACACTGCGAGAGGGCTGTACAAGCAATGATCACACGCTCGGCACAGCGGACACACCAGGAACCGCGGTGTTGGCCGTCGAATGGCGCTAGCTGCGCAGCATTTGTGCACCGCCGCCGTCAGTGTCAGCCAGTTTGCCGTGGCATACGGAGCTCCATCGCAGTCTTTAACACTGGTAGCATGCCGCGACAGCGTGGACGTGAACCGTATGTGCAGTTGACGGACTTTGAGCGAGGGCGTATAGTGGGCATGCGGGAGGCCGGGTGGACGTACCGCCGAATTGCTCAACACGTGGGGCGTGAGGTCTCCACAGTACATCGATGTTGTCGCCAGTGGTCGGCGGAAGGTGCACGTGCTCGTCGACCTGGGACCGGACCGCAGCGACGCACGGATGCACGCCAAGACCGTAGGATCCTACGCAGTGCCGTAGGGGACCGCACCGCCACTTCCCAGCAAATTAGGGACACTGTTGCTCCTGGGGTATCGGCGAGGACCATTCGCAACCGTCTCCATGAAGCTGGGCTACGGTCCCGCACACCGTTAGGCCGTCTTCCGCTCACGCCCCAACATCGTGCAGCCCGCCTCCAGTGGTGTCGCGACAGGCGTGAATGGAGGGACGAATGGAGACGTGATGGTCGTATGCGTGTTTGGCGCCGTGCAGGTGAGCGCCACAATCAGGACTGCATACGACCAAGGCACACAGGACCAACACCCGGCATCATGGTATGGGGAGCGATCTCCTACACTGGCCGTACACCACTGGTGATCGTCGAGGGGACACTGAATAGTGCACGGTACATCCAAACCGTCATCGAACCCACCGTTCTACCATTCGTAGACCGGCAAGGGAACTTGCTGTTCCAACAGGACAATGCACGTCCGCATGTATCCCGTGCCACCCAACGTGCTCTAGAAGGTGTAAGTCAACTACCCTGGCCAGCAAGATCTCCGGATCTGTCCCCCATTGAGCATGTTTGGGACTGGATGAAGCGTCGTCTCACGCGGTCTGCACGTCCAGCACGAACGCTGGTCCAACTGAGGCGCCAGGTGGAAATGGCATGGCAAGCCGTTCCACAGGACTACATCCAGCATCTCTACGATCGTCTCCATGGGAGAATAGCAGCCTGCATTGCTGCGAAAGGTGGATATACACTGTACTAGTGCCGACATTGTGCATGCTCTGTTGCCTGTGTCTATGTGCCTGTGGTTCTGTCAGTGTGATCATGTGATGTATGTGACCCCAGGAATGTGTCAATAAAGTTTCCCCTTCCTGGGACAATGAATTCACGGTGTTCTTATTTCAATTTCCAGGAGTGTATATATATATATATATATATATATATATATATATATGTGTGTGTGTGTGTGTGTGTGTGTGTGTGTGTGTGTGTGTGTGTACGTGTACATGCAGTATAGTCCAGTGCAGTGTATACAGACAAGGCTAGTCCACTTTGTGGTACACTTACGACCGTGTAGAAAACGTGTGGTAGTAAGTTATGTGACATGTTTGTGTGAAGATTCTGTTAGAAGTGCAAGTGCAGATATTTTTATATGTGGTACCTTTCTGTGTACACACATCAGTGTGTTGTTTTTTCTCTGCGTCGAACAATCTTCCCACAAACACGTCACATACTTTACTACCTGATGTTTTCTGTACAGTCGTAACTACACCACTAAGTCGACTACCTTTGTCAGTATAGATGGTTCAAATGGCTCTAAGCACTATGGGACTTAACATCTGAGGTCATCAGTCCTCTAGACTTAGAACTACTTAAACCTAACTAACCTAAGGACATCACACATACCCATGCCCGAGGCAGGATTCGAACCTGCGACCATATCAGCAGCGCGGTTTCAGACTAAAGCGCCTAGAACTGCTCGGCCACAGCGGCCGGCCCTACCTACTTGCATGTGTTACATCTGCTGCATCTTTAATTCTTACGGGTGATCCAATGAAAATTACATGTGATCCAATGAAAACTACATGCTCATTTTTGAAGTCGTTTGAATGTAAATGTTTTCACTCATAATCGTTGCCGAATGAAAGACGCTGATTTGGCCGTAGCTGAACCTGGCATTCCCCTACTTAATGGATCAACTCTGGTAACTGTATACTTTAGTCACCGATGTAGTTAGACCCTTTTCTGTTGTTTGGCTCTAAGAAGGAACGGGAAAACACGAAAGTCCAAGTAAAACAGTCACCAATCCCAAGATCTGATTAAGGGGAAACAGAATGGCATTAAAATTATCGTTATTATTATTACTCTCATCATCATTACTATTTTTCTGAACTCTAGAATTTTATGCTCAAAATGGTGTTCAAATCTTGTTCACAGCGTTACTAGAAGCATTTTACTTTATTTTCAAAATAATTGTTTGCAGTAGAAATTGTCTGCTAGACGTCAATAGGCCGCAGTCGTAGCTGTCAAAAAAATTTTCTACAGCGTTTTGATTCATAGGATTCTACGTTCCCTTGCTTGTCTGTTTCTGTATACTGTTTATTACTGTTAGGAACTGATTAGTTCTGCTAACAGTAAAGGAATTCTAATTATAGATTGCCTAGGCAAAATAACAGAGATTACAAACGCCGTATTGATTGGAGAAAAAAGTGTAAAAACATTGAAGAAACCTTAATAGCCTTAACTGCTATCGCCCAAAGAAAATTCTTCCTAAAAGAAACTGAACACTATAAAGAATATTTATAATACTATAAATAAAAATGAAATGAAGTCCCATGCTTCTTTACAGAGCGTAGGGGAACGATGCGGGAGACCCGCACCGCCTTACTAGGCAAGGTCCTAATGGAGGTGGTTTGCCGTTGCCTTCCTCCGACCGTAATGGGGATGAACTATGATGATGAAGACAACACAGCAACACCCAGTTATCTCGAGGCAGGAAAAATCCCTGACCCCGCCTGGAATCGAACCCGGGATCCAGTGCTCGGGAAGCGAGAGCGCTACCGCGAGACCACTAAGGCGGGCTCTATAAGTAAAGTCAGTGACAAATTTCAAGTAGTTTATATTTCTATTTTATCCAGTGGTTTGGAGAACCAGGTATTGTGTAAATAATATAAGAGCGGAGACAAGAAACTAGAAATAAACAAACACAGAAGAATAGTTGCAGAGCTACAGTTAATTTGTACATATCGCAGATATGTACAAATTAACTGTTTCTTCATGTCATATTACAATTGACAATAACAGCAAAGTGTACATTTCCAGTATTAGACTGGTATATGGCCTACTCTGCAATGAGACGGGAAAAGCAGCCGGGGATACGATATGTGGCGTAATGAACCTGCCTTCAATTTAGCAGTTATAATTATACATCAGAGTATGCAGGTGAAGATGTTGCCAGTGAATGTATGTAAGTTGCAGTACAGGAAGCACTGTTAGAAAATATAGCATGTGACAATGAAAGGGATATATCTACAGCACACTTCAAAACATGGTCACATTCACTAGTGTGGACATAATCAAACTTGCTATTGTGTCGCCGTCCGCTGTGGCCGAGCGGTTCTCGGCGCTTCAATCCGGAACCGCGCTGCTGTTGCTGTCGCAGGTTCGAATCCTGCCTCCGGCATGGATGTGTGTGATGTCCTTAGGTTAAGTTAGGTTTAAGTAGTTCCAAGTCTAGGGGACTGATGATCTCAGATGTTAAGTCCCATAGGGCTTAGAACCATTTGAACCATTTTGCTGTTGTGTAAAAATCTTACAGTTCTCCAGAAAGACAAAAGCAACTTCATTTAGACAATTGTACAGAAAATTTCAATATTACAGTGGAACCATGGAAGTGGCAGACTTTTTCAACTCTCTCAGCTACGTTGTGATGTATGGTTCAATAAGGACTAGGGCGAGGGAGGCTTCAAAACCTGTAATGAAGTTGTCACCCAAAAGATATTTGGGATGGTGTACAAATAAAGACATGAATGTGTGGGGCATTTGCAGATAAGAAGGGGGGCCTGTCTTCAAAACCTGAAGTCGTCGCTAGGGAAAACTTGCTTGAGAGATGGGAAACCAGTTGGTGGCAAGGATAGACTGACATTCCCAGCTGTAAAGACACTCTAAAATTATTGTGATTTAGCAGTTAGACAAAATACCCATTGTGTAGAAGCAATGAAGCAACGCTATGGACAGTGTATTTTCATACACTGTCCAACGATGATGAACCTGTGTAACGGCGATGCAAATACAGTAAGGGTTTAGCAAATGGTGAAAAGTATAATTATCGAAATAGTCTGCCTATTGCTTCCATGGAGGCAGAAAAGCCGGTATTCAAAGGCTTCGCAAACATTGATCTTCGAAAATGTTTGCATGACAGGATACAGAATACAAACGAGTCTATGAACGATGTCATTTGGACTCGTTTAGTCAAAAAGTGTGTCTGCAGCATATACACTTTACACTTTGCGGTGTTTGATGCCATTGCTACTTTCAGTCGAGACAACAAAGTGAAGCAAACTCTGGGGTTATGGGGTTAGGTATAGGCTGTCTTGCTATTGAGACGATGACGGTTTTGAATAGCAAGAGACAGAAATGCAGGAAACAAGCTAAAAATGTACGATAAGGATGCAAGTATAACTAACAAAGGCGCCAAGAGGAAGATGAAGAGGACCCTGATCATCAAAGCCATGCAGCAGGTATCTTATTATGTCTCAACTTTGAGCTCTATCTTCAGTAAGTTTATTTTTCGATATTCTCAGTTTCTTTCCAATATACACTGAAGAGACATAGAAACTGATACACCTGCCTAATATCGTGTAGGGCTCCCGCGAGCACACCGAAGTGCCGCTACACAACGTGGCATGGACTCAACTAATGTCTGAAGCAGTGCTGGAGGGAACTGACACCATGAATCCTGCAGGGCTGTAAGTAATCCGTAAGAGTATGAGGGAGTGGAGATCTCTTCTGAACAGCACGTTGCAAGGCATCCCCGCTCAGTAATGTTCAAATCTCGGGAGTTTGGTGGCCGGCGGAAGTGTTTAAACTCAGAAGAGTGTTCCTGGAGCCACTCTATAGCAATTCCGGACGTGTGGGGTGTCGCATTGTCCTGCTGGAATTGCCCAAGTCCGTCTGAATGCACAGTGAACATGAATGGATGCAGGTGATCAGACAGGATGCTTACTTACGTGTTCCCTGTCAGAGTCGTATCTAGACGTATCAGGTGTCCCGTATTAGCCGGCCGAAGTGGCCGTGCGGTTAAAGGCGCTGCAGTCCGGAACCGCAAGACCGCTACGGTCGCAGGTTCGAATCCTGCCTCGGGCATGGATGTTTGTGATGTCCTTAGGTTAGTTAGGTTTAACTAGTTCTAAGTTCTAGGGGACTAATGACCTCAGCAGTTGAGTCCAATAGTGCTCAGAGCCATTTGAACCATTTGATTCATGAGATTGTTTCCATACCCGTACACGTCCGTCCGCTAGATACAACTTGAAACGAGACGCGTCAGACCACACGCAACGTGTTTCCAGTCATCAACAATCCAATGTCGGCGTTGACGGGCCCAGCCGAGGCGTAAAGCTTTGTGTCATGCAGTCAAAAAAAAAAAAAAAAAGGTTCAAATGGCTCATAGCACTATGGGACTCAACATCTGAGGTCATCAGTCCCCTAGTACTTAGAACTACTGAAACCTAACCAACCTTAGGACATCACACACGTCCATGCCAGAGGCAGGATTCGAACCTGCGACCGTAGAGGTCGCGCGGTTCCAGACTGAAGCGCCTAGAACCTCTCGGCCACACTGACCGGCTGTCGTGCAGTCATCAACGGTACATGAGTTGGTCTTCGGCTTCGTTGAATGGTTCGCATCCTGATACTTGTTGATGGCTCAGCATTGAAATCTGCAGGAGTTTGCTGAAGGGTTGCACGTCTGTCACGTTGAACGTTTCTCTTCAATTGTCGTTCCCGTTCTTGCAGGATCTTTTTCCAGCCGCAGCGATGTCGGAGATTTGATGTTTTACCGGATTCCTGATACTCACGGTACACTCGTGAAATGGTCGTACGGGAAAATCCCTACTTCATCGCCAGCTCCGAGATGCTGTGTCCCATCTATCGTGCGCCGACTATAACACCACGTTTAAACTCACTGAAATCTTGGTAATCCGTCACTGTAGCAGCAGTAACCGATCTAATAACTACACGAGACACTTGTTGTGTTATACAGGGTGAGATACCTAACGTTACCGCTGGATATATTTCGTAAACCACATCAAATACTGACGAACCGATTCCACAGACCGAACGAGAGGCGAGGGGCTAGTGTAATTGTTTAATACAAACCATACAAAAATGCACGGAAGTATGTTTTTTAACACAAACCTACGTTTTTCTAAATGGAACCACGTTAGTTTTTTAGCACATCTGAACATATAAACAAATACGTAATCTGTGCCGTTTGTTGCATTGTAAAATGTTTATTACATCCGGAGATATTGTAACCTAAATTTGACCCTTGAAACCCCCGACGTTCAGTTGCGTGTTGTAACAAACACCGGCCATGGTCGGCGAGCGGCATCTGCAGGGACATGTTTACGATGATGACCGTGTTTACGAGTGTGGCTGTAGTGCACTGTTGTGGTTCGGTCTAGCTGTCGCAGTGTCCGCATGTAGCGCTTGCTGCTATTGTTATTCTGCATTCGTCTCCGCACGCAGACCAACTGTAGTACACCGTGTTACCAGACGTCTGTGATAGTGTAGTGTTGTAGGAACTGTGACTATGGTGTATTCGAACTCTGAAAAGGTGGAGATGACACTCATGTATGGCGAGTGTCGACGAAATGCAGCTGAAGCCTGCAGGGTGTATGCAGAACGGTACCCGGACAGAGAGCATCCAACGTGCCGCACATTGCAAAACATCTACCGCCAACTGTATGCAACGGGTATGGTCGTAGCACGCAAACGGGTCCGTAGCAGGCTCGTCACAGGAGAAGCGGGTGCAGTTGGTGTGTTAGGTGCTGTTTCCATGAACCCACACATGAGTACACGGGACATTGCGAGAGCCGGTGGACTGAGTCAAAGTAGTGTCATGCACATACTGCATCGTCACCGCTTTCACCCGTTTCATGTGTCGCTACATCAGCAATTACATAGTGATGACTTTAATCATCGGCCGGCCGGAGTGGCCGAGCGGTTCTAGGCGCTACAGTCTGGAGCCGCGCGACCGCTACGGTCGTAGGTTCGAATCCTGCCTCGGGCATGGATGTGTGTGGTGTCCTTAGGTTAGTTAGGTTTAAGTAGTTCTAAGTTCTAGGGGACTGATGACCACGGCAGTTAAGTCCCATAGTGCTCAGAGCCATTTTTTTTAACTTTAATCATCGAGTGCAATTCTGTCAATGGGCATTAACAGAGAATGCGTTGCAGTTCTACCTGTTTACCGATGAAGCGTGTTTCACAAACCACGGGGCAGTGAATCTACGGAACATGCATTACTGGTCCATGGACAATCCTCGCTGGCTCAGACAGGTAGAGCGACAGCGACCGTGGACTGTGCGGAATCATTGGCGACCACCTCATTGGTCCTCACTTCATTGCAGGGGCCCAAACAGCTGCAACATACATCGCGTTTCTACAGAATGATCTGCCAACGTTGCTCGAAAATGTCCCACTGGAAACGCGTCGACGTATGTGGTATCAGCATGATGGTGCACCTGCACATTCCGCAATTAACACTATGCTGACCCTTGACAGGATGTTCGACGGGCGTTTCATAGGACGTGGAGGACGCGTAAATTGGCCAGCCCGTTCTCCTGATCTTACACCTCTGGACTTCTTTCTGTGGGGTACGTTAAAGGAGAATGTGTACCGTGATGTGCCTACAACCCCAGAAGATATGAAACAACGTATTGTGGCAGCCTGCGGCGACATTACACCAGATGTACTGCGGCGTGTATGACATTCATTACGCCAGAGATTGCAATTGTGTGCAGCAAATGATGGCCACCACATTGAACATGTATTGGCCTGACATGTCGGGACACACTCTATTCCACTTCGTAATTGAAAACGGAAACCACGTGTGTACGTGCACCTCACCCCTTATGGTAATGTGGGTCAGTGAAAAGGTGTTAGCATGTGGACGTAATGTGCTGTTCCAGTCTCTTCTGTACCTAAGGTCCATCACCCTTCCCTTTGCATCCCTACGTAATTCGGTGCTCTCCGATACACACGATCAAACAGCGGAGGAGTGGTACTCAAGCGTCAACTTTAGGTTACAATATCTCCGGATGTAATTGAAATTTTACAGTGCAACAAACGGCACTGATTACGTATTTGTTTATATGTTCAGATGTGCTAACAAAACTAACGGGTTTCCATTTTAAAAAAACGTAGGTTTGTGTTATAAAACATACTTCCGTGCAATTTTTTATGGTTTGTATTAACCAATTACACTAGCCCCACTTCTCACGTTCGGTCTGTGGAATCGATTCGTCAGTATTTGATGTGGTTTACGAAATATATCCAGCGGTAATTTTAGGTGACTCACCCTGTATAGGCGTTGCCGACCACAGCGCCGTATTCTGCCTGTTTACATATCTCTGTATTAGAATACGCATGCCTATACCACTTTATTTGGCGCTTCAGTTTAGAAAGCTGAAATTTTCAGGATATACTCAAACATATAAGAGGCTTGGAACTTTAATAGCGGCATATAGTCTCCGGTCCGAGTATTCGTATTGATCAAGAGCGAACGAAAGCCCTGCGGGCGTTGCCTCTTCCTATTGATAAGCGGGGAATCGGAAAATTTATTGGCATGGCAAATTACTTTAGGTGTTTTGTCCCCAATTTTGCGCAGCTGGAGGCACCCTTAAATCAGTTACGCCGTAAGGGTGTGCCTTTTGTGTGGGGGGACCTGCCCGGGAGGCTGCTTCGAGTATATTAAAACAGCCATAGTTAATCCGCTGGTTCTTGGGGTACCGGATTATAGCAAAAGGTTTTTTGAACAGATTGATGCCCTAATGCCGGCATTTCAGCTGTTCTTTTACAGGAATTCGAGGGGCAAAGACAACCATTAGCTTACGCGTCTCGGCGGTTAACAGATGCCAAGCTTAAGCAATCGGTCTATTAGTGCGAGGCCTTAGCTGTTTTATTTGCGTTAGAGAAGTATCGATTCTACCTCGAGCATCGGGTTTTCAAATTGGAAACGGACTATCAAGATTTGAGCTGGGTGTTGGCGAGGCCGCGTAAGACGGGGGGTATTGCCAGGTGGGCAGTGTGTATTTCAGCATTTCAGTTCGAAGTTAAGCATGTTAAAGGTTCCAAAAATATCTTGGCGGATGTTCTCAGCAGGATGTTTACTGAAGAGGTGCCTAGTGCTGGAGGGAAGCACGTGGGTTGTGACAATCTTAGTTGCAGCGTATTAGGTCAATTTCCCCTTTTGTTTGAGGACATTGCATACCATCAGGATCAGGATCTTGTGTGGGCTGGCATTAAGCAGCGTCTGTTGGCAGGAGAGCTCGCTCAAGAATATGAGATTAAGAGGAATATTCTGTGCGAGAAGGTCGGCGATGCTCGGCAGTCTAAAATCTGTTCGCCAGCTACCTTGGTTCCTCCGGTTTTCAGTTATTTTCATGATTCCTTGGTGGGTGGTCGTTTGGGCCCTGATAAGACGCTCCAAAAGATCAAGGAGCATTTAACTTGGCTCTCCAAGGACAAATATGTTAGACAGATGGTAGCTCAGTGTCGCTTATGTAACGTAGCCAAACCTAACAATGCCCTTCAACAAGGCTGGTTAAGCTCCGAACGAGAGTCCTCTCTAATGCACAAGCTCTACATAGATTATTTGGGGCCTTTACCTCGCACTAAAAGGGGTCATAGATATGTATTCGTGGTAATTGAGCATTTTCTAGGTTTACTTGGCTTATTCCTAGCCGAAACGTTACCGTTACCATCACGATTAATCACTTGACTAGTGTTTTTAGTGTTTTCGAGCCACCTAGGCAGCTGGTTAGTGATAACGCTCCTGCCTTTCTTTCGAGCCCTTTTAAGACCTTCTGCTTCCAGAACGGTGTTAAACATATTACCACCACCCCGTATTGTCCCCAAGGGTCCTTTATGGAACGGGTTAATCGCAATCTCAAATCCGCTTTGATTATTTATCATCAGAAAACACCCAGAAAATGGGATTCCAGTCTTCCCTGGCTCAGTTTTGCTTTTAATACAGCCATTCATGAAGCCTCGCGAGTTACGCCTGCATCCTTGATTTTGTGCTACACAGTTAATTCCCCTCTTCCCAACGTGTGGGGAGTTCAGGATCTTATTCCACCCCAGGTTATTCTGCAGGTCATCAAGGAAAAATGGAACCAGGCCAGGCGTAACATACTGAGAGCTCATCATAGGCAAGCCCAGTGTTACAATCGTGGTCGCGAAACCTTTAAGGGCAGGCCCGGGGACAAAGTTTATGTCCGCAATTTACATGGGAGGCAGGTGCACGGGGGCAACCTTAGTAAATTTACTCCTCGTTTTCAGGGGGCCGTGCACTATTATACGTGTATTAGGTGCGGTCAATCTCTTGGTTAGGGAGAACAGCTCAGGCAAGCAGTATTGGGTTCACCTTTGTCAAGTTAAGTTCAAGTAGTTCAGGGTTGGGGTTAACCCCTTCCTAGGTTAAGTTTGAGGGGGGGGGGGAGGTTGTATGCCCGAAATACTTGAACAACTTGTCTTGTTGGTGTAAAAGAATTTGAAGCCATTTTGACTATTTTTCGACCATGACTGTCTCAAG
Organism: Schistocerca piceifrons; assembly: GCF_021461385.2. Taxonomy (NCBI): domain Eukaryota; kingdom Metazoa; phylum Arthropoda; class Insecta; order Orthoptera; family Acrididae; genus Schistocerca; species Schistocerca piceifrons. The sequence goes on along the minus strand of NC_060139.1, from coordinate 496,986,009 downwards.
AAATATGTAAAGGATTTTTTAGTTACCGCTACCAGTCACAAACTTTGTCAAATTCGACAGTAAAAAACTTAATAACAAGGGAGAAACACAGAGATTAGCAATTATGAACCCAACAGCCCCAAAGTTAAGGGCCCAGCCTAAGATCCATAAACTTAATAATCCCATCAGACCAACTGTCAATGTTGTAAATCATCCAGGGTACAAAGTTATGCATAAGCTGCATTCAATTTTACAAAAACAATATAAATTGAAAACCTCATTTTCAGTGAAAAATAGCAACCAAGCAATTCAAAGTATTAAAGATCTTCATATCACTTCCAATGCAAAGCTCATCTCCCTTGATATAGTAAACTTATATAGCAGCATACCCATCAAAGAATCCATAGATATAATCAAAAATAATTTATGAAAAGGTCAGACTATGATCACAGCTGAAGTAGTTGAATTAATAGAATTGCTAGAGATTGTTCTTTCACCCAATTATTTCACATTTAATGGCAAAATGCAGAAAGAAGATGTAGACCCAGCAATGGGAAGTCCTCTAAGTGGAATCATAGCAGAAATGTTCATTAACCAACTTGAAAATAAACTTCTCAACAACAAAGACACAATAACTCAGAAAATAGTACACTACTGCACATATGTAGATGACACATTCATTGTATACAGTGGAACTGATGAGGAAATAGAAACTCTATTAAACAAATTCAATAATTTACACAACAACATCCAGTTCACCATAGAACATGAGAAAGATAATAAAATTAATTTTCTAGACATGACAATATGTAACACAGGCCAAACCCTAAATACCAATGTATACAGAAAACCAACATACACAGACACAGTCATTAATGAATTTTCCACTCATGCTAAGTCACATAAACAAGCTGCATTCAAGTCCTTCTTAAACAGAGCACAGAAATTCCCACTTAATACTGCCGACTATGAGACAGAAACGAACACTATCATTACATTGCACATAATAATGGCTATCATGAACATGAAATAGACACACTTTCACAACACACAACCAAAAATAACAACAAACAATGTGACACAGCTTCCTCACATAACATCCAAAAAACACAAGTACATAACATTACCGTATTTAGGTCTCATATCAGACTAAATAGCCAAGTTGTTCAAAAAACCGTACATCAGGACCACCTTTACCACCAACAACAACTTTAAAAAGAAACTGATACATGACATCTCACATCCCACAGAGAAACTTAACAAAGCAAGAATTTATAAAATTACATTGCAACAAATATGACATTGGAAAAAATGGGAATTAATTTTAAAACCCACTTTAAAGAACACATTGACTGTTTCAAACCTGGCAAACCGAATAAATCAGCTATAGTGAAACATATAAATGAAACAGGACACAGTGTTACATTAGACTGCGATTTCGAAGTACTACATAATTTAGAAAAGAGCTGAAAATCGATATCTTGGAAGAAATGTAAATATTCATCCAGGGCCACATGAGGAATAACGAGATCCTGAATGAAATGACAAACTTCAAAAACTCTAATTTCTTTTCCAATTTCACTACAGTACTCCTAGAGTAAAAGATACATGACAGTCGTTTGGCTCTAGCGCCAGCAATAGCTTAGAAATATGTAAAATAAATAGTTTATATTATGATATGTTAAATAATATGTAACAGGTCCTCAATAAGTAATGTATTTCGTCAACCTACATCTGTAATACGATAAGACATGTAAACATCGGACACCACATAGATCGACAAATCTATAGTCGAATCGAACGTAAATATCGGACACCATATACATTGACAAACCTATAGTCGAATCGAAACCAGCTGTATTTCGACCGCCATCTTGTTTACTGCATTACAGAATTCTCTCTGGTCGTGTTTCAAAGTTACTGCTGTGTAAGTGACAATTTGTGAACAGTGACCAATAGAGCCACGGAAATGGATACACCGCACACGTCACAACGAGACTGCCACGCCAAAAGAACTAAGTAAGTGACCGGTACACAATATTTTCGTGCAAACATCAGTCCAGCTTCCAAAGTGACATTCATTATTCAATATTAAGGCTGACTTTAATGCAGAAAAGGGGGCACAATACAGTCAGCAATTTTACATCACTTGCCCAGTAATGTATAATGTCTGACAAGCAACAAAGTTAAATTTGAAAACAAATAGAAAAACTTCCAAATCCTGTAGGCTTCTCTTAAACTGAATTTCATTGGTTGTTAAGCTTTTTATGGCTGCTGGCAAGTTATTGAAAATGTGTGTTCCTGAATAATGCACACCTTTTGGTATAAGAATAAGTGACTTTAAATCCTTGTGAAGATTATTCTTATTTCTAGTATTGATTCCATGAATTGAGCTGTTGGTTTGATAAAGTGATGTATTTTTAATGACAAATTTCATTAAGAAATAAATATATTGGGAAGCAGTAGTTAGTATCCCTAGTTCCCTAAACAGGCTTCTTCAGGATGTTCTTGAGTTCACACCACATATAACTCTTACTGCACGTTTTTGTGCCCGGAAAACTTTAGCTAGGCTTGATGAATTAGCCCAAAAAATAATCCCATATGACATTATGGAATGAAAGTAAACATAGTATGTCAGCTTTTTCATTTTTATATCCCCTATGTCTCACACATTTCGCATTGCAAATAGAGGTTTGTTAAGTCTCTTCAGCAGTTCTGTGGCGTGCTCCTCCCAGTTGAATTTATTATCAAGCTGTAATCCCAAGAATTTAACACTGTCCACTTCTTCTACCTGCTTGTCATCGTATGTTAGACATATACTCGTGGGACACCTCTTACAAGTTCTGAACTGCATGTAGTGTGTTTTTTCAAAGTTTAGTGACAAAGAATTGGCTAACAACCAGTGATTAATGTCCACAAATATTTTATTAGCCGATCTTTCTAAGACTACACTTGATTTGCTATTTATTGCATTGTTTGTATCATCAGCAAACAAAACGAACTTGGCATCTGGTAATATTACTGATGAAAGGTCATTGATATACACAAGAAAAAGAAAGGGCCCAAAAAAGGAACCTTGTGGGATCCCACATGTAATTAGTTCCCAGTTGGATGATGCCTGATAGCTTGATACATGTCTCTTTTCTAATAACACCCTTTGTTTCCTGCCAGAGATATGAGATTTGAACAATTTTGCAGCATTTCCTTTTACACTATAGTACTCTAATTTACTTGAAAGGATATTGTGATTTACACAGTCAAATGCCTTTGACAGATCACAAAATATACCAGCTGACTGCAGTTTTTTGTCTAATGAATTAAGCCCATTTTCACTGTAAGTGTAGATAGCCTTCTCAATATCAGAACCCTTTAGAAATCTGAACTGTGGCTTTGACAGTATGTTATTTGAGATAAGATGGTTGTGAAGCCAATTGTACACTACTTTTTCTAAAAACTTTGAGAATGCTGGCAAAAGAGAAATTGGATGGAAATTTGATGCCATTTCTTTATCTTCCTTCTTAAACAGTGGCTTAACTTCAGCATATTTCAACCATTCAGGAAATATTCCACTGATAAATGACTGGTTACACACTAGCTTAATATGTTACTTAACTCAGAATCACATTCTTTAATTAACTTTGTCCATATTTGATCATACTCACTATATGTTCTTGATTTTAAAGATTTTACGATGGACATTATTTCTGCTGGGGTAGTGAGGGTCAAATTCCGATTATGGAAGTTACTTGAAATGTGTGGCCTGAGGTATTCCATAGCAGCATCTACAGAACCTGACAACCCCATATTTTCAGTAACAGTTATAAAATGTTTGTTAAAAAGTTCTGCAACACTATACATATCTGTCACCAATGTATCATTTACTCTTAATGGTATTTGTCTCCCTTCATGTCTGGTTCTACCGGCCTCCTCCTTCACTATATCCCAGATTGTCTTTATTTGTCATCTGATATGACTACCTTTTCTTTGTAATATATTTGCTTTGATGTCCATATTACAGTCTTTAATATTTTGCAGTATTTCTTGTAATGTGCTATAGCATCAACATCGGAACTGTTTCGGATTGACAGATACAGTTTTCTTTTTGTTTTACAAGACACCCCTATTCCTTGAGTAATCCGTGGATTCTTTGTAGACTTTGCTCTAACCTTGGTTAGTTTTGGGGGAAAACAGTGTTCGAATAAGGTAAGCACTTTATTAGCAAAAGTTTTATATTTTTCATTCATGCCATGAGTACTGTAAACATCAGTCCAGTGAATATCTCTGAGGGGTGTCCTAAAATAATCAATTTTTGGCTTATTGATTAGTGTCTTGAGCTCAGATTTAACAGATTTTATATCCTGTTCAGTATTAACATTTAACAGAAGGAACTGTATGTCATGGTCTTAGAGACCATTGACTATTGGTTTTGTAATATAATTTTGTTCAATGGACTTTTCTATAAAGCTATTATCAATAGCTGTTTGTGAGCAATTGGCTACCCTAGTGGGGAACTTTACAGTGGGAATTAAGTTGAATGATAATATTACTAACTCAAATAAGTTCTTATTGGGAGAGTCTTTAAGGAAATCTACACTGAAATCACAAGCAACCACTATTTCTTTGTTTTTAGTTGTTAAATGTGCCAGTACATCTTCAAGGTAGTTTACAAACAGATTAAAGTTACATGCAGGTGCTCGATATACACTTAATATTACGGAGGATTTTTTTGTGAAATTCTTCTTCTGTTGCAAATGCTTCCATATGCTGTTCTAGGCGAAATTAATGAATGTCTATGTTCTTAAATTTAAATTTAAGTGTAACAGTAATGGCAGTGAGGTACAGTGTTCATTTTTATAAAAAAAATATTAATGATAATTAGCTGTTATTGAAGCATAAAGAATCAGTTTTAATGTAGATGTAGATGTAATGGCTGCATTAGACTATTATTGTTCTTCTGATTTTATTACACATATGTTTGTTCTCATTATGCAAACCAAGTTGTGTGAGTGAGTCCCTAATACTTCATAACATTGTAAAGGGACAAAGACAAATTTAAGATTATGTTTCAAACCTAATTAGGCAAAGCTGGATTTTGCAGTATACTTGAGCCTACTGAAGAATACTGCAGATGTTAGTTTTGGAGGATTGTTACAGACTGACATGCAAAAATAATAACTGGCTAATTAAATAAAAATAATTAATCAACCACATCATTAATTTTATCTTGCTTTTTATACTTACCAAATATTTTTGTTAGTTTTTCCCAATCCCTCAGAACAACATGACTCTGCAACATGTATTTGTACAAAAAGAGAATGTTTCACAAAAGTAACAAGTCATATGTATTTCATTTCAAAAATTATTCTTTTAAATGTTACCTCTTTCCAGAGACATAATTTCAAATGATACTAAACTGCCTTATATGACATGTACATTCACATTACATTAAAAAGGAAACAGTTGCCAGGGCAAATTTTATTTCTTTTGTTTAATTGTTATTCTAAGATTTGCTCTTTCCTTATTAATTTCCATGTTTTCACATGGTAAATAAATTATTAAGTTAGTTCTGGTTTTTAATACAGAAACTATTCAATGCCAACAAAGAATTATGAACTGTGCTATTAATTTTATGGAACTAGATGAATACATGTGCACACAAACACACTAGCAACTACTGTATTTTGTCAATTCCTTGTTGTGCTGGAGCTTTAGGAATGGTGAGACATCCAGCATGATATCCTGAACATGTTATTATCTTCATTTCTAATGCAACATTTCAAATTAATTATGCAATGCTCAATAGATATATCAATTGCAGACAGTTTTGTATGTCTTGATGAGAACACCATCTCTGTCACTCAACCCTAATTAAAGCAGCAAGAAATAAATATATTTTTACATGTACATCCATACTCTGTAAAACACTGTAAATTGCGTGGCAGAAGATACTTCCAATTATACCCATGATTATGGCTTCTTCCATTCAATTTGTATATGGAGGATGGTCAGAACAACTGTTTAAATGGCTCTGCATGTGCTGTAATTAATCCAGCCTTAACTCTTTCAATCCCGATGGTTGTGTGGTTCAATAGGTGATCCACATAAATAATTTTATGTATACTTTAACATATGGAACTAACATTTAATTTCCAATGTAAGGATAGAGGAATGTTTAGTAAAGAATCAGAGGCTGTACAGCACCCTCCTGCTCCCATTTTCCTGTAGTGTGGAGCACCCAGAATGTCTTCATATTTAAACTTGATCTAGAGGTCAACTCTTGTAGCCTCAGGTGCTGTGGTGGCAGCAAAGTTGTCAGCCACAGGTGTATCTGAAGGCTGCTAGTTTGGGTTTGTCAGCAATTGTTAAGTAAGTTTGATACAATGTAATTCTGTATGAGGTGTGGATGTGTTGCAGCAGATTCTGCTTGACACCACTGCTTTGCACTCATATCTGTAACTTGCTCAATGGTTTAATTGTGTAGTTCTTGGAAAGCCTCTGTGTAGGAGCATTTACACATTTCAAACTCACAATTTCAGAATTGGCCATTAACATCTCCTTATTCATGGCAGTTAATTTTGCTTTCAGTTCCTGGTTTCGCAGTAAATGCATATTTTTTTTTTGTAAATCATGGCACTCGATCATTAGTTGTATTGGGTTATCAATACTGCATTCAGAAAGTCCATGTTCCTGCATATGTGTGCATGCAAACCCTGAAGGAGGCCACCTGAGCAGTAAAGTACTATGTCAGTACCACAGCATGTGTGGGCAGCCATCCCAGCAGAATTCAGTAGCCAGCCAGCCACTGATCCAATGTACTAATTAGTGCAGATGCACTGATAAAAGAACCTACTTTTGCACCTGCCTTTCTCGGGAGACAACTAGGCTCCCAAATCATCTCCACCACTTGCTCACACCATTGTGGCTCATAGCCACCCCTGCAACAGGATGCTCTATACTTTGTTGTCAGAATTTGCAGCATCATCTTCATGCAGCACAGCATCTGGACCATAACCTATGTTGTCAAAATGGTGCTGTGAGTGATGAACCATTTAATTATATTTTGGTGGCTGTAATAGACAAGGAAGTGAGGCATTACTGTCGTCATAACTTGCACTTTACCTTGTTTAGGCTGGAAGAGTTGACTACCTTATGAGAGTGTAAGGGTAATTCTAGAGTATCTGATGTCTGTAAGGTATAGGCAATGTAGCTTACTTGGGCATACTGCACCATGCACAGAGTCATTATCTCTAACCTATTATACACACTGTGATTGCCAGGCAGTGTAAACGGTCTAGGTGGCTGATGATATGATGTACAGACTGATTGGTATTGGTCATTTGAAGCTGTAATTTATTTGTGCCTTATTGAGTGTAATAGAGAGTAAGAAGCCACTATGGCAGAGCAAGAGATGAAAGGTTTGCCAGAGCTGGAAGCAGCACAGATACTGTCAGGAAAGGTAGTGCAGCTAATGGTAGATAATATACAGCTACACAGGTAGTTGGCAGCTAAGGACAAACAGTTAGCCTTGATTCAGATACAGCAGCATGAGTTGGATCCAGCTACCACAAGATTAACTGTTCCCTTTTCTGGAAAATCATCTGAGGGTGTATGGCCAAATTCAGCACAGATGAGTGTTTGGACTGATAGTCAATTGTTGCAGGTAGCAAAACTGCAACTAGTAGGAGAAGTAAATATGTTTGTGAATTATACAAAATCAAATGTGTGTGAAATCTTATGGGACTTAACTGCTAAGGTCATCAGTCCCTAAGCTTACACACTACTTAACCTAAATTATCCTAAGGACAAACACACACACCCATGCCCGAGGGAGGACTCGAACCTCTGCTGGGACCGGCCACAGAGTCCGTGACTGCAGCACCTGTACTCACACAAGTCTAACACTGTTCTACATGTGGTGGTGCCATTATAGTTATTATTAAAATATTATTTTGACATATATAAAGTAATATAGGTTGATTTTATCTATATCCACATAACATCTTTTCTTAATTTGTGTGTGAGGAATGTTTCCTGAAAGTTTGGCCATAACTTTTTGTAACACCCTGTGTATATATATATATATATAGTATAGGTTGACTCCCCCCCCCCATTAACCATGGACCTTGCCAATGGTGGGGAGGCTTGCATGCTTGCATGCCTCATGGATACTGATAGCCATACCGTAGGTGCAACCACAACGGAGGGGTATCTGTTGAGAGGCTAGACAAATGTGTGGTTCTTGAAGAGGGGCAGCGTCCTTTTCAGTGGTTGCAGGGGCAACAGTCTGGATGATTGACTGATCTGGCCTTGTAACACTAACCAAAACGGCCTTGCTGTGCTAGTACTGTGAATGGCTGAAAGCAAGTGGAAACTACAGTCATAATTTTTCACGAGGGCATGCAGCTTTACTGTATGGTTAAATGATGATGGAGTCCTCTTGGGTAAAATATTCCGGAGGTGAAATAGTCCCCCATTCGGATCTCCGGGCGGGGACTACTCGGGAGGACGTCATTATCAGGTGAAAGAAAACTGGCTTTCTTCGGGTCAGAGCGTGGAATGTCAGATCCCTTAGTCAGGCAGATAGGTTAGAAAATTTAAAAAGGGAAATGGATAGGTTAAAGTTAGATATAATGGGAATTAGTGCAGTTCGGTGGCAGGAGGAACAAGACTTTTGGTCAGGTGAATACAGGGTTATAAATACAAAATCAAATAGGAGTATTGCAGGAGTAGGTTTAATAATGAATAAAAAACTAGGAATGCGGATAAACTACTACAAACAGCGTAGTGAATGCATTATTGTGGGCAAGATATATACAAAGCCCACGCCTACCACAGTTGTATAGGTTTATATGCCGACTAACTCCACAGATGACGAAGAGATTGATGAAATGTATGACGAAATAAAAGAAATTATGCAGATAGTGAAGGGAGACGAAAATTTAATTGTCATGGGTGAATGGAATTCAAAAATGGTTCAAATGGCTCTGAGCACTATGGGACTCAACTTCTGAGGTTATCAGTCCCCTAGAACTTAGAACAACTTAAACCTAACTAACCTAAGGACATTAAACACATCCATGCCCGAGGCAGGATAGGAACCTGCGACCGTAGTGGTCACGCGGTTCCAGACTGTAGCGCCTAGAACCGCTCGGCCACTCCAGCCGGTGAATGGAATTCGATAGTAGGGAAAGGAAGAGAAGGAAACGTAGTAGGTGAATATGGAATGGGGATAAGGAATGAAAGAGGAAGCTGCCTGGTAGAGTTTTTCACAAAGCATGACTTAACCACAGCTAACACTTGGTTCAAGAATCATAAAAGGAGGCTGTATACCTGGAAGAGGCCTGGAGATACTGACAGGTTTCAGATAGATTATATAATGGTAAGACAGAGATTTAGGATCCAGGTTATAAATTGTAAGACATTTCCAGGGGCAGATGCGGACTCTGACCACAATCTATTGGTTATGAACTGTAGATTAAAAATGAAGAAACTGCAAAAAGGTGGGAATTTAAGGAGATGGGACCTGGATAAACTGAAAGAACCAGAGGTTGTAGAGAGTTTCAGGGAGAGCATTAGGGAACGATTGACAAGAATGGGGGAAAGAAATACAGTAGAAGAAGAATGGGTAGCTTTGAGAGATGAAATAGTGGAGGTAGCAGAGGATCAAGTAGGTAAAAACACGAGGGATAATAGAAATCCTTGGGTAACAGAAGAGATACTGAATTTATTGAAGAAAGGAGAAAATACAAAAATGCAGTATATGAAGCAGGCAAAAAGGAATACAAACGTTTCAAAAATGAGATCAACAGGAAGTGCAAAATGGCTAAGCAGGGCTGGCTAGAGGACAAATGTAAGGATGTAAAGGCGTATATCACTAGGTGTAAGATAGATACTGCCTACAGGAAAATTAAAGAGACCTTTGGAGAAAAGAGAACCATTTGTATGAACATCAAGAGCTCAGATGGAAAACCGGTTCTAAGCAAAGAAGGGAAAGCAGAATGGTGGAAGGAGTATATAGAAGGTCGATACAAGTCGATGTACTTGATGACAATATTACGGAAATGGAAAAGGATGCGGATGAAGCTGAAATGGGTGATACGATACTGCGTGAAGAATTTCACAGAGCACTGAAAGATCTACGTCGAAAAAAGGCCCCGGGAGTAGACAACATTCCATTAGAACTAGTAACAGCCTTGGGAGAACCAGCCCTAACAAAACTCTACCATCTGGTGAGAAAGATGGGTGAGACAGCTGAAATACCCTCAGACTTCAAGAAGAATATAATAATTCCAATCCCAAGGACAGCAGGTGTTGACAGATGCGAAAATTACCGAACTATCAGTTTAATAAGCCATGGCTGCAAATTACTAACACGAATTCTTTACAGACTAATGGAAAAACTGGTAGAAGCCTATAATCCCCTCCCCCCCCCCCCTGCTTTCCGGGATTTGCTAAATTACAAGTTAACAATGACCATGAATTATGGATTTTGACCCGTGTCGGGATAAGGCATCGGAATCCAAAGTAAATAATGGTTATTCCGCGGGAAACAGGAGGCGTTATAACTTGATCGTTATTGAATGAGTAATTTCATTCAATAACGATCGGTAAATGAAATAATGGAAATAATTTGGAAATAAATTTTGCCAGTGGAAATTTTTGCCGAAAGAAATGATTTAAGTTGTAAAAGCAATTAAAAAATCGGTCGACAGCTCAACTTATGAGCGACAGTACTGTTAAGTACATGAATAATTGTGTCAGAAATAAAGGAACGGGAACTTTTACGTTAGTGATGTGTCAGGCTCTGTAGTCATATAAAATAATGTCATAACAATCTAACTTCACTTAAACATTAATGGTTAACTTCAATAAGTATTTTGATAATTATTTTGTTCATAATTTGTCAGCTAAGTGCAATGCTGACAACACAACTAATTATCTACCGTAATTTTGAATAATGACCTGTCATTCTGTCTTTAAAATTACGTACTTCGCACACTTTTAACTACTGATATTTAAATATATTGCCATTAATTGATTAACCATGTTTTGAATGATAATAATTCATTAATTGGGCGATTGTCAGGTGGAGTAAGCTTTATAGTTTCATGAAATATCCTTGAACTAACTTCAGGTGAATATGCATTGAAATAAATCTTAATAATCAGATTTATTACTTCAGTCTATTATTAGGTTACTACGGTTGGCGTAAGCTTATTAAGTGCAACAATTAACCACGATAACCAATCGTTCAAAACAGTCTGAAATTTACTCTTCGCCGTCTATGCAAATAACTTGATAATTAACATATTTTCTCTTGATAATGGCGTGACACACTCGGTTCAACAAGGTAAGGATCGGAAGGAACCTACTTGGTGTTATTGTCGGGTGGAATGTAACTGCAACACTTCGCTCATAAAGTGCTTGTTATTAATTGTTCAACTTCAGAGAAAAGCACAGTCACTGGCAAGCCTTCTACAATTTTATCCTACGAAAATTACGTAGATCTTACTTCCCTCGTTGTCGGTGGATTGACGGAAGTCCACGGCGGCGACACAATGTGGCAGCGAGCTTTTACCGTTGCGACTTGGGCCCACAGTGCGCTTCACATTTAAGCCCTCGTTTCTTCAGCACTTTGCCCATTAATCCATAATAACCTGCACGGCCATGTTTCCAAATATGCCGACCATTACTTTCCCGTCGTACTTAGAGCCACACACTAGCCATTAGATTTAACACAGCACTCGACTGCACGTCTTACTCCGAGCACGGCGTCACTGCTACTACTACCCGCTGGCGCGCTCCCGAGCCCAGCGGCACGACAAAACAATCTCTCTGATTTCAGCGTTAACTAAATATGCCCTGACTTGCCAGTGTTAAATATTACATAATTTAAACATAGTATTTACAATACATATTTACACTACACAATACATCGTATACAAACAGTTTCATGTGATAAGTAAGCGAAAAAATTCATAGCAAGGACTGCGTTGAAGCGTCACAAGCCGACCTCGGGGAAGATCAATTTGCATTCCATAGAAATGCAATACTGACCCTACGACTTATCTAAGAAAATAGATTAAGGAAAGGCAAACCTACGTTTCTAGGTTTGTAGATTTAGAGAAAGCTTTTGACAATGTTGACTGGAACACTCTCTTTCAAATTCTGAAGGTGGCAGGGGTAAAATACAGGGAGCGAAAGACTATTTATAATTTGTACAGAAACCAGACGGCAGTTATAAGAGTCGAGAGGCATGAAAAGGAAGCAGTGGTTGGGAAGGGAGTGAGACAGGGTTGTTGCCTTTCCCCGATGTTATTCGATCTGTATATTGAACAAGCAGTAAATGAAACAAAACAAAAGTTCGGAGTAGGTATTAAAATCCGTGGAGAAGAAATAAAAACTTTGAGGTTCGCTGATGACATTGTAATACAGTCAGAGACAGCAAAGGACTTGGAAGAGCAGTTGAACGGAATGGATAGTGTCTTGAAAGAAGTATATAAGATGAACATCAACAAATGCAAAACGAGGATAATGGAAAGTAGTCGAATTAAGTCGGGTGATACTGAGAGAACTAGATTAGAAAATGAGACACTAAAAGTAGTAAAGGAGTTTTGCTATATGGGGAGCAAAATAACTGACGATGGTCGAAGCAGAGAAGATATTAAATGTAGACTGGCAATGGCAAGGAAAGCGTTTCTGAAGAAGAGAAATTTGTTAACATCGAGTATAGATTTAAGTGTCAGGAAGTCGTTTCTGAAAGTATTTGTATGGAGTTTAGCCATGTATGGAAGTCAAACATGGACGATAAATAGTTTGGACAAGAAAAGAATAGAAGCTTTCGAAATGTGGTGCTACGGAAGAATGATGAAGATTAGATGGGTAGATCACATAACTAATGAGGAGGTACTGAACAGAATTGGGGAGAAGAGGAGTTTGTGGCACAACTTGACTAGAAGACGGGATCGGTTGGTAGGACATATTCTGAGGCATCAAGGGATCACCAATTTAGAATTGGAGAGCAACGTGGAGGGTAGAAATCGTAGAGGGAGACCAAGAGATGAATACACTAAGCAGATTCAGAAGGATGTAGGTTGCAGTAGGTATTGGGAGATGACGAACCTTGCACAGGATAGAATAGCATGGAGAGCTGCATCAAACCAATCTCAGGACTGAAGACCACAACAACAACAACAACAACAACATAGGTTGGCTGTGTTTGGTGCTACTTCATGTTGCCGTTACTAAGGTAATGTCTCCATAAAGTGGGGGTATGTAAAGTAACGGGGGATAATATATCTATACAGTAGCTTTGCTGGCAATGAAAATATCAGCTACTGAAAAAATGGATGCGATGTGAAAAACACAAAGATAAGTCAATATATTTATAGACTCATCTTTCCCTGATAAAGAGAAGGCAGCATTCAGCAGTTTCAGATGGTTAAAATTACTTCATTATGTAATTGCATTTAATTACTGTACATGACTTTGCACTTAAGTAAACAATGTAGGATGTGCTTGTAATGAGCCCTTGGCTCATTGAAATAGAAGTCATGTGAAAACGAGCACTTCCAAGTAGTTCGTAATTTAAATTTAAAGGACAGAAGCAGAAATAATATGTTGGGCTGGTGTACTTCAATCAAAACGTTTCATAGTAGAATTAGGTTATAAAGATATTTAGAACCACTGCAAAGTAAGTCATTGTTTTATTATGAAGACACCATTCAGTTTCGATCTTTGTAGTGCCAGACAAGTATTTGCATGTCTCATATTTCGTGCAAAGACATCATTAAATGGAGGGAGAGGGTGAAACTGTGCCAAAACATGGAGTTATCCCTAATTAGTAAATCTGATAGCATGTTGTAAATTAGTTCTGATTTTAATTTTCCGTGCTTAAGAATAAAATTATGTATTAAATGCAGAGTGAAAATAGTGTAATGCAAAATGGATATGAAAATACTTGTTTCGTGTTTTGATGAGCGCTCGTAGCTCTGTTGCATTGTGTTTTTTTTTTTTAATTGCAACGAATTATAAAATTATCTGGTAATAAATGTGTGTAAAATTATATAATTTACTTAGGTTTAAGTATTTAAATCTTATAAAAATTGTAAACGAATTGTGGCCATATTTAGGAATTACTTTGATTAACGTAGTGTCACGTGACCCCACTCAGGACTGGGGATATGAGCGGAAAAATAGGGTCATTGGTCGTTGTCCGTTGAGGTGATAAGATCCGAGCGGCAAACTGCCGCGAGTAAGCATGGACGCCAGTGTATGCGAATAAACTGTGAAAGAACAACGTAAAAGTGTGTAGGTGCGAGACAATAAACCATGTGTACGAATTGCACCGATTATTATTTATCCAGGTCGGATTTATTTGTGAACTGTAATATACGTGGCCACAAAGTTAGAAGTGTTTTTTTTTTAATAAATAAGTTTCAGTCTGAATTTGTATAGTGTACCTCATTTTGCGCAAGGTTGTGGTATAGACAACTGTGTATTCAATTCACTGCTGTTCAAAGGCTAGGCAATATATGACTCAATATCAGGGGCGCAAATGCAACAGTTCACTACTAACCCTCTTTGCAGATGAGCCACGTGTAAAATAGGTAGTGAACGAGCCCGAGAACAGTTGCAAGCACATTATGTGCCTTTTCGAACACATTCTGTGAATTTAGGCGGCACTAGTGTTGCAAGCTATTGCCAGGAAGCATGTTAATTTTTCAGTTTAGTGCAAAACGTTCATAATTTTTTCTCTAGTTCTACACAACGCTATGATCAACCTTTTCTTTCATGAAACCAGGAAGCAAAACAGTTAATAGTTTAAAAGCACGTCGAAATGAAAACTGGGATAGCGTTATCAATGCCCCCACACATGTTACCAATAACACCTGTGAGAAACCACTTGCGCGAAATGGGGTTTCAGATTTACTGAATCAACTCAGTAGACTAGAAATAGTATTCATGGTGACAGTTTGGAAGTACATACTCCAGAGATTTAATAGTGAAAATGTGCAACTGCAAAGAGTAAATATTGATATCGAAATAGTGCATCAATTATATGAATCTCTTTTAGGGTTTATTGGCTCTATTCCTGGCATGTTAGACTACTATGAAAATAAATTCAATGAAATTCTGACGGATGTGGACTACGAAGGCAACTATAAAAGATCAAGAAATTCAAACTTCACGTTGATGAAAAGCCGACATGAAGTTCTTCTTATTGGTGGGGAGAAATTTAGAGTCGAGACATTTTTCCCAATATTCGACTACTTTCACGCTGAATTAGTGCCGAGGAAGAAAAGTTATAAAACACTGTTAGACTCCATAGTTTTCAGTGTACTTAAGAATGCTGAAAAGTTCGGTGAATGGTCTCAGAAAATAAAGGAAACAAATGTTACAACAAAATATCTTGACTGGCCTTCACAGTTGTCACCAGTAATCACTATTAGCTACAATTTACTTCTGACACCGATTGCAAGGCTGTTGGGAACTGCCAGCAAAGGCATCTTGTGGAATCGCTCGAAGCAGCGTGGTCACTCGTTTTTGCATAACAGCATTGTTACAGGAGATGAGAGTGGTGTTGCCAATACGATACGGTCACCAAGCGACAGTCAGTGGCAAGGTGTTCATCGTCTCCCCCCTCTCCTTCGGGTAGAAATTCGTGATGGATCAAGTTTTTGTTGTCGAAAGAGGCTATCAACATTGTCTTAATCTTGGATTTTGTAAGAGCCGACATGTTTTGCAGGCGGGGAAGCGATTCTCACTATGCCAATGTCTTCTCTTTGCCTCCGGACCGTGTTGGTAGCAGCAGGACACATCTCCTGTAATGAAGCGGGTAACCAACAACGCATGACCACGGTGCTTCGAGCGATTCCACAAGATGCTTTCGCTAACGGTTGCCAACAGCCTTACAGTCGATGCCAGCCGTAACTTGTAGCTAGTGGTTATTACTTTAAAGGCCAGTAAAGGTATTTTGTTTGGAACTCTTCTTTTCTTTATTTTCTGAAACCATTCACCGAACTTTTGAGACGCACCTTACAGTTCGACAGGCGTTGTTTTTGAACGCGCAGCAAATCTCCAAGCGCCATATGAACTAGTTACGAACCTTCCTTCCCAAGTGAATGTGTACATTTCACGGCACTTTTGATCGTGTAACGTTAATGATTCACGAATCGGAATGAGAAAATTTCTACAAAAGGAGTGGTTACAGTTCATGTTTTCGAATGTTGACATTGTTCTTAGAATGTTTCTATGTACTGCACTTAGGAACTTTCAAGCAGAACGCTCGGCTTAAATTATACCTGCGTTTTACCTTTTATGAAGAGAGAATGAATGCCTTGTCCATTATTCACATGGAAGCTGACCTAACTGATGACGGTCTCATGTGTGAAGATATGATTAACGAGTTTGTTGCCATCAAAGTCAGAAGCAAACTTCGGTGACTGGTAAGTTTTGTTTACTTCTTCATATTAGTTAAAAAATTTGAAATTATAATGTGACTTAGAACACATTCGTTGTGATTTAAAAACTATATAGTTATCATTTAAAACATGTTTTTGGAGGGACGCGTATGTTACAATGTGCCTAGGGGCGCAAAAATTTTTAATCCATCACCGAATATAATGGTTTATTTTTTGTTTTGGATACAACTAGAAATTAGCAAAGTTTTAATCACTAGTATAGCGCCTCACTACCAACAGCGGTTTCGAAAATAGACAATGAGTTCAAGGACTGAATTTTGGAAGGCTCCTTGGATGCTTCAGAAGTTAGGTGTAGAGTTTTCGAGTGTGATATTAAGGCTAAAAGGTATGACTTAATTCAGGATGGTTGTACTAAAAAACACATCAGTGCGTTACAGTCGTTCTCAACATTTTGCTCGCTAGCTTCTTTTGTGGTGAAGATCGCAAATAAGGCGGCAGCTAGTGAGGGAGCTCTTACTTTATTTGTGGCAGCCCATACTTCATTGATGTCAACTGATCGTTTATTGAATTCACCAAACATAATTTTGTTGAAAGTAGCGCAGCAGTCGATATGGGATCACATAGGGCAAAATACATAAATTTTATTTCAAATGTTTTAGCACTACATTTTGAAAATGATTTGCCTGCGAGACATTAGTGGTGCTTATTTGCTGATTGACGAATCTACAGATGTGAGCGTCATAAAACTTTTGGGAACTGCTGTCAGTTACTTCAGAAAAGAGCATGGGGAAATAATCTCTACAAATTTCACAACCTGGAACTTGGACCATCTAATGCTGATGGAATTGGTTCTGCAGTTGTTGCAAGAAAGGGACTTAGCTTAAAGAAACTTGTTGGTATGTGCACTGATAACGCACCTATTAAGGATGTCGTGAATGATGGACTTCACAAAAAATTTAAAGAAAATGCTTTTTCTTTGTTACTCATACTTTCAACCTTGTGTATGTCATTCCTGCAGTCAGTAGATTCTGCTGCTGCTGCAGAAGAATTTCCTAAGAGTTAGGATACTCTTATCAAAGAAGTTAACACTCCTTTTGGTCATTCTTCACTCCGACAGTAGGAGTATAGACTTACTTTTATATCAGACAGTAAATGATGGTCACGATTCTCTTAAAGTTGTCAGAGCTTGAGATACTCGCTGATTATTCACCCAGACAGCTGTCAGCACAATCATGGCTCAATGGCTACAACTGAAAACCTTGTTTGAAGTGGAAAGTCATAAAGAACGATGTTACACTGCAGAATTACTGTATTACATGCATGCCGACGAAACCTTAATACTTATTTGCTATTTTTTAAATCAGTTCACAGTGAAGTTCAGGCAGTAAATGAAACATCTGAGTCCAATAGTGCAGATTCCACCAAACTCTTAAATGATTTAAACCCTCTTAAAGACGATGTTGATTCATGTATTGACATAAATGCCTATCTCGGATATGAATTTGAGTTAAAAATGAAAATGCTGAATTGTCTTCAGAGCATGACCGACAGCTCTGAGATGGTTGCAAAACTATTGAAACATCTGCGACACAGACTCTCTCTCAATCTCTAAATGCTCAAAATGATTGCATCCATATCAGTAGAAAATGCTTTAAAAGTAATAAAACACTCTTTAATTCCACTTATAGAAATGTTCTTATTGCCAACAAATGAAATTACAAAAATTCAAACGCTGTGAGTGAACAACATAGTTTCGTTTTTGGACGAAGTTGCAAAATGAAAGAGCATATGTAGAACTGCAAGATTACTTTTAAAAACAGCGGTGCTGAGATATCCAGGATCGCAAAGAAAAGCATCAGTGTTAAAGAACATCGCTATTAAAAACGATACATCGACTTTTTTTTACTGTTTCTATATATTTTAGTAGTACTCCAAAATGATTTTATTTTAAAGCATTATGATAAAAGTACGGAATTTATGTGGTCAGAGATATTTTAAACTACAAAGTAACTGGAAATAGTCTCCTATTTCTTCACCCACCTATCTATATCTTCATGCCATTCCTAAAGTTAACTTACTTTACGCACAATGATACTGCCCGACGCTGTTATCTATACTACTATATAAAGACAAGTTGTAGATTAACGTTGTTACCGAAAATCTCGAAAAGTTCTTTAACTATTTACTTCAGACTTATACACGATGTTCTAATGAACGTTCAGATGGACATAGACTACACATTTTGAAATGTGTATAAAATTTAATTATGTATATGCTATATAAAAAGGAACGATTTTTAACAAAAATCTCGGAAAGCTGTTGATCGATTTACTACACATTTTAAATTAAACTCCGTCCGAACAGGCCTTGGAAGGCCCAACGGTACCGACCGGCCGCCGTGTCACCCTCAACCACAGGCGTCACTTGATGTGGATATGGAGGAGGATGTGGCCAGCGCACCGCTCTCCCGGCCGTGTGTCAGTTTATGAGACCAGAGCCGCTACTTCTCAATCAAGCAGCTCTTCAGTTTCCCTCACAAGGGCTGAGTACACCCCGCCCGCCAACAGCGCTCGGCAGACCGGATGGTCACCCATCCAAGTGCTAGCCCAGCCCAACAGCGCTTAACTTCGATGATCTGACGGGGACCTGTGTTACCACTGCGGCAAGGTCGTTGGGACACATTCTACACTACCCTAAGTCATTGATTAATGTTGACACCAAAAATTTCGTGAAGTACTTGGCCAATTTACTTCAACTTTTTCACGATACTCTAATAAACGCTCTGATGGACATAGGCTACATATAATACATAAAGTGGAAACGTCGCTAGTAGCAAACACGAGAAATTCTTGATCGATTTAGTTCACATTCCTAGATGACACCCCAATATACTTTCGGATGGACAAAGGCTACACATTTCTTCAATGTATGTGGTATATAAATTTATATATAATACATAACGAGGAAACGTTGTTAGCATGAAGTTCAAAACGTTCTTGACCACTTTACTTCAGATTACTGTCTTTGTCAGAAAAGTTCAAGGGCAAGTCTTTTTTTTTTTTTTTTAATATAAAATTGCTCCTATTGAAGTAGTCCACTTGGCTATTTATACATAGTTGCCAACGTTTCTGGAGGTCTTGGATGCAAGTATGGAAATTTAAACTTTGTCACAACCCGTTGAATGTCTGAGGTGTCTTAATGAAGGTTTCCTTGCAGTCGCCTTTTCACTAGCAGAAACAAAAAAAAAACACCTACTCCGAGGTCTCTCAACTTTTACAAACGTACAGTTAGGGGAACATTCGTAGTTTACATGGAATGTTTGGACAAAAACTTAGGCCGCTTGCACCCTATGGCACTAGGGAAATTATTGCATATTTCCTTGCCAGAAGTGAACAATTCTATACTTAACATCTCTTCAGCAGGAAAACCAAAAGTTAAGGTGGAACTGAAAACCCCAGACAAGGCAAATTTCCTAGTTACCAGTGAGGTATTAAAGTCAAAAAATATAGAATCTTACATTCCTTCCTTTGTTGTCCATAAGCTGTGAGTAATAAGGAAAGTAGACACCAGCCTTGAAGAAGCGGAGATTTTGGAAGTCGTACAATCTCCCTTCCCTGTTGTAGGCGTTCGGAGGTTTATGAAGAGATATGGTAAAGATCAAATCGTTCAGTTGCACACCTGTTTGTTAACCTTCGACTCTCAAACCTTACCGGAAGCCGTGTCTATTCATGGAACAAGATGTCCCGTCGACCTTTATTTACCAACTGTCAGGCAGTGCTTTAATTGTCTTCGTTACGGGCACATCTGCAAACAATGTCGATCTCAGATGAGATGCATTAAATGTAGTGGTCCACATAATGTTGAATCCTGTGTCTCACCTATCACTATTTGCGCTCATTGCGGGGGACAACACGCATCCACGGACCGTTCCTGCCCGGAATACCATATACGGCGACAAGCTCAAGAATTAGCTACGTTCAACAACATTGACTTCAGGGATGCGCTATTGCTCGTATGCCAACCTATGCATCCGTCACCGGGGTTCAGCAACATCACTTGCCGGCTCCGGTCATTCCTGCTCCAACAAATTTGAGCTCTCCGGACTTTCAAAACCCACAACTCTTTCCGCCGCTGCCCGCCGCAAGCATGCAGAGTCAACAACGCGGAAGTGGGGACGCAACTCAGTGTGCAACTGTGCCCCAGCAGACACACGTCGCTTACCGGCCTCCCCGGCGGCAGGCGCTCAAGTAAACAACCAAAGTAACGTACGTGAGTGGTCTCAGTACCGCAGCCTGTTATATCCCATGCAACATTCATTCACTCCTATCAGCCAAAATCCATACCAGCCTGCCGCTCACAGATTAGCAACCCCACAAGCGCCGAATCAACGACAGCCTCGTCATGCTGAATTTATAGATAAGATAATAAATGTGATTGATATTGTCATGCAAAACATGAGACAAAATAGTGCTATGAACAATTCCGATATCCGGCACCTCGTTACTGGCATATTTCAATCTCTCTCTCCCTAAATTATGGCGGCTTTAAAAGTATTGCAGTGGAATGCGAGATCGGCTAATTCTAATAGAGAAAGCTTGCAACGAGAACTGTTCGTACGTCAGCCTGATATCGTTCTGTTATGTGAAACTTGGTTCAAATTCGAACGAACTGTTCGCTTTCAAAATTATTCTATAGTAAGGGAAGACCGTCTCGATAGGTGGGGCGGCGTAGCTATACTGGTAAGAACTTCGCTGCCGCATCGACCACACCCGTTACATGTACCTGTCAACAACCTTGAATTAGTTGCTGTGGAGATACGAACTGCCCACAAAACCTTTACAGTTGTCTCGTTGTATAACGCTCCCCACCACAGTATCGTGGAGGATGACTGGAGACAATTAATAAGTCAGCTTCGTCCTCCCTTTATCGTAGCTGGAGACGTGAATGCCCACAATGTAGCGTGGGGAGGAGACGCGACAGACAGGAACGGCAGGACCTTGATTAAGCGTTATCGAATATAATAACCTAGTGATACTCAACGATGGCTCTCCTACTATGATAACTTCACTTCTCCGTAGACCCTCCGCAATTGATGTAACTCTTTGCACCCCTTGCTTTACCGAAATATCTAATTGGTGCATTAAAAAGGATTCAATGGGATCCGATCATCTCCCAATAGAGTTTCACATTAACATCAATGTCGATACTACGCACATCTGTTACTCTAATAGTACGTGGAAAATCAAGGAAGCCAATTGGGCCTCTTATAAGGAAACGGTTCGGCGGGCACTCGCAAATACGAGACGTGACTTACGGGACGAAGATGCATACCCAGTTTTACTCAATGCTATGAATGTCGCAGCTGGCGTCAGCATCCCTAAGAAAAAAGAGTTTACAGTAATGAAGCACCGTTCTCCTCCTTGGTGGAATTCTGAATGCTCTCGGGAAGTTGCGAAACGACGACTCGCATTGAAAACCTGTCGTCAGAATCCTTCATTGGACACCTTCTTGGCTGTGCAGAAAGTGAATGCGCGAGGTAACAAATTCCTGAAGAAAACCAAGAAGGACAGTTGGAAACAATTTTGCCTGTCCCTAAATAATGAAATCAAGTATGGCAAGCATCTGGCTTAAAATAAAAGCTTTTAAAACACGAAGACTGTCTTCCTCCCCTCCTGCTACCACGGCCTGGTTAGAGGAATTCATGGATACAATCGCTCCTCCCACGGTGCCATTTTTAAACCATCGCTTCCCTGCTGAAGAAGACCGCTATCATGTTCTCCGTCGTCCTTTCTCTAAAGAAGAACTCAACGAAGCTATTAAAGTATCGAGCGACAGTTACCCTGGCATTGATCATATACACTACTCTATGCTTGCACACCTGCCTATAGAAGCGAAAGACTTTCTCTTGAACATTTTTAATCAGTACTGGATGAAGAAAGACCTCATATCAACATGGAAGACGCAAGTAATTATTCAAATTCTCAAAAGTGGTAAAGATCCAGATGTCGGTACTAATTATAGACCTATTGCCTTGTCGTCGTGTGTTGCAAAAACACTGGAACGAATGGTAAAAAGGAGACTAGAATGGATGCTTGAAAAAAGTAATTTGTTGCCTCGGAGTCAATACGGCTTCAGAAAAGGCAAAGGGACCATGGATAACCCGTTTTTGCTTAATATGGATATCACGTCAGCCTTTCAAACGAAAGAGACAGTAGTGGCAGCTTTTCTTGGCGTTAAGGGTGCATATGATCACGTACAAATACCGATACTCTTGGACAAGCTGGCAGGATTCGCAATTCCTTCACGGATGATCTACGGTATCAGTACCCTGATTACTCAAAGAACGATCTACGTCCGTTTCAAAGGTACCATGATCGGACCTTTTTATGTCTCCCAGGGCTTGCTGCAAGGTGCAATTTTAAGTCCTCTCCTGTATACTCTATATACGCACGACCTAGAACGCATAATTACTCCCCCCACAAAAATCCTACAGTATGCTGATGATATATGTGTTTATTCAACTGCTGCTTCATGTCTTCAGGCCAAAACGTCATTAACCACAACCATCGCACACATCGATGAGTGGCTCTCTATCAACGGGCTCGAGATCTCGGCTGAGAAATCAGCAGTCGTTCCCTTCTCCAAGTCGACGACAGCTCGCACTGAAGATCACATTACCTGTGGCAAGTACACCTTCCAAATAAAATCTCACGTTCGATTTCTGGGGATGATTTTTGACTCTGGGTTAAGCTGGCCGCCCCACATCCGATCCACCGTTACCAAGTGTGAAGAAGGTTTAAATGTAATCAGATCACTCACTCGTGGCTGGTGGGGAGCGCACCAGAGTGTTTTACCCACAATGTACCGAGGGATAATTCGATCTAGATTAGACTATGGCTGTCAATTCTACCACACTGCGTCAAAGATTCATCTCTCCAAATTAGATACTCTTCAATATAGAGCCATTCGTACCTGTCTTGGAGCCATGCGATCTACGCCCACCAACGCCCTTTTAATAGAAGCAGTGGAGATGCCCTTGAGCATTAGGCGCCAAATGTTATCGGACAAATTCTACATTCAAGGCATGGCCATTATGGACAGTTCCGTCTATCAAAGTAGAGACTGCATTTATCGACTGTGGATTGCCAGTCGTTTGTGCCAGCTTTGACACATGGTCACCTGTCATACATTCTATACGACGTTCAGCGCATCTACCTGTTTTTGAATATGATCTTCAAACGCTCTGCTCCCAGATCCCAGTCCATTGTTTAAGTACGACCTGGTTGGACAGTACTAATGTCAACGTTGGCTTCAATCGTCTCGTTCAAGCACAATGGCCGGGTTTTCTCTGTGTATATACCGATGGCTCCAAAATTCCGCAAGAAGAGTGTACAGGATGCGCTTTTTTCTGCCCTCAGATCCAGATCCGCAAAACCTTCAAACTGCCTACGAGCTCTTCTATTTTTACGGCGGAGACAGTGTCAGTTGTGGTAGCACTTTAGTTTGTCTCTATCACTTCCTTCCCCAAGATATTGATACCATCTGACTCGCAAAGCGTTCTTAAAAACATTCATTACAGTCGATGGAACAAAACAACCAACAGTTATATCTTGGATGTGATACATGAATATATTCGCAGCACACGCACGGGCCGGACGATCCATTTGTTGTGGGTACCTTCCCACTCTGGTATCGTCTATAATGATGAAGTCGATGCATTAGCCAAACAAGCGGCAACCTTAGGCACCGTCCTGGATCTGCACCTTCCTTATACAGACTACTTACGTGAAGTCAAGGATCACGCAAGACAACAATGGCAGGAAATGTGGAACGTTTCTCAACAGACAAAAGGCGGCTACTACGCAGTGCTACAACCTCGGATTCCTTCACAGCCGTGGTTCATGAGGACCCATCTGAACCGATCCACGATTTCTACCATCATAAGACTCCGCTTCAATCATGCGCCTTTCCTACAACATCTACATCGGATCAACGTTTACAGTTCACCAGCATGTGAGTGTGATCCTGAGTCGGAAGCTGATGTCAACCACATTTTATTTATGTGCCCCAAATTTGACCGTGAACGGTTGGTCTTTCTGAAGACATTGCTGAGTATGGGCTACCATCTTCCTCAATCAGCTTCTTCTCTTTTATGTACTACAGACGTTCGTCTATATAAAGTAATAGTTAACTTCATCAAGAGTACTGGTCACAATCTGTAGGTTTTAATGGTGTATGTAAATTATAAATATGTCTTGCTGATGAAAATATTTCAGAATTGGTGTGAATTGTACGCCAAGACACTTTTAATTATTTCCAATTCAATTCAATTTTTAAAACATTATGTACAAACCTGTAACAGTTAAACTTTTTATTCTTGTAAATATGCATTTCTGTATTTGTTTATTCAATTATGTGTACATTGTCACTATGTGTTGCCGATGCCTAAATTGAGTACACACTCAAAGGCCAAATAAACAAAAAAAAAAGATGGCAATAACAATATCTCAGAACAGTACTCGGCAACAGATAAAGCAATATGGGATCTTCCATTGTCATGTAGTTAAGAACCAGTCCTGAGAATACCACAAACCAGTGCGGCGACGTCGAATTGTTTGTCGCAAATGTTTCAAGACTTCTATGTAAAGAGTTTGGTTCGCTGATTGATTTGGAGGGGCATATTCATGTTGGAGTAGTTCTTTACAATCAAAGAACGCGATCAACATTGTGATTGTTCTCGAAGTTGTAGCTTCATTTTCTTCAAGGCTGGTGATCCGGGACTCTGCCATTCATCACTTTGACGCTTCGTCTGTGATAACTGCTTAATCATCGTCTACGTTTCACTAGTAGTTTTTCCGAGCTTAGCGCAGAACTCAATGTTCACTCGTTGCTCACAATCAGCAACCGTTGTGTCACCGTAATGTGCCTAGAACCCGAACAGTGTGTTGCTAAGCACAGCCCTGCCAACTAATGAGTTTGCATAGAAACATGGCGAAGTTCATCCAAGGACGCACACATAACAGTTAACAAAAAAAAAAGAAACGTGTTCGTTCTTGGTATTGCAAACTCAAAATTAAAAAAAAAACTGTCCTCGAATTTTTCAGCCAAAGGGAGTATTACATGCTATGATACTGACAATCAGACAAAGATAGGCCACGTATTTTTCGAACAACAATATATAGGTTTTTTGTTAAAACTGACTGCCGTGAAAATGTGCGGTTTCAGTTTCTTTCTCACGGCAGTTTTAAGTTGGATATCGGAGCATTTAAAGCATAGAACAAACTGTATTTTCCACATATATTCTTTCTCCTTATACATAATTTTAAAAAAAATCTGTACAGACAACATTGTGCTGTTTTGTTTTCTCCGTCGCAGACAGTTTTAAGAAGAAAGAGGATGTAGTGTTTATGGCTTATCGACTCATGATTAGAGCACTCCTATGAATATGAATCATTGGAAAAGAGTTCAAATGGCTCTGACCACCATGGGACTTTACATCTGAGGTCATCAGTCCCCTAGACACAGAACTACTTAAACCTAACCAACCTAACGACATCACACACATCCATGCCCAAGGCGGGATTCGAACCTGCGACCGTAGCAGCAGCGTGGTTCCGGACTGAGGCGCCTAGAACCGATCGGGCACAACGGCCGGCTGGATCATTGGAAACTTCGCAATCTTACCCATCCACAAACTAAAACTACGAGAAATACTGCCATTGAAGCTACTGTCTTCGTAGATCCGGCAGCTGGACAGGGCTCTTCTATACCCCCTACATTAATGATCCCAACAGACGATGTCTACTCAAATTTCGCCGCAGTCGCATGAGAGTGACGCTAGTAGGACGGCGCAACTCAAGTTTGCTTTAAATACACGCTGAAACGGTCGTGAGCCTTTAAGACTGGGCGTTGTGAGTTGATGTTAGTCAAGAATGCCTTTAAGGTAACAAAGATGCAATTGTCAACAACTCATCGAGTTTGAACGAGGCCGTGTAATAGGGCTAAATGAAGCTGGATGTCCCTTCTGTGATAGTGCAGAAAGAGTTGCCAGCAATGTAGCCACTATACATGACTGCTGACAGCGGTGGTCACCAGAATGTACGGTCACAAGATGACTGGGCTCTGGCCGGCCATTATGGCTCTGGCACATCGTACTGCACCAGCAGCTGCAGTTTGAGCAGTAGTTGGCACCACTGTCCAGCAACGAATTTTTACAAATCGGTTACTTCAAAGACAAATCCGAGCAGGACGTCCTGTAGCGTACGTTGCATTCATCCAAACCACCACCATTTGCGACTTCAGTGGTGTCACGGAAGAGTTCATTGGAAGGCAGAGTGGCGGTTTGTTTGTTTTCTGATGGAAGCTGGTTCTGCCTCGGTGCCAGTGATGGCCGTGTGTTGATTAGAAGGAGACCAGTTGAGGACCTGCACTCTACCTGTCTACGTGCTAAACACACTTGATCTGCTCCTGGAATTATGGTTTCGGGTACGATTTCGTATGACAGCAGGAGCACTGTCGTGGTTATCCCAAGCTCACTGAATGAAAAATCGTACGTCAATCTTGTGATTCGACCCGTTGCACTGCCATTCATGACAGCATTCCTCGGGGTGTTTTTCCATTCCAAAAGGATAACGCTCGTCCATATACCACTGTTGTAACCCAACATACTCTACAGAGTGTCAACATATTGCCTTGGCCTGCTCGATCGTCGGAACTGTCTCCAATCTAGCACATATGGAACATCTTTGGACGACAACTCCAGCGTCATCCACAGACAGCATTAACCATGCTTGTATTGATCGACCAAGTGCAACAGGCATGGAAATACATTCAACAAACTGACATCCGATATCTGTATAACAAAAGGCATGCACGTTTGTATGCTTGTATTCAACGTTCTGGAGGTTACACCGATTATTAATGTACCAACAATTCACATTTGCGATGTCTTTTCTGGTACTTACATTAACCTGTTATTTCCCAATATTAATCACTTACATATGTTGCCTAAACAAATGTTATTCTATATTAATTATCTTTTGGTGTTGCGATTTTTTTCCTGCCAGTGTATTTAGCAGTTGTGAATCATCGCCGGGTTCGCTAGTTAACTATGTTCACTAAAGTCAGATTACGTAACTACATAAAATGGATTTTGTAAATAAAATTCATCTTTATTACTGAAACAATTTATTTATTTGTATTTATCAGTTTTAATACCAAATTTAGGAAAAGAAGCGTAGATGATCTAGTCCCTAGAAGCCTGGTTTTTTTTTTTGGCTGATGATTGTCCCGTCCTCTGAGAACAAGCGTTCGCTTGGCACAGATATGTGGCGATGGTGGGAAGGTATACATTTTATACGTTTGCAGTTTTTGAAAGTCCGTCCTCCCAATATTCTGTAGGGTCTCTTTTTATTGGTGTAACAAAGGACGACAAGTACATCTGAAACTCTTTTCACTAGTGTTACCAGCGTATGTTGATGTTTATTTTTCATGTTTTTGTGTGGCAACTGTTTGTGGTATTTCCGGATGTCAAACTATCAGTCTTTTTTATCAGCCTCATCGGATGTATAGTTCTTGATTGTACTATATTTATTTAAGTGACTAAGTACCTTTCATTTTGCGACGGAATCTTTGACATGCGTGAATTTAATTCTTGGTTCAGGAGTTGCTGAAATTGCCGGAATGTTATGGAACCTTCTTTCCATGCCAGTTGGTGCTTCATTTTTTTAAGTTATTTTGCTGATTTTTCAAATGGTCGTAGTAATTCTTGCATTTCTGACATACTCTAGCTCGCTGCTAGAAATCGCTGGGGGGCGGAGCCTCAGATTTAGTTCCAGGTGCTGCTGCCACAATGGACATGAACTCCAGGAATCTTTCTAACATACGCAAGCAAGAATTTCATCGTATACGAATATCAAGTACATTTTCTTTTTAATTTGTCCGTATTTCAGTCCCGTCTATACCTGCCTTTTCCGTAACTTGTCACTCGCAGTGACGCTGCCTGTAGTATACAGTACCTGAAAATATCCCAGACCAAATCCAATACAGTATTTTGCATCACTGATGGATTTACTTACGCCTAGGTTAATCGTATGAGTAAAACAAGGGATAATCGTTTTTTCGCCAAACATGTTCCAACTGGCCTTTCATTATCTGCGATGATAGCTGAAACTTTTTCTATTGAAATATTCCACCCTGAGAAAATGTATGGCAGTTTATCAGTGATAGTGTTCTGTCAGCTGAAAAAACCTAATATTCCGCTGAAGATAAAGTGAACAGCAAGGCACACAGATGATTTATTTTTCATCATTTATGCCCAAATATCATAGGTAATGCAATAGTTTTCGGCTTTTAAAAACATCACTTATTGCCTCATACTTAGTCAATCCCGGTTTTTGTTCTTTTCCGACTTTGCACCTTGTGCAATGGACACACTTGTTTCATTAAATATAGAAACTTTTTTCCTCTACAGTAGGAAACGGTTTGTTATCCATGATCATAAAATTCACATAGCTTCAGTTATTTTCCTTGATTTTTCTCCATCCTGTGTTGGTATGATTTCATGTTTTTATGAAGCCATTAACATTTCGCTGCCTTGTTTTATCAAAACCACAAATGACAATGCTTAGCGATGTAGTGGCAACTATTTTTCTGTTGGAAGTTAAACTGGCATGTCATCACCATCGCTACTCGATTTGGTGGAAGAGCTGTGTTTTACATCACCGTTTAATTGCGATGGAAGACCCACTTTCCCCAGACACCTATTGTCAGGCATTCCGGCATTTATTCCTAAATAACCAGTAATGTTATTATCTCTGGACCTCTTGCTAGGTGGTTCAGTAACTTGCCATTGCAGCCGCGGGCCACGTTTACTAAATGACCACGAAGATTCGTCGTATTGCCTGACAATTTTAGTTTGTCATCACATACCTTGCACACAACTTCATTGTCATCAAATTGTCACAACAACTCCAAATTTTGCTTGTAAATTTATTGTGTGGCACTGGAAGCGAGGTGTAGCAAAGCTAATGCAGTGAGCGCTCAGCTACGATATACTCTCTTCTGCAAGAAGGAAGTCAGTACCTAGACTAAGTTATCTGTCCACCGTTCAAGCTTTCGAACAACTTTGTTGTATGGGAGCGAAAGCTGGGTGGATTCAGGTTACCTTATCAATAAGGTTGAGGTTACGGATATGAAAGTAACTAGGATGACTGCAGGTACTAGTAGAGGGGAACAATGGCAGGAGGGTGTCCACAATGAGGAAATCAAAGAAAAACTGGGAATGAACTCTATAGATGTAGCAGACAGGGCGAACAGGCTTAGATGGTGGGGTCATGTTACACGCATGGGAGAAGCAAGGTTACCCAAGAGACTCATGGCTTCAGCAGTAGAGGGTAGGAGGAGTCGGGGTAGACCAAGGAGAAGGTACCTGGATTCGGTTAAGATTGATTTTGAAGTAACAGGCTTAACATCAGAAGAGGCACCAATGTTAGCACTGAATAGGGGATCATGGAGGAATTTTATAAGGGGACTATGCTCCAGACTGAACGCTGAAAGGCATAATCAGTCTTAAATGATGATGATGATGATGAAGATGATGATGATGACTGTTACGTTTAAACAAACAAATAAACGTTACACGCGATAACAATCGTTAATGGATCCTACACGATAATACCTACCATACATAGCTTTGTGAGTGTAACAGTTAAAACACAATATTGCGCAAAAATTTGGGGGAAAATTTATAGCTTTAAAATAGTCCTTCGACGGTAGAAATCCGGGACAAACTGATGTACCGAAATAATTTTCAGGACGTTGAAATATTTAATCCAAAACCGGCACTGTCCAAGAAAACCGGAAAATCTGGCAGTTCAAGGCAAGAGTCATAGATGGCACCAAAAATGAGCCAAATAAACATGTACTATAGTTTTAGGATTTTGGCTTCAGAATAAACGTTGGGTTTCAACTATAAAAAAATGTAATTATGGTACATACATGCAGGTTACGTAATAAAAATAACGCTGCCGGTATAATTATTAAGTTTAAGAAATTATAATAAACAATAATACATTGTCGGTAACACGGGCTAAGCTAGTGGGACTTTCCACACGAAATTATTAAAATTTAATTTGTACACTTTGACAAGGTATCAAAATCCATGGCATGTAACATTCATTTAAAAACTCCCGCCATTTCATACCATGGTCACTACCAGTGCAGTGTGGAGCGTGAGCGAAACGGTAGCGATTGTTGGCTGTCATATTTCTCTTAGTACAGTCTGTGCAGTGTCTCCAGATAGTTTTTTTCGCAATTTCGAGGAAAAATATTTTTTTTTTTAGGAACGTTTGGGGAAATGAAAACTGTGGGGAAATATTTTGCGGAAAACAATTTCGGCAGTGGGGAAATTGGGGAAGTATTTTCTTGGATAACCATACTATTAATGCCAACTCTGATACTTTAGTTTAAGTAACGCATACCTAGTTTTATTCATATGCTTGCAAGATATGGATACAAATGAAGCCCATACTGATGTGGCGTGTTGAAACATTACTACCTGAAGCTGCCAGCCCTTGCAATGCCTGATAAGTTTTTATTTCTCCCTTAAGGAACTAAAGAGAGATTTACGATTACGATTTACAGTTTCGTAGATGTGAAAGATAGTAAGCAATGATTTCACTGACATTCGACAAGTTGTTGTCATTTCTCCAAACTTAAGTACAACAATGCAGAGTCATCATTGTAGTACACTGCATCTTGTAGCACATTGCGTCCGTTTCTAATTCTTTCATGCATTCGACAAAGAAGCAATTTATTTCCAACACAGCTGCTAAAAGTTGCGATGTACGTGTTTAGATGTACGTGTTATTTGTTTTTTGGGTGTTTTGTTTGCTGTTGTGTTCGCTGATGCTGTGATTTTTTACATATATTAACTGAAAGAGAAGAAAGTTATCTCTTACCTAAACCATTTACCATGCAAAGTTATCAGCCTGTATGGGAAGCCGAACCACAATTTTCTGGTAAGCTTCTGAATTTCTACGGGTTCTAGGCAGTAGAAACCAGAGTTTCAATATTGTCTAAATAGCTACAAATAAGCGATATTCATTTTATTTTTAGAGTAAATGCAACTATGACAAAATCACATTGTACGGTGTCATACCATTCCGACACTGCGTATTGAGTGAGATCAGTGGGTACTTAGTCGAGCGCTATAATATGGGAGGTTGGTTATTGGTTTGTGTTTTGTTTATACTGAGTTGAAGCTGTGGGTTTTCGTGCTGTTTTGCATGCCATTAAACTAAGAAGTAACTGTGTATTAAGGGGAACTGAATTGCTGGCGTTATGGGCTTATTTTCGTTTTGGTGGAATAATCTGCTTCGCTCCCTAAATCGCCTGTATACGATATTTTTCGCGAAATTAAACGCATATAACTTCTAATTTTTTGCTCTTTGACCTTAATAACTCGCGCATTAAATATTATAGCGATTTAATTATGGTAACACGTATTGACTAGATGCCAAACATGAGACACGAAAATTTGTATGGAGTGTGAAAGGATTCTAGAATTTAATGTTTATTTGATAAGAGAACACCAATACCCCCATTTTTTACTGTTTTACTATTTAACATCTAATAAAGATTATTTTTTAAATTTTCTTTTCGTAGTTGGCTTTCTGCGGCCAGGATAAATATTCCGGTGTTATTGCATGCAACGTAACAAACACTGCTTTTGTTCCTCCTCAAATATGATTCAACAATGAAAATTTGTACAGAGCTTCATTTAGTCCGGCGCCTCCCCTGGAATTTATTTTGAATGCGATGGAACAAGTCCACACCGGAGATTTAAAATAGTGCACGTGTATTACATCGCAATGTAATTATAATTTGCCGCTGCTCCGGCACAGTGGATATGACTGAGCGACCA
The DNA here is from genome assembly GCF_021461385.2 of Schistocerca piceifrons. Classification (NCBI taxonomy): domain Eukaryota; kingdom Metazoa; phylum Arthropoda; class Insecta; order Orthoptera; family Acrididae; genus Schistocerca; species Schistocerca piceifrons. The sequence goes on along the minus strand of NC_060139.1, from coordinate 496,953,681 downwards.
ACGTGATGTGATGAAATGTCTTCACAATCAATCATCGCCAAATATTTCATTAATTAATACTGGACACACGTTCACCGAGCAGGTGCAGTGCTACTGACTGAACGTTGCGACTGGCAGTAGTTAATAACATTATCTTGTAGTCACGTGGACTACCGACTTGGGTCGCTAAATCGAGCAGAAATAGGTAGCGAAGTGAGACTGCTACTGAGACAGACGGTAGCGCCTGGTGTTTATGTTAAATATTGTGGTCTTTTTGTTTTGATTATAAGAAGTTATGTTTTAAATACCCGAAATTCAGAACAGCCTTCTCTAAAAAACGATTTCTCAATCTAAGTTTTTTCAGAAGTTTTCAGAAATCGAAACTTGTGATTTTTATGTGTGCGTGTGGGGTGGGGGGCGGGGGGGGGGGGGGGCGTTAGAGGTGCGTCCGGGGCTTTCTTCTTCTCCCATAAGGAGAGTTCTGGCAGCCCAGACGCTGGCTACGAGCGCTTTTCACTTGCTTTGTTAAGAGATAAGTAATTTAGCTAGTAATTAATTGTTTTTGCTTAATATTCTATAGTATGTACGTGCATTGGTGTCAGATAGACGTGATAAATTAAAGGTTTCAGTTTTTATTTGCGTCTGAATAGGGAAAGCGAAGTTTCTGTTTAGGACAGTTTTGCGCGTATGCAAACGTTTGTTTACATTCGTAACTGACGGCAAATAAGCAGGATTATCAATTAAATCAGTGTACAATCCTCAGTATTTACGTTTATTAGTGTCATTTAGACTCGATACATCGAAGGTAGCAGTTTTTATAAGTTTTATTAGGAAAAGTGATACTGACAGTGAATTCTAACCTCAGTTGTACACGTTTGAATAGCGCAACCTTCGAGCGTTAACAGTTAAGCAAACGTAAAATACATGGTAAATTAGTGTTATACTACAATATCTGAGCAAATCAGTGTTAAATGCAACTTCTGAGCCCTTCCTAAATACAGTTTAGTTACCAGAAAGCTAAAACTCACCTCGCCGTCTGCTTAAATTCCTTAGCTTGTTGTGGGCTTCAGTGATCGTGTACTGTAAGACCATCGGTTCCTATAGAGTTCGTATTTGTGCTTTACGTTCTGAACTCTTATTGTTAGCTACAGGTTTTCTTTCGTACCGCTATGTGTCAGTGTACAATACTCACTATTAACTTTAAATGCGAACCTTTTAGTTAGGCTTTACCGTGACTGTTATTGACACTAAATGAAACAAGTTTTCTGTTACCAGTCACAGTTTTATTTATCTCCACGACGCGTTTCAAAGGTTTAAGGGGAGCCGGAACGATCCATCTCCTCCACGTTAAGTTTAGAAAATATAAGGAACATTTTTTTCTGAAACCATTAAACATAGTGGTCTGAAATTTTGACTACATGTTCAGTGAATATTTCTCTACAAAGTTATAAAATCAAGTTAAGAATTATTTATTGGATTTTTGTTTTAAAATTATTTTAAACAGATTCTTATTTTTTTCTCTAAAATTTTGCACTTTTTCTTCTATAACTATTGAATTATACAATTTTTTTTTCAATTTGTTTTAAAAATGAAGGAAAAGAAGTAAACAAAAAAACAAAATTGTGTATAAATTACATTAATATACTTTTAGCAGTATTTGAGAAAACGTTCCTCAAAGATGAAAATTGTAAACTTACGGGAAATGGCTTCCAAAGTTTTTTAATACATTCCTGACCCATATGATGGATTATCAGCATCCTCTTCTTTTTCCAGTTTTAGTTTCCTTTTCACTGGTCTTTTCTTCCCTTTTGCTGTATGTTGTAGGCTTTTGTCTCTTCTTCCTGCACCTTTTGGTCATTCTTCATCAATTAGGCACATTGTGGAAATGGTGTTGTATCCTGGTTGGAAACTTAAACGTTTCAGCACATCACATTTGATAATGTTTCGTTCATTGTATGTTGCCACTGCATCATACACTCCAAAATGCAATGTTCATATCTGTACAAGCACTCTTTTGGGAATCCTAATCCAAATTAAATTATTTACACTTTCATTTGGATTTTTTGTTTTCCCATGTAAACACTTTCCCAATAAACTTGGGTGTGATAAATCTCTGAACATGAGCTTAATTACATCAATTACAGCATTTGGAAAACAGTTTTATGGGCATATTCCTTTCCTGATTGGTACTTACACCATGAGTCATCACCTATGGGGCACAGTGCATGTTGTAAGTGCTCATTTGTTGATGCAGTATAAAAAAATAATGCCCATACTGCTCTCCTCATATGCTCAGTGCTTCTTGCATTTTGCCTAATTGCACACCCAAAATACCTCTGCAATTTATCAATTGCTTCATCTGTCAATCAGTCTTCCTCTTCCTCCAAGGGTCTTACCATCACTAAACTTCTAGGATCCTAATGTCTGCTTTAGTTCGCACAAGTGAGCCCCCATGTGCTTCTGCACATGTCCAATGCACTCCTGTTTTTTAATGTGAATTTCATTGCGATAAAGTTTGAGTTCCTCTACAGCTTTATATCCCTTAGAATCACCATCTCCTAGATAATTAGTGTATCGTACATTATACCACTCCTGTAATCTGGAAAAAATTGCTTTCATTCCCTCTACTTTCATCACTCCACTCGTACCGTGAAAATTTGCTTCACAACTTTCACTGTGTTCGTCCTTGATATTGCCCTTACATCTACAATGTTTTGAGAGAATAACAACATCAACTACTTTGCAACTGTCTCCACTGGTAACTGTCACAACTCCATTTAGAGATTTATGACCTCTGCATTGGCATGATCCATCTAATGCACCAGTTAAATCTCTACAGTTTCCATTATCTGTCACAGGTTCTTCAACTGCTTTCTTCATTGTTGCTTGAGCAATATCTTCACCAGAAGATTCCACCAATTCATTAAAAATCCAAACTTGATTGGTGGTTTTGGCAAGTTCATAATTCCACATAACGTAGTCCCTGCAGCACTGCCCTTACCAGAGCAACTCAAGCCATGCACTAGCCTAACATTTATGTCATACACCTTTTTCCACTATTACTACTATGAGGAATACTGGTAGAAAACGAAACTTCTGCAGCACATTTCTTACACTTCAATAACATTTTACATGCCAAACCAATGTGTGAAGTTATTTTCAATTCCAGTCCTCTTTCTTTGCAAACTTGGCACAATACATTATGTTTCAAAATATTAGAGAGCAAGGAAATGTTAATTATTTCATTCACATCATTACTGTCACTTTCATAGTTTTCAGATTTTTCTTTGTGTCACAAAGTTTCTTGCTGGAAGAAGTTCTATCACATTCATTTGGAGTAGTTGGTGAAGCAGTCTGAGCAGCATTTGACTCCAGGAGGTGGTGACTGGAATTCAGGATTTTGTCATCTAGGTTATACTTCAACTCAATACAATACTCTTCAGAATTATCAAAGAAGCATACACATTCAATAATGAGAGAACACTTAAAAACACAACAGAATTCACGCAATATGTCAAAAACATACAAGTACCTGATAGAGCCACACTTGCCTCATTTGACATACAAAACCTTTATTCCTCTGTGCTAATAGATCCCACACTACAGATAATCAATGCCAACCTACATAAACACAAAGAAGTCCCTTCAACTCACATTACTGAACCAATCGGCCTGCTTGAATTCAGACCTTCACACAACTATTTTAAATTTAACAATAAAATCTACAAACAGACAGATGGTCTGGCAATGGGCTCAAATCTTTCCGGATTGCTAGCAGAAATATTTATAAGTAACCTAGAAGACAAAAACCTTAATTCCAATCACCACCTCCTCAAAAAGATTATCTACTACTACAGATATGTAGATGATACCATCATTTTAATTAAAGGCACTAAAGATGACATCAGTGAGTTGAATGAGTTGAACCAGTTATTTAACAACTCCCATGAAAACATAAAATTCACAGTTGAACCAGAATAAAAAATAACAGACATTAGTTTGAAATTTATTGGAAACCTACCACAACACATACTACAATCCACAACTGCTCTTGTCACCCCACACCACATAAAATGGCAGCATTCCGGTACATGATCAATAGGGCTATCCAACTACCAATCTCTGAAGACAAATGTGATCAAGAAATTGAAATAATAAAACAAACAGCTATTGAAAAATGCTATAACAGCTCCATAGTAGATACCCTATACCACTCAATAGTTTTTCAGAAAATCGTAAAGTGGTTCTCTGCAAATGAGCTGTCATTAAACTTTGACAAAACACAGTATATACAATTCCACACAGTAAATGGAATGACACCATTAATACATATAGATTTCGATCATAAATCGGTAGCTAAGGTAGAATATTCAAAATTTCTGGATGTATGCATTGATGAGGGGTTGAACTGGAAAAAAACACACTGAAGATCTGCTGAAATGTTTGAGTTCAGCTACTTATGCTATTAGGGTCATTTCAAATTTTGGCGATATACATCTCAGTAAATTAGCTTACCACGCCTATTTTCATTCTCTGCTGTCGTATGTCATCATATTCTGGGGTAACTCATCATTGAGTAAAAGAGTGTTCATTGTACAAAAGTGTGTAATCAGAATAATTGCTGGAGCTCATCCCAGATCATCGTGCAGACACTTATTTAGAGAGCTACAGATCTTCACTGTAGCCTCACAATATATATATTCACTTATGAAATTTGTTATTAACAATCTAAGAGAATTCAAAAGTAATAGCAGTGTATATGGCTACAACACTAGGAGAAAGGATGATCTTCACTACTCAAGGTTAAATCTAACTTTGGCTCAGAAGGTGGTAAATTATGCTGCTACAAAAGTCTTTGGTCACTTACCTAATAGCTTCAAAAGACTGGCAGATAGCCATATATCATTTAAAAAGAAATTAAAAGAATTTCTTAATGGCAACTCCTTCTACTCATTAGATGAATTTTTGGATATAATAAGTGGGTAATTTCCGCAAGTCCCACAAAAAAATTAAAAATATTAAGTGTCATGTAATATTTTGTGTAATGTAATATCTTGTATAGACACCTTTTATTAAACTGGCACGTTCCACATCATTGCAAAATGTCGTATTCATGATCTATGGGATAAGTAGTAATCTAATCTAATGACAGTGAAAGGAACCTGTGACTACCTGAGGTACTCTGTTTAACTTATTTTTTGTTTACGATGAGATATAAGTTAAGAAGAAACCAAAAACCATGTTCTGATATAGTGTCTTGTTTCTCTACTAGACAGTGCCACAAGATCCTCCAAAAAATCGCAACACAACACACACATAAATGTCACACTAACTAATGTAAATCCACCCAACGATGGAGGTTTAGACCTTTGAAACGCGTCATGGAGATGTTAAAACGGTGACTGGTAACAGAAAACTTGTTGTTTCATTTAATACTCAGTGTTTACGTTTATTAGTGTCATTTAGACTCGATACATTGAAGGTAGAAGTTTTTATAGTTTTATCAGGTCATTTTCGCGTGTATGTAAACGTTTGTTTACGTTATAAATACGAGGGGTAATCGGTAGGTGTAGCTTATCGTAGGTTACCGTTTAATTCTTTAATAATATTCACTAGCTAGCCCCTAGCAGTTTACTGTAGGTCACTGTTTTTTCTTTAGTATTCACTAGATAGCCCCTAGCAGGAAAATAAGCGCCAGATCTAGTTTCTACCACACATTTTCATTGTTTTTCATTGTTGAGTGTCCTTTCTGCCCACTAGAGTGTAGCTGTTAACGTTGTGTGGCAGTAGGTTTCCTTAAGTTTCCTAAAGTAAATCACATATTAGCTAGATGGATAGGGACTGTGTCTGTTGTGTATGGATACAGGAGTTGGCCACAGTCCAAACCCAACTGGAAGCTTTGTTGGCCACAGTCTCCAGGCTCCAGTGTGCCACCTTGAGGTGCGGTGGGGATGGGGTGCCTGGGGCAGCCTTTGCTGTACTGGATGTGCAGGGGGGATGTCACAGCTCTGTGCCACTGAGCCGACATCAGGTGCGACTGAGGAGGCCGGCCCACTCTCACCTCAGTGTGGGTGGCGGACTGTGTCGATGTCTCGAGCCTCAAGGCGAAGACTGCATGGGGGACGCAGGCTCCTTCCAAATCTCACGCACTTTGCTAATAGATTCACTGCGCTATCTGATGCTGAGGAGGGGGGGGGGAGGAGGATAATGGCAGCTCCTTCGGCAGGGTCCGGACAGGCACGTGGGGATAGGGTTTTGTTAGTTATTGGGAGCTCCAATGTTAGGCGGGTCATGGAGATCCTCAGGAACATAGCGGCTAGGGCGGGGAAGGAGTCCTACGTTCACTCAGTGTGCTTTCCCGGGGGGCCTCGTCCAGGATGTGGAAGAAGCTCTTCCGGCGGCTACCGAGCGTGCGGGGTGCAGCTAGCTGCAGATTGTTGCACATGTCGACACCAACGATGCCAGTTGTCGGGGTTCCGAGGAAATCCTTGGGTCCTTTCAATGGCTGGCTGTATTGGCGAAGGCGGCCTCCATCTCTCGAGGAGTGGAAGACAAGCTGCTGATTTGCGGCATCGTACCCAGGGTTGACTGGGGTCATCTGGTTTGGAGTCGAGTGGAGAATCTAAACCAGAGCCTACGTCGACTCTGTGACGGAAATGGTTGTAGATTACTCGACCTACACTATGAGGTGGAAGGTTGTAGGACGCCCCTCGATAGATCAGGGTGCACTAAACACAGGAAGCAGCTACATGTTTAGCACAGAGCACTGTACATGTGGCGTTAACATGTTTTTTTCTTTTTTTTTCTAGATTAGGTTCCTCCCCACGGAAAACAAACCGTTGACCTGAATAATTACCAGTTCATGACACTGATGTGGGTGTGCCAACTGTAAAAATTGTTAGTTCGACTAAACAGGTCATTACAAAGGAGTTAAATATGCTAAATCTCATGTTAGTAAATTGTCGAAGTGTCTGTAGCAAGATCCCCGAGTTACTCTCCGAAATAAACAATAGTAATGCCAATATTGTATTAGGTACCGAAAGCTGGTTGAAACCAGACATAAATGACAGTGGAATTTTGTACTTGGATTGGACAATGTTTAGGAAGGATAGGACTGATGTAATGGGATGTGGTGTGTCCGTTGCAGTTAAAAGCTGTTTAAACGCAGTTGAGATTGAGAGTGGGTCGGACTGTGAAATAGTCTGGATAAAACTGTCAATCAGACAAGGACTGACCATTGTATTAGGACTTTTTACAGACCACCAGCATCCGCGACAAACGTTGCAGAACGTTTCAGGGAGGTGGAGTCTTTAATCTGGCGTCCATTGACTGGGAAAATTACACGTTTATCACAGGAGGCAGAAGCAAAGACTCGTGTGAAGTTATTCTAGTCGCGCTCTCAACTAACAACCTTGAGGAATTGGTTAGAAAGCAACTCGAGATGGGAACAAATTAGATATCTTGGTGACAAACAGACCTGATCTTTTTGAGCAAGTTAATCTAGACGAAGGTATTACTGACCACAATGTCGTTGTGGCTTCTATGTCAGTGGAAGTTGAAAAAAAAAATTAGGGGAGGGAAAGGATCCACCTTGGTTCAACAAACATATTAGGAAGTTGCTGAGAAAGCAGAAAATTTTGCACAGTCTTTTTAAACGTAGTCACTGCTTCGCTGACAAACAGAAATCATGGGAAATGAGAGAAGCTCTCAAAAGGTCAATAAGAGATTCTTTTAACGAATTCGAAAGCAATATTTTATCTGCAGATTCTAAAAATAACCCCAAAAAATTTTAGTCGTATGTAAAATCTATGAACGCTACAAATAATTCAATACCTTCTCTTGCTGACAGTACGGGTAATGTAACGGATAATGATAACCATAAGGCCGAAATTCTAAGCCTACCTTTCTAAAACTCGTTTACAGTAGAGGACTGCAGCACCATTCCCACTTTCAGATATCGAACAAACTCAAGGATGGCCGACATAGTGTTTAGTTTATCTGGGATTGTTAAACAGTGAAGATCCTTAGACGCCAGAAAGGCATCTGGCCCACCCGGTATCCCCGTAAGATTTTATGTTGACTATGCTACAAATATAGCACCATTCTTATCCATCATCTATCAGAGATAATTGGAACAGCGGAAAGTTCCACGGAAGTTTAAGAAGGCCCAGGTCATAGCAATCTATAAAAAGGGTAGAAATCGGATGCACATAATTAGCGGCCAATTTCACTGACATCGATTTGTTGTAGAATCATGGAACATATTTTGTGTTCAGACATAATGACCTTTCTAGACTCTGAGAAGCTCATCTGCAGAATCCAGTACGGTTTTAGGAAACAGCGGTCACGCGAGACACAGGTGGCCCTCTTTGTATGTGATACACAACAGGCTCTAGATACCGGCTCCCAGGTTGATGCCATATTCCTCGACTTTCGAAAGGCGTTCGACTCAGTTCCGTGCTGTCGCTTGCTCCAAAAAGTGTGCGCTTACGGTCTATCCGATGACATATGCGGTTGGATAGAAAGTTTTCTGACAGACAAAGAGCAGTATGTCGTTATGAATGGAGAAACTTCAACAGAAACAAGCATAACATCAGGCGTGCCCCAGGGCAGCGTAATAGGTCCGCTGCTTTTCACGATTTACATACACGGTCTGGTTGATGGTATTGACAGCGGCATTAGAGTGTTTGCCGATGATGCTGTAGTCTATAGGAAAGTAGTATCACACGAAAGTTGTGAGCAAATCAATGAGGATTTGCAGAAAATAAATGTGCGGTGTAATGACTAGCAGTTATCTCTCAATATTAGTAAGTGTAACCTACTGCGTATAACAAAGCGAAAATCCCCATTACTGTACGAGCACAAAATAAATGCCCAGTCTTTGGAAGCGGTAACATCCGTCAAGTATTTGGGTGTGACTACTCGAAATGATCTCAAATGGAACGATCAGATTACACAAGTAACGGGTAAGGCGAACTCTAGATTGCGGTTTATTGGTAGAATCCTGAAGCGATGTAGTCCTTCAACAAAGGAAATAGTTTACAATACTTTAGTTCGTCCTCCGACTCAAAGGAAGGCCCTGGCACTACGTCATCAGTAGTTAGTGACGTCACAACGCCTAGGCATGCCACATGGCGTACGATCGTGAGTGTTGGTTGTGCAGTGCCGTTCCTTTTATGGTACTTTTGTGTTTTTTCGAACACAACAGTTACAGTGAGAGTTTTCACCATGGTGTATAAGTGTTGTGTTCCTCACTGTAACGGGAATTATCCAAATGGACCTAAGGTCCATGTGTTTTCGTTTCCTAACAACGAAAACCTTCGTCGTAAATGGATTGCCGCCATTCACAGGGATGCATTTACAACAACCAAATGTTCCAAAGTAAGTAAATCCGATAGTGTTCCATGTTTTCAGTGTTTATGGTTCTATATTCTTTATTTATACCTTTTGAAGACCTGTGCGATATTTTACCCAGGCACCACTACTGGTTTTGTGTCTTCAGGCTTACGTAGTAAACGAATTTTACCGGTCAGTTCAGCAACTAGTATTCACACTTGAATAGGCGAAATCGCGTTTTCTACATTATTTTTTATTTGCTCGAAGGCACGATTTATTTGACCTGCATGGAGGCAAAGACTGCTTTTTAGAGTAAAGATCATACAGTTAGCTGTGTTGTGACAAGTCAGGTTTTAGCAAAGATGTCAATTGAAAATAATAGTACGATGTGTAGATTCACAGTTATGAGCTCTAATACAATCGAATTAGTGTTCAACTTCAGTCATTATTTTCGAAATTAGTTTCAGGTATGCGAACTACGTTTTCCAAAAGAGGATGTTCTGAAACATACAGAGTGCTTTGATCAGAAAACTGGACGGAAAATAGTGGCTCCACTCTACACACTGCGACTTAGAGCTCAATCTGTGCCATCAATTTTTCCCAACTGTCCTCAACACCTGACAGTGATACAGAATAAACGAGAAGACCCAGAGGCAAGAAGAGTAAGATTGGACAACAGCGCTGTGTCTGCTGCAATATCTGAATCCTTGTGCACATATAAAATGTTCGATTAAAGGAGAAGATTCACAACATTTAGGGAATTTGTGGACTGTTTGGAACGGTAAACGTTTAGTGAATGTTGGACTGTGGTGCAGAAAAAGAAGTGTGTATTATTTGTTTTTATTGACACTTCAAATTTTGTGCCATTTTTACCAGTGTCCGCTTGTAAAACTTGTGATTCAGAGATAAATGTTTTTAAAGAACAAACAGCCTTAAAAACTGTAGGGAGTCACATTTTCCCGAAAAAGATTCAGGATATTGGTGAAGTGACTGTTATTTTGGAACTACTTGCAATGGTTCTTTATTTACGTAACCATTACAGCACTCCAACTACAGGTCTCGGTACTAGTAATATCGTACTACTTTTCTGCGAAGTAACAGACATATTTTTGTGACAATATTCACATTTGGTTTTATTAATGTGTAGGTACTCCGATGTATCGATATATGACAGTGATATGGTTCTTGTGTGTATTCATTTCTGTGAGACTGTCATAATCTTTGACTTGCTTGTAACCGCTTTGGCGCGAATGCGCACAGAACAGTCTCTGTTTCACTTTGCAGAAGTTAAGTTGTTACTTCGCTTTGTAAAAGAACAGTCAAGTCTTGTGTTTGGTTAATGTGGAAATTAAATATATGAAGAGTGATACAAAACTGTTTTCTTGATGATGTGACAATTAAGTAGAAGTATATGTGAATTTACAAGAAGTTTAATTAAAATGTGGATCGTGAACACCAAGTCAAAAATTATTTCTACCATACCATTGTTCTGATCTGGGATTGTTTGATCATTAAGAATTTCCTGAAAAACGCATTTGTTAGGTCTTCAAATATTGCTAAAATACAGATCTGGACCTTCTAGCAGTCAAAGTGAAATCACCCTAGAATCAACAAGATGAGCCATAACATCTTCAACGAAATCTACGTGGGAATCCCTTCAAGGTAAGTGCCAAAATTAATGATTTTTTACAGTGACTTCATTATTTCCATTCTGACGATACCATCCACAGTCAATAACTTTGTTGTTGCCCGATAAATCCAACATATGCTGCGTGAGCAACATCATTAATCTGATTTCTAACCTACTTTGAAAGTGGTGATATTGTTAGATACTCCTGTCCATAAGTGCCAATGTTCAAAGCACACAGGACAACATTAATGTAGTCTGTGATTTGTTGCAAACCATTGGTAAAGTTACAGAAGGAAAAGAGAGAATTGTAGCATTTCTAATGGAACAAGTTAGGCTGTTGACTGTAGCCCAAGAACGGTTGAGGTGTTCTCCTGAATATATTGTTTTCTGTGCTATATTATTTTCAGTTTCCCCACATACTTATAGGTTTATGAGAAAATCTCATTACATGTTTGTGCCACATCCTCGTACACTTCAAAAGATATGTTTAAAGTTTGATGCAAGCCCTCAGAAGGAACAGGTGGAAGATTAATTTCTTGCTTATGTTGAACAGAAGTTTAGTTATTTAAAGGCAGAGGACCATGTTGTTTCATTAATGATAGATGAGTTGCACATCAAACCATACTTGGGCTATAAGGGAGGCAATATTTTAGGGACTGCATTCAATGTTGCCACTGCAGCTAGTTCTGTATATGTTTTTATGATCCCAAGCCTTTTGTCTTCATTTAAAGCAGTTGTACATATTCTTCCTGTAAACACTCTTCAGGCATGTGATCGTTTTACATATGTTGGTATAACAGGCTTTCACAGTATTGGTTTTAAAGTGATTTGTGTTGTGACGGATAAAAATTCCATAAACAGAAAATGTATGGCATATTTCTCAACACTGCCAAAAAAGAGTGTGGTTTATCCCCATCCTTCAGACCCTCGTTCACCGTTATTTTTTATCACTGAGGGTGTGCATGTGTTGAAATGCATTCGAAACAAGTGGATCAACCAGAAAGATGCCCAGTAGGTCCCACATATCCAAATTTTGAAAACATGGACAACACTTTGTCATTAAAAGTTGCTTCATTTTGTACTCTGAAGAAACTCCATGCCTTGGAAAGTAAAACAATCATTAAGTACTTCTATGACTTGTGTATGTAAAATATGCTTTAAACGTTTTCAATCCATATGTTGTACAGGGGCTTCTCACTTTAGGCGAGGAACACAACCTGTATGAATATGAGAGTACTGCAGATTTTATTACTTTAATTGAAAATTGGTGGTCAGTGGTGAATGTACAAACGAAATACAAAGGTGAACGTTTGAAAAATTCACTTAAACACCCACAGACTTGTGACAGGAAATGAGAATAATTTCTTGTTTCTGAATAAGTTTTTGAACTGGCTAGATGTTTGGGACCAGATGGGGTTAAAGTACAACTGCCTTATATGAGACACCCACTGGGCACTATCAAACACCACTCGTGGCCTAATTGAAATGGCCAAGTACTGTATTAATGAACTTGGCTTCAAGTACTTTTTGCCAGGTAAAATACGGACAGTTGCTCTTAAGGCAAGGTTTGGCAATTACAGAACATATGCGGGTTCACAATACTTAGTATCATTGAGACAAGTCTTTGAAACTGAATGTAAGGTAAGACTTCAACACCTTCTACCATTGCAATCCAGTTGAATATTCACCTACATATGTAAAGGAAGTGGGGAAACGTCTTCCTCTTCTTACATATTTATCTGGATACTGTAATCGAATTGCTCTAAAGAGACTTAAGTGTGAATTTTGTGCTTCAGTTATGGTTTTGGACAGGGGAGCATTGCCTGAAACCAGTGCTTGTAATAATACTTAATAGCAGCTATGGACAGGGGAGGCCTGCTGTACCCACACTTGGATATGGTGAATGCTGTCATGCACAACTACATAACAGTACAGAAGCTAATTGAAAGTAGCAGGGAGACTGCATTCCTGAGACACAGCAATCAGAGAAAGCTTGTAATTAATTTGACAACTAACAGGGTAAACACATTAGGTTTCTTCCTACCACACTTCACTTGTAAAAAAGGACATTCTAAAGATAGAGTACTAAGTGAGATGTCACTTGTTTCTACAAATATTCTCCTCAATGATTATGTGAAGAAATTTAATGATTGTGATAATGCTAAAAATAAGAGGAAAGTACAGACTTTAACTTAAGAAGTATATGAATGTAATTGTAATTGTGTTATTACTATTAAAACAAAAGGAAATTGCTTTTAATTTTTTTCTTAGCTCTTACCACTCAGGGCACTGAAAATGTCATACATGGATAGAAGATTATGTTAAATATTGGTAAAAGAGTGGTAGGTCAAACATTGAAATTCATTTGAAGTACTAGGACAAACAAATTTCTGCTTCTGTTTTACATTAATGATTATGGTCCACCCTGACAAGAAAATGAAATTTATGCTGTACTACACCATAGGTTTTCAACACATACTATTCAAGTGACTTACACATGCAGTACACTATGTAATTCATTAAATCCCTTGTCAAAGCGTACATTGCTGTGCTTAAATTTCATAGTCCAACACCAACAGAGCTGTTGCTGTTTATGCATTACTGATACATTTTATAAGGAAATTAGTGTACACTGTGTTGCTTCTGCAACAAACTATGGCCACAATTGGGCTCTTCTGAAGGTTTTTTGGTTGATCGATGGTATTTGGAGCTTTGCAAGGTAATGAAATGAAATTTCTGGTCTCTGACACATTGTGGCAGAAGGAAGGAAGAAAGAAACAGAAACATGTATTTTATTTCTTAAAATTGTGTTGGCTTATAAAGTTTCTTCATTACACTGCAAGATATGAAAATGTAATTTTTATTGTGTACATTCTGAAGTGTTATCACATAATATGTTTTCTTCTCCATTACATTCATAATGGTAGTGTGTTTCTCCTCTTAACAAGAAAACATGATACTTGAGTTGATAAGTGAGCAACACATTTTGTATTCGGTTCCTTTTGCAACCAGTAAAATCATAATTCATCACACTTCTTAGCAAAGCGTATACTGCTGTACTTGAATGTCAGTTAACTTTTAGTTTGTTGCACAGTCACTGTATATTCTACAGTCCTTTTATCACTGAGAGATCTGAAAATGTGTTACATGCAGAGCGGGTTTCATAGCTAGTTTTTCTTATTAGTGAAAGAGTTGTATGTCAAAAGTTTAAATGTGTATGAAGTGTTAGCACCTAGGACTACTTTTATTATACTCATAATGGTGGTGTCTCCCTCTCTGACACAGGAAAATGTGAAACTATTTGCGGTAGTTTACCAACACACATTGTTCTGAGAGATTTCTGCAATCAATTAATTGTGCAATTCATTATACTTCTTAACAAATAGTGTCCTTCTGAACTTAAATTTCCACCTTGTTTAAGGATTGACATACAAAAAACTCCATGGTCCCGCATCAACAGAATTCGTGCTTCTTTACCTTATTTGTAAATCTGAGGAAGTTACGTTTGTACTGGGTTGCTTTTACAAGAAACTGTGAACATATTGGTGCTCCTCTTTAGGTATCTTGGTTGACTATGGCGTGAGGAGCACTGAATGTTAATGAAATATCTTGCGATTGTACACGTTGGGGAGGGGGTGGGGGACAGAAAAAGAGGCAAGAGAGAGATACTTGTTTTATCAAATAAAATTGTTTTATCTTATAAACTTTCTCCTTTCAGTTGCAAGAGGGGAATATTTATCTTTTCAAATGTGTGTGTTTAAGAAAGTTTAAGCTCAGCAGTATTTTCGATGTATGAAGCTGTTTTGTTTCCTGTTTAGAATTGCTTTCGTTGAAAACGATCGTAATCTAATGACTGGCAACAGCTGGACATTTACACATGTAAATTAGTTCACATTTCCAGTGACGATGACAAACGAAAATAAATAAATAAAAGAAAGGAATTCATTGTAACGGGGTGGGTTAAGTTTTGATAACAAAATGGATTAAGTAAATATAGTTACTTGAATGTAAAATTTCCGAAGCTTGCAATGGGGCAAAACATCTTCTCATATTGATCTACGTTTGTTTCGACAGGATTCAGTAATACAGAACTATGATCTTCATTTGTAGCTTTATGATAGTAAGAAAATCTTTCATCTAAATATAACTACAGTATCCAAAACAATACCAAACATTCTGTCCAAAAATAAGAGATTTATAGTGATAAGCACGCCCAGGCGTTTCTGCCTGCAAGAGACCTGGCGTTCGCCGTGTCTAGCTGACGTGACGTTGAGAACAAGCGCCGAGGCCTTCCTTTGAGTTGGTGTTGGTGGAACAGAGGAGGGATGGGGTAATATGACTTTGGCGCGAATGGTGCCCTCCGTCACGCACCGCTTTTTGGCTAGCGGAGTATATATGTAGATGTAGATATGTACGTGTTTAACTTACAGCAGAAAGGAACTCAAAAGTTCTTCCTTCTGTGGGATGTAATGTTCGCCATGGGTTGATAAACTCTTTCGTTAAATTTTCAACCATTTTTATTTTATATATTGATCCACGTCATCGTCAAACGGTAACAAAACAGAAGCTTTATCAGTCAACTACCATAAATACTGGCCTCTCTTCTTGAAAACTTATTTTGAGGTGCTTTAATCAATTTTTACGTAAGCCTACCATCGACATCAAAAACCACAGTCCTTGGTAGTGTGCTATTACTGCCAAAATAAATTGAATCCATGGCATGACACAGTGTATCACGATGAACAGGCAAACATCTAACAGCGCTGCTGCCTTATCCTTGCTCGTAATTTAATATTGAACACAAGCTAATGATATTTTTACGGAATAAATACTCCCGCCTTCCATATAGCTTGGTATATTGAACATGGAGGTCGAATTTCAAATTTTCTGCATATCTCTACATAAAAATATTACAGAAATCTATGTAAACCCTCGATAATCATCTATGAGTAATTCTTTAGTCAGTTCAATTCGGTAAAACTCAAGCAGACTGTCAGTTTCGGACGCAGTCAAGTGCTATGCGACCTTTTCTTTATGGGACTACAGGATTTGTTGCTGCTTGACAGAGTTTTTATTCTAACACGCTTTCTAACAATAATTGATACACGTGGTGGCTGCAAGCAAAAATAACTATATCTCTGTTACAGTTTTGTTCAAGAAGCATACAGGAACGACCGATTAATCGATATGACCCCTTTTTTAAGCCATAGTATCACAACAAAGAATTATTACTTTATCTTCGAGATGGCAGTCTACAACCGCGTTACGAAGAGCTTGCACCTGTTGGCATCCTGAAGAGCTTTCTAGCCATGACACAGTAGTAAGTTGTCGTTATTCAAATATGAAGTAACTATTGGAAGACAGTCTTCTTTTGATTTTTTATCATGTAAAGCAGGCAACAGTTTGCCATCCCAGTGATCAGTTATTCAAAAATTGGTACTTCGTTCTGAAAATTAGTTTTTATAGCTGCTGCACGCTCTTTACGTTATTCTGTACGAATTCTTTGAATCGAGAACTTACTTGTAGGTAATTAATCAGTATTATATCCAAGTGCCTAAATGTAGCTTCAAGCATACAAACTGAAACTTTCATACGTAACCAGCACCTATCTAGTGCTACTAATTTTGGACTAATGAAAATTTTCCGCATATTGTTTTACATGTTCCGAGATGTATGTTCTCGAACAGAGATGGATAATCTTCTTGTCAGTCCATGTCATTTTCATTAGAATCAGAGGATGAGTTTTGTAATAGTTCATAAGATGACGTCGGAGGCAAGGATATGATAGACATATAGTGAGATTTGTAGTTTCATTGATATTTAAGGTCGCTTCACTGATATCATAAAATAAAACTGCCAAAACTTACTTAAGGTTGCTTCACTGATATCATAAAATAAAACTGCCAAAACTTGCTATTAGAGGGCAATTTTGTGCCTTTTATTTGATGTTTTATGCCGTCTAAAAAACATACACTTCGTAGAAGTACTACAAACAGTGTGTTAACTTCTAGATGTCAGACGACTCCCTAGTCCAGAATCGGCAGAAGTCGGTAAATATACGACGGCTTTGGCGGATAGTCAATGGTTTCTGGCTGCAGCGAACATTAGCTAGCTGACAGTACTGTGTGAGGTAGCCAGCTGTTGTCTGCTGCGTTACTTCGTTGCAGCTCTCTGTATTTAGTACTGTTTCCTTTCCTTGCGGTAAGCGTACATAATTGCTCCAGTTAGAATGTGTAATAAACACGTCAGTACGTATGACGATTTTCAGTTCCGTTTACGAACAGCGATTTTTTACTTCCGTGCATGACTTCTGCTTTCGCGGAAGAATGTAACGTAGTTTATGGTGCCAGCACTGCAGGGGTGACTTACAGTTAACACACTGAGATTCCACCGACATGTTAACTGATTGATAACAAGCCGTTTACAGACAATGTAAAAAATATTTACAAACACGTCAACGCAATACTGCACTTTTGCCTTACTTAACAAGTAGTGACAGGTTTCAGTACAAGTCGGCACGGATTACCGAGGTCCTACGTTTACGAAACT
Source organism: Schistocerca piceifrons (assembly GCF_021461385.2). Classification (NCBI taxonomy): domain Eukaryota; kingdom Metazoa; phylum Arthropoda; class Insecta; order Orthoptera; family Acrididae; genus Schistocerca; species Schistocerca piceifrons. The sequence goes on along the minus strand of NC_060139.1, from coordinate 496,936,187 downwards.
TTATTTACAATTGTTTCTCACATCGCATGAATAAATTAAGAGGATATGCGTTCGACAAAAAACGACTTCGATTTTTTTGGACACCGTAGCTGCCATTAAATAAAGATTGTCCGTTTCTGGGTAATTACTTTGACGACAATTTCGATATTTGATTCAGGGTGACTCACATGTTCAAAAGGTGATGGAAGCAAAGCGTTTTGCAAATTGTGTAAATGCACATTATAGGCACATAAAAAAGATTTGTCTAACCATGCAGACTGTAAGAAGTATTTACAGGCCCTCAAATTTTCTCAAGTCGGTTGCGGCATCATTTTATGGTGCAAATATACCTAGAGAGAGAAAAATATCAGAGCTGAAAATGGCGGTATTCATTGTGGAGCATTGTTTGGTATCAGCAGTAGACCATCAGGGAGATCTGTTGCCACCTTTGGACAAGTTATCTACTGTTCTCAGTGGAATGAAGAGGCCCCACATTAAGAGGGAAGGGCTGTTTAATAATCTGATTCCACCATGTTTGCTTCAGGAGCTCTATCAAGACGATAGTCATTATTCGATGATAATAGATAAGAGAGCATCCAAATTGAGACCAAGAAAATGCTGTGCGTCATTGTGCGTTATTTTATTCAAAACACGAGAAAGGCAATAATGATGTTTTATATACTGTTGGAAATAGGAGGTGGTGATGCTAAGTCTTTAGCTAATGCGATTAAAAATCAAGTGGCTACAGATGGCCTTGATTTAAATAAGTTAATAGGTATGGGTGTCGACGGAGCTAATGTAATGGCAGAAGAGCATCATTCATTCTCTTCAGTTTTGAAGGAATCTCTGCTCCATCTTCCTTCTCTCAGATGTGTGTCACACTCATTGCATCTTGTCGCAGAAAACGCTTGCAAAGTATCACCTTCGCATTTAGCATACACCGTTTGAGAAGTTCACAACTGGTTTTCGTGCAGTACCAAGCATCAAACTGAATATTCTCTGCTGCATGAACCACTGACCGGAGAGAAACCGCTTAAAATAGACAAGTTGTCAGGGACGCGCTGGCTAGAGCCATTACTAAAATTCTAGACCAATGGGATGTTTTAGAGCCTCACTTTAAATTGGCCAAGGATAAACAAAGATGCTATATTGCTGGTGAATTACATCTTATGCTATTATCAAAAGCCAATAAATTATATTTTATATTTATGAAACACCAACTAAAAGCGGTCACCGACTGTAATCCCCTGTTTAGGGCTGATAATGCTGAACCTCTTAATCTGTTATCAGACCTACATACTTTGCTGCTGATCTATCTGTCAATTTTAGTTCCACCAGGATGATTAGATAATAGCAAGAGATAAGATTTGACAGGCTTCAATTTCAAGAATTATGTAATGAACATTGAATGCATCAATTTAGGATTGAATTGCAATGATGTGACAGGTGGCATTGACCAGAAAGATTTAATAGTTATAAAAGAGTGGTGTGTATAATTTCTTTGTTAATTATGCCAAGAAATTCAGGGAACGATTCCAAACAAATCCAAAGCTTTTGGAAAAAATTGCCTGTTTCGCCCCTGACTAGGCTACTAGCCGAGTGCGGACTGATGTAGGAAATATAATGACAAATTTTAAAGAACAGCTTGGAGCTGACAATGTTGACAGTGCTTTGGATTAATGACGAGTGCTCCCTTTCCAACAATGGAACAAGATTAATTCAACAGCAGAGGCATTTTGGGGCGAAGTGTCGGCCTTTGAAGATGCTGATGGAGAACGGAAATTGGCGACTATCAGCAAGTTGGTGACGGGAGTTTTGAGCCTCCCATTCTCCAGTGCTAGTGTGGAGAGAGAATTCTCCACAATGAATGTGGTAAAAGACAAATTGAGAAACAGAATGCACACAAGCACATCGGATCACATAATTAGAGTGTGGCACAGTTTGAAGAATGAAGGGTGTAATAAATTCGAGTCAAGTACTAAAATGCGTAGCAGATTTAAGTCAGAGAATGTATATAATACTCACAACGATGTCAACGTCATGTCACTAAGGCCGTAAAAAAACTTATCATACCTGTTTTATTGTTTTATTCCGCTGTAAATGATAATGAAAATTCTTTATATCAGTACAATAATTGTAGTAGATTAAAGCACTCCGTCTTCAGGCCACAAGTGGCCCATCGAGACCATCCGACCGCCGTGCTATCCGCAGCTGAGGATGCGGGCAGGAGGGGCTTGTGGTCAGCACACCGCACTCCTGGTCGTTATGTTGGTTTTCTTTGACCGGAGCCGCTACTATTCGGTCGAGTAGCTCCTCAGTTGGCATCACGAGGCTGAGTGCACCCCGAAAAATGGCAACAGCGCATGGCGGAATGGATGGCCATCCATCCAAGTGCCGGCCACGCCCGACAGTGCTTAACTTCAGTGATCTGGCGGGAACCGGTGTATCCACTGCTGCAAGGCCGTTGCCCATAGTAGATTACATTTCACATAATTTCATTCATTGTACCATGTAATATGATATCTTTATGATAATAAATCATTGTACTATAATTTTTATGGCAGAGAAAATTTACCTTTTGTATTGGTAGATGCTTAAGAGACTAAAAATGTTTTAATTAAGCTGCCGTAATTGTACTTTTGTCAGTCACTAAGCCATGAAATAGATCTTTTATCTATTTCTAAAGTTTCTGTAGCATCTAACAGTAAACCAATAGGACAATGAAAAAAATATGATGAAAGCAAATGTGGCGCACGTAGACCATGCTTTTCATTTTTCTGGTTAGGTTACGGGTTTTTCTTTACAAATTAAAAATTTTAGTTCATGTAATACATTTTTTTGATACATATACAGGACCGTCAGAAGTAGTTTGAAAAGTTTTTATGGGTGTTCCAGGGATGGTTGTGTTGAGAAATAATTATTAACAAAAACTTTCGGTATGTTGCGCTGTTCCCGAGTTGTTCGCTCAAATTCAAGCGGCCCGCCATAGGTGGTCTCATCAAACGAGTCCTTCGTTTGGTTTCCTAAAACCGAACAACAGAGCGATACAAAAAATGCAAGTAAGGATCGAACCCGAGCCACAGGCTGAGCAGTCTTACGCATCATCTTCTAAGCTATTAGAACATCTGACACTATACCTTGCAGCCTGGATGAATCTACACGCGCAGGGATCTGATTGGCCTACTTCAGTATGAAATAAGTCTGAAAGGGCGTAACGTAAGCATTATTTCCTTTATAATTATTTCCCAGCACAATCTCCTATTCAACGCCCTTACAAGTTTTTCAGACTGTTTCTGAACAACCTGTATATGCAGGGCTGTTCAGCTGCCACTACTGACGTCTTTTATGCAACCCGCCTTACGTATGTATCAGGAACAGAATCCAGACAGGCGACAGCCAAGTAATCTATTACGTTCCCTCTAAGAGCTTGGATCGACTGTTAGCATACAGAACCAAACCATAAAAAATACAAGTGAGGATTGGCCATAAGTTACGCTGTGTTTTTGGACAAATATATACCTAACATCTACCATTCTTATCCCAGCGCCGCCAATTTTTCTTTATGTAATTAGCAGTGTATCATACAGGATCTGGATGTCTTTCTAAGTTTATTCCGTTTATAGCACTTAAACATCCGTAAAGAGACATTGTCGTATGAAGTATGTTTCACCATCGTAAACAACGAAATTAACAGGCGATATCAAAATGGAAAATGTGGAAGTAAAGACTTTTCAAAGTAAAACCCGGTGAAAAGATTAATATATAACTTGCCGCTTTAATGGGCTAAAGTAATTTCATAACCGAAATTTATATAATAGGTCTAAGATGTTGTCACGTACTTTCCACTTATTCTGCAACGTTTTGGCATTGTGCATCAAATATTCAGAGTGAACTGACGAACAACATTGTTCTGTCATGCGTGGTTGCATAAAACGACATCAGTAAGGACAGCTGAATGACCATGTATGTAAGTATGGTATATAATTCAGAGTTGTTACATGATCTATGAGAAGTCCTTTTTTATGATTACCGTTTGTTGAAACACCCGCCCACTTTTCCCTCCCTCCTTCCTAATTAAATCCTGGTACACCAATGATCTGTAACCGAAAATTACCATCAATTCAACTAAAATACTACTAAAATCAGAAGTACATGTAAAAATATTTACCTCAAGGGATAGTTAAAATTTCATTTATTGGTACATCTACTTGCTGAATGGCATCATACGTAATGCACCTGCATCTACAGTAATATTATCGCAGCAAAAGTTTAGTAGCTTCATGGTGCAGTGGGCATGGTGCTATGTTATTGCATGGAGGATCGTGAGTTCAAAACTCACCTGGATTGCACTACTTTAATTTCTATATTTCGTAGGAGTACAGTCTAGAAGTATCCGCAAATGTCAAGAATCATTGTACTGGAATGTTCTGTAGCTGTATATATACTGTATGTGTTCTGGCCGGAGGCAGTTTGCTCCGCGCTCTTGCATGTGCAAATGCTGAATAAACCTTCGTTAAGTGAAGTTAGTGTTCGTCATTCGTCTAATTACACCTTCTTCCAGGTGACTTTATTTTGGAGGAGGCGCCGGGTATTGGAACTTGTGATAGCGCACATTATCGACGACACAGTGGCTCCCATCAGGCCACGACAGAGCCGCCGTTTACGTGGTGAGAAACCCGGGTTCGAGCCATATTCAACAGATCGCAATCTATCGGAGACAGAAGAAGAAGAGGACGTTACGATGACAGCAACTGTGTGTCACCACATGAGACATCTTTCCAGGTTCTCTGGTGACGATGGGCAAGATCCAAACAAGTGGCTGAATGAACATGTAGCCAAATTTAACAAATGGGATGACACCGTGTGTTTGGCTAACGTATTTCTCCACTTGGAGGGCACTGCCAAGCAGTAGTATGAGAACTACGAGGAGAAGTTCACAAACTGGGAAGTATTTTGGCGGCACACAACGACAGAAGTGCAAGGTTGAAGATAAATTAAAGTCCTGGGCACAGCGTCCATAAGAAACTACAGCATCCTACATTCAAGGCGTCTTGCAGCTGGGTAAAATAGTGGATCCTAGAATGAAGGAGGAAGATAAGGTTGGACATCTCATGAACGATATTGCTGCGGACAAGATCAAGCCCTCCTCCTGAAGGAGGTTTCGACAGCAGATCACTTCATAAAATTTTGCCAGTATATCGAGACAATGTGTCAAAAAAGAATTACGTGCAAAAAGTTTGAACAGCTTCAAAACGTCGTATCGATGTCTGTGATGGAGAAAGCAACTGATTTCACAAGTGTTCTTCGTAAGATAGTGAGAGAGGAAGTTCAGAAGGCACTTGGGATGTATGGCGAGCAAAAAACCGAGACGCTTCAAGAGGTCATAAGGGAGGAAGTGGAACAGACATTGAACCCAATCTCTCGTCCTTCATTTCCTTTTAAAACGGTGAAAAGTCGAGACCGAGGTGGAGTTACATTCCTACAATGCCACATGAAGAACCTGTTTGGTCACCAAGAAAGACTGACGCTGGAGGACCCAGGATAACCAACCAGTATGTTTGCACGGTGGACGACCGGGACATGTGGTGCGCTATTGTCGAGAAAGGCGGCGGATATTTGATGACGCCCGCGCCAGAAGACAGCAGACCGATCTTGGCCGACGCCAACTCCGGGACGACGAAGATGAACAAGAAGATTTGGGTGCAGGACGACTTAGGTCACCATCGCCGCAAGCTAGCCGCTGGGGAGGACGCTCCCCAACACGCCAATCAAGGTCTCCATCGCCATTTAGAAGCTCCAGCCGATCACCTAGCCTCCGCAACCTGGAAAACTAAAGGGTGCGACCTTCCTTGGAGGTGAGGCCGCAGAAGAGAAAAATTCTCTGCCGTCGATCGCTACAAAAATGATAGGAAACTACGTGGATATCCAGATGGATGGCCGACCAGCCCAAGCTCTTGTGGGCTCTGGAGCATCATATTCAGTCATTTCGGATAAGTACGTCGCCAATTGCAGAAAACCATATTCGTCGACAGCAAAACATCTCTGCTGAAGGTAGTTAATGGGAAATATTTAAAACCTACAGGAAGATGTACCATTCGTGTATGTGTAAGTGGCCATACACAGCGCTTAGAATTCATTGTCTTACAAGAGTGTAGTAATGATGTCATTCTCGGATGGGACTTTTTGAAAGCTTCTCAGGCAATTATAGATTGTGGTTACTCGAAGATTATTCTAGACGAGATGAGATACTGTGGACAGGAAGATGCGCATCCGAGTGTGTGGCGACTATGTGTGCTGGATGAAGCGATCATTCCTGCAGTCAGCGCTAGAAAGATAACTGTCATGTGTCATTCCATGCATCAACCGATGGGTCTTGAAGTGCAATGTAAGAGAAGCATACCACTGAAGAATAACTACGTCATCCCAGCCTCAGTCGTCTCGTTTAATAACGGATTCGGTGAACTGTAGATAGTTGACTGTCGCCAAGAACCGCAGATCCTTCCAAGAGGCATGTGCGTAGCAAACGCTGAGCCGTTAATTGAAGAACAGCTGAGTGTCATAGGAACCTCCCATGCCGAGTCTGTGGGCGAAATTAGCGCTACCACTACGAGACAAGATCTTCTAGCTCGACTATCACTAAGGAACAACAAAAGAAGCTACTTGCCATTCTTCAAGAGTTCTCTGAATGCTTCAATCCACAGGTCAAGAGCAACTTAGACAATTCAGTGGTGAAGAACCGGATTAGCACTGGAGACCATCAACCAATAAGCCAGAGAGCATACTGTGTGTCAGCAATGGAACATCGAATAATTCGCTACGAGGTAGAGAAAATGATGAAGAATTACATCATTCAGCCTTCGTAGAGCCCATTGTCGTCACCAGTGGTTCTCATCAGGAAGAAGGATGGCAGTTGGCGCTTTTGTGTTGATTACAGGAAGCTTAATAAGATAACTGAAAAAGACGTTAAATCTCTTCCACAAATTGACGATACACTAGATTGTCTGAAGGGGATAAATTTTTCTCAACCATGTACTTGGGATACTGGCAGATTGAAGTAGATGAGGCTAATCGTGAGAAAACTGCATTCATCACCCCTAAGGGCCCGTATGAGTTTGAGGTAATGCCGTTTGGTTTGTGTAATGCACCAGCAACTTTTGAACGGATGATGGATAATCTTCTAAGGTACCTGAAGTGGACGATGTGTCTTTGTTATTTAGATGACATTATAGTGTTCTCAGAGACATTTGATGAACATATAAAAAGACTGAGGGCCGTTCTTAAGTGTCTCCAACAAGGAGGACTGAAACTTAATCCAAGAAAGAGCTCTTTGGAGCAAAAGAAATCAGAATACTTGGACACCTCGTGTCAAACGAAGATGTGCAGCCATACCCAGAAAAGGTGAGATCTATAACGGAATTTCCTATTCCTGAAAGTATTAGAGATGTGAGAAGCTTTTTCGAATTATATTTTTATTACTGTCGTTTTATCAAAGACTTTTGTATCAAAGCCAGGCCACTCCAAGAATTGTTAAAAGCTGATGCTAAATTTATCTGGGATGGTTCTCAACAAGATTCTTTTGATGTGCTGCGAAAAGCTCTGATGACTGACCCTTTACTTCGTGTGTATGATGAGAGAGCATCTACAGAACTACACATACATGCCAGTGGATATGGGATCGGTGCTATTCTGGTGTAATTTTCGGATGGAAAAGATAAGGTTATAGCCTATGCTTCTATGACACTTACAAAAGCCGAGAGAAACTGCTCAACTACATAAAGAGAATGTCTTGCTGTGATCTGGGCCATGTGCAGAATTCGACAGTATCTCTATGAAAGGCCATTCACAGTTGTTACAGACCATCATTCACTTTATTTGTTGGCCTTAAGGATCCAACAGGACGACTCGCCAGGTGGGTACTATGCCTTCAAGAGTATGACATTACCATAGTGTTAAAAAGTGGATGAACCAAGATGCCGACTGTCTCTCAAGAAACCCTGTGCAAGACCAACAAGACTTGGATGAATATAGTGACTGTCTCGCTGCACTCCAGGATCTCTCTGCTGAGCAGAAAAAGGACGCCACGATATCTCAAATTATGCCTGCCTTAAATTGGTCAGAGGATGTGAAAGGACAATTTAAGGTAGTTAATGGATTACTTTGCAAGAAAAACTTTGATCCGTTTGGAAAGACGTGGCTACCAGTGATTCCCAAACACATGCGCTTAAATGTTCTAAAGAAATTCCATGACATATCTGAGGCCGAACATGTAGGATTTATTAAGACATACAATAGAATCCGCTGGAGATTTTTCTGGCCAGGTTTATTTAGGAGTGTCTGTCACTATGTGTCGCCAATTCCACCAGTCAAAACGCCTTTCCAGCGTGTTGGGATTGACCTCCTCGGTCGATTTCCAACGTCTGCTGGTGGCAATAGATGGATTATTGTTTGCCCTGATTATCTGACATGCTACGCCATTACAAAAGCCGCGAAAACAGCCGAAGCGTCCTAGTTAGCCAAATTCATTGTGGAAGATATTGTATTGATACATGGTGCCCCATGGTCGTTAATTACGGATCGAGGGGAAGTTTTTCAATCGAATCTTGTGACAGAGATAAACCGTCGGTGCTACATTACTCATCACATGACCACTGCCTACCACCCGCAAAGTAATGGGTTTACTGAACGCCTTAATAAGACCTTGGCCGACATGCTATCAATGTTCGTCAATGTTGAACAGAGCAACTGGGATGAAGTGCTACCTTTCGTGACGTTTGCCTACAACACCGCCAAACGAGACACCACAGGATTTACGCCATTTTTCCTGGTGCATGAGCGTGAGGCGACTACGACAATAGACACTGTGTTTCCGTTACATCCTGATGATGTGAACGACGACTACATCGGCCAGGTGTTAACCAGAGCTGAGGAAGCCCGGCAGTTAGTTCAGTTAGTTCGACTCCAGACGCAGCAGGCTCAAGAAAACGATCGCCAAAGGTAAGACACGAGCCACAGCCCTGTTGTCTGCCAGCCTGGTGTCCTCGTCTGGATCTTCACTCCTGTTCGGAAGGTTGGTCTCTCTGAGAAGCTCCTCAGGCGCTACTTTGGACCTTACAAGGTTGTAAGACAGTTGTCTGATGTTACTTATGAAGTTGAAGATTTCGACCCCTACACAAGACGATGAAAGATCAGAGATACGGTCGATGTCCTTCGAATGAAGCCCTATAAGGACCTTGCAACCCATGATAAATTCGAAGCTCCAGCGACAGGCAACAAGCGGAAACGTGACGAAGAGTGTAGCGGCAAAATAAGTTCTAAGAAGATCACCGCCAGGGCGAGAATCAATCATCAAGAGTCGGAGTATGCAGGACCGATCACTCGTTCCCGGTCTAGGACGACGTAACACCGAGACGTTGTTCTCTTAAGAAGGGAGCAACGTCCACGAAGAAGCTGAGTAGCTCTGTGGTCTGTGTGGATATGATACTGAACTGTTGTATGGGTTCATCAGTTCAAATCTCACTTAAACTGTACAATTTTAATTTCTGTATTCGGTGCGAGTACATTCTAGAAGTATCCACAAATGTCAAGAATCATTGTATTGGAATGTTCTGTAGCTGTATATATAATGTATGTGTTCTGACTGAAGGCAGTTCGCTCCACGCTCTTGTATGTGCAATTGCTTGTTAAACCTTCGTTAAGTGAAGTTAGTGTTCATCATTCATCTAATTACGCCTTCTCCTATTTGACAATATCATTAAATGTTACAGTGCACAAGCACACTCAGAGACATAGAAATCGACAATGAGAATGCCTTAAATCATGTCCAGTGATTGCAGCGCAGAATTCAATTGAGATCACTTGTAGTAAAACATAATACTATAAACTTAATACACATACCAAAAGAAGTTTTGCACCTCCCAGGTTCCCAAAACTCCTGAAGATAAACATTGCCTATGGATATTGTATCACAGAGGAAGTCCCTTTGACTGTTCAGAGATGTCACTAATCCCGCCCAAAGATGTAAACAATCATGCATAAGCTGTGCCTATTAGACGGAAGGGTTCCGGCAGCTGATGATTTCCAGTCATTCCACCAGGAAGGAGGTACACAGCTCGTGTTGCCTGTCGTTCAACCATGCCTACACAGTGAATACCGCGGTTCGATCGCGTCCGCATTGTTACTTTGTCCAGGAAGTGCTCTCAACAATGGGACGTGTCCAGGCGCCTCGGAGTGAACCAAAGCGATGTTGTTTGGACATAGAGGATGGACAGAGACACAGGAGCTGTTGGTGACATATCTCCGTCAGGCCACCCAAGGGCTACTACTGCAGTCGATGGCTGCTCCCTACGAATTTTGGCTCAGAGGAACCCTACAGTAACGCCACCATGTTCAGTAATACTTTTCGTGCAGCCACAGGACGTCGTGTTACGACTCAAAACTGTGCGCAATAGGCTGCATGATGCGCAACTTCACGCCGGATATCCAATGCAAGGTCCATCTTTGCAAACCACGACACTAAGCAGCACGGTATAGATGGGACCAATAACATGCTGAATGGACCACTCAGGATTGGCATCATGTTCTCTTCACCAATGAGTGTCGCATATGCCTTCAAACAGACAATCGTCCGAGACCTGTTTGGAGGCAACCCAGTCGGGCTGAACGCTTTAGATATACTGTCCAGTGAGTGCAACAAGGTGAAGGTTCCCTGCTGTTTTGGGTTGGCATTATGTGGTGCTGATGTACACTGCTGCTGGTCATGGAAGGCGCCATAATGGCTGTACAATACGTGAATGCCATCCTCTGACCAATAGTGCAACCATATTGGCAGCATATTGGCATGGCATTAGTCTTCATGGACAACAATTCGCGCCCCCATCGTCCACATCTTGTGAACGACTTCCTTCAGGATAATGACATTGCTCGACTAGAGTGTCCAGCTTGTTCTCCAGACATGAACTCTATCGAACATGCCTGGGATAGATTGAAAAAGGCTGTTTATGAATGATGTGACTACCCAACCACTCTGAGGGATCTACGGCGAGTCGCCATTGAGGAGTGGGACAATCTGGACCAACAGTGCCTTTATGAACTTGGGATGGTATGGCGCGACGAATACAGGACGTGCTACTGTGTATGAGAGGTACTGGTGTGTACAGTAATCTGGACCACCACCTCTGAAGGTCTCGCTGGATGGCGTTACAGCATGCAATGTGTAGTTTTCATGAACAATGTGATGTCGATCTCTATTCCAATTTTCTGTACAGATTCCGGAACTCTCGGAACCGAGGTGGTACCAAACTATTTTTGATGTGTGTAGTTTACTTACCTATTACTTCAAAAGTACACAAATCACGAGTACAGCAATAAATGTAGTACACCACGTATTACGAGACTCGACTTGTCGACGGCTGAGAATTCACGGGTGGAAATTAATTGTTGAACAATGTCTATGATTTTAGGTGCTTTGACATCGATGCATTAGCGATGTATCGCCATTCAAAATGTCGATGGAAACCTCATCTTCGTGGTGGAAACGTCGAAGTTTTCGAAGCATCGATGTATCGTTTGCAACCCTAGCAGAGGAGCAGGAGCAGCAGCACTGCAGCAGGCAGTAGCGTATGGCGACCGTGGAATCCTGTTGGGCTGTGAAGTGCTGGGTGTGTTGTTTTACTGTACGTCTCTTTCGCCACCGCGTAGTATTTGCTTTGCGTCAGACCATGGAGAGTAAGTGCTGTGTACCAGGCTGTACTGGCTGCTACCAAATTGGCGAAAAGATATGTCTTAAAATTTGCAAAAGACGCCGGACTGAGGATGAAAAAACTCTTGCTATTGCACTCGAGAACTTTCCACTAGAACATTCTGAGACAGGTACTATAAAGTTTTATTTATAACAAAAAATGACGTTTCATCTCACCTCGTATGTGCTGTAAGTAACAATAAATTATAACCACAAAGGCTCCATTATCAGTGCACAGCTTTGTTGAAAGTATTATGCAAACGACTTTCGTTGTTGAGATGTCTATTGTTTCAATTGTACATAAATCTATGTGTGACAATGTCTGTAGCTTAATTAATTACAGCTCTGTACAGTGATTGTGATCCAAAAATTTTTGCGTTTGATGAGTAGCTTATTATGAATAACAAAATAATTTTAAGGTTGTGGAAAAGCAATGATCCAGGTTTGCTATCAGAACTGTTTCGCATACTTTTCCTAATGTGAAATCTCATTTATTTCATTTCAATTTTTTTCTGGAATAATTTTCTTCTCGCTTTCTTTCCAGATTTATGAAGAAAACTGAAGCCTGAATGATCCCATTCTCGAAAATACTGCAGATACCTGGAAAGGAGTAACAGTTCCTTTGGAAAAACCTGGATTGAAGGAAGGTGTCTTGTTGTATTAGTTACCGAACTGTACCAGTTATTTGAATTGAACAAAAGATGTGCAACGGGTACCCCAAGTCAAAGAAAACAAGGGATGGAAGGTGGTGGTTATGGGTTGAGAATGACTATATCGGAAAGCATAGAAACAGCTTCTGCAAAAAGGTGAAAAATTCGGTTTTCACGGTTATGATGAATTTGTGAGAGAAACTGAAAATGTTACAGGGAGTGAAGTGAAGTGAGAAAATAATATGTACCGAACGTGTACCTGAATTTTGAGACAGCTCCACCTGATATTAGATTCCTAAGTTTGCCCGAGCCTCAGTGTTAAACTGTGTATTCCCTAGGGACTTAGTAGTGTAATTAAAGTTGAAAGTGTTTTGAAGTTATGTAGAGATTTAATTAGTGACAGAGAAATGATTTGCACAAGCCATTCCTTCCTTCTTGAAATTTTAGCAGTTACAGAAGGTAAGAAAATATATGATTCTTTCATTTCTGAAGTCGCAAATTAAATTTACTTAAATCCAGTACTCGTCATAAATTTGATCTAGTGTGTATGATTCTATGTTCTTTATTGTTTCTCTACATACCTTTTAAGGTTTTGAAGATGTCTAGTTTCGTCATTTTACCATATCCAAATTCATTAAGGGAAGAAAGCTGTAATAAAAATGTGAACCTAAGGAATCCTAAACCACATGAACTATTTGTGATGTCTGCTAGATGAGATTCACATCAAGCTGTATGTAGATTTTAAGGCAGATGATGATACTGGAATTACTTTAGATACTGTTGATATACCATTATTGAAAGCATTCTTTATTCCTATAAAAATGTTGTGTATGCATTGGCTCTGAAGAAGCTGCAAAAAGCTTGTTTAAACTAGCAGTAGGTGTAGAAGCTGATGGGTTTCAGACTCTTTCAATTGTTGCAGATGATGATCCATTAATAGGTTTGCAAATCCAATGCAAGCAGATTTTGTGTACCCATCCTGCAGATAGTAAAAGATCTATTTTTTCTACATAACAGTATTCATGGTTCTAAGTGTGTGTGAGGCAACTGAATAAATGTGAAGAAACAGTCATACATTTTGTTTTGCAGATTTTGAAAATCCTAATAGTGTTAGATATGTGTCTTTTGCTGCAGCTAGGGAAATATGATATAAAAAGACAAAAGCTACTAAAATGTAGTTGTGGAATGACAGCGAAAGCTCTCTGGCCTTCATCTTTAGAAAGGCAATATGTTAAACTGATCACCCTAGTGTTCAGTGATTGTCAAAAGTAGCTTGGTTGACTTGGGGCAGGGTACAGCTAAATTTATAAATTGTATTAGGATGGGTTAGGATTGGATGTCATATTAACAGCATCTCTGAAAGGAATGCACTGTAAGTAAGAAATGCAGAAGCCTCTGACCAATAAAATAGCAGACGTGTTGTAGTTCCCTAGATAAATTTATTACTTTGTTAGACAAATGAAGGAGTTTAAGTTCAGGGATGGTAGACTGTCCCTAGAAACACACAAAACACTGGCACGCTATGTATAGATTAAAGTTTGTGACTCAATACTGTAGCAAAGTGGTAAATGTGTGTGTGTGTGTGTGTGTGTGTGTGTGTGTGTGTGTGTGTGTGTTTGTTGTAATTTCAGTATTAGTAATGATGAACTCAAAAATATTGAATTCAGTGTCCCACTCTTAACATATATTCCTAGTTACTATTGCCTTTCATGATAGTTGGTAGCTCTATGATGACTCATAAGCATTTAATGACAGTTGGATGGAGGAAGCTTGAAATTCCCATGTGAATTTCCTGTGACAGTAAGTACATTTATTTGATGCTGCTAAAGTTGTTGCGATAACATTTATTCATGAAGCTGCTGAATCAGAGACAAGTAGCAGTTTACCTCATTTTTTTTTAAAAAAAGTACTTATGGCTGGCTAATGATGTGGGTGTGAAAATTATTGCCCTCAACACACTATACCAGAAATGTGTAAGGAAATTTAGGACCACTGTAAATATGGAATGGAATAAGTTTTGCAAAAAGGAAAATAAAGATAATTTTGTGCAGCCTCTTCAAGGATCGAAGAAAAGGAAATTTTAAACACTTTGTCACAAGTAAGATTTTCTATTTTTATCTGTTTAATCTGTGTTTCTTCTTATTTCCCTCCACATATATCAAATACAAACTGTTTTTGATGCAGTGCATTGTGTGCTCTGTGATTAGAGTTAAATGAAATGTGAGTGCTGCTAAGTGTCTTGAAAATGCTGAGGAACAAAACTCAGAATTTTTATGGCATGGTCTGAAATTTTCTTTTAGTACATAATATTCACTGCCAGTTGTTACCTGTCATGAACTCCAGGTGAGCAAGGTAAAATTCTTGTACATTATAAATGAATGATGTGGTACGTACTGTGATCAGTGGCAAGTGTAAAATCAAATGTGTGGCACGCTATCTTGAAAATGCTGTGAAATGTAACACAGGTCACAGTCTGACATTTTCTTTATTGCTTAATTTGTATTGCTTGTAGTCTTAAGGTGAGCCAGCCTATAATAAAGTGCTTTTATTCTTTAAGTGAATTATGCAGTGCACACTGCACTCAGAAACAAGTGTTAAATCGAGTGTAAGTGTTGCAGTATCATGAAAAATCTTAAGAAACAAAAAGTCTGAAGTTTTTGAGCACAGTCTAATATAAATAAAAATAATATAATATAAATAATAATATTAAGAAAATAAATAACAAAATAATATATAATATAATAAGAAATAGTATAAACAATAACAAAATAAATTATATATATATTTTATGAATTTGGCCAGCTATGGACCGCATACAACTTAAGACTTATGGTGTTCCTTTTTTCTTCCGTCCTTCCCAGTACTTCTTCATTTTCTCACCAACTGCTCATCTCTGCTCATCATTTTCATTTCATTCATTTTATTATCTTCCTGTAAATCATTTACATGATGTAGGAATTGTCACAACAAAGTTATCATACTAGTACAAGTACTGCAGGCATAATAATGGAATATCACTTTCAAGGCATTTTTTAAAAGTACAAATTTAGACATATAAATTAAAATTTTTGGCAATAAATTTACACACAATCAAAGTACTCATCTACGTCATAGAAAGTTTTGCTTAAAAGGTAATTTTTAAGCTCAGTCTTAAATTTTACTTTATCTATTATTTCCTTTTTTATTCCAAAATAACTTACATGCTTTTGGGTTTGTGTTGTCCTTACCCTGTCTACATACAAATTCTTATGAGTTTTAGTATTATTATTATGGCAGTCCTCATTTGTACATACATTTTTCATATGTGCTCTTGTACACAGAATGCTTTTATAAATATACAGTGATGGTATTGTGAGTATTTGCAGTTCTTTGAAAAGGGGCCTACAATGAGTTCTTGGAGAGCTATGTTTTATGATTCATATAGCTCTTTCCTGAAATTTGAAGATATCTTGATTTAGTTTTACCCCACTCTCTTGGGTTGAGGTTTTGGCTCATCTTCTTCATAGTTTGCATTTTCTATAAGTAGCCTAGAGCTATTCCTGTCACATATTATTTATTCTGTAACACCTATTTTGTTGGCGTCTTTCTTTACTGTGTCTATTCATCCTACAGTTTTTTCAGCTTACTAATGTAATTAAAAATTCTCTTTGTAATACATGTTTCTTCCATTCTTTTTAAATGTCCATAAAATTTTAGCCGTCTCTTCCTCATTGTATCTGTGATCTTTTCTGTATTTTTGTATAGGCCTTCATTTCTCCTTTTAATCCACCTATTTTTCTTGTTTTTTCTCAGGACCTAGAATTTTTCTTAATATTTTTCTCTCTTTTTTTCTAGTTCTCCTAATTCACCTTTCTTATTCAATGTTAGGCACTCTGATCCATATGTTGCTTGTGTCCTAATAACTGAATTATAATGTTTAATCTTCGTTTGTATGGATATTGATTTCTTATTGTAGTAGTTTTGTGTTAATTTATATGCAAATTCTAACTTTTTTATTCTTTATTTGTTGTGTTATCCAGTCCATTGGCTTGGATCCACTCCCCCAGGTATTTGAATCTATCAACTCTTTTAATTTTTCCATACTTTGTTTTCATAAAATTTTCTGTATTATGTTTGTGTTCTATATACTCCGCTTTTTCATAGGATATATATATATATATATATATATATATATATATATATATATATATATATATATATATAAATGTAAATAAAAATTTGTACTCGCACTTCTAGATATACTTGAGGGGAAACTACAGTGCCCCTTGAAGTTCTAACTGCAAAGTCCGTGACAACTTATGCCATTGCATGTTTTAAGTAATTAACGCATCCCGATTGTCCGAGAATTTAGCTGCTTACAAAAACAGTGTGTGTGTGTGTGTGTGTGTGTGTGTGTGTGTGTGTGTGTGTATACATACGTATTTCATTGTCCACCTTTGCTGACAGTACAAAGTTGAGCGAGCATAGAAGTTCTCTTAGAGAAACAGTGACAAATTTTTGAGACATTTGCATTCCGTTTCACTGACAGGTGTGATGCTGCCCATTAATTGAAAAATCATTTTCTGCTAGCCCCTAAGCCATGCTCCGCGTCAGCGCCCTGCTGCTACCATGACCAGGGTGTCAGACAGCTGGAGGAGGTAGCCAGCCGCCGCTAGCGCAGATCACAGCAGTTCTGCGCCCGCACCGCGCCACCTCCTCGCGCCAGCTGCTGCCCTGGCCCTGGCAGAAACAGCCAAGCGTCTGTCCCCTCAACGACAGGGTAGCATTCGTCGTCAGCGTCAACGTGACGTAGGCACGCGTCGGCATGAGTTTCACGAGTTGTCCTATCGACTGTTGTGTGCATTCTGTATACATCGACTGTTGTGTACGTCTTGAATCTGCACTGTTCATTGTTGATTTACAACATGAAGGCAAAATTAAATGGAACTAGATGGTTTTAATATTTCCAGCAACATTCGGAATTACTTCGAACTTCAGTTTCTCAGTTTAACGTTTCAGCCCACACGAATTATGTACAATTCATTGGCTTTTATAAAAATACGAAAAACTTTAATTTCTCCCTATTTCACGTTTTTATCCACATGATTTATGCACGATTAATCGGACTAAAATATGCCTAGATACTTTCGTTATGGTTATCTTTCCTTCATTCAGATATTCGTTATGTTCATGAAACGCGCAATAACATCCCACATTCTTTGGATTGCAGCTTAATAATTAATTATGTCATGTTTCTATCCACAGGATTTATGCACGATTGATCAGATTTTTTTTTAAATGAGTTAGCATTCATTTTAGGCTAGAAAAATAACAAGACACTTTCGTTATGGTTATGATTCTTTCATTCAGATATTCGTTATGTTCATGACACACACAATAACATCCCACATTCTTTGGATTGCAGCTTAATAATTAATTATTTCATGTTTCTATCCACAGGATTTATGCACGATTGATCAGATTTTTTTTTAAATGGGTTAGCATTCATTTTAGGCTAGAAAAATAACAAGACACTTTCGTTATGGTTATGATTCTTTCATTCAGATATTCGTTATGTTCATGACACACACAATAACATCCTACATTCTTTGGATTGCAGCTTAATAATTAATTATTTCACGTTCGTATCCACACGATTTATTCATGGTTCATCGGATTTTTTAAAAAAAATTGACTAAAAGCTTTTTCTTACTTTCGTTATGGTTCCTTCGTTCAGACATTCATTATGTTCCTGAAACACACAATACCACCCCAAATTGTTGGGATTACAGCTTAATAATTAATTCAACTGGGATGAGCGTAACAAATAACTCCTGTCACTTCGTTTGTCCACATGTATTTACATTCAGCTTTGACGTTATCGGTACAATCGCAAAGATCGATATACGCACTCATGTAGTCGATTTAGGTTATTTACGTCACGGTGACGTAGAGTTCTCCTCACCTAGCGTGAGATGAATGCTACCCTCAACGACAGGCGGTCGCTCCCCATGGGAAAGAGTGAATGAAGAGGGTGTAAGAGAGGAATCACTCAATCCCAGAGATCGAGTGAACATATTCATATAACAGACGTAACCGGGAGATTATCACATATTAACGTTTAGAGAAAACATTGGTACGAAATATTTACATTTGTGAATGAAGTGGTTGCTAACAAATGTAGGTAAGCTACATGGTTTGTTTTACAGTATGCCTAAAGTTCTGGTTTTCATAGCTCATTTGGAGAAAGGTGGATGTGTATTTCGCGACTAACTGGCGACAGCGTGCCAAGCTATGTTGCAGCACACGTGGCCCGCTGAGCGTGGCGTCATAACTGTTGCCGGCCTTGTATTCTCTGGGGTATCGTCTGCCCTGTACCACTCGACTCACTGAACCGTCAGTCAGTCATTTTAAGGGAGTATAGTAGCTGACGGGACGAAGCATTCTGTAGCAGCCCAAAGTTATCCCACTTCCACAGATTCCTTTGGTCCCATTAAAGAACCCAGTTATATTACGCGTTTCGTACAACATAATTCGCCGTTCCGGGAGAACAGTGACATAGCTGTCAAAATGAATAGTTTACAGGAGAGGCAGAAAACCAAACGACATTTTTAAAAACTTCATAAAACAGTAAAATTATCTATGGAATTGAAAGTTGACCTAATTGTGACACTAAGGATTCTCTACAAAATACAAAAATTATTTCCTTCAAACAGCATCCCATTCACCCCCTTGCAACCCGTTAAGTGTCTTTTTTCTTCCAACATTGTTATCGAAATTAACAAATAGGACTAAAGAAGGTGTGTGGGGAAAAAAGCAATATATCTCTAAACAATCATTTTTTTTCACTCTTAGTTTTGTTTTATCATTTTTATTATTTGCATCTTATAACTGACATAAAATAATATACTAAGATTAATAAAGAGCTTCCAAATGACACAAAAGCAACAAATTACATTTATGTGGAAAGAGAATCACAGAAGGCCTTGTAATATTTAGGAATGATGTTGCTGTTAACCAAATTGTTTGAATGTTGAATTTTGTTTTCTGAGAGGGTCATT
This sequence comes from Schistocerca piceifrons, assembly GCF_021461385.2. Lineage (NCBI taxonomy): Eukaryota > Metazoa > Arthropoda > Insecta > Orthoptera > Acrididae > Schistocerca > Schistocerca piceifrons. The sequence continues at coordinate 496,916,781 of NC_060139.1, read as the reverse complement.
TTTGTAGTATAAGCAGGTTACTCCCATATGCATTCCCTGTTCCACGCCTCTTCTCCCTTTGAACAGAACTCGTCCCCACGCGGACTATTTGTAGCTGTTCTTATACTGAAACACATCACTTCCCTTTTCACGTCCTTGGACATGTAAGGAGCCATCTCATCATGCAAATCTTTAATGTGATTGAAATCTGAAAAACTCATTTCTCTAGGCTGTCGCGCATTTCGGGTGACTGATTGTATTTGATGGGGCACATAAATTGGCCCTGCCTTCTTAGCACTCTTAACTGCTCTCTCAGTGATGCGGTGAAGTGCGTCTCCCTCGTTCAGGGTGTGACCAAGAATCAAATACTTGTGCGTAATGAACCAAATATCCAGCCTTTGTACTGCATACAAATACGTTGCAGTCATGTATCTGGAGTAGAAGAGAATGAACATTTTAATCAATGTGATTTTTACAATGGAAACTGTTTGCTACATGATTTCTGTGGATCATAGTCTGAGTTTATGGTACTTACCTGTTCTTCTGTTGCCCTCCACAACTGGATAACTCCAAGATATTGTAAGACACAAGTTGCTATTGCTACCTCGTACAAAAAAAAGGTAGTTTTGTCGTTTCCAATCTCAGTGACCAGCAACGAACAACAAAAATAAGTAGAACAGACTTCAAGAGTAATAACAGACAGTGAAAAAAAATATATGTAAGGACACTTACTGTGAAATTGTAACAGTTGAGCCTCGACTTGTAGAAAAAGGCAGATGTTTGTGCCGTTGGTACCGGTAAGACAGCTTGTAAATCATAAACAGCTAGTTGTATCTTCTTATTTTGAGTCAATTCCTTATCAAAGTTTTTTTCTATGCGACTCAGTTCGGTTTCTTCCTGATGTTCTTCAAATGCTTCTTGTAGCTTTCCCTTGCCTTCATCTGTAGCGCTTTGTACGCTTCACATTGGTCGCAGTGATCCTTCTTTGGAACAAAAAATCCGATGTTGAATTCGATATTGAATATAGCCGCATAGGCGTCATAGTTCACAGCTGGCAGGTCAGCGGAGGATCACTCTGAAAAGTAATTTCTGTGCGTTTCTGCGATGGATAAGCCACCATCGACGAATGCTCTTGTTGTGTCACTTCTTACAAAGTAACTCTCAATATGGGGGAATTGACTTTGTGATTCCTAACAGACTCCAAGATTTCGGGATCAGTCTTCTGGTGTTTTCCATGTTGTCCCCTTTTGTCCACACTTGCCATCCCAGTCCCAGTCCTTTTCGCTTCGATAACAGTACAGATTTGCCTTTCGGTTTTGTGTTTATCAGAAATGTTCTGCACACACGAATCTTCTGCTTATCTTTCACCAAGCAGAAAACTCAATTCGACTTTCTAGGTTCTTGGGCAGTAATGCGACGATGTTTGAGAACGAGCGTTTAAATGCATGTATTCAGAAAATCCCCTTGTCTTTGTAACGACCCTAGTGCCCAGTAATTCGTGAACAGCTGACATCTATCGTCTTCTGTTACCTTCTTTGTACAAGAGTGGATACATTTATCAGTACATGGAGCATCCATTTTTTCGAGCCTTGACAATTTTACCCGTACGTGATGTATAACTTTCCCACTGTTTCCCATCGTTTTGGCTTTTACTTTGCCCCAGTTGCTAACATTTCGAATTCTTTTTTAGGCTTTTTAATAAGAGATTTTTCCTTATGGACGATTGATTTTTCACTTGAATTAGGCGATTATAGCTGCTTGATGAATGATTGTCACTTGAGCCAGAGGACAAATCTGAACTGCTATGGGAAGTGCTGCTCGGCAAAGGGGATGTTAATGTCAGCCTTTTCAGAACTGATTTTGTCGCGCTTGCCCTTTCAGCCGCATACACATTTGAAACTTTGTGGTACCTTGGATTATCTTCAGATGATGATGATGATGATGCCTGTGACTCCATCTTGCTCACTTGCTTGTCTGTTATGTCACAGTGTGGGCTTGATAGTTGTTGCTCAGTACTGCTCACCCGTGCTTGTGGTTCACTTATCATGGAACAGCTTACTTCCATGTCCCTTTGTTATCCTCCGTTAGCCCTTGAAGAGCAAGTTGCGTGATCTTTATTTTCTCGGTCGCTCATTTTTACCCCTATAAAACGGAAATGAAGTTGACCTTCATGTATTAAAAAGCTATTTTCAGATCAACAATGACGCGATGAACAGTTATGACAAAAGAGTTATTTAAATGTTGAGGAAACAATGACTCTGAACAATTACGACGCAGAAGTTATTGAAACATCGGGAAAGCAATCACACAATGTACACTTACGTCGTTATTGCACCAAGGATTTTAGCTGAAATGATTTCGCAGTATTCATAACTTCTGTCGTTATTTCACTGGATACACTCACCAAACTGAAACACACAACTGACAATTACGTCAATGTTTTTTCCAACCCAAGTCACAACAATCGATATTTCCACAAAGGCGCAACTACCCTCTAGCGGCACTATGTATTAACTATAGTTCTGTCGATCTTTCACTGCATGCTCTACCTTTTTCTGAGATGTCTTGTGCTATAACCTCGATTTGGTGAGTTTTGTAGTTGTCATTGTTCTTCCGGAACAGCGATGTTATCAGATGATTTAGTTACATAGCCATGCGATACAGGTGGGTCAGACACGCGCCGGCCACCCCACTGCTGGGGGAAGCGTGCAACTGCCGGTTGATTAGTCATTGTTGAGACAATACTTTGTTAGCAGTGCTAGTCAGTACGGGCTGCCTCCGCGCTCTTCATGTCGACCGTAGTAAGTCAAATGAAACGATAGACCGTCATAATGATGCTATTGGAGCTTTAATTGACGTAATTAATGCTGGGTGACCAGTATAACCCGACGTATCACACGTGCCGTCTCAGACAATGAACGTGTCACAGACAATTACGCGTTATTCGACCATAATATTGTTAAGTGTTATATTACAGCAGTGTATAAACTCAGTCTGAATGCAATTAAATCGATCAACCGTGCGATACAGTTTTTTTCGGGAATGTCGAACCCATGTCAGAGTTTTCATTTCCGTTTGTCGTTTCTCCCGCTAGCAAAAGGACAAAACAAACACAGATGTAATTATTGTACTTTGTTGGATATCTTTTGAAGATAGTTTCCTTGTTTTCATGAAGGCCTTCAGTACTAAATGTGCGTCACATCCTGATGGCAGCTGCCCCCCCCCCCTCCCCCCCCCCCCCCCCACACACACACACACACAAATGTTTCTTAATTCGCCAAAATTGGGAATTTGCTCGGTCGATGTTTGAGATTTTTGTCTAAATTGCATCATTTTAGCCGAATGACAGTGATAAATTAGTGTACAATTTGATGTTACTGATTAATAATCTCTGTATATAAAAGGGAATGTCCCCTCATTGACTCATCATCGCCCAGCTCAAACCGCTAAGGATAGAAACTTTAAATTGGCAGACGGTGTTCGTCGTAAACTGTAGGCGTCGTTTAAGAACGGATTTTTCGAAATTCCACCCCGAAGGTTCTTTAATGGGGGATGTAAGGTTTCTTTTAAAAAAATGTCGCTATTAAGTCAATTTTGAAGCTAGACCTACGAAAATTGGTATTTAGTTTTTGGATCAGAAATAAATTCGTGTTTCAGCATTTGTGGACACCTATGAGGTCAAATAGTGGGTGGAAGTTTTTTAAAAATATATATTTATCAAGGAACTACTAAAATATTTTCAAAGCTACAGCTGTGAAAATTGGTAGTTGACTTCACGATTACGAATTTCAAAAAAATAAATGTTTCAGCGTTTCTGATAGTTCAACCACTAAGGAGTTGAAATAGGGGGTGAAATGTTTTATGGCGGTAATTCATTTTGAAAGTGTTTCTAAAAGCAAATCTTTGAAATCTGGTGTTTGGCTTCTCAGAAATGAAAAAATACGTGGTGCACTGGTTTTGGAAATTCAAACCCTAGGGCTCGAAATACGACCAGGTTCATCCACTGCCAAATGAACGCCCAGCCAGAACCGCCAAGGATAGAAACTTCAGATTTTGAGAGGGTGTGGATTTTATACTACAGACATTTTTTAAGACGGAATTGTTCGAAATTCTGCTCCTATGGGAGTGAAATAGGGAACGAAAGGCTTCTTGAAAATATGTCGCCATTAAGGCAGTTTTGAAGCTAGAACTACAGAAGTTGGTATTTGGATTCTCAATCAGAAATAAAGAAATGCATGCTGCAAAATTTGTGGAAATTCAACGACTAAGGGGGTAAAATAGTGAGTGAAAGGTTTTTTGAAAATACATCATTATTAAAGAACAGGCATTTTATAGCTACATCTATTAAAATTGGTTTTTGACTTCTCGGTTGCAAATAAAAAAAGACATGTTTCAGATTTTTTGAAATCCAGTCTCATAAGTGAGTGAAGTACAGTATGAAAATTTTTATGAAATTATTTGATTTTGAAAGCATTTTCAAAGTTTAGTGTATGATAATATGTTTGGCTGCTCTGTTAGAAATTTTAAAAAATACATTTCTTACCACGCATGGAAATGCTACCACTAAAGAGGTGAATCATCATCATCATCATCATCATCATCATCATCATCATCATCAAAGACTGATTATGCCTTTCAGCGTTCAGTCTGGAGCATAATCCCCCTTATAAAATTCCTCCATGATCCCCTATTCAGTGCTAACATTGGTGCCTCTTCTGATGTTAAGCCTATTACTTCAAAATCATTCTTCACCGAATCCAGGTACCTTCTCCTTGGTCTGCCCCAACTCCTCCTACCCTCTACTGCTGAAGCCATGAGTCTCTTGGGTAACCTTGCTTCTCCCATGCGTGTAACATGACCCCACCATCTAAGCCTGTTCGCCCTGACTGCTACATCTATAGAGTTCATTCCCAGTTTTTCTTTGATTTCCTCATTGTCGACACCCTCCTGCCATTGTTCCCATCTAATAGTACCTGCAATCATCCTAGCTACTTTCATATCCGTAACCTCAACCTTATTGATAAAGTAACCTGAATCCACCCAGCTTTCGCTCCCATACAACAAAGTTGGTCGAAAGATTGAACGGTGCACAGATAACTTAGTCTTGGTACTGACTTCCTTCTTGCAGAAGAGAGTAGATGGCAGCTGAGCACTCACTGCATTAGCTTTGCTACACCTCGCTTCCAGTTCTTTCACTATGTTGCCATCCTGTGAGAATATGCATCCTAAGTACTTGAAACCGTCCCCCTGTTCTAACTTTGTTCCTCCTGTTTGGCACTCAATCCGTTTATATCTCTTTCCCACTGACATTACTTTCGTTTTGGAGATGCTAATCTTCATACCATAGTCCTTACATTTCTGATCTAGCTCTGAAATATTACTTTGCAAGCTTTCAATCGAATCTGCCATCACAACTAAGACATCCGCATATGCAAGACTGCTCATTTTGTGTTCACATATCTTAATCCCACCAAGCCAGTCTATTGTTTTCAACATATGATTCATAAATAATATGAACAACAGTGGAGACAGATTGCAGCCTTGTCTTACCCCTGAAACTGCTCTGAACCATGAACTCAATTTACCGTCAGCTCTAACTGCTGCCTGACTATTATGTAAAGACTTTTAATTGCTTGCAAAAGTTTGCCTCATATGCCATAATCTTGTATAACAGACAATAACTTCCTCCTAGGAACCCGGTCATATGCCTTTTCTAGATCTATAAAGCATAGATACAATTCCCTGTTCCACTCGTAACACTTCTCCATTATTTGCCGTAAGCTAAAGGTCTGGTCCTGACAACCTCTAAGAGGCCTAAACCCACACTGATTTTCATCCAGTTGGTCCTCAACTAATACTCGCACTTTCCTTTCAGCAATACCCGAGAAGATTTTATCCACAACGCTGATTAAAGAGATACGTCTGTAGTTGTCACAATCTTTTCTATTTCCATGTTTAAAGATTGGTGTGATTACTGCTTTTGTCCAGTCTGATGGAACCTGTCCCGACTCCCAGGCCATTTCAATTATCCTGTGTAGCCATTTAAGACCTGACATTCCACTGTATTTGATGAGTTCTGACTTAATTTATCCACCCCAGCTGCTTTATTGCACTGCAACCTATTGACCATTTTCTCCACTTCCTCAAATGTGATCCTATTTCCATCATCATTCCTATCCCATTCTACCTCGAAATCTGAAACATTACTGATCGTATTTTCACCTACATTGAACAACTCTTCAAAATATTCCCTCCATCTGCCCAAGGCATCCACAGGATTCACCAGCAGTTTTCCTGACATGTCCAAAATACTTGTCATTTCCTTCTTACCTCCCTTTCGAAGATTGCTAATTACACTCCAGAATGGTTTTCCAGCAGCTTGACCCATAGTCTCCAACCTGTTTCCAAAGTCTTCCCAAGATTTCTTCTTGGATGCTGCAATTATCTGTTTGGCTTTGTTTCTTTCTTCAACATAAATTTCTCTATCTACATGAGTTCTAGTATGTAGCCATTTTTGATACGCCTTCTTTTTCCTTTTACAGGCTGCTTTGACTGTGTCATTCCACCAAGCTGTTTGCTTCATCCTACCAAGACATTTTTTAGCCACTTACAGTACTGTGTCCCTGTACCTTGTCCATTCCTTTTCCAATGACTGTAATTGACTCCATTCAACTAACTGGTACCTTTCTGAGATCGCTGTTATGTACTTGTGCCTGATTTCCTTATCCTGAAGTTTCTCCACTTTTTTCCTCCTACATATGGACCTGGCCTCCTGCACTTTCGGCCTCACAATACCAATTTCACTGCAGATTAAATAATGATCAGTGTCAGCAAAGAATCCCCTGAATACACGTGTGTCCCTGACAGCCTTCCTGAATTTCTGATCTGTTGTTATATAGTCAATGACAGATCTGGTTTCCCTGCGTTCCCAAGAGTACTGGTGAATGTTCTTATGTTTAAATAAGGATTTGTGATTACTAAGCCCATACTGGCACGGAAATCCAAGAGTTGTTTCCCGTTCCTGTTGGCCTCCATATCCTCTCCAAATTTACCCATAACCTTTTCATACCCTTGTGTTCGATTTCCAATCCTGGCATTAAAATCACCCATGAGCAGAACACTGTCCTTGTCATTTACTCTAACAACTACATCACTGAGTGCATCATAAAAACTATCCATCTTATCTTGATCTGTCCCTTCGCAATGCGAATATACCGACACAATCCTAATTTTCTTGCTAGACACTGTCAAATCTATCCACATCAGTCGTTCGTTTACATACCTTATTGCAACTACGCTGGGTTCTATTTCTTTCCTGATGTAAAGCCCTACACCCCATTGTGCTATTCATGTTTTGACTCCTGACAGGTATACCTTGTATTCTCCCACTTCCTCTTCTTTCTCACCCCTTACCCGAATGTCACTGACAGCTAAAACGTCCAGCCCCATCTTACTTTCAGCCTCTGCCAGCTCTACTTTCTTCCCAGAGTAGCCCCCATTGATCAGAATAGCTCCCCATCTCATTACCATTTGTTTGCCAAGTCGTATCTTAGGAGTCCCTGGTTTGTCAGTTAGAGGTGGGACTCCGTCACCTCCAAAGGTCCGAGGGATTTTGCTCTGATTGTTGCCAGCATCATATTTAAAGTACCAGGGAAGCAGGTTGCTAGCCTTACTTGCCCTGTGTCCCGTTGAGTTTTAACCCTAACGGTTGAGGGACTCACTGGTGGATGTGGTAGGCTTTTCCGTATGAGCACAAAGGTGACCACGACTCAGAATATGTCAGAGATGCCCAGCCTTATTCCAAAGTAACTGGTATCCCGACTGTCAGGACCACTTACTTGGCCACTCGTACGTTGCCCGTGGTTCATGAACTAGGACATAACAGGAACCCACACCATGAACCACAGAGGTGAAATATGGGATAAAAAAAATTATGTGACGAATTATTTTCTTAAAATTTTTGATCCCAGAGGTGAAATATGGGGTCAAAAATTTTAAGAAAATAATTAGTCACATAAATTTTTTTAAAGCTAAATCTATGAAAATTGGTATTGCGTATGTAAAGAAATATCTGTTAGAGGATGAAAGTTTCTATGAAAATGCTACCACAAGAACGCAAAAGGCATGATTATCCGAAACCTCCGACTCCAGCTACCAGAATCGGTTTGGTCGCCGGCCGCTGTGGTCGAGCGGCTCTAGGCGCTCCAGTCCGGAACCGCGCTGCTGCTACGGTCGCAGGTTCGAATCCTGCCTCGGGCATGGATGTGTGTGATGTCCTTGGGTTAGTTACGTTTAAGTAATTCTAAGTCTAGGGGCTGATGACCTCAGATGTGTACACTCAAATTTCATAGGAGTTACATGTGACGAGACCAGATGCTAACGATATTGTTGTGAAGCGGAAACATGAGGCAGCTTTTTCACAAGCAATGTGAACGCATACATTACTTGGAAGTGGAATGTTACAGGTTATATTTACCGTAGCCAAATAAGTGAAAAAAGCCAACAAATGGGGAAAATAATTTATGAAATTTTAAATCTCGAGAAAATACACACATGGGGTTCAGTGGTAAGAAACTGAAAAGTTGCCTCCCCCACCTATAGGGAGGGCGCGTCCCTACCTTTCCTCACAACGAAGGTCAATTTAACACTTTTTAAATTTTTGCGCAAAAGGCTCATTTTTTAGAAGAGGACTGTACTTTTTAGAAGAGAACTGTATACTACTCATAAATTCTACACAAAACATGTCTTGTGCACATTTTGAGTCAGATGAGTAGTTTTAGACACATGAGGGTGGGAATAAGAGTTTGTAAGTCCAGAATTTTTGTTGCTTCGTTATATAAATGAAAAGAGCAATAAAGTATTTGGAAATAATTCGTATGTTTTTAGCTTATGAAATTCCGTGATTGTTCACTGTTACTGAAATCAGAATTAGGTGCTGAACAATGAAAACCGCAAGCTTTCCTTCTCATGTCACTCACCACTCCCCTGCCAGTGTCGCTGCCGTTTTTCCCTGCACATGCCCAGTTTAACTGAGTTTATGTTATGAATTTAGTCAAGCCATGCGGGTCATTCAGTTTGTTGTGTTATGTAGTGTTTGTTCCTTCTCCCTCTTCTTTTCTGTGGACTGATAGAGTAAGGACCGATGACCTCAGCAGTTTGGTCCCATAAGACCTTACCATCACTGATAGAAGAATAATGCTGGACCCTGCAGCTGTTTTATTTGCGATAAATTTATTTCGGAAGAATACACAACAAAATTGACGAAGGAGTTGGAAACTTTGACACGTATAGGCAGGGAACGGAAGTACGAGGTTTATGATCATCTAGGAAACAAAGCAATAGCTAAAGTGCAGAAGGTATGTCGATGTGGATGTATTCAGCAACGTAATGTAAGGAAAGTAATAACCAGAAAGCTATACAAGTAGATGAGAGAATTTTAAGATCGCCTTCCTCTTATCCACCCAGTTTCAAATAAGACTGTTTCCTCCAAAATCGTAGTGGATAGTTGTAAGCTAGTTCTTTAACTCTGGGATACACACTGCTTGAGAAATCAGAGAACCGCGATGATGATTTTGTTAGAAAGATTGTCGACCTCATTAAAAGTATTTTGTTTTCAGCAGCTTCAGAATCCCCTATTGCTATGGTAAATTAATGCCGAGACCACCTCTGTTCGGAAGACGAGGCCGGCCACATAACATTAATTTCGAGGCTGCTTTCCAAGAAATAAGTAATTTTTTAGATTTTTCAGAGTAACGTTAGTTTTCACTGCGCCTTATATTGCAGAAAGTCAGTGAATATCTTCCAGTAGGAGGCACAGTACCGTAAAACTAACAAAAAAAAAAGAAAAAATTGACAGAGCACTATGATGATGGAGGCCTGTTTGCCACATTCGCACACCCAACCCTCCCCCACCTCCTCCCCTTATTGTTTGTTACTGTGGCAGCGGTCACGAACTATTGAACCACTGGTACAACGAACGAGCTGTCAACGAAACGATCATCAGCTCCAGTAGGGTTGTCACCACCCATCTCATGCGACTGCACTCGAAGCTGCGGAAGAAAATGCAAGTTTGTGAGGCTAATATGGGCTGCACAACAATGGGTAGAAGCTGCCGAGGCGACACTAACGTGAGTCACAGTGATTTGACACAAAATTTGGGGTACATTTTTCTGTAAGTAATTATATACAGTAGCTCATTTGTTCAACATATATTGTGATATTGTAAGTGTGTGTGTGTGTGTGTGTGTGTGTGTGTGTGTGTGTTGTATATATGTTGAGTGTAAATATACTGTATGATAGCAATTATTGATTAATTCTACAATAATTCTTAATTCTCATAACAAATTATCTTGTTTCTAATATAAATATTAAGGTGCATAATACTGAACAAAAAACTATATAGCACAATTACTACGGATCAGTAAATGTCAGTTTTAAAGGGAATTTATCTCTTTTAATGTTTTTTTTAATTTTTACCTTCAGGTTTTTGTACTAATATTTGCGACCTACGTACACGGTGATTCACTTGCGGCTACTGTTGTCATCTGCGAGGTCATCGGTGCCCTCGGATTAGGGAAGAATGGGAAGGAAATAGGTGTGCCCTTTCAAAGGAGGCATCCTGGGATTTGCCTGAAGTGATTTAGGGAAATCATGGAAATCTAAATCAGGATGGCCGGACGCGGGTTTATACCGTCGTCCTCCCGGATACGAGTCCAGTGTTCTAACCACAATGCCACCTCGCTCGGCCGAATATCGGGATAATTGTGTAGTTGGAAATTTTTATACAGTGGTAGGATGGAGTGCCATGAACAACATACTGGAAATCCTGACTCGTGAGGTATAAGTGTGGGGGTGTAGGTGCGTTTGAAAGTCACTTTTTCTACGTTCTTCTCGAATAACTCGAAGAACTATACGGCCTCTAGTGAAAACATACCAGTACAAAATTTAACTACATTATATTTCGTACAAAAGGGTCCTGTCAGTTTTGGAGGCAGAGCTAATAGTATACTCGATGCGAGCGAGAGAATATGAAAATCTCGCGCGTTGTTTTTGAGTGCCAGATATAGAATTGTGGGTTACATAAAACATCGGTAGGGGCAGATGAATCAACTACTGTATGTTTCTGTTTGTATAAAAGGCAAGTAGTTGCGGAGAAACAGAAGAAAGATTTCAACGAATTAAAATAAGAGTTGAAAGTTATGCCGAACTCACATGCTAATGGATTTTCAGTGTTCCCTACTGAATGCCTCGAAAACTTATCTTGCTTTAAACATGCATATGACCTTCTTCGAAAAATGAACTGTTTTTCGTAAAAATTGAAAGTTAAAAAAATTGAATTAATAATTTGGGGAGGGGGTGCTTACCCGCTATAAGAGGGAATTTTTCTCTTCCTTTCTACTACGCTCTTCATGAGATTTTCCCGAAATTTCAGAACTTCATAAATTATTTCGCCAGTTTTTCCTAATTTACCTAGTTCTAACAAGTTGATTAGGCTATTCCCAACATAGTTCTCATTTAGCCCTGATGTTTTGCACAAAACTTAGCGGATACTAAATAAGAGGGTTGGAACTTAAATAGTGGCAACTACTTATTCACAACCGATACAAAAGAGTTACATGTTTGCACCTGTTACTGTCCTTCAAAGTAGTCACCAGCGTTGTGTAGAACCCGTTGCCAACAATGTGGAAGGCGTAGTATACTGTCACCAGAGCCTGTCGAATCACTGGAACAGCTCTGAAGAGAATGCCACGAAGTGTTTCCTTCATCTTCGGAATCAAATAAAAGTTGCAAGGACTTACGTCCGGGGAGTATGGTGGATGGTACAGTACTTCCCACTCTCATCGACTGACTAGAGTAGCCACAGCTTGCACTGTATGCGCCTACTCATTGTCGGCGTAAGAAAGCCTCTCCTTCGCGCTCATAGCGCTCCAAGTGCGTCTGAGCAGTGTTGTAACGCATCCATTTCTGCATTTCCGTCAAGTCATGCGGAACACATCGTGATGCAATTTTCTGCATGCCCAGGCGTTCCTTGAGGATGCGAAGCACAGTCATATGCGCTAATCCGATTTCGCGGACGAGCTCACGAATCGTTTAGCATCGATCACTGTCTACTAACGCGGCAACAGCATGCACTTCTTCAATCCGGTGACGTGGGACGGGCGATTCCATTTGATCGGAGGTAAGGTATGTATGTCAACAACGTGTGATGTCAGCGACGATGTCCGCCCCTGGTAGCTGAGTGATCAGCGCGAGGGAATGTCGTACCTAACGGCCCGGGTTCGAGTCCCGGCTGGGTCGGAGATTTTCTCCGCTCAGGGACGGGTGTTGTGTTGTCCTTACCATCATCATTTCATCCCCATCGAGACGCAGTTCGCCGAAGAGGCGTCAACTCGAAAGACTTGCACCAGGCGAACGGTCTACCCGACGGGAGGCCCTAGCCACACGGCATATACATTATATAGCGACAATAGTGGATTCCATTGCACAATGTCTCTACAGCAGTGTTGCCACTATTTAAGGTCCAACGCTCGTAGATTCACAATCAAATAACTTCAGTTTTCTGCAGTTCTGCATACATTTGTTTGTTTTTTCTGTCTGATTTTAACCCGCGTGTGGTTTTAAAATTGGAACCATGTTGCGAGCATCTTCTGTGAATGAATTTCAGAAGACAGTTTTGTACTGAAGCCTCCATTTTATCGTATCAGTGACATTTCGAGAATCCTGGTACTTTGTTTGAACACCTTGTTTATTTTGAACATTAACTAAATTTTACAAAGTGAGAAAAACTTGGATTATTCAGTGATTATTTCAATTTACATCATAACTAATAACACAGAAAACTTAATAAAACTTTTAAAAAAATAATTAGCATCGTCAAAATGTCGAAAAAACGGCCATGATGATAATTTTGAGGAGCACCGTTTGGGACACGCTGATCTAGACAGACGGGTTTGATCCAGTAGATGAGTAGACTAACCGAGGAATACGTTCAGCATGGTGGCTGATGGTAGCAGCGGAACCAACAAAAAGTCGCAAGACGGTGTACTACTTCGGAACGATATTCACTTGTTTCGGGTCACGATCAACCTCACTCCAACATACCATGCAGCTTCCCTGGTATTATTGTAGCCATTCTTCGTTGAGCTCCGTTTAGTTTCGTGTAATATTTACTCCGCACGTCACGTTTTCTATCGTATTCAAAAGCATATGACGTGCTGACCTCGGTGCTGTCTACCAACGATTGCCAGGTTGAAAGCGAGGGAAAACTATCGTGAAGTGCCTTCTATTTGTATCGATTTACCTAGCCCCCATCACACTCGGCGCCGAGTTCAAACGCCCTTAAGTAGAGGCGTACAGCACACAGGACCAATAAATGTCTCTTGCATATATTGGCCTCCAATACCTCTGAATTTATGACGTACCTCGCCCACATTCTGCGCCCGAGAGCCGATGTAGTTAGTTAGGTGTTCCATAGACCGCATTCACGATAAACGTTGTGATATGGAACATGTCAAATGAATAACCATAGACCACAAATTGTAAAAAAGGAAAAAAATATGGCTAAGTACTGGTCATTTATGGTTTTTTTCTGCTTATGTGACCAATTATTTCTATTCAAGACTTCCACTATAGCAGTGGTCGTCAAACTTTTTTGCTCAAGGGCCAAAACTAACAATGTGATGTGGCACCTCGGGCCGCAGATTTCCAGGTCTTTTTATTAACTGGCAAACCACGTAAATGGTGTGTTACGAACTTCCAATAGACTAGCTATAGTAAAGAAGCGAGAGTTTTACCACTTACTTTCTAGCACTTATCGTTAAAGTCGATACCATTCGGACCACAATGTGTAGAATGTTCTCCGTTTCAGTTTGTTGCCACCCTCAATGACCTGTAAATTGTAACACTGTAATTGCCCGACGAAATGTTGCTGCGTTGTCTTTGTGAACAGATGGTTAATTACAGCAAATGGACTTATACTTAAATGTAATATGTAACATGAGACACGATCACAACTGTTTTCTACATGTTTTGAAAGTCATTTTTCTTCATCTCACTTGACTGAACTACAACAACCTTAATTTTATTTTATACTAGATGGGGCACCTGGCACTGGCTAGATACGTATTTATTCCAGACTTACGTTATTCTGTCTCTTCCTTCCCTCACTCTCTGTCATCCATCTCGACTTTCCCCTCACTCATCATCTCCTCACCCCTTTATCTGTCCATTTCGCACTCCCCCTGTGTGTGTCCATGTCCTCCTCCCCTTCTCTCTCTACATTATCATCCCCCGCCCCAACAAGACGTTGCATTTGCTTACCCCACAATATTTTTTTACAGATTGAAAATAATATGTGTATCAGTGTCGTTGAAATAGATCCGAGGTTTTAGGAGGAGAAGTGGAGGATAAACGCGCGCGCGCGCGCACACACACACACACACACACACACACACACACACTTCTTTTAACAAATATGTACCGCATATGACCGTCTCTGTAATGCGTATTCATGAATCCAACGCACTTTCATTTAAGATTGATACAATAGCAGATAATTGATACGAAGCACACGCACCCATTTGTTGTCAGCACTGAGAAACAAACAAGAAAACATTTCCATTATTATGTCCCCTCCCACCGCAACGACAAATCTATCTGCTCCTGTACCAAGTGGCACCTGTAAAGGTTATAGAACAACTTTACGCGCTCCTACTTACAATTCTTCCAGCATACTTTTCATTTGACGAAGGAGACAGGTACAGCCGACAGTAGGAAACCATTTACTCTTTACCGGATTTGGATATATATCATTTATCGTTCTTCAGAAACTGTAAACATCAGCACCTGTTAAAATGAAATAGTACTTTCGGAAACATACCACTCACAACTGTTGGATGTATGTGACTCCTTCACCAAATAACATTGTGCAGTTGCTGACAACAATGAGCCATGTTTATGACACTGAAATTCTGCAATACAGGGAAAAAGATTTTTAAATACCCGTCCGCCTGTTTGACAACTATTAGTTTATGGGGGTTATATTCGTAGGAGACATACGAGTAGTTATGTCACGTTGTCAACAATTACGTTTTTAGTCGGTCTTCACAGGAGTCGAGTGTTGAAACCTACTGGAATAATCGTTGTGGTAGTGAGTCAATGACATGTGCCATTCACAGACTTTCACAGAACGACTGTCACCATGTTTACGAGTGTTGAAAACTGCATAAAATGCTGCTGATCAAATTTCAATAAACTGGAAAAAAGCATATAGTGCATCTGACTAATTCATTCCAGTTTAACTATCGCTGTGAAAATAAAATTCACACACATTCATGCAAGATGAGATAGGTGTATTATTAAAATATTATATTACACTATTCAAATGGCCACAAAAACTTTATTATAATTGTATTAATCTCAAACTTTCAAAAAATGTAGAAATAAATAAAGTTAAAAAATAAGAAAAGGACAGATGCACTGCACATGTATGACATATAAGAAAGCTACAGGTGTGTTATTGAAACTGGTTTTTATTCATTATAATTGCAAAACAAATGTAAATACAAATATATAATTTTTCTTTAATGTGACTTGTGATGTTGATCTTTTTTGGCTATGTCGTCTATATCTGCGTCGTTTGGGCTGCATGCAATTGTCATTGCGTCTTCTAAATGACTGGGCAACCGATTACGATAGCTATTTTTCAGGTACTTCAGTTTTGAAAATGAAGCTTCGCAAAGGTAAGTTGAAGGAAATAATGTTAATATGAACTGTGCGCAGTCTCGTATTTTTTTTAATTGTTAGGCATACACTTCCAAAATTCTATTCACTATTTCATTTAGCAAATTATTTTTAGGAAATCCAAATTGGCAGAATAATTTGAGATCATGATGTTCAACATGCCAAGGGTTCTCTACGAGAATGAAACAGCTTCGAATATTTCTAACATCTGCAAATATTATTTCATGTTTTGGTAAATAGTTTCGGCGATAGTTACGCCTGATCGAAGCATAGCAACAGTGGGAAAATTAGACAGATCTTTTACTTAGAGTTCATTTATATATAATTCCAGTTTGGATTCAAATGCAAATATTTTGTTAGTCATTTGCCCAATTGTCTCGTTTGGTCCTTGTAATTCCAAGTTGTGTGTGTTGGTTTTTGTGCAATATCGGTCAAAAAAGCTGTAAGTATCCATCATTTGTCACCATCAAGTTCAATATAATTTTTGCCCTTTTATTGTAAGAATAAAATAATTTCAAATTTCAAATTGACAAACCGTTCCAGCGCACTTTTCCTTTGCTTAGCCATCTGACAGCAGTATGTAGGAGAACATCACTGTAACAAGCTTACAATTCCTGCAGAAGTTCTTTAAATTTTCGGTGTTCATGGGCAGGAACGAAATTTGACATGCCAGACTTTCGTGATGCAGTAAGCAGTGAATGGAGAGTAAATCCGGCAAATTCCATTCCTTCTTAATCAGTGCTACCAAACCATTGCTGACGCCCGTTATTGACGGACAACCATCTGTACACACTGATATTAATTTGCTCATAGATAAGTCATTTTTTTTTTACAAATTCTGTAATTGCATCCACATAATCACACCTTTTTGTGTGAACTTTCATGGTTATAATTGCTAAAAAATCTTCCTCTATTACCCCATCATTTGTGCAGTAACTCACAGATAATGAAAACTGAGCCATCGAAGCTAAATCTGTACTGGAATTAAATGTGTGACTGAAGTATTTGCATAGTTTGACTTCATTAATGACTGCCTCAAACATATATTTTGAAATATCTTCTATACGACGTCGACAGGTAGTCTGAAAGTGTGAGCTTATTTATTTCAGGTGATATATGTTTACTGTTGGAGAAATTTTGAATCAAAGTTCCAGAAACAGGCATCATACATTGCTTCACTGATTCAGCATCAGTGAAGGCTTTCATATTTTTTTGCCAGAATATTACATACAGTAGAACCCCTCTAATCCGTCACCTTCGGGACCGGGACCATGGTCGGAACGAAAAAAAGGTCGGATTATCCGAAAAATCTAATATTTACTGCAAAAAATATAAAAAGACGTTTAGTACAAAAAATTAAACGATTTAAGAACTAAAAGACGTCTACAGTAATATAAAAAGATGTTTTTTACACGGTGTTAAACAATATATTAACTAAAAAAACGTCTACACACACTATAATATGTATTGGTTTTAAAAGGAAAACGACAACAAGTTACAGTACTGTACTGTACTTAATAACGTATAAATGATATATACTGTAAAGTAAAAAATATTTATAGCACTGTATATAAAAAGAAATTTTTTTACGAAGAAATAAACTACTGTATGTATAAACTAAGAAATTATTATGCTGTATGCAATGTTTTTACAGTAAAAACGAAAACAAATTACTTGGAAAAAAGGTCAGTGATACATTTTTGTTTAGCAGATGTTATTCTAGATTTAGCTGCAGTGTCCCTCCATTTTTTCATCGACACAACGTCCATTGGATTCTGCTCGATTTATTGAAGGGCGATGCCAAAAGCGTTTTTTGCATCGTTGTGTGAAATCTGGGTGAATCTACAGTAATAAGTACTGTAGAGAACACGGAATAAAGCAAACAACGACGTTTTCTAATCCCAACAAAGGATAAAACTGCACAATAACGTACAGTATAACAATATGCACAGTGATAGACACCGCAACAATGGCCCGACAGGCGTCCAGTCAGTGACAAGTCGGCACAGGCTCGCGAGGCTGAGCATGGTCGGACTAACCGGAGTGACGGACCATCCAAGGTCGGATTAGAGGGGTTCTACTGTACTTGGTATGATGCTCTTGTGACATCCTCACTTTGCCCAACTGCTGCAAACATAACGTTTTGTTGACGACGGATGGTAGATTTTAGATGAGCAATTTTTTCCTTTCTTTCTTTTGAATTCAAAGAAAAAGCTACTGTAAATGAATTGTGCTTACTTTTGTAGTGGCGAAATAAATTGTATCTCTTCAGTCCCACAATCGTATTCCGGCATATTAAGCAAGTAGCAGTACTTTCTTTGTGTCCACTTATAAAGCAAAACTCCATATTTCTTGGAAACCTTTTCTCTTCACATATTTTCCTCTTAGTCACCGTTCTTGAGGGTGCATCAGATATTATTTACTCCACTAATAATTATGTCACCAAATATGAGCACAAATACACTCAATACGCGACGAATGCTCTGGGGCACTGAAACTTAGTTCAGGACTGACACACTTGCACGACAAAGCTAAGAATGAGGCGGCTGCGGAACAAGCCCGCCGCCGACAAACGAGCGGCCGTGGGCCCGCGGCGCGTTTGATGCACGGCTCACATTGTTGGCTAGCAGGCAGATCACACCTTCAGCGCTGCGGAACACCGGCAAGTGGCGCGTTAAATGGAAGTGGTGGATGGTTTTCAGTTACCTAATTACTTCCCCGACTTCAATCACAATTTTACGCAGTTTCCGTAAACAGAACACCGCTACGCCAGACAAGTAGATAACTAAAGCTACCCGTGCGAAGCCGACGAGGGTCGCGGCAAGCACGAAAACAGGATCTGGGCCGCATGCGGTTCGCGGGCCGTAGTTTGACGACTACTGCTCTATAGTACAGAAGGTGTTATGAAGGAGACATAACTTTAATCTGTAATTGAAAACACTTCTGCCATTCTATCAGACATGGTATTTAAATAGGTGGGGTTTTATAACTGCATATTTCATCACTTTCTCTGCCAAAGTTAGTTTCATTAGCGGATAATACAAATCAGTTTTCCTTCTAGTGTTGTGGATATCTCGGTTACTTTCAAACCCAGACAAACGGATGTCAGTAAATTCCATAACTGAATAAGTGTACTGTGAAACTGTGGTTTATATTCCCACCTGCTCAATGAGGAGCCTGTGAGATATACGTGTGTGACCCGTCGCGTAAACTTAGTTACTTTCTTTAGTGCAGTGAACAATTTTTGCGTGAAAGTTTGCTGTTGTCCGCTCAGGTAGTTTATATTCGTTTCGTTAGCGATAATCAGATACACTACTTAACTTTTCGTTCAACATTGACCTTTGCGAATGCCTTATAGTAGCTTATTTCACATCCTTTTACATTTACATCCACTGAATAGAAAATATGTGACGATGATGTCGAAAACATGGTTGATATTTTAACATAATATTCTTGCTTCCGGCATAAGAAGTCACCCTTGTTCTGCCAACGACTTTGTCAAAGAGGGCGGAGGAGCAGACAGAGGTTCAGGGCACTCTCTTGTCCCTGGGGTGAGGAACTGCCCCTAAAAGGCGGAAGAATAAGCAATGGTCAAAGGCATGAGGATGCAGAAAGAAATGGGAACCACTGCATTCAAGACGTATAATGTATATCCATGGGACATGTGGCCTGTAATTGAAAAAGTGACATGATGGTCTCTCCAATGGCAAAGGATTCCGGACTAGTCCCTGATTCAGATCACCGGAGGGGGCTACCAAGAGGGAGGTGATCATCAGAGAATGATTCAATAACCAATAAAAAAAGGTAATTTTCTATGAGTCGGGGCATGGCATGTCAGAGGTTTGTACGTGGTGAGGAAAACTAGAAGATCTGAAAAGGGAAATCCTGATGTTCAGTCTAGATATAGTGGGTGTCAGTAAAGTGCAGTGAAAAGAACACGACGATTTCTGGTTACTCGAGTATAGGGTAATATAAACAGCAGCAGAAAATGGTATAACGGGAGTATGTTTCGTTATGAATAGGGAGGTAGGGCAGAGAGTGAGTTACTGCGGACAATTCGGTTCTTATTGTCATCAGGATCAACAGTTACACGACACTGAAATAATAGTTCAAGTATACATGCCGACGTCGCAGCCAGATGAAGAGATAGAAAAAGTAAATGAGGATGCTGAGTGGGTAATTCAGTAAACAAAGGGAGATGAAAATCTAACAGTCATGGGGAGACTGGAACGGGTTTTGGAGGGAAGGAGTAGACGAAAGACTTATGGGAAAAAATGGAATTAGTTGCAGGACTGAGACAGGAGAAATTTCAGCTAGTAATAGGGAATAGTATGTTCAAGAATCGCAATAGGAGGAGATAAGCTTGGAAAAGGCCTGGAGATACAGGAAGATTCCAATTAGATTACGTCATAGTCAAGCAGAGATTCCGAAATCAGATATTGGTTTGTAAGGTGTACACTCGGGAGCAGATACAGACTCGAATCACAGTTTAGTAATGACGAAGAGTAGACTGAAGTTTAAGAGAATAATCAGGAAGAATCAGTGCGCAAAGAAGCGGAATACGGAAGTACTAAGGAATGAGGAGAAACCCTTGAAGTTCTGTGAGGCTATAAAGACGTCGATAATAAATAGCTCAGTAGAAGGGCTGAAGAGGTATGGACATCTCTAAAAACTGTAACTGCAAAGAAACTTCTGGTAACAGAAGAATTACCTCAGCTGATCGAGGAAAGAAGGAAGTTCAAAACTGTTTAGGGAAATTTGGGAATACAGAAATACAAGTCACTTAAGAATGAAATAAATAGGTTGTGCAGAGAAGTTAAGCCGAAATGACTACCTGAAAAATATGAAGAAATCGAAAAAGAAATGATTGTCAGCAGAACTGACTTAGCATATGGATAAGTCAAAGCCACCTTCGGTGAAATTAAAAGCAGCGGCGGTAACATTAAGCGTGCAACGAAAATACGACTGTTCGATGCAGAGGAGAGAGTGAATTGGTGGAAAGAGTGCATTGAAGGCCTGTTTGAAGGGGAAGGATTTGTCTGATGATGCGACAGAAGAAATCGACAGGGAAGAGTTAGATGAACCACTATTAGAGTCACGGTTTAAATGAGCTTTGGAGGACTTAAGATCAAATAAGGCAGAAGACATAAAAAAATATTCCTTCAGAATTCGTAAAATCATTGGGAAAAGTGGCAACTAAATGGCTCTTTACATTGATATGTAGAATGTATAAGACTGGCGATACACCACCAGGCTTGCGGAACAACATTCACACAATTCCAAAGATAGCAAGAGCCGACAAGTGCGAGAATTATCGCACAATCAGCTGAATAGCTCATGCATCCAAGTTGCTGACAACAATAATACACAGAGGAAAGAAAAAGAAAATTGAGGACCTGTTACATGACGATCAATTTGGCTTTAGGAAAAGTAAAGAAAACAGTGAAGCAGTTCTAACTTTGCGGTTGATAATGGAAGCAAGACTGAAGAAAAATCAAGACACTTTCATAGGATCTGTCGACCTAGAATGATATTATACAATACGTACAAGAACCAAGAGGGAGGAATAAGAGTGGAAGACCAAGAACGAAGTGCCCACATTACTAATAGTGTAAGACAGGGATGTGGTCTTTCGCCCCTACTGTTCAACATATACGTAGAAGAAGCAATGACGGGAATAGAAGAAAGGCTCAAGAGCAGGATTAAAATTCAAGGTGGAAGGATGTTGTTTGTTGTGGTCTTCAGTCCAGAGACTGGTTTGACGCAGCTCTCCGTGCTACCCTATCCTGCGCAAGCTTTATCTCGAAGTACTTACTGCAGCCTACATCCTTCGGAAGATGCTTAGTGTCTCCCTCTACGATTTTTACGCTCCACGCTGCCCTCCAACACTAAATTGGTGATTCCTTGCTGCCTCAGAACATGTCCTACCAACCGATCCATTCCTCTAGTCAAGTTGTGCCACAAATTCCTCTTCTCCCCAATTCTATTCAGTATCTCATTAGTTACGTGATCTAGCCATCTAATATTCAGCATTCTTTTGTAGCACCACATTTCGAAAGCCTGTATTCTCATCTTGTCCAAACTATTCATCGTCCACATTTCACTTCCACACATGGCTTCACATCAGTGTTAAAATTCGATAATGACATTACTAATCTCAGTGAAAGTGAATAAGAATTACAGGATGTGTTAAATGAAAATCAGTCTCATAAATACAGAATTTGGATTCGGTGTAAGTTGGAGAAAGACGAAAGTTATGAGAAACAGCGGAAATAAAAAGAGTGAAAATTGGGGACCACGAAGTTACGGAATCCTACTACCTAGGGAGCTATATAACCAAAGATGGACGGAGCAAGGAGTGCATAAAATGCAGACTAGCACTGTCAAAAAGAAACTGTTGGTCAAACGAATTCTGCTAGTGTCAAACATAGGCTTCAATTTGAGGAAGAAATGTATTGGAATGTATGTTTGGAGCACAGCATTGTATTGTAGCGAAACATGGACTGTGGGAAAAATCAGAGCATAAGAGAATCGAAGGATTTGAGATGTGGTGTTACAGAAAAATTTTGAAAATTGGATGGATATGTAAAGTAAGGGATGAGGAGATTCTCCGCGCAATCAGCGAGCAATGGGGAACGCTAACAAGAAGAAGGGACAGGATGGTAGGACATCTGCTAAAACATTAGGGAATAACTTCCATGGCATTTGAGGGAGCTGTAGAGGGTAAAAACCGTAGAGGGGAACAGAGATAGGAATACATCCAGGAAATAACTGAGGAAGCCGGTTGCTTATGCTGCTCAAAGACTCTTAAGATGAAAAGACTGGCACAAGAGAGGAATTTGTGAGGGTCGAATCAAACCATTCAGTAGACTGATTTTTTTAAAAAAAAAAAATAAAAAAAAAAATGTGTCAATATATTGCCTGAAAGAGCGGCACAGTATCACTGCACAATATTTACGCTATGTGATCAAAAGTATCTGGACACCTTTCTGAAAATGACTTACAAGTTCTTGGCGCCCTCCTGCGGTAATGCCCACCCTCAGCCTTGATGACAGCTTCCACCCTCGCAGCCATACGTTCAATCACGTGCTGCAAGGTTTCTTGGGGAATGGCAGCCCATTCTTCTCGGAGTGATGCACTAAGGAGAGGTATCAATGTCGGTCGATAAGTCCCGGCGCGAAGTCGGCATTCCAAAACGTCCCAAAGGTGTTCTATAGGATTCAGGTCAAGACTCTGTGCAGGCCAGTCCATTACAGGGATGTTATTGTCGTGTAACCACTCCGCCACAGGTCGTGCAGTATGCTCGATCGTGTTGATAGATGCAATGACCATCCCCGAATTGCTCTTCAACAGTGGGAAGCAAGAAGGTGATTAAAACGTCAATGTAGGCCTATGCTGTGATAGTGCCATGCAAAACAACAAGAGGTGCAAGCACCCTCCATGAAAAACACGACCACACCATAACACCACCGCCTCCGAATTTTACAGTTGGCATTACACACGCTGGCAGTTGACGTTCACCGGGAATTTGCCGTACCCACACCCATCGGATCACCACATTGTGTACCGTGATTCGTCACTCCACCCAACGTTTTCCCACTTTTCAATCGTCCAATGTTTACACTCCTTACACCAAGCGAGGTGTCGTTTGGTATTTACCGGCGTGATGTGTGGCTTATGAGCAGCGGCTCGACCATGAAATCCAAGTTTTCTCACCTCCCGCCTAACTATCATAGTACTTGCAGTGGATCCCGATGCAGTTTGGAATTCCTGTGTGATGGTCTGGGTAGATGTCAGCCTATTACACATTACGATCCTCTCCAACTGTCGGCAGTCTCTGTCAGCCAACAGACTAGATTGGCCTGTACGCTTTTGTGCTGTACGTGTCGCTTCACATTTCCACTTCACTATCACATTGGAAACAGTGGACCTAGGGATGTTCAGGAGTGTGGAAATGTCGCGTACAGACTTACGACACAAGTGACACCCAATCTCCTGACTACGTTCGAAATCCGTGAGTTCTGCGTAGCGCCCCATTCTGCTCTCTCACAATGTCTAATGACTACTGACGTTGCTGATATTGAGTACCTGGCTGTAGGTGGAAGCACAATGCACCTAATTTGAGAAACGTGTGTTTTTAGGGGTGTCCGGATGCTTTTGATCACATTGTGTATGTCCAGGACACGACAG
This sequence comes from Schistocerca piceifrons, assembly GCF_021461385.2. Lineage (NCBI taxonomy): Eukaryota > Metazoa > Arthropoda > Insecta > Orthoptera > Acrididae > Schistocerca > Schistocerca piceifrons. Next base: position 496,892,871 of record NC_060139.1, on the reverse strand, counting down.
CCATAACTGTACATCCATAGAGAATATGTCGACGCTCGGCGATGTGGAACTCATATATACAGCAACTGCGTTTCGTGCCTTGCAAAACTCTAGCTGAAAAGATACAGCCAGAAGACTGATTACTCAAAAAATATATACTTTGCACCGTAATGCGCTTCCTCAAAGTGACGAGACAAAAGAGACGCTATGAAATGCTCAGTGGGGAGACCTGAACAGTCCGCTTGATTTTGCTGCAACTGACTTCCATCTGTTAGATCACGATAAGCATCACCGTCCAGCTAAAGATTTTCACAATAATCCCTCTGTAGAAAGAGAAGTTATGGCCTTGTTCAGAAGATAGTAACTTACGCTACTTTTTACAGTGATAAACGACAGCATTTTTAATCGATACTTTCATTTCCATCTGTAATTTACGTACTAACTCATTCTCATATCACAGAAATAAAGCAACATGTATCCGCATAATGCTGTTACTGTTCATACCAACACAAACAGAAATAACCCACCTCGATTGCTCAGAGGTCACAGCGTCTGACTACCTTGCGAAGCGCCCTGCTTCATTTCCGTATACTGTCAGAGATTTTCTTGGTTGGAGGCCTAGAACGCGGTGCATTGAACGCCGTGAGGAAATTGAGGAGCTATTTGAATGAGAAATACAGTTGACTCTCGGCCTAACAAAAAGTTCGATTTAGTGAGAGCTCACTTAACGTAAGTTTGACCGATCACAGTGTAACACCGGAAAGGTCGAAGCAGTAGTATAAGCTGGGAAATGGTAGTGCAGTTTTAATAACGTACTTACTTCTTTACAAAAGGAATCGGAAAATAATAACTATAACTCAAATTTAAAGAAAGTTGGAATTTAATGTACTTAATTCTGATGATTTATTTTAAAATTTCCAACGAAACCATACACAAAATTCCGAGAAGGCATAAGGAAACTTCAATTTTATTCATTTCTTCCATGTTAAAGAACCTGTCTCCCTTAAACTGCATGAAAACAAAGCTGTCTTTCTTTTCGTAGTTAGTCATGTCACACTATCTATAACGGCGAATCTATAAATGCCCATACTGTCAGCAATGACTTAACCTTTTCTTTAAGCATGTAATCTCTGACACGCAAGTTTAGACTCTATAGACTAAGCCATTTCAATAAGCATTGTTCAAAACGCAGGAATTCACCTCGCTGTACCGGCTTTGTCTCTCCTTGTGATACTTCAGCAATCATGTCTTTCTGCTTGAGCATTTTCGCCAACGTACACTCCTTATAGAGGGCCTATGCAAGAGAAATGAACTTGAAGGCAGTATTATAGAAAGGAAAGTGGATATACACTCCTGGAAATGGAAAAAAGAACACATTGACACCGGTGTGTCAGACCCACCATACTTGCTCCGGACACTGCGAGAGGGCTGTACAAGCAATGATCACACGCACGGCACAGCGGACACACCAGGAACCGCGGAGTTGGCCGTCGAATGGCGCTAGCTGCGCAGCATTTGTGCACCGCCGCCGTCAGTGTCAGCCAGTTTGCCGTGGCATACGGAGCTCCATCGCAGTCTTTAACACTGGTAGCATGCCGCTACAGCTTGGACGTGAACCGTATGTGCAGTTGACGGACTTTGAGCGAGGGCGTATAGTGGGCATGCGGGAGGCCGGGTGGACGTACCGCCGAATTGCTCAACACGTGGGGCGTGAGGTCTCCACAGTACATCGATGTTGTCGCCAGTGGTCGGCGGAGGGTGCACGTGCCCGTCGACCTGGGACCGAACCCCAGCGACGCACGGATGCACGCCAAGACTGTAGGATCCTACGCAGTGCCGTAGGGGACCGCACCGCCACTTCCCAGCAAATTAGGGACACTGTTGCTCCTGGGGTATCGGCGAGGACCATTCGCAACCGTCTCCATGAAGCTGGGCTACGGTCCCGCACACCGTTAGGCCGTCTTCCGCTCACGCCCCAGCATCGTGCAGCCCGCCTCCAGTGGTGTCGCGACAGGCGTGAATGGAGGGACGAATGGAGACGTGTCGTCTTCAGCGATGAGAGTCGCTTCTGCCTTGGTGCCAATGATGGTCGTATGCGTGTTTGGCGCCGTGCAGGTGAGCGCCACAATCAGGACTGCATACGACCGAGGCACACAGGGCCAACACCCGGCATCATGGTGTGGGGAGCGATCTCCTACACTGGCCGTACACCACTGGTGATCGTCGAGGGGACACTGAATAGTGCACGGTACATCCAAACCGTCATCGAACCCATCGTTCTACCATTCCTAGACCGGCAAGGGAACTTGCTGTTCCAACAGGACAATGCACGTCCGCATGTATCCCGTGCCACCCAACGTGCTCTAGAAGGTGTAAGTCAACTACCCTGGCCAGCAAGATCTCCGGATCTGTCCCCCATTGAGCATGTTTGGGACTGGATGAAGCGTCGTCTCACGCGGTCTGCACGTCCAGCACGAACGCTGGTCCAACTGAGGCGCCAGGTGGAAATGGCATGGCAAGCCGTTCCACAGGACTACATCCAGCATCTCTACGATCGTCTCCATGGGAGAATAGCAGCCTGCATTGCTGCGAAAGGTGGATATACAATGTACTAGTGCCAACATTGTGCATGCTCTGTTGCTTGTGTCCATGTGCCTGTGGTTCTGTCAGTGTGATCATGTGATGTATCTGATCCCAGGAATGTGTCAATAAAGTTTCCCCTTCCTGGGACAATGAATTCACGGTGTTCTTATTTCAATTTCCAGGAGTGTACATGAAGATAGTATTGAAAGAAGGATATGAAATGAGCGCCAAAAAAATGGAATGTAGTCGAATTAAATCAGGCTATGCAGAGGGAATTAGATTACGAAACGAGACACTAAAAGTGGTAGGCGAGTTTGGCTGTTTGGCCAGCAAAGTAACTAATGATGGCCTTAGGACAGATGCACGTAGTAACATGCCTATATCGTTGACTTCAGTCTGTTGTAGAAGTATGGCACATGTTTTATGCTCAAGAATGATGACGTTTTTGGAGAATGAAAATCTCTCTAAAAATCAACGCGGATTCCGCAAACCGAGATTCTGCGAAACTCAGCTCACTCTGTTCCTCCATGAGATCCACAGCGCCGCAGACAATGGAGCTCAGGTTGATGTGTTCCTTGACTTCTGGAAGGCATTTGATACCGTCCCGCACTGCCATTTAGTGAAAAATACGAGCTTATCGAGTATCACAGCAGACTGGATTCAAGACTCCCTTGCAGATAGAACCCAGCACGTCGCTCTTAACGGAGCAAAATCGACAGATGTAAAGGAATTTCTGGAATACCCCAAGGAAGTATGATAGGACCGTTACCGTTAACAATATAATAAATGATCTGGTAGAAGTCATCGGATGCTGTTTAAGGCTGTTCAGAGATCAGCCGCTTGTCTGTAACAAAGAAGCAACGTCAGAAGATAGTAACGATTTCCGGAATGATCTTCAGAAAATTGACGAATGGTGCTGGCCCTGGCAGTTGACCCTGAACGTAAACAAATTTAACACATTGAACCTACATAGGTAAAGAAATCAACTACTCTACAGCTACGCTATTGGTGACAAACCGATGGAAACGGTATCTACCGTAAAATATCTAGGAGAAAGTATCCAGAGCGACCTTAAGTGGAATGACCGCATAAAACAAGTAGCGGGAAAAGCAGATGCCAGACTCAGATTCATAGGAAGTATCTTAAAGAAATTTCGTTCATCGACGGAGGAAGTGGCTTGTAAGTCGCTTGTTCGGCCAATTCTTCAGTACTGTTCATCTATCTGGGATCCCCTCCAGGGAGGACTGATGGAAGAGATGGAGAAGTTCCAACGACGAGCGGCGCGTTTCGTTACGGGATCGTTTAGTCGGCAATAGAGCGTTACGGAGATGCTCAACAAACTCCATTGGCAGATAGTACAAGAGAGGCGCTGTGCATCACGGACAGATTTACCACCGAAATTTCGAGAGAGCACTTCCTGGGAAGAGCCGGACAACATATTATTTCCCCTTCATATCTCTGGCGTAATGACCACGAGGAAAAAAATTCGAGAAATCAGTGCTAATACAGACGCTTACTGACACTCATTCTTCATAAGTACTATTCGCATGTGCGGCTGATCCCGGCGGAGGTTCGAGTCCTCCCTCGGGCATGGGTGTGTGTGTGTTTGTCCATAGGATAATTTAGGTTAAGTAGCGTGTAAGCTTAGGGACTGATGACCTTAACAGTTAAGTCCCATAAGATTTCACACACATTTTTTTTGCTATTCGCAAGTCGAACAGGGTTGGAGTGCTCAGTTAGTGATGCAACAAGTACCCTCCGCAACACACCATTGGGTATCTTGTGTCTTAAGTCTTTTGGGGAACAAAAATTTGTTAACATTGAATACAGATTTAAGTGTCTGGAAGACTTTTCTGAAGATATTTGTCTGGAGTGTAGCTATGGATCGAAGTGAAATATGGACGATAATAATTCGGATAAGAAGAGAGTAGAGGCTTTTGAAATATGATGCTATATAAGACTGTTGAAGATTAGATGGATACGATATGTTAATTAACGAGGAGGTGTTGAACAGAATTGGGGTGGCAAGAAATCTGTGGCACAACTTAACTAAAAGAAGGGATAGGTTCACAGGACAGATTCTGAGATATCATGAGATAACTAAATTAGTATTCGAGGGAAGTGAGGGGTTAAACATGGTAGAGGAAGACCAAGAGTATAAACACAGCAAGCAGACTCAGAAACGCATAGATTGCAGTAGTTATTCGCAGATGAAGAGGCTTGCACAGGATAGAGTAGTGTCATGGAAAGCTGCATCAAATCAGACTTCGGACTGAAGACCACAACAACATTTCACTGTCTTAATACTCTGTTCCTTTTTTGCAAATGTTAAACACTTGTATTTCTTTGAAATTATGTTTGCAACTGGTTTATATTCCGTAGTATGTTACGCGTTGCCGAGAAACAAGAGGAGTGTCGTGAAGAATTGAATGACGAAACAATTACCTGAACAGTTGACGAAATATTTCGCATTACCGAGTGGGTTCGAATGATAGTGTGTGTCAAGAAAATTGATTAGTTTTATTGAGTGCATCAGAACCCACAAAATTTCTTCACATTTTGTCCTGGGTTTTCCAAGGGGCTTGACAACTATAATCTGATCCAAATTTCTCGTAACTTGAAGTCTTTCACTTGCCGCTACAGTGTTGCCACTGTTAAATGTGTAACGCGGAGTATTGCTGGCAAAGGCCGCCGTGAGACATGACGGGTACGCGAGACGCTCTGTCGATTTTAACCCTTTAATGCATACTGTAGCTGATAAGCTACAGACCTCATTTCTTCGATTTATTCCATATGGAGAAACATTTTCGATCAAATTCGTTATGTAGCTAAGTGTATACACTCCGCTGCAGTTTCTAGTAGTTCTTCATAGCGATCATAGATGGCAGGACGAGCTGAAGCAGTTCGACAGTGAGCTGTGTGGACATACTGCCAAGTGTGTGTTTTGGCGGAAAGTTGAGGTGTGTTTTTGGTGTTTGTGCACTGATTTCTGGGTTTGAAAATTACTTTTTCATTTTGAAAACGTAAGTAGATATAGTGTAAACAGTTAATTCGAGTGTCTTTGCGATAGATTTGAAATGAGGCCTGTTTTTGTGTATGTAGCTTATCAGCTACATTTTTCATTTACTGCATTTCAGGCGCTGACGTAAAAATGTCTCGAAAGAGTCAAGAAGAAATGCTTATGGAATGGTTAGAGATTCCACTAAGCAGTGATGACGATCTTGAGTGTTTCTCTGACGATTCCATTCAAGATGAGACATATGTTGCTCCAGAATTTGTTGATTGTGATAGTGACAGTAGTGACGAAGAAAGTCAAGTACCAGTAATTAGGACTGAAGATGTTTCTGGAACAAGACAATCTGATGTTATAATGAAGGAATCGACGTCACACTTGTCTGATAATGCTCTGAAACTGCCATGCAGCAGCAAAAATGTTACCAAAAACAGCAGGAGTGTGGTTTGGAAAGATAAACAGTTGATTATTCCCGAACTGCAGTCAAAATTTCATGGCAATACTTCGTTACCAGAAGAAGTAATAAATTTAAATACTCCATACCAATTCTTCAAACATATATTTCCATCTAAATTGTTTGATCTAATTGTCGAAGAGTCTCATAGATACAGTGTGCAGTGTAATCCTGATAGACCAATAGATTTATCCTGTGATGACATAAAAAAATTTACAGGCATCTGTCTCGTAATGTCAATAGTTCATGTACCTAATACGAGGGACTACTGGGGAGAAGTTACTGGTACTCATCTGATCAAGTTTCTTCACTTCAATGACAACAGTGCAATGATACCCAGGGGTGAAAAAGGTCATGATAGACTCTTCAAGATAAGACCCATAATAGAATTGATGAGATCTCGGTTTCAAACAATACCTGTTGAGGAGTGTGTTTCTGTTGATGAACAGATATGTTCAACAAAGGCTAGAAGTTATTTGAAACAATACATGCCAAACAAGCCTCATAAATATGGATACAAATTATTTGTTATTAGTGGCATATCTGGTTATGCCTACGATTTTGAGATTTTCACTGGAGATGAAAATGAACCAGAAAAAAGAGTGACTGGGGAGGAAGACTTGGGAGCAAGTGCAAATGTTGTAGTTTGACTCAGTAGGATACTACCAAGAAATATGAACCACAAACTGTACTGTGACAATTATTACACAAGTCTGCCACTGCTTGTATGGTTACATAAACAAGGAATTTACTCACTTGGGACAGTCAGAAGAAACAGAGTGCCAGACTGAAAACTCCCTTCAGAAGCTGAGCTGAAGAAAATGGCACGAGGTGCATCAGTAGAGCGCGTCGCAACAGTGGATTGTGTCGACATATCAAATGTAGTGTGGAAAGATAACAAGAGTGTGACGTTGCTTTCTACACTTGCTGGACAGCAGCCTACTCATGAAGCAGGGAGGTATGACAAAAAAACAAAGTCAAGAATAACAATACCTTGTCCACAAATAATTAAGCTCTACAATAAACATATGGGAGGTGTTGACCTTCTTGACAGCATAATGGGTCGACATAAAATTCTTGTGAAAAGTCGAAAATGGTATATAAGATTGTTTTACCATCTCCTGGACATGGGAGTAGTCAATTCCTGGCTGTTGTATAGGAGAGTAGCAGAAACCAAAGGGATTAGGAGAACTATGAAACTCTCCGAATTTCGAATGGAAATTGCTCACTGTTTGTGTCGCTCAGGTCAAACTTCAGCAAAACGTGGAAGGCCAAGTAATGAACTCGAAAACCAAATACAAGCTAAGAAGACAAAGGGGCCCACAGCACATGTACCTCCACAAGATGTAAGGCTGGATCAAGTAGGTCACCTGCCTTCGTACTTGCAAGTGAGACAGAGGTGCAAAATGCCAGGATGCAAGGGATTTTCCTGGGTTCAGTGTAATAAATGTGCAGTTGCATTGTGTTTGCACAAACAAAAGAACTGTTTTCAAACTTTTCATGTAAAGTGATTATCACATGCTTGGGTACAAACCTGTTGGAACTAGATACCTTATTGTTCATATATAAAAGTGTATAAAATATACAATAAATGCTCAATATTTACAACATTAATGTCCTATTTATTATTTTAGGATTTTTCCCTTCCTATACAAAGTATTTAATCATAATCAACAATTAAATTACGAGAGATTTGGTCAAAATTGAGGGAGCAAAATAAGCACGTTTATTGTGGCTCGTAAGGTGTTAACTCAAAATGTAGCTGATCAGCTACAAAGCGATTTTCAACAATAGTGCTTTGTTAATTTAATTTAAAAAAAATTTCAATATTTTTTTCGAAATGTAGGCACTATAAACTAAACATGGTAATTTTTACAGCTTGAAATAAAAAATCATGCATTTAAGGGTTAAAACGTTGGCAGTTCCAGACTTATGCGCTTGGGGCGCTGGTACAGACCTATATACGGTAAGTGTGTCATGTAATACCGGCATAAGTGATCAATGACGGAACTACGATAGAAGACACATTTGTCTAGCTCTAACCACAACCACGTGATGCGTTGTATAGCGTAGAACAGATCGGTTCAGGAGGCGGGTGGCGAGCACGAGCGCCGCGCTCGCTACCGGAGTGGCTGTCGGACGCCATTATGTTGCGGATGGGAAGTGCAAATAGTACACTGCTGGCCATTAAAATTGCTACACCACGAAGATGACATGCTACAGAGTCAAAATTTAACCGACACGAAGAAGATGCCGTGATATGCAAATGATTAGCTTTTCAGAGCATTCACACAAGGTTGGCGCCGGTGGCGACACCTACAACGTGCTCGCATGAGGAAAGTTTTCAACCGATTTCTCATACACAAACAGCAGTTGGCCGGCGTTGCCTGGTGAAACGTTGTTGTGAGGCCTCGTGTAAGGAGGGTAAATGCGTACCATAACATTTCCGACTTTGATAAAGGTCGGATTGTAGCCTATCGCGATTGCGGTTTATGGTATCGCGACATTGCTGCTCGCGTTGGTCGAGATCCAATGACTGTTAGCAGAATATGGAAGCGGTAGGGTCAGGAGGGTAATACGAAACGCCGTGCTGGATCCCAGCGGCCTCGTATCACCAGCAGTTGAGATGACAGGCATCTTATCCGCATGGCTACAACGGATCGTGCAGCCACGTCTCGATCCCTGAGTCAACAGATGCGGACGTTTGCAAGACAACAACCATCTGCACGAACAGTGCGACGACGTTTGCAGCAGCATGGACTATCAGCTCGGAGACCATTGCTGCGGTTACCCTTGACACTGCATCACACACGGGACCGCCTGCGATGGTGTACTCAACGACGAACCTGGGTGCACGAATGGCATAACGTCATTTTTTCAGATGAATCCAGGTTCTGTTTACAGCATCATGATGGTCGCTTCCGTGTTTGGCGACATCGTGGTGAACGCACGTTGGAAGCGTGTATTCGTCATCGCCATACTGGCGTATCACCCAGCGTGATGGTATGGGGCGCCATTGGTTACTCGTCTCGGTCACCTCTTGTTCGCATTGACGGCACTTTGAACAGTGGACGTTACATTTCAGATGTGTTACGACCCGCAGCTCTACCCTTCATTCGATCCCTGCGAAACCCTACATTTCAGCAGGATAATGCACGACCGCATGTTGCAGGTCCCGTACGGGCCTTTCTGGCTACAGAAAATGTTCGACTGCTGCCCTGACCAGCACATTCTCCAGATCTCTCACCAATTGAAAACGTCTAGTCAATGGTGGCCGAGCAACTGGCTCTTCACAATACGCCAGTCACTACTCTTGGTGAACTGTGGTATCGTGTTGAAGCTGCATGGGCAGCTGTACCTGTACACGCCATCCAAGCTCTGTTTGACTCAATGCCCAGGCGTATCAAGGCCGTTATTACGGCCAGAGGTGGTTGTCCTGGGTACTGATTTCTCAGGATCTATGCACCCAAATTGCTTGAAAATGTAATGACATGTCAGTTCTAGTATGATATATTTGTACAATGAATACCCGTTTATCATCTGCATTTCTTCTTGGTGTATCAATTTTAATGGCAAGTAGTGTATAAAACGCTATCCACTACGTTTAATGGCGTAGTGTTTAAAATGGAAAGTAGCACTTCTTAAAACCGATGAAAAGAAGCATTATGGGGGGGTTAGGAATTTCGAAGCCAAAGTCAGACAGGCCAGTATCCATTTTTAACGCGTCAATGCAGGATGCTTAGTAACAAAAAATGGTTCAAATGGCTCTGAGCACTATGCGACTTAACTTCTGAGGTCATCAGTCGCCTAGAACTTAGAACTAATTAAACCTAACTAACCTAAGAACATCACACACATCCATGCCCGAGGCAGGATTCGAACCTGCGACCGTAGCGGTCGCTCGGCTCCAGACTGTAGCGCCTAGAACCGCACGGCCACTCCGGCCGGCAACCGCTTAGTAGCAGTTAGAACATAGAGACCTGCAGTGTGACAGACAGTTGAGCGATAAGTTCCACAATAAAATAAGTCTCGTAGACTCGTACAAAAATTTTCTTCGACATAAATTTCCAGAACTTCACAGATTAGCAGCCAACATGGCACATGACATCTGAAGACTTAATGGAAAATATTTTGTGTGTATCTGGTACAACATGTTTATAACAAACTGTACGAAGATCTGATGAGGGTAACATAGTTCTACCGAAACTGGTCATCCACATCCTGTCTTTTAATGCGATCTTAGCTAAGAAGTTTTTCTTCTCGTAAAAAAAGTAAATACAGATCGCCCCTGCACACTCAGTGTTAGTAAACTAATTCCTATAGGTTTAATCAGTGGAACAGTTTTAGGAAATAAATTTACCACGAAAGACATTAATTAGCCACTGTGAAGCGGCACGCTTCCATAGAATACTGCAGTCGTAGAGTAGTCGCGCTGAAAGCAGTTTCTCATGCCGAAGTGCCTTGTTCCCATTCACTGGTAAGGCGTGACCAGGCCTGTTCCAGGATGCAGCCGTCAACAACCTGCAGCACATCTGTTAATCACGCTCTCTTTGTCCGCGGTAACTAAACCTAACCTCTACGAACAAACTCAAGACAGAAAATTTTCGGTTTCAGCACTAAACTCAAACTCACACCGGCTACACAAGCTGACGCGTTACCAGCTGATGAGCATTGTGGTTGGTACACGGTCACAAGTAATAGGTAATACAAGTAGATTCCAAACGAAAAAACAATGATAGGGAGAAGAAATAAGAGAAAAATAAAGAATTCAATACGATGATGAAAACGACGCTACAAAGGATTATAGATAAAAAATTTCATTTAAACCAGCTAATTGAACAAAAATAAAGTCATATCGATAAAGATTTAAAAATAAAAAATTTCAAAGCTTCTAATGAGATTCAACCCACAACCTTCTACAAGTGAGGTAAGTATCTTAACCACTGCTATATTCACGACTCAGCAGCACCATTCGCGACGATTTGCTGCCTTAAAATATGTTGCCCTCGTGCGATGTAGTACGAAGCTTATCTAATGTAGGTCTGTATTTATGATGTTAATAATTGTATATGTGGCACCAGCTCACGTCTTGTTCGACAGGATCCAGTAGTGTCTGGAAGTGAATATTTCAATGACATCGTTGTGCGTGCGTGTTGTTTTTGGCGTGATTATCATGTCTCATTGAAATGTAAAACAAAAAGGGCAAATTCGGGATCCAAACACACCAAGAAAGAAAGCTGTATAAGGAATTGAAAGTGATCTATTTGTTGTGGCAATTTGACAACGAGGAAGAGTTCGGACGTGACTTCGAGTGCTCTGGTTGGAAGAAGCCAGCTCCAACACGTGGAGTGCCAACCAAAAAGTAATTGTAATCAGACTATAGTTCCTGTAACATGAAATTCGATTTATAGAGACCATAGCGGCTCCGAGTTCTGGACAGCTGGCAACGGCTGGGAATGGTCCTGCTAGTTTGCAACTTGAATAGCTGATGTATGTAGGTAACTTTCTGCAGCTGCTAAATATTGGAAGAAAAACATTTTTATAGCCATCATCTGTAGACATTCAACTTCATTCTTATTTCGATTAATAAGCTGCCCAGTCACGTTAATATGGCCACCTGCCAAAAGCTTGAATAACCACCTTTTGCAGCGGTGGCCGCTGCGAGACGCGCAGGAAAACAGTGAAGTTCCGGAAGGTACCTACAGGGGCGTAGAGCGATCCCGACTCCACTGCCGTGGCCAACTGCGCTGGGTTCCTCAGTTGAGGATCCATGCTTCGAACGGCCCGATCGAGGTGTTTAACAGATTCTTGGTTCGACTTAATAAGTTCTGGGAGTTTGGTGGCCACGGCCAGGTTGCCATACGTAGCAGTGACCTCGTCGGAATACTCTGAGATGGGGGTTGTCAAGAAATTGGTTCTATACTTCCGAAAAAAACCCTTTTAAATAATAAAACATGACCTATACAAGGAATCTGACTACCCCTGTTAGTCAAGGATGAAAAAAAAAATTGGCTTTGTCTTTGTCAGAAAGTGTAGAATCTTATGTGGGGCCAATAATACGTCAATTTTAATCTAAATATGGTATGCCAATGTTTACGTAATAAAAAAATCCATTAGGTAATTCAGCACAACTATTATACAGATGCGATAAATCACTTTAACGGGGCCCAAATGAACAATAAAATTCCGGTAAACCTGCAAAGGTATATATATACACTCCTGGAAATGGAAAAAAGAACACAATGACACCGGTGTGTCAGACCCACCATACTTGCTCCGGACACTGCGAGAGGGCTGTACAAGCAATGATCACACGCACGGCACAGCGTACACACCAGGAACCGCGGTGTTGGCCGTCGAATGGCGCTAGCTGCGCAGCATTTGTGCACCGCCGCCGTCAGTGTCAGCCAGTTTGCCGTGGCATACGGAGCTCCATCGCAGTCTTTAACACTGGTAGCATGCCGCGACAGCGTGGACGTGAACCGTATGTGCAGTTGACGGACTTTGAGCGAGGGCGTATAGTGGGCATGCGGGAGGCCGGGTGGACGTACCGCCGAATTGCTCAACACGTGGGGCGTGAGGTCTCCACAGTACATCGATGTTGTCGCCAGTGGTCGGCGGAAGGTGCACGTGCCCGTCGACCTGGGACCGGACCGCAGCGACGCACGGATGCACGCCAAGACCGTAGGATCCTACGCAGTGCCGTAGGGGACCGCACCGCCACTTCCCAGCAAATTAGGGACACTGTTGCTCCTGGGGTATCGGCGAGGACCATTCGCAACCGTCTCCATGAAGCTGGGCTACGGTCCCGCACACCGTTAGGCCGTCTTCCGCTCACGCCCCAACATCGTGCAGCCCGCCTCCAGTGGTGTCGCGACAGGCGTGAATGGAGGGACGAATGGAGACGTGTCGTCTTCAGCGATGAGAGTCGCTTCTGCCTTGGTGCCAATGATGGTCGTATGCGTGTTTGGCGCCGTGCAGGTGAGCCCCACAATCAGGACTGCATACGACCGAGGCACACAGGGCCAACACCCGGCATCATGGTGTGGGGAGCGATCTCCTACACTGGCCGTACACCACTGGTGATCGTCGAGGGGACACTGAATAGTGCACGTTACATCCAAACCGTCATTGAACCCATCGTTCTACCATTCCTAGACCGGCAAGGGAACTTGCTGTTCCAACAGGACAGTGCACGTCCGCATGTATCCCGTGCCACCCAACGTGCTCTAGAAGGTGTAAGTCAACTACCCTGGCCAGCAAGATCTCCGGATCTGTCTCCCATTGAGCATGTTTGGGACTGGATGAAGCGTCATCTCAAGCGGTCTGCACGTCCAGCAGGAACGCTGGTCCAACTGAGGCGCCAGGTGGAAATGGCATGGCAAGCCGTTCCACAGGACTACATCCAGCATCTCTACGATCGTCTCCATGGGAGAATAGCAGCCTGCATTGCTGCGAAAGGTGGATATACACTGTGCTAGTGCCGACATTGTGCATGCTCTGTTGCCTGTGTCTATGTGCCTGTGGTTCTCTCAGTGTGATCATGTGATGTATCTGACCCCAGGAATGTGTCAATAAAGTTTCCCCTTCCTGGGACAATGAATTCACGGTGTTCTTATTTCAATTTCCAGGAGTATATACACTCCTGGAAATGGAAAAAAGAACACATTGACACCGGTGTGTCAGACCCACCATACTTGCTCCGGACACTGCGAGAGGGCTGTACAAGCAATGATCACACGCACGGCACAGCGGACACACCAGGAACCGCGGTGTTGGCCGTCGAATGGCGCTAGCTGCGCAGCATTTGTGCACCGCCGCCGTCAGTGTCAGCCAGTTTGCCGTGGCATACGGAGCTCCATCGCAGTCTTTAACACTGGTAGCATGCCGCGACAGCGTGGACGTGAACCGTATGTGCAGTTGACGGACTTTGAGCGAGGGCGTATAGTGGGCACGCGGAAGGCCGGGTGGACATACCGCCGAATTGCTCAACACGTGGGGCGTGAGGTCTCCACAGTACATCGATGTTGTCGCCAGTGGTCGGCGGAAGGTGCACGTGCCCGTCGACCTGGGACCGCACCGCAGCGCCGCACGGATGCACGCCAAGACCGTAGGATCCTACGCAGTGCCGTAGGGGACCGCACCGCCACTTCCCAGCAAATTAGGGACACTGTTGCTCCTGGGGTATCGGCGAGGACCATTCGCAACCGTCTCCATGAAGCTGGGCTACGGTCCCACACACCGTTAGGCCGTCTTCCGCTCACGCCCCAACATCGTGCAGCCCGCCTCCAGTGGTGTCGCGACAGGCGTGAATGGAGGGACGAATGGAGACGTGTCGTCTTCAGCGATGAGAGTCGCTTCTGCCTTGGTGCCAATGATGGTCGTATGCGTGTTTGGCGCCGTGCAGGTGAGCCCCACAATCAGGACTGCATACGACCGAGGCACACAGGGCCAACACCCGGCATCATGGTGTGGGGAGCGATCTCCTACACTGGCCATACACCACTGGTGATCGTCGAGGGGACACTGAATAGTGCACGGTACATCCAAACCGTCATCGAACCCATCGTTCTACCATTCCTAGACCGGCAAGGGAACTTGCTGTTCCAACAGGACAATGCATGTCCGCATGTATCCCGTGCCACCCAACGTGCTCTAGAAGGTGTAAGTCAACTACCCTGGCCAGCAAGGTCTCCGGATCTGTCCCCCATTGAGCATGTTTGGGACTGGATGAAGCGTCGTCTCACGCGGTCTGCACGTCCAGCACGAACGCTGGTCCAACTGAGGCGCCAGGTGGAAATGGCATGGCAAGCCGTTCCACAGGACTACATCCAGCATCTCTACGATCGTCTCCATGGGAGAATAGCAGCCTGCATTGCTGCGAAAGGTGGATATACACTGTACTAGTGCCGACATTGTGCATGCTCTGTTGCCTGTGTCTATGTGCCTGTGGTTCTGTCAGTGTGATCATGTGATGTATCTGACCCCAGGAATGTGTCAATAAAGTTTCCCCTTCCTGGGACCATGAATTCACGGTGTTCTTATTCCAGTTTCCAGGAGTGTATATATATATATATATATATATATATATATATATATATATATATATATATATATATATATATATATATACATCGCGCATTTGCTAGATGCCCACGAAATACGTAATTTTGTTTTGAAGCTGACAGCCAGTGAGAAAATAGGTGCAAAAATACTATTGGTCAGTTTTCAAGCAGTAATGGCGGACTGC
The DNA here is from genome assembly GCF_021461385.2 of Schistocerca piceifrons. Lineage (NCBI taxonomy): Eukaryota > Metazoa > Arthropoda > Insecta > Orthoptera > Acrididae > Schistocerca > Schistocerca piceifrons. The sequence continues at coordinate 496,877,592 of NC_060139.1, read as the reverse complement.
ATCAGCTGGTAATATACGTAATTTTATGGTAGCTAATTTTACTGCACAAAAAATAAAATATTTACTCCCTCCAAAAGAAGTTACACACAAACATTAAAATAAAATTATGATGAGCAGCAATATGTCTGAGAAGAATTTTGAACTTTAGTTTGGCAGGTTTTCAACACTGTCAACAAGACGAAATAATGGAAAGCATATTTACTGAAACTAAACAATTTGAGCCTTGATGTTGTGACAGTATTTTTAAATTAAATAATTTAACTCGAATTGTCTTTAATTTTGAGATAAGAGAGAGCGTAATAATTTTAATGTCTTACCTGTTGCTGCAGGCAGTGCGATGACGTCAACGGTGGTCCGCGCGGACGATGTATGAAGTTAATCCTGGTTCGTGGCGTGAAGATAATGATAGAGCCTCATGTTTCATTAATATTCCAGTTACAGCGGTGGTCCACGTCTCCGTTGTAGTCGAATCAGCGGGCAGCACTGGCGAGATAATAATAGTTCCAGTGTGTGCGTTGTCGTCACGAGCGCGACGTTTTATTATTAAAAGTTTCTTAATCACGCGGTGCGGGTAGGTCGGAATTATGCAGTGTCTTTGGTATTTACGATATATAGCCGGTTAATGCCAATACTTCGCACAATGCTTTCCCCGAGTTGCAACAGGAAAACAGTCACATATCTGATTTTATCCATTATAAATGGTTTTTGAAAGCCTGCGACTGTAGATACAATAGCTTTGTTTATAAATAAATAAATCTTCTGCTACCAGTCACGATTTTTTCTTTATTGTACTATCCGCACGACGCGTTTCGAGAAATAATTCCCACTTTCAAGTGTTTTTTTTGGTGTGTATTAAGCCATTTCTTTTGATGTTGTCAGTGTGTGTGAGTCTGCTTCATTTTGTTGGCTTTTACTGTAATACATAAGAAGCGCGATTTTTAGTTGGATATCAATTCTTTTTGTGAGGTTAGTGGCTAAAATTTAGAACAATTTGTGGTTACAGTTTCCTAATGGTCCATTTGTGTACAGTCTCACACACACTTAACATCACACACAACTTGTTGTATACTTTACACATCGAAAATATCTTATATAAATAAAACAGTTACCAAGATTAGGTATTCCACAGATTATGATATGCTTTTGTACAGAGGTTATTTATCTTAACAATTTGGCTCATGAATTACTTATATTGAGTTTACAATTGTACTTATTTCTATGTTTTACTATTTTTATTTGAGTATATTATCGAAACATCTGAAGAAATTCACTGATTCACTTTCAAGTTTTTCATTTAATATTTTATCTTCATATTTTCTGTAATGTGAATATATCACCAGTTCTTCAAGCAAATCCATTTTATGACCTTTATTTAGTCGGTGGAGTACTTTGACAGTTTGCTCTATTTTTCCAAATGGGTGTCCTGTATTATGTATGTGTGTTGCTATTGCTGATGTAGTGTGTCTGTTGTTGTGTATGCTCTAATGTGCTCTGTGTATCTGGTGTTGATATTTCGGCCTGTTTGTCCTACATAGAACTTGGAGCACTGCTGGCATGTTACCTTGTATATTCCAGAGTCTGAATATGGATCATGATTACACTTTATATTATGTATTAGTTTTTGGTGTAGTTTATTGGATGTAGAAAACCCAATTTTTACTCTGTGATTTTTGAAAATATTTGCAGTCTTCTGTGATACATTGCCTGTGTATGGAATGCTAGATATATATTTGGTTTCTCTTTATCGTCTGTGGTGCAGTTTGTACCTGGGTTTCCCTTCACTTTGTCTAAGATTATGTCAACCATGGAAGCATTGTAACCATTGGTAACTGCAATCTTCTTCACTGTGTTTATTTCTTGTTGCAAATTTTCTTGGTTCAATGGTATGTTTGTTGCCCTATGCAGCATTGACCTGTATGCTGCCTGTTTATGAATATTTGGGTGACATGAGGTTGCAGGTATTGTGGTGTCAGTTATTGTGCTTTTCCTATAAATTTTGAATGTGCATGTGTTGTTGTGTCTTGTAATCAGTTTACGTCGGCGTCTTTAAGACAGTTTGGATGGTATAATAAATGTTTCTTGATGAAATCACAGTACTGTTCTTTTACTTAACGTTTTGGTTTGTTCCACTTTTACGCAATTCTAACAGTTAATGCCTCCACACGACAATGGTGTCTGGTTCCCGGCTAATTGTCACAAGCTCACACAGTATGTAAAATCGTCACCGCAAACACTCGATATACTTTTCAGGTTTTACTGTTCACTTAATAATGCACGATCGCCTAGTATCACAGCCGACGCACTGTAATTAATTGTTCCTCCTTGTATTACGTCTTTCACTCCGAACTCTGCAACGTTTCTCCACCCGCGACCCGGCCACAATACCACAAATCGCACGTGCTCTATCGATAATCGTTCGATCTCTCTCTGACACAGTACTTCTCATAGCCTAACCACAGATTTACAAAGCATATAAAACCAGAACATTCATATTCGTACAATATAAAATATAAAAATGTAGCAAAATGAATGAAGAACCAATGTGACATATGAACAAATAAAGAATAGTTGAAGTAATTGATACATACGTGTTATGACAAGGTAACACACAAAAGAAAAAAAAATATTACTGACTTTCGGGTGGAAAAAAGAACACATTGACACCGGTGTGTCAGACCCACCATACTTGCTCCGGACACTGCGAGAGGGCTGTACAAGCAATGATCACACGCACGGCACAGCGGACACACCAGGAACGGCGGTGTTGGCCGTCGAATGGCGCTAGCTGCGCAGCATTTGTGCACCGCCGCCGTCAGTGTCAGCCACTTTGCCGTGGCATACGGAGCTCCATCGCAGTCTTTAACACTAGTAGCATGCCGCGACAGCGTGGACGTGAACCGTATGTGCAGTTGACAGACTTTGAGCGAGGGCGTATAGTTGGCATGCGGGAGGCCGGGTGGACGTACCGCCGAATTGCTCAACACGTGGGGCGTGAGGTCTCCACAGTACATCGATGTTGTCGCCAGTGGTCGGCGGAAGGTGCACGTGCCCGTCGACCTGGGACCGGACCGCAGCGGCGCACGGATGCACGCCAAGACCGTAGGATCCTACGCAGTGCCGTAGGGGACCGCACCGCCACTTCCCAGCAAATTAGGGACACTGTTGCTCCTGGGGTATCGGCGAGGACCATTCGCAACCGTCTCCATGAAGCTGGGCTACGGTCCCGCACACCGTTAGGCCGTCTTCCGCTCACGCCCCAACATCGTGCAGCCCGCCTCCAGTGGTGTCGCGACAGGCGTGAATGGAGGGACGAATGGAGACGTGTCGTCTTCAGCGATGAGAGTCGCTTCTGCCTTGGTGCCAATGATGGTCGTATGCGTGTTTGGCGCCGTGCAGGTGAGCGCCACAATCAGGACTGCATACGACCGAGGCACACGGGGCCAACACCCGGCATCATGGTGTGGGGAGCGATCTCCTACACTGGCCGTACACCACTGGTGATCGTCGAGGGGACACTGAATAGTGCACGGTACATCCAAACCGTCATCGAACCCATCGTTCTACCATTCCTAGACCGGCAAGGGAACTTGCTGTTCCAACAGGACAATGCACGTCCGCATGTATCCCGTGCCAGCCAACGTGCTCTAGAAGGTGTAAGTCAACTACCCTGGCCAGCAAGATCTCCGGATCTGTCCCCCATTGAGCATGTTTGGGACTGGATGAAGCGTCGTCTCACGCGGTCTGCACGTCCGGCACGAACGCTGGTCCAACTGAGGCGCCAGGTGGAAATGGCATGGCAAGCCGTTCCACAGGACTACATCCAGCATCTCTACGATCGTCTCCATGGGAGAATAGCAGCCTGCATTGCTGCGAAAGGTGGATATACGCTGTACTAGTGCCGATACTGTGCATGATCTGTTGCCTGTGTCTATGTGCCTGTGGTTCTGTCAGTGTGATCATGTGATGTATCTGACCCCAGGAATGTGTCAATAAAGTTTCCCCTTCCTGGGACAATGAATTCACGGTGTTCTTATTTCAATTTCCAGGAGTGTATATATTCATCTTTTGGAGTGAGTATTCGCTAACTGTGTGTCATATCTTTAAATATAGTTTGCAAAATTGTAGATTACCACATCATATTGTCTGTGTTCTTTGACATAAATTGGGTTTAATTTGTCCCAATGTGGTCACTACTTAAAATTTCATGGGCTGACATATGTATACACAAAGTTCGACATATGTATACATAAAGTTTGACATAAATTGGTTTAATTTGTCACAATATGGTCACTATTTAATATTTCATGGGCTGACATATGTATACATAAAGTTTATCGTCTTACTATCTCATTAACATTGACCCTATTCAGTAGTTATAGGTCATATTCTGCTTCTCACAAAATTATTTACTAACCAAATACCCAGTTAAGGTTTCGGATTCCTTGCAGTATAAGGCTTTAAATCCACTATATTTTTAAGAGCAAACTTCTTTTTCGATTTTGGGTAAGCCAGATAAAATGCATTCAGGTGGGGTACACCAACCACCTCAAATGGACCTTTGTACACATCAAAGAATTTAGAAATCTCACTATTTATTTCTTTAGACTTCTCATATGTTTAAATAAAACTAAATCCCCTATTTTTAATTTAACACCTTTTACTTTGTCATCATGTCATTTATTCCTTTCCAACAGTTTCTTCTCTACCAGCTCTCTTCCTCTTTTCTTATTTTCGTCCCAGCTTAATTCCTCTTTAGTAGGGAAAGGTAACTTTTCCTCCAGGAAACTTTTCTGTCTCTCACCTTTCATAATCTCCTCAGGAGTAAACCCTGTTACATCATGAACAACAGTATTCATAACCTCTTCAATATTTCCTACCATATGTCCCCAAGAACTGTGGTTACTGCTACAGTAGGTACAGCAGAATCTGCCAACCTCCCTCATATAACGTTCTATGGGGTTCCCCTGTGGGTGATATGTTGAAGTGTAAATTACTGTAATTCCCTGATTAGTAAGTCCTTCTTTCCACTTCTTACATGCAAACTGTGACCCATTGTTGGAAAATATGGCCTTAGGCTTCTCAAACTTCACAAAATAATCACCTTCCAGTTTGCTCAAAACGACTTTCCCAGTAGCTTTACGTAACGGATAGAGTTTTATAAATTTAGAAAATACTTCTAAGACCACAAAATTGTATGCAAAACCTCCCTTAGTCTTCGGCAATGCACCATAAAGATCCACAGACAACTGTTTCTTCACATCATTCGGTTTAATATTTTGCATATGAAGCTTGCATGTTTGATTTGTAACTTTTTCTCTTTGACATTTGTCACAGGTTTTGATTCGGTTGTCATGTCAAAAACTCAAATGTATATAATCTATTATCTCATTTATATATTCCCGAGGCCTACACACTTTCCAGTCATTCGAATTTTCACCAGTTTGCCTTACAAAACACCCCATCATGAATTTTGTAATATTTTGGCAATTTATTGTTAGTATCCTTCCTTTCCAACTCACGTTTCACCATCTTCTATATTTAATCCTGATTCTGGTACTTTCTTATGTTTTTACAAATCCCATCAATTTTCTTTTCCCCTTGAACACCTTTTATATAAAATAATTTTACATGTTCCTCATCCACATCATACAATACCTTATTACCTTCACTCAACGTTAACCTGGATAAAGCATCTGCAATTTTGTTCTGTATACCTTTAACATACTTTATCTCAAAAGCAAACTGCTTTAAGAAGAAAGTCTATCTTGTTAACCATCTATGTAGCAGCTGAAACTTTTTGAAAAAGATAAGGGCTGTGTGATCAGTATAAATGATAGTTTTATTTCCCCATAGGTAATCTCTAAACTTTCGATCTCTCTCTGATGCAGTACTTCTCCTAGCCTAACCAAAGATTTACAAAGCATATAAAGCCAGAACATTCATATTCGTACAATGTAAAATATAAAACAGTAGCAAAATGAATGAAGAAACAATGTGACATATTAACAAATAAACAATAGTTGAAATAAATGATACATACATACTATGACAAGGTAATGCACAAAAGAAAAAAAATATTATCGACTTTCAGGGAAAGCAATTGCTTTACAAGTGGCTTAATTTTGGCTGAATTATCTGTTTTATGAACTATAAATGAGTTTACATTCATAATTTTGTGGGAATCGTTGTATATTCCGAACTATGAATAACACTAAAATAAAAATACTCAGAAATATCGTACGGGGGTAATAGCACTGTGATGAATATAAAGACGGTAAGAGTAACTTTCGAGACTATAGTATTTTGTTGTTCCACGCGAGAACATTATCATCGCTTACCGATCATTGTATCGCGTTGTATCCAAAATTATCATCTACGCATACCATACATTCAGTATCCTGTGTCTGATGCATTGAATGTTATAACATGGTTTGAACCCACAGCACCTCGACAGATGGACACCAATGATTGGAAAGCTTAACCCTCGCAATACCAGGAGGAAGTGGCGGTACTATACCCCCACCTTTTGAAAAAATTGTAATCTAGGAAGTTACTTCATACTTTAAACTTTTGGAAAAAATATTTACTGTTTTTAATTAATTATTCTACCAGATTCCACAAAAGTGTTAAATTTTTTAATTAAATTTAACCCAAAAATTTAAGTCTTAGCAGACGATATAACTTCCCACAGTGATCTCATATTCAGTAGTTTCAACTTCAGGACGTTATTTACATAGATCAAAAAAAGTTTTGCATCACCTTGTTACCGAGAGTTCTGGAACCTGTACAGAAAATTGGAATAGAGATCAACATAAACATCATTTCCGCCCTTTGTATTGCTCATGAAAAACTCACATTGCATGTTGTACCACCATACAGCGACACCTTCAGAGGTGGTGGTCCAGATTGCTGTACACACCGGTAATTCTGATACTCAGTAGCACGTCCTCTTGCATTGCCGCATGCCTGTATTCGTCGTGGCATTCCATCCACAAGTTCGTCAAGGCACTGTTGGTCCAGATCGTCCCACTCCTCAACGGCGATTCGGCGTAGATCCCTCAGAGTGGTTGATGGGTCACGTTGTCCATAAACAGCCCTTTTCAATATATCCCAGGCATGATCGATAGGGTTCATGTTTGGAGACCATGCTGGCGATGTCGTTATCTTGAAGGAACTCATTCACAAGATGTGCGTGATGGGGGCACGAATTGTCGTCCATGAAGACGAATGCCTCGCCAATATGCTGCCGATATGGTTGCACCATTGGTCGGCGGAAGGCATTCACGTATCGTACATCCGTTACGGCGCCTTCCATGACCACCAGCGGCTTACGTCGACCCCATATAATGCCACCCCAAAACAGCAGGGAATCTCCACCTTACTGCACTCGCTGGACAGTGTGTCTAAGGCGTTCAGCCTGACTGGATTGCCTCCAAACACGTCTTCAACGATTGTCTGGTTGAAGGCATCGGTGAAAAGCACGTGATGCCAATCCTGAGCCGTTAATTCGACATGTTTGTTGGGCCCATCTGTACCGCACTGCATGGTGTAGTGGTTGCAAAGATGGACCTCGCCTTGGGCGACGGAAGTGAAGTTGCGCATCATGCAGCCTATTGCGCACAGTTTGAGTCGTAACACGACGTCCTGTGGCTGCACAAAAAGCATTATTCAACATGGTGGCGCTACTGTTGGGGTTCCTCCGAGCCATAATTCGTAGGTAGCGGTCATCGACTGCAGTAGTAGCCCTTGGGCTGCCTGAGCGAGACTTGTTATCGACAGCTTCTGTGTCTCTGTCTGTCCTCCATGTCCAAACAACATCGCTTTGATTCACTCCGAGACACCTGGACACGACCCATTGTTGAGACCCCTTCCTGGCACAAAATAACAATGCAGACGCGATCGAACCGCAGTATTGACCGTCTATGCATGGTTGAACTGCAGTCAACACGAGCCGTGTACCTCCTTCCTGGTGGAAAGACTGGAACTGATCGGCTGTCGGAACCCCTCTGTCTAATAGGCGCAGCTCATGCATGATTGTTTATTTCTTTGAGCGGGTTTAGTGACATCTCTGAACAGTCAAAGGGACCGTGTCTGTGCTACAAAATACACAGTCAACGTCTATCTTCAGGAGTTCTTGGAACTGGTGTGATATAAAACCTTTTTTGATGTGCGTACTTAAAAAGTGTGTTGCGAGTATGACTGAACAAAATTTAACGAAATTTGCATTTATTAATTTTGGTTTATGGTGAACATAAAGCATGTCCCAGCCCCTTTCTGGTACACGTGGTATGTTGATGTTGCTAAGAGTGTGCGAAAAGAAATTTTCGTGTTCTGGACACTACTTTCAAATCAGCACCGCTTTAACAAGTAAGTTGTTTAATATAAGATAAAAACACTTAAGGATTTTAGTTTTTTTAATTTTTTTTATAGGAGTGGGCTTAAAGTACCATGGTAATGCGCGTTCTGGAAAATACGTTGGTATTGCTAGGGTTAATGTAACAAAGACATTCCTCACATAATTTGTTTCATATCGCAACAGGTGTTGCTGCTACAGTTAAAGGATGTTTAAATTAGTTCATAATCTCCCTTTTGTGTTACTACAATGTCTAGCTGATACTGGTATAGCGCATCTCAATAATAGAAACGTGCCAATTGGAACTCTGCTTGCTGTACAGCTCAGGGTGTCTGACGACGGGTAGTTAATGATGGCGCTTGAGCTGCAGGATCACGTAGCAGTTACATTATTGAGATATAGAGATAATTTATTGCCCACTTCGAATGTTAAATTCGTGTTAATGGTTGTGTGGAGAACGGCGGTTGTGGAACATTGTCGGAATAGACAGACCGCAAACTATTCTCTGTTCCTTGCTCTTACAACCCGATATCGAACTGCAGATAAAGGGATGATCCGGCTACGTGGTGCACAGAGGCCGACTTCTGTTCAAAAGGCTACTCCTTCCTCACAACCTCAGTCTAAACATGTCTGCATCGTATTTGGCCGACATGCGTGTGCAGTCACTACAAGGCCACTCCTGTCCCCCAACTGCACACGTTAGAAAAAAACAGTATACTTTTCTTCCTAGCACAAACAGTTCCTTTGTCAAGGACCATAGAGAAAAATAACCTGTGGTGGCTTCAACTTAACATGTCAGAGAGATTGTAGTACACACGACCGTGCTACACTGTATCTTCACCTATGGACCCAAATAAATCATTCGGAAATAAAATATAGGGGGAGACTGGGGCTAGTTGTCATATGGGGTAAGTTGGCACACTTCTTGTTTTCTCTATCGTTATAAGGACTGAGAGATAGGATCGATACAGTCAAACTCACAAACGACATTGTACCTTCCATTGTAGTTTCAAGCTGATTAGAACTCCCAGAGAGGAAGGACTGCGTAAAACTTTTTGTGCAGTAGTCAGGCATCCATACTGTCTAAAATGTGTTGTTGGGGCAAGTTGGCATAGACTACATGGCGTATGCCAACTTATCCCTCACTCACATTTTTTTCATATACGCATCTGCTGAAGTTTTTTTTAACTACTTTCTGATACATTTCGTTGAAGCTTTGCCATGAGGAATTACAAGAGAAAGACGGAACGAGCAAAGCATACTGCTCAGAAAGTACAGAATCCCATACGTGCTCACATTATCGACAAAAGAAGCCTAGCCGCCACAGCAGAATATTTCAACATACCTATACAGAGCTTAGCTAGTTGCTGCCAAAAAGCGAGAGAATGTGATGCTTCCACTGATGAAGTCCCTGATGTTTTAAGTGGATATAAAACTCTTAGGAAGGTATGTATCAGCCAAGTGACATAAAACTTGCACTCAGCTATCGGGGCGGACCAAGTGACGTAACTTAAAAAAAAATACTTATGCAACCTTTTCCGTGTAGGCCTATTGAACTCCAGAGCAATATATCCTAGCTACACCACATGCCTGTCACAATATAAGGTTCGCAACTGATGACGTACTTGGTATTTTGTTCTCTTAAACAGGAGTATCTGCTAAGTGAATACCTGAAGAAAATCTCAGATATTTATTTCGGCTCACACCCGAAGGAGGTTAGAAAATTTGCTTTTCAATACGCTATCAAAAATGAATTTAACGTACCACTTTCTTGAGAGGAAAAGAAAATGGCGGGACCTGACTGGTACACGTATTTTATGAAGAGGCAACATAGCTTATCCATCCCAACACCTGAAGCCACAAGTCTAGCCAGGGCCAACAGTTTTAATGAAGTAAAATGTGAAAAATTTCTTCAGTTTGCTTGAAATATTTTGGATGGACTGAAGTTGCAAGCTCAAGATACATGGAATATGGATAAATCGGGGGTCACAACTGTACAGAAACCAGACACAGTGGTAGCAGGGAAAGGTCTGAAACAAACTGGAAGGATAACCTCTGCTGAAACAGGCAGTCTCGCAACCGTAACAACATGTGTATCAGCCGGAGGTAATGCTATCCCTCCTTTCTTCGTAATTCCTAGAGCAAAATAAAAATCACATTTTGTTCGAGACGTTGCAGCTGGCTCTGACGGTGATACCAACAAGAGAGATTGAATGGTATAAACAAATTTTATTAAGTTCTCCAAGCACTTCATTCGCTATTCTAGAAGTTCGAAGGTTCGCCCAACACTTTTACTGCTTGACAACCACGACTCTTATTTGTCTATTGAAGCATTTGATTTATTTGAAGAAAGTGGGGTGGTTCTCCTATCATTTCCCCCACACTGCAGTCACAAATTGCAGCCTCTGGACCGGAGTGTGATTGGGCCACTTAAGAAATATATCAGTACTGCTTGGATGAGTAATCATCCTGGCCAAACGATTTCAATTTATGACATATGTAGCATCGTGAACACAGCTTTTCCGCTTGCAACAACCCCGTTCAGTATCACCGCAGGGTTTTAGAGTAAGTGGGATTTGCCCTTTCAGTCATGACATCGTTCATGAATTCGACTTTCTGCCATCATCTTTCACTGATCGCCCGCCTCCTGATGTTGTCCAGACTGTAAATGCCGACGTTGTAACTGATCCGCCTCCTCAATATGGTTCTTCCATCCTGTCTTCCACTGATGCACCTACTCCAAGCACACGATCATCGTTCAGAATTGTAACACCAGAAGAAGTTAGCCCTTTTCCAAAAGCAGGCCCACGAAAACTGTCTAACCGTGGAGGAAAAGGAGACAAACTGCTATCTTGACAGACACTCCTACCAAAAATGTTCTGACAAAAAGTAAGCAAGTCTCAATTAGTAGGCCTATTTTAGAGAAGACAGGCAAAAGGGCGGCAACTCAAAGAAAGGGGAAGGGAAAACGATCTCGGGGAAATGATTCAGAAATGACGGAATTTGAAGACGATACGTCAGATATAATAAGGTATTCTTATTCTGGGGATAGCCTCGATTTCCCACTAAGTACACACGCTGAAGAGGAATATGAGCCCAAGTATCCATCTCGGGAATGCCCACCAGCACCGACTACTAAAGAGAACAACATGAATGTAGTTCAAGAAGACAATTCGGAGCAGTATCAAGTTTAAGACTTCGTGATGGGGAAGTATAGTGCATGTCTGTATCCTGGAAAGGTATTGGAAGTTGATGGTGATTAATTATTTGTTTCCACAACGGTGAAAGAAAAGAAATTTTGGAGATGGTCTGAAGTTCCTGACTCCATCTGGTATAACAGAAGCAAAACTGTGCGAAAACTAAAACCACCAATTCGAGTGAGCAGTCGGGCTACTTTCTTGGTGAACGCGAAGTTGTGGTTCTATAATTTGGTTGCTATTTTTTATTTTATGTAACTTTTCTATGTTCATTTACTGACTTAATAATATTTGAATATTGTTGCCATTTTCACAGACACTAATACAAAATGTACTAGGGAATCGAGAGATCTAAAAGTAAGAAAGTGTCAACACCATTTGTCTTTCATATTGTATTGAAGTAAAAGTGTCTTAATTACCAACTCGTGTTTATTCCTCAGAACCTGTTAAGCATGCCAACTTACCCCAGCACATGTTCCAGTGTGCCCCACATGTGGAGTAACGTTTTAGGAAACATTTTTTTTACGAATTCAGCATGTAATCCTAAATGATATTTTCATCATTAATTTATATCCAAGTGAAACCACTATGCCAACTAGGTCCGGTATCCCCTACCATTTTCTGCACTAGAAGAGAGGCGTTACATTTAAAAGTCGGAAAGATTTCCTTGATATCTACGGACTGCAACAAAGCACAACATGCAGTTATTGAGATACAAATTATGCTGTTCAGTTGGCATGCCTGTTTGGGGAGACGAGAACTGTCTAGGTTCAGTCTTCTTTCACACATCATTATTCTCGAATTATTAGATTAAACTTCACACAAAGAAACACAATGTAGCTATAAAATCGTTTGCTCAACTTTAATTATGCCAGTCGACATAAAAAAATAAGACATTAAAAGTCTACATCACATCCATTAACACGTTCATAGATGGGTAGATCACATTACTAATGAGGAGGCATTGAATAGAATTGGAGCGAAGAGAAATTTGTGCACAACTTGACTAGGAGAGGGGATCGGTTGGTAGGACATATTCTGAGGCATCAAGGGATCATCAATTTAGTATTGAAGGGCAGCGTGGAGAGCAAAAATCGTAGAGCGAGACCAAGAGATGAATACACAAAACAGATTCAGAAGGATGTAGGTTGCAGTAGGTACCGGAAGATGAAGAAGCTTGCACAGGATAGAGTAGCATGGAGAGCTGCATTAAACCAGTCTCAGGACTGAAGACCACAACAACGACAACAACATTGGAAGCTTTGTAAGCTGAATGTTACAAATGGCATCAACATGGAAAAATCAATATTGAACATTTGTTTCCTGTTTCTCCACTATGACGAGTATAATCTATGGATATTTATGCTGGTTATTTTTGTTGATGTGTTTTGTTAAGCATTTTCTCAGTCGTTCTGCCTCAACTTCGGTTTCAGATGTTTAATTTTCAGTGAGAACCTAACATTATCGAGAAATGAATTAAAGGATCTCTTGTCTATATTTGGTACCTTTATTTCAACCCTACTTGGATACACTGCATTTAATCATTTGCGGATGTAATTTCAGGTCACGAAAGCAGTGGCATTAGTAATCATATTAATGATACAAAATGGTGTACTTTACCTGTACTATAAAGCATGTCGCCTTCTTTGGGTTCAAAGCAATCTAGCTTAAAAAAAATGTTGAATGGATAACTACTAAGCGTTTGAGATGTAATACTTTTTTATGTATTTCTTCTCAAAATTAGATTTTGAGTAACGATACGTCTTCAACATCACCTGATATATTTTATAAAAAATTCCAGTTTTATAATCTTCCCCCTCTTGGATAAAGTTTTCGGACGACCGTGTACACTAGATACTGAAAAACAATGGAAACTACTCAGACAACAAGACGCTGGCCGTTGTTAATTTTTACATTCAACACGCTGCGACATTAGCCCCTCCGCACCCCGCACTCGCACGGTGACCTACACAAAACGTTCTACGGTCGCATCAGCGAAATGGTTAGTGTTCGAATCGAGGAATCACAGCATGCGGGTCTGTGATGACCGTACGTCTGGATGCAATCACCCACTGGTACGGTCCCATCGAAGAGGTAGTAGACAGAAAGCGATGAAAGGGTGGCGGTCTTAAGTGCAGATGGGGAGAGCAAGTGCCACAGCGAGTGTCGTGCGGCTGGTAGTAGGACTACTTGTGGATTTGTTGTAGTAGCGTCAGTTCAAGGTTGGTTGTTAGTAAGTGTTAATAGATAGGTATTAACCGTTATGGCTGGGCTCCGGCGAGATCTCCTAGGCCAGCTGCAGCGTCAGCATACCTGCAACATAACGAGTCGTCTTCTGAGAGGTCAATTTGATTATAAAATTGGCCGCTCGTTGTGTGGAGTCGTTTGGGGTTTGTCTGTGTCGCGTGTATTCGGATTTCCTGCTTGCGCTGACTAGTTAGCTGTACGACTACAACTGCAGGTGCCAGTCACATGTGCTGTAATTCAGTTGTTTGTGTACTGAGTTTAAGCCTCCCAAGTAAAAGATCCTCTAACGTTCTCATTATACATAAAGGATATATCAAACATGAAAAGCACCACTATAAGATTTTTTCGCTAATTGTCTACATGAAAGTATTGTCGTTAGACAATCGTAAGGCACTGCAGAAGGACTTGAACAAAATTTTCACTTGGTATAATGCATGGCAGGTCATTTTGAACGTGGAATATGTACAATAATGTCAATAACAAAGAGAAACAACCAGTCGATATCCGATTACTAGATTAATGGTGAACATCTTACGCACATCACATCGTGTATATAGATAAAAGTAATAAAACTCTCAAAAAAAAAAAGAAAGGTCAAAGCACCACGAAGGAATTATTCGAATGGGACGGAAATCGGTGGATGCGATGTACATCTACAGACAAACAAATGGTTAGGCTACAATTTCAGAAAAATTGAATGATTTATCCCAGAGAATGAGCTTCACAAATTGAGCAAGTCAGTAACTCATAGTTATGCTCTTATGCAAGCAGTTATTCGGCTTGTCGTTGATGGACAGAGTTATTGTATATTCTGCTGAAAGATATCGTGCCAACTTACGGCCATATCCCGAGCTGGTAGTAGGGGTCCTGACCACAGTGATCCAAAAGTTCTCAATTGGGAAGAGATCCGTCGATGTTGCTGACCAGGATAGGGTTTGTCAAGCACAAAGAAAAGCAGTAGAAACTCTCGCTGAATAATGCCCGCCCACACACGGCGAGAGTTTCTACCTATTGGACAGTTGGAAATCAGGAGAACGTGCGGGGAACTCGATGAGCCCTTCGCCTAGTCCAGCGACCAGGCGCATTTTTATCCAGATAGGCGCGCATCTCTCTTTGGAAGTGGGTTGGGGCGCCATCCCGTTCATCACCAAATGAAGCACGAATGGATGGTGAAATTAACGGATCGGGCAACTCCAGGTAACTGCTGCCAGTATTCATACTTTCGAAAAGGATGGTCCAGTCAGTCCCCTTGATGATATCCCACACCACACATTACGTCCCAGACCATTGACTGCTCGCTCGACATAAACATAAGCAGTTCATGGGGGCCAGTGCCTCAGAAGATCACACCACTTTTTAAACAAAATTAGCATCATGTTCTTCTGTCCTGGTCGTCGTTCAATGCTTGCAATAACTGCGAAAAGTAAATTCTCCATTTTACTTTGTGCAAGATACGACTTAAACGCTTGACCTGCTCACGCCTGTTTCACGCTTACATAGTTCTGTTAATCTCTGTGGTGAGCTTATAAATGAGTCTAACATATGGGCAGTACACTCTTCGCCTGTTGCTGTGAGTGGCCGGTCTGATCTTCCTTATGGATATTCATAATTGTTTCAGCGGTTTCGAACTTATCGCGAAGGTGGGCGATGCTCACGCGTGTTTCTAGATAATTTCCGTATTCCTGCCTCCATTGTCTCTGCACTTCACTAATGTTCTCGAACTTCCATTACCATTTGAGAATGGTTTTTCGCTACTCGAATGTCAGTCGTTTTTGCGTCATGTCTCACTTTGGTACACTGACATGGCACGTCACAACACTACTATAATCTGTTGCTCAGCCACTGTACTACACTTTCAACCCATTCCCCACTGTGATTTCAAAGCGTACGGTTTGTATAGCCAGTTTTAAGTTGTATACGTATTTTTGGTTTACCCTGTGTCTCACGTATTTACCTGAGACTGTAAAGAGGTATGGCTCTCCTTCCGGCGTTAAAATTATTTTCGATGTGTTAGCTCCATTTGGTACACAGCAGTCCCGTAATGCACCAATCGTAAACTGGCCAGAGACTACATTTCTCTTCAAAACATGCGCTGTGTTTTACTTAATTTCGAAGTATTACAGTAACTGTGGACAGCTCCGAAAAGAAAACCAGTTCATTATCAAGCTGTGATATCAAACTGTAGGATCCTAAAAATTATATTTTTATCAAACAGTTTCCTCAAAATTAAATGACAGAGACTGCATAGCGGAGAACACCCCTGAATCCTAAAATTAATTTTTTATGCCAAAACTAAAAGTTTTACTGGGGAACTAAGTACAAAAACGGATGATGCTTTATGTCATGTTCGTACGAGGGTAATCCCAAAAATTCGATACCTCGGAATGGTGTTTTATTATAAAATGGAAAATTATTAAGATTCAAATTGATAAGAATTTTTTTATAAGTACAGAGACCTGTTTATTTCTACAATAATTTATATCAGTTTACAGCTTAAACATTTAGCTATTTATCGACATAATCACCATTTCTGTCGATGCATTTTTGTAGACGCTGTGGCAGTTTTTGTATGCACATGTCATACCAGTTCGCCGCCATGCTGTTCAGAAAGTTATGAACCTCTTATTTCACCTCGTCGTCGGAGCTGAATCGCTTTCCGGCCAAATGTTCTTTTAACCTAGGGAACAAGTAATAGTCACTGGGCACCGAGTCACGACTATAGGGTGGCTGGGTGATTATGTTACACTGAAACTGTTGCAGGAGAGCAACGGTTTACCGAACGATGTGTGGGCGAGCGTTGTCATGGAGAATGTGTACACCCTTGCTCAACATTCCTCTTCTCCGGTTCTGAATTGCCCATTTGAGTTTTTTCAGAGTCTCATAGTACCTGTCAGCGTTAATTGTGGCCCCAGTGGGCATAAAGTCAACCAACAATACCCCTTTCCGATCCCAAAAAAAGGTTGTCATGACTTTACCGGCAGACTGTGTTTGTTTGAATTTCCGCAGCTTTGGCGAAGAAGGATGCCACCACTGGCGTGATTGTTGCTTGGTCTCGGATGTAAAGTGGTATGCCCAGGTTTCGTCACCCGTGACAATTGAGTCCAGGAAGTTGTCCTGTTCGGCTGCAAGGCGGTGAAGAAATGCGGGGGAAGCATCAACTCGTTGCCGCATTTGGTCCTGTCAGTATGCGTGGCACCCATCTTGCGCACATCGTCAATTTTTCCGTTAAAATTCTGTGAGCGGTGCTTCGGGAAACATCAGGAATCAACGTGCAGAGTTCATCCAGGGTGATCCGCCGATCTTCACGCATGCTTTGGTCAACCTTCAACACTGTCTCCTCAAAAACTGACAGTCTCCCGCTCCTTTGTTCATCGTGAATTTCGGTCCGACCAGCTGCAAACTCTCTTCACCACTTACCAACATTTTTGACGTCCATGCACGACTCATCATACACTTCTGTCAGTTGGCGAAGGATTTCAATCGACGCAGTGCCCTTTGCGTTCGAAACCCGAATAACAGCGCGCAATTCGCACTTCGCGGTGCATGTTTACACAGAGTGCATGAAGCACTCTTCATAACAGCGTGACCAACTGCCACACAGAGTTCTGTACTTATAAAAAAATAGGAGACCTTACTTTTGGGACTACCCTCGTAAAATGTTGTTTTGAAGCACATTACATGACTTGAAATTTCCCTCCCTATGTATCGTACGATACTGCTACATGGAGCAGCCAGTACTCCGTGTTGTACCGACCAATACGACACAAAATCTCATTGGTGTTGTGAACCAATTAAGTCGCTTCAACTAAATTACTACGAGCTCCACCAATGCGGGTTGCTTCTGTGTCCTTTCGTGAGTCGCATCGCGTATCGTATCGGCTCTGTGGGCACCGCGGCTAAGAAGTGACATGGAACAGGACCATCACATAAAATTAGTACTGAGAAAGCCAAATGCAGACACAAGGTTGCTGTAAGGTTTCCAGGAAGATGAAATGCGTCTATAAACGAAGTCACGTACTAGACGCTAATGCGACGAATTACAGAGTATTGCTACAGCGACTCTTTGGAGTCCTTATCAAGAAGGTATGGCGACAGATATGGAACGAGTTCAGAGACGCAATTCTAGGACCTAAACAGGTTGGTATACCATCTACGAAAGTGTAACAGAAATACGTGGTGAATTTCAATAGGAATTCTTTGAAGAAATGGACCTACGTCCCGAAAAAGTTAGAATACCTATCATCGAAGAAGACTGTGCGAGGATTATATTGTCACCGAGATATAATAAATGACTCGAGGGCCAAGAACAAACGCTGAAGGGGCCCTAACACGCTCAGTCTGTGTGTCCCAATAATGTTGTTCACGCGTGGTCTACGGGTAGTGTCGCGTCGTTGGCTACGTATCAACTCCTCCGAGGTCCCGGATTAGAACCTCACTACTTCTTTAATTTTGAATAAAAGTCATAGCAATGGCGGACGAAGACTTCCGGCACAAGATGTCACCCTCGTTCTGCCAACGGTCTTGTAAAGAAGGCCGAGGAGCGAACAGAGGTTTAGGACACTCTATTGCTTTTCAGGTGTCAAATTGTCGCTAAAAGGCAGAAGATTCATCAATGTTCAACAGCATGAGGATGCAGAAGGCAGTGGAAACCACTGCATTACAAATAGATAATGTGTATCAACAGGACATGTACCCTGCTATTGGATAAGTGTCATGATGATCTTTCCATTGGCAAAAGATTCCACACTAGACCCCCATTTTGGATCTCCGGGAGGGCGCTGCCAAGGGAAGGTTGTCATGAGAAAAAGATTGAATAATTAATGAAAGGGTAACGTTCCACGAGTCGGGGAGTAGAGTCTGAGGTGCCTGAACGTGGTAGGTAAGCTAGAAAATCTAAGAACGGAAATACTACGGTTCAATCTAACTGTAGCTGAGGGCCAGTGCACTGAAATGGAAAGAAAACAAGGATTTCTGGTCAGACGAATATAGGGTAATATCAACACCACAAAAAAACGGTATAACTTGAGTAGAATTTCTTATGAATAGGAAGGTAGGGCAGAGAGTGAGTTACTGAGAACAATTCAACGATAGAATTTTTCTTATCAGAATCGACAACAAACCAAAACCGACAGCAATAGTTCAGGTCTACATGCCGACGTCGCAAGCAGAAGCTAAGGAGATAGAGAAAGTATATGACGATATCGAACTGATAATGCAGTACGTAAAGGCACAAGAAAATCTAATAGTCATGGGGTATTGGAATGAGGTTGCACAGGAAGAAGTAGCATAAAGGGTTACGGGAGAATATGGGCTTGGCAGTAGCAGTGAGAGAGGAAAAAGTGTAATTGAGTTATGCCTTAAGTTTCAGACAGTAATAGCGAATACTGTGTTCAAGATTCAGAGGAGGAGGAGATATACTTGAAAAAGGCCTTGCCACGGTTCGTGCGGCTCCCTCTGTCGGAGGTTAGAGTCCTTCCTCGGGCGTGTTTGTGTATGTTGTCCTTAGCGTAAGTTACTTAAAGTTAGATTAAGTAGTGCATAAGCCTAGGGACCGATGACCACAGCAGTTTAGTCACATAGGAACTTCTCACCACCACCACCATCACGCCAGGTGATACAGGAAGATTCCAGTTAGATTACATCATGACTGGACAGAGATTCCGAAATCAGACATTGGATTGAAGGGCGTACGCAAGAGCAGACATAAACACAGACCACAATGTAGGTATAATAAAGCGCAGGCTGAAGTTTAAGAGAGTAGCCAGGAAGCAATGCACAAAGAAATGAAATAAGGAAGTATTAAGGACTGAAGCGACAAGCTCGAATTTCTCTAAACCTATAGACACTGCGAGAAAGAACAGCTCCGTAGGTAGTTCAGCAGAAAACGAATGAATGTCTCCAAGAAGTACAAACACGGAAGTTGGAAAGAAAAACATGAAATACTTCAATTGATCGACGAAAGATGGAATTACAAAAACGTTCAGGGAAATTCAGAAATACAGGTCACCTAGGAACGAAATTAGGAAGTGCAGCGAAGCTAAGGCGAAATGGCTCCATGCAAAATGTGAAGAAATCGAAAAAGAAATGATTGTCGGTATTGAAATATGCTCACTCTTTTTTTTTTTTTTTTTTTTTTGGCTTCAGTCGTCTAGTGAAAGTATGATTCCACAATGCTGTTTCGTCGGCTGCGGAAATGTCCTGGTTCAATGCGTTTGCCTTGTTTTTGGTGCTTCAAATACCATTTCTCCGAATGTGCTTCCTTCTTGATGTTTTGTTAGCACATCTGAACATATAAACAAATACGTAATCAGTGCCGTTTGTTGCATTGTAAAATGTTAATTACATCCGGAGATATTGTAACCTAAAGTTAGCGCTTGAGTACCACTCCTCCGCTGTTCGATCGTGTGTATCGAAGAGCACCGAATTACGTAGGGATCCAAAGAGAACGGTGATGGACCTTAGGTGCAGAAGAGACTGGAACAGCACATTACGTCCACATGCTAACACCTTTTTATTGGTCTTTTTCTCTGATGCACTTGTACATTACCATGAGGGGTGAGGTACACGTACACATGTGGTTTCCGTTTTCAATTACGGAGTGGAATAGAGTGTGTCCCGACATGTCAGGCCAATAGATGTTCAATGTGGTGGTCATCATTTGCTGCACACAATTGCAATCTCTGGTGTAATGAATGTCGTACACGCCGCAGTACATCTGGTGTAATGTCGCCGCAGGCTGCCACAATACGTTGTTTCATATCCTCTGGGGTTGTAGGCACATCACGGTACACATTCTCCTTTAACGTACCCCACAGAAAGAAGTCCAGAGGTGTAAGATCAGGAGAACGGGCTGGTCAATTTATGCGTCCTCCACGTTCTATGAAACGCCCGTCGAACATCCTGTCAAGGGTCAGCCTAGTGTTAATTGCAGGTGCACCATCATGCTGATACCACATACGTCGACGCGTTTCCAGTGGGACGTTTTCGAGCAACGTTGGCAGATCATTCTGTAGAAACGAGATGTATGTTGCAGCTGTTTGGGCCCCTGCAATGAAGTGAGGATCAATGAGGTGGTCGCCAATGATTCCACAGCATACATTTACAGTCCACGGTCGCTGTCGCTCTACCTGCCTGAGCCAGCGAGAATTGTCCACGGACCAGTAATGCATGTTCCGTAGATTCACTGCCCCGTGGTTTGTGAAACCCGCTTCATCGGTAAACAGTTAGAACTGCAACGCATTCTCTGTTAATGCCCATTGACAGAATTGCACTCGATGATTAAAGTCATCACCATGTAATTGCTGATGTAGCGACACATGAAACGGGTGAAAGCGGTGACGATGCAGTATGCGCATGACACTACTTTGACTCAGTCCACCGGCTCTTGCAGTGTCCCGTGTACTCATGTGCGGGTTCATGGCAACAGCAGCTAAAAAACCAACTGCACCCGCTTCTCCTGTGACGGGCCTGTTACGGACCCGTTTGCGTGCTACGACCATACCTGTTGCATACAGTTGGCGGTAGATGTTTTGCAATGTGCGGCACGTTGGATGCTCTCTGTCCGGGTACCGTTCTGCATACAACCTGCAGGCTTCAGCTGCATTTCGTAGACACTCGCCATAGGTGAGTATCATCTCCGCCTTTTCAGGGTTCGAATACACCATGATCACGGTTCCTACAGCACTACACTATCACAGACGTCTGGTAACACGGTGTACTACAGTTGGTCTGCGTGCGGAGACGAATGCAGAATAACAATAGCAGCAAGCGCTACATGCGGACACTGTGACAGCTAGACCAAACCACAACAGTGCACTACAGCCACACTCGTAAACACGGTCGTCATCGTAAACATGTCCCTGCAGATGCTGCTCGCCGACCGTGGCCCGTGTTTGTTACAACACGCAACTGAACGTCGGAGGTTTCAAGCGTCAACTTTGGGTTACAATATCTCCGGATGTAATTAACATTTTACAATGCAACAAACGGCACTGATTACGTATTTGTTTATATATTCAGATGTGGTAACAAAACTAACGTGGTTCCATTTTAAACAAACGTTGGTTTGTGTTAAAAAACATACTTCCGTGCATTTTTGTATGGTTTGTATTAAACAATTACACTAGCCCCTCTCCTCACGTTCGGCCTGTGGAATCGGTTCGTCAGTATTTGATGTTGTTTAGGAAATTTACCCAGCGGTAACGTTAGGTGACTCTGCGTGTATAAAAAGTAGTACAATAACTCATTTTTGCTGGTCACTTGCAAATTATTATAGTGGAGACCTGAACATTGTTCCAGCGTCACTCACCGAGACTTCATTGCCTACTGACTACGGTCAAAGACGACTCCAGCGTCAAAGACATTTCACACAACACACAAGCTTTCACTTGAAACCAGTTACTTTGATATTCTTCGTCACATCTACTAATATTAATCAATATGCTGTCACTCTCGAACATATAAGCAAATTAGCATAAAATAAGGCAAATTACAATTCACAAAAAATATTCTGACAAAAATATAAGAAAACATTTACAACCTCCCTCATTAGATTTGGTATCGACAAATCCGGTAGAAAATAACACATCTCCCAGATCCATTACAACTGCTCCCCAGGGCTTTTGTTGTTATGAATATATAAAATAAAATCCCGACCACATTCAGCAATGGATCTGTATTACAAAATTAGTACGTAAATTATGAAGTCTGATAACCTCTTCCAAATTTGTTCTTCACCATGGCTCCACACCACAGCTCGGTGACTTCCTAAGACACTTGAACAGTCTCCATGCCAACATAACATTTACCATGGAAGTAGAAAAGGACAAGAAACTGCCATTTCTAGATGTGCTGGTCCCAAGCGACGGCGAAAACCTGGGACACAGCGTGTATCGAAAACCGACACACACGGACCGATACCTGCACAAACTGTCAAACCACCACCCGAGCCAGAAAAGAGGCATGATCAGTACGCTCGTAAAGAGAGCAGGACGAATATGTGAGCCGCAACACCTCAAACGAGAAATGCAACACCTGGAAACTGTTCTGAGGAGCAAAATTATATTAGAAGTGTAACAGGGCCAAACACTCGGCGAAGTAAGGAACCAGAAAAAGAAATGTCGGGTACGGCCTTTCTGCCATACATTCCCAGAGTGACGGAGAGAATCGGCCGTATATTGCGCAAACATGGCGCAAACACGGCGATTTTCAAACCGACAAGTTAGATCAAAGAGTGTCTTAGATCGGCAAAAGAGAAAAGCGACCCACTTGCAACGTCAGGAATATACCATATACCATGCACATGCGGAAAAGTTTATGTCGGAATGACTGGACGGTCAATTAACACCAGGATCAAAGAGCATAAGCGACATTGCAGGTTGGGGCAGGTGGAGAAATCGGCCGTGGCAGAGCACGCACTGAATGAGACCGACCACGTAATAAAATTCGCCGACACGGAAGTTCTGGCTGTAGAGAAGCACTATCACACGCGCCTGTTCAGAGAAGCTGTAGAAATACAAAAACACGCAAACAGTTTCAACAAGAAAGAGGAAAGCCTTAAGGTAAACGGATCCTGGGCTTCCCATACTGCAGCGAACGACCGTCGCAGGTAGTAAGAGGAGAACCGCACCGGAAATGTCTGTTTAGAACGGCGACGAAATCTCCTGTAAGGCATCGTCCTGTATGGCATCGTTCTAAACAGACAGTGTATAAAACCATCGAGAACATCGAGTTCGCCACAACAGCCAGGGACAAGAAGAATCGCATACCAGTTAAGAGTGTTGCTGCTACTGCACTTGTCGACGGACCTTGTGTTTTCTGTGGTTGTAGACTTAATTTTAATATTGACATTAATGATATCTTTGATCATGGTAATGGTTGGCTCACTGTAGCCATTGTGCGTGGAGGTACCGGAATTCCTAACGTACCTGGACTTGAAAGTTTCGTTGATAGAGACGTTATCGCCTATCGTACCTACCATATGGCAGAACTTGCTAATAAAGACTTTGGTAAACCAGCTTATATGTCGCCTTCTGCATTGTTTTTGTATACTCGCAATAAGAGAAAAATATCTCTAAATGAGTCTGTATTCAGCCACTCGTGCTGGCGAAACGTCAGAAAAATCATTAGATGAACGTCGGCCGAAGAACCCGAGAGAGAAGCCAATAGGCAGTTTGCCAACATGTGGCCACGAAAGCCTTAACAATGTCCTCACATGCATGCCTTCACCCACAGGGAAGACTTAGCTTCCAAAAATTAGAATAAATTCATAAATGCTCACTATGGAGACCTTTTTTTGTAAAAAAAATTGTAATAAATCTTTCTCTCATTCATTCTTACAACAGTGCTTTTCATCAGTTTCAATTAACATGTGACTTCAAATTATTAATTTATACATGCAAATATACATACTTGGTTGTACAGGTAGTTTTGTTATAACAAGCATATTCCAGTGGAGGACTTTTGTTTTAGATGGAAATAGGTTATTTAAATTTTGAAATTATGATTTCTGTTTATATAGTTTCAAAGATACAACATTCCTGAGACCAAATAATTACTTTGACTTAGGGTACACCAAACGATAAGCATTAGGGTATGGATTTTATGACTTCAAAACGGCCAATATTAATTTCTGAAGTTAACAGTTTTGATTTTTCATGAGATTTTACCAGAACAAGATCCCCAATTTCGAAAGTGGTTAATTTTACCCTGTTGTTATGTCTTTTATTCCTCTTTCCCCCTTGTTTCCTCTTAGTTTCCCTGACAATATCTTCTCTCTCTTGCATAGTTAAAGGTGTACATTTAGGAAATTCAATAAGTTCTGATATAAGATTTGCAGGTCTGATATTAAACATAATCTCATACAGTGAAAATCCTGTGGAACTATGTTGTAAGCTATTCATAATATCTTCAAAATTTCGAACGTGCTCAAACCAGGTTGGATGTTTGTGGCTACAATAGGTTCTGCGAAGTCTCCCAATTTCCCTCATATATCTTCTGCAGGCTTGGTGGATGGACAATAAACAGATATAAGTATATGCTTCAATTTTGATCTTTCAATAAACTTTTTCCAAATTTTAGAGGTGAACTGTGAACCATTATCTGATAATATAACTTTTGGTTTACCAACTTGTGCGAAATAATCTCTTTCAATTTTTTTAATAATTTCATAGCTAGTGGCTTTTTTCACTGGATATAGTTTTTTTAATTTTGAAAATACATCTACCATAACAAATATGTAACAATGACCTTCTTTACTCTTTGGTAACATTCCATATAAGTCCACAGCAATTAGATCTAAAGGTTTTTCTGGAATAATGTTTTGCATCTCTCCACCATGTCTTTGATTGCTCACTTTAACTCTCTGACATTTGTCACAGGTTGCCGATTCTTTTCTTACCTTCTTTCCAATATTGTAAAAACAAACGTTTTCTTGTATCTTTTGAATGCACTTCTGTATCCCAAAATGACCAAAACTTTCATTTATGTAAATGATCAGCTTTTCAGCATCTGCCTCTGGCCAACACAGTTTCCAATCATCAGAATCTACATCTGTTCTCCGAAATAAAATCCCCTTATGTAATTTGTAAAATTTATCAAGTTTCTCATACCCCTTCTTGCCTAAACATTCTTTGATTAATTTCCAACTTTGATCTAAATTTTGATTTTTCCTAATTTTGTTACACATAAATCTAATTGTTTTCTCATTTTCCACCACTTTCAAGTATCTAATTTTAAATTGCTATTCCTCATCTTGCTCAAAAATCTCCTTTTCTCCTCCAATATGGTAAATTCTAAATTTTGTAAAAGCCCAATGAATTGCCAAAAGTCCCTTCTCTGTGACTGTATAATTCTTCTCATACTTGAGCAACATTCAGCTTGCAAATATGATTGGTACAATGTATCTTAACTCCATTCTCTACTCTTTTTTAAAATAACTCTACTCCAAGTCCATAATTACTGTTATCAGTTTTCAAACAAAATGGTAAATTAAAATTAGGTTTGTGTAATAAGTGTTGCTTCCTCAACTCTTGCTTAATTTTATCAAACTCTTCCTGACAATTTTTATCCCAAACCCAAACAGTGTCGGGGTCAGGGATTTTCTCTGCCTCGTGATGACTGGGTGTTGTGTGATGGCCTTAGGTTAGTTAGGTTTAAGTAGTTCTAAGTTCTAGGGGACTGATGACCATAGATGTTAAGTCCCATAGTGCTCAGAGCCATTTGAACCCAAACAGTGTTTTACTTGAGTAACTGACTTAAACATGGTGCATTCAGACTCTGATCAGTTACATGTTTTCGGTAATAGCTGCATAATCCGCAGTGGTAGAGCACTTGCCCATGAAAGGCAAAGGTCCCGAGTTCGAGTCTTGGTCGGACACACAGTTTTAATCTGCCAGGAAGTTTCATATGGGTGTGTGTTGTCCTTAGGGACTGATGACCTTAGCAGTTAAGTCTCATAAGATTTCACACACATTTGAACATTTGACAACTTGCCTTCAATTAAAAATGTCACTAAAGCCTGGCTTTTTACCAATTTACTGCTTTTCCCAGTAGCACCTTTTATCTTTACCCCAACAACTGGCATTTCAACATAATCTTTCCCCACTTTTAATTTCTTGTTTAACCTTTCAGATATTCCCGAGACCTCACTTCCTGTATCAATTAAACATTTACCAACCCATGACCCAATTTGAACTTTTATATAAGGACTGCAAAATTGATTGCTTTTCTCAGAACCAGTATCCTCATGTAATAAATCACTTTCAATTTCCCCAAACCTCTACTTATCAGAATCATATGGTATACCATTATATGTATTATTTGTCACAGTTATAAAATTTGCACAAGATACAAAATTGTCATTCGTACTCTCTATTATCTCAAATAGCCAAGAATTTTCATCCAAATCACATCGTATACTACTGAAGTACTTACCTTTCAGCTTTTCAATAATAAAATATCTCATCGTTTTCCACCACTCAGGACATATAGTTTCACATACATTAATTAGCATCTTTCTAAAGTTTTTGTCAAAAGAAATATTTTCACTGTTCAGCCATAGATTCGTAAGAAATGTGTGTGTGTCGTTAGTATCTGTAAATGTTTCACTTAGGCCAGAAGTTATACATGTGTCATTATTTGTGTAGTCAGATTCTTTACCAACAACATCAAAATTCTCACTTTTACATACACCCTGCCTGTGAGCCTTATTCATCCTGGTAACATCCCTGGGAATTTCTATAATATTCTCACTATTTAATCCATTTTCAAAGATGTTTATACCCAACTCCCTATTTAAACTAGTGAAACACATATCCTCAACATCATCATCAATATCATTACCATCATTATCAACTTAATCATCAACATCATTATCATTACACATATTCAAGTCATACACATTCAAATTATTCCCCAAAATATTATTTCCCCTTTCTAAAGTTACCAGATCCCTGTCACCAATACATTCATTCTAACAGCATGCACTCTCTCTTTCATTCACACATGTCTCTGAACTATTACAAATCTGACTACAAATTACATCATCTGACAAACTTTTTTACTAAAACTTTTGTGTTCTCATCCAAATTTTTAATTTCCCCCTTTATCTCATTAAAAATAAATTAAATTTCTTTCCCTATCTGCCAGTAACTCATTTTTTACAGTATTAATTTCATCGCTCAATTTAGCATCAATTTCTTGTACTTTTGCTTCCACAGATTCAATTTTTTCCTCAACATGTCCAAACCTGTTCGAAAGATCACCCACTTGGGTATTGACTGCTTGGACTTGCAACAAAATGTTATCAATTTTTTCATCCCAATATGTGTTATTGTCGTCAACTGATTGTTTAATTTCTTTCGTGAAATTTACAAGAAAACTTTTTAAATGAAATTGATTGGTTCTTTCTGTTTCATTTGACCTGTCCTGATTTTCGAAGTAATTAAATTACTATTTTCTACTTTAGGCACAATACTCTCGAAAATCTCATAAGTCATTGTGAAGAAAAAAATTTAAAAACACAGCAATAGGAAACAAGGTAGAAATATTGTTTTAATAAAATACGAGGGTTTTGTGACTTACCTGGAACTCTCTCCTACTGTTGCAAATCCACGTTTTCCATCCATATGATTGTTGACTAAAATTCTTGAAATTCCTTCTTCTGTCGAAAATTATATTTTTTGCCGAAACATTTCTTCTCCAAAACTTTTACTTCCCGATGAACACAAATACTGCAACACACATTCTGAAAAACTGGTATTAACATACAAAAATTTTCTTCTTTGTGGCACTGTTGTATATCAGATGAACACAATATCCCGGCTACAGTCCCCAGTTGAAATATGCTCACTCTTTTTATATACTTGAATTTAGCATATTTCGTGACAGTACTCACTTTTCCGTGAAATGTTTATAAGACGATATTTGACTTTTTTTTGTTGGCTTCAGTCGTCTAGTGAAAGTATGATTCCACAATGCTGTTTCGTCAGCTGCGGAAATGTCCTGGTTCAATGCATTTGCCTCATTTTTGGTGCTTCAAATACCATTTCTCCGAATGTGCTTACTTCTGGATGTTTATATAAAAAGTAGTAGAATAACTCATTTTTGCTGGTCACTTGCAAATTATTATAACGAGGACCTGAACATTGTTCCACCGTCACTCACCGAGAGTTCACTGCCTACTGACTACGGTCAAAGACGACTCCAGCGTCAAAGACATTTCACACAACACACAAGCTTTCTCGTCAGACTACAGCAAGGGCGATAACGTTAAGAGAACACTGTGAACTCCATTGCTCAATTCAGAGGAGAGAGTGAATAGGTGGAGACTGTACAATTAGAGGCAAAAAGATTTCCTGGCCCAATTAATTTAGACTCCAAGAACAAAGCACTGCTCATGCCCAAGTTCAGAAGTGCCAGTGTTTACAACTCTAGCAGTCCGTGGAGCTTCTGCTTGGTGTTTACGTCGTCAAATAGAAGCAATATAATCGTTATTAACAGTATATGTCGAGCTTCATTGCAGTTTAACTCATAGTATTATTTCCTTTGAAAATCATTATTCGAGCACGTAGAAACGATTGAAATATAAGAACTCCACGTCGGTGGAATGTTGGAACGACGAGCGCTTCGCATCTGTTTCAGTGGCTGAGTTTTTAGGCTGTCGGTTTACGAACGTATAGGACGAGCGGTCGAATCTAACTGCAGTCAGTTGTCATATTTTATTATTTAGACATGTACAGCTAAATTTTTAAACCCCAGTTCGCTACGAATTGTGCAGATGTAGACTTTTCTAGGTTCCACACTCTTTCAAAAGATTCCATTTTAAAACAGTCTAGTCTTTAAACTAAAAGGCAGATGGCTTAGTAAAAATATTGAAAATGGATGTATTTATTTGTATTTACTTCGACCGCCACCTGGTGTGTGTATAGTTTTCAGCGAAGAGAAACGTATCAGGTAATTGGCATATCTTTCTAAGTCCTTACGCGCTGTTTACACGCGTGGGTTGCTGTGCCTTCCAGTATCTGTTGTTTCCAGTTTAATAGTCGTTCTTCAATTGCGGTACGCCTATTCGACCATTATGCTCAAAGAAGAGATCGGTAGCTTGTTAGCAGCGTGTTAGCTTTCTGTCCTGGTAGCTGCAGTATGTGTTAGATCGAATCTCACCACATCCTTTTTTATCGCGTCGCAAATGTTTCATGTTTTATTTAATTTTTGTTATTAAATTTTATTTTCCTTCTTTTTAATATTTTCAATAATATTCAGTACGTAAGTAATTATAGCTTGTGAATTTGATGTCTAACCTTCCTTGGAAGTTAATATTTATCTGACCTTCCATAAAAATACAAATAATCTTCATTGGAGGACGATTTTCATGTGACCTCCCATAAAAATACAAATAATACAGTAGCAACTAGACTTGAATTTTGGAATTAATATTGTTGGCCTAATAACTATGTAGGTTTTTTACAGAAAAATGAAATAATATAAAATGAACAGTAGGATATGTATAGCTTCAGTATTTTGTCCACATGCCACTGGCATCAAGAACAGCTTGGATCCTTCGATGCATAGAACTGACAATTCTATGGAAAAAGTCCTCATCTATGGCAATTATTCTTTCCCATGAAGAATGAACCAAATCCCATTGGGCATTCACAGTTCCCAGAGAAGGGTCTGGGCAATTGTACCACATAGTCTTCTTTAGTTGAGCTTATATGTGCTCTATGGAATTGACGTCAGGTGACCTTTGTGGCCACAGAAGGCAGTGAGTAATATTCTCTCCCCTTTGAAACCAGCTCTGAATAGTAATGCTAGTGTGTGATGGATGATTATCATGTTGGTAAGAGAGACGTCCTTCCGCGCACCAAAGTCGAGCTCCAAGGATGATTACATTTTCAAGGAAATGTTCATAGCATGTTGAACTGAATTTGCCTTGGACACGTTCTAATGTTCCTGTTGCCTTGGACACGTTCTAATGTCCCTGCACCCATATAGACATCCAGCCCCAACATTTCACACTTACGCGTCTGCTTCTAGCTTGTGGCCACGAAGCGCACGTCATATCGCTGCCCATCTGTGCCGTAAACAAGAGCAGTACCTCTGCTCGGGGACTTAACTGTGCACTCGTCGGAGAAAATGACTTTCCTCCAGTCGACACCTTCCCTGGAACTCACAATTGCTAGTCTATCCACTCGTTCGTCAAACAACGGTTATTCGATAAGAGCACGACGCTAGCTACGTGATTCTATGGACCTCTAATTTTCTGGGAGCAGTTTTCGACGAGCCAGGGAAATGTGGAGCTCTCCGTGGTTCCCGGCTGAGTGACAGTGGAGGATTCTGGACCGCCCTGCCTAAATCTTCATTTTGTCTCCGTGTAGAGACTCGTGGTCTTCCTGGTATTGGATGTCTCGCCACGTCACCGTTACCTCTAAATACTCTAACCCATCTCCTTGCAGTGGAAGCATCAACATCATAACAACGTTCTGCCTTAGATAACTAACACCGTTTTCAAACAGAGCAGTTGTTCGCTCTCGAACATTCACATCGGTCATTTTGAAGCAGACTTATCACGTATGCCAAGTAGCTGATACGTTTCTCTTAGCTGAAAACTGTAGAGACGCCAAATGGTACTGGAAGTAATTACAAATAAATACATCCATTTTCAATATTTTCACTATGATCATTTGTCTGTTTGTTTAAAGATTAGGCTGTTATGAAAAGAATCTTTTGAAAGATTATGGAACTTAGAAAAGCCTACTTCTGCACAGTTTTTAGCGAATTGAGGCTTTGAAATACTACCTGTACAGGTCTAAATAAAAAAGACAATTGACTCCAGTTAGATTCGAACGATCGTCCTTTACGTTCTTAAACCGTCAGCGTATCCACTCAACCACTGAAACAGGCATGAAAATCTCGTCGCTGTAGTAATTCTACCGACGTGATATTCTTATATTTCAACTGTTTCTACTTGCTCGAATAATGATTTTCAAAAGAAATGATAATACGAGTTAAACTGCAATGAATCTCGATATGTACTGTATCCTATTATATTGCTTCTATTTGGCGATGTAAACACCAAGCTAAAGCTCTACAGACCGCTAGAGTTGTTAATGCTGGTACTACTGAACTTGGGCATGCGCAATGCTCTGTTCTTGGACGCTAAATTAATCGGGCCAGCCGGCCGGAGTGGCCGTGCGGTTCTAGGCGCTACAGTCTGGAGCCGAGCGACCGCTACGGTCGCAGGTTCGAATCCTGCCTCGGGCATGGATGTGTGTGATGTCCTTAGGTTAGTTAGGTTTAATTAGTTCTGAGTTCTAGGCGACTGATGACCTCAGAAGTCGCATAGTGCTCAGAGTCATTTAATCGGGCCAGGCAATCTTTTTGCCTCTCATTGTACACTGGAGGCCTCTATGACGGGAAGGACTTGTATGGTGACGTGATAGAAGAGACACAGGAGTCGATAGGGAAGTGACAGGGGATCCAGTTTTAGAATCAGTATTTAATAGAGCTTTGGACGACTTAAGGTAAAATAAAGCAGACGGGGTAGATAATATTCCATTGGAACTTCTGAAGTGTCGGATTTGTCGACCTGGGAAAAACGTTCGACAAAGTAAAATTGTGCAAGATATACAATATTTACAATAAACAAGAGGGATCAATAAGCCGAAGAAGCAATGACGGAAATAACAGAGAGTGGGATTGAAATTCAAGGTTAAAGAATATCAGTGACAATACTTGCTGATGACATTGCTATCCTTACTGAAAGTGAAGAATTACATGATCTGCTGCATGGAATGAACAGTCTAATGAGTAAATAATATGGATCGGGAGTAAAACAAAGATAAGAAGTAACAGAAAACCGAACAGCGTGAAGTCGGGGATCACGAGGTAGACTAAGTTAAGGAATTCTGGTACCTAGGCGGCAAACTAACCCATGATGGGCGGAGCAAGGACAGAAAAACCAGACTAGCACTGACAAAAAGCATATTTCTGTCAAAGAGGAATCTACTAGTGTCAAGCATAGGTCTTAATTTGAGTAAGAAACGCACGTTTGGACCACAGCATTGTTAGTAGTGAAACATGGACGGTGAAAAGCTGAACAGAAGAGAACAGAAGCATTTGAGGTGTGGTGTTAACGAAGAATGTTGAAAATTAAGTGGACTGATAAGGTAATGAATGAACAGTTTCTCAGCAGAATCGGGCGGGGAAAGGAATGCAGAGAAAACACTGACAAGAAGAATGGACAGGATGATAGACACCTCTTAAGGCAGCAAGGAGTAACTACCATGGTACTAGATGGAGCTGTAGAGGGTAAAAACTGTAGAGTACGACAGAGATTCGAATAATTCCAGCAAATGATTGAGAACGTAGGTTGCAGGTGGTGCTCTAAGATAGATACACGGCGAGTATAGGAAAATAAAGGAGGTATTTGGGGAAAACGGAAGTAGCTTTATGAATATGAAGAGCTCAGATGGGAAACAAGTGCTAAACAGAGAAGGAAAGCTGAAAGGTGGAAAGAGTATATAGAGGGGCTATACAAGGAAAATGAATTTGAACGCAATATTACAGAAAGGTATGAGGACATAAATGTAGATAAGATGGGAAATAAGACACTTAGAGAAGAATTTAACAGGTTACTGAAAGACCTACATCGAAACAAGGCCCCTGGAGTAATGTCATTCCTTCAGAATTGCTAATAGTCTTAAGAGAGTCAGCCATGACAAAACTCTTCGATCTGGTGTGCAAGATGTTCGAGACAGGCGAAATATCATCCGATTTTCCAGTTCCAAAGGAAGGGGTGCTGACAGGTGTGAATAATACCGAAATATCAGTCTAATAAATCACGCTGGCAAAATACTACCACGAATTATAAACAGAGTACTGGAGAAACTGCTAGAAGCACACCTCAGGAAAGATCAGTTTGGACTGTGGAGAAATGTTGAAACATGGGAGGCAGTACTGACCCTATGACACATCCTAGGAGATAGGTAAATGAAAGGAGAACCTACCTCTATAGCATTTGTAGACTCTTAGAGCTTTTGACTATGTCGACTGAAATTCCAAAGGTAGCAGGGGAAAAAACGACTTCTACAGAAACCAGACGGCAGTCATAAGAGTCGAAGGCCGTAAAAGAGAAGCAGTGGGTGAGAGGGGAGTGAGACAGTGTTGTAGCTTATCCCCGATGTTATTCAGTGTGTGCGTGGAACAAGCGGTAAACGAAACCAAAGAAAAACTTGGAGTAGGAATTGAAGTTCATAGAGAAGAAATAAAAACTGCGAGTTTGCCTATGACATTGTAATCCTGTCAGAAGCAGCAAAGGACTTGGAGAAGTAATTGAACGGAATGGACACTGTCTTCAAAGGGGGATATAAACTAAACATCAACAGAAGCAAAACAAGGGACTGGAATATAGTCGAATTAAATCAGGTGATACTGCACCAGTTATGTCAGGAAACTAGGACCAAAAGTAGTGGACGAATTTGACTATTTGGGCAGTAAAATAACAGATGATGGCCTAAGTAGAGAGGATATAAAATGTAGACCGGCAATGGCGTTACGAAGTCTATTCTCAAGGTGTAGCCTTGTGTTGAAGTGAAACGTGGACGATAAGCAAATCAGTCTAGAAGAGACTAAAAGCCTTTGAAATGTGGTGCTATAGAATAATTCTGTAGATTAGATGGATAGATCATGCAACTAATGGGGACATACTGAATGGAATTGGGTCGATAACAAATGTCTGGCACAACCTGACTAAAAGAAGGGATCAATTGATAGAACACATTCTGAGACATCACCAGTTTAGTACCGGAGGGGAATGTGGGGAGTAAAAGTTGTAGAGGGAGACCAAGAGATGGATGTAGCAAGAAGATTGAAAAGGATGTAGATTGCAGCAGTTATTAGGAGATGAAGAGCCTTGCACAGGATAAAGCAGCATGGAGAAGTGCATCAAACAATTCTTTGTACTGAAGACCACAAAAACTGTAAAAACAACAAGAAGCGAACTGCATAATTTATTGCGTACTTGTGCTGTTCTCTATGCATTTCTCTGCTGCAACTGTTGCAAACAAAATAAAGCAAAAAGAAGGTTCAGCATTGGTCGCTGGAGTAGTAATCTTTATTTCTGTTGCAAAGCGATTTCAATCACTGCGTGACCATCATCAGCTGCGGACTAACACTAGCACTGATAATGGTCCGCAGTGATCGAAATCTTTTGCAACAGAAATAAAGGTTTCTACTCCAGCGACCAATACTGAACCTACTTTTGTTACTAATACTGCTATGGTGGTCTTGGTGCAAGCAACTTCTGATGGAGCTCGAAATAAAACAGTTACGCTGTTTGATAGCTTCCAT
Source organism: Schistocerca piceifrons (assembly GCF_021461385.2). NCBI lineage: Eukaryota > Metazoa > Arthropoda > Insecta > Orthoptera > Acrididae > Schistocerca > Schistocerca piceifrons. The sequence goes on along the minus strand of NC_060139.1, from coordinate 496,842,945 downwards.
AATCTTATGTCTTTGCTATGAGAATTGTTGCAAGAAAAATAAGTGTGCTCCACGGGCAGCTGACCCTGTTTTATTTGCCAATTCTCAGAACTGCAAGGAGTAAAAGAAACATTTCTGTTTACTGCCACAACACCATCATCATCAGTTTCCTATGCTGTTGCTGACAACGAAGTATCTGGCGTGCCCTGATCAATCAGGAGCTTCATTTCTTCGAAGTACAACGTGGTACTTTCATACACGGTCCAGGCACATTAAAATGACAGCCACCTCTGGTCTACATCAATGTGCAATAACCACTCACGATGGCAGATGGTTGCACTAGCAGCAGAGGATAAATACAGCTGATCAGGAAACGAGAAAAACAGTTCAGTCGTTTTCGTAATGCCGAAACGGTGCGATTTATCTGACGTCCGAAAGGGCATGATCGTTGACTTTCGGTTCAAAGGCGGAAGCATTTCCGAAACAGCTAGGTTTGTAAAGTGTTCGTATAGCATCGCGGATAAAGTTACAGTGCATAACAAAATGACACCATCCAGTACCGGCGCCGAGACAACTGGCCATAGCTGAAAGGAGTGAATGATGGCCGCAGAGATATTTACAGGCGAATGGGCGTACAACTGATGAACACTTGGCCGCCCAGATGAACCAACGGGCTGCCGACAGTGTCTCCTCAATGACCATTCAGCGAACGTTGCTGTATGGATCTCCACAGCAGCAACCTGGTTCAGGCACCCACGCTGACTGCTTTTCATCGGCGACAAAGGCTGGAATTAAGACGCCTGTGCCGCAATTGGACGTCCAATGAGTGTGACAGGCGGCCTTTTGATGACTCACGTTTTATGCTCCATCGGACAGATGGCGAGTTGTGTACGGTGTGAAATATCTGAAAGGTCGGAATGGACCAGGCCGAAGGAGAGAGCGATATGGTCTGGGAAATGTTTTCGTGACATTCAGTGGCTGATCTCGTCATTCTGGAGGGCGCAGTGGATCAACACAAGTATGCATCTGTCCTTGGGGACCGTTCCATGTGGTTTGTTTTTCCTCGGCACGATGGCATCTACCAGAAGGACAACTCAACGTGTCACACAGTTCGCATCGCATTATACGTGCGTGATTCGAAGAGCCCTAGGATGAGCTTACAATAACGACTGAACTGTTTTTCTCGTTTCCCGATCAGCTGTATTTATCCTCTGCTCCTGGTGCTACCATCTGCCATAGTTGAGTGGTTATTGCACGTTGATGTAGACCACAGGTGGTAGTCATTTTAATGTGCCTGGACCGTGTATGAAAGTACCACGTTGTACGTCGAAGAAATGAAGCTCCTGATTGATCAGGAGACGCCAGATACTTCGTTGTCAGCAACAACATAGGAAACTAATGATGATGATGTTGTGGCAGTAAACAGAAATGTTTCTTTTACTCCTGGTCACCAAACTCTCAGGATTTAAAATCGATCGAGAGTCTGTGGGATCACCTCAGTCAGGTAGTTCGTGCCATCGATCTTTAGCCGAGAAATCTAGCGCAGTTGGCCTGGGAACTGGAATCAGTATGGCTCCACATCCCAATCGGTATCCGATCTGAAACTTCCTGGCAGATTAAAACTGTGTGCCAGACCAACACTCGAACTGGGGACCTTTGCCTTTCGCGGGCAAGTGCTGTACCAACTGAGCTACCCAAGCACGACTCTCGCCCCATCCTCACAGCTTTACTTCTGCCAATACCTCGTCTCCTCGTGAATCGTGCTTGGGTAGCTCAGTTGGTAGAGCACTTGCCTGCGAAAGGCAAAGGTCCCGAGTTCGAGTCTCATTCTGGCACACAGTTTTAATCTGAGAGGAAGTTTCATATCAGCGCACACTCCGGTGCAGAGTGAAAATTTCGTTCTGGTATCCGATCTTCCTGCGCGCCTCGCAATGGTCCGCGCTGCAAGAGACGGTTATTCGGGTTTTTGACAGGTGGTCCTGTAAATGTGACAGGACAGAGTACACAGTATGGTTGGAAACAGCCTGAAAAATCTTGTCAGAATATTGCAGGGTAGTGTGTGCTGAGCAACAGCATCAGATTTACTATATTTCCGATCCGGGGCATCCCCCGCAAGCATTTGAGATAGGGCGTAAAAAATTTAAAAAATCGATATTTCAAACATGTTCATGTTGTAGCGCACATCTTTCTGACGAGTATCATGTATAAAACACATATGTTCGAGGAAATGTTGGTCGGTTGATTTGGGGTGGGGCAGGAGGGGACCAAACAGCGAGGTAATCGGTCCCATCGAATTAGGGAAGGAAGGGGAAGGAAATCGGCTGTTCCCTTTGAAAGGAATCATCCCGGCATTTGTCTGAAGCGTTTTAGGCAAATCACGCAAAACTTGGCTCAGGATTGCTGGACGCGGTTTTGGACTGTCGTCCTCCGGAATGCGAGTCCAATGTCCTAACCACTGCGCCACCTCGCTCGGTTTAGGAACTGTAAGACATGTTATTCGCTCTTAAGTGTGGCAAAGTGCAGTGCCACACCTCTTCACACAGCATTCTTCTATTGCACGTCATATATTTCGCTCTGTAATTCAACCGTGTGTATTTTGTAATGGAAGCCATGAAACCTACATACAGGACAGTAGAAATTAAAATGTTCTGTGTACCTCCCCTGCTCCCAGTCGGCCGGTTTGACGCCCTACCCATTAAAAAAATTCACAATTAATACTGGGTAGGATTAGCTGTGGGTCCGCAGCTCGTGGTCGTGCGGTAGCGTTCTCGCTTCCCACGCCCGGGTTCCCGGGTTCGATTCCCGTTGGGGTCAGGGGTTTTCTCTGCCTCGTGATGACTGGGTGTTTTGTGCTGTTTAGGTAGGTTTAAGTAGTTCTAAGTTCTAGGGGACTGATGACCGAAGATGTTAAGTCCCATAGTGCTCAGAGCCATTTGAAACATTTTTGATTATTTGTGACCGGGAGAATAAGAACTCTCCAGAAAATTTCAACTCTTTATTGCCTATTAGCTAATAACTTTCTCTTTTGTGTGACATACAATTTAATATGGGAAACATAAAACCAGTAAGGACAAGAGACAAGCAAGCAAGACAAAGCAGATTTCTTCAATCCTTAGATCCCAGCATTTTTTTCTCTCTAATCTTGTTACAGATTTACACGGCGTATTTTCCTTTCTGCGAAAGAATCTTTTACCGCATGAAAATCCGTCAAACATTGTGCTACATGAAAAACCGAAAGGCAATTGTCTAACACCGAAAAATCTGTTAATACGAATAGTACCCAAGACTGTTGTGGTTTCTCGTTTTGGTTACGTCTATTTTGTCATTGACTGCTAGATAAAACGAAATAGGCAGCAATTGTAGCATACGCCAAATAATCGAGACTGGCAGTTTTTAGGTACCTCATTTACATAAATAATACGACAGAACATAATTCACGAACTACCAATATCAGATATCTGTTAGGCCTACTACAAGCAAAAAGTTTTGTCAGGAAACAGTTCCACATTTCATTCCTACGTTCCAGTTTGTAAAGCATGAAATCGAAACGTAGTATAAATTTTGAATCGTCATATTCTTCCAAATAATTTGTGTGATATCCCTATTTCTTCTTCTTCTTCCCCGTTCTAACAAACGATCTTGCCATCACTAATTCTCTAACTATTCCTGCCATTGTCAAAACTTATCCTCCGGTTAACTTCACTAATCCTTCCAGAACCACAGGTACAGTTATCCCGCGTTTATTCTCCGGTTAGGCGTTATTACGTGTTCGTACAACGCGTTTTCTGCGCTATTCCGAGAATAGAACTTCAGCGGCTGCTAACCGGGGACTGTACAATTGCCGCTTACTAGTGTAGCGATCTGGCAAAAAATTTTCTGTCAAAATTTGATTTTCTTGGATACACCTAGAAGATAATACGTCATCTTTCTTACCTATTATTCCTGTTAGTCGTTTATTTCTACTCTGGTAATCTGACTCTATGGATTTCGCAAATAATTATAACAATGCTGATCATTCGCGCACCCAATCAATTACATAAACGAACAGCGATCGGCATTCACCCGCAAAGAGCGATTGGAATTCATCCTTTCGGCTTTATTCGGCTAATCTCGCATAGTCCCGTCCCCTTTCGTCTGCGTGAAAGTTTTTTATTTCTAGATGCGACGGTGATTCCCCTGGCAGAGACCTTACTTACACTATGCGCGCATTCAAAAATCAACTTACGATTCGCTCAGAAATCAACTTGGAATGTGTTCAAAACTTTTCCAAAACCACTGAGATGCGTTTCAAAATCGTATGAATAATCGATGGACCAACGTGCGATGGATGCTAGTCCCTTTGTGAAAAAAGGTTCTTTTTATTCAAGAATACTAATTTGGCGCCCCCTGAAATTTGAAATTGCCGCCCGGGACAGATACCCCAGTTTGCCCCCCCCCCTCCCCTCGCTTTAGATCCGGGCTTGCTGAGCAATAATTGTTCAGAAGAAATTCAATACATTGTGCCGTTTCCGAATTAATTAGCATTGAAGTTAATCAATGAGGCGGTTCCGTGCGCAGATTCAAGCGGCTCGCCGTATACAATTGGTGTCAGTGTCTTTCACAGCGTAGATGACAGCGCACGAGAGTCCTCCGCCTTTGGCTCGGGTTCGATCCTTACTACCATCCAATATTTGTATAGCTCCGTTGTTAGGTTTTTTGATGAATGCGTTTGTCGTCACCGTCTCTGGCGGGCCGCTTGAATTTGTTTGTGCACGCAACGGTCTGATTGGCTAACTGAAACGCTAATTAACTCGGAAACGTCCGCCCCGCTGAGTGGCGCTGGAACCGTATCGCAGCGTGCTCGGCCAGAGGGATAGTTGCCTTCTGTAATAATGATAAAAAAACTGAGTATATAGATCAACGATGAACTTGAACGGGTATCATGAGACGTCCACCCCGAAGAAATGCAACGAACTATGGCGAGCAAAATGAGGAAAAATAGTGGTCAGTGCGACGGACTGTCATGCCAAGGGGCCTGGGTTCGATTCCCGGCTGGGTCGGAGATTTTCTCCGCTCAGGGACTGGGTGTTGTGTTGTCTCTATCATCGTCATCTCATCCCCATCGACACGCAAATCGCCGAAGTGGCGTCAACTCAAAAGACTTGCACCAGGCGACAGGTCTACCCGACGGGAGACCCTAGCAACAGGACATTTCCATTTTCCAAGTCGGAAACGCACAACGTATCGATTTTTTTTCTGAACAATTATTTCTCAGTACAACCTACCATGCAACACCCTTACAAGCTTTTCAGCCTATTCCTGACCGCCCTGTATACAGAGTGCGGAAAAAAATTTCACCAAATCTGTAGGGCAGAATGACAGCATCCAACGAACGAATTCGAGGGATGGGAACTAGGGTTCGCAGTTGCATATTTATGGCGCTACATGTATCAACATCAACTCCGGCATTGTGACAATCGCCAGAAAGACTAGAGTAGGTACCGACGTGTGAGTGAGTATTGTGAAGCAGCAGCATACGGTGCTGCTCATGGCAATGCAAGGGCTGCTCGTAGGATTTACGAGGACTATTATCCATATCGGTGCTGGCTGAATCAGAAAAATACTTTTGTGTCAGTTGACGGACGTTTCAGAAGGACAGTATGTTTGCGGGCTAATAAATTTGATACAGGCAAGAGACTCGCTGTTCGTACAGCTGAGTTTGAGAAAGATGTGTCATCGCCAAGTCCAACGACAAGTACCATGCGAATCGCTCATGAGCCTGGCGTGGACAGCCGTTACGTCTGGAATGTCTTTCATGAGATTGGTCTACATACTTTCCAGCGAAGAAAGGCACATGCTGTGGGTCTGGACTACTTCCCTAGGCGTCTGGAATTTGTTGTCTGATTCCTATAACTGCCGCGTTTCCCTGAATCTATGTTGTTTACGGACGGGGCTTGCATTTTCAGTTCACACAACAGCCACGTTTGGGCACTACAGAATCGGCATTCAACGTACATCCACGGTAATTAAGAGGGGTTCACTGTAAACATGTGAGCAGGAACTGTGAATGCGCGGGGTAGTCGTGCGGTGTAGGACGACCTTGCCACGGTTCGCGCGCCTCTCTCCCTGTCGGAGGTTCGAGTCCTCCCTCGGGCATGGGTGTGTATATTGTCCTTAGCGTAAGTAAGTTTCACTTAGGTTAAGAAGTCTGTAAGCCTAGGGACCGATGGCCTCAGCAGTTTGGTCCCATAGCCCTTACCACAAATTTCCAAAACATTTTGACCCACTCATTGACCTCTAAACGTTATCTCAAAGATTGAATGCTCAAAAGTACCGTGAGTTCTTGCAGCAAATATTGCCTGCGTTCCTGGAGGATGACAGGACATTTGCTGATAGATGGATCTGACGCGAACTATCAATGCGGTGGCTTCCACGTTCGCCAGACTTGACACGGCTGGATTTTTTGCTCTGGGATACCATGGAGACTGTGTATGCAGCACCATTTGAGGATGGACACGACTTGGTGGCTAACCTTATTGCAGCAGCAGAAGTGCTTCAGACAGCTCCTGGGGCATTTCAGAGAACATCGTCGCTATGTCTTGTGCCAGCATGAAAATGGTAGTCAGTATGAACATCTGCTACGACATACTCATGTTAATTAAGTGTTGGCAAGTCTGTGTACAAAAGAATACTCATTTTTCATATACACTCCTGGAAATTGAAATAAGAACACCGTGAATTCATTGTCCCAGGAAGGGGAAACTTTATTGACACATTCCTGGGGTCAGATACATCACATGATCACACTGACAGAACCACAGGCACATAGACACAGGCAACAGAGCATGCACAATGTCGGCACTAGTACAGTGTATATCCACCTTTCGCAGCAATGCAGGCTGCTATTCTCCCATGGAGACGAGCGTAGAGATGCTGGATGTAGTCCTGTGGAACGGCTTGCCATGCCATTTCCACCTGGCGCCTCAGTTGGACCAGCGTTCGTGCTGGACGTGCAGACCGCGTGAGACGACGCTTCATCCAGTCCCAAACATGCTCAATGGGGGACAGATCCGGAGATCTTGCTGGCCAGGGTAGTTGACTTACACCTTCTAGAGCACGTTGGGTGGCATGGGATACATGCGGACGTGCATTGTCCTGTTGGAACAGCAAGTTCCCTTGCCGGTCTAGGAATGGTAGAACGATGGGTTCGATGACGGTTTGGATGTACCGTACACTATTCAGTGCCCCCTCGACGATCACCAGTGGTGTACGGCGGGTGTAGGAGATCGCTCCCCACACCATGATGCCAGGTGTTGGCCCTGTGTGCCTCGGTCGTATGCAGTCCTGATTGTGGCGCTCACCTGCACGGCGCCAAACACGCATACGACCATCATTGGCACCAAGGCAGAAGCGACTCTCATCGCTGAAGACGACACGTCTCCATTCGTCCCTCCATTCACGCCTGTCGCGACACCACTGGAGGCGGGCTGCACGATGTTGGGGCGTGAGCGGAAGACGGCCTAACGGTGTGCGGGACCGTAGTCCAGCTTCATGGAGACGGTTGCGAATGGTCCTCGCCGATACCCCAGGAGCAACAGTGTCCCTAATTTGCTGGGAAGTGGCGGTGCGGTCCCCTACGGCACTGCGTAGGATCCTACGGTCTTGGCGTGCATCCGTGCGTCGCTGCGGTCCGGTCCCAGGTCGACGGGCACGTGCACCTTCCGCCGACCACTGGCGACAACATCGATGTACTGTGGAGACCTCACGCCCCACGTGTTGAGCAATTCGGCGGTACGTCCACCTGGCCTCCCGCATGCCCACTATACGCCCTCGCTCAAAGTCCGTCAACTGCACATACGGTTCACGTCCACGCTGTCGCGGCATGCTACCAGTGTTAAAGACTGCGATGGAGCTCCGTATGCCACGGCAAACTGGCTGACACTGACGGCGGCGGTGCACAAATGCTGCGCAGCTAGCGCCATTCGACGGCCAACACCGCGGTTCCTGGTGTGTCCGCTGTGCCGTGCGTGTGATCATTGCTTGTACAGCCCTCTCGCAGTGTCCGGAGCAAGTATGGTGGGTCTGACACACCGGTATCAATGTGTTCTTTTTTCCATTTCCAGGAGTGTACTTCGACCTTTATAGGACAAGTTGTAACATGAAACATTCACCTGTGATTGTTTTCATTTCTAAAGAATTGCTCTGTGGAACGTCAGCTAAGTATCCCGTATATGTGAAACCATAAGTTTTTCTTGCTCTCATCGTGACGATTAGTGAGTCCAAACATGTAAGTTAGTATTCATTTTCTGTTAATCACTTTTAGTTTTGAGTAGAGGCGACGATATCTCAGATTTCAATTACGCTCATGAAGCGCCGAAAATATGCAACTGCGACCACTAGTTACTATATTCAAATTCCTTCGTTGGATACTGTCTTTCTGCCCTACACTTTTGGTCAAATTGTTTTTCCAAACCCTGTATTTTCCAGTCCACTTTATAATCTTCCGTCAGGTACATTTTTCAGTTCTTTGTGGAAATCCGTTCAGAGTCAATTGAATTTCTTTCGCTCTCAGCAGGAACTGACGTGTACTACACAATTCCGGCCTTACAAGGTGCAATATACACCAGACTTTCAGAAAATGTAGAGAAATAAAATGTGTTATATGGACATGGACCCCGAAATGCTTTATTTCTGCGTAGGGCTCGTTTTTTACTTCTCTTCACAATCGCATTAGTCAGAACGTACCAGCATTACATAAAACCTTTCACGTTCAAAATACAACCCCCCACCACCACGCCACTACGTTTGGTTGGCATGTACAGTTAAGTTGTAATACTTAGCTTCACGGCCAGTGTTTGTTGTTCCACGAAAGTGGTAATGAAATCTGACTCATTTCATTGCTGATGTTGACATGCGACTACCGTTATTGCTCTATTAGCGTTAAGCACGTAGCATCGACAGTTTATGCAGCGATTGTGCAAGCTCGTAGTATCAACTGTTTTAACCCTTTCACTGCTCCAGACGTAAATATACGCTAATCGTTTCAGTGCTCCAGATGTATATACACTATTTGCTATAAAAAATTCTTACAGCGGTTCCCTGCTACAGTCGTATAGTTACGTATAACGCCGACAATCGGGCCAGCGAGTCGGAGGTAATTGTCGCGCAAGTATGCAGCTTAATTGTTGGAATACTAGGAAATACCTGAACGACTACTGAATACTGAATTCTCTTTCTGCTGAGTTCATTCGTATAGCTATATTACCTAGTTTGTGCGCGGCCGTTTCCGCGTTACCGAATAAAATGACGCGACGTTACCGGCCGTTTACAGACGATGAGCTGCTGAGTATTCTAAACCAAAGTGACGACGTGGACTTCATAATGCCCAATCCAGCTGATTATGGGTGGACAGATAATGACGACGACGAGCAGACAGATAAATCTGTCACCACAAGTATAAAAAATATTTGTGAACCTACAAACGTTGAACCAGTAAATGCAGATCCAGATTTTGATGTTATTGTCGATTCTTTCTCCGATTCCGAAGAAGAGCCTGAGCGTATTCCAGAAAAATCTCCTAAGAGACACAAAACAGTTGATTTTAGATGGAAAGACCCTGATTTGGACCCTAAAGTGTATAATTTTGATAACAGTGATTCCGGTTGCAAATCGTCAATTTAGATGATTTATGGACTGTATACGACTGCTTCCAAGTATTTTTTAGCCAAGAAATTGTGAGCTACGTAGCTGAGCAATGTAACTTATATTATGAACACCTTTGCAATGATGACAGTGAAAAATCACGACTGCGACGTTGGAAAAACACAAACAGTGACGAAGTTTACTGTTTCCTTGCTGTAAATTTTCTGATGGCTCAAGTGAGAGAAAATGAAATAAACAGTTATTGGACCAATGATCAGTTACTGTCCACTCCAATGTTTGCGCAGATCATGCCGAGAGATAGATATCTTCTGTTACTTAGAATGTTACATTTTGCTGAAAATAGTAAGGAAACTGGAGATGACAAAATCTGGAAATTACGTCGAATTGTGGATCACTTAAGAAAAGTATTTCCAGGTGATTTCTATCCTTTTAAAAATTTGTGCATTGACGAAAGTTTAATTCTCTTCAAAGGTCGTGTCTTCTTCAAGCAGTACATTCCTTCCAAACGCCACAGATTTAGTGTAAAATTTTTTGTGTTATGTGATTGTGAAACAGGTTATATTCTTGGCTTTATTATTTATGTGGGTGCAGCAACAGACGTAAAAAAAGAAACTGACTTTGGTGTAAATGTTGGAATACCTGGAAGCATTGTTCTCACTTTACTTGAACATTACCTTGGTAAAGGTCACACATTATATGTTGACAATTGGTACACTAGCCCAACGTTATTTTCTTATTTGCATGACAGAGTGACTAATGCCTGTGGAACTGTGAGAACAAACCGCAAAGGCATGCCTGCTTTATCAAAAAAACTTAGAAAAGGCGAGATCGAGTTTATGTCAACAGATAAACTTCTTGCTCTGAAGTGGCAGGACAAGCGGGAAGTGAGGATGCTTTCAACCCTTCATAGAAGCGAAATTACAGCGACTGACTAAATTGACAGAACCACGAAAGAACCAAAAACTAAACCAGCTTGCATCGTAAGCTACACTGAAAATATGGGGGCCGTCGACAGGAGCGACAGTAGAATGTGTACGAAAAACTATAAAATGGTATAAAAAAGTATTTTTTTCATTTGGTGGATCTGTCTCTGCTCAATGCGCATGCATTATATAAAACTCAAACGGGACGAAATATTTCAGTATCTGATTTTCAACAGAAACTTATCAAGGAGATCCTAGAGATACACCACCAACCGCAAACAGAGGGACGTCGTGGAAGGAGATCGGCTGATGGTAACAGTCCCTTACGCCTAACCGAGCGCCACTTTATCTCGTTAATCCCGGGAACTTCAAAGGGGAAGGCCGCCCGGAGAAGGTGTATTGTATGTGCAAAACATGATAAACGAAGTGACACAAGATACATTTGTGTAAAATGTAATGTGCCTTTATGTTTGAATTTTTGTTTCGAGAGATATCACACTTTGAAGTATTACTAATGTAATACGTTTTGTAATTTTTTCTTCTAATAAAGTACCTTTTTTGAACAAAATAAGACTTTCTGAACAAAGATTTAAAAAAAGGAAACGATTTACACCGACAGTACTAGATTTTGCGTCTCATTTTTATCTCAATAATAACGGTAGACTGCCACAGTCGTATATATACGCACCGGGTGAAAATAACGCGCACAGGGCGGGAGCCGCTGAGAGTAAATGCGCAGTGAAAGGGTTAATGTACATCATGGACTTGGTTTCTCGTACAGTGGCAATGGAAATGTCCTCGAATGTGGAGCTGGCAGATATCCATTTGCTGTACGGATTAGCGGATGGTAACGGCCACGGCGCTCAACGTTTGTATCGCGAGAGACTTCCAGAGTGACGGTGCCCCCACAGGAGAGCGTTTGAAGCTCTGGGTGCACTGAAGTTAAAGCTACTGCTCGCGACCAGGGGAGTTCTAGGAGTGGACACCTCAGCTGGAAGAGGAACTTCTTCGTGCAGTTGACGACATTCCTAGCGTCAGCATAAGACAATTTGCAGCAATTAATAATGTTGACTACGTGACTGGATAGTGCTACGTACGGACCTGCTTTGTCCTCCTTGCTATGTACAGCGTGTGCAGGCACTACCATCAGCTCATATTCCCACTCGGGTACACCTCTGAGACCGGTTCATTCATCTTATGCCAAACCTCACTTTAGCGCAAATTTTCTGTTCAAGGATTAGGCTCCGCTTCAACGTGGTCAGATTGTAAATTTTCGCACTCAGCACCTCAAGGAGTTCTGCAGTCCCATCGTCAACAAAGATGTTAAGTCAATGTTCGTGCCAGCATTGTTGGTGGCTGTTTGTTAGGGCCCCATGTTTTTCCACCCAGGCTCAACGGAAAAACTCACCATGCTTATTTAGAGAATATTCTACTTGTTTTGCTAGAACATGTTCCTTTACGAGTGCGACAAAACATGTACTCCATGCACGTTGTAGCACCTCATTTCAGTGTTAAAGTTCATTTCCTTTCCTGTTCCACTCGCAAACAGAGAGAGGGAGAAACGACTTTCTATATGCCTCCGTATGAGCCACAATTTATTGTATCTTATCTTCATGGCGTTATGCGCACTGCATGTTGGAGGCAGTAGAATCGTTCCGCAGTCAGCTTCAAATGTCGGTCCTCTACATTTTCGCAATAGTGTTCCTTTGAAACAATGTCGCCTCCCCCCCCCTCCCCCGCAGGTATTCCCATTTGATTCCCGAAAGCGTGTCCATAACACTTGCATGTTGTTTGAAATCGAACCTACCACTAAGAAATGAAACAGCCCGTCTCTGAATTCCTTCGATGTCTTCCTTCAGTCCGACCTGGCACAGATCCCAAACACCCGAACAGTGCTCAGGAATAGATCGTCCTAGCGTCCTATATGCGGTCTTCTCCACAGATGAATCACACTCTCCTAAAATTCTCCCAATAAACCAAAGTCGACAATTCGCCTTTCCGACCAGAATCAGCACATTCTCACTCCATTTCATACCACTTTGCAACGTTACACCCAGATATTTAAACTATGTGACGGTGTCAAGCAGGGCACTATTAATGCAGTATCCGAACATTAAGAATTTGTTTTTCCTACTCATCAACATTAACTTACATTTTTATACACTTAGAGCTAGCTGCCATTCACCACACCAAATAGAAATTTTGGCTAAGTCATCTTGCATTCTCCTACAATCACTCAACTTCAACACCGAACTGTACAACACAGCACTGTCAGCAAACAACAACAGATTGCTGCCCACTCTGTGCGCTAATTCATTTATATATATTTAAATAATAAGAGCGGTCATGCCCCACTTCCCTGTGGCACTCCTGACCATAACGGTATCTCTGATGAACATTCGCCGCAGAGGACAACGTACTGGGTTCTATAACTTAAGAAGTGTTCGAGGCACTCACATATCTGTGTACCTGTTCCATATTCTCGTACCTTCTTTAACTGTCGGCAGTTTGGCACCGTGTAAAATGCTTTACGGAAATCTAGTTACGGAAATCTAGAAATATGAAATCTGCCTGCTGCCCTTCACCCATAGTTCGCAGTATATCATCTAAGAAAAGGGCAAGCTGCGTTTCGCACGAGCTGTGATTTCTAAAACCACGCTGATTCGTGCACACAAGACTGTGGGTCTCAAGAAAATTTATTATATGCGAACTGAGAATATGTTAGAGTACTTTGCAGCAAACCGATGGTACGGATATTGTAATTTTGCGGGTTCGTTGTGTTGCTATTTTTTATACAGGAGTCAACTGCGTTTTTCTCCTGTCGCTTGGGCCTTTGTGCCGGGTGAGAGATTCGTGTCAGGCAGAGGTGGACCAATTCCTTGGTCTCCGACCTCTCCGTACCCTAAAACCACTAGACTTTTATTTAAGGGGGCATCTGAAAGATGTGTATGCAGGGCCCTTTGGTCACATTTTTCCATACAAGCAACTTGGCGCCCATTTATCATTTTTCGCTACTAATTGTGATATGCACTGTAAAGTGTATAAAAATCTCAGCGTAGCGCTGCAGTCGGCTGCTACTAATTGTGATATGCCCTGTACAAAATCTTACAGCTGTGACGCCTCTCTCTGTGTGACGCCCCAAGCGGCTCACGTCGTTTGGGATTTAAACCGGCTCTGTGTGTACAGCCTTCGTATACGGCTGTGAAACAACACACAGTTCTCCCGGGATGCATCAGCGCATCAGTGGTTCGATATGACGGGGGATAATGCATGGAAACCATCTCCCTATAACATTTTCTTCTTCTACGAGTGGAGGAATGTTTACTTTTTGTTACACCGTGTAACGCGCGGTGTACTGAACGAGTACTTCTAAGGCTCGGCAGTCTTCTTCAGCATACTGCGCAAACCGTCAAAACGGACTACAGACGGTCTGTATTGTTGCGCAATATTCATTACAGTGTAATAATTACTGAGTATGTGATGACCCCTATAGAGAGTCATTTTCCCTCCCTAGACACCCGACTATGCTATGTACTCTCCGTATGCGCTGTACAATGACTTGCGGAGTACACCTGTAGATGTAGAACAGTTTTCAAGAGGTCGCGACTGAATACTGCGCCCAGTGCTATCCGGAATCATAATCTGTGGCGTTTGCCACACAGTTGTATTACCGGCCAAATTGCGCTCACCGCGTAAGATTCAGAAACATGTTTGACAATCTGCAGGAGAGACTGAAACGTGAACGAAATTGAACGGTCCTCATGGTCACGCAGATCAGATGACAGATATCCCGTCTTGCAGACGAATTGTGTTGTGCAGTACATGCTCGTCGATGCCTAGGATCCTCATTCATGACATACTGGTATTACGCCTTTTGATATCGACGATGTTTGCGGACATTTGCGTTGTGCATCCACAAAGTTTGACAGCTTCCCAGGCGGGATAGTACGTACATCGTTGTCCTCTATACATCACTGAGAGGCCTACACTACACATATTTTAGCTGCTATTGGTCTGATTGGAGATAGGTGAATACCAACGGAAGGAAAAATATGAAAAAGCCCCGTCTGTGCCCCTGCAACCTATCCCTCTCGCTCGTAGACCAACAGAAATTAACTCATGTAAGAGGTTCGAACTACATAACTGAAAATTCAAGCTGCAGTTAACAGATGGTTATTTCCGTTCTGTACTACACACTCTGGAATAGAAGTCTTCCACAGAAGATCTTATAATGACTATTCAGATGTTACCACAAATAATGTGAAATAGCCTGAGCATACTGAATTACAAAATCGATAAAACTGCAACGAAAATGGATGTGCATTTCTATTAATTATTTTTATGCCAGCCTAAAAGACCACTTCTAGCCAATAAAAGTCTTACTTACGGTGTGGAATTCTATTTATAAAAACGCAAAATTAATTTTCGACGTAATGTTTTCAAGTTAATTTCAGGAAAAAATTTGTAAGACCCGAAGTCAGGAGCTGCAGCGGCATATTCGTAGTCCATGACACATTCTAAACGAATACTTTCCCCATCTATACGAAACAATATTGGCATACTTTTAAGCCTAGAGTAATTACCTCAAAAACGAATTCCAATGACAAAGGCACGGAAAATTAGTAAATCCACTGAGGCAGCAATGAAAACTGATAAAGTTCTGCTCCTTCCCCACAGTGACTGCTGTTTATGGAAGAAACGGCATTCAATTTGCGGAGACGGTGGTTGACTTGTTGTAAGGTACTTTTTTTTCATTTTTGACACAGTCACTTTTTTGTGTTACAATCATAACCGGTTTCGGCCTTCAGAAGCCACCTTCAGATGCAGTGGGCGGCATACGCATGAACACACGTTCATCAAACGTCACCCATAGCATCTGGAGATGGCCTTTGTGGACCGAACCGGTTATGATTGTATCATAAAGAGTGACTGTGTCAAAAATGGAAAAAATAATACCTTACAATGACGGCTGTATTGTGACACCACTGTGTGGACCACCATACAACCCTTCTCACACTCTGAGCAACAGCCTATTTACAGTTCAGCTGAAATGTATACGTCTCGGATTTGCTTCACAATCCTCCAAACAATCGTTTATTGCTCGAATAGCGACAGTGCATAGTTCAGACACGATGCACCAGATCACCCTATAGACGATAATTATTTACAATTCACCAATTTGGGTTTTACTAAGCACTGAAAAAAATTTCTGAGGTGGGAGATCACCAGCCTTACTATCCGGCCAAGATTTATCTTATTCCAACATAAACTGTATGTAAATTTACGTATTCCTCAAAAGGAAAGTGTAGTAACTTCAGATTTGCTGTTGGACAAAATTACAACTTTTCTATTTATAGCTCTCCAAACAATATTTAAAACATTTTATGTTCATTACACGCGTTTCTGTGTAAGTACTTTTCATAAACTACTTAATCCGCAGCGATTATAGCCAATTTACGCTGATTCATCAAATTTCCTGGCCGACATTAATCTTTAACATTACAAACATACACGCTTCATTCTAACCGGTATTTTCTTTTAGATTTCGTCAGTGAGTGAAATTCACTTTTCTATCTTCATTGTCAACAGCAAACGCAGTTCAATTAAATATTACATATCTTGGAAAAGAACTAAACGGACCTCCCGTTAGTCAGGACGTCAGTCGCCCAACCTCTCAGCAATCGTCTCACATCCGGCCTGTAGTCGGTCAGATAGAAATGACGCGCAGAACAATGTGAATTACAGTGAACAAAACTGTTGTCAGTTAATCACAATGTTAAACAGTGCTACACATTCCAGGAGGACGAGAAAGAAACTGACGAAGAATATGATGCTAAAGTGACTGAACGAGGAAATCTGTGAGACGGGCAAATTTCAACAGATGAGGAAATAAAAGTGTCAAGAAAAGTTACGATGATAGTGATTAAGGAGAGGAAATGGGAGCAGAGAGCATGAACATCTCTCACACTGCTGATGCCGAAACTGTAAACATCTTCCTGGAGTACGGTATGCAACAAGCACATGCATGCAATACTTACGCAATGCTTGTAAAACAGCTGCTTGCCAGCGTCGTGTACGATCATTGTGACAGTTAAATATTCGGGACGTATTTCATAGTGAGTGATAATGCAATGTATGTGCACACTCAAGAACTAAGGTTTCTTTGAGAATGGATGTATCTTTGGATTTAATAAAAGAATAATCCGTACGTGTTTAAATTAAATTTCAGACACTCTCAGTAACTCGGGACTGTCTAAAATCCAGCATCCATACGTGCAGCGAGAGTCTAGGGTACTTCACTCCTATGAAATATTTGAGATAATTCCTTTACTGTTTTCTTCTTCTTATGGTGATCTTCTTTTCTTTAATACTTTGCTACGTTCAAAATTGCGCAAAGTTTTGCGTTTTACGTGACCTGTTAGCACTGATTAAGGAACTGAGGAAGAGGAAGAAGCATTGCCTACAATTTTGTTGGCGCCGCCCCACCCTCGTTTTGCGTCAGATATATTAAATGAGTTTGACGTAAGGCTGATCTGTATCGTCACATAAGACAAGAGACAAATACCAACGTATGAGCGATATACGTCAGCAACCATTGTTTAACGTAAGCTGTGAATGTGTTGGCGCACTTAATAATGGCTTTAAACCGAAATTTGCTGATATTGGTTACAGACATACAAGGCCATTGAGAAAAATAATCACCAGAATTCTATCGGTTTGTTTAGTTTAACTTTATTTTACTTCCTGACTAACGTGGTCCCGGTATTTCTTATCTTCACTTCCGTGGCAAAACTGCTTTAACGATAGGACATACAAGATTCAATTACATAACAATGACGCCTGTAAAATTTTCGTAAATTTTTGAACAGATGGTGCGAGTAGAATTTTTACGCTGCTCGTCGTAACTGAGTTTATGTCTGGTTACAAAAAAGGCTTATAACTAATGTACGGCCATCTTCAAGAAAAGTGGCCGATTATTCACACTGTCGGTTGTTATTCTTTAAACTTAACGCGCTATAGCATCACTAAGAAGTTGTAACAGCTTTTTAATTTCGCTTGCGACAATGTTTCAAAAATGATTTCTTTCGTTAAATATGAGAGGGATGTATGTAATCTGTACGTTTTGAATACCACGTTACTCCGTTTATCTATGGTTTGCTTTTACTGATGTATGACGTTTTTCCTATGGCCAGAAACGTGTGCAAGTATAGCTCCTACCTCGTGATATATGAAAACGGTGAGTGATGCTGATTCCCCTCTTTTTTGAATATTATGTAATTCGTCGGTAAAATTATTGATGGAACCATCTAATACAGCAGTTTCTAATACCTGTAGAACAGGTTTTGATGGGATGTTTAGTGGATACGGAGACTAAAAGCCCACAGACAAAGGTTTCATTCACAGTTTATATTAAAATAAGTCGACGGTCGTTTATTCATTATTAAGCACAACGGATTAGGTGTACTACGTACACATTCTATTACTTATATATTCTACCATCCACAGCAAAGGATTTTCCGAACCGTAATATTCTTTTTCTGAAAAAGCGTAATACGATATGTAGCACTTTACTTTCACACATTAAAAATGGACATCCAGTACTCTGCACTCACTTTACGGTTCTTTCCACACCGTCAATTAATTATTTATGTCCTTTACTATAAACATTTTGTGTTCCTCGCACGTATCTACTCACTCTTCTTAAACTGCCTCAGTTTCCTGTTCCTCTGATTTTGTATTCGTTTCTTTGGGCATAATACTTAAACGATAGAAAATATACGCGCACACTTTCTGTATCTACATCCTACACCGCAAAAAACCTAAAGGTTTGTGGCGGAGGGTACTTCTGGCACCACTAACTGATCCTCCATTCCCTGTTCATCTCGCGAGTGGCACGTGGAAAGAATAGTAGTCGGTAATTTTGCGTATTACTTTAACGTCTCGAATTTTCTCGTCGTTTACGTTTTGCGTGATGTACAGTATGTAGGAGGATTGCGTGACGAAATACGCTGCTCTCGTTGGATTTTCTCTCTCTTACATCAGTCCTAACTGATAAGAATCCCAGATTGATGAACAATACTCATCAATCGTCGTGTTAGACACTTCCGTCGTGGATGAGTTACATTTCCTTAAGATCCTTTCTATGACTTCCAGTGTGGCATAAGCTTTCCATACTATTTGTTTGTGTGTGGTCATTCCGCTTAAGGTCGTTCAGGACAGGTACTCTAGTTATTTTAAGGTAGACATTGTTTCCAGCAATTTGTCATTAGTACTGTAGTTGTATAGTAGTGGATTTTTTCCTATGTATGCGCAATATGTTAAATTTATTTACATTCAGGGTCAACTGACGGAGCACGCACCATTCATCAATCCTGTATAGGACATTATTCTAATCGATACTGTCTTCTGGTTGAACCCCTCCCTGAATGAACGTAATGTTTGTTTCTCCCACCCAACCTCACTAGGACCTCGGGATGCAATTTAGATCAGATATTGTAACAGGAAGTTGTTCAGTTTCTTAAAAAAAAATAATGATTCGTTTTGTATGGGGCGTCAGTTTATGATCTGAGTGAGAAAAATATGTCGTTATCCTCCTGTTCACTTCACACATTAATGTGTGGTAATAAAGCTGGTATTGGGAGAGCTTGCATTATTTCGCTAACTTGTTAGTTAAAGTCACAATTCTGCAATAAACCAGTTTTTATTTGAAATCTAGTCTGGGAAAGTCCATGTATATCACACTAAATAACTTGGCTGGGCTTGTCCCGTAATTATTTAGAAATGTTTATGTCAGCGGTCGTAGTTATTATTCTCTTGCAGTCGCTGCGAGTGAACCATGGAAGTGAAAAAAAAAGGGAGGTGGCACTACAGACTTAACACTGTATGTTGTTTTGAAGCCAGAGTGGGCGCTATTTTAAATAGCCCAAAACATTAGCAGACTACTGTTTATGAGTGCTTCGTGTTCATTATTTCTGTCGTGTGTGCGCAATAACTGCTAAAAATTAGAGAGCTTACATGAATAATGTAGCGTCAGGAATGCGATAGCCGGCCGGAGTGGCCGAGCGGTTCTAGGCGCTACAGTCTGGAACCGCGCCACCGCTACGGTCGCAGGTTCGAATCCTGCCTCGGGCATGGATGTGTGTGATGTCCTTAGGTTAGTTAGGTTTAAGTAGTTCTAAGTTCTAGGGGACTGATGACCACAGCAGTTAAGTCCCATAGTGCTCAGAGCCATTTGAACCATTTTGAATGCGATTTCCAACGTTTTTCTGTTCTTGAACGCGTATTTGCTCTAGTAATACAATACAGTGACGACACGGGGAAGTGTCACCGCGGTGACGTTGGGGGGTGGGGGGAGGGGGGAATGAATGCGGTGAACCTAATGTTTTGGGCTAGTTAAGTTGGCGGATGTCGGTTTCAAGTTTGTGATGTAATGCCGCCACCCCTCTGTTTTTTACCTCCTTGGAGTGATACCTCAAGAATGCTTGGTACGTCACCGACTTATCGTTGCCTGCTCGGACGAGTCTCGTTTTAAATTGTATCGAGTGGATGGGCATGTATGGGTATGGAGACATCCTCACGAAAATGGTTCAAATGGCTCTGAGCACTATGGGACTTAACTGCGGTGGTCATCAGTCCCCTAGAAGTTAGAACTACTTAAACCTAACTAACCTAAGGACATCACACACATCCATGCCCGAGGCAGGATTCGAACCTGCGACCGTAGCGGTCGCGCGGTTCCACACTGTAGCGCCTAGAACAGCTCGGCTACTCCGGTCGGCCATCCTCATGAACCCATGGGCCCTGCATATCAGCAGGGGACTGTTGAAGGTGGTGAACGCTCTGTAGTGATGTGGGGCGTGTGCAGTGGGTGTGATACAGGACCTCGGATACGTCTAGATACGACTCTGACAACTGATACGTACGTAGGCATCCTGTCTCATCACCTGCATCCATTCATGTCTGTTGTGCATTCCGACGGACGGGAAATTCCAGCACGGACACACGTCCAGAATTGCTACACAGTGGCTCCAGGAACACCTTTCTGAATTTAAACACTTCCGCTGTCCACCAAGCTCCCCACACATGAATATTGTTGAGCATATCTGATGTAAGGGGTAAATTACATGAAGTTCATGACACATTTAGAGGGGATACAAATTCGCCACCTGTTACCTGACCTGTCATTACTGTGATACGGTATGTCATCTTATAACCGATACTTTGCGATCTCTCTCCTCCCAGTACCTTAATTCTTACTTCATAAATCCATTGCGGATTATCGTCCTACAGTTTGGCCATATTATGACACATATGTAAGTAATACCGCTTAAACGGTTTTCATTTATTAACAAGACTTAAAATCGTGGAATTCTATTTGTTTGCCGTACGTAAAATAGTTAAATTTTTCCAACGCACATTTAACAGCTAATACTTCCGGCACAGTCACTGTGTAAGTCCGTTCACATTCTAATAAAATCCTACTGGCGAAACCGATGACTTTCATCTCTTGTTCGTTACATTTTTGTTCAATTTGGTACAACAAACGCCCAGCCCCGTGACGATGGGCTTCGAAATTTTCCGGACACTTATCTGTCCATTACCAGGGATTGTTTTTTCTGAGTAATCTTAACATATGATCGTTATTTAATAACTGATTTGGTATGAATTTACCTGGTCACCTACATATAAAGTGACTCTATCTATGATCTCTAGTTCCGAGACAGTGTACAGAGCCGCTGACATTTAATCCAAATAGCATCACTTTGAACTGATAACTCCGACCAGCAAAAATTATGGCCATGTATTTTCTCTATTTCTCTGCTAACGGGACCTCCCAGTATGACAAATTTAGATCTATGGGAGGTGGGAATTTGACACCTTGGAACTTTTGCAAGAACTCCTCTATGTTCTCAGGCCGAGTACACATCTGGGCAATAATCTTAACTATGTCATGTGGGTCCAAAACCAATCTATACTCCCAACTTGTTTGGTCACGGCTAACAGAGGGCTATTATAAGGTGAATTGGATGGTTCGATTATCTGCCAGTCATCTTACGAATTTCTTTGGCAACCGCTTCCTTTTTTGTCCAGGGGATTGAGTAGGAGGCACAACAAAATGTTTCATGACGATGTACATCCGTTTTATACACGTACCCTTTCATAATTCTGGGTTTTTCTTCAAAAACTTGTACGAACTGACACAGCATCCGAGATAATTCATTTCTCTATTGGTCTGTTAAAATTTCCGTTTCTGATACCTTCTATTGTATGGTATTAAATCCGGCTTTGTCTGTCCTAAGGCTTCTAATGGGCAATGCTCGGAATTAATATTCCGTACGGACTTTAAAACAACGTGCTGACAGTGTTTGTCATTTAATTGAGGGGTCTTTAATAGGTTCAGCCTTATAGGTTTCCCCGAGTCCTCTTGGAGGCAATATCCCGCCGAGAGATCTATTACTGCTTTCCTCTCACGAAAAAAATCCCAGCCCCACATACATTGTACCGATAATCGAGGTACGCACAGAAAGTGCATTTTAGTCTTTCCCCCTGTACGTGCAGACGTAACAGTGCCTGCCATTTTATTGTCTGAGGTTGAGCCCCCAAGGCTCCAGTCACCCTAAAATTCTGAACAGATAAGATCGGTATTTTATTATTACTATTGCTTATTTGCTGACAGTAACCTTGGCTAAGTATGTTCGTCTAACACAATGTCAACGGCTTCTTTTCGAAGCTTTCAGTACGGATGAGCAAAACCTGAAAGGGGTCAGTGGCCAGGCAGGCAATTGCTGCATTTTCCAGCGTTCCTTGTGTCTCACATAGCGAGTCAGTCTCTTTCACCACTTTGGAATTCATCTCGATCAAACTAGAGGCCACCTGAACACTACTATTATCAGGATTACTTAATTCAGAATTTGAAATACTACGACAAATCATCACCTGATCATGTTCTAATTCGATGTCTTCTCCTCCGTGCAGAGTCTCCCTCGATCCGAGGTCCATCAACTGTTCCGTTTTCGTGCCTAGTGCGTTTATCCATTTTAAATTTATTAATGTGTTAACAGTTATTTTCCAATTTTAAAAAGAAAAACTATAACTTTAAACTTATCATACTCTGTTCGTATCACTTCCGCGGCACTCCAAAAAAGTGTCAATGGAATGTGTCCTCCAAAAGATGAAAGAAAATTTTATAAAATCTGAAATTAGCGCAATCTAACCCGCTAGAGAAAGAAAATTTACAAAACAAGGCACGATCTCGCCAGTGACAGTGTCTTATCTTTATCCCACATGAACCAAGGACATTGCTGCCGGTGGGGTGGCTTGCGTGCCGTATCGTAGGTGCAACCACAGCAGAGGGGTATCTGTTATGAGAGGACAGACAAAAGTTGGTCTCTGAAGAGAGGCAGTAATCTTTTTAGTAGTTGTAGGGGCAACAGTCTATATGTTAGGCTCATGTGGCCTTCTTATAGCAACCAAAACTACTTTGCTGTGATGGTACTGACAAGGGATCCTCCCAATCGCACCCCACTCAGATTTAGTTATAAGTTGGCACAGTGGATAGGCCTTGGAAAACCGAACACAGATCAATCGAGAAAACAGGAAGAAGTTGTGCGGAACTATGAAAAAATAAGCAAAATATAAAAACTGAGTAGTCCATTCGCAACATAGGCAACTACAAGTAAAAAGCAAGCATGTGGTTGCCGTGGACCCGTGCTTAGCGTGAGCAGCTGTGGAACCAGAGGTCCTTGGTTCAAGCCTTCCCTCGGGTGAAAAGATTAACTTTTTAACTTCCAGTTTATGTGACAAACGCTTATGTTTTCATCACTTTTTTGGGAGTGATTATCACATCCACAAGAAAACCTAAATCGGGCAAGGTAGAAGAATCTTTTTACCCATTCGCCAAGTGTACAAGTTAGGTGAGTCGACAAAATATTTCTGTCATATGACGCACATGCCATCGCCAGTGTCGTATACAATATATCAGACGTGTTTTCCTGTGGAGGATTCGGTTGACCTATGACCTTGCGATCAAATGTTTTCGGTTCCCATTGGAGAGGCACGTCCTTTCGTCTACTAATCGCACGGTTTTGCGGTGCAGTCACAAAACACAGACACTAAACTTATTACAGTGAACAGAGACGTCCATGAACGAACGGACAGATCATAACTTTGCGAAAATAAAGAGAGTAAAAATTTTCATCCGAGTGTAGACTTGAACCAAGGACCTCTCATTCCGCAGCTGCTCACGCTAACCACGAGACCACGACGCTCCTGATCTCGCACTACCCTTGATGTTGCTTATGATGCACATGGACTACTCAGTTTATATATTTTGCTTATTTTTTCATAGTTCCACACAACTTCTTCCTGTTTTCTCGATTGATCTGTGTTTAATTTTTCAAGGCCTATCGAATGTGCCAACCTATAACTAAATCTGAGGGAGGTGCGATGGGGAGGTTCCCTTGTGAGAACAGCTTAAAGCAAGGCAGAATTACAGCCGTACTTTCTCTCGAGGACATGCAACTCTACTGTATGGTTAAATGATGATGGCGTCCTCTTGGGTAAAATATTCCGGGGGTAAAATAGTCCCCCATTCGGGTCTCCGGGCGGGAACTACTCAGGAGGACGTTGTTATGAGTAGAAAGAAAACTGGCGTTCTACGGATCGGAGCGTGGAATGTCAGATCCCTTAATCGGGCAGGTAGGTTAGAAAACTTAAAAAGGGAAATTGATAGTTTAAAGTTAGGTTAGTGGGAATGAGTGAAGTTCGGTGGCACGAGGGACACAACTTTTGGTCAGGTGAATACAGGGTTATAAATACAAAATCAAATGGGGGTAATGCAGGAATAGATTAAATTAAGAATAAAAAATAGGAACGCGGGTAAGGTACTACGAAAGGCATAGTGAACGCATTATTGTAGCCGAAAACGGATACGATGGCCACGCCTACCACAGTAGTACAAGTTTACATGCCAACAAGCTGCGCAGACGATGAAGAGATTGAGGAAATGTGTGATGAGGTAAAAGAAATTATTCAGATAATTAAAGCAGAAGAAAATTCAATAATTTATAAGAGAAAGGAAAATAGTAGGTGAATATGGACTGGGGGGGGGGGGGGGGGGGAAGAAATGAAAGAGGAAGCTGCCAGGTAGAATTTTGCATAGAGCATATTTTAATCATCCCTAACACTTGGTTTAAGAACCATAAAAGATGGTTGTATACGTGGAATAGACCTGTAGACAATGGAAGGTTTCAGACTGATTATACTGTATAATGGTTAGACAGAAATTTAGGAACCAGATTTTAAATTGTAAAATATTTCCAGGAGCAGTTGTGGATTATGACCATAATTTATTGCATATGAACTGTAGATTAAAACTGAAGAAATTGGAAAATGGTAGGATATTAAGGAGATGGGGCCCGGATAATTTGAAAGAACCAGAGGTTGTTGAGAGCTTCAGAAGGAGCATTAGGCAACAGCTGACTAGAAAAGGGGAAAGGAATGCAGTAGAAGACGAATGGGTAGCTTTACGAGATGAAATGGTGAAGGCAGCAGAGTATCAAATAGGTAAAAAGAGAAGGACAAGTATAACTCCTTTGGTAACAAGAGATACTGAATTCAATTGATGAAAAGAGTAAAGTGAAAAATGCAGCAAATGAAACAGGCGAAAGAGAATACAAACGTTTAAAAAAGAGCTTAACGTTCGTGGAGCGTAGCGCCTTCTCTGTCCACGGCCACCGCCTACCGTCATGGTATGAGGTCTGAAGATTGTCCAAAACAGACCTAAACCGGTACCCTAAAAATAATGTTTATTGCGGTTGTGACTGTTTATGTAAAGTAATAGAAAACGCCGTTCTCCAAGAGAAATGTTCTCAAAAATTATTTAAAAGAGGAGATCGACAGGAAGTGCAAAATGGCTAAGCAGGAATGGCTAGGAAAGATGTAAAGATTTAGAAGCACATTTCACTAGGGAAAGATAGATACCGGCTACAGGAAAATTAGAGTCCTTTGGGGAAAAGAGAATGTCAAGAACTCAGATGGAAAAGCAGCCCTACGCAAAGAAGGGAAAGCTGAAAAGTGGAAGGAGTATGTAGAGGGTCTATTCAAGGGAGACGAAGGCTATATTAGGGAATTGGACGTAGATGAAGATGAGAGGGAGATACGAAGCTTTGACAAGATAATCCCGGTACACAGCGAGAGTTTCTACCGACTGTGTTCGTGCTTGCTATACCCTACCTTGGCGAACAGAGTCGCTGAATCTCTCCCCAATTGAGAGCTTTTGGAGCATTACGGGCAGTGTCTCCAACGTGACGATCTAACGCGCCAGTAGTCAGAATTTGACACGATATCCCTCAGGGGGACAGCCAACAACTCTATCAATCAATGACAAACCGAATAACTGTTTCCATATGAGCCAGAGGTGGACCAACGCGTTCCTGACTTGCTCACTCTGTGAAGTTCTTTCTCAGTTATAAACGTCCGCGGCTCGTAGTCTTGCGGTAGAGTCCTCACTTCTCCCGCGCGCGGGGGTCCCGGGTTCGATTCCCGGCGGTTTAGGGATTTTTTCCGCCTCGAGATGACTGGTTGTTGTGTGTTTTTTATCATCATTTCATCCTCATTCACCCGCAAGTCGCCGTAGTGGCGTTAAAGAACTTGTGGAGCGGCGGCCGAACCTCTCCGCGAGGGGTCTTCCGGCCACCAATGCCATACGCTCATTCATTCATTCTTTAATAAATCATCCAAGTTTTCTGAGAATGTAATGAGTTGCTTATCTGTGCATGGACATCACATCAACCGATTGCCGACCCACTCGGGCCATTCTTTCGTGATGCGTTGGTTTTTTATCTTAGAGTGTACAGGGTGTCCGTAATTTAAATTCCAATTTGAAAACGCTATAGAAAAGAAACCACTGCACAGAATGACGTCAGATTTGAGCAGCATGTTATTGACGGATGGTGAAACGTCAATAAACAACAATAACAAAAAAAATTAACGAAAATTTGACCAGTAGGTGGCGCTACAGGGGTCTTATCGTACGTGGGTCATCTCCAAATGACAGATGAATCGCAATAAGACAGTTACGGTTTGAGCTGCACATTACGGGATCCATACTGTTCAGTGTGCGTGACTGCACAAGTTCGGAAGTCAAAAGCTGTGGCACTTTCAGTTGGGTAGGCCCATTCATTATGGCACTGTCGTACCACATCGGACGAGAATTATCGTTTTTTAATTGTCCTGAGGCCAAAAACCGCATAAAAAGCAAAATGATATCAATTTCTTATTGCCGTGTGATTAGTGTAAGATATTTCAGTACGCTGTCCACCGTTACTATGGAGTGTGTGGAGGAGCGCCATCGTACATGAAGTGTTCTACACATCTACACTGTTGAAGAGTTGGAATGACGTTGGTCCTCAAAAGGCGCTCAAAGCGTTTAGCAGTGATGGTACAGGTAACAAGACCCGCAGGATTCATCTTGAAAAATACGGCCTTACGATAAACATGCCATCAACCCGCAGCACACATTCACCTTTCCAGAATGAAGTGGTACCAGTTGATGTGCGTGCGGATTTTCCATTGCCCGTATTCTGCAATTCTGCATATTGACATGTCCTTAAAGATGGAAACGGGCTTCGTCTGCCCACAGGGTGTTCCACGGCCATTCGTTTTCCACCTCCGCGCGAGCAAGAAGTTCCAGAGCGAAAGTTTGTCTTGCTGAATTCAGCTCCTGAAGAGGGTGATTTTGTACGGATAACACTTCTGGATGGTTCGTAGGATTTTACGCACCTTGCTCGTAGGCGTGTCCAACGTTCGTGCAGTTCCTCGAGCACTGCATGTTTGTACACCTCTTCTATGAAGTTGTTGCTACGTTTTCGACAGAAGTCGGACGAGATACTTTCCCGTCCTCTGTCAGATTGCACTTCAAAAGAACGTGTCATTTCGTATTTTGTAATCGTTTTCTCCAGCCCCGTAGCAGACATCGGTCCAAAGCCTTTTTTCATACACTTGAGTGTCCGGAACTTCCGCACGCCTATTGGCGCACAGTCACGGTTCTTGGAAAAGAGCTTTACTAGCGGCGCGCGGTACTTCATGGACACAGGTATGTTGGGCGTCTCGGACGCAAACTGGGGAACAGCCGGGTGCCGCGCGCCTTTTGGTGTGCGTATTCTGACGCTTAAGCGTCCTCTATTGATAAAAATTGCGTTAATTTTCTTTTTCTTTCGCAATATTTCCCCCTACGTCAATAATATGCTGTTTACATTTGACGTCATTCTGAACAGTAGTTCTCTTTCTACAGCGTTTTGGAACCGGAACTTTAATTATGGACACCCGGTATTTCGTCTTCTGAATTATTTTCTTGAAGAAAATAAAATACCGTGGGTCAACTGGTCTGCTATATGTACAGATAGGGCAAATGCATAATTAATGGGGCTGTACAGCTTATTAAAAATACCGCAAAAAAGCAATGGAAAAACGCACAAGTCATAGCCATCCAGAAACCAGGGAAAACAGGAGAGAATGCTAAAGATTATAGACCGATATCTTTATTGTGCACCACTTACAAGCTGTTTGAACGAGTCATCCTAGGCAGAATAGAAAGTAAAATAGAAGCTGCTCTTCCCCCAGAGCAAGGCGGTTTTCGAAAAGGAAGAGATTGTTGCGATCAAGTTCTCGCCCTAACCACTTTCATTGAAAGAGGTTACCAAAACAAAAAGAAAACGGGCATGGTATTATTAGATCTCACCTCAGCATACGACACCGTATGGACAAAAGGGATACTGTATAAACTGTCAAAAGTCGTGAAATGCAAGAAGATCATAGATCTAGTCAGAAATATGTTGATAAACAGGAGATTCAAGGTATCTCTGAATGGGAAAACAAGCAGCTACAGGACACTACAAAATGGTCTCCCCCAAGGGTCTGTGCTGGCTCCATGCCTTTTCAATTTATACATAGCGGACATCCCAAACCTGGAATCTCGTTCTTTTATGTATGCAGATGACATCGCTATCGCGGCTCACGCCAACACTTTCGAAGAACTGGAAGAAATTTTAAACAGGGATCTGGAACGACTACAACAATATTATGACAACTGGCACCTCAAAGTAAATCCGACTAAATCCGTGGCATCAATAATGCACTTGTGTAACAAAGATGCAAATCGTGAGCTAAAAGTGCAAATAAAAGGTAAATTGTTGAAAAACGATAGAACGCCAAAATATCTGGGTGTTAAGCTAGATCGCACTCTCACATATAAGAGCCACCTGTACGAAGTCGCCCAAAAAATGAAAACAAGAAACAACATCATAATGAAACTGGCAGGAACAACCAGGGGATGTTCCACAGAAACTCTACGCACATCAGCACTGGCACTTCTGTATAGTGTAGCGGAATATTGCGCACCCGTCTGGGCCCGCAGTAGGCATGTCAGATATATTGATGTGCAACTTAACGAGACAATGAGGCTCATAACAGGAACAGTAAGACCCACCCAGAAACCTTGGCTGCCCGTCCTTGCCAATGTCGAACCACCCTCGATTAGACGTGAAAGAGCAATCCAGAGGTACAAAGAAAAGTTCAGGGACCTACCTCCTCCCCCTGACAGATTGATGTCAAGAAATCCCTTCTGGAAAGAACTCAAACAACAGATTGATATCGATAACCTGTGGAAACAGCAATGGCAGGAAAGCAAAGTGAATAACAGTTTCCTTATTGAGGACCCATCTCAACGAGTTCCAGGCTTCCAACTCCAACGTAGAGTGTGGGTAACTCTAAATCGTCTGGGGACAGGTGTTGGTCGGTGCGGATATTTGTTGAAAAAGTGGGGTTTCTCCCACGACCCCAATTGTGAGTGCGGAGAGAGTCAAACCATGCAGCATATAGTTGAGTGCGACGTACACGGACTTAAGGGAGGAAATCTGATGGACATACATGTGATAAGTGACCAAGCACTTTTGTGGCTGGAAACCCTGAAAATTTTATTGTAAATCATTGTTAATGTTAATTTAAATTTTTATGTTGATGTTTGTAAGTGTATCACGCTTTGCCTGTAGCTGAACGAGAAATAAAAAAAACCGCAAAAAAACTGTTCTATTAGCTGCTGCATGGGGGTTGCGACACTTGTGAGGAGCGACATTTGTGAGGAGACCCGGCCGAACAGGTAGCGGCCGGCCTACAGGAACACCAAACAGGTAGCACACCGCAGTTCAGTACTGCATCGCCACATCACTGCCGTCACACAGGAGTGCAAAACGATCGCTGCAACGCATCAGGCAAAACGCATGGGATCTACACAAGATCCGACCGATGCTGCAGGAATATTTCTGCAAGAACATCATTTGCTTTGATGGGAGCAAATTTTTACTTGCAGATGACGACAGAGGACCAAATGATAGGATATTGGTTTTCGCCAGCGAAAGGGGAGAATCCTGTTTAACAGACTGCAATTCGTTCTTTGTCGATGGAACGTTCAAAAGCTCCAGCAAGCAGTTTGGAAAGTTATTTATATTCATGCCGATATTTCTAGTTCTGAGGAGGAAACAAACTCAGTTCCAACCGTGTACGCCGTGCTACCCAATAAAAAGCGAGAAACGTTCGATCGCTTTTTCACAGCTGTTGAGAGCAATGTACCTGGATGGATTCCTACAGCTATCATGACGGATTTTGAAGCTGCAATCATCGCATCAGTAACACATTTTTTTCGTGCAACTGCCATTTCAATCAGTGGTTGTGGAGGCAAGTGCAGAATTGCGGCCTTGTTGCTGCCTACAAGGAAAACGAAGAAATTCGTTTTCGCATAAGATGGTGTTCCGCTTTGGCTCACATTCCCCTCGACATGTTTGATGATGGGTGGCTATGCATTCAGGAGAGCACGCGAGATAATGAAAAACTGCAGGATTTTTACGACTATTTTGTTGAACAATGGCTGGATAATGAAGACATGCCAAGAGGTATAAGGAACTGCGCAGGAAGGCGTCACCGCACCAACAACGTTTCATAAGAATGGAATCGGAGGATAAATACATTAATTTCGAAGGTTCATCCAAATTTTTTACTCCTTAGCAAAAATTCTCAGAGATGACGTAGAATATCATGGGCACCGACTAGTTTTAAATCTAGGTGGGAAAAGAAGAAAGAGGTCCGCAATTGAGGCAGATGAGGTAGTTTCTAAGACCTTATAAGACTCCAAGTTGACGGCAATATAAAATCATTTCTTACTTGCGTGGCTTATGCACAGAAATTACAATGAAAAGGAATTGGGCTGAAGTTACAGAAACACTTGTAAATATTGAAAAGGGGTTCAGTTCACGCCGATAGCACTATTGTAAGAATTGTAAATAAATAATCATCCTGTAAATATTGTAAATAAATATAATGCAGGACGAAGAGAGACTACCTCCTCGTGATGTTCCCTGGAAACGACACGAAGTCGGCTAAATGTCTCTTGCAAATTGTAAAAGATTCACTTATAAAGTCTGAAAAGTCATAGCTTTTCTAACAATCACAATCAGCATTTTTGTGTAGAGAATTTTAGATGAATACATCTTGTTTCAATACATAAATTGCATTCCTTAACGCTAATTGCTAGCAGGACTCACATTAGACCTCAGTACACTTCCCTGCGTGGCACGGAAAAATTGTGGTTTATTTCGAAATAATTAAAGAAAAAGTATCTACCGAGAACCAAATTCTTTAGTTGGCTCCTCTTAATATATGGTAAAAGGTTGCCACTCCTATCATATCAAATTTGGGGTGAGGGGTTTGAAAGATGGAAAACATTTTCGGTTTCTATAGTTTCTGTAAAATACATCGTTAAGTATGAGGTTGAGCGAAAATAATGCCCTATGTAAGATTAATCAGAACAAAAATTCCAATGAAAAGGTCTTATGCAAACTGTCCTGCAACTAATGGTTGACGTGATACCGTGGGGGGCAAAATCAGCTCCGATATCTAATTTGACTAAGGCTACTCTTCCTTGCCCAAAAAAATTCTGAAATAATGTAACCTGGCTGTACTGGAGGAGTGTGAGTGTCACTCGGCAGCTGCCCGGGCCCGGCACAAGCCGAGCGCTCAGTCACACTGAGCGGCAGCAGGCAGTGGCCGAGCAGGTAGTGGCGCAGCATTTGCGACACACCCTGTGGCGTCCCTTAGCATCCCGGATTTCTCACAAGTGTCGCCACATTCCAGTTTCTCACAAGTGGCGCTTCTCACAAGTGTCTACAACTCGCTGCATGATCGACAGACAGGCACCCGCCGAAGAAAAAAGAAGGAAAGCTCTCCCAGGTGTATGAATACTCTTGCTGAAGTCAACAAAATCATTAACATCGTAAAATCTCGATCACTAAGTAATCGTTTATTCCAAGCACTA
The DNA here is from genome assembly GCF_021461385.2 of Schistocerca piceifrons. Lineage (NCBI taxonomy): Eukaryota > Metazoa > Arthropoda > Insecta > Orthoptera > Acrididae > Schistocerca > Schistocerca piceifrons. The sequence continues at coordinate 496,811,037 of NC_060139.1, read as the reverse complement.
TGGAATGACATGGGAAGTGTACATACAGCTATTGTTTTATTTTGAGCTTAGGGACTTGGCATGTGTATCTTTTTAGAACACCGTTCGAATTTAAAGGTCAGCTGTTTGACAGAATTGGCCGCTTCGAACTCCCTATTTAATGTCATTTTTCATAAGGATCAAAGAACATAATTTTACCATCCAAGGAAAGCAAATAAATGAATTTCGATCTCAATTTTTGCTTTCTAGAAAAGGGTATACCTTATGCCGATTTGTACACATTCCAGTTAGTCTCCTTGCTTTACAACATAAAACGACTTTCAGAAGACCAAGGAATTGAAATAAGAAAATTTGAAGATGTTTTACAGCACCTGAAGGCATGAAAGAAGCTTTTACTCAGTTTTTTTCCAAATGAAGAGCAAATTAAACATCAAAAAGATTTGTCGATTAATAACCCATTCGTTATCAATGCACAATCGTCGACCATGTCAGCAGAAGATTACGAAATTTTTATTGAACTAATCTCAAGCCGGCAGGGGTGGCCGAGCGGTTCTATGCTCTACAATCTGGAACCGCGCGACCGCTACGGTCGCAGGTTCGAATCCTGCCTTGGGCATGGATGTGTGTGATGTCCTTAGGTTAGTTACGTTTAAGTAGTTCTAAGTTCTAGGGAACTGACGACCTCAGAAGTTAAGTCCCATAGTGCTCAGAGCCATTTGAACCATCGTTAGAAGAAAAACTTAAATTATTGGCATTGGCGGAATTTGCTGTTGTTTAAAAGACGAATATAGTGAATTGTTGCAGAACGCAGTGTCGCTACATTTTACTATTTGCAACTGCATAAAAGTCCAGAAGTGCGTGCTGAGTGGATGTGGCGACATAAAATACTCATTGCAACAAATTTCATGCCCAAATTGACACGAGAATACAACTTTTATCCATAAATACTAACGTTGTGTATATCTACAGAAATAATAACCAGTACCACAAATCTCATTTTAAAAAAATTAGGAGTCCTATTGGATTATGTCTCAACCGAATTTACTTTAAGAACGTTTTGAAGTAATTGCAATTTTTGTTGCAAGTAATTCATTTACAGGAAATTGCTTTATAAACATACTATACGAACAAAGCAGGGAGCTGCTGGGTACCGGGGCCCGTGGGAATAGTGGGAAACGGCAGGGCGCACCTAGCAGCCAAGGAGGCGTGCCTTGATCGTCAGGTACTTCAGTGTGCCATCCCCCTGCGTGCCATGACCTCGCTGTTGAGCTCCAGAGTCTGGCGCCGGTGTAGTCCAGTAGAATTAGTATTCAAATCGGAAATAATTGCTACAAAAGGTTTTATTGTTTCAGTGGCTTTGTTTGTGTCCCGGTATGATTATCCTAGGTTTTCCCCCTCGGCGGAGTTATGGAAAAGTGGCGGTGGTGGTGGTGGGGGGGGGGGGGTGGGGGCAAAAATGAAAAATGTACCCGAAAAATGGGTATTTCTTCGGTTTTGTGATTATATCTCGTAAATGAATCACAATATCGAAAACATAGTGGAATTAAAAACTGTAGAGCATGAAATTCTGCATTGAATGAGACCATCCGCATATTTTTTGGACCACCCGTTTCCATTCTAGTGCTCTTCAAAATTGGACCAATTTTACATGTTCATGAAAAATTTTCGTTTTAACCTCTCTTTTTTGCTAACATCTTTTAAACTAACCCACCTATCAATAATGTCGTTCATAAAAAAGATATCGAGAGATAAATTCTGCATTCGATGAAATCAGAGGTAAATTTATTGGACCACCCATTTGTGTACAGCTCCTCATTAAAGTTGGACCATTTCTCATTATCAATGAAGACAATTTCAAATGTAGTTCTTCAGTAATTCTAATGTACACTCTTTTAAATACAGAACTATAGCAACCCATTGTCTTGTACTTATTTAATATAATAATAGAATAAAATATTAAAATTTCGTAAATTTTGAAAATAAATATTAAAAAAGTTTTTCATATATCGAGGATTGAGAACTGAGACCTCGTATTTGACAGATCTCAGAAAAAGTTCTGGCTCAAAGAAACTTGTAAGTGAAAAAAATGTATGTTATAACAAAATGATGCAAAAAAGACAATGCACAACCTGAGAGTAATAAATGATTATGCTCTAAATACAAAAATCAAAGCAATCAAAATTTTTATTAAAAAGTTATATTTTTACCTCCCTGTAAAATTTGTCTTTTGTCAGATACGTGGTTTCCGTTCTTAAACCTCGATGTAATATAGTGATACCCATTCAACTGATATGAAGGAGGCTGAAGAGAGAGACATTCCTTGAAATTAAGTAGTGGTTATTATATTTCGTAATTACATAATTTTACATAAATGTATGAGATGAAAAGGGTAAAAGTAGGTATGTACACAAATTTCACATACGTCGACGTTTGACTGTCATTGCACCACTCGGCTCCTCAAAGTCTGTAATTTCCGAGTCCGACGCCCCGCCACTCGGCTCGTCAAAGTCAGTAATTTTCGTCACCTCATATATGCAGTCCAGGTCCTCGTCAACATATGGTTCGTCAGTTTCATCTGGTTGGACGGAGTTAGTGCATGAGATCCCCTTGCAGTTGACACAAATTAATGAGCACTTAATACCAGCCTTCCGACACCCACAACTACCTGCACAGCCCTTGTTGCATTTGCAGGAAATTGTTAAGAGAAGAGACTGTGGAGCTGGTTCTTTGGAGGTAAGAACGGGGCCAAGACCAAACTCTGAAGCCTGACATCCCCAGAGAAGCGGATCCATCTGGTGTCCTATCCACTTGTAAGTAGGTCCTCAAGCAACGCTGGCGAGCTGCTTCCGACGTTGGTGGTAGGGATACTAGGGTGATTCTGGATTTCACAATCGCTTTGGAAAACAGGTCGAATCGCAATTTGTCTAAAGTGTCTCCTGCCCTACCTCCATAGAGGGCTGTTAAAAATCGAGGGGCAGCAATGACAATTGCTTCAGCTTGAGGGTCATGCTCTAAGAAAGGTTTGATATCTTCCAGAAGACATTTATTTTTGACCAGTAGATTGACCACCTTCTTCTTGCCCTGACCGAAGAGTGCTGAAGTTGTGTCGCATCCACTTATGGCGTGGAGAAATACGATCAATTTTGCGCAGATAATTCAAAAGTAATATTTTCATGAGTAAAGATTGAGTAGTTTTTTTTATTTTTTTTTTAATTTTTGTAAAGGCAGACAAGAAGTGTCAGGTCAATTTCGGGAATTCCTATTGAACGACAAAGCCTTTTTACACATTGTTATTCTGATTTTGTGTGTATGTTCTGCTGGGCAAGCCAGTGTAATAATGAAAAAAAACTGTATCTTTTGTACTTCCTGAGATAAGGGACCAGAAAGTTGCCTCCACAAAATCAGAACATTATATTTGACCAAATTTGCAGGCAAATATCTTTATAGAGGTTGACTCAGATTTTAATTTCAACTGCATCATTAGAAAGAGCAACTTATTCTCTACTATAATGCTGTTTGTTTATCCTTGGTCCTCTATGGGTTGAATGGTTATAGAACTTGAAAGATGACGCAACTCGTCATATGCAATGTATGTACTGATATGCAAAAACATGGTTCTCTTACTTACGGTAGCAGTGACGATGGCACAAAGGCTGCGAGGTGTTGCGTTATGCGTAAATGCGTCGGAGGCGGCCCGAGGGAAACGCGGGTGTGAGGCGCGGAGGCACGTTGGGGTCGCGGCACGCTGCACGCCGCACGTTGCCGTCGCGCGAAACACCGGCACTTATCGCCGCGTGGCGTGTCGTTCTCTGTGGGTAAATAACTGCGTCGTTTGGCGTGCGTCCACCCCGGATGAAAGGTGGAAACTGGCGAGACCCGGCCAGAAGCAGCTTTTACCTGGGCCATACCTGTCCTTTTGCCCGCGGGTGGCGCCAGGCGCCCCTAGATAGCAATAAACCGTGTCGCCTAGCGGGCTGACGCAGGACGCTGCCGCCTGGTAACTGCACACTCACACTGTGCACAGTATTCTAGTAAAGCGAAAACTGCTCTTCCAAATGGTGCATTTTAAATCAAAATCAGAGGTGACCTATATAAATATATTTGCCTCCAAATTTTGTCAAATGTAGGGTTCTGATTTTTTGGAGGCAAATTCCTGGTCCATTATCTCAGGAAGCACAAAAGATACCGTTTTTTTTTTCATTATTACACTGGCTTGCCAGGGAGAACATATACACACAGGCAGAATAACAAGGTGCAAAAAGACTTTGCCGTTTAATAAGGGATTGCCAAAGTTGACCTAATTTCGTGTCACGGAATTTACCCCTGACTTTGAACTGTATTTTAATTTTTTTTTCAATCTGTACTCATGATAATGTTATTTTTGAGTTCTCTGCATAAAACTGATCTAGAGACCTAGATTTGTAAATGTGAAGTACCTTACATGTATAGCAATGAAAGTACAAACTTAGCCGTACATAACGGGTGGTCTGTTTCACTTTTGGTCTCATCAAACGCAGAATTTATTTCTCTATGTCGTTTGTATGAACCACTTTATTGATAGATGTGTTAGTTTCAACGATATTACCAGAAAACAGAGGTTAAAACAAAAATTTTTCATGAACATGTAAAATTGGTCCAGTTTTGAAGAGCACTAGTCAGGATGGTTCAAATGGCTCTGAGCACTACGGGACTTAACTTCTGAGGTCATCAGTCCCCTAGAACTTAGAACTACTTAAACCTAACTAACCTAAGGACATCACACACATCCATGCCCGAGGCAGGATTCGAACCTGCAACCGTAGCGGTCGCGCGGTTCCAGACTGAAGCGCCTAGAACCGCTCGGCCACTCCGGCCGGCACTAGTATGGAAACGGATGGTCCAAAAACTATGCGGATGGTCTCAATCAATGCAGAATTTCATGCCCTACAGTTTTTAATTCCACTATATTTTCGATATTGCGAGTTATTTACGAGATATAATCACATAACCGAAAAAATACCCCTTTTTCGAGTACATTTTTGTTCCCCTGCCTACCCCACTTTTCCACAACTCCGCTGAGAGGGAAAACCTAGGATAGTCGTATTGGGCCACAAATGAAGCTATTAAAACAATAAAACCTTTTGTAACAATTATTTCCGATTTGTCTAATTTTTAGCCGAACTTTGTGGCCGTGCGGTTCTAGGCGCTTCAGTCAGGAACCGCGCGACTGCTACGGTCGCAGATTCGAATCCTGCCTCGGGCATGGATGTGGGTGTAGTCCTTAGATTCGTTAGGTTTAACTAGTTCTAAGTTCTAGAGGACTGATGACCTCAGATGTTAAATCCCATAGTGCTCAGAGCCGTTTGAACCATTTGTCTAATTTTTAGGTTTAACCCTACTGGACTAGTGGGAGGTTGAGTGGCTGGAAGTGACCGACAGTAAGCTCCTTGTTGTAAAGCCCACAACTCGGCCGCGGCGTACCTCCTTCCACCCGCGTCGACGGGACGAGGTCCTCCTCACTCGTCTTCGCATAGGCCACAGCCCAATGACACATGACTTCTTGCTCTTGCGAGAGGACCTTGCAATGTGTGGTGCTTGTGGCGTACAGTTCTCTGTGCCCCACACTTTATTATACTGCATTTTATTTTCCTACCAGAGGGTCGCGACGGATTTACCGACGTATCTGCGGTCTATTTTAGGTGATGATCAAACGTATGTTGCTCGAGTTTTAAAGTTTTGTGAACTGTCCAACGTTTTTACCGAGATTTTAGGAAGATAGTTTTAATATATTTACAGTGTGACTGGCTCTCCCATATTTTACGTAAGTGGTCAGCCAGCGACATTTTCCTGCGCCTTCCTTTTAGCTCATTTGTCTTTTTACCTGTGTTTTAGTCTCCTGTACAGCATCTTTTATTTTTTCCGGTTGTCTTAACGTGTATGGACTCATTTTAATCCTTTTTTCCACATTCGTTTCTTTTAATATGTGTAAGGGCGCTGATAACCTCGCCATTGAGCGCCCGTAAACCCCAAACACACACACACACAGACACACACACACACACACACAAACAAACAACAAACCAGGGGTCGCGCTATAAAAGTCGACATTAAAAGGGCTCCATTTATCGCAAAAATTAAGAAATACTGTTCCAGGACATTGGTCGTGTGGAATGCGCCGAGGGTCTCCGCAGAGCCACCATCGTTTTGTTCGTAACACATGGCACAATACCACCAGAGTTTTTATGTGTTTTTGATTCCAAGAAATATATTTCAAAACAGTCAGAAACAAGAGGTGGTAGTTTCCAACGTGGTCAGTGTACTTCATTGTTAACAAATGCCCACATCTCGTGGTCGTGCGGTAGCGTTCTCGCTTCCCAAGCCCGGGTTCCCGGGTTCGATTCCCGGCGGGGTCAGAGATTTTCTCTGCCTCGTGATGGCTAGGTGTTGTGTGATGTCCTTAGGTTAGTTAGGTTTAAGTAGTTCTAAGTTCTAGGGGACTGATGACCATAGATGTGAAGTCCCGTAGTGCTCAGAGCCATTTGAACCACTTTTTTTGTTAACAAATGGGCTGCGTTATCATTGTCGAGCACATCGCAGCGTCTGATCATCAGCTTCGTCATTCACTGGAAAGTGACACAACCACAAAAGTTGTCCTGGCTCTATCGTTGTTCGGGGTTTTGCATGAAGCACACGTGGTTCGACACTCGGGGGAATTACTGAAGCGTCTGTTCTTCGAGTAGTGGTGACATTTCCCCACCTGTTCCGCAGTCGCTGAAAACACTAGCTGAGTTTTAATCATCGGTGTTATTATTACATTTGGAACGTTACAATAAACATTATTAGATTTGGAACGTTACAATGAACAGTTATTGCAGCAGTACTGTTTGTTCGCGACGGCCGGACAGAGTTCACTGCGGAGAGTAGAGGAAGTGAGCCCCTTCCACCCGCCGCGCAACATATTGTCACTCGAGGGGAGGGTTTCTCCGAGGGAGCAGCCTTCGTTTCCCCACGCAGTGCTGTCACCGCAAATTTGATTTCTGCCTCGATGCAGCACTGCTCGACAGTCACGTTGCACTGTACCCACGGAGTACTGTTATCTTTAGACAGCCAGTGTTGCAAGTGGCCAGTAGAGATGGGCTAACTCGTTCATCCTTGGGAACTAGTTCACTGGTGACCGCTCTTTTTTGGCAATCATTCATTTTCACTCGTTCACCATTCATTTGTGCTTGGTATATGGTTCTTACGAAAAATTGAAAATTGGTAGCATAGGTGACTGAAGATGGAAGGCGCCAAGATGGGGCACTTGCCTCCCCCCAGAGTACAGAGTCTTTGTTCAGTAACAGAATTCTCACACACTTGTAATTTTTGTGTCTGCGACACCTCTCGTTTAGCCAACTGTAGCGTCATGTGGCTGATTGCAGTGAAATGATATAATATGGCGCAGGAAAAACCGGCCCCGGGTACAGACTGCTCGCCAGTTACGCACGATTTGTTGACCGCTACGAGCAGAATAGATAAACATGTAATAATTGGGCAGTGAAGACATAACAAGTAAGCTAATGCAAACAACTACTTCGAAACAATAGATGACGATTGGTGGGCGACAATGAGCAGTCTAGTATGGGGGCCGATTTTCCGTGCGCCGCCCTGTACCACTGAAATGATATTGTAGAAGTTATCATATTCTCTTTACAAAATGTGACACCAGACACTCGATTACGGAGCGCGGGCTTCATTCGGTTGTAAGTCGATCTGCCTTCCATAACAATGAATATGCCCTTTCACCTTGCATCAAAAAAAGACAGAAAATGGCCACTCGTGTGTGCCGTGCCGACTTCCTTTGCATGTGTAATAACAAATTTTTTTACAAGTATTTCTTGTGATGTCTATCGATATAGTGAAGTAAGCTGATACGCCGTTTTGTTACCTGAAAAGATGTTTTACATACCACGTAATTAGAAAATACATTTTAACTACTGGTCGTGGACGCTCAATAGAATACGAAAAGAACCAGAAGCTCAGTGTCCAAAAAAGGTTTTGAAACAGATATAGAATGAGCGTGCGCAGCGAAAGAAACGAACAACTCGATACTGAACTAACTATGAGCAGTGGAACTGTGACGAGTGGCTACTCGAAGAAGGGCGAGTCCGGCCGAGCGAGACCGAGACAGACGGGGACGGAACCGAGGCTGGAACGAGACCGGCCGAAGTGCCGCTGTGGGAACGAGACCGACCGTTTCCCGTTCCCGGGAACTATTAAATAGAAAGCCGCGACCAAAGTGAACTATTAAAGACCGCTCCTCAGAATTCGTTCCTCGATCGTTCCGTTCATCTTGGTGAACCGTTCCTTTGGACCCGTTAGTTCGCGAACGACCCGTCTCTAGTGGCCAGACACAAAGTCCTCGTAGCCCGAAGTAGACCGACTTCTGCAGATCATGAACTTGGGAGCCCCAGAGCAAGAAGTCGTGGGCAAACAGTGCAGATAGTTGAAGCTGGAATATTTCTTTTGGATCGTACGAAATTACAATGCCTTGCTCAAACACTTATAAGAGGAAAACACAGACGAATGGGGAGTCCTATGTCCTTAACCATCAGTTAGCTTTCTGCCAAGCACACTGATAGGACACTACGTTGAAAAACATAAATCCCTTTTCACAGGCTGAAAAAGAAAATAAAATCTGTCGATTAAACAGGTGGCTGAAAGGCTAAGAGTTAAACATCATTTGTTCCATCCGCGTATCTTGTGGGACATGTGGCGAAATAAATAAAAAACATTTTACATTTTAAATTCCACGTCATTGTTGATTTAATCAGAGTTCTCACCTTAGACGTAGAATTAGTCCTTCTGCCACAATATTAATTCATTAGTCGCCATCGATGTTCTTCTCTTTGTTGACCGTGTGTACCATCATGAGTCGGCATCGGTTCACTTCACGAAGACGGTGGAAACCAATGAATACTATGCTACGTCGCTATAAATAATTTTCGTAACACTTCGATACTTTTCACTATTTTTTATTCACAACACAATAAGACTTGCTGTGCTCATCGCACAAACCATAATTACCAACCACATGGCTGCCTTTCCGCACAGTCCAAAATCACGTCCATCCTCCACAAGGCAACAATCGAAAGTGTCCCTTAGCTCCTTGGAGTATCAAACAAAAGAGAATCCAATGTGAACTTTACAAAGATTATAATATACATGCCTCTCAATTTATCTTTGGCGCAGCTTTTAAGATATCGTATGTCTCTGCATAGGAATGTGTCATTACAACTGCCCCCCTACTGTATACTGTCACTAGAAAATTTTATTTGATTGACAGGATACAGTAGTCGACCTTGCAATTGATGGGTTTGGGGGTCTTTTATTTACAAACTTCATTTTTATTGTCTCATTTTCATGGCACTGTGAATTCTTTGGTATTTCTGAGTGTGTGTCAGTTTTTTGGTATACTTATGCTAATATTTACAAACCTTAATCCTAATATACAAAGTTTTGGTTAACACTGAGAAAACATCATGTGGTAAAGTTTGTACAATAAAATATACACTGAATACAACGTTACATACAAATGTTTCCTTCCTCATCAGAGGTGAAAATTAAGTCCTTGTATTGCTTTCTGTATTTATTCTGGGGCGACGAGCTTTGTTCGCTAGCCCGTGTTGAATATGGGCGTGTGATACGCGCGCCTGATTGTTTGGTCGTCCGTTAGCGGGCGACGTTGGTTGAATGCGCGCGACAGTGCACTGAATATACACCGACGTGCGGGTACCGTCAAGACTTCCGAACCTCAGTATGCGTGTGCTTTTTGTAGTTCCTTCCAGTACTTAGACTGGATACAACGCGGTACATTGGAATATGTGCCCCGAAGAACACACCACACTATGTGCGAGGCGGAGGACGATCCCGTCGATGCAGCTCCAGGTAAGAAGCGTACCATGTCAAACTTGTTTGGCATTGTCCTTTCCTATTGTGACGCCATGGGTCGTTTGACGATACAAGCTTCAATTTTCGATGTCACTTGTTTAGGCTCGCTGACACTTGTAACGTAGCACTACTTTGCACAATTTTAATTTCTACACACACCACTTTAACCGCGAGTATTGCGATCGAAACTTCCTTTTCACTACACTTTTTTTTTTTCTTCGCATTAACCCCTTTTACCTATTGTACTGAGATTCATTCCCCTCAATACTTCTGGTCAATGCACATAATTTGTAAGTCACGGGACTTGGCATGAAATACAAAATACATCACATACAATGGAATAACATATAATACATCCAATACATTGTTTACCTTAACTACAGGAAAAAACTATCGACTAAAATTGAAAAAATTTTTGACCACTCATAGTGGCTTCTTCGTCTTGGATTTTACTGACACACACGCTCGCCTTTTTCCATTAATCTGTTAGAAGGAACAAGTCCTTTGTTTTCCTTCTTGAACTCGAGTATAAGTTAAGGTTTACCTCCGTTACGTATTCTTCATACGTAACGACATGCATCAGCATGCTGAGAATACACCTGTAGCCGCTCCACTGAAGCTTGGGAAGGGAATTTTCTACCTTCTACTTAGGGTAGTGGCAACGACTACGTGTATGCTACGGTTTTTTGCGTATAAAATCTGAAAATGCACGAAATAATCATTTATATGCAGCATAACCCTAATATGTACAGTGTTTTGGGCGTAAGCACATTCTGGTGTGCTTGTAAATCATTAACCCTAATAAAACTTCCTACCTTAACATGGACATATAAACATAAAATTTTGAAGTTCAGGGTGTAACTACTATTACTATGTACAGAGTTTCATAATAGCGGCACGCCCTTGTTTGCGTGTATCATCTTCAATTAAGTGCGCTTATAGGCGTCTTGTGTTATCATGGGCGAAAAAATACAGACATTTTAATGCATCGGTTGTCATGAAAATCTATGTACACGAACAATCAGACTTTCATAGCTTCAGTGCAGCATGAAATTCTTTACGACGCTTTTGTTCATAATTCATTTTATAGACGATTCCTTTGCTTACAGGTCGTCGATCACACTACTTACCTGTTTCTCGTATAGCGGCGAGATCATTTTCATTCTTTGTGACTGTAAATTGTAATAGGTGTGAAACATATAATTTTGACATGATTTTTTTCTTTCATGTTTCAAGTGGGTAAAGTAATTCATACCTTCCTTTTGCATACATGAGTGAAGCATCGCTAATATTGCACTTTGTGTCAGGTTTTTCACCTTTTCTCGTACACTCGTAGAGTCTTACAGTTTTAATTGTTTCCTGACGTTAGGTATACCTGTTTATACGAGGTTGTCTTACAGTTTAATTTTCCTTATACACTTCTACGTTGTTTAAGTTCCGTACATGTACAGAGCTTCTTTCGCCTTTCACACATTCATACATACGTTTATACACAAAAAAAATATCTACCACTATAATATACACTTTGCTGGTGGGGCCCTTTTTCGGTACCCTGCACCGTTCCTTCAATATTCCAAAATAATTCAGGGTGTGCTGAGCATCGTCCCTTATACTAATAATACTTACAACTAAATATTTCTTCTTACATACATAACTGCCTTACAGTCCATTAATGCGCAACATTCCCTATTTTCCTCCTTTACACTTTAGCTTTCGTACATGTACCCTCGTGTATAGCTTATATATTCTACAAAGTTGTTTGCTGAGTGCTTCAGGTGTTTCCTAACGTTAATGTGTGTCTCTCTCTCTCTCTAAACCCTAGGTATTTGTTTTGAGAGCGATTCAGTTCATTACTCACGCTGCATAGATCTGTTTATTATTTTCCTATTTTAAAGCTTGTGTCACTCTTTTCCTTAGTCACAAAAATTCCCGCGTTTACCTTGTTGTTCATTCTGAAAATCGCTATCTACTGTGTAATGTAAATGTATGCGTTATCTCTTTGATTTCCTCTTTGCTGCTTTTTCCCTATATGTAATTGTGTGCTGTTCTCGTGTACATAGCCTTTCTTCCGGTTATATATCTGCATTATTTATCTATTTATTTTTTTTCTATTTTCTTTCTCCTTCCGTACAAGCTAAGATTTTACTCAGTATAATATAATATTACAATACCGTCCATGACCAGTATGTACTTGCATGTTCACTTTTATTACGTAATACCAGCTTATAATTAAATTTTCTAAGTTACTATTTACAAGACTTGTGTACCCTTTCCTTTCTTGTTTTTGAATGACTTTCGTCTCTGTGTCTCATAGTAAGAGTGGTCTCAAAACTTTTAAACTTTCCGCGCATGCGCGCTTACGTACCACGACTGGACTGTAGTTGCGGGGAAAACTCTGCATTGTTGGCGAACATTATTCGTGATAGCCACCATCGTGTAATAGTCACGTGACGCCTGGACTCGACCGCGCATGCGCCTTCGCGCTTTGTATACGCTCAGCTGATCGGACATGGAAGGGGGGAAGATTTCTCCCCGGCTCGCTGCCTACAGCGCGACCAATGACCTCGTCTTGACATGCAGTTATCGCGTGCTCATGAGCTGAGCATTGGATTGCAACTTCGACGCGTGGTTTCTTGCTCGTCTCAAGCGAACAAACTCTGACCGTCGCGCTAATTTGTCTTTGTTCCCCTCTCTTAAATAACTGAGTTAGACTACAAAAGTACTGTATGGTTTATTTTTATAGTGTTAAGACTCACAGTAACACATGTTTCATTAGGTTTGGTTAAATATGCGCTTTTAAGCTGGCATATGCCCCCAGTTGTTCGCAAGTTTCTTAGGTTAATGACAGCAATTTTACTATGTGATCCAAGGTTGTACAATTTCAATTTTACTAAAATAACATATAACCTTTAATGAAAAAATTCCTTGATTTCCTTGTGAGGGTATAACCCTTTCACCTTGCTCGTTCGTGTGTTACCTAACAGATAACATCCTGGGTGAGGTTTGTCTATTATAATGAAAGGGCCATCATACAACAACTGCCACTTTTTGTTTAATGCCTTAATTTTAGAGGATTTTGGGTGGGTACGTAATAGTACTTCCTGTCCAATGTTAAATTCTGTAACCTTTTTTATCTTTTTGTTGTCATTACAGCCTGCACGAGGTCACTTACCTTGTCCGGTGCTTTCATCTCTTCTTCACATAGGTCATCTTCTACGGTCGCATCCTGATCATATCTTAAAAATAATTGTCTAAGATGTAATGTGTGCTTGTTTGTGCCCCCTGTTGTCAAATCGGTCGGCCGGTGGGGGCTCATTACGACCGATTGTTGTTTACCGGGGGAGACAAAGGCGTTGCTTCAGTACTGTCCGTTACCTCTACAAAGTGTACTGAGTGGTTATTCTGTCGCCAATTAGTTTCCGGACCGCTGCGTGCAACATTTTCTTGCGACCGGCCGTCGCTATTCCTCCTTGGTCTATCATTCCTATTACTGTAACTATTGTAATTTTCATTTGTGTGCCGCCTTTCATCACGCGGGCCTGACCAATCATTCACGTGATTTCTATCATTTCCATACCGGCGTGGACCGTAATCTGTACTATACCTTCGGTCTTCACGTCTCTGTGGCGCCGAATTCCTCCGATTTCCGTAATTCCAGGTTCCATTATTTGGCCTTGTCGCATACGGATGCCAACTGTGTGGGTTTTGTCCACTGCCATTAAAATGATATCCGTTACCGTTGTTTTGATTGGTTCCGGAATATTCATTCCGATTACCTGTGCTCGGCTCTTCTTCGTATATTAGATCAATTGAGTCAAGCACGGAAAGAAAGTATTCAAGGTCGTTCTCCGGTATGGTTACCAATTTTTCGCGTAAGTTCGCGGGTAGTTTGTTTTTCAGAATTTTGAGAACATCTACGTGCGGTATTGGATTGTTCCAATAGCGCGTCTTATTCAAGTACTTTTCGAAATACTTTCTCAACCCGCCGTTTTTGAGGTTGAACGGTTGTGGGTTGAATACTTCACGGCGCAGTCTTTCTTGGACCCCAGCAGACCAATATTTCTCCAAGAAAGCCCGTTCAAATTGTTCGTAGGTGACGCACTGTTCAGCCATGTCTGTGGCCCACAAAAGTGCGTCGCTTTGTGTGAAGCCTACTACATATCTAATCTTCTGTGCCTCAGTCCAGTTTCTTGGTAAGACATTTTTAAATGCTCTTACAAATACGACTGGATGAGTTTTTCTGGATTCTGTGGAGAAAACTGGAAACTGTCTATGTTTCAACAGGCTCTCATCGACTAGAATCGTCGAGATGCAAGGCGACACGCCTACTGCCTGTTGCAGCACCGCGTTTGGCGAATAGCCATTGTTTGCCTGTGCCGGTGCGTGCACATACGCCGGACTGGGCGCGTGATGTTCTGCGTTATTGACATCGTAATCTGGCACGGGCGAATAAGTGTCGCACTGCCTGTTGCTTGACGTAGGCAAGTCATTTGAAACATTCAGTCTACCAGCAATTTCCTTGCGTATTCTGTCCTCGGCTACTTTGATTTCATTACCTAATTTTTCAAAAAGTTTTGTTTCCCGGTCAGTTATTGATTCATTTACACTACCGTTTTCTAAAGTTTCATTTATTTTGATAATGTCAGCGTTGATACGTCGAGTCTCCTGTTTCAGAAAACCGACTTCTTCGTTAACTTTATTAACTTGGTCAGGTATTTCTTCACATGCGGACTGTACTCTTGTTAAATTTAATTGAATAACCTGTACGTTTTCATGTATTTCTTTTTGTACGGTTTGTGTTTGATTGTGTGTTTCTACTATTTCTGACAGTTCCTGTTCCTGTTTGGTTGTAAGATCTGACAATTTCTTTTCTAAGTCATTTGCCAATACATTGTATACACTATTGGCGGTTTTGATGACTTTGTCTTCGATCTTTTGATCGATTTCATTGGTGAGTTTATTTAAGCGTTGATCGAAATGTCTGTGTATGTTTTCAAATTGCGTGTTTACACTTGAAAACTGCTGTTGGAACCCAATTTCCATGTTTGACAATTTTGTGTTTGTCGTTATTTCTAGATTCGCCAGTTTCTCGCTCACATTTGACATCAGACTATATAATGCCTCAAGCGTAACTGACGAAGCTTGTGTGTTTGTATTTATGCCATTATTTGTTGCCATTGTTTCTCTGCCACGGTCTGATTGAATCGAAACCGGGCTAGGTTCACTGACTTCACGCGAAATATTTTCATCTGATCTGGTAATCGATGCTTCATCGACTGTGCACAAGGTTTCATTTGCAAGTGGTTCGTTATTTTTAATCCCTGTGGAGTGCAATTGAATTGTATTTACTTCTAGATTATGTTGTGCTGAAAAACTAATTGCGTCATCATTTACGTCACTATTGTCAGAATCGGTGACGTGTCCATGAACATTTGTCAAATTAAAGTTCTTCGATTCCATTGTGAAGATATTATTTTTATCTGTACTTTACTGTTAATCTAAATCTTTAAATTCTCTCGCAGTTGAATTAATAAAAATATCTCGCGATTGTTATTTGTTGCGCGTCGGAAATTTACAAGATGGCGCACTACGTCTTCTAATTCTGCGATTGTTGAACATAAAAAAGTAATTATCAAAGTGTAATTGTGTGTTGCCACAAACACTACCAGGATTTTAATATGGACAGGAAAAGGTTCTGCTTTAAGTGGAGCTAAGCCAAGGTGCAGCCACTGCATGCGTTTGCGCTTTCCTACCTTAATTCCGACTGAGCTGCGTCACTCACGATTACGTTAGTTTTGTAAATCCTTGTCCTTGTTCCTTCTGGTTATTGTGCCATCCGTTTATACAGTTAATATTGTTTCACTTTATTCGTCATTTTCCATGTGCGTCATGTAACAGAGAAACAGTAATTAGTACAAGTACATTTGTAGCACAACAATGAAGTACTTACTCTTTGTTCCACCAGCACTGTCCCTGTCAGCGGTCGCCAGTGTGGCGAAATAAATAAAAAACATTTTACATTTTAAATTCCACGTCATTGTTGATTTAATCAGAGTTCTCACCTTAGACGTAGAATTAGTCCTTCTGCCACAATATTAATTCATTAGTCGCCATCGATGTTCTTCTCTTTGTTGACCGTGTGTACCATCATGAGTCGGCATCGGTTCACTTCACGAAGACGGTGGAAACCAAGGAATACTATGCTACGTCGCTATAAATAATTTTCGTAACACTTCGATACTTTTCACTATTTTTTATTCACAACACAATAAGACTTGCTGTGCTCATCGCACAAACCATAATTACCAACCACATGGCTGCCTTTCCGCACAGTCCAAAATCACGTCCATCCTCCACAAGGCAACAATCGAAAGTGTCCCTTAGCTCCTTGGAGTATCAAACAAAAGAGAATCCAATGTGAACTTTACAAAGATTATAATATACATGCCTCTCAATTAATCTTTGGCGCAGCTTTTAAGATATCGTATGTCTCTGCATAGGAATGTGTCATTACAGACACCACGTACTACATGACGGAACCCTGTGCACTTTCCCAGTTACGCAAGTTATAAGATTATCATGTCGGCTGTCTCAGGTGTGTAATACTGAACGAGTAAAATCGTGAAAAGTGGGTGACGTCACGTCAGTTTCGTACTTGTATTGGATCTTCGAACTGTATTGTTCAGCTATATTTACAGTCGAAATTGTTGCTTTAATGCTATATTAAAACTGCGATTACAATAGCAGAATGCAGAAATGTGATTTAAACTCTGACAAGTATGCTTGGGTGGTTAGATAAAATTACTTCACCAATTGAATACGTTGTGAGGTTGACTTTTATAACCACACAAGAAGTTGCACTGCTAGGCTTAGGTGGATGTCATCTCTATGCAGTCTTACTCATTGATAATACACTAATCTGCTCGTCCTCCTAGTTATGATTGTTTCAAATAATTGCTTCTGAATCCTGCATTTTTCCAAAAACATTTCGAAAGGAGTCTTTTCCTTATACCTTCTGTCGCTCCCTTGTGTCACACACATACATTTTTGTAATTTGATGGTTTTATCTCTCTATCGTTTAATATGCGGAAGCCTGAGATTCGCTATGTTGGGACAGAAAACTAATGTAACCTTTTCGATTCTTTTGTTTTCGATAGATTTCGTCGTTGTTCAGCATTCATACACTTGAACCCTCTTAAAGTGCATTGAATCGAACGACTAGGGATTTGCATCGGCCAGTGGTAGCGATCAGCCCCATTGTGCATCTCTACACATCTCACAATAAAGTTCACGTGCTGAATGCCAACGTTTGTATCTTTATATTCTCGGTGCACATTTCTCTTCTCACTCATAGAACATGTGCCCAGGCCTTCTATCAATACTATACTCTGAGCTTAGCTAGGCACCTGCTTTTGAGAAACTATTGTTTGCGCTTGAGTCCCATAACGCTCTGAAATAGATAATTCCCACGCTTAATTTGTTTGATTTTTCATTTTGCTGTTACCATCTGTTTCCATAACGAGCTAGTCTCCTCGTAGCCCATGTAATAAATGTATCATAAGCGTTTATTAGTGTTGTTCCAGCGTCTACCCCCGGAAGCTGAATGGTGCCGGCACGGTAGCTCATCGTGTTCGGTCAGAGGGTTGGCTGCGCTCTGCAATAAAGGAAAGCGAACAAAATGAGATTTAAAAGTGTTCAACGCGACAGAATGTCACTCCTAAGGGACCGGGTTCGATTCCCGGCTGGGTCGGAGATTTTCTCCGCTCAGCGACTGGGTGTTGTGCTGTTCTAATCATCACGCAAGTCGCCGAAGTGGCGTCAAATCCAAAGACTTGCACCCGGCGAACGGTCTACCCGACGGGAGGCCCTAGTCACGCGACATTTACATTTTAGTGTTTTTCCAGCCACTTATTGTGCCTTCAATGTCTCCATTTATACGTAAGATAACTTTTCTTTTCGAAGTTTATAGCACATTATGCAGGTGAGGCAAAAACCAAGATAACACAACCAATATCTACGTCTACACACATACTCCGCAAGACATCTTATGGTGCGTGGTGTACCACTACTAGTTCCTTTCTTGTTCCAATACGAAATAGAGCCAGGGAAAAATAACTATCTATATGCCTCCGTACGGGACCCAAAACTCTCTAATCTTATCTTTGAGGTCCTTATGCGAAGTATACGTTGGCGGAAGTAGAATCGTTCGCTGTCAGTCTTAAATGGTGATTCTCTAAATTTTCTCAATAGTGCTCCTCGAAAAGAACGTCGCCTTCGTTCCAGAGATTCCCATTTTAGTTCCCGAAAGACCTCCACAATACTTGCTCTTTGTTCCAAGTATAGCAGCCCGTCTCTGAATTGCTTCGATGTCGACCTTTATTCCGACGTGGTGCGTATCCCAAACATTCGAACAGTATTCAACAGTGGGTCGCATTAGTGTCATATATGCGGTCTCCTTTACAGATGAACGACACATTCGAAAAATTCTGACAATAAGCCGAGGAGACCACTCGTTTTCCATACTACAATCCTTACGTGCTCATCGCATTTTATATTGTTTTGCAACGTTGTGCCTAAATATTTAATCGATGTGACTGTGTAAAGCAGCACACTGCTAATGCTGTATTCGAACATTATGGGTTTGTTTTTCCTACCCATCAGCTTTAACTTACATTTTTCTACATTTACAGCTAGCTGCCATTCGCCACATAAACTAGAATTTTGTTTAAGTCATCTTGTATGCTCCTACAGTCACTCAACACGTCACCTTCCCATACACCACAGCATCACCAGCAAACAGCTGCAGACGGCTGCGTACCCTGTCCGCCAAATTACTTATATACGAGGGTTATTCGGAAAGTAAGGTCCGATCGATCGCGAAATGGAAACGACAGTCAAAATCCGATGAAACTTCGCACAGATATGTTGGGCAGTGCCTCTACTATAGTGTCACGTCGCTGTTATGGGTTTTAAGCGCAGAGTGAGCACGTAAAGATGCCTAGAAAAAAGTGGCTCCTGCCAAGTGTGAGCGTCTGGTGAGGGATTTCGCCTGAAGCTATTCAGCCCACATAAGATGACTGTCAAGCATTTCTTCTTCATGACAATTCTTGCCCGCTCCTGCAGCGTTTTCAGTTGGAAGTGTTTGATTACCAACAATACAGCCCGTAATTAGTTCCCACTGAGTTTCGTCTCTGCTCACATGAACCGCTGGCTATGAAAACAACATTTTGGCACAGACAACGAGCTGTAGATCAGCGTATAGATTTGGCCAAAAGCACAGGCGGCTGCTTTCTATGACGAGGGCATTGGAAAGTTGATACAACGCTATGACAATGTCTAAGTCAGAGCGGCGACTATGTAGAAAAGTAGATGGAAGTCTAATTAACAGTTTCAAATGAGTCTAGCTAACTGTTTCAAATGAATGTCACAGTGATTTCCATTTCGCGACCGATCGGGCCTTACTTTCTGTATAGCCGTCGTATAAGGAAAATAACATTGGTCCTATCACACTTCCCTGGGGCACTCCTGACGACACCCGTGGCTCTGACGAACACTCGCCGTCGAGGACAACTTACTGAGCCCTGTTACTTAAGAAGTCTTCGAGCCACTCACATACCCGCAAACCTTTTCAGTATGGGTGTACCTTCGTTAACAGTCGGCAATGTGGCACCATGTCAGATGCGTTACGGAATATCAAGGAATATCTACGAATATGGAATCCGCTTGTTGTTCTTCATCCATAGTTCGGAGGGTATCATGTGAGAAAAGGGCAAGCTGAGTTTCACACGAGCGATACTTTCTAAAAACGTACTGTCTTTGAAAGAGAGTATTCCAGTCAATATCGTCAAAAGGTTTCTCTAAGTCTACAAATGCCACAAACGTAGGTCTGCCTTTCCTAAACTTACCTTCTAAGATAAGTCGTAAGGGCAATATTGCCTCCTCACATGTTCCAACATTTCTACGGAATCCAAATTGATCTTCCACAAGGTCGGCTTCTACCAGTTTTTCCATTCGTCTGTACAGAATTCGTGTCAATATTTTGCAGCCGTGACTTATTAAACGGATAGTTCGGCAATTTTCACACCTGTCAACACCTGTTTTCTTTAGGATTGAAATTATTATATTCTTCTTGAAGTCTGAAGGTATTTCGCCTGTCTCATACATCTTGCTCACGAGTTTTGTTAGGGCTGGCTCTCCCAAGGCTATCAGTAGTTCTAATGGAATGTTGTCTACTCCCAGGTCCTTGTTTCGACTTGGGTCTTTCAGGACTCTGTCAAATTCTTCACGCAGTATCATGTCTCCCATTTCATCTTCATCTAAATCCTCTTCCCTTTCCATTATATTGTCTTCAAGTACATTGCCCTTGTATAGACCCTCTATACACTCCTTCCACCTTTCTAATTTCCCTTCTTTGCTTAGAACTGGGTTTCCATCTGAGCTCTTGATATTCATACAAGTATCCTTACATTTGTCCTCTAGCCATATCTGCTTAGCCATTTTGCACTTCCTGTCAATGTCATGTTTGAGACGTTTGTATTCTTTTTTGCCCGCTTCATTTCCTCCTTTCATCGATTAGGTTCAATATCTCTTCTGTTACCCAAGGGTTTCTACTAGCCCTCATCTTTTTACCTATTTGATTCTCCGCTTCCTTCACTATTTCATCTCTCAAATCTACCCATTCTTCTTCTACTGTATTTCTTTCCCCCGTTCTTGTGTATAAATCCCCAATGCTGTGTCTGAAACTCTCTACAACCTCTGGTTCTGTCAGTTTATCCAGGTCCCATCTCCTTAACTTCGCACCTTTTTGCAGTTTCTTCAATTTTAATCTACAGTTTATAACCAATAGATTGTGGTCAGAATCCATATCTGCCCCCGGAAATGTCTTACAGTTTAAAACCTGGTTACTAAATCAATGTCTTACCATTATATAATCTATCTGAAACCTTCCAGTGTCTCCAGGTCTCTTCCACGTACACAACCTCCTCTCATTATAAGAAAGTTATTTGTACAAACTCACCGTGGATATTAACACTTTGACGGTATAATTAATACCGCCATTACAATAGCGTAATGTAACAAAACACTGAGTTTTATCAATTTTTTATCATACAGGTATACATCTAAAGATTGTATTTAGCACAACATATAGCAAATCAACTTTTAAATTTTCATATTGAGTACAGGAACGTAAGTTTCCTCTCACAACCTAGCGTTAATTTGAAGAGTAAAGTGACTACTTTTTCGGCGAATAGGGGCCTAGAGGAAAGGGGAAGAACTCGAAAACACCTCTGAAGTGAAATATGAAACGTTAAGGCTGTACTCTGTTCGTCATAAGAATAAATCCGATGTAAACAAAAACAAACGCGATGATTATTTAGAAGCCGTAACACACGTACACTTGTGTTATTACGCTCTTGGAAGTAGGTCCTTCTTATGTATTAGGTATCTTATTACTAATTTACGTTAAATGAAAATTCAGTGTATTCTAATGTATAAACAGCCATCAACGTTTTTCTTAATCACGCTTTAACTATGTAGTTTTTATTTCAAAAATCTTGTACAGACACAGTTTCTGTACTGTTGTGCTCTGATTGTCGCGCTGTTAATATGCCGTATGAAAATGGCTGAGGCTGCTTCCTGCTCCGTAGTGAAACACGCGTATGGAACACGGTTAAAAAGTCGCAGGAAATAGGTTGTTCTTAATGCTTTTCATAAACGTACAGAGGAAATCGAAGTTTTCCGATGTGCTGTGTCTGATATAATTAAGATACAAATACACGTGGGATGTACAGCGGAACTGATAGCTTCGTAGTCTGTTACGTAGTGCAGTTCATGGTCAAGTCTCCTATTGGTCCTTTTTTTTATTCAATTTGAAATACCTGCATCTCGTAATTGCGAAATTCATCATCATTTTTAATAAATAATGCACGTCTTCCTGTTTATAATTATATATTGTACGCGAAATTCCTATTTTCAATTCAAATATAAATTCTTAATCATTGATATTTCATGAAAGATTGTTAGTAAAGGTTGCTTAAATTAAGAATACATAACAATCTAATGTTTAAGAACAAAAATGATAAATCAAATACTCTTTATTTGGAGACTAAGTCCATTATTTTATACACCAGATGTAGTCTCACACGAACCAGTATGGTAAGTGTAGTAGAAACATGAAAAACAATCATTTTCACAGCATCGAGCACACCATACAAATGCTACATTTTTACGTTTGCGACGTACTTGAACTAACGCACGCAACACATGTCACTGCCGAACGCTGGCGGTATGTAGAAAGGCACGTCATACAAGAAGGGGAGAAAATGCGGTTCCCGGTTGGCTTCGTGGATTCTGTTGTTGATCGACTCGTCATCAGCGTAGTAGACCACAGTTCCAGAACTGAGATGTATTTCTCGGATTCGGATAAGGAGGAAGCTAAGGGATTACCACGCGACCGACTGTAATTAATATCTTCATTGGTTTCAGTATTCAACAAAAACGATGAAACCTCTGCAGTATGCATTTGCATCACGCATAGCTCGCTCAGAAACATTACCCTATGTTTATTTTGTTAGGAATTTCCATCAGTTTTCGTTGTAATTAGAATAGTATGTGGAAGTCGTAGGATACTCTTAGAAGTGTCAGTTGTGTTGACAGTTCGAGTCGCGTGGTCTATTACCCGACGAAATTGTAGCAGTTCTGAAGCGAATGTCGTGAAGCATTTTATGCTCTCCGTCTGATCACCTAAAAAGCGTGCGATAGTGCTGGAGTTTTGCCGAATGTGGTTTCATTCTCTTTAAGAATTAAATGATATTCGAAGCTATATTGTTTCTCTGCTCGTCTCTTTCTAAGTCTGAACTGCAACTGCTCATATCACTGCACGATAGTTGGACCACCTCGTTGGTCAGAGCTGTCCAAGTTAAATGCACCGGTAAAGCTGTTGTCCCGAATTATCGCTCAGTCTATGTACGTGTAACACAGCACAAAACGTTTCCTTATGGTCTACTTGACAGTACTGGACACAGCTTGGCTTCCGCTCCACGTAATACGAAATCCAATGAGATTCAAGCAGACGCGGAAGAATACATGGCGTAATGCTTACGTCCGGTATATTCTTATGATGAACGGAGTACAGTGACACTTCAGGATCCAGGCGACGTCACCCCAGTTCACGATGGCAACATTCCTGAGGGCGTGAGTTGTCAGCAGAGCAGATAGCGCATTCAGAGAGCGATCTCTGTTGATGTTCAGTCGACTGTAAAATTTTCCGCACAACGCATTCCTTGTCAGAAACTGACGGCTCGGTTCCGGGAAAGACCAGTGACTATTGTCTACGGCCATGAGTTTCAGCTTCTTGTGACTAAGAGGGTTTCGTCATCACAGCGCTGACCGGAGGACTTGAGTCGCTTTTACCAAAGCGTGTAGGAACAAAGCAACACATGGAAACAGACAACATTCGCTGTATGATATGAGGGTTAGAATTTTAATAGTGGCAAACTATTTATTTACAGCTCGTACAAAGTTTTACTGACCTTCAAAGTAGTCACCTGCACTGTGTATAACCCGTTGCCAGCGATGTGCAAGTCGTAGGATACTCTTAGCAGTGTCGGTTGTGTTGACAGTTCTGAAGCGAATGCCGTGAAGTGTTTCCTTCAGTTTAGAAATCGAGCTGAACTCACGAGGGCTTAAGTCAGGGGAGTGCTGTAGGTGCCGGCCGCGGTGGTCTAGCGGTTCTAGGCGCTCAGTCCGGAGCCGCACGACTGCTACGGTCGCAGGTTCGAATCCTGCCTCGGGCATGGATGTGTGTGATGTCCTTAGGTTAGTTAGGTTTAAGTAGTTCTAAGTTCTAGGGGACTGATGACCACAGATGTTAAGTCCCATAGTGCTCAGAGCCATTTGAACCAGCTGTAGGTGGTACAGCACTTAGCAGCACCATCAGTCAAACAAATCAGTAACAGCTTGCACTGTACATGCTTGAGCATTGTCCCGCAAAATGATGGTTAGGTCCTGCAGAAAATGTCGTCACTTCTGTCTCTATGCTGTTCATTTCTGGAACGCAACCTACGACCAGCTTAGAGATAGAAGTGATGACACTTTCTGCAGGACCTGACCATCATTTTGCAGGACATTGCTCAAGCGCGTACAGTGCAAGCTGTTCATCTACATCTACATCCACATTTATACTCCGCAAGCCACCCAACGGTGTGTGGCGGAGGGCACTTTACGTGCCACTGTCATTACCTCCCTTTCCTGTTCCAGTCGCATATGGTTCGCGGGAAGAACGACTGTCTGAAAACCTCCGTGCGCGCTCTAATCTCTCTAATTTTACATTCGTGATCTCCTCGGGAGGTATAAGTAGGGGGAAGCAATATATTCGATACCTCATCCAGAAACGCACCCTCTCGAAACCTGGCGAGCAAGCTACACCGCGATGCAGAGCGCCTCTCTTGCAGAGTCTGTCACTTGAGTTTATTAAACATCTCCGTAACGCTATCACGGTTACCAAATAACCCTGTGACGAAACGCGCCGCTCTTCTTTGGATCTTCTCTATCTCCTCCGTCAACCCGATCTGGTACGGATCCCACACTGATGAGCAATACTCAAGTATAGGTCGAACGAGTGTTTTGTAAGCCACCTCCTTTGTTGATGGACTACATTTTCTAAGCACTCTCCCAATGAATCTCAACCTGGTACCCGCCTTACCAACAGTTAATTTTATATGATTATTCCACTTCAAATCGTTCCGCACGCATACTCCCAGATATTTTACAGAAGTAACTGCTACCAGTGTTTGTTCCGCTAGCATATAATCATACAATAAAGGATCCTTCTTTCTATGTATTCGCAATACATTACATTTGTCTATGTTAAGAGACAGTTGCCACTCCCTGCACCAAGTGCCTATCCGCTGCAGATCTTCCTGCATTTCGCTACAATTTTCTAATGCTGCAACTTCTCTGTATACTACAGCATCATCCGCGAAAAGCCGCATGGAACTTCCTACACTATCTACTAGGTCATTTATATATACTGTGAAAAGCAATGGTCTCATAACACTCCCCTGTGGCACGCCAGAGGTTACTTTAACGTCTGTAGACGTCTCTCCATTGATAACTACATGCTGTGTTCTGTTTGCTAAAAACTCTTCAATCCAGCCACACAGCTGGTCTGATATAGGCACTTACTTTATCAGGCGACAGTGCGGAACTGTATCGAACGCCTTCCGGAAGTCAATAAAAATAGCATCTACCTGGGAGCCTGTATCTAATATTTTCTGGGTCTCATGAACAAATAAAGCGAGTTGGGTCTCACACGATCGCTGTTTCCGGAATCCATGTTGATTCCTACATAGTAGATTCTGGGTTTCCAAAAACGACATGATACTCGAGCAAAAAACATGTTCTAAAATTCTACAACAGATCGACGTCAGAGATATAGGTCTATAGTTTTGCGCATCTGCTCGACGACCCTTCTTGAAGACTGGGACTACCTGTGCTCTTTTCCAATCATTTGGAACCCTCCGTTCCTCTAGAGATTTGCGGTACACGGCTGTTAGAAGAGGGGCAAGTTCTTTCGCGTACTCTGTGTAGAATCGAATTGGTATCCCGTCAGGTCCAGTGGACTTTCCTCTGTTGAGTGATTCCAGTTGCTTTTCTATTCCTTGGACACTTATTTCGATGTCAACCATTTTTTCGTTACTGTTACTGATTTGTTTGACTGATGGGGCTGCTAAGTGCTATACCACCTACTGCACTCCCCTGACTTTAGCCATCGTGAGTTCAACTCGGTTTTTACACTGAAGGAAACACGTCACGGCATTCGCTTCAGAACTGCCACAAATTCGTCGGGAAATAGACACCGCCGCACGAACTGTCAACACAACTGGCACTGCTAAGAGTATCCTACGATTTCCACATCGCTGGTAACGGGTTGTACACAATGCTGGTGACTACTTTGAAGGTCAGTAAAACTTTGAAACACGTATCTATTTTGTAAATAAATAGTCGCCACTATTAAAGTTCCAACCCTCGTATGTGTTGAGGCAATTGTACATGTTAACAGATGGCATTCAACGTTCTCTAGACATTAGCTGAGATTGTTCCGTTGCCCATGTGTACTGTGCCTCTTTATTTATTTATTTATTTATTTATTTATTTAATCTGATCAGATTAGGCCGTTCAGGTGCTCTCTTACTTCGGACCAGGATTCTACACCACAGTTCTTTTTGCATCACAGATTATTTAATTTTAAAATGTGTGTGAAATCTTATGGGACTTAACTGCTAAGGTCATCAGTCCCTAAACTTACACACTATTTAACGTAAATTATGCTAAGGACAAACACACACACCCATGCCCGAGGGAGGAGGATTCGAACCTCCGCCGGGACCGGCCGCAGATTATTTAAATAATGATAATAATTATAATATTACAAATAATACCCGTGTGGGGTTGTTGGTACCCCCATCGGGCACCTCCCCGGGTGGCGGATAGGGGAAAGCTTCCTAGATATTGGTGGTACTGGGGAAATGAAATACCCAGGGCGGACCAAAAACCAATAAACCCAGTGGTGTCTGTTCAGCATCTGGCGGCCAGTGGCCAGCGTCTGTTCCTCTAGTTGAGGCGGCTGCACAAAATCTTCTCGAACTCAAAAATTGAGTCGTATACCTGTGGTCTCAACAGAGATCACCACAAAAACTAAAATTCAACTTGAACGCATGATGGAAAAGACGACCACAGAGCCACTACCCCAGGCACCAGTCGATAGACTGGATTCACCTGATCATCGGATTCTGGGGGATCAGGGACACCATGCGGAGAAGACTCGGAGCTTCTCAAAAACTCCTCACGCTCTCAAAACGAAACGTAAAAATTTTATTGGTGCAATTAATGCGAACACCCTCACTAAAACAGGCAAATTAAAGCAACTTACCAACGCAATGGGAAAATTTAACCTGAAAATCACTGCACTGCAAGAGACAAGATTCACAGATGAAGGACAATTTAACACAGAGAATTACAGAATCTACAAGGACATACCTGCCATAAAAGTAAGAGACAAACTACCACTTTTCGGAACAGGATTCGCCGTACACACTTCCGTACTCGACTCAATTACTGACTTCACGTCTCCCAATGAAAGAGTCTTCCTGTTATCAGTAAAATCAGCTAATAAAGCATACACTCTGATCAATGTGCACGCCCCCACAAATCACCACAATAAAATCTACCCTGAAACAGTGGACAATTTCTGGGAAACACTAGAAGAAACAACAAATAAAGTACCTAGGCACCATGTGAAAATCTTAGTAGGCGATTTTAACGCACAATTAGGGAAGGAAAAAAAATTCAGAGATACCACTGGACCCCACACCAAACACAAACGTACCAACAAGAATGGTGAAAAACTAATCGACTTCTACAGAAACTTTGGACTTAAAATAATGAGTACCCAGTTTCAAAAACCTGCACATAAATTAACCACATGGAGATCACCCAGTCTTAGACAGAGTGAATACCAAATAGACCATGTCGCAATTTCCAAAGAAAACATAAAAGAAATTCAAAACATCAGAACCCGCAAAGGTGTCTTTGAATCAGATCATCATCTTCTCCAAATAAAAACAAAATTCCAATCCAACAGAATGCTAAAAAGGCCACCCAAAAGTACCAAACCAGATCCGGAATTTCTGCAACTCAACAAAGAAAAAATCATCATGCAAATTAATCAGGAAAAATCAACAGACTGGAAGAAGCTAACAGAGAAAATTCAGGAAGCCCTCAAATTAGGACAACCCCTTCGCAACAGGAAACATCGCTGGTGGAATGCAACCTGTGATGAAGCAGTCGACAACCGAATAACTGCACGGAAAAAATTTAGCAGTCACAAAACTGAAGAAAACTGGGGAACTTTCTTAAAACTCAAAAACAGACCTCAAAAATAATTAGAAAAGAAAAACGGGGATATGACAACAACAGACTCTCTGAAATCCAGCAGGATTTCATCAAAAATAATACAAGAAATTTTTATAAGACTTTCAGAGAAAACTTACAGGGATACCAAGCGCCTAGCTTGTGCTTCAAGAAACCCGATGGCTCTTTAGAAACCAACACGAAAAATAACTGCAAAATCTTAGCCCAATATTTCAGTTCCCTCCTCAACTACGAACGACCCCAAGAAAAACTTGTCTTCTCTTCTCCAGTATTCACACACCCAGGCTCACATGCCCCGGATCTTGAAGAAATTATGGAGATAGTCAAGCAGTTGAAAAATAACAAAGCACCAGGAGAAGATGGGATCATTGCTGAGTTCTGGAAACTAAACGATCCTATACTTATGCAGAAATTACACCATATAATGTCAGACATATGGGTAACGGAGCAGGTACCAGAGGACTGGAAATGCGCTCTAGTGTACACTAATTGGTGAATACCAGGCCGGATTCAGAAAAGGACGCTCATGTGCGGAACAGATCTGGTGCTTAAAGACAATATTACAAATGAGGAAATGCAGAAACACAGTAGTTACATTCATCGACTTCAGGAAAGCATATGATTCAGTGGACCGTGGAACCCTGTTTAAAATCATGGAAGAATTTGGGATCGACCGAAAGACACGAAAAATCACAGAAAAGACACTTACAGGAACAACGGCCAAAGTGAAATTCATGGGCGAAGTATCAGAACCCTTCGAAATCAAATCTGGAGTCCGACAGGGGGACGGACTATCCCCAATCCTTTTCAATATTGTTCTAGAAAAGATAATCAGGGAATGGGAACCTCGCGTAAAGTGTATCCAAATTGGTATCAAGAAAGAGAACCGAATTAAAGTTAAGTGCCTTGCTTTCGCTGACGACATTGCAATTATCACCAATAACAGAACAGAAGCGATTCACGCAGTGGAAAAACTACATGAAATTTCACAAAAAACCGGACTACAGATATCTTATGAAAAAACCCAATATATGGAAAGGCAGCCAGAAAATAAATCCCCTTTAATAACAAAATATGGTAAAATTGCACAAGTCTGCCATTTTAAATATCTCGGTGAAACTATACAGTCCTCAGGATTAAACCGAATTGCCAATGAACAAAGAATCACCAAGCTCCAGAAGGCCTACAAGCTAACATGGACGCATTACAACAAGAAGTGCATTTCGACGGACGTAAGATTAAGGCACTATACAACAGTGATTCTTCCAGAAGCAATCTATGCAGCTGAAACAATGGTGATTGATGGTCATTCAAAAATTAAGGAAATAGAAAAGCAGGAAAGAAAAATTCTCAGGAAGATTTACGGTCCAATCAACAAAAATGGCATTTGGATGAAGAGACCACAAAACGAACTCTATAGAAAGATCAACATAGTAACAGATGAAATCAGAAAGCGCCGAGCCAAATTTTATACACACATCTACAGGATGGAAGACTACAGAACAGCAAAGAAATTATTCAATATTATAACAAGGAGTAAATGTGGCACAGAATGGCTGAAAGAAGTCCAGAGGGATCTACAGCAGATCAACATAAAAAATCTCGAAGATTGCACCGAGTGCCGGCATAAAATCACAAGTGTGAAGTTTGGGGAAAGAACATCGCGTCAGCCTGGTAAAAATGGACAGAGGAACAGAAGAAGGAGCATTCTGAGAGGATGAGGAGGTTTTGGGAAGCAAAGAAGAAAAACATCCGAAGATGAAATTATGAATTCAAGTTCAATCGCTCTCCTAAAGGGGAACAATCGTTATAATAATAAAATTACAAATAATAATTTCTCGCAACAGAAGTCATAGGATGATTTGGAAGCAGGTGTGCACGTATCTAAGTCCATTTGGAATCGTATTACAGCCTAGGTTGCAAGAATAACAGCAAAACTACAACTGCTGATAATAACAATAAAGTTGACATCAGAAATCGTAAATGTAGTTACGAGCGTAAAAGAGTTGCATGTAACGAACGACATATTGAGCCCTAAGAAAGAGAAGTTCAGCTAGACTATCCCAGATAGGGAGACTGAGAAACGAAAAATTTCTGTCGTGGCACTTCAGTATACAGCGAGGAAGATCATTTCAAAGTCTAATTCCTGCTATCGAATGAAGTTCAGGAATGACGATTGCGCGACAGTCTAAAAGAGAAAATATTTTGATTTGATGGAAACGGGTGTTTCTGCTGTTCTGTTCAGATACGAGGACAAGTAGGTGGTACTGCATTCACTGATCAGTCAGGAAACCAGACAGAGTGTAAAACTTGGAAATCTCAGAGCTCCTCTGCACATAGTCAAGGTAGTCGTGAGTAAGATCGTGAAACATTATAGTAATTTACAGTGTTGCAGATATATAATACGTAGATATTCATCACAATCGACAAGCGCCGTGAACTTTCCTGAGACATCACTAACATCGGTGTAATCGACTGTTGGCAGGACAGACGTTTGTATAGATTTCTTTTTCAGACACAAACGTAAGAGAGTTTTATACACTCATGTCCAGAAAAAAACAGAACACCTGAAACGGCTAAAGATAGAACATTTATATTTGCAGGACTCATAAATTAGTATGTTCCGCAGAACTGGTTACCATTTCAGTCCCCTCGGTTCAGCATGTTTCCTGTTGCCTAGATGGCACAGGGTCTGCCACGGGCCCTGGTACCTTGTTCCATGCGTGATGGCATCGACGCTTACAACGTGCGAATGGCGTCGTGTGGTATAGCCGTCCGTGCTGCATTCACCTCATTCCAATGTTCATCTGTGGTGGTTGGCACTGGGTTACAGCGATGCACCTACCGTTTCACCATATCCCACACATTTTCGATTGGCAACAAGTCTGGTGATCTGGCGGACCAGAAAAAAAGGCTGAAAACCTATAACACCAAGAAGGCACGTGTTCGTGCAGCAACATGTGGTCTGCATTGTCTTGCTGAAAAATTGTGTCTGGGGTGTTGCGTAGAAAGGGTATGGCTGTGGGGCGCAGGATGTCAAATGGTTCAAATGGCTCTGAGCACTATGGGACTTAACTGCTGAGGTCATCAGTTCCCTAGAACTTAGAACTACTTAAACCTAACTAACCTAAGGACATCACACACAGCCATGCCCGAGGCAGGGTTCGAACCTGCGACCGTAGCGGCAGCGCGGTTCCAGACTGTAGCGCCTAGAACCGCTCGGCCACTCCGGCCGGCGCAGGATGTCATTCACATAGGTCACACTGGTCACAGTGCACTGGACAGGCACCAACTGTGATTTGTGGTTGTATCCAATAGCACCCCACACCATAAAGTGTTGTGTTGGCGCTGTATGTCTTGTGGGAATGCGGACACTGTGATGGCGCTCCCCCTGTCTGTGGCGAACCAAAATACGGCCATAATTTTTAAACAAACAGAAACTGGATTCGTCCGAAAACACTATCTGATGCCTTCCCTGTACCCAGTGACATCGTGTCACACAACATTGCCGTCTAGCATGTTTCTACACGTTCGTCGAATGTAGGCGGGGAAATGGACGACGCGCACGTAACCCGTGCCGTAATAAACGGCGACGGACTGATAGTGTACGGTGTGTTAGACTGGTTCACTGTTGCGCCAGAGCCGAGGAGGACGCAGATCTGTGCTGCAGTGCCATTTGAAGTGTCGATCTTCTTGGGGAGGGGGTGGGGGGGGTGTTAAGTGGTGCGACCTAACGCATACCATAGTGTGCTACGGCCTTCCGTGAACCATTGTGCGCACACCCGATGCAATGTTGAAACACTTCGTCCCGGAAGAACAGCAAAATCCCGGATGAATGCATCACGTTCTCTCATACCAATAACGCGCCCTCATTCAGACTCGGTACGGTGCGTTTCGCTCATAGTTGTATGTCTGCGAGGCATCCTGCACGTCTGCTCAAGTCACACTGATCCATTACCTTCGGTTTGTAGCGACAAAGAGAGTAGCAGGAACATTTTACCGGTAGATGGCGTTGCGCTGCAATATCGATGTTGTCCTTGAACCCACAGGCCGACACCATTTTCTGCAGAACATTATAATGTACATGTGCTGTGAATATGAACTGCCCATCTCTAGTCGTTCAAGGTGTTCTGTTTTTTCTGAACGTGACTGTATTTTTGCCGTTGTTGGAGAGATGCTGATGCCATCTTTCAAACTGTAGTCGTGTTTTCAGCTCAGTAGTACTCGAAGACTCTTCGCTGATGGAGAGAGATTTATATTCGTCATGGAAAGGACTAAAGAGTCATCCTCTCTACTGGCTTCTACCCTGACCTGTGGAAGACCTCCCGCGTCCTCTTATTCCTCAAACCCAACAAACCCCCTTCTGCCGCCTCTTCCTATCATCCCATCTGCCTCACCTCCGTCTTCAGTAAGGTCTTTGAATCCATCCTCTCCCACCGTATCCATCAGCACCTTGCTCAACACCACCTCCTCCCCCTTAGCCAGTGTGGCTTCCGACCCTGCTTCTCTGCGGACGACCAACTCCTCAACCTTGTTCACCTTCTGTCCCTCCAGCTCAACTCCCGTTGCTCCGCCATTTTTGTTTCCCTTGACCTCCAAAATGCCTATGACCGTGTATGGCATCCCGGTCTCCTCTTTAAACTCCAAACCTACGCCCTGCCTATCAATTTTGTCCGTCTGGTCGCTTCCTTCCTCTCGCACCGTCCTTCCTATGTCACCCTCCACAACACCAACTCCCGTATCTTTTATTCCACGGCTGGCGTCCCACAGGGTTCTGTCCTCTCCCCTCTCCTTTATCTCTTGTATACAGCTGATATGCCCAAGCCACCCACACCAGTCCACCTTCTCCAATATGCTGATGACACCGCCTTCCTGGCCCTCTATCCTACCCTTCAACGGTCTCAACGTACCCTCGAAACCCACCTTAACCAGTTCAGCTCTTGGTGTAACCAGTGGTTCCTCCGTCTCAACCCCTCCAAAACCCAGGCAATCATCATAGGCCGCACCACTCGCTCCTTTCGCCTCCACGATTTCTACCTCACCCTTTATGGTCGTCCTATCCAACTCACCCCCACCCTGAAATACCTTGGCCTCACCCTTGACCGACACCTCACCTGGACCCCTCATCTCCTGACTATCCAGCAGAAAGCCCATTCCCGCCTCCGCCTGCTGAAACTCCTGTCCGGCCGGACATGGGGATTGCATCCTTCTACCATCCTCCACACCTACAAATCCCTCATCCGTCCTATCCTCTGTTTTGCCAGTGTCGCCTGGATCTCCACCCCCACCCGCTTTTACAAGGCCCTCCAAATCCTTGAACGCCATGCGCTCCACCTTGCCTTCCGTATCCGCCTTCCTTCCCCCACACGGCTCCTGTATGAACTGATCCCCTTCCCCCATCTCCTCCTGTTCCTCCAACATCTCTGCATCCTTTACTTTGTTCACAGGCTTGATCCCCCCCACCCTCTGGTTTCCTCCTTCCTCTCCAACCCCCGCCCGTTGCCTCTATCGCTGTATCTCTCCCTCTCTCCACCTCCACACCCTCCATCTCCTTCATCAGGGCAATTTCCAATGCCTCCCCCTCCCTGATGACGAACTTCGCCGTGAAATCTACCCTTCCTTCCAACTATAACCCGGCCTTGTTCCCAACCCCCCCCCCCCTCCCCAGGGCCCCCTTTTCCTCTTTCCTCCGTCTCCCAGAGCGGATTTTCCTCCGTCCCCCCCTCCCCTGAGACCCTGCACCCCATACTTGCCTCTCTCCTTCCCACATCCCCCCCTACCTGGCCCTCTTCCGCGTGCCCCCCGCTCCCCTCCCCCATCTCTTCCCCTCCCTCCCTTCTTCAGGTCTCCCTCATCTCCTAGCGCCTGGCAGATCCTCTGTATTGATCATCATCAGTGTGCCACATCAGTGTTGTGTTTAGTGCTGTTTCTCCTGTGCGTCAAGAGGTGTGATTTTAATTGTGTACTGCCTTGAGGTTCACCGTCAGTGTTACGTTATGTGCTATGCCATCCGTCAACACCTTTATGCTCCAGTCATACTGTGCCTTGTGTTCTTTTAATCGTCGCAGTGTGTGGCTTTTTGTGTGTGCTACTTTTAAACAGTTTTTTATCTCCATTTTACAGTCACCCCTTTTTTTTGTCTATTGCCTTCCATGATGTTCCCCCTTTTTTATATCTATGTTCACCTTATTCTCTCCTTTGCTGTTTTTAAATGTCTTCTATTGTTTTGTTCTATGTCTTTCGGCTGAAGAGCAGCGCATATGCTGCTGCCAGCCCGCCCCGATGGGGAATTGAAATACAATAAAGAAAAAAAAAAGGACTAAAGATGGGAGGGATTTACAAAATTTTGAGGTACTGAGCCCCAGAATGTCTACTCAGGATTGCTTGGGTTTTGAATGTATAGAGATTCAACTCTATATTCTGAACCCATTTTGATAAAGCCCATAATGCATCATTGATATTCTTGCTAACTGTCCACCTAATGGTGCTTTTAAGTCTGATACTTTCCTACATAAGCTGTTTAAGAGAACTGTAACGATTTTTTTAACTTTAGATCGTGTTGTTCAAGAGAAGAGAAATGAGACACTTTTCTTTTGTCGAGAATGTGAGACTCGATTGTGTGACATACCTTCCTGTTACAATAACGTACTTTATGGCAGGCCTCATATTCTACTATGGTTAAGCGTTAGTATTAATCGACAGGCCCGTGCCGCTCACCTGCAATAACATCCACAACAAATCAGTGAAAATGGAAAAAAACAAAGATCATGGTCATCAGGTTATTTCACTCACTTTCAGATATTGAATCAAGGGATCGCACAGTTCGTATCGTGGATACGAAAGTGTTACGAAGCTTACCATGTGGTTATGGAACAATGTGCGACGAACTTCAGGTGCTGAAAGTACTGACTGTCAGTTCTTCAAGAGATGTTGCTTCATTCATAACGGCATCACATCGCACGTAAGACACAATGTTTTGCAGTCCTGCGAGTGGTTTCTTGAGCATACCGCTTGAGATGAACATTTCACAGATTCCATTCTATTTACAGAGGACATGGGATTCGCACAGGGTGGAACAGTAAATGACAAAAATAGAGCCAGGTTGTGGCCGAGCGGTTCTAGGCGCTTCAGTCCGGAACCGCGCGACCGCTACCGTTGCAGGTTCGAATCGTGCCTCGGGCATGGATGTGTGTGATGTCCTTAGGTTAGTTAGGTTTAAGTAGTTCTAAGTTCTAGGGGACTGATCTCCTCAGCTGTTAAGTGCCATAGTGCTCAGAGCCATTTCACAAAAACAGATACGAGACGCAATGACTTGAGCCATCATGGATGCAAGGGATTCATTTCGCTTAAATATTGATTTTTAGGCAGGAATTGTGGATGGGAGTGGTCGAGTCTCTCCTATATTTGCGTCCCCGTTCACCAGATGTTAAACAAGTGGATTCTTAGAGTTTCGGCGGGAAGTCCCTACACATGCTCCACACGCTCCCGATCTCTTCACGTGCAATTTCCGTATCTTTGGAACCCAGAAGAAAGACATTCGTGGCCGTCGGTTTATTTCTGGCGAAGACGTGCACGCCTGGATACAGTCATGTTCCGTAGGCAACCGCAGGCATTTTCCCATGAAGGTATTGACCGTCTTGTCTCAAAGTGGGGTGAATATGTTAACAGTTACAGCTATTGCTTTTGACATAATAAACAGTTTACTTAGTTTTTTTCCATCTGTATCTTTTTCAGTTGACGGCCCAAAAAAATCGAGGATTGGAGATGTGTCCTTGATCCAAATGCTCCTTCACCTTTTCGTGGTAAATCTCAGTGTGAAATTAACTAACGTCGATTCCAGACGAATCTTTCGAGATTTTTCGAGACTGTTATAACGGACCTTTGGTTCCACAGCTCAATTTTGCTAAAAGTGCTGCTGAGAACAATTTCTTGTAACATAGGACTGAAAACATCATTCAGCGGAAGTTGCACAGGCAACTTTTCCCTTCTCTTTTCCGTAGGAATTAAACGACCGAAATACACTTAAAATTATCAGCATGGTAAAAGTAGTGAACTCTTCTTTTCTTTTAATTTTTGATACATTTATGTGTAACATGGTAATTGGATGTCTCTATAGGCCCCCTGGCTCAGCAGCTGTTGTGGCAGAGCACCTGAAGGAAAATTTAGAAAATATTTCGAGTAGATTTCTCCACCATGTTATAGTCCTGGGTGGAGATTTTAATTTGCCGGATATAGACTGGGAGACTCAAACGTTTATAACGGCTGGCAGGGACAAAGAATCCAGTGAAATTTTTTTAAGTGCTTTATCTGAAAGCTACCTTGAGCAATTAAACAGAGAACCGACTCGTGGCGATAACATATTAGACCTTCTGGTGACAAACAGACCCGAACTATTTGAAACAGTTAACGCAGAACAGGGAATCAGCGATCATAAAGCGGTTACTGCATTGATGATTTCAGCCGTAAATAGAAACATTAAAAAAGGTAGGAAGATTTTTCTGTTTAACAAAAGTGACAAAAAGCAGATTTCATAGTACTTGATGGCTCAACACAAAAGTTTTGTCTCACGTACAGATAGTGTTGAGGATCAGTGGACAAAGTTCAAAACCATCGTACAATTTGCATTAGATGAGTATGTGCCAAGCAAGATCGTAAAAGCAAGATCGTAAGAGATGGAAAAGAGCCACCGTGGTACAACAAACGAGTTAGAAAGCTGCTCCGGAAGCAAAGGGAACTTCACAGCAAACATAAATGTAGCCAACGCCTTGCAGACAAACAAAAGTTACGCGAAGCGAAATGTAGTGTGAGGAGGGCTATGCGAGAGGCGTTCAATGAATTCGAAAGTAAAGTTCTGTGTACTGACTTGGTAGAAAATCGTAAGAAATTTTGGCCTTATGTCAAATCGATAGGTAGATCGAAACTAAATGTTCAGACACTCTGTGACCAAAATGGTACTGAAACAGAGGATGCCAGACTAAAGGCCGAAATACTAAACGTCTTTTTCCAGAGCTGTTTCACAGAGGAAGACTGCACTCAAGTTCCTTCTCTAGATTGTCGCACAGATGACAAAATGGTAGATATCGAAATAGACGACAGAGGGATAGAGAAACAATTAAAATCGCTCAAAAGAGGAAAGGCCGCTGGACCTGATGGGATACCAGTTCGATTTTACACAGAGTACGCGAAGGAACTTGCCCCCTTCTTGCAGCAGTGTACCGTAGGTCTCTAGAAGAGCGTAGCGTTCTAAAGGATTGGAAAAGGGCACAGGTTATCCCAGTTTTCAAGAAGGGACGTCGAACAGATGTGCAGAACTATAGAACTCTATCTCTAACGTCGATCAGTTGTAGAATCTTGGAAAACGTATTATGTTCGAGTATAATGACTTTTCTGGAGACTAGAAATCTACTCTGTAGGAATGAGCATGGGTTTCGAAAAAGACGATCGAGTGAAACCCAGCTCGCGCTATTCGTCCACGAGACTCAGAGGCCCATAGACACGGGTTCCCAGATAGATGCCATGTTTCTTGACATCCGTAAGGCGTTTGATACAGTTCCGCACAGTCGTTTAATGAACGAAGTAAGAGCATATGGACTATCAGACCATTTGTGTGATTGGATTGAAGAGTTCCTAGATAACAGAACGCAGCATGTCATTCTCAATGGAGAGAAGTTTCCGAAGTAAGAATGATTTCGGGTGTGTCGCAGGGGAGTGTCGTAGGAGCGTTGCTATTCACAATATACATAAATGACCTTGTGGGTAACATCGGAAGTTCACTGAGGCTTTTTGCGGATGATGCTGTGGTATATCGAGAGGTTGTGACAATGGAAAATTGTACTGGAATGCAGGAGGATATGCAGCGAATTGACGCATGGTGCAGGGAATGGCAATTGAATCTCAATGTAGACAAGTGTAATGTGCTGTGAATACATAGAAAGATAGATCCCTTATCATTTAGCTACAATATAGCAGGTCAGCAACTGGAAGCAGTTAATTCCGTAAATTATCTGGGAGTAGGCAGTAGGAGTGATTTAAAATGGAATGATCATATAAAGTTGATCGTCGGTAAAGCAGATGCCAGACTGAGATTCATTGGAAGAATTCTAAGGAAACGCAATCCGAAAACAAAGGAAGTAGGTTACAGTAGACTTGTTCGCCCACTGCTTGAATACTGCTCGCCAGTGTGGGGTCCATACCAGATAGGGTTGATAGAAGAGATAGAGAAGATCCAACGGAGAGCAGCGCGCTTCGTTATACGATCATTTAGTAATCGCGAAAGCGTTACGGAGATGATAGATAAACTCCGGTGGAAGACTCTGCAGGAGAGACGCTCAATAGCTCGGTTCGGGCTTTTGTTGAAGTTTCGAGAACATATCTTCACCTAGGAGTCAAGCAGTATGTTGCTCCCTCCTACGTATATCTCGCGAAGAGACCATGAGGATAAAATCAGAGAGATTAGAGCCCGCACAGAGGCATACCGACAATCCTTCTTTCCACGAACAATACGAGACTGGAATAGAAGGGAGAACCGATAGAGGTACTCAAGGTACCCACCGCCACACACCGTCAGGTGGCTTGCGGAGTATGGATGTAGATGTAGATGTAGAACATTTATAAGTAAATGAATACATAACTTATTGAATACATGAATTTCTTGCTCGCTTCGCTCTCGCCTTTCACGGCTAGCTCTACTCACTGAGAAGCTCTCTGTCTCAAATAACTGGTGATTCATTCGCCCGTGAGCATTGGCCTTCCTTTCAGTTGTTGAATGATCACAAATAGTTTATATTTTTCAACAATGACAAGGTTTGGACAACAATCTTGTTTCTTTTCACTTACGAACATCGAAAGGTCTTACACGATATTTTTGTAGTTATCTCCGTTGTTGATATGAAACTTCTAATTTTAGTATGCATCGGAATTCGTGACTGTTCCCAAATAAATCATCACTTCCTTCATGGTTAGTGTGACACTTTGATACACAAGTAATTTGCATAAGCATAGATTGCAAAAGGAACCCATTATCGTATATTTGACATTTAACTTCCATAATGAAATTAACTCATAATTGCGAATTGTTTGACACCAGCTGCATTAGCTAGAGTCACATAACCTACTGGTGACATGTAAAAATCTATGCCGCACGAGAACTCGAGCCCGGATTTCCTGCTGGGTAGCTTCAACCAATTGGCTATCCGTGCATGCTTCCCGGACCGATCCAAACCTCAATGTGCCACACTGTCTGCTACATATCTGAAGGAACAGCCATTGTACAAATAAGCTTACTTCCAGTAGCTCCATGCGAATAATACTCCAAAAAATGTATTATATCCTGTAAACGAACTGAAGACAAAACAGTGTACTAGCTATGACTACTACCTTCACTTGAAAATGGATCACTGCTGGGGTGGGTCATAAAGAATTTTCGCTGCAGCTCTTTCTGCCAACTCTTTGCCGGGTTTCAGGTCGCTGGCCCTTCACGTCACCTGACCCAGGTCACCTATGAAATGAGAACCATTCAGTTGAGGAACTCGAAGTAACCAACCTCTCCACGTTAGGCAACCAATAAATATATGATGCAGAAGTAATTTTTTAGTGAATTAGATTTTTTCTGAATTTTTTAGCTTTAATGGCTCCTTATCCTACTAAGCCCCAATTTCAAGCAACTCATTTTTTCATGAAACGGCGAATTATCGATAATTTTAAAAAATGCCTCATAAGAACCACTCTAGAGTAGACATTAAGAAGATGTGTGGGCGATGCATCTGATCAAGTCAGCGAGTTCGTGATTGAGATGGAGGGCGGAAAGAAAGGGGAGAATGACCGATATACACATGGAACACCTAGGAGCGGTTTCAAGTCGCGCGAGGCCTGTAGCATTGATGAACTGCGAAGCGTATATTAAAAAGTACGTACTGATGTATTTTGAAGATATTATTTTACTTCTATGCAATATGTGAAGGTAAGTCTAATAAAGTATTATAAAGCGTTAATCTACGAATATTAACAGTAACAGATGATTCGGACTTTGATTTTTTAACCGTTAACTGATCAACTTAATAAACAATAGTCAAGATATAAAACTACCCGCCATAGTTGGCTTTCAAAAGCTACATTTGCTTAGCAAAGAGAAAATTCACTGTTATGATATATGAATGGTTAAATATTACCCATGTCATTATTGTCGTAAATGCTGCAGCTGACCTAGAGCAAGTCGGAAACATTTATTGTGATTACTTACCACGAACAATAAGTCTCTCCAGCATAAAACTGAAATAAATGTTTTGGGCTATTTCCTACATATGACGCGTATACATTGACACTGGCCAAGTGACCGGGCAGGGTACTGTTACTTCTTGTTGCCACCAGTGTGCGATTTGGAGGGGGGGATGGGGGGGATTTCCCCCCCCCCCCCCCCCTGCATCAGACCATCCCCTCCTTTGGCTTTAGTTTATGCATCCCTACCTGGGATCTTTATTTCCCATGCACTGCAGTAAAACTTTACCTATAATTTAAATTTGTGGAGCCGAACACTGAAAGTTTACTATTAATAATATTAAGATGTTTCCTTATTAATTTTGAAAAAGTGTTATGTAGTAGTTAAGCATTTCAAAACATTTAGAACTAAATGACACGACGACGCACGCCACATTTATGTAGCATGCCACAATGTTGCAATACGTCGCCCCAGCGTAAACGAGGCTTTAGAGTCAGGTCTGTATTGTATGGTGGATGTGATGTGTTGCGTACGAAACTAAAACCTGCAATCAGATCCAA
Organism: Schistocerca piceifrons; assembly: GCF_021461385.2. Taxonomy (NCBI): domain Eukaryota; kingdom Metazoa; phylum Arthropoda; class Insecta; order Orthoptera; family Acrididae; genus Schistocerca; species Schistocerca piceifrons. The sequence continues at coordinate 496,770,441 of NC_060139.1, read as the reverse complement.
ACGTCGTGGAAAACTGTGAAGAGGTGTCATCCTGCAGCAAGATAACGCTCGCCCACATTCTGCCAAACCGACAGCCGACGCAATAAAGGAGTTGAGTTTCGAGGTGCTGGAACATCCACCATACAGTCCAGACCTGGCTCCAAGCGATTTTCACCTGTTTGGATCCTTAACGGAAGCACTACAGGCAAGAAGATTTGAAAGTGATGAAGACGTCATTGCTGCGGTGCAAAAATGGTTACAGATGCAACCGATAAACGTATTTTCTGATGAAATAGAAAAACTCGTAAAACGTCGGGAAAACTGCATTGAAGTCCAGCGAGGTTACGTAGAAAAATAACGCATGTTTCAGTTTTCTATCATCAGAATAAGTACAGCTTTTCACAAATGTGCCTTTACTTTTTGAATTCCCCTCTTATAACTGTATGTAGATGATTTTGTAAATAAGCTTTACCTATAATGTACTTTTAAAGATATAACAAGGGATGGCTTTTCTGATAGTGCATACGCGTGAATAGTGAGTTTCGGCATTAACAACTATTTATAAATAACTGTTTAACCATGGGTAACGCCACGGTCCATGATAGTAACATATATAATTATACTAACCCCTAAGACATCCCCCCCCCCCCCCACACACGCACTAGTAAAAGCACAAATCGCACACTGGTTGCCACTACAGTAAACTGATCAGCCAGAAAATTATGACCACCGACCTACTATCGATATAAACCCGTCCAGACGATACCAGCGTCATCTAGCGAGGAATGACTGCTAGTCAGACACACGCACGGTAGTAACAGTGAGCGCGCTGTCCGTATGTAGAATGGGTAAAGCGCGCGATCTATCTGAGTTTCACTGACGGCGAATTGCGATGGTCCGGAGGCTCGGCACAAGCATTTCGGAAACTGCGCGACTTGTCGGGCGTTCGAGGAGTGCTGTGGTGAGTGTCTCCAACACGTCTTCAACACAAACCAAGGTTACCAAGGTTAAAGCACGTCCAGACGTCGTGATGCCGGACCCTCGACCGTCGCCTCTCCTGGACACCCCATCTCCAGCCAAGGCACGTTCCCGACTCCGTCTCCTCAAGCTCCTTTCCGGCCGCACGTGGGGTCTGGACCCCTCCACAATCCTCACAACCTATAAATCCCTCATCCGCCCTATCCTTTGTTACGCCCATCCAGCCTGGATCTCCGCCCCCCCTACCTTCTATAAATCCCTCCAAATCCTTGAACTCCATGCTCTCCGCCTTGCCTATCGCATCCGTCTCCCCTCCCCCACGCGGATCCTGTATGATCTCATCCCCTTCCCCCACCTCCTCCTTTTCCTTGAAAGGATACGGATCCTGTACACCTCCCGTAAACTTGATCCTCCTCACCCGCTCGTGTCCCCGATCCTCTCCCACCCCCGCCCGCTGCCGCGCCTGTATTCCCACGTCCCACACGGTCTCCATCTCTCCACCCTCCTTACCCTCTCCCAAGGTGGCTTCCGCCAGCTCCCCCTCCCTGATGATGTCCTCCTCCCCTGCATCTACCCCTCCTATCAACTTTGATCGTCCCCCCCCACCTCCTGTGTCCTTTCCTTCAGGCACCCTCCCTCCCCCCCTTTCCCTTCCCTTCTCTTTCCTTTCCCCACCTCCCTCCTACCCTCTCCTCCGGGCTTCCCTCCCCCTTCCTCCCTCCCCCTCTCTCCTTTGCCCATGGAATCTCTGCTCTCCCCTCTCCCATTTCCCCTTCCTCCTCCTCCACCTCCTCTCTTGGCAGGTCCCCGGACTCGTACACGCTGAGTGGACATTCGCGCGCCGGAGATCATCGCCATCAGTGTCTCGTGAGTGCCGTCATGTTTAGTGTTCAGTGTTCCCGTCATACTCCATCGTTCACCTGTGCCATCGCCATCTTCAGTGTTAGTGCGTCGTGACAACAGTTTGTAGTGAATTATCGTCGAGTGTGAACGGCTCCGTGTTTGTCTTTATGTGTCTACTGTTTTATTACCCACCGTTATGTCACATTTGTGTATTCTTTCTGTTCTTTCTTTATCTCCTCTACGGCTGAAGAGCGGCGTACCATGCTGCTGACAGCCTGCCTGTTTGTACGGGTTTGAAAATAACAATAAAGAAAAAAAAATCGTGATGCCGGGCGACCACCCATCACTACAAATGTGTGGACGTCGTAGGCTGGGAAGACCGGTAGCACAGGACAGGCGGTGAACAATGGCGGAATTAACATCAGACTTTTCATGCTGGGCAGGGTACAAATGTGTCTGAATAGACATTGCACCGAACGCTCGTAATGGTGGGCCTCCACAGCCGACGACCCTTGCACGTGCTAATGTTAAACCACAACATCGGCAACTACGACTGAAATGGGCACGTGGCCATCGGAAGTTGACGTTGGCGAAGTGGCAGAGCACTTCTATGGTCTGATGAATCTCGATACTACTTCATTATGCCTATGGGAGGGCGCGAATCTGTCGTCTTCCAGAGGAACAGCTCCTCGCCACCTTTACTGCAGGACGGAGGTAATCTGGCAGCGGCTCCATTATGCTCTGGGAAACACTCACGTGATCATCCATGGGTCCAGTGGAGCTCGTGCAAGGCACCGTGGCCGTCAGAGAGAATCGCACACTGGTTGCAGACCACGTACACCCCATCACGACAATCATGTTTCCCGATGGCATTGGCATTTTTCAGCAAGACAAAGCGCCATACAGTGGCGAGCTCCAATTGATGTGCTGGCCCCCCTACTCTCCAGATATGAACCCGATCGAACGCATCTGCGATGTTATTGAACGTGGCGTCAACGCCTTCGGCCCCCTCCCTGGAACTTGCTGGAGTTAGGTGACTTGTTTGTGCAGATGCGGTGCCAGCTCCCTCCAGCAACCTACGAAGGCCTCATTTCTTCCATGCCACGATGCGTCGCTGCTGTTATCCGTGCCAAAGGTGGACGTACCAGTTATTACGTAGGTGGTCATAATGTTCTGGCTGATCGGTGTAGAGCCAGCGACAGAAGATCTCTGGCAATTGCAGTGGACTTCGCGCGTCTACCACAGGCAGTCAACTAATGCGATTTTGCACACATCTTAACGGCGTCACCTAATTGTGTTGGTGGTAAGTTCCAATGAGACCAAACTGCTGAGGTCACCGGCCCCTAGGCATAAAAACTACTTAATCTTACTGTCCAATATAATAATAATAATAATACCACCCAACATCTTTACACCCACTTATCCATCAACCGCTCCTCAGAATATTGAAACGAAAAGTGAAATCAGCTGTCACCAAAGTTTTCAACCACACGCTAACAGCTAGTACAACATCATACAATTCAAACCACCAACCTCAAAAACATAAAATAAAATAAAATAAAAAGAGCACTCGTCGGCTCTCTCCATCTCTCACAGAGACACACATTATGTACATCATGAATAGAAGTTAGTCTTGAATATATATTTCATACTTCGTTAGGTTGTCAACAAGCAGGTAAACACACCAAAGAGGAGGAAACACGTAATGAAGTCGCAATATTCACGTTGTGAAAGGTAATGTCCGGCGAAATAGTTATATGGTGTGGCAAAAAAACAATAGAACACCACAAAAAGAGTGAGAAATATGGTGAACAGTGTGAAGGGGGTCAGAACGCAAAGTTGTGCGTATATGTCAGTGATAAAAGTGGTAGTGCGACCTCCAGACTAAATGTGAGGAAATGCAGATCAGCAAATCGTAAGTAATTACTTTTTACAAAAAGAAAATCGCGACGTGAACTGTTTAATAGTCCGAAACTAACAAAACTGTATCTCTATAGATCCCACTGATGATGCCTTAGGACAAGATAAGGCGAAACGCGTATGGGATGAATAAATTAAGTAGTAGCAGGAAAAGGCAGTTTTATTTACAAAACAAGTATTTTATATGCTTGCTGCGGAGGATGGGCACACAAACTTGTACAAATATTCGTTCAGGGAAAATCCAGTGGAAGACCGTTGATATACGCGAAGCTGTTCAGGGGCTTTAGACCAGGGGTGCGAAGATTTTGGCTTATGGGCTGTGTCTGGGCACGAGTGTCAAAGCGCTGAGCCTCGCAGCACATTTGCGCCACCACCACACCACACCACACTGTCTGTGCACTGTGAGAGGGCAGAGGGGAAAATGGTGAACGCGCCTCGTTTAAATGTCAGTGCAGCTGCACTGCATACACTTTGATTTTATATTTCACATTTGTCAACGACATAGATTACAAACATAACAAATGTTCAGTATTATTTAATTATTTTTGGCGCACTGAAGACGTCTTATTGTTTTTATCTGGTACAAACTGTCAGCATACGGACAGATGCAGACAATTTGACGGAGTTCCACACTCAAGTTGCCGCGTAATTGTGATTTACGTAGTTTCATAATCAAAAAAGTTCTGTCACATTACTATGTCAATCGAAATATTCTACCACTTTTGCAACCTCACTATGGGGACGGGGAAACTCTACCTGAGAAAAGCAGTGTCCTCGTAGACGTTCTGGACAGTTTTAGAGTAAAAACAATAGTCACTATAACTAGAATTACCTTGCAAGTCAATCAGTTACATTTGCACACCCACAGGGCGCTTTCAATTCAAACGGCAAACGGTCTCGAATTATCTGGAAAACAGTTGTAAGTCTGACAGTGTATCAAGGCCTTTATAACACTCTCCTTGTAATGTTTTCGGGGCCACACTGCGCTCTTCAAATCTTACATTTTCCTTAACGCCATTGAGCGTAGGGAAATGGACGCTCTTTGTCAAAATATGTCCCTTCTACAGTAGGATTTTCTTTTTAAGTGCATCCGCACCAAATCAGAAAGAAGTCTCCTTGAAATGTCTTACTGTGGGCAGTGTGCAATAAAGTCCACTTAAGATGCAAAGCCTGCAACCCATTCCAGATGTTATTATTTCCGTTCCTGCCCTCATTTCGTCTATAAATTCAACAATAGCCAGTTTTAAATCGAAAAATCATTCCAGGCATGACTCTTGACATAACCGACGTACTTTGGAGTAATATATGAAGTTTCCATATTCTTCGTTCAGTTCCACGAAATATGTTGCAGCTGTCAAAGGAGTAATACGTGCGACTTAAGAAATTTTACTATTCGTACCGCCAATTTCTTCGCGTGTTCCATGCCTGAGAATTTAGCACAAAGTGTTTCTTCATGTACAGGGAAACAAATTCTGTGTGTCGATCGGTGTAATTTCTTGCTCATTCACTGTCTACTAAATCTTTAAATTCTTTTTTCACAGTATTGTAATGTCGTTTCATACAAAATATGCAGTATCCGCCGTTTATGCGAATTGGCAATTCTTCTCTCTCTCTTCCATCATTCGCATTCACTGTAAAAGATTCGGCAGATCGTTAGATTACCTCTTTCTGAGCGTATAGCCACAACAGTGAACGTCCTTCTTACCACGAACAAATAGCGAAGAGTAAACAGCACTGAAACAACGATTCTGCTGAACTCAGAGAGTTGTGCTGACAGAAAAATGTATGTTCCGGATCTTCCGAGAAGAAGAAGTCTATCTGCAAGAAGTTCTCGCAGACAGAGCTCAACACGTCGCTTTTAACGGAATTAAATCCACAGATGTAAAAGTAATATCCGAAGTACCACAGGGAAGTGTTATAGGGCCATTGCTGTTTACTATATATATAAATGATCTAGTAGTGTGTGTGTGTGTGTTTGAGGTTTACGGGCGCTAAACAGCGTGGTCATCAGCGCCCATCTAGTAGAAAGCGTCGGATGCTCTTTAAGGCTATTCGCAGATCAGGCAGTTGTCTATACCAAAATAGCAACAGGAGAAGATACTAAGAATTTGCAGAACGACCTGCAGGCAATTGATGAATGGTGCAGACTCTGGCAGTTGAACTTGAACGTAAATAAATGTAACATATTGTTCATACGTAGGAAAAGAAATCCACTACTGTACACTATTGATGACAAACAGCTGGAGACAGCGTCTGCCGTAAAATATCTAGGCGTAACTATCCAGAGCGACCTCAAGTTGAATGGGCAAATAAAACAGATAGTGGGAAAAGCAGACACCAGACTCAGATTCATCGGAAGAATCTTAAGAAAATGTAACTCATGCAAGGAAAGAAGTGGCTTATAAGGCGCTAGATCGCCTGATTCTTAAGTATTGTTCATCTATCTGGGATCCCTATCAGGTAGAACTGATAGAGAAAATCCAATGATGAGCGACGCATTTCGTCACGGGATCGTTTAGCTGGCGAGAAAGCGTTACGGATTTGCTAAACAAACTCCACTGGCAAACGTTACAAGAGAGACGTTGAGCATCACGGAGAGATTTTCTATTGAAATTTCGGGACAGCACTTTTCAGGAGGAGTCGGACAACATCTTACTTTCTGCCACACACATCTCGAGTATTGAACACGAGGAGAAAATTTGAGAAATTAGAACCAATACAGAGGCTTACCGACAATCATTCTTCCCACGCACTATTCGCGAGTGGAACAGGGTTGGAGGGATCAGATAGTGGTACCGAAAGTACCCTCCGCCACACACCATTAGGTGGCTTTCGGAGTATGATGTAGATGTAGACGTAGACGGAGCAAAGTCGAGTGACAAGCCGGGCCTTGGCCTGCACGCGGCCCGCACATCTTGCACATGTGAAGTTTGGCACATTGTGGCCAGCCGCACTGTAGACGCTTAGCTTACCAAATATTTGAAGCAAATTTACAATTATAGTTAGAAGATAACGATGCGTGGAAAACGCTGTTTCTTTTTTGTGTTAATACAGTTTAATTCGATCCATCGTAGAGTTGAGAGTTCACTACGCTATGCATGCTATCCAGTGTAACAATTCACTGGAGGCTTCTAGAAACAGCCTTCAGGGCGGCAGACACTAACGTGCGTCGTAGGAGTGTGGGATTGAGGCTTGCTCAGTTGTGAAACCGCTTGTTAGTTCGCGCACTGTTTAACAAAACTTGTTTTAGTAGTATAATTCATCAGTGCATGCGATTTACTGATTATATTAGGGCTTGTGCGGAGGGAACACTCGTGTTTATTTCGCAAATTAGCTGGCAAACATTTTCAAGCTGGAGTTACGTAATAAAGTGCGGCTACAAAGATAAGCGATTCGCACCAGACTTGGACATTAAAATAGTTGATGGGAAACAAAACTGAAAATTTCAATTTTCTTGGTATAAAAAGTATTCTTGGCTTACACGTTGCTCTGTAACAAATAAATTGTATTGCTACACGCTTATTTTATTTGGTGGGCCTTGGATTGAAAAATCATGGACGTCAGCTTCTTTGGGAGTATGTGTGACAAAAATTTCGACAGAAAAGATAAGAAGCACCAGAATTCAAGAAAGCACCTTTAGAATCAAGTGAGTTTTCAACTGTTCGCTTATGGACAAATTGAACACTCATTTTCCAAAGAAGCCAATCTTATAGCCATAAAATATAATGCGATTGTGAAACAACACAGATTCGTAATTGAGAGACTTATTGATATTATATTCAGAGTAAATTTTGAAGATGAAAGTCCGACAACAAGGGAGTTACCTTGAATAATTGGAACTTTTGTCTACAGAGATACATTTTATTTGTAATCATTTGCAAAACACCCTTGGGTTCAAAAGAATATCAAGCACAATTGGAAACGAATTAGTTGAATCGGTTACCCATGTCATTAATGATTGCATTAAAGAAGAATTACGGTCATGTGAGTTCTACATCTACATCTACATCCATACTCCGCAAGCCACCTGACGGTGTGTGGCGGAGGGTACCCTGAGTACCTCTATCGGTTCTCCCTTCTATTCCAGTCTCATATTGTCCGTGGAAAGAAGTATTGTCGGTATGCTGGTTTGCTGGAGTGCAAGCACATGAAAGAATTTTTCCTGTAAGTCACAAATGAGTGTTATTCTCAATGTTTGTACACAAGACGTCCCACAGACAGGTCTATTTGTTTTTGGAATGTTTCTAGTGATGACGTTACTCAGGGTTTCTGAGAAATTGTACTCAGTGCACTAGATGTAGGAAAGTTACTGACAAAATAATGAGTCAAACGTATGATACAGCCTTAGAAATGGCAGCTAAACAAGGAGGTGTACAAAATTTTGTTAAACAGAACTACCCACAAGCTATATCGTTTTACTGTTATGCTCATAAACTTGATCTAGAATTACTTCATTTCCTAAAAATATCATTTACAGTGTTGTAGCACTCCATTTTTAGCAAGTCCTCAGAGAGAACAATTGTTAGATACTAAAGGATTCAGACTGCCTCATACATGTACTGCACGCTGGAATTTCAGTTCACGAGCTGTTCAGACAACGTACCTTAAATACCATGAGTTGAAAGATATTTTCCAAAATATCACCACAGATGACGATGACAGAGATACAGAGTCATTCAAGAGTGCCTGCTTTGCCTTTATAAAGGTATATTTGTATATGATGACCATCCCTTTGCACTTCTTACAAACAAAATTGCATGTGATATTAGTAGGTGTAACGCTGAAATCAAGAAGACTATAAGTTCATTATAAGATAAGAGTTCAGAAAAAGCTGTGACCTCACGTGCTAAAAGATATCACAAAAAATTTAATTGTGAAATAAGTGTTTGCGAGTGTGGCTTCCAGTCCCTTCAGATGTTATTTTATGAGATCTTAGATAACATGATAGGGTAAACTGAAATGCGTTTTGGAGATCTTCAGAATACTAAGTTTCAGAGTTGTTTGATAAGAAGCAGTTTGGAAATTATAAATAAAATTCGCAACAATAAAATGGAATGGGCTTCTCACAACTTACCTATTCTTCAACAAAGAACGATGGTTAAATGAGTTAGGAAACATATTGACAAACATCAATAATGAACTTCAAACAAATCTTATCAAATTGTATCTTACATTCCCTGTCACTATAGGTTCTTGTTAAAGAAGTGTGAGCACACTTAAAAGAATTAAAAATAGCCTTCGCAATTCAATGGCAAGTGATAGATTAAGTTCTCTTTGAACTATTGTCATAGAAAAAAGCATGGTTAAACCAATTACAAATGATCAGGAATTTAAAGATGACATGATCGATAACTTTGCTACCAACAAAAATGGACTCATGGATTTCCTGTAAAAAAAGATATAATGTAAGTTTATCCAAAATTAATGCATTAGCTTCGCCACTGATAAACAGAATAAACCTTATGAAACTAAAAAATAATTTTACCTTGAAATGGGAACAAATAAAAACAAAAAATTCAAAATCTGCTGATAGCTAACATTCAATGCTGTTCTGCTCCCACCCATGCATTATAATATGCTTGCATCCTTCTTGACATGCTGTACACCAGATTGTGGAGATGATGTTGCTCAAGCGTGCCATATCTGCCACAGTGGCTCTCCTGAGGTTGTCTAGTGTGTGGAGGGTTCTGGCAAAGACAAACTGCAATTCTCAACTGATTAAAGCAAGCTCAGTCGTGCTCATGTCTGCAGATCCTGCACACTGTTTCATTTGACTGATGCTTCACTCGTGGAGGAAGGTGTTAGCGAGGTGGGCGCGATGTGCTCACGCATTTTTGTCTTGAAGGAAGAACCCTTTGTCAAAATGTTGACTGTATACATGGGCACGAGAGTTGATGACCCTATTTCGAAACAGCACAGTGCACAAATTATCCCTGAAAGCGATGACAGCCGTCCGACACATGTATCTGGTACCGACAAAAGACATGAGAGGCCCACATGCCTGCTGCACCTCTCTGACTGCATGCCAGAGTCGCGTATCAGCACCCGATCGACTTCACTTCCTACTATGACGCTCATCAGGTGTCAGACGAATCCATCGCTAATGAATGAAGTGAACGTGGGACCACTGACCATGGTTCCATGTTCCCAAGCCCAGCCAGCTGGTCGTATAAAACTGTTGTGTGCAATCTGCATCGACACAGTCGTCTCAGATGCCCCTCAAAAAGCTGCATGCAGTTCTTCATCATTCTTCACAGGTTGCCTACGAGCGTACCTGTATGTGTCGCTCATCAGCTGGTAGTGTTCAGCACGGGCAACCTCTGTTACGCATATCTTCAGTTTTTGTATCTCATGATAGTGACTTAATGCTCATATCACGTCGTTGTGTTGTCTGTCAGTTCAGTGGATAACTTGATATGGCGACAATCCTTTTTGCTGTGAAGTGACAAAGTGGGCACAATCTACTCGCGAAACAGTCCTTCAAGTGACAGATAAATGTACTTGTGATTACACATAGCGTTTTCGTGTGGTCAAAAGAGTATTGTGAAATACCTTTACGACTATTTAAAAAAAATGCAAATCATGGTGTGGGATGGGGGGAAAATGTTGTATTTTGTTTGTTAGTTAATTCTTTATACGTTGAAATTCTTAGTAGTCTTGTGTGATTTTCGGAAACCACAGCGCTTTACATGGGCCTGACAACCATTCGCGCAAACACCCAGAAACCTGTGGAGGACGTACTGTCCCTAGTCTTCAGTCCACAGGTTTACCATTCAGCCCGCCGAAACTTAAATGAAATGTTCTAAATTTCGATAATGCAAAGGAATCGGGAACCATGACGATAAATTAAAGTCTACAGTCGTTTAAATCAGCAGTACACTCTGACGAATCTTCACATGCACGAGAACTAATTTCGAAAATCATTAAAGCCTGTTTTATCGTATTCAGCACTTGACACAGTTCAGAGACATTTCTACTCTTTGTTCCTAGTTACATAAGGTTAACTGCTTGCTATGAAGGTGTACAATAATCTCAGACACTTGCCACGCGGTTTTCTGCAATGCAGCAGGCGGCACAAGAAACAGAACCTCCTAAACGAAACACGGAATTTCCAGTTTAGTTTTTAATCCAAGTAATTTCACTTTTACACAGTTTCACAAGATATATGCGATATCTTATTCGATTGAAAACAATCATATAATTTGTCATTAACGCCACCCCAGACTTAAGCTGACATGGACGCGAACATATTCATGGCACATACTGTTGTGGAATGTAACTGACGACGATCGAATAACCTGCCAAGCGCAAAGTTGGTCGTCATATACTCGCAGTGGGGACGGCGGTTGAAACGCTCGCCCCAGAGCAGCTTCCAGCATCGGCGTCAGCACTTGTTCTGCCAAGACCACCTACAGTACATCAGACCACAACATAGAAACCAAGATGGCGGCTGTCTTAGGCCAAGTATTTCAGCGCTACCCTAATACGAATTATTTACAAACTTCATAAATGGAAAGTAAATTCTAAATTGCGTAAGAAATGTCGTATTGTTATATATTTTTCTATATTCAAACTTAAATAAAAAGTTGTCACTAAAGCCACAAATTACGTAATGAGTACTATGACGAAGTAAAATTATGAGATGCAACTCAAAATCAAATCCAAAAAACTACTACACAACACATGTAAATGGCATATTTGGACACTAATAATAATTTGCAAAATAGAAGCTACATAACAATAATAAATGAAGCGTGTAACTAAAGCTCAAAATTGTATTAAACTATATGCAGTTAATTCATTACTGTTATTACGTAATATGCTAGAAGTGGTTTGATTCTGAGTACCTGTTGGATTTATTTGCTGCTCAGCTTGACCACTTTGCGTTTTGTTATTTTTGCTGCAGTGTCTTCATGAGTTCCTCTTTTTTGTTTGACTAGTGTTCGAGCAATTTCCTTTGAAACACACTTCTCATTCAACAGTTTTGTGTAATTATTAATAAAAATATTTGAAAGCAGTTTAATACTTTTCTTGATTATTGTCTTTAATGAAATGCCACATTTGCACACATCACTGAGGTTACTAATGGCATTTTCACGCAATTCAGTTCCTAAGGCAAGTACTGCATCTCTCTGATTTTCAAGTTTGAGAAGTTCTGGTTCATATGTGCTGCTAATCAGAACTTGAAAAAGTTTATATATATTACAACACAAGGATATCATTACAGAAGGACACTTCTATCCAACACGATTCAGTTGGTTGAAATAAGAAAGGAGTTCTTTGGTTTCACACTGCAACAAAATTTCATCATGTATCTGTAACATTTCTTCACAGCCTGAACATTTTCCACTTTTTTGCAGCTTTTCAAGCACTGTTTTGCTGGTGTAGCTAGCATTACAAACAAAGACTTTCAAATCCTCTTCCATCATAGGAATGTTTGCTAGTTCCTCTAGAGCAGGTTATAATTTATCTAAATTTTCATACGTTTGGTGTTTTATGCTGTAATTTACTTTTGCTGCAAAATCATTTATTGTAAATTCACCATGTCTAGTAAATCTGAGATTTAGTAGACTTATTACTTTCAGTTTCCTCTCAGATTCCAAGATTTGCTCAACTGAAACATTATATGTGCAGCCATTTAGCTCCAAATCTTGCTTCTAAAGCATCAGTGTGTAATTTTGCTGTAGGAATGTAGGACCACTTGTAAGTGTTAAAAATGTATCTGCATAACTGAACGGTTGTTGCAAATGTGTGAGAGAAAGCAGTATATGTTTCATTGGTTAATTTTCCATGAGTAGGCAATTCATGCCAGGTATCAAGATATGTTTTCAAATTTTCAAGAAACACATGTTTGGAGTCAGTAGGTCCAGTGATTGGGCTAGAATTATCATCTAATGTATATTTGTCTTTCATGGGATGCTGTACATTAGAAACTGTCCACCATTTAATGATTAATTTCAAAAACTGAATAGTGCCATCATAAATCTCAAACCCCTGACTTTTCAAAATTTCTAGTGCTGCCACATTTTTAGAATCAAAAACACTGAGAGAACTCAATAGAAGTTGGATATACTGCCTTTCTCACTAGCTTTGGGGCAAGTTTCAACAGTTTATTTTTCTCAGAATGAAATAGGTTCCTCAAATCTGAAAACTTTGCTTCACTGACAGTATTTTCACATGCAGCATTCCCTTCATCACTGTGTAGAAAGGTATTGATGAAAGCAAATGTATCCTCAATATTTGGCATTATGAAGGATTCATTTTTTCCATTCAACCAGTAATTTCTGATACACTTAAGCAAGTGCACATTATTGCTACTATGGTTATCTGTTACCAGGCATATAACATCATACTGAAGCTCATGCATTAACTATAATACATCAATTGTCATTTTCAGTACTGTATAAGAATTAACATTTTTGACAGGAAAGAGAGCTATTACTTCTTTATAATCAGAATGTAAAGATGATGCTATAAAAAACTGCATTGTACCTTCTGTTGTATGGAGTATTTGTATGGAGTGTAGCCATGTAGTGAAGTGAAACATGGACGATAAATAGTTTAGACAAGAAGAGAATAGAAGCTTTCAAAATGTGGTGCTACAGAAGAATGATGAAGATTTGATGGGTAGATCACATAACTAATGATGAGGTATTGAATAGGTTTGGGAAGAAGAGAAGTTTGTGGAACAACTTGACTAGAAGAAGGGATCGGTTGGTAGGACATGTTCTGAGGCATCAAGGGATCACCAGTTTAGTATTGGAGGGCAGTGTGGAGGGTGAAAACCGTAGAGGGAGACCAAAAGATGAATACACTAAGCAGATTCAGAAGGATGTAGGTTGCAGTAGGTATTGGGAGATGAAGAAGCTTGCATAGGATAGAGTAGCATGGCACAACAACAATCTGCTGTTGTAGTATCTGAAGTACTCTCAGCAACAACCAAGTATCTTTCCTACATTATAAGAGAATTTTGAATTAACATAAACTTCATCTAGCATCACTGAAATTACCTTGTCACTTTCCTGAAGAAATTTATTTTTTTCCCTCAAAAAAGCTACCTGTGATGGATCAATACAAGGTTTATTTGGACCCATTTTGCATAGAAACTGCCTTAAATAGACAGGATGAGGTAATGTTAACACATTTGTTTTTCTCAAGCGATGGTAGGCACAGGAAATGAAAAGCAAATGGTTGCTGCCCATATCAAAAGCTCAGTAGAATATCTACTTTGCTTTGTTATTGCAAGTTGTAATTGCTCAAAAACAAATTCTATTTTAGGTGCTATTTCAGTGCCAAAATCACTACCAACTTTCAGTGCTTGTTTGAGAACATTGACTAAAATTATAATCTTGTCAATGGTGCCAGTTGAGTTATCTGTGAAACCATTTAGGTGAATCACCAGATTATGAAATTTCGTCCACTTTTCACATTTCAATTTCTCTTCCTCCCCAGACTGTAGATTCCATTTCAAAGCTTCTCTAGGCAAACACACATTTTTGTGAAACACTTTTACTTCCAAGGAACTTGATATCTTGCAGCACACTGAAACTTATGGCACATCACTGACTGAATCATCCTTTAATTTAATGAAAGATATGTAGTCATCCTTTACTAAAATTGTAAACAGACAAACATCCTTTTCTGCACTTCGCTTTTAAAACGCTGAAAATCAGGTATATTGTTATTTTCTCACCACTTAGTGAAACTACATTCATCACGTTCCGGTAGCTGTTGAACACGATCTTCAGGATTCCTCCTTTCCTTAGGAACTGGTACAGTGTGATAAGAAGGTTGGATAGTTGGAATTGCATCATTTCTTAGTTTAGGTATTTTTCGTGGCACACGTATTGGTTCACTATTTTCCACAGGAAAAATGTCTTCCCTGACCACAAACTTAGGTTCAAAATGCTTAATGCATATCACAGCTTTATCGTTCAGTTCAGAATTATCTCTATGAATTAGTTTAATCCGTTTGTTTCTCAATGCTGTTTCCTTGAGAAACTTAAATGTTGAGGTATCGTATGTTTTACCGTAATTGGATTTACATCCTGGTACACAACAGCTACGACCCATCGCAAGAACAGTTTACACTTTAAATTATGCTGATTTACTACAGAATCTACAAAATAAATACTAGCGTAGCACTTTTGACGACATTCACAACATATAGCATAAATAACAGCTAGTAATAAATGCTTTCACTTCTCTTGAACGTCACGTATACATCGTTACACACACACGTTATGGAAACACAAGCACACTGGTTTGTTTCCCCCACAACTGCTGCCATATTGTCAGCTATCGATATATGCCTTAAGGTATGATTTATTGTAGGTGGCTTGGTTCTGTATCCTTTTTGGCTGCAAAGTTTATTTATATCGTTGCTAGTTGAAGACTTACAACGATCCCAATTTTTCTCTATACTCTGTTTATATTGTATAAAATTCTCATCCTGATAACTTTTGAACTTTGACCTTCAGAATTTTCAAACGAAACTGAGGATACATAGTGGCCTCAGAAGTGTGTGTTTATAATTTCTGTACTTTTGATAAATTACAGTATCGTAGTGAAAGTTGGTACAATTTCATGATTACTTAAATCAAATGTAGTGCTGTCATTTTAGCTTTGTAGATTATATACTAAGGTATAGTTCAATTAACTAATTTATATAGTTTTTGGCACAGGTTGATTTTTACTTAATAATTCAAAAACTGAAAGAGGTATCTTCATGGAATCTTCTACTATATGTTTTTATGATGAACTGAACCTAATTCCAAAGGTACAACTCTCTAACTTCAGTATTACGCACTTTGAAGATTTTGAAAGAAGTGGAATAAAAAAGTTTTTAAGAAGTAGCTTCACTAAAACCTCTTACAGAATATTTTTATAATCCAGTGAACCTAACTGCAAAAGTACAACTTTCTAAGTTTAATATTTCATGCTTTTAGGATTTCAGAAAAACTTTATTTTTCAAGAAACTGGTTATAGATCATATTGAGTGTCAGAACCTTTGTCATTCAGTTAGTTTTTCATAATGTGGCCGAGTTTTGTAACAATACTGAAACATTTAACTTCATTCTGATTATTCATAGCTTACATCATGCAGTGTCATCTTGACCTTGGCCGAATGATGTGATGATAAGTGCTTGCTTCCCCACATTACCCCTTACTCTATTTTGTGATAATATTTTTAGAACAAAATCAAATTTTTAAAGCAAGTATTTACTAAGAACTGATATCTCCACTTGAATCTATTATCAGTAAAGTTTTCTAACTCCTCAATATGTGTATGAGGCAGTTATGTATATACATCAAAATGCAAATCCATGTGTCATTACTAATATATACATAAAGTGAGAGATAGTTCTACACCTTTTTTCAGTTTACTCGTATTTCACATTAAGATAATATTGGGTTTGAAAAAAGTATGTGGCTTTGTTATTTAATGTACCTAAAAGAAAAGAAACAATTAATCCTGCACCCACATAACTTTGGTACTCACTTGACAAGGTTAGAGGTCGCAGGCACTATGGCGAGTATACCACCATCACTCACTAATCACTTTGGGTAAAGGGGGGAGTCACCAGGATGAGCATTCTTCTCAGCACTCCAGTTCTATACAAGGTAAAGGCGAATAGTCACTTGGTTTCCGTTCAATACTGTCCCCACACAGCTCACAGTCTGCAATAATATGATACCTCCATGTCCACAGGGAACAGATGACAGTCTCACCCACTGTTCTTTTACTACGCTAGTGGAAGATAAAATAAATTCTAATTTCATTTTCTCCAATGTACGTGTATGTTTAATATGATAGATATCAGCAGAAAGAATGTTTCTTTCAAAATAAATAAATTTTTCAAGATAGTTAGTTACAGTACATCGTTCTTAAAATATGTGAAGATACCGAAGCGATCTTAATTTCTTTTTTATTGCAGTGCCTGTACTCTGCTCTCTACAAAATTAGTGAATTTATTCTAACAAGTTTACATCGATATTGAGTTTGTCATATTTTGGCTAGTTTGCATTAAATTATTCTTACAATAGTTGTTCCATTATTTTGTAAAGTTAAATAATCTCAGCGAGCTTTTATGTAAGCATGGCTCATTAGCATACGGATTAACTTACTATGAAAGTTATTTATTTTTCCACAGCTGCTTTGCATTTTCGTTACCTTTGTTAAAAAGATGTTCAGTTACATTCACATTTCTCAATAATGTACATTTTATGTGCTTATAGTGCAGTCTGTGCTTTAAATGGCCACTTTCTTGATGCAAGTATACGCGTTTTTAAAACACTTTGTCAAACGTGAGGAAAAAAAAAATCGAAACTGCTGTTCATTTCCATTTCTACACTGATTACATCAGCCTACTGACCCTATTACACCTCATTTCTCCGAATGCGTCATCCTAATGACCTCTATTTCCATTCTGTTACACTAGCCTGCTGACCTACTTACACAGATTTCTGGCAAGAGCAACACTCCACTTCCCCACATGTCCTTCAAATAGTAGCAAAGACACTTTTGCTTACCTCTATATGGAATAACCTTACGAAATTCTCTCAACTACAGACGTCATGTCAACCAACTGAAAATACGATTTTACTCAGATTCCATTTCTTAGGCTTTAGAAAACTTCATCTTTCACTATGCTTCCTGCAAAGTATATAAATATTTTCCTACTAACCATTATGTTAAGATGTTACATCCCATATTTCCTACTACCGTTTCTGCTGTTGTCTAAAGTCACAGTATTTCAATGAACATCTTAAATTTGATTATTGCAAACTTCCCTCTCGTGTTTGGTATGTCACAATTCAGGTATGTCCAGATCAGTGAATAATCATTAATGCTAAGAAGATTCTTACTCATTAATAGATTATGTATATTATGTGCTTGTATCACACTTACTCACTATGGACAGAAAACTCTACTCCGCTAATAGGAAAGATAAGAAAAAGGAACGGCACCTTAAAGGAAGCAAGATGTCATCCTACTTGAATTGCACAGTTCGGCAGATAGTGTACCTACCAAAGAGTGGCAGATACCCTAGAGGCACTAGTTACTTAGCTCCAAATATCTTTATATCTACAATATTTTTCTTTCTAATATTTTGGATACTCCAGCCTGTAAGCATTTGCATGTGGTTTACCTATTATTCTGAAAGATCCTTGGGATACATGCATGAGTTTACTGGTTTTAGCTGAAATCTTCTTGGATATTTCTTTTGCCTTTGACTAGTTCAACACTCCGTAAACTAGAGCTGATTTTCCTTCATCGGCCGGCCGGAGTGGCCGAGCGGTTCTAGGCGCTACAGTCTGGAACCGCGCGACCGTTGCGGTCGCAGGTTCGAATCCTGCCTGGGGCATGGATGTGTGTGACGTCCTTAGGTTAGTTAGGTTTAAGTAGTTCTAAGTTCTAGGGGACTGATGATCTCAGCAGTTAAGTCCCATAGTGCTCAGAGCCATTTGAACCATTTTTTCCTTCATCGACATCTTTTTTTTGTGCAATGTTCTTTTACGAATATTTGCTCTCACACTTATTTTCTGTTCATCCAGGGAGATTTTAGTCATAACTGGAAAATCAGCCATATTTTGAAAAGTGGAAAGCCATGTCACATGGCCTTTTCACTTAAACAAAGGACGACTCAGTGATTAGAGGGTAATAACAGTGTAGAATATGATAACAAGCTTTTATTAAAATAAATTAGATTACTGTGACTGTATGTACTCAACTCTTACTAGCTTCATATAATTATATTTAACGAGGTGCAGGTCCCCCTTGTTTTTTATATGCTTTCTGTTAGTTTGTGGAAACGCAGCACACTGGATCTGGGACAGACAGGATAGTGAATGAAATGAAACTAAGGGCCCTTTGACATCGGCCCAGACAGGAAGCCTCTGATGTTCTCCCACGAAAGGTGGCATACTGGGCCAGCCACAGGGGGTGTCAGCAGTTGTGCATTTTACAACCGAGCCCTGCCTTGTGGCTGAACTGAGGCCAGGAAGGGACACTCTCACTGCGTGGGCGGCGCTTTCTTGTGTTTTGAAGAGTGCCTTCAGGAGAAAACAGTATTACACTTTTCAAATAAATATGGGTTGCAGAGAAATAATGGCCTGGCCTTGGGTGTAGCTTTTTACTTTTAAAGGACCCTCAATGCAGGCTAGTGGCTGGGCACAAAAACGTGGGAGATCCTTGTGCTCTAAGTAATGTCGTCATTGACTGGCTGAACGTTCATATTCTGTGGATTACAGGCATGTCCAGTTTAGCATGAAGAAACAGCAGGGATTAAGATTCAGCTAGGAAAACATGAGTTCATTTGGAGGCAGGGAAGCATGCACATCTGCTGCACACCGTAGTAAGAGTTCAGTGGGAGGTAGGGAAGCGTGCACATCTTAACAGATTGGTCTAAAGTTGGTGCTAACGGACATATCATTCTCATTCTCTTCAGCAGAGACACACCCACGATAGTGGTGTCCTGCTCAGCTGTTTCTGAATATGTTGAGAATAACTGGCAGCACTGGCATTGTAGGGCAACTCTCGGTCCACACCTGCTGATGTCATTGTAATCATCTGTCTTTAAGTCCAGCATTGCTTTAGTGGATGTATGAGTTGTTCAATATAACTATCAGGCCAACAGTCACTGCATTCATTTGAAAAAGTTCAAGTACAATTTTCAGAGTGTCAGTTGCATCAAAGTGGCATGTTTCTTGTTGTTTCAGGTAACACTGAAAAACTGATAAATTTGCTGGTATGAATTTACACATGGAGGTACCAGTTGATATCAATCGATGATCTTTCTTCGTCTGACCAGTTTAACATGTGTTTAAATTGATAAATTACTATGTTATCCCGAATCTTGTTCCTGTTAACACCTCCCTTTCATACCAAATTTATTTCTTTGTAATTTTCCACTTTATGATCCATAGCTAATACCATAAATTATTTACATTATTTATTCTGTTGTGCTCACCAATTGTAGCTTGGTTCTTCAAGGCATGTTCAGCTCTTAATTAATTTTTTGGGGCAGAGTAAACACTTTTGCACGCAACTGGTTTTACAAAAATTGGCGACCCTGCGAGGATAACATGTCGCAGTAAAACTCAAATGACATTTTTACCATTCACTCCTTTTTACATCCAGCCAATGGCCTCGAATCAGAGGGCCTCTGAAAGTAGAAAGCTGTGCCCAAGGCTAGGCCATTATTTTCCTGCAAGCTGTGTTGCTTTCGTAAAGTGTAAGTTTGTTATCTCCTGAAAGCACTCTTCAGAACATGAGAAATCGCTGGTCACCTACTGGCAGTCCGTTTTCTGACCTCTGCTCGGCTGTAAGGAAGGGCTCACGTGTAGAGTGCACAGTGGCTAGCACCACCCACGGCTGGCCCGGCATGCCGACTTTCGTGGACATAACCCAGAAGCTGTCCTGCTAGGCCACTGTCGGAGGGCCACTTCTTTCATTGCTTTCTGCCTTGCCTGGCCTGTATCCAATGTATTTCATGTTTCCATGCACTCACAGAAAGCATAGATAAAACAAGGAGGACCTGCACCATTTTAAATATAATCTTATCAAGTTAATAAGGGCTCAGTACGTACAGTCAATTTATTTTAATAAAACATTGCTAATATATTATGTACCACTTTTATCCTCTGATTACTGAGTCTTCCTGAGATTAAATGCATGTGGAATGGTTTGCCGCTTCTCAACTTGAAACGATATTATGATTTCTGACTGAAGGCGCAAATCCTCACAAGGATCAAATCTTATTACATCATGTTTGAATTTGTTGGTGATATCTGCGAAGTTTATTATACAATTAGCCCATATGGGACTCTTGTCTTGCAAAACAGGTTGGACGTAATAAGTTTAAAGCACGCATAATCCTCTCACTCATATTGCCTTTAAGGAAATACGTCGAGACTTTTGTGTCAAATCCCAGCATTCTTCAAACTTGTATTGAATCTGCCTGATACAGATTGTGAACCCTTATCCAATAAGAGATTTTCAGGATTGCCTATGTTTACAAAACAGTCATTTTCCAATTTGCCTACCAGAGTTCTAGCTTCTGCTCTTTTTATTGGATAAAATTTCACATATTTATTGAAACCATCAACCAATACAAAAACATTAGTACATCCTTCTATAGGGGCGAGAAGGGGGGCAAATAGATCAGTTGCCAGTAATTCTAAGGATTCGCGTGGTTGAACAGTGTGAGTGTTCCCTTGCGCTATGCTACTTACTGCAATTATCTTCTGACATGCACCACATGAAGCCGGCCTCTTTCTTACTCTGTGATAAATATTCTCAAAAATCATCTTTTCACTTAGTTTGGCGATGGATTTCTTAGTTCTTTAATGGCCATACCGTAAATGCACATAATCTATCAGCGAGTCTACATTCTGAGATGGGGAACATAGCTTGCATTTTGCTGAATCTATTTTTCTTCTTCAGAACAAATTTCTGTTATGCAGGCAATAGTCCTGGACTGCCTTAGGATAACTGGGGCTCCTAAATGACTTTTTATCATCCTTAGTTGATCGTCATCATACTGCTCTCTCCTTATGCTCTTAAATATTTTCCTTAAGGCGCTTTCACCTGTAATCTCAGGTATAGCAGACGTATGTACTTCATCCTTCTCTGTTAAAGGAATTCCTGATTCTTGGCACAGTCAGCACTTCTCGACAGCCGATCTGCTACCAGATTGTGCTTACCTTGTGTATGTCTGATTTGTTGCTCAAACTGCTGGTGGTATAAAGCCCTCCTTGTTAGTTTTGCATGCCGTAATTTCTGTGGGTCGCAGGGAACTACTCGTGACATGGTTGTTTTATGTACCTCTTTAACTCCCGTTTCCACCCAAAACACTTCTACATCTGTTCTCTAACAATTTGCAAAAGGACTTTCAAAAATCTTGATGATGCAATATCAGACTATTTATCAAACAATGTTTTAGTTCTTCAAAAGCGGGCTGGAATTCTGTAGTCCAAACCCAAGGGATACCCTTTCTTCAGTAGGTGCGTTAAATGACTGATCACCTAAAAAACTTCAGCAGAATCCGAATAATCCATACATAGATCTGAGTTGCGTTTTGTTCCTAGGTGCCTCAAACGTCTCAGTAACTGCAAGCTTGGCAAGATGTGGCAAAAAATTTCATTTGTCTGTAACACACTCGATCTTTTCTAGCTTTATCCCTAAGCCTCCCTCTTCTATTGCCAACAGCGCCCTATCTAGTAGACTAATACATTCTTCCGATGTCTGATTGTCCAATAGTATATCGACTACATAAACTGTGAGCTGCTTTAAGAGTCCTTTCCCCAATACATGAACCACTACTCTTACACAAGCACATACAAAATTATTTAATCCAAGAGGATAACTCTATATTGGTAACACACTCTCTCGTATAAAAAGACCGTATATTTACGAGTTTCTGTTGTTAAAGGCAGATTACAGTATCCACACATTCATTCATTGAAGTGAGACACTTAACCCTTTAGAATTTTCGCTGTAACTTTTCCGCATTTTGGGGATGGTCACTCACTCTCATTATGATTTCACTTAACCAGTGGCGTTGAACTCCAATCTAGTATTACTGTCAGGTTTAGGTACGGGATTATTAAAGCTACTCACTGCTTGTTCAGTCAGCTCCTCCCTCCCCAGTCTGACATACGTTAGGTTTCTTTTTTGACTGCTTGCTTCCTAGCAACATGTATATGGCAAGATTTTTGAAAAAGACTTGCCCAGGTTTTACATTTAAATGACACTCATAACCTTTCATGAGACCTGGCGTAAACAAAAATAAATTGTGATGCTTGGTTAACACTTTCCATAACTCTGCCCTTTTCTTATAGTAAATCTGTTCAGTTGACAGTGTTTTAGCCTCTGTTTCTCCGGAGGTATTTTGTCTTCATCGTCAGCATCGTGCATAATTCCACTGAATTCCGTATATTATGTAAGTACCCCTCATTTTTCATTATTCTAATGACCTGATCTGTCTCCTTATCAATAAAAACATGCTTTGCGATGAAAGGCGCAGTGATAATTTAAAAGTTTGCCAAAGTTAATACTACTTGGATCTGATCGAAGTCAATCTTTCCTTGGTACTTTGATAAGAAATCGGTGCCAGTTAATATACCCACACTTCTACATCTACATCTACATCTACATACATACTCCGCAATCCACCATACGGTGCGTGGCGGAGGGTACCTCTTACCACAACTAGCATCTTCTCTCCCTATTCCACTCCCAAACAGAACGAGGGAAAAATGACTGCCTATATGCCTCTGTACGAGCCCTAATCTCTCTTATCTTATCTTTGTGGTATTTTCGAGAAATATAATTTGGCAGCAGTAAAATTGTACTGCAGTCAGCCGCAAATGCTGGTTCTCTAAATTTCCTCAGTGGCGATTCACGAAAAGAACGCCTCCTTTCCTCTATAGGTTCCCACCCGAGTTCCTGAAGCATTTCTGTAACACTCGAGTGATGATCAGACCTACCAGTAACAAATCTAGCAGCCCGCCTCTGAATTGCTTCTATGCCCTCCCTCAATCCGACCTGATAGGGATCCCAAACGCTCGAGCAGTACTCAAGAATAGGTCGTATTAGTGTTTTATAACCGGTCTCCTTTACAGATATCCTCCTACAGTCACTCAACGACGACACCTTCCCGTACACCACAGCATCACCAGCAAACAGCCGCACATTGCTATCCACCCTATCCAAAAGATCATTTATGTAGATAGAAAACAACAGCGGACCTACCACACTTCCCTGGGGCACTCCAGATGATACCCTCACCTCCGACGAACACTCACCATCGAGAACAACGTACTGGGTTCTATTACTTAAGAAGTCTTCGAGCCACTCACATACTTGGGAACCAATCCCATATGCTCGTACCTTAGTTAGGAGTCTGCAGTGGGGCAACGAGTCAAACGCTTTCCGGAAGTCAAGGAATATGGCATCCGTCTGATACCCTTCATCCATGGTTCGCAAGATATCATGTGAAAACAGGGCGAGTTGCGTTTCGCAGGAGCGATGCTTTTTAAAGCCGTGGTGATGCATGGACAGCAACTTCTCTGTCTCAAGGAAATTCATTATAGTTGAACTGAGAATGTGTTCGAGAATCCTGTAACAAACCGATGTTAAGGATATTGGTCTGTAATTTTGAGACTCCGTCCTTCTACCCTTCTTATATACAGGCATCACCTGCCCTTTTTTCCAGTCGCTCGGGACTTTATGTTGGGAAAGAGATTCGCGATAAATGCAAGCTAGGTAAGGAGCCAATGCAGTAGAGTACTCTCTGTCAAACCGAATTGGAATCCCATCAGGACCTGTCGATTTATTTATTTTCAACCCATTCAGCTGCTTCACAACCCCAGGGATGTCTATCACTATGTCCTCCATACGGGAATCTGTGCGAGACTCAAACGGCGGTATGTTTGTACGATCCTCCTGCGTGAAAGATTTCTCAAATGCTAAATTTAAAATTTCAGCTTTTGTTTTGCTGTCTTCCGTTGCCAGGCCAGAGTGATCAGTGAGTGACTGGACGGAAGCCTTCGATCCGATTACCGATTTTACGTAAGACCAGAGTTTCCTTGTGTTTTCAGCAAGATCTTTTGCTAAGGTTTGACGGTGGTAGTGGTTGAATGCTTCGCGCATCGCTCTTTTTACAGCAGCAAGAATCTCTACTAACTTTTGCCTGTCCTCATTCTCCCGATCTTTCATGTACCGTGTGTGCAACTGCCTTTGCTTCCTGAGCATTCTCCGAATTGCGCTGTTAAACCACGGTGGTATTTTCCGTCCGTAACCCACTTTTTCGGCACATTCTTGTCCAATGCGTGATTTACAATGTGTTTAAAATTTGCCCATAATTCTTCCACGTCTATCATACCGGAAGTAAATGAAGTCGATTCATTTACTAAGTGGGATGCTAACAACTGCTTTTCTGCTCTTTCTAGTAAGAATACTCTCCTAGTCTTCTTGACTTACTTTTTAACTTTCGTAACCACAGTCGTAATGCCAACATCATGATCACTAATCCCTGTCTCAACACTGACACCGTCGATGAGGTCTGGTCTGTTCGTGGCTACCAGATCTAAAATATTTCCATTACGCGTCGGCTGTCGATTTAGCTGCTCAAGACAGTTTTTTCGGATAATGTGTTCATAAGTAATTCACACGTCGGCTTTCCTGTACCACCTGTAATGAATCCATAGACATCCCAGTCAATACTAGGTAGGCTGTAGTCGCCTCCTACTAATATAGCATGATCCAGGTACTTCTGCGATACATAATGTAGACTCCCTTTGAATGATTCTAGAACTGTCACGGTGGAACCTGTTGGCCGGTAATAACACCCAACAATTAACTTTATGTCCCCTAGCCCTGTTAAACGTGTCCAGATAACTTCACAACCACACTCTACTTCGACCTCAGTAGACTCAATATTTTTGTCAACTGCAATGAAGACACCACCTCCTACGGTGCCTAATCTGTCTTTCCGATACACGTTCCAACCCCCACTAAATATTTCAGAACTTCCTATCTCAGGGTTCAGCCAGGTCTCAGTCCCGAGAATAATTTGTGCGCCACACGCTTCCTGGAGAGCAGTAAATTCAGGAACTTTATTCCGAACACTGAAAATTTATTGCTAATATCTTGATAGCCGAAGTGTCTTTACACTGAGCGCGTCCTGATTTCCCTGCCTGCACGTCGACTGGTGAGTGTTCATCAGGACCCCTCGCACTACTGCCTAGCCTAAAAAAAACCCATTTGCACGCCACAAGTTCTCCGCTACCCGAGTAGCCGCTTCCTTTGTGTAGTGCACCCCTGACCTATCTAAGGGCGTCCTACAATTCCCCACCCAATAGCGCAAGCCTAGAAATCTGCAGCCAAGACCGTCACAAGAGTCGACGAAGCCTCTGGTTGAGACCCTCCACTCGGCTCCAAACCAAAGGACCCCGATCCACACTTAAAACTAACACAGTTAAACAAAGATCATCAATAATGATTTCTCTTATGCTTTTTGGAATCAATGCTTCTACCTTCACTAGCAGCACCCACTTTTCTTAAACCAGAGACTCTCATTACACTTAAATTATTTTCTGTAGGAATAAAATCAAAGAAAGCCTGGGCCAATGCACTTGCTTCACTGTCACAGTCCAGCAGACAGCACACTGTCACGACTGACAGATTTAATTCTGTAAGCTGGACGAAGTGGCCGTGCGGTTCTAGGCGCTGCAGTCAGGAACCGCGAGACCGCTACTGTCGCAGGTTCGAATCCTGCCTCGGGCATGGATGTGTGTGATGTCCTTAGGTTAGTTAGGTTTCAATAGTTCTAAGTTCTAGGGGAGTAATGACCTCAGAAATTGAGTCCCACAGTGCTCAGAGCCATTTGAACCATTTTTAATTCTGTAATAGAGTGGCTTATTCTACTGCATGCAAGTGCCTCATGAAAATCGCGAAGGAAATCTTTTTCAGTCTGTTTCCGGCTAAAATAATATCTTTAAGTTGCAATTACATGTACACATAGATCACTGGTGTAAGGAGGGCAGTTATCTGTAATAATGTCGAAACTGTACACCTTACTTAATCACTGGCTCCTGGAACATACAAAGCCGAGCGTGCCTTCTCTCTGTGAAAGCATTACCTGGTTGTGTAATAACAACAATACCCCACTGCTAGCGGTCACGCACCGTCTTGGGATGGCGAGTGAAGTCGGTGTTGAGCTTCCGCAGGTCCGCGCGCAGCCGCGCCGCGAATAAGAATGTGCAGAATTTGATAGCAAGTGTTCCGACCGTTTGTGCAAGTAAAGTATTTAATTTATTTCGCGGAAAGTCAGTTGTGAGTAATTAAGACAACCGTAAGTCGATACAGTGTCATATTGGAAAATCAGTAATTGTTGTGGAGAAAGGTTGTGTTTAAGAATCAGTTATTGTGGTAGAGAAACGTTGATAGTAGAACGTAAATGAAAATGCTTCGTGATCAGTGACTGCATGTTTAATTAAATGTGAAAACGCAACTTAGCAACGGTTACTTCAGCGTGAATGCGAAACCAACAATGGGGTTAAACGAGACTGGATGACAGCATGCATTGTTAGGGAAGTGTGTTATATGCAAAAGGATTTTGAGTTGCACGATAAATCAGTCTAATCTAAAAGCCGTAAATTCAACTACATATGTGAGAATTACAATTACGGGCAACTTAAACTGGGAGCATCACACAGATAATGTTGTGGGGAAGGCTAACCAAAGACTGCGTTTTATTGGTATGACAGAAAATGTAACAGATCTACTAAAGAGACTGCCTACGTTACGCTTGTCCGTCCTCTTTTAGAATACTGCTGCGCGATGTGGGGTCCTTACCAGACCGGATTCACGGAGTACATCGACGAAGTCCAAAGAAGGCCAGCACATTTTATATAAAAGCGAAGTAGGGGAGAGAGTGTCATGTCACTAAAATGATACAGGATCCGAGGTGGACATCATTAAAACAATGGCGTTTTTCGTTGCGGCAGAATCTTCTCAAGATATTTCAATCATCAGTTTTCTCCTCTGAATGCGTAAATTTTTGTTGACACCGATCTGCATAGGGAGAAACGATCACTATAAGAAAATAAAGGAAGAGCTCGCACGGAAAAATATACGTGTTTGTTTTTTCTGCGCGCTGTACGAAACTGGAGTAATAGAGTATTAATGTGAAGGTGGTTTGATGAACCCTCTGCCAAGCACTTAAATGTGATATGTAGAGTATCCATGTAGATGTAGATGAACAGTAAACACAAATAATTTCACTTGTACTGTTCCTGTGTCAAAGTGACAATTTTCATTCTTTAAATAAATACCTTCGGTATTTGCAATCTACAGGGTGATCTAAAATTCCCCTTACAAAGTCTAGGACTTATAGAGGAGGCTGAGGAGATGATGTTCTGAATTGGAACCGATGTCCGGAAACGTACTTTTTCCGTGCCACAACCACTTAAAAACACGATGGTAACGCAACCAGTTTTACAAGTTATTTATTAGGAGCGACCCAGTACATCACATTTTTTATACTGAAGAGCTAAAGAAACTGGTACACCTGCCTAATACCGTGTACGGCCTCCGCAAACAAGCAAAAGTAACGCAACACGACGTGGCATTAACTCGACTAATGTCTGAAGTAGTGCTGGAGGGAATTGACACCATGAAACCTGCAGGGCTCTCCATAAATCTTGGAGATTTCTTCTGAACAGAAGTTGCAAGGCATCCCAGATATCATCAATAATGTTCACGTCTGGGGAGTTTAGTGGCCAGCGGCAGTGTTGAAACTCAGACGATTGTTCCTGGAGCCACTCTGTAGGAATTTTGGACGTGTGGGGTGTCGCATTGTCCTGCTGGAATTGCCCAAGTCCGTCGGATTGCACAATGGACGTGACTGGATGCAGGCGCTCAGAAAGGATGCTTATGTACGTGTCATCTGCCAGAGATGTATCTAGATGTATTAGGGATTCCATATCACTCCAACTGCTCACGCTCCACACCATTATTGAGCCTCCACCTGCTTGAACAGTCCCCTTCTGACATACAGGGTCCATGGATTATGAGGTTGTCTCCAGACCCTTAGACGTCCATCCGCTCGATCCAATTTGAAAGGTGACTCGTCCGACTAGGCAACATGTTTCCACTGTCGTGCATTCATCGCCTCCGAAAGTCCATATCAGTGATGATGTTTCGTTGAATGATTCGCACGCTGACACTTGCTGATGGCCCAGCACTGAAATCTGCAGCAATTTGCGTAAGGGTTGCACTTCTGTCACGTTGAACGATTCTCTTCAAATGTCGTTGGTCCCGTTCCTGCAGCGATGTCGGAGATATGTTGTTTTACCGGATTCCTGATATTCACGGAATAGACCATAAAATGGTCGTGCAGGAAAATCCCCACTTCACCGCTAGCTCAGAGATGCCGTGACCCATCGCTGGTGCACTGACTACAACGCCATGTTCAAACTCACTTAAATCTTGATAACCTGCCATTGTAGCAACAGTAACCGATCTAACAACTGCGTCAGACACAGGCGTTGTCGACCGCAGTTTCTTTGGTGCTTCTGTGTACAATTCCATTCATTAATGACCAAAGATACAAAAAGGATATTTAATCAGTTTTTACAAACACTGTTGTTTACAGTTAAACCGTTATCGTTCTTTTCAAAGAAGGATTAACATTCTGATCCACTACAAGTAAGATTCATGTGATGACTCCACTGGACCTACGAATGATATGATACACACGCTCTATCACACCTGGTGTCTGCAGTGCATCCTGCAGTGACCACAACTCGTGCCACCTGGTCTTCTTCCGTCTCTACAGGAGTCTCACAAATCAAAGTCTTCATTCGACCCCAGAGGAAAGAGTCCAATGGATTCAAATCCGGTGACTGTGGAGGCCACGCGATTGGACCACCTCGGCACGTCCGTCTGTGTCCGAATCGTTTTCCACATGTTTCCGAACATTATGTGAAGAAGTGAGCGGATGCCTTCATCCTGTGTCTTGACGGACGTTTAATGGCACAGAATCTAACAACACGGGAATGCTTGTTGTAGCAACGTCAAGCAGATGGGACTCGTGGGCTTGGGTGGAGGAATGTGCGGTCCAATCAGATGACCATCCAGAATACCTGCTCACACATTGATTGTTGGAATCCCTGAACATGCGTGGCATGTGTGGTTTCGTCCATCCAGACATAGCTGTTTCGAGAATTGAGAACACAATCTCTAGTAAGTTTACGTTCATCTGAGAAGAGAACGCGCCGTGGAAATACTAGGGGCTCTTTGATACAGCCACACAGAACTCAACGCGTGGCTCAAATGGCTCTGAGCACTATGCGACTTAACTTCTGAGGTCATCAGTAGCCTAGAACTTAGAACTAATTAAACCTAACTAACCTAAGGACATCACACACATCCATGCCCGAGGCAGGATTCGAACCTGCGACCGTAGCGGCTCCAGACTGTAGCGCCTAGAACCGCACGGCCACTCCGGCCGGCCAACGCGTGGTCCAAAATCGGCTTGTATTAGTGACTGTATCCTTTGGAGGTGGTTTGGACGTAGTTGTTGGTCATGCTAAGCAAACCAGACGGTGCTGGGAGCAACATCCATTGCACGTGCAATTTCTCGTATGTTCGTTGACTGATTTTCTTCAACGTGATGTAGTACGGCCTTTTCCAATTCAGGTGTGTCGCATCTCCTTGGAGCACCACAGTCACGCCTTCTGATGGGAAAGGTACCCATTCTCGAAGCCGCTGCGTAATTGTGGCGAAATGGGTATGCGATCGAGTCGGACGGTTTGGAGAACGATCTTGAGGAAGGTGACGAGCAGCTCGTCCTTTACCATGAGCTTCGCCATACAGAAGGATCACGTCGGTGTATTCTGCAAACATAACATGTACTCATCTTTGTTGCTGTAACACTCACAGACACTTGAATGACGTTCGAACCAGGTCAGAGAGGTAGGATAGACATCAAATGAAATTATCCAATTCGACGTAAGCAACCACCACCATGGCTATCCTCTTGCGACTTAGCAAACATGCTTTTAGTCGGTTGGGCATGGGTTCCAGCTCAAAAAATTGTGTACTCAATCTCCTCTACAAGTTCTAGGAGTTTGTAAGGGCGATATTAGAGTATCTTGTTTAAGGCACACGTATTCTTATGAGACACTTGGTCAGGTTATTTTCGTAAAGAAGCATGATCCCTATATCAAGCTTCCCTACTTGAATCCGATAGACTGAAAGCAGCAAAAAGAAACAAAGAAAGATATTTAATGCACACAGAAGGCGCTTTACGGCGGAATCATCAGTAATCACATTTTCAGCTGCCATTTTAACCTGTCCATCAATTTCGGGTTGAAGTATTTGACGACTTCTTCTATCTTTGTTTGCTGCACAGCAGCTAAGCCTTTCGAGCAACTTCGTTTCTTCAAATCGTCGCTACATAAATTATCTACTTCTTTTGACAAACTATCACAGCTCATAGGTTCCTCAACCGTGTTATACTTGCTACTCCCTTCATCTGCTAACTACTCCTCTTCAAAACTTTGCAATTCTGAATCTACTTCCTCCAGAGGAAACCTAGCCTACAGATTTCCATGATCATCATAAATATAAGCACTTACCTCAACTTCGCTACCACCTTTTATAAATGAACTGGTTGCCTCTTTCCTATTACTTGTACTTTTTGACCTTATTCCGCTTTCTAGCGTGTCCAAAACGCTTTCTGTAAGATAATCCGTATGTTTGAACAAATTATCGGTACTGGTAGTTGCTATCGAAACATCATACATTCCATGAATTTGTGAGTGTCGGTACCTTTGGTCTGTTCGTCAGTTATTGGCTTCGTTAGTCACTCCTGCTGCTGGGCGCCAGTTTCCTCATAAACGGGAATTAGTTTTCCCCATGGGGTCTATTGCTGTCGTTAATTACATTTTCAGACCGGAGTGCATTTTGCTCTCCAGTCTGTCTCAACTATTAATTCTCTACACGTCTGTTTTCGTCATAATTTTGAAAACGTGATGACTGTCGTCGTCATCTCTCTCTAGCTCTGCCACGATCATTAGATTTCGTTTTTTGAACTTCTAAGCTCCTCACATGTGCATTTCCACCATTTTCATTTCTGTTGTTTTCATTCATATATGACGTCCTAATATTACGCTGTACTTGTTCCTCATTAGCTGCCACTCTCTCTATCCTTTCTAGGCATTCAATGAATCTATATACATTGTCTCTAGTTGCGGAAATGATTCTTTTTGCTAAACCAAATGGAGTTTATCTTATAACCACATTATTAATATTTTCAATTTCATCTTTTCTGTCAGATGCTACAGAAACGAAACTCACTTCCTAGAAAACCCTTTGATAGATTCGCGACCGAAAGTGTACTTTTTACGACTCCAGAATTCCCTTAATGCGTCATTTTATTTATTATGTGACCAGTATTACATGAGAAGGCGGATGTGAATTCATTAAGTGTTTTACTAACATCAGCTGATCAACGAAAAGCACCTATCGACAAATAACTTCTAATAAAAGAGATTTTCTCGCATTAAGACCAACCAGGCAGCAACACATCTTCAAAATCGTTCCAGAGCTCTAATGAGTGTGTTGCTTGTCTGGATCAAAAGGCAAAAATTGCACACATCCCATAAAAGCAATTTCAACATAAGCAAAATGTTGTATAGTAATGTTACATAAACTACTAGAGATTATCCTACTTTCTATGTTAAAAATGCTAGAAATTAAATCTTCTACTTGTAGCTCTACTGCTTCAACCTTTTCAGTAATCTTTTTGCAACCAGTTTTTAGCTTTGTCTTCCGTTTGACACGTGTTCATTTTAGTATCTGTTTCTTCAAATTGACAAGAGCTAACTTCTATTCTAGCTGTTTATTCTAATTTTGAATCCCTTGTGAACTTCGCCGAAGTCGGTTTTGAAAATATTATGCAGTTTTGTTAACTGTTGCCCTACTTTGATTCTCAAATCATTATGATTAGAATCAGTTTTAAAAATTTAAACTATCTTCGTCAGATTTTAATTCATTCCTCAGTGAATTAATATTGGATTCGATTCTGTTTTTCAGTTCACTGTTGCCAGGTTCTATCTCATGCGGATTCCATTTTGTTTTGAGAAGTCATCCATGCTGGACTCAAAATTTATTGTGGATTCCTTCAAGTTTTGGAAAACAGTAACTGTATCCAATCTCACGTCCCTACATTTCCAATTTGAATTTTAACCGGCCGACGTGGAAATCCTAGCATTGTTTGACTCCCCTAAATTCCTGAATCATCAAATTCAGTTTCGCTATCTGACTCTTTCACCAGCTATCTTATTACTTTTGAAAAAAACCCATTTTTTATTTTTGTAACTTACGCATCCTCTTCAGAGACTGATTCTAGTTCAATTTTAACTTCGTCCTCTACAGTGGATTTCATCTTTGAATTCCTATCTGTTTTTACCTCATCATCACCAGAAAGTGGTTCTGTTTTAATGTTTACTTCATATTTTTCAGTAGTCTGCTTTTTCGATAGCTGATTAGAAGCAGTTAATAAATATTTTCAGTATTACCTTGTTGGAGTTCTGAGCTCAGTTCCTGTGCTTGAATGTAGGAAAATAATAATGAATTAACGATGAGTACGCCTCCTTACAAGTACACCAATTCTATTTTTATCACTCAAACATGTTTCATCACAGTTGCGTATCTTCAGTGGATTTTTTGTGATTTATTTGACATTGTGTGTGTTCTGTGGCTGCCAACCAAAATCAGCCACTGATCTTAACTGGTACACCACGTCGTCATTGTAGTACTTTGCTAGTCCTTAGCTGTGACAAGTTTGTTTTTATGGATCGAACGTGTTTTTGTATAGTTTAGCTGAAAGTTTTCTCCTGTTCCTTTGTAAATACAGCAGAGTCCCGCTAATCGGAAACCCGGTAAACCGAGCGTTCAGTTAATCCGAACATGAAAATTGTTAGTTTAAGTGTGGAAAACTGTGCGGTAAACTGCTGTACATACACACTATTTTAATTTATACACTACAGTAAACATATATTAGAAAAGTTGGCAAGAAAACATTAGGTTTAAACATTGCATAACAACGAAAGAAAAGCTGTCAAACTTACTAAAATACAGCGGACATATTATCCCTACTTCTCAGATGGCAAAAACTCAGACATTGGTTTTTGGTATAATAAAGACAGACTGTTATAAGACGCATAGTTGCGCCATCGTCTCATAAATATCAAATCAGTAGTTGTAGCAGTGGGCTGTTGATCCAAATAACGTAGCGTGAGGTCAAGGGCTTCTGCAGCGTGACCGTGTGGCACCAACTCTCCTTTTGTCGCTTGCAGGCTCATTGTCACTTCCGTCACAGCAGTCCACTTCTTCTTGAGTCACAGCAGCAACTGAATCAGCGTCAATAAGGTTCTCCGCTGCCATCCATTCATCTACGTCCCCTTTACTAGCTTCTTCACACCTAGGTATTGTTTGTATCATTTGTAGTAGATTTTCCTCTTCATTTTCAACTAGGTTGTCCTGAAATTCAAGAGATGTCCACAGTTTCCTCCACGATTTTCTCAGAGTATTTTCTGAAATATTTTTCCATGCCTCAGCAGCCCAAAAACAACATCCTTCACATTGGTCTTTTTAATTTTGTCCACTAAAGGAATGCTATCATCTTGAATCAGCATTCTTAAAAATTGTCTTGTGTAAATCAGTTTTAATGTTTGCAGTACGCCCTGGTCCATCGGCTGTAGAAGTGGTGTAACATTCGGCGGCAGAAACTTGGCCACAATTTCTCCATCACATAATTCCACAGTGCGCGTTATCGATCAAAAGGATTGCACGGGGAGACAAATGATTTTCCTTAGAAAACCGTCGAGCAGAGGGAACAAAGAGGCCGTGAAACCATTCTTTGAACAGCTTACCATCCGTCCTAGCCTTTTTCTGGTTGCGATAATATACGGGCAGGGACTTCATGTTGCAGTTTTTAAAAGCTCTGGGCCTAGCGGATTTGCCGATCAGCATTAAAGGCAGCTTGCGATTACCAGCAGCGTTGCTGCACGCTAATAAAGTCTCACGATCTTTGCACATTTTAAAACCAGGAGCATGGTCCCCTGCTTTTGATGCCAGGCATTTTGTTGGCTATGCCCTAAAATTAAGGCCAGTCTAGTCAGCGTTAGAAATTTGTTGGGGAGAATACGTTCCCTCTCTTATCATTTTTTCAAACTCACCCAAGTATTCCTTCGCTGCATCATGGTCAGAAGAAAGCTTCTCTCCAGTAATTGTTAGCTGACGGATTCCATGACCTTTTTTGAATCTGTCCAATCAACCCGTACGCGCACTAAAAAATCACCACCATTCATTAACTTGTTCAGGTAAACAGCCTTCTCCTGAACCAGTGCTCCACTCAGAGTAGTTCCCCTTTCTCTTTCTTGCGTAAACCAAAGTAAAAGAGCTTCATCCACTTTATTGTACTGGGACTGTTTCAATGTCTGGCAAATTTCGAGTGTTTTTCCCGAAGGAGTTCCACAGTACTGTTCAAGCTTCACTCTGTTCCTCTTCAAATCGCAAATGGTTGCTTTACCCACACCTAGTTCCGTTGCCAGTTCAGATACATTGTCACCATTGTCTATCCGCTTCAAAGCATTCAGTTTTTCTTTGAGAGTTAACGTTGTATGTTTCCGTTTACTCATGACGAAGACACGTACACCACTACACCCGAGCGAATACAATACAACTGTTACGCGTGCCAGTGATCGATAAACTAACATGTCCAAGCGCTTTGCGAGCCAACTGGCAGTTCACAGGTTTCAGACACTACAAAGGTATCAACAATGCACAACAACAAGGGCAGAAGTGAGTGTGAGCCATTGGTCCCACACTTGTTCCCATATGTTACCTTGGCGGACCTACTTATCTGCGTGGTATACATTCTAGAAACTCGTCACAGTAATTCCGGCTAATCCGAACAAATCGGTAATCCGAACTGGGTCCGGTCCCAATTAGTTCGGATTAACGGGACTGTGCTGTACAGCGTCCCGTCATGTTGCTGAGGCTCGGACACACGTTGCAGTGAAACATGCGTCCAGGCCAAAGCAACGTAACAGTACGCAGAATTTACTAACGAGCAGGAGAAAATGTTCGTCTCAGCTACACAAAAACACGTTTGGCACACAAAAACATACTTGTCACAGCTAAGGACTAGCAAAATACTAGGATGATAACGCTGTGTACTAATTAAGACCTGCAGCTGACTCTGGTTGGCATCCCAGGACACACAAAATGTAAACGAAAGGAAAATAATAATAAAAAAAAACGCTGAGGATACCACAACTGCCGGCTGGTGTGGCCGAGCGGTTCTAGGCGCTACAGTCTGGAACCGCGCGACCGCTACGGTCGCAGGTTCGAATCCTGCCTCGGGCATGGATGTGTGTGATGTCCTGAGGTAGTTCTAAGTTCTAGGGGACTGATGACCTCAGATGTTAAGTCCCATAGTGCTCAGAGACTTTTTTTTTATACCAGAACTGTGGTGAAAAGTGTTTGGCTGATAAAACAAAATAAAAATTTATTTACTTGCAAAAAGGTGGACCCGTCCTCAACTCGTTATTTTTTCAAGTACTTTTGGCTTAATTGTTTGAATTAACGAGCGATGTTGGCGCGGTGTACCAGCAATCCCGTTGCGACAGGTTGCGACGCAGTGCAGGCAGCAGTGCAGCTATGGTGCTGGGTATCGCCTACTACAGTAACACCAAGGGCGCGGCTGGGTGGTGGTGGCGGCGGGGGCGGGGGGCACCGATGAGAGGAGTAGTTCCGTACTGAGGCACCACCGCTTAGAGATCAGAAGCGGAGCGAATACGATTGTAATGTTCCCGCTGTAGTTCCGCGAGTACGACGAGTCTGAGAACTGTGGCGGTGGGGTCGCTTCCTGTTCGTCGACTCATTCTCTCTTACTGAAGCATGGATGAGCGTCAGGCGAGTCATGAATTACTGTTAACAGGTAAGATGTATACAGAATTTTTTTGCTGTAAAGTAGCACTTACACTGCGAAATGACCGACTGTCGGGATTTGATGGTCTTCAACGAAGCTGTGTTTTGTGGGACTGTGGAGGTGTAAGATGAAAATTAATTAATGCAAACTACAGGACTGCAAGCCTGCCCGGCTAGCCGCGCGGTCTAACGCGCTGCTTCCCGAGAGAGAAGGCGCGCCGGTCCCTGGCACGAATCCATCTGGTGGATTAGTGTCGAGGTCCGGTGTGCCAGCCAGCCTGTGGATGGTTTTTAAGGCGGTTTTCCACATGCGTCGACGAATGCGGGCTGTTTCCCCTTACTCCACCGCCGTTACACTATGATGGCGATTGCTGTACGAACACTGCCTCCACATACGCGTACACCATAATTACTCTACCATGCAAGCATTTGGGGTTTCACTCGTCTGAGATGAGACGTTCCATGGGGGGGGGGGGGGGGGGGGGGGGTTCCAGTGGGGGCCGAACTGCACAGTAACCAGCCGGCCGGAGTGGCCGAGCGGCTCTATTATAGGCGCTACAGTCTGGAACTGCGGGACCGCTACGTCGCAGGTTCGAATCCTACCTCGGGCATGGATGTGTGTGATGTCCTTAGGTTAGTTAGGTTTAAGTAGTTCTAAGTTCTAGGGGACTAATGACTTCAGAAGTTAAGCCCCATAGAGCTCAGAGCCATTTGAACCATTTGCACAGTAACCCTGGGTTCGGTGTGGGGCTGTGGTGAGGTGGATAGACTGCTGTGGCCTGTTGTGAGGTTGTGAATCACACAGGGCTATGGCGGGAAGAAGCCTCTCTGTCGTTTCTAGGTCCCCAGTTCAATACACAATACACACACAGAATTGCAAATGTGTTCCGTTAGAGGAGGACTGATACCTATAGTTTGTTTCACTCTTTAACCCACTCTTCAGACGAAAAACAAACAAATGTCGTCCAATGCAAACAAAGTGGTTTTCTTCTTGTTTATTCCACCACCAGCACGAGAAAATATATGTGCTGCGTCAAACTGGGCACATAGCACCGTTACTGTTATATCCCAGTGACCAAAAAGCTAGGTATCTCTGTATTCATTCGATGATAGCAACTTGCGTTTATGGGCTAAGGGCAAGTTGTGTCGCTTAACTGTCATTTCTGTAATTTATTTTGATGATTAACCACCATTTAGAGATGGCACTTCATCCTCATGTCATATTTTCTGTTACTGTCGTTACGGATTCGGTAACGCTTCGAAAGCGTGTATAAGTCAATGTAGTTGATAGACATTCACTGAAGAGATATTAAATTAAATAAAATTACAACTGCCTTCGAAAAAGTTTCATTTATAGAGAGGTTTGTGTGAACAGATCAATGTTTCCTCCTAACTTATCCGTCGTTTTATATAACTTGTTTCTATCGTTTATGCAGGTCGGACATTTATTGAAATTTCCACTTGCGTTTCAGAATGGCTATAAAGCCGAAATCACGATCGTGTGAAATAAAGCAATAGTAATTTACAATTTAATGGCGGAAATTCATTTCAAAACGGTTGCTGACTAGCGATGATACCGAGTGTCTGCGGTTATACGTGGGCGCTCGTGTACTCCCTCTCCTTTCTCAGCGAATCGAGTCCGACAACAGACTCATGAGACGAGGGGGGGGGGGGGGGCGGAGACACGTGAGTCCAGTCTACGAGTGAACGGAGACGGCGAGTTCGGAGATGACGTCACAGGATATGCTGGCGATTTTAAACCTAGCATACGGACCTCATTTCTGATCTCTACCACCTCCCTCCATACGCAGCGCCGGAGGTGGGCAAAGCGCTGCTCCGTCTTCCTTCCGTCCCTTCTAAATGGCGGTGGGTAGCATTCACTGTCCATTGTGCTCACTGTTTACTTCACTGCATTCTGCCTCCGTATATCCAGTTTCTGTATCCTGTTTATGTTAGTGAATTCACTTTCTGTACCGATCACTTTCAGAGATCAATCTCCCGGAGCGATTC
This sequence comes from Schistocerca piceifrons, assembly GCF_021461385.2. Taxonomy (NCBI): domain Eukaryota; kingdom Metazoa; phylum Arthropoda; class Insecta; order Orthoptera; family Acrididae; genus Schistocerca; species Schistocerca piceifrons. Next base: position 496,732,196 of record NC_060139.1, on the reverse strand, counting down.
GCACCATACGTGAGGTACTGCGTAAAATTTTATGAGTATATTTGGTTTGTTAGTTAATTCCTTATACGTTGAAATGCTTTATATCATGTGCAAATTTTGGATACCATAATCTTTTACTAGGGCCTGGAAAATATTTGTGCAAACAGCCAGAAAGTGATGGAGAACGGTACTATCCATAGTCGTCAGTTTACAGGCTCATCATTCAGCTCGCCGAAACTCAAATAAATGTTCTAACTTCTTAATAAGGCAGAGGAGTCACGGCTCAAGCCGATAAATACACTGAAGCGCCAAAAAAAAAGGTATAAGCATGTGTATTCAAATACATAGGTATGTAAACAGGCGGATTACAGCACTGCGGTTGGCAACGCCTGTATAAGACAACAAGTCTTTGTCGCAGTTGTTAGGTCGGTTACTGCTGCTACAATGAGAGGTTATCACGACGTAAATGAGTTAGAACGTGGTGCTATAGTAGGCGCACGAGCGATGGGACAGAGCATCTCCGAGGTAGCGGTGAAGTGGGGATTTTCCAATACGACCATTTCACGAGTGTACCGTGAATATCAGGACTCGGGTAAAACATCAAATCGCCGTCATCGCTGCGACCGGAAAAATATCCTGCAAGAATGGGACCAACGACGACCGAAGAGAATTGTTCAACGAGACAGAAGTGCTACGCTTCTGCAAATTGCTGCAGATTTTACTCCTGGGCCTCAACAAGTGTCAGCGAGCGAACCATTCAACGAAACGTCATCGAGATGGGCTTTCGGAGGCGATGGCCCACTTGGTACCCTTGATGACTGCACGACACAAATCTTTACACCTTTCCAGAGCCCGTCAACACCGACATTGGACTGTTGATGACTGGAAACATATTGCCTTGTCTGACGAGTCTCCTTTCAAACTGTATCGAGCGGACGGACGTGTGCGGGTATTGGGACAACCTCATGAATCCATGTACCATGCATGTCAGCACGAGACTGTTCAAGCTGGTGGAGGCTCTGAAATGGTGTGGGGCGTGTGCAGTTGGAGTGAAATGGGACTCCTGAAACGTCTAGATGCGACTCTGACAGATGACACGTACATAAGCATCTTGTCCGAGCATCTGTTTCCATTCACGTCCATTGTGCATTCCGACGGACTTGGGAAATTCCGAAAGGACAATGCGACATCACACACGTCCAGAATTGCTACAGAGTGGCTCCAGGAACACTTCCGCTGGCAACTACACTTCCTAGACATGAAAATTATTGAGAATATCTGGGATGCCCTGCAACGTGCTGTTCAGAAGAGATGACCACCTCCAGATTCTCTTACGGATTTGAGGACAGCCCTCCAGGATTTATGGTGTCAATTCCCTCCAGCACTACTTCAGACATTAGTCGAGTTCCACGCCACGTCGTGTTGCGGCACTTCTGCGTGCTCGCAGGGACCCTACACGACATTAGGGAGGTGTACCAGTTGTTTAGCGCTACAGTGTAAAAGTCTGCTGTCGTTTAAATGAACAATATATTCTGACAAAAGTTTACACAGACAAGAATTAGTTTCGAAAATCATTAAAGGTTGTTCTATCATACTTAGCACTTGACACAGTTCAGAGACGATTTCTGTTCTGTTTTCCTAATGACGTGAAGTTAATTGCTCGCCTTAAAGGTGGGTAGAGTCCGAGGCACTTGCCCCATGGTTTCCTGTAATATAGCGGGCGTCGAACGAAACAGTCTCTCCTAAACCAAACAATGTATTTTCAGTTTAGTTATTAATCCAAGTAATTTCACTTTTATACAGCTTCACAAGATATATGCGATATCTCATTCGATCGAAAACAATCACATCAGTTGTCATTAACGCTGGCACGGACGCAGACATAACCAAGGTACATTCTGTTGCGGAGCGTAACACATTCCCCATGGCTGACGACGATCGAATAACCTGCCAAGCACAGACACGCTGGTCGTTATATAACCGCGGTGCGGATGACGGTTGAAACGTTCGCCCCAGAACAGCTTTCAGCATCGGCAGTAGCGCTTATCCTGCATCCTTCTTGACTAGCCGGCCGAGGTGGCCGCGCGGTTCTGGCGCTGCAGTCTGGAACCGCGAGACCGCTACGGTCGCAGGTTCGAATCCTGCCTCGGGTATGGATGTGTGTGATGTCCTTAGGTTAGTTAGGTTTAACTAGTTCTAAGTTGTTGTTGTTGTTGTTGTGGTCTTCAGTCCTGAGACTGGTTTGATGCAGCTCTCCATGCTACTCTATCCTGTGCAAGCTTCTTCATCTCCCAGTACCTACTGCAACCTACATCCTTCTGAATCTGCTTAGTGTATTCATCTCTTGGTCTCCCTCTACGATTTTTACCCTCCACACTGCCCTCCAATGCTAAATTTGTGATCCCTTGATGCCTCAGAACATGTCCTACCAACCGATCCCTTCTTCTAGTCAAGTTGTGCCACAAACTTCTCTTCTCCCCAATCCTATTCAATACCTCCTCATTAGTTACGTGATCTACCCACCTTATCTTCAGCATTCTTCTGTAGCACCACATTTCGAAAGCTTCTATTCTCTTCTTGTTCAAACTGGTTATCGTCCATGTTTCACTTCCATACATGGCTACACTCCATACAAATACTTTCAGAAACGACTTCCTGACACTTAAATCTATACTCGATGTTAACAAATTTCTCTTCTTCAGAAACGATTTCCTTGCCACTGCCAGTCTACATTTTATATCCTCTCTACTTCGACCATCATCAGTTATTTTACTCCCTAAATAGCAAAACTCCTTTACTACTTTAAGTGTCTCATTTCCTAATCTAATCCCCTCAGCATCACCCGATTTAATTTGACTACATTCCATTATCCTCGTTTTGCTTTTGTTGATGTTCATCTTATATCCTCCTTTCAAGACACTGTCCATTCCGTTCAACTGCTCTTCCAAGTCCTTTGCTGTCTCTGACAGAATTACAATGTCATCGGCGAACCTCGAAGTTTTTATTTCTTCTCCATGGATTTTAATACCTACTCCGAATTTTTCTTTTGTTTCCTTTACTGCTTGCTCAATATACAGATTGAATAACATCGGGGAGAGGCTACAACCCTGTCTCACTCCTTTCCCAACCACTGCTTCCCTTTCATGCCCCTCGACTCTTATAACTGCCATCTGGTTTCTGTACAAATTGTAAATAGCCTTTCGCTCCCTGTATTTTACCCCTGTCATCTTCAGAATTTGAAAGAGAGTATTCCAGTTAACGTTGTCAAAAGCTTTCTCTAAGTCTACAAATGCTAGAAACGTAGGTTTGCCTTTTCTTAATCTTTCTTCTAAGATAAGTCGTAAGGTTAGTATTGCCTCACGTGTTCCAACTTTTCTACGGAATCCAAACTGATCTTCCCCGAGGTCCGCTTCTACCAGTTTTTCCATTCGTCTGTAAAGAATTCGCGTTAGTATTTTGCAGCTGTGACTTATTAAACTGATAGTTCGGAAATTTTCACATCTGTCAATACCTGCTTTCTTTGGGATTGGAATTATTATATTCTTCTTGAAGTCTGTGGGTATTTCGCCTGTCTCATACATCTTGCTCACCAGATGGTAGAGTTTTGTCATGACTGGCTCTCCCAAGGCCATCAGTATTTCTAATGGAATGGTGTCTACTCCCGGGGCCTTGTTTCGACTCAGGTCTTTCAGTGCTCTGTCAAACTCTTCACGCAGTATCTTATCTCCCATTTCATCTTCATCTACATCCTCTTCCATTTCCATAATATTGTCCTCAAGTACATCGCCCTTGTATAAACCCTCTATATACTCCTTCCACCTTTCTGCCTTCCCTTCTTTGTTTAGAACTGTGTTGCCATCTGAGCTCTTGATATTAATACAAGTGGTTCTCTTCTCTCCAAAGGTCTCTTTAATTTTCCCGTAGGCAGTATCTATCTTACCCCTAGTGAGACAAGCCTCTACATGCTTACATTTGTCCTCTAGCCATCCCTGCTTAGCCATTTTGCACTTCCTGTCGATCTCATTTTTGAGACGTTTGTATTCCCATTTTGCCTGCTTCATTTACTGCATTTTTATATTTTCTCCTTTCATCAATTAAATTCAATATTTCTTCTGTTACCCAAGGATTTCTATTAGGCCTCGTCTTTTTACCTACTTGATCGTCTGCTGCCTTCACTACTTCATCCCTCACAGCTACCCATTCTTCTTCTACTGTATTTCTTTCCCCCATTCCTGTCAATTGTTCCCTTATGCTCTCCCTGAAACTCTGTACAACCGCTGGTTCTTTCAGTTTATCCAGGTCCCATCTTCTTAAATTCCCGCCTTTCTGCAGTTTCTTCAGTTTCAATCTGCAGTTCATAACCAATAGATTGTGGTCAGAATCCACATCTGCCCCTGGAAATGTCTTACAATTTAAAACCTGGTTCCTAAATCTCTGTCTTACCATTATGTAATCTATCTGATACCTTTTAGTATCTCCAGGATTCTTCCAGGTAAACAACCTTCTTTCATGATTCTTCAACCAAGTGTTAGCTATGTTCTAAGTTATAGGGGACTATTGCCCTCAGCAGTTGAGTCCCATAGTGCTCAGAGCCATTTGAAATCCTTTTTGACTACAAAGTTTATTTATATCGTTGCTAGTTGAAGACGTACAACGATCCCAATTTTTCTCTAAGTATGTCTATACTATGTTTATATTGTAGAAAATTCTCAGCGCCGGCCGGAGTGGCCGAGCGGTTCTAGGCGCTACGGTCGCAGGTTCGAATCCTGCCTCGGGCATGGATGTGGTTGATGTCCTTAGGTTAGTGAGGTTTCTAAGCTCTAGGGGACTGATGACCTCATCAGTTAAGTCCCATAGTGCTCAGAGCCATTTGAACCAAAATTCTCAGCCAGATAACTTTTAAACTTTGACCTTCAGAATTTTTCACACGAAACTGAGGATACATAGTGGCCTCTGAAGTGTGTGTTTCTAATTTCTGTACCATTGGTAAATTACTGTATCATAGTGAAAGTTGGTACAATTTCATTGTCACTTATATCAAATGCAGTGCTGCCATTTTAGCTTCATAACATGCATACTAAGGTAAGTACAACTAACTTATACAGCCTTTGGCACAAAAATTGATTTTTACTTAATAATTCAAAAAGTAAAATATGTTTTTATGATACACTGAGCGTAATTCCAAAGGTACAACTGCCCAACTTCAATATCATACGTTTTGAAAATTTCGAAAAAAATGGAATAATTAAAAACGTTTTTAAAAAGTAGCTTCATGAAAATCTCTACAGAATGTTTTCATAACCACTTGAACCTAATCCCAAAAGTACGGCTTTCTAAGTTTAATATTATGCAATTTTAATATTTCGAAGAAACTGGACTTTTGAAGAAACTAATTACCAGATCATGTTGAAACCCAAAACCTTTAACGGTGGATTAGTTTTACTTTACATTATATGGCCAAACTGTAGCAGTATTTAAACATTTAATTTTACAAAAAGTAATCGTGCAATCTCTTTGTTCACTCTGTTCACGGATGTCAGGCGTTGACATCTTGACCTCGATGGAGAAAAATGAGTAACTCATTCACCACCAGAAATATCGATAAGTGCTTGCATCCTTACAATGAGAATGGTACAAAACAGTTCTCGAGCGGTTAAGATAGATTTTAACGAGCATCTAACACAAGTGAATGTCTGCAATAAAATCTCAAGTCGGCAAAGTCAAGTGAAACATCGAGGCCACCAGCATAGTGAGTCGCTGCTGAGGAGTCACTGATGTGCAGACATCGGATGAAGTCTCGGACGATCGCAGGTAAGTTCGGTGTTGCCTTGGATGTGTGAACATCATTAGAATCGCCAGTATTTCGGAATGTGAAATTTTGCCGGAACACTAAAATGATATTCACCATTTATATCAGCCAGCAAGATCCCCTGACCTCTTTTCTACAAAGTATACCTAGGATCCATTGAAGGGACGAACTTTTAGACTGTCAACCGACATAGAGGACCGTTCAGACCTTCTGCACAAGTTTTTCTCACAAATGGGATGAACAGGAATTGAATTATTCAATTTTATTTTTATTTCCTATCGCTCTTGTGCACAGTATAGGACTTCGATAAAGCCCTGCCAGTGCACTCGATTTCAGGCCAGTACCTTCAGCTCTGCAAATGTTTTCCGCTCCTTCTTAGCCTCTTCCTGCACTGTTCTCCTCCGTGGTCTTCCTCGTATACATTTACTCTGTGGGTCCCAGCAGAGAGATTGTCTTGCTACAGGATCCTGGCTTTTTGCAGGGTGTGCCCAGTCCAGCTGCAATTCTGTCTGAATGGCAATAGGGTCTTCTCTCATTCGAATCCAAAGTTCTTCATTTTAGATCACATTTGACCAAGAGATTATGAGAATTTCCCTAAGACATATATGTAGGAAAACCTGCAAACCCTCATGACTGGAGAGGTAACCTTCCAAGTTTCACACCCATAAAGTGGCACTGCTTCACGTTTGTTCTGTATGTTCGTAGTTTAGGTGTTACAAAAACGCCCTGTTCGCCTTTCGGATTCTTGCTCTGTTATCACAAGCTGCTGCTCTGGCTTCAGGAGCTACACTTCCAAAGTGTGTGAACTCGTTCACCTTTTAAACATCCTCATTGCTGACTGTGAGCTTTCTTGTGTCCCTTGTACTGATTTTTTATATTCTTCGTTTTGGTGGCATTCACTTTCATGACATCCGTCTTGGTTCAAGGTCTTACTGTTTCCCATCCATGTCAACATTGTTCTGCAAGATGAGGTAGATGTTGTGAGCACATTCAAGATCTTCCAATCGCTCAGACAGTCCCCATTATATCCCTCTTTTCTTCTTCTCCGTCACTTTCCTAATCACTTCATTTAGCACCAGCAAAAAGATGTTTGGAGATAAAACACTTCCTTGGCGAACTCTAGACATAACTGGGAAGGTTCCGTAACTTTACACTAGTAGATAACCCAGCATGTGTCGTTATTGTAAGTCTCCCTGATACACATTACTTTCTTCTCTGGTAACCCATATTTTTTTCAAGGATTTCCACATATTACTTCTCTCGGCGGAGTTGGCGACCTTCGCAAGATCTACTGAACAGTTCATTTGCTTGATGACTACTCTAAGTGTATTTATTTGATCTGTACATGAATTGTTACTTCTAAAAACAACTTGCTCCTTTCTTATCTGCATTTCAAATTCCACCTTGTTTCCATCAAGGAGTATCCGCGCCAACACATTGACTGGAAGCAAAAGAAGGGTGATTCCTCTCCATTTGCTAGGAAATTTGACGAGGAGTTATGTCCACTCCTGTTGCACACTCTCCATGTTCCGAACAAGAGCGAAGAAGATCCGTGGCTGTGTGTGGGTCAGTGGTTGAATGTCATCTGCCCCTGGGATCTTTCTGTTTTCTAGCTGCTTGGCTGCTGTCTCGATCTCTTCCTTTGAAGGTGGCTCCGAGCTATTTTCAAGATTATCTTTATCTTTGGGTCCTCTTTCTTGTTCAGACTCTCCCCTACTGTCTTTATTCAGCACCTCTAATAAGTGCTCACGCCATATTGAAAGTTGTGCAGCATCGTTGGCGAGCAGATGTCTTCTCAACTAATTCTGAGACCCACTTTCCGCGATCAGTCTTAAAACACATTTTCATCTCCTTTTCTTCAGATTTATATTCCTCATGTTATTTAATCTTCTGGTGCCGTGCCTTCCTACTGTTCAATTTTAGTTTTACTTCTTTCTGTTGTTCAGTACGATTCCAAGTTGTTTCTGACAACCATCCTTACTTCTTGGGTTCCTGAAGCCAGCAGTTTTTTTCAGTTGTGCCTCTAAAGGCTATTTGCACCTTCTCCCAGTGTTTATCGAAGCCCTTTTTTTCATGTACGCAAAGGTCCTCAAATCGGTTCCTCAGTTCTAGTATAAACGTTTGTCTGCTACTTTGATTATCCAGCTTCGCAACATTAAATCTCTTCTTTTGAGCGTGGAAATATTTTCTTGTAGCGGCTAACTTGATGCGAACATGTGGAGTCATAAGATGGTGGGCCGTCCGGGATGGCCGAGCGGTTCTAGGCGCTACAGTCTGGAACCACGTGACCGCTACGGTCGCAGGTTCGAATCCTGCCTCGGGCATGGATGTGTGTGATGTCCTTAGATTAGTTAGGTTAAGTAGTTCTAAGTTCTAGGGGACTGATGACCTTAGAAGTTAAGTCCCATAGTTCTCAGAGCCATTTGAACCATTTTTCATAAGATGGTGGTCATAACCTTTGTCTGCTCATCTATAGTTTCTCGTGTATATGACAGGTTTCCTCCACTGCATGCTAATATTTAAATGGTTAATCTGAAACTGTGTATGAAGTCTGCCTTTATTCCATTGTATTCGCATTCTTCTTGATTGTTCTACCATTTTATATAGTTATTGGTTTTTACAGTGTATTTAGCTGTCTTTTCTTGTGATTGCGTCGTAAAGTGCCATTTATCGTACCAGAGCTCCCGTTTTGTATCGGCACTAATATACACTTTAAGCCCAAGGGCTGTTTACGATCTTAGCAAAAGGATTTGTAAGAAAAACACCATTCTTACAGTGACCGCTGAAGATGCTTTGAAGTAAATCGAAACGCGTATGGTCTAAATGAGACACATTACAGACGCAAAAGACAGTGCATACCCTACACTATCTGATCAAAAGTACCTGAACACCTGATAGCGGACATTAATATGGCATAGGTCTACCCTCTGCCTGTACGAATTGGTTCAAATGGCTCTGAGCACTATGGGACTTAACATCGGAGGTAATCAGTCCACTAGAACTTAGAACTACTTAAACGTAACTAACCTAAGGACATCACACACATCAATGCCCGAGGCAGGATTCGAACCTGCGACCGTAGCCATCGCGCAGTTCCGGACTGAAGTGCCTAGAACCGCTCGGACACCGCGGCCGACTGCCTGTACGATAGTTAGAATTTTGATAAGGAGCTATTCAACGAGGAGTCTTAATGTCTGTAGAGGAACAACCGCCTATTCTTCCTCACAAGCCGAAACCAGGGAAGGTAGCTGAGTTGGACGCACGGGTCTGGAGTGAACTCAACGTTTTAGCTCATCCCAGAAGTGTTCCCTTGGGTTCAGTTCGGGACTCTAGGAAAGCCGGTCCGTTTTAGGGATGTTTATGTCCACAGACCATTGCTTCCTAGACGCTGTTCTGTGGCAGGCTGGATGCATTGTCATACTGATACAATCGTCTCTGAAATCTTTTTCACTATATACAGTACACAATACTGTAAAATGTATTCATATCATTCCACACTCAGCGTTTTATTAAATGCATGATGGGACCACACCCTATTCACGAAAAACAGTCTCGTACCGTAACACCACCTCCTCCTTACTTCACTACTGGCGTTACGTATGATGGTAAGCATCGTTTTCCAGGCATTCGCCAAATCCAAATCATATACTATCGGATTCCCACAAGGTATAGCGTGTGCAGCACTCCAAATCACTCGTTTCTGTCTCTCTTTACGCCGCGTAAAGCGTCGCTTAGCAATGACTAGAGAAAGGTGTGCTCTATGAGAAACTGTCCAAACATTGTACCTTGTTCTCTTCAATCCCCTACACACAGTCATTGTACTAGCTGGACTGCTGGGAGCACTTTGGAACTGAGTAGTGATTCCTTCTCCTGGTTTCACGTGACATTTGTAACCACCCTCCACAATACTCGACAGTCTCTGTCTGCCACTATATGAGCTTCGCCTTGTGTTAGTTTAGCTATGGCTGTTCCTCCGCATTTCCACTTCACTGTCATATATCACCAACACCCGACGTGGGCAGCTTTAGATGGATTGAAATGTCCCTGATGGATTTGTTACTCAGGTGACGTCCAGTGACCATCTCTCCTGACCAATCCAGTTTGCTTCTCTACTAACAACGTCTCTCGTTGCATCTAGTGTTTAGTTCCACATTACATGTGGATGTCTGGATGCTTTGTTCATTTGGTCATCAGACTTAAAAATTCGATGAATGTCGAAGATGATGTGACAACAAAATGTTAATAGAAGTTTCGTGTACTACAAGAGGTTTTCGTGTACTACAAGAGGTGTCTGTAAAACCAACGTTTACTAATACACCCTAAGAAAAAAGAAGAAAAAAAAAGATGCATCACGAAGGAGTTTTCTGAGTTGGATGGGGCTTATAATTCAGCAAGATAATGTCCGCCCAGACACGGCGAGAGGTTCTGTTTTCTGCTCATGCTTGCGAAACCCTACCTCTCGGGATTTTGACGCTCTGACGCGCCAGTTGGACAGAATTTGGCGTGATGTCCATGAAGAGGACAGCCAACAAATCTATCAGTCAATGCTACTTCGAATAACTGCTTGCATAAGGGCCAGAAGTGGACCAACACGTTATTGACTTGCTCAATTTGTGAAGCTCTTTCTCTTGAATAAATCATCCAATATTTGTGAAAGTGTAATCATATGAATGTCTCTACACAAACATCACACCTACCGATTTCCGTTCCATTCCGTTAATTCCTTAGTGGTGCGTCGTCTTAGACCTTAGAGTGTATATTATGCTCCTTATATCGATAATTTTTCGAAATCTGCGCTATTTTAAACAAAAGTAATGAGACATAAGCGCTTATTTTGTTTAAAAACAGGGCATTATAGACAGAAATGAGTGTAATTTAGTATAGAAGCATAATAAAACATCTCACACATATTATTGAGAAATCATCGAAAAACTAATTGCTTCTCAGCAAACTGATAATCTTCTACTTCTGTAGAGTGGTGAACCACACCACTCACAATCAAACAAAAAAGGTATCACCTTTTCGGCTGGCCAAATATATAAACAATAAACATCACATAATATTGGTAATTTCAGATAAATTAGGATAACTGTACTACTACATGTGTAATACCAATACAGCAAGTCGTTTAAGTGTTAAAATGCAACACATGAATTCAGCTATAAATGAGAAAAACTGTACCTGTCGGCTCAAATTTGCACAATGCATGACAGGAACTCGCTTATGCGTCTGTGTCATGTGACATAAGGTGTTGGCTTTAATCTGTAACACAGCACAGATATTGGTGTGCACTACATGTATCAATGGTCTAAGCTGCCCTTGATAATAATGTGGACGAATGCTTAACTGCGATTTATACTGTGGACTACCTGGAAGAGGATAGCCAGGACACCAAACACAATTCTTGGGTGATGCACTAAAATATACACAGATGCAAGGGCAAGGAAGTGGCAGATTGCAAAGTGGGTACCAATGTCGTAGTAGAGAAAGACTCATTGAAAAATTTTCTACTGGAAACTTGATTTGACAGCTAGGAGGCCATACCATAAATGTAGAATTATTGGCTGCAGCCGAAAACATTGGCAGATTCTCTCGACAAATATGAATATAGTTGGTGGAGACCAAATCCATACACAAGCATCTCAGCAGATCTGACAAGAGCAGAAACGATAATTCAGTAACAGCCAAAGGTAATAAAGTGTTTGGATCAAATTATACAATGATCAAAATGAAGCTGATTTGCAATTAGCTCTGGCCGATTTCATTGATGTTTTGGACGAGTAACCTGGGACAATCAACTGGTACAAATGTAAAGTTGATGGTTTGCCCCATAAACCCTTTGATCTGTTGTCATGTTCTATCCCATTAGCAAAAAGATCATCTCTTTCAAAAGAACTAAACTGGGTGTTGCTTTGGGGAATCACTGAACCTTCGAAAAATCCATATGTCAAATCAGTAGTTGTTATCACCATGCCAAGTGGAAAAATAATATTAGTACCTTGTCAGAGATATCAAGGTGGTGTACTGTTCCTGAGCAGCATAGATTCAAGGGCTTCCTACAGTCTCATTTCACTGGAAAGAAATTATAGCAAATACAGTGCTTTCGTTTTGCCAGTAGCAGCTACCAGTTCAAAGTTTTTTGGCTTGGCCTATATCTCAGCTCAGGCAGGTAAAATCCTTGTCACCTAGCTTCTCCAGTTAGTCACTGTATTTGTTAATGATGTTCTGATTACCATTTCCACCTGGTCAGAACACGTTATTCTAATACAAAAGATTTTTTAGGCTCTTAGGGAATCAGGAGTCACTGTCAATGCATCAAAGTGAAAAACACAGACAGGCTGAAAGATAACTTCTTGATCATATAATAACATAACAATAGAGTGGATTTCACAAATTTCAGTGAAAACGTGGCAGTAGTTACCAGATATGACGAACTGGAGAGGGGCTACTACTCCTGCAAAAGCTTTACATCTCCAAGTATTTTCCTAAGAACCTTACATTCAAAAATTATAGCTCAGTACAGCTCTATGCCTCTCAATATCTCAATGAACAGAAAATGTCCTCTCAGGAAACTAGAGCTCACGTAACAGAAAGTCTAAGGAGAATCCTAGCGCCAATACATGAGAAGCATGGCGCCTGCAGGATCAGACACAGCAGTGAGCTGCACTATCTCAAAGAAAACGTAATAATATCTACGACGAAAACAGGTTTGGCCTTCTGTGGACATTTGATCTGTGTGAACACCTGCAAACTCATGAACAGGATCTTATCCACGACTGTTAAGAGGGAAAGAAGCTCCAAGAACAAATGGATCACCACAGTGAAGTCAGACATGCAACAACTTGAAATTCCATTAGAAACCATACATGACCGGTCCAAATTCTGACTGGTCACTCTACATGGGATGTTCCTAGTGTCCCTCACCAGCAAAAAGAGCAGATGAACCACAGACCTAAGTGGACAGAGAGGAGGAAGCTTGCTTGCAGCCAGAAAATGAAAGGTTTGTGGGATAAGAAGAAACAGAAGACCTATGTGAAAAGTCAAAACGAGCCCTGTGGCCCTAACTAGGCTTAAACGAAAAGAAGACCACACCACGTATATCACCTGACAAAGAAGAGGTTAATGCAGTAGCTAACTTTCCATGTCCTGAGACACGGAAACGAGTGAAGTCATTCTGAGGTCTCTGTTTCTGCTGTCGAAAATCTTTGGGTCAATGAGGCACTCAATATTCATGTTTTATTGAATATATTAAAGAAACACCCATGATGGTACTAATCACCTAGTGCTGAGAGCAAAATGACGTATGTTATACCATCCACACATGATCCTAGACCTTTCTCCCATGACAGATGCCTCACATGTAGGAAGAGGCTCTTACCTATTTTAAACTAGAGGCGTGGAAGGCAAAACTGTGGTGTATTGTATTGCCTTTGCGAGCAGCGTCCTAAATACAGGGTGGGGCAAACAAAAATGGTCCAGATGAGTTGATATGATTTGACGGTAATGTATGGATAGAACCACACACCGTGAAATGCTCGTGCCCTCCAGTTTTGTGAGTAGCTGTTCAGTGAGATAACGATGAGTGGCTTGGACATGGGACTATTCTCTATGTCTTATGAAGCCTGGTTTCATCTGAGTGGTTATGTCAACTCACAGAATCACAGGTTCTGGGCAGTGGATAATTCGTGTAACTTCCACAAAACACCATTGCATAATCGGAAATTTGGGTTTTGTGTGCAGTGTCTGCATGCTGCGTTCTTGGCCCCATTTCCTTTCATCAATTACTGACTTCGGCACATTGCATTAACAACAGTTTGAAACCATTTGTGGCAGCATTATCGGAGGAGGAATAGACGTACAGTTACTTCCAATAGAATGGAGTTACTTCCCATACAGCTGGCCAAACCTTGGAGCACATGAACACAATCTTGAAGCCTGACAGAGCTGTTAGCAGACGTCAGTTGGTTGTGGCCCTAGCCGCCCGCCAAGGTCACCCGATCTGTCAGTGTGCGATTACTCTGTGTGGGCAGCCCTCAAGTCTAAGGTATATCACAACAACCCTCGTAGTCTTCAAGAACTGCAGTAGAATATTTCACATGAGATTGTAGCAACTCCAGCAGTGCAGCTTCATCTGCCTTCAGTAACTTGTTGACCAGGACCCATATGTGCCAAAAGATGAATGGTGGGCACTTTCAAGAGATGCTATAGTCCTCTGCTGTTTTTCTTTGTACTCTGTGACTCTGGTCTATGGGCCACTTTTATTCACCCCACCATCTAGTTTCAAAAGGGTTTCCCCCACCAGAGTTAATTGCATTATCAGTAGTGCAGATGTTAATTTGCTTCCGCATTATCTGCTTGGATACCACACTCAGGAACAGTGCGACCACAAGGCACTTAGTTTCTTACGTATCTACAAACTCTTGCATCCTTGGCTAGCATAATGGTTGCTGTCGCTGCATGAGTACGATTTTGAAATAATGTACATCAAAGGTACAGACAATATGGTGTCCAACGAATTTTCAATTACCACAAAATCTAGACAGTGTTAATGATATCAATTAGTTAGTAATAAAAGAGGCCGATCCTACCTAGCAGAAAGTGAAAAGCAGACTGTCAAACTAAAATCATGACCAACTCACATCACTTTATCAAGAAGAAAACAGTGTTCTGTTTTATCAGAGAAATCGGCGTAGCAAACATCTGGCAGCTTGTATTCCTAGAGCAGCTGAAGAAAAAATTGGCACACATTGTGTGAGATCACTTTCGAATAGCAAAATGAGCAAATAATCGGAAATAAGTATTGTTGTTACCGAAATATGTGTCAAAAGATGAACAAATAATAAAAGCCTGTCTAATGTGCCAAAAAGCAAAACTGGAAAATCTTTGTCGCCATGGTGACTTGCATCCTATCGTTCTCACGTGATGGCTACATCGTTTCGCAACTGAAATTCATGGACCCTTACTGAAGCAATGGCCAAGGTTTGCTACATAGTGGCGTTCGACAACAGTTTTAGTTACTACTTGAGGCTGTACTCAGCCAAAAAATCAACAAGCACACCAAAAATTAGGTTACACAATCAAAATATTTCGAGGGAGTTGATAAGCATGAAATACTTATCTTATCAGTGACAACTGGAGAAATTTTTTAAGGAACAAGGAAGTCAAACAAATTTTGTTTCGAAATATAATCAACAAGGAAATCCCATGGAATCATTTTTCTCTGAGCTATTAAGAATCATGTGCACTGACATATCCTAAGATCATAAACAAGCGACAGTACCATTAGAAAGAATAGTAAACGATTTATGAAAAACAACAATAAATTACATGCTACGTAATTTAATGTTTGACACAAAAGAAAATATTGAATAGTGTAAATCGGTTCCTGAAATAGTACTAAAAGGACAGTTCCACACGGATACAGTCAGGCAAGGTTCAGTGAAGTTAGCAGCAAAGACACACCAAAGAAAAATTCACTTCGACACAAGACACACTCAGATTCGTGGATATCAAACTGGTAATATTGTTTTGGCAGGTAATCATCGGAAGACCTTGTTAATCACAATGAAAGTAAATACATGGGAATTGTTATGGACTGGGTCATTTGAGGTTAACGTTTCACGCACTCGGGATCGTATTTTTCACAATGCTTTCCGTTCTCGAGAAGATGTAAACGACTGTCTATACCAGGATATAAAACATGACTAAAATGACCAAATACGTGAGATGAAAAATAGTCTTGTGTTGTAAAATTTTTTTAGTAAATAATGGCACTAACATAATCTTTTGCACACTATAAGCATATTTCTTTAAGTGTTATGTTAGTATGGAAGATGTTTTCTCCTTTAATCTAAGAATGATTCTAGATTTTGGTCAAAGAGTATATATATTGCTTAGTTTGACGTTTGCATGGGCAATCTCTGTTAAAATAGTGTTATGTGGGACATATATTAATTCTGTAATTAGGCTGGTATAGGTTGCAACCATATAATAAAATATTAAAAGTGGGACATCATTCGTAAATGCGTAATTACCTAATAGGACAAGAGGTGGTAGAGTTGGATGGGGTTTTATCTAATTTATTCTTGATCTCCAATTTAGTTTGGTATGTCAAACGTCAGTTTTGTCAACTAACAAATTATTGTATTTTACATTGGAGGGAGGGTGTTTCTTGTGACAAAGACGCGTCGTCTCGGGACTGGCGATGTTGTCAAGCAGTAGTAGCCGACCGCGACTGACGCAGCAACAGATAAGTAAACCGCTTTTGTGACTTTTACGAGTTCCTAACCAGGAGCGAATTTTATTATATCATCTGTGTGCTTTAATCGTTTAGTTTCTTGAGTTTTTGCGTGTAAATTTAAAATCTAATAGCCACGGTTTCCAGGTTTTCGTTTGCGTCAGAAAGTAAACCGATTTTGTGACATATTACAAGTTCCTTATCAGGGGCAAATTATTTAGTTTCACTAGAGTGCTTCGGTAGTTAAGTTCTTGAATATCTGCGTATTATTAGACACAGTTCGTGCGTTTTCGTCAGAGTCTACATTAGAGTTGTGCAGCCGTGCCGATAGTCCGTTTATCTGCATAGTTTGGTTTTCCACGGTTTTTGATATGGACAGGGACTGCGATTGTTGTGTGCGGATGCGAGCCGAGTTGGTGACACTTCGCTCTCAGCTTCAGGCTGTGATAGGTTCGCTTACACGGCTTGAGGTTGCAGTGGATGGGCACCACTGTTATGGGCCGGCCGTGCGGATCCAACGAACGTCAAGCGCGTCAGAGTCCTCCGATCGGTCCTCACCGGTGGCCAACCCAGTTACTGCTCACACTGAGGCTGACCCTTCACCTTTGGTCGAGTGGGAGGTCGCTCCAGGGCGAAACTGGCGGCGAAAGACTTCCCAGGCAGCCCCACGTAAAGCCTCACCCGTTTGTCTGACAAACAGGTTCCAGGTGCTGTCTGTGGCTGACACTGTCGCTGAGCCGGATGCTGTAGCCTGTCCTGTTTCAGAGGAAACCTCTCAACCTGCAATATCCGGGCAATCGCAGAGGGTTGGACTATTGGTAGTTGGGAGCTCCAACGTTAGGCGCATTATGGGGCTCCTTAGGGACTTGGCTGACAAGGAGGGTAAGAAAACCAATGTACACTCCGTGTGCATACCGGGTGGAGTTATTCCAGATGTGGAAAGGGTCCTCCCAGATGCCATGACGAGCACAGGGTGCAACCAAATGCAGGTGGTTGCTCACGTCGGTACCAATGATGTGTGTCGCTTTGGATCAGAAGAGAGCCTCTCTGGTTTCGAGCGGCTAACGGAAGTGGTAAAGGCTGCCAGTCTTGCTTGCAAGATGAAAGCAGAGCTGGCCATTTGCAGCATAGTCGACAGAAGCGATTGCGGACCTCTGGTACAGAGCCGTGTGGAGGGTCTGAATCAGAGGCTCAGACTGTTCTGCGACTGTGTAGGCTGCAGATTCTTCGACTTGCGCCAAGGGTGGTCGGGTTTCGTGTTCCGCTGAATAGGTCAGGTGTCCACTATACGTAGGAGGCAGGTACACGGGTAGCAGGGGCTGTGTGGCGTGGACTGGGCGGTTTTTTAGGTTAGAGGATCTCGGGAAAACACAAGATGGGATTCAGTCACAAAGGGTGCAAGCTGAACACAGGAAGAACATAGATACAGGAACCATTGGTATAACAGTTATAAATTGTCGTAGCTGCGTAGGGAAAGTACCAGAGCACTGATGCTCAAATCGTTATAGGCACTAAAGCTGGATATAAGCTCAGCCGAAGTTTTTGCGAAGAACCTAACGGTGTT
This sequence comes from Schistocerca piceifrons, assembly GCF_021461385.2. NCBI lineage: Eukaryota > Metazoa > Arthropoda > Insecta > Orthoptera > Acrididae > Schistocerca > Schistocerca piceifrons. The sequence goes on along the minus strand of NC_060139.1, from coordinate 496,714,607 downwards.
CCGAAAAGACAGGCTAAACACGGTTGGCGGTGGTGTTTTTCTTGCTGTTAGAAGTAGTTTAACTTGTCGCGAAACTGTAGTAGATACTTCCTGTGAGTTAGTATGGGCAGAGGTCATTGTTGGCAACCGGAATAAAATAATAACTGGATCCTTTTACCGACCTCCCAGTTCAGATGATACAGTTGCTGAAACGTTCAAAGAAAACTTGAGTTTGATTTCAAACACGTACCCGACTCATACGGCAATAGTTGGTGGTGACTTTAATTTACCGTCGATATGTTGGCGAAAATACATGTTTAATTCCGGAGGTACACATAAAATATCATCCGAAATTGTGTTAAACTCATTCTCTGAAAATTATTTCGAGCAGTTAGTTCATGAGCCCACGCGAATAGTAAACGGTTGTGAAAACACACTTGACCTCTTAGCAACAAATAATCCTGAGTTAATAACCAGCATCAAAACCGATACAGGGATTAGTAAACACAGGGTTGTCGTAGCGAGACTGAATACTGTAATCCCCAAATCCTCGGAAAATAAGCGAAAAATATACCTATTCAAAAAAGCAGATAAAAATTCACTTGACGCCTTCCTGAGAGACAATCTCCACTCATTCCAAATTAATTATGTCAGTTTAGACCAAATGTGGCTTAATTTCAAAGAAATAGTATCAGCAGCAATTGAGAGGTTTATACCAAATAAACTAACCAACGACGGAGCTGATCCTCCTTGGCACACAAAACGGGTTAGAACACTGTTGCAGAAACAACGAAACAAATATGCCAAAATCCCCAAGATTGGCGATCATTTACAGAAGCTCGAAACTTAGCGCGAAGTTCAATGCGAGACGCCTATAACAGTTTCCACAACGAAACTTTGTCTCGAGACCTGGTAGAAAATCCAAAGAGATTCTGGTCGTATGTGAAGTATGTTAGCGGTAAGAAACAATCAATGCCTTCTCTGTGCGATAATAATGGAGATACTACAGAAGGCAGTGCTGCTGAAGCTGATTTACTAAACACAGCCTTCCAAAATGCCTTCACAAAAGAAGACAAAGTAAATATTCCAGAATTCGAATCGAGAACAGCTGCCAACAGGAGTAACGTAGAAGTAAATATCCTGAAGCAACTCAAATCACTTAATAAAAGCAAGTCTTCTGGTCCAGACTGTATACCAATTAGGTTCCTTTCGGAGTATGCTGATACTCCATACTTAACAGTCATATACAACCGTTCGCTCGACGAAAGATCTGTACCCAAAGACTGGGAAGTTTCACAGGTCACACCAATATTCAAGAAAGATAGTAGGAGTAATGCACTAAATTACAGGCCCATATCGTTAACGTCGATATGCAGCAGGCTGGCTCTACCCTCACGAGAGTATTACAGCCGTTGTTCCAAATTTCTGGAGAGAAACAAACTGCGTTCAAACTAGCTCAAAATACGATGACATTTCTGCTGTAGTTTGGCTGGAGAGTGATCAGCAGGTGCAGAAATAAATTCGGATGTGCCTCAGGGGAGTGTGCTGAGACCCTTGCTGTTCATGTTGCATTTTCATGACCTTGCAGACAATATTAACTTCTACATTTTCGTTGATGGTGTAGCTATTTATAATGAAATACTGTCTGAAAGAAGCTGCACAAATACTCAAATCCTGATAAAATTTCAAAGTGGTGCAAAAACTGGCAAGTTACTTTAAATGTTCAGAAATGTAAAATTGTGCACTTCACAAAACGAAAACACATAGTATCCTATGTCTACAGTCCGTAACAGTTGGAACCGGTAAGCTCACACTATTTCCAGTCTCCGTCATAGGTAAAACAGGTGCACACTGTGCTTCATTGGTAGAACAATAGGGAGACGTACTCCACAAAGGACACTACTTACAAAAGACTCATGAAACCCATCCTCCAATATTCGTCAATTGCATAGGACACTTACCAAAGAGTACTAACACAGGATCTTAACAGATACAAAGAAGGGCAGCACGAACAATCACAGATTTGTTCTGCCCATGGGAGGAAGATGCTGAAAGAACTGAACTGCCAGACACTCGTGCAGAGGTGCAAACTATCGCAAGCAAACCTAGTTATAAAGTTTCTAGACCCAACTTTAAGTGACAAATCTAAGAACATATTACAACCGCCTATGTATCGCTCCCTTGGGCATCGGGAAGACAAGGTTAGATTAATTACTGCAAGCAGAGTCATTTAAGCGATCGTTCTTCCCACGATCCTTGAATTATCGGAACAGGAAAAAGCCCTTGTAACTGGTAGAATGAGATGTATCCTGTTACGCTCTTCATAGTGATTTGAGGTGTATACATGTAGTTTATGATTTCAAAATTAAAGTGTGATAAGGACTTTGATAGAATGATTAGAAAATTGATTCTGCTTTATGCACTTATGCCTTACTAATTCATTCCATATCGTGAAAAACTGTGCCATTAGTTGCAGCAGAAATATAATCTGCACTTATGGATATTACATGCGTGTATGGGATTATTCGTAAATATCTCTGGGGTTTCAGAAGACGACTGTGCGAAGAAAAATGAATAGAACATCTGTCCCTGGTTTGGATTCATAATACGCGCTATTGCATAGCGACAAGAGTGTCAGCAGACGATGTAGAGAAATCATCCGCACTGTAGTGTCGCATCAATTTGGTTCGTGCCTATAGATAGACAACCTAATAAATAGTTTTCCAAAGCTATCATAGGAGCAGCAGCAACGTCAATCAATTGCACGCACATGCTCTCCCTTCCCCGCACCCCCTTCTCCCCCTCAACCCCATCTCTCTCAAGCAAGCACCTGTAATACGAGTTAAAACCTTGGAGAGATGTTCTGTTGTTTGATTTGATATGTCTCTGTTTTACATCCGCCGATACCAAGGAGGAATTTTCAATTAAGTTGCTCTACCCTGTAAGGGAATCATACAGTGTGTGTACAAGTACAGGTTGTGACGCAGGAACGACGACATATTGAAGTTTTGATCTCGCTGTGAGGGGTTAAGGCAACCGCTCACTTTAAGTGGGAAATCCATTCATTGTCGTCACTCCCTTGTATTCGCAACTGTGAATACATTCGACGTATTTTAAGAATGTCTTACAGCTTTAGCGAAGTTGCCTTCTGAAACTCTGGAGGTTCTTATGAATAACCTTGTACTTTAAGACCAAGGAGATGTGTACAGTATGACATGTCATGGATTTCGGGAATAATGTTGCAAATGACTTTTCGTTCTGTTGGATACACATAGAAAATACATCTTCTGAATTTTAATTAATAAATTAGTCATAGTTATCTCTATCCATTTACAGGAAGAAAATTTCAAGACTAATCGCGGAATTCTTAACTCGTGTGAGGGAACTGATTAATCTTGTTATGTGAAAGTTATCAAATCATGTATTGAAATATTGTGCTAATCTGATAGTTCTGTGCTTCAGACTCCGTTAAAGTCAATAAAATCAGGTTTGCAACTAGGAATAAAGAATAATACCTCTTGATGCACAGACTATCGGAAACGTTTTGGCTAACATGGCAGAAGACAAGAATTTGCAGTCGTACTAAGGTTCTGTGTTCGCAGAGCAGAGTTCTACATGCAGTGATAAAATTACAATTACTATTCCTGCTTCACTTTCTACCTAGCTTAAACGCGCACCAAGACTGGAGCATAGAGATGTCTTAATTTTACGATGTGTGTTAAAGTACAGTGTCTGCTGACAGCTTCAATGAAGCTGTGACCTACTGTTTGATCACCAGCTGTTAAATACTGAGAAAAAATGCGGCTGTGAAAGACTTCACGTTAAAGTCAATAGTTAATACATTCTGTTGGTAAGTTGAGAATGAATTGCGCTGCCTGCGACGCAGCTGACTTATTTATACTAACAAATACATAACCAAATAAATATAACTAAATAGTGAATTGTCGAAACTGTCATCTTGACGTACTGAACAGTAACTTACAGCTTTAGGTTTAAAATACCAATTTACATTTAGTTGTTCTGACTTGTTACCTTTTGTGTACACATTTTTTTATAAGATACCATATTGGATGAAATGAGTTTGTGTTCTGGTGGAATTCCAGGACTGTAATTTTATTTATCATGAATTCGTCTAGTGTGTCGCATAAAATTTGTTTCATCCATGTCCTGACCAACTACATCTACCTAGTCCACTGTTCGTATTAAGATAAATATATTTTTCACCTTCACGTGAGTTACTGTAGAGGTGTTCTTGCCGTCAGTATAATGGCAATGTAACATTGTCTTGTAACTTCTTCTTAAACTGTATGACTAATGCATTTATGACCAAATTAAATAATTACTTGAAACAAAAAAACAATATTTTCAAGATAATAGGAGACTAACGATTCTTTAGGCAACAAAAAATTTGTAAAGCTAAATGGAAAAATTATTAAGGAAATAGTAACTGTGGAGGTACAGGGATTAGAATGTTGTAGCAATTGTGAAATGGCAGTAACAAATACATGAATTGTAGCTCCTCACACTTAACCACATACATGGAAATCACCAGGAGATAACAGCAACAGCATGTAAACTGTATTCCATCTAAATAAAGGAACAGGAACAAAATTAAATCGAGTCTTTTATTTAACACTACATTAATAAAAAGGCAACCTAAATTTTGTGTAGAAAGACTTAAATCATGACACAATAAGGGAATACAGGTCTCTGACAAACAGCATGAACAACAGACCATAATCTTGATACACTAATAGAATGAATTACCAAAACAATATGGAACATTCAAAAAAAGAATATTGAGCCACAAAGATCATTTGACCCAAAAAATATTGAATCGTATAAGACAATGAAATAGAGCTGGACGAATATATACTGCACTTGTTACAAAAAGTTAAAATGGCACTGAAGTACTATGCAGCAAAAGATAAGTATAAGATATTAATAACTAGTGAAGTTGCAGAAGGCCGAACGACAGCGAACAAGTACAGTGTTCAGAGCTGCAGTATCACAGTAAAAGATAATTGTATAAAACACTGCAAATAAAAATGCGGAACTGTAGGAGAGATGATACACTCTTAAGAAAAAAAAATAAACGATGCACCACGAAAGCATTAATCAAATGGGACGGAAATCGGTAGATGCGTTGTACATTTACAGACAAACAGATGATTACATTTAAGAAAATTTGTATGATGTATTCAAGAGAAAGAGCTTCACAAATTGAGTATGTCAATGGTATGTTGTCCCAGCCATTATGCAGGCAATTATTCGGCTTGGCATTGATTAATAACAGTAGGATCACCTCCTGAGTGATATGGTGAACAATTCTGTCAGACTAGTATGATAGAGTGTCAAAGTACTGAGTTGTTTGTACAGACCTTCCCACAAGGTTACAAACATTCCAAATTAGGGACACATCCAACGACCTTGCAGCCTGAGGTAGAGTTTGGCAAGCACAAAGACACGCAGCGGAAACTCTCGCCATGTGTGTGGGTGGGTATTGTCTTGCTGAAATGGATAATCAGGATGGCTTGCCATGAAGGGGGAAAAAAAGCTTATCGAACATGTAGTGTTGTGCTGTAAGAGTGCCACAGATGACAAACCAAAGTGGTCCTACTGTTAAAAGAAATTGCACCCTCAACCAACATTCCAGGCTGTCAGGCCATATGGCTGGCGACAATGTGACTGGTATCCTGCCATTGTCTACGGCGTCTCCAGACACGTTTTTGGCCTATCTCATTGACTACAGTAGAATTGTCTTCAATGATGGGTCGCACATCTAACGGAGCCTCAGTGAACAGCAAACAAGTGTTAGTGGTGGGATACCAACCTGTCACCCACCAAACAGCCCTACAACCAGTATCCTTGGTCTGGAGTACCATTTGATTTCATCGTAGGACCCCTTTGGCTGTCATTCATGGCAACCCCATGGAATAGTGGTATATCTACGTTATTACGCGCCAAGTTTTGTAGTTCTCCATGGTAAGCTATCCTGGAGTTACATTTCAGCATGATAATGCCCACCTGTACATGACGAGTTTCTACTGCTCGTCTTCATGCTTGCCAAACCACAATTTGGCCAGACAGGTTGCCAGACCTTCCCGCAACTAAGAACGTTTGGAGCATTATGGACAGGGCTCTCCAAACAGCTCGGGATTTTGACGATCTAATGCATCAATTGGACAGAACTAGGCATGACATCCCTCAGGAAGGACATCCAACAACTCTGTCAATCAGTGACAAGGCGGATTACTGCTTGTATAAGGCCCAGAGATGGACTGATGTGTTACTGACTTGCTCAATTTGTGAAGTTCTTTCTCTTGAATAAATCATCCAATTTTTCTGAAATTGTGATCATTTGTTTGTCAGTACATGTAAATCACCCAATTTACATGCCATTTGGGTAACTGCTTCATGGTACGTCTTTTTTTTTTTGTCTCAAGAGTGTGTATTCTGGAACTGTATGAAAAAAATTGTTAACGCCTCCAGAGAAGTAAGACTATAATAACAATAAAAAAGAACAAATTATGTAAAGCACATCACCTTGGAATACTTAAACATCCAGACAAAATGCCTATAGAATATACCTTGACAGCTATTATGGAATGCCAAGATAAGACAAAAGAACAGATTAATGAAGCAATATGAATTTTTGGTAGAACTTATGAAATTAAGGTATCACCATAATGTAAAATGAAAACACTAATCATTGCTCAAACTATAGGAACCTGCCTGTAATATTATATTCTTAAAGATTTAACTGAAGGCTGTTAAAGAGAAAATAGCAACTGACTGACATCTTTCAGAAGACGAAATTTGCGTTTTGAAAGTGGAAGGCAGTAATAGTTATATAACAGAACTGGAGAGATCAAAGGTTGGAAAAGAATGTTTACAAAAAGCAGAGTATGCAAAAGGGATGAAAATACTCAAAAGTGTAAAAACAGCACTGCCCTCTCTGAACCTACCTACTTAGTACTGATACAGACAACTTAGTAGTATAACTAGAAAAACAGAAGGCTAAAACTTGGCGGTAATTTCATTTCACTTTTTGAGATTATTTTAGTGTATTGAGCAAAAGTACTGTTTCATACACCAAAACTGAAATATTTGCCACAGATAAATTAAATATCAAAGCAAACCTCAAAATTCTGACACACTTTTGTAAAACAAGTAAATGCAATGTGTTATTTGGACAGCACAGTAGCAAACAACGTTAGTGCAACATATATTAAAAAAGAGTTGCTGAGGCAAAACAAACTTTTCAGAAGCAACCTAATCTACTGAAACAATAGCCACAAACCAATAAATACCAAGGGGTATTGTCAGGAGAGTTTAAACTAGATAAGAGTCATGAACAAATACTATGAGATATTTTAGGAGGGTTGTGGATATGAGTTGTGTACCCTTGGAAACAAGAATGGAAAATGAAAGTAATAGATATGTTATAATACAGAAGATTCCAATAAGTATTTTGGATGAAGTTAAAGTACAATGAGATAATTTGACTGGAAACTGACATGGAAGAGACACTGTATAAAACATTACCAGCATTTTCAGGAAAAGGTCAAGGCAAACCAGTTTATCCAGATCACTGCTACTAAGTGTGATTAGTAAAAGGAAGCATAGCAATATGATAATTCTGTTTTATTCACTGATCTGTTATATTTAATACGCTTAAAAAACGTAAAATATGTAGAAAATTGTTAAAACAGTCTAATTAAAAAGATACAAACATTTTGCACTATAGTACACATTGCAGTAAATAATTAGATTACAGCAGTTTATATGAAATTACAATGTAGTGCAATAACACCATTTTATTTTTAGAAAATTTCATTTTTAACATTGTATCAGTCTTCACACATTCACCACTAGCATAAATTAACAATTATATACTTGCAACAACCAGTACACTGTCACTGAGTAGGACTGCATATGTATTATGGATAAACTCATTACATCAGTTGTTTAATCATCAATATATCGTCCCATTCCATGTATTTTTAGACAGTATTGTTAAGTTCAAAAATAAAATCACATTGCAGAATTTGCTATAATATCTGGCAACTAAGATGTATGAGAATGGCTCTAATTTCTGCATGAACGAGACTTTTATAACAATTCAGAGCTGCTTTACGCATTCTTTCCTAATACAAGCAGATTTTATAAACCTCATCCATAGTGTTTCACCATCTACACTACGGAAATAGTGTCCATTATCTGACTCATTGTTTTGATGTATAAGTGGTATTATTGCAAGTAATATTACATCACTCAGAAACGTCTATTGCTTTTTTTATGATTCCTGCAAGGTCATAAAATATTTTGCCAACAATGTAGCTTTAAAACTTGGAAAGTACCTTACTTTCTGTGTGGTTCATTACATGCTGCAAGCTGTTTGCTTCATTATGGCGTCAGACATGTATTTTTGGTGTATGTGATGAGTCGTGTAGACTATAGTGTTGCACTTTTGTGTTGTTGTTGTTGATGATGATGGCAGGGCAGCTATAAAAGGAAACTGCTAGCATCACATAACCTGTTCCTCTCACATAAAAGCACTACTGCCTCAGCTAAAGTCCTCATCCTATGACAACATTAATGATACATCTTAGAGAGATTTGGAACTTAAACTAGGTCCTTTGGTACGAAGTGTGGTGGTAGTGAACTTTATGCCTCTATCTGTCTTTCCCTTGTCAGCCAAATTCTAATGATGGAAATTTCTTTCCATTCCAGGATTCGAACCAGATAGCTCCTCACTAAACAGCACCACACACAGGAGCATTACCAAATGTGGTTATGGAGACCAGTATCTCTGATCCACTAATAAGCTGAATGAATAAAGCAGGTGACATATGTAACTGTAATTCACTCATAGCCATGGTTTCCAAATAAAGCCTAATGTATAAGCTGAAACATACCAATACTGAAAATAGAAATCAATAAATCAATAACGTATGAGAATTTTATGCTATATAAAAAATTATAACTTGTATTTTATTGATTCTCAAATATATTTTAGTCATATTACAACAGTATGCTCAGTCTATTTTCATTATTAATAATTTTTGTTCCAAATATGAAAGAAAGTCACAACCGATGTGTTATCACAAAATAAAAGATTAAACTTTTCACAGAAAGTGTCATGTCAATAATATTATTTATGCACACCCCTGAATCGATTCCTTACGTATTCTTCCCATGCACACATACACAAATGGGGCAGGTCAAGAGTATTGCATGCAGCACAACACAGGTGAAGCACTGTAAACTTAATATAAGACAAACTCACAACACAAGTCACATGTACAATAATTGTCTTACAATGACAGAAACCTCACGTGACATCTCTTAGGAATAACAACTGTTCACTTTAGCATGAGCAACAGAAATGCACACACACTTCATGTATATTTTAGTATGCTGTCAGACGCTTCATTCACCAGTTCCTCTCTTAGCAGGGAATCTTGGACGCAGGAAATATCTTTTGGCCTTCAGCTTTTCAGCAATCCGAACACTTCGTCTAGGCTCACCTTCTCTCCGCTGAATCCAAATGTGGCGTGGCAAGCTAAAAGCAAAGGAAGCAACAAACCTAAATAGGCCTTTGTGGTCCCATGGCTCTCTGCTCCTCTTTACAATCGCTTTAGATTTTGTCGCTACTCCACTCAGTTGAGGTGACCGAGGATACAGTAATGACATTGAAAATTCAGGTAACTGCAGAGGAGAGTCTTGCCCCACAGCCTTAGGTGGAGATTGGACCTGATGCTCTGGTGATGAAAATTCCGGTAACTGCTGAGGAGAGTCTTGCCCTACCGCCATAGGTGGAAATTGGACCTGATGCCTCCCAGCAGGTGGACTAGCTGTGGGAGGCTGTGAGGAATTTGCTTGTGAAGATGGAGTAGTTGGGCTTGATGTTGAAGCTGATGACAGCTGTGTAGCTGATGTACTGTCATCTGAGACTTGATCCCTTTTTTTCTGCGTTGGGGATGGAATTGGTGAAACAAGCAGTTGCATAGATGGCTCTAGTGATTTATCACACACTGTAGTGATGGAAACAGATGGTACTGGCTGGTGCTCAGCTTGATCTAGAGGCAAGTCATTTGTCACTGCTGATGGTGCCGGCTGTACCAATGGTGAGTGTGGCAGTGCAAGCTGTATGGGCATAGGCTTGCCAGACAACGGCAGAGAGTTCACCTTCTTGACTGCATGGTCCTTCGATACGGAAGTACATGATGGATTTGTCTTGATTGACGACTTTCGAGCAAATGACAAATCTGATCTTCCTGATGATGTGCTTGCTTGCACAGCTGGTGGTGATATTTGTACGGTCTGTACATCAGGTCCTGGAGACTGTAGAGGGTTAGATTGTTTTTGTAACAAGTGTGGAGGTGATGCGTTTTGCTGTACATAAGCTGGAATTGGTTGCACAAGTAATGGTCGGTTTGCTTCAGATGAGTTATACAGATCATTGGACAAAGTAGGAAGCTGTATAGATGGCGAGGATGCCTGTAAAGATGATCGTGCCACTTGTGGCTGCTCAGTGTGTCGCAGCTCATTTAGAGGCTGTGATTGTTCTGGAGGTTTATTGATAGTGGATGAAGTTGATTTTACTGTTGGGGAAGACGATTCCCCAGGTGGAGACGACAGCCGTATTTGTGACTGTGCAGCTGGCAAAATTATTTGTTCAGATGGTATGCCCAGATGTTTAGGTGACACTGCTGCCTCTGCGGGTGATGATGACAATTGCAAACCCTTAATGAGCACAACTCCCGATGGCCCAGACTGTGGTTGGTCAGTACATGACTGGTTTACTTCTTTCTGCTCCTGCAACTGGTCCCCATTTTGTGAATGTCTGTTTTCTGCACCATCTTTTTCATCATTATTCGCATCATGCATAATTTCTTTTCCTGCAGCAGCACATTCTGCATCACCGTTTTCTGAATTCTTTCCCACTGGTTCATTTTGCACAGCTTGGTAATCTATTGCCAGTAGTTCGTTTTGCACAGCTTCACCATCTTCTTGAAGTGGTTCGTTTTTCAAAGGCTGGTAATCTATTGCCAATAGTTCGTTTCGCACAGCCTCACCATCTTCTTCCAATGGTTCATTTTTCACAGCATGGTACTCTATTGCCAATAGTTCGTTTTGCACAGCTTGGCCATCTTGAATCTCGATGATTTTTGGTCGGTGGTTCTGTTCGAGCTCATCTTCATCAGACACATCACTGAACTCATATAGCACAATCTCCTCATGCAGGACGTTAGAACCTCTCTCACACATTTCAGGTTGCCAGACAGGGAATACTAATGAGGTAACAGGTGGAGGGACTACTATGCTGTGTAAAACCACAAAACTTCCATCTTCTCCAACCATTACTGCACTGGATTCGTGATATGACGGTCCCATTACCACAAATGGAGGATATCCTGGTGGTGGTGTTTGCTGATATTGGTAGTTCTCCCTCATGTTAGGACCAGGACACGGTGTAGGAGGTCGCTGATTGCCATGGACGTCGTCCTTTAACTTATTAGAAACATTTGGCAGTTTTTTGGATGTCGGAAAATCGGCTGGATAGTCGTTATTGGAATCTTTTTCTGTTGCATGTACAGGTTCCACATCTCTCGGCACTATTTTTGGCAGTGATAAATCAGTTGGCTGATCATTTTCGAAAAATTCACCTCCACCACTAACTGTATTGCCAATCAGGGAAGGTGGCATGTAGCATACGGATCTGGACGACGTTTGGGTGCTGCTTCCAGCGATGGGAACGTCGAAGACAGAGCTATTGCGGGAAGAGTGTGCTCTGTTTACATCATCCAGCGTCTGCAGCGGGCAACTGGCTTTTTCTGTACTAGGAAAAGGGGTAGCATGCGTCGAATTTCGTGTACTGGGAGCAGAGCTCCCGGCCACTGGAGGAGGACAAGTCCATGCAGCTGACATCTCGGTGTCCTGTTGAGGTTGACCGTTTAGTATGGAGACGGTGGCGCGAAGTTGATTGCTGAACACAGACTCACTGGCACTGAAGTTGAGCGGAGACGTTCCGCTGCCTTCCCCGTCGTCTGTGGTGGAATCTGGCTCCTGCGTCGACGCGTCTTCGGCGTCCTTGTCGCACCTGGGCGCCCGCCACCTGCTGCGGTAGGCCAGAACTCCAGTGTCGTCCGCTCCAAAGTCGCGGGCCTCCGAGGGCCACTCGTTGCCCGCCGTCTCGCGGAACAACAACAACAGCTCGTCGAAGCCTTCCTCCTTGTTTGAAGGGACCGCGTCGAATCTGGATCCCAGCATAGGCGATGTATGTCCTAAAACGCCAAACATGAAAAGCATATTAATGATACACTTTGGTATACTGACACGACAACTGATGTTAAGATGCGGCTACACGATGCCTTTTTTCTGTTCAGCTTTGCGCATGCGTTTACATTTCCACCAGCGCAAACACGAATAAGCATTTGTTAGAATTCGAAAGGGTGCCTCTCAGGTTAGATGACGATCTCTCGCGCTGTTTAGCAGACGACGGGGTACTAGAGGCCATTTGTGTTGAGTTGAGTGTTGAGGTTACTCTTTAAGGTGATTTATGTGCAATGTCTGTTGACTCCAAAGACAGCACGCTGAAATTTATAGATGATAAGAGATAAAAGGAAGTCATACTAAAAGCGACTCCTCAAAATTTTTAAAATAAATATTTGAGATGTGATACCTTGAGCATCTAGTATTATATAAGAAATATGCTATCATATTACTGTATATAAGAAAGAATAACATAAGTCTCGAAGCAGTAAATATGAGAAGAAGCACACTATAAATGTGTGAGAAGTGTGTAAGAAAACTGTTGACTGTTGGAGACTTAACAGCACAGCTCTTAAGGGCCGTGACATCTGAACGAAAGAAAAGAAGGGGTATGTGCAACCCCTCAACAAATAACTACAAACTGAAATGATGCAAAAAATACAAAACTGGAAAATGCAGCCTCTATTCTAGTGGGTTCTGGGGTTTGTGACCCTCCCCAATTCGTTGAGTCCGAGGATAGCAACATATATATATATATATATATATATATATAATAATTTATGATCAAAGTTGTTTAAATAACTTTTTTACAAAATAAAATACAAATGACGTATTGGAAGCCTATTAGGCTTTACGTAACAACTAGGAATCTTCGTTGAGTATTTCTCAGTTTCAGAAATAATCACTGAAATGCCTTGTTTTCAAATGCGAAATAAATAGTTCAAATTGGTATGTAAGTCGCCAGTTACCAGCTAATTAAATGTTATTGCCAGCATTTTTGCTGCCCCAGTCAGAAAATTTCAAATCTCGTTGTGACTTCATTAAATTTTGAAGGAAAATTTGGCCGTCATTTGGTATTTCTTGTACTTCTGTTATTTAGATAATTTTCTTACCCACAGTCCCTTTGTGTTTTCTTTTTCTGTTACCATTTAATCACACGAAATAGAGCACAAACGTCCGAGCAAAGAAGGGGATGCATAGCAGGCTGCTTGCGCAATAATGCAACGTGTGCACACGAGAACGCGCTTGCAAATGTGCGTTCTTTCCCACTAATTTTTATGCATGGTCTCTGTTCTGGTAGATGGTCCACAAGTTTCTGCAAGTGTATCATATCCAACTGCAGCCACTCATCTATAATTAGATCCCATGAAGTTACCAAATTGTGGGGTGGCTGACAAGTTGCCGCGCGGGATTAGCCGAGCGGTCTTAGGCGCTGCAGTCATGGACTGTGTGGCTGGTCCCGGGGGAGGTTCGAGTCCTCCCTCGGGCATGGATGTGTGTGTTTGTCCTTAGGATAATTTAAGTTAAGTAGTGTGTAAGCTTAGGGACTGATGACCTTAGTAGTTAAATCCCATAAGATTTCACACACATTTGAACATTTTTTTTGAGCTGACAAGTTACATCCGTTGTTTCAAATGACCACATGCATTTCCTGTGGGATTCAGATCGGATGATTTAGCGGGCCAGTAGCACTAACATTGTTCACTGAAATTAATAGAGTTATAAAAATTCTAAAAAACAAAAGCTCATGAGATGTTGACAGAATTTCAAACAGAATTCTGAAAACTTGATAAATAATTTCCTCAGTGGTGTGTGAAATGCACCACTGACACAGATAATTTTTTCAGAAAGGTTAAAATATACAGCTGTTAAACCTATTCATAAGACAGGCGATAAGACAGTCTTAAAAACATTTATCGTCCAGTTACCTTACCGACAATTTTATTCCAAACTGTTCGAAAAAGTAATGTAAGGAAGACAAATCTCACTCTTAATCAGATAAAATTTACTTAGCACATCACAATTTGGATTCCAGAAAGGTAGCTCGACTGACAATGCTCTTTATATATGACTCATCAAACAGTACATCACTCATCAAACAGTACACACCTTAAAAAATGAAATATCGCCAGTGGTACTTTTTGCGATCTTCCCAAGGCGTTTGGCTTCGCAGATAACGTTACTACCTCGGAAAAACAATAGTTTAATGTGATTTCTTCATACACTACTGGTCTGCATGATACTCAAGCAGAATTGGTGTTTTTTGCAGACGATATTAGTGTTATAATAAATCCATTTAGAGAGAAAGCAGTAGAAATGATTGGAAATGACGTGTTTCAAAGAATTATTAAGTGGTTCTCAGAAAATGGACGCTCCCTAAAGATTGAAAAAGTACTCTATATTCAGTCCTGAACAACAAATATTCATACCGACAAGCAATGTCTTCGAAACTGCACCACTGGTATTATGAATTGTACAACTAAAGACTTTCTCAGCTGTAGCAAGGAATACACAAATTTCGTCAGTATGACCAATACTTATTTTAAGACATTAGCAATCAAACTTGAGCCATTAGTACATATTTATTATGTAAAATGTTAGCCTACTTTTGAACTTAAGCTACACAGTAGTAGTGGAGCAAGGGGGATCCCGCCCCAAATCCAATAAGGCGACCGTGACACAAGTACTCGGCGTTACGTGACGTCAACTGATGACGCGATTGACGTCAGCTGATGACGCGAGTACCGTTATCGAAACATGGCTGGAAGATACATCCACTAACCTAAGTCACTCCATCCTACGAACTCACGATAAGTTCGAATTTTTGGCGCGAAGGTAGGTCAGTTGAGCTACCTAAACTGACCTAAGAAAATGGTGGGAAAGAAAGGGCACTTGGACTACCTCCACTAACCTGTCACATCGTCCTAGGAACTGGCAGGAAGTTTGAATTTTGATCGGGAGATAGGTCAATTGGGCTACCTCTACTAAGCTAAGGAAATAGCGGCAAAGAAACGGTACTCAGGATACCTGCACTAACCTAAGTCACCTCCTCCTAGGAACTGGACGTAAGTCTTTCTTTAAACAATTATAAGCACTACCACGATCAATTTTATTAGCCATCCTCTTGGAAAATTTTGTTGAGCAGAGTTGGTATGCAAAGGGGTTCGCTACGCTTTCGACTACCTAGTTTCAACTACTTTTATTACGCTGATACAAAACACTCACCCTGCCGGCGGTCTGGAGGGAGGGAAAATAGTTGTTAAAAACGAATCTGCATGTTCTGGGCTGCTGGAGAGAGGAAGGGGTGCACTTTATTTATTTTTTGGGTAATTTATTTAGCTACGAATTTCTCCTAATTTATTCATTACGCTCTTGCAAAACACTCACCCTAACATGCTTGGAGTCACAATATCCAGTTTACAATCTCGAAAGTACTCCTAAATAATTCATTACGCTGATGTTCAGAGACGCAAACAACTTGTAAATTATGAGGTCGTGCAGTGGTTAGCACACTAGAGTCACATTCGGAAGACGCTGACAACGTTTAAACACCTGAAAATAATTCAACGCACAAACACTCAGTGCAAGTGAAACTTATCAACCACTCGAACTCTGATTCTACTGGGTGGAAAACCTAACGCCTGGAAACTCTCCAGATGCGGAAACTGACCCAAATGCTCATCCTAATTACATAATTAATCACAAAGGTCGGTCCTGTCCTGATTACACAACTATATGCATAGCGCTGCATAAGGACGGCTTAAAATCGCAAAAACTAACTATACAACTCACCTTATCATGCTTTAATTACACAACTATATGCATAGCACTGCACAAGAGCCGCAATACTTTGCAGATAACTGACAAATCGTTTACTCCTGTTTGGGAAAGAAATTATACAGTTCGAAACCAGTGACAGAAACTCTCAAACTCTACACTACATCTACAAGCTATGGGAAAAATATTCGACTCACTAAATCCTGCAGTTCGACTGAGATGAGTTCAAAAAAGTCTATTAGCTCCAAGCATATACCATCTGTCCCTATTTGACGTCAGAATTCACTACACCCGCCTACTAAAAAACCACCCTAACCGGAGCCAGTGGGAGATCCCTGTCCGAAAAGACTGCCTTGTCATCCATATACAATCACAAACTACGTGATCGAGCTACTACGCTAACAGTCTTATGGTACCTGCCGCCCCGAAATGCCTCGCCGCGAAAGACCAGCTTTCCCCTTCAAGTGCATCCTGTTCATCCCTAATATCTACGAAACATAGCTAGCGCAGCCCCACAACGGCTCGCGTTCACAGACTTTGCTTTTACGTCACGTAGTACGCTCGAGCAGAGCCGGACGAGAGTCACCGTTCAGCGTTCGATTATTATTATTATTTATTTAACAACAACTTCGCTCCTATAATAAAGCAAAACATTTCCGATCACAATAAATGTCCTAGGAAATTACCCAAAAAATAAATAAAGTGCACTCCTTCCTCTCTCCAGCAGCCCAGAACATGCAGATTCGTTTTTAACACCTATTTTCCCTCCCTCCAGACCGCCGGCAGGGTGAGTGTTTGTGATAAACCTTTTGCATTTCCTTTATGTTTTCGTCTTCTTTAAAGGCAAAGAGAGAAATTGAAGCGGTAGCCCATCATAGAGGCTATGCCTACCGTCATGTATTTTTTACTTTCAGTTGTTAAAAAACAGAGGATTTTTTCTGGTACCAGTAGGAGGAAGGAAGGATTCGCCCTCAGCTAGTGAACGAGTGAGAAGCACGCCATTTTTGGCGAGTAATTGTAGACCGCCATTTTGGGGTCGCTATGAATAAGTGAGGAGTATGTATTTCATATGTGCACCGTTTAGAAAAATACAGTATTGTTTTATTAACAGAAAGGTCGTGTGAGTTGTTATTTCAAATAGTACAATAATTACAAGAACTGAAGCCCACCTGTGTACTTTGGAAAATTACGAAGATCCGATAAGCTTGATGGGAACACGGTCAAGACTTCAAAGGTGTACACGGCGACCAAACGTAGCATTATAAAGAATGGTAAGCACAAATCTACAGCGGAGAAAGAAACTACTTCGCCCTGCAAAATAATATGAACTAATACGAACTTATTTCCAGGCATAGCTCAGCTTATTGTGCTTGTCATTCATGCCGAAAAATTAATCTCATTAATTCAATACATTTTAAAAAGCCTCGCATTTCAACATTTTATTATCATCTATTCCATTATTTTATTATATTATAAAGTGGCCACAGGTGACAGGCACGATACGTAGTGGGCAAAACTGTGAGTACTAGTATTTTTAGGAAAATGAATATACATGTATGTTAACAATTTCTTTATGTTCCATGTACGCTGATGATGTGACGGAGACGGTGATGTGATACTGAAGAAATACTATAAAAAGGAAATAATAAATAAATTAGAAGGAAGAAGGCGACAATATCAAGAGCACACAACAAAGCGCAATAGAGGAAGTACCATTTACAAGACAACAATCAGTTAGGACCGCGCAATGCATATAGAGAATGCGTTCCCAGTAGACCTATTAGAAGGCCCATCCACCTATTTCCTAAAATCCAGAACCTAAAGCTTCAGAGATTAACGCTATTGTAGTCAAGTAGAGATAATGACATTTCTTTATTAGTACGGAAAATATATTGATTGAAGAACAGTTGAGACTACAATTACATACAACTGTGTATGCATTTTTTCGCGTGAGAAGTAGCCCGGAAGTAAAATCTTAAAAAAGAAAAATTTTATTTTGATAACTGCAGTGGTATAAGGATTTCTATAATGGAGGATCAAAACAATAAGGTAATGTCATTCGAAAATCAAATGCCAATGTAGTGGATGTTCATGTGCAAAATGCAACAATGAGTGGTTTGGAACCGTTTAGCGGTGATTATTTGGATGCTGGACGCGACATGCCATTGTTGCATTCGACGCCCGTGAATACAGAACATTTAATTACAAGCAATACATTAATTACAGTAGATGTAACTAATGGCACCTCGAGGCAAGAGATTATTTTAAATGAGAGCAGTACGCGTAGTACGGACGCAGATGCTGACAGGCGTAGGCCGGAAGCGAATATGGAAGACATGCAAGCCTTATTTCGAGCCTTAACAGAATCCATACAAACAAGCATGAATGCAATGAAAGCAGACATAAACTCAAAAATGTCGGGTTTAGAGACTAAAATCCCAAGTTTACAAACGATACAAGCAGACATGACTAATATGAAAGCAGACATGACTAATATGAAAGCAGACATGACCACAGTAAAGTCCGAGATCGAGAAGGTTAATACAAACTCGACACACATTTCAGACGAGGTAAAAAATTTGCGCACAGAACTCAACAGTCTGGACACGAAGTTCACACAGCAGATTTCACAAATCTCCACGGAGGTGGATAGGAAAATTAATGAACAAGTACAAATTTCGGTTCAAGATATGGGTGAGAAATTAAAAGGCATAATGGGCGAAAAATTTGAAACACTAACACACACGTATCGACAGGAGCTATCCGGAATTAGAGAAACCCAAGAGAATTTACAGGCAATGCAAAAGAATACGCAGGTCAACTTAGACAATATACAATCAGAAGTAGCGAAACTACATTCTTTCTTGACGACCTGCCAGAAAATGTAGAAAAAATCACATTGGAGGTAGGATTACTCAAGTTAGAACACAAGAGGATCAACTCAGACATTGTGCAGCTTTATGAATCGGTAAAGAGCAATGCAAAGGACGAAAATACAACGTTCGCAGAAAAATGCGTACGTGAACAGCGTACCTATGTGGAAGCGGTAAAGGAAATAATGGGGGACAAAGAAGAAGAATTCTTAAAACGCGTAGGACATGATATCAGACAGTTAGAACAACGGTTAAGAGACGAAATAGTTAACAAACAAAGTACGGTAATATCATCGCCTGGGGCGGTAAGCGATAAACAGCCATTCGCCAATGGGAGAAATCAGTGGCGCGGACAACAATGCCCAACCCACGCCGCGCGACCGCATGTCGACGTGCGACGCGAGCAGCGGGCAAAACTTTGCTGAAACAAATATACCATCACCGCAGGGAAATGCTGTTCCGCCGTGCTGGACAGCGTTGTTAATGGATGAGAGCTTAATAAAACATCGACAGTTTCCCGTATTCTCAAATGAGAAAAAGCGAACGCACCCGGTAGTGTTTGTCCGAGCCTTCAGAAATGTACTGCCCAGGACTTGTACAGAAGCTCAAAAGATTAAATATGTAGTAGGACACACCGAGGGTGATGCCCTTTTGTGGGCTACGGAGATGTCAGAACTTTGCGAGACATATGATCAGTTTGAGAATGCATTTTTAGATAAATACTGGTCAACAGCTATCCAGGAGAGGTTAAGACGAGAGGTATTTAACCCAGTACCATATCATTCAAAATGCGGGGGGCTAAGATGCTATTTTGAAAAATACCTAAACAAGACCCGTTACTGGATTAATCCGATATCTCATGTCGATGTACTGAAAATCTTAAAGAACAAGTTACCTGCAAATGTTGGGGAAAAATTAATAACTGTTCCCGAATATGATCTCGAGTATTTTCTTTCAGTGCTCGACTCAATAGATCTGATTCATGAGGATGGGCAAGCCACGCCTAGTTATCGTAACGGTAATGGGCACAACCCAAACGGGAAGAACTATGGTAGCGGCAATGGCTTTGGAAATTATAACGGTCGTGTGCGTATGAATGAATGGCATCCGTATGCACCGTCGTGCCACAACGGAAATCCGTACAATCGGTCTACCCATCAGCCACAGAGTGACCGAGGGTACGAAACTAAATATCAGCCCCATAGGTTCGGTAATGGCAGAGACAATAGAAATTCGAGGGAAAACTTCGACAATAGGCGACAAGGAAATGAAAACTACCAGGAACGGAATATGCAACACAGGGATCCGAGAGATAACAGGCAGCCCGTACAGTCACATCGAAACAACCGGGACACGAACTGGCGAGCACGCGAACATACGGTAAACATAGCAGAAGTGACGGCAGAAAATGAAACAATACCTTTACCGGCCCCGGGAAATAATAATCGAGCGTGACTAGAGGAAGAAGGTAATGAACTGTCAGTGTGCCACAGTACTAATATGAGCGACTTAAACACTAAAACGAACAGGAACGGAAAGGAGGAAGCAGACACTGAAACAAACCTACACATACAGCATATCCGGAATCTATTTTTAAGGTATGATAAGGACGCAGAAATGAAAGAAGACTTGTTTATCGAAGAGAAAGAAACAACACGCAAGGTAAGTGAAATTATTCAAACAACAATAAAGGTAAAGATGGGAAACATATATGTACTAGTTGTTTTGGATACTGGCGCGTCGACAAGCCTAATGTCTACTAACTTGTTCAAAGAGATAGCGAGGGAAGTAAATGTTCCGACACTACCTGTAGAGAACTGTAAGATCGTAACAGCGATGGGAAGTAAATCTATAGTTATAAAATTACAGGCCAGCATACCCATTAGCATATGTGGTGTAATTTTGCAGTGTACTTTCTTGTTGGTAGACAAACTTATAGTGAATGTATACTTGGTATGGAGGTGTTCAGAAGATATCGGATAAAAATAGATATCGGCAGCGGGGAATGCCAATTTCATGTAGGGGAGCGCACACTGACTGTGGACTTAAAAAGAACTACAATGACAAATCATATTAGGCCGATACCAGACATTAATGTTAAACTTGTCTACCCTCAATCCTTAATGGCAAAGGAGATGGAACTTGATGACTCTGGTAGGGAGATCCTCGATGAGCAAATCGTAGACAGTAAAATAAGTAAATCCACTTGTCTTAACAATGAACAGCTAAGTGAACTGACGAAATTACTCTTCAAATATCATAACATCTTTCGTAAACAACCTAGTGTTATTAAGGGATATGAGTATAAAATGGAAGTATACCCGCATGAAACATATTGCAGAACGTCATATGGCACCCCTTGGGCAAAGAAAGAGGCAGTAAGAAAAGAAATAGAGCGTATGATTAGGTGGAGGGCTATTGAAACATCGCACTCACCTTGCTGCAGTCCAATTCTCGCAGTTGGTAAAACTAACGGAACGGTGCGGTTGGTGTTAGACGTGAGGAAAATAAACAAAATCATCGTTCCTATGAGAACAAGGCCAGAGAATCTAGAAGAGCAGCTATTAAAGTTTCATGGCGTTAAGTATTTAACATCCCTTGATTTGAAAGCTTCGTACTGGCAAATTTTATTACATGAAGAGAGTAGAAAGTATACAGCTTTCATAAATGCCGGGAGGAGCTATCAATTTAGGGTGCTGCCTTTCGGATTAAATGTGAGCGCTGGTGTATTTATTGAAGCATTACACAGGGTACTTGGACCGGAACTGCTTAGCCAGGTTACACTCTACGTTGATGATCTATTAATTGCAACTCAAACATGGGATGAACATGTCAGTATTTTGGAAAGGATTTTTCAAAAATTTGATGAATACAATGCCACAGTTAACTTTAAAAAGTCTGAATTCGGAAAGGAAAAAATAAAATTCTTAGGGCATATTATTTCACCAGTAGGAATTCTACCTGACCCCAGTAAACTAGATGCGATACGGAACTTCCCAACACCCTATACTAAGAAACAATTAAAAGGTTTTCTAGGAATGGCCTCGTTTTTCAGGAAGTTTCTGCCACAACAATTGTTGAACAGTAGTTCACTATTAAACTTACTGCGTAAAAACCACAGTTGGTTGTGGACTAAAGAATGTGAAAATGATTTTCAGCAGATTAAGCAGGCGCTGATTAACGCGCCTATCCTGAAACACCCAAATATGGAATTGGATTTTTGTTTAAGCACCGATGCTAGTTATCAGGGGCTCGGTGCGTGCCTGTTTCAAATAATAATAAAGGATGGTAAGGAAGAAGTCAATGTAATCAGTTTTGCCAGTAGAACCCTCACAGAATGTGAAAGATCTTATTCCGTAACTGAGCTAGAAGCGTTAGCAGTAGTTTGGGCGTTTCGTAAATTTCAATATTACCTTTGGGGAAAACATACCAAAGTTTACTGTGATCATCAAGCTTTGTCCTTTCTTCTGACGTGCAAGTTGTTACATAAGAGAATAGCGAGGTGGTGCATGTATGTCCAAGAGTTTGATTTTGAGACAGTGTACATAAAAGAGGAACAGAATGTTTTGGCAGATGCACTATCACGGTTACCTCACGGTCTTACCGATTTCCACGAGTTAGAGGAACAAACATCAGACTTCAAGGTGCTTTTAATAAATGATGAAACTTTTAAACCATATTATATTAAAACGTGCAAAAACATGCAACGTTTACAGGAGAAGACCCGAGATGGAGCAAGGTAAGGAAAAAATTGCAGGCTAGAACACACGAACGTTTAGAGCAGTATTACATTATACATAATGGCGTCCTCTTTCACAGAAGAGCTCGACGAATGGATAAGTGGTCTGTGTGCATACCTCAGGAATACGTGGAAAACTTAAATTCAACGCACGCACCGCACATGGGGGCACTATG
This sequence comes from Schistocerca piceifrons, assembly GCF_021461385.2. Taxonomy (NCBI): domain Eukaryota; kingdom Metazoa; phylum Arthropoda; class Insecta; order Orthoptera; family Acrididae; genus Schistocerca; species Schistocerca piceifrons. The sequence goes on along the minus strand of NC_060139.1, from coordinate 496,691,781 downwards.
GAGTGCTAAAGTGTGCCGCCAAAATTTCTACGTATTGTTATTTCCCTAATATGAGGCGACGTATAGAGCAAGTAATCAGACGCTGTGCGGTGTGTCAAAAGGTCAAACATCAGAACAGGACATGTCTTAACGTACTACACCCAATAATACCAAAGCAACCAAGAGATCTTGTATCTATTGACGCCGCAGGACTTATCCCCAAGCCCGCGGCGGGGTTAAATACATCGTAGCCCTGTATTATGTTTTTAGTAAGTATCTCCAGCTGTACGCAGTGAAAACAGTTAGATCAGGACCAATTATAAGACGGATTCTGGAAGACTACATACCACGCATTGGGAAACCCCACGCAGTCTTGACTGATAACGCATCAAATTTTACATGTGACCAATGGAAATCATTTTTAAAAACACAAAACATACGTCATATCCAAGTATCCAAGTTCCACCCGGAAGCAAGTCCCGTCGAACGGTGCTTCCGTGAATTTAATAGGTTTATCCGGACATATATACTACAGAAGCAAGGGAAATGGATAGAATACTTCAGTCCGTTTCAGCACATAGTAAATCACCTACCACACACATCAACAGGGCACACACCGGCCGAGCTAATGTTTGAAAAGGTGGAGCTAGATGAATGGGCAAAACCGATACCTAAATTATGGCACAAAGACGTAGTCTTAGATGAGAAAGTACGGCGAGCGCTAATAACATTGGAAGAGCAAGCTCAAATAAGGAAAGGAATTTACGACAGGAAATTGAAAAACGTAACAGAATTCCAGATTGGACAGGAGGTACTACTAACAACGCATCCGAAATCATCGAAATTAAAGGCACTGAATAAAAAATGGCAGTTGTTATATGTTGGTCCGTATATCATTGTTGACAAGCCACATCCGGGGTGCTACTTGATAGGAAATATAAAATATGGTAAAATAAAAGGCATGTATCCACATCAAGATTTGCGGAAATTTATTAAATGAAAATTCAAATCTCATTCTGTCCTTATCTGTTGCATCAGTAAAACGCAAGAAGGTAGGAGGTTTGTCGCTCTTTGACGAACAAACCGACTGGCGCTCGGTTCCTCTCCAGCTAGAGGGTACAATATTTATATTTCCGGTGCCCTCTCCCTCTTCTACTATCCTGCTTAATCAATAAGGAATGTTCAATTTTCTTTTACTATCTAACATGCAGAGAGTGAGATGCAGCCTAGTGAAAATAAATTTTCCTTGTATTTTGATATTGTACTGTCTTAAGATTTAATTCACAGCGCGCGAGCTTTAAGCGAGAGGCTTGAGCGATGAGGTATACTGAGCCGTGCTGCCGCGCTTAAAGCAGAGCGTACTTCAACAATTATACACGAAGCGGCTAACAGCTGATCGTAGGGGCCAAGTAGGCAAAAAGCAAGGTTGAGTTCAGTGTCCCAGGTACGATGCGCAAAGACACACAGCGCACCGCGACGGAATCCATTCTAGGATTTAAGCGAATCGGCACCCACACCGTCCAACCAGCTGCACAAAACGGAAGCGACACGAAGTGGGGTACCTATCAGCTAGTTACTCTGACGTAGATGAGCAACACAAACTAAACGAATAGAGACATTTATTCCTAAGACGGCGACTATACTGTAAAGAGCACTAATTTTAAGAGTATATCATTAAGTTAAGCATATGCAGCTTTAAGAAAATGAGCGCATTGACGCAAGTAAAATATAAGGATAGTAGAATACGCTAAATTTGTGAACTTAACACAATCCATTGAACGCACATAGTTATACTTATTTCTCAGTATTCAACGTAGGAGAGAATAAACACAGGAAATGACCTATCCGACTATATACGACCTATCCGACTATATACAACAGGATTAAGACAAGTTGAAAAGGGAAGTAACAACATGTACACTTGAAAGAACGCGATTAGCACATAACTTAAGAACTAAGCGACTTACATACAACACATAAGTGAGCGACGATGTGAAAGGTAGAATGAGATATAAACATAGAGAAATGCGTGTGACTGAGACGTAAACTATAAAATAACATATCCTACAAGATTTAGCGAGAGGAGCAGTTGTAAACTTATAGAACTACACTTCTTTACAGACAACATTAGAAGTAGTGAGCTTAATGTACAGGGAGAATACATATCCACAAATTTGTTATTACAGAACTCACCTATGTTAGTTGCTATTAATTACACGATACCTTATAGTATAAGCAGCAAACTAAAGCTGTAACCATGAATTGAACAACACGCGGGAGATAAGCTAAGTAAATACAAAAACCAACCAATACGCACACAACGTAATTACATGAACTTAAAACAAAAGAACTGAGGTAAGTACTGTATGTTTACAAAAGCGATATGGAGAAATAAATGAAATTTCACTGCTGGATAGTATTTTGAACTAGAGAGAGTGAAAGGTTTTATTAGATTCGATTGAAGGTATTAATTAGTTAATCTACGTTTGTGGTGACGTACCGTGCATGGAGTGAATCTAGGAAGAGAATGAAAGTGTATTAGAGTAATACGAGTTTATTTATATTTGTGGGAAGAAATAAATAGGGCGGTGGTTCTAGTGTAAGAACCCTGTAAGTAGTACATGGGTAAAAATGACGATTTATGTGGAAGATTTATAATGAATAATTATATGGGTATACGGGGATGAACATGAAGATTAATATTACAAGGGTACCTAGGAAAGGACCACGAAGCCGACGTAAGAAAGAATACACTATATTGTTTTAAGTCTTAGAATGAATGGTTGTATGAGTGTGGAAAGCAAAGTATGATGATGCATGTACGGTAAGTAATTATGAAAACGAACATCACGAAGAAGCAGTGAGGAGTATAGAAGAACCAGTGAAGTCGATAGTAACAATGGTACATGATAACATTTAAAACACACCACAGCACAGTGATTTGCTACACAGACATCAGAATGTAAAACAACCTAGTATGAAAAATATTTCCTTAGAGACTAACTGTTACAGCTCGAGAAACTATAAGGTTAATATAAATGAAAATATGATACACGATTCGTAATGAGGAATGAACACAAAATGCAGTGAAACAATATTTTCTACACTGAGTTCTTGACGCACGCAGGAGCGAAAGCATTACTTTAGCATAAGCGCGTTCTTATTTAGCGGTAATGAATTATGAGTGGAATTGCACATGACAAAAATACGGTAAAATTATCGGTTACACATCACAAAGGTAAACATGTACATGTCGTCGCATCAATAGGGCAGAAATATGGCTTGAAATACGTGTTTACGAATGTGGAATATTACGACGATTAACAAGGAGTGATGAAGACAGGATTGTCAAGGGATAAAACATCCCCCACACTCGCTCACAAACGAGCACTTGTAAATATTATACATAGTATGAAGATTCATCAAATGCCAAGGATAGAATAAGTACACTAACGACGCACTACAAATAGCAATCCTAGAAGTAGCTTGATCTCTGAAGCAGACCTTAGCGAATCCTGTTTTCCATGTAGTGAGTAGTGCTGGAACGTATTTTTTATGTGTATTTGTGATGGTAAAAACGTGCAGGAGGTTGGGCCTGCAAGTCAAGAGAAAAGCAAAAATTCAGAACAAATGAGAGATTCCTTCTAATTTACTTATTAGTGTGTAAGATGGATGATGCCTAACATGGAACCCATATAGGAAATGTGAATGTGACTTGTACATTTATGTGTCAACTTTACTATTGCCAATGTCGATGTCTATGAAAATATGTATGTAGTATTTTCTATTGTAGTTGTGGAAGTAAAAACGCGCAGGAGGTCGGTCCTGCAAGACAAGAATAGAAAATGCCAAAATAAATGAAGGATACCTCCCGATTTACAGATGGCTCTGAGCACTATGGGACTTAACATCTATGGTCATCAGTTCCATAGAATTTAGAACTACTTAAACCTAACTAACCTAAGGACATCACACACACATCCATGCCCGAGGCAGGATTCGAACCTGCGACCGTAGCGGTCTCGCGGTTACACACTGAAGCGCCTAGAACCACACCGGCCGGCTCCTGATTTACATATTAGTGTGTAAGAGGGTGCATGTCATGGAGTCCGTATATGAAATGTGAATGTGAATTGTAAATTTATGTGTCGACTCTATTATTGTCAATGTTTATGTCTATGTATGCACTATTATCAATTTTATGTGAGATTTTATACTTGAAGAAGAACAACTTATGTATGTATGTGAAGAGCAACGCGACGGACGAGTAAAATACCCGCACGTGTAAAGTGATACAAAAATATTAAGGCCTAATAATATTGAAAATAACGGCTCAGCCGTAATATGAGTAAACGCTACAGTCTAGCAAAGTGAATACAGAGAGTGTGATACGTGTGCGACGGAGATATCAGAGGAAATCCGTATAACCACGAGTTGAGGTGTGAGAACCGCTGAACTATAATGCACGACGGAAGACAATGCCGTATCCTGCAGTGCGGCTCTCTTAACAATGCCTTCCAGCTACTGATCCTAGACTATAGAATAATAGTTTAAAATTGTTGGCTTGGTTGATTTACGTAAAAATGCCTCGAACTCTATCCGTCTGATGCTCCATTACGCATAAAAAAATCACCCTTTCCTAGTTATTTTCCTTCTTGACGGTCTGCTGTTAGATCACAACACTTTCAAATCTGTTACTGTACATTGATAAAGTGTGGTAACCTCCTCGACATGGACACATCTCGAGAAATCCTGTACACTTGGATGTGCGAGGACTCAGCGAGCTCCAGCCATTCACGAGACGTGAAATGTAGCTGATTACTTCTGGCCGGTTGCATATTAAATAGCTAGCAGTGGCGCCGGGCGGGTTGGTCGATGACAGCATAAGACTGTGCGGATGCTCTGTGACTCTCATCTGCGTAGACACAGATCGTAAATTAAGCAATATGCTGTAGGTGTTAGAAATATGTAGGGTACTGTCTAATATACTTTAATGATGTATGTGTTCGAGAATTAACAATGAACGGTCGTACAGCATATTCATGATTCTGAAATTGGGAAACATGCTTTCACATGACTGGTCGGAGTTGAAATTAATTTAGAATTGGTAAAATTCTTCATATAATCAATTTTAATGGTTATTATTTCAGTAGATCGTCGGTGTCTTTTCCGTCCACTTGCACGTTGTTGGTTACCACACAATGATTGACTGACAACCCTTGTTCGAGTTGGGGAAGCAGTTTTGTTAGGGGCGACACCTTCCGGGGGATGCTAACACTGGATCAGTAACCGCGTGTATGACTGCAATATGAGGAATCAGTCGAAACAGGATGCATAGCACTCAGATTCGGACTGTAGTTTGCAAACCCTCGCGAATGCGTTAAAACTATTCCTATTTCGTTATCTTGTAAGTTAATTTTATTTAAAAATCGTCGAGTGTGTGTTTTAGTAACAGCAGTAAAAAATTTATTTACGCTGTGCGAAGTCTAGGTGTGTCCCAACTGATTTATCTAACCTCCAAAACTCAAACTTCCTGCAAAGGGAGGTTTGGTAGGGAGGTGCGGCACTCTCCTGTGGTCTTGGATAGTGGTACTCACGTCACTGCGGGAGGTCTAATTTTCTGCGATAGACTGTTTTAATGTCAGTTTAGAACTTGAGACAGACCTCGAAGCCGTGGTAGGGAAAAATAAATAAAATGTTTGAAAGTGTACAAAGCATGTTAGAGCAGAAAAATTAATGTTTCAAACAATGACACAGGGCCACAGGATGCGTCTCTTGCGACTTACAGTATAGTCATCGGGATACGATCATTGCCCTACGGTACAGGCGGTGAAACTTTAAACTGAGGTGTGCAGTTGATAAGACCTTGTATATTTAATAGGATAGTGGCATCTGCTCGATGACTGTACACGTGCAGTACTTGATATTCGATATATGGTAGGAGAGAGACGTGGTGAAAATCTTATCGAGTTGTCTATTGGATGAAGCTAGTGGAGCTTTTATAGTTGGTGACATTTCTTTGTTGGATGGTACAGAATAACGAAGATAGATGTGAATGGATGCGGATCTGTAGTACTTGTACATAGTTTGAGAGGGCACGGTAGAAAAAATCATTGTCCTTCTAGCAGTTCCGGTTTCCATTGAATGGTTAAAACACTGTCCTGTCTCAGTAACACAGCTTATCTTGTTTCTACACGGGTTGCAGAAGGTGGTAGATATATTTTCCCCACGACTCCTACTCAGTTGCGATTTAAATTGGAACGATCAGATTCGTAAAGCTGGAGAAATGGCTGCAGTTGCATGGGAGCTAACTAAAACGAGGTTGGGTTTTAGCTGTAGTAGCCGGCCGGAGTGACCCAGCGGTTCTAGGCGCTACAGTCTGGAACCACGCAACGGCTACGGTCGCAGGTTCGAATCCTGCCTCAGGCATGGATGTGTGTGATGTCCGTAGGTTAGTTTCGTTTAAGTAGTTCTAAGTTCTAGGGGACTGATGACCTCAGAAGTTAAGTCCCGTAGTGCTCAGAGCCATTTGAACCATTTACTGTAGTAGATCGGCTCGACAAAGGTGAGTCGTTTCGAGATATAAGAGTGATAGGAATATGATTCATTAGTAGCTGTAATAAAGGACGTCTCCTTAGCCTCCTACGCAGGATATGTGCTTGAATGCGAGGACTTGATTCAAAATCGGATACTGCATTTCTAGCGTATAGCGTAGCACTAGAGATCTGAAAAGCTAGTGTACATTTCTTCCGACGTCATCCACTGCTTGCGATCCTTCTCAATCAAGCACCGCCTGTAGGCCAGTCGATATATCATGGAACCTCTGACATGGAATAGAGAGAGAGAATGCTTTACATATACTGAATAAATATGCAGCCGCCGTGGCTTGAGAAGTTTGAAAGTACCGGTTTCATAACACATTTCTTAGCAGAATAATTTTCTTAACTGGGAGCATCTGGTTTATGAAGTATGTGCTTGTGTTCTGAGATGTTTGTAAAGGATATGACTATGTCCAGTGGTAAGGAAGGCTTGGATTTGAAGTGGAATACTGTGATAGCAAAATGTCAAGTGATAAGAAGGGTACAGATATTTCTATTTCCAGAGCCATAAGCAGGGTGTATTACGGATACTTAGCTCACTGTCGAATGTCATTCAATTGTTGTTATAGCGATGAAATATATATGTGTTCGACTTGGTTAGATGATTCTGTCCATGTGGGGTCTGTGTTGGGGATGATTCAAGTTTCCTGCTGACAGTGAGAGGCCATCCGAACGGAGAGGGCTGTTGCGGGAATGTATTTGACTTAACTGTGTAGTCGTCTAGATGGCCGATTAGCGAACTAATACTTAGTATGTGCTGGACAGCTTTCGTGATCAAGTGGTAATTTGACAAGATTGAATATGGATGTGTGTTTGTGCTGGGACTTTATTCTGTTATCTTGTAAATTGTTCGGTCGAGTGCTTCTTCGCATTTGACTTCTTTATTTAGTTGAGAGGAGGTCGATTGTGGAGCGTGCATCTAGCAGGTGGTAGACACGTTTGCCGGTTGTCTAGATATGAGAAGGACGTTATTTGACTTAGTAAATTATAGGGCGTGTTTGGAATCTGCTAAATCACGGAAATCTGTATTCGTGAGTGGATATATCGGTTTACATGTGTTCAAAGAGGTTATGAGTTTCTCAGTCCAACGTGAGAAACTATATAGATTTTTGCTCGCAAAACTGGACTTTGTCTATTTTCGAGAAAAATAGGACATTTATTGTGATCGTAAATGTTTTGCTTTATTATAGGAGCAAAGTTGTTTTTAAATAAATAATAATAATAATCGAACGCTGAACGGTGACTCACGTCCGGCCCTGCTCGAGCGTACTACGTGACGTAAAAACAAAGTCTGTGAACGCGAGCTGTTGTGGGGCTGTGCTAGCTATGTTTCGTAGGTATTAGGGACGAACAGGATGCACTTGAAGGGGAAAGCGGGTCTGTCGCGGCGAGGCATTTCGGGGAGGCAGGTACCATGAGACTGTTAGCGTAGTAGCTCGATCACGTAGTTTGTATATGGATGAGAAGGCAGTCTTTTCGGACAGGGATCTCCCACTGGCTCCGGTTAGGGTGGTTTTTTAGTAGGCGTGTGTAGTGAACTCTGACGTCAAACAGGGACAGATGGTATATGCTTGGAGCAAATAGACTTTTTTGAACTCGTCTCAGTCGAACTGCAGGATCTAGTGAGTCGAATATTTTTCCCATAGCTTCTAGATGTAGTGTAGAGTTTGAGAGTTTCTGTCGCTGGTTTCGAACTGTATAATTTCTTCCCCAAACAGGAGAAAACGATTTGTCAGTTTTCTGCAAAGTATTGCGGCTCTTGTGCAGTGCTATGCATATAGTTGTGTAATTAAAGCATGATAAGGTGAGTTGTATAGTTAGTTTTTGCGATTTTAAGCCGTCCTTACGCAGCGCTATGCATATAGTTGTGTAATCAGGACCGACCTTTGTGATTAATTATGTAATTAGGATGAGCATTTGGGTCAGTTTCCCGCTTCTGGAGAGTTTCCAGGCGTTAGGTTTTCCGCCCAGTCGAATCAGAGTTCGAGTGGTTTATAAGTTTCACTTGCACTGAGTGTTTGTGCGTTGAATTATTTTCAGGTGTTTAAACGTTGTCAGCGTCTTCCGAATGTGACTCTAGAGTGCTAGCCACTGCACGACCTCGTAATTTACAAGTTGTTTGCGTCTCTGCACATCAGCGTAATGAATTATTTAGGAGTACTTTCGAGATCTGTTATCTGGATATTGTGACTCCAAGCATGTTAGGGTGAGTGTTTTGCAAGAGCGTAATGAATAAATTAGGAGAAATTCGTAGCTAAATAAATTACCCAAAAAATAAATAAAGTGCACTCCTTCCTCTCTGCAGCAGCCCAGAACATGCAGATTCGTTTTTAACACCTATTTTCCCTCCCTCCAGAGCGCCGGCAGGGTGAGTGTTTTGTATCAGCGTAATAAACAAGGTTACATACGTCCCTCGATGTATGTAGGGTATGTGGGTGGATAACCTTGAAAAGTAGTTGAAACTAGGTAGTCGAAAGCGTAGCGAATCCCTTTGCATACCAACTCTGTTCAACAAAATTTTCCAAGAGAATGGCTAGTAAAATTTATGGTGGTACTGCTTGTAATTGTTTAAAGAAAGACTTACGTCCAGTTCCTAGGAGCAGGTGACTTAGGTTAGTGAAGGTATCCTGAGAACCGTTTCTTTGCCGCTATTTTCTTAGCTTATTAGAGGTAGACCTATCTCCCCATCAAAATTCAAACTTCCGGCCAGTTCCTAGGACGATGTGACTTAGGTTAGTGGAGGTAGTCCAAGTGCCCTCTCTTTCCCATCATTCTCTTAGGTTAGTATAGGTAGCTCAACTGACCTACCTTCGTAGGATGGAGTTCAAAATGGTTAAAATGACTCTGAGCACTATGGGACTTAACATCTGAGGTCATCAGTCCCCTAGAACTTTGAACTACTTAAACCTAACTAACCTAAAGACATCACACACATCCATGCCCGAAGCAAGATTCGAACCTGCGACCGTAGCGGTCGCGTGGTTGCAGACTGTAGCGCCTAGAACCGCCCGGCCACTATGGCCGGTTACGATGGAGTGACTTAGGTTAGTGGAGGTAGCCCAGTTGGCCTATCTTCCAGCCCTTTTTGGACAACGGTACTGGCGTCATCAGTTGACGTCAATCGCGTCATCAACTGACGTCACGTAACGTCGAGTACTTGCGTCACGGCCGCCATATTGGATTTGGGGCGATAGACCCCCTTGCTCCAGAACTTTGAACTACTTAAACCTAACTAACCTAAAGACATCACACACATCCATGCCCGAAGCAAGATTCGAACCTGCGACCGTAGCGGTCGCGTGGTTGCAGACTGTAGCGCCTAGAACCGCTCGGCCACTATGGCCGGTTACGATGGAGTGACTTAGGTTAGTGGAGGTAGCCCAGTTGACCTATCTTCCAGCCCTTTTTGGACAACGGTACTGGCGTCATCAGTTGACGTCAATCGCGTCATCAACTGACGTCACGTAACGTCGAGTACTTGCGTCACGGCCGCCATATTGGATTTGGGGCGATAGACCCCCTTGCTCCACTACTCACAGTTTCAACATTAGCTACTTAGTCAGGGTTTTAGCTGTCACAATAAAATATGTTTTCCTCGCAGGTACCTTCAAAAATAAGCTGTGGAACCATGTGCAACATTTAAGGGATTGAATCGAATCTTCCTCCTGCTCAACGTCGCTGATTTCTAGAATAAAGTTGACGATGTAATGCCACCTTTCACTGGCACTGTTGGTTTCTGCTATTTTAGTTATGTTAGACCTACTTTTGTATTCCTCGGGTTCATTGTCAAGGAAGAACCTCTTCTGAGGACTACCAACGATCTCTACAGCTGATGATACTGCTCTACTTCTGTGTCTTTTTTTGTAGGGTTGGGATAGGGCAGATATCTTACGGGCCTACTGACATTCCTATTACTGGCTTGTTTTGCAGGAGGTGAAGAACTAAGGAATGCATAATTTTTATTAGTTTTTCCTCATTTTTATGAGAATTCTTAACTTGTCTGTCCACTCATTCTCGTTCCTCATTTCTAACTTCTGATTCTGGATTGGATTTAGTCGCCACGAAGTCCGAGTCCCGAAAAATGTGTGGAACCAATGGCCGGATTCCAGTTTTGGAGAAGCCACTAATAGCTGTTTGCTCGTTTGCAGCCCTACCATAAACTCTGCTAAAAGCTGAGCAATACTTGTCTGACTAATATTTCTGTCAGGGTTTGAGCAAAGCCATCTGTGTACTGTTTGGCTGTAATAAGCTACAAGTGGTTTCGAAATTATAAAAATTGTGTGGTGTGTGATTTCCTAAGGGACCAAACTGCTGAGGTCATCGGTCCCTAGACTTACACACTGCTTTAAGTTATGCTAAGAACAACACACACACACCCATGGCCGAGGGAGGACTCGAACTTCCGGCAGGAGGGGCCGCGCAATCCGTGACATGGCGCCTCAAACCACGCGTCTTATAAAAAGTATCGTGGCTGTAGTCTGTGAGTGGTGTGCAGAGGCAGCCAAAAAATGATTACACCATTATTACCGACTAAAGTTACAACTCATAGATTTATTTGTCCCTTGCATGTGCGCCTACTATGAGTAGCATCCTTCTGTTATAGAATCATTATTTACAGTTCGAAAAACTGCCCCACCCCGTGAAAAAACAATTCGCTACTCATCCTAATCGATGGCAGATGCAGCTCCAGGTTTTAAATAATAAGAAACTCGTTTTCTCTTTAGTACTTGCCCTGGTGGCATATACACGCCAGCAGCACCGAAAAAAGAAACACATTGTCCTTACTTCTGAATTTTCCGAACTCGGTGCTTCCCTCTTCTTGTAACGACCTTTTCGGTCCCTGCACTATGGATAGGCTGGTTTCGTTCATATTAAATATCTGCATAGCCTGAAAACGCTGTTTGTCCACTGAATCGTAGAGAAAAGCCAAATGTTCTAACTGAGGAAGAAACTTGTGGTTGGTGCAGAGTTCGTTCAGGATGCCGGAATATGAAGCTATAATACCATAGTTTACCTGTCATCCTACTTTAAAATCTATGTGTAACCCTATTTACTACTGCCAAATCAAAGGTTATCTTTTGCGTTTCAGCTTGGGAACTTCCAAACATGTGGGATTCAAGCAGCGGAATGTCACCCAGCAGTTCGTCCGTAAGCTCCACAAGTAGGTGCGTAACAAAACTAAATTTCGTCAAATCATCACGTAATTTCACGTTTTTATTCTCCAGGCTTCTCTTCAAAGTGGGCTTCGGAACGCCGTACATCCTCCACATTTCGTTTATGCCACTGTATACATTTTGGAAAGCATTAATAGCTCTCTCAATGTGTCCTTGGGACCAGAAACCAAATTTCTTAGGGGACCCTAGCTGGAAAAAAAACTGATAATTTTCTATGAAAATTGGTAACCTTACAACTATTAATAAAAATACCAACAGTAATATTTGTATTTACTAATTAACTCTAATTCCGTCACTGGGGCTCTAGTAGCTAAAGAACAACGTTTTTATTCCGACTACAAAGTCGATAAATTTCGTACCCACCCTTTATTTATTTGCTAGACTGCCAACTAAAATGTCTTACGTTTAAGTGTTTCAATAAAATGAAGCAGCAAATGAAATGCAGTGAGACAATATTTGAAGACTGTAATTATAGATTTAACATTATCTGTTTCGTCTCGTGACTGAAATTATAAAATGTTAGAAATTCAATCGTCGATATGTAACCTGAATTACGAGGGTAGTTCAATAAGTAATGCAACACTTTTTTTCTGAATCCAAGTTGATTTTATTCAAGATTCCAATACTACACATTATTCTCCAGTCTTCTGAATACAAACCCCTATTTTTTCAACGTAATCTCCGTTCAATGCGACGGCCTCACTCCACTTTACTGGGAGCAGGGTGCACAAGAAATACGGCCTGCTACGAACTTGCGACGTCATCTAGTCGGTTTGTCCGCCACACTTGATGAACGCTCGGCTCCGAACAGGACCCATGGGAAAGCAATATTTAATTGAAACGGTAACCCCTGGAGGTCTTAACTTTGCTATGTATTGTCGAGAGCTTGCATGCATTCAAACGCGCAGTCAAGAATTGTTAAACTCTTCTGAAATAGTTACAATCTCCCCAAGGTAGATGGCAGGTGGTACTCGTAAGACGTGCAGTGTTACATGCTGTGACGTAAGCACCACGGCTTTTCTTTCTCGTGGGCCTCGTTGGGAGGATCTTTATGCCCGTATGGTTCCATACTAGTGATCGACGTTGGAGCCAAGTTTTGCTGCATCAATAACCTCACCATCATCCAAGTACTGTCGTAGGTCAGTGTTTCGAATTCTAAGAGAATCTTTTAGACATTCGATCTGCTGCGTCTCTGTGTTTCTTTCTTTCACGACCTGTTGTGGGTTTCGAAATGTGTCATAAACTTTTAGATATGCAGATGTTCCGATTTTCCCGTCCTTGCTTAGACACCAGTTTGGGTTTCTCATTGTAGAACGGTGCTTCTAAAAGTGAGGAAAATAAAAAGTAAGTCTCTTAACATCCCTGACTCCAGCAGCAAAAATAAACTAATCCACTAAGCGTTTCAGAAAAGCGATGAGCACCACAGTAGTTGTAGCACTCCGCAATTTTTTTCCTGTCTGACAGTGGCTCCAAAAAGCAGCTGAAACCTGAAAAATGGGGGAGGGGGGGGGGGGGGGTGGCGGGAAGTGCGGTGGGGGTTGCTGTAGTATAGTTTTGAGCACTCTCTGATGGCGTTTTTGAGGACTAGAGCAGTGTGTCTTCAAACTTCGAGGCAAACGTACACATCTGCGATCGGAAAAAGTGGTGGCGGAACGTGGGGTGGAGGCAACAGATTGTGGAGGACAATCCACCAACAGAGATAACGTCACCAAGAAGACATTTCCTGCCAAAATAAATACCTTATGTCCTTCCTCTCCTGCAGCTCAGACACACTAAGTCTTTTCCCGCCGAGCCGACCGGGGCGGCCGAGCGGTTCTAGGCGCTACAGTCGGGAACCGCGTGACCGCTACGGTCGCAGGTTCGAATCCTGCCTCGGGCATGGATGTGTGTGATGTCCTTAGGTTAGTTAGGTTTAAGTAGTTCTAAGTTCTAGGGGACTGATGACCTCAGAAGTTAAGTCCCATAGTGCTCAGAGCCAATTGAACCATTTTTTTTCCCGCCGATTCAGAAGTAGGGAGGGATTGAACGGGGTGGGTGATGTCATAGGAATGGAGGAATACCTGGGGGGAGTTAGGTTAGTGAAGGTAGTCGAAAGACCTATTTCCCTCCAAAAATTTCCCGCCATTTCCAGGTGGTGGAGGGGGATGTGACGTCATATTATGCTGTCAGACCATCACCTTCTCGTGTAGTGCAGCAACTATATGTGGCATGGGCTCGACAAGCCATCGGATGTCCCATGCGGGTATATTTAGCCTCGCTGCCTCCATAGCCGTCCATAATTGCGAAGGTGTTGCCAGTGCAGGATTTTGCGCACAACTGATCTCTCAATCATGTCCCATAAATGTTTGATGGGATTCGTGTCAGGCAATATGGGTGGCCAAATGAGTTGCTCGAACTGTACAGAATGTCATTCATACCATTTGAAAACAGTTATTGCCCGGTTACATGAGCATAAGAAGTCCATTGTTGTTTGGGAATGTGAAGTCCATCAATGGCAGCAAATGGTCTCCAAGTAGCCGAACATAACCATTCCCATTCAATGATCGGTTCAGTTGGACCAGAGGACCAGTCCATTCCTTGTAAACACAGTCCGCACCATTATGGAGCCACCACCATCTTGCACATTGCCTTGTTGACAACCTGGATCCATGGCTGGATGGGGTCTGTGCCACACTCTAACCCTCGGACTCATCTGACCAGACCACGGTTTTCCAGTGTCTAGGGTCCAACCGATATGGTCATGAGCCCAGGAGAGGCGCTGAAGGCAATCTCGTGCTGTTAGCAAAGGCACTCGCGTCGGTCGTCAGCTACCATAGCCCATTAACGCCAAATTTCGTTAGCACTGACCTAACGAATACGTTCGTCTACGTCCCACATTGATTTGTTCGGTTACTTCACCCAGTGTTGCTTGTCTGTTAGCACTGACAACTTTACACAAACGCTGCAGCTGTCGGTCGTTAAGTGAAGGCCGTCGGCCATTGCGTTGTCTTTGGCGAGAGGTAATGCCTGAAATGTGGTATTCTTGGCACACCCTTGACGCGGTGCATCTCGGAATACTGAATTCCCAAAGCATTTCCGTAATGGAATGTCCCTTGCGTCTAGCTCCAACTGCTACTCCGGGTTCAAAGTCTGCGGCCATAATCACGTCGGAAACGTTTTCACAAGAACCACTTGAGCACAAATGACAGCTCTGACAATGCACTGCCCTTTTATACCTTGTGTACATGATAATACTGCTATCTGTATACGTGTGTACCACTGACCAATGACTTTTGGTACCTCAGTGTATATGAATGTTGAAAAGTTTCATAAAGCAATTGATTGGCAACAGAGATACATTTATTATGTTGTAAGTTACTGTACACATTGAGGTATTCTTGTCGCTTGAACAGAAAATTTTGAACTGCTCCATGCAGTGAAAAAAATGTTAAGTAATTTTGCAACTTGTCTTTGTGTACCACCGAAGTTTCAGTGCCAACATTTGGCGTCAGTTGTCACAATTAACGCTGTTCTCAGCGTAATGTAAGATACTGCCAACAATTAATTCAGATTCATCAAGCTGTTCTGTGGCTTCTTACTTAGTCAGGGATAAGTAACATCCATAATGCACCACAGGTTTATAGTGAAGCAGATATATCACGTCATATTGCTTCTTATGCTATATACGAATGGGGGTACGATATATCGGTGTTAAGAACATCATCCATGATTTCTGAGAATAACAGTCAAGCTTCTCGACATGAATTTCACTGAAGTCTCCGTGAACAGTGAGCTTCAGGAAAACTGAATCAGAATTCGAAATGATTCAAATGGCTCTGAGCACTATGGGACTTAACTGCTGTGGTCATCAGTCCCCTAGAACTTAGAACTACTTAAACCTAACTAACCTAAGGACATCACACACATCCATGCCCGAGGCAGGATTCGAACCTGCGACCGTAGCGGTCGCGCAGTTCCAGACCGTAGCGCCTAGAACCGCTCGGCCACTCTGGCCGGCTCAGAATTCAAGGCATAACAAATGAACACTATACAACTTCGAAAAGTTAATAGGAGGTCCATCCGTTGTTGTATTTCTTTTTTCATGTTAAGAGTTAAGTCTTCCTCCTTACAGAAGAAACAAAAAATGCAAAATTTCCAGTTGCATGCCTCAATAAACAGACACTGTTGAAGGTAGAAAGCCTAGCCGCCTTAAATTACTTCCAAATAAATTCGGTAAATGTGGAAAACCATCCATTTGTGACATATGAAAATTTGAGCCGGATCGGGACTCGAATTCAGATTTACCGCTATCGCGAGCAGTCGCCTTAACCATTAGGTTATCCGTGCACACCTCCCAGACCGACCCAAACTTCCATTCGTATAGCACAGAATCCTACATTTATCACTAAATGCTCGCATCTGTTCTCTGTATTCCTATAGCTGTGAGAATGAGACTATGAGAAATCGAGACCTATAGTATTATCATCTTTTCGCGCTTCGGCTTCTATATTTACTTGCGTATCTGGATGAACAGACACTGTTGACGATTGACAGTCGTCAGAAATTCATTTCGAAGTCAAAATGCTAAAATTACTAATAGCATAATGCTACGAAACTGCACTGAACAATAGAACAAATTAAGAAGCCACCATAACTCCATAACGGTCTCCTAGTGATGCTCATCACAAGTATAACTATGGCTTACGGTTAATGTGCTCCAGATAAATATCTAAGAAATTTTCCCATAGTTAATGTTTCCATTAAATATTAGTATTATTAAAGAGTGCTACATATCACGCTGTCGTAATAAGCCGTATAGTAACATGCTGTGCCGCGCGGGATTAGCCCAACGGTCTCAGGCGCTGCAGTCGTGGACTGTGTGGCTGGTCCCGGCGGAGGTTCGAGTCCTCCCTCGGGCATGGGTGTGTGTGTTTGTCCTTAGGATAATTTAGGTTAAGTAGTGCGTAAGCTCAGGGACTGATGACCTTAGCAGTTAAGTCCCATAAGATTTCACACACATTTTGAACATTTTTAGTAACATGCTGTAATGCGGTTGGCCACGTGATTACATTTTGTTGATGCTTACCTCTCACGGTGATGCAATATCATATGGATTTGGCCGATAATACACAGCTACAACCCTATTATTACACGAGGATTCACCATCAAAACAGCCACCTTCCGTATCGGTTCCATACTTCTTTTTCTTTTTATCGAAATAGCTCACGCTGTTTGCTCTGGAAGACGATATCTTGCTGTGGCATACCATAATACAACACAAAAACGGCGAGCTGTGTTTTGGTGCAATACATAACAACAGAAGGATGTGCTGCCTTCTCTTACTTTCTTCAAATTCTACTACACCAATCGCTTTCCCTCCTCTAGCAGATATGGAAAGCGTACAAATCTTAATATTGCTCAGTGTGTGGTTTATCGTTATCTATTCCCGAACGCCAGATTTGTAGTTCCAGTGTTTCGCAAGCATCCGTTGCAGACAGCGGTACGGAAAGTTGCACGTCTTCAGTGGGCCAAACGACACAGAAAGTGGACAATACTTGAATAGAAACTCGTAGTGTGGGCGGAGCCGTCTAATTGCCTCATTTCCAACGGTACAAGCCGCCGGGCTTCCAGACTCGCCAATTATATCGAAAGTGGTTACATAATGATTCTTGCACCATGACTAGGGTACTCGCATATTCATTACGATTATCGTGGACATTAACCAGGATGTTTATTTGAAGCTTCTCGGTGATCCCTTTTGGCCCTGTCTTCATGACGAATAGGGGTGAGTCTTAATGAATTGTATCGCTTTTTAAATCGTACCACTAATATATCTCGCAAATCTTCTGCATGGTGACGTCGCCTGTTAGAAAGAATGTGTATAGGCTTCTATCTAGCTGTTGCACACAACGAGTTCGTTAGGTCGTTGAGAATTTTGACGCGTAGTGGCTCAAGTTTACCTTGTGCTCTGAGTAAGTAGATATTTCTGTGCGAAGCTAAGCGTGTGCACTCGTACAGGTACGTACTCGTACAGCCTACTTGTAATTTATAGAGCATAATACTACACATATCCAATGATAATATATCTTAGAAGTATTTGAAATCATATCCTCTGTGCCGCATAAAGGAAGTTTAAATAGTATGGCGTCTTCTTACTCATTGTGCCACCAAGTTCCATATAGTTTTAAAACAAACTTCACTACACAGGTTTTAAGAATTGATTTGATCTAATAATTATACAATTATACCTTTAGCCGATTGTTAAAACATATACTACTGGCCATTAAAATTGCTACACCACGAAGATGACGTGCTACAGACGCGAAATTTAACCGACAGGAAGAAGATGCTGTGATATGCAAATGAGTAGTTTTTCAGAGCATTCACACAAGGGTGGCGCCGGTGGCGACACCTACAACGTGCTGACATGAGGAAAGTTTCCAATCGATTTCTCATATACAAACAGCAGTTGACCGGCGTTGCCCAGTGAAACGTTGTTGTGATGCCTCGTGTAAGGGGGAGAAATGTGTACCATCACGTTTCCGACTTTGATAAAGGTCGGATTGTAGCCTGTCGCAATTGCGGTTTATCGTATCGCGACAGTGCTGCTCGCGTTGGTCGAGATCCAATGACTGTTAGCAGAATATGGAATTTATGGGTTCAGGAGGGTAATACGGAACGCCGTGCTGGATCCCAACGGCCTCGTATCACTAGCAGTCGAGATGACAGGCATCTTATCCGCATGGCTGTAACGGATCGTGCAGCCACGTCTCGATCCCTGAGTCAACAGATGGGGATGTTTGCAAGACAACGACCATCTGCACGAACCGTTCGACAACGTTTGCAGCAGCATGGACTATCAGCTCGGAGACTATGGCTGCGGTTACCCTTGACGGTGCATCATGTACAGGAGCGCCCGCGATGGTGTACTCAACGACGAACCTGGGTGCACGAATGGAAAAACGTCATTTTTTCGGATGAATCCAGGTTCTGTTTACAGCATCATGATGGTCGCATCTGTGTTTGGCGACATAGCGGTGAACGCACATTGGAAGCGTGTATTCGGCATCGCCATACTGGCGTATCACCTGGCGTAATAGGATGGGGTGCCATTGGTTACACGTCTCGGTCACCTCTTGTTCGCATTGACGGCACTTTGAACAGTGGACGTTACATTTCAGATGTGTTACGACCCGCGGCTCTACCCTTCACTCTATCCCTGCAAAACCCAACATTTCAGCAGGATAATGCACGACCGCATGTTGCAGGTACTGTACGGACCTTTCTGGATACAGAAAATGTTCGACTGCTGCCCTGGCGAGCACATTCTCCAGATCTCTCACCAATTGAAAACGTCTGGTCAATGGTGGGCGAGCAACTGGCTCGTCACAATACGCCAGTCACTACTCTTGATGAACAGTGGTATCGTGTTGAAGCTGCATGGGCAGCTGTAGCTGTACACGCCATCCAAGATCTGTTTGACTCAATGCCCAGGCGTATCAAGGCCGCTATTACGGCCAGAGGTGGTTGTTCTGGGTACTGCTTTCTCAGGATCTACGCACCCAAATTGCGTGAAAATGTAATTACATGTCAGTTCTAGTATAATATATTTGTCCAATGAATACCCGTTTATCATCTGCATTTCTTCTTGGTGTAGCAGTTTCAATGGCCAGTAGTGTAAATAAAGGACACCTACGAGGGGCGTTCCACAAGCAATGCAAAAATATTTTTTCTCGGCCTGTATCGGTGGAAAAATACGGGTTTGTTGTGGGACATCATGGCATATTCCCACTTCAGCCCCTACAGTTTTATGAAGTTCAGTGGCGGCGTTGTATGTAGCCATCAAAATGGCGTCTGTAATGGAGGTCCGTTGGAAACAGAGAGCTGTCATTGAGTTTCTTTTGGCGGAAAACTAGAGCGCCATAGATTTTCATAGGCGCTTGCAAAATGTCTATGCGGACCTGGCAGTGAAGAAAAGCGCGGTGGAGCGTCTGACATCATCGCAACAAGGTCGCGCAGACCTGTCCTACCCCCGGCGTGCCAGCTGGACGCACACAGCTGTGACTGCTGCATGTTGGAACGTGCGGACAGTCTCATTCGAGGTGATCGAGTGTCACAATCAAGCACCTCACTGCGCAGCTGGGCGTCGCTATTGCTAGTCCTAACAAAACTTCATTGGACTGTCCTTTCTTATCCATCCTACAGCCTGGATCTTGCACACCCCGACTTCCATATGTTTGGCCTACAGACGAGAAAAATGGTTGGAATTTTCGATGTCCTACCACTGCTGGTCTGGTGATACTTTAAAGCCACAATGGTGGTTGGGGGACAGCATCTAATCCGTCTGAACTAGAGGAGGCTGGTCTACCTGGACTTGTCTCTGAACACTTGAACAAAGAAAAGATCACATGACTCTCTGACTCATGGAATTTTCCGTAGATGCCTTGTTCTGCCCCTGTCTTGTTCAAACCAGTCTTTAGAGACCGTTAGAGGCAATATGGCTGTAACATCATGGATACAGAGAACGTTCTCTCCTTGGCTCTCATGCTCATAAATTAAGGATAATTGCAGAATGTGGTGCCACACAACGTGGCACTACACAAAACTGGCACTAATAGCATAGGCACATGGGGAACACACACGACACAAATCTATAAGTCCACGGTATTGGTGATAAGTTGAGAAAACCGTCCAGAAACACATGTGCTACAAAACGCCACTGTTTCCTGCACATGTACCCCGACATCAATACGGGATATAATCATCATGCACATGTACAAAGGCCGCACAATGGGTTGGTATACTCTGGATCAGGTGGTCGAGCAGCTGCTGGGTTATAGCCTCCCATTCTTGCACAAGTGCCTGTCAGAGCTTCTGAAGTGTCCTAGGGGTTTGAAAACGTGCAGCGATACATCGACCGAGAGCATCCTAGACGTGCTCTGGAGAACAGGCGGGCCACTCCATTCGCCTGATATCTTCCTCCACGATGGCAGCTCGGTGGGGCCTTGCGTTATCATCTATCAGGAGGAAGGTAAACCCACTGCACCCCTGAAAAGGCGGACATACTGGTGCAAAATGACGTCCCGATACACCTGACCTGTTACAGTTCCTCTGTCGAAGACATCCAGGGGTGTACGTGCACCAATCATAATCCCACCCCACCCCATCAAACCACGACCTCCATACAGATCTCTTTCAAGAACATTGAGGGGTTGGTATCTGGTTCGTGGTTCACGCCAGGTAAAATCCCAGTTAGAATCATTGTTCAGACTATACCTGGTCTCGTCCGTGAACATAACCTAGGACCGCTGTTCCAATGACCATATACTGTGTTCTTGACACCAGGCTTTACGGGCTCTCCTGTGATCAGGGCTCAGTGGAATGCGCCTTGCAGGTCTCCGGGCGAATAAACCATGTCTATTCAGTCGTCTGTAGACTGTGTGTCTGGAGACAACTGTTCCAGTGGCTGCAGTAAGGTCCCGAGCTAGGCTAACTGCAGTACTCCGTGGCCGCCTGCGGGCACTGACGATGAGATATCTGTCTTCTTGTGGTGGTGTACACTGTGGACGTTCCGTACTGTTGCGCCTGAACACGTTTCCTGTCTGCTGGAATCGTTGCCATAATCTTGAGATCACACTTTGTGGCACATGGAGGGCCCATACTACAACCTGCTGTGTTTGACCAGCCTCCAATCGCCCTAGTATTCTACCCCTCATAACGTCATCAATATGTGTTCTTTGAGCCATTTTCAAGAGACAGTTACCATTGGTACGTCTGAAAACGTCTGCGCACTCACTCGCTGCACCGTACTCTGACATGCACCAACACACCTCTGCGTATGTGGACTGCTGCCAGCCGGCCATGGTGGCCGAGCGGTTCTAGGCGCTTCAGTCCGGAACCGCGCGACTGCTACGGTCGCAGGTTCGAATCCTGCCTCCGGCATGGATGTGTGTGATGTCCTTAGGTTAGTTAGGTTTAAGTAGTTCTACGTTCTAGGGGACTGATGGCCTCAGATGTTAAGTCCCATAGTGCTCAGAGCCATTTGACTGCTGCCAGCGCCAAGATGCGACGACCGCAGGTCAGATGCACCGCGTGGTCATACTCCGAGGTGATTTAAACACGCAGACCGTCCACCAGAGCTTTGCTTCACCATGTATCAGCATTACCCTTAATTTATGAGCATGAGTGTAGATGCTCACATGTTCTTTTTGGACTGCCGACTGCGATGTACATTGCTGTACAACAACACACATCGGTGATGTCTTTCCAACCCTCTCGTCCGCGGAAGAGCTATTGATTACTACATTGTGCCAGACGCCTGTGCTTTACAACACTTATTTGAGAGAGTCTTGGTGGGATGCAGCACATTCCAGAAGCGCTGACTGAAAATACCTGCAGTGTATTCAGGAATCTGACTGGCTGGAAGACCTAAATGTAAAATAATTTCCTAGAGCTGAGAAGAATCAAGACACCTAGCGGTGTGAGTGGGAGCATATATTAATTTTTTTCTGACGCTACAGACATAGAAACGATAATTTCTCTGCTTGTCTGAAATGTGTATGTGTTGGACTGTAAAGTTACTGTGGTCAGTGTCAAGACATCTGCAAAGAAAATCATGTGGGTTAGGGAGTATTGAGTTGACATGTAAGATTGCGATTTAGGACATTGACAGCTGCAAGTGTTCTGAAAGATTTTACATGGAAAATTATGCCCAGTCATAACGAGAATACAGATTTACGTGAGAAATTGGTATTTCCAGTCATCAGTAGGAGCTATTTCCGATACTTCGCTTATGGTCGAATGTCACCTTATTGGCACTGTGATCATAATATTTTATTATATTCATACAGATAATTATGTGGCTGGTTTCCTAGGACGACTCTGCTTCGCATCCAGGCGACTGGCGGCGGTAGCCGGTGGCCGGAATGAATGGACATATCCGGCTTGAGGCGCAAGCCGCTGCTGAGCCTCGCGAACTGGACAGGCGGTGTACGAGGGTGCAGTTGACCTAACCGTGTCGCCCTCTGGGTGGGTGAATAGCGAACTAATACTCGATATATGGTGGGCAGCCTTCACCATCTCGTGTGTTGTTAGTTCTTCGATTTTTTTGTGAAAATTTGAGAAGACTGAATAAGGCGAATGTTTGCGCTGAACGATTATTCACCCCATGTAAATTGACCAACTGTATGCTTGGCAGTCGTGGTAACAAGTCTCTCCTGCCTCTGAGCGTTTAATAGGGCTGGCTTCTGAACAGGAAAGATTATTTTCAGTAACCAATAAGATTCAAACTTTGCAAGAAAGTTCCAGAAAAACTTGTTGGACTGTGAGGTGGTATGATCCATGATGTCACACTTCTTTTCGGGGTGGAGACTGCACGGAAACAAGTAATTATAACTCTTTCTCTTTGGTGACGCCAGTCCAACTGGACCGAGAATTCCAATGCCTCTTTTTCGGCTGTGAGGTATATTGCCATTCTACACATTTCCCGTCTTTATTTGGTTGAGAGGTTATCGATTGCGATATGTTGTTTGCATCAGAATGGTGAAACATCAATGGAAGAGACATTTGCTTGTTCTCTAGACATGAGAAACGCATTCGATTATGAGTGTTAAAACCTTAGTTGGCTTTGTAAAGTACAAGGATGATCTGGAATCTTTTATGTCATTGACATCGATACTCGTTAAAAAATATGAGTGGAACTACTAGTTTCCTCAGTTTTCGAGTTTTCACGTGGAAACCTTTGCAAACGAGATACGTTTCTAATTACTCAATAGTTTGCAGCACATCCCACGCTATGACATCATTGAAGTTTTGGCTGTCTGTAAATATAATTTCCACTCTCTATCTTCGGAATTATACTCTGCTAGCGATCGGTAAGATACTGCTAAGTAGTTGATACTGGAATGAATCGAGTAAATGGTACGATATTCCGACAAACCATGTGAAAATAGATGAAATTCTGAAAATGTTCAGATGCTACTCGATGATTTCAGCATAGAAGTGTTACTAATATCATCGTTTTTGGCGTGTAAAGTAGGATATTGCAGCTGATCTCGGTTTCGGGATCAGTAAATTAATTTTAATTTGTCAAAGCATTTCTCATCGACAGAGCTCAGAAAGTAAATATTCTTGTAACCCCAGAGTCTGGATATTCTCGCAACTCGTTGCAGAAACCATGGTACCAAGCAGGCCAGACCGGAAACAGTACCATTCGCAGATACCTTTGCACCAGAGGAGCCAGCCCAGCCTTTGTACACCAGTTCAGTGAGTGGCCGCTGTCTGCAGTGGGTGCCCCAATCACTCATCAAGCCAGCGCGTGCGCAGGGTTGCAGCTGTCTCGTCACCACTGGAGGCTGTGAATAACAGACCGACCTCGTGGGGGATATCTAGCACTGCGACAATGTACAGTGAATGTGCTTCTGATTTTGAGATCTTTTGTGTTTTTGCGATATATGTATGAGTGTCTCGTGATCGACAGCCATATGCATGCTGCAGAAGAGATAATTTCATATCGTGTAGAATACGAATAACGTTTACTACAGCGATGTGGTATAGTGGTTCAATCGCTGTGGTGGTTCGGCCTGGTTCTAGAACGGTTTCACGGCGAAAAGTTCAAGCTCTCCTCGACAGTAGCAGGGCAATATGACTAAGGGCCTTTGGCTATAGTTTCTGTACTTCGTGACCTGTGGACCACTTTTGCAGGCTTTAACTGTCAGTGCAATATGACTCCTGTATGCTTTTCGATCGGTTTAAAAATAGTTTTCCGCTGAAATTCTCGTAATTTGTCCAACTGTAGAAAGTGTTAGAGAGTGCTCCCCCACCGGCAGCAGCATTTTGGCAGGTGGAGGAGTCTCTACAAACTGGTTCGAACAAGACAGGGGCAGAATAAAGCATCTATGGATAGTTCTGTGATGTCAGAGAGTCACATGATGTCTTCATTTTCAAGTGTTCAGAGACAAGTCCAGGCAGACTAGCCTCCTCTGGTTCAGACAGGTAGGATGCTGTCCCCTACCCGCCATTGTGACTTTACAGCGTCACCACCAGCAGTTGTAGATCATAGAAAATTCCCGCAATTTTTTTCATCTGTAGGGTAGTGACTCGAATTCTAAGAGATCTCAGACATCTGATCTACTGTGCGTTTGTGTTTTTTCACGATCTGTTGTGGATTTCGAAATATGTCATGAACTTTTAGATATGCCATTGTTCTGATTTTCCCATCTGTGCTTGGACAACAGTGCATGTTTTCCATTATAGAACAGTGCTTCGAAAAGTGAGGAAAATAAAAGTAAGTGCCTTAACGTCCCTGACAGCAGCAGCGAAAATAAACTAAGCCCACTCAGCGTTTCAGAAAAGAGATGAACACCACTGTAGAACTAACACTCTGAAATTTTTTGCTCTCTGACAGTGCCTCCAACCAAGCAGCAGAAACTCGAAAAGTGGTAGTGCGGAGGGAGGGGGTTTGGCAGAAATTGTGCGCCGGGGGTGACGGATTGTGGAAAATAACACCACTAAGGACACATTTTCAGCCAAAATAAATAAATAAATACCTTATGTCCCTACTCTCCAATAGTTCAGCACTGATTGAGTCTTTTCTTGTCAATTCAGATGTGGGGGAAGGGGTGGTGGTGGTTGGTTGATGTTATAGGAGTGGGGGAGGGGAGGGGTGGGGTGCGTTATGTTAGTGGAGGTAGCCTAACTGACCTATTTCTCACAAAAAAACACCATTTCCAGCACGTGGAGGGGGATGTGACATCATGGGCAATAGGGGGAGGGGAAATCTAGCCACCATTTTTAATAAATTATTTGGGCTCGTAGCCGCTTATCCCATGACTTTTGCCGTCTCAGTGTGTGTCTCCTCTAGAATTTACTTCATGTGGCTTACCATTATGTAGCCCTGAACATCCAAAACTCAATTGCATGCATTCGCTTCGCAGTGTTTGTTCGGAAACGGTTATTCAGTCACAGCAGCAACTGCTGTCTGTCTTTTAGTCGATTGTTATTAGCGAGGCGGGACACGCCTCCAGTCTCTGTTGGTTATCGTCTCTTTACGACCGCTGTGCTTAAGCCGTGTTACATGGCTGCGAGTGGTGCACCATAACTTGTAAACGTGTTGGAGAGTCCTTGTTGGTAGACCAAGTAATCGGGCAACTTTGTGTATGTGGGTGCGTGTGTTTATTTCGATTTATTAGAAACCTGTCTATTAACAAAAGAGGCTATTGTTTTTAAGCATGAGTTACTAATAATGTCATTGATCTTTTGTGTTTTAAATTCGTTGGTAATTATAGAAAAGATGGATTGATTTTTTCAAAGGATACGTAGCACCGTTAATATCGACTGGTTGCATAGGTGTGACCAGATGCCAATAAATAAATAAAATTACGCAATTTCATTCACGGCGTGTTCGTGGGCACGAACAAACGCCGTAGCTTCCTTCTGTCGTCCTGTCACATCTCCACGTTTACCAATCTGACTGCCCTAGTGTTCACATCTCGTGGTCTAGTGGTTTGCGTGTCAGAGGGTTCCCTGGTCGATTGCCGGCCAGGAAAATCCCCAGAAGGCTTCTTCCGGCCAGTATTGCCACACGATCATTCCATTTTACTGCATTAATTCCATACAACCAAGTGGCAGATATACATCTCTTTCCTGGTGGTACTGACGTCAGAGGTGGAGCGTTACATGCCCGCCTGATACAATATCGACACTTTCTATACTGATAGAAGGCGAACAGTGTGTTCTGTTACGGAAGTGGCTAATATTCTATGCAGTGAGCGTATTTCTTTCTTTTTAATGGAGTGAGAAGGTGTTGTTAATACGTATGATACAGGAAACAGTGGTACCCAAACACTGTGAGTTAAGCAGGATGATGGACTCCCAGCCTTCCTCGTTCTCAGCTAGTGTTTACCTCCGATATTGTCATAAATTCCTTTCTGATTCATCGACTTGATTTGCAACATTGCAACGCACATTTTCTCTCATGTGTTTGTATTTGTGTTTCTGTATATCTTATCAAACAAACACCGTTTTGCTTAAATTTCTATCGTTGGAAGAAAAGATATACGGCTTAGCCACAGTCTAGGGGTTCTCACCGGAACGAAACTTTCCTTTGTACGCAGCTATGTAGAAGTATTGTAGTGTATGGAACACAACAAGACAATAACTATTCAAATAAAAAACTTTTAATTTAACTTGGACAATTTAAAACGATAAACGTGTGTACATGCAATATATAACGGTAAGGAGGTGAACTGTTCATGCCGGCCGGAGTGGCTGAGCGGTTAAAGGCGCTACAGTCTGGAACCGCACGACCGCTACGGTCGCAGGTTCGAATCCTGCCTCGGGCATGGATGTGTGTGATGTCCTTGGGTTAGTTAGGTTCAAGTAGTTCTAAGGTCTAGGGGACTTATGACCGCAGCAGTTGAGTCCCATAGTGCTCAGAGCCATTTGAACCATTTTTTTAAACTGTTCATGCATCAATTACGTATTGCATGTGCTCCACGAATTTCGTTTTAAATTCTACGAGTATTTTCATAGCTATTAAAAATTCCAAGAGCACAACTTTTTAGATCTCTATGTATTGGGTTAGGAATCGGTACGGATATATCAGAAATTATTTTATAATTTTAGTCAGTTTTAAAACGCGTTATATTAAAAAAAATTATGTAAGTAATTACTTTGTGATTTTTAGTCTTGTATGTGTCAAATTTTTCAACGGACTTCAAACGTTTTGATGAGATCTCAAAAGAGAGATGTGGTAAACGTCAGGATTCTCTCAGTTTCTCTTCGCCTGTGTCAACCAATACATGGCGTCTTCCTACAAAAAGACCTCGAAGGTAAACATTAGAGAGAAATGAGCTCACAGGGGGACTTAACCAACAACCGTTCTTACCTCCAAACATCTGCAAGTGTAACATGAAAAGGGGAAACTAGCAGTGGTACATAAAGTTCTCCCCACGACACACCAGACACGGAAGTGGGCTATTATTGAACTGTATCTAGTTCTGAGCTACTTCTCGGGAAGTAAGTTTAAAATCAACTGCAAAATTTATGTAGCCTCTGAAGACCTGTATACAGCACGGGTGGGCAACATGTGGCGAGCAGTTGATTTCAGAAATTCGTGAGAGGGAGAGGGGCGCTCGCATTGTACTCCCCTGTGAAGCATTTTCAGATACTCGCCATTCTGTTGTTCACATTTTGTCAGTTTGGTTTCTGTATAATGCGGCCGATGTATACTAAGTTCAAGCGATCTAGGCTTTCAAACTTTTTAAAGGGAACGAAGAAATGATGGCTTAATTTATTTAGTGTTACAGAAAAAACCCAAGGTTTTGGGATCAGTTATCAAACGTATTTGTGGACAAATAATTAAAAAATTCTTACTAATAGCTTTTGTGGATATTTATACATTAAATTTCAAAAACTACAAAGACGTGCCTGTGGCGAAAAATCGCAAAATTAGTCCTAATGGTTTGTCGACTAGGACTGCCTGTCTCATTGCGGGTAATTTGTTTGTATTTTGTATTAACATTACTTACTAATTTTTGCCGATTTTAGATGCAAATGTTGAAACTGAAGCTAGTTTAAACAGCTGCAAGCAGCTGTTTTTTTGACTCTTGTTTTTGCATGACGACGTTTCAAGATGCTTGGCACTCCATCTTCAGGTGTCTACATTTATTTACATCTCGTGAACATTTTTTACTAACGACGCTGCAGAATTTTGCGATCGAAGTTTTTAAGACAGCTATTGCAAAACGTCGTAAGTAAAGAAACCATGTTTATAGATGGGTAGCTCACATAACTAATGAGGAAGTACTGAATAGAATTGGGGAGAAGAGGAGTTTGTGGCACAACTTGACTAGAAGAAGGAACCGGTTGGTAGGACATGTTCTGAGGCATCAGGGGGATCACAAATTTAGAATTGGAGGGCAGCGTGGAGCGTAAAAATCGTAGACGGAGACGAAGAGATGAATACACTAAGTAGATTCAGAAGGATGTAGGTTGCGTTAAGTACTGGGAGATGAAGAAGCTTACACAGGATAGAGTAGCATGGAGAGCTGCATCAAACCAGTCTGAGGACTGAAGACCACAATAACAACAAGAAATAAATGTAAACATCTGAAGATGGGATGGACATGAATAAACTCTCAAAAACGCGAATTTGAAGGCATAATTTGTTGGCGTAGCATGTCGAGAAAGAGATGTCGATCATATTGGTGCGTTATTCAATAAGCATTAAAGTCATGGACTCTGTGGTTTTGACTTTACGTGCTGTGAGCCCTGGTGTAGCTTCGCCTGACGAGCCAGTCCGCGAGCTTAAGTAAGTACACTGACGGAAAAAAATCGAAACACCAAAAAATAATTAGAGTAATGAAATTTCTGGAATACATTTCTTCAGGACACACATTTAAGTGGTTAATATCGCAAGATCAGAGGTTAATGTAAGATCGACACACGCCAGTGCAACTAAAATGCTGGTACATCACTTACGGTGTAAGAGCGAGAATTTTGAAAACAGGCATGTAAATGTGAATGCACTGTGTTGTAAAGACGCCGTATGTCAGTTCACGGGATGGTGCTCCATGTTTGTCGCACTCGGTCGGTCAATACAGAGACGGTTAATGCTGTTCGTGGATGACGCTAGAGTTGTCGTCCGATGATGTCCCATATGTGCTCGACTGGCGACCGATCTGGTGATCGAATAGGCCAAGGCAACTTTCCGACACTCCTTTGAGCCTGTAGGGTTACAACAACGATACGTGGGAAAGCGTTATCCTGTTGGAAAACACCTCCTGGAATGCGGTTGGTGAATGGCAGCACAACAGGTCGAATCACCAGAGTGAACTACAAATTTGCAGACACGCTGCGTGGGATAACGACGGCAGTGCTTCTGCTGTCATACGAAGTCGAAGCCCAGACCACATCTCCACGTGTAGGTCCAGTGTGTCTAGCACACAGACAGGTTGGGCGCAAGTCCGCAACTGGCCTTCTTCTAAACAACACACGACCATCACTGGCACAAAGCCAGAAACAGCTTTCACCAGAAAACACAAGCGACTTTCACCCTGCCCTCCAATGAGCTCCAGCTTGACAGCAGTGAAGTCGCAAATAGTGGCGGTTCGGGGTCAGTGGAATGCACGCCACACGGCGTAATCGAAGCGACAGAGCCATACGACGAATACGATGGTCTTCACTCTCGGTAGCACCACGTATCGTCCGATCTTCTTGCTACAGTACATTCCGTGACAACCGTTGCCAGCAGTCGTGTACAGTGCCTGCATTCCTGCCAAGTCTTTCTGCAATAAAGCAGAAGGAACATCTAGCTTCTCATAGGCCTATTACACGATTTCGTTCAATCTCACTGAGAAGTTGATAGTGATGTCTTTGTCGCCTTAAAGGTATTCTTGACTGACATCAACTCTCCACGTCCAGTCTCAAAGGGACGCTACTGGCCATTAAAATTGCTAAACCAAGAAGAAATGCAGATGATAAACGGGTATTCATTGGACAAATATATTACACTAGAACTGACATACGATTACATTTTCACGCAATTTGGGTGCGTAGATCCTGAGAAATCAGTACCCAGAACAACCACCTCTGGCCATAATAACGGCCTTGATACGCTTGGGCATTGAGACAAATAGAGCTTGGATGGCGTGTACAGCTACAGCTGCCCATGCAGCTTCAACACGATACCACTGTTCATCAAGAGTAGTGACTGGCGTTTTGTGATGAGCCAGTTGCTCGGCCACCATTGACCACGCTTTTTCAATTGGTGAGAGATCTGAAGAATGTGCTGGCCAGGGCAGCAGTCGAACATTTTCTGTATCCAGAAAGGCCCGTACAGGACCTGCAACATGCGTTCGTGCATTATCCTGTTGAAATGTTGGGTTTCGCAGGGATCGAATGAAGGGTAGAGCCACGGGTCGTAACACATCCGAAATGTAACGTCCAGTGTTCAGAGTGCCGTCAATGCGAACAAGACGTGACCGAGACGTGTAACTAATGGCACCCCATACCATCACGCCGGCTGATACGCCAGTATGGCGACGACGAATACACGCTTCGAATGTGCGTTCACCGCGATGTCGCCAAACAAGGATGCGACCATCATGATGCTGTAAAGAGAACCTGGATTCATCCGAAAAAATGACAGTTTGCCATTCGTGCACCCAGGTTCGTCGCTGAGTGCACCATCGCGGGCGCTCCTGTCTGTGATGCAGCGTCAAGGGTAACCGCAGCCATGGTCTCCGAGCTGATAGTCCATGCTGCTGCAAACGTCGTCGAACGGTTCGTGCAGATGGTTGTTGTCTTGCAAACGACCCCATCTGTTGACTCAGGGATCGACACGTGCCTGCACGATCCGTTACAGACTTGCGGATAAGATGCCTGTTATCTCGACCGCTAGTGATACGAGGCCGTTGGGATCCAGCACGGCGTTCCGTATTACCCTCCTTAACCCACCGATTCCATATTCTGCTAAGAGTCATTGGATCTCGACCAACACAAGCAGCACTGTCGCGAGACGATAAACCGCAATAGCGGTAGGCTACAATCCGAACTTTATCAAAGTCGGTAACACGAGGCATCACAAGAACGTTTCACCAGGCAACGCCGGTCAACTGCTATTTGTGTATGAGAAATCGGTTGTAAACTTTTCTCATGTCAGCACGTTGTAGGTATCGCCACCGGCGCCACCCTCATGTGAATTCTCTGAAAAGCTAATCATTTGCATATCGCAGCATCTCCTTCCTGTCGGTTAAATTTCGCGTCTGCAGCACATCATCTTCGCGGTGTATCTGTTTTAATGTCCAGTAGTGTAATTAAAGCGCACGACCGTTATAGTATGTATTTAAAGCAAACCTGTTTTGGATTATCATATTGGCGCTACTAGCGCTACTCTTATGCGACTAGCGCGAAATTTCAATAGATATCTACCAACTTCCGTTAATGTCGCACGACTTCTTTTTCGTGTTGCAATTCTTTTTCCGTCAGTGTGTACGTAGTAGGCCCGCGGGTCACCAAAGGTTGCCCATGCCTGGTGTACAGAGATGCTACCTCTGGCAGAAACACTGTCCCCAAGTCGGCAGAGCGTCAGGTCGAACGTGTCGGGATGACATGGGTACGTCGTTATATGTTGCTCTGACTCTATGCGACAGTTCACCAATAGAGTGGTGGCGGGCCGATCTCTCGGCAACACGTGGCCACATGCTTTTAGCGGGCAATGAATCTCGAAAACATGTTGACCAGGTCTAAAGTTGAGCACCCTTTGTAGTGACGTAGGCCAAGGCAGCTACAAAAATGTGGCTTGACACGTCACGTCTTCTGTCTAAATTACCGGCTGTACGAACCAGAGATGATCGTACTGTATACCCGGTTGCACTCAATATTATCACGCCAGGCGCTGGCCCTGCAAGGTGATGACGCATGTGACTGGCGACGTTCATTTTACCCAGCTGCCGAGTACTTCAGCCGTGATGCTGTACGCAAAACCATGTTCGTCTATGTGGACGACATTGTGTCACTTCCTTGTGCGGTGTTGTTGGGCACACCATTGTCGCAGTGCCTCTGTCTGCTGCTGCGTCAAGCGAAGAGACGACAATGGTCGTCGTGCTAATATTGCATGGGATTCTAGACGCGAACCACGGCGAGAACTTACTGATGGGACAAGAAAATGTTTTCAACAACTGACTGGCCAGATGATTGATCTTTCGTACAGTTTTTTTTTTTTTTCAATCGAATGAAGCTGGAATGAAACTAGCCTGTGGCCGTACCACTACTGACGCCTAACGGTAAATCATGACACTAACGCTACTAACATCGCATCCTGCAGCGCACTATCTGAGGAAAAAAGTCGTAGCACTGAAACATAATTCACGTAAAATAATGAAGTTCCTGGAATACACTTGCCTAGGTAACATATTTAAGTGATTAACATTGCAAGATTTCATGTTCATGTAAGTGCGAGTTACGTTACTGCAAGTGTGAAATACTGGTACGTTAATAACCCGTGTAGACGCCAGAATGTTGAATGCGTGCATGCAAGCGTGCATGTACTTCTTATACAGGTGTTGGATGTTAGTTTGTGGGATGGAACGTTGCATGCTTGTTGCACTTGGTCAGTCAGTACAGTCACGGTTAATGCTGTTTGTGGATGACGCTGGAATTGTCGTCTGGTGGTATCCCATATGTGCTAGACTGGAAACTGCTCTGGTGATCGAGCAGGCCAGGGCAAAATGTCGACACTCTGTAGAGCATGTTGGGTTACAATAGCGGTATGTGGGCGAGCGTTATCCTGTTTGAAAACCCCTTGGAATGGTGTTCATGAATGACAGCACAACAGATCGAATCTCCAAATTGACGTACAGTTTTGCAGTCAGGTTGCGTGAGTTAATCTCTACAGTGCTCCTACTGTCATACGAAATCACATCCCAGACCATAACTCCTGGTGTAGGTTCAGTGTGTCATGATAGAAGGATGCCCTATTTTCAGCTGTTCTGCGCATCCCCCACCATTAACTCCTAGCAGCCAATAAGATTCATTCTCTTTCCGAGCGGCTAGCCAAGAGTTACAAACTAAACTGCGCTGTTGCCGTATTTTGCAACAATGCTGTTTCATTCACAGAGCAACCGATTATTCATTCAGATGTCGATGTCACTTTCTTGTAGCAGTATGGCTGTGAATCTGTAAACATTTTAGTGTGATTTCCAAATGAAAACGTCATGTGACGGCGGTAAACGTGAAGTTCCATACAAGCAACTTTAATTAAACTGCGTGCCTATTCAGTAGTGTCTTAGTTGTGCGACTGGATTCGTGAGTTCCTGTCAGAAAGATCGCTGTATGTAGCAATCGACGGAGAATCATCTAATAAAACGGGAATTATATCTGGCGTTTGTAAGGAAGTGTTACAGGCGCTCCTCTGTTTCTGATATAATAAACGATTTAGGAGACAATCTGGGCAGCCCTCTTACACTGTTTGCAGATGATGCTGTGATTTACCGTCTTATAAAGTTATCAGAGATTAAAGAAAATTAGAAGACGACTTAGACAACATACCTGCATGGTGAAAAAAGTGACAATTGACTCTAAATAATAAAAAAGTCTGAAGTCATCCACATAAGTACTTAAAGGAATCAGCTAAATTCGGTTTACAGGATAAAACACACGATTCTAAAGGCGGTAAATCAACTAAATACTTATGGATTACAACTACATATAACTTAAAATTCAGCTATCACTTGGATAACGTTGTATGGAAAGCAAACCAAAGACTTGGTAGAACACTTAGAAAATTGAAAAGGCTACAAAGAGACTGCTTACGCTATGCTTTTCCGCCCACTTTAGGAGTATTGCTGCCAGGTGTGGGATCCACAGCAGATAGGACTGATCGAAAAACATCAAAGAAGGGCAGCTAATTTTGTATTTTCGCGAAATAGGGGGAAGACTGCCATGGATATGATAGATCAAAAGAAAGGCGTTTTTCGTTGTGGCAGGATTTTCTCATGAAATTTCAGTCGCCAACTTTCTCCTCAGAGTAAGAAAATACTTTGTTGGCGCCCACCTACATAGGGAGGAAAGATCACTATAATAATATAAGAGAAATTAGAGCTCGCACGGGAAGATTAAAGCGTTCGTGTTCTGCGCGCTGTCCGAGAGGGGAACGGTAGAGAAATAGCTTGAAGGTGATTCTATGAACGCTCTGCCAGGCACTTAATTGTGAGTTTCAGAGTAATCATGTAGATGTAAATGCTTCACAAGAAGTCGAGGAGTTTTACGTCCCGCATTTATAACTTCTTCGAATGTGAATCTGAAAGCGATACCTCTATTTCTGACATTTTGATGACTCAAGAACGAACTGCGGAAGCACGTGTCGGCAAAAGAACTGTACAGAGAATAGTAAACAAAAGTGTCGGAGCTGTAGAAACCTCAGGAAAATTTGTTTTCGTGTCGCCTGAAAATCATCGAAATTCCAAGAAACCTGTATCACAAATAGACGGTTTTGACAACGATTTTTTAAAGCGCTCCGTCTTTGAAATATGTGTAAGAAGGGAATACCAAACATCACAAAAACTTGTTACAACTATGGCTGAGCAAACTAGTTTCAAAGTGTAGCGCTTCATCAATGCAAAGAGCTTTAAAATATGTAGGTTTCAAATATGTTAAGAAGAGAGTTCTTAATTGAAAGAAGCGACACAGAAGCAGCACAAAGCTCGTCCGTTATAAATATGCACGATACAGAAGAAGGAGGTATTCTCAGTGTATTACCTTGATGAAACGTTAGTGAATCAGAATCATTCCATGAATACCTGCTGGAAAATGAGTGATGGTAATGACGGTTTTAAAGTTTCCTTATTCACAGCAGATGGCTATTATTAGCTTGCTCAATGGAGCATAAATGCGTACTCCCGTGGACAAAAACATGGAAAAAGAACAACACGTTACCATGCATAAACGAATGGAGGAAAACCGCTGGTATTCTAAAGAGCATGCTGTCGTTTCTAAATGGATAAATACGGGTCCTCTATGGTTTTTAAGACAATCTCATACCACTCTTCCTGCAAAATAATGGCGAGGTCAGGTATATACGATACGAGGTGTATAGCAACCATGCACCCTTCTCTCCAAAGTATACTACAAAGGATCAGTAATTCCTCATGCCTACAAAACCAGTCCTCGACGATGCGAACTGCCTGAACAGGGGTTGTGTCGTCTTGAAACACACCATCACCACAGGGGAACAGACACTGTACCATGGAATGGACCTGATGAGCCAGAATCGTCACATAATCTTTGGCAGTAATGTGATCTTGCAGAGCATCCATGGGGTCCACGGGATACCACGATATGGCTGCCCATATCATCATCGAGGCCAGACAAACATGTGGTTCCTGAAGAGGGGCAGCAGCCTTTTCAGTAGTTGCAGGGGCAACAGTCTGGATGATTGAATGATCTGGCCTTGTAACATTAACCAAACGGCCTTGCTGTGCTGGTACTGCGAACGGCTGAAAGCAAGGGGAAACTACAGCCGTAATTTTTCCCGAGGACATGCAGCTTTACTGTATGATTAAATGATGATGGTGTCCTCTTGGGTAAAATATTCCAGAGGTAAAATAGTCCCCCATTCGGATCTCCGGGCGGGGACTACTCAAGGGGACGTCATTATCAGGAGAAAGAAAACTGGCGTTCTGCGGATCGGAGCGTGGAATGTCAGATCCCTTAATCGGGCAGGTAGGTTAGAAAATTTAAAAAGGGAAATGGATAGGTTAAAGTTAGATGTAGTGGGAATTAGTGAAGTTCGGTGGCAGGAGGAACAAGACTTTTGGTCAGGTGATTACAGGGTTATAAATACAAAATCAAATAGGGGTAATGCAGGAGTAGGTTTCATAATGAATAAAAAAATAGGAGTGCGGTTTACCTACTACAAGCAGCATAGTGAACGCATTATTGTGGCCAAGATAGACACAAAGCCCATGCCTACTACAGTAGTACAAGTTTATATGCCAACTAGCTCTGCAGATGATGAAGAAATTGAAGAAATGTATGACAAGATAAAATAAATTATTCGGGTGGTGAAGGGAGACGAAAATTTAATAGTCATGGGTGACTGGAATTCGTCAGTAGGAAAAGGGAGACAAGGAAACATAGTAGGTGAATATGGATTGGGGGGAAGAAATGGAAGAGGAAGCCGCCTTGTAGAATTTTGCACAGAGCATAACTTAATCATAGCTAACACTTGGTTCAAGAATCATAAAAGAAGGTTGTATACCTGGAAGAATCCTGGAGATACTAAAAGGTATCAGATAGATTATATAATGGTAAGACAGAGATTTAGGAACCAGGTTTTAAATTGTAAGACATTTCCAGGGGCAGATGTGGATTCTGACCACAATCTATTGGTTATGAACTGCAGATTGAAACTGAAGAAACTGCAAAAAGGCGGGAATTTAAGGAGATGGGACCTGGATAAGCTGAAAGAACCAGAGGTTGTAGAGAGTTTCAGGGAGAGCATAAGGGAACAATTGACAGGAATGGGGGAAAGAAATACAGTAGAAGAAGAATGGGTAGCTCTGAGGGATGAAGTAGTGAAGGCAGCAGACGATCACGTAGGTAAAAAGGCGAGGGCTAATAGAAATCCTTGGGTAACAGAAGAAATATTGAATTTAATTGATGAAAGGAGAAAATATAAAAATGCAGTGAATGAAGCAGGCAAAAAGGAATACAAACGTCTCAAAAATGAGATCGACAGGAAGTGCAAAATGGCTAAGCAGGGATGGCTAGAGGACAAATGTAAGGATATAGAGGCTTGTCTCACTAGGGGTAAGATAGATACCGCCTACAGGAAAATTAAAGAGACCTTTGGAGAGAAGAGAACCACTTGTACGAATATCAAGAGCTCAGATGGCAACCCAGTTCTAAGCAAAGAAGGGAAGGCAGAAAGGTGGAAGGAGTATATAGAGGGTTTATACAAGGGCGATGTACTTGAGGACAATATTATGGAAATGGAAGAGGATGTAGACGAAGACGAAATGGGAGATAAGATACTGCGTGAAGAGTTTGACAGAGCACTGAAAGACCTGAGTCGAAACAAGGCCCCTGGAGTAGACAACATTCCATTAGAACTACTGATGGCCTTGGGAGAGCCAGTCATGACAAAACTCTACCATATGGTGAGCAAGATGTATGAGACAGGCGAAATACCCTCAGACTTCAAGAAGAATATAATAATTACAATCCCAAAGAAAGCAGGTGTTGACAGATGTGAAAATTACCGAACTATCAGTTTAATAAGTCACAGCTGTAAAATACTAACGCGAATTCTTTACAGACGAATGGAAAAACTGGTAGAAGCCGACCTCGGGGAAGATCAGTTTGGATTCCGTAGAAATGTTGGAACACGTGAGGCAATACTAACCTTACGACTTATCTTAGAAGAAAGATTAAGAAAAGGCAAACCTACGTTTCTAGCATTTGTAGACTTAGAGAAAGCTTTTGACAATGTTAGTTGGAATACTCTCTTTCAAATTCTGAAGGTGGCAGGGGTAAAATACAGGGAGCGAAAGGCTATTTACAATTTGTACAGAAACCAGATGGCAGTTATAAGAGTCGAGGGGCACGAAAGGGAAGCAGTGGTTGGGAAAGGAGTGAGACAGGGTTGTAGTCTCTCCCCGATGTTATTCAATCTGTATATTGAGCAAGCAGTAAAGGAAACAAAAGAAAAATTCGGAGTAGGAATTAAAAGTCATGGAGAAGAAGTAAAAACTTTGAGGTTCGCCGATGACATTGTAATTCTGTCAGAGACAGCAAAGGACTTGGAAGAGCAGTTGAACGGAATGGACAGTGTCTTGAAAGGAGGCTATAAGATGAACATCAACAAAAGCAAAATGAGGATAATGGAATGTAGTCAAATTAAATCGGGTGATGCTGAGGGAATTAGATTAGGAAATGAGACACTTAAAGTAGTAAAGGAGTTTTGCTATTTAGGGAGTAAAATAACTGATGATGGTCGAAGTAGAGAGGATTTAAAATGTAGACTGGCAATGGCAAGGAAATCGTTTCTGAAGAAGAGAAATTTGTTAACATCGGGTATAGATTTAAGTGTCAGGAAGTCGTTTCTGAAAGTATTTGTATGGAGTGTAGCCATGTATGGAAGTGAAACATGGACGATAACCAGTTTGAACAAGAAGAGAATAGAAGCTTTCGAAATGTGGTGCTACAGAAGAATGCTGAAGATAAGGTGGGTAGATCACGTAACTAATGAGGAGGTATTGAATAGGATTGGAGAGAAGAGAAGTTTGTGGCACAACTTGACTAGAAGAAGGGATCAGTTGGTAGGACATGTTTTGAGGCATCAAGGGATCACAAATGTAGCATTGGAGGGCAGTGTGGAGGGTAAAAATCGTAGAGGTAGACCACGAGATGAATACACTAAGCAGATTCAGAAGGATGTAGGCTGCAGTAGGTACTGGGAGATGAAGAAGATTGCACAGGATAGAGTAGCATGGAGAGCTGCATCAAACCAGTCTCAGGACTGAAGACCACAACAGCAACAACAACAACATCATCATCGAATCCCCGCCATGTTTCACACTTGGAACATTAACTCGGCCAGAAATTAGAAACGGTGTGCAACAAGACACGTCCTTCCAAATTATTTTCTTCCATTCCTCCATAGTCCAGGTTTTGTGACTTTGCCACCACGCCGGCCGTTGTGACCGAGCGGTTCTAGGCGTTTCAGTCCGGAACCGCGCTGCTGCTACGGTCGCAGGTTCGTATCCTGCCTCGGGCACGGATGTGTGTGATATCCTTACGTTAGTTAGGTTTAAGTAATTCTAAGTCTAGGGGACTGATGACCTCAGATGTTAACTCCCATTGTGCTCAGAGCCATTTGAACCGTTATTTTGCCACCACGTTTTCCTGAAACGGGCATTTCCATCACTCATTAGTGCTTTTTCAGTTACATCTCTCCCTTTAGTTATCTGAATCCTCTTCAATGCCTCTGTCGCTCAACACATACTATTGTCCGCGTTGTGACTTAGTGGTTGGTGTTTTTCCGCTTTCCCTGTATGCAATACAAATCTTCGATATAGTGCCTCTAGAAACACCAAACACTTTGGCTACCTCGGGTACGAAAATAACCACCGAAAGGCACCAACAATTTGCTCATGTTCGAATTCACTTAGCTCCGACGTAATATACTCAGAACTTCACTTAACTCTGCTATGACCACGCCTAACACTTGCGACGTTCTGAGGAATTGAACAGCTGACGTTCGTGGACGAATACAGCAGCGCAACCTGCGGACTTGGCTAGCATCTGCATGGCATGTTCAGGCAAGCATTTCTCGCTGCGTATCCATACTTTTGAACAACCGCTCTATACGAGTATAGCTTGAGGCACCGCAACTCAGCGCATACACAAATCCAGTATATATTCACCCTCAATTTGGAAATGAGAGCTCTCAGTGACTTGCAACAAATTTTGCTCATAATTTTTAACCTTTGTGAAACATTTTCTCGCTGACAGCTCCCAAAAAATGATGAAAGGAATAAAGTTCATCGCTTACTACATTTTCGCTTTTCACGCAGCAAAAGTGCCGCATCAGGCATGACGTTTTAATTTATAGCTTCATCTACATCTACATCTACGTGATTTCTCTGCAATTCACAATAAAGTGTCTGGCAGAGGGTTCAATGAACGACCTTCAAGCGTTCTCTCTATCGTTCCACTCTCGAACTATGTAGCAAGTGCTAACAGAATGTTTTCGCAATCGGAGGAGAAAACTGGCGATTGAAATTTCATGAAAAGATTCCGTCGCAACGAAAAACGCCACTCCAATTCACGTATCATGTTTGTGGCACTATCTCCCCTATTTCGCGATAATACAAAACGAGCTGCCCTTCTTTGTACTTTTTCGATGTCATCCGTCAGTCCCACCTGATGCGGATCCCACACCGCAAAGCAATACTCCAGAATAGGGCGAACAAGCGTGGTGTAAGCAGTCTCTTTAGTAGACCTGTTGCACCTTCTAAGTGTTCTGCCAATGAATCGCAGTCTTTGCTTTGCTCTACGCACAACGTTATCCATGTGATCGTTCGACTTTAGGTTACTTGTAATAGTAACCATTAAGTATTTAGTTGAATTTACAGCTTTCAGATTTGTGTGACTTTTCGCGGATTTCTTTTAGTTGTCATGTGAATAGCTTCACACTTTTCGGCGTTCAGGGTCAATTGCCACTTTTCACACCATACAGATATCTAATCTAAATCATTTTGCAATTATTTTTGGTCATCTGATGACTTTACAAGACGGTAAATGACAGCATCATCTGCAAACAATCTAAGACGGCTACTAAGATTGTCTTCTATGTCGTTAATATAGATCACGAACAATAGTGGGCCTGTAACACTTCCTTGGCGAACACCGGATATTACTTCTGTTTTACTCTATGACTTTTCGTCTATTACTTCTTCACTACTTACTGTACTCACAACGCATTTTGCAGGAAATCTACGTATACCACTGAATGTACCTGCAAAATTATATCGTCCTACGACACATAGTTTAGGAGGTATGACATCATGAACATAGAGACTGGTTTAGAACAAGCTTTTAGTTGTAAACTGTACATATGTGTTAGGCAACAGTCCTAGACTATTAACGCAGTATTTGAGAACGAGGGAATTTATTGACTTGAAGTAAACTTTATACATAATGTCAAACATTTTCTCGCCAACACCGCCCAGAAAATGATGAAAAAAAATTAATTGATTAATTCATATTCGCTATTCCGCAATATGATCTTGCTCTCCGTTTCTAGCTGCGAGAGCGCAAATTACCTAGAATATATTCATGCACGGTTTGATAACGAAAGCACTTGGTGACTTTGAATACACTTTAAACATATCAATTGAAGACCCAAAGTCTGAAAATGAGTCCGTGATCACATTTTTGGCACTTTATTTTACAGGTCCTTCTTGATCACACAGACTTTTACATTTCACTATCACCGGTTTCGGCTGCTGCCATCTTCAGATCTGTTACAAACAAAAACAGTGTGTTCAGTTTGCTTACGCTAAATCTATAAAAGTTCTGGCGCTACATAAGAAAGATAAAAAGTCTTTACATGGTTAACAGCATACATACCATAAAATATTCTGGTGTAGTATCGACGTCAAATTAAACATGTAGGTACACAGTAAGTGGTGGTTATGATGAGAATGCGCCTATTATTTATACAAGCAAACTGAGGCCAGCAGAGAGCACTGTAGATAGGGTACACGATTAACCAGTATCCCAAATGTAATGATTAAAATTGATACTACATGAGAATATTTTATGGTACGTGTGGCCGGTATACATGGCTGTTAATCATATAAACATTTTTTGTCTCTCTCATGTATTGCCAGAACTTTTATAGTTTTAGCGTAAGCAAACTGAACACACTGTTTTTGTTTGTAGCAGGTCTGATGATGACAGTAGCCGAAACCGGTAATAGTGAAGACTAAAAGTCTGTGTGATCAAGAAGAACCTATAAAATAAAGTGACTTTAAACATATTTACAAACCTTTTCTAAACTTTGCCTCACGTACAACGTCAAATGTTTAATACATTAACTCATTTGTAAAGTAATCAGAGATTG
Organism: Schistocerca piceifrons; assembly: GCF_021461385.2. Lineage (NCBI taxonomy): Eukaryota > Metazoa > Arthropoda > Insecta > Orthoptera > Acrididae > Schistocerca > Schistocerca piceifrons. The sequence continues at coordinate 496,649,917 of NC_060139.1, read as the reverse complement.
GAAGCTTTTTTATGTATGGTAGTTTGATTCGTTAAGGAATCATGCATTTACTGGTCTTTTATAATCAGTTATGCCCTGAGAGGTGGCAGGGTGTAGGCACTCAGCAGCATTCGTATGTAATGTGTGTTGCCAATCATTCAGTCTCCTGCTCGGCATGAAATGGGATACGTCGAATGGTCCGAGCCACTCATACTTAAGGTTTTCTTGTTAGAAAATCACTCTATCAGTTTACTGGGATGAGTGCTATACAAATGCAGCACTCCTCATAGTAGACCCTGCTAGTTCTGTGAAATCTCTTCATCTCGGGGCCGGCAACTTCAATAAAACGACACGTAGTGTCTGGGAAACGTCAGTGAACATTTTGTCTCTAACAAAATGTTGTTCCTCCTGTCGTGATGTATCACCTCCAGACGTTTGATGTAAAGACGTTGAAATACCCAGCATATATACAGGACGTAAATGGTGTACGTGAATATATTTCTAATGTTAATTGGGGACGGTGTACTGAACTACATTACTAATTTTAAGTCGGTTAGTATCTCCAAGTATGTATGGCAAGAGCAAGCCATTAATGCGTATTTTCCCAGGTCAGGTGTTGAAGTGTGGACGCGAGGGCGCAAAATGGTTAATCTGTACAACATTAGTAGTACATCTAGTGGTGCGCCTACGACTGTGCAGGAAACCTCACGTCATAAAGTTTGTGACCTGTTTGTTGTAAGAATGTTCGACGTAGAGGAAAAACAACCAACACCCTGATATGTGTGCGTATTAAGTGACCACATATCAAAGTAACTGCACTTATAGCCGTTACTCGCTGCATAACTAGTGACCTGCCTTGGGTTTGTACGGGTAGTACTAAACATCTATGACCGGACGACTTGTCTGTTGTAAACATTTTCGGTCGTATACACCAACGTATTTCCAAGTCGACGAAAATAAAAAAAAAAAATAAAAATTAACACACGGCAGTTACTGAACCCTGAAGCCCAGTCGGGTCAGTCAAGCACCATAGACCTTCGACTACCTCTTTAATGCAAACATCATTGCCATTTTCATCAACGGTGCGTAAATTTATGTCGTCCATTTTCTCTAGTTCTTTCTGTCAAATTTGTTTTTGACAAGTTGTAATGTACGAACAACATAAATAGTTTCAAAAATGGCAGATTAAATCAGAATTGTACGAAAGAATGGAGCATAAGAATAAAAGCGGTCGGTGATTTTCTTATCCAGACTTCAAACGGAGCGTATTAGGTAGCAGATTCACAACAGTGCTGTTACATCGTTAGTATGGAAGTCGCTGTTTCGTTTAGTTAACGTGAACTGGGTTCCATTATTCTGGGTTCATCTTCCGTAAAGACACATCAGTAGAATTCTGTCCGCGTCGCGAGAATATCCACGCGATTACTTCCACCGCTGCAATCACGTGCGCTCGCAGCTGCCTTGGTGAGCTGCCTGCGCATCATTCTCTGTGTATAATGGCTTGCCGCCATTTCTGTTCGAATCTTTCGTCTCTCATGCTCATAAACAATATCTCCTGTACGTTTCTTACGATGGTTTCGCACGTTTCACTAATTAGAACTTACTCGGGGCTGGACGAACATCTACTTCTGGATGGACTGTTGTTTTCTTGTTAGTTATATTTCCTGCCGGCTATCCGGTGAGTAGTCCAGAATTGTGATTCGTAGCCGTCTCATGCTGCACCAAGGCAGTCTCGCATTTAAACTTGCTTTTGAATATAATTTTCCTACTGTCTTTTACGAGTTTGTGGCATCACACTGTCCCTCATTATATAGGTTAATTCAGCTGCCCCGATGTCGTTTTATGCAACCCCACAGACATAACAATATTGTCGGGCAGATCGCTCTGGAGATGCGAAGCACACTGTCTGCATGTCGCAGAACACCTGGTGAAGTATACGAAGTCACTTTACACCTATTGTACAAATTTTGTAGACACTTGGATAAGTAAAGGAGAAGTAAGGTATATCGCAGTCCAAAAATACCGTGTAACTCATCGGTCCAAAAATACCGTGTAACTCATCGCCAATCCTAAATTGTATTTTTCACAGTATAATTCCGTCTACTAAAGTCGCCCAAAGCTCTGAAAACGAACTTATATCGATTACATGCCTATCGCTTCTCCGGATACAGTTCCTAATACAGATATAGTGTGGGTTGCATAAAACGACATCATCAGGGGCAACTGAAACACCCTGCGTAATTATTTCTGGCGGAAACACCTGCTGTAAGGTCGACCCCCGATGCTACCATGGTCAGGGGACAGAAGACCTGCAGGTAAGAATTCTCTTACAGACAGGACAGTTAATTTTGTGTAATTGTTCTCCACTTCGACTTACCCCTACCACGCTAAATTAACAAAAATTAAGGCGTGGGTCCTTGAGATTTCGTGGTAAAAACATTACACCTTACATTAACACAGTCCCGCAGACAACGATGTTAGAGTGCTCTTTCTGCAGTACAGCTTGTTATCTTAATAGAGAAATATCATTACAGTACTTTTATTGTACTTGATTTCATAGTCAAGCTCTACCCAGTAAACATAACAGAAAATTCGCATGTGACGCAGCCAGCAGTGAACAGGAACTTAGTTTGCTTAATTTTGACAAGTCAGCTGAACCAATTATCTTCTGTTTATCTAATTAATAACTGCTTTCTTTAATAAAATATTAAAATATGATAAAATATTAATAAAATATAATAAAATATTAATAGAAAAATATTTGTGGAGTAAACGTACTCACTTATTACACACATGATGGCACAATAGATTAGATTAAGTCCAGCAGCTCTTTGACATAAACGGTAAGGATGAAACAAGAATTATTGCAAGTTGTGGCTTAATGTCTACTCATTGGTAAATGGCCGCAGGCAGAGGCTCTTGTCAACACATAAATGTAATAGACGTCACAGGATAAAATATTTGCGTAAGTTACATGTACCATATGCCAGAGACTAAGGCCAACTCCTACAAATATACAGGCTCAAGCGACCAGTAAAAATGGGGCTACAGAGGGCGCTAAACACATGCGTGTAAGAACTGCGCCTTGTGTTGAAAGCCAGCTTTTTATAATACAGTAAGTACGAAATTTCCTCTACAAGGCTATTAAAATGTAATAATTTCACAGGTGTACATTACGTATAAAATTATTAATACATTTGCTGACGGAGTAATATTGTACATGAATAACACTATGAAAGCTTAAGGGATAGGACAAATGGGAAAGCAGTGGGCACTATATACATGCCCGTAAGCACTGCATCTTGCTGGTGTTAAGTATCATAATTTTACATTAAAGCAATATGACAATTCGTTATAGATGGACACTAACAAATGCAACAATTTTAGAGGTATACATTAAATATAAAATCTGTATTACATTTATGTAGCACAGTGATATTGCGCATATCTTTAGTGTGCAGAAGATAACAGATAATAAAGCTTATTTCTGTTACCAGAACAGTGGAGGACATAATAAATGGATAAAGTTATATTACGACATAAATAGTTACATGACAACATGAAGTTACATCACAACATGAAAAAGAGAATCTTTTGTTAAACCATACCAATACCATTTTTTGGAATATCAACTGCATTAACATGTATTGATAAGGCCACGAAAAATGAAACCCAGTGACAGGAAATGTCAGGAGCTCAACAGCACAAAAAATATAATTTGAGGAAAACGGCATGTTCACCGACATGGTGTAGATCGTATACACATATTACGTGACTGTAAGCAGCGGTTTAAATCGATCAAGGAAGTGCTTACTTGCGAGTTGCAACTGATCGTTCAAATTGTTACCGTCTCCCTCGGCATAATGTTAATAAATTTCTAATTCTTCTAATAAATCCAATTTCAAACCTTTTTTCTTTACATAAAACAATGGTTTCTTCTAACACTCTCATAGAATGGTCAATAAGTAAATATTCAGCAAATGAAGAACTATGCACATATCCCTCTTTCTTACCCAACAGGGCCATTTTCCTGAAAATATGTTTTTTATACTGTTGAGCTCCTGACATTTCATATCACTGGGTTTCATTTTCCGTGGCCTTATCAATATATGTTCATGTTCATGCAGATGATATTCCAAAAAATGGTATTGGTATATCTTAACAAAAGATTCTCTTTTCCATGTTGTGATGTAACTGTTTATGTTGTAATGTAACTTTATCCATTTATTATGTCCTCCACTGTTCTGGTAACAGAAGTAAGCTTTGTTATCTGTTATCTTCTGCACACTAAAGCTATGCGCAATATCACTGTGCTACATAAATGTATAACAAAGTTTATAGTTAATGTATACCTCTAAAATTGTTGCATTTGTTAGTGTCCTTCTATAAAAAATTGCCATATTGCTTTAATGTAAAATTATGCTATTTAAGAGCAGCAAGACGCAGTGCTTACGCGCACTTATATAGCGGCCACTGCTTTCCCATTATTCCTATCGCTTAAGCTTCCGTAGTGTTAATCGGACTTTTTTTTCCTATTAGTGAGGCTGTTTTAGCTTATTTTTCGTCCTCTTTGCCCATGCATTTGTAAAGTTATCTTTTGTAAACACTTCTGCACGCCGAATTCATGTACAATATTATTCTGTCAGCAAATGTATTAATAATTTTGTACGTAATGTACACCTGTAAATATATTATATTTTTAATAGGCTTGTAGAGGAAATTTCATACTTTATCATAAAAAGCTGTTGTTCAACACAACCAAGGCGCAGTTCTTACGCGCATGTGTTCAGTGCCCTCTCTAGCCCAATTTTTACGTCACTTGAGCCTGTATATTTGTATCTGTTGGCCTTAGTCTCCGGCATAAAGTACGTGTAAGTTACGCAAATATTTTATCCTGTGACGTCTATTACATTTATGTGTTGACAAGAGCCTCTACCTGTGAGCATTTACTAAGGAGTAGTCATTGAGCCATGATGTGCAATAATTCTTGTTTCATCAGTTTCGTTTATGACAAAGAGCCGCTGGACTACAAAAAAATGGTTCAAATGGCTAGCACTATGGGACTTAACTGCTGAGGTCATCAGTCCCCTAGAACTTAGAACTACTTAAACCTAACTAATCTAAGGACATCACACACATCCATGCCCGAGGCGGGATTCGAACCTGCGACCGTAGCGGTCGCGCGGTTCCAGACTGAAGCGCCTAGAACCGCTCGGCCACTCCGGCCGGCCGCTGGACTACATCTAATCGATTATGCCATCATGTGATGTAATAAGTGAGTACTTTTACTTCACAAATATTTTTCTATTAATATTTTATTATGTATGTAAAAAATATTTTGTAACTGGTGTATTCATTTTTAGGGCCAGTACTTCAGAAGAAGATATTTTTACAAATATCGAAACAGTGCTCAAGGGATAATAAGCCTTTATTTGCAACCGGTTGGCTGATTTTTCAATCTCTTCAGAATTACATAGTTGCAGTTGCTTTTTCGCAGCCGTGTTTAAGACCTGTGAAAGACATGTTAACGAAAAACGTAGCGGCTGTGTGTAGGTGTGTGGTGTTCTACATCTTGTCACTCCGTTTTACTGTGCAGATCAAGAGATTTGTTTTCCCTGTTGCTTGTGTATTCTCTTACACCGGTGCAGTACGTAATGATTTCATCCTGCAAGACAAAAGCACTCTACCAAGGTCTCACTCCTGTTCGAATATATTCAGACACCAAACTATTCAGTACATGGAAATGTCAACTCTATTTCCCGTCTTCCAACATGCTTCATGTCTGGCATGCACTGAAGCAGCTTTGCGAGCACAAAGGTCGTCAGAAAGAACATCAGAGATCGCTGTTATTGTTTTACAGGTGCTCCAGGTAATCACATTCCAGCGATGGTACTTTAGTTATATGATGCACACACATTTGTTTCCTATCCCTCAGTCATGTTACAAAAATTCGAGAAAAATGTTATCTCTGTAACATTTATTTCACGTTTCAATTGTGCCGTTTTATTTTCTCCACAGTAAGTTTAATTGCATTTGAGGCAACACTTTTGCAATTATTTCTTCTTGATTTATAGAAATTTTGAGACATGTGACTGTAGCTTTTGTAAAACTGATGTATGCGGAAATCACTGCGAAGCAACCTATTATTTACCCACGTCAAAGAAACAAACGAACGGTCTGAGAGCAAACAGTGAAAAACAACAGAGTCTGAAAGCTGGCGGGAGCGATTTAAGTTGACTGTCGGAACATGCCGTTGAGCGTGCCCCGAGGCGGCTATAACTGCCTGGGAAATGTATTGTGCCGCCGACATTACGGGTGCGGGGCTAAGAGGGAATGACGTGCGCCTTGGCGACCGTAAACGGACCGGCAACGCCGGAAGCAACCGGCAGTGGTCGAGCGACTGCTTGGCGCGATAGCAGCGCCCCAAGCGGCGGAGCCGGCCTCTGCGTCAGCACAGAATGCAAACAAAGCAGACGCTAACGTTATACGGCGGAAGCCATTAGAACCTTAATAAAAAAATCTTAAGCTCTTTACAATCCAAACACTCTAATTATGTTGGAAAGTTACACTACCGAGTCAGATTATTATGAATATATGAGAACTCTGATATTTATAATACAACGCCCGTGATGCATTTTACGTGATGTGCACTCATGAATTACAAAATCTTGTACATGGCTGCACGTTCAGAGACCGTGAATAGTTAGAATCGAAAGAAAATCAACCCTCGGTCACTATTTTTAACCAATTAACCTAGTTTCGACACTGCTAGGAGTGTCATCCTCAGAATTTAAATCAAAGAAAGGTCTATATTCTATAACATGGTCACAGAATTATGACTAAAAACGTATGGTAGAATATAAGCACGGAATCGTGTTGAACGACTGGCAGTACTTATATGTCAATTATAAAATAATAAATATGCCAAAAGTGCATTAGTCGTACAGAAATTTAATACGACTAATGCCCTTTTGGCATATTTATTATTTTATAAATGACATATAAGTACTGCCAGTCTTTCAAGACGAATCCGTGCTTATACATACGTTCTTAGTCATAATTTTTGGCTGCCATCCTTTATTGTGGATAATTCTGTGACCATGTTATAGAATATAGACCATTCTTTGATTTAAATTCTGAGGAAGACACTCCTAGCAGTGTCGAAACCAGGTTAATTTGTTAAAAATAGTGACTGAGGGATGATTTTCTTTCAGTTGTACTCATGAATTAGATATGCCGCATGTTTCAGAAAGAATGATAAACATTTCAGAATGTGGTTGTATTTATCACAACGAGGTAAAAAGTTTATGTAAATGAGTCCTGTGATATTCGGGTGGTCGTTTGCATGCTTTATGTTGACGCATCAGGGATTTTCACCTGCCTCGAGATGACTGGGTGTTGTTGTGTCGCCTTCATCATCATCATTCATCCCCATTACGGTCGGTGGAAGACAATGGCAAACCACCTCCAATAGGACCTTGCCTATTACGGCGGTGCGGGTCTTCCGCATCGTTCCCTACACTTTATTGCGGAGTATGGGACTTCATCATCATCATGTTGACGCATAGAGTCGAAGACAGTAGCGACTGAAGCGAAGCCTGTCTCTTAAGCTTATTTCAGGCATCCGTACCGGACCTTTCATAAAGCGAATGCTACGCAATGTAGTAGACTTCTGGAATGGTATCATTTCGTGCTGCTGTTTCCGAAAAGCGAAACAATATTTGATTAATAATACTTTTCTCTTCAAAATCTCAGCGCGTAATTATAAATACACGAAATATTTTTAGAAAAATGCATTTACTTTAACGAATTTTTGTCAGGTATCTGTCTACTGATCAGTCATTTAGAAGTCAAGCGTTTTATTTTCGTGTTGAGGCAGCAAATGTTGTAGAAATAATAAGCGATCTAAATAAAGTTGTAGGAGAAATATCAAAAATTAAAACTGCAGACGTCGACGATTTCCAGCAAAAGTTTACGAGTAGCACAATATTCCGAATTTTCTGATTAGCTAGAAAGGGCAGATGGAATATGCATTTGAACTGTTTGCTCTGCCCATTCTGGCTTTATGTTAAAAAACAACGAACAGCAAGTTCTAATGTGCCACGAGTGCTCATTGCTGATTATGAGTTTGTAAACATTTATTTTGACGGTCATAGAAAACAAAGCTGATCTACTAATACCCAGGTTGTTCATACTATACGGAAGGCGTCGATTAGATGCTGAGAAGAAAACCTCAACATTTAGTTATCATGAGCTCTAACAACATTGTTGCGCGTTCATTTGCCGTAGCGTATTCTCAATGGGGAATAGCGGCCGTAACAATACAGAGGCCTGTATCTGGCTGACAATATTGTTAAACCCATTTCCTTTCTACATAATTTGATAATTCCCAAAAAAGATAGTGAATGTTACGAGAGGAAACAGTTTCACAGCCAGTAAATCGGTCACTTAACCAAACTTCTGTAATAAGACTACATCAAACGGCAACAAATATTCGCAGTATCTTGAAAATTTGTCGCTGTCGGAATATAATATTTCTTATTTAGCTTCAAAAAGTATCCAAAACGAACTGAATTAGTGTGATCTGCGTCTTTCTGGGCCCGCTATGCACGACTCGCATGTATTTCACCAATATCACTTATGCCATCCATATTCGATATCAGCGTAGAAAACTCAAGCAGGAATGATCGACGCTCTTATTTCATAGGCAGCGTCCACAGCGGCAACGACAAGGGCCGCCAGACCTCGTCGGCACGCCCTGTAACATCGTCTTACAGCTTGGTCACAGTGCGACCGATCTCTGTCAGTTTTTTGACAGGAGCTTAGGTTATGTTAGGGAAGATTAGAATCAATTCTGTCGAGGAGTTTAGCATATCTGTCCTCAGTTTTTGGAATAATCAGACAAGTATTAGGAACATATGAGATGAAGAAGGAAACTTTCTATTACAAACTCGAAATCATTCGTGGTGACATTGAGAAGCACACTCCGCACAACTTCAAAAAAATTCAGCAAGAGAGACATACGTCAACCAAACTTCAGTGATGTCATTTAACAGACTAGTGAAAAACAAACAAATTTTAGAATATGGTACTCTGAACAACTCAACCATTGAAAAGTGGAAACACACAGCTACATTTGCAAATCACCTCTAAACAGAATCACCACCCTACTGGCATAAAACGCAGATAAGCAGTAATAATAATTCGTGGATAGTTAATACCCACCACCACACCGAAAAAAAGCTAGATACACATAAAGTACCATAATGGACATACCTCATCCTTCTCACATTGAAACGTCTCCATGTGAGTCGTTTCATTGGTTTCGTTTAGCTGACTTAGATTTTCCTACAATTCTTAGCACCTATGATTTTCGGTGCTCTATGCTTTAAACTTGAGAGAAAGATGAACAGCACAGTGATTTATTTTGATAGCCACAGCGTCATTTCATTACACAGATCTTGTGATATTCGTGATTCACACTCCCTTTCCGACTATGTGTTTCTGTACTTCTAAAATCAAATTTGTTATGTACTTCTTAATCTATGGATCAATACCTTAAGAAGTTGAGATGATTATCGTTACCTTGTCATCATTTTATCTGTGCATTATTATCTTTGGGAATCAGTAATGTACTTGAAAATTGGTTTATAACCCGAACCCTGGGTTGTGCAGTAACATCGATAATAAAGTTGTGAAACGAGGCAGAAAACAGTGTTTGTTTAGTTAATATCTTGTTTCTTTGTCTTGACCCTCTGCCGTACTGCATCTTAGCGATGGGAAGGTGTTTTAGCCAACCTGTCTAAATTCAATTAGTTTGTGACCTTTATGTGTGAATGCGTTGCGTGTTCTCTTTATGTTCGTGCAAGAATTCTTTTTCTGTCGTTCGAGTTCATAACATTTCCCGGGTTTCGCGTTTCTTGTAGCGTGTAAGATCGTGTGATCGCATTAACGCGCTTCTTATATGATGTACTGGGCCCTCAGCTCCGGTAATCCATCTCCTTTTTCTGTGGCCGTTGTAATAACCTTCCGTGTGAGTGTGGTTCCATTTAATATGAGTATCTTTCGCGAGTTCAATGTTTTCTTAACTGAGTTAGACTACATGTTTTCCCGAACCGTGGCGACCTTTCAACACAATATGATCATTTCTTGCTTGCTCTGAATATTAAAAGCATCTTCTCTGTAAATATGTTTCTGATAGTATTTAACGACATATGAGTGTTTGTACACGAATTTACTGAAGCAGGACTTTGTTTATTGCTGAATCGTATAGTTTTTGGTGTATTAATTTTTTGTTTATTCTAAATCATGTATCGTGTGTCAAATTACTTTTGTTCAAGATGTTTATGTATTTATTGTATTCCCGAAGTTGGGAATTTCTATGTTAAGTTTCTGATAATGTCGTCGACCATTAAACCTAGTTACTTTCTGGTCCAAAGCGTAAAGTTTGGTATATCGAACTATCCTTATAGTTTCTGTTCTTCTTTCTATGTCGACTGTTAGTATGAATGTACGTGTGCGTATGATTTGATGAACTGCTTCTTTTACTTATCCTACGTATTTCAAATATTCCGTATTAGCTCCCTGAGCTGCTGTAAAATTGATTATTTACGCAGTCAGTTTCAGTCTATTTTCCATTATCAGGTTCATAAAAGTATTCTCCGCTTCGTGTTAGGAGAAATATAAAATCATTATCGTCAAATGATAAAACCACGAATTAGAAACTGTTACGTCATAATGTAATATAAATTACATTGTCAATCTATAGAAACTATATGTACTCATTTATTACAAATGTAATCGGCGTGAAGAGCTTACACTATGTACTGCAGACTGCACAGCTGGTTAGTGTTTACTGTTTATGATGTGATAAAAGTGTTTAATTCATGGCTGTATCATATGACGATAATGATTCTATATTTCACATAACGTGAAACGGCGAACACTTTTATGAACTTGATGACGGCCAGTTGACAGAAACTAGTTGTGTAAATAATGAATTTTACCAGCAACTCAAGATGGTAATATGAAATATTTCGAATATGTAGCTGAGGGGCACCACATCCTGGAAATTATCCTACATACTTTACATGTGTTGAGGCACAATTCATGAGATACTTGCTGTATTGTGTAGTAAGTATGAGGCACCAGCATTCCCTTGCGATTAAAATTTGATATCTTCTGTACTTTGAATAAAATAACCAGAAAGTAAATACAATTATTTCTTAACCGCCATTCTAATGTCAGTTCAAGCAATTTACCCCACCTTTCCAGTCCGGGCTTTTACAAAGTCATTCACTTATCAGTTCCCACCCTCAATGCCACCTATATGAATTTAATTTTTTTATGTGTTTGATACAATAGTCTCTATCATGATTTATAATACTGTCAACGCTAATCAACGAGGTAATGCTGCAACAGTTCATTTTAATTTTCATTGAATTAAGTATTCACCATTTGTTTGAGACTCATTCAGACTAAAGAGGCACCAAGCTTTTCTTCATCTTGACCAATGAGTACAATTTGTTAAGTGAAATCTGGTCAGTATGGCTTTAATAGAGAATCATTTGACTTGAATATATAATTTATTGACGTTATAATCTAGACCTAAAATATCCGATACAGAGTTTGCTGTGTTGCAGATGATGTGCTGCACTACGTATAGCTAGACAAGAGGCTGAAATGGATAAACACCCACATAACATGCATATGTAATATAAGGTAACGTTCAATAAATTATCATTAAATCTGTGGGTTGTTCGAAACTTGTGGTTTCCTATGAAGCAGTGGTTTCAGACCACAGATTCAGAAACTGACCCCTTCTATTCTCTTTCTCTTCCTCAGGATGAAACAAACTCCTGCTTCTAGTATTACACTTAAAAATTTCTCACAATCCATGTTTTGCGTAAAGCTTGGCTCAGAGCGGTGCTTCGATATACAGGCTGCACCAGGTAGAATGGTTAGTATTCAGGGATACGACAGGAACGACCATTCGAACCAAAATGAGCTCTAAAATCTTAAGATCTATGAACACTTGTTCATCTTCACTACTGTGAAACACATCCTTTCCAGTGAACAAGTGCTCATAGCTCTTCAGGTATACATTTTAGAGCCCAAGTTTACTAAACTGTTTTTGATTCGAATGATTGTTCATGTCGTTTCCCTGAATATTGGCGATTCCTCCTGGGACGTACTGTAGACACTGTTGTTGACACTTTCCGTCGCTACACTAGTATTATTGTTCTCTTCTAAGCTAACCATTAATCAATTTTTTTTACATTTTTACATGATGAATTCTTGCTCATGGGCTTTGTAAATGAGACGCTGTTCCGGTTGTAAAGATTGTCATACCGGAGACAGGCACAAGCTGACGGGTGGAGTAAGAGGAATAATCGCTTAGTCTCCGTTCATACTTTAAGGTGGTACCATTATACGGGTATCACTCATGCTTCACAGGATAAGGCACTACAAGATCACGTATGAAAACTGCTACCGCCAGTCCAGTATGCGTTACATAACTGCCGTGTAGATTGCTTGGCGTGTTATTATTTTCTAGACATTCAGTGTAAGCTCCTGTGGAATAACTGGTAAGATAAGATATTTGGTTATTACTGGTACACACGTGTATGTTACACAGTATACGGTTCACAGTCGTTATTTATTCATGTCTGATCCTTATTTATCCCACTAGAAAAATTAAACAATTTTAACTTAAGGGCGGTAGGACGCGAAACGGACCGACTTGGAGCAGGAGAGGCACCACAGGACATTTTAATTTACACTGTGTATACTTTTACAAATAAATTCATAAAACTTTGCTATCATGACCAGGAAGGACTCAGGATTCACACTCATAGCAGAGGAAGTTCAAAAACATAAGAAAACAATTCTTTTTTACATGTTAAATTTCATCAATTTTTCACTTGGTATTGGGTGCATTTGTTGCTGTAGGTACACTTCTATTCATAAGTAAGAGAGATTCTTCGATGAATTTTGCACAGCATACAAACCCTACTTACAGGTGTATGAAACTCTAGAATTTCCCAAATCTGTTAAAAACTGTGGTAGAAATTGAGATAATTAACTATAAAATTCGAGTTTTCTCTAAACACGAAGTTTAAAACGTAACAGCCCATTCATTTTTCCAGAGATTAAATAAATTCTAGAGTTTCATACACCTGTAAGTATGGTTTGTAAGCTGTGCAAAATTCATCGAAGAATCTCTCTTACTTATGAAGAAAAGTGTACCTATAGCAACAAATGCAGCCAACAGTATGTGAAAAAAAATCATGAAATTTCACATTTAAAAAATATTATTTTTTCGTGTTTTTGAACTTCCACTGCTATGAGTGAGTCCTGAATCCTTCCTGGTCATGCTGACAAAGTTTTATGAATTTATTTGTAAAAGTATAGACAGTGCAAATTAAAATGTCCTGTGGTGCCTCTCCTCCTCGAAGTCGGCCCGTTTACGTCCTACCCCCCCTTAACCGACCAGGGCAAGCTCACTGGGAAAGTCATGACTTCTTCGTCTACTCAGCACTGCACGTATGGTTTCAAAGGAAGCTTGATCGAATCGTTTGTTTTTTTATGAGCATTATTTCTCTGTGGCGAAAACCACAGGTTGTGTTGTGACAATACGCCTGCTCAGGCTGCAGGGAAAGGTTAACCTGCAGGAACTTCTAAGTAATCTTCTGATGAACACCACGTTAAGCATAACGAAGAATCAGGACCTTCCAAAACTACCGCTCTGTCTAAGGAGAGGTCATGTTTGAAAAAAACGGAGAAGTCTCAATACACAAGGCGAGAGTGTTTTAATAAGCTTACCAATGAAACAGATGTTGACTGATATGGAAGCATAGAGGGTAGAACAGGAGCATTTAAATTAACAAAGAAAAACTTCTAAGAAATGTTTAGTGCGGTATCCTGCATGTGATTAAATCTGTGTTGACCCTCCAAGAGAAGTCTGGGTGCAGATGCCACTCATGATGGGATGAGGACTGTTCAAATCTGTGTGTATTTCTGTTAATGAGTAATACTTACATAGAATTAATTTTGAACAGAATAGTTCTGTCAATAAATACTATCCAATAACAAATACGCAGCAATTATTTTCTAAGAATAAAAATATTTTCAACTTTTATCAGTATAATCATATTGCCCTGTGGTCAGTCATATTGTCCTGTACAACATAGTAAAAGGCTAGTCTATTAATACGTGCAAAAAAACTGCCTCCAAAAAACTTTGTTAATTATGAATGGTTGACCGCTAATATTGTCAACTTGCCCCTGTCTATCCTATACAGTTTCATAAATGCGGAGCGGAAAGAAAAACTGAAACCAGTTTGGGGCATCTAGCGCATCTAGAGGCAATTTTACCGTGTGGTTAGCAAGAGACTGCAGACATAGGGAACACATTGAACATAAACTGCATTTGTAAATTTGAGGAGTATTAAAATAAATGTGGAATAAAATACAGTATTTCCTTGGCTTCGTTAGTGTGGTATCAACTACATGTACGAACAATAATCTATTCCTTCATGGTCTGAAAACTGGAGTAGTCAGCACTGATACACTGACATGAGAGTCCTCAGGTACCGTGTTCGGCAATATCTAAAAATTAAATATTTTTCTTCTTTTCCATATCTTAGTGAAGCCTTGGGAAGTACTTGAAGCTATGTTTCCCCCCTCTACTTCCTTATTATCTTTATTAAGCGATTGGAAAAGCTAGCAATTCCTACAGCTCTCTGAAACACAGCTTGAGATTTTCTTCCTTGTTTTCTTCTTCTGACAAAAATTTAATGACATTGTATTAATCACATGTGCCTGGTTACAAGGAAGCTTTCTTACATCTAGGGAACAGGGAGATTGCAGAGACACTCCGTGTGGAAATGAGATGGTAACCACAATGCTCGAATTGTGCAGCTCGGCAGGCGACGGCCAACTGAGGCGAACGCCCCTTCGCCACAGACAGATAGACTCGCCCGAGCTCCCGACGACAATGCGGTCCAATGTTGTGCCTCGATATTCTGCGCACGCTGTAGTACCGTGTTTTTCTTATTTGATGCTTCTCACACAAGTCAGCTCAAACAGCAACTGAAACTATACATGGAGAGTCTTGTATTCAATATTTCTAAAAATGTTATCTGACGATATTAACGTTACCCCCAGGGGGTGGGGTGCGGGATAATATTGAAATCTTATATAGCAACATTCAATTTTTATTGTAAAATCGGATTGTACAGGAAAAACGTAACTTTTTTAAGTAATACTTTTATCGTAGCGTGACTGATAGCATTGTAACCGACAAATTACACAACTGAGTTCCCAAACGTTATTATCATGAGAAAAATGCGTTGGATGAAAAACATAAAAACATACATGTGTGGCAAACGACTCAGTGTTATGTGGTTTTCTCAGTGTGGCTGGCTGAAACATTTATTTGTTAATTACTAGCTCAGAAATCCAGCAATGCCCGGTTATCTACTTTGCCAGTTTTGCATTAGAAACGAAAACAAAAAATGATCCCTGATTGTAGTGTAATATCGAAAAAATTTCATTTCCATGAAAACACCTTTGAAGTTGTGGAACAGTGGTACAATGAAATATGCTTAATGTACAATTGTATAAGTACAGCTACGGAGCGATTCCCCCCATGAACCATGGACCTTGCCGTTGGTGGGGAGGCTTGCGTGCCTCAGCGATACAGATAGCCGTACCGTAGGTGCAACCACAACGGAGGGGTATCTGTTGAGAGGCCAGACAAACGTGTGGTTCCTGAAGAGGGGCAGCAGCCTTTTCAGTAGTTGCAAGGGCAACAGTCTGGATGATTGACTGATGTGGCCTTGTAACAATAACCAAAACGGCCTTGCTGTGCTGGTACTGCGAACGGCTGAAAGCAAGGGGAAACTACAGCCGTAATTTTTCCCGAGGGCATGCAGCTTTACTGTATGATTACATGATGATGGCGTCCTCTTGGGTAAAATATTCCGGAGGTAAAATAGTCCCCCATTCGGATCTCCGGGCGGGGACTACTCAAGAGGATGTCGTTATCAGGAGAAAGAAAACTGGCGTTCTACGGATCGGAGCGTGGAATGTCAGATCCCTTAATCGGGCAGGTAGGTTAGAAAATTTAAAAATGGAAATGGATAGGTTGAAGTTAGATATAGTGGGAATTAGTGAAGTTCGGTGGCAGGAGGAACAAGACTTCTGGTCAGGTGACTACAGGGTTATAAACACAAAATCAAATAGGGGTAATGCAGGAGTAGGTTTAATAATGAATAGGAAAATAGGAATGCGGGTAAGCTACTACAAACAGCATAGTGAACGCATTATTGTGGCCAAGATAGATACGAAGCCCACACCTACTACAGTAGTACAAGTTTATATGCCAACTAGTTCTGCAGATGACGAAGAAATTGAAGAAATATATGATGAAATAAAAGAAATTGTTCAGATTGTGAAGGGAGACGAAAATTTAATAGTCATGGGTGACTGGAATTCGAGTGTAGGAAGAGGGAGAGAAGGAAACATAGTAGGTGAATATGGATTGGGGGACAGAAATGAAAGAGGAAGCCGCCTGGTAGAATTTTGCACAGAGCACAACATAATCATAACTAACACTTGGTTTAAGAATCATGAAAGAAGGTTGTATACATGGAAGAACCCTGGAGATACTAAAAGGTATCAGATAGATTATATAATGGTAAGACAGAGATTTAGGAACCAGGTTTTAAATTGTAAGACATTTCCAGGGGCAGATGTGGACTCTGACCACAATCTATTGGTTATGACCTGTAGATTAAAACTGAAGAAACTGCAAAAAGGTGGGAATTTAAGGAGATGGGACCTGGATAAACTAAAAGAACCAGAGGTTGTACAGAGATTCAGGGAGAGCATAAGGGAGCAATTGACAGGAATGGGGGAAATAAATACAGTAGAAGAAGAATGGGTAGCTTTGAGGGATGAAGTAGTGAAGGCAGCAGAGGATCAAGTAGGTAAAAAGACGAGGGCTAGTAGAAATCCGTGGGTAACAGAAGAAATATTGAATTTAATTGATGAAAGGAGAAAATATAAAAATGCAGTAAGTGAAACAGGCAAAAAGGAATACAAACGTCTCAAAAATGAGATCGACAGGAAGTGCAAAATGGCTAAGCAGGGATGGCTAGAGGACAAATGTAAGGATGTAGAGGCCTATCTCACTAGGGGTAAGATAGATACCGCCTACAGGAAAATTAAAGAGACCTTTGGAGATAAGAGAACGACTTGTATGAATATCAAGAGCTTAGATGGAAACCCAGTTCTAAGCAAAGAAGGGAAAGCAGAAAGGTGGAAGGAGTATATAGAGGGTCTATACAAGGGCAATGTACTTGAGGACAATATTATGGAAATGGAAGAGGATGTAGATGAAGATGAAATGGGAGATTTGATACTGCGTGAAGAGTTTGACAGAGCACTGAAAGACCTGAGTCGAAACAAGGCCCCCGGAGTAGACAATGTTCCATTGGAACTACTGACGGCCGTGGGAGAGACAGTCCTGACAAAACTCTACCATCTGGTGAGCAAGATGTATGAAACAGGCGAAATACCCTCAGACTTCAAGAAGAATATAATAATTCCAATCCCAAAGAAAGCAGGTGTTGACAGATGTGAAAATTACCGAACTATCAGCTTAATAAGTCACAGCTGCAAAATACTAACACGAATTCTTTACAGACGAATGGAAAAACTAGTAGAAGCCACCCTCGGGGAAGATCAGTTTGGATTCCGTAGAAACACTGGAACACGTGAGGCAATACTGACCTTACGACTTATCTTAGAAGAAAGATTAAGGAAAGGCAAACCTACGTTTCTAGTATTTGTAGACTTAGAGAAAGCTTTTGACAATGTTGACTGGAATACTCTCTTTCAAATTCTAAAGGTGGCAGGGGTAAAATACAGGGAGCGAAAGGCTATTTACAATTTGTACAGAAACCAGATGGCAGTTATAAGAGTCGAGGGACATGAAAGGGAAGCAGTGGTTGGGAAGGGAGTAAGACAGGGTTGTAGCCTCTCCCCGATGTTGTTCAATCTGTATATTGAGCAAGCAGTAAAGGAAACAAAAGAAAAATTCGGAGTAGGTATTAAAATTCATGGAGAAGAAATAAAAACTTTGAGGTTCGCCGATGACATTGTAATTCTGTCAGAGACAGCAAAGGACTTGGAAGAGCAGTTGAATGGAATGGACAGTGTCTTGAAAGGAGGATATAAGATGAACATCAACAAAAGCAAAACAAGGATAATGGAATGTAGTCTCATTAAGTCGGGTGATGCTGAGGGAATTAGATTAGGAAATGAGGCACTTAAAGTAGTAAAGGAGTTTTGCTATTTGGGGAGCAAAATAACTGATGATGGTCGAAGTAGAGAGGATATAAAATGTAGGCTGGCAATGGCAAGGAAAGCGTTTCTGAAGAAGAGAAATTTGTTAACATCCAGTATTGATTTAAGTGTCAGGAAGTCATTTCTGAAAGTATTCGTATGGAGTGTAGCCATGTATGGAAGTGAAACATGGACGATAAATAGTTTGGACAAGAAGAGAATAGAAGCTTTCGAAATGTGGTGCTACAGAAGAATGCTGAAGATTAGATGGGTAGATCACATAACAAATGAGGAAGTATTGAATAGGATTGGGGAGAAGAGAAGTTTGTGGCACAACTTGACCAGAAGAAGGGATCGGTTGGTAGGACATGTTCTGAGGCATCAAGGGATCACCAGTTTAGTATTGGAGGGCAGCGTGGAGGGTAAAAATCGGAGAGGGAGACCAAGAGATGAATACACTAAGCAGATTCAGAAGGATGTAGGTTGCAGTAGGTACTGGGAGATGAAAAAGCTTGCACAGGATAGAGTAGCATGGAGAGCTGCATCAAACCAGTCTCACGACTGAAGACCACAACAACAACAACAACGGAGCGATTTATTAAACATCTCTATGGCAATGCGTTTTCGTATTTCTATAGGTGGCCCACGTTTTCGTCGGCAGCTGTTTGCTTTTCGCAGGTGAAAGCTGTCAAAAGCACTGCCAGGTGTCAGGGATTTCATTAAGTTGACTCAACTGTTAGAAGGTGTTCAAATGTTCAAATGTGTGTGAAATCTGATGGGACTTAACTGCTAAGGTCATCAGTCCCTAAGCTTACACACTACTTAACCTAAATTATCCTAAGGACAAACACACACACCCATGCCGGAGGGAAGACTCGAACCTCTGCCGGGACCAGCCGCACAGTCCATGACTGCAGCGCCCAAGACCGCTCGGCTAATCCCGCGCGGCATTAGACGGTGCGTGATTAGAAAAGAATTAATTAAAACTTCATGTATGATGTGACATTTTTTCATGCATCCTGTTGTTTACGACGTCAAATCTCTTGAATTATGATCAGTAGGTAGTTCTTACTCCCCACAAGCGATTGTTGCTTCACAGTACGCGACATGTGTACCAAGTTTGCCTGAAATCGGCCCATTGCTTTATGGAGGATATGTGAAACACTCCACATACACATACACACACACATACGTAGATACATCCAGTTCTATAATATGGTCGTATATGACTGGCTCTTATTGCGTGCACCCGTCCCTCACTTCTTAAATGCGTCACTTCATAGCTCGACTGCGTAATTAGTTACAATGCAGACTATTACAATAGAACAGTAAACTGATGTTCTACCCCTTTTATGCTCAGCGTTTTTCAAACAGGGTGAGATCACCCGCTTTTTTTCTCCCAGGTTCTTCGACAGTTCTCCACCAAGGGAATTGTCAAACCACGAAAAAGGAACCGTCGAAGAACACTAACTGGTCAATACCGCGGTATTGGTTGCAGTGAACCATAAACATAGCACTAGAAAATTCTTGAATTTGTCAGACTACTTTCTGCCAACTTTTGAAATGTAGAAAATATCATCCGTCATATTTCACTCATTGGGAACTTCATGGCAATGATTTCCCAAAACTAGTAACATCTTGGCAGTGGTCGCTTCAGCAAATGCACAAGTGTCCCCAATTTCTTTGGTCGATTATTGTTCTCCGAGGACTTGACCTTCAGGAACCACGGCACGATTAATCGACACGAGATCTGTTGCTGGAATGTGGAAGACTCAAATTGAACATCAGCGGCCGTGGAACGTGAATCTTTGATGTGTAGTAATTGGTGACAAATTTATTGATCCACTGTTTTAAGATGGTGATAAAATATCGAGCATTCTTTGAGGACGACATTCCAGTATTACTTGCAGACCTTCTCTTGGACTTGCGACAAACAATGTGGACGACTGTCTAGAATATTATTCTGTAACAATACGGGAAGTACTAGATCTCGTGCACAATTTTCAGTGGATGAGGAGAGGCACTCCAGTGTCCTGGACTGGAAGATGGCCACATCTTACTTCACCTGACATTTGCTTGTTGTGTTACTTGAAGAATGAAATTTGTAATGAAGCGTCAACATCGCGCGATAACATGATTCAGCGTATCACCAATGCATGTCAGAAGATAACATCGGAACAGTTCTCAGGTGTGTCGAATCATTCCATGTGCTGGGAATAACAGCACAGAAGTTGGCGACGACATTTTTAACACTTATTGAAATAATTTTTACAAGCAAGCACCCAGTTATTGAGATATGAGAGGACACACCACAAACAAGCTTGTCTCACAATAACTAAACGTGTCTGGTTTTCTTGTTTTCATTCAATGCATTTTTCCTCGATTTAATATCGTTTCAGAACTCAATTTTGTTTATATTTTTTCGATTTATGCACCATCTATCTTGCAAAGACAAACATATTACATACAAAAAGTTACGTACTTTTTCCAGTCGAATACGATTTTAGAATAAAACAGGATGTTCCTATTTAAGATTTCAAACTTACCACCCACCTCGACCCGTGGGGGAATCAACATTGTATCGCCGAAAAGAAAAATATTTAACACACATTTATCAGTTTTTTAATGTGACGCGTAGTTTTTGAGATATTTCCTAGTAACAACATAAAAAAACTCCCCCTGTATCTCTGTAACAAACTGGAATACTGATTCATTTTCTTAAACCAGTATCCAACGTAAAATATAAAATCTTCTAATAATTTATTCATACTGTGGGGCCACAGTCATAATATATTTCTTTAAAGTCAGTACCGTCATTAAACTGTTTTTTATTTGCAGTGTTACATTTACACGATCATGATTTCGGCTTTAAAGTGCCATTATCAAATGTTTTAATGTTATACAGTGCCTAAGATGGCATACTGTCGTATTGAAAATTTTTCTGGTAAAAGCCTTTTATGGCATCCATGTCGATGAATGCTCGATCTATTGCCACATTCTATGTACCTATGTTGTTTCATACCCTATGGGCGCATTTAGATTTCTATATGTGAAACCTCACAATTGGCAGTTGAAAAAAATGGCTCTGAGCACTATGGGACTTAGCATCTGATGTCATCAGTCCCCTAGAACTTAGAACTACTTAAACCTAACTAACCTAATGACATCACACACATCCATGCCCGAGGCAGGATTCGAACCTGCCACCGTAACGGTCGCGCGGTTCCAGACTGAAGCGCCTAGAACCGCTTGGCCACACCGACCGGCTGGGCAGATGAGCTGAGGTGAAACGTCACACGTCGTAAGCGGGATCAGCTGCTTCAAATCTGCAGCCCCGGCTTCCGTTTATTGGAACGAAAACTTCTCTGGCAACATTTATCAACAATAAGCAACTATTTTACAGCTAATAATGTCAATGGCGGCGAACTGATGAACTCGAAGGAAAGTATACACACTGAAGTGAAAAAGAAAGTGGTATAGCCGTGCCTATTCAAATACAGAGATGTGTAAACAGCCAGAACACGGCGCTGCGGTCGGCAACGCCTATTTAAGACAACAAGTGTCTGTCGTAGTTGTTAGATCGCTTACTACTACTACAACGGCAGGACATAGCATCTCTGAGGCAGCGATGAAGTGGGGATTTTCCCGTACGACCATTTCACGAGTGTACCGTGAATATCAGGAATCCAGTGAAACATCAAACCTCCGACATCGCTGCGTTCGGAAAAAGATCCTGCAAGAACGGAACCAACGACGACTGAAGAGAATCGTTCAGCGAGGCAGAGGTGCAAACCTTCCGCAAACTGCTGCAGGTTTCAATGCTGGGCCAGAAACAAGTGTTAGCGTGCAAACCATTCAACGAAACTTCATCGATATGGGCTTTCGGTGCAGAAGGTCCACTTGTGTACCCTTGACGTCTGCACGACACACAGCTTTATGCTTCGCCTGGGCCTTTCAACACCGACATTGGACTGTTGATGACGAAATATGTTGCGTGGTCGGACGAGTCTCGTTTCTAATTGTATCGAGCGGATGGACGTGCACGGGTATGGGGACAACCTCATGAATGCCGGCCGGGGTGGCCGAGCGGTTCTAGGCGCTACAGTCTGGAACCGCGCGACCACTACGGTCGCATGTTCGAATCCTGCCTCGGGCATGGATGTGTGTGATGTCCTTAGGTTAGTTAGGTTTAAGTAGTTCTAAGTTCTAGGGGACTGATGACCTCAGCAGTTAAGTCCCTTAGTGCTTAGAGCCATTTTTTTAGCCAACCTCATGAATCCATGGACACTGCATGTCAGCAGGTGACTGTTCAAGCTGGTGGAGTGATATGGGACCCCTGATACGTCTAGATACGACTCTGACAGGTGAAACGTACATAAGCATCCTGTCTTATCACCTCTATCTATTCATGTCCATTTTGCAATTCCGACGGACTTGGGAATTCCAGCAGAACAATGCTACAACCCACACGTCAGAATTGCCATAGAGTGGCTCCAAGGACACTTCTGAGTTTAAACACTTCCGCTGGCCACCAGACTCCCCAGACATGAACATTATTTAACATGTATGGAATGTCTTACAACGTACTGTTCAGAAGAGACTTCCACTACCTCGTACGGATTTATGGACAGTCCAACAGGATTCATGGTGTCAATTCCCTCCAGAACTACGTCAGACATTAGTCGAGGCCATGTCACGTCGTGTTGTGGCACTTCTGCATGTTCGCGGGGGCCCTACACGATATTAGGCAGGTGTACGAGCTCCTTTGGCTCTTCAGTGTACATAGAACAGCAAGAACGGTAAGGTGAGCATTACTGTTGTAAACAGAAAATACCGTGAGCGAATGGAACATGCTTCTTTCCAAAGAAAACACACGGGAAATACTGTCAACATTTGCAGTATTGTGCAGCTATTTAATGTGCAAGGCATATACGAAGATAAATGGGGTGTGGGGTAAGATATCGACCGAAATGCAATCCATAAGTATAATAAAACTGATGTACATATGCATTCGTGTATGTGTGTATGTATATATGTACAACAACCACCTGGCTGATTCCAACCCATCTTGCTACACATATCGCTTACTATCTGAAAAGAACCACTGTGGGGGTAGGGATCACCTGCTTATCACAGCTGTGGCGGTGAAAGTGCAGTGTAACCCACGATGCACGAATATCTATACTATACTCGTGCAGTATTTGAGAAAGAGAGCTCTTGTAGTGACTTGCAACAATCTTTATACATAATTTCAAGCATAAGAAACTTTCTCGAGGACAACTTCCACAAAATGACGAAAGGAAAATATTTATCGCTTACCACATTTTCGCTTTTCATACGGTAAAATTGTCGCATGAATAATCGTATTTTAATCTATTACTTCTTTTGTACTAATTGTATTCGCGACACATTCTGCAGACAATTATCACATATACCACTGAATGTACTTGCAAAAGTATATCGTACGACACCTAGACCAGAAGACACAGCGTCATAAACAATGAGCTCCATGGAAACGAAACTGCAAGGCGAAATTCGCTATAGATTGGTGCAATGAGATATGCATAATGTACAATTGCAAAAGTACAGCTTTTTCGCGTGTCTACGATGCGATTTACCGAACGTCCCTATGGTAACGCTTTTTCGTATCTCTATAGGTGGCTCTCGTTTTCGCCTGTAGCTGTTTGCTCTTCGCAGTTTAAAGCTGTCAAAAGCGCTGCCAGGTGTCAGGGATTTCGTTAAGTTGACTCGACTGTTAGATTAAATATGAATACGTGTACCTGTATGTGTGAAATACGCAAAGCCACGCGTAAAGAACCATAAATTTCCTTTTTGTGGTGTGGGTGATAAGGTGGAGACAGAAGGGAGGGGAGGGGGTGATCACAGACAGGCGGAGGAGGAGATGTATAGGGAAAGGAAAGAGGAAATTGTGAAAATTTGTGGTAAGTTCCTATGAAACCAAACTGCTGAGGTCATTGGTCCCTAGACTTATACACTACTTAATCTAACTTAAACTAACTTACTCTAACGACATCACACACACCCATGCCAGAGGGAGGACTGAAGAAACCTGCGAAGGGGTAGCCGCGCGAACCGTGTGCAAGGTGGCTGAGACCACGCGGCTACTGCGCGGCAAAGGAAAGAGGAGGGCAGAGAGAGGAGGAGTAGATGGTTGGGGAGAGGGGGAGCAGGAGTTTGACAGATAGATGGGAGAGAAGAAGATGGATAAAGAGAGAGGAGATGGAATTACATGGGGGGAGGAGGAGATTAGCAGATGGAGAAGGAAATGGACAAAGGTGAAAGGAGCAGATGGATAGAGTGAGGGGGGAGAGCAGATCGACGGAGAGAAGGGTAAGAGGAGATGGACAGAGAGAAGGGTAGGAGGGATGGACAGAGAGAAACAGAAGAAGATGGACAGGTAGTGGGGGCTGGAGGAGGGGGACAGAGAGAGGAGAAAGGAGGAAATGGACTAATGGAAGATTGGAATAAATACTTACCCCAGCAATGCCATTAGTCAGCTAGCTTCTCTATATAGTACCACAACAGACCAAGGATCCGTTGTGCATACAGAATCAGAAAATACCCCCATCAACATCCGATTTTCTGCTGGTGGAGTTTGTGGTCACCCTCTATAAGCTGAACGAAGAAAATATCTTAAGATACCCCTTAAATGGGCGCTATAGACGGTGTAGAACTGGTCCCGTCTTTCATCTCACTGTCCACCGTCACTGACATGTCGTGTCACTGAAATGGTGTGTCTGTGTGTGTGGAGCGATGGGGGTGAGAGGGGCTGGGGTGGGAGGGGGTACCAGTCGGATGTATGTAATCAGCACATTAAGAAAAGTCGACATGGAGGTACGACTGAATAGCAGAAAGGAACTGCAGTGTTTCGAGAGTTTCAACATGCCTACGTACACTGTCCAGTCACATTCACTGGACTCGAATTCGGAAGGGTGACGGTTCAAACTCACGACCGGCTATCCTGATTGAAGTTTTTCGTGATTTCCCTAAATCGCTTCAGGCAAATGTCAGAATGGTTCCTTTGAAAGGGCACAGCCGACTTCCTTCCCTAATCTGGTGGGACCGATGACTTCGCTGTTTGGTCTCGTCTCCCAAACGAACCAACTAGTCACATTAATGTGACCATGCACGATGCTCGACGCCAACGCGCAGTAACCACTAATAGACGATGGATGGCAGCACTAACAGTGAAGGGTACGTAAAGCGTGTCGTGGGATGCTGAAAGCTGCGCCGTCGTTGTTATGATGCGGAAACAGAGCGATTTTTCTGATATACAAAAGTACGTCTTGGAATCTCCTACATCTAAGTGCAGGGTACATTTCAAGTTAGAAGGTTCCAAGTTATGCTTCACTCGTCACGTAAATGTAAACATTGGCACAAATGTTCATTTTAACAACTGACAAGCGGCAGGGGAGTGCTACATGGGTAGACATGCCAAGTTCCACGGAGTGCATTTTAGCTGTGTATATTTTTACTTTTGACAAACCTGTTTGTAATTTTATTTTTGACAAACCTATGTGAAATGTCCAAAATATATTAACATGGCATGAGTAATGAACACACAATGGGGCATGACATACAGCCAAAATATTTTTTTAAGATCTGCTGATTACAGCCTTATCTGTCGAAAACGGTCAATAAAACGTAATTCTGAACGCGAAGTTCGCTATAAAAACCTTATTTGAAATACACACACATCCCTGCTTCTTACTTCTCATTATTAGAAACTGGAGTATAATCGTTTTGTTCGTATCACAGCACTTTTTTCCTGCCATATTGGTGAAGTCATGTGTGGTACATTTGATCCGGTGAATGGTGCCCCTGAAAGGAATATTTTTAAATGTACCTATGTTCGATCTGCCATGAATAGTATAATGGGCACAGTAAGATGCCCAGTGAAATGTCCCTTACCTATTGACGGTTTTGAAAATTTTTGTCGCTCCCCCCTTCCCTAGTACAGCAAATCGTCAGCTGCGAGTCACAATTGGACGTTGGAGAAGTGATCTGAAAAAACCGTAATTAAATTCTCTGTAATATTTTTTTAAGATTAATTTATGTCTGTTGGCTTCATAATTTGATGCCAAGCTTAAGTGACCTGTAGGGAAGGTATCTGAAAGCAATTAACACCTCGAACGGACTCAAAGCGACAGGTCTTCCGCGACAACCATGATGTGTCTGTTCAGTTTTCAAAGCTTTTCTGTGATCCTGGCTATATTATGAGTGCGGATCAGTCAGACTACCACCGCTACTCATCCCGAGGTGGTAAGGCCGGCTGCGTGTACTTACAGGACCAGACTCATACAGACTCGTAGTCCCTGCTCTGATGCTTGGGAGCTGCTACTTACCACCCGGCAAGCAGCAATTCTGGTGCGCCAGGCACAGGATACACACTGCTCCAAAATCACCAACATATCAAATCGTCGCTCGCTCCGCTATGGATTCAGTTTCCACGATGTAAACGGAATTTTTCTGACAAGGAGACGATCAGTATGACTATTTTCGAATATTTTGCATGAGATACTATTTAATGATATTCTGTACGACGAAATTTAAAAAAAAAGGTATAAGGGAGGGATTTGAAGCCGATTGGCAAAAAAATCTTGGCAAAAAAATAGTTTGGAAAGATATGTGTTGTGCAGCAACATTACGCTACACATTTTCATATTAAGATACACTGCATTCGTATTACGAAAGTATAGATTCGACACAGCACGTTAGTTTGTGAAGCACTGAAATCGAGATCAACATGCGCTTATGTAAGTCAATCATAGCTCATCTCACGTGATCTCGCCAGCCAATGACAACATATATTAAGAGCATAGAACACGTGACGAGGTCAGCCAATAGCAACATCACTGTTAAGTAGTGTGAACACACACATATGAAAAGTTAATAGTTTAGATTAATGTGCATAGTGTAACTACAAGAAAAGTTAAGCTTTGACGTATAATATTGGTCTTGAAGATTAATTAGCTCTGAGAAAAGCTAAGTTTTCACATATAATATAGGTCTTTTTTGCGTGTGTTACACTTTAAGATACATCGCACAAATGTGCAAGTAAAATGACCATGTCTGGTCTTCTAGGCTCGAATTTCATCTAAGTGGTTAATCCTCAATGTGTTAAGTTTTAAATGAGAGTCAAAAGCTCTGTGATTTAAGAAATTCATTGCACATTTGCACACGTAACATAATTTACCTAGCGTAAAAGGAAATTTACTTTGAAACTGACGCTTTTCAAAATACCATTCACAATATTTTCCCGTGACCTGTAAGAAATAGCTTCGTTTCAGCAGTTGCCAGAGAGAGCCAGAAAACAGGCGTTACTGCGCATGAGCAGCTACGATGGCGTAGGAAGGCCATAAGTTCGTACATAATAGTATTAAGAGATCTTATATGACCTCATAATAGAAATAGGATACTCCAAGAGCATCGGAATTTCGTAAACCATACTAAAATGCGTAATTTGGCTTAAAGTGCAAATTCTTATGTTCAGATTCACAATGAAGTGGGCCCCAACCTGATAAGCTTTCCAGTGATGTTTTCGGGATGCAAATTTTCTTGGAGTACCACTGCTGTATTCTCTCGTGTTTGGTTCTTTATTATGGCATAATGCCATACATGCCAGTAAAATGAAAATGTGCACTCGAAATTCAATGAACAGTTGAAACTAACCAATAGTGCAGAATAAAACACTTCGCGTCTAATATACTGACTGCCTCTGGGGTACAGATTAATAAAAGCCACATTTATTTAGCAAACCGACAAAAATAACTTCATTGTTCTGCAAGGCGACTGACTGACAAAACCGTGGAAATAAAATAAAATCAGAAAAAAAACTAATAACATATGTTAGCCTTCCGTAATTACGTGAATGTATTTTAATTCACTTGATAGCTCCCAACCACAGAAATCCGTTTTGTTTTCATTTTATGTGAGAACTGTAAACGAAGAGGAAGCAGCAAAACCACTAAACGTAAATGCAGGTTACGTGGAGACTAACTCCCTCCTAACTACAATCCTGACTGGTTTGCGCATGCGCGAATTTGGCAGCTTGGGCGCGCCAGAAAAATTTTTCCGGGTAGCATCTGGCTGCTTGTTGCTACTTCTGATACAGCTAACAGCCACACTTCAAGTAGCCGGAATCGTGAGAAGGTACTGCCCATACGCAGCTCAACTGCGCATGCGTGTGAGCCCGCGGGCAACTGCTCAAACGAACTTAATGTAAACAGTTGTGAAGTCACGCTCGTCGGCAGCATTTTATTGGTATGAAGTAATAAACAGTCTTCTTCCTAAAGCCTTTGGCACATTTATCATTTCTTACTAGTCAAAATTACAAAAATTTAACTGAAGACTGAAACAACGAAAAATTCCCGGAATTCTAAAAAAATCTTGGATTTCTCCCGGATATCCCGGTTGTCCCGGAGCTTATACACTCTGATAATGTAGGGATTTGGGGTCACGAAGTCCTGGCGTCATCTTAGAACGAGAAGAACACTTACGGAAACTGAATGTGTTGTGTCGTATCTGTACACAAAGTTTAGGTACCTTTCTGTTTTGTGGAGGAAACCGCGACAGGAATGGAGTGTTATACCTGGACATGCTGTAAAATTGGTTGCTTCCTCAACTTCACGAAGTTATGGATGACGACGGCACGCCTCACTTTCACCTTCTGGTGCTGCGTTATCTTAGCAACAGCATCCCACAACGATAGATTGTAGGAGATGGAAAACAAGATCTTGTTTATTGCTTTTAGCCCCCAGGTCACTAGACCTCGTACCTTGCCATTATTTTGGGGGATCCGTAAAAGAGAGTCTTTTTACCAACTATGGCAGCTACTCTTCAACAGCTGACAAATAGAAACGTCGAAGCCGTCGATTAAATAAACAGGGACCTGTTGATTCACATTATGCACATGTTGAGTGTCTGTGCGAACATTAAACTCTAAACCTTCCTGTACCCAGTGTAATATGTTTCTGTCTTTGATAGTTTGTCTGTCATAAACAATTGAAATCCGTCCTTTCTTTTTGGATCACCCTGCATTTTCTTCATAGCGGGCACAAAAGCAATGAATTTATTAAAAGAATGTGACAATTACCACTTTTGCTGTATACATTTTATTTGTTCACAACTAGTGTCAACCTTCTACGCCATTCTCAAATGGTTTTGTGATTGTACTGAAATGGCAATGTCTTTAAACGCAACCACAAAATCACCCGTGAATGGCTCAGGAGGTCGAAAGTAGTTGTAAACAAATAATATTAATATAAAAAAGTGGAAAATGCCACCTTATTTTAAGAAAAAGATTGGTTAACTCTTCCTAATATAAATTCCGTTTTCTCTACCAGCTATTGTACCCGCTTGTGCATACTTCCGCTAGTGTTAATGGTTTGACTTTGTGCCACTATTTGCTCATTACACTGACAATATTGTAGAAGCCCGCGGTTTGTTTCTTGAGCTACGCTAGAGGTAGACAAACTTGTAGGTAGGGCAACCATACTTATGAGTTATCATCTTGGGTATTTCTTTGTTTCATTTCCCTTCCTGTACCCGAGGAGTTTCCAAAACTTTCCTCTCGAGAACTCATTGCTAATCCTGGTACTTTGATGGAACACCTTGTTTACTTCGAACTTTAACGAGATTTAAAAAAATGAAAAACTCTTGTTTTTTCATTGATTACTTCAGTTTTAAATCATATTTAATCACAGAGAAATCATAACAATTCCTTTAAGAAAATTAATGTGGTCTAAATGTCGGAAAAATCGCCATATTACGAATAGTTTATTGCGGAGCACTTGTTCATCTACAGCGGAACATCTGAGTTCCGCAGAACACTGTTTAGGAAACACAGCTGTACAAAACCTTTAACTGTTATTACGCTGGTCAGGTAACTATTCATGGATGAAAGAGAGAAGCAGCGTATGACGTTAACCACTAAAGGATTTCATGGATTATGTTATGGCTCCAAAGAAATTTTGCTGTTTGGCCCGAGATGCGCTAGTCGCAGCCCACTTTTATGTATATTTACGTATTCCAAAAGGAATGAATGTACTGTAGCTGGATTCTAGAGGGTTACAATCACCTTGAAAGTATTTTCCGTTGCGCAGGTAACGTCAAAAGATGCCCCGTGAAGGAATGAAGCTTGGCATGCAGTTTTCTAATGAAATTTACTTCAATATCTCGCAGCGATTTACTGGGAAAGACCATTCAGGTAACTCTTATCACCGTCAGGTAGATCAGACAGTGTAAGAGAAATACACTCTAAGAACAAAAATATTGCACCACGAAATAATTATCTGAATGCCGCAAATCGGTGGATGCAATGTAAGTATACAAATAACACTTTCAGAAAAACTGGATGATATATTCAGAAGAAAGAGCTCCACAAACTGAGCAACTCGAAAACGCGTTGGTACACCTGTGGCCCTTACGCAAGCAGGTATTTGGCTTGGTATTGGTTCACAGAGTTGTTCCATGTCCTCCTGATGGATATTGTGCCAAATTCTGTCCAACTGACGAGTTAGATCGTCGAAATCCCTAGCTGATTGGAAGGCCCTTCCCATAATGCTCCAAACGTCTTCAATGGGGGAGCACTATGGGACTTAACATCTGTGGTCATCAGTCCCCTAGAACTTAGAACTACTTAAACCTAACTAACCTAAGGACAACACACACATCCATGCCCGATGCAGGATTCGAACCTGCGACCGTAGCAGTCGCGCGGCTCCGGACTGAGCGCCTAGAACCGCGAGACCACCGCGGCCGGCGCAATGGGGGAGAGGTCTGGAGTCTGGCGACCTTGCAGCTCCAGGGACGGGGGTGGGGGTGGGGGTCGGGGGGTGGGGTTGGCAAGCACCAAGACATACAGTAGAAACTGTAGCTTTGTACCGGCAGGCATTATCCTGCTCAGGATAGCTTGCCACGGAGCGCAACGCTGTCCTGTAAGGATGCCGCTGATGCAAACCAAAGGGGTCCTGCTACGAAATTGAATGTCACCCTAGATCATCACTCCTGGTTGTCGAGCCGTATGGTAGGCGACAGTCAGGTTGGTATCCCACCGCTGTTTGGGGGAGGCCTCTTTGTTGTCTTTCTTGGTAAGCCATCCTGGGTTTACTCTTCAGCAAGATAATGCCCGCTCACACATGGCGACAGTTTCTACTGCTTGTCTTCGAGTTTGCCAAAAGCTACCTTGGTCAGCAAGGTCAACCACCTCGAGATTTTGGAAACCTAACGCGCCAATTGGACAGAATTTGGCACGATATCACTTAGGAGGACATTCAACAATTCTGTCAGTCCATTCCAAGCCTAGTGGCTGCTAAAATAAGGGTCAGAGGTGGAACAACGCATTATGGCTCAAGTTGTGAGGCTCTTTTTCTTGAATAAATTATCAAATTTTTCTAAAATTTTATTTATTTGTCTGCACATGTACATTGCATCTACCGATTTACGACCACGGGTAAGTTCTTCGTAGAGCGTCTTTTGTTTTAGATTGCACCTTTTATCATGGTGACTTGGTGGCTCAGTGGTTAAATGTTAGCATTATGTAGCTAAGCGCGGGCCGCGCGGGGTAGCCGTGCTGTCTAAGGCTTCTTGTCACGGTCCGCGCGGCTCCCCCTGTCGGAGGTTCGAGTCCTCCCTCGGACATGGGTGTGTGTGTTGTCCTTAGCGCAAGTTAGTTTAAGTTAGATTAAGTAGTGCGTAAGCTTAGGGACCGATGACCTGAGCAGTTTGGTCCCGTAAGACCTTACCACCAATTTACAATTGCTTAGCGCGGAAGTGAAACGTGGACGATAAACAGTCCACACAAGAAGAAAAATTTTTGAATGTGGTACTACAGAAGAATGCTGAAGATTGGATGGGTAGCACCGGTGAGTAACGATGAGGTACTAAATCAGAATGGGGAAAAAGACATTTGTGACAAAATCTGACTATGTAAAAGAAGGAACGGATAGGACATTTCTCGAGGCACGAAGGAATCGTCTATTCGGCAACCGACAGAAGTGTGGAGGATGAAAGTCGTATCAGGAAGCAGATATTAGTATGCAGCAGGCAGGTTCAGATGGGTGTAGAGTGCAGTACTTCAGTAGAGACGGAGGCTAGTACAAGATAGACCAGCGTGAGGAGCTCCTTCAGACCAGTCTTCGGTCTGGAGACAACATCAATAAGATAAACATCACACAAAATTATTGATAAAAGTCATATAAATCGGTTGAAACAACTTTGTGGTTAACGTTTGAGCGTATTATGTGATAGGGTCAGGCGCCATTCTATCGCAGGTGTTTCGCGCTTCATATGCTCGCTGCTTCCCAGGCACGTGCAGAGCCACGCAACGCCACCTGCCAGGAGGGGCAGAGTACTTATATACTGCGCGGAGGGAGGGGAAGGCTAAACGCAGAGCGATATTGATCACATGAGCACGTGGAATGCCGTGTGACAGACGACAACACCAACCCTACCCCTGGCGTCTATCAGTCACACAGTTATATTATTTGTTAATATTAATAAGAAACCACCACACACGTTTATTAAGCCAAGAGCAGTTTCTTTCAAAAGGTTGCCCTGTCAACAGTATTCAGAACAAATCCTCGCAGAGTTGTGCCAGCATCATGACTCAAGGAATCTAGCTATCTTATGTAACACTATATAAGATAACTAGACTTTTTAAGCCGTGACACAGGCACAACTTGTTAGGTGACTGTTGGCAGGGTAACCTGATGACGTTATTTTGAAGGAAACCGGCCGTGACGCAGAAAATGTGTATCACTGGAGCTCTGCTCGCTTCTTATTAATATTAACAAGAATCACCTGTGCAGGTCAAGCTAGTCAAGATTTTATTATTCGAGCTGCAACAGACAACACTGTTTACCAATTTTCTGACGCTAGGCAGTAAAAGGTATTTGTGCAGGAAGAGTACACCGAAAGAAACACTGTATCAGAATTTTAGCTGCTGAGAATTACTGCAAGTACTTAAAAATGATGTTGGAAGTTGTCAAATTCTTGATTCGCCAGGTGGCTGGAGGAATGTACTTACACCCCTGCCGTAGCTGTGGCAGATGGCGTCTTGGTAAACACATAACACGGCACAATGTCATCGTAGTTTGTTAAGTGAATTTCAGTTTCCCTTAATAGTTTCTCTGACTCAGATGTTCGCAGTTACTAGTCTCTTGAATCTGCAACTATCCATAATGATAATAACAGTTGCCTTTTTCGGATCGCTACATTGGAGATAAAACTGAATTAATTTTCTTTGGCCGCGCGGGATTAGCCTCCCCGCGGTGGTTCGAGTCCTCCCTCGGGCATGGGTGTGTGTGTTTGTCCTTAGGATAATTTAGGTTAAGTAGTGTGTAAGCTTAGGGACTGATGACCTTAGCAGTTAAGTCCCATAAGATTTCAAACACAAAGAAATTTTTCTTTGTTTTCTTCGTATATGCTAGCAAACAGCATTTGTCTTTGCGGAGGTTCCAGAATTTAACAATACAATGGATTCCAGTTAATATTGTCAACCTTGCAAAGATGAAGGATGAAAACGTGGTATGCCCTCGAAATTACCTACTTCTCCTGAGGACCTACGTATGTGTTAGTTGTTAGTTAATTTCATGGACATTCATTCGAACGATGCCGAAATTTGGTTCGGAATTGTGGAAACATTAGAAGAAACAGAAATAACTCTGACGATTCTGTGAGTTGTGGTTCGAACTATGGTTGTTGTGCTAATAAAAGTCCAGAACGAAACACAGTATCCTTCTAGACCGAACGAAACGTGTACGGTAATGGCGTTAGTGTCAACAGGGAGAAGACGTTTAAAGTCAAGCAGTGTGCAAAGACAGTTACGTTTTGTAAAATCTGAAACTGAATTGTATAAATGGGTCAAAGATTTACATGACGTAAGAAATACATGCCAAAATGAAACAGCAAAACTGTGAAAGAAAAACCATTTGGAAGATTTAGAACTGCTCGTGAGAGTCAAAACACAGTTACTGAGGGAGATCTAATCGACAAAAAGAAATGTTCTGCGGCTGATTGCAAGAATTGAGCTTTTTATGTCAAAAAAATCATTTATTTATCCTCGTGGTCTCCCATAACGATCAACGCGTTTTGACCAACTTTGCCCAACTTTCCACT
This sequence comes from Schistocerca piceifrons, assembly GCF_021461385.2. Lineage (NCBI taxonomy): Eukaryota > Metazoa > Arthropoda > Insecta > Orthoptera > Acrididae > Schistocerca > Schistocerca piceifrons. The sequence goes on along the minus strand of NC_060139.1, from coordinate 496,615,445 downwards.
GCTGAAGTGCGTGACTGGAAGGTCTACAAAATATCCATCTACGGCTGTCATAATCGTATCAGTGGACTCTTGAGTTTTGCAGTACCAAATTTCTTCACACGAGAGAATAGGGGGATGTCAGAAGGTACTACTACATGTGGAGAATAGTGTGGTTGTACACAGAATTCGCATATCCTTCCGCAAAATCATTTTTGCTGTGGTAAAAAGATTACTTCTTATTTTTGAATCATAGGTTTTTAATTTTCACCCAGCTGATGTAGACGAATTGCATAGTAATTATTCGTTTCTGTTTTGAGGGGAACACACGTATCTGTCAAATGAAACCAACAGTGAGTCCGCAAAAATTTATCCACGAGGGGCAAAATTCAAAACTTGCCGTTTTTCATGTACGGTAACTCATTCGTTCAATTTGGAAAAGTGTCGTGCCCCAAGCAGCTCTAATTTTGACAGAAGGTTTGCAAAACTAACTGTACAGCACTTCAAACGACTGATTATTATTCAACAAGTACTTGTGAGGTATATTACTCTAACATGTCAGTAATATGCATACTTCGATAGTGCACGCAATCTTTTGGTATGCAACAATCTAAAAGTATATCATACATGATAACGTCCAGGGTAACCAATGACTTAGACACAGGTGGAAAATAGGCACACAATATTTATTACTATTCTACAATGTTAGGCTCACACTGAAATTAAAAATCTGAAATATAAAAATTCAGGTAGTTTGAGAAAATCCTGTTGGATATCAACAGAAATTACCAACAAAAAGTGCCCCATTAATGTTCTACGAAGCGAAGAAACTCGGAATAAACATTAAATACTACTTACTCAAGGTTGATAGCATCTAGGTTTATAGATAGCACTTTCTTTTATTATGAAACTTTACATCTGGATTTATTACATTACTTTCATGTTTTCGATCTTCAACGATGACTGACGTAGAACTGAATAAAACTTGTTATGAAAACAACGTTTTTTGAGCTGGTTGGAAAAACGGTAACCAAGGACCGTGATTCGACTGGATGAATGTGAAAAGTCTCCGAAAACCAACCTCAAATTGTCGGGTAGAATCGACTTTTAACAGCCTAGGACTGGAAGAAAAAGCCAGTCCTCGAGTTTGAGAAAGTCCCCCTCCCTGTAGAGAAAGTCTTTTTAACCTTGACATTTCACACTTTATTTCTTTTCTGCTATCGCAGACAGCGGTATTGTCGTTTTCCGACCGATGTATTTAACTCCAAAGATCAAATATCAAAATAAACACCTACATTACAGTAGTCCTGCGGTGTGAAAACTGAATGTATACTCAGCAAGTCACAAAGCGTCTCCTTCGTCCACAGAAAACGGTCAACTGCTGTTGTGTTTCCAATGTGCAGCAAACGAGATTTTGGGAGGTGGATGACGGGCACATATAGGCCTCTGCTGCCATGTATATGCTGCTCTGGGGACTGGCATCGGGATTCGTGCGCCACGGCAATCTGGAGTTCGATAAGGGTTCCACGAGGAAGTGACGAAGAAATAATTTGGCACACTGTTTCGCCACTATACTGTAAAGTTTCACATACATCTTGGCTGCAGAACAACATCGAAATCACCACCGCATCTATAGTCTCACAAAAATTACTTGATAGTTGACACCTCACGCGTTGGAGCTGGTGTCCTCCAATCAGAGCGCTCAACGTCACGCCCGAACCGTTCGCCGTTGCCGAATCGCCACAACAATTGATCAGTTCACCTTGTCCAGATTACTTTCATGTTGTGTTGGTATCATGAATCCTAGATCAGGCCCTTTAATTCCGTATTTCGTCACACATGATAACCATAAAACAACACACACACACACACACACACACACACACACACACACGCTCACTCACACACACACACACACACACACACACACACGCTCGTGCGTTTCATACGCAGCACTAACCAAACACTACTACAATCCTTCCGCACAAGAAGCAATTCAGCGTGATACATACTGTTAATAATCACAGAGATCGACTTACATCAGGAAAGTTTCGCACGACATTACGTGAAATCAAATTTTTGAAGGCTACAAATCATCGTTGTTACTGGAATATGAGTCAGGAATGTAATAACTGCATCCATGGCAGTACCGTACCGTAGCGCATTAAGCCGGCCGGTGTGGCCGTGCGGTTCTAGGCGCTTCAGTCTGGAACCGCGTGACCGCTACGGTCGCAGGTTAGAATCCTGCCTCGGGCATGGATGTGTGTGATGTCCTTAGGTTAGTTAGGTTTAAGTAGTTCTAAGTTCTAGGGGACTGATGACCACAGATGTTAAGTCCCATAGTGCTCAGAGCCATTTGAACCATTTGGACCGTAGCGCATTAACTTGTTGTGTAGAAGATGTCGGTTCGAAACTGGTGAAGGCAAAGAATTTTGTTGCTTCTAAATCTAATCAAAAAACTTGGGTTCGAAACTGGTGAAGGACAGAATTTTTTATTTGTAAATCTAATCAAAAGACTTACATTATTATTATTCATTTAACGGATTGAAATTTATTTTTTAAATTTGTAATACTTCGCCGTGACGTTTTCATTATCACATTGAATTTTTTGCCCTTATTCTATCATTTTTTATTTGCAAGCCACCAGTATCATCTATAACCTAAAACCAAGTGCCAAACAGGATTGCCCAACGGTTGGTAAAGCGGCAGATCGCGTAGCCACTGCAAGGACAGTTTCAAGTAATTAATGAATGACAGTGAGAAAGAAATACAGTAGAAGAAGAATGAGTAGCTTTGAGTGATGAAATAGTGAAGGTAGCAGAGGATCAAGTAGGTAAAAAGATGAGGGCTAGTAGAAATCCTTGGGTAACAGGAGAGATATTGAATTTAATTCATGAAAGGAGAAAATATAAAAATGCAGTACATGAAGCAGGCAAAAAGGAATACAAACGTCTCAAAAATGAGATCGACAGGAAGTGCAAAATGGCTAAGCAGGGATGGCTAGAGGACAAATGTAAGGATGTAGATGGGCATATCACTAGGGGTAAGATAGATACTGCCTACAGGAGAATTAAAGAGACCTTTGCAGAAAAGAGAACCACTTGAATGAATATCAAGAGCTCAGATGGAAACCCAGTTCTAAGCAAAGAAGGGAAAGCAGAAAGGTGGAAGGAGTATATAGAGGGTCTATATAAGGGCAATGTTCTATAAACAATATTGTAGTAATGGAAGATAATGTAGATGAAGATGAAGTAGGAGATATGGTACTGTGTGAAGAGTTTGACAGAGCACTGAAAGACCTAAGCCGAAACAAGGACACGGGAGTAGACAACATTCGATTAGAACTACTGACAGCCTTGGTAGAGCCAGCCCTGACAAAACTCTACCATCTGGTGAGTAAGATGTATGAGACAGGCGCAATACCCTCAAGACTTCAAGAAGAATATAATAATTCCAATCCCAAATAAATCAGGTGTTGACAGAAATTACCGAACTATCAGTTTAATAAACCACGGCTGAAAAATATTAAACGAATTCTTTGCAGACGAATGGAAAAACTGGTAGAAGCCGACCTCGGGGAAGATCAGTTTGGATTCCGTAGAAATGATGGAACACGTGAGGCAATACTGACCCAACGACTTATCTTAGAAAATAGATTAAGGAAAAGCAAACCTACGTTTCTAGCATTTGTAGGCTTAGGGAAAGCTTTTGACAATGTTGACTAGAATACTCTCTTTCCAATTCTGAAGGTGACAGGGGTAAAATACAGGGAGCGAAAGGCTATTTACAATTTGTACAGAAACCAGATGGCAGTTATAAGAGTCGAGGGACATGAAAGGGAAGCAGTGGTTGGGTAGGGAGTGAGACAGGGTTTTAGCCTATCCCCGATGTTATTCAATCTGTATATTGAGCAAGCAGTAAAGGAAACAAAAGAAAAATTCGGAGTAGGAATTAAAATCCATGGAGAAGAAACAAAAACATTGAGGTTCGCCGATGACACAGTAATTTTGTCAGAGACAGCAATGGATCTGGAAGAGCAACTGAACGTAATGGACTATGTCTTGAAAGGAGGATATAAGATGAACATCAACAAAAGCAAAACGAGAATAATGGAATGTAGTCGAATTAATCGGGTGATGTTGCGGGAATTAGATTAGGAAGTGAGACGATTAGACTAGTAAATGAGTTTTGGTATTTGGGGAGTAAAACAACTGATGATGGTCGAAGTAGAGAGGATATAAAATGTAGGCTGATAATGGCAAGGAAAGCGTTTATGAAGAAGAGAAATTTGTTAACATCGAGTATAGATTTAAGTGTCAAGAAGTCGTTTCTGAAATTATTTGTATGGAGTGTAGCCTTGTATGGAAGTGAAACGTGGACGATAAATAGTTTAGATAAGAAGAGAATAGGAGCTTTTAAAATGTGGTGCTACAGAAGAATGCTGAACTAATGAGGAGGTACTGAATAGAATTGGAGAGAAGAGAAATTTGTGACACAACTTGACTAGAAGAAAGGATCGGTTGGTAGGGCATATTCTGAGGCATCAAGGGATCACCAATTTAGTATTGGAGGGCAGCGTGGAGGGTAAAAATCGTAGAGCGAGACCAAGAGATGAATACACTAAACAGATTCAGAAAGATGTAGGTTGCAGTAGGTACTGGGAGATGAAGAAGCTTGCACAGGGTAGAGTAGCATGGAGAGCTGCATTAAACCAGTCTCTGGACTGAAAACCACAACAACAACAGTGAGAAATTACAGATCGCTTTTGAGCGCCGAAACTGAAATTTTTCTGGCCTGAGTTTCCTAGTGAACAAGGTGATGGTGATTTTAGTTCTGCCGCTGGTCGTTGACCGTTTATATTGCTCATCATTATGTTTTGATTAGGTCGGGACATGAGTTTCAATTCGGGCTACAATCTGTATCGTCTGGTGCAGTTCTGTTGGTGGTCACTTAAAATCTGCTGTCGAAAGGGCATCTCGCATTTCCGACACACCTCGCAGCGGCCGCTACCAACATAGCTCCACGGTACACCGTAACAGCACTTGTGGCGTGGCCCGCAATGTTTCTGTGTTAAGTACAAGCGACCGGTAGCCGGCAGCCGATGTGGCAAGTGACAGACGTCATCTATCAAGTAATTTTAACCAGACTCTAGGACTGGGCACAATTTCCCAACTCCATGATACGAATGTCGTACAGAGACTGATAAAGAGTGACAGCATTTTGCCTCTGGCTCAGCACCTACAGTTCTGTAGAGTCACTTATAATCTCTCCCAGAAGTGATTGAGAATTCTGTAATGAATAAAAAGCCTGTTCCCAGATTCCAGGACGCGACAAGTGCTCCCTTCCCTCCTCTTCTGCGGACGTCTATGCTGCCTTCTTATGCACGGATACACTAGCTTCCACTCACTGCTTTAGCTGCTGTTTCTTTCGTGTATTGAGTGTTTGTGAGGTTTGTGAAGTAACAATGAACAAACTATAGCGGTTGCATGTAGCATTGTTTAATATTCGCAAGGCAGGCACGCTCCAGATGCCCCCGTAACCAATCGGACATGACCAAATTCCTCTCATCTAGCCACGGATTTGCCAAACAAGCCCGTACACGTACAAACAATTTTTGTCAACGTAACCTCACTTTAGAAGAAGAAGCTGTTCGTGCTTGTGAGTATTTTGACGGTAGTGAGTGTGGCCACAAATGCTTATAAAGTAGTCCTGGCATTAACTTTGGTACTGGCTTTAAAAAAAGGAGAAGATGATGAAGAAAACAAGACGCTGGTCGAGGGAATGGATGGAAATGAGAAATTAACTCACGAAAATCTGCTAAAGGAAATATCACTTTCAGAACATGATGATTACATCGTCTTCGAATGGACAACGAAACTTTCAAAAACTCGTTAAGGGCCTCGCAAAACAGGAAACTTATCTGTCAAATTCAGTCTTATATAGTCGCTGATGTATCAAACAAGCGTTACACACACCAAGAAAACTCGTCAATTTAACTTACTTAAGTAGACGCTTTTCGTGTGTGCTGGATTTTGGCCCTAGAAGGAATGGCTACAAATTCAGATAAAGTATTTCTAACAGTGACTCTGGCACTACGTTTAACGAATAAGAAAACAAGACACTGGTCCCGCAAATGGTTTAAAATGAGAAAAATACACATGAAAACCTGTTAAAGAAAATGTTACACTCAGAACCTTGTGTGTGGATGGAAAGTGAAACGTTAGACAATTCGTCCTCGCAATAAGAAAGGAGACCCAAGTACTGTATGCAAAGATTTCTCTTCTACTTGACAGTTCATTAAAATATCACAACGTGGGAACATACTCAATACAGCGTCCGTGAAAGAACCGGAGAACTTCGATTTCTTCTATTTCATTGCCCTCCCGCTTGCATGTTATGCGTAAAATACTGATAGCTTATAACCTCTTCCTGCGTAACGTATGGCCGGGAAAGATGTGATACCTTTATCGTTTTGGTAACTGCCATTGCTGTATTGTCTTTGTCCTCGGTCGTACTTTCCATAGTTATAGAACGTCACGATATAGTGAGATAAATGGTAATAAAACAATTTTGTATGCAGCGTATCATTGACACAAACAAACATCTTGTCAAACTTTCTGTCAATTAAAATTTCTCGTAATCACTTCAAACATGATCTATGCTAGACAAACACGTCAAACAACACCGTACACAGCCAAATGTTTGGCAATCATTTTTTAAGTTTGACAGAATGTTTGAGGCGTCCTGTCACGGGATGCGCGGTCACTCCCGCCGGAGGTTTGAGTCCTCCCTCGGGCGTGGGTGTGCGTGTTGTTCTTAGCATAAGACAATACAGCAAGTTAGTTTAAATGGTGTATAAGTCTCGGGACCGATGGCCTATGCAGTTTGGTCCCTTAGGAATTCACACACATTTGAACATTTTGAACAAAATGTGTGTTTATCGGCTCTTAACAGCCCTTTAGTACGTAGCCGAGACTCGCTCCTCGGTGGCGCTTCCGCTGGCGAAGCTTTGCTTTAAACGGTTGCCTTCAGGCATGCATATCACGGCGCTTCTGTGGCGCCACTGGGCCTCCGCTGGCGGAACGTTGCTTCCAACGGCGGACTTCACACGACGCCAGTCGATGGCTCTGCTAACCGGCCAAGCAGCGGTTAATGCCGCATATTAACAATCGGCTCGTGATACGAGTTGCCAGATATTCGGTTTTTTACCGATCTGTTCGATATTTCAGTCCCCTGCTCGGTGTTCAGTACTGAAATATGAACGATTCGCCGGCCGGTGTGGCCGAGCGGTTATAGACGCTTCAGTCTGGAACCGCGCGACCGTTACGGTCGCAGGTTCGAATCCTGCATCGGGCATGGATGTGTGTGATATCCTTGGGTTAGTTAGGTTTAAGTAGTTCTAAGTTCTAGGGGACTAATGACCTCAGATGTTGAGTCCCATAGTGCTCAGAGCCATTTGAACCATTTGAACTAATTTATTTACTGATTATCAAAAGAATAATGTCGGTTCCATGCAGCAATGTCTGTGAGAAAAGAGTCATGGGTCACATGAATCATTTATGCTCTGGTTCTAGAAACGACATGAGTGTCGATATGGTAAAACTAGAATAAAGTTTTCGTTGTCATTTGGAGTTTGCAACATACAACGACTTTTGCTACAGAATTAAAAACAACAAAAATTTGATGTAAGCTGTAACATGCAGTAATATACATAACATTTAATGTTCACTGAGTGTTTTATTGTGTTCACCGCCAGCCGCCAGGTCAGCCAGGGAATGTTTGGAAATTTTGTCATTTTAATCTGTCAACCTTACTCGTGACGTATTGGGATTGCTGTGTACTGGTATTTGGCAGTACGGTTGCGGAGGTCATACTGTTGGCTAGATTGACATCAATGTAGAAGATTTCTTGTGTCAAACTGAAAAACACCCATCGACATGCAAAATGGTGTGTAAGGAATGTTCAGATAAACTGCAGAAAATGGGCAAAAGTTCTTTAGAGAAGAAGGCGGTTGGTGAGTATCACTAACATTTATTCCCGTTTGTATAGGATCTGTCATGTAACACACAAGTATGCAAAGTGTCTTCAAATCTGTATTGTCTCTATCACGACCAAATTTGCGCAACACGCAGCAAGTTATTACAATATCTTAGGCAAGCTCTGGAGTTACAATGAAAAGCTGAAATTCTGCACTCTGTAGCAAGAATGCTGACAGTACATTCATCATATTTTCCATCCCTACAGAGACTGTATCTGAAAACTCTTAGAAAAGAAATTGTGTCCGAATAGAGTAAGGAGGGAGGCGTGCCAGAGATAAATCCCTGCAGTCGCGCTATCCTCTGTGTCCTCGGTGGTTCAGATGGATAGAGCGTCTGCCATGTAAGCAAGAGATCCCGGGTTCGAGTGCCGGTCGGGGCACACATTTTCATCTGTCTCCGTTGACGTATGTCAACGCTTGTAAGCAGCTAATGGTGTTCATTTCATTGTAATTCCATTCTAACGAGCTGCATGGTCACCGATTGTATCTGTTCTTTCGGACATATCCGAAAGGACAGATACCATCTTAGTATATATATATATATATATATATATATATATATATATATATAGTTAAAGCTTACCGGCCACTTGACCATCTTCTCCTGTGCGAATGCACAAACAGTGCCCGAACTCTTACGGGAATCGGCAACGCGCCGCGAGTAATGAGTATAATGGGCAGGGGCACTACGAATGTAGTGCGGGACAATACGCTGAGGATGTGGGTTTCGCGGGAGGCGTGCCAGAGATAAATCCCTGCAGTCGCGCTATCCTCTGTGTCCTCGGTGGCTCAGATGAATTTGCCGGCACGGTAGCTCAGCGTGTTCGGTCAGAAGGTTAGAAGCCCTCTATAACAAAAAACTGAGTAAATAGTCCAACGACGAACGCGAAAGCGTGACATGGGACGTCCGCCCCGAACAAATGGAACGAACAATAAAGAACAAAATGAGAAAAAAAGATGGATAGAACGTCTGCCATGTAAGCAGGAGATTCCGGGTTCGAGTCCCGGTCGGGGCACACATTTTCATCTGTCCCCGTTGACGTATGTCAACGCTTGTAAGCAGCTAATGGTGTTCATTTCATTGTAATTTCAGAGTAAGAAAGATACCGAAACGTTAATCAATAACGATGACAAGAGGAAAGTAATCACAGCCTTTATACAACTGTCTGCTCTGAGTATATTTAGTTTCATTGTCAATTAACGTCTTGTGAAGCGACGAATCCTTGAACACACATCAGTTTGGCGCTCTTCTGTTTGCTCCAAAGTCAGTGAACATTAGATTGTGGTGGGAATCACACATGTGGAGTTACAACATAGATAAAAAGATTTTGTTGTTGTAATAAATTGACCCACATTCAGCAAGCTAGATGGCACATATATGTTTACCTTCGGCAGCCGCCACTTAGTAGAGTAAATTGGTTTCCCTTTTAGTAGATGTTTAACTATCTTCCTTCGAGAAATTGTGGCACTCAGGATTTTATTTAAAATTCAGTAACTCTTTTTTTATTTTGTAGTTCACTAAGAGAAGTAAAAGAGATGCATTCTGCTCATCACACTCCAAGACGGAATCGAAACACGGCGCCGCGGCAGATCGAAGCGGCGGCAAACGAGCCGCTTCTCTTTCGAGAAGCGCCGCGCTGCGTAGTGACGTCTGAAGGCTCTGTGCGCTACAGAGAAGCGTGACGGGGCCCTGTGGGCCTGTACACGGCACTGCGCTACTGGAAATAGAAGCGGCCCCTCTATCGCCGCTTTGATCTGCTGCGCCGCCGTGTTTCGGTGGAATGTGATGAACAGGTTGCATCTCTTTACTTTTCTTACTGATTAACAAAATCAGAAAGCGGTAACCAAAAATAAGTCCTGCGCGCCCGTAGGAATAGTAGTTAAAGGTTTTTCTAAAAAGGAAAGCAATTTACCCTCCTGCATGGCGGCAACAAATAGTAAATAAATTACACTGAAGGCTCCCAAAGTATTTTTATACTTGTTGTACAAGCTTATAATGTATGTATATTACCAGGGTCACTCCAAAAGAAATGCACACTATTTTTGTAAGAATACAGTTTTCATTCTGCGTGTGTGAAAGTTTTACAGTGTGTAGATACATCCTTCCCGCTTGTTTTCAAACTTAGTTCAACCTGTTCCCGTGAGTGGCGCCGTCACAGCATGTCTTCAAGGTGGCTGCTACACTTAACGTTCGTCAGAAGCAACGTGCTGTCATAGAATTCCTGTACTGTGAAAACGAGACAGTGGGAAACATCCACAAGCGGTTGAAAAAGGTGTATGGAGATGCTACTGTCAATCGCAGTACAGTTAGTCGGTGGCCAAGCAGGTTACGTGATGAAAGCGGCCACGGCAATATTGAGGATTGTCCTCGCAGCGGCAGGCCTCGTACTGCACACACTCCAGACAATGTGCAGAGAGTTAACGAATTGGTGACTACCCCGACTGGTGCATCACAGTGAACGAATTGTCACGCTACGTTGGGATAGGGGAAGGAAGTGTTTGCAGAATACTGAAAGTGTTGGCGTTAAAAAAGGTTTGTGTCAGATGGGTTCCCAAGATGTTGACAGTGGCTCACAAAGAAACAAGAAAAACGGTATGCAGCGAACTGTTGGAACAGTACGAGAATGATGGAGATGAATTTCTTGGAAGAATTGTGACAAGGCCGGCCGCGGTGGTCTAGCGGTTCTAGGCGCTCAGTCCGGAACCGCGCGACCGCTTCGGTCGCAGGTTCGAATCCTGCCTCGGGCATGGATGTGCGTGATGTCCTTAGGCTAGTTAGGTTTAAGTAGTTCTAAGTTCTAGGGGACTTATGACCACACATGTTGAGTCCCATAGTGAAAAAAAAATTGTGACAGGTGATGAAACATGGCTCCATCATTTTTCACCAGAGACGATGAGGCTATGAATGGAGTGGCATCATGCAAATTCACCCAAGGGAAAAAAAATCAAAACCGCACCTTCTGCTGGAAAAGTCATGGCTACGGTGTTTTTCGGTTCCGAAGGACTCTTGCTTGTGGACATCATGCCAAGCGGAACCACCATAAATTCTGATGCATATGTGACGACACTGAAGAAACTTCAAGCTCGACTGAGTCGTGTTCGACCACATCGCCAAAAGCAGGATGTTTTGCTGTTGCACGACAATGCACGGCCACATGTCAGTCAAAAAACCATGGAATCGATCACAAAACTCGGATAGACAACACTGAAACGCTCGCCTTACAGTCCATGTGAATTTCATCTCTTTGGGAAACTGAAAGACTCTCTTAGTGGAACAAGGTTTGAAGATGATGACTCCCTTGTGCACTCTTCCAAACAGTGGCCCCAACAGGATGGTCCAGAATTTTACCGTGTGCCTACACAGGCGCTGGTTCCAAGATGGCGGAAGGCAGTTGAGAGGGATGGAAATTATGTGGAGAAATGAAAATAGTGTTCCTAAAGGATGTATCTATACACTGTAATACTTTCAAACATGTAGAATAAAAGATGGATTTAAAGAAAATAGAGTGACCCTCGGAAGACAACAGTACACTTGTAATGTCTCCATTCCACAGAGTATACAGCAATGGCTTCTTCGCTTCGGTGGTCTTGCGGTTCTGGGCGCTGCAGTCCGGAACCGCGGGACTGCTACGGTCGCAGGTTCGAATCCTGCCACGGGCATGGATGTGTATGATGTCCTTAGGTTAGTTAGGTTTAAGTAGTTCTAAGTTCTAGGGGACTGATGACCTAAGATGTTAAGTCCCATAGTGCTCAGAGCCATTTGAACCATTTTCTTCGCTTCGTATTGCAACTGTCGTTTATTTGCTGCCCCTCCCTACATTTTACAGTTGTTGACACTTTTTTTATTCTTAATTATGTAATGTGTATGACCTCATATTTTACTTGATGCGCATCATACAATAATTTATGCCTGTTCCCGTCTTAATTCTGTTATTGGTTAGCATATATCTTTCTTCAAAGAAGATGATGCGTTAGCATGTATTTGCTCAATATTAGAGGCCTGTATAGGATTTGAGAACATTGTTTTGGAATTCCTACATATCGAATAATGCATGATGTAGCGAATGTTGAATACATATTGTAACAAACTGCTCTTCTTTTAGGAGTATGATATTGATTTACACACGTTTTATATTTTGGTGTTTGTTTACTTTATGTGGCCACATAACCCTTCTTGTTTTGAGCTTCTTTCTCCTCTTATTATTGTTATTTCCCACGTTGTTTCTCTTTATATTGAACCGATTCCATCGTTTTTTACAGTGTTTTATATTATGAATCTATCATACACTCTAACTCATGGAGTATTTGATGTTCACAATAGTGGTTGATATCTTTTATGACACAGGTGACATTTGGTTGTCACCCTTTCTCGCATCGTATATTGGTTGTTACTTAAAAAATAAAATAAAAAAATCTGTGAGTTATCTTTGTGTACAAATAGTCAGGTCTGGCTTCTGTGTGTCTAGAAATAGCCGTCAGACACTGATGACTTACGATATAAGGCAGTCGTTGTACCTGGCACGCCAGCAACTGATGCAGTATTCTATTTCATTTATTTGTGGAATTTTGTACGTACTTCATATACACATTTTTTGATATTCCGTTTAAAATAATGTACTTTGTCTGGGGTTAAGCCATGTACTGTATACAATATTTTATGTCCAGTTGTACGTCCTTAATGTATTCTTTGCTCCCTGACTGTTACACAAGACATCAACTAAGTCTGGCATGCCAGCAATATATGTAACATGCCTATGATATGTGCTATCGAGAGTCTTAAAGTCTCTGGATGAATATGTATCTGTGACAGCAAATTACCAGCTCCTGTCCGTTACCATTTTGTTGTACAAAGAGCAAAGTTCATAATACGATCTTAAAAGGTGTCATTTTAGTGTGCATCCTTCGTAAAATGGCGGAATGTAGCTACTTTTTACTTGTAATGAAGAGAGATTTGAAAATGACATGAAATACAGATGTTACAAACGTAAGAAAGAAATCTGTACAGTAATGTTTTATCTTAATATGGGGTGTGTAAAGTGTTGTTTATACGTGGCAGTGTATGCAAACTTTTCCATGTTGCTTTCATAGGTGACGATTAGTCGAAGTTAGCTAATCGCACGATTAAATGAACCTCGCATTACGGCAAACTAAGGACCATATTTACGTTTAGTAAGTACATGTATACATGTTGTCAAGGCAGCTGACTGTGGGTCGCTTTATTACAGCAACAAAAACATTTTCTCGATATTGTTGTTGGCCACGTGTGATTCTCACAAAGACTCACGTTCACTGACGCTGAAGCAAATAGACGATCGCCACACTGATCTGTGATCAAGAACTCCTTGCTTCACAAGAAGTTAGTTGACAATGAAACTAAATTTTTCTCAAAGCAAGCCGTCATACGAAGACTGTGGATTATTTCCTCTTGCTATCGTTTGTGATTAAAGATGTCATCATTCTTACTGCGTTAATAGCGAGACAATTTTTTTCTAAGGGTTTTCAGATACAATCTCTGTAGGGCTAGAGTACCGTGCGGTTGTTTTCTGCATTTGCAAAGCAACAACGCTGCAAGAATGCTGCAACGGTGAAAGTGTACGGCAACGTGCATTATTCGTCGGGTGGCGCAGACGCATCCATTGTGATAAATAAAAGTCTGAATGACGAATAACGAAGGAATGATGGAAGATTGTAGAGTTTAACGTCCCATCGACAGCGCAGTCATCAGAGACGGAGCCGCCCCGCCTTTTTCCCAGGGTGATTTAAGAAAATTATGGAAAACCTAAAAGTCGAATGCCGGATGAGGATTTGAACCATCGTCCTCCCGACTACGAGTCCAGTGAGCTAACCATTGCGCCACCTCGCTCGCTACTAAGCTTTAGCCACCTGATGACTGTCGACGACTGCTGCATGTATCACTGTAACAATAAGGCAAATGAACAACTCGAGACATGGAAACATGTGGATTCACCACAGCAGAAAATGAGAAAGATCCAAGCACTGTAGAGCAATGTGATACTGAATGTTTTCTGGTACTTCCATGGTGTGGTGCTAACAGATTACGCACATAAGATCAGCCGTGCGCTCTTCCGGTATGTAATCGAACGCGCAGTTTGACCTCTTTACCCGTAGCTAAGCAACGGCCTGCTTAGTTTCCCGCCAGGGGGCACGTACGTGATCTGCCGCATCGACTTAACGCCACCCCGGATCAGCTCCGTATGAGTTTGTTACCGAGCGGTAACAGGACGATGGCTGTTACAGTGTCATGGACGCTGCAAGCAACTGCAGAAAAGGAATAACACTTTCAGCCAACACCTTCATTGCCAATCTGTCTATTTACATGCCTGGGAGACGCGACGCAAAAATCTGGCGGAAAAAGATCTTGATATTACGTCTGCTGTTTGGTGTCCGTGGAAACTGCAGTCAAAGTGGAAATGCTCAGACATCTGCAATCTTTTAGTGAGCATCTTAACGTGCAGACCGCACGAGATGCTAGTTGGAGTTATCAAAATGGTTCAAAAGGCTCTGAGTACTATGCGACTTAACTTCTGAGGTCATCAGACGCCTAGAACTTAGAACTAATTAAACCTAACTAACCTAAGGACATCACACACATCCATGCCCGAGGCAGGATTCGAACCTGCGACCGTAGCGGTCGCTCGGCTCCAGACTGTAGCGCCTAGAACCGCACGGCCACTCCGGCTGGCTTGGAGTTATCCACTGTATGTGGTGTTCTTATACTGTATGTTTTATGCTACAGTTCACCCCAGTTTTCCTAAGAGGCGTTTTGCAATAGTTACACGCGTAAGTTTGTTTTGCTTCGCATTTATGGCTGTCTGTCGGTTGCCTTTGTGCTCTGTGGGTAATTCATGTGGATGATTCATAAATGTTGTGTGTCCTGTAATGTGTACTAAGCGTAAAGACAAGTTCAATTTTTCTGTCTTAATTGAAGCCCTGTGCGCATTCTGGTTCAGATCACTATATTAGGTTGGTTCACAAGTTTGTAGAGTTTTTCCATACGTTTAAACACAACATACATGTAACAGAGACTTAAGTCATCAATAATATTTCCTCTTCTACAATTTACAGCCAGCCGCTATGGCCAAGCTGTTCTAGGCGCTTCAGTCCAGAACCACGCGGCTGCTACGGTCGCAGGTTGGAATCCTGCCTCGGACATGGATGTGTGTGCTGTCCTTAGGTTAGTTAGGTTTAAGTATTACTAAGTCTAGGTGACTGATGACCTCAGATGTTAAGTCCCATAGTGCTTAGAGCCATTTGAACCATTTGATCTATTTACAGCAGTCCACTAACGCTGGGGAACTTTTCGGTTCTGTGGCTGTAGAAATTGTGCTGGCGTAAGCTATCGCCAGCACACCGGCCGCCAATGCCCTCTCAACTACAAAGATTTAGACCGCCGCCGCGGAACGGAGGGGTCAAAATAAAACGAGAAAATAATTTTTCCGCTGCGGTCACCCCTCTACTGAACTCAGAAACAAGAATATATCGGAAATGTTTCGATTTCTCCATTTGGCATTCCATTTTCTGGCGCCCACAGCTCCGTTCACTTGAACTACAAATAAAAGATTAAAATCGATAAAGAAACCCATATATCAACCGTAACATCAGACTGAAAAACAAAAGCGGTACGGACTTGTGCACGAACCTAATATTTATGTGCTTTTATAAGAGGGTTTCTCTCTGTTTAAGTTACAAATATTCCAGTTTATTGAGTTCAATGTTGATTTCTAATTTAGGTGTGTTATTTGGACACGCTGGGTTAAATATATTATTATTGGTTGTAGGCAGCTGGGCGGTGTTCCTTAAATTTATGTGCTCATCTGTTATAGCTACTGATTTGTTTCATAGTTTTCCTTCATAGTGGTGCCGGCCGGGGTGGCCGAGCGGTTCTAGGCGCTAGAGTGTGGAACCGCGCGACCGCTACGGTATCCTGCCTTGGGTATGGATGTGTGTGACGTCCTTAGGTTAGTTAGGTTTAAGTAGTTCTAAATTCTAGGGGACTGATGGCCTCAGAAGTTAAGTCCCATAGTGCTCAGAGCCATTTGAACCATTTTGAACCTTCATAGTGACTCATTGCCTGCTCTGAGCTAATACTAACTGTCCATTCATTTTAGTTTATTGGTATGCAACAACTGCTAATAGAAATGTTTTTCTCTGTGTTTTTGTTAATATTGTGCTTATTAATCTATACTGAAAAGGAACCACTGGAGTGTAGTGAAGCTTAATAGTTTACTCCCTTCAGCTAAATTGTCTAGTTTCTAATTCTGAAACTACACTGTTAATTGACTTTCATTTGGCGAATCTTAATAGTTTGTTATCTTCGGTCAGATTGTTCTAGTTACAGTGCTAAAACAGCAATGTGCATTTGTTTGCATTATTGAAGTTCCCAGAATTACTAACAACGTGCTAAAGAAATACACAAATATTTGCAGCGCAGTTTGATAAGTAAATTGTCTTTCGTGGTGCACATGCTTTCTTAGTAGTTAGGTGCTCGCTAGGTACAGCCTTCCACAGCTACAGCAAAGAACTATAGGTGTCGAAATCTGCTGACGAGATTACTGAAGACTGTCAAAACGAGGTGTTACAGAAAGCTGTTGGGGGTTGCGGACCACACCAATTTCCAAATTTTCTGGTCGCATTATACGGCGGCTTGCTGAAACATTCATCCGATTTTACAAGATTTCAACCTACATGAATCATGATAGGAGGTTGGGGTGGATTTTAATTTAGACACAGGATTACAAAGTTTTATATTAAAAAGAAACATCCGTTTTTACAAAGGTCCATTTTTACATGCATACACCTACCACCTAGATTGCACTTTACAAGTAGGTTTACAATCAAAGTTTTCATTTATTTTTCACAAACGGGCGTTGTGCCATCCAACAGACGCACGACAAACATCCTGATATCAGTCAAACTCGTTCCACACTTTCGTCAACATGACTAGAGATGAATGCATTTCGCCGGCCGGAGTGGCCGTGCGGTTCTAGGCGCTTCAGTCTGGAACCGAGCGACCGCTACGGTCGTAGGTTCGAATCCTGTCTCGGGCATGGGCATGGACGTCTGTGATGTCCTTAGGTTAGTTAGGTTTAATTAGTTCTAAGTTCTAGGCGACTGATGACCTCAGAAGTTAAGTCGCATAGTGCTCAGAGCCATTTGATAAATGCATTTCCAGCTATTGTTATTCTCACAGCAGTTGGAAGGGGAGACAAATGGACAGAGTTCGCTCTCTTGGTGGTTGTGGTTCAATTAACGATGTTCCAGTTGCTGCAGTGCGGGCTGTATGCATCGCAGGACGCTGAAACATCGTAGGCATGTTCATTAATAGGTGTGCTCGCGGAGTATGTGAAAATGTGGCACTGTAAGCAGTCAGAATGTGCTGTGGGTGCAGGAAATGGGGAGGAAAGATCAAACACGTGCTAACGGTGGTTCTGATACGTTTATTGCGATTCGGTCACAAATTGCAACACGTGTTCAGTATCGTCTCCGATTCAGCATCATGCTGCATCCATAGATAGGCATGCTCGACAGTTGGTTGCAGCATATCCGGTTTAGAGCGATATCCCGTCTTTTGATATCCTTCAGACAAAGAGTCCTGATACATCCGTGATAGCCTGCCGCGGTGGCCGAGCGGTTCTAGGTGCTTCAGTCCGGAACTGCGCGACTGCTACGCTCGCAGGTTCGAATCCTGCCTCGGGCATGGATGTGTGTGATGTACTTAGGTTAGTTAGGTTTGAGTAGTTCTAAGTTCTAGGGGACTGATGACCTCAGATGTTAAGTCCCATAGTGCTCAGAGCCATTTGAACATTCGTGATGGATACGATCTTTCATATATCCCCATAATTAGAATGCACACGAATCTAGGTCGAGCGATCCTTAAGGCCATACATTTTGAAACTATCTAGAGGTGATAGGGTCGGTACCGAAGCTTTCTCAAAGCAAATCTTGAGCACGCAAGCGACGCGTGGTGTCGCCCCATCTTGCATGAATGTAGTGGTGTGGACACAGTCGCGTTCTTGCAAAGCTGTAATCACATGCTGCACAGAACGGTCCTTATAACGTGGCGTTGTCTTTGTACACGAAACAGTCCGACAAGGTGTCTTCCCAAAGAAAATCGCATCGGGAATGAAGGAGGTTGTGAAACCACACCGCAGTGACATAAGCTCAGTGCATTGGATGTGCTGCACCGCATGGGGCAGAGCAGAACCCCATACGCGACAGTTCTGTGCATTCACGGCACCGTGCAGAGTAAAATGTGTCTCGTCCGTTCAAAGAATATTCCCCGGCCACATGTCATCCATTTCCATGCGTGACAAAAATACGAAGGGTAATGTCAGAGCGTTGTAGCTATCTTGGGGCATTATTTGGTTCACATTCTAAATCTTGTAGAGGTACCAATATAAAATGCGCCGCAAAATCTTTCGAACTATTGACCACGGCACAAACAACTCCCGTGACACAGCTCAAGCAGTGGCTGCAGTATGTGAGACCTGTGCTGCACGATCGACCATAGCTACAGCAACTACATAAACAACTTCCACGGGTATGGGCAGCCTCAGCCCCCCCGCTGCACCAGCTAATTCACCTGTTTTCTCAGATTTCCCTATCATATTCTTTAGCCTATTTACTGACATGAGGATTCTTCGCGGCTGTTTCAGTCGGCGATATTCCCGCAGTGTAGATCTGCTATTGCTTCCATTCTGATAAAACAACTTTTCCAACAGTCCACGGTCTTTCTTCACAATAGCTATTGCGTTTCTTACAGAAAACTTTAACCTTCTTAACCCTTTTCACCGACAGCCACTTTGCAGAAGAAACCGACTCGTGTCGCCAAGCGACAAACAGTGTATTGACGTCTGAACAGGAAACATGTGTGGATAAAAATCCTACGTCAAGATGGCAATTTTTCTTTACTGATTACTGATTTCGGCTCATTACCGAGACGTCTTCACATCAATCTAAAACTTGTTCAGCGTGTGCCCCTCCTTACATATCGTCGTATTTTTTAGAGCTAAGTCGCCCTACTCAAATAAAAAAACCCTACAGAGAAAATCTTAGCTGGTCATGTTAACTGACTAATGTAGTGATTATCTTTCTCAGTTTACATGACCAACTACGATTTTTACTTTAGGATTTTTTATTTAATTAGGGCGACTTATTTCTAAAAAAGTACGACGATGTCTAATGAGTGTCACACACTGAACAACATTTTCAACTGGTCTGAAGATGGTTCAGTAATGAGCCTTAACCGGTAAACCGTAAAGAATAATTGCGATCTTGACGTAGGATTTTTATCCACACACGGTTTAAATCAACACATCGCATATCTACCACCGTTGACATTGTCACAGAATAATAAAAACTGTAAACATTTCACATTCTGACTGCTCACAGTGCCATATTTTCACTTGGTGGCAGAAAGTGTAACTACTATTTTTTCAGCATACTCCAGTAGCGCACAGATTAATGAACATACCTACGATGTTTCAGCGTCTTGTGATGTATTCAACCCGGTCTGCGGCACTCGTAACATCGTCAGTTTAATTCTAACTACCCGATATAATAATAATGATAAAAATCATATGCTGTACTTAGACAACTTTGGAGACCGACACATTACTACGTGGGGCTTGAAATCAGTTGTGACTGAATTATATTTGTTGGAAATGGGGAACGAGAAACGCCTTTTGTTCCTTTGTTATCGCCATCTCTGCTCGAGGGACATAGCGAACGTGCGAACTGCATTGCTGCACCAGCTAACTATATTCCTACCTGCAAAAAAATGAGCTGGCGCCAAGGTAAAAGTTTTTGTTCGATGTGTAAGTCAGAAACAACTTCAAGTTTCAACCGTCATTTATGTGGAAAATATTGCCTTATGAATTCATTTTCTCCGATTAGAAATAACTTCAAGTAACTGTAAGGCATTTCTGGAAGCCTTCTTTGCAGCCAGAAAGCGTTCCATTGTTTCTCCGACCAGCTGTATTCTCTCTTCTGTCCAACCGATGCTCTGATTTGCCCATCGTCGAAGCCGATCAAGTCGCTGATCAGTGATTTGAACTGTGATAGGGTAGAAATTGCTTCCTGATTCACTCCAGTGCTGTTGACGCCTTTCTTCACTTCCTTGAACTATTAATCACAGATCTTTGGCCTGTTGCTTAGTATGTTGATAATCTGCTTCGTTAGTAGGGCTGCATCCATCCTGAACAGATGTCTACAGAATTTCAGTCGTCGTTTCCTTATTGGTTCCACCTGCCGTTCATTATCTCTACACAACTCCTCTCTCCCTCGAAGTCTATACTGTTCGTATTTGTAGTCTTATTTGATTGCACTTTGAAATAACAAAGTTATTCTTCAGAATCTTGCTATTCTTTATGCTGTCTCTTGTCTGATCCTCAAGAATATATCACGTTATTTGAGGCAGAAGATTTCGTACTAATGGATCATATTTATCTGAGAGCCAGATTAAAACAAAAGGAGACATCAGAAACATTCAACTTGCTTTTGACGATTTTTTAAAAAATTGTTATTTGGAAACTTAGCCGTAAATTCAGCTCAGCAGTATTTTCAAGAAGTCTGAGTCAACTTTTGTAAGGACGAAAACATTTTAGTGCACGGACCACCATGAGAGCCACATATCAAGTTTTGAATCTCGCGTTGTGGCCAGATAAAATATTTTCTTAGAAATTAAAGAAGGAAACTATAGCGAAATTGGTTTTTCACTAATAAAATATTCAGTAAAAGCCTAAGACACATGTTGTGCTATTTAGTACACTTAGTGGGAGATTTCTCTCTGGAATCAAAATTTTCTCAGATTTTGGCTATGTTGTATGAACAAAATACCTCATAAACGTTCGTCACTCAGGTTACTCCTTTATTTAGAATTTGTAAATTTCAGTAAAGAAAATGGTTCTTCACAGCAGTAGGTGGCCCCAACTGCAAATAACAAACTTCGTGCGAAGTCTTTGATCCTGGTGGTTTTCTTCTGGAAAAAACTTTTTATTTTCTTTAAATTGTCCTCCACGCTGTCATCAGCTTGCATATCAATGACTTCCAGTTAAAGAATACTGATTCCGAAAAATTCGGATTTCCTCGGAATGAATATCTAAATCTGGGAACCCCGAAAAGAATTCTTTCTTCAAATCGGTAAACAAGAGTGGAAATCTTTAACGATTCTGACCATTCAACGAATGGAAATTGAGAAAATTAGAGAAAATTAGAGAAAATTTTCTGTCTGACGCTGTGTTCTAAAACCGACAGTTTTTGTCTGCAAGCTTTAAAAAGCGTGTGAAGGTCACAAATACTATTGTGGTGTTCTCGAAGTTTACTATTTACTTCATTCGACACCAACATCAGTCAAGAAAGCTATTTTCCGTGGCAATTCTTTGTTCGATAGGACTTCCAAAGTACTAGTTTTCTTATTCTGAAATATTTCAGTCTCCGCTGTCAAAGAAAAAAAGGTTCACAAAATTTTTCCACAGACTGACCACCTTATTGCCATGTAGTATAGAGATAACTTGACAAAGATTCTGTCTCATCTAGGAATGACTTTAACTGACGGTGTTTTAAGTCCACGACATCGAGTGAAGTTGAGTGCAGAAATTACGTTCTTCATCAGACGGTAGATGCCCAGTTATCCACTGACTATGCACAAAGTGCTCCCTGATGAAGAACGCAATGTAATGTCAAGGGGTCGGTAACGCAACTGGCTTCATAGTCTCTGTTTTGTCTTTCAGTGAAACCTGCATTTGTGCAACACATTTCATCGGCGTAGGAGGAAAGTTGTACTTTTCAGCTACAGTTAACTGTACCCCTGGAAAACTACCGTAACCTGTTGTTGCACCAGACAAGAAACTCTGACCCTAGTTCTTCAGTAACTTCGGAGTCTGTATTAACACCTTTAAATAACAACAAGGGTAGCGCAGTATCAGAGATGTGCTTGGATTCATCGACGGTTGCTGAGTACCAAGCACACTTAAACGCCTTTTCTCGTGACTGATTTGGTAAATTAAAAGAAATGTCTTCAGCATGACGCTTCACTGTATTTGCTGAAAGAGTAACTGCTTAGACTATTAATTTTTGTCAGAAAGGAGTTTTTCAGGTGTAATTAATATGCACCTCTTTTATATAATGAACGCAGAGAAATGCTTGCCTTGTTTGGAGACATCATTGGTAATTCGTAAACTTACTTTTGTAATGGCATCATTTTCCTAAACCCTTTTTCAAATAATATTTTGTTGTAAACTAAGTCCACATTTTAGTTTTTGAGTTTATGTTCATGTACCTTGACCATGAACTTATCAAACTGTGCATCAAGCTTTTTATGGTAGTGGTGAGGAATACTGTATTCTTTAAGAACTTCGCTACCGACGACACACATTGGTTTGTTGTCTTTCTCTGTAATGAAATGTTTCGCAGTCCGCGTTGTACTGAACACTTGACACTTGCTATCTATTTTTCTCTTTCTAGTTTCTACGAAGGTAATGTACACACGTTCGAAAGAAAGAACACTTGAAATAATAACACAGCAAACGCAGCCAGAAAGTCGCAGTCCCTGCAGGCAGTGCGCCCCTGCTTATTTATGAATAAGTGAAGGCAATATTCTTAGCGGCCGCTTTTAAAGTTAAACGAGCGGAAAGAATCACGCCCGCTCAAGCGCGGGCGTGATTGAATCCGTTCGCGGAGCGGATGCGTCCAGCAGGCCGTATTTCGGAGACCCATGATTTTGAGAATACACGTAGTACCTTCACTTAGAGTCAAAAAGTTTCTATTAATTTAATTTTGATGTGCATAGAGACTTTATAAAATAATGCAAAATTACGTTAACACCCGTGTTGAACCAGCGAGCTGTAACTCTAGCTTCCCTAACCGCCAGGCTATAGAGGAACGCAATGACAAAAAAAAAAAGAAAAAAATCTCTTTCAGGGGATTCATTGGATTTAGAGAAAGACAAAGCACTTCCTTGCGATGTTGCAGAAATTGACGGAAGGCACCAACTAGTTAATCTCCTATTCAGAGAAGAAGTGCAGAAAAATATTCTTAAACCAAAGAGGGAGAAAAGCTGGAATTTACGATTTAAACGATCCCTTCTCACAGAGAGAGCATGACGTTTATCGAACGAATTCCTGCTGAGGTTGTAAAAGTGTAGAGTTATTGTCCTGAGAAGGAAGAAGACATAGTATTGCTTGAGTAAGTGAGACAATACATGAGAAATTTTTGGGGTACGGGCAACAGCTGCATTAAGCGTCATCACACTGGAATCTGTACGGAAAATTATGGTAGGAATGCGACCGTCTGTCCCACTTGCAATGCAACATCTCTGTGAGAAACGTCTGACCGCGACGGTTAACATCTTTGTGGTCGGCCCCAGTTGTCGTTTCAAAGAACTATGTTGTCCATAGAGGCTTTCCAGGTTGCTCTGAACAAATGGAGGCATTATAAACGAACAACAGCGCTTCGCGTTCAGTTTCTAGCTAGGCACAACACGAAACGACACCAAGAGCCATAACTACAAAGCTATTATGAGTTATTATTAAATCACCGCCTCCAAAAGCTGTACGTCCTTACTCCGCAAGCCATCTTACAGTTAGTGGCAGAGAGTGGTATGTGTACTATTATATTCTCCGTACATCTCTGCTGCAATCGCAATCAGTTTGCAGGAAGAATGACTGATGGTAAGTCTCTGTATTTTTCTTCAGGACCTTTTATCGAGATGCAAGTAGTGTTCTCTTTCTTGAACGTACTTCTCGCCCTTATTAAAGAACACGAGACGAAGCACGCTGCTCTTCTTTGGATCTTGTATATTTCTGCTGTTAACACTACAACAGCGGCGGTGTACCGATTATTAACTTTCATGGAGGCCAAGACTGTTAACCTGAAAACAGACTGGCATGATGAACTAGATAAGCAGTCTTAGCCTTGCGATTGGTCTTGAAAATAAGATCCGCAATTAACAGGGAAGCTATTGTCACTTTGATTTATGAAATGCTTTTGATTTGGTCAATTGGAAACTGACGATTACATCAGAACGAAGTCTTTTGCGACGGACTGACATGTAAAACATTCTCAAAGTTCTTGCCTCGTCAATTTGGGGTAAAATCTCGAGCTTTCGACGATAGCCTCCATCGTCATCGTCAGGAGCAACTGACTGTCTTCACTGCTGCTGTGATGGCCTCATATAGCCCGTGGACGGCTTCTGATTGGTCGGTTTGTTATTGGTGGGCGATTACGTACTGCTGTTGCATACAACACCCTCAGTGGCATTGTAGTGAGAAGGAAGTACATCTCTGGGCGGTATCACTAACCTGGTGTCTCGCTGCTTCGGTAAGTCCCTCGTAGCACAGTAGTAGCGCTCAGTCGCCAGGTTCCATGTAGGTGGCGATCCTGCTGAAGTGGAGTGTTTAGGGATACCAGTTGTTAATTGTCAACAACGTTTGTACTATACTTGTTTTAATACAGAAATTGCTTTGTCACACACATCACAGAATCAGAATTTGCAATATGACGGCTCTGGACTACGCCGTTGTATTCGACCCTTTACAACACATTAACACCGTTTTCTGACTTTACATAATGATAGACACTGCCCATGACACGTGGCGTTCATACTAATAACTTCACTTTATATCTTGTATAACAGCTGAAATATGTACTCGTGACCGTTCTTTTAGAACCGCCCCGGTTACTCGACCGTGCGTTTTGAATGGGTCCTCGCGATTAACTCCCCTGTCTTCCCGAAGGACAAGAGAGACTTCAGCCAATGGGCGTTCAGATCGCTGTTGCTAGGCGGATCTGACGTCACCTTTGCGGATATTGTGACGGAAGTTTGTCTCGGGACACTGTCTCAGATTGTAAGATCGTACTCCCGAATAGTCGGATTTGTCCCTACTAAGGTTGCACAACATTGCCTCCTATGATTTTATCACTAACGCTCCTTGCTGACGCTTAATTGTTAAATGTACATGTAGCCCGCCTGCTACTGAGCATTCCCGATCGCATAAATATGCATAATACTTGGCTTAAACACGTGAAGGGAATGCACATAGCATTGCACGCAGACGGTGTCAATGTCTGCGCTGGTGGTGCCACCGCTTCCGTGGGAACGTAAACACTGGAAGGAATGCTTCTCTGCATCGAGCGCTCGTTTCCATGCACCGCTCAGATAATATTCGGTATCACGCTTAAAGTGCTTCTCGCTCATTCTTATTTCAACAGCCTCCTTAATAACATCGGTCGCTGTGCAGAACACCAACGGCATACTAAAAAAAAAGAGAACGAGAGAAATCGGCAATTGCGGATCACAGGCTCACTAACAAACATAAAATACTGTTTGAGGAAACACACACTTCGTCCCGTGCCTCCACATACTGAGATTCTGTTATTAAGGAGGTTGTTGAAAAGCCGACCAATCAAAAGCCGTCCACGGGGTATATGAAGCTACCACAGCAGCAGTGAAGACAGTCAGTTGTTCCTGACGATGACGATGGAGGCTATCGCCGAAAGCTCGAGATTTTACCCCAAGTTGACGTGGCAAAAGCACCGAGAATGTTTTACATATGACAATTACACGTATGAAGGATGTAGACATTTATTGGAATGATAGAAGGTTCATTAGGAAACTGTGTCAGCGTGGTCCAGACACTAATTGTGTGAAAGAATTGTAAAAATCAGGGCTGTCCGCTTTCACTGTACATACGAGTATGTAGCGTGTATATTAATGAATAGCAAAAACACTGAAAAAGTTTCACTGATAACATTGTAATTACATACTTAGAAAAGGACGTGAACATGATGCTGCGTGTTCAAACACTTCGTCTCGAATAATAGCGGCTGAAGGTGAGTGCAAAGTAGAGAAAGTAATAAGCAAGAACCACGCAACAACTAGTACAAATACGAGATGCTGGGTAACTTAGAAATTGATGACCAAGTGAAACAGGCTTTTCTAAATTTTGGAAACATCATTTATGAAGATAACAAAAGTATTTCAGAAAGTAAAAGAAGAGCATTCCCTAAGCGCATCTTCCAGAACAAAAGAAGCTGGTTAACAAGCAACCACATAGTCATTAGGCCAAGGAAGACTTCTGGAGTGTTGAAGTGGAAACTGTACTATAGACAAAGAAAGAAAGATAGTCCGGATGCAACAAAAATGTTGATGATTAGCAAAGTAAGAATCAAGACAGGCAATAAAGAAGTTCTGAAATACGTCAAGAACAGCAAAGCGATAGAATACGCCTTAGTCATAACCCCTTTCTTACTAAACATCCCGTACGAAAAACTATTAGCGAACAGCCTATACTTAGTTCATCATAAGAATAAACCTGATGTAAACAAACACAAACGCAATGATTGGTTAGCAGCCGTAGACTGTCGCAATCCTGTAAACCCTAGTTGTGCTCAGAGTGTAGCGCCGTTAACAAGTACTGTGAAAAATGGCTCACACTGTTTCCTTCTTCATAGTTAAACACTTGCGCAGAACGCCGTTAAAAATGGCGACAAACAAGTTGTTCAAAATAATTATCACAAGATTAAAGAAAAAAATCAGCTCTGAAGTTTTATGAGAAACTGTATTTTCTAAAATAAGGTACTCGTTGACATGAGATGCGTGGCGTAATCGATACCGCTGGATCTTAAAAACAAATATCCGGTGGTTCGTGGGTTCACGTCTAGATGTGGCCTTTCTTTCCATCGTTCATTTCGAATACCGATACCATTTAAATGTGAGATTTATCAAGTATTTGCTAACTGAAACATACTGAATCATCATTTTTTTGAAAAAATCCATGTCTTCTTGTTTCTAATTGCATGTCGCACTCAAAATTACAGTTTTCTTTGCAAATATAAATTCTTAATTATCGATATTTTACAAAAGATTGTTAATAAGGATTGTTTTCGTTAAAAAAGTTTTTGGGTGAAAAATGAAGATCAAATACTCTATATTTGGACTATGGCCATTGTTTTATACCACAGATGTGGTCTCACACGAGGAACAGCGCACAACACAGAAAACAACAATTTTCGCGGCATCGATCACACCGTACAATAGCAATTTTACAGTTACCACCGTACCACTGCGATCTGTGTCCAACTGAATTGATCTGAAGCCAAGCTAAGGGATCTGTAGTGAGAAATAACTGCCAGACGTACTTAAACTAATGCACGAAGCTTTGTCATACATCACTGCCGAACGCTGGCGAAATGCAGAACAGCTCGTCATAAAAGAAGAGAAGAAAATGTAGTTTTTGGGGGATTGATTGATTGATTGAGGGGGGGGGGTTATGGGACTAAACGGCCAGGTGTTTTTTGGGTGGCTCCGTGGATTCCATGGTTGATCGCCTCGTTATCAACGTAGAAATTGACAGTTCCAGTACTGAAATGTACTTCTCGCATTCGGGTATGGAAGGAGTTCAGAATTCATCAGACGACTGACCGTAAGTGCTACCTTCAGTATTAAACTATACGGTGAAATTCCCGCTATACGCTTTTAAGTCACACCTGCCTCACGCAGAAAAATTACCCTGTGTTTAAATTGGGAATTTTTATTGTTCTTGTTTTTTCATTGCAATAATATGATAGCTAAGAACGAGAGCATGTTATGTTTTCTGTTTGGCAACCCAAGAAGCGTTCAGCCGGAATTTTCCGTAAAATTACATTATTTCATTCTGTTTACAAATTAAATTACATTCAAAGCTATATTGCCTCTGCGCTCATCTCTTTTTACGTATTAACTGCAACTGCCCACATCACTGCAGGTTACTTGGAACACTTGGCTAGCCAGTGCTAGCAAAGGTAAATGCACCGTTAAAGCTGTTGCTCCGTATCATCGCTTAGTCGACGTGCGCGTAACATACAGCGTAAAATGTATCCTTATTATCGTACTTGACTGTACTCGAGACAGCGTAGCTTCCGCTCAACGTGGAAGGAAATCCAATGAGATTCCAGCAAATAAGTCATGGTTGCTAAATACTAACGCGAATTCTTTACAGACGAATGGAAAAACTGGTAGAAGCCGACCTCGGGGAAGATCAGTTTGGATTCCGTAGAAATGTTGGAACACGTGAGGCAATACTGACCCTACGACTTACCACCTTAGAAGATAGATTAAGGAAAGGTAAACCTACGTTTCTAGCATTTGCAGACTTAGAGAAAGCTTTTGACACTGTTGAATGGAATATTCTCTTTCAAATTATGAAGTTGGCGGGGGTAAAATACATGGAGCGAAAGGCTATTTACAATTTGTACAGAAACCAGATGGCAGTTATTAGAATCGAGGGGCATGAAAGGGAAGCAGTGGTTGGGAAGGGAGTGAGACAGGGTTGTAGCCTATCCCCGATGTTGTTCAATCTGTATATTGAGCAAGCAGTAAAGGAAACAAAAGAAAAAATCGGAGTAGGAATTAAAATTCATGGAGAACAAATAAAAATTATGAGGTACGCCGATGACATTTTAATTCAGTCAGAGACAACAAAGGACCTGGAAGAGCAGTTAAACGGAATGGACAGTGTCTTGAAAGGAGGATATAAGATGAACATCAACAAAAGCAAAACAAGGATAACGGAATGTAGTCGAATTAAGTCGGGTGACGCTGAGGGAATTAGATTAGGAAATGAGACACTTAAAGTAGTAGATGAGTTTTGCTACTTGGGAAGCAAAATAACTGATAATGGTCGAAGTAGAGGGGGGTATTTAAAATGTAGGCTGGCAATGGCAAAGAAAGTGTTTCTGAAGAAGAGAATTTGTTAACATCGAGTATAGATTTAACTGTCCGGAAGTCATTTCTGAAAGTATTTGTAAGGAGTGTAGCCATGTGGGGTGTATGGAAGTGAAATATTGACGGTAAATAGCTTGTACAAGAAGAGAATAGAAGCTTTCGAAATGTGGTGCTACAGAAGAATGCTGAAGATTAGATTGGCAGATCACATAACTAATGAGGAGGTATTGAATAGAATTGCGGAGAAGAGAAATTTGTGGCACAACTTGACTAGAAGAAGGGATCGGTTGGTAGGACATCTTCAGATGCATCAAGGGATCACCAATTTAGTGTTGGAGGGCAGCGCGGAGGGTAAAAATCGTAGAGGGAGACCAAGAAACGAATACGCTACGCAGAATCAGAAGGATTAGGTTGCAGTAGGTACTGGGAGATGAAGAAGCTTACACAGGATAGAGTAGCATGGAGAGCTGCATCACACCAGTCCCTCGACTGAAGACCACAACAACAACAACAACAACTCCTAACACGTTTTTTTTTCCTTTTGAATTTCCATATTCTTTTATAAAAACGGAAATTAAATTCAAATAATTTGAAAGCCCTCTGAAACACTCGTGTGATACCTGTGACGTCACTCGCTAGCTCGCTGCTCCTTCTGTCGTAATACTAATTCACAATGATGTTATGTTTTGGAATTTGCGTTTCGGAAAATGTGTTACAAACTTTGTGTAACACCACTGTGTACGAATACATCTGTCAAAACTCCTGAAAAGTTGTTCTTGAGTGTTCCAGAGAATGAGAAAACGCGTGAAATGTGGTTGTGCTGCACCGGCAAATTGCCACGAAAGTCGATGCGCAAGTTCACTAGCTTACTTAAAAATGTTTTTCATTGTAGAGTTAACATTAACTTACCTCCGATATGTGCTCTCCCACTGTTATAACGATGGATAGCGTCAATCAACGAAATTAAACTCCTAGTGAAAATTCTCGTTTTACCCAACTACCCCTGAATTATTCGGTAGCTGTTATTAGAGCGGTAGACGGTCGAATTTTATATGATGCTGGCCATAGATCGCTGGTTCGAAACTAACCCGGAAGAACAATTAAACTTATTTGTAAAATGACTCGACAGTCCTCCCATATGAAAACCAAATCACAATTACAAAACTTCACTACACCTATCGGAAACAGAATTGTGTTCTCCTTGCATTTTGTGTGCGCTTACATTTGCAATCGCTGTTCACACACGTCACCCTGAGAAAGATATTTTCTAGCTAATGTGACGACGAATTTTTTAAATTTAGAAACAATGTTTTTATCTTCGTACTGTGCTGCTAGGATGCTTATTGTTTACACACTTAGATAATCACATTCTTGCGTTTTTTGTCACCTGCATGTTGCGCACGCTTTATACGCTTTATATCTCTCCATATAGCGTCGTCGTCCTACACCTCGTTGTACTGTGAGTGTGAGGTGATAACTTCACTACTAGTAACGCTCTCCAGAAAAGTGAATTGTTTACTCTCAAAGTAAATGCATTTATCCTCTTCTGTCAATTTTTCAGATTAAGACCAATGTGAAGCTATATATAAAATATCCCACAATCGAAATAACCGCTACAATCAGTTCTTGCTAATGCTATTTTCGTATTTCGTGTAGAACTTTTAACAATATGTGACCCTTCCAGGAATTGAACATGGGACCCATTAAATCTGCATTTGGATGCGTTAACTGTTGCGCTACCGAACGCCTGCTACATGTGAATCTCTGCTCAACGTCTTCTAGAAAGGGAATCTGCCCAACATTTTGCCAAGAACATTTTTTTGTTTTTGTTTTGGGTCACAGTTTATGACTGAGTCGACAGTCTAGTTATAATATATGGACCCATTTGCGAAAGCTCTACAATTCCTTAGTTCTGAGCGAGTTTAATGATGTTGCAGGGAGCAGGGAAAACCGTGTCCCTTGTTACACAAATCGCCACTCTAAATGGGTGGAACATCCACTGTCACGGTTTAAAAAACTCCTTTCTGTTGTTACTTGCAAAAAAATGGTTCTGAGCACTATGGGACTTAACATCTCAGGATTCGAACCTGCAACCGTAGCGGTCGCGCGGTTCCAGACTGAAGCGCCTAGAAGCGCTCGGCCACACCGGCCGGCCTACCAAAATTCCTGGCAAATACTTGTAAATGTGCTCTATATTTGACAAACACGGATAATACCCTCTATATTTGACAAATACGTCAAACTTCACTTTACGCGGTCGTTAAGATTGACAAAATATTTGATCGTGCACGGAGGCCTCATTATCTGATTGAAGTCAAGGCTATGGTCTCAGAAAGGTGAATATCAGGCTGATACTCACGTCCCGCCTTAGATACACGCTACACAAACATTTAGAAAACTTTCTCACCCTTGCATACAAAATTTACTGGAGACGCAACAGCTGCGGTTCACTGATTCCGTCCTGGCGGGGAGGGGAACGGGGAGAGAGAGTAGGAAGGTGATGACATAACAAGTTTAGACTCCTTAAAACAGTAATCAGCAGCAGCATAACAGCGCAAATGTCGACGACACGCGCTGTTCGTCTTGTTTGAAAAGGAAATTGTTCCATTCCCTGGCGGTGCCTGCTGTTGACAAAAGCCCACTTTTGTCTTCGCTCTGAAGCTTGCTTCCAGTACTGCTCGCTTCTATCATGGGCCTGGTTTCTCCGGCAATGTTCGCTATACGTTAAAAATGATACACTGAAGTAGGTATTGGTTTACTGATGTAGAATTGGCCGATATGAACCTTGAACATGGATTCACTGAATGTTATGTAAGAGCGGCGGCCGAACAATCACATCACAGTGCAGTGTTTCATTTGAGGGTTGTTGCATTAAACTATGTTTTATACAGCACACCTCGGTGATACCGTACTACAAGAAGTTTCACTGTTGTGAAGATATTTTCATAGAAAAATAGGTGATCGGCGCAACAAACAGAATGAATCATAATTATATTACTACTCTCAATCGAAACCACTGGAGCCCAAAGATCTTTTATACTAAATAAATAGTCAGAAAACTAGCCCTGAAAAATATTGGCAACTGAGTTAGAAATGACCTTGTAATAGTGCATTTCCTTCGTTACAGAAGCAATCAATTTTTTATGTTAACTTTGAATCAATAACTAGTCCCTTAAACGTTGCGATAATTTTCCGTGACAGCGCTGTTCCAATTGTAACGACTTTTATATCTTCTTTCAGTCTTGTTTATGTAAAACATGGCTTCAGCTTTTATGAAACTTTTCAGTGGCCATCTCTAGATGTCTGCTAAATTTTCTTGCAATTTGCGAGCGATTTATCTTGATGTATGACTGCTTGTGCAACGAGCTCTATCGTCAGCAAAGAACGACAGGTGACCTCTGGTTACTGCAGCATGTTATTAGTATAGACCATATAGAGTGAGTTGGGCCTTGAGGAGGCACCATCAGTTTTTGCAGAGACGAGATCCCAATGACTCCTATTGGCACAGCCCTGCACAGCATAACGTTAGTGTCAGTGGAACCAAACCGTGTTCGCATACGCGTCGCCATAGAACTGCAGATTACGTGAGCACGAGACCACCATAGTGAACTAACTTCCCCACTGACACTGCACTTCCATGGACACCCAAATCGTGTTTTCCGCAAACCAATTTATCAATTCCGCCTCAGGCTCCAATACTGGTTGTGGCAACGCGAATGTAACTGCCGGGTTCTATATCTCACAATCGACATCCGCTCCATGTAAACACTCTTCCGCATTTGAGTTGTAATTTTGTCGTACGTTTCCTATTTTTTTTAAAATCTGTCCTCGTGGCACAAGCAGTTCTCCTGCTGGGAAGATATCAGGCACGAAGGGATACTGGTGGTCCACATTCTTTCCTTAACTGTGTATTCTTACACGAACTTCCTCATAGCACCGTCAACGAAAAGCAAGAGAGGTCGATTAGTCGCAAATTTTTGCACAGAGCTTGGAGTGTCATGAAGAGCATACGAAAAATCCTGCCCGGTGGTTTGTGAGCGTTGAGGTGGGGGTGGGTTTAAAGGTCACTGTTTTATGAATTTCTCGAGTAACTCGAAAACAACGGCATCTAGCGAAAATGTTTCCCGTTACAAAATTAAACT
This sequence comes from Schistocerca piceifrons, assembly GCF_021461385.2. NCBI lineage: Eukaryota > Metazoa > Arthropoda > Insecta > Orthoptera > Acrididae > Schistocerca > Schistocerca piceifrons. The sequence goes on along the minus strand of NC_060139.1, from coordinate 496,582,567 downwards.
CTATTATATTCCTTCAAAAAGGCTGTTTTCATTTTTTTCTGAGATTAATAGTTTCCGCGTTTATTTAGAATATTGTTCTAATGGTAGAAAACTGATGTTTATTCTTAAATTACGTGTTTTAAAAACAAGTATTAAATGTATGTCCCACATCTAAGTGGAGCACAGCCTATTTAGGGATAACTTGTGTCCTGGGTGTGTAGCAAGGTGAAGGGGGCAGATGTGTGGGGTAGAAGCGTGACGGAAGATAGGTTGCCGGATTGTTCTCATGCGCTTCCCCTCCTTCATAGGGCTGCAGATTTAAAGCTTCCCCATTCAGTCTACGCCACTGCGTGACAAGTAGCAACTGCAGCGTCTACCACAAAATTACGCAGGTCCTCGTCAGTGCGTCTTATGAGTCATTCTAGATGCAGGGTGCAGACATAACCGGGGAGCGTTTAGTTTTCACAAAATGCGTTAACACTGCATGGAATTCAGATATGAATTACTAATAATACAACGCAGGTAATGCATATGGATAGAATCTAAATAAATCTCTGCACACTGTGACCTAGAGGAGAAAATCCTTCTTAGTCATCCTATACGGGAGCTGTAATGTTCTTCCGGGAAAGGCAACTTCCCCACCATGAGCGTTGCTCGCTTCTCAGTTTACAGTCCATACCTCACTAGCACTTCCTGTCCAGTGTCTGACAAAACAAATCCACTGCGCTCATGTTTATGTATTGGTGCTATTTTCAGTTTATTATGTACTTGTTTGCAGTTGTTAAGTGAACTATTATGTAAAAAAAAAACTCAACAGCCGGAGCTGTAAGCTGTCTATCACACTGAAAAGCCTGTCCAAAGTGGAATATATAATCAATATGTATTTGACAATGTTCATTCCACTGTCTCCATTATCTCTGTCTGGAATACTTTTCGCAGCATGAGGGGTATCAAATCGATCACCGTAGCCTCATCTCTCAAAATTTGAAGAGACCTGGAGACTTAAATTGTCTCCCTCGGCATCAGGAGTAAGTTACCTAGGTGTTGTACAACTTAAGGCATTTCAACGTACGACTTCAGGCACTTCAACGTAAGTAAATCAATGCATTACAGCAGATCACTGTTCGAGATTTAAACATACCAGTCCCATTCCATCAGAATATATTCACACCCACCTTGGAAGATATACTGTGGGTGGGTTGTAAGTGGCTCCAATCACTGCCGTTCACTCTACCAGAGCCAGCAGATCCGAAATGGAGAAGATTTATGCAGCCTACCGTAACACAGTTAACGATGACAGACCAGCAGTAACTTTTTGATCATTTATTAATTCACGACCAAATGACTAAAACATAATTACATGGCTTTAAAATATGCTGTCAACTAGGCAACGATAGACAGCAACTTTGCGCCACATTTACCAACCCAATCAGTTTCCCGCGAACACTACGTACGTTACTGACAACATCACACCTAAAAATTAAACATACGGTAACGTAATTTACATAATAGCTCACATAGGAACTGCAAAAAGTAGCTCACTATATTAACATGAGAGTAAGTTATATTGGCTACATACACAAAATTACTATACAGGAACTGCCAGTGAAGGATAGTCTGTCCATAAATTGAAAAGCAACCACCGCCCATGGTAAGAGAAGCTGCCTTTCACGGAAGAACACTACAGATGCCATACAGGATGATTAAAAATCAATTTCTCCTCTAGCCTTGCAGACATTTACGTAGGTTATGTTGATGTGCATTATCTGTGTTGTTTTATTAGTTAACTCAGATTTGAATTCCATGTAGTGTTAACGCATTTTGTGCAAAATAGACACTCCCTGGTCATGTCTGCGCCTAAGGCGCAATTTAGACTGACTATATAACTTTGTGAAACACCCTGTTCTTGCTTCTTGTGACGTGATGAGATAGGCATAGTGGGGAAGCACCTGCTTGACTTTCAATCTGCTGCCTTATGAAGAAGGGAAGTGCATAAAAACAATCCGGCGACCTACCTTCCCTCGCACTTCTAACCCCTCCCCCCCCCCCCCCCAATCCCTTCCCAATGCTCTCCTGCACCTCCCGGAACACAAAACACAATATATCCCTTAATACGGCTCTGCTCCACTTAAGATGTGATAAACACATATAATATTTGCTTTTAACCCATTTCATTTAAAAATGAACATTAATTTTATACCGTTAGAACAATATTTTTAATAATCTGCGATTTTTCCATTCCCTGAACGCAGAAACTGTTAGTACTAGAGAAAAAAAATGAATACAAACTTTTTTGTCGGAAATTTAATGTAGTTTAATTTTATATCGGTAATATTTTCGCTAGAAGCCGCGGATCTCGAGTTATTCGATAAAACCATAAAAGTTACTTTTACACCCAACTCCCCCCAACGCCCACACCCCACTGGCAGGATTCTTAGTATGTTGTTCATAACACTCCCAGCACTGTACAAATTTTACGACTACCACTAATTTCTTTCCAACATTTTTCCTTGTTGACTGGGCTATAATGCCTCTGATTTCAGCTTGTAAAGTAGAGCAGATATTTGGATCTCTTCTCCTGACAGTGGGACAGTGGTTTGCCGCACTGTTATGTTGTTACTATTTCATCATGTTCCACATACGTTATTTAGTTGAAGTCCTCCAAGACTCTTGCCAGTGCCACTGAAAAAATGTAAATAATCCCATTTAAAAATAGCAACTTCGATGTCATAAACGTTAAAAAGTAATTACTTATGAAGGTCACCATATTGTTCGTCTAGTTAGCGAACATCCTACCACGATATATTTTCTTGTTTTAGGCATATCTGAGGTTAACACTCTGATGCTGGCGCTGGATCGGACAGATCCACTAGGTAGTGTTTCTGTGCCTGCGTCTCTACGCCTGCGGTGTTATTTACACCATTCCGTCTATATCCCTGACTCGGGCATTCACAACAGGCAATAGTGTGTTTACTTGCGCAAGAACAACGCCTTATCTACACAGGAGCGACGTATCTCACAGATACCACGCCAGCATCCCCATAAGTATTCTTGATTCATTGAATTTTCCTCGTAACACTAACTTGATTATTGAACTCGCTGGTTAGAAATTTGTATCAAACTACGATGTTCGAGCACTCCGCTGAAGAGTGAAAATCTCATTCTGGAAACATTCCCCACGCTGTGGCTAAGCCATGACTCCGCAATATCCTTTCTTTCAGGAGTGCTAGTTCTGCAAGGTTCGCAGGAGAGCTTCTGTAAAGTTTGGAAGGTAGGAGACGAGATACTGGCAGAAGTAAAGCTGTGAGGACGGGGCGTGAGTCGTGCTTGGGTAGCTGAGTTAGTAGAGCACTTGCCCGCGAAAGGCAAAGGTCCCGAGTTCGAGTCTCGGTCCGGCATGCAGTTTTAATCTGACAGGAAGTTTCACGTCAGCGCACACTCCGCTGCAGAGTGAAAATCTCATTCTGGAAACTACGATGTTATTGTTTCTGTGAATCTTCGGTTTCGATAAAACATCTCTATACTTTGGAATGAAAAATTGGAACTTGGCAGAAATGTATAGTCATGGATGAAGACTATTTACAGAAAATATTTAACTGCTATTATACTACACTTCCCAAAATATCGGGCAAGCAGTTCTATAGCATATGGTGGAGCGTACTTGGTACCATTATAGGGGTGTCTCCTTCTCCTGTTCCACTGGCGAATGGATTATAGGAGAAATAATTGTCTCTCTTAACATTTCCCTCTTTCTTCCTTTCTTCATAACATTCCAAATGGCACAATATCAATTTCTACTATTATCTGCCTGAGCTTCAGTATTTAGCAAACGGGAGGTTATGGATAAGTCGAATGTTATTACTTTACGAACGGACCACACTCACTCTCTTTTCCACAGTTACCGGCTATTCATTATTGGATGCAGAACGTTTTAATACAGCTTTTCTTTGGGGCTTTGAGTAGCGACGCTAGGAGTGAGGAAGGAATTATATTGCAGCTCCAGGAACAGTTCTTTTCTAAAATTCTTTTTCCTTTTTTTACATCTTTCTGATGAGGGGTGAAATGAAATTTTCTGACGGGTAAAAGCAGCTGGTTTAATTGTGTTTCAGTCCTGATACTAAATTATTTTTCTAAAATATCGTTACTATAATCACTATTTTGTAAGACTGTAATGTTGATTGCATAAGTTACTAATAATTGCATTTTTTCCCAAATATAGCATTGAGGCGTGACACATGCGGGGGAGGGGGGGGCGGTCTACAGCTTCTGAAGCTAATCGTTATTATCTGCTCCATTAAAACCACACGTACTTTGTACTACTCATCTGCGACAGTAAAATTGAGGCATATACGAGTATAAAACAAAGACTTAAATATTTCATGAATATGCCTTCGTCGAGTTGAACATAGTTCTCGCAATAGAACAGTCGTTGCTTCATTATTCTCTTCACATCAATAAACAAACAAATTGACTACACATCTGAACATTAACTATGCAATAGCTGCTGCGCTGCTGTATGACCTACACAATATAATAACAATAATAATAATAATAATAATAATAGTAATTACTGGCTGTCATCAGACATATTGCATTGGAAGCTTGGACTCTTCCAGCTACTGCCAGTTCTGAAAGTAAGGAGTCCAACAATCAAGTGATTTGCAAACAGTATATATAGTGCACACATTTTAACTTGGTTGATTTTAAACAGGGATTGAAGAGTGTGGGTGAAGCAAGTGATGGTGGGGAGAGGAAGCACATTCTGTAAGAAGTGTTTGTCATCAGCGTAGATAATAATGTTTTGTCTAAGACAGAGTTATAGATAGCACTCGCGATGCATTGAGAATTGCTTATCATTCCATAAAAAAAGATTGTTACAAAAGATCACCCACAAAACTAAATAACATTTATCTTTTGTCATTTTAACAATAAATGTTATGAAAGAAAATTATTTTTCAAAGAAGAACCGTCTGTAAATCGTTTAAACTTCATTCTACGTGCTTTAACAGCTAGCGTGTCATGATCATGAAGCGGTACTCTTCAAACCATTGCGCATCGCGTGGCAGAGTGTACTTACTATTCTACGAAATATTGAGGTTCTCGCCGTTCCTTTTGCGTATGGAGCGCGCAAAGAAGGCCACTTAAACGCCTCTGTGCATCCTAGTGTAGCAAGTCTAATCTTGTCTTTGCGGTCCCTAAGGGCTCGTGCCTAGTGGACTGTATCACACTGCTAGATTCTTTACTCGATGCTGGTTCTTTACACATTGTAAGCAGGCTTTCAATGTAAATTTGGTGTCCATCTTCAGGGACCTGCCAATCCAGAATTTTCAGTATTCCCGAGACGCTCTCCCAAACAAGAAACAACCCTGTGACCATTCGCTTTCTTCTTCTTTGTGTACGTTCAGTACACCCCTGTTACTCATATTAGACATAGATCCTAGACGCGTAATCAGTATTCTTGAGTGTCTCGTCCGAGTGTCGTTCTGAACGGAGAGAAATCTCCAGACGTTATAGTAACTTCGGGTGTCTCCGAAGGGACTGTTATGGGACCGTTACTTTTCACAATATACACGATATTAGGGGCATAAGTGCAAATATTTTTATTGGTGACTGAGTGCAGCGTACTGAACAACAGTACATCAGTATTTACTTCATTTACAGACTAATAATTACAGCTATTAGGAGTGGTATGTTTTTAGAAATGATAATTAAATCAAGACCCTACACTGTCGACAGGCGTTGATATACACCAACGGAGACAGTTGAAAATGTGTGTCCCGACCGGGACTCGAACCCGGGATCTGCTGCTTACATGGCAGACGCTCTATCCATCTTAGCCACCGAGGGCACAGAGGATAGAGCGACTGCAGTGATTTATCTCTTGCACGCTCCACGTGAGACCCACATTCCCAACATAATGTCCACACACTACATTCTAGTGCCCCTGCCCACTACACTCATTATTCGCGGCAGACAATCTGACCGAGCCCCGTAAGAGTTCGGGCAATGCATGTGCTTCCGCACAGAAGAAGAAGATCAATGGCCAGTTAAACTTAACTATATATGGAGATGGTATCTGTTCTTTCGGGACATGTCCGAAAGAACAGATCCCTTCTCCATATCTAGTATGTTTTTAGGCTGGTTAGTACCTCTGGGTACACGAGGCAAGAGCAAGCCATTATCAATCCTTATTTTCCCCTGAGCAGCAGCTTAGGTGATGAAGTGTGGACGTGTGGACACAAAACGGTTAGTCTGTACTGACAGGCACAGTCTACTTACTGATGCAGTTACGGCTGTGCAGAGAACATCAGGTACGAAATTACGAGAAGTGTTTGCGGGAAGACTGTTAGAAGCAGAGAATAAATTTGCCAAGGTCCTTTTAGAACTCGCGCACTTGGGTGTTCTGTACAAACGTAATTACGTATATAGGCAATCCTTCCATTCCGGGAATCGAAAATCCCCATGATTTTTGCCTGTTACGACATTGCTACTGGCAAGATTTTGGTCCCAGGGATTCCAAGACTTTCGAGAATGTTTTAACTTCAAGTTTGAAGTCGAATAACAAATGGCAAAAGAAATATTTTTTCGTGTGATATAATTACAAATTAACAGTTTTTAATTTTTTTCCTCCGATTGTAGTGTGAAATCTTGCTTCTCGGCAAATTTCATGACTACACCAGCGGGAAATACACTGTAGGTTTAGTGAGCAAGGTTTCGAGTATCTAAATATGTGACATGGCCATATCGTTTGACTGTATTGAGTTACAAGCGTCACTCTTTTACATCGCCAAGGTAGCGTAGACGTTAATATGTGTCATGAATTTCATATTGATAGGTCTACGAGAAAGCGTTTTGAAAAGACAGACATACGTGCAACAAAGTGATCCTGTAAGGATTCCGTGTTTACCGACTTAAGTACGAAACCCTAAAATCAACTTACACATTCAAGTGGGTACGTATTTAGGTACCAATGATCACAATATCTGAACCTGTATCCTTAACACCCGGTATATGATTGACCTAGCGGGTAACGTCAGAAGTTCCATGAGGCTTTTCGCGGACGATGCTGTTGTATACAGAGGAATCGCAACGCTGAAGAATTGGAGTGAAATGCAGGAAGACCTACAGACGATAGACAGTTGCAGGGAGTGGCAGTTGAGCCCTAACGTAAACATACCTAACATACTACGTAACATACACAGAAAGCACCTTTACTGTATATTACATACCCGAAGAACAATCACTGTAAGCAACTACTTCCATAAGCTATGAAATGAAATGACCACACAGAATTAGATGCGGCTGAGATACGTTGGAAGAATACGCAGGAAACGTAGTAGATCAACAAAGGGAGTATTGTTTGACCAATACTTAAATATTGCTCGTCATCTGGGATCCGTATTACACAGGACTGATAGAGGAAGTAATCCAACGAAGAACTGCACGCTTCGTTAAAGGTTCATTTAGTAAGCGCGAAAACGTCACAGAGATATTCAGCCAACTCCAGAGACATTTAGCCAACTGCATTGCGGTGTGGTCTACTAGTAAAAGTTCTGAGAGCGTACTTTCCTAGAAGAGTCAAGCAATATAGTGCTGCCTCCTACGGATATCTCACGAAAAGACCATTAGACAACGTCAGAGAGATTCGATCTCATGCGGAATCTTGCAATCGTACTTCCCGGGGATAAGCGATTGGAACGGGAAAAGGATGAAGTGGCAGTGTGCACAAAGTACCCTCCACCAGAAACTGTAAGGTAGTCTCCGGAGTAAAGATGCACATGTTTTGTTAGCAGGCTCCTAGACTGACGGTTCGGCACGCATCTAAAATGGCTGTGCAAAACCGCTTGAAAGCCACTCTCAGGATGGCCGTTTTCCCGAATCATGGGACGACGAGTAGTTTCGATCTGGTTCACATCTCCGTCTCGAAAACCAGCACTCTAGGCGTTCATACTCCGTCTGACCATGTGTGTTAATTTTTCAGACGTAAGACACGCCCAAACTAATTTTCTGTAAGGATGCTCTTACATGTATTCCTGTCGTAGAATGAACGAACTGTTCACATTTATATCGTTGAAGTACATTTTCGTCGCTCCTTGGGGGAATAATTTCGTATTTATCAACGGGAAACCCGAAATTGTGAATGTTCCACTTTACATTTAACAATCGCTTTTGATGTTAAGGTCCTCGTCAAGATGCATGTGATATCACGCGATAAAGGTCGAATAAATAGCCAATAGTCTCAAAATATAAGTAAAATACAAAAATGAGTAAACAGTGTTGTTATACACAATGTTGATCCATATGCGCATTTGGATTAAAGACGGCAACTAGGCTACGTGAAAATTACTTCGGAATGAAAATTCATTTTTACAATTTGCTAACCTTTGTACGAACTTATCTACATGCAGTCAGGCTCATTTGTTCTGAATAATAGTTTGGGAGTCAGCCGCGTTTGGTAAGTGATATTGTAATTCCTCTGTCCGATGAAAATTCAAGACGTGTGATTTTCTTACGTGAGAAATAATGTATTTCAGTACTGTGTAGCGGTATTCACATAAAAGGTTGTTAAACCACAAAAAATATTTCTAAAAGAAAACACTTGCAGGGAATATAGAGATTGTTACACGAAACAATGACCACCGCTGAATGACCAAGAAAGTTCAGTTTATCATGTGGTATCACTTGTGTTAAAAAGTGACCTTTGAAAAGAAGGAAAAACAGCAGAAATAAAAATAAGAAAATAAGAAAACAGATACAGTGTTTCAAGATCAGCGAAGAAGAACGAGCAAGAGAGACAGACAGAGAGAGAGAGAGTTCAGTACTAAAATTATAATTCAATGAAAGTTTTGTAGGTCTTAACATATCTGGATATGGCACGATTTCTCGCCCTGAAGAACAAATACTGTCCCTTGTTTTAGTGAATTATGAGGTAAAACGGACGTCTAAGTTTTTCGGTCCACAGTAAATCTGCTTTAGCGTTTCGTTAAACACGGGGCATTTCTAAAGCCACAGCAGAAAGAATAATTAGGGCCAAGTACTGGAAGGAAATATAGTTTAAAAACTGAAATGTGTCACATTAAGAGCTATCTTTCACTGCAGCTCACACGTCAAGGAATTTTGTGCTAGTAACACGACATTTTAAACAGACACGCACAATATTTTACCTATTTAAATGGAACTAGTTTCAGGGCTACAACACCATTTGAGATTTTTAGGCGAACGATTATGTTTTTGAGTGATGCAGATGTACATTTTGTGGCCAAATTCTGTTTATATAAAAGAATTAAAGAAATTTGTCGGACGAAGTTCCTAAGACGAAAGCAAACAGGCTTTGCATTAACACCGTATTTCTTAGTCAATTCGTCTGACACGCTTTTCTTGCAGTACCATCAGCGCTGAACATAGTCGTTCATTTACTGCGAGAGTATAAAATGAAGCAAATGGAATGCCTAAAACCATCAGTGACAGTCACTAAAAACAGGAGCTGTAGCTCCGAAACACTTTGGCTTTAAAAAGGAAAAATAAGATTTACATTAACTTGCGATTTAAAACTTGCATATCTGATTAGTTTTACCTCAACAACATTATTACACTTATGCAGTACGGTGATTATAACGAACGACATCTCATAACGCAAAGGCGCGCAGCAGTGTGAGTTTGCAGGGCGGTTCAGAAAACCGATACGAGATTGGCAGCGAGGGCGCGGCGCGGCGCGGCCGTGACCCGGTGGCAACTCTTGCCACAACCTACCTCAACTATAGCTGCAGGAGCACGGACCGCGGCTGTGTTCGCAGCTCTTCGTACGCCCTGGAATCTGCGTTGGCCTGGCGCAGGTCTCCCGAATTGGCTGCAACAAGTGGCTGCTGTAGGCGGCTGCTATGCGTCGAATGAGGTGCACGTCGTTGCCGCTACTGCAAGCCGCCGTTTCCTGCACCGGCCGCCTGGGGCGCTGCAGTCGCAATCGCTGCTGCCGCCCGCTGTCGTCCAAGCCTCTCCTACTGGTGGGGCTGAATAGTGGCTGCCGGGTTGCAGCTCCGTGCAGGCGCTTCCCAGGCACGAGACCTTCCTCCCTGGTCCTTGCCCAGGAATCTTGAATATAGAATACAAGAACAACCGTTCACTATTTCGCTAAATAGGACAAACCACAATTTCGTTACAAAGGAGGTAGCTTTCGCAAAATGTTCAGTATGCTTGTGGACTAACGCGAAGAAACGAGAACGTTTGCGAAGTCTGGACAAGGCAAGTGAAGACTCTGAAGTTAATTTGTTTTTGATAACGAAATACGATATGTAAGAAATGACGTTTAGTGCCAAATTAGTAAACAAAGATATCTGAGCATGTTTTGTTGTCACTTAAAATAATGGAAAGAAGGCCGAGAATATAGCAGCTGTGAGGGCAATCATAAGGTTTTAGTTAACTCCTCGATAAAATAATGTAATTAATTTTTATATGTATGTTTCTACAGTTCTTGTACACATATAAATCCCCGCGCCACTGTACCGTAGCACTGTGAAGAGAAAGTAGGGTGTCGTCCGGTAATTCGTTTTCTGCGTTTGAAGGGAAAACAACGGTGCAACAATCCAGACTGAAGCGCCTAGAACCGCTCGGCCACACCGGCCGGCACTGAAAGTCTACAACGGAGCACCATTATACCAGAGTACCATCGTATGGCCAGCGGTTGGTTGGTGAATACGCTTCCGGTGTTTAAAACTGATGCCAGACTGAGATTCATAGGAAGATTCTTAAAGAAAAGTAATTGATCCGCGGAGGAAGTGGTTTATAAGGGGCTTGTTGGACTGGTACTTGAGTATTGTTCATCAATAAGGGATCATTAGCAAGCAGGACTCAGAGAAGAGAGAGAGAGAAGATTCAACGACAAGCGGCGCTTTCGTCACGGGATCGTTCAATCGGCGCGAGGCCGTTACAGAGATGCTCAACAAATTCCATTGCCAAACGTTACAAGAGACGCGTAGTGCTTCACCGGTAGGTTTGCTATTGAAATTCCGTGAGAACGCTTTCCGGTAAGATCAGGACAAAAAAAAAGTGCGAGAAATTAAGAGCTAATGCAGAGGCTTACGGCAGCCATTCTTCTTATGCGCCGTTCTCGAGTGGAACAGGGAAGGCAGGGGGGAGGAGATCAATAAGTTGTACCAGAGTACCCTTCGCCACACACCGTTAGGTGGCTTGGGGAGTATGCTGTAGATCTAGATCCTTAGCCGCCTATCACCGTGGACAAGTCCTGGGTTTAGTTAATTACATGTTGCGTACACGATTTGAATAAGTCTTGTATCGTAATGATGTGGACCGAATCAGTTTACGGGATATTTACACATGATTAGTGTTAAGATTAATAAACATATTATTTTTTTATCTTACTCATGAAACTGAATTTTTTCTTTACTGGCTACTAGTTTTTAAGTAGAAATTCGTCAATGAAATAGAAGGAGTTGTACAGGAGAAATGATTTTAAATTAGATTTAAAACTTGTTTCGCTACCTGTCAGATATTTTATGTTATTGGCAAAATGATAAAAAATCTTTGTTGCTACGTACTGAACGGCTCTCTGAGCCACTGACAGTTCTGTTCAGTACCTTCTCATCAGTTACGTGATCTACCCATCTAGTCTTCAGTATTCTTCTGTAGCACCACTTTTCAAAATCTGCTATTCTCTTCTTGTGTAAACTATTTGTCGTCCATGTTTCACTTCCATACATGGCTACACTCCATACAAATACTTTCAGAAATGGCTTCCTGACACTTGAATCTATACTCGACGCTAACAAATTTCTCTTCTTCAGAAACTCTTTTCTTGCCGTTGCCAGTCTGCATTTTATTTCTTCCCTACTTCGACCATCTTCAGTTATCTTGCTTCCCAAAAAGCGAAATTCATTTTCTACTTTAAATGTCTCAATTCCTATTCTAATTTCCTCAGCATCACCTGATTTAACTCGACTACATTCTATTATCCTCGTTTTGCGTTTGTTGATGTTCATCTCACATCCTCCTTTCAAGGTAGTGTCTATTCCGTTCAACTGCCATAGGTTTGTCTGGCCTCTCAACAGAGACCCTTCCATTGTGGTTGCACCTACGCTACGGCCATCTGCATCGCTGAGGCATGTAATCCTCCTCACTATCCATGGCAGTGGTGGGGGGTGTCGGGTGGAGGGGGGGGGGGGGGGGTAGGCATTTTGGAGCCGATCTTTGCTGGACCGTTTTTTGTTGTTTTGATTCATAATACCAACTCCGAATGGTGCCTACCCTACAATCTTAGCAACACCATTACATATACATCCATTCCACTGTCAGAGCTGTCACAAATGTTTCCGCCTATAACTTCCGACTCCTTCGTTCCTTACCTCCGATTAATATATTTATCCTTCTCCATCATCTCTGAAAGTTTGTAACATCATCACGGAAGCACGTCGTTTATACATACATACACAGGCGCCGATGCTATTAACTTCGATGCTCTTTAGCATTGTTGGATGACGTTTTGGGAGACTTGTTTCTATCCTCATTTTGTTCCTCCAAACACCTTCTATATCCTCTCGAAGTTTATCGGTGTATTTTTGAAACACCCTGTATGTATTGTGACGTCTCAGTTAAATTGCCTAGCGCCTTGAACAGATGTCTACATGACGTCCGTTGGTGAACATTACATTTTATTCTTAATGCTCGCTTTTCACTTTGCCCCCTAGACAAAGGAAAGTGGAAACTAGAGGACTCACCATCGCTGACAAAGGCGAAGAACCAACCATAATCGGAAAATGAAATTGTGGATGTTTTTCGAGACTTCTAAGGTGCGGTGCTAACATTATGCTCGTAAGGGGCAAACGGTTACGGGAGTGTACTATCGAAATCTCTTATCAAGATTTCGAAAACCTATCGTCTGAAACTGTCGAGGGAGTGTTTTTGCTCGACGCAAACGCGCCAACTCATTCTTGGCAGCACACGGTCTGCTTCTTTGGGCAACCAAATCCAGCCTTTCCCTGATTATACTCGTGTCGTGGCACCTAGTGACATCTCCCTCTTTCCTCGGATGAGCAGGCATTTCCAGTTTTCCGACGAGATGAGGTGGAACGTTACCTGCAGACTGGTACAACCAAGGTCTCTGCCACGTCATACATCGTTGGCAAAAATGTGTTGCATTAAAGGGTCAAAATATAGGAGAGGACTGACAGCATCAGAAAGTTTCATGGTCACAGCATGAGTTTTTGTGATGATAATTGAAACTTTATGACTACCCCCGGTGAATATTTGAGGTGGCACTAGAATCAGGAGGGCGAACGCTGTTTAAAAGTCAACGAATCTACAGCTCTGAATAGTCAGTGTTGTTGAGCGACTAAATACGTAAAACTGTAACTCAAACTCTGTTATCTAACTATAAACGATGTGGGATTTATCTTGAGTATCCCACATAGCTTTTTGTCCACAACCCAAATAAAAACGGATGGTCCGCACCTGAAGGCACCTTTCCTTCGCGAAGTATGGGAGCTTTTTTTGTAAGTGTATCTGTTAAGGCGAAACTCCACCCTAAAACGTCAGTTTTTTTGAATTTTGATGGTTATTTCACATCTTTGGACTGTCTACTCTTAGACGTCAAAACGATTTGGCTGTATTAGAATTACAAGTACGTCTAGGAAATATTTGGTTTGTGGACTGCGCGAAGGGCCGTGGCACACTGATAACTGCCAAAGTGATCAAGACAGTACCTGTCTATCCGGTACTTGCTTCTGATGCGCTTCTGGCAAGGTACTCTGATGGCAAGACGCAAAATGCAAATGAAAGTTTGTTCAGTGCCATTTGGTCGAAGTGTCCCAAGAAAAAGAAAGATAGTTATGGGTCTTGTAGAAGCCGTCTCTTAGTTCAGTCTGGGATGTTTGGAGACTGAAGAAAGCAGGAATGCCAGCACTCCTTCGTCACCCTCCTAGTTCTTATCTAGAGTCCAATGGCCGATCAAGCAGTCCACAAGATACTTCATGGAGAAGGAAAAATTCGAGAAGAATGCTACCGTGGTTTTCAAATTATAAGAAGCCTTACAGGAGCAGGAAGACAAAACGTATACTGCTAGTGAATTTTAAGGGGTACGTGTCTTGTACTAGCACTCAGATTTTAATAAAATTTTAAGCTCCATTTGCCCGTAAGTTTGTTTTTCTAAGTTCAATGCCAAGCTTTTTCTTAAATATTAGCTAGTCTCAGTGAAATTTTTGCAGGAAGTAATTTTGGGATATTTGCATACTTCTATGCACTAATATTATCGAAAATTTAGTTTACTGTGTTATTACCACGTTTATATATCGATAATTGAAGAAAATTTAAATTTGAAAACTGAAAAAATGCCGAACATAAATTAACAGCATTTCTCATAAAATTAGTGGCTAGAACTTTTGTACATGTCTTGTGAATGTACCTAAAAATTCTGGTATGCGAAAACTGAGGTCTGAGTACCAAAAGTTGATTTTAAAAAATGCCATTAAAATAATACTACAAACTGATAAATCGAAAACCAGTGAAGTTCTCGACTTCGAACTTGCGTACTGCTATATTTTATATGACAGACATATTTTTAAAATTCGGTTGAAATCGCCAAATTAGAAAAAAAGTTAAATTTTTAGGTGGAGTACTCCATAAGTTTAGTTAACTATAAGGTCTGTGTGTGTACTGTAGCGTGGTGTTCGTGCTGGAGATGATGAGAGAGGGGAGAGGGTGAATCCCAGTGCTGGCACACAGCTTTCTCCTCTCGAAGAGCGCCGAGGCGTCTACCAAACTTAACGTCTCCGTCCCAAGGACTGATCGCCATTAACAGCCTCTCAGGCACTCACTTCAGGAGATACTGCGGAGATGTTTGGTATTTAACTCAGGACTTTGGAGTAAAGACTGCTGATCCAGGACCTTGTACCACCACCCCATCCCTTCTGTCCCCTCTACCGTAAAGGTAAAGGCGGAAAAAAAAACCATTACGCGGCGTAGCCGGACGTTAACCTATCCAAGTGCTGGCCACGATCGACGGTGCTTTGACCTCGGTCATCTGACGGAAACTGGTGTATCCGCATCGGTACAGCTGTTGACAAAACGCGTGAAGTAAATGTTGTTTAACTACCAAGGGCATTGCCGGTTTGATAGCCTTCCCTGTAACTTCATTCAGTAAGAACAGCCGTACTTATTTTTGAAATAGCACCCCATATTTTTCATTCGATATTCCACTTATTCTGTTCAAGAACGTATAACAGTGTACAATTCACTTTAACGTGACATTATTAATAACGTAACATAACACGTAGGAACACGTGAGGCAATGCTGTCCCGAGGACTTCTCTTAGAAGATAGGTTAAAGAACGGCAAAGCAAAGTTTATAAAGTTTATACACTTAGAGAAAGCTTTCCAAAATGTTGACTGGAATACTCTCTTTGAAATTCTGAAGGTAGCAGGGGTAAAATACAGGGAGCGAAAGGCTGTTTACAATTTGAACAGAAACCAGACGGCAGTTATAAGAGTCGAGGAGCGTAAAAGGGAAGCAGTGGTTGAGAAAGGAGTGAGACAGGTTTGTAGCATATCCCCGTTGTTATTCAATCTGTACATTGAACAAGGAATAAAGGAAACCAAAGAAAAATTTGGTGTAGGGATTAAAGTTCAGGAAGAAGAACGAAAAACTTTGTGATTTGCCGATGACGTTGTAACTTTGCCAGAGACAACAAAAGGCTTGGAAGAACAGTTGAACGGAATGGACAGCGTCTGGGAAGGAGGACATAAGATGAACATCAAAAGCAAAACGAGGATAATGAAATGTAATCGAATTGAATCAGGTGATGCTGAGGAAATTAGATTTGGAAAAGAGGCATTTAAATTAGTAGATGAGTTTTGCTTTGGGCAGCAAAATGACTGGTGATGGCCGAAGTACAGAAGATTCTGGCAGTAGCCAGAAAAATGTTTCTAAAGAAGAGAAGCTTGTTAACATCGAATATAGATTTCAGTATCAGTAAGGCTTTTCTGGAAGTATTTGTGTGGACTGTAGCCATATATGGAAGTGAAACATGGACAATAGACAGTTTAGACAAAAAGAGAATAGAAACTTTTGAAATGTGGTGCTACAGAGGAATGCTGAAGATTAGATGGGCAGATCACGTAAAGAGAAATTTGAAGTACAATCTGACCAACCTGACTAGTAGAAGGGATAGGTTGATAGGACATATTCTTGGTCTTCAAGGGATCATCAATTTAGAACTGGAGGGAAGTGTGTGGTCTGTTTGTGTGTGGGGGGGGGGGGGGGAGGAGGGGAACCGTGAGATGAATACAGTAAGCAGGTAGATGGCACGTTGCAGTAGTTATTCGGAGATGAAGAGGCTTGCACAGGATAAGGTAGCACAGATTGACTATATACAGTAACTGAATCACATCTACATACAAGTGAAGCTGTAGTGCTAGGAGCAAGGAACATATTATATAAAAGCATGTAGAAAGCATGACTAGGGTATGAAAAGAAGTTATATATAATACATTTGAAAAAACGTGGCACGTAGTTCTGAGATATGAAAGGAATGAGATCACTTTCACATTTTATTAGAGATGCTATGCAGTCAAAACAGTTCTTTTTTTTATATAAGTCAGTCGTTCAACAAATCTATTGAAATTAGGTGGGAATGTTTATATATTTCAAATTCCCCTAAAATATTTATTTTGTAGCCTTTGTCAATTGTATGCGAAATTTCCATGTTACGCAAGGGTTGAGGTTGAAGAGTGGGTTGCTGAATTTTCAGATATTCGGCAAAAGTTGACTTTTGTGAATTCTCAGCGTCTTTGTTGAGCTAGGAGGTTAGTGTGGGGGTAAAAAGCAGTTGGTGTTACCAATGAACTGATGCTACTGATGAGCAGCCATTGCTACGGTCTAAAACGCATACTGCATCAGCAATAGAAGAAGATGGCTTTTTTCAGAGTTCGAGTTTCGAAGTCTGATCCATTCCCTGCTAATCACAGGGAACAAATAACATTTAATCAAAGAATTTTTAACATGTTACAGCCCTGTCAGCAACTGTGATAAATTAATATGTCAAAAATCCGCCTCAGTTGCGAAATGTTACTGGTCTTTACCGAGGTTTCAGCTATAGTAATCTAACCTTTCTCATAAGCGTAAAATAAACTAATACATGCAAGAATAAGGCACGGTCAACCATAAAAAATTTTATTTTATGCTTCTGAAGAAGCCTAGATTACTCTAGCTGAAACCTGGGTAAAGACCAGTAACATTTCGCAACTGAGGTGGATTTTTGACATATTAACATTTAATCAGTTACTCAAGAAAGAGGAGGAAGTTATAATACGATTCTGAACAGGCCCTGATGAAATGTGGATTACCAAATGAAAAATGTAGGGTGCTATTGAAAAAAATAAATACTGCCGATCACATCTTCGCAACGAACAAGGTTATGAAAAAGGCAGTCTTGCTAGGTAAGTACCGCTGGTAGTTAAACAACATTTACTTGATACATGGTTTGTTTCAGGACATGAAGTTGCTTGGGCAGGTTGAGGTAAATGAAACAACCTGTTATAAGGATGATACTTATGAGTGACGTGCATAATTGTAATCTGTATTACTAAGCGTCTATAGAGGAATCGGAACTGAATTCCAGTTGCAGGTTGCCTATCTAACGGCTTACAGGAGTAACACTAATTCCATTTTCAATATTTCGCGTAATTATTGACCGAATCAAAAATTTGAAATTCTGTAATGATCTGCTCATTAAGGGCTACAATTTTACGTTTAAAGTTTAACACAATCGGACAAATACTGAAATTAGACTCTGTGTGTTTCACTTGAAGGAACGTAACTGAGGTGGGCAGATACCCAGACTTTATTCATCCAGTATACAGGGTGAATCACCTAAAATTTGCACTGGAAATATTGCGGAAATGTAAAGTGCTATTGATACACGGTTTTCGTAGATTGTATTGGTAGTCAGGAAAAAAATGGTTCAAATGATTCTGAACACTATGCGACTTAACTTCTGAGGTCATCAGTCGCCTAGAACTTAGAACTAATTAAACCTGACTAACCTAAGGACATCACACACATCCATGCCCGAGGCAGGATTCGAACCTGCGACCGTAGCGGTCGCTCGGTTCCAGACTGTAGCGCCTATAACCGCACGGCCACTCTGGCCGGCGGTAGTCAGGAGCTCGTATTGTTAGCTGTTGTAATAATATTTAGAAAGTGTATTTTTGTGCATTCATACACTTCTTTTTAAACTGAATATTACCTACAAGCATTAACAAACTGAAAGTACGGTAAACTACACTGAAGAGTCAGAGAAACTAGTACACCTGCCTAATATCGTGTAGGGACCGCGCGAGTACGCGGAAATCCCGCAACATGACGTGGATGGACTCGACTAATGTCTGAAGTAGTTCTGGAGGGTACTGACACCATGAATCCTGCAATGCTGTCCATAAATCCCTAAGAGTACGAGGGGTGGAGATCTCTTCTGAGCAGCACGTTGCAAGGAATCCCAGATATACTCAATAATGTTCATGTCTGGGTGGACTGGTGGCCAGCGGAAGTGTTTAAATTCAGAAGCGTGTTCATAGAGCCACTATGTAGCAATTCTGGACGTGTGGGGTGTCGCATTGTCCTGCTGGAATTGCCTATGTCCATCGGAATGCGCAATGGACATGACTGAATGCAGATGATCAGACAGGATGCTTACGTACGTGTCACCTGTCAGAGTCGTATCTAGACGTATCAGGGGTTCCATATCATTCCAACTGCAAACGCCCCACACCAATTCAGAGCCTCCACCAGCTTGAAAAGTCCCCTGCTGACATGCAGGGTCTATGGATTCATGAGGTTGTCTCCACACCCGTACAGGTCCATCCGCTCGATACAATTTGAAATGAGACTCGTCCAACCAGACAAGAAGTTTCCAGTCATCAACAGTCCGATGTCGGCGTTGACGGCCCCAGGCGAGGAGTGAAGCTTCGTGTCGCGCAGTCATCGACGGTACACGAGTGGGCCTTCAGCTCCGAGAGTCCATACCGACGATGTTTCGTTGAATGGTTTGCACAATGGCATTTGTTGATGGTCCAGCATTGAAATCTGCAGCAATTTGCAGAAGGATAGCTCTTCTATCAGTTGAATGATTCTCTTCAGTCGTCATTGGTCCCGTTGATGCAGGATCTTATTCCGGCCGCAGTGATATCGGACCTTTGATCTTTTACCGTGTTCCTGATATTCACGGTATACTCGTGAAATGGTCGTACGGGAAAATCCCCACTTCATCACTACCTCGGAGATGGTGTGTCCCATCGCTCGTGCGCCGACTATAACACCACATTCAGACTCACTTAGATCTTGATAAACTGCCATTGTAGCGGCTTTAAACGACACTGCGCGACACACTTGTCTTATATGTGGTATAGGCGTTGCCGACCGCAGTGCCGTATTCTGCCTCTGTACATATCCCTGT
Source organism: Schistocerca piceifrons (assembly GCF_021461385.2). Classification (NCBI taxonomy): domain Eukaryota; kingdom Metazoa; phylum Arthropoda; class Insecta; order Orthoptera; family Acrididae; genus Schistocerca; species Schistocerca piceifrons. Next base: position 496,563,131 of record NC_060139.1, on the reverse strand, counting down.
ATTTGAATATGCACGCCTACGCCAGATTCTTTGGCGCTTCAGTGTGGAATATCCGTGGCGTTCGTTACAGGAGTTTAGTGTGAGTAGTGCAAATCATTTACGAGATGTCGTATTCTGCAAAGTTTTCACACCTACATTTGTTTGTGCATTTCAACCAGCGTGTTAGTGGTTAAGTGCATAGCGACTTGCTAGTCAGTTAGTGCGGAACAGTCCAAGCTGCGAGTAGAAGGTAGACAATTGGATTTACCAGTGCAGAAAAGCCGACATGCTCATGGTGTATGGAGAGTGTAGGAAGAATGCAGTCCTTCCTTGTATGGTATATAGGGCAAGAGATCCCAATAGCGGCCAATCATCTAGGTGTTATGTGACAGCCTTTTCAACCAGCTAAGTGAAAATGAGAACATAACAGAAGGGAATAAGTGACGATAGAAGAGGGGAAATTAATGTTCTTGCTGCTGTTGCAGTTGATTCACCCGTTAGCTCCAGCGCAGTCGAATCAGAAAGAGACACAAGTCAGGCGTCTGTCCTACACATTCTCCATGGGCATAGGTTCCATCCCTATCACATATCTCTCCATCAAGACCTGCATGGAAACGATTATGAGAATCGTGTTGACTTCTGTACGTGGGCAAATGAAATGACACAATTTCAGAGACTTCACTGGTCTCATACAGAAATGATTTTTCTGTATATAGACTTAAGTGGCGAGTGAAAATTTGTACCAAGGAAGGGACTCGAACCCGGGGCTGCTGTTTAGAGGCAGTCGCGTTAACCACTAAGCCACCTTTGCACAGTGGTTCACACAGCTGCACAGAGTACCCTAGCTCGCCTCCCTCCCAGATCCAAATTTTCACTGCCACCCCAGTCTACTTTAAATTCCCCCTTACGCACGAACAGAACTGCTGAGGTTCTACATGAACCGAATAAAGTCTGTGTAATTGTGTTATTTCATGCACCTGTATTTCGGGCTGGATCCCCATTTACAATCGATACTGAGGTGATACACCAGAACATGGAGAGCCTCGGCAAGTATGTTCGTGTGTAAGCAGGGAATTTAAAATAGACTTGGGTGGCAATGAGAATTTGGATGGAAGAGAGGGATGTGGCAGGGTTATCTGTGCGGCGGATGTGTGAAGCACTGTGCCAACTTGGCTTTGTGGCTAACGCACCCGCCCAGTAAACAGCAGACCTTGGTTCAATTCCCAGCCTAGGTAAAAATTTTCAATCGTCGCTTCAGCCTATATACATAACAATCAACATTGGTTTGCCGACAACCCCCTTTGGCATCGTCAGATGGAACGTCAGCGTGCATTGAGGGCAAACATATGGCGTGGGATAGTGAAACATCGACTCATAGGCCTGATTTTCATAAAGGGAACACTGAACGCGCACAAATATCGCAGCCTGCTAAACAGACCATGTTCCACGATGTCTTCTAGAAGACATTATTCTGCAGACTAGGAGAAGCATGTGATACCAACATGGTGGCTGTCCAGTCCACAGTGCACGAACTACTACATCATATCTTTGAGAATTTTATCCAAATCGTTGGATTGGACACAGGAACCTGTACCTTGACCGGCCCGTTCCCTGGATTCGACGCTTGTAGACTCTTTCCTGTGGGAAAAGCTGAAAGAAGCTATCTATAAGGTCACATCAACTACACCCGATGATATTCAACGACGTACTCTACTGGCCATTAATATTGCTACACCAAGAAGAAATGCAGATGATAAACGGGTATTCATTGGACAAATATATTATACTAGAACTGACATGTGATTACATTTTCACGCAATTTGGGTGCATAGATCCTGAGAAATCAGTACCCAGAACAACCACCTCTGGCCGTAATAAATGCCTTGATACGCCTAGACATTGAGTCAAACAAAGCTTGGATGGCGTGTACAGGTACAGCTGCCCATGCAGCTTCAACACGATAACACAGTTCATCAAGAGTAGCGACTGGCGTATTGTGACGAGCCAGTTGCTCGGCCACCATTGACCAGACGTTTCCAATTGGTGAGAGATCTGGAGAATGTGCTGGCCAGAGCAGCAGTCGAATATTTTCTGTATCCAGAAAGGCCCGTACAGGACCTGCAACATGTGGTCTTGCATTATCCTGCTGAAATGTAGGGTTTCGCAGAGATCGAATGAAGGGTAGAGCCACGGGTCGTAACACATCTGAAATGTAACGTCCACTGTTCAAAGTACCACAATGCGAACAAGAGGTGACCGAGACGTGTAACCAATGGCACGCCATACCATCAGGAAGGATGATACGCCAGTATGGCGATGATGAATACACGCTTCCAATGTGGGTTCACCGCATTGTCGCCAAACACGGATGCGACCATCATGATGCTGTAAACAGAACCTGGATTCATTCGAAAAAATGACGTTTTCCCATTCGTGCACCCATGTTCGTCGTTGAGTACACCATCGCAGGCGCTCCTGTCTGTGATGCAGCGTCATGGGTAACCACAGCTGTGGTCTCTGAGCTGATAGTCCATGCTGCTGCAAACGTCGTCGAATTGTTCGTGCAGATGGTTGTCGTCTTGCAAACGTCCCCATCTGTTGACTCAGGGATCGAGAAGTGGCCGCACGATCCGTCACTGCCATGCGGATAAGATCCCTGTCATCTCGACTGCTAGTGATACGAGACAGTTGGGATCCAGCACGGCGTTCCGTATTACCCTCGTGAACCCAGAAATTCCATATTCTGCTAACAGTCATTGGATCTCGACCAACGCGAGCAGCAACGTCGCTAAACGATAAACCGCAATCGCGATAGGCTACAATCCGACCTTTATCAAAGTCGGAAACCTGATGGTACGCATTTCTACTCCTTACACGAGGCATCACAACAACGTTTCACCAGGCAACGTCGGTCAACTGCTGTTTGTGTATGAGAAATCGGTTGGAAACGTTCCTCATGTCAGCACGTTGTAGGTGTCGCCATTGGGGCCAACCTTGTCTGAATGCTCTGAAGAGCTAATCATTTGCATATCACATCATCTTCTTCCTGTTGGTTATATTTCGCGTCTGTAGCACATCATCTTCGCGGTGAAGCAATTTTAATGGCCAGTAGTGTATTACGCAACCTGCTCGGAAATTTCCGTTGAAATGTTAGTACATGTGCAACAATCGTTCCATACCCGACTGTCTCGTTAGTGGTGAGAATCCACATAACTAGTGTATGCTCTTGTGTTAGTCTTCTTTGTGTGCTGTCACAGGTATTGTAGAAGCGTCAGTTTGGGAATTTTTCAAAATGGGATACCTCTTAAACGACTCGCACTAGATTCCTACACCAAACACCACTGACATTCTAATTTACCATACTTTTATTGCGCCGTTCCGTTTAAAAAAGTGTATCTTTGCACAAAAATACACTTTTTAAGTAAATTACAATCTGTTGACTGCCTAACCGTACGAGCCCCTGAATAGCAATCCGTTCTGTGACAACCGCACGTCAACAGCACTTTCCATTTCCGCAGTATTTGTGGTGCAAGTTTTAGGTGACCCTCATTGTATACGGTATGAGAGCACCTAGCGACGTCCAGCAAACTTTACACGGAACTTTACAGACCTTTTTCTCATCGACAATTCCCGAAAAATGATGACAGGAAAGAAGTTTTTCGCTTATTATATTTTCACTGTTCATGCGGGAAAACTTCATCACGAAACATGATGTTTTAATTTATAATTTCTTTACTATCGATTCATTCCCAATGCAGTTTTCAGACTGTATCCACGTATACCACTGATAGTACCTACAAAATTATATAATCGTGCGGCGCATAGCTCAGGAGATGTGACGTCATAAACGTTCAGATGCGAGAAATACTAGCTTTAGCTTAATAGGGATCACAAATCACCTACGTTGCATTCTTATATGGATATGGTGTCTGTTCTTTCGGACATGTCAGAAAGAACAGACACCATATCCATATAAGTATATAGTTCTGGCGACACTGGCCATCACCTTCTTCTGTGCGGATGCACACATATTCCCCGAACTCTTACGGATCTTGGTAAGTATGTCTTCCACTAGTAATGAGTGTGTTGGGGTGGGACACTACGAATGTAGTGTGTGGGCATATAAGGTGGGAATGTGGGTCTCGCGGGAGGCGTGCATGAGATAGTCCCTGCAGTCGCGCTATCCTCTATGCCTTCGGTAGCTCAGATGGATAGAGCGTCTGCCATGTAAGCAGGCGAACCCGGGTTCGAGTCCCGGTCGGTGTACACATTTTCACCTGTCCCCATTGATATATATCAACGCCCGTTAGCAACTGAAGGTATTAATATAATACTAATTACGTTACATTCATCCAGGGCTTCACTATAAGAGCACTTGTAGCAAACTTGAAAGATAATTTCAAAACCTTTTCGAAACTTTTTCTCACTTAGATGCTTAACGTTAAATATTTTACATATTAATTCGTTTGTAAAGCAATCAGATGCGTGAATCCGTTTCATACATGGCTGTTCGATTATTTAATGAATCACGCGTTTACAGGATACTACAGAAAGCATGAAGTCTTTCACCAAGAAGGAAGATGTGAGGAAGGAGGAGTATTAAGATTAAACTTCCCGTGAACGTCGAGACCACTAGAGGAGGATTGCAAGCTGGGAACAAAGAAGTATAGAGGACAGAAACCGAAATTTGTCTATTTTTCTCTGAAAGAAACCGTCCCGGAAGCTTTCTTAGGTGGCTTAGGGAATCCACGGAAAAATCTAAATCCACATGTGAGAACAGGGATATGGGCCGCCGTCGTTCCGGATGCGAGCACAGTGTCTTACCTCTGCACCACCTCACTTGTTACTAACACGAAGACTGGAGAAAATCGAAAATGGCTGCCTGCACGAATGTCAACTACAGATCACGTGTCCATCATGAGGCAGACATTATAAACCAACTGTTGATTCTGATAATAAAAGCTGGCACAACGAAAGGAGAGCGAGAAGGCAAGGCATATGGTTTCAAAAATGGACCAGACGGGAAATAGTGCTATCTCGGGGATATTCTTCGACACTTCACTGGAGAAACTGCCAAAGCAAAATAAGTGGGAAAGCGAAGGTGTCACTGCATCGAAACCACTCACACACTAGGACCTGCTGAAATAAACATTACGGGATAGACTGAATCTGAAAAAAAGGAAGTGTGGGCAGTAGAAGACTCGGTGTTAATAGCAAGGAACGTTGCCTTGAGTTAATTAATGGTAAGAGCAAGCCAGAATCAACAAGCTAGCGCTCTACAGATCGGCAATATTTCGCACCCGCTTCTGGGAGTACAGGTCGTGGTAGCGACAGCGCTCACCTCTAAGAAATTGCGTCATGCAGCGACAGGTGTGGACGTAAGGCCGGTGCTACACTACCAAATTTTCTTTGACAAAGAAATGTGATCAAATATTCGTCATATTTCTATTGACAAAGATATTTGGCGCGGCGCAAATAGGGGTAATTCATTGCCATCAAATTTTCTTTGTCAAAAATATTTGCATAATAGCTCTTCATAATGGCCGACGACGGCTTATTACTGTGCTCTGCAGTTGCCTCTACGACAGCTGCATCGTATTGTACATTTGGAACAGGAGCAGAAGACAAGAAAAAAAGAAACGTACTTGGAGCAAGCTGTGGGTGGGTTATACGGCGAGATGATGAACCATGCAACAATATCTGTTACGGGAGCTGCAAGTCGAGACTTAACGTCGTATGAAAATTACTGGCGAGTGGACGAAAGTACCTTTCAATATGTGCTCAAGAAAGTGGTCCTCCTATTACGAAACTGAACACTCCCATCAGAAATGCTACATCTGTAAAAGACAGACCTATCGTAATTCTGCGATTTTTTGCAACAGCAGAAAGCCACGGGTATTCTAGTTTATGGTGTAGCACTCTAATATCAGAGTGCACATATGACGAAAATAATACTGAAAACGTGTAAAACTACTTATAAAGCACTACACGAGGAATATCTGAAGAAGAGTAATTGTTTAGTCCACAGTACATATTTTCATTTCAAGAGAAGTTGTAGATTTTCTCCTTTATATCCTAGGGGGCACATTCTGGCCGTATTTCAAGGCTAACAGTCTCCGCAGATTATATATATAGCTCTATCTTTTTTTTCTGTGTTAGGGGTGTCGCAAGTTATCCAGTGCTTCATCTGCCTCGTACATTTCTATCAATTTCGTTGTAGAGGCGACGCTCCATATACACTACTGGCCATTAAAATTGCTACACCACGAAGACGACGTGCTACAGACGCGAAATTTAACCAACAGGAATAAGATGCTGTGATATGCAAATGCTCAGCTTTTAAGAGCATTCACTCAAGGTTGGCATCAGTGGCGACACCTACAACGTGCTGACATGAGGAAAGTTTCCAACCGATTTCTCACACACGCAGCAATGGACCGGCGTTGTCTGGTGAAACGTTGTTGTGATGCCTCGTGTAAGGAGGAGAAATGTGTACCATTAGGGTTTCAGACTTTGATAAAGGTCGGATTTTAGCCTATTGCGATTGCGGTTTATCGTATCGCGACATTGCTGCTCGGGTTGGTCGAGATCCAATGACTGTTAGCAGAATAAGTAATCGGTGGGTTCAGGAGGGTAATACGGAACGCCGTGCTGGATCCCAAAGGCCTCGTATCACTAGCAGTCGAGATGATAGGCATCTTTTCCGCATGGCTGTAACGGCTCGTGCAGCCACGTCTCGATCCCTGAATCAACAGATGGGGACGTTTGCAAGACGACAACCATCTGCACGAACAGTTCGACGACGTTTGCAGCAGCATGGACTACCAGCTCGGAGACCATGCCTGCGGTTACCCTTGACGCTGCATCACAGACAGGAGCGCCTGCGATGGTGTACTCAACGACGAACCTGGGGGCACGAATGGCAAAACGTCATTTTTTCGAATGAATCCAGGTTCTGTTTACAGCATCGTGATGGTCTCATCCGTGTTTGACGACATCGCGGTGAACGCACATTGGAAGCGTGTATTCGTCATCGCCATACTGGCGTATCATCCTTCGTGATGGTATGGGGTGCCATTGGTTACACGTCTCGGTAACCTCTTGTTCGGATTGTGGTACTTTGAACAGTGGAGGTTAAATTTCAGATGTGTTACGACCCGTTGCTCTACCCTTCATTCGATCTCTGCGAAACCCTACATTTCAGCAGGATAATGCACGACCGCATATTGCAGGTCCTGTACGGTCCTTTCTGGATACAGAAAATGTTCGACTGCTGCCCTGGCCAGCACATTCTTCAGATCTCTCACCAATTGAAAACGTCTGGTCAATGGTGGCCGAGCAACTGGCTCATCACAATACCCCAGTCACTACTCTTGATGAACTGTGGTATCGTGTTGTGGCTGCATGAGCAGCTGTATCTGTACACGCCATCCAGGCTCTGTTTGACTCAATGCCCAGGCGTATCAAGGCCGTTATTACGGCCAGAGGTGGTTGTTCTGGGTACTGATTTCTCAGGTTCTATGCACCCAAATTGCGTGAAAATGTAATCACATGTCAGTTCTAGTATAATATATTTGTCCAATGAATACCCGTTTATCATCTGCATTTCTTCTTGGTGTAGCAATTTTAAGGGCCAGTAGTGTAGATTTCTGAAGTCACATTGATATACATCAGATGTCCACTGCAACGATGCTAGCGCTCCGAGCTGTTAAAATTCTGCATGCAATAAACAGACGGCAGTCACTTTGTACTATCAAATCGAAGCTGAGACGCTAGATTTGATCCAAGAAAATTTGACCAATGCCTAACTTTGACAAAGTTATTTATTACACTTTCTAAAAGAAAATTTCTTAGCATAATACCAGCCTAAGAATGTGTCCATTAATTACGTGAGGATTGTTTTTTAAAATTTGGACAGTCCCTCCTCCCTTTGTGAGATTTGGTGAGATGTAGTGGACCCCCTCTCCCTCACGTGAGGTTTTCTCCGTCGTCAGGTAAAACTACCTAAACATGCTAAACATGAAATTTTGTAATTTTGTCTTAAGCACCGAGTAAAACTAATAAAAATATGTTTTATTGAGAAGGTGTATCAAACGGTGTTTTTACCATATGTTAAAAACACTGTTTTAAAATGCCAACCCTAAAGCTACACGAAAACGGTATTAAAACAGACTTTTTATTCATATATTACAAGCATTAAATGTCATTGAACCCTTACTTACTTTGAACTGTATCATTATATAGCTTTTCAAACTCTTGATGTATATGATTACTAAGAGATTTCTTGATTAACTTCAACTTACCTTCCTCACATAAGCGATTAACTTCTTGCTGGCATGTGTGCTTCGGTTTTTCGGCACGCCACTTAACATAGGCACTGTAAAAATTTTGATACAAACTAATGTCGAACACAATACCATCGGCTTCATATACGTTGCAGAGTATCACGAGTGACTCAGTGACTGACATGCAGTGATGTCAATAGGCATGGCAGGGAACTCTCCGAATGAAATCTGACACTTGTGCGGCACTTGTTTCAGATTGAGAAATCCCAGGCATATAAATGTGTAAGTCATTCATTACAGTTCAGGTGGGCCATAAAGCAGGGGGCACTGTAATTTCGTCTATGCTCGGGATTAATTTTGTAATTGATATACACCCACTTCAAATGAGATTTGGTGAAATTTTTCTAAATACCTCCCCCCCCCCTCATTTAGAGCTCACGTAATTAAGGGATGCCTCCTAAGATCTGTCCATCAGTGATAGTGGTTTTCTAAAATAGAGACACCAGTGGTAGTTTCATAACGTCTAATAAACAAGTAAATGATCTAGCAGCCAATTAAAGATATGGAACCCTAATGTAATATGTCAGAACCACTGATTAAACATGTAAAATTTAAAACTTTTCCAGTGCTTAGATTGTTCCATGAAATATCAGGCGAACACAGAAAATTCGAGGATGAAGTTTGTTGATACATTTAGATTCATGGCTTCAACACTTGACAGACTTTCATCAGATTTGAAAAAGAGTCAAATGACGAATATTAAAAAGTTTTTTCTGGAAAATCTAGTCAATCTAGTAATGAAGGAAGATGTCTGTCCCTATGACTACATGCATAGTTGGAAGAAATTTGAAGAAACATAGTTTCTATACAGATAAGAATCTTATAATAAACTGAATGACTGTGAAAGAAGCGATGAAGATTACAAACACACAAAATTAGTTTGGAAAAAATTTTATATAAAAAATCTTGGTAAATATGTGATCTATACGTAAAACTGATGTTTCTGATTTTTTTGAAAGGTTAGAAAAACTTTCATAAAAGTATACGATTTGAATGCAACTTGGGGTATTACTGCACCTGGTTTATCTTAGGATGGAATGATAAAAATGACTGGACAAGCACTAGAATTATGTCGATCCTCTTCTAATGGTAGAAAAAGTAACAAGAAGTCATGTAACCCAGTGGTGTAAAAGTGTGTGAAGTAAGTAAGAAATATATCAAAGATTATGACACAAAAAGATATAAAATTAGTGAGCATACTTAGATACAAACAATCTGTATGCCCATGCTATGAGTCAATATTTATTGTATGCTAGATTTGACTGGGTTAACCCAGGATCTTCTGATTGGAGAAAAAAGAAAAAAGTGAGATATCAGGTACTTCTGGAATTGGATTCATATTTGAAGCTGATCTAGAATATCCTAGAGAAGCGCATGATTTACGTAAAAGATGTAACATTAGTTCCCAAAAATAAAATTTTGCCTGGAACTAAAGAAAGTTAGTTGTTGACTGCTCTAGGTGACACAGATAATTACGTCATTCACTATAGAAATCTGAAGCAGTATCTGTCTCTAGGACTGAAGATAACAAAAATACACAGAGTTTTAAAATTTAAACAATCTGACTGATTGAAACAATATATATATATATATATATATATATATATATATATATATATATATATATATGTATTTGAATTCAGAATTGAGGATGAAAGCAAAGAACAACATTGATGAATCATTCAGTATTTAAAGAAAAGGTGGAACATATTAACAACATAGTGGATATAAAATTAGTTTCAGGTGGAGACTTGTGGCAAAGCCAAGCTTCAAAGGAAGAACAACATTTCATGAAAATCTTCCTGTGATTTGCATGAATAAAACTAAACTTATGTTTAATAAAGCAGTTTACATTGTTATGAGTACACTTGACTTATGTAAAGAACTGATGTATCAATTCGCTATAGCGGTATGAAACCCAAATAAGGTGAAAATATTGAACTTTGCTGTGGAGATACGAACAGTTATATCTGCAACACATAGACAGAAGTTTTACATGAAGACATGAAATTAATGATTGATAATTTTGGTACTAGTGACTATCCAACATATAATATATACAATATTCCATAAGTAAACAGACAAGTTGTAGGAAAAATGAAAGATGGTTTTAATGGAAAGATAACAGAAGAATTTTGTGGTTTGAGAGCACAGATGTATGCTTATAAAGTTGGCAACAAAGAGGAAAAAAAATCTAAAGGAATCAAGAAATATGTTTTTACAAATAAAATAAAGTAGGAGATTATAAAGATTGTTTGTTTAATAATACTGAACAATACAAAAAATGAATTTAATACGAAGCATCAAACAAGAAATTTATTCAGTCAAGGTAGATAAAAAACTATTGAGCCCTCATGATGCTAAAACATACACTTTGGAAAACAAGATAGATAGATAGATGCATTGCAATATGGACAGTATGCACTGTTGCTGTAATCTTCTTCTTCATCATTATCAAAGTCAAAATCTGGGATCTCCTCTTCTTCATCATCTTTAAAAAGTGAAAAAGTGAACTTCAGGTTTATTACATATCATTTCTGTAATTACTGCAACTGTATAAATTCTTTCAGTTTTTGTTGTTGTTTCCTGAGATTTATATTTATAAAATTTAAATTTCATTAATAAAATTTTGTATTACAGATGGAGCCCCTACTCAGGAAGCTCAATAATGTAAGTATTCCTGGTTTGCTAATGAAATTAGTGTGCTATAAGTAAATGTTTTATATAACATTACTGGATATAAATATTTTAATACTTGATGTGGAGAAAAACTTTGTGTGGAACTTAGTAATGAGTTTAAGGTTCTTTCACCAGACAGGTACTTGAAATTAATAACTAGTTGGTATTTTCATTTTTTTCAGGATGGCTAGGTTCAATTGAGATACAATACATTTTAAAAAATGAAGAGTATTAATAATGAATTATACAATGAGGAATTTTTAGTTTAATTGACTTTTTGTTTGTGTTATTATTATTATCATTATTATTATTATTATTATTATTATTACTCACACTCGTTGTGCACTAGCGTCCAAGTGCACTCAATGTTCCCACTTACTACTGACATAAAGGAATATATAAAATAAACCTCAAATTGGTCATTTCCCTGCTTATTTACTTTTTTGTTGTTCTTAAATTGATGTAAATAAGCTGAAAGAAAGTAAAGATTGAGATGAATGAGTTGAAAGAAAATTGGGAAGTAGATACAATTTGTAGGTTCAGGCTCATTTTATTGTAAAAAAAAATAAATATTTCTTATAAATATACTAAGAAAAGAAAGTCTATCTCAATTTTTCCTTAAAATGTTTAAGTGCGATCTTTATTTTTTCTTATAATAAAATGAGCCTAAACCTACAAATTGCATCTATATATACTCACTATCTAGCGCTCTAGTATATATATAAAACCACACGTGTATTAGAATGCAATGAGGATTCAAAATTTCAAAGTACTCGCTGAAGAACATCCGTATTTTAAGATTTGAAGCAAGCGAACATGGGATTTTTGCTAAAAAAGTATCTTCGTCATTCTTATTAACGTTTAAATAGACCCAAAGCGAGGTAGACGCCACAGCGACGAGTAATTTAGTGTAAAACACATGGGGCTGCGTATGTCGGGAAATACCTTAAAACTGGATGAAAAATGTTGGACATGTGAAATTCGATGACGTACCTCACCCCACGTCCAGCGGATGGCCTTGTCAGTCCTACACACGTCGGTAGGCGCAGTACTGTACATTGCTGCACAATGGTGCAAATTTCGAACAGCTTTTGCAGATGTGATATGTTGTAAATGTCGAACTTACAAAATTACCGACCTTGCTGCAACCAAGAAAAAGCTATTCTTGTTCTGTGTTTCTTCCATTTTCCCCTTCCTTTTTGTTTACAGACATTATATAGTAAAGGAGACGTGGGCCATTTGCTGGTAACGACGAGATTAGGAAGCTTATATTCATTTTCTTGCGACACAATACGGCAAGTTTTTGTTGTACTATACTTCGCAATAAACCAGTGGGGATCGCGAGACCGGCAAATAAGATAAGATATCTGGCTAAATGCATACACACAACTGTCTAACGCAATGAAAAAATACTGCTCGCTAGCAGTAAGACTCGAGTCCTGAACCCCACGCACTAAAGTCGCTGACGTAGGCATGGAGCCATACCGTCGCGAATACTTGGTTTGGGTTGACGTGATCAGGTTCGATAGACTAACAGGCTCAACCTCTCCACGTCATCTGACGAAGTTAAAGTACGTTTACACCTGGGATTTGTATCGTCACAAGTGTGTGCGACGTGTATACGCGTCTTCAGGAAACGTATCGTGACGTGTATGAGCTCGCTACGTACGAGTCATACATGTATGTTCGTTCGTTTGCACCTGCTAATTTGTATCAGTGCGTTTGGTGGTGCAGAGCTGCTCGAAGTTTGTGATGGCTTTGCAGAATTGTGTGGAAGACTACAGATTTTTATATGCTGGTGTGCTTGCTCTTTTTGATGGAGAGAGGAAAGAAAGGCAGAGGAATCGCAGGTGGTGGCAACGAGAGTTTCTTCGTAGACGCGCTACCATGGAGGTTATACAATGCTCGTTCAAGAATTAACTCTTTTAAGATGGGACCTGTTTCAAAATTTATGTTAGGATGAGCATTGATTTCGGTAGTTTGCTGTCTCTTGTGGCTCCTCTTCTGTCTTGAACCAAGACAAACTGTTGGGAAGTGATTCCATCACAGGATCAGTTGGCAGTGACCCTCAGATTTTTGGTCACTGAGGATTCCTTTTTGAACTTTAATGTACCTGCATAGAACATCAAAAAGCTCAATATGCAATATTAATCGGGTTTGCGAGGCCATTGTACTAGTTTTATCTCAGGAAGTGAAGGTAGGGCAGATGTTACTAAATTCTTAATTTGTAAAAATATATAATAATAATAATATAACAATATATACTATGTTGTACAATTCTTTAACTTACTCTTATTAATTTTTGTACACCTGCCACACATATCTTGCCCCAAAAATTCCCCAAATTTTGCTAACAATGAGATACTTTTTAGTGCTTTAAAACGAATGGATCACTTCAGTCAGTAATACAGTATCAAATTTCTGAAAACACTTTCGTGATAGTAAACATATCAAACATTATTAATTTGTATTTCATTTTTTTCAATCTCATTGAAACACAAAACTCGTGGACAGCAGTTAGCGTTAGTAGAAAATAGAATTATATTGGAGGAAAACCGTAAGAATTCTGAAATTTGCATATTAGGTAGACTGCAGTTTGTCGCTGGGTATAGCAAAGACGAGCAAGACAGTCGTTGTATCACTTTTATATGTTTCCGTTTCATTTCAGTTAATCCAGTGAGCTACTATACAAAAACTTTGATGTTAAACTATGTAAGTTTAAGAATATAACGTAACCTATACATTACTGTCAGTCACCACATTCATCAATTCTTCATTTGCCTCCTCGAAACATTTGTATATTCTATTTTTGAAAGTGGACATTTTTCTCGTATGGTCATTTTCAAACAAAAATCTTAATTTGTTGGTAACTAATTCTCCTAAATGGGTAAATTGGTCCAGTTTCCTGTAGCTAAAATTTCTCCTGCCTTCTTTAATACTTGTATCAAACCTTCTCTGTCTTCTTCCACTTGCTTTCTTGATGTTTTGCGGCCACTTGAACAACCGCTTCGCTGGGATTTTGAGTTGCACATGCACTGCCACTTACACCCGCAATTTCCTGGTCCTCTGTGCTGTCAAGTGGATCTGTTTCAACTTCCACAATTTCTTCAAAAGTAACTTTATCCACCCCACGATCCTCAAAAGGGAAAATAATTTCTTTTCATTCTTCTGCGGGTGAGACTTCGATGATCTTTCAAATATATTACACATTTCTAAGGCAAAGTGAGCTATACATTACATACATCATAATCAACAGATCTTAAAGCATTCTTTTTTTGGGAGAGTCCATACGCATATGAAATTTAAGTGACAGTTTCCTTTCCGGCTTCCTGCTAGTGAAAAGGAGTGGTTGAAAATTGCCAAAGTGTAAGAAGAATTATGGAATTTCCCCAGGTACTTGGAATCTGTAGATTGGAGGCGCAATGGGATTGTGGCACCACCCAGTAGTGAAACAGTGTATTTTAATTATGAAGAGCGCTTCAGCATCGTTTTGCTAGTGATTGCTGACACTAATTATAAAATAATTTATGCTGATGTTGGCACACAAGGGCGGATTTCAGATGGTGGTGTGCTTAAAGACACACATTTTACAGTATGCCAGAGAACAAAACGCTACATATACCACCAAGGGCTCCTCTTCCTGGCAGAAATAAACCTGTTCCGTAACCCTCCATGGCAGACGAAGCCTTTCCAGTTCTGCAAGATAGTTGGCAACATACTTATAAGAATAGACTGTTTAGAGCAAGAGGAGTTATTGAAAATGTGTTTGGTATTGTAAGCTCTGTTTTCAGAGTTTTGAGGATACAAATGCTGCTGAGTCCACAAAAAGCTGTGGTGGTGACACTGGCTTATGGATTTATTCACAATTTCCTTCAAAACAGTAACGCTCAAACGTATGTACCACCAGGAACATACGATAGCGAGGGAGATGAAGGGAACTTAATACCTGGGTCTTGAAGGAAGATTCCTAGTTTGATGGAACCACTGCCCAGGACTGGTAGAAGAACGTCATTGTTAAATGATAAAGGAAAGAATATGCTGATTTTTCCTGCAGTATTCAGGGCAGTACGGAAAATAATTTCTTTATGTAATGCAATTATTGTAATATTTATAATTATTTAATATTGTACTAATGTAACATGGTGGCAATATCATGTAAAATGCAAAATACTGTAACAAATTTACTCACTGATACAACATCGTGAGGGCTCGAATGAGAGAGTGGTTTGTAACTGTCCTTCAGGAAATGAAGGCTTTCAAATGAGGACTAAGTGAAGTGTTACACACTACTAGCACTGCTGCCAGTTCTTCTGCTACTTTTTCGCTTAGCCAGCTCCCAACTGTACTGACTTTTATGTTATGTCATTTATCTTTGCACCATTTCCTAGACACATTAAATTATTTTGCAATCTCTTCTCATTTGTCAAAACTTTTTTGGGAATTTTAGAGTCCATGGACTTCACATCCAAAATGTCGAAATGTAAGAACGTTGTTTCAATAAAATGAAGAGTGTTCTGTTTCATCCAGCAGTTCAGCTCAGCTGAAGACTAATTTCCAAAATCAATACGAAGAATGCTTCATTCACAAAGGGCGCAGGCCGAACACAGGAAGAACGTAGATACAGTAACCATTGGTATAACAGTTGTAAATTGTCATAGCTGTGTTGCGAAAGTACCACAGCTCTAGGCGCTAATAGAAAGCACTGATGCTCAAATCGTTATAGGCACTGAAAGCTGGCTAAAGCCGGATATAAGCTCAGCCGAAATTTTTGTGATGAACCCAACGGCGTTCCGAAAGGATAGGATAACACGGTTGACGGTGGCGTGTTTGTTGCTGTTAGAAGTAGTTTGACTTGTCGCGAAATTGAAGTAGATTCTTCCTGTGAGTTTGTATGGGCAGAAGTCATTGTTGGCAACCGGAATAAAATAATAATTTGATCCTTTTACCGACCTCCCAATTCAGATGATACAGTTGCTGAAAGTTTCACAGATACTAGAGCAGGCGATTTGCAATTTTTAAAGGATAGTTGGTACGTACTGACAATGCAAACCGAGTTGGGCGGGAATTTCTCAGACATCATATAGACAAATTATCCGTGTATATGAGCCGAGCCGAGATGTGTATACACTTGGTGGTCGTCTTCATCAACAAATGCTCAAGTTAGCATCGAGTCAAATAACAGCACCAGGACTCAATGGACCGTTAGTTAACAATAATTTGAAGATTACGTGTTACTGGCTGGATGTTAATGCCTGCGTCTGAACTTCACGGACACTCACACATGACACTATGCAGATAAAAGTAATTTTCACTAATTGATGTTCGTCATTCGTGTGAGTTTCTCACTTCCGAATCCAGAACCACTTATGTTTTTAATTTTTTAGTGATAAACTCAGCCGCCGAGAGCGTCGAAGCTGACGTCAACCGGAGGGAGGAAAGGAAAGGTTTGAGTAGCGTCTAAATGAGGAAGGTCCAGAGGATCTTTCTCAAATGGAGGTTTACACTGTGCCACTAAATCACCAGATTTGTATCTACATCAACATCATTACTGTTTACAATTCATACTTAAGTATTTGGCGGACAGTTCACAGATTAACTTCCATGTTTCAAGGCAATCCATTCTCAAATGGCACATGGGAAAAAGCAATCTGATGTCTTCCATCAGTCCTATCTGCTTAAGGACAATAGCGTAACTAATAGCAAATGGGCGGGGCGGTGGGGGGGTGGGGGGGGGGTGGGGGGGTGGGGGGTGGGGGGGGGGGAATGGGTCCGCATCAACTACCGGCTTCGTGGGTGTGACGAGACATTCGAGACATTCTGTGGCACGAGTTGTAAAAAAATTTCAACTGTCGTTTCATTCCTGACACTCATGGGAGCGAATGTGCAACTAGAGAGCTTATGGATTTGCTGTTACAGAGTCTAGCAATCTCATTGAAACCTCAGTGGTGGAACTTTCCACGATCTTAAAAAGCATAGCTGACAATTACAACGAGATTTTTTGGGTTGGCATCCTTGCAGAAACTTAACGGCTAAGAATGTTTCCGCAAGCTGCGAAAGTTCCAAGAGAAGAGTTTCTTGGTCCGACATGTTTACGATTCTTAGGGTTTGTAGCTGAATATGAATTTTTTGAATCTCTTCCAAATCTCATTTTCGCGTTAAGATTTTTCTTGACTTTGTGCGTTTCAGTAGCGCCATGTGATAGGGGTTTTTTAAACCGTACACTAATTAAGAATCATTTTAAGTCCACTGTGAGGCAAACTCGACACGGTAGTTTGGCAATTTTATCAGTTCAAAATAATGTTGCCGAAGACTGGATTTTGATGGTGTAATTTCAAAATTTGCAGCAGAAAAATTTAAAGCGAATAGCTTCTAAGCTGCATATTAAAATCACTTACCACTAAGAAGATCTTTGGTTGTTTGTGCTGCTTCATTAATAATCAATTAAGCTGTGTCATTTATAAAATTGCGTTTTCCTTATTTGTTTCCATTCGTGAAAAGTGTTAAGAAGAGTAAACATTATATCTTGCTTACTTGACCATCGCTATCAAAAAATTACTTCCTCCCAGAAAACTATTTCATGTCTTTGTAGGGATGTTGGGGGGAACGGGAATGATATGTCAAAACGCCGAAAGGGTGCCAAACTACCCAGCTACGCCACAGTACTCCAGAAGAGGAAGAACAAGTGTATTATTATACGTGATCTCTGTAGTAGACTTTTTGCATCTTCTAAGCGTTCTGCCAACAAAACGCAGACTTTGGTTCGCCTTTACCACAACATTTGTACTGAATTATTCCAATTTAAATTGTTCATAATTATAAAGCATGGGCATTTAGTTGACTTTGCAACCTTTGAATTTGTATGATTTATCGCGTGACTGAAATTTAACGAAATCTTTTTGGTACTCATATACAGGATCATACATTTTCCTTATTCACCGTCAATAGTCACTTTTATACCCTGCAAATATCTTATCCAAATAACTTTGCAGTTCATGTTGACCTTCTGATGACTGTACTAGACGATAAACTTCAGCGTCATCTGCAAACAATCTGAGAAGGTTTTTCCGATTGTCTCCTTAATGGTTTATAAAGATTAAGAGCAACAGAGGCCCTACAACACATCCTTTGGGAACTCTCAGATATCACTTCGGTTTCACTACATGATTTCCCCTCATGGTCATAACGGTCTTGTGAGTACAGACTTAACATGGAGGGAGCTTGCATAGCAGCTGATTTTGCTGCACTTAATGTTATGGTACTTCAGAGAAAATTTTTCACTAGGTTGTGAAGCTTTCTCTTCAACGTACTAAATGGTAACAATAGACTGAATCTATTAAAATACTAAATATGGGGGATGTAGCCTTGAATCTGCATCTACATTTGCAAACCACTACTGGATCCTCTACGTTATCCAATGTTCTTTGCAATAATTTTCTCCCAGATTCAATCGTGTCTGCTGATTCTTTTAGATTTTTACCGGTAATTACTTAAACATCCATCTTCCACTCGGGGAAGAAAAATTCCACCGTGATTTCTATCACTACTCGAAATGGGCTGAAGCTGTTCCTCTATCGACGTACACCGATCCCGAGACAAAATTTTCCAACACTTTCCCTCGTACAGAAATTCACGCAGAAAACTATTTTTCCCCTGTGCTGCAACTCTTTCTTAATTATACCTTTACCTATCACTTCGTAAAAATCCCACAGTACAGCTACAAATGTTGTTTTTGCGGTCTTCAGTCTGAGGACTGGTTCGATGCAGTTCTCCACGCTAGTCTATTCTGTGCGAGACTCCTCATCTCCGAATAACTACTGCAACCTATATCGTTTTGAACCTGCTTACTGTATTCATCTCATGGTCTCACTCCACAATTTTTTTCCCCCACGCTTTGACCCAGTTCTAAATTGGTGATACCTTGATGGCTCTTACTGGATCATATCAGCCGATCCCTTCCGTCAGTCAAGTTATGCCACAAATTTCTTTTCTCCCCAGTTCTGTTCAGTACCTTCTCATTGGTTACATAATGTACCCCCTTCATTGAGTAAATGACGGCAGTTGCTTCTTGCACTTAAAACAGCTCCTCACATCGTCTCTACACGTCACCAATGGTGACATTACTGGTTTGATGATGGTCTGTATACGGCTGAAGCTGGTTACCGTACCATGAAACTAAAAACCATTTGCGATCTGTATTGATTGTTTTTGTGACATTACGATACACTATCACTGATATTGCAATTACGAGTTCAAAATTTATTAGGATTTCAGTGCCCCCGAGCAATTCAACCCGAAAAAAAGACATATTGTGAACTCGACCGTGCAGGAACACACAGCCACACCACCAACTTCGGTTTCCTTGTAGGAAAATAAGTATCCAAGGGGACAGTACAACGACGTCAGGAGCACCACAGACTGACAGCACGGCTAGCACAGTCACGGCTTTTCTCGGCGGGGTAACAGAGGGAACCGCGCCGACTCAGTACCTGACGTCAACACTGGACACACGACTCCCAACGCAGCATCTTTTCAGATTTCTGTACACAGAATTACGATGAATTATCCGTGTGTAGAGGATTCGAGGACATCGAACATTGCCAGATTGCATCCGTCGTCGTCATATGGTCCAAGCACTTGGCTTGATGGCGTAAGATACCATTAGGTGTACAACGCCGTCACGTCTGATTTGTTTATAATTTGGCCCTGCGTTAGAGCTTTCTGTGACGTCACCTTTCAACAAGATAGTGCAAGACCGTATGTTGCTCGTCCTGTCCAGCCGTAGTTAGATACAAAAATGAAATTGTCATAAGACATTATTGGCCAGGAGACCCCCAACTGGGGTTGTTGGGCTGCTTACAGCCAAACTTCCAGATGTCTGACACTCAGATCGGTACCATATGTTATATTAGTTCATGTTGTGTACTGTCGTCCAGTAGAATATGCGTAAACGGCAATTAAAGGTAACACTACAAGTACGAAGCACAGGAAAGGCGTGTCTGTGAATGATAGTACTGCAGAGCTTGCGTGGGTAAGTTGGTAGAGCCTGAGGTATCGTGTCAAAAGTCCCCATTTTCAAACCCCACAGATGACAATTTTTTTTAACTGTTCACACGTGAAACAGTTATATGGGAGAACATTCTCTTTAAATGTAAATGTACTTTTCCGAGTTTGTAGCAATGGTCTTTTGGCAGTCTGTTTCGCAGTCTGCATAGTTGGAAATAGCAAATCTGTAGAGTACATTTGTATAGATAGGGGTCGTGTTCTGACTGACATGTGGGGTGTGAACACAGGACCCTTAGTACAACGCTCTACCAACTTCCCTACGGAAGCTACACATATTAGTTACACACAGTTATGCTTTTCCTGAACTCCGTACTTCTGGTGTTACTTTTAATGGACGTTTACGCCCGTTCTTCTGGACGACAGCACATAGTACGAACTAAATCGGAGATTTGGTTGATACTCTGTCGACATACAACGTATGGTAGCAATCTGAGTGTCTGACATCTGGAGGTTTGGGTGTTGGTTGAAGTGTTTTAATTTGACACCACTTCAGTGACTTGCACATCGATGTTGATGAAGTGATTATGACGACAGCACAACACCCAGTCCCCAAGTGGATAAAATCTCCCAGTCGGCAATCGAACCCGGACCTCCCACTTGGCAGACAAGTGCGCTGACCACTTTTTCATTCTTTTTTTGTTTCTTCCTTTTTCTATTTTTTTAAATCTGTTCTTGAAGTGCCAGACCGAGACTCGAGCTCAAAACCTTTGCCTTTCATGGGAAAGTGCTCTACCAAACGTTTTTTTATCACCTCAGCAAGAAATAAAATTTAATCACATGTACTTCCTGCGTCTAACACAAATGTGAACCCAGAAAAATCTAAGAACATATAAGCGTGAAAATTGCTGCAGCTATAGCCCTTAAACAACGACCACAAAGGGAATCAAAATAATGATGAAAAACAATGCTACACGCCATCACATGTGCGCTTTCCATCTGCGGACAAAGTTTATTGATATCAAGTCGATAAACTTTTTGCCTCGTATCAAAGTCCATGCCTGGAACTCCCCAGTTGTGAGAGGGTTTAGGAAGACGCTGCGCAAATAATTTTTGAAGAGCTATTGATAGTGAGGACTGTGCTCAGGTGTGCTATGACTACCTTAAGAGATGTTGACAACACTCAAGAACCATCTTCTCATCACCGCGGAATGAGTAGTAAATAGACCTGTCTTCAAACTATGTGAGAGTATGAGTTTTTTTCGGTCTGGAAGTAGGTAACGTCCGGGAATAGGAGGAGTTCGAGGTCAGCTGTGTGAGGTGGGGCGCGAAGGTAATATGGGAGGATCTTCTGTAACAGCAGCCATACGTAAAACGCTGTTCCACATGTTAAATGTTGTTCATCGGTGTCCAGGAGGTGGAAATCCTTGCAGAGCGGAGAATCCGTCGATAGTGTGCAGCCTGTATCTTGTCACGTATTTCCGGCTGCCTAAATGGTACCACATTGCTCGTACCCAAGTAGGCGGGAAGGACTCTTGGATTGCTCTCCACACCACCGGCCATAGTGTGGCTGGGGTTTTATTTTCAATTACATTGCGAGGCCAGGATCTCAGCAGCAAACGATAGATGTCTCTCACCATTGGTGCACGAGTGGTGGGGAGATCGGTGTGCATATAAATATATTCGAGTGTGAATGCCCAGAAGTGTGAAAGAGAGGTTGTGACGTGCGCAGTCATAAGAGTAGCACGACGGATGCCAGTAGTATCAGTTCTCCTAAGAGATTGACCATAAGTGAAATAATTATGTTGATGGATCCACAGTCTTGCCATTGTGCAAAAATATAGGGCTGCAGTCCTCACTCATGCGTTTATGAGTCCCAGTCCACCATCATGCAGAGGGAGGGTGATGGTGTTGTAGCAGACTTTAAATATGAATCCAGCAGTAAGTAATATCCAGACTCTGCCTGCAGTGTGCGTGCCATCACTGTCGATAGTGGGAGGAGAGCCATGTGTATCAACTTTTCAACCACGTGAAGGTTAATATACTCGACAAACTGCAGGAGGTCCATGTGTTGTAGTAGGTTCTGGCAGACTTCTGTACGTATCTCCTGCAATAGACGTCTGTAGTTCGTGGCAGCCAAGCAATGCGTGTCCCTTGTAAATGTATTGACCAACTAACTGATCACATCCGCCTTTGAGAGGGGCGCAGTCCTCCTGGAGTCCCCTTCCACTATGCATCGCCGCTGACTTAGCTACATTCATGTGGCTTCTCGTCACCAACCCACAACACTTCATCCATTCAAGCACGGAGCAACAGGAGAAGGTCATCAGCATACGCTCTGCAGTGAAAAGTGTGTCCCTTGAAAGTAATCCCTGTACGTCTCCGTTTCAGCCTTCCTAATAGTGGTTCCAGTGCGATCACGTAAAAAATCATGGAGAGTTGGCAACCTTGCGAACCGAATGCCGGATTGGCAAAGGGACCCAACGTACGTCCATTTACCAGTGCATAGGATAATGCTACACATAAGAGGTGCAAAACTGCATCGAGGAAGTCATGTGGAAAGCCTGCGCTGGCTAGAACTGACGTAAGAAACTTTTTGCGCTCTTTATCAAAAGTGTGTTCAAACCACGGAACTGTAGAATCGGACACATCGGTGCAGAGTCGCTGATTGTTGCCGTGGCCAGCACATTCTCCAGATTTCTTAACCACAGAAGACATCTTGTTATGAGTTTCTGAGAGAAGCGCGTTACCACTACAGGTGATTGGAACAGACTTGATGCAGCATGGAATAACGTGCTCGAACTGTTATCCAAACTTAGCTGGACTCAATGTCCAATTGGGTTAGTCATTTTTGCTGCCAGAGGTAAAAGCTCTAAGTAGTAAATGTTGCACCCTCTATACCACAAGATCTTCTTCCTGCATTATTCATGTTGTAAGTAATATTTCATTATTTGCTGTTCTTCTTAGCGTTGCCACTTTAGTGGCCAGCAGTGTATTAAAACTATGGACCACGCTACAGAAGTTTGCTATCATCTTTTTAGTCGAATACTACCGGAGTCTTTGTTTTTGTTATGGAAGTGTTGTCTTGTTTGATCCGGAGGTTACTTTGTAGTTTGTCTTTAAGCATTATGTAGACTGTTTTGTCGGCTGATATGTTTAGTTTATCGTTGTTACACTAATTGTTTGCCTGTTCTATGTTTGGTTTACTTTCTAGGTGTGCTCTTGAAACGAACATTACTGTCAGCGTAGATCGTCTGCTTAAGCAATGACTACATTGGAATGTTCACTTCCGTCTCCAGTTCTACTACCGGTCCAGGGCAATATCTCAAAATATTGGCTCTACATGAAGGCCAGACTTTTGGGCTATTGCCTCTGGACGACTACAACTGGTAGAGCGAAGTGAACACACCAGTGGTTTGATTGTTTATGCAGAAGATTTTCATAGATAGTAGCGCTCCTCTAAAGAGCGCACCTAGAAAGTAAATTAAACGCAGCATTACAACAGGTAAACAATTGGTGTAAAGAATATAAATTAAACAAAGCAGCCAACAAAACAGCCTCCAGAATGCTGGAAGGCAAACTGCAAAGGAACCCTGTGATCAAACTGGGCAACTGAGTAGGCTTTCCTGGAGTAATAATTTCTGCTAGTCTCCTCGGGTTTGCTGCCGGATCGATTCATGCTGATTTTAGGGGTAGCCAACAAACCCGAGGAGACTAGCAATTTAGACAATACTTACATCACACATAGTAGAAAAACATGATACCTTGACATATATTTTAGGATTCACCAAAAAACTCGAGAACACTACAAATTTCCATAACAAGCAGTATAAGAACTACCATACCTTCACATATGCAGTGATGAAGGTTAAACATTCATAAGCACACACAGTGTCCAACGAGACTGAACGAGAGTTATACAAACTAGCCAGGGTAATCACTGAATACTTTAGATTAGCACTTGTCACATTGTGGTCGTATCACTATGTTATCTTTCAGTCGATCATATGCTTTGCAACCAGTACATGGCACACGGCCTGAGCTTTGTTACTGACATAACAGCTCGTGTGGTCTTGAGAATCTACCCGATAGACTACACCACCAAATACCAGCCCACAGCGTATTGGCTCAATTTGCAAACACTGGACAAGATAACCACCATAGCAGAGGAAGAAAGAAAAGGCAAACGTCGCTTAAAGAGATGGCGATCAGGCAGCTGGTATGGGGAATTGGATAGTAGTAATAATGGCACTAGAGTTTATCCTTTATCCGCTAACATTAGGAAATGGTTAGGAGTGTGACATGGAGAACACGGCAGAGGCATGGTCCATTTCTTGACTGGATATGGGCCTTACCCAATGCATTTACACCGCATACACCTCAACGGAGGGGAAGGATGTACTTGACTGGAGGGATATGCCCCAGACCACGTCGAAATGCACTGCGCACTTCACATACAGGGCAGATTGATATCTGGGGCACACATACAAGGACTTAGACATTGCGATTAGAGGCTAAACAACATGGAAAGAAATCGATCGGCAGACCCGATCTGCAAGATCCTGCACCTACAGTTCACGAAAGAACGACAAAATGGTCCTGTCTTAAGTCCCAGAAAGAACAAACAATTAACATGAGTGACATCTCAGAGGAAGATGGCGAAACTGGCTTAAGCAACAATACAGGGGGTGATGACGATAACCTCCACTACCACATCACCTAGTAGAGAGGCCGCCGCGTGGAGTGGCTGCGAGGTTTGAGGCGCCATGTCACGGATTGTGCGGCCCTCCCGTCGGAGGTTCGAGTCCTCCCTCGGGCATGGGTGTGTGTGTTGTTCTTAGCATAAGTTAGTTAAAGTAGTGTGTAAGCATAGGGACCGATGACCTCAGTAGTTTGGTCCCTTAGGAATTTACACACATTTGAACATTTTTGAGAAGTCATTGCAGGTTACTACTGTATCTGGTGACCTAAAACCTATGTGCCAAGTTATCCCTCGCCCCCCCCCCCCCTCCCAGTCTGCTGGTTTTTTTCACACGAATCTACAAGAAACCTCTAATCTTATCCTATAGTCTTTAAGCTCCCTTAAAACAATTTGTTATAGGTCCTTGCACGACAGTGCGTAGTACTAACATATTCCAAAAAGCCCGCGCGAAAATGCGATTTTGCAAGGGGTAATATCTCGGTTTCTGTTGTGCATTTTATACCTATCAGAAGAACTTGTTAATTTCACATGTCCTGTAGTACAGAGTCAAAATTTGAACATCACACACTTCATGCACCCATGGAAACTGAACACACCGTTTGTTTCTTCTGCATTAGATGCGGCCTCAGACGCCTTGCAGAAGCACTATTTGTTCATGGGGAGTTCCCGAGAAAACCTTGAAAAACCAAAATATTTGGGCACCAAAAGTACCCGCTGTGTGGATGGTCATTTCTATAACCTCCATTCATGGCAAATAGTCGAAATTTTGGTGAAATGTTCTTAAGGTGATGTTCTCGGCGAACCTTGAAACTTTTTCCAATATTATTACCCATTACCGGGATCCAGTGGTTCAAAATTACTGCAGGTAAGCACGTATAATATGGAGGTCATGTTCTTTCTGAGGCTTAAACGTGGTTTTAACTGACATAGTGATCACATGGCAAAGGTTCTGTGTCACCGTAGGGGCTAGTCACCATTTTTCACCAATAAAATTTTATGTTGCGCTATCTCTCTATAATAGGCACTGCACACCTATACCGGTTGTCTTAACGTGGGAATTATACGATGGCGTTACGTGAGCGGCGCAAGCTCCTATTAAAAAAATATTTTGTCATACGAAATTGTTTATACTTGCGAATTAACCGTTTTGGTATACTGTACGCCAAGTTTAGCCTAAAAATATTGAGCATTTTTTTGTAAAGAGGTGGAAAGTGAATTTGCATTGGATGGGAGACGATTTTGATTTAACCCTACATTATGCATACTTACTTATTGTCTATGTATGTCAAAGTATGTAAATGTGTCGAAGTATATAAATAAAGTATGAAAACTTTACTGGCCTACAGAATTCGTTTTATACAAGCAGCACACCCTGCTTTAATAGGGAAAAGAAGGGAACCAGATGAAAAATGCACTCGTTGGAACACAGAAAGGTCGAGTATGATCCTCTTTATAAGACTCTGATAACAAGTGGGGACCACCTGCCTCATTTCTCATCCGCCTTCCTCACCAAAAATTTCGGCATGGGAACATATTTGCCCTTTTTTGTGCTGAAAAACAAAAGCAGAATGATAATGGAGGAGAGAGCAGACAGTGCCACTAGGAGAGAAAGAGAGAGAAGAGAGAGGTAGCGGAAGAGAGAAAGTGGTAGTGAAAGAGGAAGAGAGATGGATGAAGACAATAGCAGCATGAGCGAAAGAGAGAGGAGATCGTGATTATCAGTGAAAGAAAGTGTCAGTAAGAGAGAAAGAGAGATGGACAGAGATGATAGCAGGGGTTACAAAAGGGAGAGGAGACAGAGGAATTGTAAAAGAGTGAAGAGTGGCGGGGGGGGGGGGGGGGAGGGTGGTCGGGACTGCCCCTTCCAGGCGAGTGTACATTAACATGATCAAATTTTACACTTTCCCAATACCAGCGTGTTAAAGCTTCCTGGTCTATGGGTCAAGAATCTGGGTAAATCATCCCTACGTAAACTGTAGAGGGGAAACAACGGGGGGCTGAAGAGAAAGACAGCAGAATGTAAGCGAGAAAGAGAGAGACTGTGGCAGTGCGAGAGAAAAGATGGGAAAAAGACAATGGCAGTGGACAGGAGACAAAGAAAGAGTATAGAAGGAAACTGTGATAAGGAAGAGAGAGAATGGGATGAAATGACAGTGGCAGAGTGAGATACAGGATGAAATGCCAACAGAAGAAAAAGGAGAGCGTAGGAGATACTTATATAGACAATGGAAGTGAGAGGGAGATGCTGAATATCAATGATTTACTAAGAAGAGAGACTGGGTGAAAGAATTTAGAATATTCTGTGTTAAAAGAGCGCAAATATGTTCATGTGACAGAATTTTTGCTAAGGAATGAGGAATGAGGAAGGAGGCAACTGGTTCTCCCCTTTTCATGCTTTGGCACGAACATTTTTCGGCTGGTATATGATAATTTAGAATTCGGAGCCAGTGAAGAATGAATCATCCATACTGAATTGAAGAAGTTCAACGATTACTTTATTCCTTAAGTAAATGTAACGTTTGAAAGGTACTTATCCAACTCCATACAACAAAAACTTGGCGAAACGTTTGGCAAATTTTACACTACTCTCGAGGAAAGTAAATCTTACGCATGTGCAACTTATTGAGTAAAAATTTGCGAGACAAAACCGTCACTAATATGTATAGTGATGAAATTAGAGAAAATATATTATTGACGCAGACAGCTCTCACATTAAATAAAGTAATTGATATTTGTAAAACATGATGCAGACGACTATTATTAGCTCAGAAACGGAACATACAGACAAATAATAAATGCTAAGTTAACAAACGACATGAAAAAGTATGCTAATGTAAAAGTAAGTATAATAAAACATTGTACAAGGTGTGGTGGCATTGAA
Source organism: Schistocerca piceifrons (assembly GCF_021461385.2). Classification (NCBI taxonomy): domain Eukaryota; kingdom Metazoa; phylum Arthropoda; class Insecta; order Orthoptera; family Acrididae; genus Schistocerca; species Schistocerca piceifrons. The sequence continues at coordinate 496,535,545 of NC_060139.1, read as the reverse complement.
CATGTTAAGAAATATTCACATTTTGAAGGAAACCTCATAATTGTTGCAAAATGGGCCATTTTGTATACAAATGAAAGAGTAAAGTAAAAACAGGAAAAAATGTAGCTGTCAATGAAATTCAATCTTCCAATAAAGAGTCCGAAATTTTTATAAATGCTCTGATAAATGACAGTAATTCTGACAAGAACTGACGTGAAACTGTATTATTTAAAAATAGTACAAAAGCCAAACGTGACACACCTGTGCAATGTAATATCTTAATCAGAAGTAAAGCACACGAAGCAATTACCATAGAATCAGATTCAGCAAGAAAAAACTACTTACCTGTAATACAAGCAAACGAATGTTTTCGGAGAAGCCACACTCTTCTGTAAGATTGAGAACAGGCAAATATGAAGTTTTCAGTGGGGATGAAGTGACTTTTGAAGAAAGTCGGCTGTTAACATCATTTTGAAGCTACACCTACGAAAATTGCTATTTGGTTTCTCGGTCAGAAATAAAGAAATACGTGTTTCAGCATTTTTGGAAAATCAATACCTGTGAGGGTGAAACGGTGGGTGAAAGGTGTTTTTGAAAATATATCATTATTAACGAACTAGTAACGTATTTTTAAAGCTACAGCTATGAACACTGGTATCGCACTTCTCCATTACAAATAGGAAAGGGTGTTCGTGTTTCTGAAAATTCAGCCCATAAGGGGGCGAAATAGGGGATGAGATGTTTTGTGAAAAGGTTTCGCTATGAAAGCATTTCTAAAGCTAAATCTATGAAAATTTGAATTCGGCTTCTCAGTGAGAAATAAAAAATACGTTTCATTGTTCTTGAAAATTCAACCCCTAAAGGCGTGAAATAGGGCCAGACTGATTCTGTGACTCATGATCGCCCAGCCTAAACCACTAAGGATAGAACCCGAAATTTGGAGATGTTGTGGATCTTATACTGTAGACATTGTTTACGAAGAAATTGTTCGAAATTCCCCCCCTTAGGAGCTGAAATAGGGCATCAAAGGCATTTTGCAAGTATGTCGCTATTAAGGCAATTTTGAAGCTAGAGCGACGAAAAATGATGTTTGGTTTCTTAGTCAGAAATTAAAAAAAAGTGGAAATTCAACCACTAAGGTGTTAAGCAGTCGGTGGAAGTTTTTTTCCAAATAAATCATTATTAATGAACAAATAAAGACTTTTTAAAGCCACATATATGAAATTTAACATACGAGTTAGAAAAAAATTCGTGCTTCACTGCTTTTGAAAATTCAACCCCTAAGGGGATGAAATAGAGCATGAAATTTTTTAAGAAAAAATTTCGTTACATTAAAAAAATTTTAAAGGTAAATCTATGAAAACTGGTGTTTTAGTTCTTACTTAGATATAAAGAAATATGTGTTACAGGATGAAAGTTTCTATCAAAATATCTCCATAAGAACACGAAAGGCATGTTTATCAAACACCTTGGACTCTAACAACCAGATTTGCTTTTTGGTCAGAAGTACTTTAGAGGTAGACTATGCTTCTATGGCCTTAATTCACGGTCAAAGTTTGGAAGTTGTTTCAATTTGTGAACAACATAAAAACTCGATTAAAGAGAAACGAAAAAACAAAAAAATAAAAATCAATCCAAGTCATACAGGTTATCCCAGCGAAGCAGCGTGCGCTAAGCTAGTGATAAGTGAACCTGGGAAGTTACTAGTTGATGGTAACCAAAGAGCTATTTGAACTCTTCTATTTCTGGGCAAACAATCAGTTGTGTATGCATTGTCACAAGCTCAACAGTTATATACACAAACAGAAAAGGAGACCATTGCAGTTAAATTTGAAGACGAGAAATTTCGTGAATATATTCATGGAAAAAGGTTGAACATTGAAACTGACCACAAACCACTGGAGACCAATTTTAAAAAGTCAGTGGAAGATGTATCTGCAAGTCTACAATTCACACTTTTTGAAATTTTGTCCTGTTCTCCTAAATTAGTTTATACTAAAGGGTCTCTGCTTACAACCTCTGGTATTAATATGTATCAATATATGAATATCCAATGTTGTAAGTAGAGACTGCAAGGACCAAGAAGATCAATCAGAAATGGTATAACTAAAAATACTGATGATCTTACTAGTTAGTGAAGAATTCCAGACTCAACTGAAAGAAGCTAAATTTAAAAATAAAGAATTGCAGTTGTTTCTACCACAAGTAATGAAAAGATTTTCAAATACAATTGAGTAAATGCAAAAATTGTCACTTTCTTGGACCTTTAAGAAATGATTAGCTGTGCAGTAGGAACTTTCTTCAGAGGACAAAAGATACTCACACTAGCACAGTTAACTCAAAGGAAAATGAAATCAATCCATGAAGGACACCTTGGCAGAGAAAGTTGTAGCAAGAGAGCAAGGGAATATGTATACTGGAAAAATCTGATACAAAACATCAAGGATTATGTATCAAGATGTACCATATGTCAACTGCATTCATGAAACGAGATACATGAATAGTGAAATCAATATAAAGTTATTCAGGACAAGTATTTTCTGCAGATTTATCTTATTTGAAAACATGAAAATTTACTGATGGCGTACAGTTACTCTAGATTTTTTGAATTACGTTAGATGCTGAACACTACCACTGAAGAATTTTTTAATAGGTAACTGGATCAGCTTATTTGGAATACCTGTGGGGTTTGAAGGAGACAAAGGACTGTCCTTCAGTTCTACGAAATTTAAGGATCAGCCAATTGTTTATACCATTCATCACCAGATTTAAAAGACATGGATTTCTTCGAAGTGATGGCATTGCTGAACTGATTAGAATACATTAGATTTAGTTTTCGTTCCATAGACCCAAATATGAGATGATTCTCGTAGGTGTGGACATAAAACATTTGAATATAATACTCGCTACCCTGATCTGAAGATAGTCAAAATAGGTGAATACATTACATTGCATTAATATTTGTTCCATAGATCATGAATACAACATTTCATAATGATGTGAAACATGCCACTTTAACAAAGTTTTCTTTACACAATATAATTAATTTTTTTACTGTTACTTCTTCATATATAACAATTCATCTATTGAGTTGAAGGAGGTGTCATTTTTAAATGTTGACTGGCTATCTGTCAGACTTTTAATGCTATTTGGCAAATGACAAAAGACTTTGGTGGCAGCATAATTCACCATTTTCTGTACCAATGTCAGATTTAACCCTGAAGAGTGAAGATCATTCTTTCTTCTAGTACTGTACCTATGTACTTCACTATTATTTTTGAATTGGGATGGGTTATTAATAACAAGTTTCATATGTGAATATATGTATTGTGAAGGTACTGTGAATATGGTTCAAATGGCTCTGAGCACTATGGGACTTAACTTCTGAGGTCATCAGTCCCCTAGAACTTAGAACTACTTAAACCTAACTAAGCTAAGGAAATCACACACATCCATGCCTGAGGCAGGATTCGAACCTGCGACCGTAGCGGTCACGCGGTTCCAGACTGAAGTGCCTAGAACTGCACGGCCACACCAGCTGGCATTACTGTGAATATCCTGAGTGCCTTAAACAAAACTCTGCCAGGTGATCTGATTATGAGGTTTTTGCAATGAAAACTTTTTCCCTTATTGATGAATTACCCCAAAATATGATGCCATGCGAAAGTCGTGAATGAAAATAGGCATAGTACGCTAATTTACTAGTATGTTTATCACAAAAATTTGCAATAACCCTAAGAGCATAAGTAGCTGAAACTAACAATTTCAATAGATCATCAATGTGATCCTTCCAATTTAATTTCTCATCAAAGTACACACCCAGCAATTTTGAGTATTCTGCCTTGCCAAGAAGTCTTAGTCAGTATTTATCAATGGTGTTATGCCATCTACTGTACAGAATTGTATATACTGCATTTTCTCATAATTTTGTGAGAGTTCATTTGGAGAGAATGACAATGATATTCTGAAAGACATTATTTACATATCATCAGCAAAAAGAACTAGCTTTGCATCTTCATGAATAGAGTGGTAAGTCATTAATATATATTAAGAACAATAAGAGGCCAAGACTAAACCGCACGAGGCACCATTCTATATACCTCCCCAGTTAGAGGACTGCTGATATTTGCAGACTATCTGTACTGTTAATTTTGACCTTCTGCATTCTTCCAACTAAATATGAATTACACCAATTGTGCACTGTCCAATTCATACCACAATACTTAAGCTTATCTAGAAGAATTTCATGATTCACACAGTCAAAAGCCTTTGAGAGATCACAAAATATCCCAAAGGGTGATTTTCAGTTATTCAAAGCATTTAATATTTGATTGGTGAAAGCATATACAGCATTTTCTGTTGAAAAGGCTGTCTGAAAACGAGACAGACATTTTGTTAGTAGTTCATTTTTACAAATATGTAATGCGACTCTTAAATACATTATTTTTTATTAATTTTGGATCAAGCTGTCAGAAGCGAGACTGGGTGGTAGCTCTTAGCATCAGGCCTATCCCCTTTTTTATGCAATGGTTTAATAACAGCGTATTTCAGTATGGAAAAATGCCCTGTTTCAGTGAGCTACTACGTATGTGGCTGAGAATCCTACTTATCTGTTGCGAACAAGCTTTTTGTACACTGTTGGAAATGCCATCAGTTCCGCATGAGCCTTTACTTTTGAGTGAATTTGTTATTTTCCTAACTTCAGTAGGAGAGATGGGTTGGATTTCAATTTTATCAAATTGTGTAGGTATGTTCCAACAAGCAATAGTTTATTGTCAAAGTATTCAACGGATAAAACACACTCCTCAATTACCGAAACATGCCACAAAATAAAGAGTTAGGGTCACCTACCAGAGATCATTTTCAAGGAAACCTAGAACCCTGGTACCTGTGCACTAGAAGCTTTCTGTCCACAGGCTATAAAACAGCAGCAAGTTAGCCACAATTTGGAAAATCAGGGATACCAGCAGAAAAGATACATAGATCTGCAATATCCCCAAATATTCCACAGGTAGGTGACAAAGACGGAAGGTAATCTGTCATAGAAACTGAAAAGGAGGAGAAACTTTGAGACTAGCAAATCCTCTGATATATGTTGTGTTTGAAAGAGATGACTGGAAGCTGTACAGACATTATATACCATATGTTTGATTGAAAGAAATGTCCATCACACCAAAATCAGTTGCCACGCCTGCTCCAGTAGAGTGGGAGTACCTCACAACTGAGATGACACCGGATCACTGTTTCCGAAGAGAAGATCACTGAACAGTTACGCTGGACAAGAGTATAATGAGGGAACGTGATTACAAAAGAATTTTACAACATACAAATACTTATTATTATAGCATCAAACACAATACTGTACATAAGTATTGACACATATATATACCTCAAGAAAATTGCAATATATTTTAAAAATGTAATAACCTGTGGTGTATTACATTATGAAAAGCGTGATACGTTTAAGTCTTCTTCCTTTTTTCCAAATTAGCAGCTGAGAAAACAACTGCAACTGCTACAGTATAAATCTAGAAACCAACAGTGACAAAATTAATTCACACAGATCATCCCATATATTGTGGCTATTACACATTTACCTGTCTACCACTAAATTAGAAACGTTAAGTGTAAATACATCAGCTATCTGAACACATGTTTACATTCTTTGGCATTATTTGATATCAAAACACACATATTATCTCGGTAATACGCTACAGACAAAGATATGACTGGCGATTTCTGCGCCAATGCTAGTTCAGCATCAGCCACTTCTCTGATCTGATGCTGAATTTCAAGACAGTCTCTCACGTAGGACACATGTTTTGACTTGTTTCTTCATGGCAATGCGCATACTCCGCCTTGGCTGCCCCTCTTCACGTTCAATCCACACATGATGAGGCAAGGTAAAAGCATTGAGAGCGATAAAACGGAGAAGACCTTTGTGGTCCCATGGTTCTCTGCTCTTCCTCTCGAAGGCCCTGACATGTTCTTCACCCACATCCTGCTGTGCAGGGGCCTGGCGGGAGAAGAACGCTACCACGCTTAGGGATGTCCCCGGCATGGACTCTGATTCCAATGGGGGCGAGTGTTGTGGTACAGGTTCCGGGAACAACGCAGATGGTTCAGTCACAAAAATCGGCTCCATGGGATGATCATGTGAGGAAGATGACAGCTGTGCAGGGAGTCCTGAGACTAGCTCCGCTGATGGTACCACAGGCCCTGGTCCATTTTCAGCTGATTCTTCTGTGTTGCTGTGCTGGACGTGGGAGAATGGTTGAGGTGAACAGAGCTCCATGGGAGACTGTGGTGGGAGTTGTACAACTGCCTCTTCTGATAATGCAGCTGACTGCTCACCTACTTCATTGAAATGAGTTGGTAACACTAATTCCTCTGCCGGCTTGGGAGAATTGTGCACAGCAGGTGTGCAAGCCTCAGCGCCCATTGCCGGAGGCTTTTCTGGTAGCGAATACATCGCTCGAGGCTTTCCAGGCTGCATCTGGTCGACGTGTAGCTGGATGATGGCATTCTGCTGGAACTGTTGCTCCTCAGGCGGTGACGATTGCTCAGGTGCCTGCTGCTTTTCCTCCTGTGATCCTGCCGCGTTCTCCTCGTCATCATGAGAATGATCTACGATTTCATGTTCGTCGTTGAGACTTCTAAGGTGCTGTTCATCGCGAGTTACTTCTCTGGTCACGGATTGGCCTCTGTCTTCACTGATGTTTCCGAACTTTTGAGAAACAGATGGCTGTGCACAGTTGGAGCTGTGAAGCTCACGGACGAAAGCCTTTCCCGATTTAATATTTGGAGTATTGTCGTTCAGTCGAGCTTGCAATCTCGACAAGAGTTTCGATAACTTGGTTTTCGGCAGTGTCTGGGTCAATACCTTGAAAACGTACTCTTCAAGTACTGCAGTAGAAACGGTACTGGGCGCGTCATTTGTATGGTGGGGATGATTTGCAAAAAAATAGCTGAAATTAGGTAAGGGTTGTCCATGTGCAGTCCCGATCGGTTTCCACGTCTTGGGATTAGGGTATGAAGCTGCTGGTTGTTTTTTTCCACCTGCATCATCTACTGAATCATTAGAAACGTCCGACAAATGAGTATAGGTTGGACGTCGGATGGGTGAGCCTGGCGTAGGCGGCTCAGTTGGCTTCTCGCATTCTGGAGAAATATCTGAAACGTCGCCGGCCATGGTATTAGACAGTGGGCATGGCTGCACAGAAAGTCCGAAAAACTGATGGCTAACATGTCCTCCATAGAGACTGGAAGGTGGCTCCCTCTTATGGTCTATTGTGTTCTGAAAGGAGAGGTCCTCTTGTGGAGCGATGTTATCTGAGCTTGTGTCCACTGGCATTTTGCAAGGTGAACGCACTGAGAGGCTGGCTTCGTTTGTTGGTACTGGCTCGCGGAATATGGAGAAGGTGGCGCGGATTTCACTGTTGGCAGGTGAGGCTCCTCCAGTGAAGTCATTCAGGGGACCGTGGCGCGCTTCCTCGTCCTCAACGGACGGGAAACTCCTGGCGGCCGGTGGTGACGAAGACGCGTGGTCCACGACAGGAATTCGAAGTTCGTGCAACGGCTGGTACGCCGGATGGCCGCTTTTCTCCGCGGCCGCTCCCATTGCCTGTGACATCCACTGGCAGTGCATTGTCCTGCAGTTCATGGAGAACAAGTTGTCGGAGCAGATTTCCATCCTAGAAAATGTTGCTTCCCCTCCCCTCGCTTGGAATGCTCTCAGGTGTCCTGAAATGCAAAATATACAAAATTTTATTTTTTATACTTTTTATATTATGGAATGTAGTCGAATTAAGTCGGGTGATGCTGGCGGAATAAGATTAGGAAATGAGACACTTAAAGTAGTAAAGGAGTTTTGCTATTTGGGGAGCAAAATAACTGATGATGGTCGAAGTAGAGAGGATATAAAATGTAGAATGGCAATGGGAAGGAAAGCGTTTCTGAAGAAGAGAAATTTGTTAACACCGAGTATAGATTTAAGTGTCAGGAAGTCGTTTCTGAAAGTATTTGTATGGAGTGTAGTCATGTATGGAAGTGAAACATGGACGATAACTAGTTTAGACAAGAAGAGAATAGAAGCATTCGAAATGTAGTGCTACAGAAGAATGCTGAAGATTAGATGGGTGGATCACGTAACTAATGAAGAGGTATTGAATAGAATTGGGGAGAAGAGGAGTTTGTGGCACAATTTGACAAAAAGAAGGGAGTGGAGGGTAAAAATCGTAGAGGGAGACCAAGAGATAAATACACTAAGAAGATTAAGAAGGATGTAGGTTGCAGTAAGTACTGGGAGATGAAGAAGCTTGCACAGGATAGGGTAGGATGGAGAGCTGCATCAAACCAGTCTCAGGACTGAAGACCACAACAACAACAACAACAACAACAACAACATATTATTCTGTCACAAATTTTATAATTACCATTTGTATTATTAATTCTATTATTTGTATTTTATGTAATTTCTGTACAACATAATTTTATGAAAATTACTTTTATCCACTTTATATCGTACATAGAGCTGTCACAGCCTTGTTCGTGCCAGACCTTGTTTGTATACACACTTAATCAGTTCTTGGAGTAGGTTGGTGATGTTCGTTTCCAATGGATACATATCTCGTAAGTGCCTGATAGCAACTGTTTTTCCTACACATGGCGGCTGAGCGTCTTTCCTAGCGTTAGAGGTTAATTAACCGCTACGGTCGCAGGTTCGAATCCTGCCTCGGGCATGAATGTGTGTGATGTCCTTAGGTTAGTTAGGTTTAAGTAGTCCTAAGTTCTACGGGGACTGATGACCACAGTAGTTAAGTCCCATAGTGCTCAGAGCCATTTGAACCATTTTTTTAATTAACCGCACTGAAAGACCTAATCAAAACAAAGGACCTGGAGTAGACGACATTCCCTCAAAATAGCTGAGATCCTTGGGAGAGCCGGCCACGGCAAAACTATTCCACTTGCTGTGCACATACAGGCGAAATACCCGCAGATTTCAAGAGCAATGAAATAATTTTAGTTCCAAAGGAAGCTAATTAACAGTGCATGACTGCAAAATACAAATACGCGTTATATACAGATGTTTAGAAAAAGTGATAGAAGCCGACCTTGTGGAAGAACATACAACTCGGGTTCCGGAACACGTACGATTTGTCTTAGTAGAGAAGATAAAGGAAGGAAAGCCTACGTTTATAGTATTTGTAGAGTAAAAAACGTTTTAGGCACTGTACATGGGAGCAGATTCCTTGAAATTTTGAAAATAGCACGGATAAAATACTCTGATTCTAAGGCTACTCAGAACTTGTACAGCAGCCAGAGTGAAGTGCTAAGAACCGAAGAATACGAAAGGGTTCAAAATGGCTCTGAGTACTATGAGACTTAACATCTGAGGTCATCAGTCCCCGTAGAACTTAGGACTACTTAAACCTAACTAACCTAAGGACATCACACACATCCATGCCCAAGGCAGGATTCGAACCTGCGACCGTAGCGGGCGCGCGGTTCCAGACTGCAACACCTAGAACAGCTCGGCCACACCGGCCGGCAATACGAAAGGGAAGCAGTAGGTTGACAAAGGAGTAAGACAGAATTGATCCCTATACCTTACATTATTTAATATGTACATTAAGTAACGAGTAAAGAAAATGGAGGAGAAATTTGGAAAGGAGTCTAAAATTTAAGGAGAAGACATTGTTTGCCTACACACTGCCATTCTGTCAAAGACAGAAAAGGGCTTCGAAGAGCAGCTGAACGGAATGGAAAAGCGTTTCTGAAAGGAGAAATTTGTTAATATCGAGTATAAGTTTAAATTTATGAAGTCCTTTTCGAGGTATCTGCAGCCTTGTGCAGAAGAGGGGCATGTACGATAAACAAATCAGGCAAGAAGAGATTAGAAACCTTTGAAATGTGCTACTTCAGAAAAATGCTGAAGGTTAGATGGGTAATTAGAATTATTAATGAGGAGGAGGTCAACTGAATTAGGGGAAATAGGAATTTATGGTGTAACCTAAATAAAAGAAGGGATCGTGTGATAGGGCACATTCTGGACCGGAAAGCGTTTGTTAATTTTGTAATGGAGGGAAGTATGGAGAATAAAAATTTTAGAGGATACCGAGCCGGCCTCTGTGACCGAGCGGTTCTAGGCGCTTCAGTCTGGAACTGCGTTCCTGCTACGGTCGCAGGTTCGAATCCTGCCTCGGGCATGGATGTGTGTGATGTCCTTAGGTTAGTTAAGTTTAAGTAGCTCTAAGTCTAGGGGACTGATGAGCCATTTTTTTTAGGGTACTGAGAGTGACTGTAGTCAGTAGGTTCAAAGGGATGTAGGTTGCAGTAGTTATTCTGACGGATGAAGAGACATGGACAGGATAGATTAGCGTGAAGAACTGCATCAGACCATTATGTGGAATGAAGATCACAACGACATCGACACCAGAACTTGCAGCTAAAACTGGCGTTCCAAGCGTCTGCTCATGGTTGAACTTGATGTATCTGCGGGATCTTAAGTTGTCTGTGAGCTTTGGCACTCACATCAGCGGAGCAGCTTCAGTATTCAGTGCTGTTGGGGCAGTTTACGAGAAGTACCACACACTATTGTCTTAAGGGGGCGTCCCTGTATCGGTATCAAGTGTATCGCCAGACTATACATGTAAGTCTATAACATGTTTCAGTCCACATCTCCAAAAACATGGAAATCGCATGGGGAGAGATCGTCTTACAGTGAGTTAAATAATGAGTTGCAACGATTACTTTTGAAATAATAAACAACCTACTTTCTTTTTTCCTTTTGTCTCGCTTTCATTTGACTGCCGCTCGTGAAAAGGCTAAATGCCGCGATACGAGGCTTGTTGATGTTTGACACGGAATACAAAAAGTCCAGAATTACACTGTGTAAGGTGATTCCGTGATGGTGTTAAAAACTTTCAGGGGTGATGAAGACGTATAAATACATCAATTTTAGGTAAGGAACCCTGTTCTGTAAACGACCGACCCAAAAGTTATAAGTGAAAATCTTTCTTAGACCTCCGTTGTTGCTAACATTGTAGGATAGGCAACTTTCTGAGGCAGTGGTACGCGCCAAAACAAGAAAAAAATATTTGCCTATCATGGCTCTAAAATGCACTTTTTCATCTTCGGTACTGTAAACCACATCTCTTCTGTTGCTAGCTGTTTGCTTTCCATATTTTTGAAAAAGGTATTATGGATCAAAACAAGAAAAAAAGTCTAGTAAACGAGGGCTTCAAAGTGCTACGAATAACTGTTCACCTTCGTTACCGTGAAACACATCTCTTCCACTGAACAAGTGCTGATAGCCATTAAAATAAGCATTTTAGAGCTCATATTGACTGGGCACTTTTTTTCTAGTTTTTGTCCGTAATTCGACCTCTGGAAGTTTCCTGCCCTATAATCTTAGCAACAACAGTACCGATACTTGCATTCTACATTCAGAGGTCTCAGAACGAGTTTCATTAATAAATTTCGACTCGGTGATTTACAGATCAGGGTTTCTACCTTCTTCTGTAGCTTGTTTTCCTTTCCTGTTACAGGGGCGTGCATTTTGTGTAGAAACATTGTAAATCAAGTAGCAAAACTGTAATAACATGGAGCAAATGTTTGTATCACAATTTTACAAAGAGAATTCGCTGTCGAGTTTGTGAAGAGACAATAGCAAGTTTAGCCTCCACTCTCTAACTCTCTTTCTCGGCGTTGTATACTGCGACGGAAATGATAATCAGAGACGATTACTGCACTTAGTACTCTAAAGATCAAGATGAAAATTAAATATAGTTTGCGGCATTACTACTTTTACTAACTTCGAACGATTTGCGTTTGAATAATAATAAATGCTTGAAGTAAGATATCATGTGTCAGAAACAATTGATTATTTTTCTTGGGGCCGTAGTTTTTTGTAAGTAATTTTTAGATATGCGTAGTTTACGTGAGGATCAGTAGAGCACCTCGTTCCAGCAATATGAATTTTGCTTGAGACTCTCAGATGGCGACATTTAGCGAGAGGTGTATCGGAGTAGTAGGAACACTTGGATAATACCCGTGTCCACAAGGTTTGACACCAGCTGACTCTTTATGCGACGTCATGAGAAGACTTTTGTGTGAAATGTGTTTTTCCAGGCTTATTTTCCGCGGGATTCATTACCGCCATAGCACGAATCTTATTGTTTTGAGATTAACAATCGCTGAGACGATTTCGCGGGCTCATCTTAGACGCTGTTATCGAGGAAGTAAGCATAGGCTCTACCGATTAGCCTGAGAGAACACTTACTTAATCACTTTGTATTCGAGTTCAAGTGTTACCAGATACTTTACCTTCAGAATTAGCTATGACAGGAACGACCATTCGAAGCAACAATGTCTAGTAAACATGGGCTCTGAAGCACTTGCCATAAGAGCTACGAGGACTTGTTCATCTTCGCTGTTGTGAAACACATCTCTTATACGGAAGAAGTGCTCCAATCTCTTAACGTGTTCATTTCAGAGCCCATGTTTACTCGAAAATTTTTTCTTGTTCTGGTCCATACTAACTCCTCACAAAATATATAAAACAACGAGCGTGCAGTAGAAGAGATTTGTTTCACACTATCGAAGATGAAGTGCTCATAGCTCTTAAGGTATGCATTTTGGAGCCCATGCTTGCTTCACATGAACGATAGTTCTTGTCATATCGCCGAATGCTGACCAGTCCTCCCGCGATATCTCACGCATACTTTTCGCTTCTTTGCCCGTGTCTCTTAACAATGATTGAGATGGCAGAGTAGTTACGAGACTGGGTCCGCATTCGGCAGGGCGACAGCTGAAATCCACGTCCAACCATCCGAATTTAGGCTTCCCGTGGCTTCCACACATTGATTAAGGCAGATGCTTGGATGGTTCCTGTGAAAATGACACGGTTGATTACCTATCTCATCCTTCCTGTGTCGGAGTTGTGTTATATGTGCAGTGATCTGGTCGTCCATTCATTCCGGGACACCGATTATAAAATTTCAGTTAAAGAACAACACAAAAAAAGTATATGGAAATTATATGAAAATAAGAAAATGGGAATGTAGAACGTAATGCCCAAATCTACTAAACATAGAAATTATTAAGTCATCATCATTAAACTTTTCATAGTTCTTTCTTTGGATACAGAGAGAGACTTGTTGGTTATTCATTTTACGCCGTATAGTGTGACACGAAGTGGTCTAGAGAGGTTTCCTTATCTAAAATACATCTTGAGATAGTGGAAAAAATTGCGCGAGCTAAGTAGAAAATAGAATCGCTGTCATTTGTATGTCAGTGATAAGCTATATGCCGCGTTGTTTTGAGGCGCCATGTCACGGATTGCGCGGCCCCTCCCGCCGGAGGTTCGATTCCTCCCTCGGGCGTGGGTGTGAGTGTTGTTCTTGGCAAAAGTTAGTTTAAGTGGCGTGTAAGACTAGTGACCGATGACCTCAGCAGTTTGGTCCCTTGGGAATTCACACACGTTTGAACGTTCTTATAAGCTATATGGGCACCAGTACTGCTAGACGAGCGTGTGAGCTAAAATTGCTCTTTTGTAATTGTGTTTATCTCGTTGACGAACATTGTTAGCTGCTCCCGCCTGAAAAGTGTTGAAGCTAAGCAATGACATAGTCTTGGAATGGAACATAAATAATCGTTCTGGGAGACGGTACTGCAACTGATCTGGTTTCATGCGAGAACACTGCAGAGTATCAGATGAAAGCCAGTCACGGAAAATCGTAATTTCCACACATTTCACAAACTTTTAAAATTTTTGTGTCTTGAATATACATTAGGTAAATATCACAGCATTACATTTCAGGCTAAATACTTTGAGAGAGGAGACCATAGCTTAAAATTAATTTCTTGATTTGCCGACATCACATTACTAAAGAACTATTCGTAGACAAAAAAGAAAGATACTAAACTATTCAGGCCTGGAACACTTTTTGATATTTGACTGTTAAAGAAACTGGGCTTACTTGTCCATTAGCTTTCCGTGATAGTAAAACTGTCCCGTCTCATGGTCAAAATTTGGATCACCTGCGCGAATGAGTACCGCTATCATTGAGCAAACTACTTTAATTCCGTGAAACTGTGTTTAATAAACGCCGTTGCACAAACCGCATTTGTTTATTTCTTCTGCAACTATTCGGTAAGACACTTGATTTTAGTGTACTAAGAAGATGCAAAGCTGGTACTTTTTACCGATGATACAAGTATAGCTATCACATCCAACAGACAAGAATTAACTGATGAAATTGTAAACGATGTTTTTCAGAAAATCGTTAAGTGGTTCTCTACAAATGGGCTCTCATTAAACTTTGACAAAACACAGTATATACAGTTCCACACAGTAAATGGAAAGACACCATTAATAAATATAGACTTCGATCAGAAATCGGTAGCTAAGGTAGAATATTCAAAATTTCTAGGTGTATGCATTGATGAGGGGTTGAAATGGAAAAAAAAAAACACACTGAAGATCTGCTGAAACGTTTGAGTTCAGCTACTTATGTTATTAGGGTCATTGCAAATTTTGGCGATATACAGCTCAGTACAATAGCTTACCACGCCTATTTTCATTCTCTGCTTTCTTATGGCATCATATTCTGGGGTAGCTCCTCATTGAGTAAAATATATATATATATATATATATATATATATATATCTAAAAACAAAGATGTAGTGACTTACGAAATGAAAGTGCTGGCAGGTCGACAGACACACAAACAGACACAAACATACACACAAAATTCAAGCTTTCGCAACAAACTGTTGCCTCATCGGGAAAGAGGGAAGGAGAGGGAAAGACGAAAGGATGTGGGTTTTAAGGGAGAGGGTAAGGAGTCATTCCAATCCCGGGAGCGGAAAGACTTACCTTAGGGGGAGAAAAGGACGGGTATACACTCGTACACACACACATATCCATCCACACATATACAGACACAAGCAGACATATTTAAAGACACTTGGTCTTTAAATATGTCTGCTTGTGTCTGTATATGTGTGGATGGATATGTGTGTGTGTGCGAGTGTATACCCGTCCTTTTTTCCCCCTAAGGTAAGTCTTTCCGCTCCCGGGATTGGAATGACTCCTTACCCTCTCCCTTAAAACCCACATCCTTTCGTCTTTCCCTCTCCTTCCCTCTTTCCTGATGAGGCAACAGTTTGTTGCGAAAGCTTGAATTTTGTGTGTATGTTTGTGTCTGTTTGTGTGTCTGTCGACCTGCCAGCACTTTCATTTGGTAAGTCACTAAATCTTTGTTTTTAGATATATTTTTCCTACGTGGAATGTTTCCCTGTATTATAACCATATATATATATATATATATATATATATATATATATATATATATATATATATATTCACTTATTAAATTTGTTATTGACAATCCGAACGAATTCAAAAGTAATAGCAGTGTACATGGCTACAACACTAGGAGAAAGGATGATCTTCACTACTCAAGGTTAAATCTAACTTTGGCTCAGAAAGGGGAAAATTATGCTGCCAGAAAAGTCTTTGGTCACTTACCTAATAGCATCAAAAGTCTGACAGGTAGCCATATAGCACTTAAAAGGAAATTAAAAGAATTTCTTAATGGCAACTCCTTCTACTCATTAGATGAATTTTTGGATATAGTAAGTGGGTAATTTACCCACTCCCACAAAAAAATTAAAAATATTAAGTGTCATGTAATATTTTGTGTAGTGTAATATATTGTATAGACACCTTTTATTAACCTGACACGTTCCACATCATTACGAAGTGTCGTATTCATGATCTATGGAACAAGTACTAATCTAATCTAATCAAAAGCAGGTACTTCCTCCAGACATTGGAACTACACAGTCGTATCGTGTTCCTACTGCACAATTTCTCTGTGATGGAATGGTTACAGCGCATCAGTGAGCTCCGATTTGTAGTTAACGTGAACACATGATTTGCCTTGCAATGATGAACCCTTACGCAGACGCCAAATCAAATTCCAACAAGAATCAAACAAATAACAGCATATTCTTGTAATGTATAGTTCTACATAAAAACAAGTCGGTGTTTAATGTTGTTACCAGAAATCCCGATAAGTTCTTGCCGATGTAGTTCAAATTTTTGCAGGGGTAACGTTGATAGTAAGTAACTCGAAAAGTTCTAGACCAATTTACTTCATCTTTTTTATTTATACATGACACGCTAATAAGCGTTCGGACAAGTATGGGCCACATATTTTTAATACTTACGGTACATAAAGATATAAATAAAATCTGCAGCACTGTATAAAGAACAAGTAGTTGTTTGAGATTGTTATCAAAAATTTATGGATGTAGAGTATCGCGTAAAAAAAAAAAATAAATCTGCCACACTTTTTTTAAACAACAATGTATTGGTTTTCTATTACAACGGCTGCAAGAAAGAAAATTCTGTGCTACGCTGTTCTGTGAATTTGACAACAATAGTGATATTACACGACTACAACACCAGAAGAAAAATGACATTTTTAAACCTGTCGGTGGCTCAGAATGAAGTTCAATATGCATCACCAAAAATGTTTGATCATTTGCACACAAACGTTCAATTTCAGACACGTACCAAAGCAAATTTCAAAATTAACCTACAATCATTTCTTCTGGATAACATCTTCTATTCCATACACGAATTTTTATTTAAAAACGGGTAAACTGTTAAAAAAAACTTCATGTCGTTGCAAAGTAACACATGCATGTACACGCCGAAAAATAGTGTGTTATGTAATGTTAAAACTAACATGTACACACGTCGTGTAAAATGACTTGTTCCACATCAAATCCATAGCGTGTTTCCCCAGCCATGTAAGAAAAATTTTATGAAAGTAAAGAGAGCTTCTCTGTAAATTAAACGTAGCCAAACGTTAGCATAAGAAGAGCCACGCGGGAAGCATACAACGAACTCGGAAGTAAACTTCTATCCACTGACTTGACAGAAAATCGTAAGCAGTTTTTTCTTACGTTAAATACCATTCTACACAGTCTACGCGAAAGAATCTTCCAGTGGCAGTGTACGATAAGTTGCTGGAGGAGCGAAGCGTTCCTACTGATAGCAAAAAAGCGCCTATCATTTCCGTTTTCAAGAAGGATCGTCGAACAGGCGTACAAGGCAGTAGATCTATTATCTCTGACGTCAGTCCGGTGTAGAATTTTGGAACTTGCTTTATGCTCACTTGTCATGACATTTCTGGCAGACCGAAAAATCTCCTACGTAGAAATCAACATGGGTTCCGAAAACAACCGTCGTGTGAAACCCTGCTTGCTGTCTTCGTCCACAAGCTCCAGAAAGCAGCACGTACAGGCTCCCAGGCGGATACCGTGTTCCCTGACTTTCGGAGGGCGTTCGATACGGTTCTGCACTGCCGCCTAATGAACGAAACATGAACTTTGGGAATATAGACCAGCTGTATGATAGGCCCGAAGAGTTTTAGCAAAGAGGGCAGAGCATGCCAGTCTCAAAGGAGAGAAATTCTCAGGCGTAAACGTAACTTCGGCCGAATACCAAGGGAGTGTTATGGGACCATTACTTTCCACAATCCATACGTATTATAAAAATGGATAAACGTATGTGTGTATGTTCCACATCTCCTCCTAAACCACTGGACCGATTTCAACCACACTTGGTTAACATATCCCTTACTGTTAGGCAACAATCGCTCTGGGGGTGAGAACGACATATCTACTACAGTATAGGAGACATGACATCATGAACAACGAGATGCGTGTAAAACTGCCGCATCATACATAACGTTTGAATTTGTTAACGAAACATAAATTCATAATCTGTGATTAAATAACAAAGAATAGAAAGAATATTGTTAATCACTGGTATACTTCAATATGTCGACTGTCCAGTGACGAATTTCAAATTTTTAAATATGAGAAATAACTTGTAATATATTGATATACCTCTGTAATTGTAAATATTGTGCATTTTATTTTTAACGAATTAAGAATTTACGAGAAATATAATCTAGACGAGACAGTCTGGAAAACCACATTGTGTGCTGTGAGTTGCAGTAAATCTCAAGTAAGAGAGTCATTACACAATAGTATAATCGTACACTAGTCGATTTCTTCGCCTATTTCTATACGTAATGGAAGAACGCAGTACTTCATATTTTCAATCACGTCTCAAAAACAATTATGATAGGGCAAAAAGAATATAAAATGAACATATGGAAAAGAAAGTAATGCAAACTGGTAATGAAGAAAGAGACACAGTTTATGAAATTTTGTCTTTAGGAGAGCTGAAGACAGTGACTAGGTGGGCAGAACAGTGAAAATTTCACGCACGGCCGTTGGTGAAATACAGGTAAACAGAGATTCTAAAACGAAGCTCCCCCTGTGTCCCATTAATAACACAACCGAAGACTGACGAAACCAGTTCAGCTGTGTTGCCTCTGTGACTCCTCCGCTAAGCTTTTGTTCAGCAGCTGTAGAGAGCTCTGTAGGCATAGGCAACTGTGGAGACCTGTCGGTACCGAATGTACCAACTCCCCATATGCCCAGCTGCTGCTCGGTAGTTTTTAAGGATACTAGCAAGTCCTCATAATAATGCTACTCAACATTTTATTAAAAAAAGCACTCCGTCTTCAGGCCACGAGTGGCCTACCGGGACCATCCGACCGCCGTGTCATCCTCAGTGGAAGACGCGGATAGGAGGGGCGTGGGGTCAGCACACCGCTCTCCCGGTCGTTGTGATGGTATTCTTGACCGAAGCCGCTACTAATCGGTCGAGTAGCTCCTCAATTGGCATCACGAGGCTGAGTGCACCCCGAAAAATGGTAACAGCGCATGGCGGCCTGGATGGTCACCCATCCAACCGCACCCGACAGCGCTTAACTTCAGTGATCTTATGGGAACCGGTCTATCCACTGCGGCAAGGCCGTTGCACTCAACAGTTTATGCTAAAGCAAAATAAATAAATAAAAAATAGAAATAAAAAATAAAAATGTTCTCACAGATGTAAGACACAACTGTTGCCTCAGATTATAGCGAGATATAATTAATCGCATCAAAGGAGAGAAAGCAAAAGTTGAAATTCAGCCCCTCTGTGCTACTGTCAGAGGTGGGGAGAAAAACCAAGCACCATGAAGGAAGTATCCCAATGGCACTGAAATCAGTAGTTGTGATATTTCAGAAAAATTAGATGGTTATTCAAGAGAAACAGCTACACAAGTTGACCAAGTCAATAACGCCTTGGCCTGTTTTTGGCCCTTATGCAAGAGGTTATTTGGCTTGGGATTGATTGATACGTTTTGGATGTCCTCCTGCGGGATGCCGTGCCTAATCCTGTCCAGTTGGCATTTTATGTCCTCATAATTCCGAGATGGATGGAGGGCCCTGCTCATAATGCTCCAGTCGTTCTCAGTTGGGAGAGATCTGGTGACGTCGCTGTCCAAGTTGGGGTTTGACAAGCACGGGGACAAGCTGCAGAAACTTTCGCCGTGTGCAGGTAGGACTTATCTTGATGAAATGTAAGTCCAGGATGGCTTCCCTTGAAGGGCAACAAAACGGGGCGCAGAATATCGTCGACATACCGCTATGCTGTAAGAGTGCGCGGATGACAACCAAAGGCGCTCCGCTATGGGGGAAAAAAAACGGCACCCCAGATCATCACTCCTAGTTGTGGGGCGGTATGGCAAGTGACAGACATACTGGTATCGCAGCGTTGTCCGAGACGTCTCTAGGCACGTCTTCGGCCTGAAATCTCATTGACTGGAGTAGAATTGTCAGTGTTGAGTCTCGTTTCCACCTGATCCCCGATGACCAGGGAAGTCGTGTCTGGATACACCTCGCACAGTGGTGGGATACCAACCAGACTGTCGCCCGCTATGCAACCTGACAATCAGTAATGGACTCCTTTGGTTGACATTCGCGGCACCCTTACAGCACAGTGCCGCCTAGACGATATTCTACACCCCCTTTTGCTGCCCAACATGACAAGCCATCCTGAGATTACCTTTCAGCAAGATAATATCCACACCCACACGGCGAAAGTTTCTATTCCTTGTCTTCGTGCTTGCCAGACACTGCCTTAACCAACAAGGTCCTCGGAATTCTTCCCAGAACGTTTGGAGTATTACAGGCAGGATCTTCCAACTAGTTCGGGTGTTTGACGACCTAATGGACCAGTTGCATAGAGTTCGGCACGATATCTCTCAGGCAGACTTCCAACAACTCTATCAGTCACTGCCAAGTCGAATAACTGCTTGTATATGGAACAGAGGTGGACCAACGCATTCCTGACTTGGTCAATTTTTGAAGCTGTTTGTCTTGAATAAATCATCCAGTTTTTCTGAAATTGCAATCGTTGTATCGTCTAAGCATGTACATCACAATTTCCCATTTCCGTCCCATCCGGTTAATTTCTTCGTGGTGCGTCGGTCCTTTTATTGTTTTAGAGCATATGTGTATAATCACTGATGTGAAATTCTTGAAATATACTTTACAGTAACATTAGAATATTGGAATCACTACCAGAATATTTTATTCGTATTTCGATTCTACTGTCCATACCACAAACTCGACAGAATGTTTATAGAGAGAAGCAGCAACTGTTGGAAAACTATAATTTTCAAGTCATATCTGCGATTTTATGTAGCTGATTAAGGGCTGTCTTCATATGATTTCAGATTGGTTGCATTTTGATACATCAACTTCGTCGGCGTGTCTTAATCCTCAGACAGCGATACACGGTATAAAAGCTGATGTATCAAGGTATAACTAAGCTCAAAATGTCCGAAGATGGCACTTGACGTCCGAAACTGGCACTCGCCTGGATTAAACCTTAACCCTGACTGTAACAAGTAATAAGTTATAACAATATACAGCAGCGGACTGTCCACTTTACTGACTGATAAAAACTATGAGCTGGAGCGATAGGGAATATGAAAACTTCCAGCTCGATTCCCCATTCGAGTTATCAAGGCAGACCAAAAAACATTTTGCTCACAAGAATAGGACAACTGGCGGCGTAATGCTCCTACTCATAGGACCTCACGACAGCTGCCGCTCGGTGTAGCCGCGCGGTGTAGAGCGCCTTGCCATGGTTCGCGCGGCTGCCCCCGTCGGAGGTTCGAGTCCTCCCTCGGGCACGGGTGGGTGTGTTGTCCTTAGTGTAAGTTAGTTTAAGTAATGTGTAAGCCTAGGGACCGATGACCTCATCAGTTTGGTCCCACAGGAACTTACTACAAATTTCCAAAATTTCCCAACAGTTTTCTGGGATAAATTCCAAAATTCCACACACGGATGCACCACATTGTGCCAGCGAAATGGCGCGACAACCGGAGAAGTATCCAAAGCTGAAGTACGCGGGACAGTTAGATTCTTGTGAGGAAAATGTCTCATAAAATGACTTTTTTTTACAATATGGATATTTATATATGTGTTTGGAGAGAGAGAGAGAGGGAGAGAGAGAGAGAGAGAGAGAGAGAGAGAGAGAGAGAGAGATTTTTGATTGAGATTTTTACTTTAAGTCGTTAACTAGTGCCTGAATTTTGGTTGCTGCCTCCTTGAATGATCAACTTCTGCACCAGCTGGGGACACATTACAATTTGGAGGAAGTTATTGTTCTTTAAGGTTTAAAATACGACTCTCTTAGTTACTTGGCCGTATTGCGGATAGCTTTGAGCCCACGTTTTCGTAGCTTTTCATACCTAAGGGACCGTTGTTGTAAGTAAATTAGATCAAACAGCAACCTTCTTTTCGTGAGAAAAGGAGATTGCTTACCACACAAACTTTCTTCAAACTACACGTCCTGCTACATCAAAATTGGTCAGTGGAGTTCAGCACCATAATTCTGTCGATTGATAGACGGCGACGACAATGAAGTTCACCTCCTTTTCCAAAAACAAGATATTTCTATTCTTCACTTCCAGAAAATTTGTATACATAAATGTTTGGCAACTCGTACACATACTTTACTCGGTTTTATCACTAAAATATCAATTTTCATTAAATGTAACAATACGTTCTGAGCGACGGCTTAGCAACACGCACTCTTTCCACAAGATACAGACTAACTGTTCTCTTTTTTTATACACTCCTGGAAATGGAAAAAAGAACACATTGACACCGGTGTGTCAGACCCACCATACTTGCTCCGGACACTGCGAGAGGGCTGTACAAGCAATGATCACACGCACGGCACAGCGGACACACCAGGAACCGCGGTGTTGGCCGTCGAATGGCGCTAGCTGCGCAGCATTTGTGCACCGCCGCCGTCAGTGTCAGCCAGTTTGCCGTGGCATACGGAGCTCCATCGCAGTCTTTAACACTGGTAGCATGCCGCGACAGCGTGGACGTGAACCGTATGTGCAGTTGACGGACTTTGAGCGAAGGCGTATAGTGGGCATGCGGGAGGCCGGGTGGACGTACCGCCGAATTGCTCAACACGTGGGGCGTGAGGTCTCTACAGTACACCGACGTTGTCGCCAGTGGTCGGCGGAAGGTGCACGTGCCCGTCGACCTGGGACCGGACCGCAGCGACGCACGGATGCACGCCAAGACCGTAGGATCCTACGCAGTGCCGTAGGGGACCGCACCGCCACTTCCCAGCAAATTAGGGACACTGTTGCTCCTGGGGTATCGGCGAGGACCATTCGCAACCGTCTCCATGAAGCTGGGCTACGGTCCCGCACACCGTTAGGCCGTCTTCCGCTCACGCCCCAACATCGTGCAGCCCGCCTCCAGTGGTGTCGCGACAGGCGTGAATGGAGGGACGAATGGAGACGTGTCGTCTTCAGCGATGAGAGTCGCTTCTGCCTTGGTGCCAATGATGGTCGTATGCGTGTTTGGCGCCGTGCAGGTGAGCGCCACACTCAGGACTGCATACGACCGAGGCACACAGGGCCAACACCCGGCATCATGGTGTGGGGAGCGATCTCCTACACTGGCCGTACACCACTGGTGATCGTCGAGGGGACACTGAATAGTGCACGGTACATCCAAACCGTCATCGAACCCATCGTTCTACCATTCCTAGACCGGCAAGGGAACTTGCTGTTCCAACAGGACAATGCACGTCCGCATGTATCCCGTGCCACCTAACGTGCTCTAGAAGGTGTAAGTCAACTACCCTGGCCAGCAAGATCTCCGGATCTGTCCCCCATTGAGCATGTTTGGGACTGGATGAAGCGTCGTCTCACGCGGTCTGCACGTCCAGCACGAACGCTGGTCCAACTGAGGCGCCAGGTGGAAATGGCATGGCAAGCCGTTCCACAGGACTACATCCAGCATCTCTATGATCGTCTCCATGGGAGAATAGCAGCCTGCATTGCTGCGAAAGGTGGATATACACTGTACTAGTGCCGACATTGTGCATGCTCTGTTGCCTGTGTCTATGTGCCTGTGGTTCTGTCAGTGTGATCATGTGATGTATCTGACCCCAGGAATGTGTCAATAAAGTTTCCCCTTCCTGGGACAATGAATTCACGGTGTTCTTATTTCAATTTCCAGGAGTGTATATAAATCAATTGTCTTTTTCTTTTTAGAGTGCATACGCAAAAATTCACAACTACTATCGTTGCGGGGATTGCACGCTAAAGAGTTTGTTGCTGTCCAGCTGCGCTTCACTGCACTTCAAGTATTTTTTGAATCAAATTTACATTTACGGTATTTACATACGTTACTGAGCTTCTCAGAATAAAATCAGACACAAATTAGTTTAAAAAAAGGGGGCAGTGAGGCTCACGTAACATTACAGTCTAAATTGCACACAGATTCACCTTGAAAATCTGGCTATATATATGGAGCAAATGTAATGAGACCTTCAGCCGTAGTGAAAATGTGCCAACAATTTGACGAATACCGCACAGTCGTGAGTGATGTTGATCAGGAAGTCCACATAATGCACAGTTCGACTTCCATCTTTCCGGCAAGCTGGAAGAACGCCTTGGGGAAAGAAATTTTTCAACGATGAGGGCGTTCGTTCACACAGCGCTCCTGGAATGGCACTGCGACCAAGGAGCAGATTTCTGTCGACGAGAAACTAAACGATTAGTAGAAAGTTCTCAAACTGTTGTTTAGAGAGACTGGGTGATTATGTTTAAAACTAGTGTTATTTACCTGTGTCTCTCGGAAGCGTAGTACAGCATTAAATACAAGTTACTTGACCTGCCAAAAAATGTAAAATTTACTTTTTGTAAAATCGTCTTGTTTTATTTCTACTATTGCCGCATTTCCAACGCCTTGTTAGGAGTGTTGTTGACGATGAGTGAGAAAGAAGGAAAAGGATGAAATCAAGCTCGGGCACGTGATCTACCTCTTCCGAAAACCGCAAAAAAGGCTTGATACTGATTTTTCCCATTCAACGGATGACAAAACAGACAAAACAATACAGAAATAGAGCTGCGAGGGCAAGAAGAAAAGTGTTAAATGAAATGAGAGAAGCAGTCTGACGTAAGGGAAGACGAAGAAAAGAAAAATAAGGAGAGAGTATATATGTGAGAATATCTTGCACTGTTGGATTGTGAGAAACGTCGCTCGTGCTTCTTCTTAAATGCCGCTTGAGACTGGATCAAAGGTAAATTGCGAGGAATTGGTAGCCACAGGTGGATAGAAGCCCAGATCACGTAAGAAACGTGATGTGGTGTAGAAGTCACAGGTCTTCGCCTTCTGTTTTTGTATTATTGTGTCTGTCATGTTCATGCCAATTGTTGCTCTACTTAACAATTCCATACAAGAGCGTACCCAGGTCTGAGCTCTGTGCAGCGCAATGATTCCCAATATGGAGGTTATCACCCCCTGAAGGGTACAATGAAATTTTGTGAAGAGTAAAAACGTCAGAGTTCAGTTGTGTTTCGGCCACGAAACTAAGATATTTTTAAAAGGAAATTACTGTTATCACCATTTCGTAAGAACGTAATACAAATTACACGAACTACTGATAATTACAACTTTTTAAATACTAGTATTAACATGTGACACTACGTTGTGGAGTTACAGCTTGTGAAACGAATGTGACAAAACATTTATCTCATAGTCCACCCACTACATACATTACATTGTACATTGTACCACGCGTTTATGGCAGTAAATCTGACACTATATGTCACATGTGCTTAAACAACTCATGAAAATTCCTTCTCTGAATTCTAGGTAGTTTCCGCAATAGAACTGAAATGTATTTTATCATTCGTGTCGCAACAGTAAGTGACGTAACTGACAGCACAACGCAACATTAGCTGTAAGGCACAATCAAATCAAAACGAAACGGGCAGAGAAAGAATAAATGTGTACAGCTACAACCATTATGGTAGACAAACAGCCGTTGCATTCAATTATTTACAAATATTTGATGTATGAGGCGAGTAAGTGAGCGGATTGTATGCTAAGAAACTGGATAGACAACTCAAAGTCACGTTGCTTGTCTGGAAGCATTCAAGTTATTTCAAAGTGTAAGGTACTAACGTCGTCAGACAAGCGAAATTTGGAGACGTATCATTATGGCTGGCTGAAGTGGTGGGACGTTGTCATTTCTCTAGTCACTTTTGACTAAAAGTCTTCTAGAAGAAAAAGTTTCACTCGGGTAGAAATATATTCTGAATTTCCTATCGGCGTAGAGGAAGGAGGAGGTTTATCTGGATGTTAAAGTAGTGGTTTGTTCCCAATTAGGCCTTTGGTTTATGATTCTACAGAGTTTTTCAACGTGGCAATCCGAGAGAAACGAAGTAAATCCGCACGGAAATGAAAGAGGAATCCTGTTTCTTCCCCGAGCTGTCCAATTCCACCTGCCTAATTTTGCTGGTCGAATTACGCACTGGCCTCATAAACAGAACGCGTTGCCTCCTCAGTGGCTCAGCCCCACCTACTCAGCCCCTCCTGGATGACGAGAAAAGTTTTGATGGTCTTCCAGTCCAAATTAGGCGTTCATTCGCAGGCTCCACGTTTTCGTGACGCGTTTGTTTCCTGCGGACACCACGCAGACAGCTACATA
Source organism: Schistocerca piceifrons (assembly GCF_021461385.2). Lineage (NCBI taxonomy): Eukaryota > Metazoa > Arthropoda > Insecta > Orthoptera > Acrididae > Schistocerca > Schistocerca piceifrons. Next base: position 496,509,603 of record NC_060139.1, on the reverse strand, counting down.
AACTAAAAATGGAAGAAAATGAGATTACAGTCCATGGCGTAGGTTTATGGAATGGAATGGGAAAGGCCGTAAGGTAAGTAAGACATGAAGTATCCAATGCAAACCTCTTTCTGTAAGAGGTGGCTCTCAGTAACTCTATATTTGCTAATCATTTTACTGTAATCAGAATCAGAAGAGATTATGTTTGTATACAAATTATACATAAACACTTGTTGGGGTCTCTAGATCGCCCCTCGTGAGCTATAGCTCTCCCACAATACGATAGCTGGTGCTCAGTGAGCGGTTTTCGTCCAAAGTGCTGGGCGAGTTCATTTGCTTGTTCGGCAGGGGAGGCCGATAAGTATTTCCCACCTTTAGGCCGGTCAGCGATGGCAGAACCAAGGCGTGCACCCAGCAGTCTTTCTCAAACGACTTTATTCCGTTAAAAAATTTCACTTTTGATTTACTTATATCTTTACGTGTATGGTTCATGATGATGTTCCTATCATTTCGTTAACGGTCATAGTTATTGTGATATTTACGTGAAAGTAAGACATTGCGCGATATTCGGAAAAGTGTGCAATGGGAAGTAGAGGTCGATATGATTTTGCGTTTGATGCATATTACATAATATGTTGTTGTGTATGAAATTTAGATAACATATTGAATTTGCACCAATCACCAGAAAACGTATCTGATGTAACAGACTTATTTGTGATCGCGCCGCGCCAACGATAACACCACAGTGAAATATTCACAACACTGCTCATATTCCATAAACGGTTCCAGATATCCAAATGAGATTTTGGAAAATGATAGCACGCAAAGAGGAGAGTATTTTACCAGATTGTTATTGTGTAAAACTTCCTTATCTACCGTCTTATTCCAGCAACTACAGACTCTTTCGACGACAGAATGTGATTTTGAAGGGCCACTGATAGCTGGTGAAACGAGAAATGCTATGGATTTTGGAACAACATATGTGAAGATGGTTCAAATGGTTCTGAGCACTATGGGACTTAACATCTATGGTCATCAGTCCCCTATAACTTAGAACTACTTAAACCTAACTAACCTAAGGACATCACACAACACCCAGCCATCACGAGGCAGAGAAAATCCCTGACCCCGCCGGGAATCGAACCCGGGAACCCGGGCGTGGGAAGCGAGAAAGCTACCGCATGACCACGAGATGCGGGCCATATGTGAAGATACCGCAGTTCTTTTGTACAGAGGCCATGCCTTTTCATAAGCTACTGACTTTACTTTTCCTACGTTCCTCAACAAACTTAATAAACCACTATTTCAGAAATCTCCTGCAATTGTGTCTTCACATGTTAGTGAGGACAGACTGTGTAAACTCCGCTGTTTTTTAGCAAAAGAAGAAAATTTTTGCTTGGCTACAAGAGAAATGTGTAGGTTTTGTTCAAAATGCACCACTCATGACGCTTCTGTGAAAGTTACAAATGGTTAACGAGCCAGGCGAAAATTAGTCGCTGCATTTACGGTAGAATTCTCCCTACATACGAACGAAAGAAGAAAGAAGAAGTGACAGTAGATCAATTTGAATGGTCACCATGCAAGTGTGGGCTTGGAAGAGCCCCGCTTAATACGAGGGTGGTTTGAAAAGTTCGCGAAATCACCATGAAAGGTCAGCACTAGTGCAGCGAGTTGTTCACATGATATTCATTGGACCGTTGCCTGTAAACACATGCCACAGTGAACAGTCAGTGCTCTTGGAAGAGAGCTGTGGCGGTGACGTTGCTCTGTTGTTGTTCCCGCGTAGTGATTTGCGAAGATGGGAAAAAATCGAGATTCGAGCAGTGATTAAGTAGAATGAGATAATCTGCCAGAAAGTTTCAATGATTAAGTACTTCGTAAAGAAAGGTATGAAAGCAATGGACATTCATGCCGATTTCGAGAATACACTGGGGGACTCTGCTCCTTCGTATTCAACTGTTGCTAAGTGGACAAATGAATTTAAATTTGGTCGGGAGAGCTTAGATGATGATCCGCGCCGTGGTCGGCCATGATGTGTCACTACTTCAGGAAACATTTCAAAAATGCACAAAATGGTCATTGAAAGTGCGTGAAATTGCTCACGCTTGTCAGATGTCATCTGAAAGGGTATATCACATTTTAACTGAAGAATTAGAAATGAAAAAATTATCTGCAAGATGGGTGCCGCCACATGACAATGCGCGCCCGCGTACATGTGCCGTTGTTATGGCGAAATTACACGAACTAAGGTATGAATTAATTTGCCAGGAAGTTTCATAAGGTATGAATTGTTGCACACCCGCCTTATTCACCTAATACGGCTCCGTCAGCCTTCCATCCCTTCCAAAAGCTCAAAATTTTTATTGGTGGACGAAGATTCCCTTCAAACGAAGAACTGATAGCTGGAATTGACAACTGCTTTGCATGCCGGAGGAAACTCATTTTTGAGATGGGATCAAGGCCGCCGGCCGCGGTGGCCATGCGGTTCTAGGCGCTGTAGTCCGGAACCACGCGACTGCTACTGTCGCAGGTTCGAATCCTGCCTCGGGCATGGATGTTTGTGATGTCCTTAGGTTAGTTAGGTTTAAGTAGTTCTAAGTTATAGGGGACTGATGACCATAGATGTTAAGTCCCATAGGACGAACGAGAGTATAATTCAGAAGAAGAAATTCAGGACAATGGTGTTGGGCACCTTCTTATTTCTCCATTAAAACACTTAAAATGTTAGTTAGCATCAAATTTATTCTGAGTGGTAGTAAAGGAAAATGTAGATCCCAGCAGTGAACGTCAGTTTTGCAGACTTTCTTCTTGTTCTACCTGGGACAGTTTCTATTTTCAAGTTCAAATACTGAAATTTAGTTTTAAGTGAAAATTTATCTCCCACAGAGATAAAATAAATTTTCACAATGTGAACTTCGGTTCTCTAACAATTTGTCAGTCTCTTTATATGTACCGTTTAAAACACCTACAAAAATATTTGATTTTGTGTGATAAAAAGTAAAATACTGCAGGCTTTATTTGGTGTAATAAAATGAACATGGAGTATTTAAACAACACTGAAATTATTACAAAATAAATGTTACATAACTTAAATGAATAATTTCAAAAGCTTTGTCCCCTAAATCTCAGTTTAAACATTGGAGTGCCAGTTAAAAATGATTGGGAGGAACAGAAGAGAGAGATGAGAATTCTCGATAATTATGCAGTCACATAGGCGGGCGACAGGTACGGCAAATTTTCTGTGAAACGATACTACAATAACGTGCAGAAAAAATTTAAAGATTTAGTTGACAATGAAAGAGTGAAAAATTTCAACGATCGACAGACAGCACTCATTTTCCTGTACATCAAGAAGCACTTAGCGGTAAATTTGCTGGTATGCAGCGTGTGAAGAAATTGGTGGTGTCAACAGCAAAATTTCTGAAGTCGCATACGTTATTCCAATGTCAGTTTTTCGACAATTTTCGACGAAACTGAAAGAAGAGTATGGAGACTTTATATATTACTTCAGAGTACGTTGGTTAAGTCAAGGGGCATGCCAGGAACGATTTTCGATTTAAAACTCGCTACCGTTGAATTTATGAAAGAAAAAAAGAGTGCAGGAACGAAACCTAGAACATCCAGAATGGTCCGTAGATCTTGTATTTTAAGTGGACTTGTCTGTACACAGCTCACAACATGACACTGCAACGTGAGAAACAACTTCTTTCTGACTTGATGGGGATGCATTTCAGAAGAAACTCGAGTTACAGATGGGACACATTCTGACAAACACGGTCCAGTTCCCTTATCTTACTGCCGTTAAAGAAAACGAGAGATTTGATGAGTTACTCCTAGTGGCCTTGAAATAATTATAAGGATAGTTCCCTAAATGTTTTCAGGACACTGGCAGTCTTATAACTGTTTTCGTGTTGTTTTCAGGACCGTATGCCATTTTAGTTGAAAGTGCCCCCGTGCATGTGCAGATGAAACTGATTAACCTGTAAGGTAATTTCCATTTCGATGACAAATCCTTTTGCGTTAAAGCTGTCCAGGACGTCTTTCTTCAGGTAGAATTTCGACGTCTCCATAACAAGGTTGCAAAAGTGCTACAATATTTTGATTGGCGGACCTTGTTCGATTATGAAACTAAATAAATCACGATTATTTGGCAACCTGAGGGCGAAAATCTGAATACTGAAAATTTGTTTTGTTTGTTATCTGTGTTGTCGAGATATGAGGAATATGAAACCAAAACATAAGCGTTGGGCCTGCACAGCCCTTTGACTGCCCCTTATACGTCACAAATTGAAAATAAATTATACAGGCAGCAGAATTTGCACCAACCAGAAAGCCGTTGATATAATGTATCGCGTCCAGCTTACTCTTGTAAATCATAAGTGCCAACTAGCTGATATACGGCCAAAGAACGATTAGTAAAACAGCTTCGCCTAATGAAGCTAACATACACTAGATGGCGTGAAATAAACATTAAACGTATGGCATATACTAGAGTGTTCTTATATTCAGTTGTAAAATATACAAATGTATTTCTTGTAAATGCATGAACACATGTATTTTTTTCACGACAGTGGCATATGATATACGTTAGCGCCACCTGCGGTGCTGTTTTCTTTGTCATTCTATGGCCCCGTTCGAGCCAGTTTACTCTTACGCTAAGTAATAGTAGGTTGGTGCGATACTTTGTGTCTACAGCGTTCTGGCTGGTGAAAATTGTATTGCCTGTACTATTCGTATTCAGTTTCTGATGTAGGTATACTTCTCATTGTGTGCTTCTGCTTTTAAGTCCAGATCCTTTGGCAGTGGTGAAGGAAGAAATAATATAAGACACTTCTTTAGACAAGAAAAGAGAGTTTCATTGTAAGTGGAGAACGTAACTGCCACGTTCTAGTAAGCTTTCATGCAATTATGTATCTAATGCTTCATTTTTTAAAACCTGCTTACTTACTATAATGTTAAAAAACGAAAAATAAATAAATAACGGTAGTTACATAGGTCGTTGGAGGGATGGGGGGAGGGGGGGGGGGATGGAGGCTGCAGCCTTGGATGTTCTGCCACGTGAAGAGGAGTATCACCTTTGTACGGGTCTGCTACTGACACCACAATCCGAAATGCTAAATAGTGTCATAATTTCCTTGGACTCGTTTTTAAGTTCATCCCTAAATCGTTCTTCGGCTAAATCAACCAACTTCGATCTCTTCTAAAGTTATAGTAACACAGTAATTTTTCGTCAACCTTTTATGGAAACGCTGTGTAGCTGCCTCTGGGAATTTCGCTAAAGAGGTGATTTCACGTACAATGATCAGTATTTTCACTCCTATAACACTGTTGCCTGATTATTTCTACAATTCCTCAATCTCTTTTTTCCTGGCGGCGCATTACAAAATATTCTCGATAATTCTGCAGTGTATCTAGAGACTTTCACAGAGAGCATTAGGGAACGATTGCCATGAACAGCGGAAAGGGATACAGTAGAAGAAGAATGGGTAGTTTTTAGATGAAATAGTGAAGGCAGCAGAGAATCAATCAGGTGAAAAGACGAGAACTAGTAGAACAGAGTAACGGAAGCGATACTGAATTTAATTGCTGAAAGGAGAAAATATAAAAATTCAGTTAATGAAACAGCTGAAAAGGAATACAAACCTCTCAAAAATGAGATCGGCAGGAAGTGCAAAACGGCGAAGCAGGGATGGCTAGAGGACAAATATAAGGATGTAGAGGCATATAGCACTAGGGGTAAGGTAAGACTCCCTACAGGAAAAGTAGAGAGACCTTTGGAGAAAAGAGGACCACCTGTATGAATATCATAAGCTCAGTTGGAAAACCAGTTCTAAGCAAAGAAGGGAAAGCAGAAAGGCGGAATGAGTATATAGATGTACTTGAGGACAATATTATGGAAATGGAAGAGGATGTAAATGAAGATGAAATGGGAGATATGATACTGCGTGAAGAGTTTGACACAATACTGAAAATTCTAACTCGAAACAAGGCCCCGGTAGTAGACAACATTCCATTGGAACTACTGATAGTCTTGGCAGAGCAGGTCATGATAAAACTCTACCACCCGGTGAGCACGATGTAAGAGACAGGCGAAATACCCTCTGACTTCAAGAAGATTATAATAATCCAAATCCCAAAGAAAGCAGGTGTTGACAGGTGTGAAAATTACCTAACTATCAGTTTAATAAGTCACGGCTGCGAAATACTAACGCGAATTCTTTACACATTAACGGAAAAACTGGTAGAAGCCGACCTCGGGGAAGATCAGTTTGGATCCGCAGAAATTTTGGAACAAGCGAGGCAATACTGACCCTACGACTTATCTTAGAAGATAAGTAAAGAAAAGGCAAACCTACGTTCATAGCACCTATAGGCTTTGAGAAATGTTTTGACAATGCTGACTGAAATACTCTCTTTCGAATTCTGAAGGTGGCAGGGGTGAAATACAGGGAGAAAGGCTATTTACAATTTGTACAGAAACCAGATGGCTGTTATACGAGTCAGGGGGCATGAAAGGGTAGCAGTCGTTGGGAAGGGAGTGACTGAGGGTTTTAGCGTATCCTCGATGTTATTCAATCTGTATGTTGAGGATGCATTAAAGGAAACAAAAGAAAAATTTAGAGTAGGAATTAAAATCCATGGAGAAGAAATAAAAACTTTGAGGTTCGCCGATGACGTTATAATTCTGTCAGAGACAGCAAAAGACCTGGGAGAGCAGTTGAACGGAATGGACAGTGTCTTGAAAGGAGCATATAAGATGAACATCAACAAAAGCAAAACGAGGATAATTGAATGTAGTCGAATTAAATCAGGTTATGCTGAGGGAATTAGATTAGGAAATGAGACAATTAAAGTAGTAGATGAGTTTTGCTGTTTCGAGAGGAAAATAACTTATGATGGTCGAAGTAGAGAGGATATAAAACGCAGACTGGCAAAGGCAAGGAAAGCGATTCTGAAGAAGAGAAATTTATTAACAGGGAGTATAGATTTAAGTGTCTGGAAGTCTTTTCTGAAAGTATTTGTATGGAGTGTAGCCATGTATGGAAGTGAAACGTGGGCGATAAATAGTTTAGACACGATGAGAATAGAAGCTTTCGGAATGTGGTGCTACAGAAGAATGCTGAAGATTCGATGGGTTGATCATGTAACTACTGAGGAGGTACTGAACAGAATTGGGGAGAAGAGGAATTTGTGGCACAACTTGTCTAGAAGCAGGGATCGGTTAGTAGGACACGTTCTGAGGCATCAAGGGTTCACTAATTTGGTATTGGAGGGAAGCGTGTAGGGTAAAAATCGTAGAGATGAATTCACTAAGCAGATTCACAAATATGTAGGTTGCAGTAGTTACTCAGAGATGAAGAAGCTTGCACAGGATATAGTAGCATGGAGAGCTGCATCAAACCAGTCTCAGAACTGATGACCACAACAACAACAGCAACATTTCTCACCCAATCTTTAGTTTTCTCCTCTGTTCCTGTCACTTGTCACTATTGTTTCGTTATATTTGTGATAAGAATTAACATGCCAGAACAAAGTGAAATTCTCTGCCTACACGAGTTTGTGTCTAGGTAGAAAGTGCACTTACATTATCTGATCCAAAGTATCCGAACATCCCATCGTAATGCGAAACTTACTACCACATGTCACGAAAGGCGGGACCTGCCTGTAGAAGAGGAGGCGGGAGGTTTTGTGTTGTCAGTAGAGAAGCAATAACAACAGATTGGGCCGCTCTGAAGTGTTCAGTGGCTTCAAACGTGGACTAGTCACAAGAGTAACAAGTATACAGGCTGTTACAAACAGGTACGGCCAAACTTTCAGGAAACAATCCTCACACACAAATAAAGAAAAGATGTTATTTGGACTTGTGTGCGGAAACGCTTAATTTCCATGTTAGAGCTCATTTTAGTTTCGTCAGTATGTACTGTACTTCCCCGATTCACCGCCATGATTTCATACGGGATACTCTAACTGTGGTGCTAGAACATGTGCCTTTACAAGTACGAAACAACATGTGGTTCATGCACGATGGAGCTCCCGCACATTTCAGTCGAAGTGTTCGTACGCTTCTCAACAACAGATTCGGTGACAGATGGATTGGTAGAGGCGGACCAATTCCATGGCCTCCACGCTCTCCTGACCTCAACCCTCTTGACTTTCATTTATGGGGGCATTTGAAAGCTCTTGTCCACGCAACCACGGTACCAAATGTAGAGACTCTTCGTGCTCGTATTGTGGACGGCTGTGATACAACACGCCATTCTCCAGGGCTGCATCAGCGCATCAGGGATTCCATGCGACGGAGGGTCGATGCATGTATGCTCGCTAACGGAGGACATTTTGAACATTTCCTGTAACAAAGTGAAGTCACGCTGGTACGTTCTGTTGCTGTGTGTTTTCATTCCATGATTAATGTGATTTGAAGAGAAGTAATAAAATGAGCTCTAACATGGAAAGTAAGCGTTTCTGGACACATGTCCACATAACATATTTTCTTTCTTTGTGTGTGAGGAATGTTTCCTGAAAGTTTGACCGTATCTTTTTGTAACACCCTGTATAAGGAACATTTGAACCATTCATAAAGCTGGCCAAGTGGACTGTTGGTGATAAGATTGTGAAGTAGAAAGGCGAAGGACCATTCATTGCCAAACTAAGACCAAGCAGACTTCATTTAATGGGGAACAGGGACCGTCAAGCACTGCAGACCGCATGAACCAAGCGGAAGGAATCGCTTCTGAGTTCCAAAGCGCTAAGAGCAGTCTAGCTAGCACAATGACTGTGCGTAGAAAATGGAAAAGACTGGGGTGCAGCGGTCGAGCTGCCATAATCAGAAATCGAATAGTTTGAACTTGCGAAACAACGGTCAGTGTAAATATTAAAATCTATACCTTGCCTTGCTTTGCAAGTCCAAACTTCTTGGTATCTAATGATGGCAGATGCCGAAACGTCGTAATAAAGAAATACAATTTATTTTGCGATCTAGGAGGTTTTGTTCCTAAAATATTCATGATTATCGCGGACTCATACCGGAAATTCCTTTCCTTTAATGTAAGTTTACACGCGTGCGGTTAGTGATTTCACTCATCTTTTGAACGACTGCAGTACATTCTTAAATGCAGCAAATGCTGCTCAAGTGCCACGCGCTTCTCAAGCGTTTTCGAGAAACCGAGGTTCCGTGTTTCACGTGTGTGTTGTAAACCATACGTGAGCACTAGCCATCTAGCAGCGGCGTTAGGGCAGAGTAGAAGCGTGCTCGTGTTTCACTCGAGGCTCGCCTGCTTCTTTTTCCCTCAATTTCCCACCAAACACAGGCTATAACGAATACGTAATGTTCCTATGGAAAGTAATAATCAACAATAACAATAATAATAATCTACATCTACATATACATACATAATCCGCAAGCCACCGTATGATGCAAGGCGCAGGGTACTTTGTATCAATACCAGCCATTTCCTTTCCTGTTCCAGTTGCAAATGGAGCGAGGAAAAAAAGCCCGTCTATATGCCTCCATACGAGCCCTAATTTCTGTTGTCTTATCTTCGTGGTCCGTAAGTGAAACGTACGTTGGCGGCAGGAGACTCGTTCTGCAGTCAGCCTCAAATACCGGTTCTCAATAAATTTCTACCATTCGCTGAAAGGACATGCTCTTCCCTCCAGGAATTCTCCTTTTAGACCACGAGGTATCTCCGTAATGCTTGCTTGCTAATCGGACCTACCGGTAACAAATCTAGCAGCACGCCTTTGAACTGCTTCGATGTCTTCCTTAAATCCGACCTGGTGGGGATCCAGAGACCCAAGCAGTAGTCAAGAATGTATCACACTAATGTTCTACACGCTATTCCTTTATAGATGAGTTGTACGTTCCTAAAATTCTCGCAGTAAACCGAAGTTGGCAAATTTGCCTACAATCCTTACATACTCGTACGTGTTCCATTTCATATCGCTTTGTAACGTTCTGTTATGCCTATGTTTTTAGTCGATGTGACTGTGTCAAGGATCATACTACTAATGCTGCATTCGAACATTACAGGATTGTTTTTCCTCCTCATCTGCATTAACTTACATTTTGCTACATTAAGAGCAAGCTGTCACTCAATACGACAACTACAAATTTCATCTAAGTCACCTTGTATCCTCCTACAGTCACTCGTCGACGACGCGTCCCGTACACCACAGCATCATCAGCAGTGAGCCATAGATTGCTGCCCACCTTGTCCGTCTGATGATTTATATGTACATAGAACAAGGCTGCTCCTATCACACTTACCTGGGGCACTCCTGACTATTCTCTCTCTCTAATGTTGAGGCAACGAACTTAACAAGTCTTCAAGCCACTCACATATCTCGGAAACTAATATGTACGTTCCGATCTTTGTTAACAATCTGGAGTGAGCCATCGCGTCAGACGACGCTTTCCAGGAATCTAGGAATATGGAATCTGCCTTTTGCAATGCATCGATGCGTCGCCGTATGCCATGCGAAAAAAGGGCAAGCTGAGATTTGCAGAGCGATAACTCTTGCTGATTTATGCAAAGTTGCTCTTCTGTTTCAGGAGAATATACTATATTCGAACTCAGAATATGTTTAAGAAATCTGCAGCAGACCGATGTACAGGATACTGGTCTGTAATTATGTGGGTCCCTTATTTTACCCTTCTTGTACATGGGAGTCATGTGCGCTTTTTTCCAGTCGCTTGGGACTTTGCGCTGGGGAAGAAACAGTAATAACTGTGGTACATACATGGCGTGTTACACTCGAACTATAATACGGCATCGTGATGAAATCGCTTAATTAACGGTGCAGTGAATAACACATTTTATTAACTGTTGTTACCACTTTTGATATAATTCTATGGCAGTCTCTATCAGGCAATAACTTGTCGTCTGTGGCACGTTTCACAGCTTACGAGTACGGAGCTAGCTGTTCTGTACAAAATGCCCCGTTTTATCATCGCATCTTTTCTACACATACGATGAACTATTAAAATGCCCATAAAACGTGTCTTCTTTCAGATTTAACACCAAAGTACCGTACATTTGCTACCATAGGCATTATCCAGTTTGTTTTGTTAAAACTAAGGTGTTTGTGTGGAGTCTAGCCTTGTATGGAAGTGAAACGTGAGCGATAAGGAGCTGAAACAAGAAGTAAACATAAGTTCCGTAAATGTGGTGTTACAAAAGAAGGTTCAAGATTAGGTGTATTTACTTGCTTCAGTATACTGTGTATGTGAAACTTGTTTTATGTCGGAATCTGCCCTTTGTTAAGCCTCTATAACTTCGTACATGTTACTGCTTAAACTAACGTATACTCTGAATTGTCAAAATAAACCGTTGTATAACATTGTTGATATGGCTGATGGGCGCGTTCCGAAAGCCAAAAAAAATTAGATCAGTAGGTAGAGCGGAGAACTAATGAAATGGTTCAAATGGCTTTGAGCAATATGGGACTTAACTGCTAAGGTCATCAGTCCCCTAGAACTTAGAACTACTTACACCTAACTAACCAAAGGACATCACACACATCCATGCTCGAGGCAGGATTCGAACCTGCGACTGTAGCGGTAGCGCGGTTCCAGACTGTAGCGCCTAGAACCGCTCGGCCACTTCGGCCGGCAACTAAAGTGCGCGTCATATATGTTGGCGGCCGAGTTTAGGTTTGTTCTGCGCATCTGACGTCACAAAACACAGTCAGCCAATGAACAGAGAACGACGTTGCCAGATCTCGACTGCAGAGCAGAGCACAGACGAGTGTATTCAGTTTTAGAACGTTCAATCATAAATAAAGTAATTGAACAAAAGCAATGTCTTGATAGCAGACTTTCTTTTATAGAAGGTTTGGAAAAAGCATTCTTTATACCAACTGCTTCATACTCTATTAATTAAGTAAACCAAACAAGCAATAAGTCTTCTAATTCAGGCGATAGCAAGGAAAGGTGTTTGTATCAATCTCACGAACCACTTTTTCGCAATAAAGAACAGCGGTAATTGTTTATTCCCTATTGCACTTCGACGAAGTGTGAGTAATTCATAATCATACCAACAGTATTTGTAAGTATTTTGCGTGACCTGTTAGATACCTCGTGGTGTTACATTGTAGGACGAGTTGCGGTAGCGTAACGGTTAAGGCGTTGGGTTGGCGAAAGGTGTAGAGTTCAAACCTTGTGCGGTGCTTATTATTTTCTTTATTTAAAAACAATATCGAAGTGTCTTACTTCACGAGTTTTATTCGTTTGAATGCAATTTTTTGAAATTTCTAGTGCTTTGTCTCTTCATTAACCCTTTCGCTGCTGCAGACACGTGCTCCCCGTATTCCGCGCTGTGCGTGATTTTGTCATCACTGCACTGCTCGCCTGTGCAGACGCATGGTGTTCCCACTGCATTGACACACTTATCATTCGATTTCACAAAAACTATTTGGCCCAAAAATTAGATTTTTACACATCTTCTTGACTGATACCTTCCACCCATAAATGACTTAATTTTGTTTCGATGTTCAACCCAGTTATTGTGCAGCATTAAATATAGTAAACCATTGCACGAAATTTTGAAGAGTTTGCAGAGGTAAATGTCCACAGAGTATACTTTCCGTATAGTCGATTTTAGTTGCCACAATGTTGAGAATGAAATGTGAACAAGATACCTAAATTTCATATAAAATTTACTGTGTAACAATATCTCATTTAATTTAAGTACCACATAGGTGTCGTATGTAATATTGAGAAATATTCCATCTTTCGCGACTGCAACAAAAGTGTGTCTGCACAGGTGAGCAGTGCAGTGACAAAATCGCGCACAGCGCGGAATGCGGGGAGCACGTCTCTGTAGCAGCGAAAGGCTTAATGCGACCGTGGTGGCATTACTTCACGAACTGCGCGCTCCCCCCCCCCCCCCCCCTCCTAAACGTAAGTTTGCGAACCATCCTATACTATGGCGCTGCTTCTCTTGGCGCGTGCGTCGTGTGCAACTGGCAACGCAGCAATCTCCCGCGTCTGGGCGGGCATGCGCGAGCCGCCAAGATAAAAGAATTGAACTATAATGAAGAAATGCTGAATGAAATTTGGGAGAAAAGAAATTTATGACAGGATTAAAAGAAGGGATCGGTTGAGAGGGCACATTCTGAGGCGCCGAGAATCTGTCAGCTTCGTAACGGAGGCAAATATAGGGGACAAAAGCTGTTGTGGGAAACCAAGACGTTGACTGCGGTAAGCAGATTCATATGAATGTATAAGGGGCAATCAAATAAAAACGAGACAAATGGATAAAAGGAAGTAAACTGTTCATTATTTCAAAAGTAGCCGCCGTAACTGCACTTTGTGCCACCCTGAGACATGACGGCCAATGATTCACGGAAAATGTTTGTGGTTGTGAACGGGACCATCTCTGTACCCAGATTTGCCTTTCCTCCAAAGCAATCAACGATCACGAGTGTCTTTCTTCATGGCTGAAAAATATGGAAATCGGTTGGGGAGAGGTCGGGACTTTATCGGAATATGATAATTGGAAGATGAGTGAATTTAATTTACATCAGTGGCACGATATAGGTCTAGTTCACTCGACAAGAATTCGCGTGTATCGGGGTTAAATTCTGGTGCTGACATCCTCATTTACGTTCCTAAAGGCTGTAAGTTCTTTGGAGCTACGCCTACGACGTAACGGCTTGTCTTGTCTCACTGTCAGTAAGGACCATGCCGTCAAAAGGAATAATAAATTTCCATTTTCATTAATGGTTACAGAAATATTTCTATGACACTGCACCAAGCAATAACTCGTCGTCTGTGACACGTTTTCATAGGTTACACGTAATATAGCTAGCTGTCCTCTACAAAGTCTTTTCTTTCATCCGTCGTATCTTTTCCAGATATACGAAGAGCCACTAGATTGCACATAAAACGAATTGCCTCAGAAAAAAGTCGTCTTCATAATACACCCAATGCCGCATTTTAAATACTTAACCTGGAAATACATCCAGTCTATCTGCCCCAGTGTTTCGAACAGGAAGTTCCGAAACTGATTTATATCTGTGATATAGGTGTTTGGTTGTTTGGTTGGTTTGTGGGGGTTGAAGGGACCAGACTGAAAAGGCCGTCTGTGGTCTAGTCCGAATACCAGTTTGGTGCAGCACAACGAACTACTCTGTCCAATGTAAGCCGCTTCATCTACGTATAGCTGTTGCTATCCATTAGGGGCAGTCAAATGAAAACAAGACAGATCGAAAAAGTAAGTAACCTGTTTATTTTTCCAAACGTAATCATCATAAATGTTAATACATTATCCCACTGTGAGAAAAGACGGTCAAAACCGTCTTGGGAAAATGTTTGCGGTTGCCTAGGCCATGATAGTACCCAAGCATGCACCTCTTTGTCCGAAGCAAATCGACGGTCATGAATGACTTTCTTGAGGGCTCAAAAATATGGAAATTGTATGGGGGGAGATCGGGACTATATGCAGGATATGTAAGGACTTCCCAGTGAAAATTTTACAGCGTAGTCGAATCAACCTTGGCGACATGTGGGCCATTACACGTCCTCCATACAGTCCCGATCATTCCACTAGAGATTTCTATGTTATTGAGCCCTCAAGAAAGACATTCGTGACCGTTGATTTGCTTCGGACGAAGAGGGGCACGTCCGGGAACAATCTCGGTTCCGTACGCAACCGTAAACATTTTTCCATGAAGGCATTGACCGTCTTGTCCCATAGTGGGACATATGTATTAACAATTATGGTGTTTACATTTGAAGTAATAAACAGTTTACTTTTTCCATCCTTCCAACACTCAGGCATACTTGTTGAGCTCCACCAAATTAGTATTCGGACTAAACCACAACAACTACAAAGATATAAATCAGTATCAACTTATTTTGAAGACAATACGTTTTATTTGCTATCTAGTGGCTCATCGTATGTTTAGAGACGATGGATAAAGCAGGAGACTTTGCAGAGGACAGCTCGCTATGTTACATGTAAGGTATGGAAACGTGTCACAGACGACAAGTTACTGCTTGGTGGAAAGTGCCATAGAAATGTTTCTCTAACCACTAATGAAAATGTAATTAGAAGCAGTGAGGCGATCAAAACAGTTAAGATATAGCCAGACTCCCCCCCCCCCCCCTCGTAAAGGACTTACGGACCTACCCGTAGTACTCGAATTCGCGTCGACTGAACTAGCTCATCTCGAGTCACTGATGTAAATCAAATTGACATATCTTTCAATAATCCTATTTTTTTGCGTACTGTGTTCAGCTTGTAACATACCTATAATGACAGGTCTAATATACAGACATCTTTCGGGAAGAAGTTGCACCCGAGTTTTTTTGGGGGAAAATTAGCTGTAAGGACTAACTTAATGGTGAATCTGAAGCCACAGAAAACGAAGCGAGTTTTAATTTACCAAAACGAAAATTGTCCAGAGTGTAGTTGATCAGACCTCTCAAAAATTTTTTACATTGCACCAATTTGCTAACACTACCAAGAAGTTCCCTTACGCTAACGACGTCAGAAACTCGTAAGGGAGGAAACAAACATTTTGCAGCGTACTTGATATACTTAGCTCTATGCTTTTCATTTACTGTAAAATATGCTCAAGATGCGACGGCTGGCTTACTGAATACGACCTCCCACTTTATTGCAGTACCTAGGGCAGTTTGGATAATCATGCATTCACAAAAGACTCTTGGCGAGTCAGTTGAGGTTCCATTCTTCTAGCTGGCAATGAAAAATTTTAAATTACAGCTGATTACAAAGAAAAAGTAAATCATTTATAAAATGGCGAAAACAGATATAAAATGTACTTTTTTTAAATTTCTAAACAAAAATTTGGTTATAATGGAAAATATGCTTTTTAATGCTACATTTACAAAAAAAAAAAAACACTTGCATTTTAAATATGAAGTGTAAGAAGAGATTTTTCTTTTCTCCTTACAACTGCAAAAGGTATTTTAAGCACTGCACTGAGTCACAGTTTCTCTCCTTAAGCAGTATTCAACTTGTTGCTATAATCAGTTCAACAGACCAAACAACTTCTTAGACAAACAATTTTCATAGATAATAATTTTTGAAAAATCATTATTTAGTGCAATAGCTGAATCTCATTTTATTAAAACTACCAGTTACTGTCAAACAGACCACTGTCAGGTATTAAAAACTGACACTAATTACAAGAAATTGCATCCATTAATTATGGTACACGTCGTTTGTTTATTTTTTTTCGTACCTGAAGATTGTCTGTCGTTTGGTCGAAACGTAATTTTAATAAAATGACACACAGCTATTGAACCAAATCATAGTTTTTCAAAATATTTCGAAGCTGTAGTCATCTTCGCCTTAAAATGGCGTGCAAGTAATAATTTCACAATTACTAGGTCTCTTGCATTTTACACCAAATATGAATAAAATATGTTAAGGTTTCATAACTCAGTGCAAAAAATGTTTATTTCTCTATCATCGTTTCGTTTAACTGTCGGTTCTCAACAGATTTCGTGCAAAGTGAGGTTCACCATTCCCATCACCACTAAGTGTATGTCTGAAGTGCGTTTTGCCCGAAAATACTGGGATGCATCTTTTTCCAGGTAGGGGACTGGTACTGGGAAGTACTTATAGCGAACATTACAATAATGTGCAAGAAATTTTCAGTAATATAGTCGTGACACAGCTGCGCAGTTGCAAGATCAAATAAACAGGATGGATTAGTGTTCACCTGTGCACAAATAAACACTTTATTGCAGTACCTGAAAACATATATACATTCAGAAGACAGAAATTATTCTTTACTTTGCTACAATTTATTTTTCAGTAATCACCATGTTGTTGATAACATCTAAATTACCAGCCATGGAAGTTACCTAGTAAAATCCATTACTATCATAGTGTGTTAAATGCCAGTATTAGAACGCAGAGATCAATGGATCCAATGAAAGTGCCTCTCAGAAACGTACTTCCATCACAATGAATCCAATTTTTCACCGCGTCGCTGCCTTTGACAACATTATTTTTGTCACTTAGGTTTTAAGTTATTTTTAACTAACATTTTTGCTATAGTAGTGACAACTAATTTTAAGCTGTACTATCAACATATCTGAAAGATTTTTGTCAAGTTGTTTAAAAACACTTATAGCGAAAACGTATGATGCAACATATGTTTCAAGAAGTTCTTTGTTATGAAAATACTGTCTCTGTATGCTTCTTGCAAAAAACGCGGTAAAATACGTGGTGTTTTCGCTCAACTCCCTTAAAACAACTTAGTGTACTTAGGGCGTGCCGCAACCTACCTCACAGTAGGGATGCAGACGCGCTCCTCTCTGCTCAGAATTGTTCTCGAGCTTCGGAATAGGTGTTTGGATTGACGTTACCCACACGTGCTTCTCGGCCCAGCTGCCGTCGGCAAGTGACGCTTCTCAGCCGCACACAGAGATTCAGATCGTCGTGATTCCTCACAGCGCTGCAAGAGGCGCTACTGTCGGAGTGCTGCCATCTGTAGCGCCGAAAAGGAACTTCTATGAAAGCAATAGTGGCGGGTTATCTGCTTCCTTTTCACCAGCGTCCCTCTGTGTTGAATAACAGATTGTTAGCAATAAAACGCTGATTCTTGGAAGAATGAAACTCCCATGTATGAAATAGCTTCAAACGGCTGGTTGTTTTACAAATGAGTTAATGCGCTAAGTATTTGACGGCTAGCATGCAAGTACAAAAGATTTAGAAAAGATCTGAAATCACGTATACAGTTTGTTGGAAGTAGCTAGCGCTCTCATTATGACACACTGGATTAATATTGTCTTGATAATATGTGCTCCATATTAAGAAAAAGCTAGTTGTTCGTGCATCTCCCCGTTTGCAACGTAAATACCGAAGTACGCGTCGTACAATGACATCATCCGTGGTATTTGTGGATACCGTCCGCAAATGTGCCGAATGTTATTAGCGATAATGTTTTCTTTTCATAATTTTGTGGGGGGGGGGGGGGGGTAGAGAAAAAGTTTCATAAAGCTTTGAAATTATGTTTAAAGTCTATTCTATTGCAATTCGCTGCTCTCGTTATGAGTCAATGGATGAATAAAGACCATCTAATTTGCGTTCCTTTTTAAGTGAAAGCTAGTTTTTCACGCATCTTAGAGTTTATTACTTCACATCTCTAGAACTATGTGTCGTACAGTACTACCATTTTGGAGGTACATTCAGCTGTGTATGTATATGTTACTGTAAAAGTAAGATGATTGGTAAATCCTAGAATTAACTGGTGAAACCTAAGACTTACTATCAGAGTGTGGTTAAAGTCCGAAATTTCTTATTATATGCAGAGATTTCGAAGTTTTACCAAGAGACGTTGGTAAATCTTAGGATGTACCCATACCGTTGGTATGGTAAACCATATTCATTAAAAAAAAAATCAGCTTAGCAGTTTACTGAAATAGTTTGTATTTATTGTAAATTTATGCATTTTAATCATTCTTGCATTCCAATGTGATTATAATGAGCAATATTCCATATTAGTGAAAAGTGTTGCAAAAAATGTTACCTTGTGAACGTTAATTTTTGTTAGAAGAAGGCTCACTATTGGGACATTTCGAATTACATAATATAGAGGACGATTTACACAAGCATTTTTTAGTTGAACACTTTTTTAAGCAATTGTGATTTTTGAACCCTTTTTCCCCAACAAAAGATTGTTTGGCATTTCTTCTCTTGCTATTTCTTCAATGTTGATAAAATTTTCCTTGCACAGTGTAAATTGGTTACTAGTGCGCAATGACTTCAGTTTACCAGCTCTGGTACCAAGTTGATAAAATTCGTCATCTGAATATTTATCACTACTGCTTCTATAGATCTTGCGTCAATTTTTGCCCTGTCTACATCTGGTACTTTATTTCTCACATTCTGTCCAACTGAAGGTTTTGGAATTTTATTACATGAGGCTGCTTTCATTTTCCTTGCCTGCAACTGAAGGCCTTCTTTGGCAGCTTCTCGGACTCGTTTCACTTCATTAACACTGCTGGAAGTTGTCAGCGTCTCGTCACAACCATCAGCTGGTGCCAGTGTTTCATTGTTCGCTGTCGTCAAATCCTGTGTCTCTGGTGCTTCCTCGCCTGCTGCAGCCTCACTTTCTACCTCTGTTCCTTCTGTTCCAGTATCTGATTCACTGGCATCAATTCCTTGGCCGTTATTTTCAATTTTCTGTGCGTCAGTGGAAGTGGTGTTTAACATTGTTTCGAAGTCTTCTTCGTGTTTGTATTTTTTATTAAATTACATGGACAAACTGCGGTCACAATGCCCATTTTCATTGGAACCCCAAACATGGCTTCATAAGGTGAACATCTGATCCCTTCATGATAAGCCCTATTTTTTCATTGCTTGCACAAACCTCAGCCCTTCACACCATTCTGAAGTTTCATTTGTTTCCATCCAAGTTGATAACAATTTTCGACATCTTGATTTGTTTTCTCGACTGATCCCCGAGACTGACTGTGCCTCGGCTTCCCGTGGAATATCTTTATTACTCCACAACCCGCATAAACTTTGAATGACTTGGTTACGAAACTCTCTATTATTATCAGAATGAAGGATACTTAGGGCACCGAAGGTGGTAAAAATGTCCAAAAGATGATATACTACTTCATCAGCCCTTTTCGAAGTTAGTGCGTGGAGGATAACAAATTTTGTCAAATGATCTTGGTATACAAGTATGAACTTTGACCTGTTATCTGGGTTTGCCTGCATGTCGATAAAGTCAATTTGACACCGTGTATTCACTTCATAGTGTATGATAGGTTTCACTGCAAGACCACTTTCCAATGTTTTTTTTTTTTTTTTTTGCTTTTTCTGACATGTTTCACATAATCTCAAATAAGTAACGATTGATTCAACAGTCATATTCTTGTACTTACGATTCAGTTCAAATCATCCGCCTTCGGCCGTGGGTCTCATATAGTATGTTAAACAGTTCATCCAAACGAAAGTAATAATGAATTTCTTCTTTTCCAGCAGACACTGGTGCTATGAGTTTCTCTTCACCTCCGATGTTGAGAACATCATATCTCTTCAGAAGTCTGTAGTGAACGGACTTTTTATTGGAAACGATTTTTGTATTTTTCACTTCACTTAACAGAATATTATATTGCTCAGCAGTTACATAAAAGTTGTTGTCCTTCTTCTTATTCACTGATTCATTTAAAAGTTCGTACGATCTGTTGCGCCCAACATCACTCATTCTGACTCAAAGTTGCAGAAGAAACACAACTAAAACGAGTCGCAAAGAGACCATACGCACGATGCTCGACACTGACCGAAACTACACAGTGAGTGGACTGAGAACTGACAATTGCCAACAAAGAAACTTATCTGAACACAAAACTGGCAACAATGAAACTTGTCTGAACCTGCACGACGGAGGTGGGAGCCTTCGATCCAGCGTTTACCAGTATACCGGGTGACCAAAAAGCCAGTATAAATCTGAAAACTGAATAAATCACGGAATAATGTAGATAGAGGGGTACAAATTGACACACATGCTTCGAATGACATGGGGTTTCATTAGACCCAAAAAAATACAAAAGTTCAAAAAATGTCCGACAGATGGAGCTTCATCTGATCAGAATAGCAATAATTAGCATAACAAAGTAAGACAAAGCAAAGATGATGTTCTTTACTGGAAATGCTCAATATGTCCACCATCATTCCTCAACAATAGCTGTAGTCCGGGAATAATGTTCTGAACAGCACTGTAAAGCATGTCCGGAGTTATGGCGAGGCACTGGCATCGGATGTTGTCTTTCAGCATCCCTAGAGATGTCAGTCGATCACGATACACTTGCGACTTCAGGTGACCCCAAAGCCAATAATCGCACGGACTGAGGTCTGGGGACCTGGGAGGCCAAGTATGACGAAATTGGTGGCTGAGCACACGATCATCACCAAACGGCGCGCGCAAGAAATCTTTCACGCGTCTAGTAATATGGGGTGGAGCGCCATCCTGCATAAACATCGTACGTTCCAGCAGGTATTTGTCAGCCAGGCTGGGGAAGATGCGATTCTGTAACATATCGGCGTACCTCTCACCCGTCACGGTAGCAGTTACAAAACCAGAATCACGCATTTCCTCGAAGAAAAAAGGCCCGAAAACGGTAGATGTGGTAAATCCAACCCATACCGTGACTTTCACGTCGGGCAATGGAGTTTCCACGAGAGTTCTAGGATTTTGGGTAGCCAAATTCTGCAGTTGTGGGCGTTGACAGACCCTCGGAGCGTGAAATGAGCTTCGTCGGTCCACAACACGTTACTCAACCAATCGTCATCTTCCGCCATCTTTTGAAACGCCCACACCGCAAGTGCCCTTCGCTGCACTAAATCGCCAGGTAGCAGTTCATGATGCCGATGGATTTTGTACGGATAGCATCGGAGGGTACGCGTAAGTGCCAACCAAACAGTACTGTATGGAATGCCGGTGCGACGTGCGACTGCACGAGCGCTGGCTTTCACGTGCATAAACGAACCCGCTACACTACAGTCTCCATTTCTCCCTGAACTGTCTCAGCAGCATTATGCCTTGTGCTCGGTCGGCCACTACGTGGTCTATCGTCTGAACAACCAGTGGCTTCGAACTTTGAAATCATTCTCGCCACAGCTGCATTTGTCAACGGACCTTTACCCATTCGAATCCCCTTCCTATGGCGATAGGATCGTAACGCTGAACTAGCACATTCCCCATTCTGATAATACAGCTTCACTAAAAGCGCCTTTTCAGGTAACGTCAACATGCTGCGACTGCTGGCTCATCTGATTCTCTCTCTCTCATTACAGCTCCTTTTATACACGATTGTCATGCGCAGTACTGACGTTTTGTTGTCCAGCGCCATCTGTCGGACATTTTGTGAACTCTGTTTTTTTTTTTTTTTGGTTCTAATAAAACCCCATGTCATTCCAAGCATGTGTGTCAATTTTTACCTCTCTATCTACATTATTCCGTGGTTTATTAAGTTTTCAAATTTATACTGACTTTTTGATCACCCAGTACATTGGTAAATCCTAAGATTAAACAATGTCTCATGGTAAAAGTTCGAAATCTATGCATATAACGAGAAATTTCGGAATTTCACCACACCGTGATGGTAAATCTTAGGTTTCACAAGTTAATTCTAGGATTTACCAATTATCTTACTTTTACAGTAATATATACAGTATATACTATATGGAAAGTGTGTTTCCCATAGAATTATTAGTATATGTGTAATAAATTACAAGGTCATGGCTGATGCTTAAGTCCTTATAAAGCAAAAGCTAGTTTTTGCCGCTGCTCAATGTTTACTACGTCGTATTTCCTGAACTGTGTCTGGTGCAATGATATGCTTTTGCTTGTACATTCAGTGGTATATGTGGATTCCATATACAAAATGTGTTGTGAATACAGTCAGTAGTAAAGAAGTTGTAAATTAAAACGTCATGGTCAATGCTGAAATTTTACTCCAAGAACAGCGAAAATGTATTAAGTGATAAAGTTTCCTTCCTTTCGTAATTTTGTGTAGGATGTCAACGAAAATAAGTGTCATAAAGGCTTGAAATTACCTTTAAAGTCTGTTGGAAATCGCTGAATGCTATCATTCTCAAATACTGGATGAATATAGTCGGGGTAATTCGCGTAGTGAGCTGTGCTGCTCCAGGACAGATAATGTTTCTAATTCTTGTCTTCCTGTGTTCAACCTTGAACATAAGATTATATCTCTCACTGAGTAGATCATGACAGAATTTTAAATTTTTAAATTCCGTCAATAATATGTAAAAACCAAAACATTATACGATCTCAAAAATTTTATTTTATCAGTGACCAGTTTCAGTCGTTATGATCGTCTCCAGACTGATACACCAGTATCTTCAAGGTGACCATGTTCTCCTCATTAGTGAAAAATTACTAGAAATACTAGCGAACTCCGCAATGCTTCAAAATTATTGTTAAATGTGTATTGGATATATGTGTTCTCCTTCTCCCTCTCTCTTTATCTATGTCCCACTCCCTTTTCTTTGTCCATCTTCTCCTTCTCCTCCCTTTGTCCCTCCTTCCGTCTCTCTCTGTCCACCTTCTGCCTCTTCCCCTCTCTCTGATCTAAAGCCTTGTTTATTGTTATTGCAAACAAAACTTGACAGGAAATTGAAGTAGCTTAAAATGAGTGGGTAAATCGGTTGGGATCATCGGTGTAAGAGTTTGAGGGAGACCTCTCAGCTGCTGGATATGTAAGAAAATTCACAGTAATTTATCTGATCGTAATCTGCAAATGGGTTGGATTAAAAAATTTCAGATGATTCATATTCCACAGTAGTACCTGATCATAAGCCGATAAGCGCTTGACACAACTTTGCTACTTTGTTCTGTACTTTCTTCTGTACGAAATTTTTGTGCGTGTACCGGTATGAAATGAGGGTATTTTGTGAAAATGAAACTAACTTTGAATTGAAAAGTAAAAACATTTTATTCAAAGTACTGACCATTGCTTTCTATACATTTTGACCACCTTTATGGCAATTTGTGGTCACCACGCCAATAGAAGTGTTCGTCTTTTGAAGCAAACCAATCAGACACCCAATTTTCGATTTCTTCATAGGAATTGAAGTGTTCCTCAGCCAATGCGTGTCCCCATTGATGAAAACAAATGGTAGTCGGAAGGGGCCAAGTCTGGTGAATACGGCGGGTGGGGTAGCAGCTCCCAGCCAAGTGTTTTGGTTTTATCCTGAACCAGTTTAGCTTTGTGTGCAGGTGCATTGTCGTGTAAAAAAAATACTTTGCCATGTTTTCTGGCCCATTCTGGTCTTTTTTCGATCAATACATAGTTCAAATTGATCATTTGTTGTCTGTAGCGATTAGTATTCACAGTTTCACCGGGTTTAAGAAGCTCATGATACACCACACCTTTCTGATCCCACCAAACACAGAGCACTGTCTTCTTGCCGAATCGATCTGGTTTTGCAGTCGATGTTGACGGTTGTTCCGGATTGACCCATGATTTTTCCCGTTTAGGATTCTTAAAATAAATCCATTTTTCATCGCCAGTAACAATTCAATGCAAAATTGATTTTCTTTCATGTCTTTGAAGCAAAATTTGACAAATGGTTTTTTTTCATGTGGCACCAATTTTCCAGACTTTTGGATCTTTCCCATAGCTTTCAGACGGTCATAAATTGTTTGTTGTGCAACATTTAGCATTGCTGCCATTTGCTTCTGACTCAAAGTATCATCTTCATCCAACATTGCTTGCAATTCGGCGTCTTCGAACTTTTTTGGTGGTATTCCACGTTCTTCATTTCTTACAACAAAATCATTATTTCTGAACCGTTGAAACTATCTTTTGCATGTTACTTCTGATAGAGCATGATCCCGGTGCGGCCGTGCGTTTCTAGGCGCTTCAGTCTGGAACCGCGTGACCGCTCCGGTCGCAGGTTCGAATCCTGCCTCGGGCATGGATGTGTGTGATGTCCTTAGGTTAGTTAGATTTAAGTAGTTCTAAGTTCTAGGGGACTGATGACCACAGATGTTAAGTCCCATAGTGCTCAGAGCCATTTGAACCATTCGTAGTTAAGACTGAATGTGAGAAAGAAAACTAAACCTAGCATTTTCACAGCACAGAGCAGAATTTTCTTCTTCGCAGTCGGTTGTAACAGAAAAACTTGTTAGTTGTTGTTTAAAAAAATCCTATGTGTGTCCAAATGTCTATTAGAGCCTGGTGTAAAAAGTAGAAGTGAATCACTCAAGAACACACCGCGCGAAGTGGCGTCCATTGTGGACGCGGCCTGAGCTGTCACTGTTTTCTTAAAACATTTTGTTCACAACCCCTGAAAAGAGAGTGATAACTTAATTCACAATGAAAAGGATATGAATAACAGTAGTAACAAACAGCTTAAATTTCGTGAACGATGCGGTCAGTCACCGAGAAAAGGACAGGTTTTGTTTTAGAAATGACACTACATCGAGACAGTGTGATCATTGGTCACCTTATTCAGTGTCGTGGCTCTTCATGTGGTATGCGTTATGAAGGTAAATCTTGCTGCTCGCTATTGAGTTTTTGACGGGAGGCGCCGCTAACACTGTCATAGGAGTAGCCAGTGTCGACACTCAACAATGCCCCTTCAAATTAAAGAAAATGTGGGGACGTAGAACCACTGGCTCTACTTGCCCCCTCCTCCCCCCAAAAATATCGCTGCCCTCCCGCAGCAAGAACAACTGTGTCTTTCCCACGTCAGTTCTCTGTAGTACGCGCTCTAAGCTACACGCATTGTGCACACGCTGCGAGAATAAAAGTATTCTTAGTAAGTGAAGGAAGCGCGAGTGTTACTTATCGTCGTAATTACCACGCCCGCTCCCCACTACGTACAAAAATTGCCATTTGTTCTAGTAGACGCCCGACTGGCTGGCAGTTCAGTTTGATTTGTATTTCAATATTAATTAAAGTGAGTGACACTAGAAGAATGTTAAAGTGGTTCTAAATAACGGAAACTCGCGAAAGAGAAATCAACAAGGAAAGAGGAAATTGCGAGAAAAGGTGCAAAAATCGATGTGCTGAACCAAAAGCAGTGCAGCGTGTGGTTTATCTGAGTCAAGCATTTCCGGGATTGCAATGACTAATCAAGGAGTAGAACAGATATTTCAGTGGACCCAAATGCTGCATAAAAAGCGAATAATGCTGGTGATTTAGTTTCTGACGATCCTACGAACTGTGTAATAAATTAATTCGTTCGCGGACATATAGCTAAACGAGATCATGTGGCACAGAATATGGATTGTGATTCAGTGATTCATGCATGCAATATACTGACTTGCCGAGGAACTTAAATAACTTTTTTTTTTTTTTTTCAGAACCATGAGGACTGGCGAGAAACAACAAGCTCTCGTAGCAAGGGTATTGTACTTTGTGTCCCACGTTTATTGTTTAATGGAAAATCACAGTTTGAAAACCCTAATGACCGATTTAAGTAGTGTAAAAACGGTCGGTCTCTATGAACTGTCCATCAAATTTCACCTGAACAAAGAAAGTGTGTGTTAACTTTAAAAACTAGAGTCCAATCACGGGGAGAAGAGAAATGAAACTAACATCTCAACTTGAGACAGAACTAAA
The DNA here is from genome assembly GCF_021461385.2 of Schistocerca piceifrons. NCBI lineage: Eukaryota > Metazoa > Arthropoda > Insecta > Orthoptera > Acrididae > Schistocerca > Schistocerca piceifrons. Next base: position 496,483,538 of record NC_060139.1, on the reverse strand, counting down.
ATATTAGAGAGACGTTCTAAAACGAGTAATTTCAGTGCTCAAGAACTTTTCTATACATTTCTATACATTTAGGATCACATCCAGGCCCGGATCTAGGTGTGAGAGTGTGGCGGGGGGTGAGGGGCAGACCGGGATGCCTGCCCCGGGCGGCTATTTCCGGGGGCACAGAATTCATATTATTGAAGGAAAAAAACCTTGTTTCACAAAGCGCCTAGCGTCCATCGCACGTCTGTCTCGATTATTCATATGATTTTAAAACGCATTCCAGTTGGTTTTTGAACGTTTTTGAACACATTCTAAGTTGATTTCTGAACGAATCATAAGTTGATTTTTGAATGCGTGCATAGGTACGTGATGTCTCTACTAGGGGAATCCCCTTCGTATCTAGAAATAAAAGAGTTTACCGCAGATAAAAGGAATCGGGACAATGCGAGATGGGCCGAATAAATCCGAAAGGGAGAATGCCAATCGCTGTTTGCGGGTGAACGTCAATCGGTGTTCGTTTATGTAGTAGTTGACTGGGAGCCAGAATGATCAGCGTTGTTATAATTACTAGCGAAATCCATAGATTCAGATTGCCAGAGTGGAAATAAACGACTAAAAGGAACAACAGATAAGAAAGATTACATATTATCTTTTCTGTGTATCCAAGAAAATGAAGTTTTGACAGAAATTTTTTTGCCAGATTGCTACACTAGTAAGGGGCAATTGTACAGTCCCCAGTTAGCAGCCGCTTAAGTTCTTTCCTCGGAATAGCGCAGAAAACGCGTTGTACGAACACGTAATAACGCCTAACCGGAGAATAAACGCGGGATAACTGTACCTGTGATTCTGGAAGTGTTAGTGAAGTTAACTGGCGGATAAGTTTCGACAGTGGCAGGAATAGTTAGAGAATTAGTGATGACAAGACCGTTTGTTGGAACGAGGAAGAAGAAGACACAGAGATATCACACAGATTATTTTTAAGAATATGACGATTTAAAATTTATACTACTTTTCTATCTCATGCTTTACAAACTGGAGCGTACGAATGAAATGTGAAACTATTTCCTGACATAAAACTTCTTGCTTATAGTAGGCCTAACAGGCATTTGATATTGGTACTTCGTGAATTAAGTTCTGTCGTGTTATTTGTGAAAATGAGCTACATAAAAATCACCATTTGTGCCAAAACAATCTGGCTTATTTGGCGTGAGCTATAATTGATGCAGTGTTAGAAAGACTCGTTTCGTTTTATCTTGCAGACAGTGAAAAAATACACGTAACCAAAACCAGTAACCACACCAGTCGTGGGTACTATTCGTATTAATAGCTTTTTCACTATTAGACAAGGGCATTTTGATTTTTCATGTAGCAAAACGTTTGACTAACTTTGACGAGGTAAAGTTTCTTTCGCAGAAAGGAAAGCACTCCGTGTAAATCGGCAGCAAGATTAGAGCGAAAAAAATACTGCGACGTAACGGTTGAAGAAATGTGTACTGTCTTGCTTGTTTGTCTCTTGGCTTTACTGGTTTTATGTTTCCTATATTTAATTTTATGTCACACAAAAGAGAAAGTTATTAGTTAACAGGCAATAATGAGTACAAATTTTCTAAAGAGTTCTTATTCTCCCCGTCACAAATAACCCCATCCAGTATTAATTGTAAGTTTTTTTTAACGGGGAGTAGGACGTCTACCGGCCGACTGAGAGCAGGAGAGGCATCAGAGGACATTTTAATTTCCACTGGTTAGCACACTGGACTCGTATTCGGGAGGACGGCGGTTTGAGCCCGTGTCCCGCCATCCTGATTTAAATTTTCCGTGATTTCCCTAAATCGCTTCATACACATGCTGGGATGGTTCCTTTGAAAGAGCATGGCCGACTTCCTTCCCTAATCCGATGGGATCAATGATCTCGCTGTTTGGTCCGCTCCTACAAACCAACCAAACAAGGATCATTTCCTGGAACATATATGTACTGGTCAGAAAGATGTACACGATAAAATGAACATTTTTGAAATTTTTTTTTTCCATTTTTGACGTCCTATCTTAAACGCTCGAGGGGTTCAAATGGCTCTGAGCACTATGGGACTCAACTGCTGAGGTCATTAGTCCCCTAGAACTTAGAACTAGTTAAACCTAACTAACCTAAGGACATCACAAACATCCATGCCCGAGGCAAGATTCGAACCTGCGACCGTAGCGGTCTTGCGGTTCCAGACTGCAGCGCCTTTAACCGCACGGCCACTTCGGCCGGCAAACGCTCGAGGGGGGTGGGAACTATCGTATATCGGAGGTTGATCACATCTATAGGTTTGGGTCAACACATTGCGGAATTTTCGAGATAACACTAAAGCTAATAGTGGAATTCGATGCTTTTCTGGCAAAATACATCGAAATTTTAGGAAAGAAAGGTAAAGGGAGCACATCATTCCTTTTTTTTTTTCAAACTAGTGAAGAGTTTATATCAATTCTGACAGAAGATGTGGGGAAGTATACCGTAGATGAAGTGAAAGAAAATAAATATTTTTCCACCTTATTAGACGCCAATCCCCATGTTACCCATGTGGGTCATCTGTCTTTTGTTACAAGACAATTAAAAAGATGTATTTCCCTTTAAAAGACATATCTGTTTTGTTCCAAATTCAGGGCACAAATCAGGAGAATTAGATGATTCCCTACTAAATGTACTAAGTAAATATGATTTGGATATTCAGTTTTGCAGCGGTCAGTCATATGACACTGTCAGCAATACGGCTGCTACTTGCTTTGGTCTCCAAGCTGGAGTTAAACAAATCAACCCTCTTTCTGTGTGCATTCCATGTGCAGCTCACCTTAACTTAATAGGATTGCGTGCGGGATTGTTTTCCTCAAGCGGCTTCGTTTCTCTGTTTCTGCAACAAATTTACACTTTCTTCTCTGGATCGACAAGCCGTTGGAATATTTTGCTCTCGAAATTAAACAGTTCACCCTCCGTAAAACGACCTTCAGAAAGACGCTGGTCAGGGCGTTACAATGCCTGTTATAGTCTTAATGACAAGTGGTTAGAAATAATATCAGCTTTGGAAGTTATTCAGGATGATGAAACTTAAAAGGCTTCACCAATATGTAAGGTGGCAACTTTTTGGTCAACGATGTCGAAGAGAGTTAATGCTACAAATAACCTATTGCAAAGTGTTGACACTGACGCTAGGACGGTCTTTTACGATACATATGAAAACGCTGATATCAAAAAGAGTAAGATCAATAAGCACAAAACAACCACAAAAAGGAAAAAGTCAAGAAAACTGGAAGTTTACGAAGCAGCCGAGCTTCATACCACTTTTGAAGGAAAGGAAGATTTCTGGGCGAATACATTTCTGGCTATTGTAGACAGATGGAGATCTGAATTAGGGAAAAGAAAAAATCGTTAGAAGAGTCTTATAGCAATTTTAGTTTCTAACTAATTTTTTGGACGAGACAAGACTGAACTATTGAAGGGAGACAGAGAACCACAACAGCATTACGAAGATGAGTTAGCAGAATTTTTGAGTGATGATATTATTCATTTTAAAGCATATGTGAAGAGAAAAGAAACAAAACTCTCCCTAAGCATAGAGTGTTGTGTGAAAACCACATTCAGGAACTGTTTCCTAATTTGGGGATTTCATTACGAATATTTTTGTCATCCGCTGTAACCGAACAGTCTTTACTACTCCTCAAAAGAGCCAAGAATTCCCAGAATGAGATTTTCACTCTGCAGTGGAGTGTGCGCTGATATGGAACTTCCTGACAGATTAAAACTGTGTGCCGGACCGAGACTCGAACTCGAGACCTTTGCCTTTCGCGGGCAAGTGCTCTACCAACTGAGCTACCCAAGCACGACTAACGCCCCGTCCTCAAGGCTTTACTTCTGCCAGTACCTCGTCTCCTACCTTCCAAACTTTACAGAAGCTCTTTTGCGAACCTCGTAGAACTAGCACTCCTGAAAGAAAGAATATTGCGGAGACATAGCTTAGCCACAGCCTCGGGGATGTTTCCAGAATGAAGTTTTCACTCTGCAGCGGAGTGTGCGCTGGTATGAAACTTCCTGGTAGTTTAAAACTGTGTGCCGGACCGAAGCTCAAACTCGCGACCTTTGCCTTTCGTCGGCAAGGTAGGAGACAAGGTAGTGGCAGAAGTAAAGCTGTGAGGATGGGGCGTTAGTCGTGCTTGGGTAGCTCAGATGGTGGAGCACTTGCCCGCTAAAGACAAAGGTCCCTAGTTTGAATCTCGGTCCGGCACACAGTTTTAATCTACCAGGAAATTCGACCCAAGAATTATTTGTGGTCATCCACGTCACAGGACAGGGTCAATAGTCTTGCCTTCCTCTGACAGAATACAGCAACTAGACTATGAAAATGTGATTGACGAATTTGCTGCAATGAAAGTACTCCATAAACATCTTTGCTTCACTTGAGTATGGTGCATCCAAAACGTATGTATCTGTTATTATTATTATTAGTATTATAAGCAGTAACAGCAGCAGTCGCAGTATTCAGTTACGTACAGAAGTAAGTAATGTCGAAATGAGGGCAGAATTATTTTTCTCTGCCTAGGAGAGGCAAATAGCTAATTTCGTCCCTGTTGTGTATCCACCTCGTCCTACCACCTCTATCTGCGCGTCTGCTCCTCCTCACTCTCTCTCTGTGTCTTCATCTCCTCTCTTCCTCCCCCCCTTCTCTCATTCCACCACTGCCTCCCCCTCTTCCTTTTCCACCTGTCCGTTACGCTCCTACACCTTCCACTCACCTCAATCATTCCGCCTTCCCCCCTCCCCCTTCCACCACACCATTCTTCGTCTGCCTGCTTAGCTGAGTGGTAACGTGTTTGTCCATCCCCTTCTCCATCCATATCAGCCTGCCCCCCCCCCCCCCCCCCCCTTCCCGCCGCACTCATCGGTACGTGTTGCCCCTGCAATACATATCAATGAAGCAGGGGAATACTACTCCCAGAGTGCTGCTATTCGTGTGGCCTACTTTTGTTTCTGTGCCAAATTTGTTTTGTGAGGAGATCCCAGACATACACACGTACATACACAAGAACTTTTTGAGATTTTTGGTAAGAACAGTAAACAATGACTTTTCTTTATATAATAGTCCATATTTAAAATCAAATTTTTGTTGCTCGTGGAAGCCGTTAAATAGGCATCCAGTAACAGGATATGAACCACGAGGCATGAAGCATAACCGGATTAGGCGGTTACTAATGTATACTGCTGACGGACGATATCACATTATATTTTACAGATCGCTGTAAAAGGTGTTGTGAAGATAGTGGATTCGTAAAATATGAATAGTAAATATTGGTTAAATTACACTACTGGCCATTAAAACTGCTACACCAAGAAGAAATGCAGATGATAAACGGGTATTCATTGGACAAATATATTATACTAGAGCTGACATGTGATTACATTTTCACGCAATTTGGGTGCATAGATCCTGAGAAATCAATACCCAGAACAACCACCTGTGGCCGTAATAACGGCTTTGAAACGCCTGGGCATTGAGTCAGAGCTCGGATGGTGTGTACAGGTACAGCTGCCCATGCAGCTTCAACACGATACCACAGTTCATCACGAGTAGTGACTGGCCTATTGTGACGGGCCAGTTGCTCGGCCACCATTGACCAGAGGTTTTCAGTTGGTGAGAGATCTGGAGAATGTGCTGGCCAGGGCAGCAGTCGAACATTGTCTGTATCCAGAAAGGCCCGTACAGGACCTGCAACATGCGGTCATGCATTATCCTGCTGAAATGTAGGGTTTCGCAGCGATCGAATGAAAGGTAGAGCCACGGGTCGTAACACATCCGAAATGTAACGTCCACTGTTCAAAGTACCGTCAATGCGAACAAGAGGTGACCGAGACATGTAACCAATGGCACCCCATACCATCACTCTGGGTGATACGCCAGTATGGCGATGACGAATACACGGGTCTAAGGCGCTGCAGTCATGGACTGTGCGGCTGGTCCCGGCGGAGGTTCGAGTCCTCCCTCGGGCATGGGTGTGTGTGTTTGTCCGTAGGATAATTTAGGTTAAGTAGTGTGTAAGCTTAGGGACCGATGACCTTAGCAGTTAAGTCCCGTAAGATTTCACACACATTTGAACATTTTGAACGAATACACGCTTCCAATGTGCGTTCACCGCAATGTCGCCAAACACGGATGCGACCATCATGATACTGTAAACAGAACCTAGATTCATCCGAAAAAATGACGTTTTGCCATTCGTGCACCAAGGTTCGTCGTTGAGTACACCATCGCAGGCGCTACTGTCTGTGATGCAGCGTCAAGGGTAACCGCAGCCATGGTCTCCGAGCTGATAGGCCATGCTGCTGCAAACTTGTCGAACTGTTCGTGCAGATGGTTGTTGTCTTGCAGACGTCCCCATCTGTTGACTCAGGGATCGAGACGTGGCTGCACGATCCGTTACAGCCATGTGGATAAGATGCCTGTCATCTCGACTGCTAGTGATACGAGGGCATTGGGATCCAGAACGGCGTTCCGTATTACCCTCCCGAACCCATCGATTCAATTTTCTGCTAACAGTCATTGGATCTCGACCAACGCGAGCAGCAATGTCACGATATGATAAACCGCAATCGCGATAGGCTACAATCCGACGTTTATCAAAGTCGGAAACGTTCCTTTGTTACTAGTTCCCTCAATGATTTTAGAAATTTCGATGGAATGTTATCTACCTATATACTTTGATCTGAAGTCTTCCAACGCTTTTTTAAATTTTGGTCCTAATGCAGGATCCCCTGTTTCTTTCCTATCGACTACTGGTTCTCTTTTCATCTCATCTCCAGACAAGTCCTCCTCTTCATAGAGGGCTTCAGTGTATCCCTTCAAACTAACCGCTCTCCCCTCTGCATTTACCAGTGAAATTCTCATTGCGCGCTTAATGTTACCATCCTTGCTTTTAATTTAACCGAAGTTAGCTCGACGTTTCTAAATGCTGTGTCAGTCCTTCCCACAATCATCTGTTTTTCGATTTCTTCCCTTTTTTTTCGTGCAGCCATTTCGCCTTCCAACCTGCAGCTCCCCTGCACTTCCTATTTATTTCATTCCTAAATGACTAGTATTTCTCTATACTTGAATTTCTTTAAACATTTTTTTTACTTCCGTTTGTTGTCTATCAGCTGAAGTATTTCTTCTGTTACCCATGGTTGTTTAAATTTACCTTACTTGTACCTATTTTTTCTTTCTAACTTCTGCGTATGCCCATTATAGAGATCTCCGTTCGTCTTTATCTCACCTGCCTACTGAACTATTCGTTATCGCAGTACCTATAGCCTCAGAGAACTTCAAGAGTATCTCTTCATTCTTTGGTATTTCCGTATTCATTTCTATGAGCACTGATCTTTCTGGCTACTCTCTCAAACTTCAACCTTCTCTTTACCATTACTAAATTCCGATGTGAGTGTGTATCTGCTACAGTGCAATATTTGACTTTAGACTCTCTGCCCGACCTTGATGTAATCTAACTGAAATGTTCTCGTATCTCCCTGCCTTTTCCAAGTGTAACAGCTTCTCTTGTGATTCTTGAAAAGAATATTCGCTATTACCAGCTCAAATTTATTGCAATTAGTTTTCCCCCTCTCTCATATCTGCTACCGAGCCCATATTCTCGTGTAACTATTTCTTCTACTCCTTCCCCTACAACCGCATTCCAATCCCCTACGACTATTAGATTTTCATCTCCCTTGACGTAATGAATTACCCAGTCAATATTCTCTTATATTCTCTTGTATTTTTTCTATCTCTTCATCTTCTGCTTGTGAAGTCGACATGTACTCCTCAACTATTACTGTCGGTGTTGGTCTGCTGTCGATTCTGAGAAGAACGATCGCATCTCTGACATGTTCACAGTAATTCATTCTGTGCCTTACCCTCCTATTCATAATGAATCCTACTCTTATTATACCATTTTCTGCTGCTGTTGATGTTACTCTGTACTTATCTGATCAGAAATCCTTTCTTCTTTCGATTTCACTTCACTCACCTTCACTATATCTAGATTGAGCCTTAGCATTTCCCTTTCAGATTTTCTAGCTTCCCCACCGCGCTCAAATTTCCGACATTCCACGCACCGATTCGTATGGCATTGCTGGCTGGTAAATACGACGGCGTGAGTTCAGTTGACTATCACAAAGTGTGTTCTTCCTCTGCACACATTGGTTCCACCATGTGCAGGTATGTGACAGTTGTATCGTAAGAAATGTTATGGAGTGAAGGAGAACGTAATGAATGCGTTTATAGGGTAGTGTTTTGTTTGTGTTCTGTGGTCACTATGATGATGATGATATAGACGGTGATGGTGATGAGAGAAGGAAGGGTATGAAACCTGGTGATGGGACATAACCTATTCTTCTCGGAGAGCACCATGGAGGCTGCCAAGGTTAACATTCCCATCTGACGTTCGAACCATCATCAACAGTGTCATGTGCCCTACTTGATGAGACACTGCGGAGAGGTTTAGAATTTAACACAGGACATTGGAGCTAGGACGTTATGCATTGGCTTGTGAAGTACGTAGGTGATATATGTAGTTGCAGATTAATGGCATTCTCCACTTATTGCCTATAGCTACCTATTCATCACGCCTATTTCTTAACCTACTTTTTACTTAACAGTGGATATTTTTAGCAAATTGATAGCGTTGACATGGGTAATCCTCTCTCCCATCTGGTAGCAAACTTTTATATGGAAAACTTTGAGGAGAGGGCACTTGCTTCGGCAGAATTTAAATCAAAAGTCGTTTGGCGATTTGTAGATGATCCTTTCGGAGCGTGGGTCCATGGTGACAACGAACTGTAGCGCTTTCTGCAGTACCTACATTCAGTCCACGAAAATATCAAATATACTTTGAAAGGGAAGAAGGGCCGTTGTTGGCCGTTTCAGGGTGTCTTGGTCAGTCGGAAGGTGGTGGATCATAAGGTCATTACCTTTACCACAAGTCCATCACAGGCAGATCTGTATTTTCATGCATGTGTCTGTCACGCATCACCTATGGGCGTCCTTCGACCTTTTGTGCACCGGCGCATGTTGTGTCTGATGGTGACAAGCCTTAAAAAGGAGCTGGAACAACTACAATCTGTGTTCAAAGATAATTGATAGCCTCCACATCAGACCTGCACAGCTTTGCGGAGGAAAAAAAGTGACCATCCTCAAGATCAAGAGGAGAAGGAGCTGTTCAAGTCCAGGGCGATCCCTCCAGATGCCGGCCATATTTCGCCGAAATTAGGCAGAATCTGAAGGAAATGTCGTGTCAAAATAATCTTCCACCCCCCTACAAAGACTTGTACTCCTCTTGGTTCGGTAAAGGACGATCGGAGGCAACGGAAGGATGGAACCCACAGCACACCTTGCCAGCGTGGCAAAGCCTACACTGGTCGGACGACGCGCGTTGTGCGTGAAAGATATGTTGAATATGATCGCTACACTCGCCTTTCGCAGCCCAGTAAGTTAGCCATAGCCGAGCTTTGTAACTCCTCAGGACATTCCCTGGAATATTCTGTCACGGATATCTTGGTCTCGAACAGATCATTCTAGGATTGAATTATTAAGGAATTGGTGGAAATACGATCAGTGGAAGATCTTATTAATCGTTATGGAGGTTTTCAGTTGGATAAGTTGTAGGATCCGGCGATTTCTTTAATATCTACAGACAGGAAATATTTTATGACTAGCGACACGTCTAGCGACAGTTAATTTTATTCAGTTGACATCTGAATTTTAAGACCACAAGCCTGTTTTCCGAAAGAGAGCGCGTATATGGTATCACCATTACGCATGTGCCTGTCGGCCATAAATTGAGCAATATTCGAAGAGGACGCGAAACTCCACAGAGATCCGGCCGGGGTGGCCGAGCAGTTCTAGGCGCTACAGTCTGCAACCGCGCGACCGCTCCGGTCGCAGGTTCGAATCCTGCCTCGGGCATGGATGTGTGTGATGTCCTTAGGTTAGTTAGGTTTAAGTAGTTCTAAGTTCTAGGGGACTGATGACCTTAGCAGTTAAGTCCGATAGTGCTCAGAGCCATTTGAACCATTTTGAACTCCACAGAGGCCTCTCGTGTAGAGGCTGCATTTGCGCATGCGTCTCCTCGCCAAAAAATGGTTCAAATGGCTCTAAGCACTATGGGACTCAACTGCTGTGGTCATCAGTCCCCTAGAACTTAGAACTACTTGAACCTAACTAACCTAAGGACATCACATACACCCATGCCCGAGGCAGGATTCGAACCTGCGACCGTAGCAACAGCGCGGCTCCGGACTGGAGTGGAGCGCCTAGAACCGCACGGCCACCGCGGCCGGCTCTGCGCCATTTTTTTTTTTTTTTTTTTTTTTTGCTATGCAGTTAGCGATGTGAATTATCAACCTCCAATGCTAAACACTCACCTCAAGATGGCTGAATGGTCGTCAGCCGAAGTACTGTGGCAAGAAGTCGACCTTGTTCGGCTGCAGTCCAGAAACTTTATGGAACACTCTTCACGCCGGGAAAATTTCAGACTCAAAAGTGGATATATCAGATTATTGCACCTATGCCTTCAGTTCTGTTATATTTTGACTATCTTTCTGTTACGTGTACGCCAAGCACCTATATCGGCACCTGTATCGTTGTAACTTATTCAATTTGCTGAGACTAGTTATATGAATTTACATTTACTCTTAACAGTCATTCTACGTGTCATTCATTTTCCTGGCTGTCGCCCGATAGCGTCCCTGGTTTTTTCAGATCAGGCGAAACTGATGGGTAAGACATCAACGTAAGTTTACTATTATGCTGTTTAAACCACTATAGCACATGACTTTGGCCTTCTGACGGGGAAAGTTATACTGGAAGATGCCATTGCCGTCCGAGAAGGTAGCAAGAATGAAGGGATGCCGATTGTCCACAATAATGTTTACGCGGTTCAAAGTTGCCATGTCGCCTTCGGTTACACCATGGAAGACTAAGCGAATATCCTCATTGCCCCCACTAGCTTGTGTCGTTGTGCGGTGCTTGTTTCGAACTCCCTTCCAGCTGGATTACGACGCAGCAGGACACAATCATGTACATGGTGCAATCAAAAAGTGATACAGGCGAGACGCTTCCATTGATCCACAATCCAGTCTCAATGACTCGTGTCCGCTGCTATCGTAAATAACGATGTCGTTGCGCCAGCTTGGGAACATGCAGGGGTAGTTTGCTGCGCAAACCCGTGATCAACGATACACGCTGAAGCTGTGCTCCGAAACACTTGTGTTTGCACCAACATTGCACTCTTTCGTGAAACCTGCTACAGATTTCCGCGTATTCCGCTTCACAGAGCGGGAAAATCCCACACCTCCACGATCTTTGATGGGGTGTGGACGTGCATCACCTTGTTTTCGTTTCACCGTCCTTCAATTCGTTCCATAAGATGTTCAACAGCCGATTACCATCGCCGTTGCCAGTCGCTATGGACCTATATTGTCTCTAGAAACGTACCCCATTCGTCTCTGTCTCAGATACAAGCATTCCTCACCTCTTCACATGCCACTCCGTAATGACCGATATTGCACCTCAGCCACTTGGAAAAGCAAACTGTGCTTCTTTAATAAGGTTGTATGTATTCATGTTGTGTGTTAGTCTATCCTTCATGATTGACTCAATATTTTTGTGAACGCTGACAGTAGTGAAGCTGACGTGTTGTTCCCTGTACACTCCTGATTACCTTTCTTTAATGACAGATCACGTGCGTGCTTTAGCTACTTTGTTGTGGCAAAGCAACATTATTGTGTTTGCAGTGTAATTGAGGGGCTGAGAGTAGAAGTGGTAAAAGTGCTTGCTGAAGCAAATTGAATTATTGATAGCCAAAATTAAAGGCTATTTACAAATTACGTCAGTTAGTATCGAAACATCAGATATTTTTCCTCATGGTCAGTTAGTCTCTGTGTAGCTGTAAGTATGGTTCGACTTTGTAGTGCTTCTGCATGATTTGTATGATATATTAAAAATATACTCCTTGCATCTTAAAAGCAGATACAAGTGCAAAAACATTTTATTTGCTGTACTCTATTCTGAATACTTTTTGGTACAACACACATGATACTCATAGCACAATACATGTTCGTTACACGATCGTAATACGTGTGTAATTAACCCAAAGTTAATACAACAAGCTAAAATCCAATAGGTAAGTAGCAAATAAAATACACATACCAAAACGAAAATATGTTTATGTGTTTCCAACATGTACGAGAACTTAGAGAACTTATTCCTTGTCACTTTCTATAATCCTCTCACAGTCAGTACATTAATGTAGAGTCAGAATCGTTTCCTCCTGTGGTATCTCTTGAAGTATGTCCCTCCTAGGGCAGTACTGGTCATGCTGTACCATTGTGTTATGTATATTTTAACCTTCTTTTTCGCGTTCTTTGATCACGTTCTCTTCTTACGCCCATGGTAACTGCTGTCTGGGATTGGAATACATTGTTATAAGACTCGTAATAAATTGGGGTGATGTTATTCTTTATATCCTGAGGATTTTTCCACTTCTCACTTTTTTTCTTACTTATCTTGATACAAAGGCTACGGAAGATTTGTTGACGGGCGAACAAAATTGTGCTTCCTAAAATCCCCATCAGTAAACTCAAGATCACGGTTTAGTGAGTATTGAACTACATTGTTAAAGAATTTCCTTTGCTGATTCTACTAATATACTACTAATATTCTTCCGTTGTATTTTCTTTCCTTGAGTGTCTTTAGCTCCTTTGCAGTTTGCTATGGCACCATGACTTTTATTGAAAGAAAATTTTCTGTTTTCATTTCCATTAGAGAAAAGTTTAAGCCGACCTTCTCACTAATTCCATCTTTCTTGGGGAACAATTACATATTTCAACTGTTTCTTTGCATTATCCACGTGCGTGTGGCCCGGTTCAGGGAATTTCTGGTCTATTGTGTCAACACGGCGATTTTGCTTCAAGATGTACATCCCCTATTTCAAAACAGAGCTGATTTAGACATGCATTAAGTACTCCTATAAGGACTCTAAAAGCTTACACGTTAGGTTATTGCACTACTTTTTCAAAAATGTGCATACCGAAGCTTCATTGACGATAGCGGCAATTCTCCTTTCGTGCGCCAATACAATTGTAGTAGTTGTATTCTGAATGCAGTCAAGGCATTGGCTTGGAACCTAAACTTTGACATCATTGAGTGAAGAATTACACAGAAAGTCACTTGAAATTCATTTGTTCTGAAGTGATCCACACTTTAGCTTAAACACTTGTACCCCCAGCCGCTCAATTCATTGCTAGTGCTACATATATTTTTGGGAAGATTTTGTTCTTGTACTCTACGGTGTATATAAAGTTTTAAGTGACACGTTTGCCTAATGTTCTGCTATTAGTGTAAACTAGTCGTCGAATCCGATGATCGCTTACAGATAAAATACAGATAGTTACAGCTGATTGCTATCGGAGGAGTGTTTGTTATTACGTACCACAACGATCGAAATGTAAAAAACAACAGTAAATTAAAATTCACTGTAGTTAGCTGTAATTCTGAATGCCGTAATTTGGTGTGAGTAAACTTAGATTGCAGAATAAAACGGTCGCTAGTTTCAAACGAGCAAAAGTTAAATTCGGTGAATGATTGTCACGGGATTAGCCGAGCGGTCTAGGGCGCTGCAGTCATGGACTGTACGGCTGGTCCCGGCGGAGGTTCGAGTGTGTGTATGTTTGTCCTTAGGATAATTTAGGTTACGTTGTGTGTCAGTTTAGGGAGTGATGACATTAGCAGTTAAATCCCATGAGATTTCACACACATTTGAACATTTTTTGATTGTTACGACTTTGAAATTACGCAAATATCTTGTTGGAAAGACAAAGCAGCAACTTGACGAAATGCACACTCCATCGAAGCAGGAGAGTGTTTGATGTCCTGGAACAGCACTTTGGGGACCGCATTCTTGCTCTGGGGAGGCCACTGGTATGAACCTCGATTGGACGCAATATTCTCCGGATATGAACACACGCGACTCCTTTTTGTGGGGCTGCATTATAGACAAGATGTACAGCAATAACCTCAAACCACTGCTGAGCTGAAAACAGCTATTCAAGAGGTCATCGACAGCATGGGTGTTCCGACGCTTAGCGGGTCATGCGGAATTTCCGCGCCACATCATCGCCAATGATGGCAGGCGTATCGAATATGTCATAACCCAAATCCGAATATCTGTAGTGATGTTTACATGTTGAATACAGTGTGTGCACTCCGTAGTTTGTCACTAATTTACGTTTTTTTCAATATAGTTCAATAATTGTCATCCTGTAAGTGCTATGTAGGTTCTCTGACATTTCGTCTTATGAAACACGCGCAGTTTCTTCCAACGTCTCTTACGAGCTAACGAATATGCGTGTCACGTTTCAGTTAGTCTTCTGTCTTTTGCTATTTTCGGCTGAGCTCGTCCTCTCTCTCTCGGCGGGCTGCTGTAAAGTGTCGAGGCCTGATCCAAAAATGTTCAAATGTGTGTGAAATCTTACGGGTCTTAACTTTTAAGGTCATCAGTCCCTAAGCTGACACACTACGTAACCTAAATTATCCTAAGGACAAACACACACACCCATGCCCGATGGGGGAATCGAACCTCCGGCGGGACCAGCCGCACAGTCGATGACTGCAGCGCCTTAGACCGCTCGGTTAATCCCGCGCGGCAGGCCTGATCCCTTTTGCTTATTTCCTGGTTCTGTCTCCGCCTCTAGTGCGACCACACTTTCTTGTGGTAACGTGAATCAGTTTCAATAAAATATTCTAATTTTCAGCCCCTTACCATTCTGTGCCATAACACATCCCTCCTCTTTAAGAAAATTGGTCCCGAATTTTACCTATTTCCTTATTGCTACTTAGCTGATACCTGCCTTATACACTCCTGGCCATTAAAATTGCTACACCAAAAAGAAATGCAGGTGACAAACGGGTATTCATTGGACAAATATATTATACTAGAACTGACATGTGATTACATTTTCACGCAATTTGGCTGCATAGATCCTGAGCAATCAGTACCCAGAACAATCACCTCTGGCCGTAATAACGGCCTTGATACGCTTGGGCATTGAGTCAAACAGAGCTTGGTTCAAATGGTTCAAATGGCTCTGAGCACTATGGGACTTAACATCTATAGTCATCAGTCCCCTAGAACTTAGAACTACTTAAACCTAACTAACCTAAGGACATCACACAACACCCAGTCATCACGAGGCAGAGAAAATCCCTGACCCCGCCGGGAATCGAACCCGGGTACCCGGGCGCGGGAAGCGAGAACGCTACCGCACGACCACGAGCTGCGGACCAAACAGAGCTTGGATGTGGTGTACAAGTACAGCTGCCTATGCAGCTTCAACACGATACCACAGTTCATCAAGAGTAGTGACTGGCGTATTGTGACGAGCCAGTTCCTCGGCCACCATTTACCAGACGTTCTCAATTGGTGAGAGATCTGGAGAATGTGCTGGCCAGGGCAGCAGTCGAACATTTTCTGTATCCAGAAAGGCCCGTACATGACCTGTAACATGCGGCCCTGCATTATCCTGCTGAAACGTAGGGTTTCGCAGGGATCGAATGACGGGTTGAGCCACGAGTCGTAACTCATCTGAAATGTAACGTCCACTGTTCAAAATACCGTCAATGCGAACAAGAGGTGATCGAGACGTGTAATCAATGGCACTCCTTATACCATCACGCCGGGTGATACGCCAGTATGGCGATGACGAATACACGCTTCCAATGTGCGTTCACCGCGATGTCGCCAAACACGGATGCGACCATCATGATGCTGTAAACAGAACCTGGATTCATCCGAAAAAATGACGTTTTACCACTCTTGCACCCAGGTTCGTCGTTGAGTACACGGTCGCAGGCGCTCCTGTCTGTGATGCAGCGTCAAGGGTAACCGCAGCCATGGTCTCCGAGCTGACAGTCCATGCTGCTGCAAACGTCGTAGAACTGTTCGTGCAGATGGTTGTGTCTTGCAAATGCCCGCATCTGTTGAGTCAGGGATCGAGACGTGGCTGCACGATCCGTTACAGCCATGCGGATAAATGCCTGTCATCTCGACTGCTAGTGATACGAAGCCGTTGGGATCCAGCACGGCGTTCCGTATTACCCTCCTGAACCCACCGTTTCCATATTCTGCTGACAGTAATTGGATCTCGACCAACGCGAGCAGCAATGTCGCGATACGATAAAACGCAATCGCGATAGGCTACAATCCGACCATTATCAAAGTCGGAAACGTGATGGTACGCGTTTCTCCTCCTTACACGAGGCATCACAACAACGTTTCACCAGGCAAAGCCGGTCAACTGGTGTTTGTGTATGAGAAATCGGTTGGAAACTTTCCTCATGTCAGCACGTTGTAGGTGTCGCAACCTCCGCCAACCGTGTGTGTATGCTCCGAAAAGCTAATCATTTGCATATCACAGCATCTTCTTCCTGTCGGTTAAATTTCGCGTCTGTAGCACGTCATCTTCGTAGTGTAGCAATTTTAATGGCCAGTAGTGTATTTAAAAAATATTATTTTAAAACTGAAACTTCCTGGCAGATTAGAACTGAATGTCGGACCGAGACTCGAACTCGGGACCTTTGCCTTTCGAGGGCAAGTGCTCTACTGACTTTTTTTTTTTTTGTTTAAAGAAAAGAGTAGAGTGGTCAGTCCTGAGCTGGTGGAGACAGGGAGGACAGGGGTCGAAAATCAGAGACCTGGCCACAATGTCTCCCTCTTCCCACCTCTGAATCACTACCTTCTAGTTTTTTTTCCAGGAACATGGTAAGGAAAACAAAAGATCTTTATTTTTACAAGTATAAATACAACAGAAATGCCATTGTTCCGGTGGAATCAATAAGAGACATTACACTCGAACAAGGCGAGCAAAAGTCTTTCTTAACAAGGTGTCGCAAAAAAATAATAACAATAATACTGAAGTAAGCTAAGAGGTGTGAGGCAATAGACAAAAGGGGAAGAAGGTGAGGGGGTATGATAAGACTTGCAGGCAACCGCCCGGCAGGTGGAGTGTGGAGGCAGAGTGGGCAGGGATCAACATGCGAGGCCTGGCCACTGTGTCCCCGACACCACAACCGGGATGAATCGCCCCCCCGAAAGGAGGGTAGAAGCCTAAGAGGAGGGTACGGTAGAGTTGGGGGGATGACCAGCGTGCTCTGGTATAATGCATAAATGACAGGAGGCGCGTGTCTATGCACCTACTCCACTGTGAGTTACGATATGGAAAGTAGCGCGAGAGTCATCAGTGGGAGGGGGGGGGGGGGGGGGGGGTTCGTCCGGGTATGGCACCATCCAGCTGAGCGGGCCTGACGTAATAGCATGATTTTTGGTGGCGGGGAAATAAGTATCCTCGGGATGGATAAAAGACCAGGGGTCAATCGAATCCGGCGGAACGTGGAGATAACAGGCAACAGACTGTCGACCAAGTTTCCAGACGGCGCTGGGGCAGCACCAGTCAGTTGGAGGACATCTTCATCCGTGAGGTGGCAAATTGAACAAAGCGGAGAGTCCGTTGGGCCGATGGCGTGAAGACGTTGATTTGTGGTGAATTTTCCACATGCGACGTGGTACCATGTTGCCCGGGCGTTTGAGGGAAGGAAAAGGCGTTGAATATGACGCCAAATCGCGGACCGCCGCGTCGACGGATGTCTGAGTTCGATGTTGTTGCTGGAGATGTAACGAAGCAGTGGGGTGTAAAAATCCTTAGGTCGAGGAGAACGCGTGTTCGGTAAGTGTGTGTGGGTATAACAGAAGTCGACGATGAAATCACAAATGTGCGTCAGATGGTGCTTGATGTGTCCGACTGGTACTGGTGGTGTTGTGTTCGCGGGGATAAGAATTTCCGGAAAGCTGCGCATGAGGGAGGGGCCCCCGTTCCAGTGCTCGTGTATCGTGGACATGTCCAAGGACGCCGCTCGGAGTCGCACATTGACAAGGCCGAGGCCTCCCGCTCGCAGGGGGAGGGTGAGCGTTTCGTAACGGACCTTAAAAGAGCGTACCGGCCGTAAGAAAGTATCCGAAAGCAGCCTGGAGGCTGCGTCCAATAGTTGATGGCACCGGGAGTGCCTGTGCCATGTGGATCATTCTGGACGCCACATGTTGATTGAGGTATTGGACCCGTTGTAAAGAATCGAGTCGGCAGAGGAGATTTTGTCGCACCGCCGTGCGGATAGTTTGGACTGTACGCCTGAAAAATGATGGCAGCGGAGCGGCGCACGGTGGAGATGAAAATGATGCCAAGATGTCGTAGTTGCCGTACGCACGGGAGAAGTGCTAAGTCGTCGTGTGAGAGGCCGCGTCCAATGGACATCGCCGTGGATTTAGCCACATTCATGTTACTGCCCGCTGAGTTCCGTACGTTGATATCAAATCAAGCACCGTTTGTGTTTTAACTGAGATATCCAAGCACGACTCAGGACCTGCCATAACAGCTTCGGTTCTGCCAGTACCTCGTCTCCTACCTTCCAAACTTCACAGAAGCTCTCATGCGAACCTTGCAGAACTAGCACTCCTGGAGGAAAGGATACTGTGAAGACATAGCTTAGCCACAGCCTGGGGGATGTTTCCACAATGATGTTTCATTCTAGTTTAAAACTGTTTCCTGTTTTGCTTCACAACCAGAGTCCTGAACCTTAGTTAGCTTCATTAATCTACTTTGTAATATTCCTCTAGTTAACTACTTTATTTACATTTTCTTCTTCTATTACTTATTAATGGTACATATCCACTGTACAGGTATCTGGTGACTGGTTGCCTCATTTGAATGAGATATCTTACGCTGTACACAAAAGTAAGTTGCAAACATTAATACTAGAACCAATATTATGCTTGTCCTTGGTAAACTGTAAATAATTCTGCTTTGCTACATTTCTCGTGACATTGTTTCACGTGTTGCAATGTTTGACTGAAATTTGTCGTTTTTCTGAAGTTATTAATTCGTCTATTGATTTTCGCAGAGCTGAATGTAAGGTACCGTTAATAAAAGTTAGGTTTTGATTAGATAAGATATGTGGTGGTTCCTCTGGCCAATACAGCATTGAACAGGACACATTAATCATTGTTGTGCCCGTGATTGTAGCTGGAAGGCGAAATTGTCTTCCTGCATCTCACACGTAGTTCTATTAATTAACAATCTATTACCTTGTAATTCTAGTTTCACTATCTCAGTTAGTTTCTCGTTTCCATAGGAAGTGATAATGACGTTTCTGGTGAAAATATGGATTACAACCAGTGATCTCAATTTTATGAAGTTTTGTCCGAGGCGCTAAGACTATTTTCTCTCAGTGTCCTGCTTCCATTTTCCCCAAAAGCTACTGTATTTCACATGATTGGTTGTTCGGCTGTATCACTCTCGTTAGAAAAATAATAACACTTTCTCCAATACAATCTTTGAAATCTGCTACAGACATGGTGACATGAGCATCTCCCCATCTAGAAACTAACAATACTTCAGGTGTTTGTATATTTCCAGATCACTTATTTAAGACATTACTGGTGTTATGCGCATATTGTTCTAATTCTATTGTTAAGTTTCGCATTGCTTTAGTAACATTGAGTATTCCTTGCTTCATGTTCCGTATACGTGTTGTGTGACAATCTTCTTTTGCTTTTGTACCTTCTGCTAGCTCTTGTTTATTTTCAGTTGTACTCTTTAAATTCTTGGGATCCTCGTTATCCGCTGTTGCGAACACAGTTTTTAACTGTTTCCCTCCTGCATCTAACCAACCACGTTTCTACGTGTTAAAGTTTGTATTACAATTTCTGTTATCTGCTGCAGCTGAGTCCTCAGTTTCTTGTATGACAGTTTTAACTCCTGATAATCGTTCTGTTTATCTTACAAAAAAGCCTCCTGTCTCTACTTC
This sequence comes from Schistocerca piceifrons, assembly GCF_021461385.2. NCBI lineage: Eukaryota > Metazoa > Arthropoda > Insecta > Orthoptera > Acrididae > Schistocerca > Schistocerca piceifrons. The sequence continues at coordinate 496,463,646 of NC_060139.1, read as the reverse complement.
CTTTTGTAAAGCTGTAAACCTATCTTGCAGTCTTCATACGCCTTTCCTTACTAGCCAAATGCTAAATGTAAACTCGTCTGTCCGTCTGTGACTCTTAAAATAACATCTGATTGCCTCGAAAATAAAATTCCGTCGTATAGTGGCTGATTCCGTATCACGTCACCTCTGCAACAGTACACTAGCGCTATGCTCAGAGAAAGTTTTCTGGTCAGCATCTCGGCACGCCACCAGAGAGAAAGGGAAGAACCATAAATCGTCTCCATCTTTTATACAAATTAATAAACACAGAACATGACAAGTAAAGAAAATTAAGATTAACCTATGTAATAACCAAATACAGTATGTGCATTTTATCCCAATTTACTTCTAGATCTAATATTAACGAATGTTTCTCTGATGTATCTGTTTCCTTTGTATTTATGCTTTTTTCCGTAAGGGTTGAAGGAATCTGTGGCACTGCATCAATCTCAGATTTAAACGGTCTGACTCTCAGAATGAGAATATCCACTCTGCAGCGGAGTGTGCGCTGATATGAAACTTCCTGGCAGATTAAAACTGTGTGCCGGAGCGAGACTCGAACTCGGGACCTTTGCCTTTCGCGGGTAAGTGCTGTGAGGACGTGGCGTGAGTCGTGCTTGGGTAGCTCAGTGGTAGAGCACTTGCCCGCGAAAGGCAAAGGTCCCGAATTCGAGTCTTGGTCCGGCACACAGTATTAATCTGCCAGGAAGTTTCGGTCTGGCTCTCCTTACATGTACTATAGAAGTTCTTGTTGGCAACTGGGATTTGACCTCGACTGGCGAAGCCATTTCTATAACTTGTTAAGGCCTATGGTTTTTCGTTAAAAACTTTCGTTTTGCCCTTTGGGGTGTACGGATTAGTAGTAATACCCACTGTCCCATCCTGTATTGTGCAGTTTGCTCTCCCGTTGCCTAATACCTTCTTGCTTCTTAAAGATTTAGTATTGGCACACTTTACTCTTTGCCAAATTTCTTTCAACTTATTTGCAAAATTCTTCATTGATTCGCCGTGTGGACCCAGTTTAAGTTGAACTATATCCAGAAGATGATGGCATTTTTCGCCCCAACACCACCCCATACGGCGAGAGGCCAGTTCCGGTATGAAATTTTGAATTATATGCACAGACGACAAAACTTAAATATATATTCCAATAATATCCACATAATGGCTTATCATTTTGGATAACATATGGTGGACGCATTCTGTCTGTTCATTTGTTTGAGGATGGAATGGGCTGTTGTGTAACTTCTTAATTTTTAATAATCAATATAGCTGTTTCATTATGTCTGATGAAAATTACTGCGTCGGTCCATAATAATGGTTTCTGGTACACTGAATTTTAATAACCAGTTGTTTACAGTAGCCTGTGTTACTGTACTTGCCTTTTTATCAGGAAAGGCTACCATAAGTAAATACCGTGAAAAATGATCTAATATCATAAGAACATATTTATTACCCGCTTGTGTTCTATTAAAAGGTCCGAGGATGTTTAACTCTAACAAAGATAATGGTTCGTCAGCTTCTGATAGTTGTTGTAACTGAATTTTCTGATGACTCAAATCTGCTCGTTGTGCAAATGGGATGAAGTTCCTTACATATTGTTCTACATCACTGTGATGCGTTTTCCACCAAAATCTTTCAGCTACACGTCTGTCAGTTGTCCATTTTCCTTCATAACCCTATAGTATACGGTCGTGTGCTTGACTTAATACTTCCAGTCTCAGCACTACAGTGTGAGGTCCGCACTTTGTGGATCTGCATAGCGAGCCTTCTTGCGCTTCAAACTGAGGCTGTGTTCGAAACAATTGACTTTCACAGTCAGCTTCTTGTGCCTTTATCCAGTCTGTCTGGCTTTAACCTTAATAACCATTTTAAAGATACGTGGTCTGTACCTACTTCGAATTTACGACCGTACAAGTAGCGATGAAAATAAGAGATCCTGCGTATAACTGATAATATTCCTTTTTCAGCTGCTGAATAATTAGTTTCTGCCTTATTCAATTGTCTGGACGCATATACCACCAGATGTTCTTTTCCATCAACATTCTGACTTAAAAACACAGTCCAAAGCGTTGGTGGCTGCATCACATGCAAGTATGAAATCCTGTTCAACGTCAGGAAATATTAACACAGGATCTGATATTAATATCTCCTTGAGTTTCTCAAACGCTTTTTGGCGTTGTGACGTCCACTGAAAACTAACACTTTTTCATACCAGTTTATTAATGGTCGTGCACTTTCCACGTACGCCTTCAAGTGAACTTGCGATAACGCTTGCGTAACCCAACGAGTGGCTCTAACTGTTTAGTAGTTTGTGCTATTAATAAATAACGTACGACGGAAGTAAGTCGAGGATTCGTACTCACTCCGTCTTGACTGATAATACGCCAAAGATAAGTTACATGTGTCTCAGCGAAATGGCATTTCTCCACACTTAGTGTAAGGTGTGCTGCCCTCAGTCTACTAAACACTTCATACAGACGTTTAGGGGGGGACATTGATGAAATTGACCAAATATGTCAATTTTTTATTTATTTTTTATTTGTTAGTTCAACTCATGGACAATAAATTTCCAAAGTTTCAATGTTCAAATCGCATCCGAAGTGCCTAAAAATTAATTAAAAGTGTGACGCGGCCTGCCTACCACGCAGTACTTCAGTACCAGCTCAGTGAACATCGATTCTGTGCATTACTTTCGACCAAACGAGTGCGGGATACATCTAGAAGGCCGTGATACATACTCTTTGGTTTTATAGATCATCTTTGGCCGATCCTGTGCTTCTCAAAAAGTGTGTTCGAGGCAAAACCCAAAATCCAAATGAATCTCTAAATGTGTTCCTGGCAAAACCCAAAATCCAAATGAGTCTCTAAATTCACTAATATGGAAACGATGCCCTAAAAACACTTCTGCATCTGCTACAGTTGTCAAAATTACAGCGTATGATGCAGTTATTGTATTTAATGATGGGGACGTCGGGAGGATGAAGCTATTAGAAAGAATGGGCTTGAAGATAGGAAATTTTACTCAAGACATCCTGAGAAAAATCGATTTACAGCGCATCTCTGCAGCTTAAAAGTCAGTTGAAGACCTGGTAAAGGAAAGAAGACAGACAACAAGAAACCAGAAGAGAAGAATTGAAGGGAAAGACGACCCAGGGTACAAATGAGGTGCCATCTGAAGAAGTGACATAAGGAAAAAAGGTTGAACTTTAAATTGCGTTCCCTGGAAAGTGTGTTTTTTAAAGTTTATGTACCTTTTCCTCAGATTCTATGAATGCTAGAATTATGAAATTTTGTACACGTATTTCTGTAAACATAATAAACGTTGTCTCAATAGCAAATTTTGAAATTCTGATTGCAAGCTGAGATATGGGGTAAAGTGCTTCGAATTTTGCATGAATTTGAAATTGTACTTGTGAATTATAATTAAAGATTATGAAAATTCTCCTATTTGACCTATTCCAAAAACCTCATGAGAGAAGCTTACAACATATAAAGAGATGAAACAGTGAAATTTTTGAAGAAATCTCTTGAATACTTTCTGAGAAAAAGGAACATATATTATTTTTTGAAAATAAAACTTCAAATTTCATTCAAATAAAAGTCGAATATTTATAATCAAAGGATTTTATATGTAAATGTGTTACTTTCATGTAAAGCGTGGTACAAAATTTCATTGCCATAGCTCCAAAACTTTGGATTTGGTGCATTTTTGAAATAGTGTGTGTTTTTCATCAACATCCCCCCTTAATATGATCTATAGTTTTTGAATAGGCGACCATATAGTAAAGATATACCACACAGATTTTCGGTGTTAATCGAAGAAGTACACCATCTAATAGTCGTTGGAAGGTAGGTGGAGCATTTTTCAATCCAAATGGCATTCTTAAATATTGGTAACGAATTTCCTGTGAAGAGAGTTCTGGGCTTGTCTTTAGGAAACACTTCTGTTTGGCGATAACCGCTTCTAAGAGAAATATGTCCTCTCAGAGAGGTCACGGTTCGTAATGATTGTTGGAATGTTATTGAGTTAAACGGAAGTGCTTTCTGCCGTTCCCCAAGGTAGTGTTATAGGACCTCTGCTGTTCCTTCTCTATAAAAACGATTTAGAGACAATTTGAGCAGCCGTCTTAGCTTGTTCGCAGATGATGTCGTTTGCTGTCTAATAAAGCCATCAGAAAATCAAAACGAACTGCCGAACCATTTAGATAACATGTATGTATGGTGCGAAAATTGGCAATTGACACTAAATAATGAAAAATATGAGGTCATTCACATGAGTGCTGAAAGGAATCCGTGAAACTTCGGTTACATGATAAATCATTAAAATTTATAGGCCGTAAATTCAACTAAATACTTTTGTGTTAGCAGAAGAGTCAACACCGTGTTACGAGTGGAGGCCGAAATGCACGCGTTTTAGCTCACGCAGGCTGGCGTGAGGAGGGAAGAACCATACTGACGTGAGGTCTGGAACATGACAAGGAATGAGAATTCAGAAAGCGGACGTAATTAGTTTGATACTTAACTTTAATCCATTAATGATGAACGTCGCTCTTGACGGTACATGATTCACAATATTATCTGTTTCAGAATACATTCTTGAAGATAGTACTTATAGTAACTGAATATAGCGCCTTGCTAGGTCGTAGCAAGTGACGTAGCTGAAGGCTATGCTAAGCTGTCGTCTCTGCAAATGAGAGCGTATGTAGACAGTGAACCATCGCTAGCAAAGTCGGCTGTACAACTCGGGCGAGTGCTAGGGAGTCTCTCTAGACTAGACCTGCCGTGTGGCGGCGCTCGGTCTGCAATCACTGATAGTGGCGACACGCGGGTCCGACGTATACTAACGGACCGCGGCCGATTTAAAGGCTACCACCTAGCAAGTGTGGTGTCTAGCGGTGACATCACAAATGCCTAAGAATTACAATTACCAAAAACTTAAATTGGAAAGAACACACAGAAAATGTTGTGAGGAAGGCGAACCAAAGACAGTGTTTTATTGGCAGAACACTTAGATGATGCAACGTATCTACTATAAAGACTGCCTACACTATACTTGTCGTCCTCTTTTGGAGTACTGCTGCGCTTTGTGGGGTCCTTACCAAATAGGATTAACGGGGTACGTCGAGAAAATTCGAAGTAGTGCAGCACGTTTTGTGTTACAGAGAAATAGGGGAGAGTAGTCACGGAAATGGTACAGGGTTTGAGATGTAAGTCATTAAAACAAAAGGGTTTCTCCTTGCGGCGGGATCTTCTCACGAAATTTCGATCACCAGATTTCTCCACCGAATATGAAAATATATTGTTGACGCCGATCTAGATAAGGAGAAACGATTATCATAGTAAAATAAGGGAAATCAGAGCCCGCACGGAAAGATACAGTTCTTCGTTTTTTCAGCGCTCATTTCGCGAGTGAAACAAAAGAGAGTTAGTGTGAAAGTGGTTCGATGAACCCTCTGCCAGGCACTTAAGCGTGATTTTCAGAGTCGCCACGTGGATGTAGACATGTATATGGTATAATGTATGTTCCCCTGTGGTGACGCTGTGTTCCCAGACGACAGAGACGCTGTTCACAAAGTTCACATCGTCCAGAACTGGTTTTGCGAGCAACGAGGATGAACTGTCGCATCTCCCCTGACCACCACAGTCGCCAGATCTCAGTATTGTTGACCTTTTTTGGACTGCTATGGAGAGGAGAGTGCGTGATTGTTATCCACTTCCATCATCGCGTCCTGAACTCGCCATTATTTTGCTGAAATAATGACACGAGATACCTTTGAAAAGTGTACAGGACCTGTATTTATCGCTGCGAGACAACTGGAAACTGTTTTTAAGGCCAACGTGCCCACACCATAGTAGGGATGATAACGAGTTGTGATTTTGCTGTTTCCTTATTTTTGTTCACCACCTGTACCTAACTGCGAAGTGGGGGCTCCAGTCCAGACATACGGCCGAGAGAGCGGGGTGCTGACCAAGTGCCCCTCCGTATCCGCACCCGTTGACGCCTGTAAACTGAGGATCACATGGCGGCCCATCAGAACCGTTGGCCCTTCATAGTCTGTTCGGTCGGAGTTTAGTTTAGTTGTTGTATCTGCTTGTGGCGTTTCCTAGATTCTGTTTTGAAGTGCACAGACTATGTTTCGTGAATGACTTCGAAAAGGGAATTTCTATAGACTTAGATAGTTTATGCGGAGAGGTTGTTTATGTCTGTGAGAACTCGAATGTAAATACTCGATTTAATATAGTTTATAGCAACTGAGCTATCCAGATGTGAAATCAGTTTAAGTGTACTCGTATATGCGTCTACGTGCGTTATATAGTTTATAGTAACTGAGCTATCCAGATGTGAAATCAGTTTAAGTGTACTCGTATATGCGTCTACGTGCGTGCTGCAGCATTACTCTACCCTTCAAAAGCATCACCTACCAATAAATTAAATGTGACTCTGTAGTGCTGTTGCTTGTTCAGGATTCCCAGTGCTGTTAATGGTACTGTTGTCATCGAGGAACAGACATATTCCACTTATGAATTTTGTTGTTTTTTAAGAGTGGATCGTAAGCCCTTTTAATAAAGGTTTCCAGAGAGGTATACGAATACGTAAGTCAGTACTGCATCTGTGTATTAACTTAAAAGACAGACTGAAGAAAGACCTATGTTTATAACATTCGTAGGTTTGTAGAAAAATATTTACTTGTACAGTGTTGGCCGGAACACATTATTTAAAATTCTAATGGTAGTTAGGATAAAATACGGGGAGTTAAAATTAATTACAACCGGTAAAGAAACCATACTTCAGTTATAAGTGCTGAACTACAGGAAACGGAAACAATAGTTGAGAATGGTGAGAGACAACTAGAGCCCCATCTCTGACGTTATTCACTCTGTACTTTGAGCAAAAAGTTAAGGAAACCAAGGAGAAATATGGAAAGGGAATGAAAGTTCAGGAAGAAGAAATAAAAACTTTGAGGTTTCCTGACAACATTGCAATTCTACCACAAACGGCAAAGGACTTCGAAGAACAGTAGAACGGACTTAATAGCGTGCTTTGCGATAAACACCAATAAAAGAAACCAACGTTAATTTAATACATTTGAATTCAATCAGGCAACGATAAAAGATTTATGTTAGGATATGAGACACAAAAATTAGTTGTTGAGTTTAGCTATTTGGGCGGCAAAATAATAGATAATAGGTGAAATAGAGAGAATATACACTATGTGATCAAAAATATCCGGACACCTAGCTGAAAATGACTTACATGTTCGTGGCGCCCTCCATCGCTAATGCTGGAATTCAGTATGGTGTTAGCCCACCCTTAGCCTTGATGACACCTTCCACTCTTGCAGGCATACGTCCAATCAGAGGCTCGAAGGTTTCATGGGGAATGACAGCCCATTCTTCACGTTCACGAAGTGTTGCAGTGAGGAGAGCTGCCGATGTCGGTCGGTGAGGCCTGGCACGAAGTCGGCTTTCCAAAACATCCCAAAGGTGTTCTGTAAGATTCAGGTCAGGACTCTGTGCAGGCCAGTCCATTACATGGACGTTATTGTCGTGTTACCACTCCACCACAGGCCGTGCATTATGAACAGGTGCTCGATCGTGTTGAAAAATGTAATCGCCATCCCCGAATTGCTCTTCAACAGTGGGAAGCAAGAAGGTGCTTAAAACATCATTGTAGGCCTGTGCTGTGATGGTGCCACGCAAAACAACAAGGGGTGCAAGCCCACTCCATGAAAAATACGACCACACCATAACACCACCTCCTCCGAATTTTACTGTTGGCACTACACACGCTGGCAGATGACGTTCACCGGGCATTCGCCATGCCCTCACCCTGCCGTCGGATCGTCACATTCTGAACCGTGGTTCGTCACTTCACACAACGTATTTCCACTGTTCAATCGGCCAATTTTTACGCTCCTTACATCAAGGGATGCGTCGTTTGCATTTACCTGCGTGATGTGTGGCTTATGAGCAGCCGCTCGATTCAGAAAACCAAGTTTTCTCACCTCCCGCCTAACTGTAGGAGTATTTGCAGTGGATCCTGATGCAGTTTGGAATTCCTGTGTGATGGCCTGGATATATGTCTGCCTATTACACATTACGACCCTCTTCAACTGTCGGCGCTCTCTGTCAGTCAACAGACGAGCTCGGCCTGTACGCTTTTGTGCTGTATGTGTCCCTTCACGTTTCCACTTCACGATCACTTGTGAAACAGTGGATCTAGGGATGTTTAGGAGTGTGGAAATCTCGCGTACAGACGTATGACACAAGTGACACCCAATTACCTGACCACATTCGAAGTCCGCGAGTTCTGCAGATCGCCCCACTCTGCTCTTTCTCGATGTCGAATGACTATTGAGGTTGCTGATATGGAGTACCTGGCAGTAGGTGACAATAAAATGCACCTGATATGAAAAAAAGTATGTTTTTGGGAGTGTCCGGAAACATAATGTAAAATACAGATTGGCATTAGCAAGGAAAACATTTCTGAAAAAGAGAAATTTGTTAATCTCGAATATTAATCTATGTGTCAGAAACCATGTTCTGAAAGTAATTGTCTAGAGTGTATCCTTCTACAGAAGAGAAAATTGGACAATACATTGCTCATTCAGAAAAGAATAGAAGCTTTTGAAATGGGTGTTACAGAAAAGTGCTATTAGAATGATAGATGGGAAACGTAATGTGGTGATACTGAACCGAACTGAAGAGGCAATTAATTCATGGCACAACATGAATAAAAGAAGGGATCAGTTGATAGTTCTCGTCCTCAGGCATGAAGAATAGTCATTTTGGTAACTGATGGAAGCATGGAGGGTAACTATTACATGACACGGTATTTTTCAAACGTAGAACATGGAGGTTCGGATTACAAGTTTTGTTAATTTCAAGTGTGGAAATATTGTATTTTAGGTCAATCGTTTTGTATATCAGTTCAAAGAAAGCAACCTTTGGTTGTTTACAGTAAGCAAGAGGCAATTCTTTTAAATGAATTTTATAATTACTGGAAGATAATTATGCAATGTAATTTCTGGAATTAGAAATACTTTAAATAGAGCCAGAGATTATGATTTATTTTCTGTACCACACCATGTGGTCAATGTCCTCTGGGAAAACCCCAAAATAAAAACCATGGACGAGGTGTTATACTTCTCAAGTTTACAATTATGGCAGACTGATTTTTTCTTTACATTTTTACTGTAGGTGCCACTTTTAGTTGGGTTATATTCTTAAAAATAACTCGTTACGGAGTATGACATTAATACTCTAATGGTATGCAAAGTAATTTCAATTTGTCAAAGTATGAGAATGAAATATATGTGGGTGGGTTGCTATTTCCTTAACGGGAGCCTCCCCAGATGGCGGATAGGGGAATTCTCAACAGATATGGATAGGAAGGAGATAACACAGCAGGCTTGGCTCAAATGGCTCTGAGCACTATGGGACTTAACACCTGAGGTCATCAGTCCCCTAGAACTTAGAACTACTTAAACCTAACTAACCTAAGGACATCACACACATCCATGCTCGAGGCAGGATTCGAACCTGTGACCGCAGAGGTCGCGCGGTTCCAGACTGTAGCGCCTGGAACCGCTCGGCCACTCCAGCCGGCAACACAGCAGGTCCAGGCAAGATGGTATCCAGAGTGGGCAGTTTCCTGGTCAGCGTTTGTCCATCCAGAAGCGCGGCTCCGAATGAATGCCCCAGGAACTAATACTACCTGGTTATAACTTCCCAACGGAACAACTGGACCAACAAAATTATGAACAACCATGACTCTTGCAAGAAATAACGTCCATACCCCAGTTGGTAAACAATACACCCGTCAACAGACTGCAACCAGGAACTGGGATTCTGGGAAACTTGGACATTCACGATCACAGAGAAAGTCGAATTTCTCTGGCGAAATTGCACACTGAAATTCCACATTTCTTGGAGCCTTCAACATACACGCACTGATCCAACCAGGAAAAGTGTACAGCCTAATATTAGAGGTCAGTAAACAAAAGATAATGATACTGGCCTTGCAGGAAAAACGCATAATAGACGAAGATTCAATGGATTGTGGAAACTGCCATATTTTCAAGATCAAGACAGGGAAACGGTTCGCCAGGGGTGCCCCACTTCTAGGCATGTCCTTCATGGAACACAAGAAGATAATCAGTTCAATCAGAGAAGCTACCCCATAAACAACATGCTAATGACAAAGCATTTTCATCTACATGTACATCTACATGATACTCTGCAAATCACATTTAAGTGCCTGGAGGAGGGTTCATCGAACCACCTTCACAATTCTCTGTTATTCCAATCTCGTATAGCACGTACGAGCTCTAATTTCCCTTATTTTATCTTGGTGATCGTTCCTCCCTATGTAAGTCGGTGACTTTCGCATTCGGAGGAGAAAGTTGGTGATTGGAATTTCGTGAGAAGATTCCCTCGCAATGACAAACGCTGTACTTTTAATGATGTCCATCCCAAATCCTGTACCATTTCTGTGACACTCTCTCCCATATTTCGCGCTAATACAAAACGTGCTGCCATTCTTTGAACTTTTACGATCTACTCCGTCAGTCCTATCTGGTAAGGATCCCACACCGCGCAACAGTATTCTAAAAGAGGACGGACAAGCGTAGTGTAGGCAGTCTCCTTAGTAGGTCTGTTACATTTTCTAACTGTCCTGCCAATAAAACGCAGTCTTTGGTTGCCTTCCCCACAACATTTTCTATGCGTTCCTTCCAATTTAAATTGTTCGTAATTGTAATACCTAGGTATTTAGTTGAATTTACGGCTTTTGGATTAGACTGATTTATCGTGTAACCGAAGTTTAACGCGTTCCTTTTAGCACTCATGTTACCTCACACTTTTCGTTATTCAGGGTCAACTGGCACTTTTCGCACCATTCAGGTATTTTTTCTAAATCGTTTTGCAGTTTGCTTTGATCTTCTGATGACTTTATTAGTTGATAAACGGCAGCGTCATCTGCAAACAACCGAAGAGGGTTGCTCAGATTGTCTCGCAAATCGTTTATATACATAAGGAAAAGCAAAAGGTCTATAACACTACCTTGGGAAACACCAGAAATCGCTCCTGTTTTACTCGATGACTTTCCGTCAATTACAACGAATGTGACCTCTCTGACAGGAAACCACAGATACAATCACATAGCTGAGACGATATTCCATAGGCACGCAATTTCACTAAGAGCCGCTTGTGTGGTACAGTGTCAAAAGCCTTCCGGAAATCCAGAAATACGGAATCGATCTGAAATCCCTTGTCAATAGCTCTCAGCACTTCATGTGAATAAAGAGATAGTTGTGTTTCACATGAACAATGTTTTCTAAACCCATGTTGACTGTGTGTCAATAGACCGTTTTCTTCGATGTAATTCATTATGTTCGAACACAAAATATGTTCTAAAATCCTGCTGCATATCGACGTTAACGATGTGGTCCTTTAATTTAGTGGATTACTCCTACTACCTTTCTTGAATATTGGTGTGACCTGTGCAAATTTCCAGTCTTTGGGACGGATATTTCGTCGAGCGAACGGTTGTATATGATTTTTAAGTATGGGGCTAATGCATCAGCATACTCCGAAAGGAACCTAATTGGTATACAGTCTGGACCACAAGACTTGCTTTTATTAAGTGATTTAAGTTGCTTCACTACTCCGAGGATATTTACTTCTACGTTACTCATGTTGACAGCTGTTCTCGATTCGAATACTGGAATATTTGCTTCGTCTTCTTTTGTGAAGGCATTTCGGATGGCTGTGTTTAGTAACTGTTTTGGCAGCACTGTCTTCGATGGTATCTCCATTGCTATCGTGCAGAGAAGGCATTGATTGTTTCGTGCCGCTAACATACTTCAGATACGACCAGAATCGCTTTGGATTTTCTGCCAGGTTTCGAGAAAAAATTCGTTTTGGAAACTGTTGTAGGCATCTCCCATTGAAGTCCGCACTAAATTTCGAGTTTCTGTAAAAGATCGACAATTTTGGGGATTTTGCGTCTGTTTAAATTTGGCTTGTTTGTTTCGTTGTTTCTGCAACAGTGCTCTAACCCGTTTTGTGTACCAAGGAGGATCAGCTCCGTCGTTTGTTAATTTATTTGGTATAAGTCTCTTAATTGCTGCCGATACTATTTCTTTGAATTTAAGCCACATCTGGTCTACACTTATATTATTAATTTGGAATAAGTGGAGATTGTCTCTTAGGAAGGCGTCAAGTGAATTTTTATATGCTTTTTGAACAGGTATATTTTTCGCTTATTTTTCGAGAATTTGGGGATTACAATATTGAAAAAATGTTCAAATGTGTGTGAAATCTTATGGGACTTAACTGCTAAGGTCATCAGTCCCTAAGCTTACACACTACTTAACCTAAATTATCCTAAGGACAAACACACCCATGCCCGAGGGAGGACTCGAACCTCCGCCGGGACCTTACAATATTCAATCTTGCTACGACAACCCTGTGTTCACTAATCCTTGTATTCGTTTTGATGCTCGTTATTAACTCAGGATTATTTGTTGCTAAGAGGTCAAGCGTGTTTTCGCAACCGTTTACTATTCGCTTGGGCTCATGAACTAATTGCTCGAGATGATTTTCAGAGAATGCGTTTAGCACTATTTCGGATGATATTTTATGCGGACCTCCGGAATTAAACATGTATTTTCGCCAACATATAGAGGGTAAATTAAAGTCACCACCAACTATTATCGTATGATTCGGGTACGTGTTTGAAATCAAATTCAAGTTTTCTTTGAACCTTTCAGCAACTGTATCATCTGAATTGGGTGGCCGGTAAAAGGATCCAATTATTATTTTATTCCGGTTGCCAATAATGACCTCTGCCCATACTAACTCACAGGAAGTATCTACTTCAATTTCGCGAAAAATTAAACTACTTCTGTCAGCAACAAACACGCCTCCGCCAACAGTGTTTACCCTATCCTTTCGGAACACCGTTAGGTTCTTCGCAAAAATTTCGGCTGAGCATATATCCGGCTTTAGCCAGCTTCCAGTGCCTATAACGATTTGAGCATCAGTGCTTTCTATTAACGCTTGGAGCTCTGGTACTTTCCCAACACAGCTACGACAATTTACAACTGTTATACCAATGGTTCCTGTAACTACGTTCCTCCTTTGTTCAGCCTGCACCCTTTGTGGCTGAAGCCCTTCTTGTGTTTTCCAGAGACCCTCTAACCTAAAAAACCGCCCAGTCCACGCCACACAGCCCCTGCTACCCGTGTAGCCGTCTCCTGCGTATAGTGGACACCTGACCTATTAAGCGGAACCCGAAACCCAACCACCCTTTGGCGCAAGTCGAGGAATCTGCAGCCTACACCGTCTGAACCTCTGATTCAGACCCTCCACTCGGCTCTGTACCAGAGGTCCGCAATCGGTCCTGTCGACTATGCTGCAAATTGTCAGCTCTGCTTTCATCTTGCAAGCAAGACTGGCAGCCTTTACCACTTCTGTTAGCCGCTCGAAACCAGAGAGAATCTCTTCTGATCCAAAGCGACACACATCATTGGTACTGACGCGTGCCAACACCTGCAGTTGGCTGCACCCTGTGCTCTTCATGGCATCCAGGAGGACCCTTTCCACATCTGGAATGACTCCACCCAGTATGCACACGGAGTGCACATTGGATTTCATACCCTTCTTGTTAGCCACGTCCCTAAGGGGCCCCATAACGCACCTAATGTTGGAACTCCCAACAACCAATAATCCTACCCTCAGCGCTTGCCGGGATCTTGCAGGCTGAGTGGTTTCCTCTGAAACAGGACAGACGACAGCATCTTTCTCAGCGACAGTGTCAGCCACAGACAGCACCTGGAACCTGTTTGTCAGACAACCTGCGGAGGCCTTATGTGTGGCCGCCTGGGAAGTCTTTCGCCACCTGCTTAGCTCCAGGGCGACCTCCCACTCGACCACAGGTGAGGGGTCAGCGTCAGTGCGAGCAGTAACTGGGTTGGCCACCGGTGAGGACAAATCGGAGGACTCTGACGTGCTGGACGTCCGTTGGATCCCCATGGCCGGCCCGCAACAGTGGTGCCCATCCATCGCAGCCTCAAGCTGTGTAACCGAAGCCATCACAGCTTGAAGCTAGGAGTGAAGTGTCACCAACTTGGCTCGCATCTGCACGCAACAATCGCAGTCTGTGTCCATACTAAAGACCATGGAAAACTTAACCATGCAGATAAACGGACTATCAGCACGTGCTGCGCAACTCTACTCTAGAACCTCACGAAAACGCATGAACTGTGTCTAGTAATACGCAGATATTCAAATACCTAACTACCGAAGCACTCAGGTGAAACTAAATAATTTGACCCTGATTTGGAACTTGTAAGAAGTCACAAATCGGTTTACTTTCTGACGCAAACGAAAACGCGAGAACTGTGGCCATTAGATGTTAGATTTACACGCAGAAACTCAGGAAAATAAACTATTAAAGCACACAGATGATATAATAAAATTCGCTCCTGGTTAGGAACTCGTAAATGACAAATGTGGTTACTTATCCGTTGCTGGGTCTGTCGCGGCTCGCAAACAAGAAATACATCATGATCAGCATACACGCACATATGAATGTAGATAACAAAAAAGACCTCAAATCAACAGAGAAAATCTTAGTAACATTAGAGCCAATGGTGGTCAAGATACGCGAAGACGACATAAAAATTTTGGTTGATGATTTCAGCGCACAAATCGGCAGAGAAAAATCTTACCAGAGAACTATGGGAAACTTTCCCATACGCAGATATACAAAGAAAGATGGTATGAGACTTATCGAACTATGCCAACAGAACAACCTGAAGATTATGCCAACTGTCCTCATGAAATCCACGCGAAAACAGAAAATGTGGAGGTCATCTATACAACATGTGTGAGAATTCCAAATGGACCATGTAGGGATTTCCTACCCAGTCCAGAAAGAGATCCACGGCATTCAAATTCGCAGAGGTGCGAATGTTGATTCAGACCACTCCCGAACTCAAGTCAAAGTCAAATTTACACCATAGAAAATTCATCGGAAAAGAACTTCTTCAGCTCCTCTCGCCAGGAATGGGTCCCTTGGGGCCTTCCCTTCCCAGGTTCTGACCAGTAGAAAAGCGGACAACCGCCAGTGGCTGAAGCAACCACAGGTCGCTGGTCGTAGAACTTCACGGTCCTCGTCCGTCCCTCAGACTGACCCAGTAAAGCCCTCCCAGCCAGAGCCACCGAAGGCACAGCGAGAAAAACAGAAAAAGAAGAAGGCACCCAAGAATCCAGACCTTGCGGTGGTACCCATCCCACCACTCCCTACAAGCTCTACGTCTGAGGATGAGGTAGAGGTTCTGGCGTCCACTGAGGACCTAGATCTCGCCAGACCCTCGGACACAATGGATGTCACTCATGTGGGTACTCAATTGGTGGCGGCAGGTGACACAGAGGCGTAATCTGCCTCCTCAGTCTCTTCACGCCTTTCTTGGCCGTGGATAGTGTCATCCTCCAGTGGAACTGCAGCTGTTTCTTCCACCTTCTTGCTGAGCTCCGACAACTTCTCAGCCTTCACCCTTTCCTCTGCATTGCTCTTCAGGAAATTTGGTTTCCAGTGATGAGAACCCCCGACCTCCGTGGCTATCGGGGTTATTATAAGAACCGGGCAGCTTATGATAGGGTATCCGGTGGCGTCTGCATCTACGTCCTTCACTCTCTTCGCAGCGATTCTGTCCCTCTACAAACACCTTTAGAGGCTGTTGCTGTTTGGGTGTGGACGCCTCAGGCTGTTACTGTATGCAGTCTCTATCTTCCACCAGATGGTGATGCCCCGCAGCATGTCCCGGTTGCACTGATAGCCCAATTGTCGCCACCTTTTCTGTTACTGGGCGACGTCAATGCCCACAACCCTCTGTGGGGTGGATCAGTGGCAACAGGCCGTGGCAGCGTCATTGAGCATGTGTTGGCACAGCTCGACGTTTCTCTCTTCAGTAATAGCGCCTTCACACATTTCAGTGTGGTGCATGGCACATACTCTTCCATCGACCTTTCGATCTGCAGCACTAGCCTATTACCATCTGTCCAGTAGAGTGTGCACAACGACTTGTGTGGTTGTGACCACTTTCCAATCTCTCTGTCACTGCCACAGCGTCACCCTTCTGGGCGCCCCTGTAGATGGGGTGTGAATAAGGCTGACTGGGACTTGTTCACCTCCATTGCCACTATTGAGCCTCTTTCCAGTGACACCATTGATGTGGTGGTTCACTCAGTCACCACTGGCATCTTTACTGCCGCAGAATCTGCCATTCCCTGTTCTTCTGGGTCCCCTCGGCGGCGGGCTGTGCCTTGGTGGTCGCCAGAGATCACTGAGGCGATTAAAGATCGCAGGTGGGTCCTCCAGCATCACAAGCAGCATCCCTCATTGGAACACCTCATCACCTTTAAACGATTCCGTGTGCGAGCCCACCTCCTCATTCGCTGATGCAAGCAGGAGTGCTGGGAAAGGTATATCGCCACCATTGGCCTCTGTACCTCTCCATCGCAGGTTTGGGCCAAGATTAGGCCAATTTATGGCTATCGGCCCCCCGTCAGCGTACCTGTGCTTTCGCTGAATGGAGCGGTCTGTACTGACTCCACCACACTTGCAAACCACTTAGCGGAGCATTTTGCTCAGAGTTCCGCTTCTGCGAATTACCCACTGGCCTTCCACTAGCTGAAAGAGCAGATGGAACGTTGGAGCCTTTCATTTCACACACGCCACCCTGAATCTTACAATGCTCCGTTCAGTGAGTGGGAATTCCAAAGTGCCCTAGCCACTTACCCTGATATGGCTTCCGGGCCAGATCGCATCCACTGTCGGATGCTCAAGTACCTCTCGGTGGACTGCATTCGACACCTCCTAGACCTTTTCAACCACATCTGGGTTGAGGGCGAGTTCCCGTCGCAATGGCGGGAAAGTATCGTAATCTCCGTTTTGAAACCTGGTAAGAACCCACTGGAGGTGAACACCTACCGCCCCATTAGCCTCACCAACGTTCTTTGCAAGGTGCTCGAACGCATTGTGAGCCAGCAGTTGACTTAGCTACTCGAATCTCGGGGCATTCTGGCTCCGTCTCAGGGTGGTTCCGTAAGGGCCGCTCTGCCGCCGATAATCTGGTGAGCCTGGAGTCTGCCATCCGTACGGCCTTTTCCCGCCGGCAGCAGCTGGTCGCCATCTTTTTGACATGCGGAAAGCATACGATACGACATGGCAATATCACATCCTCTCTACACTTCATGGTTGGGGTCGTTGGGGTCCGCTGCCGATTTTCATACAAAATTTTCTGTCGCTTCGTACCTCCCGCGTGCAAGTTGCGGCCTCCCATAGTTCCTCCCGAGTTCAGGAGAATGGGGTACCGCAGGAGTCTGTCTTAAGTGTCTGCCTCTTTTTAATTGCAATTAATGGGCTCGCTGCGGCCGTGGGAACGTCTGTCTCAGCTTCCTTGTATGCTGACGACTTCTGCCTATACTATAGCTCCACTGGCATTGCAGCTGCTGAACAGCAGCTGCAGGGCGCTATCCCCAAGGCGCAGTCTTGGGCTGTAGCGCATTGCTTCCAGTTTGCGGCTGCCAAGACCTGCGTTATGCATTTCTGCCGGCGCCGCACTGTTCACCCTGAGCCACGGCTTTATCTTGACGGCGAACCTCTTCCAGTGGTGGAGACGCATCTGTTTTTGGGCTTGGTTTTCGATGCCTGGTTGACTTGGCTGCTCCATATCTACATCTACATCTACATCCATACTCCGCAAGCCACCTGACGGTGTGTGCTGGAGGGTACCTTGAGTACCTCTATCGGTTCTCCCTTCTATTCTAGTCTCGTATTGTTCGTGGAAGGAAGGCTTGTCAGTATGCTTCCCTGTGGGCTCTAATCTCTCTGATTTTATCCTCATGGACTCTTCGCGAGATATACCTAGGAGGGAGCAATATACTGCTTGACTCTTCGATGAAGGTATGTTCTCGAAACTTTAACAAAAGCCCGTACCGAGCTACTGAGCGTCTGAGCGTCTCTCCTGCAGAGTCTTCCGCTGGAGTTTATCTATCATCTTCATAATGCTTTCGCGATTACTAAATGATCCTGTAATGAAGCGCACTGCTCTCCATTGGAACTTCTCTATCTCTTCTATCAACCCTATCTGGTACGAATCCCACACGGCAGCTTAAACAGACATGCTGGCAGCATCTTAATGCCCTTCGTTGCTTAAGCCACACCAGCTGGGGTGCCGATCGGTCTACCCCCTGTACCAGGCGTTAATTCAGTCCCGACTAGATTATGGGAACCTGGCTTATGGTTCGGCGTACCCTTCTGCTTGCGGTTGCTGGACCTCATCCTTAACAGCGGGATCCGACTCGCCACTGGAGCTTTCTGGACAAGCCCTGTCAACAGCATACTTGTGGAGGCAAGTGTCCCTCCATTGCGGATCGGCGCCAACGATTGCTGGCTGCTTATACTGCACACATTTGTAGCTTGCCCGGGCATCCCAGTTATCGCCTCCTGTTCCTTCAGTCCGTCATCCATCTTCCCACACGGCGGCCCCGGTCAGGTTGTACGATCGCAGTTCGCATCAGGGCTCTTCTCTATGGGCTTGAGGTTTTCCCTCTTCCACCTGGGCCCCTCTGCATACACCCCTATGGTGCGTGCCGCGCCCATGCTTCGACTCGATTTGGCACAGGCTCCGAAGGACTCAGTCCCTCCTGAGACCTTCCGCCACCACTTTCTTTCAATCCTTGCCGCATTTCAAGGCTCTGACGTTGTCTATACTGATGGTTCGGTGGTTACTGATCGTGTCACTTATGCTCGTAGTCTAGGGGATCATTATGAACAACACTCATTGCCGTATGGCTGCAGCGTTTTCACTGCCGAGCTGGTCGCCATCTCCCGCGCCCTGAGTATATCCGCTCCTGCTCAGGTGAGTCCTTCATTATCTGTAGTGACTCCCTGAGCGATTTACGAGCTATCGACCAGTGTTTCCCTCACTCTCGTCTCGTGATGGCTACCCAGGAGTCCCTCCATACTCTTGCCGATTGCGGTCGCTCTGTGGTCTTTGTGTGGACCCCGGGTCATGTCGGCATGCCGGGGAATGAACGAGATGACACGCTGGCCAAACAGGCTGTCGGTGCACCACCTTGGCGATTGGCTTTTCAGAGAGAGACCTCATGTCAGTTTTGTGGCAGAAGGTACTTCGCACCTTAGGTGAAGAACGGCGCACCCTGCCTTCACCCAACAAGCTTCGGGCCATCAAGGAGGCTACCGGTGCGTGGCGCACTTCCTCGCGGGTCTCTCGCAAGGAGTCTGTTGTTCTCTGACGGCTGCCCATTGGCCACACCCCGATGACGCACAGCTGTTTATTGCACTGTGAGGAGCCACCTCTATGCTGCTGCGGGTCAGCTTTGACGGTCGTCCACATTTTGTTGGCCTATTCCCTTTTAACTGCGCTCAGGAAGATGTTTGTGCTGCTTGATATGCTCCCTGCACTTTTAACAGATGACACTGCCGTGGCAGGCTTAGTTTTGCGTTTTATTCCAGCAGGGGGCTTTTATCACTTGATCTAAGTGTTTTTCCTTGTTTTGCGTTGAGTCTGGCCTCTGGCCTACGATTTTAGACTGAGTTTTGTAGTGTGTTTCTTGGTGGTTGGCTTTTCCTTTTTTGTCTCTATGCTCGGCCAACCACTGTCACACCCTGTGCGATTTTAATTTCTTTTGTCATGTCTCTGTCTGAGTCTTACTTGTCCTGTGTCTTCTCTTGTCGTCTCCATTGTTAGTTTTTATTCTTTGTGGGTGTTTCACGTCTGTGGAAAAAGAGACCGATGACCCTAGCAGTCTGGTCCCTTCAGTCCCACAAACCAACCAACCTATTCATTGCCAATTGTTGCTACCATTTCAAGTGTCACAAACCTACCAAAAGCCATGTACATAATAGCAGTTGCCGAGCGGTTCTAGGCCCTTCAGTCCAGAACCACGCGTCTGCTAAGCTCGCAGGTTCGAATCCTGCTTCGGGCATGGATGTGTGTGATGTCCTTAGGTTAGTTACGTTTAATTAGTTCTACGTTCTAGGGGACTGATGACCTCAGATGTTAAGTCCCATAGTGTTCAGAGCCATTTAATAGCAGTTTGCAGTCAGAAGACTCCCTGAAAGCTTTGTAGACTGTATTTGTCCAATACTATTGCTCTCAATATTCTAAAAAAAAAATACGTCAGCATCCCCGTTCACATTGTTAAATACGTAATGTGAGTATTCGATCTGTGCAGTTGCATTTCCGCACCCTATGGCTTGCAAAAACAAAAACCTGTAACCAACTACACAACCACAAACACACAAGCAACACAGTTGTCTTATTAGGAAAGAAAGGAAAGAGGAAGGCGTTTTTTGTTACAAAAATTTTACTTATACAACGCAAGAACATGTACAGCTGACAAACACAAGACCAGAGGTGGTAACAGTGGTAGACGCGACCTTTCCTAAGACTCTCATATCAGAAAAAGTTACTTACCAAAATATATTGCGAGACATCTCACACTTAGCAAGCACAAATTAAATATTGGCGCAACAAAATTTTTTGTTTACCTAATTAAAATACATGTTTGTCGTAATATAAACAAAATCGCTACAAAAGTTCGATTTTGTACGCCTTTCAGATAACACGGATTAAAGTGACGCTATTCTCTATAATGTACAGATATGTAAATGTAGATGTGGAAGTCATCATGCTCTAAAAGTCAGTGGATCACAAACAAAAACGATTTAAGACATTCTACCAGCCCATGACGCTGCCTCAGCTGTAAGATAATTTTAATATCAAGTCGTCAGCCATGCTAGGACTTCCAAAAAGCAAATCTTAAATAAAATAGCAGCAAACATTAAGAGGTGTAGTTCCTCAACATTGCAGTACGACAGCATGGCAGTACTGGTTTGTAGAGACGAAGGAATATATACATCGTAATACGCGGAAAATAATGTGCTTACAGTGGTAGTAGTGGTGTGGAGTTACGAATAATTGCTAACCTGACGTACTTATATTCCACAACAGGGTACTTGAAAAGTCAAGTACATACCTAAAAAGTCTTGCCTTGGATAAAACACACAACACATTCTGCAGTTCTCTCTAGCCAGGTAATACCATTTCCAGTCACACGCCTGGTCACTTTATAAAATCTGTAAGATGGTTGCCTAAAAAGTTGCCCACTGCTGGGCTTGTGATTTGACGTATATAATCATACTACACAGTTTTTACTCAACAGTTGGAGGTGTCCCACGTTAAACAGTCATTCCTTATTGTGTGGTATAAAGATAGGTGTCGCTGTATATGTGAGATGTCATCTCCAACCAAACCCTGTGCAATACCCTGGAAAAATTTTGTAGAACTACTGAAGTAGGGTGGTTCCATTAATTAAGGTTTATAGTGTAATTATGTGAGATAGAATACCTGTGCCGTATATAAATTAATAGCGTGATAGCATATTCCGCCACAAAAGATAGAAGTGAATAACAATGAAACGAGATAATTTAACGGTAAATACCGCGATTTGTGTGACAGAGTACCAAATAGCGACGGACAGACTGTACTGCCGATGATATTGTGGACAACAAAGCTTCCCCTGTTTTAATATAGCACTCCTGTCAGAGCCAGAGTAGTTTATTATAGCCGTATGGAGATATAATATAGTGGTTAATGGCCTGCCTGTACGCCAGTAAACAAACAGCAGAGGCGCTTCCAATCCAATGCTACAGAACTGATAGAATTAAAGCATACAAGTGTGGTAGACATCACCCAACTGGGTGCTCGAATACAATGAGTGAAACCCACACATAGTGCTCTCAAACCATGTCATTCTTCATATAACACGTCAAGAAGTTTGCAGATGCAGCACTTTAGCAAGCCTATCAGCTTATGTAACTATATCGTCATATTCAGGTGGCGGTGTAAATACTACTTGCTAGTCTGACTGTTGCTGTATGTCATTAAGACAGTCTGTATAGTACTTTTGCATGGGTATATACATATACAGCGTGTTACAGGAAGGTACGGCCAAACTTTCAGTAAACATTCCTCACACACAAAGAAAGAAAATTTATGTGGACATGTGTCCGGAAACGCTTACTTTCCGTGTTAGAGGTCATTTTATTACTTCTCTTCAAATCTCATTAATCATGGAATGGACACACACAGCAACAGAACGTACCAGCGTGACTTCAAACACTTTGTTACAGGAAATGTTCAAAATGTCCTCCGTTAGCAAGGATACATGCAGCCACCCTCCGTCGCATGGAATCCCTGATGCGCTGATGCAGCCCTGGAGAATGGCGTATTGTATCACAGCCGTCCACAATACGAGCACGAAGAGTCTCTACATTTGGTACCAGGGTTGCGTAAGCAAGAGCTTTCAAATGCCCCCATACATGAAAGTCAAGAGGGTTGAGGTCAGGAGAGCGTGGAGGCCATGGAATTGGTCCGCCTCTACCAATCCATCGGTCACCGAATCTGTTGTTGAGAAGCGTACGAACACTTCGACTGAAATGTGCAGGATCTCCATCGTGCGTGAACCACATGCTGTGTCGTACTTGTAAAGGCACATGTTCTAGCAGCACAGGTAGAGTATCCCGTACGAAATCATGATAACGTGCTCCATTGAGCGTAGGTGGAAGAACATGGGGCCCAATCAAGACATCACCAACAATGCCTGCCCAAACGTTCACAGAAAATCTGTGTTGATGACGTGATTGCACAATTACGTGCGGATTCTCGTCAGCCCACACATGTTGATTGTGAAAAATTACAATTTGATCACGTTGGAATGAAGCCTCATCCGTAAAGAGAACATTTGCACTGAAATGAGGATTGACACATTGTTCGATGAACCATTCGCAGAAGTGTACCCGTGGAGGCCAATAAGCTGCTGGTAGTGCCTGCACACGCTGTACATGGTACGGAAACAGCTGGTTCTCCCGTAGCACTCTCCTCCATACAGTGACGTGGTCAACGTTACCTTGTACAGCAGCAACTTCTCTGACGCTGACATTAGGGTTATCGTCAACTGCACGAAGAATTGCCTCGTCCATTGCAATTGTCCTCGTCGTTACAGGTCTTCCCCAGTCGCGAGTCATAGGCTGGAATGTTCCGTGCTCCCTAAGGCGCCGATCAATTGCTTCGAACGTCTTCCTGCCGGGACACATTCGTTCTGGAAATCTGTCTCGACACAAACGTACCGCGCCACGGCTATTGCCCCGTGCTAATCCATACATCAAATGGGCATCTGCCAACTCCGCATTTGTAAACATTGCACTGACTGCAAAACCACGTTCATGATGAACACTAACCTGTTGATGCTATGTACTGTTGGGCTTGATGCTAGTACTGTAGAGCAATGAGTCGCATGACAACACAAGTACCGAAGTCAACATTACCTTCCTTCAATTGGGCCAACTGGCGGCGAATCGAGGAAGTACAGTACATACTGACGAAACTAAAATGAGCTCTAAACATGGAAATTAAGCGTTTCTGGACACATGTCCACATAACATCTTTTCTTTATTTGTGCGTGAGGAATGTTTCCCGAAAGTTTGGCCGTACCTTTTTGTAACACCCTGTGTAACACGTTATACAGTTTGTGGGTTGTCTATGAATTGCATATGTAAACTTGCTTATAGAAAAGACATTTATTGTACTTTACAACAGATACATATTAATTTGTGAACTGTGGAGATTCACATATTGCATGGGCAAAAAATTCACTGTATGCTTATATGTCTTACTTACACTGAATGAATACTCTAACTGCAGACGCTATAGGCTCCCAAGATGCAACATGTGAGGAAATGAGAGTGCACTCTAACACAGATAATTATTGTCCACATAGAGGCAACATTGCACCCCCTCGTTCTGGAAGTAAATTTTACACAAACGAGTGCTCTCAACCTTATTCTGCTCAGATGACACTGTTCAGAATACCTGCCTCAAGTTTCATATTTAACACATCATTTGTTGTCATTATCGCATTTTTAGTTCGACAGATAGTATCCTTTACACGTATCAGGAACTTTCATTTGGTGAACCACAGAGTTTGTGATATTCATGAATAATGCTTTTCATGCCAGTGCTTCAAGTCACCAACGTACTGTTCCACCAGAATTACCAATCTCAAAGTACCACACACCACATATCTCATCCAGTCATTGCTTAGTAGCAAGAGGCCATTGCTAAAATGGTGCTAATCTAGCCTCCTGCACGGTACATTTAAGGCACACTGGTCCCAGCATGATTTCAGCTGAACTGTATTGAGGTGTTGGTTCTGGAAATGAGTTTGGACTATTTACACTCTGTGCAGGTACACCTCCTACACCTATATAAATATTCAAGACGGTTACATACTATCATCGATCTGCAACTGCCTTGAACAATGCACATAGTTGCACCACGAGCAGCTGCAATGTTGCACAACTGAGACTCAGCATAGTAATACTATGCCTGCTGCTACCTGCTGGTGCAACCTGAGAGACAGGTCATGTCTATAAGGCTCTTCTTGGTATCAGCTAAGGTGGTGAACCTGAGAACCGACGATATGCCACTGTGCAGGTGGGACCTGCTGGTGCAGCTAGAAAAAAGGCGTGTCTTCCACTTAGCAGCAACAACTGTGGTGTGCCTGCCGGAGACATGAATGCCACGAAGCAAGTTCACTTTCCGGACCCTGTATGCACGTCAATTTACGTATTGGACGATTGGGATTTTACAGTATACAGACAGGCTTTCAAGGAACTCAAGGTTTCAAGCAGCAGTCGATTGCTGGCCCTTTGACTGTTGTATTGACAATGTCTCCATAACTAATTCCGCCATTCTTCAAGAGGAGCACAGATTATGTATGTTAAATACTTACCTGAAGCCTGTAAGTGACGTGGAGGAAAAAAGAATGTGATGTAACTGTATACAAAGTTCTATTTACAAAAAAAAGTATATTGGTGGATGTGTAATTTGTACAACCACTGTTACTAACAAGATTGTTCATGTTATCAAGTAATAATCAAAAGATTAAGTGTTCTTTGGTCCTCCCTAACTGTTGAGGGATGCTTAGCACATTGGAGGAAGACATTTTAATACTTTCAAGTGTAAGAAAAGCTTTTACACTCTGAAGATCGAAGATGGTAGTACTTCTGAAAACGTGATCTTCTGGTCATTCCTTTTAAATTTGCTTGTACTTTCAGTCTAAGTGTAAACTTGTAGCTCAGTTGCACTATCGTGTGTGCATCAGTCGATTTCTTGCAGGGCTGTCAGATATCAGGCGTTATTCATCATGTGTCAGGTATTAGGCATCAAGTGACATACAGTGTAGGTCACATGTTGTGTAATGTGCAGGTGTCTGGCAGCTAACTGCGCACTTGTTCCAACCTATGTACTGTCAATGATAGAGAGTAAGCAACACCTCATCTTGGAATGCTGGTACAACGGGTTATAATCAATGGTGCAGCAATATAGGCATAATGTGGGCATAGAAGCAAGGCACATGATGCTATGCACAGGTATCCAGATCCGCCATGCAAATTTCTAGTTAATGATCCCATCATCTGCAGTTTCCAAGGCTCAGGATATAGATGCAGGCACCTATCTGTAACATTTGATTATACTATGACACCCATTCAGTCTGTGGTTCCCTTGATGTGTATGTGGCTATGGATGCTTTAGATAGGGCATGTGTTCTACACAAGTGTCGTATTATCATCTAGCAGCCAACAAGCATCTATCTGCGTCTTATGATTTTGATGTTTAATTAAATTATCGTTCAGTGATACTTTTTTTAGTGTGTGTTATCGGTGGCATTTCCCACATGTTTCAATATTTATCCATTCTTTACATCTTAAATATTTAAATGTACAAGTAGAAATATGATCCTATTGCTTACATAACCAGGTGTCGTTTGCTAAGCTACGCATCAATATATTAATGTATATGAGTCACCTAATTACCCAGTGCTTGCAACATAACCTTAAGTTAATGACAATGTGATCAAAATAGTAGCAGAGGTATTGCTGTCTGTAATGCTTGAGATATAGATGCAGGCATCTACCTGTAACATATGTTAATACCACAATACCCATATAGTCTGTACTTTTCTCAATGAGTATGGAGCTTGGCGTGCTCGACACTCCCTCCAACGATGATGGTGGCATCATTGGTGACAACAGTGGTGACAGTGATTAAAGACATCTCAAGAGTCTGTCATCTCATGTTAAAGAAACATTTGGTAACGTTCTTGTCCTTGTACCACCTTGGCTCCTGGATCTGAGGTTGGAAATAATTCTATAACGCACATTTTGTGATCAACAGTGATTATTCACCTTCTGTATGATGTTTTATTCAATGTAGCCAGCTTAACAACAGATTTACGCGTAATTACACACTTTAACACTGATGCATGATGTCCATCCTTATAGTAATATCACATTCTGTGAAACATCATAAGTTCTTCAGAAAATGAACGTACATCTTTCATTTTATAAAGTAATTGTAATAATTTTCTGTTGCTTATGACTGCTGGAAGAGGATTCTATAGAATTTATTAAGATTTTTGCTATTCTGCATTGAAACGTATTGTAAAATCGTAGGTAATCGTTAATGGTTACTGGTTTTCCGTAATACTTTTTTTGTTTAACATGTCTCCATTTTTGCTTTTAAGTGTGTAGTTTAACGCTACTTGAAAATTTTATCATATCCTGCCATAGATTCACGAGAAATTTAAGGATATGAACTCCTAAACTTTTCTGTTCCTCTTTGCACAGACACTGTACAAGAAGGGGTTTATGAGAAAATGAAGTCCACGTGTGAAAGACTATGCGACTTTTCACTCATGAGTTTTTCAAAACAACTAACTTGTCCCTAGAGAAGGCATGTTGAAGGAAAGCATCTTAAGACTGGCGTCATTTTGAATGGGCAGATCCCTGATCAATAAAAACCAAGTGGTCAAACGTTATGGAAATGATGGTTCCAGTTGAAAGAGTGTCATGTATGGTGCCCATACATGAGTGTAGACATGATGACAGTGTGGTCTGTTAGAGACAGATGTGTATTGCACACAACAGCACATTGTGAGTTAACAGACCTGTCATCTATGGATCATGCAAGAAACGAAACAAAACCAGTCTATGTTTATGCGAATGACAAATAATGACTCTTGCCAGAATCCTCTGGTTAGCATTTCAAGATTTTCAGGATCTAAACGGTCAACAAGAGACATATCATAAAATAAATATTTCGTCCTTCTATTGAGAAATGATAAGTGTCTCTTTTTACCAGTTAGTGATCAAATGTAGACCAAAAAGCTTCTAATCTATACTGAAAGTACCCAGAATGGATTTTCACTCTGCAGCAGAGTGTTCGCTCATCTGAAACTTCCTGGCACACTGAAACTATCCATTGAACTGATATTAGAATCCAGAGCATTCACCTTTCACTAGCCAGTGATCCGCTGGGTATCCAAGGACGACCCACTGTCACCTATCACAGTTTCACTTCCTCAAATACTTCATCTCCTACCTTCCAAACTTGACAGAAGTTCTCTCGCATTTCTTGTAGAACTAGAGTTCCTTACATAGCTGTCACTCTATTGTTGGCAAAATCGAGAAAGTACCTTTACTGTACTTACTATCACTCAAACAGTACATCTGAACACACTACCCAAGTCACACTTACGTGTGATCCTTTTATCGCTGATCCATTTAAATGTTGCAGCGTACCAATTTCGTTGAAATATCTGCGAAATTTTGAATATAATTTGAGGTCCATTGAAGTGCAGTCTATTTAATGAATAAATTTTGTATTAAAATTTGTTGCTACCACACGCATTATATATTTATCTGCAATAGCATTTACCTGATGTTCTCGATGTCTTACTAGGGTACTTAGTTTGGGGTTTATTTGCATTTCATTCTGATTAATCAGTCAGTCTCTTAATATTCCAGCTTAGTACTCGAATTGTAATTAGCTACTTCAAAATCTGGTAATTTGTTTTTATAGCATTTATTAGGTTCTGTCAGTGAACACTTTGTTTCTTTTGATCATCTAAAGTTTTTGTATTTTAATTTTGAAGAGAGGCAATAGGTTTACATGTTTTGTTATCTCTAGTTAATATACTACTCTGTCCAGAGATTGGGCCTTCAAATCTGTTTCCTCGCCTCGTTTATTAACATACTGAATGCATGATTTAAAATTTCCTGTTTTTTTTTCATTTAAGTACGGAATATATGATCCAGCAGAAAG
The DNA here is from genome assembly GCF_021461385.2 of Schistocerca piceifrons. Taxonomy (NCBI): domain Eukaryota; kingdom Metazoa; phylum Arthropoda; class Insecta; order Orthoptera; family Acrididae; genus Schistocerca; species Schistocerca piceifrons. Next base: position 496,435,357 of record NC_060139.1, on the reverse strand, counting down.
TGAGGGAGATTTTCTCTATAATGTAGACAGAGTGCATGTAAAAGTGATGTCAATTTTTTGGAAATGCAATTGCCATGGCTTATGTAATACAATGAATTTGCTTCAGCCTTACTTGTTACAGAGATTACAGCTTCTAATTTCATTTTCAGTGCTCTTTTAAGACGGCCAGATTGCTGAGTACATATTTGTGAAGCTCCATTTTGGTCGAAAATATCATGCTAACTCAATATCCTAGGCTTCATACACACTGTTTTTTTCTGTAATGTCCACTCCTCACTCAGAACACAGTAATTTCATTTGTCTTCTCTGTCAATGAACTCTAAGTTGCATCTGTCATATTAGCATACCGTCATAGTACTTCACATGTTTTGCTAATAAACCTCTAAATTGACATGTTTCCACTTCTAATTTTATTTTTCATTTTGTTCTTTGTCCACCTCACATCAGATTCTCCTGATTACTCTTGCCTAGCCAGGTAAAAACTATACGTATACTTAATAATCCAAAAGAAAATCTTCAGAAATCTTCTGCATCAAATGTAGACTAGCATTTGAGAAGAGCAGTAATTTGTTATAAAACATACACAGTTTCTGTGTCGCAACCTTATTTTAACATTTTCTTTCATTCCATTCCACACACTGCAAACTAATATCGCATCTACAGGAGACTGGATGTCTGGTGGGTTACAAATATTTTTATAGACAATAAAACTTTCTGCAGTTTTAGTCTCTACTTTATTAGCTGACTTTTTATGCACATAGTATTGGTTGGACATAATGAAAGTTCAATATTGTATATGACAATAGTTACATATATTATTTCATTACTTTACTTCAAAAAGAGTAGGTAAAAGATTCAAGAAGTGCACATAAAGGCAAATTTTATCTGTATTACCAAATTAACTTTTCTTTCTCCATATTTCCGTTTCAGTTTACCGACTCACACTATCATACCAATTTCATATTTATCTTGCCATCACATCACATTTGTGTAAGCCGTATATTATTTCCCTTTCAAGTTCATATTAAACTATTCTAAGTGCACTGTTACAATTGCTAATTCTTCTATAACTTACCAGTTTATTTATTACACATGTTTTTTTTATTTAACAACATCTGTGTATTCATATGGATTGCTCTTGTGGTTTCCAATGATCCATCTTCAGAAGATCCCAAACCTACTACTGCTGGAACTACAAATCCACTTCCAAACATCTTGAACACTATATTCGTCTTCCTTTTTTGTAAAATTCTTTCTAATTCAATCTATTATTTCGAAAGCCAACTTCTAATTCTACGTTTTTCTTCATTTTGTCTTTATGTGTTAAATACTACAAATCAAAAATTTTCCATATAATATTTATGTTTATTTTTACATCGTCTTTTCTGACACTACAAGAAAGACAAATTTTGTAATTAACTACTTCACCCACATACAAAGATATAATATGTAGCTGCCTTTTCTTGTATATCTTTTATACATTGTGGCTCTGTTGTTTATAACCACTCATCGATTTTGTCATATATGTTTCACTCTTATATAGTGCAATGAAAATGATTGATATTGGTACTAAAGTACGGGTCCTAGATGCAACATGAATATTAAATAACTGGTTTTATTTATAAATGTGAATTTATTACTTAAAATGTATCTGCTTTGTGTTTGGAAAAAATCTGTCAGTCAAGTAGGTAACATAACTTATCGAACTGTTTCACAGTTTTGTCAGTGCTAATAAGTCTTTCTTTGATATCTTTACTTGAAGACATATTATTATTTTACTTAGTTTTCCTTAAAATATTTTCCTATTATAATATATTTAATAATTGTGCCACATTTGCCAGACTCACAGTTTTTTATTTTATGTCTTAAAATTTGTAGTACTATTGTTCACTTCTATAATAATCATCTCCTACAGTACTTTTGTTAGAATTTCAATAAATTGCACTTGCAGATACGGCTCATAGAAGTTTGTTCTGAAAACATAATATATGTGGCAGCCTGCCACATATATTATTTTTTCAGAATAAACTTCTATGAGCCGTATCTGCAAGTGCAATATATATATATATATATATATATATATATATATATATATATATATATATATGTATGGTAAAAACAATCTGAAAAGCTTGTAATTAAACTGAAGGTATGTTTTCCTGAAAAATAATTTTCTGTCTCATCAGTATATATATATATATATATATATATATATATATATATATATATATATATATATATATCCTGATGAGATGTACATATATATTCTGATGAGACACTATCTGCTTAATAACTTTTATGTCTGTCTCTGGAATGAAATAAGCACTGATTCTGCCTAGCTCTTCTACCTCTTTCTGACAACCTTCGTATGTGAACTTCGACTAGCTTCGCCGTTTTCAAGTCACACTTTCACAGTGTAATAATAAACTGCTCTTTGTTAAAGTCACTTGTCTCATTGGATTGTCACTTGCCCACAATGCCATCAGTTGGCATCCAGCGTCATGGTGAGCAGTGCTCATTGGCGTATCAGTGTAAAGGGATGATGTAAACGTGTACTTATCTTTTTTCATCTTTAAATTGTTAATTAGTTTCTGCTACATTTTTATCTACCTTCTGTTTCCTTTCGAAATTTAAATAAAACGATTTGTAACAATATTTTCCAGTATAAATTTGAGACGAAAACAAATCGCCAAACTATTATTGAAGGCTGAAAATTAAAATGCTTCACCACTCTCAGTTTTCTTCTACATTTTATTCATCTTTTCCCTTTACTTGGTGCCAGAATTCCTTATTATGCTTCACCATCTGTTCCATTGGTAGGGATCATCTTCACTGAGTCTTAGCTTCATATCATTTCTGATGTTCAGCAACCAACTGGTTTGACTTCTTCCTCTCCCTTTCTTCTTTGTATGCATTTTTTCATGACATATATTCAGGTCTTCATGTTATATGACCATACCATTTGAACTTGGATTCTGTTTTTGTTTATTAGGTCAACTTTGAACTGCCTCATTAATTTATTGTACGTTTTTTCTTGAGTGTTACAACTCCTGCCCATTATAACATGTGCAAAATAAAGCTCCTGTTCATGAGTCTTTCTCGATACGCAGTCTCCGCTGTCATACAACAGCTCTGGTCTTACAGCTGCTTTATAGGCTATTTTTGCATCATGTAGAACTCTTGAAAGCATTATGATGTTGGTACACGTTGATCTTTCATAATATTTTGTATTTAGTTTTTGCTCCTTCTTTAGTTGTATGAAATGTATTTCTAACCCGTTCTTATATATTTTCCTTTATCTCTGCAGCACATTGTTCCACTATTAAATAAACTTATCTTCCGAGTAATAGTGAAGATGACAGTTATCATTAACAATACTGAGTAAGAATGGAGCTGACATATATTAGTCCACGATGATGTTAAATTTCAGAACACACTGATGTACAGGTTAAGACTTGTCTGATTATGTTCTGATAGTGAAAACGATGCTAACAAGGTGTTTGTTAATAATACAGGCCTACAGATGGTACTGTACTCCCTGTGTGTAAATAATCTCGGTATGATAGTTCAGAATCAGCTTCCTATTTTGGTCTTCATTTCTTTGTATGTAATCTCGGTCTGAGGAAATATGTTCTGCATTGCATTTTCCTTGCGAGTCGCATGCTTCTCCTTGGCTCGCCCTCCTTCCGTTCGGTCCAAATACGACGTGGCAGTTTGAAAGCATTCTCAGCTACAAAGCGCTGAAGACCCTTATGGTCCCAAGGCTCCCTCCTTCTCTTTCCTGTGGCGGGCGCGCAATTTCTCGTTTCACCTTCAAGATTGGGCGACTGCTGTGGCCTCATTGGTGTTATGCACTGTGCTTTCTCATCTGTAGGCTTTGGTCTGCGGCGATCCTGATGATTCCGAGGCTGCGTGTTTCTCTTCACACTGGTGCAAGTAGATTCTTTAGCTACAGACTGAAGCCTAAGCGAGCGACGTAACTGTTTAGGACCTGAGCAATGGACTGCTTCGCACATAGCCTCTGCTTCCCTATATGGCCGTTTCTGGTGCGCCGATATGTTAGTTGAGTCTGGTAATAGGAGCTGAGTTGATGATGCATCTGTAAAATGCTGCCTCATATCTTCTCGTGGAGAATGGGAGTGTTCTTTTAGCATAGGGAGCGGGAAATAGTAACTCTGTTGGGCACAGGAATTTCGAGATGATGATGGCTGGGAAACAATAAGGTGCGCCATAGTATATTTATCAGGTGACATGAGCGAATCCATAGGTAATGTTCTGAACTCCAAATGTGATATTAATGGGAGCGTAAGCGCTAATACGGGAGGTACAGGCCCCTGGAGAGGCAATGTACGCTGCTCTGCCGTATGCAACAGTGTGGGTACTTGAGCCAGGAGCTGCTGGTTAGCCACTGAGCATACTGCTGATGGTTGAACTTGAAGCTGCTCACTCCCCACTCCACTTTTATCATCGTCGTCCGGATTGAGATGAATCATGTCAACCTCCTTAGCAGTAGGCTGTATATGTTTGTCAGCCATATTTTCTGCACTGCGTGTTGCATCACTGTGCTCATAAGAGCTGTTTTCTTTTAGTTCGACGATTTTTTGTTTCTGTTGTTTTGGAATTTTTTGGAGCAACTCAATCATGTGAAAAAACTGATTGTGCAATAGCCAGAAAATATAGAAAGCAATTGCTGAGGGGCCCATAATCATCTGTGCCCAACGGACAGTGAGATCAAGCATGTACATATTAGGTCTCTCAATTATGGGATGTGTAAATATCCATGGTAGGGCAAGCTGATGTGGTACTAATGGTTCAAATCGTTTCTTTGCAAAATCGGAAGTAAAAGTCTCCATGTTTTTCAGGTTTACATCAGAACCTTCCTCTGAATCATTAGACACATCAGACAAGTGTGTGTAGGTTAGTTGGCGAATGGGAGACTCATTGCATCCGTAACAAGTGTCTTGTGACGCATCAGCATTTTCGCATGAATTGTCATCTTCTATATTCACCTCGTCTAAGTTTTGCAGAGAATTCTTTGGCATAGACAAGTCAGTAGGCTGCTCGCTTTCCAGTGAATCAGATTCGTCAGCCTTGATGCCTAATAGCATATGTTCCATAGATCGATGGTGTGTCGCCAGTGGGTGAATTGAATAGTGGTCGTGTCCAGCATACGGGTTGAAAGAGTAAGAACTGTTCTCCACAGCTGGAAGCTGGCAGTCGGTGCTGATTTGAAGCTTCTCGAAAAGAGCAATCATCCGATTTATATCGAATATAGAGGCCCTGTCGAGTGAACTAACATGCACCTGCTTAACTGCAGTAAATGTATTCTCTGGCTGAATTGTATCCTTAAATGTCGAGACTGTTGGGAGCAGTTCACGGCTGAACGTGGAACTACTGCCACTCGTGTGGGAAAGAAACCCGTGGCGAGTCTCTTCATCTTCAGTCACTGGAGAACTGTACGTAGGGGAGGATACGTCATCAATATATGGTTGCCAAACTCGCCCAGGTGAGAATGGATGGATTTCTTGAAACTGGCCATCGGAGCGGTTCTTCAGGTTGGGAGAGGATACCCCCAACATGCTCGCTGACATGTCGATAACGTGTCCTGAAACAAAAACATAAAGTATAGGTAACTGACGGAGCTCCAGGTTAATTATAATTAAACATCCTTCATGAGCTCATTAAATGAATAGCAAAGACAGAACAAAGTACACTCCAATACAAAAAAAAACTGAAAAATGACATACCAGGAACATGCGACAGAAATTGGTAGATGTGATGTACATACACAGACAAACAAATAATTACTCTTTCAGAACAACTGGATGATTTATTCAAGATAAAGAGCTTCACAAACTGAGCAACTCGCTAATACGTTGGTCCACCTCTGGCCCTTACTCAAGCAGGTATTTGGCTTGCATTGGTTCCTAGAGTCGTTCGATGACCTTCTGATATCGTGCCAAATTCTGTCCAAGAGACACGTTAGATCGTTAATATCTTTAGCTGGTTGGAAGGCCCTGCCCATAATGCTCCAAACATTCTCAACTGGGAGAAGATCCGGCGACCATGCCGCCCCAGATAGGGTTTGGCAAACACCAAGACAAACAGTATAGACTGTCGCCGTGAGCTGGTGGGTATTTTCTTACTGAAATGTAAGCTCAATATAGCTTGCCACGAAGGGCAACAAAACGGGGCGTACAATATCACCGACGTATCGCTGTGCTGTAACGGTGACGCGGATGAAAACCACAGGGGTCCTGCTATGAAATAAAATGGCACCCTAGGTCATCACTCCTGGTTGTCCGGCCATAAGGTGTACGACAGTCAGGTTAATGTCACACTACCGTCCAGAACGTCTCCAGATAGGATAATGCTAGTCATCGGGGCTCATTTCAAAGTGGGATTCATCACTGAAGACAGTTCTACTCCAGTCAATGAGATTCCAGGCCGAACGTTCCCGACGTCACTTGTTGGTGTACAGAGATCAATGTTAGTAGCCTCCATGGGCGCTGTGAGCTCAGCACACTTTCTGTGAGCCGGCTGTTAATGGTCCTTGTCGTCTCGTCACTGAAGAACCAGTTGGATGTCGGGCTGATGATAATGGTGAATCCGGGACTCTGACGATTGCTCAGTCCTCGCATTCTATCCTCCCGATGTCGACCACTTCCTTCTTGACTCTGTGTTCAGGCACGGCTCACCCTTTAATGCCAACATCGTCAAATAGCGGCATCGTTCCTATCCAAATGTCGAGCACTTCGCCAATTACTCCATATGGCTTCTTTGATCTCAACTACATGTCCTCTTTCAAACGAATACATCTGCATATTTTGTCCCCACGCCTGTCTGCTGGGCATCCTTACTGTCCAACTGAGTACAAGGAATGAAATTCGCAAAGACTTGATGCCCTGGTATCGGCATGTCCTCTGTTTACTATCCTTACCAGCTGCAATGTAATTGCGCTGCAGCGTCACACAAGCATTTTCTGTCAATAACTTGTGAATATCAATTCTTGCATACGTCCTTCGTGCTGGGTCGTTTTTCTTGTTTTAGAGTGTGTTTATAGAATAACCGGTTCAAATTAATTTTTTGAGATGCGCGGATGTTTTTGTGACGCATAGTTATAAAAAACTTTCTGACTAGTCGAAAATACCTGTGCTGTCTTAAACATAATGAATTATTTGTTTTGTCTAATATGTACTTCAACTATGAAAACAAAAAAGAAAATTAAGAAACAACTGTGAAATGTTTTGTGAATTTATTTGTCTAGAAGTAAGACATCAAATGGATTAGAAAACATTTGATACACCTTTGAAAGGTGCTTGAAATCATCTACAGCAAACGAGACTGCACTGTCTACATATCCACCAAAGAAATTCCTTCTAGCACTCTCTACAATTCTAAAATTCTAAGTTATTCACTGAAATTTAAATTCTCATTCGGTACCTCATTTGGGTAATCGACATCGAGCAGAACTATATACCTACTTTATTTTTTTACTTTTGAACAAATCATTACCCAAAACCTTTGACGGTGTGTTTTTCGAAAGTTTAAATTACATTTTTATTGGCAGTTAAATATCACATCAATGTAACTTTTTGTGCGCAAAATAACTGGGGCTTGAAAACATGAACTTCTTGACACTTAATAGGCATAGCTAGCAGCAGCTGTCCATGAAGTATTTCAATTTTCTCTCAGATCATTAAGTTTTTCTTAATTTCTCTGATTATTTTCAAGCACAATATTTTTTAACCAGGCTGTACACCTCTTTTTCCCACTTTCCATTTTTCGTTTGGCTGTGAAAATTCGGACAAAATCTCGTTGTATAACTTCAAGGGAGTCTTGTTTTCGTTCCACTCAAACGTTTGTCCGAAAATTTGATGACGAAACAACGAGCTAAATTGATAAAGATAAAACTGCTGTCGTACCTAGACCGTCTTTAGATGTTCTTGGTGCAAGTTCATCTTCGATATCGACTGAAAAACAGTATTGATTATGTCAAAATTGTTTGAACTTATTGCTTTCGGATGTAAACGACGTTAAAGCCAAAAAATCATTATTTAATAGCAGAAATTATTACAGGACATCAGGCCATTATCTGTCGCAGAAAAGACTGAATTTACAAGTCTCTTAGTATAAGGCTTACCTCCCTATAAAATACCAAGTCGTACATACATTTCGCAAAAAATTGTTCCTCACATCCACAACAGAATTTGTGAAAACATCAAAAGAAATATTTCAGATGATCTCACGATTTTAGTAGCTTCTAGTGTATGGACCTGTTTGCATCACAAAACCAACTTCTTGATCGTCACAGCTCACAGTTTGTCTCCTAAATTCCAGTTGCAACATGAGTCTTTGCTTTGAAGCTTTTGTTAATTTCTTACACTGACGAAAATATAGCAAGGGAACTTAATGATATCGCATATCGCTCAGATATTGACCACAGCAAAACACATTTCCTCATTCATGAAATGGTGCTAACACGGTGAAAAGTATTCGAGTTGCTGAGTATGATTCCGCTACGTGTTTCGTCCATTCGTTTCAGAGGGTTGTAACTGTGTCGTTTAAGTAGCAAGAAGGATCGTAATGGTAGACGTCTCGTAACACACTTTAGTAATTAGATCTTAGCTCAATAAAAAATTAATAAAAAGAGCTAAATTCACAGGAGCATCCGTTGGTGCAAGATACCACCGCGTCGTGTTACTCTACGTTTTATATGATAGAGCACCTGCTAGAACAAAAGCTGGCTACGTCGCTGTATGTGACTGATCATAATACGCTTACTAATTTGACGTCTGATCAGTGGCGTTTGATGGAGCAGCATGGTACGCTTTTGAAGCAGTTTCACGAAAAAATAAATAAGTTCTGGTTACTCCTGCTTATCCGAAGCAATACCACATATTGCGGGGTACAATAAGTACGAGTATTTACATAAGGATAAGTCGGCACGAAAAACCGCTGCCTTACCACACATGAGAGTCTCGTTGACAATTTAAGCAGAAAGCCGTTTTAGTTTCTTAAATGAACACCCGAATTACTTGACTGCAAGCTTTCTACATCCGAGATCCAGTACAGACCATTTAGATGTTGTTGAAATTGAAAGAGCTCGACAGAACATCCTATTGGAATTCTGCAAAGAATCTTCCAGCAGTAGCAGGTCATATCCAATGCCTGCTAACAGAAGTAGGGGACACGAGACCGAATCAACTCTGACCCGTGAAGCTCACGACACGTTTTGGGACTGTTTAGCGAAGTGACAAATGAAAATAACAATAGTCAGTGTGTAGGTCCAGAAATAAACACGATTTTAAGTGAGACTGAATATTATTTGACGAAAGTTCGAATCGATCGCGACCGTTATATTTGCTGGTCAGCTAAAGTGACGCAGTACCCGAATTTGTCAAAGTTCGCCAGAATTTATCTTACAGGGTTACACACTCAGTAAGGCGTGGGGAGGGGGGAGCGTAATTTGGATGTCAAAAGGAAACAACGACGAGTACTTGACGCTTGTAGGGAGGTGGAACTCCTGTTTCAAACATTGTGCCGGCCCCTCGCACCACCTGACGTCACTCGGTCCCGCAACGGGCCGGAGCTGCTACGAATTGCCGGATCACCTTCCGCGCATGCGTCGTTTCGGCCCTCTGTGATTGGCGTCATAGGCCGCTGTGGTGGGTATATAAGCAGAAAACCGAGCCAGTCCTGGATGTTAGCGGTTTTACTCCTGACGACGATGGCGAGGATGACCATCGAAAGCTCGAGAATTGTACTCGAATTGAAGCTGCTTGAAAACTGATATTTTATTTTGACATGCCGCCGTGAAAGACTCTGTGGACAAAAATGACAACATGTAAACTCAAATAGCAACAGTGAACTACAAATTAAAAATGACAATCAATAGACAAACCCATAGCAGCCAGAATACCAACATGCAGAACAAAAATGCTACGAACTTATGCACCAAACTAATAAAATTAGTGGAACTGAAGTGATCCCATCGCCTTCTTGAACCATTCGCAGTAAAACGTAGCATTAGACTCAAGAGTCAAGATAAGTGAATATCAGTATAGTGTTAGAAGATATCCTTGTTAGACAAACAGAAGCACTCCGCACTCCGTCTTCAGGCCACAAGTGGCCCATGGGGACCAACGACCGCCGTGTGATCCTCAGTTGAGGATGCGGATTGGCAGGGCGTGTGGTCAGCACACTGTTCTCCCGGTCGTTACGATGATTCTCTTTGACCAGAGCCGCTACTATTCGGCCAAGTAGCTCCTCAGTTGGCATCACGAGGCTGAGTGCACACCGAAAAATGGCAACAGCACATGGCGGCCCTGATGGTCACCCATCCAAGTGCCGGCCACACCCGACAACGCTTAACTTCGGAGATCTGACGGGATCCGGTGTATCCACTGTGACAAGGCCGTTGCCAGACAAACAGAAGGTATACATATATACAGGTCCAGCATCGAGTAGTGGATCTTATATGCTACAACGAAATTAAGGTTAACCCTGGTAGTTTACAGGAGAGAGAGAGCGAGTTTGTTTCGTAATACCCTTTAATTCAGCTATGCCATTTAATAGGAACTCCAGGAAATGTCTGAAGAGGCTTTACACAACAGAAATAACAAGGCTAAATTCATAAGTATTAAAAAGAAAGAACCTTGAGGTATTAGAACTTAAATCAATAATCTAAACACTGTGGAAGAAAACACTTCATTGTATCACTCAATTTAACATGAAAGAAACAGAAGTTTCATGGATTATCTCTGAGTGGAAGGCAACAATGTACTGTCAGAACAAGAAGACATTCTACGTGATGTTAATAGATTTTACAGTACATTGTATATTGATACCAGCATAATCCAGCTGCTGCAAGAGATTTGCAGCAAAATACAGGTATAGACAACGCCATAACTGAAGAGAACAATGGGTTTCACACATCTGAAATAACGAGCGAGGACGTGCTAAGCATAATTAAGTCTTCGTCTACCCATTAGTCACCAGGGCCTGATGGCTTGCCTTTTGAATTTTATCGAGAATTCTGGCCTATAATAAGTAATCCGTTTACGGATGTGCTAAATGAAGTTCTGAATTTAGCGACTTCCACACGAGTTCAAAGAAAGTTTAACTGGTTCAATACCTTGTTTGATGAACTCTTTTTACAAAATAACTGCGCGTAAGCTGGAAGAAAGAATGAAGCCATTAATGTAAAAGATAATAGGAGACCACCAGACTTGTCTGTCTCGGAGGAATACTTTTAAAGCTGCCAGGTAATACAGGAATTTCACTCCCTGCTTTTCAAAAGCATCCGCAAAATAGGGCCTTGCTTTTATAGATCTCTCAAAGGATTACGACGGGGTTAATCACGTATATTTATTAACAACATTAACACATGTGGGTTTTGGTGAAGATTTTGTACAAGTTTTAATCAGCACTCAGTAAATGGCTTTTCACTCAACCCACTGAGATGAAAGAATAGCGTCCTAGAGGGACGTCCTTTGTCAGTTATCCTGTACGTTAGTTCACTGGAATCTTTTCTAAGATGACTGGACCTCAAGGGGTCAAATTATCAGGCATTGAAAAGGCCACCAATCGTACGCTGATGACGTTGAGTTATTATTCGAAGTAATGAAGATTTAGAAATATTAACCTGAGAACTTAAGATGTACTGTAACGCAACAGTTGCTAGGGTCAACGAGATGAAAACCTCATTTTTATATCTCAAAGGCCTTCACGATATTCGTTTGGGATGGGCCAATTCCGCGGATCATCACATCGCTGTGGGTGTCACCTCTTACCAATGTCCACTTCAAACAATGAGCAACAACTGGAGAAAAGTGATGGATAAAGTCAGAGGTGCAACAATACTCTTTCAGGCCAGAGATGTGAACATTATGCAAAAAAATAAAATAATTAATTGGATTACTTTATTCATAGCTATTATAGGTCAAATTAACCCAGGCCTGAAGATCATAGCTATAAAAATTATGAATATAATTTGCAAATTTATTTGGACAGGGAATATTTTAATAATAGCGGTCGGTATAGTCACATAACCTACTGAAGAAGATGGGTTAGATTTAACTGACGTACGGCGGAAGATTACGGCCTTAATACGTAAAGAGAACGCTTCAAATTATTGTAACCGTCAGATTATATGTGGTTCTAAAGCCCCAAAAATCTAAGGTCATCCACGATTACAGGTGGACTTGACTATTAATTGAAATATTGGCCACTTCTTCCTCGTGATAAACCACATGTAATGTATCGTAAGGAACAAAGGGTTTAGGATATGCAGGAAGATAATGAAGAGATTAAAAATAACGGGAAATTTGTTCAGATAGCCAAATGAAGACTGGAAAATAACTTGGAACCATATTACAACTAAGTTACTGCTTCAGGTATCCAGGCAACATGACACCGAATTGTTGACAACGTAGTCAGCACAAGCAAAAATTGTACTCCAAACTTAGTGACACGAACGTGTGCAATAGACGCAACGCCTATGTAGAGGATATGCAGACATATGGAAGGAAATTCAACAACGTATTATCTGGAGAAATAAAGGTAGATAAATTACTCTTCCCCGACGGTATTTTCTTTCCTGCTCAAAAAAACAAACGCTGTTGTGTGGCTGTTTGGAAACTGCATAAATTACGTCATTAACGAAAATGGAAATGATAATGGACTGAGTATGAACTATATGAAAAACAAAACATTATGTAGGAGGAGGGACCACCAAAAAACTTTTGAAACATGTTAAGAATACTGTTTCAGATACAAGGCGTTGGATAACAATTTTAACTATCATAGCCTTCAGATAACGTAGTCGCAATCCAAAGCAGTGAAAGAGTGAAATGTGGTGAGAGCTTCGTGTGCCCCAGGGCCGCTCTGGTAGCCGTGACGGCCTTAACAGAACCCCACACCATGTTGTGTCATGTCAGCCTTTGATCAACTAAGTAGTAAATCCCACAACGAAGATCCCACGTGATAAGTTTTATTGGACTCTTATTAGAATTATCAGAAGACTGTTTTAATGCGAGAAGTGAAAATGAATCTGAAATGGGGATTAAGAACGTAATTTTTTAATTATGAAAAGTGAAAAATTCCGTTTGTAGAGTGGACCATCCACATTTTCAGTTCTACTCGTTGAGGGGGGAGAGAGAGACAGACAGAGAGACAGCGAGAGACAGAGAGACGTAACTGGCAATGAAGCCAAGAGATTGTCTTCTACTATAAGTGATAGGACTGTTTCATTTTGCTTTTGACATCATGATTTCAAGTCTTTTGTTTAGAAAGGAAGGAATTTACTATTTAATTTTCATGTTTTGGAGAACTTCATCTTTATCACAGAGAAGAAAGTAAATAAATAAATGAATAAATAAACCAAAAGAATGTTTAGCGTCCCTGCCTTTGGTACGGACAGATCCATGTTCGATTTCCAACACCTCCTATGATTTTTCTAAGGTAGGGATGTGTGGAACAGGGTACATATTGCCTGGTGAGGCCAGAGAAGGACTTGTTCGAATAAAGAAGCAGTGGCATCATCAGGATTCATGTACTGGTAATAAAGACTAGAGGTATTGGCGACATGATGATCACATGGCCCACGATCCCAGACCATTCATCGTACTGCCTTGCTGGCAGCAATTAGGCATTCAGAACAGGACCAAGGCCTAATTCGTGGGTGATATTAACGTTAAATTGAATAATACGCGGTGTTTTAGTTTGAAGATATTGCGGGTTCATTAGTGTTTAGAGTGGGGGAGAGTGTTTTACCTAGGAAGGCTTCTCATACTTTAGCTTCTAGCTTTAGCTTTAGCTTCCAGCCCTGTAAGAGAAGTTTTTATATTTTCTTATTCCATTTTTAAATGATGTCGTTCACTTTTTATGAGCTGCAGTCTTTTTCTGATACTAGAAAAGGTACGCCGTAAAATTAAGGTTTTTCCAAATGTGAAAACATGCCCCACTGTACAACATGGTCATGTACCTGGGGTAATGCTATCATCAGTGCGAAGATCAGTTTGAACACAGCCGCGCTCTGTCATCTAAACAGTGTAACCATTAGCTTGTATGTGGTTCTAAAGCCCCAAAAATCTAAGGTCATCCACGATTACAGGTGGACTTGACTATTAATTGTTGGCGGTATGTCTTTGTGTTCCTTCTATCTCTGAACTGAATCACCCAGCCAGCCACAGAGGGAATCACAATTTAACGTGGATTTCAAATTACGGTGTAACTCGGCATTTTTCAAAGTAATGGCTCAAATGGCTCTGAGCACTATGGGACTCAACTTCTGAGGTCATCAGTCCCCTAGAACTTAGAACTACTTAAACCTAACTAACCTAAAGACATCACACACATCCATGCCCGAGGCAGGATTCGAACCTGCGACCGTAGCGGTCGCGCGGTTCCAGACTGTAGCGCGTAGAACCGCTCGGCCACTCCGGCTGGCTTTCAAACTAATCAACATTGCCAGAGGTGAAAGAAACGATAAGTGACATACACAATTCCTAGGTTACACCAGAGGCCGAAGCCGAGACCTTTGGATTTGCAGTCTGGCACTTTACCACTGAGCCAAACGAACATTCTATTGAGATTTAAAAGAGCTGCCATCGAGAAAATCTTGTCGATGCTGTATGTAGACGTCTTCAGTTACAGTATTGTTCTACCGCACAGCAATAATCAGTAAGCGAAATCAAATTAAGTAGAAGAATTATCAAAAACCAGTTACAAGTCAATTACGATCTGAAACTAATGCTATTGGAAACTAACATAAATTTCCATTTTCATGACATGTAAAATTGTTAAGACATTAACAAAACCCAGTTAATTTGCAAGTGCCGCATCTCGTGGACGTGCGGTAGCGTTCTCGCTTCCCACGCCCGGGTTCCCGGGTTCGATTCCCGGCGGGATCAGGGATTTTCTCTGCCTCGTGATGGCTGGGTGTCGTGCGCTGTCCTTAGGTTAGTTAGGATTAAGTAGTTCTAAGTTCTAGAGGACTTATGACCACAGCAGTTGAGTCCCATAGTGCTCAGAGCCATTTAATTTGCAAGTATCACATGTTGTCATTCTGTTTCAAAGCACAAAAAGGTGCATGACAGATGAAATACTGCCTAACCATCCACTCATTAAATAAACTGCTTCAAAAATTCATAGAACTTTAATTTTACTTTCCATAACATTCTGTAAGTAATTAAAAATATATTAGATAACTTTAATATATAACACATTATTTAAATGCGTAGAACTCGGAATATTGGCAAGTGCTGCACAAAACACAACCTCATGTGTAGCAACAACAAAAACTGTAGAAAATGGCGGAAACAGCTTATGTCGGTCTCTAGTGCGCATTCCTTCATGTGATTCTAAAAATCAGTCAATTTTCATAAATTCTTGAGTATCCGGTATGCTCTGGATAGTGACATACCGCCTGATATCTGTCCAGGTACTAACATAAGGGTAATTAGTTGTCGGATGCCCGATTCATCTCTAATTGAAATCCTTCAAAACGCTACATATATGTTCTTCTTCGTGAAGGTTTGTGACTGCGCTAATTCGGGTGAAGAAATGCTTCGTACAAGTGTAAATGGTGCTAATTATTTTCGTTATATCTATGGAGAGTTAACTATGGAATCGCTGAAACGGAAACATAAACCTATTGTAAAGACGTGCTACAAACTTTATTACTGATGTAAGGCTGAAGACCAGGATAACTAGGCCCTCCACAAATTCCTTACGTCGTGCAATTCACGCCTGGTAAAAAGGATCAAATCATATGTCCTTTGTTGCTCCCAATATTTGGAGGCAACCAACGGCCTGTTATTTATGTCTCTCGAAAATACGAGGGGCGTTCAGTAAGTAATGCAACACATTTTTTTCTCAGCCAATTCCAGTTGAAAAAAAGCGAAATTTGTTGTGGGACACCGCGGAATATTTCCGCTTCAGCCCCTTTAGTTTCAGGAAGTTCCCACAATTGGCGGCACAATATGTAGCCTTCAAAATGGCGTCTATAACGGAAGTTCGTTCCAAGCAGAGACCTGTCATTGAGTTTCTTTTAGCGGAAAACCAGAGCATCGCAGATATTCATAGACGCTTCAGAATGTCTACAGAGACATGGAACTGATAAAAGCACGGAGAGTCGTTGGGTGAGGCGTCCGTTATCATGGCAATAAGGTCGCGCAAACCAGTCTGATCTCCTGCGCGCCGGCCGGCCGTCCGCACACAGCTGTGACTCCTGCAGTGTTTGAACGTGCGTACACTCCCATTCGAGGTGATCGACGAATCACAACCAGAGACCTCGCTGCTCAACTGGACGTCTCTGTTGCTAATTCTGACCCCCTCGTCCGCCAGTTGTGGTGCTGAAATGTGTGTCATCCAGGTACCTATGAATGTGTAGACATCCAGACTGACCGGTTCAGGAGGAAAGTGTGTCAACCTGTTTTGGACCAATATCAGGTGAAGATGTTAGATGCCTTTCGTCGCTACTGACGGTAATTTGTGAGCTATACAGTATCGCCCTAAAGGATCCTATGGTCAACATTCCGGTCATTGATTCATATTTCAACACAATAATGAACGAGCTCACGGTGCACCTCGTGAAATCCAACCTCCAAGAGGCAGAAATCAAGTAAACAGAGTAGCCTTAGGTACCTGCAGTCATGAATCCGACTGCACATAATTGGAACCAGCTGAAACTCTCGGGGAGTATCACAAATCAGCCTCACAAGCTGGAGGACCTACGCAGGCCGCAGTTGAGGTCTATCACAGGGCTAACCGTCGACGTCTCTACGCCTGCGTCGACAGTGACACAACTAACTGTTACAAGTAGGTTAATTCAAGGACACCTCCGAACCAGACACCCTGTAGCACGCACTTGCCTGACCCCAAACCACCGCCATTAGCGACTTCATTAGTGTCAAGCGAGACCTCATTAGAGGGCAGGGTGAAGGTCTTTTGTTTTTCTGACTCGGAACCAGTGATGACTGTGTGCTGGTTAGACAGAGGCCAGTTGAGGACCTGCAGCCAACCTGCTTGCGTGTTAGACACCGGACCTATGGTCTAGGATGAGATTTAACACGACAGCAGTAGCTCTCTCGTGGTTGTCTCACGCACCCTGACTGCAAATTTGTACTGACATGAAATGAGCGTTTGTCGTCATTGGCCGGGAGGCCCCTTGCGGAGCAGTTCCGGCCGCCTTGGTGCAGGTCTGATTACATTCGGCGCCACATTGGGCGACCTGCGCGCCGGATGGGGATGAAATGATGATGAAAACAGCACAACACCCAGTCCCTGAGCGGAGAAAATCCCTGACCGAGCCGGGAATCTAACCTGGGCCCTGAGGACGGCAATCCGTCACGCTGACCACTCAGCTATCGGGGCGGACAAATTTGTACTTCAAATCGGTGACTCAACGTATTGTGCTGCCATTTATGAAAAGTATTCTGAGGGGTGTTTTCCAACAGGATGACGCTCGCTCACATACCGCTGCTCTACAGAGTAGCGATATGTTGCCTTGGCCTGCTTGACCACCAGATCTGTCTCCAATCGAACACATACGCAACATCATCGGAAGACAACTCTAGCGTCATCCACAAACAGCATTAACTTTCCCCGTACTGACCGACCAAGTGCAACAGGCGTCCCACATACTGACATCCAGCATCTGCACAACACAATGAATACACGTTAGCAACATTCTGGCAGTTACACCGATTATTACTGCACCAGCATTTCACATTTGCAATGGCTTATCTTATGCTTACATTAACTTGTGATCTTGCAATGTTAATTACTTAAATATGTTCTATGTACATCCGGATCCCGCTCCAGCTACTGCCAGGTCTGTGTGCTGACGAGTCCTCTCCATTTGGCTTGGTCCTCCCACCACTTTTCTTCCTCCACTTGCTGCCAGGTCACACCTCTCCTTTCCACAGATATTCTCACTCTCATTTTCCATCGTGTTCTTGGGCGCCCTCTAGGTCTTTTTCCATCCATCTTTAGTTCTTCCATAATTTCGGGGAGCCTCTGCCCACTCATTCTCTTAACATACCCGTACCATCGTACTCTCTTCTTTTCGATTTCTTCTTTCATACTGTCTTCTTTAAGGTCCTTTCTAATATCTACATTCCTTAGTCTGTCCAATCTTGTTTTTCCCTTAACTGATCTGAGAAATTTCATTTCCCCTGCTTGCAGTCTGCTCCAGTCCCTTTCTGTCATAGTCCATGTTTCTTCGCCATAGGTAACAATAGGGAAGTAATAACTCTGATACATAAGGAGTTCTGCTTTTTCTGAAACTTCCTTATTCCAAATCAGGTGTTTTATTGTTTGGTAGAAATTGCCTCCCTTCTGTAACCTCCTATTAATTTCGTTGGTTATTCTTCCATCACTAGATATTTCACTCCCTAAATAAGTGGAACTGTCTACCACTTGAGGGGTTCTCCATTCACAGTAATATTCCCATTCATCCCTTTGTCTCTTCCAAATACCATTACTTCACTCTTATCTTTATTTATTTTTAATCCACACCTTTTCATTATTTCCTTCCACGCATTAAGTTGTACCTGTACATTTATCTCTTTATCGCTCCATATTACCATATCATCTGCAAAAATCATCTTTTCATCTTTTTCTTTTACTATATCTATAACTGCCCGGTTCATTCCCTCCATCACAACTTTAAAAAGTGCAGGAGATAGAATACTTCCTTGTTTAAGTCCTTGTCTTATTTCTAAGTATTTAGAGTTCCCCTACGGTGTTCTAATTCTACAATTGTGGCCTCTGTACATTGTCTTTATTACGTTAATGTATCCATCTTCTATTCCTATCTTCTTCATTTCTTACCAGAGTCTTTCCCTGTTAATTGGGTCATATGCCTTTTCTATGTCTATAAAACCATTATTACCCTTTTGTTATACTCCCAACTTTTTTCCATCAGTTGACAGATAGAAAATACCAAGTCGACCATGCATCTTCCTTTCCTAAACCCATGCTGTTCTTCACTCAGCTCCTTTTATATCTTTTCACTTATTCGATTTAGTAAAATTCTTTCAAAAATCTTGACTGTGTGATTCATAAGGGTTATTCCTCTGTACTTTTTACAAAGTCTTTTATTGCCTTTTTTCAATGTGGGAACAATGTCTCCTATTCTCCAATCGTCAGGTATTGTGCTGTTTCTCCACACACTAGATAGTACTCTATACAGCCACTGCATTCCCACTTGATATGCTGCTCTTATCATGTCCACTGACACTTCATCAGCCCCTGGGCCTTCCCCCCATTCATTTTCCTCACAGCTATTTCCATTTCTTCCCATGTAATCTGTCCTAATTCTGCTTCCCAACTTCTCCCAATTTCTCCATTATTTGTTATTTCCTCGTGTACCTGCTCTTCAGCGTTCAACAGTTTCTTAAAATGTTCTCTCCAGAGATCTTTTACATTCTCTGGATCTTCAGTCACAACACCACTCTCTGTTTCCATCTTTATTGGTACTTCAGAAGCCTTCCTTTTATTTTTCATCATTTTATAGAATATTTTCTTATTGCTCTTCATATCTTCTTCAAGTTTTTTTGTAAACTCTTCCATTGTCTTTTTCTTTGTTATTTCCACCATTTTTTGCACTTTTTCTTTTTCTCTATATATCATTTATGGTCCTCGTCATTTTTAGTTTTCCATCACTTTCTCCATGCTACATTTTTTCTCCTAAGTGCTTTGATTGTGGTATCATCCCACCAACTTGTCTGTCTTACTTTTTCCTTTCCAGATGTTCTACCACATACTTTTTGTGCTGCTTCGATTAAAGTGTCTCTGAATAAACTCCACTCATTATCTACATCGCAGAAAGCTTCTTTTGGAAATTTTTGTGTGATTAATTCTCTATACTTCTCAGCACTTTCACTCTCCTTCAGTTTCCAATCCAATATCCTCATCACTTTCTTGTGTTTTCTATTTTTCACACAGTCATTCATTTTCCATTGTCCCACCAGTAATCTATGGTCTCCATCTGCACTCACACTTAGAATTACCTTCACATTTGTTACTTTCTGTCCACATTCCCTATCTACTAGAATATAATCAACTGTACTCTTGGTTCTTCCATCCCAGCTGTATCTGGTGATAACATGACTTTCTCTCTTCATAAACCAGCTGTCTACTATTTTCATTCCATTCCTCTGGCACAAATCCAGGGGTCTTTTCCCTTCTTCATTTCTGCCTCCATATCCAAAACATCCCAATACTTGCTCAAATCCCTTTCTGTCTTTACCTACCCGTGTCTTAAAATTTCCCATCACTATATTAGCACTCTCTATGTGGTTCTCTAACTCATTTTCAAAGTCCATTTTCTCTTCTTCGCTACATCCCACTTGAGGTGCATAAATCTGGATAACTTTTAGTGTTTCTTTTTGGAATCTCAGGTTCAAGATTATGATCCTGTCTGATATATATCTCACACTTTCAATAGAGCTATGTACATTCTTATTCACCATCACTGCCACACCATTTCTTCCAAACCTGTTATTCCCACTCCAGTACAGTTTTCCTCCTCCACTCAAATTCTTCTCACCTTTTCCCTTCCACTCCGTTTCGCTTAATGCCAAAATATCTAACTTTCTCTCTGTTAGTACATGTGTCATTTCTTCCTTTTTTCCATTGAGGGTTAATATATTAAGGGTACCAATATTTAGGTTGTTTTTTAGTCCATTTCGTTTCAACTTCTTGTACTGATGAATATCAACAGGTCTCCCATCATTCGCACCAGTAGTTGAAGAAGCAGTGGAGTCAAATTCTGAGTGGTTCGTTCCGAGGTTGGTCTGTGTTTTGAAAGAAGTATACGAAGACTTTCCTACTGGCTTGCCAGGCCTAACGCAAGAAAGGATTTTCTGTTGGGGTTGTCTCCCTTAACCTTTAGAGTTTCTCCTCCACCACAAGACGCTGGTTCCCTTCTCATTTAATCCACTGAAAGGAGGGTTGCCTCATCTGTCAGCTTCGCCGTTCCGAAGTCTTTCTTCTCTGCCATCACTACCATTAAGGTCTTCACCTGTAACCCCGGGCATGGGTTCCATGTTATACCCCACGGGATTGGGTCCCTGCCTGAACTCGGCCATCCTATCACTCCAGCCTACTGAAGTGTAGGATGTCCACCTCCGCGACGTGGACGCGCCAGACAGGAATTACTCCAGTGGAGGAATATGGAAGGGGACATTATGTCCCTGGAGCCGGGTTAGTGATTGTGTATGGTGTCACACTCTCAGATATGTTACCTAGACAAATGTATTCTCAGATATTCATTACTTTACATCAATTACTTTTTGGCGTTCCAGTTTTTCCCGTCAGTGCATTATAACATAAAAAAGAGGGAAAAGGTCTCGTAAATGGGTAATGTGACATAAAATTGTCTCCACTGATGTTTCTCTGTTTTTTCCCCTCACGTTTAAGGGTCACCTTGTATTCAAACCAATATGGTAGTTACCAGTTGTAGCTAATGAATTTAAGTCTACAGATACCACCTTGCAGTGGCACAAGAATCTTTGTAAAGAAGATGCAGGGTAGTGCAACTGAAACGACGATCTTGGCAGAAGAAGGACAGGGCGAAACAGTGTACATATGACAGACACCATTCATTCGAGAGTACCTCCTGAGAATGTACCATCCAGTACGACTTATGTAGTCGATCACGACCAATAAGTCATATGGGGGCTGTCTACTAGGTAGTGTGGGAAGGATTTTAGGTCGTCACAGGTAATGTAATATTCCTTCGCCCCAATGTGTTCGTAATTTCAAAATTTATTTATTCACGCATGTAGCAGGTAAGCTAAAAATATTTTCTGTATTCATGTTTTATTTAAAAAACAATATTAAAACCAGTTTCCAAAAGACTTTACTACATAATTTGTTTCAATACAGTAAACTTTTTACTCAAATAATTGAATTGGTTTTACACTGTTCACGAATTTTCCTTTTTGCGTCTAATATGAGCAATGCTGGGAGTTCAGTTTGTATTTCAGAGCCGGCTGAGGTGACCGAGCGGTTCTAGGCGCTTCAGTCTGGAACTGCGCGACCGCGACGGTCGCAGGTTCGAATCCTGCCTCGGGCATGATGTGTGATGTCCTTAGGTTAGTTAGGTTTAAGTAATTCTAAGTTCTAGGGAACTGATGGCCTCAGCAGTCAAGTCCCAT
This sequence comes from Schistocerca piceifrons, assembly GCF_021461385.2. NCBI lineage: Eukaryota > Metazoa > Arthropoda > Insecta > Orthoptera > Acrididae > Schistocerca > Schistocerca piceifrons. The sequence goes on along the minus strand of NC_060139.1, from coordinate 496,413,185 downwards.
AGTGCTCAGAGCCATTTGAACCAAGTATTTCAGAAATTCTTTGGGGTACTGGAACAGAATTTCTGTGGAGTAATGGAGTACGAAGGAAGTAGTATGAAAAAGTTTACTAAGCACAATCTTTCATTTTTACATATTTACTTATTTCAATCAGTTATTTACGGTGGCCAGGTTAATGTGTTTGAGGTCTCTCTTCCGCCAAACCATACACCTTATATTTTCCGGGTAGAAGTAAATGCCATCACGTAACTATTAGTAGCAATATATAAGAGCACATTACCTATTTATCTCGTAATAACTGCTATAAACAGACAAAACTATTAACAGGAAGAGAAAATGGAAGAAAAGAAAAAGAAACGTAAGGGTTGTAGTTGAGGAATAGAGTTAAACCCTATCTGAAATGTAGAGTATGTGGTGTAGAAATGTAAAGGGAGACAGACCAGAATTTAAGCAAATAAGCCTTGTGTTTATTTTTGAAACAAATACAAAATGTCTCGGATACTATGGGACATGATAGCCCATAGTCGAGTGCTCGCTACAGAGAAAGATTGTTCTGAGCAGTGGGTTAAGTATCTAGTGCATCATGAGCTGTGTTGATTTAGAAACGTCACGTCTGATGAGAGGCAGTATGGTCTGTGTTTACTGAGGAGATGATGTGACTGACCCGTGCGCCGGCTTCTATCGATACCTGAGGAGAGCAGTCAGGGGCCGTGTGGGTGCACCGCGAAAGCGGGGGTCCTTGCCGTGGCCCGATAGGAGACGCGCGAAGCGGGAAACAGGGGAGGGAGGGAGAGAGACAGAGAGAGAGAGAGGCCATGGATCGAAGTGTGTAAGGGGTGTAAGAGTACAGAGGCGCCACACATCGCAGCGGACGTGTTGTAGCTGTTGTTTACCGCGCTGTGATGCACCGTGGGGAATGGTGCACCACAGTTCCTTGTTATCAAACAGTGTCGTCCGACAGTGTGTTGCGTCACTTGCATTGAACATTTCTGCCAAGGAGGGTTGAAACTTGGCTTCAGCTCGCTGAGGCTTATTCAGTGACGACTTAAGACCATCTGATCTGCGTAGCAGGATTGTGTTGAATCTGGTGAGCATTCATTTGTTAATCTAAGCATCTTGTTCTTTGGGAGATACGTTTTGATTCTACTGTCCCTGGTCTATATCTGTCAGTATTAGAAGTGCTCCTGATGAACGTTGTTTTAAGTGGTTTTTCTTGTGGTAAAACTATTTTGATTTCTGGCTAGTTTCCAGAAGTACATTAACGTTAAGTGCGAGCCAATCAGGCACTGGTGTTACACAAACTAACAGTATGTGTGGCTGTGGATAATCAAGGTCAATGTACTGGCAAGTACAAGCTGACCATTAATTATTCTTGACCCGCATCTCATGTTTTAATATTTATTTTGGTCAGGAAACTGACATAAATATGGGTATTCGAGTTTATGGCATGTGTGTAACTTTCCTATCTCTATGTTGTAGTCACGTGACCCATTCGCACTAGTGGTATTTTCAATTTGGGAGGTTGGACTAGGAAACGAGACACTTAAAGTAGTATATGAGTTTTGGTATTGTGGCAGTAAAATAACTGATGATGACCGAAGTAGAGACGATATAAAATATAGACGGCAAAGGCAAGAAAAGCGAGTCCAAAGAAGGGAAATTTGGTCGAATGTAGATGAGAGCTTCAGGAGGTCGTTTCTGAAAGTACTTTTATGGACTGCAGCCACATATGGAAGTGAAACATGGACGATAAACAGCTTAGACAAGAAGAGAAAACCGAGCGAGGTGGCGCAGTGGTTAGGCACTGGACTCGCATTCGGGAGGACGACGGTTCAATCCCGCGTCCGGCCATCCTGATTTAGGTTTTCCGTGATTTCCCTAAATCGCTCCAGGCAAATCCCGGGATGGTTCCTTTGAAAGGGCACGGCCGACTTCCTTCCCATCCTTCCCTAATCCGACGAGACCGATGACCTCGCTGTCTGGTCTCCTTCCCCAAACAACCCAACCCAACCGAGCATAGGCACATAGGCAAGAAGAGAACAGAAGTTTTTGAAATGTGGTGCTACAGAAGAATGCTGAAGACTAGTCGGGTAGATAATGTAACTAATGAGCAGGTACTGTGTAGAATTGGAGGGGAAAGGAATGTGTGGCGCAAGTAGTAGGGAGATGGCGTTCGTAGCACAATGTTCATATCAAATTGATATGCAAATTAATTAAATTGATCAATTAACCATACCTCCCGCTCACTCCCACCCCCGACGACGACCACCCCTGCCCCCAGATGACGTCATGTGCTTTTCTCAGCTGCATGTGTGTCCCAGACCACTCCTCCCTCTCCTCGTCATCCCCAGACCCCTTCCCCCAACTAACCCGATCGGTGGGAATTTCGAATTTTGGTGCGAATTTCTTAGTCCCAGGGCTGTGCTGACATCCCACCCAACCCCACACCCACCCGGAAATTGGTGGGAAATTAAAATTAATCATCCTCTTTCTGGGACTCGAACCGTGGTGCTCCTGGATGGAAAGCCCAAGTGCACCCCCAACACAAGGAAACTGCCCAGATGTGGGAGAGGAAGGTTAGGTAGGTTAGTGTACTTTATTTATTTTGGTCGGAAAACTGAAGCAAATATCGATCTAAATTACATAATTAATCACAAAATGGTTCAAATGGCTCTGAGCACTATGGGACTTAACATTTGAGGTCATCAGTCCCCTAGAACTTAGAACTGCTTAAACCTAGCTAACCTAAGGACATCACACACATCCATGGCCAAGGCAGGATTCGAACCTGCGACCGTAGCGGTCGTGCGGTTCCGGAATGAAGCGCCTAGAACCGCTCGGCCACCGCTGCTGGCAATTAATCACAACCACATACATAGTGCTACACAAGGATGGCACAAAATTGCAATACAACTCAAAAACTGGCGCTGCCATACAACTGCTGTTATCCTACTGGGAAAAAATTTCGTTATACGACTCGAAACTGACACAAATATCGATCGTAATTACATAATTAATCACAAAGATCGGGACTAATTACCCAACTACATTCATAGCGCAACACAAGGACAGCATAAAAGCGCAATATGTGACAAAAACTGATGATACCATATAACTGGTGTTACCCTGCTAGGAAAAATTTACGCAAAACCGCTCGAAACTAGCGACAGAATCACTCAAACTCTACCCTACACACACAAGCTGGAAGGAAAAAGGCTGGGGATGTAGATACTATCTTTATTCCTTTTAGTGGGAAATACATTCAACTGATGAGATGTTGGTGTTGGACACAGAGTAGTTTAAAAAGTATATTAACTGTAAGCATACAAAATCTATCGCTGATTGTCGTCAGAATTCGCTAGAGACACGTGCTCAAAAACCATCCTACAGCCCAGGTAATCGAAGCCAATACATGCTACCACAACTGATTGACAAAAATCTGTCAAAGTTCTAATTACGTTTCAAAATTGTGAAAAAAACCAGCACTCGTAATGAACGGGCTATAATGTAGTACATGTACTGGGGAAAATCGTCCTAAAAGACTGCAGAGGAGGCAGAGGTTGAACGTACGTTCTCCTCGATGTGCAGGGCGCACCTGCGGAGGTGACCTGACACAACTAGGCAGGCCCCCAACGTATCCAATTGGCCTCTCGTTCTGCGATGGAGTAGACTTTTATTTAACATCAACAACTCTTTCTTGCAATCCAAACGGAACCCTTTGAAACAACAACAAAATTCTGGGGAATGGCCCAGCTGGCCGCCCACACTCGGCTTTCCACCATCCGGCTGCCGCCTTAAGGCGATGCTCCTATGCCTGAACAAAAGCATATATAGTCAACTAAACTATAGGAGATATAATGATGGCTGCCTCAAGTGCAACTTCGTCGCCTAAAATATAGTGACAGAGCCCCCACGTACCACACCACTCCTACACAGAGAGCAGTTGTGTCCGGTGCCCTTTACTGTTTTCCTGCCGATCCTCGTACAGCTGCAGGCCCTCCGCGGTCCTACACAACATAAAATGGAAATTAAGTAGCATAAGGGAAAGTGGAGGACACTCCAGATGGCTATATCAAAATTTGGCTGTTTGCGAAACAGGAAGCCCCTCCTGCAGTGCCTTCAGTACAAAGCGCGACGCTGGAATCAGTCAGAACCTTCCAGAATGAGATTTTCACTCTGCACCGGAGTGTGCGCTGATATGACACTTCCTGGCAGATTAAAACTGTGCACCGGACCGAGACTCGAGCTCGGGACCTTTGCCTTTCGTGGGCAAGTGCTCTACCATCTGAGCTACCCAAGCAAGACTCACTTCCCGTCCTCACAGCTTTACTTCCGCCAGTACCTCGTCTCCTACTGTCCAAACTTCACAGAAGCTCTCCTGCGAACCATGCAGAACTAGCACTCCTCGAAGAAAGAATATTGCGGAGACATAGCCACACCCTGGGGGATGTTTCCAGAATGAGATTTTCACTCTACAACGGAGTGTGCGCTGATATGAAACTTCCTGGCAGATTAAAACTGTGTGCCGGACCGAGACTCAAACTCGGGATCTTTGCCTTTCGTTACAGCTCCATCTCACCCTGTCATTCCATCCACTCTCTGTCATTCTTTAACTCAGATGCAAGCTATTTTAGAGGCAAATGGTTCTCTTTTTTCCAGGAAAGCATCAAAGACAGCAGTCATCTCGCGCGTGTCACTATTACCTCAATAGACGTACAGTAGAATGGTGTCTCGACGAAAAATAAAAGATTGTATGCCCAGTTCACGCTCGTTCCGTGTTCCAAAATTGCTTGTAAATGTGGTACAGCCGCCAACACCTAGCGCAAATGCACTATTTTTCTGGTTGGGAGGCGTAGTACAGCACTGTACCCGAATGCAACCGGTCACCTCCAACTGCATATTCTAGAGTTTCAGCATGTTTGTTCTGTTTTATCTACGTCTCTGTCTGTACATGTGCCGTAGAAGGCTCTCATGGAGTGCTCTTCCCGCTGGTGGATTCAACTTCGAACACAGAACACATCTTCGTATGTAACGCGTGATTGGTCCACCTTCAAGACCTGTACCAAATGTGACGTGTTATGGATCCGAATCCCAACATCGGGCCGGCCGAGGTGGCCGAGCAGTTCTAGGCCCTACAGTCTGGAACTGCGCGACCGCTACGGTCGCAGGTTCTAATCCTGCCTCGGGCATGGGTGTGTGTGATGATGTCCTTAGGTTAGTTGGGTTTAAGTAGTTCTAAGTTCTAGGGGACTGATGACCTCAGAAGTTAAGTCCCATAGTGCTCAGAGCCGTTTTTTGAACCCAACATCGCTCGAGATATAAAACTTGGCAGATCCACACTCTTACGCTAACTTGGGTCTACCGTGTGACCTGGGAGCCATACGTGACACATGCAAAATAGATGCTAGAAATCGGGAAAAGAAAAACGATTCGGAGGACGCGAAATCTTATAATTATGCTCTGAGAAGGACGTAATATTCATTTCGTAGGGCATGGATACTCTTATTTAACTTCCGATTGCTTCATCGCTTTGTATATCACGATCGCAAAGTCATTAAGACGCTCCGCGGTGTGCTGCGGGGCTCGCACATTACCGCCGTCGCCTCGGGCGCTTTGTGAGGCCGCCTCCGGCCCCCTCCCAGCAGGTAGCAGGTTGCCAGCCCGGTAGCATTCACGGCGGCCGCCTCGTGCCTCACGGGACACGCCTACCTGACGCCTCGTGACCAGCTGCTGGCCTTTTGACATGAAAGGCGCTGAACCACGCGAGCTCTTACCTCTCAGGCGGCTTAACGACACACCCGCGACACGTGCGCCGCGCAGTCGCGTGTCCGGCGGTCTACTGGCTTAGCGTCTTCCCCAACAGCTCTGTCCGAAGGAAAACTCAGACTGTCCATCTGTCTTAGATTTAACAAAGTGTTTTTCTAAAGCTAGCAGTTACATCCAATTTTTCTATCCACTTCCCGGCAAACACAGGATGTCTTCGGAAAGGGGCCTCTGCTTGTTTCACAGATTTTTTTTTATCTCTCACAGCTACTGCCTGCAGCTAAAAGGAAAAGAACCCAAAGTTAGCGTCTTCCGCCACAGCTCTGCCCTACGGAAAACATCGAGATATATTTCGAAGGTTGAGCTGGCATTGGGCATATCAGACTATCCATGTGTCTCAGAATGACCGAAGCTGCGCCACTCGACCAGAAAAATAGTGCATTTGCACTAGGTGTTGGCGGCTGTACTACATTTACAAGCTGTGCCACGGCGGCGGTATGCGCGATCGATTCTCGATCGTTGGGCCTCCGAGTGGTGTTTCTTTCTCCGTTGCGGGTGGCGCCGTCTCTGCCCGGTGGCGAATGCGCGGGCAGTCAAGTTTGGGTGCGAGCATTGCCTTTTGCGTCGGACGGTGGGTCCCTCCGCGCTGTCGCTGGCCGGGGCTGGTGTTACTTGCTGCTCCCCGGGTCGGTCGCCTGATTTACAAGCTGATTACCAGCTTTCCCGCCCTGTCTGACTGCGATTGTTGAGGCCTGGGTGACGGTACTCGTGCTGGATCATCTTTCTCGCGGCGATTTCCCTGGACCGCGCCTTGCCAGGAGCTTGCGGCTGTTCTGCTCCTGGATACAGTTTACAGGGGAGTACTTTTCCGTCCTCGGAAGTTTGCTGCTGTTTGTGTGTTTCAGCGTGCTATGACCGGATGAAGAAGATTATCTTCGTGCCGGCCGCGGTGGTCTCGCGGTTCTAGGCGCGCAGTCCGGAACCGTGGGACTGCTACGGTCGCAGGTCCGAATCCTGCCTCGGGCATGGATGTGTGTGATGTCCTTAGGTTAGTTAGGTTTAAGTAGTTCTAAGTTCTAGGGGACTGATAACCACAGCAGTTGAGTCTCATAGTGCTCAGAGCCATTTGATTTGATTATCTTCGTTGTTACGATTGGGTCGGTAACGTGTGCAAACCCCAGTGTTCGTGTTTCTCGGGTTTCTATGGGGTGATGTACCTTACTTAGTGTGTTTTTCTTGGCGTTCTATTGTGCCGTTGCAGAACTTTGCTTAACCTTTTCCCTCCTTACTCTTCTGCAGAGTGCCTTTGGATCCTGTGGCCTGTAATTTCGCTTGTGCCAAGATCCGGGGTTTTGGGGGATAATTGATTAAATTATGTTTTGGAATTTATGGGATTCTGTGTGTTCGTCTGGGGTTTTGCTTGCCTGTCCCCGTACGATTTCCCGTTTCCTCGCCCGGATGTCGTACGTAAAGTTTAAGGTGAGTGAAAAAATGGTTCAAATGGCTCTGAGCACTATGGGACTTAACATCTATGGTCATCAGTCCCCTAGAACTTAGAACTACTTAAACCTAACTAACCTAAGGACAGCACACAACACCCAGCCATCACGAGGCAGAAAAAATCCCTGAATCCGGGAACCTTGGCGTGGGAAGCGCGAACGCTACCGCACGACCACGAGATGCGGGCTTAAGGTGAGTGAATTTTGGTAGTTCCCGTCAAGCGTTTCGGTGTGCCCTGTGACGAATTTTTTTTAATTTTTTTTAATTTTTTTTATTTTATTTTATTTTATTTTTTTTTGCACCCTGCCTGTCCTATCTCCCTGGCTTAAGATTGGCTCCTCTGTGTCCGTGCGCGATACTGTATGTGGGCGACGGTGATCGTTTCCTGACTTGTTTACCGTTCCTTACCGTCTTCTCTGCGTAGACTGCCGAATCTGTAATTTGATTTATGCCATGTTATAGTTGCTTCAAGTTGGGTCGCACACTCCCTTTGTAAAGACATCTGCGTGCCTATGAGACTGAATAATGTTTTGAACTATTGTAAGTTGGCGGTTGTCGCCGTGTGTGTTAAATTTTAACTTGTATTTGAGTTTTGGTATAGTTGTGTTTTGTTAACTGGCCTACTGCTGCGATGTCAGAAAAAAAATTTTTTAATAATCATAAATTTAATCTTACTTGTGAAGCCATATTTGTGGAGACTTATTATTTAAATTTCATTGTCTTCCCAGCTTGCCCTTTGCTACTGTATTAAAAGTGTTTGTTGTTTTGACTAATCGCAGCTGCTTGCCTTAAAGAACTAAAGCTGATTTGAAAGATTGAGAATTAGTGTAACTGTTCACTCCAATAAAGCCACCCTGTTATAAGAAAAAATTTGGTGCTACCATTTTTTTCCCCCTTGCTCCCCTACCACGGTTCACAAGCAATTTTGGAACACGGAACGAGCGTGAACCGGGGATAAAATCTTTTATTTTTCGTCGAGACACCATTCTACTCCATATCTATTGAGGTAATGGTGACACGCGCGAGATGAACTGCTGTCTTTGATGCTTTCCTGGAAAAAAGAGAACCATCTGCCTCTAAACTTACATGCATATGCGTTATAGGATGACAGAGAGCGGATGAAGTGACAGAGTGAAAATGGTTCAAATGGCCCTGAGCACTATGGGACTTAACGTCTGAGGTCATCAGTCCCCGAGAACTTAGAACTACTTAAACCTAACTAACCTAAGGACATCACTCACATCCATGCCTGAGACAGGATTCGAACCTACGACCGTAGCAGTCGCGCGGTTCCGGACTGAAGCGCCTAGAACCGCTCGACCACCGTGAGCGGCTGACAGAGTGAGATAAGAGTTGTAACGAGGTAGGATTTAATGGTAAACTGATAATAATGCACTCTAGAGAGAGAGAGAGACTTATCGCTGTAGCTCATTTGTGCATTTTTTCCATTGTTTTGTCGAGAGGCATCAGTTGTGTGACATAGCCTGCGTTCGACTCGAATACAATAGCGTGTTCAGCGTATGACTTAGAGCACTGTCTACTTGCGATCGTGAACAGCAAAACATCTCGGTCATCAGAGGACTTCCATCCTCTTTCGACACATTCCTCTAGATGGACGAAGATTTATGCGAGGCACTCATCCCCCTACTGCATGTTGAGCATAAAATCGAGTCTTCAGTTTCATAGCCACGGTGATTCTAAGTTAGCGACAAGTATTTGTAAGGTTCTACAATCCCCACGTATACATCTGCCTGACAGACGTCCTGTTCACGGAGTTAGTGGCAGCATGACGTGTAATTTCACATGTCAAATACCGCTGCTATGCGTTTGTCTCTTTCCTTATAAGAGGCATTTTCCGTTACTGAAGATAATTTTATATAGGGCTGATGCGAGAATAGTATAATTTCTGAACCGTCATCAGATGTGAATAGCGGGGAGTTATACACCTCTGGAAAACTATATTGTACGTGTATCACAAGGAATCGATGTTTTAAGGAAGTAGTTTTTCATATTACAGTTTATCACCATAGTTTGTCGTAGAGAAACCTGGAAGAAGAATGTATGTCATGCGCTGGAAATATATTTCTTGCACTGGGATAGTAACAGTGTTGCATACCATACGACTAATAGGTCGGAAATCGCAACGATCTAACATTATAAGGTGTTTTAAGTGCAGAACACTGTAGTCTTAGGAGTACATGTGTTTATGTTCTCTCTTACCATTACCTTCTTGGTAATGATCCCAGACACTAGAACAAATACTTTACAGTTGATAGCGCAGTTGATTTACGTAAAACGTAACAAACTCTGTTCGCCTGGAGCTCCATCATGCATAAAAACCACCCGTTTCTTGTTCTTAACCGTCTGTTACAGCGTCACAAAAGTTTCCTATCTACTGTACACTGATAAGGGGTGCTAACCTCCTCCACATGCGCGCATCTGGAGAGATCTTGTGCTCTTGGATGGGTGCGGGACAGCAGCTACATCCTCGGTTCGCACTGTTCCCACACGAAAAGCCGAATGTAGCGATCTACTTCTGGTCAGGTGCATGGAGCGTTGGTCAAAGACAATGCGAGGAGATTTTTCAGTCTCTAACTTTATTCTAAGAATGCACGAAATGATCGAAGTGCTAGAGATATGTAGGTCGCTGTCTGGTATACATTGGTGTATATGTTCGAGAATTAATAGTGAATGAACATTTTGCATAGTCATCTACTTACATTCGCGTTGGTACTCGCAAAGTATTGGAGGGGCTGTTTAGCAATGATTCAGAAACTGGGAAGCATGCTGCCGCGTCATTGGTCAGTACGCTGATGATTACCACGTTATGTGATTTACACATTGCAATGTCTAGTTTCCTGCAGGAGTCAATGGACCAAACATGTTAATGTCAGTTTAGAATCTGACACAGACGTCGAAGTCGTGGTGGAAAAAAAATGTATGGCAGTGTACAAAGCGTGTTACGGCAGAAAAAACGGTGTATCAAACAACAAAACAGGGTCCCTTTCCTGCAACTGATAGCATGTAGGAGAAGATTCTCGTACAGTACAGGCCATGAAACTTTACATCGGTATGTGCAAGCGACGTAGATCACTGGCCACCTGCTCCAATGGATAAGTACCGTTATATTTAACAGGATCACCGCATATGCTCGATGCCGGCACATAGACAGTATTCGTTTTCGATATATCGAAAGAGAGAGATGTGGTAAAAATCCATCGGGTGAATTTGATGGACCTTTTATAGTTCGCAATTTTTGTCTGCTGGATGGTACAGAATAACGATGATAGAATGTTTGTGTGATAAATGTGAATGGATCCTGAGGGACACGGATCTGCTTCGATGTTGAGTCTTCCTAATTTTACCAGCATGAAACACAACCGCAACTGTTCGTACTGTCATCGTTTTGCAGGAGTAGGACTCAATTGACACTGACCTTACACATCGTACACGGGTGGCGGAGCTACGACAACATGTTCCCACTTCCACCTAATGGTCAAAACACAGTCCTATACCATTAACTTAGCTCACTCTGTTTCTAAATAGGTTTCATAATGAGGTGGACATTGCTCTCTCTGACTTTCGGGTAAAATTGCTAAAATTGATCTCACTATCAACTGCAGTGTGTATTACAGTACATCTCTCCATATCAATGGCGTCTTTCCAATCCCAACTTTCCATTTGGTATGCTGTTGATTACCGCATGATGACTGACTGACATCACTCTGTTGGGTTGGAGGGAAACTTGACGGAACATTGGATATCTGCTACTTGTCGCTGTGGAACATGGGATTAAATGTAGAGGTCATCACCTTAATACAGTTGTTTGGAAGCACTCCTCATTGCTACAGACTCGTCCTATTTCCGTATGCTGTGATACCTTACACATGTCTTTTGTTTTTTTCCGCCAGTAAGGCAACAGTACCTCTTTTTATTTGTGCTACCTCACAGATGTTGTGAACAGCACCTTCCAGCGATGGTCAACACTGGAACAGTAATAATGTACATGACCACAAAATGAAAGAACAATGCTTTTCGAAATGGAGCAGCACCGAGATATCCGCTACCCTTTCAATGGGAAGATGAGATTAACTGTACAGTTAGTTGAATAGTTGTTGGAAGCGCTCTACAATACCGCAGACTTTTCAGTTTCCATATATTTCGATGTCTTCCACATTTTTGTCAATGAGAAACATCGCATCTGTGTTTTATTTCTACCAGCCTGTGGTGTGGTAGCTGTATAGTTTCTGCCACGCGACGTTCAGTTTTCTGTGAGAGCCAGAGGATCGAAATGTGTTAATGTCGGCTTAGCAGCAGCCAACACGGGTCTCTAAGTCATGGTACAAAAACAAAGTGTATGACGGTGTCACTGATTGAGCGTGTTACATCCAAAAAAGAACAATGCATTAAACTACTTATGAAGGAGCAATACAGGATCTCTCTCGTGTGATTGATAGTCTGTTGGATATGGTCATCCTACAGTACAGGCGATGAAACTTTACACTGGTCTGTGGAAGCGACTTTGGTCATGAACCACTTGCTCCAATAGATATATACCTGTATATTTAACAGGATCACCACATATGTTTGGATGATTGACATGAGTGCACCCTGAGAGACCCAGATCTCCTGCAGACTACCTGTATGTAGTTAGGAGATCTACGACAAAATCTTCGTCCTTCCTCCATGCCATGTATGATCTGTAGTCTTCCTAATCTTCCCAAAAAGAAACACCACCATAACTGCTCGTACTATGTCTTCTACTACCTTGTGTTGCAGGCAGAACTTCATTTTGCGCTGACCTTACACGCTGTTCATGGTTAGCTCAGCTGTGACACCATGTTCCTATTTCCACTGAGTGGTCAAAGCGCGCTCCTGTCGCATTAACTGAGGTCGTCTTGTTTCCTCACAGAATGCAGAAGGTCTTAGATATAGCGCTCTCTGACTTCCGTACAGGTCAGACTTAAACTGGGACGATCACATGGACTAAGCTGCAGGAGGGCAGGGCAGAGACTTAGGAGCAGTTAGTAGATGCAGAGGGACTCTCTAATAAACAGCGCTGGAGTCTTTGCCGTATGGGATCCTTAGCAGATAGGTTCGAAAAAAAAGGGTGACTCGTTTTGAGATACGAGAGTGGCATGAATATGATTCACCAGTGGCTGTAACCATTAATAGGCGTCTCTACAATATACGACTTGCGTACGTGGTAGAATGGACAGACTTGATTCCAAATCTCAGACAGGATTTCTAGCGTAGAGCATAGCACTGTAACTGACTCGTGTCTGTGCCTGTAGACTCAAGACCACTTTTTATGCAGGGTGACGGTAACATAGTCACGACGATCGTGTTTTTAATAGCGCCGCCCTTACGTGAAATGTATGTTTTGGGCTGTGGTCAGCTTCAGATGTCATTTCTCAGTGGAGTTTTTCGAAAATAAAATCGTGTTCCCTCCACAGATTCCCATTTGACCTAACTGGTGAGTGTAATCAACTACAGAAAAAAAAATTACTCGCCATGCAAAGTGGCTCTCATGATCAATTTAATTTCGAAATAACGAGGACATTCTGTGGTGTTTGGTAGTTTTCGCATCAGAATAGTCGAAGCTTTTTTTTTCCTGATTTTATGCAGGGTGGGTATGTCTCTGCTGATCATTTGTGACCGGTGGTGGTACACTTCGCTGGACGTCACAAAATAATGAGATGCTACTGCAGTCGAACATAAAAACTATACTGATTTTGCACATAAAACTTAAAGAAAATGGACTTTGCCTGTTTTCGTGTAAAGAGGATATTTATTATCGTCGAGAGTGTTTTTTTTTTAATAGTTGCTTTTTTATAGGAGTCGAGTGGATGTGAAATAGACCACCGCAGAACGGCTGGCGGTTTCCCTACGAGGCCGTGGCTCTCCCTTGGTCGGGATAGCGGTCATATATCGCGGTTCTGAGTCATGCTGGCGTCGCGCTTTGTACTGAAGGCACTGCGGGAGGGGACGACGGTTCAATCCCGGGTCCGGCCATCCTGATTTAGGTTTTCCGTGATTTCCCTAAATCGCTCCAGGCAAATGCTGGGATGATTCCTTTGAAAGGGCACGGCCGACCTCCTTCCCCATCCTTCCCTAATCCGATGGGACCGAAGACCTCGCTGTTTGGTCTCTTCCCCCAAACAATCCAATCCAATCCACTGCGGGAGGGTCTTTCTGTTTTGCAAACAGCCGCCTTTTGAAACAGCGATCTGGAGTGTCCTCCAGATGGGTGGGGTTATTCCACTTAATTTCCCTTTGATGTTGTCTAGGACCGCCGCCAGAAGGCATGGCGCACATCGCTAGTGCAGTGGAGGGCCTGCAGCTGTACGAGGGTCGGCAGAAAAACAGTAAAGCGCACTGGATACAACCGCTCTCCTGAAAGTTCCTGGCAGATCAAAACTGTGTGCCGGACCGAGACTCGAACCACTTGCCCGCGAAAAGCAAAGGTCCCGAGTTCGAGTCTCGGTCCGGCACACAGTTTTGATCTGCCAGGAAGTTTCATATCAGCGCACACTCCGCTGCAGAAAGGAAAACGCTCTCCTGTCTAGGAGGGGCGGTGCGTAGGTGCGCTGTCACTATATTTTAGACGAGGAAGTTGCACTTGAGGCAGCCGTCCTTATATCTCCTATAGTTTAGTTGACTATACATGCTTTTGCCTCCCCCCATGAACCATGGACCTTGCCGCTGGTGGGGAGGCTTGCGTGCCTCAGTGATACAAATGGCCGTACCGTAGGTGCAACCACAACGGAGGGGTATCTGTTGAGAGGCCAGACAAACGTGTGGTTCCTGAAGAGGGGCAGCAGCCTTTTCAGTAGTTGCAGGGGCTACAGTCTGGATGATTGAGTGAGCTGGCCTTGTAACAATAACCAGAACGGCTTTGCTGTGCTGGTACTGCGAACGGCTGAAAGCAAGGGGAAACTACAGCCGTAATTTTTCCCGAGGGCATGCAGCTTTACTGTATGGTTAAATGATGATGGCGTCCTCTTGGGTAAAATATTCCGGAGGTAAAATAGTCCCCCATTCGGATCTCCGGGCGGGGGTTACTCAAGAGGACGTTGTTATCAGGAGAAAGAAAACTGGCGTTCTACGGATCGGAGCGTGGAATGTCAGATCCCTTAATCGAGCAGGTAGGATAGAAAATTTAAAAAGGGAAATGGATAGGTTAAAGTTAGATACAGTGGGAATTAGTGAAGTTCGGTGGCAGGAGGTACAAGACTTTTGGTCAGGTGAATACAGGGTTATAAATACAATATCAAATAGGAGTAATGCAGGAGTAGGTTTAATAATGAATAAAAAAATAGGAGTGCGGGTAAGCTACTACAATCAGCATAGTGAACGCATTATTGTGGCCAAGACAGACACGAAGCCCACGCCTACTACAGTAGTACAAGTTTATATGCCAACTAGCTCTGCAGATGATGAAGAAATTGATGAAATGTATGTTGAGATAAAAGAAATTATTCATATAGTGAAGCGAGACGAAAATTTAATAGTCATGGGTGACTAGAATTCGAGTGTAGGAAAAGGGAGAGAAGGAAACATAGTAGGTGAATATGGATTGGGGGGAAGGAATGAGAGAGGAAGCCGCCTGGTAGAATTTTGCACAGAGCATAACTTAATCATAGCTAACACTTGGTTCAAGAATCATAAAACAAGGTTGTACACATGGAAGAATCCCGGAGATACTAAAAGGTATCAGATTATATAATGGTAAGACAGAGAACCAGGTTTTAAATTGTAAGACATTTCCAGGGGCAGATGTGGATTCTGACCACAATCTATTGGTTATGAACTGTAGATTAAAACTGAAGAAACTGCAAAAAGGTGGCAATTTAAGGAGATGGGACCTGGATAAACTGACTAAACCAGAGGTTGTACAGAGTTTCAGGGAGAGCAATAAGGGAACAATTGACAGCAGTGGGGGAAAGAAGTACAGTAGAAGAAGAATGGGTAGCTTTGAGGGATGAAGTAGTGAAGGCAGCAGAGGATCAAGTAGGTAAAAAGATTAGGGCTAGTAGAATCCTTGGGTAACAGAAGAAATATTGAATTTAATTGATGAAAGGAGGAAACATAAAAACGCAGTAAATGAAGCAGGCAAAAAGGAATACAAACGTCTGAAAAATGAGATCGACAGGAAGTGCAAAATGGATAAGCAGGGATGGCTAGAGGACAAATGTAAGGATTTAGAGGCTTATCTCACTAGGGGTAAGATAGATACTGCCTACAGGAAAATTAAAGAGACCTTTGGAGAAAAGAGAACCTCTTGTATGAATATCAAGAGCTCAGATGGAAACCCAGTCCTAATCAAAGTCCGCAGCTCGTGGTCTCGCGGTAGCGTTCTCGCTTCCCGAGCACGGGGTCCCGGGTTCGATTCCCGGCGGGGTCAGGGATTTTCTCTGCCTCGTGATGACTGGGTGTTGTGTGTTGTCCTTAGGCTAGTTAGGTTTAAGTAGTTGTAAGTTCTAGGGGACTGATGACCATAGCTGTTAAGTCCCTTAATGCTCAGAGCCATTTGAACCATTTCATCCTAATCAAAGAAGGGAAAGCAGAAAGATGGAAGGAGTATGTAGAGAGTCCATACAAGGGCGATGTACTTGAGGACAATATTGTAGAAATGGAAGAGGATGTAGATGAAGATGAAATGGGAGATACGATACTGCGTGAAGAGTTTGACAGAGCACTGAAAGACCTGAGTCGAAACAAGTCCCCCGGAGTAGACAACATTCCTTTAGAACTACTGACGGCCTTGGGTGAGCAGGTCCTGAAAAAACTCTACCATCTGGTGAGCAAGGTGTATGAGACATGCTAAATTCCCTCAGACTTCAAGAAGAATTTAGTAATTCCAATCCTAAAGAAAGCAGGTGTTGACAGATGTGCAAATTACCGAACTATCAGTTTAGTAAGTCACAGCTGCAAAATACTGACGCGAATTCTTTAGAGACGAATGGAAAAACTGGTAGAAGCCGACCCCGGGGAAGATAAGTTTAGATTCCGTTGAAATATTGGAACACGTGAGGCAATACTGGCCTTACGACTTATCTTAGAAGAAATATTAAGGAAAGGCAAACCTACGTTTCTAGCATTTGTAGACTTAGAGAAAGCTTTTGACAATGTTGATTGGAATACTCTCTTTCAAATTCTGAAGGTGGAAGGGGTAAAATACAGGGAGCGAAAGGCTATTTACAATTTGTACAGAAACGAGATGGCAGTTATAAGAGTCGAGGGGCATGAAAGGGAAGCAGTGGTTGGAAAGGGAGTGAGACAGGGTTGTAGCCTCTCCCCAATGTTATTCAATCTGTATATTGAGTAAGCAGTAAAGGAAACAAAAGAAAAATTCGGAGTAGGCATTAAAATCCATGGAGAAGAAATAAAAACTTTGAGGTTCGCCGATGACATTGTAATTCTGTCAGAGACGGCAAAGGACTTGGAAGAGCAGTTAAACGGAATGGACAGTGTCTTCAAAGGAGGATATAAGATGAACATCAACAAAAGCAAAACAAGGATAATGGAATGTAGTCGAATTAAGTCGGGTGATGCTGAGGGAATTAGATAAGGAAATGAGGCAATTAAAGCAGTAAAGGAGTTTTGCTATTTGGGGAGCAAAATAACTGATGATGGTCGAAGTAGAGAAGATATAAAATGTAGCTTGGCAATGGCAAGGAAAGCGTTTCTGAAGAAGAGAAACTTGTTAACATCGAGTATTTAAGTGTCAGGAAGTCGTTTCTGAAAGTATTTGTATGGAGTGTAGCCATGTATGGAAGTGAAGCATGGACGATAAATAGTTTGGACAAGAAGAGAATAGAAGCTTTCGAAATGTGGATCTACAGAAGAATGCTGAAGATTAGATGGGTAGATCACATAACTAATGAGGAGGTATTGAATAGAATTGGGGAGAAGAGGAGTTTGTGGCACAACTTGACGAGAAGAAGGGATCGATGGTAGGACATTTTCTAAGGCATCAAGGAATCACAAATTTAGCATTGGAGGGCAGCGTGGAGGGTAAAAATCGTGGAGGGAGACCAAGAGATGAATACACTACGCAGATTCAGAAGGATGTAGGTTGCAGTAGGTACTGGGAGATGAAGAAACTTGCACAGGATAGTGTAGCATGGAGAGCTGCATCAAACCAGTCTCAGGACTGAAGACCACAACAACAACAACATGCTTTTGTTCAGGCATGGAGCATCGCCTTAAGGCGGCAGCCGGATGGTGGAAAGCCGAGTGCGGGCGGCCAGCTGGGCCATTCTCCGGAATTTTGTTGTTGTTCCAAAGGGTTCCGTTTGGACTGCAAGAAAGAGTTGTTGATGTTAAATAAAAGTCTACTCCATCGCAGAACGAGAGGCCAATTGGATGCGTTGGGGGCGTGCCTAGATTGTGTCAGGTCACCTCCGCAGGTGCGCCCTGCTCATCGAGGAGAATGCACGTCCAACCTCCGCCTCCTCTGCAGTCTTTTAGGACGTCGATTTTCCCCAGTACATGTACTACATTATAGCCCGTTCATTACGAGTGCTGCTTTTTTTCGCAATTTTGAAACGTAATTAGAACTGTGACACTTTTTTTCAATAAGTTTGGTAGCATGTATTGGCTTCCATTACCTGGCCTGCAGGATGGTTTTTGAGCAGGCATCTCTAGCGAATTCTGACGTCAAACAGCGATAGATACTGTATGCTTACAGATAGTATACTTTTCAAACTCTTCTCTGTCCAACACCAGCATCTCGTCAGTTGAATGTATTTCCCACTGAAAAGAATAAAGATAGTACCTGCCTTTTTCCTGCCAGCTTGTAGGTGTAGGGTAGAGTTTGAGTGTGTCTGGCGCTAGTTTCGAGTGGTATTGCGAATTCTTTCCCATCAGACTAACACCAGTTGTGTGGTATCATCAGTTTTTGAGTTGTTTTGCGATTTCATGTCATCCTTATGTAGCACTATGCATATGGTTCGATAATTAAGCCCAGTCTTTGTGATTAATTATGTAATTACGATCGATATTTGCGCCAGTTTCCTGACAAAAATAAATAACGTACTCTAACCTAACCTTCCTCTCCCAATTCTGGATAGTTTCCATGTGTTAGGGGTGCGTCTGGGCTTTCCATCCAGGAGCACCACAGTTCGAGTCCCAAAAACGGTACCGTCATTTCTAATTTCCTGTCAATTCCAAGCGCCTCTGGTGGTTTAATTGTGTAATGTGGGTACATTTCGAGTCGCAGAAAGGGAACTGCAAATTTTAATTCCCGGGGGGGGGGGGGGGGGGGGATGTCGGCACAGCCCTGGGACAAAGAAATTTCCATCAAAATTCGAAATTCCAGCCAATAGGGTAGGTTGGGTGAGGGGGGGGTGAGGTAGGAGGGGGAGGAGGGGACTAGGGCACATGTGAAGCTGAGAAAAACACGTGACGTCATCTGGGGGCGAGGGTGGCGGGGAGTGTGGGTGATTAATTATCAATTTAATTAATTTGCATATCAATTTGATATCAAAATTGTGCTGTGAACGGCAACTACCTACTATTACTGGCACAGCCTGGCCAAGAGAAGGAGTCAGCTGATGGGACACATTCAGAGATTTCAAGGGATCATCAACTTAGTATTGGAGAGAAATGTGAGAGTGTGAGAGGTAAAAATTGTAGAATGAGAGCAGGAGGTGAATGCAGTAAGCAGATTCAGAAGCATGGAGATTGCAGTTGTTATTTGGAAATGAAGAGTCTTGTACAGGATGGAGAATCATGGGGAGCTGCATCAAATCAATCTTCGGACTGATGACAACAACAATAACAACAAAAATGGTTCAAATTGCTCTGAGCACTATGGGACTTAACTTCTGAGGTCATCAGTCCTAGAACTTAGAACTACTTAAACCTAACAAACCTAAGGACATCACACACATCCATTCGAACCTGCGACCGTAGCGATCGCGTGGTTCCAGACTAAAGCGCCTAGAACCGCTTGGACACTCCGGCCGGCACAATAACAACAACAACAAGGCACACACACCCACCTGTACAGAGCCGATGTTATTGGTGCGTTGATTACATGCCCTTGCTACAAAAGAAGAAGGAAAATTGGGTTCGACGTCCCGTCGAAGTCGAGGTCATTAGAGACGTAGCAGAAGCTCGGACTGTGTCGAGTATTGGGAGGAAATTGGCTGTACCCTTTCAATGGAACCCATCCGGCATTTTCCTGGAGCGGTTTACGGAAACTGCGGAAAACATAAATCTGGATGGCCGGACGCGGGGTTTGAACGGTCGTCCCCCAAGAATGTGAGTCCAGTGTGCCACCTCGCTCTTTGACTATTAATCTTGCTATTAATCAACTATTTAAAAATGTGACAGATGTGTGTTTCTTCGTTCTTTTACTAGCTTTGAAACTGCTTTGACAGTTGTAATAACTTATTTCAAGCTCAAATCTTGACGATTTTTTTATTTAATTTCAGTCATCTTTAACCAACTGGAATACGTCTTTTAAACGATGGTGCCAAATTCCTTGTGGAGACCTTAGGAAAATAAAAACAATTATTGTATTAAAACTTAGTCTTCTGGAGTCCAGTACTTACGCTTCCCTGCTCCTTGCAGTTGCTACCATGGTAAAGATCCTTCACCATATCAGTAACACCAAATCTGTCTGAAAATCGTTGGCTTTGCAGCATATAAAATTAGAACAGCTCTCTTTAATTACCCATATTGCAATAATAGGTTGATGCGTTGGTTGTGTGTCTCGTACACGAATTAAGGCGACGCCATCTCTTTGGGACGTGTCACACTCTGTATCATGTTATAGACGTCCACACAAGTCGAAGGCAGGCAACGCTGGTAATTCGACTGTTTTTAGTTTCATTTTTGCATGTACGAAAATGGGAAATCACATATCAATCTTCAGTACATAGTACTATATCTTCAGCACAAGTGATGTTTTCAATCCCTAGTCAGAAATACTTCGGAGAACTTTGTTAAGGAAACTTATAGTAGTATAGTAGTCTAGTCTGACGCTCTGATGTACTTGAAGTTGTCCATATAAAGATGGTAACTGGGGTGAGTACGTAGGATATGTCTTTTGTAGTTTTTTATTTATTTTTAGGGAAAATAACTGTGTATTTTACCATGGGGGGCACTCTTAGTAATATGTCTCACTACACTGTATGCGACGAAAAGGAGAATACCTTAATTGTTTCGTAGGCCTTCAGCCTCAGATTGGGCACTTTAACGGTTGTTTTTGCAGAAAATGTTGCTGATAATTTAAATTGTATGATAATCATTGGACGCTCCTTTTCATGAAGTCTTAAAGTAAATTTAAAAGTATTATTATCAATTTTATACACAGGGGTGATTCAGCTAATCACTTTACCTGAGATGTTTCGTGACTGATTGAAGATATCGTAGGTACTGCCATCAACTTTTCTTTTTCAAAGGGGAATATAGTAAAACAACCCGCTAGTATCTTACAAGGGAATCCACCATAGGTCGCTTTCCTGATACAGTCGAAACTTGGCGGGGTGAAAGATGGATGAAAATAAAGGAACACCTGTTTTGATTTAGGTGGGCAACACTAAATATGTACTTTACAAGAAAAATGATGGTCGCAGTTTCGATGGCACTTCACCAGTCCGCTCGCACAGC
Source organism: Schistocerca piceifrons (assembly GCF_021461385.2). NCBI lineage: Eukaryota > Metazoa > Arthropoda > Insecta > Orthoptera > Acrididae > Schistocerca > Schistocerca piceifrons. Next base: position 496,392,299 of record NC_060139.1, on the reverse strand, counting down.
ATGTAACCAGCTGAACTGACAGCGCAGAGGCTACTTAAGGAGACGAGGGTACTGGCGGAAGTAAAAGCAGTGAGGAGGGTTTGTGAGTCTTGCTTGGGTAACTCATGCAGTAGAGCACTTCCCGGCGAAAGGTAAATGTCCCCCCAAGTTCGAGTATCGGTCCAGCACACAGTTTTAATCTGCTAGGAAGTTTCAAGTTCCAGTCTTACGTTGTTTTTTTTTCCCCTCACTCTCTCTGTCGTTGTCGCAGAAGTATATGACACGAATACTTGTGTGACATCGTTGAATACAATGGAATTACTGGCAAAAAAGTAAGCATTTTAAATATTATTGAAAATACCTTTCATCGTCACAACTGAGACTGATTAATGCTTTCCAGCCAGCCGCGGTGGTCTAGCGGTTCTAGGCGCTCAGTCCGGAGCCGCGGCGACTGCTACGGCCGCAGGTTCGAATCCTGCCTCGGGCATGGATGTGTGTGATGTCCTTAGGTTAGTTAGGTTTAAGTAGTTCTAAGTTCTAGGGGACTGATGACCATAGATGTTAAGTCCCATAGTGCTCAAAGCCATTTTGAATGCTTTCCAGTGGACTGATACCAACTGTTTTTCTTTCTATCTAATAAGTTAGTGGCAAATCTGGTCCTCAATTCCAATAAGATCTAAACCAGTCAATGGAATGGTAACAGAATGTGTACGCTACAGTTACAAAAAGTGGAGAGTTCACAGAAGAAGCCTATCATCACTCTTTGGACAGAAGTTTCCGACCTGACGTAAAAATGGATCCGTTTCTCTACATTAACTCGTGGAATGGGCTAAGCGATCACGACGTATTCATTAGAAGTGATTACGCCAAAGTGCATTCCTTTATATTAATCCTACGGCGTAAGTAGTGGGGCAACAAGGGACGTCACCCCAAGTCCATAATGGCGGCCGTCACCCCCAGGAACGGCATCTTCCTAAAGTACCGTTATCCAAGATGGCTGCCATGACGCATTTACATGATGTCAGCTGATGACGCCATGACGTCATTCAAGATGGCGTGAAGATAGGGCAATTGGACTACCTCCACTAACCTAAGTCACATCGTCCTAGGAACTGGCCAGAAGTTTGAATTTTGGTTGGGAGATAGGTCAATTGGGACTACCTATACTAACCTAAGAAAATGGTGGGAAAGAAATGGCACTTGGGCTACCTCCACTAACCTCTTCCTAGGAACTGGACATAAGTCTTTATTTAAACAATTATAAGCAATAACATCATCAATTGTCTTCACCCTCCTCTTGGAAAATTTTGCTGAGCGGAGTGTTTATGGTGTCACCCCCACTAGAGGCTGCTCATTTAATTCGAATATAATTTCTATCAATTCGTTTAAATTTGTTTAAATTTCTATAAATTTCTTTAAATGTCTATAAATGTGTTTAAATTTATTTACATTTTTTAAAATTGTTATCTACCTGCAGCATTAGTTTCGTAGTTATCGCCACAAGAGGCTGAGATATCGATAGCTGTATTACATGTACTCATTCAGCTCTGAACATAAGTCTTTATTTAAACAATTATAAGCAGTACTACCACCAAATGTGGTCGCCATCCTCTTCGAATTTCGAATTTCCTTGCTCTAACAGCTTACTTTTAATTCCAATATAATTTCTATAAATTTTTTTTGTTTGCAACCACAAGAGGCTGAGATATCGATAGATGTATTACATGCACTGGACAAAAGTCTTTATTTAAAGAATTATATGCAGTACCACCATCAACTCTGTTCACAAAATGTTGCTTTAACAGCTGAGGCGGGGGGCTGGGGGGTGGGGGGTGGGGAGGGTTAGTATGGTCTTTCCATTCAATTCAAATATAATTTATTTAAATTTATTATCTAACTCATTAGTTTTCGTGTTACCACCACAAGTGGCTGAGATACTGATAGCTGTATTACATACACTCATTAATGCTTGAACATATGGAGAGTATGATCATGTTTTGCACCAGAGGCAAGTGACCTAGTTCGCCCCTACTACAAGTCACTACACACACCTACTAATAAATCACCCTAACTGAAGCCAGTGGGTGATCCTCGTCCTAAAAGACTGCCTTCTCATCCATATACAATCACAACTTTGAGATCGAGCTTCGATGCTAACAGTCTCATGGCACCTGCCATCGCCGATATGCCTCACCAGCGAAAGCCCTGTTTTTCCTCCAAATCGACGCAGATCTGTAGTACTTGTATGTAGTTTGGGGGGGCACACCACAGTACGGTAGAAAAAATCATTGTCCTTCTAGCAGTTTCAGCTTCCATCAAATGGTCAAAACACAGTCCTGTCGAGGTAACACAGCTTAGCCTGTTTCTACATGGGTTGCAAAAGGTGATAGATATATTTTCCCCCTGACTCCTACTCAGTTGCGATTTAAATTGGAACAATCAGATTCGTAAAGATGGAGAAATGGCAGCAGTTGCATGGGGGCTAACTAAAACGAGGTTGGAATTTTACTGTAGCAGATCGGTTTGGGAAAGGTGAGTCGTTTCGAGATATGAGAGTGGTAGAAATATGATTCATTAGTGGCTGTAATAAAGGACTTCTCCATAGGATCCCACGCAGGAATGTGCTTGAATTCGAGGACTTGATTCAAAATCGTATTCTGAATTTCTAGCAAGATAGCGTGGCACTATTGATCTGAAAAAGCTAGTGTACATTTCTTTACGAGCTCAATCAGCACATTATCCACTGTTTGTGATCCTGGGCCTATAGCCCAGTCGATACATCATGGAACCTCTGACATGGCAATAGAGAGAGAATGCTTTACAAATACTGGATAAATATCTAGCTGCCGTGGCTTGATGGGGTTGAAAATACGGGCTTCATAACACATTTATTAGCAGAATAATTTTCTAAATTGGTAGGATGTGGTTTATAAAGTATGTGTTTGTGTTCTGAGATGTGTAAAGAAGATGACTATGTCCAATGGTAACGAAGATTTGGATTTGACGTGAAATACTGTGATAGTAAAGGGATGAGTATGTCAAGTGATAAGAGTGGTACAGGTATTTCTATTTACAGAGCCGTAAGCAAGGTGTATTTCAGATACTTCACTCATTGTCGAAAATCATTCAATTGTACGTATAGTGATCAAATATATATGTGTTCGATTTGGTAGGATTATTATGTCTGTGCGTGGCCTGTGGTGGAAATGATTCAAGTTTCCCCACTAACAAGGGGAGGCCATCCGAGTGGAGAGGGCTGTTGCAATGCAGGTATGTATTTGACTTACACAGTCGTCTGACGGCCGAATAGCGAACTAATACTTAGTATGTGTTGGACAGCTTTCGTGATCAAGTGGGAATTTGACAAGATTGAATATGGATGTATGTTTGCGTTGGGTCATTATTCCGTCATCATGTAAATTTTTCGGTCGAGTGCTTCTTCGCATTTGAGTTCTTTATTTAGTTGAGAGGAGGTCGATTGTGGGCATGTGCATCTAGCAGGTGGAAGACACGTTTTCCGGTTGTCTAGATATGAGAAGGACACGTTTTCCCGTTGTCTAGATATGAGAAAGACGTTATTTGACTTTGTAAATTATAGGGCGTGATTTAGAATCTGCTAAATCATGGAAATCTGTATTCGTGAGTGGAAATATCGGTTTATACGTAAATGTGTTTGCAGAAGTGATAAGCTTCTAAGTCGAACGTGAAAAACTATATAGATGGTTCAAATGGCTCTGAGCACTATGGGACTCAACTGCTGTGGTCATTAGTCCCCTAGAACTTAGAAACTACTTAAACCTAACTAACCTAAGGACATCACACACATCCATGCCCGAGGCAGGATTCGAACCTGCGACCGTAGCAGTCGCACGGTTCCGGACTGCGCGCCTAGAACCGCGAGACCACCGCGGCCGGCAACTATATAGATTTTTGCTCATAAAACTGGGCATTTATTGTGATAGGAAATGTTTTGCTTTATTGTATGAGCGAAGTTGATGTTAAATAAATAATAATCGAATGCTGAATGGTGTGGCTCTCGTCCGGCCTTGCTCGAGCGTACTACGTGACGTAAAAACAAAGTCTGTGAACGCGAGCCGTTGTGGGGCTGTGCTAGCGATGGTTAGTAGCCATTAGGGACGACCAGGATGCATTTGAAGGGAAAGCGGGGCTTTCGCTTTGAGGCATTTCGACGAGGCAGGTGCCAAGAGACTGATAGCGTAGTAGCTCGATCTCGTAGTTTGTGATTGTACATGGATGAGAAGGCAGTCTTTTCGGACGAGTATCTCCCATTGGCTACAGTTAGGGTGGTTTATTAGTAGGCATGTGTAGTGAACTAGGTTACTTGCCTCTTGTGCAAAGCATGACCATACTCTCCATATGTTCAAGCATTAATGAGTGTACTTAATACAGATATCGATATCTCAACCGCTTGTGGCGGTAACACAAAACTAATGATGTATATAATAAATTATATTCGAATTGAATCGAAAGACCATACTACCCCCCCCCCCCCCCCTCAGCTGTTAGAGCAAAATTTCGTGGTACTGGGTATAATTCTTTAAATAAAGACTTATGTCCAGTACATGTAATACAGCTATCGATATATCAGCCTCTTGTGGATGTAACAAAAAAATGTATAGAAATTATACTGGAATTGAATGTAAGCCATTAGAGAAAGAAATTGAAATTCGAAGAGGATGGTGACCGCACTTGATGGTGGTACTGCTTATAATTGTTTAAATGAAGACTTATGTCCAGTTCCTAGGAAGAGGTTAGTGGAGGTCGCCCCAATGCCCTTTCTTTTCCACCATTTTCTTAGGTTAGTGAACGTAGCCCAATTGACCTATGTCCCCACCAAAATTCAAACTTCCGGACAGTTCCCAGGGTGATGTGACTTAGGTTAGTGGAGGCAGTCCAACTGCGCCATCTTGAATGACGTGAATGACGTCATCAGTCATCAGCTGACGTCATGTGACGTCACATACTTGCGCCACGGCAGCCATCTTGGATAACGGTACTTTGGGGTGAAGGCTGCCATCTTGGATTTGGCTTGACGTCCTTGTTGCTCCACTACTGTCGTATTCTTTTAGTGACAAGTAAGGAATGACATTCACCGATTACAGAAGTGCCGTATTTTCATTGCACAACAAAGAGAAATCACTTGTAGAAGTGGTGCAATTAAAATACACAACTTGACTCAAAATAAACTGCAGGCTCCAGCTTTAGAAAAAGTGTTGTGCCGCGAAATTATTGCCGGACCGCGGATTATTCAGTACCGTTAACGAGGTTGCTTTTCCTAATGATATTCACACTAAGAAATCTGACTGTGGCGTATGTGCTTTTGAATATTGCTTGTGCCCCTCTGATTCTTCATGCTTTCAATGTCTGATAATAGATACAATTGGAGGAACGTACTCGTTCTCATGAAACATGAAAGTGCAAATCAACAAGTTGTTAATTTTCAATTATATAATATTAGACAAGATTTGTGATGACAAAATCATTTTTAATTCGATATGAAATGGTCAATTTTTTTGTCTGTATTTCACGAGGTCAAGAAAAAATGTTGGTGTCTCATACTTCCGCAACAGCAAAAAAAAGAAAAAGAACATAAGACTGAATTTGAAGACGGGTTGCAAAAATTAAAAGCTGTGCTCCTAACCATAGCGCTACCAGCTCACCTTAGATCAGTGGTTCCCAAGTTTTCTTAGACCATTAGCTAATGTCTGACTGCTGAGTGCACTAAGAAATTAGCTACTACCGCCACCCTCGACCGCTCCCTGTCATCTGTTGCCCCCTCCACTTCCCCACATTATCACCAGCTTCAGCACCTAACTAAACTGTACAATGAAAGCCCTTGTGTAGTTACAGCTGTGTTGTGCTGTCAATAAATTCATTTATCTCTTTTGAAGCGAGTAATGAAGCAATTTCTTCACTACTACCAGTACTATCTACAACTTGGAGAAGACATTTTCCTCAGATATTTAGCATTTGTTATGTATATGACTCTCTTTTATCATCAGTGATGTATGGTAAAAAGCACCATATATGTGTGTAGCTCGTGGACTATGTGAAGAGCCGTAACCTCCACCACATTAATTCTGCTAACTGAGGAGAAGTAATTATTGATAAATTATACACTGAAGCGCCAAAGATACTGGTATAGGAATGCGTATTCAAATAAAGAAATATCTAAACAGGCAGAATACGGCGCTGCGGTCGGTAAAGCCTATAGAACACAACAAGTGTCTGGAGCAGTTGTTAGATCGGTTACTGCTGCTATAATGGCAGCTTATCAAGATTTCAGTGAGTGTGGACGTTGTGTTATAGTCGGCGCACGATCAATGGGACACAGCATCCCCGAGGTAGCGATGAAGTGGAGATTTTCCCGTCTGACCGTTTCACGAGAGTACAGTTAATATCAAGAATCCGGTAAAACATAAAATCTCCGACATCGCTGCGGCCGGGAAAACATCATGCAAGAAAGGGACCAACGACAACTGAAGAGAATTTCAGTGCTTGGCTATCAACAAGTGTCAGCGTACGAACTGTTCAACGAAATATCATCGATATGGGCTTTCGGAGCCGAAGGCCCACCCATGTACTCTTGATGACTGCACAGCACAAAGCCTTACGCCTCGCCTGGGCGCTCAACACCGGTATTGGACTGTTGATGTCTGGAAACATGCTCCCTGGTCCGACGAGTCTCGTTTCAAATTGTATCGAGCGGATGGACGTGTACGGGTATGGAGACAACCTCATGAATCCATGAACCCTGCATGTCAGCAGGGGACTGTTCAAAATAGTGGTGGTTCTGTAATGGTGTGGTGCGTGTACAGTTGGAGTGGTATGAAACCCCTGATACGTCTAGATACGACTCTGACAGGTGACACGTACATAAGCGTCCTGTCTATTCACTTGCATCCATCCATGTCCATTGTGCATTCCGGCGGACTTGGGAAATTCCAGCACGACAATACGACACCCCACACGTCCAGAATTGCTACAGAATGGCTCCAGGAACACTCTTATGAGTTGTAACTTATCCGCTGACCACCAAACTCCCGAGAAATGAATATTATTGAGCATATCTGGGATGCCTTGCAATGTGCTGTTCAGAAAAGATCTCCACCCCCTCGTACTCTGAAGCGTTTATGGACAGCCCTGCAGGATTCGTGGCGTCAATTCGCTCCAGCACTTCTTCAGACATTACTCGAGACCATGCCACTTCGTGTTGCGGCAATTCTGGTTGCTCGTGGGAGCCCTACTCGATATTAGGCAGATGTACCAGTTTCTTTGGCTCTTCAGTGTAGTTTCTTTTCGTTTGTGTTAGGTGTTTATTTTTTTAAGCTAATCAGCACTCGACACCCGTGAACGGCACAGGCTTGATGGAAGCCACTTTCCCACTGTGCCCCTTGTACATCGGTATCGAGTCACAGCAACATCTTGTTGTCTCCTTATTGTATATAAAAATTAGTAAAAATACTTTTGTACTTTGGTTCAGCGGCCCCTACAAATGTCATTTTATGCAGTGTGAAATATTATTTGTGGCCTTCGAAAACCACACATGAGATTTCGATACTCTCTCGCTCGTTGAGCACGAATTCCTAGTGCCACAGAGATAACGAAGAGGATTTTTTATAGGAAATTAATTTACCTTTGTTTACGCTAGAGGATACGGTTTTTGAGTTATTCAAGAAAAACGTACAAAAGTGACGTTTAGGCGCACGTTTTTTCCCACGCTCATGACTCACCAGTTAGGATTTCTAGGGTTTGACTTTTTGCAACATCATAACATAAAGAACAGATACCATATATATATATATATATATATATAGTTTGACCATCTTCTGTGCGGATGCAGAAAGAGTGCCCGAACTCTACGGGAATTGGCAAAAGGCCGCGAGTAACGAGTATAATGGGCAGGGGCACTATGAATATAATACGGGACAATAAGTTGGGACTGTGGGTCTCACGGGAGGCGAGCCAGAGGTAAATCCCTGCAGTCGCACTATCCTCTGTGTCCTCGGTGGCTCAGATGGACAGAGCGTCTGCCATGTAAGTAGGAGATCACGGGTTCGACTCCCGGTCGTGGCACACATTTTCAACTGTCCCCGTTGACTTATATCAACCCCTGTGTGCAGCTAGGGGTATTCATTTCATTGTAATTTCATTCTAACGAGCTGCATGGTCACCGATGGTATCTGTTCTTTCGGACATCAGAAAGTTGGTTGAAGCCAGACGACAATGACAACAAAATCTTAAGTTCAGACTGGAATGTATATCGTAAGGGTAGCTTCGTCGCAATTGGTGGTAGCGTATTTATTTCAGTAAAAAATTCGGTAAAATCTAGCGAGGTTATTACGGATTCCGAATGTGAATTAATTGGGTGAAATTGACTATCAAAGAACAGTCAAAAATGGTGATCGAATGCTTCTATAGACCACCTGGGTCAGGATCTGTAGTTGTAGAGCGCGTCACACAGAGCTTGCAGAATATCATTAGTAATTTTCTTGATCATAGGGGGTGACTTCAATTTGCCAGGTATTGATTGGGAGTGATATGCCATCAAAACTGGTGCCAGAGACAGGGATTCATGTGGCATTGTTCCTGATGTCTTGTCCGAAAATTACCTTGAGCAGACAGTTAGAGAACCAATTTATGAGGGAAACATCTTAGACCTCCTGACAACAAAGAGACCTCAACTTATTGAATCAGTTAACATACAGAATGGCATCAGTGATCATAAGGCTGTGAAAGCATGTATGACGACGGGTCCTACAAGGAATGTTAAGAAAGGTAGGAAGATATATTTGCTCAGCAATGGTGACAGGATACTAATTTCAGAATATCTCAGCAGTCAGCATCAAATATTCGGTGATGGGTACGAAGATTTGCAGAACAAATTGAAAAATTCAAATGCATCGTTCAATATACCCTAGCCAAGTATGTTCCGAGTAAGGTTTTAAGGGATGGGAAAGATCCGCCGTGGTTTAATAGCCGTGTTAGAAAAGCGCTACGTAAGCAAAGAGCACTTCATCCCAGATTCAAGAGAAGTAAAAACCTAGCTGACAAACAAAACCTGAACAAAGCGAAAATGAGCGTAAGGGGAGCAATGGGAGAAGCGTTCTATGATTCGTTGTCATCCGACCTGAGTAAAAACCCCAAGAGGTTTTGGTCGTACGTAAATTCAGTAAGTAGGTCAAAATCATCTATTCATTCTCTCAGCGAGCACACCGGCACCGAAACGGAAGACAACAGAGAGAAGACCGAGATACTGAATTCGGTCTTCCGAAGTTGTTTCACCGCGGAAGATCGTAACACTGTCCCTCCTTTCAATCGTCGTACGACCGTCGAAATGGCAGATATTGAGATAACCGATCGCTTAGCAGTGCAAAGGCTTCAGGACCAGATGAGATACCTATAAGATTCTACAAAGATTATGTGAAGGAACTTGCTCCCCTTCTAGCAGTAATTTATCGTATACCGCTTGAGCAACGGAAGGTACCAAACGACTGGAAAAAAGCGCAGGTCATTCCCGTTTTTAAGAAATGGCGTAAGACAGAACCACACAATTATAGATCTATATCGTTGACGTCAATCTGTTGTAGAATTATGGAACATGTTTTATGCTCAAGAATTATGACTTTCTTGGAAAATGAACAGCTCCTCTATAAAAATCAACATGGATTCCGCAAACAGAGATCCTGCGAAACTCAACTCACTCTGTTCCTCCATGAGATCCACAGCGCAGTGGACAACGGCGCTCAAGTTGGTGCCGCGTTCCTTGATTTCAGTAAGGCATTTGACACCGTCCCGCATTGCCGTTTAATGAAAAAAATACGAGCTTACTGGGTATTGGAGCAGACCTGCGATTGGAATCAAGACTTTCTTGCAGATATAATTCAACACGTTGCTCTTAACGGAACTAAATCGACAGATGTAATGGTAATATCAGGGGCACCACAGGGAAGTGTGATAGGACCGTTGCTGTTCACAATGTATATAAATGATCTAGTAGAAAACGTCGGATGCTCTTTACGGCTATTCGCAGATGACGCAGTTCTTTATACCAAAGTAGCAACGCCAGAAGATAGTAAGAATTTGCAGAACGACCTGCAGAGAATTGATGAATGGTGCAGACTCTGGCAGTTGGCCCTGAACATAAATAAATGTAACATATTGTTTATACGTAGGAAAAAAATCCACTACTGTACAGCTACACTATTGATGACAAACTGTTGTAGACAGCGTCTGCCGTAAAATATCTAGGCGTAACTATCCAGAGCGACCATAAGTGGAATGACCATATGAAACAGATAGTGGGAAAAGCAGACACCAGACTCAGATTCATCGGATGAATCTTAAGCAAATGTAACTCATCCACGAAGGAAGTGGCTTATAAGGCGCTTGTTCGCCCGATTCTTTAGTATTGTTCATCTATCTGGGATCTCTGTCAGGTAGGACTGATAGAGGAGATAGAGAAGATCCAAGAAAGAGCAGCGCGTTTCGTCACGGGATCGTTTAGCAGGCGAGAGAGCGTTACGGAGATGCTAAACAAATTCCACTGGCAGACGTTACAAGAGAGACGTTGCGCATCACGGATTTACTGCCGGCCGTTGTGGCCGAGCTGTTCTAGGTGCTTCAGTCCAGAACCGCGCTGCTACTACGGTCGCAGGTTCGAATCCTGCCTCGGGCTTGGATGTGTGTGATGTCCTTAGGTTAGTTAGGTTTAGGTAGTTCTAAGTCTAGGGGACTGATAACCTCAGATGTTAAGTCCCGTAGTGCTTAGAGCCATTTGAACCATTTGAAGAGATTTACTACTGTAATTTCGGGACAGCACTTTTCAGGAGGAGTCAGACAACATATTACTTCCCCCCACAGACATCTCGCGTATTGACCACGAGGAGAAAATCCGAAAAATTGGAGCCAATATAGAGGCTTATCGACAATCATTCTTCCCACGCACTATTCGCGAGTGGAACAGGGTTGGGGGGGATCAGATAGTTGTACCGAAAGCACCCTCCGCCACACACCATTAGGTGGCTTGCGGAGTATGCTGTAGATGTAGATGTATTGATTGGGCTGGTACGCTACCAGCATAGTCGGTATTTCGCTAGCATTTTTAACTTAAACGTACTACTGAGGGCGCCGAAACAAAACAAAAAATACTTTTGTAAATGTTACACTAAAACTAAATACTTGGACAATTCGATCCGAACTTAACCCTTACAAGCACATTAATTTCATAGTCAGAAGGTATGAAGAATACAACGACGTAACTGTTTATTTTGTGCTGTGAAAATTCATAAAACTGTTAGGTAAAATTTACACAAACGTCAATTTTGCAATTTGTTAGTGCTCGTCTTGGCCGATAGCATAATAAAGCCGATGGCAAAATAAGGCCAATCAATGAAGAGCAAAAAGGTCGAATGTGGGAAATAATTCGTACAGTCGTAAATTTTTGTACAGCGGTAGAAGGGAGTGCCATGAACAACGTATCATAAATGCTGATCAGTCGGGGTGCGTTTGAATGTCACTTTTGTAAGATTTTCTTGAACAACTCAAAAACTACATTAAATTTACTCAAAAAAGTTCCGTTCATTTTTTCTGTAGGATTAATGGTTTGTACGTACCAAGCGAGAGAATTTGAAAATCTCGCGTGAATTTTTGAAAACCGGATATAACATTGTTGGTTGCATAAAACGATCTCCTGAGAACCAATTAATGATGACCCACTTCAGTCGGTCTGAGACGTGGCATATGACATTCTTTGTGACCAGTCAACCTGCACTTGCCACTTCTATTCTAAAGCAAAAAAAAGTTCTGTATATGGAAACCGCACGTTCTAAATGAAAACCACAAAAATCAGTTGACGTTTGCGCACCTCTGTTTATTTCATGCACAGAATCGACCATCCCTTTCCAAGATTTATCCTTTTATTAGGAAATGCTTCACACTTATTGCTAACAGTTCCGATACTTGGTGACCACGACTGAATAAAAAGACAGATGTAACTTTACCACAAAGCGCTGCTTCAACACGATAATGCTCGCCCACATGCAGCTGACACGACTGCAAGGTGTCCCAGGAGGAATGGTAAATATTCAGGGATATAACAGGAGCGATCATTCGAAGCAACAAATGTCTAGCAAACATCGTCTCTAAAGAACTTATCTTAAGAGCTGTGAGCACTTGTTGGGTAGAGGAGATGCCTTTCACAGTAGCGAAGATGAGTGACTGATCATAGCTCTAAAGGTATGCGTTTTAGAGACCATTTTTAATGAACAATTTTTCATGGTTTGGTCCATACTACCACCTCTTACACTAGGGAAAGCAAAGGGCTTGCGGCTGCAAAAATTCGTTCCACAGTATCGAAGATGAAGCGCACATAGCTTTTAAAATATTCATTTTAGACCGCATGTTTACAAGGTGTTTTTTTGCTTAGAGTGATCGTTCCTGTGATATCCCTCAATACTGACCATTCCGCCTGGAACACCCTGTATATCTGCCACCGAAGAGCTTCGTTGCTAGAAGCAAGGCTTCAAATTCCCGACTAACGTAATCTGATTTAGATTTTCCTATGTTTTCTCAAATTAATTCCGGGTGAATGCAGCGACGGGTTTAACGAAAATGACACTACTGGTTCCCTGTGCCATTCTTGGCCAATATATTACTCCTCACACTTGGCTTGACGACTTTTTCGAGTCCAAATAAGCAGTTTTCGTTACATGTACAACCCAGATACCATCTGCCATAAGCAGAATGTTCCGTACAATGGAGTGTAATACATTACGTATTATTTTGTGAGTGTTGTTCATCTTACGCGATAGGAAGATACCGCAATACAATTTTAATTTGTTATTTAAACTTTCTAAAAAAATACATAATGGGAAAAACTGATAAAGTTACTGATTACTTTATAACACTGTGAAATTTGTTGAAATTCCAAAATGTAAGTAGCGTACTGTTTTCTAATAAAGTATTTTATTACCAGCGCACAGAAATTATAAGACTGGTTATAAATTACTTTGTTGCTTTATTACATATTGACCTATCCAAATTTTTAGTTACTGTACACTGAAATGTTAAATTCAGTAACACATTGGCTGCAAACTTAATATAAGTGACTGAAAAAACAAAGTTACCATCAATAACTAAGTGTAATCGAAGACACAATTGGCCGTCATAGGTATTCACAAAGGGGGCGGGGTGGTTTCAAGAGGAAGCAATTGTTGCTCGCCCCATTATTCTGGAGCACAGTTTTTAGTCTTATACTTACTGGATCACCATCGATTCTCTGTAATAGAAAATTTGTTTATTGTGGCATGATCTGTCCCAAAACTAAAATAATCATTTGTTTCAAAAATAGCAGTTTAGAATCTAGCAATCTTCCACATCCCAGGAAAATTTACAGCAGATGCCTATGTAAGCTCGGCACAGTTAGAATTTTTCAATCATGTCGATCTGCATGTAAGGTGACAGTTGAATATCAGGTACCTGAGATTTAAGAAACCCTTCTGGAAAAGATACAAGATTATTTCACTCAGTGTATGTAAACCATGTTGCAGTGCACATAGGTTTGTACTCTCAAATCACAGCGAGGAAACTATTTATCACATGAAGCGAGAAGAGGTGGGACAACAGATCACATGCCACAACGTTGCTTTCAAATCGTCTGCATGTCTTAAGATAGATATAAACACATTGATTATATACAAGAATCTATTTGTTTATTTATAAAGATTCTTTGCGTAGATGCTACTATACTTTTACACTTGAGTATTTCATACTGTGCGAAACATGCTAACCTGTTGTTTGTTGCATACGGGGAAAATTAACTAACCACAAATATTACACTTAATAAGATGCTGGAATAACTTGTGTATTATAAACGTCAACTTTACATGCAAAGAAAATAATTTTCTTAGACGACAACAATACACACTGCAGACAGAAAGCAATTTCATTCTGCATATTTTTCTCGGCGTATCACTGTTACCTACAGATTTTGGTGCAAAGTCACATTAGGAATGCCAGCCACAGCAGTGAAAAGCCAAGGAATACATTAAAAACAATTTTAAAACACAAAGAAGAATTATGAGCATTCATTGCAAAGTTAATGTTTATTGTAGCAATTATTTTTTTGCATTGAAAGCAAAAACAAAACGATACAAGAACAGCTACCAGCGTAGCGGCTGCTAAAATTTTTATGGGCGTTGGCTTTAGATTAGCTGAATATTTTGTTTTGTGACTCTGATTAGAGTGAACAGCCTGATGCAGCTACCTACCTTCCGCTGCGTTTAGTGCCGGGCTGATGCCATCACTGTTGTCAGACATGCCTACCTCCCTCCGTTGGCGCGAAGGGTGTGTGACGCGATGCTGCGTGGGAGCCCCTACTTATAGGGTGCGCGGGGCTGCTGAGAGAGGCGCTGCGGGCCGTGGACTGCCATCTGCTGCCGAGCAGAGGAACTTACGTTCGAACGCAGACGCGCGATTGTTCTGCAAACGGCTGCGCGACCTACGGCCGTGTCGCTGAAACGCTCGTTATTGCATCGTGCTGGTAACATAAGGGGTAACATTGAAGCGACGCCACACGCCTGCCGCTGCTACCAGCGCCGAGTTGTCAGATAAAAAAGATTCGTCGGTGACTGTGTGGACATGCAGGCCTATATATTAGGTTGGTACATAAATTCGCAGCGTTTTTGTTTTGCACCTTAGTATTTCGGTTGCTATGGGTTTATTTATCGATTGTGATTTTCTATTTGTAGTTCATTGTTGCTGTCTGAGTTTACATATTGTCATTTTGTCATTTGGCGATAGTGAGTGAGGCTATGGACACTAAAAAATGGAGTGCCAAGTGTAGAAATCGGAACATGTCCGATGAAGTCTTCAGTTTGAGTGCAATAAGGGGGGTAACAGTAGCGTAGGCAGCCAGAAGCATTTGCGCTATGTGCAGTCGTGGACAAAACGAGCGAAACCCCTCGCCTTTTCGTTATGCTGATCCGCACGGCTTTAAAGTCTGCTACACAGCATAACGGGCAAGGCGACGAAGTGCTACCAACATACTATGCAAGTTCGCTCAGCTGATGTGCTGAGATAGCTACCACTGGAGAAACTCGCGCTTCGAAGACACCACAGCATCATATGCCACAACTTCGTGAAAAACGAAATACCTCAAGTATAAGCCAATGTGTTGTGTACGCATATATGTGACTATGACTTGGATCTTAATTGTGGTTATGGATAATACGTATGCTCAGATTGCGAATCTAACATCATGAATAAAGACAAGGGGAAATGAATTAGGCGTCCTTCCTCTTCCGTAACATCAAATATATTTTAGTTATTCTTTCTTAAAAGAACTGCGCAGAAAATCATTCACCAGAAGTGAATAACTTTTTAGTAACACGAGATGATATTAACAGCTTGCCAGTGCGGGGTAAGTTCAACGGCGTCATATCGCGTACCGTGCGGCTTCTTGCGTCGTCAGTTCGAATCCTTCCCCGGGCATGGATGTGTGTTAGGTTCGGTAGGTTGAAGTAGTTCTAGGTCTAGGGGACTGATGGGACTGATGACCTAAGCAGTTTGGTGGCATAGTGCTTAATGTTTTGACCTTTCGCGTAAATTTTCTTTACATAAACGGCCGTATCTTTAGATTGCGTTGACATAGCTCACTTTTTTACACGCAGGAAGTGCGATACATTTCCGCTTATTATGTCCACCCGTACTCGAGGTAAATGGGTTTTAAGGGTTGGGTAGACAGATAGACGGTCAAGAAAGTAAGACTAGTAGGGCTCCATTTTTACCGTTTTACATAACGAAATCCTAACAACGTAAATAGCTACCACAGCTACTGAAGATGAGGGCCGCATAATAATTTCCCCTACTCTTTATTCGAAATGTTCCAGTTGCAGTCGATACATCAGCATATTAATCGTAGCTAAGCTTCCGATTCAAATCACGGTTACAGGAATGCAAATAAAATCCATTTGCCTATACACATGGTAATTCAGATCCCACTATTAATGCCACCGCGTTTTAGTTGTGCGAGCATTCCCATTGTCAGCTACCTTAAGGAACACTTCGGCTAATGAACGTTTTCTGGCTGTGGCACGTCTAATGGAGAATTCGAGACATTGTAGAATACGTTTGGCAGCTAGTCGCCGTTTATTTCCTGGGTTGGAGCAGAATTATCCTACTAAATTTACTCGCTAATAACAGTTTTTTGTTATTTCGATAAACATCCCGAATGATTGTCACATAAGCGGTGACATAAAGGTAGACAATTTATGTTTTTGAGTACAGAAAGCTCTGTGCAACAGAAACTGCAGATAATTTTGCCATTTTCATTGCGAAATTGCCGGTTTATTCATGTCTGTGGTAATAATAGAGGGATGTTTGCCTGGATTGTCTGCTAGCATAGTGAAAGGTGTTTGCTTCTGCAAGAGAGGTCTGGTTTGTTTTCGGTTCTAATCTCGATGGAGGCAGAAGGAATTTTAAGAAATTCTCGCACCCCCAAATACGTTTTATTGCTACCTTTATACTGTACCGGCGCCCCGTGGATGTCGAATGAAACTCTAGTCGAATTTCATACTTGTTACTACCTACTTTTTCCGCTTCTGTCAATAACTGAATTGACTTAAGTGTGGTACTGAATGCTTTTTAACTGAATTTCGTTATGAATCTTCACGCATTGTTAAATTTGCACACTTTCATGGTAGGTCAGCAACAGTAATCCAGTATAACTGGTCTGAACGTTGACACTGACCATTTCGCGGCAGAATGCGCATAATATTTTGCTAATTCGTAACGATCTGGGATACTTTGTCTTACTAAAACAGTTATGTTATCTCGATAAGCTGAAATTCATTTTTATTAATACAGTTCATACTAATTAGTGTTTCTTCTTCCATTTATATCTTATGTTTAGGTGTTGTGGTTAAGACACTAATCAGCATTGACATAGTCTTACACATGATTGAAAATAGTCTGACAAATTTCGGATAGTTTTTCAATTTCACGCCTGTGCATAGTATGTTGGTAGCACTTCGTCACCTTGCCTGTTATGCTGTGTCGCAGACTTCAAAGCTGTGCGGATCAGCATAACGAAAAGGCGAGGGGTCTCGCTCGTTTTGTCCACGACTGTACAGGGACAATGCCATTGTACAGAGCATGGAAAGAAAACGGTTTTCTCGTTTTATGAAGGAGTGTTTTGTCATTAGTGACTCTCCACGTTCAGGGAGATATTCGGGATTTGATGAAGATCGTTTAAGGGGGACAGGCACAAAATCGGCTCAAAAATCGGAATTTCATTTTTTTGTCGTTTCAAATGCTCTGCAGTTTTATTTGTAAATCGAACTGTTTCATGCAAGTCTGATGATTATTTTCTGAGATACTGACAATTTTATAATACGTAGCATATCTAGAGCAGTATCCATTTTCGCCTTACTGTAGGTTTTCAGGCTTCTCCATGTGATGCTTATCTATGATTCATATTTCGATGGTTTCCAAACCTGTCACTTAGATGAAAAGTCAACTTCGTTCGTCGACACGAGATGAAAAAAAATTATGTTTCTTCTGTTTAATTGCACACGTGAATTGCTATTGTAATTTTCATCGATTCTCCAAAGAAACTGCTGAAACTAAAAAAGTTTTCGCCAAACGCAAGATCAGAGGAAATTATCACACAAGTACCCATAATACATGTGATGAACAAGAAGAGTGACTGTCTACATGTGCTTCTAGTGATGAAAACAAAGACCCCTTTAGTGCATCGAGAAAGAAGTTGAAAGTGAAACATGATTCTGTGTATGGTAGTTATAAGAACCTTAAGAACAGAGAAAACAGCATAACTGACTTGAAGATACTGAGTGAATTTATCAGTATACAGACGCGATATTATGAGTGTAATTATATTATTTCTTTCACAAAAACAGAAATCCTTGCAAAGGGAATTGTGAGATAGTTATTTACAGAATATGCTAAGTGGGTAATACTGTGAAGACTATGACACTTTATGTAGGCCCAAGCTAAATTATATGACAATAATATAATCTTGTGTATGGACTCAGCTCTATAGGTAAAGGTATGTGGACAGGAAAGAGTCCTTGTCCAGTTTTAGATGTATCTCAGTCCGCCACGTGACATTGAATGCATAATAAAATTAATGATTCAGCTGTCAGTGATGCGTATGTCTTATTAATGAAAGAAGCAGCTCAGCAAGCGATAAATGAAAACACCGAAGATAGCTTCACACAAATAACGGTTTGTTTTGATGCCTCGTGCCAAAACGAGGGTACACATCTCTCAGTGGCATCGTTTCAGTCACAGCCTTTAAAAATGTAAAAGTTGCTTTGTTTATTAAAATGACTCAGGAGCAAGTCACATCTGTGAAAAAAATTATAATGGACCAAGTGTGGGGTATGGGAGATGGCTGGGATACGAAAATTTTTTCGTTGCTCTGTCAGTGGCAGGGGTGTCACGTACACGAAATATCACAGTTATGTCGACATAAACGCCGTTACAACAATTTGTGAAGAGAAGCCATATAGCCCTGACATTCAGATTACAAAATCGGATTACGCTGGGTCTGTTCAGGAAAGACTTGGCTCAAGGCTGAGAAAGCCTCTAAATGTAATGATTTAGAAAGTGTGAGAAGAGCTGGATAGGCAATGTTTTTCAGTAATGTGTCAACCTACAACACAGCCTTTGCCCAAGCAGTACTGAATGTTGGTGCAAATGTAAACAGGCATTATGTTCTGGTAAAAATTATGAGAATTAACACTCTTTACCGCTAGCAGTTACGAGCCCAATAAAAGATTTATGTAGGGACCTTCTTAATAATGATCTACTGAAGAAGTTCTTACGTAGTAAAATCAAAATCTCAAACGCTGCTTGGAAAGATTTGGAATCGTCTACCAAAAACGGTGTTTGTACATTATCAAACTTTAAAATTTGGTGTATTAGATGCTGTTTTATATTTTAATGACGGCGTATCAAGAAAAATCGAAGTATTGGAGAAACTAGGAGTCAATGCAGACGAAACACATGACTGGCGTTACAAAATATCGATTTTTCAAGAATTTGTGAAACAGACATAGCTGCACAAAATAGGTGAGAAAACAAAGAAGAGCCGAGAACAAAATAAGAGAAGATGCATACGATTCAGGTGATGCTGAATACTGTCCACGGAAAGATTAATTTTAAAAACAGATATAAAATTTTTAAATAATATACACAAATAAAATTTTAAACCACGTTTTCTCAAAACTACGTTTTTGTCCTATCGATACCATCCATTCCAGAACTGTGTGTCACAGAAATTTGAATTTTTCTTATGTCGTTCCAAGATAACAAATGAACAAACAGACCCACATTCCGCTTTGTAAGAGTATTTCTTATGATTCAACCTTAAAAAATGATTCATTTTTTAAATTTTAATCCATTTTCTTGGTAACAAATGTTAACAGAACTCATCAAATTCAATGTGCCTGAATCTGCACTAGATTAAAACAATAATTACACGAAACGTCGTTTCCACGTTCCAAGGTTCTGTCTTCAATAGTTATAGCTGCACAAAATAGGTGAGAAAACAAAGAAGAGCCGAGAATAAAATAAGAGAAGATGCATACGATTCAGGTGATGCTGAATACTGTCCACGGAAAGATTAATTTTAAAAACAGATATAAAATTTTTAAATAATATGCACAAATAAAACTTTAAACCACGTTTTCTCAAAACTACGTTTTTGTCCTATCGATACCATCCATTCCAGAACTGGGTGTCACAGAAATTTGAATTTTTCTTATGTCGTTCCAAGATAACAAATGAACAACTAAGAGTATTTCTTATGATTCAACCTTAAAAAATGATTCATTTTTTAAATTTTAATCCATTTTTTTGGTAACAAATGTTAACAGAACTCATCAAATTCAATGTGCCTGAAGCTGCACTAGATTAAAACAATAATTACTCGAAACGTCGTTTCCACGTTCCAAGGTTCTGTCTTCAATAGTTATAGCTGCACAAAATAAGTGAAAAACAAAGAAGAGCCGAGAATAAAATAAGAGAAGATGCATACGATTCAGGTGATGCTGAATACTGTCCACGGAAAGATTAATTTTAAAAACAGATATAAAATTTTTAAATAATATACACAAATAAAACTTTAAACCACGTTTTCTCAAAACTACGTTTTTGTCCTATCGATACCATCCATTCCAGAACTGTGTGTCACAGAAATTTGAATTTTTCTTATGTCGTTCCAAGATAACACATGAACAAACAGACCCACATTTCGCTTTGTAAGAGTATTTCTTATGATTGAACCTTTAAAAAAGATTCATTTTTTAAATTTTAAACCATTTTTTGGTAACAAATGTTAATAGAACTCATCAAATTCAATGTGCCTGAAGTTGCACTAGATTAAAACAATAATTACTCGAAACGTCGTTTCCACGTTCCAAGGTTCTGTCTTCAATAGTTATAGCTGCACAAAATAAGTGAAAAACAAAGAAGAGCCGAGAATAAAATAAGAGAAGATGCATACGATTCAGGTGATGCTGAATACTGTCCACGGAAAGATTAATTTTAAAAATAGATATAAAATTTTTAAATAATATACACAAATAAAACTTTAAACCACGTTTTCTCAAAACTACCTTTTTGTCCTATAGATACCATCCATTCCAGAACTGTGTGGCACAGAAATTTGAATTTTTCTTATGTCATTCCAAGATAACAAATGAACAAACAGACCCACATTTCGCTTTGTAAGAGTATTTCTTATGATCAACCTTAAAAAATGATTCATTTTTTAAATTTTAATCCATTTTTTTGGTAACAAATGTTAACAGAACTCACAAATTCAATGTGCCTGAAGCTGCACTAGATTAAAACAATAATTACACGGAACGTCGTTTCCACGTTCCAAGGTTCTGTCTTCAATAGTTATAGCTGCACAGAATAGGTGAGAAAACAAAGAAGAGCCGAGAATAAAATAAGAGAAGATGCATACGATTCAGGTGATGCTGAATACTGTCCACGGAAAGATTAATTTTAAAAACAGATATAAAATTTTTAAATAATATACACAAATAAAACTTCAAACCACGTTTTCTCAAAACTACGTTTTTGTCCTATAGATACCATCCATTCCAGAACTGTGTGTCACAGAAATTTGAATTTTTCTTATGTCGTTCCAAGATAACAAATGAACAAACAGAGCCACATTCCGCTTTGTAAGAGTATTTCATATGATTCAACCTTAAAAAACGATTCATTTTTTAAATGTTAATCCATTTTTTTTGTAACAAATGTTAACAGAACTCATCAAATTCAATGTGCCTGAATCTGCACTAGATTAAAACAATAATTACTCGAAACGTCGTTTCCACGTTCCAAGGTTCTGTCTTCAATAGTTCATTCAGAAAAATTTGCATTGCTGGCTTCGGGGGAATGGCTCGCAGCTGCGTCCCCTCAAACGCATTCATCCACAGTGATGCACGTCAGCGCACTCGAGAACTGGCAAATGTGTTGAGCTGCGATCATGCCACCGTCGTGCGACATTTGCATAAAAAGGGATGGTTCAAAAACTGGGTGTATGCGTAACGCATGCTCCAAGACAAAATCGCAAAAATCAGCAGGTGGCTGTGTGGGCATCTCTATTTGTTCCTCATCAATTGCCTCGTGTACAACGCCAACCATTCCTATCCATTATCTTGCCGGTGACGAGAAATGGTGTCTTTATACTAACATTAGGACTGATCATCACTACTGATATTCATTGTCAGTAACTGATACCTCTCGCAGGTGCAATCCAAGAACAACGCCCAGGAAGACTGCGTGAACTGACGGTACTCCACGATAACGCCCGCCTGTATTCAGCTGGTCGGACAAAAAACGCTGTACGGGAGTTGGGAATTCGTTCCGCTTCCGCCTTATTCAACTGATCTTGCGCCCCCAGATTTTCACCTTTTCCTCTCTCTATCGAACGACCTACAACGAAGTTCCTTTCCACATGAAAATGCGCTTCTAGCATGGCTCAACGTGTTCTTTGCCTCAAAATCAAGTAATTTCCACAGTCGCGGAATCGAAAAGCAACCCCCACGTTGGTAGACTTGTAAAAGTTGATGACTGTTATGTGTATCTCCTGTGTTTTTTAAACTTCTGGAAAAACGCTACGAGCTTATATACCAACCTAAAAATTGCTGTGTTGTGACACTGATAGTTGAGGCAGCAGTGGCGGGGCCCCGCGGGGTTAGCCGAGCGGTTTGCGGCGCTGCAGTCATGGACTGTGCTGCTGATCCCGGCGGCGGTTCGAGTCCTCCCTCGGGCATGGGTGTGTGTGTTTGTCCTTAGGATAATTTAGGTTAAGTAGTGTGTAAGCTTAGGGACTGATGACCTTAGCAGTTAAGTCCCACAAGATTTCACACCCTTTTTTTTTTTTTTTTTTTTTTTTTTTTTTTGAGCAGTGGAGGGAGACAGATTTGCTGTACCCATGAGTTTGTAGTCACACAGTGGAAATAATGCAAACAGAAAAGAAGCTTATTGGGGAGGCAAGGAAGTATAGTTTATGTAGTGAAGGACAGTACATTATTAACCCTTAAGCACATGTGCGGATTTTTATGACGTTACTACAAGTGTGTGAACTTTTTTACCCCAGTCAGAAAAAAAGTATTTTCATGAAACTAGGAGACTGGTATGTACGTGCGTACATCACAACTTGAGAATATTTTATACATAAAATTAATGATTTTTAAGATGCAAACACGTATTTCACGCAGCGACAAAAATTAAATCACACAAAGACACAGTATTCTGCAGAGTTTGCCGTTCATATCTAATCAGAATAATTCCCAATATTTTCTTACCAAACTGAAAATTAATGTTCCTTGCATATATACTACAGGAAGTTTTGCATGTAGTTTGGTTTTCTGGTCTTTTTTCCAGGGGACCCACCTCATGTCTCTCAGAAGACGATGGAGCTTTCTTCAGTCTTGGCTCTTCCACTCCGGTGATGGACCTCACAACAGATTTGATAGGTGAGGGCATGTGATTTCCAGTGGTGGCAGATTTTTTCAACTCAGTGCCATCCTTTCCTTCATAGCTCGCTTAAGATATTGGAGCCACTTCCGATGAGTCATCATCGTCTATCTCTCGCGCAGTGTCTGTATTACGATCTGTCTTGGGAATAGGTTACACTCCTGGAAATGGAAAAAAGAACACATTGACACCGGTGTGTCAGAACCACCATACTTGCTCCGGACACTGCGAGAGGGCTGTACAAGCAATGATCACACGCACGGCACAGCAGACACACCAGAAACCGCGGTGTTGGCCGTCGAATGGCGCTAGCTGCGCAGCATTTGTGCACCGCCGCCGTCAGTGTCAGCCAGTTTGCCGTGGCATACAAAGCTCCATCGCAGCCTTTAACACTGGTAGCATGCCGCGACAGCGTGGACGTGAACCGTATGTGCAGTTGACGGACTTTGAGCGAGGGCGTATAGTGGGCATGCGGGAGGCCGGGTGGACGTACCGCCGAATTGCTCAACACGTGGAGCGTGAGGTCTCCACAGTACATCGATGTTGTCGCCAGTGGTCGGCGGAAGGTGCACGTGCCCGTCGACCTGGGACCGGACCGCAGCGACGCACGGATGCACGCCAAGACCGTAGGATCCTACGCAGTGCCGTAGGGGACCGCACCGCCACTTCCCAGCAAATTAGGGACACTGTTGCTCCTGGGGTATCGGCGAGGACCATTCGCAACCGTCTCCATGAAGCTGGGCTACGGTCCCGCACACCGTTAGGCCGTCTTCCGCTCACGCCCCAACATCGTGCAGCCCGCCTCCAGTGGTGTCGCGACAGGCGTGAATGGAGGGACGAATGGAGACGTGTCGTCTTCAGCGATGAGAGTCGCTTCTGCCTTGGTGCCAATGATGGTCGTATGCGTGTTTGGCGCCGTGCAGGTGAGCGCCACAATCAGGACTGCATACGACCGAGGCACACAGGGCCAACACCCGGCATCATGGTGTGGGGAGCGATCTCCTACACTGGCCGTACACCACTGGTGATCGTCGAGATCGTCGAGAGGACACTGAATAGTGCACGGTACATCCAAACCGTCATCGAACCCATCGTTCTACCATTCCTAGACCGGCAAGGGAACTTGCTGTTCCAACAGGACAATGCACGTCCGCATGTATCCCGTGCCACCCAACGTGCTCTAGAAGGTGTAAGTCAACTACCCTGGCCAGCAAGATCTCCGGATCTGTCCCCCATTGAGCATGTTTGGGACTGGATGAAGTGTCGTCTCACGCGGTCTGCACGTCCAGCCCGAACGCTGGTCCAACTGAGGCGCCAGGTGGAAATGGCATGGCAAGCCATTCCACAGGACTACATCCAGCATCTCTACCATCGTCTCCATGGGAGAATAGCAGCCTGCATTGCTGCGAAAGGTGGATATACACTGTACTAGTGCCGACATTGTGCATGCTCTGTTGCCTGTGTCTATGTGCCTGTGGTTCTGTCAGTGTGATCATGTGATGTATCTGACCCCAGGAATGTGTCAATAAAGTTTCCCCTTCCTGGGACAATGAATTCACGGTGTTCTTATTTCAATTTCCAGGAGTGTATTTTTGTTCTTAGACTCATTATTTTTCTCATATTTGTTTGCATAATGTTCTGCACGTTCGAATCTCCATCTGTTCCTACATTTCATTGGTGACAGTGGCTGACAAGACACACGTCTGATCGAAAAGACAGTTAGTGAAACTAGGGAACTTACACATAAAAGAAGGGACAGTTGGTTGAAAGGTCTATGGAAAGTCACAGTTACAGAATTTATCTAACAATGCTACCAAGATATCAAAGCTAGTGCAGGGTATATTTTGCCCCACACATGCGTTTATGGATTAAGTGCTATACATTAATAAGTTCACACGACAGCATAATTTCCTGTAAGTACGTAACAATGTGACAGAAACGGAAAATAATACATAGAAAATTGGCATAAAAAAACGCCATCTTCGGTGAAAACAGGCTTTATGTAAGACAGTTATGTGTTTCACTTAAGCGAAACTAATTGTCTAGCCCATGCTGCGTTCCCAATGCCTAAATGAATTTTTTCTACTCTTGCCTCAAACACTAACAAATGAACATTTTATTCCACACAATAGTTCCATAGTACAACTTAAAGTAATAGTTCCTGTCATATGGAGAGATATCAGCTTCTATGAACTTATAGTATGGGTCAACCACCGCTAGGAGATCTAGCTAAAAGAACTGTTTACAGTAGTAGAACTAATATTCTGTGTCCTCTGGTTATTTTAGCTTAAGAAGCTTTCTGTCTATGGTTACAAGGCTCGAAAACCCCCCAAAGTTGTGAAAATCCTTCTCTTATTTCTTCTGTACTTCTACTCCAAGCCGGCCGGAGTGGCCGTGCGGTTCTAGGCGCTACAGTTTGGAACCGAGCGACCGCTACGGTCGCAGGTTCGAATCCTGCCTCGGGCATGGATGTATGTGATGTCCTTAGGTTAGTTAGATTTAATTAGTTCTAAGCTCTAGGTGACTGATGACCTCAGAAGTTAAGTCGCATAGTGCTCAGAGCCATTTGAACCATTTTCTACTGCAGGTGTAGGTAAATAATTTGATTCTACAATATTTCAAATTGTGTGGCATACTTCCGTCATAATTTCTGACTGTTGCATTTAACCAACATCTGGGAAAAGATAAAATAAGTTGCTCTGATAAAAGAAATAGACAAATTAATGTGTGAAGAGTCCAACAAGCTGTGCGTTCTTAATACCTTATGTTGTCGCTCAGAACCTATAAAAAAGTATGACCATAGGTGAGAAGGAAGTAACGTAATCCAAAACTGAATTACAGTACTATTTTTTGTTTGTTATTAATGGATTGATAGCAGTTTGCTTCACGGCATCAACATCTTATTGTTTATGCCATTCGTTTACTACGATATGTAATAAATTATTAATTAGAAAGGACTGTAATTAAGAGCTGAGAGAATAACTCGTTCCAGAAAATGTTTTTTA
This sequence comes from Schistocerca piceifrons, assembly GCF_021461385.2. Lineage (NCBI taxonomy): Eukaryota > Metazoa > Arthropoda > Insecta > Orthoptera > Acrididae > Schistocerca > Schistocerca piceifrons. Next base: position 496,366,269 of record NC_060139.1, on the reverse strand, counting down.
CTATAACTTCAGTTAGCATTTCCTTGCTTTGAGCAAAGGAAACTCGTTGATTATGTTATTGAAGACAAATTCAGCAGGTGCAGCATATTCTGTCGACAAGGTAGTTAAATTTGACAGACTCGACTATAAGCAGTATTTTATCATCTTTAATTTCCTGAAACTGCGTTCACAAGAGAGCAGAGTACAGTTGTTTATAGACACAATAAGTGACAACTCGCGTGGTAATACTAATCAGCCAGCTTATCCTCCCGAACTTCGTTTTATTTTCACACCAGATCGTAGTAACAGCAAAAATACTGGCTGGAGGGGCGGGTAAATGACATACTCCCCCCATCCCCTTCCATCGTTTTTGCTTACTTCTTCCATCGTTTCTCATTCCAGTCCGCAGACTGAATCGGCAAAAACCGGAACTCCCCCGTCAAATAGCATATTTGCTTCAGGACTCGCTTGCCACGTTTGAGATCCTACAATACAATAGTGAAGTAGCATAGAGAACTCTATTGCTGGACGTGAGCGAGCTGTTTGGCGGCGGCTGTGTGGACCGAGCGCGCTGTAGTGACATAAACCATGTTAGCCATAGGTGTCGGTTCGGTAGCGCCGTCGTGGTGATTTCTTTATGATGCTGCTTGGAGGAAATGTCACTGTAGCTGTGACACTGTGACAGAAGCGTTTGTTTACAATCGCGGGTAAAGGAAAAGGCTTCATATCTTACGCAAAAGGCAGGAACAATGAGAGAAGACCTCATGTACCTCTCTCGGTTAATTCCTAAGGCGACTTTCGATCCTGACTTTTTCCCCATATCTGTCCAGCCAGTTGGTACAGCCTTGACTGAACTACAAGACAAAACAATAATTGACAGTTATTTTCAAAGCAGTACATAATTTGAATACCAAATAATAACGTAAATTGCTAATGAAATACATTTGTTTGATGACCAAAATTCATGTGTCATTTAAATGAGTTTTTCCTTGTTCTGTTTGTGCTAAATGCTGCATTACATTAGAGCAATCAGTGTTTCGTGCTTTTTCATTTTCTATGTTATACATCTTCCACTATAGTCTCCGAAGCACTGTGAACTGAGTGGAAGAGCATAGCCTAATTTTTACTGAACCATGCATGTTGCTCTTCCATCTGCAGATACCGGCTGGGGAAACTGAATGCTTCTGCGACTGTGTTGTTGATATAACTTTAACTACACGATCTCTAGAGGATAGACACTTACGGAGCTATCGAACGTTCGTCGATTCTACACATAATATGAGTTTTGGGGTTTTCCACGCACAATCTTGAGAGATGTACGGTGAATTTCTATGAGTTCTGCCTGTGAAAATTTTTCGATATGACATTTACATTCTCTCGCCAGTACAATGAGCTTGTGACAATTTGCGCCATCGTTCTCCTGTTAATAGTATTTCCAAACCAGATAACCATCTTTTGCAGCTGTAAACCCCCCCCCACATGAACCATGGACCTTCCTGTTGGTGGAGAGGCTTCAGCGATACAGATAGCCGTACCGTTGGTGCAATCACAACGGAGATGTATTTGTTGAAAGGCCAGACAAACGTGTGGTTCCTGAAGAGAGGCAGCGGCCTTTTCAGTAGTTTCAGGGGCAACAGCCTGGATGATTGACTGATCTGGCCTAGTAACATCAAACAAAACGGCCTTGCTGTGTTGATACTGCGAACGGTTGAAAGCAAGGGGAAACTACAGCCGTAACTTTTTCCGACGACATGCAGCTTTGCTGTATGGTTAAATGATGATGGTGTCCTCTTGCGTAAAATATTCCGAAGGTAAACTAGTCCCCCATTCGGATCTCCGGGCGGGGACTACTCAAGAGGACGTCGTTATCAGGAGAAACAAAACTGGCATTCTACGGATCGGAGCGTGGAATGTCAGATCCCTTAATCGGGCAGATGGGTTAGAAAATTTAAAAAGGGAAATGGATAGGTTAAAGTTAGATATAGTGGGAATTAGCGAAGTTCGGTGGCAGGAGGAACAAGACTTCTGGTCAGGTGAATACAGGGTTATAAATACAAAATCAAATAGGGGTAATGCAGGAGTAGGTTTAATAATGAATAAAAAAAATAGGAGTGCGGGTAAGCTACTACAAACAGCACAGTGAACGCATTATTGTGGCCAAGATAGACACGAAGCCCACGCCTACTACAGTAATACAAGTTTATATGCCAACTAGCTCTGCAGATGACCAAAAAATTGAAGAAATATATGATGAGATAAAAGAAAATATCCAGGTAGTGAAGGGAGACGACAATTTAATAGTCATGGGTGACTGGAATTCGAAAGTAGGAAAAGGGAGAGAAGGAAACGTAGTAGGTGAATTTGGATTGGGGGTAAGAAATGAAAGAGGAAGCCGCCTGATAGAATTTCTCACAGAGTACAACTTAATCATAGCTAACACTTGGTTCAAGAATCATGAAAGAAGGATGTATACATGGAAGAATCCTGGAGATACTAGAAGGTATCAGATAGATTATATAATGGTAAAACAGAGATTTAGGTACCAGGTTTCAAATTGTAAGAGATTTCCAGGGGCAGATGTGGACTCTGACCACAATCTATTGGTTATGAACTTTAGATTAAAACTGAAGAAATTGCAAAAAGGTGGAAATTTAAGGAGATGGGACCTGGATAAACTGACTAAACCAGAGGTTGTACAGAGTTTCAGGGAGAGCATAAGGGAACAATAGACAGGAATTGGGGAAAGAAATACAGTAGAAGACGAATGGGTAGCTCTGAGGGATGAAGTAGTGAAGGCAGCAGAGGATCAAGTAGGTAAAAAGACGAGGGCTAGTAGAAATTCTTGGGTAAAAGAAGAAATATTGAATTTAATTGATGAAAGGAGAAAATATAAAAAGCAGTAAATGAAGCAGGCAAAAAGGAATACAAACAGCTCAAAAATGAGATCGACAGGAAGTGCAAAAAGGCTAAGCAGGCATGGCTAGAGGACAAATGTAAGGATGTAGAGGCTTATCTCACTAGGGGTAAGATAGATACAGCCTACAGGAAAATTAAAGAGACCTTTGGAGAAAAGAGAGCCACTTATATGAATATCAAGAGCTCAGATGGAAAACCAACTCTAAGTAAAGAGGGGAAAGCAGAAAGGTGGAAGGAGTATATAGAGCGTCTATACAGGGGCGATGTACTTGAGGACAATATTATGGAAATGGAAGAGGATGTAGATGAAGATGAAATGGGAGATACGATACTGCGAGAAGAGTATGACAGAGCACTGAAAGACCTGAGTCGAAACAAGGCCCTGGGAGTAGACAACATTCCATTAGAACTACAGGCGTCCTTGGGAGAGCCAGTCCTGACAAAACTCTACCATCTGGTGAGCAAGATGTACGAGACAGGCGAAATACCCTCAGACTTCAAGAAGAATATAATAATTCCAATCCCAAAACAAATCAGGTGTTGACAGATGTGAAAATTACCGAACTATCAGTTTAATAAGTCACAGCTGCAAAATACTAACGCGAATTATTTACAGACGAATTTAAAAACTGGTAGAAGCCGACCTCGGGGAAGATCAGTTTGGATTCGGTAGAAATGTTGGAACACGTGAGGCAATACTGACCTTACGACTTATTTTAGAAGAAAGATTAAGGAATGGCAAACCTACGTTTCTAGCATTTGTAGACTTAGAGAAAGCTTTTGACAATGTTGACTGGAATACTCTCATTCAAATTCTGAAGGTGGCAGGGATAAAATACAGGGAGCGAAAGGCTATTTACAATTTGTACAGAAACCAGATGGCAGTTATAAGAGTCGAGGGGCATGAAAGGGAAGCAGTGGTTGGGAAGGGAGTGAGGCCAGGTTGTAGCCTCTCCCCGATGTTATTCAATCTGTATATTGAGCAAGCAGTAAAGGAAACAAAAGAAAAATTCGGAGTAGGTATTAAAATCCAGGGAGAAGAAGTAAAAACTTTGAGGTTCGCCGATGACATTGTAATTCTGTCAGAGACAGCAAAGGACTTGGAAGAGCAGTTGAACGGAATGGACAGTGTCTTGAAAGGAGGATATAAGATGAACATCAACAAAATCAAAATGAGGATAATGGAATTTAGTCGAATTAAGTCGGGTGATGCTGAGGGAATTAGATTAGGAAATGAGACACTTAAAATAGTAAAGGAGTTTTCCTATTTGGGGAGCAAAATAACTGATGATGGTCGAAGTAGAGAGGATATAAAATGTAGACTGGCAACGGCAAGCAAAGCGTTTCTGAAGAAGAGAAATTTGTTAACATTGAGTATAGATTTAAGTGTCAGGAAGTAGTTTCTGAAAGTATTTGTATGGAGTGTAGCCATGTATGGAAGTGAAACATGGACGATAAATAGTTTGGACAAGAGGAGAATAGAAGCTTTTGAAATGTGGCGCTACAGAAGAATGTTGAAGATTAGATGGGTAGATCATGTAACTAATGAGGAGGTATTGAATAGAATTGGGGAGAAGAGAAGTTTGTGGCACAACTTGACTAGAATAAGGGATCGATTAGTAGGACATGTCCTGAGGCATCAAGGGATCACAAATTTAGCAATGGAGGGCAGCGTGGAGGGTAAAAACGTAGAGGGAGACCAAGAGATGAATACACTAAGCAGATTCAGAAGGATATAGGTTGTAGTAAGTACTGGGATATGAAGGAGCTTACACAGGATAGATTAGCATGGAGAGCTGCATCAAACCGTCTCAGGACTTAAGACCCAACAACAGCATCTTGCGATCCCGTCTGACATAGCTCGCGGACCCCTGGGGGTCAGCGGACTACCTGTTGGGAACCACTGGTCTAGAGAGACCATTCTTGGCAATTTTAAGTGATATAAGGGAGGGAGGTTTTTTCTCTTCGTCTGTTTGAAAGAACCCTCTTAGGCATCAAAATTGCAAGCAATGGCAATAAATCATCGTCAAAGTTACTTGTCGTTTATAGTTCTGAACATCATGTCTGCATGAAATCCGTATATCTACGGTAAAAGTTTTTCTAGGCATCGCGTTCATTATACATTTCTGGTTTCTGAATTGCTATCAGAACTTCAACTCATGAACACATTTGGCCTGTTATTGGGACCAGTGTCAGTCAATTTATTGGTTACGAGATACTGCTGGTCCATGTTGCAAAACAACATTTCCTTGTAACCTTCTACCATCTTTTCATGTAAGTCAATAACAGCTTTACCACTCCGGGAATACTTATTTCAATCTCAGAATTTCGATAAAATACAAGCCAAAAATAAATAAAATTATTTTAAAAATTTGTCATTGAGGTATCGGCGAATTTCTCCTGTCGCAATTAGCCTCTCTTCTGGGTATTTAGAATCAATATAGAGACGCATTCCACTATTCTAAAATCCTCACTGGAACTGCCCATAATGATAGTCATCCTGTCTGGAATGGATGTAACAACTTACGAATTTTGACTTCTAAAAGCTTTTGAAATCCATGCAGTTGTGCGTGTTTCTTAGCACTAGCTCTAAAATGGTTATTCACGTTCCTAGCTAGTTTTTCACAACGTCTGGGAAGACATTTACAAGTTCATTGGCACATATGTGAAGCGAGTAATATATACATTTGAGAATAATTAGCCCAGGACATTTTTAGTTAACCGTGTGGCAATAGAGTTCCTTGACCCCATAATAGAATTACAACCAACAGAAGCAAATCCTATAATATTGTTTTCAGAAGCAGAAAATGGAAGCATTACATTAGAATAAAGGTTTTTTTCTTGTTACACTGTCGTTTGACTTATCATATTCACCCTGCTTAAAAATTTCACAAAAATTCTAAAATTTACCTTCAGTTTTATTTGTTTATTTATCAAAACATCTAACCACGACACACTACATTTTAACAGATCTTACGTCTGTTGCCTCATCAGATGAACACTCAGTTTTGTATGTCTGTTTTTCTGCAAGTTCGTTCTTATGGCTCTCTTCTGTTACGTTCTTTATAATCTGGGGCATTCAGTGAGGCGCAAATCTATAGCGTCGGTGATTTTAGAATCAGGAAATCAACTCTTAACTACCCTCTCCAGGTGATCTACAACACTGAAAGGAAGATTGTGTTCTGCCACGAATCCTGCCAGTTTAATTTCAGCGATGTGAGCCTGATTGTTTAAAGACACATCAGTTGTAGCTGATTTCACAAAGGTACTAAATTTGTCTGGCTTTTAGATGACACCACCTTAATTTTTTTGATATGATTTTTCACTTTTAGAATGCTTTTTAGCACATCCAGATTCAGACATAAAAGTTAGGTTACAGATTCTACATCTAACCGTTTCAGAGTTCGATTCACAGCAACCAACCTTTAAATTCAGGATTAGTTTCATAGACTTTTTTATGTTTTTGTTTTCGCCTCTTACATTTAGTCACAGTACTAGGATTAGGAACTTGACGGTAATAGTGTACCAGCGGCCAGAAACAGTCTATTAAAGTACCATAGCAGTCGCTGTTAGGATGACGAATATCACGTAAGTCACTACTTCGCCTTGTGTAGAAGTATACACGAAGCTATAGTAGAGTTTACGAAAGTTGTACTTCATGCAGTTGACAGGGATGAATGTATCATAATTACATTTCTAGATCTATCAGAGGTCTGTGACACTATTCTCCATATAATTCTACTAAAATGTATAAGCATAATAAATAACAGGAATTTTTTTCGTTTGCTTTCGAGACGTTCCCATACAGCCATTTGAATAGCTGAATGTCAGTTATGACAGTACGAACATGAGTACCACACAACACCCAGTCCCCAGTCCTGGCCTTTCGTTAGCAATCTTCCCCGCTGGCAGCGTAGTTACAGAAGTAGATGATGTAACAGGAATTACCAATGATGGGTCCCGCTCATATCTGAAGAACATGGTACAGAGACGAGGCTTCAAATGAAGCAAAATTTTTAATGGGACATTTATCTGAGTCCAAGTTTATTGAGGTAGGAGTTCCTCAGGGCAGCATCTTGCAACTGGTGTAGTTTGTGATATATGTCAGTGACTTTTCAGACACGATTAGACAGAGAAAAGTTCTTTTTGCTGATGACAGCCTCTAAAATAAATTAGTATTTGAAAACAACGAAATTTTTTCCGCTAAAGCTTTTGTTACCATTTCATATTTATCATTTTCATCAGTATCCCACATTCTATAAATCTGAAGTAGATAAAGTAAATGGAAACACTTAAGGATATTTGTAAATGGTCATCTTGCAACGAACTTACAATGAACATACACCAGAGAAACAACATGAATGAATTCTTAAAGGAGGAAAATAATTTTGTAAACTTGGTATTATTGACTGTCACCTGAAGTGGAACAGACCAACCAATACACTAGCAAAGAGAGTGTCACCATCGTGCTATACCCTTTGAGTTCTGTCATCAGTGTATAACAGACGATGCCTTTTAGTTATATACTGTTGATGTACGCACTCTACGGAGTCATTTTGGGGAGCCATGTGGTCTTCAGACCACAAAAATTCAAATGGCTCTGAGCCCTATGGGGCTTAACATCTGAGGTCACCAGTCCCCTAGAACTTAGAAGCACTTAAACCTAACTAACCAAAGGCCATCACACACATCCATGCCCGAGGCAGGATTCGAACCTGCGACTGTAGCGGTCGCGCGGTTCGAGACTGAAGCGCCTAGAGCCCCTCGGCACACCGGCCGGCTTCAGACTACAGTTTAAGGCCATTGGAATAATAACTACACACTGTAACAGAAGTCCCTATTGAAATAGAGTTCCTAACTGGACCATGTAAACACATCTACCAATTTGTTGTGCACGTCAAGAAGATCATCATCAACTGTCTCACAAACATCGGCGTTCATGATCACGAAACAAGAACCAGACTAAACTTACAGTTACCTAAGGGAGTCCGGGTTAAACATAGTATAATATCAAATGTGATAACTTGAGAAGTAATTGAGATATTTATTGATGGTATGTTTCTGCAAAGATGGTAACTCAAAGTTTTTTTCTTTTTACACACTTAATAAACCTATATTTGGGAACCTTTGGTGGCAAAAGAGACATCTGCTTTGCACTTCTCTCCAAGTGTTTTGCGATAGCTGCACGAATGCGATGGCGCAGATCTGGCAGACCACGAACGGTTGTCTGGTATACTTGATTCATGATTGATACCCACAGAAAAAGCATCACGTGGCGCAACGTCTGGGCTTCTAGGTGACCAAGCAGTTAATGGACTATCTCTCCAATCAAGTGATCTGGAATCTTATGAGCTAAAAAAATCCGTCATAGTTTTCGCAAATTGTCATGGTGCTCCATCCTTCACAATGTTCGCAAAATGGCATGGTGATCCATCTTGATGAGGCACAGCATGCAGCTCCGGCATGTCTACGTACGTCGTAGCATTAAATGTAGGCTCCGCGAAGAAGAATGGGCCTGTAATCGTGTCCTTTAACAATTCACTTCAGACGTTCACACTCTGGGAGTCACGTTCGCACTCCGTCACTGTGTGAGGCGATCGGCTCTCCATGTGCGGCAACTGTGCTTGTTTACCGTGGTTGAAGTGTGGAATACATCCTCCTTCGAGAAACAAACGAAATCGAAAAATGGCTCTTTTTCATTCGTCTTTGCGAGAATGGTCTCCACGAATGCCTTCAATCGCGGCCTGTCCCTAAGCTTGATTTTGTGACGACCTGCAATTTGTACGGCTATAGGTACAACCTTTTATGAACGAGGTAGCTGTAAGTGCCTACTTGTTTGTAGGACTGACTTGATTGACTTACGAAGGCTCCGCTATGAGAACGTGCGAATTAATCCAACAGTAGCCTCAGGGACGGCGTACTTGGCGTAGTGGCCTGATGTGGAAAGCAAACTGCCAGTGTTCCGTGGCAGTTTCTCGATTGTTACGTTAGTGGGAATATCGTCATTCCCATGACGAAAACGACGTTGTACCAGTGTAACATACTTTAGCTCAACGAGACAAAGCACACAGAACACCTTCTGCTATTGAGCCCACATGGTTTCTAACGCGCCTTTACGTGATCAAAGCAGTTACACGTATGCGCACGCGGTAACAACTGCCGTAAGCAGACAGAGAAAACATTTTTAATTACGAGACTAGCAGAAGCAAACCGCCAATGAATATCTCAATTAAGTCTCAAGTTATTACATTTTCTATTATTATATGTTTAACTGTGTGAATGGATTAAATAATTTAAAAAAACTGTTTTCTTTTTCGGCTACGATGACATGACTGATATTATTTTTTAAATTATCTGTGGGTAAATAAACTACTGACTAACTAATTGATTAACAGTGTGAGCTGTGATCACCACAACCGTAATACAGCCGTAATATACTCTTGCATCCATTGTGGGGGACTGATGACCTTAGCTGTTTAGTCCCCCTTAAACATCCCAACAACCACCACCACCATCCATTGTGGCATGGAAGCGTGACAGCCTCCGAATGTCACTTTGAGGAGTTTCATGTCGAGCCCGAAACACATGCTGTGTCAGTTCATGACGATAGCTGGTTAGAGACTGGTATGAAAGCAGACGTCTTGTCATCGAATCCCAGACATGTTCCTTGGGTGGCAAATCAGGGGACCAGGCTGTCCTGAAGACGTCTGTTGTGTAAACTACACTATGAGATCTCGTGTTATCCTGCTGGAATACGGCGTTTGGTACCCTGGTGATGAAGGGTGTGACAACAGGGTTTATCAGTCTCGGCACAGACTTGCGAGCATTCAGGCTCCTTTCAGTAATTACCAAATCAATCTTGCTGCCAGATCCAGAAGCTCCAAACACCGTGATTCCAGGCGTTGGACAGAATTGCTGCCTCGTGTGAGCTTTCAACACGTCTACTCCAGATACATTAGCTTCGATCTGACTGCCACAAATAGGGGCGCGACTCACCGCTGGACTCTACAGAACAGTACTGAGTGTCCCAGTTGACCGCGATTCTACACCGTGCAAGCCTCTGTTGTCTGTCACATGGTGTCAGCGCTAAAGGACGCGTGGCACTCGAGATTTCATCCCAGCTGTTGCCGACTATTCGTGGCGAAATTCCGCCTGTAATTTGTGCCTGGATTTAACTTGTTTTCAACCGCCTGTTCGTCAAAGCCTATCGAACAATGCTGCGACCTTCTCCTGGTGTAGTCCGTTTGGAAGGACCCGACGGTACTCTTCTTGATACACCATCTCATCTGCACTCAGTCTGCTGTCATTACGCTAAAACAACTGGCTGTGTGCCCTGTCGGTATGATGTGTCCCCGTCCCTCGTGATAATGAACCGGTTTTTTGTCAGAGACCGATAAATGGTGGTAAGCGAGACGTTCAGGTCCTCCTGAGAAGCTCCAGCAACGATAGATACACCGAATAGCCATCAAGCACTCACACCACTCACCGTTTGTAGAAATGCGTTTTTCGGCATTGAAAATAATTAATATAAACGCTCATAGGGATGAAGTTCTGATCAATGTATCACACAGGCAAGTACATACTGGAGTATGAGTTTGGTTGAATTCGGTGGAAGTGATCTTGGTGTTACACTTTGCTCGTTTCCGCCACTGCATTTCGTTCACTTCAGACAAGTCTGAACATAACTGTTCATCCGCAGCTGTACTCTCAAGTTTTACTTGTGCAGTGACATGTGTTGCGCTCGTTGAGTAAATTTAATGAAATTCGGCGTAGGACTTTATGACGAGATGTTAGTTTTGCAGTTTTTCTTTATTTCTGAAAATGTACATAAACTAGTTTCAGAAAATAGTCAGACCGGAATAAAATAAACGAATGAAAAAGATTCAGCATGGTACATGCATTATCATATAATTTTTTTTTCATCTCTGTCATTATTATTTCCTTTTCATTTAATTAGCGTGTAATTGTTGTTAGCAGCAAAGGACATTGTCAAACAAATGTCTCATGTACGGTCACTATTATTTCCTTTTTATTTGATTTGCATTAAATCTCTGTTGACAACATAAGACATTGTCAGACAAACTTTTTATACGCTGTCGTTGTTATTTCCTTTTTATGTGATGAGCATTAAAACGCCGTTAACAAGAGGACTCACTCCCTCTGCTTCACCAGCTCAGGAGGCACGCCGTCTGCAGTGCCGTAACTGCTGGCCACTCGTGTCAACTTGTTGCGTGTGGCGGCGAATCCACAGGTGGGCGATTTGAAATACTGCCCTACTGCCGAACAACGACAAATGACGTCACTGCATCCCAGGTCCTGGTCGTCCGCAACTGGGCCAACAGCTGTGCTGCCACCAGCGCCATTATAACTACCCGGAAAAAAAGGTGGCAGTTATGAGCATCTGACTTGTTTCTAGGTATCTACCGTCTGTGGGCCAGAGGTCTTAAGATTTTGCGGTCCTTAAAGGGCGCAGCGAGGATAACGTTCATTTAATTCTGAATACTTCTATAGTATCGTAGCTTATCGATACTGCCGGAGCCGTTATCTCAAAGGTTCCTGTGAGCGACGCGAGCGGTGCTATGAACAATGCCACCAAAGAGGAGCCTTCAGGCCGCCGACCAAAGAAGACCGCCAGGACGGCGTTATCAGCGGCGGACACTGGGCACCAGACTTCTAGTTCGAGATTACTGCTACTTGCTAGTTGGTGCCGAACATTACACCGAGTTGTTGCTGTTAGTTAGCTCTACCGGCAATTGTTCTGTGTACTTAGACGCACGCCCTTGTCAGGCCTCTGCTCATAGCAACAGTGTAGCTGTTCTTTCGTACGAATTGAGAAAATTATATTTATTTAAAGTGCGCTTGTATCAACTAATCTTTGCTTGCCTGTCCAGATTCCTACGGCGTCAGATCCTTTGGCCAGCTTCCACCCATTCATCATTAGCAACGAAGGCATAACATTTCGCTCCTCTCAACATAGCATCTGTCGACTCGTATCATAACATCTGGAGACGAACCTTGTCAAATGTACACCACATTCGTCTATTTTTAACGCTTTCTGGACATTTTTGCTGCGCTTTTACCAGTTGTACTTGTGGCTATTTCTATTTTGGATCCGTGACTGCCATTTTTGTTCAGTTTACTTGTTTCCACAGCCACATAATGACATAGCTTTAGTATTTTTTGATTTGCGCTAGGTACCTCACCGCCCGCAGACCCATGCAGCCGGCCGGTTTGGCCGTGCTGTTGTAGGCGCTTCATTCTGGAACCGCGTGACCGCTACGGTCGCAGGTTCGAATCCTGCCTCGGGCATGGATGTGTGTGATGTCCTTAGGATAGTTAGGTTTAAGTAGTTCTAAGTTCTGGGGGACTGATGACCTCATCAGTTAAGTCCCATAGTGCTCAGAGCCATCTGGACCATTTAGCCAGCCTCTATAAATAAACAAAAAAATTTTACACCTGCAAGGGCTTACTAGGCAGTGTAAGTTTAAATGTGAGTGTGGTGAGTACTACACTGAAGTCACTAATTAGTGGGTAACGATATGCTCTTATACAGATGCCGGTAGTGTCACGTACTCAAGATGTAAAATGGCTATGCATTGACGGAGCTGTCATTTGCACTCGGATGATGTATATGACAACGTTTCCGACGAGATTATGGCTGCACGACGGGATTTAACAGACTTTGAACACGGAATGGTTAAGGAATTCCATATGTTAAGAGAGTACCGAGAATACCAGAGTTCAGTCATTACCTCTCACCACGAGCAACACACTACCTGACGGACTCCACTTCACACCAGAGCGTCGCCGTTTGCGAAGAGGTGTCAGTGCTAACAGACCAGCAATACTGCGTGAAATAACGGCAGAAATCTATGTGGGACGTATCACGAACTCGTGCAGTAGGACAGTATGGCGACAGTTTTCGTTAGAGGGCTATGGCAGCAGACGACCTGTTTGTGCTGCCACATATTGACTTAGCTTTAGTGTTTTCTTCTTTGTCATGGGTACCCCACCGTCTCAAGTCCCCCGTATGCCTGCCTCGGATTTAGCAAGCGCCACAGCACGACATCGCCTGCAGCGCTTCTCTTGGGTTCGCGACCGTATTGGCTGGATCCTAAATGACTGAAAACCGCGGCCTGGACATGCGAGTCCCTGTTTCAGTTGGTGAGAGCTTGTGGTAGGGTTCGAGTGAGGTGCAGACCCCACGAAGCCATGGGCGCTGTCAACAAGGCACTGTGCAAGCTGGTGGTGGCTCCATAATGATGTGGGCTGTGTTTACGTGAAAAGAACTGGGTGGTCTGGACGCTCCTCTACCTGGAAACAAATTGGAGTCGTTCATGGGCGTCGGGTTCCCAAACAACGATGGAATTTTTATGGATGACGATGCACCGATGCACAGTGCCACAATTGCTCGAGATTGGTTTGAAGAACATTCTGCACAATACGAGCGAATGATTTGGTAACCCAGATCGTCAGATATGAATCCCATCCAACATTTATACGACATAATTGAGAGGTCAGTTCGTGCACAAAATCCTTCATCGGCAAATTTTCGAAATTATGAATGGCTATAGAGACAATATCTCTCGTTATTTCTGCACGAGACTTCCAAATACTTGTTGAGACCATGTCACGTCGAGTTAATGCACTACGCCGGGCAAAAGGAGGAGGTCCGACACGGTATTAGGCGGTAGCGCATGACTTGTCACGTCAGTATATAGTAACTTCGTAATATGTGACGGCATCATTCAGAACATTGCTCATAATAGAATAAGGAAACAGATTCTCAAGAATCCCGACCCTTCCTAACAGGAAATTTTGCAAATTTTTAACTATCAAGACTCCTGTGACAGTCAGACAACATTCGTGCCGTAGCGCCTAGCAGTAGTACGTCGTGGCCGTGCAGACACAGCGCTTCCAAGTCGGCCCACTCAGGCTCAGCATAGGCAGCCAGGTGAACAGCCAGGCCGACGACACACCGGCGTCAAGTCTTGCCCGCGCTGCTTCTCAGCGCATAGGCGTCATTTACACCCGTCACGAAAGGCAACATGTGGCAAGGACGGACATGTTCAAGCGGTACGCTTACAGAAAAAAAGGTTCCCTTTGTGGTGTCACCGCCAGACACCACACTTGCTAGGTGGTAGCTTAAATCGGCCGCGGTCCATTTAGTACATGTCGGACCCGCGTGTCGCCACTGTGTGATCGCAGACCTAGCGCCACCACAAGGCAGGTCTCGAGATACGGACGAGCACTCGCCCCAGTTGTACGACGACATTGCTAGCGACAATACGGACGAAGCCTTCCTCTCATTTGCCGAGAGACAGTTAGAATAGCCTTCTGCTAAGTCCATGGCTACGACCTAGCAAGGCGCCAATTGTAACAGTGCATGTACCTTACGAGTCTCAGTTGTATAGTCAAGAGAGATGTATCACAAGGAGTGCATAAAGTTAAGTATATTCCAGCTACGTACTTTTCTTGCTACCATTCAATAGTTATCCTGTTCCAGACTTCACGCCCGTCGGCGTGTGTGAACGCGTGCCTTTCTTTCGGCTACCTCAAGTGGCGTAACAGTCTTGTTACGTCACTACACCCTTTCCTAAAATACACCCACAGAAATCAAACTTTGCTGTACGTGTTGTGTATTCTGGACCAAACAGAGCTTCTAGTATGGAACAGAACTGTGATAGTTCGCAACTCAAACTGTTTGTGGACGTTTTGGCAGCTGGCCAAACTATTCCAATGGAGGACCAACTGCTGGTTAATGTCCAGCCACAGCTGGCCACTCTCTCTGATGATCCTTGATTCGAGTCCAGCTGATACAGCAACCCAATCGTCACCACCTGTGAGGTGAAACACTGTTGCTTTTTGTCGCACTGCGTGGGTAAACATTGCTGCCAACTCGCTGTAGCTTGTGCGGGCACACACCACTGACGTCTGCTGTTTTCTACCGGATGCCCTGGTGCACGTAGCACTGAGTTGTGTGTCAGCGCCTGCCAGCGCAGCCGCCTCCGCTGGTCGCTACACGGCACCCAGCCCCAGACCTGAGTCAGCAGTCAGCACCACCGAGGAGCCGCCCACGCAGCCTTGCCTGCCGCATGCTAACTATGTTGGTAGGCCATTGCTGAGTCAGCGAACTTTGCTAACCGAATCCAGCCCACACTTGGGATTTTTTCCGACCTTGGTACCAATTTTAGGACTGCGTAATCAATATTGCTAATGATCGAGCGAAATGCATTTCAGAAAGCTCTAATGAAAAGTTAACTCAGAAGAATAAACACCATTCACAGACCCAAAGTGCATCATGCAAATCACACTACTACAAGTGGTTATCAATTGCATGAACGACCAATTCCGCATAGTTTACAAATACTGCACTCCCTGAACTGTTCCATGGAAAACCATTGCTGGCCGAATCTCACCAAATAAACTTCCAGTACTTTGCTGTGTGCCACCGGCTGCGAGCGGCGGTTAAAGACCATCTTTCGTGGAGGCAGGAGACAGAGTATGTTTAAACCGAAACTCTAACCTCCCTCTCAAGTTTTGGAAAAGCTCCAAGTTATCCACCGATGACTGTAATGACTGCCAGGGATGTCCAATCTCTAGGCAAGTTTTGCCGAGATTACGACCATCGACCACCTTCAAGTTTTTGACAGAGCGCCAACAAGCGTGAGACATTTTGTTTATTTTGTGGGTGGGGGCATGGTTTGAAAGGAACCATCTTTCTAGCTATGTCCCAGAGCAACCGTTCAGACACTGTGTCCAACGGTTCCAAAGGAAACTTCCAGCCGCCTCTTTCTTTAACTAAAGGAGGTATTTGTCCACATACGCATCGTACCATTGTACGACTGCTTTCTAGCCACTTGGTGCGTTACATCCCATCTCGTTAATATGGCCAGCCTCTAGTCGAGAGAAGCGCGAGGGTGGAGGCTGCAGACTGCATCGGCCTTGAAGACTTAAAGCTACACCTTTATGGCTGGGTTGAAGGTCGAATTTTTGCATCCCTCCATCATGCCCCTCCTCTAGACTATTGTTCCGAATAAACTGAAAATACAACTTCTCACAAACCTTAAGTGAACACCTAATTCCATTCCTTGCTTTGCATTTTGCAAGTAGTAACACGAATTATGAAAAGAACATCTCAGTTACCCATCCATTCATTACGTTAATAGATCTGGGGAGTACTATTAGAGCATAAAAATATGACTAAAATACATAGGGTGGTGCTACGTGAGTATATAAGTCACCTTACAACAGAATGTCACACTCGCAAACCCTGGCAGCTCCAAAATAACGCAAAGGGAGCTCAATAAGCAGAGAATTCTGAAACCTCTCATAGGTCATGGAAATGCCCGTAATAGGAAAATGTGGTACATAAGCCATAAATCCTGTACTATGGCAGCAATGGAAGACAATCATTTGGTCAGTTGAATCTTGCTGTACACCTTTTCCAACTTCTGGCCAAGTCTACGTCGTAAGAGAGGAATATGGCGGTGATTTGTTGACAGTTTAGGCAAGCACGTCGTGGTATTCCATGGGCCCCATGATTAGTTTGCAAGGTCTCTTTACTGCCAAGGATTACGTGACCATTTTGGCTGATCAGGTCCATCCCATGATGCAATATTTGTTCCCTATTGCTTATGCTATGTTCCAAGACGGCAGGGCCCCCAGGACTGCTTTGTGAGCACGAGAATGTACTGTCACGTCTCCTCGGCCACCACAGTCATCGGATCTCATTACTATTCAACATTTTTCGCGTCCTTTGGAGAGAAGGATGCGTGGTCGCTATTCACTTACATCATTGTTACTAGAACTGGTCACGATTTTGCACGAAGAATGGAATAATATTTCGTTTCAAATCATACAGAACCTGCAGCGATCCATTCCGAGATGACTGGAAGCTGTTTCGAACGCCAGCGGTTTTCCTACACCGTATTAGGCATGGTAATGTGTTGTTCTTTTGGGTGTTTCCCTATATTTGTCCTTCCCCCGTAGCACATGAACAGGTCTCAGTAAACAGGCAAGAATGTTCTAATCTTTTGAATGTGCATACCAATGACAGCTTGAAGCGGAATAAACATATTTCCGAACTGCTCAAACAAGTAATTTCTCCTCCTTTAGTTCTTCGTATGACTGTTCGTCTTGAAAACGAACGAATCAGTCTCGTAACATATTTTGCATATATCCACTCTGTACTGTCTCAAGTAACAATTTTCTGTGGCAACACATCACTTATAACGAAAGTATTCGTTGCACAAAAGCGAGCAGTAAAAATTATATCCTACGGTAATCTTGTAGAAGCTAGGTATTTTAACTGCGCTTCACAATGCCTATATGTACATATGTAATTCTCCACCGAAATTGGCATAAACAATCCGTCGATATCTACAGCAATAGGAGAAAAAATTACCTTTACTACTGATTATTAAAGTTGTCTGTGACTCAAAATGGAGTTCAGTGTGCATCAACAATTTTTTAGTTTTGGTCAGTAACGTAAAATGTTTAGCAGTTAGTAAAGAAAGTTTAAAGTCTAATCTAAAGTGCTTTCTTGTGAATAGAAACTTCTATTCGGTAAACGAATTTTTATTAAAAACTTGCTGCGTAAAAAAAAACAGCCTTCGTTTTAAGTGAACTTGCATGAGCAGAATTTCGGAATAGTATGTTCATTAATGTTAAGTTTAGGCCAGTATGGCTTTTAGTACTCGTAAAGGGCCAGCATGTAGCCAATGACTGCAGTGAAACTAATCATGTATACGCCTCCTGTAAACTGACTGTTTCCACATTATTTCGATAAAAAGTCGTTCATACGATCAATAAACTAAGCAAACAACTAGCTAACTACGTAGTTTCCTTATGATTTATATGGCCATTAGTAAATTTCTTGTCCACTGTGGAGGTAGGATTGTTTGTAATAAGCTAAGTACAGATGCTTCAGCTTCCGTAACTTCTGGACTGTCTTTTCTGTATTCGGAAGTGCTATCAGCTGTTATTAAGGTAAGGTAGTCAGCAATTCGTATATTCATTGAAAAATTTTCGTCAAGACTGTGCAAATAAAGACGCTGAGAAAGTTAGGTCACCAGCAGAGGGGAGGAAAAAAACACATTAAACATTTCTCTTTCCACCTTCTGTTGCCAACTCGTCGTTTCCCGGATTCTCCGGAAATGCAGGCTCTGTTATTTCAACTTCTGAATACGTTTCCCGTAGAATACGACGCTTCCTGGATATTATGGTCCTCTCGCTGTCCAGACGCTTAGTCATTATACTTTCACCAGGAAGGAGTAGCAAATCATAAAATATGTACTGCAGCACACATTTTGTGCTCTCTGTAAATTTCGAACATAAAAAGTTGGATTGCAGAAGTAATTTACAAATAAAATTTAAATGGACCTGGAATGTCTGAGAGCGTCGCTTGAACAGCTTCTAAGAATATAGAAATTCGTACCTAAAGTGCATGTAAAGAAAATTAAACCGGCGTAATACTATAATAAATGTATAATTTTCACTTTATCTGTAAGCGTACAGCGTCGTTCTATCATGCCCTGTTTCCATTGTATGAAGTGTTTAATGATGTTTGTTAACTCTTCTGGTTATCACTATCACCTGACTATCACCAACGAATATTGTGAGACGTGATGCGACGTCACGTGGTCAGTTTGTAGCTATCGATAACAGCTCTGGTATTAAGTGGTTAGTTCTGAAACTACTGCGAACTTTGTAAATGGAATTTGCAACTACTGCCAAGAATAAAAAATGTGTTTGCGTTGCGTGGGAGAGAGAGGTTGAGTTACATTGTGTCGGAACACAGTGATCGTCTTGTAAACTAAATTTTCTTATTTTTGTATTTTTGATTCTCTGGTAATACAAATGATATCACTCCCGATTTCAACTTCTTAGTCAAGTCATTATCGTATGGTCTGTTTGAAATGAAAGCAAGAGGAAGGATGGTATAATATACTGCCTGACAAAAGCAGTGAAGTAACTAGAAGACCTGGTTGGATGTAAATGTAATTGCGTACGTCTACACAACATTGGCGCGTACGTAAATAATTGGAGTTGCAGTGATTCTTCAGTTTTTCCCGGCGTATTTGTTGCTCGAACAGTCCACGGGTATACTGCCGGTTCACAGTGTCCCACGGGCACAATATTTCGGCGATCAGACATGTCGCCATCGTCAGGTGCGCTGACGAACTGAGCTCCTGAGGGCGGACGGCCGATTTAAATCCCCTCCCCCCACGGGCCGCTCTCTCCGCCGTCCGCGCCCGCGTCCGCCCGCCGGCGGTCGCGAAGACGTGGGCGTCGGAATCTGTCGTAGCGTCGACGTAGCAAGCTAGCAAAAGTAAACCAAATAACAAAAAAGTACAGTGTGTCCCAATCAAACCTTCCCGATTTCTCGGGCTCAGGAGTGAGAAACCACGTAGATACGACAATGAAAAACGCACCACATTGTAGAGCATCTCAAAGAATTTATATTCCCGCGGCAGAGATGCCAAGTATCGTCGCCAGAGTGCAACATGGTCACATGAAGTGAAAATGGCGACTCCACAGCAGTGTACGCAAGCAGTAGTGTGGTTTTGCAGAAACAAAATCGCCGATTACTGAGCAAATAAATTATCGTCGTGTGTATGAATGTGATCCACCTGATTTGAGAACAATTAAGGAATGGTATAGGAAGTTTCTGGCAACAGGAAGTGTTCTGAAACATTCTGGCGGTGCACGTTACGGAATTTCAGCTGAGACAGTGGAGCACATCAGACAAACGTTTCTCAGAAGCCCACGTATGTCTATTCGTCAAGCATCTAGGCAACTTGATGTACCTCAATCAACATTGCATCCTTTAGTTCACCAGCGTCTTCGTATGTGTGCTTACAAAGTACAAATTCTGCAACATCTGACGCCGAAAGACAAACCACGCCTACAACAGTTTGCTGCAGATATGCTGCAGTGTACTGATATGGATGCCAGCTTCCTGGAAAGATGTTTATTCTCAGATGAGGCAACCTTTAATCTGTCAGGAAGGGTTAGTAGGCATAATGTTCGGATTTGGGGTTAGCAAAATCCGCACTTTGTCACTGAATATTTTCGTCGTAGCCCTAAACTAAATGTCTGGTGTGGGCTAATGCAATACAGGATTCTTGGACCGTTCTTCTTTGCGGAACAAACAGTGAATGCGTCAGTGTATCTAGACCTGTTGGAGCAGTTTGTGTACCCTCAGATACAAGACTTGCAACCCAACATCATTTTTCAACAAGATGGAGCTCCGCCGCACCGGTAAACGGCTGTTCGCAGTTCCTGGGTAGGAAATTTCCCAATCGTTGGATCGGACGCGGAGGATACATTGCCTGACCACAACGTTCTCCCGACATTACGCCGCTTGATTTCTTCATGTGGGGATTTGAGAAGGACCTCGTGTATGTGGTTAAAGTGGACGATATTCCTATGCTCCGACATCGTATCACTAATGCGATAGCAACAATAACACAGGAAATGTTACAAAGAACTTGGCAAGAAATTGACTATAGACTCGATATTCTTCGTGCTACAAATGGTTTTTTTCCTGCGTCTTTGAAATCAGGGACGTTTGAGTGGGACCCCTGTAATTCGAAAAATCCTTTGTTACGGGAATCACGTTGTTAACTAAACAACTGAAGCAGGTGCTTTTCAAAATAGAAAAAGTTTCGAGCTCTTCAATTCTACCCAAGTGGCATCCTGTAGAAACAAGCTGACAATTATCAGTAAGTTGTTCTATGCTTCTTCCTGTATGTCCAGTTTTTAGAAAAATAAGAATCAAAAGCTGTTTTGTGTTATACAAGTCTCACTTTCAGTATTTATTAGGTATTACTCTTTCCTTACGCCGTATTTCATGTCGAAGTTGACTGCCCGTACGGGCGACTATTCGCGTTTTATTCTCAGGCAAAGTAGGAGGAATCTGTTCAGACATCGTTGCTTTTTAATGTGATACAAAGAATTTCTTTTTTGTATTTTGCGTTTGTCCCTTACACTGCTCATGCACTTGTTAATTATGACCTTATGCAAGTTAATGACATTCTTTGCTTTATAAACGTTATTCACCTCTACTCGTTTCAGTATGTCACGTTCATTATTGTATACTTCCTGATATAGAGGTAGATTGTGTAATCTGTAAGTCATAGACCAGAAGCACAGCCACTTATATTGAAGGGGAAGCACGACTTCTGATTGTTGATGGCATCTAAACAGTTCGGTTTACGGTTGTCAGCGAAACTGTTTATTACCCTATTTGCACGTATTAATATCTAAGAAATTAACGTTGTTATACTCTTTCTCTGTAAAAACGACATGTCGAAGGGTAACAAGCGAGATAGGGCATCTGCCGCGCACCCCTCCTAATTCACTTAGAGACGTACATTATTTAGAGGCACAGCCACACTCAAAAATGACGTCAGCAGATATACGACTAGTACTGTATTTAGGTTGATACCTATTTTTGCTAGTAACTGAATCAAATGTCGCATCCTGGATGCTACTGTCACACAATGTTAAACATCTTATAGCTCCAGTTATACTGTATCCTATTCTATGCTTCCTTGGGGAAATGTACGCTCTTGCAAATGGGAATGTTATGTGGCTTATCCGTCACTACATCACGAAGGAAAGTGTTACAATATTAATCCATTAAATTTCGGGCATGCAGCCGCGCAAATAAAATTTCTTCTACTGATATTTCGGCCGCGTATCGTCCGGCCATCTTCAGAGCGAGTCACAAGACTGATGACAAGGTGCCAAGCGCGGCCTTATATGCTCCACCGCGGCGGGTCACAGATGCTGCGCCGCCTGTGGCGAAAGCGTACGGACGTTCGATGTGCTTATCGATGTTTGATCGGCGGCGATGACACGGTGACGACTTCTCTGCAATTTAATTAGTCCAAGAGCCGGATTCCATGCTTTGTCCAAATTGAAACCTTTATCTCTGTTTATTAAATTGTTGGCTAATCGAATTTCTATTTCGAGGACAAGGCACTGAACTCAGCATGTTTTAAACCCACGGTCTTCTGGAGGTACGTGGACGACACATTCGTGGTATGGCCCCATGGTATGGATGAATTACATCGATTTCTTCAGCATTTGAATTCTATCCATGCTAGCATTAAATTTACCATGGAAATAGAAAAAGACGGGTGCCTCCCCTTTCTGGATGTTGTCGTTCGCCGTAAAAGTGATGGCACATTAGGACATGCCGTACATCGGAAACCAACGCATACAAATCTATACCTTCATGCCAGTAGCTGCCATCACCCTTCTCAGAGCATGGGTGTCCTTAAGACCTTAGTGCATCGGGCGCACTGTGTATCCGATGAAGACAATTTACAAGGAGAGCTAACATACCTCAAGAGTATTTTTAAATCGAATGGATATTCTCCGCAACAAATTCGTAGAGCACTCGATGTAAAACCTAAAAAGAAGGTATACGATGCGGAAGAAGATAGTAATTTCTTCAGATCTAGGGCGTTTCTGCCTTATGTGGGTGCTCTTTCTTCAAAGATAGGCCGTATTCTAGAAAAACACAGTGTTAAGGTGATCTTCCGGCCCCCCACGAAGATTGCGGCTTTACTCGGCTCTGTAAAGGACGATTTATTGCTTCGTAAGGCGGGTGTGTACCAGATTCCTTGCGGAAATTGTGAGCAGTCATACATAGGTCAAACAACACGCACCGTTCATGAAAGGTGTGTGGAGCACCGAAGATACACACGCCTATTACAACCAGACAAGTCAGCTGTGGCCGAACATTGTATTGATACGGGTCATTCGATGAATTACAGTGATGTGAAGATTTTAACATCCACCTCTTCTTTTTGGGATTCTGTATTCAAGGAAGCCATAGAAATTCGATTAGCCAACAATTTAATAAACAGAGATAAAGGTTTCAATTTGGACAAAGCATGGAATCCGGCTCTTGGACTAATTAAATTGCAGAGAAGTCGTCACCGTGTCATCGCCGCCGATCAAACATCGATAAGCACATCGAACGTCCGTACGCTTTCGCCACAGGCGGCGCAGCATCTGTGACCCGCCGCGGTGGAGCATATAAGGCCGCGCTTGGCACCTTGTCATCAGTCTTGTGACTCGCTCTGAAGATGGCCGGACGATACGCGGCCGAAATATCAGTAGAAGAAATTTTATTTGCGCGGCTGCATGCCCGAAATTTAATGGATTATTCATTACGCCGCGAGAAGTTGAAAATGTTACAATATTATCTGCTATCGTTATGTTGAGTCTATATCGAGAAACAGAAGGCAAAGGAGAGAAAAGTCTCTTCACGTAAATCTGTCGCATTTAATCAGCAACGTGAAAATAGCACATCTGTGATGGATCAAGACGCGCGACATCTGCTGGCCGATCAGGAGAAAACTGTAACCGTTCTACGGGTGATTATCATTTCGCTCAAGTTCTTGAATCGAACAGGAAACGCGCTGAGAGTTCATGAAACTATCACTGGAAACCTCATGACACTTCTCGACGAGAGGAAGACCGCGATGTACCAGGAATGAACGTCTAGTTGAAGCGCCTCAACAAGTGGTTGGCGCCATCAAAACAGAGCGAAACAATTGAAATTACGACTCGCTCGAGACTTTCACTGCAAATAAAAAACTCTGTGTTTGCCGGAATTATGGTAGATTCAGTGTCGGGCGTGGTTGGCCGGGAGCAGTTAAGTCTTTCTGTACAGTGCGTCCTCCCCGAGGTGCTGGAAGTAAAAGAACGTTGCCCCATACGTCAAGTAGTGTTCATCATTTCCAGTAGATATGATTTGTATTTTATACAGTGTTTGAATATTAGAAAAAGCTACAGAGATTTCCTTTCTTACCCTCCCAGTACTTTTTTAAAATTTCCAACATTTTTTTATTTAACATACTACGTTTTCTTTCATTTAATTTTCTCTGTAACTCGTAATTATTACTTTAAATTTTTTAGTGCTAAAAACAATACTTGCTTGTAATGTGGAACAGTTTTTGTTATTACACGGAAAATTGTTCAATTTACAACCATTTTTTTAAACTGACTAATGAAAAAACATCGCAACACCAGAAAGAGTTGTGCGACGTTAACGAAAGTTGATAGACGTGTCTCTACACCTGAAAGATGATGTCTAATAAACTTTTGGGCCAATCGCATAAGAGTGATGCTAGTAGCACCACTATGAGGATGCAAATCTAGTTTGTTCTAATAAACGCTGGAACGGTCGTGAGCATTAGTTACCTTCGAGATTGGACGTGGTGAGTTGATGTTAGGCAAGAATGTCTTCAATGAGACAAGAACGCCATTATCAACACCTCACTGAGTTTGGATGAGGTGGTGTAATAGGGTTACGAGAAGCTGGATGTTTCTTCTGCGACATGTACGATCGCTAAATAACCGGGCTCCAGATGGTCACGTGACACTAACGAGAGGAGAGACCTTCGTGTTCGGCGTCTGGCTCTGGCGCATCATACTGCATCTGCAGCAGCAATGTGAGCAGCAGTTGGCACCACAGTGGCACAATGAAGTGTTACAAATCGGTTACAACAAGGACAGCTCCAAGCCACGCGCCCTGTAGTGTGAATTCCACCGACCTCAAACCACCGCCATTTGCAACTTCAGTGGTGTGGTGAACGGCAGGGTTGAGGTCTGTTGTGGTTTCTTATGACAGTTGAGTCAGCATTGCTGCCAGTGATGGCTGTGTGATGGGTGGACAGAGGTCGGTTGAGGACCTGCAGCCAATCTCTCTGTGTGCTAGACACCCTGGACCTACACGTGGAGTTATGGTCTGGGGTGCGATTTCGTATGACAGCAGTAGCACTCAGGTTGTTGACCCATGCACTCTGACTGCAAATTTGTGCATCAGTTTGGTGATTCGACCTGTTGTGCTCTCATTTATGCACAGTATTCGAGGGGTGTTTTCCAGCTGGATAACGCTTTCCCACATACCTCTGTTGTGACCCAGGATGCTCTATAGGAATGTTGCCTTGACCAGCTCGATCACCAAATCTGTCTCCAGTGAAGCACATATGGGACACCATCGGACGACAACTCCTGCGTCATCCACAAACAGCAGTAAACGATCCCATATTGTCCGACCAAGTGCAACAGGCATGTCATCTAGTGCTTCAACAACACAATGCATGTTCGTTTGCAAGACTGCTTTCAACATTCTGGCGGTTACACAACTTATTAATGTACCAGCGTTTCACATTTGCAATGACTTATCTCGCGCTTCCATTAACATGTGATCTTGCAATGTCAGTCAGTTAAATATGTTACCTAGACAAATGTATTCCCGAAATTTCATTACTCTACACTAGTTATTCTTTCCTGTTGCGAATTTTTCCCGCCAATGTATTACTCAACAGCTTTTTAAATATGCAATAAACGAAATGAAAAATGCTACAAATATTCTTAAGATGATATTCCCGGGGAACCTTGAAATTTTTCCAGTACCACTATTCGTTACTGAAATCCATTGGTTCAAAGTTACCGTGCTTACGCACGTAAATTATAGAGCCACAAATGTAGTTTTAACTAACATAGTGAGCCGGCCAGAGTGGCCGAGCGGTTGTAGGCGCTTCAGTCTGGAACCGCGCACCCGCTACGATCGCGGGTATGGATGTGTGTGATGTCCTTAGGTTAGTTAGGTTTAAGTAGTTCTAAGTTCTAGGGGACTGATGACCTCAGATGTTAAGTCCCATAGTGCTCAGAGCCATTTAAACCATTTGAACTAACATAGTGAACACATGGCAGAGGGTCTCGGTCATTGCAAGGGTAAGTCACCATTTTTTCGACAGTAAAACTTTGTGCCGTTCTGTCTCTGTATAATAGGCACTTCACGCCTATACAGGCTGTCTTGACCTGCAAATTATATGACAGTGCCATTTGACGGCGCACAAGTTCCTTGCAAAATTTATTTTGTCGTGCGAAATGCTTTGTACTTACGAATCAAACTCTGCATTTTTTTAATGTAGGTGTAGTCTAAAAATGCTTGGCATTTTTATGTAACGTAGTGTAAAGTGAACTTGCATTGGATAGGAGATTGTTTTCTTTTAACCTTATATTATGCCTACGTATTGTTGTTTATATGTGTCAAAGTATATAAATGTGTCGAAGTATACAAATAAACTATCAAAACTTTACTGACCTACAGAATTCGTTTTATATAACCAGCACACCCTGACGCACAGGGAAAAGAATTGAACGAACTGAAAAATGCTCTTGTTGGAGCGCAAAAATGGCGAATATGCTCCTCTTTAGCACGGGGGGATATTTTGTAAGGAAAGGTAAAGGTAAAATAAAAACAGCAAAAAAAAGTCACCCTCTACGAAATTCAACCTTCCAATAAAGAGTTCAAAATATTTATAAATGCCCTGAGAAATGATAACAGTTTTGACAAAAACTGATGTGAAACTGTAATTTTTACAAACAATATACGCATAAAAGCTGAACATGTCACAGGTGCGCAATGTAATGTCGTAACCAGAAGAAAAAGAAACGAAGAAGGTGCCACAATGTCAAATTCAGTGATAAAAAGTTACTTATCTATAATACAGGCAGAGTAAATGTTGTGGGAGAAGCCAGTACCTTCTGTAAGATTGGGAATAGGCTGGAAAATGTGAAGTTTTTGGTGGTGGAGTCTGATTTTCAGATAATTTTGGGACGAGAAACGTGTTCAAAACTGAATCTGATAAAAAGAATATAACAGATAAGAGTAAGCGTGCTAGGAGTCTACATTCCAGATGCATTATATTTTTCACGCTTGGGATGTGTAAAAGATTTCGTGTACGACATAGATCTGTACCAAATACGAGATGAACTTGAGATAATTGTTGAAATTGGAGTAATCAAACCTGTGAAAGATGCTGTGCCTGCTGCTTCACGTATGATAGTCATATACGAGATAAGAAACTTCGTATATGCTTGGATCCAAGAGAACTAAATGTAATTACTCTTGGACGACACTATCCAATAAAAACACTGGCAGAAATTAGTAGGATAGTGAGAGGAGCGAAATATTTGATACTTTTAGACTGTGCAAAAGGACTCTGGCAAATCAGTGGCAGAAAGAACTAAATACTTAACATTTTGCACACAGTGAGCAGGTTGAGTTGCACATGATTACCAATTGGCTTAGCTTATGTCCCAGAGGTTTTCCAACAAGTCATATCTAGAGTCCTAAATGGTCAAGAATGTAGCATGTTTTATAGACGATAGTTTGATTAATGCAGAAACATATAAACACTTAATGAAGTAACAAAACAAGTTATACAGAGACTGAAAAATCTGGGCATTAAACTAAGTAAAGACAATGTGAATTTGGTGTGAAGGAAACAAAATTCATATGACACGTTTTCGCAGAGGATGGACTTCATTCTGGTAAAGTAAGTGTCATTAACAACTTCAAACTGTACAAAATAAATAGTAGCACCAACATCTATTAGGTATGGTGTATTACTTACCTAAATACGTACTAAATTCTTATGTAGTGATAGACCTGTTGCAGTAGTTGCTAAGGAAAGAAACTGAGTGGAAATGGGATTTGGCAAAACAGCAAGCATTTACCAAAATAAAAGCATGTCTCACAATACCGCCAGTGCTTCATTGTTATAGTGAAGCTGTGAATTTATCTGCTGATGCCAGTCAAAGAGCCATAGGAACTCTCCTGTTGCAGGGTAAACAGCCAGCCGCATATGCTACAAAGTCATTGTCACAAGCACAACACTTATCTCCACAAACAGAAAAGTGGGCCATGGCAATTAAATACGCAGTCAAGAAATTTCATGACTGTATTAATGGCAAGAGTTGATAACTGAAACTGAATACAGACCACTGGAGACAAATTTTAAAAAATTATTCGAAGGTGTACCTGCAAGACTAAAACGCATAATTTTTGAAATTTTGTTTCTCCTAAGGTAATTTATACCGAAGGGTCATATATACCGATATCAGACATCATAATTGGAGACTGCAAGAACACAGAAGCTAAAGCAGAAGTGGAAGAACTAGATGTATTGACGGTTTTACCTATCAGTGAAGAATTCCTGACTTAACTGAAGGAAGCTACACAAGAACTGTCATTTTTGGACCTTTAAAGAAATTATTAACTATGCTGAAGCAGTTTTCTTCAAATGCCAAAAGATAATTACGTTATCAAATTTAATTCAAATGAAAATGAAATGGATCCATGAAGGACACCTTGACATAGAAAGTTGTTGCAGGAGAGCTAGAAAATATGATACTCGAGAAATATGACACAACACATCAAGAATTATGTATCAACATGAAACATATGTCACCTGTATTCAAGAAAAGAAACGCATGAGTCCATTGCAGTGAAATCAATGCCAAGTTATCCAGGACAAATAATTTCTGCAGATTTATTTTATTTGGGAAAACAAGAAAATTTATTGATAGTGGACAGTTACTCTGACTTGTCTGAATTTTATTACATGCCAAACAGTACCACTAAAAAAGTTTTGAAAAAATTAGGTAACTAGATCAGTTTGTTTGGAATACCTGAGGCGCCGGCCGGATTGGCTGAGCGGTTCTAGGCGCTACAGTCTGGAACGGCGCGACCGCTACGGTCGCAGGTTCGAATCCTGTCTCGGGCATGGATGTGTGTGATGTCCTTAGGTTAGTTAGGTTTAAGTAGTTCTAAGTTCTAGGGGACTGATGACCACAGCAGTTAAGTCCCATAGTGCTCAGAGCCAATACCTGAGGCGCTGAAACCGGATAATGGACCAACCGTCAAAATGTTCAGTAGATAAAACAAACACTTCTCAGTTACCGAAACACGCAACAAGATATACACTTGGGGTCATGAACCAGAGATCATTTTCAAGAAAAACTAGAACATACACCAGAAACATTCCGTCCAGAGGCTATAATACCACAGCAACTTAGTCGAGAATTGGAAAATAAGGGATATTAGCAGAGATGTTACGTAAATATACAATATCTGAAAATTCTCGACTAGCACGTGACAAACCTTGAATATAGTTTGTCGTGGAAATTGAAAAGGAGGAGAAGTTTTAAGACCAGCAAAACCTCTGAGATCAGTAATGGTTAAAACAAATGATGGTAAACTATACAGACATAAACTCAACATGTTCAACCAAAGTAGCGGTCATCAAACCGGAACTAGTTGTCGTTTGCGAAGAGGTCCAGAGAACAATTTCACGACATAGAAACATTTATTATAAATTAAACACAGTAGAGTACATAAATACTGACATACATATATACATATATATATATACCTTATATCTCATTAAAATTGTAATACATTTTAAAAATATAATATTCTGAGCAGCATACTACGTTATGAAAAGCGTGATACGTTAAATCTTATTCCTTTTTCTTTTTTTTTTCAAATTACCAAGTGAGCAACACAATTACAACTGCTACAATATAAGCTTAGAAACCAACAATGACAAAATGATTTCACACAGATCTTCACATATATTATGGCTATTACACATTTACCTGTCCACCACTGAATTAGAAACATTAAGTATAAATACCTTCAGCTTCCTCAATAAATGTTTACACCTCCTCATCAAAACACACATATTACCTCGATTATATGCTACAGACAAAGATATTATTTCAGATTTCTGCGCCCATGCTAGTTCAGCATGAGCCAATTCTCTTATTAGATGCTGACTTTCAAGACAGTCTCTCACGTGGGAAATAGGTGTTGACTTGTTTCTTCATGGCAATGCGCATACTCCGCCTGGGCTGCCCCTCTTTACGTTCAGCCCACACATGATGAGGTAAGGTAAAAGCGTGGCGCGCCACAAAGCTAAGAAGTCCTTTGTGGTCCCACGGTTCCCTGCTCCTCCTCTCGAAGAACCCGGCACGTGCTTTGCGTGCATCTTGTTGTGCAGGGACCTGGCAGGAGGAGGGCGCTACCACGCTTTGAGATGTCCCCCGTAGTGGCTCTGATTCCATTGGGGGTGAATGTTCAGGCAGAGATGCTGGGAGCAGCGCAGATGGCTCGGACTCTGATTCCATTGGGGACGAATGTTCAGCTACTGAAGCTGGCAGCAGCGCAGATGGTTCAGCCACAAAAATTGGCTCCATGGGATGATCATGTGAGGAAGATGACCGCTCTGCAGATGGAGCCGCAGGCCTTGGTCGATTTTCAGCTGGTTCCTCTGTGGTGCAGTCCTGGACATGGGAGAATGGTTGGGCTGAACAGAGCTGCATGGGAGACTGCGGTGAGAGTGCTACGGCTGCCTCTTCTGACAATGCGGCTGACTGCATACCTGCTTCATTGAGATGAATTGGTAACACAAACTCCTGTGCCAGCGGGGCTGGCAGCTGGACAGCAGGTGTGCAAGCCTCAGCGCCCATTGGTGGTGGATCGTCTGGTAGCGAATGCATCGCTGGAGGATCTCCAGGCTGCATCTGCTCGATGTGTGGCTGGATGATGGAATTCTGCTGAAATTGCTGCTCCCCAAGCGGTGACGACTGCTCAGCTACCTGCTGCTTTTCCTCCTGGGCTCCTGCCACTTTCTTCTCGTCATCAGGAGTAAGATCAACCATTTCATATTCATTGTTGTCACTTCTGTGATGCTGTTTATTGCGAGTTGCTTCTCTGTCCACAGATTGCCCTCTGTCTACATTGATGTTTCCGAACTGTTGCGTGACAGAGTTCTGTGTGGCGTTCGAGACATGAAGCCCAAGGAATGAAGCCTTTTCCGTTTTAAAATTCTGAATATTGTCACTTAGCCGAGCCTGCCATTTCGACAAGAGTTTCAACAACCTGGTCTTCGGCAGTGCCTGAATCAATATATTGAAAAGGCACTCTTCCAGCATTGCACTGGAAACGGTACCGGGTCTCTCATTTATGAGGAGGAACTGACTTGCAAGCAAAGAGCTGTAAAGGGGTAAGGCTTGTACATATGCATTCTCAATCCGTTTCCAAGGTTTAGGGTATGAAGCTGTTGCTTGTTTTTTCCCATCTGAATCATCTACTGAATCATTAGAAACGTCTGACAAATGAGTATAGGTCGGACGTCGGATGGGTGAGCCTGGCCGTCCCTGCTTAGATGGCTGCACAGGGGTGTCGCCGTCGCCGTCGCCGTCGTCAGAATCGTCAAGCTCTGAATCTGAGTCTGTGTGGCTTGGTACATCTTGGTTGCCCTTGGGCATAGGCGGGTCAGTTGATCCCTCATATTCTGGACAGTTTTCTGAAACGTCACCGACCGCGTTATGAGACGCTGGGCGTGGCTGCACTGATCCCAAAGACTCATGGCTACCGTGTGCTCCATAAGGACCAAAAGATGAGGTGGAAGGAAAAGCATATGGCTGCCTCCCGTGAGCTGTTGTATTCTGAAAGGAGGGCTCCGCTTGTGGAGCAATGTTATCTGAGCTTGTGTCCACGGACATTTTTCGAGACACATACGCTGAGAGGTTGGCATCACCTCTCGGGATTGGCTCGTGGAATATGGAGATGGTGGCGCGGACTTCGCTGCTGGCAGGTGAGGCTCCTCCAGTGACGTCATTCAGAGGAGCGTGGCGCGCTTCCTCGTCCTCGATGGAGGGGAAACTGCTGACGGCCTTTGGTGGCTGCTGGCGCTGTGGCGAAGATGCCTGATCCAAGGCAGGAATTCCAAGTCCACTCAGGAGCTGGTACGCTCGATGGCAGCTTTTCTCCGATGTTGTTCCCATCGTCTGTGACAGCCACGGGTTGTGGATGCCCCTCCAGTTCAGCAAGAACATGTTGTCAGAGCAGATTTCCATCTACTAATGTATTGCTTCCAGCCCTCTAGCTTGGAATGCTCTCAGGTACCCTGAAAAGCAGAACATAAAATGTTTTTAATTTTTATAGTTTTTTCACAGATTTTATAACTACCAGTTGTATTATCAGTTCTGTTATATGTATCTCTTTCGCAATTTTCGTACAACAAAGTTTTATGAAATTTAGTCTAATCTGCTATTTGCATAGTACACAACTGTTGTAGCCTAGTTCGTACCAAACCTTGTTTCTACCCATTCTTTATTAATTCTAGGCGTGTGTTGGCTTTTAGCCATCAGTATTATTGATTTCCAATGGATACTTATATCATAAACGCCTGTTAGCAACTGATTTTCCTACACGTGGAGGTTGTGCATATTACCCAGCGTTACAGATTAGTTAACAGCACTGAAACAACTAATCAAAACAAAGGGCCTGGAGTAGACGACATTCCCTCACAGTAGCTGAGATCCTTCAGAGGGCCAACCAGTTCAGAACTATCTGCAAATACAAGCGAAATAACCCCACACTTGTAGATCAAATAAATAATTCAAACTCCAAAAAAAGCTGACTAACAATGAATGGCTGAAAAATAAAAGTAGGTATTATTTACAGATGCATAGAAAAACTAGTAGAAGCCAACCCCATGGAAGAACAGCTTGGGTTCCAAGGAATGTAGGAACACACACGGCTTGCCTTAAAAGATAAATCAAAGAAAACAAAGCTTATCTTCATAGCATCTGTAGATTAAAGAAAGTTTTTGGCAGTGTTGTCTCGAGACCATTCTTTGAAATTCTGAAAATAACGTGGATGAACTACAGTGTTTGTAAGGTTACTCACAACTTATATAGAAACCAAGATTGGAGCGATGAGAGTCGAAGGACACGAAATGGGCGCACTAGCTAACAAAGGAGTGTGACTGGATTTTCCCCTATGCCTGATATTATTTAATCTGTACACCGAGCAAGCAATAAAGAAGCCGAGAAGTAATTTAGAAATGTGATGAAAATTGCTGTTTGCCTATGGCACTGAAAACCGAGGTGGCAAAAAGTCATGGGATAGCGATATGCACATATATACACGACGGTAGTATAGCGTGCACAATGTATTAAAGGGAATTGCATTGGAGGAACTGTCATTTGTACTTAGGTGACTCACGTGCCAGGTTTCCGACGTCATTATGGCTCTACAACTGGAGTAACAGACATTGAAAGCAGCATGATAGTTGGAGCCGGATGCATGGGACATTCCATTTCAGAAGTCGTTATGGAATTCAATATTCCGAGAAACACAGTGTCAAGAATGTGCTGAAAATAGCAAATTTCAGGTATTATCTCTCACCACAGACAACGCAGTGGCCGACGGCCTTCACTTAACGACCGAGAGTAGCGGCGTCTTCGTAGAGTTGTCAGCTCTAACAGGCAAGCAACATATGTGAAATAACCGCAAAATCAATGTGGGATGTACGTCGAATATATCCGTTAGGACAGTGTGGCGAATTTCGCGTTAATTGGCTATAGCAGCAAAGTAACGATGCGATTGCCTTTGCTATCAGCACATCAACTGGAGCGCCTCTCCTCGGTTCGTAACCATCTTGGTTGGTCCCCAGACGACTTGAAAATCGTGGCCTCGACAGATGTGTACCGATTTCGGTTCGTAAGACTTGATACTAGGGTTCGAGTGTGACGCAGATCCCGCGAAGCCATGGTCCCAAGTTGCCAACAAGACACTGTGCAAGCTGTTGGTGGCTCCCCAAAGGTGTGGACTGTGTTTACAAGGAATGGACTGAGTCCTCTGGTCCAAATGAACCGATCTTAACCGCAAATGATTATGTTCGACTACCTGGAAACCATTTCAGCCATTCATGGACTTCATATTACCAAACAACAATCAGATTTTATGGATGGGTATTATAATGGTCACCTAATCGTAGACATTGCTATAATCGCACTATTTCACACCCATTTACGGAGCTTGTTAGTACTTGATGTTAGGTTGGCGCCATTAAAATGCATTGTGGTAATCGCTGCTGCTTGCTGGATCGCTGCTGTGTCTCGATGCTAATGCTGGCTCTAAATCCGGTTGTGTAGGGGTAAAAAGATGAGGTCCCGTGTTTTTGATGTGCTTTTGATGATAAATAATGAGCGAAACCAACTAATATTTAAACTTCAAATATTTATTACTCTGGTGGCCATCTTAATTCCACTGTCCACCAAAGACAATGACAACACAAAGTAGCACTTCTTTTATATATTCTTTGCAATGTTTATCCAACTCGAACAATAACACACATACACTTTACCAAAGTGACATTCAGCCTCCGCTAATTTGCATAAATAAGTAAATAACATGAATTATTAACAATTACATTTGTTTTCGTCTAAAATAAGAGTGTTTACGTGAATACTGAGTGAAAAAGGTCCTAGTGAACAAATAGGTTTCACTGGGTGATTTTTATTTAAGAAGATCCAAATTACGTAAGTTGGCCACTATTAATTATTTAAGATGAACTTAGTGTTTTTACATGATGACATTTGTTGTATCAGTGATCAAGTGATATTAACTTTTGTGTGGGTCAGCTATTCAGTATAATTTAATGGGTTGACTGTTTATGGAGACATGTTATGCAATCATTGTCAACATACACAATAACTTTTCTATAATCATAAATACTCGTTAAACTGGTTGAATTTGGAGGGTATCGCATACTTCGGTAAAGTAAAGCATTTAATAAGTTCCGTTACAGAATGCAACATGTCACTGGTCCCCAGTTGTTCGCGGCTGATTTGAAGAACATTCTGGACAATTCGAGCGAATGATTTGGCCACCCAAATCGCCCGACATGAATTCCATAGGACATTAATGGAACATAATCGAGAAGTCAGTTTGTGGACAAACTCCTGCTCCGGAAACACCTTCGCAATTATGGACGGCTGAAGGGGCAGCATGGTTCAGTATTTCTGCAGGGGACTTCCATCGACTTGTCGAGTCCGTGCCATATCAAACTGCGGCACTACACTGGGGAAAAGGGCGTCCGACAAGATAGTAGGGGGTAAGAGGAAATACTGTGATACGAGGCTTGTTAATGTTTGGGATGGAATACAAAAAAATCCATAATTGTACTACACAAGGTAATTTCGTGATTATATTACAAATTTTCTGGCACGATGGAGAAACATATCAATTTAATGCAAGAAACACTGGTCTGTAAACGACGGAGCTATAAGCGGAGTTATAAGCGAAAATGGTTCCAGTACCTCTTACAGTGGACTATACCTACCAGTACTGTTGCTGCTAAGATTTTAGGGTAGGCAAGTTTCAGAGGAGGAAGTACCGATTAAAAGACGAAAGATATGTCCAGTAAATATGATCTCTAAAATTCATACCTAAAGACTGATGAGCACTTGCACATTTTCGGTGCCATAAAAGACGTCTCTTCTACTGGTAGCTCTTTGCTTTTCATACTTTTGGAGGATTTAGTGTGGTCCAAAATAAGAAAAAGTCCAGTAAACGACCTTACTACACCCTATTACAGGTACGAAATAAGCTTCAAATAAAGTTTGGAGACTTATTGCAGCTGAGCGTTCAACTACCATGCTCAGGCAAGTGTCCTTGTAATATTTCGCTGATATCAGCATCAGCACTTCCTTATCTGCAAGACCACTCCAGGAATCATGACATTCTGCCATCTGCCAAGGTCAAGGCGGCGAGGGGAGGGGAACAGAGGGGAGGGGAGGGGAGTGCCCTATCGCCTCTCCCCCTCTGCATTCCTGTTATTTGCAAGAAGCATAAGTTTTTCTGCCTGTATGCAGTTTTCATTATCTACCTGTAAACTATGTGGAGATCATTAACACTGACTCCAACACTGACAACATGGAGTATTACACAGAAGTGCTATATTAAAGCAAAGGAAACATATTTCTTTCAATTCAGGACATTGTTCTTCAGGATACCATCAGATATAGATACAGCCGAATTAGGACTGGCACCCACAAACAATGTTATCCCACAAGTCCTAAGAAGAAGAGTAAGTATATTGCACAGACTTAAACCATTCTCCACTACAGAAATTACGTCTTTTAAGTTCAGTTACTGTGGTGCATGTACGAAAAAGAAAATTAGAAATGGAAGAGATCGAATCCGAAAAACGAAAACTGGAGTATTTGGAGAAGACAACTGTCATGAAGAAAGAATATAAACTGCAATTGGTAAAAGCGAAAGCTACTGAAGACTTGCAGGTAAGGCTTAGATATTGTTTTTAACACAGTGTATGGCGAAATCTGGCAACGGATGAGGAATATAAAAATCAGCATTTTACTGTTAATAGCACTGGTAACTGGCCATATGTTGGAGTCCTGGCCGAAAATGATGGACTGGAGCATGTTTACTGCATTAAAGAACACGCGAGAAATCTTTTTATAAAGCTCCTAAATGTGTATCTAAATTTGCCAGACTGGATATTGCGCACCTGGCAACAGAAAAACCATTTTCAAAGCTTAAAACCAATGGAATAACGACATTTAATGGCGACTCGTTAGCAAAAGTTGTAAAAATGAAGTTGTACACAGAAATTCCATAAGATTATGCAGCAGAAGAGGTGGTCGCGTACGCCCAGGAATATGTGGAGTGCTATAACAATAGTGCTCTGCAGGAAATAAGAGGTAAAATTAAAATCCCGAATGCTCTCGACTAGGACTACTGGAATGAACAGAGCTAATTGTCAAAGCCATAAAAGAGGTAGTTTACAGCAAAAGCTTAGATATATATTGGAATTCAAGAACATACCTCCTACGTACCAGTCAAATTACTGGCTGGTCAAAGGATTAGAATAGTCCAATGTAGACTTAAATTATAAGTTAAAAATTAAGCTGTATGTTATTAAAACTACACCAAATAAAAGTATAGAGTGAGGTTTTGTGTGAATGTTCACGCAGGAATGAGTAAAGTTTCAGAATATATTATGCTTTTTTATTCGCTACCCAGGAAAAATCCTAAAAAGTCTCCCAATTACAGTTATCTATGTGTATGGCATGCGGGTAGTTGCATGACCTTGAAAAGTAGGTGAAGTTAGATAGATAAAAGTGTAGCGACACCCTATAAAACTTCGAGGGTCTACATTTCCGGTTTTCTTTTCTGTCCCTCATGCAACACACATGACACCTTGGGATACATTAAACAATAAATCTGCTAGGGATGCCTGTTTAACGTAGATGACTTGCAATTGTAGAGAAAAACCTACGAGTACAAAGTACATTTATGTGTTAAACGATAAGCCCAGGAGTAAGCAAAGTTATTGTGAGAATGGGGAATTTTTATGTTTTCCTTGGCTAAAGAACATGGTACTACCAGGCTAGAGACCGCTACATAATGGATCGTGTGTTTGATCCCTGTGCAAGACTGTGTAGGCATGTACGCAGCGATTTGTACCTTTTTTTCAGCTACGCTGTTATGGAATATAATTACGTCACTTCGTCAATTATTGGCTATGCCTCACCGATACTGCTCCTGTAATCGCTTTATTCCATCTCCATTTTCCATGTATTACACCATCAATATATTCTTCTCTGCACTGCCATACTGTCCCACTGCAATGTTGAGGTAACATACCTCATAATATTTACAGCCATTTTGTTAGGTTTTCCCTATTGGAAGTCCTAACATGAACGATGTGGTTGAGGGCTTGACATTAAGCATATATTTCAGCTGAGGCAGCATCATGACTTTGTAGGAACTCTTACCTAATTTTCGGTTGTGATTCACTAAATTTTAGAACACGATAACTTCCACATCTATGTATACATTATAAAGAATAACACTACTTTGATAGTTGTTGTGGTATTTGTTTAGTAATTATAACAATGGAAGCTGATCATACAATGTCTTGCGTTAGGCGTGTTTTGATGGATCGTTGTTCTTGCAAGGTGCACAAAATCGAATTTTCGTAGCGATTTTGATTATATTAGGATAAATGTGTGGTGGTGTAGTTGCTCACAGGTTTTTCTTTTCGCAAGCCATAGTTACTAGACATCCAACTGCACACAGTGAATACACTCTCTTCGTATTTTGGTCCCCTGCAATATGAAATCGATTTTTTCGTGCTGCTGACGTATTTATTTGAACATCGTCAGTAATTTTATAGGAAATATACGATCTATAAAGCTTTTTGGGAGACTTCTGACTGCCAACTGCTGTTATTATGCATAGCCTTTAGTTGGCCAGTATTATTTGTAATAATGGCAATAACTGGCAATGAATAACATCGTTTATATTATTTCTAGTGCACTATCTATATCCCTCCTAAAATGGTGCTTGAGAGCAATTTAAATAATGGAATGTATTCTTTGAGGACGTGTTGTTAATTACATCAAGAATATCCCCAATTATTTGCAGTCAGTCTGTCTATTTGCGTGATTAGCGTAGTATTTTTTAGCTAACACATATTTTTCTGCAGTTATGAGCTACTAAGGGCAGTTTTATGGTACTGAATTATTAGACCTAGCTTCTACAACGTCAGCATATATTAGACAGTGAAATCTGCCATTGGGGTACATACTTTAGAAATTTGAGCGTTCATTGGGTGCACTTTTGTAGACATGGAAATTAACCTGTGCTTTCTTTTACATTGAAGACATATGTGACGTCATATTAATGGAGTTTGCCTGCTTACGTATTCTGTAGACTTCCAGAATTTTTCAATACGTTAAATGTGGAAAATAATTAATTTGCGACTCTGTTGTGTTTTAGCACCGCAGGTTTTACTGCAAGCTGCTATCATTGCACATAGCCTTCAGCACGCGTGTGTCATTTGTAATAATAGCAATAACTGGCATTCAGTAGCATAGTTTCTATTGTATTTAGGGAATAATATGATGTTTTATCTTTGTCCCTCCTAAAATGGAGCATGAGAACAATCGAAATGAGGATATTTCTAATTTGAGGGTGTGTTGTGACTAGGCCTAATTAGTTTCGTTCAGACTGTCTATTTGCGTGCTTAGAGCAATAGTTTTTAGCTAAAGCGTATTTTTCCTGCAGTTATAGGCCTGGTCAGGTTAGTTTTACGACATCGAATTATTAGGCCTACATTCTCAAATGGCAACTATTATTAGGCGTTAAAATCTTGCATTGAGAGTAAATTACTTTTGAATTTAGGGACGAATATGTGTATATGTGGAAACTGACTCACACTTTCTTTTACGTTACAGACGTATTCTTACTGTAACGTGACATCTAATTAACTGATTTGAGTCTTAAGGCGTTCTTTCAGGTATTAACCTCAACTAAGTCCTGGATACTCGGTGCAGACATTGCACTTTTTGTGCTGCTAGACATATTTTGTAAACATTGACGAATATCGCAACATCTTAACTGTGGAAAATGAGTAGTTTATGACTCCGTTATGTTTTCTACTGTCGAGCCATCTGTCAGTAACAGTGAGAACTACTTATTGATGGTACAGCAACGAAGCAAGGACGACTTTAACAGCTGAACCATCTGTTGGGGTAGTCCAAAGATCGCACTACATTCATATTCTCAGTGCAGCATCTGCTGGTGACAAGAGGAATTGGGATGTGAAACAGGACTTGCTGTTACTTCACGTTTTCTGGGTCTGTAGGATAGTATTTAAGATAATACTCAAGGTCAACAAGTACGAATTCCTATCTTGTTATTTATATGTTACAAGCAAATGTTGGTTTTTAATTATTTATACAGAAATATGTTAGCTACTAGTTCAGTATTCCATGGCGAATGATTTATAGCTCCAAATCAATGTTACCAATGTCACTGGTGAGCCAGTCCTTAAACGAATTTTTGGAAGCCAGTAATGCAGGTCACAAATTTTTCAGCAATTCAGATACTTAACCATATTTGGCTTCAGAGTAGGGGCACCAGGGACAGGGGGTGCTTCATGAAAATAGCAGGAACGGAGGGGCGGGGGGGGGGGGGAGGACCCTTCCCTCTCCTCTCCTCCTCACCGCTTCCATTCCCTCCTCTTCCCTCCTTGACTTTGTCATGCGCCGGGATGTCATAATTGCTGGAATAGCATTGGAGACAATTAAGTGCAGATGCTGAAATCAGTGAAATATAACAAGCCTGAACGTGATATTTGAAAGCTCAACTGTAACATGACTCCAAAGGTCACTGTCTTGAAGGTTTTTTCGTAGAACTGTTCTGGCAGTGCACTACTACTCTTGTTCATCTTCGTTGCTGTGAAATACATCTCTTCTACTGAAAAAGTGGCCATAACTCATATGATATGAATTTTTAGGTCATATTTACTGCATGTTTTTGCTTGCTTTGGTCTATACTTCAACCTCTGAAAGTTGGCCACCCTACAATCCAAGCAACAACGGTATATGTATGTGTATTCCACTGACAAAGGTCTCAGAAGGATTTTCGCTTAAAAGTTCCACTTCGGTCGTTACCAGACTGGAGTCCCTTCCCTCAAATTGATACATTTACCCTTCTCTATCATCCTTGAAAGTTTTAACATCATCACGCAATCATCCTATCTATACTGGTGCAAATATAATTTTCATTCCGTCTTGAGAAAATCACTTGGAAATGTTCCGCATGTGTGGGTCATGCCTGCTAGTAAAGCAGAATATGATATACGGTGCCAACTAAACATCGCGTAACACCGCTGGCACCATTGTCTTGGCTGCCATATGTAGTACAATTCTGGGCGTTTCTTGTATTCCATCTCAAACAGGAACAAGCATTATATTCCGGTATTTCCTCTCTTTGCGAGTTCCCCAATATGTATAAGGAGAAATGCATCTCCCCATTTCAAAGAAGATATTGATTTCTTATTTCGGTATAATAATAAATTACGAATACTGGCCAAACAGAGAACTATTAGGGAACCAAGCGTACTGTCGCAGCGTAAAAAATAAAAAGGAAGGAATTTAGGGTTTACCATCCCATGAACGTACTGTCAGTGTGTAGGAGATGTTTACGTTTCGAGAAAACGTGATTTCTTCTCATGATGGGTACTAAACTCCGTGACGATGTCAACCATAAAATGGTGGCAACCAGCCATATTTACTTCCGTTTTTCCAATTTATTCTACCATTTCCTGTCCTGTGTCGCACTCATATTCAGAACTCGATGTAAACTGATTTTAGCTCAACAAAACTTTCATTTCTCTCTCTCTCTCTCTCTCTCTCCCTGCCTCTCATCGTAAAAAACGATGCTGACTAGGAGTAGAAGAAGAGTAATAATACGAGGGGACTTTAAAAAAGTAACATGTACATTATTACGGCAGGTCGAGTAACTTTTATTTAATTCTGCACTGCACTTCAAAGAGACACAAGTATGTCATACTAATTTTCAACATAATCCCTGTAGACAACGTTCTGCTAATCCTTCAGTTCTTCTTCGAGAGAAATACGCTTCTTGATCACAGAGACATTCGAGAACCGCTGTGTATGTAAACGACCGCCCACAAAAGTTCTTTCCCCCAGGTATTCTTTCGGCTTGCCTAAAACATGGAAATCGAACTGTGCAAGATATGGACTTCGTGATAAATACCAGTGGTGTGGCAGTGGTCAAATTGCTGGCATGCTCCGTACCTTGCCAGAATCTCACGACGAATCTGTGTGTAACTCACATGTTTTGTTCATAAAAATCGTACTGTCTCGCATACTTCTACTTTGGAGTACGTTTACAGCTGTCGCATCATTTTGCTGGCACACTGAGATGCACCTGTCATCCGTGCCGCGGCAAAACAATGTCTGCAGGAAACCTGGAACATGTACTCTAATCTGACAACGCACCAGTCCTATTGCGCAATGGTCTCGGCGTGGGACGACATGTGTAACTTACTTTCTGAAGTCCCTACGTAGTAACGCCAGTGGCGTTACGTCAGAATATAGGAGACTTCCGCCAATAGAGTTAGTCTCATGAACATTAATATTAAGTGTAACGACAATGTACTAAAAGGATGAATGGAAACAAGGGCGTAACAAGTGAAGGACAGTGTGGAGGGCAGCTGCCATCCCGGCCACAACCCCCTCTCTCACTCCCGCCCTTCTTTGGAGTTTATGATCTTTAAAAAGTGAACTCGCATCCTTTCTTGCTACAACAAACATATCAGTTCGGTTTCAGTGTGAAGGAAGTCAGAAAAAGTAATGGATATTAACAATCAGAGCTGCATCCTTCCTACTCCTACATCAGTGCTTACCATCCTTTACGAGACCCTTACCACTGAGTACATTCAGATATTAGCCAGAACACACTCCCCCCTTCTTTCTCCTCATCATCTACATTAGTGCCCCACTAAACATTAAAATGAAAAAGAATTTTATATGAAGACTTCTATTTTTAAAATGACCACACATAAATTTTTTTATGTTTTATTAAAAAAAAATTTATTTCTGAATAAAACATCAAAAAATTTATTTATCTGTGGTCATTTTAAAAATAGAAGTCTTTTGATGTTTTATTCCCCCCCATGAACCATGGACCTTGCCGTTGGTGGGGAGGCTTGCGTGCCTCAGCGATACAGATGCCGTACCGTAGGTGCAACCACAACGGAGGGGTATCTGTTGAGAGGCCAGACAAACATGTGGTTCCTGAAGAGGGGCAGCATCCTTTTCAGTAGTTGCAGGGGCAACAGTCTGGATGATTGACTGATCTGGCCTTGTAACATTAACCAAAACCGCCTTTCTGTGCTGGTACTGCGAACGGCTGAAAGCAAGGGGAAACTACAGCCGTAATTTTTCCCGAGGACATGCAGCTTTACTGTATGATTAAATGATGATGGCGTCCTCTTGGGTAAAATATTCCGGAGGTAAAATAGTCCCCCATTCGGATCTCCGGGTGGGGACTACTCAAGAGAACGTCATTATCAGGAGAAAGAAAACTGGCATTCTACGGATCGGAGTGTGGAATGTCAGATCCCTTAATCGGGCAGGTAGGTTAGAAAATTTAAAAAGGGAAATGGATAGGTTAAAGTTAGATATAGTGGGAATTAGTGAAGTTCGGTGGCAGGAGGAACAAGACTTTTGGTCAGGTGATTACAGGGTTATAAACACAAAATCAAATAGGGGTAATGCAGGAGTAGGTTTAATAATGAATAAAAAAATAGGAGTGCGGGTTAGGTACTACAAACAGCATAGTGAACGCATTATTGTGGCCAAGATAGACACAAAGCCCATGCCTACCACAGTAGTACAAGTTTATATGCCAACTAGCTCTGGAGATGATGAAGAAATAGATGAAATGTATGACGAGATAAAATAAATTATTCAGGTAGTAAAGGGAGACGAAAATTTAATAGTCATGGGTGACTGGAATTCGTCAGTAAGAAAAGGGAGAGAAGGAAACATAGTAGGTGAATATGGATTGGGGGGAAGGAATGAGAGAGGAAGCCGCCTTGTAGAATTTTGCACAGAGCATAACTTAATCATAGCTAACACTTGGTTCAAGAATCATAAAAGAAGGTTGTATACCTGGAAGAATCCTGGAGATACTAAAAGGTATCAGATAGACTATATAATGGTAAGACAGAGATTTAGGAACCAGGTTTTAAATTGTAAGGCATTTCCTGGGGCAGATGTGGATTCTGACCACAATCTATTGGTTATGAACTACAGATTGAAACTGAAGAAACTGCAAAAAGGTGGGAATTTAAGGAGATGGGACCTGGATAAACTGAATGAACCAGAGGTTGTAGAGAGTTTCCGGGAGAGCATAAGGGAACAATTGACAGGAATGGGGGAAAGAAATACAGTAGAAGAAGAATGGGTAGCTCTGAGGGATGAAGTAGTGAAGGCAGCAGACGGTCAAGTAGGTAAAAAGACGAGGGCTAATAAAAATCCTTGGGTAACAGAAGAAATATTGAATTTAATTGATGAAAGGAGAAAATATAAAAATGCAGTAAATGAAGCAGGCAAAAAGGAATACAAACGTCTCAAAAATGATATCGACAGGAAGTGCAAAATGGCTAAGCAGGGATGGCTAGAGGACAAATGTAAGGATGTAGAGGCTTGTCTAACTAGGGGTAAGATAGATACTACCTACAGGAAAATTAAAGAGACCATTGGAGAGAAGAGAACCACTTGTATGAATATCAAGAGCTCAGATGGCAACCCAGTTCTAAGCAAAGAAGGGAAGGCAGAAAGGTGGAAGGAGTATATAGAGGGTTTATACAAGGCCGATGTACTTGAGGACAATATTATGGAAATGGAAGAGGATGTAGATGAAGACGAAATGGGAGATAAGATACTGCGTGAAGAGTTTGACAGAGCACTGAAAGACCTGAGTCGAAACAAGGCCCCGGGAGTAGACAACATTCCATTAGAACTACTGATGGCCTCGGGAGAGCCAGTCATGACAAAACTCTACCATCTGGTGAGCACGATGTATGAGACAGGTGAAATACCCTCAGACTTCAAGAAGAATATAATAATTCCAATCCCAAAGAAAGCAGGTGTTGACAGATGTGAAAATTACCGAACTATCAGTTTAATAAGTCACAGCTGCAAAATACTAACGCGAATTCTTTACAGACGAATGGAAAAACTGGTAGAAGCCGACCTCGGGGAAGATCAGTTTGGATTCCGTAGAAATGTTGGAACACGTGAGGCAATACTGACCTTACGACTTATCTTAGAAGAAAGATTAAGAAAAGGCAAACCTACGTTTCTAGCATTT
Organism: Schistocerca piceifrons; assembly: GCF_021461385.2. Lineage (NCBI taxonomy): Eukaryota > Metazoa > Arthropoda > Insecta > Orthoptera > Acrididae > Schistocerca > Schistocerca piceifrons. Next base: position 496,321,976 of record NC_060139.1, on the reverse strand, counting down.
GTAGACTTAGAGAAAGCTTTTGACAATGTTGACTGGAATACTCTCTTTCAAATTCTGAAGGTGGCAGGGGTAAAATACAGGGAGCGAAAGGTTATTTACAATTTGTACAGAAACCAGATGGCAGTTATAAGAGTCGAGGGGCAAGAAAGGGAAGCAGTGGTAGGGAAAGGAGTGAGACAGGGTTGTAGCCTTTCCCCGATGTTATTCAATCTGTATATTGAGCAAGCAGTAAAGGAAACAAAAGAAAAATTCGGAGTAGGTATTAAAATTCATGGAGAAGAAGTAAAAACTTTGAGGTTCGCCGAAGACATTGTAATTCTGTCAGAGACAGCAAAGGACTTGGAAGAGCAGTTTAACGGAATGGACAGTGTCTTGAAAGGAGGGTATAAGATGAACATCAGCAAGAGCAAAACGAGGTTAATGGAATGTAGTCGAATTAAGTCGGGTGATGCTGAGGGAATTAGATTAGGAAATGAGACACTTAAAGTAGTAAAGGAGTTTTGCTATTTAGGGAGTAAAATAACCGATGATGGTCGAAGTAGAGGGGATGTAAAATGTAGACTGGCAATGGCAAGGAATGCGTTTCTCAAGAAGAGAAATTTGTTAACATCGAGTATAGATTTAAGTGTCAGGAAGTCGTTTCTGAAAGTATTTGTATGGAGTGTAGCCATGTATGGAAGTGAAACATGGACGATAACTAGTTTGGACAAGAAGAGAATAGAAGCTTTCGAAATGTGGTGCTACAGAAGAATGCTGAAGATTAGATGGGTAGATCACATAACTAATGAGGAGGTATTGAATAGGATTGGGGAGAAGAGAAGTTTGTGGCACAACTTGACCAGAAGAAGGGATCGGTTGGTAGGACATGTTTTTAGGCATCGAGGGATCACAAATTTAGCATTGGAGGGCAGCGTGGAGAGTAAAAATCGTAGAGGGAGACCAAGAGATGAATACACTAAGCAGATTCAGAAGGATGTAGGTTGCAGTAGGTACTGGGAGATGAAGAAGCTTGCACAGGATAGAGTAGCATGGAGAGCTGCATCAAACCAGTCTCAGGACTGAAGACCACAACAACAACACGATGTTTTATTAAACCACAAACTAATGAGTAAATGAGACAGCTGGTTCTGTTTGTTTCCAATTGCTTTTTCTCATACTGTATGTTAAAGAAATTCTCAATGCATTGCGAGTGCTGCTGTCAGCAATGGTTCCCACCCTGAGCGTTTTTACCGCCTGAGGGGTAAATGAAATTTTCTGAGGGGTGAAAACGAAAAGTTCAATAGTGTTTTGCTCACGAAACTAAATTATTTTTGAAAGATCATTACTGTTAACACTATCTCGTAAGGTGAAAACACTGGTAGCGTAAGTTACCAATGATTACATTTTTTGGAATACGAGTATTAGCATAAATGTGTGACAATATCTTGATTACAGCTTGTGAAGCGAATGTATAGACAACATCTTCCTCACGTAGTCCACCCGCTACACACATACTTTGCACATTGTACCTTGCTTCTATGACTGTAAAATTGAGGCATGTGCATCATATTCCCTTAAATACTTATGAAAATGCCTTATCCTTCTCTTTGCTGTAAGTGATTCTCGCTATAGAACACAAATTGCTTCATCATTCACTTTGCTACAATAAACGAACTGATTGATGCCGGCCGGTGTGGCTGAGTGGTTCTAGGCGCTTCAGACTGGTACCGCGCTACCGCTACGGTCGCAGGTTCGAATCCTGCCTCGGGCATGGATGTGTGTGATGTCCTCAGGTTAGTTAGGTTTAAGTTCTAGGGGACTGATGACCTCAGATGTTAAGTCCCATAGTTCTCAGTGCCACTTGATTTTTGAACTGATTGACAGCACAACAAGACAGTAAACCATGTGCTGGCTACCACACTGCTTTAGGACCAACACTGTATTATTATTATCGTCATTAGTGTCAGTCGTCAGACATAACTGCTAATCTGAAGTCTTCCAATGTGTGTCAGTTCAGAAGTATGAAGACGACAATCGAGTGATTTGCAAACAATAGGCGTAACTATAGTGCACACATTTTAACTTGGTATGTTTTAAATGGGGATTCAATGTGTGGGCGAAGCAACTGACGTCAAGCAGAAGCTTGTTTTGTAACAAGTGTCATGCCTCATTGTGGATAGTTTGCTTTCTTTTCTGACTCGAGATGCACTGCGAATTGCTTCATCATTATATACAAAACGTTGTTAGAAATAAGCAGTACAAATTGTCTCGTTGACTCATTAGTTCGTGGTTTAGTAAATCCCCCGTATCAAATAAATAGATTTTATCTTCCGTCATTTAAAAAATGAAAGTGTACAAAGAAAATTCTTTGCCATTCTAGTTGACTTAGGCGCTAATGTTGATGATGGTATGGGTATGGGTAAGGGGACGAGAGAGGGAAGGGGACTACCTAATACCTCAATGCACTCAGTGATAATAGGTTCAGAAATACTGGTAACCACTGACATAGAGAATAGGCACTTGTTACAAAACACGCTTCTCTATCAATCCTGATCCTTGCGATACTTGCTTCACACCCTGAACTTCCATTTAAAATAAAAAAAAGTTAAAATTTTTTTGAATCACTTGATTGCTGGACTTCTTACTTCTGAATTGGTAGAAATTGGAAGCATTCAGACTGACCTGCCACTAATAATAATAGTATTTAATAATAACAATACGCTCTGCAACAATGTAGTAGCCTTTACAAGTAAGGGAAGTCAAATGAAAACAACCCACATGTTATCAATGTTGTTCCGACTACACTGCAAGAGTTTCGACGGAAAGCCCTTACACATCCTCTATACAGTCCCAACGTCTCCCCATTCGACTTCCATATTTTTGTGCCCTGAAGAAAGACACTCTTGGCCATTGACCTGCTTCGGACGAAGAGATGCCTGGGTACAATCATAGGTCCATATGCAGTCGCAAATATTTTTCCATGAAGGCAATGACCGACTTGCCTCACAGTGGTATAAATGTATTAACAGTTACACCGATGACTTTTGAAATAATAAAAAGTTTACTTAATTTTTTTTCCATTTGTCTCATATTTGTTTGACTGTCCCTTACTGTTGCTACCGTGTTGTGCTGTCTATTACTTCAGTTATTGTTGCGCAGCGAATAATAAAATAAATTATGGTCTATTGCGGGGCTACCTACAACTCGACGACGTCATTTTCATGAGATGTTTAAGCATATGTGACATGAAGCATCAATTTTAATGTCATAGATGCATGGTACAATGTATAATGTGTGTGTGTGTGTGTGTGTGTGTGTGTGTGTGTGTGTGTGTGTGTGTGTGGAGAGGGTGGACTATGGGAGGAAAACTTTCGTATATTCGTTTCACCTCCACAATATTGTGTCGCATGTTAATGCTAGTATTTAAAAAAAGATATAATTATTAGTAGCTTACGTAATCAGTATCACAATATTACGAAACAATGATAATCGTAATTATCTTTTAAAAATAACTTAGTTTTGTGACCGAAACACAATTGTACGTTTATGTATTTATCCCTCAGAAAATTTCATTTTACCCCATGATGCGGTAATAAACATCAGGCTCAGAGCTCAGACCCTGGGTACGCTCTCTTATGGAATTGTGGAGTGGAGCAACAGTGGCCATTAACAAGACAGACACAATAGTACAAAAATAGAACCTGCAGAGAACGAAGGAAATTGTTAAATGAAATGAATGATGAAGTGTGACGTAATGGAGGAGGAGGAGGAAAAGAAACATAAGGAGAGCGCATATACATGAGAATATTGGATTGTGAGAAACGTCGCTTCTACTTTTTCTTAAATGCCGCGTGAGACTGCACCAAACGTAAATTGCGAAGAATCAGTAACCAGTGGCGGGTAGAAATCAAAGATCTAGCCCCTCAAAGTTACTCATTTGATTTAACGGTTTCCTCCGTTCTTTCGCAGGTTATATGCTTGTAGTGTTGTGTCTGTCTTGCTCATGGCCATCGTTGCTCCACACCACAGTCCCATACTGTAATTACCATTATCATTCTAATTCCTATTATCACTATTTCTTCAGGTTATGATACTGTCTATATAAACTATTAATAATTACATCTTCGTAATTACTAGCATTAACGTGTGACACAATATTGTGGACGTTGTAGCACGCGAAATGAAAGTATCAAAGTTTTCCTCTCTTAGTCCACCCACTACCCGTAAACCCTGTAGATCGTACCATATACGTCTACGATGATAAAATTGAGACTATGTGTCACATGTGCTTGCACATGTCTTGAAAATGCCTCCTCTCCGAATTTCAGGTAGTTCCCACAACATACCAGAAACTTCCATGTATGAGGTGAGTAACTGAGCTCACTGTAAGCTGAGAAACATTTAAACAAGGCACAGTACAAGACTGGTACGTTGCTTGTCCGGAAGCATTCAAGTTACTTGAAAGTGTCAAGTACTAACAGCGTCAAACAGTCGAAATTCGAACACATATCGAGTGCAATCCCTGATGGATAGCTCCAGTAGTGGGGCGTTGTCATTTATGTAGCCATTTTCGACTACATTACAGTGTGAAGTTTCTAAAAGGAATGGTTTCATTAATGGCTGAAGTATGTTCAGAATTTTCTAATAGCGTAGAGGATGGACGACATTTATCTGGATGTTAAACTAGTGCCTTTTCCCCAATTAAGGCTTTAGTTATGATTCCACCAACTTTTGTAATGTGGTAACTGGGTGTTATCCGAGAAAAACGAGGTAAATCCTCACGGAAATAAGAGAAGGATCCTGTTTCCTCCCAGGATTATCCAATTTCACCTTTCTAATCTTCTTGATTAAATTACTTACCGGCTTCATAAACATAACGTGTTTCCCACCTCAGTGGCTCAGCCCTGCCTACTCAGTCTCTCCCAGATGACGAGAAAAGTTTTGACGATCTTCCAGTCCAAATTAGGGTTTCATTCGCATGCTCCATGTTTTCGTAGCGCGTTTGTTGCCTGAGGACACTGTGCAGAAAGATACATAAATTTACAAGGGCAAAAGGAGATTACAGTCCACGGCGTAGATTTATGGAACGGTGAGTGAATGGCCGTTAAGGTAAGTAAGACAAGAAGCATCCATTACAAACTTTTTTATGTAAGAGGTAGCTCTCAGCTGCTAATCATTCTACTGTAATCCGAATTCGAAAACAGGATATTCGTGTACAAATTGTACATATTTATCCTAGTTCGTGTGTTGAGACACCTGTATGCAACAGGAGTGCTCCTCCCGTTCATTTTTAAGATGACAGAAAGCACAAGTCCAGTCGTGGGAACAAGAACTCTTATACGGTTCTCAGCACATGAGTTCTTTGTTCCAAAAATGTGACTTTTGCGCTGTATGAAGTTCGGCGCTTAAACAGAATACGGGTGGTGAGGGTGGGGGTGGGGGATGGTGGGGGATGGTGGGGGGGGGGGGGATGAAAACTACCGACGAAATTTCGCATCTTTGCTGCGTATTTTCGTACAAAGGACACGCGGGTTTCGGTGGTTTGTTGCAGACCAACGATGTAGGTGTGATTTATTCATTCTGTTAGCCCAGTTACTTTTATTTCCGTTACAGTACATTTACCACATTGGAAAAGCCTGCAATATGTAGTCACAAAAATGTGCAAAACAAAAAACCGAGTAACGAGACAAACATCAAATTGCTGTGATGTGGTTGCTGTCGCTGCTTGTAAAGTTCAGCATAACGTAGTTTCATTAACGCTAGATTACCAAATCCTCGTAAAATTTACGGTTCCAGTATGGTATATAAAACAAGGCATTTTGTACTAAATTTGGCATGTAACATAAAGACTGCAGGAACGAAACTTAAAACATCCTAAATGGATTCCGGATTGCAGACCTCACTCCTTAAGTGGACTTGACTGCACACTGTCCACAGTAAGACACTGCAACGTGAGAAATAACTTCTTACCTATTTGATGTGGAAGCATTTAAAAAGAAAATCGCGTTGCAGAAGGAACACAGTCTCACAAACACAGACTAGTTACCTAAGCTCACTGTCATGAAAGAAAATGCGAAGACAGAAGAATTCATTATGGCCTTGAAAGAATTACAAGGATAGTTTCCTAAACATTCTGAGGACACTGCCAAGCTCGCATTCGTTTTTGAGCTGTTTTTGAGACCTTTTGCCGCGTCATTTGAAAGCGACCTTGTGCATACGCGGACGTAACTGGTTGACCTGCAATGTAATTCCCGTTTTAATGACAAATCCTTTTACATTAAAACTCTCAGAGGCATCAGTTTCCTCAGATAGAGTCTCCATAATAGGGTTGCATTGGTGTTGCAATATTTCGATCGACATAGTATTGAGAAAGAACTGTTTCGATTATGAAATTAAATAAGTCACAATTATGCAGCAACCTGAGTGAGAAAATCTGTGAAATAATAATCAAATAATACTGTTTGTCAACATAATGTTGAGAAATGTGAAATAAAAGCCAAGTTGTATGCAGTGTGACTGCGCTGCTATTTAAATGCAGCGCATTTGCTGTTTATCCCTGTTCTGGCAGCTCGCACTCAGACTGCGTGGTGTGGTGGTGGGGGAGGTGTGCAGTGAGGCTGAGCGCTACACCACTTGTGCAGAGCCAATTCTTGGCTTCCCCTGCAATAAGTGAACCAATACACGAGTTGCATACAGCTGACTCTTCATCTGTAAAACTGCCTATACTGCAGCATATCAATGTTGTACAACTAATACTGACGGAAAAAGAAATCCAAGACAGTACTGCTCAGTACTGAATGCAAGGGCGAAAGTAGTGCGGGCATTACTGTTGTGGCAGCAACGTACAATTCAGGCTAACACCAGAGGGCACTCGTATCTGCAGGAGGGGAAATGCAAGGGACATGAAGAAGTATTGCAGTGTAGTGGATGATCAAAGGGGTTAGAGGTGGCAGGAGCATATATATACGAAAATATATTTTTTTTATTTTATTTTATTTTTATAAGGATGTTCTCCACATCTGACAAACTAACTGAAATCTGTCATCCGCTTTGCCTACTAGCGAACCTACGTAACCGTTCCATTTCATATTTGTACAAATTGTTATACTCATAAAATCTGGAAATTTGTGGTAAGATCCTATGGGACCAAACCGCTGAGGTCATCGGTCCCTAGGCTTACACACTACGTAATCGAACTTAAACTAATTTCCACTAAGGACAACACACACACCAATGCCCGAGGGAGGACTTGAACCTTCGACAGGGGAAGCCACACTAACAGTGGCAAGGTGCCTTGACATTGTATCAGATGAAGATGAATTTTTTCGTTTTGTGAAGTGCTCAGTTATACATTCCCAAACGCCGAAAGCAACTTGTCCATCTCTGCACCATTTTTGAAATATTTTCAAGATGTGACTGTACATTTGTACAGCATTTTACAGATAGTATTTCGCTATTGATGTGCCAACGGCCTTGCCTCAGTGTAGGTCTGCTGAGTACTGTTGGCTAGCAGGTGCACTCAGCCCTTGTGAGGCAAATTGAGGAGCTACTTGATTGAGAAGTAGCGGCTCTCGTCACGAGCAGAGTACTGAACACATGCCCCTCCATAACCAGTGTCGCCTACTGTCTGAGGATGACACGGCGGTCGGCCGGTACCGTTGGGCCTTCCGAGGCCTGTTCGGTAGGAGTATTTCACTGTAGACAACACTCTTTGCTTTTGCTCAATATATAAAAAAATGCTTGAGATATATTGCACAAAGATTTATAGTAGTTATATCCTTATGGTAAACGAAACGTGTTATTTCTTCTGATATGCCATGGCAACATGTATTTCACTTATGGGATGATCGGCATGCTGGACGTCATTCACGTGGATAATCCTCAAGAGGAGTTTGGCACGTTTGAATTAGTCGCCCGACTCTGGAGGGCGGCGATTCAGATCCCCATCTACTTTGGGTTTTCCTCGATTTCTCTAATGGAATACTGGGAGGATTCCTTTAAAAACTACACTGGCGATTTCCTTCCCCAATGTGAAATGAAGGAATATTGCGGTTTAATGTCCCGTCGATGACGGAATTGTCAGTGACGGTGCGCAAGCTGGGTTTTGGGAAGGGTGAGGAAGGGAACTGCCTGTGCTTCGTCTGTAATGATTCTGACGCCGACGGGACTGGGCGCTAAATCTTGACCAAGCAGATTTCACTATTTATCCCCGTACAGTGCGAGGTTGTGCTCTGTGACTAGTGACTTCGACGTTGACTGGACTTTATAACGCCAAATCTTCTTTCGCTTTTAGTGACATAAAAGCTTAGAGATAATGTCTAAATCAGAGAGGCTGCATTCATAAGTCAGACAGCTTCTTCCTAAGTTTTGCCACATACTTTACCGCTATATCATGCACTTTTGCAGTCAGATTATAGGATATTTATAAACAGTGTAAACATCCACTTCCTGTGATATTTTTCGTACTGCTGTTCATACAGATTCGCTAGGTTTTCGAATAACAGCGGGCAATGTTAGCGCATCACTAGGTATGTATGAATTTATGGGGAGAACCTTCTAGCTCTGTAAATAAAATGTTTTCATTTATAAGGGGCGATACAAGAGATTCCGTTAGACGACCACACTAACCCCTTGCTTCCATGTCGGTAATCACATGCCCACATTGGAGTCGCGCTGGGTTGCATGTATTTCACTTATGGGATGATCGGCATGCTGGACGTCATTCACGTGCACTCACGACTCGTAGGCGTTTTCGGTGATCAGGTGTCAAAAACTTTCAAGCCGCGAAACAAGATTCAGCGTAAATATTAAAATGTATACCTTATCTCGTTCTGTAAGTACAAAGATTCTTTGTATCTGATGATGACAGATGCCGAAATAATGACAATTTTCTAGCTATCTATACGGTTTTGATCATAAAATCCTCATGATGATCGCCGACTCATACCGAAAATTCGTTTCCTATATTAATACGTACGTATCATTTTATTTTAACGATCTACCAACGAGAAAATCTTTACAAAGGAAACTCGAATTGACCAAGAAGAAACAACAAATTAGTTGCGAACTTTCTAAGGAAATTGTCCCGTTATTTCCCTAGATGTGATTTATGTACACTTTGTAAAGCCGACCTCATGATGGCACGAGGGGTATTCGAACCGCAGTCATCCCGAAAGCGAGTTCACCGTCTTATAATGGAAGCATACACCGAATGTGCTGGTTATTTCACTCATTCTTCGAAGGATTGTATTCTTAGGTGTAGCAAATGATGCTCAAGTACGATGCGCTTCTCACGCGTTTTCGAGAAATCGTGGTTCAGTGTTTCATGTGCCTGTTGTAAACCACTAGCCCTCCAGCAGTGATTTTAGGGTGGGATAGACTACTCGGGCTCCGTTCGAAACTCGTCTGTTTCTTTCCCCTAATCTTCCACCAAATACTCGCTACAACAAATGATGTGTCTGGAGAAAGTAATAATAATAATAATAATAATAATAATCTACATCTACATACACATACACAATCCGCAAGCCAGGGTACTGTGCGTGGCGGATGATACCAGCCACTTCCTTTGCTGTTCATCTTATCTTCGTGGTCCTAACGCGAAGCCGGCCGGAGTGGCCGAGCGGTTCTAGGCGCTACATTCTGGAGCCGCTCGACCGCTACGGTCGCAGGTTCGAATCCTGCCTCGGGCATGGATGTGTGTGATGTCCTTAGGTTAGTTAGGTTTAAGTAGTTCTAAGTTCTCGGGGACTGATGACCTCAGAAGTTAAGTCCCATAGTGCTCAGAGCCATTTGAACCATTTTTGAACCTAACGCGAAACGTGCATTGGCGGCAGGAGAACGTCGCCTTTCCTCCAGGAATTCTCCTTTGAGTTCACGAGGTCTCTATGTAATACTTGCGTGCTGATCGAACCTACTGGTAACAAATCTAGCAACACGCCTCTGAACTGCTTCTGTGTCTTCCTTTAATCCGACCCGATGGGGTCCCATAGACTCGAACAGTAGTCAAGAAAGGGTAGCACTATTGTTCTACAGGGTGATCCATTGATCATGACCGGGCCAAATATCTCACGAAATAAGCGTCAAACTTTCAGAACTATAAATAACGGAACTTTTCTAGCTTGAAGGGGGAAACCAGATGGCGCTATGGTTCGCCCGCTAGATGGCACTGCCACAGGTCAAACGGATATCAATTGCGGTTTTTTTTAAATAGGAACCCCCATTTTTAATTACATATTCGTGTAGTACCTAAAGAAATATGAATGTTTTAGTTGGACCACTTTTTTCGTTTTGTGACAGATGGCGCTGTAATAGTCACAAACATATGGTTCACAGTTTTAGACGAACAGTTGGTATCAGGTAGGGTTTTTAAATTAAAATACAGTACGTAGGTACGTCTGAACATTTTATTTTGGTTGTCCCAATGTGATACATATACCTTTGTGAACTTATCATTTCTGAGAACACATGCTGTTACAGCGCGATTACCTGTAAATACCACATTAATGCAATAAATGCTCAAAATAATGTCCGTCAACCTCAATGCATTTGGCAATTCATGTAACGACATTCCTCTCAACAGCGAGTAGTTCGCCTTCCGTAATGTTCGCACACGCATTGACAATGCGTTGACGCGTGTTGTCAGACGTTGTCGTTTTATCACGATAACAAATATCCCTGAACTTTCCCCAGAGAAAGAAATCCGGGGACTTCAGACCCGGTGAACGCGCGGGCCATGCTATGGTGCTTCGACGACCAATCCACCTGTCATGAAATATATTATTCAATACCGCTTCAACCGCACGCGAGCTATGTGCCCGACATCCATCATGTTGGGAGTACATCGCCATTCTGTCATGCAGTGAAACATCTTGTAGTAACATCGGTAGAACATTAAATCAACATGCATTGCACCATTTAGATTGCCATCGATAAAATGGGGGCCAATTATCCTTCCTCCCATAATGTCGCACCATACATTAACCCGCCAAGGTCGCTGATGTTCCACTTGTCGCAGCCAGTGTGGATTTTCCGTTGTCCAATAATGCATATTATGCCGGTTTACGTTACCACTGTTGGTGAATGACGCTTCGTCGCTAAATAGAACGCGTGCAAAAAATCTGTCATCGTCCCATAATTTCTCTTGTGCTCAATGGCAGAACTGTACACGACGTTCAAAGTCGTCGCCATGCAATTCCTCGTGCATAGAAATATGGTACGGGTGCAATTGATGTTGATGTAGCATTCTCAACACCGACCTTTTTGAGATTCCCGATTCTCGCGAAATTTGTCTGCTACTGATGTGCGGATTAGCCGCGACAGCATCTAAAACACCTACTTGGGCATCATCATTTGTTGCAGGTCGTGGTTGACGTTTCACATGTGGCTGAACACTTCCTCTTTCCTTGAATAACGTAACTATCCGGCGAACGGTCCGGTCACTTGGATGATGTCGTCCAAGATACCGAGCAGCATACATAGCACATGCCCGTTGGGCAATTTGATCACAATAGCCATACATCAACACGATATCGACCTTTTCCGCAATTGGTAAACGGTCCATTTTAACACGGATAATGTATAAGCAAATACCGTCCGCACTGACGGAATGTTACGTGACTATTACAGCGCCATGTATCACAAAGCGAAAAAAGTGATCCAACTAAAACATTCATATTTCTTTACGTACTACACGAATATGTAATAAAAAATGGGGTTTCCTATTTTTAAAAACACAGTTGATATCCGTTTGACCTACGGCAGCGCCATCTAGCGGGCCAACCATAGCGCCATCTGGTTTCCCCCTTCAAGCTAGACGTGTTTCGTTCTTTGTAGTTATTTCGTTTGATGCTTATTTCGTGAGATATTTGGCCCGGTCACTATCAATGAACCACCCTTAAATGCGGTCTCCTTTATAGGTGAGTTACACTTTCCTAAAGTTCTCCCAAAAAATGTAAATCGACAATTTGCCTACAATCCTTACATACTTGTTCCATTTCATATCCCTTTCCAACGTTATGCCCATGTTTTTAGTTTACGTGACGGTATCAAGCATCGTACTACTACTGCTGTATTCTAACACAACAGGATTGGTTTTGCTACTCATCTGCATTAACATACATTTTTCTGTATTAATAGCAAGCTGACACTCAACACGACAACTAAACATTTCATCTAAGTCACCTTGTATCTCCTACAGTCACTCTACGACGACGGGATTCCGTACACCACAGCGTCATCAGCAGTGAGCCGTAGACTGCTGGCCACGCTGTCCGTCAGAGCATTTATGTATACAGAGAACAAGGCTGTTGCTACCACGCTTCCCTGGGGCACTCCTGACTATTCTCTTATCTCTGACGAAAACTCGCCCTTGGGGACAACGTGGTTAACAAGTCAAATTTAGTACTTCCGGGCTCAGACAATGTTTAAGAGTTCTGCGGCAAACTGATGTGCAAATGTTTTAAATGGCTCTGAGCACTACAGGACTTAACATCTGAGGTCAACAGTCCCCTAGAACTTAGAACTACTTAAACCTAACTAACCTAAGGACATCACACACATCCATGCCCGAGGCAGGATTTGAACCTGCGACCGTAGCGGTCGCGCGGTTCCAGACTGAAGCGCCTAGTACCGCTCGGCCACACCGCCCGGCAAACTGATGTGTGGGATACTGATCTGTAATTATGTGGGACCCTTCTTTTACCCTTCTTATACAGGGGAGTCACCTGCTCTTTTTTTCTAATCGCTTGGGACTTTGCGCTGGGCGAGAGACAATAATAATTGTGCACATTCGCGACGTGTCACGCTCAAACTATAATACGGCATCGTGATGTAATCATCATTTAATTAACGGAACAGTGAATAACACGTTTTAACCGCTATAACCATTTTTGATAGAATTCTATGGCACTTTTTACCAAGCAATAACTTGTCGTCTGTGGCACGTTTCACAGCTTACACGTAACGTAGCTAGCTGTGCTGCACAAAGCGCTCTGTTTTATCCGTATTAAAATGCACATAAAACGTGTCTTCTTTCAGATTTAACACCAAAGAACAGGGCATTCTCCATCACAGGCATTAGCCAGGGTGCTTTGTTAAAACTAAGGTGTTTGCGTGGAGTGTAGCCTTGTGCGGAAGTGAAACGTGAGCGATAAGGAGTTGAGACAAGAAGTAAACAGAAGTTCTGTAAATTTGATGCTACAAAAGAAGGCTCAAGGTTTGATGGATTTGCTTGTTCCAGTATACTGTGAATTCAAAATTTGTTTTATGTCCTGTCTTCTGTTAAGCCCCCGTAACTTCGTGCCAGGGTATGACTTAAACTAATATATGCTCTCAATTGTCTAAATGAACTGTCGTATAACATTTCCAGTGCTTCTATGGCTCTATGGGCACATTCCGAAAGCCAGTACACAAAAAAATAGATCGCTAGGTAGAGTGGAGAACAAATTGGAGAGAAAAGAAATTTGTGGAACGGCTAAAAGGAGTGATCGGTTGAGGGGGCACATCATGAGGCGCTAAGGAACCGTCAATTTGGTAATGGACGCGGATGTGGGGAATGAAAGTTGTAGCAGAATATCATGACGCCTGCGGTAAGCAGATTCGAATGAATGTATAAGGTGTAGTCAAATGAAAACGGTACAGATGGAAGAAACGAAGTAAACTATTTATTATTTCAAAATTAATCGTCAGAACTATTATTACATTCATATCACCGTGAGATAAGACAGTCAATACATTCACGGAAAAATGTTTGCAGCTGCTTACTGAACCATGATTGTACACAGGCATGCACCTCTTCTTCCGAAGTAAATCAGTAGGCACCAACGTCTCTCTTCAGGGCTGCGTAATATACAGATCGCATGGAAATATGACCATTGGCAGTTATGTCGATTTAATTTGCATCAGCGGCAAGAGACAGAGCTAGCTCATCCGACGAGAATTTGTGTGCATCGGTGTTAAATCCTAGTGCTGTCATCCAGATTTATGTTCCCTGGGTCTGTAAGTCCTTTAGCGCTATGGCTACGTCCTAACCGTTTTACTCGTCTCACTGTCTCTATTACCATGAACTCTAAAAGAATACTAAATTCCTGTTTTCATCCATGGTTATGCAACTATTTCTATGGCACTCTGTACCAAGCAATAACTTATCATCTGTAACATGTTTCCATAGTTTACACCGTCCGCTGCATAGTATCCTGTTTTATCCGTCGTATCTTTCCTAAACATACAGCGAGTCAATAACCTGCACATAAAACGTATTGTCTTCGAAAGAAACTGTCCTGAAACGACACGCCGCATTTTAAATTCTTAACCTGAAAATACTCGTATATCCAATCCATCTGTATCGGAAATTAATTTATATCTGTTTGTTGCTGTTGTGGTCAGAAGTCCTGAAGAAAGAGGCCGTCGATTGGCTTCGGACGAAGAGGTGCACATCTGAGTACAATCTCGGTTCCGTAGGCAACCGCGAATAGCTTACCGACTTACTTCCATCTATGTCGTTTTCATTTGACTGCCCGTCGTAGATAGCAAAAGTTACGTATAGATGAATAGAGTGGCTTGTTGATTTACAACAAATTAGTCTTTGGACCAGACCACAGTCGAAACAAACAGGTATAAATGAGTTTCAGAAACAGTTCGAAAGACGAGTCCAGATAGGATGTATATATTTCCAGGTTGAGAATTTAGAATGCGGCGTTGGATATATTTTCACGACAATTTCTTTGGAAGACAACACGTTTCACGAGCAGTCTATCGGCTCATCGTATGTTTAGAAAAGATACGACGGGTAAAACAGGATACTTTGTAGTGGACAGCTAACTACGTTACGCATAAACTATGAAAACGTATCACAGACGACAAGTTATTGCTTGACACAAAGTGCCACAGAAATGTTTGTGTAACCATTAATGACAACGGGGATTTTGTATTACTTTTGATTTCACGGTAATTAGTGAGACGAGCAAAACGGTTGAGACGCAGCCATAGTCCCAAAAGGACTTACAGACCTCGAGAACGTAAATCAGGATGACAGCGCCAATATTTAACTCCGGTACTCGCGAATTCTCGTTGAATGAATTAGCTTTATCTCCTGCTACTGGTGTGAATTGACACATCTTCCAATGATCATATTCTTAGTGTATTGTGTTCAGCTCGTAACATGCCTAGAATCATAGGCCTGCTACACAAACAGTTTTCGGGAAGAAGATCCGTCCTAGTTTTTTCAGGGAAAATTAGCTGTAAGGATTAATTGAATGGTGAACCTGATAGCCAAGAACTTCTAAAACTGTAGAAAACGAAGTCAGTTTTAATATACCAAAATGAAAATTCTCCTAAATGTTGTTGAACAAACCTCTCAAATACTTTTTATGTTGCGCCCACTTGCTAATGCCATCACGAAATATGCCTAGCGTTAATGATTTTAGAAACTCGGAAGAAAAGGACAGACATTTTTCAGAGTAATTGACATTCTTAGTCTGTTATGAGTCTGCTTTTGGTTTGCTGTAATATATCCTCAAAAAGTGACTGAAAGATTAATGAATATGATTCCCCACTTTACTGCAGTATCTAAGACAGTGCTGATAATCACGCAACCCCAAAACGCTCAAGCGGCGTCAATTCTAGCACCCGTCTCCTAGCTGGCAATGAGAAATTTTAAATTAAGCTGACCACAAAGAAAAGTGGCGAAAAAGGATACAAAATTTGCTTTTTAATTAAATTTTAAACAAAACATTATTTATAATCTAATGCTTTTTACTGTCACATTTACAAAAAAATTACTTGTATTTTGAAATTGTGAGAAAAGATTTATATTTTCTCCTTACAAATGTAAAAGCCATTTTTAAGCACATCTATTACCCTACAGAATTTTTGTTTCTGTTCATAAGCGGTTACATTTTCTTAGTCAGCGCAACAGACCAAACAACTTGCTAAATAAAAAATTTTAATGTATAATGTTTTTAGAAAAATCATGATTTTGTGCAACAGCTGAATGTCATGTTATTAAAACTACAACTTTCGGTCAAATAGATCATCGTCGAGTTTACAAACTGGCCGTATTAGAAGAAATGCATCCAGTCATTATCGTTAACATCATTTTTTTCTTTTTTTCATACCTGAGGATTGTCTGTCGTTTACAGAAACGTAGTTTTAATATAATGACTTACAGCTAATGTGCCAAATCATGATTTTTCAAAAAATTTCGTACCTGTAAAACAATGTGCAAATAACTTAAACAGCTGCTGTGTCTCTACCATTTTACAGCGAATAAGAATACGAAATGTACAGGTTTCACCTCATTACAAAAATGGTTATTTTGTAACATCATCTGATTTAAAATTTGGTATTAGCCTACCCCTAGTTCTCAGCAGATTCACCGCAAAGCCGGCCCCTGTGGATGAGCGGTTCTAGGCGCTTCAGTCCGGAACCGCGCTGCTGTTACGGTCGCAGATTCGTATCCTGCCTCGGGCATGGATGTGTGCGATGTCCTCAGGTTAGTTAGGTTTAAGTAGTTCTAAGTCTAGAGGACTGATGACCTCAGATATTAAGTCCCATAGTCTTAGAGCCATTTGAACCATTTACCGCAAACTGAGGTTCACAATACCCATCGCCCCTAAAGATTTGCCTGAAGTGCATGTCAGCCGAAAATACCTGGACGCGTCTTTTTCCAGATAGAAGACTGGTTCTGCGAACTACACATGCCAAACATTACAAAAACGTGTGAGAAATACAAGTGCATAGTGGTAAGATCAAACAAATAAGATGATTAGTATTCAACTACATACAAATAAACCGTTTGTTGCAGTATCTGAAAACATAATTACCTACATAAGACAGAAATTATCCTTTATATCGTTACAATTTTTCAGTATCAGTATGTTGTTGATAACATGTAAATTGCCAGCGGTGGAAGTTACCTACTGAAATTTACTGCTGTTATAGTGAGCTAAATGCCAGTGTTAGAACGCAGAGCCAATGGATCCAGTGGAAGTGCCTCTCAGAACCATACTTCCATCATAATGAATCCAATTTTTCACCACGTCCTGCCTTTGACAACATTAACTTTGTCCCTTGGTTTCTAAGTTATTTGTACTTAACAGTTTTCTGTGATAGTAGATAATATCAACTAATTTTAAACTGTACTATTAACGTGTCCGGAAGTTATTTCTCAAATTGTGTAACAAATTTATGAACTCGTTAGCAAAATATTGTGTCTGAATGCTTTCTGCAAAAAATGCGATGAAATACATATCTCTCAAAACAAGTGCGTGCGTATTTGCTGTGCTGCAGCCTACCTCACAGTACAGCTGCAGAAGCACGCCGCTCTGATCAGAGTTCTTCTCGAGCTTCCAGTTAGGGTGTTTGGATGGGTGCCAAAGACACGTGCTTCTCTCTCCAGCTGCCGTCACCAAGTAACGCTTTCCTGCCGCTCACGCGGCGTCACTTCGTCGTGATACCCCACAGCGCTACAAGAGGCGCTGCTGTCGGAGTGCTGCCATCTGCAGCTCAGAAAAGGAACTTCTTTGAAAGCGGTAGTGGAATTTGTGTGGCGGGTTGTATGCTTTCTTTCCGCCAGCGTCCCTCAATAACAGATTGTTAACAATAAACCCCTGATTCTTTAAAGAATCAAACACCAGCGTATCAAACAGCTTCGAATGTCTCATTATTTGCAGATGAGTTAATGTGCTAAATATTTGACGTTCAGCTTCTAAGTAAGAAAAATTTCTGAAAAGTTTTAAAATTATGTATTAAAGTTCGTTGTAAGTCATAAGTGCTCTCATTATGCCGGCACGGTAGCTCAGCTTGTTCGGTCAGAGGGTTAGATGCCCTCTGTAATAAAATAAAACTGAGTTAATCGATAAACAACGAACTTACAAGGTTGTCTTACGACGTCCGCTCCGAGCAGATACGGGGAACAAACGCGAACAAAATGAAATTAAAAAAAAAAATGAAACACAGGATGAATAATGTCTACGCAATTTGCGCTCCATGTTAAGCAAAACCTAGTTTTTCAGGTATCTCCACATTACGACGTCATATGTACTGAAGTATGTGCAGGCCCGAATCTAGAGAGGGGGGGGGGGGGGGGGGGGCGGAGCGCAAACCGGGTATCTGCTCCGGGCGGCAAGGCAATTTAGGGGGCGCAAAATTCATATTCTTGAAAAACAAAACTTTGTTTCAGAAAGCGCCTAGCATGCAGTGCGTGTTGGTCTACCGGTTATTCTTATGATTTTGAAACGCATCCCAGTTTGTTTTTGAACATTTTTAACATAATCTAAGTTGATTTCTGAACAAACCATAGGTTGATTTTTGAATGCATGCATAACGTACGTGATGTCTCTGCCATGGGAATCCCCGTCGCATCTAGAAATAAAATTCTTTGCCGCAGACAAACGGGAAAGGGGCTACACGAGCTGAGTCGAATAAATACCAATCGCTGTTTGTTTATGTGATTGATGGGGTGTGCGAATGATAAACATTGTTATAATTATTAGCGAAATCCATAGATTCAGACTACCAGAGTGGAAATAAACGACTAACAAGAATAACAGCTAAGGAAGATTACCTATTATCTTCTCGGTGTGTCTAAGAAAATGAAATTTTGACAGAAAATTTTCGCCATAAGGCAACACTACTAAGGACCTGTTGTACAGTCCTGGATTAGGAGCCGCTTAATTTTATTCTCGGAATGGCGCAGAAAACGAGTTGTACGAACACGTAACAGCGCTTAGCAGGAAAATAAACGCGGGATAACTGAACCAGTGATTCTGGTAGGGTTAGTGAATTGAACTAGAACTTTGACATGGCAGGAACAGTTACAGAATTGATGATGACAAGGTTGTTTGTTAGGAGAAGAAATGGGGACATGACACAAATTATATGGAAGACTCTGATGGTTCGAAAGGTATATAAAAATTTCGTACTTTTGCTTTTCCACCTCCTGCTTGAGAAACTGGAGTGTATGAATGAAATACTATGCTATTTACTAACATAAAGCTTTTTGCTTGTAGTAGGCCTAGTAGGCATTTGATATTGGTACTTCATGAATTGTATTCTGTCGTGTTATTTATGTAAATGAGGTACATAAAAATGACCATTTGTGCCAAACAGTCTTGCTTTTTTCACGTGTGTTACAACTGCTGCAATATTAGAAAGACCTATTTCGTTTTATCTAGCAGACAGTGACAAAATAGACGTAATCAAATCGAGAAACCACACCAGTCTTGGTTACTATTCGTAACAACAGCTTTTGCAGTATTAGACAAGGACATTTTGATTTTTCGTGTAGCAAAACGTTTTACGAACTTTGATGAGGTAATAGAGTCCTTCGCCAAGTAAAGCTATAGCAAGATTAGACAGGAAAAAATGCTGGGACCTAAGGACTGAAGAAATGTGTACTGTCTTATTTGTCTCTTGCCTGTAGACCCGGGGCTGAGAATGTGTCGTAGAATGATATCATTTTGCAGGTACATTCAGTAGTATAATTGTATGGATTTTGTCTGCAAAGTGTGTTTCGAATAGAGTTAGCAGTAAAGAAGTAATAAATTAAAACTTCATGCTGACAGTGAAGCCCATTTTAGTAAAGCTAGTTTTTTCACGCACCTCAATGCTTCTGGCATCGTGTCCCCTGGACTATGTGTCGTACAATGATGTAATTTTGCGGGTACATTCCGTGGTATATGTGGATACCGCCTGAAAAATAAGTTGCGAATGTAGTTCGCATTAAAAAAAGTATTAAATTAACGCTTCCTGCCTGATGCTGAAGTTTTACTGCAAGGAGAGCGAAAATATAATAGGCTATAACTTTTTTCCTCTCATTATTTTGTGGCAGTCGTGAGCGAGAAAATCTTTGAAATTATATTTAAAATCTGTTGGAATTTGCTAAGTGAACGAACGTGGTCTGGATAATTCGTGTAGTGAGCTACATTGCCCCTAGACACATAAACAGTTTTTAATTCTCGTCTTACTGTGTTAAACCTTTAACATAACTTTATTACCATTAATGAGTAGATTATGATGGAACTTTAAATCTTTAAAGTCAGTCAATAATATGCAAAAATCAAAGCGATCAACGACAGCAAATATTTTTATTATTCAGTGACCAGTCTCAGTCGCTACGATCATCTTCAGATTCATCTGTACACCAATGTCTCCATTAATGAATTTCATAAATAGTGATACAGGTACCAATCTAAAGACGAACATAACGACTGAAACCTGTCATTGTATAAAACAAATATTTGTGATAGTAAACTGTTTTGGTTTGTACATGTGTCAAACTCTGGATTGCTGTTATCTTCAATGTGACCAAGTACTCCTCATTGGCCAATAATTATACGAAATACTAACGAACACGGCAATGCTTCACAATTGCTAAATATAGAGGGTGATCCTTGTCAACATTTCAAAAATCCTGAAGCGACTTACATGACGCCGAGACAAGTAATTTAATATAGAAGGATATGAGGCCGCAAATGTAGGGAAAGATACTAAAAGGGAATGACAATGCTGAACATGTGACGTCACCAGATGACGAGCCTCGATGCACGTACAGCGGGTGAGCCTATCGTTCTGAAGCATCTGGTTATCTCTAAGTCGGTGTGGCTCCGGGCCTATGTGAGCGACTTTTAGTACTTGGGACTTAAGGTTCGAGTCTTGAGTTGGGCAGGAAGTATTTTTTAGCTTTGAGTTAGACAGCTAGATGTTTACGTTGACGTAAGATTTGTTATTTTATTTACCGGTCTTGTGGCCTCCGCTCGTTTATCGCAGAGTACAGTACAGCAAAAACCTGCCGTATTACGTGACAAGGAAATTAGTATAAGCTTCCGAATAGCGTCATTACTGGTAATTGACATACGGGGTCTGTACTAGATAAAATCTGTAAACTAAACAGAAGGGAAAAAGGGAAAAGAGAAGGAAGTAATAACATTTTTTGGTTGGTTACAGCGATGATGGTAAATTTGTAAGTTCTATGTTTCAAAAAAAAAACATTTACAAAAAGAGTTAGAAATTTGCACAGTCTGTGTGATTGTAAATATTGCATCGCTCAGTGTGCAATGTGTAGCGGTGTCCCCTACCGGCGAGGGCAGAAGTGAAAAATCTAACCATTGCTCAAGCGGTGGGGCATGTCATTGGGTGACGCAACATGTTCAATATTTGTCGTCCATTCCTGGGCTATTTCTCGACATTTGCGGTCTTATTTGTCTTATTTTAAATTACTTGTCTCAATGTCATCTACGTCGCTTCGGAGTTTTTTAAACGTTAATAAGAATCCCCTATATACTGGAGTTGGATACACATCCTAATCTCCTGTTGCCCCACTCTTTGTCCATCTTCTTCTCCCTTCTCTTTCTCGGTCTTCGTCTCCTCTCCTTCTCTCTCTTCGTTACCTCCTTCCCCCTCTCTCTTTCCATCTCCTCCCTCTCCCATCTTCCTGTCCATTTCCTCTTCCCTTCGCTCTCCCGCCTTAAGGCTTGTTTACTATTATTAGAAACCAAAAAAAAAAGGGTCAAATGGCTCTGAGCACTATGGGACTTAACATCTGTGGTCATCAGTCCCCTAGAACTTAGAACTACTTAAACCTAACTAACTTAAGGACATCACACACATCCCTGCCCGAGGCAGGATTCGAACCTGCGACCGTAGCAGTCGCGCGGTTCCGGACTGCGCGCCTAGAACCGCTAGACCACCGCGGCCGGCTTAGAAACCAAACTTGAATGGAAACTGGAGTAGCTTAAAATGAGTGGACAAATCGGTTTGGATTAATGGTATACGGGATATGAGAGAGACGTTTCCAGCTGTTGGACGTGTGAAGACAGTAGCGTCAATAACAGTAATTGGCGCAGTCATAATCTGCGAACGGCTACGATTACCAAGTTTCAGACAATTCATGTTCCGTATTCTAATCATAAGCCGATATGCCATTAAAATAGATTACATATTTTCTTCAACGCACTGTTGTGTCTACAACTTTTCTATAAAAGTACGTATAAGAATAACGAATATGTGTGGGAGAAACAATCTCTCTGATGGTTTAAATGCCCTGCTAATGTAGTTAAGACTGACTACGAGAAAGAAAACTAACATTTTCCACAGCACAGCATTTTATTTCTCGCCATTGATTTTAACAAAAAACCTGTACACTGTGTCATGAACCGGGTTATCCATTAGTAATGTGACTGCTGATGGACAATATCACAGCGAAACCAGAAAAATATTGGCTTTGTATATTTTACAGGTCGCTGTAAAGGATAAAATGATGGTGGATTCATAAACTACGAATAGTAAATACTGGTTAAATTAATCACTTAGCTACAACATAATATTGCATAAAGGTGAGCAAACGCGTAGCTATAAGTTTGTTAAGCGTGCGTAATCGAGTACTTCCTACAAAGAATGTTTGGATAAATTCGAGCAAGCTTTCCGATCGATTTTCACTTATGCATTGTCCATATGCCTGAACGAGTGTACCGGCAATTTGCTGGTTTGCACGAACAAACGACAGTTGTGAGCTGATTTCGTACTCCCTGTTTGATAAGCGATGTGAAGAGACAGAAGCCAATAGGCAGTTTGTCAACAAGTGACCACGAAAGCCTTAACAATTTTGAAGAAATTCAGTTGCAAATTGCTGGAAAAAAATTATTCTAGTACGTGTAAATCTGTTTCGTTTCAGGAACACAGGAGCAGCGTGAACTCATCCTGGTGTCTTTCGAACCATGCACCTCCACTGCCAATTGTGTGACACTTTGCGTCGTTTTGCTGATAGACGTCATGAAATATATGTGCCGTTTACGGAGGTAATGTCACTGATGTAACCATTGAAATAAAGTGGTTCCATGGGCCTTCGGTGACGACCTTCAGAAATCTTTCATCCATAATTACCCACTTCCGGTACCCCAAACAGTAGTAGCTGACCGTTCGTGTACATTTTTTTTTTTTCATGTAACAGTTACAAAAGCCATCATGGTTACCAAACGCTTTCAGTGGGAACTGCGCAACTCATTTTGTGACTACGTACTTACGATTGTTCGATTTACAGGCCTTGACAGATATCGACCTTCCCTATTCAACGTTTTTACTCTTAATGAATGGGGTGTCCACATATCAACATGAGGAAGAAAAATGATTAGCTGAGCTCTAACGAAAGAGCAAGCCCCACATTATGGTTCTTCCCTAGCCACAGAAGACGATCTTACACGACTAATCGGGTGACGATTTCTGATGTCTTACGGACTGCTGTCTACTCCAACGTACACTGAAGAACCAAAAAAAAAAAAAAAAAAAAAAAAAAAAAACTGGTACACCTGCCTAATGTCGCGTAGGCCCCTGCGAGCTCGCAGAAGTGCCGCAACATGAATGGCATGGACTCGACTAATGTCTGAAATAGTGCTGCAGGGAACTGACACGATGAATCCTGCAGGACTACTCATAAATCCGTAAGAGTACAAGGGGGTGGAGATCTCATCTGAATAGCACGCTGCTAGACATCCCTGATACGCTCAATAATTTTCATGTCTGGAGAGTTTAGTGAGCAGTGGAAGTGTTTAAACCCAGAAGAGTGTTCCTGGAGCTACTCTGTAGCAATTTTGGACGTGTGGGATGTCTCATTGTCCTGTTGGAATTGCTCGAATCCGTCGGAATGCACAATGAACATGAATGGATGCAGGTGATCAGACAGGATGCTTACGTACGTGTCACCTCTCAGAGTCGTATCTAGACGTATCAGGGGCCCCATATCACTCCAACCGCACACACCCCACACCATTACAGAGCCTCCACTAGCTTGAATAGTCCCCAGCTGACACGCGTGTCCAGTGTCGGTGTTGACGGGCCCAGGCGAGGCGTAAAGCTTTGTGTCGTCCAGTCATCAAGGGCACACGAATGGGCCTTCGGCTCCGAAGACCCATATCGATGACGTTTCGTAGAATGATTCGCACGCTGACACTTGCTGGTGGCCCAGCACCAAAATCTGAAGCAATATGTGGAAGGGGTACACTTATGTCACATTGAACGATTCTCTTCAGTTGTCGTAGATACCGTTCTTGCATGTTCTTCTTCCGGTCGCAGCGATGTCGGAGATTTTACATTTTATCAGATTGCTGATATTCACGGTACACTATAGTGATATGGTCGTACGGGAAAATCTCCACTTCATCGCTATCTCGGAGATGCTGTGTCCCATCGCTCGTTCGCCGACTACAACACGCTTAAACTGACTTAAATCTCGATAACCTGCCATTGTAGCGGCAGTAAACTATCTGACGACAGTTTTTGTTGCCGACCGCAGCGCCGTATTCTGCCTGTTAACATATATCTGTATTTGAATACGCATGCCTATACCAGTTTCTGTACCAGTGCATTGCACTCTCAGTTCCAGAAACTTCACCAACATTACCAACATTACAGCTTTACTCACAGCTGCAATACGATAATGGATATCCGCACTTAGTTTACATGAGGAATATACACTGCTGGCCACCGTAAATGCAACACCAAGAAAGACAAGAGGTAGCACAACAAAATTTATTTTGTAGATAACATGTTGACCAAGTATCAAATGATTACGTTTACAGACGTCTGTGACATGTGGTTCCTGCCAGAATCAGTAGCCAGAGTAGCCGCCATTGTTGGAGATCACCGCTGCCACACGTCTCGGCATTGAGTCAAAGAGACGTTGGATGTGTTCCTGGGGTACAGCAGCCCAAGCAGCTTCCACACGTTGCCAAAGATCATCTGGTGTGGCAGCTGGGGATGTAATCTGGGTCACTCGTTGAGCAACCATGGACCATATGTTTTCTATCGGCGAAAGATCCGGAGAGCGAGCCGGCCAGGGAAGCAATTCAATCTGGTTATTGACGAAGAACCTTTGGGCAATGCGTGCCACGTGTGGTCGCGCATTATCCTGTTGAAATATGGCTGTGGCCGAGCCCTGAAGGTAAGGAAGGACAACTGGCTCCAGCACCTCGGATATGTAGCGCCGGCTATTTAAAGTACCGGCAATGCGTACTAGAGGCGTGCGAGAGTAATATCCAATACCGCCCCATACCATAATACCCGGTGCAAGACCAGTGTGGCGGTGCATAATGCAGCTGTCCAGCATCCTCTCTTCACGGTGTCTCCACACTCGAATCCGACCATCGTGGTGCTGCAGACAGAAGCGTGCCTCGTCAGTAAAGACAACGTCGTTCCATTCTGCCGTCCACATCCGTCTGTCATCACACCATTGGCGACGGAGACGTCTGTGGTTCTGCGTCAATGGTAGACGAAGCAATGGACGTCTTGCGGACAGACCACTCTGCTGTAAACGGCGTCGAATGGTACGCGCAGACACTGGATGATGCGTTACAGACGCAATGTGCTGTGCTATGGTTCGGGATGTCACTGAGCGATCCGTCACTGCCATGCGCACAATTTGCCTATCAGCACGTGCAGTGGTGCACCGAGGTGAATGCGATCGACCACGTCGGTCCGTCGTACCCTCCTGCATCCAACGGTCACATATCCGCATTACAGTTGTTTGGTTTCGTCCAACACGACTAGCGATTTCTCTGTATGATAATCCACAATCTCGGTAAGCCACTATCCTTCCTCTGTCGAACTCGGATACTTGATCAAAAGATGTCCGCTGTTGTCTACGAGGCATAACTGATCGTCTTGTGAAACAACCACAAGGTAAACACACGTGCCGAACGTACACTCGTCGAAATCGCCAAGCCTTAAATGGCGCTATGAGGTGGCGCCACAGGCGCGCGTGATGTGCGTCTGCGCTGAAATTCTAATCAGTTGCATATCTCATCGCTGCAAACTCATGGTGTAAATTTCACTTGATTCGGATGCTTCCTTCAGGGTGTTGCATTTACGGAGGCCAGCAGTGTAGCTGTTCCGTAATTCGGCAGGGAGATGGTTTGACACCCCTCATATTTTGTCAGTCCTGCAAACTCAGATTTCACTGTCTTCTACTATCCATCCAACAATCTTCGACTGAATTACTTTTGATACCACAAATACTTTTGAAACTTCGGTTACCGATTACTGCGCAACTGCAGACCAGCAACTTTCTTTGTACGTGAAATTGAAACTTATCTTAGCGCCGACAGACCGTGGGGCGCTACACTACAAATTATTATTTTTTTCTTTTTGTGTGGCTTCTTTACTTTCATTAGGTAGACGTATTAAACCTGCTTATCTCGATGCAGTAAAACTGGAGTGAAGTATTAATTACTGACATGAAATAGCGGAGGCGAGTCTGTAGTATTATTAGTATTGTAATCGGTCCAAGAATACATACGGCAACAGAAGAAATGGTAAACAGCGTTAATAAAAGTATCATTGACTGGTATTGAGAATGCAGGCTTTCTCGGCGAATCTCGATGATAAAATCTTCTCGGGTTGATAGCCGACTCAATTCGTTGTTCTCCAGCAAGCTGGAGAACATCGCATTGACTCGGCTGTCAACCCGAGAAGATTTTATCGTCATTGACTGGTTTCCTGGAAATAGGTTTACTGTCAAATTTAAAAAGACAACATTTTTAATTCTGCACGTGTATAGGTACTATACAACATATAAGTGTGACACATGCTGAGGAGGTAATAAATAGGATAGAAACTTCGAAATTTTTAGGCGTCCATATTGATGAGAATTTAAATTAGAAAAAGCACATTTTGGAACTCCTGAAACAACTTAGTTCAGGCACGTTTGCTTTTAGAACCATTTCAGATCTTAGGGGAGAGACAAATCAGTAAGTTGACATACTTTGCATATTTTCATTCATTATTTCATAAGGAATAATTTTCCCAGGTAAGCCGTCTTTAAGAAAGAAAGTCTTCTTTGCTCAGAAACTAACTGTAAGAATAGTATGTGGTACTCACCCATTTTGAGTAGTGCGTCACAGGATATTTATTCCCACAGGAAGTTTGTTGTAAGTAATCCACTGCAGTTCAGAAGGAACATTGATGTACGTATTTACAATATCAGAAGATAAAATGATGTTCATTACCCCACGTTAAGGTTTTCCTCAGCACAGGGTGCACACAGTTGCAACCAAAATTTTTGTTCACTTACCCAGTGATATAAAACATCTGATAGACAATAAAGAAAAATTTGAAAAAGAACTCCTTGATAACTACTTCTATTCCGTTAAAGAATGTCTGCTATTGTTATTTGCGAAAGGTGGTTCAAAAAATGGTTCAAATGGCTCTGAGCACTATGGGACTCAACTGCTGTGGTCATAAGTCCCCTAGAACTTAGAACTACTTAAACCTAACTAACCTAAGGAGATCACACACATCCATGCCCGAGGCAGGATTCGAACCTGCGACCGTAGCGGTCGTGCGGTTCCAGACTGTAGCGCCTTTAACCGCTCGGCCACTACGGCCGGCCGCGAAAGGTGGTGCGTAGTAGCTGGTAACTCACATCTGCATAGTTTTTTGAAAAAATTAGAAATAAAAAACCTTTTAAAAGGTGAGTATGTTGCCATTTATTTATTTATTGTATGGCAATACATGTACAAAAATTACGAAACTACTACATGTCAACAACTAAAGACATATCTCTAACATAAACTACACGAATGACAATAGCTATATACAGATATCAAAATCTTTTATTAATTTTTCACACCACTTGTCGCTGCCTAGAAATCTTCGGAAGGACCCTTATAGGCACGTGCGAGACATGTTGATACAACATGAGCAATTCGTTTGCCGTTCCGCACCACAATCACAAGATGGTGATGAATATTTGCACCACTTGCGGATAGTGTCTGTACATCTTTCATGGCCCGTCCGGATGCGGTTGAGGATAGTCCACACTGACTGAAGCTACTCAAATCCAGGGGTTTCTTCTGGATGCAAGGGCAATTTCAGGCACTGTGGGGAACGGTTTTGTTGCTAGCAGCGTGTCCATTCATTAGTAACATTGAATTCAATTTCCGAGAGAGTCCTGTCTGTGATAAGAGTGGGTTGTACTGATCTTAATCTTTCTCGCTCCACAGGGAATCCATCGTTCAATATTGGAAGGTAGGGGTTATTAATAATCTCCTGGTATTCCCCTTAGTAGCGCACTCTTCCGTCTGATATCAGGAGGTGGAATGTGACTCAAAATGGTAACCAATGTGTGGGAGCAGATCGTATTAACCCACTAACGGCCGATATTCAAACACTGTCTGCTGACGATTCCAAACTAGTGCCACAGATCTTACGTGGAATGTTGTTTCTGCTATTGAGCTTAATAAATGGATGTGTCAAGTGCTCTTTTAAAAAAAAATGTTCTAAATAAAGTGATTCCAAGGTATTTTTGATGCATATTATGATGAAGTTTGTGTCCCTCAAAACATGCATCAAAGGCTTTGTGTGGCAACCTATTAGACAGATAAAAACATGCAATTTCTGTTTCGTTTACGTTTGGCCGTACCCTCCGTTTACGGAGGAGAGCAGAAGTTAGAATTTATTCAGTTGTTTCAAGGATTTAATGTCGGGTAGCTGTTGCCCAGTCATATGCATAGTCAAACTTTCTGGGCTGTATTGGAGGCGTATCAGGTATATATATGTAAATTAAACAAGACAGCAGCAAGGATGGATCCCCGGTTGCATCATCGACTCACTAGGCGCTCAGCGGGCAGTGCGGCACTATGTTTTCGAATTTTTTCAAACTGTTGCATCCTTCAACTCCCGCTTCGCTATGTACGCTCCCCGGTTGCTAAAGTCAGGGATCACACTTTATTAATAATTATAGTACAAAGTAATATCTCCTGTTACAATAACATTTTCAGCAAGTACACCAAGTCCTTTCATTCATACATGAATTTTTTTATCATTACTAACTTTTCTACAGGAGCGTGTATACAATGTAAATGGCATGTTACTATAAACATAGCTACGTCTACTTTGGGTTTTGCGATCAATACCACAATGCCACGTCTTGTAGACGATGACATCTCGATCGGCGAAAGATTCAAGTCCAGAAGGGGAGGCGTTTTCACAACGAACAATGGCTAGGGTAAACCAACCACTACCAGAATTTCCAGTAGCGACGTCCAAAGTAAAATTACCCCTGCAGCCACGGAAGATTGTAGGTCCATTTAATATAATAGCTTAGGCTTTCCTACAAGTTTTGCCATTTACATTGTATACACGCTCTTGTAGAAAAGTTAGTAATGATGAAAAAATTCATGTATGGATGAAAGGACTTGGTGTACTTGCTGAAAATGTAACTGTAGCTGGAGATATCACTTTGTACTATAATTATTAATAAAGTGTGATTCTTGGATTTAGCAACCGGGGAGCGTACATCGCGAACCGGGGGCTCAAGGATGCAACAATTTGAAAAAATTAACAAAGGATAGTGCTGCACTGCCCGCTGAGCGCCTAGTATTATATACTTGAGAGTCTCTGTCCATGTACACTGGTGTCCAAAATTAAAGCAACAAACTGCTGTGTGTCTAATTCAAGACATAATCATTCAAAGTATCAACAGATGTCGTTACGATCGTGTTTTGCATGGAAGATAGCATTCCGATAAACGGACAACCACGCCAGCAATGACGTCAGGGCACCTGTCAAGCGGGGTAGTGTTTGCATGGTAGTCCCACATTGCTGTGTACACAGTCACAGACGGTGCAGTATGGCACAGAGAAGATGCCTACAGACACTTTTGTGGAGGGCCATAGGAAGAGTGGAAGCATGCGAGTCGCAAACTTATGTAGCCCGATGGGTTATTGTGAATCGTTCTGTTGTTTCTCGGATGAGACGACAGTTGATAGAGACCGAAACTGTATCCCGGAGACCACGACAGGGCCGACCACGTGTGACACTAGAAAGAGGGGACCGTTCCTTGGCTGTAAGGGAACGACGGTACCGCCTTACTGCTGCACTGCAACTGGCACCTGGCCACGCAGCATCCCCTGGACATGATGTATCGAGACAAACGGTGTACAGAAGGCTTCAGCAGAGTGGTCTTCATTGTGGGAGACCAGCTGTCTGTTTACCTCTGACGTGTCTTCACAGAAAGGCACGTCTGGAGGGGAGCTGTCAACATACAACCTGGACAGTCGAATGGTAGGCCAATGTTCTTTCCACAAATGAGTCCGGATTTGGTCTGGAGAATGATTCTCGTCGGATTCGCTTCTAGAGGGACCCAAACATTGTGGAAAGAGACCGATATCGAGAAGGATCCCTAATAATTTGGGCAGGGATTATGTTGACCACTAGGAAACCTCTTTAAGAAAATGTACAAGTGAATCAGCAAGATCAAACTGCTGTCAGTTACCGTGAGGTGATGTTGGGATCTCATGCGCGGTTGTTGCGAGGTGAAGTGGCCCCAGACTTCTTATTGGTGGACCTCATGGATATTGCACACGCGGTGTGGCCTGCTCCCTCTCCCAATTTGAATCCCATAGAGAATGTCTAGGATGCACTAGAGAGAAGGGTTGCATTACGTCAGCATCCACCAACTACTCTCCAAGACTTGTGAGCAGCTCTGAAGGAAGAATGGGCTCTGTTGCCTCAACATGAGATTGCTGACATCATTCGCAGCTTCTCCCGTCGTCGTCAGGCCTGTTTCGGTTGGTTCCAGAGGTGATCACTCCCCATACTGAGCACATTAACCAGTTGTCAGAATGTGTCTGCAAATCCGATAATCTGGGAAAAAAACGAAGAACATTTTTGTCTACCGTCATGCGTGTTGCAGTTGTTTACGTTCTGTATTCTTTATATGGTTTTCACTTTAGTATCACCTATGTATACTGTTTTGTTGCAAAATAAACACAACCTTGCAAAATTTCCGTTTCTTGCTTTAATTTTAGACACCAATGTTGTACGTCTGGCTGTATCGAGGTTATGAAGTAGGTTATCTGCTATTTACAGGACACCGCTTTTTAGAAATTCATCATATAACTTCTCTTTAATTTCATTCCAAGTTGAAATATATTGCTTCCGGTAGCCGTTCGGAATTGCCTTCTTTATTGCACTTATCAAAGCTCCAACAAGTCTCTCACAGTTTTTTGCTTTTAATGGAAACCAATAAAGATGTTTGTCCAGGTTTTTAGCAAATACATCCGACTTATCTTTGATAAAGTTCCATGAAGCATGTAGCCATATTTAAAAACTAATTTTTGATGTGAATATAAAAAGACACGATCCACATTATTACGACTTATCGTGCAACTGATCCATGAAACATGAAACTAAGTAACTGCCTACCTCAGTAATTCTTTGCTTCTTCACAGTCGTCTCAAAAATTTATACAGATTGTTTTAACTACTAACAATGCGTCGCACTTCCTTGCAGTCTGGTCTGTCCGCTTACCGCAAAGTAATTCAGTTTTTCCAGATTGAAATTTTCACTCTGCAGTGGAATGTGTGCTGATATGAAATGATTCAGTATTTCCTATCGCCTTTGCATATATTCTTCTTCTTCCTCTTTCTGATGACAATTTAAACTAAAGTGGCAACTGAGAGATAAAAGCTCAAGCGAGCTCCTAATCGCTAGCAAAACCTGTCCTTTACTTAAGAAGGAACATTCATCGGTACAAGGAATATCGGAGAAGAAGTTCTGACTGGCAAGGATTTATTGCTCTGTGCACTCACAGAACTGTACACGATTCAGAAAATCGTTCTTATACCATTTTTGGTGAAAACGTACATGATATGGAAGGAACTGGTGACATATTTCAGTGCGATGTGTACTGGTTTTAGGAATCCCAATCTCCTGTTCAAGCTGTCGTGTGTTCATGTGTGTATTCATTGCAACAAAAGCGCGAGTGGTATAATGGGCTGTCAAATGAACGCGAGACAGAGTGAAAACAAATTGTTTATTATTTCAAAAGTAATCGCCATAACTGTTGATACATTTACCCCACTATGAAACAAGACGTTCAGTGCCTTAGTGGTGAAATATTAGCAGCTGCCTTTTCGTCCGAAGCATATCGACGCCCACGAATGTCTTTCTTAAGGGCTCCAAAAAAACGGAAATCTCATGGGGAGAGATCGGGATTGTGACTGTGTAAGGGCTTCCCAGCCAAACTTCTGCGGCGTACTCAAAATAACCTCAGCAACATGTGGGACATAAAAATTATGGATTGTTAACATTTGGCAGCTCTCATTTTTTTTTCCTTTGTCCTTAATTGCAGATTTGACTTGGAGTGCATTAAAATGGCGATTGACCATGTGCCATTTGGCA
Organism: Schistocerca piceifrons; assembly: GCF_021461385.2. Classification (NCBI taxonomy): domain Eukaryota; kingdom Metazoa; phylum Arthropoda; class Insecta; order Orthoptera; family Acrididae; genus Schistocerca; species Schistocerca piceifrons. Next base: position 496,289,822 of record NC_060139.1, on the reverse strand, counting down.
TGCAGAATCCAAATCTGTGACTGTGGTTCAAAAACTTTAAAGAGACAGGCAAAGCCAAAGGCCTTCGTCAGAGTAGATAACACTTGTCTCTCTAACACCTGTCGACAGAGAGCAAGCTGTATTTCAAAGCAGACTCCAGACGTCAGTTCATCGAACATCACGCTAAATGCAGGATGCAAGGTCAGGTGTCCCTGAAGCGTTACACAAGTGGTTAGGCCTTTTTGCGCGCAAAGTGTAAATGGTCCGAGCTTTCCAGCTAAACCACCGTCTTCTGAGCTATGTACTCGCATCTGCCGTGCTAGCCTCCACAGTGGCTGTCAATGACCGCCTGACGAAGTGCCTGTTTACAGACTGAGCAACGTTCCATATTTCTGGACATTTTAATCGCCACAATATTAGGATTCGGAGCTGCGAAGACCCACACACAACACGTAAACACATCCGTGATAACGTACAGCTTAATCTGTGGCGTAGCCTAATGCACGATTGGGTCGTAGACCAATTTTATTTTTTTATTTTTTTTTTCGCAGAGAGAACCATGATGGGAAATGTTTACTTGGATATGCTCAAATAGATCCTGCTGCCACAGATCGAAGAGCTGCAACTGTCCATCATCTTTCGGCACGACAGTACAACTCCACATTGTAGTTCGAGTATGCGGGTGTGATGAATAACACTGAAACTAAGTCTTTATTTATTTTTAATATTTAAACACTGACCTACAGAATTTTCCCTGACAAAGACAACTCAAACTTAACCTATTCATTTATATTACCCACAATATACAAGCCCAACACAATCTTACTGCTGTACAGTGACAACGTGGCTTCCAATAACTAACACAAAAGAATGGTCCTGAATTCAAGAATTCCTAACAGTAACAAAAGTCCAAAAAAACATGAAATTAAAGAAATAAGAAACTACCTCCAACTCTTGCCTAAATTCATTTCAATCACGAACCCCATATTTTTTTATAAGTCACTTACCTCACAGAAAATCTTCATAACACGAACTACAGCAATTACAGCAAGCAGAAACTACAGCCAGCGAAATAAAAAGATTCTAAGTACTGTAGACTCTAACTACCAGGAGGCATACGGTTAGCAAAAGAAAGATTTTGTTAAAGAGCAAACAATGTATTAAGAAAATTTTACCTTATTCTACTTCTACATGGATACTCTGAAAAACACATTTAAGTGCCTGGCAGAGGGTTCATCCAGTTCCAAAAATTATATGGTTGTCAATAATTCCACAACCCAAACACAACCAACAACATCCTCCTCACTTTACATTTCCCTGCGTCTCACTTTACAATGCAAGTCCTACCAACACAGAGTCTCCACTAAGATGAAAACACATGTCTATACACTTCTCTATCCACTCGCTAACTTCTAGTCCGTCGAACCACAGAATCTCTTGCTGAGGGCGCAGAGCGCTGTCAGCAATATTAACAAAGTCTGTAGCGCTGCTGACATACAAACAGGCTGCATACAACACATTTGCTGGGATGTCGATGGGTCGGGATTGTCCGATCGCACGGCCCCCGTACTCTGGCGATGTCTAGGCATTAGATTTCTTTTCGTCGAGTTACGTCAAGGATCGCGTGTACACACCACCCTATTGCTACCCTTCGTGCACGAATAAATGAAGCAATCAGAACTGCTAAAGCTGTGATGCTAACCCGCACATGGGTAGAACTCGGATATTGCCTTGACGATGTACAAGCGACGAGGGGGCACACACTGAAATCATTGAAATTCTTGGAAGTACGGCCGAAAGTCGTGCGTGAGACGTGCGACCTTTTCTGATGATCGTTATTATGATTCTAAAAAAGCTGATAGGTCGCAAAAAGTAGCCACAAGACGTTAATGGAACTCCTTTATTTTCATAACGCATTTCGTTCGTAGCCCATCATCAGATGACCTGCTACATTAATAACACGTTTTTACATTACAATTGTAAACACATACAGAAAAGTATTAATACTGGCTCAACAAAACAAAACAAAAGTTCATAAATTTATTTTAAAGCAGTACGTACCACAGTGCAATACGTGTGCAATGCGGTGACAAAAAAAGTCTTTCGACTTGTAAGGCATGAAGTTACTACATTCGCACAAGGAAAGAAATACTGAAAACTAGCAGACGAATGAATATAGCGGTCCTCATCACAGCATAAGTAACTTCACTTACGCTAGATGGCTTGTGAGTGGTGACGCTGCAACCTGCCATTACAGTATAGTCAGTGATCTCCATACTAACTGTATGTACATCTTCTGTCTTTGACCATAGCGCTTATCCGTGCCTTCTCAGGACTGTTTACATCGTCCGCCATCTTTTAGTTAGGCAGAAAGTTTCTCTTGCTGTTAACGAAGTGTATGTTGTGAGGGTAAAATGGTTATTTCTTGCTCTGCATACAACTGTACAAACCGGTGGAGCAAGGAAAGTGATTTAACTTTCCACTGGTAATAATTGAATGTCAAGAAATGACAACACTCTCGTAAATATCTTGGTCGTTGCCATGCATGATACAATGTGTCTTCTGTTTTGGACAGGTGTCCTCTGCAAAAAGATGATTTTCTGAAACAGTGGGTCATTGCCACTAAACGCAAAGGTTTCACTCCTACAAGGGCTAGTTTCTTGACTGGAGATCACTCCTTGGAAGAAGATTATTTAGTAAGGCCTGGTACTTCAGAAGGCATCTGAAGCCTGCTTCAGTGCCATCACAGTTTGCGTTTCCGAAGCATTTAATGCTGAAGGAAAAGCAACCAAGGCGACAGATTAGAATAACAACTGAGCACTCTACTGTAGAAACTCACGATTATATTGAACAGATTAGTCACTTCACACAAACATTGTTTTTGTTTTCAAACAAACATGTTTTCTCATAAGTACATTGCCAAACTATGTTTGATGCCTGTACTACTTGTATTCTATTCTTGTTTCAGTTTTCTCAGAGTTGCGAGACATCTAAAGATTGTGGATCTCAGACACAAATAGAAATGAATGACAAGGCCACTGACACATGCAATTTTTTACCAGATGTTGTGGAGGCACTGAGAAGAAAAATCAAGAGCCTGGAGGAAAAAATAGGAGAAGAGAGAAGAAAAACTATTCAATGAAAGACATCATAAGTGCTCTGAAAGAGAAGGGTCATCTAACAGAGAAGCTGCATGAATTCCTGAATCAACAAACAGGGACTCGGATGGAATTAGTGTGCAATTTGTTTCTTTCAGGAGTGCTAGTTCTACAAGGTTCGCAGGAGAGCTTCTGTAAAGTTTGGAAGGTAGGAGACGAGGTACTTGCAGACGTAAAGCTGTGAGGACGGGACGTGAGTCGTGCTTGGGTAACTCAGTTGGTAGAGCACTTGCCCGCGAAAGGCAAAGGTCCCGAGTTCGAGTCTCGGTCCGGCACACAGTTTTAAACTGCCAGGAAGTTTCACATCAGCGCACACTCCGCTGCAGAGTGAAAATCTCATTCTGGAAACATCCCCCAGGCTGTGGCTAAGCCATGTCTCCGCAATATCCTTTCTTTCAGGAGTGCTAGTTCTGCAAGGTTCGCAGGAGAACTTCTGTGAAGTTTGGAAGGTAGGAGACGAGGTACTGGCAGAAGTAAAGCTGTGAGGATGGGACGTGAGTCGTGCTTGGGTAGCTCAGTTGGTAGAGCACTTGCCCGAGAAAGGCAAAGGTCCCGAGTTCGAGTCTCGGTCCGGCATACAGTTTTAAACTGCCAGGAAGTTTCACATCAGCGCACACTCCGCTGCAGAGTGAAAATCTCATCATGTTGAATAATAGTGTGTCATCCAAGGGAAACAGGTACAAAACAGACATTAAAATGTTAGCAATGATGGTGTATTTTTACTCTCCTAAGGTGTATGAATATTTACAGACATTAATGCCTCTGCCTGACAAATCACTGATTTCTCGTTGGGCAGAGACTGTGAATTGTGATCCTGGATTTTTAAGTGATGTGTTCAGGTAATTTGTGTTTAATCATGATTTGAGGACTGAATTTAAATATTCTATGGCAATTAGAAAATAGGTAGTGTGGGACCAGGAAACTAAGAGGTATACAGGTTTTGTAGATTTTGGAGAAGTTGTACAATCAAAAGGAGTGACAGAAGCTTCAGAGGCATTAGTTTTTATGCTTGTCTCCTGTAGCGTATTTTTTAGTGAATCGCTTTGACGGTAGTGTGCAGGCAAAGTTAATAAACTCTGCTGTGGAGAGGCTAAGCAATTCAGGCATCAGAATTTGGGCAGTCACTTATGATGGCACAAGGACAAATATAAGCACTCTTTGTTCATTGGGATGTAGTATTAATTTTAACAAAATCTTTCTTTTTCTTCTCAGTTCCTTCACCCAGGTTCAAACCACAATGTTCACTGCTTTTTGGATATATGTCATTTAGTGAATCTTGCTCGAAATGCATTAGCAGAAGTAGGTGTTATAGAGTCTACAAATGGCCATATTAAGCGGCAGTACTTGAAAGAACTAAATGAGTTGCAAATTGATGAAGGCATGACATTTGCTAATAAGTTGTCAGGACAACATATTAGTTACGTTAATAAAAAGATGAATGTCAGCTTAGCAGTTCAAACACTCGGTTCCAGGCATGACATTTGCTAATAAGTTGTCAGGACAACATATTAATTACGTTAGTAAAAAGATGAATGTCAGCTTAGCAGTTCAAACACTCAGTTCTAGTATTGCAGATACTATAGATTTTTTTAGAAGAGCTGCCAATCCCAGATTCCATGGTAGTGAGGCAACAGTAGAGTTTTTGAGATTCAGAGACAGAATTTTTGATGTCTTTAACTCCAGAAATCCTCTAGCTCCAGGATATAAAGCCAGCCTGAAACTCAGTAATCATGCAGTTTGGCTTGATATTTTTCATCAGACAGAATCGTATATAAGAAGTTTAAAAGTAAATGGTGTTTGTCTCCTGCAGCACCAAGAAATACCTTTGCCTTTGGCATAATTTTGAACATGCATTCGATTAAAGCCATTGCACTGGAAGTAATGACTAGGGAAAATTCTCCTGTGCGAAATTTGTTGACATATAAGTTTTCCCAAGATCATATTGAACTCTTCTTCTCATGTGTGAGATCCAGAGGTGGGTTAGAATAACAACCCAAATTCGTATCAGTTGATGTGTGCTATGCACAAGTTGCTTTTAGGCTGCGTCCTCTTGTAGATGACGATGATGATTCTTGTATGGTTGTAGATGATGTAGGAAAATGGTGCTCACTTATTGAAGAGGGTACTCTGTTTTCCACATACAAGCAGAACATTTTGTACTACGTTGCAGGGTTTTTTGCCCTCACAATTTCAAAACAAGTTACATGTAAAGACTGCCTCTACATTCTTAGGCCACCTGTTGTTTGTAATGACGCAACATATGCACTTCTCAGTACTTCAGAAAAGAACTCATTCACAAAATTTGTAAGCCAAGGCAAGCTTATTGAAACAAGTAATGCTGTATACTCTGTGGTGGAGCACTCAGAAAAATTGTTTCAAATGTTTATCGTCAATGGTGACATGGGGCAAAAGCACTTAATTAGTAAGATTGTCAAGTGTGTCCTTAAAAAATTTGTGAACTGTTCATTCCCTCAACTTGACCATGACTTCCTTAATAAATGCGGAGTTGAAGATTTGGATGAGACACAGCTTGTACGTAAGATTGCATCCAGGTACATACAGGTGCGGCTGAAAACATATGGGAAAAGGTTTTCAGCTGAGAAAATAGGTCACTATACAACGAATGTAAGACAAAAACTCAGGAAGATTATTTTATTCAGTAATGTGTAATGTTGTGCCTGTAACATTACAGCAGTGGTTAAAAATGAATGGAAATGACAAAAATTAATTTCATATTTTGTTTCAATGTGGTTTTGTGTTCTCATTTCAATATCCTTGCTCATGCTTAATGTTTACAGTAATTATCATTTTACAAATGATAAAAAAGTAGACAGACATATAAAGTCGTTCCTTGGGACATTGCAATCATGGTAGCTTTTAACTAATCATGGTATCTTTGTAGCAATTGCTATTTTTGTTTCAAATGGCTGGTGTTCCACCTGCTTGTATTATTTTATACCAAGTGTAACATTTTATTACCTCTGTGATTCATTCAAATTTCTTTCCACCTCCCTAAAAGCTCTCAGGCTTGTGATTTTTCTTTAATTGCTTTGACTGTGAAGTAAGCTTCTGACAGTGCTTTAAGTTGAACACTGCCAGGTTGATACAAAAATCTTGATATTTCAAAGTAAATCTGGAAACTGAATCAACACTGTTTTTACTTATTATAAACACCTAATTTCCTTTTTTTGGGATGTAAATTCATTCAGAAGATTAGATATGGGTAAAATACTAGTATTTTTAATACCAAAGTTACCCAAAATGACTGAGTAATTTTGTACCAATATTAAAATTGAAATTTTACTCCAAGATAGCGTCTCTAGTGCATATTTCCTCATTGCCAAGCTCACCTCAGCAATACGTGTGAAATTTTAGTGTCTGTTGTGATGTATATTGTGTGTGCAATACTTTCAAAAAGACGGGAAAAAGTGGTGCAAAGCTACCCAGATTGACTGAACTGTTTATATATGTTAGTGCTCAGTTTAATATGCACTTTAAACTAACTGATTTCATCGCAGTTTCCACGTTAGTACATGTGAATTAGTTCTGTAAAAGAAGAGAACAATTTTCGTGTCAATGTCACACGTAATTTTGGGTATTTCATACGGTGCCTGACAATAATTAGGATATTGTTGTGGATATCCAAATTAACCCAATTACGTATTTTTCCAACTAGAAAGATGACGTCGCCACTGGTAAGTGCATTACATATGTGAATAAAACTGTTCCTTACGCCTGGAAAAATATTTTCTCGCTTTTAGGTACTTTATATTTACGATAGACTTTAGTATTCATGAGTGTAAAACGAAATTGGTAGTTCGTTACGTTAATGTTAATGTAGTTAGTGTTATTATCGCCAAGAATGTAGATACTTTCGAACGAAAACGAGTGCCACCTTTCTAACTGAAATATCACATTCAGTTTCTTGCCTAACTGCAATATGGCGGCGCTAACAGACGACGGCACGCTGTAACAGCCCAAGTTCGCCATCCAGATAGTATAGAGATCACTGAGTATAGTAGACCATTACTTTCTTTCTGCGCCGTAGTTTGGATGAGAAATTAGATAAATATATAGGATTAGATGCAAGGTCCTGTGTCAGTATTTACATAGAGCAAACGGGAAGGGATCTTAAAACAAGATTCAGCGAGAACAATTGTGCAGGTAATGGCAGTGTTCTGAGCTGTCATTTGAGGGACAATGGCCACTAGTTTCATCCTACTGAGAGTTGTTTTAACATCCCAAATTTGGAGCCCAAAGGTAGAGATCTGCACATTTTATAAGATCTTGATATTTATGCTGATCGTCATACCAACCATACAGTATGATCAATGAACAAGTCACAAGTAATAGACAATGGTTTTCCAGCATTTTTGCTGAGCTGCTGACTTAATTTCTCGTTTATATTTCTCACCAGTACAAATGTAATTCCTTCTGTTTTGTGTGTACTGCACGCATAGTGTCAAATAAAACAAGTTACTTTGTAAATACGATTTTATTTGTAGATTTAATCTTTTTATTTTACTTTTTTATCTTTTGCTGTTTGTCTTAAATACGTTTACTTTGCTTATACGTTGGCATAAAATACACACAACTTTAAATTTAGATGAATATCTGTTCTTGCAACTGAATGGTCCAATAAGACATGTCGAAACCTACCCCGAAATTCTTTACACCGGAAGTACTCAACGAATGAAATGCACTGTCAAAATTTTAGCTGCTAAGAACCAGTGCAAGTATTTAAAAAAAATAGCTGAAAATTGTCAAATTCGTAGCGCGCCAGGCGGCGGTAGAAATGTGCACCCCAAATGGAGCTGCAGCTGATGCGCATGAGCAACTAGGCACACACACACATACAGCCGAGGTCGGCGGTACATTTTTAAATAGGAAACACGACACAACCCGATAGTAATTTGTAAACGACATCTCAGGTTACCGTTCGTTGATAGTTTCTCTGACACTACGGTACACAGATACTATTCTTTCGAATTAGCCACTCAAATAACATCTATCGCAAATTATCACTTGCTTTTCGCAGTATAACTAAGTACGGACAATACAGATAAAGCTGAATTAATATTTATTGTGCTTTCGTAAGGCATTTCTGCTAATAGTATATTTTCTTTTCATCCAGTTTAACAGTAATGTGGAATCCAATTAATGTTCTCAATTTAGCAATGATGGAACATGAAGAACGTGATTTCCAGCCGAAATCACCTGCTTCTCCTGAGGACGTACATACATGTCATTTGTTAGTTGATTTCCTTTACATTCATTCGAATGATGTCGACATTTCATCTGAAATTTTGGATATGTTAGAAGAAATAGGAAATAACTGTGACGATTCCACGAATTGTAGTTCGGAAGACAGTTGTGCCAGTAACAGTTCTGACGAACAATACCTTCCAAGTCTAAAAAAGCACGTACTGCAACAGCTTTCAGCGACAAAGAAAAGGCAGTGAAATATTCGCTACACGAAGGAGGGAAAAAATGGCTTAAAGTTATGCAAAGGCGTTTTCGTTTCGTAGAATCTGAGCGTGAACTGTACAAATGGAAGAATGAATTACATGAAGTAGGAAATATGAGCCAAACAGAAACCCAAAACCATCTGAATGAAAAACTGTTCGAAAGATTCAGAACTGCTCAAATGATTCAAATGGCTCTAAGCTCTATGGGTCTTAACATCTGAAGTCATCAGTCCCCTAGAACTTAGAACTACCTAAACCTAACTAAGGACAGCACACACATCCATGCCCGAGGCAGGATTCGAACCTGCGACTGTAGCGGTCGCGCCGTTCCAGACTGAAGCGCCTAGAACCGCTCGGCCACACCAGCCGGCCCAGAACTGCTCGTGAGAGGTTATGCACCGTTACCCATGGATATCTACGAGACTGAGCCCTCCGAATTGCATCTGACACGAACATTGCTAATTTCCAGGCTTGGTACACCTGGCTACGCAGGTTCAAGAAATCGTACAGACTAGGAAGTCGCAAAATTACCGCCTACGTCACGTAAAGGTGTAGAGCAGCTACCACTGATAGTGTTACAGAGAAATTCACAGCTGATGTGAAGACGAAGATTGCTGTTATACCCGCAACTGCTGTTTATAACGCAGATCAATCAGGTTTCTGAAAGAACTGTGTGCAAACGGCCCTATTCATTTGGGGGTGAAAAAAGAAGACGGAGTCGGTTGCCCAATCAATGGATACAAGGACACATTCACATACCATAATGCCAGTGATAAGTAAGAGTGATTTACTGTTTCCGCAGCTGTACATCTGTCTTCAAGATCCGCAAGGCAAATTAGGGCCAAAAATTAAAAATGGACTGTTTAGTTGCAAAAAATCTTGTAATCGACGTATCAAAATCTGGAAAAATGCGAAAGAATAATTTTCAACAGTTCGTTCGAAACGTATTCCTACCAGCTGCAGAAACTAATTCATTGCTTTTGTTGAATTCGTTGTCTGAACATAACGACGCCTTTGTTTTTGTGGAGGACGACGAAAAAGCTGTAGATGTAATACCGATTCCGCCTGGAACTACTTATGTGATTCAACCTCTCGATAAAGAATTTTTTCGACAGTGGAAAACATTTTTCATGAAATTATCAGACAACATAATTTCCGATAGCTCTCTCTCATTTCAGGTTTATCGGCGGAACAGTATTCTTAAGCTCCAGTCGTTTGTGCATTACCAGTTTTCTTTGCCACGCTTTACGAGCTTGATTAAGTATGCCTGGTATTCAGCGCAATATGCAGAACAATGGCAGGCACCATTTCTCACTCTATCCCAGTTCAGTCTAAATAAAACTTCATTCCTTCCGAAATGCCTTCACAAAAGAAGATGAAGTAAATATTCCAGACTTCGAATCGAGAACAGCTGCCAACATGAGTAACGTAGAACTAAATATCCTCGTAGTAGTGAAGCAACTCAGATCACTTAATAAAAGCAAGTCTTCTGGTGCAGACTGTATACCAATTAGGTTCCTTTCGGAGTATGCTGATGCATTAGCTCCATACCTAACAATCATATACAACGGTTCGCTCGAAGAAAGATCCGTACCTAAAGACTGGAAAGTTGCACAAGTCACACCAATATTCAAGAAAGGTAGTAGGAGTAATCCACTAAATTACAGGTCTATTTCGTTAACGTCGATATGTAGCAGGAATTTAGAACATATATTGTGTTCGAACATTATGAATTACCTCGAAGGAAACGGTCTATTGACACACAGTCAACATGGGTTTAGAAAACATCGTCCCTGTGAAACACAACTAGCTCTTTATTCACATGAAGTGCTGAGTGCTATTGACAAGGGGTCGATTCCGTATTCCTGGATTTCCATAAGGCTTTTGACACTGTACCACACAAGTGGCTCGTAGTAAAATTGCGTGGTTATGGAATATCGTCTCAGTTATGTGACTGGATTTGCGATTTCCTGTCAGAAAGGTCACAGTTCGTAGTAATTGACGGAAAGTCATCGAGTAAAACAGAAGTGATTTCAGGCGTTCCCCAAGGTAGTGTTATGGGACCTTTACTGTTCCTTATCTATATAAACGATTTTGGAGACAATCTGAGCAGCCGTCTTCGGTTCTTTGCAGATGACGCTGCCGTTTATCAACTAATAAAGTCATCAGAAGATCAAAGCAAACAGCAAAACGATTGAGAAAAAATACCTGAATGGTGCGAAAAGTGCCAGTTGACCCTGAATAACGAAATGTGTGAGGTCATCCACATGAGTACTAAAAGGAACTCGTTAAACTTCGGTTACACGATAAATAAAATCTAAAAGCTGTAAATTCAGCTAAGTACCTAGGTATTACAATTACGAACAACTTAAATTGGAAAGAACACATAGAAGATGTTGTGGGGAAGGCTAACCAAAGGCTGCGTTTTACTGACAGGACACAGAAAATGTAACAGACCTGCTAAGGAGACTGCCTACACTACGCTTGTCCATCCTCTTTTAGAATACTGCTGCGCGGTATGGGATCCTTACCAGGTAGGACTGACGGAGTACATCGAAAAAGTTCAAAGAAAGGCAGCACGTTTTGTATTATCGCGAAATATGGGAGAGAGTGTCACAGAAATGATACAGGATTTGGTCTGGAAATAATTAAAAGAAAGGCGTTTTTCACTACGACGGAATCTCCTCACGAAATTCCAATCACCAACTTTCTCCTCCGAATGCGAAAATATTTTGTTGGCACCGACCTACATAGGTCGGAGCGATCACCACGATAAAATAAGGGATATCAGAGCTCGTGCGGAAAGATATAGGCGTTAATTCTTTCCGCGCGCTATACGAGATTGGAATAAAAAAGAATTGTGAAGGTGGTTCGATGAACCCTCTGCCAGGCACTTAAATGTGATTTGCAGAGTGTCCATATAGATGTAAAACTATTTGTTATTGCGAAGTGCCGGATTGCATCAATTTTTACTTTGTCCGATGTGCCTGGTACTAGAAAAATGTTTGTTTTTATCATTGAACAGACACTTCGCATTTTTGTGACGACCACAGGGAATAAACAATGAACTGTTACACTGATAGTCAAATGTACAACATTTAAACATTATTATAAGGAATGACCTACAGGAATTATTATAAAATGTAGTACTGCAAGGCACATTTCATTTGAACATATTACCTCATTGTTGGAAGTCGTCTGTGACAACAAACACTGCGATCTGATTTTCCCTGCTAGCCTTTTTTATCAGAATTACATGTGCAAGAATTGAACTATCGATATGAAGTTATTCAAACAAATGCTTGTATAGTATAAGCCAGCTTTTCACTGGAGCAAACAAGCTAAAAAGCTCGAGCAAAAGACAGTTCTGTCTGGTGTACCCAGTAGGCCTCTACCAGACCTTTTCAACTCGACGCCACTGCAACTACTTACGGGTCCGTAACCTTCCCCAGTTACCTGATCAGAAAATGGAGACCTACAGTTTAACGGGACCCGAACCACATGTCTCTCGTGGCTATTCCAACATTTGTGAGAAGTGACTGCTAGGTTAAAAATCATAGTGAAAAAGTTTTGGTCTAAACGGGATTTGATACCACGCTCTCTGGATCACGAAGCGCGCACTTTGCCACTTTTTTTTTAAGACTCTACCCTTCTTTTTTACTGACTGACCTGAGAGAAGGGTCTGGGGTAAAGAGGGCAGGGGTCGTTTTCCGAGGCTTGACCTCAATGTCCCACTCCCTCCCTCCCACAGCCAAGGAAGGTATATTCTTTTTTCCATGCTTTTAATTATTTTTATATTGTTGATTTTTTTGTTATTTTTTACTGGATCCTACAACCGTCACCATAAGCTTCCGAGTCGTCTTCGCTTAATGAATGTAAGGGGGACTCCCTCTAAACCGTTTTCTCAGAGGGTCAGTCGTGTGATGTGAATCCTTTTCAAGTGTGCCTTCTAGCACTCAGAACTCCCCAACGGGCAGGAGGATCCTCGAATAATGCGCCTAAATAATTCGATAGTCGTGTTCGGTACAATGCATGGTGGCGGAACGCGTCATGAGTCGTTGTCAGGCGGACCCACAAGTCCAGAGCGCTTTTGGGCGCGGCTTGCAAAATGTAATACAGCACCATGCCCTTCAGCCAGTTGACAGCTTTTGTTCTGGTAGTGGGAAAGTAAACGGTATCTGGATGTAGGACTTCGTCCTGCATGATAGACTCTGGCTGTCGTCGCCACAGGAGCGCCAGCATACGTTGTACAAGATCCCAGCAGCTGCCCGTCAGAGCACATGTCAAGCGGTGCTCGTCCGAATCAACGATCCGAATCAACGATCCGAATCAACGACTGCACAGTGCGGGTACGAACGGTTGTCGGTGAGATTGATGGAACGGAGGCGTCGGCATGTGGCTAATTTGTCGTTCACCACCACATACGACAAGGAACGAGCCTACGTGGACAGGTATGGGGTGTACACTGCTCGCCACACCCTGGACCAGCAGATGGCTGGGTGTTGTTATTCGACCTTGTTACAGGGTTGTCGTGCCTGATAGATGCGGTAGTAATTTCTCGTGCTCCTCGCCCTCGTCGCCGGCAGATCCTCGGTCACGTAGCTCAGTTCGACCACGAAATCTCGGAGTGAGCAAGAGACGGAGCTATGTGGCCGACGGCGACCTGTGGACGAAGATCTCGCGACGCGACGATCTGTAGCAGCGTCCCCGTCAAGCTGGTGTTGGCCGCAGTCCATACGAGCCACACTGTCAATAGGTCTAATGCCCGCGCACGGTTGTGGACGTGAGTCAACCCCAGGCTCCCTGTCAGTGGACGCCTCGTTAAAGTAGTGTAGCGAACTTTGAATAAGTGACCTGCGTTCACAAATTGTCCGTATGCCGCCTGGAAACTGTGGGCCATGATGACTGTTAGCGGAAGAATGTGCGCAAAATAATTAAGTTTTGACACTGGGTAAGTGTTGACGTAACGCGTTCGGAGAATCATATCCATACAGCGGAATCTGCGATCACAGAGCAGTTCCCGTGGCCTTTGAAGTAGCCGGCGGTATGTGGCTGTCGCAGTTCGGCGAACAGTACTGGAGAACTGCACCCCTAAATCGTTCAGTGAGGGAACCTTTTGGAAGGGGATCGCTGTCGGCTGGAGAAGGCCTCTCCCGACATCCATGTACTTTGTCTTAAGAATGTTGACGCTGCCCGATACCACGCCATAGTGACCAACTATTGAAGCGTCGGGATTTCGTCGCTCGACCGCACCAAAAGGACCACGTCGTCAGCTAAGGCAGCACATCGGAAGGTCACGTCTCGATGCATGTTCGAGGGCCGCAGCGATTTAGAATCCTGATAAAGGACATTCCTGCGCATCGACGGTCCAAGAGTGATGTGTTCAGTCTGGTGTCCGTTGACCATAATCCGGGAGCGCTCCCCACTACTGACGCCTGTGAGAGGCTCATGCGTTAGAGCACGGCGTGAAGGAAACCGTGGTCGATACGATCAAAGGCGTGATCAAAATCGACGGCGACAAGGGCACCTCGGAGGAGGCAGGCCGCTGCCAGCGCCGTGACGTCGCGGTAGGTGCCAAGTGCCCTGTGGATGTTGTTGTCACCGCCTATACATGTCTGGTCAGGATGGATCATGTGTCCGATGGTCGTCTGACGACGTGTGTGGAGGATACGGGCGAAAAGTTTATAATACGCGTTCAGGAGCTGTAGTGAACGATAGTTGTCGCAACGGTGAGAACCGCTCGGTTTGGGAATTGGTATCATGATGCCTTCGAGGAAATCTGTCGTTGCAGAGGAGATCGTGAAACCTCTGAATCCAGTGAGCACCCATCAGGGGATAGAAGGCGCGGTAGAATTCGTTCGGTAAGCCGTCTAGGCCGGTGACTTATTCGGGGCGTCGCGTGCCAAGGTCGCTGTTAAGTCTTCAGCAATTATGCGAGCCAGCAGGGCGTCGTCGTAGGCCACTACTCTGGGGTCAGGCAGATTGCAAGGATGTCTTCGTACTCGCGAACAGCCTGTGGGTCCTTGGCATAAAACGTCCTGTAATGATGGACGAATGCCGCGGTGATGGCACACTGAGAGTCGACGCGTCCACCCGCTAGTGCCTCTACTGATTTTATAAGGTCGCGCTTGGGGTGCCGTCTCTCTCTGATAACGTGATATATAGATACCATTTTGGTGGGGATGGTCTCCTGCACCCTCGTCCGGACTCTGGCTCTGTCAAGCTGTTCCGCAGTGAGACAGAGTAGGCGAGCTTTGAAACGATTAACCGCTATCTGCCGTTCACGTGATGGCGGCTGGGTCGTCAGTTCTCTCAGTGCGGTGCGTCGCCCGGCGCCAGCGCGCTCTGTCACGGCCATATCCCATGAGTGTCCGTCGGAGAGCCGGCTTGTCGCGGTCGAGCCACCAATGTAAGGTGGAAGGATGTGCATGCAAACTTCAGAGGCAGCGGTCCCACGTAGCAGCGATCTCCCGCCGACATGCGTCCTCGTACAGGTAGGAAACGTTCAACGTCCATAGACCACGGCTGGGAGAGTGACCGAGCAGATGTATGCCAAATTGGCGGTGAAGGCTGTAGGCCAAAGTTCCACGTCCCTTGTCGCGGCGCGGAATCCTCTGGAGACATATGTCCGGTCAAGGCGGCTGGCAGAGTGTTCAGTGAAATATATGTAGCCACTGCAGATCTCGCACGAGTGCCCGTAGTGCCGAGCATGAAGAGTAGTGCGGTGTTTGGTCTGCTGGATCCAGAACGCTATTAAAATCGGTTCCGTATTCACATTCAGGAGTGGAGAAATTTCGTCGGAATAAAAGGTCACCCTTTCACTGCGAGGAAGGCGAGTAAACATTGACAATGCGGAGTGCTCCCACTGTGACGGCAACACCTCGTGTAGATGGCAGGTACATGACTTCCGATGCCTTGATGCCGTCTGTAATAGGATGGAGGTTCCGCCGGCACCGTCGCTTGATGGGATGCTGTAGGCTGTGTATCCGTAAATATTCAGTTGCAGCTCTGAATGGACTTCTTGAAGGAGAGTGATATCCAGGTCCGCCACCCGGAGTATAGCATGGAACATGCTCGTTTTGATGACAGAGCGTATACTGTTAACGTTGACTGTGCCCACACGGTTGGATTGGGACATCTTAATGCGGAGATGCAAATGGCGGCCTCTCGGTGAAAATTGGGCCGCTTGGCTACGCATCCTTGTGACAGGTATCTTTAACGCGGCCCTTCTGCGGGTATTAGGCTCTCCCCATGTGGGGCGCCGGTCCCGTGTGGTGAAGGATTGTCAAGGGGGTCTGTTACGTCTTCTGCCTCCATTTCAGCAGCCCAGTCACCGAGTGGGGAAGGGGTCGGTGACGTCGCGTCGCCGTGGACATTGTGCTCCATCACGTGGTCTTTGTCCTGAGGGGCTTCAGTCATGGGAATGTCTAGGATGGATGAGGCCACCGTCCTGTGAGTGGGGTCGGATGACTGCCTTAGGACGGTACTGGTACAGTCCACTGGCAAGGACGCGTCAGAGATGGCGTAGGCAGCTTGCTCCCTGTCTCTGCCCCTTTGGTCGTCTTCCGTCGAGAGGCGGCGTTTCGCCAAACGTTGTTTCCGCGTCCGTGTGTCCGCTCCCGTCGAAGAGCTAGGTTCAGTACCTTCGATCATCAGGCCGGCGTCAGGAACCGAAGCCTCTGGTAAGACGATGTTGAAGGTGGTGGTGGCTGGCGTTGTGTCTTTCAAGGGCGTCTCCTCGTGCGACGCCGCCGTCACGGCGTCGTCGGTGGCTGAGCACTATGAAATTTCTGATGTCATCAGTCCCCTAGAACTTAGAACTACACTACTGGCCATTAAAACTACTACACCACGAAGATGACGTGCTACAGACGCGAAATTTAACCTACAGGAAGAAGATGCTGTGATATGCTTCGTGATCCAGAGACCGCGGGATCAAAGCCCGTTTAGACCAAAACTTTTTCACTATGATTTTTAACCTAGCAGTCACTTCTCACAGATGTTGGAATAGCCACGAGAGACATGTGGTTCGGGTTCCGTTAAACTGTAGGTCTCCATTTTCTGATTAGGTAACTGGGGAAGGTTACAGACCCGTAAGTAGTTGCAGCGGCGTCGAGTTGAAAAGACCTGCTAGAGGCCTACTGGGTACACCAGACAGAATTGTCTTTTGCTCGAGCTTGTTAGCTTGTTTGCTCCGGTGAAAAGCTGGCTTAAACTATACAGGCATTTGTTTGAATAACTTCATATCGATAGTTCAATTCTTGCACATGTAATTCTGATAAAAGAGGCTAGCAGGAAAAATCAAATCGCATAGTCTGATGTCACAGACGACTTCCAACAATAAGGTAATATGTTCAAATGAAATGTGTCTTGCAGTACTACATTTTATAACAAGTCCTGCAGGCCATTCCTTATAATAATGTTGAAATGTTGTACAATTGACTATCAGTGAAACAGTTCATTGTTTATTCACTGTAGTCGTCACAAAAATGCAAAGTGTCTGTTGAATGACAAAAACAAACATTTTTCTAGTACCAGGCACACCGGACTAAGGAAAAATTGATGCAATCAGGCACTTAGCAGTAACAACCACTCTAGTGGAAGAAGATGCTGTGATATGCAAATGATTAGCTTTTCAGACCATTCACACAAGGTTGGCGCCGGTGGCGACACCTACAACTTGCTGACATGAGAAAAAAGTTTCCAACCGATTGCTCATACACAAACAGCAATTGACCGGCGTTGCCTGGTGAAACGTTGTTGTGATGCCTCGTGTAAGGAGGAGAAATGCGTACCATCACCTTTCCGACTTTGATAAAGGTCGGATTGTAGCCTATCGCGATTGCGGTTTATCGTATCGCGACATTGCTGCTCGCGTTGGTCGGGATCCAATGACGGTTAGCAGAATATGGAATCGGTGGGTTCAGGAGGGTAATACGGAACGCCGTGCTGGATCCCAACGGCCTCGTATCACTAGCAGTCGAGATGACAGGCATCTTATCCGCATGGCTGTAACGGATCGTTACGACCCGTAGCTCTACCCTTCATTCGATCCCTGCGAAACCCTACATTTCAGCAGGATAATGCACGACTGCATGTTGCAGGTCCTGTACGGGAATATCTGGGTACAGAAAATGTTCGTTTGCTGCCCTGGCCAGCACATTCTCCAGATCTCTCACCAATTGAAAACGTCTGGTCAATGGTGGCCGAGCAACTGGCTTGTTACAATACGCCGGTCACTACTCATGATGATCTGTGGTATCGTCTTGAAGATGCATGGGCAGCTGTAGGAGTACACGCCATCCAAGCTCTGTTTGACTCAATGCCCAAGCGTATCAAGGCCAGAGGTGATTGTTCTGGGTACTGATTTCTCAGGATCTATGCACCCAAATTTCGTGAAAATGTAATCACATGTCAGCTCTAGTATAATATATTTGTCCAATGAATACCCGTTTATCATCTGCATTTCTTCTTGGTGTAGCACTTTTAATGGCCAGAGGGGTACTTAAACTTAACTAACCTAAGGACATCACACACATCGATGCCCGAAGCAGGATTCGAACCTGCGACCGTAGCGGTCGCGCGGTTCCAGACTGTAGCGCCTAGAACCGCTCGGCCACCCCGTCCGGCCCGTGCACACCGGCCACACTGCTGCAAGCGGTAATGCGGCCGGCACAGCTGTCTGTACTGGTTCCGCACTTGGCACCTGGACAACGCGGCGCTGGGGGCAGCTGGATCGGACGTGGCCTTCCTGTCCACAGCCGGCACACGTCCGCGGTTGTCCGTCGTAAATAATGATGGCTCGGTAACCTCCGATGAACACGTACGACGGCACGTGTTTGCAGAGTTCGATGCGTACCTGTCGGATTTAATTGAGAAGGCGGTAGGTTTCATAGGTGTTCCACTTCCGCTCCATGTAGCTTAGAACCGTTCCATATGGCCGCAACGCGTTAGTGACGAGCGCGGCGGGGACTTTGAACGGCAGTTCGAATATGCGCACCGTGCGCACTCCCATACCCGCACTGTACGCGGTTACCGTGCTGACGTTACCGTAGGTGTGGCGAAAGCGGTAGCCTTTGGTGGAACTTCGGACTAGGCTGTCACATGCCTCTTCGTTCTTCATTTTGAGGTAGATTGTACTGGAAGTTGTAAATATATGATTATTTATATTATTTTGTTTTTTTAATAATTTTTGTTGAACTGAATTGAGATGGATGGAAATATTTAAAAATGAGTGAATATATTTAAACCATGATAATGTGGCCTCGGACATATACTTTGAGAATTTCGTCGCCGTAAGAAGGAGGTTCGTGGGCCACGTTATTTCTGAGCTGAAATGAGATAAATACTGAAAATACAGTTTACATATAATCTTGAAATTTTAGGATCATGGATTAAACAAATAATGAAATCACAATAGCGTTAATCATAACTATAATTACTGAAGTGCACTATGCTACTTACATTGGGAATACAATATTAATCACTGGTGATATGTTGATTATCCGCACGTCGGTATCTAGTCCGTGCGCAGTGGAAATTTCCTTATATAATTACTAGTATGCGCGAGTATGCGCCCTGCAGTACGCAGTGACTTTTTATAAAATTAAAGAGTTTAAATTAGAGCGGCCAGTCTAACGCGCGAGGGTCTCCCCCATTTCCATTCCAGAGCAGATAACAGAGGAAGTAATTAACAAAAGACTAGACATCCTTTCTGTGTCTCACCAGCGATCACATGCGACCGCGCGCAAGATAACTTGCATTGGCTTTCTTGCTTTATTAAATAGGGTTCTCTGATTAAGAAAAAAGTTGATTTACATGCCATTGCTAAAAATGTGCCTTTAAAAAGTGACAGACAGATGGATGCCTATCAGCTCTTGGGGATCGACATGCATGTCGTCTCTCAAAAATCGTTCGATTTCACAAGCCTTTGGACGCGCGTAGGAATCGTCGAATGTGAATTTCACTGGCGGCTAGCGGTAAGAAAACGCCTTATGTAGTGAGAGCTCTAAATCGCAGCAGCGAACGCAGTACCTCGCGCAGCGAGTAGGCAAACACGTGTGGAGCGCTGCTCAGCGCGCCGCGCTTCCGAGCCGTCTCACGGCTGAATGCCGATGCCACTAGACAATTTTTGTTTCAGAAACAAAAAAATCATATTACCGTTTGGCCTTACTTTCGTATTGGAAACGCTAGCTGTGTCACCTCTTGAGATGATGCTCGACGCCAGTAATTGGTGTTCTGTTACGAAATTTCCCTTAATGGTAATGAGAAGCCAGGGAACAATGGCAGACGACATATGAGGAAAATTTTGGACTAGAGCTAAGCAGAGATGTAGATGCAATTCCATGTTAATTGCACGATCTCCACGCATGACACACTTCCATACAAACTGAGACACTTACATTCTTCCTTCCCTGCGCCATTTTGCATACTCCGTCAAGAACAGTGCGCTCGTCATGCAAAATAATCCTCACTGAATAGCAAAGTTTCGCATTGTGGCTCTAAGGTGTATCTTGTATGCCGAATATTAGCTCCAAAATCTAAAAACTAATGACACAGCGTTCATAGGCAATGTTCGCTATCTCGTGATCTCTTACATTCCCTTTAGTACAAACGATTCTACCCATATGCAAGCGAATGGTAGTGAATTTTGTGCAAATGCTCATTCGCACGCATTCGCTTCCATTCTCTCCATTGTAAACCACGCGTTAGTTGCTTAAAATTGGTGTGTGTGAACTCCCAATAATTCCCCTGCGCGGCGGTACGTGAGTCAATCGCCGAGTCCCGGGCCAGGCGGACAGGGCTGTTCAGACCGTTGTCACAAGCTGTTCTTCGCGCGGCAAAAATACTTGCAGTACCTCTTAACAGCTAAAATTTTGGCAGTGCATTTCTTTCGTTGTCTTCTTCCTGTGTAAAAAATTTGAGGGTAGGTTTCGATATGTCTTATTGGACCATTCCCTTGTTAGTTTAAAATAAATTCTCGTTAAAAAGTAACGATTTCCTAGTCTGAACTGGTGGGCTGCAGTGCCACCAGTCACACTCCATCCAGTGGAAGTCAGGTTACTCATGTGGTGTTGAGGGCCGCTGTATTCATTCGTCTGCTAGCTTTATACATGTCGTTTCAGTATTCCTTTCCTTAATTGAACATAGTGACTTCATGTCTTATAAATCGAAAGACTTTTATTTGTTATAGCATTGTATTCATATTACATTGTGGTACCTATTGCTGTAAATTTTTTTTATGTATCTTGGTTACAAACCATTGCCCCTCTATTAATACCATTCTGTATGTGTTCACATTTATAATGTGAAAATGTGTTATTAATTCAGCAGGTCATCTGATGGTGGGCTACGCCCCAAAACGCGCTACGAAAATAAAGGAATTCTATTAATATCTAGTGATTACTTCTTGCGAGCTATCAGCTTTTTTAGAATCACAATAAAAATCATTGAAATCTGACTTTACAGAAAAAAAAGTATGAGAGTTGATAAACGTTTTAGAATAAGACACGTTGCTCTTTCTCTAATAATTTCCAAGTTATGGTTTTTTTGAAATGTTGGTGGGACTGTATGGATACCCTGTGAGTTGCAGCCGGTGGATGTGTGATATGACAGGTTGGAAGTCAACGAAATGCTAATTGCTTGCTATATGGTGCTTATTTCAAGCTCTAAATAATCAACGCAAAAAAATGAAGAACACAACGAACTTTCATATGGGCCAAGTACACAGATCCGTTTTCCGACCTGATTTATTTCGAGCTAGGGCCAGTGTAAATACGCCTGCGGCCTTCTGTCGCAGGCCATGCGGGCAACGATCTGCTATTGCGAGGTAGGCCGAAACGAGCGTTTTTTTTCTACGCTTTCGGGGCGGGAGAGAAACTCCTCTTTGTCTCGAGGAGGAGCAGTCAAAAGATTACGACGCTGGACGGGAATAATGCGACAGCGGCCAAGGCTTCGGCCAAAACAGTTCCGCAGCGCGAGGAGCATACACGGCACAGGTTTCACGGCACCTTCTCTCCGCCTCCCACACACACACACACACACACACACACACACACACACTAGCGGCCGCAGCGAAGTGCGAGCTATGGCGATGGAGCGGCAGCGAATCGTCTCTCGGCCAACCAGCGGGTCGCGGGCGGAATATAAAAGCAAAGAAGTTCGCCCTCAGAGACGTGGTACCTGTTGCGAGCAGAGTACGAATCACGTGCTCTGCAACCGCGGCTTCCCCCGCCGCGCTGCTCGCCATTTCTCACCTCGGCACTGGGGAGAGTTCACCGACAGGGTCTCCGAACTGCGTGGCTGATAACCTCAGGGGCGATGTGACTTCCCGAGTTGTTGATAAATAGGCTGGTGGTAGACTTGTGTTACGATTCTCTTACGTCGGTTTCATAGACTTAGTTTAGCGCCGGAACTGAATTTGGACTTTTAGGATTTTGGCGGCACTGTTTCATTTACGGTGGACCGGTATCAGAGGCTGTTCTGCAGTTTCTCACTTAGGCTACTTACTATTATCCGTTCCCTGCACCAGCAACAACGAGCTACAGGACCGCGCTAAAAAAAATCTTGATGCTCCTACGCGGAGAAATGAAGCTGTTCCTCTTCCCAAATAACCACCAACAATTGTTTGTGTAAACATGTTTATGCTGTATTATTCAATGAGCAAGCCATACAAGACATCCGTGATCTACAGTACATCTACATCTATGTAGGTTATCCGCATCCCACCATATGGTGCGTGGTGGAGGGGGGGGGGCATCTTGTATCACTATCATTACTAGTCATTTCCTTTCCTGTTTCACCCTCAAACTGAGCCTACATCAGGCCTGCTTATCGATCTACTTGTCCCAGCTGGGTCGCGCTCTCGCCTCAGGCGTAAGCAACTGGCCGGCTCACGGTGAGTAATTGTTTGCTGGTTTAAAGGGGGTAGGGACCA
This sequence comes from Schistocerca piceifrons, assembly GCF_021461385.2. NCBI lineage: Eukaryota > Metazoa > Arthropoda > Insecta > Orthoptera > Acrididae > Schistocerca > Schistocerca piceifrons. Next base: position 496,267,281 of record NC_060139.1, on the reverse strand, counting down.
AACTGCTTGGTCATCGGTCCGGCGAGTAATCAAAAGGGATGAGGAGGGGGGGGGGGGGGAGGTGCGACCAATCGGATCAAGCAGCTCGGCGTGAGAAACTGCTTTCGCCGAGTCTGTTCTACGGTAGCTAATTGTTCTACAGGAATGAACCACTTCAGGGTAACCAATTAACGTCTTTCGTAGCGAATTTATTTCTTAAAACTGTTGCATCGATGAAAAATGACAATGGTACGAGACTTACATTTCTTTTAATTGCTGAGATGGAGACTGTGGGGCAGCTAAATGCGAAGCATGACATTTATGATACGACTGATGCAGCGTTATGACAAACGTCCTTTTCGGGCGAAGTTTAAATTACATTAACGTACGTTTAGTAACTATTTTATTCGTGCAATAAACAAAGAAACAATGCATATCGATGAATAGTGTTTATTTTTTTTTTTTTTACTTATCACATTCTGAGCACTGCTAATTCGAAAACCAACTTTTAAATTGAAGCCTATCAGTGAGCTTGCATGGGTGAACTACATTCTCTTCACTGAGGAAAAAAAAGTTACTCGCACAAAATTGTAGCTCCAAACATCGTCATAATAGTAGCTAAAGATCTGTAAAATAGAGGAAATTAATGTTATAGACATTTTTTATATAAGTCTACAAGAGTTATTATATCCTGAAGCCCCAAAGAAACTAGTATAAGCATGCGTATTCAAACACAGATATATATAAACAGGCAGAATACGGCGCTGCGGTCGGAAATGCCTGTATAAGACAACACGTGTCTGATGCAGTTGTTAGATCGGTTACTGCTGTTACAATGGCAGGTTATCAAGATTTAAGTGAGATTGAACTTGGTGTTACAGTCGGCACACGAGCGATGGGACATAGCATCTCCGAGATAGCGATGAAGTGGGGATTTTCCCGTACGACCATTTCACGAGTGTACCTTGAGTATCAGGAATCCGGTAAAAGATCAAATCTCCGACATCGCTACAGCCGGAAAAAGATCCTGAAACAATGGGACCAACGACGACTGAGGAGAATCGTTCAACATGGCAGAAGTGCAATCCTTCCGCCAATTGCTGCAGATTTCAATGCTGAGCCATCAGCAAGTGTCAGCTTGCGAACAATTCAACGGAACTTCATCGATATGGGCTTTCGGAGCCGAAGGCTCACTCGTGTATCCTTGATGAGTGCAAGACACGAAGCTTTACGCCTTTCCAGGACCCGTCAACACCGACGTTGGACTGTTGATGAATTGGAAACTTGTTGCCTGGTCGGCCGAGTCTCGTATCAAATTGCATTGAGCGGATAGATGTGTACGGGTACGGAGACAACCTCATGAAACCATGGACCCTGCACGTCAGCAGTGGACTGTTCAAGCTGGTGGAGGATCTGTAATGCTGTGGGCCGTGTGCAGTTGGAGTAATATGGCACCCCTGATACGTCTACATATAACTGTGACAGGTGACACGTACATAAGCATTCTTTCTGATCACCTGCATCCATTCATGTCCATAGTGCGATCCGACGGGCTTGGGCAATTCCAGCAGGACAATGCGACACCCCACACGTCCAGAAACGGTACATACTGGCTCCAGAAACACTCTCTTGAGTTTAAACATTTCCGCTGGTCCCCAGACATGAACATTATTGAGCATATCTGGGATGCCTTGCAACATGCTGACCACAAGCGATGTCCATCCCCTTGTAATCTTACCGATTTATGGACAGCCCTGCAGGATTCGTGGTGACAGTTCCTTCCAGCACTACTTCAAACAGTAGTCGAGTCCATGCCACGTCGTTTTTCGACACTTCTGCGTGTTCGCTGGGGTCCTACCTGATATTAGCCAGTTTCTTTGGCCCTTCAGTGTATTACGAAACTTATCACGCAGCTAGCTGTCACATAGCAGGTGCGTATGTTCTAGTTGTAGCTAGGCATCCTGCAATCACGTGCTATAAGTTCATAATGAAGTGTTCTGCCTTCGCTTTGAACTTCGTAACCGGACCATAATGCTGCTTTTCAACCATTTTAAAACAGCTGCTGTCCCCCTTAAGCACTGAGCCATTAAGTGCAAACGCTTGCGTCTAAAACTGCAGTGTACTTAACATACTGTCATTCCTCTGAAGACAGCGCACTGTTTGCACTTCCCTTGCTCTACATAATGATGTCTGACAGCCACGTTTTACTGCGAGCGCTCAGCGCTGAGGCGGTGAGCGAGCATGAGCGAAAGTGCCCGCCCCACCGCCTCCTGGTCAGGTCTGGTTTATATGACTCCGCACGAGCCATAATTTATCTTTTCTTCGTAATCCTTGTCTAAATTTAGCTTGGCAGCATTAGAATCGGGGCTCTCTAAATGTTCTCAATAGCGTTTCTCGGAAACAACGTCGCATTCCCTCCGGGAATTCCCATTTGAGCTCACGACCCATCTCTTTAATACTTCTGTTGGGACTTACCGGTAATAATTCTAGCAGCCCGTCTCTGAATTGCTTCGATGTCGTCCTTTAAACCGATCTGGTGCCGACATCAAACACTCGAGCAGTACAGCCGGCCGCGGTGGTCTCGCGGTTCTAGGCGCGCAGTCCGGAACCGTGCGACTGCTGCGGTCGCAAGTTCGAATCCGGCCTCGGGCATGGATGTGTGTGCTGTCCGTAGGTTAGTTAGTTTTAAGTAGTTCTAAGTTCTAGGGGACTAATGACCACAGCAGTTGAGTCCCATAGTGCTCAGAGCCATTTGAACCATTTGAACTCGAGCAGTACTCAATAATTGATCGTATTGGTGTCCCGTAAGCGATCTCTTTTACTAATGAACCACACTTTCCTAAAATTCCCCCAATAAACCGAAATCGACCACTGGCCTTCCCTACTGTAATCCTTACTTGCTCGTTCCATTTCATATCGCAACGTTGCGCTTATATATTTAATCGACGCCATTGTGTCAAGTAGTATACCACTAATGCTACATTTGAACATTATGCGATTGTTTTTCCTATTCATCTTCATTAATTTAAATTTTTATCCACTTAGATAGGTAGTACAGGCTCAATACGATTCCAAATAATTTTTTTCACTTTCACGACAAAATGCTCAGTAAGTTCATTCAAAAAGTGTTCTCAGACGAGTAGTGAGTGTGTATACTAGCCATGCATATTTCCTGATAAAGCTCGCAAAAGCATTTCTACTTGTACAGCTCCTAGTCCCGGTACTTTAAAGATTCGTTCTCCGATGTAAAGGACAGCTTCAAACGACTGATTGCTTTACAGACGAATTAACGTGTTAAATGTTTGACGTCAGGTATGTGAGCGACATGAAGTTTTGAAACGGTTTGAACTTACGTTTGACGTTTGGTGGAAGTCGCTTACTGCCCTCATTATCAAACACTGAATGACTGTAGTCTCTGTGTGAGTGTAGGCTCCGTTTTAAGCAAGTACTTTGAGCGGTATATGTGAATATTGTCCTCAAAATGTGTTGACAATAGAGCTAGTAGTAAAGAAGAAATAAATTAAAATGTCATACGCGATGCTGTCGTTTCACAGCACGATCAGCGAAAGTGAAGTGAACTATAAAGTTCTTTTTTCCTTTTATCATTTTGTCTAACCGTAAGTCAGATCTGCTGAAGCAATTGTATCGACTGATCTGCAAATGTGAGTTGTGGACAAGCCCCTTTCAGTGTCAGTCCAATCGGAGAATAGTGTGAGTTCATCACACGATTTCAAGTATGGTGAGCTGTTTATGTTAACAGTAATCATGACAACCGGGATGTTTGCTTAAGTTACGTGACCACTGCATAAAATTCCAAAGTAGACACGTCCATTGGTGTTTCCCCGTACGGGGTCCTATAAGGGAGAAAAATGCCTTCTCCTTTCGAAGTTATAAAACCGAAACTTGGAACTGAGGCTGAATCGGTGAAAAACTCTACGAAAAAGTTGTGAGGAGTTTGCCAACAAGAGAAACGTGCAAATACAAAAGCTCTAGATTGCCGGGACAAATATCACGATGCATGGCGAACTTGCACCAATGTTTGGTTGGCCAGATCTGTACACTAAGAACAAAGAAATTCCTGACTCGATACCATAGACCACATCAAGTAGTGGAAATGATATCACCTGTCAACATTACTGTCAACGTTAAGGTACACTCGACACCACAAAAAGCCAGCCACAACTGAATTCCAGTTTGTAGGTTGCGCCTGACTCTAGGCAACCAACATAGCAGAGCTGTGTCGCAGGTTGTCTAAATCTTCGTTTGAATAATTACAATGAATACCACAAGAGACCACTAAAGAATAGTGCTCTTTATGACAGTCATTCCAGATGTAAACCAACACCGTCATAAAACAAATATTAGAAAACACGTGATTACAGATGAGACAGTCGTTAATACTTTTAAATAAAACGTCGTTGCACTAGGAGACACTTAAGAAGTCTTATCACTCTCGTTAAATGACATGACGAGTTGTTGTTCGTGATCTGAACGTGAGACCACTGTTAACCACACAAAGCTTGCGTGTGTGGTCGAGACTCGAGTAGGCATAAAAACACGTAAAATATCGAAGTGTTTACCAGTTTCAGTTTACGAGGACGAATGTCCGAACATGGAAATAAATGACGATACAATTAGCACTGCACCGAGAATCCCAAGAAATTTATATTTCCTCTGTGAGAAGTAATCACGAAAAGTATGCAATAAAGTACAATGTACAGGTGTCAAACGTCATGAAATGAAGTTGTGGTCATGGACGGGGAGTAGTACCCAGTACGTATATGAAGTAAGCACAGTAGGATGTCAGATACTAAATATCTTCACCAATAATCATCTAGTGGTGTTGCAGTTCTTCTTATTATGTTCGTGCTTGCTACGAAAATAGGACGAAGAATTCCGCCTTATGCAAGACACCTTTTTTCTGTTTTGTATCATCCAGACATACTTTAGCAATTTTTGTGTTATCTTCGGTGGGTTGTTTTTTATTTTCTAATTGTACAACTGTTGCCACATATTAACATTTAGCGAAACGTTTGGTACATAATATTTACAATTAGGGAATAGCGTCTCCCGCCAAGTATGAGGGCCTGGTTAGAGATTTCGCCTGTGTCATGCAGCCCACATAACACAACTGTCGAGCAGTTCCTTCTTCATGCTAATTCTCTGCCGCACATTATAGGGACAATGAAGAAAGTCCTGCAGCGTTTCCGATGAGAAGTGTTTGATCACCCACAATACAGTGCGTAATTGGCTCCCCCTGAGTCTCATCTCTGCTCACAAGAACCGCTGGCTATGAAGACAAAATTTTTCCACACACAACGAGCTGCAGGCCAGTGCCGATAACTGGCCGAAAGCACACGCGGCTGCTTTCTATGACGAGGACATTGGAAAGTTGATACAACACTACGACAAAACTCGAAATTGGAGCGGTGACTACGTAGAGAAGTACGTGGAAGGTGTACCTAACTGTTGCAAATAAAACGTTTCTGGTTTTCACTGTGGTTTCCATTTCACGACCGATCGGGACTTACTTACTGGACAACCCTCGTAGATTTAAGGAGGTTCACGTAAATCTAAATCAGTGCAGCCTGACGGCAATTTGAAGTACTGTATAGTAATTTCATAAGGAGAAAATAGTGTGTCACCCACAACAAACATTATCTGAAACGATGGCCTGTACACGTCCACAAAATGTATTATCCATGCAGGACACAGCTGTTCCGAATTGCCTCAACTCCTTCACCGTTTTATTAAACACAAACAAAATACAGTCTCATAAATGTTGAACTTTACTTTTGACCGTTTTCGACTCCGTTTGCTAATGCATAAACGACACTCCTTACAACATCAAAAATGGGAAATATTCAAGTTGTCATGGCACGAGCTATACTACAAACTTGGACAAAATAAGATCATAGTTAAATAAACTAATAGCAATATGCCATATAAAATTGCCACAGAGCATTCTGAAACATTGTTTTATAGCATACGTAACGTTACATAATGTTATATTTGCTAATTCGAGCACAGAAAAGTCCGCTGGATATCACACGTTTTATAACCAATGAGTCGCGATCACTTGGGTGGACACCGGTCTGTATCAAACGGGTGCTGGCTGATGGAGCTGAAATTAGTCTTACCACGACAGGCACCCACCAGCCCTTTGACAATCATGTTTCTGTAAGATTTTTCTGTTACTGGCTGGATAGAAGATGAGCGAAACCGTCTCTGACCTTCTGTCAGATTGATGCTCTTAGCAGAGAGACCGAATACGGTTTAAATAAAAGAAAGGAAAAGGATGGGTTTGATAACACGGCTTTGCGTTCGCACTGGATGACGTTGACTACTAGACGACGAATAGGTTATTCATAACAACAGCTCAAGTGGAAGTTAACACTTCTCGTACCGTGTGTTGCGTACCCCATTATGACAGAAGCATGAAGTGAAATTCGGTGGTTGGTCGAACGTGTGGGATCGATTCCAGCTAGGGATACCAGCTTTTAACAGCCACTAACATACCCTCTTCACCTCCAGTAACGCCAACTGAAGAAGGCAGGGCTGTGCCGTGGTTCCAGGCCAATTTTAAACATGTCCATTCGCCACTGACTGGAACAGAGTTGGATTAGTTTTGGCTGTTAGAAGCGGAAGTCGCTGCTTGCAGAACATCTGTCTCTAGTAAGCTTTCTTACTCTAGTAATGTTATTTTAGTTCCGGAACCAATCGTCATGTAAGCTCAAAGGATTTTATGTTACCTTGAGACGTGGAAAATATTGACACTGGACTGGGATTCCAGCTCTGATTCCAATTTTTCTCTGTATCTGAACCGTTTGATATGATACTGTCCCATCATTTCGTTGTTTCCTCACGATGCCGAACGCCATGTGTCTAGATATGGCGCATTCTTCACTACTAGTGAAAGAGGCTTTGATAGTTGACTCGTCTTCTATCTATTTTAAGAGATAGATTCAGCATTAGTTTTGTCCGTGAGAGTTCTACAGTTTCATCAAAGTGCTCTCGCATTTTGCAGGATGGAGGGGAAGCGATAAAGATTACTTTCTCTCAGGTGGCACAAGGAGGAATGAAGTGGGAAATTTCGGGGAAATTGGTACAGGTACAAACCCAGGACGTAATTGTAATTTCAGAGCAAAGAGGGAGCTACACTTTGATTTCGTTGGAAGATTTACAGGAATGTAACGCAGAAGTATCTGCCCGTGCAGTCACTGGTACAACGATGCTAACGTGTCCTCACATCCCATGTCGTGCTGCCTCGACATGCTGCTAGCGGTTGCACCCTACCCAAAACTTTACCTTCTTAAACAATATCCTACACCCGGAAACCCTACACTCACTCACCGAACTAGTAGCAGCATTATAGGTGACGCCACGTTATCATAACTATAAGCGTGACATCTTCTAGCGCTGTAATGATTCTGATTTCGATTTGTGTCACCTACTTCTGCTTGAAACAAATGTCCGTATATTACTCAGGTCTATAAAATGGTTCAAATGGCTCTGAGCACTATGGGACTTAACTTCTGTGGCCATCAGTCCCCTAGAACTTAGAACTACTTAAACCTAACTAACCTAAGGACATCACACACATCCATGCCCGAGGCAGGATTCGAACCTGCGACCGTAGCGGTCACGCGGTTCCAGACTGTAGCGCTAGAACCGCTCGGCCACCCCTGCTGGCACTCAGGTCTACCTGTGCAGCAAAAACCCGCTGATTGGTTTGTAAATAAAGCTAAGCAATAGTAAGAAATTATATTTAAACTGTTAGATAAATTGTACTTATATGGAAAATTTGTATTAGCGAGTAACAAATAACTTCGGTAAAGATCAAGATGATTAACTTGATGTGTTGAACATACAATGTAATACTTTAGAAGTAAGAGTCAGTCCAAGAAATCATGTGATTTAATTATATGGGCATGGAAGGATAATTAAACTGAACTCCGTGCAGCTATTACTGTAAAATGTGTGTGATAAGATTGTTACGGAAATTCGTGGCGAATTTCTTGAATGGAGGGGGACATGTTTCACCACAGGCAAAGTATACAAATTCGTTACAGTTCTTCACCGGCGACGCCAGAACTCAAGCCAGTGACCAGCAGACTGCCAGCTAGGAGGAAATTCTGAGCAGAACGAAGTGAACAATGCAACAGTAAATTTTCAGCCACTGAAGCATCAGAAAAGAGCGTGTGAGAGACGAAGTTACGAAAATCTGAAGCCACTTGGAGAGCTGACCACACACGAAATCTATCACACATGATGTCATTGCTACCACCGCAGAAGAGAGCACAAAAACGGCAGCGTAACCACTACACCTTTCTTAACCTACGATCTCATTTACAGCTCTCCTGGGATTCAGGGGAGGCTATGTCATTCGACCATCTGTTCACCTATCGACTTCTATCTAGTCGCAAGTCTTGCTGGACGAACTCTGCCACAAAACACTGCAGCGCCGACCTATAGATCATTACTCATGGGGTACAGAGATCGCCATGAACCTGCTGGGTCTTCGGAGACTTGAAAAAGTGTGGTTAAGAAGCTGTTCACCGTCCACTATCATGAAGATACCCGCTGTTGCTACTCACCCCGTTCCTGCAGCCGACACTGATGCTGCTGGCCTCTGTCTCCAAAATGGAGGCTGAGGATCAAACTCTACACGACAACGAGTAGTTCAAGTTGGGCTGGGGGGCGTGTCTCCTTGTCTCACTTGCAACGAGAGCGCATCAGACAGCAGCCCGCAGAGCAGCTGTCCACCGCCATCCTCCACGAGCCGGACTAGCTAAAGCGCCCGAGGGGCAACGACCGGCTGTGACGTAACAGCGGTCACACGAGCCGTCCTCCACGCAGCACTACCGCCTTGTGGACGCCCCAGCTCGAGTGAGCCACCAGCGCCTGGGGAAGACAATTCTGTATTTCTGCATAATAAACGTGTCGCTCTCATTAACGTTTTCTTGCCGCTCTCGAGAATAACAGATCCTCCTCACAGCACTCTGCTAAGCGTGAATTTGGCGACTGCAGGGGTCTCTGACCAGACCCCTACACTACAAGCAAACAGAACGCATGTACAAAATCTAGAGGCGAAAGGGGGATATGAGATATTAGCATTTACTGTAAATATTAAAGGGGGAAGGTGGGGGGGTAATAATACGCTGATGTACTTACAGACAAATGATGGGATCAAGGGTGTTTACTACATCCAAATTAGTTTACATGAGGCTTAGGACATGAGAGATATTGTGAACAACTAGACGTTTATTTAATGGCTCAAATGGCTCTGAGCACTATAGGACTCAACTGCTGTGGTCATTAGTCCCCTAGAACTTAGAACTACTTAAACCTAACTAACCTAAGGACATCACACACACCCATGCCCGAGGCAGGATTCGAACCTGCGACCGTAGCAGCAGTTTATTGAAGGTTCAGCGTAGTTTACTTTGCATTAGAGATACACAGTTACAAATTATAACATAGAGTAAGCAAAAGAAGACAGTATTGAGTTTCGATACATATTTATAGTGTCTGGCCCTGAGCAAGAAGAAACATTACTCGAATGGAAGTGACAAATACAGATCTTATGAATGACTGGCATGGGATTATAAACCAGGGCCTTCTTGTTAATATTCAAGCCCAGTTGCCTACAGCCCAGTGCTTGGAAGCTATTAACAGTCATGTATCAGTGCAATCTGTATGATGGCGCCGCAGAACTTATGCAGACCTGCCCTACAGCCGGCACGGAATGACAGTTACGGCACTGGAATGTGAAAAAGGGGCACGTTTGGTCTGGTGTTGGAGCAGAAGTACAAGGGGTGTCCATAAAGTAAGTCCTGATCAGTCGCGAAATGGAAACCGCAGTGAAAATCATAAATGCTTCATTTGCAACAGTTAGCTACACCTTCCGGCTACCTCTGTGTACAGCCGCCGCTCCCAGTTAGACATTTGCCGCAGCGCTGTATGAACTTTCCGATACCCTCGTCAAAGAAGGCATCCGCCTGTGTTTTACGTGATTTTATTCTTCCTAAAAATATGGTTATGGTTTATATTTCGATTTTTCAAAATTTTGTTGGTTTCCTAAATGACACTTCTGTACCTCACTGTCTGTGCCAAAATGTTGTCATCATAGCCAGGGGTTCAGATGACCAAAGAGAAGAGAATCAGAGGGATTTACTTATTCATTTTCTGCCATTTACAAAAAAAATGGTCTGTGGTCATCAGTCCCCTAGAACTTAGAACTACTTAAACCTAACTAACCTAAGGACATCACACACATCCATGCCCGAGGCAGGATTCGAACCTGCGACCGTAGCAGTCGCGCGGTTCCGGACTGAGCGCCTAGAACCGCTCGGCCACCACGGCCGGCGGGACTTAACATCTGTGGTCATCAGTCCCCTAGAACTTAGAACTACTTAAACCTAACTAACCTAAAGACATCACACACATGGCTCTGAGCACTATGGGACTTAACAAATGGTTCAAATGGCTCTGAGCACTATGGGACTTAACATCTGTGGTCATCAGTCCCCTAGAACTTAGAACTACTTAAACCTAACTAACCTAAGGACATCACACACATCCATGCCCGAGGCAGAATTCGAACCTGCGACCGTAGCAGTCGCGCGGTACCGGACTGAGCGCCTAGAACCGCTAGACCACCGCGGTCGGCTGCCATTTACAAATGAGGTGCCACCCTGTTACTAAGACAGGTCACACTATCACGACACGAAATTGTACATGTACATAATGTGAAACTTATTTGTTATTTCTTATTTTTAATGAGGATTAATAATATTGCAGCTTTAAATATTTATAGACTTAAAAGTAATTAAGAAACGAAAATCTTAAAATTAACGGTTTTTCAATAAAAGGTAGGGATTTAGGAGGACAGAGAAGAGGTTATGACATAACTTCAAGACATATCATAAATTCTGAAACAGTTATCTAGAATGAACTAGATCGTTGCATTCTATAAAGAGAAATATAAGATAATAAACATTTATGAAACCAACAAAATTTTGAAAAATCGAAATATAAACCATAACCATATTTTTAGGAAGAATAAACTCAGAAGATAGGAAAGAAAATAGTGGAAGAATGTCGCATCAACAAGTGTGTTTGGCAGTGAGTGTCTTGGAATTGTTCATCAAGCCGCCGACCGCCAATCACAGCTCTTCATCTAAATCTAATACCTACTCTAGATTTCTTAATAACTAAACCTTAACCTCTAACAACTTTATTTAAAATATATTGTTCCTGAATACAAATTCCATGTCGGAATCCGCCCTGTGGATTCCTTCCTATCTTTGCGTATAGGCTCGTTGTCAGGCTCGCACATACAGTACTTTGGATATATCGTATGTGAGTGTCTTTGACATTGTCCATTGGTCTTCGTCTCTGAGTATTGCTTGTATGTTGAGGTTTAAGTGTAATGTGTGTCTGATGTTGGTATATTGCCTGCAGAAAAAGACGATATGTACGTGTTGATGTCGGCCTCAGATTCATCAGTTTAAGTGCATGGGATAAGGGCCGTGTGCTGTTAAGGAGTGGACCATGCCGCGGCTGGGATCGATATGTTTGAGTTTTAGTCTCTACCTTACATCGTGAAAGAACTGGTTTAACCTGCAACCCTTATCGCTTGTGTCCCACTTACCTTGTTAGGTGTCTATCCTCCAATTTTTCAATTGGCGTTTCGCGTAAATTGGTACTCCGGTGATGTTTCGAACCCGGCCGTGCTTTGCCATCTTAAGCCAGTACATAGCTGCTTTATATTTTATCGTAATGTCTGTTAGGTAGATTCCAAGCACCACACAGAGTGATTCCACTGAAGTGGTAGTGTAAGCCTCCGATAGTCTAAATAAGCCGCTCTTTTGAGTCTCGTCAGACGAGGATTCAGTTTGTTGATAGACTCGACCTGTGAGCCTATGTCCTGGCAGCGAAGCTAAGTACGGACTCGAGGAGAGCACAGTAGCATGTCCATGTAACTGACAACCTGTTGTTCTGAATTTGGCCTTGCCAGTTTGTATAGTATTTTTTCTTCTTTGTTTTTTACAATGAGCATGTGTTCATGGAAATTTTGCTTTTCGTCTATGTGCACCCCAAGATGGCGTCAGGTGACTGCTCATTAAATGTTTTGTCCCCTATCTTAACACCAGGGTTTCTCTGGAGAGACCCTTTCAGTAAAGTATATGTTGTTTTCTTATCGGCTGGCTTGAGTTTGTTGTTCTGACACCATTGTGTTATCGTTTTGAGTGCTCCATTTGCTCTTTCTTCTAACTTAAACCCATTGTTAGCCGATGCTACGACCTAAAAGTCGTCTTTGTACGCGACAACTCCATCTGTCGTTGTCGTTCCCTGCAGAAGTCGCAGGAGGGGTTCAGTAGTGATGTCCCAGAAGAGAGAGTCAAAGCCGGGCTGGATGATGGGTGATCAAGCACTTCCCATTGAAAACGCTGCAGGAGCGTATTAACAGCTCCTGCAGCGTCCGGCCGAGAATTGTCGTGAAGAAGGCAATGCATGACAGCTACGTTATGTGGGGTTGCATGATACCAGGTGAAATCCCTCACAGCCACCCATACTTGGCATATTTCAGCGTTCACGGTGTGCTCAGAACTGCAAAGTGCAACGTGAGGCGACCAGTGGACATACTGGAAACACTGCCCAACACATCAGTGAAAAGTTTTATGGTATTATTACTGTGGTTTCCATTTCGGGGCCGAGCGGAACTTACTTTCTAAATACCGCTCGTAGTTGCTGCGCTAGTAGCACAGGTGTCTCTGGAAGCTCACAGCCTGCAGTAGCATCATTCTTGAGTTGATTTGTGGTGACAGCCTCATATGTGTCCATCCATGGACGTTGACAGAATGTTCGTACGTGCATGAGGGCGGCGGACACAAGTTGCTTATCGTAATATGCTCTATGATTGGTGTTAAATAATGGTTGCTTATCGTAATATGCTCTACGGTTGGTCTTAAATAATGGAAGGACATATTGTACAGTGACATGTGGGTGGTACCTATATCAAATTCCATATGGTCCATACTATCACAGTCTGGGGAAAAGCTTTATGGAGAATAACTGCAATACTATCTATTGTAAACAGTGTAGAGAGTGTAAGTATGTATTAGTTTGGGGTGTGTTTCTCTAAGGAACAATCAGAACACTTTGCCAATCAGTCAGTAATTCATTTTTGGGGTCACAATCGTCAAAAACGTCGAAAATAGACTGGGGTTTAGCAGTATGCATCGCTTTACTGCACAGTGATGTGATTTAACTGTCAAGCTAAATTATAGGCGTCACTTCAATAGATTTACATCAGTAAATTTCTACCGTAGTTAGATGTTTGAGGTGGACAGTAATGGTACGTGTACATTATACATGTAGCTTGCCGATCGCAGTATGCAAACGCTGGTCACATACGATCCAGTTGTCAACAAGAAGAAGACGGCATTGACAGTAGAGTGAGGCGAATTGCAGAGGATTGAGGATTGGTATAGAGACTGGAAGTTGACATCGAATTAAATAAATTTAATATATTTCGCATACATAGGAGAAGACATCCAGTACTGATGTGCTACTCTACTCTACTGCCAGAGAGAGTAACTACCATAAAATACCTACAAGTAAGGGTATGGAGCTGCCTGAAGTGGAATGGTTTCATAAACCAAGAGCAGCTTCCAGGCTGAGAGAAGTCATAAGGAAATGTAATTCATCCACGAAAGAAGTAGTTTACGAAACATTACTTACTTATGAAATTGCGCTACATGGTTGGTTGTGACTGACCTGCAAAGGAGCCGCATCAATAAAAATGTCCTTGTGGATAATGTTGCAAGCTGGATGAGGCTTCTAAGATCGTCTCAGGTTGGCTATACCCATGCGACAAATGTAACAGACAAGCTCTGAATGAAGATAAAGTATTTCTTATGATACACTAACCGTATGAGTAAGACCGAGCGAGGTGGCGCAGTGGTTAACACACTGGACTCGCATTCGGGAAGACGACGGTTCAAACCCGCGTCCGGCCATCCTGATTAAGGATTTCCGTGTTTTCCCTAGATCGGTCTCCACCTCCCGCTCCCCCCCCCCCCCCCCCAATCAACCAACCGTTTCAGTAAGATAAGAGAGATTAGGATCTGTACAGAGGCACACAGTGAACCACTTTTCTTACTGGATCAGTGCGTGTGTGGTATGGGTGAGGAAATCGATAATACTGTTAAGAAACACTCTCTGTCAAACACTGTACCCTGGCTTGCGGTATATGTGTTCATAGGTAGATGTAAGCTGTTAGCAAGCCCTGCCGTTGCCTGTAAGAAGACAGCAGTGCCAGGAGGTAGCAGCGAATTGCAGAGGATCGATGACTTATACATCCCTGTTCAAAAACAATAGCAAAGTGCCTAGCTACAACACAAGAAGAAAAAAAGATCTTCACTTTCTGGTTTAAATCTGACTTTGGCACAGAAAAGGGTGGATTACGCTACTCCAAAAGTCTTTGGTCAACCACCAAATAGCATTAAGAGTCTGACAGATAGCCAACCAGCATTTAAAAATGAATTAAAAGAATTTCTGAATGACAGCTCCTTCTATTCAATGGATGAATTTTTAGATATGAAGTGGTAACTGAAAAAGAGATAGATGAATTTTTAGATATGGAGTAGAAATAAAATTATATTGTGTCAAGCTGATACTTTCCATATCAATACGAAATGTCGTATTTATAATCCATGGAACAAGTATTAATGTAACATAATTTAATGAGACTGGACAGAAATAAATATAGCGTACTGCAGGAGAAAAAAATCCAGTACTTACGATTACACTACTGCTGGAAACAATAACTGCCATTTATAATACCTAGGAGTAACCATCTGGAGTGGACTAAAGTGGAATGTCTATATAAAACAAATAGTCATAAAAGTATGTGTCAAGCTCAGATTCATATGGAAGTATCTTTACGAAATGTAGTTCAGCTAAGAAAGCGTTGTGTTACAGAAGAATTCTTCGACCGACTGTTGTGAGTACCGCCCGTGAGCCTGGTCTCCGATGTTATAATATGCACATTATGTAAACTCCCCCTTCCTAATCGGTCTACTGGACTACGACATAATTGACTGTTATCGCGTATGCCTAATGAAATGTCACAGTGAGTAAAGCCATCGTTACCTAATGAAAATAATAACGGTTAGTAGGAGGAAAGTGTACAAAAGACACTTCTAAAGGTTGAATCGATTCTAAACCGAATCCAAATTCAGACGATAGTTTCGAAATGGTGGAAATTTAGTGCAATCGCTCACGAACCACACAGGGGAGAAAAGAGTACCACGTAATAATTTTAAGACAAAAAATACTGATTGGCTAAACAGGGGATAATTAAATGGTAGCCAGCCCTCTAGCACAATGAATCTCCAGAATGTAAGAAAGGTAATGGCAAAGAAATTTAAGCAATAATCACTGGCGTGATAACAGAAGGTTGTCACGCTTTTCCACATCACAACAACTGACAAATGAATCAGGAAGCACTGAGTTTGCAGTTACTTTTTATGAAAGAACTAAATTTTGAAAGTAAAGTTAAATGAAGTTACTGGTTAAATAAATTTAACTAAAACTTTGTTATGTAAAAAAATTACTTTCAATAACCTCAGTGTAATGTAATGCAAAATTTAGAAAAGGCACGCAATTTACTTTTGATTATTGAGAGATTGAATTGAATTTACTTAAATCAAATGAGCGACGGATTTTACTTTTAATATAACGACAATAAAATACGTACAAGCCATAAGAAGTCGTTCGCTAAGCTAAATACAGAATAAATGAAATAGCACACCCTTAATTTGTGCTGTATCTTTAGTTCAGTGAAATTTGACGATACTTTAAGTGAATGAAGTTAATAGTCCAAACTACAACTTGTTTAAGCCTCTGTTATACAATACAAGAACGAACAGTTACTGAGGAAGAAAATTCAGACTGATGCTGGTCATGAGCAAACAAACAAAACCGGCAGTACACAGTTAATCAAATTTTTTCATGGTGTTTCTACTACACGGTGATTGTATGGAAAGAAAAGGGACCTTGCTTAGTAACAATGTCTGAGGACAATAACAACACAGGTGACCTACAAGTTTTAACTATTGCAGGTTGTTAATCATGTTAGTAATACTTTGTGAAAGAAATTGCACTGCTTAATGCCTCTAGAAGGTTAGTTACATTTTGTCACTCAACAGTCTTACTATGTTGTAGATGTGCAGTCGGCGAAGACTGTAGGCGACGACGGTACTGGGCTGCCGCTGTTGCTGCTGCTGCTGGTGGAGAACCCCGAGTCGTCTCCAGAGCCACGGATAATTATGGGACAAGCAATAGTTAGAATTGCAGCTTCCTCCGCCTGTCCACTCCCATCGTTCTCTCAATACTCACGGGTTAACGAACTGGGTGCGGCGTCTACACTGCGTTTGCGGAAGCGCCCAACAAACTCTTCCGCGCACTCTTTCAAGACCCAAGCTGCTCTGCCTCCTCTCTGCACGCAGGGCGACAGAAACTCTCCATACGCAAAGATAAACAATGGCACATTTACTGCCATCTCGTCGTTGCTATCGATACACTTAAATAAATTTCCCTTGGCTATTAACCAGCAATTTACAACATTTACGTTGTAATTGCAATCAACTACAGGGTGGCGCACGAAATGTGTTACCATTTTGTTTTTGAATATAAACTTTATTGTCAATACAATCTGAAAGGAACATATACTACAATGAAGAGCCGTCCATAGATTTGTTCTAACCCAGCACACGCTCAATATGTCCACCATTTCGTTTCCTAACTTCCTTCAAACGAACACTGAAGTTAGTGATTACCCTACGGCACATATCTTCCGTAATTTCACTGCAAGCTTGAAGAATAAGTCTTCTGAGCTCCATTAAATCACGTGGACGTTCCGGGAAAATTTTTTCCTTTAGGTACCCCCAAAGAAAAAAGTCACATGGATTGAGGTCTGGACTATTGGGGGGGGGGGGGGGGGGGCAATTTTGTCCGTCATTGAAGCGACCTGGAAACCTAAGTGAAATGACCCGCATGTCGAAATGCTCGTGTAAAAACTCCAACACAGTGTTTGCAGTATGTGGCCTTTCTCCATCTTGCATGAACCACTGCGTGTTGAAGGGCAAGGCAGTAGCAAGAACCGGTGGAATGAAGCTATTGCGCAACATGCTCAAATAACGCTCGCTGTTTACAGTTTCTTCAAAGAAAAAGTGTCCAATAAGTCCGTGGATGGAAATTGCTGCCCACGCTGTAATCCTCGGAGCATAATGTTGTCGTTCATGAAGCACTTGTGGGTTTTCAGTGGCCCAAAAGCGTACATTTTGTTTGTTAACCACACCGTCTAAATGAAAATCTGCCTCGTCTGAAAACCAAACGTTGTTGAGAGTTTCTTCCCTATTCTCTGCCCACTGAGCCAACAGTAGTCTCTGTTGCTTGTATTCTTTAGTGAGTTTCTGTGCACAGGTCATCTTGTATGGGTACATATGGAGGTCACTTTTAAGAATGCGTTGAACGGAGCGTCTGGATATTCTTAGTTGCACTGCTGCCTTTCTATAAGATTTCCCGGGACTTCTCTGTACAGCAACTCGTACCGCTTCATTATTCTCCGGCAAACAAACAGGGTTAGGTCGAGGTAGCTTCGCTTCCAACACTGTTCCTTCCTGTACAAATTTATCGAACAACCTGTAGATGTCTTCTTGCAAGGGACCCATCGTGTGTTCAACTGTTGTCGAAAACGCCTCTGAGTCACAACAAGGCTTTTCATTTCATGAAAAAGTAACACAATTGCCGATCGGTGCTGCGTCGTCAGTCTTCCATTGTCAGCCATTGCTGCTTAGTAGTCTCCTAGCGGCAGTATCGTGACTTACACGTCATTTCCTAACTCATTTGTTTTTCCAAGCTCTGCTGGTCTGTAGAGATCCCAGCGGGATATCTAATGTGCGTCGTAAATTGTGAAAGAAACAATTGATAACACATTTCGTGCGCCACCCTGTATATACAGCATAAATAAATACACTATTGCATCCATACATATTAAATATAGTTTCTGTGATAAAGGTTACAGATTCAGAATTAGAAGTACAGTACAAGTTATCAACGGATAGTAAACGGCGTAAAAATTTGGATGGTGCAAAAGGTATTTTATCTGCATTTTAGGTGTCACAATCTGTCTAGTTCCTAAGTACTGCAAACTGTGTAGTATAGTAATTCTGGCATAGCTCCTTTGTTATATGCATAATCCCATTGTTCTATATGCTTTTGAAGAAATGCAACTTTACAATGGATATCTATTACGATTAGTTCTACCACCAAGTGCGTATGCACTGCCCATGTGGGACGAGTTGTAACTACACCAATTTTACCAGGTACCCTCTGTATGCTGGCTGTGTTTAAACACAGGACTTGGATTAAATGATGGAAATTCTACTAATGATCGAAATCACCGAGAATATCACGAAATGCATAGAACAGCATTATAATGGAGAGATGAGAAACAGCCCCATGAATTTCATACAGGGTGATAATTATTTAACCATATGAAATAAAATCGTCATAGCCTCTCAACGGTTTGCGTTTGGGCGTTCAAACTGCACGGTCGGCCGCTGGCATGATGGAAATTAGTATGCGCAGTATGGTTTGGTTTAGCGATGAAGCCAGTTTCATTTGGATGGGTTCGTCAATAAGCAAAATTGGCGCATCAGGAGGACTGAGAATCCGCATTTCGCGATCGAGAAGTCGCTTCACCATCAGTGGGTGACTGCGTGGTGTGCAGTGTCCAGAATATCGGTGCGATATTCCTTGAAGGCACGATTACCGAACGGTACGTCAAGGTTTTGGAAGATGATTTCATCCCAATTATCCAAGTGACCCTGATTACGAAAAGATGTGGTTCATGCCAGATGGAGCTCGACCCCATGGAAGCAGGGAGTGTTTGGTGGCCTTTAGTAGCACTTTGGGGACCGCAGTCTGGCTCTGCGGTTGCCAGAGGCCACTGGCCACTGGCATGGGCCTCGACTGGCCGCCATATTCTCCGTATCTGGACACATGCGACTCCTTTTTGTGAGGCTACATTAAAGGCGAGGTGTACAGCAACAACCTCAAAATCATTGATGACCTGAAAAATAGCCATTCGGGAGGTCATCGACAGCATCGATATTCCGACTGTTCAGGGTGTCATGCAGAATTTCGCTATTCGTCTGCCCAACATCATCGCTGATGAAGGCAGGCTTATCGGGCATGTCATAACCTGTACTGATGTTTACAAGTTGAATAAGGCGTGTGCACGCCCTAGTTTGTAACTAATTTACCTTTTTTTTCATATAGTTCAATAATTGTCACTCTGTATGTGGATGATGAAACAGCTCTCATGTCGCCCTATGTGCACCAGATCCGCGCACATGTCTTGGCCATTTTAGTTGCGATTTTCTTTTTCAAATACAGTCTGCATTTCGACTGGAAGGCACACCCTACATTAATGTCCACTATAAGGTGAATAGCTACTTTTGATCAGATAGCATACACACATCTAGAACACTCATCAGGTCTGAATAATGGTGACTTTAAGTTCCTACATGACACACTATTGACAGGAGGATATACTGTTAATGGAATGCCGTAAATTTGTCACACATCTGATGTCATTTGATACGTAGCTAAGAGGTGTAGATTAGTAGTGTGGGTTGTTGATATCTAAGCTTCTGTGTGTAACACAACAACTCTATGTGCTACCAAATTTTTTCTTTGCAATTTTGTTTTTCGATGTGTTCTTTTTTTCTGTGAATCAAAGGTTGTAAATAAGTGTACTAACGTTCGTATAATGAGATGAAATGTTTTCTTATTGTAAAGTGAAATAAATGTTAGTTTTAAGCTAGTTGTAAGTAGACACGCTGGCTTGGGCAGGACGATGCGATACTGTCAGACAGCATAGTAAACTGGAAGTTGCATTATCGGTGGGCGCGCAAGCAACCAGCAGTTGAGTGCAGTGCAGGGCAGAATGTAGAAAAGTGTTCAGAGAGACAGTTGAGTCGAGTCGTGTTGCGACTTTTTTGTTGAGAAATGGTCGTAAAGCCGTGGTACTAAAGTATGTAATGGCTAATGTCTCGGCGTACATTTGGTGTGGACGGCCGGAGTATATGGCGTTAAATGGGCACAGTATAACTACCGACAGAAGATGCAAATTAACATGAAGAGTACTATGGGCCCAATTTCATTTGTTACAGAGTTTTAAGAAGAACAGCCTATGCCATACACTATCAACGAACAATGCCTTATATTGCACCAACGACATCTCAACCAGAAGTAAGATATAATTAATTTCTTGCTCAGACTTGTATACGGCTAGCCAGCCTCGTAGGTAATTTTGTGTTTGGGCAATACTGATTTATACCAAAGTCATGACCTCCACTTTCACCTAAGACAAACAAAACACGTAAGCAGCATCCATCCTATCCAATATTGATGCTAGAGAGCCCTAATCACTGAGAAACTACTACAGTGTTTTTAATTGAAGAATATAATAGTAATTAACATTTCAACAGTTGCAAAACAATAATTAACGCAAGTAATTTAAATCATAGTGCTTAACAAAGTAAAATTCGATAAAAGATATTTTGTATTGTACTTTTTAGATAATAAATACGTTTACATTTTTATGCACCTGCAATCAGTCAGAAACGTGTCTTAACGTCTTGAGCCAGTAATACACCCACTTTCACAAAAAACAGAACAGCTTGAACGACTAGAGATAGGACGTTCATATTCACCCGACGTGTACTTTAGTATGTTCTGTATAAATCATAAGCATTTGAACCATGTCGGTCTGCGGGTTCAAGGTCGACATTGACATCGCGACGCAACACCACCTACCGGTAAAATGTGCCTGCGGTTCTCGTTGTCGCTATAAACTGATGGCAATGGACCAGTGTTACTTGAGCAGATGTGCATGATGCCTCGCAGACGTCTGCGCGAACCGTATCGTGAGTTTGGAAAAGGGCGCATTATTGGCATGAGGGAATGTGATGCAGCCATCTGGGAAGTTGTTGCTCGTGTGGGACAAAGCGTTTCGGGAGGGCAAGGGGTGTGTGCAGAATGATTCACAAAAGGCCGTAGAACATGACGAGATGGATCAGGTCGCACCATCCAGACCATGCCCTGAGAAGATCGACACCTCATCCGAATGGCATTTCAGGACAGATCTGCGTCCCCCACGGCTCTGGCGCAATAATGGAAGTCTAACACATCGTACATCTACATCTACATCTACATCTACATCCATACTCCGCGAGCCACCTGACGGTGTGTGGCGGAGGGTACCCTGAGTACCTCTATCGTTTCTCCCTTCTACTCCAGTCTCGTATTGATCGTGGAAAGAAGGATTGTCGGTATGCCTCTGTGTGGGCTCTAATCTCTCTGATTTTATCCCCATGGTCTCTTCGCGAGATATACGTAGGAGGGAGCTATATACTGCTTGACTCCTCGGTGAAGTTTCAAATAACTTCCGGGAATTCAGCCAGGTAACACTTTCAGCGACCGCCAATATTTCGGCGGGAGAACATCCCGCCATTTTCAAGGCCTTAAAAATGGCGGGGTGTTCTCCCGCCGAAATATCGGCGGTCGCTTAAAGTGTTACCTGGCTGAATTCCCGGAAGTTATTTGAAAGTTGTATACGCCAGGAGAAACTCAGGTCTCCTCGGTGAATGTATGTTCTCGAAACTTCAACAAAAGCCCGTTCCGAGCTACTGAGCGTCTCTCCTGCAGAGTCTTCCACTGGAGTTTATCTATCATCTCCGTAACGCTTTCGCGATTAGTAAATGATCCTGTAACGAAGCGCGCTGCTCTCCATTGGATCTTCTCTACGTCTTCTATCAACCCTATCTGGTATGGATCCCACACTGGTGAGCAATATTCAAGCAGTGGGCGAACAAGTGTACTGTAACCTACTTCCTTTCTTTTCGGATTTCATTTCCTTAGGATTCTTCCAATGAATCTCAGTCTGGCATCTGCTTTACCGACGATCGACTTTATATGATCATTCCATTTTAAATCAGTCCTAATGCGTACTCCCAGATAATTTATGGAATTAACTGCTTCCAGTTGATGACCTTCTATATTGTAGCTAAACGATAAGGGATCTTTCTTTCTATGTATTCGCAGCACATTACACTTGTCTACATTGAGATTCAATTGCCATTCATTGCACCATGCGTCAATTCGTTGCAAATCCTCCTGCATATCAGTACAATTTTCCATTGTTACAACCTCTCGACATACTACACTGTCAAGAGTGACAGTCGGCATCGTTTATTACGGCATGAGTTACTTGCGCGTCGTCTACTTCTCTGCATACCTTTGACGAATGTGCAGAAACATGCTAGACGGCAACAGTGTATGGAATGACTTCACTGGGGACAGGAATGGCATCAGATAGTGTATTCGAACGAATCTAGGTTCCGTTTGTTTGAAAATGATGGCCACATTTTGGTTCGTCGCAGTGGGAGCAGCATCACACTGGCGGCATTTGCACAAGACATATAGTGCCAACTCAAAGCCTCATGGTGTGGGGTGCTATTGGGTACAACCACAAATCACAGTTGCTGCGTGTCCAGGGCACTGTGAGCAATGTGACCTACGTGAATGACATCCTGTGACTCATAGCCATAAACTTTCGGCACAACACCCCGGACGCCAGTTTTCAGTAACACATTGCTGCACGAACACGTGCTTCTTGGTGTCACAGGATGCCAGCCTTTTGCTCTGACCCGCCAGATCACCAGACCTGTGATATGGTGAAACGACGGGTGCAGCTCTGTGGCCCAGTACCAACCACAACAGATGAACTTTGGCATTAGGTGAATGCAGCGTGGATGGCTATATCACAGGACGCCATTCGCGCCTTATACGCGTCGATACCATCACGCATGGAACCCGTTACCAGGGACCATGGTGGAACCTGTGCCTACCAGACAACAGGATACATCCTGAACCGAGTTGAATGAAATGCTAATCATTTCTGCACAACATACTAACGTATATGTGCTGTGAATATGATCATCCTATCTCTAGTCGTTCAAGGTTTTCTGTTTTTTTCTGAACATAAGTGTAGCAGTAATTGCACAAACTGATTAGCAGGAACTTTTAGTGAATACTAAGGCAAGCTGAAGCTACAAGAAACCATTGAGTCACTAAAATCATAACATGAACTTTCCATTTTTTTTAAATCGAAATTTTCACTTTGATAATTGTGTAACTGTAACTCACAGGAAGACGATTATTGAATGAAGCCGTATCATTACGATGAACTTTAAACTAAATAATAGTATTCGGTAATGAATAAGCATAAATAACTTTTTGAGTAAAATTAAAGACAGTAAATATTACAGTGAGTGACGTTACGAATTATGCATTTACGTAACTGTCCAGTAGTGATGATATTTTGTTGTTCTTTGATTATTACTATTTGATTTCCATGAGCTGCTACCTGATTGAAAGGCATTTGCTCACGGTGACACTTACATCTAAAATTACACTGGAGCAATATTTACCAGTTTTGTGCAGTTTTCGCCTTGCAGCAAACCAAGTATTCTTATGTACGTTTTTCACCATTAGCAAACAGTGATTTCAATGACAGTAATTTTGCTCTTGTAGTGAGCTGGGGGCCGTTAATTTCGTTTAATTCATCGACTAAACTTGTTGTTGTGGTCTTCAGTCCCGAGACTGGTTTGATGCAGCTCTCCCTGCTACTTTATCCTGTGCAAACTTCTTCATCTCTCAGTACTTACTGCAACCTACATCCTTCTGAATCTGCTTAGTTTATTCATCTCTTGGTCTTCCTCTACGATTTTTACCCTCCACGCTGCCCTAGAGTACTAAATTGGTGATCCCTTGATGCCTCAGAACATGTTCTACTAACCGGTCCCTTCTTCTCGTCAAGTTGTGCCACAAACTCCTCTTCTCCCCAGTTCTATTCAATACCTCCTCATTAGTTATGTGATCTACCCATCTAATCTTCAGCACTCTTCTGTAGCACCACATTTCGAAAGCTTCTATTCTCTTCTTGTCCAAACTATTTATCGTCCATGTTTCACTTCCATACATGGCTACACTCCATACAAATACTTTCAGAAACGACTTCCTGACACTTAAATCTATACTCAATGTTAACAAATTTCTCTTCTTCAGAAACGCTGTCCTTGCCATTGCCAGTCTACATTTTATATCATCTCTACTTCGACCATCATCAGTTATTTTTCTCCCCAAATAGCAAAACTTCTTTATTATTTTAAGTGTCTCATTTGCTAATCTAATACCCTCAGCATCACCCGACTTAATTCGACTACATTCCATTATCCTCGTTTTGCGTTTGTTGATGTTCATCTTATATCCTCCTTTCAAGACACTGTCCATTCCGTTCAACTGCTCTTCCAAGTTCTTTGCTGTCTCTGACAGAATTACAATGTCATCGACAAACCTCAAACTTTTTATTTCTTCTCCATGGATTTTAATACCTACTCCGAATTTTTCTTCTGTTTCCTTTACTGCTTGCTCAATATACAGATGGAATAACGTCGGTGATAGTCTATAACCCTGTCTCACTCCGTTCCCAACCACTGCTACCCTTTCATGTCCCTCGACTCTTATAACTGTCATCTGGTTTCTGTAACAATTGTAAATAGCCTTACGCTCCCTGTATTTTACCCCTGCCACCTTTAGAATTTGAAAGATAATATTCCAGTTAACATTGTCTAAACTTTCGCTAAGTCTACAAATGCTAGAAACGTAGGTTTGCCTTTCCTTAATCTTTCTTCTAAGATAAGTCTTAAGGTCAGTATTGCCTAACGTGTTCCGACATTTCTACGGAATCCAAACTGATCTTCCCCGACGTCGGCTTCTACCAGTTTTTCCATTCGTCTGTAAAGAATTCGCGTTAGTATTTTGCAGCTGTGACTTATTAAACTGATAGTTCGGTAATTTTCACATCTGTCAACACCTGCTTTCTTTGGGATTGGAATTATTATATTCTTCTTGAAGTCTGAGGGTATTTCGCCAGTCTCATACATCTTGCTCACCAGATGGTAGAGTTTTGTTAGGAATAGCTCTCCCAAGGCCATCAGTAGTTTTAATGGAATGTTGTCTACTCCTGGGGCCTTGTTTCGACTCAAGTCTTACAGTGCTCTGTCAAACTCTTCACGCAGTATCGTATCTCCCATTTCATCTTCATCTACATCCTCTTCCATTTCCATAATATTGTCCTCAAGAACATCGCCCTTGTACAGACCCTCTATATACTCCTTCCACCTTTCTGCTTTCCCTTCTTTGCTTAGAACTGGGTTTCCATCTATGCTCTTGATATTCATACAAGTGGCTCTCTTTTATCCAAAGGTCTCTTTAATTTTCCTGTAAGCAGTACCTATCTTAAACCTAGTGAGATAAGCCTCTACATCCTTACATTTGTCCTCTAGCCATCCCTGCTTAGCCATTTTGCACTTTCTGCCGATCTCGTTTTTGAGACGTTTGTATTCCTTTTTGCCTGCTTCATTTAATGCATATTTATATTTTCTTCTTTCATCAATTAAATTCAATATTTCTTCTGTTACCCAAGGATTTCTACTAGCCCTCGTCATTTTACCTTCCTGGGACAATGAATTCACGGTGTTCTTATTTCAATTTCCAGGAGTGTATGTACATTCAAATCAACCTAAAAATGATTTCTGTAAATGTCTCGCTACCAAATAATGGCAGGG
Organism: Schistocerca piceifrons; assembly: GCF_021461385.2. Classification (NCBI taxonomy): domain Eukaryota; kingdom Metazoa; phylum Arthropoda; class Insecta; order Orthoptera; family Acrididae; genus Schistocerca; species Schistocerca piceifrons. The sequence continues at coordinate 496,241,530 of NC_060139.1, read as the reverse complement.
TGATGGAATGTCAATAACACCAAATTTTTGGAAATATCCCCAATTCCTAAAGACGAGTTATAAAGTTAGCAGAGTGTGTTCACAACTGAAGACCTACATACAGTGTCAGGCAATCGTCCCCTGGAGAATTGTGCATGCTGGATCAGAGAAAAAGGCTTATCTGTTCCTAAAACGATTTGTTATTAAAGGGTTGGTGGCTGCTAGCAAGGCATGGTAGCGACCTTTGGCTGAGGTGGTGTCTCCTCCTTATGTGCCGAACGGCAGTCACCTCCAAACACGTAGCGATAGTGGCGCTGGTGGTAAATACTGTGGACCCTGTGGCTGCTATTGGGAGAGGCACTTGTCACTCCAGAGACAGTGATGCACTACACTCCTCCTCATATTTTTTTGTTTGTTTCAAATAAAGTACATATCCCTTACATTCCAATCCTATTACTACTACTACTAAAGACTGTAGTAATCTGTGTTTAAGGTTCCACTAGCGAGCTATACAGATTGTACTTGGGGTAACTAATCTCCTGATAATGTCATCACAGTATGTCGAGGTTTGTTTTTAAAACACTAACAATGCGAGAACAAGTTCATTTCAGTGAAATATTCCTACATAAATGGTCTTGGTAAGTAGCAAGAATATATTTGTTTAAATAATGCACTGTGATAATTGTTAAATGTGTAATTTGTACATAGCAAGAGTGTAGCTGTTTGAACAGTGCACTGAGGTATTTGTTAAACACTTTTTTAAGTCTCGCATTTAGGACAATCTACTTACCTCCTGGATGAAGAACTTGGAAAGTAGTTGAAAGTGAGTATTTGGAATACTGGGAGAAAATTGCCCCAAACTGTTACAAACTGACCCAAACCTGTAACAAATTTCCGAGACTGTAAATAGCAATGGAAAGTGATCATACTTTCGAGCACCAATGTCAATGACTGGGCAGCCATTACATCATTTTTTAAATCATGAATTATAGTAACTTAGCTTACCCCATCAACCATCTGACTTACATTCGAATGTGACAGTCTTCTTCTTCTTGTTAGTTTGTCTGGGAACAGTGGCTAATCTTTGCTTTTGCTGACACTTCATGGTGACTGACTGACATAGAGAGCACAAATGAAAAGTCCATCTTATGATAATCATCCTTATCCAGATGAGTGGGGGAGGAAATCACAACTTAGAATGGTGGTAGGGGAAAAATCTTAGACAGTGACTTTCGGATCATGGATTATGTCGAATAAGATGAGGCAAAAAACACTTGGTCACAAATTATACTCAGATAAGCACAACGTAGACGCACAAGTGATTGGTTTGTATACATGAGAGTAATAAATTGGAATAATATAAACATAACTTAAGAGCACAAGCAAGCAGTAAGTTTACATAAGGATCATAAATCAACATGGACCCTGACAATGCAGACATACATGAGGTGAAAAGTGAGGTAGAAATGGTACAGCTCCACTATTGCTATCTGCCATAACTGCAGGTCACACCTACTAGTGATTGATGAAACATCAACAGCACAACGGTATGTCACAAACATCCTACATCCCCATGTGTTCTCTCTCATGCAACAGGGTCATGAAACCATTTTTCAACATGTCAGTGCTTCTCCATATATGGCATGTGTGTCTATATAACTACTTGTATGATGCTGAGGTGGTCCCATTGGCCCGTGCCAGGGAGATCCCCAGATCTGTCCTCAACAGAACTGATATGGGACCAGCTTGGACGTCAGCTCCATCTAAGTGTCACTATTCAGGATATCAACAATTAGTTACAACATATGTGAGCAGGTTGCCTCGGTAGAGGATACAAGGGCTCTATGACACCTATTCCAAATGAATTAGCACATATAATCCAGGCCAGAGGGGATGCAGTTTGACAATGATAAGAAGACCCATACTGCCAAGTTAGTTTTTAAATTTGACTCAATATTCTAATCACTGAAATAACATCACATACTCTTCTTACCTGTGAAGATTCATTTTGTTTCCTCCTCTCCATCTGAGTGTTGCACTTGTTTTGTCAGGCAGTGTATTTTGCCATGGACGTCGTTTTGGAAGGGCAGATCTCTGATCATTGAGCAACAAGATATAACCACTAATGGTGTGTTATGTTTTAGAAAAGCCTTGAGATGAGTTATAGACTTTTTCCTTAGGATTAAACTTGTTTTCACATCAAAGTGTGCGACGTTTCCTAACAGAAAATCTTCTGAGCAGCTTCCCTAATCAGCATTCCATACAAGCAAACCAATTGTGACTTTGCCAGTGGTTTTTCGCACCTTAGGTACATTGGCAATGCATGACTCTGTTTCACAATAATAACTCGATAATGTCAAAGGGTCGAGCCACATACATCTGCTTTTAAGCCCAGCAGCTAACTTGCTGCAAATAATAACCTGTAGTAGTGGTCCTGCGGTCAGATAGAGTATGCTTTGTCTAGAACTGAAAATTAGTATAATAAACAGAAATGTTAAGTAAAAGCCAAATAAAGAGCTAATAAAAAATGTTCTATCCTAAAGTCTGTATTTTATATAGACAACATAAGAGAATTTTGTAGAACAAAGTTTATTCATGGAAGTACGTTTCAATAAAAAAAAAAGTTCAAATGTGTGTGAAATCTTATGGGACTTAACTGCTAAGGTCATCAGTCCCTAAGCTTACATACTACTTAACCTAAATTATCCTAAGGAAAAACACACACACCCATGCCCGAGGGAGGACTCGAACGTCTGCCAGGACCAGCCACACAGTCCATGATTGCAGCGCCTCAGACCACTCGGCTAATCACATGCGGCTACATTTCAAATAAACAGATAGTGGTACTGTGGTAACCAGTATAATACAGATAGAAATAACCTTATTAGATGAAATAAAGTTGCATAGAGAGTATTATAAGAATGGTAGAAAGATTCCCAAACTAGTCATCAAAGATAAGTGAAAAACTAGGTCCATTTCATAGTCACAATGCACGAATATTCTCCAGCTCAAAATAATTGAGTTTAGTGTGATGACTTACAAATGAACACACGTGAGACATGTAGGGGCTCATACTCTGTCTACACTTAGTTCTGTAATTCAATCTTGAAAGGTTAAAGTTCTGCTACAGAGTACATTCAGACCTCACAGTAGTTAAAGTTCCATAGAAAGTTAAAGGATTTTAGCAGTCGTTCATCACTGACAATCTGTCACTTACATGACTAAATAACACATGCTGTCACAGGCAGGTCTGCCTTCTTAAAAACTTCACTATAAAGCGTCTGTCCTCTTCAAGATCTAATGTAAAAGTGTCTTCAAAATTTAAAGTGTTGTATCGGCTGTTCACTGCTCAGAACCCATCTCCTACATGATGAATTTCACACTATAGTGCAGACAGGCCTGCCTACTTCCAGAAACCGACATAAATGGTCCCGAATCGCTCTGTTGAGTGCATCCCTCAAAAAGTGTCTATCTCCAGTTGACACCAGCAGTGTTCTGCCACTGTCTGCTTCTCCATTGGTTGAATGCTGGCCCCACCGAAAATATCTTGTTCTTATGTTCTACAGACATGGTTTTTACTCAGTTTGACCACTTTCGGCAATAAACTAATATGTTACAATAATATTTCAGTAAAGACATGTTACAAAACATTTGCTCATACTCAGATCATTTACTACAAATATTAACAATAGTTTTTCATACATAAATGAACTAGTATTTTCCACAAGTGCACTCACATTAAACGCCAACAGATTATGATTAAGCATTGTTTAGACAGATTATTTACATCTGCTTGATAGAACCGTCTTTTGTGAATCTTTTCAATAATGGTGTCACCCAACACATACAACTGACCACCTTTAAATTATGTTGATTTCTCGTATTGCCTGTAACTATATTTAAATAAAATTATTGGCAAGAATGGTAACCTGTTCCTTAAATAACTATTCAAGTATGACAAGATATGAGCTATTCATGCTGCATTCAGTTGCTGTGTTATTGGCGAAGATATTATGTTTTGATGTATATTTGCAAAATGTAACAGACCTAAAAACGTTCTAAATCAGTAAATAAAACTGATACAGATAGGTAGTTTTTGGGGATTATAGCTGTAGTGCAATGTTATCATCTTAGATATCGATTGTCGAAATTACATGAAGCATTTAAGAGTTGTTAAACCTTTTGTCAATTGTGAAAATATGTAGTCACTGTAAAATATTAGCTTCTATAGTTTTTAAAGATTCTGAAAATATTATTGTGTCACTGGACTGCCTCATTTCTGTGAGATCATCAATGTATACAGACTTGCTTTTTTATTTAACTGCGATTTATTAAAGATTTTCTAAGTTGTAAGAAGCCACCTTTCAGACAACCTTCAACTCAACCATTCTGGTGAATCTAAGCAAGCCACCACTGCCCCACATGCACTGGTGTTTACCCATTTTCAGCCTTCGTACTGGAGGCCGGCTTTACCAGTTGCCTTGACTGATCTCACCTCACTGTGCCCTGGGCCCTAGGCCCACCAACATTTAGTCAAACAAGCAAATTCATCTCCTACAGTTCTAGATTACCAGAAAACTCGCCTAAATACGCCTATGTTACAAGTGCTAAGGAATACCTTGATAGTCGTTTTCCATTCTATGTACTCAAGAAATCAGAATTACTATCATACTAATATTGTTTTCATTTTTAAGTGTCATTGGGTGCTGTCATGGTAGTGTGCAGTTCGCACTGAACTTGGATATTAAAAACACCTGTCTGAAATGCGTGACACTAATGTTAAAATAAGTTGAAATCTGTTAATGCTGTTGGTTGTTATATACTGAGTAGCCAGACCTCAGCTGAAACTTGTCAGTTTATTCTAGCTTTAGCTATGAACTTGAAGGCACTTTCAAGTAGCAGAGTTGGTGTGTGGAGTTGCCTTTTGTTAGACTGAATATATAAATGACACTTTTTTCATTTGAGACAATCACAAAATGCTTCAAAACTATAACATGTATTGGCTTACACGGCCAGAACATGTCAAATGAAATAGTCAAATGATTGTTACAGCAGCACAACATGACAAAGCACATTACCTGCTATTATGATCACTATTTGCTGCTTTCGTTTTACAGCTCTGAATATGGATAATATTGACCAGCATCAGTTAGCATTTGAAGCATTCTGCAACTGTGTCAAAGTAAAAAAAGTTTTCATAATACATTATTTTGTTATGATTTGCAGAAGCTGATAGAAAGAAACTGTGATTGCCATGGTTCCACTACATGCCACATTCAATGTTTCTGTTAACTTTCCTTTCATATCTAAACATTCAGGAGTGATAGCTCATCAGTTTTCTCCTATTACACAATTTAACACTGATGCACGATGCATGAAGTTCATCCTAAGTGTTCTATCATGTTCTGTGAAACATCTTAGTTTCATCAGAAAAAACCAGAAAGTACATGTTTCATATTATAAATTAATTACAAATACTGATATTAATTTGTGTGTGCTTACGATTGCTGAAAGAAGGCTTTTATAAAATCTGGTAGGTCTTTATTATTCTGTAATGAACGTTGGTGTAAAATTGCGGGTAATCATCTGTGGTTATTGGTTTTTCATAACTTACTTTTTCATCTAACAATCCTCCATTTTTGCTACGAAATGTGTGAATTCACACCACTTGAGGAGATAGCATACCCTGCTGCGGATTCATGAGGGAATGGAAAGATATGAATCCCAAAATCTCTCATGTGTGTCAAAATAACTAACTTGGCACTAGAAACTATACGTTGAAGCAAAGTATCTTAAGATCAGCTTCATTTTGAAATGGTTGATCCCTGATCAATATCAATACAAACTGAGTGGTCAAACGTTATGAAAATGATTGTTCCAGCTGAAAAAGTGTCATGTGTGATGCTTATGTTTCTGTTAGATGTGGTATATAATGTGAGTGTAGACACAGTGTCAGAACAGTCTGTTAAAGACAGATGTGTACAGCACATGACAACTCGTTGAGAGTTAACAGATACTGTGAATATCATCCACAGATCGCGCAACTAATGCAACAAAACCAATCTATGTCAAACCAATGAGGAACAATGACTCTTACCAGAATAATCATGTTAGCATAATCTTTACAAGACTTTTAAGATCTAGGCAATCAACAAGAGACATACCATAAAATACTTACTTCATCTTTTTAATCAGAACTGATAACCATCTTTCCTAATCAGTTACAGTCCAACTGTAGCTCCAAAAGATTAATTTATATTGAAAGTACCCTAAATTCATTTTCACTCTGCAGCGAATTGTTAGGTTCTGACAGTGAACATTTTGTTCCTTTCGATTTTCTAAGGGGTTTGTATGTTATTTCTGAAGACAGATAGTGTGTCTACATCTTTTGTTATTTCCCCTTAATATACTATTCAAACTAAATATTGAGCCCTTCAATCTGCTTTTGCAACTCATCTTTTAACATACTGAATGCATGATTTAAGCTTTGTTGTTCTTTCTCAATTAAATGTGTAATATATGATCCATCAGAACACAAATGAGATTTTCTCTATAATGTAGACAGAGTTCACCTAAAAGCAACAAATTTTTTTGGAAGTGCAGTTGTCTTGGTTTGTGCATACACTGAATTTGCTTCAGATTTATCTGTTATACAGACTGCAGTGTACCCAATTTCATTTTTCAGTGCTTCTCTAAGAAGACCACATTGCTGAGTTCGTACCTATGAGGCAATATATTGGTCAAAAATATCATCCTAATTGAATATTTTGCACTTCGAACACAGTACTTTTACTGCAGAGTCCATTACTCATTCAGAGCACAGTAATTTCATTTGCATTCTCTGTACAGTGTTACTTCTGTCATAGTATCATTCTGCCATAGTACTTGACATATTTTGCTAAAAAATCCTCTCAGTTAACCTTCTTCTTTTTAAACATACTTACTCAGCAGTTCAATTCAATTTCTCTGGATTACTCATGTCTAGTCAATTAAAAAGTTTACATGCACTGTTAATATACTGTAATAATCTAAGAGAAAGCTTTCAAAAAGCTTCTGCATCAAATTTCCACTAGTATTTGAGAAGAACAGTTATTTGTTATAAAGTATACACAGTTTTTGTGCAGGAGCCTTATTTTAACATTTTTCTTCATTCCACCGTCTTCTTTCATCTATCCTACACACTACAAGCTAATATGGTCTCTTCAGGACCTTCCTGATTTCTTGCGGTTGATAAAACGTTGATATAAACGCCAAAACTCTTTGCAACTTCAGTCTCTGACTTATTAATTGAATTTTTACACTCATTCTATTGATTGGAGGTAGTGAAAGTTCATCATTGTGTATGACTATAGTGATTTGCGTTATTTCACTACTTTAATCCCTAAAATCAAGGTAACTTCTTTTGTTAAAAGAATGTCCAAAACTGTTAAAATTGAGAATATGATAAAATACCTTAGTTTAGATTTCAATATAAAAAAAGATGAGGAAATGAGGAGAAAAAGAATAAAATCCAAATAATATCTTTTACAACAATGAATCAAATTCAGTGACATTGTTTATCATAATATTACAGCTACATGACTGACATTTTATTGGGATAATACAAATAAGTTACATCAAGACATCTATGGTAATAAACAGTTTATGTATATCGTTTGTGTGTGTATATATATATATATATATATATATATATATATATATATATATATATATATACACGGTGAGTCACCTAACATTACCGCTAGATATATTTCGTAAACCACATCAAGTACTGAATACTGACGAATCGATTCCACAGACCGAACGTGAGGAAAGGGGCTAGTGTAATTGGTTAATACAAACCATAAAAAAATGCACAGAAGTATGTTTTATAACACAAACCTACGCTTTTTTAAATGGAACCCCGTTAGTTTTGTTAGCACAACTGAACATATAAACAAATACGTAATCAGTGCTGTTTGTTGCATTGTAAAATGTTAATTACATCCGGAGATATTGTAACCTAAAGTTGAGGCTTGAGTACCACTCCTCCGCTGTTTGATCGTGTGTATCAGAGAGCACCGAATTACGTAGGGATCCAAAGAGAACGGTGATGGACCTTAGGTACAGAAGAGACTGGAACAGCACATTACGTCCACATGCTAACACCTTTTTGTTGGTCTTTTTCACTGACGCACATGTTCATTACCATGAGGGGTGAGGTACACGTACACACGTGGTTTCCGTTTTCAATTACGGGGTGGAATAGGGTGTGTCCCGACATCTCAGGCCAATAGATGTTCAATGTCGTGGCCAATATTTGCTGCACACTATTGCAGTCTCTGGCGTAATGAATGTCGTATACGCCGCAGTACATCTGGTGTAATGTCGCCGCAGGCTGCTACAATACATCGTTTCATATCCTCTGGGGTTGTAGGCACATCACGGTACACATTCTCCTTTAACGTACCCCACAGAAAGAAGTCCAGAGGTGTAAGATCAGGAGAACGGGCTGGCCAATTTATGCGTCCTCCACGTCCGATGAAACGCCCATCGAACATCCTGTCAAGGGTCAGCCTAGTGTTAATTGCGGAATGTGCAGGTGCACCATCATGCTGATACCACATACGTCGACGCGTTTCCAGTGGTACATTTTCGAGAAACGTTGGCAGATCATTCTGTAGAAACGCAATGTATGTTGCAGCTGTTTGGGCCCCTGCAATGAAGTGAGGACCAATGAGGTGGTCGCCAATGATTCCGCACCATACATTTACAGTCCACAGTCGCTGTCGCTCTACCTGTCTGAGCCAGCATGTTCCATAGATTCACTGCCCCGTGGTTTGTGAAACCCACTTCATCGCTAAACAGGTAGAACTGCAACGCATTCTCTGTTAATGCCCATTGGCAGAGTTGCACTCGATGATTAAAGTCATCACCATGTAATTGCTGATGTAGCGACACATGAAACGGGTGAAAGCAGTGACGATGCAGTATGCGCATGACACTACTTTGACTCAGTCCACCGGCTCTCGCAATGTCCCGTGTACTCATGTGTGGGTTCATAGCAACAGCAGCTAACACACCAACTGCACCCGCTTCTCCTGTGACGAGCCTGTTACGGACCCGTTTGCGTGCTACGACCATACCTGTTGCATACATTTGGCGGTAGATGTTTTGCAATGTGTGGCACGTTGGATGCTCTCTGTCCGGGCACCATTCTGCATACGCCCTGCAGGCTTCCTACAGCACTACACTATCACAGACGTCTGGTAACACCATGTACTACAGTTGGTCTGCATGCGGAGACGAATGCAGGATAACAATAGCAGCAAGCGCTACATGCGGACACTGCGACAGCTAGACCAAACCACAACAGTGCACTACAGCCACACTCGTAAACACGGTCGTCATTGTAAACATGTCCCTGCAGATGCTGCTCGCCGACCGTGGCCCGTGTTTGTTACAACACGCAACTGAACGTCGGAGGTTTCAGGCGTCAACGTTAGGTTACAATATCTCTGGATGTAATCAACATTTTACAATGCAACAAACGGCACTGATTACGTATTTGTTTATATGTTCAGATGTGCTAACAAAACTAACGTGGTTCCATTTAAAAAACGTAGGTTTGTGTTAAAAAACATACTTCCGTGCATCTTTGTATGGTTTGTATTAAACAATTACACTAGCCCCTCTCCTCACGTTCGGTCTGTGGAATCGGTTCGTCAGTATTTGATGTGGATTACGAAATATACCCAGCGGTAACGATAGGTGACTCACCCTGTGTGTATATATATATATATATATATATATATATATATATATATATATATATAGTATGTATTTATATATATATATCTCAATGGTCTCTTTATAGGACAATTAAGAACGAAGTTATACACATGTTTGTATCACAAAATATATGAAATAAATTTTATTACACACTTATTGTACAAATATTTAATTAACATTATGCTGCATACATATTCAAATATTACAAGCCTCACAGGATGGAAAAAGGTTGGAAAAGGCAAGTTATTATACATGACACCATCGACTGTTAACCATCTATATTATTTGTTGGAATAATTAGAAAAGACATTATATTTAGATTTGTATCAATAAATACAGATAATAAATTTTATTATATAGAAATAATTCACCTTACAATATCTATGTCATAATCGACCACTACTATACAATATTACTTCATTTTACTTACTGTAGTTAAAGGCTGGGTAACAAATAAACTGAAATTAAGTGGAAATAATCTAGTAAAAGTTATATTTCCCCATCTCAAAAATAAATTGTATCTGAAAGGTAATATTAGTGACAAAATATCGTACATTAGTTAAACAGGGGTTTGTCATCCTTACAATAAGTGCATTGTATCCAAAATTTTAAAAATAAGAGTAGAATACATGAATAAAGTAAGAGTATGTGATCGGTCAGTTTAGAAACAGCATAACAGCATAGATACAAATTTTTCAGTAAATATAACTATTTTTAAAAGAAAGTTTAACACATATCAAAAAATGCTTCATCCTTTTTAAAGAGTATGGTTAGGCGAGTAATACAGTAGAATCTCTAGCTCCTAGCATAATTTGCCTAAACTGAGATCAAAATGACTGGAGTTATGTTTACTCTAAAGTTAACTCAATTTATCATTAAAATGTGCTTTTGTAATCAGCTTAGTAACAGTTTTGTTTGCTTTAAAAGATATGAAACATATAAAAACTGATTTATAAAGCAAATTTGTACAAATGTATGACATTATTAATTTTTTGCCTTTAATGCTAACACTAATTTGAGGCATCTAACATTTTTTACTTACACAAGGAAAATAGTCATATAATGTTATAATTGGCAATGCAAGTACAAGACTGAAAACAATTACATAAAATTATCAATGACTGTCAAAAATTTCAAGGTACAACTGCTAATATTCTTCAGGAATATACTGGAAGATCATCTTCATTCAGCATGTTTAGCTTTAGTAGCTGACAGCTATCTCTTGTATGACATTGTCTGCTGTAGACATACATTTTACTAACAGTACCCTGCAGGATGAAAGTATGATCCACTGTTGTGTTGATGAATGGTGATGCAACAATTCCCCTGGATGCCACGATGAGTACTTGAAATGTGTTAGTGTAGATATCTGGGATGACGTACACTTGTCTCTTGAAAGATGTTCGCTCTCCAGTGAATTTACTGCCTTCTTATACAGAGGAGGCCACCAATCCTTGATGTTAATTACATCTTCAACGCCTAATATAGCAACCATGAACTTCCCAGGGAGTCTTCACTTTATACTATTATCTCACATACTTCTTTTGGAAGATAAATTGTATTGTGCATTGACAAAAGCCTCTTCACAACACCAAGATCAATGGGGAGAAAAGACTGTACTCTCAGGGAAAAGAAGTGCTGGATTTTATCAAAATGCTCCGTTTCTACAAGAGCCATTGATCACCAGAGCCATCACTAATGAGGTGCAGTTCTGTGACATCCTTCTGAACATAAATATCTCTGTAATGCAGAAGACAAGAAGTGGCTTCATTTGGTCCTTTACTACCCTGAGTTTCATCACAGAGATAAAAATGACCTTCTTATTTTGCAATGTGAACTCCAAAAACTTCGAGGTATAACTGTTGATGATAAAAAAGCTCTTGACCTGGAATATTAGGCAGTGATATGTTCTGCATGTAGACAGAGTCAATTATCCTTTTTACATCAGAATATCCAAGGACTAAGGGGTAAGCTTAATGAGTTGCTTATTTGTGTTTAAGAATTAGAGTTGAGCAAACCAGTTGATATATCTCTGAATATCATGTGCAAACTGGTACAGATATGTTTAATTTTATTAGATGCAAGTTGGCTCCTTTTTTTTTTTGTAGAGGAATTGTGGAAAAAGGAGGAGTTGGAACATTTGTCACAAACTGTTTCGATTATAAGAGTGTTGATATTAAAAAATTTTTGCTCAGAGTAGCATTTAAAAGTTTGAGCAATAGAAATAGTATTTCATAGTAAGTCCTTTATGACACTAAGTATATAGAACACCTTCAGGAACCTTTATCCTTTTTATAAAAAAAAGCTGGTAGCTCCATAGTCCCAACATACAGTAAAAAAGAAGAAAATAGTAATCACTGATGATTTTAGTGTGGATTTGTTTAAAAGCTCTGGCAGTAAACAGTTGTAGCAATCAATAACACTGTCATTCAATTTAATTCCTAATTTAAACTTTACCACTATGTTATGTAAATGCTCGGAGACTGCTATTGATAATATCTTTGTAGACAAATCTAAGAAAAAAATCATATCACAAAACCAATAGCAAATAGGCTATCTGATCATGACATGCAACATCTTGTATTACATGATGAAACTTGTCAGAACAAAAAAATCTATTACATCTGGGTATGGGAGGCCAATAAATCAGTCAAAAAATTGATAATTTTGAGAGATTTCTCAAAGATATGAACTGGATTAGATTAGATTAGATTAATTATCATTTCATAGACCCATAAAAGAGGGAATCCTCCTCATTGTGGAACATGTCAGATAAACACAACACAAAAATGTAATTAGAAAAACTTGAGTTTCATTAATGTTAATGATCCTCAGTCTATAAACAGTAAAATTATGTACATGAATTAAATTTAAACTTGTAATATTTACAGGTTTAATACTTACATCTGCTTTCATTAAATCCATCATTCAGACATTTGCTAGTTTCTTGGCTATTACAACCAAGTATTGTCCAAAATTAAAGTAAATTATTGCTTTCAATGATCCTCAGTTAAGAACAGTCAGATTATGTACAAGATTTAAAATTAAACTTCCACTATTTACAGACTTGAGACTTACATCTGCTTTCCATACATCCATCATTCATACAGTAGGTAGTTACTCGGCTGTTTTCAACCAAGTATTGTCAAAAATTAAAGTATAATAATTTTTCGTTAAAATGGTCTACTGCACTTGTTGAGAAGCTCATGGATGGAATAGAAGCAGTTTGCCACCAAAAATTCTTTTAAATTATGTTTAAATTGTGCCTTGTCTGAAACTAAACTCTTAATGGTTGCTGGTAGCTTATTGAAAATATGCATTGCTGAATACTGGACTCCTTTCTGGGCTAGAGTAAGTGATTTTAAATCTTTATGTATATTGTTCTTTTTCCTAGTATTGATACTGTGTACTAAGCAGTTAGTTGGAAAAAAGAGATGTATTATTTACAACAAACTTCATTAAGGTATAAATACACTGAGAAGCTGTGGTTAATATGCCCAATTCTTTGAATAGGTTTTGACATGATGTTCTTGGATTTACACTACTCATTACTCTTTTTATACACTTCTGTACTCTAAAACTTTTTTCTCTGTGGAGTTACCCCAAAATATGATACCATATGAAATGATGGAGTGAAAATAAGCAAAATATGCCAGTTTTTTTTATATTTATATCTCGTATGTCTGACATCATTCGCACTGCAAACACAGACTTGTCTAGGCGCTTTAGCCGTTCATTAGTATGTTGCTCCCAACTGAATTTATTATCAAGTTGTAATCCCAAGAATTTTACACCCTCAACTTCTCCTATTTCCATGTCATCATATTTTATACACACACCAGAAGGAAATCTCTTAGAAGTTCTGAACTGCATATGGCGGGTCTTTTCAAAGTTTAATGACAATGAATTGCCTTTGAACCACTTATTAATGTCAGTAAAAATGTGATTAGCTGTCCTTTCTAAATTTATATATGATTTACTATTTATTGCAATGTTTGTATCACTAAGCTGTGGATTACACAAGAAATAAGGACATCATGTGGAACAATGTCTACTATTTAGGAACAGATCCGATGTTAGCATTTTAATGCATTACAAATAATGTTGCGAAATACTGAAGCAAGTAATCCAGAAATCTTAGCAGGTTTATTGTGAGAAAAAGATAATTAAACCAACAACAAAATAAAAACTATGTGTATATCGTGAAGACAGAGACAGGTGGGCCCAAAAAGAAAGAGGAACAGATAGCTCTAAAAATAAATGAGGCATTGATAACTAGTGCATGTAGTGTACAAAACCTCCTGAACAAGTACTTTGTTTCTATTAGTGGCAGTTTGGGGTTATTAGGTTTGGTAAACAATCCAGAGGATATCTGAGACCAGTCTTTACAAATAACGTCACTAAAATGGAAATGACAATCATGTCTCCCAAAGATGTAGCATCCATCACATCCTTAAAAACTAAGTATTCTAATGGTTATGAGAATGTACCAACAACGTTAATCAAAGACATTCATGTGAGCTGTACAATCCATCTCTTATCAGCAGAACATGTCCATACTGGCTAAAATATGCTGAAGTTACGCCTCTTTGCAAAAGGGGAGATCAAGAGATATCATTGAAGTATTGACCAATTTCACTTTTGCCAACTTTTTAAAAAAAATGTTTGAAAAGTTCGTGTTCAAGTGTCTTCTTAATCATCTGACTGCAAAAAAATATATTGTCCTGGTCACAGTCTGGCTTCCTTAAGGGTTCCAGTATAGAAAAAGCTAATTACATTACACTGAGAATGTACTTAATTCTTTAGCTAACAAATTAGAGGCTACCACCATTTTCTGTCACGTGTCAAAAGCCTTTAACTGTGTGGAAAACAGAATTTTCTTAAGTAATTTAGCATATTATGGTGTCAATATTATGGTGTCACTGGCAGTGCTACAAAATGGTTTGAGTCTTACCCAGCTGGTAGCAAACAAAGGGTGTCGTTGCGAAATACCTCTGCAGGAAGCAGACATTCTTCATCTGGTTGAGAATAAATTACATGTGGCGTTCCTCAAGATTCCACCATGTGTCTGTCGCTTTTTCTCGTGTACATTAATGACCTCTTGTCTGTTACATTGTCAGACGTTAAGTTTATTTTGTTTGTGGGTGATACAAACGTTGCAATAAGTAGCAAGTCAAGTACAGATTTAGAGACAGCAGCTAATCAAATTTTCACTGACATTAATAAATCGTTTAAAACTTATTCACTGTCATTAAACTATAAAAAGACTCACTATATGCAGTTCAGAACCTGTAAGAGATTTCCTTCCACCTTGTTTATGACACACAAAGACAAGCAGATCAAAGATGTTGACAGTGTTAAATTTCTGGGATTACAACTCGATAATAAATTCAGTTGGGAAGGGTATAACACAGAATTCCAGAAACGCCTAAACAAGTCTGTACTTGCAATGAGAATTATGTCAGCTGTAGAGATATTAATATAAACGTTGCTTACTTTCGTTCTATTGTGTCATATAGGATCATATTCTACGGAAACTTGCCAAACTGAGCAGAAACTGTATCTGCAAAAGAGATGTAGTGAACAACAAATTAGAGAATAGATGGAAAGCTTGAAATTTAAAACATTCCAGATTGAAGCTTCGGATTTAATATACTCCAGACTGAGAGGACCTTGGGTGAATACCACGTCAAATTATTTTGTCTATGCAAGGAAAGGTGGGCTCAGTTGGATTACTAAATTACATCTATAGTTTCCAGAATGAGATTTTCACTCTGTTGTGGAGTGTGTGCTGATATGAAACCTCCTGACAGATTAAAACTGTGTGCCAGACCAAGACTCAAACTCGGGACCTTTGCCTTTCGCGGGCAAGTGCTCTAGAACACTTGCCTGTGAAAGGCAAAGGTCCCGTGTTCGAGTCTCGGTCCTGCACACAGTTTTAATCTGTCAGGAAGTTTCACATGTATAGTTTCTTTGAGAAGCAACACACTGTGTTTCATCTGATGTAATATGATAATTCCATGTCACCTTATGAAGTGTATCTCTTCTAAACATTGCTTACTAATATTGCATTATTTCCATCATACAAAAGAACATCAGTGTGATCAATCAGCACGGGTGACTAGGAATAGTGTAAAGATAACAAGGAATACGATAGCATCTATAGGCATGTATTATAAACAAACATCTCGTTAGTATGGCTGTCATTATCAGTAGCTCTGAAACGATCACAATGCAGCACACAGGAGCTAAAGAAAATGCCTTTATCATTCAAACTAAGGCAATTGTAAAGGAATTTTATGTCTGTAATACATAATTATTTTTCTACTTTAAGATGAACAAATTATGAATTTATATAGCTTAAGAGTGGTCACTATTCTGCCAATGTTTGCTTTAGGATGTAGGAACAACAGAGGGGTAATATGCCCCGCAGGACAATAATGAATAAATGAACTGTTTTCTACAATAAAACTAAAGCTCCATTCATTCATATCCATCTCATTTAGAACTTTCTTTACGTTAATAAAGTACAGAGAACAAAACGAGTATGGTTTATCGAGTTTTGCAACTCACTCATTTATCCAAGAGCAAACAAGTTCTAATAAACGTGTGCAGAAATGTTATCTTTTGCTGGCAAGACTTTTGGAGGTGAGAGAACAGTTAAAAAAGTTTGCCACCTTTGGCACTAAAAAGATTTACAGGTTATTAAAAAAAATGTTTTAAAGTATTTAGCATCTGTATCAAGTCAAGTAACCAGTGAATATTAAAAGGAACCATCTGAGTTGTGTACAGTTGTACAGTAACTCTTTATAAGGGTTACAGAAGTATCTGCTTTTATCTCTGTGGGTTAAACTGACAATGGGAAAAATAGCTGGAGTAAAACATGCCAGTATTCATAACAAATAAAATAGAGAATATTGATCAGATTATCCAAGATTACTTCTGGTAACACACAAGAGAAAAAACAATAAAATATCACAGTCATTGACAGCAAGAAGACAAAATTATTCATACACTTGACTCATATTAAGCAGGAATTAGGTTCAAGCCCTCATCTCACATCCTGAATTTAAGTTTTATTGTTTCCCTACTTCACTAGAGGTAACTATTGAAACAGTTCCTCCATTATGACTCTTGAGAATTTCCTTCCTTGCACATTTACAACCAGAAAAACCAGTTCAGTAATTGTTTCGATGTCAACATGAAATTAAATTCTAATCTTTCTGTTTCATTTTTATTAAATGGACAAAGAAGGTGGTGGAAGGATAAACTGAGTAATTTCTAATGCTTTGCCAACTTTGACACTAAAATGTTTTACAGGTTAAAAATAAAAATTGGACAACTTTTTTCTTTGTGTTTCTTCAAAAAAAATTTTTAAAGCATTTAGCATCTATATCAAGAATATAATGACATTCAATAAGGGTATCTATTTGTTTCTTTAATCACATGACGATTGCTTAAAATGTAACATATAACTTTTCATGTCTGAAATCATCTGTTTGACATTTAAATGAACGTATTTACAACATTCAATTCGTTTTTGTGGATTCCTACCTAAGGAAGACAATATACAAACAATATCGTTTCTATTATGCACCTGTTTTTAGTTTACAAAGTATTTTCAACTAGTAATTGACTAGCAAGGAAGAATTAAAACGAACTTTTAAGCAGTAGATATTATTGTATAAATGTTATTGTAATGTCATATTTACAACAAATTATGTCTTCTCTGTTATCAATATGGTTTTAAATGAAAAACTACTATTATTCCACACATTACTTTAGTACTACATCAATAAATGTCATTTGAAAAGTTCACTTTGGTGTCCGCTGCATTTATCATCTCACAAGACAATAGTCAAGTCTTGCTTGAGGAAAGTTTGATAAGTGAAATTCTGGTCCTTTGACAAATTGTCAATAGAATGTTCACAGAATTAATGTTCCCAAAACACACATTGTTGCTAGGATTGTTCTGGTTTGGGGCACCAGAAAAGGAGCATAGCTAATATTTTGACTTCAGTACTCCAGAGCAAACTGATAACTATACTGTAATGCCATCAAGTTTATCTACAATAGAGAATTATTTCATGAGAGATCGATTACACATCATTATCAACTATTAAACATACCACTGACAAACGTATCCTTTCACCCTAAACATCATTTTGTGTATTTTTATGCACAAAAAAAATCACACCTATGGATATCTTCCTCCAAACAGGACTCTGGAGTAAGGTCATAGGTATTCTCAATATGATAGTTCAGAATCAGATACTTATTTCAGTCTTCAGCTCTTTGTATGTAATCTTGGTCTGAGGAAATACCTTCTGCTTTGCATTTTCTTTGCAAGGCGCATACTTTTTCTCTGCTCGCCCTCCTTCCGTTCAGTCCAAACATAACGTGGCAGTTTGAAAGCATTCTGAGCCACGAAGCTCAAGAGTCCCTTATGGTCCCAAGGCTCCCTGCTTCTCTTTCTTGTGGCGGGTGTGCATTTTCTCGCTTCAGCTTCGAGATTGGGCGACTGCTGTGGCCTTGTTAGTGTCATGCACTGTACTTCCTCATCTGCAGGCTTTGGTCTGCGGCGATCCTGATGATTCCGAGGCCGCATGTTTCTCTTCACACTGGTGCAGGTAGATTCTTTAGCTACAGACTGAAGCCTCAGCGAGCGACGTAACTGTTTAGGACCTGAGCAATGGGCTGCTTCGCACATAGCCTCTGTTTCCCTATACGGCCGTTTCTGGGCCGCCGATATGGTAGTTGAGCCTGGTAATAGGAGCTGAGTTGATGGTGCATCTGTGAAATGCTGCCTCATATCTTTATCTCGTGAAGAATAGGACTGTTCTTTTAGCATAGGGAGCGGGAAATAGTAATTCTGTTGGGCACAGGAATTTCGAGACGATGATGGCCGGGAAAGAAAAAGGAGCGCCTTAGTATCTTTCTCAGGTGACATGATCGAATCCATAGATAATGTGCTCGACTCCAAATGTGATACTGATGGCACTGTAAGCGCTGATATGGGAGATATAGGCTTTTGGAGAGGCAGAGTATTCTGCTCTGCTCTTTGTATCTCTGTGGGTACTTCAGCAAGGAGCTGCTGGTTAGACAGTGAGCACACTGTTGGTGATTGAACATGAAGCTGCTCACTCCCCACTCCACTTTCATCATCATCATCATCATCATCATCTGGATTGACATGAATCACTTCAAACTCCTCACCTTCTGGCTGCATATGTTCGTCAGCCATATTTTCTGCACTGCTTGTTGCATCACTGTGCACATAAAAGCTGTCTTCTTTCAGTTCTACGATTTTTTGTTTCTGTTTTGGAACTTTATGGGACAACTCAATCATGTCCAAAAATTGATTCCGTAGTAGCCAGCAAATATATAAAATAATTGCTGAAGGGTCCATAAACATTTGTGCAAAACTGGCCACAAGATCAAACATGGATATATTAGCTCTCTCAATTATGGGTTGCGTAGATATCCATGGTAGGGCAAGCTGATGTGGCACTAATTGTTCAAATCGTTTCTTTGCAAAACTGGGTGTAGATGTCTGCAGATTTTTCAGGTTTTCATCCAAGTCTTCCTCTGAGTCGTTAGATACATCTGACAAGTGTGTGTAGGTTAGTTGGCAAATGGGAGACTCAGTGCGTCCATAATAAGAGTCATGAAATGCATCAGCATTCTGGCATGAATTTTCATCTGCTGTACTTCCCCCGTCTAAGTTTTGCAGGCCATTCTTTGGCATAGACAAGTCAGTCGGCTGCTCGCTTTCCAGAGTATCAGATTCATCAGACATAGTCCTTACTGGCGCGTATTCCATAGATTGTTGGTGTGTCCCCAGTGGATGAACTGAATAGCGGCCATATTCGGCAAATGGGTTGAAAGAAGAAGATGTGACCTCTGCAGCTGGAAGGTGGTTGTGAGTACTGACATGAAGCTTCTGCACTGGAGAAGTCAACTGATTTTCACTGACTCCAGAAGCGCCATCCAGTGAACTAACATGCACTTGTTCTGCTGCACTATCTATATTCCCTGGCTGAATGGTGTCGCTAAATTTGGAGACTGTTGGGGCCAGTTCTCCGCTGAATGCGGAGCCGCTACCGCTGATATGGGAAAGAAATCCGTGCCGTGTCTCTTCGTCTTCAATCGCTGGAGAAATGAACACAGGGTACCAATTTTTTTGGTATGGCGAGAACATGTCTTCAGTGTATGGTTGCCCAACTCGCCCAAAGGAGACTGGATCGATTCTCGAGTGTGAAGTCGCTAATGGCCAGTGGTTCTGTCTGGTCCCATGGTGTGGTTGGAACAGGTCATCGAAATGGGCATCCGGTTTGGGAAATGATACACCCAACATGCTTGCTGACACGTCGTAACGTGTCCTGAAACAGAACCATAAAGTACATGTTACTGAGTGAGCTCCAAGTTAATTGATTATTTCTACCACTTTTATGAGCTCACTGAATAAATCTCAAATACTGATAAAAATAGAGTATAAGACAAAAAACGATACACCATGAAGGAATTATCTGAATAGCATGGAAATCTGTAGATGAGAATTACATTCACATACAAACAAATGATTACAGTTTCAGAAAAGCTGGACGATTTTTTTTTAATTTTTTTTTTTTCAAGAGAAACAGCTTCATATATTGAGCAAGTCAATAAGATGTTGGTCCACCTCTGGCCCATATGACAGCAGCTAACCGGATGGCATTCATTGACAGAGTTGTTGGATGTTCTCCTGAGGGATATTGTGACAAATTCTGTTCAGTTGGCAAGTTAGATCGTCAATATCCCTAGCTCGTTGGAGGGCCCTTCCCATAATGATCCAAACATTTTTAACTGGGGAGAGGTTCTGCAACCTTGCTGGCTGAGGTACAGTTTGGCAAGCGTGAAGACACAGACTAGAAACTGTCACCATGTGTGGGAAGACATTATCTTGCTAAAATGTGCCGGCCGGAGTGACCGAGCGGCTCTAGGCGCTACAGTCTGAAACCGCGCGACCGCTACGGTTAGGTTAGTTAGGTTTAAGTAGTTCTAAGTTCCAGGGGACTGATGACCTCGGAAGTTAAGTCCCATAGTGCTCAGAGCCATTTGAACCATTTTTTGCTAAAATGTAAGCCGAGGTTGGCTTGCCAGGAAGGGCAACAAAACAGGGTGTAAAATATTGTCGACCATAGCTGTGCTCTAACAGTGCCACAGATGACAACCATAGCGCCCTGTTATGAAAAATAATAGCACCCCAGATCATCAGTCCTGGTTATTGGGCAGTATGGTGTGACATTGAGGTTGACATCACACCTCTACCCAGGACATCTCCAGATACGTTTTCGCTGTTCATCGGAGCTCAGCTCGCATCGAAAGTCATTACTGAAGACAATTCTACTTCTGCCAACGAGATTCCAGGCAGAACATGCCCGACGCCACTTTAATTGGGCTTCCAGTATACAGGTGTTTTTGTTAGTGCATGGGGGGCCATGAGCGTAGCCCTCCTTCTGTGAGCCGCCTATTAGTATTCGTTGTGGTCACTGAAGCACCATTTGCACGTTGTATCGATGATAATGATGAATATGGGGCTCTGAGGGGCCCTCTAATGATTCCTCAGACTCCACATTGCCTCTTCTCTATCTCAGCTGCTTCCTTCACGACACTGTGTTCGGCCATGGTTCACCCATTCCTGCCAATAACATCGAGTAGTAACATCAAACCAACTCATATGTCGAGCGATTCACCAATTACTCTAACTGACTTCTTTGAGCCCAGTTACACGTCCTTTTTAAATGCCGACATCTGCGTATATTGTTCATGCACCTGTCTGTGAGACATAGTTACTGTCCAACTGAATACGTGGAACGAAATTCGCAAAGACTTTATGCCCTGGTATCGACATGTCCCCTGTTTACTATCCTTGCTAGCTGCACGGTGAAATCGCGCTACAGCATCACACATTCATCCATCGGACACCAAAGTTTACAATTTGTATTTTCTATCCATGCCTTTATGAATATCAGTTTGTGACCTGTTTGCATAACTCCTTCATGTTGCGTCGTTTTATTTTCTTAAAGTGTATTTATCGAATACTTGGTTCAATTAAGTTTGTTTGAGGTGGGCGCATGTTTTTGTGCCATGTAGTTATAAAATCGTTTTTAAACTAATGGAAAGAACCTAACCTACCTTAAAGCTATTGAAATGTTTGTCTTCTGAATTCCAGCTGGAACATGAATCTTTGCTATGAAGCTTTTGCTAACTTCTTACACTGATAAAAATACAGGAAGTGCACATGTTCGAAAGGACAGACACCACTTATACAGTTGCAATAACGATGGCCAAAGATCCCTTCAGTGCATATGCACACCATGCTCGTACTCTTAGGGGAATCGGCGAGAAGCCGTGAGTAATGAGGCTAAAGAGCAGGGGGCACCATATCACGAGTGTGTGGTATAAGTTGAGAATTTGGTTCTGATGCGAGGCATGCTACAGTAGACCGTGCCAGTTGTGTTGACCGTTGTCTCTGGGTGGCATAGTGGTCAGTGTATGCGTTGGTAAGGAGGAGACCCAGGTTCGAATCCTGGTCGAGCATAAATTTTCAGCTTGCCCCATTGGTATAAATCAATGTCCACTGGCAGCTACTGTCGTTAATTCCTTTGTGTCAGTGAAGTTATAGTTAGCCATGCTGGCTTTGGAATTCCTAGTCAGAGTATTTGAGCTTCCTTTAGAAAATCCGCTGAAAGAAATATACACTCCTGGAAATTGAAATAAGAACACCGTGAATTCATTGTCCCAGGAAGGGGAAACTTTATTGACACATTCCTGGGGTCAGATACATCACATGATCACACTGACAGAACCACAGGCACATAGACACAGGCAACAGAGCATGCACAATGTCGGCACTAGTACAGTGTATATCCACCTTTCGCAGCAATGCAGGCTGCTATTCTCCCATGGAGACGATCGTAGAGATGCTGGATGTAGTCCTGTGGAACGGCTTGCCATGCAATTTCCACCTGGCGCCTCAGTTGGACCAGCGTTCGTGCTGGACGTGCAGACCGCGTGAGACGACGCTTCATCCAGTCCCAAACATGCTCAATGGGGGACAGATCCGGAGATCTTGCTGGCCAGGGTAGTTGACTTACACCTTCTAGAGCACGTTGGGTGGCACGGGATACATGCGGACATGCATTGTCCTGTTGGAACAGCAAGTTCCCTTGCCGGTCTAGGAATGGTAGAACAATGGGTTCGATGACGGTTTGGATGTACCGTGCACTATTCAGTGTCCCCTCGACGATCGCCAGTGGTGTACGGCCAGTGTAGGAGATCGCTCCCCACACCATGATGCCGGGTGTTGGCCCTGTGTGCCTCGGTCGTATGCAGTCCTGATTGTGGCACTCACCTGCACGGCGCCAAACACGCATACGATCATCATTGGCACCAAGGCAGAAGCGACTCTCATCGCTGAAGACGACACGTCTCCATTCGTCCCTCCATTCACGCCTGTCGCGACACCACTGGAGGCGGGCTGCACGATGTTGGGGCGTGAGCGGAAGACGGCCTAACGGTGTGCGGGACCGTAGCCCAGCTTCATGGAGACGGTTGCAAATGGTCCTCGCCGATACCCCAGGAGCAACAGTGTCCCTAATTTGCTGGGAAGTGGCGGTGCGGTCCCCTACGGCACTGCGTAGGATCCTACGGTCTTGGCGTGCATCCGTGCGTCGCTGCGGTCCGGTCCCAGGTCGACGGGCACGTGCACCTTCCGCCGACCACTGGCGACAACATCGATGTACTGTGGAGACCTCACGCCCCACGTGTTGAGCAATTCGGTGGTACGTCCACCCGGCCTCCTGCATGCCCACCATACGCCCTCGCTTAAAGGCCGTCAACTGCACATACGGTTCACGTCCACGCTGTCGCGGCATGCTACCAGTGTTAAAGACTGCGATGGAGCTCCGTATGCCACGGCAAACTGGCTGACACTGACGGCGGCGGTGCACAAATGCTGCACAGCTAGCGCCATTCGACGGCCAACACCACGGTTCCTGGTGTGTCCGCTGTGCCGTGCGTGTGATCATTGCTTGTACAGCCCTCTCGCAGTGTCCGGAGCAAGTATGGTGGGTCTGACACACCGGTGTCAATGTGTTCTTTTTTCCATTTCCAGGAGTGTATATTGCCTTATGACTTTACAATAGAATACTATCAAATGTGGCAGAAAGATAGTCAGAAGCTCATATGTTTCCCAACTTGAATGGCGTTAGACAAACTAAGACAAAACAGCAGAAACATATCCTCTCAAATGTCAATATTTTTGCAGCTATCGTGCACTTATTATAGAGGGTGTTAGGAGTATAAATGCAGATATTTTTATTGGTGACTGAGGACACTGTACTGAACAATGTTGCATCACTATTTACTTTATTTGCAGCGTAATAATTATAATTATTAGGACCAGTATGTTTTAGGTTGCTTGGTACCTCCAAGTAAAGGCGGCAAGTGTAAGTCATTAATGTACATTTTGTCCTGAGCAGCAGGTCAGGCATTGCAGTATGGTGGCGTGGATGCAAAATGGTTCGTCAACACTTACAGGTGTAATCCACTTAGTAGTCCAGTTCGTGAAGAAAACACCAGGCAGTAAATTATGTGACATGTTTACAGAAAGACTGTTAGATGCAGAAAAAAAAACAGCTAACACACTAAAGTGAGTACATATTGAGGTACCAATGATCACAATATCTGGACTTATACCCCCAACACACTGCGTATGATGGGCAACTGAAGATTTAGGCAGTATGTAGTTCCTCAGAGCAAATTCGCACAGAATGTCCAAGAAGGAGTTGCTGTGTGACGAGTATACAGGCCCAGCCGTCCTGTAGTTTCCGTGTGTTCATGATTCAGTTCCACGGGAGGAAAGCATCACTAAGAAACCAGAAATGACAGTTTGAGGAATACAAGGCAGCAAAAGAGGGAACTAATGACACCAGTGCGGGAGTGAGTTCAACACCACGAGGTACGAAAGATGTTTGTATGAAGGAAACTGCTACTGTACATACACTCTATTAAAAACAAAACAAAAAAAACAAAAAAACAAATTGGTGACAAATTGATATTGATACGGGTAGAACAAGAAAATGGAAAACTGTAAACTTTGGCGACCAATGGATAAATATGTGACACTTCAGTGCAATTTCACTGCACAGTTTGCAAGGATGGTAAACAGGGAATGTGTCGATAACTGGGCATTAAGTCTTTGCAAATTTCATTCTGTATACTTAGTTGGACAGTATGCCTCACAGACAGGCCTCCGAAGAATATGCGCAGATGTCAGGATTTGAGTAAGGCCATGTAGTTGGGCTCAAAGAAGCTGATTGGAATAATCGGTAAATCACTCGACGTTTAAATATGATCGATGTCACGATTCGACAGTGTTGGCAGGAATGGGTGAACCATACCCAAACACAGTTTCAAGAAGGAAGCAGTCGACGTAGAGGGGATAGAACATGAGGACCGAGCAGTGGGTGAACCATGGCCGAACACAGTGGCAAGATGAAAGTGGTCAACCAAGAGAAACAACAGATCTGGGGACCCAGTAATCGTCAGAGACTCACTTAGAGCCCCAGATTCGTCATTATCATCGATCTGACGTGCAACTGGTGCCTATTGACCACTAGGCGGCTCAGAGAAAGGGGGTTGACCTCACGGCATCCTATGCACCGACTAACACTGATCTTTGTACATCACAAGTCCATCTGCAGTTGCGTTGGGCACATTCAGTATCGTGTCTCATTGGCAGGTTGTAGAGCTGTCTTCTGTGATGAGTTCCACATGGAACTGATCCTCGATGACCGACGGCGAAGTGTCTGGAGACGTCCCAAGAGCACTGCAATATCAATCTGACTGTCGCCCACCATATGGCCCAACAGTCAGGGATGATGGTCTGGGGTGCCTTTTCTTTTCACAGCAGGACTCCTTTGGTTGTCATCCGTGACACTCTTGCAAGCATAGCGGTACGTCGACCATATTCTACGCCCCATTTTATTGCACTTCATGGCAAACCAACATGGCAGCCCACACACAGTGAGACTTTCTATGGCTTGTCTCCGTGCTTGTCAAACCCTATCTTGGCCAGCAAGGTCGCCGGATCTCTCCCCAGTTGAGAACTTTGGGAGTATTAGGAGCAGGACGCTCCGACTACCTCTGAAATTTGACAATCTAAAGCACCAATCGGCACGATATCGCTGAGGAGGGCATCCAACAACTTTATCAATCAATGCAAAGCTGAATAACTGCTTGAATAGGGGACAACTGTGGACCAACGAGTTGTTGACTTGCCTAGTTTGTGAAGCTCTTGCTCTAGAACATATCATCCATTTTTTCTGAAACTGTAATCATTTGTTTGTGTTTACTTGTAAATCACATCTAGCGGTTTCCATCCCATTCGGATAACTCCATCATGCTGCGCCGACCATTTTCTTATTTTTAATTTTTTTAGTGTATTACGGACTCGGGGAATGTCTCGAAAGAAATCGGAAATTGGACAAAGCTGCAAACCAATGCATAGCTATGGAACATGACAAGAGGCCTTTCGTTAGAAATAAGGGGAAAATTATGACCGCTGGGTCATCTGCAACATCTTCTGAAAGGACACGAAATTCATCTCCTTCTAGGTCGCCGAAGAAAACTTCGAAGAAAAGCAAGAAGAGGAGAGTGGCACATTCAGCAGCGGAATGATTGAATCCTGCATTAAGAGAAAAATGAAGACCTCTAACGGAAAATGAAAGAATACTAGAAAAATATTCGACAGATTGACTCGGAGAGTATTTGGAAGGGGAAGTGAAGCGGATGACATTAGTAGAGAAATACAGGCGACGCCTGACGTCTCAAATTAGGACGACAGAACTGAAACGGAATTAGGCAGCTCTGTCTCAGAAAAAGGAATGGATTGCATGGACATCCAAGAGGCTCAAACGGAACAAGATGTGGAGACAGTCGAGCCATATGAAACATAAATACGAATTTTTGGACACTCAGAGATTTTTGAGAAAATTCAAATATCGCTCGATGGTGGAATGGTAACAGTTCATCACATCTGCCAGCTCTCGAATACACTGACTTGAATCATTGTGGATTAATGCTTTTAAACGATCTTCATCAAACACCGAAGGTCTTTCTGAACATGGACAGTTACTAATGTCAAAACGATCCTGTTTAAAACGAGAAAACCATTTTCTTGCCGTGATCTGTCCAGTGGCATTATCCCTATACACGGTGCAAATGTGTGTGGCAGCATCCGCTGCTTTCACACCTCTACTTAGCTCGAATATAAGAATATGCCAGAAATGTTCCGATTTCTCCACTTGGCACTCCATTTTCTAGCGTCCACAACCTCACTCACTATCTCCAGATGACAAAATGACAACACGTAATCTCAAATAGCAACAGTAAACTACAAACAAAGAATGACAATCGATAAATAAACCCAAATACAGCGGAATACCAACATGCAAAACAAAAACTCAACGAACTTATGCACCAAACTAATGAAATCAGTGGAATTGAAATTATCCCAGTGCCTCCTCGGACAACCTCGCAGTGAAATGCTACATTAGACTCAAAAGGCAAGGAACATATTGTCGTCGCCCTTTATGGAAACAGAATATCAATGTGGTGTTACAGGATATTCTTGTTAGACAAATAGAAGGGGTATAACATAAATATAGCATCGAGTGATGGACCTTATGTGCTAGAAAGAAATTGAGGTCAGCCCTTGTTGTTTGAGAAAGAGACAACGAGAGAGAGAGGTTGTTTCGCAATACCGTTTAGTTCCGCTATGCCATTTTAAGGGAAATTTTTGACCAGCAAATATCTGAAGAGCTTTTAAATAACAGAAAAATATCAAAGCTAAATTCATAAGTATTCAAAGTAAGCACCTGGAGTAATTAAAAATTAAATCTACAATCAAAACAACCAAGATGGAAGAACACTCTTCATTGTATCACTCAAGTCCAAGTTTTGTGGACTACCACTGAGTGGAAGGCAACAGTGTACTGTCAGGTGTAGATGACGCCATAACTGAAGAGGACAACAGGTTTTTCACAACTGTGATAACCAGCGAGGAGGTGTTTAGCAAATTAATTCTTCGCCAACCCATTAGTCACCAGGACCTGATGGCTTTCCTTTTGAGTTCTATCGAGAATTCTGGCCTCTAATAGGTAATCAATTTACGGATGTGATAAATGAAGCTCTGAATTAGTGACTTCCACACGAGTTCAAAGGAAGTGTAACTGTATTAATAGCAAAGGGCAGAAAGACAAAAGTGAAGGCCACAGCAACGGGAGACCGACATGTTTGATGAACTCTGATTACAAAATAAGTGCGCATGTTCTGAAAGAAAGAATGAGAACACTAACGGAAAATATAGTAGGAGGAAAACTTTTAAAGCTGCTTGTGGAAATAGGGGTGCCATTGTCATCTTTTCAACAGCATCTGCAAAAGGAGGCCTCGCTTTTATTGATTTCTCAGTGGCATTCGACAGGGTTAACCACCTATTTTTATTCACAACATTGACACATGTGGGCTTTAGTGCATTGAGAATGGCTAGTTTCTAGCTGAAATCTAGATCTGCACAATAAAATTTAAAAAGGACGACTTATCACTGCAATCTATAATTTACAAGACATATAGATGTTTCTACATAATTCTTGATTTTATACGAACTGGTTTAAGACCTCCATATTCCCTGCATATATTTTTACATCTACTAGATACAATCGTTTGACCACCTTTATCTACATTGCCTCTTGACTTGTTGCTTACACATTTTGGGTAAATGACAACAGGGTAATTACATATATATGATTCTGTAGCACATCTATGGATACTTACGTCATGACATTTGCGTTAATAGCATATTGGTAACTTCACCATCATAACTCAGTATTTACTATGCGACAAGTGAATTCGTTCTTTATTTTTGGTCCACTTTACCTGTTTGTTTTTCTTGTCATAGGTGACGCTGTCCTCTCCCTTACCTTGTATAAGAGCTACATGTAATATAGAGGAACGTGTCTTTGGTTTTCTGATTGAATTGAGTGTTTATCTGATATATTGTGTATATATTCCAGTACATTTCTTTAGACCTAATTCATAGTTTACAAGTCGCTATACAGAGTGAGTCACTAACTATTGACACCTAGAATAAATCCGGAAGTATGGTTGGAACTGAAAATTTTGTCGGACAAAAGTTGCATGGGACCACAGGGGCCATAATATGATATTGATTTTTTGTTGCTAGGTGCGGTCTTCTGAGAAATGAAGGTCAACTTAGTTTTTTTAAATGGGATGCTGTAGTTTGGTAGTCATTTTCTGATAGTCGCTATCGAGACGAATCCAGTGATGTGTAACAGTAAGGTCTTTGACGGTCAACGAAGGTCACAAAGGTGGCATGAACGTCCATTTACAGAAGGTGTTGAAAGTGATGACCATTGGTATCAATGTAGTGCTGAAATCTTCTTATCATAGACTGAATGGTATTCCTTCTCGCACTGGCACTTATCGAAGCACACCCTTTGACAGTTCTCTCTCGCATATCTTCAGGTGTAGTCGGAACGTCTTTATAAACAATGTCCTCTACGAATCCCAACAGGAAAAAATCCAGAGGTGTCAAAGTCTGGCGAACGAGCCGGCCACGACACATCTCCTCCGCATCCAATCCAACGATTTAGGAATTGTCTCTGCAACTC
This sequence comes from Schistocerca piceifrons, assembly GCF_021461385.2. Lineage (NCBI taxonomy): Eukaryota > Metazoa > Arthropoda > Insecta > Orthoptera > Acrididae > Schistocerca > Schistocerca piceifrons. Next base: position 496,212,044 of record NC_060139.1, on the reverse strand, counting down.
ATTTCTAGCCATCAGCGAAAAATGTGCCGGACACCCATCGTGTTGATACCATATCCTGGCCCTTGTTCCTAAAGGTATTTCTTCCAACAGACCTAATGTTTCTTGCAGGAATGTGTTGCACTTCCTACCATTAAGATTTCCTCCGATGAAATAGGGGCCTAAAATTCTGTCCTCCAGAATCCCACACCACACATTCACCGACCACGGTTTTTGGTGTGCAACTTGCAGTAGACAACATGGATTTTCAGTTGCCCAATGATGTATGCTACACAAATTAACATTTCCATGGTTCGTGAATGTAGCTTTTTCAGTAAATAAAATCATATTAATAAATGTGACATCCTTCTGAATCTGAATTGAGCCCATCGGCAGAATTCAATGCGACGCATGCAATCTGTACCAGTTAATTCTTGGTGGAGACTGATGTGGTAAGGATGTTATGCATGGCGATGCAGAACACGAACAACAATACTCTGGCTCATGCCAGATTTCCTTGCGATTTGATGCAAACTAGCAAGGATCTCGAACCACAGTGGCAAGACTACCATTTTCCGTTTCCTCGTTAGCAACTTTCCTTTACCGGGTATGTTTCTGATGCGTTAAAGATCCAATTGTTCTCAATTTATCATACACATATTTAAATGTATAAGGTGTAGGGTGAGTACGTTGAGGATATCTTTCAGTGTATAAGTCTCTAACTCTCACTAAATTTCGTTGGTATTCTCCATAAATGAAAAGCATATCGACTTGTTCTTGAAGGAATACATGATTCATATTCGCTTGATTCGACGATACTAGCCTTGCCGTTCCTATTAGTGTTGTATTGCGAAACTGTCGAATGGTGTTTACATGTCAATGACACTTTACATGGATACCGTATTCGGCGAATATTTACTATTTGCACGATATACTAGAGAGAATTGTCAGAGAATGTGCTTCGATAAATGCCGAAGTGATAAGGAATACCACTCAATCCGTCATAAGAAGATTGCAGCACTGCATTGATACCAATGGTCGTCACTTCGAACATCTTTTGTAAATGGACGTTCATGCCACCTTTTTTACTTTCGTTGACATTCAAAGACATTAGTGTTACACATGATTGGATTCGTCTCGATAGCCGCTATCAGAAAATAAGTACCAAACTATAGCATACCATTTAAAAAACACAAAGTTGAGCTTCATATCTCTGACGTGACCCGATCTAGCAACAAAAAACCAACGTCATATTATGGCCCCCGTTGTCCCATGCACCATTTGTATGACAAACATTTCAGCTACTATCATACAGTACTTTCGGAGTTATTCTAGGTGGCAATAGTTAGTGTCTTACCCTGTATAACCTAGCCACATGGCTGCCTATAAGCAGACATCCCACTTCTTGACATTGTTGGTTAGGACCTCTTGCATATGATATTTTAACACTTCCTGTGTAGTGGGAATTCTTTAAAAAGTATTTCATTAGCTACACAGTTTGTTTCATTAAAAAATTTTATTAAATAGGTAGCACTTATGAATCTATGACTGATATATTATTTTAACATAACATCAATTCTTGTTTTTATTACTTTTTATTAGTATATGATACATGGTGATAAGGTAGTTAAAGTAGGTTTGGCCTCCATTAAATGGTTTTATATTTTACTATTATATGACAACATATAAATAAATATTTGACCTTCAGATTGTACTAATCACTATACAGCTGTGATTGTTTTGTTTCAAATGGTTCACGGGCATTGACATTAGAATTACATACTAACTGTTTGTCAGTATGTGACACAGTATGAATGACACATAATTTTGACCTCTGGTTAATAGGTTCACTTTAATATTACATGGGATATATATATATATATATATATATATATATATATATATATATATGAGACATAATTTTGACCTCTGGTTATTAGGTTCACTTTAATAGTACATGTTTAATATTACATTATATATATATATATATATATATATATATATTCCTAATTTATATTAATACAGTGAGCAACTGTTCTCTCGTTTTATTCCTTAATTTGTCATTGACTGTTGTCAAACCCCATACAGTTTGGTTTCTGTTAAATGTTTACTACATATTATCACTGCATATAACTGATTTCTTAAATTCTACATCGCCCCCTTTTATTATGTAGTTTACACTGTCATTATTATTGTTGTCTTTACACAGGGGCCTCAAGATGGCACAGTGAGACGCTAAAAATGGTCGCACAGATAAATTAAACTCAAAATATCTTTTTGATATTGGTAAGGAACAATCATACAATAATTTTTAAATGAACACACCGCCATTTGACTGTATTGTTGTTTGTTTAATTACGAAGTGACTGCATTTATGTCCTACAATATGCGTTAAAGACATAAACTCAGTCATTTGAAAGTGGCATAAAAAGCCGAAACCTGGGACGTAATTAAATAAACAACAATATAGTCAACTGGTGGCGTGCTCATTTAAAAACTCAAAATATAGACGGCTGAAGGTGTTTTTAATTTTACATTTCTTATTTTCGATTGCAGCTGTAACAGCTACGGTACTTATGTTATTATCAATGCTCATTTATTATCCTGCTTAAGGACCTGCGCCATTCACACACTGAGTTGTCAGTGTCATCAGATTATTAATTTGATTGAAAGTAAATGAAATATTTGACCTTCAGACTGTAATCGTTACTATACAGCTGTGATTGTTCTGTTTCAAATGATTCACAGGCACTGACATTAGCATTACATACTAACTGTTTGTCAGTATGTGACACAGCAGTTATCTACGAATGACACGTAATTTCAGTGTGCAACTGTTCTCTTGTTTTATTCCTTAATTTACCATTGACTTTGTTGTAACGCCCTATACAGTTATTCTGTTATTTTGCGCTCAAACGGAATTGGTGAAGATTTTCATTAGTGGATGGGTTGTTGTTGAATTTCTTAGTGCGAAGTGTCTTGGAGCTAGTAATGTTATTAAATAATATTAATGATGTAGATAAATTGTGTCACATTTTCTAATTTCTGCTCCATGAATCGATATGAATGTGACATCATGCTTAGGAATATGTTCCAAAATGCCTCACATAAAAACGGGATTTTTCGGTGCTCATATTCTATTGGTGATAAAACGATAGTATCAAGTATTTTAGATAGACCTTGGGCTAGGAACCACTTGTGTACCCATCAGAAGGATCGTCATAGTGTCACAGTACTGCAGTACAGGGTCAAAGTATGAATATTACACACTTCCTCCTGCTTATCTTCCACCTGCTTAGGCAAATGGAGCAAATCGGTTGGTTCTTTTTTTTGCATTTGACGTGGTCGACGGTAGGCTTGATGGGACTTATAGAGCCACCATTAGTCCATGGGTGGTTCCTCGGAACCTCCTCCGTAAATCATTACCCAGTATCACGCTACAAACAAATGTGACCACAGACGGCAGTTTTCAGGCAGGCGAGGAAGAACAACAGAGGGGAAGGAGTTTCCCAACGATGACGGCGTTCATACAGCGGTTCTCGAATACATCTGTGAACATGACGAAGATTTCTGTGGTTGAGGAACATTTCGACCGTTGTTAACAGCGACTTGGTGAGCACGTTCAAAACTATTGACAGATATCAGTGTCACGTTGAAGTGTAAGACAGCATATATATATGTACAGGGTGGTCCATTGATCGTGACGGCGCCAAATATCTCACGAAATAAGCGTCAAACGAAAAAACTACAAAGAACGAAACTTGTCTATCTTGAAGGGGGAAACCAGATGGCGCTACGGTTGTCCCGCTAGATGGCGCTGCCATGCATCGAACGGATATCAACTGCGGTTTTTTAAAATAGAAACCCCCATTTTTTATTACATATTCGTGTAGTACGTAAAGAAATATGAATATTTTAGTTGGACCACTTTTTTGGCTTTGTGATATATGGCGCTGTAATAGTCACAAACATATGGCTCACAATTTTAGACGAACAATTGGTAACAGGTAGGTTTTTTAAATTAAAATATAGAACGTAGGTACGTTTGAAGATTTTATTTCGGTTGTTCCATTGTGATGCATGTACCTTTGTGAACTTATCATTACCCGTAAATACCACATTAATGCAATAAATGCTCAAAATGATGTCCGTCATCCTCAATTCATTTGGCAATACGTGTAACGACATTCCTCTCAGCAGCGAGTAGTTCGCCTTTCGTAATGTTCGCAGATGCATTGAGAATGCGCTATGCGTGTTGTCAGGCGTTATCGGTGGATCACGATAGCAAATATCCTTCAACTTTGCCCACAGAAAGAAATACGGGGACATCAGATCCGGAGAACGTGCGGGCCATGGTATGTTGCTTCGACGACCAATCCACCTGTCAATACCGCTTCAACCACACGCGAGCTATGTGCCGGACATCCATCATGTTGGAAGTACATCGCCATTCTGTCATGCAGTGGAACATCTTGTAGTAACATCGGTAGAACATTACGTAGTAAATCAGCATACGTTGCACAATTTAGATTGCCATCGACTATATGGGGGCCAAATATACTTCCTCCCATAATGCCGCACCATACATTAACCCGCCAAGGTCGCTGATGTTCCACTTGTCGCAGCCATCGTGGATTTTCCGTTGCCCAATAGTGCATATTATGCCGGTTTTCGTTACCGCTGTTGATGAATGACGCTTCGTCGCTAAATAGAACGCGTGCAAAAAATCTGTCATCGTCGCATAATTTGTCTTGTGCCCTGTGGCAGAACTGTACACGACGTTCAAAGTCGTCGCCATGCAATTCCTGGTGCATAGAAATATGATACGGGGGCAATCGATGCATTCTCAACACCGACGTTTTTGAGATTCCCGATTCTCGCGCAATTTGTCTGCTACTGATGTGCGGATTAGCTGCGACAGCAGCTAAAACACCTACTTGGGCATCATCATTTGTTGCAGGTCGTGGTTGACGTTTCATATGTGGCTGAACACTTCCTGTTTCCTTAAATAACGTACCTATCCGGCGAAGGGTCCGGACACTTGATGATTTTGTCCGGGATACCGAGCAGTATACATAGCACATGCCCGTTGGGCATTTTGATCACAATAGCCATACATCAACACGATATCGACCTTTTCTGCAATTGGTAAACGGTCCATTTTAACAGGGGTAATGTATCACGAAGCAAATACCGTCCGCACTGGCGGAATGTTACGTGATACCACGTACTTATACGTTTGTGACTATTACAGCGCCATCTACTACAAAGCGAAAAAAGTGGTCCAACTAAAACATTCATATTTCTTTACGTACTACACGAATATGTAATAAAAAAAAACGGGGGTTCCTATTTTAAAAAAAAAAAACGCAGTTGATAGCCGTTTGACCTACGACAGTGCCATCTATCGGGCCAACCATAGCGTTATCTGGTTTCCCCCTTCTAGCTAGACGAGTTTCGTTCTTTGTAGTTTTTTCGTTTGATGCTTATTTCGTGAGATATTTGGCCCGGTCACTATCAATGGACTACCCGTAAAGGGTGTACATATTGTCCGGGAACACTTTCAACTATTTATTTCACAAGAACTAAACATTGTTCAGATGTCATACATAATATTGCAATTTGAAGAGAAACTCTGAAAGGTTTTTTTTTTTTTTTGTTTTTGGAGCTGTAAAAAGTCGCAAGGAGTGAGATCTGGCGATCGGGGAGGCCACTTCAACACACAGAAAGCTCGCCCCGCACCTGAAATCGCCATGTTTGCGGCTATCGCTGACTATAGACAAATTATCAAACTACGCTGTGGCGGAATACGTGAAAATAATTTCCAGGGTTTTTCTTCAAAATAACATATGTATGATATCTGTGCAATGTTTGGTTCTTGTGCAATAAATAACCGAAAATGTTCCCAGCATTTATGTACACCCTGTACATAATTTTTTTTTCTTCTGCTTCGTTAGGACCCTTCAGGATCACGTGTGGCTTGTTTTGCACGTCTTCTTTCTTCCCAATCACTCTTCATTCTCTCGCTTCTTCTATTTCTTTCTTCTTCTGTTAAGATAATTTTGATTTTGGCCACCTATGACCATCCACCAACCCTTTGTAATTCTCTCTGTCCTGTACTACTGCCTGCAGATTCCTTTCTTTTATTCCTACAGCCTTCCAGTCATCTCTGACCTCCTTCACCCAGTTGTTTCCCGTATGACATGTTGCATTCGATGTCTTCTTATTCAACCTCTCCTTGTCCATTCTCATGATGTGCCCAACAAATTGTAACCTTCTCTTCCGTATCTCGCTCGATATGGGTTCAATATTTTCATACAGTTCCTGTCGCATTCTGTGTATCCAGATATCCACATATATATATAAACACACTTGCGCTGTCATAATAATGTGTAACTTACTTTTTTAAGTCCTCTCATTAATAGACAGATGCACATTTCGTAGCCATAGCGTTGTTATTCGTTATCACGAGGACATTGCATTAAGTGCACGGCTCAACAGTAATCATTTCGAAGGTTAAAACAGTCTTGCCGCCGTCGTGTGTTAATATCCCATTAAAATGAATGTTTCTTTATATCACCATTCGTCCGTGTGATGTCAGAACATTTCGGCTCTGTTTATTATCAAGCGATTCTCGAAATATCCAACGCGATGAGGAATACGATAGACATTGTAAAGACAAAGGACACTAGTATAAATCTGGCAACAACAAGTCATTAAACAACGTAAAACATATTTACTCCGGCACGGTTACTTAACAAATCAAAGCTTCATCTACAGCTCACTGAGAGAAAATTTTTGTTTAGAAACCCGAAGAGGTTGTGCACTAGCCTGAATTGGACAATAATACGAAAGGAAATTTATTGTGTCCTTTTCGTAGAGCCGATCTGAGATCCGCCACAAGCGCCTTAAGGAAACCACGGAAACCTAAATCAGAATGACCAAACGCAGATTGGATTGCTGTTTCTCCCGAAGCGAATCTAGTCTGTTAATGCCCAGCTAGCTCGGTAAGCCCAAAGTAACATAATATCTGCACCGTTTCGGAGAGTGCGATTTCGAAGAGAACAATTTGTCACGTTTGTAAAAATAATCCAACTTATATGATGATCTCCTGAAAACTTCAGTCATTCTGCGTCTTGGCACATGTCATTATTTGCTACCGTTCAATCTATACTGTCCACTTCCATTCTAAAGGTACTGCACGCTCTAATTGAAAACCACAAAAATCAGCTGACGTTTGTGCATCTCTGTTTATCTCATGTACAGAATCGATTATCTCTATCCGCGACTTATTCGTTAATTACGAGATGCTTCACATATGTTGCAAACAATTCCGATGCTCGGTGCGCACAACTGAATTAAAAAGAGGCTGTAAGTATAGCTTTAACACAATAATGCTCTCCCAGAAGCCGCTAACGTGACTATAAGGTGTTGCAGAAGGATGGTCAATATTCAGAGATATTACAGGAACGATCATTCGAGGCAAAACGTCTAGTAAAATGGAAATGAATGCTTCATCTTCGATGCTGTGAAACAAATCTCTTCATCTGCAAGCTCTTTGCTTACAGTACTTTGGAAATATCGACCAAAACAAGAAAAAATTGCCTATTAAACAGGGGCTCTAAAATGCACACTTAAGAGTTATGATCACTTGCTCAGTACAAGAGATGTGTTTCACAGTAGCGAAGATTAACAAGTGCTCATAGATTTTAAGGTATGCATTTTCTAGTCCATGTTTACTGGACATACTTTGCTTGTTTTGGTCTATACTATCTATCACCTTTCAAAACAGGGAAAGCTAAGACCTTGTTGTAGAAGAGATTTGTTTCGCAGTATAGAAGTTGAAGAAGTGGTCACAGCTCTCAAGGTATGAATTTTAGAGCCCATGTTTCATAGGCGTTTTTACTCTGAATGATCGTTGCTGCCATATTCCCCATTAATGGCCGTTCCTTCTGGGGCATCCTGGATATCTGCCATGCAGGAGCTTTGTTGGGAGGAGAAAGGCTTGTAATTCCCGACTAGGATAACTGATTTAGATTTTCAGTGGCTTCCTTAAATCAATTTCAGGTGAACGCAACGACGGGTCACCGAGAAAGCCACTACTAGTTCCCTGACCCATTCTTGGCCAATGCGAAATTGTGCTCATCGATGGAGCGTTAAACTCTAATATGCTGCTTTTCGCACTTGGCTTTTTCGAGTCCACACCAGTAGTTTTCATCGCATGTACAACCAAGAAATCATCAGGCAGAAGCAGAATGTGCCAGACAATTAAGTGTAATATATTACTGATTATTTTGTGAGTGCTGACCATCTTACACGAAGTTTGCACAAACGCAATAGAATTGTAATTTTATTTCATCTTTGTAAAAATACACATAATTGAAAAACTGATTCATAAAACTCATGAAATTACTGATTACTTTATGGCATCATCAACTACGTTAAAATTCTAAAATGTAAGTAGAGTAGCGTTTTTAGTATATGTCCACAGTATTTATAAGATTGTTTCTAAATGACTTTCCTTCCACAACAGAATCCTTTTCTTTCTTTCTTTCTTACACTGTCGCCTATCCAAATTTTCAGTTTCTATACACTGAAATGTTAAATTAAGTAACGTACTGATAGCAGAATTATTATAAGTGACTGAAAAACAAAGAGTTATCATTAGTGACTATGGGTACTCAAAGAAACACATAGCTGGCATAGGTATTCGCAACAGTGGAGGGGCTGCAAGAGGGGGCACTTGCTGCTCACCCCTCTTTAATCTGGAGCACAATTTTTAATCTTTTATTGATTGGATAACCATCAATCCTCTTGAATATAATAATTTTTTAGTGTCACATATAAAATTTAATTCTTATGGCAAGAAATCTCTCAAAACTAAACAACCCACGTGTTTCGAAAACGCCAGTTATAGAATATAGTCACCTTCCATCCCCAGCAAAATTTTCTACAGATGACACAATTAAAATTAAATTTTTTTCGAAGAGAGCTAACTGTTTAAAATTTTTCAGTTATATCGATCTTCTGATATGGTGACAGTTGAATAATAAGTATTAGGAATTTAAGAAATATTCCTGAAAAAGATATAAGATTATTTCATCGAGTCTTATGTGGGTTACGTCGGTGTATATAACCATACCATATATATATTGTAACTTTCAAATCACAAAAAAAACTATAACATGAAACAAGAAGTGGTGGGACAATGGATCGTTTGCCAAAGCTCAGCTTCACATCCTCTGCATATCTTAAGAGAGAAACAAAGACATTATTTATAAACAAGTTACTGTTTGTGTACTTAACTTATTAACACTCTTTGTGCAGACAACGTTATACTTTTGCACGCAAGTATTTGACATTGAGCTGAACATGCTAGTCTAATATTTGGGATGCACACGGGGAAAATTCATTAACCATTAATGTTATAATTAAGAAAATATTAGAATAACTTACGTAATATAAGTCAGCTGTACCTGCAAAGAAAATAACTTTCTTAGGAGACAGAAGAACATTTGGAGACAGAAAAGAAATTTCATTGCTCATATTTTTCCGACAAATCGCTGTAAACTATAAATTGTGGAGCAAGGTCACATCAGAAATTCCAGCCACAGCAGTGAAAAGCGAAGGAATACATTAAAAGAATTTTAAAACACAAATAGAACGATGAGAATCCATTGCAAAGTTAATATTTATTGCTGCAAGTACGTTTTTACATTCAAAGCAAAAACAAAATTATATAAAAACTGTTACCAGTACCGTGGCTGCTAAAATCTTTATGGGCGTTGGTTTTAGACAAACTGAGTAGTTTGCTTTGTTACGTTGATTAGCGGTGAATAGCCTGAAGCAGCTACCTACCTTCAGCTGCGTTTACTGTCTTACTGATGTCGACAGCGTGGTGATTACAGGTGCGCCGTCTTACGCTGTCCTGAAGAATATGACGCGACACTGCGTAGGCTGTCCCACATTGAGGTTGCGCGGAGCTGCTGAGAGAGGCGCTGCAGTCGCTGGACTGCCATCTGCTGCTGAACAAAGCAACTTCGTTCAAATGCACAGGCGCGTAGTCCTGCAAACCGCTGCCAGAGTCGACGCGGCCTGCGCACAGAAAGAAATCGGGTTACACGCGTAGCGGGCGTCAGCGCGAGGTGGCTTCAATCAGCGCCGAAAACACCCCCTTGTTATCTAATGATGTAGCACATAATGGCAGCCGGGTAGCGGCGCCGACTTGTGCGGTCCCGCCTACCGGCGAGCCGAAATGAACGAGACATCCTCTGACCGCTTTCGGCGCACCGGTTGTCGACGCGCTGTGCAGATGGAGACGCGCGCCCTATAATCTTTCTCAAAATATTTTACAGAAACTAGTCGCTAAAAAAGCTGATTTTTACGTTGCTTACAGCTGCGTATGTCAGCTTCGCGGTGAAGTGTCCGTCATTTCATTAATGGTCATAGATACTGTGATATTTCACATTTAAGAAAGACGCTGCGTGAAATCCAAACCTTTGCAATGAAAAATAGGGGTATCTATCATTTTGCGTTTGATGCATATTACACGACATGTTGCTGCGTATGAAATTTACCTAACGTTCTGAATTTTTGTTTAGACATAGGAGGAGGTTTTATAAATATCAACATTAGAGTTTCATTCCACCAAAACTACGATTTGGTCATTTTGGTACAATACACAAATTAAAAAATGATAGGATTACATAAATGAATGTGTAAGAGAGGAACTGTTTTTTGTTTGTTAATCGATTGTTGGTTTTGCACATAATTAGAACCGCTCGTCTTTCAATGATAGTCCACTGCGTATTTTATATCCTTACAAAATGCAAGTTACTTTTTATAAGTAAAAAATAAATTAGCTGTTCACGTAACTGCTGCGCTCTTACGTTATCAAAAAAAAAAAAAATCGTCGTGTGGGAGTCAGAGGCAAATAAAAAAAAAAATCGTCGTGTGGGAGTCAGAGGAAAGTATCTCCAGAAATGTGATTTTCTGTTTTTATAATGTATGTCCTCACACTAATCAGTTCCTGTATCTCCAAGTTGCGAGCTTATTTTACAGACAGACAGACAGATGTTTTCGCACTTGATTTCTCTAGTCTGGGGCATGCACGTCTCAATTTACGTTCTTCTGACTGCTTACTTCATGAAGTAAATTTGTAAATTCGTTTTAACTCAGCAGAGACCATTATCTGCTTGTTTTGCATAACATAATATAGTGCACTTCTGCGCTATTTTTCTGTGTGCTGAAAGAGAAGTATGTGTTGTCTAGCAGCTAATAACAAAGCTAGCGACACTAAGTGGAAACGTCGCATCACGTCTCACCGCTGAATCATTCGTCTGTCCACCAATTCTCCGCGCACGAGGTCTCCAGCTATTGTATGTCCCTTGCAAGCATCAGTAAGTGGAGAAACGCTAGACTGAACAATGAGTGCTCTTTGTAAGCATTGTCAACGCAGTCATATTGCTTTCATTGCCATGTCACATTTTGTTTAGTTTCGTGAAGTATTCAGTGCGAAGAGGTTAGCGTTAATGTGCGTTCTCTGTTAGATAAAAAAATGACTTCATGAGGAAGGAGAATGATTGAGTTAGTGATGCAAAATTACGTCAAGGAAAGAAATTCAGCATCTGATGAACATAAGACGAATTACTATTGATTTTATCTAAGACACAGCCATTCACGAAGATATAGGTCGCTAGTTTGATTGACTCGGTTCCTATTAATTGTTTAAATATTTTAGAAATTACAGGAGCTGAAGAAAGGAATGGTGAAACATCGTCTGTAATACAAAAGTTTCGATATGGAACGACTGCCAGAGTTAAGAAGAGTGTAATGTATTCAAAATGCTTAGTTTGGGTTCATCAGATAATTACATACCCGAAAGCAACGCGGATTCTTCATCAGCATCGTCATCAACATCACGAACTCCGAGGCGAAAGAAAAGAAGAGCTGCAGTTTAACTGAAAACGCAACAATCTCTACAAAATCTAAGTAAGTAAAATAATAATCCGTTTACACTGTGGAGCTTGCTTAACATTTCAAATACTAATTTCTCAATCACAAATAATTTGTATGTGTTGTTAAACGAATGTAACAAGAACACTGAAACATGTATACTGAGACTATCGTTTTAATACGGTTGTGTATACACCTTTCCTTTGTGGTCCTGGATTATATTGCGATTTATTTCTTCTCCTAATTGAGGTGCTACTAAAATAATTACACAAGTGCATTTCAGTAGACCTAGGGCCACATTATTTTGTCTTTGACTGAGCTGGTAGATTTTGTCGTAATTATCGCACATAATACAATGGAACTGTGTAAGATACACAGTTGATCACTGTCAGAAACATAATTTTTCTCTTTTCCAGGCAACGTCACAAAAGGGATAAATTATGTAAATCCCCATTCACCGACAAATGAGCTATTCAGTCCTGATTCTTCAGTTTCTTCAGTTTGTCTGGCCAGGGGTTTTGGATGTTAATGAACATGCAACAGGAAGAAGTAAATTCAGTGACTGTTGAGACTAATGATGAAGAACCTGGGCAATCTGACTGAGGAAATGAAGTTGGAAAGGAAAACAAAACGGGAAAAAGAAGTAAGAACAAGTGGAGAAGTAACCTAAGAAAAATGAAAAGACACTCAGGAAAGGCAAACAATAAACTGGCAAGAAAGAAGTGCCAGCCAGAACATTTAAGTACAAGAATTGTTCCAAATGACTGAGAGAGCATAGCGAGACGGAAGCGAGAGAGATACTCCAAGGATTTTGGATGATGAATGATATAGTAAAGCTGCGGCAGTATTTATCTCCACTTGTTAAGGTACCTAAGCAAGGTCACGTTTGCAGGTGCGCTGCTCGAAGACATGAGGCAAAGAAGTACTTTCTCCTGAAAGAAGGTTGTGCAATTCAAATGTGTCTAGGGGTTTTCCTTGGCACTTTTAATGTATCGGAAACATACATACAGAAGAAAAGAGACAGCAGCAACATAATTCTGACTGCTGACAAGATGCGTCGTCATAGTCTGGGTATAAGGAGATCTAAGGAGGCAAGGGAGACAATAAGGAACCACATAAAACCGTTAATTACTGGCCCATCGCATTATTGCCAACTGAGCACTGTGCGACAGTTCTTACCAGGAGATCTGCACGAACTACGTATATATAAAACGTTGCGAAGAGGAACAGGTTACTGCTGAAAAATATTGGTTGTACAGAGAAGTATTCACTACAGAATTTAACTTTGGCTCTCACGTACCAAAAAAAGATGTGTAAGACCACTCTATCGTTTTCAAAACTTCGCGGAGAAAATCAAGAGCAGAGAGGGATCAGCACACAGAACACCTAAAGAGAGAAAAGGAAGCTAGAAAACTAAAAAATGAAATCAAGGAGCAGGCCCAAGCAGAAGAATATCATTTACTGGAATTTGACCTAGAAGCTGTAAGGCACTGTCCACATATAGCAACCAAAGCCATTTTTTTTGTAAAAGAAGACTGCCTGTATACAATCTCACAGTATACAATACTATTAGCAGAAAAGCGGGAAATTACATGTGGCATGCAGATGTGGCTAAACGTGCACCAATTGAAGCAGCATCGTGTGTATTTCAAGAGCTTCAGAAGATTGCCGATGACCGTCCAGTTGTTTTGTTCTCCGACACCTGCGGAGGGCTGAATCGAAACGTCAACATGAGCACCATGTTTTCTCATGCTGTACAAACTCGGAATATACCTATGATACAGCAATGCGTCTTTCCGTCTGGCCACTCTTTAATGCAGTGATGCAGTTCATGCCCATATAGAGAGGCTGCGAAAACTGTTAATATCTATGACCCTTCGGGGTGATATACTGTTGCTCAGACTGGACAAAGACTGTATGAAGTCGTTGAAATGGACCAGAAGGGCTTCCTGGATTTTTGCGCTATACAGAAGGAAAAGTTAAAAAATACTAAAACTGAAAGCGAAGGAAATCGAGTACAATGGCTTAAAGTGACGCAACTTCAGTATTGCAAAAGTGATGTTAATCACATCTTTTTCAAACATTTCCATCATCAACAATTCAAAAGTTTGCCAGTTTCCAGAAAATCCCGAAATTACGATACAATCTTCCTGTTGGGACCGAAATACCGTGGAGCACTAAAATTTCAGGAAGAGAAGATAAAAGACCTCCTGGATTTGTGCCTCACCACCATTATCAAGGAACAGTATCACGCATTTTACAAGAGTCTTCAAGAAGAGAAAGGTAGAGGTTCAGACTGTGTTGGCAACTGTTCTAATGAAGTTAGCTAGAAAGTGACGCTGGTACAAAAATTCACTAATATGCTTTGATTTAAACTGGTGTTTTTAATGAGTAAATTAATGTTTTGTGTCATATCGTGGCAAAATCAAGAGCGTATCTCCAAAGTGTAAAACTTTTATGTAGATTGATTCACTTAGAAGCATAATGACATATTTTTGTGTCCCGCCTGGATAGGTGGTGCGTGGGTCTGCTCCTGTGAACTGCTTCTGTAATATAGGCCGAGAGTGGAGAAAGCGGGTAGGAACAGGAGAAGTGAAGCACTTCGGTACTGCATGTAACTGTAACTCTTTTACTGAAGTCTGAAACACAAGTAAACGACAAATGCATACATAACCTCGCCCAGGATGAGCACGTAGGTGTGAAGCCGTAGTCCATGTCTAATCAAATTCTCAATAGCAAGCTAGCCCACTCGGTAGTAGAAGCGGTATTTCCAGGCCGTCTGCTCTTAATGAAATGGGCCGAAATCTAGACGGCACTCGCTGAGCCCCACAGTGTCGGCCAGAGGGCGCTGTTTTCGGCGTAGTCAGTCTTCTCTCGTAGTGCCAACTTACGAGAGTGTGCACCTACGTTGTGGCAGCGTAACCATCGACGCCACACATATGTCCTTAACACTATATTAAACAATTTATAATGGTAAACCAGTAAGCACTATTTGTAAAGGTATATTACCATATGATAGCGTTTTAAGTGTATTCTTGAGTACTGTAGAAATTTTTCTATGAAGTTACATCTTAAAATACCCTTTTTCATCTCTCCTGTAAAGTAGCTAAAATGGAGTTACGTTCCTCTGATCCACACACACCGAACTGCTTTTGATGCAAGTACAGTTTACATGCACAGACACAGAAAAGCCCATGTTCTTATTGTTGTTATTTTGTACCCAATATAACGTTCATCATGGTCAAAGGCAAGAGTTTCTTGTTACAGAAACTTTTTTTATGTAAGCTCGACGAAGTGTTGAAGCGATGTTTGAAATGTTTTTGTTTTCCTTCTTTGAATTTTACCTTTCTTTGAGGTAATTGCGTTTTCTAGCGCTATATGATAACTCTGTATGTTTTTTATTTTTACTACAAAATCCCTGTTTCACATTACAGATAAACAATTTTCGAATAAAACTTGAACTAAACAATGACAATTTAAATTTTGGTATAAACTCTGTTTATTTTTAAGTAACAGAGAGGAGGAGAGCTACATAGAACAAAAATGTTCCGTACGTTACATGTCCCTTTATATATCCACCTCTGTTTCTAGACGGTCCACCGCTTCCGGCTTCTAGAGGATTCTAGTAAGACACTGATAGTACACGCAAACAAAGCTATAGAAAAAGGTAACACCCAATAGGCATGTAACACTCCTAACGTACAGATAACACGGTTATGGTTTAACTGGCTAAAGCTACTAGGGAACTACCGTACCCTGTACTTACTTACGATAGTCTACTGTACCCTTTGGTAGTTTTGCAATTCTGATGAACATAGATGAGAAACAAGTAATGTAATCCAAAACTGAATTACGCCACTGTTTTCATCTGCTGTTGTAATTGATGTATTGGCACTAATTTGTTTCACACCATCAGCATCTTATTTTTCATAGCATTCGCTTGCTACAATGTATAACAAATTATTGATTAGAAATGAAAGAAAAATGGCTATTATTAAGAGCTGAAAAAATACCCCATTCCAGGAAATACGTTTTGTTACAAATTTAATTTGCATTTCGTTGCTTTGAGCGAAGGTAGCCCACTGATTATATTCCTGAAGTCAAATTCAGCACCTTTGTCGTATTCTGTCGACAAGATAGTTAAGTTTGACAGTGTCGACCTTAAGAAACTTTTTTATCATCTTTAATTTGTTGAAACTGCGTTCACGAGATGAACAGTGTGTAGCTGTCTGTAAGCACAATAATTAAAAACTCCAGTAGTAATATTAATCATCCACAGAAGGCTTATCCTTGATTTCTGTTTTATTTTCACAGCAGATCGTAGCTACTGAAACAGCAAAAGCACTGACTGGAGGGGCAGGTAAATGACACTCCCTCCCTCAATCGTTTTTGCTTGCTTCCTCCATAGTTCCTCGCTCCAGTCCTCAGTTAGTAGAAATCGACAAACCTGGAAGCCTTCTGTCGAATAGCACGTTCACTTCAGAACCAGCTCACTGACATCTGAGATCATGCAATAGTGCAGTAAAGTAAATCTCGCACAGGATACGGTGACCGATGCGCAATGAACAGTTTTTGGCCAAAGCGCTGGGCGAGTTCATTCGTTTCTTCGTATTATATCAGAATAACACGATAACATCTGAGATACTTAAATGATTTATTCACAACGATATTGGTTCACAGTAGCACTTCACAACCCACAGCAATTACACAAGTCCAGGGCACTCCAGTTCACATCCGAGATAGCTGAGGCAGTATCCTAAGTTCCACAGGGTCCCTAGTGCGTGCGGTCACTAGTCACAAGTACGAGCGAAGGCAGGCGTAGGACTGCCTGTACGATGCTGTTGCAGTGGCCTATTTACCGTCCTGGTAGTCCGGGAATACGGCGTGTGGTGGCGCCAGAGGACGAGTGGAGACTCACTTCCTTCTCGCGACACCGGCCCTCAGTGGTCATCTCGAAATGGAATACGCGCCTGATCGGCCAATCTATATGCCCGGTCCGCGTGTGTTACCTTTGCAGCTGCGCGGCTGGCCGCGCTTTGCTTGTGTTGACGTCCGCCGCTATCGGCCGGTGGCTGAGCGACGGCGGATACCGCAGTTCAGAAGGGGAGGCCAAAGTATTTTCCACCTTTCGGACGGTCACTGATGGCAGAATCGAGGCGCGCACCCTGCAATCTTTCTCAAACGATATTACAGAAAATATTCGGTAAAAAAAATCATTTTTGCTTTACGTATAGCTTTGTATGTGAGGCTCATGTTGACATGCCCATTATTTCGTTAATGGTCACAGTTATTGTGATATTTGCGTGAAAGTAAGACACTGCGCGAGGTTCAGAAAATTATGCAATGAAAAATAGAGGTCGCTATGGTTTTGCGCTTGGTGCATATTACATAATATGTCGTTGCTTATGAAATTATCAAACATAATGAATTTTTCTTTAGACTTGGGTAGAGGTATCTACCTGTCACCAATCTCGAGAAAATCTGATGTAGCACACTCATTTGCGATTGCGCCGCGCCAGCGATGAGGCTAGAGTGAAATATTCAAAACATTCCTCATATTCCATAAACTGTGTCAACTCCTGAAATAAGATTTCGGCGAATGATACCATGCAAATAGGATAGTACATTACCATACAGTTATTATATAAAAGTTCATAATCTACTGTGTTGTTCCAATAACTACAGACTTTTTAGGCGAAAGAATGTAATTTTTAAGGCCATCGATAGCTGGTGAATTGATAAAGGTATGTGTTTTTGAACAACGTAAGTGAAGACATTACACCCTTATTTTGTACCGAGGATGTGCTTTTCCATAAGCTACTGACCTTAGTTTTCCTCAGTTCCTCGCTAATAAACTTGATAAGCCACTGTTTCAGAATTCTCTCGCGGTTGTGCCTGCACAACATGTTAGTGAGGTGAAACAGTGTAAACCCCGCTGTGTTTTGGGAAAAGAAGCAAATTTCGACATGGCATCCAGAGATATGTGTAGATTTTACTCAAAAGTGACCACTCATGACGCTTCTTTGAAAGTTATGAATGGTTAACAAGCCAGGCGAAAAAAAATCGCTGTATTTTCGGCGGAATTCTTTTTAGACACTAACCAAAGCGGAGGTGACATTAGATCTTTTTGAATGGTCACAATGCAAGTGTGGGCGTGGAAGGGTAGCTCTTAATATTTACAAAAGAAGTGAGCGTAGGCTTCAGTTTAGAACGGCACTTTCCTCTGCAGCGCTCGGCTATTTCCCTACAGCGCTCTGAGCGATCCTCGCAACTGCCGCTCTCCCTGCACCTCCCCAGCCGACTGCTCATGTAGTGGCCACAGCATACTCGCGTACTATAGCAACGAGAAGTCCATTGTTCAACATGAGCGAGCTGTGTAGGCGGTGGCTATGTGAACTGAGCGAACATGAGTGCGGTAGAGGTCTGATCGGCAGTGGGTGACTTCTTTGTAGTGCAACCGTAGGCAGGACATTTCTTCCCGTAGGCAGAAGATAGGAACTCCTCCCCAATAATTCCTAAACCGCCTTTCATTCCTGATATTTTTCAGTCAGTTTTTGCGTAATAACGGTCTTGATACGCCTGGGCATTCAGTCAAACAGAGGTTGGATGGCGTGTACAGGTACAGCTGCCCATGCAGCTACAACACGATACCACAGTTCACCAAGAGTAGTGACCGGCGTATTGTGAAGAGCCAGTTGCTCGGCCACCACTGACTGGACGTTTTCAATTGGTGAGAGGTCTGGAGAATGTGCTGGCCAGGGCAGCAGTCGAACATTTTCTGTATCCAGAAAGGCCCGTACAGGACGTGCAACATGCGGGCGTGCATTATCCTGCTGAAATGTAGGATTTCGCAGGGATCGAATGAAGGGTAGAGCCACGGGTCGTAACACATCTGAAATGTAACGCCCACTGTTCAAAGTGCCGTCAATGCGAACAAGAGGTGACCGAGACGTGTAACCAAAGGCACCCCATACCATTACGCTGGGTGATACGCCAGTATGGTGACGACGAATACACGCTTCCAACGTGCGTTCACCGCGATGTCGCCAAACACGGATGCGACCATCCTGATGCTGTAAACAGAACCTGGATTCATCCGAAAAAATGACGTTATTGCCGTTCGTGCACCCAGGTTCGTCGTTGATTACCCCATCATAGGCGCTCCTGTGTGTGATGCAGCGTCAAGGGTAACCGCAGCCATGGTCTTCGAGCTGATAGTCCGTGCTGCTGCAAACGTCGTCGAACTGTTCGTGCAGATGGTTGTTGTCTTGCAAACGTCCCCATTTGTTGACTCAGGGATCGAGACGTGTCTGCACGATCCGTTACAGCCCTGCGGATAAGATGCCTGTTATCTCGACTGCTAGTGATACGAGGCCCTTGGGATCCATCACGGCGTTCCCTATTAGCCTCCAGAACCCATCGGTTCCATATTCTGCTAACAGTCATTGGATCTCGACCAACGCGAGCAGCAATATCGAGATACGATAAACCGCAATCGCGATAGGCTACACTCCAACCTTTATCAAAGTCGGAAACGTGATGGTACGCATTTCTCCTCCTTCCACGAGGCATCACAACAACGTTTCACCAGGCGACGCCTGTCAACTGCTGTTTGTCTATGAGAAATCGGTTGGCAACTTTCCTCATGTCAGCACGTTGTAGGTGTCGCCACCGGCGCCAACCTTGTGTGAATGCTCTGAAAAGCTAATCATTGCATATCACAGCATCTTCTTCCTGTCGGATAAATTTCGCGTCTGTAGCACGTCACCTTCGTGGTGTAGCAGTTTTAATGGCCAGTAATGTACATGTCTGGAGACACCACAGACAGTGGTTGGATACCAACCTGACTGTTACCCGCCATACTGCCAGACAACCAGGGATGATGGTCTGTGATGCCATTTCATTTCGTAGCAGTGCCCCTTTGGTTGTCATCATCTGTGGCACCTATACAGCACAGCGGTACGTCGACGATGTTCTACGCCCCATTTTGTGCCCTTCATGGAAAGCCATCCTGGGCTTAGATTTCAGCAAGATAGTGCCCCTCCGCACACGGCAAGAGTTGCTGCTTCTTATCTTCGTGCTTGCTGTCCTACCTTGGCCAGCAACGTCGCTGGATCTCTCCCCAGATGACAACGTTCAAAGCATTATGGGCAGGGCCCTACAATCATCTTGGGATCTCGACATTCTGACGCGTCAGTTGGACAGACTTTGGCACTATGTCCCTCAGGAGGACATCCAACAATTCTATTAATCAATACCAAGACGAATAACTGGTTGCATAAGGGCCAGAGGCGAACCAACGCATTACTGAACTTCTCAATTTTTGAAGGTGTTTCTCTTGAATAAATCATCCAAATTTCTGGTATTAAAGCAGTAGAGAAGTACATCGACCAGCTTTGCCCATAACTCAGCTTGAACTAAACATTTTTTTTTAATCCACCGATTGACAACTTTTGTTCGCAAGTAAATAAGTGGTTTTTAGGAATGAAGTATGCTATAGATCCATACGTAGCATTATAAACTATTTTCGCATCTGCGCCCTGGGACGAAGATCTTACGAATGAAGCACTTAAGCGACCTTTCTCCTCTGTCAGACTATAAAATAAGCGATATTTACAAATTTTTTTTGAAAAACTAATGAAGCAATCAACTTGAGTCTTTTTGCACATTGTATGCTGCTTCTTGGACAACATTTTCTGATTTTTTACACGATATTCAGCCGTCACTAAGCCCCACAATCCGAGGAATTAAATTTGCCGTGTCCAAAGTGAGATGTATCCGTGGGGTTCAATCTTTTCAGCTGCTCGGTCCAGCAGTCTGCAAATCTTCTCTGAAATCATAAAAGTCGCACAATTTCTTGAAATTTGAAACATAATAAAATGGCAGACGTTTGAAACAAAGATGTAGTTTTGTCGTGCGTTATTGGTCACGTTTTTTGCAATAACTAACGAATAAATTAAAATAAAAACCAGCCTATTACTCATTTGTTTCTCTGCACACGTGCAGCACATCTAGTAATTTCTGTCCCATTAGGATAATTCCTTAGTGATCCGTTGTTTTTTTTAGAATGTGTATTTGCTTGGTTACCCAAATTCTTGTGTTACTTGATTGTTTGCGCTACATGTTGAATTACTTTAGAAAATCAGGTTTCCACGCTCTTTTTTTATCTTATACATCTACCCCTACACTCTGCGAAGCGCTGTGAACTGTGTGGCAGAAATAACTCACTTTTTATTGAACCACAGATGAAATTCTGCTCCTCTTACATCCATGGACGAAACGTGGCAAGAATGAATGCTTCTGCGCCTGTGTGCGAACTGTTATTTCTATAAATTTGTCGGCAAGATCTGTACGGCATACACACGTAGGGACTACAGAACATTCTTAAATTCTACGCAGAAAGGTGGGTTTTGGAATTTTCCAGGCACGTTCTTGAGAGATGTACGACGAATTGCTTAGAGATGTGTCAGAGATGATTTTGATCATTTCAGTTACATTCTCCCGCCAGTCCAACAGGCCTGTGACAATTTGCGCCTCCTTCCTCCTGTTCCAAACCGGACAACCGGATTTTGCAACAGCTGTGGGTTCTCTTCGATGCGTCAAGACGACTTTAATTAAGTTCTTATCACCATTATTTGTTCTAAGAACTGAAGAGAGCGGCCAAATGGAAAATATCATTGAAAAACTTAATGCACTCATTCTCCTCAGTCGGCCAATAAAACGGCGATTTTTACGACTTCTTTTGGAAAGACTAATGAATCAATCAGCGTAAATCTTTTTTCGCATTATTTATTGGTTCTTGGACGACATTTCCTGATCTTTTTAAGAGACTCAGTCATCATTAAGCCCTCCATCCGAGAAATTAAATTTGGTCTGTCCAAAACGAGGTGTGCTGATGGAGTTCTGTCTGTGTTTTAAGTTTATGGAATGGAGTGTGGACACACTGATAAAGATGTCTTTCTGAAATTCATCCGAATTAGTCCTCGGGCATGTCCACAAGGAGTAATAGGCTGGTTTTTATTTTAATTTATTCGTTAGTTATTGCAAAATCTTGACCAATAACGCACGACAGAACTACGTCTTTGTTTCAAACGTCCGCCGTTTTATTGTGTTTCAAATTATGACCCCCGGTTAGCCGTATAGTCTCACGCACGGCTTTCCGGATTGGGGAGGAGCGCCTGGTCCCCGACACGAATCCGCCTGGCGGACTTGTGTCGAGGTCTGGTGAGCCGGCCAGTCTCTGGATGGTTTTTAGGCGGTTTTCCATCTGCCTCGGCGAAAGCGGGCGGATTCCCCTTATTCCGCCTCAGCTACACTATGTCGGCGATTGCTGCGCAAACAAGTTCTCCACGTACGCATACACCACCATTACTCTACCACGCAAACATAGGGGTTACACTCGCCTGGTGTGAGACGTTCCCTGGGGAGGTCCACCAGCGGCCGAACCACACTATAACCCTGAAAGAGTGGTTCGGTGTGGGGCGGCGGAGGGGTGAAGAGGACTGCGGTAGTCGTCGTGGGGTTATGGACCACTGCGGCTGCGGCGGGGACGGAGCCTCTCCGTCGTTTCTAGGCCCCCGGTTAACATACAATACAATACAATACAGTGTTTCAAATTTCAAGAACTTGTGTGACTGCTCCTTGCGCAATATCCTACAGATTAAGAAAAATGTTTGTTTTATGATTTCAGAGAAGATCTGCAGACTGCTGGACCGAGCAACCCCACGGGTACATCTCACTTTGGACACGGCAAGTTTAATTCCTCGGATTGTGGGGCTTAGTGATGATTGAATATCTTTTAAAATACCAGATAATGTTGTCCATGAATCAGCATACAATGCGCAAAAAGACTCAAGTTGACTGCTTCATTAGTTTTTCCAAAAAAAAAAAAATTCTAAAAATCGCTTATTTTATAGTCTGACTGGGAAGAAAGGTCGCTTAAGTGCTTCATTCGTAAGATCTTCGTCCTAGGGGGCAGATGTGAAAATAGCTTATAATGCTACGTATGCATCTATATCATACTTCATTCCTAAAAAGCAGTTACTTACTTGCGAACAAAAGTTCTCAATCGCTGTATAAAAAAAAATGTTTAGTTCAAGCCGATTTACGGGCAAAGCTGGTCGATGTACTTCTCTACTGCTTTAATACGTCTGTTAGGCAATTTGGGCTCAATGAGCCGTCTTTCGCACGTGTTGAAAGTTTAATCAAGTATTTTTTCTCATGATGCTAGATGTTTCTGAGAGCAGCCGTACTGGACACGTATTCGGGAGGGCGTCGATTCGAAACCCTGTCCTCCCATCCAAACCGTGCTTAACCTTGATTTTCCCCCAAATCGCCAGAACGCTGGGATAGTTCCTTCGGCACCGGAACGGCCTATTTCCATACCCTTCCTTCACCTACCCTACTTTCCGCTCCGTCTCCAATAACATAGTCGAAGTCGATAGCACATAAATCCCTAATGATCCATCTTTATTTCCGACATCGCCTTCTTAAGAAGTCATATGCGGCTGCAGCGCCCATACTCACAGACTGCAAGGCCGTAGCTTGCGTATTGTTCCCTATTTCTTTCTAGTGGTTTATACTGAACCAGAAACGGGAACGACTATATTTTTAGATGCATTGCTACGTTTCTTTGTCTTAGGAATTATGTTTGTCACAACCTTAAGATTGTTAATCAATCTCTTAGTGTACAGATGGTTTCCTCTCAGCCAGCCCAACGCGTTAGATTTGGTGTCTTTAGCGTTAGACTGGGAGCACTCGCGGAAGTGTTTAAATGCTACCACCGAAGCGTGCGGTGACGAAAAATTTGTTGATGTACTCAACTGTTACGAAATAAAGGGCTAGTTCTTAAGCAGCCTCCACAGCGCATGTACGGACTGAATGTAAACTGTGACTCGATTCCTTTCTTCGCCGTTGAATACGCTACTCAAGACTAATACTCCGTCATAGCCTCGGACGAAACACATTGCTCACTTCTAGCCTGTTTCGTCGTGTATATTCAATTAATTGATGTTAACTAATCCAGATGGATCTTTGATCAGAATAAAGGAGGCAAATGATTGGCATATCTTTATTTCAGAATGATTTACAAACCAATCATTAATTTAACATAGCGAAAGACTTCCCTCGACCGATCTGTTTCGCTGAGTTTCCCGACCTTCATACGCATTTTAATTTTCTTTTTTTCAGCGACCCAAGCCGTTGTCTAGAATCAGTTTCCGTCCCCAGTCAGCAAAATCTTAGGGAAAGCGTGATGCGCAGTAAGAATATGGAGCAACGATGTTACTGAGAAATTAAGCCATCGACAAATATTTCAGTTCAACGAATCTGCTGGATCCTAATCGTAAGCATCAAATCGACTGACCTTTCTGCTGAAGTTTATCATGAAATAATTCTCACTCGCATGTATACCATGTTCAGAATAAACAGAACACCTTGAACGACTGGAGATAGGACGTTCGTATTTACAGGACTTGTACATTAGTATGCCCTGCACAGGAACGAATAGTATTTAAACCATGTCGGCCCGCGGGTTCATATCCAACATGGATATCACAGCGCAACACCAGCTGCCGCTAAAACGTGCCTGCGGCCCTCGTAGTCGCTATAAATCGAAGGTAACGGACCAGTGTTACTTGAGCAGACGTGCAAGATGCTTCGAAGACGTATGCGCGAACCGTACCGTCAAATCAGTGAGTTTGAGAGAGGGCGCATTATTGGCATGAGCGAATGTGATGCATTCACCCGGGAAATCGCTGCTCGTGTGGAAATAAGCGTTTCAGCAGTGCAACAGTTATTTGTAGAATGGTTCACGGAAGTCCCCGTAGTGTTAAAACACGACGAGATGGGCCAGATCGATCGACACCTCACCCGAATGGCACTGCAAAACATATCTGCGCTCTCTTCGGCTCTGGCGCAACAGCGGGACAATGTAACACATCGTACACTATCAGGGACGACAGTCCATCGCCGTTATTACGGCATGAGTGACGTTCGCATCGTCTACTTTTCGCCCACCTTCGCCGAATGTGCAGAAACATGCTAGACGGCAGTGGTGTATGGAACGACGCCACTGGGGACAGGGATAGCATCAGATACTATTTTCGGACGAATCTAGATTCTCTTTGTTTGAAAATGATGGCCGCATTTTGGTTCGCATGCAGAAAGGGGGAGCGGCATCACAGTGACTGCATTCGCACAAGACATAACATCGCCAACCCAAGGCCTTATGGGGTGGGGTGCTAATAACAGTTAGTGCGTATGCAGGGCACTGTGACGAGTGTTACTTACGCGAATAACGTCCTGTGACACTTAGACATACCCTTCCTGCACAACACCCCAGACGCCATTTTTCAGCAAGACAGTGCACGTCCACATGTTGCTGCACGAACATGTATCGTCTTGGTGTCACAGGATGTCAGCCTTTTGCCCTGGCCTGCCAGATTACCAGTCTTGACATCGATCAAAAATGTGTGGGATATGATGAAATGATGCAGTGACCCAGTGCCAAACACGACAGATGAACTTTGCAACGAGGTGAATGCAGCACAGATGCCTGTACCACAGGACGCCATTCGCGCATTGTACGGGTCAATGTCATCACGCATGGAACAAGTTATCAGGGCCCATGGTGGACCCTGTGCCTAGAAGGCAACAAGACACATGTTAAGCCGGCTGCTGTGGCCGAGCGGTTCTAGGCCCTTCAGTCTGGAACCGCGCAACCGCTACGGTCGCAGGTTCGAATCCTGCCTCGGGCATGGATGTGTGTGATGTCCTTAGGTTAGTTAGGTTTAAGTAGTTGTAAGTTCTAGGCGGCTGATGACCTCAGATGTTAAGTCCCATAGTGCTCAGAACCAAGACACATGCTAAAACGATGTAACTGAAATGCAAATCATTTCTGTAGAACACACTATTGTACATGTCGTGTGAATATGAACGTCCTATCTTAAGTCGTTCAACGTGTTCTGTTTCTTCTGAACGTGAATGTAATTTAATGAATATGGATATCTTCGAAGGTGCAGTTGAATTTGCAAACCAGACATCCAAAAAACTGCTTATCAAGTTTTGCTTGAGGTAGTTTGTGTTGGAGGAGAGTAAATTTTAAAATCTCGTAAGGATAAGATAATCGGAACGCTACAAATTATACATTCTCGTACGAAATACACTCCTGGAAATTGAAATACACCGTGAATTCATTGTCCTAGGAAGGGGAAACTTTATTGACACATTCCTGGGGTCAGATACATCACATGATCACACTGACAGAACCACAGGCACATAGACACAGGCAACAGAGCATGCACAATGTCGGCACTAGTACAGTGTATATCCACCTTTCGCAGCAATGCAGGCTGCTATTCTCCCATGGAGACGATCGTAGAGATGCTGGATGTAGTCCTGTGGAACAGCTTGCCATGCCATTTCCACCTGGCGCCTCAGTTGGACCAGCGTTCGTGCTGGACGTGCAGACCGCGTGAGACAACGATTCATCCAGTCCCAAACATGCTCAATGGGGGACAGATCCGGAGATCTTGCTGGCCAGGGTAGTTGACTTACACCTTCTAGAGCACGTTGGGTGGCACGGGATACATGCGGACGTGCATTGTCCTGTTGGAACAGCAAGTTCCCTTGCCGGTCTAGGAATGGTAGAACGATGGGTTCGATGACGGTTTGGATGTACCGTGCACTATTCAGTGTCCCCTCGACGATCACCAGTGGTGTACGGCCAGTGTAGGAGATCGCTCCCCACACCATGATGCCGGGTGTTGGCCCTGTGTGCCTCGGTCGTATGCAGTCCTGATTGTGGCGCTCACCTGCACGGCGCCAAAGACGCATACGACCATCATTGGCACCAAGGCAGAAGCGACTCTCATCGCTGAAGACGACTCTTCTCCATTCGTCCCTCCATTCACGCCTGTCGCGACACCACTGGAGGCGGGCTGCACGATGTTGGGGCGTGAGCGGAAGACGGCCTAACGGTGCGCGGGACCGTAGCCCAGCTTCATGGAGACGGTTGCGAATGGTCCTCGCCGATACCTCAGGAGCAACAGTGTCCCTAATTTGCTGGGAAGCGGCGGTGCGGTCCCCTACGGCACTGCGTAGGATCCTACGGTCATGGCGTGCATCCGTGCGTCGCTGCGGTCCGGTCCCAGGTCGACGGGCACGTGCACCTTCCGCCGACCACTGGCGACAACATCGATGTACTGTGGAGACCTCACGCCCCACGTGTTGAGCAATTCGGCGGTACGTCCACCCGGCCTCCCGCATGCCCACTATACGCCCTCGCTCAAAGTCCGTCAACTGCACATACGGTTCACGTCCACGCTGTCGCGGCATGCTACCAGTGTTAAAGACTGCGATGGAGCTCCGTATGCCACGGCAAACTGGCTGACACTGACAGCGGCGTTGCACAAATGCTGCGCAGCTAGCGCCATTCGACGGCCAACACCGCGGTTCTTGGTGTGTCCGCTGTGCCGTGCGTGTGATCATTGCTTGTACAGCCCTCTCGCAGTGTCCGGAGCAAGTATGGTGGGTCTGACACACCGGTGTCAATGTGTTCTTTTTTCCATTTCCAGGAGTGTATATGTACCAAGTGATCTGTTCACTAGTATAGACATTCTTCTGTAAGCTGCATGCATGTACATGGCGCCTTGGAATACAAGATTTTTATGCGCGTATCATAAGAAAAATATTTTTTTGTAATAATTTCTAATCAGTCTACACGAATTTCAAACACTGAGCTGTATTTTGTCAGAAAACCAGTCGTCGGAATGAAGTGCGATTTGAAATTGTTATTTCCGCTTACGTATAATTAAAAAAGTTAAGTCAGCTTTCGTCTTTGTGCCAGTGCAGGTCGTATCCTCAATCCCAGTAGAGCGCCGCCACATTTTCTTACCTTGGATTCTAGCTGCTAATGGGTCGCATGAATAAAACGAATAATGTCCTTTATTCTCAGATTCGCAAGAATGCTTTCAGCTTGAGAATGAAGCCGCTCAGTATCATCGTATGAATAAAACTGTAGACATCTCCACAAGCAGAGAACATTCTCCGTTTTTTTTTTTTTTTTTTTTTTTTTAAGTGAGCTCTGCAGCATACTGCTAGCTTAGTACGTCCTGTTGAGGTAACAGGTTTTTAGTGAAAAATGGAGAATTTATGTTGCTCGGAAGGCAAATAAAATAAAATACGTACCCTGAAGAAATAATGAAGAGAGTAACTGCCGAAGTTTACATACTTGCCACAATGAAAATATTTTTTGGCTGGTGAACCACTGCCTTCCAGAAAATCACGAAAGAAGAGGTTCAAATGGCTCTGAGCACTATGGGACTTAACTGCTGAGGTCATCAGTCCTCTAGAACTTAGAACTACTTAAACCTAACTAACCTAAGGACACCACACACATCCATGCCCGAGGCAGGATTCGAACCTGCGACCGTAGCAGCAGCGTTGTTCCCAACTGCAGCGCCTAGAACCGCTCGGCCACCGCGGCCGGCCTGATGAGAGAGCGTGCAACAATTGTCAGCATGGCAGAATGAAGCTGTTTTGGAAAATTCAATGGAGGAGTTGATTATTTCATTAAGTAACTACAGTGACAGTGACACTTCAGTTATCTGTCACAGCGATAAGAGTGATGTCATTGGGACTATTCCATTATTAGCATCCAGACAGAGCACAGATGGATTCAGCTGCGTATATGACTACGTAGCTCACAATTGTAAGCAGCTACATAACAAATGGCAGTACAGGAGAATGTTAAGAATACCGTGGACAGTGCGTGTCACTAATGTCGAGGTTCTACGAAGAATGAAGAAAGAGAAAGAAATACTGGCCACCGTGAAAGCAAGGAAGATTAGTACCTAGGACACATCATGCGCGCACACTGGACTCGCATTCAGGAGGACGACGGTTCAATCCCGCGTCCGGCCATCCATATTTTGGTTTTCCGTGATTTCCCTAAATCGCTCCAGGAAAATCGTTGGTTACACGTCTCGGTCACCTCTTGCTCGCATTGACGGCACTTTGAACAGTGGACGTTACATTTCAGATGTGTTAGGTCCGTGGCTCTATCCTTCATTCGATCTCTGCGAAATCCTACATTTCAGCAGGCTAATGCACGACCGCATGTTGCAGGGCCTGTACGGGCCTTTCTGGATACAGAAAATATTCGACTGCTGCCCTGGCCAGCACATTCTCCAGACCTCTCACCAATTGAAAACGTCTGGTCAATGGTGGCCGATCAACTGGCTCGTCACAATACACCAGTCAATACTCTTGATGAACTGTGGTATAGTGTTGAAGCTGCATGTACCACCATCCAAGCTCTGTTTGACTCAATGCCCAGGCGTATCAAGGCCGTTATTAAGGCCAGAGGTGATTGTTCTGGGTACTGATTTCTCAGGGTCTGTGCATCCAAATTGCGTGAAAATGTAATCACATGTCAGTTCTAGTATAACATATTTGTCCAATGAATACCCGTTTATCATCTGCATTTCTTCTTGATGTACCAATTTTAATTGCCAGTAGTGTAAATGAAATGTATTCGAAGTTGCAGGCATGCAGCTTGCAAATGTCATTTATAGGAATTTCTTGCCATGCCTGAAACACGTGTTGTCAGTTCATGACGATTGCTGCCTGGAAGCTGATGTGAATGCAGACGACTTGTCATAGAATCCCAGACAAGCTCTACGGCTAACAAATCAGCGGACCAGGCTGACCAGTCAAGTATCCAGATATTCCTCAAGACGTTTGTGGTGTGAACTACACTGTGAGATGTCGTGTCCTACTGGAATACGTTGCTTGGAACCCTGGTGATGAAGGGTGTGACAACATTCAGACTCCCCTCAGCATTTACCAAACTAGTCTTGCTGTCATATCCAATAGCTCACCACACCATGATTCCAGGAGTAGGACAGAATTTCTGCCTCCTGTGACCTTCCACCATGTCGTCTGCGAGCACAATAGCTTCAATCTGACCGCCACAAACAGGAGGAAGACGACTCACCGCTGAACACTACAGAATGGTTCTTCTTGTCCCAGTTGACTGTGGTGCTACACCGTGGTAGTCTCTGTTGTTTGTGTTACGGTTCCAGCGCTAAAGGACGCTTGGCAACTCAAGATTTCAATCTAGCTTCTGTTAATCTCTTCCGTGGTGAATGCCCGTAGCCTCTTCACGGATTTCAGTTGTTGTCATCCACTTATTCGTCAAAACCAGCTGAACAATCCTACAATATTCTCGTGACGTAGTCTTCTGTAACAGTAGTTCCCAACCTTTCTGAGGCCATTACCCCTGAGTGCATTCACATATTAGCTACTCCCCCCCTCCTACTCCTCTACCATTATCAAGATCAGGGCCTAATTAAACTTTACAATGAAAAAGAATTTTCTTTAAAACTTTCATTTTTAAAATGGACGTTTTTATGCAACTACGAATTAATGACTTACTGAAACAATGGTACTGCTTATTTCTAACAAAATTATTGTTTCTTTAGAACGTCTCACTGCTTATCTACAGTTCTTTCCCAGAAACAAATGCTGACTATCCACGTTGAGGGGAGACGTTTGATACGTAGCATGCTTACTCTGCATTACTCCTCTACCTAGCGACACTTGCTTCAACTGCACGCCCATTTAAAATCAAACAAGTTAAAATGTGTGCAGTATATTTAGGCCTACTATTTGTAAATCACTAGATTGCTGGACTCCTTACCTCTGAACTGACAGGAATTGCAAGAATTTAGGCTCCCAAAGTTTTGCGTCTGACCACTAAAACTAATAATAATAACAATAACAATGCAGTTTAGGCCTACAGCAGTGTAATAATCATTGTTGAGTTACTGTTGTGTTTTGCTGCCAACTAGATCGATTATTGTTGTGAGGTGAATAATGAAGCAATTTATGGTCTATTGTTGGACTAGCTACAACTCGTATAAGGCATTTTCATGATATATTTAAGCATATGTAACGCACATGTCTCAATATGACTTAGTTAGTTAGTTTCACCCCCCAATGAACCATGGACCTTGCTGTTGGTGGGGAGGCTTGCGTGCCTCAGTGATACAGATGGCCGTACCGTAGGTGCAACCACAACGGAGGGGTATCTGTTGAGGGGCCAGACAAACGTGTGGTTCCTGAAGAGGGGCAGCAGCTTTTTCAGTAGTTGCAGGGGCAACAGCCTGGATGATTGACTGATCTGGCCTTGTAACAAAAAACCAAAACGGCCTTGCTGTGCTGGTACTGCGAACGGCTGAAAGCAAGGGGAAACTACAACCGTAATTTTTCCCGAGGGCATGCAGCTTTACTGTATGGTTAAACGATGATGGCGTCCTCTTGGGTAAAATATTCCGGAGGTAAAATAGTCCCCCATTCGGATCTCCGGGCGGGGACTACTCAAGAGGACGTTGTTATCAGGAGAAAGAAAAGTGGCGTTCTACGGATCGGAGTGTGGAATGTCAGATCCCTTAATCGAGCAGGTAGGTTAGAAAATTTAAAAAGGGAAATGGATAGGTTAAAGTTAGATATAGTGGGAATTAGTGAAGTTCGGTGGCAGGAGGAACAAGACTTTTGGTCAGGTGAATACAGGGTTATAAATACAAAATCAAATAGGGGTAATGCAGGAGTAGGTTTAATAATGAATAAAAAATAGGCGTGCGGGTAAGCTACTACAAACAGCATAGTGAACGCATTATTGTGGCCAAGATAGACACGAAGCACACGCCTACTACAGTAGTACAAGTTTATATGCCAACTAGCTCTGCAGAGGATGAAGAAATTGACGAAATGTATGATACATTATTCAGATAGTGAAGGGAGAGGAAAATTTAATAATCATGGGTGACTGGAATTCGAGTGTAGGAAAAGGGAGAGAAGGAAACATAGTAGGTGAATATGGATGGGGGGTAAGAAATGAAAGAGGAAGCCATCTGGTAGAATTTTGCACACAGCATAACTTAATCATAGCTAACACTTGGTTCAAGAATCATAAAAGAAGGCTGTACACATGAAAGAATCCTGGAGATACTAAAAGGTATCAGATAGATTATATAATAGTAAGACAGAGATTTAGGAACCAGGTTTTAAATTGTAAGACATTTCCAGGGGCAGATGTGGACTCTGACCACAATCTATTGGTTATGAACTGTAGATTAAAACTGAAGAAACTGCAAAAAGGTGGGAATTTAAGGAGATGGGAACTGGATAAACTGAAAGAGCCAGAGGTTGTACAGAGTTTCAGGGTGAGCATAAGGGAATAATTGACAGGAATGGGGGAAACAAATACAGTAGAAGAAGAATGGGTAGCTTTGAGGGATGAAGTAGTGAAGGCAGCAGAGGATCAAGTAGGTAAAAAGACGAGGGCTAGTAGAAATCCTTGGGTGACAGAAGAAATACTGAATTTAATTGATGAAAGGAGAAAATATAAAAATGCAGTAAATGAAGCAGGCAAAAAGGAATACAAACGTCTCAAAAATGAGATCGACAGGGAGTGCAAAATGGCTAAGCAGGCAGGGCTCGAGGACAAATGTAAGGATGTAGAGGCTTATCTCACTAGGGGTAAGATAGATACAGCCTACAGGAAAATTAAATAGACCTTTGGAGAAAAGAGAACCACTTGTATGAATATCAAGAGCTCAGATGGAAACCCAGTTCTAACCAAAGAAGGGAAAGCAGAAAGATGTATGAGACATGCGAAGTACCCTCAGACTTCAAGAGGAATATAATAATTCCAATCCCAAAGATAGCAGGTGTTGACAGATGTCAAAATTACCGAACTATCAGTTTAATAAGTCACAGCTGCAAAATACTAACACGAATTCTTTACAGACGAATGGAAAAACTGGTAGAAACCGACGTCGGGGAAGATCAGTTTGGATTCCGTAGAAATATTGGAACACGTGAGGCAATACTGACCTTACGACTTATCTTAGAAGAAAGATTAAGGAAAGGCAAACCTGTGTTTCTAGCATTTGTAGACTTAGAGAAAGCTTTTGACAATGTTGACTGGAACACTCTCTTTCAAATTCTAAAGGTGGCAGGGGTAAAATATAGGGAACGAAAGGCTATTTACAATTTGTGCAGAAACTAGATGGCAGTTATAAGAGTCGAGGGGCATGAAAGGGAAGCAGTGGTTGAGAAGGGAGTGAGACAGGGTTGTAGCCTCTCCCCAATGTTATTCAATCTGTATATTGAGCAAGCAGTAAAGGAAACAAAAGAAAAATTCGGAGTAGGTATTAAAATCCATGGAGAAGAAATAAAAACTTTGAGGTTCGCCGATGACATTGTAATACTGTCAGAGACAGCAAAGGACTTGGAAGAGCAGTTGAACGGAATGGACAGTGTCTTGAAAGGAGGATATAAGATGAACATAAACAAAAGCAAAGCGAGGATAATGGAATGTGGTCGAATTAAGTCAGGTGATGCTGAGGGTATTAGATTAGGAAATGAGACACTTAAAGTAGTAAAGGAGTTTTGCTATTTGGGGAGCAAAATAACTGATGATGGTCGAAGTAGAGAGTATATAAAATGTAGACTGGCAATGGGAAGGAAAGCGTTTTAGAAGAAGAGAAATTTGTTTACATCGAGTATAGATTTAAGTGTCAGGAAGTCGTTTCTGAAAGTATTTGTGTGGAGTGTAGCCATGTATGGAAGTGAAACATGGACGATAAATAGTTTGGACAGGAAGAGAATAGAAGCTTTCGAAATGTGGCACTACAGAGGAATGCTGAAGATTAGATGGGTAGACCACATAACTAATGAGGAGGTATTGAATAGAACTGGGGAGAAGAGGAGTCTGTGGCACAACTTGACGAGAAGAAGAGACCGGTTGGTAGGACATGTTCTGAGGTACCAAGGGATCACAAATGTAGCATTGGAGGGCAGCGCGAAGGGTAAAAATCGTAGAGGGAGACCAAGAGATGAATACACTAAGCAGATTCAGAAGGATGTAGGTTGCAGTAGGTACTGGGAGATGAAGAAACTTGCACAGGATAGGGTAGCATGGAGAGCTGCATCAAACCAGTCTCAGGACTGAAGACCAAAACAACAACAGTTAGTTTCAAGTTCCGTGGAACATTTACATGATAAATCGTAATGATGTGGAACGATTCATTTTACATTTACTGTCATGGATACATTGTACAAAGTATAAAGTAGTGGACTGGTGCTTAAGTTCGTAGTGTTTTTCCATAAGTTTAATAAACACAACAGATACACAGAAAAGATACTTAAGACATCAATAGTATACACTGATCAGCCAGAACATTATGACTACCTATGTAATAGCCTGTATGTCCACTTTTGGTACGGATAACAGCGGCGACGCATCGTGGCATGGAAGCAATGAGGCCTTAGTAGTTCGCTGGATGAAGCTGGTACCACATCTGCACACACAAGTCACCTAATTCCCATAAATTTTGGGGAGGTGGGCGCTGAGCTCTGACGCCACGTTCAATCAGATCCCACATGTGTTCGATCGCGTTCAGATCTGGCGAGTTGGGGGGCCAGCACGTCAATTACAAACCGCCACTGTGTTCCTCCAACCACACCATCACAGTCCTGGCCTTGTAACATGGCACATTCTATTGCTGAAAAATGCCACTGCCTTCGGGAAACATGATCGTCATGAAGGGGTGTACGGGATATGCAAGCATTGTACGATACTCCTTGGTCGTCAGGGCGCCTTCCACGAGCTCCACTCGACTGACGGATGCCCACGTGGACGTTCCCCAGAGCATAATGGAGCCGCCGCCAGCTTATCTCCGACCCGCAGTACAGGTGTCAAGGAGCTATTCCCTTAAGTCGATGATGGATTCGCGCCTTCCCATTGGCATGATAGAGAAGGTATCGGGATTCATCAGACTATGCAACACTCTGCCACTGCACCAACATCCAGTGCCGATGATCATGCACCCATTTCAGTCGTAGTTGCCGGCGCCATGGTGTATTGGCATATGTATGGGTCGTCGTCTGTGTAGGCCCATCTTTAAGAGTGTTCGGTGCACTGTGTGTTCAGGCACACTTGTACTCTGCCCAGCATTAAAGTCAGGTGTTAGTTCCACCACAGTTCGCCGCCTGCCCTGTTTTACCAATCTGCCCAGCCTACGAAGTCCGACATCTATAATGAGGGGTGGCCGCCCAAACCCACATCTGGATGTTGTTTAGCCCTCGTTGCGTCATGTGTTGAAGACACCCATCACAGCATTCGTCGAACACCCGTCAAGTCATGTCGTTTCCGAAATGCGCGTGTCGAACCTCTGGACCGTCACAAACCCCCCTCGGTCAAACTCAGATAGATCGCGCGCCTTCCCCATTCCAGACATGGACAGCACGCTCACTGGCACCACATGCACTGCGCCTGTGCCTGACTAGCAGTCATTCCTCGTCAGGCGACGCTGCTGTCACCCGCACGGGTTTATATCGAGAGTAGGTCGGTGGTCATACTGTTCTGGCTGGTCAGTGTACTCTGTTTCACTATTTTTCTACAGTCTGCTAACGCTGGGGTAATTTTCCCGCTCCGCGACCTTAGAAATCACGTGGTTTTGTGGCGAAGAACTAGTCGAGCCACGTTCGGTGCGCATTTTCATCCGGAAAAGAAGTTCTTTCAAGATTGTTCGACAGAGAGCGGAAGAGGTTAAACTCTGAGGGCGCAAGGTCAGGTGAACAAGTTGGGTGCGGAATGACTTCCCAACCCAACTCCTGTATAGTGTTTTAGGTCAGTCTAGAATGCGAGCGGGCGTTATCGTGAAGTAGCATTACTTCATACAGTCTTCCTGGTCGTTGTTCTTGGATTGCGTCTCAATGACCTCTCAGTTGTTGACAATAAATGTCAGCAGCGATGGTTACTCCTCGGCTAAGTAATTCGTAGTACACCACACTGCTACTGTTCCAATTGATGCATAACATTGTCTTTTGTGAATGCTCATTTAAAAATAATTTGGTTTCATGACCGAAACGCAACTGAACCCTTTTGTTTTTATCGGTCAGAAGACTACATTTTGCCCCTCAGGTTGGGAACCACTGTTCTGGAAAGATCAGTGCCTACTCTTGTTGCCACAATCACTCTGCTCTCATTACGTTAAGCCCACTGTCTGTGAGCCCTGTCGTTATCACGTACCCACGTCCCTCTTGACTATGATTCGCCATTTCTCAGAGTCCGACAAATGGCGGTAAGCTGCACATGCACGTTCTCTGTGCGTGCTGTGTTGTGATCTCCACCTGAGAAGCTCCAACTACGTTAGACACACCGAACAATCATCGTGTACTCATAGCACTCATCATCTGCAGAAACAGTTTTTTCTGCATTGAAAGAAATGGAAATAAACAGTTCTAAGAACGAAATTTTAATCAGTATATCCCATAGGCACGGTAATAATGGAGTGGCGTCCGCCGTTCAGTCAAGGCGTTCATGAGGAAACACTTTCCATTTTCGTCACTGTATTTCAAATTTGTTCTAAGTTTGAACATAATTATTTGTCTGCAGCTGTACTCTCGCAATCAGCCCGCCCGGCTAGCCGCGCGGTCTAACCCGCTGCTTCCCGAGCGGGAAGGCGTGCCGGTCTCCAGCACGAATCCGCCCGGCGGATTAGTGTCGAGGTCCGGTGTGCCGGCCAGCCTGTGGTTGATTTTTAAGGCGGTCTTCCATCTACCTCGGCGAATGCGGGCTGGTTACCCTCAGTCCGCCTCAGTTACACTATGTCAGCAATTCACGCGCAAACACTGCCTCCGCGTACACATATACCATAATTATCCACCATGCAAACTTTTGGTGCTACACTCGTCTGGTATGAGACGTTCCGGGGGGGGGGGGGGGGGGGCGTCCACTGGGGGCCGAACCGCACAGTAACCCTGGCTTCGGTGTGGAGCGGCGGTGG
Organism: Schistocerca piceifrons; assembly: GCF_021461385.2. NCBI lineage: Eukaryota > Metazoa > Arthropoda > Insecta > Orthoptera > Acrididae > Schistocerca > Schistocerca piceifrons. The sequence goes on along the minus strand of NC_060139.1, from coordinate 496,175,253 downwards.
TGAGGGTGGACTGCTGTGGCCTGTTGTGAACCACTGAGGGCTACGGCGGGACGAAGCCTCTCCGTCGTTTCTAGGTCGCCGGTTTCAATACACAGTACAATACAACACTCTCACAAACAAATTTAATTCATGCAGTGACTTTGTGTCGTGTCCTATGTGTAAATTTCACGAAATTCTACATGACTCCCTGACCAATTATTATTTATCCAGTTTTTCTTTATTTCTGGAAACCATTGTAACATCTACATCTACATTTATACTCCGCAAGCCACCCAACGGTGTGTGGCGGAGGGCACTTTACGTGCCACTGTCATTACCTCCCTTTCCTGTTCCAGTCGCGTATGGTTCGCGGGAAGAACGACTGCCGGAAAGCCTCCGTGCGCGCTCGAATCTCTCTAATGTTACATTCGTGATCTACTCGGGAGGTATAATATAAGTAGGGGGAAGCAATATATTCGATACCTCATCCAGAAACGCACCCTCTCGAAACCTGGACAGCAAGCTACACCGCGATGCAGAGCGCCCCTCTTGCAGAGTCTGCCGCTTGAGTTTGCTAAACATGTCCGTAACGCTTACCAAATAACCCTGTGACGAAACGCACCGCTCTTCTTTGGATCTTCTCTATCTCCTCCGTCAACCCGATCTGGTACGCATGCCACACTGATGAGCAATACTCAAGTATAGGTCGAACGAGTGTTTTGTAAGCCACCTCCTTTGTTGATGGACTACATTTTCTAAGGACTCTCCCAATGAATCTCAACCTGGCACCCGCCTTACCAACAATTAATTTTATATGATCATTCCACTTCAAATCGTTCCGCACGCATACTCCCAGATATTTTACAGAAGTGACTGCTACAAGTGTTTGTTCCCCTATCATATAATCATACAATAAAGGATCCTTCTTTCTATGTATTCGCAATACATTACATTTGTCTATGTTAAGGGTCAGTTGCCACTCCCTGCACCAAGTGTCTATCCGCTGCAGATCTTCCTGCATTTCGCAACAGTTTTCTAATGCTCCAACTTCTCTGTATACTGCAGCATCATCCGCGAAAAGCCGCTTGAAACTTCCTACACTAGGTTCAGAAAAGATTCGCTATTTCTTACGTCACACCCGAAGAAAATAAGAATGCTAATGAAAAATATTCGACATGGTACGTGCATAATCAAACAAATTTCTTCTGCACTGACATTATTATTTCCTTATTATTTAATTAGCATTAAATCTCTGTTAACAACGTAAGACATTGTCGAACAAATACGTTATGTGCTGTCACTATTATTTCCTTTTTATGTGATTAGCATTAAAACGCCGTTAACAAGAGGACTCATTCCCTGGCCCCACTCTGCTTCACCAGCTCAGGAGGCGCACCGTCGGCTGTGCCGTTAACTGCTTGTCCCTCGTGTTAACTTGTTGCGTGTGGCGGCGAGCCCACAGGTGGGCGATTTGAAATACTGCCCCACTGCCGAACAACGACAAATGACATCACTGAACCCCAGGTCGTGGTCGTCCGCAACTGGGCCAACAGCTCTGCTACCACCGCCGCACCATAACTACCCGGAAGAAAAGGTGGCAGCTATGAACATCTGGCTTGTTTCTAGCGATTTACGTCTCTGGGCTAGAGGTTCTCAGATCGTGGGGCTCTTAAGCGGCGGAGCAAGGGCAGGGTTCATTTAAATTTGAATACTTCTTCGTCCATTCTCTTTATTCTTCCCTCATTTTTCAGGCTATTGCCTGTACTTTCCATTTGTTACAAGTCTTTAGGGCACATAGCTTTTCTGCTCTCCCCATTTCTTTCTTGGTCTTCCTCAAGATTTTTCCATAATAGTCGATAGTTTTTATTATTTTGAGTATTTTTCGTCATTCTTGTGAGTTGGTCTCTTATTTGTATTTTCGCTAACCTATTCGTTAACTTTAGTAACTCTGAAATCTTGTCTCACTGCTGTGTTTCTAATTCTGTCTGGAAGTCTGTAGCTAGCAGCTCTTCTTATAAGCCTCGACACTGCGTATTTGCCCAGCTATTAACATGCCTCGCTGTCATACACAGCGGATGATATCACCAACGTTTTATAAAAAATAAATAAATAAATTTTACTATTTCTTTCCTCGCATATATATTCAGTAGTCTGTACATTTCCTAATAAATTTAACTCATTTACTTTATCTGCTTTCTGATCGTTTATTACAATTTTGCGTGTGTTCGAGTTGACACTTCTAAATGCCGTAATCATGCTTTCAAAATGTGTATTTTTTTGCGAAACTCACTTTCTTTGCACTGAATAGACGTTAATTCCTGCGACATCCATCCTTTTTGCTCAAATGTGTTGTGGGGTAAGAAACAATTAACCCGAAATGTATCATTACCTTTAACTTTCGACACTGAAAATTTTATGAATTCAGCAAATTTGTTTCTCAATTGTGGTCCTTAAACGGTGCGTGAAGTTCGTCAGTGGTCGAAATCACATAGTAAGTAGGCCGTTGCCTATCACTTCTCACTGAGTGACATCGTGGGTAGGCTACAACCCTGTCTCGCTCCCGTCTCAAGCACTCCTTTCCTTTCATGTCACTCATATTATGAATGCGGTCTGGTTTCTGTACAAGTTGCAGATAATCTTTCGTTCTCTATATTTTATTCCTTATATCTCCAGAATTTCAAAGGAAGTGTTCCAATCAACATTGTCAAAAACTTCCTGTAAATCTAAGAATGACACAAACGTAGATTTGGTTTTCTTCAGTCAGTCTCCCAGAACTCCTCGTAGGATCAGTACTACCTCGTGGGTTCCCATATTTCTCCGGAACCCAAACTGGGATTCCCCAAAGTCGGCATCAACAAAGTTTTACTATTATTCTGTAAATAATTCGTGTAAGTATTTTGTAATGATGATGACTTACGTCCTGGTTCAGTAATATTCACTTCTTTCAGCATCTGACTTCTAAGTAATTTGAATTATTACATTATACTTGAAGCCTGAGATTATTACACTTTTCTCATATGTCATGCAAACCAGTTGGAACAGCTTTCTCATGGCTGGTTCTCCCAAGAATATCAATGTTTTATGAGAGAACGTCGTTGTTTCTCTGTCCCTCGCAGTAACATGTCTCCCATCTCGTCTTCATATACTTACTTTTCTCTTTTTGTAATATTGTCTTCAGGTTTGTTTCCTTTGTAGAACTCTTCTGTATGTTCCTTCCACCTTTCAGGCTTCTCGTCTTTGCACTATTGTCGACATTTTCATAATGATAGATTTATATAAATATATATATATATATATAATATATATGTAATATATATATATATCATGTATGTATATATAACATAAATATTTATATAAAATTTATCCTTTATTTTATTATATCTGAGTATTTATTTTTACGATAAATAGTTGGGTTCAATATTTTATCTTCAGATACTGACAGTATTCTGGATGCATGGAGTGCAGCATAGTTGTAAAATTTTACGTGTGACATAGCAATGTATAGTTCTGTACGAGTAAGACAGGATAGTCTATACAGGGTGTTACAAAAAGGTACGGCCAGACTTTCAGGAATCATTCCTCACACACAAAGAAAGAAAATATGTTATGTGGACATGTGTCCGGAAACGCTTACTTTCCATGTTAGATCTCATTTTATTACTTCTCTTCAAATCAAATTAATCATGGAATGGAAACACTTCAAACAATTTGTTGCAGGAAATGTTCAAAATGTCCTCCGTTAGCGAGGATACATGCATCCACCCTCCGTCGCATGGAATCCCCGATGCGCTGATGCAGCCCTGGAGAATGGCATATTGTATGACAGCCGTCCACAATACGAGCACGAAGAGTCTCTACATTTGGTACCGGGGTTGCGTAGACAAGAGCTTTCAAATGCCCCCATAAATGAAAGTCAACAGGGTTGAGGTCAGGAGAGCGTGGAGGCCATGGAACTGGTCCGCCTCTACCAATCCATCGGTCACCGAATCTGTTGTTGAGAAGCGTACGAACACTTCGACTGAAATGTGCAGGAGCTCCATCGTGCATGAACCACATGTTGTGTCGTACCTGTAATGGCACATGTTCTAGCAGCACAGGTAGAGTATCCCGTATGAAATCATGATAACGCGCTCCATTGACCGTAGGTGGAAGAAACTAAAATGAGCTCTAACATGGAAGTTAAGTTACGCTTCCGGACACATGTCCACATAACATCTTTTCTTTATTTGTGTGTGAGGAACGTTTCCTGAAAGTTTGGCCGTACCTTTTTGTAACAGCCTGTATAGATCTGAAGGCGGTCAAATGATTAACTCAGGCAGGGATATGAAAGAGAAATTTTAAATTTCCTGCTTTCGTTAGACTGGCATGCTACGTGAGCTGTTGATATTCGTAGTTACTCCTGTTTTCTCCAAAGTTTCATTAATTTTCCTGTAGGATGAGCTATATTTCCCCTAATCATGCATGCTTCTAAAGTCTTGCATTTCTCGTCCAGCCATCCCTGATTTGCCGTTTCGCACTTTCTGTCAATCTCATTTGTTAGACCTTTGTATCCCATTTTGCCTACTTCATTTTTTGTGTTTTCAAGATTTCTCCATTCATCACTTAAACTGAGTATCTCATGTTTTATCGTAGGACTTCTACTAGGCACTCTCTGTGCCTATTTGATCCTCTTCTCAGTTCACAATTATGTCTTTCAGAGCCACCTGTTTGTCTTCTACTGTACACCTTTTCCCTATATCAGTCAAATGTTACCAAGTGCTTCTTTTGAAACTTAATAACCTCTGGTTCTTTCAGCTAGTTCCTAAATTTCCTGCCTTTCTGCATTATTTTTCAGTTTTAATATGCGATCAAAACCAGTAAGTTATTGTCAGAATTTACATCTATCCCAGGCAATATTTTGCAGTTTACAATCAAGTTTCCAAATCTCTGTCTTTGCAAAGTATGATCTGTCTGAAACCTCTTGGTGCCTCCATATCTCTTCCACGTATTTACAACCATCTTTTAAGATTCTTGAACTAAGTGTTTGCGATGATTAAATTGTTTTCTGTCTAAATGCTTCCAGGCGGCTACCTCTTTCATTCCATTTGTCCTCTCCGTGATAATAGCCGTCTGTACGTAGCTGTTGCAATATTCTAGACAGCTCTTCCATTAGAACATGCATTTTAATGTCAGTTAATTCCACAGGATTTTTATATTTCCTCGAAATAGTTTCCAGTGTTTCCTTGTCATTTTTTCCCATATCCTTCTTGCTGTCACATTCTCTTTCCCGTGTAGGAGAAAAGGCAACATCGCTTGACGCCATGTCTCGCAGTGACGAAATTGGAAAATTTACTATGTAGATAATAGTTAAATGAGACGCACATATCCTTTAACATTACAGACCATCCTCTTTCTAATAATTCTTGAGTCTATTTGATGACAGATTTTAACTACTACAGTGCTATCGCAAAAGGGTTCTGTAATAGGTATAAGCACATTTCCATTCTTCTCGCTAAGTAGTGTACCATTTTCGAAGTAATTTATATTGCCAATGTCAGTAGCCAGAGTATCCAGGTTCTGCCGCATTAACGGCAAACCGAAGCTTTCGTCTGTTGGTCTTGTCTTCCTACCTTGTAGCCGAGGGATGTTTACCACTTTGGAGAACCCATGTTTACACTTTCAACTACCACGGAAGACTGACCACTTGCGGCTCTCAGGCCTCCTTTTATATTCTAAAAATCCAAGGTAGCGGCACTTTCAGTCATGCATTCTACTTAACTCCTAGCCCAATTGTGATATTTTGTGTGCAAGGTGACGGTGGCAGGGAGGGACACTGCTCCTCGCACGTACCATCCTTAGGTACTGGACAGACCTGGCACATTAGCAGAATGTGGTAAAGCCCTAACAGTAGAGACCAGGAGACGACTTCGGGAGGGGTGCTCAACACAGTAGACGGACAGAATAGTGTAGCGCTGTACTGACAATGATAGTGGGATTATGCGGTGTGGGATAGGTTGTTACTGATAATGGGGTTACGCGGTATGGGGTAGAGTGGTACTAATAGCTGGGTTACGCGTTGTGGGATAGGTTGTTACTGATAGCGGGATTACGCGGTGTGGGATAGCGCAGCATTCGCGAGAGGTAGTCTCCTCACATGCAGAGGGGCATTTTTTTTAAAACACGACATGCAATCATGAATTTTTAAACAGCATCAACTTTTAATTAATACTACTGGACCAAAGCACCATTTACAATTAATTATATATTTTTCTACGGTTGTAAACATAAACGATCAAATACTGTCCAAATGTTGGGTAGTATGATTGTGTCTTCGGTCACTCAAACCATTTTTATAAGCAGAAAAGGACCGTTTTACATCAACTGAGGTAACTAGGCAGTATTTGAATTTGGGTGCTATTTTGGCACAAAGTTCACCCGTCCCATTAATAAAACTATCAATTTGGCACAAGGGTTCAAAACATGGCTATTGTTTAAAATGTTTTCAAACTTTTCTTTAAGTTTTATTGGGAATACCTCCGGCAATGAGGAGTTCACTAGAATAATTTTATTCATTAACTAAATAGATTCACTCAACGACAAACCTTAAGTTATCAGCTTTTTAACACTTGTAGGTATGTAGGAAAAATGAGTGCTAATCACAGAAATGTCTTTTTTAATACCGGAACCATTAAAAGCGTCCTGGCACTGGCAAACTTCCAAAGCCTCTGCACTATCGAAATCATTTACTACTCCTCTAATGGCCTCAAAATGTTCATTGTAAAACAACGCAGCTTCGACCCACGCAAACCAACGAATTATCAATGGTTCGGGAGGTAAAGGCAAATTTGGTAGTTTTTCTTTGTAGGTCTTGATGCGAGCAGGCACCTTTGTTGATTCTTCATGGATGAAATCAGTTTATTTACATTCACAAAGGTGGAACGTACTTCTTCAGCAAGGCGATGTATTCCATGAGCAAAGCACGTCACAATAATCAAATTGGAATAAAATACTCGGAGGGCTTTTCCTGCTTTGATCATATGGGAAGCAGCATCTGAAATAAACGCAAACACCCCTTCATGTTTTTCTAATACCCTCATTCGCAAATCAGGAGATTGTAGAATGATGTCTTTTTTCAAGTTCTTTGCAGACCGCTAAATAGGAAGAAGAATGCTTCTCTTCTAAAGCACCAACAATGAAATTTGCAGTATAACGGCCACAAGTTTCTGTAGTTTCGTCAACTGAAATCCAGATAATACTGTCCTTGAGTTTGTAACCTTCTCGTATAAATACAAAAATATATAAAAAGTAATGATGTGTAAGCTTCCCGGACAGAAAATAAAAAAATTAAAATAATTAAATTTGGATAATTAAATTCTGACGTATGAAAAGTGGTAAATCTTAATTCATAAAAAACTGATAAATTTTAACGCAGCAGCTCTACGCCATGGACTTGTGAAATAAATCTGAATCCATCTGTGAGAAATAAACTGAAAAATTCTTACCTCGTGATGGTGTCGCCACATAACGCTGTCTATATATCTGCTCGTAAATGGCACAGCTTAGTGCAATGCAGGCCTATTTACTAATACTGGATAACATTTGTCTGAGATCTGAATTACTACAAAAACTGACTTTACTTAGTGACACAGCTGCACAGCTGGTCGTCTGACTACTAAAGAGCACATGACTATGATCTGACAAAAATTCTGGAATATTTTAATTTAGATAAATGACTTGATCGGGACTGGCAGTAACTTAAGGGGAAATTATACTTTTATAGTTGAATGGTAGAAATAATTATATTCTGAAATTTTTTACATTATTGATAAAGATCTACAATCTATTACACGGGAAAATTGAATATATTACAAATGTGGGTCAACTAGTGCTGACGAATCACAAAATAAAAGATTGAAACAAATTCATATTAACATCTCAGACAAGTGACTTAACTACGCGCATGCCAATAAAAATAATAAAATTTACCTTACAATAGATGGTTGGCTTAATTACACTGTTGATTTGTCATTATATTAACAATTATTCATTTGCTCATCATCATCTCAGTCCATGGTATCATTTAGCTCTGCGGCTGATCACAGTTGTTATTCAGTTCCATACAATAAAATTTTACTATTTGTTCTGCACTGTGACTTTAACAACTACTAAATGTAAGCTGCGCTGTACCAGCGACAGACTACAACTACACTGTAGCAACGAGCGACTGCAACTGCGGCAGAGACTACTCTGACTTGCGACCCTATTGCAGCTCTCTTTTGACAGGGGCAGATATATTTTATGTCTTAGGCAGCGCCTGTGAATTGTCGTTCTAGCAAGTGAGCAATACATCGAGATTACATTTGCTCCAGCAGGGTGGTGAACCCATTACAAGTTTATTGCGTACTTCTTCCAGAACATTTACATAAATACGTCGGTATGTTAATTTCTAGGCAATGTTGATTCATATGGTACATTTTGATTTAAGCAATATTTACGCAGGAAGCCTTTAAGGATAGGGTTTGCAAGTTTGTGAAGAGGAATATTGCTTGCAATGAATGCTTCACATAGATCCATATTTTTTGGTTACTTTTGGAAAAATCCCTGCTACTGCAAGTTGCTGTTGTCTGAAGTTGTCGTCGTCCTTCTTTCTGCATTCCTGCGATATTAAGGCTTGTCTTGACAAAGCTGTAACTTCTGCCACTCTGAAGTTTTCTAGGATCGGTTTTTGCAGTAGTTGTGTTATTATGATTTTTTCCCAATCCCCAGTATATGTGTTGCATTATGACTCACTGATTACGAGTGCTGGTTTTTTTACGAAAATTTCGATGCGTAATTAGAACAGTGATGCATTTTCCATCAGTTGTGTTAGTGTGTATTGGCTTGGATTGCCTGGGCTGCAGGTGATTGTCGAGCAAGCGTCTGTAACGAACTCTGACATCAAACAGTGCTAGGTACAGTCCTCAGCTGTATGCTTTTTAGAGGCACATTTGCAGGATGGGCGTAGATATATAGTAAAAATGTAGATATAAGTTCAGAATATAAATCATTACATAAGATATTAATTAGTACAAGCCGTTGTATCAATTGTGGCATGCAACCGCTGAAACATTAGAATAATTATGCAGTTCAGTTGTCCTGCCGAGAAGACGGCACCTTTTTTGTTCCGGAAGCCATTCTGAGCAGACGCATTTCTGCCATCGTTGCAGATAATTATTTGGCACACCGCCATCATTCTAGGAGACGCAGTCTCACTAGGCGTACTCATAGTTGCACACAGCAACAGAATTAGTGTAAGTGTCTATATGATTAATTTAATATAATATTTTATGAATACACTGATATTATTTAATCTTGTGTTTCATCTATGTTGCAAGCTATTGTTCCAATTAAATGGCATCTTGGTAAGGCTAAAGTTTCCGTGTTACAAATTATATCAAAGGTCCAGTACGAACCAAAGCTTTGGAATTATTCATACTACGAAGTCCGAAATTTTCAGAAAAATCACGGTCAATTTACAATGAACGGTCCTTATGCAAAAAGCCATTGTCAAGCGCGCAAAGTTTGTATAAACTGATTACATACTATTATCATTAATTATTATTATTTGCTTGTTCTTCGATATACTCAAACCAGACAGGAAAAGCCACAATATTTATTTAGCGTATGGCATTTAGACACAATTGTTATTACAATCAATATGCAAAATTGTAGTAATTTGGCATTATATATTCTTACAGTTATTACAATAGTTATACAGAATTATACAAAATTATACAAATTACACATAATACACATGTTACAGTAGTTATACTGTATACAATAAATCAATGCTTACAGGAAATACACTTATTAAACTCCACTCTGTCCAACAGCGGCGTCTCCTCAGTTGAATGTTTCCCACCAAAAAAATAAAATAAAGATAGTACCTTAAACCACAGCCTTTTTCCTGCCGGCTTGTGGGTGAAGCGTAGAGTTTGAGTGCGTCTGCCACCAGTCTCGAGTGCTATTGTGAAATTTTTTCCCAGCAGGATAACACCAGTTGTATGGCGTCGTCAATTTTTGAACTGTGTTGCGATTTTAGGGCGTCCTTGAGTAGCACTATGCATATAGTCGTGTAATTAGGGCCGATCTTTATGATTAATTACGTAATTATGACCGATCTTTACTTCAGATTCTCAATCAAAATAAATAAAAGTACACAACCTAGCCTTCCTCTCCTGCATCTGAGCAGTTTCCCTGTGTTGGGGGTGCAGTTGGGCTTTCTGTCCAGAAGGACCGGGATTCATGGGAATGACACCACCATTTTTAATTTCCCGCCTGTTCCCAGGTGGGGAGTGGGGTGGGACACCAGCACAGCCCTGGGACAAAGAAATTCCCACCAAAATTCGAAATTCCCGCCAATAGGGTAGATGGGGGAGGGTGAGAGGCGAGTAGGAGGAGGGTGCAGATTCCCACGTACAGGCTGAAGAAAACACATGGCATCATCTTGGTGCGGGTGGGGGGATGGGGGTGGACGTGGTTGGCGATCAACTTAACTAACTTGGATATCAAGTTAATATCAATTTAATATCAAAAGTGTGCTCATGCCGCTTTTACTCTACTAGTAATGATTTGTTCTGAACATTTCTTGAATGTCGACGATGTCCAATTTGTGAAGTGTAATACATGCATTATGCAGAAGTTTGATCTCTGCACCTCCCTGCACCCTCCATGTCGCCCTCCTAATGCACATGGTGAGGCATCAGCAGCTATTGTGTTAGCTATCATAACTGTTAACACGACACTTTCAGATGAACCTTACTAAAGATTGGACGTGCGACTTTATGCTCAAGGAGTTCCTTGTGAGAGGGAAAACTTTACGGCTAGGAACTGTGGCCCTAGTCGGTTCTCGGCCACTAAAGCCTATACGCCGCTACACCTTAATAGACGGGCGTATTGCTCGTGCCCCAGGAGGTATAAATGAAAAGAGCTTGCCCCCGTTTGCGGGCGCAACAAATATTAATAGGTCTTTACGATCTCAGATTAATTTTCGATCCTGCATCAGACCGTGGAAAGGCAGTAACTAAGTCCGTACCTGCAGTGGGCCACTGGATTGTATGGATACTGGCGAAAGATCGTAGGAATCGCAACACTAGTAACAAAAAGATGTAGAAAAGTCGAATCAGAAATGTATTCAGAAACTGTAACTGAACGGAGTTATATTTATCCGAGAGTAGTCTTCACGCACGTTTGAACAGTCACAAAAACAACATACAGAACGAGCACTGGTCTAGAACTACCCAAGTTTAATTAAGAATACGTCAGAGAGAGAATGCTGGCCGTGATAATTAGGTTTGGGCAACAAAAGGGAACGGGCAGACTTAAGATGAATCTTACGCATGGCTGGTGTTGCTACTCGCCGATTGCATCGCGAACTACTCGCGATCACCATAAGACCGAAACGGCTATCGAATCCGAACGACGTTACTAAATTCTGCCCAAAGCAACGAACAGTTAAACTTTAGTGCAGCACAGCAGTGAGTGCCTACACCAAAAGGCGCGGGCTAGACGGCAGCTGTTGGTCTTTCCAAGATCTTGCTGAATGGGGCGGGTGCGGCAGCGGTTGGCGTTTCACATTAGTACGAGTATATTTACGCCTTCAAAATTCCCGCTCGGTTAGCCGAGCGGTCTAACGCACGGCTTTCCGGAGCGGGAAGGAGCGCCTGGTCCCCGGCACGAATCCGCCCGGCGGACGTGTGTCGAGGTCCGGTAAGCCGGCCAGTCTGTGGATGGTTTTTAGGCAGTTCTCCATCTTCCTCGGCGAATGCGGGCTGGTTCCCCTTATTCCGCCTCAGCTACACTATGTCGGCGATTGCTGCGCAAACAAGCTCTCCACGTACGTGTACACCAGCATTACTCTACCACGCAAACATAGGGGATACACTAGTCTGGTGTGAGAGGTTCCCTGGGGGACCACCGGGGGCCGAACCGCGCAATAACCCTGGGTTCGTTATGGCGCGGCGGAGGGGTGAAGTGGACTGTGGCAGTCGTCGTGGGGTTGTGGACCACTGCGGCTGCAGCGGGGACACAGCCTCACCGTCGTTTCTAGGTCCCCGGTTAACATACAACATAAGCCTTCAAAAACATAAGGGTGATGCCAACCTGATGGGCACGCCAACGTTTAGCTCTCGGCCGCTGGCCCATATCACTGGCGTTCCCAGCCGCGCGGTCTTAGGCGACTTGCCACGGTTCGCGCGACTGCGCCCATCGGAGGTTCGAGTCCTCCCTCGGGCATGTGTGTGTGTGTGTGTGTGTGTGTGTGTGTGTGTGTGTGTGTGTGTGTGTTGGCCTTAGCGTAAGTTAGTTTAAGTTAGATAAAGTAGTATGTAAGCATAGGGAGTGATGAGCTCAGCAGTTTGGTCCCATAGGAACTCACCACAAATTTCCAGCTTTCCTTGCTCCAGAGCTTGTTTTCCTGCTCTGTCGCCGCTACAACCGTCGTAACGGTGGGCTTTTCTGTATTCGTGCGCGTCTCGCGAACAAGAAGACACTCCAGTCAAAATTGGTTCTTCTTCAGGGAGTAGCCTTCATTAAACACATGAAAAATTGGTGATTTTCGTGATTTTTCCACTAAAATAAAAAGTAATTCAAATCTGATGATACGGTTTTATTCCTTACATTTCTGTCTTTAAGAAGTAATTTTTATGCCCATATCGGACTCTCCCTTGTGACCGTTGTAACAGGTGGAAGGATCCTTTGCAGCCGGAACATTGGTCACGAGCACGAATTCTCAAATCCCTCGTACAGGACTCGTAACAAAATAATTTTGTATAGGACGCTTTCATTACATATTCTGTCAGTATACTCGTACATAGGGTAACTGGAAAATACTAAGTTGTAACAAAATATGACGTACTGAAGCAAATGTCATTTTCTTCGCCCACAAAATCGGTCCAAGAGCGTGCACTGGAAACAGACTTTAGAAGATATCGCAAAACGGCTATGTACGCTGATTGAGAGTTCAATTTAGAATACGGCAACGAATTCTGATCAAAATTGTATGTACCGTTCTTAAGTTATGTTTTCAGTCAATTCAAAAACTACGGTTTTGAGAAAAACGCGTTTAAAATTTTGGGTTAAATTTTTTCAAGTCAGACATACCTCTAATGAGCAATCCCTGGACCATACGGAAATTCTTCCACATCCAAAGGAGGTCCTCCTGCATCTTCTTCGTGGTTTACCTGTGGCCCTCTTTGGCAGCTTCTGTCATCCGCTGCTCTGCTCGCTGGATACGCTTTTCCTCTGTTCTGCACAGAAGAGCGATCTCACATTCCATCACTATCATTATGTCCATAATGCCAGTTTGAAATTACATGATGCCGCATCGGCCGCGATGTCGACTACTTTTTCCCCGCTGTGAAAGGCTTTCGGAGACGCTTTTTCACAAATCGCCTTATAGCTCGGTAACGGAGTTCCTGGCGAATCTGGGACGAACTCTACAATAAAGCGGACATCCCACAACAGAACATTTTAAGCACAAAAAAAATCGATTGTTTGGAATTTTCGAAGAGGATTAGCCCCTTAAAGGCCGCCGCCATCTTGAAAACAATAGTTATTCCTCTCAAAATGATAGCAGCCGAAATCTGTTTCCAGATTTTCGTTCCTGTATTTGTAGGAAGTTATAAGGTTTCCTTTCTCTCTGTAATTCGCGATTGAATTTTTAGGTATTTCGATATAAAATATATATTCAAATTGTGGATACATCAGCGGTTTGTTTCTCATTAATAGGTTCGGAATATGCAATCTGATTAAATATTCATTGATTATTTCTAGCCTACTCCTTTGTTTTCCACCTTGGGCGGCCGCCCACACGTTCGTCACGGCTCTTGGCGTTCTTGGTAGGATTTATAACACGAAGCGTTACACCTATGCGATGCATTTGTCTCCTCCAGTGCTGGTAGAAACACGTTCCTGACGCCCCACACTCAAATCAGAGGCGATCGCACACTAACTGACCGCCGAGTATGGCTCTGCGGAGACGATGTGACGTCCGATCGTCAAACACTTGTTGTACTGTGCGGCGGTTACCTCGTGAAAACTTGGTCTCCGCGATGCTGAAGACTCATGCTAGACACTATTGAAATAGGGAACCCGAATTCTCCGGTAATCGCCAGCATGCTACATCCCAGCGATTATCGTCCCATGTTCAAAGTCGTTTAACTCGTAATGTGCTGTTACGTTCACAACAATCTTACCTGCAACAGACTGTTCTGATACAGTGTCTACACTTAAACCATACGCTTTATCGACCCGTAACATTCGGGCTTCATAGACAGCTCGTCTTCGAATAAGAAAACTCTTCCTTTGAACTTTGCACACTCAGTTTAAATGACTGCAGCCATCTTAGCGTTATCAGAAAAACTCGCTAACAAACCAGGAGTTTCCTGGGTATTCATTTTGCCAATTTTCTCTTAGAAACGCGAAGAAAAAAATTAACTGCTTTTGTAATTAAGTATTGAAACAGTTTCATTTCCATGTATTAGTGTGTGTGTGTGTGTGTGTGTGGTTTGACGTTTTCGGGCGCTAAACAGCATGGTCATCAGCGCCCAAACGCATAGAAACAGGAACACATGCGGTGAAGGGACGAAGACGGACAGCGAACAAGGAGAACGGCTAAATGGCTCTGAGCACCATGGGACTTAACAGCTGTGGTCATCAGTCCCCTAGAACTTAGAACTACTTAAACCTAACTAACCTAAGGACATCACACAGGATTCGAATCTGCGACCGTAGCAGTTGCACGGTTCCGGACTGCGCGCCTAGAACCGCGAGACCACCGCGGCCGGCAGAACGGCTAAAAGACGCAGACCTGACGCAGTTCCAAATCCTCACATACAGAGGCAAAACAAGAGAAGAAGAAACTTACTAAAAAAAGGAAAGGAAACACAAGGAAAATACAACAGAAATAGAAGTGAAACACGTAGGTAATCGTGACTGGCGGACCTCTTACCTAAAACCTGTGTGAGCCAGTCACCCAGCAGCACATTAAAATCCTCTCCCTAAAATCCGAGGCAACAAATTGGACAGGACACAAAACCGTAAGACCTTAACCACAGTCGTTGCGTCGTCTTGCAAAATAGAGGGCAAATCCGGTGGCAAGGAAACCACCGCCCTCTGGCCAGAGAATAAAAGGCAGTCAAGTAAAATGTGGCGGACAGTAATCTGGACGCCACAAGCACTGCAGATTGGGGGGTCCTCCAGCTGAAGTAAAAAACCGTGCGTTAAGGGACTGTGCCCGATGCGGAAGCGAGTGAGGAGAACCTCATCCCGCCTGCATGACTGGTAGGACGTACGACATGGCCGCGTGGTGGCCTTGACCAGACGCAGCTTATTTTCACCGACTGCCAGCCACTCCTCTTCCCATTGACGCATAACACGAAAATGCAAAAGGGAGGTAACAGCATGGAGGGGGACGGCACATTCAACAACGTGAGGGAGGGAACATGCATCTTTGGCAGCCACATCCGCCAGCATAATAGCTCATACGGTGGTCCCTTTGGGTTGTGCTCGACTAATCTACTGCAGAGTATAGTGAAGTTGCGGTCAAAGTTAACCAGCATTTGTATACGCAGGAAAAGGAGGGAAAATCAAAAGCAGAGAATGAAAACTCGAACAGTGTCATTATAAGGTCAATTAACAGTAAGTTGTCAGAACATCAAGAACTCATAGTACATGCTGACAAGAGTAAGTCAGCGGTAGTAATCTTAGCGGCGGATTACAGAAGCAAATTTCAAAATTTTTGTGAGCAGATTAATACAATGGAAATTAGATGATTTAATTGCAAAATATGTAGCGAACCTAAAATTTTTTTAGTAAATCTGATAAAATTCATAAGAAAGTACTTTTACCAATGCACTCAGCTGCACCAAAATTACTTGGTAGTCTAAAGCTTCACAAAATAGGTAAACCATTACATTCGATTGTGAATGCTAGAGTCAGCGCAGGTTCCAAAGTAGAAGAGCTGCTCGCTGAGTATTTGAATAAACATTTCCGACACCCTACTAATTTCAGTATAAAAAATAGGCGACAGCTCATAAACGATTTGCAGGGTACCTACAGACCACTAACCACATTTATTACGACACATGATGTCAATAACATGTATGGCTCAAAATGGCTCTGAGCACTATGGGACTCAACTGCTGAGGTCATTAGTCCCCTAGAACTTAGAACTAGTTAAACCTAACTAACCTAAGGACATCACAAACATCCATGCCCGAGGCAGGATTCGAACCTGCGACCGTAGCGGTCTTGCGGTTCCAGACTGCAGCGCCTTTAACCGCACGGCCACTTAATAACATGTATGCCAACGTAATTATTGTTCAGGTGCAATGTATTATCTCAGAGAATGTGTATACTTCTTTGGAGAGACTATCTAGGGAAGTGGAAGAAATGTTGGCTTTATTAAAAATTGTTTTATCTTTTAATTATTTTCAATTCGGGATTGATTTTTATTCACAAGAAGAAGACCTAGCCATGTTGAAAGTTGAATGTCTATGATTCTCCTGGGTGCATACACAAACTCTGAGTCTGAGATACTATTATCGCGTGTAGTAGCGGTCGGACGCAGGGTGTGGTGGCGAGGAAGCGTGTGCCATGAGAGGTTACAGACTGCCATGATCGTGCTAGTAGCGCCAGACGAGACTTTGCTATCAATTGAGGATTTCTGGTAATCTGCCGTTTCGCTGCACGTAGTTGTTGGTTGCTTGCGCACTGGAGGGATTTTGTCAGATTTTGTATGCATAAATTGAGAGTAATATTCGTATCTTTGCTGTGGGCACAAGGTGTTTATTGAATATAGTCATTCTGGAATAATTATGTGTAAAGTTTGTTAGTTATTAAATAATATATTGCAAATATAATAGACTACTCACTTAAGTCGTTTGTTTCATTTTTTATACAGGTTAGAAATTTGTTAACATCGAGTATAGATTTAAGTGTCAGGAAGTCGTTTCTGAAAGTATTTGTATGGAGTGTAGCCATGTATGGAAGTGAAACATGGACGATTGGACAAGAAGAGAATAGAAGCTTTCGAAATGTGGTGCTACAGAAGAATGCTGAAGATAAGGTGGGTAGATCACGTAACTAATGAGGAGGTATTGAATAGTATTGGGGAGAAGAGAAGTTTGTGGCACAACTTGACTAGAAGAAGGGATCGGTTGGTAGGACATGTTTTGAGGCATCAAGGGATCACAAATTTAGCATTGGAGGGCAGCGTGGAGGGTAAAAATCGTAGAGGGAGACCAAGAGATCAATACACTAAGCAAATTCAGAAGGATGTAGGTTGCAGTAGGTACTGGGAGATGAAGAAGCTTGCACAGGATAGAGTAGCATGGAGAGCTGCATCAAACCAGTCTCAGGACTGAAGACCACAACAACAACAACAACAGGTTAAGGCTAGCTAACCAAACACATCCCGTTCATTCAATTTCTACACACAGCAAAAACAGTTTTGCATCACCTCGGTTACGAGAGTTCAGCAACCTGTACAGAAAACTGGAATAGAGATCAACATAAACATCATTTCCGCCCTTTTTATTGCTCATGAAAACCGCCCATTGCATGTTGTACCACCATGCAGCGAGACCTTCAGAGGTGGTGGTCCAGATTGCTGTACACATCGGTACCTCTGATAGCCAGTAGCACGTCCTCTTGCAATGATGCATGCCTGTATTCTTCGTGGCATACTATGCAAAAGTTCATCAAGGCACTGTTGGCCCACATTGTCCCACTCCTTAACGGCGATTCGGCGTAGATCCCTCAGAGTGGTTGGTGGATCACGCCGTCCATAAACAGCCCTTTTCAATCTATCCCAGGCATTTTAGACAGGGTTCACGCCTGGAGAACATGCTGGCCACTCTAGTCGAGCGGCCTCTTTATCCTGAAGGAAGTCATTCCCAAGATGTGCACGATGGAGGCGCGAATTGTAGTCCATGAAGACGAATGCTTCGCCAATATACTACCAATGTGGTTGCACTATCGGTCGGAGGATGGCATTCACGTATCGTACAGCCGTTACAGCGCCTTCCATGACCACCAGCAGCGTATGTCGGCCCCACATAATGCCACCCCAAAACAGCAGGGAACCTCCACCTTTCTGCACTCACTGGACAGTGTGTCTGAGGCGTTCAGCCTGACCAGGTTGCCTCCAAACACGTCTCCGACGATTGTCTGGTTGAAGGCATATGCGACACTCATCGGTGAAGAGAACGTGATGCCAATCCTGAGCGGTCCATTCGGCATGTTCTTGGGCCCATCTGTACCGCGCTGCATGGTGTGGTTGCAGCCATGTACGTCGGCAGTGAAGTTGCGCATCATGCAGCCTATTGCGCACAGTTTGAGTCGTAACACGAAAAGCAATTATTCAACATGGTGGCGTTGCTGTCAGTTTCCCTCCGAGCCATAATCCGTAGGTAGCGGCCATCCAAGGCAGTAGTAGTCCTTGCGCGGCCTGAGTGAGGCATGTCATCGACTGTGCCTGTCTCTCTCTGTATATTTTCCGTGTCTGAACAACATCGCTTTGGTTCACTCCGAGACGCCCGGACACTACCCTTGTTGAGAGCCCTTCCTGGCACAAAGTAACAATGCGGACGCGATCGAACTGCGGTATTGACCGAATAGGCATGGTTGAACTACAGACAACACGAGCCGTGTACCTCCTTCCTGTTGGAATGACTGGAACTGTTCGGCTGTAGCTTCCCCTCTGTCTCATAGGCGCTGCTCACGCATGGTTGTTTACGTCTTTGGGTGGGTTTAGTGACATCCCTGAACAGTCAAAGGGACTGTGTCTGTGATACAATAACCACAGTCAAGGTCTATCTTCAGGAGTTCTGGGAATCGGGCTGATGCAAAACTTTTCTTGATGTCTGTATGTACAAAAATATGGCAGTAATTGTTGCAATTAGTCCATCCATTGCACTCTGCATGGATCGCAGTATTGCTTTTGAAATACTTTAGCATGTTGCTGATCACGCAGCTGCAGCAGCAAGACAAGGTTTGTCTGTTGCGCACGGGAGCATTTCAAAACTCGGAGACGTTAGAGAATTTTTTTTAAAACTCGCAGTCAAATAGTTGAGAATTGACTTATTTATAATTCGTAGGAAACATAACTAGTTTTGTATCATATTTGATCTCCATCAGAAGTCCATTATTGTTAGATACGAGACGTCACCCGTTCGTTATTAAATTATAACGTACTCGTTCCAATGAGCTCGCCACTTGCCTACTAAATAGCAAACATTTTCTGGCGACTTTTATGCAACAATTTATATCGAAAGCTCCTCAACATGCTAGAAGATTTATTTTATGGTATAGATATGTTGACGATGTTTTTATATTACACGATGGTAATAATATTGAAAGCCACCAGTTTCTCCGGGATGTAAATAGTTTGAACTAAAAGATACAGTTTACTGGGCAGTGCACTGTGAATGACACTTTACCGGTTTTGGGTCTCCAATGGAAAAATGGCTTCGATATTTACCGAAAGATTTACCAACAGATTCTGTTATACACAGGCAGTCATGTCACCCAATGGAATTCGCGGCATCTCGAGCAATGTTAAGCTGTGTGTATGAAATGCTCCTTACTAGGGAAGCTCAAATGGCTAAATATTAGGTTATACAGTATATAGCGTATCAAAACGGTTACGATCAGAACTTTTTAACGATGTTAATAGAAGCATCTGTTTAAAAAATCTTGTTTCCGTAACGGAGCAAAGGAAGGTTTTCTAGAGTTTAGACCAGCCGAGCAGACAAAGGAACACGCTATTTTTTGTAGAATACCACACCTTGGTGCAGTATCCGAAACAACAGGCACGTATATGAGACCTAAAAACATCATTCCAGCGTATTTTACTTTTTCAGATCTAGGTTGGAAAATCAGGCACAAGGAAAAAGCTATGGTCAATACATGTAGTGAATGCAATGGTTGCCCTAAGAAATATAAAGGGCAAACCCCACGTCGTTTCGAATAAGATTTCAGGAACACCTTAACTTAAATTATTCCGCATCTTCATTAAGAGACCACTGATGCGAAGAGGATCGCAGCATCTTAATTATACTTTATAAAAAATAAAAAACCCATATTTTGAATATATTAGAGAAAATAGAAATTTTTAGATATATTTTGACTATCCAATTGGGATCAAAGCACCATTGCATTCTGCCTCATTTTGATTGTCTATATGATTACGTATTAGTAGTTAATAAAATTCTGTAGTATTTTTATTTGTAAAAGTAGCGACCCAGCGCTCGTAGTGATGAGTATACAGGGTGGTCCATTGATCGTGACCGGGCCAAATATCTCACGAAATAATCATCAAACGAAAAAACTACAAAGAACGATACTTGTCTAGCTTGAAGGGGGAAACCAGATGGCACTATGGTTGGCCCGCTGGATGGCGCTACCAAAGGTCAAACGGATATCAACTGCTTTTTTTTTAAAATAGGAACCCCCATTTTTATTACATATTTGTGTACTACATAAAGAAATATCAATTATTTAGTTGGACCACTTTTTTCGCTTTGTGATAGATGGCGCTGTAACAGTCACAAACATATGGCTCACAACTTTAGACGAACAGTTGGTAGCAGTTAGGTTTTTAAAGTAAAATACAGAACGTAGGTACGTTTGAACAGTTTATTTCGGTTGTTCCAATGTGATACATGTACCTTTGTGAACTTATCATTTCTGAGAACGCATGCTGTTACAGCGTGATTACCTGTAAATACCACAGTAATGCAATAAATGCTCAAAATGATGTCCATCAACCTCAATGCATTTGGCAATACGTGTAACGACATTCCTCTCAACAGCGAGTAGTTCGCCTTCCGTAATGTTCGCACATGCATTGACAATGCGCTGACGCATGTTGTCAGGCGTTGTCGGTGGATCACGATAGCAAATATCCTTCAACTTTCCCCACAGAAAGAAATCCGGGGACGTCAGATCCGGGAACGACCAATCCAGCTGTCATGAAATATGCTATTCAATACCGCATCAACCGCACGAGAGCTAAGTGCCGGACATCCATCAAGTTGGAAGTACATCGCCATTCGGTCATGCAGTGAAACATCTTGTAGTCCGCAGCTCGTTGTCGTGCGGTAGCGTTCTCGCTTCCCACGCCCGGGTTCCCGGTTTCGATTCCCGGCGGGTCAGGGATTTTCTCTGCCTCGTGATGACTGGGTGTTATGTGATGTCCTTAGGTTAGTTAGGTTTAAGTAGTTCTAAGTTCTAGGGGACTGATGACCATAGATGTTAAGTCCCATAGTGCTCAGAGCCATTTGAACCATTTGAACCAAACATCTTGTAGTAACATCGGTAGAACATTACGTAGGAAATCATCATACATTGCACCATTTAGATTGCCCTCGATAAAATAGGGGCCAATTATCCTTCCTCCCATAACGCCGCACCATACATTAAATCGCTAAGGTCGCTGACGGTCCACTTGTCGCAGCCATCGTGGATTTTCCGTTGCCCAGTAGTGCATATTTGCCGGTTTACGTTATCGCTGTTGGTGAATGACGCTTCGTCGCTAAATAGAACGCTTGCAAAAAATCTGTCATCGTCCTGTAATTTCTCTTTTGCCCGGTGGCAGAACTGTACACGACGTTCAAAGTCGTCGCCATGCAATTCCTGGTGCATAGAAATATGGTACGGGTGCAATCGATGTTGATGTAGCATTCTCAACACCGATGTTTTTGAGATTCCCGATTCTCGCGCAATTTGTCTGCTACAGATGTGCGGATTAGCCGCTACAGCAGCTAAAACACCTACTTGGGCATCATCATTTGTTGCAGGTCGTCGTTGACGTTTCACATGTGGCTGAACACTTTCTGTTTCCTTAAATAACGTAACTATCCGGCGAAAGGTCCGGACACTTGGATGATGTCGTCCAGGATACCGAGCAGCATGCATAGCACACGCCCGTTTGTCATTTTGATCACAATAGCCATACATCAACACGATATCGACCTTTTCTGCAATTGGTAAAACGTCCATTTCAACATGGGTAATGTATCACGAAGCAAATACCGTTCGCACTGGCGGGATGTTACGTGATACCACGTACTTATACGATTGTGGCGAAAAAAGTGGTCCAACTAAAGCATTTATTTTTTTACGTACTAAACGAATATGTAATAAAAAATGGGGGTTCCTATTTCAAAAAAACGCAGTTGATATCCGTTTGACCTATGGCAGCACCATCTAACGGGCCAACCATAGTGCCATTTGGTTTCCCCCTTCAAGCTAGACAAGTTTCGTTCTTTGTAGTTTTTTCGTTTGATGCTTATTTCGTGAGATATTTGGCCCGGTCACTATCAATGGACCACCCTGTATAACATCACACTGCCCACATTCCGTCAGTCAGGCTGTCTTTGACGTTCGCGTAGACCACTTTTACTTTGCCCAGCACCGGGTCACCCTGTCATCCTACTGGTAAACACTGCCACCTGATACATTCCACATAGTAATTTGCATAGTGCCGCAACTAATCATGGTAACAGTGAAAGCTTTTTATCGTAAGTCCGACGCTTTTAAAAATTGTTAGCATCTTCTCACTACACAAGATTATTATTTTTTTTATTTTTAGATGCAGGCAAATTTTAAAACTGCCTCTGTAACCACAAGTTTCGTCTATCAGCAATTTGTCAAAAATGAATGGAGCACGTCTTCGTTACCTTTCGCTCGCCACAATATTGACAATATTGACTGCATAGTAAATTTTGACTTTTGACTTTTAATATTTTGAACATTCGTTTATTAGTTTTATTACCCACAAAATATGGTAACCTTCTTTACCTTCAGGCTGCACCTGATGATGCGACCTTAGGCTCCGAGACCAGATGTGTTTCACTAAACAAGTTTTACTAGCCGTTAGAGGAATTCTTCCTAACATCATGCATTTGTAGTAACCCTGTGTAATGCGAAATATCCCCTACCATTCGTTTTCCAACGACTCAATGAGAATATAGCTGCTACAGTAAGCCGGCCGCTGGTGGCCGAACGGTTCTACTGGCTTCAGTCTGGAACCGCGCGACCGCTACGGTCGCAGGTTCGAATCCTGCCTCGGGCATGGATGTGTGTGATGTCCTTAGGTTGGTTAGGATGACCTCAGAAGTTGAGTCCCATAGTGCTCAGAGCCATTTGAAACATTTTTTTGCTACAGTAAAACCAAAAAGGCAACAAACAATTGTTAGTATCATAATGGTTTACTTGTTGGATCATTCTGAGAATGGTATTGGCTACTTTACGTAAAAAAGTCGATATTGTAAAGATGAGTACTGCACCTCCTTACAGCTATTTAGTTCATAATGTGTGTCGATCAACATTTATAATATTTGCAAAGGCTCAAATAATTTTACAGTTATTTTCGACTGCCGATTTTAATATATTTTTCTTAAGCGATTATGGCCCATGCACGGTGTCACAACTCTATCATTTATGGATGTATGTTTACAAGTCTCTGTAAGCACCATCATCAGTGAGTTACGAGACTAACAAGGGAACCTCCCCATCGCACCCCCCTCAGATTTAGTTATAAGTTGGCACAGTGGATAGGCCTTGATAAACTGAACACAGATGAATTGAGAAAACAGGAAGAAGTTGTGTGGAACTGTGAAAAAATAAGCAAAATATACAAACTGAGTGGTTCATGGGAGACATAGGCAACATCATGGACATTGTCAACGCAGGAGCGCAGTGGTCTCGTGGTAGCGTGAGCAGCTGCAGAAGGAGAGGTCCTGGGTTCAAGTCATCCCCCGAGTGAAAATTTTACTTTCTATATTTTTGCATAGTTGTTATCTGTCCGTTCGTTCATTGACGTCTCTGTTCACTGTAATAAGTTTAGTGTCTGTGTTTTGCGACCGCATCGCAAAACCGTGTGATTAGTAGACGAAAGGGCGTGCCTCTCCAATGGGAACCGACAAGATTTGATCGCAAGGTCATAGGTCAACCGATTCCTCCACAGGAAAACATATCTGATATATTCTATACGACACTGGTGACGGCATGTGCGTCACATGACAGGAATATGTTGTCGACCCACCTAACTTGTACACTTGGCGAATGGGTAAAAAGATTCTTCTACCTTGCCCGATTTAGGTTTTCTTGTGAATGTGATAATCACTCCCAAAAAGTGATGAAAACATAAGAGTTTTTCACATAAACTGAAAATAAAAAATTAAACTTTTCACTCGCAGGAATATTTGAACCAAGGACCTTTCGTTCCGCAGCTGCTCACACTACCACGAGACCACGGCGCTCCTGCGTTTCAAGTGTCCTTGATGTTGCCTATCTTGGCATGAACTACTCAGTTTGTATATTTTGCTTATTTTTTCACAGTTCCACACAACTTCTTCCTGTTTTCTCAACTGATCTGTGTTCAGTTTTTCAAGGCCTATCCACTGTGCCAACTTATAACTAAATCTGGGGGGGGGGGGGGGGGGGGGGGGGTGCGATGGGGAGGTTCCCTTGTAAGTGCCATGCTCGCGCCATGAGTTGTCCGCTGGCGGTCAGAAGGACGGAGGGAACGGTAAGGGGAAAAGTGCCCTGCGAGCTGCTAGCGGTAAACACTGCGTGGTAAGTGGGCCACTATTGGTAGTTAAGGTTCTAGCGTGGACGCGAGGTCATGTGACTACAAATGGCTGAGACTTCTCGCGGCGCGCGGAACTGCTTCCACTCTGCTCGCAACAAGGGGTTTTATGAACACAGGGGAGTGCGGTAGTCACAGCAGCAGACCACCGTACAGATTGCGATTAACGCCGGAATTATCGGTTTGCGGTTATATCGGTTTTTTTCGCGCCCTACCGCACAAAATAACCGACTTCTGAAACAACCGTTTTTCGGTTCTTTATTCCCATTATTACCTGAACAAACGAAGAAACCGAACAGAGATTGAAAAATTTTCTCTGACTTTCAATATACATAGAATCAAAATATTACATTAAATAGGCAAATAAAAGAAAACTTAGTCGGACCACCATTTGCTACTTTTCTCGAAAAAACATAAGTGATTGAATACAACAAAAATAGCGTATTCACCTGTTGATTCTAATTTTTTGAAACTCTGCTCAAAAATCATGTTGTTACCGGGTATCATACCATTGTTTGTGAGTTACGAACGGTCAGTGCTAAAGAGCGAAAACCGAGGTTGAAGAATTTTTTTTTTTTTTAGTTTTAATTTATCCGTTTATAGGACTACAAACAGATAACGGCATACTACGTAGACACAGGCAGCAGACCAGCTGCTTTCTTTTTTTATTGTATATTAAAAATGAATTGTTGTTAAGTTTTTAATTTATTACTTTTACTCTAACTTCCTTTCTCTTTCACTATTTCATAGAAATGCCAGACATCTTTTAAAGAAAATGAAGCGTTGTACTTCACTGCCATGTCAGTAAAAATATATCGAAACTAGGGTTGGTACCATTCTGCAATACAACGTATGTCTGGCGACGATACTGCAGGAACACGCGCACCTTACACCGCAACACACGGCAACAGAGACATTTTTGTCTCAGCAATGCTGTCAGTGTTGCCAACTCAGTGATACTGAAAGGTCCCAAAACTCATTTAAAAAGTCGCCGTTTTTAATCAAAATACCTCACATTTAAAACAAATATAGAAATACATAAAACATCAAATTTCGCTCAAAATTTATTATTATATCTAAACAAAATTGATAGTGATAAACTGATACTAACAAATGTAAAGTGCTTTTTAAAACTAACGTTTACATTAAGTCCTCATTCTCACTTCCATATTCCTCCATTCTTGAAGATTACTGACTAGGTCTAGCTGCTCCATTATCAGGAGCAGACTATCTGGTGTAACTTCACATCGTACCTATCAACTTCAACACGGAGTCAGGTGGTTCATATGAATGACAACACCTTCCTATCCACTCTAGCCCACTTCTTCATGTAACAATCGAGAACAGAGTATCCATATTCATTCCACTACGCAATTCTGATTTCACAATGCTAATTTGACTGAAACCCTTCTCCCCCCTGCATTCGAATGGGGGAGACTTAACACTTTAACTGCGAGACACCATAACCTTGCAAGGAATTCATTCCTCTGGAATCTTTATAAGCACCTATTTCAACCCAAAAATCCACGGTATTACTAGTATTGCGCCATTTTATGATACTCATATTCCGCCACTGACTAATGATGAATTCGATTACGTCGGGCTTAGTATAACCAAATATTTCAGCTAATTCAGTAAACGGTACTTTAAGAGACTTGAGAACCTCGTTTGCTGAGAATGTGTTAATTTTTTTGATAATTTGAATGTTACTACGGAGCTAATCTCTTAGTTCTTGAGTGAGTTTCATTATGAAATCTATGAACCATTTGCGAAAGAGATTTTCAGCTTCACGACTGAGTTTAATATCTCGAATCATCATCATCAATGTGACGCCGACTGAAATAAGTCTTGCACTTGGTGGCCGCACCCGACTGGGACATCCCGGCTAACAATGCCGCACAATCATTTCATTTCATTTCACTTTCTCAAATTCATACCTCATACATGGTTTAGAATTTACATACGAATCAGTATCACTTGTCAGGATATCCACTTTCGCCGCAGGTATTACAATTCTCCTTACTGCTTACTGATTGGATGAGATTTGTCAAATACTGAAGTAATTTTGTAGGATCAACGTTCTCAATTTCATAAGCCTTGGTTGTCTATTGCAGTTCCTGCTCTATTTGTTTTAAATAACACAAATATAGCTTATTCACAGGATCGCAGTACATGTTGTACAGCATTTCTGCTATGTAGCCGTTTCCTTTACGTCTGACAATCTGAAAGTGAAGTTTCATTTCTGCCCACTATGGTCATATTCATGTAACTTTTTTTTTTCACTGAAACACTGAAATAGCATATACAAATGCAGAGTAATTTTGTAACGGATATATCTGTTGATTCATCTAAAATTAAGCTGAATCCATTTTCACCATTATCTTGAAACAACATTTCGGAAAAGGGTGGAGCTAACACGTTTACGACAATTTCTCTGCACTTGTAATAGTACTACGTAACTGGAGTTCTCTCTCACATTTGCCATCTGAAAATCGTTGTTTACATGGTTCTGACAAGTGATCATACCAAAAAAATGAAATGTGTTCAGCAATGAACATGCAGATTCCTGCTTCCGATAATTTATTGGCATTTGTTTCAGTCTCGCTTTAAACCGGAAGCTTGTGTTGTCGACAATTTTCGAAAGGATCAGAAAATTTTCTGTGCGTTTTAATGTCTGTTAACTTCGCATTAATTTTGCACTTGCAGTAAATTCAGTAGGTTCTAGTAGTGTCATTTTCAACAGAACGTAATAACACATCAAATTGAGGACAGGACACTCAAAATGGCTCTAATGGCTCGTAGCACTATGGGACTTAACTTCTGAGGTCATCAGTCCCCTAGAACTTAGAACTACTTAAACCTAACTAACCTAAGGACATCACACACATCTATGCCCGAGGCAGGATTCGAACCTGCGGCCGTAGCGGTCGCGCGGTTCCAGACTGTAGCGCCTAGAACCGCTCGGCCATCAAGGCCGGGCAGGACACTCAAACCTATCTGTAGTGTTATTCGTACTTAGGGTTAGGTCCTATCGCGAAACACCAATGAAAAGCCCAGTTTTGCACACGAACACACTTGGAATCAAACACTAAAGTGAATGTAACTCAACTCAAGGTTACAAACGAACTGTGTAACAGTACACTGCTGTGAGACTCGTCGTTGTCGCTTGTTTACTTGTTTTGATTTTTAGATTAGAACGAGAGAGTTCACAGCGCAAGGGCATTGCTTCATAGGTGGTGCTGTACAGAAAGGAATCATGCTCATTTACTCAGCAAAGCTCTTACTGATTATTATTGGTATGTAAGATGAGTGCTGGAGTCAGGAATACGCTGAAGTAAGGCTTACGCACCTTTTGCAATGGAAAACGAGTTGTTTCTTTCTGCTCACACACTAAAGAACTTACAATCGCGAGAGAGGTATTTTGTGTACATATTTTCTCCAGATACCTCTCTACATTATTGCAAAAGTATTATAGAAGTACCGAACATAGAGCATAATTTGGGACTTAAGTTCGCGAAAAATCTTCATATTTTCCATAATATAACCAAACAGACCCCAAAAATGCCTCCAGTTCCAAACATGAATTTTAGTCGCTGTTGTGCTTGTCAAGTACCCCAAATTTAGTGACTTTCCACCCAAACTGGCAACACTGAATGCTGTCCCAATTCTTATGTCATGTCTTTGTTGCTCATTCCTGTCGGCAATGTTATCAAAATAGCACTGATCGCTTTTCCAATTTTCTACAATTTCGTAATATTTCAAACCACTGCAGATTTTAGGAGCGAAAATTACCCCTTTTATCGAAAAAAAGTTTATTTGAAAACGACAAATTTTAGCATTGCTGCTATGGCTAATTGACGCTTCGTTTTTTATTCGGTTATTAGTAAAAAATAAAAACACCTGTTGCAACCGAAACCAAAGAAATACCGAAAAATTCCAGTTATGCAGAACTGAAGTACCGGTATCAGTTTTAATCGGTAAGTTTTTCCCATCCCTAAGCAGATGTGTTTGGATTTGTGTACTCGTGCGGAATTGTTCTTGAAGTTATGTGAATGATGATTGCTTTTGTGAGTGAACAAGACGTGAAAATTCGCGGTGCAACACTGAAACGGAACTTACTGCTTAGAAATGTGTAACTTGTTAGTTTATAATGGAAGGCAATTATTTAAACAATAAATTGGATTGTTTGTCTTAAATTCTGATCCTGTAAAAGCACTTATCTTCACAGTCCAAATATCCTCTGTTTACGAAAAATACCGATCTGGAAAAATGGAGAAATTAAGAGGGCACCAGCACTTTTCATCAATCTTTCCGCATTTTGTTTAACATGGTTCAAATGGCTCTGAGCACTATGGGACTTAACTTCTGAGGTCATCATTCCCCTAGAACTTAGAACTACTTAAACCTAACTAACCTAAGGACATAAGACACATCCATGCCCGAGGCAGGATTCGAACCTGCGACCGTAGCGGTCTCGCAGTTCCAGACTGTAGCGCCTAGAACCGCTCGGCCACTCCGTCCGGCCCGCATTTTGTGTTACTTTGTTTTTCTAGTTGTGATGATCAGAGGTATGGTTCACATATGTCCGTGTTTATCCGGATTTCTGTCTTAGTTTTGAGGGCGTCCTTGGGATGTTTCTATGCAACAGTCCAAGCCAAACCCGATCTTTTTTGTGTGTCTGGAGAAATTCGATTGATTGGAAATAAATGGATTTTAATAAACCTTAGTTAAAATACACTAAATAAGGAGTGTGGCGTTGGTAGTTTCGGCGATTTTATATTAAAAAACCAGCGGAAAGTATGCTTAAACTCTTGTATGGACGCATTTACTTCTTTACTGAAAACAACGAGAAGCCGTCGACAATCAACGATCACACCCAGTCCGGCCCGCCATCGGCCAACGCATCGTCGACAGACTGTAGGTGCCCTGGTCAATAATCCGATTTGTCGCAAATGTCAGGGGTTTTGGAAGTATTCGCCCGGAGTCAACAATTTAAGTGACGACAGACCTAATCACAGAGAACCACTACTATAAAATGTGTCCTGCCTACTCGTCGAGTGTGGGGTGCCTAGAAATCCTGCTTTCTCGGATCACTGGACAACAATTCGAGCAAATCGTATTAATGAATTTTGTTGGCAGAAAATGAGTGGCAATAATTCTTCTGTAGTGGTCAATCCAAGGATTGGTTTGCAACAGCTACAATGGCAGCTTGTCTCCATTCTGTGCGTCTTTCAGCTTCTCTCTTCATTTCTTTATAGGTGTTACATCCCGCATCTTTCACGATTTGATCCATGTACCTCAGTCGTGGCCTTCCTCTTGGTCTTTTTCCCTCGACATATCCCTCTATGATTGTGTTCAGGAGTCCTTTATGTCTTAATAGATGGCCTGTAAATTGCACTCTTCTTTTAACAATGAAACTCCAGAAGCTTCTCTTCTCACCTGCTCTTTCCAGAACCACTTCGTTTGTGACCTTGTCGATCCATTTTATTTTGAGCATGCGTCTATAGCACCACATTTCAAAAGAATTTAGCTTCTGCTGTTCCTCTGTCCCCAGAGTCCATGTTTCACACCCACAGCATGTCACACTCCACACACATGATTTCAAAAATCTTTTCCTGGTTTCAAGGCTGATGCTCTTACATGTTAATATGTTTTTCTTCTTGTTAAAAGCAGCCTTTGCTTGAGCTATTCTACTTCTCACTTCTGCCTTGCTCCTTCCATCCCTGGTAATATTACTGCCCAGATAAGAAAAATTTATCAACTTGTTCAAGCAGTTCATTGCCTACATGAACTTGGACTTTCACTTGATCTTCTTTGTCGCATGCCATTACTTTTGTTTTTGCTTTATTAATTCTCATATTATACTCTTCACCCATAACTTTATCCATTCTATTCAGTAGGACTACAAGATCTTCTTCACTTTCAGCCAGGACAGCTATATCATCGGCATATCTTATCATATCTATTCGTTGGCCATGAATTACTACACCTGTCTGTGAATTTTCCCTTACTTTTTTCAGCGCCTCTTCAATGTATACGTTAAAGATAACAGGGGATAGTGCGCAACCTTGCCGGACACCTTTCCGTATCTGCACCTCTTCTTGTGTTGTCCATCCACGGATTACTGTTGTCTCGTTTTTGTACAGGTTCCATATCATTTTTCTATCTTTATGGTCTATTCCTACTTTTTTGAGTACCTCAAACATCTTATCCCATTTAACATTATCAAAGGCTTTCTCTACATCTACGAAAGCTATGTATGTTTTCAGGTTCTTATCTAGTCGTTTCTCTACTATTAGTTTTAGAGCAAATATTGCTTCTCTGGTTCCTCTATCTTTCCGGAATCCAAACTGGTCTTCGGAGAGTGTAGCTTCGACTTTTTGTTCTATGCGTTTTAGGATAATTGAGGTTAATATTTTAGAGGCGTGAGTAACTAGGCTGAGTGTCCTATGATTTTCACATCTTGTAGCATTTGCCTTCTTTGGAATGGGGACCATAATGTTTTTCTCAAAGTCTGTAGGAATTTTACCCTGCTCGTACATGTTGAAAACAAGATTATACAACTCCTGATTCAGTTTTTCTTCTCTAGATTTCAGAAGTTCGGCTGGGATATTGTCTATACCAGGCGATTTGTTGTTTTTAAATTTCTTCAGAGCTAGTTCAAACTCTACCTTTAATATAGGTTCACCTATGTTGTGTGCATCTACTTCTGTTTCTTCTTCCATGATGTTTTCAGACAGGTCTGGTCCGCTGTACAGTTTTCCTATATATTGTTTCCATCTTCTTGCAACTTCATCATCGTCATCCAACATATTGCCATTTTCATCCATCACAGCCCTACATTTGTTTCTTCTGTCTCCAAAGCAATGTCTCACACATTTATAGGCCTTGTCGATATTTCCCTTGCTCATGTTGTCCTCAACTGAAATACAGAGATCATCAAGGTATTTTTCTCTTGCTTGTTTTGCCTCTCTATTGATTCTGTTTTTCAGACTCTTGTATTTCTCTTGGTCTTCCTTCTTCACAGAATTTTTTAATTTCCTTCTTTCTTCCATCGTATTTAGTAGGTCATTAGTGATCCATTCCGTCCTCTTCTCTGTCCTTTCTTTTCCTATTACTTCTTCTGCTGCTTTTAAAATACCAGTTTTTATTTTTTCCCAGCTGCTTTGGATGTCATTGCAGCCCTGTGTATTTGTTTTCTTCTCTGTTTCTAGTTGATAGTGCTTCAGTGTATTTTCGTTTTTCATGTTTGTCAAATCCCATTTACATGTACTTCTTCTTTTAATGTTCTTGAATTTTAGTTCAGTCGTCATCATAACGAGTATGTGGTCACTTTCCACATCACAGCCTGGATATGATCTGCTGTCCTTAACTTGGTTTGTAAATCTTTGCTTCACTAATATGAAGTCAATTTGGTATCTGTTAATGTCACCAGGCATGTTCCAAGTATATCTTCTTCTTGCATGATGATTAAAGAAGGTATTTGTAGTGCAAAGTTTATTTCTTTGGCAGAATTCTACAAGTTTATCCCCTCTTTCATTTCTTAATCCTAATCCAAAATTCCCTGCCACATCCTCTTCTTTAACTTCCCCAACAACGGCATTCATATCTCCCATGATGACAAAGTTTTCAGCTCCTTTAATTCTGCCAATTACTTCTTCAAGGTGGTCATACATCATGTCGATTTCATCATCCTCGTGCGTCGTAGTTGGCATGTATCCTTGGATTATGATTGTGTCTCTTGGTTTAGTTTCCAATCGGACATAAATTATCCTCTCACTATGTTGAACAAATCCTTTTACCCTTAACCCCATCTCTTTATTGAGGATAATTCCCACTCCTGCAATCCCGGGACTGTCTTGTGCTGTTCCAGTGTGTATGATTCTGTAATCCCCTGACCAAAAGTCGCCAGCGTTTGGCCATCTCATTTCTGAGACTCCCAGTACATCAGTATCCATTCTTTTCATTTCCATTTTCAAGTTTTCCAGTTTACCACATTTAAGAAGTGAGTTGACGTTCCATGTTGCTATCCTTCTTACATTAATGCTTTTGGATTTTGGTATCTCTTTAGTTGTCCCCACCCGGAGATCTGAATGGGGGACTATTTTACCTCCGGAGAATTTAACCAAAGAGCTTTCCATCATAAGCTGTTGATACTTGGGATACCCGCCCGGGTCTTTAATGGAGTGGTTTCCCGTTGCCTTCTCCATTCTATGCCGTTGGCCACCTTGTGGCTCCTCCGCCTTTAGGAGCAGTTTCCCACCCCAAGGGCAAGAGAGTGCCCTTCCTTCTAGCCGTTTATCCGCCCTCCTAGAAGGCCGTTGGCACTTGATATAAGGTAATCTCCTTATCCCGGGAGATATTCGGCTCAGTAAAAGTATAGGTTGAAAATGGAAGACCCCTAGCCCTCGAAACCTAATAGCGTCAGTGTCGGAAAAGAACAAGAGTTGGCCGAGGGTGGTCAAATAGGAAACATAAAAGTGAGGAGCCTGGCATAAGTAAGTGGAAGCAATGCCAGTACTAAGCTCGGGACCCCGTGGTACTCACTAGGTGTGAGTCCCTGAAGTATGGCAATACTTAACTATGAGAAATTTATAATGATGCGTCGCAAGCAGAGGGCGACATGCAACATAAGCAATCTCTGCAGTATATACAATTCCTAATATAAGAGGAGTAGTACAGTCGCTGCTATACAAGTGCCTGTTCTTCTTGCCACTCTCGAAGTCGGCGAACTGGCTAGTCTTCAAACAGGCCACGGCCGGCGGCGCGACGCTTATGTCCTCTTAGAGCAATTGGCTAACGTCTTCTTCACAGCCGGCCGCAGTGGCCGAGCGGTTCTAGGCGTTTCAGTCTGGATCCGCGCGACCGCTATGGTCGCAGGTCCGAATCCTGCCTCGGGCATGGATGTGAGTGATGCCCTTAGGTTAGTCAGGTTTAAGTAGTTCTAAGTTCTAGGGGACTGATGAAAAAATGGTTCAAATGGCTCTGAGCACTATGGGACTTAACATCCCAGGTCATCAGTCCCCTAGAACATAGAACTACTTAAACCTAACTAACCTAAGGACATCATACACATCCATGCCCGAGGCAGGATTCGAACCTGCGACCGTAGCGGTCGCGTGGTTCCAGATTGAAGCGCCTGGAGGGACTGATGACCTCAGATGTTAAGTCCCATAGTGCTCAGAGCCAATTGAACCAATCTTCTTCACAGCCCCCTCTGCTGTAATGTTTCCGAGCGACGTGCCGACGCTTGACTTTACGCCTAACACACAATATATTGGAATCCATGTACAAATTTTCAGAATGACAACTGAAGTCCGCGTCATGAAGGAAGGCGGTCCAATTTTTAGCCGTTCTGCGCGTCCCCCTCCATTAACCACAGGTTGTTTCTGGGGGTTAGCCGCGAGTTACATCTAGATTATTTACCCCATTTATAACTTTTCCAAACATGAATTAGAAAGCACGACTCCTACAGTTGACAATTGAAGATAAGAACGCACTGTAGAAGCATGCGGTGTCGGCAGAAGAACTGTAGGCAGAAATTTAAAAGAAAGTTTCGGAGCTGTAGAAACCTTAGGAAAAATTAGTTTCACGTCTTCTGGAAAGCATCGAAATCGCAAGTAACCTGTAGCGCAAAACAATTTATGACAACGATGTCTTAAAGCGCTCCATGTGAATGGCGAATACCCACCATCACAATAACATGTTACAATTATGCATGAGAAAATTGGCTTCAAAGATAGCGCTTATTTAATGTACCGGATTTCAAATATGTTAATAGCTTTTGGTTGAAAGAAGTGACACTGGCGCAGCACAAACCACAACTCACATAAAGATGCGTGATACAAGAGAAGGAGGCAGTTCAACATGAAACACGTGTGAATCAGACTTATTCCAGGAACACCTGCTGTAAAAAGAGTCATGGTACTGGCGAATTAAAAGTTCCCATAGGAATAGGTTCTCGGATAATTATTCTGCATGCTGGCTCTTTTCTGGTTTTGTTTCCGAAACTAATGTTGTGTTTAGGTGTAAAAAAAAACGCCAGTGACTACCATTCAGAAGCGAATGCAGTCGGTTTCATGAAGTGGTTCACTAAACAGTTCTTGCCATACCATACTTCGAAGTACCATGCCACTTATCATTCAGCTGTTACAGAGGAAACACCATGCACAAACACCAGGAAAGTTAATGTTATATCCTGGCTTAAAAATAAAAATATTCCGCACAATATAAACCAGACTCGTGCCGATCTCCTGGTAGCTCTTTAATATATACGAGACTCGCGACAGAAGTGGAGATGAATATAAGCCTTGAACCTATCATCGTGAATTTACAGTCAGATGGTTCGGACGCAGACCCAGAGTGCAGTGACAATGATATTACGATGCAGACTTTGAAACGAAGGAAAATAATAATATTTCTTCGTTTTAAAGACTCACAGCTTAACTGTGTGTCTGTCGACGTATCAATTACATACATAGTATATGAGAATTTCCTAGCTTTTATTAATTAGGAATTTGGATCCTATGAAGTATGCAAACTATAATTTTCAATATACTGTGCAAGGAGAAGTTAGCTTCTCCCAGCGTGTTGTATGCTCCAATAACTAGTGAGAGTGCGGCTGAGTAAATTCGTCAACATCTCTTCCATTTCCACAGGTAAACCAATGTCATTTTCAAGGCACGAAATAGAGAATCCCTCAAAATGACAGAGACCTGTCGAGATATCAGTGGTTTTCGAACGTTATCGGTCAGTATTCCCTCGAGTTATTCGCAGAAGATGGTTAATTGTTTGCTTGTTGAACGGCTTATAGATGCGGTCCCTCACTGTAATGTCAAACGAGTTTAGTTTACACTCACAATGCCCGTTGACAGCGAAAAATATAACAATATACTGACCATTTTTACGATAGTCTTTTTACATTAGTCTTTTCTATCAGTGATTCGTTTTTACTAGTCAAACACATTCACATACTCTCATTATACTTTTTTTTTTAATTCTCTGGCCTAGAAGCACTCTCAAGCAAACAAATGATCCCAGTTTGCGTTTGAATTCTGTTGTTTATTACATTTTTACTTATAATACATCCAAATCGCAATAAATGACAATTATTGCAAGCTATTTCAATGTCCTTGTCGTTAGACAACTGTTATTTTGAGAAAAATTGTACTTGACGTCTTCACAAGCTGTGTCAGCTGTTCTCGTCTTCTGGCGTCACGCGGACTAAAGCTGTGGAGCGTTGAACGCAACGTCGACAAGACGTGAAGTAAGATTTTTCTCACGATGACTTGTCAAAATAGGTGTTAAAATTTTTTATTCCCCTCACAGATCCGAAAGTACAATACAATGTACCGTAGGCACATGAACCTGATTGCTGACCGCAGTAACACATTTCAGCAACATGGACTTTGCCCGCTCTCAGCTGCCACGCATCCGCACACCTCATTCTCTTCGCGCTTCCCTACCTCTCCGCCACTATGCGCAGAAGCGCCTTCCTGCGTGACGTCGGCTACAGCGCGGATGCGAATAGCTGATTAGCTCTCGCATGATGTCTGGGATCTTTATACACCTCAAGGCTCGTTTACTTACAAAGAAACAGTTTTAATATGGATATAGACTTCTTGTCATCCAGATATGCTTTTTATGGACTTTTTATCATACTTGGGTAAAATATTTATCATTATATCGTGGTTCATAGTACAATAACTTGAAATTTTTGAAATTTGGTCAGAAAATACCTCAGACACACAATTAGTGTTGCCATGTCTAGTAAATTAATTTTTGGGATAGAGGATTACAAAAATTGGGACATTTTTCTTCAAATCAGGACAATTGAAATAAAAATACTTTTTATACATCAGTATTGATTTTAGGCACTTGCCAGTAACAATTAAGTTATGGTAGTAAAATTGGCAGTACCTATTTAGTAATGACCATTGACATACTTTTTTCAGCACAACAGTTGCTAACTATTAAATTGCTATAACTAACTGGCTGAGTGGTTCTAGGTGCTTCAGTCCGGAACCGCACGCTGCTACGATCGCAGGTTAGAATCCTGCCTCGGGCATGGATGTGTGTGATGTCCTTAGGTTAGTTAGGTTTAAGTAGTTCTAAGTATAGGGGATTGATGACCTCAGATGTTAAGTCCCATAGTGCAGAGAGCCATTTCAACCATTTTGCTATAACTAATTCTAAATAGTTTTACGAAAGTACAAGTAGTTTACTTTCAAGTAAAGAATGAGTTATCAAATGTAACAAAGTCATCAAAACTATTCTGTATTCCTTGTATGTTTTTCATGATATCACATCAAATCACAACATTTCTAAATGTATTCATAAATTAAGCAATTTGAATGATTGTGATATAATCTGTTATATATATTATTACATTTGTCTTATTAAAACCTGAAATATATAGTTATGAAATAATTATTTTTAGTAAAATTTTATTTTGAATTAGATTTTACAGCTTTAAGCACCGATTTACTTTTTGTAACACAATCATAAAATTCTAAGCATGACATTTTAAAGTTTGTTTTTACTTGTATCTCAGCTTTTACATGTTCAAGAGATAATCGATTTCGTTTCTCAGACCGAACTATATCTAACTGAGAAAAAAATTCTCTCTGTTGCAGCATTTGACAGATGGGGTGCCAGGGAAGAAGAAACTTTCTGCAAATTAGGAAATTATCGTTTTCGAGTAAAGCACGCCATTTTTGTTATGCTGCTAAGATTTTCTACTGTGGTATAGTATGCAGTACTTCTTTGACTTACATAATTCCTCATAGAAACCGTCCATTTGGAAAAGTGTATCAATAGTAAGTTTTTCAATAATATTAACAGTTGATAATTAAATTAAAGGGTCATCGTGTAGAAAAAGAGGGTAAAACAATTATAATTTATTGTCTTTAACCTCGTACCATGTTTCTATATACAGGGTGTTTCAAAAATGACCGGTATATTTGAAACGGCAATAAAAACTAAACGAGCAGCGATAGAAATACACCGTTTGTTGCAATATGCTTGGGACAACAGTACATTTTCAGGCAGACAAACTTTCGAAATTACAGTAGTTACAATTTTCAACAACAGATGGCGCTGCGGTCTGGGAAACTCTATAGTACGATATTTTCCACATATCCACCATGCGCAGCAATAATATGGCGTAGTCTCTGAATGAAATTACCCGAAACCTTTGACAACGTGTCTGGCGGAATGGCTTCACATGCAGATGAGATGTACTGCTTCAGCTGTTCAATTGTTCCTGGATTCTGGCGGTACACCTGGTCTTTCAAGTGTCCCCACAGAAAGAAGTCACAGGGGTTCATGTCTGGCGAATAGGGAGGCCAATCCACGCCGCCTCCTGTATGTTTCGGATAGCCCAAAACAATCACACGATCATCGAAATATTCATTCAGGAAATTAAAGACGTCGGCCGTGCGATGTGGCCGGGTACCATCTTGCATAAACCACGAGGTGTTCGCAGTGTCGTCTAAGGCAGTTTGTACCGCCACAAATTCACGAAGAATGTCCAGATAGCGTGATCCAGTAATCGTTTCGGATATGAAAAATGGGCCAATGATTCCTTTGGAAGAAATGGCGGCCCAGACCAGTACTTTTTGAGGACGCAGGGACGATGGGACTGCAACATGGGGCTTTTCGGTTCCCCATATGCGCCAGTTCTGTTTATTGACGAAGCCGTCCAGGTAAAAATAAGCTTCGTCAGTAAACCAAATGCTGCCCACATGCATATCGCCGTCATCAATCCTGTGCACTATATCGTTAGCGAGTGTCTCTCGTGCAGCAATGGTAGCGGCGCTGAGGGGTTGCCGCGTTTGAATTTTGTATGGATAGAGGTGTAAACTCTGGCGCATGAGACGATACGTGGACGTTGGCGCCATTTGGACCGCAGCTGCAACACGGCGAACGGAAACCCGAGGCCGCTGTTGGATCACCTGCTGCACTAGCTGCGCGTTGCCCTCTGTGGTTGCTGTACGCGGTCGCCCTACCTTTCCAGCACGTTCATCCGTCACGTTCCCAGTCCGTTGAAATTTTTCAAACAGATCCTTTATTGTATCGCTTTTCGGTTCTTTGGTTACATTAAACCTCCATTGAAAACTTCGTCTTGTTGCAACAACACTGTGTTCTAGGCGGTGGAATTCCAACACCAGAAAAATTCTCTGTTCTTAGGAATAAACCATGTTGTCTACAGCACACTTGCACGTTGTGAACAGCACACGCTTACAGCAGAAAGACGACGTACAGAATGGCGCACCCACAGACTGCGTTGTCTTCTATATCTTTCACATCACTTGCAGCGCCATCTGTTGTTGAAAATTGTAACTACTGTAATTTCGAAAGTTTCTCTGCCCGAAAATGTACTGTTGTCCCAAGCATATTGCAACAAACGGTGTATTTCTATCGCTGCTCGTTTAGTTTTTATTGCCGTTTCAAATATACCGGTCATTTTTGAAACACCTTGTACTTAAGAACATTTTTATACCATGAACAGCAAGCTGTTTTTATTACTGAAACAGTTTCAATAGGTAACATTTTTATTAAACTGCTGCAAGTGAAACCCAAAAATTCGTCGTCAGTCCTTTTGCATTAATGTGCTAATAACTCCAATTATTATATCATAGCCTTCATAACACAGCAGTGTTTCATTTTCAATGCTCAGTACAGCATCTTGTAGGAATTTCAGTGCATTTTAGAAGAAAGCGAAGTAAGCTTCTGTCTGATCACTATTAAAGCAGTTCCAGAGTACAAAAGAACTCTCGTCTTCGCCCAGAGAGTTTAAGTATTTCTTCAGTATTTCGTGAGATTTCAAACACGCTCATTAGCGGGAAGGAGTGCTAGCCACCGCGTTTTTCAAGTCGCAGGACCAAAGAAAATTCAGATTCAGTCAAACCTCCATGTAACGGTTACCAACACAACGATAAACCCAAGTGCAGCGATTATTTTACATGGCCCCAGCTGATTTCCTACATGTACTTTGTTAGTTACCTCTCACTACAACGGTGAAGTAAATTTAGCAACACCATATTATAACGAAGACAAAATTTTCGAGGAATTTACTATTTCCTACTTCTAAGAAGCTCATTATAGCGATAGGTATTGTTTATTTAGCTACGAGACTTTCGGCGCTTATTTCTAGAAGCTTCGCTACATACCACAGTACTGCATTCATTCTAGCGGTAAAGAGAATAGCGTACAGCTGCGGGCGAGCTGTGCCGAGCGGCAAACGCCAAAGAGCTTCTTTGTTTGAACGAGTGTTTAGTCTATCCATTGCTGAGATTCAGTAGCAGACAGAATTTTTTTGTTGGGCTCATACGCAGCACAGCTCCGTGATTTTTGCAATCTGTGAATGTTTTTAGTTGATGTAAACGCTTTGGACTTCGCTAAGTTTGGACAGTGGCTGTAACTCGGAAACAAATAAGGTTGAAGACAAAAATGAAGGTTTTCGAAGACATTGATAACGAAATGAAACAAGTAAACGTGGCGAGGAAGTATGTACTTGCACAATCAACGTTAGCTACATTCCTTAAAAAACGAAAAGAAATTGAAGGAAGTTTTGTAGGTGGCAAATTTAACCTTTCAAGAAAAAGAATGAAGACGGCTGCTGCTGACGATGTGGACAGTGCTGCACTGCGGTGCTTTAATGTGATGCGTGTGCAGAATGTACCAATTAATCGTCCGTTGATATGTCAAACGATTTCGCTAAATTGCTTGCCTATTCTAATTTTAAGGCAAGTAACGGATGGTTGCAAAGATTGAAGGACAGGCTCCTTTAGCTGATGCAGAATTTTGGAGGAAAAACACCGTGTGGAAAAACACCGTATGTAAACTGCTAGAAAAATACAGTCACAGTCCTGAAAACTTGCTCAACGCAGATGAGACAGGATTGTTTTATCAGCCGCCAGAGAAGACGATGGCCTTTACAGGAGAAAAGTGTAACGAAGGGAAGCAGTCTAAAGTACGCCTAAGTGTTCTCTGCAGCAACGCGTCAGGGACACTTAAATTCACACGAGTGGTGATCGGACGATCAGGAAACCCACGGTGCTTCAAAAATGTGATCAGGAAACCACGGTGCTTCAAAAACGTAAGACGCTTACCAGGTTTTAAGAGGGTACACACATTTCATTTTACCTTCCTTTAATTTATAAGTTAATTCAGTACAGTATAGCTTCAGCTGTATGTTTTGCTACAGTCATATTGTAAATGTGATTTCTGTTTTGTCAGTCAGTAACAAGGCAAATCGAAAAGCATGAATGACGTCCACTCTTTTTAGTGAGTGGCTGCTTTCGCTTGATAAATAGATGTCAATGAAGAATAAGAAAACTGCATTGCTGGTGGATAATTGTAGTGTGTGTAACAACACTCCAGAGTTAAAGAACGTTGAACTATGCTACTTCTCCCCGAACTGTACTTCGGTTCTTCAGCCAGTAGATATGGGGATAATTAAGAATTTTAAGAGAAAATACCGTTCACATTTAGTTTAACACGTGATCGCGAACATTGAAAGAAAGGTGAGCAATCCCTACAGTTTCAATGTGATGCAGGCTTGTGACATGACTGCTATTTCCTGGAACAGTGTACAGCCGAATGTGAGTGTGAACTGCTGGAAAAATGCACGAATTTCCGAAAGTGAAGATGTTGGTGAGAATGTTCTGGTGGATGAAACAATGCACGATGATATTCAAAGTGATCTGGAGATTTATTCAACGTTTACTGGTAAAACCATACAAGTTTCAGTAGTTGAATACTTGTCAGTGGATGATGAGGCATTGGTGTTTGAATCATATACCGGCAAGTCTATCATCGAGGAGTTAAAGCGTAACTCACTTGTTGAAGATTCTGCTGATAACAGTGATAAGTGCGAATTCCCGTCCTCTGATGGAGCTAATAGCTTAGTTTGAAACCATTCACCAAGTAGCATCTGCAATCCCCAGTGCTTCAGCGCAGCAATTAATTGCATTAAAGGAGATAAAGACAATATTCACAAGAGAATATGTAAGAAAAAAGAAACAAAGGAAAATAAGTGGATTTTTCTATACACAAAAGTAAGATATTCTACAGGTACAGTATTAATAAATGAAGAGGGCAAAACGTGTTTCATTATTTATCTTTTAATGTTATTTTCCATCAGGAAAGTACTACAATAAAGTACTTCTCAGCCATGAAAACATGGCTCCTTGCTCCGAGTCACGTTAACAAAACCTCATTATAACAATAACCCTGGTACAACAATCTAATTTTGATGGTACCATGAAATTCGTTATATCGAGGTTTGACTGTATTTCATAGAGGCTTTTTAAAACTTTTTCTCTTTTTGCGTCGTATGAAAAATGATTAAGAATAAAGTTCTCTAACAACAAATTTACTTAAACTCAAAGAAAATTTTATACTGCTGTTTAAAATATGTGCTGGACTTCTCACTGGAATAATGTTTTTCATACAGCATCTGAAAAACGGTTTTGTGGCAGCCGAAATTAACATCCGCGTCGTCTGCACGAAAACTGGTCAGAAATTTGATGTCAGTGTCGTGTTCCCTGAGATGTGCTATTAAATTTGCACAAATGGCTGATTCAGTTTCATTTGAGTCTTCTCAAAAGTCAAATACGCATATTTTTACGTTTGGCTTTGAGCTATAAAATCTTAACCAGCAATGGAAACAGTTTTGTTGAACTGTGACTATAATCATCTGTAGCAGCGCTAGAAGATGTGCCTAAGAAGGCCTGCTGTCGTTTCTTGAATAGACGCTGGACCTAAAACATTATGTGCTATTGCGCTCGCCTTTGTTCTTTCAAGTTTAAGTTTTTCTGAAATTATTGAATCGTTATACAAGACTATCAAGCTTAGCTTCACAGTCCATAGAATTGTGTGACAGAGTGTGCTTAACGCAATGGTATTAGGTTTTAGTTGCTACGATGGCTATAAGTTTTTCTTCTTGAGTGCTTGTCTGAGCAGTATTCAGAAATGCTTTTTGAATATTTCGTCATATTTGCACTTCTTTCTTTCTTCGTAAGGGCAGTGAGTAAATGCGAAGAAGAATAAATGGTATTCAGAAAACACTGCGGCCACTGAAGGAATGTAACATGTGAAACAGCACATATTCTACAAACGTCTTCGACCACAATTACAGACAAGAGCACGTGTCTGACTTTTTATCGCCAGTCATATACAGAGTGTAATAGTAACACATACCAATAATCGTGCAGATGACAGTAACATTCTACAGCCCAATCTTGAACGCTGGGTTGAACGTGCCTCCCCAGTACTGCAGGAATTTTTTGGCCTACTAATAAACAGCTGGCCTACACAAGGCACGTCGGAACATTCGAATGAATTTTAGTCCGATGAGTATGGCTTACCTAGTTTTCGAGCCACAATGAGCTTTTCAAGATTAATTAATTACGGTATTGTTACATAGAGTAGGGTATATTAATATTTTGTGTTAAAATAAGTTTTAGAAATAAACAAACTGAGCAACATGTTTTCATATTTCAAACATTGTTAGTACATAATTACAACTTATAAGTAGCTTAATTGCAGCAAGCAACTATGGAGTTGTAATCTCTCAATAAATCATTATCATTTTTATGGAAATATTTTGCATTTTATCGCCATAAAGTTGCTAGAAACACTTTCGGTTCAAGGAAGACCCCAAACATATGATTTTCCAGAGCTGATACCATGCGGGATTAGTTTGTAGTAGCGATGAAATTCCCATTTCTGAAAGGAACAGTCTTTTTATGTTTGAATGAACTGGATCAAGTCCAATAAGACAAATATCGGCTCAGAAAGTGCAATTAGCTGGACAAAGTAAGCGCCAAAAGTGGTTTAATTGTAACTGATTATTTCCGTCTCCTACCTGCATTAGCAACGACTATGAGACGTCATTTCAGACAAAACGAGCGTGTCATCTGTAAGTATGTCGGTCATATCACAGTCATACAAAGCGATTTCCATCTGTCAAAAATTTATTGACAGATGCTTTGTTTTTCAATTTGGATTAAAGAGAGATACAGGTGAGATGGTAACAAACGTGATTTACAAAAATTATCTCAAATAATAAGTTAAAGTGTTAAACAAACCACTCGAAAGGATAATGGCCTAGATTTCTGCGACAAAGTTTGCGCAGAGAAAAAAACAGACAACTAATGGCTGTCGTAGCGTCAGTGGTTACCTTAGTTGGAAGAAATGTCCATGAAGACAGGAAACTCCTTTTGTTCAGCAAATACTTTTTGTTATTTCAAATTCTAACATACTGTAGCAAACGCACTTCGCAAATACGTGGTGTTAAATGAACATCCAGCATAGTTCAGTAACAATGTTAGAATGTTACCTATTGAACAGAAAGAGTTGTATCATAGAGTCAAAAAAAGTCTCAAAGATGACCAAAAGACGCGCTATGGGGAAGGAAAATCTTATATGATGCACTGAAGAAAACCAGAACAATTGTTTTTCATTTCGTTGCGAACGAGTTAACAGATAGAGCTTACCCATCAGTTACTCTTGGATCATGCACGGACCGAAACGAAAAGTCAGGCTGAAGCTGTGAATTCAGTTTCCAAATAGTTACACAGAAGGGAATCACATTAGAGTTGCTGCTTTCTTTTCCTAATACGATCGCGTCAAAATCAGAAACGGAGATTTGCCGATGGAATTTAGAAAAAAGTCATCCGATAGCGGCAATAGCAATAGAGCGTACGATATACCAGTTAGATCGTATACCGATTACGCAACAGAACCGGTTTCTCTCCTAGCAGCTGCTTGTCGGGTGTTGCTGCTGCAAACGGTCATAGGGCGTTTTAGTTTCTACCAATATTGGCAGTCCAAGTGCGTGGGTTTGCTGTGTGGTTATGGGACAATTTTTTTGATCATTATGACAAAGATTTGAAGAATCTCAATACTTCGTCTATAGAGACCAATACGTACTCTGATGCAAAACTTAGTTCACTAGATCCAGAAGGGTGAGTATACTGGCGCTCAGGTTGTCGCCATGTTTTCTGACTCTCAGTAAATATTTAATATAGTTCCACATCGCTGCTTAGTAAACAATGTAATTCTTCTTTCTCCTGTGTCTTTTTCCCGCATCGGTGC
The DNA here is from genome assembly GCF_021461385.2 of Schistocerca piceifrons. Taxonomy (NCBI): domain Eukaryota; kingdom Metazoa; phylum Arthropoda; class Insecta; order Orthoptera; family Acrididae; genus Schistocerca; species Schistocerca piceifrons. The sequence goes on along the minus strand of NC_060139.1, from coordinate 496,130,552 downwards.
AGGGTCGGCGTGGTTATTAACGGATGTAGCATGATTAATTTTTTGGGGTGGACGGATACCCTCCCTGCTTCCCCCCCCCCCCCCCCCCAAGGAAGGAATATGTGTACCCCAACAGTAACGTGTGTAACGTTATTCATGCGGAAGAGAGTGAAAGTTTTCTAAATGGTTGCGAATCGTGTTACTGACGTGGGACTTGAGCAACAGTACGGTATTGATCTAGTGAGATTTGAGAAACCAGCTAAAAACCACATAAAGGCTGGCTAGCACATCAACCCTCGTCGTTAAACCGCTGGACATATTCGGTCAAGTGCCTTTGTTCTTTCGCGTTCCGGAAGCGGCACTTTAACACGCACAGCTATCCGGGAGGGTCTCAGTAAACAGCATTAAACCGTACACTTGCCTATAGAATATCTGAGTTTTCGCACCAATGCCTTGGAAGGGAGAAATCTAACCAAATTAGATGTGAACAAAGACGAAGTAAAGTAATTCTGACATCGACACGCCCGATCCTTTATTTTTTTTCTTTATTGGATTTCGTTTCCCCTCCCCCATCCCCAGAGGGGGGCGGGCTGGCAGCAGCACAATACACTGCTCCGCAGCCTACAGAACAGTTGAAATACAGAATTAGGAGACATGAAAAACAAAACAAAAGCAGGCGATAAAAAGGTGACTGTTAAAAACTGAATCATGGAGAAAAAGATACGGAGAAAAATATAAAAACAAAACGGTTGGCGATGCTGATTAAAAAACACGGCGACAGTCTGATTTCTGTTCGCATGAGATAAAAAAACACAACTAGCGACCGTATGGTGACTGTTCACAACACTGACAGGGGACCCGAGCCTTGTATGCAGCCCTTATTTAGCGTATCTTGAATGAACGTCACTGTTGTATTTGTATGTGATTTGTTCATATCACAGTCCTGCCAGGTACATCACGTTCAAATAAAGGCGAATACTTTTTATGTTCACAATTTCGTATACTTTTCTTTGGGTTGGTAACACTGACAGAATATCAGTAATTGAAGATACAAGTGTACAGGAAGTTTTCAGAAGCCAGAGCCATCTGACTTTTTCCGCTGGATGGACAACAGGGGCGAACTGCGAAGTACTTTTGAGATTTCACGACAATTCAGTCCGTCTGCACGTATCACTAGTCGATCCCGTCTTTCTTCAGAGTAATCGTAGAGAAAGTTGTACAAGTGGCGGTTCCTAGCGTACATACTTGCGCAGTGAACTGCTAGCGTAAATCACTTTAGCCAAGCGGAATCAACAGACATTTGAACGTCCCCAAAAAAACTTTCGGGACAGCGGGACATTTTGGAAAGAAACAGGGCTGTATTGGGAAAAACGGGACGAATGCACATCCTGCTGTACAATGGTTTTCAGAAATTACTGCAACCAGTCGCCTTTTATGTAGATGTATTTTATTTAACCATGACCGGTTTCGAGCTGCCTAGCAACTCATCATCAGATGGTATATACATTTAGTGCTTTTTTGTACCCATTGTGTGGGTGGTTGAGTATCTGTGGCTAGACAGAAACGAGAACAAATAATCGCTACATGTGGTACAGTATCACGAAATATTTACAGCATAATTTATGTTTAACGTATAAGAGCAAATAATCACTACATGTGGTACAGTTACATGAAATATTTACAGTTTAATTTACGTTTTGAGGTGTTACTTACAGATAAATCTTTCTGCAGGTATATATATCTCTTTTAGGACGTATTTTTGAAACCATTGTGTCTTGTTTTTCACAATTTCACAAGTTAAAACTTTCACTAGATGTATATTACTTTTATGAGGCACTGTTGGAAACATATATCTTGTTTTTCGTAAACATCGCTGAACACACTTAGCCACAGATACGAATACAGGATTTACACATTATAAACAAGCCAAAGATTGCAATATAACTACAGTATCAAAGATTTCAAGTTGGTCAACTTGAAATCTTTGATACTGTAGATTTCAAGTTGGTCAACTTGAAATCTTTGATACTGTAGTTATATTGCAATCTTTGGCTTGTTTATAATGTGTAAATCCTGTATTCGTATCTGTGGCTAAGTGTGTTCAGCGATGTTTACGAAAAACAAGATATATGTTTCCAACAGTGCCTCATAAAAGTAATATACATCTAGTGAAAGTTTTAACTTGTGAAATTGTGAAAAACAAGACACAATGGTTTCAAAAATACGTCCTAAAAGAGATATATATACCTGCAGAAAGATTTATCTGTAAGTAACACCTCAAAACGTAAATTAAACTGTAAATATTTCATGTAACTGTACCACATGTAGTGATTATTTGCTCTTATACGTTAAACATAAATTATGCTGTAAATATTTCGTGATACTGTACCACATGTAGCGATTATTTGTTCTCGTTTCTGTCTAGCCACAGATACTCAACCACCCACACAATGGGTACAAAAAAGCACTAAATGTATATACCATCTGATGATGAGTTGCTAGGCAGCTCGAAACCGGTCATGGTTAAATAAAATACATCTACATAAAAGGCGACTGGTTGCAGTAATTTCTGAAAACCTTTTCACACCACAGTCGCAGTGTTCCACATCCACAATGGATAAAAGTCTTAGCCTGCTGTACAATGATCTGCAGTCTATACCTGTACCTGTATGAAGTGCACTGTGTAAGTAAATTTACCTACATGATTTGTGTGAAAACAGTCATCCAGTAACGTCTACACTTGGTGCCGGGTAGGTCGCAGCTTTCACGGAGAACTGTTCACAACACGCGGGTGCAGCGACGAGGTAGTGGTTGAAGAAGAAGGACCAGATGTGCATGATGTGAAGATCGATGTCAATGGCTAACTTCATGCTGCCGAAGTCGAAAAATATAATAATAAAGAAACAGTTTTATGGCTGGTTTGCAAAGCTCGAAGCTGTGGAAGGTGTCAGTATAATACTGCATTGGCCAGTGTAGTTATAATAACAAATTGTAGGTGTGGGGCAGGAAATAGAAAAAACAAATTGTAGGTGTGGGGCAGGAAACAGAAAAAAAGTCTTGATTATTTATTACTTGAGTAGAAATTTTGTAGCAGAAAAAAAAATAGGTGTAGGTCTCGCCTTATTGGCCGGGCTGCTACCCAGCTCCCACTCACCGGCGCTGTCCCACTACTGCCCACCACGGGGACTTTTGGCTGCTGAGTTTCCCCCCTGGCCCGGTACGCCCCTCCTTAGCCAACCTGGTGACCCAGGATTCCTCAAGGGTCACCATATTGATGGCAGGCTTAGTGCGGACGCCGGATCGATATGGGAAACTGAGCACCAGGGCTCCCGGCCTCAGACCATCCACAACACCTGGCTTCCAAGTAGCTGGATTACAGGAGCACGCCGCCGCTCCCAGCCGAAAGCTGTTGGCACGGCGCCGGTACTTCGCGTTCGCGACGCACTCTTCCACCTGTTACGTTCAGCTATTTCGTTAACATATTCAAGGACTAGAAATTATTTGAATTCTAAGACGACAGTTTCATGTCTTACAGTGACTAAAAACACAAGTTAAAGCAATTCATATCTTACCTGTGTTGTGTAAGTCTTTCGCTAACAGATGGCTCTCCCACTGAGGATCGATACGTAACGGAACATGCATTGCGCAAACTCGTCTGTTCGCTCGGCGCCTGCGCTCCACAGGTGGAGAACGCGGGGCTCCTGTTAACGGAATTAATCGTGTACGAACGTGAACAACGAAAAACTGGTTCGAGGTGCAGAGACGGTACAAGGTCCACGCACTCCGACAGTTATCATTTTCGTTAGTAATTACTAAATCAACTCGAATCATAATCATTCCGACTGTTAACTGCTACTAATATTTCAGTTTTCATAATCTGTAGCGTTCTACCCGTTAAGTAACGAGCTTCGTCACTTTAAAAAATCGCTACAACTTTCTTAACGCCTTTTGACTGATAGAATGTTTCAAGTTAGAGCAAATATTTCGGTATATAGCTAACAAAATTTCAAAGGATTTTCTGAGATAATTTATGAGTGTCTTGGTACACGAGACCTGCGATCTCCAATGGCTTGCTACAGAGTAATTATATTTTGCTTGATTTCTTAACCCCATTTATCTTCGTATCTGCACCTCATGGAAAATATCTGCCCTACAGTGTAATATTGAAAGTATCCGTTGTGTGCCTTGTTTCGAAACCAACTTATGCGATTCACTCTTTGTGTCTGATGTTGACAACAGTTATGTCCACTTTACTATTCGCCCCAAGTTTGCGTAAATATTGCTCGCTTCTGTTTTTTTTCCGGCGATGTTGTACATTAATAGTGTGACACAGAAGTACGAATATGTTTACCAATGAAGAGTTGGCCGCAATGCAATGGAAGAGCACCACAACAACGCTATGTTGAGTTGTTATCGCAGCAGTTGCGACAACATTACAGTAATTTTATAGACAAGGGTCTTGCATTACTCTGTGTTTCGTGTTGTACGCTTTGTTGGCTCCATGTTACAGGTTTTTTTCTCTGCTGATTAGGTACTTGCATAGAAACAAAGGTAATTGGAGTAAACATTGATCATATCGTAATTACAGCATTAGTCTGTAGCGACCCTCCGGAGATCACGAATTTCAGAAAATATCCCCTACCAACCTCTGAAATTTTGTCGCTGGAGTCCCGGTTCACGATGTATACACGACGTTACGCTACTGGGGGTATCGATAAATGATTTCCACTTTAAATATTTTAGCTTATATATTGTTCCTGATCCATATTAGCGACATAGGAGACGATCTGAATAGCCGTCTTAGGTTGTTTGCAGATGATGCTGTCATTTACCGTCTTGTAAAGTCATCAGATGATCAAAATGACTTGCAAAATGATTTAGATAAGATATCTGTATGGTGCGAAAAGTGGCAATTGACCCTGAATAAAGAAAAGTGTGAAGTTATTCACATGAGTACTAAAAAAAATCAGCTAAATTTTGATTACGCGATAAGTCACACATGTCCGAAGGCTGTAAATTCAGCTAAATACTTAGGGATTACAATTACATATAACCTAAATTGGAACGATTACGTAGATAAAATTGTGGGTAGAGCAAACCAAAGACTGCGATTCATTGGCAGAACACTTAGAAGGTGCAACAGGTCTACTAAAGAGACTGCTTATGTTGTGTCGGTAGCTGGGCCGACACCGTGAAGTTGAGGTGGCTGAAAATGAACTCTAGACTAACGTTGTAGCCGATAGGGCACGCACGGCTAAAGCAGACGGGCGTGAAGTCTGGAACATGAGAACTTATAAATGAATAAGAAGAAAAGTATGTAGATGCTTATTACTTATCTTTTTATTAGTCCTTGGAATACATCTCTCTTGAATACTCGTAAGCTATTGGCACTGATACAAATGGCGCCTTGCTAGTTAGTAGCCATTAACTTAGCTGATGGCTATTCTGTCTCTCGGCTAATGAGAGAGAAAGGCTTCGTACATCAGGTCGGTAGCTAGGTTCTCGTACAACTGGGCGGTAGCTAGGTTCTCGTACAACTGGGCGGTAGCTAGGTTCTCGTACAACTGGGCGGTAGCTAGGTTCTCGTACAACTGGGCGGTAGCTAGGTTCTCGTACAACTGGGCGATAGCTAGGTTCGCGTACAACTGGGGCGAGTGCTCTCTCGTATCACGAGACCTGCCTTGGTGGTGGCGCTAGGTCTGCGATTACACAGTGGCGACACGCGGGTCCGACATGTACTAAATGGACCGCGGCCGATTTAAGCTACCACCTAGCAAGTGTGGTGTCTGGCGGTGACACCACATTCCTCCCCCGCAAATCGGCGAACGGTCGTGTGATAAGGCTTCCGCCCGCCGTGGGGAGGACCACATGTTGACGTATGCGATGAGGTGGGGAGCCTAACAACAGGCGAGGCTGTGCCACCCGCACCCGGCCATCCGGTCCGAGGGGAGCTAGGAAACGCCTGAAAAACTAGTCCAGGGTGCACGTCAACATGCGGTGTATGCGCCCGTAAAGAGACAGGAGGTACCGAAGGGTCGACCTCCATTGCGTCGGGGTAGCCGACGCGCGATGACGTCATGTGGTCCGGAGCGGGCGGGAGTTCCATGGCGGAGGACAGCTGGTCACGGGAAGCGATCGGCGGCGCGTGACCCTGGGAGGCGCTTGGCGGCTGCAGCGAAGCGTCTAATGCGGGCGACGCCGGCGGGAGAACAGGCGGCGGCGGCGGCGGCTGCTGCTGCTGCGGCGGCGCGTCGCCATGGGGCAAAATGGAAGGCATCGTCGGTAACACCTGGGGATGAGGCGAGCCAGTAGATGGGTCCCCAGGGCGCTGACCGGACGGCACCGTCGCTGAAAGCAGACGGGGAGCGGCAGAACCCGAGCGACGACAGAGGCGCAGCTGATTGAGATGCCGACGCACCTCACCAGAGGCCCCCAAAACCAAATACATCGCGCGGCCGAGGCAGCGAAGAATGCGCCCTGCGAGCCAACGCCGTGAACCTCGATAGTTGCGATAAAATACAACGTCGCCTGGAGCAAAAGCAGGAGTCTGCCGCTGCACAGGAACCTGATGCGGCGGATGCAGCAAAGACATCAAGGTGCGATGAGGACGACCGTGGAGCAACTCAGCCGGCGAGCGACCATCTCGGGGCTGAGAGCGATACGAAGACAAAAAGAGCAACAATGCGTCCTCCCGAGAATGCGACTCTTTCAATTTCAACATCTGTGACTTGAAAGTCCGGACCAATCGTTCAGCGGCACCGTTGGACTGAGGCGAAAACGGCGCGGATGTCAGATGTTGAATACCATTGGCCTGGCAGAATGACTGAAATTCTGCGGACATGAATTGTGGGCCATTGTCGGAAACAATAGTCTGCGGAAGACCTTCAATGCAAAAGATAGCAGACAACGCTTGGATGGTGGCGGCGGACGTCGTGGAAGACATCCGGACAACAAAAGGAAAATTACTGAAGGCATCGACCAGAACCAACCATCGAGCATTCCAGAATGGACCAGCAAAATCAATGTGCAAGCGTTGCCAAGGGGAAGTGGCTTTTGGCCACGCAAAGACTTTCCGCGGCGGTGCGGACTGTTGTTCGGCACACGCCGGGCACGAAGAACACATATTCGTAATCGCAGCATCGATTCCGAACCAAGTACAGTGCTGACGAGCAAGTTGTTTCGTTCGCACTATACCCCAATGTCCTTGGTGAAGAAGCCGTAAAACAGAGGACTGTAACGAACGTGGGACCACGACTCTGGACTGATCATTATCAGAACGCAACAACAAAACACCACGTCGAACAAAAAGTCTCTCCTTGTGAGCAAAAAATCGGCGAACCAACGGATCCTCGATCCGAGACTTTGACAAAGGCCATTGCGTAGCAACAAAACGTAAAACAGTAGCAAGGACGGGGTCAGCAGCTGTGGCTGTAGCGACACGACGAAAATCAATCGGAAACGATTCGACCACTTCATCGGTTTCCGAATCAATGAACATGCAAGCAAGTTCGGAAGAATCGAATGCTTTATCCGCAGCAACAGGCAAACGGGACAACGCATCGGCGTTTCCGTGCTTAGCAGTGGACCGATACAAGATATCGTAGCGGTACTGCGAGAGGAAAATAGACCAGCGAATGAATTTCTGCGCTGTACGTGGAGGTACAGGCTTGGTCGGATGAAAAAGCGATGTCAAAGGTTTGTGGTCTGTGATGATGGTAAAGTGACGACCATACAAGAAATCATGGAACTGAGTAACACCAAACACGAGAGCCAAAGCTTCTTTCTCTATCTGTGAATAATTTCTTTGCGCAGACGAGAGCAATTTGGACGCAAAGGCAATAGGGCGATCATGGGAGCCAACTTTGTGCGCAAGCACAGTACCGATCCCGAAATCCGATGCATCTACCATCAACAAAAGGGGTTTCTGGGGATCGAATGGCGTAAGGCAAGTATTAGAAAGCAACGCCGATTTCAACTGGCGAAAGGCGCGTTCGCATTCCGTCGTCCAGACGAACGGAACACCTTTACGGCGTAAGCGATGAAGCGGAGCTGAAATGGAAGAGGCATTGCGCACATATTTATGGTAATAATTAATTTTACCCAACACACTCTGTAGCTGTTTCACATTTTGAGGGGAAGGCAATTCTTGTATGGCACGGAGGTGCTCTGGACTCAGATGTATGCCTTGGGCATTAATGACATGTCCCAGGTATGGTAAGTCACGAGCAAAAAACACACATTTGTCCTTCCTCAAGCGAAGACCATTTTGCCGCAAGACCTGAAATAATGTTCGTAAATTCGCAAGATGATCTTCTTCTGTCTGTCCGGAGATCACTATATCGTCCAGATAGTTTGCTGCAGTAGGGACCGACGCACAAATAGTTTGTAAATATTGCTGAAACAAGGCAGGGGCGGATGCACACCCGAATGGCAGTCTTTTGAAGCGGTACAATCCAAGATGCGTGTTAACCACCAATACGCGCTGGGATTCGTCGTCCACCGGTATTTGCAAGTACGCATCGGCTAGGTCCAACTTTGAAAAATATTTTCCCGGGCACAGTTTAGCAAAAAGATCTTCCGGGCGGGGCAAAGGAAAAGTAGCAGTCACTAGCTGTGGATTCACTGTGGCCTTGAAGTCCACGCAAAGTCTCAATTTTCCGGAAGGTTTTGGCAAAATTACTAAGGGTGAGGCCCAGAGAGAAGCTTGCACACGTTCAATTACACCCTGTGATTCGAGATCGTGTAACGTTCTTGCGACCTCATCACGCAATGCGTGGGGAACATTGCGCGCCCTGAAAAATTTCGGTTGCGCGTTTACCTTCAGTGCTAAATGTGCTTCATAGTTTTTAGCGCAACCTAAGCCTGGTGCAAAAATGTCTGCAAAATCGTCACACAGCCGAGAAACACTGTCTGTAGGCACAGTTTGATTCACTGAGAGGACCTGATTTACAATAGACATGTTAAACAACTTAAATAAATCTAGACCAAATAAGTTCACTGCAGAAGAAGAACGAAGAACGTAAAATGACACAAGTTTTGTTTGTCCCTTGAATGTTGCAAGAAGGCTGCACTGTCCTAACACAGGAATTTTCTGTCCGGAATATGTAGTTAGCTTAACATTTGCGGAACGCAACGGAGGTTTGCCCAGTTGTTTGTACGTGTCGTGATTGAGCAATGAAACTGCAGCTCCGGTATCGAGCTGGAATGGTATCACTTTGCCTTCAAAGTCTAAGTCCACAAAAAGTTTATTGTTCTGCTGACGACAAGAGCGACTGTTTTGTGCAATGGGAACAGACACTGGTACAGAATCACTTGCTAATTGACGTGATTTCCGGCGACGTCGACGCACAGTTTTTGTGGGACGATCACTGTTACTGTTAGAGAAAGTGTCACTGGACGAAGCGGAATTAACGACATGAATGTCCATAGGCGAAGGTCCACGAGCCTGAGTGTCCTTGGTTCGATTCCGGCGCGAAGCAAAGGGCCTGGAATGATTGTGATTGTCTGATCTGAGCTTTTGCTGGCAAACACTTTGAACATGTCCTTTCTTATTGCAGAAAAAGCAAATAGCTCGGCGTGACGGGCAATGTTCACGCGAATGTCTAGTAGCACACCGCGGACATGATTTCACTGCATTTGTGTGCTGGCGCGGCACACCTGGCTTAGCGCGCGGCGGCAGCTGTGCGGACGTATGCGAGGGCAGTTGACCGGGCCGCGCAGCTCGTCCAGCGGGCCGGCTAATGTTACACACAGCTGGCGAAGTTTCAAAAGATTCCTGAGCACAGTCAAGTGTGTCTTGTCTATCCAATATGTCTATCACTTGTTGAAGGGAGGGATTAACTAGTTTCAAAATTTGCTCCCGTATGCGAACATCAGAAACGTTCTGTGCAATTGCATCACGCACCATTGTATCTGAATAAGAAAGACCACAGTCACATTCAAAGGCACAGTCCCTAGTAAGTCCTTGCAATGTTGCTACCCACTCCCTATTAGTTTGACCGGCCGTACGTTTTGTACGAAAGAACGTATACCGTTTTGCAACCACATTAACTGTTTCTTTGAAATAGGCATCTAATGCAGACAAAATTTCCTCGTAGGACAGAGTTGCTACGTCGCGTCGGGGAAACAATTTCACTATCACACGGTATGTGGACACACCGACACAAGAAAGCAAAAACGGCTGCCGCTCATTACCTTGAATTCTGTAGGCAGCAAGGTGGAAGTTGAACTGGCGAGACCACTCTTGCCACGTCTCATCGGCTGCCACGTATGGTCGAAAGGGAGGTGCAACAGCGTTTAGAGGCAGCGGTAGCGAAGAAGCGGCGGCGGCCGCATCGGTTTGAATGGTACGTTGACCCTGGACGAGCTGTCCAAGGGCATCCAGTAACGCCTGCGTCTGCTGATTCTGCAAGCGATAAAATTCGGACAGTACATCTGGAGAATGTGGCGAAGCCATGACACAATTAAATGTAAGCAATCAGAACACTTTAAATCGTCGCCAATGTTGCAAACGAATTAATACAAACTCTTTTGCTCGTCGCCAATAAATGTTGTGTCGGTAGCTGGGCCGACACCGTGAAGTTGAGGTGGCTGAAAATGAACTCTAGACTAACGTTGTAGCCGATAGGGCACGCACGGCTAAAGCAGACGGGCGTGAAGTCTGGAACATGAGAACTTATAAATGAATAAGAAGAAAAGTATGTAGATGCTTATTACTTATCTTTTTATTAGTCCTTGGAATACATCTCTCTTGAATACTCGTAAGCTATTGGCACTGATACAAATGGCGCCTTGCTAGTTAGTAGCCATTAACTTAGCTGATGGCTATTCTGTCTCTCGGCTAATGAGAGAGAAAGGCTTCGTACATCTGGTCGGTAGCTAGGTTCTCGTACAACTGGGCGGTAGCTAGGTTCTCGTACAACTGGGCGGTAGCTAGGTTCTCGTACAACTGGGCGGTAGCTAGGTTCTCGTACAACTGGGCGATAGCTAGGTTCGCGTACAACTGGGGCGAGTGCTCTCTCGTATCACGAGACCTGCCTTGGTGGTGGCGCTAGGTCTGCGATTACACAGTGGCGACACGCGGGTCCGACATGTACTAAATGGACCGCGGCCGATTTAAGCTACCACCTAGCAAGTGTGGTGTCTGGCGGTGACACCACAGCTTATACCACGCTTATCCGCCCTATTCTGGAGTACAGACATGACACGTGAATTGGAGTGGCAATTATTAAAACAAAGACGTTTTTAGTTGCGACGGGATCTTCTCATGAAATTTCAATCACCAGTTTTCTTCTCCGATTGCGAAAACATTCTCTTGCCACCCACCTACATAGGGAGAAATGATCATCACGATAAAATAAGACAAATCAGGGTTTCTCATTATTAGTTAGCATCACACTTTGACAGAGCTGTGACAAGGCGAGTAGGGTGAGCTCAGGAAAGCCAGTAGCAAGCGCACTTGCAGTAGCCCTGAAGAACCGGATTATAAATTTTGCCAGCCATAATGGAGCTAGGGGCGTTCTCAGTTACCAAATACCGGTGCAATAAGAGAGCAACAGCATTTGACAGTAAAATGACGCCCTATCCGTCTAGCATACGACATTGCTTGTCTCTGCATACGCGGACGTGAGGTCATCTCGGAAATGAAATCCGAAAAATAGATTGAAATTGTTGTGTTCCCGCCCGGGATCGAACCGGGGACCTTCTGCGTGTAAAGCAGACGTCATAACCGCTACACCACGGAAACGACGGTTCTTTTCATGTACCACCCGGAGACTCGTAATAGCAACAGTTTTTCTTCTGTGTTAGCAAGGGCATCGGCTACGAGCTCCCTCCGATTCGTGAAGTTCCTATAGTAAAAGACGTCGATGAAAACAATCCAACCGCGACAGACAGGGAGAACGCTGGCTGAGCTGCAGCCCTACATGGTGAGACCATCAAAGGTGGTGTCATTCAGATGCAGTGCGTTTACGGAACGAATAGGCTCGTTGGTCTAGGGGTATGATTCCTGCTTCGGGTGCAGGAGGTCCCGGGTTCAAATCCCGGACGAGCCCTTGCGTTTTGTACAACGGTGTGGTAACAAATCGCATGGCGGCGGCTGTTTCGCGCATTTCCAGGCCTCCAAGTCAGCGCTAAAATCCGACAACCAGTTCTGAAACCGTTTCATTTGAGCCATGTGCAACCTGCTGATGGAACGTTTGAAGTTGATTTAAATGGTCACAGTAGAGATCGTAGCAAGTGTCTTGCTGAGTGCGACGAAAACGAGTTTCCGCCCGCTATCGAACCGGGGACCTTCTGCGTGTTAGGCACGGCGCCTGGGCTCGGCGGCAGCTGCTGCTCTTTCTGTCCTTACGAGATACCGTCGATTCGCGCAGTCGTTACTGCAAAAGATGTCACCAAAGGCAATCGCTTCGTTAGCAGCACGGTTCCGGGGCTCGGCGGCAGCTCGCACAGAAAAATTTAAGTGCCCGTCTTTCCCGCGCGCCGTTCGAGAATTGAACGGTAGAGAGACAGCTAGAGGGTGATTCATTGAACCCCCCCTGCCAGGCACTTAATTGTGAATAGCAGAGTAATCACATAGATGTAGTTGATACACCAGTAAAACTCGGAGTTCTGCATTTCAAAACTTCATTTATTGAACTCTTATTCAAAACCAAATGCAACAAGACGCAGGTACTCCACAATTTGTGATCCATACTAAAATCTTATAATTAATTACCAAAGAAATAAAACCGACGAAAAAAAGTACTGAAGACCGTTCGCGAGCTGCATTTACACTTTGGAAACATCAGAAATGCTACTGCTTGCATTTACGAACAGATGGAAAAGGCTTAATTGTGATCATCGCTAAAAATCATTCTTGCCCAGTGCGCAATGTTGAAGTTAGGTAAATAAAGTGGCTTATGTTGAACCCCGCATTTACGCAATATGCACCGTACTGTCAGCTATTACACGCATAGTTAACTTTGTCTAAGACGACGTGGACTATACATACTATAGTGTGGACAGTGACAATACGATCGAAGCAGATGCGGTAACCTCACGTATGTGAGGTGTAGTACAGTAATCATAATCTTTGTAACTAAAGTCATAATGTAAAAAGTAACTACGCGTAGTACAGTATATGTCACTGTTACACAAGTCATTTGAAAAAGGGGCATCCGATTTCACGAGACTATGTCACCTACATGAATTTTAACTTGCCCATTGAAACCAAAAGTTCACTCCGGCTCCAATTTTACACTGAAGAGCCAAAGAAACTGGTAGACCTGCCTAATATCGCGTAGGGCCGCCGCAAGCATGCAAAAGAGCCGCAACACGACGTGGCATGGACTCGACTAATGCCTCAAGTAGTAGCACTTTCAATATAAATTTTTAATATGTCTCTATAACTCATTCTCTGAATGTAAGTGGAGATATATCATTTGCTTGCTACACAGATTCTTATACTTTGCTACGTCTCCACTTTTCCCTTCGTGCAATTTTAAGGTCCTCAGATAGCTGTTCTTTGTTTTCGAAACTTTCTGCATCTCCTTACCTAAAATAAAGTTTAAATACATTATAATATGCTGATTATAATTTTCAAATAATTTTCGGGTATCTAGGATAAGGATCTAGGATTTCACTTCGAGTTTCTACTTGGTCGATCTTCGACTGCACACTTTGTTCGTGATAATGAGTGTGGCTATTTGGGACATGCCCAGAGAAGAGATCATTAAACAAGCAACAACTGGATGGAAATCAGTCAGAAGTATAAGATTGAGGCCCATTTCCCTCATTATGTTGGAACTACTGATAGGAAACACGTAATGACTGCAAAATTTTCAACTATAGAAACTTCTAATCGACTATCTTAGTAGCTGTGGCAGGCAGCAGTTACTGTTTCAGATAATCGATGTGGGAGGTTATGGGCACGAAGGAGATCAAAATTTGTTCCAAGCAACTGATCTAGAGAAAAAAAAACTACGAACAAAGATTTGCCACACACGAAACTTCTTCCTCACTCCTGGTACACTTCTTCCATTTGTATTTGTGGCTGAGGGGGCATTGGCCCTGTGTGAAAACCTCGTATGACCTTGTACAGCAAAAAGTTTGATGTCTCGAAAAAAAGTTTTCAACTACAGAGTCTGGCGTTTTGTTGAATTCACATTTAGCATTTTAGCGAATAAATAGCGGATTTCGTACTGGCCAATAGATATGAATGTTCAGTTTGTTGACAGTATAGTTACAGCATGTTGTAGTATACTTCACAACTATGTGATGATTGTTGGTGGTTAAAACTTCGGGGGGACACTGAGATGTCTATTGACAAATATGTCTGTGTGCGAAACTAGAGGAAACAAGCAGAAAATTTGCCAGAGACCACTTTGCAGACTGCTACTGTTCTAGTCGTAGCTCAGTGCCTTGACACAACAGCTGCCCAGAGTAAAACTTAAAATTCCAGAATGAGATTTTCACTCTGCAGCGAAGTGAGCGCTGATATGAAACTTCCTGGCAGATTAAAACTGTGTACCGGATCGAGACTCGAACTCGGGACCTTTGCCTTTCGCGGGCAAGTGCTCTACCAGAGTGCTCCTGCGTTCGCGTCTCGGTCTGGCCCACAGTTTTAATCTGCCAGGAAGCTTCAAAACTTAAATTGTTTTCCTAATTGGAATCTTAAGATGCACTAGTTTGTAAACATAAGTGTAGTATTAAATGAAGCTTTTTATATCGTTTCGTACTAATCAGTTTTTATACATTTCTTCCGCTTCCATTTTCTCCCACTCTCCCCAAAAAGTGCCATGGTACTTGCCTTGTATCATAAACACATGGATATTTTTGCATTTCCAGAAGTAACATCAGTGTCTACACACTCCGTGATGCACATCATAACTGCGTGAAAGACTGCTCTTATGGCCACTCAGGCAGCTGGAATCCCAGCAGAGAAATAGCCCACGGTGCACTTTGCGGCTTGCGATCTTGTAAACGCCCCGCGTCCCTGCAGCAGCCGTCTGAATTCCCAGCGCTTTGTCGCCACCCTCACTTATACACGTTGCAGTCCTATTGGTACCTCGTCTTTTCCAGCTCATACCCAGCTGGAAAACAACGCACGTGGGATCGCAGCCTAACTGATGAGGAGAGGCCCTCAGAGTACGTGAGAATTTTCGAACTCGCTCTCCAACGTCTGTTGACTTGAGTTCTGGGAACCGGGCTGATGCAAAACTTTTTTTGGTGTGTGTGTAGTTGTAAAAATAAATTTAAATAACTTTAATCAAAGTTTTCTAATTATTATGGCTTACATCACGATTTAAACATGAGGGTCCCAGAGACCACGCTTCGTAGTATACATTACAGAAAAATAACCTCGTAAGTTAAGGATTAAGTTATCGCTACACGAGGTTGCCTGTAGGGGTCACCAAGGTGCAGCTAGCTCGCTCGTTCGTTGCCCAATGTGCGAGAAAGTGCCGCAGATTTCGTTTCTCAACAGGACGGAGTATTTCCACACTGCCACCTGCGTTTCTTTCCAGTGCGGTGCCTCAACGATGGACCGTCCATATGGGCGTACGATTCTCGCGTTGCGTCATTGGCTAGGTCGCCTTATATGTTATTTCTTTGTTTTTCTCCTTCCAGCAACTTCAGGTGAATGTTACGCTGCATAGCGGCAGCAGTGAATGCAGGAACCGCCAAATGTACGGGACGAGTCAGACAATCGTCTGGATGTTTATCGTGCGTACCATGTGGGGAACATTGTACATTTGTGAGACATAAATGAATACTTCGATCATAAATGTAATCGAAAAAGGTCTCCCAATGATAAGTGTGCTTGCATGTAAAATACAGGCTCTTGCCAAATCACATGGTTCATTTGAAATATAAACTTCGCAGTCCTATGTTTACGTTAAAATTCAACTATAGTTCCTATCTTCATTCCAGCAGAAGATACAGTCATTTGAAATCAAATGAATATTTTTGGAACATCTTGCATATCGCGCACAGAATGCTGATTGTAAACTTGGGTCAGATATAAAGTGACTAACAGGGGCACGGAAAAGAGCGATGATGTAATTTCTGCAGTATCCAAGTTCGCAATATGGCTGCGGCTGCAACACTCGTGCGATTCCGTACTGAATCCATCCGCACATTTCCCCTCAACCTGTATTACGGAGTTCATTTTCCAGGGTTTAACGGCATGATGAATTTTCTGCTCATTTACGCTGCTGGATTCAGATGTTCTGTCGTGTAAAAAAAGAAACTGGCTCGAGAAATGAAGTATACGGTCAAAACTAATTGTTACCGAGCGCAGATTTCGCCTGCAGCTGAAGGTGGTAAAAGCAGGACCTCTTGTTGCATTGTAGGAGAGTGATATGACAACGGCGGACAGAATAACACGCGTAACCATGCCCGTTTTCGGAGACTGTTTGTTGCTGTGGTAGCTTTCCTGTAAACAACTAGCTGTCAATCAGTTTGTTACTGTGCCAACGCAAAAATGCCCCTGTCAGTACACAAAAAAGCGAATAATGTAAGGTTAACACAAAAATCGTTTACTTTACAATTTTTTTGTTTCTTTGCTCATCGATCACAGTTCCTCGAAAACGCACGGCTTACGATTTGTATTTTAAAAGTGTAAAAATGTTATTAGAAATATTTTACTGAATTTGTAGTCTTTACACTTCTACGTAACTCTTTAGTCATTCAAGCTCTTTTCCAGTATGTTAAGACTCTTTTTAGCCCATTTTTTGTCGCTTTAGTACCGCTTTGGGAATGTTTGTAAAGGTATGAAGCGTCCATTATATAGAAATAGCGCATAATAAAGTTCGTAGGTGAAAAAACGCTGACTGAAAACACAGTTTCTTGACCACGCAAATTCTTCCGATGACTTTACAGCCCTTGCGATGTATTCAGAAGTGGTTCCTTGGTTGTAATTTCGGTCATGAAAATGGACAGCGTTCTACAACACCATCTTTTTACTGAGGAAGAAACCATTTCTTGGCAGAAATTGGAGTATGAAAGCGGAGACTTATTCCTGACGTGATTGACAGCGGTAAGAAAATTGTTTTGCTATTGACCTCACATTAACAGCAATCCACTAAAACTATGAAACTTAGTAGTATCATAACTGCTTTATTGTAATATGAATAAGAACACCACACTTCTTCATTGTTCGCTTTGGTTATTTCTGGTAAAGATTTTTAGAATACCAGCTAAATGCAGAAGGAACAACGGGCGAGTACAGTAGTAATAGTAAAGTTACATGCACTGAAGTAGAATAAATTTCATATTATTGGTTCTCAGTGACTTTTCCTGCATCATATAATGACGCAGATAAACTTTCTTGTGATTATTATTATTATTATTACCATTATTATTGTTAATCTTATTGATATCGTCGTTATCATAAATACCTGAACCTGGGCTTCAGCTTTAATATTCTTAAGCTGATTTACTTTGCTGGCTGTATCCAAGAATGCTCAAAATTATACAGCAGGCTCAGTTACCATTGGAGAATACAGTACTTCTTCACACTCACTGGCTACACGATGGTGCTCTTTGTTTGCCAGTAAATTCAGATAACTTACCAAAAGATGGCGGAAGCAAAGATGTTGAAAGTGGAGGCCAAGAATTTTATTGTGACTTTAGCAGTGACTGGAAAAGGCAGTCTAAGGCTTGCCCCGAAGATCGGAAGAAAAACGCCAATAAATTTCTGAGATTGCGTCGAGAAGCAAATATTGGATATAAAAGAAGTCAAAGTGGCAAAACTACTCATAATACACCAAGAAAGGCAAGAAAATTAGACCCGACGCGTTCTCCCATGCCAGAAATCCGTACAAAGCAAGTGTGATCAATTTTTTGCTGGAGATAGGCAAGCAGTATTAATCATTCTGGAAAACAAAGTCATGGGACCACAGGAAGATTTACGTAATGTGTTGTGGACTTAATTCCAATAAAACTCGGGGAAGATCACTGGTGAATGCAAGAGAAAAGGCATACTGATATATCATTTGAGAAACGAGGTGGGAAAAACTAACTTTACAAAAAGATGTTTCTCCGTGCCCTTGGCATGAAAGAATGTACTGTCCGATATTAGATAATTTCACGAATAGGATGAGTCCTTATTCAGAATCATCACGTTCTCGAGTAAATCAAGCGAAGAAAATAATAAGACAACTTTCACAAAAGATTTCCTGGACTGCTTTCCAAAATGCCATTGCATTACTAGAGGAAATCCTCTTCCAAGCTTTGCCTTGGGCTTATTATACAACGCAAACACAGCGGTGTGGACTCTGCAAGCAAAAATGTGATGTGGAGAAATTTCCACCATTAAATCGGGTCACCTTTAACTTGACTCTCAAAGAGAGTAACCTTAGTTTATTTTCCGCCAAGAAAGACCACCAGGACATGTGAAAGCAGATATACGAAGGGCACTAGGAAAGTTTTTCAATATGACGCAACAAAAAGTCGTAGGAGGCTGGTTGTTGCAGTGTTCTGAAAGTACTTCATAACAGCATTGTAGCCTCTGTGCCAAGTCTGTGGGCGCATTCGTTCACTAGCAGAGTTAGTTTGAAGCGCTTGCTATGGCATCGTGGTCAGGAAATGAGATTCGGGCAGTTACACTTAAACATAAACCAGTGCTTTGAAGAAATGACTCTTGCACTCGGCGACGTGTGTCCACCTCGTGCAACTATATTCAAGTGGTAAAGAGAATTCCAAAGAGGAAATTTCATTCTGGAGGGCGCTGTGAGAGCGGTAACACCGCAATTATCAGTTGCGGAGGAAAACATTGATGCTGTGAGGAAAATGCTATACGGAGACAAACGAGTGACCTATAAGCAGATAGAGGGTACGTTTGGGCTCAGTGTACCAGCTGTTCGTACGCTTCTGCATGATCATTTGAAAGTAAAGAAACTTTGTTGTCTGTGGGTGTTGCATAGACTGACGGAAGAGCAGGTGACTCGACGTGCGACTTGGCGCTGGGAGATGTTGAGGAATTTTTCTAAGGGACCAACCTCAGCGTGTGATTAACATCTTGACGGTTGACGGGACTTGACTGTACTATTATGACGTGTCGACTAAGACTCAAAACAAAGTTTGGGTCTCTGAAGATGACACAACTGTAGTTGTCAGATAATTCTGATCAGTAAAGAGGAAAATGGTAGCCTTTTTTTTTTAATCCAGAGGAGTTGTGGAGCGTGTTGTTTTGGACGTACGTCACAGGTAAGAGATACACTGAGCAGTGCCTGCCCAGAGTCATGCAATCTTAGAAGCACCTGCAACTGAAGGCAAGAATGGACGCTTGGTTCCTCCTGACGACAACGCAGCAGCTCACTGCCGCGGCAAAGCATGCACCGAATATTTGCAGGATACAGGACTCAAACTTCCTGAGCACCCGCCTCTCAGTTGAGACCTTGCTCCTTGTGACTTTGCACTGTTCCCGCATGTGGTAATGGAGCTGAAAGGAGGAGGAGGAGGAGGAGGAGGAGGAGATTAGTGTTTAACGTCCCGTCGACAACGAGGTCATTAGAGACGGAGCGCAAGCTCGGGTGAGGGAAGGATGGAGAAGGAAATCGGCCGTGCCCGTTCAAGGAACCATCCCGGCATTTGCCTGAAGTCATTTAGCGAAATCACGGAAAACCTAAATCAGGATGGCCGGAGACGGGATTGAACCGTCGTCCTCCCGAATGCGAGTCCAGTGTGCTACCACTGCGCCACCTCGCTCGGTGAGCTGAAAGGAGAGCAGTTTTCAAGTGATGAGGTCCTTCTGAGGGCTTGGGACAATGAGTGTGCGTTACTCCCTTACAGAAACTTGGGAGAACTGGTAGAGGGATCGGTTTCGGAGGGTGGAGAGATGTATTCAATATGGCGCAGAGTACTTCGAAAAAAAAATTAAATAAATAAAGCTATAATGCAAAACATCCCTAGTACACTTTGTAGAACTGAAAGAGCAGGCAAAGCTTCAAAAAGATTTAGATAAGAAAGCTGCCAGCGGAAGCTCTGTGCAATGTACACCAAGAGCTTACAGGCTACGAAAGTAGCTCCAGTTTTACATGCAAGTGCAGTCGCTGTTCATAACTTTACAATGTACAGCTTGAAAAGTCATGATGCAGCGTGATATTGGTTCGATGAAAAGCGAGGTGAATTGGTTGTATCGAGTTTTTTGTCTCGTGTATCGTGGAAATCATGTCCAAAACTATTAAGAAAAATCCTGTCAAAGTCATTGTGTATTCTTACTGCAACACATATTAGAATAGAAACGTGATGTTATCGAATGATTTTTTAAGATTAGCAATTGATACGGGAGTTTTACTACGTAAAAGGTTTTTGGAAGGTCATACTCAAATGGAATGTGACTTAGTTCACAGTTCCACTGAGTGCAACCTTAAAGAAGTTGATGAAGTGACACCCCACCAATATTTTTATCTAGCCACACTTTAAAAAAGTTTATTAATCTTAGCAAGTATGCTGCTTTTTACTTAAAACATATTTCCCTGTTTTGTACTGCAAACTCGCTTGTAGCAGCAAGCGCTCCATTCTGACAAGGCGAAGTGAAGTGAAGACTTCCTCTCACTACTCAATCTCACGTGCAAAGCCACAGGCCAATAATGACGTATGGTTGCTATAGCAACCATGACGTCACCATTTTGAGTTTAAGCGCCCCATTGTGACAAGGCGAAGTGAAGTAAGGCTTCTCCTTCCTCGCTACTCCATCTCACGTGCGAAGCCACAGCGGCGACTTTAATGGAGATATTCCCAGCTACGTCCAGTTCTAGTCTTCCAGACGACAGTCTGTAAAGCAGTGGTGATTGTGTGCGTGGAATACGCTTCCATCTGGAGTTACTCCAAAACGTATTCGTCTAACATTCACATTATGTTTCAGAGAGTCTTAACGGTGGGAAACTGTCAGAATGAAGTTCAGCAAGTGCATGGACTTGTTTATTAGTCGGTGAAAAGCAGAATACAATAAAGAAACACAAATTTCCATTTACATAAATACACATCCAAAAGTAGAGGTAGGGAGTTTAGGGTGCAGAAGAAGTATTCGCCTGCAATTCTGAAAATGACACTCTAAACATAGAATATTATGTTTATTACTTAGTAGGCCCCTCCTTTGCTTCTTATAATCACCTGCATTCTCCTTTGCGTGGATTTGGACACACATTCTGTCGTTTGCACTGTAATTTTTCGCCATTCCTGTAGGTGAGTGTTCTTTAGATCGTTTCTATTGTATATCTGATAATTCCCCATATTGTTGTCGAGTACATTCCGCAAATTCCCTATTGGATTAATGTCAGGGGATTACGGTGGTATCGGCATCCAGTGGGGAGTGTTGCATAACAGCCACAGCCTTGCATCTAGAGCTGTATGCTTTGAGTTATTATCTTATGTGAAAATCTTCAGAAGGACCTATATTATTCACACTTCTGAATAGATGTGATTTAGGATGTTTACGTAAATCCTGTGGTCCATATTTCTATCGATACAACACAAAACTACCACATCATTTGCACTTATGCTGATCCAGACGAATACTGAACTTCCTCCATCTTTAACTGAGTCTATTATATTTCCCTCTTCAAGTTCACAATTCGTTTTTCTCCTCACTGTTACTCGCCCATTAGCTTAAACAGTTCGAAGTGACTCTCCACAAGAAATACATCCTTCTTCCTGAAATCAAACCTATCGGATTTATGTTCTCCTGCAAATGCAACTCGCTTACTTCTGTTTATTTTACTAACGTATGGTTTTCTACGGGCTGTTTGGTCCACATACATAAAGCACATTTCTTGCAGTCTGTGCTGAAAGAGACTTTCCTGTAGCAAGTTCTGGAGCGCTTAGTTTTGGGGTTTTCTTGACTTCTCTAAGTAGCTGTCGTTTTTCCAGCTCGGATAGAGTGCAGGACGACCGATTCGTGACTGTATTTCTTAAGTTTTGTTCTGATTACACCTGTATATTATACTCTTCACTGTACTGGTAGGTCTGTCAATAGTTTCTTCGATTTCTCGAGAAGATTTTCCTTTTAGAAAAAAACGTGATGCAGGTTCTTCTCTCTCCTTTTCTAATTTCGCGACGATTTCAAGCCATATTACTGAAATATCACTCAACGCCTTTGAAAACAGAGCGGGAACTACCTAGTAGCCTAACTATTACGGGGATGGTGCGACCATACCACAGATGTTTACCAAACGAATATTTGTTTGACATCAACGGGGCACGATTTTAACTAACGTGGATTTATTCGCAACTTAAGCATCATATGAACCCAAACAGCGTTTTATTTCTAAACGTTGATATCAACCGATGTAAGGAAATAGTTATAGCTCGTTCCTTACCATATTTTCACGATTGTGTTATATTCTATGCGCCGTGGTCGGGCGGATACTTTTTGGTGTCACTGTATAGTAGTGCGTTACGTTTTAAATATGAATCTCAGTTATGATACAGCGTGTATTTTATTAGAACACCTTTTTCACGTTGTGTCGAGTCTTGTATTACGAAATTTTGGATCACGTTTTGATGGAAATGTATGAGAGATTTTGTAGTTGTGATAAAATTCATTTTGTTTGGCTTGCCGATGCCGCAAAATTTGAAGAATACCGCACCTATTTTCCTTCTAGTGCCTTAAAAACTTGCAAAATTTCTTTGTGCCCGTATTATCCAAGACACAAAATTAAGAAACGACCTCTTTAATTTGTATGCCGAGAGAAGAGCAGAAAGATTTCCACCAGAAATATTTCAGAAATGATTAACGAGAAGAAGGACATTTTTACGGATGTCTTCAACTTTTCACCCTTAATTCCCTCCATCTCTTCTACTACAGCATATGTGGAACGAAGCTTTTTTTCTTGCCAGTAGCGTATAAAAACATATCAAAGGAACGCAATTTCGGAAGAGAGATTTTCTTCTTTAGCGAATGTTTCAATTAAGAAAAATCTTCTAGCGCGGCTAATTGAAACATACCTACTCTTTGAAGACGTCACCGACAACTCTGCAGCCTTAAAGAACCGAAGGCTTGATTTGGTGTACAAGAAATAGGTAAGTTCAGCTATTAATATAAACTTGTGTAAATATACGCATATTTTTCTTTCCTACTAGCTTTTCACCTAACTTCCAAGCCACGCGCCTCCACAGCATCCTAGACAATTTGGTATCTAAAGAGGCGAGAAAAAAGCCACGAGCTGACAATATCTATTATTTAGAGTATTCCTCTTTCAACAACGTTTGTGACTGTATGGCTCAATTAAGGCTGGAAAAGCGGTAAAAATGAGCCTGCAGTTATGGACCTAAAGGGGACGCAGTACCTTTCATATAGTGTTATTTACTGTAAGTGAGCTCCCAACGATGGCAAGAAATATCGAGACCTCTGACAAAAATTCCTTGAAAAGTTTGTACCACAAACTTTAACTATTTGTCTGCTCTCTGGATAAAATTATGGTTTTTCACTTTTCATGGTCATGGGGAGCCAACGGCACTGCCGCAGTGGTAGCACCGGTTCCCGTCCGATCACCGAAGTTAGGCGCTTGGATGGGTAACGTTTCGGGTCTGCCTCGTGCTGTTAGCAAGCGGCGCGCACTCAGCCCTTGTGAGGCCAACTGACAAGCTACGTGATTGAGGAGCAGCGGCACCGGTCACGAAAACTGACCATGGCCGGAAGGGCGGTGTGCTGACCATACGCCTTTCCGTATCCGCATCCGGTGCCGCAAAAGAGTGAGGATGACACGGCGGCCGGTCGGTACCGTTGGGTCTTCAAAAATGGTTTCGGATGGTTATGGGGAATAAAGTTTTGAAAAGAAAAATTTCCTATCACATACTCTCTTATGTAGAGATTTTATTATTTATGAAAAACAGATCATTTTGAAACTTGAGAAGACAAATATAGGGTGTGCGAAAAGTTTTTCCCTGATTACATAAACTGATAACTCAGGCTAGAAGTAAGATACAAATATGAAACTGGTGACTAATTGTTTACAAACTATCAAAGTTTTTTTCACACATCAGTTAACTTCCACATGAGCACCCTAGGTAGCACGTAGCACAACTAGGCGATATTCAATTTCCGTCCACACATTAGCCAATATCACTGGAGGGATCGACTCAACGACTGTGGTTATCCGTTGCCGCAGGGTTTCAAGATCTGGTACACATGTTCGGTAGACCTCATCCTTGACATAACCCTTTTATGGGATTATGTCAGGAGAGCGTGGAGGCCAAACTGTTGGCCCATCATGACCAATCCATGACCCAGGAAAGGTCATATCGAGATAGGCATGGACGTCCAAACCCCAATGAGGTGGTGCACTGTCTTGCTGAAACAAGACATTGGGGTGATACTGAAGCAGCTGAGGAGCAGCATACAGTTGCAACATGTCCAGATACACTGCAGATGTGATAGTATCCTTAGCGAAGAAGAATGGCTCGATAACTCGATCGTGCAATAGCGTGCACGAAACATTCACCTTTGGACTGCCTCTGGTACACTCCATGACCTTGTCAGGGGATTGTGAACCCCAAATGCGCACATTATGGCGATTCACTACTCCACTGACAAAAAAGGTCGCTTCATCAGAAAAGGCAATTCATCTGAGATAACCATCATCGTCCTCAATACGTGATAGCATTTCGACTGCAAAGTCATATCGAGGTGTACTGTCATTGGGCAACAAGGCCTGAACGATTTGCACTTTGTATGCACGAAACAATAAACGTTTGTGTAAAATGTCATGGAGAGAGCTTTTTGGCATCTGTAATTAACGTGAGGCCCTGCACACCGATTACTTCGGACTTCGCAGAAAAGACTGCCTTACAGCTTCCACCCTGTCTGCTGAGGTTCGTGGTCGACCAGAACTCGGAAGGTCAGCAACCGATGCTGTGTTCTTCAACTTCTCATACCAGACTTTAATGCTCTTGACATCAGGTGGATTCCTTCCAAATGTTGTCTGGAAGTGTGTTTGCCTTTGGTTGGTGATCGTGTCTCATGATACCACAGGACACACTGTGCCTTCTCTTCATCCACTACTTACATACTGCGAACCTAAAACAGAAAAAAAACTTTTTGATAGTTGTAAACAATTCGACACAAGTTTCATATTTGTATCTTACTTCTAGCCAGCAATCAAGGAAAGACTTTTCGGACACCCTGTGTTTCACCCAAGGATAAGGGTAGAAGGTCATTTTTGGTCGTTTTCTTTTGTATTCATGTTTGGGCAGTGTCTCTAATGACAAACAATATTCTGCCAACAGGCTGCAGTTCCACTGCCCCACAAACTGCTTTTGCATTACTACAATATCTGGGTGACAATGTTCCCCACATTCATCACTCGTATTCCTCAAGTTCTGAGCCAAGAAGTCAAGATGCCAATCAATGAAAATGTAACTTTGGCAACGTATGACACTTCATATATTGGAAACATCTTATCATGTTCTTCACAATCTCTTTACAGTCACCAGTTTTGTGATTTCCAAGGAAGTGTGTACACCTTGACTTGAAGGCATTCCATGCATCTTTTCAATCTCACTTAATGAATTGGTTCAATCTGTATCTTGGATAAGCTGTAGTATTTGATGGCCACTAAGTTCTCCCTCTTTAATCTTCACACTGCTGGTATTATGAAATTTTGTCTTCAGATGTGCAAAAGCTCCCCTTCTCCATCCAGCACTTTTACAAATACCTTCATTAACTCCATTTTAATATGATGTAATGGGATATATACATCTTCAGGTTTAATTTAAGGCTCATATGACATACAGATTTTTAGGGATATTTGTTATCATTATGGACGAGGACTGCCTTTAAACTTGATTTCGAGCAATCAATAAAGAGTCTCCATTCCTCAAGGTTGTGAACATGATGCAATGCTCCAAACAAACAAATGATGTCACTACAGTGCACAGATTCATTGAAGGAAGAGAAAACAGTTTCAAACTCACTTTGGCACCTACTACATGAAGTCACTTTAACATCCCGAATGAGTGGACTCCATACTTGCAATCATGAATTCAGTAACTCATATTGTGCCTGCGACAAATTCTAGTCTGTATAGAGGTTATTAAGTCTTTCTTGCGTAATGTGATGGTTGATTATGGTGGAAAGTACTCCAGATCTGAACCAACAAATGTTGTGCTGGTTGCTGCAGGTGTTTCATTCCCACCACTGTGTAGTAGCATCTATACTTTGTTCATCAATAGCCCAATCACTTGGTGGCTTAGATGTGGAGAAAGATCATGGGGAGCTGGCTACTTTGCTGAGGATAGATTTGGGTATTCAACAGCATGTTTTGATTTTGCATAGTGCCCTTTCATTTCGCTTTGGTCAAGTGAAAATATTAGTCAGTGGCATGATCCCTCTGTTCACACCACACCATTGGTAGTGTAAATGGTACTGATGCTCAAGAACCCAGCAGCCAATTATGCAAGTTACTTGTACATGTGACACAATAAAAATAAGGAGAAAAGGGTTTATCTTGGTCTCAAACTCTGCAGCCAAAATACAACTTGTATATATATTAATTTTAAGAATAAGATCATGCCTTGGTCTTTTCACTATATATTCCCCTCATATGTAACAAAACATGCTGGGGTTATTTACACATTGTCTAGACATTTTGTACAAAACTTTCTGACATAATACATTCATATAACACAAACTTCACATAAGTGCAACACAAAATACAGTAGAAATAACCATTACAGTTTGGCACCAATATTCTTTCCTCAAAATTGCACAAAAACACAACAGGTGACACAGTTCACAGCAGAAATGTCACTTCTGTTTATGACAGCTAATATTAGG
This sequence comes from Schistocerca piceifrons, assembly GCF_021461385.2. Classification (NCBI taxonomy): domain Eukaryota; kingdom Metazoa; phylum Arthropoda; class Insecta; order Orthoptera; family Acrididae; genus Schistocerca; species Schistocerca piceifrons. Next base: position 496,103,812 of record NC_060139.1, on the reverse strand, counting down.
GGGCAAACACAGAGCTCAAAATACACATAGAGAATAAAGTTTCCCAGTTGCTTGTGAACTGAAAGTTATTTCAATTAAATTAAAGCATATTTCTGTAACAGAGAAAAAAATTGATATCCAGAAGAAACTTTATGTGATCGAGAAAAACTAAAATCAAAATGAATTCAGCATACAAAAATTAGTCATAATCAATTATTTTCACGCAGATAGCAAAAGGTGTGTTGTGCAGTGAAATCAAGAAAGAAAAATGTAATCATTACAACAACTTTAAGCTAATCTTCCCAAGGGCTGTCATTGTTATTGAGGACCAGTTTAAGGTCCAGGCACACAAGCCACTGCTTGTGATGCCAAGCTGAGATATGTATGTCATCATAATGCAACTGACTCTGACAGAGAGTACCATTAAGGCTGTGACCACTATTTCTTCTATTGGATCAGATCCACAATATCATCACTGACAATTGACCACGGTTTTCATCCACTGGTTTTCCACAGTTTTTCAGCCAGAATCAAAACAAGCATATTAGTGCACCTCCATTTCACCCTGCCTGTAATGGCATGGCCAAAGATTTTGTGTGAACATCCATGCCTACTGATTCTGCACTGCTTCCCTCCTCGTCCTATCGGGTGACACCAGTCTATGATTGAAATCCAGGAGATCTTTGGTTAGATCTGTTGCAGCCTCTGTCATAAGATGAAGAAGAGGCTACATCTTTTAAGGTGTGCATTCTTGTCTGGGCTTGTGCATTCGGGCATAAACTTGGCTCAGTACTTGGTTCTATTACTGCTTAGCAGGGTTTCCAGGTCAAGGTACCCTTGGCTAGCACCTGAACCAGTTCTGTTTGGACCATCTGGGGGAAACTGAGCCTCTGGATCTGCCTCACCAGCAGAGGCAGCATGCCTCAACCACCCAAGGACCAGTAACAACAGATTTGAGTGGCTATCCCAGGTGGTGGGTGTTTGGAATTCCAATTTCTCCAACTGTCATCCACCACCCCTTCAGATCTGGACCCAGGTGAAATGCAGGAGGCCTCCAATCTGCCTGATGTCAAATTCACAGCCTTCTACTGAGCCAGTATCAAGCCTTGAGTCTGATCTGCTGTCACCTCCCACCTCTCTGGTGCCAAACTCAAGAGTGGCAGGCATCTGAAGCCACACCCCGACCTTTATACCATGCCATGCTCTCGTCATTCTCCCCTGTACTGGCCAGTACAGTTCTGGCCTTAGGGGTTGATTCAAGGAGGAAAGGATCTTGTAATTCCACTGGATGTATTGATGGATCAACCGAAGTAATTACGTGTATGTCCAGTAAAGTCAATGGGACGATCCAAAAGGATACATCCGTGGGTCTCAGGTCAGCTGGCTAAACACCTGCAGCAGATTTAAGAGCTGTTGCAGTTCACCACAGCCTCACTCTGTTACAACTATCCAATGTACTCTTCAGAGTACCTACTGATGATGACTCAGCATTATGTGGTTTTTCTCCTGGACATGATCTGCACTTTGTTGTTACCTACCATTGACATTTGGCTAGCACATGGACTTGATTGTCTGCCTAGAACAGTAAATTCTTCACTCTCCATTGAATCTACAGTTGTATTTTCAATCATCTAACCTGGAGAATATGGGTGCACCAAGAACATGGCTCTAAATGAGTGCTTCTCAGTTGACCACACTGTGTTCTCCTGCACTAATGTATGAGTTGTTCAACAAACTGCCATAATACTGTATTGACAAATAGGTATCAAACTCCAGGAGTTTTTTTGTTTTGTTTTGCATATTATCAAATGAGTCAGGAGCTATTACTTCTGGTGTTTTATTTGTAAATAATTTGTGCTTCTAAAATCTGTATTGTTGATGAAGCAGATTTACAATGTTAAATAAACATTATCTTTTTAGATGCTATCATCAGCAGCTAATTGGGAAGATTTTGAATCAAGCTTTGAAGGGAAATGGAATTTCAGTCACAGTGTGGGTGCCACAGAGAGGCACGTGGCTATAACAAAACCACCTGAGAGTGAACGCCTTCATTATAAGTACAAATAATTTTTCAGTGTAATTTTATTTTTACTAGTTAGTGCAGATTTTGAAGTTATGTATGTATATGTTAGGGACAATTTATTGTGTTTCTTTACTATAAAAGACTGATTTCTATAAGAAACTTTTATCAGTGGTGTTGAACTCAGCTACTTCAACTCAGCTGCCAAACTGTGATAAAAAGCCTCTATATGTTTTTAGGGGGAGTCAATGCGTTTGCAATAAACAGACATACCATAAAACCACACCCCCTGAAAAATATTGCAGAGGAACAAAAAAATTTATAAATACAGGCTGCCTCAAGAGAGGAGAGTTGTGGAAAATTCTTTTAGGATACTCACATTCAGATTGTGTGTGTTGCATCACACAATGACTGTTAACTTGGGAGCTGTCACCACCATTATTCTTGTGTTCTGTGTGCTTCACAATTAATTACTAAAGAAAAACACAGCATGTAGAACAGATGCTTGGTTGAAAGATAATGTCATGAATTTCACATTTCTGTCAGGTGGATGGCATCAACTACACTCCCTTGTTCCTCTGGTGCTAACCAAAATTACAGAATGAAATGAAGGAACAAACATATTTATTAATTACTGGTACTTCAGCAGTGTGGGTCAAGTACCATTTCAAGAAACAATAATAAGGAATGTCAACAAATGAAAACAGAAAAAGACATCTGTAAATGAAATAAGTGAGTGAAATAAAACATATGAATGAAAAAAGTAAGTTTACTTACTGATCAATGTTTTTTTTTTTTGTTTCTGTGGCATTGTATCTGTCCCTTCTGAACTATGGATATTCTTTCATCTGTGAGAGAGAGGATGTCATAATACCATAGTGGAGGGACATCGATACTCTCAGTTCTTGCACTTGAACTAATTGAATACTTTGCCTAAAATCCCATGTGATAGTGAAATAAGTACATGAGTCTGAGACAGTTTTGAGCTGTGTCAAACAGTTTACCTCACTAATGTGTGCTGTTACTGTAATATGGTTTTCTCCTGTAGGAATGTAATACATTCCTGGATTCTCTTTGAATTAGCAACAACTCTTATAGTACTACAGAATACATGAATTATCAGCATTAAAAGTAGAATCACTCATTTCCTTCATTATAGTAAACTGAAGTGCTTATTTTCAAAAATAATTGTATTTCCCAAATATCATAAAATTTCTTTAATTTTGCTCATACATATTCTGATGCTTTTATGTATCTGGCTACAAGGATGCTAAGAATTTAATTCATTTTCATTGAATTAAAGCAGAGTTGTTAGATATGAAATTACTCTTAATAAGAGGTCTACAGGCTAGGACAGGAAATCAGGTATGTCCAATAATTCTCAACTAAATTAAAAACATGTTTGATAATTTTTGCATATCATCAACATCTACATATATACTCCTCCGCTAGTCACCATGCGATGTGTGGTGGAGGGCACAATTTGTGCCAAAGTCATATTCCCACCACCCCCCTCCCCCCTCTGTTCCACTTGCAGATTGCCCCCTCTGTTCCACTTGCGGATTGCACGAGGGAAAAACGACTGTCTGAATGCCTCAATACGAGCTCTAATTTACCTTATCTTTAAATGGTGATCATTGTATGATTTGAAAGTTAGTGGTAATAATATATGCTCTACATCCTTGGAAAAGATTGGATTTTGGAATTTAGGGAGCAGCCCCTTCATATTTAGCATGTCATTTATCTGCAAGTGTGTCCCACTTCAAACTTTCTATGAGATTTGTAATGCTCTCACAATGGCTAAATGTACCAATCATGAATCTTGCCGCTCTTCTTTGGACCTTCTCAATCTCTTGACTTAGACCCAACTGGTACAGTAATACAGACGAACAATACTCTAAGACTACATGAACTAATGTATTGTAAGCAATTTCCTTTGTTGAAGGACCGCATCGCTTCAGGATTCTACCAATAAATCACAATCTAGAGTCCGCCTTGCCTGTTACATGTGTAATCTCATCATTCCATTTGAGATCAATTCGAATAGTCACACCCATATACTTGACGGATGTTACCGCTTCCAAAGACTGGACATTAATTTTGTACTCATACATTAATGGGGATTTTTATCTTGTTATACGCAGTAGGTTACACTTACTAATATAGAGAGATAACTGCCAGTCATTACACCACGCATTTATTTTCTGCAAATCTTCAATAATTTGTTCACAACTTTCATGTGATGCTATTTTCCTGTAGTCTACAGCATCATCAGCAAACAGTCTAATGCCATTGTCAATACCATCAACCAGATCGTTTATGATTCTAGTTTGACAAGTCCTACATGTTCAACAGGAAACAAAGTTCACTGTATATGAATTCCATAATGTATCATGTAATAGCCTTGTTCAGCTGTAATCTGTATACTCCCATCATGGTCAATTGTACTGTGATGGATAAACAACTGCTGAACAGTGTAATTGAAAAACTTGCAATTTGAAGTCACAGTTTTAAGAGCTAGTAATGAATGCTAGAATTTTTTTATCTAGAATAAAAACTTGTGCAAATGGAAGAAATGTTTGTATTTGGCATTCTTCACATATTAACACTGCACCATTTGAATTAAAAAGCTTTCTAAACATTATACACATGTATACTCAGATCAGGTTAACTAATGTATCCAAAGTCATACTTAAACCTATTTGCATTAATACAGTATTATGTAATTCCAAATAAATAATAGTGATGTAATGCTTCACATGCAGGATGATGACACTTTAAATGATACGCTATGAACTAAAATCTTCAGGATGATCAGCACGTGGATAGGCTCATCATAAAGTGCAACTTGGCATATGTTGCATATAGTATTGTTCAATGTGTTGACATGAAAACAAAACTGTCAACTTATTAAAACGAATAATCTTATTATTGGCACACTTTTTAGAGAGACAAACTCTGTCTACATGAATAGGAATGTTACAGGGGATGAAACATGGCTTGGTTTGAACAAAGTTGGAAAAATAATAATGGGTTTTAGAGAAAATATATCTGGCATTGACCGGAAAATAAAGGAATATATTTTCTCTGATATAATGGGGGTGTTGAAGTGCATGGGGCACATTGTCTCAAAGAAAGTTTCACTAGGGAATCATACATAGAAAAATGTCAGCTTCAAGACACATTAGTGCTTAATAACATCCACTCGGGCTTATGAACTGATAGTTACTTCTTTCATCACCAAAACAAACCACATTATCGATCAAATTTTTTTGTTACTATTTGGCTACAATAGGGATCAAAGCTTTTGAGCTGTAGCTATGTTCTTCTGTTTTACTTCATTTCTGCAAGTGAAAACTTGGCTTGAAGGACAGAAATTTCTTATATACGAAAGCCCGCGCAAGCATTAGATTAGCCATTGCTCAACTGTCAAAGGAATCTGAAAGAGTAATGTGAATTGTTTTTGTTGTGATACTTTCCTATTACCTTTGTAAACGTTCAAGCTAGTGATGGTTGTGATGTCGCCGCATCTACCCTTTAATAGGGACTGCTCACAGCCAGAAGGCTCAGTGTGGTGCTAAAGTGTAAAGCAGGCAACTGTGCCACAGGGATACACTTGTGCTTCCTACAGCCAACTGAGTGAGTTTGAAAGGGGTCATATTGTAGCCTCCAGAATAGAGGGATGGTCCTCTCAGACAGTTGTCACACAAGATGGATGTGCTGCAACAGTTGTGCAATGAAGCTGGTATCAGTGGTCATGTGAACATTCTCACACCCAAGACAAGATCAAAATAATCAAGACAATTTTTTTACAAGAAATATTTACAAAATTTATGACAATTAAAAAAAGTTGTTGCTAAATGCGTGAGAAAACATCTTGTATTGAAAATTATGCTTAGTACATAAAACACGACATAGTCAGACCAGTTTCATTACACAAACCCACCAGTCAGAATGTGAGCTTGAGAATGAGCTGATGAAAACATAAAGGGAACTGGTCTGACTACAATTTTACACTTCATACAGTACATAATAGTATGTTTTAGTTTTCTTCTTATTTGACCTTTGACCGTGGCATTGTCAATTTTTTCTGCTGCAATCTTTTAGCATGACTGGTTGTATGGCACATTCCCATACTGCTTCACCACCACTACATGTTTCTGGAGATAGCTACAAAAGGTATGACACTTTGTCACTAACTGGCAAGGATGCAAGTCAGAAACACAAGGGGGTTTCAGGATAAGATGCCAACATGAGATACAGTGGACTGTAAAATGCGAAGGAAGTTGTCACAGAACTAGGGATGATACACAACAATAACTACAACAACAAAAACAACATAAAAGTACTTAGCATAAAACACATAATAAAATAATACAAGAACAATTAGAGTTAAGAAAAATGAGAAACTGCATCATACTGTGTTTGGTGTGCTTCATTAACTACTTGTTTAAATTATTCAGTGTAGGTATAGACATACTGCTTTGTAAGTTAAGCTTCATTAATCAGACATATTTTTTTCACTCTATCTTTTAAATTCAGCTAGCATGTGGGCTATTTATTACACCTGGGATGTGTCACTCTATACTTCAAATCACAATTTTTTTAATTTCATTAACAATTCCATTTTTAAGTCTGACATCACTTACTTTTCTATAACTATGTTTCTATACCATAATGCAGAATCAGTTTTTTCATACTTCCTTTAAGCTTCATTTTCTTCACTGTACATCTACTCCCTATTCATCATAAATTATCTCATCTCACAAATATGTGTGAAATAATATTATGAAAAGAATAATTGCTACTCACAACATAGCAGAGATGCTGAGTTGCTGTTACATTCCATCCTCGATTTTCCACTGTTTAAAATATGTATCAACAAGCATCAAAACATCATGAACCTTCTCAATACCTCAATGCAACATTTCCTCACTATAATAACCCAATAAATCACCTCTGTCTCAAATTCAACTCAATATCACATTTACTTTTTCTGCATACAGTAACCCCATTTATTAAAAACAAATTAATCACGTCTCTTCCAAAGTTTTAATCTCACTTTACTCTTCAGCATAAACATGTTTGAAAAATATTACTTTTTTTCCTTTCCATTTCCTCAGCTTCTCCACACACAGGTATATTTATTTGCAAGATTATTACCATGTACGATGACCTCTCTGCTGACACAAAATTGCTAGTTTTATAGCAAACTGCTGTTCCTCATATTTATTCCTCACAACAATAGCTGATTTTTATGTGATTTTCCAGTTTAGTAAATATCTTACTCAGTACATTACATAAATGTGTGTCATTTGCAAAAATATTAAAGTAAAAGCAAGTTACGTTGAACATAATTAGACAAATAATGCACTTTTCATTACTTATGAATAAAAGCAAATGTGTTTTGTTGGAGTATGTTTTACACTAATTAATTGTTCATTAGCTAGATAAGAGAAAACATTGCAACCAAAATATTAAAACACTATATCAAGATAAATGTTAAAGAAATGATTTCTCATTAATATCCCACCAAAAGTGTACTAGTGAAGACAAACTTAATAACTATTTACATGGCTCTGAGAATTTCTCAGCTATTCAAAATGTTCATTCATTAATATTTACTAATACACATGAGAAAAGAAATATGTATTGATAAAAATAAATTTTCTCGCAAATCAGATAGAAATTGTAATACTAGGATGCATAAATGATACAGACTTCCTCAGAGTTCAGTTCTGACACTCCTTAAGAGTATTTACTTAAACTAGAATATGTGCTCAGAGAATAATTCTGAAGCTTTAAAGGTTTCGTCTGGTACAGACCAGCAAAACCAGTCAGTAAAGACTGAAAAATGAATTTGCTCAGAGAACACTACTTAGACTTTTTGTCCAGTTGCACTGGCCAGAAAGATTGGTCACACAACATAATCTAAGACTAGTGATAGTGATATTGTGTGTGAAAACCAATATAAGTTCATAATAATTATCATTAACATATTCATTTCATGGTCATCAATTGAAAGAGAGTTCCTCAGCATTTCAATATGAGAAGAGCTACCTTATCATCCTAGTGAAGGAATGTCCAACACCTGATTTTGTTAAAGAATAATTCATGGCTATGGTGCATGTCACTGTTCAAAGCATAGATTAGAAGTTTGTATGACAGCAGGTAAATTATGTAGTGTTAAATCAATACACAGCATTTTGTATCTAAACCTTTTCCAGGTAAATATGCAAGTGTTACTTCATCATTGGTATTTTCAAAAAAGAAAAGATAACATTGACAGTAGAAGAAAACATCAATAGGTTCAAAGATAGCAGAAGAAGCTGTAGTACAGAAAACTAGCAGGAAAGAGTACTATAACAACTAAAGCCCTTGTGCTCACCAAGCACATAATGTACAAAGAAGTGTACATCTGTCTGAGTGTTGCAATCATGACATCAAGATAACATATTTGCATATACTTTAGCACAATTAGAGTTAAAGACAAATATCTGAATCAAAATTCATCATCTAAATTCACATAAAGTTGCTAGTTTTGCATTTGAACTTCTGTTTATCAGTGAAAAACTTTTTTCCGTACTCAACAAGTTCATTATGAAACACAAGACTTCAGATAATCTACTTTTGATGTTTGTATAGTTTTAACAAGGTAATATTCCTCACTCAACCCAAGAAGTTTTCTAGGTTTTGGATAAATCAAATGGTATGCATTAGGCTGTGGACTTTCACCAATTCTGAATGGACAAATTAATATGTCAAAGAATTCCTTTAATTCTGCTGTTAACATTTTAGATCTTCCATGTGATTTCACAAGTACACACCCTAGTCGTAAATTGTGTTACTTTTACTTTATTATCTTGCCTCCTTTTTTTACCTCTCCCTGTCTCTTCATGGTTTGTCTGACAATCTTCTCTTTTTCCTGTGTAGACAAATTTGTACGTGGTGGGTATTCAGTCAACTCTGATAGAAAACTTGCAGGTTTCTTATGAAACATAATATCAAGAGGGGTATATCCAATAGAACTGTGTTGTAAGTTATTCATGATGTCTTCAAAATCACTAATATGAAAAACCAAGTAAGGTGCTTGTGACTCTCTCATGTACCTTTCTGCAGGGTTGGCGATAGGTTGTACATTGGAATCAAAAAGTGTTTAACTGCTGTTCTTTCAACAAATGCTTTCCAAGTTTTAGATATGAACTGTGATCCACTGTCTGACAGAATTGTGTTTGGTTTTCTCACATTTTTTAAAGTAATCCTTCTCAACCTTGGAAATTATTGTTGGCATTTCTGACAGGCTACAATTTCATAAATTTGGAAAAAAATATCAACCATAGCAAAAATGTAAGTGTGACCACCTCTACTCTGTGGTAAAGATCCATAGAAGTCGACAGCTACCAAATCCATAGGTTTTTCAGGAATGATGTTCTGCATGTCACCTTGCCATATCCTATTACTTACCTTTATTCATTCACATCTGTCACAGGATGACAATTCTTTCCTTGCCTTTTAACCACATTGTGAAAACAAACATTCTCTTGTAACTTTGAATGCATTTCTGAGTGCCACAGTGTCCATATAATTCATTAGTGTAGCTGATTGAGTTTTCAGCTTCCTCCTCTGGCCAACATAACTTCCAGTTATCACAGCCAGAATCTGCCCTCCTAAACAATGTACCTTTGTGTACTTCGCAAAATTTATCCAGTTTTTCATGCCCTCTCTTACCTAAACAGGTTTTGATTAACCCCCAGTCTGAATCATGATTTTGATTTCTCGATTCTGTTACACATTGCTCTATAGTGACATAAACTCCTTTTCCTCCTCCTGATCATGTAATTCATTAACTCCACCTGGAGGGTAACCTAGATAAAGCATCTGCAACAACATTGTCAATGTCTTTGATGTATACTACTTCATAGTCAAATTGCTGTAAAAACTCAACCCACCTTGTGTGTCTTTCATGTTGTAAATTGCACTTTTGAAGATAACATAATGCTTTGTGATCTGAGCTTTGATCTTATGCCCTAACAGATAATTTCAAAACTTATCAATTGCACAGTGAATAGTCAGTAATTCTTTTCCAGCAATGGTGTAAGATTTTCCATGTCTGAGTAGCATTCGACTTACAAAAAGCTATTGGACGATGTGTAATTTTGCTATCAATTTGCTTTTCCTGTAATAACACAGCACCTAATCCATAGTTACTGCTGTCAGTGTGTATGTAAAAAGGCAAACTAAAGTCAGGTCTGTGTTATAAGTGTTGGCCGTTCAAAGATTTCTGACATTCATCACTCCAAATCCACTCAGTATTTTTCTTAAGTAAGTTTCTCAAGCATGGTGCATTCACACTTGGATTACTAACAAATTTGTGACATAATCCACATTAAAAAAGAGACCTCAACAGCTTTCTGTAATGTGCTGCTGGAAATTTGGAAATGGCTTCTATTTTGTCAAAGTCAACAAGAATCCCATCTTTAGTAATAACATGACCTAAACATTTAAGTTCTGGTACAGCAAATTTACATTTCTCTAATTTAAGTGTCATTCACTCTTGCCTAAGTTTATTGCATACTTGTTTCAAAAATGTTCATTCCAATCTTGTCCCATTACCAAAGTGTCATTTACACTGATTGTCAGTTGTGATAAAGTTCTCTACCAAGTGTATGATCCAATGTTCTAATAAATTCAGCAACAGGTGAATTCAAACCAAATGGTACAACACAATATTGATAACAGTGACCACTATATAAAAAGCTAGTATGATTTCTTGAATCTTTTGGTCAAGATGCATGGTGAAATCCTGAGGTCAAATCGAGGCTTGATATAACTTGTATGTTCTTAAAAGTTATGTAAAATCTCATCATTGTTTTCTGGGTGGTACATTTGTCTGCACAAGAATTTGTTTAATTGTCTGGAATTCAACACTGATCTCACACTTCCATCTCTCTTTGTAACAGCAACAAGTGGTTTATTGTAATGACTAGCACTCTTGTCAATAACATCATATATTTACATTTTGTGTCTCTTTCTCTAATGCTGGTCTTCTGGCAATTGATACACTATAAGGACTTGTAAAAATTGGCTTGTGAGATTTCAACTGTGAAGTACACTGGTAACCTTTTACTCTTCCTGTCTAACTGTAGCACCTCTGATTTTAACTCTAATCACTAGTAATTCAACACAATCACTTTCTTCCTTTATTTTCTTGCTTGAGACATCAGAAACTCCCAACATCTGTCTCCCTGTGTTGATAAAGCACCTGTGTTCCCATGATCCCATCTTTACTTTAATGAAGGGACTACAAACTTCACCATAATCACTGTGGTTAACATTTTCATATAACAAATCATCTTCAGTTTCTTTGGAACTGTCACCTATGGTTTGTATCTTAATTATACTGGTCTTATCTGGATCACAACATTTTAGCACACTAATGGAAAGATCATTACTAGTACTATCCGCAACTAGAATGTCTCTTATCCAAGAAATTTTACTTGACTGACATTAATCATCATTCGTGTACTTACCCTTTTGTTGTTTACATATATTGTACTTAATTTTGTGCCACCAGTTTGGACACAAAGATGAACATACATTGATTAACATTTTTCTAAAATTTTTATCATTCTGAACTACCTCACTATGTAACCACAAGTTCATCACTCATCATCTCAGCCAAAAATTTATCATTACTCTCACAAATGAAGTATCTTCACCATTGGGAAATAATTTTTTATAGAAATTAGACTCATGAACTCAGTAGCTTTAACACTACCATTATAATTACCCATATTCTCAACCATGTCTTTGGATATTTCTACAAACCATCATGAACATCATTCTCCTCCTTATCATCAAATCACTCAACTTCTTCCTTAAAATATAACAAATACTTCTCTTCCTCACTTTTCCCACAAGATCATCATCCTCTTCACATTAACTAAGACAAACATCACTACAAAAATCATTACTTTTCAAATCACTCTTAAACATAGCATCATTTTCATATCCAGATTCATGAGCCACTTTCACATAACACAGTGTGTGCTTTTTACATACTTGGCTACTCCACAAATTGATTGATCCCAAAATCATTGCATACTTCAGTTACCTGTTCTGATATGGTATTGTTTTCTGCCCAGTCATAAAAATTTATTAAATTCATTTCTATGCATATCTTTTTGGGCGTGGTCCGCCTTTAGCAAACCACAATTTTGTTTTGCTAAAGGCTGACCCCACCCAAAAACATATGTATTGTTAAAAACAAAATTGTTTTTTGCTAAGGGCAGACCCCACCCAAAAACACATGTATTGTTAAAGCGAACACAGATAAAAGAGCTTTGACCTCAAGGTAAAATTTATTTCTACTACTCAAGTTCAGTGTTAGCATGTGTGTTGTCAGTTCTGTCTTTTTGTTTTTGTGTATGGCATTCATTCCTCTCTCCTTAAAATAATTATTCATTACATCAGATGACTTTGTTTGTTGTGTATAATTAGGTTGGTTGGTCCATTTACTATTACACTTCTCTGCTCCTAACTTGCGGACCGACAAGGGAGCCCTACCTAGATTTTTTTTCCTTCATATACAACTACACCTTGGTATTCTCTAGAATCGTGGTGATCTTGCCAATGTCTGTTTCTGTGTTCAAAATTATTGTTGTCATTCTGTTGTCAAACTGGAGTCATACCCATTCTGCTGATGCTAACTGTTTTCACTATGACTAATGCGATTTTTCTGATGGGATGTAGTTGTGCTGGTGATAGTCTTTGATTTCTTTTTTGTGGTATTATTATTTCCCCAATTTTGATTTTCATTTTTCGTGTGCAAAATAGTGGTAACTATGGTTCTGTTTTCCTATTCTTTCAAAAGTGCTGTCCAATTTGTAAACATACTTTAAAAACTGTTCAGGTGTGTCGTTTGGTCCATCAAGAAGGTCCCACTGAATTTCAGATGCTAATCTACATCTTAAAGCATCAGTCATTTTAAGTTCGCAAAAAGTTTACCAATGTGCGTTAATTTTTGTGTCTGTTTCATGCAAAATTGATTCATACTGTCTCCCCTCCTTGTACCTTGCTCCATTCAAAAATCAACTTGTGATACATGTCTTCTCTGTTTCCGACCAGAATTTATTTTCAGAAGCTTCATGACATGTCAGTACAAAAATTTTGGTTTGTCCATGACAGTGCTTCATCCTCTAAAAACTTTTTAACAAACTTAATTTTCTTGCAGTCGGTCATGTTTGGCACAAAATTGTCTTTACAGTGCTGCATAAAATCTACACTGTTGCGTTACACCACATCATGCCAGTAATATTAATTGGGTTTCTATTGACAATGTCTGCACTGAGGTTTTTTACTTTTTTTAGCTAGGTCAGAAAAATTACTTTCTAAGTTGTTTACATCATTTGTGCTGATTACATGTTTAAGTTAAACATTTTTGTCTACTGATTTTATTTTCTCTTCTAGGCTATTTGTAATAGTAACTAGCCTTACATTCATATTTTGCTCAACAATGTTAATATTTTTCTCTAGATTTTTCACTGACAGTAATGATTTTCAAGTGCACTTCATCCAAGGCACTTTTATTTTTTCTCCCTATCACAACAATTTGTCTGTTAATTGTTCAATTTTTTAGTAAGGCCTTGGGGTTGCCACAAGTTTCCCTGAGCGAAATTCCCTGATTTACAGACAGTTTTTAGAATTTTTGTTGTAATATCAGCATCTTTTGTAATGAACTGTTTTCCAATGGAGAAAGCAAGCCAAATAGTATACATTTTTCATTTAGACTACTGATAGTATTTTATTTCAATAAAACAAAACACATTTGGTGAAAAAGTAGGCCTCTTGAAATAATGGTATGTGGTGGGGAAGAATTGTGTAAACCAACACTGCAAGTAACTGCAATAAAATGTTGGTCCTACTATATTTATTATTGTTGGTTATTACCCACTGTGTTATATCTATTATTTTACAGATATTTTGTGATTTTTAATATGAGAAATTTTTGAGTATATAGCATACAAACCATCAACGACTGACACAATTTTCTTCTTCTTATTGACCATACTTTTCAACATATAAACTACTTTTGAAGTGCCAAAATGTACTAGAACAAAGTGTCTATAAAATGCCACAATGTGCAATGTACTTGCGATGAGGCAGTTGCAATTCCTGAAATCCATCACCTATGGCCTCTGGCGTGCTCATGAGCACAGCAGTCCTGGGTCCATGGATAAATCACAAAAATCTGCTGCTTTATGCCACACACAAACAGACCTGGCCTGCAGGGAGATTGGGGAGACTAGATCTGAGGGGCAGGGTCTGCACATTAGTGGGAACCGAATGTCTTCAGATCAGCAGGCACAATCCATTACAGATAACTGCAGATACTGCTTGTGGTGTTGGCCTGTTGTGGGAATCCACTCACACGACCAGCTATTCATGAGCCAAAGACAACACATTGATGAAAAGAGACCACAGTGATCAATCCATGCAACAGACAACTTGTTCAAATACTCTGAGAATCAATAATAATCAGGACAGGTAGCAACTTACCATAAAGATGATTGCTGAGCTGCACCTGTAGAAACGACAATTAACACTCCCACTACTAAATTTTCAGCTGTAGCTCTTGTCAAAAAAGGAGAGCACACACACACATCCACACAATCATTCAGACACAACTCATGCACACATGACCGCCATCTCCGGCCGCTGCATCTACGGTCTCTGAGAATCAGATTCAAACAAGAAGTGGTGGCAGCACTGACTGCAAGCTGAGGGGAGTGGTAGGAAGGAGAGAAGCAGTAGTAATGAGGGAATAGGGAAGCGGAGCACATACTCAAGTGCACCTAGTCAACGATGATGCATGACATCTCAGTAAACAAACCATTTCACCTACTGAGACAAAAACAAGATTTTTCCAGTGTTCTTTTTTTTTCAAATTTCCCTGATGTGTTTGAAATTCTCCGATATTCCCTGATTTCCAGAACCTGTGGCAACCCTGGGCTTTTATCACCTTCCTCCAGTCCTGTTTCAAGGGCATCCACCCATACCTCAACCATGTCCAGTTTAGTAGATAT
This sequence comes from Schistocerca piceifrons, assembly GCF_021461385.2. Lineage (NCBI taxonomy): Eukaryota > Metazoa > Arthropoda > Insecta > Orthoptera > Acrididae > Schistocerca > Schistocerca piceifrons. The sequence continues at coordinate 496,088,728 of NC_060139.1, read as the reverse complement.
TTGATCTAATTTTTGATTCATCATTATGGTCCATCTTTTGATTGTTCAGTTGTAACAACATGACACTGTCTTTCTCAACAAAGTCAGGTTCCACAAATGATAAATTTTCGTCCTTCACTGTTGCACTTAGATCCCTATTATTTGCACTTAGGTCCCTGTTATTAGACATTTCACTGATCTCATTGTTCACTGGTGCCCCCCCCCCCCCCCCACTCCTCCCCCTCCCACCCCATTCTAAATGTTCTTTAAGGCCTAAAATGGTTATTTTCACTTCTGTTCGCTTTCTGTTCGCTACAAAGCAAAAAAGACTTAAAAAATTCACTTTTATGCTCTACTTGATGTTATCTTATGTTGCTGCTGATTGTTAGTTCCAGTTCATCCTTCTTCAATTTCATCCTTCAAATTAAATCCTTCTTCCAGTTGAAATAACATATATTTTTTGTGGTATAATCCAGAAAGAATATCAACATTCACTTAGCTTGAAAAGTATTGCTTGATTAATTACAGATAACTTCATTATTATTATTATTTCTTTCTTGTCTCATACATTATGTCTGGTTAAAAATGGAAGGTAATGCAGACCTTGATCAAGCGTGACTTCCTTTTAACTGTACGGTATATGTTACATTGCATTTAGGAACTTTCGGGTAATTGAACAAGTGTCAATAATTACAGATTTCTGTAGTTGTATATATAAGTTTGGATGTAGCTGTATTGCATTGATGTACTGGTGGATATTGTGTGGTATGACTCCTGTAGTTGACAGTATAATTGGTATAATGTCAACTTTATCCTGATGCCACATGTCCTTGACTTCCTCAGCCAGTTGGATGTATTTTTCAATTTTTTCTCCTGTTTTCTTTTGTATATTTGTTGTATTGGGTATGGATATTTCGATTAGTTGTGTTAATTTCTTCTTTTTATTGGTGAGTATGATGTCAGGTTTGTTATGTCCAGGTCTCCATTTCATACAGAACCACACTCTCTAATATGGATTTGTATATTAATATTTTAGTTCTGCTCATTACATTCCTGCTCTATAAGACTGAGTTATGCATCCAAATGACCCTCCGTCTGCTACTAATTCTGTTATTGATTTCTGACTCTGATTTTCCCTCAATTTATTATTATTATTATTATTTTGAGCTTTTCCTCATACAGAGGAGAACATAATAATTTACTTGGAAATTAAAATACAAACAATAAATGTTCTTAGACTGTATTTCCAAAATATTCCTCCAGGTGATTCGATCTTGTGTGTCCTCTTCCTCTGCGCCCATTCTCCTCATTGTGTGCTGTACATTTTGGAACCAGGTGGTCATAGGTCATCCTCTTCTTCTTCTCCCCTCTGGTTCCCACTCCAGTATCAATTTTGGTATTCTGGTTTTCTCCATTCATTGTACATGCCCATACTACTGTAATTTCTTCCTATCCATTACATGATATATTCTTTCTTTTATTTCCATTCTCCTTATTATTTCGGTGTTCCTTATCTTTTCTTTCCTGGAGATTCTTGCTGATCTTCTCCAGAAGTCCATCTCTAGAGCTTGTAATTTTTTGATGTGCTTCATGTTAATTGTCCAGGACTCCATTTCATACAGAACCACACTCTCTAATATGGATTTGTATATTAATTTTTTAGTTCTGCTCATTACATTCCTGCTCCATAAGACTGAGTTAAGCATCCAAATGACCCTCCGTCTGCTATTAATTCTTTTATTGATTTCTGACTCTGATTTTCCCTCAATTTCTATAATTGATCCCAAATAACAGAAAGTGTTTATCTTTTTTATTTTCTTTCCTTCAATGTATAGCTCATCTGAATCATTAGTCAAGTATTCTGTTTTCTGGTAATTAATCTTCAAACCCCAAGTTTTGTATGCTACTGCTAGTTGATTGCACATATAGTTAGCATCCTCCCCATCTTGTGCTACGACTACTTGATCATCAGCAAACAATAAATGATGTATGTAAACTCCATCTCTTATTTCTAATCCCATACTGTTACATTTACGAGACCATGTTCTAAGGATAACATCTATATAGATTTTAAATAATGATGGTGACATGGGACAGCCCTGTAAAAGGCCTTTGCTTGTTCTAAATTTATGTGAAAGTTTATTACCAACTTTCACTTGGCAAATGTTATCTTTATACATCTGTTGTATTATTTTAATCAAGGAAGGGTTTATATTTGCCATATGTAGTGCTCTCCAAAGTAGTTTTCTTGGAACAGTGTCATCTGCTTTTTCTAGATCTATGAAAATTAACCCTATATTTTTTGATTTTTCCCTATGTTTCTCCAAAATCTGTCGTAATGTGAAAATATGGTCTACACAAGATCTCCCAGCTGTAAATCCACATTGTTCTTCTTGGGTCCTAAAATTTTTTTTGTTGGTTTTTAATTACTTTCGCAAAAATTCTCATTAACGTGTTTGTAACACAAATTCCTCAATAGTTTGAACAAATTTTGCGATCCCCTTTCTTAAATATTGTATTAATGTAACCTAGCTTCATCTTGTTGGGTATTGAATCTCCATGTATCATTTTGCTGAAGAGCTGTGTTATCAGTTTCACAATTTTGTCACCACCATATTTCAGACACTCCAGATTGATATTGGCTGGTCCTGGTGAATTACCGTTCTTTCCTGTTCTCAACACCTGAAGTACTTCACATTCTAAAACCTGGATCTCATCATCTTCATGTTCTTTTTCTTTCACTGTTCCTTCTTTTAGATATTATTCTCTGTCCTCATTTAATAATTTTTGGAAATACTCTTCCCATTCCTTTTGTGTTATCAGTTGGAGATTAGTTTTGCTTTTGGTATCCTGTCGAAACCCTTTTAATACTGACCATGCTTTTTTTGCTCTCCCAAATCCTAATTTGCTATTCACCTTGGCACATGTTCTTTCCCATGCTTCATTTTTTGCCATCCTTATTTTTTTTCATCACTTATAACTAATATTCACTTTATTTCAGCCTAGAGTCCTCATATTCTGACCCCCTACCCTATAATTATTGATCCAAATTAATTATTTAAGTTCAGTCATTGCTGATTTACAGTGCATATACTTCCTCCTTCATAGCAGCACACTGAGCAAACAGTTCATAAATGTTGATTGATTGAAATACTTATCTGATAAAATTCTTCTTCATTGTATCTCCTGGTTCATGTCTGGGGGCTTCTTTCTCACTTTCCTGCAGAGTACTGACAAAATATTTGGATTTGCAGGAGTTCAATGGCTCCATCTTGATGCATCAATTCTAATCAAAACAATGAACACATTTCAGTTTTCACTTTGGTGATATATTCTTGAAATCATTTCACAAAGTTCAAATAACACATTTTGTTTGTGGTTCACAATCACAAAAAGATTCTTTTGAACGCAGTTATTTAGACATAATAGGCAACACTTGCCGAACTTTGACCACATTTCGTCATACACAACTTCTCTCAGCAAACTGCTCACAGAAACTAACTTACTACACCCAATGATAGTCCATAGATTGTTAAGTACATAGATAACAACATGTAGGTCAAAGATTATTAAATTTCTTCATACTTACATATCTCTCTGACATTTACATTTACGAAAATAATTGAGACAATTTTTTATAAGAAATATTTAAAAAACTGCTGAAAATTAAAAGAGGATATCGAAAATGCATGATAAAACATCTTATACCAGAAATTACACTTAGTACATAGAACACGATGTAGTCAGACCAGTTTCATTACAATGTCCAGGCAGTGCAGATGCCTGCAGGGATCATCATATTGTAAGGGCAGCAGTAGCATATTGTATAGCTAACATAGCACAGATAAGAGAGCTCGTGAGCCCAGACATGTCAACGTGAACTGTAGTGAATTGGGTATTAGTAGTGGGACTATTGGGCAAGCACACCTCTAGCCCATCTTCCACTTAAGCCACTGCATCAATTTGCACAGCCTGATTAGAGTCATCTGAGGATCATTTCAAAGATGGAATGGCATGCTGTGGTCATCAGCAATGGAAGCAGGTTGTGCTTGCATGCAAGTGATGGTCATCTGTGTGTACGGTACACCTAGTGACAGCTGTCTTCTAGAGTGTGCTCATCCAAGACATACTAACCCTACCCCTGGTCTCATGGTCTGTGGTGTTATAAGTTATAACTCTTGTTCACCTTTTGTGTTGCTGGATGGACAGGTTGCTAACCAGCACTCGGTACATGCATAATGTTATTAGACCTATTCTTTTGCCATTCTTGCAACAAGAAGGTGATGTGTTGTTTCAACAGGATAATAATTGCCCCACTGCCCTTGAAACTGAACATGGTCTGCAAGATGTGTAGCAACTTCCCTGGTCAGCATGGTCTTTGGACTTGTCTACAATTGACAATTTGTGGGTTATGATGGGACGATAAGTGACTCGTGCTACGTGTCAGCCAAAAACTTTTACAGAACTACATGAAAAGGTTGAGCAGGCATGCCATAATGTATCCCAGGACAGTATTCACCACCTGTATGATCAGCCGAATGCTGGCTTCAGTGCCTGCATTGCCACCCAAACATCGAGATTTAATTATCACTCTGACACATGAATAGCTCTGTTTAGGCACAGTCTCAAAATCCACAATTTGGCCCTGATCAAATGGGCCAGTAGTACATCTTGCTCATCCTGTGTACTGTCCTGCTGATGGTCAGTAAAATGTCTGATGACATTCCAGTCGTGTGATGTGCTGAACTACTCTGTTAGAGAACTTGATATCAAATACAGCAGCTACCTCTAATCCAGTTAATGCTACTTTATCCTGTGTAAGGTTCTTCATCTCCAAATAATTCCTGCAACCTACATCACTCTGAACCTGCTTACTGTATTCATCTCCTGGTCGCCCTCCATGATGCCCCCTCCCTCTCCCAACACTTCCCTCCAGTACTAAACTGCTTGTCCCTTGATGTCTCAGAATGTGTCCTATCAACCAGTCCCTTCTTCTAGTCAGGTTGTGCCACAAATTTCTTTTCTCCCCAATTCTATTCAGCACCACCTCATTAGTTACATGATCTGATCTTCAGCATTTTTCTGTAGCACTACATTTCAAATGCTTCTGTTCTCTTCTTGTCTCAACTGTTTATTGCCTATCTTTCACTGCCATATATGGCTATACTCCATACAAATGCTTTCAGGAAAGATAACCTGACAGTTAAAATATATGTTTGATTTTTTAAAAATCCTCTTCTTCAGAAATGCTTTTCTTGCCATTGTCAGTCTACTATATCCTTTCCATTTCAGCTATCATTAGTTATTTTGCTGCCCAAATAGCAAAACTCATCTACTAACTTAAGTGTCTTGTTTCCTAATCAAATTCCCTCAGCATCACTTGATTTAATTTGACTAAATTCCATTAACATTGTTTTGCTTTTGTTGGTGTTCATCTTATATCCCCTTTCAAGACACTGTCCATTCTTTTCAAGTACTCTTCCAAGCCACTTGCTGCCTCTGACAGAATTACAATTTCACAGGCCAAACCAATTTTTTATTTCTTCTCTCTGGAGGTTAATTCCTACTCCAATTTGTTTTGGTTTCCTTTACTGCTTGCTCAGTTTACAGATTGAATAATGTCAGGTTATAACCATGTCTCACTCCCTTATCAACCATTGCTCCTCTTTCATGCCCCTTGACTCTTATAAATGGCATCTGGTTTCTGTACAAGTTGCAAATAGCCTTTTGTTCCCTGCATTTTACTCCTGCCAACTTTGGAATTATAAAGAGAGTATTCTAGTCAACTTTGTCAAGCTTCCTCTAAGTCTACAATGCTATGAATGTAGGGTTGCCTTTTCTTCACCTTTTGTCTAACAAGGAACCCCTTGAGTGTGAGGTTGCAAATTCAGTCTTTAATATGTTCATTTGAAAGTGTTCTGTTCATAAGTATGACAGGAAAAGTGTTTGTTGCTAATGATCACCATGTGCATCAGGAGGGCGACAGAAAATGAGTGCCTGGAAGGTAAAGAGATCAACCTTCTATGGGATGTATGTATTACTCTTCACAAAATGGACATGGTCAACATTCAACAAAAGTTCAAAACAAACCATTAACTTGCATAATGAACACTGAATGAAAAATGGCAAGCCACAGTGATCACAAAGGTTCACATCATCCAGATCAAAGGTGAACTTCTTGGGAGTAACAAAACATGGAGAACGTTCAGCAAGGTATCCACTCTTAAAGAAAACACAGAGAATCATACTGATGTAACATGGTGATGAGAACTGATGGGAAATGATGGTATGCAACTAAACACAAAACAGTCTGTCATGGAGCTTATCATGAAACTGGCTGTACTTGAAGCCATAGCTGCAGATAATGTGATTATATGGTTTATAGACACGGAAAAAATAAACATCCAGAGGCTGAATTTGTCCAGTGGTTATAAGTGGTATGAAATTCAATATCACACACTTTTCAGGAGGCATAGTTTGCTCTAAAGGAGCATGACTTTTATATTCAGGAATCAAGCAAAGGCAAGTATTTTGACCACTATTGGCCAAAGGCAGTGCTCATATCACAACTGTACTTCTCTTATCCCCATTTACTCATTCTCGCTTGCTGTGACATAACAATTTTCTACTGCCCTTGCAAGCTTACGAACACAAAAAAGAATCATAGGGGGCAGAGCACCTCAACCTTCTCGCAGCACACAAATAACTTTTCAGCCAATTTAACATCCAGATTAACAGCTGGCATAATTGTATATGAATGCATTCAAATCCTGATTGGTCTGAGTTAAAAACAAATTCCTTACTGAATGATGTGATAAGTTTGTTTACCTACTCTACAAATTTTTGGCTGATACCACAGTTTGCTGTGCATTGTCAAGTTGATGCTTTATTTGAAATTTTATTGTCTTACATCTTCCAATTCTGTAGCACTGTTTGATGTTGTGAAACCATCTACTGCTTCCCTTGAAACAGCTGTAATCTATGTCACACACAACTTGATGAGCATAACGCACTAGGTCACTATCAAGCACATCCTGTAAATTGTATCGAACATCTTCAAAGTGTGGAAACAGCAGTTTTTGTAACAAGTGCACCTATCCTCTCTTGAATCTCCATAGTTTTTCTTATGCACTACACAGTCATATAGCTGCGGACTTATTCAAAATTTGTTGTGGCTACCGGATGATGAACTTCATGGCTCGACAACTGTTTTATTTGCACTTGATAAGCACATATCATAATCATTGTACTCCTCATGTACACTGTCTGCACCAAAGAACTTATTCAACACCATATATTCCGCTTACTTATCTTGCAGAAACACTAATATTTCATCTGCCATTTATTTCTCACTCTGTGAAATACCTTCATTTCCTTTATGATGAAACATCAATTTCAACACGTGATGTTTTAGATATAATGCAGTGTTTGCTTTGTTTATCATTATCATTGCTCTGCTTTATATCAACATCACTAGCACTTTAGCACTATTGTGAGTTACTTGTTGACTAAGCAGTTCAACTACGCTCCATAAACTTATTGTGTGCTCATCACTGGAATCTCCAGTCCCACACCTTTTGCCATTAGCAGCCAGTATTGTGGTTGCATGGTAAACAATATGTGGGGCCTCAGATGCCATTAACATCAGTGGCAATTTGTGACCTCACACTCAAGGGATTATGTATAAGAGAAGTGTAGGGTCGGTACTGCCTCACGTCTTCCTACATTTCTCAGGAATACATATTGATCTTCCCCATGGTCAGCTTTTACCAGACTGTCCATTCTTCTGTAAGGAATTTATGTTAATATTTTGCAACCGTGACTTATTAAACTAATAGTTCACACCTGTCAGCAAATGCTTTCTTTGGAATGGGAATTATTAGTTTCTTATTGAAGTCTGAGGGCATTTACCTGTTTCACACATCTTGCACACAAAACGGAAGAGTTTTGTCATGGCTGGTTCTCGCAAGGCTATAAGTAGTTCTGACAGAATGTCGTTTACTCTATGGTTTTGTTTCATCAAACATCTCTCAGTACTATGTCAAATTTTTCTGGCAGCATCTCATCTTCATCTACATCCTGTTCCATTTCTATAATATTGCCCTCTATATACTCCTTCCACTTTTCCCTTCTTTGCTGGAAGACTGGTTTTCCATCTGAGCTCTTGATATTCATACAGTTGCTTCTCTTTTCTCTCCAAAGGCCTCTGCAATTTTCCTGTGGGAGGTATCTATCTTTATCGTAGTGATATATGCTTCTGTATCCTTACATATGTTCTCTAGATCAGATATAGATAGTCAATCATCCAGACTGTCACCCCTGCAATTACTGGAAAAGATCTTTAGGAAACCTACGTTTGTTTGGCCTCCCGACAGGTACCACTACATTTTGGATGCACCTACAGTATGGCTGTCTGTATCACTTAAAGTGTCCTCACCAACAGCAAGATCCATGATTCATGGAGGAAGGATGAACAGTTAATAAATATACTAACTAATGGTTAAAATGGCTCTAAGAGTGACAACTAAGATAAAAAATATCAGTAGTGTTCTGAACACAAATTTCTTTTTAGTGCAATGTTTCACATGTGATGTATGCAGTGTCACCTAAGTAAACTGACTTCATCTACATTTGAGTCTTAACTTTAGTCATATCTGGAAAATAAGGGACCATTTATAGTAATTTCTGTTTTGTTGGCACCTTAAAAAAGATGATGTTCTGTCTTTCATGACTTCTTTTGTACCTCCCCAATAATACCCTTCACTGTTTTTATGATCCGTTTCTTTACTGTCCTGACAATTACAGAATAGATGATTATTGTTGGTAAACAATTGGCAGCTGATGACAACAGATTCAAACAACTTGACTGCTTGATGTTGACAGTGGCAATGGAGCACAAAAGAATGCCTGCAACAGTGAAGGAGGATGGATATACTGAAAATAAATTGATGATGCTACCTGTATAGAAGGAGAACAAAAGCTGCTAGTACAAAGATTTGAGCAGTTCTTTCATGGTAATATATATGAGTCACTGTACTGTCACACAACCATGTATCTATGCCCTATGCATGCAATTATTGAGCTGAAAAACCTGCTACCTTACATTCACAGAGTGGCTAAAGGCACTTTTCTTTCAGGTTATGGTCTGGGATATTATTAAATTATAGTAGTTTACTCACATTCCTATTTTCTTATTCATTATTAAACCTAGTCCTGCATTACCACTACTTGATTTTCCACAGAATGCCAGTTTTGTTTCTTGCTCTTAAAACACCAACTGATAGGTTGACATCTCAACACAAAAACAGAGGAACTGTGCTACCACTAGCATCTCCCTTGAATTGCAAAAGGTCTCCCCACACTGCCTAAAAAGATACAGGTGATAAAAAAATCACACCAGCAGGCACAATAACAATGAAATCACCATCATCACAGTAAAGACCATGTTGCCACCTGCAAAAGATAAACTAGTACAAAAAATCAGTTAAATGTCATCCAATCAAATGAGAGTATTTGTTGAATGGGGTTGTTTACTCTATAGAAAATATGACTGCGGGAACTACACAGCCTTTGAGGTTATCAACCATAAAACACAAATTCTTCACAGCAATTACAAAAACAAAGAAATCAACATCCCCATTAAAATAGCTCAGACTGTACTCCAGTGGTCTACAAATAGTTTCAAGGTAATTGTGGAGGAACTGGAGATCTTAGTACCAACAGAGCCCATGTCTTTATGCTTGTGGGAGACAGGTTTCATAGACATGGCTCTCATGATAAAGGGTTATAGCCTACACAGAAATAATTATCTCAGTGGAGAGAGGGCTCAGAGTAGTGCAGCCACATATGATAAAAATACCGTCCTTCACTTCTCCCATTTAATGCCTTAGTAAAGGTTGTCAAGTGGTTGCTGCTAGAGTGTATTTTGATTCAAGCTACTAAACCTTTTTCACAGCTACCGCAGCCACTTCTCTTTTGCTGGGACCTGGCTGCACATTATCTGCTATGGGGCCCTACAATAAAATGTCCCAGGGCCATGTTGCTGAGTTGTCTCCAATCTTTACACGATTTATCCCTTTCGTACAAGAGTACAAGCATGCATTACAGCACATCTATGCAGTCATCCTCCACCATAAATCTTTCAGTACGTTCCCCTGCCCTCAACAGATATTTCTCAATAATCAAAGCAGTGCAGTGAAGGAATCCACCAAATTTGATGCTCAGAAAGTCTGACTGGGCACTGGACAGCCAGTTGACTGAATTTAAACTTTACTAAAGTGCTCACAAATGGTCGGATTGCATTAAAATCATGATCTACCAAGCTACTGATGCATCCATACTTAAACCATCAAGCCACAATTGTGACAAGATTGATTTGAACCTGAAAATGGTGTCCTAGGAGAAAATCTCACTTTTCCTACCATTTTAATCCATAACAAATCGTTGCCAATAAGGCAGACAGTACAACGCTCCTTATGTAAGGTGTATTTCAGTTCCTTCTTTTACCCTGGAACAGTAACATACCATTTCATACCAATAAAGATGTTGGAGTGATCAACTGCATATTCAGATCCAAATTGTTAGCAGAGAAGAAAGCATACAAGGCCCTTGACTGTTCATGAAATATATTTAGTCCATATGCATTGACAATCAGGGACACTGTTATGAACATGAAAGATTCATTGAGCTTTCTGCATCTCACATTTGATTAAAAATGCAATGATTATCACACCAAAGAAATTTTAAAAGCAATGTCATTATAGGCATGCAACATCCTGCAGTGTCTTAGCTATAGGTGCTGAGGGAGCAAGGATGTGTGGTGTCAATAGTTCGTATCGACCACGAAACTTAATATCTGTGAATTCTAAGTGCTCTGTTGAACCTCCATCTTAACTTTACTTTAGTCAGTTCTTTGTTATACTTCATTCTGTATGGACGCAGTGTCAAGTGTAAATATATACGAGCTACGACATTTATGGAAATTAAGTTTTCTATATCCCGATTACCGATCCCGTTCCCATAGTGGTGACCCCACAGTTCGTTCGTGTTTCGCTTCTTCCATTCTGCTGTTTATGCAACAGGTTATATGTACTATGCAATAACCATGCCAAACAATGCTTTGTTCGAAGATGTGGAAGCACAACTCCGCTCACCGAGTTTCATCGTTTCTTCGCCAACGGCGTATTCATCATTTACACACAGTGATTCGTGTTCTCAGCCAACACTGTCTGCTAACCTCATTAGTTTTCAACAGTTGACAACTACACTGTTAGAGTGAACAATGGACTCAAGCTTCGTGTCATCGTATTATGACCATCTGAAAGTGAAATATGAACTGAACAATAGTTCGAACTGTGTCTCTTGAAATCGAGTGTTTCAAGAACAAAGTGATCTCCATTCAAACAGGCGTTTAGCCACCCACTGGCATACTACATCACTTACTGTAGGGCCGTGTGCAATGCTGCCATTACTACAAACTGCACCGGATCCATTCCATGCACATAGTGTTCCAGTTGTGTCCAATTTACATGCACAATTCAGTGTTTCGTGGAACATGGACCCCTTACTTCGCCTCAGTGGCCTGCCACATGCACTACAGGCATGTTATGCATCAGATAGTTTCCACACGGATGGCGTTCTCAACCCCCCCTCCTGCCTCCCCCTCACTTGCAGGGGTCCCCGTTTCCGGTCGCCCAACTGCCTGCTGCTCCCACAGCATCGCCTGTGTCTGCCACGCCGGCCTCTCACCCTGTTCCGGAAGTGGGTTGTTTCCATCCAGCACTCATCACTCTCTGTCCAGTTTCTGGGCCCCCCCTCATGTGCTATCCATCTGCCCATTTCCACGGTACCGTCCGTGCCTGCTGTGCCGTGTTTTCATGACACACAGTCAACTATTCCAGCTGCCGCTACTACGGATTCGCTCACCTGATTTAAATTTGGGCCTACCGCACCGGCCTCTGACTCAACCTCAGTTCAGTCACTACTCCAGGAGACACCGAAGCCACCATCATCACCTCCTCCTGGCTGCATGTCAAAGCTACTGCCCTTATACGAGAACAACCCAGCACTGTGGGTGTCGAGCATCTGTTCAAGTTACATGATGTGTCTCATGACAACTCAAAGTTTCTCTGCCTCATCACAAACCTCCACAACCACTCGGATTTGATTTGTGACCTGCTCCTTTTGCTGCCACCTGCACCAAAATACGAGTTTGCAAAGAAGATTATAATGAAACGACTTACCTGATTGCCACAAAAGTTAATAATCAAGATTCTCTATGAGGAGCACCTGGGGGAACGCACCCCCTCACAGCTCTGGCGCCGCCTTTGATTGCTCGTGAATGAGCATACCATGCCTCATGCCACACTATGGGCTGTATGGTCTGCCAGACTACCTACCAATCTACAGATCCATGTGTTACCACACTCGTTCGAGTCCATCGGCTCCCACCTATGCATCGCCGAACAGTTGTGTTCACTGCTGCGGCAACTTCAGCCAGATCATTCCACACCATTCATCAGTGCAGCTGCCCCCACATACTGTCCTTCGGTCGGCAGAGGGCTCACTCTGCCGTCACCTCATCTGCTTCTCCTGGCAGCATCGGCTCACTCTCTCCGCTGTCTGAGCACTCCAGGATCACCCACGCACCTTACATACCGGTCTATTTACCGGAACAAATCAATGAGGACAAGCTGACCCCACTGTCGCAGTCTCCACCTCCTCCTCACCCTGCTCACCCTTTCTGCTGGTACCACAAAGTGTTTGGCGATGACGTCAAGAAGTGCAGGTTGCCATGCCAACACCCAAACACCGACTGCAGGAACTACGAGACACTGAGTCCTGTGGGGAATGTAACAGGCATCCTCTTATATTACACTCCGTTTACTCGTCCGCCCAGCCGAGTGGTCATCTCTATCTGACTGATGTTGCATCAGATCTAGCTTTTCTGGTCGACACTGGTGCTGACGTGTCGATCATATCTACTTCGATGGCTCCACTCACTTCTTCACAGACGAAGTCACTTCTATGAGCTGTCAACGCAACAATGTTACCTACCTCAGGCTCAGTAAAGGTTATGGTGACCCCATCTCCTCTATGTTTTCCGTTGACATTCTACATTGGCGACATCAATGAACTGATCCTCGGTATGGATCAGTATCCGAATGTCGTACAGGGTTCAGTGTTCCACCATCCTACAAACACTCACATACCGTGCACCCGCGCTTTGTCCAACGCTCTGTTTCCACCACAACATATGATATCATACACCAGTGCTCCACCCTCGTGGGCAACATTGTGACCTGCATTACCAACCTACTGTCAGAATACCACTCGGCGAGACAACTCCGGAGAAGCTAAAACAATTCTATTTTGTCGAAAGTCTACATGTTGAGAAACGTGGCTGTTGTACTTAAGGTTTATAATTTATATAAAAAACAGCTACCAGCCACATGTATGGTTTAAAAAGGTTTATTATCTTCAGACCATGACCGCTTTTGGATTTTTCTTTACAAATCCATCTTCAGATGGCAGATTACAAGCATTCTTAGTTGGAGCTAGTTTTTTTTGTGTTATTCGTTTGCTGCAGAGCTGTGTAGTTCTGCCTGACGAAATATTCATGCGTTTATGTTGTCGAACGCACACTTAATACACTTTTCAATATGCACTATGTGAGTGCTATTCCAGTCAATGGACGTCACTTTCAACCTCATCATCTTAATTACACACGCAGCACACACGAATAACGTTTACAAAACGTGTACCAGCTTCACATTACAAACAAGAACAATATTTGCAATTAGTTTACAGTCATAACGATGTTAACTACAGATGCTGTATAGTCGATATGGGTACAGTAAAATATCTCTTTGCTATTGTATGAAATTAATCTAAAACGGAATAAATAAAATTACATACAAATAAGATTACAAACATTATATGTAGTACAGAATTACTGTGTGTTACTAATTAGTTGTTACAATAGTAGGAGATAAATTCTAATATATGACATAATATGCAATGCACATGTTTTCTTTATGCAATTTTTTCAATGACATATAAGCAGTTTTGGGGCCTGTATACTGAATGTTTTTGATGGAATATTAGGCTTAAGTTATTTTAAAAAAGTGAAAGCTTCTTCAAAGTTATTTAGGAAGGGGGTGTTAACTGACTCTGTCTGTTCATTCAAAATGAGATCAGGGAACCTGTTTTTATGTGTATGAATCTCAATCTCCTCTAGGAGATTCAATGTGAAACCTTTGTCTTTGAGGTGTAATATCTGCAGATTGTTTTCTATATTCCTAAATAACTTTGAAGAAGCTTTCACTTTTTTAAAATAACTTAAGCCTAATATTCCATCAAAAACATTCAGTATACAGGCCCCAAAAACTGCTTATATGTCATTGAAAAAATTGCATAAAGAAAACATGTGCATTGCATATTATGTCATATATTAGAATTTATCTCCTACTATTGTAACAACTAATTAGTAACACACAGTAATTCTGTACTACATATAATGTTTGTAATCTTATTTGTATGTAATTTTATTTATTCCGTTTTAGATTAATTTCATACAATAGCAAAGAGATATTTTACTGTACCCATATCATGGAGGTAAGAATTCTTACCTCCATGACCCATATCGACTATACAGCATCTGTAGTTAACATCGTTATGACTGTAAGCTCTTTGCAAATATTGTTCTTGTTTGTAATGTGAAGCTGGGCCTCATTTTGTAAACATTATTCGTGTGTGCTGCATATGTAATTAAGATGATGAGGTTGAAAGTGACGTCCATTGACTGGAATAGCACTCACATAGTGCATATTGAAAATTGTATTAAGCGTGGGTTCGAAAACATAAACGCACGAATATTTCGTCAGGCAGAACTACACAGCTCTGCAGCAAACGAATAACACAAACAAAACTAGGTCCAACTAAGAATGCTTGTAATCTGCCATCTGAAGATGGATTTGTAAAGAAAAATCCAAAACCGGTCATGGTCTGAAGATAATAAACCTTTTTAAACCATGCATGTGGCTGGTAGCTGTTTTTTATATAAATTATAAACCTTAAGTACAGCAACCACGTTTCTCAACATGTCGACTTTCGACAAAATAGCATTAAGCTTACCTAGCCACGTAATGAGAATGTTACATGCGTTCAAAAAATGTAAGATTGATGTAATGAAAACAATTAACAAGATAAAATTCAACAAAAGATGTCTGTTAGAAAAAGTGACCCCAAATTATGTTAAAGTTAAGGTCAATAGTCAAACAAAAGCTGCTAAGCTTGCTCAAGTAAAATGTGAAACTATTTGGATAAAAACAGAAATCAAATTACAATATAAGAAGAAAGATAAGCTGAATAAATCTATGTACAAGCTGCATTTACAATTAGGAAATAGTCTCACACCTCTACAGTTCATATATGTAACACACCATATTAATCATGCTCTTAGCAGAGAACAACAACAAATCTCCTCTAGGCACAAGAAGAAGTTAAAATCCCTCATTCAACTCAAATTAAAGGAACCACTTAACATTGGTGAACAGCATAAGCACATATTCTATAACAGAGTGGTAAACACAACAGATATTTCTTTCAATCCCAATGAACTTAACCTCTTAGATAAAGGCTTCAAGCATAATATTGCCCCAAGATTAACTAATAAGCACATAAAAGACCTAATAGCAGCTAAAAAACTGGCATGTGACACTGCCAAACTTAAGTCTAATGAGAAAAATGCGTTGGCATATAAAGCCAACAAACTCATCACTAAACACATGCTTTCAAAAAATAATATAATTAATAATGAACAAAAAATTCTTAAAGATATCAATGATAAACTTACTGCTAACAAAGCTCTCATGGTAAAGGCTGATAAAGGAAATTCAGTTGTTGTTTTGTATGAATCAGAATACATTGAAAAAACTCTTGAATTTTTTCAGTCCAATAACTTCACGGAACTAGAATCAGACCCCACAGCAAAATTTCAAGCTAAACTTCGTAAATTACTCAACAGTTTTGAATCCCTTTTAAATAAATATGAAATTCGGGACTGCATTACCATGAATCCAACTGCACCGAAACTTCGGTCACAGCCTAAGATCCACAAAGAAAATTTCCCCATACACCCTGTTGTGAACTCAAGAAACAGCCCAGCATACTATATAAGCAGAAAATTGAAGGATCTCCTTACCACTTACTACATGTTCGAACATAGTTATACAGTTAAAAACACAGTGGAGCTTATAGAACATATCAAAGACATCCACATACCACCAACAGCTAGATTTGTCTCACTAGATATTGTAAACCTATACAGTAACATCCCAGTAGATGAAACAATTAACATAATAAAAAGTAACCTTTTAAAACACAAAAAGATCAATCTACCAGAAATATATGAGTTAATAGAGATCCTCACACTCATTTTGTCTAATAATTACTTCACCTTCAATAATAAAGTCTATAAACAAAATGATGGCCTTGCAATGGGTAGCAGTCTTGCTGGATTATTAGCCGATATTTACATTAACCATCTTGAGCAAAAGTTCTTCTCATCCAATAACCAAATGAACAGTAAAATAATTTACTACAAGAGATACGTAGATGACACTCTATTACTTTTTGATGGTAACAGCAGCGAAATTGATGCCTTAGCTGAAGACCTGAGCAAATTACACAACAATATAAAATTTACAGTGGAGCATGAAATAAATAATAGCATCAATTTTCTGGATCTCAAAATATCAAACATACATAACAAACACCATTTTGGTATCTTTCGAAAACCAACAACCACAAATGTTACCATCAGTAACACATCCTGCCACTCGAACCAACATAAGATGGCTAATTTCTGGTCAATGCCACATCTTATGCATAAAGTCCCCCTCACCCCCACTGAACAGCACAAAGAAATCAGCATAATCAAATCAATTGCCCAAAATAATGGCTATGGTGCTTCAATCATAGACACACTCTCTCAAAAAACAAAAGTAAAAATTGCTAGCAATAAGTCTTTGCAACAAGCAACAGCCACAATAACTATGAAAGACAAAAAAATCAGTAAATTATGTAGCCCTACCATATATAGGCCCACTTTCATATAAAATTTCCAACTTATTCAAGAAGAAGAATGTCAAAATCAGTTTCTCTACCAATAACAAACTCCAACATGAGGCATACACTCACTCCCACACAATAGCATACCCCATAAAAGCTCTGGAATTTATAAACTCAAGTGAAACAACTGTCCTAAAATCTACATTGGCCAAACGGGTAGAGCTTTTGAAACAAGATTCAAGGAACACCTTGATACCCTACGTCTGAAAAACCTAAGCAAATCTGCTTTTGCCACCCATCTTGCAGAAAACAATCATACAGTTGAGAATATAGAAAACAATCTGCAGATATTACACCTCAAAGACAAAGGTTTCACATTGAATCTCCTAGAGGAGATTGAGATTCATACACATAAAAACAGGTTCCCTGATCTCATTTTGAATGAACAGACAGAGTCAGTTAACACCCCCTTCCTAAATAACTTTGAAGAAGCTTTCACTTTTTTAAAATAACTTAAGCCTAATATTCCATCAAAAACATTCAGTATACAGGCCCCAAAAACTGCTTATATGTCATTGAAAAAATTGCATAAAGAAAACATGTGCATTGCATATTATGTCATATATTAGAATTTATCTCCTACTATTGTAACAACTAATTAGTAACACACAGTAATTCTGTACTACATATAATGTTTGTAATCTTATTTGTATGTAATTTTATTTATTCTGTTTTAGATTAATTTCATACAATAGCAAAGAGATATTTTACTGTACCCATATCGACTATACAACATCTGTAGTTAACATCGTTATGACTGTAAACTAATTGCAAATATTGTTCTTGTTTGTAATGTGAAGCTGGTACACGTTTTGTAAACGTTATTCGTGTGTGCTGCGTGTGTAATTAAGATGATGAGGTTGAAAGTGACGTCCATTGACTGGAATAGCACTCACATAGTGGATATTGTAAAGTGTATTAAGCGTGCGTTCAAAAACATAAATGCATGAATATTTTGTCAGGCAGAACTACACAGCTCTGCAGGAAACGAATAACACAAACAAAACTAGCTCCAACTAAGAATGCTTGTAATCTGCCATCTGAAGATGGATTTGTAAAGAAAAATCTGAAACCGGTCATGGTCTGAAGATAATAAACCTTTTTAAACCATACATGTGGCTGGTAGCTGTTTTTTATATAAATTATAAACCTTAAAACAATGCATCACATCCACTTACAGAGAGCTCGTTGTGGCTCATACCCCACTTCTGCAACTGGAGTCCATGGGGCCGCCACCTGACTCGAACTCTCACCAGGTTAGTCCACAAACTTTTCTTGCATGTGACGTGTCAACCGCCCCGTCGCGATTGCCTCATCCAGTGCCATGTCTTTCAAACACTGCTGCTAAAGACAGTCGCGCGCACGTTGCGACCACACCCACCTCTTGGACAGCTACCGCATGTGTTGATAAACATTCCCCCTCTCTCACTCTCCGGCCACATGACCCAATGGCCATTGTGGCCCCACACGTGACGCCAGAGCTGCTCTTGCCCGCGCTGGTTGTCCAGTGCAAGGTTAACGGCTGACAGCCACCACCTGTTCCCCTTCGCTCGGCACTGCTCACTCACCCACCCCCTCCACACAAGTGCACGCTGCGCACCCATAAGAGACATGTGACCTTCGTGCTACCTTTCCCCACTCGTGCTAACAGCTACACCTCGTCGCACCCTACTCGTCCGAAGACTCAGCACCAAGGCGTTAACCAATCTTATGTGCAGTTCTCAGTTTCTTCCATCACTGATGGAATGACACACAAGATAGTTACCACTGCCAGCCCTCCTATTAGGCATATGGTCTGACGCCTCAACCCTATCAAGTTGCACGCGGCCTGGCAACAGATTAATGAACTTTTAGTGGCAGGTGTTCTGCAACCTTCAATCAGCAACTGGTCTTCACCAATCCACCTAGTCTCCAAACACGACGGATCTTTTTGAATGTGCAGTGATTACAGATGCTTAAACGCTCATTCTGTCATGGACAATTACCCAGTGCCGAACATCAATGACTTCACTCATGCCAGCTGGTGTGTCCAAGCGGTTCTAGGCGCTCCAGTCTGGAACTGTGTGACCGCTATGGTCGCAGGTTCAAATCCTGCCTCAGGCATGGATGTGTGTGATGTACTTAGGTTAGTTAGGTTTAAGTAGTTCTAAGTTCTAGGGGACTGATGACCTCAGGTGTTAAGTCCCATTGGGCTCAGAGCCATTTGAACCATTTGAACTTCACTCATATGTTATTGGGCGCCACAATTTTCAGTGTTATTAACTGTAAACGCGCCTTCCACCAGATTCCCATGGCGCCAGAAGACATTCCTAAGATGGATATTATCGTGCCGCTCAGTTTATTCCAATACCACTTCATGCCGCTCGGCCTAAAGAATGCGGCGCAAACGTCGTAATGTTTCATTGACTCTATCTTGCGACAGTTCAAGTTTTGCTTTTCTTATCTGGACAACATCCTCGTTTTCAGCAGCTCAGTGGAGGAACATGAAAAACATCTGTCTATGATCCTCCAGACCTTGAACTCTAACAGTGTCGAGGTCAACAAAGACAAGTTTCAGTTGCGCCAGGCGTCAGTCTCCTTCCTAGGTTACACCGTCTCCACTGACAGAATACAGCCTGCCAAATCTCGTGTGCAGGCTATCACATCTCTGCTGCCCACAGCTACTTACAAATAGCTATGCCATTTCCTCAGCACCATCAATTACTATCGTCACCATCTGCCTTCCACCGCCGCTGTTCAGGTACCCCGATGGAAGCGCTATCAGGCAAACAAACTTCCAGTATCAAACCCATCTTTTGGGCTGCTCCGATGCTAGAAGCCTTCAAGGCTCTGAAGACTTCTTTAACTCATACTGTGACACTCACCCACCCCAACCCTTTGGCCAAGTTATTCATCACTACGGACGCCAGCGACATCACGGTGGGGGCAGTGTTGCAACAACACACGGGCGACACGGTTTCTCCCCTTCATTTCTTCTCCAAGAAACTATCTACAGTTCAGAGAAAATATTCTGCATTCGATAGAGAGCTTCTAGCTGTTTATGAGGCAATCAAACATTTCTGCCCCGACGTCGAGGGATGTTTGTTTTTCTTCCTCACCGATCACAAACCACTGGCAGAAGCATTCTGCAACCCACCTGAAGTCCCAGCCCCTCGATGTTACTGCCACTTTGACCTGGTTGCTCAATTCACAATGGACATCTGTTACATCAAGGGTGCAGATAACGTTGCTGCGAATTTCTTCTCACAGATCAATGCTGTTTCCTGCATCATTGATCTTTCCAATCTGGCCTCCCTCCAAGCTTCTAACGAAGATTCTCAGGCTCTCCTATGAGACCCACAAACATCACTGATTTTTACAAAGGCTAAATTTCCTGGCATTTCCAGTGAGGTGTGGTGTGATTCTTCGACCAGCACCCTACACCTTTTGCTCGCACCTGGGCTGCACTGACAGGTTTTCGATGCCCTGCATAACCTAGCCCACCTGGGCATTCGAGCCACCACACATCTCATGTCAGAATGTTTTGTTTGGAAGAATATCAAACAGGACTGTCAAACTTGGGCACGCAACTGCATCACTGGCCAGTGCAACAAGATCAGCCACCACACCTCCCCGCCTCTAGGCATGTTCGACATTCCCGCAAGATCATTCTGTCACCTACATATTGAGCTGATGGGGCCTCTTCCTCACTGGATTGAGGCTGTTCCTCTCCCTAACATTACTGCCAAGATGGTAGGCAAGGCTTTCATTGGCTCATGGATCGCTCATTTCGGCTGCCCGACCACTATCACCACCGATCAGGGATGACAGTTCGAATCCTCCCTTTTCACCATACTCTGCAATATCTGTGGCATTAAAAAAATACACACTACTGCCTAACACCCACAAATTAATTGGTTGGTGGAGAGATGGCACCGCACCCTCAAGATGGCCCTTCGATGCCATGTTTGTGTCTGGTTGGAAGCTCTCCCATGAGTGCTACTTGGTCTACGCTCGACCTATAAACCTGACCTACAGGGGGCTACATCTGAATTTGTTTTCAGCGGGAAACCGGTCCTACCAGGGGAACTTATTCTTCCCCAGGTTAGCAAGGATCTTCCCCCTCGCCAGATTTCATTAGCCAGATGCGCACGCATTTTCAACAAATGCATTTGCACCTGCCCATCAGTCACTCTCCGCCCAAGACTTATGCTCCTACCACACTCTGCTCCCATGTCATGCTACATGATGATGTGCTTAGGCAGCCTCTTCAACCTCCTTTTCTTGGCCCCTACAAGGTCCTGTGGTGGGGGGACACGACTTTTGATATCATGATTAAAGACTGCACACAGACAGTTTCTCTGCATCACTTGAAACCGGCTTTCGTCAGCCCTGATGGTCTCACACCGCCATAGTTGGACTCTGCAGACGATCCATCCTTGATTGAGAATGAAGGCGTGCTCCCGTCAACCTCACTGCACACCTCTCCGCCGAAGACTGTTCGCCACCATTCGCTGGTTTCAAAACCTGCCCCCCTGTCTCACCCTGCACAGGTTTTGCAGCTCACCTCCAATGTTGGAGACACACACACCTATTATCAGTTTGTCCTGCAGCATGCTGCCGCACCAAGTGAACAACGTTTCTATAGCAACGTTCGACGACCGAGTGCTCATTCTTTTGACAGATACCGAGGTCCCGCCATCGGATGGTCCCTTACACATCACCATTGCACACAACCTCACACTCCCACATGAGTGTGACCGAGCATCTCTAAATGCTTTTATTTCTACAGACAGCTCGATCCACTTAAAGGCCACACACGCCTCCACCACGCCGTCAACCGCCCCGCCCATTTACTCCCGGGCCGGCCGCCATCTAATGTGGCCACAGTGGCTGACTGTCTATGAAGTGGACCTGCCTCTCGCCGCTCCACCTGCACAACCCCTCAACCCACCTGGTTCGAGATGGAGGTACCTGTGGTGCACCTGCCTAGGCGAACAATTTCCACCGACGTCAATGCCCGCATGCCCTCAACCTTGGACATCTGTAGTACTCCATACTGCTGGGGAGGGGGGGCCTGTGTGGCATTAATATCTGTGAACTCTAAGTGTTCTGTTGAGCCTCCATCTTAACATTACTACAGTCAGTTTTTTGTTATACTTCATTCTGTACGGGCGCAGTGTCAAGTGTAAATATATACGAATTTATGCGTATCTCCAAATATCTCAGCATGTAGCTTATGACAAGCATCTATGTGCTGATAAAGAGTCCAAGTGACCTGCAGTATAGTTTCATTGTTACCAATCACTAGCCTGATCCTACATGTTAGCATGATTGCCAACTCTGCTGCCTAGGCCTCCAAACAATTTTACCGGGAGGTGGGCAGGGGGCAAGATATTTGAATAAGATCCATGCTCAAAGAACAAAATTTTACAGCAGATACACAAAACTTATGCCCCAAATGAGGGGTAGTTTTTATTCTTTAAGTTATTCCATTTAAGTTTTATTCATTTTACACTGATAGGAGACCTACTTAATAAAGATGTAAAATATTCACATAGAATGCATTGTGTTGTATCAACTCTTAAGAAAATGTCATCAAGAATTGATGGTATTCCTGACTGCATCATAAAGCAATGTATTACAAACATTTCAGATGTATTACAATATACAAACATTTCAGATGTATTATAAACATTGCAGGTAAACTCAATCAATCTCTTCTGACAGGCACGTTTCCAGACTGATTTCATAAGAATGGAGAGAAATCAAACACTGAAAACTATAGGCCTAGACCAATTACCTTATTATCAGGCTTTAGTAAAATCATAGAAAAAATAAAGTATAAAAAGCTAATGAAAATTTTAGAGAAAAGCAAAATTCTCCCTAATACTTAGAATGGATTTAGGCAAAATAAATCAACAAGTAGTGGAGTGTATGATTTTGTACACAATGCCGTACAAACAATGGACAAAAAACAAAGTGCTACTGGCATTTTTTTAGACTTTAGTAAAGCCTCTGACATACTGAACCACAACATAGTGTTGGACAAGTTTGAAGTATACAGCATTAGGGACATCACACTTAAATGGTTCACATTGTAGTTGACAAACAGGAAACAGAGAAGATAAATAAAACATTAACTAAAGAAAAATAATAAGTTATGTTTCTCAGATGCAGAAATTCTAACTGAAAAAAAGTTCCTCAGGAATACATTCTAGTGTCAATCCACTTTCTCCTCTATATAGACCTAAACATTGAGTCATAAACAAATGCTTTATACTTTTTTTGCAGATGACCCAAGCTTCCTTATTACAGGAAATACCTCAAGTGAACTACAACCAGCTATAAATAAAACCACAGCACAGCTAAACAAATGGTTTGAAGGGAATAAACTACTGATAAACATGAAAAAACAACATTCCTAAATTTCTATTTTAAAGGTGATACATGCAACACCAGTGTGGCAATAAACACCAACAAAATTTCATCTTCTCTGGAAACAAAATTTTTTGGCCTATGGCTTCAAAATAACTTCAAATGGCATAGACATATAAACAAAATAAATGGAACACTAAATAAAATATGTCATAGCCTACAGTTACTCTCTGTTAAAGCATGTTTAAGCACTGTCTAAATTGCACACTTCGATCAATTCTGTAGCATCCTACTGTACAGAATTATTTTCTGGGGTAATACACTACCTAGTTCACTCATTTCCTTAATCCAGAAGGTAACAGTAGGAGCAATGCAACATGCTCGGCAAACAGGTTCTTGCAAACACCTCTTTCAAAAGTTGTCACTCCTTCCACTTCCCTGTATGTAAATACTAGAAAACTGTAAATATGTTAAAAAGAACTTATAAGACATAAATGAAAATTTTAATGTCCATAAGCATGATACAAGATAATCAGAAAACCTTCATGCCCCGTCAGTAAGGACATCAGCCTACAATATGAATTTACAGTAGTCTTCCACATAAGATAAAAATCATATCATCATTCACACTCTTTTGTAAGACCTTAAGGGCATTCTTACTAGATCATTGCTTCTATTCAGTAGCATAATTTTTAGAACATTTGAGATGCAAGAGACCTGAAACAAGATGGGGCATCTACTGCAAGTAGTGCAAGCTCTTTTGCGGATAAAGCTAAAATTTATGTACCTACTAAAATAATACTGTATTTTTACTGTGTTGTGTTGCCATTTTGTTTTGTATTTGTTCCATGTCCCATAATTTGGGAAGATTTTTTGGATGTATAAATAAATAAATAAATAACTTTATACATAAATAATGTTGGACTAACATGGGACCTAAAAGTCTGAAGTAAATAATACCAGAACAACAGCAATAGTCCTGATGGTAATCATTAAAAACAAGTCATAAAGTACATTGTCTAGCACTCTTCAACAATAGAGAAGCAGAAAATAAAAGTTTTAATGCAGGCTACAGGATGTTTTGCAAGCAATTTCACAATATTTTGAGGGAATATTGCTAAAACCAAATCAAGAAAAAAATGACAGATGATGATATGTCAAAAATTCCATAATTTGAAGATTGTAATGAAAGTTTATGATCAATGTCACAAGATAAAATGCAACAACTGATGTCTGTAATCATGTTGATCCAAGTCTATCTCTTGATTCATTTTATCCATGATGTATTGCTATGGGGACACATTCACATTGGTGTACATTTAAGGTTCTTGTGGCTTGAATGTTTCATATGTGTAGTAGAAGTGAATTACCTGTTGATGTTTCATTTAACCATGACATTGTAAGGCTACACTTATGGCGATGGATGCAAGACTGTATCAAACGATTTCTAGGCAGAAGACAGCTGAGTAATCCAACCTTAGGTGTTGCTTATCACGTGTGTTGCTGAAATAGGATCTGTAGTAACACACACAGTAGATTATAATAGACCGAGAATTGGTTGTGTGCCTAATCACAAAGAATGGATTCTGAGGCTGCTGTAGAATTCCTAAGTATTAGCACACAACATATCTCCGTGGCATATTTCATAGTCCCACTTAGAGGGCACTTCACCAGCAGATTATGAATGTGTCTCATGTTCAACATGTGCAGGGTCTTTTCCCTGCCAATAACTGACCATGGGAGAGCTTTCATCAATGGTTTGTTGTACAAAATGCTAATCTGTTATTTGTATCTTCAGTCTTGTTTATAAATGAGGCAACATTTAGAAGAGATGAAGTAGAAAATTTTCACAAGCAATTTTTGTGGGCATATGACAATCCACGTTTCAGTCCAAGCTAGACATCAGCAGTTTACAATTTATTTATTTATTTATTTATTTCTTACACCATGGATCCAACTGTGACAATTTCACATGGATGTAGTGTGTGTCAATTTTTACATTGTCAATGACAAGTACTTGTACACTATGTTTACAGGTAAAGAATATAAAGTTACTTAACCACTACAATGATCCATAACACAATATAATGGAATGAGAATCCTTAGACCTACAGATTACAGGTATAAAACAAAGTAAATTAAACCTGAAAAGGTCATATAACCCAGACTGTTAAATATAAGCAGTTAACACTAAAAGAGTTACATATGTGACAAGAATGTTCAGCTTAATGTTCAATTTATATGATAATACATCTTATTTTAAGGCCGTTTCTCACTGTGTTTCATAAACTCTTCCAAACTGTAAAATGACATGGCTAAAAGAAATTGCCTCAGAAGCTCTTTAAATGTAGATTTGTTGGCAATTTCACATTTGATTTCTGGAGGAAGAGCATTAAATATCTTTATACCAGAGGACTGTACACCCTTCTGCACAATCTTCAAATTTTTACCTTCAGTGTGGAAATCATGTTTCCTCCTTGTGTTATACTGATGGTATTCACTGTTACATTTGTATAAATCAGTGTTTTTACTTATGAAACACATAAGTGAGTATATATATTGAGAAGTAGTTGTAAGAATTCCCAGATTCCGGAATAGGCTTCTGCAGCTGCATCTAGGATCTACACCAGACATCACTCTTACAACACGCTTCTGAGCAATGAATATTTTCTTTGCAAGAGGTTGATTTCCCCAGAAAATAATTCCATATGCCATCAAAGAATGGAAGTAACCATAGTATGCAGCTTTTTTAATGCTTAAGTTTGCACTGACAGAGATGATTCGCATTGCAAAAACTGAAGAGCTGAGTCTCTTGTAAAGATCTAAAATGTGATGGGACCAGTTTACTCTACAGTCAATCTTCACGCCTAGAAACTTTGTTACTTCCACTCTTTCTATGACCTGTGTGGCATATTTAACAGTCATTTCTTCCTCAGTTTTGGCAGTTGGGGTGAACTGAATATAATTAGTCTTACTCAGGTTAAGTGAAAGACCATTTGCAGTGAACCATTTCATTAAATCTATAAGAATAGTATTAACAGACTCTTGAACATTTTCACATTTAAGACCATTAACCATTATGTTAGTATCATCTGCAAAGATGGTAAAATTGCACTGAATCATTGAAGAATAAGGTAAATCATTTATAAATAACAGGAACAGTAAAGGACCAATAATAGAGCCCTGTGGAACTCCACAATTTATGTCTCTCCATTCCGATGAAATCATTCCACCACACAAATTGTCTGACTTATCTAAGACTACTTTCTGTTTCCTCTCTGTCAGGTATGACAGAAGCCAGTTATTTGCTACACCACTTATTCCTAGATGGTCTGCCTTCAGTAACAGTATTTGGTGGTTCACAGTGTCAAAGGCTTTACATAAATCACAAAATAACCCTGTTGTCACCATTTTCTCATTTAGAGATTCCAAAACCTTATCTATAAATCATATATTGCTTGTTCAGTTGACAGACCTTTCCGGAAACCAAACTGATGTTTGCTGAGAATATTGAATTTATGTAGGTGTTCTAAAATTCTAGAATACATGAGCTTTTCTAGTACCTTTGAAAACACAGTCAGGAGAGATATTGGTCTGAAATTTTTAACATCAGTTTTCTCCCCTTTCTTAAAGAGAGGCTTCACGATAGCATACTTTAGTCTATCAGGAACAATTCCTTGCTGCAAAGAGGCATTGAAAATATGACACAGAATATTGCTTACAGAAGTACAACACTGCTTTAACAATTTGCTAGAAATATTGTCTACTCCACAGGAGTTCTTGGTTTTCATGGAGGCAATTGTTCTTTCAATTTCTGCTACTGTAACAGGTCTAATATGCATTTGGATGATTTTGTTAGGGAAAGCATTTCGCAAAAAGGTCAGGGCATCATTCACAGAACCCTTGCAGCCTATTTGCTCAGACACTGACAGGAAGTGTTTATTAAAGATTTCAGCTATGATCTCAGGATTTTGCACAAGATTCCCTTCATGTTTGATTATGAAGTTTTCTACAGCTCTTTTTTTATTGTTCCCTGTCTCCTTGTTAACTATTTGCCAGACAGTCTTCATTTTATTATTGGAGTTATCAATTTCTTTTACATAATACAGTGCTTTTGATGTCTGAATAACTTTCTTTAGGATTTTACAATACATGTTATAATGGCTGATTAATTCTCTGTCCCTTGACCCTCTGGTTGCAACATAAAGTTCTCTCTTATATTTACATGACACTCGAATACCCTTTGTGATACATGGCTTCTTTAAGGACGAGGAAATATTGTTCCTAACAAACTTTTTAGGAAAAGCTTCTTCAAAGTGGGATAGGAATTCATTTATGAATATGTTGAACTTTGTATCAACATCATCTACTCTGCGAACTGAATTCCAATCTTCATGCTGCAGCTTATGGTTAAAAAATTCCAGGGTCTCTTTGTTCATAAGTCTGATTGCCTTCCAGGATGGGACTGCTTTCTTGACAGGTCTGTAGTCATGTAGAGTGAGGAGCTGTCCATCATGGTCTGATATGCCATTTACTATTGCAGTGACAGTCAGTGTATGGGTTCATACACTCTCGTAGGACATGTGGGTGGTCTACAAGGATTCTACTCAAGCACCCTTGCAGGCTTGCTACAGGATAAGCCCCCTGAAAATAAGAGGTAAAATTGGTGTATGCAAGGATATTTCTGTCACATTGTTGAACATTCATTTATTTTATTTTATGTTTATTTCATTTCATTGCAAGTTCCATTGATCCTGATAGCAACAGAGTTGCAAGGATATGGAATGGGTCAGTATTCACTGGAGGATACCTGTGATGACAGATAGACAAGCCAGGTAAGGACTAGTTTCATGGTCAGCATGCTCCCCTGACATCAATGGTTTGGATTTTTATATGTGGAAAGAAGGCAACCATTATATATAACATACATTCAGAATGCACTTACATTTGGGTTGTGGAAACCATCAAAACATTTGACACAATTCAGTGGGTGTCTGAAAGTTTGTAATTGGAGAAAGCAAGCCCACTTATTTGTCAAAGTCATTTTATAGTCCACTCATGTGGCTTAAGTTCTCTGTATTACAGTGTACAGATATTTAAGGGAAGAAAGAGATTAGTCATAGAAATAAAGTGTTTTGATGTACATGTGCTTGGGAAAAAGGAGGCAACTCCAGTGTCTACCGGCAGGGGCAAAAGGAGCGCGAGCGCGCGCGCGCACACACACACACACACACACACACACACACACCAATTTTGTCACTGCCACATGAGTAATGTATAAAAAAATGAATTTACATGTTTAATGTTTCGTTTGATTGCACATTAATGCCTGCAATCCTGGTACACAGTGAAATTCCCATTCCACAATACTGTAACATGCCACTGGAATAAGAAAAAACGGCAAATACACAGTTTTTGTTTTCTGCATTTGAAGAGGAACAATGCTGCAACAATCCGTGTTGAGTTGATGGAAGTGTACGGCAACAACATGCCCTCATATGACACAGATACTCCCAATGAGGTCAAATAAGTCTGAATGATGATGAACAAAGTGGCAGACGATTACACTGTGAATAACAGGGAAACAAAATAGAAGTGGAGATCTTGGTGATTGTCGCAAACAAGGTGATAGTGGGAAAACTGTAAATCAACCATGAATCAGTTTTTAACATTTTTCACAACATTTTGAACATAACACTAAGTTCAATAATGGCTTCCACCCATTCAAAAACCCGCTGAAAAGAGGCAGCAGCAGAAATGTTGCAGCTGAGACAGACCAATCCAGATGACTTCTTGAGCCACCAAATCACCATGAATGAGTGCTGGGAGTATTACTGCAACTCCAAGGCAAAGGAGCAAAGCAAGCAGTCAAAGCATGTGGATTCCCTACCACCAAAAGCTTTGAAGACCAAACCATCATCAAATCAGGTCATGTTGTTTTAAGGGACTGAAAAGGTGTGGTACTAACAGTTTATTCTTGAAAGGAGCAGACAGACACAGGAGTAAAGTACTAAAATCTGATGAAGTTATGGTTCTTGTCAAGATGAAGTGTCATGGGAAGCTGTCCAAGAGGCTGTTTTCGCTCCACAACAACAGCTCAGCTATGTTGCACTACAGAAAGATATACTGGGTGAATGTAAAATTTTTTAAAGATTTTGCCAGCCAGCACTGAGTTGAACCAAGCCAGGCTTGAGTGCATTGTCACCACAACCAGAATGACAAACAGGCAGGAGAGCTGAGATTGCAATACACAACTAAGGCCACTGCCACACCTTGCTCGAGTGAGATATCTGAGTCGCCAATTCAGCAATACAACCCCACTGTGAAGGGGACATAACATTATTCTGAGAGCAATGGAAAGTGCTGTAACAACATGTAAATCTTACACAAGAACATTTTTCAGCCCCCTGACATTGCACAAAGTGCCAAGCTGCTGAGCTGAAAGCCACAGTTGAGATGCTGAGGTGTGGTGAAGACCACTAACAAAACCAATAAATCAGGCCACATTCTGTCATCCTCACCTTATCATTGCTTCCAACAGGCAGCTATAAATTCTTGAATTCCCAAGCATTTCTATATTTTCGCTGCATTGAACCATCTTTGAGACAGGACCTGTGATGTGCTGACTACCATGCACCAGATTACTACTGCCTTCGAAACTGGTCTGCTGGACTTACAACTTGCATCCAAGAGTGGACACTGGTGTCCACAACCTTCCTCTGGTGGAGATGTCATGATGTAACTATGCTATCCCAGAAGTTTACTGGGGCACTCCCATTGATGTCCATGAGCCGTGCCCTTGTAAAAAGCATCATCAAGCTGTTGGATGTCATTGCTGGATGAGACAGGCTGGCTACCTTGCATGGCACTGCTCTTGCCATACCAGCTGTCCTGGCCTCGCCAACTGCATTTAGAGACTGCTGAGCTGGGCACATCCATACATTCCACCCCTGTGTGCTGCATCTACTGCCCTCCTTGCTGCTGCAGAGACAATGCAATTGTAAAACCAATGCTGATAAATGTGTAACTTTCTAATGATGTCTCATTAGTCTCCAGGGCACCTGACAGGCCCTCACTACCATGCTCCACACTTCATCTTGCATCTGTAAGGGTCATAGCTCATACTGGATAGGTAACACTTCCTTGGGCTATAAAATTCCACCTGCCCATAGTCTCCTGACATGGCACATAGAGACTTCTTCCTCTTTTCTGAGATGAAGAAACCATTGCACGAAAGACATTTTTAGAATGAAGACAATGTGTTATTTGAGGTGAAACATTTCCTGGGCAGCCAAAATGCAGTGTCATTGCTTGGTTGTAGAAACCAAATTTCCACCAAGTCATCCAGTGTCGGGAAAGTGTGTCTCATCTCTTTTAGCAGATTATGATCGGCTTGACTTCTTAGTAAAACATAGTGATTTGGGTATTAACTATCAGTTTAATAAGTCACAGCTGCAAAATACTAACGCGAATTCTTTACAGACGAATGGAAAAACTGGTAGAAGCGGACCTCGGGGAAGATCAGTTTGGATTCCGTAGAAATGTTGGAACACGTGAGGCAATACTAACCTTACGACTTATCTTAGAAGAAAGATTAAGAAAAGGCAAACCTATGTTTCTAGCATTTGTAGACTTAGAGAAAGCTTTTGACAACGTTAACTGGAATACTCTCTTTCAAATTCTGAAGGTGGCAGGGGTAAAATACAGGGAGCGAAAGGCTATTTACAATTTGTACAGAAACCAGATGGCAGTTATAAGAGTCAAGGGGCATGAAAGGGAAGCAGTGGTTGGGAAAGGAGTGAGACAAGGTTGTAGCCTCTCCCCGATGTTATTCAATCTGTATATTGAGCAAGCAGTAAAGGAAACAAAGGAAAAATTCGGAGTAGGTATTAAAATTCATGGAGAAGAAGTAAAAACTTTTAGGTTCGCCGATGACATTGTAATTCTGTCAGAGACAGGAAAGGACTTGGAAGAGCAGTTGAACGGAATGGACAGGGTCTTGAAAGGAGGATATAAGGTGAACATCAACAAAAGCAAAACGAGGATAATGGAATGTAGCCAAATTAAATCGGGTGATGCTGAGGGGATTAGATTAGGAAATGAGACACTTAAAGTAGTAAAGGAGTTTTGCTATTTAGGGAGTAAAATAACTGATGATGGTCGAAGTAGAGAGGATATAAAATGTAGACTGGCAATGGCAAGGAAATCGTTTCTGAAGAAGAGAAATTTGTTAACATCGAGTATAGATTTAAGTGTCAGGAAGTCGTTTCTGAAAGTATTTGTATGGAGTGTAGCAAGGTATGGAAGTGAAACATGGACGATAACCAGTTTGGACAAGAAGAGAATAGAAGCTTTCAAAATGTGGTGCTACAGAAGAATGCTGAAGATAAGGTGGGTAGATCACATAACTAATGAGGAGGTATTGAATAGGATTGGGGAGAAGAGAAGTTTGTGGCACAACTTGACTAGAAGAAGGGATCGGTTGGTAGGACATGTTTTGAGGCATCAAGGGATCACAAATTTAGCATTGGAGGGCAGCGTGGAGGGTAAAAATCGTAGAGGGAGACCAAGAGATCAATACACTAAGCAGATTCAGAAGGATGTAGGTTGCAGTAGGTACTGGGAGATGAAGAAGCTTGCACAGGATAGAATAGCATGGAGAGCTGCATCAAACCAGTCTCAGGACTGAAGACCACAACAACAACAACAACAACAATTCAGATACAAACCACTACTGAATCTGGTTTGGCGATCACATATGTTGCTGTTTGCTACATATTGCTCAATGTTTTTTCTGTTTTTGAAACTGTAGTTTTGAAGATGTATTCACTCAAAACAGTCAGAATACCCCACTTTAAAAAAAAAAAATCTCTATACAGTGGGCCCTTTTGTGACTTTTGGTCATTATTCTGATGGCTCTTTTTTGTAGTTTGAACACATTTCTATATTCTGAACATTTGTACTCCATAATGATGACAGAATGTATGTCAGTGGAGTATGCTGTTCTTGTGCATTAGTTATTCCACAGTGTGGTCAATATTCTGAGATCACAGTATGGAGCGCTACTTCTTCTGCTGATCAACATACACATCAAAAAATTTAATGCTACCAATATACTCAATGATTCCATTATGTACTTTAATTCAGTGCATTATGATTTTTTTATTTATATAGAAGTTCATGTTATTAGTCTTTTTTATATTAGGAGTTACCTTATTGTTTGTTGAACAGTTTCATATTACTGTAAGTACCTTGTTAGCTTTATTCCTGAGATTTCAGTTGTTCTATCTGTAATTATTATTTTGATGCCCTGCACGTTAAATAGTGTGTCCACGCTGAAAAACCTGAGAAGTTATAAACTTCTGAGGATGGCACTTTATACTACTTTGTCTTCCACTTCTAGTGTAAGAAACTGCATTTTTGATTTCTGACCTTCGCATTGTGTTTACAGATGAAGCATAGGAAATCAAATCTAGTGTATAAAACTGTGTCTTATAGTGTCTATTATCACTCTACCACATTAAACTTAATGTTGGTCAGAAAACTATCATAGGTCAAAGCTGTCCAAGAACAGTAAGTATACTACTGATGGATTTCTTCTGTTAACCATGGTTTCCTTGGAGTTAACTTTTCGTGTACGTATGTTTTTCTTTCCATCTTCTATGACTGCCCTTTTCAGAGAAATTTCTGCATCCCAATTCTTTGTGTGTCGATTCTTCCTGACTAGTCTCTTAAACTTCAGCCTATTCTTCATCATCACTAAATTGTGATCAGAGCCTGTATCTGCTCCTGGGTACACCTTACAATCCAACATCTGATTTCAGAATCTCTGCCTGACAATGATGTAATCTAACTGGAATCTTCCCATACCTCCTGACCCCTTCAGAGTATACCTCCTCCTCTTGTGATTCTTGAACAGGGTACTCGCAATTACCAGCTCATATTTATCTTTCTCATTTCTCATTCATACTACGAAACCCATATCATCACATAGCCCTTTTTTCTATTCCTTCCCTACAACCACATTCCAATCCCCCATGACTATTGGATTTTCATCTCCCTTTACATACTGAATTAAATTATGAAACAGGCAACTGAAAACCCAACCTTCCTCCACAAAAATAAAGATCTGCACAGTTGTAACACAGAAAGAAAATTTAACAGTGAGCAAGTAAAAATTAGCTTCTCTCAGAGAGGAACAGCATGTGAAGAGAAAAAAATTACAACAGGTTTCCCCAAGAAATTATCAGGTTTCACAGCTGCCATGAATGCATGTTTTACTGACCACTGCTTCTATGGTATAGAGAAGCAGTGGTAAACCTGGTCCATACTGCCACTGCTGGGCATTCCACCTTTATTGGTGGGTAATAGCAGTTTTAAAAAATTTCAATTACATTTTCATAAAATTTTGACAAAGTATTTGGTAAGTAAGATAGGACTTCATAAAATTTTGACATGAAGTATTTGGTAAGTAATTACTATTACAATATATTTTAACTTGCAATAACTTGGCTTCATGAATTTTATAAGATAAAGTTGCTTCGCTGCTTTATAGATCACCATTACTGTGGAACTGGTGGGAGGTTAGAAAATTTGACTTGTGACAGATGTACAAAAGTTAGCAGTAGGACATAATGCTAACTGCCTAATTCT
This sequence comes from Schistocerca piceifrons, assembly GCF_021461385.2. Lineage (NCBI taxonomy): Eukaryota > Metazoa > Arthropoda > Insecta > Orthoptera > Acrididae > Schistocerca > Schistocerca piceifrons. Next base: position 496,054,606 of record NC_060139.1, on the reverse strand, counting down.
TCAAAACATCATTTAGAATTTTTATTGTGTAAAGACTTTTTTCAAAGAAATATTGCCAAAAGAATTGATTTATTATTGATGAAGAAATTACAACACACTTCTAATTCTTGAACATATATCAATATCTTCATGAATATTGGCTGAAATAATGTGCTGTTAATTATAAAAGTGTTTCATGTTAGTTAATTGTAAAATATAACTTTCTATGTGTAAGTTCACAGATCTATAAATTTCCTACATTAAGCAGCTTTTTCTTTTTTCATTACAACTAAACACTGCCATGAAGTTTCATACCAGTGCACACTTTGTTGCAGAGTGAAAATCTCATTCAGTTATTTCATTGTTAGTAATTAGCTAATTTTGCCCCTTTGGGCATTATACTGATGAGCTTAGAGAAGCCCTCATATACATGGACTGAAAATAGAGTCAAAGCAGGAGAGCTAACTTTTATATTATTAATTAGGAGCAGGTGAAAGAGAAGACGAGTTATGTACGATTCTATGTTTATAGTGGTCAGTTGCACATGAGCAGTCTAGAGTGGACAGAAGTCTGGAGGTAAGTGAACTATGCAGACATAGACAGAAGCCACTAGTTTGCTGTCAGCAAAATTAAAATTATACCTGGAATTACAGCTTTCAGTTATTTTTTAGAGAGAGATAGAGATTATATCTATATAATAGACTGTGTATGGAAAACAGGGGGCACTAAATGGAATTGGTGCCTCTGTGTATAAGAAAACTTACTGTCATTATTGTGGTCTTCAGTCTGAAGACTGCTGATGCAGCTTCCCACACTAGTATATTCTGTGCACTTCAGCTATTCATAGCTACTGCAATGTATATCCATTTGGATCTGCTTTCTGTATCCAAGCCTTGGTCTTCCTTTATAACTTTTATCCCCCCCCCCCCCCCCCCCATTTTCTTCCATAACTAAGTAACTATTCCTTGGTGCCTCTGGACATGGCATATCAACTGAGCCCTCCCTTTTTCCCCCTATTCAATTGAGTACCTCGTCATTAGTTACCCAATAAACCCATCTAATCTTCAGCATTCTCAGTTATAGCAACTCAACTGACGAAAATTCACATTTTATTTGATTGTATCTTTTATTTCAGTATGACAGAAAGGAGAAACTGGCAATAGTATGAGAGCGAGCGAGCAGTTTTGGGTAAGGCAACAGAGGAGGGCTGCCAAAGGCATTTTATGTCCCTGTTGTTGCATAATTGTGTGGTGATGAAAAAGCTAAAAGTGAAAAGAGTGGCGCAGGGATGAGCAGCCTTACGAACCTTAGCATGCAGTGGTTCCCACGTAAGAGGTTCTTAACGGATCACCTTAGAGCAAGGATAACTGTGACAAATATCCAAAGCTGTATTGTTAGTATTTCCAATTTGTTGTCCTTCCAGTGTAGGAACTTTGCACTAAGTAAGACAGTTCATTCTGATGTAATAATGCAGAGGGACACTACTACATTCCAACACCTTAGTATATTTGTTGTGATTATTAGTGAAGTGTATTTAGGATAACACATCACATTTCTATTCTACCATGTGTGCACGCAGGTTTCAGTATTATTAATGGGGTCGCCAATGAAAAATTTGTTACTGACTAACATATAATTTTTTGGATTCCACAGTCACTTTCATCAAGTGGATCTGGGGGGAACAATGTTAATGACACTTTTGTAAGTATTATAAATAAATTTAAATAAAATGAATAAACAGTAATTGGAAGATACAAAATAATAACACATTAACTATTTGAGAGACTTGAGAAGACAACAGTAGCTGTCATATGAAATGAAGACAACAGCAATGTAAATATATAAACAATTTTCTTATACATATCAGTGCCAATTCATTAACCATGACACTGTTTGGAGGAAAAGAATGAGACAGTTAATACTAACATTTGATCCTATTGTTCATATTTATTGCAGCAAAACAGTACTTCCAATGTTCACTTTCGTACAAGCTATTTACGTAAACAAAATTTGCATTGACAACTTTAAACAGTCTACTGTAGTTTTGTCACTTTAATGTTAAATATCATAACATATGTATGGTACAATACTGTAACAATTTCCTATTTACTATACAGTGGGGTGCACGGAGGAAAGCATGCCCTGTTTACACCGCAGTGTTTATCCAATTCACCACAGAGCGAGCACTAAGCAAAAGGTGTAGGAGGGACAATGAAGATGAATTTGCTACCTCATTATTGTCTGTTTTAAAAGATATTCAATTGGAAATTAGTGATAGCAATGAAGAAGACAAGTTGGGGCAAAGTCGAAACAAATGACAAATAAAGCAATTAACGTGGAAGCAAAAGTCAAAGTGTTATGGGTAGCATTCAGTAATACATTAACAACTGATTTTAAAATAAAAGATTGACTTTTCTAAATGATTAATGTTAAAAATTGTACTTCTTTATTGCTGGCTTCCTATTGCCATGGAACATAACCTGTGCACATCAAATATTCACAAAATTTCTTGCACTTCCATAGCAAACAACGATGTGCAATTTCCACTCTGTTGAGTTATGTTTGGAAGAAAATTCTCTGCCTGCCAGGAACCAATTTTTATCTTGCACAAATCAGTGACATCTGCATCAGCACTCATCATGCATGTGCAGTCAGCTTCTTCAATTAAGTCATTGTGGACTACACAACAGTCTGCATAATTAACCCAACCTTCTTAACAGGCTAATGGTACTCAGGAGAATGCTAAAGCAGTTGGCCAGAATACTGAACATATTTTCAACAATATGCCTCCCACTTGAGTATGTAGCTGAAAATTTTCTTTGGCTTATGGTGCTGCCAGTCAGTGTAGGGCTTCGTGATGAAAGACATCATCAGTAACAGTCAGATGTGACACTGTGACGTTACAGCCAGGAAGTGATTTTTGCTGAGGTTCCTTTAGCCATGTTTCCTTAAGAGGTAAGATGATCTGGTTATTCACACATCCTACCATCTCTGCCTCCCATTGCACCCAATGTAAATTAATATAAAATGGTACCTAGCATCCATAACAGCTTCTAATACAATGTGTGTAATTTTTTGTAATTAAAGTACGTGAAGCTTTTAGTTCATGGTGGGTCAAATGTTATGTTTCCAATCCATTGTACCTGAAAACAAAGTTGGGTAGATTTATATAACACTGCATACGACTACACAACAGTCTGCATTATTAACCCAACCTTCTTAACAGGCTAATGGTACTCAGGAGAATGCTAAAGCAGTTGGCCAGAATACTGAACATGTTTTCAACAATATGCCTCCCACTTGAGTATGTAGTTGAAAATTTTCTTTGGCTTATGGTGCTGCCAGTCAGTGTAGGGCTTCGTGATGAAAGACATCATCAGTAACAGTCAGATGTGACACTGTGACGTTACAGCCAGGAAGTGATTTTTGCTGAGGTCGTGTGGAAGGTAGAAAACTGCCTAAAACTCAGTCTGGAGTATTCAGATAAAAGTATTTTAAATATTTTTAACACCTTGTCAGATTTTCTCCATATTACAAATTTTAATTTTGTGGCTCACCAATGCTGTTTAGGAACCACCACAGCTCATCAGTTTCTTTTGCAATTTTGTTCAACTCTTCTGCAGTTGTTGGTGTCTGTAACATTTTATATGAATTTAGTGTCCCAATAAGGATTTAGTGGCTCACTGCCACAAGTATACATTTGCCACTCAAAAATATATTGCTAGTGCACCTTTAAGTATTGGTCCCCTAAGGTGTTGAAAATTTTAGTGCAGACATCCACATTAAGTTACGAAATGGTGAGCCCTCATATTCTGTGGCTAAAGGTCAGACTCTTATTAAGTTTCATAGGTTGCCACGAAATGTAATCTGACAGCCATCATGCAAAATAGCACATGTATTTTATAAATGATATGGGGCGGCACAATCATAAAATGTATGAACATTTGGTTTAATTCTTACTATTGAAAAATTGACATTATCTCTCTCTCTCTCTCCCTCTGTATGATATTTATTATATACACTGCCTGACAAAAAAGTGAAGCACCCACAAGACATGGCTGGATGGCAACATAACTTGGCACATGGTACATCTACATCTACATGATTACTCTGATATTCACAATAAAGTGCCTGACAGGGGCTTCAGTGAACATCTTTCAAGCTGTCTCTCTACCGTTCCACCCTCGAATGGTGAGCAGGAAAAACGAGCACTTAAATTTTTCTGTGGGAGCTCTGATTTCTCTTATTTTATCATGATGATCATTTCTCCCTATGTAGGTGGGTGCCAACAGAATGTTAGAAGATCCCGTCACATTGAAAAATGCCTTTCATGTCTGTGGCGCTATCTCCCCTACTTTGCGATAGCACAAAACGAGCTGCCCTTCTTTGCACTTTTTCGATGTCATCCATCAGTCCCACCTGTTGCAGACCCCACACGACACAGCAATATTCCAAAATAGGGCAGACAAGTTTGGTGTAAGCAGTCTCTTTAGCAGACCTGTTGCACCTTCTAAGTGTTCTGGCAGTGAATCGTAGTCTTTTGTTTGCTTTGCCCACAACATTATTTTATGAGATCATTCCAGTTTAGGTTATTTTTAATTGTAATTCCTATGTATTTAGTTGAAATTACAGCCTTCAGATTTGTGTGACTTATAGCGTAATCAAAATTTAGTGGATTTCTTTTAGTACTCATGTGAATAACTTCACACTATTTTTTATTCAGGATCGACTGCCACTTTTCGCACCATACAGATATCTTATCTAAATTATTTTGCAATTCACTTTGGTCGTTTGATGTCTACAAGACAGCAAATGACAGCATCATCTGCAAACAATCTATAAGACAGCTACTCAGATTGTCTCCTTTGTAGATAATATAGATCAGGAACAATAGAAGGCCTATTAACACTACCCTGGGGAACGCTGGATATTACTTCTGTTTTACTCAATGACTTTCCGTGTATTACTACGAACTGTGACCTTTCTGAAAGGAAATCATGAATCAAGTCACACAACTGAGGTGATATTCTGTAGGCATGCAGTTTGGTTAGAAGACGCTTGTGAGGAACAGTGTCAAAAGCTCCTGGAAATATAAAAGTATGGAATCAATTTGACATCTCCTGTCAATAGCACTAATTACTCCATGAGTATAAAGAGCTAGTTGTGTTTCACAAGAACAATATTTTCTGAAGCTGTGCTGACTGTGTGTTAACAAATCGTTTTCTTTGTGGTACTTCATAATGTTCGAATACAGTGTATGTTCCAAAATCCTACAGTAAATCGACATTAGTGATATGGGCCTGTAATTCAGTGGATTACTCCTACTTCCTTTTTTGGGTATTGGTGTGACTTTAGCGATTTTCCAGTCTTTAAGTATGGAGGTTGTATATACTTGCTACATATGGAGCTATTGTATCAGCATACTCTGAAAGGGACCTGACTGGTATACAATTTGGACCGGAGGCCTTGCATTTATTAAATGATTTAAGCTGGTACGTCTATAGTGCTGTCTGTTCTGTTTAGTGTTGTTACCAGGCCTGGTAGTGTGTATAATGGGTGTCAAAGGCATTGTCCACACTCCAGTTGACCCTCTCTGACTACCAAAAGGCAGGATTGTCATATTCTTCACCAAACACAGCACAAAACCTTCAAAGCTGCACCTACCATCTGAGACCAAGCAATGGGCTCCTTCCAGCATTCTGTGTCATCCCGCACCATTGGTCAGAGACTAGCAGCAGCTGGACTAAGTAATTACCATCTCATGCATATGCTGCCATTAACATCACAAACAGGTGCATTTGGAATAGTGCCATGACCAGGAAGCATGGACTGCTGCTGGATGGTGTTTCTCTGCTTTCAGCACTGAATCATGTTTCTCCACTACCCTGGATGGTCATCCTTTGTGAATATGGCAGAAATCTGGGCAGAGGTCCCATTCTGCAAACGTTTTGGAGAGGCACAAATGTGTCTCTGCCACCGTCACGGTGAGGGGAAACAGTGGGTGTGACTTCAGGTCATGGCTGGTAGTGGGTGAGGAAATTCACAGTACCACATTATGTCAAAGACATACTTTACACCTGATGCAACAGTATCATGTTGCCATTTTTTCAGTAGGACAATTCTCGTCTACATATGGCATGCACTTCTATGAACCGTTTCTGTAATGTTGAGATATTCCAGTGGCCAGCAAAACCCTCAGATCTGTCCCTGTTTGAATGCAGGTGGGACCATCTCAGGCAAACTCTATCCCCATGCCAGAATCTAGGATATCCAAGACCAGTTACAACAGTTGTATGTCAGCTTGCCTCAGGATAGGATGTAACAGCCTTACGACACCTCTTCCAATTGAATCAGTGCATGTAGCCTCACCAGAAGGGGTGCAGTGTTACACTGATAAGTGAACTCATACTGCCAAGTTCTTTGTAAATTGGGCTAAATTTTTTAATCACTGAAATAACATCACATACCCTTTCAAACTGGGAAGTTTAATTTCACTTCCTCTTCCCTTTTTTTCCCAGGCAATATAGAATTGTGGGGACCACAGAAGAGATTCAGTGTGATTTATCTAAATCTGTATTTCATAAATATATCTTTAAAATAACACAGCTTCCTCCTGCAGTCATAATTTACTGTTAAATTCATTTAAGAATTGTCTCAACCTGAAAGAGGCTATAAGATAAATGTCAATGAAAGTAAAAACAAGGATAATGGAATGTATTCAGATTAAATCAAGCAATTTTGAGGGAATTAGATTAGGAAATGAGACTCCAAAAGTAGTCGACGAGTTTTGCCATGAGGGCAACAAAGTAACTCACAATGGCCCAAAAAAGAGTATATAAAATATGTAGTGTCAATAGCAAGAACAGCATTTCTAAAAGAATTAAATTTTTTTAACATTAAACATAAACTTAAGAGTTAGTAACTCTCTTCTGAAGGTTTTTGCATGGCGTCAGGCTTGTACAGAAGTGAAATTTGTACAATAAATGGGTCAGTCAAGAAGAGAGTAGAAGCTTTTGAAATGTGGTACTACAGAAGAATGTTGAAAATTAGATGGGTAGATCATGTAACTAATGAGAAGGTATGTAACAGAATTAGGGAAAAAGAAGAAATTTGTGGTGGAATTTGTGTAAGAGAAGGAACTGGTTGATGGGATGCATCCTGAGGCATTAAGGAATCATCAGTCTGCAAAGTGGAGGGAAGTGTGGTTGTAAGTATTGTACAGGGGGACCAAGGCTTGAACATAATAAACATGGCCAGACGGATGTAGGTAGTGATAGTTATGCACAGGAAAAGAGGCTTGCACAGCAAATACCAGCGTGGAGAGCTGCACCCAACCAGTCCTCTGAATGAAGACCACAAAGACATCCGTTATCACACTGCCAACGCCATAGCAGTCTCAGTTGTATTTCTTCTATAGTCCTTCAGACAGGTAGTCTCATAACCTATGCATTGTGTGTGCTTTTTATCACTGCCTATGGAGGTTAAACAAAGGAATTGAAAATACAGCTTGTAATGTAGTATTGATTACTGCTTCATGTAAGCTCTCTAAATTAAACAGTTCTCTCTTACTAATACATAACAGAAGCCATATTTTTCCCCATTTCCAAATGAATCCAGTCAAGCAAATAGACTAAAAGTACTGTAAGAACATATTTAAAAATCCATTAAACAATGGAAATTCCTCTATGGAATAACAAAAATATGGGAAGGATAGATTGCTACTCAGCACATAGAGGTGGTATTGAGTCACAGACACAGTGTTTGTCCAAAACCTTAATATTTTATCAGTCTTTTTCATTGTGCCTCTCTGAGACTCAACACCTTCTTAAAACTCAATTAAATTTATTTTTCTTGAAACCAGTGAACTAACACACTTCCCATTGTTTGTGGAGGTGACATTTTGGGGCAAAATCTGACAGTGGATTCAGTTACCGCAATAAGGAGGGAAAGAAAGCTACAATTACATGTCACACTGGCAACTACGTAATTAGAGATAATTGACCTTTCATTCCTAAGTTACCCATACGAATTTCAGCTGAAATCATGGTAACATTATGCTATCCACTTTGCACTGCTCCACACAAGGTTTTAGTTTTGGCTAGAAACATTTACTACTTGGATTTAATTGTGAGCTGTGCATAAAGCTGAGTAGTATTAAAATGAGTCACATTTGAGATTCTGGTAGAAATTCGTTTGTTAAATGATTGAAACATTGCAGTGCAGATATTCAGAATCAATTCTGTAAGGTTAATGGAAATAAAGAAGTGGCTGAATAGGTAGGTGGGAATAGTCAGTTCGGGAAGTGAGGTTGTTTATTGCATTTGACTGGGAACAATATCCTCATTCTCTCTACAGCCTTGGTGTGAGTGCATTTAACCTTTTTCTGCACCTCTGATCATACCACATAGCATGGTACTTTGAAGATGACACCAAAATATTAGGAAACTATCACCACCACCACATATTCATAACAAGTACATTTATAAAAAGGATGATAGCTTGCTACTCACTGTAAATACGACATATTGAGTTGCAGACAGGCACAATGAAAAGACTACTGCACAATAAGCTTTCAGCAAAAGCATACATCAGAAAAAGAAAAAACACACATGTTCACACAACCAAGCACAACTCACACATACATGACTGTGCTCTCTGGCTGCTCCAACCAGAACCAGAATGGTATTTTAGTCAGAGCAGCCAGAGTAGGCCATTCTCGTTCCAAACTGGACTTACCATTGTTTAAGAAACATATTTCTATGACACAATTATACATGAAATATCTCTCATAAATGGAAAAAATTATGTATGGAAGTACTGTATTGGAAAATACATTCTTGCACATATGGAGTCACATGTGAACTAAAGGCAGCAAGCATTACATTAGCAGATGACACTACAGGAGTAAAGCTAAACTCAAAAATGAGAAACTGATTACTATGTTTTGCAATATTTGGTACTTGACCACTCATGTTCCTGATCTACATAGATTACTTACCAAAGGCATTTGAGGACTCTGTGTTTGGCAGTGAGTCAGTTATATTGATGAAGGGCCCAAACACATTTATACTGGACAAAGCCACGAGAAAAGTTGAATAGAATTACAACTGCTTCTCAGCTAACACATTAACTCTTAATCCTATAGAAACTCATATTAGCTAGTTCTGGACAAATTTTACTTACAGATACCAAAAGTACAGATTAGTAAGCACTCCCTAAATAAAATACTGTACATGAAATACTTAGGTATCCACATTGGCTACATGCTGAAGCAACATTATCACATTGAAAAATTAAACAAAAAGCTTATTTCAACACATTTTCTACCTAGTAATCTCCCTTGTAAATTTGACTTGTATACAGTATTTCTTCTGGGAAAAAATGCAGCTGTTGTTCAGAATAGAATTATATAAATTTAATAACTGAACATTCTGCAGAAACCTCTTCAGTAGCATTCCGATATGACCCATACATTTATTCACTAATGACATTTTGATGCAGGGCCTGTATACAATTAGCCTGTGGTGGCTACTTCTGCCAATTAATGTAGTACAATTCTGATCATTCCACATTCTTTCATTATGTTTTCTACGGAGCAAAATGTGTGATTGAATGGAATATGGTGTGTGAATGAATGTATAATAAATATCATTGTAATTTCAATACAGTACTTTTTTCTGTTACATTGGAACTGATTTTCCATTATGACCCACAGACAGCAGTTGCTACAGTGTACAAAGTTCCCAGCTCACATTGATAGCCTGGTCTGTTGGATGCATTTTAGTTTTTCCAAGTATGTTTTAAATTTTGCTTGTCCCAAGTCATTTACAATTTGGGTACTGATCAATGTGTATTTCTACCACCTTTTTGAAATTTCTGTTACTGCATTGGCAGCTGGTAAATTTCCTTCGTATTATTTAGTCAAAGTCAGTATCTCATATCTGTTGTAAACTTGCCTATTGCTAATGAAACTAGCCCAGCCTCAACATTAATGTCTATTATAATACTTGCAGAGCACTGAATCCAACACATCAAAGACAGCCTATCCTAGCACTACTTATGTAAAATAATTTATGACAAGAATTTATCGGAAAATTTCACATTAAAATTTCTTCCCTTTTATCTGTAAATATTATTTAATTTAATGAAATAAAGAATCCAGATTCTCATAAATATTTTACAATGTATTCTGTTTTGTGACTGAATGAATAGCAGATGTTTATTAATTTATACCTTAGGTTAGTCCTTACTCTATATAAAACCTACTGTGAAAATCTGAAATAATCAGAATTAACTAAATAATTTTCTGGTTGCATTGGCTCCTTGTAGTGATTAGCTGTGGAAGAAAACATTAATCTTATGTCTCTACATCTACATCCTGCAAACTACTGTGAATTGCATGGCCATGGGTACTTCCCACTATATCTCATATTGGGATTTTTTCCCCATTCAAATCGCTTGTGGAGCATGACTTGAATGACTGCTTGAATGCTGCTGTGCACACTGCAATTAGTGTAATCTTGTCTTTGCAGCCCCTATATGAGCAATACATAGAGGCTGTAGGATGTTACTAGGTTCTTCTCCTAATAATTTTGTGAGTAGGCTTTTGCAAGGTAGTGTACTATAACACAGTGTCCTTAGGAATACCCTTTTCCACTAATGGCCTTTGAGACTGCTAAAGATGATTGTGTCATTTAATAACTTATTAAGTACAACGTAAGTGAATAGCATCCACTGTACGTGCTCCAATCAAAGGTTTCTGCAGATGGCACATGAGCAGTAACAGCAAAGAACAGCAGCAAGCTATGGAAAGAGGATTCACTTGCTCCATGAGACCATTTATGCTTTGGCACCACTGATTGGTGGTACCATGCACTCCTAGAAGTAAGAGGGTCAGTGACAATATCAACCAGGGAGGAGGGGGGGAAGTGAACAAATAAATTACTGTACAACGTACTTCCAGATTTGATGTACAACTTGAGAATCAGACGTTGTATATATTGTCAAGTGGCGGCATGCCAGTCGGGAGTGAGAAAGAAGATGTGGTGGACCGACCCCTCTCCAGGACAACAACGCGACAGCAGTGGCCTCCTTGCAAAGAGGACAAAGCGCCATGCTCAACTGGTCATGGCCCAGTCGAACAGCAGCCTCAAGACTAATGACTTGCATAGAAGCATCAAAGCTAATTACTTTTCTTGAACCCTCTATGTATCAGACTTGGGAATTGTTATGCTGAAGACACTTGATTATTTTGTTGAGTCACTCTTTGCTTGCGACACATCTGTGTAACATGAAGTTGAGTATTGTAATTGCTCATTTTGCAATAAAATTCATTAACATGATTTGTTTGAATGTTGTCTACCAGTCCGAGAAAGCACGTTTCCTAGACACCCCATCTTTGACGACTAGGCTGGATTTAACATTTGTCGATGAGAAGTTGGACTGATCCCATAGCAATAACCTGTCAATGCTTCAGTGTTACCACAGCATCGCTGTTATTGTCGTGGGCTTTTGTATTTTGCTGGCACCTTAATTCTGCCTTGTCTTTTCTTTGCAGGGTTGCGTTTACATGTTTTAACAGTGTTTCTTACAGTATTTTTGCTAATCAGGTGGGCATTACAGAACTTTTCTTTGCTTGTGTGCTTATTTTTCTTGCTTGCATTGTATGCTTATTGAATTTGTTTCTTCTAAAATGAACAACCCACCTCTCCCACCCTCTGCTCAGGCACCACAGATGCAACACAGATGTTTCAGTTTTAGACCCAGCAAATAGCCACGCTCCTAAACACGGTACAGCAGCTACTCACAAATCAAGCCACCAATACAGTGCAACAGACAACAACTGTAGCTCCAAGTGCTATGCTGCCTTTTTGCCAGTTTAATGAGCAAGACGAGGAATGGCTCGAATGGTTGCAACAGTATGAGGCCCACATAATTGCTCACAATGTACCAGGTACTCTGAAACTACATCACTTTTTGTCAATGGTAGGAAGTGCAGTTTTTCACCTCATTCAGAAATTGTCCCCTAACACCACTCCAAGAGAACTTTCCTACAATCAGGTTGTAGGTTTGCTAACTAACTATTATGACCAGCAAGTGAATGCAGTAGCAGCTAGGTACCAATTCTTTAACTGCAAGGAAAGATCAGAACAAACTTATCATGAGTGGGTAACAGATTTGCAGGGTATGATGAGGAAATGCAAATTCAAATGTACTTGTGGTGCTTTATATTCAGATGTTATGTGTCATGATGCAATTGTGTATAATGTCACTGATATCAAACTTAGATAACAGAGTTTGAAGCAGTCAGATATGTCATTTTAGCAAGTAGCGCAAATACCAGATCAGTATGATTCAGATGCTGTGTCGGCCAATAAATTTGATCAGCTACCAATTTGTTGGGTTGCATCATTCCTTGCTTATGACCAGCCCAGTAAGCAGCAACAGTCTGTGTGCACTGTGTAAACAGTTCTCTAAACAGGTGAACAGAATTGTCATCCCCTCAGTGCTATTCACAGCACAAACACCATGATTGCTCATCCAGACAAGTACAGTGTTACGCTTGTGGCAAGAACAGCCACATACAATCCATATGTCTACAATGGAACAAACATAAGAATTCTGCCCAGTCACAAAAAACTAGTCACAAGGCCCATGTAATCAATGCAGCGTACTCAAAGCCTGCTGCAGGCATTAGCAAAATTATCAAGCAAACAGTTTCTTCAGTGCTATGCCAGTCCAACAAACTTTTTGTTCATTTGCATATTAGTGGAAAATTTCAGTTGTACAGGGGTTCCTGAATCATAGCACGTATGAACTATTAGGTACCCCACACCTATCTAAAACTAGCATGCACCTGACGGCTTATAATGTACAAGAGATTCCATTCTCAGAAAATGCAGTAGCTGCCATGTATCACTCGCATACATGAACTGTGAGTTTCACTGTGCTACAATCATGTGATTCTGGGAACATATTTGGCCTTGATTCATTTGGCTTTCAAATTCAGGATAATGTGTTGTCAGTGACTGCATTTGATGTGAAAGACAGTATAGCTAGCTTGCTCAAAGAATTCCCTGAACTCTTTTCTGAAGGTTTAGGCAAGGCTAACAATTTTGTTGCACATATTACTATGAAAGACAATGCTTAGTTGAAATTTTACTAGGTCAGAACTGTTCCCATTGCATTACGGGACGAAGTCACTGCTGAACTTAAAGAATTGCAGGATAATGGAGCTATTGCAGCCCTATCAGCTAGTCAATGGACAAGTCCATTAGTTTTACTCCCCAAACCTTCAGGTCGCAATTGTCTCTGTGTTGACTTTAAGTTTGCAGTCAACACACAAACAGTCATTGATACTTATCCACTGCCAAGCCCACAGGATTCTCATGGACAGATTAGGTGCTAGCCATACTTTTCAAAAATTGAGCTGTGCAACGCATCTCTTTGAATACCTCTAGATGAAGAATCTCAACAAGTGTGTGTGGTGAACATTCATTTGGGCTTGTTTAAATACTTGCGTTTGCCTTTTGACAATGCTTCTGCACCTGCCATTTTCTAACGGTTTTGGAACAGCTGACTAGTCAAGTGCCAAACTGTTCAAACAATTTGGATGATGTTGTCATAGCAGGTTGTGCACCTGAAGGACACATTGCAGATTTGCATGCTATCTGATGCAGGATGAAAGTGTACACTGGACAAGTGTGATTTTTTTAAACCTGAGTTGCAGTATCTTGGCCATGTCATAAACATTCAAGGTATACATCCACTTCAGTCACATTTGTTAGCCATACATGACCTGCCAGTGCCTCACAGTGTCACTGAACTACAGTCAGTTTTAGGGAAAATTAACTATTATATTCGGGTTCATACCGAATGCTGCACAAATCGCAGCCCCATTGCATTGGGTGCATCACAATAATGTCCCCTTTGTTTGGACGGATGAGTGCCAAGAAGCTTTTCAAAAACTTAAAATGCATTGCTCAGTGATCAATGCTTAGTTCACTTTGATCCTGACAAACCAGTTGCGTTGCAAGTCGACACTTCCTCTTACAGAATCGGTGCAGTGCTTTCACACAGATTTGGTGATAAAGACAGGCTTATTGCTTTCACATCAAAAGTGTTGTCCAAAACTCAGTGTAACTATTCACAAATAGAGAAAGAGGAATTGGCTATTGTGTATGGTGTCACCAAATTCCACCACTATTTCTATGGCAGAAAATTCTGCTTAGTAATGGATCACAAGCCATAGCAGTCCTTGTTTCGTCTGATGAAGCCAGTTCCTGTACGAACTGCCCAAAAATTGCAAAGATTGGCTTTGTTGTCTCAATACCAGTACAAGATTGTGTATCGTCTGACAGCTCAACATGATAATGCGGACACACTTTTATGTCTTCCGATTGGCCCTGATACAGACTTTGACACTTCTTGTGCATCTTGTTGTCACATTAATGCTTAGGATTCTGAATTGCTTCAATCCTTTCCTCTGAACTACAGGAAGATTGCACAGGCCAAGGAAGTTGATTCAGATTTGAACATTTTGCTACAATACTTTCGCACATCTTGGCCTTGTTCATTGCAGAGCATAAAAAACTCCATAGTTTGCTGATACAACATCACAGTGTTATTCATGTTTGGAAAATCAGTCCGCTCTGCCACAAAAATTCTCTGCTTGGCCTAAGTCACTGTCACCATCACAACAAGTGCACATAGAATTTGCGGGACTTTTTGGAACACTCATTGGTTGATTATGGTTGACTCTTGTAGTAAGTTTCCTTTTGCTGTGCCAATGGACTCATGTCATGTAGCACAATTCAGGCATTGTCCTCTACTTTTTGCCTTGGAGGTTTGACTGAAGTCATAGTGTCGGACAAAAGACCTCAGTTCACATATAATCAATATGAAACAAGGTGTGAACGAAATGGCATACAGCATCTAACTAGTGCACCATTTCATCCACAGTCAAATGCCGAAGTGGCGCATTTTGTCAGAATCATCAAGTAGCAGATGGCCAAAGTTCACACCGCACACACCAGTGATTAAACATTCCAATAGTTTCTCACCTCCTATCGTTTGCATCCACGATATGGACCATCACCAGTGGAATTGCTTCACAGCCACCATCGCACACTGCTCCACCCTCCTCAGCATCCGGCACCAAAGGAAGGCCACAAGTATTGCTTTGTGTCGCATGATATTGTGTTTTACTGAGTTTTTAGCAGCAGCAGACGGTGGGTGCAAGGCAAAATCCTTCATCGACTTGGTGCATGCATGTATCTCATTTCAGGCCCAGACTGACTGCAGCACCAACATCACAATCAAATTCACCACTGTCATGACAAAGTGATTCTTCTGTGTGTCTTCACAGATCCCGAGGACTGCGTGGCCACAGTAGCTGCCAGAGGGTATAATTGCCTCCTCTCGTCCTTCTGATGGAGCTGGACCCACTCACATCACAGCAGCTGATGCCTTCTACATCTGGTTATGGGCCTCAGGAGGTGGACGTGTACCCTTCTGGGCACTTTCCAGAGGACGTTTCCACCAGACTACAGGCCAGATGGTGGAGTACGGCTGAAGTCTGATGTCCCCTGCAGCCACAGCTTCCAGTCCATTGCAGTGTCCATGCTCCTGCCTCCCCTCCTGTTGTCATGCTCCTTATGCAATGACAATCTGTTGCTTTGAGGGGGAGGAGTGTTACAGTGTGAAGTCAAGCACTGGCACACCAGTCGGGAATGAGAAAGAAGAGATGGCCATGAGAAGTAGGAAGCCAATAGCACGCTGACTGACCTCTCTCGAGGACAACAATGCGACAGCAGTAGCCTCTATGTAAAGAAGATGTAAGCGCCACGCTTGACTGGTCACGGCCTAGTCAAACAGCAGCCTCAAGACAATCAACTTGCATAGAAGCTGACACTTCTTCACTTCACCTGAACCCTCTATGTATCAGGCTTTGGAATGGTGATATTGAAGAAACTTGATTATTTTGTATGTTGCCCTTTGCTTGTGACACATCTGTGTAACACAATGTTAAATATTGTGGGGTGTGCGAGTATTGTGGTTTGATTGCATGATGTACAGTTTCAGCAAGATTACAATAAAACTAGTTACTTATTATCAATGTAACATGAGGTTTTATTTAGACACTGCTTTTCCCAGCTAGTGATCATTATGTTGTTAAAGAAATCTCCGCCTGGGAACGTGTAGCAATGTTGTCTGTCAAGCAGTGTAAATGGCACTAAGTTGCAGATCATTTATCAAATTTAACACTACTGTTATCCGAGGTGGCAGCACTTTTCTTTAAGAAAAATGAACTGTTTTGTTACACAACACTACATGCACACAACACTAATGTATTTTTTGTGTCAAAATATTTCATAAAAGTTGTTACGAAATAACCAGACTTCATACATCAGCAGATAATTTACATCATGCAAGATGCTATTCGCACCATATTTAAAGATTATTCACAGTCTAAGTCGAATTTATTCCCTCAAAGTGGGTTCTGGGCCACCAATACACAATTATTATCACAATTATGATCAACAACATTTACGTCTGTATAGAAAATCAATTTAAATCTGCCGCTGCAATATTTCACTACGATGGTGTCTCACATAAGACAATCACTTATCAATTCTGCTTCAGGCCCTGTTTTACTACTAACAAATAATATATATTAAATCTTTTTGTACCTTCACTATATGCATTAACATTTGAAAATATTTCTCAATGTTAATTGCTTATTATTCACTATTTACCAATAAACTGTGCTGTAGATCAATAGTGCTAATGGCTGTGCTTCTTTGTAGCTGAGCAGAAAACAATGTTTCTATAGGACAAGAATTACAATTAAATAAAACTTCAAACAAATAAAATTCATTTCAATCACAGAAACTCTATTTTTCAAATATTAATTAACAACATAATACAGTTTTTTTACAGACCTCCATGTTACGAGACATCAATCATGTCTGATCATTACAACAGTTCAAACAAGAAGCGGGATTATTCTAGAAGAATCACAGATAACAAAAGATGAAGATTTTCGTTATCTTTTTCCATGAGTATTGTCTGAGATATGATTTAAAAAAAAAATTAAATTGTCACTGACAATATAACCAACAATAATTATTTATTATTATTTTGGAATCAATGAAGTCCTTTTTTATTAATATCACTAGAATGTTTGCTCAAATTCCACACACAATGCTGTCATGAATATTGTTCTGAATAAAATATAGTCGTGGATATTACAATTTTAATTGCTCATTTTGTAATAAAACTCATTAATACAATTTGTTTGAATGTTGTCCAGTGATCAGAGATAGCAGGTTTCCTAGACACACAATCTTTGATGACTAGGCTGGATTTAACAGTATATATTATGTTGAAGTTGATTTGTAAAGCTTTTTGTGAGCTACCTGAATTGGGATCTGTCTACTACTAAGTTGAAGAGTTAAAATACAGAAAAGTTTTAATGGAAGAGTCGAATTCATTTATTAGCTGAGAATAGTTAATATTTTCTCACAGCACCATCCTGCACAGAAATAAAGCCCACAGGAAGAAGTAGTCCATGCATGGCTGTTGGACGGATTAGCTGGACCACAAAACCACCCAAGAAAGGCGACTGTATATTTGCAAGATTTATTACAGGTGACATTTATTGAAAGAGTGACAGATCCAATGCAACTGTGACATATCACATATACCTACATAACATTTGTTTCATCATAGTAGGTGACACCTATCTTCAAGCATCTGATGCTTCAGTTTTTCCAGAATTTCCATGAGACTCTCCCATCAGTCAGAAGAAACAATACATGTAGCACATGTTGTAATAATAATTACGGTTAGCCCCAATTCTCTTAACATTGTGTTAAAAATTTCGCCAGAACATTTCCTACAGGGGCCATGTTATTCATTAATAAGTGGTGTCTGCTATATATCTGTGTGTCACATTTCCGACAATGTTCCTGATACTGCTTTAACTTCAATCTGAACCTCTGAGCAAGTCTCCAACAGACAAAGCTGGGTCTAATAAACATGTTTGTAGGCAGAACTTAATCAATTGGCAAAATTAAACAGGTCTCCATATTACTTCAAAATATGAATATTCACTGTTCAGCCTATGAAATTTCAGGCACCTCTTCTACATACTATTCCTACAGCAAGTTCTCGGCATATTATTCTTTGTAATTTTGGATCTCACTTTATAACTCTTATTTTTATATTGTATCTCAGCACTTTTTAATACCTGTTATTTGCAATCTGAGCAGAGGAAAAAATTACAAAAATTATTTCTGGATAAATAATGTCCAAAGTCAGACCGATTCATTAACAAATCATGGTTTCAGATCACATAAAATGCACGTCACATCAGTGAGATAGCAGACAATTAAATGTTCTTTAGAGTGTCTTATGACAAAATACCTTTCTCTCATACTGTAAATTAGCAACTTGATCACATAGTATTACCTTTTGAATTTATAGGGTTGGTTTAACAAATTTGAATGACTGAAATTTAAAATTATATGAGCATCAATCTCTGTTTGCACTAGCACTCTGTCAGTATAAAATGAGCAGGTTCTATGTAATGTATGTAAGTAACAATTATTTCAGTGAAAGGGCTACAATGGCAACTGGACAGATCACAGCTAAGCTGGCTAATTCTAATTAAAAAATCTCAGTGCTTGTCTGATAAATTGAGCAATTACAATGTAATTTTGCTAGTAAAATAAAAGATCACAGTACAATAGAACCTTCTCTTTGTAACTTATTATTCAATAAATAGACTTACATGGACCATATGCCATTACAGATACAACCAAGAGGGAAAGCACAATAACACTTACCTAGAGAAGTGTAAAAACAAATGACACAAAAATGACAAAAGATTGTCATTTCTTACTCATGGAAATAAGAAGTAAATTAGCATTATTACAATTCAAATCTAAATAGTATGAAATTCTTTTCTTGTGATAACAGAATTATTTCCCATTCAATAAAACATCACCGTCTCTTCAAATTAAGTTATGCAGGCTAATAAAGGAAAGCAAAATATCTTCAGTTCTTTCACTGCACCTTTGACTGAGGCATAGGAATGGTTACATTTAGTGCTGAAATCAACTAAATATGCTTGTCACTAAATTACTATTTTCATATGTCACGAAGATTAGTGGGATAGGTAGCTTATAGCTCTCCTTCATCACACAAATGTCATCATCATTATTCCCACCAAAAGATATTGCTCAACATAAGACACCCAGGGACTTAATTTTTGTACCACCATTCGGGTGAAGCCAGGAGGAAAATCTTGGGGGGAAAAAACTGTGGCAGGACCTTTTCTTTGATATCTATATCAGATTAATTTGGAGTTGAGAACAAGCCCATTGTATTCTTTCTTAAACAAATTTATTTATTTTATATGCATATATATGAAAACAAGTTACGCATTACAGTTTTCAACTGACACTACAAGTTCTTATTTTTACCAGATTTACATTGGTTTTATCATCATTATGAATAAAAGTTTTGCTAATCATTTAGTTAAGGTATTAACAAAAGGATATGTGTTATTTAACCTATATGACAGCTTATTTTTAAAAAGAGTTTTAGATTGAGATGAGTTTTTTCATTTGCTACAATTTCAATGGAAATTCTGACTAGGATGGACTGCTGATGGCTCCAGTCCATTTTCTCGAGAATACTTTCCCCATCAAGTTCACTTAAATACTACTTATTTTAAGTTGCTTAGTTTTCTGCTCAAATTAAATTATTGTTACAGTTCTTTCAATTGCCTTCCAACCTCTGGGAATCCAGGCCTGAATTTGTCTTGTGCTCTATCTTTTGTACATGTGAACAAGAACTACACTAGCAGAGTAAGTGTCATTGTGTAGCTGGTATGACAATGGTCAAAGTTGTTTCCCTCTGCTACTGCTTCTCCCTGTATTGACTCACATGCTACATCAGTGTCTCCATAGAGAGTCAACCCTACTTCTTGTTAATGAGTCTGTACAAGGACTGTATTAACTCAGGTCCCAAAGTCTGCTTTAACATAGATTCACAGCTGGTAACTCTTCTGTGGGTTCTTTTGGCTAATACAATCGATGCTGCAAAATGCTTCGATTGGTTATCACAGAAACTGTGGCAGCTAAATATAAAGTAGGTCCCACTATTTCACACGATGTCCCATTTATTAATAATCCACTTCCATCTACTCTAGCCTTTTTGCTGTCGTGAGTTTCCCCTGCTCGACATAACTGGCGACTTCTACCACTTTATTGAAGGCAGAGTACAACCAACATGCTCCAACTTTCTTGAAGCACAGCTCAGGCCTAAACACGTCCTCTTGCAAACCTCCTCTACTCTTTGACCCAGCCATAATTTCATTGTGCAGCAATTATGATCCTCTCTCATTACCCTGTTTAGACAATCTGTAATATTACCCCTGTAACATTTCTGTAACTGAACTACTTCCATTTCCACATGTCTACTGTTGTCGACCAAAAATTGTTGTATCTTTACTCTAACAAACTTATTCAGTATCCCTCACTTAACAGGGTATGCATGGGCTAAATAACACTGACACTACACCTGCTTTCTTTCTACTGGAAACAAAACTGAAATGTATACCTTTTCTCCATCGGTCCTTGCTTCTCCTATGGCTAGGTTAAAATAAAATGGTAAATTTTTATGATTATGTTCCAAGACCAACCCTAACTATGGTGGTTCATTTCTAGTTAGCCTTGCACAGGGGTTGCTGCACAGCTTCCTGTAACTCTGCTACCTGTCTTACCTCATCCAATATTTCTATTTCAGTTTGCTACCTATTAAGAGTTCTGGTTCAGTGATTCTTTTAGTTTTTGTGTAGCTCATCATTTGCCCAGTCAGCTGGTGTAGTAACCGAACATTGTTCATCAAACCTTTCTCCAAGCTCATGACCTGCATGGTGTGACACTCACTTGTTCCCTTGTTTCCTTTCACCCACTGTTTCATTATGTCCACTGTGTCATTCACCCTCTCGATGCCCTCCTCATCTACTGTCCCAAACATAGTTTTCAGACATCAGCTTCCCTCATCAATCCAACCTCCCCACATTTACAGGTGCTGGTTCCACAATGCTTCCACTTTGATGATGACCAACAGCCCATTTATGGCCTGCATTATCTTGTCTACTGGCGTACCTCACCTGAGAACAGAAATACCTATTACTCTTCCCTATCCCTGCTGCCCCACAGTAGTTCATTTCACCTACACTAAACATTAAGCAGCACCTATAGCTAACATTCAGAAAATGTAAATATATTCTTATTCCTAGGTCTTAACCCAAACAGACTTCCTATCACTGCTTCACCTACAACCTCTCTCGCTCACTCTTCCGCACCTTCTTTTACACTTTTGCTTTCTGGTCCACCCATCCAGTTCCTGGGATAACCTCCAGACTCCCTCCCTCAAAAAGGTTTCAAACGGTCAACATGCACCATTGTCATTCTCACTGGGAACTGAATCTTGACATTAACTAGTGATGTAGTTTCATAACTTGATATGGCCCCTGAAACTTCATAAAAAATTTCTTTGTCTCCCCCTTTGGAGTGTAAGAAATCAATAGCATTAGTCATTGGCCAACCTTCTATTATGGTATTCTCACTGTATGGCTCAGTGTTTCCATAAGCTACTACACTGCCCCTGTAATCGTCCAAAGCACCCTGTTCTGTATTTCTCTTATCACCCTTGCAAACTTCTTAGCAAATTCTCCTGTCTTCCCCTTCTTGGTTTTCAACATGTCAAATGACGATGGCATTTTATGACAATATTCTACCTCACACAGTGACAATCCTGCACCTGTGCTGGTTTGAGTTGTGTGCCGAGACCACTTATCTTAAATAGACATCCCAACTTGTATGGTATGTGTCCACATAGTGTTCTATCATCTTCCCTACAGTTCTGTGCACCCTTTCCGTTCGTTCTCCCATTAAGTTGAGGATGCAGAGGACTTGTCCTCGATTTCTTCATACATAATTACACAATTCCTTGAACAAATCTGACAAAGTTGGTTCCCCGATCCATTATTATCGTTTCACGTACTCTGAACTTCAGAGTGCTATTGTTTACTTGCACTTGTGCCATTGCTACTGTCTGCTGGTTGGGCACTGTGATCATTTCCACATATCTCGAAAAATTATCAGCATTTGTATCTATTTATTTCCTGCAAGTGTTTTGCTGAAAAGACCAAAAGCGTCAACCCTGAGAGATTCAAATGGTGTAAAGCTTCCGGCAGTCTCTGCAATGGTACTCTCATTCGACACAAATCCACTCTCTGTATGCAATTCTACACATGGTTCATGTCCGTCTTCTTATTCTTCCACCAGTACCTCCCCACTACTCCCCTGTTGGTAGCCCTACATCCCCCATGACCTGCTAACATGTGTCTCTTGTAGTGCACTATTCTTAAGTTTCATTGGTGTTACTACACATGGTACCAACTTTATTTCTCTGCACAGCAACCTGTTGTTGTTGTTATTTGGTCTTCAATCCAGCTCCCCATGCTACTCTATACTGTGCAAGCATCATCGTCTCCAAGTAACTACAGCAGCCTACATCCTTCTGAATCTACTTAGTGTATTCATTTCTTGGTCTCCCTCTGCAATTTTTACCCTCCACGCTGCCCTCCAATACTAAATTGATGATCCCTTGATACCTCATAACATGTCCTACCAATTGATCCCTTCTTCTGGTCAAGTTGTGCCAAAAATTCTTCTTCTCTCCAATTCGATTCAGTACCTCCTCATTAGTTACATGGTCTACCCATCTAATCTTCAGCATTTTGAAGGCCTTTATTCTGTTCTCGTCTAAGCTATTTATTGTCCATGTTTCACTTCCATATATGGTACACTCCATACAAATACTTTTAGAAAAGACTTCCTGACACTTAAATCTATACTAAATGTCAACATATTTCTCTTCTTCAGAAACGCATTCCTTGCCATCGACATTCGGCATTTTATATCCTCTCTACTTTGATCATCATCAGTTATTTTGCTCCCCATATAGCAAAATGCATCTACTACTTCAAGTGTTTTATTTCCTAATCTAATTCCCTCTGCATCACCTGATTTAATTTGACTACATTCCAATATCCTAATTTTGCTTTTGTTGACTTACATCCTCCTTTCAAGACATAGTCCATTCCGTTCAACTGCTTTTCCAGGTCCTTTGCTGTCTCTGACAGAATTACAATGTTATTGGCAAACCTCAAAGTTTTTAGTTCTTCTCCGTGGATTTTAGTTTCTAATACAAATTTTTCTTTTGTTTCCTTTGCTGCTTGCTCAATATACAAATTGAATAACACCAGGGATAGGCTATAACCCTGTCTCACTCCCTTCTCAACCACTGCTTCCCTTTCATGACCCTTGACTCTTATGACTGCCATTTGGTTTCTGTACAAATTGTATATAGCCTTTCGCTCCTATATTTGACCCCTGCCACCTTCAATATTTGAAAAAGAGTATTCCAGTCAACATTGACAAAAGCTTTCTCTAAGTCTACAAATGCTAGAAATGTAGGTTTTCCTTTCCTTAATCTATCTTCTAAGATCATAGAGTCAGTATTGTCTCATGTTCCAACATTTCTACAGAATCCAAACTGATCTTCACAGAGGTCGACTTCCACCAGTTTTTCCATTCATCTGTAAAGAATTCGTGTTAATATTTTACAGCCATGACTTATTAAACTGATAGTTTCATAATTTTCACACCTCTCAACACTTACTTTCCTTGGGATTGGAATTATTATGTTCTTCTTGAAGTCTCCTACATCTTGCTCACCAGATGGTAAAGTTTTGTCAGAGCTGGCTCTCCCAATGCTATCAGTAGTTCTAACGGAATGTTATCAACTTCTGGGTCCTTGTTTCAACTTAGGTCTTTCAGTGCTCTGTCAAATTCTTCAGGCAGTATATCTCCCATTTCATCTTCATCTACGTCCTCTTCTATTTCTATAATATTGCCCTCAAGCACATTGATCTTACTATGCACTCCATCCACCTTTCTGCTTTCCCTTCTTTGCTTACAACTGGTTTTCCATCCGAACTCTTGATTTTCATAGCAGTGGTTCTCTTTCTCCAAAGGTCTCTTTAATTTTCCTGTAAGTAGTATCTATCTTACCCCTAGTGAGATAAGCCTCTACACCCTTACATTTGTCCTCTAGCCATCCCTGCTTAGCCATTTTGCACTTCCTGTCAATCTCATTTTTGAGACATTTGTATTCCTTTTGCCTGTTTCATTTACTATGTTTTTATATCTTCTCCTTTCATCAGTCACATTCAGTATCTCTTCTGTTACCCAAAGATTTCTACAAGCCCTCGTCTTTTTACCTACTTGATCCTCTACTGCCTTCACTATTTCATCTCTCAAAGCTACCCATTCTTCTTCTACTGTATTTCTTTCCCCCATTCTTGTCAATAATTCCCTAATGCTCTCTCTGAAACTCTCTACAACCTCTGGTTCTTTCAGTTTATCCAGGTTCCATCTCCTTAAATTCCCACCTTTTTGCAGTTTCTTCAGTTTTAATCTACAGTTCATAACCAATAGATTGTGGTCTGAGTCCACATCCGCCCCTGGAAATGCCTTAAAATTTAAAACCTGGTTCCTAAATCTCTGTCTTGCCATTATATAACACAGGTCTGCAAAAAATTTCTTTTGTCAGCTCCATGAGATTTTTTGCTGAATTATGTTTTAGAATGCACTGATTTCAAAGTGATGTCCATTTTTTTCAATCACATAAGGTTTTTTTGCAAATTCAAACACAAAAAATGGTAAAAGCACTCATTTATTCAAAATTATCAAATATAATATTTTTACAAGCAATGAAACATTATTTTGAGGCATATAGTAACAATATTATACTTATTCATGTTTTTTATGAAATTTTTTTCTTCTTTTCCTTGCTACTTTGCTGAGTCCTTTTTCGATTTCCATCTTCAGTTTCCCACTTAAGCATCTAGCAGTGGTCAGCAAGCATAGTGACATCCCATCTTCCTTGGTACCATCTCTCGATATCACGGACATCCTGGTGTAACCGCTCCCCCGGTTCTTCACTGTAAGCTCCCAGGCTTTCAGGAAAACTGTCTATGTGGGAGTGTAAAAAATAGACCTTCAAGCTCATCTTGCAGCCTTGAGCTTCGTATGCTGTTAGCATCCATTGAACAATGGTTTTGTAATCAGGATCCTTAGTATTTCCCAAAAACTTTCGCACTACATCCTTGAACAATACCTAAGCTTCTTTTTCCTTCTCATTCATACTTTCCACAAAGAGGGTGTCAGTTAAAAGTGTTCTTATGATGGTACCAGTGAAAACTCCCTTTCAACCTTGCTTCCAACACCTTCAAGAATTTTGTGCATAGATATTTAAAACAGTCCCCATCCTTTTGCAGCGATTTTGCAAATAGTTTCATCAACCCCATTTTGATATGGAGAGGGGCCAACAAAACCTTTTCTGGTGATGTGGAAATGGAAATGAAGTCCCATGCCTCTTTACAGAGCGTAGGGGAACAATGCGGGAGACCCACACCGCCTTACTAGGCAAGGTCCTAATGGAGGTGGTATGCCATTGCCTTCCTCCGACCATAATGGGGATGAATGATGATGATGAAGACGACACAACAACACCCAGTCATCTCGAGGCAGGAAAAATCCCTGACCCCGCTGGGAATCGAACCCGGGACCTCGTGCTCGGGAAGCAAGAACGCTACCGCGAGACCACGAGGGGCAGACTTTCTGGTGATACCAAAGTAGTATTGATAACATTTTTCTCTCCAGGTTTTAATGTTTCTTGGGGTGGCCAATCACTTTTAGTCCAGTGCTGTTCTCTGGCCCTAATATACCATAAGCATAAGAAGCACGGGTATTTAGTATAGCCTGCCTTCTGACTCAAAAACATCGTGAGTATTTTGAAGTCCCCACAAACCATCCATTTATGGTCCTGATATTTGATTTTTTCCAGAATAATGGCCAAATCGTTATAGTTTTCGTCCATATGCACAGAATGTCCCATCAGAAGCAATGCAAATTATTTCCATTGTGCAATATTACTACTTTAAGGCAAGTTTTGGATGAATCAATGAATAGGCACCATCTAGGTGAGTCATACTGTATATCAAAGCAATGCACGAGTCCTTAGACAGCATTGCAAAAAACTACATTTCCTTTTTGAGAAAAACTGGGTAAATTCTTTTTCTCAGTGCCTGTAGCATGAAAATGAGGTGATAGATGATAATTGTGTTTTTATTTCGAACCTAACCTAACAGTTCGGCTGCATCTTTTGAAAGACCTAAATCTATTACTACATCATTGAGCTCACTTTGAGAAAGTAGTTGAGGCCTTTCATCTTTGTCTGAAGAAAAATCTGAGCTTGATTCACCCTGAGGAGGTAATGTAACTTCGTCCTCCAACTCACTCAGGTATTCATCCAAGCTGGAAGATGGCTGTGGGATAGGTATTTCAGAGCTATGGGGCATTGGACATATAGCTGAATCAAGGTCAGGATAAGTTATGCTTCTTTTGTTTTTTGAGTTGAATCCCTTTATGTTAGTAAACAGAAATAGCAATCAGTGGTGATGCCACATCATAGGAATTCCAAAGCGAAATGCATTTTTCTTACCCTTAAACCACAAACGAGGATCTTCTTCACATCTTCTACACACCTTATCTTGATCACCAAGTTTTAATTTAAAGTAAGCAAAATAAACTTTCCCCAAAAAATCACTTATGTTTCTCTGTTGACTTTTAATAGTGCATTCACCACAGATATAACAAAAACTGTTTGGAGAAATAACACAACCTCTTGTAGCCATGACTAGGCAGAAACAACAGCACTGTTCACTTGAATAGTTAGTTGGTTGGTTGCGTGTTCAATTGATCAATCGCATGGTACGGTAGCCATTATGATGTGGAACGTGTCAAGTGCACAAGACACATGAAATTTTTTTTTTATTACAATACAGAGTTAAAGATTAATATTTCTGTTTTTTACCCCATTCCCTTAAATGGCACAAAATGCATATACTATATTTATAGATTTATTTATTCCTATTCAAGAATTCATCTATGGTATAGAAGGAGTTGCCAAGGAGATATGATTTCAATTTATTTTTGAAGCTATTACTGCTGTCTGTCAGACACCTTATTTCATCTGGTAATTTGTCAAAAAATTTTATAGCAGCATATTTTACCGCTTTCTGTGCCAAAGATCGGTTGAGCAAAGGATAGTGTAAGTCTTTCTTTTTTCTGGTATTATAATCATGAGTATCACTGTTGTTTTTAAACTGGTCCATGTTGTTAAGAACAAATTTAATTAGTGAGTAGATGTATTGTGAGGCAATATGTCTACTGAGATTTTCTCTTCATTTCATGCAAGATACAAATCGTCATTTGACTTTTCGCAACATGATAAAACTGAACAACAAGGTTGCATCTGCTTCTGGTGCCCAGGAGTTCACAGTAAAATCTGCAAATGGTAACAAAGAATATTTAACATAGTAAATTTTTTAAATTTAAGTTTATTTTTTCAATTATAATTGAGACGATTTTTAATAATTATGAAATTTAAAAAAAAAAAAACACATAGGTTTATTACTAATGAACATAAATACTGCAATGCGCATAAAAACCTATGTGATAGAATTTTTTGAATATTTTTCCTATTTTTGGGAGGTCAAATTCTATAAGGAAATTTTAAAAAATTCTATGCAGTTTAGTCGCAGACCTGTGTAATCTATCTGAAACCTTGCTGTGTCTCCAGGCCTCTTCCATGTATACAACCTTTGTTCATGATTCTTAAGCCACGTATTAACTACGATTAAGTTATGCTCTGAGCAAAATTCTAGCAGGCAGCTTCCTCTTTCATTCCTTACCCACATTCCATATTCACCTACTACTTTTCCTCCTCTTCCTTTTCGTACTATTTAATTCCAGTCCCCCATGACTACTAAATTTTCGTCTCCCTTCACTATCTGAATAATTTCTTTTATCTAATCATACGTTTCTTCAATCATTTCATCTGCAGAGCTAGTGGTCATATAAACTTTAACTACTGTGGTAGACATAGACTTCCCGTCTATCTTGGCTACAATAATGCATTCACTATGCTGTTCATAGCAGCTTAACCGCACTCTTATTTTTTTAATTCATTATTAAACCTACTCTTGCATTACCCCTATTTGATTTTGTATTTATAACCCTGTATTCTCCTGACCAGAAGAGATGTTCCTCCTGTCATCGAACTTCACTAATTCCCACTATATCTAACTTTAACCTATCCATTTCCCTTTTTAAATTT
Source organism: Schistocerca piceifrons (assembly GCF_021461385.2). Taxonomy (NCBI): domain Eukaryota; kingdom Metazoa; phylum Arthropoda; class Insecta; order Orthoptera; family Acrididae; genus Schistocerca; species Schistocerca piceifrons. The sequence goes on along the minus strand of NC_060139.1, from coordinate 496,026,298 downwards.
TATAGCCTACCTACCCGATTAAGGGATCTGACATTCCACGCTCCAATCCGTAGAAGGCCAGCTTTGTTTCTCTCGATAATGAGGTCCTCCTGAGTAGTCCCTGCCCAGAGGTCTGAATGGGGGACTATTTTACCTTCGAAATATTTTACCCAAGAGTGCGCCACCAACATTTAACCATACAGTAAAGCTGCATGCCCTCGGGTAAATTATGGCTGTAATTTCCCCTTGCTTTCCAGTACCAGCACAGCAAGGCTATTTTGCTTTATGTTACAAGGCCAGATCAGTCAATCATTCAGACTGTTGCACCTGCAGCTACTGAAAAGGGTGCTACCCCTCTTCAGGAACCACACATTTGTCTGGCCTCTCAACAGATACCCATCTGTTATGATTGCACCTACGGTACTGACACAAGCCTCCCCACCAATGGCAAGGTCTATGGTTCATGGGGACTTGTGGTACCAACTTTGTTTCTCTGCACAGCAATCTATCCTGCATACAAAACTGTGGTTGTTTGCTAAACTGCTTACACTTGTCATCTGTCTTCTGCACTGGCTGCCACTCCTTAATCTCATAACCACCTGTTGCAACACTTACTTTCCTACTTAAGCCATCTGCATTACCTTGTTTCTTTCCAGGTTTACGTATGACCTCAAAATCAAACTCACTCAATCGTACCATCCATCGTGTAAACCTACTAGATGGGTCCTTCAAACCCAGCAACCATTTCAATGCTGCGTGATCCATTATCACTCTAAATTTCTTTTCGTAGAGATAACTCTTAAGGTAGGCAATTCCATCGATAAGGCTAAACATCTCTGTTTCCATTGTGGAGTAATTCCTCTCTGCTGAGTCCATTTGCCTTTATGTATAGGCTACCGGGTGCTGTATGCCATTTTTTCCTTGAGACAACACAATCAAGAGCATGGTTAGATGCATCGCATGACAGAATGAATTCCTTACTGAAATCTGGAAACACTAAGGTCGGACTTTATGTCAAAGCTTCTTTCAGCTTTTCAAAAGCGTGAGCACACTGCCAATCCCCTGACCAAACAAATTTTGAACCTTTCTTCAGAAAATGCGTCAACGATCTGGTAACATTTGTAAAGCCCTTTATGAATCTTCAGTAATATATTGAGACTCCAAGGAATCATCGTATTTCTTTCACCGATTCAGGCATGGAAATTTCACATATAGCTTTAACTGATCTTGGGGTACGTCTTAATCCCACCCTTACTTATTATTGACCAAGGTATGTCACCTCTTCCAACACAAAATTACACTTTTCTGTACTCAAACATTAAATTCACTGCCCTCAATCACAGGAATACTTCTCTCAAGCATTGTATGTGCTAATCCAAATCACTCACACAGACAATTATATCAAGATACACCATATCCAAAACATAGCATGCGTGTTCTTTAATCTGAAAGGCATCCTCCTGTACTGATAATGACCCCATGGAGAAGAAAATGCCATTTCTGGTCAATGCTCCACAGCCACTTCTAGCTGATGGTAGCTCTCTGTAAGTCCATCATTGAAAAATACTTGCACTAGCCCAAATAGTCTATGGTTTCTGTAATGTTCAACAAATGGTAGGCACCCATTATAGTCTTAGCATTCAGTGTCAACAACAGCAACAAAACTTATACTTCTGCGATCCATCCAATAACTTCTTGGACACGAAGACAATTCCAGCCCCCCATGGGCTATTACTCTCCTCAATAATGCCATCCTTCAGCTACTTATCAATAAATTCTTCCAGAATCAGCTGCAAAAATCTTTTGTGTTCTTTATGGTTTGAGGTAAATTGGTGATTAATTTCCTGTTGGTACACGGTGCTGCATAACACATGTATCTGGCAACGGCCCTTTTGGAGAAAACCGAATCCAACTGTAACTCTTCCATCCACCCCCTATCACTTCCATTTAGGTGCTTTACCTACCCTGTAGGATATCCACATTAGTGACCAATAACCTCTTTGTTAACTATAAATTCTTGGTTCTGAAATTATGTACAAATACAGTTATCATTTTCTCACCATTTATCACTCAGTTGTACAACACTTCTCTTCATTAAGAAACCTGCCTGATCCAATATTTCATTTACTTCGAACAGTTCCACCACACACAAAATTCCTAGCAGTAACAACATCAACTCAAAGTGAATTTCGAGTGTCCTTAGGACACAACTGTGTGAATAGAGTCTCAGTGTGACTGTTCACAATATAACAGTTTGTCATTTGCAATATATTCACCTCACATCACTACACTGGCAGCAGTTTTACCTAATTGAAACATTTTGCTGTCAAGCTCCATCATGTGCTGCTGAAAGTCACTTTTTGTCATAATGCTGATACACGAAATCCAACCACAGAGTCATGTCATAGCCCTCACTCCCATGTATCGCAGTCTCTACAGATAGTTTGAATTGAACCATAACAAGCAGAACTCTACACCCACTGATCCCCAGTGATGTGACTTCTTTATCCCACACTTTATGTACTCTATACTATTGTAGGTTCCATTGATTATGTTCCACTAGATTCCAGCTGGCACCTGACACACCTGCCACTGTGCCAACGATATCCTGCACTTCCTCTTTCCTACTATTCTCCTACTGCACCATCTGTCTCTGCATATGCCTTTGCACCATCTAATCTTACTGAGAATGACTGTAGGTGGACCTTGGTTTTTCTTTGGCATTTAATATCTGGTTCTTTCCTGGTCCCTTATCTCTGAAACTACTATGACCTCTGTCTCTACTCCCATTGTCCTAAGGCTGGCAACATTGCCACCTGATATGCCCTCTTTGTCCCCACCCATAACAACTCATGCTGGTTGAAAACACAGTCCATCTAACCTGCATTCCAGATGACATGTTAATTTCTTCACATTGTATTGCTAATCTGACAGCTGCATGCAAATCAGATGAACCCAATGTCCGTATTCTTCTTCATGTCTCCGAGGGTAATCCTCTTAACAACACAACAAGGCCCTGTACTCAGCCTCCTATAAAAACATCTCATTCACCATAGCACTCTGTCCGAACTAGTAAGTACACCGATTGACATGTTCTCTAAAATGTCTGGCCCTATTATGCTTCATACACTTCTAGACTCCCCCCTTCTTCAACTCCTCAAATGTGTTTGCCCACCTGAAAGCTTCCGTATACCCAGCGAAAGTTTTTGCTTCTCCTGTTAATCTCAACTACACTGCCAAATTCTTAAGAACTTCCAGAAATGCTTGCACATTCTCAGTTTCTTTACCTGAGAAAGGAGGAACTGAACTTGCGGCTGACTAACCTATACCTCATTGTGGTGATTGCGACTCCACTAGACCACTTAATTCTTATAGGTAGCTGTTAACTGTGCTAAAAATGCGAACTATCTCTGTTTCTGACACACCTTATATGTCCAATTCAGCAGAAGCCTGGTCCTTCCCAACACTCATTTTGAAACACCAATAATCGCAAGACTAGCATAATAAAGTATATTAACCTGGTTCTTACAACTAATCAGGAACCATTTTGTTTCTCAGCACTGCCTGTTTACATGTGAAACATACCACTAATATTGATTCTGCACACAGTGCTGAATGACTTATGTCACACTGGTTACATCTAACAGGTACTAGCCTAGCATGACCCCCCGTTACTACATCTGATACGTAACATCTTGTTTACTTGGAACAAGATTCACCTAGCAAAAAGCACGGCAGTCAAGCTCCTTTTCCATGACTAAAACACTCAACACCAAATTAACCGACCACTGTACTGCAGGCTGTAAGCTCAGACGCTGCTCGAAAAAAGTGACATCAGTATTCTGACACAGTAAAGAAGTCTGAAATCAGAGGGATTTTTTATGCTTTTCAAATTCCTTTATTACTGCTTCTGTTCCCCAGAGGTACTGAAATATGCTTAAGTCAAACCACTCTTCACGAAGGGATCAAGAGAGATCATGGGAAATTATCGTCTTATCTCTATTCTCCCATTCCTATCAAAAATATTGGAAAAACTTGCTGTTGCACAAATCCAAAACTTCACTGCAAAATATTCTGTTACGGTTTGGTTTTCAGCAGGGGACAAACACCATAGATGCAGTAAACAGTTTCATTGAGAAAATAAGTACATCATTAGACAAGAGAAGTAAGGTGGCAGGAATTTTCTGCGACCTCACAAAGGTGTTTGATTCTGTAAACCATGCATTGCTTGTTTACAAACTTGAAAAGTACGGCATTATTGGTAGTGCCTTACAATGGCTTAAATCCTGCCTATCCAACAGAAAGCAAAGAGATAGCATCTCTTCGAATGGAGTGTATTATTTTTCTGACTGGAAACAAAATATCTCAGGGTGTTCCACAAGGCTCCATAGTAGGCCCAGTCCTATTTCTTTTCTATGTTAATGACTTACCATTAAATATCAGTTCCCCATCAGTTCTGTTCACAGGTGATACTTCTGTTTAGTTGAAGATCATGATTCAGAAAAAAATTCCAAATCTGTAATCAGTACCTTACAAACTTGGTTTCGGCTAAATGGATTGAATCTAAACATATCTAAGACTCGTGTAATGTAGTTCAAAACCAAACAGTCAAAATGTGAGCAGATTAAGATTGTACACAACAATCAAGATATAGAAGAACTGACTCAGTCAAACTCTTAGGCCAGACACACATTGAATACCTGGCAAACAAACTGAGCAGCTTTGCATTTGCAATGCAAATATTATCAACTGCAGCTGACATGGACACAAGAAAAGTAGCATATACAAGCTACTTCGAATCCATTATTAGGCATGGTATTGTTTTTTGGGGTGACTCACAAACATAGTTCGGATACTAAAAATATAGAAAAAAAATCATTTGAAATATGTGCACTGCAAATCACAAAGAACCATGTTGACCATTACTTAGAAAACTTAAAATATTAACTCTGCCATCCTTGTACATATATGACATTATTAAATTTTTGTACACTAGATCTGAATTATTTGAGGGAAACCATTTTGTCCATTCACATGATACCACAAACAAAGAAAATTTTATGCTCCCCACCCACCGCCTCAGACTGTATGCCCAAGGAACTCAATACATAGGAATGAAAATTTGTAATAAATTAAAAGAGAACAAGTTGATGCAGATGAATTTAGGTTTGTTTAAAAGAAAGTTATATGAGGTACTGATACTGAAGTGTTATTACTCAGTGGATGAATTCATGCAGGACAAACTAGAACTTTGAGCTGGATACAATGCATTACACATTCCAAGAAATATCCTTATAGGGTTATTATTTACTGTAGTGCTATTATTTATTAATGTAAAAATCATTGTAACTGTATTATAAATTTTTAAGATGTCTCCTGTACACAAAACAAATGGACTGCAAATGTACGTCAAGAGATGAATAAAACACAATTCACAATTATGTCAGTGACATCCTCAGACTTGGCAGCTAAGGCAGCAGCAGCCAAGGTGTAGCCGATGTCTCCAGTGCTGCCTTGCTGGTGGCAGCAGGTGACAAATCAACTGACACACTGGCGATGCACTGTGGCCAGCACACTATGTCCCAGAGCTTGGCTGGCTCCGCAGAAGCAGCTCTACATATTGTGCCTCAGGGCAAACTACTCTGATGCAGAAATTGTGGATTCCATACAGTATTCTGGATGGTGCCCAAAGTGTCACAGCCCTGAGTTGGTAGTGTTGCGACACTTATCACAATATCAATACAGAAGTGGCTAGCTATTTAGATGCTCACAGGCTTCACATGCTTGGGCTCTGCTATGCCTCGCCACACGTATACTAAATACACATGCAGTGATACCACCACAAGACAATTTCAGTACAGGAGTAGCTAGATATTTAATCACTCAAAGGCTGCACTTGCTTGTGCTCTGTTATGCCTTGTGGCATGTCTACGAAATACTTTTGTGGTTGCTGGTGTGGAAAGGCTACCCCCTTATTCCACTTAGATTGCCAACTATTTCCACACCTCACCCGGCTGGCTGCTGGCTCCTTCACAACGTGCGACAGCTGTGTTGTGTTTTGTAAGGTATAACATCCACACTTGTGTGCGGTTGGCTCTGGGCTCTGCTGTAATCTATTTACTTCAAATTTCTGACTAAATGTGATCGGAGAGCTACAGTCTGTTAAACATTCAAGAATGTTGGATGACAGTAACTGAATCTAAACTGCAGCACTGTGTAGTTGCAAGTCTTGGTTGCTCTTATGCTGACTGGTACTTAAGTAGTAAGTGTTGAACTCTGTAACATTCTGGACATGTCTGTGTGCATAGCGGTCACACAGTTTTGGGTGCAATTAACAGAAAGAAACAAAAATCTCCTTGAACTAACTCACTGTCCATCTCAGCAACATGCTAGTACTGGTATTGCTTTCTATCACTGATCACATTATTTTCACTTTTACGAACGTTTTGAACACACACTACACAGCTAATCAATTAGACAATGTCAATTAAGTTTATTTTTCTCCTTGCCTTACTTATAGGGTATTTTATACAGAGTATGGCCCCACTCATGAGTGTTTTAATTATGAGCAAATAAGAAATCCACCTAGTATTATTACATCATACCACAATAGGAACACATACCACACTTGGTATCCTCATTAGCGATATAAAGTGGGGCAATGCCACTCATTCATTTGCTCATGTTTAATTTAATACCTTTCAACTACAGAAAATGATACAGTAGAAGCACCAACTTGTGCAGATACTATTCTCAGGAGACAGATCAAATACTTTATCATGAAAATACCGCGGAAAATCCATTTATTTGAGACCCACACTTGTAATTCCACATTATCCCTTCTTTGAGTATTCATCTAATTGACATTATTTCAGCTCACTACAGCTAGCACACATTCCAAAAGTCATAATCTTTCCTCCCTTCCTTTTCTTTTTTATTCACTAGGGTAGCAAGTGATAAACTTGAATCATTAACATTCAATTGCAGTATTATTCACTTAACCACTTACAAATATGTATTTTTATGCATGTATGTACATACATGTGCTTCACTATTTTCTGTACCCTTTGACAACCATTTAAATCATTTACATAAAGATTTCGCTTATCGTGTAATTTCCAAATAATTCCAACTATTGGAATGTCCTCTGTACATTAAAGACAATGCTGACTTCTGATAATTAACACTAATGAACCTAAAACTTCTTACTACCTACTATTTACAACCATGTAAGTTAAGTCAATCATCTAGCAATATTATTTTATCAGATTATTACAAATTAAGATTTGCATCAATAGATTTTCTTTTCTGGTTTCTGTTTCTACTCCGCAGTTCCACTCTACAGAGTAGAGGATAATTTATTTTCAGTGGTTACAAAATTCACATTTGTTGCCATATAGTGAAACCTCACTTAATGAGCACCTCCCATATTGCGCAGTTCGCATAACAAGCAAAACAAATTGTAAAAAAATTACTTGCTTAATGAACAACATTTCACTTAATGAGTGATGACGATTCAGCATGATGTTACCAGCCGTTCACGTGTGGCAGGGGAAATGTTCAACAAAATGAACAGTTTTCTGTGTCGGTAGCAGTGTATGAACAATGTCTTTGATATGTAAAGCAGTCTGGGTTTAGCGCTCTTTCTGCTGCCCTCTTAGTGCAGCTTGTGATCACACATTTTTTCTAAACTTGTTTTCACACAGTGTTTATAAGTGTGCAAATTTTAATAAGCTTTGTAGAAACAGCCATAAAGATAAAGCTGCAAGGAGACAAACATAAGACAACGAAAATGACCTTAGAAAAGACACATAAAGTCACTGAAAGATGTGAACATAGTGTGAGTGTTGCTGATTAAGCACACACATACAATCAATCTACATCAACTATTTGCACTACCCTCAATAACAAGGACAAGATTAAGGAGACAGACGTTTCAAAGGGAGCACCATGGCTATCTAAATAATGGTTTTATATTCTGGACAATGTTCAAAGGTTGCTCCTTATATTGTTAAAAGAAAATCAATTGCAAGGTGACACTATTAATGAGAATGTCATTTATAAGAAGGCGAGAATGATTATTGCCAACCTTGTTAAGAAGATGCCAGGATCATCAGTGGCCGAAGATATGTTTAATGGAACCTGTGGGTGGTTTGAGAAGTTTAAGAGAAGAACCGGCATCCACAGCGTTGTGAGACACAATGTAGCAGCCAGCCCCAACACAAAGGCAGCAGAGAACTTCGTCAACAAACCTCAAGATGCTCAAAGATTCTGAAGGTTATGTACCGTATCAGATTTTTAATTGTGAAGAGGCATGTATTCCAGAAAAAGATGCTGAAGTGCACCTTTATAACAGCGGAGGAGAATGCACTGCCCGGTCACAAATCAATGAAAGATAATCTCACACTGCTATTCTGTACCAATGCAAGCAGTGATTTGAAAATTAAATTCCTGCTTGTATACCATTCAGGAACTCCATGAGTCTTCAGGAAGTGTAACGTCCAAAAGTGCAAGTTAAATGTGATGTGTATGTCCAACAACAAGGCTTGGGTGACCTTTCACCCCCCCCCCCCCCCTTTGTGATTGGATCAATGAAGTGTTTGGTCCTACAGAGAAAAAATATTTGGTTGAGATGCATCGCCCACTCCATATCTTGCTTGTTTAGGACAATGCTCCTGCCCATTCTCCAGGCCTGCAAGACCACCGCCTTCAAGAATTTCAATGCATCAAGATCCAATCTCTGCCTACTAATATCACTGTTACTCCAGCCTGTGGACCAGCAGATTATTTATACCTTTAAGAAACTCTACGCTAAAGTACTCTTCAAGCATTGCTCCGAGTTGACTGAAGCTACCAATCTCACGCTCAGAGAGTTTTGGAAATATCACTTACACATGACTGCATCAAGATGATCAAAAGGGCATGGGAAGAGGTTACCAAGAGAACTCTCACATCTTCTTGGAAGAAGCTTTGGCTGGAGTGTGTTGCTGAATGTGACTGAGGCATTTGAGTCAGTACCTGTGGAGCATGTAGTCAATGACAGTGTGCCTTTGGCCAAGAGCTTGAGACTAGAAGTGGATAACAACGATATCAATGAGCTTGTGGAAAATCACAGCCCAGAAATGACCACCGAAGAGCTTGGGCAGCTGCAGTGTGTTTCAGAGCAGAAAGCTGTGGAGAGGAGTTCTTCAGAGGAGGAAGAAGAGGCAGTGACAACAAAGCAGCAATCTTATGGTGCAGTAAGATAAATGCAGAAAGCATTGGAATCAGTTGCATCATACATTGAAAATCATCACCCCAATAAAGCAGTGGCCAAACATGCTACAAATTTATTTGACAATAGTGCTTTGTTACGTTTTTACCAAGTGTTGAAGCATCAACAGAAACAAATGTCTATAAATAGCTTCCTAGTAAAAAAAGGATTAGTTATGTATTGCGAATAATAAAGTACACAATACTGTATGTATAATCTTCTTTGAATAAATGGAATGAATAAGACTAAACTTTTAGCATTTTTCTGCATGTAATGCATTATCGTATTTTATATTAATTTATATGGGATAAAAATGAGTGTTTTGTACTATGAGTGAGATTCTGGAATGAACTATGCTCAATATATGAGGTTCCACTGTATTTTCATTATATTGTTTCCTCTCTTAACACATAGCATCAGCACAGTTAGTTATGGTGTTACCAGTTTCAGTACAAAATATTAAGTAACACTCGTAAGTACCTTCACATACTGCATCTTTTTGTATGAGGTCACATCTGCTTTAAAAGGAAATTATCATATGACTCACCAGGTTAGAGTTCACTAGTCACATTACTGCCCCTAGAGGTAGCTTATTATTTTTTGATTGCAAGTTGGAAAGATTATTTTGCTTCACATCATACCATAAGAACACTTATTTTATCACGGCTATAAATAGTCAGTACTTTAAGGTTCTACATCCAAATCTACTAGCCATGGCACATATTTTGTGTCAACAGTTAGTAGTTGTGCTTCCACTTCCTTGAGTAATCATCACAATACTGTTTACCAAACCAGATTTCCGAGGACACTATTATTTATTTGTCAGTTAAAGCAGATAAATATTTAATTTCATATGAGAAAGCAACTACTTTATTAACTACATACCTCACAAAACCTTACAAACTTGTTTACTTATCTATCACTAAAATACAATGCCTTACATAAGATAGATTTATTTGTTCCTTCGTATTCCCAGAGTTCAAACCAGACTGTACTTAATTACGTATTATGGCCATGTCATCCAACTACAAAATGCTACAGCTGTCAAATTACATTTCTTCACACACCATAACAGAGCATTTCTACTGACCTCAGCAACTAGTCATCGTAGTGTGAAACAATTTATCCCATATAAATTAATGTAAAATATGATAATGTCTTCCAGGCAGAAAAGTGCTAAAAGTTTAATCTTATTCATGCCATTTATTCAAAGAAAATTATACATACAGTATTATGTACTTTATTATTCACAATACATAACTAATTCTTTTTTACTAGGAAGCTATCTACAGTCACTTGTTTCCATCAACACTTCAACACTTAGTGAAAAAGCAACACAGTACTATTGTCAAATAAATTTGGTGTGGGTGTAGCCACCAGAAAGAAGATTGCTGCTTTGCTGTTATCGCCTCTTCCGCCTCCTCTCCACGACTTCCTGCTCTGAAGCACTGCAATTCCACTAGCTCTTCAGTGGTCATTTCTTGGCTGTGATTTTCCACAAGCTAATTGATACCATTGTTATCCACTTCTAATCATGGACAGAATAACAGCATTCACAGGGAAATGCTGAACTACAGCCGCTCATATGTAAGATAGGACTTCACCTATCCCATAAAAGCAGAGTACTGGCATTTTGCTTTGCTTTTATTTTATTTACTTCTGTTATTAAGATCCTTAGTGGTACCCAGTTGTACAACTAATCACCAGTTTACCATGTAAAGAAATGTGGTTAGTAAGCCTTTTGTCCTCCATCCACCTAGAACAATTACTTGTAGATGCTAGTCAAAGTATAATTTAATATCCCTGTGGGAAGACTGTCCTTTGATCATCTTGCTTGTTGGATACACTAAATGGTAACATCCTCGTGGGGAATTCTTACTATTTGGAAAGGACCAGTGTACATTTGCTGTGACTCCTTTTTTTTTCTTTATTACTAATGGGGGTTTGTAATGATTTGCCAACTGAATCATTTTGTGTTCTTCCTAACTTTCTGTCATAGTATGCTTTTCTCTACTTTGCACTCTCAGTAATTGAGGTTAACAGCTGTTTTACCTTTTCTTCCCAGGTAATCTCCAGCTAAGGCAAATGTGGTATTGGACCCAACCATTCATTCCTTTCATTTTTCCTACCTATTAAATCAGCTGGGGTGTATGGTATAGAATATAAGGAAGGATTATTTACTATTTGCTCAAGTACTTCCACAAATTCTATGCATTTGACTTGTTTACTAGCTGCATATGTTCTCATAAATTTATTGAACTCACAAAAAACCTTTCTATGGAATTTGCTTGAAGATCAAATTTCAACATTAATATTTGTTGATCTTGCAGAAATCCTCTCCACTTTTCACGTGTAAAATTTGATGAGCTGTCCTAGAATATTGCAATGAGCTTACCCATCATGGGACTATGGCCATTCACAATGCATTTAATTATTCAGTTAGCAACGGTGGATTTCACTGTGTATAATTTAACATATTTAGAAGAGATATCATACATGCATATTATATATTTGACTCCTCCACGAGTAGAGGGTAACTCATCCTGCCAGGGCAATACGGATAACATTTACAGGTTCTGCAGGAATGATTGGATGTATTTTCGTTTTACAACACTGATTTGACTGTTTCAGCTTGTCAGCATGGTGTAACATATTTGGAAAATAGCAGTGCAGGTGAAGTTTCTTACAAATTTTCTTTGCCTCATAGTGATACCACGCATATTGTGTATGTAAAATCAGACCATTCTCAGATGCAGTAGTAGTAGTAGTAGTAGTAGTAGTAGTAGTCGTTTTAGTCTTCTTTTTTGCGTGAGTGGTAACTTTACCCTTTTCCACTTGGGATCAATATCTTTCAATTCTTTCATATTTTTGTACATATCCAAAAAGCACTGTCTGTAGTTAATGTCCTTCATTAACATAATTTTTAATTCAGAGATTTGTTCTACAAGGTCCTCGAATTCTGGCAGATCTTGCAGAAGTCATGACAAACCATTGGCTATAACCCTGCCTGTCCCTTTCACATATACAGTATAGTTTCAAAACCATATGCCTGCAGAACTTAGTCCAGTGTGCCACACGATTACACAACAATTCGCAGGACAACAAGAAACTTACAACTTGGTGACTGCAATAGATGTTCACGTGTAACTAAACATATAATAGATCTAAAAACAAAGATGATGTGACTTACCAAACGAAAGCGCTGGCACATCGATAGACACACAAACAAACACAAACATACACACAAAATTCAATATAATAGTTTAAAGTTTTTAATGCCCACATTCCGGCCAATGTTTCTAATTCTGTAACCAAATACCCACATTAACATTTTGATAAAGTCTGACTGGCAAAACTGATTACCCACGTCTCAATTTCGCCTCCCTCATCAGACATTGGAATAGGCATGCCTGCCGTACCAAAACTGAGTTGTCAAAGGCAGTAAAAATGTACTCTCCCAAAATGTGTTGAATATTTTGTAGCTTCAAAATCTGCTTGACACTGATTTTTCCAAGACCACTGCACATTTTTCTTTGACAAACTCAACAAGCCTATACTATTTAACAGTTTATGAGAGATGGAACAAATAAAGAACGAGCTTATACCACAAAATCTTTTAACTGTCTTCTGGTTCTGAGAACTGGAAATTTTCTATAGCACTCATTTTGTCAGGATCCATTGTGTATCCTACAAATTAATTTCATCCCCAAAAATTTAGATTTTGACAGATTGGCAGTGGCACCTGCAGACAAAAATTTCTGCAGATGCTCGTTCCAACAGTTCTAGATATTCTTCCCATTGGCAGTGACTATGAAAATGTCATCAACATCCAGCGTAATTTTATCTAATAAATTTGATCCAACCACAGCATCAAATGCAACAATGAAAATTTTGGAACTGATATTTAGGCTGACAGGTAATGTGTAATACTGGTAAGATCTCCCCGCAAATATACAGGCTGTATGTTTTCTGCATTCCTCAGAAAGTTGTATCTGCCAGAACAATGCCCCAAGATCGATACTGGACACATCTCCACAGGTACAATAATTTTATTGACTGCATTATCATCCAACACTAGATGTACCTCCCCATCAAGTCTCATCACTAACGTCTCCTAAGTTGTCAGGGAATTTATTCCTAAGTTGTTGGGGAATTTATCAAGATTACTATAGGAAAATGAGTTTGGTATTCATGTCGCATCCCAGGACATGAAATGCTGACAACATATCAGCTATGGAGACTTTCATAGTTAGCAGCTTTTTCATTGCCGAGAAAGTTTCCCATTACCACCACATATGATACCCATTCAGCCCTTTCTTTGATGTTCATCTTTGTGATAAGTTCTCAAATCTGGGACCTGTTAAACACTACTGCCTTGATCTTCTCAAGGGAAAAAGCAGGCAGAGCAATGACTATATGTTGAAAGCACTCACATTTTCTATCTAACACTTTAACAAACTGTTTAATCAAACAAACTATTTAACCAAACCTAGTTTGATATGGAGTGTAGAGAAAATTATTTTTTCTCCACTGATAATTGGACTATCAATAACATTTGGTACACCAGCTTTCATAGTTTCACATACAGTCAACTCCTGTTTCCAGTCCCTATCTTATGCCTGACTGTCCCATATGTAAAGAAAGTAGGGATGCTTTGTTAATCTTCTCTGTAGGCCTAGCAGCAAAGTAACTATTTTGAGGTCCAAGCAAATTGTCCAGTTGTGCTCTTGGTATTTCAGTGTCATTATGCTCCTCTCGTAAATACACAAAATGACTAACTGGAACAGGTGCATAGATACTGCTGTTATGCAGTCGGACACAGTGCAGACTGCATTTTGAAATGTCTGCAAATATATGTCAGTCATCTGTATTGTAAAGTAAAATCCCTAATTCCTGGAGAAGACCAGAGGCATTACGGTAATAAACAAACTTATTTCCCACTGTAAAATATGAAAGACAGACCTCTGCTCACTTTCAGTAACATAACATTTTTACAGTATCACTCAGTACACATTTTTCTTGCAACCTAAGGGCTAACACTTAACCTGCAAATTTGTAGAGAAACAAATCATGCACAATGCCATTCAGCTCAAGACTGGTTACACCTGATGAGAAGCTGAGAACTGTAACAGATTAGAGGAATACACATCAAACTCATTTTTTTCACCTTTCCCTGGTTTTCGCCACTGCCCAAATTTGTGGATGTGGTTGTTCACCAGAGTGTACAGTAGGTCTGATTGCTGAGGGGATATTAGGATCTGATATTTCATTTCTGTTTTTCATACAAATTCCCTTTCCATTCATGATTTTAAAAAAAACGGCAGTCAGTCGACTGATCCACTGGTTCTCGCCGGGACATGGAGATTCTGAAAGGTAAACCCATACACTTTCCTTTTGACCAATCATGCAGCATTTCCTCACAGTTGTGGCGTACAGTATGAGGGAATCGTCCTTCGTCTTGTTCACCAAGAGGAAGTCCTGAGAATGCTTTATGAGTTTAAACTGTGTAGTATCCACAAATGTAACAGGAACTGTCTGGATGATTGTTACTTTACATCTCTTTGTAGCCTTGATGAAATGACATCAGATCTGAAACAAAAAAAGAGATACAATATCACAACCCTGTCAATAACCAAAATACAAGTAATTAATCTAACCACAAAAGTCTGGAATGGAAAAGTCCAAACTGCATAAAAACCAAAGCACGGAGAGAAAAGCTGATATCAAATCAGCAGATCAAAAACATTAAGAACCGGTAAAAAAATCTCATGACAAATAAATTTTGAAGAAATTTGTTGAGCAGTGTTATTCTACATTTACAGTGCTGTTCTCAGTTGCCAGTAATACCCTTTATATGTGATATGAGCAGTGAGAAAAGACTATGTCGTAATTGTTCATTACAGTTGTCTTACGATAAAATTAGCTTTGAATTAACAGGATTGGCTAAACAAAAATGCATGACTGTGAAATTTAAAACTGTATGTGCACCAATTTCTGTTTGCACTAGCGAATCAGACTTCATCAGTATAAAACAAGCAGGTTCTCTGTAATGTATGAAAGTACTAATTATCTCAATGAAATGGCCAAAAGGACAGCTTAACATATAGGACCCAAGCCAGCTAATTCTAATTACAAGAACTGACTGCTTGTTCCATAAGGCAAGGAATTAAAATGTAATATTGTCATTAAAGTAAAAAGAGCATAATACAATACATTCCTTTTATCGTAACTTATTATTCACTAAATATAATATTGTACTTTCACCAAACCAAAAACAAGTATTATGCATGAATGTGTGAAACATGTGACAGATCCACATCCATGACAATTTCCTCACTACTGCTGCACAAAATGAATAACATATCTAACCTAAGGCAGGGGAACAAAAAAAGGTCATGGTGATACATTGATCTGTAGCTTAGCATGAGGTGTCTGTCAGGTTGGAAGGAAACAGTTTGGATGAGAGTTGGCAAAGGCAATGAATGTGATGATGATAAGACCTGGTTGTGGCGACAAGACGGATCTGTACCTTAGCCTATTTTTTAAAAAAAACCAATAACCTCCTGTTTAGTTGTCATATTGTTTACAGCATTTGTCACGTTTTTTATGTCACTGCTGAATGTCGACAACTCATATCCAACATCCTTCTGTATCCAGAATTAAGTCTGCTTTATTATGATACAAGTCAAAATAGTGTGAAAGTTCTTTTCTCCTGATAACTGTATTATTTCCCATTCAATATAGAATCACTGTATTTTCAAATTAAGTTATATAGGCTAAGAAAGAAAAGAAAAATATCACTGATTCCTTTCAACTTCTGCAGTCTGGACTTTTGTCATGGTCTCTGGAACATTCAGGTTACTACGGAAGTGCAGATTTAAGCTAAAAGAAATCATGTTTGACTTACAAGTTTGGTAGGTTTGAGGTTTCTCCAGTCACCTGATGTGTAGAGACCCTACCCTACTACTGCTGAAAAGTCACTTCTACCTTCTCACACTGTTAACTGAGGAAAAGATTTCAGTTTACAGGAGAAGAGCACCCAAACTGTTGTTATTCTAGTAGCATCTTTGTGAAAACCAGGTGGCTCTTACATATGTGATAATGGCATAATACACCGAAAAGCAACTCAGAAAATGAATGCTACAAGAAACACAGAAATCTGTGTGCTTTTAACCATTAAATATAAAAACTGTTTTACCGTACAACACAGAAGGAACCCATTAATATTTTTAAGGTTTTATGATGAAAACTGAAGCATTTAACTGCCACAATTTTTCAACTCGCTTTTTGAATGTACAAATACACATTCTATTAGTATTAAAACTTAACTGTCTGTGAAATCTCGATGTAAATTTCATGTTTAATGTAGTTTTTAAATGACATTGTCCTTCTGTTGTGTTTCCAGTTGACATTTTCACTATTCTGTAATCTCAGTGATTATTTGTGTAAATTTAAAGTAGCACTACATTGCCTACATGTTTCTTAGTTCCCCATGTAAATTGTTTGTATTCTCTGTATGTGAAGTTACTATATTCATCAATGAACAATTTTGTGTACATTTTTTTAAATGATATTTGTTAAGAAAAATGACTTGTCCTATATCATGTGTACTTTGTACAATATGTGATCCACAGGATAAATAAATAAATACAAATACAATACAAATACAACCAACAGTGTTCATTTAATATTTGTGTTTTGCTACCATGTAATTAGCATAACTATCTGTAAATGCAGAAATAATTTTCGGATACCTTTTTGAACTGAGTGAGATATGCACAACAGCTGTCATGTCTCGCTATTTTATTTGCAATATGACCTGCATCTACATCTATACTCTGCAAACCACAGTGATGTGTGTGCAGAGGATATGTCCCATTGTACCAGTTATTTGGGTTTCTTCCTGTTCCATTCACATATGGAGCAGATGAAGAATGATTGTTTGAAAGCCTCTGTGCATGCAGTAATTATTCTAATCGTATCCTCATTATCCCTACATGAGCGATATGTAGGTGGTTGTAGTATATCCTTAGAGCAATCATTTAAAGCCGGTTCTTGAAACTTTGTCGGCAGACTTTCTCAGGATAGTTTACATCTGTCTTCGAGAGTCTGCCAGTTCAGTTCCTTCAGTATCTCTTTGACACTCTCCCATGGATTAAACAAACCTGTGACCATTTGTGCTGCCCTTCTTTGTATATTTTCAATATCCCCTGTTAGTCCTATCTAGTATGGGTCCCACACACTTGAGCAATATCCTAGAGCCAGTTGCAACATGAGTTCTTTTGCATTACTGGACTGATAAACAATTAATGTTCTGCGATATTCTTACATATCTGTTATGTGAACCAACCGAGATACATTAATATGATGTGAGGCAGGAGCACAGATTAATAGTTATTATTTCGATGTAAAGGTTCATAAAATTAAATGAAAACATATACACCATCATGTGCAGTTTACACTAAACTGGTTTTCTATTTCTTCAAAAGCAATATAAAAAAATTAACGAAAGTCAGGAGACAACTGTTTGTAACTGGTTAGAGTCATCTCAAAGAACTGAGCTAGATTTGCATGTAGTGGTTGATTCCTTATTTATGTAAGACATGTGTTAGAGCTAGATTTGCATTGGCACCTTATTCATGTGAAACTTCACTTGCAGATACACATTAGTACTGTGCCACATGCCAGCCTGCATATGGCAGGCAGAGTGTCATGCATTGTACCAATATCACTTGCCACTCTTCCTCCCTTCCATGTTCCATTCTCCTACAGTGGCTAGGAAATATTTTGAAGAAATTTCAACAAAATCTTAAGCTACAATTCAAAAATTGAAGAATAAAATGGAACACAGCCAAATACACAACTATAGATACTTGGGATGAGTGAGCAATAACTTTATGAGAAATGTCACACTGTAAAGAAAGGAGAAAGAATTGAGATACAACCCACAGGACTACGAAGAAATGCTACAATCTCTATATATATATAAATAAATGTAGCATCTTTGCTGTATCACCATACCACACAGTGCATCAAGTAATAGTCTTTCTTTATTTTATGATCACCATGATAATCATTAGAATTTCAAGAGATACAATGAAAATAAACCATTTGTCCAGTAAAAGTCATTGTACAGAAAAAGTGTCTTTTAATGTCGCTTGAAATCATATTATTTGTCATACAGGCAAAAATGAAACTGCCAATGGTTGCAAAAATTCTCAATACGGTAAGCAAGCTTTCTCAATGAATTTAACTGATGAAATTCTCTCAAGTTATCAACTATTTCAAGCAGCTGTCTGATGATTTTTTTTCATCATGATGAATTTTACTGGATGTATCTGAACTGCTGTACATCAATTCATTAAGATGTTTCAGCTGTTGCTTCTATGGTATTTAAGTTGTGAAATATTAATTTGTTTCAAATGAAAAGTATTTACAGTAGTGTAATTGGTTTAAGCAGCATTACTCAGCTAAGAATAACAGTTAAGCTAAGTAATTATTACAGTGGCAAGAATTGTATTGTAGAAGAGATGACAACCACTAACAATATGAAAAAGAAGATAAAAAGAAAGAAGATTACAGTTAAATGTCTCATCAGTGACAAGGATATTAGAAAATTAGCAAAAGCTTGGACTGTGGAAGGAAACAGCCACGTCATTTTCAAAGAAACTATCCCCACATTTCCCTTCAGTGATTTAGGAAAATCACAGCAAAAATTTACATCTTTATACAGTCGTGGGACAAGTTTTTCATCTTCCAGCTTGCCAAATGTGAGCCCAGAGTCTTAAGCCCACTTAACTATTCCCCAGTACATATGGGAGGGATGTAGGCCAAAAGATAGGTATATAAACATAGCAATGATTACTGTGGCTTCAGTAAAGGGCGTAACTGTGTATGGTAGTCAGACTGTGCTAATTAAACTCCTGTTAATTGTGTTTCTCTCCTGCTCAAAGCCTGTTCTATATGATGAGCAATTCTTTTGCCGAACACAGATCTTCACTTATATTCCATCCAAATTATCTCAAAAAAATGTGGTATAATGATGTTAAAAAAAGGAGTTAAGTACCTGGAACACATTTACAATAATCTATAGTACATATCTGTTGAATGTAGTCCTGCCAGAACACACAATGAAATTAAACTTACCAAAAAGTATGATGTATACAAGAATCAGTAAACCTCCAGTTCATTAAAGAACTGCACTCCCATGTATAAACAGCTTCTAACTTCTTATTCCTCTACAAGTGAGTTAATTTATGGTATTAAGCTTGTAAGTTGGAAAAATTTTAGAAAAGATTTGAAATTAAGTGTATAAAGTTTATTGCAAGTTGCCTAGTGCTCTCATTCTCATATACTGGATGAATACTGTCTGGGCGTTTGTGCGGCCTCAAGACTTATACTCAATTTCTAACTGTGGTAGGCCTACTTGTCGTTGTGTATTAAACCCTTGATATACGATTACACCTCTTAATTAGCACATTATGACAGCATTTTACATTATAAAATTCAGTCAATAATCACATGAAATATTGAAAATAAAATTTTGTTGCTCCTGGAAGTCATTAGATAGGCAACCTACAAACAGAACTAGGTTCTAGGAACTGGGCTACCCATTTACTAATACAGATAATCATCCAGTAATGTTTATGCTTCCTTGTTGATTTTTATTTTATGGGCATAAGGCCATGCCCCAAGGCATATTTCTCTGCCTAACTTTTCATCTTCCAATGCCAGAGATGCCATCAAATGCCATAACAGCAAGCCAACAAAACAAAAATAATCAAGGATGCAAATACTGACCATGAAAGCCAGCATCATTATGATCAGTGGCTATATTTGTTGCATAGTGGATGCATTCCTGTATGAAATACAGAACTGTTCAGTCATGAGTGTTAATGGGAAAAAGAGCTGTGGGGGCAGGGATATGCGGGAGGGGTGTGGTTGAACTTTGACATCACTGAGTACCACTCTTGTAAATGACTCTGCAGTCTGTTGGATGGTTTGGAAAGATTGTAGTATGGGAAGTGTAAGTGTTGTACAGCATTACTGTTGCCCAGAGTAGTTCTAATTAACACTCATGGGAAGGGAGCAAAAAATGTGTGTTCTCTTCGAAATTTTATAATCGGAATTTAAATATGGAACCAAAAAAACTAAAAAAAAAAAAAAAATAGGTGTAGGTCTCGCCTTATTGGCCGGGCTGCTACCCAGCTCCCACTCACCGGCGCTGTCCCACTACTGCCCACCACGGGGACTTTAGGCTGCTGAGTTTCCCCCCTGGCCCGGTACGCCCCTCCTTAGCCAACCTGGTGACCCAAGATTCCTCAAGGGTCACCATATTGATGGCAGGCTTAGTGCGGACGCCGGATCGACATGGGAAACTGAGCACCAGGGCTCCCGGCCTCAGACCATCCACAACACCTGGCTTCCAAGTAGCTGGATTACAGGAGCACGCCGCCGCTCCCAGCCGAAAGCCATGTGTATCACTTCGGTACTTCGCTCTCCCGAGATTTTTCTCAATTCATTAACCCGTTATTTTATTACTATACCTAAGGGCTACATACGAATGGTATTTGAAAGAGATTAGTTTACAAGTAGTCGTACCAACAAAACCATTGCTAATGCGGAATACGTTCTCGTGTATTTTGTTCATTCTTCCGCTAACAGATGGCTCTGCAGCTGAGAATCGACGCGTCACGGAGCTTGCATTGCGCAAACTCGTACGACCGTACGTATCTCGCAGCGCTGCTGCACGCAATACCCCACGCGCCGCCACTGGTTGCTGATGATGTATTGCCAGCACCGCAGCAGGCACTATATATTCGATTTATAACAGTTTTATTTCTTTCTTGACTAACAACAACAATGACACGAGGGAACGGACAAAAAAGTAAAGTATTGGTGGACAAGCCCAAACCTATTTAGATACGTACGATGATAACAGGTATTCCAGCAGGTTATCGGGCGAAATATCTGAAGAGGAAACAATAATGTACCAGATGCCAGGGAATAATCTGAAAGATTACTTTACCTAATGGTTGACTTTTTCCTTTTGACAATACTTTTGCTGCTCTTGCCGCTTATAACTAGCAGTATAAAAGCGGTACAGCATTAAGCCTTACGAATAATTTAATTTTGATACGCTGTAATGTCTTTTCGTAAATAACGGCTCTTCGTTTTTGCTGTACTCTTTGTGTGAACATTCATAAGTGCTACATTAATCTTACAGCTGGGCAAGTAAATGTTTAAATATAAAGTTTGAAGTGAAGTGCAGAGTGTACGATTTTCATTTCAACTGTTACAGTCTGTCCATTGTGCATATTCATGCTCAGCGGTACCCTCAGTGCATTTTCTGCTAAGCAATTTATTAGTGATGACCCACTAATCATAAATGTCGTACAATGTATAATAACTGGTATTTATGCGTTATGTACTAACGAAGTAACACCACAGTCTAAATGTTAGACTGTGGTAACACTTATGTTCGTATGTGATGTATCTCACCAAACTTCAATATCTACAAAGCAAGATAACGTAGACATGATTACTATACTATGTACTTTCTAACATTGTGGTTTCAAAAAATATGTGTAGCCAACAAAGTGTGCGTTTTTATTAATAAATGAAAGATAAAATTACTCAATAATGAACATAAGTTATTACAATCTGCAGTCCAAAAAATACAACAAAAACCAACCACTGAGTAGGTGTAAAACAAGAAAATTCATTTCAATTTATGTTAATTCTTGAAAGGTTTAAGAACTAGGCTTATTGTAGAGTTCTAGTTTCAGTAAAAAAGTTATTAAATTAAGTGGAAAGAATATAAATATAAAATTTCTGTTATTTATTTAGTTTTGATTTTGGCACATTTTAATGATATAATTAAGGAATTATTTTCCTGTCCATCGGAAAGAAGGGACACTGTTTAACGATGTAAGTTGTACATTATACTGCGCTGAAGAAAATTCTACCCGTAAGCGCCACGAAAGACGCTGAAAACTGAAACATGTTAAAAAATTTTATGTAGGGCCTACCGTATGCAACTGAAACGAAAAACCACTAATCTGCGTGTAATACGGAAGCATCAGCGTATGCAATGGGACGTTTGCCCCTCCTGCACTCTGAGTATAGACTTTTAATTTTATACAAAATTCTCTAGAGTTTCTATCAATAATATTGTCTGTGGATCTATTAAACTGCAGAGTCAGAAGTACCGACGGCAAATACTGTGGCTTTAGCAATGCCCACCTGTCTAGGTATTTCTTCTTTCCCCAAGCCATTGATTTCTTGGTGCCGTGGCAGTTTCGGCGGCTACTCTGCAGTCAAGACTGGCGCGAACTTTTACAGGACAATACAGAAATATTATCAGCCATTGGTTCTCTTTTCTCTTCCTCGTGCAGCCACTTTCGCTACAGGAAGTGATAAATCCAGTATCCCGAAGCGCGGATTTCAGTAAAATATGAAGCATGCAGCAGTATGTAAGTGCCTGTCATCCGTCCCCAACTTCCTCAAAAACGCACCCTCCCCACCAGTAGCAGTTGTCTGTGGACCACAAAGAACCGTGATGGCTTGCAAATTCTACATTTATTTTAACACGGCAGAGCTGTTGCAGGAAGTTCTTCAGAACACAACGGTCGGTACTTAATTTGTGTGTCCAAATGTATCAGTAGAAACATAAAACCCCAATTTATGCACTAAAGACAGTGAAATAGAGTGAAATTTCGAGGTCGAAAATATTTCCTCTCAGGAACTGTAATCTTCTCAATTCTTACCACACAGCCCCACAAGCAGCCATAGAGCAGTCCCTTTTGTATGGCTGCACAATAATGTGAGATACTGGGAAGATGAGGATTGATCTGGTTTATTCCTAGGGTGGTAAGGGTCGTTCTACCGGTCAATTTGACAGTAGTTTGGAACTTTTCTCACGTTCATCTAGTTGGCTACAGACCCTAGGATACACTTGACATAACCAAACCAAAAAATGGTTTTCCAACCATTTTGTTCAAGTTTTGTTATGCTTGTCAACATTAAAGTATAGAAAGCATGAATGGCTTAAAGAAATCCTTTAACACGATCAGGCGTGTTAAGTAAATAAAGTATTGTACACGATATATCTAATAAGCCGTTTGGTTATTTCTGTTGATATCCAACAAGATTTTATCGATTGTCCTTTTTTCTGATTCAGATTTTTAATTTTCGTGACTCATTGGATGCCCTGAATTTAATTATATGAGGATAAAATATTAGAGCGCTGAATCAAAATGGTGACAACCATATTCGCGGTAATAACATAGATCTACCATATTGGCTCCATCAAAATAATCTATCTTTAAAATACTAATTGGATAACTATCATTGTTTCAGGTGCTTCTTAGTTTAGCTCCTGGGGCATGACATGTCTGAAATTTTGAAACACCAACAGTAGTAGTACAATCATGTTACCGCCTCTTGACTGGGCTTACAGCACAAATTTCAACTCCACGTTCATTAACTCCGCATTACGTATTTTAATATACAGTCAGCTGCAACGTCACATGGTCGCTGCTCTTTGGTTACACAATCGTGTATTTTCACTGCATACACCCAACAAAGTACTTTTCCCTCCGGTCGTAAGCTGATTCCAGGTGACAGTAAACACAAGTTACACACTGCTATTATAAAACATTGTGTAAATAATACGTACCTAGCTCTTGGTTTTATAGACTGCCTCATGTTCGCATCTTGTCGGTAAACATATTTTTCAATGGTAGTGTGTATCTTTAAAAAAACTTCGTCCATTCCAATTAAATTTTGAAATGAACCTCGGTCTTTAAGGCTATATCAGGAACTCTGTTGCTTAAGGATGACAGAAGTGAATACAACGTCGATAATATGGATACTCTGCATTCTGAAAATAGTCAGACACTATAACGGTACTTTATATTCTACTTAAAACCGAAAATGTGATGGAAATTCAATGGAGTTAACGAATAACCTCTATACGTACCTCAGTTCGTTGCACAGCATACGGAGTGTCTATCACCAATTTGCTGTTCAAGCCATCGGCGATTCCAGAAACCTCTTCGCAATTTTCTCCGTTCTTCTTCAAGGATTACTAACAGAATTAACGCAGGTATTTTACGCACTCCATTTTCGTAAACAAACTGTGAATTTGCGCGCCAAATGCAGCAGTCTATTGCCGCTGGAGCGCGCTGTGGTCGCAAATCACAATAAGCAGCACCATCCGTCAGATGTAACAGGTCGCTTGTGCAGCAGCCACAACGGACAGCACGTCTGACGTGTTTGTCGAAAAGAAACACGTCCTGTGTGAGGGTGGCTTTACTGAAGTGCAACTTAGTGTGCAGAAGTTGATGCTGAAATCTTGTTTTCACAATGCTTAAATTGCGTCCAGAATGCTATACTTGTGCAGGCAACATAACTATAAAAATCATTGACTTAGAAGTACAGACACAAATAACTGCATCAGTATAAACGACAAACCTCTGTGTATAAGCATGATTTACCTCATAGATAATTCTAAAAGTAGTAAAAATTTTGATAAAGGGCACCCACATCCTTGGGCAATGGAAAAGGGACCTCCTCTCATAGCTCTCAGGGAAAGAAAAAAATATAGTATACTCAGGTGTTTTTCTTTCAAGAAAATGATTTAAAAGTAGGTATTACGCAGGTTTTTTAACAGGATCGGAACTGGAATTTTTTTATGGCTACTTACAAGTCGCCATTCCCCTTCCAAAATATTAAAAGTACTCCATACTCCCAGTTCTAGCCCATCTCCCGCACACTACAAACCATCGTATGTGACCCCGTAGTCTTGATCACATCTCACGTCGACGAATCTGAGAGGATGTTTAGTGTTTTTTCTCAGATATTTTTCTTCAGATGTGTTTTAAATAGCGTCGCATTCACTTCTGTAAATTCTGAGACTAATAGTGTGGTTAATAGGCCTATTGGGTTTTTTATAACCTGACTTCAATGCTTAAATAAAAAACGTACATTATTAAAATTTTATAACTGCTCACAATACTACAAAGAAGCCACCAACCATATGCCTGTTCCTGTTTAAACAGATACAGCGGACAGCAATGTTTTTGATAGCGTCTCCTGGAAAAGTTTTGCTGTTGAAGGGAGCTTCAGCGAACACCACATTTCCACCGAACGCTGATGACATTGCTGTTTAGTGCCCTAATCCACAAATGATCTTTCCTCTGAAGGTTACGACATTCCCCTCAAGTTGCAGAAATT
Source organism: Schistocerca piceifrons (assembly GCF_021461385.2). NCBI lineage: Eukaryota > Metazoa > Arthropoda > Insecta > Orthoptera > Acrididae > Schistocerca > Schistocerca piceifrons. The sequence continues at coordinate 496,000,827 of NC_060139.1, read as the reverse complement.
TTAATTCTTCAGCCACTCTGGCATGTACCAGACAAATTACATGCTTTACTTTGAGATAGAAAACCGTAAGCTCCTTTCCTGTTTTTTTTCTTTCTTTCTTTCAAGCGTGCGGCATTTATGTGGTTAAGGTGAAGAATTTGTTCTTGTTTCCTTAAGTGGACCATAAAATACCGTTATATTTTTAGACTCAACTCCGAATTAAGGAGAGCTATGTAGTTATTTTTCGTATCCACTGATTGCAAAATTTCATGCTAGAGAATTTTTTTAGAAAGTTATTAAGAACAGAAATACTTAGATTCCTCCAGCTTTTATTCCGATACAAGCACCCTGCACAGACTCCTGTGGAGTTAACTGTTTTCTGCAGTATTTTCAGTACAAGCCACGTTGGTGACCTCACCTCTTTAACAAGCAACAAAGTCTGGGCGTGCTGTATAATCTGAAATCATTTTTTACAGTGTAGTAATAAAATCTGTAAAAGGACCGTATTTCAATAATAAGTGCCAAAATTTTTATTAAGTTACCGACGTAAGAATCCAGTCTCGATGCGGTAGCTTCGAATAAAACATTTTCGGGCTTATAGTTGCATTTTGTGGTTACAATGCGGCGAGCTTTCGTCCAAATTCTCCTTGGCCTTTTTCAAGCCGAATGACTGCAGATAGGCTACTGGAACGCCCTCACTAACTCTAGCTAACTGCTGTAACGTCACAAGTACACGAGTATCGCCATAATGAGCACACGTTGACGCTGTGTTAGATGGATCCTGGTCAACCTCGCGATCAGTGGACACCACGCCACGCTCAGTTGTAACCCTCCCTGTCTTTTAAACGAGTTTGCAGTGGTTTTTATTTCAATGGCTTGCACTGTCCCAGAAGCCTTTAGTGCGAGCTATCCCAGGGGTTTCGTCAAATTTGATCCGATGACCGTTTTTTCAAAGCTAGTTCAGATAAAGCGGATTTTTCTGCGTAACGAAGGCGATAAAATAATTCATACTTCTTCCTGTGTTGTTCTACAGTGCGCACTGTTTGTCTGGTGTAAGACTAACCGTATTCGCATGGTATTTTACGGAACCGATGAAGGAGCAAGGGAGGTTTTATTGCCTACGTCACCCAGAAAACTACGCTTCAGCTGCCGGCCGAGGTGGCCGAGAGGTTCTAGGCGCTACAGACTGGAACCGCGCGGCCTTGGGCATGGACGTGTGTGATGTCCTTAGGTTAGTTAGGTTTAAGTAGTTCTAGGGGACTGATGACCTCAGAAGTCAAGTCTCATAGTGCTCAGAGCCATTTGAACCATTTTTACGCTTCAGCTGTTCTGTAAAACGATCACCGGTTCAAATTTGACGAAACCTGTCATGATTCGCACTAAAGGTTTCTGGGGCAGCCGTTGAAATAAAATAGAGATGGCGGCCTACTACCCAGCGGTCCCATACAGTGCTGCGCTCCAGACGTGCAGTCTCAGAAATTAATTCTTGACCTGAAAGCCTATGTTGACACTAGTAAACTCATCTGAGCAAGGATTGTCCTCTTTGCTTATGCTAGTCCGCTTCTTTGGTCCTCCTTTGTTCGTTTGTCACGTGGTCTCTGCCCCCTTCTTTGCCAGTCCGTCCAGGAGTTCCGAATGGGAGAAAAATCGGGAATCTTTTGCAGTGGAGAGATCATCATGAAACTGTTAGGGTTCCAATCCTCAATCGTTAAAAACGGAACCCTTATAGGATCGCTTTGTTGTCTGTTTGCCCGAATGTCAAGAATCCTTTTTCTCAGAAACGGGTAGACGTATCAAGTTAAAATTTATATGACATACTAAGGTACACCGTCCCTTGGCAGTGTAAAAAATTTAAGCTTCTACGTCAATACAGCCAAAAAATACGGCTATTTACGTCACACACTTTGATACTCACCAAAGCCTATAGGGTACTTTTCTTTGACCTAGAATCATGAAATTGGGCAAGAAGGAATGCATTCATCATCCGTCAAAAGCATAACAAAAAAATGTTACTGCATGCAAACTTAAAATCTAGGTTGTAGTCATGTGTTAGTAAGTAAACCCAAATATTTTATTAAATCTTCTCTCTCTACATATGCAAACTGAATTCCCCTGCTCGATTCTCTTTGCATGTCCGAGCTAGTCTCAGGAAGTTCTGTACTGATTTCGATTTACAGGGCACTTGGCCTGTGGATATGCATTAACTGTCTTTAATAGTGTTTTCCATTACCTTCTGCATCCTCATGCTGTTGCTCATCGCTTCCGCCTTTAAAGAGCAGTTTCTCTCCCTCTTTGAGAAAGTTGTTGGCAGAGCGAAGGTGACTCCTTACGCTGCAAGTCTTCGGTTGCCATTCCTGAAGATTTTTGTTCAAAAATAGTGAGCGTGATAATGCTTCACAATTGCGAAATATGTGTCAGAATTGAATGTACTTGTTAATCTCATTCTCCATCTCTCTCTGTCCACCTCCTCGTTCCCCTTCTCTTTCTCCATCTCCTCCTCCTCTCACCTCACGGTACATCACCTCCTCGCCCCTCTTTCTGTACATCTCCTCATCTCTCTTTCTCTCTCTCTCTCTCTCTCTGTGTGTGTATATATATAAATGAGCCAAAACATTATGACCACCTGCTTAATAACTTGTTTGTCCGTCTTTGGAACGAAATACATCGCTGATTCTGTGTATCAGGAATCCGACATTTTGTTGGTAGGTTTGTGGAGGTATGTGGCATTAAGATGTCTATGCACAGGTCATGTAATTCGCGTAAGTAATGGGCTGCTGATTTGCATATGCGGTGATGGCGCCCAATAGCGACACAGATGGGTTCCACAGGATTTACATCAGGCGAATTTGGTCACCGAGACATCAACATGCATTCACTATAATGCTCCTCAAACCGCAGTAGCGCGGTTCTGGCTCCGAGACACGGACTATTATACTGCTGAAAGATGACATCGCCGCTGGGGAAGACATCAAGCGTGAAAAGATGCAGGTGGTTCGCAGTTGTCAGTGTGTCTTCGCTTATTACCACAGGTCCCATGCAAGCGCAGGAGAATGTCTCCCACGGCATTATACTGCTCCCGCATGCCTGCGTCCGTGGCGCGCTGCACGTTTCGAGCCGCCGTTCACTTCGATAACGACGTTTGTGGAGATGAACATCGACCTAGCGTAGCAAAAATGTGATTCACCCGAAGAGCCGACACGTTTCTAGTGATCGACAGTCGAATCCCGATAGTCCCGTGTCCTCTGCAGTCATAACTGATGATGTCATTGGGTCAACATGTGAATATAGAGCTGGTTTGCTGCAGAGCTCCACGTTCAACAATGTACAATGAACAGTGTGCTCCGAAACACTTGTGCTTGCACCAGCATTGTGCCCTTTCGGCAGAGAAGCCACAGATCATCGTATGTCCTACTGTACAGAGCAGACAAGTCTGCGAACCCCACGTTCTGTAAAGAGCCGTGAAATGCAACCTTTTAGCGTCTAGTAGAAGTTTCGCTGGCCTTCTACCTCTTTCCGTAGATGCTCACGACAGTAGCACGTGAACATTCGACCAGCTTCGTCGTTTTTGAGATAATCGTTCGCAGGCTGTGCGTAATAATACTCTGCACTTTGTCAAAGTCGCTTATCTCAATAGATTTACCAATTTGCAGCCCATTCCTTCGGTAAGGTGATTCCCTGTCCGTGTCTGTTCCGCTTAGATACTTTTGTTACCGCGTCACATGCCTGCAACGCCACCAGGCGCCATTCAAAGTCGCGGTGGGCAGTGGTCATGATGTTTTGGCTTATCAGTTTATGTGTATATCATTTGTCTGTGTATATATGTATATTAAAAATATGTATCATATTAAAAAAAATATGATCACTCTCCCGTGCAAATGTTAATAGAGTATCGTGTATACATGTGAAGTAAATCGGGCAAGAACTTTTCGCGATTTTGGTAACAATTTTAAACAATTACTTGTCTTCGTATAGTAGTATACAGTATAGATTTAAGCAGTGTGTGGGCTGGCTCCATGGCTCTGAGCACTATGGGACTTAACAGTGTTTGGGATCGAACTGGAAACTGAGAACGTTTTGTTTAGAAGTCAAGGAAATGGAAATAATGCCGCCAACTGCTAGCATCACTTAACACCACAACGGCGACTCGTCTAGTGAACAGGCGTACCACGTAATCACAAGTATGAAAGTTTCGTAACATTAGCACACTCAGGTGAATGGCGAAATATTTCTGAGATTTCACTACAAATGGCTCTGGGCACACTTGCTACTCTATCACATGTTCCACCTTTCTTCAAACTGGTACTGAATTTACATATACGTCTGTGTGGCGAGACAGGATTCGAATTCTGTTTGTAAAGATAATTGTCAGTAGAGGACTGCCCCCTGTGTCCGCCCCCTCCTCCTCCTCATTGAGGACATCCAGGTTTCGTAACCAAATCAGACTGAAAGTCGTCGCTTTGTGTAATCTGACATTTTCATTGTTCAGTTCAAAAGTACAACAGCATTATTTCGAAAACTAACACATCAGATGGTACATCAGTACCTGTCTTCAAGCTTTTGTGGGGGCATAAACATGTGACCTCGTCAAGCGTTTTGTGTAAAGACGACGCAGTTTTTATATTGACTGAGAAAGCAAGACAGATTTGGTGGAATATGCACTTTAAAAGCAGATAAGCAGTTTAAAGCATGCACGCATGCAAAATGCCGCTCTCTAATTGTAACTACGTAACTCAGCGCCTCGGATTTCTCAGGCATCGGACGCCAAGCAGCTGTGTTTCTCTTTTTTCATCGGCGTCAAACTCAGCGAGGTGACGCAGCCGTTAAGGCACTGGAATCGTATTTATGAGAGACTAGTTTTAAAATCCACACCTGATGATCCTAAATTCGGTTTCTCATATCGCTAGACAAGGGCGCCCATACCTGGGGGCAAGCCCCCGCCCCCCCCCCCCCCCCACCCCTTCCAGCCCTTACGGAAGAGAAACTATGACGTAGTCAGGTGCTTTTCTTTCAAGAAAATGATTTAAAGTTGGTTTATGCAGGTTTTAGCAGGGGCGGAAATGGAATTTAATTATGGCTACTTATTGGTCGACATTCATCTTCCAATGTATTAAAAATACACCATATCAGTAGGTCTACGGGACCCCCCCCCCCCCCCCCCTCAAACTATCGTATGGGCGCCCTTGGTTCTGGAGACGATCTATTGTAATCCCATGTAACTTAATGAACAGTAACGCATAATGTATAACGACACTAAGGTTACTTAATTTTCTTATTATTTTCGTATAGTTTGTAGCGTCATATCCCTCTCTGGTGACGTAAATATTTCTGTTTAGTTCCGCACTTTTGCTTGTTGATTATCGGTATCTTTTTCCCTAGCCAGAGAGCTTACTTGACATGTTAATTCCGCTGTCTACGTACCATTCAGTTGTCATTGGGACAAGAAGTTGAGTGATAAGAGCGGCGGAAATTCTTCGCTTGTACGAACAAAAAGAACGCGGATAGGTGCATGTCCGACTCTACAACAGTTCGTACGGTTATATTGCCAGTGTCATTCTGAAAGTCAAAATTCAAATTCCAACAATGTAACGAATAGTGAAATAGTACCCCATTCCGATCTCTGGTCGGGGACAACTCAAGAGGATGTTATCAGGAGAAATAAGACTGGCATTCTACGGATCGGAGCGTGGAATGTTAGATCACTTAATCGGGCAGGTAGGCTAGAAAATTTAAAAAGGAAACAGTTAGCTTAAAATTAGATATAGTGGGAATTAGTGAAGTTAGGTGGCAGGAGGAACAGGACTCCTGGTCAGGTGAATACAAGGTCAAATAGGGGTAATGCAGGAGTGGGTTTAAAAATGAATAAGAAAATAGGAATGCGAGTAAGCTACTACGAACAGCATAGTGAACGCATTATTGAAGCCAAGATGGACATGAAGTTCACACCCACCACAACAGCACAAGTTTATTTACCAACTAACTCCGCAATTGATGAAGAGATTGAAGAAATGTATGATGAGATAAAAGAAACTCTTGAGGTGGTTAAAGGAGACGTAAATTTAATTGTAATGGGGGACTGGAACTCGATAGTAGGAAGAGGAAGAGAAGAAAAAAATAATAGGTGGATATGGAATGGTGGGAAAGAAATGAAACAGGAAACCGCCTGGTCCAATTTTGCACAGAACGTAATTTACTTATAGCTAAAACTTGGTTTAAGAATTGTAAAAGAGGGTTATATGCGTGGAAGACATCTGGAGACACTGGAAGGTTTCAGGTTGATTATATAGAGGTTAGAGAGAGATTTAGGAACCAGATTTTACATTGTAAGACATGTGCAAGGGCAGATGTGGACTCTGACCACAATTTATTGGTTTTGAACTGTAGATTAAAACGGAAGAAACTGGAAAAAGGTAGAAAAATAAGGACATGGGACATGGATAAGTTAAAACAACCAGTGGTTGTTGAGAGTTTCAGAGTGAGTGTTAGGCAACAATTGACTATAATAGGGGAAATGAGTACAGTAGATGAAGAATGGGTAGCTTTAAGAGTGGGAATAGTGAAGGCAGCAGAAGAACAAATAGGGAAAAAGATATTGCCTAGTGGAAATCCTTGGATAACAATAGAGATATTTAATTTAACTGATGAAAAGATAAAATTTAAAAATGCACCAGATGAAGCAGGAGAAATGGAATACAAATTTTTAAAAAATGAGATTGACAGAGAGTGCAGGACTGCTAAGCAGGAATGGCTAGAGGACAAATGTAAGGATTTAGAAGCATATTCCACTCGGGGAAAGATAGATACCGCCTACAGGAAAATTAAAGAGACCTTTTGGGAAAGGAGAAGCAGCTGTATGAATATTAAGAGCTCAGATGGTAAACCAGTCCCAAGCAAATGAGGGAAAAAATGGTTCAAATGGCTCTGAGCACTATGGGACTTAACATCTTAGGTCATCAGTCCCCTAGAACTTAGAACTATTTAAACCTAACTAACCTAAGGGCACCACATACATCCATGCCCGAGGCAGGATTCGAACCTGTGACAGTAGCAGTCCCGCGGTTCCGGACTGCAGCGCCTAGAACCGCACGGCCACCGCGGCCGGCAAATGACGGAAAGGTGGAAGGAGTTTATTGACTGCCTATACAAGGGAGATGAACTTGAAAGCAATATTACAAAAAGGGAAGTAGACGTAGATAAAGTTGAGATGGAAGATACGATACTGCGAGAAGAATTTGACAAAGCTCTGAAAGATCTAAGTCGAAGCAAGCCCCGAGGGTAGATGATATTCCGTCGGAAATACTGATTGCCTTGAGAGAGCCAGCCATTCCATCTGGTGTGCAAGATGTATGGGACAAGCGAAGACTTCAAGAAGAATGTGGTAACTCCAATTCCAAAAAAAGCAGTTGCTGACAGGTGTGAAAATTACCAAACTATCAGTTTAATAAGTCATGGTTGCAAAATACTAACACGCATTCTTTACACAAGACTGGAAAAATGTAGAAGCAGATCCCGGGGAAGATCGTAAGAAAATGAAACGCCTACAGCCGTCCTTATGATCTTATTTATTATGTAGCTACCAGTTTCGGCGCTTCAATGCACCGTCTCCAGGCCTTCGGTGAGGCTGAAGGGGTTATCACGATCCATATATACGCTGCATCAGTGTCCAACATAACTGATTTGCACAGACAATCTGTAACTGTAATGTCAGCACTCCAACCACCAACTGTCACTTGGAGTGCTGATATAACAGAACTCGGGAGTTCGAGTCTCGGTCGGGCACACAGTTTTGATCTGCCAGGAAGTTTCATATCAGCGCACACTCCGCTGCAGAGTGAAAATCTCATTCTGGAAACATCCCCCAGGCTGTGGCTAAGCCATGTCTCCGCAATATCCCTTCTTTCAGGAGTGCTAGCTCTGCAAGGTTCACAGGAGAGCTTCTGTAAAGTTTGGAATGTAGGAGACGAGATACTGGCAGAAGTAAAGCTGTGAGGACCGGGCGTGAGTCGTGCTTCGGTAGCTCAGATGGTAGAGCACTTGCCCGCGAAAGGCAAAGGTCCCGAGTTCAAGTCTCGGTCGGGCTCACAGTTTTGATCTGCCAGGAAGTTTCAACTTTTATAGCGTTTGTAGACTTAGAAAAGCTTTCGACAACGTGACTGAAATGCTCTCTTGAAATTCTGAAGGTAGCAGGCATAAAACAGGGAGCGAAGGGCTATTTACAACTTGTACAGAAACCAGATAGCAGTTATAGGAGTCGAGGGGCATGAAAGTGAGTTAGTGGTTGAAAAGGGAGTGAGACAGGGCTTTAGCCTATCCCCGATGTTGTTCAATATGTATACTGAACAAGCAGCAAAGGAAACCGAAGAAAAATTTGGAGTAGGAATTAAAGTTCAGGGAGAAGAAATAACAATGTTGAGGTTTGCTGATGACATTGTAATTATGTCAGAGACAGCAAAAGACTTGGAAGAGCGGTTGAAGGAGAGTATAAGATGGCCGTCAACAAAATCAAAACAAGGATAACGGAATGTAGTCGAAATAAATCAGGTGATGCTAAGGGCATCATATTAGGAAACGAGACACCTGAAGTAGTAGAGGAGTTTTGCTATTTGGGCAGCAAATTAACTGATGATGGCCGAAGTAGAGAGGATATAAAATGTAGACTGGCACTGGCAAGAAAAGCATTTCTGAAGAAGAGAAATTTGTTAACAGAAGATATAGATTTAAGTGATAGGAAGTCTCTTTCTGAAAGTACCTATATGGAGCGATGTACGGAAATGAAACATGGACAATAAACAGTTTAGATAAGAAGAGAATAGAAGCTTTCGAAATGTAGTGCTACGGTAGGATGCTGAAGATTAGAGGGGTCCATCACGTAACTAATGAGGAAGTACTGAATAGAACTGGGAAGATAAGAAATTTGTGGCACAACTTTACCGAAAGGAGAGATTGGTCACATTCTGTGACGTCAAGGGATCACCAACTTAGTATTGGAGGGAATTGTGTGGATTAAAAGTCATAGAGAGATGCCAAGATATGAATACACTAAGCATATTCAGAAATATGTAGGTTGCAGTAGTTATTCGGAAATGAAGAGGCTCGCACAGGATGAAGTAGCATGGGAGTGCATCAGACCTGTCTTCAGTGTGAACCCGCAACAACAACAAAAACGACTGCAGGATCGTAATCTATTGAGTTTCCAACGCATTTTGCCATATTGTGACGTCATTAACGTCACTCACGTGACCAAAGACACTACCTGTACTTCCAAAATGGCGGACATGATGTTTCGTTTCGATAACACGCTGTCATTGAATACTTTGTTGAAGAAGGAAAATTACCTGCTGAAATTCACCTCATACTTCAACTTGCCCATGGAGACGTTTGCGTGGGCGTCAGCAGTATTAGGGGTTGGGTGAAGTATTTCAAAAATGGGAAAACGTGTGTCCAAGATGAGCCTCGTAGCGGTCGCCCTCGAACTGCCTCCACCGAACGCAACAAGAAAAGAGTTGGTGAGTTCACTGGAGAAGACAGCCGTGTCACTGTGAATGAAATCACTCCTAAGCTCGCAGGAGGACACAGTACAGTGCAAGAAATGATTCAAAGCTTAATTATCGAAAAGTTTGTACCCGCTGGTTACCACGTTTACTTATTGAAGACCATAAACTTCAGAGAAGAACCATCAGACGAAACCTTCTTCAGAGATTTAAAAATGAAAGAGATGATTTTTGACGAGTATTGTGACAGGCGATGAAAGCTGGTTCCATCATTACGATCCTGAAACAAAACGCCAGAGTATGTAGTGGCATCACCTGGGTTAGACAAGGAAGAAGAAAGCGAAGACAGTCGATCCGCTGGTTAAGGGTAGCGTCTTCTGGGATGCACAGGGTTGTATTCTGGTTGATTTTTATTGAACTTTAACATACCATAAACGGTGCCCATTATATCCAGACACTTTGAAAGCTCCATCGTGCATTGCGCGATAAGTGCTCTGGAAAGAAGATCAGCCTGCAACAGGATAATGAACGTTTTCATACAACCTGTGTCACAATGGAGAAATTCAGAACATTTGAGTGGGAAGCTCTTCCACATCCTCCCAAAAGTCCCGATTTGGAACTCTCCAACCACCATCTTTTTAGTTCTGTAAAGGAGTAGATGTGAGACCCACACTAAGAGACGGTGGAGAATATTCAGAAAGCAGTATGTCAGTGCCTTCATGCAGCTGGAACAGAGTGCTATCGTAACGATATTTCCAAACTTGCAGAACGATGGGAAAGATGTGTGCAAAGAAATGGATACTAAGTTGAAAAGTGAGAGAAAAGTCTGCAGATTACTATGACGTACTTTGTTTCTCTCAAAAATAAATATTAAGAGATTTAAAATTTTTGCTCACTACTTTCTGTATGGCTTCAGGTAATTTTACGAGGAAGTGCGGGAATAATCCAAGTGGTGATTGTATTCTGTTTACTTAATTTGTATCTCATTTCTATCTTAATCTTCTGTAGTAATTGCAGCTTAGTTACCTCAAACATAGTGGAAGTGGAAGTAATTTAATCCCCTTAATACTGTCAAAGATAGTAACGGTAACATTTACCAATCGAAATAAGTGGATAGATTGAAGATTTCTTGCAACGGAGGACGTTGTACGTTATCCTGAATGGAGAGTCTTCGACTTCAGGCCTGGCCCAAGGAAGTTTGTTGGGACCCTTGCTCTTCATTGTATATATTAATACCTTTGCAGATAATATATTAATAGTAGTAACATCACACGTTTCGCAAGTGATGCATCTAACTTTAATGTAGTACAGTCTGAATAACACTAACAAATATTCAGTCATATTTTGATGAGATTTCAGAGTGATACAAACATGGAAACTAGCTATCAGTCTTCAGAAATATAAAACTGTACTCTTCACAAACCGAAAAAACTCTCTGACTTCAGTATCAATCAGTCACGTTTGGAATCGGTTAACTCATACAAATACCTGGGTGTAGCAGTTTTGGCAATTTGTAGGGAAATGTGATGGTACGACCACATAGGCTCAGGCCTGGGAAAAGCAGATGGTGGACTTCAGTTCTTTGGTGGGATACTAGGGAAAAGCAATCAGTGTACAGAAGAGATAGCTTACAATATGTGTAGCAAGTAGTACTAACAGATGTTTTTGGATGCATAGAAAGATGGGCAGTATGGATCGTCACAGATTTGTGTGACTCAGAAAGTCACGTAGAGGCTGAAAAAACTAAACTGTCAAACGCTTGGATATAGATGCAAAGCATCCCGTGAAAGCCTATTCAGAAAGTGATGAATGTAGGAATATACCACAAACCCCTGCGCATTGTCCTTGCAGGTCCGCGCAGACAAGATTAGACTAATTACAGCGCACATAGAGACGATTCAGCAATCATTCTTCCCGCGCTCCACACGTGAATGGAACTGGGGAAAGCCCTAATAACCGGTAGAATGGGAAGTGCCCTCTGCCATGCACTTCATAGCGGTTTACGGAGTATGTATGTGGCTGTAGAAAGGAAAACGTTATAAGGTGCAAATTAATAACTAATTGATGCCTGAATTTTGTTTTAAGTCAGTACTTTCATACAACTACTAGTAAGAGTATCATACACAGTACGTTTTTAAATTTTCTTACTAGGTGTGAACCAGAAATAATATACTCACTGACAAAAAATGTTAAGGATCCAAAAAGAGAGGGAAATTAAATGAAACTTCACGTATTGAGGACATACTTAGGCTTGTTTCAGTGATTACAAAATCAAGTTAAGCATACTATGGAATTTGCAGTAAAAGTAGGCCCTACACTGCTGATCTTTTGTTGGTAAGGGTGCGCCGTCTTGGGTGTAGTTACACACACTAATTAGCTCGGGAAGGGTGTCATACAGACACTGTACCCTCTCGTGAGGTACGCTGCCCTACAAATATTGTAACTATTCCTTGACACTCTGGACGCCGGCACTGGCGATGAGCCGGCACGCGTGCTGGACCCGCCCAAAAGGGCTTAGTATGGGGGATGCGTTGGAGGATCTTGCTAGCTAATGAAGTACCTCATCATCACGCAGGCAGTTCATTAAGATATATACCATTCGAAGACAAGTGTTGTTTTGTTAAAAGACGGCATCAAGATAGTGTCTCTCATGAGAGGTTACTCATGAGAATGCATGACGTCTGTAACCTACTGCTGAATCACTACCAAAGGCGAAGACATACCCGACGGTTCCTCACACAATTGATGCCAGGATAATACCAGTGTGTTTATCACTAAAACATTAGCATAATGTATCGTCTTTCCTTGGTGGTGATTTACTCGCAGACAATCGACATAAGAGATACATCAATATTTGTCGCTGATAACGATGCACTCACGCATCGTCCAGTGCATCAGAATGTACAGAGGAATGTGTGTCACCACACACTACTATACCAGCCGTCATAGCTCACTGAGTAGACTATTGGGACATCAAACACACATCCACGAGGGAGCTACGATTCGAATCCTCGTTAAGTTCCTTTTTTAAAATTTTTTTAGACATCCCTTTCCTACTATCTGTCATTTATAAGCAGGACTTCATTTTGTCACATGTTAATAGTCTATCACAAGACAGTGGGACCCATTAAAACTGCATGCTTGTCAACTAACCACGCAGTCCGCAACCATAAATGGTCCTGTCAAGTTTATGTAGGGCGGCTGGCCGATAGAGCATACAAACGATGGATACGTCGATATCCTTTTGGTGCTGGTTGCATCTGCTGCTGCCTGTGTGTACAGGTATGCTGTGCGGTTCCCTTTAAAGGCGCCATCCGGAGTCGCCTGGAGCAAGGCCTTCGGGAGAGCGGTAATCTTCGTTCGCAAGTACTGGACAGAAGTCGTCCAAGGACTAGACTTACTCCACAAACAGAGGACGCGGTTCTTGGACCCGTTCACCAATACCCATAGCCAATTACCCGTGATACTGCAACGCAGTTCCAGATATCTCAAAGACTGGTTGATGAAGTTTGCACAATACTAACTGAACACCAACAGCCAGAAGACCGTACTCGACGAGTACGGTTTTGTGAATGATTTTTGTGCGAAGTGGAAGATAATGAACATTTAATATACAACGTTGTATGGACTGACAAATCTAGCTTCACTCGTGACAGTATTTTCAACCTCCAAAAATGCCATTATTGGTCGGGACACAATCCACATATTATTCCAGAACGTGGGTTACAGGCATAGTTTGGCATACACATGTAACCTGTGGGCTGGAATCGTGAGAGGGGTGCTTTTGGGCCCTTACCTATTGCTGGACGACTTGAATGCGCCCCTGTACCGCACGTTTCTTTGCCATAGTTTGCCACACGCATTAGAACACGTTCCACTTGGTGTTCGGGGATGGCTATGATTTCAGGATGATGGTACACAGCCACGCTTTGGGATTAATATGTGTGACTATTTTAAGGGGGTAGGACGTCAAACGGGCCGGCTTGAAGCAGGACAGGCACCACAGGACATTTTAATTTCCACTGTCTATACTTTTACAAATAAATTCATAAAACTTTGTCAGCATGACCAGGAAGGATTCAGAATTCACACTCATAGCAGTGGAAGTTCGAAAACATAACGAAGTAATTTTTTTACATGTGAAATTTCATAATTTTTTCACTTACTAATGGCAGCATTTGTTGCTATAGGTACACTTTTCTTCATAAGTAAGAGAGATGGTTCGATGAATTTTGCGCAGCATACAAACCATACTTAAAGGTGTATGAAACTCTAGAATTCTCCAAATCTATTAAAAACTGTGATAAATATTGAGGTAATTAACTACAAAATTTGTGTTTTTTCTAAACATGAAGTTTAAAATACAACAGATCATTCGTTTTTTCATAGGTTAAATAAATTCTAGAGTTTCATACATCTGTAAGTATGGTATGTATGTAGCATCTCCAGGGAAATGGATTGGTCGTGGAGATCCAATGTTCTGGCCTCCACGTTCCCTTGACCTTAATCCACGAGATTTTTATCTGTGGGGACACTTAAAGGAACAGGTTTATAGTAATCCACCCTTAGATGGACATGACCTAATAGCTTTCGTGCATGCCGCTTCGGCTGTGGTGGATGCAGGTGTGTTGTGTATAGTCTAGCAAAGTATGATCCAGTGAGTGGCGAAGTGTTTGCAAATGAAACGTGGTAACTTTGACCATCGTCCCTAGATGAACTTGAATTTTGTAGTTGAGTATTGCGTGGTTAGTGCACATGGATGCAGTTTAATGGCTCTCACTGTCTTGTGACAGACTATTTCCATGTGACAGTATGATATCCTGCTTATAAATGACGAGAAGTAGGAAACGGACGTCTATATAAAAAAAAGGAACCTAATGAGCTTTCGAACCATAGCTCTCTGGTGGATGTGCGTTTGTTGCCCAGCAGTCTACTCAGTGAGCTGTGACGGCTGGTACAGTCGTGCGGGATGATACACATTCCTCTGAACATTCCTTCGTATATTTTGTATGATGTGAGAGTGTTGCAAATTCCTCGTTTTCATACGTATGTTTTCAAAATGTATCCGATCTGATTTTGTTAGACAAACTTTTGTCTTGAATCTGGATGAGGAATCACATACCGACCACCAAGTGCGACATTCTCTCTGCACCCTGTATAGTGGCCAGTGATGATATATTCTGTGATTGGCTGAGAGCTCAGAATGCCATATTTTTATCAGAGTGTAGCAACGTTTTTTCGAATAGTCTAATCCGTGCAGTACGAAGTAAACTGATTTACATCCCTTAGTACCGATTCGGTGGTAAGTTAATGTGCCTGGATATATGGTACGTCTCGCTGTATTACTGACCGTGTTTGTTATTTTGTTTTATGTAATTTACCATCGGTAAAAGCATGTGCTGTAAATCGCGTCTACTCCTCATGGGAATCTTGTAAGCTAAATTTTGATTGAAGGTGATTTACTGAATGCAATGACTTACGTAATAAGAAAAACAAACTAGACCAATGTCACACTCTTCCACCATTGGCCGTAAAAGTGGAACTGAAGATGACTCGGTGATGCTAGTGTATTTAGTAAATACACGCAGAAATAGTGGACTAAGGTAACTGAGAAGACGGAAATCGTAAAGCCGCCTTGTGGGAACCTACAAGTAATTTCTTTCTGAATGAAGTATGTATTTGACCTGTGGAGTGACATCAGTACAGTCCAAACAATAATATTACCTTTTTGCAGTGTCCATGTTCTGCAGTATACTATGAATTGTCCTTCAGATACGCATACATGTGTGATGAACAGACACTGCTACGATATACAGCTAAACGAAATGAAAGAAATGTATTCGGAATTGTGAAGCCGATAAGACTTCGGGGATATCCCGCTTTAGCCGCTGGTCGTCTTCACCGCTTTGACTATACGATCACGCCTCCAGGACGTCTCAGTGACATATGGAAGTTTGTGTTGTTCTTGGTGGGGTGCTCGCAGTGCCGAAGCTGTTGCCGGCAGCGTGTCCGGTCAGACGTGTAACTGTCCTCTGCAATAAAAAACGGAGTGAACGGATGAACTATGAATTTGAACGGGTGTCATGGGACGTCCGCCCCGGAAGAACAATATCGAACAAAATAAGTTTGGGAAAAAAAAACCTGTTAAGGTGTCGGCTAGCTTAAAGCAGGAAATCCGTGTTCGATTCCTGGTCTAGTAGAATTTTTCATTTGTCACGAATTAATTGTGCAGTTAGATTCTGACTGTATTCACAGTTCCAAATACACTTCTCCATAATAGTATTTCGTAGCATTTATTATTCAAGAACATATTGGACAGTGTACAACATTTATTTTATTAAGAGAACAGAAACTGCATGTTTTATTGCCAAAGTATTGTCGAATTGTAATCTTAACAGTCCATAGCTCGTATAAGTCGTCATTTTATAGTGTAATACACTGCACCTTACAGACAACTAAAGCTACTTTGCAGAATAATACCTTCTCAAACCACGTTACTTTTTCTCAGCCTTACCATAATGACAGACTGTTTCATTTATATTTCTTATACTACTGTTTGTTGCTTTTTGCCATCTTTAACAACACATGTGTAATATAGAACAGTGTCGAAATTATTGTCTTTTAGTTATTGAAAATGTATGCACAAGAACATGTTTCTTCGAGTCCCCTTGTTCAACAAACAGTTATTAAAGACAAAAAAATGGTTCAAATGGCTCTCAGCACTATGGAACTTAACATCTATGGTCATCAGTCCCCTAGAACTTGTTGTTGTTGTTGTGGTCTTCAGTCCTGAGACTGGTTTGATGCAGCTCTCCATGCTACTCTATCCTGTGCAAGCTTCTTCATCTCCCAGTACCTATTGCAGCCTACATCCTTCTGAATCTGCTTAGTGTGTTCATCTCTTGGTCTCCCTCTACGATTTTTACCCTCCACGCTGCCCTCCAATGCTAAATTGGTGATCCCTCGATGTCTCAGAACATGTCCTGCCAACCGATCCCTTCTTCTAGTCAAGTTGTGCCACAAGCTCCTCTTCTCCCCAATTCTATTCAATACCTCCTCGTTAGTTATGTGATCTACCCATCTAATCTTCAGCATTCTTCTGTAGCACCACATTTCGAAAGCTTCTATTCTCTTCTTGTCTACACTATTTATCGTCCACGTTTCACTTCCATACATGGCTACACTCCATACAAATACTTTCAGAAACGACTTCCTGACATTTAAATCAATACTCGATGTTAACAAATTTTTCTTCTTCAGAAACGCTTTCCTTGCCATTGCCAGTCTACATTTTATATCCTCTCTACTTCGACCATCATCAGTTATTTTGCTCCCCAAATAGCAAAACTCCTTTACTACCTTAAGTGTCTCATTTCCTAATCTAATTCCCTCTGCATCACCCGACTTAACTCGACTACATTCCATTATCCTCGTTTTGCTTTTGTTGATGTTCATCTTATACCCTCCTTTCAAGACACTGTCCATTCCGTTCAACTGCTCTTCAAAGTCGTTTGCTGTCTCTGACAGAATTACAATGTCATCGGCGAACCTTCCCAACCACTGCTTCCCTTTCATACCCCTCGACTCATGACTGCCATCTGCTTTCTGTACAAATTGTAAATAGCCTTTCGCTCCCTTTATTTTACCCCTGCCACCTTCAGAATTTGAAAGAGAGTATTCCAATCAACATTTTCAAAAGCTTTCTCTAAGTCTACAAATGCTAGAAACGTAAGTTTGTCTTTCCTGAATCTTTCTTCTAAGATACGTCGTAGGGTCAGTATTGCCTCACGTGTTCCAACATTTCTACGGAATTCAAACTGATCTTCCCCGAGGTCGACTTCTATCAGTTTTTCCATTCGTCTGTAAAGAATTCGCGTTAGTATTTTGCAGCTGTGACTTATTAAACTGATAGTTCGGTAATTTTCACATCTGTCAACGCCTGCTTTCTGTAGGATTGGAATTATTATATTCCTCTTGAAGTCTGAGGGTATTTCGCCTGTCTTATACTTCTTGCTCACGAGATGGTAGAGTTTTGTCAGGACTGGCTCTCCCAAGGCTGTCAGTAGTTCTAATGGAATGTTGTCTACTCCGGGGGCCTTGTTTCGACTCAGGTCTTTCAGTGCTCTGTCAAACTCTTCACGCAGTATCGTATCTCCCATTTCATCTTCATCTACATCCTCTTCCATTTCCATAATATTGTCCTCAAGTACATCGCCCTTGTATAGACCCTCTGTATACTCCTTCCACCTTTCTGCTTTCCCTTCCTTGCTTAGAACTGGGTTTCCATCAAAGCTCTTGATATTCATGCAAGTGGTTCTCCTTTCTCCAAAGGCCTCTTTAATTTTCCTGTCGGCAGTATCTATCTTACCCCTAGTGAGATA
Source organism: Schistocerca piceifrons (assembly GCF_021461385.2). Taxonomy (NCBI): domain Eukaryota; kingdom Metazoa; phylum Arthropoda; class Insecta; order Orthoptera; family Acrididae; genus Schistocerca; species Schistocerca piceifrons. The sequence continues at coordinate 495,982,979 of NC_060139.1, read as the reverse complement.
AGCTTCTACATCCTTAAATTTGTCCTCTAGCCATGCCTGCTTAGCCATTTTGCACTTCCTGTCAATCTCATTTTTGAGACGTTTGTATTCCTTTTTGCCTGCTTCATTTACTGCATTTTTATATTTTCTCCTTTCATCAATTAAATTCAATATTTGTTCTGTTACCCAAGGGTTTCTACTTGCCCTCGTCTTTTTACCTACTTGATCCTCTGCTGCCCTTGCTGTTCCATCCCTCAAAGCTACCCATTCTTCTTCTACTGTATTTCTTTCCCCCATTCCTGTCAATTGTTCCCTTATGCTCTCCCTGAAACTCTGTACAACCTCTGGTTCTTTCAGTTTATCCAGGTCCCACCTCCTTAAATTCCCAACTTTTTGCAGTTTCTTCAGTTTTAATCTACAGCTCATAACCAATAGATTGTGGTCTGAGTCCACATCTGCCCCTGGAAATGTCTTACAATTTAAAACCTGGTTCCTAAATCTCTGTCTTACCATTATGTAATCTATCTGAAACCCTTTAGTATCTCCAGGGTTCTTCCATGTATACAACCTTCTTTCATGATTCTTGAACCAAGTGTTAGCTATGATTAAGTTATGTTCTGCGCAAAATTCTACCAGGCGGCTTCCTCTTTCATTTCTTAGCCCCAATCCATATTCAACTACTATGTTTCCTTCTCTCCCTTTTCCCACTCCCGAATTCCAGTCACCCATGACTATCAAATTTTCGTCTCTCTTCACTACCTGAATAATTTCTTTTATCTCATCATGCATTTCATAAATTTCTTCGTCATCTGCGGAGCTAGTTGGCATATAAACTTGTACTACTGTAGTAGGCGTGGGCTTCGTGTCTATCTTGGCCACAATAATGCGTTCACTATGCTGTTTGTAGTAGCTTACCCGTCCTCCTATTTTTTTATTCATTATTAAACCTACTCCTGTATTACCCCTATTTGATTTTGTATTTATAACCCTGTATTCACCTGACCAGACGTCTTGTTCCTCCTGCCACCGAACTTCACTAATTCCCACTATATCTAACTTTAACCTATCCATTTCCCTTTTTAAATTTTCTAACCTACCTGCTCGATTAAGGGATCTGACATTCCACGCTCCGATCCGTAGAACGCTAGTTTTCTTTCTCCTGATAATGACGTTCTCTTGAGTAGCCCCCGCCCGGAGATCCGAATGGGGAACTATTTTACCTCCGGAATATTTTACCCAAGAGGACGCCATCATCATTTAATCATACAGTAAAGCTACATGCTCTCAGGAAAAATTACGGCTGTAGTTTACCCTTGCTTTCAGCCGTTCGCAGTACCAGAACAGCAAGGCCATTTTGGTTAGTGTTACAAGGCCAGATCAGTCAATCATCCAGACTGTTGCCCCTGCAACTACTGAAAAGGCTGCTGCCCCTCTTCAGGAACCACACGTTTGTCTGGCCTCTCAACAGATACCCCTTCATTGTGGTTGCACCTACGGTACGGCTATCTAGAACTTAGAACTACTTAAACCTAACTAACCTAAGGACATCACACAACACCCAGTCATCACGAGGCAGAGAAAATTCCTGACCCCGCCGGGAATCGAACCCGGGAACCCGGGCGCGGGAAGCGAGAACGCTACCGCACGACCACGAGCTGGGGACAGTTATTAGAGACATTTTGGTTTATCGAAACTGTAGTATGCGAGGAAAAATTTCGAAGTCTAGTAACTTCAGGGACGATTATCCCAGCAAAAAACTCATATCGCTTCAGTTTTTCTGAAATTGACAAATGAACCTTATTTTTATAATCTTGAAATGGATGGAGGTAGTAGGGCACGGGCGGCGCCAGTGCATTTTGTTAGTGCAGGTTGCCAACATCAGGGGCATGTATGCACTCAGGGGCAAACTTATTGTTCTCCTTTGATTGACAGGTCCTTAACCTATTTTTCTGCTAAAAGGATCCTTCCTTTTGATTGACAGGTTCAGGTGCAGAGGTGTCTGGCACAACTGTGTGACGTAAGGAATTTCGTGAGCCACAGGAAGAAAGAAGTATCCTGAGAAATCGAGAAAAAACGGAGTTCCGTTTCAGTATTTTACATGCGAAACGGCCGGTCATTGGCTGATTAGAAAACGTGCATTCATGACGGAGGTCTGAGGCCCAGACACTAGATTGGAAGCTGTGGTTCTTTATAATCATTGATGGAAGTAAAACTACAAATACTATTGGCAAGAGCGAGGAAAAAATCTTGCCGTTGGCGGACAGGGCCTTTTGGTACGAAATTCCGCGCAGACCAAACGCTGGGAGCGTGGTGTCTTCATTTTAGACTTCATTTCGGACTACACAGAGATTAACTTCAGAGTACTTGCACAATGCACCCACTCGTTTTCAGACCGAGCGAGGTGGCGCAGTGGTTAGACACTGGACTCGCTTTCGGGAGGACGACGGTTCAATCCCGCGTCCGGCCATCGTGATTTAGGTTTTCCGTGATTTCCCTAAATCACTCCAGGCGAATGCCGGGATGGTTCCTCTGAAAGGGCACGGCCGACTTCCTTCCCAATCCTTCCCTAATCCGATGAGACCGACGACCACGCTGTCTGGTCTCCTTCTCCAAACCAACCAACCAACCAACCACTCGTTTTCAGAGTTCGCGACACGTCACTTCACGTGCAGGGAGCACTGACGGCTATGGACTTGGAGATGGAGAGAGGCGAAGGTGATATCTGCGGTTGGACTGATAACAGTCGGTGTTCTGGTGACCTCCACCTGCATGTTTGCTCGCAGTTATGGTAAGATCGCACAGCAGCTCCCATAGATTACGTCACAGTGAAGTTAGGGCTTCGACAGAGTCAAGTAAATTAATGAAGGCTCACCATGATTGAATTCACAGGCATACAGCTAGTGTAGTTCCCCTTCTTTCTCTGAATCATGCAATCACTGATTTCACGCGATTCCATAATACAAGGGTAATCCCAAAAGTAAGGTCACCTATTTTTTTATAAGTGCATGGACCTGTTTATTTCTGCAATGGTTTACATGAGTTGTCAGCTTGAACATATAGCTATTTTTCGACATAATCACCATTTCTGGCGATGCATTTTTGTAGACACTGTGGCAGTTTTTGTATGCCCATGTCACACCAGCTCGTCGCCATGATGTTCAGAAAGTTATGAACCTCTTCTTTCACCTCGTCGTCGGAGCTGAATCGCTGGGACCACAATTAACGTTGACAGGTGCACTGAGACTCTGAAAAAACTCAAACGGGCAATTCAGAACCCGAGAAGAGGAATGTTGAGCAAGGGTGTACACATTCTCCATGACAACGCTCGCCCACACATCGCCCGGCAAACCTTTGCTCTCCTGCAACAGTTTCAGTGGCACATAATCACCTACCCACCCTACAGTCCTGACTTGGCGCCCAGTGACTATCACCTGTTCCCTAGGTTAAAAGAACATTTGGCCGGAAAGCGATTCAGCTCCGACGACGAGGTGAAAGAAGAGCTTCATAACTTTCTGAACAGCATGGCGGCGAGCTGGTATGACGGAGACATACAAAAACTGCCACAGCATCTACAAAAATGCATCGACAGAAATTATGATTATGTCGAAAAATAGCTAAATGTTCAAGCTGTAAACTGATGTAAACCATAGTAGAAACAAACGGGTCTATGTACTTATAAAAAATAGGAAACGTTACTTGTGGGATTACCCTCATATTTAATGAATCTCTTAGGAAATGGGTTGTCATAGATACCCTTATCAGATAGTTTTCGCAGACTCTTAGTTTCTCAATCGACTTCATCTATCAGTTCAATGTTCTTGAAGTGTGTGTAACTAAATGATGTAATTTTTCTATTGATCTGTGCACACACAATAACGCGTAATAAAATTGGGATTTACTTGGGCTTATATTCAATTCAGCAATCACTAGATACCTATCATGCAGTTCATCATGCCGGTACCTGGATTTAAATGCTAGGGCCACCTTATTACCAGCATTGCGTTGAATGTAACTCCGTTGCGTAACCACATTAAGCATATGGATTTCAAAGAGCGAACTGTCTCTCACTAGCTCCAGTTGATGCAGATCGGGCAAGCTCACAGCGGCATTTCCCAGTAGCGCACTCCGATCGTCCATCAGCGTCTAGACAACCGCTATACTAGAAGGATCCTTTATTGTATGATTATATGATAGCGGAACAAACACTCGTAGCAGTTACTTCTGTAAAATATCTGGGAGTATGCGTACGGAACGATTTGAAGTGGAATGATAATATAAAATTAATTGTTGGTAAGGTGGGTGCCAGGTTGAGATTCATTGGGAGCGTCCTTAGAAAATGTAATCCATCAACAAAGGAGGTGGCTTACAAAACACTCGTTCGACCTATACTTGAGTATTGCTCATCAGTGTGGGATCCGTACCAGTTCAGGTTGACAGAGGAGATAGAGAAGATCCAAAGAAAAGCGGCGCGTTTCGTCACAGCGTTATTTGGTAAGCGTGATAGCGTTACGGAGATGTTAAGCAAACTCAAGTGGCAGACTCTGCAAGAGAGGCGCTCTGCATCGCGGTGTAGCTTGCTGTCCAGGTTTCGAGAGGGTGCGTTTCTGGACGAGGTATCGAATATATTGCTTCCCCCTACTTATACCTCCAGAGGAGATCACGAATGTAAAATTAGAGAGATTCGAGCGCGCTCAGAGACTTTCCGGCAGTCGTTCTTCCCGCGAGCCATACGCGACTGGAACAGGAAAGGGAGGTAATGACAGTGGCACGTAAAGTGCCCTCCGCCACACGCCGTTGGGTGGCTTGCGGAGCATAAATGTAGATGTAGATGCAGCTGGTAGTTGGTGCTGGAACACGTCTTCTCAACGCATCCCAAAGGTGCTCGATGGGATTTACGTCGGGATACAGGCAGGTTGTTTCATTCGCAGGATATTCTCACGTTCCAAGAGCTCATCCTGACTGCTCGACGCGGTCGCGCTTTTCATCCATAAATATGAAGTCAGAGATGAACGCTCTCCTGAGAAGACGCACATGGGGAAGGAGTACTGTCTCACAGTAACGTTGACCGGTGAGTGTACAGCGTACAATGATTTGGAGGTCAGTACACCCACGCAACGTTATGCCTCCCCACACCAAAGCACCTGGAGCGTCAAAATGATCATGTTCGACAATGCTCCTGGGTGCAATGGGTAACCATCATATGGAGAGAAGTAGGAAGACCCATGTACGACAACAGTCCTAGTCACATTGAGGTTTTAAGCAAGCAGTCTTCCTACCTAAGGAACTCAAAATTCACCATAGCTGGTGCTAAACTTTCATATTTATTATATTTTTCGCCATCCTGGCCCAAAAATAAGTGTATAATGTAAACACAGGTGACAGCATACTTCGAAAAAGAAACAATTTAATAACATGCGGGGTTCTATAACGTATGCGTGCCAAGATATGATTCTCGTTTTGAGAGACCTGAAAATGTAGCAGAAATTTCTTTTAATGTTTTTATGTACTGTAATATGTATTTGTCTTGGTACGTATCAGTTTCACATCTCTACTGATAGCTCAAAATTAAATATTTGATCTGTTGATCTGAAATGGACTGTTTATAGAATCAGATGAACTGAGACTGTAGTTTGTATCAAGCAGGAATCCTTATCGATATTATAGTCATGTAGCGGTATTTGGTTAGTTATATCAAGAAGAATTTTTCTCTGTCTTACCGCTGACTCAGAGCGAGTATCTTCAACCCTCGGTAATGTTTAAAGACCAAAAACGATGTCTACCAGCCGAAGTTTCGACTTTAGACGGCTCGGTATGCTCCCACGTAAGTGTTACGTCGGGAACAGCTGACCTGGGTAGGTGTACAGGTAGGAAATTTCCCGTAACGACTAGGTAAACCGGTGGCGCAGTGACTCGAGACGCGAATTTCGAAAGAACTGTACACCGGCTCAAATGCACTCTCAAGCTGTCTGCTTCGAATTGTAGACCAACGCCACTATGTCTACAGCATACGTCTTCAAAAGACTTGGATATTAAGAACGAGTCTGACGAGTCGATTTCACACAGCCGTATGTAAAGGACAGAAAACTAAAGCATAATAATAGAAGTGTACTGGCAAAATTTCGGAGGTTGATCATAAATAATTTCCTAGTGTTTTTGTGAATCACAACACGCTCTTTTTTCGCACAAAGTTATGTGTGCTATCGACAGGAGATGCCAAATTAATTCCATATTTCTAGATTTCCAGAAATCTTTTGACACCGTTCCTCACAAGAAACTTCCAATCAAATTGCATGTATGTGGTTTATCACTTCAGCTGTGCGACTGGATTCGTGATTTCCTGTTAAAAAAATGGTTCAAATGGCTCTGAGCACTATGGGACTCAACATCTTAGGTCACAAGTCCCCTAGAACTTAGAACTACTTAAACCTAACTAACCTAAGGACATCACACACACCCATGCCCGAGGCAGGATTCGAACCTGCGACCGTAGTAGCCTCGCGGTTCCGGACTGCAGCGCCAGAACCGCACGGCCACCGCGGCCGGCGTGATTTCCTGTCAGAAAGGTCACAGTACGTAGTAATCTATGGAAAATTATCGAGTAAAACAGTAGCGATATCCGACGTTCTCTAAGTAAGTGTTATAGGCCCTCTCCTGTTCCTAATCCACAGAAACGATTTGGCAGACAACCTGAGCAGTCCTTTTAGATTATTTGTAGATGATGCTGTCCTTTGTTGTTGTTGTTGTGGTCTTCAGTCCTGAGACTGGTTTGATGCAGCTCTCCATGCTACTCTATCCTGTGCAAGCTTTGTCATCTCCCAGTACCTACTGCAACCTACATCCTTCTGAATCTGCTTAGTGTATTCATCTCTTGGTCTCCCTCTACGATTTTTACCCTCCACGCTGCCCTCCAATACTAAATTGGTGATCTCTTGATGCCTCAGAACATGTCCTACCAACCGATCCCTTCTTCTGGTCAAGTTGTGCCACAAACTTCTCTTCTCCCCAATCCTATTCAATACTTCCTCATTAGTTATGTGATCTACCCATCTAATCTTCAACATTCTTCTGTAGCACCACATTTCCAAAGCTTCTATTCTCTTCTTGTCCAAACTATTTATCGTCCATGTTTCACTTCCATACATGGCTACACTCCATACGAATACTTTCAGAAATGACTTCCTGACACTTAAATCAATACTGGATGTTAACAAATTTCTATTCTTCAGAAACGCTTTCCTTGCCATTGCCAGCCTACATTTTATATCCTCTCTACTTCGACCATCATCAGTTATTTTGCTCCCCAAATAGCAAAACTCCTTTACTACTTTAAGTGCCTCATTTCCTAATCTAATTCCCTCAGCATCACCCGACTTAATTAGACTACATTCCATTATCCTTGTTTTGCTTTTGTTGATGTTCATCTTATATCCTCCTTTCAAGACACTGTCCATTCCATTCAACTGCTCTTCTAAGTCCTTTGCTGTCTCTGACAGAATTACAATGTCATCGGCGAACCTCAAAGTTTTTATTTCTTCTCCATGAATTTTAATACCTACTCCGAATTTTTCTTTTGTTTCCTTTACTGCTTGCTCAATATACAGATTGAACAACATCGGGGAGAGGCTACAACCCTGTCTTACTCCCTTCCCAACCACTGCTTCCCTTTCATGTCCCTCGACTCTTATAACTGCCATCTGGTTTCTATACAAATTGTAAATAGCCTTTCGCTCCCTGTATTTTACCCCTGCCACCTTTAGAATTTGAAAGAGAGTATTCCAGTCAACATTGTCAAAAGCTTTCTCTAAGTCTACAAATGCTAGAAACGTAGGTTTGCCTTTCCTTAATCTTTCTTCTAAGATAAGTCGTAAGGTCAGTATTGCCTCACGTGTTCCAGTGTTTCTACGGAATCCAAACTGATCTTCCCCGAGGTTGGCTTCTACTAGTTTTTCCATTCGTCTGTAAAGAATTCGTGTTAGTATTTTGCAGCTGTGACTTATTAAGCTGATAGTTCGGTAATTTTCACATCTGTCAACACCTGCTTTCTTTGGGATTGGAATTATTATATTCTTCTTGAAGTCTGAGGGTATTTCGCCTGTTTCATACATCTTGCTCACCAGATGGTAGAGTTTTGTCAGGACTGGCTCTCCCACGGCCGTCAGTAGTTCCAATGGAATATTGTCTACTCCGGGGGCCTTGTTTCGACTCAGGTCTTTCAGTGCTCTGTCAAACTCTTCACGCAGTATCGTATCTCCCATTTCATCTTCATCTACATCCTCTTCCATTTCCATAATATTGTCCTCAAGTACATCGCCCTTGTATAGACCCTCTATATACTCCTTCCACCTTTCTGCTTTCCCTTCTTTGCTTAGAACTGGGTTTCCATGTGAGCTCTTGATATTCATACAAGTCGTTCTCTTATCTCCAAAGGTCTCTTTAATTTTCCTGTAGGCGGTATCTATCTTACCCCTAGTGAGATAGGCCTCTACATCCTTACATTTGTCCTCTATCCATCCCTGCTTAGCCATTTTGCACTTCCTGTCGATCTCATTTTTGAGACGTTTGTATTCCTTTTTGCCTGTTTCACTTACTGCATTTTTATATTTTCTCCTTTTATCAATTAAATTCAATATTTCTTCTGTTACCCAAGGATTTCTACTAGCCCTAGTCTTTTTACCTACTTGATCCTCTGCTGCCTTCACTACTTCATCCCTCAAAGCTACCCATTCTTCTTCTACTGTATTTATTTCCCCCATTCCTGTCAATTGCTCCCTTATGCTCTCCCTGAATCTCTGTACAACCTCTGGTTCTTTCAGTTTATCCAGGTCCCATCTCCTTAAATTCCCACCTTTTTGCAGTTTCTTCATTTTTAATCTACAGGTCATAACCAATAGATTGTGGTCAGAATCCACATCTGCCCCTGGAAATGTCTTACAATTTAGAACCTGGTTCCTAAATCTCTGTCTTACCATTATATAATCTATCTGATACCTTTTAGTATCGCCAGGGTTCTTCCATGTATACAACCTTCTTTCATGATTCTTAAACCAAGTGTTAGTTATGATTATGTTGTGCTCTGTGCAAAATTCGACGAGGCGGCTTCCTCTTTCATTTCTGTCCCCCAATCCATATTCACCTACTATGTTTCCTTCTCTCCCTTTTCCTACACTCGAATTCCAGTCACCCATGACTATTAAATTTTCGTCTCCCTTCACAATCTGAATAATTTCTTTTATTTCATCATACATTTCTTCAATTTCTTCGTCATCTGCAGAGCTAGTTGGCATATAAACTTGTACTACTGTAGTAGGCGTGGGCTTCGTATCTATCTTGGCCACAATAATGCGTTCACTATGTTGTTTGTAGTAGCTTACCCGCATTCCTATTTTCCTATTCATTATTAAACCTACTCCTGCATTACCCCTATTTGATTTTGTGTTTATAACCCTGTAGTCACCTGACCAGAAGTCTTATTCCTCCTGCCACCGAACTTCACTAATTCCCACTATATCTAACTTCAACCTATCCATTTCCCTTTTTAAATTTTCTAACCTACCTGCCCGATTAAGGGATCTGACATTCCACGCTCCGATCCGTAGAACGCCAGTTTTCTTTCTCCTGATAACGACATCCTCTTGAGTAGTCCCCGCCCGGAGATCCGAATGGGGGACTATTTTACCTCCGGAATATTTTACCCAAGAGGACGCCATCATCATGTAATCATACAGTAAAGCTGCATGCCCTCGGGAAAAATTACGGCTGTAGTTTCCCCTTGCTTTCAGCCGTTCGCAGTACCAGCACAGCAAGGCCGTTTTGGTTATTGTTACAAGGCCAGATCAGTCAATCATCCAGACTGTTGCCCATGCAACTACTGAAAAGGCTGCTGCCCCTCTTCAGGAACCACACGTTTGTCTGGCCTCTCAACAGATACCCCTCCGTTGTGGTTGCATCTACGGTACGGCTATCTGTATCGCTGAGGCACGCAAGCCTCCCCACCAACGGCAAGGTCCATGGTTCATGGGGGGGATGCTGTCCTTTACCGTCTAGTAAAACCATCAGAAGATCGACACCAATTGTAAAATGGCTTGTACACTCGCGAAACGTGGCAACTGAGTTTAAAAAAGGAAAAGTGTACAAAATGAAATCCGTTAAATTTCGGTTACGCGAAAGTCAGACAGATTTAAAGGCTGTCAGTTCGACTACATACCTACGAAGTACAGTTACGAAAAACTTAAATTGGTATGATCACATTGATAATGCTGTGGGAAGTCAAACCAAAGACTACGTTTTATTGGCAGACCGCCTACAAGGTGCAATAGGTTTGCTAAAAGGATTGCCTACACTACGCTGGTTCGTCTTCTGCTAGAGCGTTGCTGTGCTGTATCCAATCCTTACCACATAAGGTTCAAAGAGGACATCGAAAAAGTTCATAGAAGGTGTAACGTCGCAAATTAACACGAGTTGTCATCTTGCATTAAAAGCGTAGCTTGCCTTGGAGTCGGGAGGAGAGCAGATTTTGGTTCTCATGCTCGCACAGCTGATGCTGGCTACTGGGCCAGGCGAACCGAGTACATGTTTTACGCTGCGTGCAATACGCTACACATACTATCTACGAATCTGAAGAAGTACTATTAAATACTAATCGATCTTTTTCATACTTTGGGTACCAAATTCTATGCATAACACAACACACTGTTAAAATTTCAAACCAATAACTTGAAGCTGGCCGGAGTGGCCGAGCGGTTCTAGGCGCTACAGTCTGGAGCCGCGTGACCGCTACGGTCGTAGGTTCGAATCCTGCCTCGGGCATGGATGTGTGTGATGTCCTTAGGTTAGTTAGGTTTACGTAGTTCTAAGTTCTAGGGGACTGATGACCTCAACAGTTAACTCCCATAGTGCTCAGAGCCATTTGAACCATTTTTGAATAACTTCAAATACTTTCGGAGATATAGATTTTTACATAAAGCACAGAATAGCCGTGCTGGCATATTGAAATAGAGTTAGTGACTGTAATGTATTCAGCTACAGTATAAACCGAAACTACAACCAAGAGGGTTCAATAATCTACTCCTTTGGAATTTTCTTTAGTTTCATTACCACAGATTTCTGACATATTAAAAAAGTACTTTGGAAAATTATTATTTCCTCATGTTTTGGTTGTGTGAGTATTTTGAAGAGACTGAGAGAGTGAATGGAGGACATACGTAAAGTGAGAATGTGATATTTTATTAAAACGATGTAAATGTAAGTATGTAAGTATGAGTGAGAAAGTTGTTGTGCAATAGGGGAATTTGTGACGTATGTCCGAGCGAGCTTGCTTTAGTAAAAGGCAGCCAGAAAGGGCGTGGAGTATTTAATTTATTAGTAATTTATTTTGTGGAGAGGAATCGTATTTTGCTTTCAGAAACTTTTTTTTAGTTTCGGAATTACGGTTCTTGTATCGCTGACAAAAAGCGACTACAGTGTTGAGTATTTTGTGAAACTATGAACTTTGTGATTTATTTTAGGAGATGTTCGCGTATGAACATTTCAAGTCGTACGTAAACTCCGCGTGGCGTATTTCGTGCAGATTTTCAGAAATCAAGAAATACTGCATGTATCTGACTGCCTTCATCTATGGCTTTCATTGTAACGCGACAAAAGCCCGAGATGGGTTTTCCATGACACGACGTTTCTGGAATCCATGCTGGTTGGCATGGAGGATTTAATATTGTTCAAGATGCCTCAGTTCGCTTGAGTTCACAATATGTTCGAACATTCTACAACATGTGGACGTCAAGGATTTTTGACGATAGTTTTGTGGATCACTTCTGCTATCCTTGCCGTAGGTTGGTGTGACCGGTGCTTTGTTCTAATCAGTGGGCTCTGTTTTTTGTTCGAGGGTACTACGGTACATGGATTCCATCAGAACCTGGATATTTGTTCAATTTTTGCTATTTGTCAACGTCACTGATAATATAATCTGTATCACTCATTTTGCAGTGGTGCGAGAATTACACTGGGGAACCAGTCCTGGGCATTCCTTTGTAAAGGAATACTTAACCTGGAGCTCAGAGTTTCTGCTTTCGCTTTGTTACTCTCATTTGAGTCCCTATCCCATCCTTGAGTGTCTGGATACCAACTTTGGTGCTACTAACAGTCTTTACCTATGAGAAGAATTTCTTTGGGTTTTGTTAGAGGTCTTTCGCTAACACTGTTATTCTATATTTCTTCGAAGACTTCACGTAGTACCGTCGTGACAGTCAAACATTGTTAATTCAGCATTTTATTAGTTAAGAATTCCATTAAGAGGCAAAATACACAAGCATGGTTCGGAAGAGAGTTTAGCAAGGTACATTAGTCCTAGATGAGAAAAATATTTCAACGAATTTTATCCTGATACCTGCTTTATCAATAACAAGGTTTGTGCCGTTGTCTGAGTCTGACTTATTTTGACCGAAACTCTTCTTTTAATATCTGGCTGTTCTGACGCTAATGATTTATTGCCAATAAAGTATGTGAGCAATAAATTTTCAACTTGTTTATGCACATTACTTTACATTTGCTTCTACTGACTGGCAGCTGACAAGTTTGAATTAAAAGGGAGAAAGGCTAGAGTCTGAAATTTCGACAACATTGAGATGGTTAAGAACGTATCTCAATTGGAATTTCGTTTGAAAAAACTTAAGGAAACCTAAACTCAAATGGCGAGGCAGAGTACACCAGTGGCAAAACGGTAATGAATACCTTCATTGCGCGATAACAATGGTGTTGTTATTGGTGACAGCGCCTAAACACGGTTTTCCAAAATTCCTTCACTAAAGAAGACGAAGGAAATATTCCAGAACACGAATCAATAACAACAACCAACATGAGTAACTTACAGGGTGACAATTATTGAACTACATGAAAAAAAACGTTAATTAGTTACACACTGCTGTCTGCACTCTCTTTATTCAGCATGTAAACGTATGTAAAGGTATTCGCATTTAGGTTCTCACGTGTTCAATACGCCTGCCATCATTGGCGTTGATGAGGCGCTGACGAATAGCGAAAATCTACATGACCCGCTTAAACATCTGAATATCGATGCTTCGATAGCCTCCTGAATGGCTGTTTCCAGCTCAGCAATGATTTTAGGGTTGTTGATGTACACCTTGTCTTTAATATTGTACCGCAAAAAGCAGTTGCATGTGTTCAGCTCCGGAGAACATGTTGGCCAATCGAGGCCCATGCCTGTGGTCTCTGCGTACCCCAGAGCCAGATGCGGTCCTTACAGTGCTCCTCCAGCACATCAAACATCCTTCTTCTTCGATGGGGTCGAGCTCCGTCTTGCGTGAACCACATTTTGTCGAAATCAGGATCAATTTGGATAACGGGGATGAAATCATTTCTCAAAACCTTCACATACCATTCGGTAGTCAACGTGCCATCAAGGAATATAGTACTAATTATTCCGTGAATGGACACTAAACACCACACAGTCACTGGTTCAGAGTGAGGAGACTTCTAGAACGTGAAATGCCGATTCTCAGTCCCCCAAATGCGCCAGTTTTGCTTACTGACGAACCCATCCAAATGAAAGTGGGCTACGTCACTACACCAAACCATGCATGCGCCTAATAATTCCCATCATGCAACGTGGCCAGACGTGCAGTTTGAACGTCCTAACGCAAACCGTTCAGAAGTTATGACGATTTTATTTCATATGGTTCAATAATTGTCACCCTGTAGAAGCAGATATCCTCGGCGTGGCGAAAAAACTTAAAACACCTAGGAAAGATAAGACTTCCGGTCCAGTTTGTATACCAGTCAGGTTCCTTTCAGAATAAGCTGATACAATAGCTCTATACTTAGCAATCATATACAATCACTCGCTCTTAGAAAGATTCGTACCCAGAGACTGGAAAGTTGTCGAAGTCACACCAATAGCCAAGAAAGGAAGTAGGAGTAATCCCTGAATTACATACCCATATCAGTAACATCGATTTACAGCAGGGTTTTATAATACGAGAACTATTCAGAAAGTACATCTACATCTACATTTCATCTACATTTATACTCCGCAAGCCACCCAACGGTGTGTGGCGGATGGCACCTTACGTGCCACTGTCATTACCCCCCTTTCCTGTTCCAGTCGCGTATGGTTCGCGGGAAGAACGACTGTCTGAAAGCCTCCGTGCGCGCTCTAATCTCTCTAATTTTACATTCGTGATCTCCTCGGGAGGTATAAGTAGGGGGAAGCAATATATTCGATACCTCATCCAGAAACGCACCCTCTCGAAACCTGGACAGTAAGCTACACCGCGATGCAGAGCGCCTCTCTTGCAGAGTCTGCCACTTGAGTTTATTAAACATCTCCGTAACGCTATCACGGTTACCAAATAACCCTGTGACGAAACGCGCCGCTCTTCTTTGGATCTTCTCTATCTCCTCCGTCAGACCGATCTGGTACGGATCCCACACTGATGAGCAATACTCAAGTATAGGTCGAACGAGTGTTTTGTAAGCCACTTCCTTTGTTGATGGACTACATTTTCTAAGCACTCTCCCAATGAATCTCAACCTGGTACCCGCCTTACCAACAATTAATTTTATATGATCATTCCACTTCAAATCGTTCCGCACGCATACTCCCAGATATTTTACAGAAGTAACTGCTACCAGTGTTTGTTCCGCTATCATATAATCATACAATAAAGGATCCTTCTTTCTATGTATTCGCAATACATTACATTTGTCTATGTTAAGGGTCAGTTGTCACTCCCTGCACCAAGTGCCTATCCGCTGCAGATCTTCCTGCATTTTGCTACAATTTTCTAATGCTGCAACTTCTCTGTATACTACAGCATCATCCGCGAAAAGCCGCATGGAACTTCCGACACTATCTACTAGGTCATTTATATATATTGTGAAAATCAATGGTCCATAACACTCCCCTGTGGCAAGCCAGAGGTTACTTTAACGTCTGCAGACGTCTCTCCATTGATAACAACATGCTGTGTTCTGTTTGCTAAAAACTCTTCAATCCAGCCACACAGCTGGTCTGATATTCCGTAGGCTCTTACTTTGTATATCAGGCGACAGTGCGGAACTGTATCGAACGCCTTCCGGAAGTCAAGAAAAATAGCATCTACCTGGGAGCCTGTATCTAATATTTTCTGGGTCTCATGAACAAATAAAGCGAGTTGGGTCTCACACGATCGCTGTTTCCGGAATCCATGTTGATTCCTACATAGTAGATTCTGGGTTTCCAAAAACGACATGATACTCGAGCAAAAAACATGTTCTAAAATTCTACAACAGATCGACGTCAGAGATATAGGTCTATATTTTTGCGCATCTGCTCGACGACCCTTCTTGAAGACTGGGACTATCTGTGCTCTTTTCCAATCATTTGGAACCCTCCGTTCCTCTAGAGACTTGCGGTACACGGCTGTTAGAAGGGTGGCAAGTTCTTTCGCGTACTCTGTGTAGAATCGAATTGGTATCCCGTCAGGTCCAGTGGAGTTTCCTCTATTGAGTGATTCCAGTTGCTTTCCTATTCCTTGGACACTTATTTCGATGTCAGCCATTTTTTCGTCTGTGCGAGGATTTAGAGAAGGAACTGCAGTGCGGTCTTCCTCTGTGAAACAGCTTTGGAAAAAGGTGTTTAGTATTTCAGCTTTACGCGTGTCATCCTCTGTTTCAATGCCATCATCATCCCGTAGTGTCTGGATATGCTGTTTCGAGCCACTTACTGATTTAACGTAAGACCAGAACTTCCTAGGATTTTCTGTCAAGTCGGTGCATAGAATTTTACTTTCGAATTCAATGAACGCTTCACGCATAGCCCTCCTTACGCTAACTTTGACATCGGTTAGCTTCTGTTTATCTGAGAGGCTTTGGCTGCGTTTAAACTTGGAGTGGAGCTCTCTTTGCTTTCGCAGTAGTTTCCTAACTTTGTTGTTGTACCACGGTGGGTTTTTCCCGTCCCTCACAGTTTTACTCGGCACGTACCTGTCTAAAACGCATTTTACGATTGCCTTGAACTTTTTCCATAAACACTCAACATTGTCAGTGTCGGAACAGAAATTTTCGTTTTGATCTGTTAGGTAGTCTGAAATCTGCCTTCTATTACTCTTGCTAAACAGATAAACCTTCCTCCCTTTTTTTATATTCTTATTAACTTCCATAGTCAGGGATGCTGCAGCGGCCTTATGATCACTGATTCCCTGTTCTGTACATACAGAGTCGAAAAGTTCGGGTCTGTTTGTTATCGGTAGGTCCAAGATGTTATCTCCACGAGTCGGTTCTCTGTTTAATTGCTCGAGGTAATTTTCGGATAGTGCACTCAGTATAATGTCACTCGATGCTCTGTCCCTACCACCCGTCCTAAACATCTGACTGTCCCAGTCTATATCTGGTAAATTGAAATCTCCACCTAAGACTATAACATGCTGAGAAAATTTATGTGAAATGTATTCCAAATTTTCTCTCAGTTGTTCTGCCACTAATGCTGCTGAGTCGGGAGGTCGGTAAAAGGAGCCAATTATTAACCTAGTTCGGTTGTTTAGTGTAACCTCCACCCATAATAATTCACAGGAACTATCCACTTCTACTTCACTACAGGATAAACTACTACTAACAGCGACGAACACTCCACCACCAGTTGCATGCATTCTATCCTTTCTAAACACCGTCTGTACCTTTGTAAAAATTTCGGCAGAATTTATCTCTGGCTTAAGCCAGCTTTCTGTACCTATAACGATTTCAGCTTCGGTGCTTTCTATCAGCGCTTGAAGTTCTGGTACTTTACCAACGCAGCTTCGACAGTTGACAATTACAATACCGATTGCTGCTTGGTCCCCGCATGTCCTGACTTTGCCCCGCACCCGTTGAGGCTGTTGCCCTTTCTGTAATTGCCCAAGGCCATCCAACCTAAAAAACCGCTCAGCCCACGCCACACAACCCCTGCTACCCGTGTAGCCGCTTGTTGCGTGTAGTGGACTCCTGACCTATCCAGCGGAACCCGAAACCCCACCACCCTATGGCGCAAGTCGAGGAATCTGCAGCCTACACGGTCGCAGAACCGTCTCAGCCTCTGATTCAGACCCTCCACTCAGCTCTGTACCAAAGGTCAGCAGTCAGTCCTGTCGACGATGCTGCAGATGGTGAGCTCTGCTTTCATCCCGCTAGCGAGACTGGCAGTCTTCACCAAATCAGATAGCCGCCGGAAGCCAGAGAGGATTTCCTCCGATCCATAGCGACACACATCATTGGTGCCGACATGAGCGACCACCTGCAGATGGGTTCACCCTGTACCCTTCATGGCATCCGGAAGGACCCTTTCCACATCTGGAATGACTCCCCCCGGTATGCACACGGAGTGCACAGTGGTTTTCTTCCCCTCTCTTGCTGCCATTTCCCTAAGGGGCCCCATTACGTGCCTGACGTTAGAGCTCCCAACTACCAGTAAGCCCACCCTCTGCGACTGCCCGGATCTTGCAGACTGAGGGGCAATCTCTGGAACAGGACAAGCAGCCATGTCAGGTCGAAGATCAGTATCAGCCTGAGACAGAGCCTGAAACCGGTTCGTCAGACAAACTGGAGAGGCTTTCCGTTCAGCCCTCCGGAATGTCTTTCGCCCCCTGCCACACCTTGAGACGACCTCCCACTCTACCACAGGTGAGGGATCAGCCTCAATGCAGGCAGTATCCCAGGCAACCACAGTTTTAGTCCAATCAGGGGATGCGTGGGACGAGCTGGCCGTCCCCGACAAACCCCCATCCGGACCCCCACAGTGATGCCCATTGGCAACAGCCTCAAGCTGTGTGACCGAAGCCAACACTGCCTGAAGCTGGGAGCGAAGGGATGCCAACTCAGCCTGCATCCGAACACAGCAGTTGCAGTCCCTATCCATGCTAAAAACTGTTTTGCAAAGAGCATCTGAACTAATCTACAGAGAGCGCAAACAAATCGACAAAATTTAAACGGTTATTAAAATACAAGATTGCCTAGTAAATGCAGTAATGCTGCTACTTGCACACTGCTGACACTGCTCGGCGGCGGAAGGAGACTAAGCGAAATTACACTATTCAGGTACTAAAACGCGATGCTACACTCTCAAATACTATAATACGCCCGAAATTTATGAATTAAACAATGCAAGTACCAAAAACACGCAAAGAAATTAAGAATTAAACTATGTAACAAATGAGTGAGCTAGGAGTATACGACTTGCTGCTCAGCTGCTTATCCAACGGCGGCAGGGAGCACACTACTGTGACCAACCGACACTGGCCGTTCAAAACAAAAACAGTAGACAAACGACTACGCGAATTTACACTATTCAGGTACTAAAACGCGATGCTACAACTCTCAAATACTATAATACGCCCGAAATTTATGAATTAAACAATGCAAGTACCAAAAACACGCAAAGAAATTAAGAATTGAACTATGTAACAAATGAGTGAGCTAGGAGTATACGACTTGCTGCTCAGCTGCTTATCCAACGGCGGCAGGGAACGTTTCGGCATTAAATAAAAAACCAAATACAAGAAATACATTTTATTATATACATCTGAAAGAGCAACTGACATACTACTTTTCCTCATAGTCACTAAACACATTGAGGCACTTATCATAGCGGTGGACAAGGTTTGAAAGACCTTCGTCGTAAAATCCTGTCGCCTGAGATTTCAGCCAGAGACTCACGCCTGCCTGGAGTTCTGCGTCGTCATCAAGGCGCCGCGTTGCAAGCTAGTTCTTCATCTTGGGAAACAAGTGGAAGTCGCTTGTTGCAAGACCGGGGCTGTAGGGCGGATGAGGGAAAATTTCCCATATGAATGAATTAAGGAGTTCTTTAGCGCGGTTTGCCGTGTGAGGTCGGGCACTGTCGTGCAAAAACCAAATTTTGGACGTCAGCTTTCCTCGGCGTTTGGTTTGAACTGCTCTTCTAAGGCTGTGGAAAGTTTGACAGTACCGGGCAGAATTTATGGTTGCTCCTCGTTCGAGAAAATCAATAAGAAGCACACCTTGCCTATCCCAGAACAATGTCGCCATCAACTTCCTTGCTCACAAGGTTTGCAAAAATATTCTTGGTTTTTGGGGGGACCTTGTGTGCCCCCACTCCATGGACTGTAATTTTGTCTCGCAATTGACGTGTTTCACTCAAGTCTCGTCACCAGTTACGATTCGATCGAATAATGAATCACCATGTTTGTGGTAGGCCTCCAGAAACGTCAACATTGCCCCAATTCGCTGTTCTTTATGGTGCTCTGTAAGCATTTTGGGCACCCATCATGCACAAAATTTGTGGTAGCCTAGCTTTTGAGTGACAATTTCAAACAACAAAGTCCATAAAATTTGTGGAAAAGAAAGAGAAAGCTCCGTTACTGTGAAGCGACGGTTTTCACGAATCGCTTCATCAACTTTAGCAACAAGATCATCGGCCACAATGCTCGGGCGTCCACACTTATCTTCACCATGAATGTTGGTTCGGCCATGTTTAAACCGAATGCACCATTTCCAGATGGAACATTCATTAATTACGTTGTTTCCGTACACTTCGCACAGTTCACGATAAATTTCTGTAGGTTTTAGGTTTTTTGCCATCAAAAACCGCATCACAGACCGCACCTCACAACTGGCGGGATTTTCAATTGCAGCAGACTTTTCAAATTCGAATATCGAAACAACCAGACGCGCAGAGACATTCCCACTGTCACGGATAGATGCCGACTGAGCTGCCGAGCACGCACATACCAAAATATATGCGATCGGCGCGCGCCTAGCGGCGCCAGACGGAAACGTTCCCTACTTTCTGAAGAGCACTCGTATATAATGTGCTCAAACATCGTGAATCACCTGGAAGAAAACGATTTATTGACAAACAGGCAGCAGGGATTCAGAAAATATCATTCTTGTGAACAATGAGTGCTATCGACATGGGACGTCAAATTGTATCCATATTTTTAGGTTTCCAGAAGGCTTTTGACACCGTTCCTCACAAACAATTTCTAATTAAATTACGTGCCTATGGAGTGTCGTGCCAACGGCCTTGCCGCAGTGGTAACACCGGTTCCTGCCAGATCACCGAAGTTAAGCGCTGTCGGGCTGGGCTAGCACTTGGATGGGTGACCATCCAGTCTGCCGAGCGCTGTTGGCAAGTGGGGTGCAATCAGCCCTTGTGAGGTAAACTGAGGGGCTACTTGATTGAGAAGTAGCAGCTCCGGTCTCGTAAACTGACGTACAGCCGGGAGAGCGGTATGCTGACCACATCCCGCTACATATCCGCATCCAGTGACGCCTGTGGGATAAGGACGACATGGCGGCCGATCGGTACCGTTGAGCCTTCATGGCCTGTTCGGGCGGTGTGTCGTCTCAGTTCTGTTACTGGATTTGTGATTTCCTATCAGAAAGGTTACATTTCGTAATAATTGAGAGAAAGGTATCGAGTAAAACAGAAGTAATATCTGGAGTTCCCTAAGGAAGTGTTATATGCCCTCTGCTGATCCTGATTTATCTGAGCGATTTAGGAGACAATGTGAGCATTCCTCTTGGATTGTATATAGTTGATGCTGTCATTTACCGTCATGCAGCGTTGTCAGATGATCGAAAGGAATTGTAAAATAGCTTAGGCAAGATATCTGTATGGTGCAAAAAGTGACGAATGACCTTAAATCATGATAAATATTAATTGATCCACATGAGCACTAAACAGAATCTGCTAAAGTTCTGTTACACAATAAATCAGACAAATTTAAATGCTGCTAACTCAACTAAATACTTATAGATTACAAGGATGAATTACTTAAATTGAAACGATCACATAGATAATGTAGTAGGGAACGCAAACCGAGGACTACGATTTATTGGCAGAATACTTGGAAAATGTAACAGGGTAACAAAGCAAAAGTTGAAATACTTAACTCCATTTTCAAATGTTCCTTTACAAAGGAAACCCCAGGAGGACTGTCCCAATTTAATCCTCGTGCCACTGAAAAGATGAATGAAACAAGCATTAGTGTCAGTGGTGTTGAGAAACAGTTCAAATCATTGAAATTGAACAAAGCTCCAGTTCCCGATGGAATCCCTGTCAGATTCTATACTGAATTTGCGGCTTAGATAGCCCCTCTTCTAACTATAATCTAGCGTAGATCCCCCGAACAAAAAACTGTGCCCAGTACTTGGAAAAAAGCGCAGGTCGCACCAGTCTACAAGAAGGGCAGTAGAAGTGATCCACAAAGCTACCTTCCTGTGTCCTTCATATCAATTTTTTGTAGAATCTTAGAACATATTCTGAGCTCAAGCCTAATGGAAGACCTACTCAATGCCAACTAGCATGGATTTCGAAAACATTGATCATGTGAAACATAACTCGCACTTTTCTCACATGACATACTGAAAATCTTGGATCACGGCAGTCAGGTAGACGAAGTGTTTCTTGACTTACGAAAGTCAAAAGTACGATCATATGGGTATCGACTGAAATTTGTAACTGGATTGAGGACTTTCTGGTAGGGGAGGACACAGCATGTTATCTTGGATGGAGAGCCATCGTCAGGTGCGCCCCAGGGAAGTGTGTTGCCACTCTCGCCGTTCGTGTTGTATATTAATGACCTTGCAACAATATTGGTACTAACATCAGGCTTTTTGTTGATGATGAAGTTATCTATAGTGAAGTACTGTCTGAGAGAAGCTGCATAAGTATTCAGTCAGATATTGATAAGATTTCAACGTGGCGCAGAGATTGGCAACGTGCTCTAAATGTTCAGAAATGTAAAACTGCGCACTTCACAAAACGTAAAAACCTAGTACCCTATGACTACAATATCAATGAGTCACTGCTGGAATCGGCCAACTCATACAAATACCTGGGTGTAACTCTTTGTAGGGATATGAAATGGAAAGATCACATAGGTTCAGTCGTGGGTAAAGCAGGTGGAAGACTTCGATTTATTGGAAGAATACTGGGGGGGAAGTGCGATCAGTCTACAAAAGAGATTTCTTACAAATCACTAGTGCGACCCATCCTAGAATGTTGATCATGTGTTTGGGACTAACAGGGGATATTGAATTTATACAGAGAGGGCAGTACGAATGGTCACAGGTTTGTTTAATCCGTGGGGGAGTCTCACAGAGATACTGAAGGAACTAAACTGGCAGGCTCTTGAAGACAGACGTAAACTATGTCGAGAAAGTCTGTTAACAAAGTTTGAAGAATCGGCTTTAAATGATTACTCTAGGGATACACTTCAAACCCCTACGCATCGCTCACATAGGAATCGTGAGGATAAGATTAGGACAATTACTGCACGCGCAGAGGCATTCAAACAATCATTCTTCCCGCGCTCCGTACTGAATGGAAGAGGAAGAAATCCTAATAACTGGTACAATAGGACGTACCCTCTGCCATGCACCACACGTTGGGTTGCAGAGTATAGATGTAAATACAGATGAAGATTTAGGTTACTAAAGAGAGTGTTTACAAAACGCTTGTCCGCCCACTTTTGGGGCATTGTGGTGTGGCGGTTATATTCGCGTCAGATAGGGTTGACGGAGGACATCGAAAATGTTCAAAGAAGGGCAGCTCGTTTTGTAATATCGCAAAATAAGGGAGAGAGCGCCACGGATGTGCCACAAGAACTGGGGTGGTAGTAATTAAAACAACGGCGCTTTTCGCTGCGGTGGAACCTTCTCACGAAATTTCAGTCGCCAATTTTCTCCTCAGAGTGTGAAAATATTTTTTTGGCGTCCTCCTACATGGGAAGAAATGATCATCATAATAAAATAAATCAAAGCTCGCACGGAAAGACTAAGTGTTCATTTTTCCCGCACAATGTTCGAGAGTGGATCGGTAGGGGTTGAAGGTGGTTCGATGAACCCTCTGCCAGGCACTTAACTGTGAACTGAATCATGTAGATGTAGATATAAATGAGTCGCATTTCTTCCCAATATGAGTTCATTGCAACTTCCCCGTGACCCCTTTTGAAATTCTGAACGTGCATTCGTATTCTCGACTATTCAAATAATGGAGGTTCCATCATTCTATTCGTTATTCTTGGTTTGTCGAAAACGCGATTTAGCGGATAAAGACTGGACGGTCGTTTGCGAGGAAAAGTGTCTGTATGGTAGATCTGAAATAACCTGTACAGCAACTACAGTATGTTATGTTATTAATATACTTTGCTTGTGTCTGAATTGTGTTACAGGCAGTGAACTCACTCACATACATGAAGATTTTTTAACATTTAGACATATTTGCCGATAACATGTTTGTATTTGATTGGTTATGCTTTTCCGGCAATACTCTTTGAATCGTAAATCACTGCATATTTTTGTTTACTTTATCTCTGGACTGTATTTTTTCCCATCGTCCAAACAGTAACTGCCGTCAGTGCGTTAAATACGGAATAACGTGTAAGTAATTTTATTACTGAAAGGTGCTGTTTCAGTATCACACTAGTGTTTTCATAGGGCAGTGGTACGTAAAGCATAGGAATGGCTGCATCCAGCGAAACTTCACATGTCCGTGTCATCAGTTTTGTACAAATCCATGTATATCTTTGCTGACGACGAGGTTGTTAAATCCTCGCAATATAAAAAAAATCTGTGACTGACGCCGAGAACTTTTTTTGGTCCCCAGTACGAAACAGGTAAGTCAAGTCACATGATGATTACTCTTTATTAGAATTTCTTCGTTAAAATCCTGTGCCGAAAGTATTGCCTTTATCTACGGCTGTGACATAGATTTTCGTTGTCTGTTGAGAGGTAATTTCATTTGTATAGCATTTCTGTCTTTTCTGTGATTCCTATGGCACACCTGAAACACCAATACGCAAAAATTCTTTTACACATATTTCGGTTGTGATTAAGAAATCATTGTTACTGTTTAGTTTACGTTTACTCCTTTTCCGGTACAAACATCTAACCCTCAGTGCACACTTCGCAACAGTTGCTTCTTTGGGCACTTATGCAGTTTAGCAGGTACGGAAAAAATTTTTCATTCCAAATGTATCTGGCTTGGAGAGCTTTGTGGGTGAATATGTAAAGTTTGTTGGTGATTGTACTTTGTATTTTCATAAATAAAGTGATCTGTAGCGTAGCCCACTTGAGGTTAGGTTGGGAGTTTTTTTTTTGGAATGCGGCCGCGGCAGCGGCCGCCTATGATTTGAAAATACTGATTAGTTAGTGTATTACGCAATGTTGCGTCATCGGCAGCGCCGCGCTTATCGGGCAGAACATATCGCCGACGGTCAAGGGAAAATGAAAATGGATGTTATATTCGAAATCAGCGCATCAGAATTCACTATATCGACAAAATATTGAAAAATAAAAAAATTTTAAAAAAATTTAAAACAATTTTTTTTGATGTAAATAATTGACTGGGGCGAAAATAAATATCGTATTCGTAATCAGCGTATCAAATTTGGCTATAATCGATCAAATTTTGAAAAAAATGAAAAATTTTTTCCGTACCTGCTAAACTGCATAAGTGCCGCTTCTTTGTTTCATAAATCAAGTGGAGGTATAATATCACATACATGATTGTATACCTCGATAGTAAATCAGCTTCTGTCAACATTGGCAAAAAGTTTCCGTTGTGCGCTACAAAGTACTTCTATACCTATATTCCGTGCTTCACACTGGTGTTAAAGTATTGGTTTTATCTTGATAATCAATAGATCATTGTTTGGATACATTCTGGTGTCAGATTCCACTCGTCCGCTTTGAGCAATGACGTCATACCTAAGGCAAAGACTCTACGGATAATCAATCTATGAAAACAACATGTCATATTCGTAAACAAACAAATGTAGCATACGTAAAATTACAATCACATTCACGCAGCTATTTACTTAGAAATGAATTACATCGAAACGAACGGAAGATAACGAAAACAATTAAGTACAAGAATTAAAAACAAATTTTCATTTCTAGTAAAAAGTATTCTCGTAGAATGAGATTTTCACTCTGCAGCGGAGTGTGCACTGATTTTTTTTTTTTTTGTAACCGTATGTATTTATTTTAATATATTAACAACGATACATTTAAAAAAAGACATTTTATTCTGTTAACTTATTATATTCCTAGTGTTGATTAATATTACTGTCAATTTTATAGGTTTTCGTTTTTATGTTTTTTCCTTTTTCGTTTTTCTCTTATTGTTGTTCCTTGAACCCTTTTAGATGGCCATTTGTCATCTTTTTTTGGGTATACATTGCAGGACAGGCATAATAATTTATATGTAGCATCGACACATTGATTTTGAGTTCATGTTTCTGTATGTCGTGCGCTTGTGATGCCACAGGCACATTGTGCATTCTGGTTTGATCTCTTCCTCTAGTTTTCACTGTTAGGTGGGACAGTATAAGGTAAACATCAGCATGATAGATGGAGCAGAAGTGGAAGAAACTTTTTTTACATATACTACAGATTATACATAAATTGAAGAAGAGAGAAAATTTTGTCATATTATATACGAGACGCAGAAAGGAGCGTGTGAGTAAACAATATAATTTTATAGGGCACATAGTAAAGGAAATCATTTAAAAAATTATGAGTAGTTGGCACTTTCCACTAAGTAATGCTTGTCTCCTAGACAATATAGTACAAATAATGAAAAAAAATTCAAAAAACTGGTAGTACTACTGGGCATACTTTTGACACTGTTTTGGCTGCGAGTATGACAGATGTTTGGTGAGAAGCACTTTGTATCACTGATTTCACTAAGAAGAAACACTTTATACTACTATACTTCACTATTTGAGGCGAGAGGAGAAAACACTTTATCTTTTGTGTTGCACTTGTTCACTATCACTGCACACGTTCTTCTTGTGGTGAGTGTGTTGAGGTGGCTGGTGGCGGTGCTCAGGGTCACAGGCTGGGAAGGACTGGCGGTCGCTGTCTGCAGTGGAATCTGCAGGAAGTTTCTGAAGTTCTCGCGGTAGCGCCTGTGCTGCTGGGCCGTCTTGTTCTCCTCCCAGAGGTCCATCAGGAAGGCCAGCTGGTCGGTCTGCCTCCGCGCTACGATGGCGTGTGCCGTCATGGCGAGGATCCAGAGAGTCGCCAGTCGCTTGGGCCGTGGAAATGGGTTGCAGTCTGGGGCGGTGATTGCTTCCACTGTGATGCTTCCCGGCGCCGTTCTGTTGATGTGGGCCACCATCTGCTGGCACGCTTTCCATATGTTGATGGCTTTACCGCATGTGAATCGGTGCTCGAGGGCGTCGGTCATGGCACATACGCCGCACTTGTCACTTGCGACGGGTAGATTAAAACTGTGTACCAGACCGAGACTCGAAATCGGGACCTTTGCCTTTCGCGGGCCAGTGCTCTACCATCTGAGCTACCCAAGCACGACTCAGGCCCTTTTCTCACAGCTTTACTTCTGCCAATACCTCGTCTCCTACCTTCCAAACTTTACAGAAGCTCTCCTGCGAACCTTGCAGAAGTAACACTCCTGAAAGAAAGGATATTGCGGAGACATGCCTTAGCCATAGCCTGGGGGGTGTTTCCAGAATGAGATTTTCACTCTGCAGCGGAGTGTGCGCTGATATGAAACTTCCTGGCGGATTAAAACTGTGTGCCGGACCGAGACTCGAACTCGGGACCTTTGCCTTTCGCGGGCAAGTGCTCTACCATCTGAGCTACCCCAGCGCATCGAAGATACTTTTCATGGGGACAGTACCGTAATTTTCGGTGTATACCATTTTCCTAAATGTACCCAACAGCCTTTCAAGAGAATAGGAGCCTCTTTTTCCATCGTTTCGCATTCACGTTCTCCTGTTCTCGCCATAACACTCCTGTGCTGACTGAATTCGTAAATATTATTCCACAAATCCCATCGCGTAACTTCAGGATATGGAACTTGTCAGAAAATAAACTAGCGCAGAGACGTACATATTAGAAAACAATTTGACAGGTTGCATTCGCAGTTAACTGTTAATTTGCTGTACTCCGTTTATGCTCAAGAGACTGTAATTAGAAATATCACAGTCAGCAGAAATGCCGCTGCAACGAGAAAGCTTGCTGATTTGCGCTTTATAATAATAATCATATCTAAACTGACGAAAATGACGCGTGTGACACCAACAACACCTTGTTCGAATGATACCAAACTGATCTACATTTACATGATTTATCGGCAGTTCACAATTAAGCGCCTAGCAGAGAGTTCATCGAACCACCTTCAACCTATTCACTTTCGAACGGCGCGTGTGTAATACGAACACTTAAATCTTTCCGTGCAAGCTCTGATTTCTCTCATTTTATTGTGATGATCGTTTCTTCTTATGTAGGTGAACGTCAGCAGAATATTTCCACACTCTGAGGGGAAAGTTGGTGATTGAAATTTCATGAGAAGATCCTGCAGCAGCGAAAAGCGCCTTTGTTTTAATGTTTCGTGTATCATATCCGTGGCACCCTCTGCCCTTTTCCGTGGTAACACAGAACAATCTGCCCTTCTTTGAATTTTTTAGATGTCCTATCAGATACGTATCCCACACCGCACAATACTGCAGAAGGGGGCGAACACACGTAGTGTAAGCATTGTCTTCAGTAAACCTGCTAAATTTTCTAAGTGTTTTGCGAATAAATCGCAGCCTTTAGTTTGCTTTCCCCACAAATTATCCACGCGATCTTTCCAATTTAAATTAATCGTAATTGTAATCCATAAGTATTTAACTGAGTTTGCAGCTGTCAAATTTGTCTGATTTATCGTGAAACAGAAATTTAGCAGATTCTTTTTAGTGCTCATGTGGATGACTTCACACTTTCCATGGAGACAAACCTTACGGATGTCTCGTCTACATCATTTTGCAATTCGTTTCTGTCATCTGATGACATTACATGGCGGTAACTGACAGCATCATCTGCAAACAATCTAAGAGGGCATCTCAGATTGGTACTCCAGTATTATCATGTCTCTCGATTAAGTTGGTAAAAATTGTATAATTGTGCAAGATTATTTTCAGAAGTTTCAGTATTCTTACAACTGAAGAATGGCGTGAGTAGTCACGACTACTGCGTGTTTGGAACGTTACTGTAGCCTTTCAGGTAAAGATTGCAAAACAGTATACCCAAAGGAAGTGCAAGTGCAACTCATCGCCATCTTCCCGAATTTGAGCAAGGTCGAATAATTGGCACTAGAGGCATGGTAGCAACATACCGGCCGAGTGTGTGTAGCGTGACACATGTTACCAGTGCGTGTGATAGAGTTAACAGATAAGGAATGGGACGGAACTGAGCGTCGTTTGTGTAAAACATTTTTGAATTTATTGGGCTACAAAGTTATTATTATTATTATTATTATTATTATTACAAATGCAAATTGATCACAGGATAATTACTGTAAATTAAAGTGATTTTAACAAGGGAATCACTATTTCATTAGAAAGAACATAAACAAAATCATTAAAACTTACAAAAGGGTAGCAGAACTTGGGTGCTCTTTCAAGACCCTTAAATTTCATACAAACGTCCTAGAAACAGCTTTAAGAGTCTTCAGTAAAGAAAATAAATGAATAAATACACACATACACAATAGTAAACTTAAAAAATAGTAAAAGATAAAAATACCAGACGTGTTGTTGTTGTGGTCTTCAGTCCTGAGACTGGTTTGATGCAACTCTCCATGCTACTCTATCCTGTGCAAGCTTCTTCATCTCCCAGTACCTACTGCAAATCTACATCCTTCTGAATCAGTTTAGTGTATTCATCTCTTGGTCTCCCTCTACGACTTTTACCCTCCGCACTGCCCTCCAATACTAAATTGGTTATCCCTTGATGCCTCAGAACATGTCCTACCAACCGATCCCTTCTTCTTGTCAAGTTGTGCCACAAACTCCTCTTCTCCCCAATTCTGTTCAGTACCTCCTCATTAGTTATGTGATCTACCCATCTAATCTTCAGCATTCTTCTGTAGCACCACATTTCGAAAGCTTCTATTCTCTTCTGGTCTAAACTATTTATCGTCCACGTTTCACTTCCATATATGGCTACACTCCATACAAATACTTTCAGAAAAGACTTCCTGAGACTTAAATCTAGACTCGATGTTAACAAATTTCCCTTCTTCAGAAACGCTATCCTTGCCATTGCCAGTCTACATTTTATATCCTCTCTATTTCGACCATCATCACTTATTTTGCTCTCCAAATAGCAAAACTCATTTACTACTTTAAACGTCTCATTTCCTAATTTAATACCCTCAGCATCACCCGATTTAATTTGACTACATTCCATTATCCTTGTTTTGCTTTTGTTGATGTTCATCTTATATCCTCCTTCCAAGACATAGTCCATTACGTTCAGCTGCTCTTCCAGGTCCTTTGCTGTCTCTGACAGAATTACAATGTCATCGGCGTACCTCAAAGTTTTTATTTCTTCTCCATGGATTTTAATTCCTATTCCGAATTTTTCTTTTGGTTCCCTTACTGCTTGCTCAATATACAGATTGAATAACATCGGGGATAGGCTACAACCCTGTCTCACTCCATTCCCAACCACTGCTTCCCTTTCATGCCCCTCGACTCTTTATAACTGCCATCTGGTTTCTCTACAAATTGTAAATAGCCTTTCGCTCCCTGTATTTTACCCCTGCCACCTTCAGAATTTGAAAGAGATTATTCCAGTCAACATTGTCAAAAGTTTTCTCTAAGTCTACAAATGCTAGAAACGTAGGTTTGCCTTGCCTTAATCTATTTTCGAAGATAAGTCGTAGCGTCAGCATTTTCACGTGTTCCAACATTTCTACGGAATTCAAACTGATCTTTCCCGAGGTTGGCTTCTGCCAGTTTTTCCATTCGTCTGTAAAGGATTCTTGTTAGTATTTTGCAGCCGTGGCTTATTAAACCGATAGTTCGGTAATTTTCACATCTGTCAACACCTGCTTAATTTGGGATTGGGATTACTATATTCTTCTTGAAGTCTGAGGGTATTTCGCCTGTTCGCCTGTCTCATACATCTTGATCACTAGATGGTAGAGTTTTGTCAGGGCTGGCTCTCCTAAGGCTATCAGTAGTTCTAATGGAATGTTGTCTACTTCCGGGACCTTGGTTCGGCTTAGATCTTTCAATGCTCTGTCAAACTCTTCACACAGTATCATATCTCCCATTTCATCTTCATCTACACCCTCTTCCATTTCCATAAATTGTCCTCAAGAACATCGCCCTTGTATAGACCCTCTATATACTACTTCCACCTTTCTGCTTTCCCTTCCTTGGTTAGAACTGGGTTTTCATCTGAGCTCTTGATATTCATGCAAGTGGTTCTCTTTTCTCCAAAGGTCTCATTAATTTTCTTGTAGGCAGTATCTATCTTACCCCTAGTGATATGCGCCTCTGCATCCTTACATTTGTCCTCTAGCCATCCCTGCTTAGCCATTTTGCACTTCCCGTCGATCTCATTTTTGAGACGTTTGTATTCCTTTTTGCCTACTTCATTTAATGCAGTTTTGTATTTTCTCCTTTCGTCAATGAAATTCAGTATCTCTTCTGTTACCCAAGGAATTCGATTAGCCCTCGTCTTTTTACCTACTTGATCTTCTGCTGCCTTCACTATTTCATCTCTCAAAGCTACCCATTTTTCTTCTACTGTATTTGTTTCCCCCATTCCTGTCAATCTTTCCCTAATGCTCTCCCTGAAACTCTGTACAACCTCTGGTTCTTTCAGTTTATCCAGGTCCCATCTCCTCAACTTCCCACCGTTTTGCAGTTTCTTCAGTTTTAATCTACAGTTCGTAACCAATAGATTGTGGTCAGAGTCCACGTCTGCCCATGGAAATGCCTTACAATTCAAAACCTGGTTCCTAAATCTCTGTCTTACCATTATAAAATCTATCTGAAACCTTTCAGTATCTCCAGGCTCCTTCCATGTATACAACATACCAGGTATAATAGGCAGAATACAGAGAAAAGTGGTGTCCTTACGACCTGGGCACCAATAGCGTAAGTCCGAGCAAGTCTCCCAACCGACATGTCAACGGGCATGCGCAGGGTCCGCTCAGTCCGCGCAGGCACACGCCAAGGCTGGCGTAAGGGACCAGATTTCAACTGACTTCTGTAATACATCAAAACTCTAAGACAAGTGAGAAAACGCGTATTACAACCGCGCCCTTTTTAACGCAACCAAAAAAAGGGGTACCCCGAGAGAGGTTGCAAAAGGGAAGCCAAAAGCGAAAACAAATTACATCCAAAAGGGAGGCTGAGCATAGCGTTGCCAGATCGACATGAACATGCCAAAGGCGCACTAAGTAAGCGATACGGTTACGTGTCGAAATAAATAGAAAATGATGCCCCACAACAGGGCAAAAGGGTAAGCTGCCGAATAATATTCCAAAAACTGTGCTACACACTCCACTACCCGGATCTGAGGACAACCACCAACTCACCGAGACTTAATAAGTCCAGGAGCTGCAAAGCTTCATCTTCCGGATAAACCAGCACCAACACAGAGATTTGGAAAACAGAAATTGCCACAGGCTGCATGTCTGGAAAGACGTTATCTTTGGTGTGTCTACATTGTTTCTCCTTAGTCGCCCAGCGGGCTCCAAACGGAATCCTTCCGTATCGTTCGCCTCGTAGCCAAAACTGACCGCCAGCGACCTTCCTCAACGCCAACGACCAAAAATCTCGCTCTACGCACTGCCTCAGCACTGCCTAAGCAGATCAAAGAGAACCTCACATCATCACAGACATACTCCCAAGTATGGTGCGAGTTATCGACATTGCAGCACAGCCTAGTGTAGACAGATGGCTGTAGCGTGACTGCAGAAATACTGTTGACGAAATGGTCTCAGGACTGCATTGGGGCAGTAAATGTTGGCACTGGCACTCCCAGAAGGACGTCATAACGAGGAGATGAACGACTCTTCCACTGACTATGACGAATAGATGGATCACAGAAAGCTTTAACCCGGGCATAGATTACAGTCAGAGTGTCATCACGAACCGTCGGGAAGAGACTACTGGAAGATGGGTCGAAATCTCAAGTTGCCATACACCGTTAACCGCTGACTCCCTGGCACAGACATCAGAGACTTGCAAGTGTAAAGCCAGAGGCAGATAAGACTTTCAGTAGCATTCTGTGATGTTCAGCTATGAGTCTCGCTTCTGTTTGTGTTGGTTAGAGAACCCCAGCGCAGCAGGCCACAGCACTGGAGTCGGCGTGGCTCGGCACCCCTGTCGGTACCTTTCAGAACCTCGCTGACTCTCATCCTGCCCGTCTCGCAGCGGTCCGTGCTGCGAAATGTGGTCATTCAGGCTTCTGACAGGGCAGTGTATATTGACTACATTAGCTGTTTTGTTTGTAACTTCCTGTCCTATTGAACATTTCCTCTCTAGTATAATGTACCTAGTTCTTTTAGTTACAAAGTCTTCGAGCCAATCGCATATCTATGAATATACTCGGAGTGAATGCATCTTCGTAGTTAGCTGACAATGTGATGCAGTGTCCGGCGTCTTTCGGAAATCTGGGAAGACGAAATCTGCCTGTTTAACTGCATGTGGCATCTGCAAGAGATGTGAATAAAGAAATATTTGTTTAACATGAGTGATTTTTCCTGAATCCATGATAAACCTTTGAGAGAAGCTTCTCCTGTAGTATCCTGCAACAGAAAGACGTCAGCAATATTGTTGTGTAATTCTGCGCATCCGTTCTCTTATCCTTTTTGTAAACAGTACTGATTTGTAGTCTTTTTCCAGTCACAGAACACTATCCGCGTGGCGAGATCACTATGTGATCAAAAGTGTCCAGACACCCCCCCCCCAAAAAAAAAAAACATACGTTTTTCATATTAGGCGCATTTTGATGTCACCTACTGACAGATACTCAATATCAGCGACCTCAGTAGTCATTAGATATCGTGAGAGAGCAGAATGGGGCGCTCCGCGGAACTCACGGACTTCGAACGTGGTCAGGTGATTGGGTGTCACTTGTATCCACTGAGACTACTATGACAGTTAGGCGGGAGGTGAGAAAACTCGGATTTCATCATCGAGCGGCTGCTCATAAGCCACACATCATGCCGGTAAATGCCAAACGACGGCTCGCTTGGTGTAAGGAGCGTAAACATTGGACGACTGAAGAGTGGTAAAACGTTGTGTGGAGTGACGAATCACGGTACACAATATGGCGATCCGATGGCAGAGTGTGGGTATGGAGAATTCTCGGTGAACTTTATCGGTCGGCGTGTGTAGTGCCAATAGTAAAACCCAGAGGCGGTGGTGTCATGGTGTGGTCGTGCTTTTCATGGAGGAGGCTTGCACTCCTTGTTGTTTTGCGTGGCACTATCACACCACTGGCCTACATTGATGTCTTAAGCACATTCTTGCTTCCCACTGTTGAAGGCAATTCGGGGAAGGCGATAGCATCTTTCAACACCTGCTCATAATGCGTGGCCTGTGGCGGAGTGGTTACACGACAATAACATCCCTGTAATGGACTAGCCTGCACAGAGTCTGTACCTGGCTCCTATAGAACACCTTTTGAGATGTTTCGGAACGCCGACTTCGTGCCAGGCCTCACCGACCAACATCGATACCTCTCCTCAGTGCAGCACTCCCTGAAGAATGGGCTGCCATTCCCCAAGAAACCTTCCAGCACCTGCTTGAACGTATGCCTGCGAGAATTGAAGCTGTCATCAGGGTGGGCCAACACCGTACTGAATTCCAGCGTTACCGATGGAGGGCGCCACGAACTTGTAAATCATTTCCAGGCAGGTGTCCGGACATACACATAGTGTATGTCGACAAATATGAGCTAGGAAAGGGCCCATTCCGCGGAATTTTAAATGTTAAATCTGATGAGAATTCGGTCAGGGCCTGTTCGCTGTAAATAGTCCTGATTGTTTACATTCAATACCGAGTATGCTCTAAATAGTCAGTCTGTGCAGCGATCAAACACTGCGATAGCAGTATCCTCATGCGTGAATACATTTTCTAATGTGAAATTTAATATTTTGGCTTTCTGTCTGGAGTTTCAATATCAGCTTGACCCACAAGTGATACTGAAGAGGGCTGCAAGCAGCAATAGGATTCCAGGGCACGTATCACTGATGGTCTGCAGCATTCTGGTCGAAATGGTCACTTCTTACGTTGGTCTGTTTACTGCTGGAGCGAACCCTGTGTGGGCCGGCTGGTGTGGCCGTGCCGTTCTAGGCGCTTCAGTCTGGAACCGCGCGACCGCTACTGTCGCAGGTTCGAATCCTGCCTCGGGCATGGATGTGTGTGATGTCCTTAGGTTAGTTAGGTTTAAATAGTTCTAAGTTCTAGGGGACTGATGATCTCAGATGGTAAGTCCCATAGTGCTCAGAGTCTCTTTTTTTTTTTTTTTAATCCTGTGTGGACGAGCATTGCCGTCTTGTGAAGTGAAATTATTAGCTTCTGCAAGGGTACAAATATCGAACATGACGTTCCCGTAGGCCTGAGAAGTAACAGATCGACATGGAAAGACGTATACTATCTGATCAAAAGCATCCGGATTTGCCAGTGTAATGCGGAATTGGCCATCAGATGTCTTGAGAGGCGGACCCGCCAGTATAAAAGGGGACATTTCAACCCATCTGTTGGTGTTCTAACTGTGAAGTGTAAATGCGAAGGTACAACCACAGACAAACTAAAACCAGGTAGATCTTTTGTACTGATGGAGAGGGCCCATCAAGCATTGTGGATGGTGGTTACAAAAAAATTGCGTGAAAACAGCGGAAGGAATCACTCTTGCCTTCCAAAGAGCAACCAGCAGTTCGGTCAGCACAATAATTGTGCTTCGGAGGTTTAAAGGAATAGGGTACAGTGCTCGAGCAGCTCCTCAAATGCCACACATTTCTGTAGTCAATACTAAGCGACGCTTCATGTGGCATAAAGAGCGAAGCCACTGGATGGCTGGAAACAAGTAAACTGTGTCAATCTGATGGAAGAGTCTGGCTTTGGCGAACGTCAGGATAGCGTTATCTGGCACCACATGTACTTCCAACAGCGAAGCGGTGTTGCTGTAAGTGGGTGCTTTTCGTAGTTAGGGCATGGTCCCCTAATTGTGGTTAAGGAAATGTGGAAGGACATACCACGTTTTACAGATTCGTATACAGCATGCAGTGGAGAATCAGTTCAGGAGAGTTGATTATGTTGAGTATGTCAGTACACCCTGTCAGGCACCCTGCGACGGTATGTGGACAGTAACATTTCTGAAGTGGACTGGCGTGCTCAGAATCCCAACATGAACCTAACGGGACACACTTGGGATGAATCAGAACGTCGACTTCGGTCCAGGTGCCCACGTCCAACATCACCATGTTCTCGGGTTTCGGCTCTTGAGGAAGAATGAGCTATAATTCCTCCGTAGACATTCAGACAACTCATTTGAAGTGTTCTTAGCAGAGTTCGTAAAGGCGAAGGGTGGACAAGCTCCATATTAACGTCCACTAACAGGTTTCCGGATCCAATTGATAAGGTAGTGTATAGGGTTATGCGTCCACTAAAAAATACACCAGCCGACATACAGGAAGTGACGCTTACGAAATCGTATCTTACAGGAATTTTAAAAATATGGTAACAGATTCTAGGTTTTCCCCAAATAAAAAGAAGTGCAGCTCCATAAGATTAACCAAGACACATCCGTTAGAGAACGATCCCCCACTTCACTGAGTCCAACGTAAACATTGCCGAGCCGACTGCCAACTGTGCAACGAGCGATTGATTATTGGCACACTCTTGGGTGGTCGGCTACCATATTTAACTTTTTCATAAAGCCTCCTGCGAGCAGTATTCGGTATCAACTTCCTGGTATCTTCAGCAAGGACGCCATTGGTTGGGATGACGACTCGGCCCTATTTCGTCTAATGTATAATATAGAAGCAGTGGCTATTGGTGAGAATATTGGTCCTTGGCGGTCCTTGATATGATTCTCTGCATACCGAACATGTGTTCGGAAATTGTTTTCACAATCTATGAACGACAGAAGTTGAAATTTTTTGGTAGTAGCTTGAGTTTTTCGAGGCTGTAGTTAAACCCATATGATAATTAAAACTGCATGACTACCTTTCGTATATGCCTGTGGCACTCTCTCGTTTGAACGTTTTGTACTCCAATACCTTTTCTCTCATTGGTGCTACATTTTTCATAATACTGGTGAAGAATCACAAGCTGGCAGCTTCCAGTACACCTTAAAATACTATGTATTGGTATTTTGTCGAAGCAGAAAGGTTTATTTTGACTACACATCACATGAAGTCTCTTTGCTGCTTTGCTTTCCAGCGAATGCGCTCGTGTTAGACTGTAGCCAGAAGTGAGTCACTTGTCCTATCTGGAGTTCTGTGCCCTAGGATAAACTGACGTTTACCGGTGCGAGGCACGGCTGTTCGCCTTATCATTGCTGCCGAGCTTAACAAAACAATACTTATTTCACAAAGAAAATATTTTCCCCTCCATCACATCCTTTGATGTTTTTCGCGTTTACTGCTTTTTTTTTCAAGTAGTTTTAGAACTCTCAGGCTTAGTCTAGGCTTAGCGATTGTCAACTCAAGAGCGCTTCATGGCGGCGTTTTGGCCTCCATACGGCGTACGTATTGCACAGTTTGCGCAGCACTCGGGAAGTTTCTGCAACTGTTATATAATGCTCTAATCGCGTTGCTTGTCCTTGTCGCATAATATGAGAATGGAAGTCTAAGAAATTTTAACAGAAGGCTTTTCTGCGAGTATTACTTTGTTACGAAAAGTGATCACTAATTACGACGATACAGAGTGAATATCTGTCAATAGAAACTGTGTACACAGTAGGTCGTACATTACGTGTCAAGGCTGCAGCCTGCCACGTACAACGGCATACTCCTCGGTAAGTGCACTCGCCTCCAATTCGTGATTATCTTTATTCAACTTTTTCATTTCATCGCTTGTCTTAACTCATTGACACACTTATTCAAGAAATAATTATGGGAAAAATGGCTTGTCGCGGCTGGTGTCTACAGTAGCTTTACTCTGGCTACGCCGTGATAAACCTGTCCAAAGAGACACGAATGGAGAAGGGTGTATCCTTTACACACCACTACCTCTAACTTTCATTCATCACCGCTGATTTTTGCGATTCGATAATACTGTCTTGTACAGCTAGGCGATCCGAAACCAGGACTTTTGTAGACTATTATTTATCACTATTTCGCACTCATGAAAACATATATTATCAAACTGACGGAATAGCTAGGATAATGACAAAAATTTTGTCAACCATTTACAGGAATTTTTAACCTATCATCCGATCAACACTAAAATCGTTACGTTGTTACTTACGTTATGGTGAAGTCGTGCTTTTCAAAGATGCAGAAGTGAAAAATGAAATAGTTAACAACCTACCCTAAGATAAGATTTCTTGTGAAACACGAGGACAACAACTCCATAAATGTTTTGAATTTATCCACAACAAAAGGTAGTGGAAAACATACTTTCATAAAAATCACCGAAGAAAAAACTGCAACCAGTCACAGTTTTTGAATGAACGGTTTATCTCACCGTGCCTAGGACCATCGTCACACGGCAGCCACGTTTTCTCGAACAAAATTGACATTTTTGTCCTTTGGAGCTGTACTGTTGTTCTTGATCTTCATTTTGATGTACTTTAGAGTCACTTTTTCTGCTAGAGATTTTTTGTCAAATATAATAGCATTAGCTGAAATATGCGGTTTCTGAAGTAATGCTCAACTTCCTTTATCTGGCGAGGTACTTTATATACGATAGTTTTGACAAGACCGCAGCTGGTTTTCGTAAACATCACTTACATTATCTACCGGAATTATGCGTTCACAGGTGTTGTCTTCCACGATAAATCATGTCATCCGCAGCAGCACAAGTAAGCTTATTTTTGGTCGCTCGTTAAGAGTTTTAAGTATTCCTTTGGACGAGAATGAAGTAGCGTTCGAAACCACTGATGGAAACACCAGTGACAGCGAAAACTTGAATGAGGCGTAGAGGTGCCCTCAGACTAACCATTGAGGCGGATGATCGCAAAGAGCGGGAAATCCGTTTTCGAGTCCGAGTCTGGCTCGAAGTTTCAGCTGTCTCTACATGTTCATTATGCTACGCGTAGAGAATGTCTGAACGTATTACACTGATATCATTTGATGACTTTGCATCTTCACTACTTTGAACCCCCCTGATCCACTCATTTCATTTCAGTCCATTTAATTGATTTAACCTCTAAAAGTAGTTGAAACATACATGCCCAAAAACGGTACATTTTGTCACTCAGCACGTCAGTGAAGCAGTTCACGGGAGTGCTGCAGTCAGAGGTGTTTATGGTTTCTGGATAACTGAAGCAGACCCAATGGTGCGATTCGTACAAGTCCAGCACAAAACACACGGCGTCCACCAGTTGCGACCCAGACATCTCCACATACGTTGTAATACTCATCGACCAGCTGCATCTGCTTCTACAGCGTGCACCCCCGTTTCTGAGGTGATCCAGGGATATTTTCTGCTTGATCGTTGTAGAGGAATTGCAATTCATTTTATTTCTTACCCCCAATTGCACTGTCCGGTCACATTAATGTGACCACATGTCAAAAACCTGACAACCAACTTTTGCAGCTTGTACAGCTGCGAGACGTTTGCGGAAGGTACCGACAGGGCTGTGGAGCCTTTCTGATTCTAGTGCCGCAGCCAGCTGCGCTAGGTTTCTCGGTTGAGGATCCACAGAGAGAACTGCCCAGTCGAGATGGTCCCATAAATTCCCAATTGGGCTTAAATGCACAGAGTTTTGGTGTGAAGGGAGTACGGTAAACTCATCCTGGTGCACTTCGAATCACGCAAGTGCACTGCGAGTTGTGTGACACTTTGCATTGTCCTGCTGGTAGATGACATCGTACTGAGGAAAAGCAAACTGCAGGTGGGGGTGTACGTGGTCACCAAGGACAGATGCATACTTGTGTTATTCCATTGTGCCTTCCAGAATGGCGATAACCCTCGGGGAATGCCATGGAAACATACCCCAGATTGTAACGCTCCCTCCTCCGACCTGGACCCTTCCAGCAGCTGTCGCAGAATGATCGCTTTCAGTCCGCTGGAGCGAAAGAATTGATTCATCTGCGAAGGCCACCTGTCGTCTCTCAGAGAACGTCCAGTTGCGGTACTGCAGAGCAAATTCCATCCTTCGTCGCCGATCGCTGGCAGCCAGCAGCGGTTCACGGACAAGGATCCTCTTGAGGAGGGCCATACACAGCAACGTTATGGGAACGGTCGTTAGGTAGACATTGTTGGTAGCCATTTGTTCATCAGGGCTGCCAGTTGCTCAACATTTACAAGTCTGTTAGCCCGAGAACATCTTCGCAGCCGTCGTTCACTCCTGTAATTTATGGCCCGCGATGCGCCACAGCTGCCTCGACGCCAGTTTTGGATAGCGTCGTCTTCCCAAGCCATGGCGGCACGCGAACAGTTTACAAACTTAGCCGTTTTGGAAATGCTTCCACCCTTTGTCCAAAAGTCACTGATCATGCTCTTTTGGACGTGAGGTAAATCGCTCCGTTTCCACATTACGACAACGACTGCACTGTTTTCCGCGTTCTTCCCATTGAACCCGTTATATACTCACCACTGCCAGTGCTGCCACCTGCAGTCTGTGAATGGTTATTGCACGCTAACGTAGAGCACAGGCGGTGATCATATACTTCTGCCTATTAAAATTGCTACACCAAGAAGAAATGCAGATGATAAACGGTTATTCATTGGACAAATATATTATACTAGAACGGACATATGATTACATTTTCACACAATTTGGGTGCATAGATCCTGAGACATCAGCACACAGAACAACCACCTCTGGCAGTAATAACGGCCTTTATACGCCTGGGCATTGAGTCAAACAGAGCTTGGATGGCGTGTACAGGTACGGCCGCCGATGCAGCTTCAATACGATACCACAGTTCATCAAGAGTAGTGATCGGCGTATTGTGACGAGCCAGTTGCTCGGCCACCATTGACCAGACGTTTTCAATTGGTGAGAGATCTGGAGAATGTGCTGGCCAGGGCAGCAGTCGAATATTTTCTGTATCCAAAAAGGCCCGTACAGGAGCTGCAACATGCGGTCGTGCATTATCTTGTTGAAATATAGGGTTTCGCAGGGATTGAATGAAGGGTAGAGCCACGGGTCGTAACACATCTGAAATGTAACGTCCACTGTTCAAAGTGCCGTCAATGCGAACAAGAGGTGACCGAGACGTGTAACCAATGGCACCCCATACCATCACGCCGGGTGATACGCCAGTATGGCGATGACGAATACACGCTTCCAATGTACGTTCACCGCGATGACACCAAACACGGTGCTATATACAGAACCTGGATTCATCCGAAAAAATAGCGTTTTGCCATTCGTGCACCCAGGTTCGTCGTTGAGTACACCATCGCTGGCGCTCCTGCCTGTGATGCAGCGTCAAGGGTAACCGCAGCCATGGTCTCCGAACTGATAGTCCATGCTGCTGCAAACGTCGTCGAACTGTTCGTGCAGATGATTGTTGTCTTGCAAACGTCCCCATCTGTTGACTCAGGGATCGAGTCGTGGCTGCACGATCCGTTACAGCCATTCGGGTAAGATGATGCCTGTATCTCGACTGCTAGCGATACGAGGCCCTTGGGATCCAGCACGGCGTTCCTTATTACCCTCCTGAACTCACCGATTCCATATTCTGCTAACAGTCATTGAATCTCGACCAACGCGAGCAGCAGTGTCGCGATACGATAAACCGCAATCGCGATAGGCTACAATCCGACCTTTATCAAAGTCGGAATCGTGATGGTACGCATTTCTCCTCCTTACACGAGGCATCACAACAACGTTTCACCAGGCAACGCCGGTCAACTGCTTTTTGTGTATGAGAAATCGGTTGGAAACTTTCCTCACGTCAGCACGTTGTAGGTGTCGCCACCGGCGCCAACCTTGTTTGTATGCTCTGAAAAGCTAATCATTTGCTTATCACAGTATCTTCTTCCTATCGGCTAAATTTCGCATCTCTAGCACATCATCTTCGTGGTGTAGCAATTTTAATGGCCAGTAGTGTATTAATGTGACTGGGCCACGTATCTTTGTATCTGTGGCTCCACTGAAAACATATGCACGGTAGTGCAAATGTCGATGGCACACGTTGTAAGTAGCCTGTTTGTATGTTGGCAGCGCTATAGACTGTGTTAATATCGCTGACAGTGCTCTGTGCCCTTGTCAAGAAATTCTGTGGTTGGACGGACTAGCAGTTAGCGAGTGGATGGGGAAGTGTATGGACATGATATTCTTAGTGGAGACTCCGTGTTGGTAGGACATGCATTGTAAAGTGAAATGAAATGATGAGTTTATAAGAAAATACGCAAGTAAATGTATGAGGATGGATGTATGATTGATAATGTTTGGGCAGAGGAATTATTGATAACTATATAATATTTGTAACACGATGTCACATGTATAAGGTAAAATTTTCTGAATACATTGTTTGCTCTTCATCAAAATGTTTCTGTTTGCTAACCATATGTCTCCTAGTAGTTAGGGTCTACAGAAGTTAGAATCTTTTTATTTAGCTGACCATTGTTGCTACTTGCTGTAATTGCTGTAGTTCGTGTTATGAAGATTTTCTGTGAGGTAAGTGACTTATGAAAAAGAATGAGGATTGTACTGTTGGGATTCGTGACTGAAATGAGTTTAGGCGATTAACAGAGTTGGAGGTAGTTTCATGTTTCTTTAATATTATATTTTTTGGATTTGTATTATTGTTAGGATTTCTTGCAATTCAGGGCCATTCTTTTCTGTTAATTATTGCAAGCCATGTTGCTTATGTACAGCAGTCAGACTGCGTTGGGCTTGTATATTGTGGGTAATAAATGAATAGGTTAAGTTTGAGTTGCCTTTGTCAGGGAAAATTCTGTGGTCAGCGTTTAATTAACAAAAATGATTAAAGAGATAGTTTCAACGTTTTGTATCTTGCTTGGAAATAAATTTGTCCATTCGCTTAGGGTAAGTTGTGCTGTCAGTAATGTCTACCTTCCTCTTCTCTCTTAAGCTTGCATTCAATACTTCTCAGTTCTGCCCCAGGTTTGTTTTTATAGCAGTGTTAGTTGTACGTTAAAATTGGCCGGTAGCACATTCTGTATGGATCAATAAATAAAACGGAATGGGAGAGCGGTATAGGGACTGTATGCAGAGCTGTTCCCGCAGCGACGGCAACCACATTGCAGTACTTTCAATCTGAGGGCAAGGACGTAGCCAGGATTTTGTCAAAGGGCTCACGTTTCCCATTCATTCGAAAAAAATTTAT
This sequence comes from Schistocerca piceifrons, assembly GCF_021461385.2. NCBI lineage: Eukaryota > Metazoa > Arthropoda > Insecta > Orthoptera > Acrididae > Schistocerca > Schistocerca piceifrons. The sequence goes on along the minus strand of NC_060139.1, from coordinate 495,940,759 downwards.
TTCCTTTATAAATATCATGTACATAATTTACTTTCGGGAGGCCTTCACACAAATAGTATTTAGTCTATAAAACTAAGCAAGAAAAGGTTTTTTTAAGAAAAGTGCAATATATACTCTCAACAGTATGTAATAAATACCCAAATACACAATTAAATATACCTTTATTTGGCAACATGATAACTTTATTTCCAAACGAGTCATAATTCTGATGTAATATAGAACCTCTCTGCTATCAAAACAGAACTCAGTCTTCTAATACAATGTTCTCCCCGAATTACAGAAGCGGCGTGCTAACGAGCACGGCTATCCACGCGGGTCGGATAAAATTTCAGTCATTTTAAACAGAGCAATACCATTCGTGCTATGTCAGGATTTTCTCGTGTATGTTAGCATATTTTGACCTTCTAGGAAGTAAATTCATCCATACTGCATATTTTGATTTTTTATACTTAACATATTTTACACTTTAATCTTGCATGTTGATCACTTTTTCCTGACATTAGTGCATAGTATTATGCTAATGTGGATAATAGTGTATTTCTTAAATTTTGAGCCATAAAATATGGAGTTACCATAAAGACTGATAAATCATTTTTTGCGACAATGATCTCAGTGTTTTCACCAATATAATCTCGTTACGTAAGAGTATTGTATTTTACCAAAGCAGTTATGCTATAATCTCCCTTCACCCTCCAAGTCAGTTTAACACTCTTCTTCTTTCCGTCTCGATTTGAGTTGAGGAAGTAATCAGGAATCGACGAACGAGAATTTTTTAGGGCGTTATGATTATTACCGAAAGATTTGCTGGGCTCAACGGATCTGATATTGTTGTGTTCGATTGAGAATCTAGAACAGCTTTTGGTGGCGAGAATACAAGGCATCTTACACTTTCCCAAATTATCTCATTTAAGTATTAAAAAATGGCTCTGAGCACTATGGGACTTAACTTCTGAGGTCATCAGTCCCCTAGAACTTAAAACTACTTAAACCTAACTAACCTAAGGACATCACACACATCCATGTCCGACGCAGGATTCGAACCTGCGACCGTAGCGGTCGCGTGGTTCCAGACTGTAGCGCCTAGAACCGCTCGGCCACTCCGGCTGGCTCATTTAAGTATTCGTTTGTCACTTCTTACACTGGAGAAAGATCATTTTCTGCGGTAAACGCATCAGCCTAAATGAATAGAATTTGGATTATTATTTACCAGCGGAAAAATGCTCCTGTCGGAGCACAAAAAAGGCTAATATGCTTCTAAACAAAGATTCTGACTGAAAAGTGGAGTACCAGCTGCCTCAATCCACCTTCCTCAGCACTTTTAAAAATTTTCACGATCATTTTCGTATGCCAAAAGATTCGCGCTCCTTATGCAACTCATGTCTAACTCCCACGAGCTCCCGTAACTGTAACTCGCTCACACCCACTAGTCCGTCGCTCAACAGTCGCTCATACCCATCCGCTCCCACACCACATTCTCTCACTCATTCAGCCTATCTCACTGTCTCTTAGTGTTTCTCTGTCACTGTCCCCCGCCTTACAGCCATAGACTCCTTCGTTCTGTCCTACCACTACTGTCTTCTCCCACTGTCACTATCCACCTTCTGTTCTTTCTTACTGCTACTACACTATGTGATCGAAAGTATCCGAACACCCCCATAAAACATACATTTTCATATTAGGTGTATTGTGCTGCCACCTACTGCCAGTTACTCCATATCAGCAACCTCAGTGGTCATTAGACATCGTGAGAGAGCAGAATGGGGCGCTCCGCGAACCTATCGGACTTCAAACGTGGTCAATTGATTGGGTCATATGTCTGTACGCGAGATTTCCACACTCCTAAACATCCCTAGGTCCACTGTTCCCGATGTCATAGTGAAGTGGAAACGTGAAGGGACACGTACAGCACAAAAGCGTGGAGGCCGATCTCGTCTGTTGACTCACAGAGACCACCGACAATTGAAGAGGGTCGTAATGTATAACAGGCAGACATCTATCCAGACCATCACACAGGACTTCCAAACTGCATCAGGATCCACTGCAAGTACTATGACATTTATGCGGGAGACGAGAAAACTTGGATTTCATGGACGAGAGGCTGCTCATAAGCCACACATCACGCCGATAAATGCCAAACGACGGCTCGTTTGGTGTAAGGAGCGTAAACATTGGACGATTGAACAGTGGAAAAACGTTGTGTGGAGTGACGAATCACAGTACACTATGTGGCGATCCGATGGCAGGGTGTGGGTTTGGCGAATGCCCTGTGAACGCTATCTGCCGGCGTGTGTAGTGCCAATAGCGGTGGTGTTATGGTGTGGTCGTTCTTTTCATGGAGGGACCTTGCACTCCTTGTCATTTTGAGTGTCACTATCACAGCACTGGCCTACATTCATGTTTTAAGCACCTTCTTGCAATTCGGGGAAGGCGATTGCATCTTTCAACACGATCGAGCACGTGCTCATAACGCGTGGCCTGTGGCGGAGTGGTTACGCGACAATAACATCCCTGTAATGGACTAGCCTACGGAATCCTGACATGAATCCTGTAGAACACCTTTGGAATGTTTTGGAAAGCCGACTTCATGCCAGGCCTCATCGACCGACATCGATACTTCTCCTCAGTGCAGCACTCCGTGAAGACTGGGCTGCCATTCCCCAAGAAACATTCCAGCACCTGATTGAACGTATGCCTGCGAGTGTGGAAGCTGTTATCAAGACTAAGGGTGGGCTAACACCATATTGAATTCCAGCATTACCGATAGAGGGCGCCAAGAACTTGTAAGTTATCTTCAGCCAGGTGTCCGGATACTGGTGATCACAAAGTGTATGTCATTTATTCATTACCACTGCTGCTGTCTCTTATCGGGGTCATTATCTCTCTCTTCCTCGTTGCCTCTCATTGCCTCTGTCTCTTATTCATCTCCAGTTTCTGCGACTCTTTAGTCCTCTTCCTCTTCTCCTAGCACTGTTCTGTCACTGTCAACTCCACTGAAGCTCCAAAGAAGCTGGTATAGGGAAGCGTATTCACGTATTCAAATACAGAGACTTGTAAACAGGCAGAATACGGCACTGCGGTCGGCGGCGCCTACATGAGACAGCAAGTGTCTGGTGCAGTTGTTAGATCGTTAATGCTGCTGGAATGGCAGGTTATTAAGATTTAAGGGAGTTTGAACGTGGCGTTATAGTCGCCACTCGAGCGATGGGATCCAACATCACCGAGGTAGCGATGAAGGGGGGGGGGGGGGGGGGTCCCGTACGACCATCGCCCGAGTGTACCGTGAATATCAGGAGTCCGGTAAAACATCAAATCTCCGATAATGCTGCGACCGGAAAGAGCCTGCAAGAACGAGACCAACGACGACTGAAGAGAATCGCTGAATGTGACGGAAGTGCAACCCTTCCGTAAATTGCTGCAGATTTCAATGCTGGGCCATCAGCAATGTCAGCGTGCCAGCCATCCAACGAAACATCATCGATACAGGCTTTCGGAGCCGAAGGCCCACTCGTGTAACCTTGATGACTGCACGACACAGAGCTTTACACCTCGCCTGGGCCCATCAACACAGACATGCGTACCGATTTATCTGTGGCTTTTAGGGCTGGGCGTCTCCGAAGATATGTTCTGTTCGTTTTCGAAGCCGTCTCTTCAGTTAAGCATTGAGGCCTGCATCTTTAAGAGAATTGGATTTTCAGGAAAGAAAGAAATTCGGAAGGAATTTCCTGTGGCCTATAATAAGGAATCAGCACCAACATTCGCTGAAGAGAATCGCTGAATGTGACGGAAGTGCAACCCTTCCGTAAATTGCTGCAGATTTCAATGCTGGGCCATCAACAATGTCAGCGTGCCAGCCGTCCAACGAAACATCATCGACATAGGCTTTCGGAGCCGAAGGCCCACTCGTGTAACCTTGATGACTGCACGACACAGAGCTTTACACCTCGCCTGGGCCCATCAACACAGACATGCGTACCGATTTATCTGTGGCTTTTAGGACTGGGCGTCTCCGAAAATATGTTCTGTTTGTTTTCGAAGCCGTCTCTTCAGTTAAGCATTGAGGCCTGCATCTTTAAGAGAATTGGATTTTCAGGAAAGAAAGAAATTCGGAAGGGATTTTCTGTGGCCTATACTAAGGAATCAGCACCAACATTCGCCTAAATTGAAAATGGAGAACCACAGAAACCCATTTTTAAGATTGCCGGCGGATGATTCGAACCACCTAGCCTTCCGAATCCAGGAGTTGCTACTTCAGCGCCTCAACCCGCAGATCTATCGAGGTCGTTTGAGAATTTAGAAAAACTAAATGTTATGTATTGTTTTAAAATAACAAAAGAAACAATTCTGCTATTGCATGTTTTTTCTTTAATTGTGCCTGCCTGATCATTTGAAGTGCACGAACGCAAGCACACTTTAAGATATAATTGCGCATGGAATTCCTGGCTAATGTTGTTCAAGCATTACAAGAGCGTAAATAGATTTTGACGCAAAGGGGACGGGGGTGCTGGGCGCAGTCGTCTCGGACGAATTGAAGCAGCCCGCTGAAAAAATATTTCAGAAACTAACGAAATCTATAATTTATTATCCTCACACATCCCTTACACTTTCCACAAACCCTTCCCCGTCGTTCCGAATCGGAACTGGCTTTCTTATGAAAACACCCGGCTGACCTGATTGGCCGATAGTTTGCCATAATAGAACTTCGAGCAAATTTTTTGAAGAAAAGCAGTCATCGATGTTTGGTCTATATTTTTGTTGATCAACTCGATATCTGAGCGACACAGGCAAATACAAGTGTATTTTTACGCAATGATTTTGATACAGTGTTGTTTGTAATGTTGTTCACCGCTCCGCTGCCTTGTGAAATACTGAATTATTGCAGCCAAAGTTCTATAAGTCTTCAAATAACGACTCAAGCGCTAACATTAAACAGCTGTAGATAGGTAATTAGGCTGCTGTAGTAGAGCTTACATATTTTAACTTATGGTAGTGCAAGTGGACGAATCAAAAAATGTTTTCCTCTTCTTCCTTGTTACAATCTCTTCTATCTTTAGAAACTGTCATAACAATACACAGCAGAAAATCAGTAAGGGCAGCACTTGCGTTAAATTCATCTGCAAGTACGAACTGAACTGGTCAACAAAATAACAACTGAACTCAAATAAGGCCAACAGTGTACAGAAGTTGGTCTTGGCTAAATTAGGGATGGACGACTGCTAACAGTGCTGTCGGTATATAGATAGTTTAAATCTATCAAAAGCCTTATTGAGTATCGATAGTGTGTATCCCTTTTTCGTCTTATGATTAGAAATATAAAATCTTTCAATTACACGACACGGACACTACGTAGTATATAACATCATTTAAGCGATTTGAGGGGGGGGGGGGCGTGTTCGGACTCCCTGGACGCCCCTCCCCCCATTCCCTTTAATTATGTTCTTGCTGAGGGTTGTTGCATTGATCCGTGTTTCGTGTTGAACGTCCTGGTGATTGCGTATTACAGGCTTTTTCACTGTTTTGGAAGTTATTTTCTAAGGAACAAATGTAAATGGGATAACAAACCGAATAAATCAAAAATACGTTATTACTCTGTAAGGAGGCACTAGAGATCATGCGTCCCTCATACCAAAACATTCAGAAGATATCTCTTATAGCCCTTGAAATTTTGCCGTTGGAACTCGGATTCGTTCTGTATATCTACACTCTGCAAACGATTGTGAAATACACGGCAAAGAACGCTTCCCATTGTAACACATCTTAGGGTTCCTTCCCGTTCCATTCGAGTAAGGAGCGCTGGAAGAATGACTGCACAATATTCTGTGTGCACGCTTCAGTTAGGGCGGTCTTTTCTTCGCGGTCTCTGTGGGAACAGTACATAATAAATTGTAGTATGTGTCTAGATTCCTAATTTCGTACTGGTTAATGAAATTCTGTAAGATTTCACCGTACAATTGGCGTCTGTTATTAGCTGGCGTATGTTATCTAGTGTCTGATAATTGGATTTTGTGAGCATATCCGTGACGCTCTCCCATTGGCCAAACCTATCTGTAATCATTCTTACTGCCCTTCTTTGTACGCTACCAGAAAAAAAATTAATACACCTGGAAAGACGAGGTCAATTTCGATCCGATGACGGCATATGCCACCTGGGGGATAGTAGATGAACTGATAATGGTTTCAACGTCGTCCACCAACAGATAGCGTTGTGGCATGGCTGCGAGAGCGCCATCTGTGTCTACCCTTTAATAGGTAATGCTCACAGCCAGAAGGCTCAGTGTGGTGGAAACGTGTGAAGTAAGCAGGCAACCAAACCTCGAAGATACACTGAGCCCCCGTGCAAATTGCCTTTAACGTGATAGAGTAGGACCTCTATTGAAAGAACGTGTTAGTTGTGAAAATTAGTGCGTAATTTCACTATTTGCGGAAAAAACCGATCTCACACTGTATTTTGTGAGAGGTTCATTCTGCAGAAATCTCTACTGGTTTTGCAAAGGTTTTTACACTTCGCATAGTACGCTGAATAACAGAAAGCAAAGGAATTACCAATTTACAGGACACAAATCCCGGACGAGCCCCCAGTTGCGGGCTTTCAAATAATAAAAATGAAATGGTAGCCCTCAGCTATGTACCCTCTGACTCAATGTTGAAATATTAAAAGTTTTGGCTGATTTCGTAGTCTAGGGGCTGGGATACGTAGTTGCCGCGTTACAAGCCAAATACTGGGGAGTCTAAGTATACAATATGAACATACACATGAATCGAATGGTCGAATGTTCCTATCACTCGGAAATTGCGAATGTAACGTAGAAATTTATAAATGAAAGATTGCAATTAAATAAAATCTGCAGGTATTATCTTAACGACTTTAAATGATGAGTACGATTGTAGAAGTACTTTTGAGAATGTGGTACATTTCTGCAAAACACTTATTGGTGTCGATGGTGCAGCAATTAAATAAAATATAAGTTGAATAACAGGTAAACAACATATTCCTACTTCACGTAATTGATTACGAACAACAACATAGTTCGCGAGATGTTCACTTCTAAACGCACACTACGTCTTCACTGCAGAAGCCACGGAAATCTCATAAGTGCACTAGTCGGCACTACGAAATATTTCTGCTCAACTGTCTTAAGTCTTGCCCCCGACTGTGCGTCCGTCGTGCCATACTCTCCAGCACTCTCTTTGTCCTGTGCGACTGTCCCTCCATTCACTTCGTTAGTCGCCTCCCTCAGTAACGAGCGCTGTGATTGGCGATAGCACTCCCGTCATGTCTCCAAGCCAACGCACACTCACAAACATTTTGAAACACATTCGAAATACTGTATTTACATTTAAATAACTTGAAATTAAATATATATTCCTACGGCTGGACCACAAACACGCTCTAACACACATTATTAAATGCATAAACAAATTAAATAAACATAATTCAAAGGAATAGGACAGAAGTAAGCCAGTAGCCTAATGCTTCTGTGCATTTTAAAACACAGTAAATAATTGACCAATTCCTTCATGAATAGTGTATATCGGATATAAACAAAGACATAGATGAATAAATATATTTATAAGCACGCTGCTACCGTATTTTCATGTAACTGTGGAGTACTTATGGCCGGACGCGATGGATAGTAATCGGCCACTTTGACCTCCAATAACTCATGTGCTGTTCAAGTAACATGCCTGTAATTTATAACAGTTTAGGTTTACACTAATAGCTTTCTAAAGACACATTGATGGACGAAAGCGGATGAAGCGTTTAAATTTTGGAAATTCGTTGCTGGGTGTTACTTGCATAATTTACAGTCAGATACTAAACTTTAAACTAATAAAGATATTGAAAATCTGATTACACCATCAGAATCGTCGTGCAAATAATGGTAATGTACATGTTTCTTTTTGAGGTATCATGATTCCTCTGGCTACTAGTAATTTCTATATGAACTGTGAAATGCTTGCCATTATGGTTTCACAAAGTCCGACATCTTTGGCACTCCTTCATTGACACAGCATCACCATGGAATTCCCAGCCACGCGATCCGTCCCGGACCGCGGCTAACGTTCGGCACCACACGGCCGCCGAAGAGCCGCCGCCCGCCAAGAGGCCCCAGCCAAATCAGAACTTAGAATATTTTCAGGGCGCCACAACTCGCCCGTTACCTCACACTGCACACCACAACTGATGGTCCAAGATGCACTGATCCCAACTCAGATCTGGGATGTGATAAGCTACAACTCTCCTTCGCCTTTAGTGTTTCTGGAAGGGACGCTAACCGGCACTCGGAACGTGCAGAATGTTGTTAGGCCCTTTCATTTGGCATTTTTGCTACAGGAAGATAATGAGCTTTTCCGACAGGGACACTGCTCCTGAAACTCAACGTGCTCTGCAAGATGTGCAGCAACTTCCCTGGCCAGCACAATCTCCGACTTGTCTCTAGCCGACGACATTTGAGATGAGGAATGACTTGTGCGACTCGTCAACCAACAACTCTTACAGAACTGCGTGAACAGGTCTAACAGGCGTGGCATAAAGTATCCCAGAACAGTATTCACCATCTGTACAATCGACTGGATGCCGCCCCTTTGAAATGGTTCAAATGGCTCTGCGCACTATGGGAATTAACACCTGAGGTCATCAGTCCCCTAGAACTTAGAACTACTTAAACCTAACTAACCTAAGGACATCACACACATCCATGCCCGAGGCAGGATTCGAACCTGCGACCGTAGCAGTCGCGCGGTTCCAGACTGAAGAGCCTACAACCGCTCGACCACCGCGGCCGGCGCCCCTTTGAAGACACCCCACATACTAATATAGGTGTTTCAATATGGGTCTTTAGGGGGCGGTACTTCTTGTGCTATTGGTCCATAAATGTAACTATTTCATGTACTCCACATGCACTCTTGCAACTATAAGTGTTGAGTGAATTCGAAACCGCTAAAAGGGTGTACAATTTTTTTTCCAGCTGTGTGCATTGTGTAAAAAACTGTACCGTTGTTTTGGCATTGCAGACACGACGGCGATCATGTATTGCATGATTTAATCCCTGCTGATTGCTGCATCGACTTTCTACTCACTGGTTAGAAATGTCGTAGCATCTTTATTCGAGTCGAGAAAGTCACTGTATGAGAGACACATTTTATGAGACAGACCATTGCGTCACGTTAGATCTAACACAAATGGCGCCATTTCAAGTCGACAAAACATGTCGACGTTTCATTCGGTGTTTCCGCTTCGTCTGACTCCTGTACATTTACTTTTATGCTTTGCAAGACGCCTTACGTTGTCTGACGCCAGGTACTTCTGCTATCACTATCTTTCTTCGTCCCCTCTCCCACTCCTTGTCCCATTCACGAATGATATGTGGGAAGAACTAATGTTGATAAATCTCAGCATGAGCTCTTAAGTTCTCTCAATTTCCATTCCCAGCCATTTTGCGAGACTTATGTGGGAGACAGTAATACGTTGACCGACTATTCTTGGACCATATACCTCGGATCTTCATCAGTAACGCTCTACGTGATAAACAACGATAGTCTAGCAACGCGTGCGTCTATAGTTTGTTGAGCATCTCCATAACACTCGCACGTCGACTAAATGATCCCGTGACGAAATGGGCTCTTCGCTGGATCATCTGTATTATTTCTATAAATCCAACTTGTTAACAGCCCCAGACTGATGACCAGCAGTACAGAGTCCGTCGAACAATTATGTTGTAAGTCACTTCTTTCGAGAATGAGTTACATTTGTATAAGATTCTCTCAGTCGATCGCAGACTGATATTTCCACTATTTCCCACTATTTGTTTCATTTGGTCATTTCTGTTAAATCGTTCCAGACAGTTACTCCTGCGTATTTTACGGTGGTTACTGTTTCCAATAAGTTGTCGCCAGTGCTCTAACTGAACATTAATGAATCTCTTCGCCTATGTATGCGAAAAACTTTCTATTTATTTACGTTCATGGTCAACTGCCAGTCGCTGCACCAACCGTAGATACTCCTACATTTCCCTGCAATCTTCTGGCGTCGCAGCCTTCCTATAGACAAGTCTGTACAATCCGAGGTCGTATAATTCTGAGCTCTCTGGGTTACAAGGCAGGTCACTGCTAGGTCTGTTGAGGTCTCAACAGTATTTCTTATTTATAGCCGGTGCACTGTACCACACGTCCTCCTAATTTTCACAAGAGTTTGCATATTGCAGTACATGATAACTAGAATATTATGCATAATAAAAACCTTAAAATATGCATGAAAAATGCTTGAAATGCATGAAGAGTATCGAAATGTGCAAGATCAAATAATTAAAAAAAAACATGGTAGTTACTGCGTGAGTTATATCTCAAAGTCGAACCTGTGCATATCAGTTACGAGGAAGAGCGCCGGCCACGCGAAAAATCGGTACAATTAGAATGATGATATTTTCTGAATACTTTCTGGTAGAGGTTAGACAGGGGGCCTTTCTGGGATTACTTTATAAAAATTTTCAAAATGGGGACGCGCACCGTGTTTCAAGAATTATTTCTTCTTTGCTATTGTTGTCGGTAACAAGCGGATGCGAAGCGAGTGAGTCGCAGCGAAACAATCGATATGTACAGGACCGACTTCGAAATATCGTACATCGCACGCAGAGGGGCACGCTCAAAAATTCCATAATATTTTATTAAAAAAAACAACATACAAGCATGAATTCTTTGAACAGCATTAACTTTTAATTAATACTGTTGGACCAAAGCGTCATTTACAATTTATTTTAAATTTTTCTACTATTGTAAACACAAAGGACCAAGTACAGTTCCAAATGCTGGGTAATACTATTGTGTCTTCGATCGCACATAACATTTTTATAAGCAGAAAAGGAACGTTCTACATCAACAGAGGAAACTGGGCAGTATCTGAATTTCGGTGCTATGATGGCACGTATTGTTTCTGGTAAAAGTTCACCTGTCCCATTAATAAAATTATCAATTTGCCACACGGGTTCAAGGCCTGAGTTATTATTTAAAATGTTTTCAAACTTTTCTTTAAGTTTTCTTGGGAATACCTCCGGCAATGAGTAGTTCAATAGACTAATTTTATTAATTAACTGATTCATTCAACGCCAAACCTTGAGTTTCAAGCTTTTTAATACTTGCAGGTATATGGGAAAAATGAGTGCTAATCAAAGCAATGGTTCTTTTTATAACGAAATCATTAAAAGCTTCCTTGTTCTGGCAACTGCCAAACCCTCTGCACTATCGTTGTCGTTTGCTATCCTTCTAATGGCCTCGAAATGTTCATTGTAAAACGACACACCTTTGATCCTTCGATCCACGTACCCCAACGAGTTACCACTGGTTCGGGGGGTAAAGGCATATTTGGTAGTTTTTATTTGTAGATCCTGATGCGAGCAGGAGCCTTTAGAAACAAGTTCTTTGTGGATGAAATCAGTTTATTTACATTCACAAACATGGAACGTACTTTTCCAGCAAGGCGGTGTACTCCATGAGAAAAGCACCTCACATGAATCAAATAGGGATGAAATACTCGCAGGGCTTTTCCTGCTCTGATCATATAAGGAGCAGCATCTGACATAAACGCAAACACCCTTTCATCTGCATAAGATTCGGGAAATATTTTTCCAATACCCTCATTCACAAATCTGGCGATGGTAGAATGACTTGTTTTTTCAAGTTCTTTGCAGACCGCTAAATAGGAAGAAGAAGGCTCTTCTTTTCAAGTACCAACAATGAAATTTGCAGTGTAACAGCCATAAGTGTCTGTAGTTTCGTCAACTGAAATCCAGATAAAGCTGTCCTTGAGTTCATTGAGTATTTCCTCCAGAACATTTTCGTAAATTGTCCGTATGTAATTTTTACACAATGTTCATTCATCTGGTATATTTTGATTTAAGTAATATTTGCGCAGGAAGCCATTGAGGTTAAGGTTTGTAAGTTTGGGAAGAGGAATATTGCTTGCAATGAATACTTCACATAGATTCATGTTAAACTGACATTTTTGGTTACCTTTGGACAAATCCCTGCTACTGCAATTAGCTGTTGTCAGAAGTTGTTGTGGTTGTGTCCTTTGTATTCCTGTGATTTGAAGACGTGCCTTGACATGCTGGTCCATTTGAAACTTTTTTTGCACATAACTTTTTCTCGCAAGCTTGACAGTATAAAATAATTCCGTCATATGAGAAAGTTCCAGGATGGTCAGCTATCCACGAAACGACGTTTCTTTTTTCTGGCGGCATGGTGCACAATACGTTATACACTAGACGTCGTAAACACGTTCAACTGTCTACAAGTAAATAGAAAGCTAAACTGAAACAATGGACGTACGACTAAAAGCTTGCGTAGTTTAATTTAATTGTTGCCGACGCGTACGACACGACAAGGGAGGGGATTAACCGGGGGCGCTAGCGCAGGAGCGTTGACTGTCTGCCTGTTCCTGTTCCTCTTCTGTAATGTTTCGTTAGGCAGTGGCCTCTCGTTTAGCGACTGCATGCAGTTCAAGGTCGCGGTCAGTCTACGAGACATCAAAAATAGATGGAGCTATAGATCGTCTGTCTAAATTTTAAAAATATTGTCAACACAGAGCGATAATACGCATCGTCACTAGTTTTTAGTTAAAATAAGCAATAACCGGTGAAAAGGAGCCACATATGCAAATGCTTGTGCAACATGCAAATGCATATAATCCAACCTCTAATGATAACCTTTACCATTTTATCGTCACTACTTGGATATCAATCTAGGAGAATTAATATTCTTATATCGCATACTGCACACAGTACAATATGAAATGTGAGGCATGGCGCAGAAATATTGTACCTACATTGGATATTCATTGAAATCTGTACATATTTAAATCACAATGCTTTGTATGGAATAGGAACCACGTATTGGATACCAAAATGCATAGCCTGCAGAGGAAGTGGTCTTTTCTTTCGAACATTATGATGTCAGGGTCAGTCACATGAAAACCGAACACCCGCCACAGTTAAGACCATGGAATGATTCCATTCAAAAGTAATCACCACTCGTGTTAAGATATGTATCCCACTGAGAAACGATACGATCAGTTCCTATTTCGGAGAAACTGGTCGGCCACTGACGGATCCACAACCGCACTCACTCTTGCCCTTCCTCGCCGACTGATAGCGACGTCGACACATGTCTTTCTTCAGGTCGCCAAAGATGTGAAAATCACACACTGAATGATTCTGGCTATACGGAGGATTCTGCAGCGCTTCCCAACTAAGTCACTGAAGCACAGCCGTCGCCCGAATGGCATTGTGGGGGCGAGCATCATCTCGCAACAGGATGATTCTGTCCGACAGCACTCCTGAGAGTTTTGACTTTACTGCGCGACGCATTTTCTGCAAAGTGTCTGCTTAGCGCACCCTTGAAGAACTCTACGAGCAGAGGGCCCCTGCAGTTGAAGAAGAAGCTCATCACGATATTACTGGAACTTGTGTGAACAGCTTTGCATTTCTTTGGCGGGGTAGATATGGGATGTTTCCACTGCTGGCTTTGCCGCTAGTCGTCGGTCTGTCGGAACGCTGTCAGAGACAATCATCCTTTTGCAAGATAACGCCCCCCCCCCCCTCCCCCTCACACACTGTCAATTGGGTGAAGCCTACGCTTCAGTGATTTAGTGGGAAATTCGCAAAATCCTTCGTTCAGGTCGGATCTTTCACCGTGTGATTTTCACGTCTTTGGCGAACTGAAGAAAGACATGTGTGGACGTCGGTCTCAGTCGGATGAAGACGTGCAAGAGTAGGTGCGGCTGTGGATCCATCAGCGGCTGACCGCTTCTACGAAACAGGAATTGATGGTCACATCTCCCAGTAGAATAAATGACTTAACGCGCCTGCTGATTACGTATGAATGGGACCATTCCGTGGTAGGTGTTCGGTTTTGATTTGACTGTCCCTCATATTCTTTCTAAAAATGTTACAGACACGCGAGAAAGGAGTTGACGAGCATTTCGGCAAAATCAAATTTACGGATATCTAAAAGGTTGACTACAACTGCCGAGCACGCTGAACGTGAATTGTGCTTTAGTACTGGTGCCGATGGCCAAAAGAAGGTACATATGCACATCACTCTGGTTCCGTGTGGCAACCACACACAGATTCATGGCGACGAACAGCTGTTGCATACTGCATAACTACGGAATCACTAATTTGAACATATGATCAATCGGGAGTTTCGTTTAGGACCATCAGGAACCGTGCATGAGAGCTTAATTAAATAAAATGCAAATATTTTTGGTAGCTGTGAGTCCGATTACGCTGTTTCGTAAATGGTTGGCCCTGACTAGTATTTGTACGCAATCTGACTGCATAGAATAACAACAAAGAATGAAAGAAAATTTTCGTTAACACAATTAATTAATTAAGTCCCCAGCAACTATAAAACCTACGAAGCCAACAAAGCACAAGTGTAGCTGTTCTGTGTGTGGAAGTGTGATTCAACGTACACATCTGGCACGGTTCTTCTTCACTAAGACAAGAAATTTTAAATATCATTTATACTGAAGTAATTAAAAAATAGAAATACTATAATTGCGTAAGGAAAGCAGAATTACACTCTAATACAAGAACACATGCCAGATGCTTTATTGACTGAACCTGTAATGCTGCATTATTTAAGACACTGAGATAATAAAAAGAAAAGGAAAAATTTTTTTTCTTTTACCTTCATATATTGACGAAAATCACTCTAATCATTACAATATATCTCCACACCGACTCTCTACTACCACATCTCAACAAGAACTCTCCACCACGACCTCTCGACAAGCACTCTTCACTACCACATCTCAGCAAGCACTTTTCACTAGCACATCTCAACAAGCACTACTACTACGAGTTCTCCCGAAGCACTGCCAGTGGAGGCGGCTGAATAATACTCTTTGGCGCAATCTCTGGCACTGTGGCTCAGTGTAGCCACCTTTCATATGCCCCTCCTCCACGGGCCACAATTTGATGGTATTTTTGCCAGCATTGGTGGTGAAAATACCACCAAATTCGTCCACAAAAATACAGACAAAAATAAAAGATAATATTAATACCTAAATATCACATAATTAGTTAAAAGTTTGGCTTTGCACTGACCTTTCAATAACCTAATATATGAAATACAGTAAGCAATACAACATCTTTTCATACATGTGACTTTACATAATAGTTTACACAATACACAAAAAATCAGTTTATACAAATGTTCACATAAAATGCTTTCAATGATTAGTTCCAGCAGTAGCACCCAGCAATGGTCAACAGGTGCAGACACCAACAAGTGACATCATTCAGCAGAAGCAGTTCCATTAGTGGCACTCAGCAATGTTGAGCAAGTACAGACACCAACAGGTGACATCTTTTCAGTAGAAGCAGTCCATCAGTGGCACCCAGCATTGTTGAACAGGTGCAGACACCAACAAGTGACATCATTTCAATAGAAGCAGTCCATCAGTGGCACCCAGCAATGTTGAACAGGTGCAGACACCAACAAGTGACATCATTTCAGTAGAAGCAGTCCATCAGTGGCACCCAGCAATGTTGAACAGGTGCACACAGCAACAGGTCACATTTCTCAGCAGAAGCAGTTCCATTAGTGGCACCCAGCATTGTTGAACAGGTGCAGACACCAACAAGTGACATTATTTCAGTAGAAGCAGTCCATCAGTGGCACCTAGCAATGATGAGCAGGACCAGACAGCAGTCCATAATATTCACTATCACTAATCACACTGTTCATCAGAGTTTATAAGCAGAAATTAAACATGTCCTAGTGGCACCAAACATGTAGAAAAAGTACAAGTAACAGTCCATAATATTTACTATCACTAATCACACAGTTCATCAGCAGAAATTAAACGTTTCTAAGTGGCACCCATTATGTTGAAGAAGTGCAGGTAACAGTCCATAATATTCACCATCACTAATCAGACAGTTCAGGCATGAACAATAGTTTGAATGCACATACAAATGCTTTTACACTAAACATACAAATTCTAATAAACACACAAATGATATCAGATAATTGTCACATTAACTATTACAAATACTCAAATATCAGTAAACCTATAATATTTATGGGTGTCAGTGCAAGCCACTACAAACAAATAAAATAATATTTAGGAGATAGGTGGGTAGGATTAGGAAAGGAAAACACACAAAACACACTCACTCATCTTTCATCCACATTAAGTACTACTGTGTAATTGAATAGTGTTAACTGTGTAAATGCAATTCTGTCAAAATTTGATGTTCATCATGTGTATCAAGTAGTAGTGGCAGCAATGTATAACAGTCAATAATAGTTAAGTCAACGTCATAGTCATCATGTCAAGACCAATGTTTGCCAAGCCAGATCAAAATGTACGGTTGCTGAACAACTGTCAGTGAGCCAAGATATGCAAATACTTCCTCTCTCCAAAAAAAAGTATATACTGCTTAGTGATTTAACAAAGTGTGTGTGTAGACTATCTTCCTTCTAATTGAGTGTTCTAGTCTGCTATCTTCATCCTCCTTGTTCCATATAGATCCACAAAAAAAATATGCACCTCACTTACTTTACCTCTTATACACCAAAACTCCAATAATCATCAGCATCACATAATCTCAATACTTCAATAATACCTCTTACGTCGATACATATAAATCTTATCATCAATATCATTTACCTTACCTCTTGTCCACCAAAACTCCAATAATCATCAGCTTCACACAATCTCAATACCTCAATAATACCTCTTCACATAATCTCAATACCTCAATAATACCTCTTCAATACGTCGATACATATAAACCTTAGCACCAATATCATTTCACTTCCATAACAACTCTTTCCTCTAGTCAGTCTCCTCGAACAAGTACAGATAAAATCCTAATGCAAACCTCATCATCCCATACAATCCGAAGACACACTGTCAACACACAACCTCTGTGTAATCCATCTGACCCAAATCTTCTACTCATTATGAATTATAAACAAAAGAAATGCATACATGACCTCTAACAGACTTAGTTCGAATAACTCTCAGTAATTAAGTACGATTACGGAGTGTGAATGATAATAATATTTCACAGTGTGTACACCACTTCAAGAATTATGGCAAACAGAAGCAAACATGTGGAGTATTTCTTGTGTCAAGTGTCACTTCCTATTTCAATTGCTCACGAAAAATGCAGTGTAATAACTGTCAATGGTCTAAACCTAGTTTTGGTATGTCATGTCGTTAGCTTCCTTCCTATTAGCATACATTTATACAGATTCCATAAAACCTCCAGCTCATGTGACTTCTATGAAGTTTCTTGTATTAATGTCGTTCGTCGAATTATAGCAGTTCATTTTCTTATTTTAAAATATAAGGCACTGAGCGTAAGCAAAACATGCAATAGCTAGTAAATATAGCAGTAGAGAACAGAATGTCAACAAGTGGATGCAGCACAATTCTTACAACGAGGCTCTGCCAAGCGAACAATCTACAATTAATACAATAGTGTGACCTAAACTCTATGTTTGTACACAGTATATCAGCATTTCTATATACCAAATTAAAGAGTAATTATGACAACAAAACAGAAATATGTAAATATGCAATCCATAAGCAAGGCAGCAAATATGTTATCTAACATAAT
Source organism: Schistocerca piceifrons (assembly GCF_021461385.2). Taxonomy (NCBI): domain Eukaryota; kingdom Metazoa; phylum Arthropoda; class Insecta; order Orthoptera; family Acrididae; genus Schistocerca; species Schistocerca piceifrons. The sequence goes on along the minus strand of NC_060139.1, from coordinate 495,923,126 downwards.
AAACAGGTCATTAGCATCATATCAGCATAAGCAAATAAATGTTCATATGTAATCTTAATAAGTAAACATGAAGGCGCAAGCAGATAAATCACAAAGTATAACTTACATACATAATCACAGTCAGCACAATTAATCAGGTTACAATTATAATTTAAATAAATAAGCACAGCAGGCACATAATAGAAAAATATGACATCAGTGAAAAAGCAGTGCAGCCAAGCGATGCATAATATATACAAATAAGAACCCTGTTCATTAATAAAACATTGACAAAAATCAGCAAATGTACGCAAGCACGTCGCTTCACAAGTAAATTCATAGAACATGAAATTAGCAGAAAGTATGAATCACGTAATTGCGAGCAGCAAATTACGTCTAAAGTACGTACCTAAGTGGAAATATGTTACCTGAAAAAATAAACTCAATTAATAGTTACCCTTTTTAGTTTATTACTTTCTTCTTCGAAATGACATTCTTCCTGAAAATTTCTCGATAGCTAGTCCTCTTAACGTCGGAGACACACAGAATTTACCTGAAGTTCTTAAATATTTTATACAACCGTATCCTGAAAGATACTGAACGTTAATAACATAATTCATCAAGTCACTATAGCTTCATACTGAATTTAATCAGAGAAATTAAACTGTGTATTTGTTTACGGCTGCCAGTGCATTCGCACTGAGCGCTCGATCAGCTGTAGGTGCGTGACGTAAGAAGTAATTGTTTGCGGTCAACGACTGCCTTGTGCGGCGCGCAGACTTGACTGTTGCTTAGAGTATATACCGCCGCCAAAACACAGGGCGGTATCCTTGTACTCTCTGCGTGTTTACATGTAGCTGTTAGTTTCTCACAAGTATGTCATTCCACAAAAATTTTAACGTTTGATATATGATGTATTCCCTTAGGGCGTCGTGATTTAAGAGTTTCTACTTCAACAGTGTTATCATGAATAATTTTGCGAATTCTATATGGACCGTTATAAAGCAGAAAAAATTTGCGACACAAGCCTTTTCCTTTGTGAGACAAACGATGAGACTTAATTAATACCTTTTGGCCAACTGAAAAAGTTTTTAAACGACCAGGACGCTTAGCTGATTTCTCTCTTCTAGCAGCCGCAGACGCAGTATTTTGTAGGGCCAGGTTGACAACTTCAGAATGCCGCAGTTTCCGTGAAGGCGGAAAAGGAACGATTTCAGAAATGCGATTTGTCGGTGCTTTGTTTTTTAATATCAGTATTGGCGGTAAAGAAGTTGAATCATTAGGAAGTTCATTCAGAATGTTTTGAAAAATATGAAGATACTGATCCCACGTTCTGTGATTCTGATGACAATAAAGTCGACACAATTTATTGATTTCCTTCATCCATCTCTCTGAAGCGTTAGATTGAGGGTGAAAAAGTGAAATGAAAATTGGTTTAATCTTACGACGCCGTAGAGTACGAAGCCAAATTTTAGAACGAAACTGTGATCCATTATCTGATGTAACCTTATCAACATGACCAACTTCTTTAAGAAAATGTTTGATGAAAACGTTAGATGCTGAACGAGCTGTTGCTTTGCGTAAAGGTGTAAGACACACATATTTTGATGTCAGTTCCACTGCTACGAAAATGTACGCAAAACCATTAGTAGATCAAACCACTGGACCGAACAAATCAACTGCAGCCATGTCCTTTAATTTCGCTGGAATGATAGGAAACAACGGTGCTCTGTGAGAAATTGTTGGCGGCTTAGCCTTTTGACATAATTTGCATTTGGCCAGAACAGATCGAATACATTTTTCCATAATACTGAAGTAGCAATTTTCCCGTAATTTATGAAAGCATTTTCTGGGACCAAAGTGTGCATAACTGAAATGCGTATACCAAATCAGCTTATTAACCCACTCATCAGGAATACAAACTAACCAGACAGAGTTGTCGACCGATTTTCGTTTAAAAAGAATGTCATTGCGAACTGAATAGCATCTAGTTTCTCTGGATCAGGAAGAATACTTTCTGTAGAAATAGTGTGACCGAGAAATTTCACCTGAGAACGACCAAATTCAGATTTTTCTAAGTTCACTGTAATGCCAACTCTTGCAAAAATACGTAATAATGAATCCAAAATTTTGTTGTGCTCACTCCAAGAACGCTCAGCAATAAGAATATCGTCAACATATGAAGTAATATTGTCACGAAGATAAACAGGTAAAATTTCATTTAAGCTAGGAATGAATGCTGCTGAAGGTACAGTAAGTCCAAACAGTAATTTTCGAAATCTCTTTTGGGTAAAATCGTCATATCCGGTTAATATTTACATACTCTCTAGATAGATTGATAATCGAAGAGTTGTTTTGACAGATGCAAAGAATAGTAAAAGAGTAGGCAGCGGTACAGAAAACTAAAAGGGAAATAGCACCACTACAGCTCGGGGCCCTATGCACGCTACGGCACATATTCACTTAGTGTAGTGAATCCCCTGAGGACTTTAATAGCCGCACATAATTTCCAGTTTGTGTCTTAGTGGCAAATTTGGCGGAAGTGCGTACATAAATTGATCTAACCATGAAGATGGATATATGTCATTCTTAGAATTGCGGAAGATCTTAAATTTCCGAACAGTCAAAAAGTGTTTATAGTCAAAGTTTTCGCCTCGTGGCGACAAAGACCTACCGCGTCTGTCCCAGTCCCAATGTCGATTATTGTCATGTTCGCGCGCCTGGCGCTCTCTTGTTGCATCCCGTAAATGAAACAAATTATTTTCTTCAAACCCCTCTGCTATCTGTGATTCCAAATTTCTTTTGCTGTCTTTTCCTACGATTTCGCCTTCAATTTGATTGACTTGCTTTCGTAATACCTCAACTTCCCTTTTAACGCGTTCATTAAATTTTCCCTGATTTTCAACATGTTTATTTATGTTCTGGTATTCTTCGGTTTCTGCAGATGGCAATGGTGCTGTATCATCTGAATCTCTGTCCCCATTTAAACTAAGATTTGTCAATTTGTCTGAAATCTCCTCAACTCTTTCCGATAAATCACCTATTTGTTCTTTCTGTTTACTTACGTCTTCCGTAAGTGTCGCGACTCGCGTTTCAGTATTAACACATTTAGTAGTTAACTGTTCATACTGTTGTGTTAGGTTATTTAATCTGTCATTTGGTACGGATTCCTCGATTCTCTCAAATATTTCTTCCTTATCTTTTGCACGTTGTAAATTTAACTCTGAAAATTTCTGTACTATCACGCTATCTCTTTCCTCCTGACCTCTATCCTGTTCCTTTTGTCTGATTTCTACTGCAACTAATCTATTATTATTATAATTCAAAATCGGTTGTGCTTCTTCTCTGATTTCTTTCTTTAATTCATCTTTCATATTTTTGAAACATGTCCCTATTCGTGAGTCTAACCGTGTTTCCAGTGTTCCCATCTCAGTTCTGATTGTTCCTATTTGTGAGTCCAACCGTGTTTCCATTGTTCCCATATCAGTTTTTAATTCAGATCGTAAAGTTCCCATCTCTGTTTTAAATTCAGATCGAAACTGCTCCATTGTTCCCCTATCTGTTTTTAATTCAGATTGTAACTGTGATCCCAAATTTAATATTGCACTCATCAACTGCTCCATATTAAATGGTGCAAAATTCTTTTCGCCCCTAACATTTCCCGCAAAACTAGTTTCCTTCGTCATAGCTGTAAATCTATCTGTGTTTGATACTATTCCAGAATCTTCTATCGTTAATCTCGTATTCTGTGAATTTTCTGATTGAGAAAAATTTTGAAATGGTTCCGGACTATCTTCCCGACTTATTACATTGTTTTCCACTTCATTATCCATCATACTGTTTTCCTCTGTTGGCGAGTTCGCCATGTTAACAATTTCGTCATTCTCACTATTCATCATTTTTGCCTTTTTCATCGATCGCGTAATCATTTACAAAACATACAAAACTCGTCACTGTACTAAAATTACACACAATGCCTCCTTATCTCCAACAATACCATTCACACGAAATGTTTCCCTCAAACACGATTAACGAACAATTGAAATATTTGCACTAAATTGTCAAACGCATATACAAGACAACAAATTAAATTCTGAAAAAAAATACCATTAGAAGAATGACAACCACCAAATCTACACATGCAAAATAGACTACAATTACTAAACTACAAATTACTACAACAATACTACTGTCTACTATTTTTACAATCAGAAGAATTCCAAGGGACGATCCTGGCAGGGCCGCCACGTGCATGGGGGCTTAATTATTATGTTTGAAAATACTTTTTAAATTTTTTGTAGCTGTATGTCCGATTACGCTATGTCTCGTAAACGGTTTGCCCTGACTAGTATTTGTACGCAATCTGACTGCATAGAATAACAACAAAGAATGAAAGAAAATTTTCGTTAACACAATTAATTAATTAAGTCCCCAGCAACTATAAAACCTATGAAGCCAACAAAGCACAAGTGTAGCTGTTCTGTGTGTGGAAGTGTGATTCAATGTACACATCTGGCACGGTTCTTCTTCACTAAGACAAGAAATTTTAAATATCATTTATACTGAAGTAATTAAAAAATAGAAATACTATAATTGCGTAAGGAAAGCAAAATTACACTCTAATACAAGAACACAAGCCAGATGCTTTGTTGACTGAACCTGTAATGCTGCATTATTTAAGACATTGAGATAATAAAAAGAAAAGGAAAATTTTTTTTCTTTTACCTTCATATATTGACGAAAATCACTCTAATCATTACAATATATCTCCACACCGACTCTCTACTACCACATCTCAACAAGAACTCTCCACCACGACCTCTCGACAAGCACTCTTCACTACCACATCTCAGCAAGCACTTTTCACTAGCACATCTCAACAAGCACTACTACTACGAGTTCTCCCCAAGCACTGCCAGTGGAGGCGGCTGAATAATACTCTTTGGCGCAATCTCTGGCGCTGTGGCTCAGTGTAGCCACCTTTCAACCGTAAGCTGGAACTTGGGCTTCGATCAAGTGTCCTCCATTCAAAAAATGGTTCAAATGGCTCTGATCACTATGAGACTTAACTTCTGAGGTCATCAGTCCCCTAGAACATAGAACTACTTAAACCTAACTAACCTAAGGACATCACACACATCCATGCCCGAGGCAGGATTCGAACCTGCGACCGTATCGGTCGCGCGGTTCGGGACTGAAGCGCCCAGGACCGCTCGGCCACCACGGCCGGCTTCATTTCAGCATAGCTCACCACGTATGCTGTGGTGGAAGACTAAACTGGAGGCATGAAAGACGTGAAGCTCTGTTCATAAATTGTAGCAGATTCTGCTTCGACGTCAGCATGGTCGTTGGAAAGCGGCGAAGAGAACGAGTGCTCCTACAACCGGAGAGCAGCAGGCGGCCACAATGAGGACCGATTTCGGTGTGGGAAGCAACAGCCTGTAGTGATCATACACCAGAAACCTATGATGTTTGTTGTGGAACATTAAAACGAGCCGGATACATCCGGAGCAACATCGATTCAATTCTGTTGCTTTCTTGCAGCGTCAGGGACATTCCTTCCTCTAGTACGACGGTACCCCTGTTCAGTCTTCTACCGTTACCCAACGCATACTCCAAGGCATAAAACAACACAGCTGGTCACCACGATCATCAGACTTGTGCTTATGGGACAAGTGTGGAACATGATGGGAGGCTGTCTGCATTACTGACAAAATCCCGCGACCAATTGCGAGAGCGGATTGGAGAAATACAGAACTTATTTTCCAGGATTAAGCCCGACGATTCTATGGGTGCCTATGTGCAAGACCATACGACAGCTGAGTTAGACCATGCTATACAAGTCGTTGAAAAATTGTCCTTGGAATCTGTCTGTAGACGTATGATGTCGTGATTGCGATCGTATGCAATCTGCAGTTCATGGGGAACCATTCCTTCAAGATATTATTTTCATTTACCTATAGCGTATGTGTACCTATTTTACCACTGCTACATAATGGATAACTTACCTGTGTAACCACTACTTTTCTTTCATTGTGGAAAATTTTCGGGTATTACATAGCACTCGTATTCGATTCTCAAGATGACGTATCATCATTTAGATGGACCTTAAAACTGCGGGACATTAAAACTGCAACACCGTGAAGTCATGCAACAAACGCCAAACTGGCATGAAGTATACTGCTCACACATCCTTGAATATGCAAATGATTAGGATTTCAACACAATTGCTCTAAGTCCATAGAAGTAATGTCACATACATTCAGTACGTAAGGAAAGAGGAAGACAGCGGATTTCCCATTCAGAATTCGTATTTGAATGTTGGTTGTTTGTGCGAAGATCGTATTACGCCTTCTCTAACGTATGCCTCACGTGTCAGAAACCGACAGCAGCAGGATCGTGGCCCGTTGGGACTGCAGTTCATCGCCCTGGAATATTGTTGTATACTTGCTTGAATATGGAATCACTGGGTTCAAGAAGACCCTGTTCAACGCCAGGCTGCATCTCAACGGGCCCATATAGCTAGTGCTGGAGAGGTTAGTTACTTTGATCGCTTGGCCGTGCAGTATTGTACTGCCACATCACATCACGCTTCTTGAATCAGGCTTGATGGGCTTTCTTACAGCAAGAGAAGTACCACACTGACAGTGCGACGACGTCTGGAGATCGAGCATTATCTGCACGGCGATCATTCTTGAGGCTTCCCTTGATGCGGCAGCAAAAAATGCGCGTCGACTGTGGTGCGGCCAACAACAACACCGGACACAGGAGTGGCGCCAACTCGTCTTTTCAACTGAATCCTGTTGCTGCGTACGACATCACGATGACGTATTCTTGTGTGATGGCTCCGAGGAGAACAAATGTTGCCATATTGCTTGTTTCATTGTCATACTGGCCCAGCGCTTGATGTGATGTCGCCAGCCGGGTTGGCCGAGCGGTTGTGGGCGCTACAGTCTGGAACCGCGCGACCGCTACGGTCGCAGGTTCGAATCCTACCTCGGGCATGGATGTGTGTAATGTCCTTAGGTTAGTTAGGTTTACGTAGTTCTAAGTTCTAGGGGACTGATGACCTCAGAAGTTAAGTCCCGTAGTGCAAAGAGCCATTTGAACCATTTTGATGTGATGTCATAGGGTGCCACAGTGTAAACAACATCGCCTCTGATTCGCATAGCCGATAATTTTGATAACAGCTGTTACATGTCTAAAGTTTTAAGGTCAGTCAGTGGCTGTGCCGTATCTTCAAGGAGTCCACGACACCATTTTTCAACAAGACAACGCGACACAACATGTCCATGCTATCCTTACCTGTCTCAGTTGAGGGGCTGGAGGGTGCTCCACTGTTGTGCTGGCCATGAAATTCTCCAGTTCTCTGACCCACTGAAAACATGTGGCGATGGGTTTCTGAGAAAGTGAGAAGCCACCACTCGACAGCAATTATGTTTGTTGAACTCTGATCTATAATTGGAGCAGCACGGAATAGAGCAGTCATACTTGGCATTCAAGCTCCTCGAATCCATGCCCAGCTGCGTGAGGCCCACTGTTGCTGCCAGAGCTGGTAGCTCCGTGTTCTACGAGGGACCTTCAATAAGTACGGCAACACATTTTTTGTCCACAAATTTCCTGCTGTAAAAACGCGGAATTTGTTGAAGGACATCGTAGAATACACCTGCTTCAAACCCTACAGATTCATGAAGTTCCGGTTGGTTACGACGCTATCCGTAGCCTTCAAAATGGCCTCTGTGACGGAGGCGCGTTCCAAGCAGTGAGCTGTCATCGAGTTTCTTTGGGCGGAAAACCAAAGTATCGCAGATATTCATAGGCACTTGCAGAATGTCTACGGAGTCCTGGCAGTGAACAAAAGCACTGTGAGTCGTTGGGCGAAGCATCTTTCATCATCGCGAAAAGGTCGCGTAAAACTGTCTTATCTCCCTTGTACCGGCAGGCCGCTCACAACTGCAACTCATGCAATGTGTTCCTCGCCACAAAAACGCAAACGAACTTCTCCTTCTCCATGACAACTCAAGGCTTCACACAAGTCTGCTCTCCCGAGGGGTGCTCACAAAACTTAATCGGATTGTTCTTTCCCATCCGCCCTACAGCTCGGATCTCGCGTCTTCCGACTTCCATAAATCGGTAACCAGTACGTGGATGACGGGGATGTTATTGATGCAGCAAAACGTTGGTTTCAACGTCGAGCAGTAGAGCTGTATTGCGCGGGCGTACAGTCCGTCCCAGTAAGGTGGCGTGAGGCCGTCTCCTTGAACGGAGATTATGTTGTAAAATAGGGTTTTGTAGTCAACAGAGTGGGGAATAATATGATGTATTGGAGCCCTGAATAACATCAACCTACTTTCATAAAAAAAGGATGTGTTGCATTACTTATTGAACGCTCCTCGTATATTTCGCACCCTGTATATCCCCACATCCCCTCCAAATTTAATCATATAATCTTCTTACTAGACTACGCAAAGTATGTAAAATTTTCTATAATTCTTGGTGTTGCAATTTTAATGGTCAGCAGTGTACATTCTGAGCTAAAGCAAAAAGTGTACATTAACGGCACAACTGAATGTATAAGTCATTCTAAGCAATATTCGGTGAAGAGAAGAGTTCCAAAAATAGTCTCGACACAGACTTTTTTATCGGATTTTATGACATTACAAGAGGGAATAATTTTTTACTGCTATATTGCCAAATGTATTGGATGCGACTTACAACTGAGCCAATCGTATAATTGTATGTGTTGACATTTTAAGAACGAAAGTCAGAAAAGTTACAGAGTACTTTAGGCATTTAATTTCTGCCCAAGAAACACAAAATCATGCAACTGAGAAAAATAATTCGTTCAATAATTACATCAAAGCGTGCATAAAAATGACCGAGTCCAGCAATCTTCGAGTATTTGTGACTCAAAAGCGTCATTCACCTTGTACGCGCTACACCTATTATTTTACGATGTATACTACTGTTTTACGTTGTATGACAACTGTCAGCTCTACAAACGAACGTTTGGGACTGCTTCGCCTACTTCCCGTAGATCTCATAGCTTGCTACGATGCACTGTTTAGACTGCATGAGTGTCACGCGGCGTAACCGAATGTAATCGATGACTGTGGAGGATTTGTGTAGAGCCTAGCACGCCTTGTTTGTCGTGATGAGGATAATGCAAGAGGAAAAGAAAGGTGCTGGTTCCGATGCCGGCACTTGGCCTGTTACTCGCGAGTAGATCCAACTGGCGCGCCGAGCTTAACGTTCCCATCCGACGGGCAGATGGGCTTCAACAATATCGCATGCCCTCGCACACACTTCGGAAACATTTGGGATTTACCACAGGGCTTCGACGCAAAGTCTGGTGTTCGGAAAATTTACGCTGTCATCTCCAACTGGTGAAACACTGGTAATAAAATGCTTTCTTCCACTAACAGTATTCGCACCCATCCCTTAGAACAGAGCGTCATCTGTATTAAAAAACACAAGTGATATATTGCGACACTGAGACAGCGAGTATTATTTTGATTTTGAGAGGAGAACCGGCTTTGGCGGTGTTGCCAGAGTAGTTGGCAGCCGCAGCAGTAAGGTAACTGAGGCCCTCTAGGGGACTCCTGCGGGAAGCTGCTTCTGTCTGTACTCCCAGCTTCAGTGGTCGAGAGCGTTACAGAACACAAACGAGAAATCAGAGGTGAACAAGAGCGAAAGACTTTAAACAGAGCGTGGCATTCAAAAATGTAGACCCGATAGACAGTCATTTGTTGCTGCAGGAATCCACGTATAGCAAAATATGACAACAAAAAGTCTTTTAGAGGGCTCTTCTGCCGTAATTGTAGCCATACTGGCTAAGTTTTGGAATCATATGAAGCCAAAACCGCAATGGTATCAACCACAACAACGAGGCACAGCTTCACATCAGCGGAAGACAGCAATGGATATCCTTTTCTGGCCACTCACTGCCTTCGCAGAACAAACCAATTCTAGGTTATTTTAGACTAAAACATTTTATCTTTAAGTAACATCAGAATGCACAAACGCTTGATGATGAACAAAACATGTTCGAAAAGCATGTGTCAAATTAAACGAAAAATAAATAAATGAGACTGGTAACAGAAAAATACAAATAATTAATTAATACTTCTGCTTCTGACGCAGCCAAGTTCCTATCTTACAGCCATATTACATCTACGTTTAGTTAATTTAACCCATCACGTCGAGGAAGGGTATTAAAGAATACAGATTGGAGTAGTTTCCTTTATCGATCTTACTGCTGCTTGTGTGGCCAAGAATTATAAAAAAAAGTAATGAAGAAGGTGTATTCAACAACTAAGGACTACCGACTGACCAGTGTATTCAGAGTCTGTCGCAGAACAGACGGTTTTTTGTCGCTCTAAATGACAAAAAGAGTCGATGGAGAATGCAGAAAAATGGCCTGTGCTAAGGGAGTCTGCTGCGACGATATTAACAACATGTATACTGATGATCAGCCACTCACCACTGGAAGCGGAGCCTTCATCTATGCAGATGACAAGCTGTCGCTGCCCAACGAAAGACATCGGAAGAATCAGAATACAAGCTAACATCTGTTCTCGAAGAACTTGCTATCTACTATGATCACAACCATTTGAAAAGCAGTCCGAAAGAAATTAATACATGTACATTCCATCTATGCAATATGTAGGCAAGAAGAAAGGACGGAAAATTCGTGTTCACCCCTGACACCTAAGATTAAAACAGCATCGTGCCTTAACTTGCAAAGAACATGGTATAGACACCAGACAGATGGTATGCACCAGGAACAATCTCGTCCGCAAACTGACAAACACAACATGGGGAGCGCAGCCCAGCCCAGTGTTCTCCGCGCACCCCTACACTCTGGAGGAACTCTGCACCTGCCAATCAAGTCGATGGGACAGGTCGCGTAGTCACGGGGTGCCTAAGATCAGCTAGAGTCAGTAAGATCCTTCCACTCAAGAGAGTAGCACCACCACATGCAAGAAAACAGGGAGCAGCAGAGAGTGAAAAGAAGAAGCAAGAAACATATTCAAAGCAGCCATTGTTTGGAAGTCATGCTTATCCATCACGAGTGAAACCCAGAAAAAGTTACTTCCTTACAACAGCACCAATTCCAACTTCAGCAGAGCCCGCCGAAGTGAGTTGTGGAAAACAAAGTCCCCTGGAGAATTATGGACGGCAAAAGACATGCTCCTATCAGGTACCATCACCAATACTGGACTCGGAAGACCCTCAACAGATTGAGAACAGAGGTGACAAGGTGCAAGACTAATGCTAGAAGAAGGCTATCAACGATAATGAGATTTGTGACTGTGGGACATGCAGCACTCTGAACACTTTTTGATTTGGAGTAATATTTTGGGAACCTTTGTGATATGGGAGACTTGTTTGTAGCGAATGACCGTGACGTTCTGGCTGGTAAACGCTGGACGCACGAGGTGTGGAATTCTCTGTGTCATTAATATTAGATTGTAATTTTAGCATTAGATCGTGTTTCAGTGTTTTCTGGGGCCTTGGATAAATGAATAAATCTACAGATCTGCGGAATGCTTAGGGGAGGATACTGCGTACCGTTATTTGTTCCTCATTCTCCCGTTCCACTCGCTAATGTGACGCGAAGAATGATGTTATACTAGACGCTGTAAGTAACCGCTTACACTCGGGTGGACCAATGCGAGCGCCGGGCTTAAAGTTCCCGTTCGACAGACAGAGCAGTGTCAACAATACTGCTTGCTTTCACACAATAAGACACTGTGGAGAGGTTGAAGATCTAAAACAGGACTTCGGCGCTAATACCTGAACTCTCCACAAAAGCGCTAAAATCAGCGGAGGCGATGCAGTAGATAACGTGCTGAACTAGTATTCAGAGGGAAAGCTTAAGACCAATGCCGAGATGGTTTCTTTTAGAATGACACGGCCAATTTCTTTTCCCGCCCTTGTCCATCTCAAGCCAGAGCTTCGTCTTACGCATTGTCGACGGGCCTTTTTCTTCATAAGCCGTAAACAGTATCTAGCTTATTCTTTGCCCCTACGTGGAAGGAGGCAGCAGATTTTTTCTCGAAAACTGCTTCTCTAAACTTAAACCGACTTGGTATTTCTTTCAAAGACCTCTGTGTTAAGTTTCTCAGTCTCTTCGTAACACCTTCATCATGATTAGTACATCTGTTGCAGTACATCTCTGACTCTCCTCCTCAAATACGATCTGGTAAACGTCCCACCTACCTCAGCAGTGTTCACGAACAGTTGCCATAAAATACTTGAACTCAGCCTTCCTCGTAGCTGCGCTGTACTTCTCAGAATCCTCCCAATAAGCCTAAGTATTTCAATAGCCTTCTCCACAACTGCTTTTCTATTTTCGTCTCACTTCATTTCACTTCTCGGCGTGAGTCCTGGGTATTTAATTAAAGTGATTGTATCCTACGGCTGATTAGTGTTAATTTACACATACTTAATAAAAGCTTGTATTCATTCCTATGTTTGTGCATTTCGTCTTAAATCTCTTTGAATTTCTCAACAGTATATGGGATTCCCCTGTTCACTACTGTGTCGCCAGCAATCAAAATGTGTTGCTCACACTGCCCGTAGGCTCAGCCACCTGCACTGAGGGCAAGAACGCTCCTATCACATTTCCTGGAGGCACTTGAAACGTCCCAGTCTGTTTTCATTCTTCTGATGAATACTTGCTTTCCTGGGTAGTTAATGCGATTTATTAGTAGGATATTCTTTGAACAAACTGCAAAGATAATCCATACGCACCTCCGTGATTACATATTAGCTTATAATATTTTCTACGGTAATGAATATAAGTTTGTGCGACCATTCTTTCATCCTACTTACCAAAACAAGCAACGAAGGATCAACAGCGAGAAAGGAGGGAACTGTATGACACTTTGGACGAGCAAATTGGAAATAGGAATCCATGTCCGGATATCTTTTCCAACAACTCTAAGAAGTATCGAAAATTTGGGGACTTAATCCGGACTGTTTTTCCGAGGATATTTGAAGAGTGCGGTTTGTGAAACCCTAGTGGAGCCAGGAGAAAACCTAGTTGTCACCATAGTTGTTGCAGCGTGTGAAGACAGTCTCTCTACGTAGGGCATCTTCCAATAAATGTGTCAGTGGAAGTTACGAGGATGTCAAGCTTACTGCGGAACTTCAGGCACTCTTGTAGTTCTGCTTGTTTTCGTTTAGCATTAGTACGAATGACAATGAACACATCTTCAAATTTGATTTTTATGTGTTTTGCAGACAGCGGTAAATAATTTATGGACCATATCATTTTAAGCTTCTATTTATGTTTCCTTACCTTCAGATTTTTTTTAATAGGTGGTTTTCTTTTTTAATTTTGTTTTGTAGCCTTTGTTACTCGACTGAAGGACGTTGTATTCTTAACCGAAGATGGTGGCAAGCGCTGCTCGGGTGCCGAACTGGCAAGCGATAGATACTGTTTTCCTTGTTCTGTGATGTCGATGGGCGAGGTTTCCTGGTGTGGATTTTTGTTCTTAATGTGTTTCTCAAATGGTTCAAATGGCTCTAAGCACTATGAGACTTAACATCTGAGGTCATCAGTCCCCTAGACCTAGAACTACTTAAACCTAACTAACCTAAGGACATCACACACATCCATGCCCGAGGCAGGATTCGAACCTGCGACCGTAGCAGCAGCGTGGTTCGGGATTGAAACGCCTAGAACCGCTCGGCCACAGCGGCTGGCTGTATTTCTCCAGAAATTCTCTACAATATATTCAAGTTATCCAGTATCTTTTTGAAATATCCGTTATACTGATATCATGGACTACGGTTTCAGAAAATACGAGGGCGTGCTGAAAAGTAATGCCTCTGAATTTTTTATGTGAAGCGATTAAGGTTTTTAAAATAAAACAGACGGTGTTAACATTCTTCATCTTTGTTCTTCAAGTCTACATATTTATTTGTCAACATATTCATCCTGGCGACGAACACATTTCTCGCGACGAAAGATCGTTTTGTTGATGCCGCCACTGTAGAATGTTTGCTGTGTTGCCGGAGCCACAACGTTACCTGTGCTTGCACCCCTTCGTCGCTATCAAAATGAGTCCTCAAAGGTGTTTATTGAGTTTTCGAAACAGATGACAATCGGACTGCGCCAAGTCGGGACTGTAAGGAGGGTGATCTTTGACAGTGAACCCATTGCGTCGAACTGTTGCAGATGTCGCAGCGCTCGTGTGCGGTCTGGCATCGTCATACTGTAGGAGAGTGTGCTTCATGTGGACGAACTCTTCGAACTCGAAACTCGATTACAGCACGCTGTTTCCCACGCACCGACATAGTTACTTTTACACACGGCCGTGTTACAAGCTACAATTCGGAGCCCTCTAGCGGCAGAGGTCTGCACATACGTAGACATGAAGAATAGAGATGTCGGCTGTTAATAACGTTTACTGTATTTAAAAAAATTTAAGAGTTTTCACATAAAACATTCGGAGGCATTACTTTTCAGCATGCCCTCGTAAAAAATACCATAACTCACGTTTATAGTACTTGGTTTGCACAAACAAACTGGATGGCGTTTACAAGAATATAAGAATTTCTGTTAAACATTCTGTCTGGATCTCATCTAACAGACAAGTAACTACTAATGCGTAAGGAACTAATTTTTTAGGGGTAAAGACAAGCCATATTATTATTAAAGTCACACGCTTACGCAATGGTGCAATCTTTAATACCGTAATAATTTATTCAATTAGTGATTTCAGAGTGATACATGCATGATTTCGAAAACAGCATTATGGGCTCTACTAAAGACCCGAGGAGCCGGCCGGTGTGGCCGAGCGGTTCTAGGCGCTTCAGTCTGGAACCGCGCGACCGATACGGTCGCAGGTTCGAATCCTGCATCGGGCATGGATGTTTGTGATGTCCTTAGGGTAGTTAGGTTTAATTAGTTCTAAGTTATAGGGGACTGATGACCTAAGATGTTAAGTCCCATAGTGCTCAGAGCCATCTGAACCCATCAAAGACCCGAGGAACTTTGATGTCTGTTCTCTTGAGGACTTCTTATGCATCACATTTTCATGTTCGACCGAAATTTTTGCATACGATCGTCAAATTCAAGACAGAACAACAAGCTGCATATGGAGATTGCACCATGTTGCAGCACAACCACTTGAGACTCCTCTCCTGCAGCATAATTATATCTCGCTGAGCCGGCCGGAGTGGCCGCGCAGTTAAAGGCGCTTCAGTCTGGAGCCGCACGACCGCTACGGTCGCAGGTTCGAATCCTGCCTCGGGCATGGATGTGTGTGATGTCCTTAGGCTAGTTAGGTTTAAGTAGTTCTAAGTTCTAGGGGACTTATGACCACAGCAGTTGAGTCCCATAGTGCTCAGAGCCATTTTATCTCGCTGATCGATCACAAAAATCTTTTAGTGCACACTGCATATTCTGCTACGACAAGCCTATTGTCCTCTCCACAGTAATACTTCAAATTTGGTTTATCCAACAGCGACATGGTCTGTGGTCTATCGACATGAGCGACAGTGAATGCACGATGCGGTAGTTCGAGCGGTGTATGGATGTTTGAGTTGTCTTAAGTCTTTCAATCGTCCTCTGCCGTATTTCGCCGTCAACTGCTGTCTCGCCAATGATACGATCTAGTTGGTCATCGCAGCTGTCTTCATCCTTAATACAAATATACGTACTGTGTATTCGTATCGTGAATGAATATCTTCAAGAGGAGGTATTTCACCGCGTGGCATTATGAGCTCTGTCTCCTGATATGTAATCTGCCTTCTTTCCGCTCCGGTAGCAGCATTTTACCGCTGGTTCCCTTGTTTTCCCTGCTACAGGAGGGCATATTACCCTCATGAAAAGAACTTGGTGGGTCAATAAAATTTTGGTAGTTTACTTATGTGAAATTGAAATAACGCAGAAAAAATTTTACATCTCAGACCGAATTTTACGTACAGGAAAATTTTTCATGTGCTGCAGTAATATAACCTTGGGTTTCCAAAACCCTTTTGATAATAAAGCAGACACTTTACAGCATATTTCTTCGTGATACGTCACTTTATGAACTAAGTTTTCGCCTCACACCGTATTTTATGTGTACAAGTAGTGTGACTTTGAACCTTTGTATCTCGGAAACGGATAAAGACGCCAAGAAAATCTTCGAGGTTATTCGATATCTGGACCTTAGGAATATATCGTAAGAATTTTAGTTATTTGCTGTGCATAGCCTTCTTGGAATGCGCGTGTCTGTTTTGTTACCCAAAAACCATGTTTTTCGGGTTTTCTCAGGAACCGCCCATGAATTAAGTGGGTGCCTCCATAAGTCCCTTGATGTGAACCACAGAGCACATATAATGCAAAAAGAATGAAGCGATTTGATCCATGTGCCTAATCTAGAGGTAGCGTGTGTTATTCAAACTTTGACCTTGTACTGTAGGACGGTTACAGTAAGGCGATTGTTGTGCTGGGTATACAAATGGTCTCTAACCCTAGGGCTATCCAAAACACTTGAACCTACTTTTCTACAACTAATAGGACACGAGGTATGAATCCCAGAAAAACGTCATTTTTACGCGCAGCGTTCTGGAACATATTATGTTGCGATGTTGTCATAAACAGTCAACATTCAAATGCTATCTGCGAATGAGAAACGTGCCGCAAAATTTCTTCTTACATACAGAATGTAGATGGTGTTATCCCTACTTACGAGGAGAACACGGCAAGTGCCATAACCCGATTTCCCAGAAACTTCTCTCAGTGGAAGTGAAGCCAAAATAAACGAAAACGTGTCCCGGCTTATCCGTTTCTTAGAAGACGATCGCCAAAGTTTTCGATGTAATGTAGATGCCCTTTAGTGAGTGACACGCCCAGCCCAAATGGTGGAATAGTGGCTAGCGTCACTGTCTGTCTCACTTTTGCGTCCCGTGCTCTAAACTCGATTGCTGGTTTTATTATTATTATTTTTTTTCATTTTCTACCCATGTCCGTAGAAGGTTACTACACGAATGTTTCTCATCGAATTAAGAGATGCAACTGGCGTTATATTAATTGTAAATTACAACTGAGTGTCATAATTAATGTCATACATTTATTATATACTGCTAGTGTGTACAGTATTTTCAGAAGTTACAATCTTTTTAAATTCTCATGTTCTTATGTTTTATTCTTACATCGGTTTTTAGTTCTTGTATTTTATTGTTCTGTTTATTCCCTATTTCCTTGGATGATACTGGTCCTAGAAATACTCGAAACCTCTACACTCCACACGACATTGATAGGACGCGAATGCAGGTTTGCCACAGCGACGTTCTTGGCATGACGCTCACTCGGGAAAGAAACGTTGTTAACACTGCTGGAGATTTCGCGCGTTACCAATAACATCAAGCCAAACCACGCATAACGGATAACATTTCCGAAAACTAGCGCTTGCAGTGGATTATGAATCAAGATACACTACAGGAATTTCACAGAAAACAATTTCAAATAGTTTTTCATTCATTTATTGTTTCTTGTTTTCTCAATTCATTCATCATACATATACACTACTGGCCATTAAAATTACTACACCACGAAAATGACGTGCTGCAGACGCGAAATTTAACCGATAGGAAGAAGATGCTGTGATATGCAAATGATTAGCTTTTCAGAGCATTCACACAAGGTTGGCGCCGGTGGTGACACCTACAACGTGCTGACATGAGGGAAGTTTCCAATCGATTTCTCATACACAAACAGCAGTTGACCGGCGTTGCCTGGTGAAATGTTGTTGTGATGCCTCGTGTAAGGAGGAGAAAATGCGTACCATCACGTTTCCGACTTTGATAAAGGTCGGATTGTAGCCTATCGCGATTGCGGTTTATCGTATCGCGGCACTGCTACTAGCGTTGGCAGAGATCCAATGACTGTTAGCAGAATATGGAATCGGTGGGCTCAGGAAGGTAATACGGAACGCCGCGCTGGATCCCAACGGCCTCGTATCACTAGCAGTCGAGATGACAGGCATCTTATCCGCATGGCTGTAACGGATCGTGCAGCCATGTCTCGATCCCTGAGTCAACAGATGGGGACGTTTGCAAGACAATAACCATCTGCACGAACAGTTCGACGACGTTTGCAGCAGCATGGACTATCAGCTCAGAGACCATGGCTGCGGTTACCCTTGACGCTGCAACACAGACAGGAGCGCCTGCGATGGTGTACTCAACGACGAACCTGGGTGCACGAATGGCAAAAGTCATTTTTTCGGATGAATCCAAGTTCTGTTTACAGCATCATGATGGTCGCATCCGTGTTTGGCGACATCACGGTGAGCGTACATTGGAAGCGTGTATTTGTCATCGCCATGCTGGCGTATCAACCGGCGTGATGGTATGGGGTGCCATTGGTTACACGTCTCGGTCACCTATTGTTCGCACTGACGGCACTTTGAACAGTGGACGTTACATTTCAGATGTGTTACGACCCGTGGCTCTACCCTTCATTCGATCCCTGCGAAACACTACATTTCAGCATGATAATGCACGGCAGCATGTTGCAGGTCCTCTACGGGCCTTTCTGGATACAGAAAATGTTCGACTGTTGCCTTGGCAAGCACATTCTCCAGATCTCTCACCAATTGGAAACGTCTAGTCAATGGTGGCCGAGCAACTGGCTCGTTACAATACGCCAGTCACTACTGTTGATGAACTGTGGTATCGTGTTGAAGCTGCATGGGCAGCTGTACCTGTACACGCCATCCAAGCTCTGTTTGACTCAATGCCCAGGCGTATCAAGGCCGTCATTACGGCTCGAGGTGGTTGTTCTGGGTACTGATTTCTCAGTATCTAAGCACCCAAACTGCGTGAAAATGTAATCACATGTCAGTTCTAGTATAATATATTTGTCCAATGAATACCCGTTTATCATCTGTATTTATTCTTGGTGTAGCAATTTTAATAGCCAGTAGTGTAGTTAATAAATGAATAAGGACTACATTATTTCAATATACACTGGAAGACATTCGTGTACTAAACTTCTACGGTCAGGGGTCGATAAATGAAAAACAGAAAAATAATAATAATCAGGTGAGCCGCGACGCTAGACGCGTGCCACCTCCTTGGTTGAACTGTTTACTAGCTGAAGGGCACATGCAATAAACCTAAAACTGTGATTGTCTTTTCCCCAAAAACGTTCTGAGTCTACGCGTTTATTTGTCCCCTCTTTCAACTGAGCGAAGTTTCTGGGAAATCGCGTTCTGGCACTTGGCGTGTTGCCCTCTTTAGTGCGGCTGCGCTGAAATGCTAATCACGTGCGTATCCAAACGTGCAGACCACTTCTTGTACATTTTACGTTGATTGTTGGACGGTGTTTCACTTTTAATTGCCAGCTGTGTAAATGTCCGTATTGTGAGGAAAGGGCTGAAGTTCGCGTGTGGTCGGCAGCGCCAGTGGTGGCTGCGACGGCGTCGCGGGGCCCGGAGGCGGCGCAGCGAGGCTGGGCTGGGCCGGCCGCTGCTGGCTGAGGCGGCTGCCCGCGATATAAGCGGCCGCCGGGAGAGCCGCCCGCCACAGCCCGCGCGCCATGGAGCCACAGCAGCCGCAGCAGCAGCAGCCGCAGCGAGGCGACTGGGCGTGCGTGCCCGCCTCCTGTGTGGCGCGCAGGACGCACAACCCGCTGCGCACCATCGTCGAGGAGCTGGCCATACAGCCCAACCCCGACAAGCACCTCATCGCGCTCTCCATAGGTGAGTGAGTCCGCCACCTACCACGTTCCGCGTTCTTACAACGTCACAGTGTTGTTCTTCCGAGAAAAGAGTACCAGTTACCAGGCGCCGATCCGAGGTTCGAGTGTCCCTGTCTTCCATCCTCGAAACATAGCTCCCCGCCACCGTCGAGCCTAGGACTGCAACAATAATGACAACAAATTATAAAAAAGTGTAATATGTAAATAATAACTTGTTTATATTAGTGCTTAGCACATCGGTTTGCCGGTCGGAGTGGTCGAGCGGTTCTAGGTGCTACAGTCTGGAACCGCGCGACCGCTACGGTCGCAGTTTCGAATCCTGCCACGGGCATGGATGTGTGTGATGTCCTTAGGTTCGTTAGGTTTAAGTAGTTCTAAGTTCTAAGGGACTGATGACCTCTGAAGTTAAGTCCCATAGTGCTCAGAGCCATTTGAACCATTTGAACCACATCGCTTTAACATAACTTGCAATAAATAACAGTTCAGAAAAAAAAACATATTTATTAAAAGCATTCGTCTGAAAATTTTAGATGTTCATGTGTCATGCACTTAACAACTGTAACAGAACTCTCACAACTTTGATAACGTCATAATTTATGCGACATAAAATCGAAGTGTGCATTCAACATTACGCTGGCCGGTGTCGCCGAGCGGTTCTAGGCGCTTCAGTCTGGACCGCGTGACCGCAACGGGCGCAGGTTCGAATCCTGCTTCGGGCATTGATGTGTGTGATGCCTTTAGGTTAGTTAGGTTTAAGTAGTTCTGAGTTCTAGGGGACTGAGGACCTCAGATGTTAAGTTCCATAGTGCTCAGAGCCATTTGAACCATTTTTTTGAACTCCCACAACTTTGTCAACGTCATAATTTACACGACATAAAATCTATGTGTGCACTCACCTTTATTAGTATTTCGCTTGGCACTAGGATTGTCAACACAGGTCCGGAGGCTAAGGTTGTGCGAGTGTGTAAATTGGAAAAATGCTATCAGTCGTTTCCGCTGCCGTTCTGGAAAGTTAGTCTTTCTGTTATTTTCTTAGTGCAGTATCTTCTTTATTCAATTTTCCGTGGTTGTCAGTTTTACGTGTGCAATCTCGAATGCTGTCGGACTTGTTGCTGGCTGCCAGGTATGGTCAGTCTGCGAATATGCGCCTCTTTGTGGGTGGAATGTTTTCTGCAGGCCACCGGGCAGCCCACAAGCGCATCCATATGGACAAGCCGTCGGGAAAGAATTGAAAATTATTCTTTGCTAATCATATTTTGTAAATTTGTAGAATTCCATGACGCTATCTAGACACTTAGTTTTTATGCAGTTTTATTCTCCGTAAGTTAGCTGAAATATCTGTAAATTGGTATACTTAAAAAATATGCTTTTAGCGAATTGTTCTTTGGCTCCACAACTGCTAGTTGTCCACCAAACGCGCCCCAAAGACATAACGCCACAGTGCCCAGAAAATATCGCCGTCTGTAGTGATCGGTTTGCGGAGTAGCATACACAGATCATTCATGGGCGTGAAGATAAACTAGTTCGTCCGTGCTGGATCTCTGTATACTGCGTGACTTATCCAAGTACACATATGTTAAGAAAAGTCCGCAATCACAGATAAAAGCTTCGAAAACTTTTGATTTTCTTCAATATACCGGTTTTCCTCTTGGACCAATTATCATATGAAAACATTCGGAATTACGTCGCTCTCCCGTGATGCTTTTGATAACTGTCACACTTCTAACACGGCATGAAATGACTTGCCCGTTTATGTTCTGAAGGTAGTGAAGGTCAGGAGGCTTCGATTCTGGACTTCGTGAAATACCGTATTGCTGAATAGTACGCAGCAGGCTTATGAACGTTCGTCTAAGGCAACCAAAAGTACTGGGATTATAATGGTAACTGTGTAGAAAAATTAAAAGTTGTATATCTGGGATTTTCTAACAAATGTTTCGTCTGCATCTTGTGTGATCTTTCCTAACCGAATAGCCGTTATTTTTCAGACACACCTTTAATAGTAGAATACAAAGGAATTGTACGACTACAAGTTGATGTAACACGCCACAGAAACTGCAATATCAAAGCTGACTCATGAATATACGTAGCTTAGACATTTAAGATTCGGATCAAGAGCTGCAATAATCAGCGATTCTGTAGTGAAACGCTTCTACACGCATTAGTGCAATGCACTACTTTTCGGAAAATTGGAAAGTGAAACGTACCACAATTTTCTGGGGTGACAAGGCAAAAGAACAGAACGGGGCCAAGCCTTCCTTTGTCAAGAATTATTTGGGAAATGATAAAGTATTCAGAGTTTCAAACAGATGAATATTCAGTTTAACGGTATGTGGTATCTCCTTCAGCATTATGGAAAGAAACTAAATACTTGCCAATATTCGGCAACTGATGTTTCATGCGCGCCGTTTCGAAAATAATTTATACTCATTCTGCGCTCGAAACTACATTCACAAGATACTGTTTTCTGTTCTCTAGTTAGTCCTTGAGGAACAGAGAGCTTATGACATCTTTGAACACTATATCATGTAAAGACATACGATGCTCCATGTAAAGCATTTTTACAACTTTTAAATCCTTAATTTTTTTGTGTACTATTGACAGTTTATTAATAATCATTTCACATTACAGTGATCCATATTCGTGGAGTACGAACATCTTCCGTGTTTTCTCTTTAATTTACACTGCACTGTATCACTATCATTATTTTAATTGTACAATTATTTTAAGTGTGCAATCGTTATGAGACTTTATCTCCAACATAACGGAGCACATGAAACACTTCCTAGTGTTACGTAAAATTTAAATTTGCCAGTTATTTGTGATCAGTCATTTGTCGTATTTCCTTTACCTTTTTGTAGAGTATAATTCTTGTACTATAGAGGACCTTCGCACTGGGAACAGTGACTCATAAGCGCTGTTACTTCATTATTCCTACAATTATTACTAATTTTAAAATGTATGTAACAAAGTTTATAAATAAATATTGCAATTTCTACAGCGTACAAAAACGCAGGTATTGACTTAGCACGATAATATCAACCAATAAAGCTTGACGAAATAAGCAAATTACGGCTTGAACGATATACTGCGCGAGTCTTCACCTCTCGTTACCTTCGGCACATCGGTTTACAATGCGAGGTCTTCCAGCATCATACAGGATTCACGCAGAAAATAAATGTAAGGTATCTGCTAATCGTTTTTATTACCGTTGTCTCTATTCCATCTCATCTTCTACGTTTCTTGATTGAGCGCTCAGTTTTGTGTATTTTATGAGTAAACATAGGAACAACAAAACGCTTATTTCTTCCTTCATTGGCGATATTTTTCTTCAATCTCGAGTTCTCGTTCGTAAACAAACACGTTTTGGATATACTTCGATACGCAGTCAAAATCTCTTTACGACACTGACGTTTCCTGTGCGCCGTACGCTCGTTTTTCCGTGTTCTACTCCACCGTTTGCAGTTACAAAATTGGTTCGCGGCAATTTTAGGTTATGGGAGTCCTGAGGCATTAAAAATGTATTCCTATTTCTCCGAGTCTTAAAAAGGTGCATCCCATTCTCGTTTAGAATGGATATCGAATGTCTACGACTTGCAAGTAATAAAACCCGAAATATTTCAAGCTTTAACTTCCGTCATTCTCATGTATCTTCATGAAGCTATAGTAGAGCTTCATATTCTGTAACATTACAAGATTATATAAGCTCTATATGACACGTGGTTGTCGAACTGAAAATCCAGAAATTTGACGTTTGGACCACGGATAATCTTACGGTTATTTCTCCATCAGTTAATACGCCTTCCACATATAGCATTTCTTTGTGAATGCGAGGAAAGTGAAATTGAACTGGGGAAAGATTCCACGTTTGCTAGTTGAGACGCTGCAGCTAGTTATGTAACACGGAACTCAGTTCGGAGGGAAGTAAGGGTATACATCTGCAATAGGTCTCTGTTTAAAAAGGCACAATGAAATTTAAACCAATCTCTGGGTAGAAGAAATCCTTATTTTTTAAGACACTTTCAGTTTCGTTACATCTGGGACATATATGAGCTGCATGAATTGGTTGAAATAAACGAAAATACAACGATTGATAATGAGAATATACGCGCATCAGAGAATCAATAAAAGAAGACATAATTTCGTGATTAGAATAATAATAATTTTATTTTACTTTATTTTCTTATCCCAAGAGAGCATCGTAACATTGCCACATTATCTAGTTATTTTCATATGCCATTTATCATGTTCGTTGTATACCGCTGTCATGAGGATTGTGGGAAGTATTTTACAAAAATTATATATTTTTAACGAAAATATGGCTACATGCTGACCATTTACAGGTAAATTATTTTTATATGATGCTTAATGTATTTTAAATTAATTAATTGATAAGTAAACACACACACACATCGATAT
The DNA here is from genome assembly GCF_021461385.2 of Schistocerca piceifrons. Classification (NCBI taxonomy): domain Eukaryota; kingdom Metazoa; phylum Arthropoda; class Insecta; order Orthoptera; family Acrididae; genus Schistocerca; species Schistocerca piceifrons. Next base: position 495,899,023 of record NC_060139.1, on the reverse strand, counting down.
TATCTTTTTGAAAAAAATGTTTATGTAGCAGGAGTGTTAACATTTCGCTACATTGCAACAATAATTGTTAAATAGATTGAATATTAGTAATAATAATGTGTTATCATGATCGTCATAAGCCACACATATAATATTTTCATTTTTAGTTGCTAATAACAAGGAATGAGGAAGGTGGCATTATGTAACACATCACAAGGTATTACTGCATTTGACGTGGAGTAAAGACACATGAAATTGAATGCCATTGCATTCCCTTCGGGTACAGGCGGTTCTTGAAAACAGTTTTCTGGCAACAATTTTGTGATAAAAGGGTTAAAGTTACAGTTTTCGCCAAGAACACAGACTGCGTCCTCGACGTTCGGCTACGGAGCCACCAAGGACCCAGTCCGAATGGCCTTGACGGACTTGCACCACGCCTGTGGCGACTGGCTCCCAAATTAGACTCATTGGTATTCATGATTTATGACGTAATACTCACTCGAAATTTGATAAAAAAATGAAGATGGAAGTCTCGTAACAAAGACCATTTCTGTCACAGTAGTTGCTTTCCAGACACAATTTCGTTCCATTCGTTGCCGATATTAAGTTACTTTTATGCTAATTTGCTACCGTCTATGGTACGTAACGCTAAATGAAGGAAATGTGTTTAGCATAATGTTTGTATTGTAATCAGTAAGTATGGAAGTGAAAGAAGTGGGATGGCCGTCACAAGTTGCTAGCACGTTGCCTATCATCGATGAAATATTTCTGGGCAGACGCTTAACTAAATTACTCTGTCTTGAGACGTGGATTATCCACTTTCGCAAGGTTTTGGGTTTGATCAAGGACGTCACGCCGCAGTACTACGATTAGGAACTGTTCGCTGTCAAGATTCCTGCTTTGGTATCCAAATACCCACGATGGAATTTGCCGCTCGTCACCGGCATTAGGAACTGGTTATCTCTGATCCAAGAAGCTCTGTTTGGTGGTCCCGACCTAGGATAAGGAATAATTAGTGCACACGGTATAAGCTTTTGGGTAAACAGTAACAAAATCGAAATAAATTCTCACTTTCACCCCCTGCCTTTCTCCATGAGAGGTTGCTGTACAGTATTTGTTGCACACTAGCTGTTCTTTCCATTTCATTTCATACTGCACCCTCTTTTCTGTTGCATATGAAACAACCTAGTTCTGTACTTACGTAGGCATTTGTGCTCAGTTCGTAACTTGTTACCCATCTGATGAATTTCATTTCTAATTATGCTACTTGTCCCTTGTGGTACAGCTCGTTGCCGCACATTTCACATCCAACGATAACAAATGAATATTCTCTCTTTGCTTTTAGCGTACAAGTAATTACATGAGGGCATGCTGAAAATTGTGTCTCCCATTTTTTATGTGAAAACGCTTAAAACTTTTAAATAAAACAAACGTTATTAACATTCTACATCTTTATTCTTCATGTCTGCATACTTATTTCTCAAGACAATCACCCTGCTGACGAATGCATTTCTCCCAACGAGAACCCAGTTTGTTGATACCGTCACTGTAGAAATTTTGACTTTGTTGACGCAGCCATAACCTCACTATCAAAGTGAAGTCGTTGAAGGCTTTCTTAAAGTTTTGAATACATATGAAAATTGGATGGCGCCAAGTCGAGACTGTATGGAAGATGATCGATGACACTGAACCGAAGGCGCCAGATTGTTGCAGGTGTTGCACCGATCGTGTGTGACCTGGTATTGTCATGGTGAAAGAATCGATATTCCATATGTGGACGAAGGCTTGTGCGGCTAGAACCTCAATTACACCACACCGTTTCTCACAGACCGGTATAGTTACGTTACATACCGACATGTTATACGCTACTATTCAGAGCCCTCTAGCGGCAGATTGCTGCAAATATGTAGACATCAAGGATAAAGATGTAGAATGTTAATAACGTGTGTTTTATTTTAAAATCTTTAAGAATTTTCTCATGAAAAATTCGGAGGCAACCTTTTTCAGCACGCTCTCAGATGATACAGCAGAGTAAACTGTTGTGCAGCAGCCTGTGACGTAATTCCCTCGTCCTTTGATCGTGTCTCACAGTCAGCCGTAGTTAGAGAAAGTCATGAGTGAATCGCAGAACGAGTAAACGCAGGTTAATAACAAGTCTCACTGGATGAATTTGGTTCGCATTTCGGGTTTAAGCTTCGTCAGCACTCATTTCTGGAGTGGACTGGTGGTGGGGCGGCCTCAGCGTGAAGCAAAATAAACTGCACCATCTACCACCTGTAGACTAAAGCAATCACAATTCCATTGGTTTTATTTGCTTTTTCCAATTTATTTATTTTTTGCATGGCGTTTTCTTTACATTACTGATTAGACGATTTCTTTGTATGAGACATTAGCTGATCATATTGTAAGACCTATGCATGATCATTGGTTACGACAATCAGACTTCAATCAGTTTATTAGTGACCAAATTGACTGATGAGTTAAAGCAAGATAGATAAGCAAAAGATGATGGCAACTGACGTTATAGTTGTTTACAATTAAAGAAGTTATTGTGAACCGAGGCATGTCCAGACAACACCACGACTAATGGTAGTCAGCCTGTGTATCAGCGTTAACTATCACATGACCGGTTTATCTATTCGCACACCTTGCGGTGATTCGCTCTGTTGAGGTCTGGACTTCACGTATTAAGCTGCCTTCCTAGGATAGCCGAGGATGGTTTAGGAGAATTTTAGTACAAATCCACATGTGGCTCTGCTGATTCAGTTTGCTTCCAAGATTCTAACTCACTTCGGGCGAATTCTGGGATAGTTCCTATACAGATGGAGGTCGTTTAATGACTGTGAAGTTGACGGACATTTAACTTCTTACGTTCTCTCGGAGGCAGGGTCGCCTCATCGCCTTTCCGCATTTTTTGTTCTGGCCTGTACAATTGTCCCCTAACATGTACAACATTCTTACCTCCTTGTCGACATTATTTTGGATGTACCAGTACAGCATCGTACACAGTTCATTTGGGCCCTTTCCTCCGCCACCTTCATTGTAGAGGAAAACAGTCATTTCCCGTGGAGCTAGTTTATGCACACCGAAAACATTCACGGTAAGTTGTCTCAAGTAGTAGGTGTCCTGAAGAGGAATGAAACATAGAGAGATATTGCCCATGAAATCAAAACAGATTCCAATATTTTGTTTAGGCCCCTTCGCACATTTGGCAGTGATTTATTTAAGGGAGCTGTAATACCTTGAGGCTCTAAACTTATACACCAGAAGTCCGGTGATGGCCATTCTCTCCGTTTGCTGCAGAAAGGCAACATGTCCTAGACTAGTTCCTTATCTGCAGTAAATTAAAGGGCTTGTCAGATCCGCGTTATTGTGCAAATATGTTCCTTTTCTGCGGTAAACAATTTAATGATTTAGAATCATAAGCGTCAAAAAAAAAATTAAACTTATAAATTTCGGACTGTTTTCCTGTCTGCAATAAGCGGTTTATTTGTAGGCCAGTGTTGTGGTGCCTAGTCTCGTACGTAAATTAAATTCTGCTGCTCCTCTATTGGCGTAACTTGTGGCGTTAACAGATGTTCCCATTTCTTCTTGTTGTGGTTTTCAATTCTATGACAGCTTTGTTGCAGCTCTATTACCAAAGTGACAGGACGTGTCCTGCCAACCGATCCCTTATTTTATTAAAGCTACCATTTTTTTCCTCCGTTCGATTCAGTACCTCCTCAGTAATTACTGATCTACTCACCTAATATTCAGCATTTTTGTGTACAGACAGATTCCAAAAACTTCTGTTCTCTTTTCGTCCATACCGTTTACCGTCCACGTTTCACTTCCGTGTGAGGCTATATTCCAGACAACTAGCTTCAAAAAAGATTTCCTAACTTTTAAATTTATATTACGTGTTAGCAAACGCCACTTTTTCACAAACGCTTTTCTAGATATTTCCATCCTACATTTTATATACCTCTCTCCTTCCGCAAGCATCACCCATTTTGCTGCTCAAATAGCAAAATATATCTATTACTTGTAGGGGCTCACTTTCTAATCTAATTTACTCAGCTTCATCTGATTTAATTTGCCTACATTCCATTGCCCTTGTCTTACTTTTGTTGATGTTCGTCTTGCAACTTCTTTTCAAGACCCCACTCTGCCAGAATTACAATGTCATCGACAAACCTGAAAGTTTTTATTCTTCTCCCTGAAACCTTTTCAAATTTCTTGCTGGTTTCCTTTCCTGCTTGTTCGATATACAGATCGAATAACATCTGGCATAGACTACAGACCTGTGTCATTTCCTTCTCAAACTCTACTTTCACTTTATGTTCATCGACTCTTGTAAATGCAATTTGGTTTCTGTACGAGTTGTGAATAAACCTTTGTTCCCTGTACTTGACCCCTGCTACCTTTCTGGGTAGATGTATGTTGTGATCTCTTGGCGATGGAAATTGGGGGTTCGTACGTCGTTTTAAAATGTCAAAAAATTCTTTTATGTTGTTGTTACGATATTCGACCTCAGTGGAAGAGCACAGTTTGTCTGATCCTCGTATCCGAACACCTTGCCTTCATCTGGCCAAATGGGACCCGCTCTCTCTATCGGTCTGCCTGACACAGGCCGCGCCAAACGCTTCTTGTTGAACTCACTGTGAGGGCACTGCGGATGTCTTATTTAAATTTGGTGACTGCAGGACGGCACAGTATCGTCGTAGTTTCCTGCGGACCCTGGTCGGAGGAATGCAGAAACCTGCTGTACGGTAGCTGAAAGTGCTCTACACGGAGAGTCCGACCCTTTTTAAAAGCAGGGCGCTGTGTGAAACGGCGTAATGGAACAGCCAGTTGAAATTACTTGAGAATGCTCTGAATGCAAGCGTAAATCTAGTACAGCTGGTGATCAGTCGCATGTCGTCGATTCTCAAATCCCCAGATCAGGAGACTTTGCGCATTCAATTTTCCATATAAATCAAATGTAGATATGAGTCACACCGATTCGTTCCGATAAAACTTCATGTTATTCTGTAATGGCTATAAAATCCTCACAGAACCCCGTGCCCGTTACCGTAGCGCTAGTCTGAATTTTTTTTATATCTGGATGCAGTTTATTCAGTACCCCCTACAGTCGAAAACGAGTTGTGGAACACGAACTGCAACTTTGCAAGAGCTGTTACAGCATTCGCCTGACGTGAATTAAATCTGACAGAAAACTAAATCGAGCAACACATGGATTTGGGCTAACAACAGACGTCAACAGAACGAGTCGCCGCGCAAGATGTGCGAATATGTAGAGTGATCATATGATTGCTTATACCCATGGACGTGGCTGGCTTACAACGTGTCGTGATGTCTTATGCACAGTTACGTGCCTCGCTTCACCTTGACTTCTTTAGCTGTAAACAACTAGAAAGTCAGCGCCGTCACCTTTTGCCTATCTATCTTGCTTTTAATCTTCAGTAAATTTCGTTGCTAATAAAGTGATTTAAATGTGACTGTAATAATATAGGTCTTACAATATGATCAAATAATGTCTTGTACAAAGAAGCCTGCTGATCAGAGATGCAAAATAAAATATATTTATATCTACGTCTACGTGACTACTCTGCTATTCACAATAAAGTGCCTGGCAGAGGGTTCAATGAACCACCTTCTTGCTGTCTCTCGAACGGCACGTGGGAAAAAAGAATACTTAATTTTTTCTCCTCTAGTCCTGATTTCTCTTATTTTGTTTTGATGATCATTTCTCCCTATGTAGGTGGGTGTCAACAGAATGTTTTCGCAATCGAGGGGGAAACTGGTGATTGAAATTTCATGAGAAGATCCCGTCGCAACGAAAATCGCCTTTGTTTTAATGATTGCCACTCCAGTTCACGTATCATGTCTATGATACTATATCCCCTCTTTCGCGATAATACAAAACGAGCTGCCCTTCTTTGTACTTTTTAGATGTCATCCGTCAGTCCCACCTGATGCGGATCCCACACCGCACAGCAATACTCCAGAATAGGGCGGATAAGCATAGTGTAAGCAGTCTCTTTGGTAGACCTGTTGCATCTTATAAGTGTTCTGCCAATGAATCGCAGGCTTTAGTTTGTACTACCCACAACATTATCTATGTGATCGTTCCAGTTTAGGTTATTTGTAATTGTAATCCCTAAGTATTTAGTTGAATTTAAAGCCCTCAGATTTGTGTGACTTATCGCGTAATCAAAATTTAGCTGATTCCTTTTAGTACTCATGTGAATAACTTCACACTTTTCTTTATTCAGGGTCAATTGCCACTTTTCGCACCATACAGATATCTTATCTAAATCATTTTTCAAGTCGTTTTGATCATCTGATGACTTTACAAGACGGTAAATGACAGCATCAGCTGCAAACAATCTAAGATGGCTAATCAGATTGTCTCCTATGTCGTTAATATAGATCAGAAACAATAGTGAGCCTATAACACTTCCTTGGGGAACGCCGGAATATGCTATACAAAAAATAAAGAAATTGGAGAAAGCAGATGAAACAACCGGATTAATGACTGGTTTATTCTGCATTGATAAATGGTCCACATATTTTGCTTCGAATTCAGGCCGCCCCGCCATCAGGCCACTCTATAGAGATCAGTGCTGACGAACCTTAGAACCGAAATACGATCCAAACTTATGCAATCAAACTTGTTGTTCACTTCGACCACTCATTCTGCGGTTCACTTACGACTTTCTTTAACAACGATTAAGGCGCAATCGGAGGACAATGAAAGTGCATCACTGAATGTTGTGCAACACTTTGCTTCTCTGATTCTTTTACAGTTCTCAACTATAATGATCTCTACGCTATTTTTTTCCCTGGCTGGCTCTCCACACAGATTTCTACGGTTTCCGTAAGGATATTACTCGTACCTGGAGTACTTTATCTTTAACTACAGTTTTTCTCTCTGGTCAATCATTCCCTCAATGACATATGTCCCCTCTGTTGAGTAATTCTGCAATGACGTCACGTAAGTCGATCGATCATCGAATTCCCGCATAGAAGCGTCTCGATTCTCAAAAAGCAGACGAGCTCCGCTATTTCGGGGTTACGTCGATGTTTCGTGAAGAAAAGGACCCAGACCAGACTGGTGATGCGTTTGTTAAATGCCGTTACTGCGTGTGGCCTTGCAAAAGGAAAGGCATTGAAACAATCAAGACTAATGTGTGAAGCTGCAAGAAAAAGACGACTGAAAATTCCGGGAAACGGATAAGCCGACTGCTTGTTCACGTGACAATTTTTACTAAAAAATAAACTTCAAATTTGTTTCTCTACTGGGGTATTCAACTGCACACCAGCCACGCTGCCGGATGATGATATGCACATTCTACGTTTACACAAATTGAAACAAGTGTTCGCATTAATAAAGAACTCAACTACACTAGTGTGTAAGCTTAGGGACTGATGACCTTAGCAGTTAAGTCCCATAAAATTTCACACATATTTTCAATGCTGCAGTCATGTGACCCTCGACCGTTGACACACGTCATGACAGTGAAGAGTTGAGTAGGTGCCAGTCGGTTGTATGGAATCAGCGCGCTAAGACAGGTCGACTTGAAGACGTGATGGAACGGCAGAAAGGACGTGCCCATGACCATACCTAGAATGAAGTTGCCCAGTTTGTAGGTGTATCAGTGAGGACTGTCCAGTGTGTCTGCAAGGAATGGTGTACCACTCGCTGCCATGTAACGCAGTGTAATATACGTGGCCGTAAAACGTTCCCTACGTGACTCAGTGCCAACCGCTCTTGCTAGAGGACAACGGGTCGAATCCTGTGCACAGGAATTGCATGTCTCGATCAGTTCGGAGAGAATATTTAAACGATAATGGACGTGCGGAATAAGGTACCTCACAAAAAGACCACTGCTCACAGCGGCACATAATGTTGCTTGTTTTCAATTAGTCAAAAAACGAAAATGTAAAGTCGTATGGGATTAATGGCTGGGGCCCACTAATTCAAGTTTCCGTGGACGTGAAACACGGCCTAATTGGAAAGATTTTCTGTATCCTTGGCTCTCGCAGGTACGTTTCCTTCGCGAAGTGTATCTGTTAAGTGTAGACGACTGTAATGGGTGTTTGTAGTATAGAGTCATTTTCGAGTTGGAGATGATAAGAGAAGAGGAGGGTGAAATCCGGCGCCGGCACATAGCCTGATCCTTTCGAAGAGCACGAAGCGGGCCGCTGAGCTTAACGTCTGCATCTGACATACAGATCACTACGAACAGCGTCACATGGCCTCGCTTCAAGAGACACTGCGGAGAGATTTGGGACTGAATCCGGAACGTTGGAGCAAAGACTGGTGACCAAAAATTTTACGCCACCACCTCTCCTACCATCACCGGCCAAACACTGGCAGTGAAAATTTCATCTACCACCAGGATTCGGGCCGAGCGGTTCTAGGCGCTTCAGTCTGGAACCGCGCGACCGCTACGGTCGCAGGTTCGAATCCTACCTCGGGCATGGATGTGTGTGACGTCCATAGGTTGGTTAGGTTTAAGTAGTTCTAAGTTCTAGGGGACTGATGACCTCAGACGTTAAGTCCCATAGTGCTCAGAACCATTTGAACCAGGATTCGAACTCGCTTACCTCCGGATCGAGCGCCACCGCATAGGCGTGCGTTAGTGACCTCCACCACGGAGGCGGGTAGTCAGACGACACAAAAACTGCATGGTAGCTGGTTGTAGGTGTGTAGTTTTGTCCAAAGAGGCACGATTTTGTACCTTTTCAAATAACGCGAGGCGCCAAGTGGAGTGATGGTCCAACTAGACGTTTGAACAGCACTGTGTGGAGGGTGTGGTTCAGGCCGGAGGAAGTTCTGTGATGTCATGGGAGTGTTTTTTTGTACCATGTACTGATTCAAGTTTCCGTGGACCTGAATCAGAGCATTTATTTCGATATTCTCGGTGGAAAGATGTTGCATGTCTCCTACATCTTCATGATGTGTATGCCATGGACTCTTCCCTCCTCTAACACGACGTAATTATTTATGAATGCATTGTTTCGCGGCGATATGGATTAATAAAATAATAGACCACCTACGCTTTATGGACTACCAAAAATCCACAAACCGGATTCTCCTCTTCGTCCCATGTGAACAACATAGGATCACGGCCAGCCTCCTTGCACCGCTTGTGGGTCGTTGTGTGCATCACATCAAGAACACCGACGACTTTATCAACAGAATTAAACGCCGGCCGGAGTGGCCGAGCGGTTCTAGGCGCTTCAGTCTGGAACCATGCGACCACTACGGTCGCAGGTTCGAATCCTACCTCGGGCATGGATGTGTGTGACGTCCATAGGTTGGTTAGGTTTAAGTAGTTCTAAGTTCTAGGGGACTGATGACCTCAGACGTTAAGTCCCATAGTGCTCAGAACCATTTGAACCAGGATTCGAACTCGCTTACCTCCGGATCGAGCGCCACCGCATAGGCGTGCGTTAGTGACCTCCACCACGGAGGCGGGTAGTCAGACGACACAAAAACTGCATGGTAGCTGGTTGTAGGTGTGTAGTTTTGTCCAAAGAGGCACGATTTTGTACCTTTTCAAATAACGCGAGGCGCCAAGTGGAGTGATGGTCCAACTAGACGTTTGAACAGCACTGTGTGGAGGGTGTGGTTCAGGCCGGAGGAAGTTCTGTGATGTCATGGGAGTGTTTTTTTGTACCATGTACTGATTCAAGTTTCCGTGGACCTGAATCAGAGCATTTATTTCGATATTCTCGGTGGAAAGATGTTGCATGTCTCCTACATCTTCATGATGTGTATGCCATGGACTCTTCCCTCCTCTAACACGACGTAATTATTTATGAATGCATTGTTTCGCGGCGATATGGATTAATAAAATAATAGACCACCTACGCTTTATGGACTACCAAAAATCCACAAACCGGATTCTCCTCTTCGTCCCATGTGAACAACATAGGATCACGGCCAGCCTCCTTGCACCGCTTGTGGGTCGTTGTGTGCATCACATCAAGAACACCGACGACTTTATCAACAGAATTAAACGCCGGCCGGAGTGGCCGAGCGGTTCTAGGCGCTTCAGTCTGGAACCATGCGACCACTACGGTCGCAGGTTCGAATCCTGCCTCGGGCGTGGATGTGTGTGATGTCCTTAGGTTAATTAGGTTTAAGTAGTTCTAAGTTCTAGGGGACTGATGACCTCAGCTGTTAAGTCCCATAGTGCTCAGAGCCATTGGAACAGAATTAAACAACTGCGTCTTAGTCAAGGAGATATATGGTTAGTTTTAATGTCCGGTCAAAGACTGTATAGATCTCCTCTCCCAGTTATTTGATAGCACAGTTGTGGGAGTGTTTAAGCACACGTTGACATCGTCGTACTTCCTATGTGGCGGCCAGTATTTCGAACAGTTGGACGGCGTGGCTATGGGAAGCCCATTAGCCCATTAGCCCATAGCCAACCTTTTTATGGAAAAACCTGAAGACATCGCCTTGGAAACGGCTCCAGCTAAGCCAAGTTGCTTTTATCGTAAAGTCGATGACACTTTTCACGGCCACATCAAGTTTACGATGGAAATCGAGACAGTGGTGCATTGCCTTTCCTTGACGTCCTCGTTCGACGGAAAACCAACGGGCACCTCAGCCACACTGTCCACAGGAAACCGACACACACAGATCTGTATCTGCACGCTCTCAGCCACCACCATCAGGCACAAAAACGTGGCGTTCTGAATACCCTCGTCCATCGTGCTAAAGTCGTCTGAGACGCTGAAAGTCTGCCACTAGAACTGAGCCACCTCCGAAAAGTCTTCCGGGAAAACGGGTACAGCCACGGACAGGTGTCACAGGCTATATCTGGTGCGACAGGCAAGAAACACACCAACAGAGAAGAGAACACCACCGAAGAAGAAAGCAAGAAACTTGTGTTTTTGCCTTTCTGTGGTATAGCGTCTGAAAGATTAGCCGGCTCCTGAAGAAATCTAACTTTCATCGGTGTTCAGGCCCCCAGGAAAAATTCGTCAGCTCATGAGGCCTGTGAAGGACGATCTAGGGCTCAGAACGCCTGGAGAGTACAACATACTATGTCAGTGTTGCTGTTACTACGCCGACCAAACAGTACCAACTGTGGAGCAACGCCGGACAGAACACGAGAGGTGCTTACGCCTACGCTATCCCGAAAAATCAGCCGTGGCAGAAGACACCTTAGAAAATGGACACCGAATTCTATTCGACGAAACATCTGTCGTTATGAAGACGAAGGGATTTTGGGAGAGCGTCATAAAAGAAGCTATTGAAATATTGAAATACCAGATGTACCGGTAGGAAATGAGCGTTTTTTTGTGAAAATGAAACACTAATTTTGGATTGAAAAGTAAAAACATTTTATTCAAAGTACTGACCATTACTTTCTATACATTTTGACCACCTTTCTGGCAATTTGTGGACACCACACCAATAGAAATGTTCGTCTTTTGAAGCAAACCAACCAGACACCCAATTTTCGACTTCTTCGTAGGAATCGAAGCGTTCCTCAGCCAATGCCTGTCCCATTGACGAAAACAAATGGTAGTCGGAAGGGGCCAAGCCTGGTGAATACGGCGGGTGGGGTAGCAGCTCCCAGCCAAGTGTTTTGATTGTATCCTGAACCAGTTTTGCTTTGTGTGCAGATGCATTGTCGTGTAAAAAAATTACTTTGTCATGTCTTCTGGCCTATTCTCGTCTTTTTTAGATCAATGCATAGTTCAAATTGATCATTTGTTGTCTGTAGCGATTAGTATTCACAGTTTCACCGGGTTTTAGAAGCTCATGATACACCACACCTTTCTGATCCCACCAAACACAGAGCATTGCCTTCTTGCCGAATCGATCTGGCTTTTCAGTCGATGTTGATGGTTTTCCCGGATTAACCCATGATTTTTCCTGCTTAGGATTCTTATAATAAATCCATTTTTCATCGCCAGTAACAATTCGATGCAAAACTGATTTTCTTTCATATCTTCGAAGGAAAATTTGACAAATGGTTTTTCGGTTTTCCATCTGTCTTTCATTCAGTTCATGTGGCACCCATTTTCCACACTTTTGGATCTTTCCCATAGCTTTCAAACGGTGAGAAATTGTTTGTTGTGCAACATTTTGCATTCCTGCCATTTGCTTCTGACTCAAAGCATCATCTTCATCCAATATTCCTTGCAATTCGGCGTCTTCGAACTTTTTTGGTGGTCTTCCACGTTCTTCATTTCTTACATCAAAATCATTATTTCTGAACCGTTGAAACCATCTTTTGCATGTTGCTTCTGATAGAGTATGATGACCATATGCCTCGCAAACATTCGATGCGACTCTGCAGCACTTTTTTTCAAATGAAAACAAAAAATTAATGCTTTCCGCAAATCATCACTTTCTGGTACAAAATTCGACATTGTCAACAGGATGAAAACATATGATGTTGTTCGTTCCATGACTTGATGTATACTAAATATCTTTCACAGATGTCATACCAACCAAACAAAACAAAAATTAAGGCTCGTTCACAACAAATGTTACCCATCTACACATTTGTATCTTAACTCTCATTTCATACCGGTAAGCCTGGTAAAAACTTCTGAAAACACCATCAACAAGGACGACGGATTGCAGCTCAGCACAGCCTGGGATACGGCTATCGCGCTGTTAAAACCGGCGCGACGGACGCGACATGAAAACATTACCGTATATGGCGAGGAAGAGAGCACCAGTGACGTCACAGCCAGCAGTGCGGCTATATAACGACGCGGCCACGGCGACACAGCAGTCAGTCTTACCACTTGACAATGACCGGGGAGAGCTCGGTCGAAAGCTCGTGGGATTTTAACCACCTGACGCGGCTGGAAGCCCGAGAAAATTTTATTAATACGACGTAATTATGTTTATAGGGCTGCACGAATACGTTACATGGCGTAAAGAACACTCGGGCACCGTTGTTGTTGTTGTTGTGGTCTTCAGTCCTGAGACTGGTTTGATGCAGCTCTCCATGCTACTCTATCCTGTGCAAGCTTCTTCATCTCCCAGTACCTACTGCAGCCTACATCCTTCTGAATCTGCTTAGTGTATTCATCTCTTGGTCTCCCTCTACGATTTTTACCCTCCACGGTGCCCTCCAGTGCTAAATTTGTGATCCCTTGATGCCTCAAAACATGTCCTACCAACCGATCCCTTCTTCTAGTCAAGTTGTGACACAAACTCCTCTTCTCTCCAATTCTATTCAATACCTCCTCACTAGTTACGTGATCCACCCATCTAATCTTCAGCATTCTTCTGTAGCACCACATTTCGAAAGCTTCTATTCTCTTCTTGTCTAAACTATTTATCGTCCACGTTTCACTTCCATACATGGCTACACTCCATACAAATACTTTCAGAAACGACTTCCTGACATTTAAATCAATACTCGATGTTAACAAATTTCTCTTCTTCAGAAACGCTTTGCTTGCCATTGCCAGTCTACATTTTATATCCTCTCTACTTCGACCATCATCAGTTATTTTGTTTCCCAAATAGCAAAACTCCTTTACTACTTTAAGTGTCACATTTCCTAATCTAATTCCCTCAGCATCACCCGACTTAATTCGACTACATTCCATTATCCTCGTTTTGCTTTTGTTGATGTTCACCTTATACCTTCCTTTCAAGACACTGTCCATTCCGTTCAACTGCTCCTCCAAGTCCTTTGCTGTCTCTGACAGAATTACAATGTCATCGGCGAACGTCAAAGTTTTTATTTCTTCTCCATGGATTTTAATACCTACTCCGAACTTTTCTTTTGTTTCCTTTACTGCTTGTTCAATATACAGATTGAATAGCATCGGGGAGAGGCTACAACCCTGTCTCACTCCCTTCCCAACCACTGCTTCCCTTTCATGTCCCTCGACTCTTATAACTGCCATCTGCTTTCTGTACAAATTGTAAATAGCCTTTCGCTCCCTGTCTTTTACCCCTGCCACCTTTAGAATTTGAAAGAGAGTATTCCAGTCAACATTGTCAAAAGCTTTCTCTAAGTCTACAAATGCTAGAAACGTAGGTTTGCCTTTCCTTAATCTTTCTTCTAAGGTAAGTCGTAAGGTCAGTATTACCTCACGTGTTCCAACATTTCTGTGGAATCCAAACTGATCTTCGCCGAGTTCGGCTTCTACCAGTTTTTCCATTCGTCTGTAAGTAATTCGCGTTAGTATTTTGCAGCTGTGGCTTATTAAACTGATAGTTCGGTAATTTTCACATCTGTCAACACCTGCTTTCTTTGGGATTGGAATTATTATATTCTTCTTGAAGTCTGAGGGAATTTCGCCTGTCTCGTACATCTTGCTCACCAGATGGTAGAGTTTTGCCAGGACTGGCTCTCCCAAGGCTGTCAGTAGTTCTAATGGAATGTTGTCTACTCCTGGGACCTTGTTTCGACATAGGTTGGGCACCATAACGCGCCTTAAATGACGCACTACATCACTAGACCTTAACCGTTTAAAGTCGGGTGCTATTTGGAAGTGCAGGTGAAATGTAGCAATTAGTGTCTCGGCTGTCTGGTAGCTCTACAGGATCTTATGATCAATGATCGGTTTCAGGTGGACATAGCATATCTAAAGAAACTTGTGGACTCCCGTCTTCATCGATCTGAGACCACTGTCAAAGCTGGAGACGGTCTCGCACTGTATTGGCCTTACGTCTCTTGGGTTGCGTAGACTCTGACGTGAATGATAAAAGTGGGGTGATCCAGCCGGCCTACATGTGCTAACAGCTGATGTAAGAGGAATGCACGAACACGTTGGGATGCAAGCGACAAGTCGTCCCACGTTAGTCCACGGCGCGAGGCGGCCTGTTTCGGAGGCAGATGGCGGCGTGGCGGGCAGGGCCCGTCCCGTTACCTTGCGGCAGGCGTCCAGCCAGTGCTGTGGCCGTGGTTCGTGACGCAGCGAGCGAGCCCCCGGCGAGCCCCCAACTCCCAGTCGCCGCTCACGCTCGACACGCTACGCGTCACCTGCTCCTCGCACGTAACATTCTGACCTACTCTGGTCACGGACGCACTGGCACTCAAACAAGTACGAGGCGTACCCCGAAACTAAGGTCCGTTTGATCATAAAAAATAAATTTATGAGAAAAGCTTTTTTATTTACAGCAATATTTATAACATGTCTACTTTATTTTTCCACATAATCGCCGCTCTCATCTACAGGGTGGTCCATTGATCGAGACCGGGCCAAATATCTCACAAAATAAGCTCAAACGAAAAAACTACAAAGAACGAAACTTATCTAGCTTGAAGAGGGAAACCAGATGGCGCTATCGTTGGCCCGCTAGATGGCACTGCCATAGGTCAAACGGTTATGAACTGCGTTTCTTTAAATAGGAACCCCCATTTTTACTACTTATTCGTGTAGTACGTACAGAAATATGAATGTTTTAGTTGGGCCACTTTTTTCGCTTTGTGATAGATGGCGCTGTAATAGTCACAAACATATAGCTCACTATTTTAGACGAACAGTTGCTAACAGTTAGGTTTTTTAAATTAAAATACAGCACGTAGGTACGTTTGAACATTTTATTTCGGTTGTTCCAATGTGATGTACCTTTGTGAACTTATCATTTTTGAGAACGCATGCTGTTACAGCGTGATTACCTGTAAATACCACATTAATACAATAAATCCTCAAAATGATGCCCGTCAACCTTAATGCATTTGGCAATACGTGTAACGAAATTCCTCTCAACAGCGAGTAGTTCGCCTTCCGTAATGTTCGCACATGCATTGACAATGCGCTAACGCATGTTGTCTAGAGTTGTCGGTGGATCACGACAGCAAATATCCTTCAACTTTCCCCATAGAAAGAAATCCGGGGTCGTCAGATCCAGTGATGGTATGGTGCTTCGACGACCAATCCATCTGTCATGAAGTATGCTATTTAATACCGCTTCAACCGCACGCGAGCTATGTGCCGGACATCCATCATGTTGGAAATACATCGCCATTCTGTCATGCAGTGAAACATCTTGTAGTAACATCGGTAGAACATTACATGGGAAATCAGCATACATTGCACCATTTAGATTGCTATCGATAAAATGGGGCCAATTATCCTTCCTTCCATAATTCCGCACCATACATTAACCCGCCAAGGTCGCTGATGTTCCACTTGTCGCAGCCATCGTGGATTTTCCGTTGTCCAGTAGTGCATATTATGCCGGTTTACGTTACCACTGTCGGTGAATGACGCTTCGTCGCTAAATAGAACGCGTGCAAAAACTCTGTCATCGTCCCGTAATTTCTCTTGTGCCCAGTGGCAGAACTGTACACGACGCTCAAAGTCGTCGCCATGCAATTCCTGGTGCATAGAAATATGGTACGGGTGCAATCTGATGATGTAGCATTCCCAACACCGACGTTTTTGGGATTCCCGATTCTCGCGCAATTTGTCTGCTACTGATGTGCGGATTAGCCGTGGAGGAGGAGGAGATAAGTGTTTAACGTCCCGTCGACAACGAGGTCATTAGAGACGGAGCGCAAGTACGGGTGAGAGAAGGATGGGGAAGGAAATCGGCCGTGCCCTTTCAAAGGAATCATCTCGGCATTTGCCTCAAGCGATTTAGGGAAATCACGGAAAACCTAAATCAAGATGGCCGGAGACGGGATTGAACCGTCGTCCTCCCGAATGCGAGTCCAGTGTGCTAACCACTGCGCCACCTCGCTCGGTCGGATTAGCCGTGATAGCAGCTAAAACACCTACTTGGGCATCATCATTTGTTGCAAGTCATGGTTGACGTTTCACATGTGGCTGAACACTTCCTGTTTCCTTAAATAACGTAACTTTCCGGCGAACGGTCCGGACACTTGGATGAAGTCGTCCAGGATACCGAGCAGCATTTTGATCACAATAGCCATTCATCAACACGATATCGACCTTTTCCGCAATTGGTAAACGGTCCATTTTAACACGGGTAATGTATCACGAAGCAAATACCGTCCGCCCTGGTGAAATGTTACTTGATACCACGTACTTATACGTATGTGGCTATTACATCGCCATCTATCACAAAGCAAAAAAAGTGGTCCAACTAAAAATTCATATTTCTTTACGTACTACAGGAATATCTAATAAAAAGTAGGGGTTCCTATTTTTAAAAAAACGCAGTTGATATACGTTTGACCCATGGCAGCGCCATCTAGCGAGCCAAACATACCGCCATCTGGTTTCCCCCTTCAAGCTAGACGAGTTTCGTTCTTTGTAGTTATTTCGTTTGATGCTTATTTCGTGAGATATTTGGCCCGGTTACGATCAATGGGCCACCCTGTATACACTGTTTGTAAAGTCTTCAACCACCCTGCATAGAAGTTTGACGCCTGAAAATTGGACCAGATGGTAACGCCAGTCATACGTTCATCGTCGTTTTCAAATCGTCGTACGCCCAGCCGCTTTTTGAAATGCAAGAATGGGAAGTCATCGCTTTGTGCAAGGTCGGGACTGTACGAAGGGTGATCGAAATATCCCAACGAAAATCTCGAATCTTCTCCCTGGTGTTGGCGCGAGGGTGTGCGTTGTCGTGAAGGATGATTATTGTCGCGAAGGAGGATTATGCCAGACGATAGTTTCCAACAGCTTCCGATTTTGGATCGTACCTCTCAGTTTGTTTTCCGTTTCACAGTATACGTAGCTGTAATTTTTGACCCACGGTCCCTGAAATCAATCAAAAGGTCGCCCTTTTCGTCCTGAAAAATGGTAGCCATCATTTTTCGATTCGAGAACGGAGACTGCTCAGACCTTTTTGGTTTGAATGAACTTGAATGGTGCCGCTGTACCTACTGTTGATTCGATTCTGTGTTGGTGTACGATATCCACGTTTCATCGCCCTAACAATGTCGGAAAACAAATCATCTCCATCCTGTCTACAGAGCTCCAAGAATTGTCGTACACTTCGAATTCTTTGCTCTTTGTGCAGATCAGTGAGAATTTTTGGAACCCACCTCGCACTCGGTTTGTGATATGCAAGCTGCTCAGCGATAATTCTGTAAATTGAGGTGTGAAGAACATTTTGTAATTCATTACCCAGACCACTAATCGCAAATCGTCGTTCACTTCGAAGTTTTTGGTTCACTTCATCATCGATGTTCTGGATCCGAATACTGGCCTGCCACTCCGCTGTTTATCGTGAACATTTGAAAGGCCATTTCGAAATTCTCGACACCATTTTCGAACTTGTTTATCACTCATTATTTCAGCTCCTTAAAGTTCGCATAACTCACGGCGGATTTCAGCAGCTGAAGATCCTTATCCCAACAAAAATCTAGTCACATCGCGCACCTCATAACTGGAGGCATCTACCATTGTATCGGTCACTGCGATCTGCTCTAACCGACTGGCAAACGACTACTGTATCAAACCAAGACTGCATTAGTTTCCTAAAGAGTTTGTAGACAGCGCTGTATCTGTGAAATTTCATTAATCCTATCATCAGTTAAATATTGGTCACGGAACCTTAGATTTGGAAGGCACCTCGTAATTTATATTCCTGTATTCCTGTTTCCACTGAACATTTCTGTGTTGCCTTCTTTCGTTGATCATTTTTAGCATTTTAACTGTTCGCAGTTACCTTCTTTGTACCTACATTTGTCAGTCAGCTTCTTTGATTAGGCTTTTCAGAGACGTCCATTCCTCTTCAACTGAACTGATTACTACGGTATTTATTACCGCAGTATCCACAGCCTTAGAGAACTTCAAATGCTTCTCATCATTCCCCAGTACATCATTATCCCATTTCTTTCCACGTTAATTCTTCCAGGTGTTTCTCTTAAACTTCAGTTTGCTCTTCATCAATACTAAATTGTGATTGAATCCATAACTGCTCCTGGGTATGCAATACAGTCCAATACCTGATTTCAGAATCCATGATGTAATCCAGGTGGAATCTTCCCATGTCTCCGAGCTTTTTCCGCGTGTACCTCCTCCTCTTGTGATATTTCAAGACTTTATTCGCTATTGCTAGGTGAAATTTATTGCAGAACTCAATTTGTCGTTCTCCCCTGTCATTCCTACCAAACCCACATTCTCCTGTATCTCTGTCTTGTATTCCTTACTTACCTACCGCATTCCAATCCCCCATGATTATCAGATTATCATCCCCTTTACATACTGTATTAGTCTTTCAGTATCCTCATATTCTTAATCTCCACCACTTCGTCTTCTGCTTCTGGTGGCAGAATGTATGTCTGAACTGTTTTTGTTGGCATTGGTTTGCTGTCGATGCTGATGAGAACAATCACTGAACTGTTCACAGTAACTAACTCTCTGCTCAACCTTGTTGTTCGTAACGAATCCTACTTCTGTTATGTCTTATACTCGTCGACCAGAAATCTTTATCGTTCCACTTCACCTCAGTGGCCCCCACTGTATTTAGATTGAGCATTATCATTTCCCTTTTCAGATTTTCTAGCTTCCCTACCAAGTGCAAACTTCTGACATTCCACGGCCCGATTCGGAAAAGGCCACCGTTTCGTTCGTTATTGCGTCTTTTTTCATTGTGACCCCTTCGTTAATTTGGATGGAGGGACTAATCCGGAATCTTTAGCCAGTGGACAGATCATCATGACGCTTTTTCAGTTACGGGTCACATGCCCTGTGGATACACATTGTGTGTCTTTAATGCAATGCTTTCCATTGCCTTCTGCATCCTCATGCTGTTGATCACTGCCGAGTTTTTCGCCTTTCAGTGGAAATCTTCCATTCCAAGGGCATGAGGTTTCCCTGAAACTGTGTCTGCTTATTCGCCATCTTTGAGAACGTCGTTGGCAGACTAGGGTGACTCCTTATACCGGAAGTCTTCGGCCACCATTGCTGATGACCTTTATTCAAAATCTAAACAACGGCTGGGTGCGAATCCGGGATCTAAGAGATTCTGATTACTAGTCAAAAACACTAACTCTAGACCACGGGCTCACCGCGGTCGTAGTTCCTTACTTCACGTTCAGTGTCAACTGTCAGCCTATACATAAATTGTCTATCCTCAGCTTTCAGATATTGAAACTTTCTACAGACAACACCTGCAGGAACAGCCTCAGGGAGATTTGAGACGTTATCCAACACATCATTTATGAATTTTGTTGGTGCGTTTGTAGTAGGCATGACATCAAACACGGACGAATTAAGAATCTCGCTATGGGAATTGTGATAGCTTGGCACAGTGCACAGATAAGTGCAACAGTAATGCTCGGGTAACTTAAATGGGAATCTGCGATGGAAAACTACGCAATTGGCATAAAACACTGTTGAGCAAATTTTGAGAACTTGTATTCGAAGAAGATTGTGCGACTATTTTGCTGTCACCGTCAAATGTTTCGGATAAGGCTCATAAGAAAAGATAAAGGAGATTAGGGCACGTACAGCAGAGAAGTCATTCTTCCTTAGCTCAACCCATGAATGGAATAGGACAGAAAATTCGTAATATTGGTATCTTTTCTCATGCAGAGTACAATGAGTTGTTGAGTATATACAACGTGTAACAGAATGACGTTTCAATAATTTGGACATTGTAGAGGGAGACATTTTGATTGTTTAGATGTAATAATTTGTAGCCCGAGATGTGAAATAAAGTTTTTACAACACTGCCCTTTGTACATCTACATCTACATCTACATGGATATTCTGCAAATCACATTTAAGTGCCTGGTAGAGGGTTCATCGAACCACCTTCACAATTCTCTATTATTCCAATCTCGTATAGCGCGCTTAAAGAATGAACACCTATATCTTTCCGTACGAGCTCCGTTTTCCCTTATTTTATCGTGGTGATCGTTCCTCCCTATGTAGGTCGGTGTCAACAAAATATTTTCGCATTCGTAGGAGAAAGTTGGTGATTGGAATTTCGTGAGAAGATTCCGTCGCAACGAAAAACGCCTTTCTTTTAATGATGTCCAGCCCAAATCCTGTATCATTTCCGTGTCACTCTCTCCCATATTTCGCGATAATACAAAACGTGCTGCCTTTCTTTGAACTTTTTCGATGTACTCCGTCAGTCCTATCTGATAAGGATTCCACACCGCGCAGCAGTATTCTAAAATATAACGGACAAGCGAAGTGTAGGCAGTCTCCTTAGTAGGTCTGTTACGTTTTCTATGTGCCCTACCAATAAAACGCAGTCTTTGGTTAGCCTTCCCCACAACATTTTCTATGTGTTCCTTCCATTTTGAAGTTGCTCGTAATTGTAATACCTAGGTATTAGTTGAATTTACGGCTTTTAGATTAGAATGATTTATCGTGTAACCGAAGTTTAACAAGTTCCTTTTAGCACTCAAGTGGATGACCTGACACTTTTCGTTATTTAGGGTCAACTGCCACTTTTCGCACCATTCAGATATTTTTTATAAATCGTTTTGCAGTTTGTTTTGATCTTCTGATGACTTCATTAGTCGATAAACGACAGCGTCATCTGCAAACAACCGAGAACGGCTGCTCAGATTGTCTCCCAAATCATTTATATAGATATGGAACAGCAAAGGTCCTATAACACTACCCTGGGGAACGCCAGAAATCACTTCTGTTTTACTCGATGACTTTCCATCAATTACTATACACTTTCGGTGGGCTAAATGCAACACAGAAATACTGTTACTTGACAGTAGAGTATAACAAGATACTATAAACCGAATCTTTCGCTTCTGTACTGCAAAATAAATGTTCAAGGTGGCGACTATCAACTTCGTTACCTAATAACGGCGAACCATATTTTGCCTGATTGTAAGATTCCGCGCTTCCTTCTGACGATATCAAACTCTTTGAAGATGCACTCAGTAAGCCCAGGACCAGTTCCTACTGGCGTCCAGTACACAAGCTATTTTGTATAACTGTAGAGGAAAACGTCAAGAGGGGTGAGGTCAGGGGAGCACTCGTTTCTAGGTTCCCGGTTTAACACACAATACACACAGGGGAGCACACAGGCCTAGGGACGTTCCAGTTACTCGCTGACTTAAATTGTCAGCGAGATATGTCCTGGCCCGACGATCAATGTGCACTTGAGGATCATTGTTCAGAAACCACAGACTAACATGCACCTCTCTAACGATCTGGTAAGATGTTTTGTCCAAAATGGTACTCTCCAAGCGTTTCAGCCTATGTGTTCACTGATAATCTCACCTGGTAACTTTCCGTATAGATAATGCGTTGATTTTCAACAGCCCAGTGGTGGCTGTAGAAACTTTATTTCACATTTCCGGCTATAGGTTCGTTATATCAAAACACTGAAAATTTCATCCTTTACAATCTCCAAAACTTTTAAGACATACTTCTGTTACATCCTTTATTTAGATTTCATACTCAATTATGGCGTTATGTAGAGATGCCAAGATATCTGGGAAGGATACCGTACATAATCTTAATGTTGCTGTGTATGATGGTGTCATCACGGGGTTTGCAATGTGTTTCTTTGAAACCGTAGATTTTATTTTTTATGGTGTGGGTGCAAGTATTGTAAGTTGGGAACGAGCAAAGTAGCTGATGTTTCAGCGTCATCGTGGATGTATAGCGCAGTGGTGTGGTGAAGTTGGGGCAATCAGAGATGGTTGATGTGGTGTCACCGCCAGACACCACACTTGCTAGGTGGTAGTTTTAAATCGGCCGCGGTCCATTAGTACATGTCGGACCCGCGTGTCGCCACTGTCAGGGATCGCAGACCGAGCGCCACCACACGGCAGGTCTCGAGAGACTGACGAGCACTCGCCCCAGTTGTACGAACGACGTAGCTAGCGACTACACTGACGAAGCCTCGCTCCTTTGCCGAGCAGATAGAATAGCCTTCAGCTAAGTCAATGGCAACGACCTAGCAAGGCGCCATTAGTAACATTGCATGTATCTAAAGAGTCTCACTTGTATCGCCACAATCTCCAGATGTACCAAAAGGATGGATTAAAGTTAAGTATTCCAGAAGCTACGTACTTTTCTTTATAGCATTCATTACGTATCCTGTTTCAGACCTCACGCCATCCTGCTTTAGCTAAACGCGTGCCTTTCGGCTTCCTCTCATTGTGTCTAGGCTGTCTTGGAAGAAAGAAGCACAGGTGACTTCTGTTAGGTCACAGGGAGGGGTTGATTCTTTTGAAGGCCTTTTGGAGGGAAAAGGTATGCTATTATCTTTGCCAGGTAGCAAAAGGGATAGCAAAATTTCTGTAGACAGTATATATTAATAGTTCTGGCAAATTTAAAGTCTTCCTCATACGCTTATATATATATATATGTATATATATATATATATATATATATATATATATATACTGGCGTATATATATATATTATTTTACCTAGTCGCTGATATTCTGTTTTATGTTACCACTATGCCCATTCTACTAATGTAGTAAAGATCAGTAAAGCACAACTGGCTAAACCATTTCCTTATTTTTCATTATGTGTGACTGGACTTCTATATTGTTTCCAGTCCATTTAACAACAGTGTAAATAGCAATAAGTACAACCTTTGTTGCAGCGTAGTACGTCAATCACAACGCGATTACGAGCAACATGGTGTTCACGCTTACATTTCGGCATGTACAATAGCGACGCGTTTTGCTAATTTCAAGTGTTAACTTCGCTTTGCAATTTATCGCGATGTAATTTACGTATGCGATGCAACCTACGCCATTCTTTTTGTGATTTTTCGTGTTACTGATTGTGTAATAAGTAATATGGAGTGTCAGTTTAAGAAAACGTAATTTTTTGTTGAAAATAATATTTACTTACGTTTTAGAATGTTTCATAGATTTTTATGAGCCGCTGCCTTACATTCATACCCGTGAAAGTCGGTTTTCAGTATCTATTGTTGTTCCAGAGATATTTGCACTGAAACGTTTAAGTGGGTAACCCTGTATCTACAGGGTGATTTTTTCCACCGCGTACAAGCTCCAGGGATTGATAGATGAGACGATACGGAACAAGAGAGGTCTAATGAACTTATGTCCAGAAATGCATGATTTCCATGCTTTGTTACAGAAACTGCGGTCTAATACGCGCTGTACCAGGTAGCCACAGTTCCCATGTGCGTGGCTTCCTGCAAGAGAGTGGTACAGTTCCTCATATGTCATAACCTAGCGTCCTCCCCTTCCACAGTACTTGGTAATGTTGTGCCCGATTCACTTCTCTTGTTGACTCAAACTGTATTGGAGATGATACAGCGTTGTACAAAATAGCTCCGTATTTGAATCCAGAACTTGCCCACAGGGTGTTTACTTACGGAAAAGCAAATGGCAGTGGGCAGCAAGTTTGCATCAGGAGACCTATCCCGATGACAACAACCACACAGCATTCAACGTTTGCAACAGTGATTCGCCGTTTGTCTGAGATAGGGTCGTCTCAAGAAGCAGGAACTAATGAAGGACGTACCGTAATGTTCGGACGCCAGACTTGAGGAAAAAGTGGTTAACACTATGGAAGGCAGTTGCCGTGTCAGTACCAGGCAGTTGGCCCGCCAGTACAGGGTAAGCCAAACGACTGTGTGGAGCATTTTCCGTAACAATTGTTACTACCTTATCACTTACAGCGTGTGCAGGGCTTACTAGCGACAGACTTTCCATATCGGGAGCAGTTTTGTCACCAGTTTCTTTACCAGACATCCACGATTCCGGGATTTGTGTCATCCATCCTATTCACAGTTGAGGCCACCTTACCGCGGTGGGAATGGTATGCAGAACTACCATGGTACGGTGACACCAAATCGTTGGCATCAGCGCACCTTGAATATGTGGGTCGAAATTATTGGCGACCGTATGTTAGGACCAGTCTTCCTTCCACGTCGCCTAACAGTCCGGAACCATCGGCGTTTCTTGCGGATGACTTTGCCTCCCCTGCTGGAAGAAGTGCCACGGGTGATTTGAAGTGTTATGTGGGTGGTACATGATAGTGCTCCAGCTCACTTCGCCGTTAACGTCCGGACGCATCTCAATCGTGTCTTCTCTAGTCGACGGATCGGACGAGGGGATCTAGTTTCATGGCCTGATCGTTCACCAGATCTCGACCGGTGCGATTTCTGGTTATGGGGCTGTCTAAAAAGTATCGTGTATGCAGAGCCCATTCCAGATGTAGAGGCACTGGAGCAACGTATTCATGCTGCCTTTGACACTGTTCGTATGCAGCCTGGCCAACTTGAACGTGTGCGACAGAACATGCTACAGCACGACAAGTATGCGTTGAGGCACATGGAAATCATTTTCAGCACATAATGTAACTGTGGCTGCCGGTACAGCGCGTATTAGACCGCAGTCTCTGTAACATAGTACGATAGAATAAATGGTCTCTAGCGTGGAAACCATGCATTTCCGAACATAAGTTCATTAGACCTTTTTTGTTCCGCATCCTTCCATCGATCAGTCTCTAGAGTTTGTACACGGTGGAAAAAATCACCATATATAATTGTGTGTGTGTGTGTGTGTGTGTGTGTGTGTGTGTGTGTGTGTGTAAAATAGAGAGAGATAGAAAGAAAGAAAGAAAGAAAGAGACAGTCATATAGCACTATTGTGTGAGAGATGCTGCCTTTGGGGCTTCTGAGCTGTGTAATTTGTTTTCCTTCACACAATGCTCTCAATTACGTGTTTCATTCTCATTGGGCATTGTGGTTATGTGCTTAATTAGTGTATGTCATATAGTTAAGTACGTCTCGGAAAGAATTTGCCAGAGCACTGAAGACCTAAACAAAAGCAAGGACCTTTGAGTGGACGACATTCACCTAGAATTATTGAGATCCACAGGAGAGCCAGCAATAATAAAACTGTTCCACCTGGTGTTCGAGATATATGAGAAAAGCGAAATACTCTCAGAGTTCAAGAAGAATGTAATAGTTCCAAGGATGGCAGGTGTTGACAGTTATGAGTACTACTGAACTGTCAGTTTAATATCCCACAGTTACAAAATACTGGCAGGAATATTTATAGAAGAATGGAAAACTGGTATAACTCGACTTTGGGGAAGATGAGTTAGGGCTCCGGAGAAGTGTAAGAACACTCGAGGCAATTGAGGGGGTAGCAGGGATCGAAAAGTTGTTTCAACTTGTACAGAAACTAGACGGCAGTTACAGGAGTAGTACGACAAAAAAGAGAAGCAGAGGTTAAGAAGGGAATGAGACAGGGATTTAGCCAATCCCAGATATTATTCAGTCTTTGCATTAAGCAAGGATTAAAGGGAATAAAGGAGGAATTTGGAGAGAAAATTTAAGTTGAGTGGGAGGAAATAAAAACGTTTGGATTTACCGATGACATTCTAATTCCGTCACAGATGGCAAAGGACGTGGAAGAGAAGCTGAACGAATGGGCAATGCCTTTAAAAGAGGTTCTAAGGTGAACATCAACAAGAGTAAAACCATGGTAATGGTATGTGGTAGATTTAAATCAGGCGATGCTGATGGAATTAGATTAGGAAAGGAAACATTAAAAGAAGTAGATGAGTTTTGTTATTTCTGCAGTAAAATAACTAATGAAGGCGAAAGTAGAAAGGATATGATATGCCGGCTGTCAACAGCTGTGATGAATGACAGCTCTCTTTAAACGTGGATAAACGCAAGACAATGCCTATAACAAAGAGAAAGAAACTGATGTATGTGGTCATATGATTACTGGTGAACATCTTGAGAACGTCACATCATATAAGCATTTATGGATAATGCTAAGAAGCTATACGGAACTGGACGATCACGTAAAATCACCATGAGGGAAGGCGAATGGAAGATTAGATTTTTTGGAAGAGTGGCGGTAAAGTGAAGTGCATCTGCGATTTCGTTCCGTTGAGAAGAAAGTGTTGAGCTATATCGGCACTATCGTATTTTCCAGGCAACTGCACACTCCGTCCTATGACCACACTTTTTATCTTATACACACGGCTTCCGTTCCAAAGCCGTAACTTTCCTTGGCTACTCAATTGTGGTCCATCCCACTCATTAATCCCCAAGGCCCCTCCAGTTCCATGTCAACAACTTCATCTTCTGGTGTTATCAACGATACCTTTCATCAACTTGAAAACCCAAGCTATCATTACAGGGGTTGGAACTTAAATAGTGGCAACTATTTGTTCACAACCGATACAAAAGAGTTATATGTTTGCACCTGTTACTGTCCTTCAAAGTAGTCACCAGCGTTGTGTAGAGCCCGTTGCCAGCGATGTGGAAGGCGTAGTATACCGTTAGCAGAGCCTGTTCTGTTGATTGTGCGAATGGAGCGGTCTACTGCCTGTCGAATCTCTGGAACAGTTCTGTAGCGAAAGGCACGAAGTGGTTCCTTCATCTTCGGAATCAAATCAAAGTCACAAGGACTTAAGTCCGGGGAGTATGGTGGATGGTACAGTACTTCCCAACGCCATCGATCGAACAGAGCAGCCACAGATTGCGCTGTATGCGCCCGCGCATTGTCGTGCAAAATGTTGGGTAGGTTGCGCAGAAAGTGTCACCGCTTCTTTCGCAAAGCTGGTCGCAGGTGATGCTCCAAAAAACGAACAGTAATACTGTACATTGACGGTGGCGTTAGCTTCAGAACTGTTCCAGATATTCGACAGGCAATAGACCGCTCCATTCGCAACATCAACAGAACAGACTCTGCTAACGATATACTACACCTTCCACATCGCTGGCAACGGATTCTTCACAACGCTGGTGACTACTTTGAAGGACAGTAACAGGTGCAAACATGTAACTCTTTTGTATCGGTTGTGAACAAGTAGTTGCCACTATTTAAGCTCCAACCTCGTATAAGAGAAAACCATCCGCATATTGCGCTCTCAAGAACTTTACCTAACAATTCGCAGCTAACAAACACATCTCTCTAAACAAAAAAAATGTTCAAATGTGTGTGTGGAATCTTATGGGACTTACCTGCTAAGGTCATCAGTCCCTAAGCTTGCACACACCCATGCCCGAGGGAGGACTCAAACCTCCTCCGGGACCAGCCGCACAGTCCATGACTGCAACGCCTTAAACCGCTCGGCTAATCCCGCGCGGCTTTCTAAAACACAAATATTGAAAAGTAACGTCAGGAAGTAGGTTAAAACGGATTAGAGATTAAAAGGCTTGCACAAAAAAGACTAGCGTGGGGAACTACATTAAATTAGTCTTCCGACTGGAGATCACAACAGCACTAGATTAAAAAGTCACTGGGAATCCCGATCTAGTAAATATTCAAAATGAAGCACAAAATAGGCTAAAACTACCGATGGAAGAATTGTTTCACTTTGTATGGTGATATGCAGACTAACGCCTGGTCCGAGATTTTTAGCTGTGTCTGTTTTCATAGTGATAATATGGACCTTAGGACACTTCCTCGTGTAGAAATATTAAACATAAAAACACTATTCAACCACCGTTTACAATAAAAGTTTGTACGCTACCTCTGGTTACGAAT
This sequence comes from Schistocerca piceifrons, assembly GCF_021461385.2. Lineage (NCBI taxonomy): Eukaryota > Metazoa > Arthropoda > Insecta > Orthoptera > Acrididae > Schistocerca > Schistocerca piceifrons. The sequence goes on along the minus strand of NC_060139.1, from coordinate 495,870,701 downwards.
ACGTGCTTGTACATTGCTACACGTTTGAATTAGGTAGCTGCGATAGTTAATCTTGCGACCACGATTCTACAGTGAAGTCATGTAGGTGAGAGCCTAGCAAATTGGCCATGGTGGGCAAAGTCGCCACTGGGGTCCTGGGAGCTATGAGGGGCCGGCATGGAACGAGAAATGCTTTAAGTTATTTTCCCTGGAAGCCTAACCTGTTTGCTGTGCTACTCCTGAGAGTTATAATAATTTTTGTGGATTTTAATTATCCTGACGTAGATAAGTGGTCAGTTTGTGTCTTAGTTGTGGAGAGGGTATGTGACTTGTTTCTTTTTAAGGAAATTGTGTTAAAAGCGTCTTATTTTGACTCCCTAATCCACTGAAGTTATTGAAATTTCTCTCATGCTATTAGAGGATGTACAGCTTTTTTGTAATGACGTCAATGCGAGCAAAGTCGCCGTCTCGGCGGTGGCTTCTGACGACTTTGTGTAGGGGTAAACGCAGCGGCCGAAATAAGGGCTCCGCGGCGATACTTACAAAAAGTCCTCAACAGAGTGACCCAGAAGTGGCACTTAAAGAAAGAGGAGAAAAAGAAAGTAAAAAGAAGGAAAAACGGGAATCAGTACAAGAGAAGAAAATCAGTAGAACGGAGAGTGCGAAGAGCAGTAAACCTGCTACGTCGTCCAAACAAGACACAATCAGGGCAAAAGCACCGCAGGCGCAAAGATACGAGCTGGTGCCAGTTCTGTAGAGACTGGCCACTTGCGCGAGTTCCACCAGCGCCACGGGCGGCGCTGAGGATGAAGAATCGACTTCGCCTCGGCCAATTGCCGGCCGAGTACAATCCGCCAGTGACGGACGACAACGGATAGAAGCCTGCCCAGAAGTCACTAGAGCAGCTCTCGCCCACTTCGTTATAGATCGTCGTCCAGGGCTGACTTAGGTAGGGAACGTCGTTTAGTGAACCCTTAGAAGTGAACAGCAGTTTTAAATTGCATTTGCTATGCACTTTGAAGTTTACCTATGATTATTTGCTCTTAGCATTGAGGGTCCTTTTTTGTTTTAATACAGCAGTGTTGCAGACTCCACTATTCAACAAGTCACAAAGACAAGTAAACCTTTTAAACTCATTTGTGTGACTTTGTTACTAATTTGTTGGAGTGTTGTAGAACCTTCGTTCTCCTATAGTGTTACCTGACCTGGGGCACAGCTGTGTAATAGCGGCAGGGAGAAATTGTGCTAGCGGTGTACTGCACCAGAAGCCGTTTCACGAACTCACAAACTCGGCATACCGTAACAACAGTGACAACTCGATCTCCATAGCAACAGCGAAGAGGCCATTTTAAAAAAAGAAAAAAAAAGAAACGGGGCAACACTAGAAGAGCTCTTTTTGACGAAAATGATGAAGACAGAGAGTGCATGTATTGCGAAGAGAAATTTTCAAATACAAGGCCAGAAGAGCAGTGTATTTAGTGCCACTTGTGGTCCCTTTGGGCCACGAACTCTGAACAGGAGTTGAGGATCACAGTTTGACTTTTATTTGTGAAAGGTGTAAATAATTTAATTCGAATCATGTTTTACAATAAAATATATTTAGTTCTTTGATAAAACAGTTTTAATTTCTTACTTTTTAGTTTAAAACCAAGTGGTCACTTTGCCCACACATGCCACTTTGTGAAATTTGAATTGTTTAAAGTACTTAATTTGATGCTAAGGCAATTAAACTATTCGATATTATACTTCGGTTGTTGGAGATTCTAATCACTCATTTCTACGCATTTGCATCTGTTGCCCTTCAGCTTAAAAAATAGGAATACCTTAGCCTGGGGCACTTTGCCCTGCTGTTACCCATCTTTCGTTTTGTCCTTGAACTTGCTTAAGACGAAAAGAAGTGCCATTGGCTTTGACATTACCATGGGATAAACAGTCTCGAAGGCTTTATACTCTCAGTGTAGATCAAATACTAATGTGGGAAGAATGCAGTCGCAATGTAAAATGTAAAGGTCTATCGAATGGAATAAAAGCTAGAGGCGCTAGGTAACCAGCTACGACGTTTGCGTTTGCTGCAGAGTCAGAGCCCCAAGGGCCTGATCTCTGTCGCCCTGTCCCCCCTCCCCCCCCCCCCCCCCTCACTAGGAGCCAGAGGCGTGGTCCTACGGAAGCGCCCTTGCCAAGGAGGACTGGCTGGTCCGGTGCTGCTGTTAACCTCGCACGTTGCAGGACGAGTTCTCTGACGATACTGAAGACGAGGATTTTCTTCGTTCTCTCGCTCCAGTCGGCACTGTCCATTCCAGGCCCAGATTCCCAAGATAAGCATCCGACCGCACGTGCTCCCTATGTCAGAAATAAGGACATATAGAGCGATCACAAATTATCGTGCGATTTTAAAAGGCTGTGTTTTCAAAACATGGTATATTCTCTTCACTCCCTAGGTATCATACGTGATACTTCCAGTTTTTATTTTCTTCTCGGGTGGGTATGCAGCTGAACGTTTTCTGGCCTGTGGTATCTTGTACTATTGATATCTGGCTTGATCGTTCTTCTGCCGAGCACAATGAGGTATCAGCGCTGACTAGAAATTTCGGATTCTGCAACTGCATAGCATGTCTCGGCGAAGTAAAGGTAAAGACAAACAATGGAAACTCCAGGTAGGAAGATCAAAAATGAAGGAAAAGAAAGATTGCTATTTACCGTAAAAACAACACGCTAAGTTGCAGATAGGCACAATTAAAAGACACACAAAAGCTTTCGGCCACATTCCTCGTCAGAAAAGGAGAAACACACACCATTCATTCTCACAAGCAAGCACACCTCACGCACACATGATCGCCAACTCCGGCAGCGTCGGTAAAGGCATGTCTTCTCCAAATTACTTGCGTTTCCACATGTTTTATGATTATAATAAAATTGTTTACGTTAGTTGAAGTGTGGTTATATTTTTGCCACTTGATTACCAGGCTTGACTGATGAAGAGATCATTGAGTTGGTCAACAAAAATAAATCAAATGAGTCCGACATAGTTTAATGATTCTGATAATTAAAATGAATCTTTCACGCAAAGAGATCAAAGTGAAGAAAGTGCATCGGAAGAGGAAACTGTGCCTCTCGCTCAAAATCGAATGAAACGATTTCTGGAGGGATACAAATGAGAAATAATGTTTTATTAAAAGAATTACTGCTTCCATTAGATAGTTTACTTTCGAAACTTGTTTCCCTTTTTTTAGTTTTCACATGAGTGACACTGACGGGAACCTCCGATCTAACATTGCTGCCAGTAAATGGGCAGCCACAAATGAACTCAAGTAACTATCTGAATATTTTTCCAAACACTATCTCCTTCGGTTTTTAAGAATATATCTCGGCTCACGTATTTTAGTCACGTCAGTGAAACAGAAAAATCACTTCATTCTACTTTAGAAGAATTGCACAAGTTTTAGGGAGTCAATATTATTGCAGAACCTTTACGTGTACCACGACGAAGAATGTGCTTGGAGAGGAAAACTAGGTACCCACTAATTTCAGCTAATGTTTCAACGGACAGGTTTTACCTCTTGAGGAATTATCAGAAACTAGTTGGCAATACACAATTGTTGAAAGCTGTTGTACGAAGTTTTTAGTTTGACCTATCTTGAAATATACAGCAAATCTGAACAATATGTTTAATGTTTGTGACTACTTTTCTGGTAATAAAGCAACATGAAACTGTATGGTTGTGTGTGTCATTGCCCTGCTTAAGTCCTGAGGTATCATACATGATACCATCTACAAAAAAAATACTCGATGGTTTCAAAAAATTTTCTGAGGATCGTTCATTGTTAACTAGAGTTAACACAAAGCAATTAATACAAATATAGCTCACTTGCACTTTTAGTATGTGTTTGGGATTGAAGAGGATCTAGAACAGATGTATGTTTCAACATAAAAACTATAGTGAAATAACACATATCAGTGTTCGCACTGAAACGTTCTTCAACAACTTTCACATTTCACCTCTGTTGCCAACTAAAAGTACAGGATGTTCACTGCGTCGACAGGCTTCGGGCTTACATTTAGCACAACTCGTGGTTATCTTTGTGAAAAATGTGACAGTGAATATTAAAGTGAGCAAAACCACTGTACTAGTCTTTTCATTGGAGGTAGCATGTCCCTCAACGTTAAATAAAAAAAAACTGTGAGTAGTGACGACGCATTAAAATATTCGCTCTTTTGTGTAGTACCAGATTCTTTCGATTACATTAGATACACCTTATGTCCCACAGGTCCATAGTCAAGAGATCCTCAAGAATGTAGAACATATCAGAAAATAAGAACACACATATACAAAAAAAGAAAGGGATACGTAATGTTCCTTACATAGATCCTAAGTGAAATGTCCATGTCCCTTACGATACCCAGTACAGAGATAGCTACTGAAAAACTATTGAGCCACTGGAAGCGGTAGTTTGATGTATTGGAGTCATATTCCTGGACAGAGGATTTCAAATTGCTGTCTGGCCAGCCAGATCTAGGTTTTCATGTTTTCCTTAAACTGTTTCGGGTGGACACCAGAGTGCTTCCGTTAACAATATCACGATTAGTCTTCTTTCCCATCCACGTCTGAAACGAGCTTCTATACATCTACACATGTCACTAAATTAAAGTTTCCCACCTCGTTTTTCCGTCTTATGTGAAGGCTAATCTCAGAAACTACTGTAGGGATTTTAATAGTTTCGCTAACAGATAATCTGAATCATGAAGAACGTTTTTGCATATAATTTTTAAACATTTCGTGCAAATTGGCTGAACTATGATGAACTAAAGTATCCATCCCATTTTTCTGTCTGTAAATACTAACACCAGCAACTGTTTAGGGGTTTTATACGGTTTTCACTAATAGATAGACTAATTCACAAGAAAGGTTTGTGTAAACAGTCTGTTACCGCTAAGTAAGACAAGTCACCCGACCCTAGATACTTAGTAGTACCCTTGTGAATCTGGGGCGGTTCGCTAGCATGTTAGTTTTAAAGTCCCTGCTGGTTTTCGGTCTGTATGTGAAGGTTAATGTCAGGAACTAGTATAGGGATTCTGATAGACGTTTGTCATTTGTAGATAGACCAATTCACGAGTAGAGTTTGTGTGGATAATTTATAATTATACTAATGATGAGAGTGTAACATAACCATTTTTATCTGTTTCATATTTAATTGGCGTTTGGAGAGACATCTCGTAGAAATGATGGGATCTACAAGCTGGTCACTTTCGGAGAAGGCGGTATCCGATGGGAAAAGAAGTAAACAGCCACCCCAACTCCAGAGAGCAGTGAAGCTTGACCAGAATGTATACAACTATACTTATTATGTTCTCTCTCTCTCTCTCTCTCTCTCTCTCTATATATATATATATATATATATATATATATATATATATATATATTATAAATTAACTTACCTTACTGCGTTTTTCTGTGTGTATGTCAACGATAATCTCAGGAATTAGTGTATGGATTTTGATATGGTTTTCACTAATAGGGAGAGTGATTCACAAGGAAGGTTTATGTATGCAGATTATTACCGCTATACCAGACAAGTCGTCCAGCGTTAGGTATTTAGTGCTGCCTCTGCAAAGCCAGGGCAGGTCGCTAGTATATTCTATAGATCACGATGCCAAAAGGACATTAAACTATAAAACTGGAAGTCCATTTAGCCCAGTTCTAATTTCCATTCTGACAGTTAAGAACATTAGATGCTGTTACATGTCTGTTTATTTATCGTGTTGCTTGGGAAAAAAACCGGACAGTGCTATACCGAGGCTTAACACCTGCAGCGTTAGCAACCGACATCACATCAGTGCAGCAAAGATACCTAACACGCAGGGGACATTTTCCAGAAGACAGATAACCACACTCCGACTGTCCACCAGAAGGCGATACAAGCACCACTAGAGGCCAGGAACCACATGGACCTATTCTCTTCCACAACACACGTGATCGAAAATGCACTCAGTTGTATCCTAGCGGCGAGTGGTATTTAGGGAAGCACTTGGACCCGACAAGACAAGTTCGCTCCAAGCGAGTTTCCCGTGCCAGGCACCGATTCTGCAAGGATTCCACAAATCAGGAGACTCACTTAAGAGCCGTCTCCTCGACGTCACTGCCATTTACGTCTGACTTCGTGATCGTGGGAGCGCCCACCTGTGGACTTAGTGTTCGTGGCCTCCTCGCCAAAGAAGATGAGGTCTTTGTCGTTGTGGCAAAATTGAGGACTTGTAAATTTATTCCTGTTTAAATTTGAAATGGCTACACGCTGGACTTAGACAATTTTGCTCCCTACGGTACTTACGCTTTGTCCACTCAATTTTCTACTTTAACACGGAGCATCCTATAGGACTTTGACATTTATACAGCGTATGTTCAAGGAACTTAGACACAGTGACTTGTTCTATTTTCAGAACTTACTTATTTTAGGTTTTGTTTCAGTCCCTGTTAGAGGAGATGTACCATTAATCTTTGATAAACAAACTTGTCCAGGCACTGCTTTCTGGGTATTTTTTGTGCTGTCGGCGGCGGAGATATTATATAATACTAGGGACACTGCTTTCAGTAACAGCGCACAGCCGGTATGTGTGTAAAACAAGCAAAACAAGCAAGCAATATTCTGCGGAGTTAACGTACGGACGTCAATGTACATGGCGCGTAATATTTACCTTGTTACTGGTTTCGTACTTCAGACCAGAGCATCCTCGAAGATTCTTTGTTGGGCAGACAACTCTCACCACTTTTGGTTGGCAATGGAGCCGAGCGGAGCTTTCAACTCTTAATGGGTTGCCATGAATATCTGAACGTGTTCTTGCCTCAAGTGCGGAACTAGTAATGAACAAGCAACGCGCCATATGTGGCGGTTTATCTGTGCATTAAATCCTAAGAGTCGCTGCATCCCCTGCAGGCGATGTCTGCGTTTGCTAATCTTACTGAATGTCCTAAACAGTTAGGGTCAAAATTAGGCTGACGGTAAAGAATCATATATGGAGTGTTTTGAGACAGGGAACTAATGCTCGAAAAGGAATGCCTTAGTCGATAAGAGATCTTCAATGAGCAACGTGCAAAAGGCATGAATCTGTAAACTGTTTACCTTTCTTCATCGACGTTGGTGGTGGTACCTTGAGAAAGAGCCCTCCTATTGGGTTCTATGAAGTCGTTGTTAGAAACTCCAGTGGAAATAGAAGAGACTGGTTCATATGGCCCTAGCTATCTGTCCCAGGTTACAGCAGACAACAGGGCTCTATATATACATCCACATCCACACACACACACACACACACACACACAAATAACCCATTGTACTGTACACGGTGAAGGATACATCGCACCAACACTATCGATTTTCTTTTTCGTTCCACCTACGTACAGAGCCAGGAAAAAATTGAGTGCCGATATGGCTTTGTATGTGCCCTAATTTCTCTTATTCTCATGAAGCCAACGCGAGATATACGTACTGGTCGCCCTAGAATACAAGTTCTCTAAATATACCCAATAGTGTTTCGCGAGAACTAGTCGTTTTCCTTCCACGAACTCCCTTTTACTTTCACATAGCATGTCTGCCACACTTTTGTATTGACTGTACCGACCTGCTATGATCTTTGCAGTGCGCTACTGAACCCGTTCGATGTCTGTAGGAAGCATACTTCATAAAGACTCCAAACACTGGGAAAACGCTTCGGAATTGGTTGCACTTACTTCTTGTATGCTGTTTTCTTCACGGATTAATTACATTTATCCAGAACCAAGTCTTCCAATCTCCTTCCCCAACACTAATTTCATGCTGATTTTCGTATTGCTTTTTAGTATTACCCTTAAATACTTCTGCGATCTGAAGCGCTCAAGACGTTCAGCACTATTCTTGTAATCTGATACGGTCGGATTCTTTCTCTTTGTTATGGGCATTGTCTGACGTATATCCTCATTTAAAGAGAACGTGTTATTCTTTACACCATGTGGAAATTTTGTCAAAATCTTTCTGCATTTTCTTAAGGCCGCCCAACAACGAAACCTGTACACGACAGCATCGTCACCGAACAAACATCTAGTGTTGCTGACCTTTTGAGAGAGGGCAGCGAAGCTCGATGAGCCGCTGTAAAGCATGAACTGAGAATGGTTGCTATGTGCTTAGGTTGTTGCCATGTGGTGTAAGTTGCTTATGTCAGTAATAAACAAAATATTTATTTTCAGCTATTAAATCAATCTCTAAACGTATTCAGTTAAAAATTCACTACTATGTATACAATTTTGACCCTAAAGTTTGGGGCAGCCTCTGTGCAGCGTAGTGTGATTGTGAGAATTTACTGCACGCCTTCGTCCAGGTGACGTAGCAGAAAGCCTCATTGGTATTGTTGCCAACGGCAGGGCAACCACACCCACAGTTGTCAGCGGAAATTCTGCAGTGGTTACGTGAAGGTAAGCAAACACGGCACCTTGTTTTCGATGTGGCGCTGCAAGGAGTGTTTTCTGTCCCCACTCTCCCCTCCTCCAGGAGAGTAGCGCCGTAAACACGGTGACGCGGATCCAGCGCCACTGGACAAACCAGTCCTTGCCTCACCTCCACCTCATCTGGCCGCCGCCGACCGCTGTAGAGGCTGCACAACGCTCCTCGCTGTCGAGACTGCGCTGCACGGGTAGCCTTCCCATCTCGCGAGCGCTGCACTGCTACTGGCGCGAACCTACGACAATTTACAATTACTGGTTAGAAAAGTCTAATCAAGAACACAAATACATATCACGACCAGGGGACATAACGCTAATATAGTGCAACGTCGCCTCTTGCCTTGATAATTGCGTCATTTCGGCAAAGAAGCGAGTGCACAAGCCTCCTCGTCTACACTATATCCTGCTGAAGCCGCTCACTGATGACTGAATTCCGTAGAGCTACCAAATTGTGGAGATGTTAGTCGTTAAGGTTTCTCACTCTCTTCCAAATAGTCAGACAGCATCTATGGGATTAAGACTTGCTGACTTAAAGCGCCAGACGAGATGCAATAGGTTGTGTGAGTCTTCGTCAAATTGGGAAAATATTCATGCACTCCTGCGAACACAGTTTTGTCATCGTAAAGGCGGGAGTATTTACAGCATCCTCACCATGAAGACGCAGAGTAAGAGCGACACTTCATCACCGAGAATGCTGAATTAACATTCTCGTTCATATCCACGGTAACATTAATCAGCGGGCCGAAGTCATGGTACGAGAAATGCGTCCAAAACATCACAAATCCGCCTCTGGCTTGAACTATACCCTCCACAAACTTTGCATTAAACTTCTCTCCACGACTCTTCAGATCTCATTACACACTAGGCGAAAAGTCGCCATTCCAGTTTCTGTATTGTTGGCCTCCAAATGTTCATTGCATGCAGTACGCTCCGCAATGTTTTCTCGAAAACTGGTTGAAGTGTACTTGCAATCCCTGACACCGGCAATTCCTGTCGGGCCCCTCTCGGTTACGATTTTTATAGGACTACTGTTCTTCCACCATGATACATGGCTGCATGTGGTACATCGATCCTTGCACACTTAATGCATTGTCCTCATTGATGTACCAAAATAACTGAGCAACTTCATTCACCGTGAGCCGGCCGCTGTGACCGGGCGGTTCTAGGCGCTGAAGTCCGGAACCGCGCCGCTGCTACGGTCGCAGCTTCAAATCCTGCTTCGGGCATGGATGTGTGTGATGTCCTTAGGTTATTTAGGTTTAAGTAGTTCTAAGTCTAGGGGACTGAAGACCTTAGACGTTAAGTCCCATAGTTGTTAGAGCCATTTGAACCATTCACGGTGAGGTCATGGTCACATCCATACACGATAGCCCTTTTCTGCGATTCTGTCACGTGTCCAAGTCGACGCGTCTTACTTTGTTTATTGATTGCACGCAGTCGACCGGCACATACACATCACTTCACTGCATTGCAAGCCTTGCTGGAGGTTTTGCCAAAACCCTTCCAGTGTTAAATTTACGCCAAACAGTTCCACACCCGCTTTCCACGAGCTGTGTTTCGCGTAACTATTGACAATGAACACGCGCCTTTTTATCGTGAGCATAATTCTGTGTTGCGTTCAGCTGCTCCTCTCACTCTTTCAGATGTAATGACACAGCGAAGAAATAGGGACAGAGCATGCGGGAGATGCACTTGTGCAGATGTGTGAGAGCAGACGAATGGTGCATTGAAATCACGATTTCCAGCGTTTTTTGTGATGGGCAGTTCTCTTGTTCATTAACAAGGATAAGTTCCTCGTCAGTCTTGGGAATATTTTCTGGGCCACCTTTATTTTGTTCACGTTATACAAACTGCGGTAAAGCGGAAAAGGAAAGAGATGGGAAGAAAGGAATGCACGATTTCATCTAGGTTATTGAGGACTGAAAGAGTGAGGGGGCCGTTAAAAAGACTGTTGATAAATTAATTGGATATAAAGAATATGGGACTCATACTCTTTAAAACACGAATAAATTGCTTGAATATCAAGAATATGGGACGCATACTTTTTTAAAACATGCGGAGGAAAACCTCTGAAAAAATTGAATCAGTGTAAATAACTCTGGACGCAATCGTCAGGATTTTTAGGCGAGTGGGAGGTTGCAGTAGTCTATATCACATCCGCAATTAAGAATTTTGGACATAACTGAATATTCCGATGTCGTCTTAATCGAAAAACGTAGGCGAAAGTTACGTAATAACATCCTTTGAATGAGCAATGGTCATGTGTATCCCTTAAAATATTGAGCAAAAGGTACAATGTACACTCTAAGACAAGAAAGGACGCACCACGAAAGAATTATCCAAATAGAAATTCGGTGGGCACCATGCACGTGGACAGATAAACAAATGATTACATGTTTAGAAAAATCGTATGGGTTTTTTTTCCAAGAGAAAGAGCTTCACAAATTGAACAAGTCAGTAACGCTTTGGTCTACGTCTGGTCTTTACGCAAGCAGTTACTCGGCTTGGCGTTGATTGAAAGAGTTTTTGGATGTCCTCCTGTGGTATATCGTGCCAGATTCTGTCCGACTGGCGCGTTACATCTTCAGAATCACGATATGGTTGGAAAGCCCTGCCCATAATGCTCCAAACGTTCTCAGTTGGGAGAGAAATCTGGTGTCCTAGCTGGCCGGGGTAGGGTTTGGCGACCACGAAGACAAACAGTAGAAACTCTCGTCGTGTGCGAGCGGACATTATCTTGCTGAAATGTAAGACATGGATGGCTTTCCATGAACGGCAACAAAACAGGACGTAGAATATCGTCGATGTGCAGCTGTGCTGTAAAGGTACCGCGGATGACAACCAAAGAGGTCCTATTATGAAATGAAATGGAATCCCGGATCATCATTCCTGGTTGTCGGGCCTTATGGCGGGGGAGAGTCAGATTGGCATCCCACAGTTGTCCAGGGCATATCTAGACACGTCTTCGCTGGTCATCGGCGCCCAGTTCGAAGCGGGACTCATCACTAATGACAATTCTGCTCCAGACGATGAGATTCCAGGCCAAAGACGTGTCTGGAGATGCCTCATACAGTTGTGGGATACCAATCTGACTGTCGCCCTTCGTACGGCCCAATAACCAGGAGTGATGATTGTATGGGTCGGCATTTCATTTCGTGGCAGCACCGCTTTCATTGACATCTGCCGCACCCTTACAGCACAGCGGTACGTCGACGATATTCTACGTCCTGTTTTGTTGCCTTTCATGGCAAGCCATCCTGGGCTTGTGTTACAGCAAGCTAACGTCTGTCCGAACTCGGCGGCAGTTTCTACTTTGTTGTTGCCAAACCTTACCTTAACCTGCAAAGTCGCCGGATCTCTCCCCAATTGAAAACGTTTTGAGGATTATGGGCAGCGACCTCCAACCATCTCATGATTCTGACGATCTAACGTGCCAATTGGACAGAATTTGGCACGATATCCCTCAGGAGGGCAACCAACAATTCTGTCAATCGGTTCCAAGTCGAATAACTGCTTGCGTAAAGACTAGAGGTGGACCAACGCGTTATTGACTTGCTCAATGAAAATGTAAAAGTATAAAATACTGAACGTTATTCTCTAATTTTCCTTGTACATGATCATTTCGATACTATCTGTTGGAAGTAAATAGTTTCTCTCCTTTCGGCACGTCAGTCTTGTGTACTTGAACTGAATAGTTCGCTTTATCCAATAGACAGGAATTCGCAAAATCCCACGCGCAGACAACAGAGATCATCCTAGGCCCTCAGCTCGTATTTCGTAACAGTGTGCCTCAGATCAGATGACCACGGGCTTCCTGTTCAATGTTAACACCAGATTATGCAACAGTAAACAGTCTGTTGAAGGTCGAATTGCGAAACTCTGCAGATTTTATATGAGGTAATAGACTTTACTTGCCATAAAATCTCTCTGGTGATTTGTGCCGACTTCATGTTGTGGAATCGTTCTCTGTGTGTCAATATGTATTCTTTATCTTCATCGTGTTTCCTCTATTTGTTCTGCAACTGTGTTTTGTTGTTATTGTACAGTGGAATTTATTATTCTGGTATGCTTGTTCAAAGCCCAACAGCCGCTTAGTTTCTAAAACTGAGTGCCAGTGTTCTCATGAACTCTTTACGGGGAACTAACAGCAACTGGCGGTAATTTAGCAGGTGTTGGGCAGATCGAGGTTAAGTGTTCTGCTTCCCGACGTCACTGAGTGCCAGTAGGAGGGAGCGATGTGGTTAGGCTACAGAACGCCTAGCTCGTAATCATACGAACGCCGGTATGGTTTCGGCTCGTATTCATACGTACATTGCTTTCATTCCACGTTACACTTGAGTCTAATGACGCACACTCAGAATTTCCCGTTCTGACCACGTCCGAAACTACGGAATACTAAGACTTGAAAAAGTGTCAGAAATTAAACTTGGTGATGAAATTTGTACACCTGTTCATTCCACACATACAGCGCCCCAAAACAGAGATCGGGGTAATGTTCGACGATGTCGTGCCTCTGGAGCTAGGCTGACTCACTCCCGGAATGTTTTGTGGAAGCAAATGAATATTCGTTAGTTTGAACCCGAAAAATGTCATTCATATACCCTTTTCTTCGAGGAACACAATGAGATAGCGACGAAAGGTACTTCTCCTTTGTCTGGCGTAAATTTTGGAGTGTTGTGTCTGTATTACGAGAATGCCTGGAATGAGTGCTTGTGTAGTTTCTGTGTTATTATGGATGGTTATGAGACTGAAAATAAGAGAACGTGTGAAACTCCATGCAAGCACATAGCCTCCTCCTTTCGAATACTGCATCGGAGGCTGCTTTAGAACGAGGAAATCCTCGTCATGAGCGGGCCACATGAAAGTCGTAACAGCGTTAAATCAATGACGCAAATATAAGGAGAAAGAACTCGAAGTTACATAAAGTACCTCAAGCAGACGTCGCGATTATTCTTCGTGAGGATGTGGCCGATTTCTTCTCTCATCCGCACTTGGATCCGCCGCTGAGCCATCTTTGACGGTTTCGCGGTCAATTGTTAACCCTATAATGAAAAAAAAATCAATAAATGAAACTGCACAACTTTGTAGCATAATCTCATGATAATCGCTGCGCTCAGACGTGAAAATCAAGCTAATTTGGTTGTCTCTGAAGGACAAATATTACCTACAAGATTGAATATAGATAATGGGCCAGCCAAGCTGTCAAGCACAAACATTTCTGAAACCATTTAAGACAACGTAATTCTGTTTTCACCCAGATCAACTATAAAAAATCGTTACTAAGTCACATATAGTGTTTCGTCATAGCGATATTAACTACAGATACTAGCAGTGACATTTTTTGCTTAAATGAAGCTACAGTCATTTCTGCTGAAAGTATAGCAGATGTTATAGAGACAAAGTTAACGGCGTTTCAGTGACCAAATTACGTTTGGTAGCTATAAAAAACTACCGTAGTTAGAAATTAGAATTTCTCTGATTTGAACGTGAGACTGAGTACTACCTTATAAAGATCATAAGACGTGGAACTTTCACACCTGTTTGAAGGATCGCTTCTAGTTCCATGCAGGAAAATTTTATTTATCCTCTTTGCACCTTTTATAACGAATCGCGATAGTGCGACAATGGGTTTTCCCTCTATCTAACCAGACGTATTTCAGTATTTGGGTATAAATCAATAAGACAGTAATCAGTTATGATTTCAAAACGGGCAATCTTAAGTGCTATAAAATAAAATTGCTCCGGTAGTATTGATCGAATTTTGGAGAGTGAAACGACGCCGAATTCATCTCTTTGAGATCTACTACACGAGCAGCAGAAATAACTATAAATTCATGATAGAAGGAAGGGCAGCATCGGTCGTAAATTTGCAGTTATTGTGTAGCTATCTCCATTGGTACGTGAATACAAGAACATATTGAGGATCAGGCATAAAAATATAAATGAAACCATCATAAATATATCAAATTGTAAAACGTAAATTTAGTTGCCAATATGCCCAAGTTATGATGGCTCATCGTAAATATAATAGCAAAGGTACCACTTAACAATACAGACAACATATATCAGTTTAACTGATATTTATTAGCTGTTTCAAGTGGTACCATGTGCTGTTATATTTAGAATGAATCTTCATGACTTGGATATAATGGTACGTAAATTTACGTTTTACAAGTTGATATATTTGTGATGGTTTCATTTATATCTTTTAAGACTGATCCTCATTTTGTTCTTGTATTCATGTAGCCCTGAAGATACACTGGTAAGCCAAAACATTATGACCACTGTCCACCGCGACGTTGGATGCCGCCTGGTGGCATTCCGGGTACGTGACGCAGTAACAAAAGTATGTTAGCGGAGCAGGCACGGACGGGGACACCCTAGCGAAGATATGGCTGCAAACGGGGAAATCCATTGAGATAAGCGACTTTGACAAAGGGCAAATTATTATTACGCAGAGCCTGTGAATGAATATTTCAAAAATAGCGTGAGCATCTACGCAAACAGATAGAAAGACAGTGAAACTACCACTAGGCACTAAATGGTTGGACGTCCACGACTCTTCACAGAAGGTGGGGTTCTGAGAGACTTGTCTGCTCTGTAAAGTAGGATGTGTAGTGATCCGTGGCACCTCTGCCGAAAGAGCACAATGCTAGTGCACGTACAAGTGTTTCAGAGCACATCGTTCATCGTACACTGTTGAACATGGAGCTCCGCAGCAGACTACCCCTACGTGTTCACACACTGACGCAACGACACCGTCAATTGCGACTGTGGAGGGCACGGGAACATAGGGATTCGACTGTCAATCAATGGAAACGTATCAGCTCTTTGGGTAAATCGCATTTTTGCTAGACTAGGTCGATGGTCGTCTGTACAAACGCCGTCATCGAGGTGAACGGCGGCTCGAAACGTGCAGCGCAGGCTGGTGGGAGCAGTATTATGTTATGGAGTCGTTCTCCTGCACTTGCATGGAACCTGTGGTAGTAATAGAAGACACGCTGACAGCTGCGAACCACCTGCACCCTTTCATGCTTGATGTCTCCCCGAAGGCGATGTCATCTTTCAGCAGTATAACTGTCCGTGTCTCGGAGCCAGAACCGTGTTACAGTAGTCTGAAGAACATTATAGTGAACTCTCTTTGATGTCTCGGCGACGAATTTCGCCTGATGTAAATACTATGAAACCCATCTTGGTTGCTATTGGGTGCCATCACCGCGCATGCAAATCAGCAGCCCTGTTATTTAAGCGAATTACGTGACCTGTGCGCAGCCATCTAATGTCACATACCTCCACAAATGTACCAACAAACTGCTAGGTCTCTGATACGCCGAATCAGTTATGTGTTTCGTTCCAAAAACGAACAAACAAGCTACTAAGCATGTGGTCATAATGTTTTGGCTCATCAGTGTAGCTGCCCAATAGCTGAAATCTATCTAAAATAAACAGATTAAAAATTTACCAACGGTGCTACCGTTTCTCCTATCGTGAATCTCATCAATACGGCTGTGAAGTACGCTATTACTGATGGAAACAAACCTGATCTATAAATTAATTTGAAAACAAAAAGACAAATTGGTATCCGTATCTTTGAAATTAATATTGTTGCGACAAGAGAACATTTGTAGATTATTGAAGATTTTCTTACAGTTCGTCAAGGCGAAAACGTAATTACGACATGTTAAGAATTTCAGGAAGGTTAACTTCTTAAGTGACTCATCCTGTACACGTGTGTATCCTCTATGAGTCATATGATGCCCTTCCTCTGGTGTTACGGAAGATATTTTCAGTTTAGTTTTTGTTCTTCGTAAATGAGGCAACCCTATGAAAGACGTCTGTGGAGCCTTCGATGTAATACCTAGACTCAACCAAAAACATTGTTGTAAACAAAATTTTTTTTCAAACGTATTTTTACGTATTCAGTCGCTAGAATAATTTCAGATTAGTTTGATATTCTATCTAAGGACATTTATTGATATTAGCAGCAAATTGCGAAAATTAATTAGTATTTCCACCATACTCGCTCCCAGCCAAAAGCCTTACTTCTGCCTGGCGCTAGATGGCCTACTCCTGGTCCTGGTAGAATGAACCGCAATGACATTGCACAATCGAGAGCAGCGTACAGGGGCAAGGGATCGCTGTATCGCACTAGGCCACTCCTTGCTAAGAGCACAAGGCTCGTTTTCTCTTCACCAGCACAGTGGTATTGCACACAGTTTACTTGTACACTTCAAGGATATTAAACCGGTAGGCTTACAAGACAAGGGAATTCATTTCAATTTGTAATACCCAAGGAGATAACTAACTTCGTATCAGGGCATTTACGAAGACTGTTAATGGATAACTGTTTACAACCTCTTTCAACATTGTTTGCACTTTTTTTCTTTACTTAAAGTTAACCTACACTCATTACAATTAAGTACGTCTTATATACGTCGTTCGCATTGTATATACAAGTACTAAGAGTTTTGCCTCTCGAAATGCGCTCCTTGACTATACTGATTATGTGAAAAGTTGATACCCGTCAAAGTGCATATGGTAATAAGATTTCGTCAGAAAACGCATACATATCAGATTAACTTTCTGTTACAGGTAGATTTTGTTCTGTCAGTGGCTGACATTCTATTTCCTTACAGTCATGATAGGGCGATAAAATCTGTTCTTGTACGCGTCCTACCCTTAATATTTTTACAATTTTGAGTGCTGCATTCTGGTTTACTTGGCAAGGGGGCGGAAAGGAGGGGGACGTAGCATCTTAACTTTAATGAAGAGTTATCGACACAAGCAGAAATAACCTCAAGCTTGCCCTCCCGGTTAGCCGCGCGGTCTAATGCGCTGCTTCCCGAGAGGGAAGGCGTGCCGGTCCCCGGCACGAATCCGCCCGCGGGTTTGTGCCGAGGTCCGGTGTGCCGGCCAGCCTGTGGATGGTTTTTAAGGCGGTTTTCCATCTGCCTCGGCGAATGCGGGCTGGTTCTCCTTATTCGGCCTCAGTTACACTATGTCGGCGATTGCTGCGCAAGCACTGTCTCCACATACGCGTACACCATACTTACACAAACATTTGGTGTTACACTCGTCTGATATGAGACGTTCCCGGGGATAAAGGGGGGGGGGGGGGGGCACTGGGGTCGAACCGCAAAATAACCCTGGATTCGGTGTGGGGCGGCGGTGGGGTGCGTGGACTGCTGTAGCCTGTCGCGGGGTTGTGAACCACTAAGGGCTACAGCGGGGACGAAGCGTTTCCGGGGTTTCTATGTCCCCGGTTCAATACACAATACACAACCTCAGGCTTGCCCCATGGAAAAGTAATGGAATCTCGGTTCATTGGTAGGAGACTGGAACCATGCTGTGAGTCTACAAAGGAGACTGATCACAAAATATCCGTGCGACCCACCCTAGAATATTGCTCGAGTGTATGGGAGGAGGTGATTTTGAACCTACACTGTATGATCTAAAGTATCCGCATACCCCTATGTAACACGAAATTGACTGCTAAGTGTCACGAGAGAACAACCCCCGCCCCCCCCCCCCCCCCGTATAAAAGGAGGAGGAGAGTGTTGTGCTGTCAGTATAGGAGTAACAGCACAATAGGTGTGTGAGGAGAACTCAGTAATTTCAAACGTGTACCAGTCAATGAATGTACCTTGGGTAACAAATCCATCAAGAACATTTCAATCCTTATAAAGCTGCCCAAGTCGACTGTTGGTGATGTCACAGTGTAATGGAAATGCGAAGGGTCGATCACAGCTAAACCGAAACCTGGCGGACCTCACGTACTGACGGACAGGAACCGTCGAGCACTACGGAGACTGATTGAAAAAAAAAAAGCGTGCAGTCAGCAAAACGAATTACTCTTTATTTCCAAAGTGCTAACAGCAGTTCAGCTAGCATCGTGACAGTGCGTAGTTAGATAAAAAGAATAGAGTACAATAATCAAGCGCGATGTTTTACGTGGTTAAAGAGCGACGCCACTGGACAGTACACGACTGGAAACGAGTGATCTGCGGTGATGACTCACGCTATACCCTGTGACAATTCCATGGAAGGGTTTGGAAAATGCCAGGAGTGCGTTACCTGCCATCATGTGAAGTGCCAACAGCGAAGTCCAGAGGAGGTGGTGTTAGGTATGGGGGCGTTTTTTGTGCTTAAGATTCGGTCCCCTTATTGCACTCAAGAAAACACCAAATGCGAAATGATATGAATACGTTTTACATCATTACGGAATGCGTATAGCAGGGCAACAGTTCAGGGACGACGCTTTTTAGTAACATCATGATAATGCACTCCCTTACAAAGCAATATCTGTGAGGCAGTGGTTTGCGGACAACAAAATTCCTGAAATGGACTGGCCTTTCAAGTGTCCAGCCCTGAACCCAGTGGAATGCCTTTGAGAATGTAAACTTCGATCCAGATCCAGTGGACAACGCCACTGCCTTGTCTGGTTTCGGCTCTTGAGGAAGAATGGGGCTGCCATTCGCCCACAGACACTTCATTGAAAGTCTTACCAGCAGAGTTCAAGACGTGATAAACGTGAAGGATGGGCGAAATCTGTAATAGTGTCCGCTAATAGGTGTCCGGATACATTTGATCAAATAGTGTACTTAAAGAATGGCACTGTGATTTGTCACAGGTCTCTCTGACTCAAGGAAATACTGGAACATTTGAAAATAGTAGTGAAGGCATATTTACATATTTCAACAAACAGTATTAATTTAGGAACCTAGGAATATACCACAACCCTATACAGTATGGCTCCCGTAAGGGCCACGAAGAAGTATGTGGTACAATAGGAACTACGCTCGCTATGGACTGCAGAGTACAGATGTAGAGGCAGACGTACTGCACAGAAAAGCACGAGAGTTTATAATATCCGATTGTTTCCAATACTGTTTTACCATAAAGAAACGTACAAGAAAATTACATTGAACTATAAATAAGAAATTTTCGAACGCAGTGCTGAGACGCCGCCGAGATTGATGCGTTTACGCTGAAAGAAGTGGGAGCAGAAATTAATCTCCTGAAGTATTACGAGTAGATTACTGTGATAGATAGGAACTTGAAAAACCGGATTTAGCCTATCTCGGGGAAGGTGTTTTTCCGTCTAAGTCTGCGGGAGGCCACTTCTCGACCACTCTCAGAACCTCAACATGTCGTTACGTCTCTTGTAGATTCACATGTTTTCATTAGTTTGCCAGGGATGTGGCGGAGAATCAGTTATGGGAGAATGTATTATATGTTCCGTGTTCCCGTCATAGACAGTGAAAGTTTCTTTTTGGAACGAAGTCTAAGCTGTGGGTGAGCAATTGCTATGCTTAGACTTACTGCTACGCCTGTTAGCCTAAAAACATATGCAGGTGACGTCTGTGGAGCTTAGAAATGAGTGCGAGAGGATTTGATAAATTGAAGACGATCTATCACTCATATTCTCCAGTCGCGGGCCGATATGTGTAAATCTAGGTTTCTATCCGTGTAAATGAAGTCAGGGAATTGTTGTATAGAATGCACCGGGATTTAAAGAGAGGGAATGAGTATGAAAACGGGAGCTAGCTTATTATCTACTCCCCTCAAAAGGCGTCCAGTATACTGGCGGATCACAGTCATCAGTGTTGCACCACTCCTTCATATATCACAGAGGGGTTTGACCACCATTTCTCATTCCTTCGTCGCTGAAATAATGATGATAGATACTTCTTTCGCCACCAAAATTTTAACCAACTGCATCTAGGTCTAAGAGTACATCTAACAGAGAAACTAGCAAAAGTATGGTTTGGACATATTTAACGTGCGGCATTGTATCGCATTTGAGAGTAAGCTGCAATCTATTTCATCAAGCAAATCCTACAGAGGATGAAAAGCTGAGGAATATACTGAACTTGAATCTAGAATTCTTCTCTTCGTAAAAGAATCGTATACCTATCTCCCAACAAACAATACAGCTGACGCCCTTGCAAATTGCAAAGACCTTGAACATACCACAGAAAGGATTTCGTATTTTGTGGGAGTATTGGTTGGTGCCGCAGGCTTACGGTGGAAGTGGCCTCTACTTCACTGGCACAAGAGACTGCCAGAAGATTTTACTGAGATACTTACAGAGTAACATAGTCCTAATGCGACAGCGAACTTTTACCTGCCACATCATCGGCAACTCCGACGAGAAGCTCTTTTTTGAGATATGCTGAGTAGCAGCAGTTGAGCGCAAAAGGGCGAAAACTATCCCACTGTGAATAACTGGAAAAGGAAAAACAAAGAATTATTGCTATGTTAGCAGTTACGGCAGAGCGAGGAAGGCTGCCTTCCCTCCCCTCTCCCCCAATGTTATTCTGAAACGTAAAACTTAGCCCAAGGGGTTTATGATTCGCTACCAAGAAAAAGACTACATGACAACAGAATTAATTATGGACATGCTAGGTACCGTTTTGCACCGCAGACCTGGTGCGCTGCTCACTAAAAGAGCTACGCTAGTGCTGGAGGCCTTTAAATCCACATAATACATGAAGTCATTACACTTGGAGATATGACTTCGAAACTGCACGTGCTTGATGCCGCTGTGAACAAGCCATTTAAAGACCGTCTCCGAACACACTTTCTCAATTGACTTTTAAAAGTGACCATGCACTCTATCCATCTGGCGAGATTAAAAAGCCAACAGCAGATTTGAATCAAAGGATTCAAAACTGCTGTGTGTCCAGTGCCCTGTATTATAGCGAGGACAAAGTACATTTCAGGGGGGCCGACGAAAATTCTCGTAGTAAAGAAGCAAATGTGGGTAATGAATTTAATAGTGACATCATTGAAGACGGTGACTACAAGACTGGTATTACTGTATAATTTACCTATGCCACAAAATAAAAAAAATGTGAGTAAGAGTGACAATATGGTAAAGAGTTTCTGTAAGGTAATGTGACTTTCTTTCTTCACTCAGTTTCTTTCTTTTTCCCCTCTCAGAATTAACGATGGGGCTTACATTGGTGCGGATTATGTTCAGGCCAATGCGTGTACGGGGTGATTCAGGTGCCCCTAGCGATTCGTTTTATGCAATCCACAGCACATATGTATCAGGAACGGTATCCAGACAAGCGTCAGCCACGTAATCGATACAAGTTCCCTCTCATAGCTTCATGCGACTGTTAGCAATTGGAATCATATTGTAAAAAATGAGTTACACGGTATTTTTGGACCGGGATGTACCTTATTTCTGCAATAATTATCCACGTATCTCTAACCTTTCTTTGTGTAATTAGCGGTGAAGTCACACAGATTTTGGATGTCCCTGTAAGTTTATTCGTTTATAATACTCAATCTTTCGTATATGGTTTACAGGTTATACACCAGAAAGTTGTTACTTGCACACTTCCCATTTTGTTATCTGCTGTTGATTGCATGGTGTAACACATATTACAAGACGAAGTTTCTGAACCGTTTACGAACGATTAAGTACCATAAATGGAATAAACTAGTAGAGTCATCCAAAACATGTGTGACTACACCATTAATTACACAAAAAAAGATTGGATAACAATGTCACAAGTAACGTATATCTTGGTCCAAAAATACCGTGTAACTCATGGCCAACCCTCACTTGTATTTTTTACTGTGTGATTCAGTTTCCAAAAAGTCGCCCAAAGCTCTTATAGAGAAGTTACGTGTATGTCGGTTACGTGGCTGTCGCCTGTCTGGATACCATTCCAGATATAGACGTAGTGCAGGTTGCATACAACGAACAGTTAGAGGCAGCTGAATCCGCCTGTATGTGTCCACCCTCGAGCCCCTGGAGCTAACGGTCTAACAAGGGGAGGCCGCCAATTGTGAAATTCAGATTCGATTCATACTCCGCATAATAAATGCTCATGGCCAGAGGTGTAATGTGGCAAAGCACCAATATGCACTTCTCAGCCGTTGTCGAGAAAATCGACAGGTCAAAGAAACAGTTGCGGTGAAATACTCACTACGATTGATATTTGTCTACAGCGTCGTGGCGCAGCGGTAAGCGCTCGGGTTCGTAATCTGAAGGTCACCGGATCGAGTCTTTCGCCATGCAACCTTTTTTTTTTTTTGGTATTTGTTTTTTGTAATTCAAATGTGTGTATACATACACACACACACACACACACACACACATATATATATATATATATATATATATATATATATATATATATATAATTCCCGGCAATCAGTTGCAACAATTATGCATATAATAAGTTGTTGAAAGTCGTTTGTCGTGGAAAAACTGGCGACTTCGAACATCATTATGTTTTCCGCAAACAAAGTTGTATTTCACAAATGTTATTAATTGTCTTCATAATGTTAACCACGTATAGTTAACGGAAGACGTAGAAACGATATTCCGAAACGAATACGTATAGCGTAAGTCAAACGTTCGGATTAGAATAGAAACCCCACGAACACAAATTTGCTGTGGCAGGTATGAAATATAAACTCCGTTACTCGCTCGTTACACTTGAAGGACCGATGTTGAATGGACCGAAACGAGCCGCCGCATAACAGGGTAGTTGCCTGCTAACTTCGAAAGAAGGTAGATGCGGTCCCTAGTGCAAGTTGTAACATCGTCGAAAATCAGTGCGGACGTGAGAGCTTTGGTACACCCTGTTAAACAAACGGAAAAATGGAGGCGGTACAATTGGAGAGCGATCCGCCTTCACCAACATGCATAAGCAATTCATTAATAGTTTATATATATATATATATATATATATATATATATATATATATATATATATATATATACATGAAATACAAAAAACTAATAATTAAAAATAATGTAGCATGGCGCGATAGTCGATCCGGCGACCTTCGGATTATGAACCCGAGCGCTTACCGCTGCGCCACGACGCTGTAGAAAATTATTAATCGTAGAGAGTATTTCACCGCAACGGTTTATTTTAACTGTCGATTTTCTCGACAACGGCTGAGAAGTGCATCTTGTTGCTTTGCCACATTACAACTCTGGCCATGAGCTTTTATTATGCGCAGTATGAATCGAATCTGAATTTCACAATTGGCGGCCTCCCCTTGTAAGTTAGGCATACCAACAACTGTCATGCAACGCATTTCCTCTCTTAGGAAATTTCAACCAGGCGCAATTCGAGAATAATAGCAGCATTCATAAATATAATACTACGTATAAACATAATTTCCCTTAGCCACAATTTTAACTTATTCATGCCGAAAAAGAAGGAACATACGGAGCCACAATAAAGCAATTTCGTGCGGCTCCAACAGCCCGGTGCAAGTCTTTCAACTGCAAGCCACTTCGGCGACTTGATTGCCCCTAACCAATAAAAAATGCTTGACGCCCTCCAATGTGAATTAAAGGTACTGCCAAGCAAACAAGGAAAGAAAAATAATTTTAAATCATCTCTATATCATAGACAGATTTCTAAATAGATAACGCCTATGTATGGTTGGTTTACATTTATTAAATTTTACTATCGATCAAAAGTAAAGTGAAAAATTTAGTTGTCTGAGTGGCTTGTACATAGTAATGTTTTTATAGAGAATACGTGTCTTATTTTTAAACCTTGATATGCTCTATATCATAGGGATTTATCGCAAATGTAATTAACTAACTTAGGCAGAATGATTGTTGGTAAGCTTCTGTGCAAGTTCCTCTCATTTTACCGTATGGTCATTAAGAATATGTGTTTCGAATAAGGGTAACACATTTCTTGAAACGTATAGGAGTGTTTGCCCACGGAATTTCAAGAGTAAGTCTTTCCATAATGCACAATACATCTTTTCTAGCATCTGCCAGTGACGTTTGTTGCGCATCTCTGCGGCATGTCAAGTTGAAACGAACCCTTGACGAATCGCAGAACTCTTCTTTCCTTCTTCTTTTCTCTCTCTTTTTTTTCTTCCATTGATCAGTCTGTTAAGGCACTAGAAGGACGAAAACTGCTCAGGAATCAGTCAGGCGAGGGTGGGATCCTTTCAGTGAATATATTCTTCACTGACGACTCCGATGTTACCTTGCAATTTACTTTCTTGTCATTGTATTTCCTTAATCCTAACAACAATTTCAAATACTGCCTTTTGCAATTATTTTAGTCGAGTGGTGCATGTTTACAGCGCAACAGATTTAGTTTCAGCCGCTGGCCGTTGTGGCCGAGCGGTTCTAGGCGCTTCAGTCTGGAACCGCGCGACTGTTACGGTCGCAGGTTCGAATCCTGCCTCGGGCATAGATGTGTGTGATGTCCTTAAGTTAGTTAGGTTTAAGTAGTTCTAAGATCTAGGGGACTGATGACCTCAGATGTTGAGTCCCATAGTGCTCAGAGCCATTTGAACCATTTAGTTTCAGACAAGTTAAAATATTGTAAATATTACTGAAGAAAAATTGCAACTACCCACACTTTTTCACGAATTAATTGTGGATCCATCGTCACTATTTTTAGTGCTATAATACACAGAATATACATGATTTACTTGTTCATAAAAGCTTTTACATTATATACAAGTTCTTTGCATTTACTTAAGGAAAGATTTTTCTCTGTGTGTTAAGAATATAGGGGTCTGACAGTATTTTCTTCGGTGATGTTTACGAATGCAACTGCGGTGTTCTCAAGTCATCGTCGATTAATAATGTCGTTGTTACCTTGCCAAATAAATACGTTGTGTGCATAACTTGAGAAAGAGCACAAATTAATTTTCATCATACGCCATATCAATGATGCAGACCGCTATACCGTATTGCATAAGTAGAAGCCTTTCTTCAGATAAATAAAAGCCTCGTATACAATGTAAAACCATTTGTAAACAATAAAATCATGAATATTCTATTAACATATAATACCAAAAAATGTGAACTCTGTACGAGAGATCGTCGCTTCAATGTGACGATGGCTCAGACCCTTAACTGGTTCCAGCGAAATAAATCAGTCGTAAAAAAGGCGTGATTGGCTGCATTTTTTTTCCATCGGTGATATTTGCGAAAGCAGCCGCGGTTTTTTCAAAGCATCATGGATAAAATAATATCGTTGTAATGCTGTGTTGTTCGATGTGAGGTAGTTTGAAAGGTTGGTGTACACTGTGTTAGTGGTTGTGTGCCACAGCAGAAGGCGCAGTTGCTTTCCAAGGTCCAGACAGGTTTCCGGCTCCCAGTTCTTGTTTTGCATGATCACTGGCGTCGCCTGCTTGCCTCACTCTTGGCAGCGTAACCCACACGCTGGGACCAGCGTAAAAGCCGTCCTAAACCTGCGTCCTGCACTGCGCACTTAAAAGGCTGTTGCGAACTGCTGAAGCGAGGAGTGGGTCTGCAGCACAGCACCTGCTCTGGGATACTGCCCTCGCGTACTCACCAGAAGTAAACAGCAGTGCGAGCAGAAACTTTTGGGCCGTGGAACTACAATTTTAGAGATTTTTAAACATAGAAAAATCAGTCTAAATTATGAGACAGAATTGCTGGCCAACTGTGACCCGCCAATATAGCCTCGCGCGTTATCACACCGCTGCTGGGATTCGGGGAGGCACACCCGGCTGATTAACGACGAGGGTCTGTGTGCTGGCTAGTCTGGATGTTGTTTTTAGGCGGTTTACCACATCCGACTAGGTGAATAACGGGCTGGTACCGACTTACTGATTCAGTTACACAATTCACAATCATTTCGTCTCGCACTACATAGTTTTTGGAAAAAAATAGTTCCTTCCTCGGGGAGGAGAGAGGGACGAGGGAGGAGGAGTCATGGAAGGTTAAAAAGGAAGAGCAAGTTATTCAGACCCCAGAATGAGAAGGACCCACCTAATAGTGAGGGCGAGGTTAGGTCTCCGTAATGTAAGTGCTGAGCAGCTTTCTGTCTCATAATTTTGAAGAATTGTAGATAGCTTTCATCCATGCACTATCCACTGGAAAATCTACGATACGTGCTGTGGTGTCGTATGTATATTAACATTCTCCTGTTAGACGTCTCATAAAAGTGTCGCTGAACTTCATCAGCTCTGTGGCACAGTCATTTATTGTAGTTACACATGAATGGCATTGTTTCGCAGGTGAAGAAGTGTTATACAAACTTACGCGGGCGGAAACACTATACATTAACATTTCTCAAAATCGCAACATACACAAAGATGGTCCAAGTTAACCCGAACTTGGAGAATGTACAGAACAGTGTCAGAGAGAAGTGATTAAGACGGAAGAGATGATGTAACTGCAGGCCCAACAGCACTCCCTCTTGCGACAGGAAAGGTCAGGATTCATTAGACAATGAAAAGTCATTAACCGAAGCAAAAATATGAAAGCAACTGCCAATGATCCTAACTGACGTGAAAGGGCACATTATAAGCCTGTGAGAGATATCAAATGGAGCAGAATATCGTTCCCCAGGAAATCTATTTGCACATCATGTGGAATTATTAGTTGTAAGAAGGTTGTGCACGATGACCATACAATGGCGGAGTGTACAACTGACTACAGCACAGGAGGATTGTCGTCATAGCCGCGCGGCCGTAACGGGTCATATTGTTGGATCGTCGGTGAAGTACTGCAGTAGGTGTGCACCTGACGGCTATATGTCTTCTGTGGACTAGACCAGTGTTTCTCAAGCGCCGTATCGCGGTACACTCATCTGTCCCGAATACATGTCAAAGTGTGTCGCGAGGTTTTTAATGTCTTCTAATCGTCTGCGCATAAAATATCTAGAACATAGGAACAAGACTTCTGGTCAGGTGACTACAGGGTTATAAACACAAAATCAAATAGGGGTAATGCAGGAGTAGGCTTAATAATGAATTGGAAAATAGGAATGCGGGTAAGCTACTACAAACAGCATAGTGAACGCATTATTGTGGCCAATATAGATACGAAGCCCACGCCTACTACAGAAGTACAAGTTTATATGCCAACTAGCTCTGCAGATGACGAAGAAATTGAAGAAATGTATGATGAAATAAAAGAAATTATTCAGATTGTGAAGGGAGACGAAAATTTAATAGTCATGGGTGACTGGAATTCGGCAGTAGGAAAAGGGAGAGAAGGAAACGTAGTAGGTGAATATGGATTGGGGGTAAGAAATGAAAGAGGAAGCCGCCTGGTAGAATTTTGCACAGAGCACAACTTAATCATAGCTAACACTTGGTTCAAGAATCATGAAAGACGGTTGTATACATGGAAGAAGCCTGGAGATACTGAGAGGTTTCAGATAGATTATATAATGGTAACACAGAGATTTAGGGGCCAGTTTTTAAATTGTAAGACATTTCCAGGGGCAGATGTGGATTCTGACCACAATCTAGTGATTATGACCTGTAGATTAAAATTGAAGAAACAGCAAAAAGGTGGGAATTTAAGGAGATGGGACCTGGATAAACTGAAAGAACCAGAGGTTGTACAGAGTTTCAGGGAGAGCATAAGGGAACAATTGTCAGGAATGGGGGAAACAAATTCAGTAGAAGAAGAATGGGTAGCTTTGAGGGATGAAGTAGTGAAGGAAGCAGAGGATCAAGTAGGTAAAAAGACGAGGGCTAGTAGAAATCCTTGGGTGACAGAAGAAATACTGAATTTAATTGATGAAAGGAGAAAATATAAAAATGCAGTAAATGAAGCAGGCAAAAAGGAATACAAACGTCTCAAAAATGAGATCGACAGGAAGTGTGAAATGGCTAAGCAGGGATGGCTAGAGGACAAATTTAAGGATGTAGAGGCTTATCTCACTAGGGGTAAGATAGATACTGCCTACAGGAAAATTAAAGAGGCCTTTGGAGAAAAGAGAACCACTTGTATGAATATCAAGAGCTCAGATGGAAACTCAGTTCTAAGCAAAGAAGAGAAAGTATAAAGGTGGAAGGAGTATATAGATGATCTATACTAGGGCGATGTACTTGAGGACAATATTATGGAAATGGAAGAGGATGTAGATGAAGATGAAATGGGAGATATAATACTGCGTGAAGAGTTTGACAGAGCACTGAAAGACCTGAGTCGAAACAAGGACCCGGGAGTACACAACATTCCATTAGAACTACTGACAGCTTTGGGAGAGCCAGTCCTGACGAAATTCTACCATCTGGTGAGCAAGATGTATGAAACAGGCGAAATACCCTCAGACTTCAAGGAGAATATAATAATTCCAATCCTAAAAAAAGCAGGTGTTGACAAATGTGAAAATTACCGAACTATCAGTTTAATAAGTCACGGCTGCAAAATACTAACGCAGATTCTTTACGGGCGAATGGAAAAACTAGTAGAAGCCGACCTTGGGGAATATTAGTTTGGATTCCGTAGAAATGTTGGAACACGTGAGGCAATACTGACCCTACGACTTATCATAGAAGCTAGATTAAGAAAAGGCAAAACCTACGTTTCTAGCATTTGTAGACTTGGAGAAAGCTTTTGACAATGTTGACTGGAATACGCTCTTTCAAATTCTGAAGGTGGCGGGGGTAAAATACAGGGAGCGAAAGGCTATTTACAATTTGTACAGAAACCAGATGGCAGTTATAAGAGTCGAGGGACACGTAAGGGAGGCAGTGGTTGGGAAGGGAGTGAGACAGGGTTGTAGTCTCTCCTCGATGTTATTCAATCTGTATATTGAGCAAGCAGTGAAGCAAACAAAAGAAAAATTCGGAGTAGGTTTTAAAATCCATGGAGAAGAAATAAAAACTTTGAGGTTCGCCGATGACATTGTAATTCTGTCAGAGACAGCAAAGAACTTGGAAGAGCAGCTGAACGGAATGGACAGTGTCTTGAAAGGAGGGTATAAGATGAACATCAACAAAAGCAAAACGAGGATAATGGAATGTAGTCGAATTAAGTCGGGTGATGCTGAGGGAATTATATTAGGAAATGAGACACTTAAAGTAGTAAAGGAATTTTGCTATTTGGGGAGCAAAGTAACTGATGATGGTCGAAGTAGAGAGGATATAAAATGTAGACTGGCAATGGCAAGGAAAGCGTTTCTCAAGAAGAGAAATTTGTTAACATCGAGTATAGATTTAAGGGTCAGGAAGTCATTTCTGAAAGTATTTGTATGGATTGTAGCCATGTATGGAAGTGAAACATGGACGATAAATAGTTTGGACAAGAAGAGAATAGAAACTTTCGAAATGTGGTGCTACAGAAGAATGCTGAAGATTAGATGGGTGGATCACGTAAATAGTGAGGAGGTATTGAATAGGATTGGGGAGAAGAGAAGTTTGTGGCGCAACTTGACTAGAAGAAGGGATCGGTTGGTAGGACATGTTCTGAGGCATCAAGGGATCACCAATTTAGTACTGGAGGGCAGCGTGGAGGGTAAAAATCGTAGAGGGAGACCAAGAGATGAATACACTAAGCAGATTCAGAAGGATGTAGGCTGCAGTAGGTACTGGGAGATGAAGAAGCTTGCACAGGATAGAGTAGCATGGAGAGCTGCATCAAACCAGTCTCAGGACTGAAGACCACTACATCAACAAATATATTATTACCAAATCGTTTCTTGGAGTAGAGCAGTCTGCAAGAAATCGCCTATCTGTTTACGTGATTATACGCATACTAAAAAAAATGTGCTGTATGTACTTAGGGTGTTTGCTTTGTTGCATTGGGTAAAAGTCACATTTAGGGATGTCCCGTAAGTTTGCAACGTCTTCTGGTGTGCCCCAAAGGAAAAAGGTTGAGTAATGCGGGGCTGGACAAGAACACGCATATCAGCGTTGGCCTTCATAGAACAGAAATCACGAACACATAGACTGCAATGCCCGGTCTTCGCTGGCGAGGTGAGCAGCAAAATTGAGTCGATTAATAGAGCTGTTAACGATTTTAGACGATCTATTTAGTTTGTACCAACACGAAGCTACTAATCTGGGTTTGAGTAAAGTCATTCTCCAGTAACTATAGATGGAAACTGTGAAATAAAACTACAATGGTAGAAATGTTTCGTATGTTCTTCCAATATTAGTCTCACATTGTTACTTGTTTATGATCGAACAAGATAAGCAGAAAAAAACGAAAAAATCGTTTTGGATGATCACCTTCTCATAATTGTAACGGAAGAAATGTTCTCGCAAATGACAGCCTTTTTTTTCTATGTACTTCTTCTTGAGTTCTGGTTATAACAATATTGCAAGAACGAGGAAAAACACTGAAAAAAACTATCAATTTGGGTTTTTACCTTCAAATATGATTCGTAAACGACGGAGAAATAAAAAAATTTAAGTTTTGCTCGACTAAATGAAGAGCGTTTCCGTTAATACATCGTTGTATTTTGAAACAGATAGTGTTGCTGATTGCTCAGGTCGGCCGGTGTGGCCGTGCGGTTCTAGGCGCTTCAGTCTGGAACCGCGTGACCGCTACGGTCGCAGGTTCGAATCCTGCCTCCGGCATGGATGTGTGTGCTGTCCTTAGGTTAGTCATGTGTAATTAGTTCTAAGTTCTAGGCGACTGATGACCTCAGAAGTTAAGTCGCATAGTGCTCAGAGCCATTTGAACCATTTGATTGCTCAGGGCGTCATTGTTACTTAACCTTTCGTATTCCGCCTGTAGAAAGAAAAATGGTACGTACTGTAGGAGATTATACTTAGTGTTCTGTTTTTTGATTGCCCTGAGTGCATAAACACCATATGTAGATCTTATATCCTCACGCCTTACATAATTTACTACCGGCACATACTTTTTTAGAATATTCTAAGCTGACGTCTCAGTTTGCGCTGATATTGAGTATCAACAGATGTACAGGAATAGCTGGTTAAGCCGAATCCATCAGTTAAAAACCACCACCCCAGCTGACAATAGTTTGCGAATTATTACGATTGCCGTCGTGCGTAATATCTGCATCAGCCCAGTTCATCAGTCCTTGAAACAACAGACGCGGTTAGATGCATGTGTTTCACACAATCGGGAAAAATCTCATCTGTATTAATCTAATTAGTCGACCCACGTTTCCATTGTGTCTCAAGTTTCAGTGTGAAGAAGTTAACTTTTTGCTGTGGCATATGGGATTTTTTAAAGTTAAATTTGTTGTTTGAATCGGTTTTTGATGAAGGAACAATCCTAATAGTAAGTGATACATTTTATCATCCCTAATTATTTTTATCAATTAAAGCCTTTATAATCCGTTTCATAACATGCTACTGAAAGAATATATATGAGTGGTCGACTGGTGAAATAATGTGGCCGGCCGAAGTGGCCGTGCGGTTAAAGGCGCTGCAGTCTGGAACCGCAAGACCGCTACGGTCGCAGGTTCGAATCCTGCCTCGGGCATGGATGTTTGTGATGTCCTTAGGTTAGTTAGGTTTAATTAGTTCTAAGTTCTAGGGGACTAATGACCTCAGAAGTTGAGTCCCATAGTGCTCAGAGCCATTTGAACCATTTTTTTTTTAATAATGTGGCACTGCCGCTATATCTTCATGGAAGTGTTACAACCTTCATCAGTTTCTTCCCGCAGCACAACGCAAAAAAAAAAAATGGTTCAAATGGTTCTGAGCACTATGGGACTTAACTGCTGAGGTCCTCAGTCCCCTAGAACTTAGAACTACTTAAACCTAACTAACCTAAGGACAACACACACATCCATGCCCGAGGCAGGATTCGAACCTGCGACCGTAGCGGTCGCGCGGTTCCGGACTGTAGCGCCTAGAACCGCTCGGCCACACCTGCCGGCTGGCACAACGCATATTATTACAGTATTACCTTCATCACTGGGAGTACACACTTCGCTTGACCATCAACAGTATTACGTTCAGATTTCTTAGTGTACGAGTGGTAGTGTTAAAGTCAAGACGTGACAAGCAGTCACGCAGGAGGTAAGCGCCCATTTTACGAAATTTAAAATGTACATTGCTTTTATGGACGCTGAAGAAGTACTTAACAGTCACAAGATATAAGGCAACTGCCTTATTTACGCGTTTCGAATACGTTTGTCTTCAGAATATCAGGTCAGGAAGAACAACTTCATAAAGGCAGCTTGGGGCATGTGAATGTGTCATTCAAAAACGTAACTGGTTTGTTACTTTTGGAATGTATCACATTCACATGCCCCATGCTGCCTTTTTGAAGTTCTCCTTCCTGACCTAATATTCTCCATTCTTCTGCAGACGAGCGTATCCAAAACGGTAAATAAAGCAGTTACCTTATATCTTGTGACTACTAAATGTTTTTCCAGCGTCCATAAAACACCGATCAACATTTAAAATATGGTTTTCAAGTTTTTCTTATCATCTCAAAATAAATGATACATAACTTTTTGTTTCTTTGGTAGGTACAAATCTGCCACCCTGGTATACACTGAAATCGCCGTCACAGTGCTGTAGTATGGCGCTAGAGGAACCAAATAACGTGGCGCACGCCGCTGATGAAGTGAGATGAACTGCGCTATTCTGTTTTGTGGCATCTAGCGCCGTGCTAGGCAACTGTGGCGGGGATTTCAGCATGTACAGCGACTGTAGACATATTACCTGGGAACAAACAGAAAATGAATTATGTAACTTTATTTTTTCAATGTGATAAAAGCTCATGACTACCCCTCCTATATCCCTACATTCCTACGCACCGAGATCAAAGTAGACTAGCACCACTGGCTCGTATCGCTTTGAACCAATCTGTTCTACGAGGCACCACTACATGACATAGCAAGAAAAGTGTGACCTCTTTTGAGTAAGCACTCTATGACTTTCCTTATTTGCACATCCTTTAGTATCAGCATATTGTTGCTTCTTTTCCTTCTGGTTATACGCGAACTGCGTCGTTCATTTACGACAGCAATGAGATAGCGTCTATAACCCGCGAAAAAAAAAGTGCGAGGCTGTGGAAGACGAAGTCATAACTAACAAGCACTATGGATGGCCAATATGCACTTGACCCTAAGATGGCAACTCGCGGCCTTGTGAAACACAGAGTGTACAACAGCACAGCCACACAGGTAAGATAGTGAACAGCGCGTGTTCCTACACGTGCTCGGGGAGAAGTTGACCTAGAGGCTGGCGCACGCGCCCTCTGCATGGTAGGACCCACGACCGGTCCAGAGTTGCCATCTGGTGGCGGAGAGGAAAGACAACTTCACGTGCTGGCGCGACAATGACTGCATTACGAACAGACACGTTTCAAACACAAAAGGCAGCGATTGGAGTTTGATGTCGTTACTCCTGTAAGTACATACTCCGTAAACGTCAAACCAGTTTTCTCATCTGTAAGAAAAGATGCATTATCATTGAAGTGAAAACGCACCGTAACGTACATCGTTGTTTCCTTCAATGCTCGCCAAAAAGTAGTTAGACGTACCGTTTCCGCAAGAAAGGCCCTACAAAAAATGGTTCAAATGGCTCTGAGCATTATGGGACTTAACTTCTGAGGTCATCAGTCGAAAGGCCCTTCAGCCAAAAGATGAAGTCACAATTGACGGAAATGGATGAATATCTTACGAGTGTTCTCTCATGTCCTAATGACTTTCGGCTACCGTGTTCTGGTAACTAGATATTATAATTTTATAAACTAACTGCCTGAGAACGATTTCTTGTTGTCCACAACAATGGGTGACTGATTAGTTCATAATCCTATCTCAGATATTCTGTTCACAATTAGAAAATACTCTTTTCATGTACAGATAGCACAAATTACTTACCTACAATTGCCCATACACCAACTCAGCGTTTTCTTAGACTGTTGTCAACCTACTGTTTTTTTTTCGTTAAATGTGCGCTGTCTGTATGTTTATAACAACACAAAACATTTGACGTAGCGGTTTCATGGCATGGGAAGGAGTGATAGTAAATAGCAACGTCTAGGTAGATGAATCGAATGTAAAAACGTAATCAACAGCCGTAGTATGTTAGCGAAAGTGTACGTAATGTAAAATATTACTTTTCAGCTCATATCACTGCAAACCATTCGAAAGTGCTAAGCCAACATTGTTCTAGCGGTTATTGAGATATTAAAAGCTTCTTTAATATTATAATAGCGCTCTGACTACATGTTTTTACGCAACTTACGTATATAGGGAATCTGCTGTTCAAAGTAACAAATGTGTTCATTTCCGCAACGTTTGTTATAGTAACATACGGCTACGGAAGGTAACAATTAGAACTTACCGCCATGAAAACCTATATGAATATGCTCTTCAAAGACGCCACTCGATTCTTTCAAAATAATAAAATTCTTTTCTTTCATATGTTACGTCGTCGTTAGTTCTGAAAAGAGACAGCACGCTCTCGACTAATTGTTGAGTAACGTCGCAGCGGCTGTGAGAAAATTAATGAAATGGGTACGAAGTACCAACAGAAAAAGGGTGTATGCTTATACCATAACACGACATTCTAAACTGTTATTATGATCTTTCCCTTCGAAGATTTCCATTTCTAATGGAAGTGTAAATGATTCCAAGTTGATAGTTCGCTTACGACACAAGCAGGCTGAGATCTTCATGCGGTACTTATTTGTATGGCAACAAGGAAAAGCACCAGACATAACTATCCGCTGTTCCTGCTGACGTGGATAATTTACAACTTAGCACTGCTCTTTAAAAAGGATGAAGTAAGTATTAAATGAGGAAACAACAAAATTTAATCCGCCCCGTCCCTTTACGTGAATCACTTGTTTCATCTGGAAAGAACTTTTTAGGGAGAGAGATAAATGTGTATCACATCGAAAATTCAAACACACTGGGATGTAAATTTTCTTCTGTTGAAATTCCTGATTCCAAGAAGTCATATGATGTTATTACTCAATATATAGGCACTAAAGAAATATTAGCCATGGCAGAAATAAGTAATTTATATGGTACGTATCATACAGACATCTAAGAAAGTCTATAAGTGCATTCTTGGTAACAATAAGCATACCAGGTTTGAATAACTGATAATACTACCTTAACGACCAGTTCCATCGAAAAACCCAAAGAAAGCAAAGCTGATCGTCAGAAAACGTAATTGTCTATCTTCCACCCTTCAAATGTAATTACAACTCCTGTTGTAATTTAAGTGGACGTTTCATTCTAGTTAAATTCTCCAGGAGGAAATGAATATACGTTATTCTTTTGGCCAAGGAACTAATAAACTGAAAGTAGGGTGAAAGCAATTTTTATCCCAA
This sequence comes from Schistocerca piceifrons, assembly GCF_021461385.2. Taxonomy (NCBI): domain Eukaryota; kingdom Metazoa; phylum Arthropoda; class Insecta; order Orthoptera; family Acrididae; genus Schistocerca; species Schistocerca piceifrons. Next base: position 495,835,257 of record NC_060139.1, on the reverse strand, counting down.
AAAAGACATATTTGTGTAAGTATCGAGTGAAATTCTATGATACAGGAGGCGATAAAGTATCAGCCTAAACTTTACATTTGTTATACTCGTAATAGTTTCCAAAAATTCCATACTCTCTTCTCGATAATGTATGCAGTAAGAGCATTTGTTACCACCTACAAACCTTTTTGCAGCATCGATCCTACGTATTTCGCAGTAACTGTTGTTACTCCTCTATTGCGAACACCTAGATCAATAACGAAAAAAAAGAAGGCGCACTCGCTGTGTCCACTGGTTCTTTACAAGGACGATCCATCACAGGGAGACTTCTAACAAGAAGTCAGGCTTAGGAGAAGCACACCTACGTCACCAGGTTGCTTGTATCGAGCTGAAGAATACCCTTAACGTCGACATTGAGATGTAGCCGCCGAAACACACTCACAGCCACGGCAGCGATGGAACTGCAAACGACTGCGCCGCTTCTCGCTGCCACCCTGAGACTGGATGGAGCGCGGGTTAGCGCTCCCAGCTCACCTGGCTGATGCAACCACCAGTCAGATATCATCACCCATCCAGACTCATGACGCCGACATTTCTATTTATAGCACCAGTCAGGGGCAGAAGGGAATATCATTCTGTTACTGTAATTCTGAAACAGTTATTGTTAATTATTGACAATTAATTTTACAGCTCAGTTTTAGGATATTTAAAAATTAATTCTGGATATAAACTTGCTATAGAACTGAATACCATAATCTTACGGTCAGTACTAAATCTTCCTTTTCAAAGATTTCGTGTAATGAGCAACGGTGACAGATTAGAGAACCTCGAGTAAGATTCATTGAAATTCGGTGAGAGGTCGCAGAGGGCGGCACAATATCGTAGTTACTTATTCTTCAAAAGACTGACCACACAGGTCCCTCTCACACAGACTTCTGTTTTAAATCCTGTTAATGGTGACATAGAGATAATTAGGGTCAACAAGCTAAATAGTTTTTGACAAAGTCAGCCATCAGCTTGAAGATTGCTTTGAACTCCACTGTGCTTTGCTAGACATGGTCATGTTGGTCGTGGTATTCTGTTTCAATCCCATTTCCGAATGAGCACTCACAGTCAGGTTTTGATGTACCTGAACAAGCCCCGACTCACTGTTTTACTCATAGAAAGCTTTCAAATAATGCAAACTCCAAGTAGGAATATCACAATGTAGGAAAAAACAGATTGTTGCTTACCGTAAAGAAGACACGTTAAATTGTAGACAGGCACAATTAAAAGACACTGACATGAAGCTTTCGGCCAAAGCCTTCATCATAAAGAAGAGATGCACACCATTCATACACACAAGCAAGCACACCGCACACACACACGACCGCCAACTCCAGCAAGTTGGGACTCCGACACGAGGTGCTTGAGTCGGCGGTCGTGTGTGTGTGAGGTGTGCTTGCTTGTGTGTATGAATGGTGTGCATCTCTTCTTTATGATGAAGGCTTTGGCCGAAAGCTTCATGTCAGTGTCTTTTAATTGTGCCTGTCTACAATTTAACGTGTCTTCTTTACGGTCATAGAAAGGTTTGATGGAGATGAAAGTCTCACCAACCCCCAGAGTAAGCAAAATATTAGCACAGAATACTAAACCGATTCGTAAAAATGGTTCAAATGGCTCTGGGCACTATGGGACTTAACATCTGAGGTCATCAATCCCCTATACTTAGAACTACTTAAACCTAACTAACCTAAGGACATCACACACATCCATGCCCCAGGTAGGATTCGAACCTGCGACTGTAGCGGTCGCGCGGTTCCAGACTTTAGCGCCCAGAACCGCTCGACCGCAACGGTCGGCCACCGATTCGTAAAACTCGTTATAATTATGTATTGAATGGACATGTGAAGAAAGAATTACATGGAAAATTTGCCAAGATAAGCTCATTAGCTGTGAAGGAAGCACGAGGAAAAATTCAAGTGAGCGTGAAAGTATTCGGATAGTCAGCATACTTTGCTGGACAAGTTGGGTGCAGTAAATAATTGAGGCAAGAGACAGAGAAATGAAATATGATGCAAAAGCAATCACTCAGCTCATGAATACATACATGGAGGAAAGGAAGAACAAGAAAGGCACCCCTTGGTTTCTGGCTCTATTCTAAGGTTGTATCCACGGATGACTCTGCCATATGTAACTGTGCAGTGCGTGTGACTATTGACGTATGCTCTGCTAGTAATTAAAGTTGCAACATCAGCAAGCGGTTGGCATCAACCGTCAACTGTACATTGCTTGGCCATGAAAATGATTATCACTTAGAAAAATTAAGCAGAGATTTACTCATTCTGAAATCACATTTGTGTGTTGTTTGTTTGTGAAAATGTCGTGTTATGTCTCGTGTAAGGAGTAGAAACGTTTAGCAGCACATGTCGGGATTCAACAGTGGCAGGACCGTGGCCTATCTAGACTGCGCTTTATCGTTCCGCGACACTGCTGCTGGCGTTTGTCGAACTCCGACTGTTGAGCGAGTTTGGAGATCCGTACTCAACGCCATGAATGTTCTCAACGTCCCCACATGTCTAGCAATGTGAAATACAAACACTAAATGACTAACACCACACAGCTAGCAGTAGTTACAACAGTGCCACGTTACATCAGTACAATTTTTCTCAAGCCGGCCGTTGTGACCGAACGGTTCTAGGCGCTTCAGTCCGGAACCGCGCTGCTGCTACCGTCGGAGGTTCGAATCTTGCCTCGGGCTTGGATGTGTGTGATGTCCTTAGGTTAATTAGGTTTAAGTAGTTCTAAGTGTAGGGGACTGATGACCTCAGATATTAAGTCCCATGGTGGTCAGAGCCCTTTTTTAGTTTTCACAATAGAACAATGAAAAGAGTGTGAATTACATAAATGAGTTCGTAATGTGTGGCCGTTGCCATAGGAGAATGACACCCACAACAACTTATAACTGAAGACTGAACAACGGCGTCGTTCATAAGGATAAGTTATTAATGCAAGATAAAAACGCAAACAGACGTTACAGTTTTCGAACCAAGCTGGTTCCATGGGAGGACAATATCCACACAACTTATGGGTGAAAGCTGAATGCCGCTCTTGTTTCAAATAGTTCGCGAGTAAAGCAGTTGCACTTGCATGGTGAGGGTAACGCCTCGCAACTAAGTTCTTGAGCACAGTACTTGGTACACGCCAATATGACGTGGATCAGATCCGCAAGCACCGTTGGTTTCTGATTACGGCGATGATTTCCAACCACTGTAGATGGGCGGGGTAACACCCGTGTCTTAGCCACATGAGGATGCGAGAAGTCACATCACATCTACTAAACCTGAACGAGGTGAGCCATGGCCGAGAAGAGACGTTCGGCTGTTATGGTCGCCAGGTGGCCTCCCTCATATTGCTGGGATACGTGCCATTCACAGTTCCACTGGTAATAAGCAGCTTTCTTCACCATCGAGTTGAAATACGTGTAAGGGATCGGTTTTGGCAGGAACTGTCCTTCCTTAATGCCCCTCTTAGCGAAGCGGTCAACAATTTCGTTATGGGGAATGCCATGATTACATTTTATTCTAAGTGAGCGGAAGTCAATGCCCAATACCCGCGAGTCTGGTATGATATTCAAGAGAAGTCTGCTTATGAAATGCCGGATGTTGTAATTTCTGCAACATTCTTTGGGATTTCGTTAGGATCAATATGAACCGGAAATTCTGCGTACCATAATAAATAACTTCCCAGATGGCCAGGAACAACAACACGCTTTCACCGTGGAGCGACCAGGAGGACATTGGACGCAGAGTGGCATCACCTCGACCTTCCAGAAGTGTCCTGGTACTGCACGTAGTATCTGTTGGAGGTATCCGTTTGCAGAGATTAGAAGAAAAACGAGCGTTAGTATAATGCAGTCGTCATCCTCATACAGCCCCGGTGCTTGTTTGTTGTGTTATATGATGCTGTTGGGTACACAACACGATCACCTATATTTCGTGTAACTATAACTTTTTGGTGTGCCCAAGCCGGTGACTGTGCCCTAGATTCTAGGTCTCCGTGCCGTTATCTTTCAACAAGATAACGGCCATGCTGTCCTGACCTACCTCGATGCAAAGGTTATCCGACTGTAGCCCTGATCAGATTGTTCCTTAGATCTTTTACCCAGTGAAAGCATTTGGTCATGGACTGCTGACAGACTAGCACTCCCTCACTCACCAGCCACTACTATTGATTAATTGTTGCACAGAGTTGAAACACCGTGAAATGAAGCACCCATATCTGTCGTCCAAGCGCAGTTTGACTTGATGCCTAGCCGGATCAGAGCCATTGTGGCTGCCAGAGCTGGAAGCTCTACGTGTTAAATTTCGCGCTCTGTCTGCCACAAATCACCAATAAATTTAATCCTATTTCTTCCTACAATACTGCCCGTACAAACTTCGTTATCTTCTATCCTGCTTCGTGTTGCAATTTTTATGTCCAGCTTTGTATTTACGGCTATGATGTGTCCACACCCACTTGTTGACATTAAAATGAGCTAACTCTCGAAACTGACCTGTAGCTCTTATTAAAGTAAGGGAGAATGTTGTACCTAGAGGATAGTGTAACTAGGAATAACGTGGTTCTTTGATCGGTACTTCACTTTAGCGGTTCGTTTTAGAATCACACGAAGACCGCCATAAGCAGTTTCCGCAATTTTCTACAATTTTTGTTGTTATTGGACATGAGGCTGTGTTTTGTGCAGCATTTGTAAATATTTTGCGTTCAGCAGATTTCAATTCTGTATACTATATTAAAACTGTTTGGAAAATATTGTTAATCTTTCAGGTACAGAATTTTGTAATGAGTAAAATACTATATATTTTTAGAACCATTTACATAACATGTGGACATTTGAGTCATACTTCGTCGGTCGTGCTCCATCTTGTACCGTGAAAAGGAACAACCATGGAACACATGATATTTACAAATGAACTGGGTTTCTTTAGTGCCTTAACAATTTTTCCTCTTTTGGAAATGAAAACGTGTGTTAGTTGCCAATTTCAAAATGTTTTTAACGTGAAAAGGGGTTTCCATAATACTTCTCCTTAATTTTATTTCACTTGCTTATTATTGGTGTGTAGTTGAGTAATAGTGTAACAAACTATTAAATAGAGTATTGACAAGATTTTCTCAGTTGCAACGCTATTAAATATCAATCGAATATGTGTTCCCAAATACATGACCATGCTGTATTATGGAACATGTTTTCACATGCGGAAAAACCTCAGTTTTCCAGAGTAAATTTTGTAATTCCAGAAAGTGCCTGAAAAATAAAGTGAATGAATGCCATCATTTAAAAACGGAATAAGAAAATATATAAAACTTCTGTTTCAGGGCTGGCTAGAGATGAAAATCTGAAAAGTGTGCAAAGGTACTCTCTCCCCTACTTGTTTGAAACTAATATCTTGGTGAAAGCGATGTGTTTCTTTCAGAGGACAGCATATAACTTTTTTAATGCAGAGCGCTCTTCCGAAGTAGTTTCGGGGTTACCAAAAGGGTGTGTTATAGGCTCGTGAAAGTGTTCACTGATCCAGCGAGAACAGGAAACATTTGCGAATAGTACTGTTATCGCAGATTCGGGTACGTCGCAGGTCATTTGAGTCCATGGATACTGCTTCTGCATAGGCACTGTGCAGATTGCTGGGAGTCCTATGCCTACGTGAAGTGGTTTCCTGGCGCATTGTTGCACCAAGCCACCTTCGTCCTTAAAATTGACTTAAACACCCACCTCAAAGTTGTAAACATCCGAAAGGATACAATACGCGTTCTTGGGAGCAAATAAAGTCTACATCTGGTTTTCACTCGGTCGTGTAGTGTAACTGTAATACGTTCAATCCAGTACCTCAGAAAGCTAATGTAAGTCACACACGTACGGTAGCGTTCTCGCTTCCCGCGCCCGGGTTCCCGGGTTCGATTCCCGGTGGGGTCAGGGATTTCCTCTGCCTCGTGATGACTGGGTGTTGTGTGATGTCCTTAGGTTAGTTAGGTTTAAGTAGTTCTAAGTTCTAGGGGACTGATGACCATAGATGTTAAGTCCCATAGCACTCAGAGCCATTTGAACCATTAAGTGACACACAGATGGAATCCGCACATGGGATCAACAACGGGCCAGCCAGTGTGTTCATTTAGACAATGTCCCTGTACCTATTGAGACCAACGCGGGACTTGTTCTCCAGCCAAGCCTCAGAAATATAAGGTGCACATAAAGTCTGGGAACACTTTCAATTATCTATTGCACAAGAACCAAACAGTGTACATTTATCATACATATGTCATTTTGAAGAGAAACTATGAATTTTTTTTCATGTATACCGCCACAGCGTAGTTTGGTAATTTTCCGATAGTCAGCACTAGTTGTAAACATGGCGAGTTCAGGTGCGTAGCGAGCTTTCTCTGTGTTGGAGTTCGACAAAAACCAGTGTGCTACAGCTGTTCAACGGATGTTTGGAACTAAGTACGGTACGAAGCCACCAACAAGGAAGGCCATTTACCACCGGCACAACAAATTCGTTATGACGGTTTGCTTGTGCCTGGCAAAGAGAAACGGACGTCCCAGTGTGAGTGAACTGAATTTGGAGTGCGTACGAAAGACATTCATAAGAAGTCTAAAGTAATCGGTGCGTTGTTCGTCCCGTGAACTTGAAATGGCTCCATTGACAGTGTGGAAACTCCTCCGACAGAAGCTATCACACATTTTCATCGTGAAGTTCGTTGGTACCTGAACACGGAGCTGCCGCATCGGTGGATCGGCCATGCTACGGAAGGGGACAGCTGTTTCATGAAGTGGCCTCCCCGATCACCAGATCTCACTCCGTGAGACATTTTTCTGTGGGGGTACATTAAAGATCTGGTGTATGTACCGCCTCTACCATGTGATGTAGCAGAGCTCTGGAAGAATACGGGAAGCGACTGCCACAGTCGACGATGCCATGCTGGGACGGGTATGGCAAGAATTCGATTATCTTATTGACGTCTGCCGTGTCACTCATGGTTCGCATATCGAATGTTTGTAAAAGAAAAGCTTTCAGAGTTTCTCTTCAAAGTGCAATATGTATGACATCTGTACAATGTTTATTTCTTGTGCAATAAATAATTGAAAGTGTTCCCGGACTTTATGTACACCCTGTATACCATAACCGCTGCCCAGTCACCTATCAGATGTCTGAATAACTACCTTTTGCAGTGCGGACTTGCAGGAAGTGAGTCAGTGAGCTTCTGAAAGATACCGTCAGAGATGTGGAGCAATGGCGACTCCATTGCCGTGGCCAGCTGCTGTAGGTTTCTCGGTTGAGAATCCATTGCACGAACAGGCCGATCGAGGTGGTCCCAAAGAGTCTCCATTGGATTTAAATCAGGGAGTTTGGTGGCCAGAGGGGTACCGTAAATCATCCTGGTGCTCTTCGAACCATGCACGTTCAGTGCGTGATGTGGGAAACTTTGCATTGTCCTGCTGTTAGATTCCATCGTGTTGAGGAAAAACAAACTTCATGTAGGGGCGGAAATGGTCCCCAAGGATAGATGAGTACTTGTGTTTATCCACTGTGGCTTCCAGAACCACGAGATAAGCCACGAAATGCCATGGAAACATTCTCCATCAGGATCTCTCCCCGGCCTGCGTCCTTCCGACGATTGTTGCAGGATGTTTGCTTTTAGACATATTACGCCAGTGAAGCATAAAACATGATTCGTCCGAAAAGATCACCTGTCGCCACTCACGGACGTCCAGTTGTGGTATTGTCACGCAAATTCCAGCCTTCACCGTCGACCAACGGCTGTCAGCATAGGAGCGTGAACCAGGCGCCTGCTCAGAGGCTCATACGCAGCAACGTTCACTGAACGGTCGTTGAGGAGGCACTGTTGCTAAGCCTCTTGGTTCATCTGAACGGTCAGTTACACAACAACTGCATATCTATTCACCCGTACACATCACCGCAGCTGTCGCTCACCCCTTTCATCTATAGTCCATGGTGCACCACAGCTGCCTTGAAACCGCATTTGTATAGCTCCATCTTGCCATGCACGGATACTTTAATCACGGTTGCATGCGAACAGTTTACAAACTGAGCCGCTTCGGAAATGCTTCAACCCTTGGACCGAAAGGCAATGATCATGCCCCTTTGGACGTCAGATAAATCACTCCATTGTTGCATTACGTTAGCAACTACACTCTTTTCCTCGTGCCCCCCGACACACCTTATATACCTTCCACTGCTAGTGCTGCCACCTGCCGTCTGTGAGTGGTTATTCCACGCTGACGTCGAAAGTTGGCGATGATCGCAATATTGTGACTGGACCGTGTAATAATTTAAATTGAACAAAATAAACGATTCTTAGATTCCTATCCCACGTTAAACTGGCAGTATGACTACAAACCATAGGAACAAGATTCGGATACACGATGAGCAAAGAGTGGTCAGCTTAGGACCTGGCAACGCGGGACTAAACCAAGGAGGATAAGAAGGCCGACACCTGGTGAGATGGGCTTGTTCTCCAAGTCAGACTGTCGACACATAAGGGCTGAGAAGTTGTGGACTTAGCTGAAAACCATCCCGGATGCAGTTTGTTCATTTATTGGGTCAATAGACATTCGAGTTGCTGCTCTGTATTGACCTGAAGGGTGGCCTGGACTATATTCACACTACTGGCCATTACAATTGCTACGCCACGAAAATGACGTGCTATAGACGCGAAATTTAACCGACAGGAAGAAGATGCTGTGATATGCAAATGATTAGCTTTTCAGAGCATTCACACAAGGTTGGTGCCGGTGGCGACGCCTACAACGTGCTGACATGAAGAAACATTCCAACCGATTTCTCATACACAAACAGCAGTTGACCGGCGTTGCCTGGTGAAACGTTGCTGTGATGCCTCGAGTAAGAAGGAGAAATGCGTACCATCACGTTTCCGACTTTGATTACCGTCGGATTGTAGCCTATCGCGATTGCGGTTTATCGTATCGCGACATTGCTGCTCGCGTTGGTCGAGATCCAATGACTGTTAGCAGAATATGGAATCGGTGGGTTCAAGAGGGTAATACGGAACGCCGTGCTGGATCCCAACGGCCTCGGATCACTAGCAGTCGAGATGACAGGCATCTTATCCGTATGGCTGTAACGGATCGTGCAGCCACGGCTCGATCCCAGAGTCAACAGATGGGGACGCTCGCAAGACAACCATCTGCACGAACAGTTAGACGACGTTTGCAGCAGCATGGACTATCAGCTCGGAGACCATGGCTGCGGTTACCCTTGACGCTGCATCACAGACAGGAGCGCCTGCAATGTTGTACTCAACGACGAACCTGGGTGTACGAATGGCGAAACGTCATTTTTTCGGATGAATACAGGTTCTGTTTACAGCATCATGATGGTCGCATCCGTGATTGGTGACATCGCGGTGAACGCACAATGGATGCGTGTATTCGTCATCGCCATACTAGCGTATCACCCGGCGTGATGGTACGGGGTGCCATTGGTTACACGTCTCGGTCACCTCTTGTTCGCATTGACGGCACTTTGAACAGTGTGCGTTACATTTCAGATGTGTTACGACCCGTGGCTCTACCCTTCATTCGATCCTTGTGAAACCCTACATTTCAGCAGGATAATGCACGACCGCATGTTGCAGGTCCTGTACGGGCCTTTCTGGATACAGAAAATGTTCGACTGCTGCCCTGGCCAGCACATTCTCCAGATCTCTCACCAATTGAAAACGTCTGGTCAATGGTGGCCGAGCAACTCGCTCGTCACAATACGCCAGTCACTACTCTTGATGAACTGTGGTATCGTGTTGAAGCTGCATGGGCAGCTGTACCTGTACACGCCATCCAAGCTCTGTTTGACTGAATGCCCAGGCGTATCCAGGCCGTTATTACGGCCAGAGGTGGTTGTTCTGGGTACTGGTTTCTCAGAGTCTATGCACTCAAATTGCGTGATAATTTAATCACGTGTCAGTTCTAGTATAATATATTTGTCCAATGAATACCCGTGTATCATCTGCATTTCTTCTTGGCGTAGAAATTTTAATGGCCAGTAGTGTAATTGCATACACTATTACTTTACGCTTTTTGCTTTAAAATATCGTTACAAAAATACACTTTGTTCATACGGGACGGCGGCCGATTAAATGACACAGAAAAATATCAGCGATTTATTGCTTCAGTGACTTTTCTTTGCCGGCCGGAGTGGCCGGGCGGTTAAAGGCGCTTCAGTCTGGAACCGCACGACCGCTACGGTCGCAGGTTCGAATCCTGCCTCGGGCATGGATGTGTGTGATGTCCTTAGGTTAGTTAGGTTTAAGTAGTTCTAAGTTCTAGGGGACTTATGACCACAGCAGTTGAGTCCCATAGTGCTCAGAGCCATTTGAACCATTTTTTTTACTTTTATTTAAATTTCGACTACAGGTTTCAAGCCAGCAACGTAGCGCAGTGGTTAGCACACTGAACTTGCACTCAGATAGGCAACCCTTCAGACCGGCCTCTGGCCATTCTGATTTAAGTTTTCCGTGATTTCCCTAAATCGTTTGGCAGGATGGTTCCTCTGAAAGGGCACGAGTGATTTACTCCCCCGTACTTCCCTAATCCGAGCTTGTGCTACGTCTCTAATGACCTCCTTGTCGGCGGCACATTAAATAGTAATCTTTCTTCCTTATTCGTTCCAGCCGTCATCATCGGATGGAATCCGATGTTGTTTTTTACGTCATAGATGTATTTTGGCATGCACATGTGTCGTCTATTTGGTCGTCATACGTATAAAAAAGTGTATAACATCTTTCAGAGTTGCAAATAACGCTATTCGTTTCTTCATTAGTGCGAGACGGCACTACATCTTCTTGTCACATCGCTTGCTGCCAAATAAACACATGTGCGTTACAGAGATGCAGTCAAAGATGTAGAAGCATCAAAATACACATAATTGTGATGATGGCAATGCCTAGTGGAGTTGCAAATAAAAATGATAGAGTAGTAAATGGACAATGTTTTTATCCTTTATTGTGTGCGTGATATTGTGGCAGAAGTGAGCACGAAAGTTCGTGGTCTTTAACACAGCTCGGTTTACAAACAGCACACTTCGGGACGGGCTCCCCGTAACCCTGCTTGCAAGGAGGTGTTCTCGCACAGTTCAAATACTCCCGACACGGAGCCGAGGAGCTGATGCAACAGGAGCGACGCAGCCGTAAGAGCTCGCCAGCAGGTTACTCCACGCCCCCCCCCCCCCCACCCCCCCACCCCACCAACCTCCGGTATTCTCACTCTCGCTACCTCTCTCTCTCTCTCTCTCTCACACACACACACACACACACACACACACACACACTCGTTGACATCGTTATTCCTGTTTTCCGAGTCCGCGCGTGATGAGCATCCACTCATGCTCGTTTTAACAATATTGCTACACTAATAAAAATTTTGCAAGCAGTCTCCAAGCTCTTTACTGTATTTAGAAATAAAATGTTGGTTCTTCAAAAAGCTGTTATGTTTATACTAGTAACTAATTACAACTTTTTACTTTCACTGAGGCTATTATCTGACTGAAATAATATTTTGAATATAATAGTGGCTTAAAACGAAAGTTCCTTGATATCAGATGCATATTCTGACCTCGAGGTACTTTCTCTTTCCCTTGATTATATTATGACGTCCAGATGATGATCCACATGATCGAACCTCGTTGCCCGAGATAGATATTACCGATGAGGGCTTAAAAAACTTTTCGTTGTGAAAAGTAAAATGAACACGCACCACAGCAAAAAGATTTTTAGGACCTGAAGATGACAGCAAAGTCCGTCGAAAGCGGTTGTGGTAAATAAAGAAATATTTTATGCGATCTAGGCAGTCGAATGATTTTAGTTTTATCGGATGCTAAACTACAAAACAAAGTGAAACAGTTATGTGACACAATTTTTCAACATAGTTACCAAGTACCTGCAAACAGCAGTCGGGTCGTTCTATCAATCGTTTAATTCGTCGACGATAGAAATCCGTTCAGTGATCTGTGAACGCTGTGCTCATCGTTGGAAAAATTTCTCCGCCCCCCCCCCCCCCCCACCGCCCCCAATGTGTTTCCTACCTTGTAGATAGCACGCACATTTTCGTTTGTGGTCGGATGGCGTTCCTCCCGATCAACATCGCCCACATCTGTGCGACCTCGATCAAATTGTTGGCAGCATTTCACTATGGCTGGGCAGAACACTGAATTTGGTCCATATAGTGCCAGGATTTAACAGAGAATCTGTTTACAAAATGGACGTTTTGCCTACAAGGATCATACTGTTCCATGTGCTTCAACTTTGGATTACGTTTACAATTGCCGTGCCATTTCAGCTGCCCACGATGATGCACCTGTTACCCATACCGCAACAGAACTGTGGTGCAGGACACCCGGAACATGTAATGTCTTCTGAAAAGCGCGACACACCTGTAGCGCCGCCACGTTCTTAGCGTGGGACGACACGTGTAATTTTCTTCCTGAAGTCCCTAGGTATTAAAGCATGCATCTGAATACTCAGTTGTTTCTTTTGCCACTGTACTGCGCTCATCTTTACCTCGGATCATTTAAGGCATCTGTGACTAAACAATTACAAGTTATCCAGTCTGAGTCTTCCACATGCAGCGGAGTGTGCGTTGTTTGGAAACTTTCTGGCAGATCAAAACCGTGTGCCGTTCCAGGACTCGAACCTGGGACCTCTACCTTTCGCAGGCAATGTTCTTACTGACTGAGCTACCTAGGCTCATCTGACGACCGACTCACCTCCCCACCCCCACCCCCCGCCACGGTCACCGCCCTCACAGCTCTACTTCAGGCTGTACCTGTACCTCATCTCCCATTTCCCAAATCTCTCAGAAACTTTCCTGCACTCTTCGCGCGTCTACTACTCGTCGGAGAAAGGATACCGAGGAGAAACGGTTTAGCAACAGTCTAGGGGAATGAAGTTTTGATCTGACTGGATGCTTCAAAACAGCGCACGCTCTGCTGCGTAGTGAAAGTCTGTAAGGATTGTGCAAGGCTCTGGAAAAAATTCCCTAGTCTGTGGCTGAGCCGTTTCCCCAATTTAAAATCGAATAAAGCTTCAGAGACTGATGGAATCCCAGTCAGCTTCTACATTGCATTTGCTGCCGAATTAGCTCCTGTTTTAACTATAATCTAACGTAGATCCCTTGAACTAAAACCCGTGTCCAGTAATTGGAAGAAAGGACAGGTCACATTCGTCTGCAAAAAGTGTAGTAGAAGTGATCCACAAACCTACCGCCTAATATACGTTTGTTATTGAACCTTATAACATATACTCAGCTCAAACTAAATGAGGTATCTCGAACAAAATGGCCACTTCCATGCCTACCATCACGATTTCTAAAACATCGATCATGCTAAACCGAACTCGCGCATTCATTGCGTGACGTACTGAAAGCAATGGATCAACGCAGTCAGGTAGATGAAATACTTCTTGATTTCCTAAAAGCATTTCACTCAGTAGCACGGATACACCTGCTATCAAAAGTACGATCGTATGGGATGTCAATTTGTGACTGAAATGACAATGTTTTTGATAGGAAGAACGCAGCATGTTATCTTGGATGGAGAGTCATCGTCAAATGTAGAATTAACTTCGGGCGTTCTCCAGGGAAGCGTATTGGTGCCCTTGGTGTTCATGTTGTATACTGATGACCTTACGGACAATTTTAACAGTAAGCCCAGACTTTTCACAGGTGATGCATTTATCTACAACGATGTAAAGTCTGAAAGAAGATGCACAAATATTGAATCAGATGTTGATAAGATTTCAGAGTGGTGCAGAGGTTGGCAGCTTGCTTTAAATGTTCAGAAATGTAGCAGTGTGCCCTTCACAAAACGAAAGAACGTAGTATCCTATGCCTACAATGTCAATGTGTCACAGTTGGAATTGATCAACTCATACAAATACGTGGGTTCAACACTTACCAGGGACATGAAATGGACCAGTCACATAATCCCAGCCGTGTGTAAATCAGATGGCAGACTGAGATTTATTGGTAGACTCCACGGAAATGCAGCCAGTCTAGAAACGAGATTGCTTGCAAATCACTCGTGAATAATGCTGAAATGTATGGGACCCTTACCAAATAGGATTAAGAGGGTATATTGAACGTATACATGAAGGGCAGCACGAGTGGTCACATGTTTCTTTGATCCGTGAGAGAGTGTCACTGAGGAAGTGTGAAAGAACGGAACTGGCAGCTGCTTGAAGATAGACGCAAAAAATCTCCTGAATACCTACTTACAAAGTTTCTAAAACCGACTTGACATGATGAACCCTTTACGTATCGCTCCCATAGGATCGCGAAGACAAGATTACACTAACTACAACGCACATTTAAGCATTAGTTCTTCTCACAGTTCATACATGAATAGAACGAGAAAAGCCCTAATTACTGGCACAGTAGGACGTACCCTCACTTCGCAGTGGTTTGCAGAGTACGTATGTAGATCTAGATGAAGGTGTAGATCGTTTCTTTCACGAGTGTTAGTCCAGGAAAGAGAGCTGCTGTTAGGTTCGGAAGATTGGAGAGAGGTACTTGCCAAAGCACAGTTGTGACATCGGGTCACCAGTCGTGCCTGGACAGCTGCTAGTTCAGGCGGTAAGTGCATTGATTCCTAAAGACAAGGTTTCGGGTACGAGTCTCGGTTTGGCACCCAGTTTTAATCTATTTCAAGCATCACGGTTAACAACAGTGCATATGCTGCACAAATTTGCTGGTATTTGTAGGAATATACGGAACTGATAATGCACGCTCGTAAGTCCTGTAAATTACGTGCACATACTTAAATCCACCAGGAAATCATGAAGCAGAATAATGCTTGAAGACATCGCGTGCTACGGTTCCTTTTGAACGACAATTTAGCACAAAATGTATTCACATTAATAGCTGCTTTCGTGTCGAAAAAGTCATCCTACAGAGCACCCCTTAGGCACCGAAACATTATTCCCATAAACTTTGTGGTGCCGGTTGCGAACACTTGCTTAGACTGCGTGGTTCGCTGAGCGCCCGCTGTAAGTT
Source organism: Schistocerca piceifrons (assembly GCF_021461385.2). Taxonomy (NCBI): domain Eukaryota; kingdom Metazoa; phylum Arthropoda; class Insecta; order Orthoptera; family Acrididae; genus Schistocerca; species Schistocerca piceifrons. The sequence continues at coordinate 495,820,220 of NC_060139.1, read as the reverse complement.
GTTTCCTGGAACGTAGAAAAAGGTGGCAAGGTATGATCCGAGCCTTAGGCGTCAACCTTCCATACAGACATACTATTGTTAGCAAATTGGTGAGCCATTACAAATACTGAAGTCAGCGTGGCAATAAATGTAGCTTCTAATCATAACTAAATTCTTGTTGACATTCACATTATTTTTATTTATGGTCATAATAGAAGCTACAAACCATTACACTGAGGAGTCGAAAGTCATGCAATACCTCCGAATATCGTGTCGGACCTCCTTTCGCCCGGCGTAGTGCAGCAGATAGACGTGGTATTGACTCGACAAGTCGTTGGAAGGCAAGCTGCCTCTATAGCCGTCCACAATTGCGAAAGTCTTACCGGTGCAGTATTTTGGGCACTAACTGACCTGTCGATTATGTCCCATATATATTCGATAGTATTCGTGTAGGGCGATCTGAGTGGCCAAAACATTCGCATTGTCCAAAATTATTTTTAAGCTAATCGCGAACAACTGTCGCCCGGCGACATGGCGCATTGTCATCCATAAGATTTGCTTCGTTATTTGGAGACACGAAGTCAATGAATGGCTGCAAATAGTCTCCAGCTAGCCTAACATAACCATTCCCAGTCAATGATTGGTTTAATTGGACAGAGCAGGCCGGAAGCTGTCCTCGAACGCCTCAGCTCAGAGACGCTGCGGCGTGGCCGAGGAGATGACGAAACCTCAGCTGTGGAGCCGTCAGGGCCCGCCAGCGCCTCGTTCCCTAATTCCGAATGTAGGGAGGGATAATTCATCTCATATGTAGTACAGCAGGTCACATGCTGTGCGAGTTGCTGCAGGTGCGTTCATAAAATCTCTAAACCTGCTGTTTCGTGGCGGATTATTAGTTCAGGCCTTAATATGGAATAACATAAAACTATCGGTGCTACGCCTGCATTAAGCATTCACCCATAACTGACACATTCATTCATTCCGTCATCGTGTTCCATGCATCCTATCAGCAAGGATATCGATCAGGGAACGCTTGGTGCGAGAACTGGCAGTTGACCCTCCACGTTAACAAATGCGACGTGTTGCATATGAATAGGCGGAAAGACGTATTGTTGTTCGGTTACACGTTTGGCAAGTAGTCACTCGAAGTGCTCACGACCGTATAATATCTTAGAATGTGCTACCGGCCCGATTTAATGTGAACGCACAAAAGTAATTGTCGCTAAGGCACATGCAAATACCTATTTGAAATTTATCCGCAGAATGCCAAGAAAATGTAACATATCCACGAAGGAGGTAAGAGCGTCGCTCAACTGACAGTTTAATATTTCTAATCAGACGGCAACCGAGAACAGGTAAGAGTACCAGATGAGGTAGATAAAAAATAAAGAAGAGCTGCTCGTTTCGTCACGGGTTTGTTGAGCAAGGAAATGCTCATCCAACGCCAGTGGCAGGCGCTACAAGACAGACATTCTACATGACGGAGAAAACTACTGTTAAATTTCTAGTAATGCTCTTCTCCAGAAGATTCAAGCAATATATTACTTCCTCCTACACATAGCTTTCGTGACAGTAAAATCAGAGAAATTCGAATTCATACGTAGGCCTATCTACAGATGTACATCATTCATAATATGGAAGAGGTAATTATCTCCGCACAAGAAGCACTGTCAATCATACGCCGTCAGGTGCTTTGCGGAGTGTAGTTATAGACGTACGAGGGTCACTCCAAAAGAAATGCACACTATTTTTGTAAAAATACAGTTTTCATTCTGCATGTGTGAAAGTTTTACAGTGTGTAGATACATCCTTCCCGCTTGTTTTCAAACTTAGTTCAACCTATTCCCAAGAATGGCGCCGTCACAGCATGTGTTCAAGATGACTGCTACAGTTGACGTTCGTCAGAAGTAACATGCTGTCATAGAATTCCTGTGCTGTGAAAACGAGACAGTGAGAAACATCCACAAGAGGTTGAAAAAGGTGTATGGAGATGCTGCTGTCGATCGCAGTACAGTTAGTCGGCGGGCAAGCAGGTTACGTGATGAAAGCGGGCACGCAATATTGAGGATTGTCCTCGCAGCGGCAGGCCTCGTACTGCACACACTCCGGACAATGTGCAGGGAGTTAACGAATTGGTGACTGCTGACAGACGCATCACGGTGAACGAATTGTCACGCTATGTTGGGATAGGGGAAGGAAGTGTTAGCAGAATACTGAAAGTTTTAGCGTTAAAAAAGGTTTGTGCCAGGTGGGTTCCCAGAATGATGACAGTGGCTCGCAAAGAAACAAGAAAAATAGCATGCAGCGAACTTTTGGAACAGTACGAGAATGGTGGAGATGAATTTCTTGGAAGAATTGTGACAGGTGATAAAACATGGCTCCATCATTTTTCACCAGAGACGAAGAGGCAATCAATGGAGTGGAATCATGCTAATTCACCCACGAGAAAAAATTCAAAACCACACCTTCTGCTGGAAAAGTTATGGCTACGGTGTTTTTCGACTCCGAAGGACTCTTGCTTGTGGACATCATGCCAAATGGAACCACCATAAATTCTGATGCATATGTGACGACACTGAAGACACTTCAAGATCGACTGAGTCGTGTTCGACGAGGATGTGTTGCTGTTGCACGACAATGCACGGCCACATGTCAGTCAAAAAACCATGGAAGCTATCACAAAACTCTGATGGACAACACTGAAACACCCACCTTACAGTCCTGACCTGGTGCCATGTGAGTATCGTCTCTTTGGGAAACTGAAAGACTCTCTTCGTGGAACAAGGTTTGATGACGATGACTCCCTTGTGCACACTGCCAAACAGTGGCTCCAACAGGTTGGTCCAGAATTTTACCGTGCGGGTATACAGGTGATGGTTCCAAGATGGCGTAAGGCAGTTGAGAGGGATGGAAATTATGTGGAGAAATGAAAATATTGTTCCTAAAGGATGTATCTACACACTGTAAAACTTTTAAACATGTAGAATAAAAGATGGATTTAAAAAAAATAGTGTGCATTTCTTTTGGAGTGGCCCTCGTAGATGTGCAACGACTTCACTTCTAACGAAGGCAGCTGTTAATGAACTGATTTAGTAGGTTACTACCGTTACACTGCTGTAAGTTATTTCTGCCTGGTCAATTGAAATGTAAAGCATTATAATTAACAGGAAAGTGGTACTTTGGAAAGAGGTTCTCCATTCTCAATAGTAATAAATAGTTGTTCTTTATCTCGTATTGCTGCTTCGGCACCCAAAGAGACCCTTTATCACGGAAAGATTTTCTGTATTCCATAAAAAGAGACTTGCTTAAAGTGAAAAATCCCTCGTGTCTACCGGTCAACAAGAATCAATAGAAAGAAAGAAGGAAGATTAGGGTTTAGTGGTGAGTCTCAATAGAAGCATAGCCTGTGAATAATATAGGACAACCAGATGTACCCGATACAATCAATTATACACTGAGATCATAAAAGTCATAGGATATCTCCCAATATTGTGTCGCACCTCCTTTTGTTCGGTGTAGTGGAGCAGCTCGACATGGCATGGACTCAACAAGTCATACCGGGCGATTTGGGTGGCCAAACCACTCGCTCGAATAATTCAGGATATCCTTCAAACCAATCGCGAACAATTGTGGCCCAGTGACATGGCGCATTGTCATGGGAGCAGGAACTCCAGGAATTGTTGCAAATGGTCTCCAAATAGCCATACATAACCATTTCCGGCCAAAGATCGGCTCAGTTGGACCAGAGCACCCAGTCCATTCCATGTAAACACAGCCCACGTCAGCGAGCAATCATCAGCATCCACAGCGCCATGTTGACTACTTGGGTACATTGCTTCGTGGGGTCTGCGCCACATTAGAATCCTACCATCAGCTTTTAACAACTGAAATCGGGACTCATCTGATCAGGCCACGGTTTTTCAATCGTCCAGGGTCCAATCAATATGGTTACAAAGCCAAGAAAGGCGCTGCAGGGAATGTTGTGCGGATAGAATAGGCACCAGCGTCGGTTTTCTGCTGCCATTGCCCATTACCGCCAAATTTCGCCGCTCTGTTCTGACTGATACGTTCTTCGCACATCCCAGATTCATTTTGGTGGTTATTTCATGCAGTGTTGCTTGTCTGTTAGCACTGACAACTGTACGCAAACGTCGCTGCACTCGATAGTTAAGTAAAGGGCGTCAGCCAATGCATTCTCTGTGGTAAGAGCGAATGCCTGGAATTTGGTATTCTCGGCACATTCTAGACACTGTCGACTCGGAATACTGAATTCCCTAACGATTTCCGAAACAGAATGTCCCATGCGTCTAGCTCCAACTACCACTCCTCAAAAAAATGGCTCTGAGCACTATGGGACTCAACTGCTGAGGTCATTAGTCCCCTAGAACTTAGAACTAGTTAAACCTAACTAACCTAAGGACATCACAAACATCCATGCCCGAGGCAGGATTCGAACCTGCGACCGTAGCGGTCTTGCGGTTACAGGCTGCAGCGCCTTTAACCGCACGGCCACTTCGGCCGGCTACCACTCCTCGCTCAAAGTCTGTCAACTCCCATCATGCGGCCATATTGACGTCGGAAACCTTTTCACATGAATCACCTAGGTGGAAATAACAGCTCCGCCAATGCACTACCCTGTTACACCTTGTGTAAGTGACCGAGAGCGAGGTGGCGCAGTGGTTAGCACACTGGACTCGCATTCGGGAGGACGACGGTTCAATCCCGTCTCCGGCCATCCTGATTTAGGTTTTCCGTGATTTCCCTAAATCATTTCAGGCGAATGCCGAGATGGTTCCTTTGAAAGGGCACGGCCGATTTCCTGCCCAATCCTTCCCTAACCCGAGCTTGCGCTCCGTCTCTAATGACCTCGTTGTCGACGGGACGTTACACACTAACCACCCCCCCCCCCCCTACCTTGTGTAAGCGATACTACCGCTATCTGTATATGTGTATATCGCTGTCCTACGACGTTGGCGACCTCAGTGTATATTCTGTATAAAAGTCACAGCACAGTTTGTCGCTGGTCGCCATAATGTCCAAGAACAAGTGTCAGTCGGTGAAAATAGGCTTCATTAATCTCGAGTAAACATAAGTATATCTTAAGTTCAGATGACTATACTTGTATTTTTGTGAATGAAAAGGAACACATTATAGTGCATCATTTGTTATCTTACAAAATAGCATTCGACAGTAGGAGTAATGTCTCACAATTGATAGTGGTTGAATCGCTGAAGCAGCACACCTAACAATTTTAAGAAAAAATCGTATAAACTCTTTTGTGAAGGGAACAAATGGTTTAGTATTACTTTTGCTGGGAAAAGACGTCTGTAGAACATACCTAAATAATTGGAAATGCTACACTTTCTACACTAATTGAAAATTTAAGAAACGCCGCTACGTGACGCCAATAAAAATCCTATGTTATTTCAAGTGTAACTGTAAGTGAGCCAAAGGGTGTTAGCTTTTAATTTGTTGCGGCGTAGATTTTTTATACTGTACAGGTAGTGGATTGCACACCTGATCTAAAATAATCTTCTATTTCCTAGTTAGTGACTGTGAAATACCCGTACCTTTATTTCTCCATCAGACGACTTTTACGCCGGAAAAAACTGTTCCTATCGCCTCTGTACTCGTATGCAACCACTTCTAACGTGTAGCAAACAGTGTATCTTGTGTATGATTCTTACACAAGCACTCGTATCTTGCTCATATGTTTTTTAGAATCCATTATGCTGTCCTCGATGGCGAACATTCATCACAGACAAGGGTATCGTCAGAAGTGTCCCAGGGAAGTATGATAGGATCGCTGTTATGTTTTATTTATATAAATGATCTGGCGGACAGAACAAGCAGCAGACTGCGACTATTTACTGATGATGCTGTGGTGCATGGGAAGATGTCGTTGAGTGACTGTTGGAGGATACAAGATGGCTTACACAAAATTTCCAGTTGGTGACATAAAGAAGAGCTGCTCGTTTCGTCACGGGTTTGTTGAGCAAGGAATGTAGAAAAATGTAGGTTATTGCAGATGAATAGGGAAAACCAATGCATAAATGTTCCAGTATAGCATTATTAATGTGCTGCTTGACAGAGTCACGTCGATTAAATATCTGGGAGTAGCGTTACTGGAATGGAATGAGCCTGTTGGGATTGTAGTAGAGAAAGCGAATGGCAACTTCAGTTTACTGGAAGAATTTTAGAAAACTGGTTCATCTATAAGGGAGACAGCATAAAGGACGCTAGTTGCGACGCATTGTTGAGCTGTGTTCGAGTGTTTGGGATCCGCACCAGGTCGGATTGGAGGAAGACATCAAAGTAGTTCAGAGGCTGACTACTAGATTTGTTGTCCACGACATCCTTACAGCACCATTAACACTGGCAATGGTACATACAGAAGTACTCAGTTGTTGAATAAGATCTTGAATGTGGACTTTGCGAGGCAACTATCTGTACTCATTCTCTACAATCAAAAAGTCAGTTTTAGTTAGCATGTGCGCTAAAAATAATAAAAACTGAGTCGTATTGCGATTTAGCGTCAATTTATTTTCTACAAGCCGTGAACTTATATCGTGACTTGCAATTTTTGATACATTCCCTACGTTGCACTCAACATACTACACAAACATACAAATACCATCAACAAACAGCAATATTTTAGAATCACCTGTCACATTAGAAGGCATGTCATTTTATGTCTCCAAGACAAAAAAGGCACACCACAAAGGAATAATCCAAATGGGACGGAAATCGGTAGATGTGATGTACATGTACAGACAAACGAATGAGTACAATTTCACAAAAATTGGAGGTTTTATTCAACAGAAAAAAACTTCACAAGTTGAGCAAGTCAATAATGCTTTGGTCCACCTCTGGCCCTTGTTCAGACATTTCTTCGGTTTGTCATTGACCGATAAGAGTTGTTGGATGTCCTGCTGAGGGACATCGTGTCAAAATTCCGTCCAATTGGCGCTTTAGATCATCAAAATTCCGAGATAGTTATAGAGCACTGGCCATAATGCTTCCAAACGTTCTCAACTGTGGAGAGATCTGGTGAGCGTGCTGGCTAAGGTAGGGGTTGGTAAGCACAAAGACGAGCTGTAGAGACTCTTGCCGTGTGCGTGCCGGCATTATCTTCCTGAAATGTAAGCCCCGGATGGCCTACCGCGAATGGCAACAAATCGGGGCATAGAATATCGTCGATGAACCTCTGTGCTGTAAGGGTGCCTGGGACGAAAACCTGTGGGGTCCTGCCATGAAAAGAAATGGCACCACACATCATCACTGCTGGTTATCGAGCGGTATGGCTGGCGACTGTCACGTTGGTGTTCCAACGCTGTCCAGGGCGTCTCCTGACACGTCTTCGGCCTGAAATCTCATTGACTGGATTAGAATTGTCTTCAGTGATGAGTCCCGCTTGGAACTGAGCCCCGATGATCAGGGAAGACGTGTATGGAGACGCCCCAGAGGATGGTGGAATACCAGTATGACTGTTGCCCGGCATACAGCCCAACAACCAGCAGTGACGGTCTGGGGTACCATTCCTTTTCATAGCAAGAGCCCTTTGGCTGACATTAGAGCCACCCTTACAGCACATACGTACGTCGACGATATTCTGTGTAGCATTAGAGTAGCACCTGAAACCAACACGGAAATCAGATTACATTGCTTACTTTCGTTCACTTATGACATACGTGGTTATATTCTGGTGTAACCCTTCTCACTTACAAAAGTTCAGAAACGGACAGTTCGAGCAATATGTGGTGGAAGTTTGCGAATCTCTTGTCCATTTTTGTTCAGTGGCCTGGGAATTCTGACATTGGCCTCACAGTATTTATTTTCTTTAATGTCGTTTGTTGTTAACAATATGAGCTTATTCCCATGAATTAGCAGCTTTCACTCATTTAATACTAGGTAGAAATCGAATCCGCATTTGGATCGCGCCTCGTGGACTCTTGTGTAGTGAGGCGAGCAGTATTCTGCTGGATCCATTTTCAGCAAGCTTTCACAAGAATTCAAAAAAAATCTTAGAAGTAACCCTCACTTTGCAGACTAAACTGAAGAATTTCCTCAAGGCTCACTCCTTCGCTCTGTCGGGGAGTTCCCCGAAAAAAAAATAGCTACTTCCTGTGATAAGGTGTTGATTGTGCTAATATATTCTCACAGCTTGTCATGTGCACAGGATTGGTGTGCATTTTATTTTATGTATTATTACTTTTCTGACGTTAATTTCATATAGGCTACAGACTCGTCCATGACGACGGAGATTTGCTCCACAATTTGGTCAACAACTACATCTGTATACACACTCCTCAAGCCACCGTATGGTGCAGGGCGGAGGATGCTCTGTACCACTGCCAGCCGTAGTGGTCGAGCGGTTCTAGGCGCTTCAGTCTGGAACCGCGCGACCGCTACTGTCGCAGGTTCGAATCCTGCCTCGGGCATGGATGTGTGTGATGTCCTTAGGTTAGTTAGGTTTAAGTAGTTCTAAGTTCTAGGGGACTGATGACCTCAGATGTTAAGTCCCATAGTGCTCAGAGCCATTTGAACCCTGTACCACTACTAGTAATTTCCTTTCCTTTTCTATTTGAAAATAGATCGAGTGAAAAACGACTGTCTATATGCCGCCGTAACGAGCCCCAATCTCTCTAATTATCTTCGTGGTCCTTACGAGAAATGTACGTTGGCGGCAATAGAATGGTTTTCAGTCAGCCTCAAATGCTGGATCCCTAAATTTTCTCAATAGTGCCTCGCGAAAAGAACATTGCCTTCCCTCCAATCATTCCCATCTGTGTTCCCGATGCATCTCCGTAATACTTGTGTGTTGTTCGAACAGCACATACGTACATCGACGATACTTCGTGACCCGTTTCGTTGCCCTTCATGGCTAGTCATCCTGGGCTTACATTTCAGCAAGATAATACCCGCCCGCACACGGCGTCTATAAGGAGCGTGAACAGCATCAGATATTGAGGGATCATTGTAAGGGACACGGAGATGACGGTTATTCGAGTGAGAGAGCGTTATCAGCACTTGATAAGAGTTTGAAAAGGAGCGTCATTGTGGATCCCAATTTGGCTGGGAGGTCGAATCGTGCAGTATCCAGGATTGTGAGGCATTCGGATGTGACAGTGGCCTGATGTTGGACTGCGTGGTAGCGTGAGGGCAGGCATACTCGTCGTCACATTTCCAGTCGACCATGTGTGAACAGACAAGGGAAGAGCGCCGCATTGTGCATCAAGCATATCGTAACCCCTTCATATCTGCACATACCATCTGAGACCAAGTAATGGACTCTTTGCAACAATCTGTTTCATCGGAGATTAGCAGCAGCCGGACTGGGGAATTACTGTCCGAGGCATAGGCTGTCGTTAACACCACAACGATAACGGCTGCATTTCGAGCGGTGCAGTGAATAGGATGCATAGGTGCTGACGAATGGCGTCGCATTGAGTTCAGCGATGAATCGTGATTGTACACTATCCTGGATGACAATGACTGACGAGTACGGCGGTAACCTAGCATGAGGTCCCATTCTTTCAGTGATTTGGGGAGTTAGCCGTGTTATTCTTGACATCATGGTGTGAGTAGCCATCGGGTATGACTTGAGGTCATGGCTCGTAGTGAGTAGCGGAGCTCCTGACGTCACAGCGGTACGTCACAGATATCCTGCGTCCTCACGCGTTACGAATCACGTGATAATCTTGTAGTGCCATTTTTCAACAGGACAACACTCAATCACATGTGGCTCGTGTCTCTATGAATTGTATGCGTAATGCTGAAGTACTCCCGTGGCCGGCAAGACCCCCAGATATGTCCTTGATAGGACGTGAATGGACCTGTTCGAACGTCAGCTTTGCCCCAATCCCAGTATCCAGGATATCAAGAACCAGTTATAGCTGTTGGGGGCCAGCTTGGGGAGTGTGTGGATCCAGGTCAGAATAGCTGCGATGGCAAACTGATAAGTGGGCTCATACTGCCAAGTTCTTTAAAAATTTGACTTGATTTTGTAATCGAGGAAATATCAAACCGTGAAGTCTCATTTCGTTTCTTCCTCCCCTTCTGAGTGCTTCAGTTTCTTTTGTCACGACGTATATATATATATATATATATATGTATATATATATATATATATATATATATATATATATATATATATATACCATCAGAGTACCATTTACATAATATGGTATTTCATCGAATGTACACCAGACAAACAGATTCATTTTAAAGCAAATAAAAAATAACCTTTGTTGCAGGTGACCCTACGACATTCGGCAACCTTCGGCCGGCACCAGAAGTGGTGAAGGCGCTACACGATAGCATCGACTCCGGCAGCTACCACGGTTACGGCCCTTCTGTCGGTTAGTATCGCCACTGCTGTTTCCCTCTAATGTACCACAGTTCACCCATTAACTGGTCTGCATGGGACCTTTTACCTTAACAACCAAGTAGTGGCCGTTGTAGAGGCACAAAGGCAGGGGTGGTTTGTGACGGTAACGATACGTATAACTTTACTCGATGGCCAAAAAAATTTTGACCCGAAGAGTGTTTATAATTCTAGTACGAAATATGTTACCCTACTTACATTTAGTTAACATGCTGCTCTCATACGCAACTGTGTCTACCCCTGTGTCTTTGTTGGTTTGATTAAGTTGATACAAAACATAGAAAACACTTTTCGAGCCAATTCTATTTTGGCCATCTTGAAGTTCAACTGTTATTATCTGCCACTAAACCCTCAACTTTCGTTTACTGTAGACACGAAGGAAGACAACGTACACGATATTTTTCTTTTATTATAAGTAGAATGGACAAAATGACATCAAAAAGAGGAAGATTGGACTGTAGAACTGTCAAGAGCTCTGTTGTTTGCGTATCACGGACAATGTATTCAAAATATTTGCTATCATCCTTGGCTACAAATTCGATGAAACAAAGTGATTGCTGGTTCTTATTACATCTAGAAATAAGTTATAGCCTTTGTGACTGGAATAGTAGGTGTGAAGAATATGGAAACCGCAAAAATGTGTTTGAAACAACGAAACCCACCTGCCCGCCTATAAAGTACCTACTATAAAGTCTGACGCTCACTGTCCAACGGATGCTGTGTGGCACTAATAGAAATATTCTTATACGCAGGTCATCTGGAGGCACGCGAAGCAGTGGCGAGGTATTCTTCGACAGAGAAAGTGCACGTTGAGGCCAAGGTAACCAGAACAGCATAGCTCATTTGAATGCAACACCGACTTCAAAAACAAAAGCTTCGCTTTGATGTTATGGAAATTTCATCTTGTCCATAACTGGAAAAGCTTCCAAGGCAATGGATGTAACCACAGTTGTTAACGGAAGTATGTCCGGATGTCACGGCGTATCGCTAGGTAGCTGTGAACGAGTGGTGTCGGGCGTCATAGTGGTTGTCTCACGGTGGTGGTTGCGCTGGAGGCGGTGGTTGTGGTGTGCAGACAGTGGTGACAGTAATGCAGTTTAAATATTAGTTAGGATACTAACCTTTTCTGGCATACAGTTAAATGTAACTTGAGGTGTCTAATCAAATCAATGTGCTTGATGAGTAAGTCTGAGACTACCAACTGCTGCCTGTTGCAAGGAATTTTTTGTGGCCATTGAGTGAAATTTCCCTGTGACAGTTTTCTGTGTGTGAGAGAAATGTCCAAAGGTGTCGTTGCTTGTTTTCCAAGTTGAGCTCTAGATTCTCTCATTCCTAGTACGATTAATCGATTTACGTATTACCGACAAGTAAAGGGATGTCTCAGTCAAAAGGACCATATTTGAAGAATACTACGAGTATAATGTTCAAGCCGACCATAATCTTGATGATTGTTTTACACTCGTTTATGGTTTTACTTTCCGTTAAACGAGCAGTGGTAAGAGTAGAGTATTTGACGTCTATCAGCTGTGGCATCTCTCTCTTTCTCTCTCTCTCTCTCTCTCTCTCTCTCTCTCTCTCTCTCTTCTGTCTTTCTCTTTTCAGGAAGGAGAATTAGAGTTTAACGACTTTTTCATATCAGCCTCGGGAGAGAGTACCAACACAGTTGAACAAAATGGGGAAGGAAATCGATCATGACATTTTCCAGGGCACAACCTCTATATTTGCCTTATGAAAGTGAGGGAAACGAAAGAAAGCTTAAAATTTGCTGGTCTGGTAAGTTAAACCCCAACAGAAGCACGTCTAACATTGTACTGCTATCTAAACCTAACATATAATAATTAAGCTCTGTTGTTTGTGTTGTTATGGACGAGTATGGAATGCAACGGGTAGGAAGAGTAAAGTCACAGCCCAATACTTGGGCTTCTTCTCCAGATTGACACCGAAGGGACAGCAAAGCATAACGTCTCCATCCGACTGACAAGTCATCATTAACATTGCCAGAAGCCATCACTTCACAAGACTCATCGAAAAGGTTTCAGATTTAACTCAAGAGAGTTGAGCATAGTCTAAGAATTGTAACTACCTTTCCTCTCCATTCTGCCCAAATTCTGGGGAGGAAGATTTCTCCAGTCACCAGGATTCAAACTCTAAGAGAACGGAAGCACTTCATCGTAATCCAGTACTGTGGTTTTATGTGACACTTCTTTTATGTGAAACACCGTGGAAAGACTGACGATTCTTTTAATGACGTATACATTAGAGGCAGGCTGTATAGAAGTCTTAGAAATCAGACATTGAACGGGCTAACAACTAATGCAAAAATTGAGCAAAATAATTTTATGCTTGTGAGAAAAAACAACCCGCTCTTTTTGTAACATAATGGGCCAAGAGATAGCTTGCGGTATAAGGAAGTGAATCAATCCTTAATAGAATCGACCAGACCGTTAGTTTAGTACGGTATAGGCGCGCTTTTCGTTACTGGCATTTCGAACATCCGCCTGGCCAAGTATCAGGCTGCCTCCCCACTTCCATATCAGATACATAATGCTTATGCAGTTGAATTATGAAAGACACAGGGTACAAAATACCTGATTCGCAGTACTTTCGTTCCTTCCAGTCTTAGGTTAAGGTGACGTAGCGATTTGAAACACTTTTAAGCACGAAAACGTATTGCATATGCTACGTCCAGTACGAGCGGATGGCTATCATTTATGGACCCGAAAATGTGAGAATTTCCACCAACAAAGAGGAGAAGAGAGACTGTTTTTCAAAACATTAACTGACAAAAGGTAATAAAGCTACAAACTCACTCTATATTTCAAAACAATAGGGCACTGGCAGGAAGCTCTCCCTTAAGAAAGTTGACAAAACAATTGTCAGACTTTAACGTCTTATAGATGTGGAAAGTCATTTGAGAGCCCTACAGGAAAGTATCGTCGCTGCATGAATGAAATTCTGAACAACGCAAATAATAATTCCACTTCGTGTGCTGAATAGCGTTAAATGTGTGTAATTAGAACTCGCCGGAGCAGAAAGAACCCGATAGTATCCGATTACAACGTTGGTAGCAAAGTTCGCAAACACGTCACATCATTAAATATTTTGGGGTAGTACTGAGGAGCTACATGAAATGAGACAAACACGTAAATTCAGAATAGGAAAGGGGAATGGAATAGTCAGATCTATTGGAAGAGCACTGAGAAAGTAGATAACCACATCAGTAAATTCAACCACTACTACTACTAATACTACTACTATCGACGTGACAGTTGCCAGTAACAAAAGATTCCACTGTCGTTATAAAATATAGTAATCTAAATTATATTCCGAATGTATTCTACGTCTGATACCTGTGTGGCGATGCAACTGTTTAGCTGCGTGATTAGGAAACCATTACATTTTATTTTAAATCCTTAACACTGTTGTGCTATTCTCCATCCTTCTTGTCTGCCTAAGTTTAACCTATACGTTTCGGGCAAGAGAACTCAGAACATCGTTAGGACCGTATGTTAATCTATTTGGGAATAACCGTTTGTGTGATTGATACTAAATGTGTGCAAGACTTGAGCTTGGTAACTGACTCTAGGTTCAGGATATTCGAGGTGCTAACTCTGTTCAAAGTTGACGCAAGTCGGATGGTGACAGGATAGCAAAATTTTCCAAACGTTGTGTTGTAGGTAGAGACACGAATGTAGCAGGGAGAAGGGTAGCACAGGTTTTCTAAATTTGTGTTTTCTGAAGCACACACTATGAAATACATATACACAAAGACATATACAGGGTGAGTCACCTAACATTACCGCTGGATATATTTCGTAAACCACATCAAATACTGACGAATCGATTCCACAGACCGAAAGTGAGCAGAGGGGCTAGTGTAACTGGTTAATACAAACCATAAAAAAATGCACGGAGGTTTGTTTTTTAACACAAACCTACGCTTTTTTAAATGGAACCCTGTTAGTTTTGTTAGCACATCTGAACATATACACAAATACGTAATCAGTGCCGTTTGTTGCATTGTAAAATGTTAATTACATCCGGAGATATTGTAACCTAAAGTTGACGCTTGAGTACCACTCCTCCGCTGTTCGATCGTGTGTATCGGAGAGCACCGAATTACGTAGGGATCGAAAGGGAACGGTGATGGACCTTAGGTACAGAAGAGACTGAAACAGCACATTACGTCCACATGCTAACACTTTTTTATTGGTCTTTTTCACTGAGGCACTTGTACATTACCATGAGGGGTGAGGTACACGTACACATGTGGTTTCCGTTTTCAATTACGGAGTGGAATAGAGTGTGTCCCGACATGTCAGGCCAATAGATGTTCAATGTGGTGGCCATCATTTGCTGCCAAACATTGCAATCTCTGGCGTAATGAATGTCGTACACGCCGCAGTACATCTGGTGTAATGTCGCCGCAGGCTGCCACAATACGTTGTTTCATATTCTCTGGGGCTGTAGGCACATCACGGTACACATTCTCCTTTAACGTACCCCACAGAAGCAAGTCCAAAGGTGTAAGATCAGGAGAACGGGCTGGCCAATTTATGCGTCCTCCACGTCCAATGAAACGCACGTCGAACAGCCTGTCAAGGATCAGCCTAGTGTTAATTGCGGAATGTGCAGGTGCACCACCATGCTGATACTACATACGTCGACGTGTTTCCAGTGGGACACACTCTATTCCACTCCGTAATTGAAAACGGAAACCACGCGTGTACGCTTACCTCACCCCTCATGGTAATGTACATGTGCGTCAGTGAAAAAGACCAATAAAAAGGTGTTAGCATGTGGACGTAATGTACTGTTCCAGTCTCTTCTGTACCTAAGGTCCATCACCGTTCTCTTTGGATCCCTACGTAATTCGGTGCTCTCCGATACACACGATCGAACAGCGGAGGAGTGGTACTCAAGCGTCAACTTTAGGTTACAATATCTCCGGATGTAATTAACATTTTACAATGCAACAAACGGCACTGATTACGTATTTGTTTATATGTTCGGATGTGCTAACAAAACTAACGGGGTTCCATTTAAAAAAACGTAGGTTTGTGTTAAAAAACATACTTCCGTGCATTTTTTTGTGGTTTGTATTAACCAGTTACACTAGCCCCTTTCCTCACGTTCGGTCTGTGGAATTGATTCGTCAGTATCTGATGTGGTTTACGAAATATATCCAGCGGTAACGTTAGGTGACTCACCCTGTATAACTTATTGCGTTCTAACCTCCTTTGTGTTTTCGTAAATGAAATTCTCCCTCTATCTTCAAATTACCAAAAATAAACGAATCTTCCACTTTCTTATCCATATCGTTTCTTAAACCAGAGCTGCTTACAACTAAATTATCGAAAAGTGATTATTTGTAGCCAATTGTTAACGTTGCAAAATTTTCGAACTAGTAACAACAATTACGTACCGTTGCTTTCGATGTCGACGTCATTAGGAATGGAGCACGAGCTCCGATGAGAAACGTTGAGGTAATGGTCTATTGAAGGAAGGAACTCTGTATTCTCACGAATAGTTTAGCAAAAGCACAGAAAACCTAAAACAACATAAGTGGTCGGACTCTCGAACCTCTCTCGTCCCAAATATAGTTTTAGTGTCTTAGCTGTTTGCCACGCATGCTATAGACAAACAATCAAGTCATCCTTTTTCCTGCACTAAAATAAGAAAATAGATGGTTGTGTTGATGCAGTCACAAGCTCATTATAGTCACTTGAAAACTGCAATGGGTATTACCCTCAACAGTCTTTTTTACCTATGTTGCAATGAAACTGAAATCAATCAGTTTATCCCAGCGAGTATTTGGATCGCTCCGGGAGCTGTGTATCGGTAGTCTAATGGTACCAAATGGTATAGCATGATTGAGGTGCCCCTATCTATGGGTTTTACGCAACCTGAAACGCGTTCAGAACCACGCGCAAGATTTTCATATTCTCTCGCTCGCTATGCATAAACTATTAGTCCTTAAAAAATATGAACAGGACCTTTGCGTGGGAAATATAATGTAGTTAAATTGTGTACTTGAATACATTTTCGCTGGTGACAACAGTTATCAGGTTATTCAAGAAATCGCATTTGAAGGTCACTTTTGTATGTTTTTCTTGAATAATTCGAAAACTACGGCCTCTAGTGAAAACGTTTCCCTCCAAAACGGTTCTGTTCATTTTTTTCTGTAGGTCTAATCGTTAATCTGTACCGAGTGAGGTAATACGGAAACCTTGGTCACGGTGTTTGTAGGCATTGTAAGGTGCATAATACCCATAGATAGAGGCAGACAAATATTGAATTATGGCGACTGTTCGAGGAAAACGAGAAATACTGGTTTGTGTCGTAGTCTTGGCATCATCATTCATTTCAGATGATTACTTGTTAAAGTCTTTATAACGTGGACTTTAGCGACCTCATTTGGATTAAAGCAAAAGAAATTGTTGTTTACCTAATGTGGATTAACACAAAAGAAACTGTTGTTTATGTAACTCTCGTGGTATATTTTTGTTCTGAAGGGAAAGACAAATTCGAAATGATACAGCAATACAGAGGCAGAATGAAATAAATTTGAATTCGAAACACAGTTTGCTTTTAGTACAGATTTTTACAATCAACAAAAATCGTGCTTACAGTGCACCCTCTCGGGAGGACGGAACCAACGACGTTTTTCGTAGAAGCACCTGCCCCACAAGCACTGCATCATGTCCAGTAGTAATAGATTTCAGTCACGTCTTGCACTAGTCAGGATACTGAATTATTGTTAACAGGTAGACAAATTTCTTGTGGATCAGAAGCTTCATGTCTTTCAATAAAATAGAAAAACAACACGAAAACAGCGATAAATATAGAACACAGTTAGCGAATGACATGAAAGATGAGCCTATTGTTAGCACGGCATTGTTACAACACTCGTGATGATGTGGCTGGTGCACATATTTGTATGGAACAGAGAATGGGGAAAGAAAGGGAAGGGTTGGGGATGGGGGGGGGGCGGGAATTCACGAATTCCAGCCGCACAGAACATTGTGGTAATGAAATGGCAAAAGTTGAAAAATCAGCGCCGGACCGCGCCTCGAACCCGGATTTACCGCGCATCACGAGCAGCTGCCTTAACTGCTTCTGCCATCCGAATGGGGTCCCTGACCGACGAAGATTTCGAACTTCTCGCACGATGCAATGCAGCGTTCGTAATCTGTTAACCCCTTACTCGCAATTTATTAATTACCGTAGGATTTCAGACTCTGTTAGTGCACTCGCGCTGTAACAAACGTCAAGGAGCCGTATATTTCAGCAGTGTCTTTCGCCATTGCATTACCACAATGCCCTGAGCGACTGGAAGTCACGAAGTCCCACACATCCCTTCCATTTCTTTCCCCATTCTCTACTTCAAATAAATGTACGCACCAGGCGCGTCATCAGGAGTAGTGTCTGTTCCGTTCTGGGGTCAGACGAATTTCTACCGGCAGCCGCGGCCAGAATTTACGAGGCGCCTAAGACACACAATGCGACGTACTGCTCTGCAGATATACTCGGAAATGTTTATTGGCGAAGCCCGGTAAATTCTCTGCACTGGTACACTTGTAAAATCTGTCTAGACAGGGGTCGACATCCTCTCTTTGACCTGTGAACCAATGGCAAACGTCTTACCTATTGCAAAGTCAATAATTAAACGCCCTATGGAGGCCCAGATACTCTGAGGAAGAGTCCGAGATCCGACCACTACGCTGATCTAACATTTTACTCGTTGTACACCTCCTCCAGTGGCTCCTAGAAACTTTCGCTAATAATCTTCACAACAAAAATTAAGAATACATTTCAAAGTGAATACGGAAAATTTTACACGAAACACCACACATTTCTACGGAAGCAAATATAATTTATTGGCTTCAAACAGACCTCGTCAAGTCCACCTCGTTGACTAAACACCTCCGCGCAACAAACTACTTGTCTCTACAATCTAATTTGATGTCTCGCCTGTAAAATGTGTGAATACTCGCAAACTGCCAACATACGCGACCGAATATGACTCAACTATAAAACCACGCCCATTCAACGGAAGGAGCTTTCGGATTCTCTCTGTTTTCCATACTGGAAGATAAAACTTGGCTATCACGTAAGACCACCTACTCCCGACATCAGAAATACACCTCGAAAGCACCATCTAGCAATGTTGTTTGTTATTCAGTGAATGCAACTCATTGCCACGATCGCTAGTGGAGAACGAGAAAGAAATTTTTTTGTGCCGGGCCAGGATTCCCCACTTTACTCGAGCGATCGCCTTAACCTCTTTGGCTATCCGTGCACGTCTCATGGCCAGACCCAAACTTCTACATGTCGTCGTTCTTGTATCACAACTTGTACTCGTACACACATTATGTAGTTCCCGTGCAGGGGAGGACATTTTAATTGAAACTTATTGCCTAGTATCGGGGGTGATATGATATTGTAGTGCCTCTGATGTTAAGAAGAACTATGCAATGTTCCTTCAGATATGCACGCCTGGATTTCCATCCGGAGTCAGTTTTTCCCCTGAAACCCTCTAAAATCTCCAGTGTTTTTCGGTACAGAGGAGAAAACTAAATTGCAGATGGAAACTGTCACCCACCAAGGCAACAGAACATCGCATTCATAGGAGACAAATCCTGCAGCATCTGGCTCTATCGCCTCCACTGGTGATCGTCTCAATCAGTCGGGATCACTGAGTAGCAAACAACATTGCAAGACGTTCCGCTTATGGTCCGTCAGTGTACAAAGTGGCCTAGTGGCCGGCGCCGGCTTCTATAACTTCGACGCTCTGTAGCGTTGTTGGGTGACGTTTTTGGACATGGGTTCCTATCCTCGATTTGTTCCTCCAGACACACTCCACAGCCCCTTGCAGTTTATGCCAACAAAAAATGGCTCTGAGCACTATGGGACTTAACTACTGTGGTCATCAGTCCCCTAGAACTTAGAACTACTTAAACCTAACTAACCTAAGGACATCTCACACATCCATGCTCGAGGCAGGATTCGAACCTGCGACCGTAGCGGTCACGCGGTTCCAGACTGTAGCGCCTATAACCGCACGGCCACTCCGGCCGGCCTTATCCCAACATTTTGGGGACATACTGTATATTAGAAGTGACCATACGACTCTTTGAAGACTACACTGCTGGCCATTAAGACAGTAACATCATGAAGACAGCGTACAACAAACGTCAAATTGACATGAAGTACATTTTTTGCACATGAGAAAGGTTAACCATTTCAGGACAACTGCACGTAGCAAGTAAGAGTAACGACATCTGCAGTGCGTCCACAAGAAAGAATGTGGAATTGATTTCTAATTCAGGAAATGCGTTATTTTTTGTGGGGAAGATCCTGTTATGGCTCCCGTATGAAGGATAAACGTAGAAAACGAGAAACATAGAAACATCTACTAGTATTTGTTGGAATCCGAAGCTTATCATCATGGCCTGTCGAGATTGCAGTTCATCATTCCACGATCAAGCTGCATGCGTTGGTCGGCATCCCACGACTGTCATGGCAACATGAAATCGATTGGTTAAGGAAGGCCATACTCAGCGGCATGTGGGATCTCAACATCATCATCAGACTAGCGACATGGAGGACAAACAGGCTTCCAAACGGACAGTGCGACAACGTCTGGAACACTACCGACTGTCAGCATGGCGACCATTGTTGTATCTTCCCTCGACGCTGCAGTAGTGACGGGCGCGCCGATAGTGCTGCGCCCAACAATACTGGACACACAAGTGGAATTATGTCAAAATCAATTTTTTGTCAAAATTAACTCTCCACGTTCAATCTCAAAAGTAACTAACGCCCGCGACCGTTACAGTGTTATGTAAAGCAAACCTGATTTGCGTCCTCTTAATGGCGCTACTTAGCATTACTCTTATGCGACTGGCGCGAAATTTAACAGACATCATTTTCCAGATGTAGAAACATGCCGTCCAAATTTCATTTGTGTCGCACAACTCCTTCTTGGTGTTGCATTTTTTTCTCTTCGGTGTGTGTAGACAAGAAGAATATATGTGTAGAATGTTAATAACGTTTGTTTTATTTAAAAAGCTTTAAGAGTTTTCACATAAAAAATTCGGAGGCATTACTTTTCAGCACGCCGTCATATAATTTCGTTATTTGTTGTCCTTCCTGATGTTGCAGTTTTAATAGCTAGCAGAGTATTTAGAGGTGGGCTAAACTGTGACGTTCCAATATTAGTGATTTCTGTGAACGCTACTTTTGCGTAACTGCTTTTAGGCACGATTTCTCACAGTTTAAAATCACAGTTCACAAATTCACAATTTATATCCCTCCGCACTCTATCAACGTTACAATGCTATTGCTGTGACTTCTGCGATTTATTACCGAAAATGTTACAGTGTGATTAGTCGTTAGTAGCAGCTAACAGGCACTGGCAAGCATATCCGCTAACCGGTACTCCTCGCCAGGTGAACTGTGTCAGTGCAAGTGATATGTTGACGCCTGTGAAGAGTGCAAACTGATTATTTCAACAATATGTCATTGAATTCATCATGCAGTTTGAAAGGGCTGCTAAGCAAATGTGAAATATACTGTGAATGAATAATGAAACTTACATTCTCCTCTTGTTAAAGCCGTTCCATACCCGTAAATTTTCTGCCAAGTAGTTGATAAAGACATGGTTACGTGTTTTAAGGCTGACGATATGGAAGTGAAGAGAGTAGTAAGTACACTACTGGCCATTAAAATTGCTACACCACGAAGATGACGTGCTACAGACGTGAAATTTAACCGACAGGAAGAAGATGCTGGGTTATTCAAATGATTAGCTTTTCAGAGCATTCACACAAGGTTGGCGCCGGTGGCGACACCTACAATGTGCTGACATGAGGAAAGTTTCCAACCGATTTCTCATACACAAGCAGCAGTTGACCGGAGTTACCTGGTGAAACGTTGTTGTCATGCCTCATGTAAGGAGGAGAAATGCGTACCATCACGTTTCTGACTTTGATAAAGGTCGGATTGTAGCCTATCGCGATTGCGGTTTATCGTACCGCGGCACTGCTACTAGCGTTGGTCGAGATCCAATGACTGTTAGCAGAATATGGAATCGGTGGGCTCAGGAAGGTAATACGGAACGCCGCGCTGGATCCCAACGGCCTCGTATCACTAGCAGTCGAGATGACAGGCATCTTATCCGTATGGCTGTAACGGATCGTGCAGCCACGGCTCGATCCCAGAGTCAACAGATGGGGACGTTTGCAAGACAACCATCTGCACGAACAGTTCGACGACGTTCGCAGCAGCATGGACTATCAGCTCGGACATCATGGCTGCGGTTACCCTTGACGCTGCATCACAGACAGAAGAGCCCGCGATGGTGTACTCAACGACGAACCTGGGTGCACGAATGGCAAAACGTCATTTTTTCGGATGAATCCAGGTTCTGTTTACAGCACCGTGATGGTCGCATCCGTGTTTGGCGACATCGCGGTGAACGTGCGTTGGAAGCGTGTATTCGTCATCGCCATACTGGCGTATCAACCGGCGTGATGGTATGGGGTGCCATTGGTTACACGTCTCGGTCACCTCTTGTTCGCATTGACGGCACTTTGAACAGTGGACGTTACATTTCAGATCTATTGCGACCCATGGCTATACCCTTCATTCGATCCCTACGAAACCCTACATTTCAGCAGGATAATGCACGACCGCATGTTGCAGGTCCTGTACGGGCCTTTCTGGATACAGAAAATGTTCGACTGCTGCCCCGGCCAGCACATTCTCCAGATCTCTCACTAATTGAAAACGTCTGGTCAATGGTGGCCGAGCAACTGGCTCGTCACAATACGACAGTCACTACTCTTGATGAACTGTGCAATCGCGTTGAAACTGCATGGGCAGCTGTACCTGTACACGCCATCCAAGCTCTGTTTGACTCAAAGCCCAGGCGTCTCAAGGCCGTTATTACGGCCAGAGGTGGTTGTTCTGGGTACTGATTTCTCAGGATCTGTGCACCCAAATTGCGTGAAAATGTAATCACATGTCAGTTCTAGTATAATATATTTGTCCAATGAATACCCGTTAATCATCTGCATTTCTTCTTGGTAGTAGCAATTTTAATGGCCAAGTAGTGTATATATCTTCCAGTTAAAAGTTGACGTCGGGAGTAATTTAAGTGCACTACGTGAAGATACACACAAAAATTTACCTGTGTGTTGTACGCTGCACAAAGATCACCTTTTCGATACCCTGTAACTGTCTCCCACTCTGACGCATAAGTTTGAAATTTGGCTCAAAGGTGCTTACAACCTTCCCCTGTAATGGGGCAAAAGAGTGGCGCTTTCTGTCACCCTCGGGCTCGGCGACGTTTAAAAACAACTAGGTGTCGACATATACACAAAAAAAGGTCACAGCTCGGAAGGTCATGTGAGGTGTAACGTGGGTTAATGATGTCGCATTGGCGCCAAATTTTACCACAATTCTGGCCAACGCAACCGTGGACATGTCATACCAAAAGAAGTTCTTCACAGCACCTCTTAGCAACATTTGACCCCTCTGTTTGACGCCTCTGCGATGGAGGTCAGAACCGCGATGCCTAGCATTGAAACCATTCGCTTTTCTTACAAGTGGCCGAGGAGACACATCGTCGCTCTGAATCGTCACGAAAAGGCATAGGGGCGTCATAAAGAGCGTCAGTTAAACCACCCTTTCCCTTGGGTAGGTGAATATGAGGGGATGTGACGACATCTCCATCGTGTGACACGACCAAGCTGACGTTGGACAGAATTGTGGTAAAATTTGGTGCCAATGTGACATCATTAAACCGTTTTACAGTTCACATGAACTTTTGAGCTGTGCCCTTCTTTTTCGCATGTGTCGACATCTTTCTGTTCGAAGCGTCGCCAAGCCTGAGGATCCCTTCGTAGGGGCCCAAGCTTTTGCACCATTACAGAGAAGGCTGTAGACCCCTTTGAACCAAATTTCAATCTTATGCTTCGGAATGGGAGACAATTACAGAGTTTCGAAAATGTGATTCCTTAGTTTTATTTCGCAGTGCTGTAATGAAAAAAATATCAATGTGGTGAATACACTACTGTTAAACATTTGGCAAAAGTTACGTATTACCCCCCCCCCTTTCCTTTTCTCGTGATTTATTTACGATATGTGTGTACAATGCGCGTCAAAATATTCGTCGAAGCCTTGTCCATTATGTAATAAACGTTTTCTGACTTTAACTTAACTGTTGTAGTTTTTGTGATGAAAAGTGTGTTATATGTGTTTATACAGGGTGGTTCAAATGGCTCTGAGCACTATGGGACTTAACATCTTAGGTCATCAGTCCCCTAGAACTTAGAACTACTTAAACCTAACCAACCTAAGGACATCACACAACACCCAGCCATCACGAGGCAGAGAAAATCCCTGACCCCGCCGGGAATCGAACCCGGGAACCCGGGCGTGGGAAGCGAGAACGCTACCGCACGTATACAGGGTGGTCCAAAAGTCCGGAAACACCCCCATAAAATTCAAATGGAGTAGCAAACAAGGAAACAGAGTCCCTACACACCTGGAACGGGAAGGGGGAAACTTTATAGGCTATGCCATCAACATGGCGGTCATCTGAAAGCCGCCATCTTGGATTCATCTCCAAAATTTCAAATGGGAATGTGGTCATGTGACATATCAAACAGATAGAGAATTTCACCAGAAAAACAATTCCGTTGTTTTTTTAAACATAGCTCTATTCATTCTCGGATTATAGCCAATTACTTGCGGCAGCAGTGGGACGCTCGGCAGCATGTGTGTTATGTGCCGAAGAGACATTACGCCGATGTTACATAGTCCCGAGAGACCACCAACAGTCATAGGAATGGCTCGGTATGTTGTCCATTGTGTTAGATTGTTAATGCTATCCTCCGAACCCAGTCCTGATGAACTTTGACCAACACATCTGGCTGAATTTGACCTTATGCGTCAACAATGCACTGCTTTAGATGATACAAATCCGTATTTTCACAGAATAAACCAGTGCTTTGACATGACTCCAAAGATAAAAACCCAAAGGAGTCAAATTGGTGAACGTGGTGGCCACTCCACAGCACCCCTACGATCAATCCACTTTTGAGGGAACTGCACATACAGGTATGATGGCACATTGTGCCCACAATGTGGTGGGGCTTCATCATGCTGGAGGAATTCCGGAAATGTCCCATCCTCCATTAACAACGAGGAAAACACTTCTTCATCCAATAACCTCAGATAACCGTTGGCTGTTAATGTACCATCAATAAAAAAAAAAAGTCCAACGACTTTGGTACCCCACACACTACACCAGACCATCACTTTTTGTGAGTCGGCCGTTTTGGAAACATCAATCCAATGCGGATTTGTGTCGGACCAGTATCTCTGATTCTGCTTGTTCACTTCACCATTGATAAAGAAATTGGCTTCATCACTGAACAGCATCTGATAGGGGAAACGTGGGTTTATCTGCAGCTGCTGTGTCACCCATTCTGCGAACTGTATCCGACGGTCTGGGTCATCCTTGTTCAGGTGTTGGAGCAGCTGACTTTTCTACGGGTGCCATTTGTGCTGCGATAAAATTCGCAGTATAGAGGTACGGCTAAACCCACATTCTCGTGACAGGCGACGAGTACTCCGTTGCGGATTCTTGCTAAATGATGCCAACACGCTCACTGTTGTTTCTTCATCGGTGGCGGATTTTGTTCTTCCAGCCTTAGGTTTATCTACGACAGAACCTGTTGCTCTGAATTTGGTCAGAAGCTTGGCAACTGCACTATGAGTGATGGGCTGCCTGGTTGGGCGACGACTGTTGAAATCTTCAGCAATGACCCATCTGCTGCTTTCTCCTGATATCAAGATGATTTCAATGCGTTCTTCATGTGTTAAGGACATTTTGTAACCTGTAAATAAGGAAACAACGATTAAAACGTTAGCATGAGTAAATGATACCTAACAGTTAAACACGTGTAACATATCAGGCATGGGATAGTCACTTTGCACCGTTTCAGACTCCATTTTATGACTTCCCAGTACGTAATTTTCACGCTGCCGAGCGTCCCACTGCTGCCGCAAGTAATTGGCTATAACCCGAGAATGAATAAAGCTATGTTTAAAATAATAACGGCATTGTTTTTCTGGTGAAATTCTCTATCTGTTTGATATGTCGCATGACCACATTCCCATTTGAAATTTTGGAGTTGAATCCAAGATGGCGGCTTTCAAGATGGCCGCCATGTTGGTGGCATAGCCTATAAAGTTTCCCCCTTCCTGTTCCTGGTGTGTAGGGACTCTGTTTCCTTGTTTGCTACTCCATTTGGATTTTATCAGTGTGTTTCCGGACTTTTGGACCACCCTGTATATGCCTTATCGTAGACTACTCAATAGGTCGCTCTCTTACCACGACCTTTTTTTTTTTTTTTTTTTTTGGAATTCACATTCGTTGGCTCCTCCAGCTGTCAACCGAAATATCAGCTTTACATGTAACCTAGACCTTGGCCTACGGTGTGGAACCAGCATTTAAGAGGGAACAGAAGAGGTGGGGGATCACAGTGTTCCTAACTTTGCCAATCCCCAAGATAGGCAAAGTCTTGCAGAAGTTCGAAGTATAGCGCGTACTTAAGTGCAAGATGCTTTTAATAATTTCCACAACGAAACTCTGTCTCGGAATCTGGCAGAAAATCGAAGGAGATTCTGGTCGTACACAAAGCACACCAGTGGCAAGACGCAATCAATACCTTTAGTGCGCGATAACAACGGTGAAGTCACTAATGGCAGTGCCACTAAAGCAGAGTTATTAAACACGGTTTTCCGAAAGTCCTTCACCCAACGAAGGCGAAGTAAATATTCCTGAATTCCAATCAAGAACAACTGCCAAGATGATAAACATAGAAGTAGATATCCTCAGTGTAACAAAGCAGCTTAAATCACTTAATAAAGGCAAGGCCTCCGGTCCAGATTGTATACCAATCAGGTTCCTTTCAGAGTATGCTGATGCAATAGCTCCATATTTAGCAATTATGTACAACCACTCGCTCACAAGAAGTTCCGTACCTAAAGACTGGAAAATTGCTCAAGTGACACCAATACCCAAAAAGGACACTGTTCCTCTTAGGCGTCTTCTAACCAAAATGCGTACCTATGGAATATCGCATCAGTTCTGCGACTGGATTCGTGATTTCCTGTCAGGAAGGTCACAGTTCGTAGTAATAGACGAAAAGTCATCGAGTAAAACAGAAGTAATATCCG
This sequence comes from Schistocerca piceifrons, assembly GCF_021461385.2. Classification (NCBI taxonomy): domain Eukaryota; kingdom Metazoa; phylum Arthropoda; class Insecta; order Orthoptera; family Acrididae; genus Schistocerca; species Schistocerca piceifrons. The sequence goes on along the minus strand of NC_060139.1, from coordinate 495,793,600 downwards.
GCGTTCCACAAGGAAGTGTTATAAGCCCTCTACTGTTCCTGATCTATATTAACGACGTAGGAGACAATCTGAGTAGCCCTATTAGGCGGTTTGCAGATAATGCTGTCATTTACCGTCTTGTAAAGTCATGAGATGACCAAAACGAATTGCAAAATGATTTAGATATCTGTATGGAGCGAAAAGTGGCAGTTGACCCTGAATAAAGAAACGTTTGAAGTTATTGACATGAGTACTAAAAGAAGACCTCTAAATTTCGATTACGCGATAGGTCACACAAATGTGAAGGCTGTAAATTCAACTAAATACTTAGGGATTACAATTACAAATAACCTAAATTGGAACGATCTTATAGATAATGCTGTGGGTAGAGCAAACCAAAGACTGAGACTCATTGGCAGAACACTTAGAAGGTGCAACAGGTCTACTAAAGGGACTGCTTACACCACGCTTGTCTACCCTATTCTAGAGTACTGCTGTGCGGTGTGGGATCCGCATGAGGTGGGGACTGACGGATGACATCGAAAAAGTTCAAAGAAGGGAGACTCGTTTTGTGCTATCGCGAAATAGAGGAGACAGTGCCACAGACATGATACGTGAATTGGAATGGCAGTTATTAAAACAAAGGCGTTTTCGATGCGACGCGATCTTCCCATGAAATTTCAATCACCCGTTTTCTCCTCCGGTTGCGAAAACATTCTGTTGGCGCCCACCTACATAGGGAGAAATGATCATCACGATAAAATAAGAGAAATCAGGGCTCGCACAGGAAAATTTAAGTGCTCGTTTTTCTTGTGCGCCGTTCGAGAGTGGAACGGTAGAGAGACAGCTAGGAGGTGATTCACTGAACACTCTGCCAGGCACTTTATTGTGAATAGCAGAGTGATCACGTAGATGTTCAACTTCTTGGTTCATTCTTCGAGCATAGTTTGGTTATACTTTCATAGTGTTAGACTTGAGGTTCTTAGAACTAAGTACGAAAGTCGGTCAGCAGTTAGCATACGGCGGCATGTTAACTTCTACTTTTTCTTACTACTTGCGACTTCTAGATGCGACTGAAACTGCAGTCATATACTGTAAAGTTATTGTGAAAACGGCGATTTCTCAGTCAGTGTAATTTGTGACAGATGCGTGATTTCTTGCTCACCCCTAGTATAGTGTATTTACACACACAAAAAAAGTTTTGCATCACCCCGTTCCCAGAACTCCTGAAGATAGACGTTGACTGTAGGTATTTTATCACAGACACAGTCCCTCTGACTGTTCAAAGATGACACTAAACCCGCCCAAAGATGTAAACAACCATGCATGAGCCTTGCCTATTAGACGGAGGGGATCCGACAACCGATCATTCCCAGTCATTCCACCAGGAAGGAGGTACACGGCTCGTATTGTCTGTAGTTCAACCATGCCTAAACGGTCAATACCGCGGTTCGATCGCGTCCGCATTGTTACTTTGTGCCAGGAAGGGCTCTCAACAAGGGTAGTGTCCGGGCGTCTCGGAGAGAACCAAAGCGATGTTGTTGGACATGAGGAGATATAGACAGACAGGAACTGTCGATAACATGCCTCCCTCAGGCTGCCCAAGGGTTACTACTGCAGTGGATGACCGCTACCTACGAAATATGGCTCGGAGGAACCCTGACAGCAACGCCACCATGTAGAATAATGCTTCTCGTGCAGCAGCAGGACGTCGTGTTACTACTTGAAACATCCCCTTAGAAAAAATTAATGAATTATTGTGCTGATAAACCTCTTACGTTATTTTATTTTCAAACAGCTGAGCAGAACTGAATTTACTCAGACATTTCTCTCTTTACTTATTCTGATCAACACTAAACTAACACACAATATTTTTAGCGCAACGCAATCTGAATTTCAATAATCCCTACAAAAGAATGGCCCTGACGAACAATAACCTATACCTTTCACGAATCACTTAACTCAAAAGAATCTTCGTTACTCGAACTACTGCAACAAATGAAAGATTTTGATAGAGAACAAAAATGTATTTACCTTAATAATGTTCAAAAGTCATCATATATATAGTATTACAAATTTACTCTTTCTGATGGACACACGTCCAGATCGTCCGCTCTCAAAATTCTGCAATCTCTCTCCCCACATCCACCATTGCTGGCGGCTCACCTCCAACTGCGCAACGCTGCGCGCTGTTCACATCCAATTGCTCAACACTACAATAGCAAATATTCCAACAATCCAAATTAGCCACAGACTGCATACAGCACACTCAGTGATTTTCATACAGGGCGGTATGTGGCGTTACCAACATAAAAACCTAAACATCCTGCTTACAGACTCAAACTGTGCGCAATAGGCTGCATGATGCGCAACTTCACTCCCGACGTCCATGGCGAGGTCCATCTTTGCAACTACGACACCATGCAGCGCGGTACAGATGGGCCCAAAAACATGCCGAATGGACCGCTCAGGATTGGCATCACGTTCTCTTCACCGATGAGTGTCGCATATGCTTTCAACCAGACAATCGTCGGAGACGTGTTTGGAGGCAATCCGGTCAGGCTGAACGCCTTAGACACACTGTCCAGCGAGTGCAGTAAGGTGGAGATTCTATGCTGTTTTGGGGTGGCGTTATTTGGGACCGACGTACGCCGCTGGTGGTTATGGAAGGCGCCGTAACGACTGTAAGATACGTGAAGGCCATCCTCTGACTGATAGTGAAACCATATCGGCAGATACGAGGGTCAGTCAAAAAGTAATGCCTCCTATTTTTTTTTTACGTTTAATTGTCAGGAAATTTAAATGCAATTACATAGGTTGAAAACCACAACATTGAGGATCATTTTGTCATTTTTCAATGTAATCTCCGCCCATCTCTACAGTTTTGGTCCATCTTTGAACAAGGGCATGTATCCCAGCACGGTAAAAATCACAGCTCTGCTTCCTAAGCCATTGACGCACGGATGTTTTGACGGCCTCCTCATCTTCAAAATGAATCCCACGATGAGCTTCTTTTAGTGGCCCGAACAGATGGAAGTCTGATGGTGCCAGGTCAGGGCTGTATGGGGGATGAGGCAAAACTTCCCATCCAATTTTGACAATCTCGTCAGAGGTGTGACGACTGGTGTGTGGTCTTGCATTGTCATGCAAAAGAAGAACATCTGCCATTGATTTTGTTGGGCGAACTCGCTGAAGACGTGCTTTAAGTTTGTTGAGGGTTGTGACGTATTGAACAGAATTTATTGTGCATCCCTGCTCCAAAAAATCAACCAGAATCACACCCTCTGTATCCCAGAAAACTGTTGCCATAACTTTCCCTGCCGATCGCACAGTTTTGAATTTTTTCTTCCTCGGCGAGCTTGTGTGACGCCACTCCATTGACTGCCTCTTTGATTCGGGTTCAAAAAAATGCACCCATGTTTCGTCCCCGGTCACAATTTTTTTCAGAAACTCATCTCCCTCCAAACGGAAGCGCTGCAAGTGTTGGGAGGCTATTGTTTTCCTTGCCTCTTTATTCTGATCGGTTAACATTCTTGGAACCCACCGTGCACAAACTTTTGAGTACCCCAATTGTTTAATAATCGTGATCACACTGCCTTTACTAAGAGAAATAATGCGACACACTTCATCTGCAGTCACCCGACGGTCACCACGAATGATGTCATCAACTTGCTGAATGTTGTGTGGAGTCACTGCACTCACCGGCCTGCCGCTCCGCTTTTCGTCAGTCAACGGTGTTTGCCCTTCAGCTTCCTTACAACGACGAACCCATCGTCTAACAGTGCTGACATCCACTGTCACAACACCATACACCTTCTTCAGTCTTTCATGAATGCGTATGGGCGTTTCACCTTCTGCATTCAAGAATTCAATCACACAACGCTGTCTCAAACGAACATCGATGTCGGCCATCTTACAAACTTCTGCTGTGCTGCCACCTGTTGACACAGAAAGTTACTACTGCAGTGGATTGCAGAAGAAGGTTTAAGGAATGGCGCCAAATTCAAATTTTTCACTTAACTTAATTTCTTTAAGTAGAAAAAAAATGGGAGGCATTACTTTTTGACCGACCCTCGTAATAACGTAACTGAACAACCATGGGATCATCTCCAGTATTGTGTTCGCGAGTGGATCTTCTGCCTTATATACACGTCAGTCATATTAATGTGACCACCGCCTATACTCGACGTCAACATGCAATAAACACCCACAGAGATAGGTGGCAGCACTAGCACTGGAGGATAATTAAAACATGCTGGGTGGACACAGGAAACAGTGCAGTCATTGTCATAATTCGGGTACAGAGCGATTAATCTGATGTCCAAAAGGGCATGACCATTGGTTTTCAGGCCAAGGGTGGAAGCATTTCTGATACGGATAAGTTTGTAAACTGACTGCATATTTCTGTAGTTAAAGTATGCCACCCATGGAAAAATGCGCTATGCAAAACCGGCTTCGAGGCAGCTGTGGTGCACCACAGGCCATAGATAAGAGGGGTAAACGACGGCTGCGGAGATGTGTATGGGCTAACAGACATGCAACAGTTGAGCTGCTGACTGCTCAGATGAAAGACAGGGCTATCAACAGTGTCTCCTCAACCACTGTTCAGCGAACATTGCTGCATGTCGGTCTGCATGCTCCATCAGACTGATGGCTGTTGGCGTGTTTGGAGTGAAACGTCTGAAAGGAAACACCATGCAACTGGGACGGAGCGTTATGGGTTGGGGAATGTTTTCATGGCACTCTCTGGATGATCTTGTCGTTCTTGAAGACACAATGGATCAAAACAAGTATGTACCTATCCTTGTGGACCATGTCCACCCCTACATGCAGTTTGTTTTTCCTAGGCACGAAGGCACCTACAAGCATTAGAATGCAACGTGTCACACAGGTCACAAAGTACATGCATGTTCCGAAGAGCACCAGGATCAGTTTACCCTACTCCCCTGGCCGCCAATCTCGCTTCATTTAAACGCAGTCGAGAATCTGTGAGAGCATCTCGACTGGGCTGGATCCTCAACCAAGAAACCTAGCGCAGCTGTCCACGGTGTTGGAGTCGACATGGCTCCACATCGCTGTCGGTAACTTCCAGAACCTCGCTGAGTACTATCTTCCTGCGCGTCTCACAGTCGTCTGCGCTGCAAAAAGTGGCTATTCAGGCCTTTGACAATTTGTCACAGCTTGGCCCCAAGGAGCTACTTCCACCTGGTGCACCCTACAAGTGGCGGTTACTCGGGACAGTAGGTACGAATCAACACTGCATGATAGGAGAGCGAAGTGAATGAGCGCAGCAAGCAGTAAATCTCCGTATCCAAGAAGTATGTGCTTACAGTGGTTTGCCAGGCCGTTTATCAGCCTGTGAAAGGATATCTATGTGCGAAATCTTCAATATTATGAACCAGTACCACGCAAGAGTTTGCAGGAACAAAAATTAAGCAATTTGCCTCGATAGTATAGCCTGTTAGAATCGAGGTCGCCTCGTTTCGCCTCTCCACTCCTGTTCTGTCTGTTCAGAGATATTCCGTTTTCGGTGCCGCCAGGTGATAAGAGTTCCGTCATTGTCACATGTCCTAAGATACTGAGGACTTAGTTCTGCACAATTGTACCTTTGCATTTCAAGTGACCCAGTTGGTTTCTTTGGCGTGCGCCTAAAGCTTTCCCTAGGATCGAGTCTCTCAGTTGTAGGTACATTTCGTGCAGTGGATGGACCTTTTCTTGTTCTTAATCTTATTCTGTCCTCAACTGCAACTGTTTCTCTGCGACTACAGAGTACACCAATATCTTCAAAGCCGACGTAGCCTGCAGACTGGAGAGGACGTTGAACGACCTAGCCTACAAGTCTCAATGAGGACTATATCCACTTGTTAGGGATGAGATTATGAATAGCAAATTGGGCATGCACAATCTCTGGTGGAGCAGAAGGTCATTACGTATTTTTGGATGAAGTTCGGTTGCCTACCTCACAGTAATTCTGCCTGTTTTCACTCAACCTTTTCTTTCGATTCTCGACATCCAATTTACAAAAAAATGGCTCTGAGCACTATGGGACTCAACTGCTGAGGTCATTAGTCCCCTAGAACTTAGAACTAGTTAAACCTAACTAACCTAAGGACATCACAAACATCCATGCCCGAGGCAGGATTCGAACCTGCGACCGTAGCAGTCTTGCGGTTCCAGACTGCAGCGCCTTTAACCGCACGGCCACTTCGGCCGGCTCCAATTTACAATTTATGTAACATATATGTAGATGTAGTGATCACCGTGACGAACTTCACTCCCAGATATTCTGAAGAGTCTGTAGTCCTGTACTCGACCCCATCAATTTCAGATCGAGACGAGCATCCTCATATTAATATAAATGGCATACAGCTTTGTTGCAAGTTTAGCCTTAACTGATTTGTACTGTAACTGCTATACGATTAACTCTAACTGACGAAGACTAGATCAACATTCAAAAAGCTGTTGTTGGCATCCGAAAACGCTGGCTGGTCATTAAATGGATGTCACAAAGAACTAGAGCCAATGTGCACATTTGCGTATATAATTTTCCTGTGTCGTACACTGACGACATAGCTAATGCAATTCGATGAAAAATATTACTATTTGGAGAACCTGATTAATTCACATCAGTTTAGCACTATCCGACAACACAAGTACATACTTTGTTAAGGTTAAGACGGATGAACCTGCATTTTTGTCAGACGGAAGACACACGTGTGAACGGCGGAGGTGTGAAACCCAAAGGTCTCTGGAGGCTGCGCAGAGCCGGCGGCAGGAAGCTGTCGCCACTTGCCAGTGGCCAGCCGGAGACCACGTGGTGGGCGCCAAGGCCGCCGCGGCGCGCCGCCAACCAACAGGTTCCGCGTGTTTGCCGTAGTCGGGGCGTGCCCAGCCACGTGCGCTGGTCACGCCACTGCCCCGTTCCTTGTAGCTCACTGCGTGTGTGCCCTCGAGACAGTATGTTCAACAATACGTGACATTTTGTATTTAAAATACACACATAAAAAAAAAGTTTTGCATCACCTTTGTTCCGAGAGTTCCGGGACCTGTACAGAAAATTGGAATAGAGATCAACATAAACATCATTTCCGCCCTTTTTATTGCTCATGAAAACCATACATTGCATCTTGTACCACCATACAGCGAGACCTTCACAGGTGGTGGTCCAGACTGCTGTACACACCTGTACCTCTAATACTCAGTAGCACGTCCTCTTGCATTGATGCATGCCTGTATTCGACGTGCCATACTATCAAGGCACTGTTGGTCCAGATTGTCCCACTCCTCAACGGCGATTCGGCGTAGATCCCTCAGAATGGCTAATGGGTCACGTCGTCCATAAACAGTCCTTTTCAATCTATCCCTGGCATATTCGATAGGGTTCATGTCTGAAGAACATGCTGGCCACTCTAGCCGAACGATGTCGTTATCCTGAAGGAAGCCATTCACAAGATGTGCACGATGGGGACGCGAATTGTCGTCCATGAAGACGAATGCCTCGCCAAAATGCTGCCGATATGGTGGATGAAAAATCAATAATTAGTGGCCTAGGTTCCTGGATATTGAAGAGGACTATCACAAGAGTACAGATCAGGCATCTCTATCTCTATGTAACATAAATGACGTCAGAGATTGATGGGCTCTTCAACATTCTGTATTTACAGTCAAAATACGGCGAAACCTGCTCACACTGCAGCTGCAGACGGCTGGCAATCTCGCAACATCTGGTCAGCACCAATCAATGTTTAGCGCAAGATAAATGGCGCCGAACCCATGCAACATGCATCATTGGTGATGTGGAGAAAAAACCATAGCCTAATGAGCTAGCCTTTACCTCAGTTACTATAATAGGTCAAGTTTGTTCACTGAAAGACAACAACAACAACAAGAAAAGAAGGAAAACGACGCGCGACGAAGGAACTATCCGAATGAGACGGAAATCGGTAGATGTGGTGTACATGTACAGACAAACAAGTGGTTACAATTTCCGAAAAAAATGGGTGATGTGTTCAAGAGAAAGGGCTTCACAAATTGAGCAAGTCAATAACGCGTCGGTCCTCCTTTGGCCTAATGGGGTTGCTGGATGTCCTCCTGAGGGCTACGTGCCAAATTCTGTCCATTTGGCGCGTTAGATCGTCAAAATCCCAAAACGACTGAGGGGCCTTAGCCACAAATCTCGAAACGTTCTCAGGTGGGGAGAGATCAAGCGACTTTGCTGGCCAAAATAGAGTTTGGCAACCATGAAGACAGGACGTAGAAACGCTCGCTGGGTGCGGACGGTCATTATCTCGCTGAAATGTAAGCCCAAGATGACCTGCAATTAAGAACAACAAAACAGGGCGCAGAATATCGTTAACGTACCGCTGCACCGTAAGGGTGCCGCGGATGACAACCAAATTGTCCTTCTGTGAAAAGACATGTCACCCCAGACCATCAGTCGTGGTTGCCTGCCCGTCAGATTGGTATCCCACAACTGTCCAGGGCGTGTCAAACCGGGTCTTCGGCCTGGTATCTCACTGACTGGGGTAGAATTGTCTTCAGTTATGAATTCTACTTCGAGCTGAGCCCTGATGACGAGTGAAGACTTGTCTGGAGATCTTCCAGACAGCAGTGGGAGACCAATCTCACTGTCGCTCACCATACGGTCTTATATCCAGGAATGATGCTCTGACATGACATTTCATTTCATAGCAGGATCACTTTTGTTCTCATCAGCGGCACCTTTACAGCACAGCAATAGTATTCTATGCTCCGTTTCATAGCCCTTCATGGCAAGCCATCCTGGGCTTACATTTCAGTAGGATAATGTCCGCGTGCGCATGGCTTCTCCTCGTACTTGAACTCTCCTCAACTGAGAACGTTTTGGAGAATTGTGAGTAGGGGCCCTTCAGCTGTTTTGGGATTTTGACGATATAACTTGCCAACTGGACACAATCTGGCATGATATCCCTCAGGAGAACACTGAACAACTCTGTCAATCAACGCCAAGCCGAATAGCTGGTTGCATAACAACCATAGATAGATCAATGTTTTATTAACTTGCTCAATTTGTGAAGCTCGTTCTCTTGAATAAATCATCCAATTTTTCTGAAATTGTAATCCGTTATTTGGCTGTAGATGTACGTCACATCTACTGATTGCCGTCCCATTCGGATAATTCCTTCGTGGTACGTCCGTTTCTTTTTTGTCTTTTGAATGTGAATATATAGCCTGACAAAAAAGTAGAGCTCTGAGAAGCGGAGGAAGAAACGAAATGAAACATCACGAATTGAGAGGGTATTTGGTGTTATTTCAGTGATTAAAAATTCGAGTCAAATGTATAAAGAACACGGAAGTATGAACTTCCTTACCAGTATGACATTGGCCTGGATACATGCACTGATTCGATTCGAAAGGGTTTCATAAAGCGGCTGTATCCTCTCCTGAGGGAAGCTGGTCTGCAACTGGTTTAACTGGTCCATGGTACTGGAACTGGGTCGTCCGAGCTGGGCCAACACATGTTCTGTCAGGGATCTTACCGGCCGCAGAAGTTTCTCAACATTGCGCATACGTTTCATAGAGACACGTGACGTATGTGGAGGAGCATCGTTCTGTTGAAAAATCGCATTACGATACTGTCGTATGAGAGGAATCACATGGAGACCCGTGCCGTCAGAGTTCCCTCAGTCATTACTCATTACCATCTATGACCTGGAGTCGTACCTGGTGGCTGCCCACAACATGACGTCAACAATGACATTTCTGTACTTCTCCAAAACACTGCAAGTCTAGGACCTCTCCAGGCCGCCGCTATACGCGCCGACCGCTGACCGCTGTTAATTGCTGAACGAAATGCAGTGCCATTCATCGGCAGTCCACGATTCCCATTCATGGCACCATTCCAACGCAGTCGTTTGTTTTATGTTGTTAACTGCAGCTTACGTCTTGAACAGTCCTGCCGCAGCTAGTCTCCGATAAATGGTGTGGAATGTGATAGCGTGTTGCACAGGGTCCATGACTTACTCCCGGGTAGCAGATCCAGATGTGAAGGGGTTACGATGTGCACGGTGCACAATACGGCGATCTTGTGGTGGTCACTCGCGGTCGGACGGAACCTTGACGACGAATATGCCCGACCTCACGTTCCCAGCCCCAATTTAACATCAGACCACTGTCACATCGAATACTCCACAAATCTGTATTCAACCAGCTGGCCAAATGGATACCCACAATCAGGCTCCTTGAGACTCTGTCAAGTACTGATAATGCTGTCTCACGCGAGTACGCCCGTGTCCCTCACAGCGATCGCTCAACATCTGACTCTGTTCACTCTCTTGTACACCCTACCAGTCTTGGTAACAATACTAGACACGAGCAACACTAATGCTCTCTGGTGGTGGTTCTTCCTGTCGCAGAGAATTGCATTTCTAATCATTTACATTCTTGCCAATGGAGTGTAGGTGTACGAAGTTACATTGACAACCGAACATGTCTTCTGGGTGCTTCACTTTTTGTGCCAAGCAGTGAAGTAGGCGCCCAAACAAACCTGTGTATTGGCTTGCATACTTCCTATCTTCGACACCACATCTACGTTTAACTGTCAGGTTTCTCATTTTGAAAAGAACCTGTGAGATCATCCGATCAGTTCTCGCATTCCGTGTGTGTGTGAAATCTTGTGGGACTGAACTGCTAAGGTCATCAGTCCCTAAGCTTACACACTACTTAACCTAAATTAACCTAAGGACAAACACACACACCCATGCCCGAGGGAGGATTCGAACCTCCGCCGGGACCAGCCGCACAGTCCGTGACTGCAGCGCCTTAGACCGCTCGGCTAATCCTGCGCGGCTCGCATTGAGTGCTTGTGGCACTGTGTACAGTGTGCGGCGTTTAAATCCGGACAAATGAAACTTTTATGAAAAGCAAATTTATTAAAACAAAACACAAATGAAAATGAAAATCCTTTTACTCATAGGTAGTGGTATCTTTCAACAGTAAGATTACTCGATCTGACCCCCTTCAGCCACAATGATCGCTTCCAATCTTGTCCTGAAGCGATCATACGCACTCTTTAAAACAGCGCTGTCCATATTCCGAATGTTGCTTCAATAGCGGTGCGTAGAGATGCGACATTAGGGTGCCTCGTCTTATTGGTAACTCTTTCGACTGCGCTCCAAACTTGGCAGTCGAGGGAGTTCAAAATCGGGCTATTCCGTGGCCAGAACTCCTTTGACCAGAACATGTCAACGTTATCTCAGAGCCAGTTTTGGACTAAATGGCATGTGTGACGTCCTTCTCTGCCATCCGGCGCATTGTTCGCTCGCTGACATTCAATACTGACGCCATTTTCCTCAGCGATTGCCCCGGGTCCTCCGAAATAAGCGTCTAAATCTTTTCAATTATGCCGCAGTTCGTGACACGCGTTTCCTTGAATGAGGTTTCCTCGCCGGGTTAGTGGAAAGTTCCCCAAACTTCTCCGAAGCATTATACTTGGACACAATATGGTAAGCAGTTGATTTCGGGTACCCGAAGAATCGAAGTATTTAAGTGGGAGAGCGCCCAGCGCGAAGAATTTCGATAATCGCGGCTCTTCGGCTGTACTACTCCGCACTTGTCCTTAACATCTCGCCCATTTGGAGGTTCTCACTGTTTACTAGACGCCTGTGGCTTTCAAGAACGCCTATCGCGACCCCGGCGAAACTACTATATGGCGGGAAATTCAGATTGTAATTTGTCGAGATTTAAGCGTCGCATCCTGTTTATTACCAACACCTGCCTGAAGACACAACTAAAAAAGAGCTTTATTGGAGACGCAGCGGGGCAAGGACTTATAAACAGCACCCCATGCAGCTGACGATCAGGGAATTCGCTGGATCGAGTTCTACAACATCTTCACCTAACAATGAAGGTCACTGGTTGCTGCATTTGTAGATCTGTACTAGTTTGTGTTCGGTATTATCGTAGTTCAAATTATTTTATTTGTGATCGATGATGATGATGATAATTATAATAAGAAAAATAATAAGAAGAATCGAATAACTTTACTTTCATTAAGGTTCTGGTACTGGCAGAATTGAAGCTGTGAGGACGGGTCGTCAGTCGTGCTTGGGTAGCTCAGATGGTAGAGCACTTGCCCGCAAAAGGTAAAGGTCCCGAATTCGTATCTCGGTCCGGCATACAGTTTTAATCTGCCAGGAAGTTTCATATCTGCGCACACTCCATTGCAGAGTGACATTCTCATTCTGGAAACATCCCCCAGGCTGTGGCTAGGTCATGTCTCCGCAATATCCTTTCTTCCAGGAGTGCTAGTTCTGCAAGATTAGCAGGAGAGCTTCTGCGAAGTTTGGAAGGTAGGAGACGAGGTAGTGGCAGAATTGAAGCTGTGAGGACGAGTCATGAGTCGTGGTTGGGTAGCTCAGATGGTAGAAAACTTGCCCGCGAAAGGTGAAGGTCCCGAGTTAGAGTCTCGGTCTGGCACACAGTTTTAATCTGCCTGGAGGTTTTACTTTCACTGTTGCGAACTACCCGCTGCCACCTGATCATTTTATCAACCTCTGTGAACAATGTCACTTAAAGTCAGTGTGGAGTGAAATTCAGCTAGTAAAACGTTTTTGCAGACGTTCATGTCGATTCTCCCAGACCATAGCTGCTAGCTCTCCTGCAGGATCTTCCTGTTCTCTCGAAGCTGAATGAATCCCATTCTACTACTCATATAAGAGAAAATTTCTTAGCAGCATTGGTAATAGAGTATTGGCTCCCGTTTTACATTCAGGTGTATTAAGCTGTAGTTCCAGAGCAAGCTCACTGTACAAAACACCAAGTGCTACCCAAAAATTCCCGGAATACACTAAGTACACTTTATCTGGATCCTACTACTTCTGGGCGTTTATAAACCGCTATTGGCACTTTTCCCATGGACTGAAAGCTCCATTGAATGCTTTTTTCGTAAAACAGTTTAGTCCCACTTGCGGTTCTGCTTGAATTCCTCAGTTGTTTGAAATCTTCAGCCTTTTAACTTCATTCTGGTGAATAAAAAAAAGGAGTCATTCGATAGCAGGTCGGGCGGATACGGTGAATGAAGAACTTCTATCATTTTCTTTGTTGACAGAAGATCCTGGATGATCAGTGCATTGTCATGATGGAGGAACCAGTCGCCGTGCACCGGACACGTTCTTCTTACGTTCTCCCTAACCACGTCAGGACATGGCGGTAGAACACTGCAGTGACGGCCTGACGAGGAGGGACGAACTCCTAATGGAGAATTTCTTCCATATTAAGTACTTACATAATCAGGAAATGGAGACAAACAGTCTAAATATTTTCAAAAAGTTTTTTATTTTATTTTCACAAAATCTTGGTGATGATATATGGTTTGTGGGGTGCTCAACTGCTTGGTTATCAACGCCCGTACAAATTCCCAACCTTTACAATGTTCAGTCTCGCCACCTTCCCGAATGACAATGAAATGATGAGGACAACACAAACACCCAGTTCCTGGGGGGAGAAAATCCACGATCCAGACGGGAATCGAAGCAGGGACCCCGTGATCCAGAGGCAGCAACGCTAGGCACTAGACCACGAGCTGCGGACAACAAAATCTTTTAATAGTCAAGATCGCAAATAAAAATACATTAAATGATTACTGGTTTCAGCTGATCATACAACCATCTTCAGATTAATTGTAAAATCAGGCGTAATGTCTTCAGGTAAAATGAGGCTAGGACGCGACGGCTACACATCGTCGTTATGTGGGAATGCTCGGCTACTGGCGGTATTGTGCGGCATTAGCGTGACGTCTCCTATACCCGGTTAATTTTTTGTTCGGTATGTGTAATCCCCATGAGAAAAGCTCAAGGAAAATATCAATATGGTAGGCGGTTAACTGCATTCTATGGTACAAATGTTGTTCCTTAACGAAAATGTCTTCTTCCAAGGTATCGATGCTCTATTATAAATTGAGAGCTCTCGCATTTAATATAAGCTTACTAATTACGACCGTGTTTACTTAATAAATAATTTACTATTACTGATGGCAGGCTGTCTTCAGATATGGGCTCATAAACGTACGGTCGAGCTGAAAGATCTCCACTGGCCCACCCAACAATCTGCTTTGAACATGGTCGAACAGCCACTGTTCCTGTTACAATAAGGACACAGCTACAGGTTTCCTGTCCCACTCGCGTCATTGTTGATGGAGTAAATGGTATGCTGAAGGATGAATGACACGAAGTTTCTATGGGAACAACTGATTAGTTGTACGTATCCTTTCCAAATATTTTTATCTATTCACAGACGTATTTCCATTACTCTGATAGCCAGCGTTGTGTGATTTATGACATACAGTACGAGTATATATCGCACTCCGGCGAGAAAAGTGACACAAAGCAAAAAATGGCAATTTTTAGTTACCGAAAAATTCCTGTCAAGTACCCCAACATCCACGAAAAACGTCATGTGTCTATCTTGGAATTTGTCCACTGCAGGACAGTGAGTCATTTTTGTTGTAGCTTACTTCATGATTCGCCAAGGCAAGAACAGTGTCACTGACAGTTCTGCGTGGGTCATTCAAAAAGAGCGGCACATTCTGAGTTGCGAAACTTCTCATGTATAACTTGAATGTAGTTTTAATAGCATTAATTATTACAATGTCTGTGTTAATACAGTGTCTCTATCATACACTCCTGGAAATTGAAATAAGAACACCGTGAATTCATTGTCCCAGGAAGGGGAAACTTTATTGAGACATTCCTGGGGTCAGATACATCACATGATCACACTGACAGAACCACAGGCACATAGACACAGGCAACATAGTATGCACAATGTCGGCACTAGTACAGTGTATATCCACCTTTCGCAGCAATGCAGGCTGCTATTCTCCCATGGAGACGATCGTAGAGATGCTGGATGTAGTCCTGTGGAACGGCCTGCCATGCCATTTCCACCTGGCGCCTCAGTTGGACCAGCGTTAGCGATGGACGTGCAGACAGCGTGAGACGACGCTTCATCCAGTCCCAAACATGCTCAATGGGGGACAGATCCGGAGATCTTGCTGGCCAGGGTAGTTGACTTACACCTTCTAGAGCACGTTGGGTGGCACGGCATACATGCGGACGTGCATTGTCCTGTTGGAACAGCAAGTTCCCTTGCCGGTCTAGGAATGGTAGAACGATGGGTTCGATGACGGTTTGGATGTACCGTGCACTATTCAGTGTCCCCTCGACGATCACCAGTGGTGTACGGCCAGTGTAGGAGATCGCTCCCCACACCATGATGCCGGGTGTTGGCCCTGTGTGCCTCGGTCATATGCAGTCCTGATTGTGGCGCTCACCTGCACGGCGCCAAACACGCATACGACCATCATTGGCACCAAGGCAGAAGCGACTCTCATCGCTGAACACGACACGTCTCCATTCGTCCCTCCATTGACGCCTGTCGCGACACCACTGGAGGCGGGCTGCACGATGTTGGGGCGTGAGCGGAAGACGGCCTAACGGTGTGCGGGACCGTAGCCCAGCTTCATGGAGACGGTTGCGAATGGTCCTCGCCGATACCCCAGGAGCAACAGTGTCCCTAATTTGCTGGGAAGTGGCGGTGCGGTCCCCTACGGCCCCGCGTAGGATCCTACGGTCTTGGCGTGCATCCGTGTGTCGCTGCGGTCCGGTCCCAGGTCGACGGGCACGTGCACCTTCCGCCGACCACTGGCGACAACATCGATGTACTGTGGAGACCTCACGCCCCACGTGTTGAGCAATTCGGCGGTACGTCCACCCGGCCTCCCGCATGCCCACTATACGCCCTCGCTCAAAGTCCGTCAGCTGCACATACGGTTCACGTCCACGCTGTCGCGGCATGCTACCAGTGTTAAAGACTGCGATGGAGCCCCGTATGCCACGGCAAACTGGCTGACACTGACGGCGGCGGTGCACAAATGCTGCGCAGCTAGCGCCATTCGACGGCCAACACCGCGGTTCCTGGTGTGTCCGCTGTGCCGTGCGTGTGATCATTGCTTGTACAGCCCTCTCGCAGTGCCCGGAGCAAGTATGGTGGGTCTGACACACCGGTGTCAATGTGTTCTTTTTTCCATTTCCAGGAGTGTATATTACATTACAATCTTACATGTATGCATGCCTGAAGGACCATTACAGCTGTTGTAAATATTACGAAATTTCGTGTTTTGCAGCGTACAAGAAAAAAATTGAAAATTTCTGCTACAAAGAAAGGATGGTAGGACAGAGAGTGTTTTACTGTGAGCAGCTCAGCGATATGGTTTCTCTTATCACAATCGACAGCAAACCAACACTGACAACGATAGTTCAGGTATACATGCTGACGTCGCAAGCTGAAGAGATAGAGAAAGTATTTGAAATTATTGTAAGGGTAATACAGTACGTAAAGGAAGATGAAAATCTAATAGTCATGGGGGACTGGAATGCAGTTGTAGGGGAAAAGAGTAGAAGAAAAGGTTACCAGGTAATATGGGCTTGGGACAAGAAATGAGAGAGGAGAAAGACTTAATTGAGTTCTGTAATAAATTTCAGCTGGTAATAGCGAATACTCTGTTCAAGAATCACAAGAAGAGGAGGTATATTTGGAGAAGGCCAGGTGATACGGAAAAATTTCAGTTAGATTGCATCATGGTCAAGCAGAGCTTCCAAAATCAGAAACTGGACTGTAAGGCGTACCTAGGAGCAGATATAGACTCACATCACAATGTAGTAGTGAAGAATAGTAGGCTGA
This sequence comes from Schistocerca piceifrons, assembly GCF_021461385.2. NCBI lineage: Eukaryota > Metazoa > Arthropoda > Insecta > Orthoptera > Acrididae > Schistocerca > Schistocerca piceifrons. The sequence continues at coordinate 495,776,902 of NC_060139.1, read as the reverse complement.
AGCTTAAGAGATTAGTCAGGAAGAAGCAATTCGCAACGAAGTTGGATATGGAAGTATTAAGGAATGATGAGATACGCTTGAAATTTTCTAAGGCTATAGATACACCAATGAGGAATAGCTCTGAAGGCACTATAGTTGAATAGGAATGGACGTCTCTAACAGGGGCAATGGCAGAAATTGGAAAGAAAAACATAGGTGCAACGAAGGTAACTGCGTAGACACCATGGGTAACAGAAGAAATACTTCAACTGATCGATGAAAGAAGGACGTACAAAAATGTTCAGGGAAATTCAGATACAGAAATACAAGTCGCTGAAGAATGAAATAAATAGAGGGTGCAAAGAAGCTAAAATGAAATGGATGCATGAAAAATGGGAAGAAATTGAAAAAGAAAGGGTTGTCGGAAGGACTGACTCGGCATATAGGAAAGTCAAAACAACCTTCGATGAAATTAAAAACAAGAGTCGTAACATAGAGTGCAACAGGAATTCCGCGTCAAATACAGAGGAGAAAGCGGACAGGTGTAAAGAATACATTGAAGACCTCTATGAGGGGGAAGATTTGTCTCATGTGATAGAAGAAGAAACGGGAACGATTTAGAAGAGATAGGAAATCCAATATTGGAATCAGAATTTAAGAGAGCTTTGTAGGACTTACGATCAAATAATGCAGAAGCGATAGATAACATTCTATCGGAATTTCTAAAATCATTGGAGGAAATGGCGACAAGATGACTATTCATGTTGATGTGTAGAATCTATGAGTCTGGCGATATAGCATCTGACTTTCGGAAAAATATTCCGAAGACTGCAAGAGCTGACAAGTACGAGAATTATTGCACAGTCAGCTTAACAGCTCATGCATCCAAGTTACTGACAAGAATAATATACAAGAGAATAGAAAAGAAATTGAGAATGTGTTACATAAAGATCAGTTTGGTTTTAGGAAAGGTTAAGGCACCAGAGAGGCAATTCTGACATTGCAGTTGATAATGGAAGCAAGACTAAAGAAAAATCAAGACACATTCAGAGGATTTGTCGAACTGAAAAATGGTTCAAGCTGTTCGAAATTCTGAGGAAAATAGGGGTAAGCTGTAGGGAGAGATGGGCATATACAATATATACAAGAGCCAGTAGGGAATAATAAGAGTGGACGACCAACAACGGAGTGCTCGTATTAAGAAGGGTGTAAGACAGAGATGTAGTCTTTCGCCCCTTCTGTTCTCACTATACATCGAAGAAGATGGAAATAAAAGAAAGGTTTAGGAATGGAATTAAAATTCAAGATGAAATGATATCTATGACATGATTCGCTGATGACGTTGCTATCCTGAGTGAAAGTGAAGAATTACAGGATCTACTGAATGAAATGAACAGTCTAATAAGTACAGAATAGAGATTGAGAGAAAATCGAAGGGAGACGAAAGTAATGAGAAGTAGCCGAAATGATAACAGCGAGAAACTTAACGTCAGGATGGACGGTCACGAAGTTGACGCAGTTAAGGAATTCTGCTACCTAGGCAGCAAAATAACCAATGATGGACGGAGCAAGGAGGACAGTAAAAGCAGACTAGCACCGGCAAAAAGGGCATTTCTGGCTAAGAGAAGTCTACTAGTATCAAGCCTTAATTTGAGGAAGAAATTTCTGAGAATGCACGTTTGGAGAACAGAATTGTATAGTACTGAAACATGGACTACGGGAAAACCAGAACAGAAGGGAATCGACGCACTTGAGATGTGGTACCACAGACGAATGTTGAAAATTAGGTGGACTTATAAGGTAAGGAATGAGGAGGTTCTGCGCAGAATCGGAAATTGTGGAAAACACTGACAAGGAGAAAGGATAGCATGATAGGACAACTGTTAAGACATCAGGGAATTACTTCAATGATACTCGAGCTGTACAGGACAAAAACTGTAGAGAAAGACATAGATTGGAATACATCCAGCAAATAACGGAGGACGTAGGTTGCAAGTGCCACTCTAAGATTAAGAGACAGGCATAGGAGATGAATTCGTGGCGGGCCGCATCAAACCAGTCAGTATACTGATGACTAAAAAACAAAAATGTTCATGTTGAATTCCTTTTCTCGGCGAAAAGTATTCCTGCATAATATAATACCGTTTATCATTCTGTGTTTCCGTGAACTGGGTCCTTAAATTGTACGTAATTGGTGTTCCTTATTAAACTGTATTATTTTTCACAAGTTACAATTTGGCATTTTGTGTTTTTCTAATACAACAGCTTCAACTTGTTTTTCATTTTTTATTTTAAGTACTAATTTTTTCTGATGGAAGTTCGAATGTCTATTATATTACGGTAAGTATCACTTTTTGATTTTCTAAATTTTTTTTTGTTTATGACCCTTCAAGTAATACTTCTGCCACTTTTCAGGTGGAAGTATTAATTAATAATTACCCGATAACACCTCATATTCGACTAGTACAGAACTACATGTCCATATTACTGTTGTATACCCTACAATGCAATTTACTGCCAAAATTTCTTACTTGAAATTTAAAGGACGTTTATACGATAAGTTTTATAGAACTCTTTAAGTCGATTTTTCTCAGTTACTACCTTTTTGAGTTGTATCACTGTTTTTGTCGGAGTGCGACATGTCAAGCCGAAATCTGTTGTGTTCTTGGCCAGAATGTTTACTTTTATACGTTTACTGTCTTCCAAAAGTCGGAGTTTACTTACAGAACGCTTTCTGACCATCCATGTCTTACGCCTAGTTCCTTGCGAATAATGTCGAGCACATAAAGCTTCGAGAGCTTTTTCCAGACGACTGTTTAGTTATTTACACCTTAACACCTTAAAAACTGGTACTGCGCACGGTTTCGATTCTTTTTTCTTCAGCATTTTAATAACTTATCTCCTTGCGCGTTCTCTTGACGCAACATTTTTCTCTATTACAGGATGTTGTCCTCTGCAGTGGTTGCTCGAGCGCTCTTGACCTGAGCATAACTGCCCTAGCCTCACCAGGACAAAACATCCTGATGCCACGACCTGCTTTCCCGCTCTACAGGACACTCGCTGAGTCTATTGGCGTCGAAACTAGATCCTACAACTTGTTGGTGAGTTTGGTAGTACAGATGTGTGCGTAGTTTTACAAAATCAATTATCAACAGTGGCAGCTTCAATCGTGCTCGTAGGCAGCTGCAGCAGTCATGAAAGAACCCATGAAACTATATTTTTTGATTAAACACTAGACAAAGGACAACTAAATAAACCCACCTGTCCCATATAACATTTCAAATACCCACTGACCCATATCGTTGTTGCTGTTGTTGTTGTCGTCTTCAGTCCTGAGACTGGTTTGATGCAGCTCTCCATGCTACTCTAACCTGTACAAGCTTCTTCATCTCCCAGTACCTACTGTAACCTACATCCCTCTGAATCTGCTTGGTGTATTCATCTCTTGGCCTCCCTCTACGATTTTTACCCTCCAAGCTGCCCTCCAATACTAAATTGGTGATCCTTTGATGCCTCAGAACATGTCCTACCAACCGATCCCTTCTTCTAGTCAAGTTGTGCCACAAACTTCTCTTCTCCCCAATCCTCTTCAACACCTCCTCATTAGTTATGTGATCTACCCATCTAATCTTCAGCATTCTTCTTTAGCATCACATTTCGAAAGCTTTTATTCTCTTCTTGTCTAAACTATTTATCGTCCATGTTTCACTTCCATACATGGCTACACTCCATACAAATACTCTCAGAAACGGCTTCCTGACAAATTTATACTCGATGTTAACAAATTTCTCTTCTTCAGAAACGCTTTCCTTCCCATTGCCAGTCTGCATTTTATATCCTCTCTACTTCGACCACCATCAGTTATTTGCTCCCCAAATAGCAAAACTCCTTTACTACTTTAAGTGTCTCATTTCCTAATCTAATACCCTCAGCATCACCCGTCTTAATTCGACTACATTCCATTATCCTCGTTTTGCTTTCGTTGATGTTCATCTTATATCCTCCTTTCAAGACACTATCCATTCCATTCAACTGCTCTTCCAAGTCCTTTGCTGTCTCTGACAGAATTACAATGTCATCGGCGAACCGCAAAGTTTTTATTTCTTCTCCATGGATTTTAATACCTACTCCGAATTTTTCTTTTGTTTCCTTTACTTGTTGCTCAATATACAGATTGAATAACATCAGGGAGAGGCTACAACCCTGTCTCACTCCCTTCCCAACCACTGCTTCCCTTTCATGCCCCTCAACTCTTATAACTGCAATTTGGTTTCTATACAAATTGTAAATAGCTTTTCGCTCCCTATATTTTACCCCTGCCACCTTCAGAATTTGAAAGAGAGTATTCCAGTCAACATTGTCAAAAGCTTTTTCTAAGTCTACAAATGCTAGAAACGTAGGTTTCCCTTTCCTTAATCTAGCTTCTAAGATAGGTCGTAGGGTCAGTATTGCCTCACGTGTTCCAACATTTCTACGGAATCCAAACGGATCTTCCCCTAGGTCAGCTTCTACTAGTTTTTCCATTCGCCTGTAAAGAATTCGCGTTAGTATTTTGCAGCCGTGACCCATATCGCTATAGATACCGATAAGATTTGCGTTGGTTGCTAAAAAGGTAGGTCTAGTACTATAAATCAAGAGACACTCTTGAACATGGCTCACGTTCAGCAACTGTATTTCAGTTTTTAAGAAGGATCCAAAAAGCTAACCGGTTGCACATATTTTATTGCTTTGGTCTGGTTTCCATATCAATTAGGGGTATCTTCATCAGAATAAGTTACAATTACATAGAGTCACATTGCATGGAGAGATAAAAACATATGAGCTAAAGTGCTCAATTCAAATATATAACAGTTTTCTTGTAAAACCAACATTAAAACCGCGAGTATGGGAAGCCTCTAGGACTGACAACAGACTGAAAGGTTTGTCAACTCAGTCTACGTAACTGAAAAAGATACGCTTGGTTGGTATCGAAACCAGTTCAGTGCAATAAAATTAGTGCATCCGTTTGGCTGCTTTTATCCTTCATTAAAAATTAAATCGAAAGGTTCCCCATTCGCACTGTGTGTGGGACAAAACTGTAGATTTATGCAGCAATTCTACAAAAGTAGCGTACTTCTGTTACAATTGTTTTGTTATTATTTTAACAGTATACTGTATTTTCGACGGGAAATTCAATTATTTTAGAATCAACAACTTTGAGTTCCTGAGAGCTATTTTAGCGAGCCAAGAGACAAGATTTTTAGCTGAAGATAAAATTAACTATCCGAAACTTGTGATGGCTACAGGTATAAATTTTAGTAAGTGGCTATGAAATGGTTTTTTCTTTCTTTACTTCATCAATTTAACATACTGTCGTGACACAACTATTAAAGTGTTATGCGGAAAGGAACTACAGCCAGTAAAAACTACGTTGACAGATAAAGTACGGAACGAAAAAGTACTAGAAAGAACAGGCAAAGATAGAATTCTATGGAAAACTCCTCATCACGAGAAGGAACATATTAGTAGGACACGTACTTTGGCGTTCAGGACTAGTTAACTTGGTACTGGAAGGAACAGCAGAGCAGAGAAGCAGGAGACCACAAAAGATTACATTACGTGAGACAATATAACGAAAATGACACTGTCTTAGCCCTAGTGGTATATGCTTCTATGTCCTTACATTTGTCCTCTAGCCAATTCTGCTTAGCCATTTTGCACTTACTGTCAGTCTCATTTTTTAGACATTTGTATTCCTTTTCTCCTGATTCATTTGCTGCGTTTGTATATTTTCTTCTTTCATCAGTTAAGGGTTTATACAAGGCCTTGTCTTTATACCTATTTCATCCTCTGCTGCCTTCACTATTTCATCTCTCAAATCCACTCATTCTTCTTCTACAGTATTCGTTACCCCTGTTCCAGGCCGGCCGCTGTGACCGAACGGTTCTAGGCGCTTCAGTCCGGAACTGCGCTGCTGCTACGGTCGCAGGTTCGATTCCTGTCTCGGGCATGGATGTGTATGATGTCCTTAGGTTAGTTAGGTTTAAGAAGTTCTATGTCTAGGGGACTGATGATCTCAGATGTTAAGTCGCATAGTGCTTAGAGCCGTTTTTTTGAACCCCTGTTTCAGTCAGCCGTTGGTTAATGCTCCCTCCGAAACTCTCACTAGCTCTCATTTTCTCAATTTACATAGGTCCCAAGTCCTTAATTTCCTACTTTTTTGCAATTTCTTCAGTTTTAATCTAGAGTTCATAACCAACAAATTGTGATCAGAGTCCACATCTGTCCCTGGAAATGTTTTACAGTTTAAAATCTTGTTCCGAAATTCATTTCATAATCAATCTGGAACCTTCCTGTGTCTCTAGGTCTTTTCTGCGTAAACAACCTTCTTTCATGAATCTTAATACAAGTGTTGGTAATTATTAAATTATGCTATGTGCAAAATTCTACCAGGCTGTTTCCTCTTGCATTCATTTCCCTCAGTCCATATTCACCTATTATTTTCCCTTCTCTTCCTTTACCACCCATTGAATTCCAGTCCCCCATCACAAATAATTTTCGTCTCCCTTACTATCTGAATAATTTCTTTTATTTCATCACACATTTCTTCAATCTCTTCATTTGCGGAGTTATTAGACACACAAACTTGTACTACTACGGTGGATGTTGGCTTCGTGTCTGTCTTGAGTACGATAATATGTTCACAGTAGCTTACCCGCATTCTTATTTTCTTATTCTTTATTAGACCTTTTCCTGCATTGCGCCTATTCGATTCTGTATTTATAACCCTGTACTCACCTGACAAGAAGTACAGTTCATCCTGTCACACAACTTCGTTAATTCCCACTACATCTAACTTCAGCCTATCCGTTTCCCTTTTGTTAAATCTTCTAACGTACCTACCCAATTACTAGATCTAACATTCTAGGCTCCGACCCGTAAAATGCCAGTTTTGTTTTTCCAGATGACAACATTCTCCTTAGTAAGTCCCCGCCATGAGATCCGAATGGGAGACTATTTTAGTTCCAGAATATTTTATCCAAGAGGATCCCATCATCATTTAACCACACAGTAAAGCTGCATGCTCCAGAGGAAAAATAACGGCTGTAGTTTTTCTTCCAGCTGTTTGCAAAATCAGCACAGCAAGATCATTTTTTCCGTTGTTACAAGGCCAGATCTGTCAGTCATCCAGATTACTGAAAAAGGCTGCTACTACTGAAAAGGCTTCAGGAAACATGTTTGTCTGCCCTCTCCACAGGCACCCTCCTTTGTCGTTAGACCCACGTATGGAAACCACACCACCTCCTCAAGTTTAGTGGTTCCTGGGGGCTGAAAAGCACGAGGTGTTGTTCTACAGAGCCCATTCAACTGTCAAGCGTAAGGAACGAAAAATGTGAAAATATAATTCTGTCCGTCATTCTGATGAAAACTATAGTGATTGGCTAAGCAGATGACCACTACTTTAAATAGCGTTGCGGTAAGACACTACACTATGTTGAAACTCATCCATTATCAATATTGTGGAACATATGACTTTTTTTGTGAGTATAAGAGTACATTAGTTGTACGGAATTTGTTTCATGCTGTCGGATTTATTTATGTCGATACCCAGTAAGTAACGATTAATTTTGTAACCATAAGCAGAACAATGGAAGATGCCAGGTGGATATCAACAACAATTGCGCCCATATTCCAAGCCAGTACCCAACATTACCAACGAAAATTAATACAGAGCTTCCGATTGTCCCATCTGAAGATGAATCTGAAAAGACCTGAAAACTAGTTTATGCAAGGACATAGTCAAAGGTGGCGGGGGGTGGGAGGGGGTCCGCACCCATCCCTATCACCAAATTAAGTTACACATGTCCTAGCTCCTGTGTAGTGTAATTGAAAGATACTTTGATTTTCAATCATACGACGGAAAAGGGATACGCGCAATCGGTAGTCAACAGGGCCACTGATAGATTTAAACTATCTATATATCGATAGTACTATCGGCTGTCGCCCACCTCCAATTTAGCCAAGACCAACTACTGTACACTGTTGGCCTTACTTGAGTTCAGTTGTTGTTTTGTTAATCAGTTCAGTTATTACCAGAAGTTGAATTTGACGTAAGTGCTCCCATTTTTTCTTTCGTGCTGTGTTCTGTTATACTAGTTTCTAATAATAATAGATTAGTTTGAAAAAGGAAAGAAGAAGAAAACGGATTTTGATTCGTCCACTTGCGTTACGATAAGTTAAAATATGTATGCATTACTACAGTCGCGTAATTACCACTCTACATCTGTTTAATGTTAGCACTGGAGTCATTATTTGAAAACTGGTAGAACTTTGGGGTTGCAGTAAGTAATTCAATATTTCACACAGCGGAGAAGTAAGCAACATTACGAATAACATTATATTATAATCAGTGTGTAGTAATACACTTGGATTTGTCTGTGTAACCCAAATATCGCTTTATCAACAAAACATCGCCCAAACATCGATGGCTGCATTTCATTAAAAGAAGCCCATAATGCTGTCATTAGTAGCTCAAATGCCAAAATATCGGTCGATCTTGTCACCCGGGCGGTACTCAATCATGAAAACCAGTTCCGATACAGAACGATGCGGAGAGCTTTGTGGTGAGAAGAAGGGGTATGTAATGACAGCACATTTTATAACACATTCGTCACTAAATGATTTTTTTCAGTGGGCTGCTTGAATTCGTCTGACCCAATTGCACTCTGCATCCCCACCCGCTCTCGTTCAAAGTCTATTAACGCTCTTGTGGTACTATAATAACTGAGCCCAGGAATACAATGCACAATTGAATCTTAAAGTATGCATGCATTCGTGCACTATCAAATGACCAGATTGTACAATTAAAGGAAAAACATACAGTATAAGAATTGCTTCTTTTGTTGTGACGTATTTTTTTACAACAACCAGTTTTTCTAAACTCTCCAGCGACCAGGGTAGATCTGCGGGTGGAGGCGCTGAAGTAACAGCTCCTGGATTAGTAAGGCTAGATCGTTCGGATCATCCGCCGGCAACCTGTTTCTGTGGCTTCCCATTTTCTATTAGGCAAATGTAGGTGCTGATCTTTTACTATAGGCCATAGACAATTCCTTCCTAATTTCTTTCTTTCCTGACAGATTCCAGTTCTCTTAAAAATGCAGAATCGATTCTTAACTGAAAGGAGCGACATCGAAGGCGAAACAGAACATATATTCGGAGACTCTGAGCACTAAAATTCACATGATAAATCGGTATGCACGCGACAGCATTCGCTACCTAATATGTTCAAAACTCCGCTCATAAAATCGGACTCTTCTGTGGCTCCTACCTCGGATTTTATTGGTAGGGTCAAGTGTTTTGATAGCCTTTGGACTAGGGACCTTTTTCATACCCAACGGAAGGGTCGTCTTAGTGGCACTATCCTCATTATGTCAAAATACGAATATTAAACACTTACTCCTGGTTAGGCAAATGAAGCACATCGGTTCGTTCAAAATATTCAAAATGGCTCTAAGCACTATAGGACTTAACATCTGAGGTCTCTCCCATGCGTCGACAATCTAGTGTAACTTTTCCTCTCAAATAGCAGAATTTTTTTACTCACTCTGCTATGTGGAACTATATTTAATTTTTCAGGTCGCTATTCAATTTTCTACTAATGTTTGACCAAATGACCTTCACACTTAGCATTTTTTCCATGAGTTACTTTTGACCAGAATTGATTGCACTAGTACCTGTTTCTCTTACCTTTCTTAATTCCTCTTCTCAGTTGTGTATATCGAGCTTCATTGTTCACTCTGTTTTCTGTGAGAGTCAAACAACAGTGGCAGAAAGTAGAAACCTTCTTTTCAATAATTCCTGTTTCCTGATCTGTCGTTTTTATTACTTGTCCCCCGTCAGATTTCATTAGGCGATACTTTAAGTGCTTATCAGAATGGTTCAAATGGCTCTGAGCACTATGACACTTGATATCTGAGGTCATCAGTCCCCTAGAACATAGAACTATTTAAACCTAACTAACCTAAGGACATCACACACATCCATGCCCGAGGCAGGATTCGAACCTGCGATCGTACCGGTCGCGCGGTTCCAAACTGAAGCGCCTAGAACCGCTCGGCCACACCGGCCGGCAAGTGCTTTTCGTTGTGGCTTAAGGGGTTCTCTGGAAGTGACAAACATTATTTTATCAGTTGATCGAACAGTCCATGGGTGTACTGCCAATTCCGCTGGACACCATGAACCGACATTACACCCAAAGAATGTTCGATCAACTGATACGCTGAGAGAAACTGAAGAATAAATTTTTTACTTTCTGATCTTACATTCCTGTGAATGTTGTTATTTCTATTGGATTGGTGCGTCAATTCATAGCGTTGTTCCATAACTTTAATAAACACAACAGATGCACATAATAATGTAGTGTGGCTACGGCCTCCCGTCGGGTAGACCGTTCGCCGGGTGCAAGTCTTTCGATTTGACGCCACTTCGGCGACTTGCGCGTCGATGGGGATGAAATGATGATGGGACAGCACAGCCGGCCGGTGTGGCCGTGCGGTTCTAAGCGCGTCAGTTTGGAACCGCGTGACCGCTACGGTCGCAGGTTCGAATCCTGCCTCGGGCATAGATGTGTATGATGTCCTTAGGTTAGTTAGGTTTAAGTAGTTCTAAGTTCTAGGGAACTGATGACCTCAGTAGTTAAGTCCCATAGTGCTCAGAGCCATTTGAACCATTTTTTTTAGGACAGCACAACACCCAGTCCCTGAGCGGAGAAAATCTCCGACCCAGCCGGGAATCGAACCCAGGCCTTAGGATTGACATCCTGTCGCACTGACCACTCAGCTACCGGGGGCGGACAACGGATACACATAACAGAGACTGAAGTTATCACTAATATATTCTCCTTCATTATTTACAACAGTCTGGCAACGCTGGATAACTTTTCGATTTCGAGGTGTAGAAATCACGTGGTTTTGAGGCGAAGAACTCGTCGAGCCATGTTCGGAGCGCATTTTCATCCGGGAAGGTAGTTCCTTGAAGAGTGGTCGATAGAGCGTAGAAAAGGTGAGAATCTGAGGGCGCTAGATCAGGTGAATGAGATGGATACGGAATGACTTTCCAACCCCTGTATAGTGTTTTATGTCAGTCTAACAGAATGTGGGCGGGATTCGTTATCGTTGAGTGGCATCGCTTCAGGTAGTCTTCCTGGTCGTTGTTCTTAGATTGCGCCTGCAAGACGCCTCACTTGTTGACAATAGATGTCAGCTGTGATGGTTACAACTCGGGGAGGCAGTTCGTAGTACGCCTCACAGTCTCTGTTCCACTAAATGCCTAACATTATCTTCTGTGGATGCTCACAAGTCTTTGTACGGGGAATTGCTACCTTGTTTCGACTCAACTATTTCTTTCTTTTCCTTATGTTAGCATAAAGATACCATTTCTCGTCTCCAGTAACAATACAGAATAGGAATAGTCGGTGTTGTTGACGACCCAGTTGATGATGAGAAAGCAGAGACGCACATATAGCCCACCTGCTGATTTTTGTGGTTTTGGTTTAGTATCCGATTTTTGAACCTTTCCCATGGCATGCAAATGTCGCACGATGGTGGACTGTTAAAGGTTCTTCACATTTCTCAGTTATCGAGTACACTGACATGGATCGTTGTGGAATAATGCGTTTAAACTATCTTCATAAAACCCTGAAGGTTCTCCTGAGCACCTAGAGTCACTAATGTCAAAACGATCCTCTTTTACAAAAATCATTTTCTTGCCGTTCTGTGGCCAGTGGCTTTATCCCCACACATGGCGCGAATGTTCCTCGTTGCCTCCGCTGCTGTCTCCCCTCTATTGAACGCAAACAGAAAAATATATCGGAAATGTCCGATTTCTCCACTTGGCACCCCGTTGTCTAGTGTCCACAGCTCTACTCACTATCTCCAAATGACAAAATGACAATGTGTAAACTCAAATACCAACAGTGAACCACAAATAGAAAATGATAGTTGATAATTGACCCCACAACCACCAGAATACCAACATGCAAAACAAAAACGCTATGAACTTCTGCATGCACCAGAAATATTTTGTTACTTTTTGTGGATAGCACTGAGACTAATTGAAACTAATGGTTACTCTCATTTTTATGCAGCCAGAGAACGACTGGGAAGCCGATTTGAACCATCTGGAGAGCCAAATTGATGAAAATACGGCGGCAATAGTTGTATGCAATCCTTCGAATCCGTGTGGTTCGGTCTTCAAGAAACAACATCTAAAGGATATGTTATCCATTGCAGCAAGGCACAAATTACCGATAATAGCTGATGAGATATATGAACACATGGTAAGTAATTAATGTTTTGTATCAGTTTTGCATATATATATACAGGGTGATTCACGAAGATATGCAAAAATTTTAATATGTTATTCTACAAGTAAAACTAAAGAAAAAAGTTCATATAAACATAGGTCTGCAAATGTTTAGTTACGGGGTTACGGCTAATAAAATATTTTGCCTGAAATTTAGCAACTTCGCTAATATGAAGCACCTGCAAAACTGTATGAGGTTAAAGTAAAGCACGATTTACATTTATTTTGTTGTTATGGTCTGGTGAATCTAATAAAACCTGCCCCAGACGTGTATCTGCAGTAGTTTTCCAGAACATCCACAGAAGCAAAGATTATTATACAAGTAAATTTGTTTACTTTCCATTAGGAATGTAGAAATGTTTATGTAATTGTTGGCAACCGTTAGTGAGTTGGTTCAGTAATTACTTAACCTTGAAACGAGTTAATTTTCTGTATTGTTCAGTGAAAGAACATAATAACAACAGTGCATTTACGTGAAACCATATAGTAACTGTAGTAGTTTGTAGATTATTTATGAAATAGGGATGCTCTTCAAATTTTAGACAGAGGAATGCACCGATATGGTGTTTATTTATGGAAAATATGATGGTAATGCTACGGCTGCAGTTAACGAATATCGCGTACGTTATCTAACTCGGAGGATTCCGAATGCACGAGCCATTAGTGGAAAATTTCGAAGGTTACGCGAGACAGATTCTCTACCTAGCGTTCATAATGAGTGCTCGATACGTGAAGACGATGATGAGGATATTGTGGATGCTGGATGTTCTGGAAAACAACTGCAAATAAACGTCTGGGACCTCGTACAGTTTAGCGAGTGCTTCAAATTAGCGAAGCTGCTAAATTTCAGGCAAAATCTTTTACTAGCCGTAACTCTGTAACTAAACATTTGAGGACCTTTGTTTATACGAACTTTTTTCTTTAGTTTTACTTGTAGAATAACATATTAAAATATTTGCATATGTTCATGAATCACCCTGTATAATGCCGAAAAATGTTAATGGTGAATGTTAATACATGGTATCTAGCGGTACTATAGACCAGATTCAGGAGTAACAATTAGACTTAAACATGGATAGATTAGCGAACTCGTAATGTGGAGTTGCGTATTTATGAGGATCCATCGTTATCTGTGTTACAACAGTAACGAAAATCGAAATTAAACTTTTTCTTGCGAATTTATGAAATGGAGCAGGTTATTTACATACACACACGGTTAGCAGGCGTTCAGCCAGCGTCAGCAGTTTAAATGAAACTTGTGATTTACGATGTTTTCTTGGCATGATTGATTAATGGCGGTCTTCCGGGTGTTCATTCGAGTTATAGTTTCCATTTCATGCACAATATTTCGATAAGTGACCCAATCGTCTTCTTGAGGTGCTGCTGGCTGTAGTATCGCGTACACAAGGTATAAATGGCCAGAGCACTGGTGGAGCTGTCGTTTGTGCTTCATGTGAAAAGGTTTCCGACATGATTATGGCTTTATTAAAAATTGTTATACAACATAGCCAAGGAACGCTTTAATCGTACAAGTAATTAAAACAAAAAAAACACGAAAACATTATGACATTGCGCAGCCACGCGCCCATTTTTTCCTCTGTCTAGCAAGGGACTACCGACCATCCAATGAGTGGCTCCGGAGTCCCGCTCACACATATCCAGAAGCACAGCCCCGTACCCGGCTTACCAACCCTGTGGGTTCCACCCTGATACGTTTCAAGTATGCTGCGTGCTTGGATATAAAGGTGTTTTGCATTTCAGAGCAAATGCACTATGTCGTTAAGAGTAACACCATAAAATTGTGTGTACAAGGGAAGATTACACAGCGGGTTTCTGATTCCAAAATCACAGTTGAAAGTCGGTTGTTTGTGGGAAAGATCGTGTTGTGCCTTGCGCATTAAAGAGAGAAGTTTACCAGTATGTGTCGGAATTCGACAGGGCAGGATCGTTGTCAGTAGAGAGTTCAGTTTATCGTTCCGTGATATCGCTGCTCATGTTGGCGGGGATCCTGTAACTGTCATACGAATGTGGAATCGATGGGGCCATACGCCATATCGTGCAGGGCCTTAACAGCCCAACGCGACTAGCGCCCAAGAGGATGGACATAGCGTTCGCTCGACCGTTCAGGATTGCACAGCCGCTACGCGTACCTTGAGTCAGAAAATGGGCTTGTTTGCAGAAAGGGAAGTATCCACACGGACAGTACGACGACATGTGCAGCACCACGAAATGTCAAGCATGGCGACGATTGTTGTGACTTTCCTTGACGTGACAGTGGTGCACCTAACAACAATTGACACTGGAGTGACACCTTTTCGTATTTTAAGACTAGACCCAGTTAAATGTAGAGCGTGGACTCTCCGAGGAGAATGGACACTACCAGATGCAAAAATGTAGACTTTCACGGCCGGAAATATCATGTCCATTGTAATTATCCGGGCTGTTATGCCGTGGTCGGTTGATGAATTTTGTCTCAATTCCCAACGTTTCGTCTCCGACTGCGGGAGACATCTTCAAGGGGGTCCGTAGGTCGATGGAAGGTCCAACACATCCACTGGCTCGCTACTGACTGCCGCTAAATTCTGTGTTTTGAAAACGTCAGTGCAATTGGCCGCTGTCCGTCGTCGTCGATCGCCGTTGCCATCACCCAGTAGTGGACGGGTGGTACACCTCTTCTTTAACACCGGCATCCATATACCGTTTAATTTCACGCCCTCCTCCTTTCGGTTGAAATTATTTGGGTGTTTAGCGATTTCGATTGCCTCCCTGTAGAGCCTTTCGTAGTATCCGCTTCTGGCCGCTAGTAGTTGCGTCTCCTCGAAACGAATATTGTGGTTCCCTGGCTGGAAAGCATGCTCCGCAACAGCTGATCGTTGCGTTTCTCCTCTTCTACAATTTCCCTTGTGCTCTTCCAAAGTTTAGGAACAGTTCTTTTAGTTGTACCCACATAAGCATCACCACAGCTGCATGGGATCCTATACACTCCACCTTTTTCCAAAGGTTTGCGAGCGTCCTTGGCAGGCTTAAGGTATTCCTGTATCTTCCTGGTGGGCTTGTAAATTACGGTAATATTCCGCTTCGTCAAGATCCTCCCTATTCTTTCCGTCACATTTTTAACAAACGGCAGGAAAACCTTAGATTTTGCAGTAGCCTGTACGTCAGTATGATTTCTGCGTGGCTGCCTCAACGCACGTTTTATTTCGGCGGACGAATATCCGTTCTTCATTAGTGCATTGTGGAGATGTTCCATCTGAGCGTCGGGCAACTCTGGTTCAAAAATATTTCTAGCTCTATATCAGTAAACTCTTCCGGGCTAAGTTGCCGTGGTCGATCTGTAGAACTTCTTCTCCCTGACGTTTCGTTCTCAACTACGGAGAACATCTTCCGAGGTGAGTCGACGAGTTTACTGATAAAGACGCCGGCCGTGAAAGCCTACATGGAATGATTTCTAGCTCTGTCCGCTAACGTCTTGATAACACGCCGTTTTGTGCCCACGGAAGAAATTATAGCCAGTGTAGAAGCAGGAATTCGCAGTGTGGATTCTGTAACAGCTGAAGAAATCCGTATAGAAACAGTGAGAATATTAGCCAATGCAAAACCGCCGAAAAGTACAGGGTGATTCAAAAAGAATACCACAACTTTAAAAATGTGTATTTAATGAAAGAAACATAATATAACCTTCTGTTATACAGCATTACAAAGAGTATTTGAAAAGGTTTTTTTTCACTCAAAAACAAGTTCAGAGATGTTCAATATGGCCCCCTCCAGACACTCGAGCAATATCAACCCGATACTCCAACTCGTTCCACACTCTCTGTAGCATATCAGGCGTAACAGTTTGGATAGCTGCTGTTATTTCTCGTTTCAAATCATCAATGGTGGCTGGGAGAGGTGGCCGAAACACCATATCCTTAACATACCCCCATAAGAAAAAATCGCAGGGGGTAAGATCAGGGCTCCTTGGAGGCCAGTGATGAAGTGCTCTATCACGGGCTGCCTGGCGGCCGATCCATCGCCTCGGGTAGTTGACGTTCAGGTAGTTACGGACAGAGAAGTGCCAATGTGGTTGCGCTCCATCCTGCTGAAATATGAATTGTTGTGCTTCTTGTTCGAGCTGAGGGAACAGCCAATTCTCTAACATCTCCAGATACTGTAGTCCAGTTACAGTAGCACCTTCGAAGAAAAAGGGACCAAAAACTTGATTGACTGAAATGGCACAGAAAAAGTTCACCTTAGGCGAGTCACGTTCATACTGAGTTGTTTCCCACGGATTCTCAGTGCCCCATATACAGACATTGTGACGGTTGACTTTCCCGTTAGTGTGGAAAGTTGCTTCATCACTAAACACAATCTTTGAAACAAAAGATTCATCTGTTTCTATTTGAGCAAGGATAAAATCACAGAAATCGATTCTTTTAATCTTATCAGCTGCAGACAGTGCTTGAACCAATTTCAGACGATAAGGTTTCATAACTAACCTTTTTCGTAGGACTCTCCATACAGTTCATTGTGGAATTTGCAGCTCTCTGCTAGCTCAGAGAGCCGATTTTCCTGGGCTGTGAACAAATGCTTGCTGGATGCGTGCTACATTTTCATCACTCGTTCTCGGCCGTCCAGAACTTTTCCCTTTGCACAAACACCCATTCTCTGTAAACTGTTTATACCAACGTTTAATACACCACCTATCAGGAGGTTTAATACCATACTTCGTTCGAAATGTACGCTGAACAACTGTCGTCGATTCACTTCTGCCGTACTCAATAACACAAAAAGCTTTCTGTTGAGCGGTCGCCATCTTAGCATCAACTGACGCTGACGCCTAGTCAACAGCGCCTCAAGCGAACAAATGTACAACTAAATGAAACTTTATAGCTCCCTTAATTCGCCGACAGATAGTGCTTAGCTCTGCCTTTTGTCGTTGCAGAGTTTTAAATTCCTAAAGTTGTGGTATTCTTTTTGAATCACCCTGTAATATAACTGTGGGTGAGAGAAGAGCTTTAAAACTCCTGAATGACGACGATAGTATTTTGGTTCTCCCAGCTGACAAAGGAAACGCAACGGTGGTTATGGATGTGGCCGACTATCAGAGTAAAATTACTAATCTATTGGATCCGCAAGCATATAGGAAGCTGAATAATGACCCCACTAACAAAATTCTCAGAACTGTGTCGCGGTTAATAAAAAAGTCCTCCATTGAAGAGAGTGTACAGAAAGGTCTCTGCAATTCGGTTGCACTACCACCGAGGCTTTATGGATTGCCCAAAATTCATAAAGAAAATGTGCCGTTAAGACCGATACTAAGTGCCATTGGTTCGCCCACCTATTCGTTAGCCAAGTTTTTGACTACGCTGTTGAAACCACATGTGGGCCGTTCGGACTCTTATATAAAGAATTCGACACAATTCATCAGCAGATTGAATGGCATAGTGGTCCAGCCGGAGGACATATTGGTCAGCTTTGATGTGGTATCGCTGTTTACCATGGTTCCACTTAATGATGTATTGGAACAGCTTGATCGAATTTTTCCTTCCGATATTTTAGAACTGCTTAAGTGTTGTTTGACGACCACATACTTCAAGTGGAATGAACAGTTTTTGAGCAAACGGATGGCGTGGCTATGGGAAGCCCCCTAAGTCCCGCAATTGCAAACTTCTTTATGGAGAAATTCGAAGAACAGGCCTTAGGTACTGCAAGCAAAAAACCAAATGTATGGTTCCGATACGTGGATGACACGTTTGTGCTGTGGAGACATTGTAGGGAGGAACTAAGCCGGTTCCACGAACATCTAAACAGTATAAACTCGAGAATTCAGTTTACAATGGAGGAGGAGGTAGACGGCAAATTACATTTCTTCGATGTGCTTGTTTTTAGAAACGAAAATGGTAGTCTGGGCCACTCAGTATACCGCAAACCCATGCACACGGACCGTTATTTGCACCGGAATTTACAACCCCCACCCACAGCAGAAGCGGGGTGTTATCAAGACGTTAGCGGACAGAGCTAGAAATATTTGTGAACCTGAGTTGCTCGGCGCTGAGATGGAACATCTCCACAATGCACTAATGAAGAACGGATATTCGTCCGCCGAAATAAAACGTGCGTTGAGGCAGCCACGCAGAAATCATACTGACGTACAGGCTACTGCAAAATCTAAGGTTTTCCTGCCGTTTGTTAAAAATGTGACGGAAAGAATAGGGAGGATCTTGACGAAGCGGAATATTACCGTAATTTACAAGCCCACCAGGAAGATACAGGAATACCTTAAGCCTGCCAAGGACGCTCGCAAACCTTTGGAAAAAGGTGGAGTGTATAGGATCCCATGCAGCTGTGGTGATGCTTATGTGGGTACAACTAAAAGAACTGTTCCTAAACTTTGGAAGAGCACAAGGGAAATTGTAGAAGAGGAGAAACGCAACGATCAGCTGTTGCGGAGCATGCTTTCCAGCCAGGGAACCACAATATTCGTTTCGAGGAGACGCAACTACTAGCGGCCAGAAGCGGATACTACGAAAGGCTCTACAGGGAGGCAATCGAAATCGCTAAACACCCAAATAATTTCAACCGAAAGGAGGAGGGCGTGAAATTAAACGGTATATGGATGCCGGTGTTAAAGAAGATGTGTACCACCCGTCCACTACTGGGTGATGGCAACGGCGATCGACGGCGACGGACAGTGGCCAATTGCACTGACGTTTTCAAAACACGTGACGTCACACCGAGGCGCGGGAGCGCGCGGACACGGAATTTAGCGGCAATCAGTAGCGAGGCAGTGGGTGTGTTGGACCTTCCATCGACCTACGGACCCCCCTTGAAGATGTCTCCCGCAGTCGGAGACGAAACGTTGGGAATTGAGACAAAATTCATCAACCGACCACGGCATAACAGCCCGGATAATTACAATGGACATGACTACCAGATGCATTCGTCATCGTCATGCAGGCCCAGTACATAGCGCGTCGGTACAAGGATACAGTTGGCTATGCAACACAGTTACCTCTGGTTGACATGCCAGTAATTCTAACAATAGGCATTAAATTTCTGACACGGACAGTTGCTTCACCCAGTCTCCAAGATATCTGTGCCGTCTTTGAATAAGATAACGTTGGACTACATGTTGCCCATTATTTCCTCGTCTACCTTGATACAGAGGGTGTTCGTCTGTTACCATGGCCATCATGATCTCCAGATCTCTCTCACCTACTGATAAAATTTGCTCATTAGTTACTGAGACAATGGTACACCATCACTTGCCAGCCACTATGACTGCTGAACTCGGGTACAGAGCCGAACCAGCGCGTGCTGCGACGTACCAGTATCTGTCATCCAAGCTCAGTTTGACTCAATACTCAGCAGCTGTATTAGAGCTATTGTTACTGCCAGAAGTGGCAGCCTTGCATACTAAATTGCGCACCTTATATATAAGCAAAATTTGATTATTTGCTATCCCTCCTGGTGTTTGCAATTAATGGTCAGCAGCGTATGTAGAGAAGTCGCAATGCCAGAAATTGCCACAAAATGCGGGAAGGCCAACAGAGGACTGATGCTTGCTTCAGGGACAGAAAGCTGACTTTGTATAAGCAAATGTAGCTTATTGCAAATAAATGAGAATCCAGGGTAGAACCCACGGGGGTGGATGGGTGGCTGGGCGGAACCGGTTGTGGGGATCATGATACCCAATCTTTTTTCCATATATTTTTACGTACGAGGTGTGTTTAAAAAAACTACGGGAATTTTTATTTTTTGGAAACAGTTTTATTTGTTCGTTTACATCAGTGTTACCTCACTTGTTAATATTTTTTTTTCGGTGTTGGCGATTCGGAATGCTTCCACTGGTACGGCTGGGTCTTAGTTTCGACGTCGTATCCGCAAACGTTTCAGTAATGCTGCACATTTGCTGACTTCATCTGGCGACTCCTGAGCAACTTTCATTCTACGCTGTTTTGGATCGATATTTAACAATTTTGGAACAAATTTTGCTATCAGACGTCCAACACCCAAAACATTCGAAATAGTGTCGTAGTGAGAGCGAACTGATATGCCAGCTTCATCAGCGACTTCTCTAATTGTGATTTAGCGATCGTTAATAATCATTTCTTTCACTGTTTTCACGATTTCGTCAGATGATTATGTGCAGGGGCACGAAGGAGCTCTTCATCTTTAGAATCTTCTTCGAAACACTTACAACAACTTACTTTTACTCATAGCAGACTCACCAAAAATCAATATTTTAGATTTCTAAAACTTTGCTGCGCTCTAACTGCAAAATTTAATACAAAGGCTCTTGCCTGTTTTCATACAAAAGGCACTCATGAGTCAAAACCGGTGATTGAGTGTGGTCTAGTGGCATTGCGGGCAGGAGACGTAAGCAGTTCAGAAGCGGGCTGCTAGATTTGTTACCTGTAGGTTCGAACAACACCGACTGTTACGGAGATGCTTCGGGAACTCAAATGGGAATCTCTGGAGGGAAGGCGGCGTTCTTTTCGAGAAACACTATTGAGTAAATTTAGAGGACCGGCATTTAGAGCTGACTGCCGAAAGATTCTACTGCTGCTGACATACACTGTGCGTAAGCACCACGGAGATAATGTTCGAGAAATTACCGCTCATACGGAGGCATATAGATAGTCGTTTTTCCCTCGCTCTGTTTGTGAGTGGAACAGGAAAGGAAATTATTAGCAGTGGTACAGGGTACCCTCCGCCACGCACCGTACGGTGGCTGGAGGAGTATCTATGTAGATGTAGGTGTAGAAGGAAAGTGCTGATATACAGGGTGGTCAGAAACAGTCTGAAAAGCTTGTAAGGGTGTTGCAGACTAGGTTGTGCTGGGAAATAATTGTTAAGAAAAACTTCGATCCTTTCCGCCGTTTCCGAGTTAATTAGCATTGAAGTCAGCAGATCAGGCTGTTGCGCGTGCAAATTCAAGCTGCCCGCGAGAAACGGAGTCGCCAAACGTGCTCTTCGCGTGGTTTCCTAAAACCGAACGAGAAAGCGATACAAAAATTTGACATGGGACGGTAGTAAAGGCAGAACCCGAGCGAAAGCCTGAGCAGTCTCGTGCACTATCATCTACGCTATGAGGAAAGCTGACACTCATTGTATCTAGCGGGACACTTGAATTTGCGCGCGCAACGGCCTGATTGGCTAA
This sequence comes from Schistocerca piceifrons, assembly GCF_021461385.2. Classification (NCBI taxonomy): domain Eukaryota; kingdom Metazoa; phylum Arthropoda; class Insecta; order Orthoptera; family Acrididae; genus Schistocerca; species Schistocerca piceifrons. The sequence continues at coordinate 495,755,436 of NC_060139.1, read as the reverse complement.
CTGCAGCACTAATTAACTCCGAAACGGCGCAACGTATCGAATTTTTTTTCTTAACAATTATTTTTCTGCATAATTACCCTGCTACACAATTACAAACTGTTTCTGACTACCCCCTACAACCGCAGTAGAACGAACGGGTAATCATTCCAGCGGCAAATGGGGAAATTCACAGACATATGCAAATTCTGGCAAATAGTAGATTATTATGGTCCGGGACCTGGGACAAGCATATTGAAAACGGCAGAGCCGGTCAGTTGTTCAAGTTCTATTGTCACAAGCATCTATTGGTAGTGGTCAAAGTACGATGAAATCAATAGTTAGTCAACACTATGTAAAGCACGATTGGTGATGGTATGTGGCAGGTATGATGACAGGTTACAATGCTGGTACAGGGACAAGTGTTTCACAGCACATCATTCAGCGTACACTGTTAAAGATGAGGCTCTGCGGCAGACGTCTCCTACAAGTCCCCATGTTTACCCAATGGCAGAGGGTCTATTACTACCGTAGTGGGCACAGAATCATCAATATTGGACAGTGGATAAGTGGAAACGTGCCACTTGGTCAGTTGAATCATGTTCATACTTGTACCTGGTTGATGGTCGTGTCTGGATATACCATTACCAAAGTGAAGGGCTGCTCGAAACATGCACCATGCCACGGACGATGGATGGGAGGAAGGGGGTCAGTTTTATCTTATGAAGGGCTTTCAGCTAGCACCTAGGCTTCCATGGGACCTGGGTTGGCATGTTAACAGTGACGGGAGGACTGGAAGTTATGTATGAGGTGGTGGGGGAGTCACTGACAATATATGATCCCTCCTCCCCAGAACTGAAACCTTGATTGTTTAAATTTTGTTCAGTTACACAATTGACAAGCAGTCATTGAAAACAGTCACAACAATTAAATGTCTAGGAGCCTGAGTTCAGAATGATTTCAAGTGGAACTACCAGTAACACATAATAGTACTTGCAAGAAAGACAAATTGAGATTTATGGACGAAGGAAAAATAATACTCTTATCAAGTAGGGTAATTACAAAACTATTGTTTGCTTTATTCTTGAGCATTATTCACCAGGCTGGGACCATTGCCAGGTAGGGTAAAAATCTTAGGGTCCATTTATCAAGAATCAAATGAATCAGAGTCAACTTTAGTGTCCGAGCTTTATTAATAGGACATTTGTTTCTTTTAATTCAGTGAACCATAACACTAAGCAATTCACACTGCACCACATTTCACTAATTTTATCAGACAACAACTACTACCCACCACCACCACCACTATTATTTTTCCTGTTTATTCTAACTGATGTCGTTATTTGATGCTTTTTATCTTCATAGGTGTTCTCTGTCTGATAGCTGCATGATGATAACTGGATCTCTTCCTGCTGCGTTTTGTTTAGTCATCCGATTCACCACTGTAGTGTGAAATGTTGTTATGGAATTCATCTTTCCAGCTTGAATTTTCTTATTCTTGGCATTTAATATCTAGATTGCAAGGAAACTTTCTGAATATATTACCTGAATGATACACCTATGCAGTTAAGACATAACATGTGTCAGAAATGGCCTTATTTCTGTACTCTGATATCTTTTTTATCATTGTTGCTAATTTATACATAAGTAAAAGGCCTATAAACAAATAATAAACAGTATATTAACTGTGGTGGGGAGGGATGGAAGGTACATTTGTGAAGGATTTTTCAACTGAATGAGTTTTAGCAATAAATAAATAGTTTTATTTTATCATAAAATAATCTATGTTTTGTAGAGCTCTTAATTCATCTCTGATTCTTTAAATGAACTTTACAACATGCAGGTATTTCCTGGACATGAGTTCCATCATCTGGCCTCTCTTTCAGAAGAAGTGCCCATACTTTCATGCAGTGGGCTCACAAAGAGGTAAGCAACTTGAAATTAAATATTTGACTAATTTTCTCCTTCATTAATGCAGAACGAAATGTAGAAAATAATTTTGTTATTCTTGTCTTTATAAATTATCAGATTGATTTAATTAAACAGATTAACATATATAAATTTCTAAATGTATTACCTCAATTCTTGATACACTACCTTTTCTTAAATCTTTTCCTACACTCACATTGCATGTCTTATGACATAATCACAGTCTTTAAGATAAATGTTCATGTCAAACATGGTTGGGCCTAAGAATAAGAAATACCAAGCAACTATCTGAAATTGATCATTGTAATATTAACAGCCAAAACAGCTGCAGCATATTTCTAATCAGAATCACTGAACTGTGCAGTAGGGCAATAAAAATTATGAGTTAATCAGATATACTTACAAAAGTGAAACTGTCTGCTAGAATACATTGTCAACTAATGGAAGACACTGCTGTGTCCCACAAGGTCATACTGCATTAAATAACATAGTGTAATGTGAGTCATAAACATGAACACACACAAGATGTCGTGTCCAAACAATGAATGGTATGGCACCATCTGTGTGGGCTTGCTACAGCCTGCACATGTTGCCATAATCAGTTCTGGTGTGCAGTCCACAATCTCTGTGTGTGGCAAGAATCCTAGAGACATGTGCCTTGTTATCAATATGAGATACAGTGATATTTGTAATTAATTATAACATGAAATAACTACATTTACCAGCCAAACTTTGTCTAAAACTTTTTTCTGGATACTTGTACCATACAACTTATCACAAAAAATTCTGATTTGCATTGTTAGCTGGGAAATTATGAAACAGGGTGGACAAAATAAAATTGGCCAAAAAATATTAAGAATAAGACTGCTGCTGGATTGACTCTTGTTAGCGAACATCACAGATGATGATGGAAATAGCCACCACTGGCTTCAATGCAGTGTTATCCTCAATTTGCCAAACTGTGAGATCCAGCCAAAAATATAGCAGAAAATAGTGATTTCAGTGTTATGCTGTAGCTCTTCCAGTGTGTGAAAATTAATTGAGTTCACCTGACCCTTCAATTTACACCACAGGTAAAAATCACAGGGAGAGTGATCAGGTGATCAAGGTGGCCAGGAGATTGATTTGCTGATTGTCCTCTCCTCTCCAAATACTTTATGCATTTGTGACGAGGTTGTAAAGGCAGAGTGTACTGCTGCTCTGTCTTGTTGAAAATATCCGTTCCATCTTTCGTCTTTTTTTAATTGATCCACTTACAGATTAAACAGTTTCTGAACACACAGGTTAGCATTAACAGTTTGGTGACAGAATCATGTTACAATGCAGACACCAGACATTGATCGAAGAGTAATCTTGAGATTATACAAAGGCTCTTGAAAGTACTGATGGGGATTTTGTGATGCATATTGGTGTGTGTTCTGAGAGTTCATATACTCTGACAGGCTGAACCATACGTCTTCTGAAGAAACATACAACCTGAGGCTCCAAAAGAAACCACTGGTGGAACTCAATTCACAAAAGTTCATCTGGACACTTTAAGTTGTGCATATCAGTAAATTTGTGATTTCATAGCTATCATTTGCATTCATAAATTGTGTTGAGATTTTGTTTTGTTGGGTGTTGTTCCAGGCTTTCCTTCACTTCAGCCACATTTTCTGATGTTTGAACTCTTTTTCAAATAGTTACAGTTTTTATTCACTAAAGAGCCCATGATGTGCCATCTTGCCACTAAGTTCTGCATTGCAGACTTTTCTGGACTTTTGCCAAAACACTTTCAGTCTTAAACTCTTGCTCAAACAGTTCTGCACATATTTTCCAAGAACTGTGCTTTACATAACACTTGAAAATGAACACACACCATTTTGTTTTGCATTCAACTGGTCACTTAATGTGTCTGTTCCTCTCACTCATCGAAATGTAATACAGCAAATTACTCAGGACAGAGCATATGGGAGATGCACGTGTGCAGACATATGAGGATGTGCTGAGAAGTAAGATCTCTGAATTTTTAAGTAAGACAGATGTTATTAACATTCTACATCTTTATTCTTCATGTCTGCATATTTGCATCACTCTGCCACTAGAGAGCTCCAGATTGTAGCGTGTAACATGGTGGTGTGTAACATAATTTTGTTGGTGCATGAGAAACATCATGCTGTAACAGAAATTTGAATTCAAAGAGTTCATCCGGACATAGAGCACCCTTTCCTTCACCATGAAAATGCCATCGTACATGAGCACTGCAACATTTGCAACAATGTGACAACTTGGGTTCACAGTCATTGATCATCCACCTTCCCCACGAACCATGGACCTTGCCGTTGGTGGGGAGGTTTGCGTGCCTCAGCGATACTGATGGCCGTACCGTAGGTGCAACCACAATGGAGGGGTATATGTTGAGAGACCAGACAAATGTGTGGTTCCTGAAGAGGGGCAGCAGCCTTTCCAGTAGCTGCAGGGGCAACAGTCTGGATGATTGACTGATCTGGCCTTGTAACACTAACCAAAACGGCTTCCCTGTGCTGGTACTGTGAACAGCTGAAAGCAAGGGGAAACTACAGCCGTAATTTTTCCCGAGGGCATGCAACGTTACTGTATGGTTAAATGATGATGGCGTCCTCTTGGGTAAAATATTCCGGAGGTAAAATAGTCCCCCATTCGGATCTCTGGGTGGGAATTACTCAAGAGGATGTCTTTATCAAGAGAAAGAAAACTGGTGTTCTACGGATCAGAGCGTAAAATGTCAGATCCCTTAATCAGGCAGGTAGGTTATAAAATTTAAAAAGGGAAATGGATAGGTTACAGTTACATATAGTGGGAATTAGTGAAGTTCGGTGGCAGGAGGAACAAGACTTTTGGTCAGGTGAATACAGGGTTATAACTACAAAATCAAGGGAAATGGATAGGTTAAAGTTACATATAGTGGGAATTAGTGAAGTTCGGTGGCAGGAGGAACAAGACTTTTGGTCAGGTGAATACAGGGTTATAAATACAAAATCAAATATGGGTAATGCAGGAGCAGGTTTAATAATGAATAAAAAAATAGAAGTGCAGGTAAGCTACTACAAACAGCATAGTGAACGCATTATTGTGGCCAAGATAGACACAAAGCCCATGCCTACTACAGTAGTACAAGTTTATATGCCAACTAGCTCTGCAGATGACGAAGAAATTGAAGAAATGTATGATGAGATAAAAGAAATTATTCAGATAGTGAAGGGAGATGAAAATTTAATAGTCATGGTTGACTGGAATTCGAGAGTAGGAAAAGGAAGAGAAGGAAACGTAGTGGGTGAATATGGATTGGGGGTAAGAAATGAAAGAGGAAGCCGTCTGGTAGAATTTTGCACAGAGCATAACTTAATCATAGTTAACACTTGGTTCAAGAATTATAAAAGAAGGTTGTATACCTGGAAGAATCCTGGAGATACTAAAAGGTATCAGATAGATTATATAATGGTAAGACAGAAATGTAGGAACCAGGTTTTAAATTGTAAGACATTTCCAGGGGCGGATGTGGACTCTGACCACAATCTATTGGTTATGAATTGTAGGTTAAAACTGAAGAAACTGCAAAAACGTGGGAATTTAAGGAGATGGGATGTGGATAAACTGAATAAACCAGAGGTTGTACAGAGTTTCAGGGAGAGCATAAGGGAACAATTGACAGGAATAGGAGAAAGAAATACAGTAGAAGAAGAATGGGTAGCTCTGAGGGATGAAGTATTGAAGGCAGCAGAGGATCAAGTAGGTAAAAAGACGAGGGCTAGTAGAAAGCCTTGGGTAACAGAAGAAATATTGAATTTAATTGATGAAAGGAGAAAATATAAAAATGCAGTAAATGAAGCAGGCAAAAAGGAATACGAACGTCTCAAAAATGAGATCGACTGGAAGTGCAAAATGGCTAAGCATGGATGGCTAGAGGACAAATGAAAGGATGTAAAGGCTTATCTCACAAGGGGCAAGTTAGATACAGGAAAATTAAAGAGACCTTTTGAGAAAAGAGAGCCACTTGTATGAATATCAAGAGCTCAGATGGAAACCCAGTTCTAAGCAAAGAAGGGAAAGCAGAAAGGTGGAAGGAGTATATAGAGGGTCTATACAAGGGCGATGCACTTGAGGACAATATTATGGAAATGGAAGAGGATGTAGATGAAAATGAAATGGGAGAAACGATACTGCGTGAAGAGTTTGACAGAGCACTGAAAGACCTGAGTTGAAACAAGGCCCCGGGAGCAGACAACATTCCATTAGAACTACTGATGGCCTTGGGAGAGCCAGTCCTGACAAAACTCTACCATCTGGTGAGCAAGATGTATGAAACAGGCAAAATACCCTCACACTTCAAGAAGAATATAATAATTCCAATCCCAAAGACAGCAGGTGTTGACAGATGTGAAAATTACTGAACTGTCAGTTTAATAAGCCACAGCTGCAAAATACTAATGCAAATTCTTTACAGACGAATGGAAAAACTGGTAGAAGCCGACCTCGGGTAAGATCGGTTTGGATTCCGTAGAAGTGTTGGAACACGTGAGGCAATACTGACCTTACAACTTATCTTAGAAGAAAGATTAAGGAAAGGCAAACCTACGTTTCTAGCATTTGTAGACTTAGAGAAAGCTTTTGACAATGTTGACTGGAATACTCTCTTTCAAATTCTGAAGGTGGCAGTGGTAAAATACAGGGAGCGAAAGGCTATTTACAATTTGTACAGAAACCAGACGGCAGTTATAAGAGTGGGGACATGAAAGGGAAGCAGCGGTTGGGAAGGGAGTGAGACAGGGTTGTAGCCTCTCCCCGATGTTATTCAATCTGTATATTGAGCAAGTAGTAAAGGAAACAAAAGAAAAATTCGGTGTAGGTATTAAAATCCATGGAGGAGAAATAAAAACTTTGAGGTTCACTGATGACATTGTAATTCTGTCAGAGACAGCAAAGGACTTGGAAGAGCAGTTGAACGGAATGGACAGTGTCTTGAAAGGAGGATATAAGATGAACATCAACAAAAGCAAAACGAGGATAATGGAATGTAGTCAAATTAAGTTGGGTGATGCTGAGGGAATTAGATTAGGAAATGAGACACTTAAAGTAGTAAAGGAGTTTTGCTATTTGGGGAGCAAAATAACTGATGATAGTCGAAGTAGAGAGGATATAAAATGTAGACTGGCAATGACAAGGAAAGCATTTCTGAAGAAGCGAAATTTGTTAACATCGAGTATAGATTTAAGTGTCAGGAAGTCATTTATGAAAGTATTTGTATGGAGTGCAGCCATGTATGGAAGTGAAACATGGACGATAAATAGTTTGGACAAGAAGAGAGCAGAAGCTTTCAAAATGTGGTGCTACAGAAGTATGCTGAAGATTAGATGGGTAGATCACATAACTAATGAGGAGGTATTGAATATAATTGGGGAGAAGAGGAGTTTGTGGCACAACTTGAATACAAGAAGGGATCGCTTGGTAGGACATGTTCTGAGGCATCAGGGCACAAATTTAGCATTGGAAGGCAGCGTGGAGGGTAAAAATCGTAGAGGGAGACCAAGAGACGAATACATTAAGCAGATTCAGAAGAATGTAGGTTGCAGTAAGTACTGGGAGATGAAGAAGCCTGCACAGGATAGAGTAGCATGGAGAGCTGCATCAAGACGACATCAAGACGACGACAACAACAACAACAACAACAGTGACAGTATCAACAAACTGGTCTCTTGTTGGAAGAAATGTTTTTGTTGGCAGTGTGACTGTGTGGAGAAACATACTTGTAGACATGAAGAATAATGATGTAAAATAATAACAACATTTGTTTTATTTAAAAAGCCTTAAGAGTTTTCAAACAGAAAATTTAGAGTCATTACTTTTCAACACACCTTCATATTACAACAACCAATTGGTGCATCAAAATAATGGTTCTAGCATTTTCTGTGATGGGAAGTTATCCTGTTTATTAACTAGGGCCAGTTCTACCGCAGTCTTATAGATATCTTCTGGGTCAGTTTTATTTTGACCACCCTGTATTTCTTAAGATTTCTGATACTATTTCACATCTTTAGTATGTATGTTCCCTCTAATATTAAGATTCTATCTCCCATAAAATTATCTTGAGTCTTCATTTCATATTCCGTGATAAAAAAGAATTCTGAGATGAGAACATTAATGGGAAGCAGACAGTAATAAGAGCTGCTATACATATTAAAAATGACAGTAAAAAATTTTGGTAGTCTCTTGGACCAGGGAATGCCATGCTGCTTCACAGAGAATTCAAATGAGAAAATATTAATTGCTCAGCCTTGACGTGAAAGACATTTCTTTTTTAGGTCATAAAAGTGCTTACTTTTTATGCAGTCTCCTTTAAGTTTATTCACTGTGTCCATTTTATTTCCAGTCTGTAGCTTCCATCCGTGAAGTGTGATTCTGGAAAACCTGAAAAATACCTTACTACAAGTGCTATATCTTCTTCATTAGACTCAAAGACTTCCAGCTACAAATTGCTTTGGATATGGGAGTAGGAAGTGTCACAGGTCCCAAATCTGGTCAACAGGTGAATGCTCAAAAGATTTGTACTCATTTTAGAACCCACAATTTCTTGATTGCCACCGTGTGAAGTTGCATTGTGCTAATAAGAGACAGTTTTCCTGCTTTTACCAGCCAGACTTTTTTTCATGTGTTTTTCATACAGTTGGACATGAAGACTTACATAATGTTCAGCACTTATTGTTTTACCTTTTGCAAGATCATCACAAATAAGATTTCACATATAAGATTTCTAAGAATACAAAGGGATGATAAATTAAGATGGAGCGGTTGGTTGGTTGATTCAGGGGAGGGGACCATCAAATTATGGAAGGATGGGGAAGGAAGTCAGCCATTCCCTTTCAAAGGAACCATCCCAGCATTTGCATGAAGCAATTTAGAGAAATCACAGAAAACCTAAATCAGGATGACTGGACATGGGTTTGAATCGTTGTCCTCCCGAATGTGAGTCCAGTGTGCCAACCACTGCATCATCTCACTCGGTAAGATGGAATGAAGACATTGATTACCTGTTCACAAAACTGACCTCAGAATACTTTGCACTAAGAGCTATTACACTCGGTGTTGACAAGGAGATGATAATTTTGTATTTTTTGCACATTTCCACTCTCTAATCTCGTATGGTATTACGTCTGAGGAAATGCTGTAAGGGCAGAAAAAGTTTTTAAGATACAGGAATGAGCTGGGAGGTTGATCTGTAGTGTCTCAAACCAGACATCCTGTATGCACCTATTCAAGACACTTCGGATGTTTACACATTTACTCAGTGATATTTGTAATTAGTAACAAAAACTTCTCCAAACTGTGATATTCACAATCATGACACCAGGTAGAAGCAAAATCTTCACAGAGACTCAGTAACTCTCAATATAGTTCACAAAGGAGTTATCCAGGTTGGAATAAGAATTTACTATAAGCTTGCATGGAATACAAAAAAGGGCACCGATAACCATCATGTATTCAAGAGGCAACTAAAACGGTTCCTCATAAACCATTCTGTATATAATTTAAATGAATTTCTAGAGTTTTAACTTTTGTAAAAGATGCGTTATGTTATAAATGATGTAATTTGTATGCTAATATAAGTAACGTTGTATATATCTGTATTGTCTGCAGTAGTGCTGTTTTTCTTGAAACCTTGAATGTAATCTTGTGTACCTTAGATTTATATTGTTCCTGTACTGTTTGCTTTTCTTCTCTTTTTGCCCATGGAATATTGTATTCGTTGAGTTGTCCGACATTACAGTACAACCTTTGTACATAATGTAATTTAACAGGTCCAAATAAAAAATCAAATCAATAGGAAGAATTTTTTTTGCACATCATAGTCGATACTAGGTACCACATTAATGATCACTCCTTGCAACTCTTTCAAATTAAGTGTCAGTGGAGGCAAGAACACACACTCTTTGATATAACCTCATAAAAAGAAATAATATGGAGTTAAGTCAGATGACCAAGGGGCCATTGAAGATCAGGAGATTCGTAGTGGGAAGTACATCCAATCCAACATTGAGGCTGTTTGGCACTCAGGTAATCACAAACTCCTGAAAGAATGTGTGGTGGAGTACCATCTTCTTGCAAAATGAAGTCTCCACTGTTTTGCCGTAATTGTGTCATAAGCCATTGCTGCATATGTCGAGGTATACAAAACCAATCACAGGTACTCTCCAAATTTATATGATCCACAACCTTTTGAAGAGGACATGGCTCAAGAGACATTAACTTCATGTTATAAAATAATGTGTTCCACAGTCTTGTTTGGATGTTCTGTGCCAACATGTGTGTTGTTATGATTCACCTATACAGCCACATGAAGTCTGCCTTTGACACTGAAAATGAAACTGCTATGAAAAATTGTCTTCCTCCAATAGCTGTTGCAAGTCATAAAAAAAGTCAGATTTAAGCTCATTGTCCCAAGTAGCCAACACTTGTAACAGGTGCAGCCAACATGGTTTACACACAGACATTTTGGTAGAATTTGGCAGACAGCTGACTACAGTAACAGCTGTTCTATGCCCGCATGTGTCATCAATTGCTTGGGCTCCTAAATGTATGATTACTGCACATGCTCCACATTCTCTGGAGATGGTCCTGGCCAGCCTGTTTCCTTTTTCCCACATAAGCAACCAGTCTCAGGGAATTTGTTGTACCACCCATGGACTGTTTTGTCTATTGGAGCTTTTTCCTGATATTTTGTATGAAATTGTTGCTGACCATCACAATTAATTCACATTTAGTAGGGACACAAAATTCACCCACTTCTCCATTGTAAACAGTGTTCTGACATGCCTGCCCCCTAGTGGTGTGCTCTGCAACTATTACACAGCATGTATTACAGACTGAAACTTGCAGAGATGCTCTACCCACTGATGTGTATGATTGTTCTTTATCTCTCTTAGTTTTCACTCAGTTGGCTTCTGAAACCTCGAAGATGCTTTTGACTAATCCTCTGTTTCTTGCATGTGGAATAAACTTCACCCAATTTGAAACAGAGTTAAAGGCTTGTTTTCACTGTTTTGACTGCCAATAATTATCAGCACAGCCTAATAAATTATTGGTGAAGATTTGCAGAACATTATTGGCAAATGTTCCATACTCAACATGTTGGCTGAACTTTGAGTAGACTAAAGAAAGAACGGTAAATACTGTTCACAGAAAACCTCATGTGCAGTCTAAGTGAAAAAGGACTGCAAAAGACTACCCCAGAACAACATCATAGGAATGCTACAATAACTTTCAATATAACGTTCTCAGTATATTGTTCAACAGTGATGGACATAATCAGGACCTGTACCCAGTGGCCCTCCTTCTCTTAACACCATATATAAGGACAGTTCCATTCTGTAAAATATGCAACACTATGTGAATTTCACTTATAATCACAGAATGTGGAATGTTGCAAATAGCATAACACCATATGTAGCCATGTCAGGTAGCAATCACACATGTCCATTGTGACTGCCAATGGTTGTGATAATGATAGTCCATCTTGTGCCTAATGAATTTTGAGACTGACATCTCAAAAATCTTTTTCTCGTTAGTGCTAATGATTTTTTGGTGGTGGGAGGATTAAGTCAGAGCATATTGAGATTTCTGAGATCAGTAATAAACTATTTTAAGAATAAATAGCTCCCCTAGTTCCACAAATCAGCACTGCTCTCAGAATGGCACTTTATACAGGGGTTAAAGCACCTGTTAATTACTGTTAAACATTACTTTATTGTAGTTGCACACTTTTGGCTGAAATTGACTTCAACCACTGCTGACACACATCCTGTGATCTGTCACTCTCTTCTACAATAGCATCAGTGTGACCTAAGATCACATTAAGTTAATCGTGCATAAGAGTGAAACTGCCACTGTCCACCCATCAAGGACATAAAACACAAAATAATTAAGTATCAACTGCTTGAATAATGTAGAATTTTAGCAATATGGAGAAAATGCAGAAATAAACTAGATATGGAAGATGGAAAGTTCAGCTCATGTGAGAGGATCACAAAAATGGAGTATTTTCTAAATTTTCTCCAAACAAGATAAATAAATTACGTTTAAAGAAAAATGACCACAATGATTGTGACAATGATTTATATTTCCATTTACTGGAAATATTCAGTGAGGCTTTGAGTTATATGGAGACAATGTCGAGTCAGTTACATTGTATTCCATAGTATGCAGTTGATTTCTGCACCAAATTCCATCTGTGAACACAAAAGGAACAATCAGGTACCAAGTGCAACTACCCTCTGAAATTCACTTTGCAGTGACTTTTAGAATATCCATATGATACACATGTATACATACATGTGGGTTCTTGCACAACAATTATATTAATGAAAAAAGTTCTGTTGAACTAGTTAAAAAGCAATGAATGTAGAGGAGCGGTGATAGGAACAATTAGAATAAACTACCCCTTTTTAAGAGGCTGCTTGGTAAAAGTTTCTAAGACAGCCAGGACCCACAGTTGAAAATTAAATATCCTTCACCACGTTGCTACAGCGAGTAAAGAGCAGAATGTATTCACAGTGTGTACTGCATCTATTAGAATCTCAGATAACAAAGATACATTAAGGCTTAAGGATTACAAACTGGCTTTGGGTTAGAAAATGGCATACCATCAGTGGTTTGTTACAGTGAGAGTGACGTAGTATGTGGTTGCTGCTGAACAGATGGAGATGGCTGAAAAGCCAGTGCCCAATATGTAGTCTAGCCAAAATAGTCCCCTCAAAATAAGATGGAGAATAGAAAGTCACTCAAGTTGTGAGGAAGGGTTAAATCTCTCTCAGTTTGTTTCCACAGGGAGATGACCAATGTTTGTGCCAAAGCAATAGAATTTTCATATACAAAAACAACAAAACAGCGAAATGACCTGGGTAGTAGAACTGTAGCCTAAGCAGTAGCATCAGCAGCTTCATTTTCCAATAGTCCGCCCCCAGTAGCTGAGTGGTCAGTGCGACAGACTGTCGATCCTAAGGGCCCTCATCACCCGACATTTCATTTCATTTTCCAATACACCATCATGTCCTGTGGAACATATACAAACATGTTGGCACCAACTCCAACAAGCAAGTGAAGGCAATCCCAGATCTGGTGTACTAAAGGGTGGTATGTGCACAGCACACAACAGCTCTAGAAAGCACTGAGGGAATTGAACCATACAACATATTTAAAGAATCTGTTTTGCCAGATGTACAGAGTTGCCTGAGAAAGGTCAAAAAGCTCTGCAATAAAAGTCAGGCACTAGTCTAAAGGATAATATCTAAAATACCCTTACCAACAATAAAAGCACATCCTGTATCACGCTCATCCTTAGAGCCATTGGTATAAATGAAGATGGTGTCACCAAGTTGCGTGTGAAGCTGTAGAAATGTTGAGTGAATGATTGATGCCAGAGTAGTGTTATTCAGAAGCAAAGTAAGTCCAAGATGAATAGCGAACTCTGCATAAAACCAAAGAGGGTGGGGAGGGGGAGGGGGAGGGGGAGGGGGAGGAGGGGGTGCGGAGAGGCGTCCCTCACCCATGAAAGCAAACTCTGGGAAGCAATGAAGAACCAGAACTTGTCTCATATTGGCAGTCAAGGGAGTTATCAAAAATACAGCATAACTTGGGTGGGTGACATAAAGGGTACAATTGACAAATGTACCCGCAGAGGAGAAAATTGTACTGGAATTAAAGCAATTGTTCAGCACTTAAACACAGATACCAGTTGTCATATGGATAGCAAATAATGAGAAACATTTTAAGGCAATGTAAGATGGATGTTCGTGCAAATCAATATACTATATGCCCATAGTCCAACATTTATAAAACTAAGGATCACTATAAATGATGGACTGTCTGGTCTATTCCCCATGTGGTGTCACTTAGAATGCACAGGACATACAGAAAATGGGCAGTGTTCCATCAGGTAGGGTACATGGAAGTCCAACACAGTTTTCTATCAAGCCCCAAGAATTTCATGGTTTTGATGAATACCAGAAACTACAGGATGCAGTGCACAAGTAAATTTGAGTAACAGACAGTTGGGTGGAGAGAGAGTTAAAATAGAGTAATGTTTCACTTTGTGGGTCTGTGATGGTACATCATGAGATTCGTGGGCCAGAGTCATAATTAAGCGTTTTCTTAGTGTCTAATGAATGTGGCTGTCATAATACTCATCAACATCTGAACTCTCTGACATTCTGCTAATATATGAGTGGGAAGGAGGGGCACTAATTACCATGAAGACATTACAATTTATTTGTCAGATGCTGAGGAAGTGTGGTACATTTCCCCAACATCAGTGAAAATGTTTCCATTTTCCAACATGACTTCAACTTCTCTCTAGGCACTGCATTATTTAAAGGTATACCTGTCTATGTTCTTTCAGACTGTACCATTAGCTTCACACAGATTATACTGTGATGCATAGGACTCTTCAAAGTTTCAGAACTTTTTAAGCAGTTTCTTTCTTGGGAGGAACAATTATGCCAGAAATAGCATGAGCTAAAGAAAGAAGGAAAGAAAATCAGTGGCTCTCAAAGATGAATCAGGAAAGAAAAAATACAGTATTACAGTTGAAGAATTCTAATAATGAACTGCAGATTAGAAAAGAAATTGAAAGAGATTGCATAGTGCAAATGAAACCTGAAAAAGATCTAAAAAATGAGAGACAGTGGGGAAAACAATGAAAAGTAAAAAGAGGGAAGGGACTGCTTAAAATGCCAAGTCTAAATATTCAAGGAATTTTGTCTATTTGTACACAAATCAGTGCTTTTTCTGTTATGTTTGTTTTGGTGAGTAAATAAGAGTGTGTTCTCTGACTCTTGTAATCTTGAAATTTTTTGTACACTGAACTTACTTTTATCGAGACATTTTGCATTGGGAGTACTATGCTATATGTAAAGCATCTAAAATTCTTACAGTAGAAATTATACACATCACACATTTGAAAGTCCCATTTGTAATATCAACAATTATGTAAAGAATAGATTACTACTCACTGCAAAGATGACACACTGTGTTGCAGACAGGCTCCAAGAAAAGACTGTTACACACTAATCTTTCAGCAAAAGCCTTCTTTGGAAAAGGAAAAAACACATACACATTCACACAAGCAAGCACATCTCACAGACACACGTGACTACTACCACTGACTGCTCTGACCAGAATGCCCATGAAACATGTCAAACAGGAGCAACAGTACCCACTCTGGATCAATGCATGGGGCACAGAAATACACACCATAAAATAGCATTCACACTAACTTTTGAGTACTGGCTCTTTTTCTAGCAATAGTGCTAATGCTAGAAAAAGAGCTAGTGCTTGAAAGTTAGTGAAAATGCTGCTTTCTTTTTTGCATTTCTGTGCTTCATGCATTGATCCACTATAGATGAGTCATTGCCTTTCCTTATTCTATGTAATGTGAGGAATACATTTATAACTGCTTTACTTGTCATTATGAATGACTGTCTTCTGCACTGAGTTTGGTGACACTGCTTTGCAAAGCAATACACAGTTGTGTGTGATGCGGGTGTGATGGGGTTTGCTGTGATTTACAGTTCATAGCTTGTTGAAACTGGTATATTATATGCTTGCACATATGCATTTCAAGGGCAGTGTAAGAGGATGCAGTGACTAGAAAGCAACACTAATATGTAGACTGGGCAGACAACAGGCAAACAGGAAAAAAAAACTGACAATGAATAGAAACTTACAATTCATTGGCCACTGAGAGGTGCCCAAAGTTTGTACAATAGAATTTTTGGAGCAAGTGCTGTATCAAAAGACAGAAATGCCATTTATGAGCATTTGTCACCTTATCCTATAAATACACATCTTTAGGGGCACTGTGTTGAGAGTATATGGAGCAGCAGCGAAATTCCTATTATAGATAACAAGTGTCAACAACGAGCCAAATAGCTTCATGGCTAGAGTTCATCTGAGTCAGTGCAATATACAGTGATAACTTACAGTGTCAACTTTTGTACTGTTCATGTCATTCACCAATGAAGTCTGTTCCACCCATTATAGTGTTCATGTGCAGAAAAGAAAAAAAAGTTTAACACACATTTCTGTCAATTCTTTATTTTAAAATATTTGGTTTGAGGTCCTCTACCATTTGCATACTCATAAATCTGACCTTACAAGTCTGAGATACCCTGTATATTGTTAATTCTATAAACATTATATACACTCCTGGAAATGGAAAAAAGAACACATTGACACCGGTGTGTCAGACCCACCATACTTGCTCCGGACACTGCGAGAGGGCTGTACAAGCAATGATCACACGCACGGCACAGCGGACACACCAGGAACCGCGGTGTTGGCCGTCGAATGGCGCTAGCTGCGCAGCATTTGTGCACCGCCGCCGTCAGTGTCAGCCAGTTTGCCGTGGCATACGGAGCTCCATCGCAGTCTTTAACACTGGTAGCATGCCGCGACAGCGTGGACGTGAACCGTATGTGCAGTTGACGGACTTTGAGCGAGGGCATATAGTGGGCATGCGGGAGGCCGGGTGGACGTACCGCCAAATTGCTCAACACGTGGGGCGTGAGGTCTCGACAGTACATCGATGTTGTCGCCAGTGGTCGGCGGAAGGTGCACGTGCCCGTCGACCTGGGACCGGACCGCAGCGACGCACGGATGCACGCCAAGACCGTAGGATCCTACGCAGTGCCGTAGGGGACCGCACCGCCACTTCCCAGCAAATTAGGGACACTGTGGCTCCTGGGGTATTGGCGAGGACCATTCGCAACCGTCTCCATGAAGCTGGGCTACGGTCCCGCACACCGTTAGGCTGTCTTCCGCTCACGCCCCAACATCGTGCAGCCCGCCTCCAGTGGTGTCGCGACAGGCGTGAATGGAGGGACGAATGGAGATGTGTCGTCTTCAGCTATGAGAGTCGCTTCTGCCTTGGTGCCAATGATGGTCGTATGCGTGTTTGGCGCCGTGCAGGTGAGCGCCACAATCAGGACAGCATACGACCGAGGCACACAGGGCCAACACCCGGCATCATGGTGTGGGGAGCGATCTCCTACACTGGCCGTACACCACTGGTGATCGTCGAGGGGACACTGAATAGTGCACGGTACATCCAAACCGTCATCGAACCCATCGTTCTACCATTCCTAGACCGGCAAGGGAACTTGCTGTTTCAACAGGACAATGCACGTCCGCATGTATCCCGTGCCACCCAACGTGCTCTAGAAGGTGTAAGTCAACTACCCTGGCCAGCAAGATCTCCGGATCTGTCCCCCATTGAGCATGTTTGGGACTGGATGAAGCGTCGTCTCACGCGGTCTGCACGTCCAGCACGAACGCTGGTCCAACTGAGGCGCCAGGTGGAAATGGCATGGCAAGCCGTTCCACAGGACTACATCCAGCATCTCTACGATCGTCTCCATGGGAGAATAGCAGCCTGCATTACTGCGAAAGGTGGATATACACTGTACTAGTGCCGACATTGTGCATGCTCTGTTGCCTGTGTCTATGTGCCTGTGGTTCTGTCAGTGTGATCATGTGATGTGTCTGACCCCAGGAATGTGTCAATAAAGTTTCCCCTTCCTGGGACAATGAATTCACGGTGTTCTTATTTCAATTTCCAGGAGTGTATAAAAACAAAGATGAGGTGACTTACCGAACGAAAGCACTGGCAGGTTGATAGACACACAAGCAAACACAAACATACACACAAATTTCTAGCTTTCGCAACCAACAGTTGCCTCATCAGGAAAGAGGAAAGGAGAGGGAAAGATGAAAGGATGTGGGTTTTAAGGGAGAGGGTAAGGAGTCATTCCAATCCCGGGAGCGGAAAGACTTACCTTAGGGGGAAAAAAGGACAGGTATACACTCGCACACACACACACACACACACACATATCCATCCACACATACAGACACAAGCAGACATGCAGTGACTAGAAAGCAACACTAATATGTAGACTGGGCAGACAACAGGCAAACAGGAAAAAACAGAAAAAACAGAAAAAAACTGACAATGAATAGAAACTTACAATTCATTGGTGGATGGATATGTGTGTGTGTGCGAGTGTATACCTGTCCTTTTTTCCCCCTAAGGTAAGTCTTTCCGCTCCCGGGATTGGAATGACTCCTTACCCTCTCCCTTAAAACCCACATCCTTTCATCTTTCCCTCTCCTTCCCTCTTTCCTGATGAGGCAACCGTTGGTTGCGAAAGCTAGAATTTTGTGTGTATGTTTGAGTTTGTTTGTGTGTCTATCGACCTGCCAGCGCTTTCGTTCGGTAAGTCACCTCATCTTTGTTTTTATATATAATTTTTCCCACGTGGAATGTTTCCCTCTATTATATTAATTCTATAAACATATTTACATATATGAGGTTTGTCTTTAAAACAAGTTTCCCACCTGTCCCACAGTTAGCAAACCATCTGTTATGCAAAGTGGCTGCATGTACATGATAGGGTAATGACGTGGCATGGCATATGCACTAACAAAACTTCCTTAGGTCTCACATTAGCTTCATAACAGCAGCTGAAAGTGGAGGCCCATATTCCAGCTCCTGGCATGTGTGAAGTGTGGTTGGTGCTAAAAACATAGCACCAATTGAAATTCATCATCAGCTGTGCCGGGCCTATGGGCCTAATGTTATGAGCAAGCAAGATTGTCACACAGCACCTGTTGTTCTGGGAATTGTATGTGGGTGGATGCCAAAGCAATTGACTCTGGAACACAAAGCAAAGTGCATAAGGGCAGCTCTGAATTTTCTATGGCAGCACCGTGTTGACGACGACGAGTTTCTGGATCGGATCATAAAATGTGATGAGATATGCTTTGTACACAACACCCAAGAAACCAATGCAGTGGTGTTAAAGTGGTTCTTCCTGCAAGATGAAGTTCAGGCAGGTTGTGTTGGTACAGGAAGTGCTGTGATCTGTGTCAGATGGGGAGTCCTCCTTGTTGAAATCCTGACCAAAGGTGGGGCAGTAGAAGCTGAGCATCACTGAAGACGATAAAGAAATTATGACAGGCCAGTCAGAACAAGCAGCAGGGGATGTTTAGTGCCAGTGTTGCCTTGCTGCAAGATCAAATTTGGCCACGTGTTCAACAGACAATAGAGCTTCTGCACATCCATCTGTTGTGCAACCTTAAAAAATTCCTGCCTAGTCAAGCAGCATTTTCAGATTGACAGAGAGGAAGAGATGGCATCACACATTTATTCCGCTCCCACCCAACATACTTCTATGACAAAGAGCCACAAAAGTTGATCCCACAGTATGATAAATGCATGATTCTCAGTAGTGAACATGTTGAAAATTAGTTCAATACTTTCTGTATCTGTTCCAAAAAATCTTTCGATCAAACTGTCTTTTGTCTCTGTTCACAACTACAGGAAAACTTTATTTATGGATGTGCCTCATACTTAACCATTTCTGAAATAATTTAGTTTTTTTCCAGGTTTCTAGTGCCTGGCTGGAGAATGGGGTGGATTATCATCCATGATCGAAATGGTTTATTTGATAAGGAGGTAAGGACATGCCCATATCAAAATAAATACAGTAGTTTCTTATTTAAGAATTTTTTGGAGGAATGTATGTTGTAGATCATTTGTTTCTTTCCTTTTCTTTAGCTCAGTTGCAGTGTTATAGTAACATTTTTGCTTGTAAACTTGAAATGTTAGTCCATGACTTCAGTGCTCTGGTCAACATTTTTAAACACTGTTGATAGTCACATTTAATATTTGGGCTTCAACAAAGATGCTCAATGGTTAAATAAAGAACAAAGTGCAGTTAGCAGTCTCTCTTTGGCTGTGACAAATGGTTCAAATGGCTCTGAGCACTATGGGACTTAACTTCTGAGGTCATCAGTCCCCTAGAACTTATAACTACTTAAACCTAACTAACCTAAGGACATCACACACATCCTTGCCCAAGGCAGGATTCGAACCTGTGACCATAGCGGTCGCTTGGTTCCAGACTGCAGCGTGCCTAGAATCGCTCGGCCACCCCGGCCGGCTGCTGTGACTTCATAGGTAAGGCCATTGATGCAGATAAGTAGCAAACAAATTAAAAATTTGCAAACTGAAAATCTCATGGAACTGATAAAATGCAGAGCTTTTGGGGTAAAAAACTTATTCTAGTGCATTCACACTTAACTGCAGCAATATACCGTGTTTTGAACAAGCATGAAGAGCTCCCTGTGTACCTGACCTCTGGTGTAAAGTACCTGCTGCACAAAATTGTTGACAGAACGTTAGCTATGAATTACAGACCTATTACCTGTCTGCCCAAGATGTACAAACTGTTTAAAGTAGCTATCGGTTATAAAATTTATAAACATATACAGAAATGTGATCTTTTACCAGTTGAATACGAAGACTCTCATAAGAAATCAACTGGGTGTAAAGAGACATTATCTTTCAATAAAGCCGTACTAAACAGTGACAATCAAGACAGATGAAATGTAAATGTTGCGCAGATAGATTATGAAATGGCATCTGATAGTGTAACACATGAATGAATACTGAAGTGCCTTGAACACTTTAAAGTGCACCCAAAACTATTAAGAGTTCTGCAAGTATGTAGCAGGGAATTTTGGAACACTGGAAAACCAGGCTGTATATAAACAATGCACCACACTTACAGTCACAGATTATAAAGATAAAAAGGAATTTTTCAGGATGATTCTTCATCTATACCCATATTTTTCATTTACCTAATTCCTCTTCCCAGACAACTAGACAGATGGTCTTTCAGTTATAAGCTCCACAGCAACCCGAAATTAATTAGACACATTTTTACAGGAATCACTTGAACCTATTTGCAAGAAATGACAAAATCCTAAATGAAATGTTATAGTCTGATTAAAATTAGTTTGTGATTGACAGATTGCAATGGTGGGGGCAGTGTTGCCAGCACCCAGCCAGTCACACTTTACAAGGCACTGCATGTACCTACAGAACAGCCAACATTAGGAACATTTTTTTGTTTTGTAAATAAAACCATTAAAATAAATATTTCTATGCTTGCTATGGAGGATGGCCATGCAAACCAACTTGATTAACATAAGAAACATGTGGCACTTGAGAAAGAACTATGGTTGGACAGTGGCTGGCCCCTACCACTCAACTCACTGAAATGTCAGTCACAAAGTAATTTTAATCAGAGTATAAGTGTTGTTAAAGCATTTAGTGGTGACATTTGCATGCAGTTTGAAACTGACAAATGTGTCAAACTAAGTGTGGTTGGAGGGAAACTTGTGAAGGCAAAGCACATTCACTTAGGTGAGGATACCAGTATTAAAAATCTAGAACCTGCAAGGCCTTAAAGGTACCATGGTATAGATGAAAATGCTCTAATGAATTTTCAAAAGGAACAGTGAAGAAAAGTAAGTGCATAGGCTTTCACAGATAGTGTGAGATAATATAAATTTTTTCTGGGATATTTTTTCCACCTCCCTTTCAAAGTGAATAAAAGAGTTCTTCAAAAGCACTGCAGGAGGGAAAAATTGGTGTTTAGAACCAAACTTAAATCCAAGAACAAAATTATGGCTATAACATCACTGGCAGTTACTGTGTTTGAATTAGCTCTGCTCTGGTAGAATAAACTCAAAAAGACACATTATCTTCAGATTGTAAACATGAAAGTTTCTTACCATGCATGGTGTAGTTCAACCCAGAGCTGATGTCAACAGACTATTCATATAACACGTAAAAAGGAGGGTGAGATCTGAGACAAATGCAGGCATCATATTGTATTTGGCTAGTATGTAACACAGTAAGTGAAAGATTCACTAATGAATAAAATAATACAGTTCAATGTGGCAAACAGAAACAGACAAATTATTGCCCATGCTAAGAAGACTGCAAGAAATTTCTCACAGGAGCCAGAAGGTATTGATATTCACTCACTTCCACAAAGTAACATTAAAACAGAAACTCAGAATAAGCTAAAGCATATCTGGAGATTGTAATCTCTAGATGGTCAGTACCCATTGACTTAGAGAACTTAAATGTTGACAAAGATCAGAAACATCTGTAGCTTGAAAGAGGAACAATGAAAATAGAGGCAGAAGTTCTAATATAGCAGCTGGCCTTGAGGAGAAAGTACTCAGAAAAAGTTATAATGAAAATCAGGCAATACAATAGATGTTGACTTTGTGGTGTAAACTCTAAGACCATAAACAACATAATGTGAGGCTGTCCTGTCATGGTGAAGAATGATTAGTTCAAGAGGTACAATAAGATTTATTCCAACAAATGGTACGATCATACATCTAAAATGGTCATGACAGCTAGATGTAATGCTATCCTGTATGACCAACAAAGACATATCAACCTACATATTGTATCTAAAAGCCTGATGTTGCTGTACATCAACTAGATAAAAGATCATGCCTTTTAATCAAAACAACACACTCATATGATGGGAATATTAATGATCAAGTGGAAACCCAACATCTCTGCTTTATGGTGAGTAGCAATCTTCCTTTTCATTATATTGTCATTACTCCATCCTGGATTTTCCATTGTTTAATGATAAAGTGGCTCAGAAGAGAGTGGAATATAAGGACTGAACATCCAGCTCAGTCAAATGTGAAATGTTATAACTTATAATATTCTTGTCACCATTGGTGCCCTGGGATCAGTACATATTACCTGAAGGAGTGCACACTGTAGAATGCCAAGATGTAGTAAAGACAGTGAAATACGAGTTTAGTATTATTCAGAATGGTCCACATCTTGTATGAAGCATTGTAAAATCACTTTAGTTACCAGGCGTGCATCTGAGGAAGATGGAAATAACCCGGAGTACACTTGAATGTATCCAGCAATATTACCTCTTTCATAAAAAATAATGACTAAAATTTTATAACAACAACAAAAACATCATCATTTGATAATTTTGTACAATGAAATGTCCAGGTAACTTTTATACAGGTACACACTATCTGATCAAATGTATCCAGACACCTATTAGTGGACATTAATGTGGTATGTGTCAATCCTTCACCTCTACATCAGCTTGAAATCAGCTGGGACACTTTCTGTGAGGTGTCTGAATGTCTGTGGAACAATGGCATACCATTCTTCTCCAACAGCCAAAACCACAGAAGGTGGTTATATTGAACATTAGAGGCTGGAGTGAAATTGTCTTTCTAACTCATGGTAAAGCTGTTCCATTCGGTTCAGGTCAGAATTCTGGGCAGGTCAGTCATTTATAGAAATATTATTGTTCACAATTCACTGCACACACATGCTGCTTTATCACAGGTGCACTGTCATGCTGATACAAACAATCATTTCACAAGCTGCGACATCATCGCGAAAAAACACAATGACCCGTATATGTAATAAGTTTCCTTTAATTTATGTCTATGGTCACAATCTTTTCTGTTTAACAGATTACTGGTTTCGGTCTTTAATGACCATCATCAGATCTGTCTCATAAAAGCAAAGTCCTAATGCAGTGCAACCATAGTGACATAGTCAACTGTCCACATTTAACTGTTGACTATGCCACTATGGCTGCAGTGCATTAGGACTTTGCTTTTATGAGACAGATCTGATGATGGTCATTAAAGACCGAAACGGGTAATCTGTTAAACAGAAAATATTGTGACCATAGACGTAAATTAAAGGAAACTTGAAAAATCATTGTTTTCGAACTGTTCCTCTACTGTACACAGTACACAACGCTGTAAAATGTGTTCAAATCCTTCCACATTTAGTGTTTTCTTAAACACAAAAACAGGACCAAATCCTAACTACAAAAAATACCCGAATGCTATAACACCACTTCCTCCATACATCACAGTTGGCACCACACATGATGGCATAGCAGGTAATGTTCTCCACACTGTCACCAAACTCAAACCCTTCCACTGGATTGCCATGTGGCAGCACTCCAAATCACTCATTTTCAGTGATCCACTTTTCTATGTTGTTGCTCTTTACATCACTAAAGCATCGCTTAGCACTGACTACGGAAATGTATGGCTTGTGAGGAGCTTCTCGACCATTGTACACCATTCTTTATAACTCTGTAAACCACAATCATTGTGCTAGTTGGACTGCTAGTAGCACTTTGGAAATCAAAGATGAGTCCTTCTGCTTATTTTTATAACTGCCCTTCGCAATGCTCAATGGCCCTGTTCATCAGTACATGAGGTCTACCTGGTCTTGGTTTAGCTGTGGTCCTTCCTTCATGTTTCCACTCCACAAGCACTTCAACAGCTGGTTTGGACAGCTTTATACGAGCTGCAATGCTCCTGATGGATCTGTTATGTGGGAGACACTCAGTGACTAGTCTATGTTTGAAGTCACTGAGCTCTGCTGACCAACTCATTTCGCTGTTACTGCTCCTCTAATGGCAACACATTACAGTTATAAGATGTTTGTAGCCTCAAAACTACAGGAGATTATATTGTTTCCTGCCTTTGTTCTTACGTCTCTAAAGCTCATCCACATAGTTTCCTTCTCACTTAACACCATGCAGTTGTCTCTAACTCGTCTTTCTCCTTCTTTTGTTGTTACATTTAGCATCTGCTGTAAATTGAGTCCTTACTAAAAATGCTAGTTCTATCTATGAACAACTCTGGCTCTGCTACTGAGAAGTGGTATAGTAAATTAGTTACAAAAATCTAGAGTAATAGAAGGCCTAACACAGAACCTCATGCTACTCCATAAGTAACTTTCCTGTATCCTGAAGCAACTTTTATTTTCATATCATATTTCTATCATCTGTAGCATGCCAGAAAGGAATGACTTAAACCAGTTGAAGGCAGCTCCACTGATACCATATTTGTATAATTTTCCAAGCAGCAGATCACAACTGGTTATATCAAAGGGTTTAGATAAATTTAGAAAAAGTGCAAAGGTACATTCAGCTTGTTGTGTATCATTCGGAATTTGCTTCAAAAATTCAAAGATAAGACAGCTGTTTCAATATATTTATTTTCCTGTAACCATAGTGAACATTAACTACTAATTTACTTTTATTCAAAAACTCTGATAACCTTTCACATGACTCAAAAGCTAGGTAATAGTGGGACTGACCTATAGCTTTATGCACCTAATGTATTATCCTTTTTGTGTAGCAGCTTTACTATTGTTTGTTTTAGGTTTGTTGGGAATGTTCCTGTATTAAATAATACATTGATTACATCAAAAAATTGTGAGTCGTACTTGCTGGCCATTACTTACCTTCGGGAGACAAGATAGCGGAACTGCCTATAGGCACGTACAAAAATACACGTTATCCCAGTTTTCTGAATTATTAGTTCCTTCCTTGGAGAGAAAAGAGAGGTAGGTTGGAGAGGGTTGAAATGGAAGGACACATAACTCAGACAGCAGGATGACTTGGGCAACCTGTTTTGAGGACAAGGCTAGACAATCGATACTCCATGCCAATGAGCTGTGACTCAAAAATGTCAGACATAAGGAACCCAACTTTTGCTTTTCTGACATGACATCCTAAAAGCCATGGATCAAGGCGATCATATAGATGCATTATTTCTTGATTTCTGCAATGCTTTTGACTCAGTACTACACCAGTGTTTATTAAGAAAAGTATGCTCATATGGATGTATCAAACAAAATTTGCATCAGGATTGAAGATTTCTTGGTAGGGAGAACACTGCATGCCATCTTCAATGAAGAGCCATCAACAAATGTAGAAGTAATATCTTACATGCCCCAGAGGTGATGTAGTTATATATGTATAATGAAATCCTGTGTGAAAAAGGCTGCACAAATATCCCAGATGAGCTTGATTCGATTTCAAAGTGTGTGTATTTGTTGAGGGGGGGGGGGGTATATTATTATCTTATGTCTATAATATCAGTGACTCACAACTGGAATCAGTCAACTCACACAAATACCTATGTATAACAGTTTGTAGGGATATGAAATGGAATGATCAATGACCACATAAATTGAGTCATAAGTTAGACAGGTGTCTGAGTTATTTGTCCTTCCATTTCAACCTTCCCCAACCTACCTCTCTTTTCTCTGCAAAGAAGAAACTAATAATTCAGGAAACTAGGATCATGTGTATTTTTGTTCAATGGTAGGACACTGGTAAAATGCAGTCCGTCTACAAAGGAGCCTGCTTACATAAAAATTGCATGCACCATCTTACAGTTTTGATCAAGTGTGTGGGATCCATACCAAACAGGATTAACAGGGGATAATAAATATACAGAAGAAAGGGGTAGCATGGATTGTTGCAGTTTTGTTTGACTCATGGGTGAGTGTCACAGAAAGGCTGAAAAACCTGAATTACCTGTCACTTGAACACAAATGCCACCTATCTCACAAAACCCTCCCTACGAAGTTTCAAGAACCACTTTTACCGACAAATGTAGAAATATAATCATACTAAGTAACAACCACATGAGGATCACAAAGGCAAAGTTAACTAATTACAGTGTGCACAGAGGGTCTATACATGTTTGGAAACAGGAAGGAATGCTAACATTAGATACAATGCTAAGTACTCTCTACCATACACTGCACAGCAATTTTCAGAGTAGGTATGTAGAGACAGATGTAAACAAAAATTTGTAATTAACTTCATAACTCCTTCCCTACTTTTGAAAGATTAAACAGAACATTTAAATATTGTCATTATTGGTGTTTGATGTTAGAACAAATAAATTTCTTCAGACATAATCAAACCAAAACTATACAGCAAAGAGTCTTTGGGCTGCCACCTGGCTGAACACTTAAGGATAGATAAATGCAGGCACATTAAGTCAACACTGCAGACATAGTGTCTGCCATAATTGGAACATTGGAAGAAGCAGCATCATGTGGCGTTTATCTGTATATTCCTCGTTGGGCTGCGAGACTCAGAATAACTCTGTTACAAAAATGACCAGTACTTACTCTCAGCATTGCACTTGTTGTGCATATGTGCCACTGCCACTCACATATCTTAAAACACTACTGCCAGTGTCAGGGGATAAATCTGCCTTGCCCCTTGCTACTCTAGTTGGTGCATTAACCACCGATATTGCTGTTTCAGCAAGTTAACATGCCTCGCAAAATTGTGTTATTGTGTTGGCCTTGTTGGATTATTACAGAGACAACATTCCGATCTTGCCTGCCGTCAGCACTGCTGCAATACCCTGCTCAGGCTCACACTAATATGCTCACATTACACCACATTTTGCCCCCTGACCAAGCCCTGGTCCCTCAGGTCAGTCTTAAGACCAGTTTCATATCAAACTACTTGTTTATAAAGAAGACAGAGACACTCTGTAACTAAATAATTGCGACTTGCCCAAGTGAATTAGACATGTAATATGATCTTTCTCATTACGCTGCTTATTACAACTTTACTTATGAGTCTACTTCCTACATTTGTTTAGTCCTTCCGGCAACTTGACCTTCCAGATTTGTCCTGTTGCTTCCTTCCCTCTTAGCCCTAAATTTACATCTATTCTGTATTCACACTACAAGGTTTCATTCTCACTCTCTCTTATGTTTTAGGCATCCATTTCTACTGGAATCTGGACTATTGGTAGTTTATGCTGACAGCTGACTCTATTGCTCAAAAAAATAAAACCTACTTACAGCAGACTTAGAGCTATGGTGGCAGTTGGTATTGCAATACACATGACTGTTACACATTGTTCTTCTTCTCTGAACTGCTCAATGGGGTGTGTTAACTCCTCAGCTGAAATGCAACTGACTCTGTTGCTCAAAAAAATAAAAGCTACTTACAGCAGACTTAGAGCTATGGTGGCAGTTGGTATTGCAATACACATAACTGTTATACATTGTTCTTCTTCTCTGAACTGCTCAATGTGCTGTGTTAACTCCTCAGCTGAAATGCACCATTATCATGCAGCAGTGAAGCATTCCAGGGAATGGATTAGGTCAGGTTCTAGAGTTTGATTTAGAAATGTTATATTTGGTGCTGGCTTTAACTTCAAAGGTTCATCTGGCCAGTATAACTATGTTTGTGAGATGTTCACTTGTCTGATTCCCCATAATCATAGCTGTTAGGTGGGAGGTTGGCCCCATTATTTCGCTTGTAGTCTCATTTATCAACAACCCACTTCTCTTCAGTTCAATCTGTCACCTCCATGAACTTCCCCTGCTTGTAACAACTTGCCACTATTGCCAAGTCAACATAAGTGGAATAAATTCAATAAAAACCTGCTTGCTGGAAATGCATTCTACATTCCACACTACCCTACAAACATTCTAGCCCCCTTCTGTGTGCTGAGAACAGTTCTACTGTGCATGTGCTCTGACTGGTTTTTATTGCCCTGGTTGGACACACAGTATTCTCCCCTCTTTGCATTGTTGCAACTCCTCCACTGTCATTACTGCATATTTGCTACCAGCTCCTGAAATTAACAATACTCTGTGGATCTTCATCTGCATGAATTTCACAAGACCCCCCCCCCCCCCCCAACCCCCCTTCGTTGGGTACATGTGAATGGCATAGCACTTCCTGTTGCTGCGAATTAAATTCAAATTTACAATTGTGCTCAGTTTGCACTTGAACCCACACTATGTGGTAGTAGAAGGGTAGGTGGTAGCTCACTCCATGCTTTCTGTAATGCTAACAAGTACTGTTCAGGTGACAAAAGTTAGCACTCAGTTATCCATGCAACACATGATGTATGGTTTCTTGCAAGTTTGACATTACCGCATCTGCTATCTGCTAACACTTGTAACAGCCTTGTCATTACAATTACCTCGTCCAATACTTCTTCCTGTGCTTGCAGCACTCGCAAACATCACATCCTTTGACCCTCTAGCATAATCCATTACTTTACCGGTTAGTTTCTGTAACAAGAGTGTGTTGTTAAGTATTTCACTCTCCAGATTC
Source organism: Schistocerca piceifrons (assembly GCF_021461385.2). Taxonomy (NCBI): domain Eukaryota; kingdom Metazoa; phylum Arthropoda; class Insecta; order Orthoptera; family Acrididae; genus Schistocerca; species Schistocerca piceifrons. The sequence goes on along the minus strand of NC_060139.1, from coordinate 495,726,685 downwards.
ATTACCTGTATATTGTACCATTCTTCTGACAACTTACTTTACTCTGCCAATTTTTTACTGCTTCCATAATTTTGTTTAATTCCCTAATATCATCCTCGTGTGACATTTGAAACATTGTTTTCAAAATTTTACCTCCAGTATCCAACCACTCTTCCCCATGTATGTGGCACAATTTTCACTACTGTCTCATTTGTTATTGTAGTTGCTTGTAGGATCTTTGCAGTTTATCACACACCCCTGAAGCTTCCTTGAGCATTCCCATGCTCTTGGCACTTTGCCAAATGTTTCTTCCAACCTTCTCACCTCATTCCACATTTCCCCTGCATTGAGAACCACCTTCGGTGCTCATCGATGGGTGGTGACTGTGACATTATCCTGCCTCAAAAACGTCACTCCTTGTACTTCATCACTAACCTAATAGCAGAATACGGACCCTTTGATGACCCTGTACACACCCTCCTTGACATATTCAACAGTAATCCCCTTAGAAAAAGTCCTTTGCTCAGATTCTTTCAACAAAGCTGTGTTTACTGCTACATTCTGCCCTAACTTATGTATGTGTTCATCACATTTCCTTATCCTACCCACAAAATTTTCTACAGTTTCCTCAGACCTCTTCAAATAGTGTTCAACTGTTCCTGAAAATGCCTTGCACTATTCTATTTATTATACCTTTGGAAAAGCCCTTTTCCAGTTGTTCAAAGCTTGCTCCTTCAGAAAATGCTTCCGTATACCTATGTACGTTTTTGTTTTTCCACTAGTTGCAATTTTTCTACCTGCAACAATTGGCTATCTGTCCAACCACTCATCTCTGCTGATGTTTTATAGTCCTCCAAGAACAATCGTACATCCTCAGATGATTTTCCAGAAAAGGGAACAATCAGTCCTTTGACAGATAGATCCTCCTCATGCTACAATACCTGGAATACTGATAACTGTTCATCTTCGTCTGGCAACTGCCCTTGTAGCTGCACATATTCTGCTGCTGGCTGCACTGTTGTTGTTGTGGTCTTCAGTCCTGAGACTGGTTTGATGCAGCTCTCCATGCTACTCTATCCTGTGCAAGCTTCTTCATCTCCCAGTACCTACTGCAACCTATATCCTTCTGAATCTGCTTAGTGTATTCATCTCTTGGTCTCTCTCTACGATTTTTACCCTCCAAGCTGCCCTCCAATACTAAATTGGTGATCCCTTGATGCCTCAGAATATGTCCTACCAACCGATCCCTTCTTCTAGTCAAGTTGCGCCACAAACTTCTCTTCTCCCCAATCCTATTCAATACCTCCTCATTAGTTATGTGATCTACCCATCAAATCTTCAGCATTCTTCTGTAGCACCACATTTCGAAAGCTTCTATTCTCTTCTTGTCCAAACTATTTATTGTCCATGTTTCACTTCCATACATGGCTACACTCCATACAAATACTTTCAGAAATGACTTCCTGACACTTAAATCTATACTCAATGTTAACAAATTTCTCTTCTTCACAAAACGTTTTCCTTCCCATTGCCAGTCTGCATTTTACATCCTCTCTACTTCGACCATCATCAGTTATTTTGCTCCCCAAATAGCAAAACTCCTTTACTACTTTAAGTGTCTCAATTCCTAATCTAATTCCCTCAGCATCACCCAACTTAATTCGACTACATTCCATTATCCTCGTTTTGCTTTTGTTGATGTTCATCTTATATCCTCCTTTCAAGACACTATCCATTCCATTCAACTGCTCTTCCAAGTCCTTTGCTGTCTCTGACAGAATTACAATGTCATCGGCGAACCTCAAAGTTTTTATTTCTTCTCCATGGATTTTAATACCTACTCCGAATTTTTCTTTTGTTTCCTTTACTGCTTGCTCAATATACAGATTGAATAACATTGGGGAAAGGCTACAACGCTGTCTCACTCCCTTCCCAACAACTGCTTCCCTTTCATATCCCTCGACTCTTATAACTGCCATCTGGTTTCTGTACAAATTGTAAATAGCCTTTCGCTCCCTGTATTTTACCCCTGCCACCTTTAGAATTTGAAAGAGAGTATTCCAGTCAACATTGTCAAAAGCTTTCTCTAAGTCTACAAATGCTAGAAATGTAGGTTTGCCTTTCCTTAATCTTTCTTCTAAGATAAGTCGTAAGGTCAGTATTGCCTCAGGTGTTCCAGTATTTCTACGGAATCCAAACTGATCTTCCCCGAGGTCGGCTTCTACTAGTTTTTCCATTCGTCTGTAAAGAATTCGTGTTAGTATTTTGCAGCCGTGACTTATTAAACTGATAATTTTCACATCTGTCAACACCTGCTTTCTTTGGGATTGGAATTATTATATTCTTCTTGAAGTCTGAGGGTATTTCGCCTGTTTCATACATCTTGCTCACCAGATGGTAGAGTTTTGTCAGGACTGGCTCTCCCAAGGCCGTCAGCAGTTCCAATGGAATGTTGTCTACTCCGGGGGCCTTGTTTTGACTCAGGTCTTTCAGTGCTCTGTCAAACTCTTCACGCAGTATCGTATCTCCCCTTTCATCTTCATCTACATCCTCTTCCATTTCCATAATATTGTCCTCAAGTACATTGCCCTTGTACAAACCCTCTATATACTCCTTCCACCTTTCTGCTTTCCCTTCTTTGCTTAGAACTGGGTTTCCATCTGAGCTCTTGATGTTCATACAAGTGGTTCTCTTATCTCCAAAGGTCTCTTTAATTTTCCTGTAGGCAGTATCTATCTTACCCCTAGTGAGATAAGCCTCTACATCCTTACATTTGTCCTCTAGCCATCCCTGCTTAGCCATTTTGCACTTCCAGTCGATCTCATTTTTGAGATGTTTGTATTCCTTTTTGCCTGCTTCATTTACTGCATTTTTATATTTTCTCCTTTCATCAATTAAATTCAATATTTCTTCTGTTACCCAAGGATTTCTACTAGCCCTCGTCTTTTTACCTACTTGATCCTCTGCTGCCTTCACTACTTCATCCTTCAAAGCTACCCATTCTTCTTCTACTGTATTTCTTTCCCCCATTCCTGTCCATTGTTCCCTTATGCTCTCTGTACAACCTCTGGTTCTTTTAGTTTATCCAGGTCCCATCTCCTTAAATTTCCACCTTTTTGCAGTTTCTTCAGTTTTAATCTACAGATTGTGGTCAGAGTCCACATCATCCCCTGGAAATGTCTTACAATTTAAAACCTGGTTCCTAAATCTCTGTCTTACCATTATATGATCTATCTGATACCTTTTAGTATCTCCGGGGTTCTTCCATGTATACAACCTTATTTCATGATTCTTAAACCAAGTGTTAGGTATGATTAAGTTGTGCTCTGTGCAAAATTCTACCAGGTGGCTTCCTCTTTCATTTCTTAGCCCCAATCCATATTCACCTACTACGTTTCCTTCTCTCCCTTTTCCTACTACCGAATTCCAGTCACCCATGACTATTACATTTTCGTCACCCTTCACTATCTGAATAATTTCTTTTATTTCATCATACATTTCTTCAATTTCTTCATCATCTGCAGAGCTAGTTAGCATATAAACTTGTACTACTGTAGCAGGTGTGGGTTTCGTATCTATCTTGGCCACAATAATGTGTTCACTATGCTGTTTGTAGTAGCTTACCCGCATTCCTTTTTTCCTATTTATTATTAAACCTACTCCTGCATTACCCCTATTTGATTTTGTGTTTATAACCCTGTAGTCACCTGACCAGAAGTCTTGTTCCTCCTGCCACCGAACTTCGCTAATTCCCACTATATCTAACTTTAACCTGTCCATTTCCGTTTTTAAATTTTCTAACCTACCTGCTCGATTAAGTGATCAGACATTCCACGCTCCGATCTGTAGAACGCCAGTTTTCTTTCTCCTGATAACGACATCCTCTTGAGTAGTCCCCGCCCGGAGATCCGAATGGGGGACTATTTTACCTCCGGAATATTTTACCCAAAAGGACGCCATCATCATTTAATCATACAGTAAAGGTGCACGCCCTCGGGAAAAATTACGGCCGTAGGTTCCCCTTGCTTTCAGCCGTTCGCAGTACCAGCACAGCAAGGCCGTTTTGGTTATTGTTACAAGGCCAGGTCAGTCAATCATCCAGACTGTAGCCCTTGCAACTACTGAAAAGGCTGCTGCCCCTCTTCAGGAACCACACGTTTGTCTGGCCTCTCAACAGATACCCCTCCGTTGTGGTTGCACCTACGGTACGGCTATCTGTATCGCTGAGGCACGCAAGCCTCCCCACCAACGACAAGGTCCATGGTTCATGGGGGCTGGCTGCACTACCTCTCCTGAAAATATCTGTACTACTTCTGACTATGACACATCTTTCATCTCTAACTCTGTCACCGCCACTTTCTCTCTCTCCATTACACATAATAATATAACAACAAAATTCCAAAAGGTCACTACAAGTTAGTCTTTATGACACGTCATGAGTCATCTACACTTTCTACACTGCCTTGCAATATGACCATATCAATGGCATGTATAACAGGTTAAAGGCACTGACTCTGTTCATGGCACTGAATGCCCAAGTAAGTTACACTGCATACATCTCACAGTCACCAAATACTGCTCTCTACCATTACCTTTAAATTCAAGTAACTCAATCAGCTCCTCTGGCCTAAACAAGGTGACCTCCAAGCTAAAATGACAGTCATGCCTCACTTGCACGTCTATTACACCCTCCAAAATGTAATAAAATAGTTCATCACACACTGCACCATGTTGCAACTGTAGGTTGTAGTGTGTAAAGATTATGCTCCAATTTCTGTCACCAAACTATAGTACTCCCTGGTGCGGACTGGTGTGGCTATGAGCCAGGATGGCGCAAACAGGTGGTAGAAGTGAGGTGGGGGGCCAGGTGGCTGCAGAGAAAGGCAGCTGCAAATGTAATAATTTCTTTTACTGACACAACTATGCTGCTTTATACAATGGGTCAGTGGCTGGCTGGCTGCTGAATTCTGCTGGGCTGGCTGCCTGCACAACTCTTGTTGCTGACACTGTATTACACCACATCAGTGGTCCCATTATGTAAGCCAGGTGCATGAATGCTGTGCCAGCAGTGTGCAAACTCGGTGCTGTTGCGGCTGCTACAGTTCCTGGCATTGTCCACAATGACATCGGGGGGATGGGGAGGGGGGGGGGGGAAGGGGGGGGTGTATGCCAACTGCACTGAGGTGCCCTTCTGACAGTGGCAGATGGTGCAGGCAGCTGGAGATGACCCGATGTGGCCAAATACACTGTGGTACTACGTCCAGGAAGAGACTTAGTGCACAGAGCTGTTGCTCTGCCATGGCCCCGAACTGCTAACCTCTGGACTGGCGGCCTCTGTTGGCCAGGTCTACATGGCATTTTCTGTGGCACAACCCCATTGTCCTGGTTGGGCTGATAGACTCAGAATAATTCTATTACAAAATTGACCAATGCTTACAATCACCACTGGTGCGCTTCTTGTGCATATGCATCACCATCAGGCATGTATCTTGAAACACTACTGCCACTGTCAATTTGGAAATCTGCCTTGCCCCTTGCTGCACCAGTCACTGCAGTACCACTGAGTTCACTGTTTCAGCAAGCTAATCTGCCTCACACCATTGCACTGGCCTTGTTGAATTGTTACAGTAACAACACCCCGCACTGGCCCATCGTCAGTGCTGCTGCAATACCCCGCTCAGGGTCACACTAATATTCCCATATATGGTCATTATGCTACAGTTTTTACTCTCTACAGCTTCTTCTAGTACCATGGAAATAATACCCGAATGTCTTAACACACATTTTAACTCAGATGCATCGTCTGTTAAGCTAATTGTGTTATAATTCTCGCACTTCTCTTCCCTTGCTATCTTCAGGAGTGTGAGCACAAATTTTTTCTGAAAATCTGATCGTATGTCTCCAGATTCATCGATTCTACATACTAGTTGAATTGTCACTTGGTTACAACTTCCTCCAACAATCTCAAAAATACTTAACGAATGTTATCTATCCCTTCTACTTCATCTGATCGCAAGTCTTCCAAAGCTCTGTTCAGCTTTGACTCTAATACTGGATCCCCCATTTCTCCCATACTGGACTGATATTTCTTAAATCTCTTTCCGTTCAGAGAGGCCTTTAATTTTCCTCTTTCCAACTTACACTCTCTCCTGTGTACTTAATAGCGAAATTCTGACCACACTCTTAATTTTGATATCCTTTCTTTTAATTTCGCTGGAGGTAATTTTGACTTTTGTATATCGTGAATCAGACCTTCCAATGACCATTTTTTTTTTTCAATTTCTACATATTTACTTGCCTGCACTTCCTTTTTATTTTATTCGTAAAATATTTATAGTTTTGTATTGTTGAATTTCCCTGAACATTTTTGTACTTTCTTCTTTCATCCATCAATTGAAGTATTTCTTCTGTTACCCAAGATTTCGTCAGTATTACCTTCTGCGTTACCTTCTGTGTACCTACGTATGTCTGTCCAACTTCTGTGATTGTCGTTTTTAGAGATGTCCATTCCTCTTCAATTGAACTGCCTACTATGATCCCCATTATTGCAGTATCTATAGCCTCATAAAACTTCAAATGCATCTCATTGTTAATCAGTACTTTAGTATCACAATTCTTTGCACAGTGATTTTTCTGGAAGAGTGTCTTAAACTTCAGCCTACAATCTGAGACTACACCTGCTCCTGGCTATGTGTTATAGTCCAATATCTGATTTCAGAAACTCTGTCTGACCTGATGTAATTTAGCTGAAATCTTCCCCTATCTCAGGCCTTTTAGAAGTATACCTCCTCTCTGACCTTTGAACAGCATATTTGCTACTATTAGCTGAAATTTATTGCAGAACTCAGTCTGTCTTTCTCCTCTCTCATTCCAACTATCATGTCTATATTCTCTCAAAACTCTTTCTTGTATTCCTTCCCCTACTACCACGTTCCAATCCCCAGTGATTATTAGATTATCATCTCCTTTTACATACTGAGTTATTCATTCAGTATCTGTATACAGTTTCTCTTTCTCTGTATCTAAGCTACAGCAGCCAATGTGACAAATTTTCTAGCATATACAACTAAATTTCAACACTTTTCGGAAGTACATTTTTTGTGTTATATTGAAAAGAGCCTCCGATGAAGACTTCAGCACCATAATATGTGGAGGCTGATCAAACAATAACAGTATAAAAGCTTTGAAAACCAATGTCTAGCCTTAAGGGTAGAAGACCCATAAAAATCTTCCCTGATGTACTAAATGTAAGGAAATACATAACTTGGGTATAGTTTGTGTGTTAATCTGTGAGCCTGAAGCCCATCATCTTAATCTCTGCTGTTGCAGCAATCACACAACTTGCTTATTAAGCTATTCAGACTTTCACAATGTATACAATGGTCAAAAAATTGGATAAGGTTTTTGTGTATGGCGAATGTTGCCGAACTGTTACAGCAGTGGTACAGTTGTATGCTGGAAAGTATCCTGATTGTGCCACATCCTAATGATCTGTTTTGCAAACATTATAAAAAATTCAAGAAACTCAAAGTGTGAAGAATAAAATGTGCCACAAAAAACAGAAACTAATGGGATGCAAGTAACTAATATTGTAGCAGCAGTAACACACAATTCACATGTCACTACGAGACAGCTTGAATGTGCAAGCGGGATCAGCCAAAGAACTGTTCTGCAAATACTACATTCAAATGCATTTATCATTTCCACATTTTGCTCCATCATCTGCTTGATGAAAATGACTCTTAATGACATGTACAAAAAATGCAAAGGGATGCTGTTTTTCTATGCAAGATCTTGATTACAAAGCATTTTTTATAAACAAATCTTCATAATATGGCCTACTGGCCAGTAAAATACATGTTGACAGAGAGAATTGAATATGCAGTGACCTTAGTCTGTGAGCATATGGTGCCAGTTTTTCAGTAATCACATCATTGGTCCCTGTTTTATTGATGAAACTCTAAATAGACACATGGATCTGCAGTACAAAACACAAATGCTGCTGTAGTTACTGGAAGACAACTGACTTGAATTAAAGCAATTCACGTGGTACCAAAATGACAAATAACCTTCTCATTCCACACAGATAATGACAAAATTCCTTCACAGCATATTTGGAAATCGTTGGATTGGTCATTTGGGAAACACAAAATGGCATGCATGCTTAACTGGCACATCTGGAGTGTGGGGAAAATTAAAGCAAGAGGTCTGCAAGGAAACACTAACAACTGCTGAAGACATGAAATGCCATATAACATGGGCTTGTCCTGCGATAAGTTCAGATGAAATTCAGTGGGCTGTATAGTCTGCAGGAATGGCTTTATGTTATGTATCAGTACTCAGTGTCAATATTTTGAGCATCTGATATGATAATCACAATGAACACTTGTACTGTATCTAAGTCATATGTCTGCTAATAGTTGACATAACAGGGCAGATGTCTGTTCCTGATAGTAGAATAGTGTTAGCACTCTGTTATCTTGTTACTATTTGGTCATGACTTATACAGACCATGCTGTTGAAGTTCTCTTCATAAGGTCTTTCCAATGTCATGAGAAAAAATTATATAGTTCCATAAGAACATAAAAAAATGGTGTCACAATTTGAAAGCTAAAAATTCTAAAAGCTGCTTACGTTCATTAAAAAGTTCACCACATTGTCTGCTATAGTTCCTACAAAACTGCACCTCAGTATATTTACTTGTTCTGAATATGTTTGGGGATGGCCTCTCTTAATTTACCTCACACTATGGCTCCACTTAATGGGGATCTGGTTGATGGTACTTATTTGAGTTGTGTGGCAACAATGAAGCTTGATGGCATCATTACATAATAATGTGGATCTGTTTTAGGATTTCAGAATAAATCCAGATGTTCTGAAGACATTTCGCACACAGCATGCTTCCCATGCTGTGGAAATAGTTTGGAAAGAGCCCTTTCCTGTACTGCTGACCCTAATACAAGAACCGTTACACTGTAGTTTGAAGAAAATCTTGGAAAGTGAAAGTCATGGCTGGACTGGGTCTAGAACCTAAAACCTTGCCTTTTGTGGCCAATGCTTTTACTCGTTGAGCCATACAAGCATGACACACAGCCCATCCTCACAGCTTCACATCTGCAAGGAAGTTTCTCTTACAGTCCAGTTACTTGGATGGCTCATTTGGAAAGAGGACTTCCCACAAAAGGCAAGGATCTGGCTTCAGGTTCCAGTACGGAACATAATTTTAATTTGCCAGGAAGTTTCAGAGCAACACTACAGATAGAAAGATTCATTCTGAAAAGTAATGTGGGTTTTCATGTCTGCTCAAAGCTGAATGTCATCAAACATCTTCAGCATCAGCATCTGTTGTGTGCCAGATAAATCCACTCTAATCCCCAGCAATGGCCATTCACAATTTTGGAGAAAGAACGCAACCAAAATGCATTTTTAGAGTATTAGAAGTTAACGGAAAACATTTCCTTATGATAAAACCCTCTTACAATAGCAGGAGGAGGTCCCAGATTCTGTTATTTTCACTTCTTACATTTATCAAATGTCTGGAAACTTTTGACCACATAATCTACCTGTGGCTGAGAATAACATGACATACATTCTTTCATCAGTTTCCCGAAAATATTTTGCCTCTTACTGAAACATGTTTCTTTCACCAGATCCGAAAGGCTCTTCTAAGCCTCAGTCAGAGAACTATTGGTGGTAACACACTGGTACAAGGAGCCATTCCTGCCATACTCAGCAACACACCACAGAAATTCTTTGAAGACACCATAAAAGTATTACAGGTGAGTTGACACAGCAAATATTATTACAAAAAGAATGAAGGTATAATTAAGTAACACTCCTGTTTTGATTTTTCATAATTCTCTTTTCTGTAGTGTTCATGACACTACAGGACCAGATTAAACTTCAGTGGTGTACCTCAGAAGTGGATTCTGAGACATTTATCTACTATTTTCCAACTTGCAGGTTTTATTATTTATTTTTCCCCTGCAGAACTTGAAGTTCCCAATTATGATCTTCTTACATGTTTTCTGTTAACATAAATTTGCAAATCACTGGGCAAATGGAATAGTGAGTATTGTCTTGAGTAATCAATAGCTCAGTACAAATGAAAATTACTTTTGGATTTTAAATTCTAAACAAGTATGTAAACCTACGAAAGCAAGTCTTGAGCTCAATCAGTAACTTTAATAATAAGAACAATGAGTAACTTTTGCAAATGACTTAAAGCAGTTGGATACTGATTCAAGATTACACATTTGAATCACTAACTCAGTAGCAGAATCTTTATTTAAAGCACACAGTGCTCTTGCTTCAGTTTCTCATAGTAATCAGATACTTGTCTGTGTCTCGACAACCTTATCTTGGTCCAGTCATTTTGATGGTATGCTAGCCATCACAGCAAAAAGTGGAGGAGACAAGACAATGAAGCACAAATGAACACTAGATCACAATGAATACTAAATAAATCGTAACCAAATAAAACAAATAATAGTTTCAATCACTTTTTCTATTTTTCTTACTGCTGAATAAATCAACATTAAATTATGCTCATATAACAAAAGCAACCTTCTCCTTTACTCAAAATCCTATAGCATAATCTCTGCAAATGCAGTCGGTGGTACCAAAGTGAGCCTGGAAATCCTGTTTTCAAACAAGTAACTGCTAGAACCATGAATAGGAATGATGAAAAAAATTGACAAAAAGTATAACAATGCATTTACTAAAAATGACTAATATCCCATCTAAAAAGTCTCAAAGCTGGTTCACTAAAATAAAAACAGCATTCCACATTTATTCTATAACAAACAGCTGTTGAAGTGGACAAATAATTTCTGAAAATACAAAATGTAATCTAAGGACAAAGAAATTAATGTTAGGTGATAATGGCTAAAGTGCCATTAAACACATTCAGGTTGAGACCAACATATAATTATGTTCTTGCTAGAAGGCAAATCCTACCAGTCATACCTGAAAATGGCAACAATATATATTATATTTTCACTCTTTTCTTCTGTTTTTTGTCCACCTCAAGGGAACCACTCCCTTTCTAACAACTGTTGTTCTTGTTTTCTGATGGCTTCATCCTGCCTAGCTTTCACCAAAGCCATTGTCATTTACACCAATACATATTACTCTCCTTCCCTTCCCTTGCCATGTTGTTATGGTATTTATCAACAGCTCCACCCAGTGCACTCTCTTTCTTATGCTTTTCTTCTGTTTTTTAACAGGACAATGCTGATCTTGCGTATGACATTTTATCTGAAGTGAAGGGCCTTCGTCCAGTAATGCCTCAGGGTGCTATGTATATGATGGTATGTATAAGTATTTAGTATCGACTTAACTCAGTGACATATTATGGTAAAATACATCGCCATGGGAAAATTGTTGTTGTATTTGTTTTTTGAAAGAAGTGTGCACTTAGTTTACACATCTTCTTTCTAATATAATGGACAAATCAAAAATTACAATAAACAGCACAGAGTTTGATGACTGTAACCAACAGAACTAGAGTTGGGAAGTATTTTTGTCACCTACTACAACAATAATACTCTAATATACTAGCTAGTGTCATGAATGAATCAGGAGTGAAATAAAAGAAATATATCCAGCCACAGATTCAGCCAGAAATACTGAAACATTGTCTCCCAAAGAGTTATTCCAATAACATGACCACATACAAAATTGTTGACAAATACTGAGCCCAACTGCAGGGCAATACACTTAGCATATACAGGGTGGATCACCTAAAACTTGACCACAAATACTGCAGAAATGGAAAGTGCTGCTGATGTGAATTTTTCACAGAATGGATTGGTAGTCAGGGGCTTGTATTGTTAGCCAATTAGGTGATTGTAGTAATACTTAGAAAGTGTATTTTTGTGCAAACACACTTTTTAAATGGAACAATACTTATTGACTTCAACAAATTAAAAGTAAGGTAAATCAGAACGTCAGTGGTGTTTGTTGCAGAATTCTAGTGCGAATCATTTATGAGATAACATGTTTTGAAAAGTTCCCACTCTGACACTTGTACAATACCTGTGGTAGCACACACTAAAGAACAACACAAGTGCATCCACTAGTTATAAGGATTTTGACCAGTAACAAGACAATTGACCATCACAGGTTGTGTTCAAGATGACCAATGGCAGCAGCAATACATGCTTCCAGTATGGTAACAAACGACTGCTGCACACATGCTAGCATTTCAGCAGAGATGTCCGAGCAGCCTGCAGTAATACATTTTGCATATCAACAGGTGTAGTTGGTATGTCCTTGTAGACAACATCTTTCAGCTTTCCTCATTGAAAAAAAGTCTACAGGCGTCAAATCCAGGGAATGGGCTGGAGGCGTCAAATCCAGGGAATGGGCTGGCTAAGGTACAGATCTTCTGTATCCAATCCAACAATAGGGAAACAATTCATGAAAATATGCTGTAGTACTTCATGCACTATTGGCTGGACAGCCATCACGTTGGTACCACATGTTCCTTCTAGTCTGTAGAGGAACGTCTTCTAGCATCCATGGAAGATGGTCAATTAGGAGGGGAGTCGTGATACTTGTGCACGTTCAGTGTTCTATCTTTGGAAAATGAGCCTATGAGCTAGTGGTTCACTTTCCCACACCACATGTTTACACTCCATGGACACCGACGTTCCACCTGATGATGGCAATGGTGACTGTCAACAGGCCAGTAGTGCATGTTTTGGCAGTTTACCTGGCCGTGATTGGTAAATGTGGCTTCATCACTAAACAAGACACATGATACATCTGGAATATCCTGTCTTAATGCCCATGTACAGACGTTAACACTATTTTCATAATTGTTTTGATGCAGCTCTTGATGGAGAGAGATGTGATATGGATGAAACCTATGTTGAGGGAGAATGCATAGAGCACTTGTGAGACTCATGCCATTTCCTCATACGATTGTGCAGGAGCTCGGGTGTGGTCAACCGCAACAGCAGCAAGAACATTAATTTCTCCCTCTTCCATCATTGCTTGTTTCCTTTTGTTATATTGTCTAGCTGTTACACTACCACTCAGACATAACTGACTGAAAAAATTGATAGGCCTAAATAATTGCTGAGATGATTGATGTATATTGGGATATTGTGCCACATACACCGTAAAAGAATGAACTGCTTTCTTGCTATACTCTTCATACACCATGAGCATGTCAGCTTTTCCTGCATTGGCAAATCCCATTGTCCACTCATGATCTGTGGCTTTGACTGTCACACACTAACAGACCAGTAAGTCACAGTGCACTCAAGGAACACACAAGCGTACTGTAAGCAAATGTAACATTGTACCTAGCAAATACACAGATTGAATGGCACAGATAGGTGTCAGTGTGGAATCTTTTCAATATACACCTCGTACACGACTCACACTAGAAACCTGCAACAAACAACACCACAAGTACAGGCTCCCTGAGACCTGAGGGGGCCCAAGTCCTCCCAAAAATTCGTTTTTTTTTTTTTGTGGGGGGGGGGGGGGGGGGAGCAGAGCCCCCCCATTAATTTAAAAAAATTATCAGTTATATTATGCTTTGTAAAATTACAAAAATTTTTATTTTCCTTGTTTGATGACAGTTATCTTTTAAAATACATTCAGTAATGAGTTAAAACAAATAATTAGTTGAGCAGGTTAACTGAAAACGAGTGGTGTGCATCATGATAGTGTTATGGTGCAGTGGGCACACTTAGAATTTGTCCTGGTGCACGAACCTTCGGGTAAAGTCTGGCACCGGCGGGCCAGCGCTGCGGCTGCAGCAACATCGAAAGGACTGGAGCAGAAGCGCCTGGAACCCTCCACCTCGCATTGCCTTGATGCTTTGAAACATTACAATGCCACGGCTATATAAAGCCTACCCTGCTGTCGCAGTCATTCAGTGAGGATAGTTTCGTTCAGTGGATTCCTCTTTGTTCTCGGGTATATGGAGTGAATAATAAATTAATATTTTTAAACCATTATGAAAATTATGAAATATGCGTTGACTGTAGCATTTTGAATGGAACAGGAACTTCCTTAAAATACAGCTCAAACAATAGTGTTAGTATTTGCAAAATAATTTTTATACTTCCCAAGAAGGAAAAAAACTACTTCTTGAGCAACTCAAATGTTACACATTTTAAAAAGCCTAAATCCTTTTATCTGGCTAAGAAACAAGTCTTCATACAAAAGGAAAGACATTATCTGTACATAAATTCAGACACATACACAATTTTCAATTTGAATCTGCTAATATCTTTCACAAATGTGATACACAACAGCTGAGAGTGGCACATATACAACAATCATACATGAAAAATGGCAAAGTCAAAACAAACAGATTTATAGCTGAGCTGAATTGTGAATTTTGGGAGTATGATCAGGGATTGACAAAATAATGTTATCTCCACCTCGGAAAGGAAACCACACACAGTGTGTACACGAAAATTTTGTTGTTGCTCGCATTAGGACTTACTTTCTAAGCAATAACAATGTATTTTGGTCTGATAGTTTTTGAACTCTGACAGTAAAGTATTTAGTTCATAGGATTACTACACATGGAGTCTATATGTATTGTGATTCAACAGTTATTCATACATATACCGTTTACTGCTGAACTCCACAACTACATTTACTTTAGTATGTTTCTTGTTGCATGGATCATATCTATGATGACCCATTATTCTGTGAAATATGCCAATACATTGTCAAGGCAAATGTACTTCTTTCAAATGCTTCCATGATTACATGCCCTGTTACGGAATCTTCTGTCAAACAGATGCAACTTCAACTTGAGTTCTTATGTTACTCTCTTCAGTCTACTCAGCATATCATCAATGGCTTATGACTTTATTCCTTTTGACAGTATGCAAAGGCTGAGTAATGGATAGTACACATTTTCCCCTTCCACTATTATATTTATGTTACTGTTTAAAACTCTGACTGTTATTAATCAACTTCATAATGAAATAATTACACTCACTATAAGACTATTGTCTGCATGCTCAGCTCTGTGAAGAGATCCAATGATAAATACCCCATGTCATCTTTGTTGCTCTTTTCTGAGCAATATGTATTTTCTCCCACAATGAAGAGTTGATCCAGAACATTATACCATATAACTCCAATGTATAAAAATAGATAAGTGCACTTCTTTCCTTTTGGGGAGAGGTTTGAAGTACATCCTGAAACAGGTACCACCCGCTACACAGAGTGAAAAAATGGTTCAAATGGCTGTGAACACTATAGGACTTAACATCTGAGGTCATCAGTCCCCTAGAACTTAGAACTACTTAAACCTAATTAATCTAAGGACATCACACCATCCATGCCTGAGGCATGATTCGAACCTGCAACCGTAGCAGTCGCGCAGTTCCGGACCGAAGCGCCTAGAACCGCTCGGCCACTGTGGCCGGCTCACAGAGTGAAAATTTATAGATTGCTCTCCAGTACACTATCGTACTAGACGTACTATTGTATGCATATAAGAGGGCTGTTCAAAAAGTATCCGACTTTTATTTAAAAATCAATTTTTATTCAGATACTATTGTACGACACTTGTCACCTTCAAAGTAGTCCCCTTCAGCTTCTATGCACCTCTTCCAACACTACTGCCACTGCTAGAAGCACTGCTGGAAAGTCGCTCTTGATATGGTGCACACCTACTCTGTTGAATTTTGTATAATGTCTTCCTTCTTTTTAAATTTGATCCCTTTCAAGGTCTTTTTCAGTTTAGCTTGGTTGTAGATCAGGGGAATAGAGAGGGTGACAGACCACAGCCATGCCGTGTTTGGCCAAAAAGCTCTGAATTAATTTAGTGCAATGAGTGGGTGCCTTATTGTGGTGAAGGTGCCAACTGGCCACTGACCACTTCCAGCTGTTTACATCTCACTGCTTCATCAAGGCAATGCAGAACCTCTTGGTAGTACTCCTTATTGACATTAGTGCCTTCTTGGGAATACTCATGATGTACTATGCCATTGGAGTTAAGAAAGATGGTCAGCCTGACTTTCACATTGCTATGGATGTGCCTCATTTTTTTGGGTCTCGGGGATGACAGATGCTCCCATTGCGGTGGCTGGAATTTTGTTTCTGGCTTGCACACACAAACCCAGGACACACCACCAATTGTCACTGTGTTAAGGAAGTTGGGATTACTGTTCATAGTATCCAGCATGTCCTGTGCAATCTCCGAAGTTGGTGCTGCTCAGTTGTTAGCAACTTCGGCAAAAATTTTGTTGAGATCTTCCTGAGGTCCAAATGTTTCATTAAAATGGAATTAATGGATCCAGTACTAATTTCAACCTCGTCTGCAAGTTCTCTGATCACAATCTGTCTATCTTGCATCACCGGGGTCCTTATGTGATAATTAACAACCTCAGTTGTGGATGATGAGGGCCTACCTGAACATGCTTCACTCTTCACTGGTGAGCGGCCATCTCTGAAGTGGTTGTATCACTCCTTTATCCATGTGGTATCCATTGCTTCGGCCCCAAACACTTGTTGAACCTTGGAGATTGTTTCAACGTGAGCATTACCAAGCTTAAAACAAAATTTGATGCAATAACATGGTTCCACTTTTTCTATCATTTTACCCAAAACACAAATTCTGAAGACTACCAGTAACATGAGTACTTTTGTCAGTGGCTAACCAGGGACTGACTGTTCTCAGAGCTGTGAAAAAAAAATATCAAATCCACACACACTACATATGTCTATAAACATAGAGAGCATGCATGCACCTTGATACCATTGTTGGTTTCAACGTTTAAAAATAAGCTTGGATACTTTTAGAGCAGCCCTCGTAATCAATTTATTTTAAGTTTAGCTTATACTTCAATATGTGAATTTTACAATAAAATGTAAGACACATTCCAGTTTAGGTGACACTTCATGTACATTTTATACCTACTGATACTGAAATTTCTGTTTTCCAGGTAGGAATAACGGTAACATTATTTCCAGAATTTTCTTCAGACCTTGATTTTGTTGAAAGACTTGTTAGTGAAGAATCAGTGTTCTGCTTACCAAGTCAGGTGAGTTTTCACATGCACTCTTAGAAGAGGCAGCTTAAAGTATGAAAGGTTGACAAACAGTTTCATTTTTGTATTGGTTGTAGAATGGAAATTGCTGTTTTTCTGTATTCAGACTATATACTTTGCCATTGCTTTCTAAGTGTAAGAAGCACCAATAAACTAAATTTACATTTTATATAAGATAACATATTGCATTCCACTTGTACATGAACAGCACAAAAGAAGTCTCTTTCACTATTTGTGATATTACTTATTTTGATGCCTGCTTGTAATTGTGTTTCATTATTTGTGATATTACGTATTTTGATGCCTGCTTGTAACTGTGTTTTGACAGTGTTTCAATTACCCAAACTACATGCGTCTCGTGCTGACAGTTCCAAAAGAACAAATGGAGAAAGCTTGCAAAAGAATAGCTGCATTCTGCCTGCGTCATCACCAGGACTACCTTTCAAAGCGAATTTCATCTGTGAGCATTACATGATGTAAAAGAATCTTAGATTTCTTAAAAAGCTACTGAGCTTATGCTGAGCACCCACACCTATTATCTAACATGTTCCTCCTCAAGAATAATGAGAAGTACGTGAATGAGTTATATTTATGATTGGATCAGATTTCTAAACATACTTCCTGAAGTCCGGAGACCGCTTTTCTTAATTGTGACCGGAATATTCAGTGGAGGTGAAAAATAGAAATCCATACATATGATGAAGTTAAGCAATTTATAACAACTTTGTACATACAAAACAATACACTTATTGTTTAAAAAGCTGAATAAATTTCATGTTTGTCAGAGGAGAGATTGTGAATATGCATCAGGTTAGACTTCTGTCTATCTGTGCATTCTTTCTTGTATTATTTGATTAAAGCAACGTGCTCCATTTCACTGAAGTTTCATAAAATACCTACTAAAATAGATATCAATAGGCAATCCTTTCCAGAGTGATAGATTTAATTATTTTATTTGTTTTATATTTTTTACTGATTTCAATATTCACTGGGCATAAGTATACGACTTCATGTATGTATCTTTACAACTTTGTATTAAAGAATGGGATGACTGAGGGGAAAAAAGGAGAAAATATAATTTATGCATGTTTCTAAAGTGGAATACATAAGACCTGTATCATAGACAATGTAAGATAATTTTACAGTAAAATAGTGAAAATGAAATGTGTAAAATTATTTGGAGAATGTTTTCTTGCAGAATGCAGTCATTTTTCTGAATAAATACACATTGTCTCTTAATAACCATTAACCTTTCTCATTAAACCCTCAAACTGTTCACAGCCTATTTAGAATGCATTCAATAGTTCATACAGTGCTTCTGGGTATTCAGCCAAGTTGTTGTTTCCATATTATGGAACTTTTATTTCATCAATCACATCAAGGAAACTTTTGAGATCACATTAAATAGTTGTTAAACATTCATTTCTTTTCCTTTTAAAACAATGAAGTTTTCTCTGCAGTCATGGAAAGTGAGTGCATCTGTTATAACTGAAGTCAAACAAACTGAAAGAAAGCAGCTACTGATGCAAATGCACAGCACTGTAGATGGAACTGCAGACAGTTTCCATGATGAGTGTGGGACATCCCATGAAAATTTGTGTTGAATGACAGAAATGACTTTCGTTGTGATGTTAAAATACATTTAAAGAACTAGTTATAATATTTTAGACTTGTTCCATGTGTTTACTGTCCAACAAATTCTGTTGAATCTATTTCAGCAAGACATCACATGACCAAAATACTATAGCTGAACAAAGCATTAAATACTGTCCTGAAAATATTTTTGATAAAGATAGTTTCCCACCACAACTATAAAAAGAGAAGCAACTAGAGATGAACTGACAGGTACAAAAACTGAAAACACAATTGAATCTTTAACTTTCATAATTTTCTAGAATTTCTTTATCAGGATAAAGATGTTGGAGAGGAGAAAAGAAGCATAACCATAGAAATTCTGAAGGAGGGAGACTGAGCACAGGAAATGAATAGTAGGTAAGGATACAGCTTACTTTCACGCTCTGCAGCAGTATTATCCAGTAACTGTTGCTAATCAATATTTCAAACTTAAAGAAATTAATACCAAAAAAGAGCAAAACAAAGAGCAAATGAAAATTTAAGTCTGAATAAACAACCGTTATGAGAAAGAGGGCGGCAAGCGAATGAGCGTGTGAAAACACACACACACACACACACACACACACACACACACACACACACACACACACACACAGAGAGAGAGAGAGAGAGAGAGAGAGAGAGAGAGAGAGTAGTTCCCATATCTGTGTTTTAAGTGAAGATCAAAATGATGACTGGCATCACACCACATTCAGCTAAATGTTACATTCCACAGGATGTTTAGTAATAGAGTATTGGGTGTTGACAGTGAAAAGACAAATGTAACATTTGTTGACAACACAAACATACCGTGTTGAGAACCTGCAATTAAGCACAACAACAGAAACAGCTAAACAAAGTTATATTTGGTTTATAACAAATAACTGTCATGAGCTGGTCACAGGTCATGTTTCCAAAATGAACAGCATACAGACAGAAGTGATGACACTTTCTGCAGGACCTGACCATAATTTTGCAGGACAATGCTCAAGCGTGTACATTGCAAGCTGTTACTGATTTGTTTGACTGATGGGGCTGCTAAGTGCTATACCACCTACTGCATCCCCTGACATAAGCCCTTTTAAGTTCAACTCAATTTCTAAACTAAAGGAAACACTTCACAGCATTCGCTTCAGAACTGCTACAAATTTGTCAGGCAATAGACCACACCGCTCGAACTGTCAACAAAACTGCTAAGAGAAACCTATAACTTCCACATCGCTGGCAACGGGTTATACACATTGCTGGTCACTATTTTGAAGGTCAGTAAAACTTTGAAATGTGTATCTATCTTGTATGAGCTGGAAATAATTAGTTGCCACTATTAAAGTTCCAGCCCTTGTATGACTAAGTGATTGACAGAACCACAATGAAGTATATTTTATAAAAAAGATGTATCACTAGTGAAGAAAATGAACACACAAAGGTCATTACTACAAGAAGTTACATTGTCCCCATGATAAAAAGAATGCAAAGAAATGACATTGAAAACTGTTAAAATTAAATTATAATAAAATACAATGATTTTGGGATAGCAGTGCTCTCTACTGAGTCATTTGTTAGCATTGCATTGCTGGTGCAGGCATCATCACTGTATTTACTTCTGTCGTTTTTAGAGACTCCATTCAAAGAACTCTCAAGTCTCCATAGCAACAAAACAGCTTGTGGTGCTCACTTGGTAAACATAAACACACTGTTGAGTGCCCACAAAGAAATCTTACAATTTTACATAGTGCAGTATATTTTGGTAGAAGTCTTAAGTTCACACACACAACATGCTCGATTCCACAAATGTGCTGAACAATTAGAACAGTTCCTCCTCGAGTTCTTTTTCCATTGTTTTTGATGATCTGATCCTCCCGTGAAATGTACAAGACAGACTTGGAGAGAAGCGGCAGCTGATGGACTCTGTGACGGTGGGACAAGGCAACCATACTGAGCCTACTACATACTACTAAAAACACGGAAATTGGTGATAATTTGCACCTGTCTCCCAGCAGCAGTAGCTTGTGCTTGTCTGTGCTGCAGTCAGGCAGCCTTACACATGTCTCGTGCCCCTACAAAACTTCCTATTAGTAAAAACCGTATCAAAATCTCTACAGTGGTTTCTGAGATTAGCTTGAACATACAGACTTAAACAGTGTACAGATGGCCATACATAAAATGAAATCTCTTGAATAAATTTCTTTGCTGTAGACATGAGATGAACATGGAAACTATGCATTAACAAAAGGTAGGTTTTATTTTACTCCAATGCCTAGAATGCAAATCAAGTTACAAATATTTCCAATGCCTGTTGTATAAAATAATGTACTATAGTAAGCTGTCTAAAGTAAAAGTAAAGTATTTATTCTCCTAATATCAGGAGTAAGAATATTATATGAAGTGTAAAACAACCTTGATTCTTACAGAACAAAGATTCCTACTGCTGTTGAACTTCTACTACATACTTATAAAAATATGAAGTAGGGAACATAATAACCATAATATACAGAGCTGTTTTTTTTTCAACCCCCGATTGGCTGTAAATAAAAGAAAAATGTACAGAAAATAATAATTTTATTACCAAAAGTACAGTACAGTCTTAACTTACTTTTCTACATAATCGCCAAAACGATTGAGGCACTTGTCATACCATGACACAAGCTTTTCGATGCCTTCCTCGAAGAATGTTGCCGCCAGTGAGAACAGGTAAGTCTTGACAGCGTCCTGAAGTTCTTTGTTAGTAGCGAAGCACTGCCCACCTAACCATGACTTCAGTTCTCGGAACAGGTGATAATCACTTGGTGCTAGGTCCGGGCTGTACGGTGGATGTTCAAAAACTTCCCATTTAAACTTTTTGAAGAGGTCTTTTGTCATGTTGGCACTGTGTGGTCGGGTGTTGTCATGGATCAAGACAATGCCACACGAAAGCATTCCTCTGCGTTTGTTTTGAATGGCTCTGCGGAGACAACGTAAAGTTTCACAGTAAACTTCCTTGGTTATCATCATAGCTTGCTCCATAAAGTCCACCAGCAACACTCCTTCATGGTCCCAAAACACAGTGGGCATTGTTTTTCTTTTTGTCAGTGAATGTTTAAACTTTTTTGGCTTGCTTGGGGAAGCTGTGTGCATCCACTGCTTTGATTGTTCCTTTGTTTCAGGATTGTCATAGAGGAGCCACGTTTCATCGCCAGTAACAATCGACTTCAAAAAAATGTTTCCCTCATTGGCATAACGTGTGAGAAACAATAATGCTGACGCCATCCTTTGTGTTTTGTGTGGTCAGTGCTCAGTATTTTTGGGATCCAATGTGCACACAATTTCCGATAGCCTAGGTCTTGAGTCACAATTGTGTACAAAGCAGACCTTGAAATGTCTGGAAATTCATCAGACAGTTCGCCAATTGTAAACCTTCGTTTGCATCTCACCGCCTGATCAACACGTTCAACGAGGCCTACAGTGGTGACAGACTTGCAACCTTGTCCACCTTCATCATGGATGTCTGTTCGTCCTTCTTTGAATTTTCAACACCATTCCCGAACACTACCATCACTCATAACGTTGTTACCATACACATTGCTCATTCTGCGATGGCTTTCCACAGCACTACATCCTTCTACTTGCAGAAAACGGATTACACTTCGTAACTCATATTTGGCGCAAGCATCGAGCGTAGCAGCCCTGTTTACACGGACTTAGCTCGGCTACGACTGACACACTGCAGTTGAAAACGGCAGAGGTTGTGGTGGGGGAGCTGTGCAATCGCATGACGCGTAGGTCCGGCCCCTCCCTACCTCTTACTTGCTTAGATGGATGACCGGAGGTTGAAAAAAAAACACAGCCCTCGTATGTAGCAGATATATACTAAAACGTGTAAAGAAGCAGTCAGTCTGCCATCATAGTGTGTTTCCTGTGTGATGATTTGAAACCATAAAATCTAAACTAAACTCTGCCCGAACAGGCCATGAAAGCCCAATGGTACTGACCGGCTGCCATGTTAGCCTCAGCCCACAGGCATCACTGGATGTGGATATGCAGGGGCATGTGGTCAGCACACTGCTCTCCCACCTATTTTGTCAGTTTAAGCGACTGGAGCCGCTGCTTCTCAATTACATATGTCCCTGGTTTGCCTCACAAGGGCTGAGAGCACCCTGCTTGCCAAAAGCACTCACCAGACCAGATGGTCACCCATCCAAGTGCTAGCCCAACCCGACTGTGCTTACCTTTGGTAATCTGATGGGAACTGGTGTTACCACTGCAGCATGGCTGTTATTTGAAACATGTTAAGCATAAATAATTGGAAGCTAAGACTAAATTTAATGATAACATATGTATTTTTGACTCCCTCTGTGTCGCTGAGAGTTCTGTTTTATGCTTTATTGATCAAAACATGACTTATAAATAAACAAGTTCCTTCACAGTCTACAGTTGTTTTGAAATAAATAATGCTAAAAATGTAATGATCTGGCAAAATCCAGAATCAAAACAATACATAAAAATGAGGATAGGCCACTACGCAGAGTAGATGAATGGCAGGTGACACAGTCAGATTTAAAGATTTTACAAGCTCACCAACTTATTTTAGTTTTAGTTGCACATTCACACAATATAACAACATTCACCTCCACAGTTATGGGAAGGGGAAAAAGGAAAGAAATGAAGCAGTAGGGAGAAGGAGGGTTGTTAAAGCAAGGGGGTGTTAGGGAAGTTCTGAGATGAGAGGGAGTGAGATCAATAGCTCTCACTAGTAATGGTGAAATGTGGTTTAATACTAATAAGGAAAAGTTGGTCACTATAACAGTTACTGTAGTAGTATCCATTTTTGTAATATTTGGTTACTTTATTTGAAAATCAGAAAATGTACTTTTTTGGTGTCAAAGTCACAAGGCATATAGTGAGAGCTAAAATCATGAGACTAAAACTAGACAAAATATGCCATAGGACATTTGTATGTTTATAATTTGTTTATAACTGTTATAATCATTTTTTATCATCAAAAGGAAAGTTGCTACTCGCCATATAGTGGAGATGCTAAGTTGCAGACAGGCACAACAAAAAGACTGTCACAAATAAGCTTCCGCAACCAATAAGGCCTTCAGCAAAAGTAGATGACAGACACATACTCACACAGATGCAATTCCAGTGGTGACTGGATGGGGGTAAGGAGGAGGCTCGGGTGAGGAGGGGGAGGGATAGTAGGGTACGGTAGGCGGACAGTGAAGTGCTGCTTGGGAGTGCGCAGGGATGAGGTGACGAGAGGATAGGGTAGCTACGTGCAGTCGAGAGGTTGGATTGTGGGCAGGGGAGAGGTGAGGAGGTTGAGACAGCAGAAAAGGAGAGAGGTAAAAAGACCGGGTGTGATGGTGGAATGAAGGCTGTGTAGTGCTGGAATGGGAACAGGGAAGGGGCTGGATGGGTGAGGACAATGACTAACGAATATGGAAGCCAGGAGGATTACAGGAACATAGGGTACATTGCAGGGAAAGTTCCTACCTGCACAATTCAGAAAAGTTGGTGTTGATGGGAAGGATCCATATGGCACAGGCTGTGAAGCAGTCATTGAAATGAAGGATGTAATGTTTGGCAGTGTTCTCAGCAACAGGGTGGCCCACTTGTTTCTTGGCCACAGTTTGTTGGTGGCCATTCACATGAAAAGACAGCTTGTTGCTTGTCATGCCTACATAGAATGCAGTACAGTGGTTGCAGCTTAGCTTGTAGATCACATGGCTGGTTACACAGGTACCCCGCCTTTGATGGGAAGGATGGTGTTTGTGACCGTACTGGAGGAGGTGGTGGTGAGATAAATGGAATTATTTTTGCTGTGTACACAGTTTCAAGATAAAATAAGAAATTCTCATTAAAAATGAAAGCATAATTAATTACAGAAACCTATAGTACTTTATAGCAAGCTGTAAAATCAGAAAAATCCTTCGACATGAATTTACTTTGGTGAAGGTTCATCTGCTTATTATTCACTTCTTATTCCTTATTCATGCCTTCAGCTTCATTTTAAGGTGACTGATAACCTAAATTTCCTACAGATGCATGCTGTTCCCTTTCTCCTGGCTGGAGAGGAGAAAATTTTCTGAAAATATTTTTAAAATTTTTCCACCTTGATTTTGAAGTATCCTTACACATAATTTCCTTTTCCTTTAGTATTTTCACAGCAAATCCAATCAGTTAAAAAATAAATAAAACAGTTATACAGAAACATCATTCAAGGTTTAAAATTCATCTACTTTAGCCTAGAACATTCTAGGTATATCTGCAACAGTGTTTAAAATATTCTTATCCATTTGAAACAATGGAAACTCCAGATAGAAATATCGACAATGTAAGAAAAGATAGATTGCTACTTACTGTAAAGATGACACATTAATTGCAGACAGGCACAATTAAAAGACACATACCCATAAGCTTTGGGCACAGCCTTTGTCAAGAGAAAAGAAACACACACCATTCATTCACACAAGCAAAC
Organism: Schistocerca piceifrons; assembly: GCF_021461385.2. Lineage (NCBI taxonomy): Eukaryota > Metazoa > Arthropoda > Insecta > Orthoptera > Acrididae > Schistocerca > Schistocerca piceifrons. The sequence goes on along the minus strand of NC_060139.1, from coordinate 495,701,593 downwards.
ACACCTCACTCATACATGACCGCCAACTCCAGTGGCTCTTGCCAGAATGCAATCTGGACAGGGCGGGAAAGGAGAAGTGATAGCAGCATACGGTTAGGAAGAGAGAGGAGTGCTGTCCGGTGTAGTGTGCAGGGACCAGAATGTTAACAGATGCAGCGTCAGGAGGTTGTGGACAAGGAGGTGGGGAAAACGGAGTGAAAAAGGATACAAGAGGGGAAAGATGGGCAGTGCTTTGGCAGAGGGCAGCAAACAAAGAGGTAAAATATGAGAATGGGCAAAGATGACAGGCCAGAGGGGATGGAAACTTGGGTGAAGGATGTGGGAACAGCAAGTTACCATAGCCAGGATGATTTTGGGATCAGACAATATGTTTCAAAGATAATCACCTTCTGTGCAATTCAGAGAAGCTGGTGGTGGAGGTGAGGATCCATATGGCTCAGGCAGTGAAGCAGCCCATTGAAATCAAGCATGTTATGTTCAGCTGCATGTTGTGCCAAAGGGTGATCTAGTTTGCTCTTGACTGCAGTTTTGCAGTTGCTGATGGTTGGTAGTCATACCATCATAAAAAGCTGTGCAGTGATCGCAGCAGCAGAGCTGGTAAACGACACAGTTGCTTCCACAGGTTGTCGGGCCCCTGACAGCATAGCATAAACATGTGACAGGACTGGAATAGGAAGTGGTGGGTGGGCGGGTGGGTGGGTGGGTGTATTGGGCAGGTCTTTCACGTGGGTCTTCCCCAGAGATATGATGCTTGTGGCAAGGGATTACTAATTAGAGACCCAAAAACATTTATTTTCCATTGAAAGAATTAAAAATAACATTCCTGTGCAGATTTTTCTACAAAATATCTACAGCTTTTTGAGAGACTACATTTTTAACAAGCTTTGTGCTGGTTCCTTTTTAACAATAAACTTGCATATACAGTGTGATTCAAAAAGAATACCACAACTTTAAAAATGTGTATTTAATGAAAGAAACATAATATAACCTTCTGTTATACATAATTACAAAGAGTATTTAAAAAGGTTTTTTTTCACTCAAAAACAAGTTCAGAAATGTTCAATATGGCCCCCTCCAAACACACGAGCAATATCAACCCGATACTCCAACTCGTTCCACACTCTCTGTAGCATATCAGGCGTAACAGTTTGGATAGCTGCTGTTATTTCTAGTTTCAAATCATCAATGGTGGCTGGGAGAGGTGGCCGAAACACCATATCCTTAACATATCCCCATAAGAAAAAATCGCAGGGGGTAAGATCAGGGCTTCTTGGAGGCCAGTGATGAAGTGCTCTGTCACGGGCTGCCTGGCGGCCGATCCATCGCCTCGGGTAGTTGACGTTCAGGTAGTTACGGACAGATAAGTGCCAATGTGGTGGTGCTCCATCCTGCTGAAATATGAATTGTTGTGCTTCTTGTTCAGGCTGAGGGAACAGCCAATTCTCTAACATCTCCAGATACTGTAGTCCAGTTACAGTAGCACCTTCGAAGAAAAAGGGACCAAAAACTTTATTGGCTGAAATGGCGAACAAATGTACAACTAAATGAAACTTTATAGCTCCCTTAATTCGCCGACAGATAGTGCTTAGCTCTGCCTTTTGTCATTGCAGAGTTTTAAATTCCTAAAGTTGTGGTATTCTTTTTGAATCACCCTGTATTATTCAGAACAGAAACTTGCATATTCATTAATTTAAAATAATTTAGATTTACGAAAGAAAAAAGTTAAAATTTAATATCCTAAATAATGGCATTATAAATTGTTCACTACCACGGAATGGAACGGACAATAATGGGGACGGGACTGGACCGTAACTTTATTTAAGAAACCATTATGGCATTCAGTTCAAATCAATTAAGGAAATCAAAGACAAAAAAATTAAAATCAGTAAATAGGCATTTCCTGTCAACTGTTTTCAACTACAGGTTGTGTCTTCAATCTGTTGTAGGAGTATCAATAAAAAACATAGATTAGAGTTCTTTTGCAATATACTGCCCTGGAATACCAACAAGATATGTAACGGAAAGGCTTTAAACAGAAAATTACATTTACGGATATTATACATAAGATGAAAATATCACCAGTAGCATCACATTTTTAAAGTTTCTATTCTCTTCTTGCCTGAACTATTTATCACCCATGTTTCACTCCAATACAAGGCTACACTCCAGTCAATTACCTTCCGAAAAGACATCCTAGCACTTCAATTTATATTCAGTGTTAATAACTTTCTTTTTTTCTCATAAATACTTTTCTTGACATTACAAATCTGCATTATACAGCCTCTCTAGTTCAATCATTGTCAGTTTTTTGCTGCTCATATAGCAAAAGTCATTTATTATTTTTTGTGTCTTTATTATAGGGACAGGAAAAAATCATTTTACTTTATGGCCAAATTCGGTGTTATCTTTTGCCAATTTTGCTGTTTTACGTCAATTTAAGTATTATTTTTTCCATTTTTTGACTTTTTTCAGTTTTGATGTTAAGCTTTTGTCAGATTTGGTGTTGCCTCTTTTATGATTTGGTGTTGATGTTCTTTGCAAGATTTGGCACTGTGCTGTTTTTAGCCACATTGGGGCTGTGTTTTTACCAATTTTGGTGCTGTTTCGTGCCCGTTACAGTGCTTTTCTGCCAATTTTGGTGCTTTTTTGCCAGTTTTGGTGCTGCTTTTGATGTCACATGATAGTTAGTTATGTGGGAAGTGAACTGTCATTTTAAGATTATACACGAACATCAGCCTAGAGGAAATAAGAAGTCAAAAAGCAATTTTAACATTCAACTACTATCAATAACAAATACTGGTAAGCTACCATCCTCAGATTTATAAAACTACTATGTGGAAAAATGACAAATTCCATATTTCTTAAAACTGCCAATTTCATGTTATTTCACTAAAAATTACCAGTTTCATGTTATAGTTTTTTTTAAAGATTTCTTGTCCCTAATTATTTTCTAATTCGATTCCCGCAGCATTGCTTCATTTCATTCAACTACATTCCATTATCCTTGTCATACTTTTATTGTGATCATATTATAATCTCTTTTCAAGACACCATTCATTTTGTTCATCAGTTTTTCCAAGTCCTTTACCAGCTCTGACCGAATTTCAAATTTATCAGCAAACCTCGATGTTTTAATTTCTTGTCCTGGCATTTTAATTCCCTTTCCAAACTCCTTGGTTTTCTTTACAGTTCACTCAGTGTGCAGTTTAAATAACTGCCTACTCTTTTTTCAACTACTGTTTCCCTTTCATGTCCCTCAAGCCTTATAACTGTTGTCTGATTTCTGTAGAAGTTTCTGATACCTGCACTGTATTTTTTCCTTGATTCTTCAGAATTTCAAAGAGCTTTTCCAGTCAACACTGTCAAAAACTCTCTACATATCTATGAGGGTTGCCCAGCAAGTAATGCACTGCATTTTTTTTCTTAAACTATTCTTTGTTGAACATAATGAGCATTGCACACACAAAAGAATGGTGTTTCCACATAATATCTATCCTGTTGTATAGCCTTCCTCCATCACGAATCAAGGGAATGTATGCCCTGTTGCTATCAATCCTTGTCCTAGTGGTGGAGCCAATGTTTCACTGTGCAGATCACCTGCTCATCATCTTCAAAATGTCTTCCACGAATGCATCTGCCCTTGCAAATGACATAATCATCTCGCTGCAACATGTCAGGTGTGAGAGCTGTGGATGGTCTCCCTGACCACTGCAAATTGTGAAGCTCCACCGAACTGCCTTCTGATGACCTAACCCTCCATGCCCAGCGACTAACTGTACTTCTGTCGACAGCAGATGTTCCATAGACTTTGCACACGCGTTTGTGAATATTCCCCGCAGTTTCTTTCTCTGCAGTGAGAAATTCAATGATGGCATGTAGTTTGTAACGTACATCGCCTACAGACACCATTTTGGAGCTGTCCTTGGAAGTGATGGAAATTTGGCACACTCACTCATGAGATTTCAAATAATACATACGTAACATTTCGCATTCATAGCATTGTTTTCAGCAGAGAAAAAAATGTGGTGCATTACTTTCTGAGCAACCCTCATACACATGCTATAAACATAGGTTTACTTTTCTTCAACCTATATTCTAAGACAAGTTTTAGAGTTAGTATCGCCTTGCATGTAGTTATATTTCTCCAGAACCCACACAGATCTTCTCCAATGCTGGCCTCTACCAGTTTTTCCATTCTTCTGTAAGAATTCATGTCAGTATTTTGCAACCATAATTCACTAAACTGATAGTTTTGTGGTTTTCATGCTAGTCAGCATATCTGGAATTGCAATTTTTACATTCTGCTTGAAGTCTGAGAATATTTTGCTTGTCTCATATATCTTGCAATAGGTGGAACAAGTTTGTCATAGTCATGGCTGGGTCTCCCACGGATTTCAAATATTCTGAGGGAATGCCATCTAGTCCAGGGGCCTTGTTTTGGCTTAGGTCTTTCAGTATTCTGTCAAATTGTTCTTGCAGTATTGTATCTCTGACCTCATCTTCATTTAATTACTCCTTCCTTTCTATGACATTGCCTTCAAGTGCATTTCCCTTGTATTGCTCTCTGATATATTCCTTCCACCCTTTCGGCTTTCCCATCTTTGCTTAGTACTGGCTTACCACATGAGCTCTTGATATTCATATAGCTGCCTCTCTTTTCTCCAAAGGTCTCTTTAATCTTCCTATACATGGCATGCTTCTACAGCCTTGCATTTATCACCTAGTTACTCTTGCTTAGATATTTTGCGCTGAGAACAGCATTAACAAAACAGCACTAATTTTTCAGAACAGTATTTTTAAGTTGTGAAACATTATTTTCAGGTGTCAGAATATAGAACAGCAATATATTTTGGTTCTACATTTATATATTTAATATTTCTAAGGCACTCCTACAAAAAAGTATATGAAATATATATACTGAAATATTTATTTACGTAAGTTATGAAAGTCAAGCTGTACAAACAATGTTTTACACAGAATTTTATTTCACACTTTTCCTGTAAACCTATAGTGTTTCTTGAAGTTGTCATGCACTGTTTTGAATATTTCTTTCGGTGCAGGGGGCAAAATTTGCATGAGGAATGAAACAGCATGAGAGTCACACAAAGTAAGAAAACTGTACACACAGTTCATCATATGCATCTGTAACACAAAAGGAATAATTGCATAAGAATACAAAAAAGGTTCACAAAAAACATTTTTGAAACATGCAACATCTACACCAAGGTGACAAAAGTCAAGGAATAGCAATATGCACATAAACATATGGTGATAGTATCATGTACACAAGGTATAACAGGGCAGTGCATTGGTGGAGCTGTTACTTGTACTTACGTGATTATGGCCACACAATGGGAATTAACAGACATTGAAAGCAGAGTGGTAGCTGGAGCTAGATGAATGGGACTTTTCATTTTGGAACTCATTAGGGAATCCACTGTTCCAAGATTCACAGTGTCAAGAGTGTGCCGAGAATACCAAATTTCAGGCATTACCTCTCACCACAGACAACACAGTGGCCGACGGCCTTCATTTAGCGACCAGTAACATTGGTGTTTGTGCAGAGTTGCCAGTGCTAACAGACAAGCACCACTGTGTGAAATAACTGCAGAAATCAATGTGGGGCATATTATGAACATATCCATTAGGACACTGAGGGGAACTTTGGCATTAATGGGCTATGGTTGCAGACAACCGATGCGGGGGCTTTTGCTAACAGCACAACAATGCCTGCAGTGCCTCTCCTGGGCTCGTGATCATGTCAGTTGAACCCTAGTAGACTCAAAAACTGTGGCATGGTCAGATGAGTGCCAAATTCAGTTGGGAAGAGTTGATGGTAGGGTTTGAGTGTGGTGCAGACTCCATGAAGCTACTGAAGCAAGCCGTCAACAAGGCACTGTACAAGCTGATGGTGGCTCCATAATGGTGTGAGCTGTGTTTACACTGAATGGACTTGGTCCTCTGACATAACTGAACCAATTATTGACTCAAAATGATTATGTTGGGCTAATTGGAGTCCATTTACAGCCATTAATGGACTTCATTTTTATGGATGACAATGCACCATGCCACTGAGGCACAACTGTTCACAATTGGTTTGAAGAACATTCAGGACAATTCAAGTGAATGATTTAGCCAAGCAGATCTCCCAACACGAATCCCATGGAACTTTTATGGGACATAACTGAGAGATCATTTCAAGCACAAAATACTGCACTGGCAACAATTTTGCAATTATGTAAGGTTATACAGGCAGTATGGCTCAATATTTCTGCAGGGGTCTTCCAACAACTTGTTGAGTCCATGCCATGTCAAGTTGCTGCACTAAACAGTGCAAAAGAGGTCCAATAGGTCCAATACAATACTAAGAGGTATCCCAGACTTTTGTCATCTCAGTGCATATTCAGTTGTAATTCTGAATGAAAGGGATTTATCAGTTACCAAGAATTATTGGTACTAAGTAAAGGTTAAATCATATGGAATACACATTAATTTTTGCACTGCTGAAATTTGTTATGGAGCTATTTACAGCTGCATGGAAAAATTTTAATTTTTTGACAGTGCAATCAGAAGTCATAAGCATATAGGCATGGGACTACAAAAATAACAATATTATGAAAAGGAAAGTTGCTGTTTACCATATAGTGTAGATGAGGAGTCGCAGATAGGCACAACAAAATGATTCTCACAATTAAAGCTTTCAGCCATTAAGGCCTTCGTCAACAACAGATCACACACACACACACACACACACACACACACACTAGTGATGGGTAGTCCGCGAACGAACAGGTGCAAAGGAACGGTTCACGAAGATGAACGATAGGACCGAGGAACGAATTCCAAGGAACGATCGGTTCATAGTTCACTTCGGTCACGGCAGTCTACTTATAGTTCCCGGGAACGAGGAACGATCAGTTCATAGTTCACTTCGGTCACAGCAGTCTACTTATAGTTCCCGGGAACAAGGAACGATCGGTTCATAGTTCACTAGTTCACTTCAGTCGCGGCGGTCACTTCGGCAGTTCTCGTCTCAGTCTCGGTCTCCCTCAGCCGCACTCGCCGTTCTTCGCATGACCACCTGTCTCAGTTCCACTGCCGACTGCTCCTAGTTAGTTCAGTATCCAGTTGTTCGTTACGTTCACGGCGCTTGCCTATTTTACATGTGTTACAAGCTGTTCTTGCACTTGGTTCTGGGTATTCAGCGTCCACGACCGGTAATCAAAAAGTATTTTATACTTACGCAAATTACATAAAAATTACGTTGTATGTAATAGGTACGTCTTTTCAGGTAACAAAAGGGCATATCAGCTCACTTCATTATATCGATGAATAGCAGAAGACATAGTTATAACAAGGCAAGTTTTTTTTGTTATTCATATATTTTTTGGTTTCATCGACTTGATTTAGCAGCTAACTTTCAATAATTTGCTTAATTTTTAGTGTAAGAAAATTCATATAAAACGATTTTCGTGTATCTTTCATATACAAAACATTACATTTAGGAAGGCTCTAATTATTTTTAAGTTTGGTTGTTTCCAATTTGCGTTACCTGCTAGTTTGGTTTCTTTGGAAAAAAAGTGGGTTGTGGGTCCTTTTGGCTCAGTAGGAAAAGCGGTGCCTCTCCGTTTGAAAAGATACAGATTGCCATAAAATCGTATTTACTTATTATCTCAAAAACATTTGTTCAGAAGGAGCTTTCAAACCAAAAATTTTATTACTGAGAACTTAATAATAATAATAATAATAATAATTATTATTATTATTATTATTATTGCTGCATTAACTTTAATAATGCAACATAACCTAATTTTTACTAAGCGTGTGATGCAAATATGAGAGAACCACATTTTATTTTATGCTTCCATAAAGTCTCTATTTCGCCTACGAACTCAGAGACAATGTGAAGTATATATAGGGTGTAAATGATTATTGTTTACAACTTAGCATAGTTATGTAGTTGAAGTCGAAACGAAGAATTTCATACAAGACACTTGTGGTCTATTAAGCTGGGAAACAGCCACCAACAGGTTTACAAGACTACATGAGCTATAGCCCATGCGCGTCGCGTGAGATTTTCATGTTCTCTTCTCCAGCTCTCTACACATCGTCATCGACTGTTTCACAATTGTTGCTTTATTTAGCTTGTTATTTCTGCACTGCCTAATTATTACATGTTTGTCTGTTTTTTGTATCTGCTCATAACAGGCAACATATCATCCGTAATTGGCGAGCAGTCTGTACTCGAAGCCGGTTTTCGGTGCGCCACCCTATATTATTTCCCTGCAATCAACCACACAAGGCTGTGGTTGGCTAAACGAGAGGTTCTGCAGAATCACAGAAATTACTTCTAAAAGCACGTAAGAATTTTGTAATGAATAAAAACTCTATACTCCAGGGGGAGGCAAGCCCCCCTCTTGGTGCCCTCCATCCTTCAGTCACCTACACTACTAGTTTTCAGTTTTTCATAACAACCATATACCAAGCACAAATGAATGGTGAACGAGTAAAAATGAACGGTTCCCAAAAAACAATGATCAGTAGTGAACTAGTTCCCACGGATGAACGAGTTTGCCCATCTCTAACACACACACACACACACCACACACACACACACACACACACACACACACACACACACACGCGCGCGCGCAAACACAACTCACACACGTGACTGCAGTCCCAGCAACTGAAACCACACTCTGAGCAGCAGCACTAGTGCATGATGGGAGTGGCGACTCGGTGGGGTTAAGGAGGAGGCTGGGGCGGGTGGGGGAGGGATAGTATGGTGGGGGTGGTGGACAGAGAAGTGCGCAGGTTAGACAGAGGGCTGAAGAGAGGTTGGAAGGGGGAGGGGGGGAGGAAGTAGCAGAAAAGGAGAGAAATAAAAAGACTGGGCGTGATGGTAGAATGACGGCCGTGTAGTATTGGAATGGGAACTGGGAAGAGGCTGGATGGGTGAGGAGAGTAACTAACAAAGGTTGAGTCCAAGAGGGTTACAGGAACATAGGATGTATTGCTGAGAAAGTTCCCGCCTGAGCAATTCAGGAAAGCTGGTGTTGGTGGGATGGATCCATACGGCACAGGCTGTGAAGCAGTCATTGAAATGAAGGATATCACGTCTAGCAGCGTGTTCAGCAACAGGATGGTCCACTTGTTTCTTGGCCCCAGTTTGTCAGTGGCCATTCATGCGGCCAGACAGCTTGTTGGTTGTCATGCCTACATAGAACCAGCACAGTGGCTGCAGCCTAGCTTGTAGATTACATAACTGGTTTCACAGGTAGCCTTGTCTTTGATGGGATAGGTGATGTTAGTGACTGGACTGGAGTAGGTCGTGGTCGTGGTGGTGGTGGTGGTGGTGGTGGTGGTGGTGGTGGGAAGATGTACGGGACAGGTCTTGCATCTACGTCTATTACAGGGGTACGAGCCATGAGCTAAGGGATTGCGAGCAGAGATTGTGTAAGGATGGACAAGTATATTGTGTAGGTTTGGTGGATGACAGAATATCACTGTGGGAGGAGTGAGAAGGATAGTGGGCAGGACATTACATTCTCCGCCAGGGTTTCGATTACCTCTCGTCATTACCTCTCGTAGTGCCCTGAAATGAGAATCTTTTTGTTGTGCCTATCTGCGACTCAGCATCTCTGCTATATGGTGAGTAGAAACTTTCCTTTTCGTAATATCGTTACATTCCATCCTTGATTTTCCATTGATGGACAACAAAAATGCTGTGACTAAATACAGAGCAGCAGCTGAAGGTGACAGTCAGTGAGAGAGGAGGAAAGCAATGATGGAAGCGAATGAGTAGGCAAGGAGAGATGATCATACCTTTTTGCAACATTGACATAAGAGTTCACAAGCAACTCAGTAAATAGTGTAGAATAATTCACAAGCAACTCAGTATATACTGTAGAATAAGCAAAATGCTGTCTGGGAAGAGAATGACTGATCATCTCTTGTGTACCCTTCTGTCGTAACTGCCAGTAGGAAGCCTGTGTCTTAGCTTGTCACTGTAAATTGTGATAGTTCCATTTGTGCTGAGGCAATCATCCAAGTGTCATCTTAACAAACTAATGATTATCAAGGAGAAATCTACTGCTGACAATTTAAGTCGCAGAACTGCACTTGTTCACACAGTTGCCACTGCCTGAGCTTGCTTAGGTTCCACGACGGAACTACAGCTTCTACTTCACTACAGTATCGTTTGATTACTAAGGCTGCTGGTACACATGTGCTGAAGCAAATATGCTATTTTTCCAAAGGTTTCTGACAACTGCTGACTTAAGACTAGAGTGATAACACAAAACAACAGTGAGGCATAAATGCATACAACTTTTTACTAGCCCCATTAATTTCCATTTTTGCTATTCCGTTACACAGCTCAGTCGGATAAAGGCAGGGATAGGAGTTGTGTATGATCTAGTTAAAGGAATCCTCATGCACTTTGCCTTGTGTGGTTTACGGAAATCATAGCAAACCTACATATGGATCCAGAATGAGGTACTGGTGGATGTAAAGCTGTGAGGATGGGTCATGAGTCATGCTTGGATAGTTCAGCCAGTAGTGCACTTATCTGAAAAAGGCAAAGGGGTCAAGTTTGAGTCTCGGACTGGCACACAGGTTTAATTTGCCAGAAAGTTTTTAAATATGAATGTCTGAGTAGGGATATGAACCTTGCTTGTTCAGATATGGGTGTATTTTCACACCACACCACCTGAATGAGAAGGCAGCAACCCAAATGCACCAGAAGCAGATGTTCCACAAACACAAAAAACACCGACACTGATACAGGTGTCTTTCTTTGAAATTACAAACAGTTGATGTAACTCTTATTAGAGTGGTTCTTAACAGGACTGACATCATGCAGAAATATGGAAATAGTCATTAGTGATTGTTGTGTTACATTCAGTTCCACTTAAAGTCCCACCAGCAACTATTATATTTACAACTATAAACAGGTCATGAGATTTATGAATGGTAATAAAATTCACATACATATAACTCTATAACCTTAAATATACTTGTCTTGGTGGATGATTCATGTAGATTTTTAATGTAAAACAGATTTAAATTGGATTCATAATTCAAAGAAGATTGTTTGCCAAATATTTATAACTCACAGAATAGCTGTATGCAAGAAGATTCAACCACTAACACATTAAAAAGGTAAGAATGAAACAAGCAATAGAAAGTCCTAGTTCAAACATCAACAATATTGAAAAGGGTAGATTGCCATTCACCGTAAAGATAACACATTGAGTTGCAGATAGGCACAATGAAAAGACTGTCACACATTAGCTATCAGCCAAAGCCTTCTTCAGAAATGAAAATACACACACATTCACACAAATAACCATATCTTGCACACATTGACTGCTACCTCCAGCCACTCAAGCCAGGAGGCAAATGTTGTGTTGAAAGAAGGCAGCAATCCAGACTGGGATGACGAATGGGGAGGGGGTTAGGAATGTACGGGCAGTGGGAGAAAAGAGCATTATCTGGTGGAACATGTAGGGGATAGATTGCAGCAGGACAACACTGCCAGGTGCACCTTTGGGAAACTGTGAGGGAAAGGAGAGGGGGAATGGGAGAGTGGAAAGGAGAGGAACAGACAAGGGGAAAAAGACCAGTGGGTGCATTGGCAGATAGTAGCGCACGGTGAGGGTGAGGTGGATGTGAACTAGGAGGAGATGTGGTACACAGGTGCCAGAAGGTATTCGGTAGACGGTGAAGGAACAGCAGATTACCATAGGCTGAGGCCGGGATACTTTTGGAGGCAGAAAACAAGTTTTAATGATAACGCCCATCTGCGCAGTTCAGAAAAGCTGCTGGTGGAGGGAAGGATCTGGATGGTCTAGATAGTGAAGCCGCCAATGAAATCAAACATGTTACGTTCAGCTGCATGTTGTGCCACAGGGTGGTCCACTTTGCCCTTGGTCCCAGCTTAGCTGTAGCCAATCATCCTTGTTGGTCCCTGGGCAGTATCTGCAGTGACACGAACACCCTTATCAAGTATGCATTACAGGCGAGACCACCTGTGAAAGCAGCCATGTCATATACCAGCTGTTGCAATCCTTGCACAGCTATTTATATTGGTGTGACTACCAACCAGCTGCCAATCAGGATGAATGGCCAGAACCAAGATGTGACCAAGAGCAAAGTGAACCACCCTGTGGCTCAACATGTAGCTGAACATAGCACGCTTGGTTTCAATGGCTGCTTCACAACTAGGGCCATCTCAACCCTCCCCTCCACCACCACCTTATCTGAATTGTACAGATGGGAGTTATCCTTACAACATATTCTCTGCTCCCAAAATCATCATGGCCTCAATCTACAGTAACCCATTGTTCCCACATCCTTCACCCAATTGTTTATTTCCCCTCTGTCCCACACCCTCTGACCAGTTCAAATCCCCTTACCCTTAATGTGTGTGCCACACTCTGCCAATGGACCCACCAATTTTTTCCTTCTCTGCCCCTTTCCTTCCTGCATCCTATTTCCCTCCAACCCCACTATCACCACTGCCTCCTGATGCTGCACCTAGCCATGTTGCCCTGCCACAATCTAGTCTCTGTGTACTCTGCCAGACAGCCCCCTTGTCTCCCCCCCCCCCCATGCTATCCCCACCCCCTTCCCCGCCCTACATCAGATTGCTGCTTTGTTCAATGTGACAGCTGCATTTTGGCCTGAGTGGCAACAGATAGCAGTTGTGTGTGTGAGGTGTGGCCTTCTGTGAATGTGTGTGTGTTTTCTTTTCTGAAGAAGCCTTTAGACAAAAGCTAAATGTGTAAAAGTATTTTCATTGTGCCAGTCTGTAACTCAACATTTCCTCTGTACGATGAATAACAATCTACCCTTTTCAATATTGTTGAAAGGCAAGAAAAACATAGAAATAAACAAGTACGGGTACAGAACTCACCCTCACTGCTTGGTGTATAGTAAACTTCTGAAAAATATTTAATATATCTGCAACTATGTAGGGACAAACACGAGCAAAATGTTTCTTATGCCGGATCATAGAATTTACCAACCTGAAAGAGTTAACAACATTGCATGAACGCTTTAATTAAAATGATGACAATTTCACTTACTGTGAACAAAGAATAAATTATAGTACTACTTCATCTTTGTTTCTCAACTGCACAAATAAAAAAATAAACAACACTCTGACTTATAGTATTGCTTACTGAATACACAAAGTACAAGCACAAACTAAAAAAAAAACTAAGGGTTAATCCTATTTAGATATACTTTATAGACAACTGTAAAAAAAAGCTACTATGGAAACTGATTTAATACTGTTTTTTCACAAACTAGATAGATTTTTGCAATGTCAAAAACATGGCACCACTAGCAAGAAATAATAAACAGTGCAGAAATGAAGGTTCTGAGCGTACATACTAATGTAAACTTGTGGTGCATGAAGCTATACAGAAGACTTGATGAAACATGTTGTTGTGTGGTCTTCAGTCCAGAGACTGGTTTGATGCAGCTCTCCATGCTTCTCTATCCTATGCAAGCCTCTTCATCTCCGAGTAACAACTGCAACCTACATCCTCCTGAATCTGCTTAGCATATTCATCTCTTGGTCTCCCTCTACGATTTTTACCCTCCACACTTCCCTCCCGTACTAAATTGGTGATCCCTTGATGCCTCAGAATGTGTTCTACCAACCGATCTCTTCTTCTACTCAAGTTGTGCCACAAATTCCTCTTCTCCCCAATTCTATTCAGTACCTCCTCATTAGTTACGTGATCTATCCATCAAATCTACAACATTCTTCTGTAGCTCCACATTTCGAAAGATTCTATTCTATTCTTGTTGAAACTATTTATCATCCATGTTTCACTTCCATACATGGCTTCACTCCATACAAATACTATTAGGAAAGACTTCCTGACACTTAAATCTATACTCTATGTCAACAAATTACTCTTCTTCAGAAATGCTTTCCTTGCCATTGCCAGCCGACATTTTATATCCTCTCTACTTCAACCATCATCAGTTATTTTGCTCCCCAAATAACAAAACTCATTTACTATTTTAAGTGTCTCATTTCCTAATCTGATTCTCCCAGCATCATCTGATTTGATTCGACTACATTCCATTATCCTCATTTTGATTTTGTTGATGTTCATCTTATATCCTCCTTTCAAGACACTGTCCACTCCATTCAGCTGCTCTTCCAGGTCCTTTGCTGTCTCTGACAAAATTATGATGTCGGTGGCAAATCTTAAAGTTTTTATTTCTTCTCCGTGGATTCTAATTCCTACTCCAAATTTTTCTTTTGTTTCCTTTACTGCTTGCTCAATATACAGATTGAATAACATCAGGGATAGGGGACAACCCTGTCTCACTCCCTTCTCTACCACTGCTTTCCTTTCATGCCCCTTAACTCTTATGACTGCCATCTGGTTTCTGCACAAATTGTAAATAGCCTCCTGCTCCCAGTAATTTACCCCCATCTCCTTCAGAATTTGAAAGGGAGTATTCCATTCAACATTTTCAAAAGCTTTCTCTAAGTCTATAAACGCTATAAATGTAGGTTTGCCTTTCCTTAACCTATCTTCTAAGACAAGTTGTAGGGTCAGTATTGCCTCATGTGTTCCAACATTTCTATGGAATCCAAACTGATCTTCCCTGAGGTTGAATTCTACGAGTTTTCCCATTCGTGTGTAAAGAATTTGTGTTATTATTTTGCAACCATTACTTATTACTCTGATAGTTGGGTAATTTTCACACCTGTCAACACCTGCTTTCTTTGAGATTGGAATTATTCATTTCTTCTTGAAGTCTGAGGGTATTTCACCTGTCTCATGCATCTTGCTCATAAGACGGAAAAGTTTTGTCGTAGTTGGCTCTCCCAAGGCTATCAGTAGTTCTAATGGAATGTTGTCTACTCCTGGGGCCTTGTTTCAACTTAGGTCTTTCAGTGCTCTGTCAAATTCTTCATGCAGTTATCATACCTCCCATTTCATCTTCATCCACATCCTCTTCCAGTTCCATAATATTGCCTCTAAGTACATCACCATTGTACAGATCCTCTATATACTCTTTCCACCTTTCTGCTTTCCCCACTTTGCTTGAATGGGTTTTCCATCTGAGCTCTTGATATTCATACAGCTGCTTCTCTTTTCTCCAAATTCTCTTTAATTTTCCTGTAGGCAGAATCTATCTTACTCCTAGTGATACATGCTTCTACATCCTTACATTTATCCTCTAACCATCCCTGCTTAGCTATTTTGCACTTCCTGTCTATCTCATTTTTGAGATGTTTGTATTCCGTATCAGCTGCTTCATTTACTGCATTTTTATACGTTCTCCTTTTGTCAATTAAATTCAATATCTCTTCTGTTACCCAAGGATTTCTACTAGCCTTTTCTTTTTACCTACTTGATCCTCTGCTGCATTCACTATTTCATCTCTCAAAGCTACCCACTCTCCTTCTACTGTATTTCTTTCCCCTGTTCTTGTCAATTGTTCCCAAATGCTCTCTCTGAAACTCTCTACATCCTCTGGTTCTTTCAGTTTATCCAGGTCCCATCTCTTTAAACTCCCACCTTTTTGCAGTTTCTTCAGTTTTAATTTACAGTTCATAAAAAATAGATTGTGGTCGGAGTCCACATCTGCCTCTGGAAATGCCCTACAATTTAAAATCTGGTTCCTAAATCTCTGTCTCACCATTATATAATCTATTTGAAACTGTACAGTGTCTCCATGGGTCTCCCATGTATACAACCTTCTTCACAATTCTTAAACCAAGTGTTAGCTATGATTAAGTTATGCTCTGTGCAAAATTCTACTACACGGCTTCCTCTTTCATTCATTATCCCCAGTCCACATTCATCTACTACTTTTCCTTCTCTTCCTTTTCCTACTATCGTATTCCAGACCCCCATGACTGTTAAATTTTCATCTCCCTTCACTATATGACTAATTCTTTTATCACATCATACATCTGCAGACCTAATTGGCCTATAAATTTGTACTACTGTGGTATGTGCGGGCTTCATGTCTATCTTGACTACAATAATGAGTTCACTATGCTGTTCATAGCAGCTTATCCTAATTTCTTTTTTTTAATTCATTATTAAAGCTACATCTGCATTACTATTTTTTGATTTTGTATTTATAACCCTGTATTCACTTGACCACAAGTCTCGTTCCTCCTGCCAGCAAACTTCACTGATTACCACTATATCTAACTTTAACCTATCCATTTCACTTTTTAAATTTTCTGACCTACCAGCCTGATTAAGCGATCTGACATTCCACATTCTGACCCATAAAATGCCAGTTTTCTTTCTCCTGATAACGACGTCCTACTGAGTAGTCCCTGCCTGAAGGTCCGAATTGGGGACTATTTTACCTCCAGAATATTTTACCCAAGAGGAAGCCATCATCATGTAACCATATAGTAAAGCTGCATGGCCTCAGGAAAAATTATGGCTGTAATTTCCCTTGCTTTCAGCCGTTTGCAGTACGAGCACAGCAAAGCCGTTTTGGTTGATATTACAAGGCCAGATCAGTCAATCATCCAGACTGCTGTCCCTCTTCAGGAATGATGTATTTGTCTGGCCTCTCAACAGATACCCCTCCGTTGTGGTTGCACCTGTGGTATGGCTACCTGTATCGCTAAGGCACGCAAGCCTTCCCACCAACACCAAGATCCATGGTTCATGAGGGGGAGGGGGAGGGTGATGAAAAATAACTACTCAATTACTTTTGTTATAAGAATTATTGCTAAATTTTGGGACATGAGACGCTTAAAGTAGTAAATGAGTTTTGCTATTTGGGGAGCAAAATAACTGATGATGGTCGAAGTAGAGAGGACATAAAATGTAGACTCGTAATGGCAAGGAAAGCGTTTCTGAAGAAGAGAAATCTGTTAACATTGGGTATAGATTTAAGTGTCAGGAAGTCTTTCCTAATAGTATTTGTATGGAGTGTAGCCATGTATGGAAGTGAAACATGGATGTTAAACAGTTTCAACAAGAATAGAATAGAAGCTTTCGAAATGTGGAGCTACAGAAGAATGTTGTAGATTCGATGGGTAGATCACGTAACTAATGAGGAGGTATTGAATAGGATTGGAGAGAAGAGAAATTTGTGGCACAACTTGACTAGAAGAAAGGATTGGTTGGTAGGGCATATTCTGAGGCATCAAGGGATCACCAATTTAGTATTGGGGGGCAGCGTGGAGGGTAAAAATCATAGAGGGAGACCAAGAGATGAATACACTAAGCAGAATCAGAAAGATGTAGCTTGCAGTAGGTACTGGGAGATGAAGATGCTTGCACAGGATAGAGTAGCTTGGAGAGCTGCATCAAACCAGTCTCTGGGCTGAAGACCACAACAACAATGATGTACTATGGTATATTTTGGAGTAATTCCTCACTTAAGATATAAAAGTATTCTTCATACAAACTAAAGTACTTAAAGAAGTTTGTGCAGTTCACAGGTGTAAATCGTGTAGGCATCAGATTAAGCACTCGAGGGTATTAACCAGAGCCTAATATTACATTTTATAATTATTGATGAAATTCAATCAACAACCCACTTCAGTTTGAGAGCAGGAGAGATATTCACAAGTACAATACTAAAGCCATACTATCCTTGAGTGAATGTAACTTTTACACAAAAAGGAATAAAATACACAGTTATACAACTCCTTAACAATTTTTCATGGAAATTACATGTCTGACAAACAAAAACAAGTACTCAGCAACTGATCTGACCACTTATATGTGATCATATAAATATTATTATAATAGAGGGAAACATTCCACGTAGGAAAAATATATCTAAAAACAAAGATGATGTGACTTACCAAATGAAAGTGCTGGCAGGTCGACAGACACAAAAACAAACACAAACATACACACAAAATTCAAGCTTTCGCAACAAACTGTTGCCTCATCAGGAAAGAGGGAAGGAGAGGGAAAGACGAAAGGATGTGGGTTTTAAGGGAGGGGGTAAGGAGTCATTCCAATCCCGGGAGCGGAAAGACTTACCTTAGGGGGAAAAAAGGACGGGTATACACTCGCATACACACACGTATCCATCCACACATATACAGACACAAGCAGACATATTTAAAGACAAAGAGTTTGGGCAGAGATGTCAGTCGAGGCAGAAGTGCAGAGGCAAAGATGATGTTGAATGACAGGTGAGGTATGAGTGGCGGCAACTTGAAATTAGCGGAGATTGAGGCCTGGTGGATAACGGGAAGAGAGGATATATTGAAGAGCAAGTTCCCATCTCCGGAGTTCGGATAGGTTGGTGTCAGTGGGAAGTATCCAGATAACCCGGACGGTGTAACACTGTGCCAAGATGTGCTGGCCGTGCACCAAGGCATGTTTAGCCACAGGGTGATCCTCATTACCAACAAACACTGTCTGCCTGTGTCCATTCATGCGAATGGACAGTTTGTTACTGGTCATTCCCACATAGAATGCGTCACAGTGTAGGCAGGTCAGTTGGTAGATCACGTGGGTGCTCTCACACGTGGCTCTGCCTTTGATCGTGTACATCTTCCGGGTTACAGGACTGGAGTAGGTGGTGGTGGGAGGGTGCATGGGACAGGTTTTACACCGGGGGTGGTTACAAGGATAGGAGCCAGAGGGTAGGGAGAGTGGTTTGGGGATTTCATAGGGATGAACTAACAGGTTACAAAGGTTAGGTGGACGGTGGAAAGACACTCTTGGTGGAGTGGGGAGGATTTCATGAAGGATGGATCTCATTTCAGGGCAGGATTTGAGGAAGTCGTATCCCTGCTGAAGAGCCACATTCAGAGTCTGGTCCAGTCCCGAAAAGTATCCTGTCACAAGTGGGGCACTTTTGTGGTTCTTCTGTGGGGGATTCTGGGTTCGAGGGGATGAGGAAGTGGCTCTGGTTATTTGCTTCTGTACCAGGTCGGGAGGGTAGTTGCAGGATGTGAAAGCTGTTGTCGGTTGTTGGTGTAATGGTTCAGGGATTCCGGACTGGAGCAGATTCGTTTGCCACGAAGACCTAGGCTGTAGGGAAGGGACCGTTTGATGTGGAATGGGTGGCAGCTGTCATAATGGAGGTACTGTTGCTTGTTGGTGGGCTTGATGTGGACGGACGTGTGAAGCTGGCCATTGGACAGGTGGAGGTCAACGTCAAGGAAAGTGGCATGGGATTTGGAGTAGGACCAGGTGAATCTGATGGAACCTAAGGAGTTGAGGTTGGAGAGGAAATTCTGAAGTTCTTCTTCACTGTGAGTCCAGATCATGAAGATGTCATCAATAAATCTGTACCAAACTTTGGGTTGGCAGGCCTGGCTAACCAAGAAGGCTTCCTCTAAGCGACCCATGAATAGGTTGGCGTACGAGGGGGCCATCCTGGTACCCATGGCTGTTCCCTTTAATTGTTGGTATGTCTGGCCTTCAAAAGTGAAGAAGTTGTGGGTCAGGATGAAGCTGGCTAAGGTGATGAGGAAAGAGGTTTTAGGTAGGGTGGCAGGTGATCGGCGTGAAAGGAAGTGCTCCATCGCAGCGAGGCCCTGGACGTGTGGAATATTTGTGTATAAGGAAGTGGCATCAATGGTTACAAGGATGGTTTCCGGGGGTACCAGATTGGGTAAGGATTCCAGGCGTTCGAGAAAGTGGTTGGTGACTTTGATGAAGGATGGGAGACTGCATGTAATGGGTTGAAGGTGTTGATCCACGTAGGCAGAGATGCGTTCTGTGGGGGCTTGGTAACCAGCTACAATGGGGCGGCCGGGATGATTGGGTTTGTGGATTTTAGAAAGAAGGTAGAAGGTAGGGGTGCGGGGTGTCGGTGGGGTCAGGAGGTTGATGGAGTCAGGTGAAAGGTTTTGCAGGGGGCCTAAGGTTCTGAGGATTCCTTGAAGCTCCGCCTGGACATCGGGAATGGGGTTACCGTGGCAAACTTAGTATGTGGTGTTGTCTGAAAGCTGACGCTGTCCCTCAGCCACATACTCCCGACGATCAAGTACCACGGTTGTGGAACCCTTGTCCGACGGAAGAATGACGATGGATCAGTCAGCCTTCAGATCACGGATAGCCTGGGCTTCAGCAGTGGTGATGTTGGGAGTAGGATTAAGGTTTTTTAAGAAGGATTGAGATGCAAGGCTGGAAGTCAGAAATTCCTGGAAGGTTTGGAGAGGGTGATTTTGAGGAAGAGGAGGTGGGTCCCGCTGTGACGGAGGACGGAACTGTTCCAGGCAGGGTTCAATTTGGATGGTGTCTTGGGGAGTTGGATCATTAGGAGTAGGATTGGGATCATTTTTCTTCATGGCAAAGTGATATTTCCAGCAGAGAGTACGGGTGTAGGACAGTAAATCTTTGACAAGGGCTGTTTGGTTGAATCTGGGAGTGGGGCTGAAGGTGAGGCCTTTGCATAGGACAGAGGTTTCGGATTGGGAGAGAGGTTTGGAGGAAAGGTTAACTACTGAATTAGGGTGTTGTGGTTCCAGGTTGTGTTGATTGGAATTTTGAGGTTTTGGAGGGAGTGGAGCTGGAAGTGGGAGATTGAGTAGATGGGAGAGACTGGGTTGGTGTGCAATGAGAGGAGGTTGAGGTTTGCTGGAAAGATTGTGAAGGGTGAGCGAGTTGCCTTTCCGGAGGTGGGAAACCAGGAGATTGGATAGTTTTTTGAGGTGGTGGATGGCATGCTGTTCTAATTTACGGTTGGCCTGTAGGAGGATGCTCTGAACAGCCGGTGTGGACGTGGGAGAGGAAAGATTAAGGACTTTTATTAAGGATAGGAGTTGACGGGTGTGTTCATTGGCTGAGTTGATGTGTAGGTGATGAGGAAAGAAGTTTTAGGTAGGGTGGCAGGTGATCGGCGTGAAAGGAGAGGGAAAGACGAGAGGATGTGGGTTTTAAGGGAGAGGGTAAGGAGTCATTCCAATCCCGGGAGTGGAAAGACTTACCTTAGGGGGGAAAAAGGACAGGTATACACTCGCACACACACACATATCCATCCGGACATACACAGACACAAGCAGACATTTCTAAAGGCAAAGAGTTTGGGCAGAGATGTCAGTCGAGGCAGACGTACAGAGGCAAAGATGTTGTTGAAAGACAGGTGAGGTATGAGCGGCGGCAAATTGAAATTAGCGGAGATTGAGGCCTGGCGGATAATGAGAAGAGAGGATATACTGAAGGGCAAGTTCCCATCTCCGGAGTTTTGACAGGTTGGTGTTAGTGGGAAGTATCCAGATAACCCGGATGGTGTATCCCTTCCCTACAGCCTAGGTCTTCGTGGCAAACGAATCTGCTCCAGTCCGGAATCCCTGAACCATTACACCAACAACCTGAAAACAGCTTTCACATCCCTCAACTACCCTCCCGACCTGGTACAGAAGCAAATAACCAGAGCCACTTCCTCATCCTCTCAAACCCAGAACCTCCCACAGAAGAACCACAAAAGTGCCCCACTTGTGACAGGATACTTTCCGGGACTGGACCAGACTCTGAATGTGGCTCTCCAGCAGGGATACGATTTCCTCAAATCCTGCCCTGAAATGAGATCCATCCTTCATGAAATCCTCCCCACTCCACCAAGAGTGTCTTTCCACCGTCCACCTAACCTTCGTAACCTGTTAGTTCATCCCTATGAAATCCCCAAACCACTCTCCCTACCCTCTGGCTCCTATCCTTGTAACCACCCCCGGTGTAAAACCTGTCCCATGCACCCTCCCACCACCACCTACTCCAGTCCTGTAACCCGGAAGATGTACACGATCAAAGGCAGAGCCACGTGTGAGAGCACCCACGTGATCTACCAACTGACCTGCCTACACTGTGACGCATTCTATGTGGGAATGACCAGTAACAAACTGTCCATTCGCATGAATGGACACAGGCAGACAGTGTTTGTTGGTAAAGAGGATCACCCTGTGGCTAAACATGCCTCGGTGCACGGCCAGCACATCTTGGCACAGTGTTACACCGTCCGGGTTATCTGGATACTTCCCACTAACACCAACCTATCCGAACTCCGGAGATGGGAACTTGCTCTTCAATATATCCTCTCTTCCCGTTATCCACCAGGCCTCAATCTCTGCTAATTTCAAGTTGCCGCCACTCATACCTCACCTGTCATTCAACAACATCTTTGCCTCTGCACTTCTGCCTTGACTGACATCTCTGCCCAAACTCTTTGTCTTCAAATATGTCTGCTTGTGTCTGTATATGTGTGGATGGATATGTGTGTGTGTATGCGAGTGTATACCCGTCCTTTTTTTCCCCCCTAAGGTAAGTCTTTCCGCTCCCGGGATTGGAATGACTCCTTACCCTCTCCCTTAAAACCCACATCCTTTCGTCTTTCCCTCTCCTTCCCTCTTTCCTGATGAAGCAACCATTTGTTGCGAAAGCTTGAATTTTGTGTGTATGTTTGTGTTTGTTTGTGTGTCTATCGACCTGCCAGCACTTTCGTTTGGTAAGTCACATCATCTTTGTTTATTTGCACACCTAATAGCACAGCTGTGAAATTTATATCTTTGTTATCGCAAAAGTTTGGCTGTTTCTTCCGAATATGTAGCTATTTCTGGAGTTGCTGTTACAGTGGGACCTGAGAATACAGCTGTTATTTCTGGAATACGTATCAGATTTCTCATCTACACTGACATGAGAATACAAACATCTCTTGCTTCCAAACATATTGCCTGCCCGCAGCTCTATTATTGGCTGTGTAGAACCAGCTGACACACCCCTTTTCAGTATCCTCATACATCATGGTGAGTGTTAACAACATTACAGCAAGAAACACGCAAGTATGCCACTGACTTCTATCTAGACTTTTACCGTCTCCTGCAGAAATGAATACTATTGGTGAGTATTTGTTCAATTTTAAAATCAGTTTGAGTTCACTACAAATGGATTCAGCCAAACTGTAGTTTAAAAGTGATAGATGTTCATAAAAAGCCAAACTATGTGGTATAGATTCCCATGGCTGGTAACAAAATGAAGTTTGTTGCTTGTTCATTGCTCCCCTACCCGCAATCATCGTAGTGCTCACTCAGCTGAGCTGGAGCAACTGAGAACAACAGACTGCAATATTGTCTAGTGTGCCGGTCATATGCAACAATACCAACTACTACATAAATAAAAGATCGCAGTTACAATTCAGTCCCATTCTCTAACTTTTGCCCGCTGCTCAATCTAGTGACATCTGTTAGTACCATCTCCATGAAGGGTCTTGTCACTGTAATTTATTTTCACGATAACAATTAGTCAGTTTAATACAATGTATTTCCTTTGTTAGACCTTCCATTGTGGGTAAATTTTCCTTCTTGTTTCAACTGAAAGGCACCATCATGTTCTAAAGCTGATTACAAGTTGGTAATGTTTTTATGCAATATTCTAATACATGAACAGTGACTGAATTTCTCATTTGCTATCCACTTAGTAAGTCATAACTGTCTCTCATAACCAAATAAAATACTTATCTGGGTTCTGAATCAACTAATGTTTTTTGAAGTACATTATTTCTGTTTTTGAATGCTACCTTTATTTAAAAAGCAGCACTAATGTTTTTATATGATATCCATACATGTATGATAATGTTTATTACAAACCTCTTCAAATACAATGACAGTTTGTAAGATGATAAAATTTAATTGTACTTTCTCCTGTGTTTCTGAAAACTGTCTAATTTAAATCGGAGCAATAGACTGTTGCAGTGGCTAGTTCACAATTTCTCGCATATCTCTTGCACTAGAGTCACATGAGTCAATATCACGTGATGGTTCCAGCAACTTTGATACCGTGTGAAGCACTTCAGCATATCGGGAAATCTCAAGCCTGTTGGAATGTATCATTTGCAGTAATGAATTCTTCATGCCAAATAGGACCGGGTACCAGTTGCGCCAATTCAAGAAGCTGTGTATTTGTATATTTAAAAAATAAATTTTACACAAAAATATATTCAAAAATGAAAGGAAACAAAAATCTATAACTAACTTAATGCCAGTAATCCTTCACATATTTCAGTTGTTCAAGTTACAATGGGAAAGAGCTGGCAAGAGTTGTATATCAAACTCTTGCTGAATGATGCTTTCAGTTTTGTGATTGGACTGCAACAACTGAACCATATTCTTCATGAGAGCACTGATTCCACAAGCAAATGATGGAAAAACTTTTTTGCTGAAAATACCTTACTCTTATGTTTTATAGGGTGGGAAACCAAATATGATACTTAAAAAACTGTATCACCCACCATTTCTTCGCATTTTACAGTGAAATTTATTAAATTTAAGTGATTTTTTAAAGAATTTAACAGCTTTTATATAGTTAAAATAATTTAAAAAGGAGGTGTAATGAATGTAGATGACATTGGTAGCACTGCTGGAAAACATCTGCTGGCAAAAAAAAAGGTCGATTCTATTTTTATGTTAACAGGTGGTGTTTTGTTTACTGTCAACCTAACCTCACTTTCCCGTTTCCTGTACATGTGTTCAGTTCAATGTCTACTCACGGTTGTAAAAACTCTGCTGACTGCTTTTGTTATATTTGTGGTGAATTTGTGATTAAAAAACAACAAAGAAACATTACAGACTTTGTGAAAAATGTTTACCTGGATCTAAACTTGGTGATCAAGATAAATCTTGGGCGCCACATAAGGTATATTATGTGTTTGTTGAAGATCTGAGAAAATGGTCCAAAAAGGAGAAAAAAGTCTTTGGATTTGCTGTTCCTGTGATATGGAGGGAGCCAAGAAATCATACCAATGATTGCTACTTTTGCAGTGTTGATATTACTGGTCATAATTCAAAAAACAAGAAGGTAATAAGCTACCCTAACCTTCCGTCCACCATCTGACCAGTAGGGCATGGTATACATTTGCCGATTCCTGAACCACCCAGCCCAATGAATGAGTTTAGTATTGAATACAAAAAGGAAGTATGGAGGCTGTTTATTGATTCATCCAAAACTAGTTTAAAGGCTGTTTCATTACACAATGGTAACCTGTATGCATTTATACCTGTTGGACATTCTGTACATATGAAATAAATCTATGAAAACCTAGAAATAATACTAAATAAAATAGGCTATTCTGCTCGTGGTTGTATGATATGTGGCAAACTAAAAGTAACATGCATGCTCCTTGGTCAGCAAGGTGGCTTTACCAAATTTCCATGTTTCTTGTGTGAATGGGACAGAAGGGCTTGGGATCAACACTGGTGCAGAATAATCTGGCCTGTGAGGGAGTCTTTAAAACCTGGTGAGAAGAACATTCTACGCAAAAACCTTGTAGGTCCAAAAAACATACTCTTATCACCTCTACATATAAAGTTAGGTCTAATAAAACAGTCTGTAAGGGCTTTGCCTAAAGATGGACCATGTTTTAAGTATCTCTGCCAAAAGTTTCCACAGCTTTCAGAAGCTAAACTAAAAGAAGGCGTCTTTGTCGGACCTGACATTAGAAAATTGATGTTTGATGTTAACTTTGAATCTACAATGACTTTAAATGAGAAAGAAGCATGGGTATCATTCAAGCAAGTCATTACTAAGTTCTTAGGACATGAAAATGATCCAGAATATGTTTCTATCATAGCTACAATATTAAAGAAGTTTAAAACTTTAGGATGTTTAATGAGCCTGAAAGTTCACTTTTTGAACCGTCACCTTGATTACTTCCCGGACAATATGGGAGATGTTAGTGAGAAGCATGGAGAGCGTTTTCACCAGGACATTAAAGTGATGGAAGAACACTATGAAGGCCGCTGGAACACCAGCCTGATGGAGGGTTACTGTTGGTCACTTCACCGAGAAGTTCAGCAAGCGACTTATTGTAGAAAAAGCTACACAAGAAGCTTCAACGAGAAAAGAGTAAGAAAATACAAACCAAATCCAGCTGACAAGTGAAACCTCTATTAACATATATCATTGCTTTAAGTAGCTTACTGTAAATACAAACCATGCTTATGTTGTAACAAAGCATTTCATTAATTTCCCCATTTACCGTATGGCATCAGATTTTTATACTATATAATAAAAAGCACATTGCTCGAAAACTATGGGTGATACAGTAAAACTAAGGCTAGATTTGGATTCAGCTCATAAAAATCTATAAAGATCAGCTATCAAAGTAAAAAAGTTTTTCAAAAAAATTTTTTGTTGGCCTGTGCTATCTATCATACCCAGTAATGAGGGACATCCTACCCAAGATCATTCCAACCCCTCCTAAAGTGGTTTTTTATCACCTAGACAACTTCACAACATCCTGGTCCACAGCACTTCCACTCCCAACCCCTTGCCACAGGGGTCGTATCCCTGTGGAACTCCACAGTGCACAACCTACCCATCCAACCACTGAGCACTTGTTACTCCAGTCCTGTCACAGGCTTATCCTATCCCATTGAAGGCAGGGCCACCTATGATAGCAGCCATGCCATATACCAAATCTACTGCAGCCACTGACAAACAAACAACTGTTCACCAGAATGAATGGCCAAAACCAAACTGTGGCCAAGAACAAAGTTAATCACCGAGTGGCACTACATGCTCGAGTTCAGTGGCTGCTTCACATGCCTCTCCACTAACAGCTTATCTGAACTACGCAAATGGGAATTATTCTAGCAACATATCCTTTGCTTGTGTAACACTCCTGACCTCAGTCTTCAGAAAACCATTGTCTCCACATGCTTTACACAACAGTTTCCCCTTCACCTGTCCTGTCATCCCCTCCCAATACACATCTCCACATCTCCTTTGTCGCGCACTGCATCCTGTGTCCAGTACCCGGGAATTGCATGTCTAGCCATTGCAACTGCCACCCCTCCCTCCGACTTTTCTAGCCAGCAAACCTGCTACCTCCCTCCTAGCTGCCAGCTATTCGCCCCAACCCCACTTTCTGCATCCCACCTCTCTCTACCAGTCCCACCAGACAAAACCCCTGTCCTGCCCTAGCCACCTGCCCACCCTAGTCTCCTTTGAGATACCCACAGCCTACAGGGTATTATATTAAAGTAATAGCATTAATTGTGATACATCTTGTTGCAGCATCATCTCGTAGAATATCTCCCTGCGCTCCAGGGGCTATCCAATATGTAAGATGGATGACAAAAGCTATTGAAAATGTTTATATTGCTTGACAAATTTGAATTATGAGTACAAGAAGAATAAACAATTTGTGATATTCATATTATCCTACTCGCTATGTATGTCAAAGCATGGTTCTGTGCCCCATATTTTCCTACTTCCTATGTAAGTCAAAGCATGGTTATGTGCCCTTTCTGAAAGCAAAGCACTATTTTTTGATTACAACTTCTTTAAAAATTTCATATGGAACATGGTGTAGATAGTGATCATTCTCATCTGGCTTTACAAAACTGACGATTATTTACAACAACTGCTGCCTTGACGATCGCAACTGGACTTCTGAGTGAAAATTAAAATAGTAATTTACTGAATTCACCCATCAGACAAAATTATTAAATGGACTCAAATATAAACCAATCAAATTGTCAATAATACCACAGAACAGTTAGTTTCTTATAAAATAAGAGTATTTTTTGTCAGATTTGCTTTGAGTGACTGGCTCCCTAAGACAAGTCCTTCACAGTGGCACGAAAATAAAGATTTCATCAACTCTCTACATATAGCTACTAAACAAAGTTGTGGATGATCTAATGCTCTACATCTAGCTATTAAACAAAGTTGTGAACGATCTGGCTGAGGCAAGTCAGTAGCAGGTGGTCGAGAGACAGGCAGCAACAGGGAAGTAACAAATTTTGTGACTTTTACGAGTTCCTAAGCAGGAGAGAATTTTATATCATCATCTGTGTGCTTTAATAGTTTAGTTTCTTGAGTTTCTGCATGTTTATTTAATATCTAATAGCCACAGTTCTAGCATTTTTGTATGCATCAGAAAGTAAACCAATTTTTTGACATATTACAAGTACCTAATCTGGGAGAATTATTTAGTTTCACCTGAGTGTTTCAGTAGTTACCGTATTTACTCGAATCTAAGCCGCACTCAAATCTAAGCTGCACCTGAAAAATGAGACTCGAAATCAAGGAAAAAAATTTTTCCCGAATCTAAGCCGCACCTGAAATTTGAGACTCGAAATTCAAGGGGAGAGAAAAGTTTTAGGTCGCACCTCCAAATCGAAACAAAGTTCATCTAGTTGTAATAGGAGACACAATTTAGGTCGAATGAATGACGATACAGCTGCAGTAGTTTGGTTCGAGTTGTAAGCTTAGCAGTTACGGTTTACCAGGTAGCCATTGCTACGCGTCACGCGCTCCGTCCGTATTTATACGGATATCCTTCCTTTTTCACGTGCTTCGTCTGGTTTGAATTGATTGCTTATTTTTCTTTGACCTGATAAGTGCCGTTCTCTTTGTTATAGGTGTTTACGTCACTCCAAGCTGAAAATGCATTACTGCACTGTGTCGTGCATTGTTTGTCGCATTCTGATAGTGCGTGTTTACGGCCTGTCGCCGCTCCCGGCGTGGCTTGCTTTTGTGCGCGCTACCGCCGCTTACAAATAAAAAATAGAGAGGAGTCGTCTCATTAGCGAAACATTTGTTGTTACTTTCACTACTGCTTTCTTTGATAATGATCAACAAGAACCAAATAACAGACTGCGTATGATAGATGATGTTCTGAACGAAATTTTAGCGAAAATTTTTCTCCGTTCCAAAATCTTTGCAGGCGTCTCTTTAGTTCATTACATTCTGCACAGAAATTAGAGTCATCTTAGATTTAAAAATTTAGTCAGTTGCCATGCTTCATTTCTGACTGTATCACTATCAGGCATAAGAATAATACGAATATAAACATGACATGATATGTATATTCTTCCCCGTTTGCTGTTGTCTCACTCTAGTTTCGTAGTTTATTAGGTAGACAGGATTTAAATGAGATAGTAGCAAACACGAAACAATACATGGCAAAATGTTTATATTCGTATTAATCTTATGGCAAAGAGAATACTACATGTGATTCACAATTCATAAAAGCTCCTATTAGCAACCATCTCTTCTCACAGGTAGGAAAAAATTCAGAACGTAGAGTTGGCCATATTGACAAACATCCCAAACAGTCTTGCCAGTCGGATTTTCGTAGTACACTGAAATGCTGCTACATTCGAAGATCAACAATACAGAATTTGTATTTACTTCGTTGGATAATGTACCAAAATGCAATGGTCAAAACTCTGGGCAGAGGAAAAAGGCTCGTCTTCCACTTTTTTTTAAATTTATTTACTGACGCAGAGATTTTGGTGCCAGTATGTATCTTTGTGCCTACAAAGCATGCCTGTGTGGCGCTACATATATTCGACGGCAGAAGTTAGTTGTGGCGGCACCCACCAACATTTTTCAGAACTCCCGCTTGCTTTGCACTCAATTCTAAGCCGCAGGCGGTTTTTTGGATTACAAAAACCGGAAAAAAAGTGCGGCTTAGATTCGAATAAATACTGTAGGTTTTTGAATCTCTACGTATTAATCTAATTTATTAGACACAGTTCCTGCGTTTTTGTCAAGGTCTACAGTAGATTTTTGTAGCACGAGTTGATAGTCAGACAGTCAGTCAGTCAGGCAGTAGCAGCCAGCCGAGACATAAGCAGCAACAGGGAAGTAACTGATTTTGTGACATTTGTGAGTTCCTAACTAGAAGCGAGTTTTACAGTATCATCTGTGTGCTTTAATAGTTTAGTTTCTTGAGTTTCTTCATGTTAATTTTATATCTAACAGCCACAGTTCTCATGTTTTCGTTTGCATCGGAAAGTAAACCGATTTTGTGACATATTACAAGTTCCTAACCAGTGGTGAATTATTTAGTTTCACCTGAGTGCTTCGGTAGTTAGGTTTTTGAATCTCTGCGTATTAATCTAATTTATTAGACACAGTTCCTGCATTTTCGTCAGGGTCTACAGTAGAGTTGTGCAGCATGTGCAAATAGTTCGATTATCTGTATAGTTCAGTTTTCCATGGTCTTTAGTATGGGCAGGGACTGCGATTGTTGTGTGTGGATGTGAGCCGAGTTGGTGACACTTCACTCTTAGCTCCAGACTGTGATGGCCTCGGTTACACAGCTTGCGGCTGCAGTTGATGGGCACCACTGTTGTGGGCCGGCCATGGCTATCCAACAGATGTTCAGCACGTCCAAGTCCGCCGATCAGCCCTCACCAGTGGCCAGCCCAGTTACTGCTCACACTGTGGTTGACCCCTCACCTGTGGTCAAGTGGGAGGTCGCCCGGGGTGTAGCAGGCAGTGAAAGACTTCCCCGATGGCCGCACATAAGGCCTCCCGAGTTTGCCTGACAAACACGTTCCAGGTGCTGTCTGTGACTGACACTGTCGCTGAGCCACATGCTGTCGCCTGTCCTGCTTCAGAGGAAACCTCTCAGGCTGCAAGATCCGAACAATCACAGAGGGTGGGATTATTGATAGTTGGGAGCTCCAATGATAGGGACATGGCACCAAGAAGGGAAAGAAAACCAATGTGCTCTCCGTGTGCGTACCCAGTGGAGTCAATCCAGATGTGGAATGGGTCCTCCCGGATACCATGAAGAGCACAGGGTGCAGCCAACTGCAGGTGGTTGCTCACGTCAGTACCAATTATTTGTGTCAGTTTGGATCAGAATAGATTCTCTCTGGTTTCGAGCTGCTAACAGAAGTGGTAAAGGCTGCCAGTCTTGCTTGCAAGATGAAAGCAGAGCTAACCATTTGCAGCATAGTCAACAGGACCAATTGCGGACCTCTGGTACAAAGCCGAGTGGAGGGTCTGAATTAGAGGCTCAGACGGTTCTGCAACCGTGTAGGCTTCAAGTTC
This sequence comes from Schistocerca piceifrons, assembly GCF_021461385.2. Lineage (NCBI taxonomy): Eukaryota > Metazoa > Arthropoda > Insecta > Orthoptera > Acrididae > Schistocerca > Schistocerca piceifrons. The sequence continues at coordinate 495,670,814 of NC_060139.1, read as the reverse complement.
CTCGATTGCACCAAAGGGTGGTTGGGTTTCGGGTTCCACTGAATAGGTCAGGTGTCCACTATACACAGGAGGCGGCTGCACGGGTAGCAGGGGGGGGGGGGGGGGGTGTGGTGTGGACCGGGCAGTTTTTAGGTTAGAGGGTCTCAGGAAAATACAAGAAGGGCTTCAGTCACAAGGGGTGCAGGCCGAACACAGGAAGATCATTGATACAGGAACCATAGGTATAACAGTTGTAAATTGTCGTAGCTGTGTTGGGAAAGTACCAGAGCTCCAAGTGCTAATAGAAAGCACTGATGCTCAAATCATTATAGGCATTGAAAGCTGGCTACAGCCAGGAATAAGCTCAGCCAAAATTTGTACAAAGAACCTAATGGTGTTCCAAAAAGATAGGCGAAACCAGTTGGCGGTGGCGTGTTTGTTGCTATTAGAAGTAGTTTATCTAGTCGCAAAATCGAAACAGATAGTTCCTTTGAGTTAGTACGGACAGAGGTCATTGTTGGTAATCAGAATAAAATAATAATTGCATCCTTTTGCCGACCTACCAATTCAGATGATACAGTTGCTGAAAGGTTCAAAGAAAACTTGAGTTTGATTTCAAACACGTACCCAACTCATATGATTATTGTTGGTGGTGTCTTTAATTTACCCTCGATATGTTGGCGAAAAAACATGTTTAATTCTGGAGGTATGCATAAAACATCATCTGAAATTGTGCTAAACGCATTCACTGAAAATTATTTTGAACAGTTAGTTCATGAGCCCACGAGAATAGTAACGGTTGTGAAAACACACTTGATCTCTTAGCAACAAATAATCCAGAGTTAATAACGAGCATCAAAATGGATACAGGGATTAGTGAACACAGGGCTGTCACAGCGAGATTGAATATTGTAACCTCCATATCCTTAAAAAATAAACTAAAAAATATACCTATTCAAAAAAGCAGATAAAAATTCACTTGACGCCTTCCTGAGAGACAATCTCCACTCCTTCCAAATTAATAATATAAGTGCAGACCAGATGTGGCTTGAATTCAGAGAAATAGTATTGGCAGCAATTGAGAGATTTATACCAAATAAATTAACAAGCAATGGGGCTGATCCTCCTTAGTACACAAAATGGATCGGAACACTGTTGCAGAAACAACAAAACAAACATGCCAAATTTAAACAGACACAAAATCCCCAAGATTGGCTATCTTTTACAGAAGCTTGAAATTTAGCGCAGACTTCAATGCGAGACGCTTATAACAGTTTCCACAACGAAATTTTGTATCAAAACCTGGCAGAAAATCCGAAGAGATTCTGGTTGTATGTGAAGTATGTTAACGGCAAGAAACAATCAATGCCTTCTCTGCGCAATAGCAATGACACACTATCGAAGACAGTGCTGCCAAAGCAGAGTTACTAAACACAGCCTTCCGAAATGCCTTCACAAAAGAAGACGAAGTAAATATTCCAGAAGAGAAATCAAGAATAGCTGCCAACATGAATAATGTAGAAGTATAGATCCTTGGCATAGTGAAGCAACTTGAATCACTTACTAAAAGTAAGTCTTCTGGTCCAGACTGTATATCAGTTAAGTTCCTTTCAGACTATGCTGATGCATTAGCTGCATACTTAACAACCATATACAACCATTCGCTCAACGAAATATCCGTACCAAAAGACTGGAAAGCTGCACAGGTCACACCAATATTCAAGAAATGTAGTAGGAGTAATCCACTTAATTACAGGTCCATATCATTAACGTCGATATGCAGCAGGATTTTTGGAACATATATTGTGTTCAAATATTATGAATTACCTTGAAGAAAATGGTCTATTGACACACAGGCAACATGGGTTTAGAAAACATCGTTCTTGTGAAACACAACTAGCTCTTTATTTGCATCAAGTGTTGAGTGCTATTGACAAGGGATTTCAGGTTGATTCCGTATTTCTGGATGGCTTTTGACACTGTACTACACAAAGCGTTTGTAGTGAAATTGCGTGCTTATGGAATGTCATCTCAGTTGTGTGACTGGATTTGTGATTTCCTGTCAGAGAGGTCACAATTCGTAGTAACGGAAAGTCATCGAGTAAAACAGAAGTGATTTCTGGAGTTCCTCAAGGTAATGTTAAAAGCCCTTTGCTGTTCCTTATGTACATAAACGATTTGGGAGACAATCTGAGCAGCCATCTCAGGATTTTTGCAGATGACACTGTCATTTATCGACTAATAAAGTCATCAAAAGTTCAAAACGAAGTGCAAAAGATTTAGAAAAGATATCTGAATGGTGCAAAAATTGGCACTTGACCCTAAATAACAAAAAGTTGAGGTCACCCACATGTGCTAAAAGGAATTCGTTAAACTTCAGTTATAGGATAAATCAGTCAAATCTAAAGGCTGTAAATTCAACTAAATACCCAGGAATTACTATTACAAACCACTTAATTGGAAGGAACACATACAAAATGTTGTGGGAAAGGCTAACCAAAGACTGCGTTTTATTGGCAGGACACTTAGCAAATGTAACAGATCTACTAAGGAGACTGCCTACACTAGACTTGTCCACCCTCTTTTAGAATACTCTGCGGGTGTAGGATCCTTACCAGATAGGACTGACGGAGCACATCGAAAAAGTTCAAAGAAGGGCAGCTCATTTTGTATTATCATGAAATATGGGAGAGAGTGTCATTGAAATGATACAGGATTTGGGCTGGACATCATTAAAAGAAAGGCGTTTTTCGTTCCTATGGAATCTTCTCATGAAATTCCAATCACCAACTTTCTCCTCCGAATGCGAGAATATTTTGTTGACACAGACCTACATAGGGAGAAACGATCAGCACGATAAAATCAAAGCTCATACGGAAAGATATAGGTGTTTGTTCTTCCCACGTGCTATACGAGATTGGAATAATAGAGAATTGTGAAGGTGGTTCGATGAACTCTCTGCCAGGCACTTAAATGTGATTTGCAGAGTATCCATGTAGATGTAGATGTAGATGTAGATGTAGATGTGTCTAGCTCAAGGAGGACTACAAAATACAAGAAACAGAAGCAGTGCATTCTTCAGGTTGTATCTGAGTACTGGCATGAGTTTCCAGGGCATAAAGAGGAACTTTATCAAAGAATAAGTGATTTTAAAAGCAAATATATGCCTCATAAATGTTGTATGTAGTACCTTCGTACATTTCATCAACCCTCCATGTCTAGCTATTAAAGTTGTGAATGATCTGACCCTCTACATCTAGCTATTAAACAAAGACAAAATAACAATAGTTATAGTTAAGTGGAAAGAAATAAACTTACTAGTTAATCAGCTGCTTCATAAAAATATTTTTAGGTAAAAGATAAATAAGTATTTGTGTGATTTGTCTTTCTTTTTCTTCAAATATGGGAACTGCGAGGCATCCCTCTCTCTTTTCCTATGTAGGCCAAATCACGCACAATACTTTTTTGTGCAATGGTATCAAACATGGGGTATCACAAAGAAAAAATTGAACTTGAAAAAATGAGAGCCACAGTAAGGATGATATTGAATACATCTTCCTGAGACACACCACTACATTCCCATAGGATACAGTCTACAAAGCAATGTTTAGTTTATTGTTGTCTCCAGTAGGGTTAAATTCCAACAAAATGGTAAAGTTATGTCAGCAGTCCTGTTTAGGTCATTTCTGCAAATCACTGTTAGCTCTGCACAAAAAATTTATAAAAAATCTGCTAATCACTCTTTTCTCCAATTGTAAACTCTTAGCATGCCATATAATACCAAACTGTGAACTGATATTAGTACATTGACATCTTGGCTCAGTGAAAAGCATGAAACCTTGGTTTAGCAGATAGGTGGATGCAACTCTAAATGCATACATCACCCCTTTTCATTGCGGCACCTCTCCTCTCTTTCTAATTTGTCTCGTCTTTTGTCTATCTTCATTCATTATACAAACACAATCTTCATTATTCAAACCTCCTTCATCCTCTCCTAAAAAAAGATCACAATGTCATCATATACAATGCAGGATGGATATTCATTCCACCAACAAGGTTTCAGTAGTTGTTCCGAGATAATTGGTGAGAGATTTAATGTCAGGAACATAACCTTCATGATATAGTTTTATGGCTAATGACATTCCGGTATGTTATGGAAACACAATGTTTTGAGGTAGTTCTATATCTGCACATAGTGTCAATGTAATGATAGATGTCCTGCAAGATACATAAGGGAAATGTAAGAGAAGTTTATCATTACATTTTTACAAAGGGTACACTGTGCTATGAATTAAAACAACAAGGATCACTCTATAAGTTAAATATGGCAGACTATACTGAATGTTCATGTGTGTTTATTTACAACACAAAAGAAAATATGACGGGTATCCAAAAAGAAACGCAACACTTTCTTTTTCCCTACAAGCCGGTTGCTTTTACTTAGGATTTCAATGCACCATATTATTCCCCACTTTTCTGGTTTAAAAAATCCTATTTTTAAACATAATCGTTGTTCAATGTGACAGCCTTACACCACCTTACTGGGAGGGCCTGCGTGCCTGCATGGTAGCACTCTATTGGTTGACATCAGAACCAATGCCTTGCTGCATCAATAACCTCCCCATCAGCCATGTACTGCTTCCCACAGTGTGCATCCTTCATTGGGCCAAACAGATGGAACTCGGAAGGTGCAAGGTCTGTGCTGTAGGGTGGATGAGGAAAAACAGTCTAAGGATGTTTTGTGATCTCCTCTCAGATGTGTAAACTTGTGTGAGGCCTTGCTATGTCATGGAAAAGGAGAAGTTTGTTGCATTTCTGTGGTGACAAACATACTGAAGTAATTTCTTCAATTTCCTGAAGGTAGCACAATACACTTCAGGTTGATCATTTCACCATGACAGGGGAGGGGGGAACACATCAAACAGAATTACCTCTTCAGCGTCCCAGGAGACCCTCGCCATGACTTTACTGGCTAAAGGTGCAGCTTTCAACATTTTCTTCTTCAGAGAAGAGGTGATGTTTGTTTCTACGTCAAAGTGGTGAACCCATGTTTCACTGCCTGTGATGATGTTTGAGAAAAAATTGTCACAATCAACCTCATATCACACTAGTAGCTCGGCTCATATGGTCCTTCATTGCTCTTTACGCTCTTCTGTTAGGCAGCAAGGAATCCAGCAGGCACACACATTTGAGTACCAAACTAGTGGACGAGTATGACAGCACTACCAATAGAGACATCCTTTTGTGCGGCGAGGTGCGTCATTGTGATCCATCAATCATCTTGAATGAGTGTGTTTGCATGTTCAACACTGGAGAAGTCACAGCTGCGTGTGGCCAGTCGGCACGCTAGTGATCAGACAGGTTTGCGCGATCCTGACAAAGACTCACCATGCTTTTGTTCACTGCCAGGTACCCGTCGACATTCTACAAATGTCTATTAATATCCACAATGCTCTGGTTTTCTGCCAAATGAAAATCAATGACAGCTCTCTGCTTGGAAAGCACCTCCATTACAGACACCATTTTGAAGGCTACAAGTAGCGCCGTCAAGTATCAGAACTATATAAACTACAGGGGCTGAAGTGGGAATATTCCATGATGCCTCACAACAAATTCTGCATTCTTTAAACCAAAACTGGCTGAGAAAAAAATCTTTTGTGTTACTTATTGTGTGCCATTCATACACTGTCACCAGGAAGAAAAATGAGAGTAACACCAATATTCCACAGAATTAAAAAAGGCTGAAACTCCACAAACAGAATCACCAAACATGTAGCATACTAGTTCAAAAATAATGTAAGGTGGAGAAATTCTTAACTTTCAAACAAATAATCTACCTTTTATAAAATCTCTTAAAAAATGGATCAGCATTTGATTTCAGTTTTTCAAAATACTAACTTTAAGCACACTAAATTTTTCTTTAAACTTCCTGGCAGGTTAAAACTATGTGCAGCACCAAGTCTCAAAAATGAAACCTTTGCCTTTTGCAGGTAAGTGTTCTATCCTCACTTTTAGGAGCACTAGTCCTACAAGTTTTGCAAAAGAACTTGCATGAAGTTTGGAAGGTAAGAGATGAGGTACTGAAGAAAGTAAAGCTGTGAGGGTGGTCATGAGTAGCTCACTTGGTAGAGCAATTGCCCACAGGAGGCAAATATTCTGAGTTTGAGACTCGTCCGGCACACAGTTTTAATCTGCCAAGATGTTTCATATCAGTGAACACTAAACTACGGAGTGAAAATTTCATTCTGTAAATTTCTCATTTCTCCCTATGTGGTTATTGTTACATTTCTTTAAAAAGTAGCAGCAGGTGTACACTAGAGCAATGAATGAGAGAGATGATGCAGGATGGACATGAGACACACAGAGACACCAGGACTGTTGGGTTTGAGCAGTACACAATCAAGATGACTGAAGGAGAGATAACAGAACAGAGGAAGGGGAGATTTTGAGGAAGAGGGTGAGGGTGCTGGTGGTTAGCAGAGATTGAGGCCAGTAGTATTATGAGAAAAAAGGATGTGCTGCCATGGTAGCTGCCATCTACGTAATTAAGAAAAGCTGAGGTTAGGAAGAAAGATCCAGAAGGCACAGATTCTGAATCAGTCATTGGAAAAGAGCATGTTGTGTTCAGCAGCATGTTCTGCAACTGGATAGTGAACTGTGTTCTTGGTCACAATTTGGCAGTGGCCATTTGTTCAGGCAGATTGTTGGTTGGTCATACACACATAAAATGCAGTGCACAAATTGCAGCATAGCCTGTATACGATATAGCTGCTTTCGGGTGGTCCTGTCTCTGATGGGACAGGATATGCCTGTGACAGGACTGGAACAGGAAGTGCTGGCTGGATAATTAGGCAGGTCTTGCACCTGGGTCTTATGCAGGGATGTGACCCATGTGGCAAAGGGTTGGGAATTGGTGTGGCAGAGGGACAGATCAGGATATTGTGTATGTTGGGTAGGCAGCAGAATACCACTTTAGGAGGGGTAGAATGACTGTGGGTAGGATGTCTCTCATTTGCGGGAATGACAACAAATAGTCAAAGTTCTGGCAATGAACATGGTTAAGTTGCTCCAGTCTGGGATGATGAGTGATCAGTGATGTGCTCCTTTACAACTAGTTCTTAAGGGTGGTTGGAGGATTATGGGTGTGTGAGGACATGGCATGAGAAACTGTGTTTGAGGGCTAGGTTTGGGCGATAGTGCCTGTCTGCGAAGGCCTTAATGAGACCTAGGCAAGGGAACTCTCGTGCTGTAGAAGCATCATTCATTCACATATGGCCAGATGATATGGGAGGGATTTTTTTGGTGTGGACGGGATAACAGCTTCCAAAATGTAGGTAATGTTGATTGTTAGTGTTTTGTTGCGCACTGGTAACCACAAATGGGTGGAAGGTAGCCAAAGATCTGTTGCTGTAAGAATCTGAACAGGCAAGCAAAAGATTAGTTGACACAAAGGCAGTGTGAATAAATATATTGTACTCAACTTATTCTGAAGAACTGCTACACTGTTGACAATTGCTATGGCCTTAGCTAGCAGTAAGTAGAGGCCTGGCATGGATGTGTGTCTATATACACTGAATGTTTGCCAGCAGAGCAAACTATCAACAACTAGGAGTGATGTTTGGCACCAATGAGCAGCACAGAACTCTCGGTACAAGCATAGAACTACCAGTAGAAGTAGAAGACTGGTGCCCAGGTAGCCATTGGTTCTTCACTGGCTGCGATGTTCAAAGTGCAGCTCATGGCACCTGCTGCAATCTACAAGGAGCCAGCTCTGGGGTGAAGGGAACAGGAGAGAAGGCTGTGGAGAACTCCAGCAGGATTTCTTGGCCCATCAATGAACTTGAAACAGACAAGGGGTTTGGGGTTTTGTGAGGTTAGGAAAGTTTCTTCTAGATAGCCCATAAACAAAATGACATAGGAGGGAGCCACCCATGTGTCAATGGTTATGCTGCAGATTTTTTAAAATGTGTCTTCCCCTCAAAGGGAAAGTAAGTACATGCGAGGATGTAATTGGGTAGACGCATATGGCTTCGAGCAAGGAGGACATTGGGAGGGGTAGTGCTGAATAGCAGCAAGGCCATTGGCAAAGGGGATGTTGGTGTACAGGGAGGTAGAATCAACACTAGCGAATAGCGATCCAGATGGTAATGGGGTGGGCATGGTCAAGAGTCAGTAACGGGAGCAGTTTGTATCTATAATTATATGAGGATATGCTGTAGGCAATTGATTGGAGGTGCTGGTTGACAAGAGCATGTCCTTCATCATGGCTTTCACTAGCTATCATTGTGCCCTGAGATGATGGACATCCTACCCACAACTCTTCACATCCGTCCTAAAGTGATAGTCTGCTACCCATCCATCACATACATCTTTATGCCACACCCTATCCCAAAGCCTTGCCACATGGGTCATACCCCTGTGGAAGAGCCAGGTTCAAGATCTGTCCAATTCAAACACTCAGCACATCGTACTCTGGTCTAGTCACAGCCTTATCCTATCCCAACAGAGGCAGGGCCATTCTTGAAGCAGCCATGTCATATACCAGCTCTGCTGCAATTGCTGCACGGTATTTTAGGTGGGCATTACCACCAACAAACTATCCACCCAAAGTAATAGCCACTGCTAAACTGTGGCCGAGCGCAGCATTCGATACTCAGTTGCAGAGCATACCATTGAACGCAACATGCTCAGTTTCAATGGTTGCTTCACAAACAGTGGCATATGGATCCCTGCCCATACCATCAGCCTTTCTGAACTACACAAATGGGAGATACCCATGCAAAACATCCTTCGTTCTCTTTATTCCTGACCTCAACCTCAGGCAATCCCCTGCAGCCACATCGTCTCCCATTTTCTGACCCCCCCCCCCCCCCCCACCCACCCACCCACATCATCCCCATTGTCTGCTGCACAAATCCACCAATTCTGTTGACTAAGTTCACCTGCAGCATCTCTGCCATGAATTCCTATACTGTATACTTGCTGCCTCTCTTTGAGGTGTCATCCAAATTTTCAGTCTTGTTGGTGTGCCTTTGGATGACTCAACATCTCTACTATTCTCCTGAATAATTTACATTCTAATATATTTGTATCTGAATATAATTTTGAAGTAATAAGTTGAAATACATAGTTTTCACAATTTAGATGTGAGAAAGTCAGACCCAACACATCATTCATAAAACCTGGTTTGGTACAGATAACATTAAAATGTCACTCACTTTTCAAGTTTGTGGCAGCATGTAGCTAACATTGTCAATTCCGACACAGAATACTCGTGATTACATGTGACATCCGCTCTTTCAGCAATTGCAGAAATCAAATTTCTCACACATAGAAGCAAAAGTGGCACACGATCCATGACATGAACCTCCCATTTTATCATCATTGCCATAAGCAGCTGTAGGCACATATCTGAAATGTCTACCATCTCAGACACACTGCCAATCAATGATAATTCAGCTCGTAAAACTATTGTCAGGCAGAGATCCAGAACTACTGGTACAAGCTGCACCTGGAAGATGAATAAAACAACAGGTTAAAATACATTTATGCACAAGCAATGCATTTTAACATTAATATATAACTGAAAAACAGTATTTTTTCTGCTCCATCATGCATTACATGTCATATCCATACCAGGCGCAAACCTGGTGCTGCAAATGCAAGAAAGACTCATAGAAATGTTCCCATATGTAATATATTAGGAATGGTACATGGGCAGAAAAGGTCAAACAAGTAAGAAAGGCATACACACTGATTTTATTATTAACTGCTGCTTACACAATTTGTTCATCAGAGATGTAGAAAAGATGCTGTACACAGACAGATTTGCACCTAATGGCCAAAATTGGAACTAATTTTTTTCTAGTGTAAATCAATTACACATTAGCATATCTATCAAGTTCCACTGCCATATGACAATTACAGCCCATACTGCATATCCAAGAGAAGCTGCATTTTAATTAGAACCATCTGGTACATGGAATGTTAGAGACTAATATTAAAAATACAAATGGATTTGAAGTACAGGGCACTATCTAAACTACTGGTAGCAACAACTCAAGCATGTTTTATTAAATCTTTCGTATCAGTTTCATCAGCAACAATTCTTACTTTAGATATACCATATATTAACATAAAGTACACATATGACTCTAAACAAAAACAGAGTTCCGTTTTTTTGTGAGAATACTGCAATGCCACATACTGCAGTATCTGAACAGATTGATTAGAACAAGGTGACACATGCATGAAGGCGACAGTGTATTCACACAATGTGCTACTGTTCGTGTAGGTTTACTGTACTTGATGGTTTGACAGGTTCACTTATGGCAGCACAGTTTGTAGGCCAATACAAACGGTAGCACAATTTGTGAATACACAGCCATTTTCATGCATATGTTATGGCACAAGTCTAAATAAATACAGCCTAGGAAAAAGAAGTGTTCAAATGCCCGTACACCAAGTGGTATAATTTAAACCACTTATTAATAAGTATACTGGCATGAAAAAGCACAGCACACTCTGAAAACAGTGGGGCTCTTGTAACAGTACCGAGCTAGCACTTATCATTTTAAAAAAGTGATGTGCATCCATATGCTTTCTTATCAGTATATGATATTCGCAATTAAGATAGAAAATGAACTATTGAATATAAAGGTACAGGTATTGTATAGTATTGTTATTTTTATTTGCATGTGGATGAGCCATGTTAAGGAACGATGCACGTCTTCAACGTAGGACGACAATTGCAGTACCTTCGAGAGAGGGAGTACCTGCCGTTATTTTTATTTGCATGTGGATGAGCCATGTTGAGGCACGATGCACGTCTTCAATATAGGACAGCAATTGCAGTAACTTCGAGAGAGGGAGTACCTGCCTGGACATGAAAATATAAGTTCCAGCAATCACTGGCCTGTCTTGAAGATGCGGAAAATATACATTAACAGTGGAGAATTAAGCTGTGAGAAACAAATGAAATATGATTTCTGAGATTCATTCTACGGTTGATGTTGAGCACTGTCAGTACGTCTTGCCGTAATTTCTTGCATATATAATGGAGAAGTCAATACATGTGTTATTAATTCAAGGTGGACTGCATTGGTTATGCGGTAGTGATTAAAAATGTAGTGTAACAGTCTTTAATAGCACCACAACTACCAATTGATCAGAAATATGAGAGCCAAAGGGTATCCAGGTCAAGAATAAATGTAAGAAGAACTGAATTAATATTTCAATGCCAGTACACCACATTTGTGACATCAAGAGCAGGACATGGATCAAGTTGATGGCTGGAAGCGTAACGGAAACTTAAACTTTGAATGAGACTAATGTATGGCATTATGTGTGATAAAAGCAGAAAATACAAAACAAAAACTGGTAGGGGAGATCATTAGACGAAAGTATTTAAGAAGAATAACCCACTTTACATGAAGAATTATCATGAGATTGTGGCATTACCACTGGCAACCAAATGAACAATTCACTGTAGAAAGGAAGAGCACATGTTAATCTACATTCTAAAGAGCAGTTATTAAAAAGAAATTTGTAGCTGATGACATGCAATTAAAAGTCACAGCATTTTATCTAACAAAGATGATTTTTTTAAGATGATGAAATGGAAGATTGACAGCCATCTGCTTTGACAGACAGCAAATAATCGCAATGACTGACCAATAAACTGCACAGAAATTTGCAGTGTGGGAGACAGTTCCACAACTACATCACAGCGTCACCGACAGATAAGATGGTGCACTGCAGTTCACATTATGATGCAGCATGCTGCACAACATAGCGAGGTGAGTTGTATTTTATTTTTTCCGTCTTACACGATATTGCATTATGTTGAAAGAGAACCGAGGTAATTTTAAGAAGTGATTTACAAAGCAAGTGTTGGTAATTATTGTGAACTGGGGAAGTATGATTCAAGTATTATTATTTGCACTTCATGACAGTTTTAACAAGATGGATTGAAGCAATTTTATGAGGTATTTCTGACCTAAATGCCAAAATGGGACAGCTAGTGACTGATCTGAAAACAGTGAAAGAACAAACCAATGTTAATTTAAATGCTCAAAGTGTTAGGTTTGAAAACACTTTTACTCAGATAAATGCTACTGTAGGACAGTTAACTACTACACTAACTGACAAATTACGTACAACTTATGAGAGGGTATATCAACAGATTAAGAAGTTTGAAGAAAATATTGCTGAGCCATGTCAAGAAAAGGCTCAGGTAAGCTGAAACATACTATGAGGGTGAGTCAAATGAAAACCTTAAATATTTTTTTAAAAATATTATTTATTGTGCAGAAGTGGTACAAAGCTGTATCACTTTTCAACATAATCTCCCCCCCCCCCCCCCCCCCCACTCAATGCAAGTCCTCCGGCACTTACAAAGTGCATAAATTCCTTTAGAAAAAAATTCTTTTGGTAGTCCGCGCAACCACTCATGCACCGCATGGCGTACCTCCTCATCAGAACGGAACTTCTTTCCTCCCATTGCGTCTTTGAGTGGTCAAAACATATGGAAATCAGTTGGGTCAAGGTCTGGTGAGTATGATGGATGAGGAAGAAACTCAAAACGCAGGTCTGTGATTGTTGCAACTGTTGTACGGGCAGTGTGGGGCCTTGCATCGCCATGTTGCAAAAGGACACCTGCTGACAGCAATCCACGTGACTTTGATTTGATTGCAGGCTGCAGATGATTTTTAGGAGACCTGTGTATGATGCACTGGTGAAAGTGGTCCCTCTGGGCATGTAATGCTCCAAAGTAACGCCTTTTTCGTCCCAAAAGAGAGTCAGCATAACCTTCCCTGCTGATGGTTCTGTTCGAAACTTCTTTGATTTTGGTGATGAAGAATGGCATCATTCCTTGCTTGCTCTCTTGGTTTCCGGTTGGTGGAAGTTAACCCAGGGTTCATCCCCAGTAATGATTCTTGCAAGGAAGCCATCACCTTCTTGTTCAATGCACCGAAGAAGTTCTTCACAAGCATAAACAGGTCGTTCTCTCATTTCAGGAGTCAACTGCCGTGGCACTCATCTTGCAGACACTTTGTGAAACTGGAGAACATCATGCACAGTGTGGTGTGCTGACCCATGACTGTAAACATGCTGCAATGTCATTCAGTGTCACTCGGCAGTTTTCCTTCACTATGGCTTCAACTGCTGCAATGTTCTGTGGAGTCACAATTCGTAGTGCCTGACCTGGACGAGGAGCATCTTCCACTGAAGTCACACCATTTGCGAACTTCCTACTTCATTTGTAGACTTGCTGCTGTGACAAACATGCATCACCGTACTGAACCTTCATTCAACGATGAATTTCAGTAGGTTTCACACCTTCACTACGCAAAAACTGAACAACAGAACGCTGTTCTTCCTTGGTGAAAGTCGCAACAGGGGCAGCCATCTTTATATTAATACTGCGACAGTATGTGTGCATCTGCACTATGCTGCCACCTACAGGCCATTCTGCATGCTGTTTGTAGCGCACTTACCAACTTACAGGAAAATGGTCCGAAATTTTGATTTGTCATTACAAATTTAAGGTTTTCATTTGACTCACCCTTTTAGAATTAAAACATCCACTACACTCACTTAGAACGCGATTTACATTCTGAGGTAATTAACCATTGTGATTGAGTGAGGAATGAAGTAAATGAACAATGTAAATATGGATACGAAACAAATTAAAGAATGTACTACATGAGAATTTGCAGAACAACAGAAACAAATTTCAGATAGCAGCGCAAGACTAAATGTTTCAAAGAAATGAGTCCCCTTTTACAACATTGGAGGTAAATGTAAATAATCTGACTGAAGAAAAAGTTCAAGGACAGATAGATTCACTGTTTGATTCACTGTATTTGTTGGTGGACATTGAGAAAACAGAAGCATAAAGTTATTTTAAACTTACTGTATGTAATGATCTATTTGGGAGACTGTTTCAATTTAGATCAAAACTACAGCCTGAATGCTGTAAGAAATATATAAATGAATTTTGTAGAATGTTTAAAAAGTTTTATTTATTTATTTATTTTTTGTCATATAGTAATTGATGCTGATTTAGTTGAACTGTTTGATGAAAAGAGTTATTAATGTATGGAGAGTTGGGTTTATTCTCATTGACACGTTATATGGTTTCGATTTACATGTGGAACTGAGGGAGAACATATTTACAAAATGTAAGAGTAGGATTGCGCTTGGGCCTGGGATCGTAGTGGAAAAGGTACAGACGGGATATAGTAATAAAAGGAATCAGAAAACCACCAGATATACTGATGTGGAATCTAGTGTCATAATGATCAGTAGTCTCTGATGAACCATTCAGGAGCACGTAGGGAAAACTGTAAGCATGCAAGTCACATTCTGACCAGGGATTTGGTCATGCAGGTGAACATTCAGTATTTTCCACAATAACAGTACTTTCCCATGAACACGGCGTTCCTCATTTCAATGACTGCTTCACAGCTCGTGCCATCTGGATCCTTCCCACCAACACCAGCTTTTCTGAACTGTGCAGGTGGGAACTCTCCCTGCAATATATCATATGTTCCCATAACACTCCTGACCTCAAGCTTCATTAGTCATTGTCCTTACCCACCTAGCCCCTTCTCTGCTCCCATTCCAGCCGTACACAGCCCTCTATTCCACCAACACACTCAGTCTTTTTACTTCTCTCCTCTCTGCTGCCCCCCTATCTTCCCCACCCTCCGTCTAACCTACTGACCGCACCTAGCTGCCCTGCTCTCCACCCTGTACCTGAATGCTCCCACTAGCAGCACTTTGCCGTCCTCAACCACTATCCTGCTATCCTCCCTCTCCCTGCCCCAGACTCCTCCTTACCCCCACCTGGTTGTCTCTCCCATCTTTGGCCAAAAGCTCACTTTCTGACAGTCTTTTTGTTGTGCCTATCTGTGATTCAGCATTGCTGCTATATGGTGAGTAGCAACTATCCTTTTCATAATATTGTTACATTCCATCCTGGATCTTCCACTGTTCCAAAAATAAAAAAATAAAAAAAAAAAAAACTGTTAGCCTTTCCTTACTCATTCCTAGTGTAACATTATTACTAACATAGACTGAAAAGTGCTTTTCTGTGTTTACCTCTCATCTATGGTGGCTGGCCATGCACAATTCTAGCCCTTTGGCCATTTCATTTTCACATTCACTGTCTCTCTTTCCCTCGTCCCTATTCCCAGTCCCAGTACCACATTGACACATGGGTTTATATGTTACATTGTCACAAGAAATGACTTACAGAGAACAGTGAACTGAAATTATTAATAAAAGAAGATGTAGAACTTGCACAGATGAAAGTAGAGCAGCAGAAGGTGATTTCCTCCAGAATACGAGTTGGCATGGAAGATTTATTCTGTGATTCCCTTTCCTTCCTCCCTCTGCATCAAAATTAGGAGAAAGTATCATAAAAAGTCATTTGTGTATTATAGGTGACTATTAACACAATTAAGATTTCAATTATAGGGGGGCAAGATTTGGGTTTTATGTCTGGACTGGGGTGAACCTGGGTTGGGACCCCCCGTGGGGCTTGCAAGCGGTAAGAGGAGAGAAACAGAAGTTGGAAGTGAGAACAATGTATGAAGAGGATAGGGTGTGATAGTGATGAGTTGTATTATGCTAACACTGTGAAATTTATCTGTATAGCTGAAGTATTTGCATTAAAATAAAATAAACTAATGAGAAAGACCAGTGAAAAATGGAGTGAGGAAGGCATAGTTTCATCAACATTTAATTAACAAAATTTCTCTGTGTATTTTTGGCAATGAAAATTATTACAAATGGTGTATTCAAGATTCACCTCCCATTCCGATTTGCTTTCAAACTCCTTTTCAAACACCAGTCCTGAAATCACATTTTCCTCTCATTCTTATTTAACATCTCTCTGTAGTGCGTCCTCAAAAGCGAGTCATTTCTATTTACTTCCAGGAGTAAAGACACAAAACAACAACTTGTCAAATATGTGTTTCGCATGAGAACTAGAAACAAAACAAATGAAAAAACAAAAGCACTAAATGGGAATTGTCATAGTGTTATAGAATAACTGCTCGCAGAAATCACCAGAATTAAACTTTACAGGGCAATCTGCCACCCCCCCCCCCCCCCCCCCCCCACCTCCACCCCCTCCCCGCATCCTCCCAATAATAATAATTCAGTTCCTATGATAGATCTATAATAATGACTCAAATATGAAGTGATGAACTGATTACCTCTTTGTTATAATTAATAGCAACTTCAAAAAATTTCAGGAGGTCTCTTTTGCAGGTATCAGGTACTTTTAGAGAAACAAATGAAAATAGAAGCTGTAGTACATTGGTCAGAGTTGTACATCTTATTTTGTTCTTTTCACTGCTCAAATTACTTTTTATCACCGACGACCAAAGGACGAGGCATCTGTCTATGTCATCTGATGAACATAACGCAACAGCTGTTTTCTGAAATAGAGCCAAATGACAACATATTTTACTGAGTATAATTAACAATAATAATATATTTCATTAGTTCATATAAAGTCTATCAAAACTGTGGCAGACATTAATTATATCCATGAACCTACTTTCCTAAAATAAAATAAATAAATAAACAAACAAAAATAAAACAGATGTCATCAGGCAAATTGAGAAAGGAACTGCAGATCCTATATTTAATTCTCATTACAAAATAATATTACAGAAGTGGAGGAGTTATTGCATATAATGAATTAGATGTAAGATGAGTAAGAATCTGGATTCTCAAAAATACAAAAAATATATCAATAAAAGAAAAATGACAATAACATTGAAAAGTCCTACCTTCAGTACTTATGAAGCTGTGCGAAAGTGTGTAAGCTTCATTTACACATGCAACAAATATGAGAAAATCATCATGAACTTTTTGAGTGCCACTTAGACTATGCTCTTACAAGGACTGAAATGTCAGTATGTACTAACATTACAAAGACTGTCAGATTGAAAAAAATCCTGTTGTGGACTAGAAGTATCTTTTCAAATTTAATCATTTGCAAACTATAAATTGAAGAAAAAAAACTGCAATGTGTATTCATTTCATTAATGTATAGAAAAAATTTTCATATTCAAGACTGAACCGTACAGGCTTTACACTGCACAACATATGAACTGAGTTCATTCTCACTACTGTAGTGTTATTATGTAGATTGTTTTATTTCATGAATAACAGTTTGTAAAGAAAACTGGGGCATGCTAGTAAAGCATTGTGTTGTTCAGACCAACCTTTGGACTGAAGCTAAGTTTACATTTTTTTTTTCCTCCAGTTTTTTCATCATCAGGACATTAAATCAGTTGCAATGATCAAACTGCAAGTTTATTTCTTTGTCCATCATTTGAAAAATAAATCATTCATACTTCATTGACACTCTTCCCTTTTTAGTAAGATTCATTTAATTATTATTCACATGAGCTATGATTATCAGAACCATGCACTAAATATTATATGAGTCTTTTCCATCAATACAATACTGTAAAATAGGATATATTATAAGCAACTGCAAACTAATGTCCCAAGTATGCACCATAAAGAAACAGACTTTTACTCACAGTCTGTGATGCAAGACTCTGAATAATGTGTGTATACTCCTCCAATGTGGCACTCTCCAGTAGAAGCTGTGCATTGTCTACAGATATAGCAGTATCTGTTGTAACTTTTGACCAAGCTGTAGTTACAAAATCTGCAGGGAGAAAACGCCCCAACCTACTGCGATGACGAAGGACTGTGGAGAGCAACGCAATGGCATCTTCTGTCTGAGGGCCAGAGTTCTTAGCACTGGACAACTGAAAAAAAAGTAGTCAATCCAGTAAAGAAAGTGTGGCATACAACCATTAGTTAAGCACAAAACATAAACCATTACACGAATAATTGAAAAAAAAAAAAAACTGGAAGAGTATTACCAAGGAACAAATGAATCGGAAGACATAAAAATAATGGTGCAGCTGGCCCCAAAAGATGACATGTATGGTATCACCAGCACCAATCCGTTAATATTTCCTAACAGTGTCAGTTAACATAGTAACTAATAATAAACAATTAACGATGCATCAGATTTACTCCCAAATTAAATTTGTATATTACGCACCGGCATTAGTTTCAGACTTACAACCTGTAATAAGATGGGGATAATTATTTCTGCAAATAACAGTAAGTGCTGTGACTACTACAATGTTTCTAGATGATTATTATAAAGTCTCTGATGCAGAATTAAAATTGTGTGCTGTCCTTTTTATCACTCTGAAAGTGTTAAATCTACTGCAGCAATTTCAATATACACGGATAAGAATTAGTAGGTAACTTCTATTTATAGGTCCATTATACTCCTTAATAGAGAGAGAGAGAGAGAGAGAGAGAGAGAGAGAGAGAGAGAGAGCACCTCTCAGTGCACTTTCTAGAAAATACGATGATCTCATGAAAGAAGGTCACCAGAATTAAAAGTAGCACTGGAGAGGAGCCTGCTAAAGATTCATAACAGGAAGATGAGACATATGTTACAGAGCAATTTCAACAATTCAGAGGAGCTGGCATTAGGGGGCAGGAAGTAACATGAGTTGTGAAACAGAGACTGAAGATAATTATTTCACTTTGGCTGATATGCCCTACCAGTGAGTATTCAAATTTGCCCTTCTACATAATGTGGAGTCAAGGAGAATCATTACTCATTTCAGATGGCTCATCTAAGCAGGTAGCGGGATGCAGTTAAAAACAATACAAACACTACACATTAATTACTTTTGCTATTTTATCCACATGACACACAAAAAGAAAATTTCCTGATAAGCATAAAAAAGAACACAATCTGGTTGAAGTACATGCAGAGAATACACATAACAGCCAAACAGACAGTATCCGAAGAAGAGGGTTGGGGCAGTTGTCGAAATATTGTGCATAAAATGGATACGACAACTTGGTAGAATACCAGGAAGCACAATGACAGCCAATCATGCAGAGAAAATCTGAGAGATCACATTAAGAAATAAATCTTCTATCCACATTTTTTCCCTGCTTTACCTGTGTCAGTTTTTCATAAGTGAAATGGAAGTGCATGCTCTATGAATATTTTTTTTTTTACTTCCTGCAGAAAACAGCCATATCAACAAACTTGTTGAATAAATATTCTGCCTCAAAACTATTTCACAATGACAAGAAATAAAATGTGTTGCACAGAAACACAAAAAAAGTAATGAGCTGAGTCAGCTGAAAAAACTTGTGAAAAAAAAAGACATATGAAGCTCTCAATACCACAGTAGTAAGATCAATGACAACAAGTTTACCAAATTCAATGAGCACATTTAGTGACATGCACAAGTAAATAAAACCAAAGTTCAAGTACTAAAACCAAATTAAATAAAAAATATGAACATACGTACAGCATTTTGAACAAACAAATCCAAGTATTTTACAGAATGACTGAGTTGCTTCTCTTTGTTTCTACTGAGGCTGTTAGTCAAAGTTAAATTAAAACTCCGCATCAGTAAGTGTATCAATTCGGGATTCTTTTTTGTATTTCCCTTCTTCAAGAAATCAAGCAAGCTGCGGCACAGTTTATTGCGGTATGCTTTACAAATTGAGCGGCTGGTAGGTTTAAGATGGCGCTGTTTTCCCTGAAAAACATTTAAAGTTCTTTTTTTAAAATATAAGATAATACGAAAATACAAATTTCAGTAATAATATAATTACACAAGATTATGACAACAAATTTGAAACATATCTCTTTTCTACCACTAATGCTGCTGTGGCTGAAGAAGCTAGTTCTCCAAGTTGCAAGTAATTACCATAATTCTCATTATATGCTAGTCGTTTTTTTGCCCGTACACTTTACAAAAGCAGCGAGGTGCGGCTACTACTGCTGCCTGTTTATGTACAAGTTGACTCATTCCAAACCCCTGAATGCTCCTCCTCATTATGGGATTCATGGAACATGATATGTGGATGAATGAACAGTTTTGAAATTTTGGAAGTACACTTATCAGCACAAAAAATGGCAGTGGCTGAAATTTGAAGTACCCACCATGTTACACACGAGCCAACCACATTAAAGGCTGTACAGATCTGCTCATAACAGTAAAGAACACTTGTAATTGTGATTGTAGTAGACGGATTAACACCTTTTTGACATTCAGAATAAGAAAGCATCCTTATAAACATAAACAAAAATAGCACCATGTCATTCGTAGCATTGCAGACTTAGTAATGTCACTTCATTTCGTGGTGTGGAGTCAAGAGCAATAAGAAGTATCTGAATGTTGGCAGCTGTAGCATACTGTAGTTGTTTCCTCAGTGGCACAGTCAGCGGTCTAACAGACAACTGCCTAGCAACAAGGTTTGGTTCATATCTTGCCTTATGCATATTTTTTTTTTTTTTTGTCCCATTAACTTGTTTAATCAGCAGGAACTACGAAATTACTAGAATGAACAGTTCACGGTACTTATTAAGATATTTTCAACCACCAAAAGGGCACAGCAAGAGTGGATTCTTTACCATTTAATATCCCATCCGAAGGCCTTCAACTTCAATGACCGTCTGCAGTCGCCTTTTGCAGTGGGCAATAAATCTCTCATATCCTCTCATCATCTCCTACCAGGCAGCTAGAGCAATGTTCCAAAGGTCAAGGTCATCACAGGTTCTTGGCAGGTTGGATAGGGGTGGGGTGGGGTGGGAGGGAGAGGGTCAGGTCAGCTTTCTTGCTTCACTCATTTAATCTGTGCCCATATATTTTTAATAGGGTTTCGGTCTGGTGCAAATGGAGACTAATCAAGAAGAGAAATGTCTGTTCTGTAAATCACTCCTGCATCATCCCTGACACATGTGTGGGGGAATGGTCCTGTTGGAAACAGAATACTCTCTCTGGAGATAACTCCACTGATAGGAGCATATTATTACTCATAATATGGGTATACTGGGCAGCATCAAGTCAACCATCTATCGTGTGAAGCACTCCATGTCCACGGAAACTCATCCCGCCCCACTGTCCTCAGCAAATGCCAATTGGTGATGATCATCATAGAGCCTCTTCTTGATAGCCACATGTTTGCTAAGTAGTCCAGACCCTGAAGCCAGCGCCAAACCACATCCACCGATCCAGCAAATGTAGTAGTTTGTTTCAACTGCACCACTCTTAAAAAGGATTGTGCCTTGATGTATTGAGAAGCTCTTTATCCTGGACAAGTGCTGTTACATGTCAAAGTAAAGTTCCTAGATGCCAATTGGATTCTCCAGTATCTCAATAATGTTTCATCCACCATTGCACAGTGCGCCATACTGTGCTGCAGCCTCTGACACTGTCAAATTCTCTTGCTCCACAAGAGTATTGACACGGTCCCGAATAGCCT
This sequence comes from Schistocerca piceifrons, assembly GCF_021461385.2. NCBI lineage: Eukaryota > Metazoa > Arthropoda > Insecta > Orthoptera > Acrididae > Schistocerca > Schistocerca piceifrons. Next base: position 495,649,478 of record NC_060139.1, on the reverse strand, counting down.
GCTGATGATTAGGCATGTCACATGAATATGTGACTCAACTGCAAGCTTGGGTACTCTCATTGGTTATTACAGAACGAACGGTGCAGCTGCAGACTCAACACACTGCAACAGACTATTGGTCTACAACTGTGTTAGATATAATGAAGTTGTTAGGTATAATGAAGCTGTTTGAACAATTCTCATGCATTATGTTAAAAAGAGGCAATAAATTTAATTTTTTGTCTCCAGGGAGATCATTCTCCATCAGAAGTGATTCTTGTTCATTTGTACCCAAAATTCCACCACTTCGGTGGGAAATTAGCAGCACATCATCAAAATGTGTTTCATACAATATAATGGAGGGCATCATAGAAAACATATTGCTTGAACCAGAAGAACGTGTGTCTTCTGGCCGAAAAAGAAACTCACAAGGAAATTAACACTTGACATGCAGTGACCATTTATAAACATTACTTCTGTTAACAGGCACTATATCTGTAGATAATAGTAGGACATATCTGGAATAATGACAAGATTAGTTTCCTACAACTTTTGAAGTAATATTTCCTCATCTGCATGTTCCTAAGGTACACAGAAGAATATGGCAGGTTGCATTTCATTCATGTCAGTCCTGCACTGGACCTCAGTTCTGGCTGTGATTTCCACCAGCCAATTTTTGCGTTGTCAAGTGTACCAGACAGAAAATAATACAGTATACTGTATTAAGCTGACGCTATGTGACTGCAAGCTACAAAAAAAGTATTACCAGTATACCTAGAGGGTCTCTCAAGTTTCTTCCAGCCAACAAATTTCTAAAAGAAAATATGTTTATATAGTTTCTATGGTCTGAAGTATTACAAAAGGTGCAAGTGCCCAATCTGCACAAATAGAACCAAAAGGGTATCTTTGCACTGGGTATTACTGACCACTGCTTAAGCCCTTTGTAATACTGGAGAAGACTTTCAGACATGTAAATTGACACAGGAAAAGTAATTTCAGTGCAGTATGAATGGATTGTGTAATAAGTCACGTGATTTAGAATCCAGTACCTTAAAGCTCTGTGATTTACACAAAACAAAAAGTAAACATGAGAGCTCAGTGCATCTAGGATAATGGGCTAAAATGTGCAATATCGTACAAACATGCTCAATGCAGGAAACAACATAAAAGATGTAGGTGACACTAATTGTTAGTGAATATATTACAGTTAAAAGAAACTCATTTCTTGAACTGTACACTAAAGGAAAAATAGAAATGACTGGTGTTGTGCTCCAAACAAATATTCAGCCATAGGGGTTAGCTAAACATAAAGACACTGGAAGGTACCACCCACCAAATACTGATGTGTTCTACTACCTGAATGGACTTAACAGCATAATACAGATTTGACCACTAACCTTGGTATAGTTGGAGAGTTAAATATTAATGCAAACTTCTGCAATATAATGTACAGGAAGTTGCTGACATTAGAGCAAGAGTCAAGCTCTACTCAGATAGATTATACAACGATCAACAGATATGCAAACAGCAGTGTTAGTACGGAAATGTTTATTTTCATTACTCACACAACTACTGCCAGTTGTCAGATACCTAAGTTTTGATGTACTACTGATAACTAAAGTTATGTATCAATTATAACCAAAATATACAAGCAGAAGCAGATTGTGAATAGTGTCAAACTAAGAACTTCAAAAATAAGCTAGCAGAGGCGATGAGGGACACCATTTATCAAGCTGAAGGCTCTGAAAACAAATGAGATGAGTTTTACAGAATAATGTTGAGGCATTTTCACTACTGCTGTCCTATCAAAGAAATAGCCAGGGTACTAACATACTGCCATAGAGAAAGTACTATTAGACTGAAACTTATACATTTGATTCAGTCAAAGCAGAACACACATGATATTGATCTTGTATACTTGTATATTAAAAAACAGGAAAAGCTCAATTAAAAAAAACCTTCTATGGCAAACCTCTTACAATGGAGAGAACAGCTCAACAATGATGCAACTGCGTACTCAGCCAATACAGATAAAGCATCCCAGACACTAATCAGTAAACACTGTACAACATTGAATAAGTCAACATAATTCAAGAAGGTCATCTAGTAAAAGATCCAAAGACATTACTTAATTTGTTCAATAAGCATATTGTTTCTCCTTCTCACCACCCAGCCTCCATTATAGATTTGAAGGCTGAGACACCAAATAACATCACACATTGAGCAGTGCTCGAATTTGTGGAGATGAACTGACAACAAACATTTAATACAATACAAAAGTTAAGGAACTACCACTTGTCTGGATGGGATAGTTTCTCAAGCATAGTGGTAAAGAACTGTGCGAATGAGACCACTAAACCTACCTTATTAACTATAATATTAAAAAAAATTATATTCACATATCTTAAAAATAAGTGTAATTCATCTAGTGCATAAGATGGGATGTAAGGAAGTAGTTTCAAATTACTGAAAGATGTCACTGATATCCATTTCCAGTAAAATATTTGAAACTATTGTCCTATCTCAACTCATTAATTTCCTCTCTAGACACAAAATGCTTACCAAATCTAAGCACAGATTTAAGAAGGTTCTAAGCATGACCACTGCTGTTATTATGATTCTTACATGAAGATTACAGTCACACAGAACAAGATACACATGCTGCTGGTATATTTCTAGACCGGAGCAAATCTTTTGACTTAGCAAACCACTAAAGTTAAAGAAACTGAGGGCACACGTCCATGAAACTTCTAGCCCCATACCAGATCTACTGGAAACAGTTTACCAAAATTATATATGAACCTGACAGTTAGGTTGTAGCTTTCAAATCCTGAAGTGAAAAAGTGATACAAGAAGTCCCTCAGGGCTCCATTATTGGTTATTTCTTTTTCCTAATATATATTAATGACATTGTGCATCCCTTCAATTCTCACATTGTATATTATTCTGATGACCTTTTGGCCTTATTCTATGGCAAATACCGTGAGGAAGTGGAATTTTAGCAGCTTGGGGGGGGGGGGGGGTATTAAAACTAGATAAACTAGGAAAAGATAGACTGCTATTTTCTGTAAAGAAGACACATCAAGTTGCAGACACACACACACACACACACACACACACACACACACACACACACACACACGTGCGCACGCAAGTACGCACGCATGCATACAAAAAGCAAGCACACCTGACTGCCTACTCCACTGTCTCAGGAGGGATCGCAACATCATGTGGGATGCAAGCAACCATCTGGAGGGGGTGGGGAAGGGGAAGGGATAGTAATGTACAAGTGGGGGGAGAGACAAATGCTGTCTGGTGGAGTGTGCTGGAACTAAACTCCAACAGTTTCAGTGTCAGGAGGATGTGGGGCAGGGAGATGGGGAAAAAGGAACAAAAAATGGGAGGAGTGGGGAAAAACAGGTGGATGCATTAGCAGAGGGCTGCAAAGAAACAGGGCGGGAGATGAGCATGGGGAGGAAAAGGTAGGACATAGGGGATGGAAACTGTTGGGTGGAGGATGTGGGGACAGTATGTTACCGTAGGTTTGAAGTCAGGATGATTACGGGAGCGGAGAATGTGTAGTAAGGATAACTACCATCTGCACAGTTCAGAAAAACTGGTGGTGGAGGGAAGGATCCAGATGGCTTGGGTAGTGAAGCAACCATTGAAATTAAGCGTGTTACATACAGTTGCATATTGTGCCAGCAGTTGGTCTGCTTTGCTTTTGACCACAGTTTGGTGGTGGCCATTCATCCTTGTAGACAGCTGGTTGGTAATCATACTAATGTAAAAAGCTGTGCAATGAGTGCAATGATTGCAGCAGAGCTGGTAAATTACATTGTTGTTTTCACATGTGGCCCGCCCCCCGAAGGGGTAGGATACACCTGCGACAGGACTGGAAGGAAGTGCTGGGTGGATTGGACAGGTTTTGCACCCGAGCCTTCCACAGGGGTATGATCCTTGTGGCAAGGGGTTGGGATTGGGAGTGGCATAGGTATGGACTAGGATGTTGTGGAGGAGCAGTGGGAAGAATCTCGGGTAGGATGTCCCTCATTTCACGGCATCATCATGTCCTGGTGAAGGATATGGTTCAGTTGTTCCAGTCCAGGGTAGTACTGGGTGATGAAAAGGACACTCCTTTGTGGTTGGTTTTTGGGAGGAGGATTGAGATTGTGAGGAGAAATGGCATGAAAGATCTGTTTGCAGACTAGGTATTGGGGATAGTGCCTGTCTGTGAAGGCCTTGGTGAGACACTCAGCATACTGAGCAAGGGAGTTTTTGTCACTACAGATACATTGTCCCTGGGTAGCCCGGCTATATGGGAGGGATGTTTTTGTGTGAAATGGATGACAGCTGTCAAAATGCAGGTACTGTTGGTGGTAGGTGGGTTGAATGTGGACAGAGGTGCGAATGGAGCCATCAGAGAGGAGGAAGTCAACATCTAGGAAGGTCACGCTGGGATGAGGAGGACCATGTGATGTGGATGGGAGAGTAGGTGTTGAGATGGTGAAGGAACAAAGATAGAGTGTCTTGGCCCTGGGTCCAGATCATGAAGATATCATCAAAGAATCTGAAGCAGACTAGTGGTTTGGTGTTTTGGGAGGCTAGGAGGGTCTTCTCTAGATGGGCCATAAAAAGATTGGCATTGGAGCAAACCATGCGGGTGTACATGACTGTGCTACAGATTTGTTTATAAAACTTCCCTTCAATGACAAATAGTTGTGGGTTAAAGTTAGTAAGGTGTATGAGGAGTGAGGTGGTGGGTTTGGAGTCTGAAGGACATTGGGAAAGGTAGTGTTCAATACCGGTAAGATCATGGGCATGAGGATGTTGGAGTACAAGGGAGTGACATACACAGTGACAAATAGGGATCCAGAATGGAAGTTGTTAGTGTCGTTGATGTGAAAGGCTAGGTTTTGGGCAATTGGTTAGAGGTGCTGGTCTAAAAGAGCTGAAATTCTTTCAGTAGGGGCACAATAACCAGCTACAATGGGGTGCCCCAGAGTGTTAGGTTTATGGATTTTGGAGAGCAAATGGAAGGTTAGTGCGTTAGGGGGGAGATGGGCTCAGGGGAGAGGTTCTGAGGCAGGCCTAAAGATTTCAGTAGGGACTGGAGGTAATGTTGGACATCTGCGATGGGATCACTATGGTACAGCTTGTAGGTGGAGGAGTCAACACAGTTGGCAGAACACTTCTATCAGACATTCACTGTGATTCAATATGACAGTGAAGAAGCCATTGTCTGCAGGGCAATATATTATGTTTTTAGGATTGCACAGTACAGTATCTTACAGAGGGAGCAGAGCTGGTTCTGCAGTGTCTGTGTCATGGAGATGTGTTTCTAGGTTTGTGAGGGATAGAGACTGGCAGATTCTGGAAAGGAGGAGTGGGATTTATAAAAGGGAATTTTTTGGTTAGGCCACTGGAGGGAGGGATGGCATAAGCAGTGAAAGCAGCCATATTATATACTAACTCTGCTGCAACCACTGCACTGCTTTTCATATTAGTATAGCATCCAACTTGCTGTCCACCAGAATTACTGGCCACTGCCAAACTGTGACTCTGAATAAAATTGACCATCCAGTGGCACAACATGCAGCTGAGCACAACATACTTGATTTCAGTGGCTTGCTTCATGACCTGGACCATCTGTATCCTTTCCTCCATCACCAGCTTTCTGAACCATACAAATGGGAGTTTCCTTGCAACAAATGCTTTTGCTTCATAACAGTCCTGGCCTCAATCTCAGCTAGCCCACTGTCCTCTCACCCCCCAATCAACAGGTTCCCCTTCCTCTGTTCTATCAACCCTCCAGCTTCATTTCTCCACTTCATGATCATCATGCACCGCTCCCCACCGACTCCTGACACCTGTACATCATATGTCTAGCCCATACACCTGTCGCACCTCCTTCCAGCATTCCTAGTCATCAAAGAGGTTGCCTCCCTCTGAGCCACTAGCTACCCGTTCCTAATCCTCCTTCATGCCTCTACCCTCTCTCTCGCTCTACCCAACCCATCTGACACAACCCCCACACTTCCCCACCATAGTCTACCTGCCGAATTGCAATCCTGGTACTGAGTATTCAGCCAGTGTTGTGTGAAGTTTTGTTTTCTTCCCCCCCTCCCCCCTTCCTGTTCAGCTACAAAAAAGGATTTAGTCTGAAAGCAAGGAAATTCAAGTTTTGTGTTACCTGTCGATAACTCAGTGCTTCTGCTTTTCAGTGAGTGGTCTGCTTTACTCCAAGGTATTTACATTCCAGCAGAACTTTCCTACAAAATTAAGAAATGACTATGTATATGTTTATGGGTGAAGATTTAATCTGTTTTCTTATTTACTTTCATTTTGTGGAACAATCAGACATAATGACATCCCATGCTCTCCAGACAAGTGAGTGAAAAATGCCAAATTTAACTCCTGAGGCAAGTATTCACGCCACACACAAACAGTGGAAGCGATGTAAATCTGAAATCCTTTTTTGGGAGCAGTGTCTGTACTATATGATATGTTTGATTGGATATGTACCGAGTAGTAAGAAGCAAGCAGTTGAACATAAAATTTTGTTTGGTCACCCGCCACATGTGACTCATTCCATTGTTGGCAGTAAGATGATGTACTGGACTACATTACTACTCTGTACAGTCATCAATGATTCCTGTTGCATTGATACAGCTGCCCTCAAAAAGCCAGTGTACTGAGTACAGTATAACGTCCTTCATACCAATACATTCCATGGCCTATACCATTCATGTATGAGGTGAGGGAAACTGTATAGCTCCACAATCTCATCTGTTTTATGTTATTTTCATTATTTTATAAAAACTGGAGCAGCAAAACTGTTCCTCTGTGCATCACAAATAACAGTTTTGTGAGAACAATAATGCCCTTCATTCCAAAATTTCCACTTAAGTTTCCTGAACTCCATTACACTTTGATATGGGTTCTACTAAACACTTAGATAGCAGTACAGATATCCATTACTTCAATGTCTTCCATCAGTTCAACTTGATAAAGATGCCAAACACTGAAGTACTACTCTAAAAAAGTTCTCACTAGGTTCACTTTCTTTTCTCTGTCTTTTTTTAAAAATGTGTTCAATGTTCCTACCCTATTACTGACTTCATACATTCCTCCATATAATATTATTTCTTAGTAATACCTTTACATTCTTAGAAAATGTAATGGGCTTCACTATTTTATCACATATGGTGTATATTGATACTATAAAACACTGTCCCATGTTTGTGTGCATTATTTTGCATTTGTCTACATTTGAGGAAAGGTGCCACTCAGCACATCATATGTACAATCTTGGCTAAGATATCCTACATTTCCTTACGTGTAGACAATAGCTTTGTCAGTAAAAAATCTAATAGTGCTATTTACTATGTTATAAGTCATTTACCAATGATGGCTGTCTTGGGAAGAAATCTCTGTTAGTTTATAAATAATACTTGACTATTAACAGAAAACCAGATTTTCCTAGGAAAATCTTAACATTTTAACTCTGCATTACTTTCAGTACAGAAGGTGATAGTACTGGTGACTCAGAACCAAAAATGTCATATGAACATATATCGTGTTCTTAACAGCTCCTGAGTAAACTAATGAAAACAATGGGGAAAGGACAAATGCAGGTGATAGTACACTGCTGGCCATTAAAATTGCTACACCATGAAGACATGCTACAGACGCGAAATTTAACTGACAGGAAGAAGATGCTGTGATATGCAAATGATTAACTTTTCAGAGCATTCACACAATGTTGGCACCGGTGGCGACACCTACAACATGCTGACATGAGAAAAATTTCCAACCGATTTCTCATACACAAACAGCAGTTGACCAGCGTTGCCTGGTGAAACGTTGTTGTGATGCCTCATGTAAGGAGGAGAAATGCTTATCATCACGTTTCTGTCTTTGATAAAGGTCGGATTGTAGCCTATCGTGAATGCGGTTTATCGTATCACGACATTGCTGCTCGCATTGGTCAAGATCCAATGACTGTTAGCAGAATATGGAATCGGTGTATTCAGGAGGGTAATATGGAACGCCGTGCTGGATCCCAATGGCCTCGTATCACTAGCAGTCGAGATGACAGGCATCTTATCCACATGGCTGTAACAGATCGTGCAGCCACGTCTCGATCCCAGAGTCAACAGATGAGGATATTTGCAAGACAACAACCATCTGCACGAACAGTTCGACGACGTATGCAGCAGCATGGACTGTCAGCTCGGAGACCATAGCTGTGGTTACCCTTGACACAGCATCACAGACCGGAGTGCCTGCGATGGTGTACTCAATGACGAACCTGGGTGCACGAATGGCAAAACGTCATTTGTTCGGATGAATCCCGGTTCTGTTTACAACATCATGATGGTTGCATCTGTGTTTGGCGACATCACGGTGAACGCACATTGGAAGCATGTATTTGTCATCGCCATACTGGCGTATCACCCGGCATGATGGTATGGGGTGCCATTTGTTACAGGTCTCGGTCACCTCTTGTTCGCATTGTCGGCACTTTGAACAGTGTACGTTACATTTCAGATGTGTTACAGCCTATGGCTCTATCCTTCATTCGATCCCTATGAAACCCTACATTTCAGCAGGATAATGCACGACCACATGTTGCAGGTCCTATACGGGCCTTTCTGGATACAGAAAATGTTCGACTGCTGCCCTGGCCAGCACATTCTCCAGATCTCTCACCAACTGAAAACGTCTGGTCAATGGTGGGTGAGCAACTGGCTCGTCACAATACGCCAGTCACTACTCTTGATGAACTGTGGTATCGCGTTGAAGCTGCATGGGCGGCTGTGCCTGTACACACCATCCAAGCTCTGTTTGACTCAATGCCCAGGCCTATCAAGGCCATTATTACGGCCAGAGGTGGTTGTTCTGGGTCAGGATCTATGCACCCAAATTGCATGAAACTGTAATCACTTGTCAGTTCTAGTATAATATATTTGTCCAATGAATACCCATTTATCATCTGCATTTCTTCTTGGTGTAGCAACTTTAATGGCCAGTAGTGTAAATGAAACATTGTGACCTAACATTTTGTGTAACTGGGTACATTTCCTCAGAAAAAAATTTCAACAAGTCAACTGCAATGCATTTTGCTGCTCTTGTAAACAGCTGTTGTGTTGCTGATCTGAGCTCATTCATACTATCCTTTACTTCAGCACATGCTTGCAAAATACGAGCCCCACCATGTGCGAATGAAGTGTGCACTGAAATGGTCAGTAAAGAGAACACTAAGCAGCTTAATGTCACTTTGGTTGTAACTGCATGTGAGTGCCGGAGAAGACGGGCATGCAACTGACACCTGTGATTTTCAAGCAACTGTATGCCAGATACAGTTAAGAAAAGGGCATATGTTCACTGGACGTTTTTTACTTGAAATCACCAGTACTGTCACTCCTCAAAGACTGGACATTTCCTCCTGACTTACTCTGTATAATTGCTGCTTTGGAGCACTCATGACGGGACTGTCACAATTACCTGTCAGGGATTAATTTGCTGATAAATATGGCTACATTCCACAGAGATGTATCCTCTCCCAGATTATGAAGTGTTCAGTATGCACCTGCAGTCATGAAGATGTTACAAACTCACTAACTGTTCTGGACTCTTTTGACATTGTGCGGATTGTTATTCTTGAGTGAATGATAAAACTGCACTCCTTAAATTTATTTAGTTTGGTTAGCAATTTTGCCATGTTGCTTCTGGTTGATCTGCACGTATTGCACTTTATGTTGATCATAGTGTGACAGTGCTCTATGTTGGTAACCTTTTCCCACATTTAGTGCCAAGTAAGATGCCAAATTCGTGACAAGCATCTTTTTTTTATTGTGTTGTGATCATTTTGATATAACTGAAAAAACAGTAGACATAACAATAAGAAGCATGGAATCAGTAGCAAGAGAGACATCTGTAACAAGTGACACAACAACAGCAAGAGGAATGATTTCAGTAACTAATGGCACTGCAACGAAGTTAGCAACAGCTGCAACAGTTTTGATGAATCCAAGGAAACTTGAGATATGCATCAGCATTACTTCCTGCTCTTCAGGCAGGGTTACAAATACCTGATACAAGTTTAAATTTTCTTCAGTTGTCACATTTAGGAGTTGGTCCATAAATTAAGTCCACTCATAGATGTGAGTAGTTGGTCAGCTGATGACATCTTTAATTTGACAGATCAACAGTTTTGAAAAAGAAACAAAATAAGTCACTGTCTGTTTAAAGTTCAGCCAGTACCAGAAAAACAGTGACTTACCTGCAACGCCTTAACTGTCAGTACAGTTTTCTACGTGCAAAGTGTGTTGGGTTTTATGACAAACCTTTCATCATCATGGATGTGGTTGTTCATCTAGCTTCTACCCAGTTCATTTGGGCAGTCAGTAAATGAATCAGATCCAACTTTAGGTGAGATGATGAATACCAGTAAATAATTCAAGGAGACTTTGGCTGCACTATAAAGATTTGACGATGAGTTGAGAGCATCGAAGGTGGATGAGAAATGGTGCAGTGTGCAACAGTCATTTTATGACAAAACCTCATCGTCATCCTCAACGTTCACAGCACCTTCACTTTCCCATAATGTAATGACATGCTGTAGTTCATCTGCAATACCAAAAATTATGGAGGAAAGTGAAGAGAATAAGTGCAACATTTCTCTCAATCAGTATATGTGGCATTTTCTGCAACAAGTGACCACCCCTTTCTCAACATCATCTGAGCAAAATGTGTGAATGTTAATACGCAACATCATGTTCAGCCAAGGAAATCTTGTTCGGAATGTCATAGTCACAGCCAAAAGAACACCACCCTTATGCTTGCAATAAAGAAAGAACCTTTAGTAGTTGTTTCTCTTGGTCAACCAGGTCTCTGTATAGCACACCTTATCACTTTGCAGCATTATGTTGATCAAGTTAATGCCAACCTAAGTAATGTTGACTAATGCACACAGCCTGATGAAGAAACTGAAGGGCCCAGAGGAGGAGAAGAAAACAAAATTAAATTTCGTGAATTAAGAGTGTGTGTAATGTTATTTGTCACCAAAAAATCAAGCCAAATTTATAAAGAACTTGGGAATATGAGCCCACATATCAGTATGATGTTGCACCCCTCTGGCCTGGATGCATACATTGACTTGTTTGAGAAGGGTGTCATAAAGGAGTTGTACGTCTCCTGAGGCAAGCTGGCCCATAGCTGTTGTAACTGGTGCTTGATATCACGAATACTGAGAAAAAGTCTGAGCTGGTCTCTCATATGTTTCTATCAGGGACACACATGGGTATTTTGCTGGCATTGAGAGTACCTCAACATCACGCAGATAGTTTATAGACAGTTAACAATATCTTTGGCCTCTCCATACAGCTTTTCGTGGTATCTGCTTGTGGTTGCCAGTACTTGATGCAGAATTAAAACACCTCAACAATGCATAGCTCAAGAATGTTTATTCATTTGATGAGGTAAAAAGAGCATTAACACCACTGCACAAAAATCATAGTGACGCACAAGTACATGTGAAATTGAAAGTTTCCTGCCTTTCAATGAGAATGTTGCTGACCACATAAGAACAATCTTGACAAAACAGAATGTTGCAGTAATCTACAAACCCACCAGAAGATACGGAATAACATAAAATCGGCCACAGATGCTAGCAAATTGCTGGAAAAAGTGGGAATATACAGGATTCCATGTAGCTGTGGGGGAGGTAAATGTGGGTACTACAAAAAGAATGCACAAAAATTGACTAGAAGAGTGCAAGGGAAACTGCAGAAGGGGAGAGACTGACAGATCACCAGTTGTGGATCATGCTCTGCAGTCAGGAGACCACCCCATTCATTTTTATAGAACTCAAGTACTGTCAACTGCAAGCGGATGCCATGAAAGGCTATACAGAGGGGCCATATAGATTGTTAAACACACCATGAATTTCAATTAGCATGGAGGAGGGTGTGAAATTGTATGATATCTGGGTCCTGGTGCTGAAGAAGATGTGTCTGAGTCTTCCACCATGGGGGGATAGCAACAGCAGACGATGGCAACCGACAACAGCCAACTGCAGCCAGGTATTTAAAGCATACGTGGTATCACGTCATTGTGCCGGAGAATGCTTGAACAGAATGTTGTTGCAGTCACTTGTGACCCAGGGTGTGAATCGGACAAAATTGATAATGTTCCTCTTCAAACTGTTCCTCTTGAAAATGTCCTCCACAGATGGGAACGAAATGTTGGGTTTGAACATGAAATTCATCAAGCCATGGCATAGTAGCCCAGAAAATTTTATTAATTTCATTAAGTCTGGCTGTGAAAGTTTACATTTTACAATCAACCTGGGACTTTGTGAACTGCAATATGCAGCTGATAAAATCTATTGCACAAAATTCTTTTGGCTATGAGCATAGTCAACCTGTTGGCAGTTTCTTCAAATTCTTAATTAAGAGTAGAAAAAGTATTGGGAGCCAAACCACCCATGTGCACAAATATGTAAAAATTACTTGACGCCAAGTCCAGCATCCTCACATAAAAATGTGGCATTAGAGTCAAGAGACTGTAACAGTTGTTTTTCCTGGTTAAAAATACATTTTCTCCCAGGTGAAAACACACTTTTTCTGTGTTAATTGATAGTATACTTTCCCTCAGAACTGTAAAACTTACCACGCCTTTGAATGGATAGTGGCATAGAATTTCTCGGCACTTTACAAAATGAAACTCGGGGGAAAAAACACATTTTGGAACAATCTCTGATATGCAGCAACAAGTATGCTGCATATTTTTGTACAGGAGTATAAATTCAAATTCCACCAACAGGAAAAGATAATGGTTTAAGTTAGTATACACAGTGTTGCTACAAGGAAAGCAAAGCCTTTGCATATAATATTTGTCTTGAAGATTAATAAGTTACAGGAGAAGCTAAGCTTTCACATATAATGTTGATCTGTTTAGCGCATGTTACACTTTAACATACATCACACAAAAGCATCAGTAAAATTTTTAATACCGACATAAATCTCTGATATTATGGGCTAGAAATTCTTCTAAATGGCTCATCATCAAAGAGTTGATTTTTAAGTGAGAGCAAACGCTCTGTGATTTAAGAAATTCATCATACGTTCTTGCACACAGTTCATCTCACGTAAAAGGAAATTTACTTTGAAAATAACACTCTTCAAACCACAATTCACAATATTTTCCTGCGACCTGTTAGAAATAGATTCATTTCAGCAGTTGTCAGAGAGTGCCAGATACGAGGCGTCCCCACGCTCGCACAGCTATGGTGACGTAGGAAACCTGTATGTTCATAAGTGTAAAACATTAAAAGGTCTTTCTTACAATATGTCATAAAAGAAACAAGACCTCTGAGGATACTCCAAGAGCATCAGAATTTCGTGAATCATACTAAAATGCATAGTTCGCCTTAAAGCGCACATTCGTATGTTCAGATATCCAATGACATAGTCCTTGACCTGATATTAAGCTTTACAGTATGGTTTTCGGGACGTACATTTTCTGGAGTACCAGTACTGTATTATCTCATGTTTGGTTCTTTATTATGGCACAATGCCATATGTGCTAGAAGATGAAAATGTGCACTTGAAATGCAGCAAACAGGTGAAACTAGCCAATAGTGTGGAATTAAACACTTCGTTTCAAATAAATTTACTGCCTCAGCAGGAAAGTTTAATAAAGGCTAAATTTCTTTAGCAAACCGATAAAAATAAGTTTATTGTTCTGCGAGATGATTAATGCTTGACTGTGAGAAAGGTGGAAATAAAATAAAATCTGAAACTAGTAATATATTTTAGCCTTCCGTAATTATGTGAATGTATTTTAATTCACCTGATAGCTACCAGCCACAGCAATCAGTCTTGTTTTCATTTGACGTGAGAGCAGTAAACAAAGAGGAAACAGAAAAATCACTAAATGTAAACACGGGTCGCGGAGAGACAATCCCCCCCCACATACACACCATTATAACTCAGACTGCTCTGGGCACCACGTCGTCAAAAAAAGACTTTTCAAAAAGAAGTTCATCTTGTAGTGCACATCTTTATGAAGAGTCCGATACATAAAACATATATCTTCGAGGAAGTGTAAGACAAGTTATTTGGTCTTTATTGTGCTGAAGTGCAGTACCACGCCTCTTCAAACAACATTCTTCTACCGCACGTCACTGTATTTCGCTCTGTGGAACTCAAACGTGTATATTTTGCAATGGATACCATCAAACTATTTCAGGACTGTGGAAATTAAAATGTCCTGTAGTGCCTCTCCTGCTCCCAGTTGGCTGGTTTGACATCCTGCCCCTCTAAAAAATAAAAATAAAAATCGCAATTAATACTGGATGGGATTATTTGTAACCGGGAGAACAAGAACTCTTCAGAAAATCTGGACTCTTTACTGCCTATTATTAGCTAATAACTTGCTCTTCTGTGTGACATAAAATTAAATATAGGATACCTACAACCAGTAAAGATAAGAGCCAGGCAAGACAGTACACATTTCTTCAATCTTTAGGTCCTAGCGATTTTTCTCTCTAGCCTTGCTGTAGCTTTACATGGTGTGCTTTCCTTTCTGCAAAAGAACTATTACCTCATCAAAGTTCATCAAGCGTTTTGCTGCATGAAAAATAGAAATGTTGTCATCTAATACTGAAAAAGCTGTTAATACGAATAGTACCCAAGACTGGTGTGGTTTCTTGATCCGATTACGTCTATTTCGTCACTGTGTGCTGGATAAAACAAAATAGGCCTTTCTAATATTACAGCAATTGTAACACACACCAAATAAGCGCAACTGTTTTGGCAATGATGATTATTTTTATAGTATGACATTATAATTCATAAAGTACCAATACGAAATACCTATTTGGCCTACTACAATCAAAAAGCTTTATGTTAGGAAACAGTTTAACATTTCATTCATACGCTCCAATTTCTCATGCACGAGACTGAAAAGTAGTGGAACGAAATTTTTGTATAAATTTGGAATCGTCATATTCTTCCATAATTTGTGTGATGTCCCCGTTTCTTCTCCTTCCTCGTTCTAACAAACAATCTTGTCATCACTAATTCTGTAACTATTCCTACCACTGTCAAAACTCATTCTCCGGTTAACTTTATAATCCTACCACAATCACCAGTTTAGTTATCCAGTGATTATTCTCTGGTTAAGCGTTATTATGTGTTCGTACAATGTGTTCTCTGCGCTACTCCCACAATGGAACTTAAGCGGCTGCTAGCTGGGGACTACAACTGGCCCTGTCTAGTGCAGCGATCTGGCCAAAAATTTTCATCAGAATTTCACTTTCTTGGATACACCGGGAAGATAATACATAATTTTTCTTACCTGTTATTCCCATTAGTCGTTTATTTCCACTCTAGTAGTCTGAAACTATGGATTTCACTAGTAATTATAACAACACTGAACATCTGCAAACCGAATCAACCACATAAACAAGCAGCAGTTGGCATTCACCGTTTTGTCTGCTGGAAAGTTCATTTCTAGATGCAAAGAGGATTCCCCTGCCAGAGACATCATGTACACTATGCACACATTCAAAAATCAACTTATAATTCATTTAGAAATCAACTTAGAATGTGTTCAAAAATGTCCAAAAATCAGCAGGAGTGAGTTTCAAAATCAAATGAATAATCAATAGACCAACATGTGCAGGATGCTAGGTGCTTTTTGAAACAAGGTTTTTTCCCTCAAGAATATAAATTTGTCCCCTCCCCCCCGAAACTGCCGACTGGTTCAAATAGCCCGGTTTGCAAGTCCGCCCCCCCCCCCCCCCCACCCCTCCCCTCACCAGTAGATCCAGGCCTGCTGTGCACACATGAATCTGGCAGCTTTGGTACACCAGTAAAATTTTTCCTGGTACCCCATGTAGCTGGTTGCTGCTACTGCTGCTTACACAGCCAACAGCCACATTTCTGTAGCCAGAAGTGGGAGAAGGTATTACTCATATCAATTCAACTGTGCGTGTGCATGAACCCACTTGTAACTGCTTAAATGAATCTAATGTAAACAGTTGTGACATCACGCTCATTGGAGGCAATTTGTTGTCATGAAGCATTGCATAGTCTTTCTAAAGCTTTTGACACATTTTGCTGTTGGCAGACGCTTGTACGCGTACTGTTATTTTATATGGCGCATTTCCTTCACAATTTAAGTTTTATTTTCATTTTTTTCTCTCGTTCATGTTTTAATGCTGCAGTATTATTCTGCAGTAGTGGGATACAGTAAAATCCTTTGTTAGGGTACCCGTTCTTACCAGTCAAAATTACAAAAATTTAACTGAAAACTAAAACAACAAGAAATTCCCAGAATTCTAAAATATTCCCAGGTTTTTCCCGGTTTTCTCCCAGATGAAAAAATCCCTGGATTTATCCTGGATCTCCTGGGTCTTATATACCCTGTCCTGAATGTGGGAAATCACTAATGTCAAAACAATCCTCCTTAAAACAAGAAAATCAATTTATTGCCGTGTTCTTAAATTTCACATGTTCAGTTGCATAAACTCTATTTTTTCTTCTCTTTATTCCCACATTTCAGTTATAAATCTTTCAGCCATCTTCAGAGTAAACTGACAACTGAAGCTACAGCAGTCGCCACGTTAGGTGTTACAAACAAAACCTAAGGTGGAAATAAGGAACAAGGCAGAAGACACAAAGAGATTTAAATCCAAGGCTTTCCCTCCATATGTGGTAACCCTGTCAGCAATAATAGGATGGATCTTCAGTCTGTCAGCTCCTTCTGAAGATGCTGCTGTGGGTCCAAAATTTGATAGCTAGGCAACTGTGCCACAAAAACAAAAATGCATATGACAGTATGTCTGTAATGTAATAATGAACAACTGCAGAACATTGTTACACAGAAACATACATTGTTAGAATAAATGAAATAATGATGACTACCATCTCTGCAGGAATCATCTCAAATTATCTCAAAAGTTGAATGCACTCTGCACAACAAACTACAAGATAACGGATCAAAACTATACAGACCTCCAAATATCCCACAAACAGGGTATTTTGAGAAAATAAGCCAATAGGCGCAAAAGAAAATTTGAGGTATTGGCTCTTGAATGTGTTATGTGTGTGACACACACATTAGTAAAATTCTGATGTTCATAACATACAACTACATGTCACTATAAGGTTTGTGGCGCAACATCAAAAACAACACACAACTGGCTGTGACAATTCCATTGCGGAGTTCCACAGAGGAGCATTGTGGATAAAAAAAGAGAGCCATTCAAGCCACAGAGAGTAGGTCAATGATCTCAACAAAAAAATTGTTTACTCAGTAAAATCTGAGAATGTCTAAAGGAAGATACATCAACAAGCATCTGTTGACTTGCCTATGAAATTCCACACTCCAAAGATAAAAGTGTGGAGGGTGGTGGAACAGTAACTACAACCCTACCACAACCAGAGTGCAAGGAATGTGATCAACTGACTTTGAAACCTGAGCTCAGTCCCATCAATACGTTATCCAGTGTAGTGGTGCAGTGCTGAACTACTTACAATTGTATTGTTCATGAATGAGGCCTCATTCATCTGTGATGGTGTTATCAACTAGCATAAGATCCAAGTGAAGGATGAAAGTCCACATGCCATGCTCATTTCATACCACCAGCAATTATTCCTCTATTGACTTACAGGCTGGGATTGTATAAGATTAATTAATAGGACCTTATACTGCCATCGCATTTGAATCGTTCACATTACCTACCCTTCATTTGAAATACGTTACTGCAATTGTTGGAAACTGTACCTCTTCTTGTCTGTAAGAGGATATGTTTCATCATGATGGTATGAGAATTTCAATAGCAAGTATCTTCATGGTCAGATTGAAAAGGGAGAGGGCAGGGAGGGGGTCATGTCCCATAGCCAAAAAGAATGCTAGATCTTAGTCATAGTCTGTATTTTTCTTCCCATGAGTTACATGATGGCATCTGTGCACAAAACTTCAATAGAAATTAGAAAGGAACTGGCTGGTAGATCCTAGCTGCCCGTCTCATTGTTCAACAGGCAACACGAACATTTAAAAGAAAGCAGGAAAATTTTGTGCACCATTATAATGCAGGTATTGAGACTGGCGCTCATCATTTTAACAGTTGTTATAAGCATAAATTGTTGCTGCAAATTAATGCTATTAATTACATTTATAACAAGTTAGTAATTACAAACTCCTTTAAGTATCTCTGTTATAATGAAATTTTAAAAACTAGGGCACACTTTATATCCCGAGTCGAGAAGAAACTGCCGTAGTCACGAATTTGTAATCCTGACAATTTTATGCATATGTTGATGTTAATATAGATCTGATCACAAACATGCTTTTTACCAAGAAGTATGTAAAAACAAAATACAAATAAATAGAGGTCATGGCACACAATACGATTGATCTCCTATTTATCACATCAGTAACAGTCAGAAATAAGTAGTCTATTATTTATTTTAAAAGACTGCTTTGTTTTGACTTAATCAGTAGCACCAGTTTCATAAAATGATAAGTTGTTCTTGAATCCCTCTGCATATTATAACTGAGAATTTCCTATGAGTAACTCACCTAAAAATTATTTGCAGTACAGACCTGACTGTTGTGCACCCAAACAAATTTGTGTGTATGTATGTGTTTGTTTGTGTTTCTATCGACCTGCCAGCGCTTTCGTATGGTAAGTCACATAATCTTAAATCACAACAGAAAAAAAGGTTTATGAATTGTGAAAAGCAATGTTTGATACAAATAAAACCACTGAACTTTATGAAAATTTGGTAATTATTACTTTCCTAAAATGTGATGTTCCCAATATTTAGGTATTGTTATTAAACATAAATCAAAAAGTAAATTCCTTAAGAAATTGTTTGCTTAAAAAATTCAAATTTAACAAGAAAACAGTAACTTTTATTACCTTATAAAGTGCTTGCAACACTGCTGTGCCAATTTCCCATGCAGAGCCACATTCACTGTTCTCCAACAGGACATCCAAGTTCTCAGTGAGCTGCCGCTCCTCTATAGAGCCACTCATCATTTGCAATGCTAAACTTGATAGTAGCTGTTGCCGAAGGTGAGTACAATGAGGGGCTAAACTCAGTGCATTTACACGGAGTATAATATGATTCAGTCGCAAATGACAGCCTATGTTGCTCACATTTTCCAACAAACCTGCAACATGGCAAACCTAAAAATGTTTCAGTTACTTGCTTCAAATTGATGCAAGTGTGATAATGTATCTCTCTCTCTCTATCTATCTGACATGCACACACACACACACACACACACACACACACAAACACACACACACAGGTTCGAAGGAACTATCATAACATTTGCCTAAATGATTAAGGAAATCAGAAAATTTAAATCTGGATGGCTAGTTAGGGATCGAAGCCGTTGTACTTCCAGTCCAGTGTTTTAGTTTATATTAGAAGGAACCCACTTGTGATGACAAGCATGTGAGGCTTTTCAAATTTGAAGTGGATCTATCATTAGTACCTAGGTTTGTGCCTTCTGCAGGAAAGTAATGGTCGGACTTTTTATCACGTTGCAGTTTTAACTATTTTCTATATAGTACTTTCCATTTGACACAAAGTATTGGGAGAACTTGACAGTACTGCAGATGTAAAATCAGTTTTCTCCCAACTGTTTTTTCTGGTCCAATGGAAGTGTGGTCTTAAGTGATCGATACCTTTTATTTAATTTAGAGACTGTAACATAATACAAGACAAAAATTGTGTTCCAGTTGTGTGTGTGTGTGTGTGTGTGTGTGTGTGTGTGTGTGTGTGTGTGTGTGTGTGTGTGTGTGCGGCTCAGCATCTCCGCTATATGGTGAGTCGTAATTTTCCTTTTCATAATATTGTTACATTCTATTCAGGATTTTCCATTGTTTGAAGAGAAAAATTATTACTACTTCGAACAAAAATTTCTAATCCATGTTGTTACTAGCAGAAACTTTGACAAATTACTATGCTGATAGACAATAACCTGTTTAATTTCTTTCAAATCCCTATACACAACATAAGTATAGAGTTATAAATAATTTAAGCTCTCTGAAGAAACTCAAAATTAAAATTACTGCAATAACTTCTGATATAAATATATCAAGCAATCTCATTTATACTCACCAATAAGTATCTCACAACAAGTCTCCTTCAGAAGTTTGTCTTCTGCAGCAGTAGGGCGATAAATCTTCTCTGTGGCAAGCAATATGGCAATGGTACTCAGTAAAACAATGCTCTGGACTTCTTTACACATATTAAGCAAGGGAAACTTTTGTAACACTTTCAGGTACAGATGGCACAAATCTACATTGTAAATCAAACCATTTGTCAATGCAGGCACTGTTTCTTGTTCAGTTTCACAGTAAGCATTTATTAATGCTGCCATTTTTGCCACTGTCTCTGCAAAACTACTTGAATCAGTTTCTGGAACACAGCAAAGAGGATCAATCTTGGAGAGTACATCTCTTGCCAGTTTCAAAGAGAGAATTGCAGCACCACTGTCAGGCTCAGCTTTTCTCTTAACTTTCACAAAACACTTGCGAGTTTTTATTAATACAGCCCAGAGCAAGGTCAATATAAATGGTCTGGAAAAGAAAAATGTAAAAATCATTTAAAATATAATCAGGTAGTACTATCAGTTCATGCAACAATAGTCAAATTAACATTAAATGTCAGTGTGTTGGAGAAAATTATTCCATTAGACTTATCATATTATATTTAGTGATTTTCTCAACTCTTCTACAGGCAGATATCCTAAATAACTTCTTCTAAATAGGAAGGATAAAACAGGAAGGGGAGAAAAAAAATCCATACCTCTATGTGTTTGTCACTAAGCTAGTGGTTTCTCATTGCTGCATACAGCTTCACTTCTAATTTGGTGGTGTAGTAACAGTAAATAACAAAGCAACATTGCACTATAGACGAGTGTTCCTCCGAGAAGCATAGGAAGAAAGTGCCCATGAAAGTATAAGACTTGGTGAATTCCTAGTTAACTCATTGGTGAGTTTCACAATAACATGGCTTGCCATTACACAAACTACACACAAATTATGAACATTTAACAGAAAGTGCACAAACAAGGATTCTAATAGCAAAGTAGTTCATGATGCACAGAATACGTTCATTACAAATAAATCATCAATAGTGAAATCTAATACTACCAAAATACAGCACTCCTTCACAGTAGAGTTAAGATGGAAAGAAATGACGAGAAATTAAATAAGGAAAATAAAATTATCTTCAAGAGAACTAATTCCAACATAGGAAACACTTTTGGTGGAATGATACTGAGTAAACACCCATTTGCACATACACTCAGGGCAGGGAGGGAGGGAAAGAGGGAACAAGAAAACTGAAATTTCTCTACAAAACAAAACTTGCAAGATATCATCCACTGGGCCTCTGTTTTATCAAAGGTAATAGACAAATGACATTTAACACTCAAGAACTGATGTTCAGAATCAACAAACACAACTTTATATCTCAATTCTCAAAAAAGTGCATGTGGAACTACAGGAGGAATCATAAAATCAACAAGTCCAAATTCCAAATAGGGTATCACCAGAATTATGCAGAATGTTTGGGAAATGCAACAAATTTCAGTAATAATATAATTCGGGTTTGTCATCAACAAGAAAGTCTGCAACTCTAGTGACAGTGAATCATTATTCTAAAGTCTGGAACACATATGATTTAGATGTTGGAAAATGTAAAATCCTTCAGTGCATAGGAGAAAGTGCAAATCGTTTCAAATAAAAATGAAAGTAAATAACACAAACAAGCAAAAATTCACATTTAAAATGAATACAGTAATCATAACAGGCAGAAGTATATGGAAATTAAGACATAAATTTCTCCCTTTTCACAGATGATCTAGCAATCTTCTTTCAATTTTATTCAAAAAAGCAGCAGAATCCATGATAAAATTAGGTGATAAAGAGTAAAAGAAATTTGCAGTACATGGTAAATTATAACACCTGAATGTCAGTATGCATTAGAAACATTTTGAATGGAAAAAGTACGTAATGTATTACATGGAAAATTTTTGAATCAAAATTCATAATAAAATGGGTGGAACTAAGAAGCAACCATACTAGTATTAAAATTTTGTAAGTATATCACAGCTCACTGCACAACAAATATTTAAATTCATCTTCAATGCTAATAAGCAAACATATGAGTGACTTATTTATTATTTCTGTGTCTTTTGGAATGGTGATCAGCCAGGTCATCACATTCTACATGTTGTCTTCTCTTGACTCAAATCTTGTTGCTTTCAAAGGCATTTTCAGTTTGATGAAACACCCAAAAGTCATACAGCTACAACATGGTGGTAGGGAGCCTGACTAATGATGCATACATTGTTTGGTGAGGAAAGTCTAAATCATATACATAGAATGGCCAGGTGCATTACCACGGTGGAGCTGCTAAGTTGTTGCTGCCCACAGATCTGGCAATTTGCACTGCACAGCATCACAAAGGTGATGAAAACTCTCTGGTAGTGTTCCTTTGGGATGGGTTGGCCTTGGGGGTGTGTAATCACGACGGACCACCCCTGTGAGTCGAAGAAAATAGTTAACATGATAGGGAAGTTGGATATTTCCACTGTAACGATGTTCAGAAAGCTGGGGTTACTGTTTGCACTGTCAGCATATCATGTGCCATTTACAGGCAGTATGGCTTCTACTTCCTTGCCAGCAGTTACAGTATGAATTTTGTGGACTATCTGCTCATGCACAAATCATTGATCACAATTGAATGTATCTACCCAACGCTTCCCCGAATGTCATTTGCAAGTTCTTACAATGTGAAACAATGATCTTCCATGAGTAAAGTCCACACTTGCTCAATGACATGATCATTTTGGCTTGTTGAGGGTCCACTTGATGCGCAGTCATCTTTGAAGCCATTGTACCTTTGTGTTGCTCATGGCATTGCTCTGAATGCTTGTTGAATCTTGTAGGAAAGAAGAAGGTTCAATACTTTTTCAACACACCTCATATGTTACTACATGCAGTATTGTTACTGTTATATCTATGAGGTTCATAGCAACCAAACACAGAATACTAGCAGCCGAAGAGTTCCAACTTCTACAGACTCAGAAATAATGAGCCCAGTGATGAACAGAAGTGCAACAAACAGCAAGTTAAAGCAATCTTTGTCATTGCTGCAGGAAGTAAAAATGATCGAACAGAAGTTTTTTGTTCAGAATGACAGTATATGCTAGTCACTCGTTTTTGCTTCCTACAGTAATGACAAAGATCACCTTAACTTACTATTTACAATTATGGAAAGGACAGATTACTACTCAATGTAAAGATGAAACACTGGGCACAGACAGGCACAATGAAAAGACTGTTACACAAACCTTTCATCACAAAAGAAAAACACCTATGCATTCACACATCAAGCTCACATCCCACATACATGACTGCTATCTCTGCTCAGGCTCAGTCTGGTCTGAGCAACGATAGTGGTCAGATGTGTGTGAGGTGTGCTTGATGTGTGAATGCGTGTGTGTTTTTCTTTTGTGATGAAGGGTTTTTCCAAATGCTTAATGTGTACCAGTCTTTTCATTATGCCTACTGCAATTCAATGTGGCATCTTTATGGTGAGTACCAACCTACTCTTTCCACCGTGCACCTGATCATGCATGGACAGAGCTGGTCATAGTGTCATGACACCAAGCCATCAGAGGTGTGCATGATGCAAAGTCAGCGGCCAAGGCAGTGACTGACAACCATCGGTATCCACTTAGGGCACCGGCCAAACCCATGGGCCCAGGCAGCAGAGCCCAGATGGAACTGCTGTGAGCAAATAAAACAGCATATGGGACTGGTGGCCATGAAGAAGCTCCTCTGGGCTACTATTGCCAACTGGAATGAATCTATATAAACTCAAGAACCTATTGAGAGCTTCCTCAGCAGAAGATTGAGTGATATATTTTTTCATCTGAGTTTTTCACCTTTCCATTGGGCTAGGGGTGAAAGGGAGGGGCCGTAACATGCCAGATACCACTCTCTGTACAAATACCTTGAGACACTAACTGCGAGTCATTGTCAGTCGCAAGGAGATATGGCAATTATTCTAGGGAAGAAAATATTTGAGGGAGCTGTGGCCATAGCTGCTGAGGACATGGAAGAGCAGCAAACCATATGAGGAAATTTTGAGAAAGCATCAACTACAACAAGCTGAAAGGAGTTAAGGAAGAGACATGTAAAATCAGCATGAATGCACTCCCAGGGGCGCTGGGGTGTGGACATGGGTAAAGAGAGGCCTGTGGTGCCGCTTGATGGGTGGTACACTGTGGGCAGACTGTCACAATGTGCATGATCTCATTGTCAATATCTGGCCAAAACACAGTGGCAGGCTAGTAATTTGTATGAGAAACACCCCAATGGTTCTGATGGAAAAGGTGCACGATGTCCTGCCAAAGACAGATGGGATCACAATCCTGGGTGCCGACTCTTCAGTAGCCAACACCATCAAGAACTGGGAGGCAGAGGTGGAGAGCATCCACATTAGCATGTTGTGCTGTGGGTCAGAAATTAATCTTATAGTTATAGTGGGACAAAAACAGAGCCCAGCACTGCAGGCAATGGGCTGTTTTGTCCGGTAAAAATGCCAAAGAACTGAAAGAGAAACCAGAGGTTTATAATCATAATGGAACAAAACTTAGGACCATACAGGGATACATGCAATTTTTTGAGCATGTACACAATAGCAAGGGCTGCTTTTTCTCTCTGCAAGTAGCACTATTGCAACTGATTCAGATTTTTGGAAGTGTACGCAATCGGGCATTCGGAACTGTCTGCATATTTGTGCTCGAGAGACCCAAGGCCATACTAGCAAGTGTCTGTGGCCAAATAAAATGTTGGCCTAGTTGGAAGGTAACAAAGCAATGTGCCAGGTTTTTTTTCCTTAATTGGGTAAAAGCACATTCACAAGTGTGTGGCCAGTGAAAACTAACACCTTTAAGTAAGAGAGCATGAAGTGGCTGTGCCAATGCGGCTGCACCAGGAAGATATTTATGGTAGTATGGAATTTTTCTGAGAAAGGCTTGCAACTCTTTGATATTGGTAGAATGTGGCGAAGCTGTAATGACATTGACATTGACATTGACAAGAAGGCATGAAGACTTGACACCAGCACCTCAGACTTCAAAACCAAGATAAACGATAGATGGGCAAAAAAATGTGATTTGTCCAAGTTACATTTCAAACCAGCAGCCTGTAGCATCATGAACAAGGCAAAAAGGTCCTGCAAACTTTCATCTGTTGAGAACCCGAGGTCCCAATATTGTCCAGGTAGTTAACCCTTAGCTTCCCAGATCATTTTCTGTTCTCTCTCCGCACACTGTCTCAAACTGAAAAAAGGTGACATTAATACTACACAAAAAATGTATTCAAATAAATTTTAAAGTTTATTTTTATGGAAAAAACACATTTAAACAAAACATTGTACAAAATGAACACAATTATACATGATAAATTTAATGCTATGGAAACCCAAATACCCTGTACTCTTTTACTTTTTGCTATATTTTTATTGTTTATTATACATGCAATAATTAAAACATAAAAAAACTCCCACAAAACATTCAAAAAATGAAAATTACACAAGTAATTTTCAAATTTTTAGTTTTCTCCTCAGAGTTTTTCTTTGCACTTGGAAATTTTTGTAGAGAAATCTAATTAGACTGCAGTCTTGCAACAATGACAAATATGTCTTTCTCTTCTTTTTTGGGTCACAGGTGGAGCATGTTTTGCATGTTTCCAATCATTCTACAATGACTTCTATTCTTAGTTCTGCTACACCCAAAACACGGTGAATAGATAAACGAAGCTCATGGGCTATGTGACAGTTGACTCACTTTTTACCTGTAGTGTTACCAACAAGTTTGCAAGCTGCTTCAGAAATTTAAACCAGCTCACCCAAACTTTGTATGAACTGTGAAGGACAAACACATTCACTCCACTAATGTCCAACATATGGAAAAATAATGCCATTAGCCATTATTGGAAAAGGCTTCGATGACCAGCGATATGTGTGGTGTCACCGCCAGACACCACACTTGCTAGGTGGTAGCTTAAATCGGCCGCGGTCCATTTAGTACATGTCGGACCCGCGTGTCGCCACTGTGTGATCGCAGACCGAGCGCCACCACAAGGCAGGTCTCGAGATACGGAATAGCACTCGCCCCAGTTGTACGACGACTTTGCTAGCGACTATACGGACGAAGCCTTTGCTCTCATTTGCCGAGAGACAGTTAGAATAGCCTTCAGCTAAGTCCATGGCTACGACCTAGCAAGGCGCCATTAGCATTACATAGTTTGATAGTTATCGTATGAAATGTCTCATCAAGAACGTTGTAAGCCAACAAAGAATAAAAGTTAAGTATTCGAGGAGCTCCATACTTTTCTTATTAGAATTCACTACTTATCCTGTTCCAGAATTCACGCCCGTCTGCGTTAGATAGCGTGCATTTCGGCCTCCTATATCTACAAGGTGTTGGCACATTCGCCAACACATCATTGGCGACGAGGGAAACATGTTCTTTCTAATTGCTTACATTTACTTGTGTCATGGCTTCGCCAGATGTACTGTCCGAATTTTATCGCTTGCAGAATCAGCAAACGCAGGCGTTAGTGGATGCCCTTGGACAGCTCGTCCAGGGTCAACGTGCCATTCAAACCGATGCGGCAGCCGCCGCTTCATCGCTGCCGCCGCCACAACTCGCAGTTGCACCGCAGTTTCGCCAGTTTGACCAAACCCACGAGACCTGGACTGAGTGGTCACGCCAGTTTGGATTTCATCTCGCCGCCTACAGAATTCAAGGTAACGAGCGGCAGCCTCACTTATTGTCTTGTGTCGGTGTGCAAACGTACCGTGTGATAGTGAAATTGTTTCCCCGATGCGACGTAGCAACTCTGTCCTACGATGAAATTTTGTCAGCATTGGACGCCTATTTCAAGGGAACAGTTAATGTAGTTGCAAAAAGGTATACGTTTTTTCGTACAAAACGTACGGTCGGTCAAACTAATAGGGAGTGGGTTGCAACTTTGCAAGGCCTTACTAGGGATTGTGCGTTTGAATGTGACTGTGGCCTTCCTTATTCAGATACAATGGTACGTGATGCAATAGCACAGAACGTTTCTGATGTTCGCATACGGGAGCAAATTTTGAAACTCGTTAATCCCTCTCTTCAACAAGTGATAGACATATTGGATAGACAGGACACGCTTGACTTTGCACAGGAATCTTTTGAAACTTCGCCAGCAGTGTGTAACATTAACCGGCCCGCCGGGCGCGCTGTGCGGCCTGGTCAACTGCCCTCACGCACGTCCACACAGCTGCCGCCACGCTCTAATCCAGGTGTGCCGCGCCAGCATACAAATGCAGTGAAATCATGCCCGCGGTGTGCTACTCGACATTCGCGTGAACATTGCTCGTCACGCCAAGCTATTTGCTTTTTCTGTAATAGGAAAGGACATGTTCAAAGTGTTTGCCAGAAAAAGCTCAGATCAGACAATCACAACCATTCCAGGCCCTTTGCTTTGTGCCGGAATCGAACCAAGGACACTCAGGCTCGTGGACCTTCGCCCATGGACATTCATGTAGTTAATTCCGCTTCGTCCAGTGCCACTTTCTCTAACAGTGACTGTGTTCATCCCATAACTACAGTGCGTCGACGTCGCCGGAAATCACGTCAATTAACAAGTGGTTCTGTACCAGTATCAGTTCAAATTGCACGAGACGGTCGCTCTTGTCGTCAGCAAGACAATAAACTTTTTGTAGATTTGGACTTAAATGGCAAGGTCGTACCATTCCAGCTCGATACCGGAGCTGCAGTTTCATTGCTCAATCATGACACGTACAAACAACTGGGCAAACCTCCGTTGCGTGCCGCAACTGTTAAGCTCGCTACATATTATGGACAGCAGATCCCTGTGTTAGGACAGTGCACTCTTCTTGCAACATACAAGGGACAAACAAAACTTGTGTCATTTTACGTTCTTCGTTCTTCTACTGCAGTGAACTTGTTTGGTTTAGATTTATTTCAATTGTTTAACATGTCTATCGTAAATCAGGTCCTATCAGTGAATCAGACTGTGCCTTCGGACAGTGTTTCTCGCTTATGTGAAGAATTTGCAGACATTTTTGCACCGGGCTTAGGTTGCGCTAAAAACTATGAAGCACATTTGGAACTGAAAGTAAACGCGCAACCGAAATTTTTCCGAGCGCGCAATGTTCCCCACGCATTGCGTGATGAGGTCGCAAGAACATTAAATGATTTACAATCACAAGGTGTAATTGAACGTGTGCAAGCTTCTCTCTGGGCCTTGCCCTTAGTAATTTTGCCAAAACCTTCCGGAAAATTGAGACTTTGCGTGGACTTCAAGGCCACAGTGAATCCACAATTAGTGACTGCTACTTTTCCTTTGCCCCGCCCGGAAGATCTTTTTGATAAACTGTGCCCGGGAAAATATTTTTCAAAGTTGGACCTAGCCGATGCGTACTTGCAAATACCGGTGGACGACGAATCCCAGCGCGTATTGGTGGTTAACACGCATCTTGGATTGTACAGGTTCAAAAGACTGCTATTTGGGTGTGCATCCGCCCCTGCATTGTTTCAGCAATATTTACAACTATTTGTGCGTCGGTCCCTACTGCAGCAAACTATCTGGACGATATAGTGATCTCCGGACAGACAGAAGAAGATCATCTTGCGAACCTACGGACATTATTTCAGGTCTTGCGACAAAATGGTCTTCGCTTGAGGAAGGACAAATGTGTGTTTTTTGCTCGTGACTTACCATACCTGGGACATGTCATCAATGCCCAAGGCATACATCCGAGTCCAGAGCACCTCCGTGCCATACAAGATTTGCCTTCACCACAAAATGTGAAGCAGCTACAGAGTGTGTTGGGTAAAATTAACTATTATCATCGCTTTCTGCGCAATGCCTCTTCCATTTCAGCTCCGCTTCATAGCTTACGCCGTAAGGGTGTTCCGTTCGTCTGGACGACGGAATGCGAACGCGCCTTTCGCCAGTTGAAATCGGCGTTGCTTTCTAATACTTGCCTTACGCCATTCGATCCCCAGAAACCCCTTTTGTTGATGGTAGATGCATCGGATTTCGGGATCGGTGCTGTGCTTGCGCACAAAGTTGGCTCGCATGATCACCCTATTGCCTTTGCGTCAAAATTGCTCTCGTCTGCGCAAAGAAATTATTCACAGATAGAGAAAGAAGCTTTGGCTCTCACAAACCTTTGACATCGCTTTTTCATCCGAACAAGCCTGTACCTCCGCGTACAGCGCAGAAATTCATTCCCTGGTCTATTTTCCTCTCGCAGTACCGCTACGATATCTTGTATCGGTCCACTGCTAAGCACGGAAATGCCGATGCGTTGTCCCGTTTGCCGGTTGCTGAGGATAAAGCATTCGATTCTTCCGAACTTGCTTGCATGTTCATTGACTCGGAAACCGATGAAGTGGTCGAATCGTTTCCGATTGATTTTCATCGTGTGGCTACCGTCACAGCTGCTGACCCTGTCCTTGCTACTGTTTTGCGTTTTGTTGCTATGCAATGGCCTTTGTCACAGTCTCGGATCGAGGATCCGTTGGTTCGCCGATTTTTTGCTCACAAGGAGAGACTTTTTGTACGACGTGGTGTTTTGTTGTTGTGTTCTGATAATGATCAGTCCAGAGTCGTGGTCCCACGTTCGTTACAGTCCTCTGTTTTACGGCTTCTTCACCAAGGACATTGGGGTATAGTGCGAACGAAACAACTTGCTCGTCAGCACTGTACTTGGTTCGGAATCGATGCTGTGATTACGAATATGTGTTCTTCTTGCATGGCGTGTGCCGAACAACAATCCGCACCGCCGCGGAAAGTCTTTGCATGGCCAAAAGCCACTTCCCCTTGGCAACGCTTGCACATCAATTTTGCTGGTCCATTCTGGAATGCTAGATGGTTGGTTGTGGTAGATGCCTTCAGTAGTTTTCCTTTTGTTGTCCGGATGTCTTCCACGATGTCAACTGCCACCATCCACGTGTTGTCTGCTATCTTTTGCATTGAAGGTCTTCTGCAGACTATTGTTTCCGACAATGGCCCACAATTCATGTCCGCAGAATTTCAGTCATTCTGCCAGGCCAATGGTATTCAACATCTGACACCCGCGCCGTTTTCGCCTCAGTCAAATGGTGCCGCTGAACGATTGGTCCTGACTTTCAAGTCACAGATGTTGAAGTTGAAAGAGTCGTATTCTTGGGAGGACGTGTTGTTGCTCTTTTTGTCATCGTATCGCTCTCAGCCCCAAGATGGTCGCTCGCCGGCTGAGTTGCTCCACGGTTGTCCTCATCGAACCTTGATGTCTTTGCTGCATCCGCCGTATCAGGTTCCTGTGCAGCGGCAGACTCCTGCTTTTGCTCCAGGCGACGTTGTATTCCATTGCAACTTTCGAGGTTCACGGCGTTGGCTCGCAGGGCGCATTCTTCGCTGCCTCGGCCGCGCGATTTATTTGGTTTTGGGGGCCTCTGGTGAGGTGCGTCGGCATCTCAATCAGCTGCGCCTCTGTCGTCGCACGGGTTCTGCCGCTCCCCGTCTGCTTTCAGCGACGGTGCCGTCCGGTCAGCGCCCTGGGGACCCATCTACTGGCTCGCCTCATCCCCAGGTGTTACCGACGATGCCTTCCATTTTGCCCCATGGCGACGCGCCGCCGCAGCCGCCTGTTTTCCCGCCGGCGCCGCCCGCATTCGATGCTTCGCTGCAGCCGCCAAGCGCCTCCCTGGGTAACGCGCCGCCGATCGCTTCCCGTGACCAGCCGTCCTCCGCCATGGAACTCTTGCCCGCTCTGGACCCCATGACATCATCGCGCGTCGGGTACCCCGACGCAATGGAGGTCGACCCTTCGGCCCCTCCTGTCCCTTTAAGGGCGCATACACCGTATGTTGACGTGCACCCTGGACTAGGTTTTCAGGTGTTTCCTAGCTCCCCTCGGACCGAATGGCCGGGTGTGGGTGGCACAGCCTCGCCTGTTGTTAGGCTCCCCACCTCATCGCTTACGTCACCATGGTGTCCTCCCCACGGCGGGCGGAAGCCTTATAACACGACCGTTCGCCGATTTGCAGGGGAGGAATGTGGTGTCACCGCCAGACACCACACTTGCTAGGTGGTAGCTTAAATCGGCCGCGGTCCATTTAGTACATGTCGGACCCGCGTGTCGCCACTGTGTGATCGCAGACCGAG
The DNA here is from genome assembly GCF_021461385.2 of Schistocerca piceifrons. Taxonomy (NCBI): domain Eukaryota; kingdom Metazoa; phylum Arthropoda; class Insecta; order Orthoptera; family Acrididae; genus Schistocerca; species Schistocerca piceifrons. Next base: position 495,618,214 of record NC_060139.1, on the reverse strand, counting down.
CGCCACCACAAGGCAGGTCTCGAGATACGGAATAGCACTCGCCCCAGTTGTACGACGACTTTGCTAGCGACTATACGGACGAAGCCTTTGCTCTCATTTGCCGAGAGACAGTTAGAATAGCCTTCAGCTAAGTCCATGGCTACGACCTAGCAAGGCGCCATTAGCCTTACATAGTTTGATAGTTATCATATGAAATGTCTCATCAAGAACGTTGTAAACCAACAAAGAATAAAAGTTAAGTATTCGAGGAGCTGCATACTTTTCTTATTAGAATTCACTACTTATCCTGTTCCAGAATTCATACCCATCTGCGTTAGATAGCGTGCATTTTGGCCTCCTATATCTACAAGGTGTTGGCACATTCGCCAACACATCAATATGTATTTCGACTAAATATATTTCTAGTAGAACCTTTAGCTAAAGATTCAGTCTCTACAATTCCATCTTCATCACTTTGAACACTTGTTTCATTCAAGGATTTCACAAGTGGAAAACAAATTTGTCTTCACTTTCACACTGTTCCTATTCTGATTTATGTCCACTCTCAATTTCATTGTCACTGTCTAGTCCTACATCACTTTCTAAACTGTCCTGAAAACATTTTCAAACAGTATCCTCAAAATCAGAGTCCGTAACATGAACAGCAGATGAAGACTTGGCTACTGAATCCATAACGCAAAGTCCCAGGTGCAGTCTCAGAGACTGCTAGCATGAAGGACGCAGTAATAGTATAGATTTATGCCACATTAAAGTGACTACTGACAAACAAAATTACTGCAGCTTCAGGAAAGAACAACTAGATAATGGCGTAATCTCCTACCCCATCCCTATGCATTAGCAACAGAGTAACAATAAATGCTACTGGTCTGTCATATTGCTCCTCGGACGTTAAGAGTTAATACAACCTTGCACGAAGGCCGTGACTCACTCCAAATATCATTGGAAAATGGCAGAGGCACCAGCCATGCTGAATGGCAGGCACTGGTATCAATGTAATCCAAATGGAGTACTCATTATGAGGACACATTTGGAATTATCATCCAGAGGCAGTTTCTACGTAGGCTTCTCATAAGTCTCTTTTGGAAAAATACAAAATCCCAGAAATCCATGCTACGAGTTAACCAAGATGGGGCAAGGGATAGGTATCAATAAGAGACCGAAGTTGTAGACACTTAAAATCACCACAGAGCTGAAGGTTACCATTAGGTTTTTTGACAACCATCAATGGAGTACACCATTCACTAGAGGAGACACGCATGATAACACCCAAATATCTGAGTCGATCTTGTTACAATTTGACTTTCTCACATAAAGCTACTGGAACTGGGTGGGCACAAAAATGGGGTGCGACATTTGTTTCATTGTGATGTGAATCTCAAGATCAGTAGCACACCCTAAACCTTCTGAAAACAGAGAGGAAAATTCTGAACAGCGTGTCCAATTGTTTGTACAGAACATGATCCGACACCAGATGTACTTCATCAGAAATAGAGAACCCAAAATTTTTAAAGGCGTCTAACCCAAATAAGTTTTCAGTGTTGGCAACATCCACTACCAGAAAGGTCAAAGGCCAAACAACTGCTACGTACACTACGGATGCCAGTGATTCAAGATCTACATAGGTTTGAAAATTAAACAAAGTTACGACTTCACCCGTGTCCACTTGAATTTTTATCACCTTGTCCATCACACATACTTCAATTCAGAGTTTGTTCTTGGCTACCATCACTTAGGAAACATCCATGTTCATGTCTGGTGACAGAGTTTGGGAGTTGCACACAGATGTAATATTTATTTATTTACTTTTTACAATGGTTGCATGTCACTGAATGTTTTGGGCACGTGGCTTGCTCATGATGAGCAAAACAATAAGGGTATGCAGCCACTGTTGTGACACTGACTGTTGGTGGTGCTTACATTCATGGCCGTGACGTTGTCTTACTCCTGTGAGCTAACTGATGGTGGCCAAGGAGGAGGGGAAGCAATTGGGTCATCTTCACATCATGATTCTATCTCATATCCTGCCCCCCTAGACACTTCAAAAGTTGAGCAACGTTCAGAACATCTGTGAGAGAGGGATTTTCACTTTGTAAAGCACGTTCAAGGATTTCCTTATCAGGAGCCAGGTGTATTATAGCATTACGAACAATCAAATCAGCATGAGACCTGTTGGGCCTCAGTAACAAACTGGCAATGATGGATAAGCCCATGAAGTTCCGCTGCCCAAGCTCTGTATGACAGTTGCAGCCGCTTTTGACAATGGTAGAACTCAATGCGAGCAGCAATAATACAAGTACATTTGCAATGATAATTACTGAGCAACTGATACATTTCATCAAAAGAGAGACTGGCAGGTTTCTGAAGAGGAACTAACTGACACAAAAGGTGATAAACATGAAGCGAAATCTATGACAAAAATAAAGCCTTACACAAATTGGGGTCAATGACTCCAAAAAACTTGAAAATGTTGCTGAAGGTGGTTTTCACATGCGTCCCAATCTTCCGCAGAATCATCGTACGGAGGAAAAGGTAGGGTTTGCATCAACACCAGTGGAACATGGCACTTCAATAAGGCTGCCACATTGTTTAATGTGATGGTGAGAGCGTGCTGGTAGCCAGTGAGAATGTTGTTATTCACCAAGGGACTGAAGAACTTCTTCCACTGACATTTTGGCTTTATGTCAAATCAAAGAAACGAAACACTTAGAGTACAACACCGTACTCATCGCCAAGTATGTTGTAATGTTGTATAGACACAATATCAGAAGTAAAATCAACTAAGTTTTACTCCGCATCCACATATAGAGATCCACAATTACACTGACTGAAGTGTAGAACAGTGCAAAGTCTCATAAATCTAGAACACATCAATACAGAGTCTTCTAGGTGAGTGTATGGTAAGCAAGTAAACATGAGTGAGGCCCAGGGCCCACCACGCCAGGCTTACACTGGGCTGTTGTACTTGCTGGATGGTCTGTGAACTTCATGAGGCAACCTCTTTAGGCCAGCCATGGAGGCACTTGTATCGTGCACTGTTTGATTACATGTGCTCACACTACAGGGTTACAAAACTCAATTTCTGTATCAACTGCTTTATGTTTCCTTCTCTCTCTCTCTCTCTCTCTCTCTCTCTCTCTCTCTCTCTCCTCCCCTCCCCCTCGAGTTATTGCTGCTTTTATGAGCTCATAAATTTACGAAATTTCAGTGTAATGGAAAAACAACAAACTAATGAAGTTTTTAAAACTACAATTTAATAAATTACCTGCTTTCCTGTATTTCTGGCTCTAACAATTTGGAGGCAAGAGATGAATCCTCTTTGAACACTTCTACTGTCCTCTCCGCCAATGTCATGAGGTCTTCTGGATTGCCACTATTTAGCAGCCCTTCACGGAACTCTCTTTCTAACAATAAATGTGGACACTCCAGAGCAGAAGAAAGTAAGTAAGACTTAACATTACGACATGATTCTTCCAAGCCTTTCACAGGATGACGTTGAAGCAACAGAGAATGCAGTTTCTGGATTACCAGCTGTCTCTGTAAACAAATTTTGAAATTTTCAATTAAAGTCAAACTTAAGATACCAACACCATTTCAAATCATGCTACATTTCAGAAAATACAGGCAGAATAGAAATATTAGTAGGATAAATTACAGACTTTTACACACACATGCTCTTTGCTTATCAAGAGGCTTAAAGGGACATGGGCTGGGAAAGTGTATTCCTGTATTTTATCTAGTTGGTTGTGTTGGCATGTTTTGTATTTCTTTTCTAAAAACAACTCACCATTTTGGATAGTTTTTAATGTATTGGTAATAAAGCAATTTGAGTAAAATGCAATGAGGTTTAGAAAGTACTGTGGCAAGTGTCAGAGACAGCTGTTGTGCATAATGATATTGGCATTTGTTTAGTGTCATTTACAAAACTTATGATAATCATATATCAGAATGCCCTCATTCCAATTCCAGTCATAATTTAAAATGCTGCATTTGGTTAACTTTGTTCTCAAAATTTTATTATTATCCTTATCCCAAAAATTGTACAATTCTTGCTGCAAATTCAGTAAAACAGCAGTCTTACATCAGATTCTATACAATCTACTGAATTTTGCAAGAACAGGCAGAACTAACACAGTGAATTAAATAAGAGTCAATCTCAAATAATGCATAAATCTTGAGAATGACAAGTTTATCCAAGACTGGAATCACAGAAATCAAATATTTCAGACTGGAGGATTCTTACTTTGGAAATGAAAGGCGATGGAGAGAAATGAAAGGGTAGATAAGTGATAACAAAAAAACTCTTGTCAAGTGCATACAGTACTATGACAAAAGACACCAAGAAGCTGGACAGAGGAAGCACGGAGCAAGGGGGATAGCAGGACACAAGGATACAAAGGACAGAGAGAGATCACCCAGGTGCAGGCATGAGTAGTTGTATATTAAGCACAAGGATACTGAGGAGGGAGGGAACATCTGAAAAACATTATTGGGGAGGGGAGGGGAAGGGGGAGGGATGGGAAGGGGGAGAGGGAGAGGGAAAGGGAGAGGGAGGGGAAGGGGAAGGGGGAGAGGGAGAGAGAGGGGGAGGGGGAGAGGGAGGGAGAGGGGGAGGGGGAGTGAGAGGGAGGGGGAGGGAGGGACGGGTTGCAATTCAAGACAGATGCAGAAAACTTAGAAAACAGTGGACAACAGGCCACACAGGCTTATAAACTTATTTAAAGTGCAGGGTACATAGAAGTAAGAAGCTAGGGAAAGAACAACATCTGTGCCCAATCTCTTTGCCTTTACATATGTCTGCCTGTGTCTGTATATGTGTGGATGGATATGTGTGTGTATGCGCAAGTGTATACCTGTCCCTTTTTCCCCCCTAAGGTAAGTCTTTCCGCTCCCGGGATTGGAATGACTCCTTACCCTCTCCCTTAAAACCCACATCCTTTCGTCTTTCCCTCTCCTTCCCTCTTTCCTGATGAAGCAACCTTGGGTTGCGAAAGCTTGAAATTTGTGTGTGTGTGTGTGTGTGTGTGTGTGTTTGTGTGTTTTTCTATTGTGTCTATGTACCAGAACTTTCTCGTTTGGTAAGTCATAGCATCTTTGTTTTTTATATATATTTACCCACGTGGAATGTTTCTTTAGAAATCACATGAAATCAGCAGAAGGAATCACTTGTGAGTCCAAAAGTGCTACCAGCAATCCAGTTAACACAATGACTGTGTGTAGGTAATTAAAATGAATGGGGTAAAATGGTCGAGCAGCTCCTCATAAGTCACACATCTCTGTAGTAAATGCTAAACTACACTTGAGGCAGTGTAAAGAGCACTGCTATTAGACAGTGGATGATTGGAAATGAGTGATGGATCCTGTTACCCCTTAGCAAACCAATGAGAGAGCTTGGGTTTGGCAAATTCCCGGAGAATGTTACCTGTAATTATATGCAGAGCCAACTGTGAAGTTTGGAGGAGGTGGTGTTGCGGTATGAGGGTGATTTTCATGGTCAGGGTGTGGTCTCCTTGTTGCACTTAAGGAAACACTAAAAGCAGAATGATATGAACACATTTTACAGCATTGTATGTTGCGTACAGCAGAGGAACCTTTCAGAGATGATGACTGATTGTGTCGGCATGACAATGCTCTCTATCATAAAGCACCACCTGTGAGGCAATAGTTTGTGGACAATAACATTGCTAAAACAGACTTGACTGCCCAGCATCTCTGACCTGAACACAGTGGTATACCCCTGGGATGATTTAGAATGTCAGCTTCACTCCAAACTCCAGTGTTCAACATCACTACTTTCCCTGGATTCAGCTCCTGGGGAAAAATGGGCTGCCAGTCACCCACAGACATTCAGACACCTCACTGAAACTGCCCCCACCAGAGTTCAAGGCATAATAAAGTTGAAGTGTGGATACACCCCATATTAACATCCACCAATAAATTCCTGATACTTTTGATCTGATAGTGTATACCACCACTAATTCATTGTCACATGGATTATATCTTTCTGAAAGAGACCCAGGTAGAAGGTGTGTCCCACACATTGACCAAGCACTTCTACACCTGTCCTGCCTCTGGTATATTCACTCCCATTAATGAAAGCAACCATATTATTTATCAACTTCACTGTGTGGTTTTGTACAAAACACAGCCTGTGAATGAATGAATGCTTTAGTAATCATGCTGAACTACAAGAAAAGTAGCAACCTAGCACCTGGAGGGAACTCCCAAATCACAAACGATTTCCCATGTGTTGTAGCCAAAGCAGGGGAAAAAATGTTATCATAGTTGGTGTAATAAAGATGACCAAAAAAATGTATGACAATACATGCCATTAACATAAAAGTATACCCTAAATCCAACAATTTTCAACAAATGCTCCTGATCATTTTGTGCTTCACAGGTGATTCATGTAAATATTAATAAGAACCAACACAGCTGTATTAACATACATTTATTATGGCACAACCAGATTCATTCAGTGATGATGTTCACTAAACGAAACCAGTCTTGACATAGTAAATGTACATTAATACAGCTGTGGTGGTTCTTATTAATACCGATTTTCAATAAACTATCTCGTGTGCCAATTATGGAACATACACTGTGCTCTCATATGATGACTTTTCCAGAGACCAAAAAACTCCTATGTAAGAGCTGCCAAGGTTTCCACACTCACCAGTTACATTAAATCCAGCTTTCTCTGTTCTTTCAAGAGATTCATTGGGCAGCGGATGGCAGAGCTCATCTTGATTCTGTGTTTTTTGACTCCTAGAAAGCCTGGTAAATAAATTACACATGGAGTATTAGCATTGATGTGCAATTAGAATGAGGAGACTTCGACCAAATAGGACTATGTATGTTGTTCTTAATGGGGAAAACATAATCAGAAACACAGACAGCATCTGTCTGGCATCACTCGAAGTAATGTGTGGCTGTTATTGTTCATATAAATATACTGGGTGGTTATAATTAGACTTTTCTATTTAACACGTTATAACATGGAAACTAATTACCAAATGAGTACCAAAGTTGGTAACATCAATGTCCAGAGTATGGGGTGCATGATTTCCATGTGTCACCGTGCCACAGTCCAGTTCCAACTATGGCCACCAGGTGCCACGATCAGTCATCGTGATTCAGAGTCTCACACACCTGAGCAGTCGTAGTGCATTTGTTGACATGTCAACATGAGCTTGGACAAAAGGAGCAGGGCATTATTGTTGAGGCTCTATTATGAAAACAACAGTAATGATGCAGCTGCACTTCAAGAATATTGCTGGCTGAAAGGATTATGGAAGCGTCCTCTTTCTCCACCTGCTGTGCGGAGCATGATGAAAAAGTTCGAATCAACTGGAGAACTGGGCGTCATTCCGGAAAGAGACCAACGACCGGTTGCACCACAGGTGGTTGATGAAATCTCTGTTGCTATGACAGACAATTCTGCAGGCAATTCCCGATTGCAGCCAGTGTGCTTGCCGTGTCATGACAGTTGAACTTCTTGTAGTCCACTGTATGGCAGGTGCTTTGAACCATTCTCAAATGGTATCCATACAAGATCCATATCGTCCAACAGCTTGCACCACAGGATGTACAAAGAAGTGTTGACTTTGCTCTCCACCTTCTCGTAAGGACTGAAGTTGAAAAGGGCTGGTCGTGGACCATCCTACAGACAGACGAAGCTCATTTTTCTCTGATGGGTAAGGTGAGTGCACAGAATTGCCAAGTTTGGGGATCTTTACCTCCAGTCGCTGTGCATGAAGTTCCTCTGTATGGCGAACATGTCACCATATGGTATGGCTTCACAGCTACATTCATCACTGGCCCAGTCTTTTTTGAACAGGCTGGTGCTCAAGGACCAAAGACATGCAGTGTGACTGGCCAGCGTTATTGAGATATGCTTCGCCAGCATGTCATAGCCACCCTAAAGGAGAGAGATGCATTGAAACCAAGAGTTATCACTGAAGATGAGGTCCCACTGCACATCGCTCTTAAAGGTCACCTGTTTCCCTGAAATACATTTGGAAATGAATTATCAGCTAGTTGTTTCCAAATGCTTGATTGGCACGATCACTTGATCTCATTCCCTGTGATTTCTCGTTGTGGGGCTATCTGAAGGAAAGGATTTACCAGGGGAATATTCACACCTGTGCTGATCTGAAGCACAGCATATCAAGAGAGGTAGCCAGTATATCCATGAACATGCTTTGTTCTGCTGTGCAGAATGCAGTCCTAAACTTTCAGACTTGTTTGGACACTGATGGGAACCATATTGAGCCCATTTGTAGCAGTAATTGTACTGGTATGTAATGGTACAATGTACCACAGCAGCACATAAAAAGTGCTTCAATTGAGTTGATTATGCGTAATTTCACTTCCCCATGTGCTTGACATTAGTGCCACCACGTTTGGTCCTCGTACGGCAATTAGTTTCTGTGTTATAACATATTAAATAAGAAAAGTTTAATTATAACTACCCAGTATATTCAAGTCTCCTGCTGCTGCTTTGTCTATACAACGAATCTCTGCTGGTGAGAAAGAGGTATAGGCCTTTCACAATTATAAAAGAATATTTCAATATGTCAGTTACATTTCGTGTACAGCAGTGTATAACTTAATGTGCACCAAATAAAAAGCAGCAACAAGGCTCATAAACATTGGTGGATTCGTAAGCTTCTTAAACAGCTAAACAGACAAGGGTGGCTTAAAACAGATGATGGAATGGGATGCAGAAATTCCTTGTAGATGAGTACAGAAGATTTCAAAAAATTCCATAGATGGTTGAATGATGCATTTTGAAGGAAGATAACAATCTCAAACTGGCAATTCCTGCTTCCATCAGATTAGCAATCACAATTCACACTCATAATTCACTGCACACTATTCGAGCAACAAGCAGTGAATTATGTAACTTCCTAGCAAAAAAAAACACATGAATCCAAAAATTGTGGTTTTTAATTTTTTTTACACAAAAAGTAAAACAGTTTCTGAAAAACTACTTCAGCAAGGGATACAGTTCTGATTCATTTACATAAAGAAAGTTTTTTCAGCAGCATAGCACACAACTCTGCTTTCAGCTTTCTACCTCCCACGAATCAAATCTAGATACGGACACTACTCTTAGTGTGGCAAGGTGAAAAAGCCTGCCACAAAGAGACTACAATAAACAATTGCGGCAATGAGTCTGAACAAAGGATAAATGTATACTACAATTTACAACAGGAGTGCTGTCATGGCTATGCATCTACATGATCAGGAAGGTTTTTTTTTAACATGCTCCTCTTAGGCAGCCTCTGGTAGATGATGTGCAACAGATCACACGAGCGCGCGCGCGCACCCGCACCCCCCCACACACACACACACACACACACACACACACACACACACACACACACACACATTGTTGCTACAAGATGTCACTCTGAATGACAGGTAAATATGGAAAAGGCAATATTCATGCCTTCTAAGAACTTTCCTGGTACACACTGCTTAAATCCTTTAAGTTATATGACAGCAATGATACTCAGTTACATAGACTTCTCTGAATTCTAGGCATAACTGTACACAGGGACCCGTAAACAAATTTATTGCTGTGCCGACAAGTTGTCCTGTAGATACTTAGTGCTACCTGTGTGAGCCCATCGTGGGTTGCTAGTTACATGTACAAATAACCTAGTTGATACTGGCTGTAGCCCTATGAGGCAATTCCCAAGTAGAGACAGGTGAGAGCACTATTATTGCTATTAGGGACTTAAGGCACCACAGCAGTGGGAGCACTGTGAATAGTGCTCGGAATATACCCAATAGGCATCACCACCTAATGCAGGGCGCAATACACTGGCTGAAGGTAGGTAAACATGAAAAGTTGTCAGAAATCACAGAGAAGAATATCCAAACCCTGCAATCACTAAAGTCTCAAAAAAGAGATACATAGCAAAAGGAGTGGGACACCAGCAATAATGCACAACTCCTTCCCAACAACTAAAAGCAGCTGGCAATGAGACATTATTTAGTGACTCCAGCCAGGGTATAGCCCACTTGATGACTGACCACAGCCCTTCTCCTGCATGAATCTCAGACAGGAGACAGAATGCATCATGCGGAGAAAGTGTGTCTCCAGAATACACACTCTTCCATAGTTACATTCTGGACCATACAAAACTGCTGCACTCGACAAACAAAGAAATTTTGGCAACCACTATGAGACTCTAGAATATGGATAGAACTAAATACTGTTTCAGTAACATATCCAGGACACTATACAAAGAATACAGACAAAGACAATTATACAGACAGACAACACAACACACAGTAACTGTAGGGAAATCCAGTGAAGGTACTTCAAATGAGGATAGCACAGACATAGAGAACAAAACCGAGAAATGTATATAACCAAATGATCCATAATGAGAAAACTTGAAAATACAATGACACTAATAGCAAAATTAGTCATTATTACATGAATATGCATAGACTAGACATACAGCCCAAACAGAGTTAGTCACACACACACACACACACACACACACACACCAGAATTCCTGGACAAGGGCGAACACATTTAGTTTATATATAAAACAACATTAAAAATAAATCTCATTTTCTGGTATAGTACCTGCTAAGAAAATGTAAAAGTGACCCAAAAATAACTAGGACAAGATCATGTCCAGTAACTGTATATGAAAGGATACATAAAAAGTATACAAACTTAGAAGTTGGCCTCAGATGCACAGAACAGACACTCCAGTGTTTCAAAGACCCTGTATCTTAACAGAATAAGACATTAGAATAATTTAATCCATAGGCACCACATGCTGTCCAGTAAGATTATTATTATTATTATTATTATTATTACTATTATCACTTTTCATGGCTTCATGGAATGGCACAAGTCTTTTATAATCATCACACGCCTTTATCTCAATCAATTTGAGCTTTATGACAGGACAATTGTAAAATGAACTACGAATCAATATGTACTTTAGACATGATGACTGTAAAATGTATGGCCTGCTATACATTCTACATAACAGATGTAAAACTTTACGGTAATAAATAACCAAGTTGTTAAAAACTTGTAATGAAATGGACAGGGAAACTTGCAGATGGTCAGAATTTGGTAAAAAGATTAGCAGCTGACTCAACACACAAGGAAGTAACAGATCTGGTATTATTTGTATATGCAATCAGCAGTCAGTCACTGGAATCAGGCACAAGCTGCAGGTATCTAGGAGTTTCTATGTGCAGCACTTTAATATGGAATGGACACATAAAAACAGCTTTAGTGAATGCACAAGCCTGACTCATGTCCATCTAACTTCAGTTGTTGCCAAGTTATATAACCAGAAAAGGTAGGAAAGCTTCAAAGTAAAAAGAAGTGATTTCTGGCAATCCCCAAGGTAGTGTTATAGGCCCTTTGCTGTTACTTATCTATATAAATGATTTGGGAGGCAATGTGAGCAGCCATCTTAGGTTGTTTGCAAATGATCCTGTTGGTTATCGACCAGTAAAGTCATCAGGAGATCAAAACAAATTTCAAAACAATTTAGAAAAGACATCTGTATGGCGTGAAAACTGGCAATTGACCCTAAATAACGGAAAGTGTGAGGTCATCCACATGAGTGCTAAACGGAATCTGTTAAACTTCGGTTACATGATAGATAAGTCAAATTTAAAGGCCGTAAATTCAACAAAATACCTAGGAATAACAATTACGAACAACCTAAATTGGAAGCAACATATAGAAAATGTTGTGGGGAAGGCTAACCAAAGACTGCGTTTTATTGGCAGGACACTTAGAAAATGTAACAGATCTACTAAAGAGATTGCCTACACTATGCTTGTCCGTCCTCTTTTAGAATACTGCTGTGTGGTGTGGGACCCTTAGCAGACAGGATTGACAGAATACATCGAAAAAGTTCAAAGGGAGGCAGCACGTTTTATATTATCATGAAATAGAGGAGAGAGTGTCACTGAAACGATACATGATTTGGTGTGGACATTATTGAAACAAACGCATTTTTCGTTGCGGTGGAATCTTCTCACGGAATTTCAATCACCAACTTTCTCCTCAGAATGCGAAAATATTTTGTTGACCTACATAGGGAGAAACAATCGCCATAATAAAATAAGAGAAATCAGAGCTCGCATGGAAAGATATAGGTGTTTGTTTTTTCCGTGCACTATACAAGACTGGAATAATAGAGAATTGTGAAGGTGGTTTGATGAACCCTCTGCCAGGCACTCAATGTGATTTGCAGAGTACAGATGTCGATGTTGATGTAGATGTAGATGAAAGAAGAGCTGTATAATTCATCACAAGTTTGTGTATTCATTGTGGGAGTATTACAGAAATGTCCAAAAAACTCCATTAGGGGTGGTGGGTATCACAGAGAGGCTCACTCACAAAGTTCTGGGAGACCACATTCCCAAATGAGCCAAGAAAAATAATACTTCTCCCAGCACACATGAATTCAGATTGTTTGTATGGTAAATTACACAGTAAAGGAATGGTTTCCTTTCAACTGCACGTAATACTGTGTTTTGATTGGTTTGACATGTAAAGTTTGCATTTGGCTGTCAGTGAGACGACGGTCAACACAGAAAAGTAATCATTAATTATTTCAACGTAAAGGCTTGGGAGGATAGTGTCACTGCCAACAAACAATAATATCAATATAAATCTGCAGTGAAACAAGTAAAATCCAACAGAGTAGCAAACACTCAACGTATCAATCATTTGATATTTATGACCATAAATAAAATTTATGTATTTTCCTTATTATTGATTTGTCTTTGATTTTCTCCAACCATATTTCCTATAAGTTTCTAAGAGACTCTCTAATTATCTTAATGAAGAAATTTATGGATTGTGTCACTTTATATTCGTTCCCACATCTACAACTGTCTTTTCAATGCATTTTTTTAAATCTTTATTTCATTAATTTTATTTTTTTAAGATTCTCTTCACACATACATTTAGTTGCATATTTATTCTTTTGACAGGACATCATCTTGTCACGATTCTATCTCCAGGTTACTTAACATTCCATTCCAAAGTAATATGCGCAATACCATGGGGACTCTCTCTACATTTTCATAATTTCATCAAAAATTTAGCAAAGTACTGATTACCAGTCCCATTATGAATGTAAAAAGAAAGTATCAAGTATCTCACCAATATGTCCTTGCATGGTTGCTCTCCAAAGTTGATTACTCTTTGTGTAAGGAGTGCCCAGATGTCCGGTGACAAATAGTGATGCAATGGTGTCAAATTAGTTGCAGTCAAATCTTCAACACGGGGAACAGAAATCTCTGGAGTGTAGGTATCCTCACAATAATATAACAATAAAATACGCAGCTGTCCCCAACAATGGCATGTTTTCAAATATGACACCACTAACCTGGGTCTCTGAAACAGGGCACAAAAACAGTCAGTTTGGAATCATTATGTTATGTCCCATGACACTTATTCCACAGAAATTGTAGTCTCCTTGATGAGGAAAGAAGTCAAAGAAGTAGCTTTTACTAAGGTGCAAGTCAATAATGTGGAATTTATAATATAAACTTAACATTGATAAAATTATAATTAAAATCATTGTACAATAAATACTGCTAACTGAAATCCACATTACTTTTCAGATTCCTATGAAGAAACTCTACAATGAGGTAGAAAGTCCTTTAATTTTTGAAACTCAACTACATTTCTTAAATAATATTATCCCCTGAAATCTTTTTGAGATTGTTTTTAGTTCTGGTGTTATGATTGTCCTACGTACTACTTTGTGAGCAAAGAATAACAACACAGGGCATCAAAGGGTGTCCTCAGTATCCAAAATTATAAAGATGGTGAAGGATCTTAATCTGAGTACTCCGATATGTTCAGAAATGAATATTTAATACTGTATTGCCACAAACTCTTTACACTTTATAACAATAACTTAACTCATAACAACTGTTCAACATACTAAGCATGAGTTTCAATGCATGGATTGCAATGCTGTCACTGGAACTGAATGCTGCATTCACAATCTTTTGACGTCATTGCTTGCACGCACCATTACACCAACCCACACACCAAAACAAAAAGACAAAACTGACAACACATATGATGACATTGAACATGAAGTAGAAACGAATTTAGTAAACTTTTGTGAATGGGCAGAAAACAATACCTTCAATACCTTATTGGAACAGGTAACTGAAGTATGTAATGATTTTGGAATTAGTCAATTTGTGGAATAACCAGGTAAGTCAGAAGCACACAGTGTGTTATGTGAAAATGACTCTCATGAATCTGAATAGACACGAAGCCCACACCTACTACAGTAGAACAAGTTTATATGCCAACTAGCTCTGCAGATGACAAAGAAATTGAAGAAATATATGATGAGATAAAAGAAATTATTCAGAAAGTGAAGGGAGATGAAAATTTAATAGCCATGGGTGACTGGAATTCGACAGTAGGAAAAGGGAGAGAAGGAAACATAGTAGGTGAATACAGATTGGGGGTAAGAAATGAAGAGGAAGCCGCCTGGTAGAATTTTGCACAGAGCACAACTTAATCATAGCTAACATTTGGTTCAAGAATCATAAAAGAAGGTTGTATACATGGAAGAAGCGTGGAGATACTCGAAGGTATCAGACAGATTATATAATGGTAAGACAGAGATTTAGAAACCAGGTTTTAAATTGTAAGACATTTCCAGGGGCAGATGTGGACTCTGACCACAATCTATTGGTTATGAACTGTAGATTAAAACTGAAGAAACTGCAAAAAGGTGGGAATTTAAGGAGATGGGACCTCGATAAACTGACTAAACCAGAGGTTGTACAGAGTTTCAGGGAGAGCATAAGGGAACAATTGACAGGAATGGGGGAAAGAAATACAGTAGAAGAAGAATGGGTAGCTTTCAGGGATCAAGTAGTGAAGGCAGCAGAGGATCAAGTAGGTAAAAAGACGAGGGCTAGTAGAAATCCTTGGGTAACAGAAGAAATATTGAATTTAATTGATGAAAGGAGAAAATTTAAAAATACAGTAAATGAAGCAAGCAAAAAGGAATACGAACGTCTTAAAAATGAGATCGACAGGAAGTGCAAAATGGCTAAGCAGGGATGGCTAGAGGATAAATGTAAGGATGTTGAGGTGCATATCACTAGGCGTAAGATAGATACTGCCTACAGGAAAATTAAAGAGACCTTTAGAGAAAAGAGAACCACTTGCATGAATATCAAGAGTTCAGCTGGAAACCCAGTTCTAAGAACAGAAGAGAAAGCAGAAAAGTGGAAGGAGTATACAGAGGGTCTATACAAGGGCAATGTACTTGAGGACAATATTATGGAAATGGAAGAGACTGTAGATGAAGATGAAATGGGAGATATGATACTGCGTGATGAGTTTGACAGAGCACTGAAAGACCTGAGTCGAAACAATGCCCGGGAGTAGACAACATTCCATTAGAACTACTGACAGCCTTACGAGAGCCAGCCCTGACAAAACTCTACGATCTGGTGAGCAAGATATATGAGACAGGCGAAATACCCTCAGACTTCAAGAAGAATATAATAATTCCAATCACAAAGAAAGCAGGTGTTGACAGATGTGAAAATTATCAAACTATCAGTTTAAAAGTCACGGCTGCACAATACTAACGCGAATTCTTTACAGACGAATGGAAAAACTGGTAGAAACCGACCTCGGGGAAGATCAGTTTGGATTCTGTAGAAATACTGGAACACGGGAGGCAATACTAACCCAACAACTTATCATAGAAGATAGATTAAGGAAAGGCAAACCTACGTTTCTAGCATTAGACTTAGAGAAAGCTTTTGACAATGTTGACTGGAATACTCTCTTTCAAATTCTGAAGGTGGCAGGGATAAAATACAGGGAGCAAAAGGCTATTTTCAATTTGTACAGAAACCAGATGGCAGTTATAAACAGTTGAGGGGCATGAAAGGGAAGCAGTGGTTGGGAAGGGAGTGAGACAGGGTTGTAGCCTCTCCCCGATGTTATTCAATCTGTATATTGAGCAAGCAGTAAAGGAAACAAAAGAAAAAATCGGAGTAGGTATTTAAATCCACAGAGAAGAAATAAAAACTTTGAGGTTCGCCGATGACATTGTAATTCTGTCAGAGTCAGCAAAGGACTTGGAAGAGCAGTTGAACGGAATGGACAGCGTCTTGAAAAGAGGCTATAAGATGAACATCGACAAAAGCAAAATGAGGATAATGGAATGTAGTCGAATTAAGTCGGGTGATGATGAGGGAACTAGATTAGGAAATGAGACACTTAAAGTAGTAAAGGAGTTTTGCTATTTGGGGAGCAAAATAACTGATGATGGTCGAAGTAGAGAGTATGACTGGCAATGGCAAGGAAAGCATTTCTGAAGAGGAGAAATTTGTTAACATCGAGTATAGATTTAAGCATTAGGAAGTCATTTCTGAAAGCATTTGTATGGAGTGTAGCCGTGTATGGAAGTGAAACATGAACGATAAATAGTTTGGACAAGAAGAGAATAGAAGCTTCTGAAATGTGGTGCTACAGAAGAATGTTGAAGATTAGATGGGTAGATCACACTAAGCAGATTCAGAAGGATGTAGGTTGCAGTAGGTACTGGGAGATGAAAAAGCTCGCACAGGATAGAGTAGCATGGAAAGCTGCATCAAACCAGACTCTGGACTGAAGACCACCACAACAACAACAAATCTGGATACGAAAATGATCCTATGTTTAAAAATGATCTGAAAGGTAATTATTTTTGTAGTCATTTTTGTATTAGTACGTGTGAAGGTGATGACGATGATCCTATGGGGAAAAGTACAGATGAGAAATATTTTTTATGTTTTAAGGAAGTAGATGAGATATATGATGATAAGGAGGAAACTGATACTCATGATAGTGTGTAGAAATAGTGTGAGAAAAGAAGTAATTGTAATGATAGTGGTAAAGCTACTGAGTCCTGAGTTTAATTTCCAGTAACAAGTTTATATTCCAATGGTGAAGGTACTTCAGCTAACGGTAGTGAGAGTAATGATAAATTTTTGGCTGAGATTATTAGTGATGAAGTATTCTTTTATGACTTGTGGTTTCATAGTGAGGCATTTCAGAATGATGAAAATTTTAGAAATTGAGTAGGATATCTGTTGTTGTTGTTGTTGTTGTTGTTGTGTGGTCTTCAGTCCTGAGACTGGTTTGATGCAGCTCTCCATGCTACTCTATCCTGTGCAAGCTTTTTCATCTCCCAGTACCTACTGCAACCTACATCCTTCTGAATCTGCTTAGTGTATTCATCTCTTGGTCTCCCTCTACGATTTTTACCCTCCACGCTGCCCTCCAATACTAAATTGGTGATCCCTTGATGCCTCAGAACATGTCCTACCAACCGATCCCTTCTTCTGGTCAAGTTGTGCCACAAACTTCTCTTCTCCCCAATCCTATTCAATACTTCCTCATTACTTATGTGATCTACCCATCTAATCTAATAATCTAGGATATCTGTAAATAACTAAAAAGTAAGTACACGAGTGAAGATCAATGTCAGTGGAGTGAAATGTCTTGGATAAGTGACATTCTAGGTGTGGATAGTACTAGTAATGATTTTTCTGTTAGTGTGATGAAACTTTGTAATCCAGATAAGACCAATACAAGTAAGATACAAACCATAGATGACAGCTCCAAAGACAATGAAGATGATTTGTTATCCAAAAATGTTAAACACAGTGATTATGGTGAAGTTTGTAATTCCTTCATTAACATTAAAGATACGATTATAGGAAGGCAGGTGCCTTGTCAACATAAGGAGCCAGGTGTCATGAGTTTCTGAGGCCTTAGTTAAAATCAGAGGTGCTACAGGTAAACATAGTAAAACAGTGAAGAATCAGACTCTGATTACTTGAAGGAGTAGAGTTTACTCAAGGACTTTCAGAGGATTTTATAGTGGGGATAAATTGGATAGGAAAAGTAGGTTTTGATTGGGGAGGACAGAAGTTCTGTATTCCAAGACCACATGCAAGCTGTGTTGTAACCAATTTTCTCAAGTCAAATTTCAACAGCAACAGTAATAGTAAAGTTAATGGTATTCAGTTTTTGAAAGAAGTTGGAGGTGTGAACTATGACATTCTGGTATTGACACAGATGAGGCAGAGTTTGAAGGCTGTGTTAACATTAAAGTAGGAGAAGCTGGTGGGCTCAGCGAACAACAGAAACAGGAATTATGGTCTTTACTTCGGGAGTACAGTGATGTCTTTATTAATAATGTGTCAGGACAAGTAAAATGTAACCAGCATACTTAACAGCTGAAACCTCACAAGTCATTTTTTACAAGACCTTATAGTGTACCAACTGCCAGAAGATCAGCAGAAAAGAAAGAATTGCACAAAATGGAAGTACGTGATATTACTGAAAGAAGTACCAGTCCTTACAATAACCACTTCTTGTAGTTATGAAGAGAGATGTAAGTGTGAGATTGGTGTTGGACTCCAGCTAGTTAAACAAATTTTTATGCAGAGAAACACTGATGGGCTTTTATGCAAATTTAAGAACATATAATTTATTTCAAGCCTTGATTTGATCTCAGGATCAAATTGAGGCTTGAAAGAAAGTAGGTTTGATATGGAAACCTACTAACCACCAGCAATTCCACCAATTCGACAGCTGCCAACCATTCCATACCAAGAAGTACTTTCCATACAGCCTAGCCACCTGTGGTCATCGCACCTGCAGAGCGGTAGCTCTTGAAATATACCGAGGTCTCACTGGAGCCTTCACAGGTCATAATAATCCTCCCAACCTTGTACAAAAACAAATCTCCTGTGCCTTATATTTCCAGTCTCCCACCACCTCCCAAAGTCTCACCATCCAGCCACAGAGGAGCATTCCTCTCACAACTCAGTACCACGCAGGACTGGAGCAATGGAATTACATTCTCCGCCAGGGTTCTTTTGTGCCCTGAAATAATGAATGTCCTGTCCACTATCCTTCCCATCCCTCTCACAGTCATATTCCACCATCCACCAAACCCACACAATATACTCGTCCATCCCTACACAATCCCTGCTCCCAACTGCTTACCACATGGCTCATATCCCTGTAATAGATCTAGAAGCAAGATTTGTCCCCACCACTTGCTCCAGTCAGGTCGCAAACATCACCTATCCCATCAATGGCAGGGCTTCCTGTGAAACCAGTCATGTGATCTACAAGCTAAACTGCAAACTCTGTGCTGCATTCTATGTGGGCATGACAACCAACAAGCTGTCTGTCCGTATTGATGACCACCGACAAACTGTTGCTGAGCATACTGCCCATCACAACATCCTTCATTTCAATGACTGCTTCACAGCCTGTGCCATCTGGATCCTTCCTACCAACAACAGCTTTTCTGAAATGCGTAGATGAGATTTCTCGTATGTTCCCATAAGCCTCCTAGCCTCAACCTTCGTTAGTCACTGTTCTCGCCCATCCATCCCCTGCCCTGTTCCATTCTAGCATTACACAGCCTTCATTCCACCATCGCACTCAGTCTTTTTACTTCTCTCCTTTTCCGCTACCCCCCCCCCCCCCACCTCTCCCCTGCTCTCCGTCTAATCTCCCAACTGCACATAGCTATCTTACCCACTCTCCACCTCATCCCCGTGTGCTCCCAAGCAGTGTTTCACTGTCCCCCACCTCTACCCTACTATCCCTCCCCCTCCCCACCCCAGCTTCCTCTTTACCCCCACCCAGTCATCACGCCCATCATACATTGCTGCTGCTGTTTCCAGTGTGGCTTCAGTTGCCAGAGACTGCAGTCTTGTGAGTGAGTTGTTTTTGCGAATGCGCGGCTGTGTGTGTGTGTGTGTGTGTGTGTGTGTGTGTGTGTGTGTGTGTGTGTGTGTGTGTATTTTTGATGAAGGTCTTGTTGGCCAAAAGCTTATTTGTGACAGTCTTTTTGTTGTGCCTATTTGCGACTCAGCATCTTCACTATATGGTGGCAACCTCCCTTTTCATAATATTGTCAAGTAGACGAAGATGTAATTAGATGAATGATGAACACTAACTTCACTTAACGAAGATTTATTCAGCACTTGCACATACAAGAGCGTGGAGCGAACTGCCTCCGGCCAGAACACATACAGTATAAATACGGTTACAGAACATTCCAGTACAATGATTCTTGGCATTTATGGATACTTCTAGAATGTATTCTAACCAAATATAGAAATTAAAATAGTACAGTCCAGGTGAGTTTTGAACTCATGACCCTCCATGCAATATTTTAGTATCATAACCACTACACCACGGTGCTACTCAGCTTCTTCTATGACATTGCTCCCTCCTTAAGAGAACAGCATCTCAGTGTTATCTCCTCTTAGTCCGGGAATGCATACTCCGACTCCCCATGACTGATGCTCGCCCTGGCAGTGATCTTCTCAGAACTTCTTTTGCTGCTGCGCTCTTTCCACTTGTTGCCTGTCGCTGGAGCTTCGAATTTACCTTGGGTGGCAGGATCCTTGTAAGGGTTCCTTCGAAGGACGTGGACCACATCTCTGATCTTTCGTCGTCTTGCGTCAGAGTCGAAATCTTCAACTTCATAGGTAACATCAGATAACTGTCTTACAACCTTAGCGCCTGAGGAGCTTCTCAGAGAGACCAACCTTCCGAACAGAAGTGAAGATCCAGAAGAGGACACCAGGCTGGTAGGCAACAGGGCAGTGGCTCGTGTCATACTTTCGGCGATCATTTTCTTGAGCCTGCATCATGTGGAGTCGAGCTAACTGCTGAGCTTCCTCAGCGCCGGTTAACACCTGGCCGATGTAGTCGTCCACGTCATCAGGATGTAACGGAAACAAAGTGTCCATTGTTGTAGTCGCCTCACACCCATGTGCCCAGTAAAATGGCGTAAATCCTGTGGTGTCTTGTTTGGCGGTGTTGTAAGCAAACATCATGAAAGGTAGTACCTCATCCCAGTTGCTCTGTTCAACACTGACGAACACTGATAGCATGTTGGCCGAGGTCTTATTAAGGCGTTCAGTAAGCCCGTTAGTTTGCGGATGGTAGGCAATCGTCATGTGATGAGTAATGTTGCACTGATGGTTTATCTCTGTCACAAGATTTGATTGAAAAACTTTCCCTCAAGCCATAATTAATGACCCTAGGGCACCGTGTTTTAATACAATGTCTTCCATGATGAATTTGGCTACCTTGGATGCTTCAGCTGTTTTCATGGCTTTTGTAATGGCATAGCGTGTCAGATAATCAGCGCAAACAATAATACATTTGGTGCCAGTAGCACATGTTGGAAATCGTCCAAGTAGGTCAATCCCAACATGCTGGAAAGGCATTTCGGCTGGTGGAATAGGTATGAACCGGCCACGTGGTTTCTGAGGAACTGCCATTCTCCTCTGGAACTCTCTACAGTGCAACACATAGTGACACACACTTTTAAATAAACTTGGTCAGAAAAATCTCTTGCGGATTCTATCATAGGTCTTAATAAATCCTAAATGTCCAGCCTCAGGTGTGTCACGGAATTTCTGTAGAACATCTAAGCACATATGTTTAGGAATCACTGGTAGCCACCTCTTTGCAAACAGATCAAAGTTTTTCTTGCAAAGTATTCCATTAACTACCTTAAATTGTCCTTTCACATCCTCTGAGTGATTTAAGGCAACCATAATTTGAGATATCTTGGCATCCTTCTTCTGCTCAGCAGAGAGATCCTGGAGTGCAGCGAGACAGTCACAATCTTCATCAAAGTCTTGATGGTCTTGCACAGGGTTTCTGGAGAGACAGTCGGCATCTTGTACACTATGGTAATGTCATACTCTTGAAGACGTAGTGCCCATCTGATGAGACGTCCAGTTGGATCCTTAAGAACAGTCAGCCAACAGCGTGAATGATGGTCTGTAACAACTGTGAATGGCCTTCCGTAGACACACTGTCAAAATTTGCACATGGCCCAGATAACAGCAAGACATACAATTTCTGTAGTCAAGTAGTCTCTCTCGGCTTTTGTAAGTGTCCTAGAAGCTTAGGCTATAACCTTCTCTTTTCCATCCAAAATTTGCACCAGAAAAGCACCGATCCCATAACCACTGGCATCTGTGTGTAGTTCTGTAGGTGCTCTCTCATCATACAGACCAAGTACAGGGTCAGTTGTCAGAGCTTTTTGCAACACATTGAAAGAATCTTGTTGAGCGGCACCCCAGATAAATTTAGCATTGACTTTTAACAACTCGGAGTGGCCTGGCTTTGATACAAAAGACTTTGACAAAACGACAGTAATAAGGACATAAACCGAGGAAGCTTCTCACATCTTTAATACTTTTAGGAATAGCAAATTCCATTATAGATTTCACCTTTTCTGGGTCTTGCCGCACATCTTCGTTTGACACAAGGTGTCAAAATATTTTGATTTCTTTTGCTCCAAAGATAGACTTTCTTGGACTAAGTTTCAGCCCACCTTGTTGGAGATACTTAAGAACGGCCCTCAGTCTTTTTATATGTTCATCAAATGTCTCTGAGAACACTATAATGTCATCCAAATAACAAAGACACATCGTCCACTTCAGATGAAGTAAAAGATTATCAATCATCTGTTCAAAAGTTGCTGGTGCATTACACAAACCAAACGGCATTACCTTAAACTCATACAGGTCGTCAGGGGTGATGAATGCAGTTTTCTCACGATCAGCCTCATCTACTTCGATTTGCCAGTACCGAGCACATGTCCATGGTTGAGAAAAACTTAGCCCCCTTCAGACAATATAGTGTATCGTCAATTTGTGGAAGAGGGTTAACATCCTTTTTAGTTATCTTATTAAGCTTCTTGTATTCATTTTCTCTACCCCGTCACGAATTATTCAACATTCTGTTGATGACACACAGTATGCTCTCTGACTTATAGGTTGATGGTCTCCAGTGCTAATCCAGTGCTTCATCATCGATTTGTCTAATTTGTGCTTCACCTGTGGATTGAATCATTCAGAGAACTCTTGGAAGAATGGCAAGTAGCTTCTTCTGTTGTTCCTTAGTGAGAACTGGAGATAGTCCAGCTAGATGATCTTGTCTCATAGTGGTAGCACTAATTTCGCCCACAGACTCAGTGTGGGAGGTTTATATGAAGCTCAGCTGTTCTTCAATAACCTGCTCAGGACTTGCTATGCACATGCGTCTTGGAAGGATCTGCAGTTCTCAGCGACAGATAACTATCCATAATTCACTGAATCCATTCTTAAATGAGACGACAGAGGCTGGGATGACCAAGTTATTCTTCAGTGGTATGCTTCTCTTACATTCCACTACAAGATCCACTGGTTGATGCAAGGCATGACACGTGACAGTTACCTTTCTAGTACTGAATGCAGGAATGATCACTTCATCCAGTACACAGTCTCCACACACTCAGATGTGCATCTTCCTGTCCACAGTATCTCATCTCATCTAGCAGAATCTTTGAGTGACCACATTCTATAATTGTCTGAGAAGCTTTCAGAAAGTCCCATCCGAGAATGACGTCACAACTACACTCTTGTAAGATGATGAATTCTAAGGACTGTGTATTGCCACATATACCCACATGAACGGTACATCTTCCTGTAGGTTTTACATATTTCCCATTAGCCACCTTCAGCAGAGATGTTTTGTTGTCGACGAATACAGTTTTCTGCACCTGGTGATGGTACTTCTCCAAAATGACTGAATATGATGCTCCAAAATCCATGAGGATATCGATGTAGTTTCCTATCATTTTTGTGGTGATCGACGGCGGAGGATTTTTCTCTTCGGCAGCCTCAACTCCAAGGAAGGTCGCACCCTTTAATTTTCCAGTTTGCAGCAGCTAGGTGATTGGCCAGAGCTTCTAAACAGTGATGGAGACCTTGAACAGTGTGTTGGAGAGTGTCCTCTCCAGTGGCTAGCTTGCGACGATAGTGACCTACATCATCCCGCACCCACATCTTCTTGTTCATCTTGGCGTCGGCTAAGATCGGTCTGCTGTCTTTTGGCATTGGCGTCATCAAATATCCGCCACCTTTCTCAACAATAGTGCACCACAAGTCCCGGTCGTCCACAGTGGAAACATTCTGGTTGGTTATAATGGGTCCTTCGGATGTCAGTCTTCCTTGGTGCCCAAACAGGTTCCTCAGGCAGCATTGTAGGAACATTAACTCCACCTGGGTCTCAACTTTTTCACCATTTAAAGGGAAATGAAGTAAGAGACACTGGGTTCAATGTCTGTTCCACTTCCTCCCTTATGACCTCTTGAAGTGTCTTGGTTTTTTGTTCACCGTGCAATTCAAGTGCCTTCTGAACTTCCTCTCTCTCTATATGATGAAGAACACTTGTGAAATCAGTTGCTTCCTGACATCAATACGACGTTTGGAAGCCGTTCAAACTTCTTGTGTGTAATTCTTTTTTTATGCATTGTCTCGATATACTGGCACCATTTTATGAAGCCGTCTGCTGTCGAAACCTTCTTCAGGAGTAGGGCTTGATACATGTCCTCAGCAACACCCTTCATGAGATGTGCAACCTTATCCTCCTCCTTCATTCTAGGATCCACTATTTTACACAGCTCCAAGACGTCTTGAATGTAGGATGCTGTAGTTTCTCCTGGATGCAGTGGCCTGCACTTTAATTTATCTTCAGCCTTGCACTTGTGTCGTTGTGTGTCGCCGAAATACTTGCAGAGTTTCGCCTGGAATACTTCCCAGCTTGTGAACTTCTCTTCATTGTTCTCATACCATTGCTTGACAGTGACCTTCAAATAGAAAAATACATTAGCCAAACACATGGTGCCATCCTATTTGTTAAATTTGGCTATACGCTCATATACCTTTGGCCACTTGTTTGGATCTTGACCATCAACACCAGAGAACCCAGAAGGATGTCTCATGTGGTGGCACACAGTTGCTGTCATCGTACCGCCTTCTTCTTTTTCTGTCTCCCGTAGACTGCGATATGGCTTGAACTCGGGTTTCTTGCCACGTAAATGGTGGCTCTGTCATGGCCTGATGGGGGGTCACTGTGTCGTCGATAATGTGCGCTATCACAAGTTCCAATACCAGCATCTCCACCACAATAATGTCACATAGAAGAAGATGTAATTAGAGGAATGATGAACACTAACTTCACTTAATGAAGGTTTATTCAGCATCTGCACATACAAGAGTGCGGAGCAAACTGCCTCCGGCCAGAACACATACAGTATATATATATATATATACAGCTACAGAACATTCCAGTACAATGATTCTTGACATTTGTGGATACTTCTAGAATGTACTCAAACCAAATATAGAAATTAAAATTGTACAGTCCAGGTGAGTTTTGAACTCACGAGCCTCCATGCAACACTTAAGTATCATAACCACTACACCATAGTGCTACTCAGCTTCTTCTGTGACAATATTGTTACATACTAATTTGCACTGTATAAAGCAGAAAACTGAATTCAGAACTGTTCTCTTCATGTTTTCATCAACCTGTTATTCTCATACTCACATTTTGATTGGTGGGTTTTAATGAAACTGGTCTGACTATGTCATGTTCTATACATCTAGTGTAATTTCCAATACAAGATGTTTAATAACACATTTTGCAATACCCTTTTTTAATTGTCATAAACTTTGTAAATATTTCTTATAAAAAACCAGTCTTGATTATTTTGATGAATGTAAAAGTCAGAGAGGTATGCAGACATGGAAAAATTTAATAATCTTTGTCCAATGTGTTGTTAGCTTTCTATTTAATAATCTATGGACTATAACTGGGTAAACTGAGTTGGTTGCTGGGGAGTAGTTTGTGGAGGGAAGTGGTGTATGGCTGCATGTGGTCAAAGTTAAGCGAG
The DNA here is from genome assembly GCF_021461385.2 of Schistocerca piceifrons. Lineage (NCBI taxonomy): Eukaryota > Metazoa > Arthropoda > Insecta > Orthoptera > Acrididae > Schistocerca > Schistocerca piceifrons. Next base: position 495,592,388 of record NC_060139.1, on the reverse strand, counting down.
TGTTGCCTATTATGTCTAAATAACAATTTTCAAAAGTATCTTTTTATATTTGTGAACCACAATGCAATAGTGTTATTTATAATTTGTGAAAAGATTTCAAAAATATATCAACAAACTGAAAACTGAAACATGTCCAGTGCATTGACTGGAATGGATAAAACAAGATCAAATCTGTGATCTCCTGCAAATCCACACATTTTGTCACTATTCTACATGAAAGCAAAAAGAAGACCCCTACACGTGAAATATGAGAAACAATTTTACCAACTAAGTACCAATTATTTTGATCAATCAACATGTTTGAACTTTCACCTTGTTTGCTCATTGTGCTGTTACAAAGGATGAAGTACATGTCCTGAAAAATCAGCAGAGATAGAACTGAAATAATTAATTTCAATTAGTAATTATAGGATTTGAGGTGGAACATTTAAGAAGCTGCAATACATTATTTACAACAAACTTCATGAGGGGATAAATATATTGTGAAGCAGTAGTGAGAATGACCAACTCTTTAAAAAGATATCTAGAAAATGATCATGGATGAGCACCACATTATATTCTTACAGCACGTTTTTGAACAACGAAGACCTTCTTTCTTAAGGACAGGTTACCCCAGACTATTATTCCATATGACATTACCGTATGAAAATATTCAGAATATGTCAACTTACTTATTTTTCTTTCCCCAAGGTTTACAACAATTCTAAGAGCACATGTGTCTGAACCAAGTTTTTTAAGAGTTCTAACATGTGTTTTTTACAGGCTAAATTATCATCAAAACGGACATCTAAAAATTTGATGCTCCAATCCTATCTATTATTTGCTCATCATGTGTTACATTTATCACTATGGTAGTACATCTAGATATGCAGAACAGAATATGTTGTCTTTTTAAAATTGAGACTTACAGCAGACCTAAGACTGTGCCTTGGGAAACCACATATTCAAGGTATAGTTACCAACATTAATATGATTAAAAAAACATAACAACATTAAAACCATATAAAAGACTTACATGTTGGATTTGAACAACAGCTGAGCCAAACTGTCCCAACACATCAGCCATCTCCTCCAGAGCTTCACAAAAGCGTTTACGAACAGAATTTATTACTGTATGCTCAGCTAGACGAATACCAACCAAGAAGTGGCACAATAAGCAGGATAGCAAAGCAGTATGAATTTCTGCTGATTCACATGAATTGTCTGCAACAAAAATTTTCAAATCAACAGCCAACTACAGGAACTAAATTACTTATCTATAATAACATTCCCCACTAACAAATTTGATTAGGAAATGAGACACTGAAGGTAGTAGATGCATTTTGCTATGTTGGCAGCAAAATAACTGATGACAGCCAAAGCAGAGAGGATATAAAATGTAGACTGGCAATGGCAAGAAAAAGATTTGTGAAGAAGAGAAACCTTTTTAGATCAAATACAGATATGTATGTTAGGAAGTATTTTTTGAAGGTGTTTTTCCAAAGCGTAGCCTTGTATGGAAGTAAAATGTGTACAATAAAGAAGAGAATAGAAGCTTTTGAAATGTTGTGCTACAGAAGAAGGCTGAAGACCAGTTGGGTAGATCACGTAACCCACAAGGAAGTATGAGCAGGGACTGAATAGAATTGCAGTGAAGAAATTTGTGGCACAAGTTGTCTAAAAGAGATAGGTCAATAGGACGCATTCTGAGGCATCGAGGATCACCACTTCAGTATTGGAGGGAAGTGTGTGCATGTGGGGACTGAGAGGGAGACCAAGAGACGAATACAGTACAAAGGTTTAAAAAGGATGTAGGCTGCAGTAGTTATTCAGAGATGAAGACAGCTGCACAGGACAGTTTAGTGTGAGAAGCGGCGTCAAACTAGTCTTTGGACTGGAGAGCACAACAAAAACTAACAACTGTTAGAATTTTTTATGCTGATTACAAACCATTATTGGCCTGTTCCATGCCAGGGACAGAAACAATCTTTGTAGAAGAAGAAGACTGCATTAAATGCTTTTGTCTTATTTCAAGACATGGGCAATGCAATTGCAGTAAAGCAAATTAATTAATTAAAAGGTTGTACAATTTGTTCTATGCAGCAGATACAAGAAATATGAAGAATATTAAACTAATTTCAATATATCAAAAGCTTGGGAAGAATTCCAACTAAGAATGTGCATAGTGAGGTGCACTGAAAGAAATTACAGGTATAGCCTATTCTCCAAATTTTGCATCAACACTCTTGTAACTAGTAAAGATTTGACTTGGCAGAAGGCACTGTGGTTATGACAATGAACTTGTATTCTTAAAGAGTGTTCAAATCTCTGTCCAATATCTTAATTTAGATTTTCCCCTAAAGCACTTGAAGTGAATGTCAGAATGGTTCCATATTTGGGCCACACCAACAGTGACCTCATTTCCCCATTCTTATCCAACTGCGTAAGTACTCAATGTCAACAAGATTTTAAACTCAAACCTACAGTTCTTAACCACCATCATGATGCAATAATAATGCTGCATTCCTATAATTACATTATGTTATCAATTTTGGAATTATGTAATTCCATTCTATATATTCATAAGGTTGTCCAACTCACTCGACCATCTAATACATAGAGCAACTCAAATAGCATAGAAATAAAGACACACTCGGCAAGCCAACTTTATAAGCAGGAGAGTGAAAAACACAGTAACAACAACTGTCAAGACACACACACTTGTGTAACAGACAAATATTAGGCTGACATTTCATGAGTCTTGAAATTTCTGCTAACCAGCAACTTTGAAAAACAATCTTCTTTCAAACAGTAAATACAGATTCTCATTACTGATATCATATCTGACAAGTGTATGTATCTCAACTTCAGCATAACTGTTGCCAGGTTCCTCTAATCATCTGATACTAAAGTTGGCTTGCATAGTAGGTGTGCTGCACACTGTATATGGTATTTGAAATTCTCTATGAACTCTGTATTCATTTCATTTGGACAGCCGTATGGACATCTTAGGACGGAATTATATAACTCTGAAATCAATAATGGAATGCAAATACAAACATCACAAACATAGGCAGCTGAGTTGAATATTCCAAACATACAAGGCATGTTGAGAGAGTAAGTGTACTGTGACCTTTACAAGCTGCATTGTTTTCTTTTTTTCAGGGTTGGCAACACTGAGTGGTAGAGGAAGGCCCGGTGTCCAGAGTGAGCATCACAGGAACACAGTAGTACATAAACTCATGTTGTAGTGTCCAGTTGCATGAAACAAGTCGGTAAGAAATCTTGCCACGTGCAAGCTACATACTGTGATCAACTTCCTACTCGCAGAACGAATAACACCTACCGCAACTTTTTCACGAAGCAAAATCTTTTACAGCGAAAATTCTCCCATGTGAGACACACACCAAAAACTCTGTGCAAGATGGGTCCAAAAACAGCCGACAGAGCAGCACAAGAAAAATAGCATCAATAACACCAGTGAGTTTCTTGAGCAACTTGAATTGGAAGGTGAGGTTTTTCGGAGCTCTACTGTAATTGGACATGAAGTGTGGGCAGGTCATTACACACGAGACAAAAAGACATTTGTTACAGTGGCATCACACCACTTCCTGCCTCCCAAAAAATTCAAAACCACAATTTCGGACAAAAAACTCATGGTCTCAGAGATTTGGAACTGGAAATACATCATTTTGGTTGGATTTCTGCCTCAGGCAGAGGCCATCACTGCACAGTGGTTTTGATGTGGTGTCATCGTAAGACTCCACTCATGTGCTGACCATCAAAACCTGCCAGTGCAAACATTAGTATCTGTGGACCCCGATGGGTGGCACCAGTGTGGCACATGCCACACATCCCTTCTGCAGTAAGATTACACGACATCAGTGTCATCTCTGGCACTAGTGTAAAGGACGCTGAAGACAGCATTCGGGGGCAGTTCTTCAGTGCAGATTGTCATCTCAATTTGACAGCTCAGCTCCTTGGGACAGCAGCCACTGACATTATCATTACTTAGGTCTGCAAGAACCAGAGCAGCTAGAAAGACAGTTTGCTGTTGTGTTGACAATAAACTTTATTCAGTGATTAGAAATGTTTGTTATGTTCTAAATGACTGCTTCTTAAGAGACAATTAAATGTGTTTGATTATTCAATCACAGCACCGTCTGTTGATATCCTGTAGTGTGCCCAGCTGCCCTGACCTGTCTCCTGCTTCCCAGTCTACGAATTATTTTTGTAATTGTCTGAGATACAATTGTGAGACCAAAAAAAGGAGTATCCAAAACAAAAGGAGGGAAATGCTGATGAGAGGAGTGTGCTTGTTGCACGACAGTGCCTGTCCTCACACAGCCTTAGTCACCATAGTGCTCTTGGACTCATTTGGTTGGATGATTCGAACCCCCCCCCCCCATATTACCCTGACTTGGCACCCTCAGTTTATCATCTTTTCACCTTGCTGAAGGTGTATGAGTGAAATTAAATTTTTAGCCACCGAGCAGATGCAGAAACAAGTTATGAAGTGGTGGAAAGAGCTGGTGGGAGAGTTCTTTGACAAGACCATAAAAGAGCTTGTGCCATGACTCACCACATGCAATGAACAGGATAGCAATTATGTGGAAATATAATCAACAAATGTATCAACAACACTCTGTAATTTTTTAAATACATTTTTTCTAAAAAATATAAAAATCCAGTACACTTACGTTCTGAAATGTCTTGTATAATATAGTACCAGTAAATGCAGTTGAATGCTCAAATACCTATATGGAAATATGGCTCACATACAAAAGACTTTTTGAAACAATTGCATTAGTAAAAATTCCAAATATCTGAAGCATTTCCCAGAATTCATTTTACAGGGTGACATTGAGTCCTTTACATAAAAACAAAAAAATCAGAAAACTTCAAAAGCAAAACCTTGAAAAAACAATAAAACAGACAGAGAACTAACTTCTTAGTTTGAACACTCATAGTCGACATAATCAATTACATTTAGTAAACAATAACATTTGACTTAACATCATAACATGCCAAGCAAAAAATTTCTTTAATCCTTGAGTAGTCATGTGGGTGGTATATGTCATGCATCAAATTTCTTTTTGTTATGCTGTTGCCTGTACAGGTTGTCCACATATGTGAATTTGTATAGCTTCATGTTACACTTCAAAGATCAGTTTTTTGCCCCTAGTCTTTGAATGTGGCTATTGTTAGCAAGCATAAAAATAAGTTTCTCCACTTTGTGTGCTGTAGTTGAGAATTATCACCTGTGCAACCACTGGTGTTACAATTTCCATTTCAATTTCAATATGGAAGTTACTTACTTTTCTGAATTTAATACAATTAAAATGAAAATAAAGCACTGAAGAGAACTGGTTTCCCAACCATTATTGCATGGGAACTTATGAAGCCCCAAACACAAAGGAGATTTTGAGCACCATATGTAGCTAAGGAGGTCAGGAGGCACAGATTTCCACTGTGTGGAATGGAGGGGACTGTAAAGAAGCCACAAGAGGAAAGAAAGAGAAAAAGAGGAGGAATGTGTTACGAGAGTGGCAGAGCACAGGACAAATCAACCAGAAGTAGTGTGTTACGTGTGGCAGGTGGACCTGCTCCGATCATTTGAAGGACGTTTGTGTTAATTGTTTGGACAGTGCGGACTGAAATAATAGATGTATCAAAAAGTAATTTTTGAAATATTGGTTTAACTCTTGTATCAGAGAGGCTCATATACAGGCATTGCAGTATATGTACATAAATTACACTTATTATTCATTTTTACTGCAATATATGTTCATTTTTGTTTGTTTTCATTAAAATAGTTATGTATGGATATTATAATATGCATAGATCATTCATGTATGGCGTTTAATAATTAAATGACTCTGAAATCATTATGGACATACATATCCTATTTTGTTTCATCATTGTTAATATAACACTGAGAACAATGGTCAGTAACAGCTGTCACCCAAGCAACCCATAGTGTAGCAGAAATTCATGCAACTACTACATGGCTAAAGTAATAATATCTATGTTACACTGAAGGACACAGAAGCAATTTGTTGCTGTTCTATAGTTAATCTTACCATTTCTACAAGATGGCAGCTTTGGAAGACAGTCTTCTTTTAAATGGTAAATAAAGGTTCTCATCATTGATATTATCTGAGAACTGGGCAGCAGCAAGACATTTTTAGAAAACTGCGAGCAGAATTTTTCTGGGAAAACATCTGAGACCTCAGCCATTAATAATCCAGATGTTACTGGCCCTTCAAACATAGCCTTTAAAGTAGTTAACAATTTTGAAATAAATTTCTGCAGTCTATGGAGTTTCATAAACATCTCAAGGATGGTACACATAAAAGTTGTATATCTAAGCATTACTGGCAGTACCGGTTTACTAGAAAACATTATTTCTTTTAAGATGTCCATTATTATTGGTTCCACTACTAATGGGCTAAGCTGAACAAAACAGCACAATATTTCAAACATTCTTTCTGATGCAGCATTGTCTTGAACAACTGACAACATCAGAGCTTGTAGCCATTTCAACATTGTAACTTCTTTAATGACAGCATCCAAGTTTGCTTCTTTTGTAATTATAACATCAAGCAAGCCCTTCAAGACAGCCAATGATGTTTCATCAACATTATGTGGTTTGTGAACATTCAACTCATTAAAAAGCATTTTAAAATCTCTGTACCTTAATAACTGTACCCTGGAGTCCCCCAGTGGAGCCATAGTTGTTGGCTTAAAGCCAACAAGAAAGCTAAATACCACAAATGCCTGAAATAAACCACTGCTGTCCTCTTTAGTGTCGGTAACAACAGCACCAAAAAATATAGCATATAGCTTAGACACAACATCTGCACTAAATTTCTCTCTTGCTAAAAGCAAAGTATAAAGCAGTGTTTCAGTAATGACATTATTAGAGCAGCTTTCACTTTCAAACACTGAGGAGACACAAGAAACAATATCTTTAACACAGTTCTTTGGCAATAATACTTGCTGCACAAACTTAAGTGTCTCTTTTTCAACACAAGTGCTGTCTTCAATAGTACTCTGCTGTTGCAGTTTCAACACTGCTTTCACAAGTGAAGCTGAAACACAACTAACAAAGCCAGTACTAAGTTTACCTTTTACAGAACTTTGTTTACTAAATGATACGATATGATTCAGACAGTCAAAATATAATGTCAGTTTTCGAGATATGTCAGTGTCTTCAAGTTCAGACAAAGCTTCAAAAAATGAAGCACAAAGTAGGTACAGCTCTTCCAAATTTCGTGCAAGGTGTTGCTGGAAAATCGTTGTCTGTAAAATGTTAAGAGTGCAATGAAGACCTATTAACTGCACACTGCTAGGATGTACCTCCTTCATGTGGTCTTGAATATCCTAAAAGAAAACAAAAAAGAGACAGGTTAGCCTTCCGTATTAATTGATAATTACAAATGGCTACATTTTTTTATCATCTAAATGACATGAAGAGTAGGCTGCACTTTACAAAGAGCCAATGACATGCTGTACTTGTTCATCATATTGAGCAGATGTCTGCAATGCATGTCACCTGCAGTCAACTGCAGGCTGAATATTGGTTACAGTACCAAAACAACACAAATTACTCATATCATGTGGACAGCCCATTCACCATTTCCTGCTTTTGCCACTTAAAGGTGTTTCTTTTACTGACATATACAGCACTCTCGCACTGTTGTGTCTCAAAGGCAGAATCTAGGTTGGGGTCACAGACCAAGCATTATTGTAGCCCAATGTCTAGATTAGGATGAAAGGTGACAGTTGGTTCTGATTTGGCAGACCCAACAACTGTCAATATTAAATCTAAATTATGGTGACAGTAGGAAGATGACTATTTGGTTGTGAGTTAGAGAAGCCGACAAATGTGAATAGAAAGTCTAGGTTACAGTGGCAGACCATCAAGACGCGGCAAAAGCACAAAATGAAAACTAAAAGTCATTACAAACTTGCGTCTATTTGTCTCCTGTAAATAAAATGTTTTCCTCTGAAAATACACTTTTATTGCACTCCATACCATATATCAAGGTTACTGTAACATTACATTCGTGACCATCAAGAAAGATGTTATTAACATACAATTTGTAGTTGGAGAACAGCAGGCCTCTTGCAAAATTTGATCTGAAGAGCACTAAAAGCCAAAAACAGTAATGCACGAAAAAAATAAAAATTTTCATTCCAGAAGGCACAAGTCTTTCAATAACACATACTTGCTTCCCACAAACTCTTAATCAAGATGTGTTTGTAGGCCAGAGCACATAATTATATACTGATTCTTTCTTGCATGCAAACTGCTCTCCCAATTCATCATCAAAAATTAAATACTAGTTGCCAAATATGAGACTTTTTATGAAGTTTTTGCAGAATGTTCTACAATTAACATCAGATATAGCTGTTATAACATGCTCTTCTATTCTGAACATATTATCTCTGTAAGTTGCATTTCCCCAAACACTAATCCATACCTCACATCTCTTACCTAGTATTTATCCCATTGTAGAGGATCCTGTTTTTCACAATTTTGCAAATTAATGTATTTTCACCTCGCATGGTCCTTCCTGCACCTCCTCCTCCCTCCCCAGCCATCAGTTAACTTAAGCAAGGTAAGTTGTGTGCATCACATGTCTCTGAATCATACAAACTACGTTCTCTGTGCTATGTGTTAAAATATTATAACAATTTGTGTATCATGTATTCTGGTGCAAAGATTGGCGACCAGCCCAACACTTGTCTAATCGAGCAAAAATAAATCACCTAAAAACCACTTTAACACTAGAGGTACCAGACCTTGCTGGACCCCCAGTAGTACCTGTGGGTCATTTTTGACCCACAGCAGTTAATTGCCATTTCATTCATATCTGGATGGTGTTTTCAGTGTCACCATGTTCACAATATGCTCAGGAAGACTCTGAAGTATAACCAAGGATAATTTGGTCTCTAAAATGAATAGTACATGGTCAAACAAATTTTCAGAAATAAGCTTATTTTTATTTTAAATTTTACAGAATAAATTCCACAGTCTCTCATCAATCATCGTTAAAACAAGTACATAAAACAATGTTACAATGTTTTTCTTTATAAAAAGAATGAAACTGATTCAAAGCATACTGTTTACGTCAGTACTAATAGTATTTTTACTTTTACAGACAAATAAGCTAAGTACTGAGAATTTATGAAACATTCTAAAATGCAGCAAGAGATTAAAATGATCCATGTGTTTTCTTGCTTATTGCAATCAAGGAACTAAAACATAAGAACCAACAACTTTGGTCTGTAATTATAAATATCTGGAAATGTTTAGGAACAAAGAGTTGATAGAATTGTCTAAGCTGGAATGGAGTCACAGTTCAGACATTCAACAAGAGCTTTTGCTTGGCAGCTTTTGCACACACACACACACACACACACACACACACACACACACACACACACACACACACACACACACACACTTGTTGCACTTGAAGCATATGTTTAATGTTTTATTCTCCTCTTGCTGTTTGCAGGAAACCAAAATTTGACAACGCCTTCTATTTCCATATCGGTCAGCGCCAGTATTGAGTGTCTTCATAGGGAGATTGGCTCCTCTTTGCAGTATGTAGGGGGCAGCAAGCTCATCTGCTTTTCTGAGGGTAAAGCTCAGAATGAAATCTTCTTAGAGGTAAGTAACTTAAAAATTATGTGAACATTGATCATGGCAGAGTCAAGAATATTGTAAAAGATTCACACAGTCCATCAGTGGGTGCCAGCTTGTACACTGTAGTGTCTAACCCTTTGGTCAACTGTATCGAATCCACCCTCAGTTTAACTATAAAAATCACATTTTCCTCTCAACATTTTCATTCACTTGACATCTAGCATGTATGTTGCTCAGAATAAGGAAATTTTTGTCTTTTTCCCATGATATATTGTGAGAAGACTATGGCCTGACTTGTATAAGAGTGTAGCACACAATGCATCGTCTCCACTCAACGCCACAGGAGGGACCTCTTAGAGTGATCTCCAAAGAGTGCCACTTACTGCTTGATAAGTCTTTGTATGAAATACCCCAGGCACCATATACTCCAAGAGCATAGAGTAATCCAATGAAAGCATCTAGTTCTTCCAGACTTAGGGACCACTCATTATTACCAAATGTGCTGGGAGCCTTTTCTGCAGTGCTATTTTTAATTTGTTTGTGATGGGGTCACTGACACACAGCTGCAACACAGAGAGTGGTGAGTCATCTACAACATGTCGTCTGGTGTGTCCCGTCAGCCTGGGTACCTTCTGCAACACATTCTGGGCGCTGCGCCTATCTGCTATGTCACCTGGCTCAGTCCGTCCCCACTTGGTACCACTGGAACTCTCCACTTCCTTGCCTGGAAGTGAATGTCGCATGGCACTTCCCTCTTCCTTATCCACGATGAGCTGCTGCACCATGTCTGGCACCCAAATACCGCGACCATGTCCAACTCTCGCTGCTCTGTCAACTGCACTGACTGCCACACTATTGCCGTCTTTTGAGTCATCCACAACACCTGGATCATTACCTTTGTCAGCTGCAAATTGAATCATTTACCAAAATTCTTTGTAGCTGGTGAGAGATAGGGAATGGTCAGAAAGACCAGCAATGATGCAGTTTGACTTACGCGTTTACATTAGATGATGTATTTTGAATAAAGATTTATGTTTCAGTGACTTAAAGACTTCATCAGGACACTCCTGCACCGCGTCATCATTGTCCTTGTCGAGGGACCCAACCTGCACTGCACACTCATTTGGCTCATTGTTGGGAGGGACGTCCATGCCCTCAGGTAGAATCCATAAATTCGACACATAAAGAATAGATAAAAGGAACTTGTACCATGGACTACATGCTCATTGGTTCAAAAACTTCAACAGAATGGTTCATGCTTATATTTTGGAAGAGGTAGGTTGTTGTCAGATGGATCAGATTCTGCTTGCTGTTCATTTGATACATCTAAATCACTTGAGTCAGCAGTTTCCACTGGAACAAAATTGTTATCCTCCTCCATATTCATCTCACTACCGGATTCATTGCTTGATAGAATCAGTGAAATGTTCTCCAAATAGTAGAGAATCTCAGCCTCCGTAAGGCCATGTCGTCTTGCAATTGCAGCTTCAATGATGCGAACTTGTGAAAATAAACTGCAAGCTCACGTCGCTGGCATCAGGACTGCCTCAGCCCGCTCAGTTTGGCCACAGACAAAGGTATACTGACTAGAAACTTTCATAAGGGTGATGCACATGACATATGCTGTCATGTAACAGAACTATTAGCTGAGCTCCTGACAGTGATGCAGGGAGGTGGAAGGCTTCCCACTGCATAATATATTACTTGAGGCTTCCCAGTGTCACTTCGTGTGCCTGCATGTCACCAGTCTGAGGAAAACAGAAAGCCATGCTGATACCCCTCCATGCTGATAACAATCTTTGAATTCTTAGTATTTCACATTCCTTTTGGCCAAAAGTGTTATAATATACTCCAACATCTTGTGAATAATGTCGAGGCATGCCCAGAAACTATTTAGTGTCTGAAAACTGGTGTAATTGATATCAAAGTGCATTAAAATGTGTATGGGTCAAAAATGACCCACATAGTACTACTGATACAACAGGTAAATTTTTCATACTTCTAGGTGTGCTAGTAGGATGAAATTTTGGTGAGTTGTACAATCCCATAAATGATGAAGTCACAGGAGCATTTTGTCCCGCGATGATTATGGAGGGGAGTAGAGCCCTATAAAAACCCTTTTTGGTCAAAAATGGCCCACGTGGTACTTCTAGTGTTAAGGCTGGCCAGTTTATCAGATCAATGGTTGTTAACATACCACGCAGACTCATTCTGTGTCTGGCTCATCAGCCATTGCACTGTGCACTGATTTTGTAATTCATCAATGAATTAAAATGAACAGAATAAACTTGTTTCTTTGTTTTTAAATCATCTTTAGCATTAAGAAAGTGTACTGCAACTGAGCTGAACTAAGGTGCTTCCTTATCTCTGAGATGTAGATTTTCCAATTAAGACTGTGATCTACCTGTAGCCCCAAAAACTTAACACTATCTACTTCTTATATTTCATTGTTGGAGTACACCATTATTTAAGTTTGTGGAATTCTATGAAATGTATTGATAGTTTCTGGAAAATTATGAAAGTAGTGAAATGTGGCCACTACACAGCCCAAGACGTTAACCCACATAAACTTCTTCCTTTCAGACTATGTTAACGAGAATGTGATCATAGACTACCTGAATATGCAGTGAAACCCAGTGACAACATAGTGAAGCTGTGACTTGAAACTTCTTAATTTTTGTGTGAGAGCCATCAGTAATATGCAAATGCAACTTCAAGAATGTGTAACATTAAACAACAATTGAAAAGCCATGATCACTTCAATATCATTTACTAGATGACAGGTTTCAGCACTCTGAAGGTGCCATCATTGGATCTGAAACGTGGATTAACATTTATAAAACCATATGGACATCATGGCACATGAGGCAGACCGTCTGATAAAATCATTGTCACAACCAATAAAAAATAATAAAAAACTGCTCTCATGGTCGTTCTTTCCATAAAATATAAAACTGAAGTCACCAGATGAAACTACCACTGCTCGCCTAACACGGTCGGCATCATCACTGCCCAGATCCGATGATGGCACCTTCAGAGTGCTGAAACTGGTCATTTAGTAAATCATATTGAAGCGATCGTGGCTTTTCAATTATTTTAAAAACAGCGTGATCGCCCCACGACACACCATGTGTTCACTGCAAAATTAAACAACAAATGTGTTGAACATGCTCACCACCACGAGGTACTTTCACGCTGTATTGAGTACTTTGATATGAATTCCATACTAATCTTGTCCTAAACAAAGATTTAACTCTTAAAACAAACTAAGTCATAGGTCATTGTCAACATTCCTGGCTGTTTTCCATGTTCCTGTCATTACATACACATTATCAATTAGAAATTTGTTAAGAACTTAAAACTAGTCAATAGCTTACAAAATTTGGTTGTCGGTTGTATTTCTCTTCCCTTCTGCCCCCTCTCTCTTTTATTTATTTATTTTTCAAAATAAAAGTAGCACAGTTCCCTGTATATCTGGTAGCTGTAATTTTCTAAGCAGCGTATATCACTTCAAATTAAAATTTCTCAGAATATAAACGTACCTGCACCAACAAACTTTTCACATTAGTCCTTATGTCAGAACCAATAATGTTCAATGAGCTGATATTTGCAAGGCACTCCTGCAGTGCCTTCCATACATCCTCTGATTGTGTTTTTGGTACATCAAGGTCACAAAACCACTTTATGATAATTTCCTCTTTATGCTGAATACGAAAACTGTTGTCTTGAAGGACATTTTTTGCTAGGCACAGTCTTTTACACAGAGGTATGGTCTCCTCGTTTAATCTGGCTAGCAGCACTGTAAAGAAAATGGTAACATATATCATTGTACTTTCACCACACTAGAAACACACATTACATATGAATGTGTGAAACCTACAGCATATCCACATCCATGACAATCTCCTCACTACAACTATACAAAATAAATAATGTATCTAAATAACACATCTAATCTAAAATAATAATTGGAGATACAGAGATCCAACAATCAGTACCTCAAAGAAACTTTCTGAGCACACAGCATGTGTTGAGACAGTTTCATTATAACAAATAATAACAGTGAAAACAATACATCCAACGAAAAGACTTCCTGTCTGTACACATCAGTATGACTGAAGAACACTACACTCACAGTTAATTCTTAACAAATATAGCCACTCCAACCTCCGTGTAGTCACATTCAAAGCAACCACGTCAGCACAGATAGTATCATCTAAACAATGAATCATGTTGTAAAAATACAGAGTGTCATGGTCATGGCATTCAACAAAATAAAAGTGTCATAATAAGAGTCGCCAACAGCCTTAATGAATTTAATGAAAGACATTATTGAAAAACACCATAGGCTGCACTCAAAAAACCCTTATTTCAATTTTGACCTTCATGGCATCCACATAAAGGGCAGCTGCATTACAAACTATCAAGCAGGTTCCATGTAGTCACACAACTGAAAAATTGTCTTTAACTAATAACCTGAATTTAAAAACCACAAAAAATATAATACTACATAACATGGAAGTAGGCATATTAATTCGTAACGTCATAATTCATATCGTAATTCATATGTGACACTTTTGTGACAACAAAGTTCATATCTGTCAGAGGAATTAATGAAAAACGTGGAAATTATTTCCTTACATGACACATACAGTAACGTGAGAGTAATTTTTAGATATCTACGTGCACCTGTTCAACACCCAACTGATGTTCTGTTATGCAAAGCACATACATGCAGAAATGCCTTTAGATATTTCAGTTTCCCATAGTGATATGGGAAGCTCATCTTCCTTATTTAACAAGCTTCTTACGTACTGATGGAAAGATCCAAGCGTATTATGATTGGCACCCTTAGTGCTGCCCAAGCTGCAATTTCTTGTTTTCCCATTAATTACTTCTACTGTTTTTACAATTATTTGGCATCTATGTCTTGAGAAACATTTACCATAGATAAGGTTGACTGAAAATTCTGCAAATCGCAAGGCTTGAGCAGGCACTGCATTTTGGTTACACTGAATGCTTCTGGGAATTAGTTGTCAAAGTAAAGCCTTACCAGAAACATTCAGGTGTAGACCACGCTGTGTGAGATGTAAATGTGTTAGGAGCAACACACCAGTTATACCATGTGTGATCATCCCATCTTGTTAAGCAACTTCTGGAGTCTGCATCTACATATTTGACAAAAAGCTTCAACCAAGGCTTGTCATTTCACTCAAGGAATATTCCCAGTGAAGCGCCTGATGTTGCTGTCAATTTCATAGTTGCGGTAATGGTCCAGACTGTTCCTGCCACCCATACCAAATAAGTTAACTAAATTAACCTATACTAGACGCCGGTTATGTACTGTATTGCAATTGTGATGTGGTGTGTGATGTCATACATGCACAAACAGAAAGGGAAGGAAACATTGACAATATTTTTTCTGTATCTACATTAGTTTTCAAAATATAGTTTGTGGCAACAGACTGAGTTGTAGTGTACCTAGAAGTCTAGATTATGTAAGAAAGTGGTAGTTTGACTGTGCACAGCCAACAAATCTGAAAGCACACCAGTACATAAGAAGCTGTACGGTGGCTTCCATAGTATCGATGTAGAGGTAGATCTGTACCATAGCCCGAAGTCTATGTTAATTTGTAAGGTGACAGTTTGGTTGTGAGTTGTCAAAGCAGTATTGAACAGTTAATCCCAAGAATCACCACATGGTGTTCTTTACCATGATCTTTGCCAAGAGAGCTTCAATTACAGGTGGCAACCCCATGTCCTGTACTTGGTTTAAAAGAATACCCTTTCCATGACAACTTGTACACTTGCAAAACAATACTTTCACAAATTTGAGGTTTTGGATACATAATTTATTTCATAGCAAATCAGAATTAGTGTTCACAGTTACTGCCAAAGAATAATCTTCACTGAATTACATTGTAAAGCAACAGAAACAAATGTGCATTTTTAAGAATTTTCAGAAGCTGCCATTGTCCTGTGCATATTCTAATTTGTAGTAAATTGGCATTTGTGATTTAATTACTATAGCAGTTATTGTAACCAACATATTGTGTTACATCTACTTTTCCCTTAAAGAGGAGACACCCTATATATTTTCAATATTTATCATAAATTAGCTCTGTTTTCCAGTTTGCTTACAACTATAATAATTAACCTCAAAAAGTTTCAGTAATTTTTACCACAGGTTGTTCTACTGCCTTAATTGAAATCTCATTTCGTGTATTTGCTTCAATTCTCATAAGGAACTTTTTAGCTCAACATATTAAAAGATAATCAGTCGGCTTAACTTAAAAGTTATTTGTTCACTGTTCTGTAATGCAGCATACTGGCTAAAATGCACCCCCACTGTGAATGTTGCTCTCAAACAAGGAAAGAGTTGGTTGACATTCATAAGCAGCTAGAAATCGCCCTGACTACTGCCAAAGAATTGGCAGCTGCTGCGAGTCGTCGTCTTGGAAGAGCTCTCAAGAGCCATGCATCTGTGGTACCAGTACCAAAGGTACCTCAAGTACAATCCACTATTCCCTCTGCAGAAAGTACAGGATCTGTCATTACACATCCACTTGATTGTGAGTGGTGTTTCAGTGTTAGAGCTAGGCACCCTGTACGGGGTGGATGGGGACCAGGGGGACTCAAGGTGTTGTACCAATCCCCCCTTACCAACAAGTCTATGGTGCTGTCTTTCACTGAAACTGAAACTGAGCCAGTAGGACTCACTTCACCTGTTTTGGTGAATCTATTTTGTCCAGTTGCAAGAGCAGGCAAATGCAAGACAATAGGGATCTATTAATCATCAGTTCAAACGTACAGCGAATGATGGTACCCCTCCACTCAACATGTTGAAGAGCCTATTGCGGCAGCTATTAAAGGAAATGGGTGCAATTAACTGCAGCTTGTGACGCATGTTGGAACAAGTGATGCCTGTTGTCTGGGCTCAGGAGTCATTGTTGGATCATTCCAGCAACTGGCAGAGAAGGTTAAGAAGACCAGCCTTGTGCATGGAGTTTTAATGAATCTTGCAATTTGCAGCATTGTCCCCAGAACTAATCGTGGCCCTTTGGTTCTGAGTCAAGTGGAAGGACTGAACCAGAGACTTTGAAGGTTCTGTGACAAGCTAAGTTGCGACTTCCTGGACTTGTGCCATAGGTTGTGAATGGTAGGGCCCCCTAAATGGGTCAAGTGTGCACTACACATCGGAGGCTGCCACTCAAATAGCTGACTGTGTGTGGGTATGCACACAAGGACTTTTTAAATCAGATGACTCTCCATCCAATCCAAATGACAATAGCTGCAGGAAATCCAGAAGTATTAGCGTAAGATCAAAAGAAATGCCTTGCAGAGGTGAGAGTATTAAAATCTTAATGGTTAAGTTTTGAATAATTCACAAAAATAGTGCCAGAGTTTGAAGAACTCCTGAAAAGTAGTGAAGTTCACAAAATACTAGGTCCATAAAGCTGACTGAAACCTGAAATTGATAGCAGAGAGTTTTAGGGAAAATTTAAGTGCATATTGAAAGGATAGGCAAATGGGAAATGGAGGAGATGTATTTGTCGCAACAGACATGAAACTCAGATCCATCAAAATAGAAATTGAAGCTGCATGTGAGATTGATTGGGCAAGACTCAGTACCAAGGGTGGACATGAAATGATAATTCAATTGAATCCTTCTTTAACCCACTAGACGCATCTCCTGATGTAACTGAAAGCTTAAGAGAAAACCTCAGTTCACTTATACTTAAATTCCCCAATCATACTGTAATCATCAATGGAGACAATCAATTGGAAATTCACCGTTTTGTTAGTACTGGGCATGATAAGCCATCCAGTGAAACATTGCTAAATGCCTTCTCCGAAAACTATCTAAAACAGATAGCTCGGAAACCCACTCATGATGGAAATATATTGGATTTAATGGCAACAAACGGATCTGATCTCTCTGAGGATGTTGTGGCAATGTACAAGAACTATGGCTCAAGTTGAAAAGCATAACTGACCATGTGCTGGACAGGTATGTACCCAGTAGTACAGTTCGTAATGGGAGGGACCCTACACGGTATACAGTCACTATAATGAAACTTCTAAGGAAATGGAGGCTACTGCATTAATAGGTGTAAAACAAAACAAAGGGCTATAGATAGAGCAATGCTGAATGAAATGCTTTTGGCTGTCAAGAGAGCAATGTGTGAAGCCGTCAGTGATTACTGTAATGGCATTTTGTCAAATGATCTTTCATAAAGCTTAAATAATTTCTGGTCATATGTAAAGGCTGTTATTGGCATTAAAGTTAGTGTCCAGTCCCTAGTCCCTACCAAGTGAAACAGGGACTAACTTCATTATCAAAATTTCCTTCATAAAGGAAATTCAGGAAAATTGCCTCAATTTAATCCTTGTGCCACTGAAAAGATGAATGAAATAAGTATTAGAGTCAGTAGCATTGAGAAACAGTAGAAATCGTTAAAACTGAACAAAGTTCCAGGGCCCAATGGAATCCCTATCAGATTCTACACTGAATTTGCAGTGGAGTTACCCCCTCATCTATTGTAGATCCCTCACATAAAAAACTGCACCCAGTTCTTGGAAAAGAGTACAGGTCACACCAGTCTACAAGAAGGGTAGTAGAATTCATCCATAGAACTACTGTCCAATATCCTTGACATTAACTTGTTGTAGAATCTTAGAACATATTCTGAGCTCAAACATAATGAGGTATCTCAAACAGAATGACCTCTTCCATGCCAACAACTATGGATTCAGAAAACATTGATCGTGCAAAACCCAACTCACACTTTTCTCACATGATGTGACCAGGCAGTTATGCAGATGCAGTATTTCTTGATTTCTGAAAATCATTTGACTCAGTACCACTCGTATTCTAATAGTCAAAAGTACAATTATACAGGGTATCAAATAGAATGTGTGACTGGATTGAGGACTTACTGGTGGGGAGGATGCAGTGTGTTATCTCGGATGGAGAGTCCCCATCAGATGTAGAAGTAACTTCGGAGTTGCCCCAGGGAGTTGTGTTGAGACCCTTGTTATTCATTTTGTATATAAATGATGCTGCAGATGATGCAGTTATCTATAATGAAATACTGTTTGAAAGAAGCTGCATAAATATTCAGTCACATCTTGATAAGATATCAGAGTGGTGTAAAGATAGGCAACTTCGTTTAAATGTTCAAAAATGTAAAACTGCGCACTTCAAAAACAACAAACTAGCCAACTCATACAAATACCTGGGCATAACACTCTGCAGGGATATGGGATGGAATGATCAATTAGGCTCATTTGTGGGTAAAGCAGGTGATAAGACTCGGGTCATTGGGTGGATACTGGGGAAGTGAATCACTCTACAAAGAAGATGGCTTACAAATCACTCGGCAACTGGTTCTAGAATACTGCTAAATTGTGTGGGACCCATACCAAATAGGACTAATCAGAGATATTGAATGTGTACAGAGAAATGCAGCACGAATGGTCACAGTTTTGTTTGATCTGTGGGAGAATCTCAGAAAGATACTGAAGAAACTGAACTGGTAGACTCTTGAAGACAGACGTAAAGTATCCTGAGAAAGTCTACTAACAAAGTTTCAAGAACGGGCTTTAAATGATGACTGTACAAATATACTACAACCCCCTACATATCACTCACATAGGGACCGTGAAGGTAAGATCAGAATAATTACAGCACGTACAGAGGCATTCAAACAATCATTCTTCCCATACTCCACACATGAATGGAATGGGAAGAAACCCTAATAACTGATAGAGATGTACTTTCTGCTATGCACTTCATGGTGGTTTGCAGAGTGCAAATGTAAAACTCACTAGTTGAAGGACCTTCTTGGTCTTTCCAATCATCTGACTATTTACAGCTTTAACTTGCAATTTTTCCTTCAATTGTCTGTACACAGTCACTGAGGCAGTGAAGCTTTTAGAGCTACCCAGATTGAAAACAGGTGCTTTTCAGCTTCTAGTAAACCTCTTCCTCAAATCTGGCACATAACCACAGTCAGTCACCTATTTCATTTTTAACCTTACTGCTGTCAACTGCATTCTCAACTGGTCTAATTTTGCCTGTGCTATTGTCACTCCAGCCTGGAGCTTTAAGATCAACTACACTTTCACCATAATCCCAGAGCGATAAGCACAGTTACCATGTAATTGCTGAAGGGTCACTATTTTGTGGCAGTTACCAACTTGTCCACTGCAACAAATTTGTTTAGTCTAAACAGATTATTTAGCAAATGTCGTTCCATGAAAAATTGTGATTAGGCCTACATGGCTTATTATTGTTTATTTAATAAAGACCAAATTACTGATGATATTTATTTTGCAGAAAAATATATGTATGTTACATATAAATATCATCGAGTAAGTTAAATTTT
This sequence comes from Schistocerca piceifrons, assembly GCF_021461385.2. Classification (NCBI taxonomy): domain Eukaryota; kingdom Metazoa; phylum Arthropoda; class Insecta; order Orthoptera; family Acrididae; genus Schistocerca; species Schistocerca piceifrons. The sequence continues at coordinate 495,572,357 of NC_060139.1, read as the reverse complement.
AAGTTCTTAAATATATTTCATTAATGATGTTTCCCATATGCAATTTACCTGGCGCTCTGTAAAGCAGCAAAAACATAATGAGGAAAATATGCATCCTGTTTTCGTACATTACTTCACACTGAGAATAACACCATGAAAGACATAAATAGTCAAATGAAATGAAAGCTTTTAATGTGGAACCATACACAGTCTCTACCTCTTGAATAAAATGAAAATGAGTTAATACTCTCTCTCTATTCGTTTAGTCGGTTCCGACTCTTCGTGACCCCATGAACCAAATCACGCCACTTTTTCCTGTCTTGCACTTTCTCCCGTAGACCTTCCAGGTTGGAACACATTGCTTCTGTGATGCCATCGATCCATCTCATCCTCTGACCTCCTCTTCTTCTAGTTCCTTCAATCTTCCCCAGCATTAATGTTTTTTTCCAGCGAGGCATGCCTTCGCATTGTGTGTCCAAAGTAGGTCAGCTTTTGTTTTAACATTAAACCTTCCAGGGAGAAATCTGGTTTAATTTGCTCCAATATTGATCTGTTGGTTCTCTTTGCAGTCCATGGAACTCTAAGAAGTTTCCTCCAACACCACAATTCGAAGGAGTCAATTCTTCGCCGTTCAGCCTTTCTAATGGTCCAGGTCTCACATCCATACTCACAACTGGAAAGACCATAGCCCTCACAATCCGGATCTTTGTTGCTAGCGTTATATCTCTGGACCTTATAACCTTGTCAAGGTTTGACATCGCCTGTCTACCGAGCAACAGGCGTCTCCGGATTTCATGGCTGCAGTCACCGTCAGCAGAGATCTGGGAACCGAGATAACTGAATGTGGTCACTACCTCCATGGTTTCTCCTGCTATATCCCACGAATTGGTAGGTGCAGTTGCCATAATTTTCGTTTTCTTCACATTCAGCATAAGACCGGCCTTTTCACTTTCGTCTTTCACCTTCTGTAAGAGTGTTCTCAATTCTTCTTCACTTTCTGCCAACAGGACCGTATCATCCGCGTACCTGAGGTTGTTCATATTTATTCCAGCTATTTTAATTCCTGTTTCTCCTTCATCTAGCCTCGCATTCCTCATGACATGTTCTGCATACAGATTGAATAAGTACGGTGACAGTATGCAGCCTTGCTGGACCCCTTTCTGAATCTTTATCCATTTCGTTGTTCCATACATAGTTCTCACCCTGGCTTCTTGGTCAAGGTATAAACTCCGTATCAGATGAATGAGGTGATCTGGTACACCCATGTTTTTCAGTACGTTCCATAATTTGTTGTGATCGACGCAGTCAAAGGCTTTGGCGTAGTCAATAAAGCAGAGGTACACATCTTTCTGGAATTCTCTCGCTTTTTCCATAATCCACCGAATGTTAGCAATTTGATCTCTAGTTCCTCTTCCTTTCCTAAATCCAGCTTGTTCTAGTGGTAGCTCTCGATCTAGATATTGGCGAAGTCTATTTTGTAAGATTTTCAACATAACTTTGCTAGCATGTGAAATAAGTGCGATTGTTCAGTAATCTGAGCATTCTTTAGAACTTTTCTTCTTTGGAACGGGGATGAATACTGATCTTTTCCATTCTTCTGGCCACTGCTGCGTGATCCATATTTTTTGACATATTGAGTGCAGCACTTTCACTGCATCCTTTCCAGTGACTTTAAACAATTCTGCTGGTATTTCATCATGCCCACTAGTTTTGTTATCAGCCATATTTTCAAGGGCCCACTGGATTTCGGTCTCCAAAATATCTGGCTCTAGTTCTAAATTAACATTAACATCAGCAGTAGGAGCCCTGTCATGATGCAGTTCTTTCTTGTATAGGTCTTCTACATATTCTGCCCATCTTTCCTTAACATCCTCTGCTTCACTCAGATCTTTCCCGTTTCTATCTTTTATCATTCCAATTTTTGCCTGGAATTTTCCTTTAATTTCTCTAATTTTCTTATAAAGATCTCTTGTCTTCCCCATTACGTTACTATCTTCAACTTCCTTGCACTGTTCATTGAAGAACATATTTTTATCTCTTCTAGCTAATTTCTGAAAATCTTTATTTAATTCAAACATAGCTGATCTATCTCCCTTGATTTTTGCTTTCCTTCGTTCTTCTGCAACTTGCAGTGCCTCAACTGATAGCCATCTAGCCTTCTTACTGTTCCTTTTCTTGGGAATGTGTTTCTCTGCGGCCTCCTTGACAGTATTAGCTACTTCTGTCCACATCTCTTGCGAGATTTTGTCCTCCAGCTGTAATACATTAAATCTGTTTTGTACCTCTACAGCACAGTCGGAGGGTATAGAGTTAAGGTCGTATCTGCAAGTTGGGATACGTTTTGCTACATTCTGAAGTTTCAGCCGAATTTTTGCAATCAGGAGCTCATGATCTGATCCGCAGTCAGCCCCAGGTCTTGTTGTAGCTGACTGAACCACGCTCTTCCACCTCTGCTTACAAAGTATGTAATCAATTTGGTTCCGGTGTTGGCCATCTGGCGAAGTCCAGGTATATAGGCGTCGTTTTGGTAGTTGAAATAGTGTATTAGTAGTTATCAATGAATTTTCTTGGCAGAATTAATACTATGTTTAAATAAAATGTAACATAATTCTTTTTACCAGAAAAACAGTCCACAGGGTAAATTAGGGTCAATGGGAGCATTTGATCCCACCCATCTGCTTTGACCCATTATGTAATGGTGTTGTGGTATGTGATGTCACTACAGTGCGTAATTTTTGAGTTGGTTGTGTTTTTCGATGCCCTTTTGTTATTTTTGATGGTGCACTCTGGTGGTGGATGTCAACATGCTGAGTTTAACGTGCAACAGCGCGAGGTTGACGAGAGCCAGCCGAAGTGGCCGTGCGGTTAAAGGCGCTGCAGTCTGGAACCGCAAGACCGCTACGGTCGCAGGTTCGAATCCTGCCTCGGGCATGGACGTTTGTGATGTCCTTAGGTTAGTTAGATTTAACTAGTTCTAAGTTCTAGGGGACTAATGACCTCAGCAGTTGAGTCCCATAGTGCTCAGAGCCATTTGAACCATTTTTTGAGGTTGACGAGAGTTCCGGCGGATCGGACCAAGGACATGTATATGCAGCATTTTCTGTGTGTGTGTGTGTGTGTGTGTGTGTGTGTGTGTGTGTGTGTGTGTGTGTGTGTGTGTGTGTGTTGGGGTGGCCAATCTAAGTGATACTGCCAGAGGTTTTTGTTGGTAAGTAGTTTTTGTTTTGGTTTTATTCTATAGTAATTGTGATGTTTTGTGTGTTGTCTATTTATGGTAGGCTGGTTGCGTTTTAATTGATGTAGTAAATAGGGAGTATTTTGGTTTCAGAGTCATCGTGGTTTTGGTTCAATTGTTCAGAGTTGTAGGTGTTGGTTTTTTATGTGGGTCAAGGGAAACGTCCAATTCCACTTTTTTGGGGTTTTAGGTGTTGGTTTTTTGGTATCAGTAGGTCAAGAGAAATGTAAGATTCCTGTGCTTTTTGTTGGTGTAGTGGAATCTACATCTACATTTATACTCCGCAAGCCACCCAATGGTGTTTGGCGGAGGGCACTTTACGTGCCACTGTCATTACGTCCCTTTCCTGTTCCAGTCGCGTACGGTTCGCGGGAAGAACGACTGCCAGAAAGGCTTGGTGCGAGCTCGAATCTAATTTTACATTCGTGCTCTCCTTGGGAGGTATAAGTAGGGAGAAGCAATATATTCGATACCTCATCCAGAAACGCACCCTCTCGAAACCTGGACAGCAAGCTACACCGTGATGCAGAGCGTTTCTCTTGCAGAGTCTACCACTAGAGTTTGCTAAACATCTCCGTAACGCTATCATGCTTACCAAATAACCCTGTGACGAAACACGCCGCTCTTCTTTGGATCTTCTCTATCTCCTCTGTCAACCCGACCTGGTACAGATCCCCCACTGATGAGCAATACTCAAGTATAGGTCGAACGAGTGTTTTGCGAGCCACCTCCTTTGTTGATGGACTACATTTTCTAAGGACTGTCCCAATGAATCTCAACCTGGCACCCGCCTTACCAACAATTAATTTTATATGATCATTCCACTTCAAATCATTCCGCACGCATACTCCCAGATATTTTACAGAAGTAACTGCTACCAGTGTTTGTTCTGCTATCATATAATCATAGAATAAAGGATCCTTCTTTCTATGTATTTGCAATGCGTTACATCTGTCTATGTAAGGGTCAGTTGCCACTCCCTGCACCAAGTGCCTATCTGCTGCAGATCTTCCTGCATTTCGCTGCAATTTTCTAATGCTGCAACTTCTCTGTATACTACAACATCATCCGCGAAAAGCCACATGGAACTTCCGACACCATCTACTAGGTCATTTATACATATTGTGAAAAGCAATGGTCCCATAACACTCCCCTGTGGCACGCCAGAGGTTACTTTAATGTCTGTAGACGTCTCTCCACTGTGAACAACCTGCTGTGTTCTGTTTGCTAAAAACTCATCAATCCAGGCACACAGCTGGTCTGATATGCAGTAGGCTCTTACTTTGTTTATGAGGCGACAGTGTGGAACTGTATCGAAAGCCTTCTGGAAGTCAAGGAAAATGGCATCTACCTCGGAGCCTGTATCTAATATTTTCTGGGTCTCATGAACAAATAAAGCGAGTTGGGTCTCACACGATCACTTCGATACTACAAAATACAGATTTTCTACTACGGGCTCATTGTTATTAGGTACGAGTAGAGAATGCAGTAAACAAACGAGGACACATTCCTCTGCGACTGGTCATGGGCACCTGAAGAGGCAAGACTCAGTGCCGATTGTCAGTTCATGTATGACAGGAATTATGAGTGATGAACTAACAGTACCTCACGTAATACCAAACTAGCTGATTGTGTAAGGTATCTTCAATTCCTTTTAAACCACTTGCTTGTCCTGCTAGAGCAGATACTGTTCCAACAACGTTGAATGCACGGTGGGGTATCATCCCATTTTCTCTGGAATATCCGAGGACACTTACACAGACATTTAAAGGTCAATGGATTGATTGGGGAGGTCCAATACGTTGGCCAGCTCGTTCCCCCAATGTTCATCCCTTGAATTTTGGTTGTGGAGACGCTTTAAATCTTTGCTGTTAATTACATACTAAGACTATAGGAATGTGTCATCAAAGCCTGCCAGCGCGTCGATGACCAGCCTGGAGTTTTCCATGTCTCGGCATTATCCGTGGGCTCATGTCTCCCACCACCTTCTGCTAGTGCCTTGCGTCGACTTCGAAAAGACAGTTTTCACTGTATGCGAGAGCCTTATTTCCTACAACTCGCCCAGGCCTACATGGTAGCGCCTTCTTTTTTTTCCCCAGCGGCACGCATTCTTATGTTAGTTCCCTCGCCGCTGTTGTGCTTCGTTGCGCTCTGCATCTTGTGTTACACTCCCTGCCGCCCTATAGGTTTCCAATTCCATCGGAGAATACCTGCAAAAATCTTCCATGCTTCGCGCCTGCATCGTCCGGAACAGAGCGGTTATGCTTCTGCAATGCAGAAAGTGCTATGGCGACTTCTCCGTACCTCTGTTGTCGTCGTTTTGGTCTTCAAAATGAAGGCTGGTCAGACGCAGCTTTCAAAGTTAGCCTTTCTATCCTCATCTCTGCTTAACAATAGCAACTTACATCGATTCTTACATGCTTACTGTATCCAGGCCTTGGTCTCCCACTATAATTTTTACCCTCCACACTTCCATCACCAAATTGACAATTTCTTGATGCCTTTTTTGTATGTGTTATAGCAACCGACCCTTATTTTTAGTCAAGTTGTGCCACGCTGATGCACGGCCGTAGCAGTCATCATGGTCAAGGTCATTGCTTTCGGTTGATTGGTTGATTTGGGAGAGGGGACCAAACTGTGAGGTCATCGGTGCCATCGGATTAGGTAACGTTGGAGAAGGAAGTCGGCCATGCCCATTCACAGGACCTATCCCAGTATTTGCCTGAAGCAATTTAAGGAAATCATGGAAAACCTGAATCAGTATGTCCGGACCATTGTCCTCCCGTATACGAGTCCGGTGTGCTAGCCATTGGGCCACCTCGCTCTATCATAGCTGCCGCTGGTGGACAACATGTTAATCAAATGGTTCAAATGGCTCAGAGCACCATGGGACCCAACATATGAGGCCAACGGTCCCCCAGAACCCAGAACTATCCAAACCCAAGGACACCACACACATACTGTAATTTAAATTCTTTTAGTTGTTATTTGTTTTGGGATGCCGCAGAGATTTCTTAATTGTTGTATATTAGCTTGCCCCGCCCTTAACACCCCCCCCCCCCCCCCAATTTCCCACGGTTGTCCCTTTAGTTTCATTTTCTTTTTGGAGTTTTGGAGTGAGACGTTATTGTGTAATTTTTATTTTTGTTCATGTTTGTTGGTGAATGTATGTGGTGACATATTGATGACATCATGGGTCAAAGCACATTGGTGGAATCGGATGCTGAATTTGCACTTTTGTAAAATTCACATTGTTTATGAATGAAACACATTACATAAATGTATGACACATATTACATACAAGCTGGCCATTTCACGAGCAAGTGGAACAATTTTCAAAATTAATAGTCCTCATTTACCCTGCACCTGAGGTTCAAGTTACAATCTGTGGCCAACAAATATCAAATAATATGGTTATTTTAAGTTGTTTGGTTCTTAAAACAATGTGACTTAAAAGATATTACTGTTTAATAAGTGGAACAGTTCAAAAAAAACAACACATCAAAGTTTTACAGAACATTCAGAGAAAATATGACACGAGACCAACCACCAAGTTCATGTTTCGAAAGACAAGGTAGAACACTAGAGACAAACCCAAAAAATAACTGTGAAGTATTAACCCAATGCTTTGACTCACTACCTAACTGTGATAAACTAACACTACACTTCAAAAAGCCAGAACTTGATCTGGATTTCAAATCCCCAAAACATGAAGTAATTGTGACGTAATAAAATCATTGAAAAATAGCCGGTCACACGGAGAATATGGACCGATTTCAGAACGTTGACCACGAAAATGTTATTCAAAAGTAAAATAATCATTGAAAACAACTAGGGAAAATAAAAAAGTACCAGAGAATGGAAGTCAGCCCTAATACACCCCATCCACAAGAAAGGAGTGAAATTGTATACTTATGGAATATCGTCTCAGATATGTGTCTGGATTCGTGATTTCTGTCAGAGGGGTCACAGCTCGTAGTAACTGATGGAAAGTCATTGAGTAAAACAGAAGTGATTTCTGGCATTCCCCAAGCTAGTGTTATAGGCCCTTTGCTGTTCCTTATCTATATAAACGATTTGGGAGACGATCTGAGCAGCCATCTTAGGTTGTTTGCAGATGATGTCATTTATAGACTAGTAAAGTCATCAGAAGATCAAAACAAATTGCAAAACAATTTAGAAAACATATCTGTATGGTGCAAAAAATTAGCAGTTGAGCCTAAATAACGAAAAGTGCGAGGTCATCAACATGAGTGCTAAAACGAATCCGTTGAACTTTGTTTACATGATAAATCTGTCAAATCTAAAGATCGTAAATTCAACTAAATACCTAGGAATTACAATTATGAACAACTTAAATTGGAAGGAATACACAGAAAATGTTGTGGGGAAGGCTAACCAAAGACTGCATTTTATTGGCAGGACACTTAGAAAATGTAACAGATCTACTAAGGAGACTGCCTACACTACGCTTGTCCATCCCATTATAGGATACTGCTGCACGCTGTGGGATCCTTACCAGGTAGGATTGACAGAGTACTTTGAAAAAGTTCAAAGAAGGGCAGCACATATTGTATTATCGTGAAATAGGGGACAGTGTGTCACTGAAATGATACAGAATTGGTATGGACATCATTAAAACAAAGGCGTTTTTCACTGCGGAGCAATCTTCCATGAAATTCCAATCACCAACTTTCCCCTCTGAATGTGAAAATATTTTGTTGATGTCGACCTAATGGGGAGAAACGTTCACCACTATAAAATAAGGGAAATCAGAGCTCTCACGGAAAGATATACGTGTTCGTTCTTTCCCCGCACTATACGAGACTGGAATAATAGAGAATTGTGAATGTGGTTTGATGAACCCTCTCCCAGACACTTAAATGTGATTTGCAGAGTATCCATGTAAATGTAGATGTAGAAAACAAAACAGATCCCAATAACTACAGAGGAATTTCACTACTACTTGTCACACACAAAATTCTATCCAAAGCCCTGTTAAATCCCTACAGGCACAGATAGATACACAGATAAGAATATCTCAAGGAGGGTTCAGGAAGGGAACATTAGGTAGCAAACAGATCTTGTGCCTGGCAACATTATTAACAAGGATAAAGTCCAGGAAGATCACAATAACATCTGTCAATTAGAAGAAGGCCTACGAACCCATAGATACAGAAACACTCTCCAATATCCTGAAAGAAATTATGGTGGACAACATGAGCAGAAAGCCAACCCAAATACAACAATCAAAGTGAAGTTGATGGGAGGGAGATCAAACCCATTCAAAATCAACAAAGGACTGAGTCAGGGAGCTGGCTTGTCATCCAATCTATTAAACTGAGTTTAATCAGGACATGGGATAAAGGAGTCAGTGGGGTCAAGACAGGGAGACACAAAGATAAAATCATCAATACAAAATGCCTGACCTTTGTTGGTAATATAGCCATCATAACAAATAACAGAAAAGAAGCCAAAGAAGCTCTAGAGACAATACATGCAATGTCAGCCAAAATGGGATTACAAATCTCACATGAAAAAGCACAGTACTTGGGCAAAAAATTCACACACCACACAGAGAAACACCACTGGTGACTAAGTACAGAAGCACAAGTAGAAATTTTCAAATGCCTGGGAGGGTTTAAAGAACATAGGACTGAACTCGACATCCAATGAAGAACTAGAAAACTACAAAAAGCATACAGACATACATGGAACCACTACAACAAAATATGTATCTCCATCAACCCCAAATTAAGACACTGTAATACAGTAGTGTTACCAAAGGCCTTGTAAGTCTCCGAAAAATGCACGTGACACAAAAAAAGAGAGGAAAATACTGGGAAAGTTCAGAAAGAGGGAGCTCTGGATAAACAGATCAACAAAAGAACTGTATGAACAGAGACAATTACAAATAACATCAGGAAAAGAAGTGAAAAGTTCAATGTACACTTCAATACGATGAATGAAGACAAACTTGATGAAAAAATGTTAAACATGATGACCAGCAATACAGTGAAAACAAGCTTGGTAAAGGAAACCATGGATGATAGTTCAGGACCCCATTTATGACAGAAATAACTTAAATCTAATAGCAACAAAAAAAAACTGACCTCCTTGAGGAAGTCCACAGTAAACTGGTATCAGTGAGCATAACATAGTTACAGTAACAGTAAATATCAAAACACAAAGGGCAACTAAAGCAAGCACACAGATTTATATTTTCAGCAAAATAGACAGAGAAACAATAGTGTCATACCACAATGAGTAACTTAAAACTTTTAGCTCATGACAGGGGCATGTAGAGAAACTAGGGTTCAAGTTTAAAAGAATAGCTGACCATGCACTGAATAAGTATGTATCAAGTAGGACAGTTCATAATGGGAGGAATCCTCCAAAGTATTGTCACTGAAAAGAAACGTCTAAAGAAACAGAGACAACTGTATCATAGGTATTCTAAAACAAAGCACAGGGTTGTAGATAGAGAGATGCTGAATGAAAGTCGTCTGGAAGTCAAGAGAGCAATGCCTGAAGCCTTCAGTGACTACCATAGCAGAATGCTGTCATACAATCTTTCACAAAACCTAAAGAAATTATAGTCATATGTAAAGGATGTTTGTAGCACCAGAGTTACGTGTCCAGTCACTCATGGACACGACTGCACCTGAAGTTGAGGGTAGCAAAGCAAAAGCTGGTACGTTTAACTCTGTTTTCAAATGTTCCTTTAAAAAAGAAAACTCAGGAGTATTGTCCCAACTTATTTCTCATATCACTGAAAAGATGAGTGAAATAGATATTAGTTGCCGTGGTGTTGGGTAACAACTGAAATTGTTACAACTGAAAAAATCCCAGGGTCCAATGGAATCTGTATCAGATTCTGTACCCAGTTCACAGCATCGTAAGCCCTTCTGTTAGCTACAGTCTACTATAGAATTCTTGAACAAAATACTGTGGCCAGTAGTTGGAGAAATCACAGGTCACATATGCGTACAGGAAAGGTACCAGAAGTGATCCACAAAGCTAAATGTAATGAGGTATCTTGAACAGAATGACCTCCTCCATATCAACCAGCATGTATTCTGAAAACATCAATCATGTGAAACCCAACTCACAGTTTTCTCACATGACATCCTAAAAGCTAGGGGTCAAGGCAGTCAGGTGGATGTAGTATTTCTTGATTACTGAAAAGCATTTGACTTTGTACATCAACTACACTCATTACTGAAAAAACAATTATACGGGTTACATAACATAATTTGTGACTGGATGGAGTATTTATTTGAAGGAGAAGGAAAGCATTTTATCTTGGATGAAGTGATATCAACTGATGTAGAAGTATCTTTGTGTGTACTCCAGGGAAGTATGCTGAGTCCCTTGCTGTACATGTTGCATATTAATGATCTTGTGGACAACGTTAATAGTAACCTCAGACTTTTTGCAGATGATACACTTATCTACAATGAAGTACAGCCTGAACAAAGCTGCACAAATATTCAGTCAGATTCTGATAACATTTCAAAGTAGGACAATGGTTGGCAACTTGCTATAAATGTTTTAAAAAAATGTAAAACTGTGTACTTCATGAAACAGAAAAACATTGTATCCTATGAAGGTAATATCAGTTAGTTTGTAAACTCATACAAATATTTAGGTGCAATGCTTAGTAAGAATCTGAAGTGGAACGATAACAGACTCAGTCATGTGTAAAGCAGGTAGCAGACTTCTGTTTATTAGTAGCATATTAGGGAAATGCAATCAGTCTGCACAGGGGATTGCTTACAAATCACTTGTGACCCACCCTACAGTATTGCTCTAGTGTTTACAACCAGTACCAAATAGAACTAGCAAGGGATGTTGAACATATACAGAGAAGGGTAGCAGGAATTGTAACACATTCGTTTGACATGTGGGAGAGTGTCACTGAGATGTTGAAAGAACCAAATTAATAGACTCTTGCAGGTAGATGAAAACAATTCTGAGAAAGTCTTGCTACTGAAGTTACAAGAATTAACTTTAAATGATGACTCTAGGAAGATACTACAACTTCCCAACATTTTGTTCCCGTAGGGATCATCATGATAAGATTAGATTAATTACAGCAACACAGAGGCATTTAAACAATCATTTTTTTCTCTTGCTCCATTTGTCAATGGAATGGGAAAAGCCCTAATAACCGGTACAGTGGCATGTTTTCTCTTCCAAGTGTTTCACACTGGTTCGCGGAGTCAGGTGTAGATGTGGACCGAAACAAACTAAACATCTCCGGGGAAGACATGGGGCACAGGCAAAAAAATCACAAAACATCGGGTGAGAAGTGGACGGCGGAGAGGGAGGAAAAAAGCACAGTAAATATATGTGAAGTTTTTGGCAAGAAAGAGAAAGAACCTGAAAAAATGTCAAAGAAAACTGCTGTGTTTTAATAATAAATGGAACAGTTTTCGACTAAACACAATAGTGCCAAAGTAAAGCGCGACACTCTGATGTACTAAATTGTTGTTCACATTGAAAATAGTGTTTGTATACCTCCTCTCCGGGTTCAATATCTGTGTCCGGCTGCGCGAATATCATCTGATGTACTTAAAAATTTCTAGGTGAAGCGTACTTAATTTTTGTATCAATCATCAGTTCTTAGTTCATAACACTAAATGACGATACAAGAAGCAGCATAGGCTATATTAAAACTTTTTCAAATAATGCTGTGGACACGTGCCTAACCTACTTGTTTCCATGCAATTTCAGTTGTACGCTATTTCAAAATAATAAAGAAAAGGGTGAGTTTCTTCACTATTTCAGGACGTCTTTTCTACATGTTAAAAGCATTATATCAACCCAAAAAAAAATCCAATCCCGTATATCATACCTGTTGCTAGAGCCATTTCGAATTTGCCTCGATCCGACTTCTGAAGTCAAACTATGACGACAAAATTACGGCGAATATGCTTAACAGATTTCGTCTTCCAGAAATAAATATCATACTTTGTACACATACGTGGGAGAGTAAAATTTACTGCAGTACAGGTGAATATAACACATAGCAAATGACTAGAACCAGCAGTACGAGCACAACATTCGCGGACCGCTTGTTTTGAAATCATATGTAAACATAGACAGTGGTACTAAGCCGATTGCGACGTTTGAACGAGCACACTATATGGATATCCTATAAATAAGTTACGTGCTAGTAGAGAAGATAAGGCAGAATAGAAAGGGAACAAAGTCAAAAAAGAAAGAAAATACAGCTTCTGTAGTGCTCAGCAATTTTCTTATCCTTTAACGCGTATTCTGCGTCATTCTTTTACACTCTGAGTAAAACAGAGTCCCCATGCCTCCCCTTTCACCACTATACTGTTTTGATCTGAAATCTGGAGGATCATAATTATTTACTGGAATGTGACTCGTATCTGAAACCTTTGCCTTTATGTCTGCACACAACACATCTCCACAGACAGGCAGTTGCGTCTGAGCAAGAAGTTTGCGCAGATAGAAGTGAGCAAACTTGGAAACTAGAGTAGAGTCGGTGATCTGAGAAAAATTGCTGAAATCTGTGGGCATCAATCACATCTGTGCACACAAATCGTAGCGTGTGAACAGAAGCTAGCCACATATCCGGCGCGCGAAACGTGTTTCTATAATGTTTCTCGTCCGTATGTGCACAGCGGATTTTAAAATGCACGTGAGTGCTCTAGCGAGTTCATTCATAAAAATGGTTCAAATAGCTCTGAGCACTATGGGACTTAACATCTATCGTCATCAGTTCCCTAGAACTTAGAACTACTTAAACCTAACTAACCTAAGGACATCACACAACACCCAGTCATCACGAGGCAGAGAAAGCGAGTTCATTGCTGGACTTACTGACATGCTAGTGGAAAATTAAAAGCACAGAACACAGCGATCGAGAGGGATGCAGAGGCTTTTAATTCTTTCATAGCGAAATTTCGAACGGTTGACCTTACGGCAAATAGGGAAACGCAAATTTAAAAAAAAATCTTTGCATACTGTCTACCACAGACGTACTCAAAGTGGCGAAATCTATTCGATCTGTTGCTTGGGAGAACTCCAAGTTTCTGATACTTTGACATTCTCTGCTTTCTTCCAACGAATGTGGATCATACAAAACACAGTTTAAGATTTAGTAGTAGTAGATGTAGATTTATTCATCCGTAGATCTCTTTTTACAAGGATGTAGGACATGTCAAAGTGTTTACAAGTTTAGACCAATTTAAAATAAGTTACTTGGTATACACATATATTTACGGACTTCTAGTTAGAGACAATCATTAGGTTTACTCCTGGTATACACACACACACACACACACACACACTGGTGATCTCTGGGCCATTTTCTGTACTGCAACTTCCTATTTGCTATCCTGAAAAACTGAGTCAGCTTCTCTCCATAATGAGTGAGATGTTGAACTCAAAAAGTGGAAGAGGTGTTAGTATTGTGCTGTGCGTAGCTTGGGGCCAAGTATTTCTAGAAAGGAGAAAACAAGGAAAGAACATAAAGTGAAGGTGTTAGTTGGGATGTTGGATGTTTTATAATCATTATTATTATTATTTATTTGTATAACATTTTTTATCAAACCCCTACTCTGTTTTATGTAAGTAATCCTTCAATGTATAAAATGTATTGCATAACAGGTACTTTTTAGCTGCTTTTTTAAATAAGTGTATTTTTTCAATTTCTTTAATCTCTTTTAGTAATTTATTGTACAGTTTTATTCCTTGATAGGAAATGCTGTTTTGAGTTTTATGTTTATTTTTTCTTGGTAAAAGTAAGTTGAGTCTCTCTCTCTTGTTGCATGGTCACGGACAGAGCAGTTCGTGTAGTAATTACCAATGTTATTTTTGATGTGTACAACTGACTGATAAATGTATTCACGTGGAGCAGTTAAAATCCCCAGTGTTTTGAACAGATCTTTACAATGGGTTCGACTAGTATTTTTGGTTGTTATTCTTATGGCTCTTTTCTGGAGTTTGAAAATTGTGTTTATATTTTGTGTGTTTGTTCCCCAAAAAAGAATGCCATAGCTAAGAATTGAGTGTACATATGAATAATATGTAACTAAAAGACACTGCATGTTACACACTGATGATAGCATTCTAAGGGCATAACATGCTGATGACATTCTGTTTACAAGTACCTTTGTGTGTTCACGCCACTTCAACTGAAAATCAATATTCATTCCTAGAAAATTTGCGTTTGTTACACAGTCTATAGAGGTGCCATCTACATTTAATTTAACATTATCATTTTTCCTCTTCAAATTGAAATTCATGGCATTAGTTTTCTTAATGTTCAATGACACTTTATTGCTTATTGACCAATCATGAACTTCCTTGAGAGTTTCATTTGCTTTCTCGCCAAGGAGTTATCTTGTTTTCTCAGTCATCAGATGTCATCAGCAAAGAGAATTTTTTCGCCATGAGTAACACTACTGGGAAAGTCATTTATGTATATCAGGGATAGTATTGGTCCTTTCTGAACCCCTATATTAACGTATTTTGGTTCTGATAAGTGTTTTACTAAATGTTTAGATGTATTTGAAGTATGTGTTATCTCTCCTCTTTGTTCCCTATATGCTAGGTATAATCGAAACCAGTCATTAGCTACACCTCTTATTCCTAATGCTTCTAATTTATGTGATAGAGTCTTGTGGTCGACTGTATCAAACGCCTTAGAAAAATCCTAAAATATGCCTGTGTAACACTCATCTTTATCAAGAGCATCAAGTACAACTTTTGTGAATTCTACTATGGCTGACTCCACATTTTTGCCACTTCAGAAACTAAACTGTGATTTGCTTAAAAGATTGTATTTATTCAGGTAATTCATTAATCTGTCTTTCATAATTGCTTCTATTATTTTTGAGAGTGCTGACAGATGGAAAATGGGCCTATTGTTTTCTATGTCTTCTGCATTACCTTTCTTAAGCAAAGATATAACTCTTGCCTTTTTTAACTGCTCTGGAAATATCTCTGATGTGAAGGATTCATTTATTATATTTGTTAGGGGGCCTTTATAAGCCCTAGGCATTGTTTCTGTATACATATTGGTACTTCATCTAAGCCTACTGACTTTTATGTTTTAGTTTTTGAACAGTTTTATTTGACTTCATTCTCTGTGGTTGGAAGTAACGTCACTGTATGTAGTGCAACCTTATTTACAGGTGTTATATTTGTTTTGGCGAATTTTTCCTGTAACTTCTCTGAAATATGTGAAAAATGCTTGTTTACATAGTTTGCTAAGTGTTTTGAATCATTTATTACCTTATCCCCCTCCCTTAGCAGTATGTTATTGTGTATTTGTTTGCCTCTCTCCATTTCCTTTTTTATAACATCCCAGACTGCTTTGCTTTTATTCTCTGCATTATATATTATTTTGTCATTAAATCTTATCATCTCATAGATGCTGTTGTTGTTGTGGTCTTCAGTCCTGACACTGGTTTGATGCTGCTCTCCATGCTAATTATCCTGTGCAAGCTCCTTCATCTCCCAGTACTTAACTGCAACCTACATCCTTCTGAATCTGCTTAGTGTATTCATCTCTTGGTCTCCCTCTACGATTTTTACCCTGCACGCTGCCCTCCAATGCTAAATTTGTGATTCCTTAATGCCTCAGGACATGCCCTACCAACCGATCCCTTCTTCTAGTCAAGTTGTGCCACAAACTCCTCTTCTGCCCAATTCAACTCAATACCTCCTCATTAGTTATGTGATCTACCCATCAAATCTTCAGCATTCTTCTGTAGCACCACATTTCGAAAGCTTCTATTCTCTTCTTGTCCAAACTATTTATTGTCCATGTTTCACTTCCATACATGGCTACACTCCATACAAATACTTCCAGAAACGACTTCCTGCACTTAAATCTATACTCGATGTTAACAAATTTCTCTTCTTCAGAAACGCTTTCCTTGCCATTGCCAGTCTACATTTTATATACTCTCTACTTCGACCATCATCAGTTATTTTCCTCCCCAAATAGCAGAACTCCTTTACTACTTTAAGTGTCTCATTTCCTAATCTAATTCCCTCAGCATCACCCGACTTAATTCGACTACATTCCATCATCCTTGTTTTGCTTTTGTTGATGTTCATCTTCTATCCTCCTTTCAAGACACTGTCCATTCCGTTCATCTGCTCTTCCAAGTCCTTTGCTGTCTCTGACAGAATTACAATGTCATCGGCGAACCTCAAAGTTTTTATTTCTTCTCCATGGATTTTAATACCTACTCCAAATTTTTCTTTTGTTTCCTTTACTGCTTGCTCAATATACAGATTGAATAACATCGGGGAGAGGCTACAACCCTGTCTCACTCCCTTCCCAACCACTGCTTCCCTTTCATGCATCTCGACTCTTATAACTGCCATCTGGTTTCTGTACAAATTGAAAATAGCCTTTCGCTCCCAGTATTTTACCCCTGCCACCTTTAGAATTTGAAAGAGAGTATTCTAGTCAACATTGTCTAAAGCTTTCTCTAAGTCTACAAATACGTAGGTTTGCCTTTCCTTAATCTTTCTTCTAACAAGGGAACCTCCCCATCGCACCCCCCTCAGATTTAGTTATATGTTGGCACAGTGGATAGGCCTAGGAAAACTGAACACAGATCAATCGAGAAAAGAGGAAGAAGTTGTGTGGAACTATGAAAAAAATAAACAAAATATACAAACTGAGTAGTCCATTAGTAAGATAGGCAACATCTAGGGGTATGTGAGCTTAGGAGCGCCATGGTCCCGTGGTTAGAGTGAGCAGCTGCGGAAAGAGAGGTTCTGGGTTCAAGTCTTCCCTCGAGTGAAAAGTTTAATTTTTTATTTTCAGTTTATGTGACAAACTCTTTTGTATTCATCACTTTTTTGGGAGTGATTATCACATCCACAAGAAAACCTAAATCGGGCAAGGTAGAAGAATCTTTTTACCCATTCGCCAAGTGTACAAGTTATTGGGTCGACAACATATTCCTGTCATGTGACGCACATGCCGTCACCAGTGTCGCATAGAATATATCAGACGTGTTTTCCTGTGGAGGAATCGGTTGACCTATGACCTTGCTATCAAATGTTTTCGGTTCCCATTGGAGAGGCACGTCCTTTCGTTAACTAATCACATGGTACTGCGGTGCGGTCGCAAAACACAGACACTAAACTTATTACAGTGAACAGAGACGTCAATGAACGAACGGAGAGATCATAACTTTGCGAAAATAAAGAAAGCAAACTTTTTACTTGAGGGAAGACTTGAACTCAGGACCTCTTGCTTCGCAGCTGCCACGGCGCTCCTCAGCTTACACTATCCTTGATGTTGCCTATCTTGCACATGGACTACTCAGTTTGTATATTTTGTTTATTTTTTTCATAGTTCCACACAACTTCTTCCTGTTTTCTCGATTGATCTGCGTTCAGTTTCTCAAGGCCTATCCACTGTGCCAACTAATAACTAAATCTGAGGGGAGTGCGATGGGGAGGTTCCCTTGTAAGATAAGTCGTAAGGTCAGTATTGCCTCGCGTGTTCTAACATTTCTACGGAATCCAAACTGATCTTCCCCGAGGTCGGCTTCTACTAGTTTTTCCATTCGTCTGTAAATAATTCGTGTAAGTATTTTGCAGCTGTGACTTATTAAACTGATAGTTCGGTAATTTTCACATCTGTCAACACCTGCTTTCTTTGGGATTGGAATTATTATATTCTTCTCGAAGTTTGAGGGTATTTCGCCTGTCTCGTACATCTTGCTCACCAGATGGTAGAGTTTTGTCAGGACTGGCTCTCCCAAGGCTGTCAGTATTTCTAATGGAATGTTGTCTACTCCGGGGGCCTTGTTTCGACTCAGGTCTTTCAGTGCTCTGTCAAACTCTTCACACAGTATTTTATCTCCCATTTCATCTTCATCTACATCCTCTTCCATTTCCATAACATTGTCTTCAAGTACACCGCCCTTGTATAGACCCTCTATATACTCCTTCCACCTTTCTGCTTTCCCCTCTTTGTTTAGAACTGGGTTTCCATCTGAGCTCTTGATATTCATACAAGTGGCTCTCTTTTCTCCAAAGGTCTCTTTAATTTTCCTGTAGGCTGTATCTATCTTACCCCTAGTGAGATAAGCCTCTACATCCTTACATTTGTCCTCTAGCCATCCCTGCTTAGCCATTTTGCACTTCCTGTTGATCTCATTTTTGAGAGGTTTGTATTCCTTTTTGCCTGCTTCATTTACTGCATTTTTATATTTTCTCCTTTCATCAATTAAATTCAATATTTCTTCTGTTACCCAAGGATTTCTACTAGCCCTCGTCTTTTTACCTACTTGATCCTCTGCTGCCTTCACTACTTCATCCCTCAGAGCTACCCATTCGTCTTCTACTGTATTTCTTTCCCACATTCCTGTCAATTGTTCCCTTATGCTGTCCCTGAAACTCTGTACAACCTCTGGTTTAGTCAGTTTATCCAGGTCCCATCTCCTTAAATTCCCACCTTTTTGCGATTTCTTCAGTTTTAATCTACAGTTCATAACCAATAGATTGTGGTCAGAGTCCACATCTGCCTCTGGAAATGTCCTACAGTTTAAAACCTGGTTCCTAAATCTCTGTCTTACCATTATATAATCTATCTGATACCTTTTAGTATCTCCAGGATTCTTCCATGTATACAACCTTCTTGTATGATTCTTGAACCAAGTGTTAGCCATGGTTAAGTTATACTCTGTGCAAAATTCTAACTGACAGCTTCCTCTTTCATTTCTTAGCCCCAATCCATATTCACCTACTATGGTTCCTTCTCTCCCTTTTCCTACCGTCGAATTCCAGTCACCCATGACTATTAAATTTTTGTCTCCCTTCACTACCTGAATAATTTCTTTTATTTCATCATACATTTCTTCAATTTCTTCATCATCTGCAGAGCTAGTTGGCATATAAACTTGTACTACTGTAGTAGGCGTGGGCTTCGTGTCTATCTTGGCCACTATAATACGTTCACTATGCTGTTTGTAGTTGCTTACCCGCACCCCTATTTTTTTATTCATTATTAAACCTACTCCTGCATTACCCCTATTTGATTTTGTATTTATAACCCTGTATTCACCTGACCAGAAGTCTTGTTCCTCCTGCCACTGAACTTCACTAATTCCCACTATATCTAACTTTAACCTATCCATTTCCCTTTTTAAATTTTCTAACCTACCTGCCCGATTAAGGGATCTGACATTCCACGCTCCAATCCATAGAATACCAGTTTTCTTTCTCCTGATAACGACGTCCTCCTGAGTAGTCCCTGCCCGGAGATCCGAAAGGGGGACTATTTCACCTCCGGAATATTTTACCCTGGGAGACGCCATCATCATTTGACCATACAGTAAAGCTGCATCCCCTCGGGAAAAATTACGGCTGTAGTTTCCCCTTGCTTTCAGCTGTTCACAGTACCAGCACAGCAAAGCCGTTTTGGTTAATGTTACAAGGCCAGATCAGTCAATCATACAGACTGTTGCCCCTGCAACTACTGAAAAGGCTGCTGCCCCTGTTCAGGAACCACACGTTTGTCCGGCCTCTCAACAGATACCTCTCCATTGTGGTTGCACCTACGGTACGGCTATCTGTATCGTTGAGGCACGCAAGCCTCCCCACCAATGGCGAGGTCTATGGTTCATGGGGGGATCTTATAGATAACAATAGCTATTACCTATTTTTTGCAAATCTATTCACTTACCTACAAGATAAAAACATGCAAGTAATAATCCAGTGAAATGACTGCAGATGCTAACAGAGACCTCTTTTAGATGCTGCTGATAGAAGCTATTTCACCAAACTAAGGTGGTACTAGCAAGTGCATAACTTAACCAAAATTCTCATTCTAACTGCTTTGAATTTACAATTTTCTCTTACTTTGACATCCGAAAGTGTTGCTACCTTGCTTTCACTCAGTGGGCCAACGTTCTTATGCCATAATCTTACGTGACAGCGTAGCAAAAAAGCAGGCCCTATTTTTTTCTAAATAAAAGTGTAGTCAGATTACAGCTTTAAGCTGATAATGGGAGATCTTGCAGCAAATCCTTCAGAGACATAGGAATTCTAATACATATTTGCTTCCAAAAACAATATGTGGTTCATAAAAAGAGTGAGTTATAGGTGAACTGTAGAGTTCAGTATCATAATCGTAGAAGTAAAACTTTCGAGATGAACCGCTGTTTTGAATTTAATGTGGACTTTTATATTCAGGTACGAAATTCTGTAGCACATTGTGAGTAGACTTCAGGCTGCGAATGGAAACTTCAGATTCATAAACAAATTAACTATAGCTCATTGAGCACACCTGTGATTTCTAAGAATACGCGCCTTTAATTTCTAAGACTACACTAAGTTTCAAGTACGTCTGAAACCGAAAAAATATTACCTGTAACTTGTTAGATTTGCTATATTATAGAACTGAGGTACTTCATTTGCCTCTGTGAGAACCTTCTTCAGGATGGTGTAAACAGCTTCAGAAATGTTTGGTGTGATGTCGTTCAATGTTTGTTTCGAAACTGCAGTAGAGAATTCCAGCTCCTTGTAGTTTCTCTCTGATAACAGGAATCTTAACGTCAGTGTCAATGGCTCATGTGGAGTAATTGCCCTCCTCATAAAAGTATATTTCCATATTACACGAAGGGTTATGAGGATCAAAAGATAATGACATTTTTCCAAATACACCCACAGTTAATTACGTCGGCCATTGTGTTCCCACAGAAATTCGCGAAATAATTAATTTATGTACAAAAACTGTCTCCACTTAAGTTGCCGCTGTGTAGACCATTTTGACAAGTCTTTCTGCTTCTTGCACTTTTTTTGCAACATAAGTTGAGAACACAGACCATGACAGAATTTCCTCCAATACGAATTGACGAATAAATGAAATAAAACTTGAGGTTGTGACAGCTAGCCGCTTGCCACTGAGATTCCCTTTCTGAGTCGATAGACAGCGGACGAGCAGTTGGAAGTTGTGTAGTGTGAGCGCACAACATTTACAGCGATTTATTAAATGCACAGACATCTGCACAGATGACTGCACAGAGAGATTCTTGGATGTGAAAGGGTCTTTTCGCAGTTATATGCTCTGTCCGCTGAGATTTCCAGGCAGGAGTCACAACTCTCCCTAACTTCCACCTGTAGCTCTCTCCTACCTCTCTCTCACTTCACAGGAGTTTTCTTGCATACTTAGGAACATTCAAATTCATTCTGGGCAATGTAGATGAGCCACCTGTACACGTCTGTGTCACAACACCAATTTATGACCACTACACATAAACTGTGGATACTATATTCCTTTCACTGAAAGGAGAATAATTTTTATACAGTGGCGATTTCAGAATCTCATTGTAAGTACATGTTAAAAGATGTTTGAAAGACCTGTTGTTGAGAATTAGCCTAAGTATCAGTGTCTGTAGTCGTATGCAGCATTTATTGTTTCTGTGCTCATTCAATAGCATCACCTGTTTCTTTCACATTAGTATCACATTCGAGTAAACGCATTGTATTACGCTTCATTGATACAGTGAGCGAGCTCAACTCGTTCACTCGTTTCATTCGCTCACTCATTACGTTTAAAATATTGACCTAAAACCTGCTGAATATCTCTACTATCGCCTACATTTCATGTCTAACTCATCTATTTTCATTAAAAAACGTATATTTTGTTATAAAATACATAGAAAATGAAAAGGAAGGAATGTTTTTCCCATTATATTTACTTATTATAAAAATTATCTTTTTTTATAAATAATGTGAATTTGAGGAAATACATAAAAATGGTTATGTATGTTCTACATCTTGCCCAAAATTTCTCTAATTCTCCCCTATTTATCAGCCATAAGATTTTTATAAACTGTTGATTTTTCATGTTTTTTTGAGATAGGACTTGGCTACAGTTCTACCACATTCACATCTAACTTTTATTTTCAAGTATTTATTTTTACATTCCCATCTGTCAGTATTTAGCTTTATAAAATTCATTAATACTCTTTTCATTCTGACAATCACTACACTGTTCAAAAAGATTTTGGTGTTGCAGCTGGTCGTCGTAAACTTCATTGCACGATATTTCGGCGGAGAACGTCTTCATCAGTCCTCGTTCGGCTCACCTGAAGATGGCTGGCAGTTGTCCAGCCGAAATATCGTACAATGAAGTTTACAACGACTGGCTGCAAGCCCAAAATCTTTTTGAACAGTTGATTCGCCGGGAAAATTTCAAATTTTACAGTCACTACACTGTTTTAGCTATTTGGTATTGTCCATTTCACAATAATAAAATGTAATAGAAAAAATCTTTTATAAAAAATTTCACAGAGTACATTCCAAATGATGAAACTTTTTATCATTATTTTTAAATTTTTTCATTCCTTTATACCTCAGTTTAGTATTCTGTTCTTTAAAATAATTAAATGAAAGCTGATTATGAGATGAAAAATAGAATTTCTGAAAAGAAGTCTATATATAAGCACAGTCAACTTTTTCTGATTTCTATTTGCTGTGTAATCATAAGACCAAGCTGTTGAGGAAAAACGACATTAACCCATTACTGGCCAAAACTCTATCGGATCATTTTTTGCAAACTTTTATGTATAAACACGTTACATTGAGTGATTAACTGAATAAAAAGTTGTTTTCAGAATTTTCAGTTTATTAGAGCAAAAACTACAGACCGTTCCATTTTTGGGACATTGGCCAAATGTGCTATCCAAATTCACAACCTTATTCTCCATGCATAATATTGTAAGAAACAACTCAAACAATAAATAAAGAATGTTTTAATATTATTAAATGTCTATTCAGTATGAAATGAAGCAAAACACTTGTCGTGTACAGCAACATTGCACCTATCACAAATTTTTGTTGTTTTTTTCTTGCAGTAAGCACATCACTTCTGTGTTTTACTTGGCACAATGAAATGATTTCCTGGATGTGTTCACCCGTCCTCCCATCAATTTGCTTCCTTGTGGTTCTCTGTGTTTTGGTACTGATCCTGTTTTCTCTGTCGGACATCCAAAAGTGAGAGCTTCTCATTAGAGTTAGCAATTTGGTATGCATACCATGTGTTTACTACGCAGATATCTATCATCTGTGTGAATAATGGCCACCACCATTTCTTTGACCTTATCCTCGTCCTATAAAGTTTTATCTGCTTGTCCAGTTGATCTACGCCACCCATAAGGGCATTGTATTCTTCAATGAGATGTGGCATTATAACAGATATTTCCTTTTTCTTTGCCCGTGAGTATCTTTTAGTGGAACTTAGAGGAGTAATAGTACTGTAATTAGTCGCAACACATACTGGTTTGTTGTCACTCCATTTCACAACCAGAACTTCGCTCTCTTTGTCAAACATGTAGTCATAAAATCCTCGTTCCTTTTCTTTTGCCATTCTTTTCGAGTCAATCAAAGGACATGCAATAGTTCGGATCTCTCTTATTGTTCCTGTAGCTTTCATTTTACTCTTTCCGAGTGTGATCAATGTGTCAACACTGGTGAAAAAATTGTCAAAGAGAAGCTTATAATTCGGATACTCTGATTCTGGAATCCTGCTGGTTAGTTCATTTATTACCCTTGCTCCTAAAGGCTGTTTGTTGTCAGTCTTGCCACAGTATGGCGAAAAATTATAAGGAAAGCCATTGGAACTTGTAAGACACCCAATTTTATATCCAAATTTGATAGGCTTACCCCTCAGAAACATTTTAGCTGAATGTTTGCCATAATAACGTACCATCATTTCATCAATTGAGAGTTCTTAATGAAATACACCAAATTTACCAAATTCCTTTTTTAGCATTTCAAAGTACAACCTCAGTTTGTACATCTTGTCATTTCTGTCTATTTTATAGTTGTCATTGAGATGAATGAATCTCTTTATTTCCCAAAACCTATTTCTGACATGGAGTTGACGACTAAAGGAACACCAACATCAGGAGCCTGTTCCCAGTACATATTCTCATGGGGAAGCTTATGATAACCACTCAGAAGTAGTATGCCAATAAATGATTTTAGTTCTTCTTTGGTTAGCAGAAAATTTATTTGTTATGTTAGCAAGCATAGATTTCGCTTTGTTCAATAATAGTACCCATTAGTTTCTCAGAAAAAAATCCTCAAACACCTGGGGCACTGTCTTATTTGCTAGACATTTCGCAACATAGTGTTCGTTGCACTTCCCTGGTTCACTACTCTTTGTGTACGTTGGTTGACATTTATACCACTTACATTTATATTTTTTTGTAGATAACGTACCACTTTCTGCTCCATCTCCTACCGCTTTCCTTCTTTTGGCTTCTGGAGGTACAACTATAGCATTAGCTTCATCTCAGCTGGTTATGAGCTCTAAATTAAAGGCTACATCTTGTACAACAGACTCATTGTTCAGAACATTTTCGTCAATGTCTTCTTCACCTGTTATTACATCTCCATTGGGTGGAATAATCGCCAATTCTACGTCATCACCTTCATCATCACTCTCTTGATGGTTCTCTAGTTCCGCTATAATTTCTTCAAGTGTCAGTCCACACAGCATGTTTTTATCCTTTTGAAGTTGTAAAATTCGAATAGAATATGAAAAAAAAACAGATATAAAGAACGTAAAATGCAATTATTCTCTGTATTATACGTGTATACAAGAATATGGCACATCAACACATCAACAATAAATGATTGTGTAACATGCCATTGTCCCATTATTGGGACACACAAAATATATCGATATTGTACTTACTTGAAAAAATCTGAAGTATACTTAATCTTACACGGACATCCATATGTTCATAACAGACATGCCCAGACAACAAAATCACTGCTCATTGTCGTCCAGGAACTACCAGCAGACATACAGTGCTGCCAAGTGCGAGAACAAAAAATCGGCAAGTTTATAATTTTCCTGACGTGAAGTACTTAGAGAAAAGTTATTTATTTTACATTTAGTTGAACCTACAGGTGCAACAATAAAGGCTAAAAGCTCCATTGCTTACGTAGAAATAAGTAAAATATACGTGTCCCAAGAAAGGGACAATGGCCAGTAATGGGTTAATGATTGATAATTATATTCTAGTATCAGGATGGTTAAATTGGGATAAAATTAATCATTCGTACATTTATTCTAAAAGCTCAGAACAAACGAAATACTTGGAATTTATAAAAAGATGTGAAAAAATTGAAGATAAGTGTCACGAAAAAATTGCTACTTATATTGAAAATAATGATGAAATTTTCCATTAGATCAATGTCAAAATAGTTCAGTTGCGTTTTTGAAGACTTGATTCTTGAAAGCCAAGATATAGTTAAAGAATATTTTACTAGGGGTAGATGTAATAGAATAGATTGTTTTTACTGAGCTCAAACTTATTCGAAAATACCAAAACAATTAACCAGAGATAATCTTAAGTTTTTAAATATTTTCAGACAGGATGACACAAATTTAAATAATATTTATCATGGATTTGTTAATGGAAATTTAAAAAAGTTTCACGATTTTAAAGAATTATATAGTAAATGCTGGAATGATCAGTTTGGATTTTTTATCTTAGGCTTGGCCAGGAAACCAAATGGAGGCAAGTAAGAGATAAAGAAGTAGGTAAATCATAATGTAAACGTTAAACAAGAATGTTAAACATTTAAAAATAATTGAGTTATTTTTTTCATTTTTAATAAATAAATACGACTCAGAGGTTGTTAAAAAGCCAGTCGAAATGGAAGAAGGAAAAGAAGAATTAAAAGAAGAGTTTAAAAACGGAAAAAATAACCAAGAACAGAAAAGTATAAAAAAGGAGGTCAACCTGTTATCGACACAATGGAAAAGTAAAACAAGGAATCGAAGGTTTAGGTTATAAAGTTCTGAAAGCTATTGAAGAAACAGAGAAGTTGAAAAAAAGATGATTTCTTATCCTCATTTTCATCTAGAAGAATTGGAAGATATATCACCAATAAGACAATTACATGTTTGGTCTGACAATGATGCTGGTAAGTATGACTACACATTAAGTAAATCAGAAAGATAAGATGCACTGAATAAACATGAAGAAACGTATGACAGCTCAAACTCAGGGTGTAGTTACAAAATTAAGGAGACACAGTCTAAAGACAGCTTTTGCAGTCATCAGAGATGATACTAAAAAACTGAGAATGACAATTAGTTTGAAAGAGTAAATATAAGTGAAAGAATGTTACATTATGTCACATTATGTCACCACTGAATAAACTTGAAGAAACGTAAGACAGCTCAAACTCAGGGTGTAGTTAGAAAAATTAAGGAGACACAGTCTAAAGACAGCTTTTGCAGTCATCAGAGATGATATTACCAGTCAAATTGAATCATGAGAAAATAATTATTGGTAATAAACAATACGATGCTACAGATGGATTAATGAATCGTTTAACTAAAAAAACATGTTACTATGGACGATTTGGTTTGTCTAACTATGCAGATATTTTGTACAAATCAGAAGCACTATATTCTGATAATAATTCACATACAATAAAATCAAGTAGAGACAAAAATATAAACGTTTGATAAAACAAATTATTGATGACTATTTCCCAAACTAAAGAAGAGAAAATATAGTTAATACAGATTCAAGTTCAGATGAAGAAACAGATCAAGGTCTAATAAAGACATATTCAGAAAAACCAAATGTATATATTTGGATCGATGATGTCTGTCAGTTAACCGATAGATTATCAGTAATTCATGGTGAACAATTATCTGGAAATAAAAATTATCGTTTGAAAATGTTAGAGTAACACAGATGTTAACCAATAATTTTAGTGATTTCATCATCAACAACCCAAAATTAATTCCATACTTGATTAGATTTTCAAATGAATTTCCTCAAGCATTTTGAAAGAGTGAAAACTATGGAAAAGGATCAGTAAATACTTTGATTAACAAATTTCCATTTGAAATATACCTTCCTGTTCACAGTTATTGTGGTTCTGGAACAAGATTAGAAGGAAAATTATTTAGAGGTGATAAAAGAATTAATCCATTAGACAAAGTTAATGAAAACATGTTATTGCCTATAGATAAAATAAAGATTTGGAATAAAGGTATGAAGCAGATAAAGAAAGAATGTATTCTGAAGATGCTACACTTCGTGTAAAATTGGCAGCAACTGCAGTTAGAAATGTATGGAAAATGAAAATCAGATAAATAGGTTTACATGTCGATGAAAACGGATGGGAGTTTTAAAAATATTAATAATCTTTTACCTTTGTAAATAAATACCTTCATATTAGATATTGACTCTAATTAGTCCTCTGTGAGATTATAAAGTTGACCTTTTAATCAAATACGCAATACACCATATTGCCAGGAACACACATTTTTAGAGACCATTTATTCAACGATGTACATAACGAAGATCAAGGAGAAAACATAAAATATGAATGTTCCCAACACCCCCACATGTTCTCGAGATGGAAATTCGTGAACTCTGAAAGTCCCACAGCTTAACAGCACCACTGATGTTTACCTTTAGGCAGTGCCTTTGTCGAAAAATCAGCTTCCTACTTATTGGTACTTACAGGTTTCACACTGAATTTTCCAGTTTTCATTAAATCACGAATATAGTGGTGCCTCACATCAAAGTGTTTTGTTCGAGCGTGATGCACACCATTGTGACTCAGTGCAATGGCACCTCTATTATCACAGCATACACTTACTGGTTTTTCACTATGGGTAACACACAATTCACGAAGCAATCATTGAAGGTATACCGCTTCTTGCGCTGCTGCTGATAGAGCCATATACTCAGCTTCTGTAGTTGACAGAGCGACGGTTTGTTGTCGTTTTGAAGTCCAGGAAACTGCTGCCCCAGCTAACTTGAAGATATAGCCAGTCACCTGCTGATGGAGGTCTGAAGCATAATCAGCATCACAGAAACCTTCAATTTCAGTTGTTCCACTTTTTCAGAAAGTTAATCCTACATTGACTGTGCCTTTAATGTATCGCATAATTCGTTTGACCGCTTCCCAGTGGATTTTTCGATAATTAGAACTGAATCTGCTTAGAACTCCCACACCATATGTAATGTCCAGTCTTCTGCTTTGAGCTAAATACAGTAGTGATACTATGGCTTGCCGATAAGGAATGCGATGTAACACAAGGTTTTTCCTCATCTGTCAATTTATTTTCACAATTTTGCAGCTTTGAACCAGGTTCAAATGGATATGCAACTGGATTACAATGTTCCATACCAAATTTCTTGAATATTTTTGCTGCATATTTGCATACTAATCGTCCCTTGTTTCCTGTTTCCTTTTATTCTCATACCAAGACACCAACTAAGTTCAGCAAGATCTTTCATCTTAAACTGATTCATTAATCCTTTCTTCAGTTCTTTCTTCCACCTATTATTTCTATTAGAGAAAATGACCAAGTCGTCTACATAAACAACTATAATGAGTAGATTTTGTTTCTCAATTCTGAAGTAAATTCAAGAATCATACTCTGACTTCTTTAGGTTCATTTTATGGAATGTCACATCTAATTTCATATTCCAAACGCGTGACGCCTGTTTTAGACCATAAATTGCCCTTCTTCACGTAGCCTTCAGGTTGACGAATGTAAACTTCTTCATCGAGATCACCATATAGGAACGCAGTTTGTACATCCATATGTCAAGATCAAATTCAGCTGATAAAGCTAACAGGATGCGAAGCGAAGAATGACGAACAACAGTCGAGAACGTTTCATGAAAGTCTATTCCTGGTATTTGGGAATAACCTTTCGCTACAAAACGAGCCTTATAACGTTCAATTTCACCATTTGACGTTTCTTTCACCTCGAATACCCATTTCGAATTAATTACCTACCTGCATGGTGGTAAATCAGTCAAAATCCATGTTTCATTTTCAAGTAAAGATTTATATTCATTATCTAAGTCTTCCTTCCATTTTTCACAGTCATCACAATTCATTGCTTCTTCATACAAATTTGGTTCAGGAATACAAGCAAGACAAGCAAAATCACCATTAAAATATTTAGTATTTGGTTTTCTTTCATGTGATGATTTTCTAATTTCTGGTTGCATTTCTGGTTGCACAACTTCCGTGTGACTACGTACATTGCTATTTACTGTTTTCTCAGTGTCACTTTGCACTAATTCAAGATAAACTCCATTTCTGTCAACTTCAGCAGGTTGTGTCCGTTCAGTTGCCTCTTCAATGATGTTACGTGCTGGCGCTAGTTGACGACTGTCTATACGATTATCGTCAATCGGGTTACTGTTTGGAATACTGTTACCACAAGTGCACTTTGAGTTTTCGATGAATTGCACATCATGGGCTTTAACAATTGTCTTTGGTGAATTTGGATCAATCAGACGATATGCTTTAGAATCTTCGTAATATCCAACAAAGATAAGTTCTTAGATTTGTCTTCTTTCTGTTGGTATATGTGCAAATGCTTGACATCCAAAGATTCGTAAATGACTCAAATTTATCAGACGACTACTCCATAATTCCTCAGGAGTGACATTCTTAACAGCTTTTGTTGGAGATCGATTCTTCAAATAAATTGCTGTGTTTACAGCTTCAGCCCAAAATTGTCTACTTAGACCTGCATATGTTAACATTGACCTTGCTTTTTCAATGATTGTACGATTTAAGCGTTCTGCAACACCATTCTGTTCTGGCATGCAAGGAGTTGTTGTTTCATGTTGAGTTCCATTTGTCTTTAAAAATAACTTCATGCACCGACTGACGAACTCTTTTCCATTGTCTGTTCGAAGTATTTTGATTTTTCGACCAGTTTCATTTTCTACTCATGCTTTGAATTCGATGAATGTGTCACAGACTTCTGTTGTTGATTTTATATATAACCAAATATTTTATATATAACCAAAAGATTTTCTTGACAGATAATCCGTAAAAGTGAGAAGATATCGTGATCCTCCCCACGAAGCCATGCTCATTGGTCCACATACATCAGAATGCACAATGTCAAGTAGATCTTTTGCTCTTCTACTTGATGTTTTAGGAAAAGGTTGTCGAGACTGTTTACCTTTTATGCTGGGAATACACGGATCTAAATTGACGTTGGTCCAGTTCAGTCCATCAGCCATTTTTTCTTTTAATAAATACATGCTTACACAATTCAAATGTCCCAATCTTCGATGCCACAATTCATAACTGTCAATTTCTACAACATTTGCGTAATGACACACTTCATCTAATCGATACATACCATTTACTTGAGTTGTAGTTGCTACTGGTGCTCCAGAAACAATTACATCACTTTTATTGTACACACTGC
This sequence comes from Schistocerca piceifrons, assembly GCF_021461385.2. Taxonomy (NCBI): domain Eukaryota; kingdom Metazoa; phylum Arthropoda; class Insecta; order Orthoptera; family Acrididae; genus Schistocerca; species Schistocerca piceifrons. The sequence goes on along the minus strand of NC_060139.1, from coordinate 495,541,887 downwards.
GCTGCACATTGTCAAACAAAACACACAATCCACGTCTTGTCTTCTGACTAACCGACAGTAGGTTGTATGCAAGGCTTGGAACATACGCAACATCATTAGCAGTTATCTGTTTATTCTTGACATCACAAGTAACTCGAAGATGAACATCGCCTTCTCCAATAGCCTAAAGATTGCTATTATCTGCTACTGTCACTTCAGCATATGTGGTCAATTGGAAAGTGTTGAACGAGTCTCTTTGATTCGTCATATGTCGTGAACACCCAGAATCCACATATCAGCCATCACTATGATGCGAAGATGCAGTTAGAGCCATTAACACAGTTTCGTTTTCAGTTTTCACTGCATTCGCAGAATTTGAAAATTTATTTGGTTTCTTCTTTGTTCTACACTCATTCGCCTTGTGACCAGGTTTCTGACATTTACAACACTTAAAAGGCTTGATATTTCGCACATCACGTTGGATATTCGTCTTCTGGTGTTTACTGTCCTGCTTACTAGCTACTAGCGCCGAATCTGTGGTCTCATTTGTGGATGCAAACTGACGTTTCGTCGATTCTTGAATTAATCGCTGACTAACTAAATCAGTAGTAATCTTGACACCCGAATTCTCAATTGCCATAATCAAGGGTTGGAAATCTGCTGAGAGTCCACTTAGCATAATTGCAGCTACGAAATCATCGTCCATTTTCTTACTAATACTTCGAATTTGTTGAGCAAGTGACCTAATTTTCGACAAATACGCCTCCATATTTTTCTCAGAAGCCAATCGTACGTTCATTAAGTGTTGTAAGAGCCCAATATAACTAGATAAACTTTTATCTTCAAATGCAGATTGCAAATTTTGCCATGCTTCTTTAGCAGTCATTGCTCCACGAAGTTTTGGATACACAGATTAATTTACAGATAAACATAATTTTGATAATGCTTGCTGTACATTCTACTCATCTTCGTCAGTGCCAGCAATTGTGTCCCATAGTCCCTCATGTTTCAGGTACATTTCCATCGTGAATTTCCAGTCATTGTAGTTTATCATACCGGTCAACTTTTCAAAATTAAACAGTGATTGTCCACCCAAAGCCATCTTGAATACGTTTAGATAGTTAAACAAATAAATCTTGAAAGTTTCTCTGCAAAAATACGATAGCAAGATGTTGAACATACGCAAAGATTATATAACCTTAATTTATCAGTTTATTTCTTTGGTATGGAAAGTTCGCTAATCTCTCATGGGTCCATAACATATTAAATATTGACTCTAATTAGTCCTCTGTGAGATTATAAAGTTGACCTTTTAATCAAATACGCAATACACCATATTTCCAGGAACACACATTCTTAGAGACCATTTATGCAACGATGTACATAACGAAGATCAAGGAGAAAACATTAACTACCATACATTTAACACATCAAAGAGCAAACTATCAATGTTCAAACACTTCAGCAATGATTATACTTTGCCATCTAGTGGTAAAACAAAACCCAAATCAATTAAAATTGAATTAAATGACGAGCTATTTAATAGTATCAATAATATTTTAACTGATGCACAAAAAATATAATGAAACAAAATGACAAAAACAGATGGTAATCTAATTATTACACTAGGTATTCCTGTTGTAAAAAAGATTCTTGAGTATCTAACAAAAAAGAAAAGAGGTACCAGATTAACAAAACATGAAGACAGATTTTTACCATTACTATTCGCCATATTACTATATCTAGCAACAATTGGTTCACTATCTGGCGATTCTATAGCCATTGCAAATGCAGTAATTAATAAAAAGAAAGATGAAATCAATTAGAAGAACAAAAAAGACAAATTTCGGCAGTGGAAAAGAAAGCAGGCGCTGAAACGAAAAAAGTAAAAAAAAGTCAAGGAATAAACTATTTCTATCCAAATATATTAAGTAACTTCGATATAGAATAACTTGCTAAGGAATTAATAATCAAGTACTTTTGTGGTGTTTTCATGATTGATGAATTAAACGATAAACCAAATAATATTGTATCTGGAACTGTAAATTTCGATACACCTGATCATGTTGGTACTCACTGGATTTGTTACAATAAAAATAAAAGGCTTGTATTTGATTCATTTGGTCGAAATATTCCTGAAGAATTGGTTAAATATCTTTGTTCACTTGAGTTGTATTATAATGGACAACGAATTCAAAATTGCAATGAAGTAATTTGTGATCATTTATGTCTATTTGTTTTAAAACTGTTGCCAGATAATTATAACTCTAATGATCTTCAAATTTATTAATTGGACATTTTTAGAAAAAAACTACGGGAGCCTCAACATGGTATAAATATTAAAAAATAAACTTATATAAAACTTACAAAATTGCATTAAAATCAAAAATTGATCCAAAAATAAAAGTTAAATTAAACAATTTCATAAGGAATTATGTAATATTTATAAAATAACTACACGATAAATTGATTTTAAAGGTAGAAGACTAGTAGATTTAAAAGATCCTATAAGTGGTTATGATGCAGTTATAAAACAATATTTAGATAATTATTTAACCAATTGTGTTACAAAACTTGAATACACAAGTCTTCTAACACAGCTCAGTAACTATGTGACAAAGTCACATTTTAGTGACAAGATTAATCAAGTTAATCTAACTGATTACAAAAAAGGAAGTGCAGAATGTTTTTTCATTGTTGTTTTTGTAGTCTTCAGTCCAGAGACCGGTTTGATGCAGCTCTCCATGCTACTCTATCCTCTGCAAGCTTCTTCATCTCCCAGTACCTACTGCAACTTACACTCCTGGAAATGGAAAAACGAACACATTGACACTGGTGTGTCAGACCCACCATACTTGCTCCGGACACTGCGAGAGGGCTGTACAAGCAATGATCACATGCACGGCACAGCGGACACACCAGGAACCGCGGTGTTGGCCGTCGAATGGCGCTAGCTGCGCAGCATTTGTGCACCGCCGCCGTCAGTGTCAGCCAGTTTGCCGTGGCATACGGAGCTCCATCGCAGTCTTTAACACTGGTAGCATGCCGCGACAGTGTGGACGTGAACCGTATGTGCAGTTGACGGACTTTGAGCGAGGGCGTATAGTGGGCATGCGGGAGGCCGGGTGGACGTACCGCCGAATTGCTCAACACGTGGGGCGTGAGGTCTCCACAGTACATCGATGTTGTCGCCACTGGTCGGCGGAAGGTGCACGTGCCCGTCGACCTGGGATCGGACCGCAGCGACGCACGGATGCACGCCAAGACCGTAGGATCCTACGCAGTGCTGTAGGGGACCGCACCGCCACTTCCCAGCAAATTAGGGACACTGTTGCTCCTGGGGTATCGGCGAGGACCATTCGCAACCGTCTCCATGAAGCTGGGCTACGGTCCCGCACACCGTTAGGCCGTCTTCCGCTCACGCCCCAACATCGTGCAGCCCGCCTCCAGTGGTGTCACGACAGGCGTGAATGGAGGGACGAATGGAGACGTGTCGTCTTCAGCGATGAGAGTCGCCTCTGACTTGGTGCCAATGATGGTCGTATGCGTGTTTGGCGCCGTGCAGGTGAGCGCCACAATCAGGACTGCATACGACCGAGGCACACAGGGCCAACACCCGGCATCATGGTGTGGGGAGCGATCTCCTACACTTGCCGTACACCACTGGTGATCGTCGAGGGGACACTGAATAGTGCACGGTACATCCAAACCGTCATCGAACCCATCGTTCTACCATTCCTAGACCGGCAAGGGAACTTGCTGTTCCAACAGGACAATGCACGTCCGCATGTATCCCGTGCCACCCAACGTGCTCTAGAAGGTGTAAGTCAACTACCCTGGCCAGCAAGATCTCCGGATCTGTCCCCCATTGAGCATGTTTGGGACTGGATGAAGCGTCGTCTCACGCGGTCTGCACGTCCAGCACGAACGCTGGTCCAACTGAGGCGCCAGGTGGAAATGGCATGGCAAGCCGTTCCACAGGACTACATCCAGCATCTCTAGGATCGTCTCCATGGGAGAATAGCAGCCTGCATTGCTGCGAAAGGTGGATATACACTGTACTAGTGCCGACATTGTGCATGTTCTGTTGCCTGTGTCTATGTGCCTGTGGTTCTGTCAGTGTGATCATGTGATGTATCTGACCCCAGGAATGTGTCAATAAAGTTTCCCCTTCCTGGGACAATGAATTCACGGTGTTCTTATTTCAATTTCCAGGAGTGTACATCCTTCTGAATCCGTCTAGTGTACTCATCTCTTGGTCTCCTTCTATGATTTTTACCCTCCACGCCATTCCCCAGTACTAAATTGGTGATCCCTTGATGCCTCAGAACTTGTCCTACCAACCAATCCTTTCTTCTAGCCAAGTTTTGACACAAACTCCTCTTCTCCCCAATTCTATTCAACACCTCCTCATTAATTATGTTATCTACCCATCTAATCTTCAGCATTCTTCTGTAGCACCACATTTCAAAACCTTCTATTCTCTTCTTGTCCAAACTACTTATTGTCCACGTTTCACTTCCATACATGGCTATATTCCATACAAATACTTTCAGAAACGACTTCCTAACACTTAAATGTATACTCAATGTTAACAAATTTCTCTTCTTCAGAAACGCTTTCCTTGCCATTTCCAGTCTACATTTTATATCCTGTCTGCTTCGACCATCATCAGTTATTTTGCTCCCCAAATAGCAAAACTCCTTTACTACTTTAAGTGTCTCATTTCCTAACGTAATTCCGCCAACATCACTCGATTTAATTCGACTACGTTCCATTACTCTCATTTTGCTTTTGCTGATGTTCATTTTATATCCTTCTTTCATGACACTGTCCATTCCGTTCAACTGCTCGTCCAAGTCCTTTGCTGTCTCTGACAGAATTACAATGTCATCAGCGAACCTCAAAGTTTTTGTTTTTCCTACTCCGAATTTTTCTTTTGTTATCTTTACTGCTTGCTCAATATACAAATTGAATAACATCGGGGATAGGCTACAACCCTTCTCACTCCCTTCCCGACCACTGCTTCTCTATCATGCCCCTCAACTCTTATAACTGCCATCTGGTTTCTGTACAAATTATAAATAGCCTTTCGCTCCCTGTGCGATAGTTTTTACTATATGTGCTTTATTTCCAAGACTTCTTGTTCAGTAATAACTGGATCAAATCCTATAGGGTCTTCAGTTAGTATATTAGAATATACTTTACTTGCATGAAAATTTATTAAATGAACATATTTTGTCATATCTTACAGTATAATTCCTTATACTGTTTTATGCCATTACAGTGTACTTAATACATTTCTTATCCTTATGTATACCCAAATATTTTTCAACTATCAGCATGTAACGCATTTTTTAAAGGGAAAATTCTGATAATTGAATGAAATGTTTTGTTATATAATCTTTTATATTTGTTGAAAGCCACAGCTAAATTTTGTTAGGGAGCTATCGCCAGAAATATCATACGTATTCCAATGTGATGACATCCGCCTTATGATGGATTAAGAAAAAAATCTTTCTGTAATATTACGTGATAAGCCTATTAAGCACAATGCATAATTATTTTTTTACATGAGGTTTGATGCTCCAGGATAGCTGCCTATGTGCAATGGCAGCATACACATATATAGAAATTACTCTTTATAAAACAGTACCTCTGGCCAAAAATGAATTGGAAAATATTACAAGACATCATTTTGTATTTATTAAGATTATTTTTTTAATACCTTTAGCATTTAATTACTATTAGAATAGTTTATATCATTTTTATCATTAATGGCGTCACTACAACAATGAGCCTATACAAAATGACCAGGAAAACATTTAATTATTATGTAACTAAATCATGTGCAGGAAAGGTACTTGCAACTGACAAAAATACACGTTTTATAAACAATAGTTTCTTATATATTCAAAATATTACTAGTATACTACAGATGATTGTAAAGCCTCCTGGAATACCATTTTCATAGTTACATACAGTCTTGTAAATGGTATTCCATGATAGCATATTTTAGTTTATGATGTCTACATACAAACAGGCGACAGTAGATGTATTTCATTTAATCATGGTATTAATACATTTTAAGTTTGTGTGTGTTGAAACAGGTGACTACAGAAACATGTGATTTCAATATTTGTAATAATACAAGTACTTTCGTGCAGTTCTTGCGCATGAATGATTTTATTCTGAAGTTGAGTGCAGTCTTTTTACTATCTTTCCTCGGAATAATTTGTTTTATGCTCCCGCATTTGTGGAAAAGCCACTGGGAAACCGAGGGAAACCAGGGCAGAGCTATAAGACTGAACTCTTATTCAGCATTTAAAGACATAAATACAAATACAATGATTTCAATTCAGTTCATAGTTAATGTTTTTTACAAAATTTAGAATGTTGATTGTTATTCTTCTTCTGCAGTAAGCTGGTGAAGTGATGAGGGACTGGGCACCGGATTGCGCCCCCGACGGCGCGTACTGCAGGTTGTGACGTCACCAAGGCCAGCGATCAGCTGATGCGCTACAGCAATGCACACTACCGCGTACCGTACGTGCGTCTTCTTCTACCCTCCTTTCAGATGTTCTCCGCCACCGCTCCACGGCAAAATTTCATGAAATGCAAGAACAACAGCAGCAGAAGTTCATTATAGGTAAATAGATGTTTATTCCTTCAGATTTTATTGTTTCATCCAGCACCAGATTATGTCAGTTTGTGTACGAATTAATCATTCACTTACTAATATATACAAAGTGCACGGTATGGCATTGTCCACGTACAGTTCGTCACACTTTTGTTGCAGTTAATATTTCCATCTCGTATTGCTGTATGACACTTTTCAGATGCAGAGATTGTCCTATGTTAACTTTAGCTTCACACAGTTTTTGTGCCCAGAGTAGGCTGTTTACACAGTCTCACTACTTCTGTCACACACCACACTGTTTATTATGTCACAAACAGGTATCTCCAGACACACTTGCACAGATCAGCTGTACTTTTCTCTTGCTCTCTCTCTCTCTCTCTCTCTCTCTCTCTCTCTCTCTCTCTCTCTATATATATATATATATATATATATATATATATATATATATTGAATACAGGACTCCTGAAAATGTCTCTGTTTCTGTGATATTTTTTAAATCACTGTACTTGACAGTCCAGTTCATTCAAAACGTGAACATATCTTAGTGACATTTTATTTTTATCAGTTCGGTAGGTAAAACTACTTGGTTTCTACCTATTGATCTGATTTTTTTTTCGTTGATTCATGGCTTGTACCATTAGGTGTACTATGCTCATGACCAATTAATAAATTCTTTAGCCCCTTTCAAAATTCTAGATATGTCATTGCTTTTGTGGTTACATATTTCTGACGAATTGTATTATGACATTAAGTGCTTAAAACTTTTACTAAATACTAGGGAAAAAACGTTCATCTTGACTACAAATAAAGTGAAAATTCATTAATGAAAGGAAATACTTATTAAGCCTAAACTTACATCTATTAGATACTCACATATTATTTATAAAATTTTCTTAAGTCCTTATATGGGTATAAACCCACTGGTTTCTTATTCTCAGGCTCAGTTAGAAAATAACTACATCCATACAGTATCCTTTCAATGGCACACAGCTCACTACACCATAATTGCCACTTCTTATTTCTTTTATTTATGAGAGAAGCCTTCAGGTGGTTCCTTAGCAGTACCATCTTTCCTACTTCAAACTCTTGTACTTTTCTTATCTGTTTGTCGTACTTCTGTTTCCTAATTTCAGAACATTTTTTTAAGAGAGGTCAAAGCCTTGCTGATCCTCTCTTCTCTAATCAGCTGTAGACAGTTAAACTTTGGCAATGAAGTTATTACCCACTCGTAACTTCCATCCTTAGACATCATCAATTCTGCTGGCATGTATTGGGTGGTAGAATGTGATAAATGGTTAAATATATTCTCATATAGGGCTACATATTCAATCCATTTTGTATGCTTATTTGGCGCTTATGTCCACATGAATCTGTTAAACTCTTTGAATATGTGTTCCACTAGACTGGCTTCTACTTAGAACCTAGCTATCAGTATCTTTTTTATACTATGGTTTCTCAAACATTTTTTCCACTTGTAACCAGTAAAATATACAGAATTATCTGAAATGACAGCTTCCGGCTTACCTATTGTGCGTATATAATCGTTTTCTATCCTGCTAACAATTACTGTAGTTGTAGAACATTTGAGTGGATACATCTTTAGATACTTAGAAAACATATCATAAACTACCAATATGTATTTGCACCCTCCTTGTGCTGTGGGGATTGGTCCAGTTAAATCCAAAGAAAGTAGTTGTAATGAGTGTGTTGGTATGGTTGCATGTAATTCGTTTCTTGTTGAATGGTTGCTCAATTTGTTTTCTGACATATGAGACATGTTCTCAAAATTCGGTGAACATACCTGCCTAAATTTAGGTAATAGCAAAACCGTTCTATTTTAGCAGTAGTCTTATTTTCGCCAAAATGCCCCCAAGACTTATGGGTGTACCAGATAGTCTCATAAACAACTTTCCAAAATACATGCGCACCACCGTTCTTCCTCTTTCTTAGGTTTATGGTACAAAATGCCATCTTTTATCTTAAATTGCTTCGGATTCTCAGTGACAATTTGAACAACGTTTTTCTACTTACAGTCAGTAGTTTGCAATTCTGACATATGTTTACCCATGTCAAGAAAATTATGTCTGTATGTTTGATCTTAACTAACAGTACTTTGTACTCTGTTGCTTGTTCGATAAGTTCTGCGTTTTCAGACATACTCTGTGTAAACCTAGACAAGGGATCAGCAATTACGTTATCATTCCTGTTAATATATACAGTGTGGAAGCAATACTCTTGCAACGCTAAAGTCCATCTCGCTAAGAGTGTGTGTAGCAATTTACATGTAAACAAGAAACTTAGTGATTGGTGTCACAGTACACCTTTATCTTTTTACCATAAACGTAAAAATGAAATTTGTTGAAAGCCCAAACCATAGCTAAGGCTTCAAAGTTCCGTTACTGATTATGATCATTCACATTCTGTTAAGACATGACCCATAAAATTAATCACTTTAACCTGTTGTTCGCCGTCTGTTTCATCCACTTGGAACAGACAAGCTCCTAGTCCTGTAAAAGACGCATCAGCAGCAATGCAAAAATCTTTCACCATGTCAGGGTGGTACAGAGCACTGCATTGATTAGTGCTTGCTTGAAACGATTGAACTCTCTGTCGCAGGCAGAATTGCACTGCCAAAATATATTTTTCTTGGGCAGGTTTGACAACAGATCACTGTGTAGTAATGGATCGGCAACAAAACGCCGAAAGAAAGATACTAAGCCCAAGAACGCTCTTAATTGCCCTTTGTTCTAGGAGATAGAAAATTCTTTATAGCTTGTATTTTCTTCTCGTCTGGGACAATCCCCAAGGGTGAAATGACATGTCTCAGAAATCCCAGAAATTTAATGTTTTCCCTACCGAATTTTGACTTGCTTAGGTTGGTAGTGACTCCAGCCTTTTCGAATTTGCTCAATATTCTGGTTGTTATCTGCATATGCTCTTCCTACGTGGAAGTCACAATCAAAATGTCATCCACACATACAGTGACTCTGTCAAGCAACTCTGGGCCTAACACAAATCAAGAGCTGCTATGAATACCCCAGCACTTGTATTTAAACCTAATGGACGTACTTTAAACTGGTAAGTCCAACCAGCGAAAATAAAAGCTATATATTTTCTCGACTGTTTCGTGAAGGGGATTTGATAATATGAAAATCGCAAATCAGTGGAGGAAAGATATTGTACTCCAAAAGCCTTCTGCAACTGTTCCTCAAAATTCTCTGGCCTAGTTCTTACTGGCACAATAATTTTATTAATCAAGAGCATCTAACACCAGACATAATTTTTAATTATCTTTTGTAACTGCTAGTAACAGGTTGCTGTAAGGTGACATTGATGGCTCAATTATTCCCCGTTCTAGCATCTTACGTATTCCTGGTTTCACTGCCTCATTTTTTGACCATGGAATGGAGTAAGTAGCATTACAAAATGTCTTGTGTGGCATCACATCAATATGATATGTATAACCTCTGATGACCTCTCAGAGAATACTTCTATATGTTCCATTAATAGGTGAGATAATTGTAATTGCTGCTTGGGTACCAGATATGTGGATTTCTGTACTTTATCTTTTATTGATTGACAGGACTCTGTGGTATTAACATTCTCTCCACTGTGATGGATATAATCTCACCCCTCAAAACACTGCTGCATATCCAGTATTTTTGGGAGGTTACATTTGACTTTAAGATTCTGACAATATTTGCAATATATAGCTATTGTGCGCAGCAATTCTAATTTCACTCTTACTTCTCCATTCTCTAAACTGCAAATACCTTGAGAGAGGTCTATATAGGCATTCCTTCCCCTCAAAATCTCCCGACCCAGAATACAGGCGACTCTCAATCCCTTTACAACTAGGAACGAGCAATTTAATGCTCCATTTCCCATAAATACGTCCACCTGTACCTGGCTCTTCACTACCTGTGCTTGGGCACCATTGGCACCTGACACTGTGCAATTCTGAACTGGCAACACTGGCACTTAAAGCAATTTGCACAATTTCCTGTTGAAATCATAACTGATCACATTAACTGTAGCTCCTGTATCAATTGAAATATTGACCGGTATACTAAGAACTTTAACCTGAACCACAGCTTGTATCAACTCACTATCTACTTCGTTACATCTCTTATTCTCAGACAAAAGTTCTTCCTTCATTCCAACACCATCGTTATATCCTAACATGTTAACTACATCCTGTTTCTCTTAAGTCTCTTGTGAGCTCTCCTTCCATCCCACAGCCAACAATATCAACTATTCTCACACTTTGATTCTGGTTCTGCCAAGCCGGGTTGTTTGAAGTACATGTTTGACCATGTTCGTTTCTACTATTGCTATTGTTTGAGTATCTTTTGGGGTTATTCTGATTGTCCTGTTTTGGATACTAGGGAATTGCAAACACATTCTTCCCCTGTGGCCCTGCGTCTCGCATCTGCTGTTGATTGCCATCTCCTGGGCCAAATCTTTCCTCATATCTTCGTTTTCGTCTGTATTGAGGTGAACTGTTTCCCCAAACCGGTCTATTGTTACTATATTTGTCATCGTTTGGATGACTGTTAAATGACTAATTTCCGTTCATAGGTTTACCATTGCGGTTTCGTCCATTAGAACAATTCCTACAATTATTCCAACGATTTTGCCTATTATTGTTCTTTTCTTTATACTTGTAACCATTTCCATTGCTACTTTGAAACTTTAAGTCTTCCTGAAGTTAGTCTATTGAATCCACGACAGACAAGAAGTTATCTAAATCACTGTCTTGTACATGGATTAGTTCCTCTCTAATATTGGAGGGAAGTCTGGTTTTTATAACCTGATCACATCAAGATTTGAGATCGGTTCGTCCCAATATCGCGTTTTCTTAATATTTTTTTTGGAAATACTTTCTTAGGCTTCCTTGTTTAGGGCTATATGCCTCTGGACTGTATACTTATTTTCTAAGTGTTTCCTGAATACAAAGCGACCAGTACTTATTTAGAAATACTTTCTCAAATTGTTCGCAGGCGTAGCTAGTTCCAGCTGCATCTGTCGCCCATAGAGAAACATCTCCTACTATGTGCGAAACAATGATTTAGATCTTTTGTTTCTCTGTCCATGCTCTGGGCAATATGTTTCGAAAACTCTTTATGAATACAACTGGGTGAATATTTTTCTTGTCGATGGAGAAGGTTTGAAACTGGTGGTGTTGAGTTAAACTTTCCTCCATCATTATTGAAGACCCAGTAAGCACAGCCCCTCAACCATTCAACTGTTCAGAGTTAGGACAATACGTTCCTGCCTGCACCCCACAAATCGTACTATGGGTGGCAGAGAACGTCGGATTTTCGTGTGAAGCATGAGAAGCAGGTATAAAATTGTTCTCCATTCTAAGGCGCTGCAGTTATAGACTGTGTGGCTTGTCCAGGCAGAGGTTCAAGTCCTCCATCAGGCATGGGTGTGTGTGTGTTTGTCCTTAGGATAATTTGAGTTAAGTACTGTGTAAGTTTAGAGACAGATGACCTTAGCAGTTAAGTCCCATATGTGTCACACACATTTTTCCCTCCATTCTCATGTTATCTACTCTTTCCTGTTCTGTCTGATTAATCTGACTAACCGAGTGAACTGCATGAATTGCGCATGTCACTTCTGTCTGTATTTTACAGTCTATCTGTTTCTCTTTGTTATCTATCCATTTTCTACTTTTTCTACGACATTTTTAGTATGTTCTGCTAGGCAATTCTGTATTCTTTCCTCGTTTCCTATCTCTATATTTTCTACCCTCTTGGCTATGTTCTTAATATCTTTCCTCACGCTATTCTGCTCTATCTGCAAATTTGTGCATCTGTTGTTAGACTAGCTACCAAATTTGGCAATTCTTGGCACACTTGTTTCAAACTTTCTGTTTGCTTTCATGACTTCTAAACTTTGAAGCTGTTCATATATTCTGTTTTCGCTCTCTTTTTCCCTTTGCTCTCTCTCTCTTTCTCTCTGTTCATGCTGTCTCTCCCTTTCTAACTATATTCTTTCCCTCTCTCTTTCTCTCTCCTCCTGCTGTTTCCACACCTGTAACTGTATTCTTTCGCTCTCTTTATCTCTCTATTCCTGTTGTTTCTGATCTAACTTCATTAGGATTGCAGTTACGGTTTCATAACCCTGCGCCACGCGCGGAACTGTATGCTTAGTTGCAGGCACAGCTGTTTCACCCACAACAGTTGGCAACAAGCTACTATCAACGTTACACTCTATATCTGTGCGCTGAAGTGCAGTCTCTACTTCATGACCCCTAATATTTTCTAGCATATTTCTATTGGATGTAGATCTCACTCTATATCTGTGTGCTGATGTGCAGTCTCTACTTCATGACCCCTAATATTTTCTAGCATATTTCTATTGGATGTAGATCTCCAATTCGTTATCACTACTCTCTCGTGAATCTGCTTCCATATCAACTTCTCTCCTAGTCTTACAACATAATATCATCGACTCTGAAGGAGACATTATTTTATCACAATTATTTTTACACAGCTATCACCCCAAAAATAATAATAATACAATCTAAAATTTCAAATTCTACGCAAAATATATAGCAAATATAAATTTTCTTGCCTACCTGAATTACTGTTTGCAAAACACTATCACACGGTACAAACAATGAATACTGGCAAACTACACAAAACACGAAAGTAAGAGATATTTTCAGCAGCCCTTACCTTCGTTTTTACTATCGGTTCTATTCTTATTCAAATCTGTGGTGGGTTCCAGGTCTTCGGTTTCTCTTAACATCGAAAGTAATAATCCTCATACACTTGAAACAGATTACATATACAAGCGTTGATTTTCTTATCTTAATTACGTATTCTTTTCTTGAACATAAATTTTCTGGAACATCGATCCCCACGTTGGGCCCCAGTTATGGTGTAACTTTTTTTTGAAAGAGAATAGTCTGATAATTGAATGAAATGTTTTCTTAAACACTCTTTTATGTTTTTTAAAAGACATGGCTAAATATTCTCAGGGTGCTGTCTCCAGAAATATCATCTGTACTCCAACATGAAGACATTCATCTTGCTCACAATGGATTAAAAATATTGTCTTTAATATTATGTGATAAGCCAATTAAACACAATGATTAATTATTTTTTCTGTGAGGCTTGATGCTCCAGGATAGCTGCCTATGTGCAATGGCAGCTTACACAATTATAGAAATTACTCTTAGTAAAACTGTACCTCTGGTCAAAAATCAATTGGAAAATATTACAAGACACCATTTTGTATTTATTGAGATTATTCTATTTAATAACTTTAGCATATAATGCTTATTAAAATAGCTTATATCATTTTTATCATTAATGGCGTTGCTACAACAATGGGCCTATACAAAATGGCCAGGGCAACATTTAGTTATTACGTAACTAAATCATGTGCAGGAAAGGTACTTGCTATTGACAAAGACACACTATTTATGAGCAGCAGATTCATACATATTCAAAATATTACTATATTACTACAGGTAATTATATTAGCAACAGACAGTGAACAAGAAGCGTATGTCAGCTAGAACAGCAGAACCAAGAAAACAATGAAACAAAAAAATGTTCATCCCTTTTGCACCAAATAACAAAGATACTACAAATTACTATTCTGAGAGTGCATATAGCACAGCCTTTCTTGAGTATTGATAATTTAATTATATTTATTTTTCTGGAGGCTATGCTATATTATATTTTCTACCAGTTGTTTCATAAGATTCTTTAATAAATATGTCAAATAATTTGTCATTGTCTAATCGACATTTATTATATGTCGAAAAACGCCATTGTTGCTGTAGTTTCAATTGAACACCGTCAGGTTTAAAGCTTTTTTTTCTGGGGTAATGTTCAATATTTGCAATATAATTAACCTCTTCTTTTTTCAGTTCTACTATGTTATTTACTGCATCTTGTAAATGTAAACATTCTGTGTCCTTTTCTTGTAGTTGTTGTTTTATTTGTTGATTTTCTATTTCACCTATGTTTAGTTATTTTTTAATTGCCCAGGTCATTGTTGCAATTGAAAGACTTTATGCTCTGCTGTCTACTTAATATAGTCAAATAGTACTTTTTCGAAAGTTGAGTAATATTTTCTTACTTGTTTCCACTGCTTTGTGTTAAATGTCATTGTAGATTCTTTAAAATTATTAAGTGTTAACAAAATACACTTCTTTTGAACAAGATTATTTGATCTCAATGTTCTGATTTCACATTGAATTTGTTCATATTCTTAAACCAAAGACTTGTAGTACTTTGTTACTGTGCATGATACTTCGATTTTTGTTAAACAAACTCAGTAGTCCTTTTTCACTTGTTCCATTGGAGGAATTTGACCCCTCAGCAGTTCTATATAAAATTAAAAAATAACTTTTGTAATTAGTAGATATTTCTCTTCAAAAGAAGGAAACCAAATCTCTCTAAACTAAGACTAAAAATTCCGTTGATATTCATATTTCTGAATAAATGCTATATTCGACATAAACGATCCTGAATTATAAGTACTTATAATAACTGCCATTTATTAAAAGTAATTTGTATTAGAGTTTTAATTTTTTATATTGTAGTTAAAACCAATCACTCAAATAGACTTTTTTTCAGGTGATTACATTTTCAGATATCCAAAAAATTTTCGAATTTTCACGCTTTTTACAACTCTAATTAAAATTATATTTAATGAATTGTGAGTTTAAGTAGTCTAAAAGTAAACAAATTTAAAGTTAAAGCAAAACAATCATCAGTTATAGGTTACTCTAAACTAAGACTAAAATGACTTATTAATATAATTAATAACCACAATACAATAAATGAAGAACTGAAGAATTATAATAATGAAGTGAAAAATTGTATGATGAATGAATTAAAAGCTAAAGCAAAAGAACTGGGAATTAGAGAGAACTCTAATAATTTAATTTTAAGTTTGGAAACATTTATTTGAAGGAATTGTATACATTTCATTCGATGACAACTGAAACACACAGAAATAAAATTTTTGATAATGTAAGCAATAATGATCAATATGATGAAGCTGGATGAAATATATATAAGGACATTCGCATTATCTGCAGATTTTATGAGTGAATTTCAAGCCAATTAGATTGGGAACTGATATTAATACTAGAACGAAATTTGTCTGAAGAATTTATTAGAGAAGTTAAAGCTAAATTATTTGGGATATTTTATCTAGATATAAAATATTACTTGAAAAATTTATGAAAAAATCCCAAGACAAATTAAACTTGTATGCTTTATCATATTGTAACTTAACTAACAATTTCATCAAAGAATTTCAAGACAATTTAGATTGGGGTAATATGTCACAGAAAAAATTATCTGTTGATTTTATAAGAAAATTTCAAGACAAAATTAAATGAGATATTATATCAAATAAAAATTAACTGTATATTTTTCGAGAGAATTTGAAGACAGAATACATTGGAATGCTACATCACAATGTAAAGTACCTAACAATTTCACAAGACAATTTCAAGACAGATTATCATTTCTTTCAAGAGAAAAAATACCATTTGAAAAATTTATAAGTGAACATCAGAATAAAGTAGATTGAGGTAACATAGAGTATCATCAAAAATTATTTAAAGATTCTGTAAGAGAATTTCCAGTTAGTTGGGATGAAATCTCAGATCATCAAAAATTATCTGAAAATTTTATGGTTTTAATTTCAAGATAAATCAAATTCCCATGATATCTCATGTAATAAAAAATTATCTGAAGATTTCATAGGAGAATTTCGAGATAAAATAGATTTGTGTCAAATATCAGGTCGACAAAAATTCTTTATGATTGAGTTTCAAGTTAAATTATACTGGGAGACTATATCAGACCTTTAGACTTTATCTCGAGGTTTTATGAGAGTATTTCTAGGAAAATTAAGTGGAAGTGAAATTAAAAATAAGGTTAACTGGTTATATATTTTGAACTATCTATATTTATAGAATCTCTCATGCAAGAGGTACTGAAACATTATGAAGTAATAAATTCTTCATAATGTACTGAAAGTTTTGCATGATTAAGTGATCTTGAGTTTTTAAAAACTAACTGTAATCATACTTTCATAAAGAATGTGTTGATAAATGGTTAGAAGAAAAGGCTTCTTGTCCAATATGTAGAAAAGTTATTAAAAGAATATTATCTCAAGTTTGGTGATAATTTATTTTATTATTAATTAGTTGTTCTTTTGTATAGTCATTCAAAATATTAAAATAATTGTGCCAACAAAAGGTTCTTGAAGTTTCTTTTATTTAGTGATACAAATTTATTGAATTAGAGTTATAATTAAGTCTTAACATTTCTTCACATATAGATATTTATCTTCAATTCTGTATAACTATTCTCGAAAATATTTTGGTTATATTCTAATGACATAATTTTATTCATAGTCAGCATCGAATATTTTTAAAAGAATGAATGTTGGTTTCAAACTATCATCAACTTTTTGAGGAACAAGATGAGGTAATAAAGTAATAATTGCTCTGTTTCTTTATATGTTATAATTAATTGATCTATATGATCATCTTTAATTTTATATAAATTTTCTAAATGTGTTACTTAAACTTTCATTTCATATTCACTAGTTTTTCTTATTGCATGTAAATCATCGTTAGTAAGACACAATTTAATTTTTTTGGTTCTTTTTCTTTGATAATAAAATAAGTGAATAGAATCCAGATTTATTTATAAGCATTGTTTGTTTTTCATTGTAAGTTAGACCTATCTGGGAGATGAGTCAGACATTTTCTATTATACTATTAGTGTCTTTAACAACAATTTTTCTAATTGCTTGATTTGTGCTTTTATATTCTAATATTTCATCAGTCCTTTCCTTTAAACCAAGAAATATTATTTTCATCAATAATCATTACCACTTGCTGATTATTATATGTAAGTTTGTTACTGACAAGATCTATGGTCGACTGAATTTATTGAAACACCTTTTTACTTATATTAATAAAAATTATATATAGCCCAGATACAGACACAGATTCCTGACAAATATGGTTGTTGCTTAGGTTTTTATCTTACAATATTTTAAGTATATATAAATGAAGATACTGCTACCACTATTATTTGTAATATCAACATCTGCCAAAAAGAATGAACCTGTAAAATTTCTCCATGATTTTGTGACTTAAATATTCAGAATGATTCAAAACTTACTCAAGTGAGTAATGGCATAGTCACCGAAGCCTTAATGTTATTTCAGTACGATCTTGAAACAACTGGTGGGTTAAGCATAGAAAATTTAAAATTTATGACTAAGCCCAGATGTGGTGTAAAAGATTCATCTGAGAGTTATAGAACTAGAGTGTATAAATGGAATAAAAAATATAAAATGTTTCTATAAAAGATCAATTAAAAAAGTATTAGAAATAACAGAAAAAAATATTTCATTTATAGCAAAAATTCTGATATTTGATTTCATCTTGAGAACAATGACCCTGATATTTTAATTTTAAAAAAAGTCGATTATATAAAAATGAAATATGTGGTACCCTTGTCCAAAGCATCTAGAAGGAAAAGAAAATGTGTTAAGAAGGATTTTTTCCTAATATAAATAATTATCCAGTAGAAATACGTATGTATAATGAAGAGTCGTGGTACTTAGAGGTTGAAAAAATACACCAAAAATGGAAAAAAACATCAGACAAATTTATTTGCAATTTTAGCTTGTGAAATTGGTCACTTATCTTTCCTTACTATAGCAGCTCACATTTCGAATTATTTCAAGATGACATCGATGGGATCCAAAGCTTTTATGGTAAAAAATATATCAGAACAACTGACTCAACCAAAATATCTACCAGTTGTACAATAGTGTTACACAAATGAATCAGTCGAAGTTCTATGTGAAACTATTAAGTTTGATTATTTAATACTTGTGAATGAAAAAGTATATATTTTGTATAAGAAGTGGATGTGGATAGGTAGTGATATGAATGCTTAACTAATAAGTAATTGGTTATCATTTTCACTGCAAGATTTCCAAAAAAATAGATGGAATATATCAAAGACCGAATAGCTATGTTCCTTTATTTATTGACGTGATGTATATGATAAATTCACATACATTAGAATTAAATCCTGAATAACAATGTCAATATCAATTACAAGATTACATAAAAACTTTTTATTAAATGGTTTAGTAAAGACTTATTGTGGTAGAACATTTGTTTCTCTTCAATGAATTTTTCTGTGCAGTTAGATGAATTTGATCTTAAATATAAATTGCGAGGAGTTATAAATAGCCAAGTTCCAGGTTTAGCTATGGGATTAAATTCTGCATTGAGATATGTTAATGGATTACTGTATTTTTTCAAGGATGATATTTTTTAGAATATAATTAAAACTTGTATACTGCTTTATTTTTAAGTGGTGTTGATTCTAATAAATCGTCAGAATTGGTTCATTGGGCAATAAATATATTGAAAGGTACATTGCAAAAATTAGAAATTTTTACATTTTTCCTAATAATTTTTTTTATATAAATGGAATCGATTACAGCTAACCTGTGTAAAAATTGTAGCACTGAGGAGTCAACCGATAATTTTACTTCACAAAACACACAAAAGATAGCTATAGAATGATGTGTAGGCAATATGTAAATGAATATCTTGTATAAGTATGCAATGAAAAACGAATTCGTTTTGTACATGGAAAAACTATTTCTAAATATTCCTGGTGAAGAACATTCGAAAATATTATTATAGATAACAATGACGAAAACAATGAAACTGATACATCTGCAAAGAAGTGGGTAGACTGTCAAGAAATTAAAGATTTAATGTGTTTTTACACAAATCTATCATATAAATATAACCATAATAATCAATATAAAAATGTGTTTTAAAATATATGAAGAATAAGGAGGGGCTATCATCCTGTACTTAATTTTTAAATGACTATTAAAAAAGTAGTCTTTCCAGTCGATTTTTGAAATCATAGTTTTTTAGGAATCTAATAAATTTTATTTCTAATAAATAGAAGACTAAAATGCAAAAATTCATGTTTGTCCAAATTCGTCATTATTGTAAAAGCAATAATTTAAGAGGTTATATAAAATAAATAAATCTGATCTAATTACATTTATTACGAGATATCAAGTCACTGGCTCAAGCCCGCATCGGCTGATGCAAGGTGCAACTTTTTGGTATCGGTTGCCTAATTTTGGCGATAAAAGTTTCGAAACTGAAAAAGATAAATGATTGAAAAAAGTATTTCGATTTTCTACCATTGTCTCTGAGAAACAAAAAACAGAAAAGCATTTAATGATTAACTAGTTGGTAAAGCATTTGCCAAAAGATTATTACCTATAAATTTTGAAAAGAATATAAACTCAATTGAACCTATCCATATCTTAACTGCAGTAAATCCAAAATAATGAAAATTGAACAAAATACTCTAAGAATATGTCAAGGATTGAAAGTAACTTTTAAACATTTTTGTGGGTACCAAATGCAGAGAAGTGAAAATGTTATACAATTGAATCGCTGATTGCAAAAGCCTCCTATGTCCACTTTTTGTGAAAACTGTGTTAAAGGCAAAAATGCTTACTCTGCATGTAGCTCCACCAGACTGGGCACGATAACAGTCAAAGTCATCGTTTGTAGTCATTCAAACAGGGGTAGGAAGTTTGAGCTGAGTGCAGAGACGTCCAAAGTCTAGGACTTCGGTTATTTTTCTTCTGAACTGTTAGCACTACAGAAAAGTGCACTACAACTGTATGGAAGAAATTGTGAAAATGGATGGTGTGCCATACCAGCAGTTATGAGAAGAAAAGGGTGAAATATTCTTTGGAATATCAAAGAAATATTTTGAAGAAAGCTATAATTCATGGAGAGGAACATGTAAATTATAGAGGAACAGCAATTCTGGAAAAGGTGACAGGATAAGATAGCAAGTGTCTAAGAAGCTACTTTATTGTTACAGCACAAGACAACAGAACTCAAGCTTTAGCACGTTTTCTGAACATGGAATGCAAGAATGACCAGGTCTGTTTCCCACAAGGGGTGATCACAGCTTGTGATGTTAAAAGAAACCGCCCAAGAAGTGAGACAGGGCACTTGAGTGAAAAATCTTTTGACTACTGTGTCCCTGTAGGAGATATGCAGAAAAGCTTTTCTAAGAGTTTATGCAGTAACTGATGTGAGAGTTAAAAGAATTCAGAAACTGCTGTGTGGTGGGCAGACAACGAAAGACAGAAGAGGGAAATGTACTAGTGTTAATGCTGTGCCATCAGAGGAAATTTCAAAATTATAGGTCAGATCAGATCATTCCCCACCCAGGAAGTCATTATGGTAGCCACACTATGCACTATCTTGACCGTGAACTATCTGTGAAAAAAATGCACCAACTTTTTATCGCAAAACATCTTAACTCACAAGTGACGTACGAGTACTATAATAAGATTTTTCATGAAAACTTGTCACTTGCTTATGGAAGATCTAAAGTAGACACTCGCTGCACCTGCAAAGAATTAATGTTAAAGATTAATTCAAAGCACTCAATGAGGTATTAAAACGAGTACCAGTAGCTGAGATTGTCCATATCTGAAGATCTAAGAAGTTTTAAGATGCTCTGCAAGATGGGAAAAGACAGTTGGAGACTAATCCTAGAACTACTGCTTTATGTTTCGACTACATGCAAAATGTTCAACTTCCATGTGTTCTGGGGCAAGAGCTGTTCTACTTACGCCAGTTGACTGCTGCAGTATTTTTGATACATAATCTACATACAAGGTCATCTGTTTTTTATCTCTATCACGAAGGGAAAGCGAAAAAAGAACCCAATCAAGTTTGTAGTTTTCTATTGAATTACGAGTTAGGCCAATTTGAAAAGATTGAACATATGTATCCTATCCACAGTCACTGATTCCTGCCATGTCATAGGGTATTTGGGGTAATAAAGAGAGTCCTCAAGGAAGTAGAGAGAATGTTCACAATCTAGGAATTAATGGAGCTTATAGTAACTGCAAACTGTGATTTCATCATGCATTTGGTGGATGGAGATGAAATAGTAGACTTCAAAAAGTGGTGGCCATCAATTTATAAGAAGACTTGCTTTTCTATTGAAACAATGAAACGAGATATTCCTAGGGCTGACAAGGTACCACTATATACTTCAAAGTTTCATCATTTCCATTATAAATCATCAATGCCAAAATTTGTGGAAGCAATGGAATTCATTAATGGGCTTCAGACCAATAACTTCTCTTTGAAATTTTACCAAAGGAAGAAACCACAGTTGCCAAAAGAATAGTGTTACAAATATATTTTTCCTTTTGTAAACAGTGTTAATTAGCGAAAGAATTCAAACATGTCATATAACAGCTCTGCAATAAACATTGGATCGGTGTACTGTATTTTAGATAAAAATAGTTAATTTCTTTGTATTTTTTAAAAATTTTTCATCAAATGCACTGATTGAAAAAACAACCTAAATCTGCAGCACAAAAAGTTTTATGCAATGCAGATGGGTTTGCATGAAGTTGTGAGATGCTGACAATAAACTTGTTAATGCTACTTCATCTTTGGCTTAAATTTCTCCTTATCGTTTTTCTCACTTTCCTTAAGAGTTAATGAGATTTAGGATGTTTTTTCAATCAGCGATTCAATTTGAGTTCCAGGTAAAATCAGAAATGAAAGAGAGTTAATTGGAAGTTTTAAGAGTTGTAAACAAGATATTTTATCATGAATTGGTAATTTTCATGCACATAGATCAGAATGGACATTAAACAGTGTTATTGGTCTATAACTAGAATTAACTGATATGTTCCATTGAGAGGATCATCAAACATTGAATTACGAGATACAGTAAAATTAAAAAACTGTATTAATGTAAAAAAGAATAATCAAAAATTTTGCACTCGGGAAAAATTACAGCTGTAGTTTCCCCTTACTTTCAGCTGTTCGCAGTACCAGCACAGCAAGGCCGTTTTGGTTAGAGTTACAAGGCCAGATCAGTTCATCATCAAGACTGTTGCCCCTGCAACTACTGAAAAGGCTGCTGCCCCTCTTCAGGAACCACACGTTTGTCTGGCTTCTCAACAGATACCCCTCCATTGTGGTTGCACCTATGGTATGGCTATCTGTATCGCTGAGGCACGCAAGCCTCCCCACCAATGGCAAGGTCCATGGTTCTTGGGGGGGGGGGGTGGAGCTCTATAATGAATTTAAAATTATTTTATCTAATAGATATTTCTTCAATTTTTTGATGGGCAGAATCTGAATTGCGATATAAAGGAATGAATTAAGTTAAATGTAATGATAAAGAATTTCATGATTTGGAATTTACTTATTGAAATTTTTTAAAAATTTTGCGTTTTCCTATTAAATTTTATAATCTCTAAATGGACAATACCTAACTCCTATAGCAGTGTTGTGACTGCCTGAATAAAAAGAATGAATTCTATTAAGATAAATATACATGGAAATACAAGTTATATGTGAATGTGGTAGAACTGTAGTCTAGTCTTGCCTAAAAAAACATGAAAATCAACAGTTTTTAAAATTCTTGTGTCTGATACATGGAAATACATGGAAATACAAGTTATATGTGAATGTGGTAAAACTGTAGTCAAGTCTTGCCTCAAAAAATACGAAAAATCAACAGTTTTTAAAATTCTTATGTCTGATAAAGAAGAAAAAATTAGAAAAATTCTGGATAAGAAATAGAACATATAAACTGTTTCTGTTTATTTTATTACATTCACTTTTTTTTGTAAAAAAGATAAATTTTTAAGAAAATAAGTGAATGTCAAATGAAAAAATATTAATTGCTCTTAATTTTCTACGTATTTTATAGCAAAATACAGGTTTTTTTTAATGAAAGTGAGAGCTGAAATTTAGACGATAGTAGGGATATTCAGCTGGTGCTAGGTAAAATTTTTAAAGCTTACAAGGGAGTGAGTGAAATGAGTGAACGATTTAGTTTTAAAAAACTGAGCTAGTGCCTTAGCCAGGCTGTGGCTAAGCCATATCTCCGCAATATCCTTTCTTTTAAGAGTGCTACTTCTACAAGTTTCACATGAGAGCTTCTGTAAAGTTTGGAACGTAGGAGACAAGGCACTGGCAAAAGTAAAGCTGTGAGGAGGAGGCGTGAGTCGTGTTTGGGTAGCTTAGTCAGTAGAGCACTTGCCTGCGAAAGGCAAAGGTCCCGGGTTCAAGTCTCAGTCCGGCACACAGTTTTAATCTGCCAGGAAGTTTCATATCAGCGCACACTCCGCTGCAGAGTGAAAATCTCATTCTAGTGAAGCTATCTTGATGAATGAGTATTGTACACAGGCTTGGTTGGATGCATCGTGTTGCATCCATGGGAACATCCGCTGTCTTTGTGGGGAGCACCATACAGTCAGCAACTCCAATAAGTGGGCTTGGTAGGATAACTGTTAGTTGACAAAAGATCATGTGTATTACTTATAAAATATAATTTTTTGTTCTGTTATTACATCTTGCACAATAATATTATACTGTCAACTTGAACTGTAGAATTCTTGTGTTCATATGGATTTTTAAGCAGTCATCTTGTTTGCATTTCATTTAAATAACTGAAATACAAATCTATCACACAATTCTTTGGGGTGCACGTTGTTCACCAAACGAAATTTATCCAAATTTGATGAAGACTTATTCAAAGCACCCCTATTTCATTTTAAACGTTTAATATATGGCACCTGGATTAAAACCAGATAGCTCTTCTCCAGGAGATGATCTGCTTAAAATACATCTCCAAACAACAACCACATAGAAAGTGGATACTATAGCATTAGTGAATTGACATTCAGAGACATCACTGGCACACATACCATTTTATTGTGCAGTATAGTGAACATGAAAATTTTGTTATAATAACTTTTTTTGTAAGATGAAAGTCGCATTTGTTGAATTTAGGCCAAAAACAGTCCAACAACAAATTTCTAAATAACATTTGGACTATTTTAATGCGAATCCAATTGATAATAATCGCCACTTTGTTACTGAGAATAAAAGAGTGTTTCCATGTTAAATTAAAGTGCCACACCACAAAAAAGGCATCTTAATTTGGTGTGCCACAAGCAAAGTCGACTTCAATCTTCAGCTTCACTGCTAGTGTTTCTCCACTGTTAATCAGTGCTGTTCGATCATGACTCTGATGCTGAATTTCGAAACATGATAAGTTTACACATAGAAAATTCTGCTATCTGAACTGATTATGACAGGCTATTTGCATTTCCTTAACAGTTCAGTTTATTCTGCAAAGTGGCCTCTAGACTGTTAACAATACTGTGTTATATTTCATATTGTGGAATATTATTGACTGTCTGTGGCAAATACCTTGTAAAATGAAACTAGGCTCACTGACAGCCATGCACAGTGGAATACATTTTGAACCACTGGATAGACCAAAGAGCAGGCTGAATGGACGCCATTGTGGCGGTAGGACTCTGGCAACTGAAGTGTATTGGGGTTTTTAAAGACACAAATCGAACATTATGTATTTATTGCTGTATACTAATAGTATTTGTGAGTTATAGCTTTGTTGTTTACAGGTTCCAGAGTACATGAAGAAAATGGGTAAGAGTATTGCAGCATTAAATAACACAAATAATTTTGGGAAAGGAACCAATATTACCTTTCAGCGTTATGTGGGAATGTTCAATTATTTTATATTAGGGACTTGCAGTCATAGAACATTTTCATAAAGGGTACATCACTGACTTTACATTCTTTGTTATTAATAGTAGCTGCTGCTTTTGACACTAGATGTGAGGTTCAAAACCTTTGATTCTGCAATGCTGTAAAATAATTTAGATGTTGATGAGGCACCACAGTTGCAGGTATCAGGGTTCACCTTCATACTGCAAATAATATGAAATGATAATAATGTAATGTGTCAGAAACTGGTAAAATCATGTGAAGCAAAATACATTTCACTTTAGAAATTTGGAGCACTGAACAATGTAATGCTGCAGTTTGCACTCATGCTAACCTAGCAAGCTGCATATAGTTGTGAACAAACAGTTATGACAAATTACTTGTTGTGTGTTAAAAAAAATCAGTAAACAGTGCCTGGTGGTTGTTCATAAATTAATTGCTATTTCTTAGTTACATTCTTAAATGAGACATTAATTTCATCATATAAATCAAAGGAAGATGTGATACAATTGGAAGTGTGTAAGTTCACAGTGGGCACTGAAGTACCTTTCGAATTGTCCACTTTTCACAATAGCCCACTTACACGATTGTGGGGCCTTGGTTTATGGGTAAGACTGAAGGCAGTGCACTATATTGATGGATATACTGAAATTTGATTTTTTATTACACAAACTGATTGTTCTGTGTAGTCTCTGGCTGATACCATACATTTCTGTCAGCTTACTTGTCAGTTCTGTGTGCCAAACTGTTTACTTCAGGCCATTTGTTGCATAAACTGAATTGTGGGTATGGCATCAAAATCAGCAGTCATCGTAGAATATTGGAAGTCTGTACCGATTTGCAAGTCTTAGATATATTCACACTATGCACCAGACCATGTCAGCTCAGTTTGCAGTCACGGTGTGCTGGGGTTTTAAATCCATTGTTTTACATTCACACAGGCGACTGGGTCATGATGGCATGGCAGGAGCTTGGTTGCAACAGTGACATCCAGAATGTTTAATATTTCTAGCATGAGGTGGCAGCTGGTTACACTTCAGTTTCTCCCATATGTATCAGATATCTCCCATCCGCCTTTATCATAAATATCACTGTACAACTTTTATACTTTTGTCTTATCTTTTATTTTGTTGAAGGATAATTTCCTTCTCATTTCACAGCTCGTGAGGAAAAATTACAAGTAATGATACACACAAAGTTACTTAGTCCATCTATTTTCATACATCTTCAACAACAGGAAATTAAAGAGCCACATTTTTACACCTTCTTGTTCTTATTCAAATTAAAATGATGAAGTTTAATGGAAAGACCTTAAATATAGTTACAGAGGAAAACTTGAAAACCTATGCAAAATCAGGTTAGGTAACCCAGGTAAAAGTCTTTCAAAAAGTAGTTCCACTTGGCTTTCATTTTATCACAAATCTTAAAAGCTAAAATAATTTCAAGAGCTATGCACAGTTGCTTGACAGTGGAAACAGAGCCAGTGAGCCACATGGCGTTATCTCAAGAATTTTCACCTATCGATCAGTGTCACAAGACAAAAAATCTTTCTGAGAGGTCGCCATTGGCTCAAGCCGTTGAACCATCGCTATTGCCAACTACAACATCACTAAGAAAAAACAAAAAGAAATAATGGAAAGTAAACGGAATTTTTACAAATGAACGAGACACAGCAAGATATTACCAAAAATGACGATGTTAATTAGTCCCTGATGTGTATCAGATCTTGAATGTTCTGCCGCACATACTGCAATGTATTATGATTCATTCTTCAATACAAATAAATATTTTCAAGGAGAATGAGATTTTCACTCTGCAGCGGAGTGTGCGCTGATATGAAACTTCCTGGCAGATTAAAACTGTGTGCCCGACCGAGACTCGAACTCGGGACCTTTGCCTTTCGCGGGCAAGTGCTCTACCAACTGAGCTACCGAAGCACGACTCACGCCCGGTACTCACAGCTTTACTTCTGCCAGTACCTCGTCTCCTAGGAGGTAGGAGACGAGGTACTGGCAGAAGTAAAGCTGTGAGTACCGGGCGTGAGTCGTGCTTCGGTAGCTCAGTTGGTAGAGCACTTGCCCGCGAAAGGCAAAGGTCCCGAGTTCGAGTCTCGGTCGGGCACACAGTTTTAATCTGCCAGGAAGTTTCATATCAGCGCACACTCCGCTGCAGAGTGAAAATCTCATTCTGGAAACATCCCCCAGGCTGTGGCTAAGCCATGTCTCCGCAATATCCTTTCTTTCAGGAGTGCTAGTTCTGCAAGGTTCGCAGGAGAGCTTCTGTAAAGTTTGGAAGGTAGGAGACGAGGTACTGGCAGAAGTAAAGCTGTGAGTACCGGGCGTGAGTCGTGCTTCGGTAGCTCAGTTGGTAGAGCACTTGCCCGCGAAAGGCAAAGGTCCCGAGTTCGAGTCTCGGTCGGGCACACAGTTTTAATCTGCCAGGAAGTTTCATATCAGCGCACACTCCGCTGCAGAGTGAAAATCTCATTCTGGAAACATCCCCCAGGCTGTGGCTAAGCCATGTCTCCGCAATATCCTTTCTTTCAGGAGTGCTAGTTCTGCAAGGTTCGCAGGAGAGCTTCTGTAAAGTTTGGAAGGTAGGAGACGAGGTACTGGCAGAAGTAAAGCTGTGAGTACCGGGCGTGAGTCGTGCTTCGGTAGCTCAGTTGGTAGAGCACTTGCCCGCGAAAGGCAAAGGTCCCGAGTTCGAGTCTCGGTCGGGCACACAGTTTTAATCTGCCAGGAAGTTTCATTTTCAAGGAGGTCCTTACTTTTTATGTAAAATAAAAAACTCTTGTAAATGTCTATTACTATACATGGGATGAGTTCATAACCTATTTCTTTTGTGCCTAATGACTCGATGAGTCACTGCACTGTCAAAATAGTACCATTAAAGTAATGAAGCATTGTTTTACAAGATAGCTAAGAATGGCTGGTGGAGAAAAACTGATGGCTTCAGTTATGTAATCTATGACCTTGTATGTCAGCTGTCAAAGACTGGGGATTCCTTTGCTGGTGTAGCCATGTGGAAAAAGGAAAAAAAAACAATGATGGGTACACCTCCATCTATCAACGTAAGTAGTCTACCTGTCCTACAGTGTTTGACAGTATGCTGAACCTGTCCATTATTCTTTTTTTAACCATCTCTGATGACTTCGATATCGACAGGATATTAAATCTTAAACCTCCTTCCTTCTTTCTGTTACAACAGGGATAGAAATGAGATGTAATTATTTACAACTTGTGATACTATATAATCACAGAGAGGCAACAGTTAAAATTTTCTGTGCATTACTCAGTTTAATTACTTAATTTATTTACTTCTGCCATTTTTCATCTACAACCAAAGACAAATTAAGTAGAATGTCGCAAACTTTCAGTACAGTCCAGCAACAGCAAAGTCTCAGTTTAATATATTCTTAGGTTCTGCTTCAGAATACAGATGTAATTCTACTAATTGTCGGATGTTGACAACAAATGGCTGCTTGTCTTTTATAATGTCAAATGTGGTCCACTGTAAAACCATTGCCAGTGAAATTAGTCGTCATCAGGACAAATATTCGTATTTGCTTGGAGTTTTCTGCACATGGATCATTGAGTAACACAAGAGACTGACATTAGGCCAGTAACTGTTTTTTTCCGTCATGCAGTGTTTGACAATAAGATAAAAACTTGCGAACTCTGTAGGCTTGCAGTCACGGCAATGATGCTACTCAATAACTCACATTTACTTGTGAATAAGGACAGATGTCAATGACGCTACAATTTCAAAAACGTTTTTGTTCTTTATGGTCTAAAACGTATCTAAAAGTGAGCTACTCACTATCAAAGTTCTCACTACAAGATTGGTAAATCAGGTGCACATGGTTGACAAATATCATCATTTGACAGTGACTGTTACAAATTATGAGAAGGTAAACAGTTTATTAAGAAGCTAAGATGCTACACTACCAAGTACAAAACTCCTATTTTTTTAACTGCATTCTTTCTTCAAAATCTATTAAGAAACGTTTCAGAACTAAAATAGCAAGCGAAAATAAAAGTGGGCTTTTCGTTTTTCATGGGGAAAGTAAATCTTTTAAGGAAAAAATAAGCTGATGAAACGATGTGGGACTGTCTTGTACACCATCAAGAGTTTCTACGACATGATAATTGAAGAAGTGGATTTTCGCTCTTTTCGCTGTCCCCATTCGGAACGGCGGCACATGACGTTAGTGACAGAATTACGCCAAACGGAAATGCCACTGGTTGTAACATGTGAAGTATCTGTCTCTTCATGAACTTCGCATGTGCTAGGAAATAAACAGCAAGCGACCTATACTGATTATAAACCTCTTTGTAAACAGTGAAATATTTGTGACAAGGAAGCATGGAGGTATAAAAAAAGAGCAGATGACTCAACGACACAAACATGAAACCGACTGACACCGGGCACTGCCGTGATAGTGTGCTCAGAAGACTCGTATTCATCTGTGCTACTGTGTAGAGTTGTGGAAGTTTCTTACTTGATAATGCTGGCTTCCGATATTTACCGTTGTACTAATCGTTGGTATACTATTAGCAAGTTAAAAGGGATCACGTTCCATACATACCAGGCAAGTGGCCACATTTCTTTAATATTACTGTTTATATTCGCGAAATTTGTGGCCTTGTTTATTTTTCGTCTGTGAAATTCATAGAGTCATTTGGGTTCATGCTGTAAGAAGGAAAGATTAAAGCCTAGAAAATGGAGCAGAATATGTTTCCAGCATTTTCGAGAAGAAATCTCGACCAGACTTCAGTTTTGAGTGTTCGAAACAGAGAAAATGCAGTATCATCAATTTTTCCTGCCTTTCCACCTCAATTACCAAAGGTTGGCTATGTGACATCAGACTTTTCATTCTGAACTCCTGCAAAAGTAGGAAATAAAATTACAATACCATATTAGGGGAGGATATTTCTATATTTGCCTGTATTTGGTGGGAAGTTCATTTACAATAACGCTCCTATGCTTGAAACTGCCGTTGTATGTAGAAACAGTAAATATATATAGGTAAAAAGCGTTTGTTTAATATTTATACCTGTGTAATAAGCAAGTTTTTAATGTTAAATTTTATTTTTTAACTGTCATGCTCTTGCTCTTTCTGTTTGTCATATTTTGTTATTTTACTTCTTCCTGGTCTTTGATTACTTAATCATTCTTCGATAAAATTTGACACACTTGAAAGCATTCCAATCAGTAGTGGAAGAACGTTATATAAATGCTTCAGTAACAACACTGCATTCTCTTATGAGCAGTGACATCTCATCATATTGGAAAAAAAGTGCTTTATTGTGGAAGAGTTGAAAAGAGGATAGTTTGTCTAATATATAATATGCTCAAGTGTAAATTTCTACTATTTCAAGATACAAAGTGGATCCAAACTACATCACATTAGCACCTTCTTACTACACTGACGACATCGAACTCAACCCGCCCCTCCTCCCCCCCATTCCAAATGGAGCTTTTAATAAAAGCAGTTTTCTCTTCTTATCTCCTCGCATTCACAAGCGTCACTGTAGTGTAATTGTAGTGCAAATAAATATTCGAAAGTCTAATCAAAATCTAGAAGCATTGCAAATATTTGACTCTGCATGATGTAATAAGAGCAGTTGTAAGTAGACTGTAATGTGTAATGAAACAGATTTTAATTTGTTTCAATCTTTGTTTCCTGTAGAAGGAGAGGAAGAGACGACCACCAACACAAAGGGAACAGACTTCAAAATGTATAGTTGATTTAACTGCTACACGTAGAACTCAAAATGAAGTTACTACCAGTGGATTTCAGGATGAAGCTTCTTTTCATTCTGCTAATGCCCCATCACCGATTTTTAAAGGAAATCATGAAGAAACACTAATAGTGAGAAGCCTTGAGAGGGATGTGACAGTTCTCTTAACAAAAAATGAACAATATAGGAAAAAAGGTAAAGTTCTTCAGCAAACAAACTGCCATTTATCAAAAAAGTGGCTACTTTGAGTATGGTAACATAAGAACTCAGGAAAAAAACATTTGACTGGTGAAGATAGTGTTATTGCAAGCATAACTGGGATGAATGAGGAGCTGTTGCAAAGACAAGCAGCAAAGGCAAACTGTCAAGGTGTGCCTAGAACGTACAGCCCCAAGCTACATTTGTTGGCTCTTACTCTGAATTTCATTCCTCAAAAGCGTACAATACATTAGATGCTACTTCACCACATGCCTGCCACATCCAAGAACCTTAGCAAAGTACCAGTGTGTAGACAGGGCACCTTGATTTACGTCAGAGGCATGCGCCATTAACAAAACAAAAGCCTTCTCTCAGGGACAAAGTAACCAAATTCTATGCAGTTCGTTCATAGATAAAATTGCAGTCAGGCAACACATAGAAATTGATGGTGCACAATACTACAGCTATGTAGACATGGGATCTTCTGTTGCTGTGGATAGTTTACCTGTAGCTAAAGACGCATATGTATTAACATTAGTTGCTATTAATGGTTTGTGGACACTACCAGTGGGGTATTTTTTGATGTATGGAATAACTGGGGAGTAGAAAGCTCACTTTGTTGAACAGTGCATCAGCCTTGCTAGTGCCAGTTGTATTCAAGTAGTTGATGTTGACTAAAGACCACATTTGTTGTTCAAGATATAATTTTTGAAGTTACGTTTCTGCTAGATCACCCCACATGCTAAAACTTCTGAGAACTTAGGAGAAGGGAAATGTTTTTGGATGGCAATGTGATGTCATCTTGTGGTATCTATTTTAGCTACTACATAAGTTACAAGTAAAAGGACTCCACAAGGGCAACGGTATGACAAGCAGCAATATTAATTTTGTAAATAACTAAATGAAAGATTAGCAGCCCAGATGCACAGCAACTCTGTGGCAGACACAATGTGGTACTGCTCCAACATGAAGATACCAACTTTTGAAGACGCATCTGCAACAATAAAATGTATACACATGTTCAATTGTCTGTTTGATATATTGAATTCCAGTGATATATTGAATTCCAGAAGCCTTCTGCAAAATAAGTGGAAGCAACTTTTGAACGGTTGTAGTTTCTAAGTTGTGGACAGATTTTTATTGAATGCACAGATATATGTCAAAACACTTACTGTCACTGAAATGTTATGGAACAAAAGTTGAGTACTGTTAAGAGAAAAACAGGGTTAATTGGCTTCCTTGTATGTAATTCCAGCATTTTACACATCTAAGCAAAGCTTGTCGAACCTCAGGCCACTGCACCTTTGTTTAAGTTGCATCCCCCTTTATAGGAGCTCCCAAGATAAATTGGAGACGTTTTTCAGTGAAATCCCTAGTTGTGGTGCGTGAAACAATAATCGAACTGTTCGTCAGTTCATATCTGTGTATAAGAGACTCTAAATCGACAGTGAATCACAGAGCGGAAAAAGTACATCCCTCGAAGAAATCCTTATTTTGACTTACAGTGGTCAGAATATAGAACAATAAATTAATTTCACCACTGATCTTTGGCAATTAGTAGATAGTGAAAGCTATTTAGTCAGCCATAGTCATGATTGTGTTGAAGCTGAAGTGATTCTCTCTGAAGTGGCAACCCATAGTGGTGTGTAAATTGCAGGGTTTGTAGTACATTAGTTAGAGAGAACATTACAGTGTGAATCTTGCTTATTTCAATTGCGTGGGGAAGGGAGTCATACTGTGTGTTCTCTTACATACAGAAAGAGTAGAGGTGGTTTGGTTTCACCGTCAGAAGATGTTGTGCATATCTGTCTGTGTTCAGAAAACGTGTTTAGGAAGTACAGTGATGGAAATAGAAACATTCCTGGGAAATACCTTATTTCGGTAATTTTTTCAAGAGTCTGCGCACATTGAAGTTGCAGATCCATTTTGATATAGAGGGTGTCCATAAAGTCCTTCCACAACTTCAAAATTTTATTACAACAGCAGTTGAAATATTTTAATAACATTACATTTATTGTAATCAGTGTTTATAAAAGCTTTTTTCACAGTGTTTAATAGACCTCCATATGGACGCCTTTAGTTGCACGAATCACATCAAGACGGTACTTGATTTCTTGCCATGTTCGCTGTAGTGTAGCGTCATCAATGGTGGAAATGGCATTACGAATCGTTTGCTCCAAGTCAGCAATGTCTCGTATCTGTGTTTGATACACGATATCTTTTACGTATCCCCATACAAAAAGTCCAAGGGAGTGATATCTGGCGAACGTGGTGGCCGAGGAATTGGTCCATCCCTCCCAATCCATCTGCCTGGAAATGTTTCATTGAGGTACCGACGAACATGCAGTCCCCAATGTGGTAGTGCACCATCTTGCTGGAAAATGATAGTTGGTTGAAAATCAGTCAGTTGTGGTGCTACATATTCAGTCAGAAGGTAGAGGCAAACATCTGCACTAATTGTTGGCTCGTTGAATAAAAATGGACCAATTATTCAGTTGCACATGATTTCACACCACTCATTCACATTTGGACTATCCCAGTCACATGAGCGTGTTCAGATCCCCAGATTCTCACATTGTATCTGTTTAATGGCCCAGAAACATGAAAAGTTGCCTCGTCACTGAAACAAATTCTCTTGAGGAATGCTTCATCCTCCGAAAGGCTTTCCAGCATGTTGAGTGCAAACTCTGTCGTTTTGGTTTGTTATTTGGCTCAAGTGTCTGTAACAGTTGCACTTTGTAAGTGTACAGCCATAAGTTCTTGTGGAGGACCTTATGCGCACTTGAACATGGTAGTTGCAACTGTTTGACAGCAGTGTGGATGGACATCGTAGGTGAACGAGTGAAGACTTTTAAAACGCGATCGATGTTTCCCTCAGATGTTCTTGGTCGCCTGTTCCTTCCTTTATCCAACATTTTCCCTGTCTCCTGTTGAAGGGTGCGATGGTGGATCTCTTCCATACTTCGTTCTGAAGTTTCGTTGAGTCTGAACATCCGATTTTGTCTCAATAAACCAGGACACACGTTGTGCCTTCTCTTGAGGAGTTGCCATTTTAAAGAAGTTCAGGTCCTTCCATCAACACAAAATTGTAGTATATATAAAAACTTTAATAAACAGTGATTACAATAAAAGTGTAGTAGGATGACGTGGTCGGGGTTGTAGGGTGTGGCTGGGTAGGAGAAGGTGACTGTTTTTAGCAATCTTCCTTTTTATTGTTGGTTCTTCCAATACATTTTCTGGTAGCTCAGCCGCACCGCTCTTGTCATGGTGGAGACATGCTGATACACGCAGCCCAGGGGACACGACGCCGTGCTCGGTCAGCGGCTGCACAGGCGGTAGGAGGTCAGTAGCATGAGGCCTGGCCAGGCTCGCAGAAGCAGTGGCTCGTGAAGACGCCGGGAGTCGCCAGTGCAGCAGCGGCAACACCCTCCGCCGGCCGGTCCTCAGGGACAGCATCACTCATGATGACGACGTAACAGCGACCGAACGCCCAATCGGTCGAACCGAATGCCAACGCCCACCTCTGATGCTCTTAAATAGTGCAGACAGCTGCTGAATCCGCCGGTTACGCGGCGCCGTGTTTGTTACAAGGTTCTCGATGAGTTGGCTATCGCAACCGTGCCACACATGGTCCGCGCCTGCGTAGTTCTGCTAATGCTGTGTTCTGGCTGTTGATGGCTGCAGCACACGTACACACATACCGACGCTCGTTGCAAAACTGTGTCACCTGCATAACGCGCCGGCCAGCCTTTGTCCGCCGTCTGCCGTGAGGCTGGCGCATCGCGTACTGAAACTCACTAAATCACAATTTCGCACCATACTTCCTAAAAATAACCCCTTGTCCTCTACAATTCCTCCCTCGTTCGAAAAGAATTCGTCCCTGAATTCAACCAAAAAGTAAAACAACCACAGTTCACTTCACAAACGCCACAAAATGCGATTGATTCACTATTTACACTGTGTTTATTCACTTCTGTCCTCAGTCTACTCAGTGTTCTGCTGTAGTGCCTCACAATTGTTCAGTGATTTTGTCTGGACCCTTAGGTTAAAAGTTGAAAGGGGTGGAATTTGGGGTACCCTTCCTGCAGTTTGCAGCAACTGAGCTTGTAAGCGTGCAAAAGCTGATCGTAGTAGCTGATATTCCCCCTGTGTGTCATTAAACCTTGACTGATTAGCCACCATGGAATGAAGTTCATTAAATGTATCCTCTAATTTACAGATTTCGTCGTCAACCGCCCAAATATTACAGTCCACCCTTAAGGTCCATTGATGTCCGGACATAATTACGTCCGCTGGTCGCGAGAACAAAACACCACTTGATATAGGACGTATCTTCAAGGCTTCAGCTAAGATGCAACAGCAAAACAGAATAACTATGCTGAGAGATAGTGCACACCTTCCTTCTTCAGCGCAACCCATGACGCTGGAATTGCTGGTCTTACCAGAACGTCACATCTCCCGAGAAACAAAAGAAAAACAACTCACATTAGCTCTTCCTTTTTACACGTGGCCTAAGAGCATAATATTTTGTTAAAATATTTCAACAGCTGCCGTTGTAATAAAATTTGGAAGTTCTAAAGGGACCTTATGGACACCCTGTATATCGAACGGTTGCCTCTCGAGCTGTTCACAAGGAACAGGACAAAAGACGAACATATTGAAAACAGAAAGATGCTACTTGGTTCTGAACATCACAACATATATCGAGAACGGGTCACCACATGGATGGAATAATTTTATTTAATTAATGAACATGGAATGGAAACACTACAATTTACATTTCCTACGATTGTGTCATTATATACGAGTATGTACTTACGCAGGAACCTGAGTACAGGTTGAATTACTCCTATTGAAACGAAGAGTAATTATATACTGAAGCGTCAAATAAACTGGCTTAGGCAAGCGTATTCAAATACAGAGATATGTAAACAGGCAGACTACGGCGCTGCGGTCGACAACGCCATATATGACAAGTCTCTGGCGCAGTTGTTAGATCGGTTACTGTTGCCACAATGGCAGGTTGTCAAGATTTAAGTGAGTCTGAACTTGGCATTATAGTCGGCACACGAGCGATGGGACACAGAATCTTCGAGGTAGCGATGAAGTGTGGATTTTCCCGTACAACCATTTCACGGGTGTACCATGAATATCAGAAATCAGGTAAAACATCAAATCTCCGACATCGCCGCGGCCGGGAAAAGATCCTGCAAGAATGGAACCAATGACGACTGAAGAGAATCGTTCAACGTGACAGAAGTGCAACCATTCCGCAAATTGCTGCAGATTTCAATGCTGGGCCATCAACAAGTGTCAGCGTGCAAACCATTCAACGAAACATCATCGATATGGGCTTTCAGAGCCGAAGGCCTAGTCATGTACCCTTGATGACTGCAAGACAATGCTTTACACTTCGCGTGGGCGCGTCAACACCGACATTCGCCTGTTGATGACTGGAAACATGTTGCCTGGCTGAACGAGTCTCGTTTCAAATTGTGTCGAGCGGATAGAAGGATACAGGTATGGAGACAACCTCACGACTCCATGGGCCCTGCATGTTAGCAGGGGACCTTTGAAGCTGGTGGAGGTTCTATCATAGTATGGTGTGTGTGTGCAGCTGTAGTGATGTGGGACCCCTGATACGGCTAGATACGACTCTGACAGGTGCCACATACGTAAGCATCCTGTCTGATCACCTGCATCCAATCACGTCCACTGTGTATTCCGACGGTCTTGGACAATGCGACACCTCACACGTCCAGAATTGCTGCGGAATGGTTTCAGGAAACTTTTCTGAGTTTAAATACTTCCGCTGGCCACCAAACTCCCCAGACATGAACATTATCGAGCATATCTGGGATGTCTTGGTATCAGTTCTCTCCAGCACTACTTCAGACATTAGTCGAGTCAATGCCATGTCGTGTTGCGACACTTCTGTGCTCGCGGTGGCAATACGCAATATTAAGCAGGTGTACCATTTTCTTTCGCTCTTTTTTAATATTGTTTGTCAAAAACATTTGTCGCGATGTGCAATAACAAACTTCTAAGCACGTTCCCATCTCAGTCTACTTGTAACTTCCCTGTTCAGTTTTCATTGATGTAACAGGACTGTTACACCATTGTAGTGCTTGGTTCTTGAAGTACGTCGCGATGTCCAATAATAGACCTCTAAGGATGTTGCGTCTTTGTTTATGACAAATAAAATGGAGCTCGTACTTACAGAGCTTGCGAATTCTGTATCTTAGTAACAAGTATAGGGCGTTAGACCGCGCACGTATCCACCAGCTTACGGAGGGCTGCCAATGACCCGTAATTGCGCCCAAAAAACGAACTCACTTCTCTCTGAGTCCATGCCGAGTTCGAAAGTCTTAATAATCTTACTATCACAAATGATCATATTGTTCGAGTGATTGGAATCAGTAAGTCTACAATACAGTCACTAAATAGCCATTCAAATTTAAAACTTTTTTCACACACGGTTCGTGACAGGTATGTCTCTGCCTCAAATAATATGAATTACAAAAACTCCTCGAATGCCTATTAATCTTTTCTTATATTAAACTCTTAAAATTTGTACCAACTTATCTTAAAAGAAACCATAAATGGTAACACTGAACTCCATGACTAAACATAAATGCTGCAAAAGTTATGTAGTCTACATAAGTCCACTTGCTGGTAAAAATGATATGTTTAATGTTTCATGGCCAACATAGAGCTCCTACTGGAAACAGGTGTTGAAAACACCCTCAGAAGAAATTTGTCTTATAATTTTTCCTTTCCAGTTCCATCAAATAAGAATCTAAATATTGAAGGATGCACAACCCAATTCAAGTCACTAATTAAAAATTTCTAAACTTTTAATCTCATGTCACATGTTCCAAATATTTGTGACAACGAAGAATATAAACGTCAAAATGTAGGAATAATGGAGTGAAATATTTGTGACCACCAGCATCGTTTGTCGTAGCTTATCTTGTTTTGAACATAATGACATACATCGACAACCAGTCACTACATGGGTGTAACAGTTTTGTGTGTGTGTGTATCTGTGTGTACGATTTTGAGGTTTTATTTCACTAAGAAACCTCAAAATCATACACACACACGAAACTGTTATACCATACTGTGATCGGTTCTTGATGGACGTCGTATATCGATAACATATTGGAAAGAAAAACTCATTTGAGAAGAGATATGAACAGCATATGCACATGCATATTATTCATCAGTTCGCTGTAGTACAAGTGTACACAACAGGTGCAATTCCTTTTCTACCATACCGAGGCTAAACTCGCAATATGTCTTTGAGGAACAATGGGTGGGACAGAAATTTTCTAGTTAGTCGCAGGTTATAGAAATACAGGAACTGAAACACGTATAACTGATTCTGATCCCCTGGTCTCCACTCTTTCCTTACAGATGATATGAGAGACTTCCACTTACGCTTGATATTCTGCATGTGTACACAAGTGCTATCAGATGATACAAATTCTATGGAATTTTATTTTTACAAATCCGTCTTGATCACACAGATTTCTTACATTTTATTACCGGTTTCGGCACACTGCCATCCTCAAGTCTGTTACAAAGATAAGTATTGTGTAAGCGACAGGTTCAATAAGTTAATGCTAAATTTAACAAGTCTTAGTGATACATAAAATATAAAATTATAAAATGTTTATAACCACATATAGCAGACACACATACGATTAAAATATTCTGATGTAAATCATCGTCAAGTTAAACGTGTGAGTACATGGTACGTGCCGGGAATACTCAGACTGCGTCTGTTATTTATACAAGAGACTAATTCCAGCAGAGGGCACTTTAGCTGAGCGCATATTAAACAAGTGTCGTCAATGTGATGATTAAATTGCAGCATGCACAGTCATTAGTTAAAAATTTCTTAAAATTACTTCCCTTAGCAAAACGAGCGTCTGACAATAAAACGTAACTGATGTGACATTGGATTCGTACTTAAAATACTATAAAAGTACAAATACTAATATAAAACAGCCAAGAGCTGAATAGGTAAAACATACAACTTGTATAAGCTAGTATAAAAAGTGTAACAATAAAATAAAACATCTAAAAATATTCCAGCCTGGGAGATCAGTTACCATAACCGTAACTGGAATACAATTAATAAAATAGTAACTATGCATTAGAAGTCAAAAAATCGATAGTCGATATTATATCCAGCATGTGGTCTCAATAGAGACATGTCGTAGTATCCTTGTTTTCCTGTGATGGAGCTTACGGAGGAAGGCCCAGTCTCTTCGTCGTCGACGGCCGGTTCACGTCGATCCGCTGGGGTGCTCTACGCTTCTCAGACTAGTAGGTCTTCGAATATATCAAAATAAGCATTTAGACTGAACTCATTCTGTTCATTCAGCAGTACATCCGGCTGTCGTTTCCTCCATTTCTTCGAGTAGGTTCAGTAACTGGCCCTTTGGCGCCCTATGCAACATCTTCATATTGTTGTCTATGCTTCCTACTAAATATCTTTCTCTGTCTAAATGTATACCAAAAGTGCTATTGTTTTGATTACACGTGTGTTCTCTAAAACGAGTTAGGAAATTCCTTCCTGTCTGGCCGGTATAAAAACTGTCACCGTCTTTGCAGCTGATCTTATAAACACCAGATCCCATATATTTATTGCTGTCGTTGTCAACTTTGTGCCGTAGCTTACAACCAATTGTACGTTTCGTTTGAAACCCAATTTTTATTTTCGTTTTTCTAAAGGTCTGCGCAATTCTGTCGGAAGACGCACCCTTGTGAGTCATAGCAAAAAACTTCTTGCCCTCTGATTCTATTGACTCCTTCCTGTCACACATTTTTGCTTTTAGTTTGCAATAAAGTTTAATTACATCACGATCTTTATATCCGTTTGCCTTAGCTGCTTGTCTAATCACGTTTAATTCTTCCACTTCATCATTAGGGGCAAGTGGTAGTTTTAGCATCATGTTGATCATAGATCTGAAGTATGCCCATTTATCTACATCTACATCATTACTCTGCAATTCACATTTAAGTGCTTGGCAGAGGGTTCATCGAACCACAATCATACTATCTCTCTACCATTCCACTCCCGAACAGCGCGCGGGAAAAACGAACACCTAAACCTTTCTGTTCGAGCTCTGATTTCTCTTATTTTATTTTGATGATCATTCCTACCTATGTAGGTTGGGTTCAACAAAATATTTTCGCATTCGGAAGAGAAAGTTGGTGACTGAAATTTTGTAAATAGATCTCGCCGCAACGAAAAACGCCTTTGCCTTAATGACTTCCATCCCAACTCGCATATCATATCTGCCACACTCTCTCCCCTATTACGTGATAATACAAAATGAGCTGCCCTTTTTTGCACCCTTTCGATGTCCTCCGTCAATCCCACCTGGTAAGGATCCCACACCGCACAGCAATATTCTAACAGAGGATGAACGAGTGTAGTGTAAGCTGTCTCATTAGTGGACTTGTTGCATCTTCTAAGTGTCCTGCCAATGAAACGCAATATTATCTATGTGGTCTTTCCAACTGAAGTTGTTCGTAATTTTAACACCCAGGTATTTAGTTGAATTGACAGCCTTGAGAATTGTACTATTTATCGAGTAATCGAATTCCAACGGATTTCTTTTGGAAGTCATTTGAATCACTTCACACTTTTCGTTATTTAGCGTCAACTGCCGCCTGCCACACCATACAGCAATCTTTTCTAAATCGCTTTGCAACTGATACTGGTCTTCGGATGACCTTACTAGACGGTAAATTACAGCATCATGTGCGAACAACCTAAGAGAACTGCTCAGATTGTCACCCAGGACATTTATATAAATCATTGGGTGACAGCATTTCGCATTTATAAGTGTCTGTGTCCGTTGCCTTCCTAACTTATGTCTTCTATCTCTTTTAGTTAACCTAAGATCCAAAAATCGTGTATTGCCCTCGTCTTAAAATTCCACTGTGTATTTAATTTTTTCCTGCATCTTACCCATTCTTTCCGCTATCTCGAGTATTTCACTTTCGTCGCCTTTGTACAGTAGTATGATATCGTCTACATATCGCCTGTAATAGACAGTTTTCTCGCAGCCGTCAGGATTTTGTTCAAAACACTTATTCTCTAGCTCATTTACAAATATCTCTGTTAAAGTACCAGACAAACTGTTGCCCATTGCGAGTCCGTCCTTCTGAGAAAAAATCTTGCAGTTAAATTTAAAATAGTTTAATGACAACACAAGTTCTAAAACTTCCAAAAGTTCCACTATTTCACCGTGACTAATATTCTTATACGTTAACAAGTTCTTATAATTTCAACGTTATGTTTATTGGGACGTTGGTATATAGGTTAACAATGTCAAAAGAAGCCCTTGTAGCTCCAGCTGGGATTGGTACATCTTTAATCTCATTCGCAAATTCATAACTATTCCTGACATTAAATGATTTTCTGTAAGTATACGCTGCTCTGTTTCTTGTTGCATTCCCAGTTCAACTTGTAATTAGGACACGACTTATTAACAATCGGTCGAATCGGTTCCCCTTTCTTGTGTAATTTAATTTGCGAATGAAGCACAGGGATGGACAGGTTCATCATTTTTAATC
Organism: Schistocerca piceifrons; assembly: GCF_021461385.2. Classification (NCBI taxonomy): domain Eukaryota; kingdom Metazoa; phylum Arthropoda; class Insecta; order Orthoptera; family Acrididae; genus Schistocerca; species Schistocerca piceifrons. The sequence continues at coordinate 495,500,069 of NC_060139.1, read as the reverse complement.
TGTGCTTCTCTTTTACATCTGGAAACATAAATATACTTTTCTCGATTACTTTCCTTATATCTGACTGATATTTGTTCACAGGATTTCTCTTGACCTCAGTCATGTTATTTCCTGCAAGAAACTTTTCGGTTTTATGAATGTAATCGCAACCATAAATTACGACAACCAAATTACCTTTGTCAGCCCTCGTAGTTAAAGCCTTACCCATTTCCAATTTTTGATTTAGGCTTTTAAGTGCTTCTAAATGTTGCATAGCAGTGAAAACTAATAAATGTATATCCAAAGTAGGTGGCTACGAACGTAAAAATGCAAAGGAGGGCGTTCAGACAGTCGTTTTTCCCTCATGATGGAACAGAAGGTGGGAAATAAGACTTTGGCGCGAATAGTACCCTCCACCACACACCGCTTGGTGGCTAGCAGAATATATATGTAGATGGAATAGTTTAAACAAAAGATCGCTAAGACACATCCCACCACTCGGTGCCCGACACACGACAGAGAGCGGGCGCACTGGCGCTCCCAGCGAAGCTACGACGCGACCACTCTGGCCCTCCAAGGATGACGCGGCGACATTTCTTTCATACTTGACACTTGAGAAATTCCTATCGAAATACGTGTTAACCTAGGTACCAATGCTGGTGCGATGACGCATAGCTGCGATTCGGTCCACAGCCTAGAGATGTTGCAATGCTTCCAGAATAGCATTGTTCCTCACATTCCTAACATGGCATGCGAGGGCCGTATAAGCCTGCACGTGCATACTTGCGTAATAGGTCTAACATCGAATGCATTGCCCCTAGCAATCCTAATGGGACATCATATCTTCCCTTCCCGCTATGAACATACACACAAACGTTCTCACCGCTAAAAGGCCTCATTATGTCTGTCGCGAAACGTGAATCATTCCTGCCACAAGTCACTGGCGCTGCGCGCCAAGCAAGCATAGACAGAATGATCCTACGAAATCGTTCACATATATATTTGATCGCTATACTTACAACTAAATGTTACGATCGTGGTCTCAGTTGAACGACATTCGACAATGAGCCAAGTATCGGAAATACACCCTGTTGATGGACGTGGCTCTGGAATAGAAATATCAGTACCATTCTTATGACTTGACAGACTATTCCCTTCGCTATCACAGTACTCGACATCAAATCCATACCTTCCTTATGACTGGACATAGTCATTTCCTATGCTTATGTCGGAACACACACACACATACTTTATAAGCCTGATGCTCAAGGCGAACCTACTACTAAGTATAATACTTCATCAATAACTGATCGCTGGAAATACGAAATAATACTGAGAGAAAATCAACCATGAGTGGACATGTCTAATAAGTTTTTCTTCTGAGTGATACCATTGTCTTAGAAAGATAGGCGTAATCGTCTCACAAACGACCAGATGTTAAAAACGATCCCAGCAACTACTGTATGTTACTGTCGCAAGCGGTCTTGGTTCTATATGTGCACACAAGTATCCATGTTAAAAGCTATACCGGCCTTATAATTCCATATATGGCATTACCTCTGAATGAGGTGGCTTTCTGTCCAGACAAATACCGTGACGGCGATCGCAGGAGTATACAGCATCAGACCAGCACCCCAATTACACGTCGCCGATGGTTCAACCTCGTAATAAAATCGCTGAATTCTGAAAGTGATTCGGCTAAGGAACGTGGTATGTAAGCAGTGGAATGAAATGAAATGAAATGTCGTGTGACGAGGCCCTCCCGTCGGGTAGACCGGTCGCCTGGTGCAAGTCTTTCGATTTGACGCCACTTCGGCGACTTGCGCGTCGATGGGGATGATATGATGATGATGATGATTAGGACAACACAACACCCAGTCCCTGAGCGGAGAAAGTATTTGCGACTCCCTCACGCCGCTCAAACTATATATTTCTACTGTACTTGTAGCGCTTTCTGTCTCGGTACCATCTTAGAGGTTTGGTGATGTATGTAGTGATCTATAGGCGATTACTGACTGAGAAGGATCACAGACAGTAGTAGCTGATTCAGGTCATAAGAAAATGTACACTAGCTTCTCAGGCCTGTAGTGTTAAGTTATCCACTAGAAATGATGTCCATGATTTGGAAACAGGTCTTTCCATTCAACCACATACCTGTGTTGGATCCTACTGACAATTCCTTTAATGATTACAACCACTACTCAGTCATATTTCTGGCACTCTCCTTTCACGAAACGAGTTACCTTTCTCGAACCTGGCTGCTACAGTAAAATTCCAACGTGGTTTCAGTCACCCTCTACGCCTCTTACAACTGCTCCCATTTTTACAGCTTTCTGCATGCGATCATTCCAATTTAAGTCGGAACTGAGCAGAAGTCGGAGAAAGACATATTCACCACCTTCTGCAACCCGTGTAGAAACAGGACCTCAGCTGGTGCAACAGGACCGTGTTGCGACCATTCGGTGGAAATGCGCGCAATGTGGTATGTCTCCAAACTAGATACAGATACTACAGTCTGAAGCAGATCCGCGTCCATTCAAATCAGTCAGCCCAACATATTGTTATCGTTGTTCTCTACCCCCCCAACAGAGATAGATGCGGATAGATGACTGCACAGTACGTCCATTCAGTGTTAATTCTCAGACACATAAATCGTCAAAGTATACCAGACAGCACTCTACATATTTCTAACACCTCGAGCACAGTGCTTAATTTACGATCTATCTCTCTGGGTATGTGAGTCACAGAGCATTCTCGCCGTCATAGGGTAAAATTAGAGTGAAAGACCCTCATCACACTGTCATTGACCAACCTGCCCTGCAGCACCGTTACTGAATTTATCTGCAACCGATCAGAAGCAGACAGCTACACGCCACGCCTCGTGAATAAATAGTTTCCCAAGTCCTCACCCATCCAAGTGCTCGACATTTCTCGAGATGCGCCCATGTCGAGGAGCTTAGCACTCCTTATCGATGTATAGTAACAGATTTCAAAGCGTCATGATGTAATAGCAGACGTTTAAGAAAAACAAGAAACGAACGATTTTTATGCACGATGGAGCTCCAGACGGATGGAGTTCGAGGCATTTTTACGTAAATCGACCAGGATATCAACTATCAAGTAATGTTCTAGAGTCTAGGATCGGTACCTGGAAGGTATTGGTAAGAGAGAACATACACATGCACTCCTAAGGCTATAATGTTAGATTGCTTACATTTCCAATCTCAGTCGTATGGAATGTAGCGCTGGTGATATTCCAATGTAAGGAATATATTTCAAGCGCAGGACATACATCATTCTTCCCGATTTCTCTACGATAAACTATGTTATCGAACGGTAAAACGAAAAAACTACTTCCTTAAAACATTGGCTCAGTGTGATACGAGTACAATACAGCTTTCCGCAGATGTATAGCGCCCACTGTTCACATCCGATCACGGTTGGGAAATTGTACTATACCTGCATCAGCCCTATATAAAATGATCGTTAGGAACGGCGAATACAGTGCTAAGTTCCTCGACATGGGCGCATCTCGAGAAATCTCGTGCACTTGGATGGGTGAGTACTCGGAAAGCTCTATTCATTCACGGGACGTGGAGTGTAGCTGTCTACTTCTGATCGGTTGCAGATTAATTCGGTAATGGTGCTCCAGGGCGGGTTGGTCCATGACAGTGTGATGAGGGTCTTTCACTCTCTTTTACCCTATGACAGCGAGAACGCTCTATGACTCTCATACGCAGAGAGATAGATCGTAAATTGAGCACTGTGCTCGAAGTGTTAGAAATATGTAGAGCGTTGTCTGGTATACTTTGACGATTTATGTGTTCGAGAATTAACACTGAATGGACGTACTGTGCAGTTATCTATCTGCAATGATTCTCACAAAGTAGAGAAGGGGCAGTTTAGCTATGATACTGAAATTGGGGAAACATGCTGTCACATCATTGGCCGACGTTGAAATTACTGTAAAATTGGTAAAATTGTTCGTGCTATCAACTATGATGCTTATTATTACAGTACATCGGTGGTGTCTTTTCCGTCCCATCCGTGCATTGGTGCGCTGTTGGTTATCACATAATGATTGACTGACAGCACTTGTTTGAGTTGGGGAATGAGTTTTGTGGATGGGTGACACCTTCTGGGGGATAGCTAACACCAACGCAGTGATAGCGTACATGAGTGCAATATGCGCAATCAATCGAAAGGGTACGCAGAGCCATCATCTATTCCGTCACTGTGGCAGATGAGTTTAAATGCAGAGGCCGTCAATCACTTTCGTACATCTGTTTGGAAACTCTCCACAACGCAGCCAAACTCTTCTAGTTTCCTTAAATTGTAGCTGTCTTTTATTAAAAATCGTCCAGTGTGTGGCGTATTATGGTAGCCGCTGTAAAAAAATTATTTACACCGTACAATGTTTAGTTTTCTGCAAGAGGCCGTGGATCAGAGCGTCTTAATGTCAGTTTAGGACCTGACACAGACCTCGAAGTTGTGGCAGAAGAACAAAATGTATGGCAGAGTGCAAAGCATGTTAGAAAACAATGTTTCAAAAAATGACACAGGGTTACAGGGAGCGTCTCTTGCGACTTACAGTATAGCCATGGGATACAGTCATTATCCTCCAGTATGGGTGATGAAGCCTTAAACTGCCCTCTACACTGGATCAAAAGCTGTATATTACATAGGATCGTCTAGCATAGGCAGAAGCAGTAGTTTGACAGGTAAATTCGATGAAGGACTGGGTGTCCCATTAGGAATGCTATTCTGGGGAACATCGCGAAATCTCCCTCTCTGCACTGGACCGCACAGCAGCTATGCATCATAACGTGAGTATCGGTGCCTAGGTGACTTCTATATCGGATGAAGTTAGTGGAGCTTTTATAGTTCGTAATTTTTCTCTGTTGGGGGGTAGATAATAACGATAACAACATGTTGGGCTGATTGATTTCAATGGACGCGGATCTGCTTCGGACTGTAGTATCTGTATCTAGTTTGGAGACGTAACACATTGCGCGCATTTCCACTGAATGATCAAAACACGGTCCTGTTGCACTAACTCAGGTCGTTCTGTTTCTACACAGGTTACAGAAGGTGGTGAATACGTCTTTCTCCGACTTCTGCTCAGTTCTGACTTAAATTGGAACGAACCCATGCGGAAAACTGAAGAAATGGGAGCAGTTGTAAGATGCGTAGTGGGTAACTAAAACCACGTTGGAATTTTACTGTAGCAGCCAGGTTCGAGAAAGGTAATGTGTTTCGTGATTTTCGTGACATGATATCGAGACAGAAAATGTTGCAAGTACTATAGAAATATCTAGCTGGGGCGGCATGAGGGAGTCGCAAATACTACTTACATACCACGTTCCTTATCCGAATCACGTTCTAAATTCAGAGATTTTATTACGAGGTTGAACCGTTGGCGACGTGTAATTGGGGTGCTGGGTTGATACTATATACACTCCTGGAAATTGAAATAAGAACACCGTGAATTCATTGTCCCAGGAAGGGGAAACTTTATTGACACATTCCTGGGGTCAGATACATCACATGATCACACTGACAGAACCACAGGCACATAGACACAGGCAACAGAGCATGCACAATGTCGGCACTAGTACAGTGTATATCCACCTTTCGCAGCAATGCAGGCTGCTATTCTCCCATGGAGAGGATCCTAGAGATGCTGGATGTAGTCCTGTGGAACGGCTTGCCATGCCATTTCCACCTGGCGCCTCAGTTGGACCAGCGTTCGTGCTGGACGTGCAGACCGCGTGAGACGACGCTTCATCCAGTCCCAAACATGCTCAATAGGGGACAGATCCGGAGATCTTGCTGGCCAGGGTAGTTGACTTACACCTTCTAGAGCACGTTGGGTGGCACGAGATACATGCGGACGTGCATTGTCCTGTTGGAACAGCAAGTTCCCTTGCCGGTCTAGGAATGGTAGAACGATGGGTTCGATGACGGTTTGGATGTACCGTGCACTATTCAGTGTCCCCTCGACGATCACCAGTGGTGTACAGCCAGTGTAGGAGATCGCTCCCCACACCATGGTGCCGGGTGTTGGCCCTGTGTGCCTCGGTCGTATGCAGTCCTGATTGTGGCGCTCACCTGCACGGCGCCAAACACGCATACGACCATCATTGGCACCAAGGCAGAAGCGACTCTCATCGCTGAAGACGACACGTCTCCATTCGTCTCTCCATTCACGCCTGTCGCGGGACCGTAGCCCAGCTTCATGGAGACGGTTGCGAATGGTCCTCGCCGATACCCCAGGAGCAACAGTGTCCCTAATTTGCTGGGAAGTGGCGGTGCGCGCGGTCCGGTCCCAGGTCGACGGGCACGTGCACCTTCAGCCGACCACTGGCGACAACATCGATGTACTGTGGAGACCTCACGCCCCACGTGTTGAGCAATTCGGCGGTACGTCCACCCGGCCTCCCGCATGCCCACTATACGCCCTCGCTCAAAGTCCGTCAACTGCACATACGGTTCACGTCCACGCTGTCGCGGCATGCTACCAGTGTTAAAGACTGCGATGGAGCTCCGTATGCCACGGCAAACTGGCTGACACTGACGGCGGCGGTGCACAAATGCTGCGCAGCTAGCGCCATTCGACGGCCAACACCGCGGTTCCTGGTGTGTCCGCTGTGCCGTGCGTGTGATCATTGCTTGTACAGCCCTCTCGCAGTGTCCGGAGCAAGTATGGTGGGTCTGACACACCGGTGTCAATGTGTTCTTTTTTCCATTTCCAGGAGTGTACTTCTGCGATCGCCGTCAATGTATTTGTCCGGACAAAAAGCCACCTCATTCAGATGTAATGCCATACGTGGATTTATAAAGCCGTAATAACATCTAACATGGATACTTGTGTGCACATACAGAACCAAGACCCCTTGCGACAGTAACATACCGTAGTTGTTAGGATCGGTTTTTTAACATCTGGCGGTTTGTAAGACGATTACACCTATCTTTCTAAGACACAGTGGTATCACTCACAAGAAAAACTTATTAAACATATCCACCCATGGTTGATTTTCTCTCAGTATTATTTTGTTTCGCCAGCGATCAGTTACTGACGAAGTATTGTACTTAGCAGCAGGGCTTGGCATGATAGCTTCACCTTGAGCATCAGGCTTATAAAGTATGTGTTTGTGTTCCGACATATGTAAAGGAAATGACTGTCCAGTGTAAGGAAGGTACGGATTTGATGTTGAGTACTGTGAGAGCAAAGGGAAGAGTATGTCAGGTCATAAGAATGGTACTGATATTTCTATTTCCAGAGTCACAGCCGTGAACATGGTGTATTTCCGATACTTCGCTCATTGTCGAATGTCGTTCAGCTGAGACCGCGATCGTAACATTTAGTTGTAAGTATAGCGATCAAATATATATATGTGAACGATTTCGCAGGATCATTCTGTCTATGCTTGCTTGGCGTGCAGCGCCGGTGAGTTGTCGCGGGAATGATTCACGTTTCCGTTAACTGTAGGAGTCTTCCAAATGCAAAGGCCTGTAGGAATGTAGATGAATTAACGTGTTGTCTTCTAGACGGCCGAATAGAGAACTAATACTTAGTATGTGTTGGATAGCATTCGTGATCGCATGAAAATGTGAGACGATTCAAAATGGATGTGTGTTTGCAATGCATCGTTATTCCCTCCTAGATAAATTGTCCCGTTGACTGCTTCTGCACATTTCGCGCCTTTATTTAGTTGAGGGAAAATCGACTGTAGCAAGTGTATTTAGCATGTGGAAGACACGTTTGCTGGTTCTCTAGACATGAGAAACACTTTAGTTGACCTTGTAAATTATTGGGATGATTTCGAATCTGTTACATCACCGACATCGGTATTCGTGAGTGGAAATATCAGATTTCTCTATTTTTGTTTCGAGTTGCCGAGTAAATGTCTTTGCAGACGTGACAAGTTCCTAGTTAGTCAGTGGTTTATAGCATGTCTCACCTAGCTAAAATTACGGGTTTCTAGAGAAATAATTTCCAGTCCATATCTTGGGAATTACATTGCGCGAGCGATTGGTAGGATGCTGCAGAGTGCTTGATTTCGAGAAGTAACGCGAAAATGGTATAATATTATGTCAAACCATGCGAAAATATATTTGTTTTTGTAATCCCCGAGTCTGGAGATGTGTAGTAAAGTGAGCAGGTTAGGAAGGAGGTTCACACCAGAAACAGTAACGCATTTGTGCCAAGGGGAGACGAGCACGAATTTATAGAACAGTTCTGGGAGCGACTTTGGTCCGCTGAGGGTGCTCTGGTCACATGTTGGGGGTGAATGACTTGTGATCGTCGGCTGTGGAAAAATATCTAGTGCTGTGAGGAGTATACACAGTGCTGTCTGTCTTCGTGGTATATGTGCAAATGATGCAAAATGGGCACTTTTGTATGTTTACTACATCGACACGGTTGGAGATCGGTTTCGTGCTCTAATATTCAAGCTCCTGTCCTCAGTCGGAGAGCAGTGTAATTGAGTAAGAGTCTTTCCGTATTTGACAATGTGTAGGGGCACTTTTCAGGGCTTAATTGTCAGTGCAATATGGTGATCTGTACAAAACGCAATTATAATGCTCTCTTAATTCAGAAGACATCCTTTGGTCCGGGACGTAGGAGTGTCTACAAACTGTTTTGAACAAGAATGGCGGTAAGGTATGTACAAAAAGTTCGAAGAAAGCAGGTGTTCAAAGACGAGTTGAAGCAGGCCATCCATCTCTGGCTTGGATGCGTCCATACAGCACTGTGCCATTAGGACACCTCCCGACCTGTAGCTGTGGGATAGCGCAAATTCACGTCGTTTTTCTCTTCTGTAGGATAGTGCTTCGAATTCTGTTTGCGTAGTTGTTCTGATTTCCCCGTCTGTGCTTAGACAGTGATCTTTTCACAAACAACAAGAACGGTGTTTTCACGTGCTTGGACAGGCATGATGAGGGCTTTTAGTGGTGAGAACGTTTGTGTATATGCTGATAGCGGGAAGGGAAGAAGTGATGTCCCATCAGGATTGCTAGGGAGAAAGCATTCGATGTTAGACCTGTTATGTAAGTTTTCGCACATAGGCTATACAGCCCTCGCATGTCACATTAGGAATGTGAGGAACAATGCACATTGTGCTATTCTGGAATCATAGCAACATCTCTAGGCTGTGGATTGAATTGCAAGCCGGCCAGTGTGGCCGTGCGGTTCTATGCGCTTCAGTCTGGAACTGCATGACCGCTATGGTCGCAGGTTCGAATCCTGCCTTGGGCATGGATGTGTGTGACGTCCTTAGGTTAGTTAGGTTTAAGTAGTTCTAAGTTATAGGGGACTGCTGACCACCGATGATAAGTCCCATACTGCTCAGAGCCATTTTGATTGAATTGCAGCTATGCATCATAGCACCAGCAACGGTACCTATGTACACCCGGACTCCGGTGTCAGCATCGAGTGTCAAGTCGTGGGATGTGTTTTTTATTATTAGCGATCTTTTGTATAAATTATATTCCATCTACAGCTACAGCTACATATATACTCTGCTAGCCACCATGTGGTGTGTGGTGTATGGCACTATTTATGCCAAAGTCATATGTCCCTCCTTCTGTTCCACTCGTGAGGGAAAAACGACTGCCTGAACGTCTCAGTATGAGCTATAATTTTCCTTATTTTTGAATGGTGGTCATTGCGTGATATGAACGTTGGTGGTAATAATATATGCTCTACATCACCGGCGAAGATAGGATTTTGCAATTTAGTGAGCAGCCTCTTCCGTTTAGCGCATCGTTATCTGGAAGTGTGTCGCACATCAAACTTTCAATGAGATCTGTAATGCTCTCGCCATGGCTAAATGTACCAGTCACAAATCTTGCAGTTCTTCTTTGGAGCTTCTCAATCTCTTGAATCAGACCCAACTGGTAAGGGCCCCCCGTACAGACGAACAATACTCTAAGACCAATAGGGTGATATGCAAGTTGGGATGGTAGCCATTAAAGCAAAGACGTTTTTCTTCGCGGCGAGATCTATTTACACAATTTCAGTCACCAACTTTCTCTTCCGAATGCGAAAATATTTTGTTGAGCCCAACCCACATAGGTAGGAATGATCATCAAAATAAAATAAGAGCTCGAACAGAAAGGTTTAGGTGTTCGTTTTTCCCGCGCGCTGTTTGGGAGTGGAATGGTAGGGAGATAGTATGATTGTGGTTCGATGAACCGTCTGCCAAGCACTTAAATGTGAATTGCAGAGTAATCATGTAGATGTAGATGTAGAAATTAAAAAAAAAACTACCCCATACATGTGAAGAATATCGAGTTAATTAATTTGCATAAATTTTTTATATCAGCGTAGTGTCAGCGGTACAATAGTTAAGGGGAGACTGTGTGTGAGTGGGTGACATGGAGCAGAACAGTACAATAGGTTAAGGGCGTGGGTGACACAGAAGGATGCGCCAGAAATGGCGTTCAAAAACATGTGAAATTCGAAAAGTGTACCAGAAAATGGTGAGAGGAGATAACTAATTACTTAATTTCGTATCAAAGGCGGTACAATAGTTTAAGTGTGGTGATATGGAAAACCAATTAATAGAACAATAGGTTAAGTGCCGACAAAGGGCCAAAGATTAGGTTAAGACACCCAGAGTACAGTGACGAACATTAGGTTATGCAACATGTTTGCCCCATGTAATTGCTTCTTGCAAGACATAGATGTTTCCAAACAGCAGAGAATGAAGTGCAAGAGAAAGCAAACCCTCAAAAACTGAGTTTTTTGTAAATAAACAATATACCCTTTCTATAAATTCCATACATTGCTTAAATTGTTAAATAACAATATTCCATACAGTGCAATCGATTTCCTTCCAAATGACCGATCAACTGAGTCTTTTTCCCGCGATTTTCCGGGTGGGAGGAGAGAGTGGGAGGGGAGGGATGTTTACCAGAGTGGAGTGGGAGGTTAATTAAGTAGTCAATCAAACTAATAGTAGTGATAGGGTGTATTCCAATAACTCAGACCTGAAAAGCCCTGAATCCCCTAGAACAATGTTCCATACACAGCCATCGATTTCCCTCCAAACGACCGATCAATTAAGTCTTTTTCCTGCCATTTTCTGGGGGAGGAGGAGAGGGTGGAAGGGTAGGGTGTTTACTAGAGGGGGAGAGGTTAATTAAGTAGTTAATCAAACTAATAGTAGTGACAGGGGCTACTCCAGTAACTCAGACCTGAAAGTGTACCAGTACCAGTGAGGGGGGCAGGGGTGTTGGAGTGGGGGGGGGCCAATAGGTTAAGTGCAGTGACATGGAAAATCACTTAACAGGATAATATGTTAAGTAAATGTCAATCGAAGGAGAACAACAGGATTGCCTCTGAGTGCATACCTGCCCCTGATGTAGGCAACCTGCACTAACGAAATTGTCTATTACAGGCGATATCATACTACTGTACAAAGGTGACGAAAGTGAAATACGAGAGATAGCGGAAAGAATGGGTGAGATGCATGAAAAACTTAAATACACAGTGGAATTTTAAGAAGAGAGAAGTATAAGTTTTTCTGATATTAGGTTAACTGAGACGGAAGACATAAGATTAGCATGTTTAGGAAGGCAACGGCCACACACTACTATAAATGCGAAGTGCTGTCACTCAAGGAAGCATAAATGGGCATACTACAGCGCTATGATCAACATGATGCTAAAACTACCACTTGCCCTAATGATGAAGTGGAAGAATTAAGCGTAATTAGACGAGCAGCTAAGGCAAACGGATATAAAGATCGTAATGTAATTAAACTTTATTACAAACTAAAAGCAAAAATGTGTGACAGGAAGGAGTCAATAGGACCAGAGGGCAAGAAGTTTGTTGCTATGACGCACAATTGTGCGTGTTTCCGACAGAATTGCGCAGACCTTCAGAATTGGGTTTCAAACTAAATGTACAATTGGTTGTAAGCTACGGCACAAAGCTGGCAACGACAGCAATAAATATATGGGATCTGGTGTTTATAAGATCAGCTGCAAAGACGGTGACAGTTTTTACATCGGCCAGACAGGAAGGAATTTCCTGACTCGTTTTAGAGGACATACATGTAATCAAAACAATATCACTTTCGGTATACATTTAGACAGAGAAAGACATTTAGTAGGAAGCATGGACAACAATATGAAGGTGTTGCATAGGGCGCTAAAGGGCCAGTTACTGAACCTACTCGAAGAAATGGAATTTTATGTGCACAGGAAACGGCAACCGGTAGTGCTGCTGAATGAACAGAATGAGTTCAGTCTAAAGGCGTATCTTGATATACGAGGTGCATTCAAGTTCTAAGGCCTCCGATTTTTTTTCTAATTAACTACTCACCCGAAATCGATGAAACTGGCGTTACTTCTCGACGTAATCGTCCTGCAGACGTACACATTTTTCCCAACGCTGACGCCATGATTCCATGGCAGCGGCGAAGGCTTCTTTAGTAGTCTGTTTTGACCACTGGAAAATCGCTGAGGCAATAGCAGCACGGCTGGTGAATGTACGGCCACGGAGTGTCTCTTTCATTGGTGGAAAAAGCCAAAAGTCACTAGGAGCCAGGTCAGGTGAGTGGGGAGCATGAGGAATCACTTCAAAGTTGTTATCACGAAGAAACTGTTGCGTAACGTTAGCTCAATGTGCGGATGCGTTGTCTCGGTGAAACAGCACACACGCAGCCCTTCCCAGACGTTTTTGTTGCAGTGCAGGAAGGAATTTGTTCTTCAAAACATTTTCGTAGGATGCACCTGTTACCGTAGTGCCCTTTGGAACGCAATGGATAATGATTACGTCCTCACTGTCCCAGAACCTACTAGTCTTGAGTAGCGTAGAGCATCCCAGCGGGTCAACGTGCGCCGGCTGTCGACGACGAAGAGACGGCCTTCCTCCGTAAGCTCCACCACAGGAAAACAAGGATACTACGGCATGTCTCTATTGAGACCACATGCTGGATATAATATCGACTATCGATTTTTTGACTTCTAATGCATAGTTACTATTTGATTAGTTGTATTACAATTACGTTTATGGTAACTGATCTCTCAGGCTGGAAGATTTTTTAGATGTTATACTTTATTGTTACGCTTTTTATACTAGCTTATACAAGTTGTATGTTTTACTTAGTCAGCCTAGTGGCTGTATTATATTAGTATTTGCACTTTTTATGGTACTGTAAGTATTAATCCAGTTTCATATCAGTTATGTTTTATTGTCAGACGCTCGTTTTGCTATGGGAAGTAATTTTAAGAGATTTTTAACTAATATTTAATCGTCACATTGGCGACACTGGTTTAATAAGCGCTCTAGCTAAAGTACCGTCTGCTGGCATTAGTCTCTTGTATAAATACCAGATGCAATCTGAGTATTACCAGCACGTATCTTGTACTCACATGTTTATCTTGATGATGATTTACATCAGAATATTTTAATTGTATGTATGGTTGGTATATGTCGTTACAAATATTTTATAATTTTATATTTTATGTCTCACTAAGACTTGTTAGATTTAGCGTTAACTTATTGAACCTGTCGCTTACACAAAAATTATCTTTGTAACAGATCTGAGGATGGCAGTATGCCGAAACTGGTAATAAAAAGTAAGAAATCTTTGTGATCAAGAAGGATGTTTCAAAATAAAGTGACAAATCTGATTGCGGGCTCATTTACAGACTTTGTCTTCAATTAATAAATTCTATAGAATAGTTCACAAAATCGTGTTCCATACCCTCCTCCTTCATAGCTTGATATGCCTTCCACCCATCTGTGACGATTTTCGTACTGGGTAATGTGATGTGGTTAATTCGAGGTACTAGGGTTTTTTCCCCTCTCAAATGCTTAATTAGTGGTACTAATGTTTTCTCCCTCTCGAATACAAATGCCATGTAAAACACTTCCACGCGTCTTGTTCGATCCTTCCAAAAACCCAGACATGTTCTTTTTCATTCTTGAGTAATCGCCCTCTTCCATATTTACGTGTAGCCATGTGTGATTCGTCAACTTCCACCACATTGTTCTGACTGCTAATCGGAACACTGTCACTGGTCACGCCACCGTAGCAGACTTCTCTACAAAATCCATAATACTCACAGATGGTTTTCATTGACAAGTCAGACTCCACCGCAGTCTCCTCCAATATGCTGTTTGTTATCCAACATGCAACAACTATGATGCTTCGCTGGATACTTATAGGCCAATTCACACTGACCTTCACGCCACCGTCACGTCGCGGCTCGTCAAGTCAATTCAATACATGTGATCTCAACTCGCATGGTTGTCCTCAAGTGTTTTTTCGTGGGAATTGCGATTTTAGCAAGACTGTTTTCAACTGTTTTTACTGGGAAGTTCAGCTTGGAGGTACAGCTTGTACATTAGAGAAGGAAGACAATACGGCAAATTATAGCAAAAAAGAATGCGGGTCCAAAAAATGTCATTACGGTACTGAAGTGGAATTTCACTCATCATCCAAGGAACTCGAAGAAGAAGAATCTGCATTTTATAAGTATTTTAGAAAGTCGAAGCATCAGTTGTTTTTTTCTTTTTTACATCAAACTACAACCAGAATCACTATAAACAACGAAGTGTTACGAGCTACCACCAGATCCCGTGAAAAATTGGTTTCTTTAAGAATAAGTTTAGTTGCCAGTCCAGACTAAATTTTTGTTTCATAGTCATATCTCCCACAATCACTTCAAGATTTACAGGGTTTTTTATTTGTTGATTTGAATTTAATAGTACTGGGATTGGCTAGTGAAACCATATAAATATTGAACACTGATGCTTGTAAAAGCTCATACATAATCCAGAGAGCTACTTAACAATAAGCAAGCCTGCCACGAACACATATTTAAACAAACTACTCTAATATGTTATTTGATGCACAGTTTACAAATAGGCATTGTGCCACTCGTGCAGCGTCTGAAGGTTTTAGCCCAATTCGTTATGAAACATCACAAATGCCTGACAGCATACAAATAAATTACACTTACTAATCAGTCTGATTCTACCCACAGTAATTTTTTTCACTTCAGGTTGCGTCTAAATTGCAATCTATCGCATTGTAAAATATTGAATACTGTGCCGGTATGTATAAAAATGAACTTTATAAATGTAGTAGATGGCAAGTAATTTACTGTGCACAGTTCAGATTGTTGCCTCATTGCTTCAATTAATCTTTCGTCATTTATTATAAAATTGTAAATTTTAACAAAAGAAATAGCGAAACAAAAAATTTATAACAAATAATGAACAACAAACAACTGATATCAACCATGAAAACCACGACGAAACGAAATATGGAAACATGCATATGGTCGTGTATCAGGTGGAAATGAGCTTCAAAACTTTCTTCCCGAGAAGTGTGGACGGTGCCATGACGCGACGTGATAGGACGGCCAGTGTGGATGCCGCCATTTGAAATGCACTGCACAATGCTTTGACAGGACGTGACGTGACAATCAGTGTGAATTGGCCTTAACTGGCACTTTGAAACCATGTGTTGATGATTTTTCTAATTCTTCTGTTGCATTTTTGGAACATGAGCTGATAAGGATAATTAAGTTCGACTTTTCTCTTGCACGGAGTAACTGAATCTGCAGCGCTACAGTGTATGTATTTTCTCACGTCCCGACAAGGAAGCAATCCATATCCCAAAAAAATTCCAAACATTTTGTTGTATCGCTTAAACGTGGAATCGACTCCTTCCATACAAGAGAAACTGATACATTCATCACGCTAGCCTCTCCCGATACATGTACCTCCGTCATGTAATGTTTTATTGCTCTCTGCGGACGTTCTGCTGTCAATGTATAAAACAATATCCTCATCTCCGCTTCGACACTCAAGAGAATTGAACGGTATATATATATATATATATATATATATATATATATATATATATATATATATCTCGTTCGCAGTGGGTCTTTAACTTCGATGTGCAGCGATTCTTCGAAAAATATCCTTATTTCTAAATGTGTGTCAGAGATAATTCAAAAAAATGTTTGAAATATGTTTTAGCTTTTCTAAAACATTATTGCTGTTGTGTGCTTCGATGCAGCTGTCCATGCTAGTCTCTCCTGTGCAGACATTATCCTTTCTTTATAACTGTAGAAACCTACATTCAGCAGAACCTAATTATTGCACTCAGGCTTTGGCTTCTCTGTTTTCAATTTTTGGCCCCCTCTTTCCTTCCATTACCATCCTCACCATTCCTTGATGACTCAGGATGTGTTGTATCAACAAATCCCTCATTTGGTCAAGTTGTGCCACAAATTTCTTTTTCCCCAATTAAGTTCAGGACTCTTCATGAGTTGTTTGTCCTAACCATCTAATCCTCAGCATTCTTCTATGGCACTAAATTTCAAAATTATCAAGTCTATTGTTGTCTGAACTGTATATCACCTTATTTCACTTTTGCACAAGAATATACTTCATATAAATACCCTAAGAAAAATACTTCCTAACACTTAAATTAATATACAATATTAACAAATCCCTCTCCTTCAGAAACGTTTTTCTTGTGCTTGCCACATGCTCTCTTCTTTGGCCATCATCAATTTCTTTGTTGCCCAAATAGCAAAACTTATAGACCACTTTCAGTGTCCTGTTTCCTATTGAAATTCTATCAGCATAGCCTAATTTGACCGTGTTCTATTACATTTATTTTACTTTTGTTTATTTTAGTCCTATGATCACTTTCAAAGACATTATCAATTCCAATGAAAAGCTATAACAAGCCTTTTCCTACCGCTAACAGGATTACAATGTCATTGGCAATCCACAAAATTTTTATTTCTTCTTCCAAAATGTAGCACAAAATGCTGCATAACTGAATCTTTGCTTTCAGGTACTGTTTCTTTAATAAATGTTTAATACTCCAAATGTTCCTACATGAAATTCTCTCTGAGAGCCGAAATCTGCACTTTCTTTTTTTTCTTATATGGTTCTCCATTTCACATGATGTAATATTCAAAAGTGCGCCACTGTAAGGGAGTAGGAACTCCTTTCGAAACCATCACACAGGTAGTATCACTTTTTTAAATATAGAATTCTGGCTTCAAACGTGGGTCCACCATTCCACACCAAAATCGAAGAATAGCTCTAGTAGTATGAAGTAGGTTATGATTCTGCATTAGAAAACGCAAAGCGATTTCACCTGCCAGAAATGTTGCAGGTAACGTTTTCTGGGCTGCAAAATATGGTCTCATTTTGAATTACCTTACAAACATTACAATAATATCCAGCAAGAAACTCAAAGTTGTTCAGGGGGATTTTGACTCATCCTGTCTTTTCTCTCTGCAAAATTTGTGTGTTGATGTTAGTTCAAAAACAGGCTTCGCCCGAAATAATAGGCGACGGAAATATTTTTTGCGGTAGGCCACCATAAGAAACGTTACACTGTCTGCGGAGCTATGAACATAGTTTATTTTATTATTCAAAGAGTTACAGCAAAAAGATAAAATTTTTAAATGGAACAATAGTTGTTTCTATAATTCACTGGAATCAATAACACCAGCTGTGTATACATCAATATATATTATATTCCTATCATTTTTAGTTTGGGAGCTGCAACCCTTCAAAGTTTCAGGGCCAGATACCACATGCTGTACATAATACATATCTGTGCAGTAGGTGACGGATGTTCTTGCGGTGGGAAGTTGATTTAAATGAGAAATTCAAATGTGTCCATGTTCCTTAATGCACAATGCAATGCACCTTCTAAAGGATCTGCATACGAGATGTAACATCGCCGATGTCACGGAGCAATATGCGTCCTCGATGCGCCATTTTAGATCATCTGAGGATGTGGGTTCAGTGACATAAACACGATCCTTTACATAGCCCCACGAAAAGAAATTTGTTGTTGTGGTCTTCCGTCCTGAGACTGGTTTGATGCAACTCTCCATGCTATTCTATCCTGTGCAAGGTTCTTCATCTCCCAGTACTTACTGCAACCTACATCATTCTGAATCTGCTTATTGTATTCATCTCTTGGTCTCCCTCTACGATTTTTACCCTCCACGCTGCCCTCCAATACTAAATTGGTGATCCCTTGATGCCTCAGAACATGTCCTACCAACCGATCCCTTCTTCTCGTCAAGTTGCGCCACAAACTTCTCTTCTCCCCAATCCTATTCAATACCTCCTCATTACTTATGTGATCTACCCATCAAATCTTCAGCAGTCTTCTGTAGCACCACATTTCGAAAGCTTCTATTCTCTTCTTTCCCAAACTATTTATCGTCCACGATTCACTTCCATACATGGCTACACTCCATACAAATACTTTCAGAGACGACTCCCTTGCACTTAAATCTATACTCAATGTTAACCAATTTCTCTTCTTCAGAAACGCTTTTCTTGCCATTGCACGGTCTACATTTTATATCCTCTCTACTTACACCATCATCAGTTATTTTGCTCCCCAAATAGCAAAACTTCTTTACTACTTTAAGTGTCTCATTTCCTATTCTAGTTCCCTCATCATCACCCGACTTAATTCGATTACATTCCATTATCCTCATTTTGCTTTTGTTGATGTTCATCTTATATCTTCCTTTCAAGACACTGTCCATTCGGTTCAACTGCTCTTCCAAGTCCTTTGCTGTCTCTGACAGAATTACAATGTCATTGGCGAACCTCAAAGTTTTTATTTCTTCTCTGTGGATTTAAATACCTACTCCGATTTTTTCTTTTGTTTCCTTATTGCTTGCTCAATATACAGATTGAATAACCTCGGGGAGAGGCTACAACTCTGTCTCACTGACTTCCCAACCACTCCTTCCCTTTCGTGCCCCTCGACTCTTATAACTGCCATCTAGTTTCTGTACAAATTGTAAATAGCCTTTCGCTCCCTGTATTTTACCACTACGACCTTTAGAATTTGAAAGAGATTATTCCAGTCAACATTTTCAAAAGCTTTCTCTACATCTACAAATGCTAGAAACGTAGGTTTGATTTCCTTAATCTTTCTTCTAAGATAAGTTGTAAGGTCAGTATTGCCTCATGTGTTCCAACATTTCTACGGAATCCAAACCGATCCTCCCTGAGGTCGGCATCTACCAGTTTTTCCATTGGTCTGTAAAGAAGTTTGTAGCTGTGACTTATTAAACTGATAGTTCGGTAATTTTCACATCTGTCAGCACCTGCTCGCTTTGGGATTGGAATTATTATATTCGTCTTGAAGTCTGACGGTATTTCGTCTGTCTCATACATCTTGCTCACCAGATGGTAGAGTTTTGTCAGGACTGGCTCTCCCAAGGCTGTCAGTAGTTGGTTGGTTTGGGAGATTAAAGGGACCAGACTGCTATAGTCATTGGTCCCTGTCAGTAGTTCTCATGGAATGTTGTCTACTTCTGGGGCCTTGTTTCTACTCATGTCTTTCAGTGCTCTGTCAAACTCTTCACACAATATCGTATCTCCGATTTCATCTTCATCTTCATCCTCGTCCATTTCCATAATATTGTCCTCAAGTATATCGCCCTTGTCTAGACCCTCTATAAACTCCTTCCACCTTTCTGTTTTCCCTTCTTTGTTTAGAACTGGGTTTCCATCTGAGCTCTTGATATTCATACAAGTGGCTCTCTTTTCTCCAAAGGTCTCTTTAATTTTCCTGTAGGTGGTATCTATCTTGCCCCTAGCGAGATAAGCCTCTACATCCTTACATTTGTCCTCTAGCCATCCCTGCTTAGCCATTTTGCACTTCCTGTTGATCTCATTTTTGAGACGTTTGTATTCCTTTTTTGCGTGCTCCATTTACTGCCTTTTTATATTTTCTCCTTTCATCAATTAAATTCAATATTTCTTCTGTTACCCAAGGATTTCTACTAGCCCTCGTCTTTTTACCTACGTGATCCTCTGCTGCCTTCACTACTTCATGCCTCAGAGGTACCCATTCTTCTTCTACTGTATTTCCTTCTCCCATTCCTGTCAATTGTTCCTGTATGCTCTCCCTGAAACTCTATACAACCTCTGGTTTAGTCAGTTTATCCAGGTCCCATCTCCTTAAATTCCCACTTTTTTGCCGTTTCTTCAATTTTAATCTACAGTTCATAACCAATAGATTGTGGTCAGAGTCCACATCTGCCCTTGGAAATGTCTTACAATTTAAAACCTGGTTTCTAAATCTCTGTCTTACCATTATATAATCTAGCTGATACCTTCCAGTATCTCCAGGATTGTTCCATGTATACAGCCTTCTTTTATGATTCTTGAACCAAGTGTTAGCTATGATTAAGTTGTGCTCTGTGCGAAATTCTACCAGACAGCTTCCTCTTTCATTTCTTACCCCCAATCCATATTCACCTACTACGTTTCCTTCTCTCCCTTTTCCTACACTCGAATTCCAGTCACCCATGACTATTAAATTTTCGTCTCCCTTCACTACCTGAATAATTTCTTTTATCACATCATACATTTCATCAATTTCTTCATCATCTGCAGAGCTAGTTGGCATATAAACTTCTACTATTGTAGTAGGCATGGACTTCGTGTCTATCTTGGCCACAATAATGCGTTCACTATTCTGTTTGTAGTAGCTTACCCGCACTCCTATTTTTTATTCGTTATTAAACCCACTCCTGCATTACCCCTATTTGGCTTTGTATTTATAACCCTGTATTCACCTGACCAAAAGTCTTGTTCCTCCTGCCACCGAACTTCACTATTCCTACTATATCTAACTTCAACCTATCCATTTCCCTTTTTAAATTTTCTAACCTACCTGCCCAATTAAGGGATCTGACATTCCATGCTCTGATACGTAGAACGCCAGTTTTCTTTCTCCTGATAACGACGTCCTCATGAGTAGTCCCCGCCCGGAGATCCGAATGGTGGACTATTTTACCTCCAGAATATTTTACGCAAGAGGACGCCATCATCATTTAACCATACAGGAAAGTTGCCCTCGGGAAAAATTATGGCTGTAGTTTCCCCTTGCTTTTAGCCATTCGCAGTACCAGCACAGCAAGGCCAGATCAATCATCCAGACTGTTGCCCCCTGCAACTACTGAAAAGGCTGCTGCCCCTCTTCATGAACCCCACGTTTGTCTGGCCTCTCAACAGATACCCCTCCGTTGTGGTTGCACCTACAGTATGGCCATCTGTATCACTTAGGCACACAAGTCTCTCCACCAACGGCAAGGTCCATGGTTCATGGGGGGAAAAGAAATCTAATGGTGTTAAATCAGGCGACCTTGAGGGTTATGAATGAGGTCCATGGCGCCCCAACCTCCTTCCTGCAAACCTGTTGTTTAGTTCTTCCACAACAGCACGTGCAGAATTGGCTGGGTGACCATCGTGTTGCATCCACATATGGACTCTAGTGTGTAGACACACATGTTCAAGGAGACCACCCAAACTGTCGACCATAACGGGCGATATAACTCATCTGTCAGTGTACCTGGGAAGTAGTGTGGACCGATGATTTCTTCCCCAAGGATTCCACACCATACATTAATAGATCACCTACACTGACGGTCGACAGATTGTAACCACTCAGGATTTCAGCGGCCCAGTAGTGCATGTTATGGCGATTCACTGCACCATAATTTGTGAACGTGGACTCATCAGAGAACATAACACCTTGTAAAGACTCCAGAGTGAAATTACGTATGGCCCATTCACAGAATGTAACTCTCGCACGGAAATCGTTCCCGTGCAGCTCCTGGGTCAGTGACAGGTGGTATGGCTGAAACCAGTGGTCGTATATTATACGCCACACAGATGTGAGACTGACACCAGCGACTGCAGCAACTGCTTGCAAGCTGACATGAGGGTCGTGGTTTACTGCAGCTAAAACAAACACCTCAGTCTCCTCATTTCTTGCAGTTATTCGTCTGTTGCTGCGGCGCATTACCAAGCTGCCTGTTTCTCGAAGTCGTTATTCGGCACATAAGAACGTAATGGCTGCTGGAGCTCTTCGTCTAGGATATCTCACGGTGTGCGCCATGGTTGCTTCAGTGGCATCGTGTCGGCACTCGCCGAGCATCAACATGTCGAACATACTCGTTGTTCGTGCATGCCAACTTCATCCGACGTCAGTAACTGTGGTATATTGAGCCCCATTTGTTTGTGTGGCTCGAACTGTCGATTATACGGCCGTGTTCGGCGACAGTCGGCAGTCTAACAGCGTATCGAGGAAGCTTCTCGCTCCGTGACACTGGCAACGTTACCAACTCGGAAAGCGCATTGCGTCATGCTCAGCGTGTGTGGTATCTGCCCCAGAAACTCTGAAGAGTTGTAGCTTCCAAACTAAAAGTGATAGGAATGTAATTTAAATTGATGTATACACAGCAGGTGTTACTGATTCCAGTGCAACATACAAACAACTACTGTTCCATTTAAAAAATTGTATCTTTTCTGTTATTGTTTGGATAATAACACAATAAACTATGTTCATAGTTCCGCAGACAGTGTAACGTTTCTTATGGTGACCTACCACAATAAATACTTCCGTCGCCTATTACTTCGTAACTTACACAACACATTTAGTAACTTACAAACACATTTAGTGAAACACCCTGTATATACAGGGTGTTTCAGAAGTGATGGTCAATTTTCAAGGATATGAAAGGAATAATCATTCGAAACAAGAGTCAAGTAAACATGGGGTCTAAAACGCATACCTTTAAAGATATGAACAATGCTTCATCTTCGATACTGTGAAACAAATCTCTTCTAAAGCAAGCTCTTTGCTTTCCATATTTTGGGAAGTGGTAGTATGGACTAAGACAAGAAAAAAAGTCCAGTAAACATGTACCCTGAAACGCATAACTTAAGAGCAATGAGCACTTGTTCATTTTCGCTATTTTGAAACACAACTCTTCTAATGAACAAGTGCTCATAACTTTCAAGGTAAGCATTTTCTAACACATGTTTACTGGACATTTTTTCTTGTTTTGGTGCATATTACCACTTCCCAAAATATGGAAAGCAAAGACCTTGCAGTAGAAGAGATTTGTTTCACAGTATCGAAGATCAAGAGTGCTCATAGCTCTTAAGGTCGTTTTAGACCCCATGTTTACTTGAATTTTTGTTTCGAATGATCATTCCTGTTATCTACCTGAATATTGACCACTACTTTGGAAACGCCCTATATATATACACACTTCGCACAGTACATGTGTTCTCACAGAGGGCGTTGCGGAGTGGATAAAGTTTCTAAATTATCCAATGTCTGCATCATTAACAATACAAATGTACCTGAGATTACTCAACGATTTTAATGAAATATGGCCAGATTGCAGTAATACGAAGTGAACATGTTATCATTCCAACAATTTTGTAGAACACAACTTAGCAACCACTGGCTAAGAGCCAAATTCCTGTCTCTTTCCAACTTTTCCTACTGCCACCAAAAATAAAGTTCCACTTATTTCCCGACGTCTCTTTTGCGTAGAATAAGGTATTAAAACTTCATTAGGAAGAAGATATTTTCACTTGCCGGTTTGGCCCTATTATCTGGATTTTCCTATGGTTTCTCTAAATCAATGCAGCCATACTGGGTTTCTTCCTTTTAATGTCATGAACATTTCCTGCTTCCTTCTCTTCTCAGTTTGATCTAATTATGTTACTAATAAGCTCAATGTCTATGTGATGTGAAACTACATTTTTGAAGTCGATCAACTGTAAAAGTTGTTAGCATATTTTCCCATTCCATTCGCATATGAAACGCGGGAAAAATAGTTGTTTATATGCCTTTGTACCGCTGTAATCAATATAATCTTCTCCTCATGATCCCTATGAAAGCGATATTTAGGGCATCCTAATATATTTCTAGAGTCATCATTTAAAGCCAGTTCGTGACACTTTGTTAGTAGATTTGGATAAATTTTTTTTATCTTCAAGAGTCTGCCAGTTCAGTTGGGTAAGACAAACCTATGACAATTCGTGCTGCCCTTAATTGTGTATATTCAGTATCTCCTGCTAGTCCTATTCGGTATGGACCCCACACACTTGAGCAATGTTCTAGGATGGTTCACATGAGTGATTTGTAAGCTGTCTCCTTTGGAGATAATATGCTACCATTATACTGAAGTCTGCCACCTGCTTTACCCATGAGTGAGCCAATGTCATCGTACCACTTCACGTCTTTACTAAGCGTTACACTCAAATATTTTTATGTTTACAGAATCCAACTGAGACTCATTGTGTTTTTCGTTTTGCTAAGTGCACACTTTTATTTTCTTGAATTTTAAAATCAACCAACCAGTCACTGCACCACTTTGATATCAAGATCTGACTCAATATTTATACAGCTTCGTTCAGACTGTACTTCATTGTAGATAACTGCCTCATTGGCATAAAGTCTGAGGTTGTTATCAATATTGTCCACAAGTTCAGTCTGTACTTCACTGTAGATAACTGCCTCATTGGCAAAAATTCTGAGGTTATTATCAATATTGTCCACAAGTTCATTAATATACAACATGAACAGCAAGGTCCAAACACACTTTCCTTAAGTACAAGCAAAGTTACTTCTACATCTGTCAATGGTTTTCCATCCGACATAACATGCTGTGTCCTCCCTGTCATGAACTCCTCAATCCAGTCAAATATTTCGTATGATACCACACGCGATCGTATTTTTTATAATAAGTGTAGGTGTAGCACTGAGTGAAATGCTTTTTGGAAATCGAAAACTACTGCATCTACCTGACTGCCTTGATCCATGGCTTTCAGGACATCATGTGAGAAAATTGCGAATTGGATTTCACATGATCTACATTTTCGTAATCCATGCTGGTTGGCACAGAGCAGGTCGTTCTGTCGAGATACCTCATTATGTTTGAGCTCAGGTTCTACAACAAACTGATGTCAAGGACAATGGACAGTAGTTTCATGGATAACTTCTGCTGCCATTCTCGTAGATAAGTGTGACCTGTGCTTTCTTCCAGTTAGTGGACACAGTTTTCTGTTCAAGGAATCTTCGATAAATGATAATTAACAGAAGCACTAACTCAGCCACGAATTGGGTATAGAGTCTCATAGGGATTCTATCAGTCCCTGAGGCGTTGTTCAACTTTAATGTCAGCTGTTTCTCATCGCCAGTGACACTAATGTCTATTTTACCCATCTCTCCAGTGGTATGAGAATTAAACTGGGGCAATACTCCTGGGGTTCCTTTTGTAAAGAAACATTTGAAAACAAACTTGAGCATTTCTGCTTTTGCTTTGCTGCTCTCAATTCCAGTTCCTGCCATTTCCATGAGTGATTCGATACTAACGATGGAGGCACCAACAGACTTTAATTATAACCAAATCTTTTTGTGTTTTGTGAGACTTTTTGACTACATTCTGTTGCAGTAGTCATTGAAGGCTTCATGCATTGAGCTCTTGGCTGCAAAACATGTTTCATTTAGCACCTCTTTGACTATAGCCAGTGCTTTGTTTTGTACCCACTAAGCAGTAGCCTCTGTTTTTTATGAAGTTTCTTTAAAGGGACTATATTTCATGGAGAATCTCTCCCATTATGAACTGTCCTACTGTATGGATAACTATCTAGTGCATTGTCATCTATTCTTTTAAACATTAGCCATAGTTCCTCTACATATTCCTGTCCTGAGCAAAAAGTTTCAAGTTCTTCATTGGAGTACGACACTATTGTTTCTCTATCCAGTTCGCCAAAAATCTAAATCTTTCTACTCGTTTTAGTTACCCTTTGTGTTTTGGTATTCATTGTTGCTATAACTTCCTTATGGTCACTGAAACCAGTTCTGCTGTGGACTTCCTCAAAGAGGAAGAGCTAATGTATCATGAAATGGGTTCTAAATTACATGTTCTAGGTAGTTTTCAGAGAAGACATTTAGTAATGTTTCATACGATGTCTTGTCATGCTAGCCACTAACAAAACTATAACCATCCCAATTGACTGTTGGACGATTAAAGTCTCCTCCAATGATTACACTATCATTAGCAAACTTGCATACTAGCGAACCGAGGTTTTCTGTATTTTTCAGTTACATCAGAACGTGAGCCTGGTAATCGATAGAAGGACCATGTTAATATTTTATTCCTACCGTCGATATTGACTCTTGCCTAAGCAACTTCACAAGCAGCTTTAATTTCTATCCCGGTGATCCTGAGTTTCTTGCCTACTGCAACAAATATACCAATTCCATTTCTCATTTCCCTATCATTTCTGTTTTTATTTAAATTTTCTCCAAAGAGTCAGTTACATGTTCCTTTGATCATTTCAACAATTCCTTTATGGAAATGATGTGGAACGAGTTACAGGATATGTACATATGATTAGTGGTAACATTAATGAACGCATTATCATTTTATTCTTGCTTATACAACTACACTTAAAAACGTTTTTTTTTTACTGGCTACCAGTTTTTAAGCAGAAATTCATCAGTGGAATAGAAGGAATGGCCCAAAAGAAATGTTTATAAATTAGATTTAAAACTTGATCGCTACCTGTCTGATATTTTATGTTTTTGGGCAAATAGTCGAAAACTTTTATTGCTGAATATTAAACTCTTCCCTGGGCCACAGACAGCTTTAACATGTGTACTTAAGTGTTGTAGGTATGTAGGTCACTGTTCGTCTCGAATTGTGATGGATTATTTATGATGAATTACATTAGCTAAAATATATATTGCGATGCCACAGTTAAAATGCCTAGCTCCTTTGAGAGGTAGCTACATGACATCCATGGGTGAACACTATATATTATTATCACTGTTCGCTCTTGTGCAATCAGTTCTTTGTTTCCAAGTGATGAGTTACCCCAGAAAATATGACAGTCAAGTGGAGAGTCATTCACATATATAAGAAATATGAGTGGACCCAAAATTGTAACCTGTGGGCATCCTTTGTGACATTGTCTGAAGTATTCAGCTCAACCTTTTGCATTCTGTTTGTCAAGTAAGATTCAAAGCAACTGTAGATAAAGCCATCAATTCCATAAAACTTGAGTTTTTATAAAAGAGTGTCATGATCTACACAATCGAAAGCCTTGGAGAGATCACAAAATATAGCAACTGGCGATATATAGTTATTTAAAGTATGCACTATTTGATGAGTGAATCTATAAATAGTATTATCAGTTGAGCAATCTTTCTGGAATCCAAACTGTGATGTGCTCAATAAATTGTTTCTACTTAAATGTGTGACAACTCTTGAGTACATAACTTTCCCAAATATTTTGGAAAAAGATGTCAGTAAGGAAACTGGACAGCAATTGTTTACGTCTGTATTGTCACCTTTCTTATGAAGTGGTCATATATCACTAACAACATTACTTATTAAGTTGGAACAACTTTTCAGAATTCTGCTTGAAATTCCAACACAAAAGAGATTTTATATTGTAGAGTTTTTATAATTGTATTAATTTCATCTACTTCTAGTTGCTCAAAATTTAGTGAATGACATTTTTAATATATTCTGCGTTTCCAACTGAACCATTCAACCCTATATTAGCTGCTACATTTAGGAAGTGACTTTAAAAGTACTTGCATTTGGTGAATTATCATTCATATGATTGTCATTTAATTCCATTGTTACGGAATCTTGTACACTGACTGGCTGGGCTGTCTCCCATTTGACAATGTCCCATACAGTTTTAATCCTATTATCTGCTTTATTTAATTCTGTCAGTATATGCATTCTTCTGGACATTTTAAAGATTTCCCTTAAAATAATATAGTATTTTTTGTAATATGAAAGCAATGTGAGATCATAACTTACTCTGTCCTATACATGAATTTGATCCATCAACAAGGATACGGGATTTCAACTGAGCACAGCATGGAACCCTGCATTGGCTGCTGTTAAATCACGACGTGAAAATCAAGATTCTTCACTAACAGGCCCATCATAGCACTGGCCTAGTACAGCCGTTGGTGAGTAAGGTCTGGCCGCACTTGCCAACCGCAGCGTATAGTACACGCACATGAGAGCAGCTCTGCTATTTTCGGCAGCGGGAGTTTGAATATGCGTGTTTTTGGTACTTGCATTGTTTAATTCATAAATTTCGGGCGTATTATAGTATTTGAGAGTTGTAGCATCGCGTTTTAGTACCTGAATAGTGTAAATTCGCGTAGTCGTTTGTCTACTGTTTTTGTTTTGAACGGCCAGTGTCGGTTGGTCAGTCAGTGTGCTCCCTGCCGCCGTTGGATAAGCAGCTGAGCAGTAAGTCGTATACTCCTAGCTCACTCGTTTGTTACATAGTTTAATTCTTAATTTCTTTGCGTGTTTTTGGTACTTGCATTGTTTAATTCATAAATTCGGGCGTTTTATAGTATTTGAGAGTGTAGCATCGCGTTTTAGTACCTGAATAGTGTAATTTCGCTTAGTCTCCTTCCGCCGCCGAGCAGCGTCAGCAGTGCGCAAGTAGCAGCATTACTGCATTTACTAGGCAATCTTGTATTTTAATAACCGTTTAAATTTTGTCGATTTGTTTGCGCTCTCTGTAGATTAGTTGAGACGTTTTTTGCGAAACAGTTTTTAGCATGGATAGGGACTGCAACTGCTGTGTTCGGATGCAGGCTGAGTTGGCATCCCTTCGCTCCCAGCTTCAGGCAGTGTTGGCTTCGGTCACACAACTTGAGGCTGTTGCCAATGGGCATCACTGTGGGGGTCCGGATGGGGGTTTGTCGGGGACGGCTAGCTCGTACCACGCATCCCCTGATCGGACTACGACTGTGGTTGCCCGGGGTACTGCCCGCATTGAGGCTGATCCCTCACCTGTGGTAGAGTGGGAGGTCGTTTCAAGGTGTGGCAGGGGGCGAAAGACATTCCGAAGGGCTGAACAGAAAGCCTCTCCAGTTTGTCTGACGAACCGATTTCAGGTTCTGTCTCAGGCTGATACTGATCTCCGGCCTGACATGGCTGCTTGTCCTGTTCCAGAGGTTGCCCCTCAGTCTGCAAGATCCGGGCAGTTGCAGAGGGTGGGCTTACTGGTAGTTGGGAGCTCCAACGTCAGGCGCGTAATGGGGCCCCTTAGGGAAATGGCAGCAAGAGAGGGGAAGAAAACCAATGTGCACTCCGTGTGCATACCGGGGGGAGTCATTCCAGATGTGGAAAGGGTCCTTCCGGATGCCATGAAGGGTACAGGGTGCACCCATCTGCGGGTGGTCGCTCATGTCGGCACCAATGATGTGTGTCGCTATGGATCGGAGGAAATCCTCTCTGGCTTCCGGCGGCTATCTGATTTGGTGAAGACTGCCAGTCTCGCTAGCGGGATGAAAGCAGAGCTCACCATCTGCAGCATCGTCGACAGGACTGACTGCGGACCTTTGGTACAGAGCCGAGTGGAGGGTCTGAATCAGAGGCTGAGACGGTTCTGCGACCGTGTGGGCTGCAGATTCCTCGACTTGCGCCATAGGGTGGTGGGGTTTCGGGTTCCGCTGGATAGGTCAGGAGTCCACTATACGCAACAAGCGGTTACACGGGTAGCAGGGATTGTGTGGCGTGGGCTGGGCGGTTTTTTTAGGTTAGATGGCCTTGGGCAAGTACAGAAAGGGCAACAGCCTCAACGGGTGCGGGGCAAAGTCAGGACATCCGGGGACCAAGCAGCAATCGGTATTGTAATTGTCAACTGTCGAAGCTGCGTTGGTAAAGTACCGGAACTTCAAGCCCTGATAGAAAGCACCGAAGCTGAAATCGTTATAGGTACAGAAAGCTGGCTTAAGCCAGAGATAAATTCTGCCGAAATTTTTACGAAGGTACAGACGGTGTTTAGAAAGGATAGAGTGCATGCAACCGGTGGTGGAGTGTTCGTCGCTGTTAGTAGTAGTTTATCCTGTAGTGAAGTAGAAGTGGATAGTTCCTGTGAATTATTATGGGTGGAGGTTACACTAAACAACCGAACTAGGTTAATAATTGGCTCCTTTTACCGACCTCCCGACTCAGCAGCATTAGTGGCAGAACAACTGAGAGAAAATTTGGAATACATTTCACATAAATTTTCTCAGCATGTTATAGTCTTAGGTGGAGATTTCAATTTACCAGATATAGACTGGGACACTCAGATGTTTAGGATGGGTGGTAGGGACAGAGCATCGAGTGACATTATACTGAGTGCACTATCCGAAAATTACCTCGAGCAATTAAACAGAGAACCGACTCGTGGAGATAACATCTTGGACCTACTGATAACAAACAGACCCGAACTTTTCGACTCTGTATTTACAGAACAGGGAATCAGTGATCATAAGGCCGTTTCAGCATCACTGAATATGGAAGTTAATAGGAATATAAAAAAAGGGAGGAAGGTTTATCTGTTTAGCAAGAGTAATAGAAGGCAGATTTCAGACTACCTAACAGATCAAAACGAAAATTTCTGTTCCGACACTGACAATGTTGAGTATTTATGGAAAAAGTTCAAGGCAATCGTAAAATGCGTTTTAGACAGGTACGTGCCGAGTAAAACTGTGAGGGACGGGAAAAACCCACCGTGGTACAACAACAAAGTTAGGAAACTACTGCAAAAGCAAAGAGAGCTCCACTCCAAGTTTAAACGCAGCCAAAACCTCTCAGACAAACAGAAGCTAAACGATGTCAAAGTTAGCGTAAGGAGGGCTATGCGTGAAGCGTTCATTGAATTCGAAAGTAAAATTCTATGTACCGACTTGACAGAAAATCGTAGGAAGTTCTGGTCTTACGTTAAATCAGTAAGTGGCTCGAAACAGCATATCCAGACATTACGGGATGATGATGGCATTGAAACAGAGGATGACACGCGTAAAGCTGAAATACTAAACACCTTTTTCCAAAGCTGTTTCACAGAGGAAGACCGCACTGCAGTTCCTTCTCTAAATCCTCGCACAAACGAAAAAATGGCTGACATCGAAATAAGTGTCCAAGGAATAGAAAAGCAACTGGAATCACTCAATAGAGGAAAGTCCACTGGACCTGATGGGATACCAATTCGATTCTACACAGAGTACGCGAAAGAACTTGCCCCCCTTCTAACAGCCGTGTACCGCAAGTCTCTAGAGGAACGGAGGGTTCCAAATGATTGGAAAAGAGCACAGGTAGTCCCAGTCTTCAAGAAGGGTCGCCGAGCAGATGCGCAAAACTATAGACCTATATCTCTGACGTCGATCTCTTGTAGAATTTTAGAACATGTTTTTTTGCTCGCGTATCATGTCATTTCTGGAAACCCAGAATCTACTATGTAGGAATCAACATGGTTTCCGGAAACAGCGATCGTGTGAGACCCAACTCGCTTTATTTGTTCATGAGACCCAGAAAATATTAGATACAGGCTCCCAGGTAGATGCTATTTTTCTTGACTTCCGGAAGGCGTTCGATACAGTTCCGCACTGTCGCCTGATAAACAAAGTAAGAGCCTACGGAATATCAGACCAGCTGTGTGGCTGGATTGAAGAGTTTTTAGCAAACAGGACACAGCATGTTGTTATCAATGGAGAGACGTCTACAGACGTTAAAGTAACCTCTGGCGTGCCACAGGGGAGTGTTATGGGACCATTGCTTTTCACAATATATATAAATGACCTAGTAGATAGTGTCGGAAGTTCCATGCGGCTTTTCGCGGATGATGCTGTAGTATACAGAGAAGTTGCAGCATTAGAAAATTGTAGCGAAATGCAGGAAGATCTGCAGCGGATAGGCACTTGGTGCAGGGAGTGGCAACTGACCCTTAACATAGACAAATGTAATGTATTGCGAATACATAGAAAGAACGATCCTTTATTGTATGATTATATGATAGCGGAACAAACACTGGTAGCAGTTACTTCTGTAAAATATCTGGGAGTATGCGTGCGGAACGATTTGAAGTGGAATGATCATATAAAATTAATTGTTGGTAAGGCGGGTACCAGGTTGAGATTCATTGGGAGAGTGCTTAGAAAATGTAGTCCATCAACAAAGGAGGTGGCTTACAAAACACTCGTTCGACCTATACTTGAGTATTGCTCATCAGTGTGGGATCCGTACCAGATCGGTCTGACGGAGGAGATAGAGAAGATCCAAAGAAGAGCGGCGCGTTTCGTCACAGGGTTATTTGGTAACTGTGATAGCGTTACGGAGATGTTTAATAAACTCAAGTGGCAGACTCTGCAAGAGAGGCGCTCTGCATCGCGGTGTAGCTTGCTCGCCAGGTTTCGAGAGGGTGCGTTTCTGGATGAGGTATCGAATATATTGCTTCCCCCTACTTATACCTCCCGAGGAGATCACGAATGTAATATTAGAGAGATTAGAGCGCGCACGGAGGCTTTCAGACAGTCGTTCTTCCCGCGAACCATACGCGACTGGAACAGGAAAGGGAGGTAATGACAGTGGCACGTAAAGTGCCCTCCGCCACACACCGTTGGGTGGCTTGCGGAGTATCAATGTAGATGTAGATGTAGAAATCACTGCGCATTCGCGATTTCCGCGGCTGCGCATTCTTCGCGCGCGTGTTTTAAAAACGAGGCGTCGGCGTGCGGATACCGTCAGTCGTAACTAGCCACAAGCAAGATTGAACCACCTGAAGGTGTCGGACAGTTGCGGCAAACCCGAGAAGACTATTTACGACACATCCGCCGGGAAAGCTAGAAGAGTCACAGTGTCCTACTATCTTGCGGCACACAAGTTGGAAAATTAGTTGATGAAATTGAATTCAAACACCTAAATTATAATTCTAGTTCATTTTTCATGTATGTATAGTTTTTGAAATCTTACTGAAATCTCCTGGAACTACTAACAGTTTCTTCTTGTCTGACAGGTGGTTCAATAATGCATCTAGATTTCCCATAAATAGATGGAAGATTCATAGAGGGGATCTGTAGACTGCTACAACTATCAGAGAAGTTTTCTGCAGTAACACACACACAAGCACACTCTTCTAGGTTCTCATCAGCAAAAAAAACTATTTGATTCGCTTTGTGTCCAATTTTTACTTTTATTGCAACATCTCTTTTCGCACATTTAGTATACATGAGAATGATGCAAGTCTACAATAACGGATATTTAACTTCTTGATCTCAGGTGTCACACTACTACTGTCAACTTCAGGTTGTACAAAGCTTTCTGCGCCTAATATTATCTGAGCTTCAGTTCATTTTAGCAGCACTTCAAAATCTCGCATTTTGTTACAAACACTTCAGTGGTTGACCACTACAATTGTAATAGGCCTACTCTCATCCATGGAAGGCCTTTCTTGGGGTCTTACATTGATTCTTCTGCGTTTTTTACAGCTATCGTTTAATCTGGATAGGATAGAGAGTCGCCTAATCTAAAAAAAACACACAGTACGCTACTTAGGTAACTGCCTCTGATACGTTCTCTCACTATCATTTAAACAATCTGTCCACCTATTTGGATAGGATACAGGTTGTCTGCCCCTTCACTTTGCGATGGTAGATACTGTTTTTTTTTGCCCCATCAGTCTACTGACTGGTTTGATGTGGCCCGCCACGAATTCCTTTCCTGTGCTAACCTCTTCATCTCAGAGTAGCACTTGCAACCTACTGTAGTGGGACGCGAAAATGAAGCGTCACCCATCCACCAGTGTCAGCTCAGTTTGCAGGTAAATATAAGTTTAATTTAGTTTTTGTTTATGTATTTTTGTAATATTTGTAATGGTTGTGAATTGTCTAAAGTTTTGTATTTATTTTTGTTTCATGTACGGAGAGGGCGGCGCAACGAACGGAGACAACATCTTCGCTGCCGGGACCAGAGAGAAAATTGCTGGCCACTTTACGTCGCGGATCGACAGCCAAAGAGCAACAGAAGATCCTGAAACCGAGTTGTTGCGTCGTGCTTCTAAAATTGAAAAAGAATAAGAATTTGTAATGTTTGTACAACAATGACGTCATAGAAAGTTAATCATGTTGAAAATGTTCAGTTCTGTTTTGTCAAGGCTCAGGTTCACGTCTATATGTAGGCAGATAATAAACAAGTGGATGCTACAAAAGTTTAAATTCGTGTTTAGAGAATTTATTTATGAAGAATTATGTTACGTAATTTATTTGACAAGATTATTAATTTTTGACAAAGTTCATCACGAGTTTGAATCTTGAAAGTTTATTAAATGTGGTTCCAATATCTATTAAAGCAGATAACTTGCATTAATATAATTTCTGAGGATAAACAAACGACATCTAAATTGAAAAAATTTGCGCAAACCAATTGGACTGAGTGACGTAATTTTGCGCATACGACTCAAATGACGATGTTTTAATTACAGTTTCGTTCAAGAACCATTTAGAGACAAATTTTAAAAGAATTTAGATAATTTTGAAGTGTGTTGTAACTGACGTAGGTGACGAAGTCTGCACATGGTCATATGTCAAAAGAAAATCATTTATACAAACTTGCGTCGTTACACTACACTACGTCCTCAATTATTTGCTTGGCGTATTCCAATCTCTGTCTTCCTCTACAGTTTTTGCCCTCTACAGCTCCCTCTAGTACCATGGAAGTCATTCTCTCATGTCTTAGCAGATGTCCTATCATCCTGTCCCTTCTCCTTATCAGTGTTTTCCACATATTCCTTTCCTCTCCGATTCTGCGTAGAACCTCCTCATTCCTTAACTTATCAGTCCACCTAATTTTCAACATTCGTCTATAGCACCACATCTCAAATGCTTCGATTCTCTTCTGTTCCGGTTTTCCCACAGTCCATGTTTCACTACCATACAATGCTGTACTCCAGACGCACATCCTCAGAAATTTCTTCCTCAAATTAAGGCCGGTATTTGATATTAGTAGACTTCTCTTGGCCAGAAATGCCTTTTTTGCCATAGCGAGTCTGCTTTTGAAGTCCTCCTTGCTCCGTCCGCCATTGGTTATTTTACTGCCTAGGTAGCAGAATTCCTTAACTTCATTGACTTCGTGACTATCAATCCTGATGTTAAGTTTATCGCTGTTCTCATTTCTACTACTTCTCATTACCTTCGTCTTTCTCCGATTTACTCTCAAACCATACTGTGTACTCAATAGACTGTTCATTCCGTTCAGCAGATCATTTAATTCTTCTTCACTTTCACTCAGGATAGCAATGTCATCAGCGAATCGTATCATTGATATCCTTTCATCTTGTATTTTAATTCCACTCCTGAACCTTTCTTTTATTTCCGTCATTGCTTCCTCGATGTACAGATTGAAGAGTGGGGGCGAAAGGCTACAGCCTTGTCTTACACCCTTCTTAATACGAGCACTTCGTTCTTGATCGTCCACTCTTATTATTCCCTATAGCTTACCCCTACTGTTTTCAGAATCTCGAACAGCTTGCACCATTTCATATTGTCGAACGCTTTTTCCAGGTCGACAAATCCTATGAAAGTGTCTTGATTTTTCTTTAGCCTTGCTTCCATTATTAGCCGTAACGTCAGAATTGCCTCTCTCGTCCCTTTACTTTTCCTAAAGCCAAACTGATCGTCACCTAGCGCATTCTCAATTTTCTTTTCCATTCTTCTGTATATTATTCTTGTAAGCAGCTTCGATGCATGAGCTGTTAAGCTGATTGTGCGATAATTCTCGCACTTGTCAGCTCTTGCCGTCTTCGGAATTGTGTGGATGATGCTTTTCCGAAAGTCAAATGGTATATCGCCAGACTCATATATTCTACACACCAACGTGAATAGTCGTTTTGTTGCCACTTCCCCCAATGATTTTAGAAATTCTGATGGCATGTTATCTATCCCTTCTGCCTTATTTGACCGTAAGTCCTCCAAAGCTCTTTTAAATTCCGATTCTAATACTGGATCCCCTATCTCTTCTAAATTGACTCCTGTTTCTTCTTCTATCACATCAGACAAATCTTCACCCTCATAGAGGCTTTCAATGTATTCTTTCCACCTATCTGCTCCCTCCTCTGCATTTAACAGTGGAATTCCCGTTGCACTCTTAATGTTACCACCGTTGCTTTCAATGTCACCAAAGGTTGTTTTGACTTTCCTGTATGCTGAGTCTGTCCTTCCGACAATCATATCCTTTTCGATGTCTTCACATTTTTCCTGCAGCCATTTCGTCTTAGCTTCCCTGCACTTCCTATTTATTTCATTCCTCAGCGACTTGTATTTCTGTATTCCTGATTTTCCCGGAACATGTTTGTACTTCCTCCTTTCATCAATCAACTGAAGTATTTCTTCTGTTACCCATGGTTTCTTCGCAGCTACCTTCTTTGTACCTATGTTTTCCTTCCCAACTTCTGTGATGGCCCTTTTTAGAGATGTCCATTTCTCTTCAACTGTACTGCCTACTGCGCTATTCCTTATTGCTGTATCTATAGCGTTAGAGAACTTCAAACGTATCTCGTCATTCCTTAGTACTTCAGTATCCCACTTCTTTGCGTATTGATTCTTCCTGACTAATGTCTTGAACTTCAGCCTACTCTTCATCACTACTATATTGTGATCTGAGTCTATATCTGCTCCTGGGTACGCCTTATAATCCAGTATCTGATTTCGGAATCTCTGTCTGACCATGATGTAATCTAATTGAAATCTTCCCGTATCTCCCGGCCTTTTCCAAGTATACCTCCTCCTCTTGTGATTCTTGAACAGGGTATTCGCTATTACTAGCTGAAACTTGTTACAGAACTCAATTAGTCTTTCTCCTCTTTCATTCCTTGTCCCAAGCCCATATTCTCCTGTAACCTTTTCTTCTACTCCTTCCCCTAAAACTGCATTCCAGTCGCCCATGACTATTAGATTTTCGTCCCCCTTTACATACTGCATTACCCTTTCAATATCCTCATACACTTTCTCTATCTGTTCATCTTCAGCTTGCGACGTCGGCATGTATACCTGAACTATCGTTGTCGGTGTCGGTCTGTTGTCGATTCTGATTAGAACAACCCGGTCACTGAACTGTTCACAGTAACACACCCTCTGCCCTACCTTCCTATTCATAACGAATCCTGCACCTGTTATAACATTTTCTGCTGCTGTTGATATTACCCGATACTCATCTGACCAGAAATCCTTGTCTTCCTTCCACTCCACTTCACTTCACTTCACTTCACTTCACTTCACTTCACTGACCCCTACTATATCTAGATTGAGCCTTTGCATTTCCCTTTTCAGATTTTCTAGTTTCCCTACCACGTTCAAGCTTCTGACATTCCACGCCCCGACTCGTAGAACGTTATCCTTTCGTTGATTATTCAATCTTTTTCTCATGGTAACCTCCCACTTGGCAGTCCCCTCCCGGAGATCCGAATGGGGGACTATTCCGGAATCTTTTGCCAATGGAGAGATCATCATTACACTTCTTCAATTACAGGCCACATGTCCTGTGGATACACGTTACATGTCTTTAATGCAGTGGTTTCCATTGCCTTCTGCATCCTCATGTCGTTGATCATTGCTGATTCTTCCGCCTTTAGGGGCAATTTCCCACCCCTAGGACAAGAGAGTGCCCTGAACCTCTATCCGCTCCTCCGCCCTCTTTGACAAGGCCGTTGGCAGAATGAGGCAGACTTCTTATGCCGGAAGTCGTCGGCCGCCAATGCTGATTATTTATCAAAAATTTAGGCAGTGGTGGGGATCGAACCCGGGACCGAAGACGCTACCCCTAGACCACAGGTATAGCTGACAAATGCAGCATTAGGGAAAATTCTACTAAATACCTACCATGGAAGGAACCACATAACTCCAGTCCTTGGGCAGTAACTGAAAGTTGGTTAAAATATCGAACATTCGGAATTCTTTTATGAGTCATTTGAAAAAATTTACAAAAATTCCATTAAGTTGGTTTATTGTCTTTAAAAGGAAAAAAATGGTTATCTAGTCTGTATTTGATATCCTGATATCAATTACACCATGTTACTGATTGTCTCTGTTATAAGTTCACACCCAAAAGTAACCAGACGACATATAGTCCAAGCCGATATTTTAAACAACCTAGCGCAATTTAACATAGGTGTCTTCCAGAAGACTGCAGCCAAGTGACTATCTCCAGTCATAGATGTGAGGCACACAGCCCTACTCAAATGCGCGGGAAACGCTGAAATCCTATTGGCTAGTATATTAAGCAGCCAATCGAATCATCTCAAGCATTTTTATACTCGCAGTATTTCTAATTCACCCAATCAGGTTACCACAAGCAATTTAGACTAGAAATCTCGTAATTCCAAAACCAAATAAAATTTAATGAAAACAAAATACGATTCCCTTCCACAAAATAAATTACTAGTAAATTTAACACTCAATGCCCCTCCTGGCTGCCATTTACAAAATCAAGCTTACTCAGACATACGTCACAAATACCCCTACTGCACAACAACTGTCTCACACATACACTTGCATAATTTTAATGAAATACCACGTTCTCACTTTATGTATGTCCTCCATTAACTCTTTCAGTTTTTTCAAAAAACATACACAACCAAAACATAATGAAACAATAATATTCCAAAGTATTTTTAATTAGTTCACAAATCTGTGTTAAATGAAACCAAAGAAAATTCCAGACAATTATATTATACGAACCTGTCCTCTTATTTGTAGTTTTAATTGATACTATATATGATTATATTACAGTTCCTAACTCAATTTCAGAATGCTAGCACGGTTATTATGTGTTTCAGGTAAAAATTTATGTCTCCAAAAGTATCGAAGTTATTGATTTGAAATTGTAACGGTATGGTTATCCATAGAATTAGGAATAAAAAGTATGAAAAAGATGGGAATTCGAGTCTGATGAGGAGCGTGTGTAGGTAGGTGCTGCAGAGAGTTGGCTGCTGTGTCCCGACAGTGCCCACCGTCGGAGGTTCGAGTCCTCCCTCCGGCGTGTGTGTGTGTGTGTGTGTGTGTGTGTGTGTGTGTGTGTGTGTGTGTGTGTGTGTGTGTGTGTTGTCCACAGCGTAAGTCAGTTTAAGTTAGATTAAAGTGTCTATGCTTTCATAAGTTCCTACTATAAATTTACAAAATTTTAAATCCAAAATACTGCATCTCGGTTCTTCCAATAGTGCAACAGGTGCGCACTGGTTAGATGTAACTGATGAGAGACTTCAACTCGGATTGTGGTTAAGGGCGAATCCCAAGCGCATGGCCACGAACAATTGGGAGCGGAAACTTAATGTCATCGGAACCTTGTTGATGGAGCATGGCACGCGATCGTTAGACCGACTGCAGAAAGTTCAGTTTATAAATACATACATACGTAGCAAAATATATCATGTCGTAGCGGTCTTACCGATACCACAGGTCACTGCACATAAAATATTAGCTGTAGCCTCATGGTATGTGTGGAAACAAAATATCTTCAAAGTATCCTCCCACACGGCGACCTTGCGCAGGCAAAACGGAGGACCTGGAATTAAAGACGTACTTTTAAACTAATACATGCCACTAAGACAGGCATTACGAAGCTTCTGTTCCACTCGTTAAATCCTGGGGATAGGAACGCTCCTGTTAATGTAGCATGCCAGCCTAGATTACGTCCGAAAGTACTATGGCGATTGGAGCTGTATAAGACTTCCACCAGCACAAACCAACACTAGAATCGTCTATAATTGTATTACCAGAAATCGTCTTCACAAACCAATTCCGGTAAATTAACCTACAAAAAAACTGGAGGAACGTCTGGAAAAATATCAACAATAAAATTCTACCAACTAGAGTCAGTGCCATATGGTGCGACGTTGTAAACGAAATCATACCCACAGCGGAACGATTATGGAAAATCAAATTGAGACCATCTCCTTACTACGACAAATGTCGGCTTGTAGACACTGTAGTGCACATCTTCTTATGTGAAAATAGAATCAGAATTTGGAACTGGACTAGGAAGAAATTAGCACTATCAACAGAACCGCAGAAAGTCATATACCGATAACTGAAGCTTTACAACCCGACTGGAAACGTTACCCGTCCGCTAAGAATAACAGTCATTCGTGGCTTCTGGGACAGTTTCTGTTTTACGTCGTAACAAACAAAACTTAGAACTTAGAAGAGTACATGTTTTATATTACAGAACAACATTTTGAGCTGAAGAAGAATAACAAATATAAGGAATGGTTTCAATTTTTTTTATCTATTGCTTTATGTAGGCTACAAAGAGGTGAACAGTTTTATTGGTTAGAAGCAGAATACTATTCTTTCACTTTTTTTTACTCCTGGAATATTCTTTTACATTGGTTCTAAAACCAGAACTGTTCTAATTGGCAAAACCCCTCCGGCTCCTAAATTTCTTTCATTTGTTGAAAAATAAATGGCTTCGTTACAGACCTCATATGCATCCAGTGCATAATAACTTAAACTGTGAATATATTTCTGAATGAATGTTTGCTATGTATTTTTCCGTCACCCTTTTCACTGTTATAAGTTATGTTCTACAAGGAACGCACGCCGTTGGAGGCTGCAATCTGTAATTTATTTTACCTTAATAACTACATCAATTTTGTTCTTTAATTTAAAGTAATATGTGGATGCAAACATGGAATACATGGGAATAATACAGCTGCTCAGTGATAGGTATGGGGGAGGCATTGTGGCTAGGCCTCGGATCTTCGACCCCTCCCCTCTTCGCCTCCGCCTACCTGGTGCTGAAAGTCTTCTCAACTAAAAAAATAGATAATAGTGCAGTGATCAGTACGTGTGTCTAGTAAGCAGGAGGTCCAGGTTCGAAGCCCAGTCAGTCACAAATTTTCATCTGCCGTCGTTGCTGTATTTCAACGCACTGTGACAGTGTGGACGTCGGTCCTTCAATGTTTAAGATGCAATTGTTTTTTGAGGCAATAGAGGTGATTTGCGAACATTTGTCTTGCCATCAGTGTAACGGCATCCAACCCTTAGTCACTGCTTTGTGCCAACGCTAGCCCATGTCATATATATGCGAATCAGATTGTAGTTCATATTTAGTCAAATAACGAATGGTCAGTGGACAAGTATGCCGGCCGGAGTAGCCGAGCAGTTCTAGGATCTACGGTCTGGAACCGCGCAACCGCTACGGTCGCAAGTTCGAATCCTGTCTGTGGCATGGATGTGTCTGATGTCCTAAGGTTTAAGTTAAAAAAAAAAGTGTGTGAAATGTTATGGGACTTAATTGCTACGGTCATCACTCCCTAAGCTTACACACTACTTAACCTAAATAATCCTACGGACAAACACACACACACACACACACACACACACACACACACACGAGGGAGAGAACTCGAACCTCTGCCGGGACCAGCCGCACAGTCCACGACTGCAGCGCCTAAGACCGCTCTGCTAATCCCGCGCGGCTAGGTTTGAGTAGCTCTAAGTTCTAGCGGACTGATGACCTCAGAAGTGAAGTCCCATAGTGCTCAGAGCCATTTGAACCATTTTTGAAGTATACAAGTATTTACGAACAGTAGAAGCAGCATTGCAGCGAATGATCACTTAACATAGAGTACCTGTGTAATGAGTCATTCCAGCTGCATAGCTGAGGGTAATATTTGCAAAGCAATTCATTGCAGAATTAATGTAATAACCCAACGATGATCTCTGTCGTCATACTGTAACATTAGCAGCCCGCGAATGGAGTACTATGTTCATTAAATCGGATTACTCAAGCTGAGGCCAAATAAAGAGAAGCGACGACGCCACAACACTATCTTTACTTAAGTAGGTAGTCAGTGCCAAATTATGTGCGCCGCCATTAACGTTACTGAACGCAGTTTGACAGCATAACACCACCACAACTACTGACAACCTGAACCATTTTCATCACGCAGTTGTGACTCGCAGTGATTACAAGTTGCTGACGTTTGTCAAGAATAGCGGAAAGCACCTCTGAAGTTCCATTTACATTACGACTAGGACGGAGAGAATCCTAAATAACAGTAATAGGTCACCCAGCGAAGAGAAGAGTCCACGTATTGTCTCAAGTTCTTGCAGTTTGATATTAATGCAGTTCCCGATGGTTTCACACAAACGGGTTCTTTTGGTTAT
Organism: Schistocerca piceifrons; assembly: GCF_021461385.2. Classification (NCBI taxonomy): domain Eukaryota; kingdom Metazoa; phylum Arthropoda; class Insecta; order Orthoptera; family Acrididae; genus Schistocerca; species Schistocerca piceifrons. The sequence continues at coordinate 495,458,271 of NC_060139.1, read as the reverse complement.
CGGAATACTCATATGTGAATCACAAAAGTGTAATTGCTAGAACGCTCAACTATCTTAATAACACCTCATTCCATATTGAATACGACTCGGAAAACGACGTTAATTTGACGTTTCCATCCATCACCTGGCGTCTTACTGAATGAAGTCTGAAGTGCACGCAAAGTTGTGTTGCCTGCCGCTTGGATTCTGTGAAGTGTTGTGGCAGCTGGCAGTCATTGCTGAATACAGACATGTGCAAATATCCTCGCTGCTATAGGGGAACTAGTCTTTGTTGCATTTTTTCCATACAGTAATTAGCACAATAACACAAGGCTTATTCTGCTGAAGAACTTGATGCCCACAAGTCATTAAATAAGGATCTCCTAGCGGGAGTAATGCATGAAAGGAAACAGACTGTTGGACAAAAGAATGGGCAGCTCCCTGCTTTATACGTTTCCGATAGCGCCTACGATAAGAATCTGGTGTCATATGTTTCACAACCCTAAACTGTTTATTTTTTTTACTTCATACTAAAACAAAAGTGATGATATGAGAAGAGGAAATGACTTATATGCTTCACAGAAACTTTAGTTTTTCGTGTTTATTTTCTCACTTCATACTAGAACAAGGGCGTTAATATGAGAAGAGGAAATGAAATATACGCTTCCAAGACATAACATTTCCTTGTATGCTACTGCTGCATACATGAAAGCCCTGCAGTTAATTTTTGTATGTTGGATAAATCTTGATATCACCTCACATTCCTTTGAGAGAAGGTTCCAATTTTTTTGGGATTCAAATAGAGTGGACATTTCATCACTGGTTAATATTCTGATGATTAATGGCAAGATGCCCGTTGCAACTGCTCCATGGCACCTGTGAGTAGAGTCTCACGTTGGTTACTATAAGAACACGCAGGCAGTGATATCTGCTCACTGCAGTCAGAGCCAAGGTGATTTCTTTCTGTTTATGGCGAAGCGTCTGCTGCAGTGTCCACGCTCAGCCAACATAAACAAATCGCGGCGGCATTGGGCAATGCTAATCGCTGCACTTGTCGCGAGACAGGCGTCTAAAGCTAGCAAAATGAGGGATGCTCAACTACCGGACCTACCGATAGATGGCTCTACCAGCTGACTACTGTCGTCTGTATTGCCCGCCATATTCGAATTTGGCAAGAAGTTTCTCTCGGTCTGTACGGTGTATAAGGAATTACGGACTATCGAAATGGTGATTTCTTGTTCCGCTTTCAATTGTGCGAAGCGATGGAGTAAGGAGAGTGACTTACCATTTCACAGGTAATACGACTACCTATACAATACGATAACAATAGTGACTTAGTGCGTTTGCTAATTCGATGTTTTTGAACAGGTTTCCTCTAAAGCACCCAGAGCTACTAAAGACATGGATTACTTCCGTGAAGCGGAAAGATTTTAATCCTACGTCTTGGAGTTTTCTTTGCGGAAGCCGTTTCCGACAAGATGATTTCGTAGTGAGCCCTGGAACGTGGGAGAAACGTTTCAAACCCGAAGCAGTGCCATAGTTTTTGACTTTCCGACACATTTGATGCACCAAATAAACAGCCACGACGACATGTTGTTAGGATTTTGAGTGACAACGATGATTCTCCATTTGAGGTAGCTAATTACTTTCCTTGCTGTGTGTTGCGCTTTTTACTTTTGTGAATTTATTTCGTACGCTACATAGGTCTAAGCAATGTTGTAATACAGGTCCATATTTTTGTTTTTAGCGTTCTGTCATGGAATCTGTGCTCGATTTGCCCATTGCAGACGCTACTGATTGCGTGGAGAATGTTGTCAATGAGAATTCTTCCGTGGAAAGCATGTCCCACTTATCCAATGCAGAAGCTGCGAATTGTGTCGAAAACGTTAGTATAAGGATGTTTTCACACCCCCAACGTTTTCTTATAATATTTTTTCATCAAACCTTGAGTTATTTCAGTCGTATATAACGAAATTATTTCCTTATTTAGAGTGCAGTTGGTTCTTCAGTAATTGATTGTGGTATACAGTCGAAAGTATAAATGGAAGACAAGGCTACCGAAACTTGCATTTTTTTTTTCTCAGACATTGTGCACGAATTAAAACGTAAACTGAAGTGTGTCCGTGAAAAAATTCGAAGAAGAAAGTGTTTTCTGTGGATGACATCATAAGTTCATTTAAGGAGAAGGGGCATCTTCCTGAGAAGTTACAGAACTTCCTCAATCATCAGAAAGGAACACAAGTGGAATTAGTGTGCAATTTAGTGAACAACTCTCTCTCATCAAAGGGCAATAGATACACAACAAATCCGAAAATGTTTGCGATGACTGTGTACTTTTATTCACCAGCAGCATATGAATACCTGAAAAAATTAATGCCTCTGCCCCATTGATTTCAAAATAGGTGGCAAGTGTAGACTGTGAACCTGGCTTCTTAAAAGATGTTTTCAAGTACATTGTAAGGGACCAGTTCAGCGATTCATGTCTAATTGTAGACAGTGTGGCAATTAGGAAGCAAGTAGTTTGGGACCAAGGAACTAAGCAGTACACACGTTTTTTAGACTTTGGTGGGGAAGTGCCTCAGTAAAAGAAGTAATAGAGCCATCTGAGGCTCTGGTTTTCATGTTTGTCTCTATTAAAGGCAAATTTAAATGCCTGATTGCATATTTCTTTATCAATGGTGTACAGGCAAATAATCAGGCCACTGATAAAATCTGCTTTAGAGAGGCTGCATAGTTCTGGCATTAGGGTTTGGTGTGTTACATGTGATGGCTGTAAGGTAAATATAAGCACTTTACGTTCACTTGGCTGTACTTTAAATTTTTACAAGGGTGATTTTAAAAGCTACTTTCCTCATCCTGTGGAAAAATACAATGTTTAGTGTATCTTGGACATGTGCCATATGATTAAGTTTGCCAGAAATGCTCTACCAGAAGTATCTGCTATTGAGTCTCCAACTGGCATTATTAGATGGCATTTCATTGAGCAATTGAACAAGGTACAACAAGAAGAAGGTATGACATTTGCGAACAAACTATCAAGACAACATATAAGTAGTGTAAATAGAAAAATGAATGTTTCATTAGCTGCACAGACTTTGAGTTCTAGCGTGGCAGATAATATAGAGTTTTTGAGGAGGGTTTGTGATCCAAATTTTAAAGGAAGTGAAGCAACAGTAGAATTTTTGTATTATATTGATAGGATTTTTGATATTCTGAACTCTAGAAATCCATTAGGTAAAGGGTATAAGAGCCCCCTGAGACTTGACAACAAATCTTATTGGCTTGGTATTTTCAGACACTGAAAATTATATCAAAAGCTTAAAAATCATTGGTGTTCCATTGCTGCTCATGCTCAGGCGTCTAAAGCTAGCAAAATGAGGGATGCGAGCCTCGACCACAAGAGCGCACTGTCTCTGCTAACGATACTATGGAGTTAATACATCTTACTTAACGTAATATGCAGGACGTGGGTTGGGTAAAAATTCAGTTTGTAACTTCCCATCGCATTAAAATACTTTACAGTCATATTTGATGCAATATTTATTGTTGATTGTGTCTCTAATGTTAATAGTATTGATTCAGACTGTGCGTGAACACGAGAACACACACACTCTCCTCAGCTGGCGTTGAGTGGATGAGATTTTTCAATTACTTGGCATTGCAAGAATTGCAAGGAGGGGACTGAAAGTAAATGGACTTGTATGCTAAAGAGCTGCGACAAAGCAAAGCTTGACCGATTATCAGATAATTGTCCACATGGGTTTTGTGGACGAGTTTACTTTTAGTAGCCACCCCAAACACGATCATTACATAAGATTTCTCGAAGGCGTAGGGCCATTGATTTCATTAAGCCGTCGACAGTGTAGCATTATGGTTTACTTCCCACAATACATTTTCTATATTCGTCCAAAGGTCGCTTACATTTGTAGGTCCACATGGCAACGACCTTATCTCCTCTGTCCACATATTCTCTATCTGGTTGATGTTCGGTGATCGTGGAACAAATGGCAACAACTTTACCCTCTCTTGGCCCTGAAACCAATCTCGCACTGCTCTGCTGTGATGGATGGGGCTCTGCTCCTGTAAATAAACTGTTATCTCGTTAGTTCATATATTTATATTTAAATAACGTGTTTGTAATAAGAATATTCGATTATTATTTTCCACAGTGTTTAAGAATTCAGGCCCTGTCATAGATAAGTGATCTAGATTCAACAGTCCAATTAAGAATGTGGTTTACCCAGCCTATGATATGATGAGAGTCGTAGCCGGATATCCACATTAAGACTGACTGCCTGAATCCGATTAGAACGATCTGGGATCAAAATGAAATTACAGAAATCTGATAATTTAAACGTCTGTATTGCAACAATGCTGCGCACATAAATTCCTATGATGGAGTAACAGGTAGCAACTGTCTAAGAAAAAGTGAGAAACATGTCTACTAGCAGCAATGTAACTTAATTATAACCCATATGTATGTGATGGAAATACTGAATCGAACAATACACATCTATTTCAGTGGTGGGATGATACAGCATATCGGATTTGCTGATGACATAATAATAATAACAACAACAACAATAATAATAATAATAATCCCGTGTGACGGATAGGGGAAACGCTACCCCTTATGGGTGGTACCGAGGAAATTAAATACTGCCGGCCGGGGTGGCCGAGCGGTTCTAGGTGCTACAGTCTGGAACCGTGCGACCAATACGGTCGCAGGTTCGAATCCTGCCTCGTGCATGGATGTGTGTGATGTCCATAGTTTAGTTAGGTTTAAGTAGTTCTAAGTTCTAGGGGACTGATGACCTCAGAAGTTAAGTCCCATAGGGCTCAGAGCCATTTGAACCATTTTGAAATCAAATACTTGGGGTGAACCAAATACTAACACAATCCTGAACGGCTACTCAATCTGTTGAACCCAAAATCCAGACACGTCTGAGTGAAAATCACCGCTACTTTGGTCACCGTCTGTTAGCTCAATGAGCTCGGCTGCAAATACACTCCTGGAAATGGAAAAAAGAACACATTGACACCGGTGTGTCAGACCCACCATACTTGCTCCGGACACTGCGAGAGGGCTGTACAAGCAATGATCACACGCATGGCACACCAGGAACCGCGGTGTTGGCCGTCGAATGGCGCTAGCTGCGCAGCATTTGTGCACCGCCGCCGTCAGTGTCAGCCAGTTTGCCGTGGCATACAGAGCTCCATCGCAGTCTTTAACACTGGTAGCATGCCGCGACAGTGTGGACGTGAACCGTATGTGCAGTTGACGGACTTTGAGCGAGGGCATATAGTGGGCATGCGGGAGGCCGGGTGGACGTACCGCCGAATTGCTCAACACGTGGGGCGTGAGGTCTCCACAGTACATCGATGTTGTCGCCAGTGGTCGGCGGAAGGTGCACGTGCCCGTCGACCTGGGACCGGACCGCAGCGACGCACGGATGCACGCCAAGGCCGTAGGATCCTACGCAGTGCCGTAGGGGACCGCACCGCCACTTCCCAGCAAATTAGGGACACTGTTGCTCCTGGGGTATCGGCGAGGACCATTCGCAACCGTCTCCATGAAGCTGGGCTACGGTCCCGCACACCGTTAGGCCGTCTTCCGCTCACGCCCCAACATCGTGCAGCCCGCCTCCAGTGGTGTCGCGACAGGCGTGAATGGAGGGACGAATGGAGACGTGTCGTCTTCAGCGATGAGAGTCGCTTCTGCCTTGGTGCCAATGATGGTCTTATGCGTGTTTGGCGCCGTGCAGGTGAGCGCCACAATCAGGACTGCATACGACCGAGGCACACAGGGCCAACACCCGGCATCATGGTGTGGGGAGCGATCTCCTACACTGGCCGTACACCACTGGTGATCGTCGAGGGGACACTGAATAGTGCACGGTACATCCAAACCGTCATCGAACCCATCATTCTACCATTCCTAGACCGGCAAGGGAACTTGCTGTTCCAACAGGACAATGCACGTCCGCATGTATCCCGTGCCACCCAACGTGCTCTAGAAGGTGTAAGTCAACTACCCTGGCCAGCAAGATCTCCGGATCTGTCCCCCATTGAGCATGTTTGGGACTGGATGAAGCGTCGTCTCACGCGGTCTGCACATCCAGCACGAACGCTGGTCCAACTGAGGCACCAGGTGGAAATGGCATGGCAAGCCGTTCCACAGGACTACATCCAGCATCTCTAGGATCGTCTCCATGGGAGAATAGCAGCCTGCATTGCTGCGAAAGGTGGATATACACTGTACTAGTGCCGACATTGTGCATGCTCTGTTGCCTGTGTCTATGTGCCTGTGGTTCTGTCAGTGTGATCATGTGATGTATCTGACCCCAGGAATGTGTCAATAAAGTTTCCCCTTCCTGGGACAATGAATTCACGGTGTTCTTATTTCAGTTTCCAGGAGTGTATTTACTTCCAAAGCTTCAACACCCTCTGGTCCTGTCCTGTCCGGTCCTGCAATCACCCAGGCCAAACCAATGAAACACAAACAAACATGAACTGTGCAAGCAAAGTCAACTTTATCCTTGGTGGTACGCAACCCGGCTTGCGATAGGCGGCAGTTGAATTTTCGGATTCTGGGGAGTCCAGGCACGGCCGCCTGTATTAGAGGCCGGAGGACTGAAATGTGGCAACGTTACGTTAAGGCCTACCGTATGGCTGTGGCTATAAGGTAGCAAACGGAAGCAGTTGTTTACGTACTTTCGCGGTGTCTGTTTTATCCGACATTACAGTGTAATTATGCTATACCGGACGCTGCAAAAATTATAGCAAGTAGTCGTGACTACAGTCGAAGATATAACACAATGTAAGTATACAATTCCGTGAAGTTTGTAGCGTTTTTACATGTATATGTGCAAGTGTGCTACGTGATCGACTTTCATCTATACAACTGCAACAAAAGTTCTACTATATTCTAGATATAATTTGAAAATAAAGTTTTGAATTCATAAGTTTAGTATCAGAATCTTCTCCTAAGTGATTTTGTGTTAATATTGTGAATATTTCTACACATTTGATTCTATTTGTAGACCTGTGTTTCGTGATGTCCAAGCAGTAGAAAAAACCAGTCCACCCAAATTCTCATTTGCTATTTTTACATAATAGTATGTTGATTTAAGATGTTTGCAATTAATGCATCATTCTATTTGCAGATGCCAGAAAAATGTGTTCCTGGTTGCAACAGCAACTACAAATCCAGCAAGGAAGAGGGTTACATCTCAGTGTTCAGATTCCCTACTGATTCCCTAACAGATTCATGTCTCTGTGGAAGGCCACTTACTGATATCTACAAAAAGCTCGTTTCCATTATGTGTAACTTTTGTTAAATAATTACACCAAACTCCAAAATGATCATTTAATATGTTCCAAGAAGGAGGAAGTTAATAGAAAATTAAAAACATTACATAACTTTTGACACAAAATTATGAAACTTTTTTCTTACTCATAACCTCAGTCCTTAAATGCTCTTATTAGTACTGGCAAGGAGGAGGTGGCCACTATGAAATAAACTTTAATGCATTGATAAATTTCAGTCATGCTTCTTATGCAAATCCTACAGCAAGGTCCCCAGTCCATTCTGACTCAGAAAGATGTGTAGATTGTGTATGACCTGTGATTAAAAAAAATCTAACCTACTAATGAATAATACACACAAAAACGCTCGTTAAAAATATTGTTATTATGCCACCCTCGTATATAAAGGCGTGAAAGATATGTTGCAGCTGTCAGAAACTCTTATATTAGTTTGTCATTTATATAGGAAGGAACATGATAATATATTTCAAATAACAGACTGAAATAATTGCAAGTCTGCAAATAATGTTAGTAGGCATCTCACAAAATTGTTTGCTGAACTTGTATTTCCAAATCTCGGGTACGAAACGTCATAATATACTGCTATGAAGCACATGTGAGTTATTGTAAAGTTCATCGTTGCAAGGAAACGAGAATAAAATGCGTAATTCCGACATAAAGTCGGCGTAATACTGCGAGAAATTAGCTTTTCTAGGTTACTGTGTTACTTATAGGGACCAAATCTACAAAAAAGAAAGTGATTGTGTATTTATATCTGACACGTCGTCTGCAATCGACGAAATCTAAACTTCAGTCTCGGCCTAGCTGCTCACGCTACGGCCTCTAATACAGGCGGCCGTGGTCCAGGTCAACACGGCAGAGAATATCGAAGATATCTGGTAAATTTCCCTACAACAGAAAACATGCATTTGAAAACTAAACATCGATACATTGACCCAAACACGAAAACTAAATAATCTCACAAAAGAAATCGACCGACAAAAAATTCTCATCCTTGCTCTTCAAGAACCACGACTAATTGACAATGAATCCTTGCATTACGGAAACCATTGTATCTTCAAGAGCAAAATGCAACAAAAGGTAGCGAAAAGCGTACCAATTTTCGGCATTGCATTTCTCGAACGCAGATCTGTCATCAACTCTGTCAAAGAAATCACACCCATCAACAGTCGGTTTATGACTATGCTCATTCAGAGCCCCAGTAAAAAATATACACTCATCAATGCACATGGCCCCGCCAACATCGAAAATAAGAAAAACACCGGAAATGTCGAAAAATTCTGGAACACACTCGAAAATACTATGAGCAAAATTCACCAAGATGACGTGATAATACTAATGGGAGACTTCAACTCTCTATTTGGGACAAAAAAACGTATAGAAAAATCATTGGTACAAATTCAGCACGCCGAAACGCTTAGACCAACGGCACACGTCAGACTGACATCTGCCAACAATTCAACCACAAAAGGATATCTTTCCACTTTAGGAAAAAATCAGTTCCCAGCTAACATGCTTGGCTGCCAGGTGCAAGCTGCTTTCGTTCGCCTTTCGAGACTCGCTGAAAGCCAGAATTTTAATTCTTTTGTAGCCGAGCTACAAGCAGGCAAATAGAAACGCAATAAGGGAATCATAAGACAACGCTCTAGCAAAATTCGCCTTGCTACTTTCAGTAACCAATGGTGTCGGAGCGAAAACCGTACGCTACTGCCAAATTCATAATGTCACTTTTGTTTCGTCCGACATATTTTTTTGTTGTTGTGAATACTAATGGTTCAAATGGCTCTGAGCACTATGGGACTTAACTTCCAAGGTCATGAGTCCCCTAGAACTTAGAACTACTTAAACCTAACTAACCTAAGGACATCACACACATCCATGCCCGAGGCAGGGTTCGAACCTGCGACGTAGCGGTCGCGCGGTTCCAGACTGTAGCGCCTAGAACCGCTCGGCCACCCTGGCCGGCTTTGTGAATACATAATTTATCTGTGAAATGCCACATTTTCATAATACTTGCGAATGATACAGGAAATGACGTAAATACAAATCTTTACGAAGTCAAAAGTCGGTAATATCCTACTAATTCCTGTTAAAATAGGCTCAATCATCTTACTGACATTTAACGCTTTATTAAGATAGACTGCTGTCGTGATGTTTCTGTAGTAAGCTGAATTTGATTTGTATTAGTACAGTGAATATTTTAATTGCATTTTCCAATAGTTTACTAAACGCAACAGTAATCATCAAAGAGAAATTAATCAGCAGCAGAATTTTCTTTCACATTATCTAAAACAATCTGACAATGCTAAAGTTGTTTACAAATTCTACTCCCGTAGAATTACACTGGTTCTAACGATGTCATTAAACCAGAGTAGTTTTAAGAGTATTTTCATCTAGAAATGAATGGCCTCGACGGTTGATCGATCAAGAGCGGGAAAGGTAAAATTTTACGAATGTATGACGAGAGGGACAAGTGCTTGAGAGAGGACTTTCCTATCGATTCAAGTGCCTGAGAGACGACTTTCCTATCATTCTCCTGGATGTTGTTCGCAACAAATTCCAGCTGTGTAGCACACACCCCTTGGGGCAGAATTCGTAGCCAAAAACACACTTTTGGAACTATCAAATGTAAAATATTATGTTCACACTACTCTTTGCTCGAGTTTACGTCTTTTGGTGGTGCTCATCCTTTCATTTCTTCTTAGGAAGTTAACGATAAAGGCATCACAACACGTCACCAGTAACAGTACTGCATAGGAACGCGACCTGATGACGTTCAATAATAGTCACTCCGTTGATTTTTGTTGTTTCGAATTGGAGCATGCAGTATTCCTACACCAGACTTCTGAAATTTGCCTGTTGAATGCAAATGTCGCATCATGGTAAAATGGTAATCTAACACATATATCAGTAGTCGAGACTTCCTTAATGTGGAAAATCATTCATTCCAGAACGGTCTTTGGCGTGTTTTCCCAAAAGCACTCGCTCCAAACACAGTTCAAATCTTTCTAGCTGCCTCCTCTGCGTTCAACCCTCTTTTATACCAAAAGTAAACGTTGTGTCGCAGATGTTACACCTTTTTCCACATGCGACTCAATTTTACAATGCTTAACTGTAGTGTATGATTTTCAAGTATGCAAAATCCAATGCTTAACTGCAAGATGATAATTAGAACTTCAAATTCGAAAATGACAGTTGATACATACACTGACAGCGTCGCGCCGCGTTCACTTTGGCGGCGCCGGATTTCAGGCTGCGGGTGGCGTCTGGCCGGTGGCCGCTGCAGCGCGAGGAAACGCTCGAGCGTAAGCTCTTATGATCGCGACGCAGCCACGAGCTGTCCCGCGGAATTGTTTGTGGAATTCTTGTTATTGCTGGTGGGTAGAATGTTAAGCGTATTATCTTCCATGTTCAATCAGACTCATAACTTTAGACCGACATGTGGTTTAAAAAAGAAGTACACTGGACGCGGACATGCGACTACAAGTTTAGAATGCACGACGATTACCACTAGACCACGAGCTCACCCAGTCCGAGAACAACACCGAAGGAGACAACACTTCCTCCTAACACTTCCGCATCTTCCAGATTGTGCAGATAGCCGAACTTCGGAGTTGTCAGGGGCGGTCAGTTTCATTGGCCACCTTAAGTGTACGACTCGGACTTAGTCTCTGTGGCGCCCACTTTTTATGTCTAAGACTGTACATACGAAGTCTGTTCAAAAAATTCAGGGACATTTGTAATTTCACACCAATGGTGTGTTGGAGCAAAATGCAGTTGGCATCACTGCACACATCTGTGTTTAATGTTTAAATGCCAGAAGTTTCACTGTTGTATGTCTGTTATTGTTCACAGCTGTATTGAGTAGAATGTTGTCGCACAGTTTGTGAATTTCGATATGGCAGAGTTAGAGGAGCAACCCGTCTCCATTAAATTTTACATAAAAGAAAATTCTTGGACGGCACTTTGTGCGATCCAGCAAGATGCAGTACCTATTGTTATATCCTGCACGGTGTTTGTGTAAAAGAAAAAACTTTATCAATTGACAGGTGCTGCTGAGTAATGTACTATCGTCATACCTTTCTCATCAACGTTAACTGTACTTTTATGCACTAGACAGTTCCATGTCTTAAGAGCTATGGATTGGGCAGCAAAGGAAGTTTTAATTAATAATGAACATCTTTCCCAAGAGACTCAATTTCCTCAAATTTGTCTTTAATGTTTGTGACAAAATATAATGGTTTTGTCGCAGGAAGAGTATCCTCATCAGTCTGAGTACATACTAAGTATCGAGTGAAGCATCTTACTTCCAAAAGTCCGGCCCATTCCTCTTCCCAAGGCGTAGCCAGGGAAGGACACGATGTCGGGTCATATCTCTCTACATTATAATAATTTTCCCCATCATATGAGACTGCTGGAGTCTTGCAGCCACCAGCAGAAGAAAGTTTAATTAGCTTCACGCGTGAATCTTCCACCATGGTACCATGAGGGCTCTCCTCATTGGCACCACCCAGCCACGGCAACTGTTACCTGGCCAGTAAACCATTACCTGGAGTCCCCGTGCCTCAGTCATGATGTGCACATCCTCCTTGGCTTGCTGTGGGGTTTCCAGCTTGGGCACTATCAGTGCAATCTCTGCTTGGTTGGGGGGCCACCACTATGCAAGTACTTGATGACCATCCAACAAGATAATTGTTACGTGTACGGTTTTGGACATAGTACCTATGCAAGAAAGGAAGGGTGCAGAGAGAGAGAGAGAGAGAGAGAAGAGAGAGAAGAGAGAGAGAGAGAGAGAGAGAGAGAGAGAGGCACAAAAGGTGGAATATATGTAGAACTGGGTGACCTTCCCTCCATGATAAGCAGTTCTGTGACATTTTGAAAAGGATCCCAAGTCAAACCCAACAAGAGGACCATATAGTTCTGAATGAAAAGCTGTTGAATGCCAGAAGAGAAGAAAAAGTGTCCAAAATCACAAACCAGATCCAAGCACCAAGAAAAAATAATGACAGACAGATGGACCTGTAGCATGGAAAAGGGAAGTAGCACTGCAAGGGCTGGGGCCCCAGGATGGCCAAGGACATACTCACAAGAGAGAGATGAGCCCCCTAGGGGGGGAAATCTGCAGCCAAGACCATCACAGAATCAACAGAGCCTTTGAGTGAGACGTTCTGCTCAGCTCCAAACTGAAGATCCCTCATCAATTCTAAGAATGCTGCTGCAAACTGTAAGCTCTGCTTATGAGGCCAGCAGTCTCACCACTTCTGCAAGCTGACTGTATGAACTGAGGATGGCCTCAGAACCAAAGGTACAGACATCACTGGTGCTTCCATAAGCTGACGATTGCATCCTTCATGCTTGACAGCCACAGGTAGAAGCTCCTCCACATTTTGGATGAGGCCCCCCTGGCAGACATTCTGAGTGCCCATTGGATTTCTTTCAGTCCCCAACACCACTTCCCTAAAGGGCTCCACAACATGCTACCACTGGACCTTCTGATAACCAGTAACCCCCCTCCCACTGTTGTACCTGCTTGGAAGGGGCTGAAGGTGTCCCCATTCAGCCTGTGAATGGGCAAGGGCAGATGTCCATCTTCCACACTGACTTCAGCAATGCAAACACATTACAACCATCCACTCTCCCTGCAGTGAGCGAGGACCCTTTGTGACAGATACACTGCAAGTTGCCTAGGCAGCAGAGCCAATGGGCGAAACAAGCGACACCTGAGGTGTCCCATACAATGTGCCAGATGCTCTGCTACTGCTCCCCATGAGGCAGCAGTCAGCAGACTGGCGACTGACCATGGGCATAAGCATCTTCAGCTCCTCACATACTGTGGCCAGTTCCTCCTGCGGCCGCACACAGCATGCATACACCTTATACAAAAAATATGTTCAAATGTGTGTGAACTGTTATGGGACTTAACCGCTAAGGTCATCAGTCCCTAAGCTTACACACTATTCACCTAAATTATCCAAAGGACAAACGCACACACCCATGCCTGAGGGAGGACTCGAACCTCCGCCAGGAGCAGCCGCACAGTCCATGACTGCAGCGCCTTAGACCGCTCGGCTAATCCCGCATGGCACACCTTATACATTCTACTGATATTTTCTTAAGAATTAAACTATGAAAACAAACAGAGAAAGCTAAATATGTGACTTGGTACTCGAATGGAGGCTAGTGGCCAACTGTTGTGATCAATACTAACTATCCTTTCAGAACAAACGACAAATGCTCTACACAGTGGGAAACTCTACACTATGCAGATATTAAAATCTGACACCACCCTCTCTAATACAAAAACAAGCAAAAAATTTAAAATTAAACCATGCAAGCACACAAAAACAGCTTCCTTGACAGAAAACCTACTTTCACAGTATCATCTTCGGTGTACATGAAGTAATAACTAGAAAACTGATTTTCTGAACTGTTGCTGCAGACAGCAATGCTCCGGGTCAGTATATACCGAATCAATGTCAAATTTCTTAAGACAGAAGAAACATGTATTGCAAATATTCACACATTTTCATAACGTAGCATTTAATTAATTACTTTATTTTGATAAAACTTTTTTATTATTATGGTCTATGTCACCTCAATGACTCTTCCTAGATCATACTCTCGCACACAACTATCAGTCGAAGCTATAAACGGCAGACTAGTGGACATTCAGGTGCTGAGAAAGCCATTTTCTGTGTCTTAATTATTAAAGATATGCACACACATACATTACTAATATTTTTCCTTGAATACAATTGTTCTGAATTTTACAATGCACATTAGTACGAGAGAATACCCTTTCTCTCACAGGGGGAAAAGTGACATTACATTGTCAGTAAAGGAAAGGTTCTCAAAGGTTATAATAAATATAGGACAGCACTTACATTATTATACTGAAATCACTATTACAATGATTGTACAATGATGCTCATTTTATTAATAAATCAGTTGCACATGTTTATTTTGTCTTTTATTACTTGTGTTCTTTAAAAATACTTTGGAAACAAAGTTTCCACCGAGATGCACAAGAGTAAATAAAATAATTGAACTAGTACTGCATATCTTAGTGACTGATATGCCATAATCCTCACTCATGTCGCGCACCTTTTTTCCATTAGACCATATATCTGGCATTTCAAAAGAAAATTCACTGCACAAATAAGCACAAACAGAAATAATGCACGCAATCTGAGCTGTGTGGAATAATTTAACATACATATGTAGAATGCTCACAAAATGAATGCTGGAAGACTGCTACGGGAACTAGATTAAGTTAATTTGCACATGCACACACAGTCACAACTGTATTAAATCACAAATTATGTTACAATTACTCAACATTTATCAAACACATGCTTCACATCACTATTTTTTTTTTTTTTTTTTTTTTTTACAATATTCAATACAATATATAGTGTTACTAGCTGCTAAGGTTTCAACACGAACATAAAGTACACACTCCATTTGATCAGGAGCAAATATTTTGCTCTGCAGACAGTTTCACATATATAAATATTTAATGCAGAAGTAAAGTTACTACAATTTTCATTGCTTATAAATATGAAGAATTAAATAGTTCTGTCATGAATACAATAGAAAACACAAAATTCAACTGTCATTCATTAACTGCCTTGAATTTATAAAGTTCTCAGATCAACTTTGACAATGATTTTAGAATGTATTTCCATTTATAAATAAATTAATTACTTGCTACAAACACGGAGGCTAAACATATTTTGATTATGTCTTTGCATTAACAAGCATGTGAGGGTTCAAAATAATGCTAAATAATTTAATACACAAATAGAGCAGATACATCATGCTACACAACTGAGACATTACTTTTTTTTAAATAAACTAATACATTCAAATGGAAAATACATTAATGTGAAACATTAAAAAAAAATGAACCCATTGTGTGAGCAAGCTTAGCATTCTACTCAACAGGTTGTTAACCAGAAAACAAATTCACATATGCTTTTCAATGTCAGTTAACAATATGCATAATGTACATAACTTAAGTACTTAGATGCTGATTACATCACAATAGCAAGCACATTGTTTTCAGGATGAGGCAGATGACTACAGGTAAAATATAGAACAATCATTTTTCCAACAGTAAATGCATGATGAGCCAAAAATGTTATCGGTAGCCATCTTGCCTTCCTCCACCACCTCGACTCCAACCACCTCCACGTCCTCCTCTCCCTCTTCCACCACCTCCTCCCCCCTGGTAACCACCTCCTCCCTGATAACCACCTCCGCCCCCCTGGTATCCACCCCCTCCCTGATAACCACCACCACCTTGGTAACCACCACCTTGGTAACCACCGCCGCCTTGGTAGCCACCACCTCCGCCGCCACCACCTTGGTAGCCACCGCCTCCGCCGCCACCACCACGGCCACCACCTGCATTGCCTGTGTTCCAACCACCTTGTACTCTACCACCTCTGTCACCGCCACCACCTCCTCCCCTCCCACCGCCACCTCCACCCCCAAAACCACCTCGGCCTCCGCCACCTAAAAATTGAAAACATTTAAGTTTTTAATTGGGATTTTTAATCTTTTGTATTTAGGAAAATCAACTGGAGGAAACTATAAAATTGTGGGGCAAAATTACTTGCCAGTACATCAGTAAGCAAAATTTTTAGTACTGTTGACACAAATATAAAAGTACATGACACTATCGTACCTTTTGAAACTATTATTTCTTTCCTTGGGGAGGTGAGAGGGATACACTGGGGAAGATTGAATAGACAGACACCACGCGAGTCCCTCTCATCCTGAGGTCCGAGTGACCTGCCCTTCTTTCTTTGACATTCCTCAACCTATTCTGTGCTGCTTCCAAGGAAGGAAATAATAGTTATTCTTGTGAGCCAAAATATCACCAATCATTTCAAGCCTGTTTTATGTGTGCGACTGGGTCAGTGGCACCAATGATCAGCTGACCATGTGGAGTTATCAAACACTAAGTATGCAGCAGCCAATACATGGGCAGAAACGACATGATGGCATCATTCGTTAACATCAAAAGTTAACTACTACTCACCAAGCTCTCTCCTATTACAGTAATAGATTTTGTATTTTTGTGCCTCGTTAATTTTTATGTTGTTTTATGCTTTGTTTTCTCCACAGATTGCAAAGGTCGCCCAAGTGTCTGGAATTTTTGTGTTCTCCCAAACGGAGACAAAATATTTGAAAGCAAAAAAGTATTTACATTTTACAATACCTGGACAAAGGGAAAGCCTACACTATGCATGAGTAACAACATAAATAGATACATGTTGTTAATGATAAACCGTTTCCACAGCGAAAAAGTTGGATTTATTTAATGAGAAAAATAATTTTTTATATTGTTTGGCACTATGAAACAAGATAGAAAGGATAAAGTAAAAAGGCAGTGCTTACTACCTTTTAAATATTGCTTGATGGATTTGCAAGTAATATTTTCCCGGGCAAATAAATATAGATGTTTTGAACTGTTTGGACAACACTCTTCCTATTCCTCCACTCCTCACGAGGGTGGACAATTTACCATTTGAAGTTCGTCAAGAACATCTACAACGAATTTTGCTTTAGTCATTAATAAACTCTATTATTAATGTTAAAGATCAGGTGGCATGAATGAATAATGTATGAGGATGTACAGAACTGAATTGGAGAAAAAACAAAATTTACAGCCCAAATTGAGTATACAAAAAGAAAAAGAGGTCACTTGCTTAGACACTTCCCGAGGCATCAAGGAATAATCAGTCTGGCAACTGAGGGAGGGGAGGGGGGGAGGGAAGGGGGGGGGGGGAGGGGGAGAAGTGAACTGTTGAGGGAGAGCTAGGTATGAATACAGTAAGCAGGTTCAAATGGATGGAAGTTGCAAAACTTATGCAAAGATAAAGAAATTTTCACAGGATGGAGAGCATGGAGAGCTGCATTGAACCAGTCTTCGGACTAAAGATTACATCTACATCTACATCTACATCTACATCTACATCTACATCTATACTCCGCGAGCCACCTTACGGTGTGTGGCGGAGGGTACTTATTGTACCACTATCTGATCCCCCCTTCCCTGTTCCATTCACGAATTGTGCGTGGCAAGAACGACTGCTTGTAAGTCACCGTATTTGCTCTAATTTCTCGGATCTTTTCGTTGTGATCATTACGCGAGATATATGTGGGCGGTAGTAATATGTTGCCCATCTCTTCCCGGAATGTGCTCTCTCGTAATTTCGATAATAAACCTCTCCGTATTGCGTAACGCCTTTCTTGAAGTGTCCGCCACTGGAGCTTGTTCAGCATCTCCGTAACGCTCTCGCGCTGACTAAATGTCCCCATGACGAATCGCGCTGCTTTTCGCTGGATCATGTCTATCTCTTCTATTAATCCAACGTGGTAAGGGTCCCATACTGATGAGCAATACTCAAGAATCGGACGAACAAGCGTTTTGTAAGCTACTTCTTTCATCGATGAGTCACATTTTCTTAGAATTCTTCCTATGAATCTCAACCTGGCGCCTGCTTTTCCCACTATTTGTTTTATGTGATCATTCCACTTCAGATCGCTCCGGATAGTAACTCCTAAGTATTTTACGGTCGTTACCGCTTCCAATGATTTACCACCTATGGCATAATCGTACTGGAATGGATTTCTGCCCCTATGTATGCGCATTATATTACATTTATCTACGTTTAGGGAAAGCTGCCAGCTGTCGCACCATGCATTAATCCTCTGCAGGTCTTCCTGGAGTACGTACGAGTCTTCTGATGTTGCTACTTTCTTGTAGACAACCGCGTCATCTGCAAATAGCCTCACGGAGCTACCGATGTTGTCAACTAAGTCATTTATGTATATTGTAAACAATAAAGGTCCTATCACGCTTCCTTGCGGTACTCCCGAAATTACCTCTACATCTGCAGATTTTGAACCGTTAAGAATGACATGTTGTGTTCTTTCTTCTAGGAAATCCTGAATCCAATCACAAACCTGGTCCGATATTCCGTAAGCTCGTATTTTTTTCACTAAACGTAAGTGCGGAACCGTATCAAATGCCTTCCTGAAGTCCAGGAATACGGCATCAATCTGCTCGCCAGTGTCTACGGCACTGTGAATTTCTTGGGCAAATAGGGCGAGCTGAGTTTCACATGATCTCTGTTTGCGGAATCCATGTTGGTTATGATGAAGGAGATTTGTATTATCTAAGAACGTCATAATACGAGAACACAAAACATGTTCCATTATTCTACAACAGATTGACGTAAGCGAAATAGGCCTATAATTATTCGCATCTGATTTATGACCCTTCTTTAAAATTGGAACGACCTGCGCTTTCTTCCAGTCGCTAGGTACTTTACGTTCTTCCAGCGATCTACGATAAATTGCTGATAGAAAGGGGGCAAGTTCTTTAGCATAATCACTGTAGAATCTTAAGGGTATCTCGTCTGGTCCGGATGCTTTTCCGCTACTAAGTGATAGCAGTGGTTTTTCAATTCCGATATCGTTTATTTCAATATTTTCCATTTTGGCGTCCGTGCGACGGCTGAAGTCAGGGACCGTGTTACGATTTTCCGCAGTGAAACAGTTTCGGAACACTGAATTCAGTATTTCTGCCTTTCTTCGGTCGTCCTCTGTTTCGGTGCCATCGTGGTCAACGAGTGACTGAATAGGGGATTTAGATCCGCTTACCAATTTTACATATGACCAAAACTTTTTAGGGTTCTTGTTTAGATTGTTTGCCAATGTTTTATGTTCGAATTCCTTGAATGCTTCTCTCATTGCTCTCTTTACGCTCTTTTTCACTTCGTTCAGCTTTTCCTTATCAGCTATGATTCGACTACTCTTAAACCTATGATGAAGCTTTCTTTGTTTCCGTAGTACCTTTCGTACATGATTGTTATACCACGGTGGATCTTTCCCCTCGCTTTGGACCTTAGTCGGTACGAACTTATCTAAGGCGTGCTGGACGATGTTTCTGAATTTTTTCCATTTTTGTTCCACATCCTCTTCCTCAGAAATGAACGTTTGATGGTGGTCACTCAGATATTCTGCGATTTGTGCCCTATCACTCTTGTTAAGCAAATATATTTTCCTTCCTTTCTTGGCATTTCTTATTACACTTGTAGTCATTGATGCAACCACTGACTTATGATCACTGATACCCTCTTCTACATTCACGGAGTCGAAAAGTTCCGGTCTATTTGTTGCTATGAGGTCTAAAACGTTAGCTTCACGAGTTGGTTCTCTAACTATCTGCTCGAAGTAATTCTCGGACAAGGCAGTCAGGATAATGTCACAAGAGTCTCTGTCCCTGGCTCCAGTTCTGATTGTGTGACTATCCCATTTTATACCTGGTAGATTGAAGTCTCCCCCTATTACAATAGTATGATCACGAAACTTCTTCACGATGTTCTGCAGGTTCTCTCTGAGGCGCTCAACTACTACGGTTGCTGATGCAGGTGGTCTATAGAAGCATCCGACTATCATATCTGACCCACCTTTGATACTTAACTTAACCCAGATTATTTCACATTCGCATTCACTAATAACTTCACTGGATATTATTGAATTCTTTACTGCTATAAATACTCCTCCACCATTGGCGTTTATCCTATCCTTGCGGTATATATTCCATTCTGTGTCTAGGATTTCGTTACTGTTCACTTCCGGTTTTAACCAACTTTCCGTTCCTAATACTATATGCGCACTATTTCCTTCAATAAGAGATACTAATTCAGGAACCTTGCCCTGGATACTCCTGCAGTTTACCAATATTACGTTAACTTTTCCTGTTTTTGGTCTCTGAGGACGGACGTTCTTTATCAACGATGATAATGCCCTCTCTGGTAAGCCGTCAGGTATTTTATCGTTTCGCCCAAGGGGGGGTCCCTCTAACCTAAAAAACCCCCGTGTGCACGCCACACGTACTCTGCTACCCTAGTAGCAACAATACAACATTCCTTGTGCCTGCATTCTGTTACTACTGAGACAAAACATTTGCTTATGTTGAAGGGTCTTTAAAAACAATGTAAGAAGGAGAAGACAAAACCTGTCAAACACTTCAGCAATGATAAACTGATAAGGAGAGGTGAATGCAGTGGTGCCAATTTTGTTACAGGGGAAATAGGACAAAATCAAATCTACTTATTGTTGATATTTAAATCTGAGAAACATGATATTTCAAAACTTAATCTGAATTCTATATCAGGAAAAGGGTCTTTGTTTTTATTTCTTGATTGTGAATGAAATTCCAATAGAGAATTCTTTTCTTTACATAGTAATCAGTTTGTAGTTACAGGGCGAAGTGATTCCAATTCAAAAATAGCACAGAAAACACATTTGAAGAAGCACAATATTCTAGTCTTGAATATTTCTTGTGTATTCTGTTCCACAGCCTCATCAAAATGTATGAAACATATACTGTTGTAATAAGAACTGCCAGGGCTGCTTTTTGTTATTTTCCAAATTTGATCACATTTAATACCTGAGAATGAGCCTTCGCTCAACCTGTAGTGACAAATAAAATTTAAAAAAGCTGTCATGGTGGATCTTATAACAACCGTATGAATTTCATACAGTTTCCTATTCTCATTAAAGTCATTTTCGTTTGTATATGGCTTACGTAGTTAAAACAAGGGTAAGGCAACCACTCATTTATAAACAAACTGATGTGCAGTGCATAGATATGAATAATATAAAATATTGTTCGCACTAACTTTCAAGCTCTTGCTCTTTTCTAACAAACCATACATTCACACAACCACACAGACTATGTGCTATGGGTGAGTGGTTGCCTTTCTTTATTTTAGGTATTTTTCCATCCAGGAATTCTCATCATTCTTACATTATTTGGTTGATTGATTTTTGCCTTATCGCAAGCTTCACTGATTTTGAATCATGTTTCGCAAATACTGTTTTGATGTTTGTTCCACCAAACACCACATTTTTTCCTTTTCATTTATTACAGTTTAATACAACGGAAATGGTTCAAAATTGGGACTTTTTCAATACGATTGCAATGCAATGATCAATCTAAAAAAATCATACAAAGTGCACTATTGCCAGGTAATACAAAATTTAGTGAAAAGTAATATTAGCAATAACAGCATATTAATGTTACTGAGAAAAATAAAAATGTCAGATAACTGACATATTTCGCATAACATCTTCCACTACAGATCAAACCTATACAACTGAAATTTTCATTCAGGGAGAAAATTAACTAAAAAACTTAAGAGTGTTCAACACCTCCCACCCCTCCAACAAACACAGCGGGATTAATTGAATCCTGCAAGCAGTTTCAATAAATTACAGTAAATATCTAAAACAACCATTGCAGTTCAGTAATTCAATGGAAATTGTTGCAGACTTGTGAAGAACAGAAAATGGACCACACTTTAGAAACATTTTTACTTTTATTTCAGACTTGTATATAGTAAGATATGAATATTCTTTGCAATATATTATCGCAAAAGAAAAGCACAGTTTCTATGTTAAAACTTGTGCAGATGTTAAAGGAGGTCATCAGCTACCATAGAAAAATTACACCCTATTTGTGAGAAGTCAATTTGAACGGTTGAGAAGAAATATTCATCACTTAAACAGTTAGCTACAATTGCACAGTTCACACAAACTAGTCACTGTTAGCTGTGGAAGAATTGATTTCGTGGCTATTTATTGCTGACTTGAGCTTAGAAATTAGTGTTAAAGTAGTGACAAGTCCAAACAGCAACACATTGCAGTTTAGGTATCTAGAAAGGCAGCCCCGTCAATGCCTTGTGAAAGTTGAATTCTAAATTAAGGTACTGTTCTCTCTTGCATGTCAGAGATGTCTATTGGATGGCTACATGGTCTACCAAAAATTATGATTAATAAGACTACCATTACCAGGAGCATATAAACAAATTATTAAGAATACACATCTTTAACTGATAAGACATAAAAAAAAATTAAAAAAAAATAATAATGAAAGTTCCCTGGTCTCACAAACTACAGGATGATTATAATTAAACTTCTGCTGCTTAGAGGGCTCCCACAGAAAGTATCATGGGACAATGAAACTTTTTGGAAACATTTGTAGAGACATGTGGAAGGGAAATAACAAATAAATCATTGAAAGAAAGACACACTAATTTTCATATGAGAGGGTAACAATTGTTAATTGCCAACTGTCTTTACATCCTAGGTTACAAACGTTTTGCTGAATGTGATGAACATCTGCATTCATGACGGCCTGGAATAGCACTAGAGATACCGTTTCACAAATTTTGCAGCACTTTTCAAACGGTGACTACGGAACATTCAGCTGTTGTGACACAGCCTGAAGATCGTGCACCGCATGCAGCATTCTCAGCCATGGCAATAGTAACTTCAACACCTGGAGGCACAATTGGCCATCAGCCCGTGTGGAAAGAGGACATTTCCACACTCCTTTAATGCAGCGATACTCATGAAGAGCAGCAGCACTATTGCTGTTGTTCTGATAAAACAGCTTTACGAGTAGAACCCTGCTCACCTTGTCCAGACCCCTGATGACTCACTGCAACTGTAATACACACTGATGCTTGTGATTCAACCACATATCACTGCACCACTACTGGCAACTAATGGCAAGTCATGACGCTAACACTACTATCAATGCAAATTCTATAGTGCACAATCATTCCAATGAAGTTTAGTACAGATAAGGTGAATAGTTTTCTGCCGACAACTGGTCAAGCAGTGAAAGTTCAGTTATAATCACCCTGTATCTGCGTGATAAAAACAGATAAATAACTACGTAAATTATTGTTGATGCTAGAGAAAAGTTTCTACATGTTTTCAAAATTATTAAAGCTATGTTCAAAATCAATAATTCAACAGATTTGCATGCTACACTCCGCCACCATACAAACAAAATCTTGATATACACGCCAGTAATAATAGTGTAATTGTTGTCAACTGGCTCCTCAAAAACTTATTAACACTATAACAAAACAGTAAAGAATATAATCCAACCCCTCAACTTAATTAGTGATGCTATCAACAAGGCAATCACATTCAGGAGGATGTCATACAATTGTGCGTAATGTATTATCAAAGTATAGGGACTACTATCAAACTAAGGAGATTTTGGGTCAAGGACATTTCTGTTATTTAATGACTTCAAACATATTTAAAATTATCAGACTACACTGGGAATATGGAGGTTTCCATTGGGAACGTATCTGTAACTACAAAATGTGCAATGTATAAAAAAATTAAATGCTATCATCACAGATATGTTGCCTTTGTCAACTTACCATCAAACCATAATCTTCCAACATAACCTAAGACCTTGGGCTCAGCTGTACATTAGTCTGTCAACCTGACCTTAATTTTAAAACTAGTACTGATAGAGACACCACTCATCAAAGCAGAATGACAGTATCTCTAACTTCACCACATGCATACTAAACCACAATTTCCTCTGGAGAAGCTCTTTAAAATTAAGCAGCACATGCAAAAAATAAATTTAAAACCGAGACACCTCCATTTTTCTTGGTTATAATGTTAAAAGAAATAATCTTGATCTTCTAGTCTCTACAGATATTACTTACAAAATGAGCAATTCTGAAAGATGCAAGCAGATATTGTCATAACTAATATACAGCTTAATTGAATTTGTACTGGGAAACCCACATTGAACATTTTACGCAACTTTAAATATGGTAAATTGTCCATGTAGACAATTGCTCTTGAAATTATATTACAGTGGAATCTTGTTAACTGTATTAATTACATGTTTAACTGACTCATTTGTGTATTGTTCCTCCCTGCTTAGTGTGTTCAAATTTGACAGTATTAGTACTGTTAGGCCACTGCAACTTTTGACACAGATAGTTGAGAGAATGGTGGGAGTAGGGCATCTGCAGCTGCATTGGGTGGAAATGCCCAGAGAGAAAGTGTCATTCAATGCCAGCAACATTGCAAGTAATACAGATAATTTGTTTCTCTAGAAATGATGTGCGGAAGTACTTTGTATAAGTTAGCAGTACCTCTGACAACTTCAGACTTCTGTAGCTGCCAAACACACTGAACA
Organism: Schistocerca piceifrons; assembly: GCF_021461385.2. Taxonomy (NCBI): domain Eukaryota; kingdom Metazoa; phylum Arthropoda; class Insecta; order Orthoptera; family Acrididae; genus Schistocerca; species Schistocerca piceifrons. Next base: position 495,433,913 of record NC_060139.1, on the reverse strand, counting down.
GCAAGTAATTCAGTCACTGGGCTCCTTTGTTTCTGTTGAGTGTTTGACTTCCAGCCTGTGACTGTTTTTTGTGTTATACAGTACACCAGCACATCATGGGTGAAAAGACAGACAGTTAATAAACAAAGAAAATTGGAACATTATTCAGGGAGTGTACAAAAATTCACACATGAAGTGTGTTAACACTGCATGAAAACTGGACATTCTTCCAACACCATCAAATACAGTAAAGAGCAAGTAAATTGAAGTACCATATTGGAGGGGGGGGGGGGGGGGGGGAAATGGCAAATGAAAGCAAGTGTGTGACAGTTTACAGAACTGGAAAACGTGCTAATAAAGTGCATGAAACAAGGTCTAGCTTTGAACATTCCAACTGATGGTACTGAGAATTGCACCAAAGCAATATACTTGGCACAAAAGTTGGGACTTGCAGATTTCGAAGCACCCAACAGTTGGATCAAAAGGTTCAGTAACAGACAATTTGGTGTATAAATGTGTTCAAAGTGAGGCTGAAAGTGTGAACACCAACACTGTTCAGTTATGGAAAAACACTCTTCCATCATAGAAAAGTATAGCCCCAACGATGGTTTTAATGCAGAGGAACAGGCTTATGTTTTCACCTTTTTCCTGACAAAACTCTTGAGTTGGGGGGAGAAAAATGCCATGGTGGAAAATTTAGTAAAAGGAGGCTAACTGTTTTACTATGTAGTTATGAAAGTGGAACAGAAAAATTTGTGCCAGAAGTAATTGGAAAGGCGAAAAGTCCATGCTGCTGAAGGTATGTGCAGATATTTCCATGTAAATATACACCAAATGTGAATGCATGGATAACAACAACTATATTTAAACAATTCTTGCATGTCTCTGATGCAAGATTGGGCATTAGAAACCGGAAACACACCTTTTTTTTACACCACTGTGCAGTGCATCCCGAAGACATGTTGCATCTATGCAATAAAATGGTTCGAATGGCTCTAAGCACTATGGGACTTAACATCTGAGGTCATCAGTCCCCTAGACTTAGAACTACTTAAACCTAACACACATCCATGCCCAAGGCAGGATTCGAATCTGCGACCGCAGCAGCAGCATGGTTCCGGACTGAGGCACCTAGAACTGCTCGGCCACAGCAGCTGGCCATCTATGCAATATACGAGAAGTGTTTTTTCATCTCACCTGTACAAGTCACTTGACCAAGGTATTACAAAATGCATGAAATAAAAATGCAGGAAGATTCTTGTATGAGAGGCTGGCCTGTCTTCATACTAAGATGGTGAAGGTTATAAACTTGGATGCCATCCATTTTGTAAGAAGTGCCTGGCATCCCACACACAAAAGCACAATCTCAAACTGTTTCAGGAAAGATGGCTTTCATGAGACACTTAATAAAGACATCATGCCAGAAAACAAAGTAACTGCAGCCAAAAAATGGCAGCAAATAACGCGGCAAGAAGAAACACTGACTACCTTATCTTCTAGGGTGTGTCACAGTGTAGTTAGATTAACAAGATGTACAATATACTAATAGTAGTTACGTAAAATCAAACAATGAAAAATCGGGATGGAATAATGACAGCATTATGTAAAGCATAATTGCTACTCACTATATAGCGGAGCTGCTTAGTCGCAGATAAGCACAACAAAAAGACTACTTAGTCTTTCTTACAATTGTACATGGAGTCTCCATTGTTCAACTGCTTAGTTTTTTTTGTTGTGCTTATCTCGACTCGACATATCTGCTACATGGTGATTAGCAACTATCCTTTTCATAATATTGTCATACTAACAGTAGTGATTCATTAATGGAGAGATGCTAAATGAACAACACTCATTTGTTCTCAGAAATGTAATAAAAATTGTAGTTTTAGGGTATTTTTATTTTTTCTAGATAACATATAAAGTACATATTTTTGGATGCTACAGGTTATGCTTTTGTGTCACGTGACTTCCCTATATTCTAACTGGCTGATGGCAGAAGTGTACATTTCTGACATATTGATTTAGCCGATGTCACCAATATTTTTGCTTCTTGTTTAATAAGATGAAATTTTGAGTGTTTCTGCGTGTTATATTCTGAATATGATCTTGAAAAGGCACATTTTGAATTATAATTTACTGAGATAGCATGCCAGCAACTGAGACATTATGGTATTACATATTACTTCAAACACAATCCCCTTAAACCCTTTCACTGCGACAGACATGTTCTGCATTCCAAGCTGATGGCGTCTTTTGTTATGGCTGTACTGGTCGCGAAGACTGGTGCATGTGTATGAGACAGCATTCTGGTTGACATGAAATACTTACAATCCGATTCTTATAATACATTTGGCCAAAAACTTTTATTTTTGCACATCTTACAGATGTGCTTGATAAAGAGCTGAATTTCTATTCATTGAGTGTCATCCTTACTGACCTGCATCAAATTAAGTAAAACACTGTATGAATTTTAAAGAGTTTGCAGAGATAAAAACACACTGCAGAAACTGTGTATGGTTGATTTTGGCTCATAAACTGCAGTGAATGAAATGAAGTTAAGATATTGAAATTTTATTTAAAATTGAGAGCAGAACTAAATCTCAAATTATTCTCAAGTACTTGGGTTTATATCCGATATACGATAGCAGGCGACACGCCCATTCACATGCTTGCGCATCGCGAATTGTGGTCATAAATTGTAAATTTCACAAATGATTCAAGTTATTGAAACAAGGTTTTTGGCAAATGATAGAATGAAATGAGGCACATAAATTGTGCAATACATACTTGAAAGTTGTTTTTTTTATTTACTGAGGTATAGAAGTAAAATGTCTGCAGCAGTGACAGGCCAGCAGCTCACGAAGCATACAAACATCCATAGCATGGTAGTGAAACCCAAGTGGAACACATGTACATGTCCACAGCACCCAGGGAATTGCGTAGTGGGACGTGTATCAACATCCATGTCAGTTAAAGGGCTAGTTCTGCATTTTAACCACCAAAAAAATCGAATTATTACCAATGTAGGTATTTTCAGTAGTACATTTTCCCGCTTATGACATTCAAAATCTGTGGTCCTAAGAAAAACAGGAATAATTCTAGTGTTATCCTGGTAACATCTGCAAAATTTCTATGAGGCTAAAAAAATAAAATACAAGACCACTAACAACAAGTGTGTAGTTCGATACCTGCCCGGAAAAATTGGGCTCTATACCAAATAATAATATTTATCAACTACATGAAGGCTGTAGGACAATGAATACAAAACGAAAGTGTGAAGTTTTAGTAAGTACTTACAGAAATGAAATGCAGATCAGACAGCAATTTAAACTGGCAATTTTTCATTTTCATACCATCGAAAAATATAAACTAAAAATAAAAAACCTGCAAACACTTTACGATTGTAAAAACACCCTAAAGATGCTTACAGGCACAAAATGGGGATGTGCAGCAAATTTGAACTCCACATACGCACTGTATGTAAAACCTGTTACGAAAAACTACTGTGTGTTGCACTTAATTGCATCACAGTTAACCATTAAGAAATTAAAGTGTATTTAGAACCAATGATACCAGCTAACACTCTTCTTCATCATATTAAAAATATTGCTTAGTTCTGAAACGCTCAAATCTGTTTAGAAATTAGGTGTCACACACACAGCATACCAAATTTACTTTGTGACCACACATTACTAAGGAAAGAGGTTTTTTCCAGTAACTAATAGCCAAAAGAAAAGTTAGATATATCACCAGATAGCATGTGAGTTACATCTGTCACGACCTAGATCCAAAGCAATGGGCGAGTACAAAGTTAATTTTAATAAGCATTCCTAGTACCTGGACTGGAAACCATTAAGTTTCAATATTCACAACATAAATTACTACATTCTGCACTGGTATGTCATAAACAGACAAAAATGGAATGACTGGAGCTGCAAAATACTCACATATTTCACATTAGGAGGAGATCACACACTTCTTGAAGGAGAAGTCTGAGCCATACAATTGCTTTAACTACAATTACTTACAGGTAAGTGTCAACACTAATGCACTAATCCAAAGTGACTCAAATCAGTCAGATTCATGATCTCTAAGTATGTGGTGCCTTCAGTCAGCAGTACTGCCTGGCAAAACAATGGAAGGTAATGAAAGGCCTGTAATAATACTTGTTAGCAATGGATATTGTTTCATTATTAAATTTTATGTAATAAACTTGCAGATACAATGGGCAACCCAATACACTCAATACAATCCTGTGTGTCAATGCACCTGTCTGAGTGAGGTAATTAGTACTATGCTATCTTGAGCCTCAAAGGATAAACCTTGCAAAGGCACCCTCCAATCCAATCTTCTCGAATGGTCCAGAGAAGATGTTTCTGCATGATTTCAATGCACAACAGCACAATTGCCTTCATCTGCTACACTCCACTGACAATTAAAACTGCTTGCTCTGCTTGAGGCCTGATGTCACTGATTTTGGGCAAAAATCTGTCTCACTATGGGGGAAGTTGGGCAGAAATACAGGAAAGCAAGGGATATGATTATGAATTTGTAAAATTATTACTCTATACTTTGTTGTATCTAATATACCTTGAAGCATATTGTTTCTTTGATTTTATTTTATTTGCAACAGTCATGTGTCTTTTGTTTCATAAAAATAAAAACTGTGATGTTCACTAATGATATTTTAATTCTGTCGGAGATGGTAAAGGACTTGGAAGAACTGTTGAGTGGGATAGGTAATATCTTGAAAAGTGGTTACAAGATTAACACAAACAAAAGCAAAGTGAGGGTAATGGAATACAGTAAAATTAAATCAGGTGATGCTGATAGAATTAGAAATAGTCTGAGTGTTGGAATTTGTGCAGCAAAATCCCTCTTGTTGTCAAAGAAAAGAGCATATAAAATGGAGACTGGCACTGCCAAGAAAAGTATTTCTGAAAAAAAGAGAAATTTGTTAACACTGTGTAAATATTTAAGCATTTATAACTATTTTCCAAAGATATTTGTATGGAGTGTATCCTTGTACAAAAGTGACAGGATCATTCAGACAAGAAGAGAATAGATGCTTCTGAAGTGTAGTGCTACAGAAGAATGTTTAAGGTCTGATGGGGAGATCACATTTCTAATGAAGACTCTGAACTCAACTGGAGAACAGAAATTTGTGGCACATATTAACTAGAAAAAGGAATCAGTTGACAGGTCATACAGACCAATCAAGGAATCATCAGTATGGTAATGGAAGAAATGTGAGAGGGGTAGGGGTAACAACTGAAGGGGGAGACCAAGGTTTGAGTACAGTAAGCACATTCAATTGGATATCAGTTGCTACAGTTATGCAAAGGTGAATACACTTTCATAGCACAGACCAGTATTAAGAGCTGCATCAAACCAGTCTTTGGAGTGAAGGGTGCCACTGCTGGAACAACAACATTGTTATCATTTTCCCAGTTTTAGGCAATGAGATGCATCAATGCAACTGTCTTACATGAATAAAAATTTAGAAAAGTACTCTCTTTGTCAGAGGTGGTCGTGCGTGAGAGTTGATAACTAAATAGGTCACCATGATGTGCTAAAATTACAAACTTAAAATTTTTGTGCACATTGTTTTCTACGAAACGTGCTACATGGACTTACTTTGTATGTGTAAGTGGCTCAAATTCCACACTCTGACCTTTCTGCATAGGTTTTATTAATGGCTTATTACTGTGGAAGAGATGGATATTGCAAAATATGTGTAATATATGAGGGATGCCTGGGGAAAGTAATTACTGTTTTGGAAAAAACTCTAAAACATTTTTTCAAACTTTTTTTTTTTTTTTTTTTTTTTTTTTTTTTTTTTAACAAGAACGAGTACTTCGTAAACCATTTTTCTGCATAGTTGTCACCATTGTTTAGATATTTGTCGAAGTGGAAACCAACTTTTCTAAGCCCTTTACAGAGAAAGATGCCACCAATGAAGACTGCCACTGCTGAATACCATTTTTTTGCATCATCACTGCTGTCGAAGTGTCCTCCTTCAAAATGACACTTCAAATTCAAGAACAAGTGGTAGTCAGAAGGTGTGAAATCAAGGCTGTATGGTGGGTAATCCAACTGCTCCTAACCGAATTACTGAAAATATTTTCAGTGATCACTAACAAATGTAAAACAACACAAACAATCTGGCTGTACTGGCAGTAGTGGAAAGACAATGAACCAGAGAGACAAGTGTGAAAGTGGAGAAATGTTACACCAGTGCTATGGTAGCAGTAGTATGAAAGTGACTTTTATTAAAGTGTTTCTCCACTTATGTAACATATAGAAAATACATCAACTCAAACTAGCATTTCTTGAGATTCCAACAGCAGCTACTCCATGCATTTATTTAATGAGTGAATCATGATTTCTCACACATAACGAGGAAAAGTGATGTGAACCCTTATGGTAAAACTAAGAACACATGTTAGACAAGGACTTCTGTTCTAATAGTGATCAGTGGGACAGTTGTCCACTGGGTAGAAACTGTAGCTGTTTGTCATGACTTACGTCAAGAAAAGAAAGGAAAAAAATTTGCAACAGGCAATAGAACACAAGGAACATAAGAATTAACTTTTCATAATATAAGTTTTTTTTTACATAAGAGAGATTTGGTTTTGATAGCACGAAAATATGCACATGACTTAGGTAAAAAAGTATAGCTTGGACTTATTTCAGTAATGATTGTCCACATGCCATCATTTATTTAGAAAGTATGAAAAAAGAAAAACGGTGTACTCAGCTACTGGTAAAGAAATAGTAGCAACTGTTCAAACAAAAAACAAACCTATCTTGCAAAAGATACTTTTCTGTGCAACACAATATCAGAATTATACATAATCATAAAATGGTGTAAGTATTTCAAAAATTTCCCAGATAATTAAAGACAGTTTGAGACAGAGAGAGAACCAGATAAATGGATGATACAAAGACAAATGAAACAGCAGCTCCCGTTGCCAAATAAATCAAGTAAAAATGTGCTATTTCTATTTTTCAAGGGATCCCGAAAACAGTGGAAGGCCATATTCTGCCAATTCACACTGATTACTGTGAATTATGTTGCAATGAAGAGATGAAAATTAATTTAAACAGCTTTCATCAAATATATATGCTATCAACTTAAATCGTTTCTTACCTAATTAATCTGATAATGTACAAAAACTTTGATTTATTGATTTATGTACCTGGTTTTGATTGCTGCCAACTAGGCATCTCTGGTGGGGGTGGCTGCTGTTCGCTTGGGCGGCCTCCTCTATCTGGAACCTGGAGGACACAATAAAGATCAACCATCAGGAATGTTTGAGAAAGTATTAACACAGCACCAAAAATACAAGTCCCACAAATATCTGTAAGACAGTTATACAAATAAAAGCTGAAAATAGGTTTTTCTGACCTCTCACTTCAATAAAATATTTCCTTTTTTTTTGGGGGGGGGGGGGGGGGGGGGGATCGAGATTCATGAATGATTAATTCCAGCAAGAAACACAGGTTTTTATGGTCAATATATTGGACAGAAGGAATTCTGGAACATGTGTGAAATTAGACTGTTTCTTATTCTTTCAAGCACCAGAAACGAGCTGGAGCAGTGTTGATACACATTCCTTTGGGCACTTCCAGAAACACATTTGTCTGGATAAGGATAACATTATGGAATACAGATATGAAATAATCTCTCTATGTACTTGTACTGATTACATGTCCAACAACTTACAATTCAGTTTCCATTTAGTTGAAGGACTTTTCCTGTTATTTATAGTTATTTTAATTCCTGGCAGTGCTTGAAGGTGTATTAAAACAACCAAGCTACACATCTGATTGTAAGTTCCACATAGCTGGTTCACTGGGCTGAAAAGGGCAGGCAACTACCCTAATATGCACACATCAAAGGCTGAACAGTCACAGTCAAATTACTCTTCAATGATTTCTTTACTTTTAGCTAATATGAAAAAAAGAAGAAAGAGAAATGTTATCAAGCAAACCATTCAGGTCCAAGGAATTGTCAGCTGACCTACATAAGCTTTGTTTACTGTTAAAAACGCAGTATGCCTGTAAATCTGCCTTGTCTGCTAAATGCAACAACAACAACAAGAACAGATACTGAAAATTCATGAATTAAAATTTTTATATTTATACAAAATGAATGCTCAGACTTTTGTAAACTTCAATATATGCATTAAAATAATGAATTAATGTTAAAAATATTTCTAAGACAAAAATACTAAATTAAAATTAGATCTTTTTATCATAAAATATTTTGCACTTAAAACTTAGCATACAATACAGGAGACTATGATACCTGAATGTTATAGGCTTCTGTATGCATGAAGTGTAACTCACCCTGCCTATGATGACTTTATTGATAGAAGACTGAGTGTTCTTGCGGACTGAAGCACTGCTTGTCTTTTCGATGACTGCCAGGTCTTCTCGAGCTGCTAAAAGATCAGCAAGATGGACATTTGGCTCAGAGTCTAAAGCTTTCCGACGAACTAGAAAAATAGATGCAATCTCGTCCTCTCTACCACGCATCCGCTCTGACCACTGTCAATAAAATGAGGACTGTTAAACACTTATTTATTTAAGCAATTATTTCTGAGAAAAATGTACAATAATTTTAAAAAAAATATTTGGCAAACATGTTAACAGAACATGCACATGCGCACACGCACACCAGAAGAACATATATTTGTAAACATTCCTTTTCAGTTCAAATGGGAAGAGCTTTTTATATTTTTGTATGGTGTGGAGAGATGTTAATGCCTTTTTGGATGTTATAGCTGTGTGTTCAGCCTACTTAATGTTTTCTTTACTGATAGAGGCATATTTATATTTATCCCCATTTAGGATACCTAAAATTTCAGATTAATGAACCTAGAATGACCAATCATGTCTGCTTGGGTAATGGATGGACTGAGCTTTAAACCAAGTCACCAGCATCTATGTGGTATTTACACAGAACAGGTATGTCACTGATGTACAACGAGAAGAGTATTGGATCTAACATTGAACCCGAGACCTCTGGCGTAAGAGTCCGACCTCTAACCATCTAGGCCAAACGGCGCTTCGGCAATGGACTAACATTTTATACCCATAAGGCACCTAAGAAACTTTGGATAAATTTTTCTCGGGATTTTCTGAGTAGTGCGTCCTAATATTTTAACCACATGAGGTGTTAGGGGTCCTCTTCCACCACATAAAATTTCGGACAAATCCCCGACCCCATGGTCGTGCTGTCTCCTTGTGAGTGTTCACCATAATGTGACTGTAATTAGTCTAGTAGGCTGTTTGTAACTATGCAGTTGCCAAACAGGCCACGAAATATATTTTTTAAAGCCTTGGGCAGTACTAGAAGAAAACAAACCAGTCTGTAGTCAGAGTGCTGTGACGCCATCCGTCTTTCGGTGCCATTATAGACATCCAGTGAAGTGTAGTGAGAGAATACTATTTGCTCACATCATCATATTTACAATTTTTTAGCATTTGCTGAACTTATTGTTTAATTTTACCACATAATGAGTGTCAACAGTCATGCAGCTAATTAAGCTGTATCTAGCAGTAAAATAAAAAATTTAATTTTTTTTTTTTTTTTTTAGTTTGAGAATTATTATTGTGTTGCACAAGCACTGGATATAACATCTGAACCCTCCAGCAGGTCAGCAGAGTGCTTCAGATACAGACGTGTTTAATTGTGTGTGTTTCCATATGAAGAAGCAAAATTACATCCCTCTCGATAGTATATGTCGGTCTAATTAATTGTGCTTCATTTCCATTGTATGTGAAGTTTCAATGTGAAGAAGTTGATCATGTGATGAGGCATATGGGATTTTTCTAAATCTTAGTGTAGCTTGAACTGTCTTTTGGAGGAGGAACAGTTCCAGTAATAAATAATACATTTTGTGACCCATCACGAAATGTCATCAATTAAGTCCTTTATAATTTGTGTTGTAATGTGCTACTGAAGGAATTCATATGGGCAGCGAATTACAGGAAGGAATACATATGGGTGGCCAATTAGAGAAATGAATATGTACAGGTGTAATGTAGCACTTTCACAAATATCTGGTGATAGAGTCACAACAGAGCCACCAATTCAAAGTTCTTAAGGATGGTTGTTTGTCCTATTAATATCATGAAGATGGTGGTCGTAAGTGTGAGGTGTGCATGCCTGCGTGAATGAATGTCAGGGTGTATACGTGGACAAGGGGAAAAAAAAAATTCCCAGAGTTTTCCCGGATGACCCAGTTAAAAATATACTTTTTTCCGAGTAAAAATATAGTTTTTCTGTGTTAAGTGACAATACTTTCTCACAGAACCATAAAACTTATCCACCCTTTGAACGGTTAAGGTTTTATACACCAGCGTAGAACTTCCTTAACTTTAGAAAACAAACACTCCTCCCAAAAAAACCACAGGCATTTTGGAAAGATCTGATGTGCAGCAACATACACTGTATATTACAAAAGTAAATGATTGAATTCCACCACACACAGCACGTTAGTTTCCGTAGCATTGAAATCGAGATTGCTATGCACTTTAGCAAGGCAATCATAGCTGATGTCACGTGATCTCACCAGCTGATGATAGCTGATATTCAGGACATAGGACACGTGACGCAGTCAGCCAAGAGCAGCCAAAGTCACTGTTCGATAGTGCGAACACACAAAAAGGAAAGTTAATGGTTTAAATTAATATACATAGTGTAGCTACAAGAAAAGCTAAGCTTTCAGATATAATATTGGTCTGTTTTGCATGTGTTACACTTTCATGAGCATCACACAAATGTGCCAATAAAATTTTAAATACCTAAACGTCTACGCTCGAAATTCTTCTAAGTGGTTGGCCCTCAGAGTGTTAAGCTTTACATGAGAATCATTTAAGAAATTCAAAGTACATTTGCACATGTAACGTAATTCATCTGGCGTAAAATGAAATTTACTTTGAAAGTAACACTTTTCAATCACCTTTCATAATATTCTCCTGAAACCTGTTATAATCGTTTCAGCAGTTGTCAGAGTGCGCCATAAAATGGCGTTACTGCGCGTGCGCAGCTATGATAACATAAGAAGGCCACATATTCATACCTTTATAGCATTAAGAGATCTTGCATTACACCGTAAACGAAACAGAACATCATAGGGTACTCCAAGAGCATCTGAATTTCGTAAACCAGATCAAAATGCATAATTCGGCTGAAAGTGCACATTTGTATGTCCAGATTCACAAAGAAGCAAGCACCGACCTGATATTAAGCTTCTCATTGTGGTTTTAGGGCTGCAAATTTTATCAGAGTATCAGTACTGTATTCTCTCAGGCTTGGTTCTTTATTACTGCATAACGCCACATGTGGCATGTGATAAAAATGGGCACTTTTAATTTAGCAAACAGTTGACACTGTGGAATGAAACACTTCACTTCAAATACGTTGACTGCCTGTGTGGAAAAGATTAATATAAGCCAAATTTCTTTAGCAAATCAAGGAAAATAACTTTAGTGTTCTGCAAAGCAATTAATGCTTTACTTCCAAAAACCTGGGAGTAAAATAAGATCAGGAAACTAAAACTAATAACATATTTCAGCTTTCCATAAGTATGTCAATGTATTTTAATTCATTTGCTAGCTCTTGGATACAGAAATCCATTTTGTTTTCATTTGACATGAGAGTTGTAAATGAAGAAGAAACAGCAAAATTGCTAAAACTAAACACAGGTCACATGGAGATTATCACCTCTCTCCACTGCAACTTAGACTGCTCTGCGCATGTGCGAATCTGGCAGCTTGTGTTCACCAGAAGAATTTTTCTGGCTAGTATCTGGCTGCTTGCTGCTACTACAGCTAACAGCCGTACTTCAAGTAGCCATAAGCAGGAGGAGGTACTGCTCACATGCGACTCAATTGTGCCTGTGCACAAGTCCGCTGGCAACTGCTCAAAGGAAACTAATGTAAGCCATTGTGACGTCATGGTCACCAAAAGCAGTTTGTTGTTATGAAGTATTGCGTAGTCTTTGTCCTAAGGCCTTTGACACATTTTTGTGTTGGCACACTTATGTGTGCACTGTGTTTTGTTTTTGGAGATGGCGCATTTCCTTTGCAAACTCACGTTTATTTTGGTTTTCTTTCCCTTCTTTATGTTTTACTGCAGCAGCATTATTTTGCAGCAGCAGGCTAAAGTAAAATTTTTCACTGGAATATCAGTTCTTACCAGTCAAAATTACAAAAATTTAACTGAAAACGGAAACAATGAAAAATTCCTGGGTTTTGCCCGGTTTTCTACTAGGTGAAAAAATTCCCGGGTTTTTCCCAGTTGTTCCAGACTGTGTACACCCTGAATGTGTGTGTGTGTGTGTGTGTGTGTGTGTGTGTGTGTGTGTGCACGCGCGCTATGTTTGGAATTATGTGGACTTGTTCTTCCAAAAGTCTGATGGTGTATCACAAGACTCTCAAATTCTGATCACCAATGTGAATAGTTGTTTTGTTCCCCCAATGATTTTAGAAATTCTGATGGAATGTTATCTATCCCATCTATCCCTTCTGCCTTATTTGATCTGAAGCCCTGCAAAACTTTTACATTCTGCCTCTAATACTGGATTCCCTATCGACTTTTGTTTCTTCTTCTATCACATCATCAGACAAGTCCTACCCCTCATAGAGGCCTTCCATGTACTCCTTCCACCTCTATGCTCTTTCCTCTGCATTTAACAGTGGAATTCCCATTGCACTCTTAATGTTACCGCCATTGCTTTTAATTTTACCGAAGGATGTTTTGATTTTACTATGTGCTGAGTCGGTCCTTCCAACTCCTTCACATTTTTCATGTAGCCATTTCAACTTAACTTCCTTGTGCTTCCTATTTCTTTCATTCTTAAGTGACTTGTTTCTCTCTATTCGTCAATCTCCCTGAACATTTCTGTACTTCTTTCTTTCAGCAGTCAGCTGAAGCATTTCTTCTGTTAACCATCGTTTCCTCACAGTTACCTCTCTTGTACCCATGTTTGCCTTTTCCGAGATGTTCATTCATCTTCAACTAATCTGCCTACTGAGCTATTCATTATTGCAGTATCTATAGCCTTAGAAAACTTCAAGCATCTCTCTTCATTCCTTAGTATCTCTGCATCCCACTTCCTTGCACACTGATTCTTCCTGACTAGCCTCTTTAACTTCGCCTACTCTTCACCATTACTAAATTGTGATCCGAGTCTCTGTCTGCTCCTCTGTAAGCCTTACAATCTAATATCTGATTTTGGAACCTCTGCCAGAGCATGATGTAATCTGAGATCTTCCCCTATCTCCCACCTTTTCCCAATATAACTCTTCCTCTTGTGATTCTTGATCAGAATATTCACTATTACTAGCTGAAGTTTATTGCAGAACTGTCTGTCTCGTCTCTCATTCTACTCCTTTCCCTTAAACTGCATTCCAGTCCCCACTAGATTTTCATCTCTCTTTATGTTCTGAATTCCCCGCTCAATATCCTCACATAATGCATCTCTTCATATTATGCTTGCAACTCTGGCATATATACCTGAACTATTGTTGTCGATTCTGATGACAGCAAATATCTCAATGAAATGTTCACAGTGACTCAATGTCTTCCCTACCTTCCAATTCATAATGAATCCTACTTCCATTATGCCATTTTCTGTAGCGCTGTTGACATTACCCTATACTCATCTGACCAGAAATCCTTGCTTTTTTTTTCCCCAATTTCACTTCACTAACCCCCACCATTGAGCCTTAGTACTTCCCTTTTCAAATTTTCTAGCTTACCTACCATATTCAAACTTCTGACATTCCATACACTGAGCCATAGAACGTTATCCTTTTGTTGGTTATTTAACTTAACTGCTCCATCATGAACTTACATGTAGATAGGGCATCTATGAAGGTCTGCTGTCATTCAAAAAAATCTCAACTTGGAAACTATTAGAGAGAGACTCATGGTTTGTTATAAACCATTTTGCAGTTCTCAAAGGCTTTTTTCCTCTCTCTTCTGTTGCAGATTTTACTTGGAGTGCATGAAAATGGTGACAAAACAAGGAGAAAGTGCAATTTGTCATCTGGTATACAGAATTCAAGTCTGAGCAGTGGTACTGTAGAATTATTGATGCCAGTCTGCAAAGGCACCACTGGCAAAGCATGTATTTAAACAGTCTGTTTACATACATTTCCTGAGAGTTGGACTGATTGTTAGGATCACAATGTACAGCTCCCTGTTCTCTAGATGCCATGCCATTAGATTTATTTTTGTCTGGTTATGACAAGAATCATGTGTACACACCACCAGTCAATGACATTGCTACAGTCTGTGTATGAAGCAATGAGGCAATCTGAACTGTTGATGCTGCAATGCTGACTCGTACATGGACAGGACTCTTAATATCACCTCGATTTTCTATGGCTGATCTCTCGCCGCACACTGAAATTCTGGCGTAACAGAAAAGAAAAACTTTTAGAGCTGCTGAACATTTTACAATGAATCACAATTCTCTTCTCTAATTGTTTTCAAATTATGGTTTTCTGAAATGATACTAGAACTTTATGGATACCCTGTAGCTCATGTTTACATTTCTGATGAAGGACCTATGACCCAAAATGTATCTTAAGTGTTGTACAGTAAAGTTAACAACTCACCATTTACATTCCACAAAGCACGTTCCACCATATTTAAATGTTATAAGTAGATTTTTAAAAAATCAGATTTTTGACAAATTGTTATATACCTATCACTCCCTGATAATGACTAAGTAGTCTTCCAATATCATGTTTGTTATGTTTTATGTCACCAAGTTTTCAGCACTCAGTGATGTGTGAAAAAAAGATGTTTCAACTGCCAAAACTGGAAATTTACAAGCTTCAAATGTGTGGTGCAGTCCTACGTAACAACTAAGCAACGACAAAACAGATTAGTTTAAACTGTGTTGAGTAAAGTGACTGGTAATAACTTTGGCGCAAGATTGATGACTGTCTTCTTTCAGAATATATACTGCGACATGAAGTCAATAGTCATACACTAAAGTGAAGATAAAAGTAAAGAGTTCGAGCGCATTACACACAAATAGTACAGGCCAGCAGCAAATTTTGCTTTAATATGCCATTCCTTAAAGTATGGTTAACTTTCAAGATTTTGAAACATTCACAAGTGATTCTTGATATGACATTCATGATAATGATATGAAGTATTTTACAGTTCATTATGAAGCACAAATCTAGTAACGTATGTTAAATCTTATGTATAAAACTAATTATTTCTCACTAATTTTTACTTTCAATTATTTACGAACATCAAAATGAGATTTAAAAATTGAAAATAATCATAATTAGTACATTCCTCACTGTTTCTGTAGATATTAACTAAATTTAGATATAGTTCAGCTACAAACTTCATAAAGGAATAGTGCATTGCTCTTTATTAAAGGGAACCAACCTGAAATGACTGTATAGTCACATCTAATCTCTTTATTAGGAGTTCTTTCCGTACACGATACTCGTCTTGCATTTCAGACTGTAAGTTAGCTAGGATGTGCCACTGTTTGTCCGATAGAACACCTGTGAATAACGGCTTCCCAATTAATTCAGGAGATGCTTTCGCCAATACCTCCTTCATCTGTAGGGAAAGAAATTATGTAACTGCATGTACACAAAGAAGTAAATTCATGAGCAATTTATATAATTCATTGCTTCCATACCTACATTATTGTAAAACACACTTTGTTAACATCTTTGATTATACGTAAGTGCCAGATGATACGGAATGCTTGTAATACAATATGTTCTTTTAAGAATGAAAATGCGGTCCAAGAAGACTCTAATCTATTTACTGTCTGTTCTATTAGCTTATTTTGATTGTGTCTTTTCCAAGCACTTATCACAAAACTCAAGCATCACATAATATTTGGCTTAATAGCCAGTACATACGTTACGGCACATCGTTTTCATGTGCATATGTAGCATCAATACAATCCAGAAGTGCTGTATTGTATTTGTACTACACATGCACACGAAAATGATGTGTGCTGTTACATATGTACTGACTACTTAGAGAAATAATATATGAAGCTCGAGACTTGTGATAAGTATTTGAAAATGACCAATGGCTGAAATTAGCTAACAGCACACACAATAAATAAATAAAGGCCTGCTTTGGCCATGTTTTCGGTCTTAAACATATTGTGGTTGTGGACCCCCCCCCCCCCTCCCCCACAACAACAGATTGTAAAAACAATATTTCTGACACTCTTAAGTAATGTAGGTATAGAGGTGAATGACAGTCCCACAAATTGACATCATGGCATTCCTTTTACTATTTTTAGCCAGTTGTTATTTTAAGCTGTTGCCTGCAATCACTTAGATAACATAGCCATTTATCAAAGAAATGTAATCATAAGCCAAAGAAACTATTATTTAATGTTCATTATTGTGCCGAGTTTGTTTTTCATGTAAAGATTAGAAAACAATGATTCTTATCTGACTTATCTCTCTCTCTCTCTCTCTCTCTCTCTCTCTTTAACGCTTTGACCTGATATGTGAAAGTATTACCATAAAGAGTATCATTTTTCATTCAAGTAGTCAATCACCCCAAGTGAAGTGTTTTTAAGAAATAGTTTTGGTCTTAGTAATTTTACTAGCTGGCGCTTTATGTGAAATTGTGGACACTAATTGGCATTCTTGACTGATTGTAACTCAGTGGCTTCAAATGACAACCTGTTTTACTTATCAGTAGTATTAGCAGTCCTATGTTTATATAGGCGACATTGTATAAATTCCTTTACCAGTTTCAATGCTGTATTAAAGCAACCACACAGAGCACATGCTAATTTGGACCAAACTCAAGTAAATAGCAGAAGATAAATTCAGTCCAATATCAAAATATGCCCTATAAAGAAAGTTTTATTTAAACAAATGAGTTGTTTTTTCACTTCAATTACCTAAAGAGACAAAAATCCTGTTAAATAAACAAGATCAGTTTTTGTCAGATGAAACAATATAACTTCCCTTTTTGTAGTATTACTGAAAGAAATTTTAGCTATTTTTGCTTTTCAACCATGTAAGCTATGAATTAGGTGGGGGTTAGTTATAACATTCACAGCACATCTGGAACTATACATGGATGAACACTACACAACTGGTCTTGTAAAGTTTGATCCACAGTAATGTACTTAAGGCTTACATTTAGTAAGCACCTGACCCCTCAGGAATGGTGTTCCTGTCCTCCATCAAAAATAACAAAGTATCCTCATTGAAAGACATGGTCACTTTTCTCCTTATGTTCACTTCTCTGGTCAAACACATTACACACCTTGTCTATTGCACTTGTATCTCTTGACAATAGTACGTAGCTCATGGTCTCACAGTCGCGTTCTCGCTTCCTGAGCACAGGGTCCCAGGTTCGATTCCTGGCAGGGTTAGGAATTTTCACCTGCCTTGAGATGACTGGGTGTTAGTCTTGTTCTCATCATTTCATCATCATTCATGTAAGTGGAGATATTGGACTGAGCAAAGGTTGGGAATTTGTACGGGCGCTGATAACCGCGCAGTTGAGCACCCCACAAACCAATCATCATCATCATCATCATCATGACAGTAAAGTGAGAAGTTGCTTCAGCTTTCCTTGCATTCTGCCGGGAGCAGTCAGCTGAGTGACAGTTGCGGTGCACACAGATATTCAGGCAGTGAAGTGAGAAACAATGGGGAAAACAACAGGGGACACATGGAAAGTGTGTGTGTGTGGGGGGGGGGGGGGGGGGGAGGGACAGGCACAAGAAAGGAAAAAGGGGGGGGGCAGGTGGAGATTGTGGCCAGTATGGAGACAAGGTCAAGGTCTCCATAACCAACACCAATGCCAGCACTAAACGGAGGGTCTCCAATTCCAGAGGGAAATTTAGGTACTCAAACCTGGGACAACTAAACCACTTTCATGAAGGAAACTGAGGACAGACATAACTTTGTGAGGGTCATCTGCTAACATCTGGGACAAAAAAGGTAGGAGGGCATATTTAGTGTGAAAGGCCAAAAGGTGGGGTAGTGCAGCAAAATATGAATCACTTGTGATGGGGGCCCTGCAACTACAAAGGGGACAGCTCATTGTGTACTTAAAAACCAAAGACAGCCACATGGGGGAAGTCTTGAATGCACAAAGTTTAGTAGACAGAGGGTTGCAATCATGTTTTCACAATATACACTACATTGTGAAGTGATTTGGGGTATCAGAAGTTTATAAATTCATTACTGGTAGGCATGATACAGTAAGTTATTGGCAATATGAAGCTCATTTATGAATAATTTGTAATTTGAATGATTTTCATACTTCAGTACCTAAAGTGTCTGACAGGTAGATCAAGTTTTAAATCTAGCTTAAAATCATTTCCTTTAGGCAACTCCTCCTATTCCATGGACAAGTTTCTGTTTCAGAACTGGTAAAAAAAGTACCTCTAAATGTAGCTGCATGTGTAGAACTAAAAATTTCAGTAATATTAGTATTAGTACTTTATATCTCTTGTAATCTGACTTGTTCCACATCATATCGATAAAATTATCGGGAAAATGATCCACGGAACATAACTAAAACAAACTACTGTGAAGATGTTCATTAATTTACTGCCTGATTCATACAATAATGGAGTTAGTTTTCCTGAGCGAAGCAGCTCAGATATGAAAGGAGAATAGGCTATGCAACAAACTAATAAAGCTAAAACTAAGATCTTTTTTCATTGTGTGCTGTCTCATCAATCATTCAATAAAATTCCTGAACTGATTCTGTGTAGCTAACACAAATACATTAATGTAATTTAATAACATAATAAAATAATATAATTAAATGGATAGATATGCTCCTCCTGCACCCATCTCCCTACCCTATGGTTCGTACGTCTGTGATAGTCCACACTGCAAGACTTGCCCTATGCACCCTCCTTCACCACCTATTCCAGCCCTGTAACTGGCAAAACATATACTATCAAAGGGAGAGCCACCTGTGAATTGACAAGTCATATACCAGCTGTTATGTGGACACTGTTTGGCCTTTTACATTGGTGTGACTACCACCCATTTATCAGTCAGGATGAATGGATATAGGCAGAGGGTGCATACAGGCAACACACAATATACTGTTACAGAGCATACTGTACAACATGACAGCCATGACTTTGGTGCCAGTGTCATCATACACGCCATCTGGATTCTTGCCCCAGACACTAGCTTCTCAGAACTCCGCAGGTGGGAACTAGCACAACAACATGTCCTTGGTTCTCCCCACCCACCTGGCCTTAATTTAATTTCTTCCGTCTCAGCATTTATTCGGAATAACTCTCCTTTCTTCACACAATTTTAGTTTCCTAAATCTTTCATTTTTGACTAGTCTATTTTTCACTGTCTCCCTCCCATCTCTGTTACATACAATGCACTTAGCTTTTCACTCTTATTAACTCATGCATGATGTTTTAGTAGTAATCTCTGTCTTGCATATTACCCTGTCCCAGGTTTTCAAATCTCAACCTGTGCAGTCCCCAACACTCAGTCTTTCCTTCTCATCCCGTCTGGTAAGTCTCCTTTGTCTCAGGGTTCTGGGTGACTTCTGAACTGTACCCCTTCCCCTAAACCTCTCCAGTCCTTTTCCTTTGCCCCTTTCCTTTCCCTTCAAATCTGCTGCGAAAAGAAGGAGCCACTGGCTCCGATTCTTGTAAATGTTAAATCCGTTTCTATGTGTGTTCCCCTGCTGACACTTGGTGAGTAGGTTTTTTAAATCTCTTATGCAGTTGTTAAATAGCTACCTGTAGTTATCAGTAAGATAGCTTTGCTTATCTGATCCCACATTGATAGATGACTACATAAGTAATTACAGTGTTATAAAATGATTAGCGAATAAGGAAAACAAGAAGATTTGAAATAGATGCCACCTGTGGGCATTAGAAGTTCAACAATGAGCTCAGTTTGATTCTATTTAAACAGCAACAGCTACTTCAAAACAAAATATCCTCCTCACTGTAACTCTTCGGTTCTATCACAGGAACAAGTTTCTCAGTTTGGAATCATTAACAAACACAATTCTAATACTGTGTCAATAGTAGGTTGGATGACAGCAAACATATTGTGGGTCCTGTGACAGCAGAATGTTCAGGAATGTAAAGTCTTCTGTCTTAAGTGCACTGCTGACCACATAAGGTATATTTAGTTTTTTTAAATGTTAATTTGGAAAAAGTTGACATGAAAGATAAACAATCAAGAAACAGAAGGGGCAGTAAAAAACTTTAAGAGGAATAACCATTCAAAATCCAGGACTGGGCACAGCTGAGATGAGTGCATCTGTACTGCCTGTGATTTGAGTGTACTGATAACTGCAGCTGCCGAGAGAACCACAAAGCTGCTCCTCACTTTGCTGTCTTGAGACAACTGTCTGTACTCAATTCGGACAGCTTTATAATGTTGTCTTTCCCCTCTCCTTTTAATGAATATGTTCTCCCACTGATTACAATGGCATATCTTTCTTAAAAGATATGTTTATGATAAACATCTTTATGTAAAGCAAACAGATTCACTGTCTTCAGTGCACTATTTTTTAAAAGACCAGTTTAGACTTTACATGAACCATCTTCAGATCTGTGGCAATCGTAAAATAACTAAATAGCAAATACTCTGAAATAGAAAATGTTACCATACTATGCCAACATAAAACATCAAATGTATCAGAATCATACACAACTGTGTAGGTGAAGGAATAACCCATCCCACTATCAACAAATTTATGTGTTACATCACAAAATAATGGCTTTTTAGAATCTACGTTATTAAAATATTCCATAAGGCTATTGCTACCAGACTGCATCTGGTACAATTGTCACATTTGGATAAAACAACACCAACACTGAATTAAAAACAATTTTGTTCATTAGGTGAGAATGGATGTACTTAATTAAAATCTCAGGTTTGTTAGGGTTAAAAGACATTATTAAAAATACATGAATATAACAGAAAGAAACATTCCACTTGGAAGAATATATTAAAAAACAAAGATGCTGTGACTTACCAAACGAGAAAGCGCTGGTAGATAGACACAATAAAAAACACACAAACATACACACAAATTTCAAGCTTTCGCAACCAACGGTTGCTTCATCAGGAAAGAGGGAAGGAGAGGGAAAGATGAAAGGACGTGGGTTTTAAGGGACAGGGTAAGGAGTCATTCCAATCCCGGGAGCGGAAAGACTTACCTTAGGGGGGAAAAAGGGGACAGGTATACACTTGCGCATACACACACATATCCATCCGCACATATACAGACACAGGCAGACATATGTAAAGGCAAAGAGTTTGGGCAGAGATGTCAGTCGAGGCGGAAGTACAGAGCCAAAGAAGTTGTTAAGCGACAAATGATGTACGAGGGGGCGGCAACTTGAAATTAGCGGAGGTTTTGGCCTGGTGGGTAACAGGAAGAGAGGATCTTTGCCTCGTACTTCCGCCTCAACTGACATCTCTGCCCAAACTCTTTGCCTTTACATATGTCTGCCTGTGTCTGTATATGTGCGGATGGATATGAGTGTGTGTGCGTGCACGCGCGAGTGTATACCTGTCCCTTTTTCCCCCTAAGGTAAGTCTTTCCGCTCCCGGGATATCACACATCTTGGGCACAGCACACTTGTTTCACCGCACACTTTCTCTCACTAGTTGCCCTGGACATTCATGTGCAACAGCCTTGGAGATTCATGTGTAACAATCATCACATTAGTAAATCAATATAAATGTTGAAATAAGTACAGTGACTGAATTCTCTATGATCATTCAGTATTAGATTCAGTTCTTCCTTTTTGTGAGTATAAATCTCAAATTCCTCCAAGACATTAAGGAACCGTCCCTTTTGAGCCCTGTGTAGGATGTCGAAATTTTGCTCAACATTCATGACAGAGTGCTTTCATGTTGCACTATGTGCCCCAAATAATGTTTTGGTCCAAGAGTTTACGTGCTCCCTGAACCTTGTTCCAAAGCTCTTCTTCGATTGCCCTAAGTACTATTGTTGCAGTTATTGCATTTGATCCTGTACACGTCTGAATCCTGAAATTTGTTCTTACAGTTACAGATTTCAGGGCAGAACTTGAATTTTAACATGTCATTGTATGGAAACTAATTTTAAAATTTGCTTTACAAGAACATATCACAATTTTGTCAGAAGTCCTTCCATTGTAAATTAAAGCCAAATACCTTCCATTGTTGTTATTCTTAACTGTGAAATGACTTAAACCTACTTGTTTTAATTGCTTCTTTATTTTATTATTCATAACTTTTCAACATGTCCTTGCTCTTGTTCTCATTCGCCAGTCACTTGCTTTAAAACATTCAGTTCTTATTTTACATCCTGCTGGCCTAGCATCAATCTTAATAACCTGTACATCACTGCATTGAAGTACACCCACTAGCATCATGGAGGGTGGCATGAGTGCCCATTAATAACAACATCTACACATGTACATATCCTGACTAGGCTAAATTCATGTTTTCTGTCATTCTTTGTTAGGGTTAAATTTAAGTATTTTATGCCGTTATCCTCTTCAAAGTCCCCAGAGAATTTAATTTTTGGGTGCTGAGGACTCATTCTATGTGCTACATTTTCTCCTTTGTGTAATAAAATCTAATCATCCACATATCTCCTTTAACTATTTTTCCTTGGAAAAGAAATTCTATGATGAAGATCCTTATATTAAAGAGGAAATCATGATTACAGGGAGTATGGAGAGGATTTGATTTAATGACACAGAGGAGACAAAAATGAACTGAAAACAAAGTACATGAAAAGTTCTCAGTACCAAAAATTAAATTTACTTTGGACTGAGGAAGATAATCACAATAAATTACTTGGATTTAACACTAATAATAATAGAAAATATGAATTTAGCATGTTCAGAAAACATACATCTACAGATAGTATTAATGACCATTCATACCACACTCCATGCTACAATTGGGCATGCTGTAACGCAATCGTGGACAGGTTATTAAGATTACCATTACACCAGCAGGAAGCAGGAAAAAACTGAGAGCTCTAAAGCGAGTGGCCATAGAGAATGGCTAAAGGAGCAAGGACGTGGTGAAAATTTATAATAAAATGAAGAAGAGCACCTAAAACAAGTAAGCGTAAGTCACATTTCAGAAAAGAACAACGACAAAGGGTATACGGCTTTAACTTATTTCTAACAACACAGAGAGATGTTTCCATAACACAAATATCAAAATTGGTCTTCATACAAATAACATGTTAACATTCGAGCTCTGTTATATAATCTGTAATATTAGGAATGAGTTTCAGGATTCAGGTGCGTACAGGATCAAATGGAACGACTGCAGTAAACAGTATGTAGGGCAAATGAGATAGCACACGTACAGTTGGAACATTGAGCAAAATATGGACATCCTACATATGGCTCAAAAGGGATTATTCCTTGACGGTTTGAAGGAACTTGAGATTTCCACTCATAAAAGCAAGATCTGAATGTAAGCCTGAATAAGCACAATGAATTATATCACATGTTTATTTAAATATTTATTACTTACTGATGTTATGATTATTGCTTACATGTGTCTAAGTCAACTGGTGAGAGAAAGTGTGTGGTGGAACAACTGGACATGTGCAGTGCCTGACATTGGTGAAGGGGCCCTCCTGTGCAGCCCTTTGAAAATAGGGATGGTCAGCAGACAACTGGTCGGTTTGCAGCACAACACCAAATTGGCCATCACATGAGGAAGCAAGCCATGATGCCAGGTTTACAGCAACGCCAAGGATGTGGACACCCCCCCCCCCCCTCCCTCTTAAATTAGAAGTATTTCATAATTTTATTATCTCCATTCTTATCAAACAAACAAAACTTATTATTGACTCAATTGTGTGTGTGTGTGTGTGTGTGTGTGTGTGTGTGTGTGTTATCTAAATGTGACAAATATAGCAGATGCCACCTGTAAGCAGTAGCCTTATGGAATATTTCAAGAACATGGATTTTACAAAACCACTATTTCATTATGTGATGTACGTGTGAACTTATTGACAGAAGGATGGGTTGCTCTTGTAATTGATACAGTACGGTACATTCTGGTGCACGTGATGTTTGATGTTGGCATGCCATGGCAACATTTTTGCATTTCATAGAGTAATTTTACAGTACGTGCTGTCTTCTTTGTTTTTAGCCTCCTTTTTGCACTTGCAGATACGCACGATGTATATGTTGTTTAGTCTTTTGTAGCTGTAAGGGAAGTCTTAAGACCAGTGTGTTTTGCTTTATTCTAAAGTACCTTCAGTAGTTACTATAATAGTGTTTTTTCTTCTCCTACAATTCGGTTTTCTAGGGTCGTGAACAGTTCACATGCTTTACTTACTACTATAAACAGTGTTAATTCTCATCATTACCCATGGTTTTTTGTTGTTTACTTCCACATGTATGTGTTGGATTTTAGCACACATTTCGTATGTGTTAGATTTTAGCACACATTTCTCCGCTGTGAAGAAGTACTGTCATCTCGCCATTTCATGTGTTTTGTTTTGCTATTGCTGTAGTTGGAAAATATAAACACTCGCAGAACAATAGCAGACACTCCTGCAATTACCAAAACAAACAAAAGATGAACACACCCCACAGCAGCAAAACAAAACACACATAATAGCAAGCATAGTTTTCTTCACAACACAAAAACGTGAATATATTTAGTGCAGTTGAAACTGCTGTGCGCTAAGATCCAACACAGACATAAGGAAGAACAGGAAGTATGAAAGAAACAACAAAAAACAGTGAGTAAGAAAACGAATTAACACTGTTTATAATAGTACGTAAAGCGTGTAAACTGTTCACGATCCTAGCAAACAAATTGTAAGAGAAAAAACCATGATGTTAAAGTGACTGCTGAAGGTGCTTTAGAATAAAGCGAAATGGGATTGGTCTTATTAAGATTTTCATTACAGTTGCAAAAGACCGTAATTAATCAATACAACTCATCTTACTGTTGCCTACAGATCACAGAGGATGGTTCATGTTGAACTAAGATTAGGCCTTTTAAAAATTAATGCACTCAAGATGGATAATAATATTCCATTTAAAATCAGTAATTGCAGATCTGTTCCCCAAGAATGTTATGTCAATTTTCAAAATTTATGTAAAACTGCTGACATGTGAATGGAGGCAACTCTTACTGATTTGGAATACATGTCCTGGATAGGAATTTTGACCTGACCTGGAATAATTCAAACTGTATGCAAATACCTAAAAGATAACATGAGACACTTTATGAAATAAGTGCTTAACAAGAAAAGTGGGAAACAACAGCTGTTGGCTTACCCAAGTAGCTAATTTCCTTAATTGTGTAGACTCAATTAATAGAAAGCAAGTGAATTATTCATCCAAAACAAACCAGCTCATTGTTTTATAATTACAAGTGTGATCATTGTTTCACAATTAGAAGTGTGACTGACCTGTCAAAACCTGAATCTGCTTGTGATTATAATTACTGCTTTACTGCTGTTGACACTGGAGGGCACAGGAAAAATGGCTCTCTTCATTAACTCCTAGTTCTAGAAATATCATCTTAAAATTTAATTTATTTAACCCCTGTCCACCAAGCCAGATACACCATTCATGGTTGTTATTGATGTCCTCTGAAGTCTCAATGTATGAGATGGATCCTTTTGCTGTGCTCATTAATAGAGAGAGATTTCCAAGAAGTGTTACACATCCTGAGTGTGTGTTTTTCAATAGGTTTGATTTTTCACTGGAAGTATCAGTTTTGTCTTTCATATCTATGGTTCAATGTTTCACCTCTTGCACTTTGAGATTTACAGAATTCATATAACTGACAACACCAACTATAAAAGCCTGTTTAACAATACACCAAGGACTACAGAGATGCTTGTCCTCTTTTGTGGTCATCTCCAGAAACACTGAAAATTGCAAGAGAAACCCAACATACCACTTTTGTGACTGGTACACTAATGGCATTTCCATGAGTGTTCTTCCTATACATACTAAGCATTTTGCATGGTGTAACAATAAGGACAAGTCCATAGACAAAATAGTAAGGCCAACACACAATATAAATATTATACAGGGTGGTGAAAAAGTTGGTGGACAGTTTGTTACAATAATCAGACTAGTGAGTTGTTGAATGCGTGATCTGTGAGACACGTTTACAGTTGTAGTTTTCCTAACTGTCACGAAGTTAAAGAAAGAAGAAAGGATTTTTGTGTTAAACACCTTTTATAAGAGTGGTCCTACTGCAGTTGTTAATGATTGGGGATTACACTTTAGATCAAAACCACTGTCGAGACAAAAAGTGTACAACATGTGAGATAGATTTGAAGAACATAGATTAGTTATGGATGCACCAAGATCTGGCCAGCCAACAACAGTCACAGCAGAGGAAAATTGCCGGTACGTTTAACTGTGACCCAGTGAAAATCAATCAGACAATTAGCAACTGAGCTGGATTTATCACAAAGATCAGTGCAAAGAATGTTACCAAACAGAAGTTTAAAGTTTACATTCCACATTTACGTAATTATGACGTGCTGAAAACTCTCAAGAAATTTACTTTCAACACAATGGTGCTTCAGCACATTATGCCACTGCTGTCCACGACTGTTTAAACGAAACTTTCCAAAGAAAAGTGATTGGTCGAAGGGCAGATATTGACATGCCTCCATGTTCACCAGATATCACGTCCACGGATTTTTTCCTATGGGGTGTCACCAAGGACTCTGTTTATTCTCAATAACTCCCAGACCATTGTTGAACTGAAGATCTACACACAATGCATTTCACAATTTGGACAGTGATAAATCACTATGCCAAAGAGTATGTAACAGTACTCCACAAAGACTTCAAAGATGAATTAATGGAGATGGAAAACACTTTGAACATATAAAATAATTGTAAGTATTGTTTGTATTTGTAATGAAACCTAAATTCAATCTTGTTTAAATCAGTTCTCTGTGTCCAGCGACTTTTGTGCCACCGCATATACACCAATTCATATAGCCAGCAAACTTGTGAGCATGTGACAAGGCCACAGTATTCTTTCCCCCTCATCCTCTAGCCTCATCCCATTCCGCACATGGTGTACCAGACAGAAACATGATTGGAGAGCACAAACTAATGGAGCACTGTTTAGTCATGCCTTATCTGCAGCAACAGGTCGTAGTGAAGGTACACATTGAAATATATTTGTTAAGCGGTGAATTTTACAACAAAATTCCAATGGCTCCCTCAAGTTTGCACAAGGCATCATAATATGTTATATTGATGTGACTTACCAAACAAAAGTGCTGGCATGTAGATAGACACACAAACAAACACAAACATACACACAAAATTCAAGCTTTCACAACCAACGGTTGCTTCGTCAGGAAAGAGGGAAGGAGAGGGAAAGACGAAAGGATGTGGGTTTTAAGGGAGAGGGTAAGGAGTCATTCCAATCCCGGAAATGAAAAGACTTACCTTAGGGGGAAAAAAGGACAGCGCTTTCGTTTGGTAAGTCACATCACTTTGTTTTTAGATATATTTTTCCCTCGTGGAATGTTTCCCTCTGTTATATTAATATGTTATATTTTATTTCACAATTTTGTCTATGCCTGAATAGAGTGAAGCCTAATAGTATGTTTCAATGCAAAAATTTGCAAGTTACAGTTGGTTGGTTGGATGAAAAGAGGAGGAAAGGGACCGAACTACAAGGTCATCAGTCCCTTGTTCCAAATAAAACAATGCCACAGGTGTGAGAATAAAACAAGAGAGACTGACAACTCAAAATGGAATGAAAGGAAAAAATCGCAAGAACAATGAAGGGCAGCAAACTTGTAAATGGACAAAAGGGGACAAGAAAACCACAGAAACACAAGAAACGGGATGAAGAGATTAAAACAACAAAGCAGGTTACCATGGCTGGCTGACCATGAAAATAAAAATGGAGAAGCCAGCCACTCTGCAACACATTAAAACCTCCACCCTAGAAGGTGGATTACTTTATCAGTATACTTAGCTGCAAATGGAACTATTACTGAATTTAACTCTAACAGATTTTATAGAGCAAGGAAAGTAATCTGTATCTTATTTTGGTAACTTAGCACAAAAAGAATTACAGTTGAATGTATGTCGTATACATGCATGATAAATTCCTGGTTAAGAATAATAATTTCTGTTCACAAGTATTTACCTACAATTTCCCCCAATGTTGTGACAAAGTGTGAAACTTTTTTTACCATATATTCTAGATGGTTCAGTCTGAATTTCAGTATTTTGTTGTGGGACAACCTCTTGGTACTAGCTTACAATAAACTTCAGTGATGAAACTAATTGTCTAATAAGGGTCACTGCTTTTTCACACATTATTAGAAAACATGAGGACTTTGCTACTGACAGTCAACACTGGAAAGTAAACAGAGACATTGACTAATAAGCTACTCCACAGTTACAGAAACTAAGATCAGTGAGCTGTGTGTCAAAAAGACAAACAAGGTGCGGTGGAAAGAAAATTTCTGAGTTGTAATTTCCTGCTATGCCTTGCTCTTTTCTGGAACTGTATGAGACCTATTTTCAAACAATAAATAACTATTCTATTAAGAAGTTTTATTCATGAAATTTAAAATAATGTTGTTAAGTCTCATTAAGTCTGAGATTCTCTCAGAATGATAACATTAAGCATACATTGGTGATTGGAAACAACATGTATTAATGGATGCATTCTGTAAGCAAACTAATTAATCTCAATCTAGGCTTTGGTAGCTCATTGGCAACCATCAACCTCTTCTACTACTTACTTTCCATTGCAAGATTTATACATTAGACTGGAGATATGCTAATCTCTTCTGCCCCCCCCCCCCCACAAAATAAAAAAAACTTAGTCATGCAGGCATTAATATCCCTGATTTATATGGCCACTTGTGTAGGGGGTATTAATATCATTTCCATTGATCTAATTCAATTTTTATTTTGTTTAGGCGTATATTAAATGCGTGGCTTGGTAGATCAAAGGGTGCCAGGCTACAAATCTATACACTTGGGATTCAATCCCTGGTTGGCACAACAATTCCCCCCCCCCCCCCTCCCCTCCCCTGTCAGTTTTCACTTCTTCCACCTCTGGCAATGACGTGTATAGTGAAAATAGACAAGGCACTTTGTGGTTCAAAGTCCACTGAACTGTAGTTTCCCCTGCAACTGGCTGATTAATCATGATTGGAGCTAAGTAATGGTATACCTCTTCCAATTGAATCACAGCTAGCAAATCAACTTTCTGTTTTTCACTTTGCCTGGTAACAGTGATCGTATTTATGAAATAACATTTTCACCAGGTTAAATCCCTTTCAGTTTAATGGAGAATTGAACAGCTGAAAACTGACTGGCGAAACAGT
This sequence comes from Schistocerca piceifrons, assembly GCF_021461385.2. NCBI lineage: Eukaryota > Metazoa > Arthropoda > Insecta > Orthoptera > Acrididae > Schistocerca > Schistocerca piceifrons. The sequence goes on along the minus strand of NC_060139.1, from coordinate 495,404,557 downwards.
AATAATGATAGCTGGTCACTGCACAAAATCATCATATTTAACTAATGGAAAACTGACACAGGGTGTATTAATACCAACTGAACAATACTGACATGCCTGTCATAACTGTTCAAAAAGTAACTGATATACAACCATCTTACAACATCCACTCAAGTAACGTGCAGACAAAAATTATATAAGAACTAAAGGTTCAATTTCAAAGAAATACCTTTGTTTCAACTTTTCCAAATAAAAGGGCTGGAGTAATATTTGCTGGAGGTTTCGGAAATTTTAATGCTATCAGCATGTTTTTCAGGTCACTTGCAGTGGAACTTTCACTCTGAAACAAAAAGTATTTGGTTCATTAATCCATTGGTCACGTATGCAACAACTTTTTACAGCAAACATGTTTCACCATATAAAAGTACATGCAAGCAACTTTCTTACAAGTACATAGATTAATTAATTAATTCATACACTCTCTCACATACCCATTATTTTCTATGGCTCCCTTCTTCAGGGACGGGAAGTATACATTGACTGACTAAAGCATATGTTAAACCTGTGTGTGTGTGTGTGTGTGTGTGTGTGTGTGTGTGTGTGTGTGTGTGGGCGCGTGCGCCTGCGTGCGTGCCTGTTTTATATTAGCCATGTTTAACATAGTAAAATAGGAGGAATGACTGTGTAGGAAAACCTGCTCCATCCTCAGTTACATTAAATTGCTGAGGTTCATCTCCTATTGCTTGCATTCTAATACCATCATTAATCACAGTAGTTACCTATCCATGACAACAATTGACAAGGAAAGATCCCAACAAGACCTCACATTTTGAGGAGAAGAAAGTAACAGTTGCAAGGTATTAGCCATATAAATCGATACTGCATGAAAATTTAGGCCTTAACTCTGATAATACACAGTTATGACTTCTGAAAGTACTGCTTTTAAGCATGCCCATGCATTGGTTGGCATTCGTTCCACTCCACTGCGCCCACTTAATATTGAAGCTTGAAGTACTGTACAGTGGATTGAGTAAGAGGTATGTGAAATATGTTTTAACACTTGTAGTCTACATCTACATCTATACTCCGCGAGCCACCTTACGGTGTGTGGCGGAGGGTACTTATTGTACCACTATCTGATCCCCCCTTCCCTGTTCCATTCACGAATTGTGCGTGGGAAGAACGACTGCTTGTAAGTCTCCGTATTTGCTCTAATTTCTCGGATCTTTTCGTTGTGATCATTACGCGAGATATATGTGGGCGGTAGTAATATGTTGCCCATCTCTTCCCGGAATGTGCTCTCTCGTAATTTCGATAATAAACCTCTCCGTATTGCGTAACGCCTTTCTTGAAGTGTCCGCCACTGGAGCTTGTTCAGCATCATAGTATGTCTTGTCTATTGCATCCAAGCACATGGTTTCTAAGTGTAGCTGTTTCCAGAGATCTCTCTGCACTGAATGTTATGTTAGAATCTACAAATGCAGTGTAGGTAAATTAAATGAACAAGTGTCACTAAAGATGTGGCGTCAAAGTATTACTAACATCACTGTTGTATATTATTTTCATTGGATTTTAAAGCTGGTGCTTTTGAACTGAAGCACATTTGAAGGAGATGTGCTATTCTTCAACATGATCATACATCCAAAATCATTAACTTTGTTTCATAATAATTCTTCAGTTGGTTAAGTTTATTCATTTTGATTTTGTGGCATATATCTGAGGTCTGATAAAAAAGTAACAGAAATTGTTTTTCTTAAAAAATCTTTATTAATCAACATCAACTTTTTCCCCTTCAAAGTAACACCGCTCAGATATAACACACTTGTGTCAGCACTTTTTCCAATCTTGGAAGCCTTTCTGGAATCAAATTTTTGTTATGGTGTTCATCTTCGGCAATTCTGTTTTTATCTCATCAATGGTGGCAAAACGACGTCCTTTTGTGGTTCTCTTCAGCATTGGGAATAGAAAGAAGTTGCAGGGCACCATGCCTGGTGAAAATGGTGGCGAGGGGAACATAATGGTTTTGTTTGTTGCCAAAAAATCAGGAACAAGCACTGAGGTTAAGCTGGAGCACAATCGTGATGCAATTTCCATGAGTAGTTTTGCCGCAATTTTGGTTGTTTTCTTATAATAGCTTCATGTAAATGGTGCATAGCTTCCAGGTTGTATTCCTTGTTGATTACACATCCATAAGGCGGGAACTCATGGTGTGCTATCCTATTGCAATCACAGAAAACAGCGATAAGAACCTTCACATGTGATCGAACTTGTTGAATTTCTTTTTGTCTTGGCTCTCCAGGCAGTTTCCACTGGGATGATTGGGGATTGGTTTCGACGTCATACCTGTATACCCATGTTTCATCACCTGTTATAATCTTCTTTAGAAATTATCAATCACTGTCAACCTCATGCAGAAATTCCTGAGTGATTTCTACACAATATCATTTTTGGTCAAAATTCAACAATTTAGGAACAAACTTTTCTGTTACATGTTTCATGCCCAAAAAACAGAAAAAATTGATTGGCACAAGTCAAAGGATATGCCGACCTCATCAGCAACCTCTCTGGTGGTGATTTTCTGGAAACATTTTTACTTCTTCCACGTTGTCTTTAGTAAATGATGTGCTAGGGTGTCCAGGGCGGTCGTCCTCTTCTTGACCCTCTTTGAAAAGTTTGTACCACTTATTAACTCTTTAACTCTTGTCTTACTCACAGTAGATTCAGCAAACGCCACAGTCAACATTTTGAATGTGGTGCTGCACTTATTCCATCTTTCAAGTAAAATTTAATGCAGATTCTTTGATCCTTCTTTTCCTAAACTAAAAATCCACTGAGCTCTCAAAACACAAATAACCTTTTTGACTGTCAGCAATAAACCAAACATTTAAAACAGCTGTAAATGCAAACAGTCATCAGAAACATGTGTACCAATACGATAGAAAAAAATTAAATCTGCAAAATTAAAAACAATTCCTGTTTCTTTTCAATTACATCTCATACAGCTGCAGAATATCAATATGAGAATGTTATTAAAATATTGAGGTTGGAATAATTTTCACATGGGATAGATTGCTGGAGCAGAGAACTCTTTTTCCTCCTTAAAATCTTAGTATAAGTGGGTGATGTTTCCGTGTGAGAGCTGTTTACAACTAACAATGTAGCTAAAAGCAAATTTCAACCCTTTAATCTACGTAAAGAGAATTTGAAGCTACCGTATTTACTCGAATCGAAGCCGCACTTTTTTTCCGGTTTTTGTAATCCAAAAAACCGCCTGCGGCTTAGAATTGAGTGCAAAGTAAGCGGAAGTTCTGAAAAAATGTTGCTACGTGCCGCCACAACTTGCCGTCGAATATATGTAGCACTATACAGGCATGCTTCGCAGGCACAAAGATAAATACTGGCGCCAAAACCTCTGCGTCAATAAATAAATAAAAAAAAGTGGAAGACGAGCTTTTTTTCCTTCACCCCGAGTTTTGACCACTGCATTTTCATACATTATCCATCGAAGTAAATACAAATTCCGTATTGTTCATCTTCGAATGTTGCAACGTTTCAATGTACTACGAAAATCCGACTAGCAAGACTGTTAGGGATGTTTGTCAATATGGCCAACTCTACGTTCTGAATTTTTTCCTACCTGTGAGAAGAGACGGTTGCTAATAGGAACTTTTAAGAATTTTGAATCACATGCAGTATTCTCTTCACCATAAGAATAATACGAATACAAACATTTTGCCATGTAGTCTTTCGTGTTTGCTGCTATCTCATTTAAATTCTGTCTGCCTAATAAACTACGAAACTAGAGTGAGACAACAGCAAATGCGGAAGAATATACGTCATGTTTATATTCGTATTATTCTTATGCATAATAGTGATACAGTCAGAAATGAAGCACGGCAATTGACTAGATTTTTAAATCTAAGATGACGCTAATTTCTGTGCAGAATGTAATGTACTAAAGAGGCGTCTGCAAAGATTTTCAAACGGAGAATTTTCGCTAAACTCTCGTTCAGATCTTCTATCTGTCATACGCAGTCTATTATTTGGTTCTTGTCGATCATTATCAAAGAACGCAGCAGTGTAAGTAACAACAAATAGCAGTCTCTTGCCATTGTTTCGCTAAAAGCGGCGGTAGCACGCACAAAAGCAAGCCATGACGCGAGCGGCGACAGGCCGTAAACATTATCAGAATGCGACAAAGCATCTTCAGCTTAGAGTGATGTCAACACCTATAACAAAGAGAACAGCACTTATCAGATCAAAGAAAAATATGCAATCAATTCAAACCAGACAAAGCACGTGAAAAAGGAAGGGTACCCGTATAAATACGGACGGAGCGCCTGACATGTAGCAGTGGCTACCTGGGAAAGCTTAACTGCTAAGGTTACGACTTGAACCAAACTACTGTAGCTGTATCGTCATTCATTCGACCTAAATTGTGTCTCATATTACAATGGACCAACATTGTTTCGATTTGAAGGTGCGGCCTAAAACTTTTCTCCCCCCTTTAATTTTGAGTCTCAAATTTCAGGTGCGGCTTAGATTCGGGAAATTTTTTTTTCCTTGATTTCAGTCTCATTTTTCAGGTGCAGCTTAGATTCGAGTAAATACGGTAAGTGACAAATATGGTATGATTTTAATTTTCTTCGGTTTGATTTTTATTTTTGCATAAACCTTATTGTCCTCTGAAACCTAGATAAGGAAGGAAAGAACAACCAAAAGACTTAAGACTGATTAGGGTTTAACGTCCTGCCAATGACTAGGTCATTATAGAGGAAGCTCAGACTTGGATTGGGTAAGGATGAACCTTCTTAGAATTTAGGTAAACCAATGAAAACCTAAATCCAGTTGGCCAGTTAGGGATTTGAATCACTGCTGTTCTGAATACGAGTCCAGTGTCTTACCTCTATGCCTCCTCACTCATAATGGAGTGATCAGACTTGTCATTTCAAAATTTGCCGTGATTTTTTTTCCATTTGTAGTTGCCACATACTAAATTTCAGTGCTGATATGAACTGGGAGTTACCTAAAAAATGTCACAACAGAGTAATTCAATGCCAGTTCAATACAGAAAACTAACATTTTCAATCTGACTATCCTGGATTTCTTCCAAATTCGGTGTATTCAATAATCAGATAAAAGACAAAAACTTTGCAGAGGTATATGACAACTGCGAATAAAGTTATTGTCCAGCTCTGTTCGGAACTTTTGTGAAATGTGCACATGTGTCTCAATACAAATGACTACAATTTGTGTGTCTAATCCAGATACAGCAATGAAACTTATATCACTGAAAAGCTAATGAGTTGAGCTTTATATAGAAATGTGGCATGGTAGGTTTCTAAGAATTTTCATATGTAAGGTCAATCATTGACATTTGATCTTGAATATCTCGAAACAACCCACTTTCAATTTCCCAAAAAAATTTTATTCTATTCCTCAAGGGTGTCACTATAAAAATAGTAAATATCTAGATGGCACACCACAGTCACCATGCCCAAAAATTTATTTTGTCTATATCACTACCCTTTCAAAAATTGGTAATTAGCTCATAAGTATGAACCAAATTATTGAAAAGTATAAATTGTAAGTAATGTTGTATAAAAATATGGTTTATTTCACTGCAATGTATTATTAACCATCTACAGTGCAGCTTCCATGAAGACACAATAAAAAGTGGCTACAAAACATCACACGTTAAATGGTTAATGTTCACTATATCTGATGCAAGGTGATTAAGTATCTTTCCAGTTGGTGCCATTGTATCGAACCTTGTGATAATGTCATATCTAATGGTAACACAAATGTCTGGTTTAGCGCGTAACACAAATGATGGTGATGGTCCTTGCAGATGGAGATGCTGGCCTGTCCATTTGTTCCTTTGTAAGTTTGTAAGACATGTGCAACCCACCAATGATTGTCATACATACAGGCAACAAATCCATGCATGACTGTTAAAAGCCTTTTGTTACCATAGTAATCACTGGCTCAGCTCTACTCATTAACGAAATAGAATATGCCCTCCTTCACTATACATTCGTTGACATTATTACGGCTTATGGGTACCTGGAATTGTCCATCTATGGTTGGAATTTTGGTTCAGCTTGCTAATTGTAAACCTGACTGGCTGTTTGGTACTATTAGACACTGGATCAGACAAATAGCTCGCTGTGGGCACTGTACAACCTGATATTACAGTGTCGCTAGCTGTAGAAATAGGAGCTGGTCTTACACTGTAGCTTTTAAGCCCAAATTGAAGCACTACATAACCATGAAGCCATTTTAGAAGTATCAGCAGTAGCTATATGAAACAACAAATAGTCAATAAATAATTAAAACTGAAGGTAAATATACGAGAACATAGGATGACAATGTGTACAACGAGCTGTTTAGACTTTTCATCGAAAGTTTATTCACAATAACAACACAATTGTATGTGAATGGTGGTCTCACATCAAAATGATAAGTTAACTAAATTTAAAGTAGCAAAGTAAAATGTAATTACATTGTGCAAGCAGAGCATTTACAGACAATAACAACTTCACGAAAGACCCATAACTCTGCTCAGCATGCTTATTTAAAACCTTGGTCACTTGACTACAATTTTAATCAATACATTGTCTTATAACATGACCACCTTTCAAGAAAGCTGTACTTAACCTTTACTTACACACATTTTACAATACATGACAAATATTCTCAGTCAGTTTGAGACTCTGTAACAAAATATTTAAATCCAGATTTTATACTAATAAAACATTAAGGTATTTACTCGCCACACCTGCCATTGAAACCCAACCAGTCAAAACACCAACTTTTACATACTAAGGCAGTGCAGTTTGATGCTAGTCAAAACAGTTTTAAATACAATGTAATGTCAAACTATAGTTGAACAACATAGAAATCAATGGAGTCAAACTGAGATTTCCGTACTAGTTTTAATTAAGTGTGTTTATGTGGATTAATCTTAATTGAGGCACATTTCTGCATATTATTAAATAAATTGTTTATAAATATTTACTAACTTGTTTGGCAATAAACACAACTTGTTATCTTCATTGCTGGTATCAAGAGCTTTTAAACAGTGCCGCATTCAAGTACTTTGCATGACTGTAACCATTTTTATGACTTTTGCAATGAGCTTGTCTCACCACAACAAATCATAAGGTGTCTAGTTTTCTCTTAGTACGTCTGTAGGACATGTTAAAATATTTTCAGTAAATATTACAATGTGGTTCATGGTGTGGGTTCCTGTAGTCATGTCCTAGTTCATGAACCACGGGCAACGTATGAGTGGCCAAGTAAGTGGTCCCGACAGTCGGGATACCAGTTACTTTGGAATAAGGCTGGGCATTTCGGACATATTCTGAGTCGTGGTCACCTTTGTGCTCAAACAGCAAAGACTATCAAATCCACCGGTTAGTCCCTTAGCTGTTAGGGGTAAAACCCAATGGGACTCGGGGCAAGTAAGGCTAGCAACCTGCTTCCCTGGTACTTTAAACATGATGCTGCCAACAATCAGAGCAAAATGCCTCGGACCTTTGGAGGTGACGGAGTCCCACCTCTAACTGACAAACCAGGGACTCCTAAGATATGACTTGGCAAACAAATGGTAATGAGATGGGGAGCTATTAATATCAATGGGGGCTACTCTGGGAAGAAGGTAGAGCTGGCAGAGGCTGCAAGTAAGATGGGGCTGGACATTTTAGCTGTTAGTGACATTCGGGTAAGGGGTGAGAAAGAAGAGGAAGTAGGAGAATACAAAGTCTACCTGTCAGGAGTCAAAGCAGGAATAGCACAATGGGGTGTAGGGCTTTACATCAGGAAAGAAATGGAACCCAGCGTAGTTGCAATAAGGTATGTAGATGAACGACTGATGTGGATAGATTTGACAGTGTCTAGCAAGAAAATTAGGATTGTGTCAGTATATTTGCATTGTGAAGGGACAGATCAAGATAAGATGGTTAGTTTTTATGAAGCACTCAGTGATGTAGTTGTTAGAGTAAAAGACAAGGACAGTGTTCTGCTCATGGGTGATTTTAATGCCAGGATTGGAAATCGAACAGAAGGGTATGAAAAGGTTATGGGTAAATTTGGAGAGGATATGGAGGCCAACAGGAACGGGAAACAACTCTTGGATTTCTGTGCCAGTATGGGCTTAGTAATCACAAACTCCTTTTTTAAACATAAGAACATTCACCGGTATACTTGGGAAGACAAGGGAACCAGATCTGTCATTGACTATATAATAACAGATCAGGAATTCAGGAAGGCTGTGAGGGACACTCGTGTATTCAGGGGATTCTTTGATGACACTGATCATTATTTAATCTGCAGTGAAATTGGGATTGTGAGGCCGAAAGTGCAGGAGGCCAGGTCCATATGTAGGAGGATAAGAGTTTAAAAACTTCAGAATAAGGAAATCAGGCACAAGTACATAACAGCGATCTCAGAAAGGTACCAGTTAGTTGAATGTAGTCAATTACAGTCATTGGAAAAGGAATGGACAAGGTACAGGGACACAGTACTAGAAGTGGCTAAAGAATGTCTTGGAACAGTAGTGTGTAAAAGTAGGATGAAGCAAACAGCGTGGTGGAATGACACAGTCAAGGCAGCCTGTAAAAAGAAAAAGAAGGCGTATCAAAAATGGCTACATACTAGAACTCAGGTAGACAGATAAAGTTATGTTGAAGAAAGAAACAAAGCCAAACAGATAATTGCAGCATCCAAGAAGAAATATTGGGAAGACTTTGGAAACAGGTTGGAGACTATGGGTCAAGCTGCTGGAAAACCATTCTGGAGTGTAATTAGCAATCTTCGAAAGGGGGGTAAGAAGGAAATGACAAGTATTTTGGACAGGTCAGGAAAACTGCTGGTGAATCCTGTGGATGCCTTGGGCAGATGGAGGGAATATTTTGAAGAGTTGTTCAATGTAGGTGAAAATACGATCAGTAATGTTTCAGATTTCGAGGTAGAATGGGATAGGAATGATGGAAATAGAATCACATTTGAGGAAGTGGAGAAAATGGTCAATAGGTTGCAGTGCAATAAAGCAGCTGGAGTGGATGAAATTAAGTCGGAATTCATCAAATACAGTGGAATGTCAGGTCTTAAATGGCTACACAGGATAACTGAAATGGCCTGGGAGTCGGGACAGGTTCCATCAGACTGGACAAAAGCAGTAATCACACCAATCTTTAAACATGGAAACAGAAAAGATTGTAAAAACTACAGAGGTATCTCTTTGATCAGTGTTGTGGGTAAAATCTTCTCAGGTATTGTTGAAAGGAAAGTCCGAGTATTAGTTGAGGACCAATTGGATGAAAATCAGTGTGGGTTTAGGCCTCTTAGAGGTTGTCAAGACCAGATCTTTAGCTTACGGCAAATAATGGAGAAGTGTTATGAGTGGAACAGGGAATTGTATCTATGCTTTATAGATCTAGAAAAGGCATATGACCAGGTTCCTAGGAGGAAGTTATTGTCTGTTCTACGAGATTACGGAATAGGAGGCAAACTTTTGCAAGCAATTAAAGGTCTTTACATGGATAGTCAGGCAGCAGTTAGAGTTGACGGTAAATTGAGTTCATGGTTCAGAGTAGTTTCAGGGATAAGACAAGGCTGCAACCTGTCTCCACTGTTGTTCATATTATTTATGGATCATATGTTGAAAACAATAGACTGGCTGTGTGAGATTAAGATATGTGAAAACAAAATAAGCAGTCTCGCATATGCGGATGACTTAATTGTGATGGCAGATTCGATTGAAAGCTTGCAAAGTAATATTTCAGAGCTAGATCAGAAATGTAAGGACTATGGTATGAAGATTAGCATCTCCAAAACGAAAGTAATGTCAGTGGTAAAGAAATATAAATGGATTGAGTGCCAAATAGGAGGAACAAAGTTAGAACAGGTGGAAGGTTTCAAGTACTTAAGATGCATATTCTCACAGGATGGCAACATAGTGAAAGAACTGGAAGCGAGGTGTAGCAAAGCTAATGCAGTGAACGCTCAGCTACAATCTACTCTCTTCTGCAAGAAGGAAGTCAGCACCAAGACTAAGTTATCTGTGCACCGTTCAATCTTTCGACCAACTTTGTTGTATGGGAGCGAAAGCTGGCTGGATTCAGGTTACCTTATCAATAAGGTTGAGGTTACGGATATGAAAGTAGCTAGGATGATTGCAGCTATTAGTAGATGGGAACAAGGGCAGGAGAGTGTCCACAATGAGGAAATCAAAGTAAAACTGGGAATGAACTCTATAGATGTAGCAGTCAGGGCAAACAGGCTTAGATGGTGGGGTCATGTTACACGCATGGGAGAAGCAAGGTTACCCAAGAGACTCATGGGTTCAGCAGTAGAGGGTAGGAGGAGTCGGGGCAGACCAAGGAGAAGGTACCTGGATTCGGTTAAGAATGATTTTGAAGTAATAGGTTTAACATCAGAAGAGGCACCAATGTTAGCACTGAATAGGGGATCATGGAGGAATTTCATAAGGGGGCTATGCTCCAGACTGAACACTGAAAGGCATAATCAGTCTTAAATGATGATGATGATGAAATATTACAATTCACTGGGGCCATCTTAACTCACTCAGTGGGCACACCACCTAAGTTCCATCAAAAAGATGGCTCTGTGCACTATGTGACTCAACATCTAAGGTCATCAGTCCCCTAGAACTTAGAACTATTTAAACCTAACTAACCTAAGGACAGCACACACATCCATGCCCGAGGCAGGATTCGAACCTGCGACCGTAGCGGTCATGCGGTTCCAGACTGTAGTGCCTAGAACCACTCGGCCACTCCGGCCGGCTAAGTTCCTTCACTACTGGGATTTCCCATTGCTGGCTTGCTGCTACTGCCACCACCACCCACCCTGCACTTAAGGCTTGCTGCAACCACCCGGCCACTCTGCCCAAGCCATGCCTGACTCATATTGTACAATCGCATCACTCATATTGTACATTCGTATCATGGCACCTTGCCAGTCACAGACAGCCGCAACTTAATGGGCTAGCTGCTTGGAATGTCCCACAATGTCGTCTTCATCATGGGAAGCTAATGTATGGAGGAAAACACTGAAGCAGTATTTTCTCTGCATCGCTAAAACAGTTGTCATGGTGTCAAGATATGCTTTTCCTGACGTCACTTGAGGCTGGTTAGTGCCGCTAATCTCTTTACAGTCCCTGCATCCCAATAAAGAAGTCCTTAACAATGTGCTGTAGCAAATAAATGGCATTCTGTGTAACATCGAAATCTTCCTGGTGGTGAGACAATTCACTAAATTCTTTTTGTTTTTGTATTTGACAATACATCCATCTGAACAGCAATATATGTGCTTTGGAGTTGGAAAGTGTCATTTTAAGAAACTGATGAAATCATGCTGGAAAGAACACACAGAGTTAAGTAAGTGTGCCGCCCCCAAAACACACACACACACACACACACACACACACACACACAAATGTGTGTGAAGATTACGTGATTTTCAAAATGTTGGTCTAAGTTTTGGACACACATTTAAGTAGTGTAGGAACAGTTAGAACCAACAAACACTAGACACTGCAAGTTGTGGATTCATTTATGTTGATAAAACTGAATACAGTTACATTTGTACAGAATCTTTACATGATAGTACCCCATTTAATGAACTGATAACCTTGAAAGAAATGCCAATAACCTTACCGGACAAGGAAAAAGCAGTGGTGTACTGAACAAAAGGTAAGAGCAGTACAAAACACCAACATCAGAGCACTGTTCAAAAGGAATTTAACTTTGTTTGTTCTGAATGTGAACTGTAAAGATGGAAAAATGAAGTTGCAGTTGTAAGACCAATTAGAAATTATGATGACATTAAATGTGTGCCTTCATTTTTTTTTTTTTTTTTTTTTTTTTTTTTTTCTGAAGGTAGATTAAAGTCATTTGGTGCCAGTGATAGCATCTTGTGTGGCTGGGCTTTACTAACAAAAGATGTGAAGAAGAATTAACAGCTTGTCAGAGTTGGATTAAAAGCTTCAAAAAATTAGCATTAAACTTCACAAGAAAAATAACTTTTTTCAAGAAAATGAAGTGATTCAAGCTGAAATGATTGAAGCTCTTAAGGTCAAATGAAGGCACAAATTTGCTAGTTTTAGTGAATTTTGCATTTACAATGCAGAACACCAAGTTTTGAAAACGAAATGTGCACTAAAATGACACTGCCATTCAAAATGGAAATGGATACAGAAGCATGAGCACTCCACTCCTGCATTATCAGCTTTATACACAATAATCACTCTGGACGGTTTACTGTTACCTATGGTACACGTTTGTATTAAAGAATCGAATTTTGTAAGAAGATCAATCTTCTTCACCAGGTTATTCCAATGTTGCCCCCGTGGGGCAACAGTGGCCGTGCCCGCCTCTCACTGTGCTCACTGACAGGCACAATAGTGTAGGCTATCAACGAGAAAACCATATTGCACGCATTCTGCACATGCACAAGTTGGCTGACCACACCGGCCATTTGCCACAAATCCACAACAGTACCCCTATCTGGCCGGCTGCCTGTCAGTGGGCACAAAAGTTGGGACAGCTCATTCTATACAGATAATCTTGAGGTATCTACATCACAGTCTGGAAAATATGGGAAATGAAATGTTACATTTTCAGGTGTTATACTTTGCTTCCATTTTGTGTTAGTAAACTGCTTCTTCTTCTGGATACTCCATCTGGCCAAAAATATTCTGAACAGCCACATTTCAAGCTCACCATGGCAATTAAGTAGTAGAGACACTACAGATTCCAAATAATACAACAAAAGTAATTAAATTGTCAGGCAGGTAAATTTTTCATAAGACAAAAGCATTCTACAGGATAATTATTTTGATTTTGGATGGAACACTGCAGTTTCCATTCTACCACCATGACAACATTCAAGTGTCAAATTACCTAGTGCACTAACAGTTTTCTTGTGTTCTCCAAAATCTAATAATTTGATCAAATATATGTAGCACTTCTAAAAGTATGCTGAATAAGGCCGATTCATTCCTAATTCCTATTATGTTGTGAGACTCGAGATTTTTGTTATAAACACCAGTTTCTGGTCAAAGCTTTGGAATAACTGCCTTTCTAACCTCCTGGGATTCTAATCTGATGTGTATTTCTAGAGATATTTTTCAACAGTTTTTAACCCATTTTGATTTCTGTTCATTAGGTCACCACCTTTCACCCAACGAAAAATGTTAAATGTTTTCCCGGAGATTCTGAATGTGGTGCCCTATTTAAGATTTCAAAGTTGAGCCCCTTTCCACTCCCTGGGAGTGGTACAGGAGCTCGAGTTTGGTATCCTCATTAGAGATGAATAATTTTTCTTACAGCATTTTTTAATATGATTTGTATTTTTCCAGATATTTCCAAAAAACAGTATTAAATGCGTCACCCTGTGTATAGTGACATTGAAAAAGCAGTACTACATTACTGATTCTTCCGTTTTCTGCATTTCAGTCAGCTGGCACACTTGACTTGGCGCATCTGCTGTTACCGTGGTAATAATGAAATTCCAATTCTGTACAATGAAAATGAAGTTGAAAGAACACAGCGATAAAAGAAGGGGAAAAAAAATACTGAATTTCACGTAACTGTAAAAGAATGAAATACTGCATAGCTGAGGCACTGGAAATACTGAGGCTAAAGGCAATAGTCCTGCATGTAGGTGGTAAAGGTGTTCAATGCCAGAACTGTAGAAAAATGCCGCAGGGAGATCAGCACAGGATTGACGACTGATGCTGTAAATCACACTCAAGAACGAATCTCCACTTTCTTTCAAATGAGAGATGATTTCTTTCTTAGTGGAAAGGTTTTCCTTTGAAACACTGTCCATTTCCGTCAAATGAAGTCTTGACTTGAGCTGCTGTACAATGCGAAGAGATATGTTAACTAGCTGCAACAAATTTGCTGTAACTGTGCATAGTTTTTAATTAAGCAGCAAATTGACAGTGCGTGTTATGCAGTATTGTTTCTTCAATGCTGATAAAAAAGGAGTTTAGAAGAAGTTGGAAATTATAGACCACTATAACTAATCTCCCTGTCTTCAAGAAAAATACTTCTGGAGTCATAACATGAAAGCTCTAAGAACAATCATTGCTTCTATTAGATTCTTTCTCTTCAAAAGAACTGGAATCTTCAGCTACTGGTGGGGTAATTTCTGAACTCTTTTAGATGCATCATCAGTGGTCTTGTAGTGTAATGAAACAAAAACAATAAGTCCAAACTGGAATTGTTTTTATATTTTTATAGTATGGTAAACTGTTTCAAAGACATCAGCAGACCAGTAATTCTCCACTGGTGACGCGGAGACGAAGTGCAGAGTTGTCGTTAACTGCAAGAAGCACCCGCTGACAACTGCTCAAATGAGGTACTATTCTAGAACACATCACCTCTTCAAAACTTAAGGAAAGTGATGTCAGCAGTGAAACAGGTTTGTAGTTGTCGATATCACTCCTATCACCCTTTTTAAATAGGGGTTTAACAGCAGCATACTTCAATTTCTGTGGATAAATGCCCAGAGCTAATGATGCATTACATATTTCCGATAAGACAGGGCTTACTATTTGGCAAAAAATGTTTAATAATCTGTTTGAAACACAATGAAATCCAGATGTTTTTATTTTTTATCATGATGATTATTTTGGAAGCAAGACATTCAACATCACGGTCATCACCGTCCTGACGAAAACTCAGCACGTCATTCTTGTAGGGTTTGGTGGGAGAGACTCCTCACATGAAGAGTAGTTTTTATCCATTTATTTCCTACCCAGCACTTTAATGATGAGGACTGAGTCTACAAAATTTCAGAACCCGTGTAACACTGCTGTCAGTGTCGGCAAGGATGGCTGGCAGATCTCCAGCCAAACATGGCATTGCTCTGACGTTAGCACACAAGACACACACAGCCAAAATATGCTGAACCAAAAGTAGCATACCACAAACTTCACACAGTGGTCAATTCTCCCGTCAGAGGAGGAAACCGTGTCATACGCACATTAGCAAGGTTGGCACAAAGTCCATCATGCCTGTGTGGTCGAATTGGGTGATTACAGTTTGATTTCCAACACCTCCAACCATTCAGTTTTCCACTGTTGCAAAATTTGTCTGTCAGATTATGAGAGGACGGCATGCAAGGGGACAGCACACAGACATGCAGTACCATCCCAAAATGCTTCGTTGGCTGCTTGTCAGCTATGTCATTTCCCTGTATAGATAAGTGTCCTGGTACCCAGCAAAGGACCACCTCCTTCCCATAGCTTTGGAGCCACAGTAAGTAGTCAAAGATGAGCTGAATCAACTGGTCTACCAAATACATTTTGTGGACCACTTGTAGTGCAATAAGCGAGTCAGAACAGAAGAGATACCTTGGTCTATGATGCCTATGAATCCACTCCAGTGCCATCATAACATTATATAACTCAGCATTATGATTGTAAGTTATCCCGGAAAACCGAATCAGGGAGAACAGCTTAACAACTGAGGGCATTCTCTTGCTGGGATCCATCCGTATAAACAAACATAAAACTGTGGTAACAGTATGTACTTAAAAATGAAAACACAGTTGTAAAAACATAATCTGCAGTCCAACTTTTCTTGTACTGTGTCAAATTCTCGGGTTTTTCAATACGTCAAGGTGTAAATTTGTTCCATCACTAGCCATCTATTCAGATGTCTGATATATTTAGATTCTCGATTCAATCAGTAGCACGTATTCTGAACGGGATGCTTGCATGGGGACAATTCCCGAACAGCTGCTCAAAGTTGGGGTGGATCACCACACTAGATGCCAATGACAGGCAACACTGGGATTTCCAGGGTGTCAAACCAGAAGAAGGTGCCACTGAATATAGAGCATTGGTTCACCAGCCTCTGCACACGAGTTTGCAGACATAGCTGAAAACACTCCAATCAAAATATGAATGCCCTCGTGGCGGACAGCAACTAACGTCCTGAAGTATGAAATACCGGCTGATCCATAAACCACACTACCACAATCTAACTGGATTTGACAGGCGGGATTTGTTGGTTTCCCAAGCCTTTCTGCAGAGGCATTTCAAAACATTCAATGTATTGAAGCCCTTTGTTCATAGGTCTCTCAGATGCAGGAGCCAGGATAATTTTGAATCAAATAGTGTGCCCAAAACCTGCACATTTTCCTCGAAATGTACAATATTGTCCCCCTTGTGAGCTCTGGTTGGTTGAAATTGTGACAAGCATGGTAAAAATTGACTTGCAGTCCTCTGGTGAAAATCTAAAAGCAGTTTTAGTTTCCCAAGCTTCCCGCCTCCCGGTTTTCAGCTGTAGCAGTCTCACTGTCGCCTTAAGGTCGAAGGAAGAGCAGAAGATTACAAAGTCATCCACTAACAGAGAGCATTTAATATGGTTTCTGAATGTGGAGGAGATGCCACTGATAGCAACTGCAAACAGTGTGACACTGAGTACACTGGCTCGGGGGACCCCATTCTCCTGAATATAGCGATAAGACGAGGCATCACCGACACGATACCTAATGCGTTCTCCTCAACAAAGGATCAGGTGAGAACTAGCGGATGTCCGTGTAGTCCCCATTCATGACTGGTGAAGGACCGTGCACCTCTTAGTGGTGCCATATGCTTTTTGAGGTCAAAAAACACACCAACCATACGGTTTTCAAGTAAGAAAGAATCCTACATCACTATCTCCAACAGAAATAAATTGTCAAGGACAGAACAATAGCATCTGAAACCGTACCAGCAGTGGCACAGGTGACCTCGGGACTCGTGGACCCAGACGAAGCGGCGGCTGACCGTGCGCTTGACAGTCTTACCCGACAACTGATAAAGGATACACTTGGGGTAACTATTAGGGTCCTTGCCTGGTTTCCACAATGGAATATCCAACTGGGGGACACTTTCCATGAAACGAGATCTGATGGACCAAGATAGGAGCTTTCCTTTGACTCCATGACACAGATGACAGAGAATGGCATAATGAATCTGATCCATTCCTGGAGCAGTGTCTCTGGCTGTGCAGAATGGAAGACCACCTCATTACACAAGGAGAAGACTGACCAACTCAGCAGTCTCTGCTAGGTGGGTGCAGGCACTAACTGATGGTACACTTGTATCATATGTAGTAGACCGAATTGAGATCGCTCCACAGGGATCCACCATGTGCCGTAAGTGACACAAATTTCGACCCTGACAGATACCGGCGTGCCTGAGCAAATCTTACACAACTAGGGATTGCCCACTAAAGACTGTTTTACCTAAACATCTACTCACCTCATCAGCACATAACACACCTTTAGGTTGAGGGTTTGTTTTCTTTTAAGAGGATGTACCTTCCTTGTGGTCCACACTGTGAAGAATAGTGCTCAGAGTTTATGTCAGAAGAGATATAGCAGCACAACCCAGTTCCCAGCTCGGGAAATCTTGGGACGCCACAACCATACCCGACCACTGGTGGTGGAGTTCCGTGGGAAAAATAGAGTCCTTCATTCCCTAAGTTGTGGGACAGACTTCATAAGGCCCCTCCAATGAGGCCTGTCTGGCTTGGATGACCCTGACTGTAACTATAGTACAACCAGTATAGCACCATTGATGCACACAAAGCTCAGCACTGAGGATGTGTATGTTAAAGCAGTTTACATACCTCAGGAGAATTAATTTTTGAGAGAATATATAATTTTGGAAGGAGAAGTTGATGATATGTTCATACACTGGATTTTATGAGATTTGTCTTTCAATGTACTGCCATTATTTCTCTCTCTAATCATTTGTCCCTATATTTTTTTACTACATTTACGAAATAATTATTCCACATATTTGCTGCCTGTAACTCATTTCTAGCCCTTCAATAGTGATGTTTTACAGATGTGTGACTGGCTGCTCTGTCTCTTGTTTCATGCCATAACAATAATGTTGATTTTGATTCAAAACTAAAAACTCTAAACCACATTAATGTTGAAGTAACAGATGGTATCTCTTTACCCAGCTGTCAAAACTAGTGTCCATACGCATGCTGAAAACGGGACCATGGGACATTCTATGCCTATTTTGAAATATGAGGTTGTGCTGCAGACTTTCATAATTAGAAGTACTGCAGCTACAAGAGAGTGATAAGGATTACACAAACCTTAGGGTCAAGAGAATTTTGTCACGAAGGTTTCGTGCAATGCAGGTACTTCACTCCATTTGCTGTACCTGCATAAATTTATCACTTTCTTTGTCCATAAGAAAACTAAAATAAAAGATACATGAAAACAAAGCCAGGTCCTACTACTTTTTTATTCATCAAGGAACTTTTAAGTAAGTAGGCTAAATGTACTACGTATATGATCACATCAGGTCCAAATGTAACTACCTCATGCTAAGAAGAAAAAACACAAACTACTGACAAGAGTCCACACATTAATAGGCTCATATGGTGTAAAAAGTTGCCAGTCTCTTAGATAACAGGTAACATGAGACTGTCTAAATCAAAGCTAAAAAAAACTTTTTTTAGTTGTAAAATGACTTCATCTGATTGAAGAATTTTAAAGTGTGAAATAGCAAGTACCCACTGGTGTATCGTAACAATATAAATGTAAGCTAAACATGTTTCAAACATTTTTTTGGACAAAAAAAAACTTTTACAAAAAATTATAGTTGTCTGCTGTGAACTTAGATCATTTAAATACTACTACTCATATGTACGATGATTTCAAAAGTCACTAAAAGAATTTTAAGATTAATTACGCTATGTCATATCTTGCACTGAACAGTAAGGGGTGTGTGATATTCGATATAAATGAAAGCACTGATACATTCAAGTGAGTTCCATTTAGCTAGAAGAACTGTTATATTCTTAAACATCCCCTACATTAACTACTACACAGCCATGACATAATGAAAATTACTTTTGCATGATGTGTGAATGCATCATCTCAAAATCAAACTTACCAACTCAACTTGCATCGTTTTAGAGTCATCTGGTTTATTGACTTGGATCATCCGTGCTGCCTGTAGCTCAGTCAGAAGAAAGTCCAGAAGTAACATCCGATTCTTCCTCGATCCCAGTCTTTCACTCATATGTCCCCCAGTAAGTTGGCTATATGCGCATCCTATTACAGAATGCAGATACAGCATTTTTATGAAATTCTTATTGATGTAATACATATTGAATTTGACAAATCCTATCCACAAGAGCAGTTAAAACTTCAAAGAAAATTATGAAGCTAAAAATACACTATTCATTTGTAACTGCTTTATGTAAGCTGAGTAGTACGTATTTCTAACCTTTTCTGGTAAAAACTATTTTGACTTCCTACCTTAATTTCAAACTTTTGTTGTAACTACAGGCCTACATTTCTACAAGTATTTTCTAGTTAAGAACCAGGATACCACAAAAAGTAACATTTTATTGGTAATTACAGTTACTTCGCAATCACGGTTGCGGTACAAATACAGAACCACCATCAAATGGGGAGAAAAATGTGTGAAAGCAATGAAAATTATACAAAACTTAATTATTAAACTGTAGCTTGACAGCCAAGAAATGCTGAAGTCACTTCCCGGCATTAGGGAAGCATCCAATTCCACCCATCTGCTTTGACCCATGTCATCAATATGGTGGAAATGCCTACTTCCACTGTATACAAAGTGGCAATGATACCGTCACTGCATACACATGCCAACAAACGCGAACAAAAATACAAACGACACAAGAATGTCTCATTTCTCTTGATCTATACAGCTCATATGCTGTCCTCGATACCAAAAAACCAACACCTAAAATTTCAGAAACAGGAAATGGACACTTCGCTTGACCTACGGAGCTCAAATGCAGTTCTTGATACCTACTGGCAAACCATAAATAAAAAAAATCACAACCACAAACTTCACACACCTACATAACCCGCAAAACACCACCAAATCCAAAGCCCTAAAACCCTCAGTCACTAGTTTCACTGAAACACCATAAATATAAAACAGATAAAATATCAGAATTACTACACATGAAATCAAAACAAAAATTACTTACCAACAAAATCACTTGGGTTGGCTGCCAACAACAACACCAACAACAACAACACCACACACACACACACACACACACACACACACACACACACACACACACACACACAAAACTGATCACACCTAGCAAAAACGCCACACACATAAACAAAAGGGAAGAATCCATAACTCTCAAAACAAAGCAGACACTTCCAAATCCATATTATGACTACCAAGACTCAAATGAACCAACATTATGAGAATGCTAATCAAGACTCAAATGAACTAACATTTGACAATGCTAACCAAGACACAAATGAACTTGATACCACACATTAAACTCAACACATCAACATTCACCATCAGAGGGTGCCGACAAATACAACACGACATCCACAAACACAAACCAACTCTAAAACACTGCACCACAGTGACGCCACACACCATGACACCATTATGTCATAGGTCAAAGCAGATGGATAGAATTCGAAGCTTATAATGACCCCACTGCCCTCTATTTCACTCTTGAAATGAAGAACTTAATACTGTCTGTCAACACAGGGAAGATGTCAGCACAAGTAAGGGAACCCTAACACTCTACACCAGGGGTAGTCAACCTTTTTTACCAACTGCCCACTTTTGTATCTCTGTTAACTAGTGAAATCTTCTCACTGACCACTGGCTCCACAATAATGATCATTTATAAACTAGCATAGTAACTCTACTTAATAAAATTTATAAAGCAGAGTTCCTCAAAGTTTATGTATATAACAAAAATAACATACCAAATACTTTGTCAAAATTTGATTAAACTCTAAAGAAAATACTTTTAAACACTAACACCTCACCACCCATGATGAAATTTGTAAGTTCTACTCGTGGGTGGTAGGGATCTGGTTGACTACCAATGCTCTACACAATACGATGCAGCTGAGTTCAAAATTAAGTCCTCCCGTTCTCCGAACAAAAACATTGGGCCTATAAGTTTTTAAGAACATTGAAAATTTAGTAAAAGTGCATTTACTGTGGCAGCAGCTTTCACATTGCTGCTCAGCTAATTATGGGAAGCGATGACAACTAATCCTGAATTGAAAGAGTAAACAAGATGGCAGAAAACAAATATTCCTTAAAATTTATACTGTTCTCTTATATTCCTGAATCACAACCTCAGAAACCAGGGCATCTCGGTTAATGCAAGGCATAGGTTTTGAAATAAGTCATTAGATGCAGCGATTCTCACTGGCTATGATACAGCCTATCACCACCTAATCAGCTACGATCAACAGAAATGAATTACTAACTACAGCCTGCCACCTTAACCAAACATTTATACATACCAAAAAGTTATTTTTGTTATAAAGATGTCCTGCAATTATTTACATATCTTGGTGTGAATATTTTGCATTTCATGGTGTGAATATCTTTCTGACAATTGCCAGCTAAACACATCATAATACTTGTACGACACTGATGAGAATTTACACTGTATTTTCTATAATGGAGATTGACAGAAAAGGCAAAAATAAGATAATCAAAATATGTTTCATATAACAATAGAGGGCTCCAAAACCATGGTTGTGGTGACATTTGTGGCACAGTCCAAGGTCTAGGTTGAGTTGGGCAGTGTCAATTTGATTTGGAGTCTGCAATTCAACGACTGTGAATCAGAAATAAGAGTTTCTGGTAATTTACTGCAATACACTCAAAGTCCCTCGACGTAGAAACACAGGAGAACAAGAAATAAGGAACCATTGCTTTGAACTGAACACTGAAGGAAATATTTCACTTACAGGATGATGCCACTTTAGAAGGGTAATTCATGGTAGTAATTTAATTTTCTTGCTGCTGATACTGACCACTGCAATGCGCACAACAAAATTTGCTCTCCGTATTTAAGCCATTAACAATATGTAAAGTATACATTTTGTACAAGTTGTCTGACATATAACAGCTTCTCTATGCTAGTACTTGTTTTAACTTTCTAAAAGAAAACTATGCGATGAGATAGGTGCTCCCAAATCAACTGACTTCGCCACTCTTACTATAAAGTATCAGTGCAGTCTTTTGGATACTTTGTGTGATAAATGTTCCAAATGAAAGGAGCTTACCCAACTCCTTCAAGAAACTACTGAGTTCTAGCATGAACGAACTAGAATCCTCTGCCGTTGTGATAGCGTTAACGTGTTCTTCCAAATGGTAAAGTGTCTGGAGTTCTTTTGATATCCATTCCACAAGGGCCGTGTACTCGACGGATTTTGGGCCACCATCTAAAGCTTTTTCCAAGCAGGAATCGTCAAGCAGTGGACCGGTGTACCTACAAATTGCATAACAATTCATAATATTGGGTTGGGTCATCAATGTCACATTAGCATTTTTAAGTTACACATTGACAATAAAAACTGTTACCCTAGATCTTCTAAAGAGTCTAAAATATCATTCTCCATTTTTAACTTCTTCGAATTACAAACTCTAGAGACTCAAAAATATAATGAATCTCCGTGAAAGATTTCGCATGCCTACAACACATCACATACAGCCGGCAACCAAAGACCTTTACTGTACTGTCAGAAAAAAAAATATATCTCAGGAACTACCAAACTGTTTCTCTATATTGTGTACTGACATAGACCATAGATATATACTGGCTACTTGGGACTACTGAAGAACGGGATACAATCCGTCGGCTTTGAGCAATAACGTCAGACTTTGCCAGAGATGATTTATTACACAGATTTAACAGCATGGAGGTAAGAATAGAGGGAGACGCCGTGACGTCACAGCTGTGAAGCTATGTGAAGCCGAGGGTAGCCATCTCAATCCGACCAAAACATTGCTGCTGTAAGCTTGTGTGCATAGGCTTGTCGCTCGCTTTTGGAAGGATTTTGCGCTATTATGGTGACTTTTGTGGTGTTCGGATGTACGAATCGTTCTGATTGTGATGCGAAATCGAGGGGAATAACATTTCATGTGTAAGTTGTCTCATTAAGTGTGATTTTACAACTTCATTGTGAATGAACATGTGCTACATCGGTACTTGTACTATAGCGTGTTTTTCTCCTGTATGATTTTAGATTTCCTAAAAATGAAAGTCGGAAAGCTCTGTGGGAGAATGCCGTGAGGAGGAAGAATTGGCGTGCGTCTAAATGGAGCACTATATGTTCTCAGCATTTCCGAGAAGAGGATATAGACCGAACTTCCCTTTCAACAGTAAGGCTCCGAGAAAATGCTGTACCATCAGTTTTCCCTTCACACCCAAAACATTTGCAAAAGGTATGTTAATTCAAAGAATTAAATTCTTAGTTTTCAGGATCACGTTTCAGTATAATACGTACGTATCGTCGATAATCGAAGTGTTGAGTAACTCACTTTGTCTTCATCATGCACCAAATTAAAAGCTAACACTACATTAACTGGCGTAAAGTATAGGCCTAAACAGGACACTGTGTAGATTTGCCATTCTATGTACCGTATTTCAGTAAATATTGGTGGTAATGAACAGTGTTTCCCAGTAGTGTAACGTAACTGAAATGTCCCAGTACGTATTACAAACAAGATGTATTTATGGGGCTTCGGAGGGAGGGTATAGCTAACTTAGTTTTCAGTTTCTATTATTTAGTTTGTGATAAAGTTTATTACTGAATTAACAAAATTGTATCGTTTACATTGAAGGCTAGCTATTCGTAATATTACATTAAAAACTATTTTTAATCAGAAGAAACGAGGAATTTCGCCTTTACGAGATTTTATTTTATACAAAAACTTTGAAACAACCAATCTGATGACGTTACATGCGTATATGGTGCAATTAGCGACTGTAATACACGCAGCGCTATAGCACACTGGCAATGTTTTGGTCAGAGTGTCATGGCAGCGAGCCACGCCCCCATGGCTTCAAAAAGTAGTACGGCTGGGATACGTAGCGCCATCTCCCCTTATTCTTACCTCCATGTTTAACAGCAAAGACAAGTGTTCATAAAGAAGGGAATGCAGTAGGTAGAAAACGGATGGTAGACATATATCACGTGTGTTAATATTTCGAACATAATGTTAAGGATATCGCTTGTTTGATTCCTAGTACTTCTGTAAAAAATAAAAAAAAGGATACAAGTAACTTTAGCATGAAATATTTCAGTTGACATATATATGAGTTGTATCTCGAACTTCAGTCGATCTGTATAGGTTAATTGCAGTACTGGATACAAATTTAACGTACGTCAATTTCTTCATTTTCTTTAGCATTAGTATCCTATTCTTCATCTGACCTGTACATAGATCAATTAAAGTACAGGATACAAAATTTTCAGGTATTTGTTTTTTGGCCTCCGCTACTACTAGCATTCTGTTCTTAGATAGACAGTATTACTAGCGAAGGCGGAAAGACCGCCATACGTAAAATTTCTATCCCATACTTTGGCTGGCTCTGAGCACTATGGGACTCAACTTCTGAGGTCATCAGTCGCCTAGAACTTAGAACTAATTAAACCTAACTAACCTAAGGACATCACACACATCCATGCCCGAGGCAGGATTCGAACCTGCGACCGTAGCGGCCACGCAGTTCCAGACTGAAGCGCCTTTAACCGCACGGCCACACCGGCCGGCCCCATACTTTGGTTGACCTGTGTAGATCAACTGAAGAATAGGATAACAGTGCAAACGAAAACGAAGAAATCGATTTGCTTAACATTGGCATCTTCTACCTGAGTTGAACTATGCAAAGGCGAAAACAAAAGACACACATAAAATTTGTATCTCATGCTCCAGTTGACCAATATAGGTAAAGTGAAATATGGGATACTTTCTTTTTGCTTCCGATACTAGTAGTATGGACTGAAAATTATTATAGTCTTGCTAGCAACGACAGCAAAACCGACAACACTAAAATTTCCGTCCCATTCCTCAGTTGAGTTATATAGGTCAACTGAAGAATAGGATACTAGTACTATCGAATGGGAAAATAACGACATCCTGTACTTCAGTTGAACTCTAAGTTCCTCGTCTAATTAAGCGCTACACCTCCACATGAACAAATCGTACGACAAGCAGACACGCTTATCAGGCGCATAAGTTCACCGCACTCGCGACATGAAAAGTAATCAGCAAGAAGACCAGGAATTTGCAAAAATCGAATGGTTGCCATCATGCCTACTCCCAAAGCCTGCTTTAAGTCTTCATCATTCATGGGAATAGAAAAATCCGTAACTGCAAACGAAAATCAAAGACTAAAAATTCTTCTAAATGAAAAACTATTCTTCCAAATTACCTCAAACTCACTAAGAATGAAATTAAGTACCGAATGAATTGGAAAGAACCGATTATTTAAATCAATGCAAACGAAAAAATATCACACAATGTCTAGTGCTGTCTTTTAAAAACATTCATTAATTTCAATTTACAATGATGGCGCTTATCCACAGCAGACAACCGATTTATTATCTATGGCTCGACAGCAAAGACATTAATAACTATGAGAAATCTATGACATAATTGGTCAAAGCCGATGGGTTGTATCCCGTTCTTCAGTTGACCTGGTGCTTTTATTCATTTGTTTGGCCTTCAGTGTTGATACGCTATTTCGCCACAAATAATTATTCTGTTTTGCCTTCAGCCATTAACAATTACAATAAAACTGATAATTTTTTAAAAGTAAGATAATACACCACCAGAACTAGATTACTATTAAAGCATTCAGAAACGGGAGTCTGAAATAGGTAAGAGTTAAGAGTGAGTTTGCAGCTGACCGCACCACATACGAGAAACGTCCACTTTGTGATCCAGCAGATTATTGGTAATGCAAACAGCAAGTGCTGTTAAAAAAATGTTTTGTTTTTAAGAAAATAAATTACACTGTTGTTTTTAAGAAAATAAATTACACTGTAATCACTTCACTTTGGATCACAATATTTTTCTTATTCTGGAAGTAATCTACATCTACATCTTTACTCTACGAATTACTGTGAAATTCGTAGCAGAGGGTATGTCCCACTGTACCAATCATTAGGGCTTTGTCCCGTTTTGTTCACGTATAGAGCAAGGGAAATGCCTCTGTGCATGCTGTAATTAATCTCATCTTATCCTCATGATCCCTATGGGAGTGATACGTAAGGGGTTGTAGCATATTCCTAGAGTCATCATTTAAAGCCAGTACTTGAAAATTTGTTAACAGACTTTCTCAGGATAGTTTTCGTCTATTTTCAACAGTACACCAGTGTAGTTCTTTCAACAGCAAAGACTGCATTCACAGAGGCACCGACAAAGGTTGTCAGACACCGGCCCCAGAGGTCGTCCGATGTCATCGACCACATCATGGAAATGAGCGTTTGGCGTCATTGGCCCGGAGGCCCCTTGTAGGGCAGGTCTGGCCGCCTTGGTGCAGGTCTTATTACATTCGACGCCACATTGGGCGACGTGCGCGCCGGATGGGGATGAAATGATGATGAAGACAACACAGCACCCAGTCCCTGAGCGAAAAAAAACTCCGACCCAGTTGGCAATCGAACCCTGGCCCGTAGGACGGCAATCCGTCACGCTGACCACTCAGTTATCGGGGCGACAGCCACATCATGACCACATAGCGTCCGATCTTATTCGTCAGTTTTTTGGAGGGGGTGAAGGTTAGATTAGGTTAGACTCTGTTATTGTGTCGCAGGTTTGGGTGGGATGGATACCATGACGCCTCTGTGCTTGGAGACAAGTGCTACATAGTGGGTTTTGCTATTAAAAACACGCTGCTTGCATATGAATGAGGGTTTCTCTCTCTAAAACAACATGGTGGGTACTGTACATTCTGTCCTCCATTATCGGAATAACCAGGTAACTTTTACAAACATTACAGTGGGCGGAAGAAATGTTCAGTTATGTACTCGAGATAACTCGTAGTGACCTTGAAAAGCAAGCTATAAATACTTTGTTTCGCTGTATTTATTTAAAGTTGTACATACGTAGGTCAATTAACCTTCAATTACTGTTATTCATCACTCCTGTAAAAGACAAGCACAAAGTTTAGTATAACTTATCCTGAACACCTAAAGCACTAAAAAGTGCAAAAAAATATCGTTCAAAATGGTTCAAATGGCTCTAAGCACTATAGGACTTAACATCTGAGGTCATCAGATCCCAAAAATATCGTACAATCACATTTGCACACTACCTTATATTAATGAAATCGCTACTCTATTGGCATTAAAACACCAGTAAGCAGTAATAATAATTTGTAGACAACAAATACCAACCTACCACAAAAAGATCCAATACAGTAGCAAAAAATATGTGGGGATACAAACTCTATGGACTTCCGTCCCCAGGAATATCACTGCAAAAAATAGTATCTCTGGACATTGGGCAGTATGCTCTGAGACGCCAAGTGTTTAGGTTGTATCTGTCCATATAATGTGTATAAATAAATATTGTGTATGTGAATCAGTAACATTGACAGTCATTACAGATCATGAGCATCGTGTTCATTACCCAAATCCTACATTAGTAACCCCAAATTTTTTGACAATCGCGTCGCGACATTTTCGTGTGACCCATTGCTCCACCTGCGCCCTACGTGGGAATCCAACACCTTGCCAACGTGGATCCTACACATGTCGATGGTCAGCTAGCTACAGTCAACGATAGCAAGTGTTGTGAGTGTTTATCTAACGACTTCTCGCTGCTACAAGACGGAAATTGCAATACTTTTGTGTTTAATACCCACACAACAATGCAACCATAGTCACATCAGCACACACATAAGGACTATGATACTGAAATTCCATCGGCCACAGTGCCTTTAACAAACACTGAAAATAGTACTAAGAGTGCTTATGTGGACACTAACATCGTTAGACTACATAATGAAGGGACAACGACGATCGGCGGTAATGAACAATGGCGCTACCCTGCCGCCCGCGCCATTCTCGAGTGCAGTATTCCAATTGATATACATCCAGCTAGTACTAATGCTTCTCATAAGTCTCACTATCAGCCGAGTGACTCTACCATTATCGAGATGTCAGGCATTGACAGGCTAATTACAGACACCAACCACAGTGACATAACAAAGGCCGAACAATCAGTGACAACAAACCAACATGTAGGCCAGTGTATTTGGTGCTCTCACAGTCAGATAGTGCTGGTTAACAGTGATTTTGAACAGAATGGCAAATTTCTGCAAACAGCTTTCGTAGTCACATATCAGGTGGGTGACATCGCGGCAGCCGTGCCACATACCACAGTACATATCGGGCGTGGCGTCACGGGCTCGCCAGACGCACCACTCACCACACCCCAGCTCGAACCGGGATACGCTGATGCCCGCTGTGTGCTGGTATGGACGCAACACGACCATTTTACAACGACCACACATCAATAGCTACCAGGATGCAACAACAGATGCATCAGCAGCAGTTTGACCGTAAGATGGATATCACAATTACAACCTGACTGCTACACCATCCACACTGACAATGAAGGGCGTCAAGTTCGAGCCAGATATCACCACCATGCCTATAGTGAACCCCATACCGAGTGGGCCGACGATCTACCACGAATTTATCCAGCTGATGATGATTACACGACACGCTGCCAATCCCATGGGCATGCTGCACAGATCTCCAGCATCACGATGGTCTCTGAACAAATGTGACTTAATCCCCTCTACCGCGACACGCGTTACAACCGATGGGTGTGATGCTATTAACACGGACTTACTTGCTACAACACCCACCATGTGCTACATTTTGTTACACCAACACCACATTAGCAACTGCAATGTCCATGACGCGACTAACGGAACAGTGTGTACAGTGGACACACGGACTAACATCACCAGAAAACTGTGATATCCAACAGAACTATTTTTCTCTGCAGTCTGCAGATGCCTCTATACATCTCACAGGTGACGGCACAGAGATATCAGCCATGCCACGACACTCGCCACTCTATGGGCATGACGTCGCCGCCTGGCTGGCCGCGCTACACGCCAGACCCACAGCTCCAACGGGAATATTGCACCACATCATGCCGACAAGTGCAACAAACAGTGGCCATACCTCATCAGGCCACCACAGTTGGTCCGAACAACGCCATGCAACTACTGCACAGCAACAACACACTGGGACAAACACAAAATGAACACAACAGGAACCACCCATCATCTATCAAACTCCACCTGCTGCCCCTTCACCCAGACTCACCAGAAGTGTGGTTTGCTTTATGCAAATGTATGATGAGGACAGCTGGGATTGAACACGACTAGAGCAAGCAGTTAATACTTCTCAACAAGCAGATCCCGGCAGTGATCTACTGCTAAACACTCCAACTGCACACAAGTATCAGACAGTGAAGTCACTAATATTGCAACGATTTTCACGCACGCCAGAGCAACAACTGCACTTCACCATAAATGAGACAATGCTGGGCAATGACACACCATCAGCATTATGGTGCAAACTGAGTATGAAAATTGAAAGCAACCTACTACCAGACTGTTTCCCTATGGTCACTGTGGTTACTCAAGCTCCCAGAGCAAATACAGTCACCACTTCTAGTACATGCAGACACACCATTGGAAACGTGCCTACAACTGGCCGATGCTGGCGCTCGCATGCCACCGAACACTGATCAGTGCAGGACACCTATCTACAACTGCCATGCCAGTGATGGATATGGCGTATAACAGACAAGGACGGCGAGAGCGGCAGACACAGCACAAAACACTATGTGCAGTCCCTGGGCAACGTCCTCCTCCCCCACAGCTGGATCCCAGCCACCTTGCAGGCCGCGGCCGTTGCATCGCCGCAACAATCACGGCGCACAGACACAGCTCCTGCTGGAAAAAAACAAACAAGGGAGACGGTCGACATCTGGGCCACCACAACTCAGCCGGCCGTGGTGGCCGAGCGGTTCTAGGTGCTTCAGTCTGGAACCGCGCGACCGCTACGGTCGCAGTTTCGAATCCTGCCTCGGGCATGGATATGTCTGATGTCCTTAGGTTAGTAAGGTTTAAGTAGTTCTAAGTTCTAAGGGACTGATGACCTCCGCTGTTAAGTCCCTTAGTGCTCAGAGCAATTTGAACCATTTGAACCACAACACAGCCCAGCCAAAACAAAACGATAAACGACTGCTGGTTTCACGCGCGATTCAGCATTGACGCATGCTGCTGCCGACAGTCATGTGGCTACCCAAACTACACCGGCGGACTGGCCTAGGCGCACCAGCCCGCTCCCTACAACAAGCTGCCTTCCTACTACAGATACCAAAGCACATAACAAGCCACACAACAGGCAGACGGCGCACGACTGTTTGTTTATGACTGCTGGATACACCAGTGCCTGCTAGTCGATACAGGCACAGACATCAGCACGGTACCCCCACATCTCACCACAGAAGATTACAAGCCCTCAATCATACAACTCTGAGCGGCAAATGATTCAATAATATCGGTAATGGGGACAACCTCTGGAATGCTCTGGCTAGATGGCCACACACCACGTCCATGGACGTCCTTTGTGGCCAAAATGGTGGAACCAGTACTCAGAGCAGACTTCCTCTGTTATTACAGCCTCATCTCACTAGAGCTCTGTTATTATAAGGTGACGGACTACACACTGTAGGGGGCATCTGCAGTCAAAGTCTGCCATCCACCACCAACCCTCCCTCTCCACCTCTAGACATGGAGACCACAGCAGATCTTGCATTACAGTGTGGGACACTGTGTGACAAACTCCATGAAAAGATCATGGCCTATGAGAACATCTGCAAGGAGAAAACAAAACATGTACAGAGAACGAGCAGGTACTCAGCCACCATCATGAACTGGACAGCCAACAGCAACGAATCTGGCAGCAACTACATGGCCAGGCTCACTCGGGAGCCACAGGATAACTGTACAACCACTATCAAAAATACACAGGTTAGTACAGTGACTATTATACCTGGTGACGCAGCTCTTGCAAGTGGGTTGAACAGTGACAGTGTTTACACTCTTGGGAGCAAGTCGAATAGCGACAGTGTTTCTGCTCTAGCGAGCTAATTACCCACTCCTGCAGACAGATCAGACAACAGAATTCCACCCCCGGACCATCCCCACCAAACAAAACAGTTAGCATACTTACAGATTGCACCGTCCACAGAATTAATACGACTCTTAGACTGCCCGTATGCCACCGCCTCCAGCACCTAGCCCCTCAGAATCTCAAGACGGCCAAGGCAGCCATTGAAGAATTTCACCAGGACAGTATAATCAGACCTTTGCACAGTGAATGGACATCATCTATCACTACAAGACCATAGAAAGATGGTACATGGCGCTTCTGCGGCGACTACCAGTAACTCAACGCCATTACGTTTATAGATAGCTACCCGGTCCCAAATACTCAAGATTTCACACACGAGTTGGCAGGGGCAACCATCTTTAGCGTACTAGACTGTAAAATAGCGTACTCCCAAATATCTATGGCCCTGGAGGACGTTCACAAAACGCCCATTATCATTCCATTCGGTTTATATGAATTCTTATCCATGGCGTTTGGGTTGAAAAATTCTGCACAGAGTTGGCAAATATTCATTGATGGGTTGTTTTTCAATGTGCCACACTGTTACTACTATGTAGACGATTTAATTATATTCTCAAAACCCACAGAGGAACGGGAACGACACCTGCATTGAGTAACGACAAGCTGTCACAACACAGGGTGGAAATTAATACTGACAAATATCAACTGCGACAGCCTTTCATCACGTTCGTCGGCCATCTAGTCAACGGAACAGGCATACAGCCCACACAGGACAAAATTGAGCAGATTACTAACTGGTCCCCTCCCACAAAATACCAATAACTATGTAAATTTCTCTGTGTTGTCAATTTCTACTGATGGCACCTACCCCATGCAGCTGAAGCTCTACTTCCTATCACAGAAGCTCTACAGGGGAAAAATACATAGGGGGAAGAGGAAGCTAACATGGACAGCCAAGACGTACATGGCATTTGACAACATTAAAGCTCAGCTATCCCGCATTGTCACACTCACAATACCTTCACTGGATGATCATCTTATTGAAACGTCCCCTTTGAAAAATTATGCATGACTGTGCTTAAACTGACACACAATATTTTTGGCGCAACGCAGTCTGACTTTCAGTAATCCCTACAAAAGAATGGCCCAGACTAACATTAACCTATACGTTTCACAAATCACTTACCTCACAAAAATCTTCGTTACTCGAAATACTGCAAAACAGCAAGCGCCACTACTGCCAGCTAAATAAAAGATTCAAACTACGGAAAGCACTAACTACTGATAGGCATAGTTAGCAAATGAAAGATTTTAATAGAGAACAAAAAATGTATTTACCTTAATAGTCATAATATATATATAGCAGTTCATGACATCCATTCTTACAAATCTACTGTTTCTGGTGGACACACCTCCAGATTATCCATTCTCAAAAATCCGCCATCTCACTTCCCCACATCCACCACTTCTGGCGGCTCACCTCCAACTGCGCAACGCTACGCGCTGTTCACATCCAGCTGCCCAACACTACAATGGCAGACAACAATGCAAACTAGCCACAGACTGCACACAGCACAGCCAGTGATTTTCATACAGAGCGCTACGTGGCGTTACCAATATAAAAACCTAAACAGCCTACTTACATAGCCCCCATGCTCCCCACAAAAAATTTTACAAATTGTTTTGGGCAGTGGCCAATACAGATTTGAAAAAAAAATTTCATAAGTACAATAACAAAGAAATCAAATGCACACACTTACTGATACAATGTTGGTCAAAAGCTAAAATCTTCTCACAGTCCATAAAGACAGTCCTGATCATTCATCACAGTAAAATTGCAGTGTTTTTTTTTCTCAAAGCCTGAGTAGTAAAAGAAAATGTACACGGAAGTAGTGGATTTCCATGCAGTGCTGAAGAAATAGTGTTGTCCTTCCAAAGAAAAGACAGTGCTAACTCTTGACATGCAGACAGGTAATGGGCCACAACGGAGCAAACCCACAGCAGAGTCAGTCGAAGTTTTGAAGAATATTCGTAGGTAGGTCATCACAGAGCAGACCCACTGTAGTCCTGGTAGAGAGTATGGTATTGGTGGGCCATCAAAGGTGCAGACCCACTGTAGTCCTTGTAGAAATAATGGTATTGGTGGGTCGTTAAAGGTGCAGACCCACTGCAGTCCTTGTAGAGATGGCCAGCAGCCATCTGCTGTGACTGTGCAGGTGCACAATCACCATCGAGGAGGCTTGTGGACAATATAGCAAGTCCATGAACCACCACTTGTGCACTCACAAAATTTTTTTTTGAAATGTCCTTAGAACCAGCAATGCTGTTACCCAGTCCCCTGCTGACTTATTAA
The DNA here is from genome assembly GCF_021461385.2 of Schistocerca piceifrons. NCBI lineage: Eukaryota > Metazoa > Arthropoda > Insecta > Orthoptera > Acrididae > Schistocerca > Schistocerca piceifrons. Next base: position 495,371,217 of record NC_060139.1, on the reverse strand, counting down.
CACATGTGCAAACACTATCAGTCCCTGCTTCTCACATATTGTGCATATAGCATGACCAACAGAAACATGTGCAGTGAAATGTAACTTACAAGTTATTTAATTTGATGAACTGGTGTCAATTACAATTTTATAACATAAGAATACAATAACAAAGGTACAAAATACATCATTAAAGAACATAACAATACAGATACCATTTGTGGTAATGCAGGCTTTACAGAAGAATCGAAATAACATATACATCAGTGTTACAGGAATTATGACATAAGTAAATACATAAAAGATCAGAATAACTTTTGAAACATCAACTTCACACATGAGCATTAAAACAAAACAGAATAAATAATGTCTAAGCATCTTTACAAGGTAAATAATATATTATCAGAAGAATTCTACAACATAAATCTTATTAGCTAAACACATACAGACAGGAAAAACACAAATTCACGTAGTGTAATAACACAAAAATATGGGACAGGGTTTGTTTTCAGTGTAACATTTGGTACTGCAGTCCAACCCAAAACTTCACTCCATAGATCTTTCGTCTTATTTCAACATTTGTTTCCACCAAAAAAAATCCTATCAAAGCATGTTTTCTGTATTTATATGTTCACATATTTCTTACCTCATTATTTATTTTCCATTATCTTACCTCATCAATTATTTCCAAGAAAATCCTGCCTAAACCTGTTGTCCCTAAACCCTACTTTTTGTTCATATCCTCTTTCAAAATTCTTTTTTGGCCAAACCATTTTCTTATAGCTTCTCAATGCATTGCTTTCCATTCATCATAGTTAGTTCCTTATATAGTCTACCCCCTCTTAAGCTAACTTAAATCTACTGAGCTCAGATGCTAAACTAAGGGACGAGGTAATGCAGCAGCACAAAAGAATTAACACAAACAGCAATGATAAAAAATGCAAATTGGCAAAGCAAGCAGCATAAATTAGCAAAGCAAATGCAATATTACATCTAATATAAGGCAATGCGCAGCAAACAATAAAAATAAATCATTAGTAAAATTGGCTTAACAGAGTAATGCAAAAGTGAAATTCAGTAGCACTATGCCTGGCAAAAAGCAGCAGCAAGTGCAATAACTTATATCTAAACATGACATAGGTCAAGCAGAAAAAATAGTACACTAAAGACAACAATGCAGATAAGGGAAATGTATATTCACATCTTAATATCTATGTCATTAAAGTGGTGCACCACAACTTATTCTACAAAATAAATTACCAAGTACTTGAAAAGAAAATTACGTATGCAGTTCCTGTGAAGGGAAATTTCATTTTGTGCTCCCTCGTTTTTTTTTGGAAGTCGATCGTAAAATTATTATTTACTGGATCTGTAGGTAGAAAATATTTATATTAGTAAATCTATTAAATTTTATTTTAACCAATGCTGCAGTGGAGCTAGAAAATAGATATTAAACAAAATAGGCAAAGCAACGCGTGAAGCGTCATTCACTAGCCATATGGCATCTCCAAAGGCAGTAAAAAATCTCTCAACTAGAAAGACAATAGATATAAAAATGTTTCTCATCATTTCATTAGGCAATTTAGTAAATATCATAAATTAAGAGCTCCACAGTGTAATCATATGTTTTCAAGTTTGGGCGTGTCGTATTTGCGATGCTTTCTACAAAGAAATGTCAATAGCGAGGATAATAGCCTCTTTCTTCTCCACCTAATGGCTTTTTCTCAAGGCGGCTGGCACACCTGGCCGCTCACAACGCATTACGTCACAGTCACTTACCTTTCTTACCTAAATATTTACGACAGCAGTTTCCGCTACAGTGACAGTCTCACATAAAAAAATTTCACAGGTCGAAAATTTGCGTTACAAATGTGTAGAAACAAAATCCTATCAATATAACAGAGTCCAAAAAATTTTCGGCGGCATTGTGATACATTCACGCATGTACACACATTTCATAACTCTTTAAAGTACAACTCTCAGCTTATTGATCATAAACGTACCTCAACAGCATAATACACATCGTCATCGCAATAGTAACATCATAACAGATCAATCACATCTCAGAATTGTCGCAGCTTCTTTCAATAATTTCAATACCTTCAATAAAGTCATCTACCTCAAACGTACTTCAAAAATCATGATCCCTTACCAAATACATCATTCTAAGCTCTCATATTATCACAATGGTTCCGAAAAAATATTAACAGTTCACAAAGTACAGACAAAATACAATTTCATAACTGTGAAGTTATCCAATGGTGTAATTGCGTAAACATGTGTCACTGACGTAGTAAAAATATGTTTGTTTCTCTGTTAAATAATCAGATAGCTGTGTGATTTTGTGTTAGAGAAATATGGTACCGATGTGTAAAGTTGTATAAGCAAATACCATATTAGCTAGGGCTCCTTGTGCTTGCCAAACACATGGTACACAAAGTAAGCGTGTACCCCCCTGAGTATAAATGTGATTATACCCTCAGGTGTTACAGATTACAGCAATGGAATGAAATGTATCACGGAAAACTTTCTTTGTAATTCAAAGATCTTGAAAGATAAATGGTTTAAGTAAAAAATTAATCACTCAAATGCGTGTCCTGTAGCGCTAAATGTGTGTCTTGCTGTAAGATAATTCTGTGGAACTGTCGTAGTTATCGTTCTCTGTAAGCAAAGTTCTGCTGAAGTCAATGTACTTACCTCATCATAAACGAAAGTAAAATGCTTTGTGTATAGATATCGTAGTTACTACGTACCTTAACGTGATCAAGAAAGTACTATAATGTAACATATTGTTGTGCTACGAAAAAGGCTGTCTCATTGTAGCTATACCACAAAAGTTACTACTAAAACATGTTTTACTTTCCAGAATAATACAGAAAAACTGAGCAGATATAAAACAGATACAGCACAAAAGAAATAATATAAATTGTGTCACTCATTAGTAGCGTCATGATATAATTGTGTAGCTGTCGAATAAACTAACCACTGTGTCATCTGATATCTCTCAGAAAGTACTTTAAATCCATAATGTATTTTCAAATAAACCAAAATGTTGCATTAAAATCTCATTAGCAGTACCGGTACATGTTCTAAGTATGTGAGCCATATGGTTGTTACGTAATCGTGCCACTAACAAGCAAGAATGTACACACACAATTACACTGTGTCGTCTGTTCACTATAACAGTGCATTCGCAATTACTGTCTAAATGTGTTCCCTGGGTTATAGACTGGATAGTTTATTTTAAAACATAGTTACATGTTGACAGTTTCTAAGTGTGACAAAGAGTACTAGTAACGTGAAGTGAAAAATTAATAGTAAAGACTAAAAAAAAAAAACAGATTATCTCTCAATAAACGGTTTTGCATGTGAAATGTGGTGCAATCCTTTACTCTCCCTAGTACGCAGAGTTTCAACTTCAACGTAATTATCATGTGGTATACGTCGGATTCTGTAAGGTCCATTGTAAATCAGAAAGAATTTGTGACTCAAGTGTTTCTTCTTATGTGACAATGAATGAGCTTTAATGAGAACTTTCTGACCAATATATAATTTCTTTGCATTTGCTTTACCGTGTTGTTTTTTCTTTTGTCTGCTGCAGATTTTATATTTTTAATAGCCAAATCAATTATGTCTTTGTGTCGAAGTTTACATGTATTCGGCAAAGGTACAAGCTCTCTGATTCTGCTCGGTGGTTCTTCATTCTTCAGTACAAGAGTAGGTGGTAAAGCAGTGGAGTCATGAGGAATTTCATTCAGCACATTTTGAAATAAGTGTAAATATCTGTCCAAATGCTGATGTTTTCTGTGACAATAAAGTCTGCAAAGCTTATTGATTTCTTTCATAATCCGTTCAGACGGGTTACAATGTGGTGAGTACAGTGAAATAAAAACAGGTTTGATTTTATGGTTCCGAAGCATGCGTGACCAAACAGCAGATCTGAATTGCGGTCCGTTATCTGAAATGACTTTAGCAACGTGGCCAACTTCACGTAAGAAATATTTAACAAAGGCGTTGGATACAGGCCGTCCAGTGGCTTTACGTAATGGAGTGAAAGAAACAAATTTTGAAGTATGTTCAACAGCGACTAGAACGTACGAAAATCCATTCGATGTTCTGACAAGGGGTCCCAAGAGATCAACTGCAGCAAATTCTTTTAATTTAGAAGGAATGATAGGAAACAACGGAGCATGATGTGAGATAGTAGATGGTTTCGCCTTTTGACAAAGTTTACAGATAGACAAGACTCTTCGAATTCTCTTCTCCATATTGTTAAAATAACAAGTCGTTCGAAGAATATGATAACATTTTCGTGGACCAAAATGTGCGTAGCTGAAATGAATGTACCAAATGAGCTTATTAACAAAATCGTCTGGAATGCAAAGTACCCATAGCTTGTCATCAACAGTGCAGCGTTTGAAGAGTATGTTGTTTCTAACCAGATAATAATGCTGAATCTGAGTGTGCATCTTTTCATGCCATTTACTTTTGATGTCTTTCCAAATCGGATCTTTATCTTGCTCATGAGCAATGTCCTTTAAAGATGTGGTGATGAAGTTTTCAAAGGCGACTTTCTGAATGTAAAGATTACTGAAATTTTTCTCGAGGTTGCCTTCTGTGTTACTTTTCTCAAGCCCAGCCGGTGCACATGACAGTGCGTCCGCAACAATGTTCTCCTTGCCGGGAATGTAGACTACTGTGAAGTGGAATTCTTGCAGAAACAATGCCCAACGTTTTAACCTGTCATGATTTAATTTTGAAGACATAAGAAATTGTAATGCACGATGATCACTGTATACTTTTACGTGCTTACCAGAAAGAAAGAAACGGAATTTGTTAAATGCCCAAACGATAGCTAAAGTTTCTTATTCAGTAACGGAATAATTTTTTTTCAGATTTAGCACTCGGCTAGCAAAAGCAATGGTTTTCTGAACAGTAGTGTCATTTTCTATGGCTTCTTCAAATGAATGGGCACCAAGACCGACTTTAGAAGAATCCGTGCTAAGGCAGAAATCTTGTGACAGATCTGGATGAGCTAGTATTGGCGCGTAAAGTAGCTATTCTTTCAAAGAATTGTATTCCAACTGTGCTTGTTCGTCCCAGTTCCAAATAGTATTTTTTCCAGTGAGAGAACAAAGTTTTGGCGTAACAAGAATCTGCATATTCAGAAAACGACGGTAAAAATTTACGAGACCTAGAAAACTGCGGACTTGTTTTTTCGTGGATGGAACTGGAATGGCTCTGATTGCTTCTAACTTTTCAGGATCCGGCTGAATGCCTTCAGAAGAAATAATATGTCCCAAAAACTTCACCTTTGTCCTACCGAATTCAGACTTTTCCAAGTTAACTGTAATTCCATATTCTGCAAAAATATGTAACACGCTGTTGAGGATGCGATTGTGTTGTTCCCATGAGGCTTCTGCTATCAGAATATCGTCCACATATAAGGTGATGTGACGTTTTAAGAACTCAGGTAATTTGGAATTTAGCCCGCGAATGAATGCTGCCGAAGGAATGTTCAAACCAAAAGGAAGTTTCCGAAACTGATAACAAACGCCGAAACAAAGGAAAGCTGTGTATTTTCTACATTCTGGATGAAGTTCGATCTGATAAAAGCTGGATCTGAGATCAACAGAAGACAACACTTTTACACCATTAAAATTTTGAAGAAGTTCTTCCATCGTTTGCGGCCTGTCTGTTTCAGGAATAATGATAGTATTGATTTGTCTCGAATCTAAGACCAGTCTGATCGATCCATTTTTCTTCTCAACAATATGTAATGGATTGTTGTATGAGCTTACTGCAGGCTCAATAATGCCCTCGTCAAGCATAGATTGTATTTCTGTTCTAACACGGTCCCTATAATGTGCTGGAATTATTTATGGTCTAACACAAAATTTAGTATGCTCACGAACACGAAATTGGTATTGAAATCCCTTGATTGTTCCTGTTTTGTGAGTAAAAACTGTGGAATGTGCTTGTAAAATCTCAAAAAGGTCTTGCCTATCAGTGTCATTACAATTCTCAATTGTTCGAATTTTATTCCGAATTAACTCATTAGTATCAAATATGTCGTCGATATCATCCCTGTCAGTACCTGCAGAGTGATTGTTAGTGTCTAGTTCCGTAGAAAATTCCGAACTGTTGTCTAACAGAAGGTAAAGCCGATTAATTTCCTCGTCATGGTTTGAGAGCCAATCTTCAAATTTCAAACCTATTGACTTACCTTCTTTCTCTAAACTTATTTCAGCATCGTGAAAGTTTAAGATTGCTTTGTATTCATTCAAAAAGTCTACTCCCAATATAATTTCCGTCGACAATAATGGAACGATAAGAAAGTTCATAGAGAAGCTATGGCTTTGACAAAAGAATTCTACGTTGGTTTGTTGGCATACATCTACACTTTTTCCAACGATCGCACCTTGTAATTTAATCTTACGTAACGGAAGTGTGGGGCATTCGTTCGATTTGTTGCATTTGCTAAAGGCTGTTTCACTAATTACTGAAATGGGACTGCCAGAGTCAAGTACTGCCGTAAATTTTACGTCATTTACTGTAATGTGAATCACAGGATATGCAATGATGTTATGTTTTACGTCGTATTCCTGGAGTAAGATGTCCCTAATGTCTTCTTTTTTTACGTAATTACTAGCTACGACAGCTACGTCGTCAGTTTCAGAAGTACGTTTTGTGGCTGCCAGCGGTATGAGTCATTGCCTATTGTCTCTTTGTTGGTGCACGTCGTTATTGGGATTTGGAGACCTAACTTCTAAAAAATTCACCTTGTCGAGAGGGCTCCGCCCTGTTTGAATCCCGCCAGTTCTGATGCAATTCAGGTCTGTCGTTACGATCATATCGTCTGTCGTCATGTCGGTAGATTCCATAGTTTCTTTCTTGTCGGTCACATGGTGAAGAATTTCTCCCTGAATCGTAACTGCGCGCTGGACCGTTGCGTCTAAAGTTATTCTGTCTCCCTTGATAATAATTATTTTCGTTCCCATATTGTCTGTTTCTCTGATTGTCTCTGTGATAGTCACTACCGCAGAGAGGTGATCTTTCCCTGTAATTATTACTACTCTGCCAACGGTTGTCATATGGGTGATGTCTGTTTTGATCACGATTTGTGTTGTGAGAATAGCCTTGTCGTGTCCAGTTATTATGTCTTTCATCGCGGAATTGCGACGGATGTGACCTGTAATTGTTGTGTTCCTGTTTTCGCGTTCCACGATTGTCAGTGTCAATTTCTAATTCTTGTAAGAGTCCCTGAAAAGCTTCAATGTCGTCTTTGCAACGTCCTGCCAAAATAATATGTCGTAAATGTTCAGGTAATTTGATTAAGCAAATGAGTTCTGAGGGGCTGCATGGGTTTGACACGTACTGATTCTTGTGCAACATGTCTTCAAAATATTTCACAAGACTGGAAAATTCAGATTGTTCGAAATGTTTCATCATTATGATGCTATGTTTTACTCGGTCCTGTGTAGCTTGTGACCAATATGCTGAGAGGAAGGCATGATAAAATTCTCCTTCACTGTGGCAATCGTGAATGACCGATCGCATTTTTACAGCTGGTTCATTCTCTAAACAGCCACACATAAATTCTAATGTATGCTCTAATGACCAGTTGGGGGGGAAACAATGAGAGAATTGATGAAGCCACGCTTGTGGATGAATGTCTTTGCCAGAATTCTTAAATGTTTTAAATTTGCGTGTAGTAATGAACAGCTTATAGTCAAAATCATCGTGTCGGTGAGTCGCATGTCGGTCATTGTTGCGTCGTTTCGGCGGTTCCATTTCAAAATTCGGTGCCCCTTGCCAATTTCTTTCATAATTTCCAAAATGCGCTGTGTTATTATTTTGCGGCTTTTCCGTATTTCTAAGTCCCTCTTCCCGTGTTGGAGCACGAGTGTCCTCTGAAATACGTAATTCTTGTATTACCTGTGTCAGCTGATCTTGTACTTCCCGGATTTCTCTTTGGTGTTGTGTATTAATTTGATTCTGATTTTGTTTGAATTTCCTAATTTGTTCGTACTCTTCTGTGTCATTAAAGGCTACCAGTCTTGCGTCCTTCAGATTATCATCTACCTTCGTAGATAAATTATTTAGCTGATCCGAAAGTTCCACTTCTTTCTCTGAACTAATTTCCTCCATGTGTCTTTCTGAACCAATTTTCAGAGTATCTACTGTGTCCTTTAAGTTTTCCTGAGTTTTTGCAAGTTGCATAACCGAATCGGTACATGCAACCGAGTCAATTTTAGCTTGCAAGGTCTCATGATTTTCATGAACAATAGTTTGCAGTTCTTTTATGGCTGCTTCGTGATTCTGTAATGCATTTTCATGCTGCGAAAAAAATACGTTGAAAATGCTCACAAATTTGTGTTTTTACGTCATTACAGACTTTTTGACATTTCGATTCAATGTTATGTAACTCAGTAGTTAAATCTTCACGTGTTTGTCCAAGTGTGGTGTCTAACTTTTGAAGCTTTTGCTGTGTTTGTCTCTGGTGTTGTTCCATTGTGTCTAACTTTTGAAGATTTTGTTCCATTGTGTCTAACTTTTGAAGATTTTGTTCCATTGTGTCTAACTGTTGCTGTGTTTGTCTCTGATTTTGTTTCATTTGCTGCATTAATTGCAATAATAATGTATTAGTGTCTGGAATCTGTTCCTCTATGCTTTTCGGCAGTGCATTTGCACCGGCAACATTTACATTTTGACGAGCAGAAAATGTGTCTTGACTTATTTGAGAAAACGGTGAGCACCCAAAACCTGAGCCTACAGTATTTGCAGTATTGTGTTCTGTCATTTTGGATTCCTGAGGCGAGCTGTTGTCGACCGATCGATCGATAATGCTTCCCTGTTCACTACTTGTTTCACTGTCTACACCATTATTTGCCGCCCACTCCATTTCCCTATGCACAGTTACCAAATTACTACTTTGAATGTCTGGTGCTGATAAGCTATGCTCGTCGTCACTATTATTTCTCAGTTTACTTTGGAGCCTAGTGTTACGTTTTTCACACGCCTTTATTGTCACAATATTTCACACGATAACACAGAAAAGCACAATTTGAAGAGCAAAAATAAGAGAACTCATTAACATAGCACTGAAAAAAATACCTAGTGAATTGCAAGCGCAACTGCGAAATACTTGGTGCAAATTTACATGCATGCCACAACTGTTTTACTGTACAACAATGAAAAACTGCAGCTACAAAGGAGATTCTCTCTACAATTACGCGCTAGCAATAAACTAAAGCTACACTAATTACACAAACTATAAGAAAAAATCAGAAGATTCCAGTGAGGTATCCTCGGCTAAGGGTCGACATATGAAACGTCCCATTTGAAAAATTATACATGACTATGCTTAAACTGACACACAATATTTTTGGCGCAACGCAGTCTGACTTTCAGTAATCCCTACGAAAGAATGGCCCAGACTAACATTAACCTATACGTTTCACAAATCACTTACCTCACAAAAATCTTCGTTACTCGAACTACTGCAAGACAGCGAGCGCCACTACTGCCAGCTAAATAAAAGATTCAAACTATGGAAGGCACTAACTACTGATAGGCATAGTTAGCAAATGAAAGATTTTAATAGAGAACAAAAAATGTATTTACCTTAATAGTCATAATATATATAGCAGTTCATGACATCCATTCTTACAAATCTACTGTTTCTGATGGACACACCTCCAGATTATCCATTCTCAAAAATCCGCCATCTCACTTCCCCACATCCACCACTTCTGGCGGTTCACCTCCAACTGCGCAACGCTACGCGCTGTTCACATCCAGCTGCCCAACACTACAATGGCAGACAACAATGAAAACTAGCCACAGACTGCACACAGCACAGCCAGTGATTTTCATACAGAGCGCTACGTGGCGTTGCCAATATAAAATCCTAAACAGCCTACTTACATTATCATTACATCAGACATGAGCGACTGAGCGATAAGCGCTGTATTTATAGCAGGAAGTGCCAGGGATGACACAACTTCTCTGTTTTTCCTCAAGGAAACTGACAAACTCTCAAAGGAAGTGGTCGACCTTTGACTGCAAACCACTGGCCATATACGAAGCGGTATACTACTTCCACGACAAAATTGAACACAGACCACTTACTATCTATACAGACCATCAACCATTAGCTGACGCAGTAAAGAATCCGTCTGCCAAGGCCACACCATACCGGTTTAGGCACTTGAAGCACATCTCACAATTCACAACAGACGTTCACCACGTGTTCGGAGCAGACAATATGGTTGCAAACTACCTGTCCTGTCTAGTGGTTGTGACCACTCAAGTGGATATCGATAATCTCGCGGACGCAAAGGCACCAGAATGGACCTGGAATGATTCTTGTCAGGCAGCGACACAGGATTACAACTATGACAATGCACAGTGCTCAGAACCAACAATCTATTTTGGTGCGACATGTCAACGGGGAACACCAACCTTCCGTCCCTGCCAACTATCACTGAACAATATTAGACGAGCTCCATAACTTAGCTTACCTCGGAGTGCACCCCACAATGAAACTAGTTTCGGAGCATTGTGTGTGGCTGAATATGAAGAGGGATTGTGCCACTTGGACACGAGTGTGCATTCCTTGCCAGAGGGCGAAGACAGGACGACGCAACCCGCCGCCGTTAGGGAGCTTTTCTGTCCCAAGGGGCCGTTTTTGTCATGCACATGTAGATTTAGTGGGCCACTACCTGAATCTAACGGATTTCGTTATATCCTATCAGTCATCGACCGCACGACTTGGTGGGTGCAGACGGCTCCTCTCAGGGACATATCAGTGGAGACAGTGGCGAGATCGTTCATCGACCTATGGATAGCGAGGTTTGGCTGCCCTGAATCGCTAACAACCGATCAGGGCAGACAATTCGAATCGACCCTGTTTACGGAACTGTGCCGCCTCTGCGACTGCCACTGATTCCATACCACAGCCTGCCATCTACAGTGAAATGGCCTAGTGGGACATTGGCACCATACACTGAAAGCATCTTTGATATGCCAAGAATGGTTAGAGGCCCTACTCTGGGTGCTGCTTGGTATCAGAACGACCCACAAAGAGGACCTCGACACCTCGCTAGCAGAGATCCCCTATGGCAAAGCGATTAGCCTCCTGGCAGAATTTGTCACACAGACAACGTACGAATTCAATGAGGACTCCCAGACCTCATACGACAGGTCAGAGAACGGATACGCAGCATCAGAGTCCCACCGCCATCGCACCACACAACACTGAGTGTAGTTGTGCACAAAAATCTACAGATTTGCATTCATATGATGCTATGCACAGATGCTGCCAAGCCAGTGCTGCACCCAGCGTACAGTGTACCATATAAAGTACTAAGATGGGGACTCAATACATTCGAAATCATGCTAGCCAGCAAACCCACTGCTGTGTTCGTCAATAGACTGAAGCCAGCATGGACTTCAGTGGAGATACCTCAGAACAATACCGACATTTTGACCTCACGCCACGACACAATCCCATTTTCCGCCACAGTCGATGTCAAGCACTTCCTTCCAGAAGATGTCACAGTGTCTCTACATGACACGATAATCATGGTATCTGCCACGTACGAAAATCGACAGGTCGACAAGAGAACGATGTTGCGATCTTTGTACCATTCAACACTGATACCACAGTCAGTCGACACAGTTGAACTGTTACCTACGCTATCCAGGGATGGCATCCTACATGTGCCAGCCCCAGACTACAACATGGAAAACCGGACCAGAATCAGCCTACAGCCACACCACAGGATCACATAGAACCACCGGCAGGTGACCTAACGATAGCACCTCCAGTACCACCTACTTAGCCAGTACTGACGGTAAGAACAGGCAGATCGCTGCACCGACCAAGACATCTATTTGAGTTCGAACTAGACAACAACTCCAGAGACGACCAGCACCACACTGCAACACAACTTCAGCACTCCGTGCCTTGAATATCGCTGCAAAAAAAAAAAAAAAAAAAAAAAAAAGTATCTCTGGACCATGGGCAGTGTGTTCTGGGACACCAAGGGTTTAAGTTGTATCTGTCCGTATAATGTGTATAAATAAATATTGTTTATGTAAATCGGTAACGTCGACAGTCATTACACATGCCATTACACATTACACATGAACATCGTGCTCGTTATCCAAATCCTACAAGTTCCTTAGATACACCACCCCTCTCACTTAACAAACTATTTTTTTTTTGAGGCTATAATCTATGCCTAAAATTTCCAGTAAAGGTTTTGCCTATTTGTGGTTTCCAATACATCTGCGATTTCAGTCCACAGATCTAAAATTATATCCTGATTATGTTATTATTAACCTCAGGATACCACAAAGTCACTCTTTTTTGGACTATACTTATCATTTTCTTTAGTGCTTGATTTGTAAAAAAAGGGGGCTCCAGTACTGTGAACTTTGTATTATTACTTTTTATTTCATCCTCTTTTGTATGTATGAACCGCTTGTGAAATAATTCTGTAAACGATTATGCACCTGTACTCTAAATTTACGCATTTACGTGAGTGTATCGACTCCTAAAACTTCACATCTAATCACTGAAGTCTGCTGTGCTCATTGTAAAGATTATTATGTAAATGACAAGTTTTCTTGATATAGTATGAAGTTAAAGTTATTCTGCCTTTAATTTCTAACAAAAACCATGTCACTTTTATATGATTTTTAATTTGTATGATGTGTTTTCAGAGGATTGCGGCTAGAACAGAGGCGTCAACGGCACATTGTTAATGAACATTAATGACCGAACACTTTTCGTGTCCAGTAACTACTTTTCATTGCGTCTTACTCTACACGTCCCTGAGATACTTGGAATTGTCATTTTATTTGTATCTTGCAAGATTTTCACGCAAGCTATGCGGAGAATGTTTCTGTCATTTTTCTTGTAAAAATGACGTCGTTGTACAGCCTACACCAGTCGGACACAGACCCGATGGCCAGTTAAAAGTTTTTGGTGGTGGTTACTTTTCCTTATATGTTGCGTCCCCAGCTTTATGCCAAACTCGGTACGAAGCATTAGCACGATGTGCCGTAGATACTGTGGACGACAATATGCCCAACCACCATCTGGTGACACCTACCCTTTCTTTATATATGTTGTTGTGGTCTTCAGTCCAGAGACTGGTTAGATGTAGCTCTCCATGCTACTGTATCCTGTACAAGCTTCTTCATGTCCAAGTAACTACTGCAGCCTACACCCTTCTGAATCTGCTTAGCGTATTCATCTCTTGGTCTCCCTCTACAACTTTTACCCTCTACGCTACCCTCCAATACTAAATTGGTGATCCCTTTTTCGTCCTACCTACTGATCCCTCCTTATAGTCAAATTGTGCCATAAATTCCTCTTCTCCCCAATTCTATTCAGTACCTCCTCATTAGTTATGTGATCTATCCATCTAATCTTCAGCATTTTCCTGTAGCACCACATTTCGAAAGCTTCTATTCTCTTCTTGTCAAAACTGTTTATCGTCCGTGTTTCACTTCATACATGGCTACACTCCATGCAAATACTTTCAAAGAAGACTTATGGACACTTAAATCTATACTCGATTTTAATAAATTTCTCTTCTTCAGAAACGCTTTCCTTGCCATTGCAGTCCACATTTTATATCCTCTCTACTTCGACCGTCATCAGTTATTTTGCTCCCCAAATAGCAAAACTCATCTACTACTTAAAGTGTCACAATTCCTAATCTAATTTCCTCTGCATCACTCGATTTAATTCGGCTACATTCCATTATCCTTGTCTTGCTTTTGTTCATGTTCATCTTATATATATATATATATATATATATATATATATATATATATATATATATATATATATATATATATACAGGGTGTTTCAAAAATGACCGGTATATTTGAAATGGCAATAAAAACTAAACGAGCAGCGATAGAAATACACCGTTTGTTGCAATATGCTTGGGACAACAGTACATTTTCAGGCAGACAAACTTTCGAAATTACAGTAGCTACAATTTTCAACAACAGATGGCGCTGCGGTCTGGGAAACTCTATAGTACGATATTTTCCACATATCCACCATGCGTAGCAATAATATGGCGTAGTCTCTGAATGAAATTACCCGAAACCTTTGACAACGTGTCTGGCGGAATGGCTTCACATGCAGATGAGATGTACTGCTTCAGCTGTTCAATTGTTTCTGGATTCTGGCGGTACACCTGGTCTTTCAAGTGTCCCCACAGAAAGAAGTCACAGGGGTTCATGTCTGGCGAATAGGGAGGCCAATCCACGCCGCCTCCTGTATGTTTCGGATAGCCCAAAGCAATCACACGATCATCGAAATATTCATTCAGGAAATTAAAGACGTCGGCCGTGCGATGTGGCCGGGCACCATCTTGCATAAACCACGAGGTGTTCGCAGTGTCGTCTAAGGCAGTTTGTACCGCCACAAATTCACGAAGAATGTCCAGATAGCGTGATGCAGTAATCGTTTCGGATCTGAAAAATGGGCCAATGATTCCTTTGGAAGAAATGGCGGCACAGAGCAGTACTTTTTGAGGATGCAGGGACGATGGGACTGCAACATGGGGCTTTTTGGTTCCTCATATGCGCCAGTTCTGTTTATTGACGAAGCCGTCCAGGTAAAAATAAGCTTCGTCAGTAAACCAAATGCTGCCCACATGCATATCGCCATCATCAATCCTGTGCACTATATCGTTAGCGAATGTCTCTCATGCAGCAATGGTAGCGGCGCTGAGAGGTTGCCGCGTTTGAATTTTGTATGGATAGAGGTGTAAACTCTGGCGCATGAGACGATACGTGGACGTTGGCGTCATTTGGACTGCAGCTGCAACACGGCGAACAGAAACCCGAGGCCGCTGTTGGATCACCTGTTGCACTAGCTGCGCGTTGCCCTCTGTGGTTGCCGTATGTGGTCGCCCTACCTTTCCAGCACGTTCATCCGTCACGTTCCCAGTCCGTTGAAATTTTTCAAACAGATCCTTTATTGTATCGCTTTTCGGTCCTTTGGTTACATTAAACCTCCGTTGAAAACTTCGTCTTGTTGCAACAACACTGTGTTCTAGGCGGTGGAATTCCAACACCAGAAAAATCCTCTGTTTTAAGGAATAAACCATGTTGTCTACAGCACACTTGCATGTTGTGAACAGCACACGCTTACAGCAGAAAGACGACGTACAGAATGACGCACCCACAGACTGCGTTGTCTTCTATATCTTTCACATCACTTGCAGCACCATCTGTTGTTGAAAATTGTAACTACTGTAATTTCGAAAGTTTGTCCGCCTGAAAATGTACTGTTGTCCCAAGCATGTTGCAACAAACGGTGTATTTCTATCGCTGCTCGTTTAGTTTTTATTGCCGTTTCAAATATACCGGTCATTTTTGAAACAATATAGGGTGTCCCAGCTATCTTGTCCACCCAAAATATCTCTGGAACAATAACAGCTATTGGAAAACGACTTTCACCGGTATCAATGTAGGGCTGGGGCCCATGAATGTACATATTTGGAAACATTCTAAAACGAAAGCATATGTGTTTTTTAACACAAACTTATGTTTTTTTTAATGGACCTCCAATATTTTTTCTTCAGCAATCCATAGCATGACAAAGCACATACACAATGGCGTTGATTACATCGCAATATTCCCATTACATCCCGAGATATTAAGACGCGAAGTTGACGCTTGAAACACCCGACATGCGCTGCTAGCGCACGTCCTGAGGCTCAGTCGTGAACCCCATGCTGCCCGTAATCGCGGCAGACCGTATTATTCGTTTCGGACCTCTTGATAAGTTTGGAGGTGTGATTACACATGTCAATCACATCGCGATTACGGGCAGCATGGGGTTCACGCCTGAGCCTCAGGACGTGCGCTAGCAGCGCATGTCGGGTGTTTCAAGCGTCAACTTCGCGTCTCAATATCTCGGAATGTAATGGGAATATTGCGATGCAATCAACGCCATTGAGTATGTGCTTTGTCATGATATGGATTGCTGAAGAAAAAAATACAGGAGGTCCATTTAAAAAAAACAAGTTTGTGTTAAAAAAACACATATGCTTTCGTTTTAGAATGTTTCCAAATATGTACATTCATGGGCCCCAGCCCTACATTGATACTGGTGAAAGTCGTTTTCCAATAGCTGTTATTGTTCCAGAGATATTTTGGGTGGACAAGATAGCTGGGACACCCTGTATATAAGATGAACATCAACAAAAGCAAAACAATGATAATGGAATGTAGTCGAATTAAATCGAGTGATGCTGTCAGGCCTCACAGTGAGTGTCAGAATGACACGTTGCAACCCTATATATATAATTGAAATTAGTGTTTTTGATTCTATTTAAGGGTTGCAATGTGTCATTCTGACACTCACTGTGAGGTCTGACAGCATCACCCGATTTAATTGAAATATATATATATATATATATATATATATATATATATATATATATACATGTATATATAATTGAAATTAGTGTTTTTTATTCTATTTGAGGGTTGCAACGTGTTATTCTAACACTCACTGTGAGGCCTGACAAAATTTCTATTGTACTAATCTGTACTGTGTTCTATGTTTCATGTACCATATTTCGAGAGCAAAAATGGGGAAAAATTGTTATAATTGGAAGAAATCGGATCATTGATTAGAAGCTGCTTGGCCGACAATAAAGGAAAAACGAATATTGTAAAATTCTGGGCTTTCAAAATTACACATTTGTGGAAAAGGTGAGGGAAATCAACGCACTTACCCTGTTTTACATGTTTGATGGCTTTAAGCAGTTGCTCAGTAGCTTATGTTTTGGTATATTTTTAAAGAAGTTGTGTAATAAGTGTTACTTTTCCTTATAAAGTCAATTTTCAGTATTGCCAAAAGTTGTCATACATATCTACCTTTGCACTACACGTGACAAGGTGGCATACTTATTTTTCTAATGTTTCGCTCTGTATTATTGCAGCTGCGCTTAATATTTAGACATCAATACGTTGTCATTACGTAGTTTAATTTCATCACCATTTTTAATATCAGTTTTAATGTCATTTCTATTGTAAATGCCGAAATGCGGAACAACATTAATACTGAAGATGAAACGCAAAGACAAACGCATGTCGATGGCGACAATGCTGCCGATCCAATAATGGGGAGCACGGATTGCAAAATGTATGTTTCGGAAACGAGATCCACAAAAACATTTAATGTTTCCATCGAAATATCAAGCCGTCTCTAGAAATATACATGTGAATTTTAATACTGTGGTGACAGACTTAAACGGTCAATTAAATGCGAGTCTCACGCAGATGAGAACCGAGACCACGAGTCTGACGGTCACATAACGTGAAGTTCCTCTTCAAGTTAAAAGGCTGTTTGAAGATGTAAGAGTTGAAAGATACTCACACCTCTGCGCGACAAAAACGACACATTTGACCAAGCAGAATCAATTTTTTTTATTAATGGCTTTCTGAGCGCAATACGGGCATACTTCATAAAGCGGAGAAGGAAATATGGTCCGCGTTGCAAGCTGTCGGTGCGGAAATATTGTCCGAACCGGGAACATCAGGCGAATCTATTCGCAATGATCTCGACCAGAGGCAAAATATTTTAACAAACGAGCTTCCAGGCTGGCGGCAACAAGTCAATGAGTTGAAACGGAAAATCCGACAGATACAAGAGCCTGACACATACAAGAGTCACCGCTTGTGGCAACATCTCCACCGTCGCTTTCGCATGATAATTCGGCAGGGACGAGAGAAAGCACATACTATTCTGCAACATATTGGAACTTACAGTCTGTATGGAAATTCCCCCCTGATACCTGTCCAGGCAGCAACAACTTTAAGCGCGGTGTTGTTGGAAGAAGAATTACTGAATCACCGACAAGTTCAGATTTTCATTCCTGAAAAGATATTTCCACACTCCATTGTCTTTATAAGAAGTTTTAGACGACTGTTGCCTACATCATGGACAGATCACCAGAAATTACAATTCAAGCAGCTTATATGCAAGGCGAATCTGCACTGTGGGCCAAAGCAACAGATGAACAATATTTTACATACGATCGGTTAGAGCATGCGTTCTTGGTCAAGTATGGTCACCGCACATACAGGCCCACCTATGATGGAAAGTTTTCAATCCTGAAATGTGCCACACTAAGCAAAGGAGCCTTTGAAAATATTTCGAGTGGTACATTAATAAGACGCGATACTGGGATAATCCCTGCGCACCCAAGGATATGATCGGAATACTAAAAGGCAAATTACCTGTGGACATAAGTGAAAAGTCAATCCACGTGCTCGAAGATGACATTGAGTGTTTTCTGCCTGTTGTAGAAGCGTTAGATTTAATCCATGACGACACGCGATACACGAACGGGAACGATGCGCGCCAGCAGCGCATTCCTGCAGCCATAACAACAAGCTCATACCAGTGCTGGAGTCCAGCGTAGAAACCGGAATAATAGGTTCCCATTGGTTACCAGAATGTTAGGAACGGGTCACACGCAGAGCAGTGGTCATCACGCAGAACCATGGTAACCAATCGAGACAAAACCGTCCACAGAATAAGAATCCGCCGAGCAGAAATCACGGTTGGAATCAATCTGTTTCCGAGTCGAGACCACAAACCGTACAAAACAAGACAATACAGACTGTGGAAGGCGTGGATGACCGACCTCTACAAACGAACAATGCCGGAAACTCAATGGGAATTAATGGTGCCAGTAGTTCTTGTAATCCGATGAACATGCTTCGCCATAATGATAATCACGATAGTAGTAGGGCAACAAGGGCGTCACCCCAGGACGGGCGTCACCCCAAATAGGTCACCCCAGGGGCGGCGTCACCCCAAATCCGAGATGGCGGCCGTGACGCAAGTACGTGATTTCACGTGACGTCAGATGATGACGCAATTGACGTCAGCTGATGATGCGAGTACCGTTATCAAAAAATGGGGGGAAGATAGGTCAACTGGGCTACCTCCACTAACCTAAGCCACCCCATCCTACGAACTCATGAGAAGTTTGAATTTTGACAGGAAGATAGGTCAATTGAGCTACCTATACTAACCTAAGAAAATGAAGGGAAAGAAAGGGCAGTTGGACTACGTCCACTAACCTAAGTCACATCGTCCTAGGAACTGACCGGAAGTTTGAATTTTGGTGGGGAGATAGGTCAATTGGGCTACCTCCACTAACCTAAGAAAATGGCCACAAAGAACGGTACTCAGGCTACCTCCACTAGCATAAGCAATCTCTTCCTAGGAACTGGATATAAGTCATCATTTAAACAATTACAAGCAGTACCACCATCAATTTTGTTAGCCATCCTCTTAGAAAATTTTGTTGAGCAGAGTTGGTATGGTGTCTCCTACACCACATTTCCCACGCACATTGAGGGACGTATGTCACCTAGTTTATTACGCTGATACAAAACACTCATCCTGCACGGTCTGGAGGGAGGGCAAATAGGTGTGAAAAACGAATCAGCCTGTTCTGGGCTGCTGGATAGAGGAAGGAGTGTACTTTATTTATCTTTTGAACAATTTATTTAGCTACGGATATCACCAAATTTATTTATTGCGCTGATGCAAAATACTCACCCTAACGTGCTTGGAGTCACAATATACAGTTTACAGATCTCGAAAGTACTCCTAAATAATGCATTACACTGAGGTGTAGAGACGCAAACAACTGGTAAATTACGAGGTCACACTAGACTCGCATTTGGGACGACGACGGTTCAAACCCGCGTTCGACCCCCATCCTGATTTAGGTTTTCCGTGATTTCCATAAATCGCTCCAGGCAAATGCCGAGAGGGTTCCTTTGAAAGGACACGGCCGACTTCCTTCCCTGTCCTTCCCTAATCCAATAAGACTGTCTGGTCTCCCCCCTCAAACAACCCAACCGAAATACTCCAGTACACACACAATGCATGCAAACACGCTCACAACGTTTAAACACCTGAAAACAATTCAATGTACAAACACTCAGTGCAAGTAAAACTTATCAACCATTCGAACCCCCATTCCACTGGATGGAAAGCGTAACGTATGGAAACTTCCCAGATGCGGGAAACTGACCCAAATATCCATCCTAATTACATAATGAATCACAAAGATCGGTCCTAATTAAACAACTATGTGCATAGCACTGCATAAGGACGGCTTAAAATAGCAAAAACTAACTACACAACTCACCTTATCATGCTTTAATTACACAACTATATGCGTAGCACTGCACAAGAACCGCAATAATGTGCAGAAAACTGACTAATCGTGTTATCCTGTTTGGGAAAAAATTGTACCACTCGAAACCAGTGACAGAAACTCTCAAACTCTACACTAATCCTACAAGCTAGGGGAAAACTCACTAGATCCTGCTATTCGACTGAGATGAGTTCAAAAAAGTCTATTAGCTCCAAGCATATACCATCTATCCCTGTTTGACATCATAGTTCACTACACACACCTACTAAAAAATCACCCTAACCGAAGCCAGCGGGGATCCTTGTCTGAAAAGACTGCCTTCTCATCCATATACGTATAATCACAAACTACGCGATCGAGCTACTACGCTAACAGTCTCATGGCACCTGCCTCACCGAAATGCCTCACCGCGAAAGCCCCGCTTTCACCTTCAAGTGCATCCTGTTCGTCCTTAATACCCACAAATCATCGCTGGCACAACTCCACAATGCCTCGTGCTCACAGACTTTGTTTTTACATCACATAGTATGCTCGAGCAGGGCCGGACGATAGTCACCGTTCGATTATTATTTATTTAACATCAACTTCGGTCCTATAATAAAGCAAAACATTTCCGATCACAATAAATGTCCTATTTTTCACGAAAATAGACAAATCCAGCTTTATGAGGAAAAATCTATATAGTTTTTCACGTTCGACTTAGAAACTCATCACCTCTCTGAACACATTTACGTCTAAAACGATATTTACACTCACGAATAACAAGTCATTCTACCACTAATTCTGTAAACAGCACATCTGTCAGGCAAATGTACACACAGGGCGTTGCAGTACCTCACAAGCACCTATCGCTAACTTAGTTGAAGCTGAAGTCTCGATTTTACACCCAAGATGCGACAGGGGAGGGGTGAAGTACATCACATAAATCATAACTCGTTTAGAGGAATGTGTCACGTTTCATCACACATGAGATGGAATTCATCTGATGCAGGATAGGTTTACAATGAACGATTGTAAGTAGACAGCTCTTTAAATCATATACAGAGCACGCGGCTGTATGTGAGTCGAATGCAGGCTATGTCACGTGACCACAGATGCATTTAAGTTTATAGATAGATGGTTCTCTGTTTTCCTGAAAATTGTCAAATACGGTAGTCAACCTGCATGTAGCATTGAGACCTCAATAGACATACATTATTATGCTACCTCAACAGACAAAATTTACTGCTTCCCTTCACTTCCATGTCGACGTTTTCTTGGATTCCTCTTGCTGCAGCGTACTTGATCCGATGTACAAATTGTTCTGCACCAACCAGAAGATGCGCAAGTACTTGCTCAATTTCGCAGCATTTATGTTCTGTCAATTTATACCTATTCCCCCATCGCTTTTCGCAATTCTGTCTATTTTATGGCAGTTCTATCCATGCAATCGTGTAATAATCTCTCATTCTGTTTTCTAGAATTGGTTTTAAAATTACTACAGCTGCCAACACGTAGCTCAAATGCACTGATCGGGAGTCATAGTATAGCACAGTACTCGATTGTATCTAGTCACCCACACATTTGGAGAGCGTTTGCCCTGTTTTCTGTATGACTGTGTACGTGCATGTGTCACAGAAGACCTCCAGGATCCGCACTAGAGCAGAGTTGGCGTTCGAGTGTGGACCCGCCGCGTGTTACAGGGCTATTACAAATGATTGAAGCGATTTCATAAATTCACTGTAGCTCCATTCATTGACATATGGTCACGACACACTACAGATACGTAGAAAAAGCCTCACTTCAGGTTTCTGCCGCCAGAGCGCTCGAGAGCGGAGTGAGACAAAATGGCGACAGGAGCCGAGAAAGCGTATGTCGTGCTTGAAATGCACTCACGTCAGTCAGTCATAACAGTGCAACGACACTTCAGGACGAAGTTCAACAAAGATCCACCAACTGCTAACTCCATTCGGTGATGGTATGCGCAGTTTAAAGCTTCTGGATGCCTCTGTAAGGGGAAATCAACGGGTCGGCCTGCAGTGAGCGAAGAAACGGTTGAACGCGTGCGGGCAAGTTTCACGCGCAGCCCGCGGAAGTCGATGAATAAAGCAAGCAGGGAGTTAAACGTACCACAGCCGACGGTTTGGAAAATCTTACGGAAAAGGCTAAAGCAGAAGCCTTACCATTTACAATTGCTACAAGCCCTGACACCCGATGACAAAGTCAAACGCTTTGAATTTTCGGCGCGGTTGCAACAGCTCATGGAAGAGGATGCGTTCAGTGCGAAACTTGTTTTCAGTGATGAAGCAACATTTTTTCTTAATGGTGAAGTGAACAGACACAATGTGCGAATCTGGGCAGTAGAGAATCCTCATGCATTCGTGCAGCAAATTCGCAAATCACCAAAAGTTAACGTGTTTTGTGCAATCTCACGGTTTAAAGTTTACGGCCCCTTTTTCTTCTGCGAAAAAAACGTTACAGGACACGTGTATCTGGACATGCTGGAAAATTGGCTCATGCCACAACTGGAGACCGACAGCGCCGACTTCATCTTTCAACAGGATGGTGCTCCACCGCACTTCCATCATGATGTTCGGCATTTCTTAAACAGGAGATTGGAAAACCGACAGATCGGTCGTGGTGGAGATCATGATCAGCAATTCATGTCATGGCCTCCACACTCTCCCGACTTAACCCCATGCGATTTCTTTCTGTGGGGTTATGTGAAAGATCCAGTGTTTAAACCTCCTCTACAAAGAAACGTTCCAGAACTGCGAGCTCGCATCAACGATGCCTTCGAACTCATTGATGGGGACATGCTGCGCCGAGTGTGGGAGGAACTTGATTATCAGCTTGATGTCTGCCGAATCACTAAAGGGGCACATATCGAACATTTGTGAATGCCTAAAAAAACTTTTTGAGTTTTTGTATGTGTGTGCAAAGCATTGTGAAAATATCTCAAATAATAAAGTTATTGTAGAGCTGTGTAATCGCTTCAATCATTTGTAATAACCCTGTATATACGGACCGATGCTGCAGTGCGGACATACTGCACAGTCATCTACCCAGATTCGCAAAAGTGGAGAAGGGGTGGTTTAGCTATGATACGTGCTCTCACATTACTGGTTGGAGTTGAAATTAATTCAGAATTGGTAAAATTGTTCATATAATCAATTGTAATGCTTATTGTTTGAGTAGATCGGCGGTGTCTTTGTCGTCCACTGGCACATTGTTGGTTACCACATAATGATTGACTGACAACTCTTGTTATAGTTGGAGAAACAGTTTTCTTGAGGGGCGACACCTTCTGGGGAATGTTAGCACCGAAACAGTGATCACGTGCCTGACTGCAATATGAGGAATTAGTCGAAATGGAACGCATAGCAATCAGATTCAGACTGTAGTTTGGAAACCCAGGCAAAGGCGGTAAAGCTATTCCAATTTCGTTATCTTGCAAGTGAATTTTATTTAAAATCATCCAGTGTGTGTTATAGTAACAATGGTAAAAAAATTATTTACACCGTGCGAATTGACCTATCTCACCTCCAAAATTCAAACTTCCCACAAAGGGGGGTTTGGCAGGGTGGCACAGCACTCTCCCGTGATCTTGGTTAGCATTACTCATGCCGACAGCTGATGTCAATCATGTCACTGGGGGAGGTCTAGTTTTCTGCGAGAGGCTGTGTTAATGTCAGTTTAGAACTTGACATAGACTTCGAAGTCATGGAGGGGAAAAATAAATAAAATGTTTGACAGTGTACAAAGCATGTTAGAGCAGAAAAATTAATGTTTCAAACAATGAGACAGGGTCACAGGGTGCATCTCTTGCGACTTACAGTATAGTCATCGGGACACGACCATTGTCCTACAGTACAGATGGTGAAACTTTAAACTGAAGTGTGCAGTTGATCAAGACATGTATATTTAATAGGATCATCACATGTGCTCGATGCCTGCAGGCATGCGGTATTTTGTTTTTGACATATGGTAGGAGAGAGATGTGGTGAAAATCTTATTGAGTTGCCTGTCAGATGAAGTTAGTGGAGCTTTTATAGTTGGTAATATTTCTCTGTTGGATGGTACAGAACAACGATGATAGATGTGAATGGATGTAGACCTGTGGTACTTATATGTAGTTGGGAGGGAGGGGGGCCACCGCAGTGCGGTAGGAAAAATCATTGTCCGTCTAGCAGTTCCGGTTTCCATCGAATGGTTAAAACACTATACTGTCGCAGAAACGCAGCTTAGCCTGTTTCTACATGGGTTGCAGAAGATGGTAGAGACATTTTCCCCCAACTCCTACTCAGTTTCGATTTAAGTTGGAACGATAGATTCGTAAAGCTGGAGAAATGGCAGCACTTGCATGGGGGCTAACTAAAACTGTAGCAGGTCGGCTCGAGAAAGGTGAGTCGTTTCGAGATACGAGAGTGTTAGAAATATGATTCATTAGCGGCTGTAATAAAGGACTTCTCCATAGGATCCTACGCAGGTATGTGCTTGAATGTGAGGACTTGATTCAAAATCGGATACTGCATTTCTAGCGGATAGCGTAGTACTAGAGATCTGAAAAGCTAGTGTACAATTCTTACGACATCATCCACTGTTTGTGATCCTTCTCAATCGAGCATCGCCTATAGCCCAGACAATATATCTCGGAACCTCTGACATGGTATAGAGAGAGAGAATGCTTTACAAATACTAGATAAACATCTAGCTGCGGTGGCTTGAGGGGGTTGAAAATACCGGTTTCATAGCAAGTTCCTTAGCAGAATTATTTTCTAAATTGGGAGCATCTGGTTTATAAAGTCTGTGCTTATGTTCTGAGATGTGTGTAAACGATATGACTATGTCCAGTAGTAAGGAAGGCTTGGATTTGACATGGAATACTGTGATAGCAAAGGGTAGAGTATGTCAGTTGATAAGAATGGTACAGATTTGGTACAGCGTAATGCATTATTTAGGAGTACTTTCGAGATCTGTAAACTGTATACTGTGACTCCAACCACGTTAGGGTGAGTGTTTTGCATCAGTGTAATAAATAAATTAGGTGAAATCTGTAGCTAAATAAATTGTCCAAACAATAAATAAAATACACTCCTTCCTCTCTCCAGCATCTCAGAACAGGTCGATTCGTTTTTCAGACCTATTTTCCCTCCCTCCAGAGTGTGGTGAGTGTTTTGTATCAGCGTAATAAACTAGGTGACATCTGTCCCTCGATGTATGTGGGAAATGTGGTTGGATGACCTTGAAAAGTAGTTGAAAAGTAGTTGAAACTAGGTAGCTGAAAGTGTAGCGAACCCCTTTTCTTATCTTTGTAAAGCTTTGTGGTACTTCGGCCTCACGTAAGGCCTGCCCAGGTGGGCCTGAGTTTTCTTAGAGAAAATGAGAATGTTTGTGTTCGGCTGACATCAGCAGGTGTGAAAGTAGGCTAGTCGGCTGTCGATCGTATTATTAGCTAGCGACACACACATAGAGCCTGAGGACAACGTGACATATCATGAAGTGCAGCCTCTTGTTGTGGTAACATGACACTAATGCTGTAGATAGTAAATTTTTTAAAAAATATATTCGAGTTGAATGTAAGCTCTTAGAGTAAAATTGGTGAACATTTTCTAAGAACAAATTGGTGAACATTTTCTAAGATGATGGCGAGCACACTTGATGGTGGTTCTGCATATAATTGTTTAAATAAGGAATTATATCCAGTGCATGTAATACAGCTATCGATACCTCAGCCTCTTGTGGTGGTAACAAAAAAAATTGTAGAAATTATGCTGGAATTGAATGTAAGGTCTTAGAGCAAAATTCGAAATTTCAAGAGGATGGCCAACACACTTGTTGGTATTAGTGCATTTAATTGTTTATATAAAGACTTATGTCCAGTTCGTAGGAAGAGGTGACTTTGGTTAGTGGAGGTACCTCAAGTGCCCTTTATTTCGCGCATTTTCTTAGGTTAGTAGATGTAGCCCAATTGACCTATCTTCCCGCCAAAAGCGCAATCTTGGACAACAGACACACTTGATTGTGGTAGTGGTTCCAGCTATTTAAATAAAGACTTATGTCCAAAGCTGAATGAGTGTATGTAATACAGCTATCGATATCTCAGCCTCTTGTAGTCGTAACACGAAACTAATGCTGTAGGTAGATAATAAATTTAAACAAATTTACAGACATTTAAAGAAATTTAAACGAAGTTAAAGAAATTTATAAAAATTATATTCGAATTGAATGTAAGCTGTTAGAGCAAAAAACTCGAAATTCGAGTAGGATGGCGAACACACTTGATAGCTTTACTGTTTGTAATTGTTTAAATAAAGACTTATGTCCATTAAATGTAATAAAGATATTAAAATATTGAGAAACTGATATCTCGACCTCTTGTGGTGATAACACGACACTAATGCTGCAGGTAGATAATAAATTTAAACATATTTAAATAAATTTAATCAAATTTATAGACATTTAAATAAATGTAAAGAACTTTTTACAAATTTAAACAAATTTATAGAAATTATATTCGAATTAAATGAGCAGCATCTAGTGGAGCGACACCGTACTATTTCTGCTCAACTAAATTTTCCAAGAGAATGGCTAATATAATTCATAATGGTACTGCTTGTAATTGTTTAAAGAAAGACTTATGTCCAGTTCCTAGGAAGAGGTGGCTTAGGTTAGTGGAGGTAGGCTGAGTACCGTTTCTTTGCCACCATTCTCTTGGGTTAGTAGAGGTAGCCCAATTGACCTGTCTCCCCACCAAAATTCAAACTTCCAGTCAGTTCTTAGGACGATATGACTTAGGTTGTGGAGGTAGTCCAACTGCCATTTCTTTCCCACCATTTTCTTAGGTTAGTTTAGGTAGCTCAATGGACCTATCTTCCCACCAAAGTTAAAACTTCTCATAAGTTTGTAGAATGGGGTGACTTAGGTTAGTGCAGGTAGCCCACTTGACCTGTCTTCCCGCCATTTTTGGATAACGGTATTTATATCATCAGCTGACGTCAATTGCATCATCAGCTGACGTCACGTACTTGCGTCACGGCCGCCATCTTGGATTTGTGGTGACGCTGTCCCTGGGGTGACCTACTTTGGGGTGATGCCCACCCTGGGGTGACGCACTTGTTGCCCTACTACTGTCGTGATTATCATTATGACGAAGCATGTTCATCAGATTACAAGAACTACTGGCCCCATTAATTCCCATTGAATTTGGCGCATTGTTCGTTTGTGGAGGCCGATCATCCACGCATTCCACGGTCTGTATTGTCTCGTTTTGTAGGGTTTGTCGTCTCGAATTGGAAACAGAATGATTCCAACCATAATTTTCGTTCTGTGGATTATTATTCTGTGGACAGTTTTGTCTCGATTGGTTACCATTGCTCTGTCTGATGACCGATAAGCCTTGCATAAAGCTGCTTGAATTGTAATTTCTGGTGATCCGTTCATGATGTAGGCAGCAGTCCTTCTTATAAAGGCAATGGGGTGTGGAAATATCTTTTCAGGAATAAAAATCTGAAGTTGGCGGTGATACAGTAATCCATTCATAAAAAAGCTTGATTTAATAATAATGATTTGATGTCATGTAGGGAAGTCTGGCTAGGTCAGGTACAAGCTGCAATGAATGGTGTAATTAGCGGTATTCCGGTCATCATAGTGAGTGTCATCATTCTAGTAAGAGTGTGATGGCCACTCATTTCTTAAAAATTATTTTGGAAAGAACTAAGGTTCTGACTTTGCTGTGACAGAATTGTGTTGCGTCAGGAGCTACTGGTGCCTGCACACATAGAGAGGCAGGTATTGGTTTTAATAGAATTTGAGAGCAGAGCCACTGAGTGCATGTTCTTAGAGGTTAGGGGTGTAACCATACTTTGCTTGGTGGGGATGGAGTTCCTAATATGGAGGAATGTGTATGTCAGTCTACAACTCGGAACATGCATCCTACTTGTTAATGAGAAGGAGCTGAAATTACAATCAATTTGTACCAAGGAAAATCAGGGTAGATTATACCATCGCCAGTCAATCAGATTAGTTGGTGTAAACGTGCTGGGTGTGGACAGTCATTTTACCAACACCAAAGCAGACCGGTGTCAGTCAGTGCGGAAGATGATGTAATGGCTCAGGAATCTGAATGCCTTGATGTGCAGCAGAAGAATGAATCTATGCATCTTTTGAAGACATGTGTATGTGTTGTCTCTAAGAAACCTGGTATTGTGAAAGGATACGTCTATCACATGAATGTTGCTTCCCATGACACTATTTGTAAACAAACTTATGCCATGCCATGGGCCAGGAAGGAGGTGGTGAAACAAGAATCACGGAAGATGCTCGCATGGGACATTACCGAGACCTCATTCCAGTGGCGACCGTTGAGGCATTCCATCGGTGATGCCAAAAAAACTTAGTTTCGTAGCATCGAAAGTATTACGGAATTTTGTCGATAATTAATATATTTCGTAAGAAACTACATCAAACAAAACTTACAGAGAAACAGAAATAAACACTTATTACAACAGTGCCCTTCTTATGCACAGTAAGAGATTGATATATTCCTGGAGAAAATGATAGCAAGTGTTTGTATAAGAGAGAGAGGTTTCTTTAGCTATCTTTTTCGCGTGTATGCAAGAGATATAAAACGTAACACAACTCCGAAAAATCTCTCTCGGACACACAAATGCACACACGCGCGCACATATCAACAGCACAATTATTCACTCCTCACAGGGTATGTTCGGTTACTTTTAAGTGGCAGTCGTAAGTAGGGGGTGTTTTGATGTATAGCTGCTTAAGATCGGGCCTGAACTACCAAGTAACGACACCGCCAACCTCAGCTAACAACTGCGCTATAGCCGTTACCAAATGATTTATGTGCTCCACTTTGCTTTGAGTTGTGCTTGCTGGTTGTTTCCTTTTCTTATTTTGAAATGAGTGCAGAGAGCAGTATTGATCTGTCACAGGGTTCGAATAAGACTTTCATACCAGATGGAATCAGCGATCCATATGTACATTATTACATAGATTCTGCCTTTCCAGGAGCACATAGCATAGACGTAGGTTGCCAGCTCTGTGAGAGGGAGACTCCACTCTTCTCCCCTCGGCAGCCCAGTAGAAACGATATTTTAAATCGATTCGTCGCTCCCTCTTATTGGCAAATAAATCTGCCATCTCAGATTGAAATCTTCAATTTTACACACGAATGACTTTTCACAGGATAGCATCCCTAACGCACTCAGTCATTCTTCTTTCATGGTGTTTCGTAGGAACGTTTTAATTCTCTTGAGCATTGAAAAGCACCCCTCAGCTTCTGATGTCGAGCTAGGTGTCGTGTACTTTGTCTCGTCGAATGTGTCACGAAGTTCATCCTCTGGAATCAGCGAAAGAAACGGAACTGCGTCAGCAACTGCTCTCAACACAGG
Organism: Schistocerca piceifrons; assembly: GCF_021461385.2. Taxonomy (NCBI): domain Eukaryota; kingdom Metazoa; phylum Arthropoda; class Insecta; order Orthoptera; family Acrididae; genus Schistocerca; species Schistocerca piceifrons. Next base: position 495,341,612 of record NC_060139.1, on the reverse strand, counting down.
TCTAGCATAGAAGACTTCAACTACCTTTTTTTCAGAAATATGTATGTGTATTTATAGTGCGTTTAAAATTAGTTGCGACTTTTGACAGACAGGTCAGTAAGGATCGAGAGGAGGGAAGCGTAGTTGCCAGCTCGTGTTGAACGTGTCAGCGTGCGACGTTCAACGTGAGGCCTGGTCGGCGCGTAACCAGTCGGGCGCGCAAGCTGGCCCATTCTGCAGTCTTTCTCAAACGATTTTAGAGAAATTATACGGTAATAAACTGTGAATCTTGCACATATTAAAGCTTCATTCGTAATCTTCATGATCAATTTCTTATTATTTCGTTAATGGTCGTAGTTATAGTGATTTTCGGCATTAGCTAAACTGCCGCGAGAAATTCTTGAAGTTTGTAGTGAAAAATACGGATCGCTACGAATTTGCATTTGGTGTGTGTTAGGTCATATGTTGCACTATATCAAATTTAGATAACATATTGAATTATTCATTAAACCTCGAAGGATATCGCTATCTGTCTCCAATGCCCAGAAAATGGAATGTGTGTAAAGGTTTCCGTCACGAACGCACATGCCAGTGAAAAAGCCAGAATGAAATATTCATAAATCCCTTGTGTCTCATAAACGGTCTGAGATACCGAAACAAGATTTTGGAAAATGAGAGCACACAAAGAGCACAGTATTTTGCCATATGATTAACATACGAAACTTCCATACCTACCATGGTATTCAAGCAACTACATATGTCTTTAAGTGAAATAATGTCATTGTGAGGGAGCACCAGTAGCTTGTAAAAAGAAAACTGCTGTGGGTTTTGCAACAATATAAATGAAGAAGCTGCACATTTATTTTTACACCGAGAATGGTCGTTCTCATAACTAATGATATGTCTAGCCCTCTGTTGCTAGTTTAATAATACGATGTTTTAGGACTCTGCCACTATTTCAACTGCAGTAGAATGTTAATGAGAAGTATATCTGTAAATTCTGCTGTGTTTAGGCAAAGGAAGCAGTTGCTAATACAGCAACAAGAGAACTCACGTATTACTCAAAACTCGACACAGTCCTTCATGAATCCATGTCTCGTTAAACACATTCTTGGTATGGCTGACAACATGAGACCAGTCCTGTAATGTAACATTTGCAATGACTTTTTTTGTCAGTATTTCAACCTCAATGAGCGTAAATTTCTTGTTTTTGCCACATTACTTTTCACTTGGGCCCATATATTTTCAGTCGGATTTAAACGAGGGTGATACGGAGGAAGCCTGTTTAAATTGTGCCCTTTAGCGTTAGCCTGTTCGTCGACCTCGTAGCGTGGAGATTTTGGTTCGTACACTGCTACAAGTTCCATTAACTTTCACCTTTACACAAGCTAGGTTCTACTTTATCCAATCGAACATTTATTTGTACCCAGAGAAAAACAGCCGCTTTCCTCCACTGCATTGCTGGTGCTTTATCAATCACAACTGAGTGGTATTGCGCATTGTCCATTGCTTTGTCGAATTCAGAGGAATACTTTGTAGCAGAACATTATCTTCACAGCCGATGACCGTCTTCTTGGACGACCACTTTTGTTGCGAATCTCGTGTTCAGACGTGCTGCAGTGTTATTATTAATGCAGCGCCACCACGAAACACTCGTTCACAACACCTGAAGACTGTAGAACACTTAAACACCAGAAAATATCACTTTACAACGAGAGCTAATGGACGTAGATGCTTCTAAAGCGCGACACCACATACTACTGTTTATCCACGGCGCGGCAACAGGTGCGCTTGGAAGTCGGCTCGCCGTTGGTGTTACCTGATCAACGGCGTCATGTCCCCAGCGGTGAGCCAAACGTCAAAGTCGCAAATAATTTTAAATGCACTACAATTTCACAATATATGTCTGGTAAATCTATGATGTATTTGTCAAACTAATTTACATCAAATACGTTGGTTGCAATGAGGTGTCCAGTGAACCGAAAACGTAATTTTATTTCAGAAAGGATGGCATCGTACACTTCCAAAGCATCTCTTTTTTTATGTCCATCAAGAATCCGTTGCATCTTGGCAGGCATCGTTTCGTCATTTTCGAAACTAATCTCGTTAAGGATGGGGTCAATGTCACCTCTGATGTTTTACATTATCGCTTCATAAGTTCTCATTGTCTTGTGTTGTTGTGGTCGGATCGGTTATCTTCTTCTGAAGCTGATTAATAAGTACGTCTGCATGAGGCATTGTCTTATAGAAAAATAGTAGCCAGAAAATGAATTCGTTATCTTGCAGTCTTTTTCAGCAGTAAAAGATAGTTTCATGCTCTCACTTGTTTCAGTGAATTCCATAACTGTAATAAGATTTTTCTCTGTTTTCAAAAACATCTATTACTACTTGCAAATGGTAATTCCATCTCATCACACACACGGGCAAGCTTTTTTGAATAATGCTATGCAACACTTTTGATCTCTGTGGCGAGTTAGAAAAGAAAGAAGAATTACCTGAAAGGTGTGCAAAAAAGACGTGGGCTTTGCGATTAACAGTGGCTGCTGTAGACATAAGGTTGAACTGAAGCGCATAACAATGGATGTAGTTTACATTTGGATATTTGTCTTTAGTTAATTTCTGAACCTCGTTCGACTTGCCACTCATACCGTATGCACCATCGTAACTTTGAGCTGTTAGTTTTGCTTTATCATCGCCAATTAATGGTTCAATTTCTTTCAGAATACTCTCAGCTACAGTATGCGCATTCTGACTTTCTGAATTAACAAAGTTCCAAAATCTTTCAACAGGTTTTCAAATGGTTCAAATGGCTCTAAGCACTATGGGACTCAACATCTGAGGTCATCAGTCCCCTAGAAGTTAGAACTACTTAAACCTAACTAACCTAAGAACATTACACACATCCATGCCCAAGGCAGGATTCAAACCTGTGAATGTAGCGGTCGCGCGGTTCCAGACTGAAGCGCCTAGAACCGCTCGGCCACATGGGCCAGTGTCAACATGTTTTCCCTCAACAACATAACGCAAAACAATGAGCAACTGAAATTCGCAAGACTCATATGTGCTTTCATCCGCGATTATTGCAACATAATCGGCACATTTTGTTTCTTTACGAACTTCATTATAGTACACTTCCAGCGTTCATTGTAGTAGTTCGTTCTGAACGGTCTTAGAAATGCCTTTGAACACTGATGCTTGAATTAGATGAACTTGAAGATCTTTATCCAGTTCTGTGCTGAACTGAATTAGCTGGCGAAAAACCTCCTTATTTTGAGAGGCATCAGATTCATCATGGACCCTGAGAGTCAGTTCCAAAGCACCACAGAACCGGATACAGTTTACAATTAAATTCAATATATATCTGTTCTTTTCTAGACATTTGTTGGGACTGTCAATTTTTTTTGTCTATATTACAGATCTAATTTCTGATGAATGCTGGGTTTGCCTAGAAATGAAAGACTAAGCACATTATTCATGTGTTGCTTTGACATGTCATGTACTTTCATTTTGAACCATATATGCCCAATATCAGTTGCTCCAGCCTTACACGATTGAAGATCTCGACTAAATAACACACAAGGGAAACAAAAAACAGCGTTGCTTTCTTCATAACCACAAATCCATTTCTTGTTTTGGTAAATTTCTGGATTGAACTTACAGCATCGATTTTTTGTTTGCTGCTACAGATTCAGATTTGTGAGTGGTCTACCTAGTGTCTTCTATCTGAGAGTCCTGTCACTAAATACCGTTTTTAATAACTAATTTACTTTGTTCATGTTTGCTATTTTCACAGTCAGCTGAATTTTCCCTTGCAGATAACACTGTTCAGACAGCTATCTAAAGTCAATTACCCAACCTCACAATAACTACAACGTGTTTGTACAGAACTGTATTACACGAACGTAATGGATATAAACAGAGATACCACACCTTTGTTTGGAAAACAGATGCTCAACAGGTGGTGTATATGTTAATTTTTTTGTTCTGTAGCGATAGCCCTGCTGTTATGAAATATACCATATTGAAATAATACCTCTTAGTTATAAAATATGAGGCCATAATTATATTCAGATTAGATATAGCTATTTGTAACGATATTTAACTGTATTATTTCTGTGTTCGATTTAATTAAACACCATTTAGCGTTTAGGGATGCATTAGCATTAACTTGGAGAAGGACTGTAAAACTGTATTCCAAGAAATCTGACCCCTGATGTGTTCTAACATGATCACTAGATGGCAGTTAGTGCTTCTGTAGGTCCTGTACTTTACTGCTCTCTAGCGAAAGGAACATAAAGCTCCGAGTCAGACTAGCTGTGGCACCACCTAGGCCATAACAGGCGTATAGAAACCAACGGCCAAGCCATTCACACAGTGCTTATGAGGCCAGACGGTGCCAATCTGCAGTTGGCTTCAAGCTTGAGAAAACTACCGCGAGAGCGCGCGTGGCGAAATGCGTCTCTTCAAATCAGAAAAAAACATACTCTGAAACAATGTTTTAAGTGCAGTTTGCATGGACTTCTCTTTCTTTTTTTATGCAAGTGATGCCACGGCACAACGGCAGTACTACAGAAGCTGCCCGCCTCATTCTCTCCCTACTGCAGTCCATTGTTAGGCATAGTGAGTATTAGGCCAACAAGAACATGAGCAAAATTTGTCAGTGCAGGTTGCCTACATGAGGGGCAAGTATACATTCAGGACCAACCTATTGTTCTCTTTTGACCGACAGGTTCTTAACCTATTGTTCTGCTAAGAGGATTATGATCCCCTGGATATAATCCAGCCTTTTGATTGACAGCTTCTTAATCTATTGTTCGGTTAAGTGGTTTACCGAGAGACCCCACATCTCCACCTCCCCCACCTCCTCCCCTCACCCCTCCTCCTCCCCTGTGCCACCTCCTCCCCCATCCCTCCGGATAATCCCCTCGCCGATAGAAGCACTCTTTGATATCAATTTGATTAATTAATTAAATAGATCAATTAATTAACCCCTGTCCCTCTGCAAAAGTGATCCACAGATCATGAATGGAATGAAGTGCGTTCACCGTTTGTGGTCTCACATGCATGTGTCTATCGTCAGGGAGCCGCCACAATGTTCGAAACTGCCAAATGTCCTAATTACAGATCACATTACTAAGTCCCAGGAGTCAGCTGCCATGGCACCCATCTTACAGACACTTTGTGAAACTGGAGCACATCATGCACAATGTGGTGTGCTGACCCATGACTAATCTGTAAACATGCTGCAATGTCATTCAGTGTCACTCGGCGGTTTTCCGTCACTATGGCTTCAACTGCTGCAATGTTCTGTGGAGTCACAACTCGTAGTGCCTGACCTGGACGAGGAGCATCTTCCACTAAAGTCACACCATTTGTGAACTTGCTACTCCATTCGTAGACTTGCTGCTGTGACAAACATGCATCACGGTACTGAACATTCATTCGTCGATGAATTTCAATAGGTTTCACACCTTTACTACGCAAAAACCGAATAACAGAACGCTGTTCTTCCCTGGTGCAACTCGCTAGTGGGGCAGCGATCTTTATACTGATACTGCGACGGTATGTGTGCATCTACACTATGCTGCCACCTACAGGCCATTCTGCACGCTGTTTGTAGCACGCTTACCAACTTACAGGATAACAGCGCGGAATTTCGATTTGTTATTACAAGTTTAAGGTTTTCATTTGACTCACGCTCGTACATTCAGAAGGAGGGAGGAAAGGGTCTACCACGTGATAGCACAGAAACAACAACTACCACAGCAATGTATTGAGAAAGACGATCCATTCATGGCTAGATGTCTGAGATCCCTGCAAACACTCTTACATCCCACGTTCTCACGGCCCAGACGTCAACACTCAGTGCACCATGCCGCAGCACAGAACTAACGCTCAGAGACAGGAGAGAACTACCGCCATAAACGCGGCCCGTGGCTGCAGCCATGGAAGTACGTGTCAGCCAGAGAGGCCCGTCAACTGTGAGGGGGCCGCCTCAGAAGGATCTGAGGGTATAGTCCGTTGATCATAAGAATAAATCTGGTGTAAACATTGCACTATGTATTCTTCTGCATTAGCTGGAACCTCATTGGATTTCCATTCCAAGTGGGACTGCAGCCAAGCTGTCTCGAGTACTGTCAAGTACGATAAAAAGGATACGTTTTGTGCTGTGCAATACGCGCACATCGACTTGGCGATAATAAGGGACAACAGCTTTACCGGAGCACTTAACTTGGACAGCACTGGCCGGTCTGCTGGTACGGCTAGCCTGCAGTGACGTGGCCAGCAGCAGGTCACACGTAAAAAGAGACGAGCAGAAGGGCAATACAGCTTCGAATGTCATTTAATTTCTAAGCAGAATGAAAATCTACCGCAATCTGCAAATCTCCGACAATACTCACCTTAGACGACTAGACGAAAACCGCAACACGTTATCGTTTTTAGCTAACGCAGTATTGTAATTAAAAATAAGAATTCCTGACTTAACCACAGGGTAATATTTCCGCGTGAGCTGTGTGTAACATAAGGGGGTATTGAACGATTTCGCCGTGTAGTTAAATATTGAAGCCACTGAAGGTATTACTTACAGTCTGGTAATCTCTTAGCTCCTTCCTTATCCGAATCCGAGAAATACACTTCAGTTCTGGAAGTGTCAGCTGCCACGTTGATAACTAGCCTATCAACAACAGAATCCACGAAGCCAACCAGGCGCAGCATTTTCTCTTATTCTTTTATGTTGAGCCGTTCTATATTCCACCAGCGTTCAGCAGTGATGTATGAAAAAGCTGCGTGCATTAGTTCTAGTACATCTGGCATTTAAGTCTCGTTACTTCTAGGGCCAAATATCGCGGCTTGGCTCCAAATCAGTTCTGTTGTCTTCTTATTGTAATGGTACAGCAGCAAATGCAAAAATGCAACATTTGTATGATGTGCTCAATGCTGAGAAAATTATTATTTTTCATGTTTCTACGATACTTATCTACCTCTGTGATATACAGCTATGGACATAGTTCAAATAAAGAGGATTTGGTTTTTCATTATTGCCTTGAAAATTAAATCGTTATGTTTTCTTAATTTAAACAACCTTTATGAACAGTTTCTTTTATAAAACATCGATAATTAAGAATTTGTATTTGAAATGGAAACAGGAATTTCGCGTCCAATATGTAATTAGAAAGAAGAACACAAGCATCATTCATAAAAATGACGATGAGTTTTATAATTACGAGATGTAGGTATTCAAGTTGAACGAGAAAAAAAAATTATGCTGTGGAGATTTGAACCAATTTACAAATAACGGCACAATGTTCACGTTCCATTACACTACCATCTGCACAACACCTGCTTTGTTTGTCTGTTGCATTATATACTACTCCACGCAAACTTCAAAGCCGATTATTTCCATTAATATTATGGAAAAAGTTGAGAACAACCTACTTCTCAGCACCTTTTAACCGTGTTCCACGCGTGGGTTTCACTACGGAACAGAAAGCAGCCTCAGCCATTTTCATACTGAACTTTAACAGCGCGACAACCAGAGCAGAACGTTGCAGATGCTGTGACTGTACACGATTTTTGAAATAAAAACTACATTGCTGAAGTGTGATTAAGAAAAACGTTGATGGCTGTTAATAAATTTGAATATCTTGAAGTTTCATGTAACATAACTTAGTAATGATATACCTAATACATAAGCAGGACCTACTTCCAAGAGCATAATATCATCAGTGTACGTGTGCTACAGCTACTGACCGATCATCGCGTTTGTGTTTGCTTACACCAGGTTTATTCTTATGATGAATACATTATAACAAACAAAATCTTTGTATGATGCTCTAATAGGCTCTTCTGTTTTTTCTTAGCAAACTCAGTTTTGCCAGCTGCAAAAACAGATCCGCCTTGTGGTAATCCTCTTCCTGCTCCAATGTGTTAAAGAAGTACGGTGGTTAGCAACAGGAACCTAAAATGTGCTTAGACTCGATACAGAACAGTTTTGCGGTTTCTCCACCCATTTGCTTGGCCCCTGATAATTAGTTCTGAATGCATGTACTCCAGCATACAGGGTGAAAATTTTAAGGTCGTGGTCCATGAAACTCTTCAGCTCCTAACGTTTCGTCCAGAGCTGCGCTGGACATCTTCAGAGGGGTGTTTCTCCTCCGGCGAGTCTTGCCGTCGTCTGAAGATGTCCAGCGCAGCTCTGGACGAAACGTTAGGAGCTGAAGAGTTTCATGGACCACGACCTTACACCCCGGAAGGTTTACCAGAAGATATGTCATCCGGTCGTGAAAGCTTTCATACTATGAAAATTTTAAGTTGATCAATCAGAATAACTCGGAAATGAGCTTTACATGAAAAAATGTGAAGAACCCAAAGTTGATTATTTTCGAGGGGGACATCTGCTGCTGCTAAAATGTACAAAACGTAAGAAACAAAACAAATGTTTAAGACAAAATGTACGTAGTTTTTCATGTAGATTCGGATCTGCAATAAAAAATGGGAGTTCCCATTTGAAATTTTAAAGTTGCCTCCCACTCCACCCCCAGGGGGCTGGGATGGCGGGCTATTTTTAGCACCAGCAGATGTCCCCCTCGAAAATAATTAACTTTGGATTCTACACATTTTTGGTGTAAAGCTTGTTTTTCGAATTGTTCTGGTTTGTCAACTTAAAATTTACACCCTGTATATTGCACTCGCAATGATTTCTTAGTTAGTGGAAATTTGTATGGTCTGGGTGGTAGGTAAGTCTACGAGATCTATGCAAGGAATGCACTGACACTAACCCCAACTTGGCGGTCTGAATATATATAAGATGCCACTGTGTGTTGGCTGGATTTATAAGTATCAAAAATACGAAAAGGTTTCGTGGAAGTGGTGAAATAGACAAAATAAAATAAAGAAGCTAGGGCTTTTTAAAATTGTGATTACATCCTACTGGGCAGTGCAAAAACGACACCCAGCTGGTGCTATCATAATTTTTTATACACCTATAAACGATAGTCAGAAATTTTATGCTGCTCCAGCGTAAAGGTACTGTGGATTATGTTCCGACATATCACCAGATGTTTATGGGAATTAATCAAATTACTATTCATGTGAAAAAATTACTTATGTCTAGTCGTAAGGGGAGGCTAGATTTAACGTGGTGAATTGTGATTTCAACGCATTGAGGAGTATATCCGAACGTAAGGGGTGATATATTCATTTTGCAAACAGCTGCACCATATAGCAATGCAAGGGTTCAACTGGATCTGCCATAGTGTACAAACAGGAGGAGCAATATGGCTGTAACAATGAATACATGGAACGTCTCCTCATCGGCTCCACTAAGTATACCCTCTCGTTTTCCTTGTTGCACTATCGACTGCGATGTTGGTTACAGATCAGCAACCCATATCGGTGATGACTTTCCTACCCTTTCGTCCGCGGGAGCGTTGTTGATTATAATATAGTGCCGGACGCCTGTGCTTCACAACACTTCTTTAAGACTGTCTTGGCAGGAGGCAGCACCTTCCAGAAGCGCTGACTGGAAGACTTAAACGTCAAATAATTTCCTATAATTTTTTCGCTTGCTGTACGCATATAAACGACAATTGCTCTGCTTGTTTGAAATGTGTATGTGTTGCAGTGTAAAGTTACAGTGGCTTATATTCAGCCACGTGCAGAGAAAATTACTGTACATCTATGGTGAGGGAGGTATAGATTCCACACATGGATAGCTGTAAGGGCATGAGAGAGATTTGACGTGGAAAGTTATATGCGCTATAAATATTAAAATTTCAACGAGAGATTCGTTCCATAACCACAGCCATCAAGAGCAGACATTTCCAGTACATCCCTCAGTGTCAGACTGCAGCAGAAATAGTATATTTAACTGTAGTTACACTGATAAATATGAGCCTGGTTCCCAATATTCTTGTGAGTCTGGAGAATGCAGCAGAAAGCATAGCAGCAAGCAAGCAGGTCGCGGCCGGAAACAGTATCTCAGCAAACGCTTTTGTTTGGGGCTGGGGCTCGCCAAACACCAGTTTGGAGAGTCTGAGAGAGTTATCAGTGTGCCGCAGCTTATGATAATTTGGTTCGTGACTCCCCCTGGATGAGTGAATAGTGCATTAATACCCAGTTTGCATCGAGCCGCCCACGGGATCGCGTGTGTTGCAAATATACTCCACAGAAATTTGAGAAGATTCAATATGACGAGAGTTGGCGCCGGGAGTATTGATAGAATTCAAATTCCTTTAATCCATTCATCATAAGAAAAAACCTGGTGTAAACGAACACAAACGCGATGATTGGTCGGTAGCCATAGCACACATTCACTGGTGTTATTACGCTCTTGGTAGTAGGTCCTACTTATGTATTAGATATATCATTACTAAGTTACGTTACATGAAATTTTAAGATATTCAAATGTATTAACAGCCATCAACATTTTTCTTAATCACACTTCAGCTACATCTACATCTACATGGATACTCTGCAAATCACATTTAAGTGCCTGGCAGAGGCTTCATCAAACCATCTTCACAATTGTCTATTATTCCAATCTCGTATAGCATACGGAAAGAATGAATACCTATATCTTCCTGTACGACCTCTGATTTCCCTTATTTTATCGTGGTGATCGTTCCTCCCTATGCAGGTCGGTGTCAACAAAATATTTTCGCAATCGGAGGCGAAAGTTGGTGATTGGAATTTTGTGAAAAGATTCCATCGCAACGAAATACGCCTTTCTTTTAATGATGTCCATCCCAAATCCTGTATCATTTTTGTGACACTCTCTCTCATATTTCGCGATAATACAAGACGTGCTGCCTTTCTTTGAACTTTTTCGGTGTACTCCGTCAGTCCTATCTGGTAAGGACACCACACCACACAGCAGTATTCTAAAAGAGAACGGACAAGCGTAGTGTAGGGAGTCTCCTTAGCAGGTCTGTTAGATTTTCTAAGTGTCCTGCCAATAAAACGCACTCTTTGGTTAGCCTTCCCCACAACATTTTCTGTGTTCCTTCTAATTTAAGTTGTTCGTGATTGTAATACCTACGTATTTAGTTGAATTTACGGCTTTTAGACAAGACTGATTTATCGTGTAAGCGAAGGTTAACGAGTTCCTTTTCGCACTCATGTGGATGACCTCACACTTTTCGTTATTTAGGGTCAACTGCCAGTTTAACGAGTTCCTTTTCTCACTCGTTTGGATGACCTCACACTTTTCGTTATTTAGGGTCAACTGCCACTTTTCACACCATTCAGATATCTTTTCTAAATCGTTTTGCAGCTTGTTTCGATCTTCTGATGACTTTATTAGTCGATAAAGGACAGCGTCATCTGCAAGCAAACAAAGACGGCTGCTCAGATTGTCTCCCAAATAGTAGTTCTTATTTAAAAAATCGTGTACAGTCATAGCCTCTGCCTGCGTTCTGCTCTAATTATCGCGCTGTTAATGCGCAGTATGATAATGGCTGAGGCTGCTTTTGTTCCACAGTGAAAAACGCGCATGGAACACGGTTAAAAAGCGCTGAGAGGTAGGCTGTTCTCAACGTTTTTCATAAATTTATGGAGATAATCGGCTTTGTAGTTTGCCATCTTCTTGTTTCTAATTACGTATTGGAGGCGAAATCCTGTTTCCATTTCAAATACATATTCTTAATTATCGATGTTCTATTAAAAAAACTGTTCATAAAGGTTGTGGGGAGGCTTGCGTGCCTCAGCAATACAGATAGCCGTACCGTAGGTACAACCACAATGGAGGGGTATCTGTTGAGAGGCCAGACAAACGTATGGTTCCTGAAGAGGGGCAGCAGGCTTTTCAGTAGTTGCAAGGGCAACAGTCTGGATGATTGACTGATCTGGCACTGAACAATAATCAAAACGGCCTTGCTGTGCTGGTACTGCGAACGGCTGAAGGCAAGGGGAAACTACGGCTGTAATTTTTCCCGAGGGCATGCAGCTTTACTGTATGATTAAATGATGATGGCGTCCTCTTGGGTAAAATATTCCAGAGGTAAAACAGTCCCCCATTCGGATCTCCGGGTGGGGACTACTCAAGAGGATGTTGTTATCAGGAGAAAGAAAACTGGCTTTCTACGGATCGGAGCATGGAATGTCAGATCCCTTAATCAGGCAGGTAGGTTAGAAAATTTAAAAAGGGAAATGGATAGGTTAAAGTTAGATACACTCCTGGAAATTGAAATAAGAACACCGTGAATTCATTGTCCCAGGAAGGGGAAACTTTATTGACACATTCCTGGGGTCAGATACATCACATGATCACACTGACAGAACCACAGGCACATAGACACAGGCAACAGAGCATGCACAATGTCGGCACTAGTACAGTGTATATCCACCTTTTGCAGCAATGCAGGCTGCTATTCTCCCATGGAGACGATCATAGAGATGCTGGATGTAGTCCTGTGGAACGGCTTGCCATGCCATTTCCACCTGGCGCCTCAGTTGGACCAGCGTTCGTGCTGGACGTGCAGACCACGTGAGTCGACGCTTCATCCAGTCCCAAACATGCTCAATGGGGGACAGATCCGGAGATCTTGCTGGCCAGGGTAGTTGACTTACACCTTCTAGAGCACGTTGGGTGGCACGGGATACATGCGGACGTGCATTGTCCTGTTGGAACAGCAAGTTCCCTTGCCGGTCTAGGAATGGTAGAACGATGGGTTCGATGACGGTTTGGATGTACCGTGCACTATTCAGTGTCCCCTCGACGATCACCAGTGGTGTACGGCCAGTGTAGGAGATCGCTCCCCACACCATGATGCTGGGTGTTGGCCCTGTGTGCCTCGGTCGTATGCAGTCCTGATTGTGGCGCTCACCTGCACGGCGCCAAACACGCATACGACCATCATTGGCACCAAGGCAGAAGCGACTCTCATCGCTGAAGACGACACATCTCCATTCGTCCCTCCATTCACGCCTGTCACGACACCACTGGAGGCGGGCTGCACGGTGTTGGGGCGTGAGCGGAAGACGGCCTAACGGTGTGCGGGACCATATCCCAGCTTCATGGAGACGGTTGCGAATGGTCCTCGCCGATACCCCAGGAGCAACAGTGTCCCTAATTTGCTGGGAAGTGGCGGTGCAGTCCCCTACGGCACTGCGTAGGATCCTACGGTCTTGGCGTGCATCCGTGCGTCGCTGCGGTCCGGTCCCAGGTCGACGGGCACGTGCACCTTCCGCCGACCACTGGCGACAACATCGATGTACTGTGGAGACCTCACGCCCCACGTGTTGAGCAATTCGGTGGTACGTCCACCCGGCCTCCCGCATGCCCACTATACGCTCTCGCTCAAAGTCCGTCAACTGCACATACGGTTCACGTCCACGCTGTCGCGGCATGCCACCAGTGTTAAAGACTGCGATGGAGCTCCGTATGCCATGGCAAACTGGCTGACACTGACGGCGGCGGTGCACAAATGCTGCGCAGCTAGCGCCATTCGACGGCCAACACCGCGGTTCCTTGTGTGTCCGCTGTGCCGTGCGTGTGATCATTGCTTGTACAGCCCTCTCGCAGTGTCCGGAGCAAGTATGGTGGGTCTGACACACCGGTGTCAATGTGTTCTTTTTTCCATTTCCAGGAGTGTATAGTGGGAATTAGTGAAGTTCGGTGGCAGGAGGAACAAGACTTCTAATCAGGTGACTACAGGGTTATAAACACAAAGTCAAATAGGGGTAATGCAGGAGTAGGTTTAATAATGAATAGGAAAATAGGAATGTGGGTAAGCTACTACAAACAGCATAGTGGACGCATTATTGTGGCCAAGATAGATACGAAGCCCACACCTACTATAGTAGTACAAGTTTATATGCCAACTAGCTCTGCAGATGACGAAGAAATTGAAGAAATGTATGATGAAATAAAAGAAATTATTCAGATAGTGAAGGGAGACGAAAATTTAATAGTCATGGGTGACTGGAATTCGAGTGTAGGAAAAGGGAGAGAAGGAAACGTAGTAGGTGAATAAGGACTGGGGCTAAGAAATGAAAGAGGCAGCCGCCTGGTAGAATTTTGCACAGAGCACAACTTAATCATAGCTAACACTTGGTTTAAGAATCATGATAGAAGGTTGTATACGTGGAAGAACCCTGCAGATACTGAAAGGTATCAGATAGATTATATAATGGTAAGACAGAGATTTAGGAACCAGGTTTTAAATTGTAAGACATTTCCAGGGGCAGATGTGAACTCTGACCACAATCTATTGGTTATGACCTGTAGAATAAAACTGAAGAAACTGCAAAAAGGTGGGAATTTAAGGAGATGGGATCTGGATAAACTGAAAGAACCAGAGGTTGTACAGAGTTTCAGGGAGAGCATAAGGGAACAATTGACAGGAGTGGGGGAAAGAAATACAGTAGAAGAAGAATGGGTAGCTTTGAGGGATGAAGTAGTGAAGGCAGCAGAGGATCAAGTAGGTAAAAAGATGAGGGCTAGTAGAAATCCTTGGGTAACAGAAGAAATATTGAATTTAATTGATGAAAGGAGAAAATATAAAAATGCAGTAAGTGAAGCAGGCAAAAAGGAATACAAACGTCTCAAAAATGAGATTGACAGGAAGTGCAAAATGGCTAAGCAGGGATGGCTAGAGGACAAATTTAAGGATGTAGAGGCTTATCTCACTAGGAGTAAGATAGATACTGCCTACAGGAAAATTAAAGAGACCTTTGGAGATAAGAGAACCACTTGTATGAACATCAAGAGCTCAGATGGAAAATGGCAAAGCAGGGATGGCTAGAGGACAAATTTAAGGATGTAGAGGCTTATCTCACTAGGGGTAAGATAGATACTGCCTACAGGAAAATTAAAGAGACCTTTGGAGATAAGAGAACCACTTGTATGAACATCAAGAGCTCAGATGGAAACCCAGTTCTAAGCAAAGAAGGGAAAGCAGAAAGGTGGAAGGAGTATATAGAGGGTCTATACAAGAGCGATGTACTTGAGGATAATATTATGGAAATGGAGCAGGATGTAGATGAAGATGAAATGGGAGATACGATACTGCGTGAAGAGTTTTACAGAGCACTGAAAGACCTGAGTCGAAACAAGGCCCCCGGAGTAGACAACATTCCATTGGAACTACTGACGGCCTTGGGAGAGCCAGTCCTGACAAACCTGTACCATCTGGTGAGCAAGATGTATGAAACAGGCGAAATACCCTCAGACTTCAAGAAGAATATAATAATTCCAATCCCAAAGGAAGCAGGTGTTGACAGATGTGAAAATTACCGAACAATCAGTTTAATAAGCCACAGCTGCAAAATACTAACACTAATTCTTTACAGATGAATGGAAAAACTAGTAGAAGCCGACCTCGAGGAAGATCAGTTTGGATCCCGTAGAAATACTAGAACACCTGAGGCAATACTGACCTTACGACTTATCTTAGAAGAAAGATTAAGGAAAGGCAAATCTACGTTTCTAGCATTTGTAGACTTAGAGAAAGCTTTTGACAATGTTCACTGGAATACTCTCTTTCAAATTCTAAAGGTGGCAGGGGTAAAATACAGGGAGCAAAAGGCTATTTACAATTTGTACAGAAACCAGATGGCAGTTATAAGAGTCAAGGGACATGAAAGGGAAGCAGTGGTTGGGAAGGGAGTAAGACAGGGTTGTAGCCTCTCCCCGATGTTATTCAATCTGTACATTGAGCAAGCAGTAAAGGAAACAAAAGAAAATCCATGGAGAAGAAATAAAAACTTTGAGGTTTGCCAATGACATTGTAATTCTGTCAGAGACAGCAAAGGACTTGGAAGAGCAGTTGAACAGAATGGATGGTGTCTTGAAGGGAGGATATAAGATGAACATCAACAAAAGCAAAACGAGGATAATGGAATGTAGTCGAATTAAGTCGGGTCATGTTGAGGGTATTAGATTAGAAAATGAGACACTTAAAGTAGTAAAGGGGTTTTGCTATTTGGGGAGCAAAATAACTGATGATGGTCGAAGTAGAGAGGATATAAAATGTAGACTGGCAATGGCAAGGAAAGAGTTTCTGAAGAAGAGAAATTTGCTAACATCGAGTATAGATTTAAGTGTCAGGAAGTCATTTCTGAAAGTATTTGTATGGAATGTAGCCATGTATGGATGTGAAACATGGACGGTAAATAGTTTGGACAAGAAGAGAATAGAAGCTTTCGAAATGTGGTGCTACAGAAGAATGCTGAAGATTAGATGGGTAGATCACATAACTAATGAGGAAGTATTGAATAGGATTGGGGAGAAGAGAAGTTTGTGGCACAACTTGACCAGAAGAAGGGATCGGTTGGTAGGACATGTTCTGAGGCATCAAGGGATCACCAATTTAGTATTGGAGGGCAGTGTGGAGGGTAAAAATCGCAGGGGGAGACCAAGAGATGAATACACTAAGCAGATTCAGAAGGATGTAGGTTGCAGTAGGTACTGGGAGATGAAGAAGCTTGCACAGGATAGAGTAGCATGGAGAGCTGCATCAAACCAGTCTCAGGACTGAAGACCACAACAACAACAAAGGTTGTTTAAATTAAGAAAACATAACAATTTCATTTTCAAGGTAAAAATGAAAAACCAGATTCTCTTTGTTTGGACTATGTGCATAGTTTTATACCACAGAGAAAGATAAGTATCGTAGAAACATGAAAAAAAAATCATTTTCTCAGCCTCTAGCACATCATACAAATGCTGCATTTTTACGTTTGCTACTGTACCATTACAATATGAACCCAACAGAACTGATTTGGAGCCAAGCTGCAAGATTTGGCCCGAGAAGTAACAAGACTGTTAAGTGCCAGACATACTGGAACTAACGCATGCAGCTTTTTCACACGTCACTGCCAAACGCTCCTGGAATATAGAACGGCTCGTCATAAAAGAAGAGGAGAAAATACAGCACCCGGTTGGCTTCGTGGATTCTGTTGTTGATAGTTTAGTTATCAAAGTAGCAGGTGACACTTCCAGAACTGAAATGTATTTCTCGGATTCGGGTAAGGAAGGAGCTAAGAGATTACCCGACTGTCAGTAATACTTTCAGTGGCTTCAATATTTAACTAAATGGTGAAATCCTTCAACAGTCTCTTACATTACACACAGTTTATGCGGAAAAATTACCCTGTGGTTAAGTCAGGAATTCTTATTTTTAATTACAATGCTGCGTTAGCTAAAAACGATAACGTGCTGCGGTTTTCGTCTAGTCATGTAAGGTGCATATTTTTGGAGACTTTCAGATTGTGGTAGATTTTCATTTTGCTTAAAAATTAAATGACATTCGAAGCTTTATTGCTGTTTTGTTCGTCTCTTTTTATGTGTGAACTGCAGATGGCCACGTCACTGCAGGCTAGCTGTACCAGCTGACAGGCCAACGATGTGCAAGTGAAATGTCGCAGTAAAGCTCTTGTCCCTTATTATCGCAGTAGAATATATTTGTAAGTTCTGGCTCACTAACTCAATGTTAAAATAAGTTCTGCTATTTATATATAAAACAATCGATTTTTAAAAATTGAATTAAAAATTCAGTATATTTAATTAAATCAACCGATCTTATTAACGTTAACTATACAGCTATTTTTACCATAAGATAACTAAATGCAAAAAGCAACACGATTTCTAATTTCATTATTTAATTTACTACATGATTGTAGCAAAATAACAAGTATTAGTTAATAAAAGTAAGTTATTTTTATAAGAATAGCATTGTGAATGTAAGAATATTAATTAAAATAAATCAGTTAACAAAAGTACATTAATTTTAAAAAATCATATTGTGAACATAAGTAGATTAATTAATATGTATTAGTTAAGAAAAGTAAATTATATTAAAATTTTCAGTTTTCATTTTTCTATCTTTCTTGATATGTTTCAGAAATGTGTATAAGCCTGAGTTTAACACTTTTATATTTTTTTAGTTTTTTATTCATTTATATACAAGCAAATGTTAATAATTAAAAATTTTCAGTAAGTAATCTATGTTGTGCATTACATGTTAAGATTCATTTTACCATACATAACTACATAAGGATGTGTATCATTAGGAATTTAATCGTTAAAAGTTATCAAAGTGTCATATTTCTTTTTGTGTAGTTATAACAATTTTTCTACGTGTCATACTGAATACATAAATTGGATAATTAGATATAAAACTAAATGGATTAATATCAATATCTGATTTTAGTTCAAATGTTGCTGAGCACTATGGGACTTAATAGCTATGGTCATCAGTCCTGATTTTAGTAAAGTAATTCTTTAAAAAATCTAAAAATCTTTCATATGCTTTTAGAAAAGTATTTGGTGGAATAATATTCTACTTTTCTTCAGGAAAAACTTCATTTTTACCATTTTTAAATATATACTCTGTAGTTTAACATGATAAAATAATGACGAATCAACTAATTGATTATTTATACGATTTGTATGAAACACAACAAAAACAAAATATCAAATTCTATAGAACTACAGTAATTTGTAATAGCTAGTTCAAAATTATTTTTACCAGATAATCCAGTAATTTCTTCTGTTTCAAGCTCATAAAAAGAAATATGAATTTTAGGATTTTTAAAAATATTTTCACATTGTTCAAGGTCATAATTATGTTCATACTTCACAACTGGTACACAAATTTCCATAGATTCTATATTAATTTTAGCTTATTTAGGAAGAGTATCTTTTATTTCAACACAAGCATCATTTTTATCACACCAACATAAAGTTGAATCTCCAGAAGATGAACTACGTGTAAAAACTACTGTTAAATTTCCTTCAAACATAATTTCGTTATAATCTTTTAAAAATCCACCAAGTAATGATAATGGATAAAGTACTTCATTTCTTTTACTATTTATTTTTCCTGCATTATGAATATGTCCTTGTAAACTTATTTTGTTGGTAATAATTGAAGTTAAATGTAGAAAAACTATTGATGAAATAAAAGGCTGTTCCATTCTATATATTATTTCCTTTTTTATTGTTATAAGGCCAAACAATTTAGTTACATAATTATCAATTAATTTTTTGTTTCATTTTCCATCATAAGTTGGATTATCTGTACCATCATTTCCAATAATACTAAATTAAAGTAAAATTGTGCATAATTTGGATGTAGTCAATCATCACCAATATTTATTTCAATTTTTGTATCTTTGTTAGGAAAACTTTAATTATTTTTAGTTTTTTCATGAACAGGAAATGAACAAAACTGTTAACTTTCAATGTTATTCTTGATTTATTAAGGAAAAAATTACTAAGGTATTTTTAAAATAACTGTTACAGTAGCACCCAGAAAGTAAATTAAATTATCATTTTTATCGGTGATAGCAACTTCTAAATCTTGAATTGTATAAGAAATAGGAACATTTACAGGATAATTTGGTCATAAATTATTGGTCCACCAAATTCTGCATTATGTTTAAATGAAGCAACAATATTAATTTCTTTATGAAAATAATCAATATGTTTTATATACATTCCATTACCAAGATTAAAATTTATCTTTATTATTTAAAAGGAATTATATTATGAACATCTTTAGGTACAGCTTTTCTATTGCTTTGAACAATTTGATTATTAAAACCAAGTACACTTCCAATACTATCTGATATATCCATATACAATTTTACATCACCTTCAATAATTTTTTTGTTTAAAAAAATTAATCTGCTTTAATGTGTATATTGGTTTTTTCCAAATGTATAACTTTTTTATTTTTAAAACTATATTGACCTGCAGGAATTTCTATTGTCTCTCCATCACAATAAAGTTTATCATTTTTTGTTGTAATACTTGGAGTTAAAAAAGTTAAATGATCACCAGTTAATGATGCATTACTATAATTATCACATACTGGAACTGTTAATATTTTTCTAGGTATAGAAGATTTATCACTAAGTTGAAATAATCTACTCATTTACTACTGAAAAATTATTAATAAATGTAAATATGATTAATAAACGAAAAAATTTAAATAAATGAAAAAAATTATTAATAAATGAACAAAACAGATTGGGAAACTAAAGTAAGAATTCCAGAAAATAATTTAAAAAGCAAAAATGGCAAAGCTCTACCAAATGCTATAAGATGTGCTATAATTAGACAATGTGGTTGCGGAAAAACAACTTAATGATTGATAACTACATTTTAACTCCAGGATGGTTAAACAAGCATAATATTACACATTTGTATTTTTATTCAAAAAGTACAGAACAACAAAACTATCTAGAATTTATAAAACAATGTAAAAAATTGAAGATAAAATTAATGAAAAAATCATTAGTTTTATTGAAAATAATAAAGTAATTACTCCTTTAGATGAATGTGAAGATAATTCAGTTAAAGTATTTGATGATTCTATTCTAGAAAATCAAGATATTCCACGACAATATTTTACTACATGTAGACATAAGATATAGATTGCTTTTATTTAGCACAATCTTATTCAAAAATACCAAAACACTTAGAGACAATTTAAATATTTTTAGACAAGATGATACAAATTTAAATCATATTTGTCATGAATTTGTTGGTGGAGATTTAATTGATAATCAAAAAGGAATTCCATATTTAACTAGATTTTTAAATAATATTCCACATACATTTTGGTAAAGTGATAAATATGGAAAACGATTAGTAAATACTTTAATTAACAAATTGCCATTTGAAATACATCTTCCAGGTTATAATTATTGAGCACCAGGAACAAAATTAGAAGAAAGATTAGCTAAAGGTGAGAGAGGTGTAAATCCATTAGATGAAGCTTGTCAAACCATGATAATGCTTATACAGATAATAAAGATTTAGATAAAAGACTTATAGCTAATAAAGTACTTCTACTAGCTGCAAAAGTAGAATGTATGCAAATGATGTTTCATTTGGTGAAAAAGTTGCAGCAACAGCTGTTAGAGGATTTATATATGTGAAAATAGATTAGGTATAAGAATTAGTGTTAATATTGACGAAAACGGTTTCGGATTAATAAAAATCATTATAAATTTTAATATATATAAAAAATCTTTATGAATTTTTAAACTACACAAAAAATCGTTATACACTTCTTAAATACATAAAAAATTTATAATTTTTAAACTGCATAAAAAATCTTAATAAATTTTAAACTACATATAGAATTTATACACTTTTAACTACATTAAAAATCTTTATTAAATTTTTAACAATATAAAAATCTTTATGAAATTTTTAATTATATAAATGAATAACTTTACAATTAATTATATTTTGCTACCTAGTAGTTAAACTAACCAAAGTCAACTAAATTAAATTTAATAATGAGCAATTTAATGCACCTGAACCTTTTTCAATAGATGTCCAAAAAATGGAAAAAGAAAAGAATGTTCATGGAAATTTACTCGTTACATTGGCTATTCCTATTGTTAAAAAAATTATTGAATATTTAGCAAAAAATAAAAATGGTAAAGGATTAACACAACATGAAGGTGGATTTTTTCCATTATTGGTATCTGCATAACCATATTTAGCAACAATTGGTTCATTAGCTGATGGATCTGCAGCAATTAAAGGAAAATGATAAAAAATTTGAAGAAAAAAATACAGCTTATAAATGCAAAAAAGTTGGTAATAAATCAAGATAACAAAAAAATTTCAAAAAGTAATCGATAAATATCCTTCTGCATTAAATAATTTTGATATAGAATAAGTTACTAGACAATGAAAAATTAATTACTTTCATGGTGTATACATGAGTGATGAATTACTAAATAAACCAGTAAAAATTGAATGTGGTGTAGTAAATTTAGGTACATCTGATAATCCTGGTACTCATTGGATTTGTTATTATTAAAATACGGATAAAAAATTTGTTTTTATTCATTTGGTGGTAATATACCAAAACAATTAGATAACTATTTAGGAAATAATGAACTATACTACAATACAGAAAGAATACAAAATTTTCGTGATTTAATATACAGTCATTTATGATTATTTGTTTTATAGTGCTATGTGCGAAATAATAATTTCAATGATATTAAATAAATGGACATTTTTGGAAATAAGGTACAACTAACTAAACAAACAGAACAGGTACTTAATACACCAACATCGAATGTAGAAAAATTTGAAAAAACTGAAAATAGTATTAAACGACTAAAATCATCAATAGATCCAAAGATAACTAATGCAATGTATCAATTTCAAAATATTATTCAACAACTTGAAATAGTAATAGATCCAAAGATATCCAATGCAATTAACAACTTCAAATAGACTTTAATGCTATGTTTAAAATAAGCAAAAGTTATATTTGTATTAAAAATAGAAGACTTGTTAATGTAAATGATCCAATTGAAGCATAAGATGTAGTTAACAAACAATGCTTAGAAAAAGAATATGTTATTAAACCAGAATACACAAGCATTTTAACACAATTTAATATAACAACATTCTTTTAGATTTGAAGCGAAAAAATGATATCATCGTTAGTAACTTGGAAGAACAAAATAATAAAATAATCGAAAAGCAAACAAATCTCCTTAATACAAGAACTATAATTAATTCACTAGAAAGTAAATTTAAAACATTAGAATAACAAATTAATAATGGGTTACATATGAAAGAATGTGAAGATATAGAAGAAATAAGATTGTTAGATTCATTTTAACCTTATTAAATTTTTAAATCTATACAAATTTTTTTTGTCTATAAGTGAAATATCATAATTCCCATTTAGAAAAATATTTACAAACACACAATCGACATAATATAATAACTAAAAATGAAGACAAAGAAGCGAAGGCGTTTGTACAGTTTGTAAATCTAAAAAAAAGGAAAAAATTTGTAAATGGTGAAGGTTTAAATAACATTCATGAAAATATAATTAATGAATTACATAATCCAATTAGAAAGAATTTTAAAAGAAGAAATGTTGTTTCTTTTGGTGTAGGTGTTTTATGGCAAGCTGTTCTAGTTCAAATGTATTCTGGTAATTTAAAGGAATTTCATAATTAAATAAAAGTTATAAATATTTATTAACAATAATTCGTGTTTTTTCAAAACATGCATTTGCTGCTCCTATTACAGATTAAAAATCTAAAAATATAGTCGATGCTTTTCAAAAAAATTTAATAGTTGGAAAACTAAATAATTTTCAAACATAATGGTACTGAATTCTATAACAAATATTTTCAAGAATTAAACGAGATTTATAACATTAATCGTTATTCAACTCTTTCAGAATTAAAAGCATCTGTTGTTGAACATTTTAATAGAACATTTAAAGAAAAAAATGCTTTACAAGGACATTGCAGATGGTTAAAATTAATTATAAATCTAATTGACGAATACAATAATACAAAACAAATCTAAAATAAAAATGAAACTAATAGAAGTAAATAAAAATTTTTAAAAAATATAATTGTATATAATGAAAAACCTATATTTAAATAATGTGAATAAGTTAGAATTAGAGAAATTAAAAATCTTTTTGAAAAAGGTTATACAGCTAATTGGTCAACAAAATTTTTTGAAATGGATGTAATTTTTTCTTATCAAATTACATATAAATTCAAAGATTGAAAAGGAAATTTTTATGAAGAAGAATTACAGAAAACAAATTTTCCAGATGTATCCTTTGTTGAAAAAGTTTTAAAAAAGGAAGATAATCAAGTTTATGCTAAATGATTAGTATTTCATAATTCACATAACAGTCGGATGATTAAAGATAAAGTAATTTTATAAAGGAACTAGTTTACTATTTAGTTTAACAATCAATTAGTTTGTAATATTTTAGTTTTTAAAAGCAGTAATTTACTATTTAGTTTCACAATCAATTACTTTTTAAATAAGTATCAACTTTTAACATCAGATTTAGAAATAAGGACATTCAGACTTTAAATATTTCATCCTTTATTTGAATAATTTCATCTTTTAATTGAATTATCTCATTTTTTATTTTAATTATTTCATTGTTAAATTTATTCAATCTTTGTAGTTTTTGTATACAGTAATCTTTGTATTTTATTTGATCTTTGTAAATTTTTTTTCATCTTTGTAAAAAGTTTCCGTTTATTCAGAAAAATTTTACATATGAAATTTTTATTAATTTTATATACAAATAATTTTATTAATCTTATTACATTTTTAATTACTTATAATGATCATATGGTAAGGTATCTATTTTATTTTCCAATACATATCTTTTATTATCATGAGGACTTAGTACGATTTTGGTTACTTGAATTGTGTATATTTCATGTTTTTCACTTTTAATTAAATTAAATGTTCTATTTTGTTAAACAAACAATCTTTAAAATCTTCTAAACTTATTTATTTTTCAACAACACATATCTTAATTTCTTTAGATTTTTTCTCTATTTTTTCACTAACTTTATAAGCATATACTTTTGCTTTTAAACCACAAAATTTTTCATTCATTTTTCCACTATATTCATGTTTCATTTTTCCAGCAACTTTTCAGTTTTTTGAGTAATATTAGATATATTATCTATTGGATAATCTCCTGTATTAAAATAATCAATCATTGATTTGATATCTTCGTAGAAACCTTGCTTTAATATTATAAATGTAACTCTTTGTATCTTGAAAACAGAATTCAATATTTTCTCCACATTAGGTTTCGTAACACTACAGTGCAAATCATACATTAATTCTCTTGATAAATCAAGTATACTTAATCCAACATAGATAGGTTTATCAAATGTTATTTTAGTTTTATTCTTATGAATAGCAACAAGATTTTCGTTAAATATAGTCCTACATTTAAAGTTTGGTTTAGTTACCAGTTAATCACGAATTTTACTATTTGAAACTAATTTTGTACCTTAGCTATTTCTTATATTCACCATTGTTTTTGCAAATCCAGAATTATTCATTAATTTATAGAAATCTTTTTCAAAATCATGTGTAGCATTCGTTACTACGTGTTTAAATATATATACTTTTTTAAACATTCAGTTTATTTAAATTTTAAAACTTTATGTATTTTTGTAAGTTCTATTCCTAATGATAAATATTGTTTAAGTTATCTGTTATGTACAACACAATTATATTTTTTATCTAGAGTAGTTATTAATTTACTTTCTTTTGTACCTGCAACAATTTTTCATTCAGGAGCTAATGGTAAATCTTTATGTAAATGATGTAGTTCTTTTGGATATTCTAAATCAACTTCAAATATATAACCATTTTCACAACTGTTAGAAATTTTTTTGTATAATTAAAATTATTTGTTACATCCTATTTAAATCCACCATATGGTCAATATTGGTTCATAGCAAAGCCATATAAATTATTTGCATCTAGATACATTATTTTTTAATTTGATATTTCTTTATTCTTAAAATCTTTTAAATGTTCTTTATTTGCTCTTCCATTTATTTTACAACATTGTGGCATCCCTCCTCCCATTTCTTTTTCAACCATTAAAGGCATATCATAATCATATAATAATTCAAGTTTTTGTTCAGTAATTTTAAACATTGCATCCCAAGATTAACCTGGAGCTGTAAAATACCTAGAAGGATCGAGATTATTTTTATACATGTTTTTCTAAAATTTTCAAATATATCACTTAATAATAGTTCATCTTTTAAGATATAAATAATGATATTCATTAACAATGTTTATATTGAATTTTTCCCAAACTAATTTTGCATATTCATAATCTTCATCAGTTGTATTACAATCATTTATTTATTATAAAAGTTTTCTTTTGTTGGTTCTTTCGTTTCTTCAAATTTTTTCCAAGAATCCATGGATAAACACCTTTTGTAACTACTAAATTAAATAATTCTTGAGAAAAATACTTTTTAATATATTTAATTAATTTTTCTTAAAATTTGTTGGAAGTTTATCAAGTGTAGAAGCCATAAATTTAAATGTATTAACAAATATCATTTTTAAATTTTTGTATGTTTACAAAACTAATGCATTTATTTTCATTGTTAGGTATTAGTTCTATTTCTGTATTATCGAAACCTAGTTCTTTTACAAAAAGATGAGAATCATAACCAGATAAGTTATGTAAGTAAATAGGTACTAAACAGTGTTGTTTTAGTTGTAAATTACAATTATTGCACAATGGAGCACTATATAATCCAGTTAGATGGTCACGATAACGAACTTGTGCCGGCCGAAGTGGCCGTGCGGTTAAAGGCGCTGCAGTCTGGAACCGCAAGACCGCTACGGTCACAGGTTCGAATCCTGCCTCGGCCATGGATGTTTGTGATGACCTTAGGTTTAACTAGTTCAAAGTTCTAGGGGACTAATGACTTCAGCAGTTGAGTCCCATAGTGCTCAGAGCCATTTGAACCATAACAAACTCTTTTTATTACTTTTCGTATAATTACATTTACACAATGTAAAAACTATGTATTATTATGTATTTTATTTTCTTCAGATGTAAGTTGTTTCATTTCTTCAAGTTCATAAATTTTTCCAGTTTCTTCAACATCTTGTATTATACCAGGTGATCAAAAAGTTAGTATAAATTTGAAAACTTAATAAATCATGGAATGATGTAGCTAGAGGGGTAAAAATTGACACACATGCTTGGAATGAGGTGGGGTTTTATTAGAACAAAAAAAAAAGTTCAAAAAATGTTCGACAGGTGGCGCTTCATCTGATCAGAATAGCAATAATTAGCATAACAAAGTAAGACAAAGCAAAGATGATGTTCTTTACAGGAAATGCTCAATATGTCCACCATCATTCCTCAACAATAGCTGTAGTCAAGAAATAATGTTGTAAACAGCGCTGTAAAGCATGTCCGGAGTTATGGTGAGGCATTGGCGTCAGATGATGTCTTTCAGCATCCCTAGAGATGTCAGTCGACACGATACACCTGCAACTTCAGGTAACTCCAAAGCCAATAATCGCACGGACTGAGGTCTGGGGAGCTGGGAGGCTGACTTTTTGATCGCCCAGTACATAGGAAGTAGCTACAGTAAAAAATGTTTCATGAAATACATGTCTGTCAATACATAGCAAAATATGGAAGGAGGTAGCATTTTTTTACAGTCTGTCATCAAACAGATTGAAAAAATATCTTTCTGTGAAATCTATTTGTTCCTTGAGTAATGACTGATACTTTTTGGTGTGGCGGCTGAGCACACAATCATCACCAAACGACACTCGCAAGAGATCTTTTGCGCATCTGGCAATATGGGGTGGAGCGCCATCCTGCATAAACATCGCACATTCCAGTAGGTGTTTATCAGCCAGGCTGGGGATGATGCGATTCTGTAACATATCGGTGTACCTCTGACCTGTCACAGTAGCAGCTACAAAACCAGACTCACGCATTTCCTCAAAGAAAAAAGGCCCAATAGCGGTAGATGTGGTAAATCCAACCCATATCGTGACTTTCTCGTTGTGCAATGGAGTTTCCACAGGTCTAGGATTTTCAGTAGCCCAAATTCTGCAGTTGTGGGCGTTGACAGACCCTCGGAGCGTGAAATGAGCTTCGTCGGTGCACAACACATTACTCAACCAATCATCAACTTCCGCCATCTTTTGAAATGCCCACACTGCAAATGCCCTCCACTTCACTAAATCGCCAGGTAACAGTTCATGATGCCGATTAATTTTGTACAGTTAGCATCCAAGAGTACGTCTTAGTGCCAACGAAACAGTAGTGTATGGAATGCCTGAGCGACGTGTCTGCATGAGCGCTGACTTCCCCGTGCATAGACAAACCCGCTACAGTCCTGAACTGTCTCAGGAGCATTACGCCTTGTGCTCCGTTGGCCACTATGGCGTCTATCGTCTAAACAACCCGTGGCTTCAAACTTCGAAATCATTCTCGCCACAGCTGAATTTGTCAACGGACCTTTAACCTTTCGAATCCCCTTCCTATGGCGATAGGATCATAACGCTTAACTAGCACATTCCCCATTCTGATAATACAGCTTCACTAGAAGCGCCTTTTCAGGTAACGTCAACATGCTGCGACTGCTGGCGCATCTGATTCTCTCTCTCATTACTGCTTCTTTTATATACGTTTGTCATGCGCAGTCACTGACGTTTCGCTGTCCAGCGCCATCTGTTGGACATTTTGTGAACTGTTTTTTTTGTTCTAATAAAACCTCACGTCATTCCAAGCATGTGTGTCAATTTTTACCCCTCTATCTACATTATTCCGTGGTTTATTGTTTTCAAATTTATACTGACTTTTTGATTGCCCAGTACATAGGAAGTAGTTACAGTAAAAAATGTTTCATGAAATGCATGTCTGTCAATATATAGTAAAATATGAAAGGAGGAAGCATTTTTTTAGTCTGTCATCAAACAGACTGAAAAAATATCTTTCTGTGAAATCTATTTGTTCCTTGAGTAATGACTGACTGACTTCTCCAAGTATACCATCACTGCTTATGATTTTTGTTGCTATTATTAGATGAAATTTAGTGCAAAACTCAATTAGTCTTTCTTCTCTCTCATTCCTGCTAGAGTCCATATTCTCCTGTAACTGTCTTTTAATCCTACCATAGTAGGGCATTCCAATCACCCACGTTTATTAGATTTTTCACAACATTTTACATACTGAATTACGCATTCCACATCCTCATGTATTTGTTTCCTCTTCTTCTGGCTGTTATATCATGTATACCTGAACAATTGTTATTAGCTGTGGTTTGCTGTCGATTCTGATGAGAATAAACCTATCTCTGTACTATTCAGAATAACTCAGTCTATCCGAGCTTCCTGTTCATGACTTCCATCCTGTTAATATATTTGTCACACCATAAATCCTTATTTTCTTCCCATATCACTTTACTTACTACCACTACATGTACACTCAGCATTTGCACCTCTCTCTTTTCAGATTTTCTAGTTGCCCCACCAGATTCAGACTTCTTTCATTCCATGGTACAGCTCTTAGTGCATTACCTTTCATTGCTTATTCTAGCTTTTTCATGTGGTCACCTCTCCCTTGGCAGTATTCCCATGGAGAATTGAATGGACTTCTCTGAAATCTTTTGTCATTTGAGAGACAATCACATCATCTTTTTAAATTACAGGTCATCTGACCTAAAGATACATATGATGTGTCTTTAATGTAGAGGTTTCCATTGCCTTCTGCATCTGCATGCCATTTATTATTGCTGGTTCTTGTCCTTTAAGGGAAGAATTAGGGTGATTCCTTATACTGCATTGTTTGGCTGTCACTCCTGATCCAGGAAATTTTGGTTACTAGTTGCAGACACTACCCCTAGGCCATGGTGACACTGCTGGTATTAATCCACATTTATGTCCTGCTACCAAGAACCACCTGTCTCTCTCTCCCCTGCTTTCTAAAACAACCCTACCCCTGCATTGTAATAACACTCCACTCATCTCCTTCTCACTCATCAGCCCTGCCATCTACTTACCAAGAGTCAGTGTTGCCACTTTTGTGGAATGTATGTGCATATAGTTTTCATTCTGTCTTTATCGAGTGCAAGCTTCTTACCAGCAGTACAACACTTTCTGAAAAATGTTTATGTACAAGCCTTCAGAGAGTAAACAATAGCATTATACAAAATACAAGACCACAAAAAGTTGTTTATAAAAAGTATCTTTCATTTGACAAAAAGTCACAAATTAGTGAAAGAAAGTCACAATGTACATGACAACATTTCCCTACTTCAAACTTGAAACATCTGAAATAATTCACAGAACAGATTGTGAAAAATAAGGAGTAATGTAGACTGTAACTGACATCTTACATTCTCTTCTACATTACAAATACTTCACAACCAAAAACTCCCTTGACTCATGTTACAAGCACAAATAGTACATAGCAGGCATACTGCTCAAGGGTCATGAAACCATGTCAATATAATGTTACAAGAAAAGACATCTAGGCAAGAGATAATATCACTGCTTAAATACATAGTTTTTGTCACAGTAATGTTATTCTAGTGGATATGATTTACTAATAAAAATAGTTACCAGATATAATTCCATAACATCACTAGGTCAGTGATGGCAACTGAGGAGGTGAAAAAACGGGGACTCATAACAAACAGATGCCATGTAAACTGCAGCATGGTCACAGTGATAAGGATAGGATTGATCCTGAACATGAAGTGGATCATCTTTTAAAAAATATATGGAACATTAAAGACACATGTTATCCTCCAAGTATATATATAATAAAAACAGGGCAGTCTCAACAAATCAGTTGTTTCTTTTGCTCTCTTCTTTTCTCGCTATGTGTCTCAGGGATGAGACAGGATACTCTGCTCACTCTCAACAGAAGTGAGATATTTATCATTCATCAAGGTTTATAAATTCTCATTTTTCTTTTTATATGAGCAGATATATGTATCTTTTATGATGCGACACAGAATGAAGATGTTTTGAGTTTTAGGATGAATGGAAGCATAAACACTAACCCACTCACAATGTTATTGTACCTGACATGTCAGGAAAAGATGGGAAAGGAACATTCGGCTCATGAAGACCATATGTGGCCAAAAATATAGCTGAAATGTTCACACAGAAATTTGCATACAATCCTCAAATGGTAACAACAACAAAATAAACAGGTTTCATGTTTCACGTTCTTTCAGTATGGCACAGTGAAACATGACAATAACAATCAATGTTGAAGTGTTTTGGTTTTGAAGCCGTAGCCTGATTAAATTTAATCTTTAATCACTTGGTTTCAAAAATTTTGGTTTTTTAGGTGGCACTGGCTCTTCATCATCAACTTTCCTCTTTTCTCGTTTAGTCATAAACTTTTTATGTATGGACTGTACAACTGTGCCAAAGTGCTGTGCCATTTCTAGGTCAGACACATCAACTTCATTTTTCACATCTATTTCTTTTTGTGCAGCAGCTTCTTCTTCTTTCATTATTTCTTCAATTTCCGGATTCATCCCATGAAAAGATAAACGCCCTACTATGAGATCCTCACAAGGCACATAACTTGATTCAATAATATATTTGCTCCTGAAAGAGAAACATTAAAACTTTAAGATTTATATATGTAAATAAGATTTTGTTGGCTGTCAAAATGTAAACTCAACAGTTTCATCAAATACAGTGCAATACTCCATAATGACAGGTTGAACGTGAAGGGAAAGCTATGTGGAATGAGTTGAGTCAAGTAACACATTATCACATTGAAGCTGATATTTTATGTACATCTGCAATACACTACACTGACAATTAAGTAGCACTAACAACAAAGAGACTAAAAGATAAAATTTTCACTCTGCAGTAGGGTGTTGGTTGATGTGAAACTTCCTGATAGATCAAAACTGTGAGTCAAATCAAGACTAGAACTCGGTATCTTTGCCTATCAAGGGGAAGTGGTCTACCAACTGAGCTACCATAGCACAATTCACAACCCGTCCTCACAGCTCTACTTCTGCCAATACCCCGTCTCCCACCATATAGAGCTGTGAGGACAGGTCAAGAGTAGTGCTTGAGTAGCTCAGTCGGTAGACCACCTGCCCATGAAAGGCGAATGTACCGTGTTCAAGTCTCGGTCCAGCACACAGTTTAAATCTGCCAGGAAGATTCAGATTAAAGATATTAATAAAGAACAGTTGCTTTGCTAAACATTCACTTTTGAAAAATTTATTCATATTCATGAAAAAGTTGCCATTTTTCAGTTACATTGCACAGTTCTAATTTTTTTCCTGCCACAACACATTCAACTTCTTATGTGAATACATCCATATACATCAGAGGGAAAAAAATTATCTATGTACTAAAACAATGTAGACTTATCCTACTAGGAACATTATTCCTTAAAGTGTTAACACTAAAGACACACAAGTATTTTCTGAGAAGTGCCCCCTTTTTATTAATTTAGGGGGTTTCAACTTTACTAGCATAAAGGCAACTTTTTCAAAAGTTATGTATCAAAATACAGAACTCTACACTGAACATTATACGAGGCTGCAAAATCTATGTGAAAACTGTTCTTAGATCTTGCTCATTTGTATCACAGTTTATCTGAAACTGATTTCTTCTCTTACTTGTATAAGCCATTAAACGGTAAATATATCATCATGTTTGGCTATGTTACTTGGAGTTATAAATATAGAAAGCCCTGATAAAATGTAAAAAATGTTAGGAGTAAAGGTAAAAATTCATCAAATAACAGACATCCAGTGATCAATAGGCACATCAACAAGACTGAAATTTCACCAGCTTTTTGACAAATACTTTTTTGAGCTTGAGTACACACACACACACACACACACACTCACACACACACACACACACACACACATTTATTGAAACAGTGCCTTGAAATTAATTAGAGACTAACTGTGGAGCAGTCAGCATACATGTGCTGCCTGCCACTCCCACTGTTGCGTAGTTCATCGGTGACCTGCTGCACTAAAAGGAGCAAAGAATGTTTTGTTCATTGTGACTGGGCAGGTGACACCTGTCTGCTGAGATTGGTGCTGCCATCTGCCTGCCTCTGTGTGCTGCCCCTTTACATAACAAGGGGATATGATTTGGGCTACTTCAAGCAACCACAGACTGGCCTCCACTATGTAGGTAATATTTTTTGTGCACACCCTTTCTATGGAGAGGGAATAAGTGGAAAGAGTACTATCATTTCTGCCAGTATTTCAACAAACTGAGATATAGTTTTTCAATAATGAAGTACGACAAATCGAGGTTTTGGATTCTTATGGAAATGGTGTGACACAATAAAGTAAATTCATATGGCATGATTGGCTGGGAAGCTCTCAAGAGTGATGGTCAGCCACCTGTTTCTGAGTTCTTTCAATTGGACACTACTTGAGCAATTTGCACCTATCCTAGTAATCCTACTGAGGAAAGGAGACCTGCAGTTTAACGTGGAATCCAAACCACATGTCTTTCTTGGCATATCTTCCCACAAGTGATAGGTGAAGGCTAGTGTTAATGCCAGACTGAAAGATTCCACTGTCAGACTAGCCTCACAATTTATCACTAGACCATCATATCCGAGTACTGTTTACAATTAAGTAGCTATATGCAAGCTTGAGTGGCAACCTTGTGAGTAGCTGTGTGGCATACAAATGCAAAGACAGCAAGCAATGTGAGATTATAAAACTGGCAAATGTTTAAATTTAGAGCTAAACACATACATACACATAAGGTGGAAGGTTAATTCCTTTCTGGGATTTTTTATTAATGAATAAGCAATTATTAAGTCAAGTAAGTTTGCAATTTTTACACAGACTAGGCATATAGCAATAGGTGAATGCAATGACTACCTTATAAATGATTTTTTTTTTATTATATATTTCAGGCTGAAGTCGTATAAACATGTATCGTTAGCAATTTCAACTTCTTAGGAAGCCATCATTAGAGGGCCTCGTTAAAAAAGAAAGAAAAGATTATCTAGTATTTTACTGTCCCACTTTTTGTTTCTTTTTAAAAAGATCATCTGATAATGACTTGACCCACCCAGATAGCTGTGCCTGTTTAAGTCCTGTTCCGGGACAAAGAGGTGTGCTGGCCCTGAATCAGATCCACCTTGGGTGTGGTTTTTAGGTGGTTTACCACATTTCACTAGGTGAATACCAGGTCGTTCCCAAGTCCTACTTGTTACATGATCTGTAAACATTTTAAAAAATTTGTGCTCACCTTCACATGAATAACACTACACACAGCCAGTTGTGGTACACGCATTCCATCCACAAGCTAAAGGGCTGGCAACAGGAAGAGCATCTGGCCACCCCTTAAACTAAGAGAAACAAAATCTGTTTGATAACCATGCCAACCCTGCACAGATGTGGGACCAAGGCACAAGAACAAGGAGATAATGATGATAAATTGATAATGACTTCCTAAGAAATCAAACTGGTAATGACACTTCTTTGTGTGACCTAAAGCTGAAACATCAAATAAAAACCGTAATTTTTATTACAGGTTTTTAACATTAGTTTGTTTTAATAGAGTTTGAGGTGTTTTTGACAGAAAATGTTGTGGTTTGGACTCTGAGGTAAGAACCTGATAACACATCCAGGATACACCTAACCATATCTACTGACCACTATACATCGTTTGAAAGATGGACTCTGGAAACTGGACAAAAAATATAATGGCAAATAACTTACGGAATATATCCTGCATTGGGTTAATACGAGTATTTCACATCTTATTGCACGCAAAGAAATGCTTTGTAGTTTTTGTTGTAATTACTTGCACAACATTGATACAAGCAGACAGATAAAACAGCCTCAGGCACTACATTAATAAAAAGATTAGCTGGAGAAAACAGATGCTACCAACATCAGATCGGGTGCACAGTAATCAGAATACAGATAGATAAATTTCTAACACAGGAAATTCTGGTACAGCATCCAATACTACAAGACACAGAAAAATTTATCTAAGTAAAGCACAGAGCAGTGTGTCAAATTCTAAATCTTACTGATGAGATAATTTACTAAGACCATAAAGTACTAGTGAACTCTGTACATAATAGGGAAGAATGGGGTACATTTCAACAAATTTCAGACTTAAAGACACTCTGTTTATTAATTACTATAGCATGTTGGGCCACTTTAACATTTTTACCACAGTTTCTGGTAATAAACAAAGGGTCAAATTTTATATTTCTAGGGAAGCACACTTCTCTCGAAATGTCCCTCTGCCATGGGGCACTTTTCAGCAGAGGATGGGACACATTTCAACAACTAAAGACAACAGTTTTTTAGTCTTAAATCAACTAAATCTGTATTTTATTGTGCACCAGGCTTATAATATGGGCACAGATGCTAAGACAACAAATTTTTACAAAACGGAGAGCATATTGGCTATTTAAATTAGGTCTACTCACAACAAGCAAAAAAATCATTTCTTGAATGATGTCTGCTGTTCTGGCTTCCATTTTAGATTATTTTCTCCTTAACTAAACAAAATCACACTACTATGTACAGTTTATAAGATCTTAAGCATGTTGTTACTGAAGCAACTAACACCACAAGTCAAGAAGGTACTGGGATTCCAACAAGCATGTTTCAGAAAGGAAAGCCAACTGTAGACCATTTAGATGCAATACAGCAAAGAGCTGGAAATTCCGCAAAAATGTTCACTGCCTTTTTGTGGACTTCCAAAAAGTATATGATAGTGTGAATAGACAAGCAATATGGCAAGACCTAGAAAGGGCTCAAGTTCCCAGAAAACTTATAAAACTGACACAGATATGCACCCCAGAGACAACATGCTTGGTGAAAGTAACTGGAAACATATCAAAGAAGTTCAAGGTGAGGACTGGAGTGCGACAAGGAGACTGCCTCTCCCCTTTTCTGTTTAACTTGGTACTGGAGAGAGCCCTGAGAAAGGTAGCAAGCCTAGAGACAGGAATACAACTGGGAAGAAGAATCAACACCGTGGCCTATGCGGATGATGTAGTTTTAACAGCAGAAAAAGAGCAAGACCTGGTTCAGATGGCAAGAACATTTATAGAAGAGGCAATGAAAGCAGACCTGAAGTTCAATACAGATAAGACAAAATACCTCGTAGTTAGCAGAGAAAATTATGACAGACCCCTGAAAGTGGAGGACAAAGTCTTTGAAAGGGTAAAAGACTTTAAATATCTTGGGGCTATGCCCCATGAAAGGAACGAGATAGACCAGGAAATTACCGCATGAATACAGGCAGGAAACAGGTCAAGGTTTGCTCTGGGAATGCTGTTGAAGTCACAGCTTCTATCGAGATCCTCAGAGACCCAGATCTACAAGATAATAATACAATCTGTAGTCTCATATGGAGCAGAGATCTGGACTATCACCCAAAAGATGAAAAGAAAACTTCTTACATTTGAGAATGTCATCCTCAGACAGATTTTTGGGCCAGTGAAGGATGGAGATGAACAGAGGAAAAGAAAGAATTGTGAATCACAGGAGCTATACAAATTGATGGACATCATGGCAGTTATCAAAGAAAGAAGACTGAAGTGGTATGGACACACAATGCACCGAGAAGGCCAGATCATCAGGCAGGTAGTGGCAGAAGATATTGGAGGCAATAGACCACAGGGAAGACCACGACTCCAATAGATTGATCAGGTCAGAGAAGATATGAGCATGTGGGGCTGTATGAAGAAGAATACATGGACCGAGGATACTGGAGAAGGCTGATTGGTGAGGCCAAAGACCGAATGCGGTTTGTGTGGCCAACACTGACAGTAAGCAAGTAAGTAAGTAAGAAGTAACTAAATAAAACTTACAAAAAATCATTGACTATATGGATTGAGATGTTCCACCATTTATGTTTGTCTCAGGGAGTTCCTTCCTAATATAACTTCTGTCAACATAGGAAATAAAATCTTACATTAGATTAGATTCAGGTTGGTTGGTTGGATTAAAAGAGGGGGGAAGGGACCAAACTACGAGGTCATCAGTCCCTTGGTCTGAATAAAACAATGCCACAAGTGTAAGAATAAAACAATCGAGACTGACAACACAAAACGGAATGAAAGGAAAAATCACAAGAATGCTGAACGGCAACAAACGTGTATATGGACAACAGGGGGACAAGAAAACCACAGACACGCATGAAACGGGATGAAGAGAGTAAAACAAAAAAGCAGATAACCATGGCTGGCTGACCATGAGAATCAAAAGGAGAAGCCAGCCACTCTGCAACACATTAAAACTTCCACCCTAAAAGCACTAGGGTGGTGGACACAGAGGGACAAAGGACATGAGCTAAAACTCAGATCAAATGATAAAACCCACCCTCATGAATAAAACATAAAACTACATCAGCCAATGAGGTGTTGTCAGATAAAATAGTGGCAACGAGTCCGGTAACCCAAGATTCTGACACTGGGCAGTCAAAGTGGGACAGTGCACCAGAAGATGGGCCACTGTCAACAGGGCACAGCACTGACACTGGTGCAGGAGGTAATCGTGGGTTGCCCAAGTGTGGCAAATGTGGAGCCGGCAGAGGACAACTGATTCCCTGCGAGAGGCCAGTATGGAAGACTTTCTGCCTTGTGAATGGTTCCCTGCAGGCGCCACTCAGCAACACCAGTACTTGGAGGTACAGTAAGAAATGAAGAAGTCATCTGCATACAGAAAAGGCGAGACGGATAGCCCTACAGCTGCTGTTAGACCGTTATTGGGCACTAAAAATAGAGACGCTCAATATGGAGCCCTGTGGGAATCCATTCTCCTGGATATGGACAGAACTATGGGAGGCACCAACTTGGACACGGAAAGTACAAAGCGATTGGAAATTTTGGATAAAAATTGCGAGCAGGCCTCGGAGGCCCCACTCATATAATGTGGCAAGGATATGTCGCCGGGTCATGCCATTCGCTTTTCATAAATCAAAAAAGATGGCAACCAGGTGCTGGTGTCTGGAAAAGGCTGTGTGGATGGCAGACTCGAGGGACACAATATTATCAGTGGTAGAGTGACCCTGGCAGAAGCCACCCTGACATGGAGCCAGTAGGCCACGTGACTCCAGGACCCAACCCCAACGCACCATATGTTCCAGCAGCTTACAAAGAACGTTGGTGAGGCTGATGGGCCAATAGCTATCCACATCAAGCAGGTTCTTACTGGGTTTGAGCCCTGGAATGATGGTGCTCTCCCGCCACTGCGATGGAAACATGCCATTGCACCAGATCCAGTTGAAGATGACGAGGAGATGTCGCTTGTGGTCAGGTGAGAGATGTTTAATCATCTGACTGTGTCGGGGCTGTGTCGGGGCAATTGCAAGGGCACTGAGGAGCTCCCACTCTGTAAATGGGGTGTTATAGGATTCACTGTGGCGTGTAGTGTACGAAATCACTTTCCCTTCCAGCCGCCGTTTGAGAGTGCGAAAGGTTTGGGGGGGGGGGGGGGGGGGGGGGGTAATTCTCCGATGCAGAAGCTCGAGCATAGTGCTCAGCAAAGTGCTCGGCAATCACGTTTTCTTCGGTAGATAACACGCCATTTATGCTAACATCGGGAACACCAGTTGGGATCTGGTACCTGAAAAAATGTTTGATTTTTTCCCAGAATTGAGAAGGTGGCACCCAATGGTCGAGACGTATCTCTCCCGACACTCCTGCTTCTGTCGTTCGATAAGATGGCAAATGCAGGCACGGAGCCATTTAAAGGCTGTGAGGTGCTCCAGGTAAGGGTGCCCCTTACGCCGCTGTACAGTTTGCTGACACACCTTAATTGCTTCAGTGACTTCTGGCAACCACCAAGGGACTGCATTCCACTGCGGGAATCTTAACAAGCAAGGGATCACGTTTTCTGCAGCAGAAACGATAGCTGTAGTCACATGCTCAACCATCATATCGATGTTACCGTGCGGGGAAGATTCCACGCTGACACCAGAGGTGAAAGTTTCCTAGTCAGCCTTGTTCAAAGCCCATCTGGGCAGGCGTCCATGGGCCTGACGCCAGGGCAGTGACAAGAAGATGGGGAACTGGTCACTACCACACTGTGGATAAAAGGGAGAAGGCCAGGACTGCAAACTGAGAGATCAATGGCCTAATATGTGCCATATGTGGCAATAAATTTTCGACATCTCTGCCTCGGCCAGTAAGAACGGGCCACACCACAAGGAGTTATGAGTGTTAAAATCTCCCAAAATTAGGAAAGGTTTAGGGAGTTGATCAATCAGTGCAGCCAATGCGTTCAGGGGTACTGCACCATCTGGAGGAAGATATATGTTGCAGGCAGTTATTTCCTGCTTCGTCCTTATCATGACAGCTGCAGTTTCAAGAGGGGTTTGAAGTGGCACAGGTTCACTGCATACTGAGCTCATCATATAGACGCAAACTCTGTCTGACATTCGATTATAGTTGCTACAGTTCCTGTAATATCCCTTATAGCCTCGGAGGACAGGGTTCCGCATTGCTGGGAATCAGGTTTCCTGGAGGGGCAATGCAGAAAGCAGGTGTAAAGCTTAACAGTTTCTGTAGCTCAGCCAGGCAGTGGAAAAAACCGCCGCAAATTCCACTGGAGGACGATGTGATCGTGACGCTGGGAAGGCATGGAACATTCAATGAGGCAGTTTATACTTCAGAGTCACCTGCTGCCACCGATTTATTTCCTGAACAGTCTATATCCATTGTATTTGAGGGTCCGGTGACATCTAGGTCCTCAGCAGATGCCAGAATCTCTATCTCATCCTCAGAAGCAAAGCTTGTAGGTAGCGGTGGTGTGGGTGTCACCACAAGTCCCTTGGTCTTGGGGATCTTCATTTTGGATTCCTCTTGCTGCTCCTTGGGTGTCTCTGGCTGGGAGGGCTTGACTGATTCAGTCTCTGGGACTGAGGATGATCGTGAAGCCCTACGACCAGCTACGTTTGGGAACTCCAGCCAGTGGTGGGAGTCATCTTTCCCACTAGCAGAAATCTGGGAAAGGAGTGACCCAAGGGTCCCCTTCCTAGCGAGAGGTGCCAAAGAAGACTTACACTTCTCCAGCTGAGAAGTGGGGACTGGTGTCCCCAATGACTTGCGGCGGGGAGGGGGGGGGGGGGGGGCAGTGCTCCCAAGGCAGGTGGTGTGGGAGGAACAGGGAGGGAAGTGCCCCCCACCATCAAGGGGGCAGATGTAGTCTTCCAGCTCGGAGAGCCGACTGGAATTCGCGGAACGGATGGAGCTACAACTCTTCTCGTAGCAGCAGCATAAGAAGAGATCATAGCCACAGGATGCAGACGCTCAAATTTCCTCTTGGCCTCAGTGTAGGTCAGTCAGTACAGGGTATTGTATTCCTTGATTTTCCTTTCGTGCTGTAAAAGCCTGCAGTCAGGTAAGCAAGGGGAATGATGCTCTCCACATTTGAAATAGATGGGAGTCGGGGCACATGAAGTATTGGGATGTGATGGACATCCACAATCTACACATGTGACGCTGGAAATACAGCGGGAAGACATATGGCCAAACTTCCAGCACTTAAAGCACTGCAAAGGGGGAGGGTTAGACCGTCACCTTGTTCTTCTCAGGCAATGTGTCACCCTTGAAGGCCAAGATAAAGGCACCGGTGGCAACCTGATTATCCCTCAGACCCTGATGGACGCACAGGACAAAATGAACACCTCGTCGCTCTAAGTTGGCTCGCAGCTCGTTGTCAGGCTGCAAAAGAAGGTCCCTGTGAAATATAATACCTTGGACCATATTTAAGCTCTTATGGGGTGTGATGGTAACGGAAACATCCCCCAGCTTGTCACAAGTGAGTACTGCCCGTGACTGGGAAGAGGATGCTGTTTTTATCAAGACTGACCCTGACCGCATTTTGGACAAGCCCTCCACCTCCCCAAACTTGTCCTCTAAATGGCCTACAAAAAACTGTGGCTTCATTGAAACAAAGGAGTCCCCATCAGTTCTTGTACATACGAGGTACCGGGGTGAATAAGGTTCGCTGCCATCCTTAGCCTGGCGTTCCTCACATGGTGTGTCCAGGGAGGGGAATGATTTAGGGTCGTACTTCCTTGCTTTTTACTGAGACTTAGAACGTTTAGAGACTGCTGATGTTTAATCACCAGCAAGTGATGACGTGGTATGCTTCATCACGCGTCATCCTCCCTGATGCCACCCACTCCGACCAAGGGCCCTCCTGGCAGGATGGCCATTACCAGGAGTCCCGATGCCCCAAGGTGACCGGCATCTACTCCTGGCATACATGGGGAGTTAAATGGCGTAGGCATCAGCAGAGTGATCCCTGTGTTGTCAGGGGGCTACAACCAACAGGGTACATGGCAGCCCCACCACAACGGACTGGCTACCGTGCTGGATATCAGGTGCAAACAAGTCCATGGTCTTCGTTAGCACAGAAAGCAACACTGCATAGTGCAAGGTGGAAAACGCACCCAGGGAGGTGTCCTCACCCAAGAGATGGAGAATGAGCTGAAGACACGATGCACCATGTAAGGCTCCCTTCCCCAATTGGCTCGCTCTTCAGAAAAATTTTGAAGAATGGAGGTCAAACCCTACAGAGGACCATTACATGACGGCCAAAACCTGAGAGACTCCTTTTAGTTGCCTCTTACGACAGGCACGAATACCTCGAGCCTATTCATACCCCCGGACCCGCAGGAAAGGGGGGGGGGGGGGGTAGATTCAGTTTTCGTTCCATAGACACGAACATGAGATGATCCTTGTGGGCATGGAACAAGTCAGAGAGTATAACATAAAATATTTGAATATAATAGTCAGTACCTGATCATTTGTCAGGAGATTGTCAAAATAGATGAATGCCTTACAGTAAACTGGAACTGATAATATTTTCAGAATTAATACACTGTCAGACAAACACAGTTATGTACTTTTAATAGAATTATCATTTTACAAGCTACTTAATCCTGACTGTTGTACCCAAGTGCTGTCAGGACTGAAATCTAACAGACATATTTACTGAAGTTGAGCTAACAGTCCATATTAAAATATTCATCTATAGAGTAGAAGGAGTTGCCTATCAAAAAGTCTTTCAAACTCCGTTTAAAGTGTGTTTTATCTAAAACCAAGTTTTTAATGGTTGCTGGCAATTTATTTAAAATGTGCGTTCTTGAATATTGGACTCCTTTTTGGACCAAGGTAGATAATTTTAGGTATATATGTACAGTGTGTAAACTTTTAGATGGCAGACATCTCCCTAGTCCTGAATCGGTAGAAGTCAGTAAACGTCGGGAGGCTTCGGAAGGCACGCAGTTTCGACTGCTGCCAACATTACGTAGCTGACTGTGTTGTAAAAGGTAGCCATTGTCGTCTGCTTCGTTATTGTTTTGCGCTGTACTGTTCTGCGTGTTTTTATTGTGCAGTTGTGCTAAACATTATCAAAATGAGTGAAGAGGCAGTTGCTGGCCCATCTCGGAGGTCGCCAACAACCCATACGGGTAGGCCTACGGTTAGAAGGAAACCAGTATTACGTAGCGATGCTCGCAAAATTATATTGCATGTGATTGAATGCTGGGAAAGGGAGCAGAAAAAATTGCTTCATCCCATTTACAAATCTTCAGTGAGAGCTGCTACATACACAGGACAAAGCACGCGTAGCATTGGAAGATTTAAACTGTTTTCCAAGAATCGTCCTGGCATATCACCACAAACGCCTGGCAAGAAAAGGTGAGTTTTCATTTCAGATATTTTGTTCGCGATCACTTTGAAGGAGCCCCCTATTTCGTCCGAATTACCTTATATTTCATTTTTCGATTTCAGTTTCGTTTACTGAACAACATTTAAAGCGAGTTTTACTTCCAAGCCTTTCGTCTGCTTTCGTGTAAGCATGACTCGCAATTTGTAGTGCCAGCACTGCAACTGGTAGGCGTGCCTTGTCCCCCCCCCCCCCCTCCCAACAGCTCCTCTCCCCTCGCTTGCTTCCTCCTCTCCCCGCACTCCCCTCACAACTCTGCCGTCTTACAGTTAACACACAGTACACTGCTCTTACTCCTAATATTGACACTATGTATTGAGCTATTGGTTGGAAATAGAGACATATTACTTGCAACAAATTTCACTATGGAATAAATATACTGAGAAGCAATGTTTAGAATACTCAGTTCCTTGAACATGTTTATACGTGATGTTCTGATGTTCCTGAATTTACACCACAAATGAGTCTTATTACATGCTTTTGCACTCCTAAAAACTTTTGCTAGGTTTGACGAGTTACCCCATGATCCTTTATGACGTAATAGAATGAAAGTAAGCAAAGTATGCAAGTTTCTTTTATTTTTAGCTTCTACATATGATAACATACACCTCGCAAATGCAGACTTGTTTAGGTGCTTCAGCAATTCTGTGGTATGCCCTTCCCAACTGAATTTATTATCGAGTTGTAATCCCAGAAGTTTAACACTGTCAACCTCTTCAATCTGCATGTCTTCATATGTTATATATACGCTGGAAGGAAATCCCTGACAGGTTCTGAACTGCATAAAGTGGGTCTTTTCAAAGTATAATGACACTGAATTAGCTTTAATGTCAGTGAAAATTTGATTAGCAGCCATTTCTACATCTGTACTTGACTTGCTTCTTATTGCAATGTTTGTATCGTCTGCAAACAAAACAAACTTAGCATCTGGCAATGTAACACACAAAAGATCATTAATATACACAGAAAAAGCAATGACCCAAGATGGAACATTGAGGAATACCACATGTTATGAATTCCCAGTCAAATGAAGGCTGACTGCTTACAGCACAAGTATTTCACAACAACACCCTTTGTTTCCTTTCAGTTAGGTAAGACTCGAACCATTTCACAGCACTGCTGGTGCATTCAGAGGGAAGAATTTCCAGGAATCTTCCTTCCAAATCACAGTCTTCTGTTTCTTTTAGTTGTCTTGCAATCAAGACTCGGTTTTTCTTTCCTCCAAACTCAACACGTACAAAATAATTTATTTCTATTCCTAAAATAATGTTCTAACGTAAAATTTCCTTCAAACTCTGCTGTTGTAGGACAAAAAGTAAGTAATTGACCTAGCTCTTTACCATCAGACCCACCTTGCAAAAGAACTTCACAATCACAAGTGCCTTGTATGTCTTGTACCTCTGCATTTCATTTTTGTCTATTTGCCCAGATTTAATTTTTTAAACCTACACGTGGCTTTTTGCAAATTTTTATAGGTTTCCTGTCCATCTCTGCTTTCTCTTCCACAAAATTTTACATTTTGCTGCTGCCTTTGGAAAATGTCGGACAGCGTCAGGTGTCCAAAGACTTCATTCACTTGTCCCCACCCCTCCCCTCAAGCTCAAAACAGATGCATTTTGATTGATTGTGTTAGGCTCACTTTAAATTGTGCAGTTCATTTCAGCACCAGAAGACCCCAACTAAAGGATTCAGGTTTTACATTCAGTATCTTGCAAAATCATCTGAATAAATAACAAGTTTATAACTGTCAACAAAAAAATTGTAACATTAGCTTTGTTATAAGCTATTACTCTTGATAAGTGTAGCATACTGACCATACATGGGTATAATAGTGTATGTCTGATGGTGTATTGTTGCACCACTGATGGCACACAAGTGTGGGATGTTGTCAAGTTAATAATTCAATAAGGTCAACACTATGTTGTGAGGCAGGTTAACTTGCAGGTCATTCTGTGTTAAATCACAGCTATTTTGGTGGGTCCTATGATGACTATTTCAGAATTTAGTCATATCTGGTGGATGGACACCTACATGTCTTAATATTAAAATTGCCACATAAGACTGTCCTAAATCTAACCATTTTTGATAAATTCAGGTTTGAAGACTCAAGGGTGTGTACCCAATCATTAGTCA
The DNA here is from genome assembly GCF_021461385.2 of Schistocerca piceifrons. Lineage (NCBI taxonomy): Eukaryota > Metazoa > Arthropoda > Insecta > Orthoptera > Acrididae > Schistocerca > Schistocerca piceifrons. Next base: position 495,297,485 of record NC_060139.1, on the reverse strand, counting down.
GTGACCAATTTCCCAATTTTCAGAGACCTACACAGTAATGTGTTGACTCAAGGAGCTAAATTTTTTTATACACCTAGTATTTAGGCCAGTAAGTTCATATAATGCATAAAAAGTATGATAAATCATCCCAATTTTTTATGAAAAATGTAAAAAAAAAAAACACTTTTTCCATGTTATGCTTTAAATTTGTGATTTTTTTAGAACATCATAACTTTGCATAGCGAAATGGTAGAGGCCTCATCTTGTGCGCTGTAACTCTCTAGTCCTAGGATTAGGTACAAATAACAATGCATTTAGCATTTAAGTTACACAACTCTAGCGCAAAAAACATCAAATCTGATGAATTTCAAAGTCCTGGGAGGAAGGAGGGGGAGGGGGGCAAGTACACAGCTTAATCTCAACTTGATTTTTTGCTAAAATGTTTACACATCTAGTAGCAATTGTAGGTGCAAAGAAGAATATCCTAACTAACTTTAATTATTGGAAAAGAATAAAATAAAATTTCCACGTACACATGCCATCCACGTTAAACACTACTGGGCATTGGCAAATAAACAGAATGAGTATTCCTTGAAAAACTGTTTCCTAAAATACCTGTTGCTAGCCTGCAGATTAGAACTATAAACTGGAGAAAGCTAAAAACAGTTAGCAATTATTTTTGTCAATGTCTTTTCAGTGTAAATGATTACAAGAGGCGGCCTGGGGCACAAATGAGGTGATATATCCTTAACCTGTTCCTCTAAATTAAAAAGATATTTCAGTGAAACACAAGAAAAGGGAAAAGTAATACTGAGAGACATAAATAACTTTTTAAATATATGCCGACATAAAAATTCTGCAGAGAACACTTTCCTAAACAAATTCAAATATAAAGGAGGACACTGTATTTTTAAAATTCTTCCACCTCGCATATAACTTCGTTTTCCTTGACATCTTGATAGAACGAAATGACGTCACTTGAAGGTGAGAGGTATAAGCTTTTCATAGCACTTGTTGCCAAGTTTATACAAGTGTGCACTGCATCATTGTAATTCTGGGACATCCACCTTACATACCACATTGGAAAAAATAACCAACACAATATTATTCCTACTGGGCCATGAAAGGAATTGTGACTAGGCAGTAAGCATGCAGTTAATCTCAATGTCTTTAAATTCATGTGATGCTTATGAAATGTGCCACTGTACTAGATTTCATTGTATTTCAAAGCAGCTGTTCCCACAAAGCATTTTCATGAGCTTCTACAGCAACAATGCTCCCATTTGCACCTGTCGGAAGTCTCTTCATTAGAATTGTTTCAGTAACAAAGACTAGCAATGCGTGGTTCGATCATGTTTCTGAATTGTTCTCATTGTACTGTACCTATGCTTCAAGAAACCTTCAAACGATTTGACCTGCTGCGAAGAAACAAAGAACATACTAATGCCCTGTATTTCATGGTGTATTTTGTGCACAACTCTTTCAGATTAATTGCAATAAGTCTTTTCTGCCTTTTTCTTTTTCTTTTTTCCTGGCAGACACACAATCTTTTCTTCCTTGCTGAAGTCTTGAAAATCTATCATTTCATAAAATATCTTCAATACATCTTGTTTCACAATATCAGATACCTTACCAAGTGCTCTGTGACACCAAAAGTAGATGCTACTCTAGCAACACTCCACGAAGGTGCAGCAAGTGATAAAACTTGGATCTGTGTACTGTGAGTTGAATCCTATATTTCTGAGTGAGCTGTGTCGCGTTGGAAAAATGGTTCCACTGTTCACATGGGCACTCCACATAATACAGGGAATTAATATGTTCTTTGCTTCATCACAAATCAAATTATATGAACATTTCTTAGAACACAAGTATAGTACTGTGAAGACAGTTCCAGGAACACGATCTCACCATGCTTTTCTAGTCACAGCTACTAACACTTCTCTAATGAAGAGTCATCCAACAGATACAAATGGTAGCACAGTTGCTATGGAAGCTCATGAAAATGCGATAAAATTGGATACACAGGACACATTTACCAGGTATCACATGTTGACATTAACTGTTTGCATACTGCTGAATCACAATTCCTGTCATGGCTCAGTAGGAATTATGCTGTTTAGGTCCTCTTCTCCAATGTTATATGTAAGGTGGATGTCCCATTATTACAAAGGCAGAGTGCAGGATTGTATAAACTTAACATGAAAACAGCTTATGTGGCGAAGCTGATGGCACTTGGAGGAGACTCCGCATCAGCATTGCGGGATGTGCAAGCAGGCAGCCTAGTAGAATTCTGCAATCAGCTGGGCAATGACCCAGTGTAATGACTGTTCCATATGGACATGCACTGTGATGGGCAGGAACAAGTTTGCACTAAACCGCACCACCACTACCACTGGGTTAATCAACTGTAACGAAATTTGTCACAGTATCAAGACATAACTGAGGCTGAGAAACAGCATGGGCAATCCCGTTTCTACATATAAAAATTAAAAAATATATAAAATTAAATTAATCCTTAATATCTAATCATAAGTAATCAAACAATGGAAAATCCAGGATGGAATGTAACAATATTATGAGAAGGAAAGTTGCCACTCACCATACAGAAGAGATGCCGAGTTGCCGATAGGCATAACAAAAAGCTTTTCACACTAGAAGCTTTCGGCCAATGGCCTTTGTCAACAATAGACACACATACACAGATCATCACAAATAAAGTTTTCAGCCAGTAAGGCCTTCATCAATAATAGACAACACAAATCTTGGATTTGCATGTTTGATTATATTCATTAACTAGAAGTCAAACGAAGATGCTGTATTGGAAAAATGTAAGACATCAGCACATACCCAGTGCAAGAAATTTAATCTGGGATAGTGTGTTGAATGTTTTGGTGCTTGTCATAGCCTACTAAGTAATTTCTTGCTTTTGTTTTGTTATTTGTACTTATATTTCATTTGTTTCTTTCAGTACAAAAATGTGTAACCATTTCAAATAAATGTATGTGTTGCTCTCAACAGTGAATAGCGCTACACATATGGCACGGTGTAACATATTAAAGGAACATTCTATGTCAATTCAACGCACCTATTAACCTGACCCTCTCGGATTTCTTTCAAATTTGGTGCATTCAATGACCCATATAAGAGATGGAAAAAGACCAATTTTCAGATGTGTATTACAACTGCGAAGAAAGATAAAGGTCTGAAAAGTCTGGAATTTGTGCTAAATTTACATGTGGATGTCAAAGGCCAAGGTCAATGACTTTTAGTATGAAAATTCTCAGAAACTTTCCATGTAGCATACCAATGTAAAGGTCTATTCATTAGCTTTCAAATAGTACCATTTCCATTGCTGCAGCTGAATTAGAACCAGAATTACAGTCATCTATGTTGAGATACATGCAAGTAAATTTCGCACTAATTCCAAACTTTACAGATCTATAACTTTCTTCACAGTTGTAACACACCTGCAAATTGATATTTTTCCATCTCTTATCTAGGTCATTGAGTGCACAAAATTTGAAAGAAATCTGAGATGGTCAGGTTGATAATGTTACTTTACTGTGTTGAATTGATATGGAATTACCCTAAATTAGAAAGACAAAAACTGCATTCGCAGTAAATGCTTCTTTTTTATTGTAAAGAACAAGCAAAAACTAATAAACCTAAAAAATCAACAAAAAAATAATAATTCGGGTACTAATGGGTTAATCTAGTGGGGTTGCAGAACACTAGAAGCCAATTTTACATGATGATCCACTTCTTTGTCATACGAATGGCACATTATAAACTACAATAATATCATGTTAGCTAACAAGAGTACGAACTTTGTAAGACTTAATACCGCAGATACGTACTTGCCATGCTTCATGTCTTCAGTAATTACATCAGAGAATAATGCTCTGCTATCTTCAACTTCCTTTTCTCTCTCAAATCTTTCCTTGCTTTTCTTCATGAACTTAAGGAAAAATAAACAAAAATCTCTTAATTTTTTGGCTACTTCACACATTAATACATATAATTATTTAGTTTCACACACAAAAAGATGCCAAATAATTACTATGGGAAGCCAATGAGAGACACTCGAGTGCAGTGGAGATATTGTCATATTTCATGATCTTTTACACTGTTACCGAGGAGAATTTAATTTGATGGTCCTTAGATTATAAAGTAATTGTTTCAGACAGAGTAGTTCCACAGTTACAGTTTATTGCTTTTATTTTAATTATTTATATTTCATTGTTTGTGACTAATTTCAAGGTCACAGTCTCATTCTCAAATGTTACACTCAACTGGCCATGCCGAAACATAGACTCTTCACTCAGTTACTGAGAATAAATATAAGAATATTGAAAGTGTAGCTATGGAACTTCCACAGAAATTATTTAATCTTAAGCTTGGATCGCACAGTTCATATTCTTTGCAAATAGGGACCACAAATCAATTTCATACAATACAATATCACTATGGTGAGTACCCACAAAACAAGTACTAACTCTAGATTACTAAACCATCGTGAAATTTACGATTGTAGGCCTAGTAGGGTATAAAACACGACTTTTGGAATCAATTTGGTATGTAACTTACGGGCGGAGAAGTAATAACTACTGCATAACATATGAATTATGACTTCCTCTGAATAAATTTAACGATGGTTTAGTAGCAATGTAACATTCCCCCACCCCCCTTCCACCACAACGTTTGCCCATGGGTTGAGTGGAATAATTGTTATCTGCCTCCAGTTTACATCTTACGTTTAGTGACAGTATTTTACCACACCGAATCCATAACTAACAACGGTACCCCATATTTGCTAGTAAATTAATGCTCTTTTTTCAATAGATGTCGCATATGATTAGATTATTTACCTTCATTTCAAGCACTGCTTTTGATAAACGGTATTTCGAATCCATCGTGTTCGTCATTTCTTCTAAAGCCGAATAATGCGATTGAAACCAAATCTTTTGAACAAATTCACAAGAACATACAGGTTACGTAATCAACCTCTGCATACACTTAAGCACCATCACACTTAAGCTACAACTCTCACAACAAACACAAACCGAACTAACAAAGATATTCTCGCTTAAAGAAAAATGGCTTCCCACCTGCCAAAGATTTTGACAGTAAACCACTTTGTAAACAACACAAATCGAAAATTAAAGGTAAGGTCGATTCGATTCGTACTGAACGTCTTCGGAAATGACATGAACGGAGGAAGACCTCATCAAATAATGGAACTATGGAGGTAGGAATGAGCTAAGCTGTTACCTTCTCATCACAGATAACGATGTTAATCTTTTCAGTAAATGCTATTTCTGGCTATGATGCCTCACAGTATAAAATAACATTTTACAAATCCGCAACCTATATCCCTCCACACTCCACCAACGCTGAATTGTCTCGCTGCTGTTTATCACCGTAGATGTCATACTGTGATTAGTAATACGTAACAATCAAGAGGCTCTGGCATATATATGTGGTAAGTGGTATACGTCTGGTGAACAGTGACATATTCTTTCCTGTGAAGACTATTAATTTTCAGCACCTGACACTGATATTCGGCCACCCAACTGAATAAAACTTATAAGAGCTTATATTGTTAATTGGCATCTATTCTTCCTCAGTTGTTACATACTTATCAAAAGTTACAGTATGTGAGAGTTAGACAGTCCTCGAGAACAGTTAACACCAAATGCCACATTTTATCGGAAAGGTATTTCTCAAAGACTTCGGAAAGCATCTCTAAACGCGAAAAATGATTTACGTCTTACAATAGCAGAGCAGTGCAGACGCCTACGATGTATATAAATATGACTATAAATTGATGAAGAAATTTTCATTAAATTACATTTTATTAGGTAAAAAAGGTCAGCTCTATTGAAGAAGAAATATGCAGTTGTTTATGACTTTATTTGCTATATACGAAAAAAACATAACTGATAAGATAAACATGCTCCATGTATTTCCTTATAAATATAGTCTGATGTATTTGTCTGAAGGCTATATATTTTCGCTAGTAAATAAATGTCGTTGTTTAGATATGTTTCATTTCTCAACAATTTACCATGCAAAATTCATCAGGTACATCGTTTGAAGTTTGCTTTGGCCCTTAATAAACTAAAGGTTGTTCTTCAATTCCGATATTATACTCCGACTTTTTGTATCGCGGATGATATCTCACAACTTGACTTTCACCGATCGGTACTGGGCTAAACAAAATGACGTGACACTGTGTGACGTCAAGTATAAATACACACCGAAAGTGATGCAACGTCCCATTCTGTTGAGGTTTAGTGTGCTTAATTGAAGAAAGTTTTCCATGAACAAATTCAAAATAGGTGACATAATGTACCAAAGTTTTCAGGGCGAGCCTACTTCATGAAATTGTATTTTTACGCCATAACTGTTAGACATGCAAAGTGGGAAAGAAATTTTGATATTTATAGGCGAAAAAGTTCTTTAAAGGACTTTCGACGAAACTATTACCAAGGAAGCACTAGATGCTGTTTACAATATGAATAAAAAGGAATTTTTCGTTTTTATTTTAGTACGTATGTCATGTAAAGTTACATCTGGAAAATTTTACAGTGACTTTCCTTTTCAAAGCATCATTCACTTAATTTCTGTAATGTTCAGTTGTATGTTGACACCAGGCCAGACTGAAGAAAGATATCGAAGCAATTCAGAAGCAGGCTGCTAGATTTGTTACCAGTAGGTTTAAACAACACGTAAGCGTTACAGAGATGCTTCGGAAATTCAAATGGGAATCCCTGGAGGAAGGCGACATTCTTTTCAAGAAACGCTATCGAGTAGATTTAGAGAATTGGCATTTCAAGCTGGCTGCCGAACGATTCTGCTGCCCCAATATACATTTGAGTAAGGTCCACAAAGATTATATATGAGAAATTAGGGCCCATAAGGAGGCATATAGGTAATCGTTTTCCCCCCTCTTTGTTTGCTAGTGGAAGAGCAAAGGAAATGACAGCTAATGGTACAGGGTACCATCGGGCATGCACCTTATGGTGACTTGTAGAATATCCGTGCAAATGTAGATATAGAGCTGCACACATCATGCTTGAGTGTAGATCTTACACTATTGTTATTGACACTTTGGTGACCCACCAGCAAATCATTTAGCATATACTCATACAGTAAAATGTCTCTTTGGTTGCAGAAATAGTCTGTCTATTTCTGTGAGCAGTTTTCTTAATAACAAAAGTTATTAACATGTAACATATAATATCGCCCACCCAGTTAGCTGTGTGGTCTAATGCACTGCTTTCAGGGTGGGAAGGCATGCTGGTCCATTTCACGAATCCACCCGGTGGATTAGTGTCGAGGTCTGGTGTGCTGAGCAGTCTGTGGATGGTTTTTAAGGCGGTTTTCCATCTGCCTCGGCGAATGTGGGCTGGTTTCCCTTTTTCCGCCTCAGTTACACTATGTCGGTGATTGCTGCACAAACACTTTCTCCATGTATGCGTACACCATAATTACTCTGCCACCATAATTGGGGTTACACTCGTCTCGTGTGAGACATTCCTGGGGTGGTGGAGTCCACTCGGGACCGAACTGCACAATAACCCTGGGTCCGGTGTGGGGCGGTGGTGGGGTGAGTGGATATCATACAACATATAACATCAGTTGTGCGGTAACCTAAACAGCCACTATCACCTGAATGTATAGTTAGGCTGTTCCTGCACAATAACCCTGGATCCGGTGTGGGGCGGCGGTGAAGTGAGTGGATATCATACAACGTATAACATCAGTTGTGCGGTAACATAAACAGCCACTATCACCTGAATGTATAGTTAGGCTGTTCCTATCATAAGCTGACACTCCGTACAGAGTAGCAAATTAGATTTGGTGACTCTCTACCTAGTCCAGATAACGACAGCTTTAGGAGACACAGAAGATCCAAAAGAATGCCTCCATGTGAGAGTACTGAAATCCTAGTAGTTAAGTGCTGATCATTCACAACAAAGTACCAGAGTTTGAAGTGCTCCTGAAATCAGTGGAGATCACATGATATCAGTTACAGAAAGCTGGTTGATACCTGGAAATGATACCAATAATATTTTTGGGAAAATATAAGCGTGTATCAAAAGGATAGGCTAATGGCAAATTGAGGTGATGTATTTGTAGGCAAGAAACTCAAATCCACTGACATAGGAACATAACCAATGTGCACAATTGTTTGGGCAATACTCAGTATCAGGGTAGGGCTTAAAATTATGATTGAATCCTTCCATCGACCACCCCACTCACCTCCTGATGTAATCGAAACTACTGTGTTATGCATCAGATTGGCTGCATCTCAGTGTTGAAATTAACAAGCAGATAGCAGACAGACCATCATCGATCAGCATGTTGTCATTTCATTGAAATTCGACAAACTATCATTTTTTCTGGTTCTGGTGTCACAGACAGAATGGCAGTATAATTGAAAGTGTCTTTGAGCTCCAAAAGCTCGTTATTTAAAGGCCTGACCCTGGACATATGATGTGATGGCATTGCGTATCTGAACACATTTGCCCTAGTTTATCACATCTATCAGCGCCCCTTCCCTTGCTATGGTAATTCAATAATAATTCTCTGTCACTGAACTCAGTTCTTTGTTCCTCCTACATTTGACTTTGCAGTGGTGCTTGGGTGTTGAAGTTGCATTGTACTGCCTCATAGCCCTTGTTATGTAACGAGGCAGTGCATTTCTCACTCTGAGGTTATGTGGCAATACTCGGTTATTACCAGACATCTGTTAAATTGACAGTGTGTCTTGTTGAAATAATATTTGCCAGACTGTGCCGTACCTAACCTCTGTTCCGAGCTCTCCTGGTGGAACACATAAAAAAATTAAGTAAGTACAATAAAATTACTCATTACTCATTACAACATTACTATGAGCTGTTTTACTGGAATGAAATTTTCTCTGTGGACCAAAAGTGTATACTTCTTGCCTAACATTCTGCCAATTCAGAAACTGAACAAATTTTAGTCCTGACAAGTATTTGCCTTTACAGCCTATAATGCAGAACTTCTGTATTGGCAACATTCAGTTATGATATAATTGCGAGTGCCTGTTTCCAATACCACCTGACTGATAAATAATGGCAGTGACTCAGGCACATGACGGTGGAGGAAATAATGCTGCTTTTCACTGTTTCTGTTATACTCTTCTTGAGAACAGTAGGTGGCACACGGCACTGGACGTTCTTGAGAACAGTCGAAATAACAGTACAATTCATAGCATGATGTAAGGTTCATAGAAGGAACTGCATGTTGTGGTGAACAAAGGATATACATTGAAGAGCCAAAGAAACTGCCTAAAATCGTGTAGGACCACTGCGAGCACTCAGAAGTGCCACAACATCACGTGGCATTGACTTGACCAATGTCCGAATTAGAGCTGCAGGCAACTGACACCATGAATCCTGTGGGGCTGTCCATAAATCTTAAAGCATATGAGGTGGTGGAGATCTCTTCTGAACAGCACATTGCAAGGCATCACAGCTATGCTCAATAATGTTCATGTCTGGGGAGTTTCGTGGCCAGCGGAAGAGTTTAAACTCGGAATAGTATTCCTGGAGCCACTCTGTAGCAATGCTGGACGTGTGGAGTATCGCATTGTCCTGCTGGAATTGCCCAAGTCCAACGGAATGCACAATGGACATGAATGGATGCAGCTGATCAGACAGGATGCTTATGTATGTGTCACTTCAGAGTCATATCTAGACGTATCAGGGGTCCCATATCACACCAAATGCACATGCTCCACACCATTACAGAGCCCTCACCAACTTCAACAGTCCCCTGCTGACATGCATAGTAAATGGATTCATGAGGTTGTCTCCATATTCATGCACGTCCATCCCCTCGATACAATTTGAAACGAGACTCGTCTGGGCAGGCAAAATGTTTCCAGTTGTCAACAGTCAACGTTGGTGTTTATGGACCCAGACAAGGCATAAAGTTTTGTGTCATACAGTCATCAAGGGTACACCAGTGAGCCTTCGGCTCTGAAAGTCCACACTCATGATGTTTCGTTGAATGGTTCACATGTTGACACTTGTTGATGCTGAGCATTGAAATCTGCAACAATTTGCGGAAGGCTTGCACTTCTGTCATATTGACCAATTATCTTCAGTCGTCATTGGTCTTGTTATTGTAAGATCTTTTTCTGGCTGCAGTGATGTTGTGATGTTGGAGATTTGGTATTTACCAGATTCCTGATGTTCACAGTACATTTATGGAATGGTCATATGGAAATATCCCCACTTCATCACTACCTTGGAGGTGCTGTGTCTCATTGCTCGTGCGCGGACTGTAACATCACATCCAAACTCTTTTAAACCTTGACAACCTGCCATTCTAGCAGCAGTAACTGATCCAACATCTGTACCAGACACTTGTTGTCTTATGTAGGCATTGTGACTGCAGCGCCATATTCTGCCAGTTTACATATCTCTACATTTAAACATATATGCCTATACCGTTTCTTTGGCGCTCCAGTGTATTTTGTACTAAGGGCAGAACATGAAACGCTTAGAGCAGAGGTTTCACCGAATCCAAAAATAGAATACAGAAAACACAAAATTTGATTTATTTACTTGAATACTTCCCCTAAATAGAAATTTGGTCCACAAACTACTTTTAATACAAAAAACTTAATAATAAGGGAACAAAATACATTAGTTACAATGTCCTATCTTAGGACACATTGCACAAAATTTGTTTGATATTGAGACTTTGTAAACACATCCCCAAACTGACTTTTAGAACACCCATATTCCACACTGATATCCCCAATGTTGTATAGTGTGATTGAATTCTGCAGATGAGACGTGCTGAATACAGCTATATAGCTCATTGTTAAGATGAAACCATTAGTTGATCATCTTGTATAGATGTTGCCTGCAGAGTCAGCATCAGCATAGGCACAAAGTTTGCTGCTGTGTGAAGTGTAAAAGAGACCCAAATCTGAGGTAGCACAAAGATTTCTGGAAATGCGTCTTACAGTGTTCCAGTCAGAAGAAGTGGATTTAACCATTGATCAGACAACTTTTGAAACAGTGTAAGTGAGATCTGGACATGTAGAACATGTCAGATACATTAATGATCCCACAGCTGAACAATAAGGATCTGAGCTTTGAAGACTTTTGTTAGATTTGTGGCCTAATTATTCATTAATACATGCAGTTTCTTATAGTCTTGAATCAGGCATGTTAAAACGATGTAGAATCTTCTCTTTGTGTGGTTGCTGTGGAAAAACAAGTCAGACTCTCACTGATCTATTGGCATGCCTAAAAATGAGTCTAAAGAGCCCACTGTTATTTTGAATCCTGATTTCAGCAGATCTATAAATGAATTCACTACACTTGGATTTGATCCTGCAATAGCATCATTATCGACAGTCATCAGCAAATTTTCTGTTTTGCTCTATTGAATGTAAATGGAAGACTCTGCTGTTGAATGAATCAATCTATTTTTTCTCATGAAGAGTCAAACTTATTATTCCAGCAATGAGGTGACTGCTGAAGTCCATATAATGATTTCTTGAGGCGACAAACACAACCTGACCCTGCGTCGAAATCTTCTAGATGAGTCAAATGTACTTCTGTGCCCAAGTGGCCATACAAAAATGCACTTCTGACGTCGAATGGCTCACGCTAAAAGTTTTCTTCAGCTGCAATCATTATTAAGGTACAGGTGCATCATAGGACGAGACACTACAGGTCTTACAAATGCCAGCGACCATCTGCGGCAGGCAGTGAGTTATTATTTCAGATGAGTTTAATAATTATTACACTGTATTTAAATAATACAATAACACATGCAGTAACTCTCTATAACACATGACAATGTTAAGACCTTTAGTGGCCACCTTGTCACTGGCGTATTGTTTCCCACTGGCCCCACACAGAGCCTAGTGTTTGTGATGTGTGATGGGCAAGGTGACTTGTGTGACATCACAAGTTTTGTGTGGCCAATTTCTAGTGGACTCCACTAAGGTACAAGCTGCATCATAACGAGCAACTGGACTAGAAGTTTCACCACAGTCAGATCCTGCACATTGAAACATACCACACACAGCTGGGTATGATATCAATCAATCGATCCACCAGGTTTATTTTTCATCTGAAGTACCCATCGATTATAGATAACATGTTTAAGTTTAGACATTTCTAGCCAAATCCCAGGTATAATTTTCTTCAACGCCTTCATTTATTTGTTCATTAAATTAAACTATTTGAAATCACGACTTTCTGTACATTCACTGAAACCTATTGGTGTAATCTCTTCAGAGAGTGCTTTTGTCTGGCAATCTAATGCATTTGTTTCTAGAGACTGAAGTGCCTGGTAACCTAATTTGCAATCATTAAATCTAGCTGGTGGACATATTTAACAAACTGGACAGCAAATGGTAATTTATCCAATCATATTAGGTCATTTGTCTTTATTTGATCAATAGCACTAGATTTAACGTTCTCATTTGAAAGAGAATTAGACCTATTAATCAAGTCACATTCCTCTTCTATTTCTTCAGATAAAGAATTAAATTCCAGCTGAATCGAATTTACAGTTGTACATTACTTCTCTTGTCAAAAATCAGCATTGTCTGATTTCATTTCATGATGTTTTGTTGGGGTACATAGTTTGTATACCTCTTTGTCATTCGTCTAACCAACAACATGGCCAGATATAGCTTTCTCATTGAACTTGGAACGAATTTTCTTTGGAAAATAGACACAGAATTTTGACTCAAAAATGTGTAAATAGTTAAAAGTGTCAAACACTTTGGCAGTTAACAACTCGAAAAGTGTGTTACCTTGGGTTCTTCATTCCCCAGTACAGCTGAATAGAAAACTGAATGTATTACAATCATGAGAGCAAAATGATTTGATAAGTTGCTAGATGATAACATGGAATGAGGGCATTTTACAGATAGAGTTGCTTGTTCCGCAGCACCATTTTGCTCAGAAGTACCTGGAAAATTACGGAAAACTCAATACCACAGTCTCGTAACATCTGAAATTTAAACATTTTATGGTGTTAAACTGTTATCGTCCCACTGAGACACTGTGTGTGAATGGTACTGGGGTTTGGTAGTTGTGGGTGCTGCCTGCCTACCTCACTTACGACTTCAACACTGAAATGCTAGACGAGTAACTGCAGTTCTCATTACACATTAATTTAAACAAATTAATCAGAATCTCCAAAGTGTGGGCACTGTACTGCAATGGAAACTCCATCACAGTAAGACAACAAATTAGATACCGGTATGCAAATAACTAACAATGTTTATTATTTACAGGTTTTAGGATTAGTTGCAAGATAGTTGGATTTATAACTGCAAAGCATGAATGCAAAAGTTCTACTTAAACCAAGGAAAATTATTACTAAGTAGTTTCTATCATGAGATAATCAGTTCTCTGAACATTAAATACAAACAGTGAATCACTAGACGCTTATCTGTATGTTAATGTACCCTTAATACATTGGAGGGGAACACTACCTGGGAAGCACAACAAGCTTTTGTAATCTTCACAGCTCGAAAATCAAAGTAATCGATTTGCAATAATCGCGAAATAAGAAACATAACAAGCACAATGTGAAACTTAGAGCTCAGAAAACATGTGCCCCAGCGCACAAGTCAGCACCAATTGCAAAATGGCTTAGAGAGCATCCGAGAATAGCTGTCACCAATGTCAGGACAGGTCCACTCGATGGCAAGTCTCAAAACGGATTCCTGTTATCTCTCTACCTCTCGAAAAATTCAGTCTGGTGGGGAGGCTCATTGAAGGGATTTTAGTATGCAGAAGGTTGCAACTGATTTCTGTGCAGATTCCGCTCATTGGTTGAGTCCTTCGCGACAAAGCATGGCATCAAACAAGATTCAAATGATTGGAGAGAAGACAACGAATTTTCCCACAGTAGGCTAGCAGCACCATATCGATCTCTTCTGCGTTCTTTGTACTGGAAGGTGAATTCGTCACACATGGCTGTTCTCTGGGTGCGACTACTTTCAAAGGAGAAAATCGCATTCATAGCCGAAATGGACGGCCAGGTACTTACTACGGACGGTTCTGCGAAAAGCAGCACTCATGCGTTCAGCCTCCTTCCACCAGAGCCTTTGTGAGAGATCCCCTGTAGTCACACCAGAACCACTATGTGGCCACTCAGTCTACTCGCTTTCCACCAAGGCAAACTGATATCTTTCTCCATAGTTAGCCAGTCTTCCAAATACATAATTAAAATTGAGAAAATAAAAAGTTAAACACCGCATCATGACATTTCACTGCAATGTCACACAGTATAGCTACCATGTTATAACTAAACTCTCCATCATCGTCAGGCTAGAACACTTTTACCACAATCAGCAGCATCACACTCATTGAAAAATGTTTTAATATTGTCAGCTACTTCAGATTTATTTTGGATGACGCATATTCGAGCGAAACAAGAAACATCATCTTTGAAAATCACATTGTGACGAAAACCATTTATAAGGGCAGCATATATTGGTCTGAGGTAGCTTTCTCTGTTAGGTGCAGCGATCGTACCAGTAATGGAGATGACATGTTGATATGACGATATTGCTTTGCTGCTCATTACAGGACATACAATACATTGACATGATACAAGGTTCTGCACTGAGTCAGCCACATGTGTTCTTTAGTCAGAGATGTTACTTGCGCTAGTGTCCTTCAGACGTCCCCCCTTACACCTAGTGTGGGGCACTGGGGGGGGGGGGGAGTGGTGATCAATGGGCACCCTCTAGTAGTTGGGTTGCACATAGATGTGTTTCACTAGCTCTGTTGTGACCAGCTGCTGAGCAGGATATGATTGGACCATTTCTTGGTGTTGGTCCAACAACCATCCTGTGGCCAGATGCAAAGCAAGATATAGTTGGACCATAGTTGGACCATTTCTCATTGTGGAGTGGCCCACAGCACTGTTCAAAATGGCTCTGAGCACTATGGGACTTAACGACTGTGGTCATCAGTCCCCTAGAACTTAGAACTACTTAAACCTAACTAACCTAAGGACATTACACACATCCGTGCCCGAGGTAGGATTCGAATCTGCGACCATAGTGGTCACGCGGTTCCAGACTGTAGCGCCTAGAACTGCTCGGCCGGCCCACAACACTGTGCCAAATGTTGAGGGAGTACGGAAGTGACCAGACCTAGATTCACTTGGTACAGGCGTAATGGAGGCTGGGGCGGCTGTGATGGTACATAGATAGGAAGATCTGAAGCTGTTTGTGATGTGGTTCCCTCAGCACTGTAATAGTGAGCACGCCATAAGCTGAAAAAAGCGAGGATATAGCATTCATATGTAACAGATATGTGTATGTGAGTCTTCAAGGTGTTGGTCCATTACTGCTCTGTAACGTTCATAGCAGGTGTCCATGCACAGATCATTGTCTACAACTTTCACTCAAATATTCTCTGGATCAAGGAATCTCATGTCAAATTTGATGATGACTGGCTTCTTGGAATTCGAATTAGCTGACTGCACGTTGAGATGTAAATGACCACATGGGGCATTATCCATTTCTTCTGGGTCTGCATCCTGCATAACTGTCTGTTTAAGCAGACCTCACACTTGTTTTAGGTAGTTTAATGACACTTTGTTGATCTTCCATTCAACAAACTTTATACAAGAATGAGTAGGGTGGCTGTAATGCTGGCCAGATCATATCATCCTGTAATAATAGAAATTCACAGTTCTCAGTATGCTTTGCAAAAAAAAAAAAAATCTTTTGGACTGGTATGTGAGGTAGGCAGTTGCACCCATGTATGGTTGATGTCCTCTTCACCTGCTGGACCACTGCTGGTCAGTCTGCTGTTTCAAGCTGATGGGTCGGTAGAATGAGCTTGGCTGGGAGTGTGAATGATTCACCATGCAAGATTTCATAGGACTTCCTTGAATGCAGCACGAATACCATATAAAATAAATTAATTCTTGGGTAATCATGGCTTTTTCATAAACCTTAGTCTAACCTGGTTTAATTTTGTGGGAAAACAGCTTCAAGGTAAGATAAGGATGTATTTTAATGAAAGTGTTGTAACTTTCATTCACATTATAAGCACTGAATATGTCACTCCTGATCTTATCTCTGAGGAGTGTCCTACAATAATCGATTTTTTGCTTACTGACTACCCTCTTGGACTCTGGATTAGTGGATTTTATATCCTGAATAGTATTAACATTTAAGAAAAGGAGCCGCATGTCATGGCTGAGAGGTCATTGACTGTTGGTTTTATAGTACTATTTTGTTCATTGTACTTTTTTGTAAATATATTGTCAATGGCTGTTTTTGAGAAATTTGCTATCCTAGTTGGAAAGTTTCATCTGTATTTATGTCTACATACATACTGTACAAGTTATCATATGGTGCATGGCGGAGTGTACTCTGAACCACTAACAGTCATTTCCTTTCCTGTTCCACTCGTAAATAGAGCGAGGAAAAATGACTATCTATATGCCCCCATAAGGATCCTAATTTCTCTTATCTTATCTTCATGGTCCTTACGCGAAATATATGTTAGTGGTAGTAGAATCGTTGTGCAGTTAGCTTCAAAATCCAGCTCTCTAAATTTTCTGAACAGCGTTCCTCGAAAAGAACGTCGCCTTCCCTCCAGGTAATCCCATTTGTGTTTCTGAAGTATCTCCATAATACTTGCGTGTTGCTCAAACCTACCGATAACAAACCTAGCAGCCTGCCTCTGAATTGCTTTGATGTCTTCATTTAATCCAACCTAATGTGGATGCCAAACACTCGAGCAGTACTCAAGAATATGTCACACTAGCTTTCTGTTATGTGGTGTCCTTTACAGATGAATCACACTTTCCCCAAATACTCCCAATAAAATGAAGTCGACCATTCAGGTTCTCAAGCAGGACACTGCTAATGCTCTATTCAAATATTACAGGTTTGTTTTTCCTACTAACCTACATTAACTTAACACTTTTCTACCATTAATCACACCAACTAGAAATTTGGTCTAAGTCATCTTATATCCTCCTACAGTATATATATAAAATAATAGTAGTCCTATCACACTTCCCTGAAGCGTTCCTGATGATACCCTCATCTCTGATGAACACTCACTATTGAGGACAATGTGTTGGGTTCTATTAGTCAAGAAGACTTCAAACCACGCACATATGTGGGAACCTATTCCATATGTACATACGTTCGTTAACAGTCTGCAGTGAACCACTGTGTCAAATGTTTTTTTGGAAATCTAGAAATACTGAATCTGCCCTTTGCCCTTCATCCATAGTTTTCAACATATCGTGTGAGAGAAGGGCAAGCTGAGTTGCACACGAATAATGCTTTGTAAAACCATGCTAATTCGTGGACAGAAGCTTTACCGTCTCAAAGAAATTTATTGAAATCGAATTCAGAATAAGTTCAGGAGTACGCTGTGTAAAAGGGAATTGGGATTCCGTCCGAAACCGGCGGCTTATTCACTCTCAGCCCTTTCAGTTGTTTCTCTACGCTGGGGATGCCTCTTACTATGTTATCTATAATGGAGTCTGTGTGATGGTAAAACGACAGTATGTTTGAACGACTTCTTAAAGGCGAAATTTAAAACTTCGGCTTGGCCTTCATTATCTTGTGCTGCCATACCAGACTGGTCAACGAGTGACTGGATGGAAGCCTTAGAACCACTTTGCGATTTTGCATAGTACCATAATATTCTCCGGTTCTCTTCCAGACCTTTTGCCAAGGTACGACGGTGGTAGTTGTTGTACCATTCGTCCAATGACCTTTTTACAGACGCGTGAATATCTACTAACTTTTGCTTGTCTTCATTTGTGCGTTCTCTTTTGCACAGTCAGTGCTACAGCCTTTGTTTCCTCAACATTTTACGAATTTCGTTGTTAAACGACGATGGTTTTTTCCGTCCTTAATCTGCTTACTAGGCACATACTTCTCCAGAGCATGATTTACAGTCTGTTTAAACTTCGTCAATAATTCCTCTATGTCCATCGTACTGGAACTAAATGATGTCAATTCATTGTCTTATTGAGATGCTAACAACTGCTATCTGCTCTTTCTGGTGGAGACGCTCTCCTAGCCTTCTGGACTGGTTCATTAATTTAGTAACAATAGTCGCTATGATGCCATCATGGTCACTAATCCCTGTCTCTGTACTGACGTCTTAGATAATATCTGTATTTTTACAGTTACAAGGTCTAAGATATTTCTATTGTGTATGGGCTGCCGAAGTAGCCGTTCAAGACAGTTTTCAGAAAATGAGTTTAAAAGTATTTCACAAGACTGTCTGTCTGTACCCCCACAGTGAATCCATAGACATCCCAGTCTATACTCTACAGCTTAAAGTCGCCTCCAACTAGTATTACATGATCTGGTTATTTACGCGTTACTGCCCACAGACCTTCTTTGAATGACTCTAAACTGTCACAGCACAATTGAGTGGTTGGTGAAAGCATTCCGCCGGACATGGTGTCCGAGCGGTTCTAGGCGCTACAGTCTGGAACCGCGCGACCGCTATGGTCGCAGGTTCGAATCCTGCCTTGGGCATGGATGTGTGTGATGTCCTTAGATTAGCTAGGTTTAAGTAGTTCTATGTTCTAGGGGACTGATGACCTCAGAAGTTGAGTCCCATAGTGCTCAGAGCCATTTGAACCATTTTTTGAAAGCATTCCACAATGATGTTAATTTCACCTAGACTGTTATACAGGACTAGATAACTTCAGTGTCACATTCGATTTGGACCACAACAGAGACAATATTTTTGACAACTGCAATGAACACTCCCCCTCGTAAGGCATCTAATCTGTCTTTCTGATATACGTTATATGACTCACTAAATATCTCACAGCTTTCGACTTTGGGTTTCCGCCAGCTCTCAGTCCCAAGAATAATTTCAGTGCTTAAATTTTCCTGGAAGGCTGAAAATTTGGGAATTTTTTTTACGAATACTTCGACAATTTCTGATAAAATGTTGACAGTCGAAAGTCTTTACTCTGATCGCTGTCTGGTTTCGCTACCTGCGTATCGTCTGGTGAGTGTTCACCAGAGTACCTCAAAAACCTAAAAAAAGAGCCATGTGCACTCCACAAATACTCTACTATCCGAGCAACTGCTTCCTGTGTATAATACAGCCCAGGCCTATCAAGGCGATGTCTATAATTCCCCACCTGATAACGCAGGTCCAGAAGTCAGCAGCCAAGACCGTCACAGAGTCGGTGAAGCCTTTGACGGACACCTTCCACTCGCTCCAAACCAAAGGGCTCTGATCAACGCAGGGAACAATGCTGCAAATTCCAAGTTCTGCTTGTACCCAATTTACACAGGGAATTAAGCTTGTAGGACATTTGTGGAGTGCACATGCTTTTTTTAGGCTAGGTGGTAGTTTGATGTACTCTGATGAACACTCGCCAGACGATATGCAGATAGCGAAATCAGACAGCGGTCAGAGTAAACACATTTCGACTGTCAAAATTTTATCAGAAATTATCGAAGTATTTATAACAAAATTCCCAAATTCACAGCCCTCCAGAAAAGTTCTCGCACTGAAATTATTCTTGGCACTGAGAGCTGGCAAAAAACCCAAAGTTGAAAGCTCTGAGCAAAATAAGTTGAATAATAATGTTACTAACTGCAATAAATTGTTACTGAAATATTTATTAACCAAATCCACATTAAGATCACCAACAATCAAGATTTCTTGTTTTTTTACTGTTAAAGAGGGTTTTATGGTGATTTATGAACAGCTTATAACTACTTCCAGTTGCTCATTATACACTTACTGTCATAAAAAATTCTTATGAAGTTCTACTTCTGTCACATGTGCTTCCATACGATGCTCTAAGCAAAATTTGTGAATATGTACATCCTAAAATTTATGACAATTCCTGCTGAATGTGCCATCTCCTTCTTTCTTCATTTCTACTCTACTAAAGCGCGATCGTAATCTGAATCCCATAACCCTTAACACATCTGTATCAATGGCCACATAATGTAAAGAGAGGCACATTACATCAACTGGTCTTTATGATTGTAATTCATTAGTGCTGATAAACAGTTCATTTCTCAGTCCTCGAATATTTCGATACAATAAAGACAGCTGGCGTTTAACAAGACAAAGACACAACTGGGTGGAAATAAAAAATATGGCAATGGCTAAAACTATGCAGCGAACAGCTTTTTGTACTGATGTAGTACGTGAGAACTGTGTTGTTTAGCTCATTTCTCAGACTGAAGATTTGTTTCCGTCCTAACCTCTCTTAAAAATCTGTTTCTTTCTGTCCTCCTTATCCTAAAAAAGGTGCTGCTCTGACACCTGTAACCACTGGTATGTTACTATTGATGACAGCGTGTCCCCTCCCCTAGGTTTTCTGCTGTTACCCAAGCCAGTTTACCCTGCTATTTACTGCTAAGGTGAAAGTCATGCATAGTATACTCCCATAAACTGACAGTACCGACAGGATACACGCCGGTATGTGACCATGAACCCTAAAAAAGTAGCTGTTGCAACCCCAAATTAACTGTCCTGACAGAAGAGTTCAAATGGGGTCTTGGCATAGATACAGACTCAACACCTGAAAGTTTTGATGCTGATGTAATCTTTACCATGTCCCACTCTGTATTGTGACACAATCTCTGTCGACACCTTGCCAGCCAACACACCATAATCATGGCGTCTTCCTTGGTGAACTCTTTGCAAAGTGTTCCTAAATCCTTCGTCACCTGACCCAGACCAGAACTAGGTATAAAAAGCTGTTGATATGGTAAGCTGATCCTAGTTTTCTGTGGAAAATTAGTCACCACCTATTGTGCGACGAGGTACCCAAAAACAAAACATTCTTTCTCTTTACTGACTTCCATACATTCTTATCTTCAGCTTACTGTTGAAATTTTCCTATGTCCTGTCTGTACCTACCTCTGCCTGAGACTCATCCGTTTCTAACTGAAGGAACAGATCAAACTTATTTTTCATGTTCACCACATAGCTGCCAAATGAAGCTCTGTGCCTGTTTCTTCTATTACCTGTTGCCACTTCCTACCTTTCTTTACCCTTCTCCTCCTTTAATCTGTCCAGATCTTTTCTAGCCTTATCTAATTGAGCTGAAGAGCAGTAATTTTTCCCTCCTGATCTACTGTCTTCCTATCTCTGTTGCAGCCTACAAATCCTCTGAAGGGCCTCGTTTATTTCCCCAATTTCCATGCCAACACAGTCACCTCATTGGAAAATGTACGGCTTGTATCACACACTACCATGGAAGTAACAATTCTGTGGCAAGTTGCACACTTTTCACTCGTAGTAAAATAATAAAGTCAATTAAATTACAGATAAACAAGAAAACAGGTTCACAAAAAGTTGGCCTACAGTTACCTGTATGTTTGCAAAGTTTCAGAACCAAACAATTTAAAATTTACGTTACCACTTGGAAATACGAACTACATAACGAAGGGATGTGGTTCGCTTAAATTCTGGCAAAAAAACTGTTAAATAAGATTCTTTAACTCTATTGTGACTAAATGTAAACAAAAATACTTCAACCTGGTTCCAAGATTTTTTGCTTCTTTATGGAATAATATCTAAAGACAATTAATACCTTTAATAATAAGTTTAAACGCTAACTGACACACGTATTTACCAAATAATCAGCACTAAACTATGAGGGCACAAAACTCGCGCATGTCATCTTGCATGGTGCTATTTATGGAAAGTTAAGAGTTTGGAATTGACTTGGGTAAGACCGCAGTTGCTTCGAATTCTTTAAGAGGGAAAATTAAAACAGTTGACCTTGCACCAAACAAAGAAATAGTAATAAAAATTTTTTTGAACTGATTACCAAAAAGAATTAACAAGGTAACGTAATCTATTCGATCTGGCACCAGGGCAACCAAATACAGGGTGTCTAGAAAGTAACTTGGTATTATAAAACGGCTGTAGAAGTTTTGATATCGATACAATCATAATGGAAATATTGCGCATGTGCAGGCCATTAAATAAGGTTTGGATTTCTATACTCACGGTGAGGGTATGACTCAGCTGGCTCTGAGGACCTACTGGCCCCGATAAAGCAACAGATATGTGGCAGCCAAGCTAGACTTACACGTCACAATCGGAATTTGTTTCCGTCTCTTCCTGCTCCCTCCCCTTCCTCTTTTTTCCCCTCGGCAAAATCTTGTTTTTACATTTTCTGCAATACAAACGCTTGTCGTGAGAGGAACTGCGCACCTGACTGTTCAATAGCGAGCACAGATTGCTACACTTTATGAACTGTGGAATTCCGTCGTTCCAGTGCAAGGATGGCAGCGTGCTGGGAATGGAGTAAATGCCACAATTCGTCCTGAGACAATAAAGAATTGTCACACCGAGGACCACATGCTCCATAAAAGATGCTAGGAAACTGGTTGTCCATCTTAGTCTCGATCTGATGATGAAGTGGAGACTGTGCAGGAAATGCCTGTACACAGCCCTTCGAAATCAACAAGCCGAGCAGCACGTAAAAATGGACCCACAAGTTACACGACATATAAGATCTTGCATAAACAATAGAATTATCGTAAGTGAAAACCTCATCATGTGCAACAACTGACACTGAAAGACTGTGATCGCAGAATGGAGTACAGGCAGTCGTTGTCAGTTGTTTAATAATGTGCTTGGGAGTGACAAAGCCGTATTCCACGTAGGAGGTTTTATCAATCGACACTGATGCCGTTATTAGGTGGGGCAGGATCCTGGTGTTGCGGTCAAGAATACGCAGACTCGCCCAAAAGTGACCCTATGGTGTGAAATGACTGCCACAAATGTTATAAGGCCATTTATTCTTTATGACACAACGAACACAGAATGCTACCTGCAGATGCTTGAAAATTGTATTTGGCCCACAGTATCTGCTTGGGATCACACCGAAAATATTATTTTCATGCAAGATGATGCATCCACTTCACTTTGCAAATGTTGGACACGCTTGGTTGGATAAGAAGTTTCCAGGCTGTTGGCTGGGAAAAAGCAGACCTCATGAGCGGCCTGCAAGAAACCTAGACCCGACACCATGTGACTTCTTTTTACAGGGCTAGACAACATGAGGTGAACCAGATGAAACCTTGCACACTGGAAGAATTGGAAGCACAGGTTCGGGATGTTGTCAGTAGTATCCCATGTGGCTTCCTCCAGAGAACTGTGGATTCCATATGCGGCCATTTGAGACGATTGGTCGACATCACAGGCACCTACATTGAATTTTAAAGAATGCATCCACATTCTTGTATAATAATGCATGCATCATATTACTTTTAATAAATTAGCATTGCAAATGTATAATTTATTCGTCTTTCTCAATATCTAGATACTGAGTCTCCATGATGTAAGTTATGTGGGATAGGTGTGAATGACGTGACATCATTGTGGATAGCACTGCTCAGCTTTAGCGTATGAAGTAAAAGTTTTAGAAGCACATGGATGTGTTGCCACATGCCAAAGGGTTTACTGATTGCCAATTTAGATGTCCTACAGGAGGATGACATAGCTAGATCAAGTAAGCTCCTTTGCCACAAACAAACTGTTGATGCATTTGCATTACAGGAGGAAGTAAAGAATATACATAGAAATGACATGAAAGTGATGGAAGACTTGTTACTGTAGTTCACAGATTCGTTTTATCCAAGTGGTCCATTACCAGTGATGCCAGTCACACAGCAGACAATAACAACAGAGAACAATGATCCAATATATAGGAAACCATGCAGGGTCCTGAGAAATATGCAACCATTAATGGAAGAATTTATCATTCAACAACTGCCTGATGGGATTATTGAACATAGTGACAGCGATGCATCCTGGTCCTGCAGAAATCATTAGATAGTACAAAGAAATATAGATTCTACTCTGGTTACCAGTACCACAAAACAAGAACTATCAAGAATATGTATCCCATACCAAACATAACAGAAACTCTGCATAACTTGGGTCAGTGCAAATGTTTTTCAACAATGGATTTGAAGAAAGGATATCATGAGCTAGAAGTAGCGTCGGAGTGCCAGCCAAACACTGCCAATCATCACAGCACTCCAGGACGAAATTCTGGAGCAACTAGGTCATGAAGGTCATAGAGCAACTGACTGATGAATGACAGAAAGTTTTGGTGGAAGACTAGGAAACAGAATGACGAACAAACTAGAAGAAGACCAGCCAAAATAACATACCAATTTGTTTTTAGGTTATTATTGCTTCATAAACGCTGATGTTAAATAATTTTTTATCAGGGCCTTCCCTCATTCACTTGTAAGTTACGCTATCTTGGTGTCATGTTTTTAAATTAATATAAATCATACGTTTCTGACATTCCTATAAAGCTGTATAAATGTCATTTTAGACCATCGTCAGAGCAAAATGACATAGGAGTAAGAAAAAGTAAGAAATTCTGATAAACATTAGATATTTGATATAGTTGTACTTAAGAACAAATAAAACACTGTTTCTCAGTTCATTTGTACAAAAAGTGAAGACTGGAAGTAGAATTACAAATGTTAATTCATGAAACAACAAAACTAGTTCTGTTTTTGAAATAAATATTCTCACCAATCCTATCTACCTGCAGACATCACAAATAAAGTTTTTTGTTCTGTGGCTTACCACAGCACATTCAGTGTGTGTCCACAAATTACACTACTGACACCTTAACCAGTGTTCTCCTGGTTCTGCATGCGAGTTTAGTTCCAAGCAGTACAAACGGTGACAGTCTTCGGAAGCACCAAAGTCGTCACCAAAAAGTTGTTTTACATACAATATTTCTTTTGTAAAACTAATTTTCTCATGCTTTTTTCATTGCAGTACATTCTTATTTCTCATGTTTCTCTTCATGTCTCTGCTCAAGCTGTTTTACGTAGGAACAGTTGGTTAGCACAGTAGGTGTCTTATTTTTTTGTTGCTGTCTTTGGAATCCATCTCCAAATGAGCTGGAAGGAATATGACTGATGTCTGCAACTGCCACTTGAGTGGGAGCCACATTCCATTCCTCAGCTTCAACATGTTTGTTTGGTTCTTTGTCTTTGGTTTCACAATGTGAGGTGGTCGACTCATCAAAGACTTCAGGTGTCTTTGGAGGTTCACAATCTGGAATATCTGTACTTGCAGCTGGAGCATGGAGGTGTTCTGGAAATATGTCAAACTTATGAGGCCAGAGTCCAATGTGTTGAAAGCTACTAGCAGCATTAGCAAGTGTTGTTGCTTTCTGATAAGATTTAGTAAGTAGAGGGCACATTTGATACTAGGAAACCCTTCTTCCTGAATTATACACTCCTGGAAATTGAAATAAGAACACCGTGAATTCATTGTCCCAGGAAGGGGAAACTTTATTGACACATTCCTGGGGTCAGATACATCACATGATCACACTGACAGAACCACAGGCACATAGACACAGGCAACTGTGCATGCACAATGTCGGCACTAGTACAGTGTATATCCACCTTTCGCAGCAATGCAGGCTGCTATTCTCCCATGGAGACGATCGTAGAGATGCTGGATGTAGTCCTGTGGAACGGCTTGCCATGCCATTTCCACCTGGCGCCTCAGTTGGACCAGCGTTCGTGCTGGACGTGCAGACCGCGTGAGACGACGCTTCATCCAGTCCCAAACATGCTCAATGGGGGACAGATCCGGAGATCTTGCTGGCCAGGGTAGTTGACTTACACCTTCTAGAGCACGTTGGGTGGCACGGGATACATGCGGACGTGCATTGTCCTGTTGGAACAGCAAGTTCCCTTGCCGGTCTAGGAATGGTAGAACGATGGGTTCGATGACGGTTTGGATGTACCGTGCACTATTCAGTGTCCCCTCGACGATCACCAGTGGTGTACGGCCAGTGTAGGAGATCGCTCCCCACACCATGATGCCGGGTGTTGGCCCTGTGTGCCTCGGTCGTATGCAGTCCTGATTGTGGCGCTCACCTGCACGGCGCCAAACACGGATACGACCATCATTGGCACCAAGGCAGAAGCGACTCTCATCGCTGAAGACGACACGTCTCCATTCGTCCCTCCATTCACGCCTGTCGCGACACCACTGGAGGCGGGCTGCACGATGTTGGGGCGTGAGCGGAAGACGGCCTAACGGTGTGCGGGACTGTAGCCCAGCTTCATGGAGACGGTTGCGAATGGTCCTCGCCGATACCCCAGGAGCAACAGTGTCCCTAATTTGCTGGGAAGTGGCGGTGCGGTCCCCTACGGCACTGCGTAGGATCCTTGGCGTGCATCCGTGCGTCGCTGCGGTCCGGTCCCAGGTCGACGGGCACGTGCACCTTCCGCCGACCACTGGCGACAACATCGATGTACTGTGGAGACCTCACGCCCCACGTGTTGAGCAATTCGGCGGTACGTCCACCCGGCCTCCCGCATGCCCACTATACGCCCTCGCTCAAAGTCCGTCAACTGCACATACGGTTCACGTCCACGCTGTCGCGGCATGCTACCAGTGTTAAAGACTGCGATGGAGCTCCGTATGCCACGGCAAACTGGCTGACACTGACGGCGGCGGTGCACAAATGCTGCGCAGCTAGCGCCATTCGACGGCCAACACCGCGGTTCCTGGTGTGTCCGCTGTGCCGTGCGTGTGATCATTGCTTGTACAGCCCTCTCGCAGTGTCCGGAGCAAGTATGGTGGGTCTGACACACCGGTGTCAATGTGTTCTTTTTTCCATTTCCAGGAGTGTACTTTAGCCACTTTGTTACCTCTTGATCAAAATAAGTTTTTAGTGGGTCAAAAAATGAATCAGCTAGTGGCTGGAGCCCATGGGTACAATGTGCAGAAAAACAGAGCATCATGATACCCTTATTCTTAGTAAAACACCTTCAACATTCTTATGATTTATAAATGTAAGCTTCCACTGACATTGTCACATTCAGTAAAATTTTCTGCGTTTGTAACCGCATTGTCAATATATAAAACTACCAAGGTTTCGGTCCCTGTCGCAAGTGACCTTCTTCAGGATGTTTTGTTTACTGCTGTTACAGGAAAGGATACGCCATGTTCGAGTAAGTCTCGACACAAACAACAGGAAGCTTTGTCAGCTGCACCTCTTCCTCGCTGGAAGGCTGGACATGGAGGACTGGGAGAAGGTCGACACGTTAACCTTTCGACAGGCTACAAGGTCGAGCGATAGTACCGCCATCTATCAGATGAGGAAGTTCGACGAAATGCAGCAGAAAACCACCGAGGAAGGACTGGTGCTGGACACTCGACGGAAGGCGGTTAACCTTTCCAGCCACATCACAAGTGATGCAGCCACACAAATTCTGGATAAAGGAATGAATTTCGCAGTCGCACCAAAACGAGTCTCGAAATAAGACATAATCGAATCTGTCGAGGCTTCGATCCGTCATCTACCACAAGTTGAGGCCGAGAAGATTAGACAAGAAACGGTACAGGTCCTCACTCAAGCAAAGGCACCAAAACAAAATATCAGCAAGGAGCAACGTCATGCTATAGCCGAACTGAAGAACAGCTCTCATTTAGTAATAACATGAGCAGACAAGGGAAATGCGACCGTTGTGTTGGACACGGAAGATTATATGAAATGGATGGAGGATCTTCGGAGTGAACCCATTTATAAGAAGCTCAAGAGAGATCTGACAGCCAAGATAAATCGACACAAGCACCACTAAAGCAAACTAGAATGAATTTCGACATGGCCAGAAGACTCATCCCACTAGTCCCACAGGCACGAAGGTCCATAAAGAGCCCTTTCCTTTACGACTGAGTGTACAATTAATTCACCGACGTACAGTCTAGCAAAGGAAATGGTTCCAAAGCTCCGATGTATGGTGAGCCACACAAATTCATACTGTAAGGACTCTCCACATTTTGTAGAACTTTTAAAAGAAAAGTGTATATTGATCACAGAACCTAAGGTTAGCATCGAGGTGA
Organism: Schistocerca piceifrons; assembly: GCF_021461385.2. Classification (NCBI taxonomy): domain Eukaryota; kingdom Metazoa; phylum Arthropoda; class Insecta; order Orthoptera; family Acrididae; genus Schistocerca; species Schistocerca piceifrons. The sequence goes on along the minus strand of NC_060139.1, from coordinate 495,269,583 downwards.
AGTCTTTATTCACGAACGTACCAGTACAAGACACCATGAACATCTTAGAAGAACGCATGGCACCCGATATCTGCGATCTAGTGCGCCACTGTTTAACGACCACCTATTTCAGGTGGAAAGGGGAATTCTGTGAACAGACAGATGGTGTAGCTATGGGCTCCCCTCTCTGGCCTATTGCAGCAGACATAGTCATGGAAGCATTTGAAGAAACAGCGTTCCAGTCCGCACCATTACGCCCATAATGTTGGCTCCGATATGTTGATGATACCTTCGTTATCTGGCCCAATGGAGAAGAACAACTACGAAATTTTCACCAACACCTCAATCAGCAAAAATGGTTCAAATGGCTCTGAGCACTATGGGACTCAACTGCTGTGGTCATCAGTCCCCTAGAACTTAGAACTACTTAAACCTAACTAACCTAAGGACATCACACACACACCCATGCCCGAGGCAGGATTCGAACCTGCGACCATAGCAGCAGTGTGGCTCCGGACTGAAGCGCCTAGAACCGCACGGCCACCACAGCCGCCCACCTCAACCAGCAGCACAGCAGAATCCAGTTCAGTATGAAGATAGAAAAGAATGAGGTGCTGCCTTTCCTCGACTTGTAAGTTTACAAAAAGTCTGATAGTAAACTTGACCATGGAGTATATAGGAAGCTAACCAGTACTGACAGGTACCTACATGCCACCTCTCATCACCACCCTACGCAGAAGAAATCCGCCATGTACACTTTAACCAGGAGGGCTCACAGAATCAGCGATAAGGAACATCTAAAGGGTGAACAATAACACCTCAAGTCCACTTTTGGTGCCAATGGTTATGAAATGAAACTAATAGATAAAACTATGACAACAAAGAATGAAGGCAATAGAGGAGAGCAGAAGGAAGCACAAAACATCGTTCTATTACCATATGTTCAAAGTGTCACTGATGGGTGACAAATTCTCCGCCGAGCAGGCATCAAGCCGATTTTCCGAAGCAGCAGAATAATAAGAGATGTTCTTCATACAACGAAAGATGCAGCTGACAAACTACATGCTGCTGGAGTTTACGAAATCAGGTGCGAATGTGGATTAGTGTATGTAGGCGAGACGGGGCGGCCCATCAGCACACGGATATCTGAACACAAAAAATATATCCGTCTAAGACAACACCCCAAGTCAAGGGTGGCAAAACATCAGGATGAATGCGGCAAATACCGGGTGATCAAAAAGTCAATATAAATTTGAAAACGTAATAAACCACGGATTAATGTAGACAGAGAGGTAAAAATTGACACACATGCTTGGAATGACATGAGGTTTTATTAGAACAAAAAAAAAAAAAAAAAAAAAAACAAAGTTCACAAAATGTCCAACAGATGGCGCTGGACAGCGAAACGTCAGTGACTGCGCATGACAACCATGTATAAAAGGAGCTGTAATGAGAGAGAGAATCAGATGCGCCAGCAGTCGCAGCATGTTGATGTTACCTGAAAAGGCGCTTTTAGTGAAGCTGTATTATCAGAATGGGGAATGTGTTAGTTCAGCGTTACGATCCTATCACCATAGGAAGGGGATTCGAACGGGTAAAGGTCCGTTGACAATGCAGCGGTGGCGAGAATGATTTCGAAGTTCGAGGCCACGGGCGGTTTAGACCATAGACCCCGTAGTGACCGACCGAGCACAAGGCGTAATGCTGCTGAGACAGTTCAGGAAGAAATGGAGACTGTAGCAGGTTTGTCTATGCACGGGGACGTCAGCACTCGTGTAGTCATACGTCGCACCGGCATTACATACACTACTGTTTGGTTGGCACTGACGAGTACTCTCCGTTGCTATCCATACAAAATCAATCGGCATCATGAACTGTTACCTGGCGATTTAGTGAAGCGGAGGGCATATGCGGTGTGGGCGTTTCAAAAGAGGCGGAAGATGACGATTGATTGAGTAACGTGTTGTGGACCGACGAAGTTCATTTCACGCTCCGAGGGTCTGACAACGCCCACAACTGCAGAATTTCGGCTACCGAAAATCCTAGAACTGCCGTGGGAACTCCATTGCACGACGAAAAAGTCACGGTATGGGTTGGATTTACCACATCTACCGTTATCGGGCCTTTTTTCTTCGAGGAAATGCGTGATTCTGGTTTTGTAACTGCTACCGTGACGGGTCAGAGGTACGCCAATATGTTACAGAACCGCATCATCCCCAGCCTGGCTGATAAACACCTGCTGGAACGTACGATGTTTATGCAGGATGGCACTCTACCCCATATTGCTAGATGCGTGAAAGATCTCTTGCGCGCGTCGTTTGGTGATGATCGTGTGCTCAGCCGCCACTTTCGTCATGCTTAGCCTATCGGATCCCCAGACCTCAGTCCGTGCAATTATTGGCTTTGGGGTTACCTGAAGTCGCAAGTGTATCATGATCGACCGATATCTCTAGGAATGCTGATAGACAACATCCGACGCCAATGCCTCACCATAACTCCGGACATGCTTTACAGTGATGTCCACAACATTATTCCTCGACTACAGCTATTGTTGAGGAATGATGGTGGACATATTGAGCGTTTCTTGTGAAGAACATCATCTTTGCTTTGTCTTACTTTGTTATGCTAATTATTGCTATTCTGATCTGTCGGACATTTTTTGAACTTTTGTATTTTTTTTTTTTTTTTTTTGGTTCTAATAAAATCCCATGTCATTCCAAGCATGTGTGTCAATTTCTACCTCTCTATCTACATTATTCCGTGATTTATTCAGTTTTCAAATTTATACGGACTTTTTGATCACCTAATCGATTGATTTTGGTAAATCTCGCGTACTGGCGAAACAGCCTCTTACTTTCAGGAGGAAGATTAGAGAGGCAATATAAATAGCATAGCGGCCAGCCGGAGTGGCTGTGCGGTTCTAGGCGCTACAGTCTGGAGCCGAGCGACCGCTACGTCGCAGGTTCGAATCCTGCCTCGGGCATCGATGTGTGTGATGTCCTTAGTTAGGTTTAATTAGTTCTAAGTTCTAGGTGACTGATGACCTCAGAAGTTAAGTCGCATAGTGCTCAGAGCCATTTGAACCATTGAGCCAAATAGCAAAGCGACCCGCCAACATGAACAGAGAAGACGGGTACCGACTTCCGACGTCCTGGCTGCCAGGAATAACAGCGTTATGGGACGACAGCTCACGTGAAGCAACACATACAGGCGCGCGGGAGACCGCAGCGGCCGCAGGTACATACAGTATTGGTGCGCCTCGGCCGGCGTTAGAAAGCAGGAAAACAACGCCATGTCACATCTGCCACCTGGTTTTCCATTCGCCAATTCCCACCACTCACAAGCAGTAATGCAAACACCAATCAAAACGTCGGGTTTCCACCAACGAAATGAAATAATAATAACACCAAATAAGACTTCTAACATCCATCCCCTTCATCCTTAACAACCTATATAACAGCCTATATAACAGCCAGGTCTGCAGGTATTTAAGAGGCTAAGTTATCTCGTTCAGCACTAAACGAAAACACCCTGAAGAAGGTTACTTGCAACAGAGACTGAAACGTCGGTAGGTAATTGACAACGCGATCACAAACCCAGAAAAAAATTGTTTTGAATTCTTATGACTTGGACGTCCATGTATCTGGAGGATTACTTTATTGTGTAGAGAGGGCTTCACAAGAGAACAAAAACGCTTGAGCCACTGCAACAGAAAGTCACCTGCCATCCAGCCCAGTTCCTCGGCAACTCCCAACACAGCCCTGTCAGTTAATTCTTTTTTCCGGTGTTTTCCACAGTAAATCAGCATGGGTAGGACAAACCCAGAGGGACTCATGCAGCATACAACAGTAACATGAACACCTCTTTCTTCACTGTTATTGCGCCTACCTGCTTTTGTACCCTCTACAAAAATACTTTCAAAGGTTTCTGAACACTACTCGGACCAGATTCATCAATATTACAGGAAATACCGTCACTGTCCATTACTTCTTCAAAAATGGGAAAGAATTTTTGGACAACAGGTTTGATAAAACCTGCTGCCCGAAATGCAGATTTTGCCTCAGTCTTACTTAGGTTAATGTCAAGATTTCACTTTAAGAAGCCGGCAACCCCGTCCCACCCATCCTTCTTCTTTTCCTTGAGCATCTGTGCTCTGTAAAATTTTTCTCGGCTATTTGGAATGCAAGTTGTCTCATCAAATATGTGCGGCTCCAACAGTTTCAGGTGTTGTACCAGCTTATGCTCCAGTGCAATGTTGAAAGTTGGCGGGACTCCACCTAATCCTTTCTGAACACTATTGAAGATTTTGTTCCTAAATCTAGTTCATCTTCTAAGTGTATCCTGGGAAACTCCAAATGCTTTCGACGCCTGCAGACATTCCTTCTCGCCTCTGGTAACGGCGCCTACAGTGTGCTCCATCTGCACTGCATCCCAAGACTGTCTTGACGATTTCTTTACTTATTCCCTGCCATCAGAAAAGGGAAATTCGCGTACTTATATTTGGCCTACGTAAATTTGTTGCATTTGTGTATTATTGTACATTTATCAATTCATGTTTAATGTTTTGTTTAATTTATTTTATTACAGAGTGACCTATTGCCAATACTGTTAAATTTAAACAGTTGCATAAAACAAATAGCTTAATTAATATCAAAGAGCACACACAATAAAACTAGAATCCACATTGAGGTAAAATGCGCGGCAGCGATGGAAATGTTACCGATGATTGTGCCACTAAAGCGGAGTTACTACTCGTAAATACAGTTTTCCGTAATTCCTTCACGAAAGAAGAAAAAGTAAATATTCCAGAATTCGAAACCAGAACAGATGTTAGCATGAGTGACATAAAAGTAGATATCTTAGGTGTTGCGAAACAACTCAAGTCACTTAAGAAAGGCAAGTCTTCCGGTCGAGATGGTATACCAATCAGGTCCCTCACAGAGTATGCAGACACAGTAGCGCCTTTCTTAGCAATCATATACAACCGCTCACTTGACGAAAAGTCTGTCCCTACAGACTGGAAAGTAGTACAAGTCACACCAATATTCAAGAAGGGAAATAGGAGTAGCCCATTGAATTACAGACCCATATCACTGACCTGAATTTGCAGTAGGATATTTGAGCATATACTGTACCTGAACATTGTGAATCACCTTGAAGAATATGACTTATTGATACATAAGCAACGCGGATTCAGAAAATATCGTTCTTGTGCAACACAGCTAGCTCTTTATTCCCATGAAGTAATGAGTGTTGTCGACAATTGATCTCAGATCGATTCCATATTCTTAGATTTCCAGAAGGCTTTTGACACCGTTCCTCACAAGCGACTATTAATCAAATGCGTGCCTATGGAGTAACGTCTCAGTTGTGTGACTGGATTCGTGATTTCCTCTCAGTGAGGTCACAGTTCGTAGTAAATCATCGAGTAGAACAGAAGTGATATCTGGCGTTCTGCATGGTAGTGTCATAGGCCCTCTGCTGTTCCTGATTTATATAAATGATCTACGTGATAATCTGAGCAGCCCCCTTAGATTGTTTGCAGATGACGCTGTAATATACTGTCTAGTAAAATCATCAGATGATCAATTCCAATTACAAAATGATCTAGAGAGAATTTCTGTGTGGTGTGAAAAGTGGCAATTAGCACTAAACAAAGAAAAGTGCGAGGTCATACACATGGGTACTAAAAGAAATCCGATAAATTTTGGGTATACAATAAAACACACAAATCTAAGGGCTGCCAATTCGACTAAATACCTAGGAATTACAATTACAAGCAACTTAAATTGAAAAGACCACATAGATAATATTGTGGGGAAGGCGAAACAAAGACTGTGCTTTGTTGGCTGAACACTTAGAAGATGTGACAAACCCACTAAAGAGACAACCTACATTATACTTGTCCGTCCTCTGCTGGAATATTGCTGCATGGTATGGGATCCTTACCAGGTAGGATTGACAGAGGACATCGAAAAAGTGCAAACAAGGGCAACTCGTTTCGTGTTATCGTGCAATAGTGGTGAGAGTGTCACTGATATGATACGCAAGTTGGGATGGCAGTCACTGAAACGAAGGCGGTTTTCTTTGCAACGAGATCTATTTACGAAATTTCAATCACCAACATTCTCTTTCGAATGCGTAAATATTTTGTTGACACCCACCTATGTAGGGAGGAATGAGTGACATAACAAAATGAGAGAAATCAGGGTTTGAACGGAAAGATTTAGGTGTTTCTTTTTCCCACACACCAATCGAGAGTGGAATGGTAGACAAGTAGCATGAAAATGTTCGATGAACCCCCTGCCAGGCATTTAAGTGTGAATTGCAGAGTAACCATGTAGATGTAGATGTAAAATGATATAGTGTTTCATTTTACTCTGGCATATGGTGTGTCATTGTAGTTTGAGACGCCTTCTTTGAGTCATTCAAGAAACAATCAATGACTGTGTGCTCTAGAAGAACCTTCTGTCTTTCAAAACATCGCTAAAAGTGTGCTTTAAAAGATAATTTATACTTTTCTCAAACATGTAATTACCTGCAATACTAATAAATGTACACATGTGAATAAAGGTAAAAAGTTTGAGTCTTACTCATAACCTTTTCATTCACAGCACCAGGATGGAAACCGGCAGCTCCTCACCATGTATGTAAGAACAGGATTTAAAATACAGCTTAGTGCAGGTGCTGCCAATTAACTAGTCTTATCCATAGCCTTGCTGTGCCATTTTACCTGGGTATGCCATTATATCCTGACTCCCTTTATAAGGAACTGCATACCCAGTGTGCTATAGGCTGAGTTTATCACAAACCAATTCTATTACAAAGTCTACCAGAAGCATTGAAACCATTCAAAATGATAGGACTGGACATTTTAGGACCATTTAATAGAACACCAATGGGTAATTGGCACATATAGACCGTAACAGATCGTTTCTCACAGTTCATAGAGATGACTGCAATTCCTCACCAGCAAGCAAGTATAGTAGTACAAACAATGGTAAATAACTGGTTGCTCGCATTTGGCATTCAAGATATTTTAGTCATAGATCAAACCACTAATTTTATGTCTTATGTGATGAGCAACTGTGCCAATTGCTTTACATTTGCAGGTTTAGGACAAGCCTTTCCACCATCAAGCTAATGGGAAAACAGAAAGAGTTCATTGCCTGATTGCTAAGATGTTAAGATATTATGTGAATAGTGATCATGAGAATGTGCATCTTCACTTCATAACCATATGTAAAATTCCAAAATGCACACAGCTATTGACATTTTGCTGTACAAAGTAATATACTGAAGAGCCAAAGAAACTGGTACATTTACCTAAGATCGTATAGGGCCCCCGCAAGCACGCAGAAGTGTCACAACACGACATGGCATGGACTCAACTAACATCTGAAATAGTACTGGAGGGAACTGACAAAATGAATCCTGCAGGGCTGTTTATAAATCCATAAGAGTACGAGGCATCCCAAATATGCTCAACAATGTCCATGTCTGGGGCGTTTGGTTGCAAGCGGAAGTGTTTAATCTCAGAAGAGTGTTCCTGGAGCCACTCTGAAGCAATCCTGGACGTGTGGAGTGTCACATTGTCCTGCTGGAATTGCCCAAGTCCGTTGGAATGCACAATGTACATGAATGGATGCAGCTGATCAGAGGGGAAGCTTATGTATGTGTCACTTGTCAGAGTCGTGTCTAGACATATCAGAGGTCCCATATCACTCCAACTAAATATGCCCCACAATATTACAGAAACTCCACCAGCTTGAACAGTCTTCTGCCGACATGCAGGGTCCATGGATTCATGAGGTTGTCTCCATAACTGTACACATCCATCTGCTTGATACAATTTGAAACAAGACTTGTCCAACCAGACAATGTGTTTCCAGCCATCAACAATCCAATTTTGGTGTTGATGGACCCAAGCAAGGCATAAAGCTTTGTGGCATGCAGTCATCAAGGGTACATAAATGGACCTTCGGATCCGAAAGCCGATATCGATGATGTTTCATTGAATGGATTGCACTCTGACACTTGTTGATGGCCCAGCACTGAAATCTGCAGCAATTGGTGGAAGGCTTTTACATCAGTCACATTGAACGATTCTCTTCAGTTGTCATTGGTCCCTTTCTCGCAGCATCTTTTTCCAGCCACAGCGATGTCAAGCATTTGATGTTTTACCGGATTTCTGATATTTGCAGTACACTTGGGAAATGGTCATATGGGAAAATCTCCACTTCATCTCTACCTCAGAGATGCTGTGTCCCATCGCTCAACAACACCAGATTCAAACCCATTTAAATCTTGATAGCCTGCCGTTGTAGCAGTAGTAACCAATCTAACAACTGCGCCAGACACTTGTTGTCTTATATAGGTGCTATACTAGTTTCTTTGGTGCTTCAGTGTATATGTCAGGAAACTGCCCTTGCCTTTTGAAGTGGTAGAACTAAAACTTACTGATGGTTAATCAGTAAAACAGTTTGCGAAAAGGTTGTGAGACATTTGGCAAAAAGTGCAATTTACACATATGAATGCTTTACAGCATTAGGGCTGGATAGAACAATGTGTGGAGAAGTTGCCACAATAGAAGACTGGTCAATGCCAACCTAATGGTAAAATGAAGAAATTCCTAATCTGACAGCAGGAACCTTTCATTTGGTGGAAATGACATCGCCAATCAACATTAAGAGACAGATGTCGACAAAAACTTCTGTAATTCACATGGGACGCGTTAAGCTATTTAAGGGAATTGTGAATGCTTTACCACAAGTGACATCATCATCTGCAGTGCAAAATATCAAGTCTAAAAATGTAAAAAAAAGGAGTCATCCAATAATAATCAAAGTACACAGGACGGCTGGCCCTTGTGGCCGAGCGGTTCTAGGCGCTTCAGTGTGGAACCGCGCGACCGCTACGGTCGCAGATTCGAATCTGTGTGTGATGTCCTTAGGTTAGTTAGGTTTAAGTAGTTCTAAGTTCTAGGGGACCGCTGACCTCAGATGTTAAGTCTCATAGTGCTCAGAGCCATTTGGACCACTTAGCCTGTAAGAAATAGGCTTAAAACGGAATTTTTAGATTATTTTTGGTGGTTATGTTGCACACTAATTGTCCTTATCTATTTTATTATGGCGTAATACGAGTTTTTTGGACTATGTATCATGTGGTTTAAGGGAATTGTTTTCTTCCTCACTCTTTGTTGATAAGTTGTGTCAGGGGTTGAACTGTTGTGCGTTGGGTTGGTGTTGTTCATCTCATATAGCTTCACCTTTCGAAGGAGAAAGGGGAAGAGGTGGATGTTGCTTTCTCTCAGGTGACGTACCTACACGGGCATCCTGAAGAAATGTAACCTTGCATTTCACCAGACGGAAGTAATGATCACATTGCAGATGCAGCCTCTCAAGCTTGGAGTTTTATTTTCCGGGTAAACAGGACATTTTACTGACTAACCATCAGCAGACACTTAAATACATTTTCAATGCATGCGAAGTGAGGAATGAGGTGTATAGATTGCAGAATACATTTGTGGAGTTGCATGGAGAGGAGCAGAAAGAGGGAGTCCTGATGGAAGTGCAAGGGAAATACCATGTGTTACAACTGTTGTAGAAAAAACTAGGAAAACAAAGGCTTAAGGCAGTAATGGACTTAGTATCATAAATCATGGTACGCTGCAAAGGTCCCTAACGGTTACTACTAGATAGCTGCTCCTCTAAAAATCAGTCCATATGAGCAAACCTGTAGCTGCTTTGTCTGATATTGCTCATAATTGGGCTATGTGCATCTCAGTGTAGTCATAGAGTCAAGCTGTGCACAGCTGCTCTCAGGCCCGACAGATAATTCGTCACAAGTAATAACCTGTAGCTGTGATCCTGCTCTCAAACAGCCTATAATAGGCTAGAATTGTGAATTAATAAATTACACACAGACTTAAAATAAAAGATAAATGATAAATTTAATTACAAGGTTTCCATTTTACTGTCTGTAATTGATTTAGATGACAGGGAATTTATTATGAATAACGTTTATTCAAGAAAGGACTTCTCAAATAAATGGGAAGTGGTCCTACAATATTCAGTTGAAATACAGGAAAGTTACAGTCCATTGAGAGCGTTTCGAGAATGGTGGCAAAATCCTCAGACTAAATAGTCATCAAAGATACATGAAAACTAAGTCCATTTCATAATCATCATACACGAAATATTCACCATCTCAAAACAGTTCTGAATTCAACATGATTCACAGATTACCACATCTGATGCAAAGAATAATAACGTATAAGAGTCCTTCTCTGGAGCACATTCAAACATCTCGTAATATAAGTCCCTTCAGGACATGAAGTTTGGTAACGACCATTCACCTCCACAATGGAATAGCACTTGGTGCCGTAGGCAGGTCTGCATCCTTTCAGAACTTTCGTAAAAGTGCCCATAATCGCTCCCTTAGGCTCTTCACTCAAGAAGTCCCAGTCTCCTCTTGTCTCCCATAGTGTTTCTGCTACTGTCTGTCTGCTCCTCCCTTGGCTAAAGGCCGTCCCCATCGAAAATACATCGAACTTACGTGCTACAGACATGATTTGACTCATCTAGATCAATTGCTGAACCAAACTAGTATATTACAATAATATTTAAATAAAAAAATTTGTAAATATTTGGTCACACTCAGATCATTCACAACAATTACAAATAAACGATTGCTCATAAATAAATAAACTACTGTTCTTAAATCAAAACGAATTGTCTTTAAATATTATTTAAACAATTATTTTGCCTTCTTGACAAAAGAATCTTTTGGTTCTCTTTTCAATTGTGGTGTCCACTATCACATGCGATCGACCACTATTAAATTAGCACAGTTTTTTAATAGCACTTGCAGTCCACAGTGAAGTAATGTTACTTCGCAAAATACTAAACTGCTCATTAAATAAAAACAAAGTATGAAAATTAGTGAGGTATTCATGCTCTGTTTGCTGGCTGTGTAAATGTGGAAAATATGATGTTCTAACAAGCTTTTCCATAACAAAAAGTTATAAATGACATCATGAGTCAATAAATAAAATAGATACAGATACATAGCTTTCAGGGATGATAGCTACAGTGCAATCTATCACCTGAGATAACGTTTGTTGAACTCGCATAAAGTGATTATAAGTTGTTAATTCAGAGGGTCATTGCAAAAATCTTTATTTGCTGAGAGATATTAACTTCTCTAGTTTTAAAGATAATGAGGCATTGTTGTGTCACTGACTGCTCCTCATTTTCTTGGGATCGCAAATGTATTCTGATTTGCATTAATATTTGATGTGAGTTATTGTCGAATCTCAAAGAGCTGTAACTTGGCTATCTTTGGGAGTGTCTGACACTCCGCCATTCGCTGGAGCTCATTTTGCAGAACAGCAATGCGAGCATCAGCTTTCCAAATTCCCAACATTGGGAATTACCCGTTTCTCTCTAGGCACTCATTGTCTCTGTATCAGAGCTCACCTGGGGCAGCCGCTTGACATCCTCATCCTGCCAACTCACACACAATCAAACAAGCAATTTCATCTCTCTTCAGTTTCAGCCCTAGGTGGAAGAATAAGTCTCTCACATACTTGTACTGTTACAACATCAAAGGAAGGATGGTTAGATGCAGGTGCAAAACTGCTGCAAACAAAGTTTGGCGCAGCTGACAATGAGGCCAGCCATAACTTTAATGACACAGTAAGATAGACACATGCACTGCAGCATAGCATACCATGAAATTGTCAAGCTGAGAGTTACAGGTGCTGAACAACACGAAAATAGTGTGAAAATTAACCACTGAGTAATGCTGCACTAGTATTAGTCTTAGTCGTAGGAAAGGGGAATTTTGTTAAAAATTCAGTAAAGGCAAGGTTGGGCGATGAAGTCTGGGGCCGCTGGCAGTGTGTGGTAATAGTCAGCAGCCAGTAGGCCAGGCAGAGTAAACATGGCGCGGAGCTGTAGCGGCGTATTGCACGTACGATTGTTTGGAGTGGTGAAACAGCGAGGCAGGGAACTGAAGCATTGCTTTAAGTTATTGTGTTGTATGAGGTGACGCAGTAGGCCAGAGCCCAGAGTGGCGATGTGTAACTGGCTGACATATGGGACTTTACCTCCGCCATAGTTTCTGTCTCTCTCTGACACTATGTCAGAAGCGAGGGGAATAGCAGTATAAATAGTAAGGCACTTTTAGCTTGAGGGAATGGGCCAGCTCAGTCCAGAGTCGGGTCAGACCTGTGCTGGTCTATGCTGATAGGGGCCAGTCTGGCAGCGATGTTGTAAATACTCTGTGTAAATCTGTACTTTGTTTCTGTGTACTTGTTCGGGATGTATTCTGCCTCCGGGGACACAACACCGGGGCAGGACGGAATGGCAGATGGGTACTTGGAGATTGCATATCCTGCCTGAAGGAGAGCAGTGACAGCAGTCTGCAGCGGGTCCAGGACGGGCCACGTTCGCTTCCCACCTGGTGTACCAGGGTCTGGGCGAGGCGTACGCGACAGGAGGCGCAGCCTCGCTGCGACAGCACCAGAGACGAATGTGGGTGTTACCATCTGGCAAGCACCACTAGCGGCAAGTTGCAGCACCACATCCAGGAGGGCACGGGTTCGTGTCCAGTCCTGTCCTGGGAGCAGCAGCGGCCGAGGGTCAAGGGTGACCAGTACATCCACCTTCGTCCCATGGTCAGATAGAGCAGGCCAAACAAAGTGGACAGCAGCGGGGACTAGGGACTGTAACAGTCTTCGGAATCGTGGGCAGCCACGCGGCAACCGGGCGAGCGTGGCTGACTTCCAGCTGAGTGGCCTTGATGACGGAGCAGCAACGTCGGCATACCAGGAGTTGCTGAGCCGGCTGGACTTGCGGGGACAACACTGCGGGCGGTACGCCGACACTATGTTGCACCCATCGTAGTACTGTAAATTATGCGAATAAAGGAATACTTCTGAATACCGCTGAATCATTCTGCACTGCACCTTGATGCTATTGAACTTGGTCGGCCTCCTGACGAAATACAGCGCAGTGGGTCCTGACTTCAGCTCAGCCATCTGGAGTCCCAGTTTCGACCATCGATGCCCCACAACAGTGGTGTCAGAAGTAGTGCTGGTTACAACGCTGGTACCAGATTTTGACTCCCATATCTTATGTCGAGCAAGTAGCGTTGAAGTGTGCCTGTGTGGAGGGGTAGTTGAGGTATTTGGTTGCATTGGTTGTGGATGGTCATACACTTCTTGTTACATCTTGTCGTTCAGGAAGTGTTCGTCCAGTATAGGGACGAAAGCAGGACTATCACCTGCACACGAGTATGATGGGGATGGGTGAGTGACGTTTGATTTATTGGTTATGTGTCATTCTTTTGTGTTTTAAGGGTTTAAGTGTCAATTAGGAGGACATTCTGAAGGTGTCTTTTGTAAGGCCAGAGGAGCCTGTAGATTTTTCTGAATTCAGGGGAAATGGGGGACATGACGACATAGCTCCTAAGCGATGTAATTTTTGTAACCTATCAGGTCACAGATTACCATGCACAAAGTGGGTGCCAAAGAGTTGTTTTATTTGTAACAGATTTGGACATTTGACGAGCAATTGTTCGGAATGTAGATAAGCAATGATTCGCCGCAAGAACCAAGATTTAGGAATAGCAGAGTGGAATTAATACTAACAGTAGAGCTACATAACAGGAATGGTGGAAACATGGCAAACAGTGGAGACTGCAGCAGTGACTACAGCGGAAGCTGTAGCTGCTGTAACTATGCAAATTCTGGTATTGTCAGAGGCGAGGATAAGGGACAAAGAGAAATGTGAAGAATTAGTGGGTAGATTTGAGGCATTGCAAGTAGGGGAAGGGATGTCGGGTGAAAGAAAATTGCAGGTCAGGGAGTGTTGTAGACTGTTTGACCTGGCAATCATGGCAACTGATTAACCCATTTTTGGGTCAAACAATGGAGAATATGTCGGTATTCCTTAATGACACCATCACAATGGCTGAGGCTAATGGATGGTCAGATGTTGTAATGTTGAGAGTGGCGAAGTTACGCCTGATAGGGGATGCCAAGTCATACGTACTGTACCATGAAACGTTGAACAATGTGGAGACGTTTGCAGAGCTTGAGGCTGGGTTATGACAGAGGTACCAAAGACAGAATAGTACCAGGTTTTTTCAGGAAAAATTGAGTGCATTAGTTATGAGAAGAAATAAGACTGTGGAGGTTTTCTCAGCCAGGATTCGAAAGCTGAATGCACAAACGTTCGAACTGTCACCGAATGGGGAGAATAATAGAGTGATGTTACAGGAGGCCAAGAACAGGGCGTTAGATGTGTTTTTGCGGGGAGTACCGCCAGAGATGTCACGTCGGGTGAGAATGAAGAATCCCAGTGATCTTGCGACAGCTCTAAGGATTACCACATACTTAGAGGAGGTAGATTATGCGACGAAGCAAAGGGTGGAGCATAAAGTTCTGGCAGCAAAAAGTAAGTGTTTTGGTTGTGGCCAGGTAGGGCATATTAAGAGGCAGTGTCAGCGTCAGTTGCGGTGGTACTCATGTGGGAAAATTGGTCACTGGGCAGTGAACTGTAGGAGTAAAAGTAGGGGGGAACATCGGCGACAGCAGCCGTGAAACGAGAACGGGACTGCTTCAACCATCGGAGGACGGTCCCAGTGAAATTAGGTTCAAATGGTTCAAATGGCTCTGAGCACTATGGGACTCAACTGCTGTGGTCATTAGTCCCCTAGAACTTAGAACTACTTAAACCTAACTAATCTAAGGACATCACACACACCCATGCCCGAGGCAGGATTCGAACCTGCGACCGTAGCAGCAGCGCGGCTCCGGATTGGAGCGCCTAGAACCGCACGGCCACCATGGCCGGCAGTGAAATTAGGTAATGCACTTGTAAGTGCACCAATGGAATGCTGCTTATTAGGTTTGGTGAATGGAAGGGAACAAAGGTTTCTGGTTGACATGGGGGCACACGTATCTGTTATTAGTCTAGACCTGGTTAGAAGGAGAAAGCTTGAGCCAGCACGTTATAGGTTGCGGGGGGTGGGGGATAATAAAATGGGGTCATTGGGTACGACGGTACTTCAATTTGTGATCGCTGGAACTAAGTTTAGTGAGCAGGTAGAGGTGTTACCATGTGTGGGTGAGGGGTATTCGGTGATTCTCGTCTGGACTTCCTTGACAAACATCGTGCGAAGATAGATCTTTGGCAACAAACAGTGGAACTCAGTGGAACAATGTTTTGCGTGGGGGAAACGGTTGCAAAATGGCTCTGAGCACTATGGGACTCAACTGCTGAGGTCATTAGTCCCCTAGAACTTAGAACTAGTTAAACCTAACTAACCTAAGGACATCACAAACATCCATGCCCGAGGCAGGATTCGAACCTGCGACCGTAACGGTCTTGCGGTTCCAGACTGCACCGCCTTTAACCGCACGGCCACTTCGGCCGGCAAACGGTTGCAAAATGACGAATGTCGCAAGGCACACTTATCGCGAAGGTGATGCCAACTAAACTGTGTACGGATTCATTAAATGTTGATCAGCAGGACAACATACCGGCAGGTACAGGGAAGGTAGTCTGGGTTTCGATAAATCCGGACTTACCAAAGGAGACGTTGTGCATGGTGGAGCCACTCTCGAGTAAGGAGGAGTTGGATAATGCGCACTGTTTTGTGCAGAGGACTTTAGCTCACGCAAGTTATGTGGAAGGAGATTATAGGGTTCCTGTAAGTATAGATAACTTCGGCAGAGCGGATTTTAGCTTGTCGAAAGGGTTGTTATTGGCCACATGGGGGGTTGTTGATGAAGACGACCTCGACAGGGAGGATTTAGAGGCGAGCCATAAGCAAAACGTCGATGCAGCGAAATTGAGGGGAAAATTACAGCATTTGCAGGGAGACGACGGGGTCGCATTGGAGGAATTGTGACTGACATTTAGCGATTTATTCGGAACGGAGGGTATGTTACCGGCAACACCAATTACGAAGCATCACATACCAATGGAGGATAATACACCAATGTTTAGGAAACCATATAGGGTAGCACGTCATATGCAACCGCTACTAGAGGAGTTTATAGAACAACAACTATTGGATGGAATCGTAGAGCATATTAATAGTCCGTATTCAAGCAATGTAATTCACGTACCTAAGAAGTTCGTGGATGGTAGAAGAAAATATAGGTTTTGTTGTGATTATAGGTTTCTGAATGCGAAAACCATTTGAGACGCATATCCGATTCCGAATATCACGGACACATTGAATAATCTGAGACAACATAAGTATTTTACGACGATGGATTTGCGGAGTGGATACCACCAGTTGGAAGTAGCGGCAGAGGATAGGGCAAAGGCAGCTTTTACTGTTCCTGGGGGACACTATCAGTATTATTCGTAAGCCGTTCCAGTAGAAGAATGGACTGGCAGCTTTTCAGCGATTATTAGATGGGATTTTAAGGGGATTGAAACCAAAGACACGTATGGTTTATCTAGATGACATTATAGTGTTTTCGAAGGATATACCACAACGTGTATTGCGTTTAAGAGAAGTCCATAGAAGATTGCGGTCGGGACGGTTAACATTAAGTTTGGAAAAATGTAATTTTGCGCAGATGCAGGTCAAATATTTAGGTCATGTAATCAGTAAATGAGGGGTTTAAACCGATCCTCGGTTAACAGACGCAGTTCAAAATTTTCTGACACCACGTACAACAAAGCAATTACAATCGTATATCGGTTATGTTCATATCGTAAATTTGTAAAGGATTTTGCTAAAATAGCCGAGCCGTTAGTTTATGGTCCGATGTTGGTGTTTCCGAAATTTGAAGAAGACTTCATCTTATCATGTGATGCTTCAACTGGCACAGTAGGATGTGTTCTGGGGCAAATGGTAATGGGAGAGGAGCATCCGGTGGCGTATGCTTCCAGACAGTTAAATAGGGCAGAACGGAATTATTCCACAACAGAAAAGGAGATGTTGGCTGTAATATATGGAGTAACGTATTTTCGTTGTTACCTTCATGTTAGGAAGTTTAAGGTCATGACAGATCATGCAGCATTGAGATGGTTACTGGGACTCAAGGATCCTTCTAGTCGGTTAACGTGGTGGGCTCTAAAATGAAGTGTGTTTGACTTTGAAGTAATTCATAAGCCAGGGAAGAAACACGGGAATGCAGATGCATTAAGTTGAAAGGTAGACGCATTAGAAGTAATGGGTAACAGTGTCACGGAACGGCAAAGGGCACAAGCAGAGTGCCAGTGGTTTAGAACTCAACCACATTTCATTGTGGAGGGAAATTCATTGTGTAGAGTTACCAGGTTTGGACCACAGGTAGTGGTACCAAAGAGTTTGAGAGAGGAAGTCTTAAAGCAGGACCATAATCATGTGCTTTCAGGGCATGGGGGTCGTCAAGCAACAGAAAGACGAGTAACAGAACGATTTTGGTGGCGCACTCGGAGAAGGGATTTGGAACAATATGTAGCAAATTGTTTGTTGTTTTAGTTTTTTCATTGTATGGGGGAGACTATTTTCAGAGAATTCGATAGGAGCAGAGTGAACTATCGGGAATTTTTGAGGATGTCATACAATGTTGTAGTGACTTGTAGTGGGAATGGTTCTGGAGATATTATTAATGCAGGATCTGGCATATTTAAACTCCACGTTAGATCTAGAGTTTTTGGAAACACTGAATTCCTTTATTAATGCACAGGAAGGATCTATCACGATTAATAAAGTATTGGAACATGTTCAAACGTTACAACAGCATCGCACCGACAGACTAATTACAGTGAGCATTTTAGCGGCAGGGTGTGCCGTTTTTCTATTTTTCTTGAGTATAGCTTTGTGGAGAGTGTGGAACGTGCACCAGTAGAGGAGGTGCCAACACATCAGTTGCCTACGGCATGGGTAACAAGTGTAAACAGTGTATAGGGGTAGTATTAACGTTTTTATGTTCTCGTTAGTTTTAGTCTGTAGCATATAAGTTTTGTGAACAAGGTATGTTTACACAGCCACAGACCACATCTGTTACATTTCGATTCGGGACGAATCTTGTTGAAAGGAGGGAAGTGTGCTGCGCTGGTATTACTCTTAGTCGTAGGAAAGGGGAATTTCGTTAAAAATTCAATAAAGGCGCGGTTGGGCGATGAAGTCTGGAGCCTCTGGCAATGTGTTGTAATAGTCGGCAGCCAGTAGGCCAGGCAGAGTAAACATGGCACAGAGCTGTAGCAGCGTATTGCACGTACGACTGTTTGAAGTGGTGAAACAGCTTGGCAGAGAACTGGAGCATTGCTTTAAGTTATTGTGATGTATGAGCCGAGGCAGTAGGCCAGAGCCGAGAGTGGCGATGTGTAACTGGCTGACGTATGCTATTAGGGTCACTGCAAATTTTGGCGCTATACATCTCAGTAAATTAGCTTACCACGCCTATTTTCATTCTATGCTTTCGTATGGCATCATATTCTGGGGTAACTCATCATTGAGTAAAAGATGTTCATTGCACAAAACCATGTAATCAGAATAATTGCTGGAGCTCATCCAAGATCATCATGTAGACACTTATTTAAAGAGCTAGGAATCTTCACTGTAGCATCACTATATATATATATATACTTATGAAATTTGTTATTAACAATCTGAACGAATTCAAAAGTAATAGCAGTGTACATGGCTACAACACTGGGAAAAAGGATGATCTTAACTACTCAAGGTTAAATCTAACTTTGGCTCAGAAAGAGGTAAATTATTCTGCCACAAGTCTTTCGTCGCTTACCTAATAGCATCAAAAGTCTGGCACATAGCCATATAGTATTTAAAAGTAGTTAAAAGAATTTCTGAATGGCAACTCCTTCTACTCATTAGATGAATTTTTGGATATAGTAACTGGATAATTTCCCCACCCCCCACCCAAAAAAAACAGTATTAAGTGTCGTAATATTTTGTGTAATGTAATATCTTGTATTGACGCTTGTTATTAATGTTACTTTAAATCCGTCTTGATTGCAAATTTTTTCTTTTTTATTATTCATATGACCGGTTTCGGTTCATTCAGAACCATCTTCAGATCTGTAAAAATAATTATACTAATTTACTATTTCACGAAAGCAAATCTTTTTCATCCTATCTTATCAACATCAAATGTACCAGAACGTACCTGATATTTAAGTTACAGGAGTAATCCGTCCAATTCAGCAACTTTCACATGCTACGTCACATAAAATTGGTTGGCAGAGTGCACGTCATTTATATTAATTATGACACTATTACCGACAGGTGGCGTCTGGTACATTTGTTACATTCCATTTGCACATAATGTATTCAGTAGATCTTTTTTATATTAAAAATATGTAATTAAAATATGTAGATGTCAAAGCTAAAATCTGTACTTGTCAGGATTAAAAAACAGTAAAATTATCATTTTTATACGATCTAACAGGCATAGGGCGATTTATATATCTATGGTGCTGGTGTGAACTTGTTTTCTTCTACGGTCTGCTTCCGTGGTTCCCGCCACTTTGGTGTTGTGCCGCGGTCCGCTCAGTCGTCTGCTGTCCATCGCCGCGGGCAAGAGGGCCGCACAGGAGGGCCCCGTCAACGACGCCAGGCGTTGCACGCGTCTTCCGGCTTCTCCACCGCGCACCATCTCTCATCCCTTGGCCTGGATCTCCATACGCAACAGTTGTCATCTTAGTAGGTCGTCATAAATGCTAAAATAGGCGTTATGATTGAATTCGCGTTGTTCGTTGAGGATTAAATCCGGATCTTTATTTTTATGGGTGTATATTTCGATCTCTTCTAAAATGTTAAGGAACCGTCCCTTGTGAGCTCTATGCAGGATGTCTAAGTTGTTTTCAATATTCGTGACTGAGTGCTTTGTCGCAGCCATATGCGCCCCAAAAGCTGTTTTGTTTTGAGAGTAGGTGTGCTCCCTGAATCTGGTTTCAAAGTTCCTACCAGTCTGCCCTATATATTGTTTACAGCAGTCATTACATTTGATTTTATATACACCTGAATCCTGAAATTTATTCCTACTATTACATATTCTATGCCGGAGCTTCAATTTTAACGTGTTATTTGTTCGGAACCCTATTTTCACGTCGGTTTTACGAAAGCATCTTTCAATTTTGTCTGCAATTCTTCCATTGTAAGTGAGAGCTACATATTTTTTCTTGTTGTTCCTCTTAACTGCTACTTGCCTTCCTTCTGTTTGTTCCATTTGCCTCTTCTTTATCTTCCTATAAATATTCATCACCTGCTTACACGTATATCCGTTCGCTACGGCCACTTGTTTTAAAATACTTAACTCCTTTTCTACTTCGTGTTGGCTTAGTGGCAATCTTAGTAGCCTGTATACCATCGAAGTAAAATATGCCCATTTGTATAGCGGTGGGTGACAAGAGCGCTCGTTGATAACTAGATCCGTACACGTAGGTTTTCTGAATATGCTAAATTCATGCTTCCCATTTTTCTTTATTAGTGTTAAATCTAAGTAATCTATATGGTTGTTTTCTTCAAATTCCATGGTGAATCTAATTTTCGGGTGTTGAGAGCTCATTTTTTGTGCTAAGTTTTCGATATCATTTTTATCTCCTTTGTATAATAAAATGGAGTCGTCCACATATCTCCTGTAATATAATAAAAGAAACGATTGAGATCATTAAGAACAATCTCCTCACTCATGGTAAATTGGCACTGGGGGAAGTGATTGAGCTAGTGGAAATGTTGGAACATGTCTTGTCGTTCAATTACTTTACTTTCAATGGTAAAATTTATCAACAGAAAGACGGGCTGGCAATGGGGAACAGTTTAGCTGGGACGCTGGCTGACATTTTTGTAAATCACTTAGAAAACAAATTCTTTGATGAAAATCCTAATATCGCTGAGAAAATTGTATATTACAGGAGATATGTGGACGACTCTATTTTATTATTCAAAGGAGATAAAAATGATATCGAAAACTTAGCACAAAAAATGAGCTCTCAACACCCGAAAATTAGATTCACCATGGAATTTGAAGAAAACAACCGTATAGATTACTTAGATTTAACACTAATAAAGAAAAATGGGAGGCATGAATTTAGCATATTCAGAAAACCTACGTGTACGGATCTAGTTATCAACGAGCGCTCTTGTCACCCACCGCGATACAAATGGGCATATTTTACTTCGATGGTATACAGGCTACTAAGATTGCCACTAAGCCAACACGAAGTAGAAAAGGAGTTAAGTATTTTAAAACAAGTGGCCGTAGCGAACGGATATACGTGTAAGCAGGTGATGAATATTTATAGGAAGATAAAGAAGAGGCAAATGGAACAAACAGAAGGAAGGCAAGTAGCAGTTAAGAGGAACAACAAGAAAAAATATGTAGCTCTCACTTACAATGGAAGAATTGCAGACAAAATTGAAAGATGCTTTCGTAAAACCGACGTGAAAATAGGGTTCCGAACAAATAACACGTTAAAATTGAAGCTCCGGCATAGAATATGTAATAGTAGGAATAAATTTCAGGATTCAGGTGTATATAAAATCAAATGTAATGACTGCTGTAAACAATATATAGGGCAGACTGGTAGGAACTTTGAAACCAGATTCAGGGAGCACACCTACTCTCAAAACAAAACAGCTTTTGGGGCGCATATGGCTGCGACAAAGCACTCAGTCACGAATATTGAAAACAACTTAGACATCCTGCATAGAGCTCACAAGGGACGGTTCCTTAACATTTTAGAAGAGATCGAAATATACACCCATAAAAATAAAGATCCGGATTTAATCCTCAACGAACAACGCGAATTCAATCATAACGCCTATTTTAGCATTTATGACGACCTACTAAGATGACAACTGTTGCGTATGGAGATCCAGGCCAAGGGATGAGAGATGGTGCGCGGTGGAGAAGCCGGAAGACGCGTGCAACGCCTGGCGTCGTTGACGGGGCCCTCCTGTGCGGCCCTCTTGCCCGCGGCGATGGACAGCAGACGACTGAGCGGACCGCGGCACAACACCAAAGTGGCGGGAACCACGGAAGCAGACCGTAGAAGAAAACAAGTTCACACCAGCACCATAGATATATAAATCGCCCTATGCCTGTTAGATCGTATAAAAATGATAATTTTACTGTTTTTTAATCCTGACAAGTACAGATTTTAGCTTTGACATCTACATATTTTAATTACATATTTTTAATATAAAAAAGATCTACTGAATACATTATGTGCAAATGGAATGTAACAAATGTACCAGACGCCACCTGTCGGTAATAGTGTCATAATTAATATAAATGACGTGCACTCTGCCAACCAATTTTATGTGACGTAGCATGTGAAAGTTGCTGAATTGGACGGATTACTCCTGTAACTTAAATATCAGGTACGTTCTGGTACATTTGATGTTGATAAGATAGGATGAAAAAGATTTGCTTTCGTGAAATAGTAAATTAGTATAATTATTTTTACAGATCTGAAGATGGTTCTGAATGAACCGAAACCGGTCATATGAATAATAAAAAAAAAAAATTTGCAATCAAGACGGATTTAAAGTAACATTATAAAATCACTGATTGCTGTTATCCCATAAGACATTATGTCTGTTTTTGCAAAGCTTGTTATTAACCTGACACGTTCCACATCGTTACGAAGTGTTGTAGTCATGATCTATGAAACAAGTACTAATCTAATCTAATCTATGGGAATTTACCCCTGCCATAGTTTCTGTCTCTCTCTGACACTACGTCAGAAGCGAGGGGAATAGCAGTAAAGTAGTATTCTTATAGGGGCCAGTCTGGCAGTGATGTTGTAAATATTCTGCCTGAAGGAGGGCAGTGACAGCAATCTGCAGCGGGTCCAGGACGGGCCACATCTGCTTATGTGGCGGGAGGCGCAGCCGCGCTGCAACAGCACCAGAGATGGCGGCAGGTGTTGCCATCCGGCAAGCTCCAGTAACAGCAAGTTGCGGCACCGCATCCAGGAGGATGTGGGTTTGAGTCCAGTCCTGTCCTGGGAGCAGCAGCAGCCGAGGGCCATGGGTGACCAGTACACCCACCTTTGTCCCATGATCAGACAGAGCAGGCCAAATGGGACGGATGTCAGCAGGGACCAGGGACTGTAAAAGTCTCCAGAATCGCAGGCAGCTACACGGTGCAAGACACGACGCCTCGGCGAACGGCGGCCGGGGAGAGCGGCTGACTTCCAGCTGAGCGGCCTTGATGATGGAGCAGAAATGTCGGCATACCAGGAGTTGCTGATCCGGCTGGACTCGCGGGAAACGCTACGGGCGGCATGCCGACACTATGCTGCACCCATCATAGTAATGTAAATTATGTGAATAAAGGAATACTTCTGAATACCGCTGTATCATTCTGCACTGCCCCTTGACGTTATTGAACTTGTTCGACCTCGTGACAAAATACGGCGTGGTGGGTCCTGGCTTCAGCTCGGCCATCTAGAGTCCTGGGTTTGACCATCGACGCTTTACAACAGTAATAACAACACTCAAGAAACTCTGTGCAAACCATAAATAGCGATTTAAAAAGATATAAAAACGACTGAATACAGTAGAGGGAGACTGGATGTAGCTAGATTATTGTGTGCATTGACGGATAATCTGAACGGTGCAAGGATGGGAATGACTACGTTACAAGGAACAGTATATCATGCCATGCACAGAGAACTGAGTTCTGTGTAGATGCTTCCACAGAAAATCGTAGCCGGACTATGCAGAACACAGAAGGAATTCACAGCATAGTTACAGCAGATAGTGCAATCAACCGAGAAAAGCTTCACACTATTCTGTCGTATGTCAACCGTGGAAATGGGTACTGATTTAGTATGATTAGAGCTGTTTATTCGATTCCCAGTGGCATGTATGAACGCTCAATATAAATTTTTGCAGTTACGCACCTTTTCAGTTAAGTGGTAATTGCTCGCTGTAGTCTTATGGAGGAAAGTGGTACATTCTTCAGGACTAAAGACTCACATTATCAAGGAGCAACTTGGAATCCCTACGATGTCAGTGAGAGTGCTTTGGTAGTGTATTGGCCATGCTGCTGAGGCAGCACAGGCAACACAATCCATGCTGGGGCTAGTTCGCTGTGACGTTGCAGGGCGCCAAGTATGCAGCTCCCTCACTGCGGCAGCTGCGACTGTGAGACAC
Source organism: Schistocerca piceifrons (assembly GCF_021461385.2). Classification (NCBI taxonomy): domain Eukaryota; kingdom Metazoa; phylum Arthropoda; class Insecta; order Orthoptera; family Acrididae; genus Schistocerca; species Schistocerca piceifrons. The sequence goes on along the minus strand of NC_060139.1, from coordinate 495,245,457 downwards.
ACTGGTGTCAGGGCATATTGGTGTGGCTGGCACCCTTCTCCCACTGCACTGCTGGCAGCCACAAAGCAAGATAACAGTGTACCTCTGATCAATAAATGTGAATTCTCAATAAATGTGTATGCCTCATTAGCGCCTTTGGACGCTTGATAGATCCTCACCACCACATTCCCCACAATGCTATCCTGATGACTGCAGAAACCACAGTCCTAGCTCTCTATAACCTTAATAAGCTAAGTGGCACATTCTTGAGGACTACAGACTCACATAATGGAGGAACAGGTTGGAATCCCCGACTGTGAATTCAGACTTCAGCTACCTGTAGTTTCCCTAAATAGATTAAGGCAGATACTGGAATGGTTTCTTTGCATGTTCCCTTACCTTATTCAGGCTTGCTCTATCTTCGTTGGCTTCACTGTCGGTGCTAAGTCCTAATATTTCTACTATTTCATTTTTTGAAGGGCTCTTTGAAAGTATATGTAACTCTAATATTCAGTCTTGAGGGTGCCATGCTAGACTCATATGTTTCCTTAAATTGGTCATATTTCTTGATGTGATTTACTTACGCATCTGCTTTACAAGTAGATTCCATCAACAACAGTGATGGCCCTAGGCTATACATTGATATTCTGTGAGCTCTATGCTGTTACCCTCAGCTGCAGTTAAAAGTTGGGCTGCTTAGCTATACATCCCCAGTACTCAAAAATTTGTTATGATTTTACTTTTGTTTTAAAATTCATGCAAAGATATGTTTTGTAGACTCTTCATCCACAATCACACGTTTAATACAAACATTAAACCTTAAAAATAACAAATATTTACAGGGAATCTGCTATCCAAACTTTATTATTCGCCAAAGGGGTGTTTCGGATTCTTATCCTTAGCCAAGTTGGACTGGCTCACATGAAACAGCACTGCCTATCTTCTCCTGGGGCTGCCATCTGTCCCAATATATTTGGACCGTCATCTTTATGGACCTTCTTGTCCCAACATCCTGACAAGACCCAATTTTGTCCCGATTTTGCAAAATATTATTACGTTCTTGGCTCAAGTACTGAAGTAATGCCATCTTTAAAGCAACATGTAAATGCAGCATCCGTTAGTTATATTTATATCAACAAGTTTATGTTGACAAGGTTGTGTCACAGATGGCGTAGCAAGTTGCGTATCCTGTATTGACGATGCAAGGACCTTCTAGATCCTGCGCCATCATTCGAGAAAATATCAGACTTCTCCATAGTATAGTTCTGGAACTACTTAAGCAGCACCATGTGGAAGAATCAGGCAGTTCTCATTTGAATAGCGCTCTGATAAGACGATTCTTTCTAAATGTATTACGAACAAGCAGTGCAAGTTAGTAATTTTTGAAGTGTATACTGCGGGTATAGAGGGCGTGAAGCATACAGTGACGTTTACTTCCATGACTAAATTGTTATTGTCGACTGTTTACCGTCTAATAAACTTGTCTTATCATAGTTTACGAAAATGCCTAAGGATGGAAAGAGTGTCATTTTCGGATGGTTACATGAAAGATTGGTCTCTTGTTAAAAAAGGATGTGCAGACCAGGAAGTGTTATGTGAGATTTATAGATGTTGCATCTCATTAACCCATGAGGCTAAGGCAGATGTGAGACATCACATTTCTACTAAGGATCATACAAATAGATTCGCGATAGCATCGACATCAAATCCTATTTCATAATTCATGGTTAAAGAAAGACGCCAAGGAAGAACTGCTGGTTGCTACTGGAAAATCAAGAACAGCTTACAAAATTGTCGAGCATCATCAATCCTTCAATTCTCTTGACTGCACCATAAAATAGAATACCACATTGTATTCTGACTCCAAAGTCGCTAAAAAGCAGTCTGCTACAGCCAAGATCAAAGCTACAATGATTCTCTAAAATATCCTTGTCCGCTCTCCAAGTCCAAATGCATAAAACAGTTCATTTTGCGGCATAGGTGCCGACGAATTGAAACACAAAGCTCAAACAATGTTTCCTTTAGTTGGTCCATACTTTAATGAAACTGACAGAATCCAACAGAAGCCGTTGAAGTTTGATTCACTGAATATCGAAACATCAGAGACAATTGCAAACTTTGGCTAGACAATTTAAGACAACTGCGAATTCGATTAGATAAATTAATCGCTTTTTGTGGAGACAATACCAACTTCAAAGGGCTCCATCAATGTGGCCAATGGAATGTGTTTCTCCAAATTAAAGAAGAACCAGGAATAAATGTAGTGGAACTGGAGGCAGTGCCCATATTCTCCACAATACTATATCAAGAGCTGCTAGAGTCTTAACAGACGACATTGAAATAATCATCATGAAAATATTTAATTATTTTTCGATATTCGCAGTAAGGACAGAGAAGCTGAAAGAGTTCTGCTTACACATTGATGTCTCTCATTAGACTTTTCTATCTAACTCAAAAAGAATATGGCTGTTGTTAATTCTCACAGCTGAGAGAGTTCTTAAGCTTTGCATTCCATTAAAACATTTTTTTATGCTGAAGACAAGCCACCTAAAATAATTTCAGATTTTTTCAGTAGTCAGATTGGTGAAATTTACTTCATGTTTCTGCATTCAAACCTGGCTCTGTTTGAAAAAAATATAAAAAGCTTGGAGAAGAATAAAGTCTCGATAACTGAAATCAGAAATGTATTAATTGACACTCAAAGATGCCTGAATGAAAGGAAGACTGCCAATTTTATTGGCGTGAAGACTAAGATGAATCTGAACAAATTAAAGAAAGAGAACCCTAACCAAGAAATAATTAATTTGATTTCGAAAATTGAGGGAGAGACAATGGCTTTCTATACCACAACATTTTAGCATTTTAATAAATATCAAGTATCTGATTGGATGACGCTACCTAAAACTCCAAATTATTTGATGATTGAAAACACTACTATATGCATGGATAAATATGTTGTGAAGATTTCGGGCGACAATTGTTTTCAGGAATGTATGTATCTGAAGAGCTTTTTAGAAAGTAAGTGGGACTGGGAAGAATGGAAGTCTAAGCACTCTGTGGAAGAAAGGTGGATTTACTTTCCTAACGAAACCGAAAATCCTGAACGTAAATGCCAACTGCTAAGATATGCCAGTATTTGTTTTCTATTCTCGCACACAACACCACTGTAGAAAGAGCATTTTCGATGTTGTCGGTCCAGAGGACTGGTGAAAAAAAACGACTGCTGCCAGGGACTGTGGAATTAGTTTTACAGTGCCAGTTTGACTATGTACGAGCTGACTTGCTTGGAATTTTAGAAATAAGTAATATGTGAAATTTTATTAATACCTAAAAATTGCTGAAGAATGGGAAATTTTCCGAAAAATATGTTTTACCAACTACTTCTGCTGCAACAAACTCCATGTGTTCTGAATAAAAAGTGATTATATTAAACACGTTTTTTCCTTCATTCCTATACTCTGATCTCAGAGTGTCCCGACGAGATTCCAGCTAGACATGACAATCCTATCCTCTCCACACAAAATTGGAAACTATATTCATCACAGTATACTATAATTTCCAGTGTCAGAATTATTGAAAGTAGAGCTCACTTAGATATGTGTATCATAAGCTTGTGGAATCTAGGCAGTCCTATAAAAGGATCTGTTATCCATGTCTACATATAAAATAAAATTAGGAATATATTAGTTCTGAGTACAAATTAACAATTGTCTTACTGATGGATCGTGTGATCAGCCTTCAGCATCCACTGGGGTCGGCGCTTAGGTATGGTGCACACTTTGCATAACTGACTAGGGCTGCACCTGATTAAAACACGATATTCCTCCATAAAGGCTACAACCGCCACAATGAAAACTTGGGCAGCTTTACAGAAAAGTTCAGATTTTTAGTTTTTAGCTGTTGCAAATCTTTATTCAGTACGTCGAACGTGGCTTTGTCTGTACTTTAGCATTTAGAGATCCCAAATAGTGTCATTGTGTAAAAATAGGTCATAAACCACTATTGTGAAGAAGACTAAGATGTATGAAATAGGTCCGTTTGTCTAATCGAGTTAATTGAAAAGAAAATCCCAGCGGGACATCCTGATAGGTAAAAACGGTACGCAGTTTCCCAGTCTACTGTTCCGAAATTAAGGGAACGTATCTGCATTGAAACTTAAGGCAACCGAAAAAAGTTTACAGTGCGTTAATGTAAGGCTCGTTTTCATAATCTTCATGGACTAAAAACAATTCCCATTAGACAGGAAATCACAGTAGCAAAATATTATACTGGATTTGGTTTTCTAAAATATTCAATTTGAAACGATAGGCACGTTTCATAAATTTTTTTTCTGGCGAGGAAGCGTTTCATAGCTCTTTGTGGTCCTCCAGAGAATTGTTAACAGACCGGCTGTTAAGGGCGCCGTCAGTATAGTTGTCGCAGTCAGGCGTTCCGGTCTACCATTGCTTTTTTTCTAAATTTTACTTGAATAACAAACTTAGATTTTGCAACGAAGCGTACATAAATCTACATTTTCCAGAATATTAAATTTGACATTAGCTATACAGATACATAAACTGGCGTTGAGTCGTAACCGACATATTTAGAGCTGAATCAACCCAAATTTAGTGCCACGCTTTGTGATCACCTGCTAGCAAAGATCTATTGGTTTTTTCGTCACACGAAATAAAAATTGAGTTTTCTAACAATTTTCGGATATCATTTGTGATCGAAAGGGCTTGATGTTCGTGACGGAGCAAACTCACCTACGACGAAAGATCTAGTGTTTTTAGAGACTGGATAGTATCAGGAAGGGGGCAATAGGATGAATAGTTTTGCTTTTATAGTTGAAGTCCGGCGATAAAAAAATAATTCGTAGATACTTACATGAAAACGATTGCTTAAACCATTAGCAGCGAGTATAATATTTACAATACATCAGTAAAATGTGGTTACTGAGGAGAAGCCGATTACTTGGGTTGCGACGTGATAGAGTTAGATTGTGTTTTACGTGTTAATGAATGGTGATACCTAATGCAAATTAGTTTGTCGAGTTAGTTTCACCTTAAAGAGGCTGTTTTTGTTGTACCTGTGTGCTTAACTCTGGTAAATAAGTGAAATTATTAGTTAATTCTGTACTTGACGGAGGTCGGCCTAATGCTGTGAACAAATGCTAGAAGTTCTAGGTGTCGATGGGCTATGTTTTGTGATATTATAAAAACATGGATGTTGATTCACCAGTTAGTTTAAAAAGATCTAGCAGCGCTCCCATGATAAATGAATTGAATACCACAATGTCGGCAGCATCCACAACATCGTCTGCAAGGTGAGTACAGTTCACTCCTCTCATGATATTTCGTACCTAAATGTTGCCCTGTTTGAAAAGAATCGTCAGTATCACGTATAATGTAGGTACTTACAGCACAATGCTCCCCAATATATTTGTTTAGAAATTGACTCCAGTCACTGCATCATCAGATTAAGAAATTAATTATTTAACGTAAAAATTATACACATTAGACAGATAATGCTAGTGTAAACGGATTACAGGTAAACATTTTTACCATGGTTTTAACAGAAAAGTTGTACTACCAAGAAATATAATTAATTACTTACTTACTTTTGTCAGGTGTAATGATAAAGGTTTTTGTAATGGTGTGTTTATAAATTAATAGATATAAGTAACCGTAAAGGATTTCTGTAATTAGTCTGGTGCACAAAATAAACAGTCACATCTTGAATTCATGTGTTATATGAGCCTGACATTTCTGTAATCGAATACACAACTTATGTCATAACTTATTTTATTATCTAGATTTATACTAAAAGTGATCTTGCACAACGTTCACATTCAGAATAATGTTTCATTTTACTAGGGACAAGGATTGTGCACAACTATTTAACATCTCATTAGGAGTTTGTGGAGTGGTCATTCTTCATGTGGGATGTACATTAAGAGGGCAAATTATGCATTTTATGGACAGACTTCTAGCACACATTATTTTGAGTAACAGAAAGCTATCTGCTGCCCTGCATGCCAGTAAGTGTAATTTACTGAACAAGTAGATATACAGAAGAATATCTTTCAGGAGTTCTTTAGTTTTCACATTACATGATCACATTGCGAGTAACATTTCTAAATATAATGCTAGGAGGAGAAATGATTTATATTGTCCACTACCCAGCCTTATGTAGCACAGAAAGGAGTGAGGTATTCTGTGAGTACTCACCCATTGATATTAAGAATTTACTGAATAATAAAATTAACTACCAACATAAGGTTGAAATTGTGATCCATGAGACATGCAAATAATTAACTATATGTAGAGTTAAAGAGTTCCCAGGCTCATATCAAATGACATACTGTCAGCAGTCACCTGTTGACATACAATTTAATCCTAATCACTGATTTTTAGCCTGGTTCCGATCATCAGCTAATGATCTTACATGACTGCAAACTTTAAAGGGATAAAATACATTGAAATTTAGATTAAGCGAATTATTTACAAGGCATAGGCAATGGGTCACAAATTATTGTATTAAAACACATTTTTAACTAGCATTACAAAAACACTCTCTCTTTCTTTCTTTCCTTCCTTCTTAAGTGAGAAGGTTTGTTTTGACACAGCTCTACGTGGTAAGATATTCTGTGCAAGCCTCTTCATCTCTGCATAATTACTGCAGGCTACATCCTCTTGAACCTGCGCACTGTAATCAATCTTCGGTCTCCCTCTACTATTTGAGCTATCAAACATCCCACCATTGCAAAACAGACGAAGAGACAATATCTTGCTACTTCAAATGATCCCTACTTTTAGTAAAGTTGTTCACTGGATTTCTTTTCTTTCCAGTTCGATTCCATACTTCATCATACTTCATCATTAGTTACTGATATGCCCAGCCAATATTTGTCATTCTTCTATGGCACCACTGCTGCTGTTCTCTTCTTGTCTGAGCAATTTATTGTTCCATTTCACTTCTACACCAAGCTACACTCCAAACAAATACTTTCAGAAAAAGTAGTGTTAACAGATTTATGTTATTCAGAAAATTTTTTCTCGATATTGCCAGTCGGTGTTTGATATTCTCTGTACTCCATCCATTGTCAGCTATTTTGAAGCTCAAATAGCAGGATTCATATACTGCTTTTGTTGTATCCTTTCCCAGTGTAATTCTTTTAGCATTGTTTAATTTAATTTGACTACGTTCAGCTATACTTATTTTATTTTAGTGGATGTTTATCTCATAACATCTTTTCAAGGCATTATCCACTCCCTTCAACTGCTCTTCAGTCCTTTGCTCTCTCTGAGACTGTTCCCTGTTGCTCCCTGTACTTCATCCATTTAACCTTCAGAATTTCAAATTGTGTATTCCAGTCAACATTGCCAATAGCATTCTCAGAATCCATTATGGGACATAAATTGGGTTACCTTCTTCAGTCTATCTCCTAAGATAAGGCGCTAGGTCACTATTGCTTTGCTCATTCCTACATTTCTTGGTTCAAATGGCTCTGAGCACTATGCAACTTAACACCTACATTTTTCCTGAACTGAAATGGATTTTTGTCAAGATCGGCTTCTACAGGTTTTTCATTCTTCTGTAAATAATTCAAGTTAGTACTTTGCAACCATGGCTTACCTATTAAACTGATAGTACAATAACATTCAGAGCTTTCAGTACTTGTTTTCTTTAGAATTGGGATTATTACAGTCTTTCATTGTTCATTCATTACAAATAAAAAACTACTAGGTACACTTATGTTAAATAATAGAAAAACCTCTAACTTCCGTTATTTGAAAAATCTCTAATAAATATTTTGGTGCGTTTATGGTTCTATTTTCTACATCAGCTTGAGAAATGCAAAAAGCGGCCGCTATATATTATTTGCCAAGAAAGAAACCTTTATGGATTATTCAGAAAATATGTTCATTTTGTTAGTGAATAATATGTAAAATACCTTTTCCCACAGAGCAAAAATTTGTATAAGAGTATAACAAAAATTAACGCAAAGAAGGGCGAACTTCGTAACTAGAAAGGAGGATAAACCAGTACTAAACATGACACTGGGTGGGGAACAGCTGAAAATGTGGAAAGTATAAAGTACCTCTGGAGTATAATTTGTGGGAAAGTGGAAGACCAACAGAGGTATGAATGTAAGTCAAGCTGATAACTTCATGATATCTACAAACAAGTGAAATGAAGTTTTTGAGACGTTGGATAGGTTTAACAGAAATGGAAAAGATGAAATATTAGGGAGATAACATATGAAAAATCCCAAGAGAAGACTGAGGAGGAAAAATTAAAATTGGAAGGTTATGTGAAGAGAATGCATGAGATGAGGATGCGTAGAAAGTTGCATGAACTGGAGGAGAACAAGAGACCAAGGGGAGAGCCAGGGAACAAGTGGCTGAAAGGAGTGGAACAAAGCCTTCCACAGAGTCTAGAGGAATGGGCCAGAGTGTGACAGGAAAGTGATGGAAAACTAGAGAAGATTGAGTGACTTGTATTCCAAGCAGATCCTGCCAGTGATGCAGTGATTGAAAACTGTAGCAAGAGGTGATGGTGGTGATCTTAATTTGCTTATGAGTGGAAAAGTTGTCACAGATGGCACCAAAAGAAATTGGTCCTTACAGTGTGAACAATATTAGTAAAATTGAAAATAACCATAATAATTTATGAAATAAATAGGAAGAAAATCTATCCTCCATTCCAGCTTTCTCAGTATGAAGAATGAATGTTACTTTGCAGCAAAGTGTGCACTGTTTTTCAGAATTTGTGACATTAAAATTGTGTAGTGGACCAGGACTTGATCTGATCACGAGTATCTCTTCATACCTGGATAACTCATTCGATTAGGGTATTGCTTACAGAAGGCAAGGTGCTATTTCCATTTTCTACTGTGACCCAAGATTTTAATTTCTCAGGAAGTTTCAGTCTTTAAGTGTTGGTTTAGCCTTACAAATGTATTAGTGACTGGTAAAATATTTTACTCCTCAGAATGTGATGCGAACAACGAGGCATCTTTCATGACAGAATGAGCTTGCTGAAAAGATTGAAAAATTAAGTGGTCATTAACCATGAACATTTGTTCGAAGAAAATAGTGTCATATTAGGTACAGCACAGTTGCAGGTGGTATTCCGTTGCCTTCAATCGTGTAAAGAACTCTAAATCATGACAAACCTAAGTGTTTCGTGGTTATTGTCCAAGTCTTTAGACAGACAGACAGCTACTACCCATCAAGCTTTGTGAACGCAAACTTTGATAGACTCATTTTATTTTCAGACTTTCTTTATGGTATATTGCTTCCTATAATTTTATTTGGACCAAATAGTATTGAATTGATTACTTGCAGTAAAATAAAACTACCATTGCTCACTATTTTCTCAGAAGACTGAAGCCTATAATTGCTTAATTTCGAACTGGTTCTCATCAGAAGTTATGAAAGGGCAGAAGTAAGTCTCCTAACACAGTTGTTTTGATTTGATGTTACATTAGTGGTCACATACTTTGTGTTCTGTGTACAATTTGATCTAATATAGAATGGTAATGCGAGCTCTGATGTTGAAAATGTGAGTTCTTGAACTGTGTTTTTCGCAAACAAGTAATTATTATTACTAAATGCCAGGGTTTCAGCCATGTATTTTTATTTTTATTTTTGTCGCCCTGTGTCTTTTTAAGTATTTATAATTCAAAGTTCACTGCGTAGTATGGCTTGGATAATGAGACGTATTTGTTCCTAGTTGTGATCTTTGTCCAGTGACGCAGGAAACACCCAACAAATATCATAAACAGTGTGGCAATTATAACATGATATTAGTGGCATCGTTTTTTCAAACGGACTACAGATCAGTCTGTCACCATAACCAAGTTTTTTTGCTTTCACATTTGTTGGCTTCCCTAATGACAGTTACCTTCTAACATTACCTAGACTCTGGGCTATGTTGAAGATCAGTTTGTCACAGCAACCCAGTTTTTAGTTTTCATATTCCTTGGCTTCATTAACTAATGACTAAACTGTGAAGACACATACACATTAGCCATTAATAGTACGTCACAGATCAAAGCTGATAACTAGTATTGAATATTCCTCTTGAGCTGTATAGTGCTTATTTTGTCTAATTTCTGCTACAGATATATTTGTTGTGCCATTTTCATGTAATTTGTGCAGGCATTTGATTATTAGAATGTACACTTTTCAATTGTTAAATTATACTTTATGAAACCCAATTAGGTCTAACATCTTTGTGCTTTTGTTTTAGAAGTAGTTTTTAAATGACTATTTCAGCATCTTCCAACCACTCTCCCTCTGCTCACCCAGTTAAATAAGGTTGTTTCTAAAACTCTTAATCTACGAGACAATCTGTGAACTTCATTGGCTCTATATCAAATGACTTTCGGTTTTGCACACTAGTTTTTGTTACTATAATTAATACACCTTTATGAAGTACAGTTTCTCTGTTACATAATTTACTGTATTTATATTTATCTATCACTTTATATCTTTTTCATTTTCCTATTCTCCTGTGGAAATAACAGTAGCCTACACACCGATAAGAAAAATCAGTAATATACTTCATTATTTAGTTTGTGATCAATGGAAAGTAAATGCAGAGTCAACTTAAGGGACTGATCATTTCATTATTGATAGAACTAACAAACATGAAATTACTTAACGACAAAGCCACAAAAACTTTACATTTTTGTAAAGTCAAACCAAACAGCTACTTATCTCATTAACCAGAAAATAAGGCGTCCTAGAGAGTTAACGAGTTTAATACACCCACCATTGGGCAGTTCACCAATAGTCACATGCCCTGATTCCCCAAGACACTTTGGAGGGACATGTTGACACGTTAGTCAGCACATACAAAATTTCTCCTCCTTCCCCCTTGATAGTACTGGTAATGAAAGTTTCTTCTATCAGCATATTTAAAACTGGCTAAGTCTGATACTTATACCAACTAATTAGAAATTATGCAACAACAGTTTTACAGAGCTCTGGTAAGGTTGCTGGGTGCTTTGCATGTAGTTAGAAATGAGGACAAGTTAACAAATTGAAAACTCACTAAATACGTTTGGACAGAAGAGCTGTAAATACTTAATACACTTTCACACAATAAAGGGGTCTTTAATGATTACTTTCTTACACTGCTCGTGTTCTACAGCTTCCAGGTTAACTAATTCTTGTTGCTTCAAAAAAGTAAATTGGACCATTTTGTGAGCATTAATCAAACTTTTCTCTCTTTGTGTTTAATAGGGATTCTGGCCCATTTGGCAGCATATTTTCAGCGGGCCAGCCCAGGACACGTCGTTTCAGCGCAAGTTTCAGTCCAGTACATAACATGAGTGTAAGTATTTTATGGGTGCACCAGCAATGCAGACTATTTGGTGATACAAAAAATAAATATTTGGAATATATATCAGATTGCTGAAGTAATTGTTTTATGTCTGATGGAGATTATTTTTGTTTTCTGGATTTGGTACTGAGATGATATTTAGTATTAGGAAGATTCATTTTGCATAATGCACACACCTAGAGTGAACATTTCATATATTTTGGTTTCATTTGCCGTACACCAAATAATTGTGACATTTTCTCTCTAGTGCTAGACTTAAATGCCCAACTGTTTGGGAATTATTTAGTGTAATAGAAATTACAGAGATAATCACATTTTGCATATAAATTTACATAACTATTAGAGGAATGTTCACAGTTACGGACACTAAAAAACTAACACAATGATATGAAGAAACAATTTTCACCTCACAGAACTGAACATGGGGGCATTAGTGTTTTATTTGTGGACTGTTTCAGGGAGGAAGTGATATGGATGATGATGGGGGACCTCAGAAACATTGACATAGTGGGTTTTAAGCTAATTTGGGAGGAAGTGATGAGCCTGGGAACACAAGAGGAAAAACAAATGAAAAAAGAGCAACTAATGGGGTAAGAAAAGTGGAAGTGATAAATGACAAATGTGAAAAATAGAATAAAACAGAAAAACATGAATAACGAAGGTTGTAGAGAAGTGAGCTGGAAAGTGGAAACAGGGCAGACAAAAATGGAAGTCATTAGATTGGGAGAGGTTTGAGGGAACAAGTAATAGGGGAAGTTAGAGGATGTTATGGAAGAACAGCTTCCAGCCACACGTTTCAGAGGAACTGATGTAAGAAAGAGGGATCCAATTGACATAGATCGTGTAACTACATGGTAAGAGGAGCAATGCTGTACCAGCTTCATGTTCCACAACTAAATGGCCCAGCACCATTTTGCAGTCAGTTTGTAAACAACTAGTTTGGCATTCATTTCTGTCTATAACACTCTTACCACAACTTCAGTAGGAAGTGGTGGTAGAGTTTATTGGGCAATTCTTGCATCAGGCTCAAAGATAAGACTGCAAACTTTGATAGTAAATCTGAGAAGAGGAATATAAGAGTGGACTAAGATATTACATAGCTAATAATAGCAAATTAAATGTCACCTTGCAATGTGTGGGAAAGAGTTCAAGGAATTAATCATTTAAGACCACAGTGATAGGCAGTCAAAGCACTGTAGAATTTAGTTCAGTTGTTAATCCAACATATTATTAGGAGAGAGTATCTCTGTGGCTATGGTGCTTTGGAGAGGTTGATATAAGCATAAAAAAAGAGTTGTTTATGACGTAAGTGAAATGCACACTTTTTGTCCTCAAGGATTGTAGTGAGACCTTCAGCATATTTCAGTAGGTGTTATATACTGTTAAAGTTGCACTATCTTTGGGCACTGAGGTTAATGTTTTGATTAGGAAGAGCATGAGGTCTGGCATTGGCCACTTTCAGATAGATAAACCGATGGTAGTTTCAGGGATTAGTTATAAAAGTTCTGTCCGTAATCAAAGATTGCTCCCTATACAGAGAAATTGTTTGTTAGAACATATTAGTGCATTACAATCTTGCACTGTGCCCTTCAGCTTGCTCAGTCAGTCCAGTGATAATGGATGAGCAGTTGACTTTAGATATGTCCTTACACTCTACCATAAAGTGTTATATACAAAAGTGAATAAATACAAACCCTTCTGTGAAACAGAGACTTTTTTTAACTGTCAGATGCTGATAACAATCACCACGCATGTCTTTGAATGGCATGAAAGATATTCTGAGGACAAGGACTGTGTGGAATTTGACAACAGATGGTTAGCCTTATACACTATCTAGGAGAATGTTGCAAAAGTCTGAGAAGAAAGACAGAAGATTTAGTGTCTGTGGTGCTGCTGAAATTTTGCGTTTCAATAGAGAAAGTGTTCAAAACACTTTAACTGAGAAATTGAACATAAGGAACTTGACTACAAAAAATGATACCAAAAGATTTGTCTGGTGAGTGAAAGGAATGGTGAAAGTAAGTTTATTCTTATCTTTGGACTGTATTGATGAATAGCCCAGTTTTCTTAAAGAGTTTCATAACAGTTCATGAGACATGGCTTTTTACATGTATTTGAGGAACCAACTAGCAATCCATGTATTGGAAATCATATGAACCATGAATTGTCTGCTAAATATTTCATGCGTGCAATGTAGCCGCTTTGATTCTCTGCGCTACCTCTGAGCTAAGAACACTTAAGATTACTCATTGTAATTAACTGTTATGTTGTGTGTTTAAGTAAATTGCACTTTGACACACTGTAAGGTGACCCCGAGTATCTAAATCGCGCCAGAACGATCACATAACACGCTGGAAAAATTTAACTGTGCACTAGAACGATAAAATGCATCACATGTAAATTTTTGCGTCAATCTTCCCGTGCAGAATCACTTGTAAGCAACTGCATTTTTTTTAATCAGTGCTTACCATGAAAAGTGCGGACTTAACAGTGGCAGATGTGATCCGTAATCATTTCGGTGAAACTTCTGCCCTTGTTGTCAGATGATGCAGTACTGTGATTTGCCCAACTTGAGAGCCTATTTGTTTTGGTCCACATCACCATTGCTGGAAACCAATAATAAGTACTTGGTGGCTGCAGTTAATGAGCAAATGGCTACGGAAATATTAGATTCCTAGCTTTGCCGCCAAGCACTGAAAAATAAAAATACACCTCTATGAAGCACGTGCTTGTCCTACTCAGAAGCTAAGTGACTTGAAAAATTGCTTTGCACTGAAGAACTCTGCAACTGCACACAATCTCAACTACTTCATCTTCACACATTGGCAGGCAATGCAGTTAACAATGATATTCCGCAGAGTATTTGGCTATTGTGGTTAGCTGCAAATGCGCAAAAAATACTTACTGTTCGCTCTAGTGACCTCGGCACTCTCACTCAAATTGCTGACTGAGTAGGAGATATGTATCCCTCAACAAGTGGTGCAACTGTCTGTCAAAACAGACTTCTTTGGAAGTACTGCAAACAGTATCTGAAGTGTCAGAGCAAGTTGTCGTCCTATAAACATGGTGCTCCACATGTGCATTGCAGCAGCAATTCTGTTCCAGCAGGAACAATCATTTATCCACCAGGGAGAATTTCTCCTGGTATCACAAAAAATTTTGAGCTGAAGCTCAGCGGAGTTGACAAGGGAAGTGCCTCTGGAATCATGAGTGATGCGACTGATTTCAGAGAGGACAGTGATCGACTGAAGGCTCTAATAAACGGTAATTTCTCATTGACACAAGTGCTGATCTCTTAGTTTACCCTTCTTCCATGGCAGAATACTGATGGCAATCGCCTGTATACTGCAAATGGGTTACCGTCGAGACTTAATGGCTGCATCGACTTACAACTAAATTTCAAATTTTTGCTTGAATTCATATGGAAATTCATTGTTGTTGATGTGCTGTACCTGATGTTGGAGCGAATCCCTTATCTTTTTACAGTCTACAGTCTCCTCCTGCATCTTCAAATTCAATTCCTAGTTGAGTCTACAACATAGTTGTTCAGTCACAGGCACCTATGCCATGCCAAAAATGCTGGCATGAAACAGATTACAGGTGAGTCACCCTCCAATGATATTCACACATTGACTTGTTGTCTGCATCCAGAGAAACTAAAGACCTCAAAGCAAGAGTTCTCTTTTATTTTAACACAAGGGATCTGTCACTCTTCAAATATTAGCTGGGCCTCTGCACTCCAAATAATTAGTGAGAAGAATAACGGCTGGCACTCAGGTGGGGACTGTCATCAGCTTAAAGTCAGAACGGTACCTAATTGTTATCTTGTGCCACATGTCGAAGACTTTGTTATGCACATTCATCATAAGACTGTCTTCTCTACAATTGACCTCATCCATGCTTTTTATCAGATACCAGTAGTGTGGGAGGATATACCTAAAACTGCTGCTTGTGCTCAATTCGAATTTTATGAATTTGTGCGATTTCATTCAGACAGTGCAGTGCCACTCAGACTTTCCAGCACGTCATGGGTGAAGTATACAGAGACTTAGAGTTCTGTTAAATCTACTTTGATGATTTGCTTTTAATGTCACCTTGTGAGACAGAGCATCTAGCACATGTGTAGCAAATATTCATTATGCTACAAGAACATGATTTAGTGATTTGTAGGGGTACCCTTCCTGCACACAAGGACCACGCTATGTCAAGACAGAGTGGAAGCTATTTCTCAGTATTCCCAACCCAGTGCAATGCAAGAATTACATCATTTCTTGGCTTTAACAAACTTTGGAGACTTTTGTGTGCAATCTTACCTTGTTGCTAGCACTCTCAGTAAAATGCTAAAACGTCTGCCTAAACCTGGAGGTATGCTACAATAGACTAATAAAAAGAAATTAATATATCCTTGGCCAAAGTGGAAGCTGCAACTGTAGAAGCTGCATTATTAGCTCATCCTCTTCCTGAATAACATCTGGTGGTTATGGTAGACTTTCCGTCAGCTGCAGTCGGAGCCATGTTACAACAATGTATGCAAAACAGAAATTTTCGCTTTCACAAGCAAATTGATCAATGTATGTTAGGAGCTCTATGTAGCAAATACCTCTGTCAGAAAGTTTAAATGCAGGATTGAAGGTAGACATTTTACACTTCTCACAGACACTAAGTCACTTGTTTGCTTCCTGTCAGAAGCCAGACTAGGCATCACCATGCCATTTATAGTGTCTGGACTTCATTGCACAATTTACTATTGATAATCAGCGTTCCTCGTCATTTCGCTACTGATCAGGGCAACCAGTTAGTCGTCTCTTTTTAAAGCACTGTCTGCACTGCTAGGTATGAGCCATGTTTGAACCTGTGCCAACTACGCCACTCCTAATGATCTTATGGAACAACTTCATCGGCAGTTAAAGGCTTCATTTCGATCCCATGCTACAGAGCATTGAACTGACAGCCTAATTGTTGTCTACTAAGCCTCTGAACAGCCTTCGAAGAAGATCTCAGTGCAACAATGTATGGCCAGACACGTTGATTTTCAGGAGACTTTGTTACAGACACGTCAAACAGTATTATTGAAGACTTGGATTTTGTGTAAAATCTTCACTGATCCGTAAGTGTTGTCCTGTGATTTCCAAAGAAAATTCTGCTCAACAACCATTTGTTTCCTGTGATTGTCATACAAACATATTTTTGTTGGGCATGGTATTATTAGAAAACCTGTCCAACCCCCATACAATTATGCATACACAGTATTGGTACACCATGACGAAACATTTGATAACAATGGATCTTTAGTCACAATATCCATTGACAGACTAAAGCCAGCCTTCAGATTGAGTTAACACTGAGGCGCTAGGCCTACATATGTGTAGTTCTACAAGAACGCCGGACACAACTATTCTTCACTGCCAGTGACCATGCCACACAATTTGTTTTGGGCAGCGCAACGCATATATTTCAACCCAGTATACCATTGACAAAGGGGAGGGGGGGGGGGGGTGATGTGGACAGTGAATCATATGCTAAATGTTTCATGTGTGATTCTGCGAGCTGCCTCTGAGCAAAAAACAAAGTATAGATATAGACATTCTCAGCAGTCTGATTATATTTACTCATTGTAATTAACCATTACATTTTGCACCTAAATGAGTTGCCTGTACACGACATATTGTCGTCTTCAGAAGTACAGGGAAAAAAAACTACACAAGAGTTCTCTTCAGTTGAAACTTCCAGGCTCAGAGGCAGTGGTGATGTATAAAATTTCCATCTGTGACAGACATCTTCTGAGGTCGTCCGGCTACTGCCACTGAGGCTCCAGGTACTCTTGCATTTATAGAGGGCACCACCATTCGTCACGTGATGCTGACAATATGCCTATCCTTGGAAGGCGTCATCATTCTCAATTAAGAGTAATAGATAGTCATTCTGCTGGCGCAACGTCGACATCCATATTTTGTCCAACTTTAAAACTTCCTCTTTTCTATTAAAATTATTATGGTGTTTGTGAGTCTCTATTGCTTCTCTATACATGCGTGCATGATAATGGGATGTTCGTGCTAGAATGCTTGTCTCATTAAGTTTAATTTCATGGTTCCCATCTTGAAAAACATGCTCAGCTATGGCCGATTTTTCGATGTGTCCTAAGCGACAGTTTCTTTTATGTTTGGCTAAGCGGGTGTTTACACTTCTTTTCGTTGTTCCAGTATGTACTTGTCTACAACTGCATGGAATTTTGTATACCCCAGGTGTTGCTAGGGGGTGTCAGGCGTCTTTTGCAGTTCTTAAATATTCTTAATCTTCTTGGTGGGTCTGAAGATTGTTTTGATCCCATACCTGGCCAGACCTTTCCTGATACGGTCTGTGACTTTATTAATGAATGGTAGGTAAACTTTTCCAATAGGTGACCATTGTTGCTCTTCACTTCTGGCTTCTTTTCTTCATTGATGGAGGGCTCGATCAATTTCCTTGCTGGTATATCCGTTTTTCATGAAAGCTGACCGTAAGAGATTTAATTCATCTTGCAAGTAAGCTGTCTTGCAGATTTTGTTGGCTCTGTCCACCAAGGTTTTCGTGACACTTCTTTTTTGCCTAGGATGATGGTTTGATTCCCTGTGGAGGTATTGATCCGTGTGAGTGTTCTTTCTATATACCTTGTGGCCCAGCGTCCCATCCACCCGTTTAATTACTGACACATCCAGGAAACTGAGTTGACCGTTGCTCTCTTTCTCCATCGTAAACTGTACCTTCGGGTCAATACTGTTCAGATGCACCAAGAAGACACGCAGCTCTTCTTCACCATGAGTCCACACTACAAATGTGTCATCAACATAGCGGTACCATTTAGCTGGATATTTACTGGCAGTCTGCAGCGCTTGCTGTTCGAAGATCTCCATAAATAAATTAGCAACAGCTGGGATGAGAGGGCTTCCCATCGCCACCCCATCTATCTGTTAGTAAAACTCATTGTTGTACTGGAAATAAGTTGTCATCAGGCAGTGTTTAAATAAAGCCACTATGTCAGTTGGAAAAATATCTGCTATATATGAAGTAGCTTCGTTTACAGGCACCATGGTAAACAATGACACTACATTGAAGCTCACAAGAATATCACTTGGGCTGACGTTAATCTCCCTCAGTTTTTCAATAAAATGCACAGAGTTTTTAATGTAACTGTCTGTTCTTCCAATGTATGGTTGCAGCAAGCAGGCGAGATATCTGGCCATCTCTTGTGTTGGAGATCTTATAGCACTCACAATCGGTCTCATTGGGACCTGTGGTTTATGTACCTTTGGATGTCCATATAGTCTGGGTGGATAAGATTCCATTTTGTGGAGTTGTTTATTATCATCTGAAGAAAGAGAAGATTGTTTTATCAGTTGATTGGTATTTCTCAATATTTTGGTTGTAGGATCCATCTGAAGCTTTTTATACATAGTGGGATCCAAAAGGTCACTAATCTTCTTGTGATAATCTTCAGTGTTCAGCAAAACTGTAGCATTTCCTTTATCAGCTGCAAGTACAATAATGCTCTTATCCGCATTGATCTCCCTCAGTGCCCTCCTTTCCACTTGAGACAAATTGCTCGTAGGTGGTTTCGCTTGGCGTAATATCCTGGCTGTTTCAGTCCTGATTTCATCCACGGAATGCTATGATAACAAATGGATTCCTGCCTCCACATTCGCTATAATGTCCTCTGTGGGAACCTGTAGTGACGTGACTGCAAAGTTGCTTCCTTTTGATAGAACTGAATGTTCCTCTTTTGTTAGTTCTCTCCCAGACATGTTAATCACAGTTCGTGATTTGCCAACAGCTGATATTTCACTTCTACCGTTCTGTAGACCATCAAATTTCCTCTCCTGCCTAATAGGTTCCTGTAGCATGCAGTTGTAAATAAGGTTCGCTTGCGCTGAGTGAAACATTCTCCTCGCCTTCAGAAACTTCGGCACTGTCGCAGTGTCCCGGCAGTGTAGCAGGAAAGTAAGCGTACACAGTTGCTGTGCTTTCTTCTTGCGCAGTCCCTCCAGTTGCTGACCAAAACTGACATTTCCTCCCCATAGAGGCGTTTAATCATACAATGTAAGCTTTCATGGCCGGTGTTGTCTTCAGTTGAAACTTCCGGGCTGAGAGGCCATGGTCGATGTATAAATGAGACAAGTGTTCTAGCACAAACATCCCATTATCGTGTGCGCATGTATAGAGGAGCAATAGAGATTCACAAACACCATAATAATTTCAATAGAAAAGAGGAAGTTTTAAAGTTGGACAAAATATGGATGTCGACGTTGCGCCAGCAAAATGACAATCGATTACTCTTAATCGTGGTTCATGGTGTGGGTTCCTGTAGTCATGTCCTAGTTCATGAACCACGGGCAACGTATGAGTGGCCAAGTAAGTGGTCCCGACAGTCGGGATACCAGTTACTTTGGAATAAGGCTGGGCATCTCGGACATATTCTGAGTCGTGGTCACCTTTGTGCTCATATGGCAAAGACTACCAAATCCGCCGGTTAGTCCCTCAGCAGTTAGGGGTAAAACCCAATGGGACTCGGGGCAAGTAAGGCTAGCAACCTGCTTCCCTGGTACTTTAAATATGATGCTGCCAACAATCAGAGCAAAATGCCTCGGACCTTTGGAGGTGAGGGAGTCCCACCTCTAACTGACAAACCAGGGACTCCTAAGATACGACTTGACAAACAAATGGTAATGAGATGGGGAGCTATTAATATCAATGGGGGCTACTCTGGGAAGAAGGTAGAGCTGGCAGAGGCTGCAAGTAAGATGGGGCTGGACGTTTTAGCTGTTAGTGACATTCGGTAAGGGGTGAGAAAGAAGAGGAAGTGGGAGAATACAAGGTCTACCTGTCAGGAGTCAAAGCAGGTATAGCACAATGGGGTGTAGGGCTTTACATCAGGAAAGAAATGGAACCCAGCGTAGTTGCAATAAGGTATGTAAATGAACGACTGATGTGGATAGATCTGACAGTGTCTAGCAAGAAAATTAGGGTTGTGTCAGTATATTTGCATTGTGAAGGGACAGATCAAGATAAGATGGATAGTTTTTATGAGGCACTCAGTGATGTAGTTGTTAGAGTAAAAGACAAGGACAGTGTTCTGCTCATGGGTGATTTTAATGCCAGGATTGGAAATCGAACAGAAGGGTATGAAAAGGTTATGGGTAAATTTGGAGAGGATATGGAGGCCAACAGGAACGGGAAACAACTCTTGGATTTCTGTGCCAGTATGGGCTTAGTAATCACAAACTCCTTTTTTAAACATAAGAACATTCACCGGTATACTTGGGAAGGCAAGGGAACCAGATCTGTCATTGACTATATAATAACAGATCAGGAATTCAGGAAGGCTGTGAGGGACACTCGTGTATTCAGGGGATTCTTTGATGACACTGATCATTATTTAATCTGCAGTGAAATTGGGATTGTGAGGCCGAAAGTGCAGGAGGTCAGGTCCATATGTAGGAGGATAAGAGTGGAGAAACTTCAAGATAAGGAAATCAGGCACAAGTACATAACAGCGATCTCAGAAAGGTACCAGTTAGTTGAATGTAGTCAATTACAGTCATTGGAAAAGGAATGGACAAGGTACAGGGACGCAGTACTAGAAGTGGCTAAAGAATGTCTTGGAACAGTAGTGTGTAAAAGTAGGATGAAGCAAACAGCTTGGTGAAATGACACAGTCAAGGCAGCCTGTAAAAGGAAAAAGAAGGCATATCAAAAATGGCTACATACTAGAACTCAGGTAGACAGAGAAAGTTATGTTGAAGAAAGAAACAAAGCCAAACAGATAATTGCAGCATCCTAGAAGAAATCTTGGGAAGACTTTGGAAACAGGTTGGAGACTATGGGTCAAGCTGCTGGAAAACCATTCTGGAGTGTAATTAGCAGTCTTCGAAAGGGAGGTAAGAAGGAAATGACAAGTATTTTGGACAGGTCAGGAAAACTGCTGGTGAATCCTGTGGATGCCTTGGGCAGATGGAGGGAATATTTTGAAGAATTGCTCAATGTAGGTTGAAATACGATCAGTAATGTTTCAGATTTCGAGGTAGAATGGGATAGGAATGATGATGGAAATAGGATCACGTTTGAGGAAGTGGAGAAAATGGTCAATAGATTACAGTGCAATAAAGCAGCTGGGGTGGATGAAATTAAGTCGCAACTCATCAAATACAGTGGAATGTCAGGTCTTAAATGGCTACACAGGATAATTGAATTGGCCTGGGAGTCGGGACAGGTTCCATCAGACTGGACAAAAGCAGTAATCACACCAATCTTTAAACATGGAAACAGAAAAGATTGTAAAAACTACAGAGGTATCTCTTTGATCAGTGTTGTGGGTAAAATCTTCTCAGGTATTGTTGAAAGGAAAGTCCGAGTATTAGTTGAGGACCAATTGGATGAAAATC
Source organism: Schistocerca piceifrons (assembly GCF_021461385.2). Lineage (NCBI taxonomy): Eukaryota > Metazoa > Arthropoda > Insecta > Orthoptera > Acrididae > Schistocerca > Schistocerca piceifrons. The sequence continues at coordinate 495,223,726 of NC_060139.1, read as the reverse complement.
AGTGTGGGTTTAGGCCCCTTAGAGGTTGTCAGGGCCAGATCTTTAGCTTACGGCAAATAATGGAGAAGTGTTATGAGTGGAACAGGGAATTGTATCTATACTTTATAGAGCTAGAAAAGGCATATGACCAGGTTCCTAGGAGGAAGTTATTGTCTGTTCTACGAGATTACGGAATAGGAGGCAAACTTTTGCAAGCAATTAAAGGTCTTTACATGGATAGTCAGGCAGCAGTTAGAGTTGACGGTAAATTGAGTTCATGGTTCAGAGTAGTTTCAGGGGTAAGACAAGGCTGCAACCTGTCTCCACTGTTGTTCATATTATTTATGGATCATATGTTGAAAAGAATAGACTGGCTGCGTGAGATTAAGATATGTGAACACAAAATAAGCAGTCTTGCATATGCGGATGACTTAGTTGTGATGGCAGATTCGATTGAAAGTTTGCAAAGTAATATTTCAGAGCTAGATCAGAAATGTAAGGACTATGGTATGAAGATTAGCATCTCCAAAATGAAAGTAATGTCAGTGGTAAAGAAATATAAACGGATTGAGTGCCAAATAGGAGGAACAAAGTTAGAACAGGTGGACGGTTTCAAGTACTTAAGATGCATATTCTCACAGGATGGCAACATAGTGAAAGAACTGGAAGCGAGGTGTAGCAAAGCTAATGAAGTGAGCGCTCAGCTACTATCTACTCTCTTCTGCAAGAAGGAAGTCAGTACCAAGACTAAGTTATCTGTGCACCTTTCAATCTTTCGACCAACTTTGTTGTATGGGAGCGAAAGCTGGGTGGATTCAGGTTACCTTATGAACAAGGTTGAGGTTACGCATATGAAAGTAGCTAGGATGATTGCAGGTACTAGTAGATGGGAACAGTGGCAGGAGGGTGTCCACAATGAGGAAATCAAAGAAAAACTGGGAATGAACTCCATAGATGTAGCAGTCAGGGCGAACAGGCTTAGATGGTGGGGTCATGTTACACGCAGTAGAGGGTAGGAGGAGTCGGGGAAGACCAAGGAGAAGGTACCTGGATTCGGTTAAGAATGATTTTGAAGTAATAGGTTTAACATCAGAAGAGGCACCGATTTTAGCAGTGAATAGGGGATCATGGAGGAATTTTATAAGGGGGGGCTATGCTCCAGACTGAACGCTGAAAGGCACAATCAGTCTTAAATGATAATGATGATGATGATGATGATGATGATGATGATGATTACTCTTAATCGAGAATGATGACAGCTTCGAAAGATAGGCATACCATCGTCATCATGTGACAAATGGTGGTGCCCTCTATGCACTCTATGAAGTACCTGGAGACTCAGTGGCAGTAGCTGGACATCAGGCTATTTACAAATCTCTCATGATCTGTCAGATGCATATACAAAGCAAAAACATCACTTTAGTTGCCTTTTAGTTGAGTGCAGGTGCTGTTTCTTGTTTGCTTACAAGAGTATATTTTGTGTAGGTCAATCTTTCATGAGTACTGCATCTGGTTGATTATTACTTGCTAACTAATCAGTTACTGGCACCTGTCATGGCCGTATTGCTACCTATTTCCTCAAACTGCCATTGTTTACCGATTTTGGGCTGTTGCTGTCAAACTGAATCATTGGTTAGTATATTGCTTTCAACATTAGTGGGACATTCGTGTCTACATAGTGTGCCTTACAGATCTGTTTCATGGTTACAGTATCAGTAGTGCCAGATGTTGCAGAGATGTAAGTAGTTTTTTCCTAAGGAAATTTATGTATGTGCAGAAACTAGTGTTTGAATTTTTCTTAGAGACGGGAATAAATAATACAGTGCTTATGTGGAACCTCATATTTACATTATATAAGTTACGACTGATACAGTAAATCACTAGTGAATACTTCTTATTGGATGGAATAGTGTTTTTTATGCTGTAAATTGTATAAAAATCAAGTAAAGAAATTGCTGATATTAACTTTTTCTAACTGCTGTTTCTAACTGCTGTAGAAAAATGCTTCAAAAATTGTAAACCTCAACAAAAACCACAGAGAAATCTGTAAATAATTTACTTCATTTCAGCAGAATGGAAAGTGTTCGGTCATCATTATACAGGAACTCAACAGTATGAGTAAAACACACTGCTTTTGCAAATAGTTAAATGATTTTTAAATGAATAGGCAAACATTTAACCCTATCCAATTTTCATGGATAACTTGAAAGTAGAGATGCAAAACCATGTTCATTGAATTAATTGGTGTATAATTTCATGTCAGTATCTCTGAAAATTTTGTGTGCCAACAGAACTTGAATGGACAACTACTACTAATTGTTTATTGAATTGCAGAGCGGCGCCTTACAAGGTCCTCGCTTGACTCCACGTGTCAGCCAGTTACGACAAGAAGAATGCCTTGACCGTGAGGCAGCCCATGAGCGTGAAATACATTCAGCAATGCAGATGTCACAGTCATGGGAAGATCTCACACTTGTTCCCGGATCCCCATCGTCGTCAACATCATCATCAATGTGTAAGGTATGGCTCGAGAGGTTTCAAATCTTCTTTGTTCGACCCTTGTCCTCAAAATTAATAGCAGATTACCCGTTTTGTTTGGTAAACAGGAAAATAAAAGATGTTAGGACTTAAAGGAAAGAAAAGTACTGTTCACTGTATTATTTGAACTATAACAGGATACCTTGCAGCACATTGAATTCACATTAGTGAGCATGACAGTTCAAATTCACATCCAGACACCCAGATTTAGGTTTTCCACAATTTCCCTAAATTGCTCCAGCGAAATACCAGGATACTTCCTGAACCAATTTCTGCCCCCCCCCCCCCCCCCATAATTTTGTAATCAGAACTTATGCTCCATCCCTAATGACCATGCTGTTCACAGGATGGTTCATCTTAATCTTCCTTCCATCCATTCTCATAAATTTGTTTCTCCACATCTGTAAGAATATTCATTTTTTCTGTAACCACGTTTCTGAACAGTCATATTCAAGTTTGCAAGATTAGTCGCCTCTTCTCTACTTCCTGTGCTACCATCCTCAGTGGTTTCTATATTTCTTCAGCCGTCAGGACCCTTTTACTGTGTTTATTTTTGCTTTATATCTTATTTTCATGTTCTTAAAATTTTCTGTTTTGTTTTGCAAATCATCCAGGCTTATTTCTGGTTCTTCCATATCCTCTCTGATTCCTTTGATTCATCCTACTTGTTTCAAATTCCAGAGTTTCTCCATATTTTTTCTTGTTAATCTAGTTTAAGGTGTCCTCTTGATGTAGCCAAAGAAAGAATTCATCTTATTATGTTTCGTAGCTATAATAGGCTCCATCCCCCTTTGCAGCATTTAATTTGGCACTATCTTCAATTGCCCTCCTTTTTTATATTTTTTATTTATGCATATTCTAGCTATTCTTATCTGTACTTCTAGGCTTTTGTTGATTTTGTTTTTCTAAGTGACTTTAAAAAGATTTTCACATGCGTGTTATCTCTGGCTGAAACATTGTCTTATGTTTTTAAATTTATTTTTTGTTGTTGATTGATAGACATTTTTTATTGTATGTGGACCATGTTAGTTTTCGAACCTTTATCATTTTATTAGTTTTTTTCCTTGCAAGACACATTTTTTGTTAAAATTCTATAGTTTCTCCTAGGCATTTAAATTGTTTAACTACTTTTATTTTTTGTTGCTTACTGTTATGTTGTTTACTTCTAGTGGGTCTGCTACAGTCATCCCAGTGTTTTCGGATGATACCTGTAGTTCTGTTTTTTGGGCTTATTATTTGCTTTCTGGCTTCCTCTATGTTATTAGGTAGTAACATTGGTTGTCTGAAAATCCTTAGTAGCCTGAAAATCCTTAGTAATTTTAATCTTTCTTGGTTCCAATTTTATAACTGCACATTGACATATCAAAAACTAATCTTATCTGTGTGAATGCCACCTGGATCCAGTGTGGTTTAACATCACATTATGGCTGCCTGTCTTTTACGAAAGTCTCGTGTGTCTACACAGATCCAACACTTTCCGCAATCTGATATAAAGAACGTTGTGGACCAGCCGTTCTATGAAATAACTGATGGATGGTATATCTAGTGAACCTGCTAACCTGTTGTTTTTACAAGGCATCTTGCACATTCCTTGCCACCTGTGCTCAGAAATTGTCTTGTAGAAATATGAGATGTGACATTGCCTGTTGGAGCTCTACCCAGATTTTAAAATCTCTTACTAGAGTAGTTGCTCTTCATATTTTCCTCATTATGTGGAAATCAGTATTGTATCTTGTATCAATATTTTGCCTCTCAGCATGTCAGCGTGGCCACTGCAGTTCACAACATTTGTTGTTTTTGGGTAACAGGAGCCAAAAAATGGCACGCATGCCATCAGTCCGACCTGCAGCAATGTTGAATAAGCAAGACAGATAGATCGACACTTATTTTAGAGTTCCAGTGTTGGGCCAAGTCGATGAACAAAGCTTTACGTTGCTTCATTGCAGTGCTGTGGTGATGGTGGTGATTCTGATGATGATTATGATAATGGTGATGGTGATTATGATGATTGTGGTGGTGGTGGTGGTGGTGGTGGTGGTGGTGGTGGTGACAATGACGATCGTTATGTTCTATTGGTCACTTTCTGTGATCCAGTACACCTCACCATTGTCCAAGTCTGGTTCCATTCCATCCCAATTTTGTGGAAATTGAGAAGATCATAATTTATCTACACAGCTCTGGACTGAGTGTATTACTGTAGGTCGCAAGTTTTGTCAAGAGAATGTTCAATACTTGGCTGCAGCACTATGTAGGTCCTGTACCATTCTAACATATGCTGAAAACTTTTGAAGCTTAAAAATGTAAAAACCATTTATATAAAAGTAAACTTACATGGCAGTGAATAGAAAGTTACAAAGTATAAAGTCTGCGCTGTGTTTATGAAACTCAGTGAGGAGGAGGAGAAGAAGGAGTTGTTCAGAAGCATAGATTATGAGACACGCACACACACGTTCTATATTATGGCAACCACCACCACCACCGTATCTTTTTGGGTGTTCCAATACTTTTTTCCATGTTGTACATATTTGATTGCTTTTCATTGTAGTTTCTTCTCTGACATGTTCCTCCCATTTAACTATTCATTATTACATCATTTAGTGGTTCAACTTTTAATTCTCACTTAATAGCTACATTTTTTATTTATCTAATTTTATACATCCTTTCACGGCTCTTAGAAATCCCATTTCATATGATTGAACTGACCATGGGGCTCACAGCTCTTTCGCAGGGTGGTGCGCATGGGGCCCCAAGCTATTGCAGCTTTCTTCTCTCTCATGCTACATTTCCTTCCCCATATCCACTCTCCTTCCCATCCTAGCTTCTTCCCCCCCCCCCCCCCCCCCTTCACCCCCCCCTCTTTGTACTTCATGTTTCCCTTTATGACAGTCCCACTAATCCCTCACTTCTGCTATTTCTTTTCTGTTGTGTGTGTCTCGTGTTTCCACTTTCTTTTCTTTTTTCAGCTTATTCTGGTTCCCCTTGGGGTTTGACCTCCCTTTCTAAATTGTTTCCATAGTGTTAGCCATTTGAAGAAGAACATGGGCTGTTACATACTTGGCTGGTTGAGCCCCCTGACAACACAAGGATTGCACTTCTGGTACCTGAGCTGTCACCATCTCATGGATTTCTTGGAGTGGTTGCTCATCTTTTTGGAGCATTGGAACTTTCATCAATGACCACTGTGCCAGGCAGCCCTTGCCGCAGCTGGGTGGTGCCAACACGGTGAGCCCCTGATCAGATTGAGTGGTATCAAGCAGATGCCCCGCACATGAAATGTGCTAAGCTGACACTTCTGGCCACTCTCCCACAGTTGTCTCAAGGAATGGTTCTCTCTATGCTCCTACTTCTGATTCCTTGGCCTTCACCTCCCTAGACACCACTTGGGAAGAGGTCCAGACCCGATGGCTTGGAATGAAACCCTTTTCTTGTTACTTTGTTTGTTACAGGACAGACAGGGAGACTTTTGCCACTTCCAAACCTCTCCTTTTTGTTGAATGTAACAGACAAGTTTGGTGAAATTGACTCACTTAGTAACGTGATCTGGTTCTGTACTGATTAACACTCTTCTGCCAGTCAGTTGGCTTCCCTGTGTGCTTGCGAGTGGCAGACATTCTTGTGAGACGTCCTTGGGAGCATTACTCCACATCAGTACTTAAATATGACCCAGGGCGTTATCTTCCACATGGGCCTCAGCCTTCAATCTGACGAGGAACTTGGGACTGATCTGGCATGGCACAGTGTTCATTTCATCTGGCAAGACCAGAGAGGTCCAAAGGACAATCATGTTGATACTGGTGCTTTATCCCAGCTTTTGAGTGGGATACTGTTCCAGAGAACGTCACAGTTATGGTTTATCATTGCAATGTTAAGCCTTGTATCCCACCTCTCATGCACTGTTTCCAGTTTCTCCGTTTCGGTCACACGTCTCTGTGACATAAGGCAAATCATATTTGTGGTGTCTGCAGCTCCCCTCTCCATCTGGGGAGTCCTTGCACCTTACCACCCAAGTGCATGAACTATTCTTGCCCACATTCTCCTCGCTCATCAGATAGCCTTTCCTATAAAAAGGAAAGGATGATTCTGGAATTAAAAATTATTGACTATCTACCCTACTGTCTATCTTTGCTTCTGTTGCATCCTTTCCTCCTCCTCCTCCTCCTCCTCCTCCTCCTCCCCCTCCTCCCCCCCCCCCTCCCTTACCTCCAGTTCCCATTCCTCCACCCCCCCCCCCCCCCCCGCCCATCGGAAACAATTTCTTCTCCTCAACTGGAGAAGACAGTGTCTTCTATGGCATCTACCAGCTGCTAGGAGCCTCTCTTCCCCAGAATCTCCAGGACAAGAAGCCTGTTACTTTGATACAAGCATGACCTACACTCTGTGGGCTTCAAGGCTGTGCATTCTCTTTCGGATTCTGACGTTGCTGGGTCTTGCTGTCTTTCCAACCAAATTTCCTCTTGACTTCCTAAGGAGGAGGAGGAGGAGGAGGAGGAGGAGGAGGAGGAGAAGAAGAAGAAGAAGAAGAAGAAGAAGAAGAAGATATGTAAGTCCTGGGATGAGAAAATCTGTGACATTCCTATGGGTGTCACTCCTCACTTTCAATCAGGGTGTGATCTTACATTCATGGATGACAATCCGTCCTTTTCGGTGATGGATACTGACTCAGCACAATGACTGATTCTGGCCTGTTTAACATCCATCCAGCCTCTTGTACTACTCTCCTCCAGTGGAACTGTAATGGTTATAATTGTCACCTTCTGGAATTGCAGCATCTTCTTTCTCTATATTATGAAGCTTGTGTTGTGATGGAGGGATGTAATTTTGTGAATATTCTTTTGTTGACTCTTTCTTCATGGTTTCCAAGCCTTCTGCTACAACCAGGGTATGTCACTGTGCACAGATGTTGTTAGTGTTGTTAGTTCCTGGGTTCCTCCTCATACAGCACTGGAAGCAGTGGCTGTTTGGATCCATTTAGACTATGAGGTAAAAATATGCAATTTTTATATCCTCCCAGATGGCCCTATACACTTCCCACTCTTCTTGCCCTTCTTTGGTAGCTCCCACCCCATTTCTTCCCCATGGGGATTTTAATACCAGTAACCCTCTGTGAGATGGTACTGTGACCACTGACTGGAGCAGGTTTGTTGAAGACCTGCTGACAGGTCTCCTCAACAGTGGAGCCCCCTCACACTTTAGTGTGGCACATGGCATGTTCTCAGCCATTGATCTTTCCCTCTGTAGCCCTGGAATCCTCCCATTCATTCAATGGAGAGTTCATGACAATTTTTACAGCAGTGATCATTTTCCAGTCGTTTTTATTTTCTCCAGCATCACTCACTTGGTCGCCCTCCTCCTCTAATGTGGATTGAGATGCCTTTTCTTAGGCTGCCAACCAAACTGCTTTACCTCATGAAAGCATTGGTGAGTCTGTACAGTGTTTGACCGACACCACCCTTTCGCCAGTTGTTTCGACGATTCCTTTTTCCTCTGGTTCTCCCTGATGGAAGACTTCCCCTTAGTGGAGCCTTGAAATTGCTGTGGCTATTAACGATTGCTGTTGTGCCCCCCAATGCTAAAAACAGCGTCCATCTCCTGGCCTCTAAAGGGCTTCGTGCCTAGGCCCATTATCTTCTAAAACACCAGAAATGGGTTAGTTGGAAACCATGTCACTGCCATACTCCCTTGTTCTCAGAAATGGGCAAATATCAGGTGCATTTTTGCTTCCTTCTGTAGGTGTCCTTGGGAATTTCCCAGAATAGTGTTATTCCCAGCCTGGACTCTATTGCTAAGCATTTTACTCAGCATTTTGCATAGGCCTCAGCATTGGTCCACTATCTGCCTGCATTGTGTCTTCTCAAACACCATCTGTAATGACTTCAGTTACCTTTTGTTTCCTGTTACCTGGAGCCTTATAATGCCTCATTTGGCGGTGGGAGTTTGCCAGCATACTCGCTCTCTGCCCTGACATGACTCCTGGGCTGGATCAAGTGCACAACCAAATGCTTCAGCACTTATTGATGGCTAGCCTACATAATATACTTGCCCGTTTGAACCATCTCAGAGGTGAGGAGAAATTCCCTTCCCAATGGGAGAAAGTGTTGTTATTCCAGTTTGGAAACTGGGTAAATTGCCTCTTCAGATGGACAATTATCGTACGATCAGTTTAACCAATGTCCTCTGAAAGTTACTTGAATGTGTGGCGAGCTGGAGGCTGTATTGGATTCTTCAATCGTGGATCTTTTGGCTTTGACCCAGGGTAGTTTCCACTGAGGCTGCAGTACTGCAGATAATTTAGTCCACCTGGATTGTGCTATCTATCTGACTTTTGCTGGATGTCAACACCTTGTAGTAGTCTTCTACGATCTGCATAAAGCTTATGATAACACATAGTGCCACCACATCCTTTACACCTTGCACAAGTGGGCTCTCTATGACCCACTCCCATGTTTTATCTGGAACTTTCTTTCATGTTGCACTTTCAGGTAGATGTTTGCATGTCTCATAGCACCTCCCATGCAGATGAATGGGGTTCTGCGGGGTTCTGTTTTGACTGTCTCTCTCTTTTTCAGTGGCCTGCTGGGGCTGTGGGACCTACGGTGTCTCCCCCTTTGTATGCTGAGACATTTGCATTCATTTTTGTTTGTCTGTGATGGGCATTGCTGAATGCTGAGTGCAGGGATTAATTCACCAAACACTATCTTGGGCTATCACTCATGGCTTCCAGTTGTCAGCTGCTAAGACCTGTGTTACGCGTTTCTGTCATCGCCGTACAGTGCATCCCCATCCAGATCTGAACCTTTATAGCCAGTCCCTCAGTGTGGTGGACACTCATCATTTTTTGGATCTGGTCTTTGACGCCTGGTTGACATTGCTTCACCATTTTCGTCAACTAAAGCAGACATATGGGTACCTCCTCAGTACTCCCTGATGTCTCAGCAACACCAGCTGGGACACGGGACACTCTACTCTGATACGGGGTCTATACAGCATTGGTCAAGTTTTGTCTAGATTACATAAGTCTTGCATACAGCTCGGTATCACCTGTGATGTTACAGATGCTGGACCTTGTACATCATTGTGTGGTATGACTGGAAGCTGCTGCCTTTCAGACTAGCCCCATGACCAGCCTCCTAGTGGAGACTGGGGTTCAATCATTGTGGTTTCTGTGCCACAATGGTTGGTTACTTATGTGTTCTGCATCCACTGCTCCGTAGAGCACCTGAACTACCATCTCCTCTTTCCAGATATGGAGATCCACCTTCCACAATGGTGGCCCAGGTCTGGGCTTACGATCGCCATCCATATCCAGCCTTCCCCTCTACCACCTCATTCCTGGGCCTGCACATATAAACCTCTATGGTGCATACCTTGTCTAAAACTCTGTCTTGACCTGTCACAAGCTCCAAAAGATTCTGCTTATCCTGTGGTGCTCCACTGCCAATTCTTCTCCATTCTTGGCACATTTTGGGGTTCAGAAGTTGTGTATACTGATGTCTCAATGATTGGCTCCTCACCAGATGGCTGTAGTGCAGAGTTGGTAGCCATCTCTCGTGTTCTTGAGCATATCCTTTCCCACACCGGTGAATCCTTCATCATATGTAGCGACTATTTGAGCAGTCTACAAACTCTTGACCAGTGTTACCATTCCCATCCCTTGGTCTTGACTATCCAGGATTCCCTTTTTGCCCTTAAACAGTGTGGATGCTCAGTGACCTTTGTCTGGGTCCTGGGGAATGAACTTGGTGACAAGCTGGCCTAATTGGCTACCAGCAAGCTGCCTTGTCAGATCGGTATTTCGGAATTGCACCTCTGATCAGTATTACAACTTGAAGTTAGGGATAAGGGCTTGGAATACGGAATTGTGTACTCTGAATTTTCCTAACAAACTATGGAAGATAAAGGAAATCGTGAATTCACAGAGGTCCTCCCTGCCGGCCTCTTGCAAAGGACTCAATCATCCTTTGCCGCCTCTGTATCAGACATTTGACTGGCTCAGGATCATCTCCTCTGTCATGAGTACTCACCCTACTGTCGTTGTGGTGAGTGTTTGACAGTGTTCCACATTTTGCTTGACTTTACTTACCCAGCTGTACTGTGGCTGACTCTTGCCTCCTCTGCCCTGAACAGGCGGCAGCTGTCTGGGCTTCGTGGTATGTCCCAGCCTTCGCCCTACCCACTCTTTTGTTGTTCTTTCCCCTTGTGTGTTCTGTCTGACTTGATGTTCTTTCTCTGTTTTCCTGTGCATGTCTCTTCTGTCCATGTTGCTAGTCTTTTGTGGGTATTGTTGGGTAGAGTGTCTCAATTACATGGCAAGTGGTGTATGCCCCATTACACTTTCTGTCTTTGGCAGCCTCCAACTGCTCCCTGGATGGGACACCTCACCCACCTTTCTCCTTTTTTCCCCCCTTTTCTTCTTGCTTGTTCATTTCTCTAGGCTTTGTTGACCTTCAATAGACCATGGGGTTTTCTTTTCCTGGGTTTTGTGCACTAGGCCCTTCTTTGGTGTGAAGTTTTGCTGACTTGTCTGTTCCAGGTAGAGGGATTGATGGCCTCTTGGTTTGGCTCCTTAAACGAACCAACCAACTATATGGTTGAATCTTATTTCTCTGTCATTTGATAGTGTCCAGGTCTTGCAGCTGTAGACAAGTGTAGACACTATCATAGTTTCATAAAATTTTAGTTTCTTTCCTCACCTTATTTTTGAAGACCGTAACACAGTATGAACGTAAAAAAGGAATTCAGCTGCAGCAAGATTTATAGTCTTGATTATACTAGAGATACACTGTCCAGTCATGTTAATGTGACGACCTGTCAAAGACCTGAATAACCAACTTTTGCAGTGCGAACAACTGCGAGATATGTAGGAAGATTGTCAGTGAGGTGCCCGAAGGTACCAACAGTGATGTGGAGCCATTCCAAGTCCTTTTCTGTGGCCTGCACTCGGTTTCTTGCTTGAGAATCCATGGCACATACAGCTCAATTGATGTGGTCTCACAGATTTTTGATTAGATTTAAATCCAGAAGTTTGTTGGCTAGGGGAACATAGTAAACTGATCCTGGCCCTCTTTGAGCAATGCACATACACTGCGAGCTGTGTCACATGTTGCATTGTCTTGCTAGTGGATGCCATCGTACAGAGGAAACGCACTGCATGTAGGGGTGGACATAGTCCCCAGGGATAGATGCTTACTTGTGTTGATCCATAGTGCCTTCCAGAAAGACAATCACCCAGCGAATGCCACAAAAACTTTCCCCAGTCCATAATGCTCCCTTCTCTGGCATGGACTCTTCAGATGATCATTGCAGGCGGTTTGCTTTCAGATGTTTCGTGCCATACACACCAATGTCCATCTATCATTTGAAAATGCCACCTGTCACCACTCAGTGGAGGTCCAGCTTCAGTATTGGTGTGAAAATTAAATCTGTGGTGGTGATGAACAGCAGACAGCATGAGTGAACGGCCCAGGTGCCTGCTCTGGTGGTTCATATGCAGCAGCGTTCACTGAACAGTCATTGAAGAGGCACTGTTGGTAGCCTTTGGTTGATTTGGGTGGACAATTGCGTAATAGTTACAAGTCTATTTGCCCATACACATCTCTGCAGCTGTCGTTTGTCCCTGTTTTCTGTGGCCCATGGTGCACCACACTTGCCTTGGCACCAGTTTTGGATAGCACCATGTTGCAGTGCACAGTACTCATTAACCATGGTGGTAACCTTTTGCATGCATATAACTAACTATCCACCATTACAGTGCAGTTATTGTTAAAAGTAGAAGAAATAGTAGTTCTCATGACCAACCAGGAAATGCCACTATGTATTTTTCTTTATTTGAGGGGATCTTTTATTTTCTTGATCACAAACTACTATTAGAAGAAAAGTTCAACACTGTGATGGCAGGGGGACATTAAATATTCTGCTGAAGTGACATTCCACGAACAAGAAACAGAAAATAATTCTTGAAACTATGTAATGCAATTCAGTACTAACTATTGCTGAAGATTTATGCTAATTACCTGTCCACTACCAGGAGCATAGGGTATAAATTTCCTAGGTCTGCAAATGACTACACATAAAGTGTCTGAAACCATGTCAACCATAAACACCAGTAACTTCCTTTCCTACAAAAAATCCTCAACAGGTCCACTGCTAACTCTCTCAGCAAACCTAAACAAGACCATCTCCATCCAATTTCACAATTACCATGAAGTTCCAAAGCATATTCTGTAACCAGCTATTACAGGGAGTAGCTATAAATTCATGGGTCTTCACTTAGAGTACAAACCATACTAGTAACATCACATACTTCGTATTGTGTAGAGATTGAGCTTGGCTGCTTCTGAATTAAGAACCATTTCTCACATTTTTGACGAGGTCACACATGCAGCCACTTGGGCCTGCTCTTTCCATTATACCTTCTCGAAGTAGTCTTTTTCACAAAGTATTAAATCCCTTAGGAAAGAGTGATTTGAATAATTTATTGTGTAAATCCAAGAAGCTGTATCCACAAATTGTTAAGGCCATTTGGAATGCCTACCACTGTTTCACAGTACATATTTTCCCTAATGTGCCTTGTTACAAGAAAACCCCAGAGTATTGTAGAACTTCACACAGAAGACAAGACATAAGAATGACATGGTACAAAGAAGTGCCAAGTACATTTCATGCCTAAATTTTCATCTACTTCCCACTGAACTTAAATGTTGAAGAAACAGAGTTCCCTATTTAAAACAAAACTACAATATTTTAACTGACTTGACAGGGGCTTTTGGTGAAACTTTGTAACTATTATACAAGAAACACATTTTCTTTTCTATTTTATTCAAGTTTTCTGCTGTGTTATGATACAAAGTATCTACAGCTACCAAAGAAATAAAATGTTAGTTCAGAATTTGTGATCTGTGTATTATCTGGTTTCCAGGTGCCGGCAGATTCATGGTGCTTGCATCATCTGCCATATCATTGTTGAGCAAAAAGTTTCAGTTCTTTAATACAAGTCTCATTAAGTATCTAATTGATTTCTGACACATTCTTAAATATTTCTAATTGTAATCATACTGAGTGAGGTCATTACTGTATGATTCTAGTTAATACCTGTAAAATGTATTAAAAATTAAAAGAATCTGCAGCCTGAGGTCTATGCACTGAAAAGGCAAGTGAGTGATGAAGCTATACTCATTCACGAGCAAACTGTGCAAAAATTGTTGCAACTCAATTATGTTAAGCATGCCCAGACATGGAAAGCTCTCTTTAAACTTCTGATTTTAATGGACCTTATGTGGGAACTGAAGCTGCTTCTACTGGCACGTGAATAATTTTGCCTCCTCACACCAGTAACCCCACACAATCCTATGCTTTACTTACTCTCCAAAGTCCACAAACTCAACCACACAGCTTTCTGAACTGGTCGTCCCATTGTGGCTGGGTGCAATGCTCCAACAGAACAAATCTTTGCCATTGTTGATGAATGCCTCCAAACTGTTGTCCGTAATCTTTTACATTCAAGATACTGCTCACTTCCTTCATCACCTCTCCATTGTTCCTGTCCTATTATCACCTGCCTCCTTGTTGGTCACTGGACTGTGACATCCTTGTTCACCAACATCCCCCATGCCCATTGCCTTGCGCCCATGGAACACAACCTTTCCCAACATTGTCCTGATACCAGACCCATCACTGCATTCCTAATCCTCATAGCCAACCACATCCCGATGCACAATTATTTCACTTTTGAAGGCCAAATGTACAAACAAATCTGTCATACTGCCATGGGTACTCGCTTGGCACCATCCTATGCCAACTTATTGATGGACCACCTGGACGAATCCTTCCTATCTAGTCAACAACTGAAACCTCTTGCATGGCTCAGGCTCATTGATGACATTTTGAAGGATAACATTTGCTGTTTCCTCTGTAACTTCAACACTTATTCCCAAATCTGTTTCATCTGGTCCTTCACAAATCACTGAGCCAACTTCCTGGATGTCAATCTCCATGTCTCAGATGGGTCCATAAATATGCCTGTCCCATCAGGCACGCCAAACACCAGCAGTACCTCCACTTTGACAGCCGTCACCCAATCCATGTCGGAAAGTCTCTTCCTTACAGCCTCATCATCTGTGGACACCACATCTGCAGTGGAAAGCAGGATTTATCAAAATATACAGATAACCATACCAGAGCCTTTACTGACAGACAATATCCTATTCAGCTCATCCATAAATAAGTCTCCTGTGCCATCTGCTCCTCTGACACCAGTAAACCTGTTAACCGGCCACTGACCAACACTCCTTTGATCACAGAGTGTCACTCTGGCCTTGAAAAGCTCAACCACATCCTTCACCAGGGTTTCAACTACCTCAAGTTATGCCCTGGGATGAAGGATATTCTACCCAAAATCCTACTTACATCCCCCAAAGTAGTGTTCTGCCACCAAAGCAACCTACAGAATATCCTTGCCCATCCTTATACCAATCCTACTCCTAATCCTACATCCTACGGGTTGTTCTCTCGTGGTTGCCCCAGGTGCAATACCTGTCCCATACACCCACCCACCATGTCCTACTGCAGTCCAGTCAAAGGCATTTCATACCCAATAAAATGAAGGGTCCCATGTGAAAGCAGCCGTGATATATATCAGCTAAGCTAAAATTATTGTACAGCATTCTATGTGGGCATGACAAGTAACCAACTGCCTCCTCGCATGAATGGCCACTGCCAAACTGTGGTGAAGTGCAAACTTGACCATCCTGCTGCTGAACATGCAGCACCCCACTTCACAAATGTCTTCAACAGCTGCATCAATATGCAGGCCATTTGGATACTCCGTTCCAGTGTAAGTTTCTCTGAACTACGGAGATGGAAATTCACTCTCTAACACATCTTGTGCTCTCACAATTCCCCTGTCTTAAACCTCTGCGTACCTGTTCCATCTGGCTCACCTTGCTTTTCCCTTCTCTCTTCTGTCAATACCACTCCTCCTCAGTCCAGTCCAGTCCCCCACCACTCTTCCTCCTCCTCCTCCTCCTCCTCCTCCTCCTCCTCCCCTCCTCCCCCATGCAGGCATATTCTCCCTCACCTTCTCTCCCTTCCTCCCCCCCCCCTTTTCCCCTCTTTTCAACCCCTCTCCCTTCTCTCTCTTCTGCCTCTTCATCTTTGCCTCCCTCCTTATTCTCCCTCCCCTTTTTCTCCCTTCAGTTTCTTCCCTCTTCCTACATCTCTTTTGTTGTACCCTCTGTATTTTTTTCACCTTGTTGTGAGCCCACAAAGTCGCCTGTCTAAAGACCTGCATCTTTCCCACTGCCTCCTCTTGCATTCTTCCCTATCCCCTCCCCACCTCCATCAGCCATCAGCTGAGGCAGCTTTTTTCAGCAGTCAAGTATCAATAATTAAATTTGTCGTGACCACAGGAGTGTGTGTTTGGGTGTCTGTCTGGTTGTGTGTTGGTATGTGTGTACCATTGCTGGAAAAAGAGCTAGTGCTCGAAAGCTAGTGCAAGTGCTGTGCTCCATGCAGCAATCCGCTTTAGGTGAATTGTTGCCTTACCCTTATTTTATGTATTGCTCAAAATACTTGCAAAACTATTCTAAAGGATTTGGATTGGTTGTCAAGTAGTTTTGGGAACCATTTCTATTGAGACAAGCAACCTCTTAAAAAGTAATAAACTGATGGCGTACTAAATTGTAGTAAAATAGCATGTCACTCTAAACCTCAATATGCCTGTTGTAACTTCCAAAAACCTACTGAATATTGTGATGATTAATGTTACGAAAGGATGAAGGAGTTTGCAGTAACCAGAATGTTATGAAATGGTTAATCTCCAGTGTTATATTTGTGTTCATATTGATGGTTCCTCGTGAACACATGAAGTCTACTTTTATAATCTTGAGATTAGACATTGCACCTCATCTGTCAGTAATAATGCTTGATTCGCCACTCTTCTCTAGCCACATTTTCCATTGAAGCTTTTATATTTAACCTGTTAGTTCTGGAATTAGAATCTAGACTTTTAGGTCCTTTCCTTCTTCTGGATCTGGTATGATGAATCTCCCATTACCTCTAGCACTTCAAAATCTCACTATCCTTTTTAATTTTTTAATACCTGTTTACCTTCTTCTCTCAGTGACAGAACCATTAAAAGCTTTAAAACCAAGAGGTTCAACTGGATTTTCTAATTTGTGTGCTTGACAATTCAACTTCAGATCTTCCTGTTTTGACTGTTGGTTAATAGGAACTCTTGTCTCAAACATTGTTGATTTTCAGTTCCCAGCATTCATCTTGATTTGAAATTATTTACTGCCTGCATTCCTTCTTGGTTTTCCTAACAAATGTGTACCGGCAGTATAGGCTAAAAAAGTTACATCTATAAAATGTAATGAAAATGTAACTGTATCTTTATTATCTTACAGCAGCAGGAGCAGAATGAAGCAAATCGACGTATGTTGCAACGTTACATTGATCATCCCTTGCAACTGTCACTTCCAAATACTGGAGGACCACCTGTGTGTTCATCACCATCACCAACAAGACAAGGTCTTGGAAGACAATGCTTTTCACCAGGCTTTTTCAAGAACAGCTTATCACCAAGCCCAACAAGAAAGGCCTTTGCCACCAGGTATGTTAAAAGAGTTCCAAATGCTGCATTATTAAACTATTTAGCTCAGTGTAATGGTATTTGTGATGCAGACACCACTATTAGTCAGGAAGGTCACTTCTGCCCCAGAACAGTGTGTGCAGGAACTGTGGGTTGTATTCTATCAGTGCCATAGCGAGTGCAAAGTCAGAAGATCTCATTCAGTATAAACATTCTTTAATCAGCATGACTTCTGTACAAGAGGTCATTGTCAGCATCTTGATTGCTTGTCCGGTCATCCAGGCAGCGGTGTGCTACCTCATCATGACTCCTTGGTGTTCATGGCCCTCCACCAGCAGATGTGTATGTTAGACAGTTGGCTGCTGCCTCAGCGGAAGGGGAGCAGCCGTGCTGACACAAGGGAGGCATCACCCGACAAGCTTACAATGTGCACCTTTGAGCAGCAAGACAAGCACACAGAAATCTTGCACTGAATCCAGGAACCTTGGAGTCACCCAGAGTTCTGAATGGAGTCATCCTAGATATGACCTCTACTCAGTGGCAGTGGCTCAAAACCCGGAACAATCAGGTCTAGTGGTGGCTCATAGACCAGTGGCTACCTGATGATGCTGCTTAGCAAGGTTGAAGCTGCTCGGCCTGACAGTGGACTGATAGCTAGTGTGGAGACTGTTACAGCAGGGGCCGTAGTTGAAAGTCAATGAACCAGTCAAAGTAAAAGTACAAATGCCACTAATGGCTGGGTGGGTAAGCAGTTGTAGTTGCTCTGACTAGCTGTGTTGTAACGGGAGCCCGCCTGTCATGTAAGTGGCTACAGAAGTGCAACATTGTCCGTGGCGTGTGAAAATCCAGCCTACCACTATGGCAGACTGCTGTATTGCAGAATGCTACATCAGCAGTAGTCTGGCACCCATTGACAGGATTTCGTAGACGAATCGCCGACACGCCTCTCAGTGGGGTGCGAAGTTTGGTCTGTGGTTGTTACTGCTACAACAGTTATGTACTGTCAACACGTTACCTGCTGTATATGAGATTTGGTGTGTACATTTGCATTTTTCTATATCCCTTCCCCTCACCATCCTTTCCCCATCCCCATTTAGCCTAGCGATATCACTTATATTTGATTATTTTTCTCTACCAAAAAATTAAAAAAAAGACTTCACATATTATGTTTGCAGTTCTCAAATTATGTAAGCTTTCAGTTTGGTTTGGGTTTCTTTCTTTTATTCCCATTCCTTATGCCAAATGGAGAATATGTCTTGCTTCTGATGTGTCTGCATTGCTGTGAAGTTTGGAGATTAAAATGGAAAGTTTTAGAATTGCAGAAAACAGGCTCATTGTATTCCCAGCAAGTTACCTATAACATGCAGTCTGAGCTAAATCTTGGAGAATTTCTTAAAAATTGTTTCAAAAAATCATATATTTAATTCATATCTATCATAATCTGCTGCAGGACTTGAGCACTTGATTGTCTCACACATTTGAATGTATTATGGCCTCTGAATGTGGTAAAAAGTTCCTGAAATGTCTTAACAGAGAAGGATAGGAAGTTATGTGGCTGAATGCTGCAACACAAACTGATTGAGGAAACCACTACAGAAATGTATAGTAAAAAAGTAAACTAGTGTTAATCAACACTGGAAGAAGAGATTGAAAACTGTACTGCTGACACTAGGGGTGTGGAAGAACTGGACGACACATCGAATAAACTGGGAAAAAAAAGAGAGAGAGAGAGAGAGAGAGAGAGAGAGAAAAAACCTCCTAATTCAGATAGAACTCTTTATTATAAATATATGTTGGAGAAAGGATAAAGGATGATACTAATATTGAAAGGAACATAAGCATATTCACTCTGTGCTAAGACGAAAATCACTGGTTTTCAGGCAATAGTTGAAAAGGATTGTTTCTTCAAAGGTAGGTCATGTATCGACACAGTTTATACTTCACAGCATATTGCAAAAAATTATAGGAATATGATCTGTAAATATATGTAGCTATTACGAACACTTTAAAGATCTTTGAAACAGTTGTCTCTCTCCAGCTATGGAATATATTGCAAGAGAGAGCAGAGGAGTGCCAAATCTTGTAATGAAGATAACCAAAAGTCTCTGTATACCAACTGCTTCTTTAATATGTTGTTGATGGTTAGCACAGAGTCATTAAATATTAACTAGGTTGTTACATAAGAATATTACCTATCAGGTATTCTGTTCATTTATTATTTGGATGAATTAATCAACTCTTCATTGGTCATTAGTGAATGAAATCATCCATTTCTGTTTATATGCAATGTGAATGACTTCCCAAGATTTCTAGGCATTAATTGCTTTATTACCATGTATGCTGATGACCCATTGCGATGCCAGTAGTGATATTGAATTAACATGTTTAAAAACATATAAGGCACAGAGGCAGTTATACAAGAATGGCACAAATGCAACACTTAAGCAAAATATTGTAGCTAATCAGGGCCTGATTGAGAAAAAACGCGCAGCAGAATCATCAGTATGGCTAAACAATAAAGTGACATTGAAAATACTGACATTATCTCCCATTTAAGACTTAAGATAAAGTATGTTCTTAATTCATAAACTGTAAATCATACGAAGGGGCGGAACATAAATTACATTGATGTGAGCTTGTGGGTTGCTGTGTAACAGCTAAGTGCATATTGGCTTTTTTGCCAAATGATTCTTTCCGAATTTTGCTGAGTCCACTGCAGGAAACAATGTATCACTAGTTTTATACTTTGTTAAGTGATCAGAATGAACTACAATCTTCTGATCTGGCAGATGTAATTCGACATTGACAGACAACATGAAATGTAATATCTGAAATGATTCATCCCAGTGCCCCATAAATTTCTTAGTTTTGCCAATACTTGGTATAATGTTGATCTGTTACAGTAGCCTTCGGACTTCCAAAAACTCGTTCTAAATGATTGCCAAATTCTTTCACAACTGTCATGTCTTCAGTAGGATCATAATAAGGTAGCAAGATAAATGGCCAAGGTAGATAAAATGTATCGGTTATTTCAGGCTGTTATGCAGAACAATTCAACAACATTGGGTGCTACAGTCTCAACATTTGAAGAGAGATATTTGATCTTTGGCCTTGTGCTCTCTTAGTGCACAGATATCTTGGACATCTTTCATTCATTGGGGATGCCAATAATGGCTCGTGATGCACACTTGTATAGTGCTTTCCCCATTTTATTTCAAAAAATGTCTTGTAATAAAATGCAGTGAGGTAGCCAGTGTCTTACAGTCGGGAATGGATTCTTGTGCCATTTTTAATTCCTCAATAAGAACATAATCTACTACCAGGATCTTAATTTTCGTACTCAAAGCATCTGCATTATAGTTTAACCTTGGCAGGTTCTTGTGTTTGATTATGTAGTTATATTCACTAAGTTTCAAAGCCCATATTAAAAATCTGCTGCTCTGATCTGTTAAATTCAAAACCCGCGTGGTCTGTAATTACTGTGAACTGTCACCCATATAGGTAACACTGAAAGTAACGGGTGATAAGTTTCCTTCTGTCATGCTGTAGTTTTGTTCAGCTTGATTCAGCTGATGTGACGCATAACCAGTTGGTTTTTCTTTGCCGTCTTGTAATTGACTCAAAATGCAGCCAATAGCTATGTTGTCAGCATCTCACAACAAGATAAAAGGTAGCGCAATATCCGGATAAGACAAGAAAGGTGAACATGAAGAACTCCTTTCAGTTTTAAGATGGCACTCTCTGTTTGTTGTCTAGACAAAAGGAGTTTATTTCTTTAGAAATTTTGTGAGTGATTTCTTGGTGGCTGCACAGTTTTCCCACATATGGTGGTAGTAATTTGTTAAACTGAGAAATGATTGCAATTTTTCTCGGTGCTGGAAAATTTGTCACTGAATCCATTAACCACGGATCTGATCTTACACTTCTGCCAGTATTATTTGGGCTAGATAGTGCACTTGTGGTAGCATGGAACTGCGCTTTTCTAATTTCAAATTTAAATTAGCATCACTAAAATGAGTTGGCACATTTCTCAGTCATTATGCATGTTCTCTCATCATACTTGGAAAAATAATCACGCCATGCAGATAAACTAGAACATAGTCAGCTTTAAACCCCGTAAGAATAAATCCGCAAAAAACTGAAATGTAGCAGGACCATTTTGGAGGCCAAAGGCCATCCTTAGGTATTCATAATGCGTAAATGGCAAACAACGGCTATCTTTTCCTGATCTTACAGAGCTATAGACATTTGATAGTAGCCAGAGTGCATATCTAAGGTGGCGAAAAATTTGCATTTGCCAAGGTGATCCTTGGAAGGGTCCTTCTTGAACGCTCTCATATCTACACAGATCGATAAACCATTTCTCCATTATTGATTTCCTTCAGGCCAACCACTGTAGGTGAAGCCCAGAGACTGAAAAGAGGTTGAATTAATCATACTTCTAGCAAATCTGAAATATTTTTCTCCACTATGGGCTGCAAGTGATAAGGTAAGCAACAAGGTTTCTGGACCGCAGGCATACCATCACCTGTAGGGTCCCATAGTATGTTAAGGAAGTTATTGGAAGCTGTTTCTTTTCTTCAGACAAACTTGCAAACTGGGCTAGAACAGGGTACAATACTTCCTGATCTGTCTTACACAGGTGTTAAAGTTTCTTTTCAATTTCCGCTTTTACAGGTGATGTAACTGTTCTTTAAGGCTGTTTGTTTTCTTGGTATGCTGTTATCTAATCAGTATTTAATTTACACACTTTGGCTTGTGAGGTACCTCAGGAAATTTTAACACATCTGCTTCAAAAATCATCCATGGTCAATGACAAAAATGGACTCTCTTCTGTCTTACTCTGTCAAGATAAACTGTGCTTCACATGCACCTGTTTACTATGTAAATCTTTATTTCTTCTTAATGGATCCACTAAGTAAATACTTCGTCTTAACAAATCTTTATTGACCTACAATTTTCCCTGTACCATATGATATTTTCTAGATTTTGTTTAACTTCATTGCTCTGGTACACTATTTAGTGGGTTGTCAGAACATAGTCATTCATTCTTATAGTGAGAACACTGCTAGAATGGTGGAAATTTCCCACAATTTTGGAGCTCATGTGTTTAAAAGTTAACTATGCCTAGAAAATGGTGCAGGATATCATTGCCTAAAATGGCATCAAAATTGTAGTGACGCTTCCAGACCACTTCAAATGTGGACTCGTACTTCCTTCTGCCCGTTTCCAGTCCCACAATTTCTGAAACTACTGAGTAGGTTACCTTTTTGCCCAATCCAGTTAGTCTACAATGCAGTGATTTTAATTCATGACCGCAAGTAGATGTAACAAACAAAACACTTACTGTGCATCTGTATCAATGATAAAGGTAGACTGTCTGCTGTAGATTTTACCCTGCAAAGTTACGTTTGCCACCTGAGTGAGTCCTACTTCTCTTATTGGATGCGCTTTTGGAAGGAAAGTGAGGAGCAGTGGCAGAACTGTTCCATTTTGCATTTCACGTATTGCCATTCCTTTGAGCACTTTGGTAACCTGTTTCGCTAGCTGAGTGATGGCAGAGACAAGCAAATTTGCAAAAACTGCAGTGCACTGCCAGTGAATGCACATCTAGCGGGGCTTACTCTGGTGGAAGATTGTACGAATTACTGGGACTCCTCATGTAGAAACAAAAGTCATATGGCCTCCCTTAGTGTGCCTGGTGAAGCACTCACCTCAGCACCTACCTGCGGATCAGTCCTGCAAACAAATAGGTCTACACAGCAAGCTCCTGATTCACTGAGTAGTACCTCTTTTCTTTCATTACTGACCATTAATACAAGTGTACAACATGACACCGCTGTTATTGTGTCAGCAAAGTGCTCTAAATTTTCTCCAGAATTTTGGCATAGGGTGGAACTTTCTCTGTAGTTTTCACTGTGCTTACATCTATGGCCACCCCCTAGTCCTTTAGCAAGGACATGAAATGCTGTGGTATTTCTGAGCCCTTCCATGGAATTTGCATAACCACATGCCTCTCCTTGCAACTTAAGGTTAGCAACTCTTCTCAGAACTTCATCACTACGTATGGACAGTTTCCCTACATCTATTAAATTTTATATGAAAATGTGAACATTTTCACCTGGTTTATCTTCGAAGGTAGGAACCAGCAAACCGTTTGCAGCATCAGTTACAGGCTTAGATGTAACCGGCTGTAGGAACTCCGGAAATGGAGAAGAAAGGTTAGCTACAAGCACAGTGCTGCTTTGCAGTGTTAAATTTACTTATGTTTCATTTAGGTGCCTTTGCAGGTCTTCATTCTCTACCCAGAATTGATCCAGTCTTGCTTGCTCTCAGTGACATTTCTTGCAGCATAGTAGCTCGGCGGCGTCTTTTCCCTAAAACTGAAGCTCGCAACTTACATTTGTTGCTAGATGAATGGTGTGACGGTGTTGGGCATTGACACAACAGTGGCACTCCCCATCAGGGTGGTGCTGGGTCATTATACCTGCTGGCCGGCAGGCCAGACTGTATGTGCCAAACACTCATCTGTTGTGTTGCAGCATGAAGCCCTCCACAACTGTTTCATGCATCCATTCATGGCTTAGTAATTTGTACGTGACACCTTAAATGTAAAAACAGGGTGAATTCAGTATCATATTCCTGACACTAGTTTGTATATGCCCTAGGGGGTGTATTCAGTGCTGGAAAGCAGTGTAGGCTTGTAATTAATATATGAGGCTCGGGTTTAAAATAAGAAACCACATCAGTTTATTTGCTCATTGGGATTACCAATGGGACAAGATAGGTTAACTCCAGTGACTCCAGACCCATCTCAGAGAAAAGTTGCTCCCATGTGTGTTTGGCGACTTAGCTATAACACAGTGAATAGGGAGTACTGCATGACAGATTTGTCATTGCGATGTTGTCAAAGCTACCTTTGTTGTTGTTGTTGTTGTTGTTGTTGTTGTCGCTCTTCCACCTTTTAGATTTGTTCTCATGGTTCGGCTACTCCGTACTGCAGCTGTGTGTGAGCTTATTCCTGTTGCCATCATATTCAGGCAGGGTGATGCTGTAAGAGTGTGTCTCACTATGTCCAACTACCGAATGATGAACACATCTTCAACAATAATCTTCTGTGTTGTTCCAACACATTGATCAATATTTTGACTTGAGGTCTAAGAATTACAATCTTCATTTGTCTTGAGTGTATATCTGTTGTCTTTGAAGGTGTCCAGGACACCTTCAAGGGGTATCACCAAGGTATACATGTCCACATCCATCAAGTGCTACTGCACTCACCATGCCGCACCTTGCCCTTGTTATTTTATGTCACTGCATACACGTCATCTGCATATCGATCGAGGAGCGCACTGTGGATTGTCCCCACTACATAAAATGTATATGAGAGATATGGCCATCTTTCGCCAGCATGAGTGTCTTCAGTGGAACATAGGTCATTCTCATGAATAAGCCATATTACAACACTACATATTCACTCACAGAGACAGAAGATGCCATGCAAAACTCCTGTAATGCACTCTTTGATGCCATGCAAAACTCCTGTAATGCACTCTTTACAATTCAGTATAACATATCTGACATCATATTACAATTTGTTATCCATTTAATGTATCCTTAATGAAAATAATGTTTTCTTTATAAGTTTATGCATGATTATTTTTTTTTGGTCTCGAAGAGTTAGCATGGAAGATGTCTCTAGTAGGTGGATTCAGCTAACCAAATGACTAAGCCCCCCTACTTGGTATACCTGCCCCCAAACTTCTCCTCACAAGACGCAGCACAGGACGTTTCTTTCTTGAATGCACCTGTCCACAGGCGTAGGACAGCCTCTCTATAGGTCTGCCTGCTCATTTCTACTCCAACTAACCTAAAGCAGGGTACACTTCACCATATAAAATCTGTCCACACAGTATCTCAGTATCATTTTTCACCATGACAGGAAAGATCTCCTTCAGTTATGTCTTGTCTTTACCCCAGTTTTAAAGCATACTGCACCATACTCCATATACAAAACTGCTTTTACCTACGTTTCGTGCTTTGTGGAAACACATCGGTGTTAGCATATTACTTTGGGTTACGATAATCCCATGTTCATTTCCTTTTCTCAGGATACTTTAGGTCTGCTACTATGTATGTATTTAAAATTATCCAAGCCAACACATACAGCTCAATTTATCACTAAAAATACCTCAAGAAATAATAAAGCAATGACTGAAATTGCCATTTCTGGATTTTATATTGACGACAAAACCTGCCAGGGTAGTCAACATAAGTATTTTCTTTTCTCCATTGTCACTTATTTTATAAAGCACCTATATCACAATATGTATCCGGGTGATTAGCTATCATTTGTCTTCTCACACTGATTGAACATTATGTTACTTGAATACTGCCTAATTTTCACGTCCACTACTACCGTTCCTTGTGTAAGTCCTACTCTCTACTTAAAACTGATAAAACAATCTTGTTTTATTGATTATGCATCTGCACTATAAATTGATCAATTTCTCTCTAGATGGCACAACTATCTTGTGCTCATTACACTCGCATTAGCACATTGTATTTTAGAATGTTGGGCTGCAGACACGGGCTTTCCTCCATTATCTTCCCCCACAATGTGTGACATGCCTTAAAGCAGTGTACTGACCCCATACACAATATGTGTATGGCACAAAACTATGTCCATTTGTCCAAGTCATATTGTCACACATGTGTTGTGCTCCTCAGCCATCCTGTGGCAACAGGTTGTGATAGAAACATGGGTAAAAGAGAAGGGATTCACTGATAGACACATACGGATATCGACAGTTAGAGAAGGAAGAAAGGAAAGAGAAGAATTGATTTGTTAAGGTCGAAGAAAGAAATAAAGAAAGAATATAGCCCCGAAAGGCAAAATCTCTTACCACACCCCACCCCAAGGAATTTCCTCTTTTGCTAAAGAATGTATCTCTTTCTGTAAGAAACATACTACCTCCTATTAAGACTTTCAAAATTATGGTACTTACGCTTATCCACATGGCAACTTTTAATGCTTTCTTGCTTTCACAAACAAGGATGCAGTTTAGTTATTTAATAAGGTAGAATAGTAAGAGGTACATGATATAGAATAGTGTAGGGGTAAGGAATGCTTTTAGAGAAATTAAAGAAGAAATACAAAAGCCATTAATTCTGATTTCCAATGGGTGTTATTCTGCTAAATTTGTGAAGTGTGCAAATTCTCCTGGTGGTTCACATTTCTTAATCATATTAACATTGTATAGTCCCTTCCCCTGGCCTGTATCTGGATCTGCCAGGAACAGTGCCTTCAGACATAATAATCCCACCACCTTAAAAGGTCTGCAATACTGTGGAAAGAACTTTCTAGTCTCTTTCTTTATGTTTGAACTATGATGAACATCTTTTACAAAAACAAAGCTATGTACACTGAATATAGGTACATCTGTTGTATTGTTGAACTTGCAAAGTATGCGCTGGACTTATTCATAACTTGCTTCTTATCTTAATGTCTATTACTGCTGCCTCTTCTTCCTCTGAAGGGGGGTATCTAAACAATTTTAATAATGGTTCTCCTATAAATCTCTTATTCATTATCTCTATCGGTGATAACTCAGTGCAGATACGGGTTAACTCATTCAATGTGACATGGAATTCTGGTATCGTCTGTGCCCATGTGGTATGTTTGTGGGATCAGTATGTTGTACATAATCAGCCAAACTCTTTCATTACTGTCTCTCACGCATTAGAGTGCAAGTGATATTTTGATATGGTTACGTTATATACTCCTTTCCTTGCCAAAAACTTGAAAATTGTAGCTGGTAATCTGTGGTCCATCATCAATAGTTATTTAAACAATAGATTGCTGTGGTTGTATTAGCTTGCTTGATTGGATAAAGCATTACACATTTCCACCCGTACACTACCAGCACAAAAATATAAGTCACATACCCTCTACCCATAGGTAGTTGGCCAAAAATCTGCTGCAATAAGATCCTGTAATCTTTTAGATACCATGGGATACGGCATGTATTTTATACCACTATTATATTCTTTGACCTTTTGACATATAATAAAACTCTGCAATAGTTTAATTACTTTTTGACAACAATTTTAAAATAATAAAATTTATTCACATGTTGTGTGCATTTACGTGTTCCAAAATGTCCATAACGTTTGTGTATGATTCATATTAATTTGTCCTCAGCATACTGAGACATGCATAATATCCAACATGGAGCACGTAAATTTCCAAAATAAAATATCATTTTTTTATTGTCCATGAAAGTTGTTCTGATGGCACCAGGGAACCATTTTTACACTTTTGATATTTCTCACTGAGTCCACAGTTCGTGGTCTTGCGGTAGCGTTCTTGCTTCCCGCGCATGGGGTCCTGTGTTCGATTCCCGGCGGGATCAGGGAGTTGTCCTGCCTCGTGATGACTGGGTGTTGTGGTGTCGTCTTCATCATCATCATCATCATCATCATCATCATCATCCCCATTATGGTCCGAGGAAGGCAATGGTAAACCACCTCCACTAGGACCTTGCCTAGTACAGCAGTGCGGGTCTCCCGCATCGTCCCCTATGCTCCTCGGAGTATGGGACCTCATCATCATTTCTCACTGAAGTAGTCATCATCTTTTATTTCTTGCATGATCTTGAGAGCTAAATTGCATACCTCATCATTGGCAAAGCTAATACCTAAGAAATTAATTTCGAATATCATCCCAGAGCCCATTGTACATTTCATATTGTTCTTACCTAATGGTAGCCTAGAGAATACATCGGAAACTTGGTTCTCCGATACTTTTATATAGTTTATCTCTAGTGGAAATTGCTGTAAAAAGACAACCCACCTCATCATGTGGTAATATAGTAGTATGCTCTCCATGAGAAAGGCTAATACTTGATGGTCAGTATGTTTAACTACTTTCGAGCCCCAAATCAATGCCTGCAATTTCTTTATGCTCCAAACGATAGCAAGCTGTTTCTTCTCTGTAGCTGTGTAATTCATCTCATGTTTACTTAAACTATTACTTGTGAAAGCAATTGTTCTGTGCTCCCCTATTTCCAGGTCCCTTTTTCCTTGGGATAATTCCATGACTGTACCATATTCTCAGGCATCTGTGTCTAATTTGAAAGGTTCATGTATCACAGGATGCTTCAAAATAGGTGGTTTCACAAGTGTCTGCTTGATATTACCAAATGCTTCTGCTGTGCCATCATTCCATATCCATTTTGCTTTCTGTTTCAACAAACTTATTAAGTGGGGGTCATTCATAATTTGTCCAGGTCTATAACGATGATAAAACCCTTCTAATCCTAGGAATGAATGTAATTGCCTAGCATTCTGTGGTTCTAGACAATCTTTTACAACTCTTACCCTATCGAAGTCTGGCTTTATACCATTTACCCCCCCCTCCTCCCCCCCCCCCCCCCGCCCCCCCCCCCCTCCTCCCAAAGTGTCCCAAAAACTTAAGTTTTTCCCTAGTTTGATTGTAATACCTTTTTCATAAAACTTTCTTATGGTTTTAGTTAATAGTGTACAATATTCTTCCCATGTTTTTGACACCAGCAGAGTATCATTAACTTCTATGAGTAGCTCTTATTGTAATCTTCATCCTAACACTTGATCCAGAGTGTGAATAAAGACTGGCACAGAGATATTCAAATCAAAAGATAAGATGCCAAATTGGTAAGATTTTCCATCAAATGAGAAAGCTGCTGCTGCTTTTTTTTTTTTTTTTTTCTCCCCTTGGAGCTTCCTTACAGACAGTAAATCCATTGAACTACAATACTGGGTCTGCTCTAATTTGGCTAACAGTTCACTGATACTTACAGGTTTATCCCCTTCCATTTCTGTGTGTTTATTAAGTGTATGTGTGTCTGAAACTAAACATTCACCTCCTGTGGCTTTTTAACCACTTTTAATGGGTTGTACATGCCTGTAGTCCGTTCAGCCACCTGATTATCAACCAGTTTGTTAATGTCATCCTGTACTACAAATCTTAAAGGCACAGTATAAGGTTTGCAAAAGAATGGGTTGTTAGTCTTGATATCAAAGGGAGAAATGTAATCTCCTATAACTTCTGACTTATTGGAGTTTGATAGAGTATGACACACTGCCACTTTCTGATCGTCCATTAACATCTTAGATTTGTAAGCTTCCTTGCTTAGTACTTTTGCTTTTGTGACTAACATCTGTATGACCGTATTACATGTAACTACTTCATGGCTTATTTTGGAGGAGTTTAATATACACGTAGCACCAACTTCATATGACAGACTAGCTGTATGAAAATCTAAAATCCCTTTGTATTTTAGCAGCCAGTCTATTCCCAAGAGTATACGCTTAAATTAATATTTGAGACATCCAATAAAGGCTGAATACATTGAAACCATACCAACTTTATGAGACTCTTATCTCAGACTTAATTGATTTATTTTTTATTTTGGTAATACCTACAGTAGTACACACTCCAGTAACTGGTAGTGTAGGATCTAATTGTTTCTGTTTTATATTGTGTAATAATTCTTCTGATATCAGTGATACTTTAGTACCTGAATCAATGTATATATCTGCCTTCTCCTAGCACAATAGGTTTTGTGAGGATACTCATGGTTTCCCCTTCCTCCTCCTCTAGTAACGATTCGTTATTGGAATTGTGTTTTGCACTGGCCACTAAGTTATGTATTTTAGGGCCAACTATGGATTGGTCACATTCTGGATTTTGGCCCTCAACCCAGGAATTTTATGTTTTCCGTTATAATTACCAGATAACTGCCTATTATTACATATTTATTAACTCCGACATATGATCCGCATTATTATCCACATTATTAACAGGAGTGGGTAGTAATACCTCTGACTGTATATTATTATTGATAGTTGTACTCGGATTATTACATCTGTCGTTGATGCAACAGTCATTTCTCTGTTCTTTGCAAATGAATTTGAAAACCATCTTTGTCGCCCTTGTTTCGATTAGAATTACGAACATTTTCATTGTGTTCCTTGTTGAGGGTATCTAATCCCTGAGTAAATCATCCACAGTTGTCCAGCCTCTATCCCAAATTTTTTTATGCATGTAATGTGGCAGTTGACTTATTAACACCCTTACCAAGTGTGGTTCCTCTAATGGGTTATCTAAATATTTCAGTCTCATCAGATACCACTCCAGGTACCTTTTATAGCTACTCCAAGAACTATTTTGATGCTTTGGGTCAACTAAATCCAGTAGTAACATGCCTTGTTTGCTAGGAGACCAATATTTCCTCTTAAAACTTTCCTGAAAATCCTCCCAGGACTTGAAATCTTCAGAATGGGCATTCGCCAATTCTGCTGAATCACTAACTAAATAACTAAGTGTAAAATCTGTCTTCCTGGAGTCCTCCCATCTTTTTGATGATGATCTGGAGAACATCCTTAAAAATGTACCGGATCCACGTCCCCATCTGGTGTGAACTTTTTAAACTGTTTGGAAAAATTTAGTCTGTTTCCCATTTGAATACCCTCAAAAAACTCACAAGAGACACCAACATTATCATTAGTCTCATTAGTTCTAAATTCCGTTTTTACAATTTCCAAGGCGTCCCACAATTTCTGCGTTTCCTTTCTGTGATCTACAGCATGTCCCAAATAATTGGTTTTAGTACTAATAGATTCAACTGTATCAAGTACTTCTTGTTTTACAAGCTTCTGTAATGTCTCTTCCAAACCAGTCGATATTGCTTGGGTACTCAGAATTTCATTTAATAATTTTCTCTGCTCTAACATTTCGACCTGCTCCTGTAAACCTGAGATTTGGTTGTCTACGGGTTGTACTTTGTTATGACTTCATTATGTAATTCATTCCTCACTAAATCACACTGTGCATTAATATCCATTTGTGCTTTTTTGGGCAAATAATTTAATTCTTTCTCCATAGCAGTAATTTTATTTTCATGTATGTTAACTATCGATATTGACTCTTCTTTAAATACTTCTGCCTGCAATTTAATTGCTTCCAACTCGGTAATGGTAGCCTCTGACTTTTGGTTGATACTTTTTTCTAGCTTTTTTAAAAGTAGCATCCTCTTGAACAATGATTGTACCTTCCAATTTTGGATTAAGCTCTTCTTCTAATTTTCCATTAAGGTTATCTTCAAATTTCTTACTACTTTCATCTTGTGCTTTAATAGCTTCCTCTAATTTTTTCGTCAATACTTAAATTCAGTTCTACTTTAATATCATTCCCATGTACTTTAAGGGCTGTATTTATATTAAAGTTTAATTTGGCTTGAAAGGCTCCCTTTAAATTCCTTAGCATTTCTTCTAATTTCTTGTTAAATGATTCACTGTTTTCCTACATAACCTCACTGTTCTGTTCCACAAATAACCTACCTGCTACCATTTTACTAGTCCACACAGACATACACTACTAACTCCAAACTCATTATTTAAACTCAATGTTCACTGAGTTTCTTCACTCACAAATGTTGGTGACTAATCCTGTAAGTTCCCGAATGCACAACAATAAAATTTTTGTGGCGGCGTTCGTAATGACAAACAATTCGCTGTAGAAACGGCTTACGAAGTCACCGCCACACTTTTAATAGCGGGCCGACCGGTCCGCTGGAACAGTGAACAGAAAGATGAAAACCCAAACACTCTGATTAAATAAAAGTCGGTACTTATCTTTATTAACGAAGATACAGAAACACAGTAGTGAACTCCGTGTCTACAAAATCTGTGTAGTCCGAGTCGGAGCGGCTAGGTCAGCGTCGGCTGACGACAAACAACTACTCTGCTGCGATGAACACACAACTGACTAGCAAGTACACAATTCGGTGGCGAGTATACAACTGAGCGGCGAATACAGAACTGTCCTAGCGCTCGCGACTCCAGCGCTTAAGAACCCAGAAGCCAGCGGTGGCGCGCGCAGACTTGCGGCGATTTGCTGTCTCGCTGGCACTGCTTATGCAGACGGCGTCTGGACTTTGATGCTGCCAACCTCTTGGCAGCGGGCTCGGGTGGCATTACTGGCTAGGATATAACACTCCTCCCCCCCAAATCGCCGCACCTTCGTTGAGTAATGACATGGCGAGCGTCGACGGCGGGGGAGGGGTCTGGCCGCAGGCGTAGCAGAAGAGACCGGGGCGGAGACTGTTGTTGGTGGCAGAATCTGGGCGACCAGTGCGGCGCAACTGGTTCTGATGCCTCCTGTGCACCCCAGTAGCACCTTGAACAGTATAAAAACCACGACCCTGGACACTTATCACGGTACCACGTTCCCAACGACGGCGACCGTGATAAACTCTGATAAAAAAACGGCGTCGTTGCGCTGAAAACGCGTGCGATGCTCAGAAGCGGCGGGTCGATCCGGGGGGTGCAACAACCGTAGTAGGGTGCGATGACAACGGCCGTGGAGAAGCTCCGCAGGCGAAGGGCCGTCGCGTGGCGTGGTCCGGTACGATGACAGGAACGTGATGAGGGCCTGCTGACGAGAGTGCGTAGCACGAAGGCGGTCCATATGATCCTTGAATGTGCGTACAAAACGTTCCGCTGCACCATTCGATTGAGGGTGGAATGGCGGAGTAAGAACATGGCGAATGCCATTGGCAGAACAAAAACTTTCAAATTCAGCAGAGGTAAATTGTGGACCATTGTCAGACACTAAAACTTCTGGAAGACCCTCAATACAAAAAATTGAAGTCAATGCCTGTATAGTTTGTGCAGACGTTGTAGACTGCATGGGCACAACAAACGGAAAATTACTAAATGCATCTATCACGATGAGCCAACGAGAATTCCAATATGGACCAGTGAAATCAATATGTACTCGCTGCCAGGGACCGGCAGAGCGTGCCCACTCAAAATAGCGTTGAGGCGGAGCAGCTTGGTGTTCGGCACACGTCGAACAATCTATAGACATCTGCGTAATCTGCTTATCAATGCCGATCCATGTACAATGACGGCGGGCAAGCTGCTTGGTGCGGACCACTCCCCAATGACCTTGATGCAACAAGTCGAGGACCTAGGATTGGAGCACTTGGGGAACCACTACACGAAGCTGGTCATTCTCGGTGCGTAACAGCAAAACTCCGTGCGAAACAGACAACAGATGACGTTGCGGATAATAGCGACGAACCACAGGATCCAGTATGTCCTTTGCCTTGGACGGCCAACCACGTTGAACAAAACGTAATAGTAAACTCAGATGAGGATCCGTAGCTGTCTCACGTGCCACCTGACGATAATCAATCGGAAAATCCCGGAGGGATTGATGCTCATCGACATCAATCTGATGGCAAGAGTCGTCAGAGGAATCGAAGACATCATCCACAGCAATCGGCAATCTAGAAAGCGCGTCAGCGTTTGCATGCTGAGCTGTAGGGCGATACAGTATCTCATCCTGGTATTGTGATAACAAAAGAGCCCAACGTTGTAGTCTCTGAGCTGTCCGCTGAGGAACTGGTTTAGACGGATGAAACAGTGACATCAGGGGCTTGTGATCTGTTACTAAATAGAATGGTCTACCATAGAGGTAGTGATGGAATTTTGTGACACCGAACACAATAGCCAACGCTTCCTTGTCCAATTGGCTATAATTACACTGAGCTTTGTTTAGCAATTTAGATGCGAACGCAATACGACGTTCGGTGTTACCGACTCGGTGAGACAACACAGCACCGAGGCCGAAAGAAGAGGCATCACAAGCCAACACCAGAGGCTTGTTAGGGTCGTAATGGACCAGACAACGATCATTCAATAAAGCCTCTTTAAGCTGCTGAAAGGCTGATTGGCAATCAGCTGACCACACAAACGGAACATTCTTACGGCGGAGACGATGCAACGGTGCAATAATCTGTGATGCATTAGGTATAAACCTAATATAATACGTCAATTTGCCAAGAACTGCTTGCAATTCATGCAGATTGCGAGGGGCGGGCAAATCACGAATAGCTGCTAAATGTGACTGGGAGGGATGAATGCCTTGAGCATTAATAACATGTCCCAGATACTCCATCTCCGTAAGGAAAAATGAACATTTATCGATGTTGCAACGTAGGCCTGCCTGAGACAACACTTTAAACAAACACTCCAAATTACGGAAATGTTCAGCAGGCGTCCGACCGGACACAACAATATCGTCTAAATAGTTGCAACACGATGGCACATTAGCCAGAAGTTGTGACAAAAAACGCTGAAAAACAGCTGGAGCTGACGCACAACCAAAAGGCAAACGCAGAAAACGGAACAACCCCAACGACATGTTGATGACAAAATACTGTTGTGATTGCTCGTCGAGGGGCAGTTGCAAATATGCTTCACGGAGATCAATTTCGGAAAAGAAACGACCTTCCCCTAACTTATCCATCAGCTCGTCCGGTCTAGGCAAAGGAAAAGAATCAATGACAGTCTGAGGATTAACTGTC
Source organism: Schistocerca piceifrons (assembly GCF_021461385.2). Classification (NCBI taxonomy): domain Eukaryota; kingdom Metazoa; phylum Arthropoda; class Insecta; order Orthoptera; family Acrididae; genus Schistocerca; species Schistocerca piceifrons. The sequence goes on along the minus strand of NC_060139.1, from coordinate 495,189,205 downwards.
GACTTAAAATCAGCACACAAACTTAACTTGCCAGACGGTTTCTTTATAATAACTAAGGGAGAAGCCCACTGGCTCGCTGAAACGGGTTGAATAACACCGTTGTTTTGCCAACGATGAAGTTCATCTTCTACAGGTGCCCGGAGGGCGTGAGGCACTGGACGAGCACTACAAAATCGAGGCTGAGCATTATCTTTTAACGTAATATGAGCGGCAAAGTTCGCAGCACAACCTAGTTCGTCTTTAAATATGTCACTGTATCATTTACACAAATCGGTTATGCTGTCTTGAGGAACAACAACAGAATTAATTTGCAACACATTGTCCTGGATAGACAGGCCAAACAAGTCAAAACAGTCTAATCCGAAAATGTTTACACTGTCTGTAGCGCGGAGCACTGTGAATGAATGAAACTGTTTTGGTATTGCCACGGAATGTGGCTGGCACGCTACATACACCTAACACAGGAATTTGTTCTCCACTATAAGTAGCCAAAGAATGTTTTGCCGCTGAAAGTTTAGGGCGGCCGATAGCCGCATACGTAGCACTATTTATGAGAGTCACATACGCACCAGTGTCTAATTGAAAATTGAAGGTCTTATCCTGGATGCGTAGCTTCACAAATAGTTTATTACACTGTCTCTGGATCGGTGCAGTGGAGGCGGAAGACACAAAATCAGCGCGTTTAGCGCGTGTTCGCTGCTTACGACAACTCGTGGGTTGGGCGGGTGGAACAACAACGCCCGCTTCACTTGCAGTCTGTACATTACTTTTTACAGCGTTTGAATTACGCTTGGGTCGCATAGCAGAGGGCTGGGTGGGTGAATTATTGCGAACAAGTTTATTACCCACACGAACCGTGGAAGAGTCTTTAAACGTGACCTTCTGGGCGGGCTGGCTTTGAAGAACATGAATATCCATGGGCTGGGCAGCACTAGAATTGTTCTTGCGTTTACGCAAACAAACAGTCTGGATGTGTCCTTTCCTTTGACAAAAGTGACAAACCGCGTTTCTTAACGGGCAACGTTCACGAGGATGAGCAAGAACACATTTAGGGCAAGACTTAACTCTATTATTTTGCACACGCGGCTGACGAATGTGTTTAACATGACGCGGCCGGCTAGTGTTTACAGTCTGACTCTGCCGGTGGGGCCGCGGGCATGACATAACTTGCTTAGCACAGGCAATTTGAGAAATACATGGCTGATCTAACTCACACTCAGCATAGTCAAAAGTATCTTGGGCTTCAATGATGTTCATCACAGTCTCTAATGACGGGTCAGGCAACTTTAAGATGGCAGCACGAATACGAGAATCTGCAATGTTTTGAGTAATAGCATCTCTTAACGTGACATCACTGTAGGAAGCTCCACACACACAATTAAATCGGCACTGACGGGTGAGGCCCCGTAAATCTGTTAACCACTGTTTATTAGATTGATGTGGCAGTTTCTTTAATCTGAAGAACTTGAATCTGGCTGCTGCCACATCAACTCGCGACTCGAAATACTCAGCAAGCTTGTTAACAACAACGTCATAGTCTAAAGCTTCTGGCTTGGATTCCGGGAACAACTTACAAAGTAGTCGATAGACTTCCACGCCTGCAGTGGAAATTAAATAAAGCTGCCGCTCAGTACCTGTGATTTTGTAGACTGTCATGTGCGCCTGCAACTGCGCGAAATATTCTCGCCATTCTTCTCTTGATGCATCAAAAGCACGGAAAGGGGGTGCTGCCTGTGCTTGTTCCTTTTGTGTTGGAGGATTAGCCGCTTGTTTGGCGATTGCTTCCACCAGACTTTGTATTTGCTGACTCTGTAACAAGATCAACTGTTGTAATTCGGCAGACATAGTGAACACAAATTAAACCAGCCCCCAAAATTTTATCGCTATAATTAGTATAACCAGAAACAAGTTGAACCAGCCCTGCACACGAGTTCGGAAGCCCTCGTCACCAGTTTTGTGGCGGCGTTCGTAGCGACAAACAATTCGCTGTAGAAACGGCTTACGAAGTCACCGCCACACTTTTAATAGCGGGCTGACCGGTCCGCTGGAACAGTGAACAGAAAGATGAAAACCCAAACACTCTGATTAAATAAAAGTCGGTACTTATCTTTATTAACGAAGATACAGAAACACAGTAGTGAACTCCGTGTCTACAAAATCTGTCTAGTTCGAGTCGGAGCGGCTAGGTCAGCGTCGGCTGACGACAAACAACAACTCTGCTGCGATGAACACACAACTGACTAGCAAGTACACAATTCGGTGGCGAGTATACAACTGAGCGGCGAATACAGAACTGTCCTAGCGCTCGCGACTCCAGCACTTAAGAACCCAGAAGCCAGCGGTGGCGCGCGCAGACTTGCGGCGATTTGCTGTCTCGCTGGCGCTGCTTATGCGGACGGCGTCCGGACTTTGATGCTGCCAACCTTTTGGCAGTGGGCTCGGGTGGCATTACTGGCTAGGATATAACAAAAATAAAAAGTGCTAAACTGACAAAATCGCAGCTCACTCAATGTGTAGAATGTGAACTGTGAACACTGCTGTTTACTGCACAGGCAAAGCTGGTGCATCATGTTGAGCAACTGTGGCAGGCGGCTGCTGCTCTGGCAATGTTCTGCTGAAGTGATGTGCCATGAAAACTTATGCCCCCATAATCATCACATTAAGCTAACTGATGCCATTTGGTCTGCCTGCTACTATCCTGTCATTAATCTTCCATGCCAAACCCTCCACAAACTCCTCCATTTCATAATTGATATGCACGTGTGTGGTTTTTGAATAATGACCACAGTGCTTGTCGCAGTGTGGACAACCGTGATTATTTGTCTTGTGGTTGTGAAAATTTCTTATTATCTTTTTTGTTATCTAGAATATTATTAACTTGTTTTCATTAGATCGCTTTTTGGGCACTATGCAATGTGTACCCACTTGTAAGTTCCAATGTTGATCCGTGAGTTGCCCCTGGCAACCAAGTATTTCTTCGAAATATTTACAAAAAAAATTACCAAATCTCTCTCCTTTCTAACACAGTTACCTGATTAAACGTATTCACTTCTGCACAGTTAGAATGGTAGTCCGAGTCAATTACCGCATTTACTCGAATGTAAGCCGCACTTTTTTTCTGGTTTTTGTAAACCACAAAACCGCCTGCGGCTTAGAATCAAGTGGAAGTTCTGAAAAATGTTGGTAGGTGCCGCCACAACTAACTTCTGCCGTCGAATATATGTAGTGCTACACAGGGATGCTTTGCAGGCACAAAGATAAATACTGGCACCAAAACCTCTGCGTTAGCAAATAAATTAAAAGAGAATGTAGAAGAATGTAAACATTATGCCGTGTATTCTTTAGTGTTTGCTGCCATCTCATTTAAGTCCTGTCTGCCTAATAAACTACGAAACTAGAGTAAGACAACAGCAAACATGGAAGAATATACATATCATGTCATATTTAAATTCGTATTATTCTTATGCTGAATAGTGATACAGTCAGAAATGAAGCACAGCAACTGACTAAATTCTTAAATCTAAAATGTCTCTAATTTCTGTGCAGAATGTAATGTGCTAAAGAGGCGTCTGCAAAGATTTTCAAACGGAGAAAAATGTTCGCTAAACTCTTGTTCAGAACATCTTCTATCATACGCAGTCTATCATTCGGTTCTTGTTGATCATTATCGAAGAAAGCAGCAGTGTAAGTAACAACAAATAGCAGTCTATTGCTTTTGTTTCACTTATGAGAACATTCCTTTCTTTTTTTTATTGTAAGCGGCAGTAGCACGCACAAAAGCAAGCCATGCCGCGAGCGGCTACAGGTCATAAACACTCATTATCAGAATGCGACAAACAATGCATGACACAGTACAATAATGCATTTTGAGCTTAGAGTGGCGTAAACACCTATAACAAAGAGAATGGCACTTATCAGATCAAAGCAAAATAAGCAATCGATTCAAACTAGACGAAGCACGTGAAAAAGGAAGGGTACCCATATAAATACGAACGGAGTGCCTGACACATAGCAATGGCTACTTGGTAAATCTTAACTGTTAAGCTTACGACTCGAACCAAACTACTGTAGCTGTATCTTCATCCTTTCGATCTAAATTGTCTCTCATGCTACAATGGACCAACTTTGCTTCGATTTGGAGGTGCGGTCTAAAACTTTTCTCTACCCTTGAATTTCGAGTCTCAAATTTCAGGTGCGGCTTAGATTCAGGAACATTTTTTTCCGTGATTTCAAGTCTCATTTTTCAGGTGCGGCTTAGAGTTGAGTGCGGCTTAGACTCGAGTAAATATGGTAAGTAACCTGAGGGACAATGACATAGTTCGACAAGACTGCATCTCCACTCAGTTGTTTGTGCTATTTCATTTTGTCTGTCTCGTTCATCTGTTGTATTTAATTAGATTTTCTCATCAGCCATGCATTGTTTGCTCCTGAATTATTTCTTAGTTTGTGTGTGAATATACCACGCTGTGAGACTCTAAAATAAGAGTATTTTTTTTGCAGGAGAAGCTTAAGTCCTAATACTGTTCGAGCTAGTTCACTGGGCCCTGTGAAACGCAAATGTGAAATAGAGGATGAAAAGGTTGATCCCTATGTTCCTCCACCAGCCAAAAGGCCCAGTTACTATGGAACTGAGAGAGCTGGTCTTCTAATGACTCAGAATAACAGGTAATAATTCCAACAGTTAAGCATTGCTGGAGTGAAAACATTTGGTTTTCTGTCACCTCTGTATTTCAGTGAATTTATTGATTAATTTTAATGCTAGACAAAGAATTTATAGCTTATACAGGTACTTGTTGTGTAATATGTATTTCTTTATTAATTGCTTCATTTTTTGTGACTGTTCATTATTTCTGATTTCTGCCTAGAAGTTATTACAGCTGCAGTAATAATGCAGTAGTTCTGAAGAGTTTAAAAAAATGTATACAAATAGACTTGTTTACAACTTAAAAATAAATTGAGATTTACAATATGAGTAAATAAAATCAAATGATGGGAAGTCCCGGCTGGAATAACAACAATATTGTGAAAAGGATCTATTACTACTCACTGCATGGAGGAGGCACTGAGTCATAGACAAGTACAAAGCAAGGACTGGCAAATATTTAAGCTTTCAGACAAAAAGTCCTTTGGAAATGGAAAACGTGCATATGTGTCCGTATATATATATATATATATATATATATATATATATATATACATATATATATATACATATATATATATACATATATATATATATATATATATATATATATATATATATATATATATATATATATAAAAAATAGAGGGAAACATTCCACGTGGGAAAAATATATCTAAAAAGAAAGATGATGAAACTTACCAAACAAAAGCGCTGGCAGGTCGATAGACACACAAACAAACACAAACATACACACAAAATTCTAGCTTTCGCAACCAATGGTTGCCTCGTCAGGAAAGAGGGAAGGAGAAGGAAAGACAAAAGGATATGGGTTTTAAGGGAGAGGGTAAGGAGTCATTCCAATCCCGGGAGCGGAAAGACTTACCTTAGGGGGAAAAAAGGACAGGTATACACTCGCACACACACACACATCCATCCACACATACACAGACACAAGCAGACATTTGTAAAGGCAAAGAGTTTGGGCCGAGATGTCAGTCGGGGCGGATGTACAGAGGCAAAGATGAAGTTGAAAGACAGGTGAGGTATGAGCGGCGGCAAATTGAAATTAGAAATTAGCGGAGATTGAGGCCTGGCGGATAGCGAGAAGAAAGGATATGCTGAAGGGCAAGTTCCCATCTCCGGAGTTCTGACAGGTTGGTGTTAGTGGGAAGTATCCAGATAACCCGGACGGTGTAACACTGTGCCAAGATGTGCTGGCCGTGCACCAAGGCATGTTTAGCCACAGGGTGATCCTCATTACCAACAAACACTGTCTGCCTGTGTCCATTCATGCGAATGGACAGTTTGTTGCTGGTCATTCCCACATAGAACGCTTCACAGTGTAGGCAGGTCAGTTGGTAAATCACGTGGGTGCTTTCACACGTGGCTCTGCCTTTGATCGTGTACACCTTCCGGGTTACAGGACTGGAATAGGTGGTGGTGGGAGGGTGCATGGGACAGGTTTTACACCGGGGGCGGTTACAGGGGTAGGAGCCAGAGGGTAGGGAAGGTGGTTTGGGGATTTCATAGGGATGAACTAAGAGGTTGCGAAGGTTAGGTGGACGGCGGAAAGACACTCTTGGTGGAGTGGGGAGGATTTCATGAAGGATGGATCTCATTTCAGGGCAGGATTTGAGGAAGTCGTATCCCTGCTGGAGAGCCACATTCAGAATCTGATCCAGTCCCGGAAAGTATCCTGTCACAAGTGGGGCACTTTTGGGGTTCTTCTGTGGAAGGTTCCGGGTTTGAGGAGATGAGGATGTGGCTCTGGTTATTTGCTTCTGTACCAGGTCGGGAGGGTAGTTACGGGATGCAAAAGCTGTTTTCAGGTTGTTGGTGTAATGGTTCAAGGATTCCGGACTGGAGCAGATTCGTTTGCCACGAAGACCTAGGCTGTAGGGAAGGGACCGTTTGATGTGGAATGGGTGGCAGCTGTCATAATGGAGGTACTGTTGCTTGTTGGTGGGTTTAATGTGGACGGACGTGTGAAGCTGGCCATTGGACAGGTGGAGGTCAACGTCAAGGAAAGTGGCATGGGATTTGGAGTAGGACCAGGTGAATCTGATGGAACCAAAGGAGTTAAGGTTGGAGAGGAAATTCTGGAGTTCTTCTTCACTGTGAGTCCAGATCACGAAAATGTCATCAATAAATCTGTACCAAACTTCGGGTTGGCAGGCCTGGGTAACCAAGAAGGCTTCCTCTAAGCGACCCATGAATAGGTTGGCATACGGGGGGGCCATCCTGGTACCCATGGCTGTTCCCTTTAATTGTTGGTATGTCTGGCCTTCAAAAGTGAAGAAGTTGTGGGTCAGGGTGAAGCTGGCTAAGGTAATGAGGAAAGAGGTTTTAGGTAGGGCGGCAGGTGATCGGCGTGAAAGGAAGTGCTCCATCGCGGCGAGGCCCTGGACATGCGGAATATTTGTGTATAAGGAAGTGGCATCAATGGTTACAAGGATGGTTTCCGGGGGTTACAGACTGGGTAGGGATTCCAGGCATTTGAGAAAGTGGTTGGTGTCTTTGATGAAGGATGGGAGACTGCATGTAATGGGTTGAAGGTGTTGATCTACGTAGGCAGAGATGCGTTCGGTGGGGGCTTGGTAACCAGCTACAATGGGACGGCCGGGATGATTGGGTTTGTGAATTTTGGGAAGAAGGTAGAAGGTAGGGGTGCGGGGTGTTGGTGGGGTCAGGAGGTTGATGGACTCGGGTGAAAGGTTTTGTAGGGGGCCTAAGGTTCTGAGGATTCCTTGAAGCTCCGCCTGGACATCAGGAATGGGATTGCCTTGGCAAACTTTGTAAGTAGTGTTGTCTGAAAGCTGACGCAGTCCCTCAGCCACATACTCCCGACGATCAAGTACCACAGTTGTGGAACCCTTGTCCGCCGGAAGAATGACGATGGATCGGTCAGCCTTCAGATCACGGATAGCCTGGGCTTCAGCAGTGGTGATGTTGGGAGTAGGATTAAGGTTTTTTAAGAAGGATTGAGAGGCAAGGCTGGAAGTCAGAAATTCCTGGAAGGTTAGGAGAGGGTGATTTTGAGGAAGAGGAGGTGGGTCCCGCTGTGACGGAGGACGGAACTGTTCCAGGCATGGTTCAATTTGGATAGTGTCTTGGGGAGTTGGATCATTAGGAGTAGGATTAGGATCATTTTCCTTCGTGGCAAAGTGATATTTCCAGCAGAGAGTACGGGTGTAGGACAGTAAATCTTTGACGAGGGCTGTTTGGTTAAATCTGGGAGTGGGGCTGAAGGTGAGGCCTTTGGATAGGACAGAGGTTTCGGATTGGGAGAGAGGTTTGGAGGAAAGGTTAACTACTGAATTGGGGTGTTGTGGTTCCAGATTGCGTTGATTGGAATTTTGAGGTTTTGGAGGGAGTGGAGCTGGAAGTGGGAGATTGAGTAGATGGGATAGACTGGGTTTGTGTGCAATGAGAGGAGGTTGAGGTTTGCTGGAAAGGTTGTGAAGGGTGAGTGAGTTGCCTTTCCGGAGGTGGGAAACCAGGAGATTGGATAGTTTTTTAAGGTGGAGGGTGGCATGCTGTTCTAATTTGCGGTTGGCCTGTAGGAGGATGCTCTGAACAACAGGTGTGGATGTGGGAGAGGAAAGATTGAGGATTTTTATTTTTATTTTATTTATTATTTATTATTTTTATTTTTATTTTATTTATTATTTATTATAAAAATCCTCAATCTTTCCTCTCCCACATCCACACCTGTTGTTCAGAGCATCCTCCTACAGGCCAACCGCAAATTAGAACAGCATGCCACCCTCCACCTTAAAAAACTATCCAATCTCCTGGTTTCCCACCTCCGGAAAGGCAACTCACTCACCCTTCACAACCTTTCCAGCAAACCTCAACCTCCTCTCATTGCACACAAACCCAGTCTCTCCCATCTACTCAATCTCCCACTTCCAGCTCCACTCCCTCCAAAACCTCAAAATTCCAATCAACGCAATCTGGAACCACAACACCCCAATTCAGTAGTTAACCTTTCCTCCAAACCTCTCTCCCAATCCGAAACCTCTGTCCTATCCAAAGGCCTCACCTTCAGCCCCACTCCCAGATTTAACCAAACAGCCCTCGTCAAAGATTTACTGTCCTACACCCGTACTCTCTGCTGGAAATATCACTTTGCCACGAAGGAAAATGATCCTAATCCTACTCCTAATGATCCAACTCCCCAAGACACTATCCAAATTGAACCATTCCTGGAACAGTTCCGTCCTCCGTCACAGCGGGACCCACCTCCTCTTCCTCAAAATCACCCTCTCCTAACCTTCCAGGAATTTCTGACTTCCAGCCTTGCCTCTCAATCCTTCTTAAAAACCTTAATCCTACTCCCAACATCACCACTGCTGAAGCCCAGGCTATCCGTGATCTGAAGGCTGACCGATCCATCGTCATTCTTCCGGCGGACAAGGGTTCCACAACTGTGGTACTTGATCGTCGGGAGTATGTGGCTGAGGGACTGCGTCAGCTTTCAGACAACACTACTTACAAAGTTTGCCAAGGCAATCCCATTCCTGATGTCCAGGCGGAGCTTCAAGGAATCCTCAGAACCTTAGGCCCCCTACAAAACCTTTCACCCGAGTCCATCAACCTCCTGACCCCACCAACACCCCGCACCCCTACCTTCTACCTTCTTCCCAAAATTCACAAACCCAATCATCCCGGCCGTCCCATTGTAGCTGGTTACCAAGCCCCCACCGAACGCATCTCTGCCTACGTAGATCAACACCTTCAACCCATTACATGCAGTCTCCCATCCTTCATCAAAGACACCAACCACTTTCTCAAATGCCTGGAATCCCTACCCAGTCTGTAACCCCCGGAAACCATCCTTGTAACCATTGATGCCACTTCCTTATACACAAATATTCCGCATGTCCAGGGCCTCGCTGCGATGGAGCACTTCCTTTCACGCCGATCACCTGCTGCCCTACCTAAAACCTCTTTCCTCATTACCTTAGCCAGCTTCATCCTGACCCACAACTTCTTCACTTTTGAAGGCCAGACATACCAACAATTAAAGGGAACAGCCATGGGTACCAGGATGGCCCCCTCGTATGCCAAGCTATTCATGGGTCGCTTAGAGGAAGCCTTCTTGGTTACCCAGGCCTGCCAACCCGAAGTTTGGTACAGATTTATTGATGACATTTTCGTGATCTGGACTCACAGTGAAGAAGAACTCCAGAATTTCCTCTCCAACCTTAACTCCTTTGGTTCCATCAGATTCACCTGGTCCTACTCCAAATCCCATGCCACTTTCCTTGACGTTGACCTCCACCTGTCCAATGGCCAGCTTCACACGTCCGTCCACATTAAACCCACCAACAAGCAACAGTACCTCCATTATGACAGCTGCCACCCATTCCACATCAAACGGTCCCTTCCCTGCAGCCTAGGTCTTCGTGGCAAACGAATCTGCTCCAGTCCGGAATCCTTGAACCATTACACCAACAACCTGAAAACAGCTTTTGCATCCCGTAACTACCCTCCCGACCTGGTACAGAAGCAAATAACCAGAGCCACATCCTCATCTCCTCAAACCCGGAACCTTCCACAGAAGAACCCCAAAAGTGCCCCACTTGTGACAGGATACTTTCCGGGACTGGATCAGATTCTGAATGTGGCTCTCCAGCAGGGATACGACTTCCTCAAATCCTGCCCTGAAATGAGATCCATCCTTCATGAAATCCTCCCCACTCCACCAAGAGTGTCTTTCCGCCGTCCACCTAACCTTCGCAACCTCTTAGTTCATCCCTATGAAATCCCCAAACCACCTTCCCTACCCTCTGGCTCCTACCCCTGTAACCGCCCCCGGTGTAAAACCTGTCCCATGCACCCTCCCACCACCACCTATTCCAGTCCTGTAACCCGGAAGGTGTACACGATCAAAGGCAGAGCCACGTGTGAAAGCACCCACGTGATTTACCAACTGACCTGCCTACACTGTGAAGCGTTCTATGTGGGAATGACCAGCAACAAACTGTCCATTCGCATGAATGGACACAGGCAGACAGTGTTTGTTGGTAATGAGGATCACCCTGTGGCTAAACATGCCTTGGTGCACGGCCAGCACATCTTGGCACAGTGTTACACCGTCCGGGTTATCTGGATACTTCCCACTAACACCAACCTGTCAGAACTCCGGAGATGGGAACTTGCCCTTCAGCATATCCTTTCTTCTCGCTATCCGCCAGGCCTCAATCTCCGCTAATTTCTAATTTCAATTTGCCGCCGCTCATACCTCACCTGTCTTTCAACTTCATCTTTGCCTCTGTACATCCGCCCCGACTGACATCTCGGCCCAAACTCTTTGCCTTTACAAATGTCTGCTTGTGTCTGTGTATGTGTGGATGGATGTGTGTGTGTGTGCGAGTGTATACCTGTCCTTTTTTCTCCCTAAGGTAAGTCTTTCCGCTCCCGGGATTGGAATGACTCCTTACCCTCTCCCTTAAAACCCATATCCTTTTGTCTTTCCTTCTCCTTCCCTCTTTCCTGACGAGGCAACCATTGGTTGCGAAAGCTAGAATTTTGTGTGTATGTTTGTGTTTGTTTGTGTGTCTATCGACCTGCCAGCGCTTTTGTTTGGTAAGTTTTATATATATATATATATATATATATATATATACACACACACACACACACACACACACACACACACACACACACACACACAGTCCAAAGTCTCCAGCAGTTGTTGCCCAACTCATCTATTTCCAAAGGAGGACTGTTTGTTCGAAACCTTACATGTTTAATAGTAACAGTCTGTTCATTGTATATGTCTGTGTCTCGGCATCTTCTCTATGTGATGAACAGCAGTCTGTCCTTTTCATAGTACTGTTGAGTAAATAAAATTTTATACATATTTTGCTCCTCTTGATTGGTTTCCATCTGCAGCAGATAGTGTACAATTTGTGTGTTAGCTTTGATGCAAAAATTCTTCCTTCCTCATTTTAGTCTTACCAAAGTTCTAGTAACATTAGTAAGTTTATGTTTGTGAAAATACATATTTTGACATTAAATAATTTTTAAATGTTTTTGTTTCGAATTATGCTTTCAAGTATTTCATTTCTCACACATCAGCAAACTGTTATTCTAGGACAGTATGTGATCTGCTTATTGTGACAGGAACTGATTGAGTGACTAATAAATTTTAAATTAAATAATTATGAATTAGTGAAATGAACTTTAAAAATTAAGTTTGTTGTTCCTGTGGTGAGTATAGATTGTGACAACACTACATCATTGCCAAATGTGAAATCCGTAGCTACTGCACCAGTTGTCATTTGATTTGGTAGGCTCTGATTTGGGATAGCTTATTCAAAAATAAAGCATCATGTAATTTGAGTGGACATGTTCAAACAAATGACAGTAAACTTATGAGTTTGAGCTCAGGAAATGAAAAAGAAAGGTGGTAAAATTATACTGATGCAATATGTATCCTATACACCAAATATATTGGCTTGTGGAGAATAAATTTAATACTTGAGCAGTAAACTTGGTCGTTCTCAGGAGAGTTTTGAACATTAAGACAACACATTGCAGAAAAAGATACTTCTCATATCAGAAATTTCATGAAATTGAAGTAAATGGTAAAAATGCATTGCACATTCAAAGAATACAAGAATCTGAAAGCACAAGGTCTATGATAAAGATGCTGACTGACTAAAAGTTTGAGTTCCCCCTAACCCACACTTAACTGCAGGTGGATATTATACAAAAGTAAGATATAAAACAAATCTCATGCAGTTATCATCATCTGTAGTTGTATTATTCCTTTAATTGTTTGGATTATAGTTCCCTATTGCCTGCCACTACACTTTTTTCCTTCCTACCATCACAGTTAGGATAGAGGTATCACACATACTTACAATGTGAAACATCTGGTATAATGGTTGTGAAACCAGGTTTTCTAAGTTTTTGCAATAATTGCTGATCAATACCAGTGCTGTTTCTGCTATTCTTGTCCCAGTAGTGAAAGTCGTTCATATTCCACTTCCTGTTAAACTTAAATGTTTGTTTACTTCTTTCATTAATAATTTCTTTAGTTAGGCAGTCCCCAGTACCATTCTTATTTTGTAACCAAATTAAGTGCTCTTATCATAACACTTTTAGCTTGTTTGCTATTGACAATAATTATGTTAGATGATTGTGTAACTTTAGTGCATGGCAATGAGTGCAACAATCTTAATAAGCCTAGCATATAATTTTAGTGGGGCATTTTTCTCAAGTAAACTTTATTTTGCAGAATGGATGCTTCCTCAAGTCCATTACCAGGTTCCTTGAGTTCAGTGGGCACTCCAGAATCATTATCTAGTGCTGACTCTCCTGGCTTCACATTCCGGCCTGTTGACAGCCCATCACCAGGACGTCCTGCAGCCTCCATTAATGATGAACCAATGCAAGAGGAGAGAACACCTGACCCAAGCAAAAGTGACCAGATCATGACTCAAGTTGGGGAAAAGAACCCTAGCTAATCCAAACTTGCCTTAAACTGCATTTCTTTTCCCATTTTCTAGTCTGCACAGCTTCCCAGCACTTCAGTTCGTTGAAAGCTTTTTGTCTGTCACTTGAACTGTGCCAGACGAATATGCTGAAGACACAAAAACCAGTTCATTGGGGTTTCGTGTTTCACTATAGGAATTAAAAGTTCTGTAGTGCATTTTTTGACTGAAAGATTTTTCTATGTATCTTGCCAATGAGAGGGGTATCTGCTATACCAGGAAAGCTTCAGAGATTAATTTTTGTTGTTTCCTGTGCAAACCTGGTAGCAGTTGCTGTATTATTTGTAATAATCCTCTTCGAAAAGTGGAAATACCTCATTTCTCCTATGTATTAAAATATTTCGTATGACTTGTGTTTTTAAGTATCTTTAAATATGTAATTAGTATTTATCATTGTGTAGTTCAGTGTACTCTTTAATGTAAGTCTTTTTCAGTGACGCTTTTTATGCTGGCGTTATAGTCAGTTTTGATGCATTGTGTTTAGATTTAATGTCTGTCTGTGAAAGTTTGTACACAAACTTTTTTTTATGTAGCAGTAAAAGAAAAATTTCTGCACACTAACAACTGCTGATCCATTCTTTTTTGCCCCCTTACAAGGACCTGTGTGCAGTTTCAAAGATGTCAAGAAGTGTTTAAACAGTTTCTCATTGTTTTGAAAACTAGGCAACTGTATTTAAAAATATATATTTATAAAATTTTTATGTTAGCTATTATGTTTGATCCAGTAAAATCGGTAATACCAAACATAACTTGGCCACTTGTGATGCAGCATACAGCATTTAATACATCACACTCTTCTCAGACACTTAACTATTTCTGTTTCATTTATTCTTTTAAAGGCATTATACTTTGGCTCTTTCCTATTCTGTACATCCATGTTGCTTGAGATCTGTATATTTGCAGTTGTGAACATGATGACTTAACCTGAATCTAGGAAATTGACTTGTACCCCATTTAAGTATGCTGTCTAAATGTAAAAAGCAAGATTCTCTCTCTCTCTCTCTCTCTCTCTCTCTCTCTCTCTGTATTTAGTAAATACTTACTGCATGTAAGTACTTATTAAATACTGCCCATCAACTGTGTTCATCCTTCCATTGGTTTCTGCAGTTCATAAACACAGATAATTCAAGGCTTCCAGTCTCTGTTTAGCAAACTGAATTTTGTTACACTGTGTGCAAATATTTCCAAAAAAATCTTCATTGTGTGCGTGAACATAATATTTTAATCTATCTAATATACAGTTCTCAGAGTTCTTAATTTTTTGACACACAGTTACCAAAGTAGCAAAAGGAAAATTATGAAATTCTTGTTAAATTAGTCTACTATGCGGCATTCTGTGGGATATCTTGTGAGTTCTGAATCTGCAATGTCATGTGAATATCACCAGGTGCAAGAACATCCATTTATTTTTGTGTCTTTTGGAATTAAAAAAGTTTGTATATGAGTACTGTGTTTGGTTATATTGAAACTGAAATTTTATTTATGGGCTGGAAAGGATTATGTGCCACTGGTAGGCACCAGTATTCATTAAAAAAATTTATGTTTGGCTCCATTAAATACATGTAATTTATTTTCTGCAAATCCGCTTTTCATTCATCTGTGTGGCCTAGTAGAACTAAACTGACCTGGTAACGTTTGTCTACTTTCAGTTCTGTTTGTTCTTATATTGTGAGAATGCAGTATGTCCTGTTTTAGCAATATCACAAAAAGATGAAACAAATATATGTTAGTATGCCAGAGAATAAAAGTACCCAACACATTGTTCTTGGTTGATATTTGGAACCAATACTTATTGACTGTATTTTGCTGCAGTACTAGAATGATTAACAAGTCAGAAATAGAGAATTTAGCATGTTAAAGTGTTAGACTGCAACATGTTATTTTACATCCTGAGATGTAATTAAAAAAAAAATCTCGAATCTTATGTGCCATGTTCAGCATTTATTGTGCCATATATTCTTTAGTGCCCAAACATTGTAAATATGGCAGTGTCATATATAAATATGTAAAATACAGTGTAGAATAGTTGCATAATATACAGAACTTTTAAGGAGAAAATAACTTCGCTTCTTATATTGTGATTTATCTTTCAGTAAAAGTATGTTTTATACAATTTATACTGTGTGTGTGTGTGTGTGTGTGTGTGTGTGTGGCCATATTTAGAAAACTGCTGGAATGTAGTTTGATCTGGAAATTATTGGCTCCACAAAATAAGTTTTCAGCTTTGCAAATCGTCATGAGTGCCTACATCTCTAGTATAAATTATGGAAGAAATTTTCCAACTGTCTCCCCTGACTTCAATTTTCCAATTATGTTAAATAATCTGGCCCAGAACTGCATCAAAATAATATTAGACATTGAAAAGTGTGGCACTTAAAAAGTAAAAATTACTTGTGCTACATATTGAGATTGTTAGAAAATATTTAATAAGTAATTAAATAATAAAATTTAGAGAACCGGCATTTGAAGCTGACGGCTGAACAATTCTACTGCTGCCAACATACTTTGCGCTTAAGAACCACAAAGATATGACATGAGAAATTAGGGCGCATATGGAGGCTGATAGTCATTTTTCCCCTGCTGTATGTGCGAGTGGAACAGGAAAGGAAATGACAAGTAGTGGTACATGATACCCTCTGCCATGCATCGTACGGTGGCTTGCAGAGTATATATGTAGATATATATCCTTGATTCACTGATCTCATTGGAATAGTGGGATTTATGACACTCAGACAGCTCATTAAAAGAATTAAACATTAGTATTCTCTTACAGTGCTGTATAATTTTGTTAAAGCACTTTTGACATGGACCATAAATCGTGTAGAGTCTAGTGTTTTTATATGGATAAGTTCTTTTAACACTATATTAAGTTGGGTGTAAAGACTGAGATGTGGAGAAGAGCATATTCAAGCACGAGAATTATTTTTTTATCTTTGAATGGTATGGAATTATTCATTCTGTTTGTCTGACAAAAGTGTCAATATTCAGATCTCCTCTCCATCTCTCCTGACACCACCTTCCCATAACCCCCTCTCCCCCCTCCTGCTCCTGTTCTCCCCCTCCCCTCCAACCTTCCCTCTCCCCCTTCCTTCTTTTTCCCCCTCACTCCCCTTCCTCTTTTTTCCATCACCCCTCCCTTCCCACTTACCCCGTCACTCATTCATCTTTGCACCCCCTATGCCCCACAAGATACACACATGCTTAAAGGGGACAGGGTGATAAGTTTTGTGTAAGGTAATGTTGCTTCAGCCAGCACTATAATAATACAGCTTTTCCTCAAAGATGATAACTTTTTTACATGTATGTCAGAAAGGCCCCTAGTCTGTCCATTGTAAAAGTTCTTAGCAGAACAGTGGTGACATCTTCTAGCTGATCCCTTGTGGTAAAATTAATCTACATGGTAGAGCTGTTCAGTAATAACTGTACAGCATGGCACTGAACCCAAGCTGTAAAATGTGCTAAGTACTCAGTTGACAGTTGTCACAACTATCTGCAGTGCTGCTGCACTTGCCAGAACAGCAGAGCTCATTCATAAGTGTGAGGGATTTATTCATTGTATGCCCAATAAATCAAATAGTGAAGGGGAGCTTTCAGGGATATGAAAAGTTATCCACCGATAGGCAGAAGCAGGTGCTTTCTGTAAAATGTACTAACAACAAATTGACTAGTGCTAACCTATTCATACTGATAATTAATGGACATTAACTCTGGATTACTATAATTAGATAAGGTGTGGAAAGTTCTGGTTGAAGGTAAATAATTCAGAAGTAACGGTGATAACTCGTTGAACATTAGAGATGTTGAGCTGTTGACAGGTAGACAAACAAAAACTGAAATTCTGCTAGCTTTTGGATGAATCCTTTCTTTGAGCTAGAGTACACCTACATACACATATGCCTCCACACCTGTACAGCTACATTGTGTCTGCTGAATATACAGTGCTGGGACTGCAGTTTGAAAGGTAGGCGGGGGTGAGGAGCAAAAAGAGGCAGAAGTGGAAAGAAGGGTTGGGGAAGGGTGGCTGATGGCTTGGCGCCCCGCATCACGTGTACAAGATAGGAACTTTTAAGGGTGAGGCTTCAGATGCATGGGATAGAAGTGTTACACACGGGCACCAGAACCAATGAGTTCATGCAGCACAGGCTGATGACGACGGCAACAACAATGTGGGAGGAGTGGATTGGGAAGGAGTGACAGAACAAAAGAAGGGGAGGGGGGGACTTGGGAAGAAGGTGCGACTGCAAAGCATTAGGAGAGATTGAGGGCAGGACAACTACGGAAACGAAGGATGTGTTGCACAGATATTTCCTATCTAAACCATCCATTCAAAAAGGCCAGACTGATTTTATTCTTGGCATATTAGTAACTATGGTGACAGCTTGAACAAACAACTGTAAACAACAGGTGTACATTCAGCAAATCAGTTGTGAGCAGGCAGTGTTAAGCCTTGGATGTACAGTCCTGGTGTGTCTACATTATCACAAATTGTAATGGGACATCATCTCTAAATCAGATGTTAAAGACATTCTCTGGAATGCTTTGAAGAAGAGAAAATTGTGCAGAGTTTGTTCTGCACAACTTGACTTCGGAGCAAAAATGATGCATGAACATTGGCTGTGAATTGATTGAAGTGCAAAATATGAGCAATTCTTTTGTGAAAAAAAAAAAAAAAAAAAAAAAAAAAAACTTCGTGGATGATGAGACTTGGTGTTACAAATACAAACGTATGACAAAATATGGAAATTCACATAAAGAGTCAGTGCTTTGACAACGTAATTGACATTCAAGACAATGTGACATGTGAGATGAGCATCATCCCAAAGTGCTTTTCTGACAGTTTAACATGGTTGTAGGGATGTCCTGTGCATGTTAGTCAAGAGGGGGATACTACAAAGAACACCTGAAGTGTTAAAACTACCATCTTAATGTTTCTCTACTTTTTATTAATCCATTCTCAAAACTATTTGGACTTTCACTATAACTCACATTCGTCATGAGAGTACAGCAACTGTCTTGCTATTTAACACATTTCCCATTTATTCTCCAGTTTAAGTTGCACATTTTTATATATGTGATTCAGATGAGGTTCTGTCACAGACATAACAGGTTGCAGGTGGAATTACATAGGTCTGTCAGTGATCCAGAGAGGTTGAAACATGTCATCCACGTAAAAATGAGCAACTGATGCTGAAGAATAAATCTGAATTTTTGTGAACTTTTTTGCCTGTCGGGGTATGTAGGCAGTTCAGAGAAGCTGGAGATGGAGGGAAGGCTCCAGGTGATACAGGTTGTGAAGCAGCCATTGAAAATGAGCATGTTGTGCTCAGCAGTGCGTTAGTGTGTTTCCCCTGCAGACCAGAGTTTGGAATTGCTCTTGTAAGATTAATGGTTAAGCTGTACCATACCATTATTCTCCTGACTGTTTACACCAAGGATGCAGTCTAAGAGATTCCTCTTACTTCAGGTTATCTGAAAGCTCACCCAACAGGCCAGTAAATTGTGAAACATGGCAGAGTAGATAGTTATCAACAGCATAACCAAACATCTGTGGAATAAAAAGAGTTCTGACAGAAGCAAATTTACACGAATGCTATCATTTTAAAGAATCTAATGAATAAGAGACTGACTGACTGAACTTAGCAATACGAAGACTATATGTAAACAGCCACTAGCTGAAGGAATTCTTTGACCACCACCTCGAACAGAACACTGTAGTCTTTTTATAATGTGCTATGGTCAAGGAACATATAATAAGAGAAACAGTGGATCAAACAGTTCACAGTAATGAAGTTTTGATTTGATTTGATTTTTTTTTTATTTGCTCCTCTTGATTACTTATTGTACAAAGGGTGTACTAGTAATAGAGGACAAGACAAGACAAGACAAGACAGAGTAGTTGGGTGGAGTTTGCACAGACAACTGACAAGAAAGAGCACTTCAAAGAAAATTCTCCACAGTAGAGACGAGTAGTACCATATAAGAAAAGGTTACGGAACAACGAGTGTGTGCCTAGACTCTAATCAGAATAAGTAAATATTGAGTAATGGAGATGTTATGAAACCAGTGTGTGAATCCAGTAAAGAACATTACGAATGTAGGAAAGAAAGACAAAGCGAAATAAGGAAAGGAACTAAGGTCTGGGGAGAGTAGAATATGAGAAAGAAGAAACTAAAGTGAAATGTGTCGAAAGAGTACACACAGTAATAAATAGAGAATGTAGGTACGAACATTAATTTTTTGTTGCAATTTCAGATAAAGCAACAGTGCTTTGGTACTGTATAAATGGGTAAGATGTGTGTTGTTGGTCAATAATATATTACTATAGGCAGCACAGTATGTAAGCTGCATTTGCGAGTCAGCTTCTCTCCAAAACCATCCACAAATGAGATGGTGTGCCACCTGACTTCACAGCTCTACAATTTGTCGAGCAAATGGGAAATGGATGGGGATAAAGGCACATTTGGCCTCGTATGGACATTTTGTTTATGCACAGCAAAGCACATCATTTCAGACAGTAAGAGTAAATAATGACCTTGTGTGATTAGTACAAGTGAGACCTCGAGAAAGAGAGAGAGAGAGAGAGAGAGAGAGAGAGAGAAAGAAATGACATTAAGTTTAGAAGCTCACTATCTTGTCACCTGCTTCCTGTCACTCCATTTTGTCCCATTATGTAATGCACTGTCATCTTATTCACTGAAGAAAGTGTTTTCATTCCTCCTGAGGTATAGTGAATAATCAGTGCTGGGTTATTGGGTATGTAGAACTGACTTACAACCAGTACTGTAACCTTTCTAGACCATATTGCACATTCATTCTGGCATCAGTGATTTGTGGACAACAGTTGCCTTGAAAACCACTGCAACAGATTCTGTTTATTGGCCTCTGTAACTGAACTGCAGAGGAACCTTTCCACAACTGTTAGAAAAAATATTTGTTGATAAATTTATGCACTTAAGTTTATAATCTGATAGTCCTTGTTAGTTAATTTGTTAGTCATGTGAGAAAGATGATTAGATTTAACATTTCCAAGACATTTTCAGTTTACATGGACTTATTTGACAATGGTCCTGGGCACCAACAGCTTCTACAAAATTTGCCAAGAATTCTGAATTTTAGGTTACCCGCAATCTTTCTGTATTTGAACTTACTCAGTTTTCTCCATTGGCTTTTTCTGACATAAAACACGACAGTAAACTTGATATTGTGCTTGAAGTAGTACTGCCTCACACACACACGCTTGTGCTAAAGAGCATGTGCTGTTCTTGGACAATGGTCACATTAACGTATTTGGAAATTTCAGCATACAATTTCAAAAATATGAGACTTTTCTTACAGACAAACTTCTAATCCAGTGACCTATCTTTCGTGATAGTAGCTTGAGGTACTGACTTTTCTCAGATTTGCTCAGCAGTGTCAGTTTGTAACTGGGCAGTTTGTAATCTTTAGAATTCAGTAGCAGTCAGTTGGCTTTGTCAAACCAGCCAGAAGACAAATGTCCAAATGGTTCAGTTTTATAGTGATGTTACTGATCATAATAGCAACAGGTACCGTACTGTGTGGTCCTATGGGGTATGGGTTATTGTGGACAATCCTGAATGCTAAGAATTTTTACAATAGTCATCATATGTGGAAAGGTGTGAGTGACATTGTAAAAGCCTTGCTGCAACACACTGCAAGAATTCCACTTCAGGTCGTCATATTGGGACAGCAGAAATTATTTTTCAGTGGCCTACTAACTTGCCAAATGTGCTGTCAGCTGGACACATGCCAGTGTCAGTTTGTTACTGGGCAGTTAGTAATCTTTAGAATTCAGTAGCAGTCAGTTGGTTTTGTCAAACCAGCCAGGAGACAAATGTCGAAATGGTTCAATTTTATAGTGATGTTACTGATCATAATAGCAACCTCTGCACCTAAGGAAATGGGTATTTGGGATTCTTACATTTTCAGATCATTCAGTTTAGCACAATCACAATGCATAGTGATGAAATTACCTCATCTAAATTACGCAAAATTAGCTGCAATTGAAAAATTTTCATAGTACTGATGTCACTAGCAGGTGTACAGTAAAATTCTTGTCTTACAGGAGTGGATTATCACTAACGAAAATTGTCAATTTGATTTTATGGTTTATTGCGCAGTAGTTAGATGGAGAGACAGCAAGGTGAACCAGACTCATATTGAATTTGTGTGCTGCATTGATTGTTGGTCTCAACAACTACCAGGTAAGTAGTTTCCAACAGGCAACTGAACAAATTTCTAGTCTCTGCATCAGAAACCATACACACGAACAGCTTAAACATGAGACTACACAAAACTACATTTCCACAATTTGCGATAGTGTACACAACTTTCACATTCATCATAGGGTGAATGAAAATGCAATTACAAATAGCATGTGGCAAGAAACATACTAATTTCATAAATAGTACTACATGTCTGCCCATCATATATAAATTCTGAAAATGGAAACAATACCGCAACAAAGAAAGACTATTCAAATTAGTCACATTTCAATGCCTGAGATGATGATGTACCTTAACGATCACACTAACTTAATGAAAAGAGTATTAACACTTAAAGTAATAAGGGTGGGGGGATACTTTGTGGCCACCTTTTGTAAATGCTGTAGTGTAGATTGGTATTTAACATTTTAAAATTCAGATAAAATATTTGTTGTTTCCTATTATTTCCTGAATCAGATTTTATAAATGTATAAATTTTTTCAGCTAAACTCAATCCGTTAATTTAAGTCTAATTGTTGGTGTCATAAAGTCTACCTCCCATAGTAGATGTGATGTGACAACGAATGTCTTATTTCATAAATTATAACATTTCAGTAGTGTAGATCCTCTGGGCATTGAATTTCTCTGTGTGGGTAGCTACAGTGACCTCAAAAATTATTCGTTTCTCTTTGATTTATGATTGTCTCTTGTTGCTTCTTGTTCAGTGCCATTTTGTCCAGTGTTGGAGACAACTGTGATTGAAAATGTACAGTCGCTCTCTTACTGAGAGAGAGGTATTAGACATTTTAAAAGAATCTACAGATCCTGAAATTGAATTTGATGATAGTGATGAAGTAGTGAAGGGAACTGAAGAGGAATGTGTAGTGCACGAAGATGTGGACAGTGATGGTGTATGAACAAACTCTGAAGATGAACTCAGGGCAGCGCGTGCAGTGGATGATGATGGTGCTGGGAAATTGTTAGCGTCATAATAAAGCATACCAATGAAGAAGCATTGACACAAGATGTACCCAAAACATGCAGACTTGAGTTACTGACTTACATAGGGTTACTTATTATTGTGGTGAAGGAGGGCAGTAATAAGTCACCCATTCGTGATTTGTGGTCCAACACTTAAGGAAGGTTCTCCTGTACTGCTACTATGAGTGTTAATATTCTGTCATTTTACTAAAATTTGATGACAGAGAACTGGGAAGTGAATGTAGGGAACATGACAAGTTTGCTGTAATGTGAGAAGTATTTGGTAAAATGAATGAATTACTGACAAGATGCAATTCTGCTGGGATTCACACTGTTACTGATGAAATATAATCATTGTTCTGTGGCAGATGTCTCTTCAAGGTCTTCATGAAGGAGAAACTTATTAGAGTGCTCATGGACTCTAAAACCAGCTATGTTCTCAGCATGAAGCAATATATAGGGAAGAAAAATGATAGTCCACAACAATCAAATTCAGCTGCAGCTGTTGTGAAATGGCTGGTTGTTCCTGTACATAATTCAGGGTGCAATGTCACCACAGACAGATATTATTAAACTTCAGCTGATTTGGCCGAAGATTTGTGGAGGAATCGCAAGCTAACTCTTGTGGGAACTTACGATCTAATAGGAAGCATATTTCTCAAGAACAGAAAGACATCTCAAGAAGAGGATTATATTCCACTATATTTGCTTTCAGTGATTCTAGTACTGGAAATATGCCAATCACAACTGTTCCTCATATCCCCTGCGAAAAACATAAAAAAAAAACCTTATGTTGCTGTCGACTCTACATTATACTGCTGCAATTGGTTCACCTAATGACACTAAGAATAAACAGTCATAAATTTACATTATAATGAGGTAAAAGGTGGTGTTGACACAATCAATCAAATGGCAAGGAAATTTTCAACTAAGAGAACTACAAGATGGTGACCACTATGTATTTTCCATATTATTGTAGACATACCAGCATTAAATGGTTGTACATTGTTCCTTCTCAACTACCTAGAGTGGAATAAGAGAAAATCAAATAAGCAGCAGCTTTTTCTTCAAGAATTGGGAGTACAGCTCTCGAAACGATACATTGAAGAAAAGGCTATGAGTATTAGAGGACTCCAGATGTGTGTGTGGTTTCAGCTATGGGTTGTATTCTTGGATGGAATATCAAGCAGAAGGCAGCTGCAAAGGAAGCTGAAGGAGGAAGGAAAGGATGTCATTTATGTTGTCATGAAAGCCATTCAAAAGCAGTGAAGTACAATAAAGTGAATAAAAAAACAGTGACCTGTAGCAACGATAAGAGGTACAAATGCAGTAATCACAGCAAGAAAACTGTTTATACACTATGTGATCAAAAGTATCAAGACACCCCCAAAAACATTCATTTTTCATATTAGCTGCATTGTGCTGCCATCTACTGCCAGGTACTCCATATCAGCAACCTCAGTAGTTATAAGACATTGTGAGAGCAGAGAGGGGTGCTCCGCAGAACTCACGGACTTCGAATGTGGTCAAGTGATTGGGTGTCACTTGTTTCATATGTCTGTACATGAGATTTCCACACTCCTAAACAACCCTAGGTCCACTGTTTCTGATGTAATAGTGAAGTGGAAACGTGAAGGTACATGTAAAGCACAAAAGCATACAGGCCGACCTCGTCTGTTGACTGACAGAGACTGCCGACAGTTAAAGTGGGACATAATGTGTAATAGGCACACATCTATCCAGACCATCACACAGGAATTCCAAACTGCAACAGGATCCACTGCAAGTACTATGACAGTTAGGTGGGTAGTGAGAAAACTTGGATTTCATGGTCGAGCGGCTGCTCATAAGGCACAGATCATGGCAGTAAATACCAAACGACGCCTCGCTTGGTGTAAGGAACGTAAACATTGGACGATTGAACAGTGGAAAAATGTTGTGTGGAGTGACGAATCACTGTATATAATGTGGCGATCTGCTGTCAGGGTGTGGGTATGGCGAATGCCCTGTGAATGTCATCTGCCAGTGTGTGTAGTGTCAACAGTAAAATTTGGAGGCATTGATGTTTTAAGCACCTTCTTGCATCCCACAGTTGCAGAGCGATTCAGGGATGGCGATTGCATCTTTCAACATGATTGAGCACCTGTTCGTAATGCATGGCCTGTGGCGGAGTGGTTACACGACAATAACATCCCTGTAATGGACTGGCCTGCACAGAGTCGTGACCTGAATCCTGTAGAACACCTTTGGGATGTTTTGGAATGCCGACTTCATGTGATACCTCTCCTCAGTGCAGCACTCTGTGAAGAATGGGCTGCCATTTGCCAAGAAACCTGACTGGACATATGCCTGCAAAAGTGGAAGCTGTCATCAAGGCTAAGGGTGGGCCAACACCATACTGAATTCCAACATTACCAATTGAGGGTGCCACAAAATTGTAAGTCATTTTTAACCAGGTGTCTGGATACTTTTCATCACATGGTGTATGTTCTAAGTGTAAAGATGTCTCTGAGGAAATTGATCCCGGAAACTATGTGATGTAAACTTCTGTATTTGACTTAAATGTCTGTAATATTTTTGAATTATAATGAAATGTTCTTCAGTAACTCTGTAATGACTTTTAATACCAATGTACTGTGGTATCTGTACCAGAGATACCTCAAGTTCTGTCCTCTCCTGTGGATGCTGTCTCCTGCACAGAAAGCACAGTGGCTTGTCAGTGGTAGATCTGGGTATCCTGGATAGGGTGGATGGGGACCAGGAAAGACTCTGGGTGTTGTACTGATCCCCATAGCCAAAAGGTTTGAAGTGCTGTCTCTCACTAAAACTGAAACTGATACAGTGGGACTCAGTTCACCTGTTATGGGGAAACCTGTTCTGCCCGGTGTCAGGAGGAGGTAAATGCAAAAGGGTAGGAGTTTATTAATCGTCGGCAGTTCAAACGTATGACGAATGATGGTACCCCGTAGGGAAATGGCAGCAAGGGTCAGGAAAGGATACCAGGTGCACTCAATGTGCATGCCTGGGGCCCTCATTCAGTATGTTGAAGAGACTATTCCAGCAGCCATTGAGGGAACAGAGTGCAACCAACTGCAGATTGTGGCACAAGTTGGACCAAGTGATGCCTGCCATCTAGGCTCTGAAGTCATTCTTGGGTCATTCCAATGACTGGCAGAGAAGGTTGAGAAGACCAGCCTTGTGCATGGAGTTTCAATGAAGCTCACAATTTGCAGCATTTCCCCAGAATCGATTGTGGCCCTTTGGTTCTGAGTCGAGTGGAAGGACTGAACCAGAAACTTTGAAAGTTTTGTGACAAGCTAGGCTGCGACTTCCTGGACATACGCCACAGGTTTGAGAACTGTATGGTCCCCCTAAAGAGGTCAAGTGTGCACTACACATTAGAGGCTGCTACTCAGGTAGCTGACTGTGTGTGGGGTGCACACAAGGGTTTTCTAGATTAGGCGACTCTCCAGAAAATAATAGTGGTAGGAAACCCAGAAGTATCAGTGTAGCATCGAAAGAAATGCCTCCCACAGGTGAGAGTATTAAAATCTTAATGGTAAACTGCTAAAGCATATGCAAGAAAGTGCTACAGCTTGAAGTTTTCATGAAAAGCAGTGAAGCTCACATAATACTAGTTACAGAAATCTGGTGGAAACCTGAAATTTTTGATAGCAGTGAGATTTTTGGGAAAAATGTAAGTGTGTGTTGAAAGGATAGGCAAATGGGAATTGGAGACGGTGATTTGTCGCAGTAGACAAAAAACTCAAATCCACCGAGATAGAAATTGAAGCTGGATGTGGGATTGTTTGGGCAAGACTCAGTATGAGGGGTGGACATAAAATGATAATTGGATCCTTCTATTGCCCACAAAACTCATCACCTAATGTAACTGAAAACTTTAGAGAAAACCTCAGTTCACTTGTACGTAAGTTCCCCATTCGTACAGTAATCATCAATGGAGACTTTAATCATCCAACAATTAATTTGGAAAATTACAGTTTTGTTAGTGGTGGGCATGAGACATCCTGTGAAGCTTTACTAAGAGCCTTCTCTGAAAACTACCTTGAACAGATAGTTAGGAACCCTACACTTGATGGAAATTTATTGGATCTATAGACAGAGAGATGCTGAATGAAACTCTTTTGGCTGTCAAGAGCTCAGTGAGTGATGCCTTCAATGACTATTGTGGCAGAATATTGCCAAGTGATCTTTCACAGAATCCAAAGAAATTCTCATTGTATTTGAAGGCTGTTACTGACACCAAATTTAGTGTCCAGTCCCTAGCAAATGAAACAGGAACTGAAATTTAGGTAGAAAAGCGAACACTGTTTACAAATGCTCTTTTACAAAGGAAAATCCAGGAGAATTGCACCACTTTAATCCTCGCACCAGTGAAAAGATGAATAAAATAAGTATCAGTGTCAGTGTCAGTGGTGCTGAGCAACAGCTGAAATTATTAAAACTGAATGAAGCTCCAGGCCCTGATGGAATCCTTGTCACATTCCATACTAAGTTTTCAGTTGAGTTAGCCCCCTCTTCTAACTATATTCTATCGTAGATCCCTGAAACAAAAAACCATGCCCAGTTCTTGGAAAAAGGCACACGTTACACCTATCTACAAGAAGATTAGCAGAAGTGATTCACAAAACTACCGTCCAATGTCCTTGACATCAATTTGTTGTAGAATGTTAGAACATATTATGAGTTCAAACATACTAAAGTATCTCGAACGGGATGACCTCCTCAATGCCAACCAACATGGTTTTCGAAAACATCAATCACATGAAACACAAACCGCACTTCTCTCACACGACATAATGAAAGCTTTGGATGAAGGCAACTCAGGTAGATGCAGTGTTTCTTAATTTCTGAAAAGTATCTAACCCAGTGCTGCACCTACACTTATTGTCAAAAGTATGATCATATGGGGTAATAAGAGAAATTTGTGACTGGCTTGAAGGCTTTTTGGTAGGGAGGACACAGTATCTTGGATGGGGAGTCATCGTCAGATGTAGAGGTATGTTTGGATGTGCCCCAGGAGAAGTGTGTTGGGACCCTTGCTGTTCATGTTGTATATTAATGTCCTTGCAAACAATATTAATGGTAAAATCAGGCGTTTTGCAGATGATGTAGTTATCTATAATGAAGTACTATCTGAGAGAAGGCATAAATATTCAGTGAGATCTTGACAATATTTTAATGTGGTGCGGAGATTGGAAACTTGCTCTAAATGCTCAGAAATGTAAAATTTTGCCCTTCACAAAAACAAAAAGCTTAGCATGTTATGACTATAATATCAATGAGTCATTGTTGGAATCAGCAAACTCATACAAATACCTGGACGTAACAGCCTGTAGGGATATGAAATGGAATGGTCACATAGGTTCAGTCGTGGGTAAAGCAGGTTTATTGGTAGAATACTGGGGAAGTGCAGTCAGTCTTTAAAAAAGCAACCCATCCTAGAATATTGCTCAAGTGTGTGGGACCCATACTAGACAGGACTAACAGAGGATATCGAACATATACAAACAAGGGCGACATGAATGGTCACTGGTTTGTTTAATCCATGGGAGAGAGTCACAGAGATACAGAACAAACTGAAATGGCAGACTCTTGACGACAGATGTAAACTATCGCAAGAAAGTCTATTAACAAAGTTTCATGAACTGGCTTTAAGTGATTACTCTAGGGATACACTACAGCCACCTATGTATCACTCACACAGGGATCATGAAGATAAGATCAGAATAATTACTGCATGCACAGAGGCTTTCAAACAGTCATGCTTCCCACGTTTCGTATGTGAACAGAATAGGAAGAAACCACAATAACTAGTACAATGGGACGTACCCCCTGCCAGGCACCTCATTGTGGTTTGTAGAGTATAGACGTAGATGCTCAGGAAAATATGACTAAATAAATGATGAAAAACGTGAAAAATACCTTATGCGTTTTTGTAGAGAGTGCTAAAAGAAATTTAGTTTCTGGGTCTCTATTAAACAGCAATAGCTAACAGAACTTTGAATTATAAAGATTTTTGTGGCGGCACAAAGTACCGACCCCGCCCACCTAGGTATAGCGCATTGAAAAGTATGTTGGTACTGTAAAGCCCGGTTCACTCAAGCATCTAATGTGGCGCCACAACTTGTGGCTTGCTGTAGTGGCATCGTGGGCTAGTGAGCTACCGTTCACACAGGACGCCACAAATTCTACATAGTTGAACAGCTTCCAATATGGCGTTAATTGAAATCATTTGGGAGGATATTAATGTTACAGTCAGATTACGGACTTAGAGCTGTGACAATAGTTAAATACAAGGAAGACGAAACCCAAATGCAGGACCCGAAAGTAGATTTCTAAAAGTTACATACCCTAAGTTACGTCACGAAGAATGGCAGTTTGCACATGCAACTTCAATGCAATTTTTGTGTTCTACCAGCTGTGGCGACACTTTTGTTGTTTGTGTGAACCCAGCTCAAGGGTTAAAGCACTTTCCCATGTCGTACTGCGGAGCTTAACTGCAAGCAAGGCAAATAAGCAACCAAATTTTCTGGTTCTGTGCTGGTGAATTTTAATTTCTTATAGAGCCTGTCTTTAAAAAAACAGATCTTGGGTTCTGCTAGCCACTATATTTAGGTTTAGTCCTCTGCTCTAATTCTCCAGGAATGGAGCTACAACTCATAATGCTATAGCTACTGTAACTAAAAGTATCGTTCGCGCAAACAAAGTTGACACTCGGCGAGGTGGCTGATGGGAGCGACTGTAAATGGGAAATGCCTTTACGGTCACTCCCGTCAGCCACTGCGCCGAGTGTAAACTTTGTTTGCGCATGTAGTACATTCTGAAATATTTTTCGTTTACTTATGGCATATAGTTACACTCCAAAAACGGGATTCTGGTTATAATCCTATTACGAAGTGAAGCTAATAGATTTTTAATTCTGACATCACATATTGTACCCAGACGTAGATCTTGCATAATGTAACTGCGGAATCTTTTCTGTGTTCAGTGGGATGTACTAAAGGAAATAAACTATCAGCTGTTCTTGGAGATGCATTTCTCGGTACAGAAATTGTAGCATTTGAAGGAGAAGCAATTTGTCTGGAGATACGTACAAACTCTTTCAATTTTCTTTTTCTAAGGTAAAGGTACAATCAGTTTCATTCCTCATGATCTGTAACATTACAAATAATTGATGTACGCGAACTATAAACAACTAGTAATGCTAATAAATCGGAAACTAAACGTCTCTCTCGCAAAGCACAATTTATGATTAAACTTTGTACTACATTACTTTGTTGTTCTTAACTGGAAAACGTTTTTATTGATATACCAATACCCTTTCAATGGCAATGTATTACATAACTTTGCAGTAATAAATTCCACATCTCGCAAGTTTACTCATAGTAGCAACAATGGCGACTTTCGAAATCCTTGCAAACATGTAGTACCCTGTGTGCTCAGAACAATATGGTAAATGAATGGCGAAAATAACTTTGTATTAAATGCGTGTAGCGTAATAATGAAAAATGACTGTAAGTAAAACGTCCATATGTGGATCTGTTCTGTTCTGATTCATTATCTTTTGTAGGTGGGTTCACACACGCAGCTATATGGCGCACAGCTTGCGTCTTCCGGTAGTGGCACCTTGGGCTACCATTCACACAATACACCGCAAATTCTACGTAGTTGCACAGCTTTCAATATGGCGTCAACTGAAATCAAATTGGAGGGTGTAAATGTTGTAGTGCAGGCTATGACAGTAGAGCTGTGACAAGAGTTAAATACAAGGAAGATGAAACTCAAATATTGGTTACGAAAAAAGATTTCACACACGAATAAAGCAGGGGCCACAGACACATTTATGAAAGAAATAACACACGACGACGAAAATGCTGTCTGCAACAGCAGACTAACCAATAGCTGTCATGTAAGTACCATCTGCAAACACGCCTCTCTTCCGAGATTTTAGAATCTTATTGTATTTGTTGATATAGGCATTTCGAATAACTAATTTTTAGTTTAACAACTGCCACATCACACTCGGAAGCTATTTCCTGCATGTAATACACAACATATACAATGGTTGGTATTACAAATTACGAAGTTTATACGATTCACTTTTTTGCTTATATATATCAAGTTTATTTATTCATTCATCCAAAAATCTATTAAGATTGTGGAGTACGTCATTGGATAGAAAATATTGCCCCCACACACATGCACACTGCTGCATAAAATCAAATGTAAGTTGCTGTTCTCGTAGTTCCAGAAGCTGCAAAAGTGTGACTGGCAACCACTGTTTTTGCCCTTTTCAGTAATAAAATGAAAAAAAAAAAAAACACTGAAAACTGAGTGGAGTACAGCAACAATTAGTCCACGATCATTGCAACAGAGTGAGAGGGAGCAATGATGGAAGGAAAGTGGTGCAACAAAGTTGAACTTTTTGTGGCATGACACAGTTGCTTCTCTTAAGTTGCACCACTAAAAACTGGGAGTTCATACATGCAACTGCAGTATGTCACTAGCTGTGGCGACATTTCTATTGCTTATGTGAACCCAGTTTAAGAGTAGCATCAAATCAAGCAGTGAAATCTTGACTGCTGCAGAAAATTCCTGGATTAGATGAGTCACTGTATTCGTAATGTCCACAAAGTGCGAGATCAGAACCACCACAAACCTTAATACACTATTTTAGAGGGTATGTATCGATTTTTGGGAATCTGATCATTGTGTTTTTCAAGCGACTACCTATAAGCATAATCCAATTGTTGTCTAATATTGTGCTTCTTTAAAATACTGTGTTCTCGCTGTGCAATTAAATACAGTATAATCTGGAACACTCACGTTTTTTTATCTTCTGTGATTGTCAACACCTCATGGCATCCAAATCGTTATCCAATTTGAATTTTCTTTTGCAAACAATAAAAATCGGAAACAGAAGAATTTGTGATATCACAAACACATATCCAATCTACATTCTTATCCAGGGCTTACAATTTTCTTGCTTTTATTTTAATTTTCTTGAGTAACTTTATTTCCAGCATCAGTCTCCTTAAGCCTTTGATATGTAGCTTATGTTCAAGTGACAGAGAAAACAAATCAATTTCCTTGCACCTCTGCACTAAAATATCACTCATGTTGTTGTTGTGGTCTTCAGCCCAGAGACTGGTTCGATGCAGCTCTTCGTGCTACTCTATCCTGTGCAAGCTTCTTCATCTCCAAGTACCTACTGCAACCTTCATTCTTCTGAATCTGTTTAGTGTATTCGTATCTTGGTCTCCCTCTACGATTTTTACTCTCCACACTGCCCTCCAGTACTAAATTGGTGATCCTTTGATGCCTCAGAATATGCCCTATCAACCGATCCCTTCTTCTAGTCAAGTTGTGCCACAAATTTCTCTTCTCTCCAATTCTATTCAGTACTTCCTCATTAGTTATGTGATCTACCCATCTAATCTTGAGCATTCTTCTGTAGCACCACATTTCGAAAGCTTCTATTCTCCTCTTGTCCACGTTGCACTTCCATACATGACTACACTCCATACAAATATTTTCAGAAACGACTTCCTGACACTTAAATCTATACTCGATGTTAACAAATTTCTCTTCTTCAGAAACGCTTTCCTTGCCATTGCCAGTCTACATTTTATATCCTCTTTACTTCGACCATCATCAGTTATTTTGCTCCCCAAATAGCAAATCTCATTTACTACTTTAAGCACCTCCTTTCCTAATCTAATTCCCTCAGCATCACCCGATTTAATTCGACTACATTCCAATATTCTCGTTTTGCTTTTGTTGATGTTCATCTTATATCCTCCTTTCAAGACACTATCCATTCTGTTCAACTGCTCTTCCAGGTCCTTTGCTGTCTCTGACAGAATTACAATGTCATCAGCGACCCTCAAAATTTTTATTTCTTCTCCATGGATTTTAATTCCTACTGTGAATTTTTCTTTTGTATCCTTTACTGCTTGCTCTATATACACATTGAATAATGTCGGGGAGAGGCTACAAACCTGTCTCATTCCCTTCGCAACCACTGCTTCCCTTTCATGCCCTCTATTCTTATAACTGCCATCTGGTTTCTGTACAAATTGTAAATAGCCTTTCGGTCATTGTATTTTATCCCTGACACCTTCAGAATTTGAAAGAGAGTATTCCAGTCAACATTGTCAAAAGCTTTCTCTAAGTCTACAAATTCTAGAAACGCAGGTTTGCCTTTCCTTAATCTATTTTCTAAGATAAGTTGTAGGGTCAGTATTGCCTCACATGTACCAACATTTCTACGGAATCCAAACTGATCTTCCCCAAGGTCAGCTTCTACCAGTTTTTCCATTTGTCTGTAAAGAATTCGTGTTAGTATTTTGCAGCCGTGGCTTATTAAACTGATAGTTCGGTAATTTTCACATCTGTCAACACCTACTTTCTTTGGGATTGGAATTTTATATTCTTTTTGAAGTCTGAGGGTATTTCGCCTGTCTCATAAATGGCTCAAATGGCTCTGAGCACTATGTGACTTAACTTCTAAGGTCATCAGTCGCCTAGAACTTAGAACTAATTAAACCTAACTAACCTAAGGACATCACGCACATCCATGCCCGAGGCAGGATTCGAACCTGCGACCGTAGCGGTCGCTCAGTTCCAGACTGCAACGCCCAGAACCGCACGCCCACTCTGTCTGGCACCCTGTCTCGTACATCTTGCTCACCATATGGTAGAGTTTTGTTAGGCCAGGCTCTCCCAAGGCTGTCAGTAGTTCTAATGGAATGTTGTCTACTCCCAGGGCCTTGTTTCTACTTAGGTCTTTCAGTGCTCTGTCAAACTCTTCATGTAGTATCATATCTCCCATTTCATCTCCATCCAAATCCTCTTCCATTTCCATAATATTGTCCTCAAGATAGACCCTCTTTATACTCTTTCCACCTATCTGCTTTCCCTTCTTTGCTTAGAACTGGGTTTCCATCTGAGCTCTTGATATACATACAAGTGGTTCTCTTTTCTCCAAAGGTCTCTTTAATTTTCCTTTAGGCAGTGTCTATCTCACCCCTTGTGATATGTGCCTCTATACCCTTACATTTGTCCTCTAGCCATCGCTGCTTAGCCATTTTGCATTTCCTGTCGATCTCATTTGTGAGATGTTTGTATTCCTTTTTGCCTGCTCCATTTACTGCATTTTTATATTTTCTCCTTTCATCAATTAAATTCAATATCTCTTCTGTTACCCAAGGATTTCTATTAGCCCTCGTCTTTTTACCTACTTGATCCTCTGCTACCTTCACTATTTCGTCTCTCAAAGCTACCCATTCTTGTCCTACTGTATTTCTTTCCCCCATTTTTGTCAATCGTTCCCTAATGCTCTCACTGAAACTCTCTACAACCTCTGGTTCTTTCAGTTTATCCAGGTCCCATCTCCTCAAATTCCCAACTTTTTGCAGTTTCTTCAGTTTTAATCTACAGTTCATAACCAATAGATTGTGGTCAGAGTCCACATCTGCTGCTGGAAATGTCTCACAATTTAAAACCTGATTCCTGAATCTCTGTCTTACCATTATATAATCTATCTGATACCTTCTAGTATCTCCAGGCTTCTTCCACGTATACAACCTTCTTTCATGATTCTTCTTTCATGCTCCGTGCAAAATTCTACCAGGCGGCTTTCTCTTTCATTTCTTCCCCCAATCCATATTCACCTACTACGTTTCCTTCTCTCCCTTTTCCTACTATCGAATTCCAGTGACCCATGACTATTAAATTTTCGTCTCCCTTCACTACCTGCATAATTTCTTTTATCTCATCATACAATTCACCAATCTCTTCGTCATCCGCAGAGCTAGTTGGCATATAAACTTGTACTACTGTGGTAGGCATGGCCTTCGTATCTATCTTGGCCACAATAATGTGTTCACTATGCTGTTTGTAGTAGCTTACCCACATTCCTATTTTCCTACTCATTATTAAACCTACTCCTGCATTACCCCTATTTGATTTTGTATTTATAGCCCTGTATTCACCTGACCAGAAGTCTTGTTCCTCCTGCCACCGAACTTCACTAATTCCCACTATATATAACTTTAACCTATCCATTTCCCTTTTTAAATTTTCTAACCTACATGCCCGATTAAGGGAACTGACATTCCATGCTCCGATCCGTAGAACGTGTTTTCTTTTTCTTGATAACAACATCCTCTTGAGTAGTCCCCACCCGGAGATCCGAATGGGGGACTATTTTACCTCCGGAATATTTTACCCAAGAGAATGCCATCATCATTTAACCATACACTCATATTGTCTTCTTATTGTAGACCTGCGCATTTGAGAACTCATGTCTTCAACACTCACGACTGTATATTGAGTCTTCCTGCACGCTGTAGGTCAAGTCATTTCAAAACCTTAGTCCCATGAAATCTTGTGCAGATTGCACTGGTGCATACTTGCCCAAAGCTGCAGTGTGATTCCGGTCTCAAGTAGATATGATACCCGTTGTGACAGTTGGCGATAAAGAGTGTATCGGACAACGAAACTTTTTTTTTTAGATATTGTTCGTCTGGCCAGTTTAACATACTAAAACGATCCTATCCAGCTGTTAGGATAAAATGAGGTGGGTAGCACCCCAGGAGGTATGTTTATGACTTTGTAACAGGTGTAATGACGTATATGGACTTAAAACTAAACTAATACCGATGTTATCCGAAATCGATGACTACAAAATTTCTTCTGACTGGCTCCACTTTTGTAAATTGTTCACCTACTACATTAATAGTACAGTTAACGAGTTCAAATATATTTGCATGGGCAAATATGCAAGTTTTTAGTGGACAGTCGTTTTTCTTCCGTGCTCCAGTGCCACACAGTAAAAATGGATCAAAAATGTCGTTAGGATTTTTTTGTAGAATTCTTGGGAAGCTATTCAGAATTTTGATCATAATTTTTTTTCTCAAATTGGCAAAAAATGTTTTTAGAGGATCGAAATTTCTCCGAGTAGTATTTTCTTTTCACGGAACACTGTAGAACTATTCAAATAATGTATCTAACTCAAGAACTAAAATATATCTAACAAGAACCCTGAAACAGAGCCGGCCGGTGTGGCCGTGCGGTTCTAAGCGCTTCAGTTTGGAATCGCGTGATCGCTACGGTCGCAGGTTCGAATCCTGCCTCGGGCATGGATGTGTGTGATGTCCTTAGGTTAGTTAGGTTTAAGTAGTTCTAAGTTCTAGGGGACTGATGACCTCAGTAATTAAGTCCCATAGTGCTCAGAGCCATTTGAACCATTTTTTGAACCCTGAAAAAAACATATGTTTCTCGAAAGCTGGGTGCCATCTTCACAGGATTCCCAATATTCTGCAATAATGCCCAGTGCTGACATTAGTCCGCATAGTTGATATGCTATAAACGAAGCTTCTCCTTTGCCGATTGGGCGGCTATCTAAGGATTCACAGGAAGCTCAGAATAAGGATACTCGGCGTTACTGAGGTGATCTTACATGCAAATATTCTCGTGAGAAAACGAGGCATGTCGTATTCCATTGGCTTCTGGCATCTTTGGATCCATTCATCTCGAGGGTCCAGGAAATGACAATTGAAGAATATAAGCAAACGCCGCCTGAGATGTAAGATCTGCTTTTCGAACCATCTCCCATTGTATAACATGACAGCGGTCTGTCTGAAAGCAATAACGACATATGTGATGAATGTGACTATTATTTCGATTGCAAAATGTAAAATATCAAGTAAAACATTTCACTACGGCAGTTTCGACTTCTAATTCGTTATCAGCGACCTCACAGTACTTTATACTGAAGGTTGTCTCGAATCTGGTAAATTTATAATTTTCAATCCGTCAAATTGGCTCCGCCATTTTGAATTTTGTGATTCTGACATCGAATTTCAAAGCAACGACGCAAAAAACCTAAGAAACAGAGTTTTTTTCGAATTTTATATTCATTTTTCCATTACGACCAGATTTTGAAGCGAGCTGGTCCACTGTGCTGCGTGACAAACAATAAAACGCTAATAGCTGGTCACAGTGTTGGTGACTTATCTGCAACAAACAAGAGCAAACGCCTGCCTGTAGTGGCTGACTAGACTCCAGTTTAGAAATATAACTGCTCCTAGGGATCAATGACACGTAAGTTACAGAATAGTGTAGCTACAAATTAGATCGAGAATCTACTATTTATGTGTAATGTTGGTGCACATATTGGGGAGGAAGAGGAACTGCGCTTTGGTAAGGTTCAACAACAAGAGAGGAAACGGAGGATCTGACAGGTACAGCCTGGAGCGTTGCTCCAATACTCAGAATAGTTGACACCTGCTGCCGCCACTCCCTTCTCCACGCCTCGCTAACGAACTCAGCAACTGGAAAGTGGTCTTCGGAGGTGCCAAACCGGAATTATGCATGTGTCGAGCCGACCATGTGAAAGCTGAGTGCCAGTTTCAAGCATGACTGTAGACTTCGTCAGGGAAGTTCATATACACTCAGGAACATTGAAAATAGCACACCAAGACGGGAACATCGAATCGAAACAAATTTATTAGACATAATGGTACATTCCGATCAAACAAGGAATACCACCATGAAACATTCATCACACGTAATTACACTATTCAAACTCTTTCAATCGAGAAGTACGGACCATCCACCGTCCCCCATCTGCTGGCCCGGGCAAAGCGCCAGCTCACGCCACTGCACACATAGGCCACTTGGGGTCCTACAAAGCGACATGTCCATCAGATGCCGCACCACGCACCAGTGCCCAAGAGGTGTTCGTTCGGGTCCCATGACTGACAAACTGCATGTTGCACTAATGCCCAAACAAAAGCGTCAGGTGGCGGCAACCCTTTGATACTTGAAAACCGAGAACTTCATGTCTGCGCGCTCTCTCTCTCTCTCTTGTCCTGTAGCGTACCAACGCTAGTCAGATAGAGCTGCAGACAAAGCAGCATTTACATGGTAATCCCCCAGCTTTGGATGTCTTGGAACTATTCCTTCACTCTATCAGATTGATTGACTAATAAATTAAATCGATATTCGTTGTGTGGGACAATTTTTCCTTGCTTCCTCTTGATGGATACCAGGATTGGAATCCTGGCAACGACCTAGTTTCCAAACCCTACTGGATTTTTTCTCCCTTGCCACCTATTGGTACAGTTAGGTAATTTGGTAGGAAGTCCAACACATCCAAATTTCAGCTCAGTTGCACACTATGTCCTTAAACAATTTGCGAGAGGAGCTGGACACTTGCATGGTCACAATATACTTGTAAGTACTGGAAACAATAAACTTATCAACCAGGAATTTGACGTTGCGACTGCGTTTTTAAAGCACTATAGAATTCCTAAATTAGTCCTCTTCGCTACATTCTGAAGCAGTAGGAAGGGTCTACCAGGTGATAGGTTAGAGACGCTGTAAGACAGAGACCAATGGGATGTACTGAGAAGCACTAAACACGACACACCTTAACTGTGATCCAATCCTTAGTTATAAGTTGTCATGGCAAGATGTCAGAGATCACTATCAATCTGGAATTTGACGTCGCGAGTGGGTTTTTAAACCACTATAGGGTTCCTAAATTGGTTCTCTCCCCTACATTCGGAAGGAGGAAGGCCTGCTGCGCGATAGTATAGAGACAACAGCAAATACCGCTGCTATACAGAGTCCACTGCGATGTATTGAGAAGCACTAAACACGACACACTTAAATCATGATCCAGTCTGTAGCAGTAGTTGTCATGTGTAGAAGTCGGAGATCGCTGAAACGCTCACACATACCTCGCACTCACCTCCCAGATGTCTATACCCAGCATGCCAAACCCCTCATACGCCGCCAGTGCCGACGATCGGAGGTCGGTTAAAATTACCGCCACGATCGCAGTAGCAGTTGCGGATGCGTATGTATGCCAGAGTGCACCACCCCTGGCCATGAATGGCATCCAGGGATGACTGGAGTTGTAAGAATTCGGATGTTATCAATACATCCAGTGCAAACACCCATCATTTTGAAACTTCTATCACACGAGACACACAAGACTGCTTTGTTACGCTCACACAGCACACTGGTCACTTCGCCAGACCTCGCTACCATGGACCAGATAAGAAAGATTGGCGTATTCTTTGTACCCATCACAGGCTCAGCTAATCCATTACTTCTGGTCGCTGAAGCCTCACGACCGCCGTTGCAGCTAGCTGCAGTGCACTGCGAAACAAGCAGCTGCAGGTTGGGCGTATACGGAAGTTCTAAACAATTACACCCCGACAAGGACCCATCAGTTTAAAACATGTATTTCACCCAATCCAGGGCAGCGATGTTGTTGACCATACACCTCGAATTTCTTACGTGAAACATGTATTTCTTCCGTTTATACGAGTTATTTTCGAAGACAGAAGAAATCGTGGCACTCATGCATTCTCACATTGCTAAATTATCGTTACACGTTATGAAAATCCGGTGCAGTATGACATAGGCTACATTTCCTCTAAGTATTTTCTCATCAGGTTGAAAAAAAAATCTCATCTTATATGTTACATCATGCATCACATGACTAGAATATTAAACTCACATTTGGCTCATGATGGAGTGCTAAGACCTACCTCTATCACAGGATGCCTCCTAACTTTCGAGCTCTCTCTTAAAGTAACCAAATGGCTTGCCACATACGAAGTCTGTTAAGGTAACAGCACAGAGAAGTTGTAAAACGTAGTTTTATACTACACATCACTTTATAAATTCGCTAATACATCTTATTTTATAAGGATGGTCGCCTCTCCCTGTGTAGGTGAGAGGCTGAAATATTGCTAAAAGATATCACTGAAGAAAAATGAAAATAAAAAAAAAATAAATTGATGGCGAGTAATTTTTCTTTTTCGATATCGGACTACATTCACCAGGTAGTTCAAATGGGAATCTATTAAGGGAAGACGATGTTCTTTTCATGGAACACTACTGAGAACCAACACTTGAAGCTGACCACAGAAAGACTTTACCGCCGCCAGCATACTTTTCGCATGTGACGCCTCTATTATAATCACAATCAGAAAGATTATGTTACTGTCTCACTGCATAAAAAGCGGTCCTGGTTCTGCAGGCACCAACAAGAGTCGTTGATAGCGTTACGCTTTCTGGCAGAAATGCTGTCTGCGTTTTGGAATCGAGTCGCTCCATTCAACCACATACTTAGGTTGGATTCTATGCAAAGGTCGTTTACTGATTACAGACAGTGCTGAATCATATTCATGACACTCTCATATCTCGAACCGAGTCACCTTT
Source organism: Schistocerca piceifrons (assembly GCF_021461385.2). NCBI lineage: Eukaryota > Metazoa > Arthropoda > Insecta > Orthoptera > Acrididae > Schistocerca > Schistocerca piceifrons. Next base: position 495,149,576 of record NC_060139.1, on the reverse strand, counting down.
TTTGAACATATCTGCTACAGCAAAACTTCAACATGGCTTTAGACAACACTCTGCAATTTGTAACTGTTCCTCAGTCTCTGCTCTCCCTGCCTGCAGCTTCATCCACTGATCTGAAGTCAGAGAGTGCTATATCTGCCACCTTCTGCATCCTGTAATGCTACAGAATCGTCTTTTTTGACCACTCTGTGGAAATGGGGACATTTTGTCGTAGCTCCGCAAAACGAAGCCATCTTCTGCAACACGAGGTAGTATAAAAGACAGTATAGGAACTGGAAGGAGGATGAGGGTTTTGCTACTGCAATGCTATGCACCTCCAAACTACATACAGGTACTGCAGTTCGAAGGAGATTGTATCGCTCAGGGTGCATCATGTCTGTCACCCAAATATTCTACCATCGCTATTTTGTACCATCCAACAGCGAAACACTACAGACTATAGAAGCTCTACTAACTTCATCCAACAGAGAACTCGATGAGATTTTACCGCATCTTTCTCTTCCAATATATTGAAAACAAACACTGTCTATGTGCTGGCATCGAGCATGTGTGATGATCCTCTTAAATTTACAGCAGGAGCAGACCAGCGTGAAGTTTCATTGCCTGCACTGGACCATATCCCACAGACTGTCAGCCGCAAGAGAGGGTCGCTGATTTGCTGACTTATACATTGTTTTTTTTCTGCTGTAACACGTCCAAGCAATGTATTACTACAGCTTTGTACACTGCCACACATTTTATTTTTCACCACGACTTCGAGGTCTGTGTCTGGTTCTAAACTGACATTAACATGTTTTGATCCATTGGCTCTCACAGAAAAGTGGGCATCGCACAGTGTAAATCATGTTGCTGCTGCTCCCACAACACTCACACTGGATTATTGAAATAAAAGAGTCGCAACATAAGGAAACTGGAAGAGTTTTGCAACATTGTAGAACGTTTCCAAAAGTTTTGCAACATTGTAGAACGTTTCCAAACAGCTATCCAAAGGTGACTAATGACCACTATATTTAAGCTCATCTTTCACGGTGACATGGTAGCAGATGGGTTGGTGTTCCATTTTGATTGATTCCTCATATTGCAGTCACATACGCAATCACTGTTTCGGTGCTGGCCATCCGTGGAAGGTGTTGCTCCTCCACCAAGACTCTTTCTCCGCCTGAAACAAGTGACGGTAGTCAGTCATTTTGTGGTAATCAACAGCATACCAGTGGACCAATTGGATGGAAAAGACACCGTCAAAGTGCTGTAATAAATACCACAGTTGATAATGTGATCAATTTTAGCAATTTTACCATTTTTTCTGTAATATCTGTAATTTCTGACCAGCGACACAGCAATTTCTGTATCATTGCTATACCGTCCCTCCACTACTTTGCAACTACCGTACACTAGATTGCGAATGTAGATAGATGATTGTGCAGTACACCCATTCATTGTTAATTCTTGAACATATACACGAAAGTATATGAGACAACAATATACATATTTCTAGCACTTCGATCATAGGGCGTAATTTACGATTACGATTGCCCATCTTTCCGTATGCGGATGGGAGTCACAGAGCATTCTTGCATTCTTAGGATAAATGTAGAGATTGAAAGATCTCCTCGCATTGTCTTTGACCAACACTCGCAGCAACACTGTTGTCGAATTAATTTGCAGCTGGCCAGCAGTAGACCACTCTCGAGAAGGAACAGAGCGAGCTGAGTCCGTAATTGCCATTCAGCAAACCACTGTTCCACACCAATCTTACACGTGGCACCCATACAATTGGACAAGATCTCTCCAGGTGCGCGCATGTCGTGGACGTTAGCACCGCTTATCGGTGATAGTAGATATGAGAATGTTGTGGAGATATAACAGATCGTTATAAAGAAGAAGTGTGTGGTTTATGCATGATGGAGCTCCAGACAGACATATTGTGAAGCATTTTACGTAAATCAACTGCGCTATCAATTCAAAAGTATTGTTCTAGTGTCTGAGGTCAGTACCAAGAAGGTATTGGTAAGAGACACATTGTGGAACACTCCAGAAGCTACACGGTTCTGCACTTAAAATACGCTATAACGCAGGAGCGGTGTGGCTTCCGACCTATTATTCATGTGGAAAACAACACTGTTAATATTCCAATGTCAGAAATATATCCCCAGTGCATAACTTACATTATCTGCTGTTTATGAACTTCATGTCCGATTACGGTTCGGAAATTATGATATGTTCACAACAGCCCTATAAAATGATCGTCGACAGGCGAAAATGCATAGGAAGAAGCATTGGCATCTTATGAGAAAATAAACACTAAGATCAGCGGAGATGTAACAGTCTTACCGCAGTTTACCATTTCGCTCCTGCTAACCTTCCTCTTGCACACAGAAGTCATAGGCCATTGTTAGGTTGTACTGCTCATGTGCGGGACATATTGCCGGTTTGCGTTGACGCCATGTCTCTAGAATGCCTCCTCTATCTACTATTAAGGTGTGTATATGTAGCATCAGTCTACCCTCGTTCTCCAAAACACGCAATTTTATTGAGTTTGCTCAGTACTTTTTCATAGTATTTGTCTCTAATTTTATGTATTCTCAGTTAATTTCCGTTTATACCAGTCGATCGCAGGTTATACCATACAACTCCAGCACCCCGAGAGAACAACGGAAAAAAACGTAACCTGCATTAAAACGACCTGCAGCAGCATCTTCCTCTCCCCCTCTCAACCATTCACTCCATCTACTTCTTATCGGCAGATCCATGTAAGTTTAGGGGCAAATGACTCTCTTTTTCCAGGCGAGCATCAAAGACAGCAGTCAACTTGTATGTATCGCTATTACCTCAATAGACATACAGTAGAATGTTGCTATACAGCAATTGTTTGTTAGCCGACACCACAAAGTTGTGATTGGTGGAGAGTACAGAGAAACACATTGTAAATACTGCTTGTTAGAGCTTGAAACACCTAAACAGTCCTTCACAGGGTCTAACAAGTGCCCATTCTGTAGTTGTATACTGCAGTCACCCCAGCCAGAAATACAATGCTCTTTCGCTAAGGACACTTTATAAAAAATTACAAGGTGATTGCCAATAACTTTGGAGTCACACCTGGCCTTGTGATTCGAGCCGGCCGGTGTGGCCGTGCGGTTCTAGGCGCTACAGTCTGGAACCGCGTGACCGCTACGGTCGCAGGTTCGAATCCTGCCTCGGGCATGGATGTGTGTGATGTCCTTAGGTTAGTTAGGTTTAAGTAGTTCTAAGTTCTAGGGGACTGATGACCACAGATGTTAAGTCCCATAGTGCTCAGAGCCATTTGAACCATTTGTGATTCGACACATATAAATTTATTGCTCTACACTTAGTGGTCATTCAAGTTAAAACTCTATTCCAACCGTCTCATCGCTGTCGACGAAAAATGACTGTTTCCCTGGCACGTGGTCATATCATCTCAACGTTTTCTCGTATTCCTCTTGCTGTCGCATCCTCGTTCCCATGTATAGGAATTGTTCTGCACCAAGCAGGAGACATGCAAGTATTCTCTCGATTTCTCCGTAATTCGGCGTATTTTCCTTCAATTTATACGTATTTTCCCTATATGCGTATGTCAGCAACATGGCCATTCACATATGGAAAACTGTGGAAAAAATATGGAAAATATGGAAAATGACATAAAATCGGTAAAATGCAAGGAAAAACTGGTATAATCACGAAAAATTGATGTGAGATACGAGAAAATTGAGAGAAATACAGTTGCAGTGTGTTCGCTCTGTATGTTTGCCCACGTCAGTGCATGTGCCAAGGACAACTCCCATGGCCCAGTCCTCCTGCTGGACGAACGAAGATGTATGCGAAGTCGCCCATTTCCATGCCGCATCTTGGACCTAAATTGAGCGTCCAGTTTCATATAGGTACAAAACGACTGTTACTATACTTGTCATGTTCGTCCTATCCTAAATGCATGCAAGTGGGTCATTGGGGTGGGGATAAATCGTGGATTTTTTGGAGGTTGGTGTATAAGAAACGCAGATATTCTCATAGAAAATCAAACAGCATATGCGTATGTCAGCAACATGACCATACACATGTGGAAAACCGCGAAAAAAATATGGAAGATGACATAAAATCTGTAAAATGCGGGGAAAAACTGATAATCACGAAAAATTGATGTGAGATACGTGAAAATTGGGAGAAATATCATAAATATGTAAAATCGCAAAAACCTAGTAAAATTACGGAAATTGACTGAGAATACATAAAATTAGAAACAAATACCATGAAAAAACACTGAGCAAAATCAATAAAATTGCATGTTTTGGAGGACGAGGATGGACTGATGCTACATATACACATCTTAATAGGGGATAGAGGAGGCATTCTAGAGACGTGGCGTCAACGCAAAATGGCAATATTATCCCACACATGAGCACTACAGCCTAACATCGGACTATGACTTCTGTGTGCAAGAGGAAGGTTAGCGGGAGCGGAGTGGTAAACTGCGCTAAGACTGTTTCATCTCCTCTGATCTTAGTGTTTATTTTCTCATAAGATGTCACTGTTTCTTCCTATGCATTTTCGGCTGTCGACGATCATTTTATAGGGCTGTTGTGAACATTTCATAATTTCCGAACCGTAATCGGACATAAACTTCATAAACAGCAGGTGTCATACACCTCTGGAAACCTATGTAGTGTTTGTGTTACAAAGAATCGATGTTTTCTTCGGGGTGCAAGGTAGCAGATTTATCAATTTACAATTTCTCATCATAGTTTATCGTAGAGGAACTTGCATGGATAATGTATATCATGCACTGGGGATATATTTCTTACACTGGAATATTAACAGCGTTACATTCTAAATTACTAATAGGGTGGAACCCACACCGCTCCTGTGTTATAGCGTATTTTAAGTTCACAACCGTGTAGCCTTAGGAATGAAAGTGTTAATTTTCCACAGTCATGTCTCTCTTACCAATACTGACCCAGACACTAGGATAATACTTTTGAATTGATAGTGCAGTTGATTTATGTAAAATGCTTCACACTACATCTGTCTGGAACTCCATCATGCATAAACCACACATTTCTTCTTCATAATCATCTGTTATATCACCACAACATTCTCATATCTACTATACACCGATAAGCGGTGCTAACCTCCACGACATGCACGGATCTGGAGAGATCTTGTGGGCTTGTATGGGTGCTGTGATTAAGGTTGGTGCGGAACAATGTTTGCTGAATGGCAATTACGGACTCAGCTAGCTCTGTTCCTTCACGAGACGTGCAATGTAGAGGCCTACTTCCGGCCAGCTGCCAATTAATCCGGCGGAGGTTCAAGTCCTCCATCGGGCATGGGTGTGTGTATTTGTCCTTAGGATAATTTAGGTTAAGTAGTGTGTAAACTTAGAGACTGATGACCTTAGCAGTTAAGTCCCATAAGGTTTCACACAGATTTGAACTTTTTTTTTTTTTTTTTTTTTTTTTTTTACAAATTAATTTGGCGACAGTGTTGCAGCGAGTGTTGGTGAAAGACAATGCGAGGAGATGTTTCATTCCTCTAAATTCATCCTAAGAGAGCAAGAATGCTCTGTGACTACCATCAGCATAGGGAAAGATGGGCAAACGTAATCGTAAATTACGCCCTATGATCGAAGTGCTAGAAATAGACAAGGTGATTATAATTAAAATAAAACTTTCAAAACGCTGTAGAAATAACACCACTGGTCAGAATGATGTCTAATTGCAACAGAATATTATCGGAGAAGGGGGAAAACGTATAGCAGATGAAAAAAAATAGTGTGAAAATTGATCAATGGATGGCGCTGTATGTGTCAGAATACGCAAATGAAAACAACTGTCATTCGCATGACCCATTGAAGTTGGTATAAACTCGCCGGGTACACAGCTTTTCCTTCTTTCACTTCTACGACGTTCGCCAACGCAGGATCACACTCAGCTTGTACAGCTGTATTACAAGAAGGATGACTGTACACACGTCGCTCTGTAGAAGTTCTGGACACTGAAGGGTTTGAAAAAAGGCGTTGGTCTGCTACGCCCACTCTCCATGGATCTCGGCCCCTCCTACCTTTTACAAATCCGTTCAAATCCTAGAACGTCATGCACTCCGCCTCGCCTATCGCATCCGTCTCCCCTCCTCCCCGTGGATCCTATACGTCCTCACTCGCCTGTCTCTCCCATCCTCTCCCACCCCCGTCCGCTGCCGCACCTGTATTCCCATGTTCCGCCCGCTCTCCATCTCTCCACTCTCCATACTCTCGCCCAAGGTGGCTTCCACCAACTCCCCCTCCCTGATGATGCCCTCATCCCCTCCATCTACCCCTCCTACCAACTTTGATCCTCCCCTTCCACACCCTGTGTTTTTTTCTTAGGGCACCCTCTCTCCAATCTCTCCCTCCTCCCTTCCTCCCCCCTCCTCCCCCAAGGCTTCCCCTACCCCCCTGTACCTTCTTTCCTTCCCCTACCATCTCCTCTGCCACTGGCATCTCCACCCTCCCCTCTCCCTCCTCCCCCACCTTTTCCCCTTTTGGCAGGTCCCCGGACTCGTACACGTCAAGAGAACATTCGCGCGCCGGAGATCATCGCCTTCGGTTCTTTGTGTGTGCCGTCATGTTAGTGCTTCAGTGTTTTCACCGCACACGCTCCATCGTTCACGTGTGTCATTTCTGTCATCAGTGTTCGTGTACAAGTGCTGAACGTTTTTTATTTTCCTAGACCTGTGAATGACTCCGTGTTTTTTACTCATGTGTCTACTATATTTTTGACCACCATTATGTTTTGTTTTTCTGTGTCATCAAAATGGTTCAAATGGCTCTGAGCACTATGGGACTTAACTTCTAAGGTCATCAGTCCCATAGAACTTAGAACTACTTAAACCTAACTAACGTAAGGACATCACACACATCCATGCACGAGACAGGATTCGAACCTGCGACCGTAGCGGCCGCACGGTTTCATACTGTAGCGCCCAGAACCGCTCGGCCACGCAGGCCGGCTCTGTGTCTTCCTTGTTTCTATTTGTACTATCTGTGGCCGAAGAGTGGCGTAATATTGCCGCTGCTGGCCCACCTTTTGCATAAGGTGTTAAAATAACAATAAAAAAAAGATGACTGCTGTGGGTCTGGAGAAAATGATTCGGAAATTCGAAAAGACAGGTTCTTTTGGTGCGCAACCTGGTAGAGGGAGGAAACGAATTGATTCGATGTCAATGGAAGTAGTGGCCACAGCAATGCAGGAGGAGCGAGTGGTGGTGTGCAAACGTGTAGTGCATGGAGAATTGGACATACTCATGAGCACAATGCGTACAATCCTTCAATCACTGGCCACCTTCTCCTGCTGTAAATTTAATAGGATCATCACATATTCTCAATGCGAGCACACAGACAGTATTTGTTTTCAATGTATTGGAAGAGAAACATGCGGTAAAATCTTATCAAGTTCTCTGTTGGATAAAGTTAGCAGAGCTTTTATACTTTGCAGTTTTTCTCTGTTGCATGGTACAAAATAATGATGATAGAATGTTTGGATGACAGACGTGAATGATCTTCGCCGGCCGCAGTGGCCGAGCGGTTTTAGGCGCTTCAGTCTGGAACCGCGCGACCGCTACGGTAGCAGGTTCGAATCCTGCCTCGGGCATGGATGTGTGTGATGTCCTTGGGTTAGTTAGGTTTAAGTAGTTCTAAGTTCTAGGGGACCGATGACCTCAGATCTTAAGTCCCATAGTGCTCAGAGCCATTCGAACCATTTTTTGAATGATCTTCTTCAGACTGCAGTACATGTTTGTAGTTTGGAGGTGCACAGCAGTGCAGCAGCGAAACCCTCATCCTCATTCCAGTTCGCATACTGTCTTTTGTACTACCTCGTGTTGCAGTGGAAGACTTCGTTTTGGGTGCTGGCCTTACACCTCATAAACCATTGGCGGAGCTACGACAAAATGTCCTCATTTCCACGGAGAGGTCAAAAAAGACTGTTCTTTCGCATTAATTCAGCTCACCCTGCTTCTCCACGGAACGCAGAAGGTGACAAATTTAGTGTTCTCTGACTTTAGCACAGTTCCGACTTGAACTGGGATGATCACTAGGATGAAGCTGCAGGGAGGGCGGGGCGGAGACTGAGGAACAGTTACAAGATGCAGAGGGACTGCCTAAAGCCATGTTGGAGTTTTGCTGTAGCAGATATGTTCGAAAAAGGTGACTCGTTTCGAGATATGAAAGTGGCACAAATATAATTCACCAGTGGCTATGGACCAAAAATGAGTTTAATAATCTAGTCCTGCGATGCATGACGTAACAGATAAGAAAAGACTTTTTGCTAGCTGGTGAGAAAATATATGGCAGTGAGGACTGCCGAAGTGACCAGTGTGCTCTGTGTGCGTTACAGAAGCAGTTTTGTGTGTGTCATGTGACAGAAGTTTCAAGATGATGGGTGTTTGCACTGGATGTATTGATAACATCCGAATTCCTAAAACTCTAGTCGTCCCTGGATGCCATTCATGGCCAGGGGTGGTGCACTCTGGCATATATACGCATCCGCAACTGCTACTGCGATCGTGGCGGTAATTTTAACCGATCTCCGATCGTCGGCAGTGGCGGCGTATGAGGGGTTTGGCATGCTGGGTATAGACATCTGGGAGGTGAGTGCGAGATATGTGGGAGTGTTTCAGTGATCTCCGACTTCTACCCATGGCAACTACTGCTACAGACTGGATCATGGTTTAAGTGTGTCGTGTTTAGTGCTTCTCAACACATCCCAGTGGACTCTGTGTAGCAGTGGTATTTGCTGTTGTCTCTCTCCTATTACGCAGCAGGCCTTCCTCCTTCCGAATGTGGTGGAGAGAAACAATTCAGGAATCCTATAGTGGTTTAAAAACCCACTCGCCACGTCAAATTCCAGACTGATAGCGATCTCTGATATCCTGCCATGACAACTTATTACTAAGGATTGGTTCACAGTTTAGGTGTGTCGTGTTTAGTGCTTCTCAGTACATCCCATTGGACTCTGTCTTGCAGCGTCTCTAACCTATCACCTGGTAGACCCTTCCTCCTGCTTCAGAATGTAGCGAAGAGGACCAATTTAGGAATTCTATAGTGCTTTAAAAACCCAGTCACAACGTCAAATTCCCGGCTGATCAGTTTATTGTTTCCAATACTTACGAGTATACTGTGAACATGCAAGTGTCCAGCCCCTCTCGCAAATTGTTTAAGTACATAGCGAGCAACTGAGCTGACATTTGAAATTTTCAGCTACTTGCAATGTGTTGGAGTTCCTACCAAATGACCTAACTGTACCAATAGGTGGCAAGGGAGAAAAAATCCAGTAGGGTTTGGAAACTAGGTCGTTGCAGGATCGAATCCCGCCATGTATTCCAATCCTGATGTCCACCAAAAGGAAGCAAGGAAAAATTGTCCTCCACAAAGGGTATCGATTTAATTAATTAGTCAATCAATTTGGTAGAGTGAGGGAATATTTCCAAGTCATCCACAGCTGGAAGTTTACCAGGTAAATGCTGCTTCGTTTGTAGCTCGATCAGGCTGGCAGTGGCACACTAGGAAGAGAGATCCAAACCCTGCAAACTAATATTTTTTATAAATAAACAGTATACCCTCTGCTATGTATTTCCTGTGATGAGATCCTTCCTCTCCACTCAGTTTCCTGGTGGTGGTGGGGGGGGGGGGGGGAGGGAGGATTGGGGGGATTTATCAGAGGGGGAGAGGTTACTTAATTGATCAGTTTAATTATGTAGTCAACCAAGTTGATAGAAATGGGGGGGGGCTATCCGAGTAACTCAGTCCTGAAAGTGTCGCTGTGTCAGCTAGAGACAGGGGAAGATTGGTGCTTTCCTGATGGGTTGGGACGAGGAGGGGGAGCGAGAGGGGTGGAGGAGGTTTCTCAGGATATATCGTCGCCAGGGCTTCATAATCCACTTAGGAGAACAACAGGTTAAGGACCTGTCAATCAGAAGAGAATAATAGGTTTGCCTCTGAATGTATACTTGCCCCTGATATGGGCAACCCGCAATGTGGTGTGATATCGCCCTTGTCCCACTACTCATGCTCTTTGGGCATGCACATTGGCACCAAACTTGGATCATTTGCACTTTTTTGCAAAGTTTCATTTTTGTGCATTTCTCGCCTCTGGGTGCACTATCTTCAGTGTTCCTTGGTGTATTTACTAGGTAAGTATCTGTCATAGAGACAGGAGAATGGATGATTTTAAATTTAAAATCTTTATGTGCTATAATATTTTCTCAGATGCAAATATTTCTGTGAGGGTTCACTGTTCTATGGCATCACACGATGAACTGCCATTGACACATACATGCATACAAATACATGAAACTTTTTGCAAGGTTTGTAGCTAGAGTTTGTCTATCCAAAGAACTGCAACCTCCTTTAGGTTGTTGTTTTGGAGTACCTGGCGTATCCACAGTGTCAGGGAATGCATTCTCCTGACATCCTGTAGGACTTTCTTTCATCCATAAAGGTCGGACAAGTCCAAAAGAACAGAAACCATATCCAAATAAGTATATAGTTCTGGCAACACCAACCCTGAACTCTTACGGGACTTGGTAAGAATGTCTTCCACGAGTAATGAGTTTGCTGGGGTGGGACACTACGAATGTAGTGTGTTGACATACAAGGTAGGAATGTGGGTCTTGCGGGATGTGTGCGCAAGATAGTCCCTGAAGGCAAGTCGCACATCCTGTGTGCCCTCGGTGGCTCAGATGGATAGAGCATCTGCCGTGTAAGCAGGAGATCCCGGGTTCGAGTCCCAATTGGGGCACACATTTTCACCTGTCCCTGTTGATATATACCAACGCCCGTCGGCAGCTGAAGTATTAACATAATTCTAATTTCATTCTAGACGGCTGCAGCTCATCAATGGTGTCTGTTCTTTCGGACATGTCCGAAATAACAGATACTATATCCATATAACTACAAGTAAGAGTCGTTGAAATGTCCAGTGACTGTTGTAAGCATGATTGGCGAACAATGTGATGCAACTGACACAATCAAAATGAAAGTAATTATTCGCCAACATTACAGAGACAAGTACGATTGAGTCACCGTATGTCCATATGTTTCTGAAAGAGTTATTTCTGAATACAGTTGAAAGATCAACGGTTTTCGCAACACAAAAGTGATAGGAACGTTTATTCTGTGTTAGCCATTGCTACAAGCACACACTATAGCATAGCTACAAGCTATGCAACTATTTACATTATAAGTTGACTATCATTGTTAACTGTAATTTGTTTTACTTCAGTATCAGATGGCTGTAACAAAGTATATAAAATAGTGTACGTGGACATAAAGAAGAATGTCATATAAAAATAACTGGTAGTGTTAAAGATATTGAAAAAATTCGAACTTCTTATTATGAATTGAACAGAAATCTTTAACAGTAGGATACATACCAATTCTACTGTTGTCATTAGCTTCTACTTAGCTTCGCATTTTCCTCTTTTGCTTTAAAAATTTTTTTTCAATTTTAAAGTGTGCAACTTCCATCGCCTCTGCTCCTTGTGGTTCTCTGGTAATTATTACATTACTGCAATTACTACGAGAGCGTGAAATAGGTATAATTTCTTACCAATAGTTTTATAATTACCTTTCTCCGTAGACGAAGTCACTAACACATGCCTGTGCAGTGGCCCTCTATTCAGAGGTGAGCTGGTTCGAATATTGGTGGTGAATGAAATTTGCACTGTCAGTATCTGGGCAGCAAGGGGAGAAGAGATTGTGGTGTAAACTTTCTGATCACCAGTCTTTGTGCCAATATCCTAGAATAAGATCCAAACCTCTCTGACGTGAGATCATATGACACTGTTGATTATGATCCATCTCGGTGGCCTCCTTGGTGCTATCTTGACAGAAAAAATTTTCAAATGTGTGTGAACTCCTAAGGGACCAAACTGCGGAGGTCATTGATCCCTACTCTTACACACTACTTAAACGAACGTAAACTAACTTACACTAAGAACAACACACACACCCATGCGCAAGGGAGGTTTCAAATCTCCAGTGGGAGGTGCCGTGCAATCTGTGATATGGCGCATCAAAGCGCACGGCCACTCATTGCGGCATTTGACCAGAGTAGACCATATGCCAACTCCAGGTTTCAGCCTCTCCCTTCTGTTATGACCATCATTCAATACTAACATGACATACACTCTACATACAAGTAGATAAGCAGGGTACATTCTGGTCCTGATCCACCTATAACCAGTTTCTTTTCCCAAGGTCAGGGATATCGGATTACATGCATAGGCAATTGGACTAGTTATATTCAAGATCATCCACCACTCCCCTCCTCAATGGGAATCACTATCCAGCCCACACACCTGAGGTAATTGTGTGGGTTATATTTAAGGTCATGATCTAATTTGATAGTGGCCATGTGGTAATCAGGAATTTGGGTGATATAAAATTGGCAGGTTGCCCAGCCTCCTATACCTCTTGGTTAATGGGAAGACATTAAAACTGCAGGAAACCTCTCCTACTCCTTAATAACTGGTGTAATTGTGCAGGCCTCTTTATTTGGGGTCTGTGAACTGTAATGAGGGGTTCAGGTTTATTATAAATACAGGTTTGTTATAAACAAATTATTATTAACAAAAATATTCTCCCTATAGTTCTGTTGTGAAAGAGTTAGGAAACAAGAAGAATGATATAACAAATCAATTTGTGTTTTGTTATTAACAATTTTTTGTCAATACAATTTAATACTAGCAAGTTTGATTTTTTATTGACGAACCTTTTATTGGTTTATTTACAAAGTTATTTGTGTCTGATGACTTATGTACAATAATTTGCAAAGCTATTTTTTTTACAAATTTTTAATCCTTTTGTTGGTTCATTTACAAAGCTATTTGTTTTTCATGAACTATACTATGCAAAGCTATTTTTTTACAATTTGTTAATCTGTTTGTTGGTTTACTTACAAAGCTACTTTTTCTGTTGAAGAATAATTTGCAAAGTTATTTTCTACAGTTTTCAAATCTTTTGTTGGTTTATTTACAAAGCAATTTTTTTCTGATGATGAATAGTTTGCAAAACTATTTATTTTTTTGGTGACATACATACATTTTTCTGAAAACTATACAGGGTGTTACAAAAAGGTACAGCCAAACTTTCAGGAAACATTCCTCACACACAAATAAAGAAAAGATGTTATGTAGACGTGTCCGGAAACGCTTAATTTCCATGTTAGAGCTCATTTTAGTTTCGTCAATATGTACTGTACTTCCTCGATTCACTGCCAGTTGGCCCAATTGAAGGAAGGTAATGTTGACTTCGGTGCTTGTGTTGACATGCGACTCATTGCTCTACAGTACTAGCATCAAGCACATCAGTACGTAGCATCAACAGGTTAGTGTTCATCACGAACGTGGTTTTGCAGTCAGTGCAATGTTTACAAATGCGGAGTTGGCAGATGCCCATTTGATGTATGGATTAGCACGGGGCAATAGCCGTGGCGCGGTACCTTTGTATAGAGACAGATTTCCAGAACGAAGGTGTCCCGACAGTAAGACGTTCGAAACAATTGATCGGCATCTTAGAGAGCACGGAACATTCCAGCCTATGACTCGCGACTGGGGAAGACCTCGCGACTGGGGAAGACCTAGAACGACGAGGACACCTGGAGTGGACGAGGCAATGCTTCGTGCAGTTGACAATAACCCTAATGTCAGTGTCAGAGAAGTTGCTGCTGTACAAGGTAACGTTGACCACGTCACTGTATGGAGTGCGCTACGGGAGAACCAGTTGTTTCCGTACCATGTACAGTGTGTGCAGGCACTATCAGCAGCTCATTGGCCTTCATGGGTACACTTCTGCGAATGGTTCATCCAACAATGTGTCAGGCCTCATTTCAGTGCAAATGTTCTCTTTACGGGTGAGGATTCATCCCAACGTGGTCAAATTGTAAATTTTCACAATCAACATGTATGGGCTGACGAGAATCCGCACGCAATTGTGCAATCACGTCATCAACACAGATTTTCTGTGAACGTTGGGGCAGACATTGTTGGTGATGTCTTGATTGGGCCCCATATTCTTCCACCTACGCTCAATGTAGCACGTTATCATGATTTCATACGGGATACTCTACCTGCGCTGGTAGAACATGTGCCTTTACAAGTACGATACAACATGTGGTTCATGCACAATGGAGCTCCTGCATATTTCAGTTGAAGTATTCTTACGCTTCTCAACAACAGATTCAGTGACCGATGGATTGGTAGAGGCGGACCAATTCCATGTCCTCCACGCTCTCCTGACCTCAACCCTCTTGACTTTCATTTATGGTGGCATTTGAAAGCTCTTGACTACGCAACCCTGATACCAAATGTAGAGAGTCTTCGTGCTCGTATTGTGGACGGCTGTGATACAATATGCCATTCTCCAGGGCTGCATCAGTGCATCGGGGATTCCATGCGACAGAGGTTGGATGCATGTATCCTCACTAATGGAGGACATTTTGAACATTTCCTGTAACAAAGTGTTTGAAGTCACGCTGGTACCTTCTGTTGCTGTGTGTTTTCATTCCATGATTAACGTGATTTGAAGAGAAGTAATAAAATGAGCTCTAACATGGAAACTAAGCGTTTCCAGACACATGTCCACATAACATATTTTCTTTCTTTGTGTGTGAGGAATGTTTCCTGAAAGTTTGACCGTACCTTTTTGTAGCACCCTGTATACATTACTAATAGTATCAGGTACAATAAAAATAGAATAATTGAAACACTATATATTTCCCATTGAGTTTGAACTTTGTTGTTTTTCATTCTATAAGAGTTTACACATTTTGAATCATTAGTTTCATCATTCTGTGTACAGCATTTAAATTTATCAACTGATTGGTTTATTCAGAATATATATGCAGTATATATTTCGATCATTTTCCTATAAACAGTATACTGTACATGGGAAACGAGGATTAGCCGTAGCTGGTGACGAAAAATCACACCTACTCACAATTACAAACATGCACACATAGTGTGCATATAATTTGCATGCACACTTAGTGTGTAGTCATTCACACATATTTATACACGCATGAGCTGTTCATCCAACTCTTCTACACACACAACCACTATTTACAAATAAATACACAACCACCCACACAGTCATTTAACAAATAGTGCGAGTTTGGGAGGTCCCAGTCCTGTCCAATCAGAGGAGTCATTTGTTGTCGTGACTCAACAGTCATAATTTCAGCTGCAAAAAAGTAAGTTCCTCATGGCCTTGTGATCAAAAGACTACCTGGAGAACCATATACAGAATGGTATCAAAGCCTTCAAGTAAGCAGCCATTGTAATTCTCGATCATGAGAGCCTTTGACGCTGCAGAATGTACATCCTTTGACCATCTGTGTGTGGTACCTACAGCTATAAGGTATTCATATATTTTCAAGCTGAGCCCCACAAAATCCACCAGTCTGCAAACCACTCGCCTCGTCCTTCATCAGGCCAATAACCATCTTCTTTTGTGGTGTTTTTCTGTAAGGATTATTGGCCACATATTCACACAGGCGGAATACTTTGGGATTGTACCTAATTACTTCATATGAATTGCAGCCTTTCATCCAGTAGAAGGAATTTTCTGCTCCATATAAAGTAATTTGACATTAATGAAGTTCGGCGTTGCAGATTGATAGTAGAATCAGTATAAGTGTAGTTTGGAGAGGCCTAAAACACACATACTGATGTGGACAGGATTTGTGAACTGCACAAGAGCCTTGGCCATCTTCACAGTGTTTAGTCCTTTTTTAATACTGAGGCCCATTTGAAATTTGGCCTCACGATATAATCTCTTGCGCCATAACGGACCCCCTCCCTCCCCACCAGTAAACTAAATGAATTTCAGGGAATCCTCTAACATTTTCATTGTTTTTCGAAAATTGAATTGCTCAATAATTTATATAAGTAGTTTTCAAAGTCACGAGAGATCTTTCTTCAGTGTTTACATATATGTACTCCTCCAACCAGTGATGCTGGTTCAAGGAGATGCACCAGGTGATTCTGACAAGTTTCATCCCCATGCTGGAGGTTTCCGAAGTGCAGAATATATCTCAGCTTACTTCCCAGCATTGTCATCAGCTTTGGGATAGAACCAAATTGCAGAATTAGATGCGACAGACACAGTGGCAAGTTCCTGTGCACATCATGCAAATGAGTGGGCTATGCCAGTTTGGCCTCCAAGATATACACCTTACCATAATCAGCAGCCACATTTTGGATCTCATCTTTCAATCATGATTTCCTCTTTGTAAATCAGTTGTATTCTTCCAAATTGCAGAGTTTGTTGCATGGTGTGCGAATTTATATCCAGATAAAGTATGTAGCTTACACTGAGGTGAAAAAAGTCATGGGACACATCCTAATATCATGTCGGATCTCCTTTTGCCCAGTGTACAGCAGCAGCTTGACGTGGCATGGACTCAACAAGTCACTGGAAGTGCCCTGCAGAAATACTGAGCCATGCTGCCTCTGTAGCCATCCATAGTTGTGGAAGTGTTTCTGTGCAGGATTTTGTGTAATTCAAACCAGTCATGAATGGTTGTGGCACAGTGACATCGCACATTGTTGATTGGGAACATGAAACACATGAATGACTGCAAATGGTCTAACTGGTCTCCAAGTAGCCGAATATAACCATTTCCAGTCAATATTTGGTTCATGTGGACCAGAGGACCCAGTATACTCCATGTAAATGAGGTCACGCCATTATGGAACCACCCTCAGCTTAACAGTGCCTTATTGACAGCTTGGGCCTATGGCTTCACGTGTCTGTGCCACATTCCAATACTATCATCAGCTCTTACTAACTGAAATCGATACTCATCTGATCAGGCCACGGTTTTCCAGTTGTCTGGGGTCCAACTGATATGGTCATGAGCCTAGGGGAGGCGCTGCAGGCAATTTTGTGCTGTTAGCAGAGGCACTCGCATCAGTCATCTACTGCCATAACACGTTAGCGCGAAATTTCGCCACACTATCCTAACGGACGACTTTTAATCGTCCTCGCTCCTCACACATTCGATATTGATTTCTCTGGTTATTTCACGCAGTGTTGCTTGTCTGTTATCACTGACAATTCTATGCAAACGCTGCTACTCTCGCTCGTTAAGTAACGGCCGTCAGCCACTGCATTGTCCATGGTGAGAGGCAATGCCTGAAATTTGGTATTCTCGGCATGCTCTTGACACTGTGGATCTCAGGATATCGAATTCCCTAACGATTTCCGAAATGGAATGTCCTATGTGTCTAGCTTCAAATACCATTCCGTGTTCAGTCTGTTAATTCCCGTCATACAGACATAATCACGTTGGACATCTTTTCACATTAATCGCCTGAGAACAATGACAGCACCGCCAATGCAGTGCCCTTTTATGCCTTGTGTACATGGTACTGCTGCCATCTATATATGTGCATGTCGCTTTCTCATAACTTTGTCACGTCAGTGTAAATCATCAGAGGACCTTTAATCATCCTTGCTCATTCACTGGTTATTCATCTTGGCGTACCTGTACACATACTGACAAAGTCCCCTGTGAATCCGCTGTGTTAAGAAAAACAATGTGTCATAATCAGTCAATAGTATGAAGCTGACACGTGTTCTTAAAATTACATCACATGAAAGCCTTAGCATGATTTAACAGAAGATGGATGCCCAATTCCTGCCAAACATTCACCACATGCCCATACTACACATCCACTATGGGAGTGCCTCTTAGTTTTCTGGAGAATATGGTTATGTTGAACAATGTGGTTTGTGAAGTCTCTCCATCAAGTCCAGCTATTATATGGAAAGATCCCTGTCTTCGTCACAAGGTGAAACTTAGCTTCATTGGGATATGTGGCTCTGGTGATATGCATATTCTCCTGATATATTGTCTCAGTAAGTTTCTGAAGAGCCATTTGCATGAAATGTAGCGTATCCAGGAAGCAGAGAGTTACTTTTTGGCGAGATTCGTTTGGGAAATGAAATGTACTTTTCAACATTGTCAAGCTTGACAATGAACTTATCATCTTTCAAGCTAAATCACCCAAGTGGTCAACAAGAAAGTGTGCATCATATCCACTCAAATTATGGAAGTAGATGGGTATGTTCATGGCAGTTGGAATTTCAAGTTGCATGCATTGTGGACTGCACTGCAGAACTTTCACATTATGTGACAGTGGTCTCCATATGGAGTTTTCGCTTATCTAACCTATGGCAGCTCACAGATATAACAATTAACTGCTTCCTTGTAGAAGACAACATTCGCCTTTGGGCGGGTCACAAGAATATTGTTGCAGTAAATCCCACTCACTTCCCAAGCAGCTTTTTCGAGCCGAGAGAGCAGCTGTCTTGTAGAATTATCCCCAATGTATGATTTGAATTTGTTGCAGTTGGAGTTATATAAGATCACAATTTGATATGCTGCAACATCTGGTACGTGCTGTTCTGTGAAGATAGTATGAGAGGCATCAAGGGCACCTTTAAATGCACTGCAAGAGATAGGTGACACTTGAAGTCAGCATAGACAATGAAGGGACATCGCTGGTGGGCAATCGTAAACTTTCAGAACTTCTTATCTTCAGAAGGCATTTCCACATGTACTGATTTCTGGTTTGAACAGTCACTGAGGTGCCTTTCAGGATACTCTCTCTTGGTAAAACAGTTGAGGCATCTATGAAAAAAATGTCTCGTACAGAGTGCTTTTCTCATTTCGGCAGAAAGTAGGCTGGACATGTTCTTCATCCATACATAGCGTTGCTTTTCATCTTTGTGGAATAGCACAAATCTACATGTTTTGGGTGTTGAACAGCTAATTTTGAAAAGCAGAGGGAGTCCAACTACTTTATGCTTTACTTCCTTCTGCACAGTGTAATCTACTGGCATGTTATCATCTGTATCCAGGCCATAAACATGAGTTGAATAGTCTGAATTCTGCCTCTGGAATTTTGGTAAGTCCAGTAGTTTTACAGGGAATGAGATGCCTTTGAAGTCATCATGATTACAGACATCAGATGAATGGTATGTTTCTCTGATCACTGCAGTATTAGAACAACTGAGGCGGTCTGCTCCAAAACTTGCCTTATCCATGATGAGAAATTTTACAGGAGACACAAAAAACTAAAAACGTCTTAATGCCGACAGAAACTGAACTATTTTCGTGGTAGGAATGCATAATTTTAATAAATAAAGTCATGATTAATTGTGAATGTAATTATTCCCATCGATAAATTGGTTATGTTGCTTTATATCCAGGATTAGACAAGTTTTGTTGCAGCACACTGCAAGTGCGTAGTCCATGTACTCAGGAATATACTTTCTTTTGTGCATTTGTGATAGTGCTGATGCATTCAGTTTATGCTCTTTTATTAGAACTTAAAAAACACAGTTCATAGTAAACAATAATGATTCTAGATAATTATTCATAGAGCAGAATTCAAACAACTAAGTCTGTGAAATCCTCATGAGTTTCACAATATTCGTTGATTGTCTCTTCAGGGGAGTAATTTGTTTCTCCAGTACTGGACGCAAAAAAGTCTTGTAGAAAGCCAGTTCTTCATTCACCTTCCACTCCAATCCAAAACGTTTTTGTAGCAAATGCCCTACATCCTTAATCTTGGCTGGGTTCAAGGGCCCTCCTGAGGACACAACTTGTGGAACATCCATATTCATCAAACGTTTACTTTTCTTCATCACAGACCTTCCTCAACCACAGTCTACATTGTAATTCGGTTCTCCTTGTACTGTCACGTTTCCTTCAGACGTTTTACACAAGATGAACCGCTTTGCTGAAGAAAATTTGAAATGCCAGCTACTTGGTTTTTTCATCATATTGTCAGCAGCCTTCTTCCAGCCTCTCACTGTGCAATCCACACCCAATTTAGAAACCTGAGCATGCGGTGCGAAAATATCTTCATACTCTTTTTGGGTTGCAAATTACTGACCCGGTCCTAATGTCCTTCTCTATTTGTCCAAATACTCTGTCCGATGACAGAAAGGAGTGTCCTGGAATGGGAAATATCAGTTCAATACGCTTCAGATTTGGGGGACTCACTTTTGACAGAAAATAGCAGCACATCATTATCACTGTGGAGCTTCTTTTCTGTCCTCCGCAGCCATCAACACATAGTCGCAAACTTGAGTAGTTCGATAAATCACATTTAGAAAGTCTGTCAAATATTGCAGAGGATATCTCATTTGATCCCTTTTTGTATTCTTGATCCATTCACGTATATGTTAAAACATTTTGTACTGTCACTTCAGTATGTGAATGGCCCATCACAACTGTAAAATTCTAGGTGTATATTTGATGACTGTAGTAGGCAACTTGATCCGGTATTTTAGGATTAACCAGATTTTTCTGACAGTCAAATGACATTGTGAGCATATCATCCCTTGTTTCTTGCAGCGTTGCGTAAAAAGCTTTAGCTTTTAACTTATGAATCCTAAACTGAATAATCATCGAATCCTTTGCATGCTCAGTTTTTCCCTTAAGTTCAATGCACGTAGAACATGCATCTTTTACAGGTGAACCAAAACCGATGTTGTAACCTGTTGTGAAAATGCTGAGAAAGAACCATCGCTTCACTCTCATATATGACAAACCTCTGCATTATACATCCTGTGTAACTGCAATGCTTCAGTTTCCGGGAAGATATTTTCTTTGCAACGATTTTCCTCGACAATAATGACTTTCACAGCACTTCAAACGTGCAATAAAATACTTTACAGATTGTCTCTTTGCATCGTACTGTGGCCTGTCTCTAGCACCACCTCCTTTGTCTTTAGGCATTTCAACGGTTTGGTAAAGATTTCTGGCAATTCTCTGAATTCTATCTTTATTGACATGTAAAATATTGAGAAATGTTTTTTGCCACACTTTTACCTGAAATTTATCGGTATTAGCAAGTTTAACAAAATACTCAATAGCAACACTCTTCCTACTGCTACGTTCTTTTGCGCGTCTGTCTCTTTTAGGCTTTTCTGCTCTCAGATATTTCAGTATAGATGTGTCTTACTCAGTTTTATTGGGAGGGCTGTAGAAGTTCTTATGGAACTGTTGAATGTCTAACATCCTTAATTTCCTGCATTTGTGCATTGGTCCATTATGACTGAATTGTGTATATTGGGGTGGTTCCATTGGCCCATGCCTGTGACGATAAAAATAATGGCCTGAAAATAGCTCCTGATGTAAATGGGACATGAAGAGGACACTAATAATAAAAGCCCAACGTGGTATTTGATTAAATCAGAGGAATATAATATTGTTACATTCTCGTTTTGCAGTGGCAGCTGCTGTGTGAGAGCACAAGAGCATGTGAACACCCAAAGTTTTGACAGCTTGTGGATGTAGTAGTTATTTAATTCTTTGAATACTGTTAAACGTAACACAGAGTTTATGTCAATGCCACTAGGTGGCAGTACATTACGGCAGACGTTTGCAAGACGTATGTCCCCATTTGTTTCACATAAATCCCGCTAGATGGTAGCACAATTCTCAAATATGCCAATAATTATTTTCACTACCATTATTACTACTATACTTCTCAAATATGCCAATAATTATTTTTACTACCATTATTACTACTATTATTATTCTCAGTGGTTGTAGCTGTATAAATTTGTTCAGACTGTCATCATAACTGTTACAGTAAATGCTATTTCACGCCGGCCGCGGTGGTCTAGCGGTTCTAGGCGCGCAGTCCGGAACCGCGCGACTGCTACGGTCGCAGGTTCGAATACTGCCTCGGGCATGAATGTGTGTGATGTCCTTAGGTTAGTTAGGTGTAGGTAGTTCTAAGTTCTAGGGGACTGATGACCACAGTAGTAAAGTCCCATAGTGCTCAGAGCCATTTGAACCATTTTTTTGCTATTTCACGCTTTGAGGTTTATCTGAATCAAAAAAATTGCATCGAGTAAATGTTGGTGCGATCTACTACAAATGATAAAGCCCTGAGAGTTTTGAAACTGTTCGTCGCCATAAATAAAAAAATTATTTGCGGAAACAATCTATTGTATTACTAAAAATTTGTGAGAACACCTAAAATTTGTTTTCAAGAGCCAACACCGCCGTTTTGTTAACCTTTATACGTTCACTGATCATTGACGCCAGAGCCTAAACCAGTCGTGTAAACACACTGCACAAATTTGACGTCTTTCTTACCTTTTATATTTTTCCTTGGTTTTCTTCAATAAGGCAGGACCACTTTTACGGCATCTTGCTTTGCCTTTGGGAGCTGGAGTAATTCTTTCTTCCATCGTAATCCTATTTTGTCACAAAACTACACACGTCTTCAGACTTTACTGACGACACCTGCAAAAACGCTAGAAAAATATCGCGCGTTTCCTTTGACTGGAATATGAAGAATTTCATTGGCTGGTAGGATAAGGCGACTATTGGAACGAAACATGGAGTAAATAAGGCAAGTTTTGGAACGATGACCGATGTTTAGCTAATGATTTCTACGGTAAAGAACAACTTTTGAGTGAATATAGACTAATCAGTCAATGCGCCGGGTACTGAAGAAAATCGGAGTAGGCTTCACTCATTTCGTAAAAAAATTTGGATAAGACCAGTTTTGGAGCGGACCGCCTCAATATTTCTATCCCAGGCCAGAAGCGACCAAGCAAAGCAAAAATTCATCCATCTCAGCAGTATTCCGGACATGAAGGCATGCCTTTTTAGCACATTATTTTTCAGAAGAGGAATGAAACTAGAACTCCCCCCCACTACGTGGAACAAAGACATGCGTGTATACAACAAGGTGGAGTGTAGTCCTCTTTCCCGCATTTCAGAAAAATGGCCGAGTATGATGCTCTTGGCGAAAGTTCCGAAGCACTCTGCTATTGACTCACCCTGTGATATCATGCCATTAGCCTCTCAAATCTGGATGATGTTCTTTTCCTTAACAGTGTCACTGCCTTCTTGCAGGGGGAGAGGGTGTGTGCCTGAGTTCACAGTACAGAACTGCCTTACACTTAACGGCAGGGCACTGTTAGTCATTGATGGATCTGGATAGCTTTCTTTCCAAAATGTGTTACGGAATGTCTCAGGATCTTGGCAGCCAGCATTCACATTGTTAACACAAGCTTATGAGATTGTGTCCCACGCTGCTAATGCAAAAAGTGCCACCAACAACAGCGATATCCAATGCAGGTACAAAATTAACCTGGTGATGAGTAACAGAGCGATCAGAGTACTGCTGCTGCTAGGCCAGGGCAGAGTGTGGTGACGCCCAATGGCAATGACAGTCAGATGGTCCAGTGAACAAGGAGCATGGCCCAGTCCATTGCAGACGTGCTGGAGTTGTAAGTCCCTGCCACATTGAGGATGATGGACTATTTTAAGGCAAATGTATCATTGTTGATGGACCAGGCTGGGGAAACATTTTCGTCATCAACATTGGGCCAGGTGGTGCTGTAGTTGCAACTGCAAGCTCGCATCTGCATATGTCCTCCATCACATCTGCGTAGAGACAAAAAGTATTGGTAAGTTTCATGTACAAAAACAAATCATTATTGGCTATCGTGTATTGTGAGATATTATTCAGTTCACCCTGCAAATCAACATCCAACACAATATTACCATTGTGAGCACCTAGAAACAAACAAAATCTCACTTTTGTTACAGATGTGTGCAAATGTGTCAGTAATAATATTATTGTAGAATAGAAAGAACTGCAACTTATATATTTGTCCTTTAACGATTGTATCAACCTCCACCAGATAATACTGGAGAATGGAGTCATGGCCTGCATTTACTCATTTACTTTCAACTCAGCAGCTACCACATCAGTCCCTTTGTCTTTATCATTCTCCTCGAGTGCACCTAGACACAAGCAAACTCTCACATAAGTACTGCATGCAAGTGGGTAACAAACATATTATTGTAGAAGAATGGAAGAATGGAAAGACCCACTATTCACACATTTATTCCTTGATGACCAGAGTCATTCCCATGAGAGAAAGGCTCAGGTCAAATACTGGGACATTTGATATAGAGGTACTGGGTGTAAGCTCTTCTCCTCCAATGCAGATGAACCAGTTTCACGAACACACTGAGGCATGGAGACAATAATAATTGGGCTTGATGCACATCATCAACCATCATCGCAGTAACGGTATTGAAGAATTCCACAAACAGAAGAAAGTATTACATTGGATAATTGCATTATTCACACGCAGGAACAAAAAAAGCATTACGTTAGATAACTGCGTTATTCACATGCAGGAAAACATACACACACAGAGAGAACATGAATGTGTATTGTTGCTAGGTTCACCAGCTGGGCTGGCCACGTGCCATCCACTGAGTGGCAATAAAGTCCATGAGACACTCCAGTGTACTATCATTCATTAGGGTTGATGGTGCACTCCCATATGCAACAGAAGAAGAGGAAGAAGGAGAAATGAATCATCAGGTTGCTAGTAAAATGTACACAACAACGACAACAACATGGACGGAAATTATAGCATATCTGCCATATCATTGGATCCCAATCTGGGACGCTTATTACTGGTATCATCACTTCCAGTATGGCGGTTCATGTTTCATGCACACACATAGTATGCTGACAAAGTACAGGATACAGAAAGACTGGACAACAGCAGGTCCTGTTGAGAAGCTCTAGAGTGACCTCTCTCTGACCATTCTACTCAGTAGGCAGAAAGGAATGAAGGATAGGATGACTGCTATTGAGAAGCATGAGAATGTGCTCTGACCGGTCTACTTAACACAGGCAGGAAGGGAATGATAGGATAGCTGCTGAGAAGCACCAGGCTCGTTCAGGCCAGTTTACTCAGTAGCCAGGAGGGGAAGTGTCTCCTGTCGGTACTCAGACAGGCATGAGCTTTTGCACCAAAGCAGCTCTTGTCTATAGGCGCAAGCCACACACCTTGCTTATTTCAGCCATTAGGAATTGAGTGTGTGTATCTCCATTACACTCAGGGTGGACCTGTACGAGCAACTGCAAATGAGTCAGTGCTTGTCCATGGCAATTCTATCAGCCGGCATTCATATATCTTGGTGCCGAAGTATGCATTGTGCTGTCACATGGGCAGTGGTCAGAAGGAACACATCTGTCAATCGAAGAAAAGAATTTTTTTCCGACACTTTGTGGCTGACCGTTAACAGGGGCACTATCATTCTGCTGTTCTTATATTTCAGTGCAGGTGTGTGTGCTAGTCCATAATGTGGGCTGTGATGGAATGTGACACATCCATTACTCAAACAAAAGTCCTTTCTCTAGTGCTCTGTGACTGCCTGAATCGCCCATAATGAGACAGATATGTCTGCTACTGGCCAGCACTCCACAGCTATTACCTTCAGAGCTCTGTCTGTGCATTAGCCATGCTCGCTTTTGACTGTAGTAGCACCTCAACACAGGATTTAGCCATGGCATGCTGTCATAGTGGGGAGCAAGTATTTGCTGTGGTGCGCTATGGTGTGGTTACAACTGTCTATATATTTAAAAAAGGCTTGTGAAGCAGCTTAAAAGCATTTGTAAATTTTCAGAAGAACATATGTAACCACTTATATCTCCATCATACATTTTCCTGATCTTTGAACAGGTAGGTATTTATGATATTTAGGGTTCCTTATTGATGCACTTTTGAAATTAACATGCAACCACAGCATTTTTTCGTGGCCTTTGACATAAACAATACTCTCTTTGCGACCATAAATTCAGATCAATGTCACAATTTTTTCAAACTACAGTTCGTCATCATCTCATCGCTTTCTGTGGTTGAAGCGAATCGACAAAATAGCTGTGCGTTGAGTCCTGGCACTTTGTACTGCTCTAAATGGTCTGAGAGAAGTGACAGTAGTGTAGAACGTCGTCAGTACTCGTCCAGTGTTGGAAAATGTAACATATTTAAACACAAATTTAGGATTGGTTGCTTGTGGCTGTTGAAGACTGGCAGGGTGGCCGAAACGTTATCGACGAGAGGCATAGAACAACAAATTGGCGCCGGTGCCAATGGTCTTCAGGGAAATGTTTACCAGACCTCGAACAAGGTCGTGACCAGGAAGTCGTGTATTGGCACATTTCCTACAAACACGAGATAATCTGTCGACATTTTTATAAACAAGTGGCAGTCCAGCAGTTTGCTTGTAGAGACGAAGGCGCTCTTTCCTGGCGATATGTCATAACGGAAAGTGGTGTCAGCTATTGATAACGAGTACTTTCTTATTACTTTCCTGTCTGTTAGTCTGTGAAACAAACTAAATGACAGCTTCCTGAAGCTTTTGTCACAATTTCATCTTTGGTTGCAGTGTAAGCAGTAAACTCGTGAAGATCAGTCAAAGTGTCGAAATACTAGGTGTTAAAATGTAATCTTCTGGGTTGAAGACTCGAACATATATTTTCTGAAATAACTGGTATCTACATTACTAAACCAGGACCTGTTGAACGCTGCCTATCCAACGGATTCCACAGGCAACAAAAATTTGATTTTCAATTTTGGCGTAATTATTGACAAAATTTAAAATTTATGAATGCTGTCATAATGTACTCATTAGTAGTAGTAGCTTTATTCATCTGTAGATCCCTGTGGAGTGTTGGATATTTTATAATCAGTATTATCATTATTTATTTGTATAACATTTTTTATCAAACCCCCTACTCTGTTTTAGCTAAGTAATCCTTCAATGTATAAAATGTATTGCATAACAGGTACTTCTTAGATGCATTTTTAAATGAGAGTATTTTTGCAATGTCTTTAATCTCTTTTGGTAATTTATTGTATAGTTTTATTCCTTGGTAGAAAAATGCTGTTTTGAGTTTTATGTTTATTTTTTCTTGGTAAATGTAAGTTGAATCTATCTCTTGTTGCATGGCCATGGAAAGAGCTGTTTGTTCAGTAATTAGCAATGTTATTTTTTATGTGTACAACTGACTGGTAAATGTATTCATTTTTCCTCTTCAAACTGAAATTCATGGCATTCGTTTTCTTTATGTTCAATGTCACTTTATTACTTATTGACCAATCATAAACTTCCTTGAGAGTTTCATTTGCTTTCTCGGCTCGGAGTTCTCTTGTTTTCTCAGTGACTATAATATTGCTGTAATCAGCGAAGAGGATTTTTTCACCATGAGTAACACTACTGGGAAAGTCTTTGATGTACGAGGAGTGGCTAGAAAAAAACCGGACTAGTACTGGTTAAACAATAAAACGAATGCAATAAGGCTGAAAGTCGCGTGGCCTGTCACGTGACTCTCGCTCCGCCTACTGCTCGAGTTTCATCTGCCTCCTGCACGCAGTCTGCCCATGGCGTCTGTTTTAATTAGTTGACGTTTTGTCTGTGCGTCGGAAAATGTTGAGTGTACAGAAAGAACAGCGCGTTAACATCAAATTTTGTTTCAAACTAGGAAAATCTGCAAGTGAAACGTTTGTAATGTTACAACAAGTGTACGGCGATGATTGTTTATCACGAACACAAGTGTTTGAGTGGTTTAAACGATTTAAAGATAGCCGCGAAGACACCAGTGATGACACTCGCACTGGCAGACCATTGTCAGCAAAAACTGATGCAAACATTGAAAAAATCGGTAAACTTGTTCGACAAGATCGCCGTTTAACAATCAGAGCAGTGTCTGAGTTAACATGAGTTGACAAGGAAAGTGTTAGGCAGATTCTTCATGAAAGTTTCAATATGAACAAAGTGTGTTCAAAAATGGTTCCAAAGTGTCTCACAATTGAACAGAAGGAACGCCGAAGAATGATTTGTTCTGACATCCTGGAAAACATTGAAAGTGATCCCACCCTCTTACAAAATGTTATTACTTGCGATGAATCGTGGTTTTTTACTTACGATCCCGAAACTAAACGCCAATCGATGCATTGGAAAACTCCTGGTTCTCCACGACAAAAAAAGCACGAATGTCAAAATCGAACTTCAAGGCAATGATGATTGTTTTTTTTTGACATCAAATGGATTGTGCACATTGATTGGGTACCAGAGGGACAAACAGTGAATCAGCATTACTACATTAGCGTCCTGGCTACCCTACATGAGCGAGTACGGAGAAAACGGAACGATTTGTGGAGAAAAAAGTCATGGATCCTTCACCAAGACAATGCCCCAGCTCACAGTGCGTTGTCAGTGAAGACGTTTTTGGCAAAACACAACATTCCCATCTTAGATCATCCACCCTACTCACCTGATTTGGCCCCCTGTGACTTTTTTCTTTTCCCTAAAGTCAAGTCAGCTTTGAAAGGAATTAGATTTGAGACTGTTGAAGCAGTAAAAGAAAAAGCGACGGAAGTAATGTATGGACTTACCGAAAATGATCTGCAGGATTGCTATGAACAGTGGAAAATTCGTATGGAGCGGTGTAGAGACCGAGGAGGAGAGCACATTGAAGGAGATAACATGAAATTGTAAATAATTGTAAATAAATGTTTTTTCCAGCATCAGGACGGTTTTTTTTCTAGCCGCACCTCGTATACCAGGAACAGTATTGGTCCTAATATGCTACCTTGCGGAACCCCTATATTAATGTATTTTGGTTCTGATATGTGTTTTACTAAATTTTTAGATCTATTTCAAGTATGTATTATCTCTACTCTTTGTACCCAATCTGTTAGGTATGATCGAAACCAGTCATTAGCTACCCCTCGTATTCCTAATGCTTCTAATTTATTTAACGGAATCTTGTGATCGACTGTATCAAATGCCTTAGAAAGATCCAAAAACATGCCTGTGACACACTCATCTTTATCAAGAGCATCAAGTACAGCTTTTGTGAATTCTACTATGGCTCACTCCGTATTTTTCTCACTTCGCAAACCAAAATGTGATTCGCTTAAAAGATTGTATTTAATCAGGTAATTCATTAATCTGTCTTCCATAATTGCTTCTGTTATTCTTGAGAATGCTGACAGCAGGGAAATGGGCCGGTAATTTTCTATGTCTTCTGTATTACCTTTATTAAGCAAAGGTACAACTCTTGCCCATTTTAACTGCTTTGAAAATGTCCCTGATGTGAAGGATTCGTTTATTGTATTTGTTAACCGGCCTTGTATAATCCCTATGCATTGTTTCAGTACACACATTGGTACTTCATCTAAGCCTATTGATTTTTTTATTTTTTAGATTTTGAATTGTTTTAGTGACTTCATTCTCTGTGGCTGGAAGTAACATCATTGTATTTAGTGCAATGTTATTTACAGGAGTTATATTCGTTTGGGGGAATTTTTGCTGTAACTTCTCTGCAATACTTGAAAAATGCTGGTTTACATAGTTTGCGAAGTGCTGCGGATCATTTATTACTTTATCCCCCTCCCTTAGCAGTATGTCATTCTGCATTTGTTTGCCTCTCCCCATTTCCTTTTTTATAACATCCCAGACTGCTTTGCTTTTATTCTCTGCATTATATATTATTTTGTCATTAAGTGACTTTTTTGCAGCAATCAGCACCTTCCTGTAGATCTTTTTGTATCTATGATAGAAATTTAAGAATTCTGGATTATTGCGAATCTTTTCCATGGAAGTGAGGTGTTTAAGCGTTTGGGAGGACTTCTTAATGCCTGCTGCTATCCATCTGTTTTTGTGAGACGTTGATACAGACATGCATACTTTTGGAAATGCCTTTTCGAAGTTCAATTTTAACAATGTGGAAAATTTAGAGAATTTCATATTCACATTGGTTTCCTTATACACTTCACCCCAGCTTTATTTTCCTAGTTCTTTTGAAAAATCTTTTATTTTGATTTCCAATAGATGTAGTTCGTAGGCTTGTAGTTTAGGGAGTGATTCGATGGCTGACTTTACTGTTGTTATTTGACAGAGATGGTCTGATAATCCGAGTTCTTTTACAGCTACATCACATTTTTCGCTGTCCATATTTGTGGCCACATGGTCAATTACTGATGAAGTTGTTGTGGTAACCCTTGTTGAACTATTGACCAATATGGACATGCCAAAACTTTGAAGGATGTTTATGAAGGTGCTCCTGGATTATTTATGATGTTAGTGTTGATGTTAATGTCCCCACACAGAATTATGTTGACCTTTGTACTTGAGACTTTATCTAGAACTTCTGTTAACTTATTGAAAACAGTGACCACACTACCACTGGAAGATCTATACACACACAAAATGATTAATTTCTTGGTGATATCAGGCTTTGTCAATTCAATAGCTGATATTTCAAAAAGTTTGTCTTCACTTACGGTTCTGAGGACATGTCTTTATTTGAACTGTGTTCCTTTTGTGATATTAATGCATGATCCTGCACCTCTTGAAGTAGTTCTGCAGTAAGCGTTTGCCTTTTCATACAATGATAGTGCTACATGTTGGATTTCTGTATCTCTACACCGCTGCTCAGTAATACAAACTACTGTGCAGTTCAAAGATTTGAGCTCAATTTCTAATAGTTGTATTTTATTTTTTATTTATTGCATGTTTTGATGGAGGATTGTTAAGTCTGTGAAATGCCCCATGTTAGTCTTTCCAAAGATTTGTTTTTCTTTGTGACATCTGGTATATGGGATATTTGAGGTGTTAAAATCTGTCTTGTGAGTGATTGTTTCAGTATTTTTAAAAGTCCTGGAGATACTCTTTAGGCAGGGGAACCTGTTGTCTGAACTTATCCTAAAAAATACCTACTTTTCCTACGTATGACAACCGGTATTTGACCATGTGTGGCCCGAGATCCAACCCCTATACTTCATGAATCAGCTGTACCAATCTTCTCTTTCCAGTCCTGTTTAGGTGTAGGCCATGCCTAGTGAAACCTCATCAGTTGATATTCCCGACGGGCACCAGAGAAACATGAGCAAAGTTGGCTGTCCTCAGAGCCATCCCTAAACCCACATTGATTCGCATTACAGCTCCATCAAGGTCTGGTCAATCATGACACCGGAACAGCTCAACAAAGTGAACGTTAGAGCTATGAGTCAGGGAAGCTATCTTGTCCAGGTCACCACCTATGTCATATGCCCTGTCCCTGTCCAAACAGTTTCCCGCCCCACCCACTATCACTACATGGTCCTCTTTTGTAAAGTCCTTACATAAAGACCCTAGGTCCTCTTATCACATGACTTAGCCCTGCATTTGGCTTGAAGATACGCTGCCCCTAAACTTTCTTGTAACTGAGGGCCTACACCTCGCCCATTGCTACTACCTAGTAGCAGCACTTTCTTCTTCCTAACACTTTGTACATTTCTAGGCTTCTTGGCCTCGGTTGAAGTGTGCTGCACATTTCCTGCTCCTCGTTCTGCTGAGGCTCTCTTCCACTTAACTCTAGCAGTGGTAGATACCTGTTTTTGGTGTTGATGATAAAACTGACAGAATGCGTTCTCTTTCTTCCTATCCTTCTACCAGCTGCCAGTTCCCAACCACCCTCCTCCCCTCTATCTCCCTTGATCCTTATGAGTTCCTCCCTTGCTTCCTCCAACTGTGCCTGAAGGGCACAGATTTTCCTTTCCTGTTCCCCAATCAAAATGTTCCTACTGCATACTCTGCAGCTCCAGGAGAGAGCATCTTCTGTTCTCCCAACATTCTCCCCACTGCATCCCCCCCCCCCCCCCCCCAGTGAAAATATTTCCTACAAGATTGGCAACAAATCCCTCTACTGACTACCCTATGACAACTCCCACATTTCTCACTCATGGTCAGTTTCGAAAGAATAATTAAGTTTAAAGAATGTTTTAAATTTGTCAAGGATGCGAGATTGGCTGTGTGCAAACAAAAAACGACACAAAGGTCTTATGTGCGGTGTTTTTTTTTTTTTTACTGATTTAGAGATACAATGACAGAAGAATGAATTTGTAATTAAGTTGCTTTTAGAGAATTTACGTTATCAGGCGTGTTTGGTCAGGTTTTTAAACGTTTATAGCTTGGAAAATTATGCCTAGATCGCGTCTATCTAACTAGTAAACAATACGAAATATTTTAGTTAAATACGATTTAGAAACGTTTACACACTTTTATTTCGACAATAGACACTGGTGAAACTAGTAGCAGTATTTTTTAAACGAAATATGCACTATCAAGAAAACTTGATAGAATTTTTTGTGTTTATGTCACGCAAAATTTCGGCTTATGTCGCTATTATCGGAACTTCAGCTAAAGAACAAGTTTTTTCAAGAACAAGCGCTGCCGGGACGCTGATATTCAGTTGTGTGACAAGAACGGACACTACAGCAAGTATACAAAACAAAGAAAATTTAAATTTGACACTATTTCCTCTTAAATAAGTTCTTTTAGCGGACCAAGAAAATACCTGTGTTAAGAAGTATAATCTTATGCTAAAAGTTTAACGCAGTAAGACAAGTGTTGCAACTGTGTATAATATTACTGGTATTTAAAAAATATTGTAATATTATATTTTCCGCTTTCGCTGGTGGCAAAGTTTCTGAAATGGTAAAATGGTGGATAGAAAATGTTTGCTTGTTGATAATGAAATTATATTACGCCAACCAGCATCACTGACGAGAACTTTAACCGACGGCATTGTTTACAGGCCAGTGACCGATCTCAAAATTACGAAGTCTGCGTAATTACATTGCCCGAATACTGATAGAAAAGACAGTTAAAAGAGATCTCAAGTACGCTGTAATAGAAGTTTGATAAAGTAAACGTCGACTGAACTCGAAGCGTTCGGCTGTGGCCACCAAACAATTCGTTGGCAACTCTCCTTCGCCGCAGCCTGAAAAAGTTCTAAAATGCAACATAATAATTTGAGACGTGGAATTAAAGGAAAAGAAAAGTATTCTTAATCCAAACGAGGCTATTGTAATTAAAGTAGCATAATTATTCAACCAAAAGTTACAGATACGAGAGCGACACACATTTTGTGAAGCAGCCATTGAAAAGAAACGATCGGAACAGCAAAAAGGTACATTCCTTACATTAAATCGTGTCCTTTTCTCCTTACCATATAGATGTATCTACACAGAGAAAATTTTCTGTTCATGTATTTTGGCCTTAATGTAAGGATTGAGGCATATCTTATTAATTATTGAAAAAGCAACATTTCATGTGTGTTTGTCTTTTAGACAGCGTAACTGACAGCGCGCAAGTAGCCCGTACTATATCGATCATATTTGAGAATGAGAGCACTTAGCGAGAGCCAACAACTTTTACCTGTAAAAACTTTTTCTCGCTGACACTCCTGCACAAAATGATGAAAGGAAAAAAAGTTTATGGTTTACTATATTTTCGCTGTTCATGCGGTCAAACTTCAGTATTAGGCATGACGTTTTAATTTATTACTACTTCACTACCGACTCTAATTGCAACGTAGCTTACAGTCAATATCCACACATTCTATGCAAAATTATATCATAGTACGACGCATAGTTTAGGCGCTGTGACGCCATAAACATTTAGATGCGTGAATAACTAGCTTTTGCTAAGAAATGGAGCGCAAATTATCCAGAGTGTATTGATTCAGTATTTGATAATGAGAGCATTTAGCGACTTCCAATAAACTTTGAACATAATTTTAAATGTTTTCTAAACTTTTTCTGCTTACTTGCTTGAAGTCAAATATTTCAAACATTAATTCATTTGTATTGAAGCTAATTTGTACATGAGAGTTCGGCTCTTTAAAGAAACAGGAGTTTACTGGTTTCTTCTGAATCGAAAAGAAGGAAGAAAAAAGAAAGAAAATCGGCGACAAGGTCGGTACTATACGCTATTGCAGTGCCTGTGTTGTTAAGGACTATGCAGTGTTCCTTCGGACAACCATCAACTGTATAAGGGAATAACGACACTGATAATGTGTGCCAGACCTGGAGTCGGACCTGCATCTCCAGCTATACTGGAGCAGTCGCTTTTACGGCTTTGGCCACACCTGCAAGACTGAGGGCCCCACCTAAACTGCCATGTCGTTGTTCTTGCGTCACTCTTACACACATTATGTAATTCTCGTACAAGGAAGAGTATTTTAATTGAAAGTCGCTGCCTGGTATCGGCGTATGAATATTATTCTGCAGTGCCTTTGTTACAGCGACTTTCAATCAAAATGGTCTGGCAAGGATTTAGTCGAACAAGGGAGGGGGTCCGCTTGTTCAAGAGGAGCTTAAGAAGGATCATGTTTCTATTTATTCTATTTATTTTTAATTTTATGTACATAATTTGCTTTTGGCAGGCCTTCTTACAAATGATGATGATGATCGAATGGCATTGTTGTCCGATGGCCCCATGTGGGGGAGTTCGGCCGCCGTATTGCAAGTCCTCTTTAGTTGACGCCACATCGGTGACTTGCGAGTCAGAGATTATGATAATGATGATGATGATGGACACACAACACCCAGTCCCCTGCCGGGAATCGAACCCGGGTCCCCAGCGTGGTAGCCGGTAACGCTACCGCTACGCTACGGAGGCGGACATTCTAACAAATAGTATCGCATCTGTGAAATTAAACACGAAAAACTTTTCTTAAATAAGTACCACATATATTCTCAACTCTGTGTGTGTGTGTGTGTGTGTGTGTGTGTGTGTGTCGGCCGGAGTGGCCGTGCGGTTCTAGGCGCTACAGTCTGGAACAGCGCGACAGCTACGGTCGCAGGTTCGAATCCTGCCTCGGGCACGGATGTGTGTGATGTCCTTAGGTTAGTTAGGTTTACTTAGTTCTAAGTTCTAGGCGACTGATGACCTCAGAAGTTAAGTTGCATAGTGCTCAGAGCCATTTGAACCATTTGTGTGTGTGTGTGTATGTGTGTGTGTGTGTGTATGTGTGTAGGATGAATAACCTAAAACTTGCACGCCAGATATTGCGAAAATGGAAGGTGCTACAGATGTGCAGTTTTCACAGGATGGATTGCTAATCAGGAGCTGATGTTGAGGAGGAGGAGGTGGATATTAGTGTTTAATGCCCCGTCCACAACGAGGTCATTGGAGACGGAGCACAAGTTCGGATTAGGGAAGAATGGGGAAGGAAATCGGCTATGCCATTTCAAAGGAACCACCCAGACATTTGTCTTTAGCGGTTTATGGAAATCGCGGAAAACGTAAATGAGCATGGCTGGACAAGGGTTTCATCATCATCCTCCCGAACAGGAGTCTAGTGTACTAATCGCTCCGCCACCTAGCTTGATGAGAGCTCGTATTGTTAGCCAATAAACAGATTGTAATAATACTTAGAAAGTGTATTTTTTGTGCAAACATACACATTTTTAAATGGAACAATGCCTATTGACATTAACAGATAAAAGGAGGGTAAAGTAGAATGTTAGTGGTGTTTTTGCAGGATTCTAGTGCGAGTCGTTTACGAGATATCATATTTTGAACATTTTCCACACTGACACTTGTTTGTGCAATTCAACCTGCGTAGTTGCTAGGTACGATGTTCTTATGTTTGTTTACACTGTGCTTGTGCGTTCCTTGAGCGCATTGTGACTTGCTAGTCAGTTAGTGTGTGACTGTCCAAGCAGTAGGTCGTGAGTGGACGACGGGCTTTACCAACTCAGAAAAAGATGACATGCTCATGCTGTATAGAAGGTGTAGGAAAAATACAGTTCTTTCTTGTACGTTGTATGTGGCAAGATATTCCAATAGACGTCAACCATCTCGGTACTTATTTATCATTGGCTTCAACCAGTTACGTGGAAGTAGTAGTGTTACACCTGGACAACGTAACAAAAGGAAACAAATGACGACAGAAGAGAGGGAAATCAATGAACATCTTCCTTGATGTGGAATTTCAAGACATGATGTATCGCCGTTCCACAAGTACGCCATCTTTGTGTACAGATTCATAGTGCAAAACCACGAATGCTAGCTGCAGTCCAATGTGATTACCTCTGAATTACGCATATTGTTGAAATTTTATGCAAACCAGCATTAAAATTAAATACTATCTGCCTGAGAAACACGTAACTATTCCTGAAATTAAGATAACTACCGTTACAAAAGCAACCAATAAATCATTTGTTGTATAACTGTTTCTACAATTTAAAAACGTTACAGTTGGAAGATAATCATAGAATATCTGAAAACGCTCGAGTTATTATAGTGTTATAAGAGCATAAACAGATTATGGACGAAAGGGAGGGGGCAGCGAGGGTGAGGATGTAGAGCACAGTCGGCTCGGATGAATTCAAGCAACCCACTGAAAAAATCTTTTAGAAACAAACGAGCTTTAGCATGTGCTTATCATCACATACCCCATACCCCCCCCCCCCCCCTTTCTCCACAAACACCGTCACGGTATTCCGTATTGGAAATGGTTTTCAGAGCTGAGTACTGGCCAGCTGACCAGGGGCCCTATTCTGTATCGTTCATACCGATCAGTGCAGTGGGTTAGCCTCGGCAGTGACATCATTTTCGGTTCTTTATCCGAAGTTGCTATTCTGTAATCTCCTGAGACCTGTTACCGATCGATCCTCTCGCCGATTTTTCGACAACTGTACCAAGAGGTTTTGAGTTCCGGTGTGGCCTACTTGTTCGGTTCAGTGTGATTTATTTGCACGTAGAATTTGTTATTTTAGACATATTGAGCAGTTTTAGCTTCGGATTTAGTGATTGTGTTACTGAAGAATCGCCAGGATGTATCCGGGTGGAAAGTGAGTTCATTACAGACTGTTTTCCTTTATTAGAAAGATGGTGTATTGTTGTTACTGTGAATGATTATAATATCAAAAAACAGTTTCAGTCAAATGAGTTTTAGCTGAAATTACTAGTGACTCCACGTACCTTTTTTCGCAAATGATTCACTTACTAATTACTGAAATGCGTTTAAAACTTTTAAGTTACAATGGAAAGGATTTATGTGAATTCTGATAGAGGAAACTTTCCAAAATTTCACTCATTTGCGGCTTACTCCCGCGTCATTCGGCAACGAAGTCACCCTGCGTCTCTCTCGACTGGAATTATGTGGAATAAAGCGCTGAGACATCCGAGTTGTAGTAGCAAAGTGGCCGGCACAGTAGCTCAACGTTTTCGGTGAGAGAGCTGGCTGGTCTCTGTAATGATGAACTGAGTGACCAAATTCAACGAACAAGACCGAGCAAAATCAAAAAGAAGGGAAAAAAAGGCGGGGAAGGCACCGAACTGCAGCGTCAAAGGTCGTGGGTTTGCATACCATTGGGTACAAAGATACTTTTTTCCTCTTCGTGTTTGTAACACATTCTGAGACTTCGTTAATCGTCAAGGTTAAGTATTTTTCTGATATATTCGTTGTTATTTACACGTAAGAGTGCGCTTTATCAGTAATGAATATCTTCGATTTCGTGACTTCCATGTGTTTAAGAAATGAAAGATGAAATTGTGTGTGGAACAACTGACAGTGATATTTATATTTTTCCTTGTCACAAATAATTCACCATTTTTTTCTGAATACGTAGCGATTTGCGAATGTGCGATCAGAAAGGAATCTAAGAGCACAACTTAAATTACTGCGAATGAAACTAGCAGTAATCGTCTTTATACACCAGCTTGTTACAAGTATTTATCTGCGATCGAATCATCAACAACAGTAGACAGAGATGAAAGATCCCCGCCATAATGTTTTTAGACTATACCACTATATATCAAACATTTTTATTCATGAGATGCATGTTATAAACTACAACGAACTTCAATAGCTGCACTCGCCACACGCCCTCGAAAAGTCGTTTCTTAAGAACCAAATCGTTGATGTATCATAAAGGGAAGTAGGCTATTTCATTATTTCGATCTCTAGCAGCGAGTTACAACCACATTCTATGCATCTTCTTATTCTTTGACACTCTCTTAAACAATTTTTCGGGTTCATGGAGGTATGTTCCGTCTATACTACCAGTTGAAGGCAGTTTGTTAATTGCCATACGCCTTTCCCTTCTTTTATTTGTAAAGCATCACCACAAATAAAAGAAGTGAAACGCGTATTGCAATAAACAAACTGCCTTCAACTAGTTGCATAGACGGAACGTACCTCCATGAATTCTAAAGCAACTAAGTAACGACGGAAAACAGAAAAAAATGACGAATTTTTCGGGTGTTTCTATAGAGGTATTTGTACTATGTGGCACTATACTCGATTCCTCACACATTCCAAAACGTAAAATGCAAAACAAGACGTCGATGTGAATGAGAATAAAGTGACATAATGTGACATTTACTAAAGTTTCCAGAACGCAGTCAATATCCTATCGTTATCATGCTTTCATGGAAGCACGTGGTCAGTGAAATTTGAACAGTGTTTCGTACTCTAATCACACTTTTCTGTACTGTGAAGAACAGTGTGCCTGTGTTGGCTGCTAGCCGGCTCGGGTTCGTGCCGCTGTGGCGCAGCATGCACTTGCGCGGATCTGAGGCATACTGCTTTCCCTTCGAAAACAACGCCGGTCGGTGTGCTCGCCTACCGATCAGATCGGCAGAGCGGCCGAAAGAAGACAGAATAGGGCCCCTGGAGGATGGTACAGTATCTGATCAAAAGTATACGGACACCCCTGTGTAATGCGGAATTGATCACTAAATGTCACTAGAGTCTGGCTCGCCAGTATAAGAGGAACTGTTGTCAGCACTTCGTTACCGTCGCTCGCGCACGCCAACGCCACTAGCCCAACGCCATGTCCGGACGTGGGAATGGAGGAAGAGGCGAGATTGCTACCACCGTCGAGCTCCTGCTAAAGGCAGTCGGGGGCAACGGTTGCGACAGCAAGAAGAAGAAGCAGAAGCCTGTGGCACAAATACAATGCTATAAGTGTCAGAAGTTGGGACCATAGCCAGTCTGCGACGGCGCGGTGGCGTGTGTGAAGTGCGGGAAACCGCACGACAGGCGCAACTGCGATGAACCAAGAGGTACCGCGGCAACGTGCGTAAATTGCGGCGTTGCGCACGCGCGCAAATTCGTGCAGCTGCGGCTACCTGAAGTCATGGAAGCGTTAGAAAGAGGTCACCACACATGAAGAGGTGGCCCAAGAAGAAAAGGTGGACATCCCGCTCTCCTACTCAAGTAGGGGAAGAGGGCCGCGCCACAACAAGGACGACGAGGGCGTGTTCCGCGAAACGTTGCGGAAAGTCAGCAAGAGCGCCATTGCTGCGCTCAAATCCTCCATGGCGGAGAAGAGGGAGGCCCTGAGGGCGGAACTCGACGAGATGCGTCGCGAGGTGAGGGTAGCCCTGTACCTAGCATCTCGTACGATACCTGAAGAGGCGCCGACCCTCACTAGTAAGGGTGTAGACGCGGAAACGCAAACGATCGCCTCCCTGGTCGATGCGGCAACGCAGGTTGCTCGGGAGGTGATCATGGAGTCGGGGACACCCGCCGACAGCAAGAAGACGGCCCCCTTAGAAGCAACCGTTTCTTCTGCCTCTGCAGAAACGCAGAGGGCGTAAGAGACGCCCATGGACACCGAGGGAGAAGAAGACGAGCCGTTCGAGTGCCTGCTCCTCCCCAACAAGAAGTGTGTGAGGGAGGTACTCACCAAGATTGCAGACTCGCTGCGCGATGGCAGCTATTCCCACCATGGTAATCCCTACCCCTACACCACAAACCGCATTCTTTCCCCTAAACCAGAAGGTCAACGGGAGGGAACTCGTCCGGTGTGCAGATCTGGAGCTGATAAACCGCTACCCGATCTTCGCTGACGACGACTGGAAGTACATGATGGATCAAGCCGTTCTGTACATCAAACAGCAGACGCCACCAGTGGACATCTCACGTCTGAACAAAATCGAGTTCAGACAGCCTGGAAACCACAAGAAGAAGAAGAATAAGAAGCTGCCCGAGACATCTGGCCGGTAATTCTTTCCTCTACAGATAACTAGAGGCCCATCCAGAACCAGAGGCAAAACATCCCAAACAGTGAGGAATTGAGGAGGAATAGCTTAGTCAAGCTTCAACTCCTATGACTTGGTCCAAGGACAAGGCTTGTAATTTTAGCGACAGCGACATAGCGACAGCGAAATAGCGACAGCGACAGCACTTCGTTAACGTCGTTCGCCTACGCCACTAGCCGCAAGATATGGTTGGACACAAGGGAAGCAAGCTGGCAGCCGCGCTGGAGCTCCTCATCGACGCGACAGGGAGCAACCGCGGCCGCAAACGATAGCCGAACCGTACACAGCGTACTCAGAAGGAGGTGGAGTGCTACAAGTGCCAGCAAATGCGGCACGCTGAGTTTTAGTGTTTGCAAGAACGCCGTCGCGTGCTTGAAGTGCGCGGCAGCGCACGACACTCGAAATTGCCCCAAGCCACGAGGGGTGGCTTGCAGACGCGCGAACTGCGGAGGCTCACACGACGCAAACTCGTGTAGCTGCGGCTACCTCAAGGAGTCCCTCTGCCAGCACGCCGCGACACGCTCTGCGGCGGTGTCTGGCGCCAAGACGGCCGCCCCGCCCCCCTGCTCTGGCGAGGAATGCGAGCTGCGCCGCCTCGAAGCTGCACCCCCTATAGAAGGGTCTATGGTTCATTGTAAAGTCGAAAGCCTACTATATTCATTAACAGTAACATTTCTTGCATTGACTTCAAATTCCCACCAATGATTTATTAAAAACAAGCGACTGAGACACTGTTTTTACTTCATTTTCAATTTCTGGGTACACCACATTCCTTGTTTTTGAACAGGCAACTTCCTAAAGACTTTTACAGCAGAAAGAAACAGAACTAAATACTAGAACCAGAATACATCGAAAGTCGTCTGTATCTTAAGTGCATGTACTTAATCATAAACCGACTTTTATTTCTAACAACAAATAGCAAAAACAGTAAGTATAAAGATATACTGAGATATTTAACTACTTAACTGTGGTTAGGCTATACTGGTTGAACTTGCAGAATACAGAATTCATATAACATAAACCACCTAAACTGTAGAACTGCCAGGGCAAGGAAACGAAACACTGTTTTCTTCGGCACTTATGCAGTTAAGATCTGATATATTAGTCGAAATGTCGCTGACCTTCCTTACTGCATTAGTGCCTGTTCTTTGTTAGCACACTTAACATCTTTTAAGAAATAAACAAAACAAATACTCACTCTTGAACTTGAAACAGGAGTAAAGTTATCTCTGCGAATACTTCACAACCATTTCTTCCTCGTTGCTTCATCCTCCGGAAATTTAAACACGGTTACTTTTGGCCCACCGTCGTAATTTCCTCTACAATTCGGCACAGAGCAACGATACGGCATTTTGCAGGTAACGAAATTTTCACAGGTAAGAAAAACAGATCACCAGTTTAGTGCACAGAAACTAAACAACCAAATCACGTACACTAACGCAGGAACACCATTCACTATAATAGTAAACTGACGCGAAACTCGCCGCACGACTATTCACGAGCACTGTTCCGTGAAACTGTTGAAGAAGGGACCATATGTGTAGCCATCTTGTGACGTCATGCACTACTTCGATAGGCTTTCTTTTAAAAGGGGTGCTGCCCGAAGGCGCCACTGATGACGCCATGGGCGGCTTCCAAGCCGCCTTTGCAGCCGAAAGGGCTGCACTCAAGGACGAGCTAGCAGCTGTCCATCGCCAGCTCCAGCAGCAGCGCGAGGACGTCGCCACGCAGACGGCCATCGCCTCGCCCCCTGCAGAAATGCAGGAGGCGGTGAACCTGGAGATAGATGTCGAGACGCCTGCTCTGCCTCCCTCTGTGGAGACAGCCACAACAGCCGGGGAAGGGACGCCGTCTGCTTCCTCCCTTGACGAGGAAGATACATCGGAGAAGGAAGACCTGCCCCTGTGCATGCCGCTCCCAGACAGCGCAGTGTGCAGCCCTTCCCCAAGAAGATTGCGGCCTCCGTAAGGGATGGGTCGTACCCACACTGGCACAACCCTTATCCATTCACGCCATCAGACATCCCCAAGCCCCCCCCCCCCCCTCTCCCAACCACCTGTGCGACCTCCGCCACACCCGTCGCCTGTTGCACGAGAAAGGAGCTGCAGACACCCACCCCATCTTCACCCCCCGCGACTGGGAG
Source organism: Schistocerca piceifrons (assembly GCF_021461385.2). Classification (NCBI taxonomy): domain Eukaryota; kingdom Metazoa; phylum Arthropoda; class Insecta; order Orthoptera; family Acrididae; genus Schistocerca; species Schistocerca piceifrons. The sequence continues at coordinate 495,107,705 of NC_060139.1, read as the reverse complement.
CATGTCTACCAAGTCGCGGAGAAATGGGTGAACAAGGAGTGGCGTTCCAGCAGAAGACAGCCTGCCACTGAGGACCTCGCAGCAGTAGCCTACTTCCAAAATCTACGGAAGTAGCATGATGACAGTTCCAAAGAGAGGCAACACTACCACCAGAGAGGCCAACGGAGGAACAGCAGCTTCTCTGATTAGCCTCCTTCGACACCGGACTCAATGACCAGTCCGTGACCTAGTGAGACCGTGAGATCTGTTGTTAGCAGAGATGAAGTAGCAGCAGCCTGGGTCGGTGGAGAGGAGAGTGACTTCGAACATGGATAACAAATCAACCAGGTAACTTTCAACTCTTCTCAAGCTGCCCAAGTCGAGTGTTGGTGATGAGTCTGATAAGTGGTAAAAGGGTACAGTACCGCCCGACATTGAAAATAGGTACAACATACTTCATTATTTTTGTCAGAACAACACATTTTTTTTTGTAAAATAACTCAATTTCAATTAATACAGCGAAGCCGGATACCAGTGTGGGAAAGAATGACAATTTATTCACTCCCACAAAGTAAATCCCTACATCCAGTTTGGTGAGATCTGCGAAATGAATGAATGTATGGTCGTCTGCTAACTGCAGATAGTGAATGTGAATATATGATCATCTTTGAGTCGATCCTTTGGCCACCTTTGGTGGGACCAAAGAGATGAAATTTACTTGAGCTTTGAGCTCCTGAAATGTGGCTGACCAATACGGTAGCATAGTCTTCCCCCACCTCGACAGAAGTGCGAGATGACCTAGAGAACGGCCATGTTTCAGCACTCTGCCACTGGATCTTGTGCTGTTAAGACCTGTTTTAGTTGTGCTCCGTAATGACAAAAGAGTGGAGACATGGTATGCATGTGGAATATTTAAGAGTAGTTTGAAATAATAATTTCTCTATTTCAGGAACTTTTGTGGGGAGAATTAAATGTCAGGCAGGTAATATTAATGGGATCGTAGTAATCTTCGGAAGTGACCAACGGTCACAATGAAACCACGTGTAGCAATAAGTTGAAATACTTCCGTGTGCTTAAGTTAAGCTGAATTACTAGCGTGTGTACAATAAGTTGTAATATTTAAGAAATAGCGTGTGTACCATAAGTTGAAATATTTAAGAAATGGCGTGAGCAGGACTTGAAATTAGAGACGAGTACTTCCACGTGGTGAGTACTGTGTGAGTCTCAAACTGTGTATGAGACAAAAGATAAAGAGAAGTACTCGTCCATGGTATCAGTTGAGGACTCGCGTGTCTGATGAATACGTTCTTAATATTACTTTGCGTGATATGATTCCGTGTGACGCTAGATTCAAACTCTGAGAGAGAAGCAAGGTGAGTCGGCCGTCTATCCAGCAACGCCACTTGGCTTGCATTGCACAGGAAGACATGCATATATCTCCAGAGTTCATAGTAGGAAAGTGGAATTATGAAGTGAGGCAGTGTCGTGTGAAACTGGGATAAATATTAATTGAAGTGGGAAAGCTGAAAGTGATAATGTTGTGACTATTCTCTGTGTAGTATTTCATATTGTAGTGTGGTGTATGTCATGTAATTTGGGTATGTGTGGTTTGCATGGGAGAGTAGCGAGGTAGTTTCAAAAGATTAGTGGGTTATGCTTGTTCCTTCGGTACCGCTCGGTCTGGAGGAAAGTTTAGTGATGATGATTGTGAGAGTCGAAGTGTGAGGTATAATAAAAGATCCACCATCCTATCCAGAAAGTGCACTGTAGCGTTAAATAAATACGAGACCATAATATAGAGATTCACCAATGTGAAGCCATGCCCACTGGGCGGAATTTCTTATGTGTTATTGTTGTAGGTTATAGAATTTGTGTGTTTAGGTTAGGCAATTTATCGGAATAAATAAGATAGTGAAAAGATAAAGATTGGTGGACTTTTCCTTCGAATTGTATGTTGTCATAATGTCCCGAATTTATAATGTGTGCGCCATTCATATTCAGTGCGGTGGCCACGTGTTGACAAAAGCCGTTAAATAAAAAAGAAAGAAAATGTGGTATTGCCAGTGCGTAGTGTACAGTCAGAGTTCTGTAAATTACTGATAGTCAGATGCGTGTTTCCGTTGCGTATTATTCATACAGGAGGATAATTTGTAACTTAATTGTGAGTACGAGAGTTCATGTTACTCGATAAATAAGAATGAATCCACTTGCTTGGCAGACCACTCATCTTGCAGGCCTGACTGCTTGATGCCACAGTATGAGCAAGGCATGTGGGAGCCTCTCATAATTTCGACCCTGCCAGGATATTTTGCTGTTAGGCTTACTGCTGTTAAGATTTTTTTTGATGGAATATATTGTGATAGCGCTAAGAAGTAAAATTTTTTCTGTTTGCAATTTCTTTCTGGATTATGAAATTAATTGCTATATCGTCCAAGGCTGGAAGATCGTTGTATAATTTGTTTTTTGCGTAATGTCCGTAGTAACTAGGTCGCAGTCGAAAAGTGTAGTCACCATGGAGAATAGTGATTCTAGGGTGAACGTAGCAGTGCAGCAGGAAGTAGCTGTTGACCATGGGTTAATGAGCGAGAACGACAAACACTCGGAAGGGGCTGAATTGTTCAGCGGACCGCGGTTAGGTGATCCTTTATGCGGCGGGCTTTGTCCACAAACGGGGGCTTTTCCCGACGACGCGGGCGAGCCGGGACTAGGTCAGGTATGCAGTGAAAGTGCAGCTACCCTTAGCGAAGCTATGGTTTCTCAGGCGAACGAAGTGAGCGCACCAAAAGTAGCAAATGATAATGTGCTACTGCAGTTGTTACAGAGGATGTATAGAGATAATAAGGAGAGAGATAGGGAGAATAAGGAAAGATTAGAAGCGATGAGTAGAGATACTAAGGAAAGATTGGAAGCAAGTAAGGAAAGACTGGAGGCAATGGATAAGGGAAATAAAGAGGCAATGAGGAAGCTACACACAGTTATCGATGAGCGTCTGTCCGCAGTTAATAATCGATTAGATGAGGGGGAGAAGAATCTGGGTGCAATGAAGCAAGTATGTGATGCTGTGAAAGAAAAAGCCAATAATTTGGAGGTACGAATACGTGCAATAGAGAGCGATATTACAGAACATAGGGACGTGTTGCCGTATGAGCAAATCAAAGAGATAGTGGAGGACTTACTTGCAGATAAACAAGGGGCATTAGACAGCGTGGAAGCTCAAGTCACCCGGCAGGAAGTGGAGCTAAATAAACACAGGGATGAAGTTGCGGAGGTAGTGGTCAGAATGAATACGATTAGAGCAGATGTAGAAAAGATCAGTATGAGAGGCGAAACAGGGTCTGACAGTACGCAGCGAGAGGTTTATGCCGACCAGGAGGAGATACAATCACTATTACAGTTTAAAGAGGCACAATTAGAAACAAATAGGAAACATAGGGAAGAACTTGCACAGTTGCGATTAGCGTGCAGAAGTGAAGGTGAAACACCACCAGGTAGACTGCAGAGGGAGAGTGAGATAAATTCAAAAAACGAAAACAGGCAGAAAGAGGAAGACGAACTCAGAGAGTTAGAAGAACGGTTGTGTCGGATAAAACAGGTGGCAAACCCAACTGGGTATAGTCCAAGGTCGGAAAACAAAAATGCGGAAGAAGACTGTAGGAGGCACTTCGTGTTGGTACAAACGTACACTTGTTTTCCGGATCCTGATAATTACCAACATCCATGCCTGTGGCTGTCTCAATTTCAAGATTCATTACCTTCATCGTGGGGATCGCTCCTCAAAATGAAGTTTGTGTGTAACCATTTGAGGGACGAGGCTAGAGCGAAAATGCAGGAAGTTATTAAAGACTGTAGTAGCTACAAGATGTTTTGTGACAAGTTTTTAAACGAATTCTGGTCGAAAAATAAGCAGGACCAGGTTAAGCAAAGCATATTGATGATGCTAAATTGTAACGAAGGTGGTATAAGAGATCCAGTGTCGTGCTATCAGGAAATGCTGAGACGAAATAGATATTTAGATGTGCCATACGAAGCTGGGGAGCTCATTAGAATCTGTATAACGAAGTTGCCAGTGACATTGCGCAGAGATATAGCGATAGCAGGCAGAGGCGTAGACGATTCTGTGTCATTTGAACAATTGTCACAGGAACTGGGTAATGAGAGCAACATTGTGAACGGGGACACGACTCATAGGTCAGACAGAGTCGAGGATAGGAACGGCAGAAACTATCAGAATGACAGGAGAGCATGGAATCCTGGCATTTCATTCTTGTCATAATGGATTGAAGGATAGGAGAAACTAATCCAACATATCAGCCCTTAGCATCTTGCCTTAAAACACATGCAGCTGGCACTGAAAATTGTCTATGTAGCAGACATACTATACTGATATGTAGGAATGCAAATACCATACTTCTGATCAGAGAATAAAACACCAGTAATGGCATCTGTTAGGCTGGTCTCTCAGAGCAAAATTTGCAAATTTTTATTTCGAACAGTAAAGTAAAAGGACTGTTTCCTCAAAGAAACCAGTTGCTAAAATGTTATGTAATAATGCCAATGAGTCCAGTATAATTAGTGCGACTTGACTATTGCAAGTACTTAACACGTAATGTAAAAAGTCAACATTGTGGTCAGTATGGAATAGGGTACGTTTATACGGCTGTTACAGGTAACGTCAGTAATGTGATCGAAGTTATTAAATTAGATGCCATCTGATCTATAGTATGTCACTGTCGTGGTGACAGTTATAATGAAGTGCTGTATATGGTCGTTCGGAATCTGGTGTTAGGGAAAGAGGCCACTAGCACCTAAGTTTCTAACACTTGGGCTGCCCATTTCTCCCAGCTTGTATATTCTCTGCACACATTTAATTTTCATGTAAGCTTAGATTCCTAACTAGTAAATTCTTTACTGTGTATAGTGGACCATTCAGAGCGAGGCGGATTGTCCATGAAAATGCTGTACTGATTGAGACGATCAAGGGAAAACAATCTCGTGGGCTTCATCACATTTCTAACATCAAATTATGGAAAAGTTAAGGATAGATCTAAAGTAGGCAATTTATGGTAGATAGTCAGTGTATTTATTTGTGGTGTGTAACGTTGTGCAGGGTCAAATCGAACATAACAATTTTCAGGCGGGATGTCAGGAAGTATGACGGAATAGACTGGTCGAATGAGTCATGAACAGGAGTCGACAGAGTGGTGTATGTACGTATTTTTTGTCATATGAATAAGGATCAAGCAGAAACGACGTGATGATCAATGAGTGGATAAGGATGGTAGATAGAGAAGCGACGTGATAAATAGTAGTGGATAAAGGTGATATTTAAGGAGAGAAGCGACGTGAAGCAGTGTGATTAAAAAAGAGAGATTCGACGTGATGAAACAGTGGTAAATAAAGGTGAGTAGAATTGAATAATGTGGAGATGTCTTAGATGTATGTTACAGAGAGGCCTGTGTATGCTGCAATCGAGATTGATGCGAATGGCGAAGGAAGACCAGGAAATGATGGAGTAATGGACGGACGGAGAGCCGAAATACGAATGAAGAGATGAGGACAACTGCACAATGTGAAAGGACATAAAGGGAGTATGAGATCCAGATGCTGAACGTTGTGGAATACTGACGTAGGATGTAATATAAGTGTAAACCTAATTCTTACCATAAGATTTGCAATTTGGCAAAAATAATTTTTTTGTTGTTGTTGAAGCCTGATACCAGTATAACTAATCAAAACGGTACCAAGAATGTGTACAGTTATTTTGAAGGATGAATAATTTGTGTATTTTTTGTTCTTAGATGAAATTTCGCAATTCTAAGTTGATATTTAGCAGGATGAATAATCGGTAAAGTGAATGCGGAGGTAAGCCGATGGAGAGAGGTGCCAGAGTGAAAGGACGAATTCGGAGACTGGAAAGCTATCTCCGAAGCAGCTTCATGTGTTATGTGGTTGATTATAAGGGGGCAAAGGTATGGTATGTTGTCGTGAGTGTGGTGGTGTTAAGGTTAGCTGACTTCTAGACCTATTCTGTTAGTGTATTAATGGATCGAATGAGAAGGAAAATGTGATGTCTGGTGAGTGAGAGTCGTAGAGTAGTGTGATCAATGCGCACACTCCTGTAAAGGGGATGTTACTGATCCATAACTAAAACATTATTGTGTCATTGTTTGATTTGGATGAACCTCGATGGCAGATCAGGATCTGACATCACGTGGATGGTTCATACATGTCCTAGAAATGTTGTTATATATAATAAAAAGGTAAAATATATAAAGAGATACTAATTTCAGTCTGTCACAAGCACAAAGGTGCATTGTACGTTGTAGATTTAGAGTCATCAGTTTCTAAAATGTTTATTGTGTTAGGTTGTTAAAGTAGTTTACTATTTAATAACATGTGGTAGGTGATTGTGAGCTGTGTAGATTATTTCTTATTTTTTTGTTAGAACACTTTCAAGGGGTACTAATTTCAGTCTGTCACAAGCACAAAGGTGCGTTGTATATTGTAGTTTTTGGATCAACAGTTTCTAATATTTTCACTGTGATAGGATGTTAAAGTAGTCTACTATTTGATATTGTAATTATGAACTGTATAGATTGTTTCTTATTCCTTTTTTTTAACACTTTCATGTTTTGTATGAGGGACGACAGGTACAATCAGTAGCACAAGTATGCGCTGTATATAGAAAAGGAATATGCTGTATGTGTAGAAAACTAGGGTGTATAATTTTATTTTTTTTAGAACAAAGATTCTTTTATTACCAATGTATCTAATAGATCATACATGTAATCAATGAGTATTTAAATAATGTAAGAATATCCTTTTGTCTGTAATGTTGCGAGATGCACGGAAGGGTCTGACTAATTGGGTGTCGTAACGCCCATACCGCTAGCGGGGCGAAGCTGACGTCGCCATGGGAGAGGTGACAAAGCCGCGGCACTCCCCACTGCACTGCCTGTCGGGGTACACTACACGCGCCCGCTACAGCAGGTCAACGGCCTGGGGCGACACGCACATACCACTGGCCATTCATAAGTTCCGCCACCCTTACGACTGGGGAAAGTATCCTGCGGAGGCAACAGCGGGTGGTTTCTTCTGTTTAACGGATCGCACGGCGGCGCCACGGCAGAATGAACGACGCGCTGCGGAACCCGGCGGGCATTTGTTACCAGCAACTATTAACTAGTACTGGACTGTGGAGCTGTGAAACAAGATGACTGCTCGTTACGTCTCCATAAGGTGGAAAGTGAAGGACTGGTGTTTCCACGTTGTCAGTGGTGGAAAAGATTTTGTCTTTAGCAGACAGGACGATCGTTTTGTTTTGTCTTGACCACTGAACGGTGCGATCCATAAACTTTTGGCAGTGACTTGTTAAGTGTGCTTTGTGAATTGCATGTGGGACGCTTGGTATCCTTAAGGAGGACAGTTGTCGTTTGGTGACTAATTATTGTATGAACGCAAGAAACTAGAGTGGGACATTGACATTTGCGTCTGTAGTAGGAGACATTTCTTGAATTGGTGCGGGAATAAGTGCTGTTTGTAGGAACTTACGACTTTTAATTACACCATGAACTGAAAGGACAGAACCGTGGGTAATAGTAGTTGTAGGGCCATTTCTGGACGACCAGATTCGTGTGGATGGTACGCTGAGAGTGACTATGACATTTGTGTTTAATGTGAGATACAGTTCAGTGCGTGTTCAAAATGCCGATTTGAGTGACTTAAAGACTTTCGTCCGGGTAACCATGGGAGAGCTTTGACACTGAGATAGTGTTTCTAGGGAACCTGTCAGCAACTTTTGTGACCCCAAGAAAATCACAGAATGAAATGATTCCGTGTGACTCGCAAGATAGGGAATAATGTATTTGTAATTGTGTAAATGTTTTTTTTATATGTTTCATTCCAAAAGGGACAGCAAGTGTAATTGTATTTCATTAACATTTGTGTTTAGAATAGTTAGTGTTTGTTTTTTGTTTGTTCTGGGTTATCAAGTTCACGTAGCATGTTTATTGGAATATTTGCTACAATGATGCTTTAATTATTAGCCAGTGGCGTAATACTAACGTAGTGGCTCCTGTTGCATTGGTCAGTAAGGTTGTCACAGGGGACAAGAGTTTGCATTGCACAACAAATATCGGAATTAAATGATGCATTTTGATGTCGTGGACAGTAATGATCTTGTTGGTGTGTTGACTGAAGCCACTTATTTGCATTATCACAGTGGTGATATTTCACATTAAAGTGTAACGAAGGCTAGTCGAAATGCAAGTTCTTGTCGTCCAAATGTGTAACAACAGAGAAATCAGCAGTAGAGTTAGATACGAGAGCTACTGGTGGATTCAAGCACGTATTGCTAAACCATTTACAGCGTGTATTGATCAAAGTTGATGGACTGACTAGCTCAGCAGCAGGTATTTGTACTGGTTGGCAAGGATAAGATTAAACTCACAGTCGAGCAGTTGTGGCAATTGCTTAAGTGATGATAGTTAATTAGGTATGACATGATGTCTTAGACGAACTATATTACGTAACCAGTATGTAACTTGTGGTATATTTCATTGTTTTTCTTCTCAGTTTTATTTCTCTGTAGGTTTGATGTATATTTTAGAGTATTGTATGGAGCCTGACTTCTACGTGTAACTAGTGTACGCAATTTTTTTCTTTTGTTGATTTTGTTTTGTATTCAGACATTGCCATGTAAAGATTATTACAACGCAATTTATGGATGTCAGATTACTTGTTCTGTGTTTGGACGGTGAGCTATTTAAAATTTCACGAGTACAATTAGTATTTTTTTTATTTGTTTTAGAATTATTGAAGTTTGGATTACGCCTAAAAATAACGGAGATCCAGGTAGCTAAGCCAATTTTTATCTCACCATTATTTTTTTATTTCTATGATGTGATGTTTTATTTGTCATTTGGATTGTTGTAAATATGTATGTGTACGTTACTCCAGATTGTGGAGAGTACAATAATGCAACAACTGTGTCAATAATTTGGTAAAGTAACAGCATTTGGTCGTCTATTTGAGGTCACCAGGGGCTAAGGTCTCCTCCTGGTTATTTTCATGACTTGCTACGTTTGTTATAATACAGCTTTCTTATAAAAAAAAATGTTCGGAACTACCCTCGCATTGCAAGGATAGTACCGTGCCATTTTTTTCTGCATGGGTAGCCGGTGGTGAAAGGGTACAGTACCGCCCAACATTGAAAATAGGTACAACATACTTCATTATTTTTGTCAGAACAACACATTTTTTTTGTAAAATAACTCAATTTCAATTAATACAGCGACGCCAGATACCAGTGTGGGAAAGAATGACAATTTATTTATTTAATTGATCACATGTGCACTCCCACAAAGTAAATCCCTACATCCAGTTTGGTGAGATCTGCGAAATGAATGAATGTATGGTCGTCTGCTAACCGCAGATAGTGAATGTGAATATATGATCATCTTTGAGTTGATCCTTTGGCCACCTTTGGTGGGACCAAAGAGATGAAATTTACCTGAGCTTTGAGCTCCTGAAATGTGGCTGACCAATACGGTAGCATGGTCTTCCCCCACCTCGACAGAGGTGCGAGATGACCTTGAAAACGGCCATGTTTCAGCACTCTGCCGCTGGATCTTGTGCTGTTAAGACCTGTTTTAGTTGTGCCCCGTAATGACAAAAGAGTGGAGACATGGTATGCATGTGGAATATTTAAGAGTAGTTTGAAATAATAATTTCTCTATTTCAGGAACTTTTGTGGGGAGAATTAAATGTCAGGCAGGTAATATTAATGGGATCGTAGTAATCTTCGGAAGTGACCAACGGTCACAATGAAACCACGTGTAGTAATAAGTTGAAATACTTCCGTGTGCTTAAGTTAAGCTGAATTACTAGCGTGTGTACAATAAGTTGTAATATTTAAGAAATAGCGTGTGTACCATAAGTTGAAATATTTAAGAAATGGCGTGAGCAGGACTTGAAATTAGAGACGAGTACTTCCACGTGGTGAGTACTGTGTGAGTCTCAAACTGTGTATGAGACAAAAGATAAAGAGAAGTACTCGTCCATGGTATCAGTTGAGGACTCGCGTGTCTGATGAATACGTTCTTAATATTACTTTGCGTGATATAATTCCGTGTGACGCTAGATTCAAACTCTGAGAGAGAAGCAAGGTGAGTCGGCCGTCTATCCAGCAACGCCACTTGACTTGCATTGCACAGGAAGACGTGCATATATCTCCAGAGTTCATAGTAGGAAAGTGGAATTATGAAGTGGGACAGTGTTGTGTGAAACTGGGATAAATATTAATTGAAGTGGGAAAGCTGAAAGTGATAATGTTGTGACTATTCTCTGTGTAGTATTTCATATTGTAGTGTGGTGTATGTCATGTAATTTGGGTATGTGTGGTTTGCATGGGAGAGTAGCGAGGTAGTTTCAAAAGATTAGTGGGTTATGCTTGTTCCTTCGGTACCGCTCGGTCTGGAGGAAAGTTTAGTGATGATGATTGTGAGAGTTGAAGTGTGAGGTATAATAAAAGATCCACCATCCTATCCAGAAAGTGCACTGTAGCGTTAAATAAATACGAGACCATAATATAGAGATTCACCAATGTGAAGCCATGCCCACTGGGCAGAATTTCTCATGTGTTATTGTTGTAGGTTATAGAATTTGTGTGTTTAGGTTAGGCAATTTATCGGAATAAATAAGATAGTGAAAAGATAAAGATTGGTGGACTTTTCCTTCGAATTGTATGTTGTCATAATGTCCCGAATTTATAATGTGTGCGCCATTCATATTCAGTGCGGTGGCCACGTGTTGACAAAAGCCGTTAAATAAAAAAGAAAGAAAATGTGGTATTGCCAGTGCGTAGTGTACAGTCAGAGTTCTGTAAATTACTGATAGTCAGATGCGTGTTTCCGTTGCGTATTATTCATACAGGAGGATAATTTGTAACTTAATTGTGAGTACGAGAGTTCATGTTACTCGATAAATAAGAATGAATCCACTTGCTTGGCAGACCACTCATCTTGCAGGCCTGACTGCTTGATGCCACAGTATGAGCAAGGCATGTGGGAGCCTCTCAGTGGAAACGCGAAGGGACAACCACAGCTAAATGAAGAGCAAGCAGACCTCACGTACTGACAGTCAGGGACCATCGAACATTTCGGAGACTGGTCGTAAAAATGGTTCAAATGGCTCTGAGCACTATGGGACTTAACATCTATGGTCATCAGTCCCCTAGAACTTAGAACTACTTAAACCTAACTAACCTAAGGACATCACACAACACCCAGTCATCACGAGGCAGAGAAAATCCCTGACCCCGCCGGGAATCGAACCTGGGAACCCGACTGGTCGTAAAAAGATTGTGTGAAACTTGAAGGAGTCACACATGAGTTCCAAAGTGCTATCGGCAGTCCAGCTAGCACAATGACAGTGAGTAGGGAGTTAAAAAGGAGGGTGTACAATGCTCGAACAGCTCCTCTTAAACCGAACGTTTTTGTAGGCAATGCAGAGCGGCGCTTAAAGTGCTGTAAAGAGTAACGCCACTAGACAGTGGATGACTGGAAACGAATGATTTGTAGTAATGAATCACGATATACCCCGCGGCAAACCGATGGAATGGTTTGGATTTGGTGAATAGCAAGAGAACTTATCGTCATGATTAGCGTCATCAGTGAAATACGGAGGACGTGGTGTTAGGGTACGTTTCTTTTTTTCGTGGGTAGGGTGTGGTCCGCTTATTGTGCTTAAGAAAATACTAAATGCTGCGTGCTGTAGAGGAATGGTTCATAGACGACAAGTGTTTATATCAGCCTGACAACGTACCCTGTCACAAAGCAGAATCTTTTGAGATAGTGGTTTGCGGACAGTAACATTCCTGAAATGTACTTGCCAGAGTCCCAACCTGAACTCATTTGGACACTTTCGGAATGAATTAGAACGCTGACATTCAGCATAACTACCTTATCTGGTTACGGCTGTTTAGGAAGAATAGGCTGTCGTTCTCTTGAAAGTATTCTTATCAGAGCTCAAACCGTCACAAAGGCACCACTTATTAATGACCACTGACAGCCGTCCGGATATTTTTGATCAGAGCGTGTATTCACGAGGTGGGCACAGTGCACTCGTGCACTATCGTCTTGAAAAACGAACTCGTTGCAGAAACAAGAGGCAGTGCACGTTTCTATTACTTTCTCGTCCGGGTACCTGTGAGCCGTAATTTGAATGTAGCGGTCACTAGATATTACTGTTGAACGTAAATGACCACCACGAAGCAAATCTCAAATATTTTATGTCTCAGGTTGTGTACAAGAATTTGGCGGACGACTTCCTGTGCTCCCATGAAGTGACGATCACCCTTCCAGGTGTAACAACGTGCTTTAAAATGTTCAGTCAGGTTGCTGATAACTTTTTTTTTTTTCACGATAATTCGACGACTGACCCAATCATCTGCTTCAGGTACTGCATGCTGTTTTGAGTATTCGTTGCCTTAAGTCAGACATTGAATTGTTCCAAGTGAATGTGGTATGCTCTATGTAGGGCAGGCTATGAGAGCAATCGACGAGACGTGCTAGGAACATCAGGGACACATCCAACTAATCCATCCAAGCAAATCAATTGCCTTGCAACAATGTCTCGAGCTAATCGTGAAATGAAACATGAAGAGACCGGTATCGTGGCACTGCGTGATTAATAAGACATTCGAAATAAAGATCTTGCTCGACCCGCTGCGGCTGACTTCGTTACCGTCGCTCTTGTACGCCACTTGCCCAACACCATGCCCGGACGTAGGAGGGGGGTGGGGGCAAGATTGCTGCCGCCGTCGAGCTCCTGCTAAAGGCAGTCGGGAGCAACGGTTGCGGCAACAAGAAGAAGAAGCGGTAGCCCGTGGCACAATTACAGTGCTATAAGTGTCAGAAGATGGGACACACAGCCAGGACCTGCGACGGCGCGGTGGCGTGTGTGAAGTGCGGGAAACCGCACGACAGGCGCAACTGCGACAAACCAAGAGGTACCGCGGCAACGTGCGTAAATTGCGGCGTTGCGCACGCGCGCAAATTCGTGCAGCTGCGGCTACCTGAAGTCATGGAAGCGGCAGAAAGTGGTCACCACACATGAAGAGGTGGCCCAAGAAGAAAATGTGGGCACCCCACCCTCCTACTGAAGCAGGGGAAGCGGACCGCGCCACAACAAAGACGACGAGGGCGTGATCCGCGAAACGTTGCGGAAAACCAGCGAGGACGCCATCGCCGCTCTCAAATCTGCCATGGCGGAGGAGAAGGCAGCCCTGAGGGCGAAACTCGACGAGATGCGTCGCGAGGTGACACAACTGAGGGTAGCCCTGTACCTCGTATCTGGCACAACACCTGAAGAGGCGCCGACCCCCACCAGTATGGGTGTAGACGCGGAAACGCAAACGACCGCCTCCCTGGCCGATGCGGCAACGCAGGTTGCTAGGGAGGTGGTCATGGAGTTGGGGACACCCGCCGACAGCAAGAAGACAGCCCCTTGGAAGTAACAGTCCCTTCTGCTTCTGCAGAAACGCAGACGGCGGTAGAGACGCCCATGGACACCGAGGGAGAAGAGGACGAGCCGTTCGAGTGCCTGCTCCTCCCCAACAAGAAGTGTGTGAGGGAGGTACTCACCAAGATTGCAGACTCCCTGCGCGACGGCAGCTATCCCCACCATGGTAATCCCTATCCTTCACGGTAACCAATATCCCTCCCCTACCCCACAAACCGTATTCTTTCCACTGGGGGGGTGTGAACCCCTAAACCAGAAGGTCAACGAGAGGGAACTCGTCCGACGTGCAGATCTGGAACTGATAAACTGTTACCCGATCTTCACCGACGACGACTGGAAGTACATGACGGAACAAGCCGTCCTGTACATCAAACAGCAGACGTCACCGTCTGAAGAAAATCGAGTTCAGACAGCCTGGAAACCACAAGAAGAATAAGAATAAGAAGCCGCCAGAGACATCTGGCCGATAATTCTTTCCTTTACAGACAGCCTGGAAACCACAACAAGAAGAAGAATAAGAATAAGAAGCCGCCAGAGACATCTGACCGATAATTCTTCCCTTTACAGATAACCAGAACCAGAGGCAAAACATCCCAAACAGCGAGGAATTGAGGAGGAATAGCTTAGTCATGCTTTAACTCCTATGACTCGGGCCAAGGACATGGCCCGTCATTTTAGCGATAACGACGGCGACAACATTACTTCACAGTCTTGTTGGAGGCCAGGCAGCGGGTACACATAGTAACACAGCTTGCAACACCTGAAGAAGACAACTGAGTCGGTTGTCGAAATATCGGGTAAAAGATGGAATCAAGAGCGTGCCTGAACACCGTTTGGGGGACATTGACAGACTGTGGTGTGTACGTTAAACCATTCACGGCTGGAGGCACAGCGCGCTCTACTAGGGAAAGGAATAACTATAAGCTCTACATTCTAGCCCAGACGGGTCAGTCGGGACTGACCTTATGCCGCGTCATCCTATTCGAATGGCTTCACTTGGATGCTAGTATATGGAGGTGCATGCGGTCAGCACACAGCTCTCGCGAACGTTGTCGGCTTTGTTGACCTTGGCGCCGCTACTTCTCACTCAACTAGCTCCTCAGTTGGTATCACGAGGATCAGTGAACTGTGTTCCATTCCTCCCATCAAGGAAAACTCCCTAGTAGTACCGCCAGTCGATTTCGGGTCCTCCGCATAGTAGCCACACACGCTGACCACTGAGCAATGGAGGCGGACAGTGTAGGCCACAGTGCTTCATTTCTGAAATGGTAGTTGCCGGAACAAACCTTCCCCCCCCCCCCCGCCCCCCCCTCCCCCCCCCCCCCCCAGCTATAAAAATTACAAGTTTCAATTTTTGAAAACTCGTGGTTAAACTCAGAATTAGAATCAAGTTTTTTAAAACATAATCTCTGTTTTACATAAATTGAAGTTGCTTCCTCGCATCCATCTGTACGTGCAGGTTAATCTCACGAACCGCTGTAGGATTTTGACCTGGTTTTGTCTAGTGGAAACACTGGTTTACGAGGAAGGTTCTTGTAAATAATTTCTAAATATTTTGTAGAGATTGTCTGGATTGCTATGAATTAAAGTTCAGTCGTGAAAGAGAAAGCCATTGCCACCTAGCGAGCAGCCGCTCTAATTCGAGAGGAGAGCAGTTACTTAGAGAGTGGGAAATGTCACTCAATTCCTGTGTGGTGTAGTGGTCGAATGGTAAAGTGTCTGGCCAGACAATTTATGGGATCGAATCTTGCCTAGGTCAATTTTTTTCACTCTTCCTTTGCCTTTTAACCCGGCATTCACCTACCGATCATACGGGGATTCGCCAGAAATGAAACGTGGCTCAGATTTCACGTTACACTGTGGCTCCCCTTTTCCAAGATAGCAACTGTTTAGGCAGATGCAAGTCGCCGTAGTGCATCCAATTTGATTGTTATCGTTTCGGTACAATTGCACAGCGAAAATAACATGCGAATCCAAAACCTCCGGTTTTCAACTATTTTAACAACGGTCCAGCATATGACTCATTGTTCAGGTCTCTGATTTTCTTGAGTCAGACATAAATGCGAACACGTTTCTCTGCGTCGTGGGGCGAAATATATTGTTTGTTTGGAACTTTCAAATTGTGCAGAAGACTGGTAAGCGAACCTTCACTGGCGACGCATTTCGAAATAAGACAGTTCCAGACAGCCAATTTCTACTTCCTTCACATTAGTAATCGCAGTTCGCACTCTTAATCCTTCGAAAAACGGGCAACGAGGCACCCAACTTCAAGTATTCCAATAAATGTGACCATTAACGAAAAGACAGTCACCTCAACATATAAGACTTATAATTTGAAATAAACAAATATTTTAACCACTAGATTCTCTGTATTCCTTTGAGAGCAGTTGCATGAAAAGAACATGCGAATCAAAAATATGTTTTACTTTTTATGCTTTAAGTAAAACGCTTTCCGAGAAGCTACTTGAGCAACTTCGCTTCGTTTACATGCAGTACGTTCTTTCCGCAACACAGCAGATGACTCAGTTTTCACTTTCTACTTTTCTTGAATCAAGCCTAGATGTCGACAGTATTCTTTGCGTGACATGACGAAGAAGTCTGCCACAAAGTGTCCACGAGTGTTGCAACGAGTCTCAACAATGTATCCTAGCTTCACAAGAATTGTGTTGCAAAACAACCTAAATGTGCGTGTTTTTTTAATTATTATTTTCTCTGTTATTTGTTCCTCCCCAGCCCGCCTCTGGTACATATTAACACACACACACACACACATACACTCATGATTAGCATAAAATATTTACATTGTTTATAAACCAATTACTAACATCACGAAGTGGTCACATCGTTTCCAAGAGATGTCCCTCCTAACATCAGTTCAGTATGGGACATGTAACATTCATGTAATAATTTTTTCATAATGCGGGGCCACAGTCACAATATGTTTCTTTAAAGTCAGTACCGCCATTAGACTGTTGTTTATTTACAATGTTACATTTACACTTACATACGACAGTATGCCATCTTGAGGCAATTTATAACACTTAAAACACTTGATAATGGCACTTTGAAGCCGAAATCATGATCGTGTAAGTGTAAATGTAACCTGTATATAAACAACAGTCTAATGGCTGTACTGCCGGCCGCGGTGGTCTAGCGGTTCTAGGCGCTCAGTCCGGAATCACGCGACTGCTACGGTCGCAGGTTCGAATCCTGCCTCGGGCATGGATGTGTGTGATGTCCTTAGGTTAGTTAGGTTTAAGTAGTTCTAAGTTCTAGGGGACTGATGACCGCAGATGTTAAGTCCCATAGTGCTCAGCGCCATTTGAACCATTTTTAATGGCTGTACTGACTTTAAAGTAACATTCATGCCTCCAGACAATTTTCCTGCCGTCTGATGCTTGGATCACGTGATGACAGTGATGATATTCACTCACTTAACGTTGTGGCACGTAAGCAAAACACGCTACGCCACTCAAACCGTCTAGCTACAGATGCTTAAAGCTACCCGTGCGAAGCCGGGTCCAGTCGATAGTTTCTTATAATCGAAACAATAAAACCACAACATATAATATAAACAACTGCTGCTACCGTGTGTCCCCGCAGCAGTCACTTTGCTCCCTAGTTCTGCTAGATGCATATCGGCACAAGCTGGTAGTCTTCATGACCATGACGTCATGTTTTCGACTGCTGTTAGCTGCAACGTTCAAACAGTTGTATTGTAGCTGTTCGGTCAATGAGTGTTCACTATTGATTAAAAAAGCATTTAGCCAAGAATGACGATGAAGATATTCCTAGCCCATCAGACCCATGTACAATTCTGATCTCCCAAAGAGTTAGCAAAAACAAAACACGATGTGACATGAGACACTGGGTTAGATGTTTAGCAAATGCCTTAAATAAATCAACTGTCTTCTGCTCATTAAGTTGTATTACGACTGGATTAATTTAAGTTCACATTTACTACTACAGATAAGCAACGCATTTGAACTCGGAACGAAGCTCAGCTTATCTTGAGTATACTGTACAGTTACACACACACACACACACACACACACACACACACACACACAGTATCTCGGCCCCCCTCTGCCTATCCACGTAGGTCACCCATTGTCACGTTCATTCGTGTCGGCGCCGGAGAAAATTATAATCACGATGCGATTTGTTACATGAGTATTATTTTAAATCAGCGGTGCCGACGTGTTCCAGTAAGTTTAAGAGAGTTCCCTGGGAGATTCAGAACGCCGTTTCAACCGAAATTAATTTCTGGTTTAGGGTTTAACGTCCCATCGACAAGGAGGTCACTAGAGATGAAGAGCAAGCTTGGATTAGGGAAGGAAATCAGCCGGGCCGTTTCGAAGGAGCTATACCCGCATTCGCTGTAAGCGATTTAGGGAAACTACGGAAAACCTAATTCTGGACGGCCGGGCAAGAGTTTGAACCTTCGTTCTCCCAAACGAGAGTCAAGTGTGCTGACCATTGCGCCACCACGCTCACTGCGTTCCACTGAACTGTGATGAGAATGTGGCTTAATTTTACTTACATTACATAGGTGGTTGTATGCAGCAATTTCGTGCGATCAATAGAATATTGAGAAAGTGGTTTCCAATAAAAAGACAAATTGTGAAAGTCATAAGAGAGTGCAAACCTTTTCAGAGCAGTTTATTATAACTACTTTAATTGTTCAAGTAATTGTGCATAAGAAATTGCTAATGCACTCAGAGGTAACCCTGTAAAGATCAGGTGGTGGAAGTTACACACATTATTTTGCTGACAGTGTAAGAAGTAATGGGACAGGAAGTTCCTGATCACACGAACTTGCTCCAGTATCACGGGAGAAATTTCGGGCCTCTCCACAGCGTACCACAGGGTAAAGGAATATGACACTGTTGTTGTTGATCGGTCCATAAAGCTGGAGGTTAAGTGCACGATTTGTATGCGACAAGCATGCATAAGCATATACGTATTCTTCAAGTGCAAAACACGTGTATGCGCGTTGCCACAACTGTCGTTTGGAACCAGCAACAATGAAATCCCGTCTGTGTCTCGACCAACGCGACCCCCCATCGTTCGTGTATTGGACTATAGACACACGTGGCACCTGGTAGCGAACGTGAACAAACGCGATTAAGACTGCCCCGGGGAGACAAGACGCGACGGAAGAAATCCCACCCCAGATAACTTAATACTCTATGTGACGTGGGGTCTACCCTCCCTCACGCAAAGCTGGAACCCACCATCATAGATTTGCGCTTCTGCGAAAGCATAACTGATGCATGGTGATAGCGATCGCCGATCCTTTTTGGGCTTAGTGAGAGTCATACTCGAACCTTGTGATGGACCTTGAGTAGCCTCTTCACTCAACTGAAAATGTGAAAAGGACATTGTGGACAGCACATAATACAAAGCAAAGTAGAATACACAGAGAATCAGGCGATGGTTGCTGCAGTTGCTTGCTGAGGTTGGAAATACCGTAAACGAAGCAGTAATGCTCTGGCCTTTACCAGTGCCTTTCACAACCACAGTTCAGAACACCACACACGTACCGAGCGAGGAGGCGCAGTGATTAGCTCACTGGATTTGCATTCGGGAGAACGATGGTTCAATCCCGCATCCGTCCATCCTGACTTTCCGTGATTTCCCTAAATCGCTTTAGGCAAATGCTGGGATGGTTCCTTTGGAAGGGCACGGCTCACTTCCTTTCCCTAATCCGCTGAGACCGATGACCTCTCTGTTTGGTCTCTTGTTCCACCCGTAAAATTGCCACGTTAAAATGGGAGCACAAAGTTACATTCACATTCTTCCTGTCGATGTGGTCTTCAGTCCGAAGAATGGTTTGATGCAATTCTCGACGCCAGTCTTAGTCTATGCAAGCCTCTTCATCACTGCACAACAACTACTTACTATTCTCTTGTTGCCTGAACTGCTTGTTGTCCAAGTTTCACTTCTGCACAAGGCTACATCTTCAGAAAAGACTTCCTAATGCTTAAATATGTATCTGATCTTAAAAGATCTTTTTTTGAGAAACTTTTTTCTTGCTGTTGCCTGTCTGGATTTTACAGCTTCTCTATTTTGGACGTCATTCATCGCTTTGCTGCCCAAATAGCAAAACTCATCGACTATAGTGCATGCAGAATACTGTGGCCGGTAGATGTGCAGTCAACAGGGAAAGGGGGTGTGGGGAGAACGGTAGTGGCGGGGGTTGTGGGCAGGCGCTGTAGGGGAATTACTGAGCGCTGGAGGGAAAATATCATTCTAAACTGAAGGCTATGCTCACATTTTTTGTATATACTAAGGGGAGCACCTACACACCCACACTTGCATGGTGACCATTCAAAGAGATCCACTGTCACCACTGCCTTGGTTAGCATCTAAAAAGAATTCTGTGGAAAATGCAACAAAAATAGCGATTTAATTTCACTTCGCTTACCTGGATTTTTAAGCATTTGAAGCTTAACAGAGAAACGTCATGTGTGTCGAATTTTGAGTAAAACCTATATTTCTCTAGAAGCCATGTTAAAATTTGCTTCTTTTGCCAAAACACAGTGGAGTTTACACAATGTCACCTTACATACATGTGGTGCAGACACAGTTGCGAGAGAATTCTGAAACAGTGGTTCATTAATTTTACTAAGTGAGGAACTGAGGAGAAGTAAAGTCAATAGCTTATGAAAAAGCACATTCTTTGTACAAAATAAATGTGTAATGTCTTCTCTTATGTTGTCCAAAACCCACAGGATTTCTCACTTCACCAGCTATTGATGGTCCTTAAAAATTACATTCTTTCATCAAAAAAGTCTGTGTTTAGTGGAATAATATGGTATGTAGAGTCTTGTACTGCAAGGAAGCAAGGGAGAGGATGTTGTTATGGGCAGCTGGTATCCTCTGTCTACATCACAAATGCACTTGTGGATTAATATGGTTCTTTATTTACAGGAACATTTACTTAATTTGAGTAGAGTCCATGTGATGTGGTACAAGCTCATCCGTGATAGTCCCCTTGCAGACAGTATGAGTAATCTTGCTATTACTAACTTGAGTCTCACTGCTGGTAATGTACAAGTCCCACAATAGTCACTAATCTGGTAGCTATGTACCGTCGTAGCCTGTGATGAACTGAGCCCCCTCTGTGAATGTACTGACAGACGCTAGAGTGGAAGAGTGAGTCAGTGAGTTGAGGCCGAGCAATTGAGTGAGGCCCTCCGGTCATTGATGGCGGCCTAAATACTTGCTGTCGAGAGGCTGTTGGCGGCATGTTGCTTGTCGGTGTGTCTCTGGACTCTCTTGTGATAGGAGCACTTGATCCAGCACCTGCTAATAGATATTCACACTTCATCTTTGCCAACTGGTGTGCTGGCAACAGTTTACAGCAGCACATGATAGATAATGAATTTTTTGCATAATACCCACATGGCAAAATACTCTTCTCTTTGTTAGCTACCGTCTGCCCTGATAGCAGAGTGGTCAGCGTGGCAATCTGTCACGCCAAGGGTTCGATTCCCAGCTGGGTTGGAGATTTTCTCTGCTCAGGGACTGGGTATTGTCCTCATTATCATTTCATCATCATCAGTGGCAGGCAACGAGAAACCACTACTGTAATCACTTCCCTAGATGCTCATGTGGTGGACTTCTCTGACGAGGCTTCCCCCATGACAAGACCTGCCGTAAGGCAGAACACAAAGTTTAAGTTTAAGTTTGTTAGCTATCACTTGCCAAAATCTCATTTCGATATTTCAAACCGTTTAAGAAATAAAAAGAATGTTGTGGATATTTCATTCTGGTTTTACCACTGGTGGGCGTGATCGCAAATGAGTGTGCTACATTGGATAAATTTTCTCAAGACTGGTGACAGATAGAGACCTCCACCAAAGCCTAAAGAAAAATTCAATATGTTAACTAAATTCCGTATGCAGCACCATATTCTGTAATATGCAACCAACGTAAAATCATAGCGACTCCTATTTTTCATTGAAAACTTTTTCGAATTTCACTTAGTGTCTTACTTCAGTGCAAATATCATATTAACTATAACCATTAGTGACATGATGGGCATGTCATCATAAATCTGACACATAAAGCGATAAGTAACGCAAAAACGATTTTTTTAACGAATGATTTCTGTAAAATCGGTTGAGAAAGACTGCAGGGCGTGCGCCTCGATTCTCTCGACGCAGAGTGTCGCTGACTGGCCGAAAGCGGTTGTTGGCCTCCCCTTCCAAACGAATGGATGAACCCGCGCAGCACTTCGGACAAAAATTGGTCACCGGGCATCGGCCTCCATATCCTCTGTGGACTCTACTTCTAGCATCTCATTTCTATTCCACGAGGTCACGCTGAAAAGAAATGAATCCTAATTTTTTATGTGAAGACCCTTACAGCTTTTTAAATAAAACAAATGTTATTAAAGCATACATCTTCATTCTTCACGTATACATAAGTATTTCTCAACATAGTCACCCTGGCAATGAACACATTTCTCCCAACAAGAGACCAGCTTGTTGATACCGTCACTGAAGAATGTTTGACTTTGTTGGCTGAGCCGCAGCCTAAGCTCTGCTTGCACTGCTTTATGACTATCAAAGTGCAGTCCTCGATGGTATTCTTTAAGTTTTGGAAACAGATGAAAATCGGAAGGATGAGCGATGACGGACACTGAACCCAAGGCGTCGGATTGCGGTACGTGTCGCAGCAATGTGTCATGCTGAAGAAGAGAGTGCTCTACTCGATTACAGCACATTTTCTTCCACGCACTGACATAGTTACGTTACAGCATGCTTTTTCCCACACACCGACGTAGTTACGTTACACAGCGCCATGTTACACGCTGCTATTCGGAGCCTTCTAAAGGCAAAGGTCTGCAAATACCTATATACGAAAAAAAAGATGTAGATTGTTAATAGTGTTTGTTTTATTTAAAGAGTCTTAAGAGTTTTCACATAAATTTGGAGTTTTACTTTTCAGTGCGTCCTCATAATTCCCTCAGCATCGACTGATTTAATTCAACTACTTTCCATTACCCTAGTTTTACTTCTTTTGATATTCATCTTATAACTTTGTTCCAAGACATTATCCAGTCAGTTCAACTACTCTTCCAGGTCCTGTACAGTCTCTGACATAATGACAATGCCATCAGCAAACCAAGTTTTTATTTTGTTCCCTTTGCAATATTCTTTTTGGCTTCCTTTACTGTTTGCTCAGCGCACATCTTGAATAACATCAAGATAAGGCTGCAACCCTGTCTCAGTCGCTTCTCAACTACTTTCATGCCCTTCAGTTTATTCATTTTACATGAAGGAAAAGCCAGTGTTCGCTATGTAAGGAAAATTTTTTGCCTTGTAGGCGAACCTGTTCCTTGCGGCCCTCCAGTCGATGGAATCATAGCAATACATTTGACTTTTACTTTCTGATAGCACACTCTACAAAGAAACAAACAGATAGTAAAATACAGTAAGAGCTGACAGGATAATATTTAGGGAAAATCATATTTTCGAAGTGTTTTTCGACGACGAATAACAAGGTATCAGACAACATCTTCACACATAAAAAGCCAATTTTTGAATAATTGCTGCTACTCTGCCACAACCACACAGCTTCCATAGCTGTCCTCAACGCCAGGAAAGAGGAGGGTCACTGCCCATCCCCGCTCCTCAATAAGGAGTACAGAGTTTTTATTCATTACTTTATTCTCATACACTTCTAGAAGTCAGTGAATAATCATCAGTTCTTTGTGATATAATCAGTTTCTCGTGTCACCTACAAAATTTTGTTCTTGTGATGTAACTAATGTTCTAAACTTATTTTTACAGTTACTATACGTCCTCTAGAATTAATTAATCTCTGCAGCCACGATGACTGCTTAAGACAACGAATCACGTCGTTGGACGCAATTCTGTCTTTCATTTATTTAAGATAAGAGAATACGGACTAGCTTGTCTTCTTCTGCCTGTTGGGTTCAAGCGTTTTCAGAGTTAGGAAGCAAGTGCCATTCCTCAGATATTTATTTATTTATTTATTGTTCCGTGGAACCAAATTAAGGAGAAGTCTCCATGGTCATGTAACGAGTCAATACATGAAATTATAACACGATAGTAGAAACAGATAAAATGAAATACAAGAAACGTATTCAGGCCACAATTCGTAAGTTTAAATAATGAAAATCAACAATGTAACACTGGAGTTTGCTTAGTTTTTCAGCTCTTCCAGGAGCTCCTCGACAGAATAGAAGGAGTGAGCCATGAGAAAACTCTTCAGTTTAGACTTAAAAGCGTTTGGGCTACTGCTAAGATTTTTGAGTTCTTCTGGTAGCTTATTGAAAATTAATGCAGCGGAATAGTGCATTCCTTTCTGCACAAGAGTCAAGGAAGTGCATTCCACATGCAGATTTGATTTCTGCCTAGTATTAACTGAGTGAAAGCTGCTAACTCTTGGGAATAAGCTAATATTTCTAACGACAAACGACATTAAAGAAAATATATACTGTGAGGGCAATGTCAGAATTCCCAGACTATGGAATAGGGGTCGACAAGAGGTTCTCGGACTTGCACCACATATAGCTCGAACAGCCCGTTTTTGAGCCAAAAATACCCTTTTTGAATCAGAAGAATTACCCCAAAAATAATACCATATGACAGAAGTGTATGAAAATATGCGAAGTAGACTACTTTTCGTGTTGAACTGTCACTTATTTCAGATACTGTTCTAATGGTAAATAAAGTAGCATTTAGTTTCTGAACAAGATCCTGAACATGGGCTTTCCACAACAGCTTACTATCTATCTGAACGCCTAGAAACTTGAACTGTTCCGTCTCGCTTATAAAATGCCCATTCTGTCTGATCAAAATATCATTTCTTGTTGAATTGTGAGTTAGAACTGTAAAAACTGAGTCTTATTGTGATTTAGCATCAAATTATTTTCCACAAGCCACGAACTTATTTCATGAACTACATTATTTGATAATGTTTCAATATTACACACAAGATCCTTCACTACCAAGCTGGTGTCATCAGCAAACAGAAATACTTTTGAATCACATGTAATACTAGAAGGCATATCATTTATATAAATAAGAAACAGCAGCGGCCCCAGCACCGGCCCTTGGGGAACGCCCCAATTAACAGTGCCCCATTGGGACTGAACATCACTACCACTCTCAATATTGCGGAGAATTACCTTCTGCTTTCTGTTCTTAAAGTAAGAGGCGAACCAATTGTAAGCTACTCCCCTTACTCCATAATGGTCCAACTTCTGCAGTAATATTTTGTGGTCAACACAGTCAAAAGCCTTTGTTAAATCAAAGAAAACACCTAGCGTTCGCAACCTTTTATTTAATCCGTCCGAAACCTTACAGAGAAAAGAGAATATAGCATTTTCGGTTGTTAAACCATTTCTAAAACCAAACTGTACATTTGACAGCAAATTATATGAATTTAAATGCTCCAGTAACCTTGTATATACAACTTTCTCGATAACTTTAGCAAACACTGATGGCATAGAAATAGGTCTATAATTGTGAACATTATCCCTGTCTCCCTTTTTATAAAGTGGCTTCACTACTGAGTACTTTAATCGGTCAGGGAACCGACCACTCCTAAAGGAAAAGTTACAGATATGGCTAAGTACTGGGCTAACATACATAGAACAATACTTCAGTTTTCTGCTAGATACGTCATATCCATGAGAGTTCTTGGTCTTTAGTGATTTAATTATTAACTCAATCTACCCTCTTGTCAGCATCATGGAGGAGCATTTCAGGTAACAGTCTTGGAACACTTTTTTCGAAGAGCGCTATATGATTCCCTGTAGGGAATAGGTTTTTATTTAGTTCACCGGCTATATTCAGAAAGTGATTATTAAATACTGTACATATATGCGACTTATCAGTAACACTGACATTCCCGCTACGCGCTGATTCTATATCCATGACCTGTCTCTGCAGACTAGCGACTTCCTTTACGACTGACCATATGGTTTTAATTTTATCCTGAGACTTAGCTATTCTATCTGCATACCACATACTTTTTGCCTTCCTAATAACTTTTTTAAGCACCTTCCAATACTGTTTGTAATGGGCTGCTGCATTTAGATTTTGACTGTTTCTAACGTTTTGATACAATTGCCACTTTGTTCTACAGGATATTATTATCCCTCTAGTCAGCCACCCAGGCTGCCTGTTTGTGCTAGTACCCTGTTTTGAACGTTCTAACGGAAAGCAGCTTTCAAAGAACACGAGAAAAGTCTTGAGGAAAGCATTATATTTATCGTCTACTGTATCAGCACTATAAACATCTTGCCACCCTTGTTCTTTGATAAGATTTACAAAGGTCTCTACAGCAACTGGATCAGCTTTCCTAAAAGGTTGATAACTATATTTAACATGTGTTGCAGCACAAAAACCTTTTAGAGTTAAAACTTGTGCATCATGATCTGAAAGGCCATTCACTTTTTTGTTAACAGAATGCCCTTCTAGTAATGAAGAATGAACAAAAATGTTGTCTATGGTTGTTCTACTGTTCCCTTGCACTCTCGTTGGAAAGAATACGGTTTGCATAAAATTATATGAAATAAGGAGGTCTACCAGCATCCTTTTTCTTGCACAATCACTTATACAATTAATATTGAAGTCACCACATATAACTAACTTTTTGTATTTCCTATAAAGTGAACCAAGAAACTCCTCTAGCTTTAGCAAAAATGTTGCGAAATCAGAGTCTGGGGATCCACTAAATTTAACCACACCTGCACAACATATACCGTTTTTCACATACATGGCTACTCCCCCATATCAAAAGAGCTCCTAGAAAAGCTGCCAGCCAACCAGTACCCTGGTAAAGGAAGCATCTGAATTATCTCCTTATTTAAGAAGTGTTCAGGTATACTGATAACTTCAGAGTCAACATCTATAAGCAGTTCACTAACTTCATATCTAATACCTGATGAAATATACTAATTCCCTCATTACTCGGATACCTAAGCTTTGTCGAAAGTAGTTTCTTTGTTAGAGAGACTTCCCTTAAGCAGGAATAGCTATCAGCTGACTTCAATCTAAAAAAGGTGCAGCTCTAACACCCACTAGTACAGGAATTTTCCACATAGATCTCACTTTTTTCACGGCTTCGTACCATTTTGACATGTGCATATGCGCTCAGCTGTGTGTGACTAATGTAATGTTTTTGTGGAAGAAATTTACGTTCAGTTATATACAATAAGGTAAAGACTTCTCTGAATTCTTTATTTCACATTGTTGTATCTGCACTCTCCATTTTGTTTAATGTTGTACTCTGCTCTAAACGTTTTTACGGTAGTGCAGACTCAGTTTGGGTTTGGCGTTCCGTTTTGCATTATGGATGGAGTGAGTAAATATCTGTTACCTCGCTCATTGTCACAACGATATCTCATTCATTATGCTTAGTTGAAATACTTAATACACTTTGTGAATTTCATTATACTTTCACTGCATGTATGTAATTATTTTCTTTTAATTGTCTGTCTATGGACTTCAAGGGGGCAAAGCACTTCTCGAAACTCATCAACTCGTTTATATAAAAAATGGCATTTTTGAGTATTGTTCCCTCCCTTGGAAAAATGTCTTCAAACATTCATGCTTTCCTCGAATTTAAGAATAATTTCCACTGTAACGTCTAAACTTGTAGTGGCCTTCCTCATTGCTGGAGACCCACTTTAAACCGGTATCATGTTGGCATCCCATTTCTGCCTGATTTACACCATTGTATTAGTCACCTTGGAAAAGAGCAGCGACTGCGCTGAAAGTATGAAGCAGAGGAAAAGTAACATTGCACTGGAAAACAGAATAATGCCTTTGGCACTGAAGTAGCCTGCGTTAACGCTCCTATGTCCAGTAACAGACTCGATCAAATGCAAAACGGTTCACGCATGGCTGACAGAGCCGTCTATGATCCAACTTTCCATTGTCTAAAAGAGCAGAAATGCCACCCTGGACCCCTATATTGTATAAAAAAGCTGTGTGTTGAGACTCTTGCCATCTGAGTTGTAAAATATTGATTTGATAAATTATACTACTAGGTGTCTCAGCATTTTTATAGATGATGTAGTTATCTGTAATGAAATTTTGTCTGAGAAAAGCTACACAAATATCCATCTAGATAATGATAAGATTTCAGTGTTGCAAAGATTGGTAGTTTGGTTTAAATGTTCAGAGATATAAAACTGTTAACTTTACAGGACATATAATATCCAATGACTACAATATCAGTGAGCCACACTTGTAATCAATCAACTGAAAATTACCTGGCTGTAACAATTTGTGGGGATATGAAATGGAACATTAGGTAAAACAGGCTGTATGCGTCGGTTCATTGATGGACATCGCTTACAAAACAGCCGAGCTACCCATGCTAGAATATTGCTCAACTGTACTGGAGCAGTAGCACAAAGACAGCATCAACCCACTCTGCTTTGTTGAAAATTTACTCAGGATGACTGAGGCAAGATGTCATTGTCGCAGTGACATCATGGCAGGAAGTTTAAACTTTGGCGAGAAAACAGGTCAATTGGGCTACCTCCACTAACCTAACCCCCTACCTTCCCCTCCCTCTAACCTCCCTCCTCCCCCTTCGGTCCCCCACCCCTCCTCTTCCCTCCCCATCTGGAAATTATGGGAAAAGGACTCAGTCAGTGCTGGGCTGCTGGATAGGATGGATGTAAGTCTTTATTATGTATACATTGTTTATTTAACCAATTTGAGTTGTCATATCCACTGTATTCACTAAGGGACCAAAGTCCAACTGACCTAGCTCACAACACTGCCACCGGCGGGTGCTGTCGGCCTCCCCCTCACCACTCCCATGACAAAATCCAAAATGGTGGTCTGGGGGAAAATGGCGGGAAATTCGCTCAGTCAGTGTCTAGCTTGTGAATTGGGATAATGGACAAAATAGTTTACCGTGTGTACTATGTGTTCAGTGAATCAGATATCTGTGCTGGAGAACATGGAATTTAACGGGTATATTAGCTGTAATGTAGTGAGGACCATCGCACAAACACCTACAGGCAAGATGTAGAAACAGAATGGCTCAAATGGCTCTGATCACTATGGGACTCAACTGCTGAGGTCATTAGTCCGCTAGAACTTAGAACTAGTTAAACCTAACTAACCTAAGGACATCACAAACATCCATGCCCGAGGCAGAATTCGAACCTGTGACCGTAGCAGTCTTGCTGTTCCAGACTGCAGCGCCATTAACCGCACGGCCACTTCGGCCGGCGTAGAAACAAACATCCTGCGGTTATGAACCAACTGAAAGAGTTGAAAACAAAGAAGTCACTAGGTCCAGATGAAACCCCAATGTGGTTTTACAAACAGTACTCTACAGCTTTGGCCCTTATCGGGAATCTGTCGTCTAGCACAATGTCCCAAGCGACTGGAAAAAAGCGCAGGTGACTTTCATATATAGGAAGGATAAAAAAACGAACCAACAAAATTACAGACCAATATACTCAACATAGGTCTTCCGTAGAATTCTTGAACATATTCTCCATTCAGATACAATAAATTTCCTTGAGACGGAAGAGCTTCTATCCACAAAACAGCACGGTTTTCTTAAGCATCATTCATTCGAAACTCAGCTTGCATTTTTCTCATGTGATATCCTACGCGACTGCCACCAGTCCTTCCAAGCTAACTATGTAAGTGTAGATGCAATATGGCTTACATTCAAGGAAACAGTATTTGAGACAATTGAGAGTTTTATACGAAATAAATTAATAAAATACGGTGCTGATCTCTCATGGTACAGAAAACGGGCGAGAATACTCTTGCAGAAGCAACGAAAACTAGGATGCCAAATTTAAAAGAACACAAAATCTCCAAGATTGGCGATGTTTTAGGGAATCTCAAAACTTTGCGCCAACTTCAGTCTGAGTTGCTTTTAATAGCTTTCACACTGAAACTCTGTCTCGAAATCTGACAGAAAATCCAAAGAGATTCTGGCTGTATGTAAAGCACACCAGCAGCAAGACACAATCAATACCGCCACTGCGCTGTACCAGTGCTAATATTACCGTTGACAGCGCCACTAAAGTGAAGTTACTGAACACAGCTTTTAAAAGGAAGTCTTCCTTTAGGGATAGCGTACGAATAACATAAGCCAAAGGTGGAAACACTGTTTTGCTGAAAATACCTTATTCTTGTGTTTTTTTTTTAGGATGGGAAATCCAAATATGATACTTAAAAAACTGTATCATCCACCATTTCTTCACATTTTACAGTTAAATTTATTAAATTAAGAAATTTTTAAAGAATTTAACAGCTTTTATATAGTTAAAGTAATTTAAAATGGAGGTGTAATGAATGTATATGATGTTGGTAGCACTATTGACAATTTGCTGGCGAAAAAGGTCGATTCTATTTTTGTGTTAACAGATGGTGTTTTGTTTACTGTCAACCTAACCTCACTTTCCCGTTTCCTGTACATGTGCTCAGTACAATGTGTAATCGTGGTTGTAAAAACTCTAGTGAGAGTTTTTGTTATTTTTGTGGTGAATTTGTGATTAAAAAACACCAAAGAAACATTACAGACTTTGTGAAAAAGGTTTATCTATCGTACTTTGGATCTAAACTTGGTGATCAAGATAAATCTTGGGTGCCACATAAGGTATGTTATATGTGTGTTGAAGATCTGAGAAAATGATCCAAATAGGAGAAAAAAAGCCTTTAGATTTGCTGTTCCTATGATATGGAGGGAGCCAAGAAATTATTCTGATGATTGCTACTTTTGCAGTGTTGATATTACTGGTCATAATTCGGAAAACAAAAAGGTAATAAGCTACCCTAACCTTCTGTCTGCCATCTGACCAGTAGGGCATGATATAGATTTGAGGGTTCCTGAACCACCACATGATTTAAATTCTATTCCAACAGAAGTATTTTCTGATGTGCAATGTGATTTAGATGAACCAGATGACGATGAATTCCATTGTAATACTGAAAGTCTAGAGCCCAAATTGTTTACTCAGAACGAGCTTAACGATTTGGTTAAGGATCTGGGCTTAGCGAAAGAAAAAGCTGGATTGCTTGGCTCTAGATTAAAAAGAAATAACTTATTAGCAGTTGGAACCAGCATATACATGTATAGAAAGAGAGAGCAGCAATTTTCCGTGTTTTTTCAATGAGAAGGTGATTTAGTGTACTGCTCAGACATTCCCGGTCTGATGAATGAGTTTGGTATTGAATAGAAAAAGGAAGACTGGAGTCTGTTTATTGATTCATCCAAAACTGGTTTGAAGGCTGTTTTATTCCACAATGGTAACATGTATGCATATATACACTCCTGGAAATGGAAAAAAGAACACATTGACACCGGTGTGTCAGACCCACCATACTTGCTCCGGACACTGCGAGAGGGCTGTACAAGCAATGATCACACGCACGGCACAGCGGACACACCAGGAACCGCGGTGTTGGCCGTCGAATGGCGCTAGCTGCGCAGCATTTGTGCACCGCCGCCGTCAGTGTCAGCCAATTTGCCGTGGCATACGGAGCTCCATTGCAGTCTTAAAACTGATAGCATGCCGCGACAGCGTGGACGTGAACCGTAATGTGCAGTTGACGGACTTTGAGCGAGGGCGTATAGTGGGCATGCGGGAGGCCGGATGGACGTACCGCTGAATTGCTCAACACGTGGGGCGTGAGGTCTCCACAGTACATCGATGTTGTCGCCAGTGGTCGGCGGAAGGTGCACGTGCCCGTCGACCTGGGACCGGACCGCAGCGACGCACAGATGCACGCCAAGACCGTAGGATCCTACGCAGTGCCGTAGGGGACCGCACTGCCACTTCCCAGCAAATTAGGGACACTGTTGCTCCTGGGGTATCGGCGAGGACCATTCGCAACCGTCTCCATGAAGCTGGGCTACGGTCCCGCACACCGTTAGGCCGTCTTCCGCTCACGCCCCAACATCGTGCAGCCCGCCTCCAGTGGTGTCGCGACAGGCGTGAATGGAGGGACGAATGGAGACGTGTCGTCTTCAGCGATGAGAGTCGCTTCTGCCTTGGTGCCAATGATGGTCGTATGCGTGTTTGGCGCCGTGCAGGTGAGCGCCACAATCAGGACTGCATACGACCGAGGCACACAGGGCCAACACCCGGCATCATGGTGTGGGGAGCGATCTCCTACACTGGCCGTACACCACTGGTGATCGTCGAGGGGACACTGAATAGTGCACGGTACATCCAAACCGTCATCGAACCCATCGTTCTACCATTCCTAGACCGGCAAGGGAACTTGCTGTTCCAACAGGACAATGCACGTCCGCATGTATCCCGTGCCACCCAACGTGCTCTAGAAGGTGTAAGTCAACTACCCTGGCCAGCAAGATCTCCAGATCTGTCCCCCATTGAGCATGTTTGGGACTGGATGAAGCGTCGTCTCACGCGGTCTGCACGTCCAGCACGAACGCTGGTCCAACTGAGGCGCCAGGTGGAAATGGCATGGCAAGCCGTTCCACAGGACTACATCCAGCATCTCTACGATCGTCTCCATGGGAGAATAGCAGCCTGCATTGCTGCGAAAGGTGGATATACACTGTACGAGTGCCGACATTGTGCATGCTCTGTTGCCTTTGTCTATGTGCCTGTGGTTCTGTCAGTGTGATCATGTGATGTATCTGACCCCAGGAATGTGTCAATAAAGAGTCCCCTTCCTGGGACAATGAATTCACGGTGTTCTTATTTCAATTTCCAGGAGTGTATCTGTTGGACATTCTGTACTTATGAAAGAAAGCTATGAAAACCTAAAAATAGTGCTGAGTAAAATAGGCTATTATGCTCGTGGTTGGATGATATGTGGCGATCTAAAAGTAACATGCATGCTTCTTGGTCAGCAAGGTGGCTTTACCAAATTCCCATGTTTCTTGTGTGAATTGGACAATAGGGCTAGGGATCAATACTGGTGCAGAAAGAACTGGCCTTAGAGGGAGTCTTTAAAACCTAGTGAAAAGAACATTCTACGCAAAAACCTTGCAGATCCTAAAAATGTACTCCTACCACCTCTACATATAAAGTTAGGCCTAATGAAACAGTTTGTAAAGGCTTCGCCTAAAGATGGGCCATGTTTTAAGTATTTCTGCCAAAAGTTTCCACACCTTTCAGAAGCTAAATTAAAAGAAGGCGTCTTTGGTGGACCTGACATTAGAAAATTGATGTTTGATGTTAACTTTGAATCCACAATGACCTTAAATGAGGAAAAAGCATAGCTATCAATGAAGCAAAGTAGTTATTAAGTTCTTAGGACATGAAAAAGACCCAGAATATATTTCTGTTATAGCTACAATGTTAAAGAAGTTTAAAGCTTTAGGATGTTTAACAAGCCTGAAAGTTTACTTTTTGAACAGTCACCTTGATTACTTCCTGGACAATATGGGAGATGTTAGTGAGAAGTAAGGAGAGCGAATTTACCAGGACATTAAAGTGATGGTAAAATGCTACCAAGGCCGCTGTAACAACAACATGATGGGGTACTACTGTTGGTCACTTCACCGAGAAGTTCAGCAAGCGACTCATAGAAAAAGCTACACAAGAAGCTTCAAAGAAAAAAGAGAAAGAAAATACAAACCAGTTCCATCTGACAAGTGAAACCTCTATTAACACATATCATTGTTTAAAGCAGCTTACTGTAAATACAAACCATGCTTATGTTGTAACAAAGCGTTTCATTAATTTCCCCGTTTACCGTATAGCATAGGATTTTTATACTATGTAACGAAAAGCATATTGCTCGAAAACTGTGGGTGATACAAGAAAACTAATGCTAGATTTGGATTCAGCTCATAAAAATCTATAAAGATCAGCTATCAAAGTAAAAAAAAAGGTTTTCAAAAAAATTTTCGTTGGCCTGTGTAATGTTCCTTTCCCCGTATGCAGACGCTGTAGCCCCATACTTAGCAAACATATACAACTGCATGCTTGACGAAGATATGTACCTAATGACTAAAACGTTGTACAGGTCACTACAATACTCAAAAAAGGAAATATAAGTAACCCGATCAATTACAGACCCATATCACTAACGTGAACTTACTGTAGGATTTTGGAACATAAACTGTGTTCGAATATTATTAATAACCGCAAAGGTAACGATCTTGTGACACACACAGTCTGCACGGATTCAGAAAAGATTGTTCTTGTGAAACGCAGCTAGCTGTTTATTCACACGAAGTAATGAGAGCTATTGAAAGAGGATCTCAAATTGACTCCATTTTTCTAGATTTCCAGAAGGCTTTTGACACCGTTCTTCACAAGAGACACCTAATCAAATTACATGCCTTTGGTGTAGGGTTTCAGTTGTGAGACTAGATCTGTGCTTTTCTATCAGAAAAAAATTGGCGGAAAATCATCGAGTAAAACAGAAGTGGATCTGGCGTTCTCCAAGGAAGTGTTACAGGTCATCTGCTGTTCCTGATCTGCACAAACGATTAGAAGATAATGTGAATAGGCCTCTTAGTCATTCACTGTCTAATAAAACAATCAGATCAAAACCAATTGCAAAATGACTTAGACACGATATCTGTATGGCGCTAAAAGCAGCAGTTGACTCTGAATAATGAAAAGTGTGAAGTCATCCACATGAGTACTAAAAGAAATCAGCTAAATTTCGATCACACGATAAATCACACAAATCTAAAGGCTGTAAATTCAACTAAATACTCAGGGATTATAATTGCGAATAATTTAAACTGTGACAGTCACATAGATAATGTTGTGAGGAAGGCAACCAAAGATTACGTTTTACTGCCAGAACACTTAGAAGATGTACACTACTACTACTACTACTGCTACTACTACTACTACTACTATTACTAAAGAGACAGGTTACACCACGCTTGTCCGTCCTCTGCTAGAGTATAGCTGTGCGGTATGAGATCCATAGACATGACTGACGGAGGACATGGAAAAAGTTCGAAGGAGGGCAGCTTGTTTGGTTTTTGTCGTGAAATAAGAGTGAGAGAGTGTATGGTTATGATAATCGAGGTGCGATGGCAATCATCGCTTTCGTTGTGGCGAGATCTTTTCACGAAATTCCAGTCAACAACTTTCTACATCTACATCTACATGATTACTCTGCAATTCACATTTAAGTGCTTGGCAGAGGGTTCATCGAACCTCGATCATACTATCTCTCTACCATTCCACTCACGAACAGCGCGCGGGAAAAATGAACACCTAAACCTTTCTGTTCGAGCTCTGATTTATCTTATTTTATTTTGACGATCATTCCTACCTATGTAGGTTGGGCTCAACAAAATATTTTCGCATTCGGAAGGGAAAGTTGGTGACCGAAATTTCGTAAATAGATCTCGCCGCGACCGAAAACGTCTTTGGTTTAATGACTTCCATCCCAACTCGCGTATCATATCTACCACACTCTCTCCCCTATTACGTGACAATACAAAACGAGCTGCCCTTTTTTGCACCCTTTCGATGTCCTCCGTCAATCCCACCTGGTAAGGATCCCAATATTCCAACAGAGGACGGATGAGTGTAGTGTAAGCTGTCTCTTTAGTGGACTTGTTGCATCTTCTAAGTGTCCTGCCAATGGAACGCAACCTTTGGCTCGCCTTCCCCACAATATTATCTATGTGGTCTTTCCAACTGAAGTTGTTCGTAATTTTAACACCCAGGTATTTAGTTGAATTGACAGCCTTGAGAATTGTACTATTTATCGACTAACCGAATTCCAACGGATTTCTTTTGGAACTCATGTGGATCACCTCACACTTTTCGTAATTTAGTGTCAACTGCCACCTGCCACATCATACAGCAATCTTTTCTAAATAGCTTTGCAACTGATACTGGTCTTCGGATGACCTTACTAGACGGTAAATTGCAGCATCATGTGCGAACAACCTAAGAGAACTGCTCAGATTGTCACCCAGGTCATTTATATAGATCAGGAACAGCAGAGGTCCCAGGACGCTTCCCTGGGGAACACCTGATATCACTTCAGTTTTACTCGATGATTTCCGCCTATTACTATGAACTGCGACCTTCCTGACAGGAAATCACGAATCCAGTCGCACAATTGAGACGATACCCATAGGCCCACAGCTTGATTAGAAGTCGTTTGTGAGGAATGGTGTCAAAAGCTTTCCGGAAATCTAGAAATACGGAATCAACTTGAGATCCCCTGTCGATAGCGGCCATTACTTCATGCGAATAAAGAGCTAGCTGCGTTGCACAAGAACGATGTTTTCTGAAACCATGCTGATTACGTATCAATAGATCGTTCCCTTCGAGGTGATTCATAATGTTTGAATACAGTATATGCTCCAAAACCCTACTGCAAACCGACGTCAGTGATATTGGTCTGTGGTTCGATGGTTTCCTCCTACTACCCTTCTTAAACACTGGTGCGACCTGCGCAATTTTCCAATCTGTAGGTACAGATCTATCGGTGAGCGAGCGGTTGTATATGATTGCTAAATAGGGAGCTATTGTATCAGCGTAATCTGAAAGGAACCTAATAGGTATACAATCTGGACCTGAAGACTTGCCCGTATCAAGCGATTTGAGTTGCTTCGCAACCCCTAAGGTATCTACTTCTAAGAAACTCATACTAGCAGCTGTTCGTGTTTCAAATTCTGGAATATTCCATTCGTCTTCCCTGGTGAAGGAATTTCGGAAAACTGCGTTCAATAACTCCGCTTTAGCGGCACAGTCGCACCATCGGCACTGCGCAGCGAAGGTATTGAATGCGTCTTGCCGCATGTGTACTTTACATACGACCAGAATTTCTTCGGATTTTCTACCAAATTTCGAGACAATGTTTCGTTGTGGAACATATTAAAGGCATCTCGCATTGAAGTCCGTGCCAAATTTCGCGCGTATGTAAATTTTAGCCAAGCTTCGGGATTTCGCGTTCTTCTGAACTTCGCATGCTTTTTCCGTTGCCTCTGCAACAGCGTTCGGACCTGTTTTGTGTACCATGGGGGATCAGTTCCGTCTCTTACCAATTTATGAGGTATGAATCTCTCAATTGCTGTTGCTACTATATCTCTGAATTTGAGCCACATCTCGTCCACATTTCCATAGTCAGTTCGGAAGGAATGGGAATTGTCTCTTAGGAAGGCTTCTAGTGACACTTTATCCGCTTTTTTAAATAAAATTATTTTGCGTTTGTTTCTGGTGGATTTGGAAGAAACGGTATTGAGCCTAGCTACAACGACTTTGTGATCACTAATCCCTGTATCAGTCACGATGCTCTCTATTAGCTGGATTGTTTGTGGCTAAGAGGTCAAGTGTGTTTTCGCAACCAATTACAATTCGCGTGGGTTCGTGGACTAACTGCTCGAAATAATTTCCGGAGAAAGCATTTAGGACAATCTCGGAAGATGTTTTCTGCCTACCACCGGTTTTGAACAAGTATTTTTGCCAACATATCGAGGGAAGGTTGAAGTCCCCACCAACTATAACCTATGAGTGGGGTATTTATTTGTTACGAGCAACGAGTTAAAATTTCATAGAGTGGCTGAGATACTAGTTACAGCGCTCCTAGCGGCAACCAACGCTAACTCGGCCGCCATGTTCTCCTTAGTCAAAACATTAGGAAAGCGTTACTGTTGTTTGTGTTGGAAGTGTGTCAGCTGTTGTGATATTACTGCAATATTTAACTTTTCTAGTTGACGTTTTTGTTACAAAATATAAAGTCAACACGCCTGCAGTGTGTTCAGCGTTCAACTGCACAAATCGCAGCGATAAAACAACAAATATTTCATATTATAAGTAAGTATATTAGTACCGAAATACGACACATGTTTTTTAATGTTTACTAAAGAGTCATTTGCATTGGAACTGTAATTATGCTTAAGACAAATGCAGGAAGTAATTTATTTATCGTTGATTACAGATTTCCTTTAAAAGATAAGGAAATTACAAAAAGATGGGTTATAAATATGAAGCGAGAAAACTGGTTTCCTACTACAGCCAGTTACCTCTGTTCAGTTCATTTTGAAGAGAAATATATGTACCACACAAATGTCCAGAGGCGCCTAGTGTCAAAACCAGTACCTACTATCTTTAACTTTCCACCACATTTACAAAAGCAAGATAAAGTATTACGACCACAACCCAGAAAGCGATCTTTCGACAATTTGCAAGATAGTGCTATTACAGTGACATCATTAGCACAAAGTAAGTCAATAATTTAATTTTACTCCGTGTTCTTATTACTTTGAATTACATACTTTCTATTATAATCTTATGGTGTAACTCTGTTATAAACTTATGATGTAACTACATTCTTTCAGTGCCTGTCGGACCCACATCTGTTTCTGCTGACCACAATTACTGTCTACCAAGCCCTAAGAAGTTGAAAACACAATATAACAGAGTACAAGCAGAGAATGTGCGACTAAAGAAGCGGATAAAGCAAATGAAGCAACTTAGTGTACGACACAAAAGAAGAATAGTGCAGTTACAGACTTTAGCTGCTGGTTTGAGAAGAAAGCTATGTAGTTCAGTTTCTGATATGTTAAACAGTGAACATGTAGTTGGTTTGTTGAAGGAGCTATTGGAACTTCAGTGCAGTGCTAAAATATGCCATTATTCTCAACAAATAAGGAAATTTGCCCTGACCCTACACTTTTATTCTGCCACGGCATACAGCTACTTACGAAAATTTGTGAAATTACCCCATCCAAGAACGCTTCGACTTTGTTATTGAATTACTATGCTTGTGTTAACTACTTGTAACACATATTTCAAATAAATTCTCGTTCGCAGTGTACTGGTTTTTGAGGCTTTGACTGTTTACTTTGAAATAGCGACAAAAATATCGCATTTATGCGCCCGTTACTGTTTCTAATAGTTAACCACAGCATGTTTAGAAGTTTGACCGTAATATTCTGGTGGTACCTGCTCTAATTGCATTAATTTATGGGCAACAAGTAACGTTATAAGTGGATGGACAGACTTATTTGAGTTGTCTTGGAGTGTTATCTACATCGAAAAGTTTAGCCATATTTCGACAAAAGATCCCTTTTTGCTGTCAGTGTACACTGAAATCACTGCTGTCTATCGCTTGTTTTACAAAAAATAAAGCTAGTATGGACTATTTCAAGTAAGTCAAACGCAGTTACAAGGGGGCGGGACACAGCAGACGAATGCCTTGACTAAAGAAAACATGGCGGCCAGAACTTCAATTTGCTTCAAACATGGCGGACCTATAGCCACTCTATGAAATTTTAACTCGTTGGTTACGAGACTCAAATTTTCTCTGAACTGTTCAGCAACTATATCATCGGAGTCTGGGGGTCGGTAGAAGGAGCCAATTATTAACTTAGTTCGGGTGTTAAGTATAACCTCCACCCATACCAATTCGCACGGAGTATCTACTTCGACTTCACTACAAGGTAAACCACTACTGACAGACACAAACACTCCACCACCAATTCTGCCTAATCTATCTTTTCTGAACACCGTGTGCTCTGAATGTGAAAATATTCCACTCTCGCCAACTTACACAGGGAGAAATGATCATCATAATGAAATAAGAGAAATCGCAGTTCGCACAGAAAGATTTAAGTGGTCACTTTTCGCAAACATTGCTAGAGAGTGGAATGTTAGAGAGATAGTCTGAGGGTGGTCCGAAGAACTATCTTCCAGGGCAACAATTCGATTCCGTATTCCTAGATTTCTTGAAAGCGTTTTACACAGTGTTGCTCGACAGGCTGTTAATGAAGTCCATATTAAAAACAGTTTCTCAGATACCTGAGTGCACCGAAAACATTTTAAGTAACAGAATCCAGTGCCTTGACATGGACAGTGAGTGTTCACCAATGACAGGAGCATCGTCATAAGTAGGAGGATACAGGGTGACTTACACAGATTCCTCTTTGGTCTAATGAATGACAAATTGCTCTAAATGCAGAAAAATGTAAGTTAATGCAGATGACTAGGGAAACCAATCCTGTAATGTTTGAATACAGTATTAGTTGTGTGCTCTTGACACAGTCACATTGGTTGAATATGCAGGCGTAAAATAACAAAGCGATATGAAGTGGTGAATGGGGTCCCCACCGGGTCAGATTAAAGCAACATATCGAAGCTATGCAGAGACGTGCTCCTACATTTGTTTCCGACAGGTTTGATCAAATGGTTCAAATGGCT
Source organism: Schistocerca piceifrons (assembly GCF_021461385.2). NCBI lineage: Eukaryota > Metazoa > Arthropoda > Insecta > Orthoptera > Acrididae > Schistocerca > Schistocerca piceifrons. The sequence goes on along the minus strand of NC_060139.1, from coordinate 495,068,065 downwards.
CTAAGGACTATGGGACTTAACATCCGAGGTCATGAATCCCCTAGACTTAGGACTACTTAAACCTAATTAACCTAAGGACTTCACACACATCCACGCCCGAGGCAGGATTCGAACCTGCAACCGTAGCAGCCGCGTGGTTTCGGACTGAAGCGCCTAGAACCGCTTGACCACAACGGCCGGTCAGGTTTGATCAACACATGAGTGTTACTGAAATGTTTCCTGAACCCAGATGGGAATCGCTGGAGGGAAGACATTGTTCTCGTGAACCGTCATTGAGAGAGTTTAGAGAACCAGTATTTGTAACTGACTAGAACGATTCTGATGCCATCCACGTCCATCTCGCATAAGCAAGCAGCATTATAAGATTGGACCGTGACAAAGTACAAGGCACCTCTGCTAGTGGCATCGAAACATGTATGTAGAGGTAAATTAATATACTGACAGCCCTACATATAATGCTTTTTGTACTAGAACATTCTACACGATAAACGCGCCGGGTCATTACAGCGTGCTACCAAGCGCAAACAACGTTTCATTGTCAGATACTCGTCCACACAGCGATTCTCTCTCGTTGATATACCAACAGAATAATCGTCGCGCGTTTGTGTGCGGCAAATCAGACCCATTGCTGAGGCCAGGAGTAAACAGTAAGGTATTCTAAAAAGTTAGTTCGGAAGATATAATTTAGAAAACTAATCAAAATTTTACGTGTATGCGTACATTAATATGACCACTTGTCAAAAGCCTGATTACCTATCTTCTGAAGGGCAGACCGCTGCGAGACGTGCAAGAAGGGAGTCAGTGCGGTTCTGTAAGGTACCTACGGGTATGTGGAACCAAGCTAACCCCAATGCAGTGGCCAGCTGGCCTAGTTTTCGAGGTGTTCCCACTGATTCTCGATTGGGTTTTAATCCGGGGAGTTTGGAGCGAAGGAGTGTACAGTAAGTTCATCCTGGTTCACTTCGAAGTACGCATGTGCACTGCGAGCTGTGTGACACATTGCAGTGCCCTGCTTGTAAATGCCATCGTGCCCAGGAAAAGCAAACAGCATGCAGGGCTGGACGTGGTCCCCAAGGATAGGTGAATAATTCTGCTGATACTTCGTGCATTCCAGGATGACGAGATCACACGTGGAATGCCACGAAAACATTCCCCAGACCATAACGTAGTTGCAGGGTGTCTACACTGAGACGTTTCACGCCGTACACGCCATCTGTATGATGGAGCAAAAGCGTGATTCATCTGTGAAGGCCATCTGTCGCCACTCAGTGGACGTCCAGTTGCGGTAGTGGCATGCGAATTCGAGTCTTCAACGGCGATGAAAATCTCAACATGGGTGCATGAACCGGGCACCTACTGCAGAGACCCATACCCAGCAAAATTCACTGAATGGTCGTTGAGGAGACACTATTGGTAGCCCCTTGGTTCGTGTGGGAGGTCAGTTGCTGAACAATTGCACGTCTGAATGCCAGCACACATCTCTGGTCCGTCGTTCATAGCCGTGATCTATTGCCTGTGGTGCACCACAGTTGCCCTGGTGCCAGTTTTGGACAGCACCATTTTGCTTTTCAAAGTGTACTTTAGCCACGGCGGAGCGCGAACAATATACAAACTTAGCCGTTTAGGTAGTGGCATGCGAATTCGAGTCTTCAACGGCGATGAATATCTCAACATGGGTGCATGAACCGGGCACCTACTGCAGAGACCCATACCCAGCAAAATTCACTGAATGGTCGTTGAGGAGACACTATTGGTAGCCCCTTGGTTCGTGTGGGAGGTCAGTTGCTGAACAATTGCACGTCTGAATGCCAGCACACATCTCTGGTCCGTCGTTCATAGCCGTGATCTATTGCCTGTGGTGCACCACAGTTGCCCTGGTGCCAGTTTTGGACACACCATTTTGCCTTTCAAAGTGTACTTTAGCCACGGCAGAGCGCGAACAATATACAAACTTAGCCGTTTAGGAAATGCTTCCACCCTTGGCCTGGAAGTCAATGATTATGTCCTTTTGGACGTCTGATCAATCGCTTCGTTTCCGCATTACGACAACTACCGCAGTGTTGTCGGCGTCTCTCCCCGGCCCCCCTTCCCGCGGCCCGCGACACGCTTTATATATGCTCCACTGGTAGTGCTGCCACCTGCCGTCTGTGAGTAGAACTTGCACGTTGATGTTGAACATACGCGGTGGTCACATTAGATTAGATTTACTTTCATTCCAATTGATCCACAGCGAGGAGGTCCTCCAGGACGTAGAGCATGTCAGAAAAACAACAATACATGACAAATATTTACCATTAAAACAAATAAGCTAATGTACCATTCCACAGGTCCCAAGTGGAATGATCGTCATTTTTTAACGAACACTATATGAAAGAATCATTTTACAAATACTAATGCACTGAATTTAAAATAAAAAAGTTTTTTATTTATTTATAAGCTAATAAACGTGTAATACAACTACTATAATACGATGAACACATTACTGCACAGAAATGGTGTAGAAATTAGATTGTACTTACACACACACACACACACACACACACACAAACACAAACACACACACACATATTTACAATGAACTGCACTGAAATTGTGCAGAAGTTATATTAGTTGGTTTTACTGAGAAATTCATCAATGGAGTAGAAGGAGTTGCCACCAATAAATCCCTTAGGCTTCTCTTAAACTGAATTTCACTGGTTGTTAAACTTTTTATGGCTGCTGGCAAGTTATTGAAAATGTGTGTTCTTGAATAGTGCACACCTTTTTGTGCAAGACTAAGTGACTTTAAATCCTTGTGAAGATTATTCTTATTTCTAGTATTGATTCCATGAATTTCATTAAGGAATAAATATATTGGGAAGCAGTATCCCTAGTTCCCTAAACAGGCTTCTGCAGGATGTTTTTGAGTTCACACCACATATAACTCTTACTGCACGTTTTTGTGCTCGGAAAACTTTAGCTTGGCTTGATGAACTACCACAAAAAAATAATCCCATATGACATTATGAAATGAAAGTAAGCATTTTTATGTCCCCTATGTCTGACACAATTCGCATTGCAAATAGAGATTTGTTAAGATGCTTCAGTAGTTCTGTGGTGTGCTACTCCCAGTTGAATTTATTATCAAGCTGTAAATGTGACTGCACCGTGTAATACAGTGAGATACATCTATATTTCACAATGTGATCAATGAACACAAGAAGAACCTCGATCCCTTGTGGACAGCTCATAAAAATGTTATCATTATAACTAAATAAGCAAGATAGATGAAGGGGACCTGAATTTAACGCGTGTTCTTCGAAACTTCTACCTGAAGACATTAGTCACTGCCCATGACCCCAAGTGACCACTATACAAACAGTTTTATAATCTCGAGAGGGAAATTATTTTCTGATAACATTAACGTATCTTCTACAGAAACCCCGTGAACAAAGATATCACACCCAAACTGACCCCTTTTTTATTTTTATTACATTCAGAACCAGCGAGTCGAAAACAATGCCATCGGAATTGTGCCCATTCAATATGCCATTGTGAATCTGACGGCTACGATACTTTATCAGCTTTTTCTTACACACGAAATTTAAGTTTTCATATCATTCAAGTTTACGTTGGCAACACTGGATGCGACTGTTCTTTCCATTCTTTGCAACTTTGTCGCAGATTCCTTGCCAAGCTTGTAGGCGTGAACTGCGGCCTAGTGTGAGGTAGACGAGAGCAGTAAAGGCTCGCCTGCACGGTTCTGCAGAACTCATGATTGCTTCCATATGCTGAAGACTCTCTATACGCGGGCCTACTTGGAAATTACTCTGTAAGTCAAACAAAGGCCAGTGCAGTTCTTGTGATTCTTTCGCACTGAGTCACGTGCAGGGCAGGCGGAAGAACTTAACTGGCGAGCTGGCCTCTTCGATGGTTACGATGTCCGTATTTATACAGGCGCTATATAAACACAGACATCGCTGCACGTCTGAAGAAGTTTGTACTGTGAGGATACAGACACTGTATAAACACGTACATTGTAACTATCAATGATGTAGCCATACCTCGACGGACTCAAAATGACAGTATATTATTTGTCTCCCTGTGCAGGAATCATGAATTGTGCGAGCATAAGGTTTGCGACTACTTGACATCTGGAAGTTTGGATTCCTCCTGGAGGCATGCACGAACAGCCAAAGTGGTTAAGGAGATATAAGCGGGAAATTCATAGTGGCAGGATGCGAAACTACTTCGTGGAGCTACCGTCTATCGTTGTGAAAACGATGTCGCAATTCCTGTCATGTGCGCTAATAATTTCTATCATGCGCGTATGCCATTAATATTCGTAAATATGGCTTATCTTGCAGAACAAGGATTAGTCTCAATTAAATCTCCGATATATCCCTTTGTATAGCTTACAGTCATTTTGAACATGTAGCTTATTTTGATTTAGTGATCGGTTTCACCGTTTTATTGCATATTTTGCCAATATCGACTGCTGAAAGGCGGTCTCTATAGGGCTTTGAAGGAGTCGGTCAAAAGGCTTGCTGAATCTAATAACAGTGTTTTGAGTGTAATTCTAGTTTTCCTTAGCCCATTTGGGACCAACTTGTTTTCCTTAAGGAATTAGTGTCTTTATGAATTCCAACCTAAACACAGGACTCATAGAGAAATTTCTGCATTTAAAAAATTTTGTACTTGTCTTTTTTTGTGTGTTCAGTGTTTTGAACAATGGTATCAGTATCAGGAGAGTACATATCTACATTTTGTAGGTTGTTCCACTTTCGGAACAGCGGCCCTGATAGATTACTGTGAAAATAATCACAACATTACATTTCAATCATATATCTATTCTTCCACATATGAAACTGTGTACAGTTTTATTAAAATATTACTGAAACAATTTAACAAAATCGAAATACAGTTACTTTTCATGAAAACGTACCAAAGATTGTCCATGGGAGGCAAAACAACACTTCAAAGCATTTCATAGTTGAGATTTTTCTACACTGCCCACGTCGCGTCTGCTTGTATTCTTTTGTTACACAGTGTTCGTTGTTATCATACCTCACTTTCGCTGTGACTTTGTTTTCAACAGATCTTACTCAATTAGCAAGAGATCTTCCCATAAAACCTTTTTTGATGATACATTAGTATGTCACAGTTATGCTCTTTGTGTTATATTCGGAGAGTTGCCAAACAGTCACTACTCACGCATTTAGTGGGTATACAATGAGTAGTCAGAACCACGTTTTGCTTCAAATTTATGTTCTATGTTCTGCTATATTTTTATGCAGGAATCCACTTCATCTATGTATTCGTTGTAAGGAGAAACTGTATGGTTGATCCATTTTTATTTTTCTCCTTTGCTGTTTCCTCCATCTTGCGTCTTTACCCTGAAGATATACACTTCCTTGTGTTGATGCAACAGTTACGTCACCATTATCATTGTATCTCATCAAAGAAGTTCTTCGGTTGGCGCCAGTCAGCTAGCAGCTATACGAGGATGTTGCTCTTAAAGCTTTTTAAATAAAACAGGCAATATTAACATTCTACTTCTCTATTCTTCATGTGTACATATTTATTTCTCAATACAGTCACCCTGACGACGAACACATTTCTCCCAACGAGAGACCTGTTTAGTGATACCGTCACTGTAGATGTTTGACTTTGTTGATGGATCCACGACTTCACCTCTGCTTGCACCGCTTCATCACTATCAAAGTGAAGTCCTCGAAGATGTTCTTTATGTTTTGGAAACAGATGTAAATTGGATGGTCCCAAGTCGGGATGGTATGGAGGGTGATCAATGACAGTGAACCCAAGCCGACGACTGTCGCAGATTTCCCAGTGCTCGTGTGGTCTCGCATTGCCATGCTAAGGGAGAGCGTGCTGTTGCTAATGCACATAGTTACATCACGCAGCTCCATGTTACAAGTTACAATTCGGAGCGTTATAGCGGCAGAGGGTTTCAAATATGTAGACATGAAGTATTAAAGATGCAGAATGTTAGTAATCTTTATTTATTTAATTAGCTTCAAGAGTTTCACATAAAACAATTGGGAGCCATTACTTTTCAGCACTCCCTCGTGTTTCTTTTCTGTCTTCCAGTGGGGCATTTAGACTCTTCTTGACCCTATGGTACTGGTGCCATCACATCCTGAATATTTCAACTTCGCCAATAATACGAGTAAAGAAGTTGTCAAAAAAGAGATTTCAGTTGATTTTTATTTCCAGAGCGTTGACAACAAATCATCCAACACCAGGCCTATATATACTATTACTATTTCTTGAGCCTCGATGTGAAACAGATTGCGCTAAATGGCCAAGACGACAACAGAGGCACAAGGTTTTATAACTGAATATCATTGGCTTACCATGCATATGTTGTTTTGTTCCATATGTTTCATAATATGGTTGCATTGCCTCATGCATCGACAACTGTACGTATCCATGGTAAAACTTCTTCAATTTTTCTTTTAGTGATTGCTAAAAAGACCAAAGTTTAGATTATTTATTATCTGGATCCAAGATATCGTAGTCTCAAACGTGACTGTTTCTCATAACCCGCATAAATCTGTTACGGACCTTAGAAGTAGAAATATTGATGTCCTGACAATCGTCACTCTTGTCCCAATACATCTTCGGCCTAGGAAGCTGAGAATAACCAGGTACAAGTAAAACTGAGAATAAAACTTTAAATTCATTGACAGTAATGTCTTACTGCATATTATTAGTTTTTATAGTACGTTAAGCGATGTAAGTCGCAATCATGGTTAATTTTTCCCCCCAAAAAAGGTCAAACAGTTCAACAGGACTGTACCTCGTTTCTGAAGTTAAATGGTTCAAGATCCACTCCTTCCGTTCGTCAGTGGACAGGTCAAGCAGAGCAGTTTTCTCGGGAAACAGCACTTCTTTTTTGTGTTCGTTTTGTGTTACTGGTAAGAGAGCCTTGTGGAAGAATGACCAGTTTATTCCACATCATTATTTTGTACAAACGTTCTTCTTCATCTGCATCGTCTTCACCCTACTCAAGGAAATCACTTACAGAAACAGTTGTCACTTTGGTCCCAACTATTGTGGTAATTTTAAATTCTGATTTTGTTATAAATTGTTTACCAGTGATCTGTTCAATGTTTTCTCCTTCTTTATTACCGCTATTTTTATCTGAGCCATCTCCATTTGGTGAAGGCGTTATAAAACGATCTCCTCTGATCAGGCAAGAAATCTCTTCTGCTGTGCCGGCCGGAGTGGCCATGCGGTTCTGGGCGCTACAGTCTGGAGCCGGACGACCGCTACGATCGCAGGTTCGAATCCTGCCTCGGACATGGATGTGTGTGATGTCCTTAGGTTAGTTAGGTTTAATTAGTTCTAAGTTCTAGGCGACTGATGACCTCAGAAATTAAGTCGTATAGTGCTCAGAGCCAATCTTCTGCTGTTGTATTCAGTAGTTCATCTAACGTATACCCAAACCCAGTAAAAATAATAAGGCCGCTATTCCAAAAAGGCAAAACATATTTTTATTGAAGATCTGTGAGCGCAGATCCTAAGATAATGAGATTACTGTGCTTCGTATACGGAGATTTGCTCATAATATTTATTAAACGTCGCATATATTGAAAAGCAGTCCAAAATATATTTTTATGTTTTCTCAGCTCTTTGAGAATGTCATGTCACACCCAAATAACGTTCGACAACAATGCGTTTAGTACTCATATTCAACGGAGAAATAGCATACTCTGGCTCAGTGTCACCAACGTAACAACTTCATACAAAAAGCTTCCCTTTGTTCATTACATTCCCTATACTAGAAACTGTGAAATACGATGCTGCAAAATTGAAACTGCGGTCTCATGTGGTTAAGACTATAAGTTATCCCTCGACATTAGAGGTCCGCAGCCGTTATCTATAACATTCTGCAACATTTCTTCTACACATAAACAGTGTTTCTGACATCTTCCAGAAAAAATTTAATGGCATTCGTCTTTGCCTCGTATGTGCGTTATTTAATCTGGTGTTTAGGAAATGAATCTCTTCAATAGTTACCCTATCTGCCCTTCTAAACTTCACCATTAATCTGTAACAATAACTTTCAAAAGCTTCTGTTCCCTACTTGCATGTACTTATTATCGTCTTCACTCCATCTCCATTCAGGTCTACACTTCAAATAAAACTTTCGAAAGCGACTTCCTAACAATAAAATTTATGTTTTACGTTAATATATTTCCCTTTGGCAGAAAATCTGTTCTTGATATTGCTAGTGTGCATTTTATATCTTCGTTACGTCTGCTATCGCCAGTGACTTAATTTGACTCATTCCATTACCCTCATTTTACCTACCTTATAATCTCTTTTCACGACACCATCCATCCCGTTCAAATTATATTACAAGTCTTATGCTGTCCCTGACAGAATTTTAATGCCGTTGACAAATTTTGAGTTTTTATATCTTCTTCCTGCAGATTACTTTTATATATTTACATATTTCTCTTTAATTTCATTTACTGCTTGCACAGTGTATATATTGAATAACGTAGGGGATGGGCTGATACCCTTCTCAATTACTGCCCCTTTTATAACTGCTGTGAGATTTCTGTACAATAACCTTTCGTTCTCTGCGTCTGACTCGTGATAGCTTCACAGTTTCAAAGAGTGTCTTGCAACAGTAGTGTGTCAGTGAGAGTTCGAGCACACTCTGCGTTGTTGGCAGACTTCCTATGACATCATCGATGACATCATGAATTGTTGCCAGATTCTCTCTCCTCCACTCCCTCTGACATAGGCCAGTTGCCGTAAACATAAAATGGTGGAAAATTCAAAAGTCCAAAATGGGTTATTGTCCTGTTGGTGTGAAATTCAAAACATTCAAAATGGCTGACCAGGGATACTGATACAGCCCTGTGAAGTCAGAATCCATAATGCCGAATTTTGCGTACTAGGACAAATGGGAAGTAATCTGTCTGAACTTGTCTTCTATTTGTAGACGAACTACTTTCACCACGATGAAAAAAAAAAAACCATTTAACATGTTGAAAGGTGGCTACACTGAGCCACTGCGCCAGAGATTGCGCCAAAGAGTATTATTCAGCCGCCTCCACAGTGCTTGGGGAGAGATCGTGGTAGTCAGTGTCTGTCGAGGACTCGTGGTAGTCAGTTCTTGGGGAGAGCTCGTAGTAGAGTGTTTGTTGAGATGTGCTAGTAGGCAGTGCTTGCTGAGATGTGATATTGGAGAGTTCTGGTTGAGATGTGGTAGTAGTGAGTCGGTGTGGAGAGATTGTAATGTCTAGAGTGCTTTTCATCAATATAAATTAAGGTAACAAACTACTTTTCTTTTTTTTTCTCATAATTTCAATGTCCTGAATAATGTGTCATTACAGGTTCAGTCAACAAAGCATCTGGCTTGTGTTCTTGTATTAGAGTGTAATTCTGCTTTCCTTACGCAACTATAGTATTTCTATTTTTTAGTTACTTCAGTATAAATGGTATTTAAAATTTCTTGTCTTGTTGAAGAAGAACCGTGGCAGATGTGTACGTTGAGTCACACTCCCACACACATAACAATTACACTTGTGCTTTGGTTTAGTAGGTTTTATAGTTGCTGGGGACTTAATTAATTAATTGTATTAACTGAAATTTTCATTTCATTTTTTGTTGTTGTTCTATGCAGTCAGATTGCGCAATAATACTAGTCAGGGCCAACCGTTTACGAGACACAGCGTAATCGGACATACAGCAACTAAAAATATTTGCATTTTTTATAATTAAGCCCCCATGCACGTGGCGACCGCTGCTTCGGATCGTCCCTTGGAATCTTCTGATTGTAAAAATAGTAGACAGTAGTATTGTTGTAGTAATTTGTAGTTTATATTGCATGTGTAGATTTGGTAATTGGCATTCTTCTAATGGTATTTTTCAAAATTTAAATTTGTTGTCTTGTCTACGGGTTTGACAATTTAGTGCAATTATTTCAATTGTTCGATTAATCGTGTTTGAGGGAAACTTTTCATGTAAATGGTATTGTTGGAGATAAAGAGTCATTGTGTGTAATTTTCGTACAGTGACGAGTTTTGTATATTTTGTAAATGATTACGCGAGCGATGAAAAAGGCAAAAATGATGAATAGTGAGAATAACGAAATTGTTGACATGGCGAACTCGCCAACACAGGACAACAGTATGATGAATAATGTAGTTGAAAACAATTTAATAAGTCGGGAAGACAGTCCGGAACCATTTCAAAATTTTTCTCAATTAGAAAATTCACAGAATACAAGATTAACGATAGAAGATTCTGAAATAGTATCGAACACTGATAGCTTTACAGCTATGACGAAGGAAACTGGTTTTGCGGGAAATGTTCGGGGCGAAAAGAATTTTGAACCATTTAATATGGAGCAGTGGTGCAATATTAAATTTGGGATCTGAATTAAAAACAGTGGCAACACGTTTAGAAACAGAGATGGGAACAATGGAAACACGGTTAGGATCTGAATTTAAAACAGAGATTGGAACAATTAAAACAGAGATGGGAACTTTGGAAACACGGTTAGACTCACGAATTGGGACATGTTTCAAAAATATGAAAGATGAATTAAAGAAAGAAATCAGAGAAGAAGTACAACCGATTTTGAATTCTCACAATAATAGATTAATTACAGTAGAGATTAGACAAAGGGAACAGGATAGAGAACAGGAAGAAAGAGATCGCGTGATAGTACAGAAATTTTCAGAGTTAAATTTACAACGTGCAAAAGATAAGGAAGAAATATTTGAGAGAATCGAGGAATCCGTACCAAATGACAGATTAAATAATCTAACACAACAATATGAACAGTTAACTACCAAGTGTGTCAATACTGAAACCCGAGTGACGACACTTACGGAAGACGTAAATAAACAGAAAGAACAAATAGGTGACTTATCGGAAAGAGTTGAGGAGATTTCAGATATATTGACAAATCTTAGTTTACATGGGGACAGAGATTCGGATGATACAGCTCCATTACCATTTGCAGAAACCGAAGAGTATCAGAACATAAATAAGCATGTTGAAAATAAGGGAAAATTTAATGAACGCGTGAAAAGGGAATTTGAGGCATTAAAAAAGCAAGTCAAACAAATTGAAGGCGAAATCGTAGGAAAAGAAAGCAGAAGAAATCTAGAATCACAGATAGCAGAGGGCTTTGAAGAAAATAATTTGTTTCATTTACGGGATGCAACAAGAGAGCGCCAGGCGCGTGAATTTAACAATAATCGTCATTGGGACAGGGACAGACGCGGTAGGTCTTTGTCGCCACGAGGCGAAAACTTCGACTATAAACACTTTTTGACTGTTCGGAAATTTAAGATCTTCCGCAATTCTAAGAATGACATACATCCATGTTCATGGTTAGATCAATTTATGTACGCACTCCCACCAAATTGGCCACTAAGTCACAAACTGGAATTTATGTGTGGATATTTAGAAAACGAACCGGCGACGCGGATGCGCGCACTCATTAGAGATTGTAATAATCTAAATGATTTTTATCATGCATTTCTATCGGCATATTGGTCCGAAAACACGCAAGACAGAGTCAAACACTGCCTTATTACGCAGCGTAATTTCAAACAGTCTGAGTTCCGCACGCCAGCAGAATATTTTGAAGATATGATTCGAAAGAATCAGTTCCTTTCCAACCCTTATAGCCCGACTGAATTAATTCGCATTTGTTTAACCAAGCTGCCACAATCCGCAAGACAAATTGCTTTAGCCGGAAGATGTAAAGACGACATTGAGACTTTTAAGACTTTGCTACAAGAACTTGAGTATGACAACGACGACGGGACTTCTTGTAATTTTTTCCGTAACACTAATTACAATAGATTTTCAGAGAAAAGGGATCGTGATCGGAACGGGCGTTATATGGGTAATTTTGAGAATGACAGACGTAACAGACAGGACAATAGATACCAGCCCTATGACAATAACAGACGTTCTAACAGAAATTACACAGACAATTATAATAGCGGTAATTCGTACCGGAATGATCAATCATACGGAAACAGTAATCGGTATCATCAAGACAGAAATTATTCATACAGTAATAGAAATTCTTACTACAGAAATAACCAGGGTAGTAGATACAACAATAATTTCAGAAGTGACAGTCGAAATTACACAAGAAGTAGTCATGCAGACAGACAGGAAAATAGAAATTTTAATAACAGACACAACCCAGAATTTGCATCTAACAGACAGGAGGGACCTAATTGGCATCCTCCACGTGACAGAACTTCAGAGAGACAAGTGTAAATCGTAGAAATTTATCCGCGAAATGACGCGAATAATCAAAGACGTGACGCAAACAATCGACAATGACTTGCAGCTTCGGCTTCTGGCAGCAATATAGACGGCTCAGAAAGTAAAGACACTACGACTTTACACTACGTACGCCTGGAGGACATGAGAGACATTTTGTTAGACGAAAAGGAAAATAATGTAGACGCATTTTTACATCCTGTTATTGAAGTATGTGTGGGTAAGAATAAGTTCACTGCAGTTTTAGATTCTGGGAGCCCATTGAATGTCATTAGTGAACCAGTTTTTCGTATATGTGTAAGAACTATTGCTTGTCCTGTGTTACCTACTTCAAAAATACAATTCGAGCAGCGATTTCTGGAAAAAGTGTGGAAGTTAAACAACAGACCAACTTAAATTTCATTTGTCAAGGATACGAATTTTCTGCTAATTTTATTATTGTTCCATTACTCAGTACACAAATTATATTAGGTATGGAGTTTCTTAACGCACATAAGGCAATTTTGAACTTTAAAGAAGGAAGTGTGAATTTGACTGTTGCCGGAATGCCGAAATGTTTGAAATTTTTCGAGTGTTTAACAAAATCTGAGTCAGATACAAAAAGTTTAAGGTTTCTTACTTCTGATGTTTTCGTTGAGCATTATGACGACAATGTGTTCATTCATGACAATGACAATAGATACAGGGACGCGAAGGATGATATAATTAATAGCGAAGAATTAATTAATGAAAAGGTTAAGAAAGCTGAAGTGCCAGATGACGTTGCAAGAGAAGAGCTGCACCACATTTTGACTTCACATGCTACAGTGTTTAGTCATCACACAGGAACTATACAAGGCTTACAATATTTATTTAAAGTAAAAGAACACACACCATTTCGCGGGAAAACGTACGCTATTCCTTTGGCTTACAGAGACAAGGTTAAGAATGAACTTCAGTACATGTTAGATCAGGGCATTATTGAGCCTGCAGTCAGTCTTTATACCAGCCCATTACACGTTGTTCTTAAAAAGGATGGGTCAATTCGTTTGGTTCTGGATTCCAGACAGATAAATAATATCATCATTCCTGAAACTGACCGTCCACAAAATTTAGATGAACTTCTTCAACATTTTCATGGAATTAAAGTTTTATCCACGATTGATATGCGCGCAAGTTTTTGGCAAATAGAACTCCACCCTGACTGTAGAAAATATACTGCCTTTTTAGCCTTTGGTAACTGTTACCAGTTTCGGAAATTACCGTTTGGACTTACTGTATCTTCAGCAGCATTCATTCGTAGTTTAAATGAAATTTTACCTGTTTATCTTCGTGACAATATTGCTTCATATGTTAACGACATTCTTATTGCTAAACGTTCTTGGAGTGAGCACAACAAAATTTTGGATTCATTATCACGTATTTTTGCAAGAGTTGGCATTACAGTAAACTTAGAAAAATCTGAATTTGGTCGTTCTCAGGTGAAATTTCTCGGTCACATTATTTCTACAGAGGGTATTCTTCCTGATCCAGAGAAACTAGATGCTATTCGTAATCATGCTGTTCCTACTAAAATACGTGATGTTCGTAGTTTCCTTGGTGTCTGTAATTTTCTTCGACGCTTTGTTAGATTGGACGATTTGGCCACACCTCGTTTATGTGAACTATCTGGAAAGAAATCTAATTGGTGTTGGGATGAGGAAGCTCAGTCAGAATTTGAACAGCTTCGTGATGCTTTAGTTGCTGCTCCACTTCTTTCACATCCGGATTTATCTAAAGAATTTTGTTTGGCAACGGACTCATCATACAAGGGCCTAGGGGCATATTTATTTCAAGAGATAGAAGAAAACGGCGTTGTAGTACAGAAAACTATTGCATTTGGAAGTCGTGTTCTCTCTAAATCAGAAAAGAATTATTCGATTACGGAACTTGAAGCTTTGGCTGTTGTTTGGGCTTTCACAAAATTTCGCATATTTTTGTATGGCAGACATACTAAGGTTTACACCGATCATCAAGCTCTGGAATTTCTTATGTCGACAAAATTAACTCATGGCAGATTGTCACGATGGGCGTTGTACCTACAGGAATTTGATTTTAGTATTGTTTACATACAGGGTTCTTCAAATATTGTTGCTGATGCTTTATCACGTGCACCTGTGGGTTTGAAACAAAGTGCTGAAGAGGACTGCAAAGAAAACAATTATTGTTTGATGTATATTCAAGGTGTTGCATTTGAGAACTTTATTTCGTCTTCGCTCCAGGACATCGCTAAGGAGCAAAATAAGGATCCAATCTGGAAGGACATTAAGGCGAAGTGGAGGAGAAAGGATAGCGTAGCGATTAGACAGCATTATTTAGTTCGCAATGACATTCTTTTTAAACGAAAATCGGTCGACAACTCTGTTTGGTTAGTTTGTATTCCTGATGAGTGGATTAATAAGCTGATTTGGTATACGCATTTCAGTTATGCACACTTTGGTCCCAGAAAATGCTTTCATAAATTACGGGAAAATTGCTGCTTCAATAATATGGAAAAACGTATTCGATCTGTTCTGGCCATATGTAAATTATGTCAAAAGGCTAAGCCGCCAACAATTTCTCACAGAGCATCGTTGTTTCCTATCATTCAAGCGACATTAAAGGACATGGCTGCAGTTGATTTGTTCGGTCCAGTGGTTCGTTCTACTAATGGTTTTGCGTACATTTTCGTAGCAGTGGAGTTGACATCAAAATATGTGTGTTTTACACCTTTACGCAAAGCAACAGATGGTTCAGTATCTAACGCTTTCATCAAACATTTTCTTAAAGAAGTGGGTCATGTTGATAAGGTTATATCAGATAATGGATCACAGTTTCGTTCTAAAATTTGGCTTCGTACTCTACGGCGTCGTAAAATTAAACCAATTTTCATTTCACTTTTTCACCCTCAATCTAACGCTTCAGAGAGATGGATGAAGGAAATCAATAAATTGTGTCGTCTTTATTGTCATCAGAATCACAGAACTTGGGATCAGTATCTTCATATTTTTCAAAACATTCTGAATGAACTCCCTAATGACTCAACTTCTTTACCGCATATACTAATATTAAAAAACAAAGCACCGACAAATCGCATTTCTGAAATCGTTCCTTTTCCGCCTTCACGGAAACTGCGGCATTCTGAAGTTGTGAACATGGCTCTGCAAAATATTGCATCTGCGGCTGCTAGAAGAGAGAAATCAGCTAAGCGTCCTGGTCGTTTAAAAATCTTGTCAGTTGGTCAAAAGGTGTTAATTAAGTCTTATCGTTTGTCTCACAAAGGAAAAGGCTTGTGTCGCAAATTTTTTCTGCTTTATAACGGTCCATATAGAATTCGCAAAATTATTCATGATAACACTGTTGAAGTAGAAACTCTTAAATCACGACGCTCTAAGGGAATACATCATATATCAAACGTTAAAATTTTTATGGAATGACATACTTTCGAGAAACCAACAGTTTATGTAAACATGCAGAGAATACAAGGATACCGCGCTGTGTTTTGGCGGCGGCACATACTCGCAACAGTCAAGTCTGCGCGCCGCACAAGGCAGTCGTTGACCGTAAACAATTGCTTCCTACGTCACGCGCCTACAGCTGATCGAGCGCTCAGTGCGAATGCACTGACAGCCGTAAACAAATACACAGTCTAAATTCTCCGTCTAAATTCAGTATAAAGCTATAGTGACTTGATGAATTATGTTATTAACATTCAGTATTTTTCAGGATACGGTTGTATAAAATATTTAAGAACTTCAGGTAAATTCTGTGCGTGTCCGACGTTAAGAGGACTTGCTATCGAGAAAATTTCAGAAAGAACGTAATTTCCAAGAAGAAACTAATAAACTAAAAAGGTAACTATTAATTGAGTTCATTTTTCAGGTAACATATTTCCACTTAGGTACGTACTTTAGACGTAATTTGCTGCTCACGATTACGTGATTCATACTTTGTGCTAAATTTCATGTTCTATGAAATTACTTGTGAAGCGACGTGCTTGCGTACATTAACTGATTTTGACAATGTTTTATTAATGAACTGGATTGTTATTTGTATATATTATGCATCGCTTGGCTGCACTGCTTTTTTCACTGATGTCATATTTTTTTATTATGTGCCTGCTGTGCTTATTTATTTAAATTATAATTGTCACCTGATTTATTGTGCTGATGTGGTTAGGTATGTAATTATACTTTGTGATTTATCTGCTTGCACCTTCATGTTTACTTATTAAGATTACATATGAACATTTATTTGCTTATGCTGGTATGATGCTAATGACCTGTTTGCTGCTATGCGTATGGATTGCATATTTATACATTTCTGTTTGTTGTCACAACTACTCTTTAATTTGGTGTATAGCAATGCTGATGTACAGTGTACGAACATAGAGTTTAGGTTACACTATGGTATAGGTTACAGATTGTTCGCTTGGCAGAGCCTCGTTGTAAGAATTGTGCTGCATCCACTTGTTGACATTCTGTTCACTACTGGTATATTTACTCGTTATTGCTTGTTTTGCTTACGCTCAGTGCCTTATATTTTTAAGATAAGAAAATGAACTGCTATAATTCGACGAACGACATTAGTACAAGAAACTTCATAGAAGTCACATGAGCTGAGGTTTTATGGAAGCTGTATAAATGTATGCTAATAGGAAGGAAGCTAACGACATGACATACCGTAACTAGGTTTAGACCATTGACAGTCATTACACTGCATTTTTCGTGAGCAATTGAAATAGTAAGTGACACTTGACACAAAAAATACTCCACATGTTTGCTTCTGCCATAATTCTTGAAGTGGTGTACACACTGTGAAATATTATGATCATTCACACTCCGTAATCGTACTTAATTACTGAGAGTTATTCGAACTAAGTCTGTTAGAGGTCATGTATGCATTTCTTTTGTTTATAATTCATAATGAGTAGAAGATTTGGGTCAGATGGATTACGCAGAGGTTGTGTGTTGACAATGTGTCTTCGGAATGTATGGGATGTGAGGTTTGCATTAGGATTTTATGTGTACTTGTTCGAGGAGACTGACTAGAGGAAAGAGTTGTTATGGAAGTGAAATGATATTGGCGATAAGGTTTATATGTGTCGACGTATTGAAGAGATATTATTGAGGTATTGAGATTATATGAAGTTGATGATTATTGGAGTTTTGGTGGACAAGAGGTAAGGTAAATGCTATTAATGATAAGGTTTATATGTATCGACGTAAGAGGTATTATTGAAATATTGAGATTATGTGATGCTGATGATTATTGGAGTTATCGTGTATAAGAGGTAAAGTAAGTGAGGAGCATTTTTTTTTTTTTGTTGGTCTATGTGGAACAAGGAGGATGAAGATAGCAGACTAGAACACTAAAGTAGAAGGAAGATTGTCTACACACACTTGTTAAATCAATAAGCAGTACATATTTTTTTTTTGGAGAGAGGAAGTATTTGCATATCTTGGCTCACTGACAGTTGTTCAGCAACAGTACATTTGATCTGGCTTGGCAAACATTGGTCTTGACATGATGACCATGACGTTGACTTAACTATTATTGACTGTTATACATTGCTGCCCCTACTACTTGATACACATGATGAACATCAAATTTTGACAGAAATGCATTTACACAGTTATCACTATTCAATTACACAGTAGTACTTAATGTGGATGAAAGATGAGTGAGTGTGTTTTGTGTGTTTTCCTTTCCTAATCCTACCCACCTATCTCCTAAATATTATTTTATTTGTTTGTAGTGGCTTGCACTGACACCCAAAAATATTATAGGTTTACTGATATTTGAGTATTTGTAATAGTTAATATGACAATTATCTGATATCATTTGTGTGTTTATTAGAATTTATATGTTTAGTGTGTAAAAGCATTTGTATGTGGATTCAAACTATTGTTCATGCCTGAACTGTCTGATTAGTGATGGTGAATATTATGGACTGTTACTTGTACTTTTTCTACATAATTGGTGCCACTAGGACATGTTTAATTTCTGCTAATAAACTCTGATGAACAGCGTGATCAGTGATAGTGAATATTATGGACTGCTGTGTGCACCTGTTCAACATTGCTGGGTGCCACTGATGGAACTGCTTCTATTGAAATTATGTCACTTGTTGGTGTCTGCACCTGTTCAACAATGCTGGATGTCACTAATGGAACCGCTTCTGCTGAGAAATGTGACTTGTTGCTGTGTGTACCTCTTCAACATTGCTGGGTGCCACAGATTGAACTGCTTCTACTGAAATAATGTCACTTGTTGGTGTCTGCACCTGTTCAACATTACTGGGTGCCACTGATGGAATTGCTTCTATTGAAATGATGTCACTTGTTGGTGTCTGCACCTGTTCAACAATGCTGGATGTCACTAATGGAACTGCTTCTGCTGTGAAATGTGACTTGTTGCTGTGTGCACCTGTTCAATTTTGCTGGGTGCCACTGATGGACTGCTTCTACTGAAATAATGTCACTTGTTGGTGTCTGCACCTGTCAACATTACTGGGTGCCACTGATGGACTGTTTTTTACTGAAATAATGTGACTTGTTGCTGTGTGTACCTGTTCAACATTACTGGGTGCCACTGATGAACTGTTTCTACTGAAAAGTTGTCACTTGTTGGTGTCTGCACCTGTTCAGCATTGCTGGGTGCCACTAATGGAACTGCTTCTGCTGAGAAATGTGACTTGTTGCTGTGTGTACCTGTTCAACATTACTGGGTGCCACTGATGAACTGCTTCTACTGAAATGATGTCACTTGTTGGTGTCTGCACCTGTTCAACATTGCTGGGTGCCACTAATGGAACTGCTTCTGCTGAGAAATGTGACTTGTTGCTGTGTGTACCTCTTCAACATTGCTGGGTGCTACAGATGGAACTGCTTCTACTGAAATAATGTCACTTGTTGCTGTCTGCACCTGCTCAACATTGCTGGGTGCCACTAATGGACTGATTCTACTGGAATAACGTCACTTGTTGGTGTCTGCACTTGTTCAACACTACTGGGTGCCACTGTTAGAACTGTTTCTACTGAAATGATGTTACTTCTTGCTGTCTGCACCTACTCAACATTGCTGGGTGCCACTGATTGATTGCTTCTACTGAAAAGATGTCACCTGGTGGTGTCTTTTTTGTATAAACTGATTTTTTGTGTATTGTGTGAACTCTTATGTAAAGTCACATGTATGAAAAGAAGTTGTATTGCTTACCGTATTTCATATATTAGATTATTGAAAGGTCAGTGCAAAGCCAAAATTTTAACTAATTATGTGATATTTAGGTATTAATATTATCTTTTATTTTTGTCTGTATTTTTGTGGACGAATTTGGTGGTATTTTCACCACCAATGCTGGCAAAAATACCATCAAATTCTGGCCTGTGGAGGAGGGGCATATGAAAGGTGGCTACACTGAGCCACTGCGCCAGAGATTGCGCCAAAGAGTATTATTCAGCCGCCTCCACAGTGCTTGGGGAGAGATCGTGGTAGTCAGTGTCTGTCGAGGACTCGTGGTAGTCAGTTCTTGGGGAGAGCTCGTAGTAGAGTGTTTGTTGAGATGTGCTAGTAGGTAGTGCTTGCTGAGATGTGATATTGGAGAGTTCTGGTTGAGATGTGGTAGCAGCGAGTCGGTATGGAGAGATTGTAATGTCTAGAGTGCTTTTCATCAATATAAATTAAGGTAACAAACTACTTTTCTTTTTTTTTCTCATAATTTCAATGTCCTGAATAATGCGTCATTACAGGTTCAGTCAACAAAGCATCTGGCTTGTGTTCTTGTATTAGAGTGTAATTCTGCTTTCCTTACGCAATTATAGTATTTCTATTTTTTAGTTACTTCAGTATAAATGGTATTTAAAATTTCTTGTCTTGTTGAAGAAAATTAGATTAGATTAGATTAGATTTACTTTCATTCCAATTGATCCGTAGTGAGGAGGTCCTCCAGGATGTGGAACATGTCAGAAAAACAACAATACATGACAAATATTTACAACTAAAACAAATAAGCTAATGTACCATTCCAACCGTGCCAGATGTGTACGTTGAGTCACACTCCCACACACAGAACAATTACACTTGTGCTTTGGTTTAGTAGGTTTTATAGTTGCTGGGGACTTAATTAATTAATTGTATTAACTGAAATTTTCATTTCATTTTTTGTTGTTGTTCTATGCAGTCAGATTGCGTAATAATAGTAGTCAGGGCCAACCGTTTACGAGACACAGCGTAATCGGACATACAGCTACTAAAATTATTTGCATTTTATATTTAATTAAGCCCCCATGCAATGTTTTCCCTCTGCATGTAGAAAGCTCTTATTCACTCAGATGTATAGGGACCAGGAGAGACATTTATATACAGCAGCCATAGTTGGCAGGTCACTTGTTCTAAATACAGAATTCTATTCCCCTGACACCACACATGGTGCTTGTGCTTTTCAGTTCATTTCAATTCAAATGCAATTAAATTCATTTCCCTAAGCTTAAAAATGTTGGTAGCGTAGCTGTCCAACGATTAAACAACAGACACTCTGATGTTAAAGTTTACTTAATTTTTCCTTCACCTCTCGAGAACATAGTTTAAACAGTTTTTCCCAATCCAGTTACCTTAAGTTTAAAGTGGCAGGATATTAAAAAATACATAAGTCTTTGGCTTTAAAATGGTGTGGAATTCAAAAATCCATTTAACTTACGTTTAAAATGATGGGAAGCCCTGTCTGTTTATCAGAACTAGAGGACATATCCTAAATTTTAAAACTGTATAGTTCACTAGTGGAACCTTTATGTCAGTCAAATACTTGCCACTGCTATGTGTGTGTAGTAGGACAGAGCACAATCACGCCTTTATTTAAGCATATTCCTCCCTGCATTGGAAAGGCACAGGTCGACAATGCCTGGACGCTGATGAGATTGTGTTAGCCAGTCAACAACCACTGTGCAACATGCAAGAACGCCACTAACCCAGAGTGAAACCAGCTGTTGTCAGTGTCTCGCAATCACATGCCTGCTCAGACAGATTACAGTGCATGCACAATATCCTTCCTCAGCAGTACTGTATTGAGCACGGAATACAGATAGTTCAGCGTGGTCCCACTGACTGTCCACCACAGGCACTTGCATGACATTAGCAGTGCATCGCACTGCTTGTACCAGCATGTCGGAGCTTGCAGAATGTTTGTGTCACTATATTCCGTCATCAGTTAGGAAGGAGGTAAACACATTCTGGTTGAAATTTACTGGCAGGTTGAAACTATGTGCCGGACCGAGACTCGAACTCGGGACCTTTTCCTTTTGTGGGCAAGTGCTCTGGCGGAAGTAAAGCTGTGAGGACGGCTCGTGGTCGTGCTTGGGTAGCTCATATGGTGCCGGCCGTGGGGGCCGCAAGGACCAAACACAGCGATAAAAATAAAAGACGGTAGAGTACTTGCCCGCGAAAGGCAAAGGTCCCGAGTCTCGGTCTGGCACATAGTTTTAATCTGCCAGGAAGTTTCATATCAGCGCACACTCCGCTGCAGAGTGAAAATATTCTGGAGACATTCTGGCTGCTATGGAAAATTCTCCCCGACACTGTCAGCTACATGGTTTCTGACCTAACCTATTCTAGTTGTAGACCTGTATAACGTCGTATCATCCTGCTCGCCTCTATCTCCGCCAGTGCTCCATGACTCCCACCCTGCCCTGTTCACTCAGTACAATACTGTCACTATGTCTTTTTCTGGATGTCAAGGCTGGCAGGAACAGACAGGAACGATGTACCGCCATGAACGCACATTTTACGTAAGGACAGTGAAGACAACAAAATTTTGTGCTCGTACGGAACCATATAGTCATTCATGCCTCAATCTATTTACGACTGGAATAGAACCGAAATCAACAAATACCTTAGCAAGAACACTGAATTTTGCTTCGAATTCAGCGAATGTAATACCGAAATCAATTAATTTTCTACGTAAGTAAGGGAATTTCCGTGTCAGACCTACTCCTCGACCATTGAATATGAACACTGAAGAGTCGAATTTAGTTACTCACTCAGAAAATGGGATATGACAGCAATCACGCCAGAGAACTTTTACATCTAAGGGTTCCAGCTTCACTATGTATTTTACGTTGCATAAGAGTACATAACATCACACATATCCATAGGATTTCTAAATGGAGACAGGCGACATACAAATAGCAAATCATTGTATCTTCACGTCAATTTTATGCTGAAATCAACGATTATTGTATCTAAATAAATGAAATTTGTACCTAAAACTGTGAACTTCGCGTCAAACCCGGCCCATACCTTTACACTTTCGTCTGGCCTGTACATAAATGTTACGATGGTATCAGGGCATCTGTGATTTCGTGCGATATCTGTTGTCATGCTTACTTCATAAGCACTCCAAATAATTCGAACTGGTCGTACTAGCGTCTCTATATTATTTACTTTACAGAACACGACATTTTCTGAGAACCTGTCCAACAAATCTTCCGTCCGCTTCCCCTGTACTTTACGAAGACCGAGAACGATTCCACTGTAATTGTGAACGGTCTGATACGTCTTACGCAACTTCACACGTTTAGCGGTATTGAATCAATCAAGTATATTATGTTTACATACAATATTTAGCTGGTGATATACCTTTCAATTCTCTGCAATTCTCGAGAATGATACTATACACAGTGTCCGCATCTTGCAAACATGCTTTTGGTTTTAAACAATTCCTACAATACGTTGTCATCTCATCGATTGTCACAGCTGGTTATCAGTTGTGCTTACAAAAAAATATTATTGTCAATACACATTTCACTAAGCAATGTAATGAAAGCGATCTCCTTGACAGAAATACACTGTGCAGGGCAGCAGTGTTTGACGTTTGAACTTGACAGTACATGCTGCCATTGTACTAACGTGAAGAACAGTACAGAACACAAACATATCCTGATCTCTCTCTCACACAATCACTATCAAGCACATGGTTAGGGAAATGTATATATTACTTTCTCAGGCTAACGTAGCACAATTCTGCCCTTGTACGACAGACACCCTTCCTGCTGGAAGACTGAACACAGTTCGTTATACTGGACTGCAAATGCACTACGTCTCAGTATGCACAAACGATAGACGTACACGATGTTTTTACTAGATTTATAAATCATTTCTGATGAATGTTGGTGTGATTCCTTCAACAACACACTTGTGATGGAAATCTCTAGCTCGCCAAGGTTACAAATGCTCATGATACAGAAGTCTACTGTTCCTACGTACAACACATTCCACATGCGAATTTACAGTTACCAGCAGGTGAAGCAGCTCGAATCGGCTCTAGAGTAGTTTCTTCCGAAGATACCTAGCATCATATGTTTACACACAACTCTTGAAAGTTATAGGTGCAGAGCTAACATTCAACAGTGTTCCCAGATGCATACAGATTATACGAATTTGGCGGCTAAGACATCAGTGCAAGTACTCCTCAAATCACAATATGAGCAGCATGGTTGAGTATTATACCACAGTCAGTTAGAAGCGTGCTTCTGTGGAAAAATACTGTGGTAGTTCTTAAAGACGTGTAGACGATTTGGCTCAGCTGGTAGAGCACATTTATTCTATACATTCAATCAGTACGTCCCATGGTGCACTCAGTAAGGTAGTAGCAGCAGATTCATACTATAGACTGCAATAGGTTCCCAACTAGCTGTAGTAGTACTGGTAGCAGGAGTAATACATTCATACCATAGTTTCTCAACAAGATGTACCGAAATGACCACACACTTTGATAGATGACACCATTATTGTTTAACTAACTCAAATTTTTCTTTGTAGGAATGCCTTGGTATGCTCTAATGTCCAGGCTAGCATTACTGTTTCATGTGATGTTTAAGAGAGTACTCACATAAATTGTTAGTGTTTTACATTAGACATGTGGCTCTAACATTTCCAGCAGATTTATAAGTGGCGACAGTTGTGAAATCTGAAGCTGTGAGCAATATATGAAATATTTTCATTCTCGCAACAGGATGGTAAGGTAGTGGGATTTCAATTTGAATGCTTACACAGGATTTCTAAATAATTTTTCGATGAATGCCTCTATGATTCCTCCACTGAAGTGCTTGTGCAGGATGTCTTTCTGCTGGTCATGATAGTGCATGTAGACTTGGAGAAATTCTACAAGCCTGCTAGTTTGTAGGACATTAAAATATGTTCGACTTTAGTTAAACTTTGAAATATTTCGAACAATCGTCGAACTTAGAGTTATTCATCATGGCAATCCTGAAATATTTTGTATGAAGTCCAGACCCTGAGTAATTTTATATGAAGTTGGGATAGGGCAGGGAAGTGAACAATGTGTGTGCTACACAGTGCAGAATACATAATACTTCACTCATACAACTACATGTTACAACGAAACTGCAATAAATTGCTTCCAAACTGTAAAAAATCCCTTCGAATTGTAACAATTTGCCCTCGCACTGTAACAAAATACCCCTATCCCACCGTAACCAACTGTCTCGAAACTGCAATCAGTTGCCCCAAAGCAGTAAACAAGATGACTGACCTTAGTGCAGTCTGTATGATGACTAATCCTTGATAATGATTCTGATGGTGCTGGTACAGTCTACATGGTTATAAGTTTAGAATATGAGATGGCGATCTATGATGCCATAGCTTACATCACCATCCAAGTCGACGATCTAAGACAGTGGACCTGGGGATACAGGTGTAGCCTGAAACATTGCCGGTCCAAAAGGGTTGTTCCAATTTCTGTGACCCTACTGTCATCTACCCCATCATCATCTTCAGTGCGGAGCTTTACTATCCATCAAATCGGCCTGCTGCCTGTGCTCTGTACATCATAGTGAAATATTGATCATTATCACAAATTGCTATCAGAGATCTACCACCTCTAGATAGGAAAAATGATTTGCACAGTTAGATATATGTATGTATGATTCCTCTCTCTCAGCATTTATTATCATTATTCATGTCCGCCCCTGCTAGCTGAGTGGTCAGCGCGATGGAATGTCGTGTCTAATGGCGCAGGTTCGATTCCCGGCTGTGTCGGAGATTTTCTGCACTCACGGACTGGGTGTTGTGTTGTCCTTATCATCATCATTTCATGCCCATCGACAAGCAAGCCGCCGAAGTGGCGTCAACTTGAAAGACTTGCACCACACAAACGGTCTACCCGAGGGGAGGCCCTAGCCACACAGCATTTCCATTTAAATTCTTATTCCTTATGTGAGTTTTTGTGATTTGCTTTTGTTTCCCCCTAGCTCAACAAGTCCCTGATATAGACAAAGCAGTGCCTGATACATATGGCCAATGGCAGCAGAAATCAAGTTGCATGTGGGCACACTCAGAAATCAAGTTGCACGTGGGCACACACCCTGCTGCAGCTCCAGACATACAAGAGTGGAAATCAGATCACATGCAGAACTGTTTCCAGACTTTGAGTTTCCACTATATCCTTCACTGGCACCAGTAAGTCAGCACACAGACAAGCTGACTTATCAGAGCAGGACATGGAACTGTTCCCATACTTTGAGTTTCCTTTGTATCAAGTATTTGTACCAGTCATTGAGCCTCAGCTAAATTGTTCCAGAATGCTATAGTTCAACATTAGTCATAAATTGACCACCAATCGGTCAAAGCACTTTAATATCCGTTTACAACCTGATACAGACTTCCAAGTTATAGCAGGAATAACAATGTTCACATTTTTACTGTAATGTGACAATGTATGTGTCAATTCAAGATGTTTTATGTTGAGCTGCCACAAGGCAGATGATAAAGTATTGCACATTGTGCACTGATCTGTACGACTATCTCCGACTCTATACAGGCTACAAGTATCATACGAAAACAATTTGACTCGGCATTGATAGTTGACAGTGGGTTATTGCAACTCGCGCTCCCTTGTCTCTGATAAAGGAGTGTGAGCCTGCTAAAATTAACAGTACCGTCGAAAGAGCATGTTAGTTTTAGTTTAGTTTTAGTTATGTCATGTTCTGTAGATCATTTTCCCGATTATTTTATCGATATGATGTGTAACAAGTAAGATTACAGGGTATATATACGCACACACATGAATAGTGCTAATACTAATATTACTGAAATTTTTAGTTATTCACATGCAACTACATTTAGAGGTACATTTTCTTTTTTACTATTTTAGAAATAGAAACTCGTCCATGGAGTAGAAGGAGTTGTCCAAAAGAAATGATTTTAAACTAGATTTAAAACTTGATCTGCTACTTGCCAGTCACTTTATGTTGTTGGGCAAATGATCAAAGATTTTTGTTTCTGAATAATGTACTCCTTTTTGAGCAACTGACAGCTTCAATAACGGAGAGGAAAGGTCATTTTTCCCTCTAGTGTTGTACGTGTGAACATCACTGTCCTTCACGAATTGAGATGGATTCTTTGTAACGAATTTCATTAGCGAATATATGTACTCTGATGGTGCAGTTAAAATACCTGACTCCTTGAAAAGGTGCCTACGTGACGTCCTTGGGTGAACACCACTAATTATTATCACTGCTCTCTTTTGTGCAATCAATACTTTATGTCTAAGTGGTAAGTTACCCCAGAAAACTATTCCATAAGACATTATTGAGTGGAAATATGCAAAGTACGTGAGGAGGCTGATCTGTTTATTACCAAGACTAGCAATTATACCAAGAGCGAAAGAAGCTGAACTTAGTTGTTTGAGAAGCTAAGTAATATGCTTCTTGCAGTTCAAGTTGCCATCAATGTGAGCACCCAAAAATTTGGAGAAATCTACCCTGTTAACTGAGCCCTATTCATATGCTACATCAATTGTCGGCACGACTCTATTCGGTGTACAGAACTGGATATGGTGGGTTTTTTCAAAATTAAGGGAGAGTCAATTTTCTGAGAACCACTTAATAATTATTTGAAATACATCATTAACAATATCTTCAGCTGCTTTTTCTGGAATGGGATTTATTATAACACTCATGTCATCTGCAAAAAGTACTAGTTCCGCTTGCTGAACGTTAAGTTGGAGGTCATTCACATGAATAAGGAACAGCAGAGGACCTAAAATTGAACCCTGTGGGGCTCCCTTTGTGAGAACTCTCCATTCAATAGAATTTACCACCCTCCCAACATTATTTGGGCTATTCAGCACAAGTTCTTGCTTTCTGTTCACGAAGTATGATTCAAACCAGCTGTGTGTATAGCCCTGAATTCCATGAAACCTGAGTTTTTCTAAGAGTGTGACATGATCCACACAGTCAAATGACTTGGAGAGATCACAAAAAATACCAACTGGCGATGATTTGTTATTTAGAGCTTGTACTATTTGATGGGTAAATGTGTAGATAGCATTCTCAGTCGAGTAACCCTTCCAGAATCCGAACTGTGACATGCTGAGTATGTTATTTTCACTTAAATGTGAGACTACTCTTGAATACATAATTTTTCGAATATTTTAGAAAATGAAGTCAGCAATGAGATCAGTCTTTAATTATTTAAGTCACTCTTGTTCCCTTTCTTATGAGGAGGTTTGACAATTGTGTATTTCAATCTGTCTGGAAAAATACCCTGTGCCAGCAAAGCATTAGGTATATCACTAAGGACTCCACTTATTAAATTAGAACAACATTTTAAAATTCTGTTAGAGACTCCATCAACACCTGATGAGCTCTTGTTTTTCAGTATATTTATAATTCCCTTAATTTCAGGGGGGGATGTTGCTGCTATTTCTAAAGTCCTAAAGTCTGGGGAATGACCTTTTTAACATATTTTTTTGCTTCTTCAACTGAACCCTTTAGCCCTATTTTTGCTTCTACATACAGAAAGTTAATGTTAAAAATACTTGCAACTTGTGAATTATCACTCGCAACATCATCATTTAGCTTGATTGCTATGGTATGCGGTGTACTGTCAGGCTGCCCCATCTTCCGTTTGACAATATTCCACATAGTTTTAATCTTGTTATCCGCATTATTAATTTCTGTCAGAACACAGACTTCTTAATGACTTTCCTTAAAATATTACAATATCTTTTGTAGTAAGCAAGTAATGTCGGATCCTAATGTATTCTGGCCTGTCCATATATTTCCCTCTTCCTCTTATATGATATCTTAATTCCCTTAGTAATCCATGGCTTACTTGACATTGAAATGGCTTTTTTGGATAACGTTTCAGGAACGCAACTCTCAAATATTAAGACAAATTTACGGTGGAATAAAATGAATTTGGCATCAGCATCATTTTCTGTGTATAATTCATTCCATTCTGCTTCTTCTAGGCTGCACTTAAAGCTCTGTATGCTGTTCACATTAATAACCCTCCCTGCCTTATTTGAACCTGCCTGAATCCTGCAGGTTGCTATATGTGTTATTTCCATTAACTATGCATCATGATCAGATAGTCCATTAACAACTGGGTACACATTAATTGTTTCAGCCTCAGCACTGCCTATGAAAATGTTATCGATAAGTGACCCACTATCCTGCTGCACAAGAGTTGGAAAATTTACAACAGATACTAGATTGAAAGAAACAACCAAACAAAGATTCTAGCTCATTTTTCATATCCATATCTTTAAGAAATCTACATTAAAATTACCACAAACCACTAACTGCTTCTTTTTGTCTGACAGGTATTTCAATAATGCCTCAAGATTTTTGATGAATATCTGAAAGTTGCCTTGAGGGGATCTGTAGATCATTACAATTACTGTAGAAGTATATTGCAGTAGCAACTCACAAACACATGCTTCAAAGATCTGATCTATACAAAAACTATTTATTTCAATATTTTCGACTTTGTGTCCGGTTTTTTTTTTTACCAATTATATACTACTTTGCTGTAAGAAAGTTTTGGTTCCTTTAGTCCCAGATTCAATATATATTCAGCTGTAGTCCTCTTCAGTTCAAATAGGCGTGAAAACTTTTCCTGCACATCAAAAGACAGAAGTGGTGAAATGTGACGAACAAGCAAAGGCAGTTCACTTCGGTTACAAATACTTGTAGATTCCTCTGTCATTAAGGAAAAGTAATTATCATGAGAATTGTTTCATCTTTATTGTCTAGAACTGTATCAAAGCAATTTACTAATTCTGAAGCTATATATTTGCTAACATAGATGGACCTCCCACTCTGAAATTTAATCCACTCTTCAAGTGTTATCTTACGATTTAGAGGTTCATATTTTGCTGTCTTGAAGATTTCATCCTTACTAAGGGAATACACATTTTCAATTAAAGAAAACACAGTTTAGCGATTTAACAGTTTTTCAGTTTCGTTTTATATACCACCTGTGCTCTGTACATTACAGTGAAAGACTGATCATTATCACAAGTTGCTATCAGAGATCTAACACCTCTACACAGAAAAAAATGATTTGCAAAATTATATGTATGTTCTAACCCATTCCTCTGTCTCTGCATTATTCATCATGTGTGTTTTTGTGATTTGCTTTTATTTACTCCTCATTTCGACAGCTCCCTGATGTAGACAAAGCAGTACATGATTCATATGAGCAGTAGCAGCAGAAATAAATTCGACCGTTTAATCCCTGTAATTTACAATTTTCAAGTGGAATGTCTTTTGCGTGTTTTTCTGACTTGGCACGATTTTATGGTTTTCCTGTGCTCCCAGTAGCTTTTCTAAATTTAGTCAAAGATACAGAAATTAACACTCACTCCCTGTTTTTTTTGTAGAGCTTCGATATCATTTTTTAAACGCATTTCACACAATTTACAAAACTCCTCACCTCGATTGCTTTTAAAGTACAACCAATTGTACTTACTCCCATGTTTGTTGGTACTTAATCTCGCGTTCAGGGCCTTGTGTAGGATGACGATTTAAGGATGGGTCAGCACCACATTCTTTCATTAGACTCCACTCATCTTTGTCCTCTGCAACACGCTGTCTTGACGATGACGGTATGCACATTTTATAATCACATCACTCTTCCATTGTCCCTGTTCGCTAACCGTTAAAATAACTACATACCAGTGTTGCCAACTATTATCTCAAATAATGGCTCGATGGCCTCTTAAAAAGGCAATACTTGTAGCGAAAACAGGCTAGGTACAATTGTCGCCCCTACTCGTAAAATTCTATAATACTGAAATACTGTAGTGTTAATAATTTCTATTATAAAACTGTCAAGATTTTGTTGTGGTGTAGTTCTTCATTTTTTTTAAAAGCTTGCTTAATTTATTGGCACCAGTTCTTCTATTCCGCTATCAGAAACGTTAGAAGCACGTCGGTGTCACAGCACTACCAAATGATGAAATAAAAGCTTATTAAAATAGCCCAATAAGTATAATTGCACATTTTCTGTGGGGCTCTAGAAGTTTTTTACCCCAAAAAGTATCTCACTGTGCCACTGATGTATACAATATAAAATGTTAGTGGAAACTGCAATGCTATACACCAACGTGGTACAATAATAGGTACTGTATAGAAGCTCATTGCATAAAATATGTAAAAACTCGCCAGTGATTCTGTGTGATAAATACAATAGTATTCGGACGTATACTCCAGAAAGTCGACGTTGCAGCCCACTGTGCCAGTATAGGTTATGGTCCAGAGATAAATGCTAGATCAGCAGTGTAAGCTTCATTTGTACCGATTTTTTGCCACGTTTTTTCAATCCTTGCGATATCTTTCGTTCCTTCGTAAAGCAGCAGTAGATCCAAAGAAGGATACGGTGGCCGGTGCGCAGTGATATGTTTTCGTCCAAAGCGCTGGGCCAGTTCATTCATTTATCCGAAAAGGGGAGGCAGACATTGCCCGCTTTCGGCCGGTTGGTTATTCGCAGCGATGACAGACTCGAGGCGCACGCCCTGCTGTTTCATCATTTAGTTAATAGTCGTAATTATTCTGATATATGAGAAATAAGGATTGCTATGAGTTTACATTTGGTGCATAGTACTTAATATTTTGCTGCTTGTGATATTTTTGCTAACATATTTAATTTTTCATTTAGACTTGGGTGACGCTCTCCATTTCTCACCAATCTCCAGAAAACTGATGTTACATAACTCATTCATTCGCGATCGCGATAGGACCAGAATGAAATATTCACAACATTCCTCATAGTTCATAATCGGTTTGAGGCATTGAAATGAGATTTTGTCAAATGATAGCACCCAAACAGGAAAGTATTTTGCCGTATGGTTTTTATGCAGAACGTCATTATCTACTGTGTTATTCCACCAGCTACGTATTTTTTCAATGAAAGAATATAATTTTTATAGCCCATTGATAGCTGGTGAAACAAAAAGTACTGTGGCTTTTGCAACAACACAAGTGAAGACATCAGAGTTTATTTTTGTATTGAGGACTTGCTTTTCCATGATTTATTGATCTTACTTGTTCTCAGTTCCTCACTTAATAAATTTAATAAACTGTTTCAGAATTCTCTTGAAGCTGTGTCCGTGCAACGAGTAAGTGAGTTGACTTGTGCAAACTCCACTGTGTTTTGCCAAAGGGAGCATATTTTAACATGGCAACAAGAGAAATATAGACGTTAATCAAAATTCGCTATTCATGACGCTTCTCTGAAAGTTAGAAGTGGTTAACACATCAGGTGAAAATAAATTGCTACTTTTATTGCATTTTGAGTGGAATTCTTTTTTGATGCTAACCAAAGGAGAGGTGACATTAGCTCTTTTTGGATGTTCACCAAGTAAGTGTGGGCTTGGAGGGGTTTCACTTAATATTTACAAAAAATATGAGCATACACTTCAGTTCGGTATGGCATTTCCCCTCCGGTGCTCGGTATTTCCCTAAAGCACCTGCTCGCAACCCCCACCACTACTGCTCTCCGAAAACTTGTCCTGCTGACTCCACATCTACCAGCCACGTTATTCTGCGTTCAAAACACTATTAGGATTAAATCAAATGTTTTTACGTTCTTTTTTTCTTTCCTTCATTTTGGCCTCATTCATTTGGCTAAATAATCGCTCATCTTTAGCTTTGGACCAAAGCAGTGAAAGAAACATAATGGCAAATTTAGATAACTCTGCAAAAGGGTTCAGCCCACTTGTGTCTTTCTACTTTGACACTTCACTCCAAAACGAGACTGTATGGTCAGTCTCAGACCATTTGACTGTTGTCAGGTTTACCCACTTTGTTTGAATTTTTGAAATTTTCATTTGCTGGCAATAATAAATTTTCTGCAAGAAAAATTAACGGATCCTTTATTACTTCTAAAATCTTTTCTACTGATATGGATGCAATTATTTTGAGCGTTTCGAGATTCTGAGGAAGCCTCTGTCACAGCTCTTTCAATAGGTTTGCAAGAAAGATCAAACAACTACCTCAGAGCTGTTGATTCTGCTCTGAAGACAATTTCAGCATTTTCACCTTGGATTCAAATCCATAGTATGGATAGACATTACATCAATACAGGCATCAACATTGTCTTCAAGAGGCTTAAAGCGACAGGTTGATAAAACCAGGTTTCTAGCAACTGAGTGAGAAACATTAGTTACAGGATCTGCAATATTCGACTCAAAAGATTTATTTATGGGCTTAACTTCACACAGAACTAGTTTCAGAAATAACAAATTCGTGTGTAAGGTTTCATGGGCATTTATATTATTCCCCACCCCCCTCCCTTTGCCCCTGGGTATGCACTCTTGCAAGGTATGAGCACCAAAGAAGAAGTATTTTCTTTTAATTTCTTGTAAGCCAGATATAACAAATTTGTTATCAGTGGCTAAGCCAACAAATTTCTCTAAGCTAAGTCCCTTATTTGCAACACTTCCCTTAACTGCAGAAACAATTCCATCACCTTTCGAAGATGCAAGTTCCACGGTTATAAAATAAGTAGAAATTATTTCCCCACATTGTTTATTGAAGTAACTCATAGCAATTCCAGAAAGTTTTATGTCGCACACATCTGTCGATTCGTCGGTTAGCAGACTGTTATAACCACTATTAACGTCTCACAGCAGATCATTTTCATAGTGTGGTGTTAACAAATAGGGAATGATGTTTATGCATTTTATCCTATGTAAACTCGTGTCGACTGTTGTGCTACCTTCAACAAAATTCTCAGAATATAGGTAGATGATCAAACGACACTACTGAAGTGCAAGGTGCCACAAATAAACTAAGAGCTTCCTTGTTTACGTTCTACACCATAAAAGGAGGTAGCGAGCGAGATGCTGAGAACGACTGTATTTTACTAACGGCATGCTGAGGTCAGTCTTATCTTTCAGCCTTTAATATCACACATACAAAACCTACACAGCGCTTTTGAGTCATCCGAGCGAACTTCCAAAATCCAGACCTTAAACTCATTTTCCGAAAGCCACTGTTTTTAAAACCGCTGTTGGTATTGAGGCGCCATACTAATGATTAAAACTTTGTTAATTTTTAATTGTCTCCAAATCAGAAAAAAAGAAACCGCTACATTTAAGCACCGCTTACTGCGCTATAAAATTACGCGGAGGTGACAAGTCGTAGGATAGCGATATGCACATATACAAATGGTGGTAGTATCGCATACGTAAAGTATAAAAGGACAGTGCATGGACGGAGCTGCCATTTGTACTCAAGTCATTCATGTGAAAAGGTATTCGACGTGATTATGGCCGCCGACGGGAATTTCAGACTCTGAACGCGGAATAATAGTTGGATCTAGACGCATGGAACATTCCATTTCGAAAATTGTTACGGAATTCAGTGTCAAGAGCGTACCGAGAATACCAAATTTCAGGCATTACCTCTCACCACGGACTTCGCTGTGCCGACGGCCTTCACTTAACGACCAGAGCAACGAAATTGCGATAGAGTTTTCATTGCTAACAGACAAGCAACACTGCGTGAAATAACTGCAGAAATTAATGTGAGACGTACGACGAACGTATCTGTTAGTTTAGTGCGGCGAAATTTCTTGTTAATGGGCTATGGCAGCAGCTGACCGAGGCGAGTACCTTTTGCAGTAGCACCACATCGTCTACAGCGCCTCTCCTGAGCTCGTAATCCTATCAGTTGGACCCTAGACGACTGAAAAACCGTGGCCGCGTCAGATGAGTCCCGATTTCAGTTGGTAAGAACTGATGGTAGCGTTCTAGTGCGACGTAGATCTCATGAAGCCATCGACCCAGACTGTCAGCAAAGCACTGTGCAAGATGGTGGTTGCTCCATTACTGTGAGGGCATTGTTTACATCGAATGGACTGGGTCTTCTTGTCATTGACTGGAAACGGTTATGTTCGGCTGCTTGGAGACCACTTCTTGTTCCCAAACGACGGAATTTTTATGGATGACAGTGCCCCGTGTTTCTGGGCCACAGTTCTTCGTGATTGATTTGAAGAACATTCTGTACAGTTCGAGCAAACGATTTGGTCACCCAGACCGCCCAACATGAATTCCATCGAGAGGTAAGTTCGTGCCCAAAATTCTGCACCGACACACTTTCGTAATTATGGACGCCTACAGAGGCAGCTCGGCTCAATATTTCTGCAGGGGACTTCAAAACAATGGTACAAATGGCTCTGAGCACTATGGGACTAACATCTGGGGTCATTAGTCCCCTAGAACTTAGAACTACTTAAACCTAACTAACCTAAGGACAGCACACACATCCATGCCCGAGGTAGGATTCGAACCTGCGACCGTAGCGGCCGCGCGGTTCCAGACTGAAGCGCCTAGAACCGCTCAGCCACAACGGCCGGCGCAGGGGACTTCCAACGACTTCTTGTGTCCATGGAACGTCGAGCTGCTGCACTATGCCGGGCCAAAGGAGGTCCGAGACGGTATATTTGGAGGTATCCTCAGTGTATTACACTTCGTTCAGAACATACTTCTCCACTGAAGGGAGGACAATCCTTGCTTCTGAGTTCGTGTACTGAAACATCCCCTCAGAAAATTTTTATAAATGACAGTGCTGGAAAACCTCTACGTTATTTGATTTTCAAACAGCTAAGCAAAAGTGAACGTACTCAGACATTCACTAAACTGACACACAATATTTTTAGCGCAACGCAATCTCACTTTCAATAATCCCTACAAAAGAATGGCCCTGACTAACAATAACCTATACCTTTCATGAATCAGTTACCTCACAAAAATCTTCGTTACTCAAACTACTGCAATACAGCGAACACCAATACTGCCAGCTAAATAAAAGATTCTAACTACTGAAGGCACTAACTACTGATAGGCATAGTTAGCAAATGAAAGATTTTGATAGCGAACAAACAATGTATTTAACTTAATAATATTCAAAAGCCATCACATATATAAATCGGTTCATGATATCCAGTATTACAAATTTACTCTTTCTGACGGACACGTCCAGATCGTCCGCTCTCAAAATTCTGCCATCTCTCTCCCCACATCCACCACTGCTGTCGGCTCACCTCCAACTGCGCAACGCTACGCGCTATTCACATCCAACTGCCCAACACTACAATAGCAAATATTCCAACAGTGCAAACCAGCCACAGACTGCACACAGCACAGTCAGTGATTTTCATACAGAACGCTACGTGCCCTTACCAACATAAAAACCTAAACAGCCTACTTACAGTACATACACATGCATCCACAACACAACTATTCTCGAGACGGTATAAGAAAAACCCTGACGGCTTGCAGCGTTGGCTGGCATTACATGGGGAATCACCGCAGTGAATACCCATTGTCATCAGGTTCATGTTGCACAGTCAAAGCGCTATTAAAATTATGCTATTTGAGCTGGATTTTGGCACAGGGAATTTGTTAAAAAGGCTAGATTTCAGGCTACAAATATTTTGTGATTTTGATGGCTAAACGCTGCTGTGAATATGCTAGATTCAGTCATGGAATGGCTATATTGGCAACACTGCTGCATACAAGAAGTTGAAATTTGTTACAACAGTAGAAACTTATTACAGTCATAGGCTGTGGCAGCAGGCGGGCCTTGTATTTAGCTAGATTCTTTTTGCCCATCCAGAGTTATCACGCCTTATCTACTGTTGATTTCAAGCTTTGTAAACAGCGGCTGCTGGCGCAGTTAAAATTTGTCAAAGCAATACAAAATTATTACTTATTACACCAGTTCATGAATTAATTTAATTTCATACATTAATTTGACTTTTAAAGTTGTATACAAATAGATACCAGATCCTCGGGAGAGGGGGATTTTTAATTACGGGGGACGGGGGGGGGGGGGAGGGAGCTATTCTTCCCCTGGCTGCCCCTGAATTCATCATACTGCTCTCCCATGCAAGTATCGCGTGGTACCACACCCTCCATAAGCGCAGCATTTACATGGGAGTAAAGTTTCTTTCCCTAAGTTATAACATAGCGCCCCAACCAGTTTTTAAATAAGACCATCACTCTGCTTTCGCAATGAACTCTTCAGCCGTTGATCGATTAATCAGCACCTAATTTTGGTTCTCGGATTAATATAGCTAAATATCCGCGATTTATTCTTATTCTTGCCTTATGCTGACAGTTGTGTTAACATAATAGCAATCATTAATTATAGCAACAAAAATAACCGCCTCGGGAAACGGCCAATATCGCACATGTGTTTACTTCGTCCCTCTTAGGCTGAGCCAAACGGCGATGTGGGCCAAGGCCCCGCTAAGAATATGACAGTGCCGCAACCGTTGCTGCAGTTTCTCTGCGGTTGCGGGCAACGGGCTATGACGAAGTCGTAGTAAACAGAACGGAAGCTCTAAGTAACTGGACCGCCTGTCATTAGGCGTAAACTGTTGTG
Source organism: Schistocerca piceifrons (assembly GCF_021461385.2). Taxonomy (NCBI): domain Eukaryota; kingdom Metazoa; phylum Arthropoda; class Insecta; order Orthoptera; family Acrididae; genus Schistocerca; species Schistocerca piceifrons. The sequence continues at coordinate 495,031,091 of NC_060139.1, read as the reverse complement.
GAGAGAGCATCAGTTTGCAGTTTGTGTGAAGTCCAATACAAATCCTAAAGACATGTAGCTAGTAATTCGTTTATGGTACAAACTAATTCTTTACGTAAAAAAACAGTTGGAAATTTGTTCTGATGTCAGAAACAATAAATCTCACTGAAATCTCAGTAACAAAAATTTTAAGGATAAGAAGAACACAGAAACGTGTGACTATGTTACTCTGTGTCCAATACACAGATATGATTCGGGTACCTTCGCACAACTAGTGAGGGAGAAAAATTGGTATGGATACCTGAAAATACATGTTCACTGCCAATAGTACAATCATGTCAAATTCAGGTTTATTTGACGCAGCTGACTGCAAGTAATTGATAGTAATACAAAAGTAAGAACATATTTGTGCAAGAAAAAATTCTTCTAGGAATTCTTCTTAAAGATATTTGAATCAATCTGTCATCGATTTCATTTCGTTAACACCGCTTAAAGAATCTTCGCACTCGTTCTCTTTCCGTATGCCATTAAGTAAATAGTTCTCTCTGAGAAATTTCTATTCATTTCCATAAAAATCATCTTCAGTTGCTAAAAATCATTTCTAATATTTCATTGCCGTATCTTCAGGTGCCCGACTGAAGAGTGTAGGCAGGACATGAACTAGAATGGGGGACGGGACATGGGGAGAAAGGGGAAACATATGTTAGTTTCACGATGTATGACAGATTTCACATAAAATGACTCTGGGTTCACTCACTAGTAGTCAATATCTATCGTCATCTCGCTTTCTTCGAACTGACACTGAACTGGTACGTTTGTCTGTCTGTTTGGCTAGCAGGATGTGAATTCAGTCTGCGAAGATAGTTTTTCCTATGAGGATGGGGCCGGAACAACACACACAGTCTGATCAAAAGTATCCAGACACCTATTAGTGGACAATAATATGGGGTGTCCACCCTTCACGTCAATGACAGCTTGGACTCTGCTGGAGACACTTTCAACGAGGTGTCGTAAGTATCTGTAAAGGACCGCAGCCCGTTCTTCCTCAAGAGGCCATGCCAGTGAAGGCAGCGACGTTCGACACCAGCGTCTGGAGCGAGGATTGGTCAGGCCAGTCCCATTCACGGTTACTGTCCACAAACTGTCGTCCCACACACGATAGTTTTTGATTAGGTGCATTGTGATTCTGATACAGTCATCGTCTATAAATTGTTCCTCTATTGTACGGAATACACAATGTTGTAAAATGTGTTCGTATCCTTCCAAATTTAGTGTTTTCTTAAGCGCAATAAGGCGATCACACCCTGACCACGAAAATCATTCCCATACCGTAACACCATCTCCTCCGTACGTTGTTGGCACTACAGATGATCGCGGGAAACGTTCTTAGGCATTCACCAAACCCAAGCTCTGCCATCCGACTGCCACAGGTTACAGCGTGATTCATCACTTCAAATCATTCGTTTCCAGTCATCCACTTTCCAGTGACTACCCTCTACACACTATCTCAAGCTTCGCTTAGCACTGAATATGGAAACGTGTGGCTTATGAGCAATTATTCGACCATTGTAGCCCAATGTTTTAATTCCTACGCACAGGAATTGAGCTAGCTGCACTGGTGGTAGTAGAATGTTTGGAACTCACGAGCCATTCCTTCTCTGATTTCATGCGTTATTTTACAACCACCCTCCGCATAAAAAAAGGTTCAAATGGCTCTGAGCACTATGGGACTTAACATCTGAGGTCATCAGTCCCCTAGAACTTAGAACTACTTAAACCTAACTAACCTAAGGACATCACACACATCCATGCCCCAGGCAGGATTCGAACCTGCGACCGTAGCGGTCGCGCGGTTCCGGACTGAAGCGCCTACAACCGCTCGTCCACAGCGGCCGGCCACCCTCCATAAAGCTTAACGATCCCTGTTCTTCTGTACATGATGTCTGCCTGGTCTCGGTTGCTATGGTTGTTCCTCCATGTATCCATATCACCATAACGTGACCAACAGCGGACTTGGCACGTTTAGAGGCGTTGAAATGTCTCTGATAGATTTGTTAGTAAGACGTCCACTGACTAGATCATTTCGAAGTCACTGACGTCTCCTGACCGGCCCATTCTGCTGTTTGCTGTTTCAGTATCGACAACGCCCACACCCCTCCCCCCCCCCCCCCCCACCGCCCCCACGCATCCTTTTATAGTCGCGGGACCATCTTTCGTGACATTTAGAGGTCGATTCCGCATTACATAGGACTGTCCGGATACTTTTGATCAGATTATACAAGTCCTCCTTTCCCTCTCGGTGGGTACAGCCAACTAATAAAAAAAATGGTTCAAATGGTTCTGAGGACTATGGGACTTAACATCTGAGGTCATCAGTCCCCTAGAACTTAGAACTACTTAAACCTAACACAAGGACATCACACACATCCATGCCCGAGGCAGGATTCGAACCTGCGACCGTAGTAGCAGCGCGGTTCCGGACTGAAGCGCCTAGAACCGCTCGGCCACCACGGCCGGCCAACTAATAAAGACATACTGCTATTGTGAATGAAGTCACTAACTCTCACCAGTGTAATGGTAATCAATACACACGTGCTCCGATGGAATCCTACAATGGACGAGATTTTGGCACTATATGGATGCAAGGAAGAGATTTGATAGCGCAATTTCTAGTCATTATAGTATGTGACAATGTTCTGACGTAAACTCCAAGTCTTGCCGCAGCGGGTCATGGAGAGAGGGCACGCGACAGTGTTGACGCTGACATTAAACTGAATGGTGCTACGTACCCTGGAGAAGTAGGCAACGTGTCAGCGTGGGACTCATTCAGCTCCTTCTCTCCTCCCATCGCCATTAACAAAACCAGGCATTGGCGCATACACCTACTCTGTTTAAAAATCGGCGCCTACTGTACTGTATTTGTGCTACACACGCACATGAAAACGATGTGCGCCGTCATGTAATGAAAATGACCGACGGTCGAAATTAGCTAACAGCACAGACAAGAAATAGATTACAGCATGCTTGGACAATGTTTTCCTTCTTAAAAAGTGTTGAGGCTGTGGGCCCCCATAAGAACAAAATTCTAAAAAGATCTGAGACTTAATTTTGTCTGGAAGCAAAGCAAATAAAACAGGAAACACCTTCATCTCCTCTACTCTGCTTCCGATGTCGTGTGTTTTGTGTACATGTATTTGAATTGTTTCTAACAATTGTTAAATGTCCCGTCCGTAAGAACAGTTCCATTCTCACGTAGGATTTCCATCACTTCCTCACAATCGAACACCAGGATCCTTTCGTCAGGATCCATGGTCAGTTTTCAAAAAACTATTATAAATGAAAAATGCACTGTTGTGTATGTTCTACAGGATTAACTTATTTAGTTAATCGGTTTTCGGCTTACAAGACCATCATCAGATTTTAAGTTCTTTGATAGTGATAGTCAGTTACAGTCTGATCCTGGCGTTGTAAACCAAACACCGGTTAATCAAAAAAATTAATTCTGTAGAACATACTCAAATTGCGTTTTCCCATTTATAATTATTTTGTTCTGCCACGAAGCGACGGAAGAATCTGTTAACATAAAAACAATTACGTTCTGTTAAATTTAAGATGTCTTCGCTCAGATGAATCTTCGAATTACAGACTTCTCGCTCGACCCAACAGCACATCTTGCTCTACACAATCTAGTCTTGGAATTCTCATAACTTTCCGTATCTGCGACAAAATGTAAACCTTTATCTTTCAAATCAAGAAATTCCTCTTTAAAAAAAACTGGTGAACAGGCGTAACTACAAGTCCATCTTCAGGTGGCTCTAGCAGACTTCTTTTCCTGCTGGGGTCCCGTTTTGTACTCGCTACTGGTCTGGTGAACTAAGATAAACGAAGAGTTATTTCTTTCACAATTCTATAAACTTACGAGAGATCTTTCTTAAAATTTTGACCTATATAGAAAAATTAATCAAATGACCTTAAAGTTAATTAAACATGAAATGTGGTGAAAATTTCCGTGGTGTAAGTTTCCGTTCGACGAATTCATCCTGCATTTGCGTTATGCATTTTGAAGTTAACACATTCTTGCACATGCACTATGTGAGTGCTGGTTAAGTCCCTGGAAACTGCTTCAACGTACATCATTTATGCTTATAGCAGCCCAGTTTCACGTCTATATCGAAAGCAATAGTTTCCAAGGTGTTAGAGCAGTCTAGAGGGTGGTTCACGAAGATATGCAAATATTTTATTATGTTATTCTACAAGACAAACTAAAGAAAAAAGTTCATATAAACATAGGTCCGTAAATGTTTAGTTACGGAGTTACGGCTAATGAAAGATTTTGCCTGAAATTTAGCAACTTCGCTAATATGAAGCCATCTCAAAACTGTACAAGCTTAAAACAAAGCACGATTTCCATTTGTTTTGTTGTTATTGGTCTGGTGAATCTAATAAAACATGTCCCAGACGTGCATCTGAAGTAGTTTTCCAGAACATCCGGAAAGCAAAGATTATTATATAAGTAAATTTGTTTACTTTCCATTAAGAATGTAGAAACGTTTATGTCATTGTTGGCAACTGTTAGTGAGTTGTTTCAGTCGTTTTTAGTGTTCAGTGAAACCACATAGTAACTGTTGTAGTTTGTAGATTCTTTATGAAATAGGGATGCCTTTCAAATTTACGACAGAGGAATACGCCGGTATGGTGTTTATTTATGGCAAATGTGATGGTAATCCTACGGCTGCAGTAAACGAATATCGCGTACGTTATCTAACTGGGAGGATTCCGAATCCACGAGCCATTAGTGGAATATTTCGAATGTTACGGAAGACGTTCTCTACCCAGCGTTCACAATCAGTACGAGCGCTCGATACGTGAAGACGATGATGAGGATATTATGGATGCTGTTCAACGAAATAAATGGAAATGGTGCTTTACTTTAATCTCGTACAGTTTTGCGATGGCTCCATATTAACGCAGTTGCTAAATTTCATGCAAAATCTTTTATTAGGTGTAACTAAACATTTGCGGACCTATGTTTATATGAACTCCTTAGTTTTACTTGTAGAATAACATATTAAAATATTTGCATATCTTCGTGAATCACCTTGTATAAGTTAAGTTACATTTTCTGATCACATGTTAGTGCATATTGATAATGGGGTCTAACACCCTTGCCTTTATGCCACCTTGAACTCTACCAGGGATATTTTCAATGAGGTGTCTGAATGTCTGTAAAGGAATGGCAGCGCATTCTTCCTCAAGAGCCGAAACCGGTCAAGGTAGATTTGCTGGACGCTGGGGTCTAGAACGAAGTCGACGTTCCAACTCAAAAAGTGATCCACTGGGTTCAGGTTGGGACTGGGGGCAGGCCAGCCCGTTTTAGGAATGTTACTGTGCGCGAAATATTGCCTCACAGGTGGTTCTTCATGACAGGGTGCATTGTCATGCTCAGGCAAACACTCATCGTCTCCGAACTATTCCTCTAATGCACGCAGTACACAAATCTGTACACTGTGTTCAAATCCTTCCGCGTTTAGCATTTTCTTAAGTGGAATAAGGGGCCCACACCCTGACCACGAAAAACGCCCCTGTACCATAACACCACCTCCTGCGTACACTGTTGGCACTACACATGACACTGGGAGACGTTCGACAGGCATTTGCCAAATCCAAACTCTAACCATCGAATTGTCACAGAGTACAGAGTGATCACTCAATTCCAGTCAGCGTAATCACTAATATGTAGTTATCCATTGTCCAGTGGTGTCGCTCGTCACATCATCTCAATCGTTGCTTAGCGCTGATTACAGATGTGTGGATTATGAGGAGCTGAATTGTACCCCATTCTCGTGAACTCCCTACCCACAGTCATTGTGCTAGCTGCACTGCTGGCAGAACTTTCGAATACATGAGTGATTCCTTCCACTGATTTCATGCGATTTTTTACGACTACTCTCTGAATTCCCGACGGTCCTTCCCCATCACTATATAAAGTCTACTTGGTTTTAGTTTAGATGTGGTTGCTCCTTGGCGTTTCCACTTCACAATCACATCACTAACAGCGATGGAAGGATTGAAAATGCAAGAGGTATTTTAATTGATGCAATGTATATAGCTGCTGCGGAGAACGGCCACAATAATAAACTTATTAAATCATTTGTTACGTACCCCCACACCCAGCAGCAGTTCGAGAACATTTTCCCCACACAAACACCATATCATTTGCCGCCCCCCCCCCCTCTCAGACATAAGCTGCCTTTCCTCGGGCTCTTGGCAAGATCATTAAAAGTTTTGAGTTGTGGATGCCTTTGGCGCCCCTCTCAGCTCTGCTCTCCGAGCGGCCTACTGTGCGTCGCTTGGGTCTTAAGGACCGTTAATGGCCGTGTTTGACGTGTCTGACAAGGGAATTGTCCAATATGACATGTCCAAACCTACCCTGAAATTTTTCACATAGGAATAATAGTCCGCATCTCGTGGTCGTGCGGTAGCGTTCTCGCTTCCCACGCCCGGGTTCCCGGGTTCGATTCCCGGCGGGGTCAGGGATTTTCTTTGCCTCGTGATGGCTGGGTGTTGTGTGCTGTCCTTAGGTTAGTTAGGTTTAAGTAGTTCTAAGTTCTAGGGGACTGATGACCATAGATGTTAAGTCCCATAGTGCTCAGTGCCATTTGAACCATTTTTTGAATAATACAACGAAAGAAATGCACTGTCAAAATTTTAGCTGCTAAGGCGCATTGCAAGTATTTAAAATAAAAATTTAAAGTTACTCAGTTTTGCCGCATGAAAAACCGTTAACAACACCTGTTTGTGCGCCACTAGCTGCCTAGCGTGCGTTCAGGCAAAGAAGCATGCACAGCCATGACTAGAAAATGTAGCGTCGCGTAGCGCAGAGTCCAAAGTGCACGATACTAATTTTAAGCCATGCCAAGAGTGTCTCAAATTGTCAATTTTTTGAATAAATTGCCGTTCATATTGCCAGCTAAACTGTTGCAGATGTAATTGTTATACAAGTGGCTGGCAGGGGGTACAAAATCAAGGCAGTGTGTATTATGTTTCGTTACACACGATGTCTATCAATCAGGACTTTAATTTGTTGATATAAAATATTTTATAAGGGTTCCTGTAGCACAGTTCTTAGGACAATTTTCGGATACTTTATATTTTACTGTCTGTGGAACAGTTCTTTGTTTATTCTCTGCAGTCGCCGCAAAAAAGCGAATTGTGTACTCGATGACGAAAACAAACATTTTCCTTAAACAAAACACACCTGATAAAAAGAAAAAACAATGCATTATTTTGTAGTAATTACTAGTTTTGTTTAAAGGGAATTGGAATGGAGTAAGAAACTGTCGTGGCCATTTCCGGCATATTGTGCTGCGTAGCAGACATAATTGACAAAATTCGTAAAATCCGATGATGCCAACTGACAATGCACAAGTGCTGTTACGCTGATAAATCTGAAATGACAAAGAACTATCGGAAATTATGCTGCCCGAAAATTTTCTGAAAAATACTTTACACTGTCGAAACATTTCTTTGAGAGGCTGAATCACACTATTATTTCCGGAAGGAATCCGAAATATATTTACAGTATTTTTTTCTTCCTCCTAAAAACAGAGGTGACGGTATGTCCAGATCAAGGGTCTAACGAAAGTAATGGATTATTTTTTGCAAATAGTGAGAAGACGTTTCGAATATAGTATTTAAAATTATTCTCTCCCATTTTTCCAGAGATTTCTATATCGGTCACAAGATGTTTACAACTAAACCGTCATGTTTTTAATTTGGCCCTAATTTGCCTTGAGTTTCCTAAGACATATAAACCGCGGAAGCTGTAATCCACTTATACTTATCGTTGACATTGTTGTATACGAATGTATCACAGCATTCATCGACTGCATAAGTGACTGTAAGTGCAGTTTGCACACACTGATGATTGCCTTGATATTCAGCATTTTAGGGGATACCGAGAAACTAGGAATTTGTCTACAGTACTGTCTATTAATGACATCTCCTCTAGACGTTTACTCGAAGTAAACTTCGTAATTTGGCTACTTCCCTTCGCGTATAATTTTCTGAATTTGTTTAACCGGGTCGAAGAGGCCTGAAAATCAGTAATGTCATCCCACTTGCAAATCAGAAGGCCCAGGCTCGTAGATCTCCCTCGGTAATGGCGTACTGACTCTCACCAGCATCTTTGGGATAGTTTTTCGTTCAAACTTTTTAAGTTTCATTTTGGCGCATATTTCGTACTGCATGTAAATCTTTCTTCCATTTATATAATTCACATTCGATTTTACAAAACTAAACCACCTTTGCAAATAGCTTAACTTTTTAGCGTTTGTTTAACCAAAAGATGTGTAGCCTTTTCTTTGTTACTGAAAGCTATTACTATCCATGTTTTCTTTCAGGTGAAAGGTAGTGTATTTTTGCTCTGCACTTTAGTTAGCACAACAATCATCCTTCGAACCGCAATTTAAACAATCTTCAGAGTTACTTCCTCTTTTTTCCAATGTGTTCGCAATTGCTAATGAAATGCTGACATCATTCAAATTAATGTCCAAGAAATAAAATAATAAAGAAGACGTATATAGCAAGGGTGCTCATACCATAGTTTGTAGGGGATCTAGACCTGGTATGAAAAAGTATTTTTAATATTTTGGAACATCAATAGCAAATTGTAAGAAGCCATAAAAAAGTTCCATTTCCGTCCCTGTTATAAACTGCATAATACCAACTTTTAAATAATTATCTTGAAAGAATACCACCAGACTACCCTATATTTTTTTCTTTTCCTGAGAGCCAGGGTGGGTCGGCGCTCCTCCCTTCCTTCGACTCAGGGTGCCCTTGGTATTTAGTTCTTTAGAAGAGTGTGATTTCGACTGCATACCACATTATTCTTATTTTATCTTTGACAAGTTGTGATCAGTGATTGGATATCACATTACAGCATACTTTGAAACCTGCAGGACAGATGCTATTAGCAAGCATACAACGATAACGCAAAAAAGTTAATTCAGTTTCACCTCCATTGTCAACACTTAGTGGTACCGCAAAGGTAGGTAACTGCTAATTATTACCGATATTAAATGAGTTGCAGATTCGAGCAAATAGTGACTGTGGACAACTGTGCCAGCGAAACTATCAGTGGAAACTGAAATTCGCTTTACAAATTACGATCGAAGTGTGCCGTCTTATCTGTTCACCGATGTGCCATCAACCAAGAATATGTGCCCGTCGTGTTGTGCATAAGCTAACTGCTACGGTAGGGATGTACAGGAGATAGGCAAAATAATGTTAACTCCTGTACTTACTTGGGAATGGGTTATTAATAATGGGTTGGATCACCATTTTCCCGGAAAACAACTGCGATTCTTCTTCGAACACTGGCATATAACGATTGTATAGTCTCCAATGGAATGTTATGCCAACTCTTCGATCAGAACTAACTCCTGTAGTGAAGAGGGAGGATGAAATCTGCTCCGGAGTCTGCGCTCCAATACCGCCCACAAGGGTTCGATAATGTTCAAGTCCGGGGACTGTGTTGGCCAGGGAAGACACTGCAGTTCAGTTGCATGCTCCTCATACCACGATCGTAATGTCCTGCTGTGAATGGATGCATTATCTTCCTGAAATATGACATCATTGTTAGGGAACAACATTTGAATCTTGGAGTGCACCTAATCACCTAAAATGTTCACATAATCGTTGGCTGTAACATGGCCTTTGAGAGTAATGATGGGTCCAGTAGAATTCCGTGACATGGCTGCCTACACCATCACACTTCCACCTCGTTGCTTAACCGTTGGAATCAAGCAGTCAGGATTGTAGGCGTCTTTTGGCGTTCTCCAGACGCAAACTCGGCCCGATGTTGGAAATATCGAAAACGTTGACTCGTTGGACCACATGACATGTTTCCACTAATCAGCCATCTGATACGTGGCGCCGTTGGCGCCAGTCGCTTCTCTGTAATGATGTAAGATCTCTGCGATCGATTCTGAATCGCGAAGCCGCGGTTTTCCTCTTTGGTCGCCTTTCGGCCATTTAAGCGCACGACGCTGTGGGGAGAGGGCTGGTTTTGGTCGGTTGGTTGGCGCTCCAGTGTGCAGTCTGGTTGTCGGCGGTCGCTCTATGCGCATGCTCTGCCTCTTTCTGTCACGTGGGCAGTGGGGCTGACGGAGACGTGCGTACGGTGGGAGTGTGTACTGCGTCTAGTGAGAGGGCGATGGTCTCGTCTGTAATGCTAAATGATATGAACCTGTGAAAGTGCCTTTGGAACGTACCAGCCTGCAACCGGATACGCTACAGAATCAAACGGTGGAAATTATTCAGGTTCTTAAAGTCCTGATGTGTATACGTATGTTGTATTTCGTGCTGTTTGCAGTTAACGCCTCTTCCAGTGTTTGGACGCCCATGTTATCTGTCATGTTGACCACTGGTGCAGAACTTACTGAACAGTGGTTTGCCTGTTTTGGACGCACTTGAGATATGGCAGGGAGTGTATATCTAAGTGGGGGCTTGCGCACTCAGAAAGAACCGCAGGTTTGATTTTGTGACACTTCTTTCTGCCTTTTGCTAATGAGTGTAACCCACACTACAGTGGCATTCTTTGTAAAATTAAGAGCTTTATGACACTGTTTTTCTTCTTGTATGTAATTATTATTTAGGATTATAAGACAGAGTATTCTGATTCCTACACACTCTGCAGCGTTCTCATGTGAATGTTTATGTATCGTGGTTGCTACGCAAAGGCAGTGTGAACTGTTGTTGTAGACAGTGATTGCAAGAGATTTAATTTGGCTACAAAGAGTAGTTGTATTCCTGTTTCGAAAATTTTCTAATGTTTTAAGGATAGTGTTGCTCTGGATGTTGCCCAGTTACTGTGTGGTTTTATGTTGTTGTTTCAGTGCTGTAAACAGCAGTGCGCGTCATCCGTTGTAGCTGGTCGGTTTAACTCGGGGACGACGCCTTGGCGGTAGCCAGCGAGTTGTAACCGAGATCGCGGTCGCTGTGTTTATCAGTACACTCCAGTTCTTCGACGAATTTGAGTATTTTATTATTTGCTTCCGGTGACACCGGGGCGTCCGTCTTTCCTTCTTCACCGCTCCTTTCAGCTTTCATTCAGGCTCTACCTGAGTTGTAGTTTCCGCACACCTTCGATGTGGTATTACTAGTCACTGAAATTTGGTAATACCTGAAAGATATCTTTCATTGTACTGGGTTTTTAATATCTTTTTCAAAAGAAAAATTATGAGTTGCTTCTGCTGTTATGTCTTAAAAGGTGTTCTGCATTTGCAGGAGTTTTTCTAAGTAAACCATTTATTGTTGTATTATTCTTAAAATTATGTAAAGAGGGTTTTAAAATTATTTATTGTGACGTGGATGCGATGCAGCTCTTTGTGCTGTGTTCTGGGATGATTTGTTGTCATTGCATAAAAAAACCGTCTATTTCCGAATACATATACAAAGATCCTTTTCCTCCACTTCAAATCAGAAGTCCGTCCCTGCAGTTTGTCAGTTTTAATAATGTTCACCTATAGATGTAGATACACACACATTAAAAAAAAAAAAAAAAAAGGTTTGCATCACCTCAGTTCCGAAAGCTCAGGAACCTGTACAAAAAATTGGAATAGAGGTCAACATAACATCTACATCTATACTCCGCGAGCCACCTTACGGTGTGTATTGTACCACTATCTGATCCCCCCTTCCCTGTTCCATTTACGAATTGTGCGTGGGAAGAACGACTGCTTGTAAGTCTCCGTATTTGCTCTAATTTCTCGGATCTTTTCGTTGTGATCATTACGCGAGATATATGTGGGCGGTAGTAATATGTTGCCCATCTCTTCCCGGAATGTGCTCTCTCGTAATTTCGATAATAAACCTCTCCGTATTGCGTAACGCCTTTCTTGAAGTGTCCGCCACTGGAGCTTGTTCAGCATCTCCGTAACGCTCTCGCGCTGACTAAATGTCCCCATGACGAATCGCGCTGCTTTTCGCTGGATCATGTCTATCTCTTCTATCAATCCAACCTGGTAAGGGTCCCACACTGATGAGCAATACTCAAGAATCGGACGAACAAGCGTTTTGTAAGCTACTTCTTTCGTCGATGAGTCACATTTTCTTAGAATTCTTCCTATGAATCTCAACCTGGCGCCTGCTTTTCCCACTATTTGTTTTATGTGATCATTCCACTTCAGATCGCTCCGGATAGTAACTCCTAAGTATTTTACGGTCGTTACCGCTTCCAATGATTTACCACCTATGGCATAATCGTACTGGAATGGATTTCTGCCCCTATGTATGCACATTATATTACATTTATCTACGTTTAGGGAAAGCTGCCAGCTGTCGCACCATGCATTAATCCTCTGCAGGTCCTCCTGGAGTACGTACGAGTCTTCTGATGTTGCTACTTTCTTGTAGACAACCGTGTCATCTGCAAATAGCCTCACGGAGCTACCGATGTTGTCAACTAAGTCATTTATGTATATTGTAAACAATAAAGGTCCTATCACGCTTCCCTGCGGTACTCCCGAAATTACCTCTACATCTGCAGATTTTGAACCGTTAAGAATGACATGTTGTGTTCTTTCTTCTAGGAAATCCTGAATCCAATCACAAACCTGGTCCGATATTCCGTAAGCTCTTATTTTTTTTCACTAAACGTAAGTGCGGAACCGTATCAAATGCCTTCCTGAAGTCCAGGAATACGGCATCAATCTGCTCGCCAGTGTCTACGGCACTGTGAATTTCTTGGGCAAATAGGGCGAGCTGAGTTTCACGTGATCTCTGTTTGCGGAATCCATGTTGGTTATGATGAAGGAGATTTGTATTATCTAAGAACGTCATAATACGAGAACACAAAACATGTTCCATTGTTCTACAACAGATTGACGTAAGCGAAATAGGCCTATAATTATTCGCATCTGATTTATGACCCTTCTTGAAAATGGGAACGACCTGCGCTTTCTTCCAGTCGCTAGGTACTTTACGTTCTTCCAGCGATCTACGATAAATTGCTGATAGAAAGGGGGCAAGTTCTTTAGCATAATCACTGTAGAATCTTAAGGGTATCTCGTCTGGTCCGGATGCTTTTCCGCTACTAAGTGATAGCAGTTGTTTTTCAATTCCGATATCGTTTATTTCAATATTTTCCATTTTGGCGTCCGTGCGACGGCTGAAGTCAGGGACCGTGTTACGATTTTCCGCAGTGAAACAGTTTCGGAACACTGAATTCAGTATTTCTGCCTTTCTTCGGTCGTCCTCTGTTTCGGTGCCATCGTGGTCAACGAGTGACTGAATAGGGGATTTAGATCCGCTTACAGATTTTACATATGACCAAAACTTTTTAGAGTTCTTGTTTAGATTGTTTGCCAATGTTTTATGTTCGAATTCGTTGAATGCTTCTCTCATTGCTCTCTTTACGCTCTTTTTCGCTTCGTTCAGCTTTTCCTTATCAGCTATGATTCGACTACTCTTAAACCTATGATGAAGCTTTCTTTGTTTCCGTAGTACCTTTCGTACATGATTGTTATACCACGGTGGATCTTTCCCCTCGCTTTGGACCTTAGTCGGTACGAACTTATCTAAGGCGTACTGGACGATGTTTCTGAATTTTTTCCATTTTTGTTCCACATCCTCTTCCTCAGAAATGAACGTTTGATGGTGGTCACTCAGATATTCTGCGATTTGTGCCCTATCACTCTTGTTAAGCAAATATATTTTCCTTCCTTTCTTGGCATTTCTTATTACACTTGTAGTCATTGATGCAACCACTGACTTATGATCACTGATACCCTCTTCTACATTCACGGAGTCGAAAAGGTCCGGTCTATTTGTTGCTATGAGGTCTAAAACGTTAGCTTCACGAGTTGGTTCTCTAACTATCTGCTCGAAGTAATTCTCGGACAAGGCAGTCAGGATAATGTCACAAGAGTCTCTGTCCCTGGCTCCAGTTCTGATTGTGTGACTATCCCATTCTATACCTGGTAGATTGAAGTCTCCCCCTATTACAATAGTATGATCACGAAACTTCTTCACGACGTTCTGCAGGTTCTCTCTGAGGCGCTCAACTACTACGGTTGCTGATGCAGGTGGTCTATAGAAGCATCCGACTATCATATCTGACCCACCTTTGATACTTAACTTAACCCAGATTATTTCACATTCGCATTCGCTAATAACTTCACTGGATATTATTGAATTCTTTACTGCTATAAATACTCCTCCACCATTGGCGTTTATCCTATCCTTGCGGTATATATTCCATTCTGTGTCTAGGATTTCGTTACTGTTCACTTCCGGTTTTAACCAACTTTCCGTTCCTAATACTATATGCGCACTATTTCCTTCAATAAGAGATACTAATTCAGGAACCTTGCCCTGGATACTCCTGCAGTTTACCAATATTACGTTAACTTTTCCTGTTTTTGCTCTCTGAGGACGGACGTTCTTTATCAACGATGATAATGTCCTCTCTGGTAAGCCGTCAGGTATTTTATCGTTTCGCCCAAGGGGGGTCCCTCTAACCTAAAAAACCCCCGTGTGCACGCCACACGTACTCTGCTACCCTAGTAGCTGCTTCCGGTGTGTAGTGCACGCCTGACCTGTCTAGGGGGGCCCTACAGTTCTCCACCCAATAACGGAGGTCGATGAATTTGCAACCATTATAGTCGCAGAGTCGTCTGAGCCTCTGGTTTAGACCCTCCACACGGCTCCAAACCAGAGGACCGCGATCGACTCTGGGCACTATGCTGCAGATATTAAGCTCAGCTTGCACTCCGCGTGCGATGCTGGTTGTCTTCACCAAATCAGCCAGCCGCCGGAAGGAACCAAGGATGGCCTCAGAACCCAAGCGGCAGGCGTCATTCATTCCGACATGTGCTATTATCTGCAGCCGGTCACACCCAGTGCGTTCAATAGCTGCCGGAAGGGCCTCCTCCACATTACGGACGAGACCCCCCGGCAAGCACACCGAGTGCACACTGGCATTCTTCCCCGACCTACCCGCTATTTTCCTGAGGGGCTCCATAACCCGCCTAACGTTGG
This sequence comes from Schistocerca piceifrons, assembly GCF_021461385.2. Classification (NCBI taxonomy): domain Eukaryota; kingdom Metazoa; phylum Arthropoda; class Insecta; order Orthoptera; family Acrididae; genus Schistocerca; species Schistocerca piceifrons. Next base: position 495,016,070 of record NC_060139.1, on the reverse strand, counting down.
AGCTCCCTATAACTAATAGGCCCGCCCTCTGTGACTGTCGGGACCTTGCCGGAGAATCGACCACTGGCCCAACAGGCGAGGCATCCTGTGGTGGCTCGGAAACGATGTCATCACCACTAGGAAGCACCCCGTACCTGTTGGAAAGGGGTAAGGCAGCTGCCACGCGGCCAGATCCCACCTTCGCCTTTCGGCCAGGCACGCGCGAGCCCACCACTGTCCGCCATTCACCCTGGAGTGATGGCTGACCGGTAAGATGCTCACTGCCGGAAGACGCAGCGACATCAGGGGTTCCATGTGAGTCCAAGGCCACCGGAGTAGGCATAGGTCTCACCACAATTGCCCCAACGCCACTACGAGCCGACGCCTGCGCCTCGAGCTCGATGAGCCTAACAGACAAAGCCTCCACCTGCCCCCGAAGAGTGGCCAATTCTCCTTGCGTCCGCTCATCATTTCTGCCCTTTTTTATTGCTTATGAAAACAACACATTGGATGTTGTACCACCATACAGCGTGACCTCCAGAGGTGGTGGTCCAGATTGCTGTACACACCAGTACCTCTAATACCCAGTAGCACGTTCTCTTGCATTGATGCATGCCTGTATTCGTCGTTGCATACTATCCGCAAGTTCATCAAAGCACTGTTGGTCCAAATTGTCCTACTCCTCAACGGCAATTCGGCGTAGATCCCTCAGAGTGGTTGGTTGGTCACGTCGTCAAAAACAGCCCTGTTAGATCCAACTCAGGCATGTTCGATGGGGTTCATGTCTGGAGAACATTCTGGCCACTCTAGTCGAGCGATGTCATTATCCTGAAGGAATTCATTCACAAGATATGCACGTTGGGGGCGCGAATTGTCGTCCATGAAGACGAATAGCTCACCAGCACGTTGCCGATATGATTGGTCGGAGGATGGCATTCGCGTATCGTACAGCCGTTACGCCGCTTTCCATGACCACCAGCGGCGTACGACGGCCCCACATAATGGCACACCAAAACAGCAGGGAACTTTCATCTTGCTGCACTCGCTGAACAGTGTGTCTAAGGCGTTCAGTCTGACCAGGTTGGCTCCAAATACATCTCCAACGATTTTCTGGTTGAAGGCATACGCGACACTCGTCCGCGAAGAGAACGCGATGCCAACCCTGAGCGGTCCATTCGGCATGTTGTTGGGCCCATCTGTACCGTTTTGCGTGGTGTCGTGGTTGCAAAGATGGACCTCGCCTGTTGCGCACAGTTTGAGTCGTAACACGACGTCCTGTAGCTGCACGACAATCATTATCCAACATGGTGGCGTTGCTGTCAGTGTTCCTCCGAGCCATAATGCATAGGTAGCGGTCATCCACTGCAGTAGTAGCACTTGGACGGCCTGAGCAAGGCATGTCATCGACAGTTCCTGTCTCTCTGTATCTCCTCAAAGTCCGAACAACATCGCTTTGGTTCACTCCAAGACGCCTGGACATTTCCCTTGTTGAGAGTCCTTCCCGGCACAAGGTAACAATGCGGATGCGATCGTACCGTGGTATTGACCATCTAGGCATGGTTGAACTACAGACAATACGCGCCATGTACCTCCTTGCTGGTGAAATGACTGGAAGTGATCGGCGTCTAATAGGCGCTGCTCATGCACGGATGTTTACATCTTTCGGCCGGTTTAGTGACATCACTGAAAGGAATTGTGTCTGCGATACAATATCCACAAACAACGTCTACTTTCAGGAGTTCTGCAAACTGGGGTGATGCAAAGCTTTTTTTTTTATGTGTGTGGATTTGCACTCTGGTATTCATTTCTTTGTTATTGTTATCCGTGTACCATTACCCACGGACTACGGAACGTAGCAAGAACAAGAAGTTGCGACACGTGGTAACAACAAGAAGCTGTGACACGGATTAGGAAAGGGTGATTTATGTTGTTTTAAGCGGTGGAAGCTGGAAACCTATCACTGAGTCATTCGACGGGAGAGATTTACCCTACTGGCATATCTGAACCGGTTCAACATCAAGGCATGCAGCAAAATGTTACACAAATGCATTGCAAAATGGTAGACAAACGTCCCGTTAGGCACACTGATAGAAAAATTAGCGAAAGGAACGTAAAACAGAATCACAGAAAAAGTACAGACTCAAATAATCGCTGACCTTAATAGAAATGAAGAGTTGTTAGACGTAGTACTCTGGTTGTCCGACTGCTTCACTTACCAATATACATCTTTCGATATGAGCAGGCAGGTTTAAATTACCTTGGTAACGATAAAATTTGTAGGTTAAATTCGCTATTTTGTATCTATGGGTTTGACGAACAAACATGCAGACATACCAACAAAGTTATTCAAATTTAACCTCACTTTTGAAGCACCTGTCACGCTGTGTGTACATGTCGCAAAGTTTTTTAAGACTAGTGAAAATGGTTGGTAATTCATACAAAGCATTTCTTGCACTAACTTTAGCACTGCATATATAGGAAAGAACAACAAAACGCTGGCCCACGGAACGGTTAAAATTGAGAGATAGATGTTACACCAACTTTAATTTTTTTTATTTTATTGCCCTCCCGCCCTTAATTTGTACATAGAACACTGATTTTCTTCTTAACATCTTCCTGCGTAATATACCGTTGGGAGAGACATGTCATCTCTACCATTTTGGTAATTACCAGTTCTCCTTTGTTTTTAATTTTGCTCGGAGTTTCTATACGTGTGTAAACTCAAGATACGGTGAGACAAATCGCAATAAAACATCAACACAAACAACATAGGCTATCTTGTGAAAGAGGCCACCAATCAGTATTTCTCTCACAGGGGAATGGTGCAGTTCGACATGTCGGAACACGCCCTGAAATTTTTTATTTGAGTAGAAGACACCAAAAGAGACACAATGTCAAAATTTTAGCTGCTAAGACACATTGCAAGAACTGTCTAAAATGTGAAAAACTGCCAAATTCTAGTTTGCCAGGCGGTTGGAGAACTGTACAGGCGATATGCAAAATAATGTGAACAGTGGTAGTAATGTGACGGTTGTGTTTGACGGTCAACAACGCAGGTAAGGCACGTATCGCGCGGACTGTGCATGTTCAGAACGGACTAGGCATCAGTGCAGGTTGCTTACGAGTAGTGCACACTTCTTATTTGCATCCAGAGACCGAGATCGACGTGCAGTGAAAGAGCTAACAGAAAAAAAATGGCTCTGAGCACTATGCGACTTAACGTCTGAGGTCATCAGTCGCCTAGAACTTAGAACTAATTAAACCTAACTAACCTAAGGACATCACACACATCCATGCCCGAGGCAGGATTCGAACCTGCGACCGTAGCGGTCGCTCGGCTCCAGACTGTAGCGCCTAGAACCGCACGGCCACTCCGGACGGCACCTAACAGATTTCCAAAGAGTGCAGATTTTGGGAGCCCGATTAACTGGAGCATCAGCAACCAAGACAACCAACTTATTAAATGTTTCAAGAGCAACTATTTCAGCATTCATGACAGCCTACACGAAACATGGATAGACATCATCGTGTAACCGTAATAGTAGGCGCAAATCAAAACTAAATGACAGAGATAGTTGCACGCTAACACGAATCGTGTGAAAACAACAACAAACTACGTCGGCTAAAGTGACTGCAGACCTCAATACCCATCTTTGAGACCCCGTATCTATCGACACTGTTCGCCGAGAATTCCTTAAAGCGAATATTCATGGACGAGCTGCTATATCGAAACCATTAGTGACGAAAACCAACTCAAAGAAGCGTGAAACATGGAGACAAGGCAATAATTACTAAACAAACACAAACTCTGGCTTGTAATTTACAATAGATTTTATTTAAAAATTGCTTGACAATATTACCACACAATAATATACATAACTGCCCTAGAATTTGAAACATTACTAAACAGACATACCGTAATGTCTACGGGCGTCAAAGCCCACCCTCAAATATAATTTTAAAACCCTCATCATGCAGTTATCTATAATGAATTTTAAATAATTTTAAAATAATTTTAAAATATTGTCTAACATCCCCTGACAATTATACTGCAATGCTCCTGCATGCAACAGACAGCCTTCCTCGTCTTGCCGCTACAATTGTATAAATATATTGCATCCAAGAACGTGCTAAAATAATTCAAAAGAAATATTGCGATCCATTCAGAGTGCAATGTATGGTCACAACTACTGATACAACTATTCCTTTGTCATATTTTTGTAGAAATTAAATTATCAGGAGTGGTTTGGTCAACAAGCCTTAGGCACTGTAAAAATAAAAGGAATCAATAAAAACTTTTAATTTACTATACTCTGAAAACTGAAGACTCATACTCTGACATATTTTACTCAGACCTTTCTCTTCCTCAGACGGCCACATTATAAAAAACTTCGATTGCTTCGCAATGCCTATAATCAGTCATCACATATCTGGTCACAACAAAGATATGAATATTACTTTTAATGCAAGCACACAGAAATCTGGCAAAATACCTGCAGTGCGAAAGCAAGCAACAACTATCTGCAGCCAAAAGTTAAATTACCAAAAATCCTCGATTAATGCCATCTCCTCCGGCACTACTAGCACGATCAGGGCAGGCTGTGGCCTCTCCTGATGCGGCTACTCTCCTTGCCACTCTGCATCTGACTACTACGAACAACTGTTCACTCACTACTACTCGCAATAATAATATCTCAGAGTTTATGTATGTGCACAACAGCAGAATCAGTAGCCAACCTTCCAAAAAAAGGATATGAACGTCCAACTTACAAAATTTTGGCGATAAATTCAAAATTTTAGTAGGAAATTCAGTAAATAGCCCAGCTGCACTTGTATGTTTCTTATGGAAGGAGGGTTGTTGACGTAAGTATCAATTGGATGGAAATTCAAGATGTTGCATTGTCATGCTGGCTGACTTGGAATACTGGGACAGGCTGTATGACATCACAATATGAGTTTTGGAATATGAACACCAGCCTAACTATGGCGTCAGAATCCAAGACGGCTGTCTTGGCATACAATATGGCGATCGAACATGTCAATTGGAGCAGCTCTGGTGCAGCTCTACGACATCACAATCCATCACACACTGTCAGTGTAGAATTCTGGGATACTGGCCCAGACTTGAGATACAGGGACAGGTTCTTCGACATCAAAATCAGAGATGGGTGACCTGGAATACAAGATGGCGATCGAATATGGCGACCAGGGCGTACTGGGTAAGTCTCTTTGTCATCAGAATCGAGTTCTGGAATACTATGGTATTAGAGACTAGGGATGTTTCTGCAGGTCCAGGCCTGTGTGCTGAACTAGTTGACATGCTTTTCTCACTCAGAGGTGTATGGTCACTGCAAACTGCTTCTCCTAACTGTAAGTCTGGATCTCTCCATTTGAGTTTTTATTTAAACAAATACCATTGCAGCGAAAACTGTCTGTTATGTGGTCGCAAAGTTCATGATTACCAGATCGATTGAGAAGTCCATCATCACCACTCCTTCCACAGCACCCCCACTACCAGAAAAGTTGCCTTGGACTCATGCCACTTTGCACATCCGATGGCACCTTTCAGAGAGAAACCACACTCTTACTACTGATTCGATAACCTCACTCAAAATGTAGTATAGAAACTCCGATTTTTGTTGTTGTCACAGCCGCGTGACTCGACTTAAAATGATGGGAAACATGAGAAATGCAGGAACCGTACATTACCAAAATGAGAGGGAGTCAAAATTCGCGTAAGTTGCAAATAACTTATATCCCACACATACATTCTGCATGAAATTGAAAAAATCTAGAGGGGCTCATTCATCGTGATGGTGGTCACTTGTGTGATGGCTCTAAGAAGAGAAAGTGAGGTACTGTGCATGCAAAATTCGCCACAACAAGAAGTTGTGTCGGGAATAGATGGGGGCTATTTACCTATAGTAAAATAACCAACCATCGAACAGCTGGCAAACATGAAAACTTAAATGTACTAGGCATGTTGCAGCACCATGTGATAATGAAACACGCTTATATTCTCAAATCGTAACCATCAAAAACGCAAAAATATGTGTGATGGGAAAGTAAAATATTTTCTATGAGAATGGACGTTGTAAGACATCGTGGTCTCCTGTCCTTCATTGCTTACATATTCCGCCCCCACAATCATATTCCGCACATCAAGACGCTTCTTTCGAACCCAAACTCGATAACATAAAGTCAATGTTGTATGAATTCATGTAAACGATATGCAATTAACAAGTAAGCACACCGTGGTTGAAATACTCGAGGCTGGCATACACACATACATTCCAGACACGACGGTCACAGAAGCTTTTAGTTCGGGAGAGAAACCGCACAACTGGACGCCGGTCCCTTCAGAGGACGACCCAGCCTATGTTGGCCGGTGACCGCCCGTGTAGTGGACAGCGTGGGCCCAAGTGAAAGGGGGGGGGGGGACAACCCCGTGTTCACCTTAAAAGCAAATTCCGCTACATTGTGTGGGAGCGGCCAGCCTACGCATTCTTTACACGTAGCACGCAGTTTCAGAGATTTTCACAGGGAGACAGCAAACGCCAAACGCCAATGCTACAGGTTTCCAGATTGGTCGCCTTAAACGAAACGTCATTCTACCGTTTTAGAAGAGCAATGCTGATTGGCAGACAATATTTCTGGCGCCTTGAGCTGAAGGAATAGTGGAAGAGACCGAAAGCTATACCCCTTCACTTCTGGCATGGATAGGCGACGTTCCGTTGTCGCTCTTGAAGCGAGGAACAAGTCTCTCCTCAGTACTTCACTGGGAGAGCACCTCTGTCGAGAGCGAATCGAAGTGCTACTCTATATTGAGTCCTTGTGATTAAGCGTTGTTCATTGTGTTGGCCGACACACTTATTGAGCGGTGTGAACGGACAGAGTTATAGTTAAACGCCTGCGAGCGAATTTTGAGTGGCATCACGGTGGACTGGTTATCTGACCGGTGTACCACGCCAATGGTTAGACTAGGGGCGAATAGGAATCCTTGACTTCATCAAGGCATAGGGAGAGTTTGATTGGCGAAGGTCAATCCAGATAGAACGAGAGTTATTTTATTTGTCAGCAGCGAGCGGCGCAGACAGCAGTCATCGCAGGTTACGGTATTGTGCGCCACAGCTATTGCAAGCCCCATATTTCCTCCACAACAGTACACTTCACTGCATTTCACACGCGACAGCCTCGACTGTACCTAGCAACATTCTAAAGGATAATTATTCAAGTTGAGTAGGCCTCTCAGCCATTCTGCCAAGTCAACAACCATCTTAAACTTTATATAGAAATTTCTTTAGCGAATCCTATCCTTGAGAGGTAACATCACATTCCGAAAAGAACCAGGATATAACTTGTTCAATTCATAACTAAAAGTGCCATTGTGATTTCTCAGAATTTTTGCAAAATAAATAATAACTTTCTTTAGTTTCATGTTTTTCTTACACAAACTAGCACTACTCCAGTACCCAAGTATCCCAGTAGTTACGTAAGAAATTTTGTAAATATTTGTGACAGTTCCTTACAGCGGACGACTCCAGAAGATATTTATTGCTGAAAGTTTTTCAGGCATTTCTGTTTAGAAGGTTAGGAGCGTCTGTCTGACTTCTGTAGTAGTGTGGGGGTGGAAATTGCATCTTGCAGGAGCCACAGGGTAAAGGATACAGCTCAGATTAACCCGTTGCGCAGAATAACAGAATCTCAGATCAACCCCACACCTCAGAAGGTCAGTACCTTACTTCAACACTACATCTGAAGACGAAAAGTTGGTTTTCTGAACAGAGTGCAGCGCCAATTGACAATAGCTATGCCAGTGACACAGCACAGGCCACTTCATCCATCTGATGGAAACAACGTGAATGCTATACCTTGAGAGTGGAGCCAGAGGGCTAACACCCGAATAATGTGTGAAAACTCCAGCCGCTGCATAGTGTCATGTATGATTCATGCACACCAGCCCTACAGGTTGCACTCCAGCTCACTGAGTGGAGAGCTGCCACTGCCAGGGAGTGCCTGCCGGCTTCTGTCATGAGTCGCCGCTGCATGAAGGTTTGCAGAGTACACATAACTGAACCCGCCTGGACAGCCATGCGGTCTAACGCGCTGATTCCCGAGCGGGAAGGCGTGCCGGTCCCTGGCACGAATCCGCCCGGTGGATTAGTGTCGAGGTCCAGTGTGCCAGCCAGCCTGTGGATGGTTTTTAAGGCGGTTTTCCATCTGCCTCGGCGAATAGCGACTGGTTCTCCTCATTCTGCCTCAGTTACACCATGTCGGCGATTGCTGCGCAAACGCTGTCTCCACGTATGCATACACCGTAATTACACTGTCATGTAAACATTTGCGGTAACACTCGTCTGGTATGAGACGTTCCCGAGGGGATGGGGGGGATAGGGGGAGGGGGGGGGTCCACTGGGAGCCGAACCGCACAATAACCCTGGGTTCGGTGTGGGGCGGCGGTGGGGTGGGTGGACTGTTGGGGTTATGAACCATTGAGGGCTAGGGTGGGACCAGGCCTCTCTGTTGTTTCTAGGTCCCCTCAGTTTAAATACACAATACACACACATAACTGCCTTACTAAGGCTTGTAACTTATCAGAAGGAGCTTGAAAGTCTGTAGCTTGGAATAATAGGATAATTTCACATGTTCCTTAGACACACAGATTTTCGCTGTAGATATGTCTTGGTGTGGTGGTAATTTGATACTGATGTTGACAAAACTTTACGCTATCCAGGTTCGTGAACGAACAGAGTGAGTGCCCCCACTGCTAATAACAACATTCTATTTTCTAGGAAATCATCAATTCATTCATAAATCGCCGCATAAACATTCTATATTTTGCTCATATTTTAACATCTTGGAACTCTGTTTAAAACGTTGAAATCAACCAGTATTCCACAAAGTAACTAGTTTTCCATGTACCAGGTGTGGTCTTATGCTTGCTTCAACGAATATTGTAATTGTACTGACAAAAATGGGTCTTGTCTCGAAGTGCGAGTGTGAGAGACAGACAAGACTTCAAACCATTTCTCCTATATGTGATTACTGACCTCCAAATACGATAGTCGCAAACTGTAAGAGGGTGAAGCTATCACTTTGTACATCGAGTACAACATCGGTTCTGTGTGAGATAAACCATTTTTAGGTTTCTTGAGATGTAAAAGGTCAACTGTTTACGAAATTCACGTCCACTTGCGGTTCGTAAACTATGGTATGTTCACATCATTCCAATACAGGGTGAAATTACTCCTTTTTATACTAAATACAATATCTATTCTGTCTGAAACAAAACACTTATGCTTTCCCAAATGTGTATCTGCAACTGTTTACGAAATTCTTGACCGATTATGGTTCAGAAATTACGGTATGTTCACGTCATCCCTATAAAATGAGCGTCAGCAGTGGCAGACATAGCGACAAAGCAGCGATATCTTACAAGAGTAATAATCTGTTCCCTTCTTATCCATGTCATTTTGACATTTCAATAAGAAAAACATTCATCAGTGTCAGACATCAGTCCACAGCACACTATATATTTAACACCGACCAGAAGTCAGGAATGTCAGCTTTCTGTTCCAACAAATACTCGACAACATAATCAAAGAGCGGTTAAGATATGTCCGCCATAGATAGTCTCTCCATAGCGATCCATACTGCACAGTACAAGTGGCACAGGTTCACCATACTTCAGCGCTTAAAGTTACTTGTCAGAGACCATATTCGTTCTCTCATTACTCCACATGCGAGTGGAATAGCAAAAGAGGTCGACTAGCAGTGACATAAAATATTTTCACAATATGTATATTGCACGGTACAAGTCTCACAGGTTCACCACACTTCATTGCTGAAATTTATTTGGCAGAGACACATATTTGTTCTACCATTGCTCCACACGCAAGTGAATAGCAAAGGGTGGTCGACTAGCAGTAGTATAAGATATTCTCCACAGTGTGTTGTATGCAAGCTTACTACCTATCAAGAATAGATTGGAGCAAGGCAGCATCAAAGTATTAACACCACACACAACACACACAAGAAACAGCGCCAGATTTACGTTGAGGTGACAAAAGTCAGGGGGCACCTCCTAATATTGTGTCAGAGCATTTTGCTTGGCGTAGTGCAGCAACTCGACTTGGCATGGACTCAACAAGCCGTTGGTAGCCCATGCAGAAATACTGAGCCATTCTGCTTTTATAGCAGCCCATAACTGCGAAAGTGATGCTGGTGCAGGATTTTGCGCACAAACCAACTTCTTGATTATGTCTCATAAATGTTAGGTGGGATTCATCTCGGGTGATTTGTGTAGCCAAACCATTGGATCGAACTGTCCAGAATGTTCTTCAAACCAATTGCAAACAGTTGTGGTCCAGTGACATGGCACATTGGCATCCATCGTTGTCTGGGAACATGGTGCCCATGAATGGCTGCAAATGGTCCCCAAATAGCCAAACATCCAGAGAATCCAGTCCATTCGATGCAAACATGGCCCACACCATTATGGAGTCACCACCAGCTTGCACAGTGCCTTGTTGCCAGCTTGGGTCCATGGCTTCATGGAGTCTGCGCCAGATGTCCAACCAATATGGTCATGTGCTCAGGAGAGGCCCTACAGGCAATGTCATGCTGTTCACAAAGGCACTTACATACGTCGTCTGCTGCCATAGCCCGTTAACGCCAAATTTTGCCACACTGTACTTACGGATACGGTCATCGTTTGCTGCTATTTCATGCAGTGTTGCTTGTTTGTTATCACTGACAACACTACACAAACTCTGCTGGTCTCAGTCGCTAAGTGAACGCCATGGCTCTGTGGTGAGAGGTAATACCTGAAATCTGGTATTCTTGGCACACCCTTGTTAATGTAAATCTCAGAATATTGAATTCCCTAACGATTTCCCATGCAATTAGCACCAACTACCATTCCTTGTTCCAAGTCAATTAATTTCTGTTCTGCAGCAAAAATTACGTCGGAAAACTTTTCACATGAATAACCTGACTCCAAAAGACAGCTCTCACAATGCATTGACCTTTTATACCTTGTGTATGCGATACTACCATCATAAGTATATGTGCACAACGCTATCCTATAACTTTTGTCACCTCAGTGTATATCCCAACACATACTTGACAACACAATGAAACAGTAGTTTAAGATGTCCACCATAGATCGAGTCACTCTGTTCCGATCCATATTGCAGAGTACAAGTCGCGCAGGTGCACCACATTGAATGATTAAAGGTACTTGACAGAGGCACATATTCGTTCTGTCATTTTCCCACATGCAAGTGAAATAACAGAAGAGGTCGACTAGTATTAATGCAAGATATTCTCCACAATGTGCTGCACATAGCCTTCCAGATATACATAGTCGTATTTCTAAGCTTCTAGGCTTAGCGGAAGCAGCTCCGAAGTCTTTAACACCACACACAACGCACACTTCTCATTTCTGATGGATTTTAATGGATGTTTTTACAGGAGAATACGCTATAATAGTTCGTACAGACATGTGGGTCACTTGCGCTCAATTGGTATCATGCTAGCATTTGTAGTAGTATTAGTAGTAAATTTAATACATTCGAACACCAGTCCCTCTGGCGAATTCAGGTTGCAATAGGTTTCCAACTAACTGTAGGATTCTCAGATATGTCAGCTAGATGTACTATAGCGATCCACACACTGCTTTGATAGATGGCAATATAATTTTTAAGTAACATCAACTTTCGTTGTAGACAAACATTGATGTGGTGGAAATTAATATCGATGTAGACGACACCTTAAATTCCAACCATCCTTCCTATGAACAGAATGTGATCTAATATTCAGGTTAGCACAACATTTTTAAGAGTTTCACGTTGTACATAGGACATCCAAGTGTTCCAGCAGATTTCTATCCACTACTTACCTTGAATTGCCCCCTCTGTTTGTTGATTGTATAGCCACTGAATTGCTATTTATTTATTTAATGGGATAGTAATAATTATTAAAAGGTGGCAATTTTATTCAAGCATTGATTTTATTCTTTCGATTGTTGCGAGTCAGCGATAGTGCAATGCTGCTCGCTTTGGAAAATACACATTTTATAAGAATTATTTGGTCCGGGAAACAATTTTGCGATCACGGTTGCGATTTAGACTGTATTCGCGTAATTGTACTGATTAAAAGTTATCGTTTCCGAAAGGCGCAGGTTCGATTAAAGCTGTGTGCACTTTTGCGCGTATAATAAAAGTATTCATGACACGTCGCGTAATAAAAAGAAACATGCGAATCACAACCGTGATCAAACGAAGAAAATATATGATAACATAAATGTTCTTCGCTGTTATTCAGGACAGGCTCAGATTAGACCTTGCAATTTTTAGTTATAGGAAATGACAAGACGGTACACTCAGGAGATATTTGTTTTGAATAACTTGTATTTACCTTCTCTCTCTCTCTCTCGTTTTTACAGCCTTTACACCTTCACATCGATTAAGGAACTTTTCCTTCTCTACTGACCAGTACGAGAACAAAATTCAGACTCAACAAAATGTCTTACATCGAATTATTACATGCTTAACCCTTAACAATCATATATAGTTTCGTAGTACAAACAATGCTAATTTATTCCGTGCACTAGAAAGTCTTTGATACTCTGAGCACAAAAATGAAAATAATAAAATTATAATTACATTTTTAATATCATGAATACTTCTTTAAATCATGAAAATAAGGTTTGACATCGTCGTAATATTAATTTTCATCGTTGTAGCACTACATTGCCCCCTTTGGATGTACAGTCACACTTGTTTGGTTGGACATCCAAGCTGCCTTATTTTCCTTGTCTGTTCTGTTTAAAGTTCACTGTGTTCTTTCACCTGGAAGCATGTGCTTTGTTTACTTTTAAGTCTCAGGGATTTTGAGTTACGCTCCCCCATTCGGGTAAAAGCCAATGGGAAAAACCCCGGAAAAAAACCACGGCGGAGCGAGCACATCTTCCATACCCTCTTTTTTATTTTCAGCATTTGAATATTCACTTCGTATGACATTTAATAATGGTACAATTTCGTGATAGTGCTGCTGGTGACGACGGCTGGCGACTTGGTGTACTGCAACACCGATGTCTCGCCCCATCAGGTAAGTCTGCGATGGACTGCGATGACGTGGCAGGGTGCGGCAAGGGATGACGGATGATGTCGCTGCAGTATGCTGCCCTCACCGACACGTGTGCTCAGCATCCCAGCATACAGTCACATGAAATTCAAACAGCAGTATCAGTTCCTTAAATTAACATCTAAATTACATCATATTTCACGCACTCTTTCACTCAACAAGAAGAATGTGTGGTTTTTTTTTTTTTGTGTGAGGTGTTCGACTGTTTGTGAGTTTCTTTATCATGATGCAAGTCCATTCGTCCTTCCGACGTAACTGACTATCTGCAATTAAAGGTTCATGTAATTACGTTCCAACATTGATATAGTTCTGGAACGGGTTTAATGATATAGTCAGTAGCAGTTCCCAACACTGTTACGACTCACCACTGTTGCTGACTGATCGATAAAAACACTTGCTCTTGAGTTTTAGTTTGCCTGGAATGTTACGTCCACGCATGTGGTCCCAATAACACTCTGAATACTTGGCATTACTAAACACTCGTAGCACAAAATTTGAAAACGAAATCATGGTAACACAACGCACTCATTGAGCGTCCACTTTTGTGTTAAATTCCACTCTTTCGCTAGTGAAATAAAGTTCGTACGCGTAGAGGATTATGTTCACAGGAAGTCTTTGTTCCTAGGTTATCTGTGACATGTTCACTCCACCACGTAGTCACTTGATCACAGTTATCAAGTCTGACAAGGTAAAGTCCTTGTGCTACCCATAAGAAAATCTTTCCACATTCTAGTTACATAATGATGAATAACTGAATGATTGTACATATCAAATGAAGTACATAATCGTAGTCATTTACAATATAAAAGCAAATCCTAAGTCATATATTTTCTCGAAAAGGTGCTCCTGGACTTACAAAGAATTGTGCAGTGATAAACACAAGTCTGTATATGTTTGTCTGTGTAATGATCTGTTCAGTCATGGACAACGTCTTGTTCGACCTGGTTTATAGCTCATGCAAGTCCGAGCACTAACTTACGGTGGAAAATTTGTTAAACCTATACGTAACTCGCGTAAACTTTACATGTTGTAAGTGTATCCTGTACACAGTCTGAAAGAAAAAAAAGAACATAACCTGCTCACCCTGGTGAGTTCAAAATAGTTAACAATCAACAAAATGAAACGTTTATTTTCTAAAGTCACTATATCCTACTGTTGTGTGAAATACGCAGTTCTGTTCATTGTTCGTAGTTTCACACGTATAAGTTCCAGAAAGTTTACTAAATCTCAACAAGTTTGTATTATGTTTGATTAAGTGTCTTAGGGTAGAATCATCTTGAAGCAATTCTTCTTCTCCTTGCTGCAGCTCGGCGTCCTCTTCTCCGTCGAATTGGAGCTGAAATTTTCTTACAACTAATTGGTATTCTGAGAGTCTTGTTACTGCTTCCCTTTTCGCGCTGGGTATTGAGTACGTTTGATGACAGTAAATTTCATGGGGAAACACTTGCATGTCGTACACGTAACCTTTAATTAGTCCAGGTTTTTTCAAAAATACTTTACGATAATTAGTAAGTGTGTCTAATAGTTGCTTTTGTTGCAGACTGTCAAGACCAGAGGATTGTTGTTTCAGAGAGGTGGATATTCTCCTCGTCCTTCACATCTTCCATGACCGGGAATGTACTGCAATTGAAACTATCTTGAAGCCGCCATAAATGTGCGCGAATCGGTTCTATCTTTAAAATTTGACGATATATGCCAAGCAATTCTTTGGTCTTTACCAAGTCTAATCTGACTCTCGTGTCACCGAAACACATGCTGCATTCACCCTCTGCGAGATCGATTATAGTTTCCGTCTCTCGCAAAATATCTAATCCGAGGAGACAGTTCACGGCTAAATTCTTTACAATAAGGAAGGTGCACTCTTTGGCTCCCATCCCAAAATTAATACAAATCCGTGTCTGTTCCCGAACTAGTTGGGCTTTCTGACTAATGGCTCCTGTAACTCGACAATTAGTGACTGGAAAAACCGGAATCTTTCTAATCTTCTTAAAGTGAAGAAAGAACGATTCATTCAGCACAGAAACAGATGCTCCAGTATCTAAAATCACCGTAGTTTGAATGCCATAAATATCACAAACTATAGCTGCTTGTACAACTTCCCGTTCAAACAAATTACACTTCTTCCGAATATCTTGACATAATTCCTCTCGTATATCGACTCGTGGTGGCGGACACTTGTGCACTAACATCTACATAGTTGAACTACGTTGCTGAGCAACATCAACAGAATTACTCCTACACACTGCATCTTTTGCGTCGTTCGACCCGATCGCTGCTGATTCTATGCGACACGCATTCTCATTGTTACTACAGCTGGTTGTCTGCAAGTGCCCCCTAGACACCCAGCGACTGACACACGGGAGCAGAATGTCGCCGCGTCTAGTTTGACTGACTGGTACTGGTTGGTGGTTGCGGTTCACTTATCTCAATGATCTTGATATTTTGATTCGGTGGTTGCCATGGCTGCGCATTCATATGCTGCTGCATGTTATTTGACATATTTGTATTGCACGGGGGTTGTACATGATTGTTGTTGTGATATTGCGGTGGCCTAGGCTGCTGCCATTGCTGTTGTGCATAATTCTGTGTTGACCAGTTATGTGGTGGTTGCATGTTTTGCTGATTATTTCAAAAATTACCGTTATTGTAATTGGCGTTAGCTCTAAAATCTCGTTTCCGTTTCTTTGAAAAGTTTCCGTTATTGTTTTGTCCGCTATTGTTCTGTGGATGATAATTGTGATTCGGTGCATTACTGTACTGCCCATTTGTGTTCATATTGTGGTTCTGCCCTCCTGAATAATTCGGACTATTCCAATGATTTTGATTCCCAAAGTAGGTGTTTCTATTGCTATTGTTCTTGTGGTTTCGCCCATTGCCATTACCATTACCATTATTCGACGAATTATTCCCATAATGGTGTCTGTCCTCTTCGATAACCAAATCTAAAGAGTCCAGTACAGATAGAAAATGTTCCACGTTGTCTTCAGGAATGTGAAACAATTTCTCCTTTAGATCACGCGGCAACTTCTCCTTTAATATCTTTAAAACATCACACTCAGGAATTGGTGTGGATAAATATTTCACTTTGTCCAGATACTTCTCGAAGTATTTCCGCAAAGTACCGCCTTTTCTATTAAATGGCTCAGGACTATAAACTTCTTTTCTTAATCGTTCTTGTACCCCACGCGACCAATACTTGTTTAGAAAAGCTTGTTCAAATTCATCGAAGGAGCTGTATTGTTCAGCTTTCTGTGTCGCGAACAACGCTGGCTCACCTTGAATATGGGTAATGGTAAAGACAATTTTCTCTCTTTCGTTCCAACTTTTTGGCATTATTCAGCGGATCCCTTTGATAAACAAGATTGGATGAGGTCCGTTCTTATCACTGTTAAACTTCTGAAACTGGTAATTCTTCACTAAAGCATCCTGAGTCACCAATGATTGTGTATGGTCCTGATAAACGGATGTTACTCCACGTGTTGGATTGAAATTATTGCCCGTCTGCCCCCTACTTTCAGTTAAAGGCGTTTCATAATGATCAGGGTGTGTTTCTGTGATACTAACACACTCCGGTGAACTGTTATGAGATGTTTGCATACGTGTTTCATTAAGCACTTTCTGCATGTTTTGTATTTCAGTCTGGAGTTCATGAATCTTTGTGTTGTTTTCATGTATCAGTTGTGTTCCTGCTCGTTGTAACATCACAGGTAGTTCCTTCTGTATAACAGTACTAATTTGTTTGTCTTTGTCATTTAGCCATGAGTTGAATGTGGTCACAACGCGTTCTTCTTGTTCTTTGCATTTTTGTTCTATTACGTTTTGATTATCAACCGTAAGGTTTTCTATACGTGTACTTATGTTGCGTATTTCTGCTTCCAAAGAAGTGTGTGTTTGTTGTAATTTGTCCACATCCTGGGTTACTTGCTTTACATTCTGTGGTAAGTCATGGTATGTTTGTTGCATACTTGAAATGTTGTTCTGTATAGCAGACAACTGGGCATCTATTTGCTGTCGCAGCTGGCGATCGTGTTCTTTTAACCGGTTTTCAAGCTTTTGATCTATCTCTTTTGAGAACTGTGAAAAGCTTAACTGCGTACGCTCGTCTAATTGACTGATGCGTTCATCCAAGGTCCTAATCCGTTCATCTACTCTGCTAATACGTTTATCTAAATTATTATTAATCTCAGTTGCAAGCTGTTTAGCAGTTTCTTGTTCTCGCTGTATCTGTGATTGTTCCTGTATTTTAAACATTTGTTCCTGTGATTGTTCCTGTATTTTAAACATTTGTTCCATTTTCATCATTAAGAGAGAAAATGGATCCATTACTGTTTGTGTTAGCTCTACCGGTAGTAAATCGACTGTAACTGGTGTTTCTTGTGGTTCTGCTTCAGTATGCACTTGAACTACCGTCTGTATTCTGCCTGAGTGTTCTACAGCAGATGGATCACTGACTTTAATATTAGTGTCCTGTTCTATATCCTCTGTCTGGTCTGAAAAAAATCATCAGTTTCTACATCACTAGTTATTCCTCCCTCCTCTGAATGTTCTACAGTTACTTCCTGCTGTGTAGCTTTTCTTACACGTCGCACTGTTTTCACCATGATTGCAAATGTTTGGGTGCAAGTCTAATCGGCAATACGTCACACGCAACACATCAATTATTCTGTCACACAAAACATAAAATAATTACTACACTGCACCACATTGGATTCAGTACTATAAATGTTCACTTTCGTTTGATTAAAATTCAGTTCCAATCTCTTTCAGTTAACCTCTACTGAAAACACTTGATGCTGTATTTTACTGATCCTTCTCGCAGTTAAATTAAATATAATTGACTTTAGCTTCCTAAGAGGACACACTTATTTTTTTTTAAGCTAGTCCTGTCAATAGGTTGCCACTGACTTACCCCCTCTGTTTATTGGTTGTATAGCCACTGAATTGCTATTTATTTATTTAATGGGATAATAATAATTATTAAAAGGTGGCAATTTTATTTAAGCATTGATTTTACTCTTTCGATTGTTGCGAGTCAGCGATAGTGCAATGTTGCTCGCTTTGGAAAATACACATTTTATAAGAATTATTTGGTCCAGGAAACACTTTTGCGATCACAGTTGCGATTTAGACGGTATTCGCGTAATTGTACTGATTAAAAGTTATCGTTTCCGAAAGACGCAGGTTCGATTAACGCTGCGTGCACTTTTGCGCGTATAATAAAAAATATTCATAACGCGTCGCGTAACAAAAAGAAACATGCGAATCACAACCGTGGTCAAACGAAGAAAATATATGATAACATAAATGTTCTTCGCTGCTATTCAGGACAAGCTCAGATTAGACCTTGCAATTTTTAGTTATGGGAAATGACAAGACGTTACACTCAGGAGATATTTGTTTTGAATAACTTGTATTTACCTTCTCTCTCTCTCCTTTTTACACCCTTTACACCTTCACATCGATTAAGGAACTTTTCCTTCTCTACCGACCAGCACGAGAACAAAATTCAGACTCAAAAAAATGTCTTACATCGAATTATTACATGCTTAACCCTTAACAGTCATATATAGTTTCGTAGTACAAACAATGCTAATTTTTTGCGTGCACTAGAAAGTCTTTGATACTCTGAGCACCAAAATTAAAATAATAAAATTATAGTTACATTTTTAATATCGTGAATACTTCTTTAAATCATGAAAATAAGGTTTGGCATCGTCGTAATATTAATTTTCATCGCTGTAGCACTACAACCTATAGCGTCCAGGCTTACTACCCACAAATAATGAAGTCTCTACAGTGAATTTCTAATATGTTATTAAAGTCTGACATTACAAGCACAGTAAAACTATCTCTGTGACATCATTCTGCAGGTACTAACCATACAGCTCCCAACATACTGGAGTGGAAATCAAGTACACTGGAGCAGCAGCAGAAGCAGAAATCAAGTCAGTATGCAGACAAGCTTCCATACACAGATTTCAACACGCTGGAGTGGAAATAAAGTTAGCATGGAGAACTGTTTCCAGATTTTGAGTTTCCACTACATTCATCACCGGTACCACTAAGTCAGCATGCAGTTAAGCCCTCTGATGCAGCACTTGATATATCGGAGCAGGACAGGATTGTTTCCAGACTTTAAGTTCCCACAGTATCCAATGCCTGCACCATTCATCGAGCCTCAGCTAAGTTGTTTCAAACAGCTATTGTTCAACATTACTTACAAATTGACTAACAATCTATCAGAGCTTTTTAATGTCAGTTTAGCATCTGACATGACTTCAAAGTTCTGCCGGCCGCACTGGCCGAGCGGTCCTAGCCGCTTCAGTCCAGAACCGCGCTACTGCTACGGTCGCTGGTTCGAATCCTGCCTCGGGCATGGATGTGTGAGATGTCCTTAGGTTAGTTAGATTTAAGTACACTACTGGCCATTAGAATTGCTACACCAAGAAGAAGTTCGGATGATAAACGGGTATTCATTGGACAATATATTATACTAGAACCGACATGTGATTACATTTTCACGGGTGCATAGATCCTGAGAAATCAGTACCCAGAACAACCACCTCTGGCCGTAATAACGGCCTTGATACGCCTGGGCATTGAGTCAAACAGAACTTGGATGGCGTGTACAGGTTCAGCTGCCCATGCAGCTTCAACACGATACCACAGTTCATCAAGAGTAGTGACTGGCGTATTGTGACGAGCCAGTTGCTCGGCCACCATTGACCAGACGTTTTCAATTGGTGAGAGATCTGGAGAATGTGCTGGCCAGGGCAGCAGTCTAACATTTTCTGTATTCAGAAAGGCCCGTACAGGATCTGCAGCATAAGGTCATGCATTATGCTCCTGAAATGTAAGGTTTCGCAGGGAGCGAATGAAGGGTAGAGCCACAGGTCGTAACACATCTGAAATGTAACGTCCAGTGTTCAAAGTGCCGTAAATGCGAACAAGAGGTGACCGAGACGTGTAACTAATGGCACCCCATACCATCAAGCCGGGTGATACGCCAGTATGGCGATGACGAATACACGCTTCCAATGTGCGTTCACCGCGATGTCGCCAAACATGGATGCAACCATCATGATGCTGTAAACAGAACCTGGATTCATCCGAAAAAATGACGTTTCGCCATTCGTGCACCCAGTTTCGTTGTTGAGTACACCATCGCAGGCGCTCCTGTCTGTGATGCAGCGTCAAGGGTAACCGCAGCCATGGTCTCCGAGCTGATAGTCCACGCTGCTGCAAACGTCGTCAAAGTGTTCGTGCAGATGGTTGTTGTCTTGCAAACGTCCACATCTGTTGACTCAGGGATGAGGATGTGGCTGCACGATCCGTTAGAGCCATGCGGATAAGATGCCTGTCATCTCAACTGCTAGTGATACAAGGCCGTTGGGATCCAGGACGGCGTTCCGTATTACCCTCCTGAACCCACCGATTCCATATTCTGCTAACAGTCATTGGATCTCGATCAACGCGAGCAGCAATGTCGCGATACGATAAACCGCAATCGCGATAGGCTACAATCCGACCTTTATCAAAGTCGGAAACGTGATGGTACGCATTTCTCCTCCTTACACGAGGCATCACAACAACGTTTCACCAGACAACGCCGGTCATCCGCTGTTTGTGTATGAGAAATCGGTTGGAAACTTTCCACATGTCAGCACGTTGTAGGTGTCGCCACCGGCGCTAACCTTGTGTGAATATTCTGAAAAGCTAATCATTTGCATATCACAGCATCTTCTTCCTGTCGGTTAAATTTCGCGCCTGTAGCACGTCACCTTCGTGGTGTAGCAATTTTAATGGCCAGTAGTGTAGTTCTAAGTCTAGGGCACTGATGACCTCAGATGTTAAGTCCCATAGTGCTTAGAGCCATTTCAACCACTTTTCGAAGTTCTCGTAGGAATAAGAACGTCCACTGTGGTACTAGGGTGCAGTCCAGTATTATCGATTGGGATCTGAAACGTATCGATGATTACATGAGAACCAAGTACAAACCATTCACTCGACACATCAGTGTCTTCGGCAGAAACAGTGTATCAACTACCATCATATCTGGGGGTAATATGATGAAATTAACAACTCAAAACGCAGCACAAAAGTGTATTTCAAGGATCCAAGTACAACTAACCTGTGTGGCCTGTACAATGCAATATGTGTCACCAGGGAGAGACTCCGTCTCTGTCGAAGGTATGTTAAACCGCTCTTCGATGACGTTGCCTAGTATTTATTGGACCGTGTAGTGCTCGATGAGGCTGAGTAGTTAAGTTTGTGTACAGGTGCATGTATGTGTGATATATCTAAGTCTGCTGGTATTATTCCCATAAACCGAAATACCATACAAGTGAAGTTAACAAACGATATTCCTAAGCCTACTAGTGTTCCAATTGGTTTGTGTGAAATATGTGCTTAATTTAAAGCATATAAAAACAGTTATTTGGAAAGTATTGCAGAGTGATGAATAGAGGTGATGTAGAAAAAAGTGAATGACAATGTTTTTTGACGATAGCTATTTATTTTACACAGTTCACGAAACACAAAATGTATGTTAACACTATATGTAAGCTATATGAGAGCCATAGTAGTTCATACATTTGCAGTTTCAGAGAAAGTTTCAGTTGCTGCTGCTGTGACCAAAAGACTTAGCACATTTTACATGAGATTAGGTTTTTACACTGAAAGGTTTAAGAGTTACATTTTCTGGTACAGGTTCTCACGGTTTCTTCCACATATGGCCATTATCAAACACCTTCTTATCACATTTCTATGGCAGTGGGAAGACTCTATGACACATTCAACTGTCAAGAATGTAGAGCCCCGGTGAGGTGGTGAATAGATGTCTGAAATTCTAACAAAATGAGCATAGCAAAAAGAACTGGAATAAAACAACATGTAGGATAACGTATTGGAATGTAAGTTCAAGAGCGAGTTGGCTGGACTGACATTGGGTAAGACAAACTTACAGTCAATCTTGTACACTGGAGAAGAACTGGTTGCTACTGTGATACTCCAGACAGCTGTTCGATCAGATCACTGATTTTAACATCAGCCAACCCCAACTTACATGGTTTGTTCAGATGTCTTTTAGATGTTTTCTTGGTGGTTTTACCCAGTATTCCTCCTGCTATCACATTGTCACCCCCATGTAGTAGGTGGTAGACATGGTTTTTAAGCATTGAGAGAGAGAGTAACAAGTACCACATATATTCTGAAAGTGTCTGTCTGTTGGACTCATCCTCCCACTAAGAATTTGAGGCATACATGAAGAATCACAAACGTGTATATGTATTGAACAGGTGAATCACACAAGGTGTCCATGCCACTATGTGGCAGTTAGAGCTTTCACACGTCATTCTCATTAGCCCTCTGGCTGTACTCTTGAGGTATAACATTCATATTACTTCCAGTAGATGGGTGTAGTGGCCTCTACTGTCTCGCTGGCGTAGCTACAGTCTTCTGCTGCCAGTTGGCGCTGCACTCTGTTGTGAAGGTTATTCAGTTTTTCGTCTTCAAATGTGGTATAGAAGTAAGTTATTGACCACAGAAAATATCATATTTTCCCGTCACACGTATTTGCCACATTTTTGATGACTACGATTCGAGTTGAAAATAACTATAACCGTGTTTCATTCTCAAATGTTGCTGCTACATGCCTAGTACATACAGGGTGTTACAAGAAGGTACGGCCAAACTTTCAGGAAACATTCCTCACACACAAAGAAAGAAAATATGTTATGTGGACATGTGTCCGGAAACGCTTACTTTCCATGTTAGAGCTCATTTTATTACTTCTATTCAAATTAAATTAATCATGGAATGGAAACACACAGCAACAGAACGTACCAGCGTGACTTCAAACACTTTGTTACAGGAAATGTTCAAAATGTCCTCCGTTAGCGAGGATACATGCATCCACCCTCCGTCGCATGGAATTCCTGATACGCTGATGCAGCCCTGGAGAATGGCGTATTGTATCACAGCCGTCCACAATGTGAGCACGAAGAGTCTCTACATTTGGTACCGGGGTTGCGTAGACAAGAGCTTTCAAATGCCCCCATAAATGAAAGTCAAGAGGGTTGAGGTCAGGAGAGCGTGGAGGCCATGGAATTGGTCCGCCTCTACCAATCCATCGGTCACCGAATCTGTTGTTGAGAAGCGTACGAACACTTCGACTGAAATGTGCAGGAGCTCCATCGTGCATGAACCACATGTTGTGTCGTACTTGTAAAGGCACATGTTCTAGCAGCACAGGTAGAGTATCCCGTATGAAATCATGCCGGTGAATCGAGGAAGTGCAGTACATACTGACGAAACTAAAATGAGCTCAAACATGGAAATTAAGCGTTTACGGACACATGTCCACATAACATCTTTTCTTTATTTGTGTGTGAGGCATGTTTCCTGAAAGTTTGGCCGTACCTTTTTGTAACACCCCGTATAAGTTTGTGTGTTTACCAGCTCTGTGATAATTGTTTGTGTTACTATCAGTAAATAGCCAGCACCCATTCCTCACACATTTTTCGTGGAGAGTTTTACAAGAATAGCCCCTTACCTTTTTTCTTAGAACCATTGCACAAGTGTCCGCCACCACGAAGTCGAATATGCACCTCTAAATTTTTCAATTTCTGTATACAGTGTGTGTTTGATATAGGTTACTTTCAACTTCAGTGAATTTTGACTCCCTCTCCGTCACATTAAAGTACAAGTGTGGTTCCTGCATTTTTCACATTACCCGTAATTTTAACACAAGTCATGCAGCTGTGGCTGCAGTCCTACCACAACAGCATACTAACATTGGGAAGCAGAACTTCTATACTCCGTTTCAAGTTAGGTTATCAAATCAGTAGTATGCCTGAGGTCTCTCTCTGAATGGAACTGTGATCTGTGCATGGTGGCGTAAGTCCAAGATGACTTGGCTCTTAGCAGAGGTGCCACAGATTGGGGTGGTTATGCACTTCTCGACTGATCTGTTGATCATGATCAGGAATATAAAAGAATGGTTCAAATGGCTCTGAGCACTATGGGACTTAACTTTTGAGGTCATCAGTCCCCTAGAACTTAGAACTCCATAAACCTAACTAACCTAAGGACATCACACACATCCACGCCCGAGGCAGGATTCGAACCTGTGGCCGTAGCGGTCGCGAGGTTCCAGACTGTAGCCCCTAGAACCGCTCAGCCACCCCGACCGGCGATCAGGAATAGGAAGCTTTCCCTGGCAAAGTATTTGTTTAAATAATGGCACAAGTGTTCCTGCTACACAGCATACAGTTTGGTCCTACACTTAGGAGAATAAGTCAGGGTGGTGGTGCAGAGTGGTTCGGTGGGGGGAGGGGGGGGGGGGCGGAAGGCCATGACCCTCTATGTGTTTCTTTAAACAAAAATGCAAATATAGAGATCCATGATTAGGAGAAGCAGTATGCAGTAACCACACACCGCCGAGGGCAAAAAAATCATGTCAAGTAGGGCAACAGACAGGCCTGGACCTGCACAAACATCCCTTGTCCCTAATATCATAGAGCCTGGACCAATATTCCAGAACTCAGATTCTAATGACATTGAGACTGACACAGCATGTCCTGGTCGCCAAATTCGATCGCCATATTGTATTCCAGGTCACCCATATCCGATTCTGACACTGTAGTCCCAGTATCTCAAGTCTGGGCTAATATGTCAGAAAAGTCTACACTGTTATGTGAGATGGACTGTGTCGTCATAGAGGTGCACCAGTATGCCCCAGTCAACTTGCTCAGTCGCCATCTTGTATTCCAAGTCAGCCATCTTGGATTATGACGTCATAGTTAGGATGGTACTCATGTTCAGACTCTCCAATTGTGTCGTCATACAACTTGTCCCATCACGACAATGCATCGTCTTGTATTTCCTGACAGTTTATGCTTAGCACAACAACCCTCCTTCCAAAGAAAACACAAGAGCACACTTGGGTTATTTTTTTGAATTTGCCAACAAAATTTTGAATTTACCACCAAAATTTGGATTTCCCACAATTTTATATAGGGAAACTGGTCCTTGTCAGGGGGAGATGGGGTGGAAGAGGGAAATCCCATGACTCATCGATGACATCATCAGTAACACACTTTGGGCCAGAACTCTCCTCACATACCTACTGACACTTTCCTGGGGCACACATGAAGATACTTCCAGTGGCGAAGCAAATCGGTTAATTGTGGGGAGGTTTACCTTATATCTTTTTATACAGGAGCACCATGTGTCGATTCTTGTAGCAAAGTTGTCAATGACGTTTCCTTTAAATTTCTGGGTGCTTGTAAGTTGTTCAAGCAGATTTTTTTCTGTGCCAACTGTTGAAATAGAACTTAACCTATCATCTGTCATTGAACTGTGAAGCCCGTTTTTAATTCTTTTAAGTGCTCTCACTTCTTACAGAAGAAGCTTTGGTGACAAGGAATGTAAGGATCAGCTTGATAAGCTTTGTCACTTAGTTATCAATATTTTCAAGATCATCGTCAATTATGAATTTAAGAAAGTCTGCAGGTGGTAAATATTCATATTTGCCAATATAAATAATTCCTGACTCATTTTCCAGTCGCCCTTTGAAGAATGGGTAAACTGTGAGAAGGCCATTCAGTTTCATTGTTGGAAATTTGATTTGTAACTTCCAGACCGTTTCTTACTTCTTCAACTTTATAAACTGAGTATTCTAAACATCTCCAAAAAGCTTTTCCAGTTGTTCTATCATGTTATCTAAGATCTCATAAGATGACATCATGAGGGAGTGAACGTCAAACTTACTAACACTTATTTCAATGTGAAATTTCTTGTTACAGCTATCAGTATATGAGATCACAGTTTTAACAAACTGATGGTCTTCTTGATTTCAGCACTACGCAAGCTAACATCACATGTAATTTTGTGTTGAAGAAGTGCATAGAGATGGTAAACAAATACAAATGTTTCTTTGTAAATGCAAAGCAGGAAAATAAATTGCGTTTTATTAACAATTCTAAGCAAGCCAGAAGCATTACTGAACGAGTCTGCGTCCCAATCTTCATCATCCATGGTGATATTTTGAAAATGTATTTCAACGCTTGGTATTTAAGATACATTGTCTGAACAGCTCGTGAATTGAAATTTCGGCGTGTAGTACACGTCTGAGGAAATCTGAATACTCTGTCTCCTAATAATTGTGTTGACTTTGAGGACTTGCTGAAAAATAATAGAATGCTGCGTGAAGGTAACTGCTTTGGTATTTTTAGAACAATGTAACAGCATTAGATTAAGTTTATGAGATAACAGTGCAAAAATATAGCTCATGGACATTTTTGTTTGACAAAATTTTGGGCACTTCTGTGACTACCTGCCATTACTGAGAACATCAAGTGCATTGAGTACAATTTCTGATAAACCCTGAGCAGTTTTGTCACTAGAAACTTAGTGAAAATCAGTAAATCTTTCCATGGGATATTCTTGTGTACAAAACTTGAGAATAATACTCATTATTATTTACAAGAAACATCCTGGCTTTCAGCTGCTTGCAAAAAAAGTTAAATAAATGAATAAATTCAGCTTTTGCTTTGTTACCCTCAATTTTGTATCCGTCTCATTCGCAAGTGACTGGAAATAAATATTGGTGCCACTAACAGCCTTTACATATGACCAGAATTTCTTTGGGTTTTGTAAAATATCATCTGACAATATTCTTCTGCGGTAGTCACTGAAAGCTTAACGCATTGTTTTATTGACAGCCAAACACTTTTCATTCAACATCTTTTCTATCTGCTTTGTTTTACAACTATTATGCAGTAGACTCTGCTCCTTTTGAAGTTTGTTTACAGTGACTGCATACCATGGAGTGACACTCTCATTATGAATTGATCTACTGGATACATACCTATCCAGTCTATTCAGCTATTCTTTTAAACTCGAGTCATAGTTCCTCTACATCTTCCTGTTCTGTGCTGAAAGTTTCGAGTTCCTCATTGACATATGACTACTGCTTTCTTATCTTGTTTACTGAAAACATATATCCTTCTATTCATTTAGATTTTATTCTTTGATAATCATTCTTGCTACAATCATCTCTTGGTCACTGATACCAGTTGCGATGTGAACATCCTCAAAGAGGTCAAGTCTGTTTGTTGCCATTAGATCAGATATATTCCATCATGAGTGGGATTCTGATCCATTTTTTCTAGGTAGGTTTCAGAGAAGGCATTTAGTAATGTTTCACAGTGTGTCTTGTCAAGCCCACCACCAAGAAAACTCTAATTTTCCCAGATGATTATTGGGTGACTCATGTCTTCACCTATTATTGCAGTATGACTGGGGAACTTACATACGAGTGAATTAAGATACTAAAATTTTTGGTTACTTTAGGAGGTGATTCTAGTGGTCGATAGAAGAGAAAGAAAAATAAAACAAAAGATGGTATAACATGACGTACAATCACAAATATACTCACAGAAAATCTCATCTTTTCAGAGAACAAGTCACAAAAATAGTTCACCAAACAACAATTCAGTTCAAAAATACTTTCCAAACCCAACATGAAAAAACCGTTCTATATTCGAAATCAGGAATGTACCAGCTAAAATGTAATGTATGTGATGGGAGATACATAGGTGAAAACCAGAAGACCATTTAACACCACATGCAAAGAGCATGGAGGAGCAGGACGAACTCGAACCACCACTCTGTCCGACCCTCACATACACATTTCTCTCCCTTGAGCCCCCCCCCCACCTTACCCATAACCCTCAATCTGGTCTCTTTTCTTTCTCTCTCTCTCTCTCTCTCTCTCTCTCTCTCTCTCTCTCTCTCTCACACACACACACACACACACACACACATACACACACACACACACACACACACACACACACACACACACACACAAAATCATACTACACTGAAGAACCAAAGAAATTGGTACACCTGCTTAATATCGTGTAAGACCCCCGCGTCACGCAGAAGTGCCAAAACGCGAAATGGCGTGGACTCAACTAATCTCTGAAGTACAGCTGGAGGGTACTGACATCATGAAAGCTGCAGGGCTGTCCATAAATCCGCAAAAGTACGAGGGGGTGGAGATCTCTTCTGAACAGTACGTTGCAAGGCATCACAGATATACTCAATAATGTTCATGTCTGGGGAGTTTGGTGGCCAGTGGAGGAGTTTAAACTCAGAAGAGTGTTCCTGGAGCCACTCTGTAGCAATTTTGGACGTGTGAGGTGTCACATTGTCCTGCTGGAATTGCCCAAGTCCGACGGGATGCGCAATGAACATGAATGGATGCACGTGACCAGACAAGATGCTTACATACGTGTCACGTGTCAGGGTCGTATCTAGACGTGTCAGGGGTCCCATATCACTCCAGTTGCACATGCCCCACACCATTATAGATCCTCACCAGCTTGAACAGTCACCTGCTGACATGCAAGCATTCGTGAGGTTGTCTCCATACCTGTGCACGTCCATGGCTCGATACAATTTGAAACGAG
The DNA here is from genome assembly GCF_021461385.2 of Schistocerca piceifrons. NCBI lineage: Eukaryota > Metazoa > Arthropoda > Insecta > Orthoptera > Acrididae > Schistocerca > Schistocerca piceifrons. The sequence continues at coordinate 494,987,463 of NC_060139.1, read as the reverse complement.
ACTCGTCCGACTAGCTAACATGTTTCCAGTCATCAACACTCCAAAGTCGGTGATGACGACCCCAGAGGAGGCATGAAGCTTTGTGTCGTGCATTCATTAAGGGTACGCGAGTGGGCCTTCGGCTCCAAAAGCTCATATCAGTGATGTTTCGTTGAGTAGCTCGCACGCTGATACTTGTTGGTGGCCCAGCGCTGAAATCTGCAGCAGTTTGCGGAAGTGTTGTACTTCTGTCACGTTGAACGATTCTCTTCAGTCGTCGTTGGTCCCGTTCTTGCGGGATCTTTTTCCGGTCGCAGCGATATCGGAGATTTGATGTTTTACCGGATTCCTGACTTTCACGGTACTCTCGTGAAATGGTCGTACGGGAAAATCCCCGCTTCATCGCTACCTCGGAAATGCTGTGTGCCATCTCTCGTGCGCCGACTATAACGCCACTTTCAGACTCTCTTAAATCTTGATAAGCTGCCATTATAGCAACAGTAACCGATCAACAACTGCTTCAGGCATTTGTTGCCTTACATAGGCGTTGCCGACCGCAGCGCCGTATTCTTTGTGTTTACTTATCTCTGTATTTGAACACGCATGCCTATACCAGTTTCTTTGGCTCTTCAGTGTATTTATCGCTCTGTATCATACACACGACTTCAGAAACCAAAAATGTCTTCACTGGTTGGCAACACTCACAACCTGTACAGGTAACAAATGAATAAATTTAAACATTAAGCTTAATTCTGAACATGTAAGATTACAGCGCTATTTGTCATATGAAATTTTACAAAAGTGAGGTGACGTGAAAAAAGACACCAATGCAAGATAAGAAAAATTGGGCTCAAAAAAGGCGAAAAATTGCGATAAGTGAATGTGCAATCAATCTTCTTTCTGTCTTAACCTCCACTAACAACGAACGAAAAAAGCAATAGTTTGCAGAATATGCAAACAAGAAGCAAAAACACCATGAGTAAATTGTTTGCCAGTTATACACGGAAATACTGTTTCTGATCTATAAACACAAGAATATATAGAAATATTATGTATCCTCTTTTCAAGATGAGCACAAAAGATGCTTTATAAATAACAGCCAAATGCTTGTGTTGAAAAATACTCTTTAATTATTTGCATTAAGCTTAAGACTGAAAAATCAATAATAAATGGTTTTTAGTTCCTAATCCTTTTGTTTTTAAAATATGTGTTTCTGTAATGGCATTTCATTCGACTGCCTGCTGGTACAGCCGTCTATTGTTGGTGCCCGCATCACACACCTCTTACAGGTTCATATCTCCTGCTCTATCTCTCTCTCTCCCTCTCTCTCTCTCTCTCTCTCTTTCTCTCTCTCTCTCTCTGCTACGCTAACTTCTCAGACAGCGGATCTTCCTTTTCGCATCCCAATGATAATTTCTGTTCCTTACTCTCACGTCATTGTTTTCTGAGGCAACTATCGTCTTACTCTTACGGTTAGCCAGCTGCTGCAGGTTTTACTTGTACTTTCCATCTAATGTAGCTACAACTCCTGATTACAAAACTATTACAGATTACAACTTGCGTTAAGGGGATCTGAACGTGACCAGCTAGCATTTCCACACCATAATCTCAGAGTGCATTATTCCTGTTCGAGAACGTTAAGGACGTTGCAGTTTTATGGCAACACTAAATGATTTTGGGTAAGGCAATAATAGAAATAGTACTTTTTATCTGTGAAAATGTAATTGCTGCTACAATTTCCCTACGAAATGAATTTTGAATTGGCGCTTAGTTTTCGTTGTTATTGTGTGGGGCAACATGCTTCCAGTGTCACTCAGACTGGGCTGGGCTTCTCTCAAAGTTAGTATTATGAGTGTTATATCACGTTTCACCTCTTATACTTTGGAATATACCTGAGAAAATAACAAAAATACTCTAAAATTGACATTTTTTATTTAAACATGTTGATCACTTTCGAGTCATGTCATACTGCAAGAACTGAATTTTATATGTGACACAAAAACTTACTACAGCCCAGGGAATTTATGGTTATCCCCCCAATATTTGCGACAGATTTTTGAAGCTGATATCGTTGTTGTTGTTGTGGTCTTCAGTCCTGGGACTGGTTTGATGCAGCTCTCCATGCTACTCTATCCTGTGCAAGCTTCTTCATCTCCCAGTACCTACTGCAACCTACATCCTTCTGAATCTGCTTAGTGTATTCATCTCTTGGTCTCCCTCTACGATTTTTACCCTCCACGGTGCCCTCCAATGCTAAATTTGTGATCCCTTGATGCCTCAAAACATGTCCTACCAACCGATCCCTCCTTCAAGTCATGTTGTGCCACAAACTTCTCTTCTCCCCAATCCTGTTCAATACCTCCTCATTAGTTATGTGATCTACCCACCTTATCTTCAGCATTCTTCTGTAGCACCACATTTCGAAAGCTTCTATTCTCTTCTTGTTCAAGCTAGTTATCGTCCATGTTTCACTTCCATACATGGCTACACTCCATACAAATACTTTCAGAAACGACTTCCTGACACTTAAATCTATACTCGATGTTAACAAATTTCTCTTCTTCAGAAACGCTTTCCTTGCCATTGCCAGTCTACATTTTATATCCTCTCTACTTCGACCATCATCAGTTATTTTACTCCCTAAATAGCAAAACTCCTTTACTACTTTAAGTGTCTCATTTCCTAATCTAATTCCCTCAGCATCACCCGACTTAACTCGACTACATTCCATTATCCTCGTTTTGCTTTTGTTGATGTTCATCTTATATCCTCCTTTCAAGACACTGTCCATTCCATTCAACTGCTCTTCCAAGTCCTTTGCTGTCTCTGACAGAATTACAATGTCATCGGCGAACCTCAAAGTTTTTACTTCTTCTCCATGAATTTTAATACCTACTCCGAATTTTTCTTTTGTTTCCCTTACTGCTTGCTCAATATACAGATTGAATAACATCGGAGAGAGGCTACAACCCTGTCTCACTCCTTTCCCAACCACTGCTTCCCTTTCATGCCCCTCGACTCTTATAACTGCCATTTGGTTTCTGTACAAATTGTAAATAGCCTTTCGCTCCCTGTATTTTACCCCTGCCACCTCCAGAATTTGAAAGAGAGTATTCCAGTTAACATTGTCAGAAGCTTTCTCTAAGTCTACAAATGCTAGAAATGTAGGTTTGCCTTTTCTTAATCTTTCTTCTAAGATAAGTCGTAAGGTTAGTATTGCCTCACGTGTCCCAACATTTCTACGGAATCCAAACTGATCTTCCCCGAGGTCCGCTTCTACCAGTTTTTCCATTCGTCTGTAAAGAATTCGAATTAGTATTTTGCAGCTGTGACTTATTAAACTGATAGTTCGGTAATTTTCACATCTGTCAACACCTGCTTTCTTTGGGATTGGAATTATTATATTCTTCTTGAAGTCTGAGGGTATTTCGCCTGTCTCATACATCTTGTTCACCAGATGGTAGAGTTTTGTCATGACTGGCTCTCCCGAGGCCATCAGTAGTTCTAATGGAATGTTGTCTACTCCCGGGGCCTTGTTTCGACTCAGGTCTTTCAGTGCTCTGTCAAACTCTTCACGCAGTATCTTATCTCCCATTTCGTCTTCATCGACATCCTCTTCCTTTTCCATAATATTGTCCTCAAGTACATCGCCCTTGTATAAACTCTCTATATACTCCTTTCATCTTTCTGCCTTCCCTTCTTTGCTTAGAACTGGGTTGCCATCTGAGCTCTTGATATTCATAAAAGTGGTTCTCTTCTCTCCAAAGGTCTCTTTAATTTTCCTGTAGGCAGTATCTATCTTACCCCTAGTGAGACAAGCCTCTACATCCTTACATTTGTCCTCTAGCCATCCCTGCTTAGCCATTTTGCACTTCCTGTCAATATCATTTTTGAGACGTTTGTATTCCTTTTTGCCTACTTCATTTAGTGCATTTTTATATTTTCTCCTTTCATCAATTAAATTCAATATTTCTTCTGTTACCCAAGGATTTTTATTAGCCCTCGTCTTTTTACCTACTTGATCGTCTGCTGCCTTCACCACTTCATCCCTCAGTGCTACCCATTCTTCTTCTACTGTATTTCTTTCCCCCATTCCTGTCAATTGTTCCCTTATGCTCTCCCTGAAACTCTCTACAACCTCTGGTTCTTTCAGTTTATCCAGGTCTCATCTCCTTAAATTTCTACCTTTTTGCAGTTTCTTCAGTTTCAATCTGCAGTTCATAAGCAATAGATTGTGGTCAGAATCCACATCTGCCCCAGGAAATGTCTTACAATTTAAAACCTGGTTCCTAAATCTCTGTCTTACCATTATATAATCTATCTGATACCTTTTAGTATCTCCAGGATTCTTCCAGGTATACAACCTTCTTTTATGATTCTTGAACCAAGTGTTAGCTATGATTAAGTTATGCTCTGTGCAAAATTCTACACGGCGGCTTCCTCTTTCATTCTTTCCCCCCAATCCATATTCACCTACTATGTTTTCTTCTCTCCCTTTTCCTATTGACGAATTCCAGTCACCCATGACTATTAAATTTTCGTCTCCCTTCACTACCTGAATAATTTCTTTTATCTCGTCATACATTTCATCTATTTCTTCATCAACTGCAGAGCTAGTTGGCATATAAACTTGTACTACTGTAGTAGGCATGGGCTTTGCGTCTATCTTGGCCACAATAATGCGTTCACTATGCTGTTTGTAGTAGCTAACCCGCACTCCTATTTTTTTATTCATTATTAAACCTACTCCTGCATTACCCCTATTTGATTTTGTATTTATAACTCTGTAATCACCTGACCAAAAGTCTTGTTCCTCCTGCCACCGAACTTCACTAATTCCCACAATATCTAACTTTAACCTATCCATTTCCCTTTTTAAATTTTCTAACCTACCTGCCCGATTAAGGGATCTGACATTCCACGCTCCGATCCGTAGAACACCAGTTTTCTTTCTCCTGATAACGACGTCCTCCTGAGTAGTCCCCGCCCGGAGATCCGAATGGGGGACTATTGATATACTTATATGATTAAAACTGGCATTTATCCAACAAAATTATCGCAGTGGGTCGTGGCAAGACCAGATTTACTCCCGGAGGAGGTCAAGCAGTTACTACATATAGCATGCATAAAATCTTGGATCACTTTATTAAAATTTGAACAGTCTAAAAGTAGGAAACTATTCATGCCCACATGGGTGTCACTTTGTAATTGTTACTGTCGCAAAAACTATAAATAACTGCTATCACTTGATACATTACAGAATGATAGTAACTCTCAATGTACAATTGACTATAAATTTTTATACACAGTTCTGATAAATAGTTCTGTTAGGTCGCAGCCTGATCTGAGCTAAGACGATGCTGTCGTCATAGCGATGATTACAGAGTGGACTGGGCGGCGCTGCGCTCTGACGTAAACAAGCTTCCGGCAGCGGCGTGTCTAGGCTGACGTCTCTCAAGTCTTGCTGTGTCTGGCAGCGACTGTCTTTAGCTTCTGGTTGTGAGGTACTAACTGTAAGTTGGGACCTCAGGCTCCGGACAACACCACAAATGTAAAAAAGCTAGAAAATATAGCAGTGGATTATGTATTCCAGCTTCCAAGGGGGCGTGGGGAAGGAGGGATGGGAGAGGGGACAAGTGGGTAAGTGCCCTCTTGTGCCCCCCTCCCTCTCCCCCTTTCGGATTCGTGCGTTAAAGATCAATAATAATGCACTCTGCAAATATGGGATGAAAATGCTACCTGTTCACGTCCTGGTCCCCTTAATAACAGCATTGCTGTAGTCTACTAGTTCATTAAGTACGATAGTCTTTTTGAAGCCGAGATGCACTGGCAATAGACTCGCATCTCTGCATGCCATGGTTTAAAATGGCAATGCCTGACCACATGTACTGATGGATTTGTGACTACTTGCAAATTTATTACATTGTTAATACGAATAACGTGTGAGTCGACTTGGAATAACAATGGCTACCATCTGGGCTAAGACTTCCAGGCTCAGAGCATGTTGTTGGTGCACAAAGTTATTTACTAACGTTGCATTCCCATCTGTGGAAAACATTCTCAGGGATAAAACATGCAACTGTGTTAAAAGCTCAAGAGTCTTCGAATTTGTAATTGTATTATGACCTGTATAGAATGTGTAACCGTTCGTTATGTGAGGGTGAATTCACATGATTATCTCTGATAGGAGACATTATGCTTGATTAACAGTAATCAGTTGTTAAAATTTACGCCATTGGTATCAAGCCAGTACCCATTTCATGCTTCATTTAAGTACCCATTCCTTTCTGTTAAAATTACCGATTAGGCGGCTGAAGTATCCCAGCTTATATACTTCTTTTTGTGTTTCCAGTAGGTGTTTCGCCACGCGCTCTGACTGTCCTGAAACATTTCTTTTCCAGATCAGACCACTTTCGATGTTTCAAGCATATTCGATGGACACACTCTCAAAATTTGAACTATATCTAAACATTGTTATTTTGTATGTTGGGAATAGCCCAGATTTGAATGTGTAACAATGATTAATGAAAGATAGGATCATCAGTCCATTCTTCTTTGCTGAAAAGCAATCATTGGCTGTGTGTACTCTGACCAACTGAAGGAATATTTATATTCCCACATAAATGATTTGCAACCTAACATTTCAGCATGCTAATGCTCATCCAATTTGTACTTGAGCCTGTCCTTAGATTTTATGTTGACAATTTTCCAATCTCCGGCAGGGCATAAGAGATCATTTCTCTGGCCGCATTATCAGTCAGACGTTACCCAGTAGAGTTATTTTTTTTTTTTTTTTTGGAGTTTCGTGAAAGAACTTGTAAATGTGACTTAAATGGAGCATATTCCTCAGCAGATGAACGCTATTCAGGACATTATGATGCAGCAGGGGGAGACCTGCTGAACATAATCATGAACCTTGCAAAAATCTCATTCTGGAAACATCCTCCAGGCTGTGGCTAAGCCATGTCTCCACAATATTCTTTCTTGCAGGGGTACTAGTTCAGCAAGATGCGCAGAAGAGCTTCTGTGAAGTTTGGAAGTTAGGAGATGAGGTACTGGCAGAATTGAAGCTGTGAGAAGGGGTTGTGAATCGTGCTTGGGTAGCTCAGACGATAGAGCACTTACCTGCGAAAGGCAAAGGTCCCGAGTTCGAGTCTCGGTCCGCCACACAGTTTTAATCTGCCAGGAAGTTTCATATCAGCGCACACTCCGCTGCACAGTGAAAATCTCATTCTGGATAATCACGAACAGTTATGAGACATGGATCGCCTATGGGGTGAAACGACTCAAGTCTAGGGAAGAGGGCTCGATGCCGTCTGTAGAAAGGTTTGTTCATCGCTTACAACTTAACAGGTGATGCTAAGCTAACAGAGCCACTCTGTAGGATTCAGAGCAGAGAGTGTTAGACACTTTATTTCGCGGTCTGTCTGCCGAATTCTCAAAATCGTTAAACAAAGCCGTGATTGCGTTTGCGAAAAATAGATGCAGCGATCAGGACGAGGGAAAAGACGCAGAAACCGTGTGCCACGTGCAGCGGAATTGTGGAAAACCTCAGTATCGGAAGGGTAAGGAAGTTGGAAACTCCGAACACAAAAATTCTTGCAGGTTTTCACAGGCACAGGGAATATGGTCGCGCATCCTCGCTCATACTCCGGCGTTAAACACAAAAAGGGATGACGCCGCTACTGTGTAGCGTTCCCAGTAAATGCGAGCACAGGATACACGTGCGCTGAATCAGTGGCAGACTGTCGTTTAGCGGGCTTTGAATGTGGGAGGAAATTTAATTTTTATTGGATACGGCATCGCATATATCCATGGTAAATCAAGGTAGTCTTGGTGTGATGGAGTTGAACCCGTCTCATTGTAGATTAAATTGCATAGGTCGGAGTAGTATTCATTCGCTCGGTTCAGCATAGATGAACTTACAAGTGGGAGGGAAAACCTTTGGACTTGCGTGGAAATACTTCCTCGAGGTGGCTAAGGCTACGACATCATATTTAGACTAGATTTTCTGAGTAAATGTCACGCCAAAGTCGGTCTAGAACGGCGCGTAGTAGAGCTGTACGGGACACAGTTGTTTTTAGGATTGTCGTGTCCTGGCATAGGATAGAGGAAGGGTATGTAAGTATTGAAGGGGAGAGGGTAGCGGGCGGTGAGATCGGTCTGCATTTTCCGAGCAGTAGGAGCAATTGCATAAACACAAACTTCGAGTGATGGCTAGTGACTGCTTGGATCAGCGTAAAACGCTGTCATAGAGCACCTACGAGAACTGCGGATTTTGGGTCAGAATGCTTGTAGGAGACTCAAGGAATTCAAGGGTCTAAATAACACTTCATATTTATTTCTCAAATTAGTCACCCTGGGGACGAACATATTTTTCTCAATGAGAGACCAGTTTTTTGAAACCGTTGCTGTAGAATGTCTGGATTCGTTGACGGAGCAACAACCTCACCTTTGCTTGCTCCGTTTCACCACCACCAAGGTGAAGTCCTCGAAGGTGTTCTTTAATTTTTGGAAACAGGTGAAAGTCGGATGCGACCAAGTCGAGCCTTGTATGGACGATGATCGATGACAGGGAACCCAAGACGTCGGATTGTTGCAGATGTCGCGGCGCGCGTGTTTGATCTTGCAGTGTTGTGCTGAAGGAGTGGGTGCTCCATGTGTGGACGAGTGAATGAAGTCTTCAGACTCGCCCGGGTTCCCGGGTTCGATTCCCGGCGGGGTCAGGGATTTTCTCTGCCTCGTGATGACTGGGTGTTGTGTGATGTCCTTAGGTTAGTTAGGTTTAAGTAGTTCTAAGTTCTAGGGGACTGATGACCATAGATGTTAAGTCCCATAGTGCTCAGAGCCATTTGAACCATCTTCAGACTCGTGCTTTCAGTTGTCTAAGGGTCTTTCACGGACCGTCATAGTTACGTTAAACACCGCCATGTTGCATGCAACAATTCGGAGTCCTCTAGCTGCTGAGGACTGCAACTTGCATCAGAGAAGGGCAATGTCTGCTGACCAGTTTGCATGATAAGTAATATCTCAGCCGACGATGAGGACGGAATAAAAAAAATTCGGATGCATTACTTTTTAACACGCCCACGTACTACGTTGAGGGCTATTTCTAGGCATTAGAAAAAGCAAAGGATTCGACGGCTGGCACAACAGAAGACAGCGTCTAAATCTGAAGGGTGAGACCTAAAAGAAGAAGCAATCACTAACAGCGTCGTAAAGTACAAACATTTGAGTAGCACTCCAAGTGAGAAAACAGACTTCAATAGAAGTTTCCGCGAGGTTGGCATTGTGCGACACGGAGTCAGCGTCCAAAAGTTCTTACTGAGAACTTTTACGAATGCTAAAATATGGGGTATTAAGGGATTGTGGAGGCGCACTGTTTCTCCCTATCTGTAGTCGGGCCGTCAACACCACCAGCAGTTTAGCAGTTTATAGGCTTCGGTTAACCTGCGTTCCTACTCTGTAGGTAGGGATGTTCCTAGGTTTTACACTAACATAATCCATGTTTGGAAGCAACACCGTTCAGCTGAATGCTAAACGTCATTGCCCTAGCAACAAAGGTGTTTCACGTATACTTTAGCAGCACGGGGTAGCCGCGTGGTCTTGGGCGCATTGCCACGGTTCGCGCATAGGCGCAAACCTCGCCGCAGGATCCAAGCAGATCTCACAATTTTCAGTATCGTTCACAGAACTGACAAGGGTCCTTTGGTTTAGAGATGAGTGGATGGCCTCAACCTAAGACCCTGTCAATTCTGTAATGGGCTTGGCTGCAGATTTCCTGAGCTCCATTGTGGGTTGGAGAGTTATAGACTGCCGTTGATAGGTCAGCGGTGCACTACACAAAGGAAGCAGCTAATCGGGTAGCAGGATACCTGTGGAGTGCACATTGTTTCCTTTAGGCTAGCCAGTAGTTTGAGGTCCTCTGATGAACAAGCGCTAGTCAGTACGCAGAGAGCGAAATCGAACCGCATGCAAAATAAAGACACATAAACAGTCAGAATTTTAACAGTAGTTTGTGGAAGTATTCATAACAAAGTTCCTGAATTTACTGCGCTCCTGGAAAGTTTTCGCACTCAAATTATTCTTGGAACTGAAAATCGCCCTAAAACGTATAAAAGAAAACTGAAATATTTCGCCGGGCTTGGAATTTCTGCCGAAAACTGGTACTGAAAATCGCCCTAAAACGTATAAAAGAAAACTGAAATATTTCGCCGGGCTTGGAATTTCTGCCGAAAACAGAGTAGACGCCATTGGAGGCGGGGTGTTCATTATAGTTAACAAAAACATTGTGTCTATCAATGTCGAAATTGAGTCTGACTGTGTAATAATCTGGATGCATGTAACATATCTAAGTGAACTCATGTTGTTTATCGGATGTTTTTACTGGCCACCGGATTGCACGGTAGCAGTTTTAGAAACATTCGAAGAAAGTCTACGCACAGTAGCACGGAAGTATTCCAATCATGCAGTATTAGTTGCTGGCGACTTCAACCTACCGAATATAGGTTGGGATGTCTATGGATTCACTGCATTATGGATAGGCCGTCTTGTGAAGTACTTCTGAATGGGTTTTCTGCAAACTGCCTTGAGTAGCTAGTTCGACAACCCAAATGCAGTCGAAACATTTTAGACCTTGTAGCTTCAAATAGGCCTGACTTTGTCAACAGCTTCAGAATAGAGACAGGGATTAGTGATCATGTCATCATAGTAACGATGGATATTAAAGGTAATAAATCCATCAAGAAGGCTAGGAGAGTATTTTTGCTAGGTAGAGTAGATAAGCAGTAGTTAGCATCAGTAGTGTATCAATAACAGTTCAACTTCAATGGCCCATATTTCTTCTTAGCTCAAGATAAGATAAGATAACCCCCATCCTCTGCCGTAGGCAAGAGCCTAGATCATCGAACCACAGGGCCGGTACAAGAACAAAGAGGCTATTTTCCTCGTATGCCGAGGTCACTGGACCTTCTGGACCAATAAGGATCAAGCTCCCCCTACCTTCCTTTATTATCCCAGTTAGGTAAGTACTTCATTTTTATAGTTCTGTATTCTAGTTACAGGATCTCTTTGTAAATAATAATCAGCATCTAACAAAATTCTTGTTTATTAAGAATAATTATTGTTTCAAGTACAAAACTTGTATATAAATAGAGATACATTAGAAATATATCACTACATTTCTCATTAGTTATTTACGTGTTTTTATACCATATACACAACACACGGGAAAAATGAAAGAAAATGGTACAACTTGAAGCATGTGAAGGAAAACCAACAATCACATTGGGGCTATTCGGAACCTAAGGTTCGATTGGGCGCGAAATGTAAACCACAGTGAAAATTCGATGCAGCTCTGATGTGTTGGGCAGTGTTTATAGCATCCACGTAGATCGCGTCACATCGCTCTTTTCAGTTCTGAGCTCATAGTGAGCACGTAAAGATGCCTAGAAAATAGCTTATCCCGCCAGGTATGAGGGTTTGATGAAAGATTTTGCGTGATGTCGTGCAGCTCACATAACATAACTGTCATGCCTTTCCTTCCTCGCGAAAATTCTCGGTCGCATTCTGCAGCGGTAATGAAGATGCTGGGGCGTTTTCAATGGGCATTGTTTGTCACCCACAATATAGCCCATAACTGCCCCTGGCCCCCTGAGTTTCATCTCTGCTCGCATGAATCGCTGCCTATGAAGACAGCATTTTCGCACAGAGAACGAGCTATAGATCAGCGTAGGGAACTTGCGGTAAGCACAAGCGGCTGCCTTCTATGATAAGGACATTGGAAAGCTGCTACTATGCTACGACAAATATCTAAGCTGGAGAGAAGTATCTGGAAGGTGTAGATAACTGTTGCAAATGAAAAATTTTAGATTTTCACAATGGTTTCCATTTTTGCGACCGTTTGCGATCGATTGAACCTTACTTTCCGAATAGCCCTCATATGTAGCACACATAGAGTATAAATACATCCACTTTCTCTCTCTCTCTCTCACACACACTATCCTACAAGTGAATAGTGAGAGCACAGGAGAGTTCTTATCCTATCCTCATAGATGAAACATTTGTCATCATGGCGCAATACCCCGATTTTCAGCTACAGTGCAGTATGTACCTCATGGCCTCGTGATCACACAGAGATGAGGCCCCTCCACGCCCGCACCAGCGTGGTGACCAAATCAAAAGTTCTACTGTCACCTCCGTGAACATGTTAGTTATCTAGTAAGTGGATCACAGGATGCTGGGCTGTGATGTTATCCGTGCGTCTGGGTAAGACTACGCATAGACTACTTGGCGCACTAAGTGCGGAGCACGTCAACGTCCTAGAGCAGGCATCTCTTGCAATCTTCGATCGAGAGAGCCTTTGACACTGCACGATGCACACTCTTAGCTCGTCTCTGGGTGATGGCTGTCCCTGTACGGTATGCGTAAATTTTTGGTCTGAACTCCAAAAACTCCACAATCTGTGAACTATTCGCCTCGCTCTTCATCACACCGAAAATCTTGTTTTGAGACGTAATTGGGTAAAGATTATCAGCCGCATATTCGGGCGAGTCAAATGCTTCAAGTTGGACCTTTCTACTTGATATGGATTTCAGCGTTCCACCTAATAGATAAAACTGCCTGTATCCACATAAAGTAACTCTGGATCAGCAAATTGTGTGGTACATGCGAAGTTTGGAAAGACCCAGTACACACATACCAACACAGACATGCTTCATGAACTCCCAATCTCCAGAGCGACTAATCCTTGCTGGAAGTTAGTGGCCCACTAAAAATTTGGCCTACTGATGTAATACTTAGCGGCATAACACTCATCCAGCTGTAAACTAAATGAATTTCACAATGCTTTCTCAAAACTTCCGTAGTTTTCCCGATAGCTCAATTATTCATCAATTTTTAAAAAATCCGGTTCGAAATAGCACATTGTGAGAGCCCTCTATTCTGCATTGACATCTAAGTACTCTTTCAACCAGCGCAACTGTCTGAAGAATATGGCGCGCGTTACTTTATTTAAGTTCCATTCCCAAACTGAGGCACTGCTGGAGGCTTCCACAGTGTATGATGTGTGTCTGTTTATTCCCCAGCTTCGTCATCAGCTTGAAGACTAGTTGCTGCGGACACAGTGGGGAGTGGCCGTGCGCGTCATGCGGATAGGTGGGATGTGTGTGCCATGTCTGCCTCTACTACATCCCTCACCAGAATCCGCAGCCACGTCTTTGAGCTTACCGAATCTCGTTATTTCCTGCCACTGGAATCCTTCAGTAGGCAGAGATTGTTGCATGGCGTGCCCAAATAGGTCGTTTCCATCAGGTATAGGAAGCAGCCTAAGTCGTCAGAAGGTTTGTTCTCCTCCTCACTCACTCGCGGGTTATTCGCTTTGGCAAACCTAAGCAGACAATGAAAAAGACCATCGCGAATCCCGCATTCGCAAAAAAGCAACGTGTCAACATTGGTCAACAATTCGAAATCGACATGTGTCTTTTTTAACATTACGTCCCCAGAAAACTCCGATATGGTGTAATGAAAAGGAAGGATCAAGAGTGAATGCGTCAATTCAAACACTCTGGAATTTCTTGAAAATATACGCGAGTAAGTGCACATAGGTGTCCATGTACAGCCGGGCGTATTCATTCCGCCCACACTCCACATCCGTTACGGCAGTTTACGGATGAATGAGGCTATGCTGGACAATGTTGTTTAGTCAAGCCTCTTCTTCAATCAAGGTATCCGTAAGGAGAGACCCCATTCTGTGTCACAGCCTGAAACTTTGCGACATCGGGATATGCTGCTCTAGTGGTGTGCATATCCTCCTGACGAGCTGTTTCTGAAGAGATGAGTTCTGCTGTACCAAAGTATTCAATTATAATTAGAAAGTATATTTTCGTTTAGAATGCAGAGTTCTTTATGTGAAGACATAGCTCACAAAAACATCCCCTAGTGGCAAAATAGCGACGCCAGTGAAGCGCGATTGGAACAGCTAATTGATGCAGGTGTAATGATCAAAGTGAGTTCGGCACAGAAAGATCGAGCAACTCATTATTACGCACACTGAGGAGTAAAGGTTCGCTTATTGATAAAATGACATAATTACAGCTATTACATATTTGAATTGCGGTCTCACAAATTATTATTTCTACAGTCAGCGAACGAAACATCAGACTTCGATATTTAAAAGGTAAAGGTTGCTGGTCTGAAAGGACACATACTACAAGACTAGACCGCAGATAACATGTTAGTAAAGCGGCATAATGCTGCATCAATTATCTTGAATAATTACTGCGAAATATTAATATACAAATACAAACTCGTCATAACACAAGCAAATGGAGTCGGGATACTCTCATTTGAAATAAAATGCAATGTTTTTCGGTGACTTACTTTATCATCTAAAAAATGTACACCGTCTGCTAGATTACCGTAATAACTTCCTCTCCAAACTTTAAGAGAAGAAGAATAATTACAGAAGTTTTTATCTTTCGTTTTGGAAACAAAAGTCACCTGAGATACTGTCGCCTACGCCTGTCTCATGTACCACGTATATAAATTAATTCTTTGCCGCTACTCTACATATTTATTCCATACGGATTTCTTTTTTTTAATGATCTATTATAGGCACTGAAATGAGTTGATGTGTTAGTACAGCATGTGGCTCAAATTCGTTTGACAGTACCGATATTTTTATTCTCTATAAAATCAGAACCGTCGTCAGGACAAAAGTGAATGAAAAACGGAAACAGAAAGAACCGTAGACTCCCGAAAGTGTATTGGTAGCAAGTGAAAGAAATAAAAAATGTTTTGTGAGTAATTATGTAAAATAGTTCAGCTTCTGCATTTAACATACAAGTAATACAGTGGGTTTTGGAATGTGATATATAACGTGTTTTGGGGACACCAGTTTCCGGTAAAATAGTTCAAATGGTTCAAATGGCTCTGAGCACTATGGGACTTAACATCTGTGGTCATCAGTCCCCTAGAACTTAGAACTACTTAAACCTAACTAACCTAAGCACGTCACACACATCCATGCCCGAGGCAGGATTCGAACCTGCGACCGTAGCAGTCTCGCGGTTCCGGACTGAGCGCCTAGAATCGCTAGACCACCGCGGCCGGCGGTAAAATAGTCACAAGTATTTTGAACTATCCGTACTTTTCGGTCATCCGTGCAGTGTCTGATAATCGAGAGCTTAAAGTTTTGGCGCCCAGTCGGATGCACAAGAAGTAGTAAGTGTTAATTTTTTGGGACTATAGATAAGTTCACAACATCATTTGAAATACACGCTGCCTAATGTTTATGAAGCGGCTTGGTTTAGCTATGTTCGTAGTTCGCTTGATTACAGCTATGCAAGATATTTAAAAATAAACTAGTTTATCCTGTACATTTCCATTCACTAATAAGTAATGGAATCCCTTTAAATGGGAAATTCAAGTTAAGGGGATTATTTTTTCAGAATACAGAAGCGTGTTGTAAGAATTGTATCTGTTGTTATTTCTACATCATTCTGCAGAGACCTCTTCTTAAAGACTGGTATTTTGACAACTACTTCACAATACATAATGTCCTTTTTTGTTACAAAATAGTGAAAAGCATGTATATAACAGTAGGACCAAAAAAAGCCCCTACAAAGACCTCAAGGGAGCAACATTAGTACAGACAGGAGCCAGATACATGGGTACCGATGCATTCAACAACCAATCAGAGAATATCAAATGCAGTTTAGAAAATGTTGTGGAGTTTAAGACTGAATTAAGAACTCTCTATTTGGCAACTCTACTCAATGAAGACTGTTTTCACAGAGTCTCTCAAACTTAATGTTTTAGGTTAATATATATTTAGAATGAACATTGTAATTCATTAATTTAATAACATTTCATTGTTTTGCTTTTAAATTAGATTAAAGTGAAATCTTTGATTTCTTTTCACAATCCAGAGACCGTTCTCCGTTGGATCCGTAGAGTATGACTAATGTAATGCAATGTAATTCGAACTTAAATCTATTCTCGCAACTCCAATACACTTCCAGATTTCTACCGAAGAGTAGTGCACAGGCTGTATACAGGCTGTCCAAAAAGTAACGATTCATTTTCGCGAAACACATGTTCACTAAACGAAATATATATCCTAATAACAAGGGCACATATGAGGCATTAGATATGATTAAAGTTCAACGTGGCTACCCTAAATGTCAATTCAAAGAGACCAGGCTACCCTGAATGTCAACTCAAAGAGACCACCTTTTAGCCGTAGCAGAACACGTTTCGTGGTTGATCAGGTGTGATAATGTTAACCGCCTCAAATATCAGATCACATACGACGCAGGTTACCGACTGTAGCATTGTACACGCGGGGCTTGATGTAACCTCACGTGAAGAAGTGTATGGGGTAAGATCAAGTGACATCGTAGCCCACATACACAGTGAACCTCTACAGATCCACCGTCCAGGGAACATGTGACTGAGGTAATCTCGAGTTGCGGAATATCGCCAGTCGAGTCGGCGCTTGCTTACATGGCAGATTCCAAGTGCCTGCTCTTTTCGCGATCACGCGTAAAAGTGAAGTAAATTGTAAAAATTTATTATGATAGTCATACCAGAGTTAAAACGCCAATAAAAAGCGTAGATATGTGAGCCAAATGAGAAAATTGAAGCTTATAGTTAAATTTCGTATCCAGGGGAATTGTTGAGTAATGACCGGCTATAGTAAACTCATAACAGCTCGGTTTAAGTGAATGACTGGAACTGTAGAGTGAGTGAAATTAGAACGAGATGAGGCGCGTTGTATGAATTTGAAGTGGAATAAAATTAACTGAGTCGTACGAAAGTGCTCACATGCTACAACCTCTTCATTATTAGTAGACTATTTTGGATGGAACAGAATCATAGAACAGTGTGAGAGAATAGATAGGCATGCGTCGTAGACTCACTGTCAGAACTTCAGTTATCGGCGAAGGTAACTTGGGAGTAAGTTCGGCCTCTGTAACTGGCTGTTTGTTAATGTCCGCCACGCGGAGTGGCCGCGCGGTCTAACGCGCGTCCGCAGCTAGTAATCTTGTGGTAGACTTCTCGCTTCCCGCGAACGGGGTCCCGGGTTCGATTCCCGCCGGGGTCAGGGATTTTTCCTACCTCGAGATGACAGAGTGCTGTTAAGTCGTCTTAATCTCGCCGGCGCGGTAGTTCAGCGTGTTCGGTCAGAGAGCTGGTTGGCCTCTGTAATAAAAAAACTGAGTGGAAGGAACACCAAACGAACTTGACCGCATGTCATGTGACGTCCGCAACGACCAAACACAACGATCAACAACGAACAAAAAAAAAAAAAAAAAAAAAAAAAAACCGCTCCATGTCACGGAGTGCGCTGCCCCTCCCGCCGGAGCTTCGAGTCCTCCCTCGGGCATGGGTGTGTGTTGTTCTTAGCATAACTTAGTTTAAGCTAGTTTAAGTAGTGTGTAAGTCTAGGAACCGACGACCTCAGCAGTTTGGTCCGTTAGGAATTCATATACATTTTAGAACATTTTTTTATTAATGTACGATGCCTAATTTCCTACCAGCAAGACTATAGCAAGTATTAATTAAGAATATTGACAAATAAAAGAAATAAAATAGTGGAGGTGGCTCACACGTTCCAGGAAAAGTTGAGGCATATCGAGGGAAGTGTAAGCTATTATCGTTTGCTCTGCAAAAATGAATAGTCCTATAAATTTTAGTCTCGGTCATTCCTAGTCATAAGTCCCGTTTCGAGGTGTTTGTCTCATATTCACGCACCCCATGAGGATTTTTGTCAGCTCACATGCGGTAGTTGTGACGGTTCACAAAGCCACGTGTGTGAAGTGAGGGCTCTTCTGAGCATACGAGGTTATCTAACAGGTTTACCTTGTCCATAAGCTCCAAAAGGTCAGCGCACATTTGCGTACGGACGGCGTACTCTTTCTCCTCCAGGTAATGAATTACCTGGATGGGGTACGCCGTCTTCTTCAGCGTAAAACGAAGAATGTGCCAGACAGGAGATCGCGAAATGTTCAACTCGCGACTCAGCCGACGAACGGAAACGCGTGGGTTCCTTTCACTGGCGCCCTCACAACTCCGGATTACGTCGTCATGTGTTGGTGCTTGTCCAGGACGTTTCTCATTAAGCTCACTTCCTACTCGTCTGAATTTGTTGACGAGAAGCCTGATATTGGTCATTCCAGGAAACAATAGCTGTTCTTTAGAATGGGATTTTCACTCTGCAGCGGAGTGTGCGGTGATATGAAACTTCCTGGCAGATTAAAACTGTGTGCCCGACCGAGACTCGAAGTCGGGACCTTTGCCTTTCGCGGGCAAGTGCTCCACCAACTGAGCTACCGAAGCACGACTCACGCCCGGTCCTCACAGCTTAACTTCTGCCAGTATCTCGTCTCCCACCTTCCAAACTTTACAGAAGCTCTCCTGCGAACCTTGCAGAACTAGCATTCCTCAAAGAAAGGATATTGCGGAGACATGGCTTAGCCACAGCCTGGGAGATGTTTCCAGAATGAGACTTCCACTCTGCAGCGGAGTGTGCGGTGATATGAAACTTCCTGGCAGATTAAAACTGTGTGCCCGACCGAGACTCGAACTCGGGACCTTTGCCTTTCGCGGGCAAGTGCTCTACCAACTGAGCTACCGAAGCACGACTCACGCCCGTCCTCACAGCTTTACTTTTGCCAGAGAGCAGGTGTGGCCCTTGGATTCCATACTGGGGAAGGCTATGACATTTATCGATCGGAACCAACCTAGACCTCGCTCTGCGCTGCTGATCAGTCTCTTACCACAACCAAGATTTCGGGGGAGGGGTGCAAGGTGAGACTCTGGCCAAAAGTTCACATATTGCCCCTTCTTTCTGTTTCATCATCAGCCATTAAATAACAGCAAAACCAAACTCCAAGATCAAATGTATAGGTAGCATAGTTACCCTCCGGCGTCACGTTTCCCCACACGTTATCTCGACCAGTAGAACTAAAATACGCTTTTTGGAGAGATTTTTAACGCTTTGCATGTTAGCTGCACTGCTTGTTTAATGTTTTTCGTGTTTTAAGTTTTAAACTAGGGACGTTAAATGTTTTGTACACGTTTAGTTCGCTGCATTTTTGACTTCGCGCTACGAGACAGTGACGTTCCCGTGACGTCAGTGATCTTGTGCTATGACTATGATTTTTGGATGAACAAAGGAATAATGAACTGCGATCGAATCAGGTGGTGGTGTAGAAAAGCGCCTTGGACGCCTTGCAGTTGGTTAGTCTATACAGGGTGAAGAAAAAAATGCCACCCTTGGCGGTCGGCATGCGATTCCTCGTCCCAGTTCAAGACGAAAGTACAAGGTGGGACAGAATGGACTCCCTCATTCAATGCCATTTTATTTTCATTAGGTTTTAAATTATATCATCCTGGTGACGACCTTGGCTAGTGATGCACATAATTAGTCATTCAAAAACGTTTTCGAAAACTCTTCTCAGCATATCTTGCGTAATTTCAGCGATGACATCCGTAATTTCCCTCTTAAGAACTTCCAAGGTCCTTGGTCAAACTTTGTAAACCTCTGTTTTGAGATATCTTCAAAGAAAAAAAATGGAATTACCTTGTAGACCAGTCAGTTACATCTGCAGGTTCACAGGAGCGATTTCAACTGAAAAGGCAAACGATGTCCAGGGAAGCTCAGGAACAGATGATAAGTTGACAGTGTCCTCAATATCTTTATAGAACCATGCTTATAATTGTTTAAAGGCCATAATGAACTATTCTAATCTTGCATTTTCTTCAACGCCAGTGATCTTATGGAATTGAATCGTCTGTCGGAATGTGTCCCTTCTCCAACGCGATTTTCTTTTTAAATGCATCTCCAAGTTGAAAAGAAGTTACCTTGCAACGTCTTTTTTGTAGGTGGTGTGTAGTCAAGTCCACTTAAATAAAATGTGAAGTCTGCACTCTAGTCCGGATCTTAATAAATTCAACAACGTTCTTTGCAATAATATATGAAGTCTCTATACTCTTCGTGTAATTACACTGAACACTGTTGCAACTGTCAATGGAATAACGTGTGCGACTATTCATACCATCAATTTCATCACGTGCTCCAGGCCTGCAAATTCGGCACAAAGGGGTTTTTGATTTACAGAATAATAAATCCTGTCTGCTGATTGCTGTAATTTTTTGATCTCTCATTGTCAAATAATCTTTAAATTCTTCCTGCTGCATGGTAATGTAATGTAGTTCCACAGCAAGTACGCAGTATCAGTCGCATTTATGAACTGAGAATTCTCATCCGTCTCCTCTGTCATTCCAGTTCACTTTAAAGGATTGTGACGACGGCTCGCTGGACTGCCTCTTTTTGCCCAAAACAGCCACTGGACCAGTGAACGTCCTACGTAACACGAACAAATAACGAATGTTAAACGGCGCCAACAGCACGATTCTGCCGAACTCTAAGAGTTGTGCCGGACGAAGAACACTGCACCGCAATGCGAAATGAAATGTCGCGTTGTTGCGGGTACTTCCGAGAAAGACCGAACAAAGCCGAGTGAAACACAGGGCCTTGGCCCGCACACGCTGCACGTGTGAAGTTTGGCACGCCATGGATAAATAGTTAAGCACATTGATTCCTAAGTGTGGCCGTGCACCATCACGTTGAAAGCATAGCTGTTACCGAACACCAAGTGGAATGTTTTGCGATGCGTCAGACAAAGTATTGTCAAGAAACGTACGATACAAAGGCGCATTCAGTTGTCCGGCAATAAATAAGGGCCCGAAAGCCCTCCTCCCATGATTCCAGATTATACGTTTATGCCAAAGCGTGCCTGAGAGCTACGATAGTGGGTGACGTGCGGGTTGTGTTCCGACCAATAATGGATGTTGTGGAGGTTGAAAATACGTTTACGAGTGAAGCTAGATTCGTCAGTCGGTATCACGTGATTTATAAAATATTCGTTATCTTCCACTTGGTGCCAAAGCCATTCGCGGAACTGTATTCATCGAGTGCAGTCTTCTAGCCATTGGTACTGAGTTAAAATGTAATGATATCGATGCAGTTCATCACCGCGCTATACTTCAACAAGCAGTCTTTGAGATACCTGGAACTGCCTTGCAATATCACGGGTACTTCGCCGAGGTGATTGGTGAACGGTCCTCTGTTTGTAGAATGCACCTAACCTTGGACGACCTATGTCCATTACTGTGGACGAAGACTGCCAGGTCCCTGAAGGCGTTGCTCCAGGCCACGAAAAATATTGTTATTGGCACGGCGCCTTTGAATGCACCGTGCAGCATACGCACGAGCAGCAGCAGCAACTTGATTATCGGATACACTCAGCGCCAAAAGCGTAACGACGTATTCATCGTTTGTGTACTCCTCTGGAAGCCGCCCTACATGAACTTTGAGAGGACGAGTTATGGTTCTGCATTGCGCATTTAGTAGCCACATGCATGTAATTTAACGTAGCTCACTGTCATGTGACGGGCTGTTGTCATCTGACAAAATGATGTCCTGCTCATAAACGACGAGAACTAGGCAACGGACTTCCTAAAAATTAATGAAGAGATCTGATGAGGATTCGAACTACACCTCTATGGTGGATGTGGATTTGATGTTGCAGCAGTGCACGGAGTGACGTACGACGGCTGATATAATAGAGCCGATTCATAGACGTTCCTCTGTATTCCGACCCGCTACACGATGTGGCACAGTGTTGCCAGCTCCTTCTTTTCATGCGTGTGTTTTCTAAATGCACCGGATCTGATTGTGTATCTGGATGAGGAATCACATGCCGATCTCCAAATGCGGGATCTTTTTCTTTATCCTGTATTCCTTGGCATGTTTACGCAATGGAACAAACTCACTCCTGAAATAGGGAGAACTCTTTTATGTGCGTCAATCAAAAATTTTGAAGAAAACAGGACGCGAACTGTTTTTCACATCATCAATCTGCGTTTTTATCTGTCATAGTACCATACGCTTCCGCACTTACGTATGTTATATTATATTATGCCATCCTTTTAAAGCACTTAGACGCGCGGTGTAGCCGAGCGGTCGAGGCGCCTTGTCCCGGTCCGCGCGGCTCCCCCCTTCGGAGGTTCGAGTCCTCCCTTGGGCATGGGTGTGTGTGTTCTCCTTAGCGTAAGTTAGTTTAAGATTGATTAAATAGTGAGTAAGCTTAGGGACCTCAGCAGTTTGGTCCCATAAGACATTACCACAAATTTCCAAATTTTAAAAGCACTTATCACCGATATGTCATTCATCGACTTTTAATAATAACTAATTGTATCGAGAAGACGCATTTTGATACATTGTCAATGCATCATTGCCTTGAGACGGTGTACTTTCATAAAACGATGTCATAACGAACGAAATACGAAGATTCTGTAATCAGCAGTATGACGTTTCCTCTATTTCCTACAAGTCGTACCAATAACGACGTATTTCCGAGAGATCCTTACAATGTGCTGGTACTTTCTACATCTACATCTATACTCCGCTAGCCACCAAGGTGTGTGTGGCGGAGGACACTATTCGACTATTCCACTCACGGATCGCGCGAGGGAAAAACGACTCAGTTCAAGCTCTAATTCTAAAGTATTGTAAGCAATCTCCTTTGCTGGATGACTGCATCGCTTCAGGATTCTACCAATAAACCGCAATCTAGAGTTCGCCTTACCCGTTACTTGTGTAGTCTGATCGTTACATTTGAGATCATTTCGAATAGTCACACCCATATACTTGACAGATGTTACCGCTTCCAAAGACTGGGAATTTATTTTGTACTCGTACATTAATGGGGATTTTCTCTTTGTTATATGCCTCATTGATTTGTTCACAACTATCGTGTGACACTGCTTTCCTGCAGACTACAGCATCATAGTTAAATAGTCTAATGCCGCTGTCAATACCGTCAACCATTTAGTTTATGTAAATCGTAAAAAGCAGCGTACCTATTACGCTGCCCTGGGGCACACCTGATGTTACGCTTGTTTCTGTTGAAGTCTCCCCATTTAGGACGACATACTGCTCCCTGTCTGTTACAAAACTTTCTATCTAACCGCATATGTCATCGGATAGACCGTAAGGGCGCACTTTTTGGAGCAAGCGACAGTGCGAAACTGAGTCGTTTGTTTCCTAAAACCGTGCTGGTTTCTGCAGATGAGATTCTCAGAATCTAGAAAGGTCATTATGTCTGAGCATAAAATATGTTCCATGATTCTACAACAAATTGATGCAAGTAAGATTGGCCGGTAATTATGTGCAACCGATGTTCTACCCTTTTTATAGATTGACCTGGGCCTTCTTCCAATCCCGTGGAACTTTCCGCTGTTCCAGTGGTCTGTGATAAGATGATGGATAAGAATGGTGCTATATTTGTAGCAAAGTCAACATTAAATCTTACGGGGATACCGTCTGGGCCAGATGACTTCCGGTTGTCTAAGGATCTTAACTGTTTTAAAATGCCAGATGCACTAAACACTATGTCAGCCATTCTTGCGTTTGTTCGGTAATTGAAAGGGGGAATGGTACTGCAGTCCTCTACCGTAAACCAGTTTTTGAAAGCTAGATTTAGAATTTCGGCCTTCTGTTTATCATAATCCGTTACATTGCCCGTATTGTCAGCAAGAGAAGGTATTGAATTATATGGAGCGTTCATAGATTTTTCTTACGACCAAAATTTTTTGGGGTTATTCTTAGAATTTGCAGATAAAATGTTGCTTTCAAATTCGTTAAAAGAATCTCTCACTGACCTTTTGACAGCTGCTTTCATTTCGCATAACTTCTGTTTGTCAGCGGCGCAGTGACTACTTTTAAAACGACTGTGCAAAATTCTCTGCTTTCTCAGCAACCTCCTAATATGTTTGTTGACTCAAGGTGGATCCTTTCCATCCCCTATATTTTTGCTAGGCAGATATTTCTCTAGCACGTGGTGGACAATACCTTTAAATCCCGACTAAAGATGCTCAATATCTTTGTGCCCGCAGTGAATGCTTGGAGCTGACTATGAAGATATTCATTAATGACACTTTTATTTGCTTTCCCAAACAAGAAAACTCTACGCAGTTTTTTTTTTTTTTTGCTGCTTCTACTGTCATAGAAGCCACAACGACACTATGGTCGCTAATACCTTCTTCTAGATTAACTTTCTCAAAAAGATCAGGTCTGTTTGTCAGCAAGATATCTAATATGTTCCCATCGCGAGTTGGTTTTCTAACCAATTGCTCAAGGTTGTATGTTGAGAGCGCTCTTAGAATAACTTCACACGTGTCTTTGCTTCTGCCCCCTGTGATAAACGTGTAATTTTCCCAGTCAATGGACGCCACATTAAAGTCTTCACCTATAACTAATAGATAATTTGGATATTTATTTCCTATGTACTCAAGACTTTCCATGAAACGTTCTGCGACGTTTGTTGCCGATGCTGGTGGTCTGTAAAAACATCCTAATACAATGGTCACTCCTTGTCTGATTGACAGCTTTGTCCAGACTATTTCACAGTCCGACCCAGTATCGATCTCAACTGCGCTTAAACAGCTTTTAACGGCAATGAACACACCACCTCCCATAGCATCAGTCCTATCCTTCCTAAACATCGTCCAGTCCGAGTTCAAAACTTCACTGCTATTTATGTCTGGTTTCAACCAGCTTTCGATACCTATTATAATATTGTCATCACTACTATTTATTTCGGAGAGTAACTCGGGGACCTTGCTACAAACACTTCGACAATTTACTAACATGAGATTTAGCGTATCATATTTCTTTGTCAAAGAAATATGATAGTGTAATACCGACCTAAACGGTATTCCAAGGCCCAACCTTAAGGCTAGCTACTAGTTGTTAGAAAAACATCAAGAGTTCCAAAAACTTTGACTGTCATTGCATAAATCTGTGTAGGAAATATGCGAAATGCATCCGATGGTTTAAATTCTGTTAAACATTATTGAAAAGTATTTCAGTGTGTATTTTGGTACGGCTCCGCCTTAGAGCCTGTAACCGCAGGGCGCGCCTGAGAGAGCGTGTAAAAGCGGTATTGATTGCGTCAGTGTTTTTATGAAAATGGATGGTTACTTTTATTAGCCGTTTCCTTGCGTAATTCCGTGCCCTCACGCCCCGTACACAGCGCCGGTCGGCGGCTAGGCTACGTACATATCCGCTCCGTTCCCCTCCCGTAGCCTGTCCACCCTCCGTGACGCCAGCAGCAGCGGACACAAGAGAGAACGGTCGCTTTCTGTCCGCACTCCAATCGCCGTACGTCAGTGTGCGCTATTCACGCCGAGCTGTACCGTAATTGCAGTAACGAGACTGGCAAACGTACCCGAGGAGACAAATCCGGGTGAAGGATTGCCGTAGCATTCCGTTCTATTGTCGTTGCTTTTAGTCTGTATATTGTAGTATTACATATCATTCTGTACAATACTACAAAGCTTATCCCAATATGCGAATTATTTGTATTTCTCAATTTTTTCATATCACGTCTGAGCCAATTATCAAAAGTACGGTCGTATGGAGCATGAAGCGCAGTTTGTGACTAGACTGTGGATTTTTTGGCGGGAATGCACAGTAAGTTATCTTGGACGGAGAGTCACTCACAGATGTAGAAGTAACATCATGTGTGCCCTAGAGAAGCGTGTCGGGACGCTTGATGTTGATATTGTATATTAATGAGCTTGAGGAGAACATTAATACTAACCTCAGACTTTTCTGCAGATGATGCATTTGTCTACAATGAAATACTGTTTAGAAGAAGCTGCATAAATATTTAGTCACATCTCTATAGGATTCAATGTGGTGCAAAGATTGTCAGCCTGCTTTAAATGCTCAGAAAAGTAAAACAGTGCACTTCACAAAACGAAAAAACGTAGGATCATATGACTATAGTATCAATGTGTCACGACTGTAATCGGTCGATTCATACACCTGGGTGTAACACTTTGTAGGGATGTGACATGGAATGATCATGCAAGCTCAGTCTCGGGTAAAGCACGTGATAGACTTAAGTTTATTGGTAGAATGCTGGCGAAATGAAATCAGTCTACAAAGGATATTGCTTACAAATCACCCGTGCGACCCATCCTATAGTACTACTCAACTGTGTGCAACCCGGACCAAACAGGACTAACAGGGGATATTGAACGCATATACAGAGAAGGGCAACACGAATGGACCCAGTTTTGTCTGCTCCATGGGACACTGTCACAAAATACTGAAGAAAGTGAACTTGAAGAGAAACGTAAACTCTCCCAAGAAAGCCTACTTACAAAACTTGAAAACAGTATTTAAATGACGACTCGAGGAATACACTACAAGCCCCTACGTATCGCTCACATAGGGATTGTGATGGCAAAATAAGATAAATTACAGCACACACAGCGGCGTTTAAGGGGAGATGTTCACGAAAACCACAACTATTTAAAAACCGACCAAATCCACAATTTTGAAGATGTAGCAATGATATTTGGTACCAAGCTTGCTGTTAAGTTCCTTGGATTGTATGTATTTAACTTTTTATGGAATGTAAAAATTTTATTTTCAAAAAATAATATATGTACCCTTTTCTCAGAATCTATTCAAGAGATTTCTACAAAATTATCTCTTTTTTAATTTCTTTGCTCATAGTAAGTTTCTCTCAGGAGATTTTTTTGAACATACCGACCAGGAGAATTTTAATAATTTTTAATTATGATTCTGCAAGTATAACATAAAATTCATGCAAAATTACAAGCACTTCACTCCTTACCTCAGCTTGCATATAGAATTTCAAATTTTCCCTTGCGATAACATTATTTGTGTTTATAGAAATAAATGTACAAAATTTCATAATTATAGCATCCATAGATTCTGCGAAAGATGTACATTAACTTTAAAAAAGCGTAATTATCCGGAAATGAAATTAAAATTCAAACTAACGTTTTTCTTATGTCACCTATTCAGAAGGCCCCAGATTTGTACTCAGGGTACCCTTTCCCTTCAAGGCTTCTCTTATAGTTTCTTTTTCTCTGCCCTCTTTTCCTTACCAGGTCTTTTTAGCTGCAGAGAGGCGCTGTAAATTTATTTTTCTCAAGATGTCTTGAGTAAAACTTCCAACCTTAAAGCCCATTCTCTCTTTCATCGCCCCTACGTTCGCACTATTAAATACAATAAACGCATCGTATGTTCCAATTCTGACAACTGTTGCAGATGAAAATGTGACAAAACAAGGAATGCTTCTTCATAGACAAAGCAGCTGGTTCGTTATTGTTCCCTGATACGGAATGGAGTCACAGGCGATCTATAAAACCAAAGAGTATATACACACATCAAAAAAAGTTTTGCATCACCTCGGTTCCGAGAGTTCCGGAACCTCCACAGAAAATTGGAATCGAGATCAACATAAACATCTCTCCCGCCCTTTTTATCGCTCATGAAAACCACACAGCGCATTTTGTACCACCATACAACGAGACCTTCAGAGGTGATGGTCCAGATTGCTGTACACACCGGTACCTCTGATACCCAGTAGCACGTCCTCTTGCATTGATGCATGCCTGTATTCGTCGTGGCATACTATCCACAAGTTCATCATGGCACTGTTGGTCCAGACAGACCAACTTCTCAACGACGATTCGGCGTAGTTCCCTCACAGTGGTTGGTGGGTCAAGTCGTCCACAAACAGCCCTTTTGAATCTATCCCAGGCATGTTCGACAGGGTTCATGTCTGGAGAACATGCTGACCACTCTAGTCGAGCGATGTCTTTATCCTGAAGGAAGTGATTCACAAGATGTGCACGGTCGCAAGATGGCATTCACGTATCGTACAGCCGTTGTGGCGCCTTCCATGACCACCAGCGGCGTACGTCGTCCCCACATAATGACACCCGAAACAGCAGGGAACCTCCGCTTGCTGCACTCGCTGTACAGTGTGTCTAAGGCGTTCAGCCTGACCGGGTTGTCTCCAAACACGTCTCCGACGATTGTCTGGTTGAAGGTATATGCTACTCTCATCGGTGAAGAGAACATGATGCCAATCCTGAGCTATCCATTCGGCATGTAGTTGGGCCCATCTGTACCGCGCTGCATGGTGTCTTGGTTGCAAAGATGGACCTCGCCATGGACGTCGGGAGTGAAGTTGCGCATCATGCTGCCTATTGCGGGCAGTTTGAGTCGATACACGACCTCGTGTGGCTACATGAAAAGCATTATTCAACATGGTGGCGTTGCTGTCAGGGTTCCTCCGAGCCATAATCTGTAGTTAGCGGTCATCCACAGCAGTAGTAGCCCTTGGATGGCCTGAGCGAGACATGTCATCGACAGTTCCTCTCTCTCTGTCTCTCCTCCATGTCCGAACAACATCGCTTTGGTTGACTCCCAGACGCCTGGACACTTCCCTTATTGAGAGCTCTTCCTGGCACAAAGTAACAATGCGGACGCGATCGCAGCGCGATATTGACTGTGTAGGCATGGTTGAACTACAGACAACACGACAACACGAGCCGTGTACCTCCTTCCTGATGGAATGACTGGAACTAATCGGTTGTCCGACGGTTCCGTGAAATAGGCGCTGCTCGTGCATTGTTGTTTACATCTTTGGCCGGGTTCAGTTCAAATGGTTCAAATGGCTCTGAGCACTATGGGACTTAACATCTATGTTCATCAGTCCCCTAGAACTTAGAACTACTTAAACCTAACTAACCGAAGGACATCACACAACACCCAGTCATCACGAGGTAGAGAAAATCCCTGACCCCGCTGGGAATCGAACCCGGGAACCCGGGCGTGGGAAGCGAGAACGCTACCGCACGACCACGAGCTGCCGACGGCCGGGTTTAGTGACATGTCTGAACAGTCAAAGGGACTGCGTCTGTGATACAATATCTACAGTCACCGTCTGTCATCCGGAGTTCTGGGAATCGGGGTGATGTGTGTATCACAGCCTCCTACATGTATCCTGTGTAAGTTTGCTTGAAAGTAATCCACGAAGTCGTTGTTCATCGAGCTAATATTGAAGCGTCGCTTCAAAAAGCTGGCGTTGCAGGAAGGTTGCGTCACATTATTTTTGAGGCACCTCGGATTCGATTTCATCACTGAAAGTTTGGGAACTTAATGTCCGTGGGTTCTACTAATAAATAAAAAAAAATAAAAGGAAAATTTACATTTTCGGTCACTTTCATGAAAGTCCTTCCTTAAACAATCATTTTCCCGCACTCATACGTGACTGGAACGGAAAATACCCTTGTAACTAGTACAGTGGAAACTACCCCCTGACATGCACTTCACAGTGGTTTGCAGAGTGTAGATGTAGATGTAGATGTAATGTCAATGTGGTTCGGTGGCTCCGCATTCAAGTGCCAGCATGTAGATCCAAATGTCTCGGGTTGGATGTACAGTCAGAGTCGGATTTACACATAAGCCAGTTACTCCCGGGCTTAAGGCACCTAAATGTAATGCGGCGCCGAGAGACCTCAATCGGTGTTTGTATTTTCTGTAGTCCTGGTCACGAAAGAAAGCATGCAATTTGACAACATGACAGTGCCAGCTCATGCAAAATTTTGTGCTATAATATGACTTACTGGATAGTAATCGTAACTAAACTGAGGGTATTTATTTTATGTATATAAACTTAATTGTTTAAATACACCCTAAGACAAAAAATGGGCATCAAGAAGGAATCATCCAAGTGGGATGGAAATTAGTAGATGCTATGTACATGCACATACAAACCAATGATTATAATTTCAGAAAAATATGGATGATTTATTCAAGAGAAAGAGCTTCACAAATTGAGCAAGTCAATAACGCATTGGTTCATCTCTCGCCCTTTTGCAAGCAGTTATTCGGCTTGACATTGACTGATAGATTTGTTGGCTGTCCTGAGGGACATCGTGCCAATTTCAGTCCAATTGGTGTGTTCGACGTCGAAATCCGGAAATGGTTAGAGGGCCCTGACCATAATGCTCCAGATGTTATCAACTGGGGAGAGATCCGGCGATGTTGCCACCAGGGCAGGGTTTGACAAGCAGGAAGACAAGCAGTAGAAACTCTCTCCATGTGCGGGCACCCATTCTCTTGTTAATTGTAAGCCTGGAATGGTTTGACATGAAGAGCAACGGGGCGTAGAATATCGTCGACTACCGCTGTGCTGTAAGGGTGCTACGGATGACAACGAAAGGGATACTGCCATGAAATTTAATGGCAGCCCAGACCACCATTCCTGACTGTCGACAGTACGGCAGACGACAATCAGGCTGGTATTTGGCCGCTGTGCTGGGCGTCTCTAGACACGTCTTCGGCCTGGAATCTCTTTGATTGGAGTAGAATTGTCTTCAGTGACGAGTCCCGCTTCGGATTGACCCGATGACCAGCGAAGAAGTGTCTGGACGCACCCCAGACAACGGTGGAATGCCAATCCGATTGCCGCCTGCCATACGGCCCGACAACTAGGAATGATGGTCTGTACTGCCATTAAATTTAATAGTAGGACCCCTTTCGTTGTTATCCACGGGACCCTCACAGCAAAACAGTACGTCGACGATATTCTACGCCCCGTTTCGTTGCCCTTCATGGCAAGCCATTACGTGCCTATAATTCAACAAGAGAATGCCCACCAGCACACAGCGAGAATTTCTGCTGCTTGTCTTCTTGCTTGCCAAACCCTACCTTGACCAGAAAGATCGCCGGATCTCTCCCCAGTTGAGAACTTTCGGAGCGGTACGGGCAGGGCCCTCCGACAGCTCGGGATTTTGACGATCTAAAGCACCAGTTGGAGAGAATGTGGCACGGCATCCTTCAGGCGGACATTCAACAACTCTGTCAATCAGTGCCAAGCCGAATAAGTGCTTGCATAAGGGCCAGAGGTGCACAAATACGTTATTGATTTGCTCAATTTGTGATGCTCTTTCTCTTGAATAAATCATCCAATTTTTATGAAAATCTAATCATTTGTGTGTGTGTACATTCACATCACATCTACCAATTTCCGTCCCATTTGGATAGTTTCTTCACAGTGAGTCTTTTTTTCCATAGAGTGTATGTTTAAATTTTATATCTAATCTTTTGATATCGTGAGAAATAAAATAAAAAATGATAGCAGTGGGAATGAAAACCAAGCTGGCAAATTAGCAGTGTGCGTGACCATATTGTCATACATTTGCCGGCCGTGGTGGCCAAGCGGTTAAAGGCGCTACAGTCTGGAACCGCGCGACCGCTACGGTCGCAGGTTCGAATCCTGCCTCGGGCATGGATGTGTGTGATGTCCTTAGGTTAGTTAGGTTTAAGTAGTTCTAAGTTCTAGGGGACTGATGACCTTAGAAGTTAAGTCCCATAGTGCTCAGAGCCATTTTTGAACCATACATTTACACAACACATTAGCCGGCCGCTGTGGCCGAGCGGTTCTAGGCACTTCAGTCTGGAACCGCGCTGCTGCTACGGTCGCAGGTTCGAATCCTGCCTCGGACATGGATGTGCGTGATGTCCTTAGGTTAGTCAGGTTTAAGTAGTTCTAAGTCTAGGGGACTGATGATCTCTGATGTTAAGTCCCATAGTGCTTAGAGCCATTTGAACCATTTGAGCAATATGTTACATGCACTTGCAAAGAAAAATTCTGACCTAGTGCTGTATCGTAGCACTCACTGCTCTCTAGCTATTACAGAGGGAGCACTACAGAACATGTTTTCGTTTGTTTTATTTGAATACAAGCATGCATCGAAGAGAAACGTCGTAATTTTAGTGCGTTTTCTGGCTCGCTTTAGAAGATAACTGCATAATTTTAGTGCAATATTTACAGTGTGCTGTAGCACATTAGCACATAATAATCACTGCAATATCGATATAGTAAGCCAGTAGTCTGCCACACCTTCACTAGCGTAGTATTTGGTTCATTGTTGAGTTTAGTCTGAGGGCAATGGTTAATTTCGTTGGTCACAATTGCCGTATAGCGTTGATATTGCTTAGTTCGGATATCACTTGTCATCTATGTGATGTAGGAAGTGATAAACGAATTAGTGAAGGAAAACAGGAAGGTACCGTTCATGCTTAAAGAACTGCCAAGTCAGTATTACTGAACGACTAACCTAAGGCACGGTCCAGGTTGCAGGAGCTTCCAGGGGTAACAAAAGTTTAATTTTCAATGTTCCTCATAATTACTGACTGATTTTAAAAATTTAAAATGCTGATATAATCTATTAACTGAGAGGTATAATCCTGTGTCAAAGGTTTAACACATTAAGACAAATATTAGAGTTAGAAACCGTGTTTATATCTTGAGACAGCGTAACTCACTGCACGCAAATTACCCAGACCATTCACACAGCATTTGAGAATTAGGGCACTTAACAACTTCCAACTTTACTGTTCATTCAGTCAAACTTCATAATCAGGCATGACGTTTTAACTTCTTACTTCTTTACTATTAACTCTATTCTCAATGCATTTTGCAGACACTGTCCACGCATTCCACTGAATGTAACTGCAAAATTTGATCATTGTACGGTACATAGTTCAAGAGATACGACCTCATAAACATATACATGCGTGAAATCGACGTATTGCGCACAGCAGTTGATAGAGAGTTACTGGTATTGTTATAAGCGTGAAAATGCATATTTGAGTCAGCTGATTGATAGTAGTTAAATTCATCATCATCGTCAGTGTTCTGCCAAAAGGCAGGTTTTCACATGGTAGTTCTCCAGGCTGTCCAGTCTTCTGCCATCCTCTTCAGTTCTGCATAATTTCCTCTTCCCTTTATGTCATCTATCATCTTGTACCTCCTTCTTCCTCTCAGTCTTCTCCACAAACGAATCCTTCCAAAGCATCTGCTAGCAAGCTCTCCCTTCTCAATGAAAGACCCAACCAGTTCTTTTTCCTTTCTCTTACAACCTTCAGCAGACATCTTCTCTCACCAACCCTCTCCAATACTCTTTCATTACTCACTCTTTCCATCCAGCTTATTCTCTCCATTCTACTCCACATCCACATCTCAAATGCTTCTAACCTTTTTTCATCCTCTCGTCTCAGCGTCCATATTTCTGCCCCATATAGTGCCACACTCCAGACAAAACATTTGTCAAGCCTTTTCCTTAGTCCTTTATCTAATTTGCCACATAAGAGTCTCCTTTTTCTGTTGAACGCTTCCTTTGCTATAGCAATTCGAGTTTTCACCTCTTGGTGACACCTCAAGTCTTCAGTTACTGTGTTTCCAAGATATTTAAATGCACTTACTTAGCTAATGGTAGATTGTCCTATTTTAATATTGGACAGTCTTCGTCTTGTACTGATGACCATACTCTTTGTTTTTGCTATTTTTATTTGCATCCCACGTTCCACACAAGCTTCATTCAGATCTTTCATTATGTTATTCACTGTCCGCTCACATTCTGCCACTAATACCAAGTCATCACAAAATCTTATACATCCTGTTCTCTTTCTACCAATACGTATTCCTCTTTTCCCATCTAAGCCTTTCGTAATAATATCTTCAAGGTATACGTTAACAACCTTGTCTAACACCTCGTCAAATACTGCTTCCTTCTGACATTTCATTTCCTATCCTTATCCTTACTTTCTGGTGTAAATATAGGTTCTGTATCAGTCGTCTCTCTTTCCAATCAACTCCTTTCTTCTTCAAAATATCTATCAGCTTGTTCCACTGAACTCTGTCAAAATCCTTTTCTAAGTTTATAAAAACATCAAAGATTTCTCTACCTTTTTCCATACATCTTTCCCCTATAGTTCTTAACAGGCCAATAGCATCTCTTGGTCTTTTTCCTCTTCTAAATCCGAACTGCTCCTCTGCAATTCCTCTATCCAGATTGTCATATAGCCTTCTATTCAACACTCTCAGCAAGAGTTAAATTCAAGATGAAATTTTAACACCATTTAATTAATGCACTTATGACAGTGAAATGTGTAGCGACAGTGGTAATGGAATCAGGAATGGAAGAAACATTTTCGTTGATGTTGACGCTGAAGACGTGGGCTCGTTATGGTCGTACGGAGTTTCAATTATTTGAAGACGGGGAAATGGTAACAGAGCCCGTGAGAAGAAAGGTCGCAAAGAGAGTGTGAAGGAAATGAACAAACAGAGCATTTGGATGCAAGTGCAACAGTGTACGGTAAGATACAACAGCGGTTCTAGGCGCTTAGTCCAGAACCACGCGGCTGCTATGATCGCAGGTTCGAATCCTTCCTCGGGCATGGATGTGTGTGATGTCCTTAGGTTCGTTAGGTTTAAGTAGTTCTAAGTCTAGGGTGCTCAGAGCCATTTGAACCAGTTCTGCTAGTACTCAGCTCTACCATGTCGCACTAGCGTGTTGTATGAGCTTTGTTTGAGACATACACCGCACCGTTCTAAGATCCTGCCCACAACTCTGAATGGATGACTCCGCAGCGATGTTTGAGAACAAAAACAATCATGAGTTCAGGGAGGGAGAAGGGAAAAAGGAGTTATGTGCTAAGGCGCCCCAGTTTGCAAATCTGGGCCCGTCTCCAGTCAGTGCCAGCGTTTGAAGTCTACGTTAAACCTGTAGATCACTTGCCGGGTAAATGAGCTCAAAAGTCGCAGGAACTGCATATCACTTGTAATAGAGTCATGTCTAGTAAAGCACTGGTAGAGCTCAAGCCAACATTCGAGCTGATGACAGCCTTACCTCTCTTACCAAGTATGATAGACTAATGGGATGCCAGCTTCAAATGTCTAGTCTTGGCGACGTTTGTGACTGGCTGCAGCGGGATTTCTAAGAAATATCTTCAGCGAAGTCCATTGTTTGTGTATACACGAGACATAGCAGACAGGAAACCAGAAAGTTGTTACTGGGTCCACTTCGTATCCCGGTGGAATGAGTCGGTCGATATCTTGCGGATATTGGGGACTATACATTAACGGGAAACTGACATGGACTACCCATTAAAAAAAATTAAAAAATAAAAAAGACCACGAGTGTAAGTAATACGATGCGCACGGTCTCTGTCCGTTGGTGGGGTGCAGGCCCGAGAGTGTCTGTAACTCTGTAAGACACGCTAATACGTCCATTACTTGATTATGGATGCATGTGTTTTGGTTCGGCCACCCACAGAATCTGTACTACAAACCTTTGATAGAGGTCAGCACATAGAAATTAGTTGCGTGAAGGCACTGCGATCAACTCCAAAAAATACCTTCTTCGTGGAAGTGAGACTCCACCCCCCCCCCCACCGCCCCCAAGCGCTGGCACGAAGATGAACGCGAGAGAAGGCTGTGAGACGGCTTCGTGGAAGTGAGACTCCACCCCCCCCACCCCCCCCCCCCCCCCACCGCCCCCAAGCGCTGGCACGAAGATGAACGCGAGAGAAGGCTGTGAGACGGCGTCAGCCAATAGCGCTGACCAGGACGTCTCTACAAGAAGAGAATACAAGCGCCATTCCTGACAGCCTCGGCCGCACAGAACTAGAGGGGCACAGCCAGTAGACCCGGCACTAGAAGTGAGTACTACGATAGCATGTCGCCCACCGCCTGCGGCACGTTTTTGTAATATAAAGTTAAGTGTTGTTAATCTTCTTTATTGTAATAAAAGCTGTTAATGTGATTTGCTTGAATTGTTGTATAACATTCCGAGAACGCAGCATCTTTGAGGCACCCTATAAGTGACAAGTGGGCAGGACCCCACAGGTTTAGTATTGTAATGTAAGCTATTTTGAATGTCTTAACATACCTTATGATGATCTGAGGGCTGGAATCGGTTGTAATTAAGAATTGCTTATTATCAGCTGTTATCGGTGAAATTTGACGTTTTTTTAAGAACTTAGGAGCTTTGGAAACCACCTTAGCAAAATATATTAATAATACACTGACGCAAAAAAAAAAAAAAATCGCAGCACTGAAAGATAATGTAGAGTAATGAACTGATGTAACCACCAGAATGTTAAATACAAGCATGCAAACGCGCATATATTGTGTTGTACAGGTGCTGAATATCAGTTTGTGGGAAGGAATTCCATGCCTGTTGCACTTGGTAGGTCAGTGCATGGATTATTGATGCTGTTCCTGTGCGGCTGGTCCCGGAGGAGGTTCGAGTCCTCCCTCGGGCATGAGTGGGTGTGTTTGTCCTTAGGATAATTTAGGTTAAGTAGTGTGTAAGCTTAGGTACTGATGACTTTAGCAGTTGAGTCCCTTAAGATTTCACACACATTTGAACATTTGATGCTGTTTGTGGATGACACTGGAGTTGTCGTCGGATGATATCCCAAATGTGCTCGATTGGAAACAGTTATGGTGTTCTGGAGGGCCAAGTAATATGTCGATACTCGGTAAAGCATGCTGGGTTACAGCAGCGGTATGCGGGCGAGCGTTATCCTGTGGGAAAACATCTCTAGGAACGCTGCTGATGAATGGCAGCACAAATGGTCGAATCACCAGAATGACTCAGAATTACTGTCACGGTGCGTGGAATAACCACGAGACTGCTCTTGCTGTCATACGAAATCGCCTCACAGTTTATAACTTCAGGCATAGGTCCACTACGTCTTGCATGCAGACAGGTTGGTTGCTTCCTAAACAAAACACGGCCAACACTGGCCACAAGGCAGAAATATCTTTCATCAGAAAACACAACAGACCTCCACCCTGTCCTCCCATGAGCTCTCACTTGACACCACTGAAGTCGCAAATGGCGGTGGTTTGGGGTCAGTGGAATGCACGTTGCTGGGCGTCAGGCTTGGAGCTATCCTTCAAATAATCGGTTGTATCATTGTGGTGCCAACTGCTGCTCAAGTTGCTGCTGCAGATGCAGCAAAATGCGCCAGAACCCTACACCGAACACGATGGTCTTCCCTCTCGGTAGTGCCACGTGACCAGCCGTACATTACCTTGACCATCGCTGCCAATAGTCATGTACAGTGGCTACATTTCTGCCAATTCTTTCTTCAGTATCCCAGTTGGAACATCGAGCTCCTTCTAGTCCTATTACATGACCTCGTACAAATTCAATGAAATAGTCGCGCCTTGACTAATAGCAGCTCACCACGTCCAATCTCAAAGGTAACTAAAGCTCACGATCGTTACAGCATATATTTAAAGCAAACCTAAGTTTCATCCTCATAACGACGCTACTAGCGCCATTCTTGTGCGACTGGCGCGAAATCTGAATAAACGTCATCTTTCAGATGTAGAAACATGTCTATCAACTTTCTTTTATGTCACACAACTCCTTGTTGTTGCGACTTTTTCCGTCGGTGTATACTGGTTCCAAATACTTCCTAAATCTAACATATTTCAACTATTTTGAGGATATGTAAGCTAATGGCGAACTGTTTTACTAGGAGAGACAGGTTTTTAGACAAACTTCCATCACTGACATATGGTTTTTTTTACGATATCTTACCATTGTGTTCCAGAATTGCAGCATCATCTGACCGCTACTGTTTTGTTACGGATCATTGAAACGCAATAATGGATTTCGTCATACGAACACTACACTCTACATGGATTCGTACGTAAGTACCCAACTTCTGAATGAATTTGTTACGAGGTGGGAAATTGCACGGCGCATCTAGCCGGAGTGACTGCGTAGAGCTGAAGGCGTCAGTTGTGTACACTACAATGAGAAGATGCTGCAGGGTCGACGATAGAGTTTTCACCGAAGCTTCTGCATTAACAGCAGAAGTTACGGGCGTGCTAGTAGGACTTAAATACGCTGTAAACGTAGATGACGGTACGCTCGCGTTCAAATAGTAGAACAAGTGGCAGAATTATTTCGTCGTGGTAAAAAGACCATTTGGTGTTGGTGAAGGGGCACTGCAGCGTAAGAAAAAGTGAAGTCGCCGACGCGCTTACTAACGAGAAAGTGCTGAATGGGACAAAGAAATACAGTCCACATTGAAGATTCTAAAGCATATGTTTTATGTTGTGTGTGTGTGTGTGTGTGTGTGTGTGTGTGTGTGTGTTTCTGTTAGACAGAGAGAGAGAGAGAGAGAGAGAGAGAAGACGTGTGAACAAATGTGAAACTTGCGTTACAATTTAACTTCTTCTTCTGTTGCTGTCCAGAGGCTCCATGTTTGTCGGCCCCATTCTGTGGATGTGCTGAAGCAACTGTTGTCCCATCTCTTGGATGGTCGTTCAGGTGGTGGTTTTCCTTGCGGTCGTGCATGTTTACAAATTTAACGCCTCTTGGGAGGTCCATCATTCCCACATGATCCTCCCAGTTCCTTTTTCTTTTCTTCGTCCATTTATTTAATTTTTCCCTTGTCCCACATATGGTTAATCCTAATATCTGTCTTAGTAGCTTCATTTCCACTACCATTTACTTTTATTGTATCTATTTCTATTCCGTCCTGGTTTCTGCTGCATGTATCTTAACATTTTTAGTTTCCCCTCAGTTGTGATAAATTTGATTCTCCATACAACATTTTGGATGCATCTGGCTTCCCGTACTGCCTTTGTCTCTTGGTTTTTCAATTCCATGGTTAAAACATCATAGTTGGTTATAACAGTCCCTAGATAAAAAAAAGCTCGTCACTTGTTCAACTGACACAGCATTTGTAATGACCTATTTTCGATTTTTATGTATTATAAGCTGGCTGAAGGAATTGTGGCCCCTGGCATAGAACAAACATAAGGGAACAATAATTTATATTTAAGGCTTAGTGGCTGTTTGGAGTTGATACTTTCGTATAAACGCTAGACGCAAAGTCAGAAAATTGTAACGAAATACGATAACGCCTGCAAAGAATAGACCAGTGGTCTCCAACCAGTATGAGCCCGTTAGACGTCAGCCAATACACTTCTACCCGCCACCCTCTCTCCTCCACAAAGTTTAGCATCCAACTAAACTTTAGATTGAACAAAAATTAAAACACCTTCTTTTAAAATGATGGAATATAAATAGTAAACAAGGGCGTTCTGGAAAGTGATAGATCAGATTTTTTTTCTGTCAGCTCCTAAAAAAATGGTTCAGATGGCTCTGAGCACTATGGTACTTAACATCTATGGTCATCAGTCCCCTAGAACTTATTTTAACTACTTAAACCTAACTAACCTAAGGACATCACACACATCCATGCC
This sequence comes from Schistocerca piceifrons, assembly GCF_021461385.2. Classification (NCBI taxonomy): domain Eukaryota; kingdom Metazoa; phylum Arthropoda; class Insecta; order Orthoptera; family Acrididae; genus Schistocerca; species Schistocerca piceifrons. The sequence continues at coordinate 494,948,491 of NC_060139.1, read as the reverse complement.
CGAGGCAGGATTCGAACCTGCGACCGTAGCTGTCAAGCGGTTCCAGACTGAAGCGCCTAGAATGCACGGCCACACCGGCCGGCCGAGCTCTTAAAAGTTTTTTAAATAAAATAAACGTCATTACTATACTAAATTTTTACTCTTCATGTCTATGTGTTTATTTCGCAACATAGTCACCCTGGCGACGAACACATTTCTCCCACGAGAGACCAGTTTGTTGATAACGCCATTGTAGAATGTTTGAACTTCTTTCCGGAGCCACAACCTCACCTCGGCACTATCAGAGTGAAGTCCTCGAAGGTGTTCTTTAAACTGAGGAAATAGATGAAAATCAGATCGGCCAAGTCGGGACTGTATGGAGGATGATTGATGATAGTGGACACACAAGGCGTTGGATCGTTGCAGATGTCGCAGCACTCGTGCACTACGTGATCAAAAGTATCTGGACACCTTCAAAAACCTACATTTTTCATATTAGGTGCATTGTACTACCACCTTCTGCCAGTTACTCCACATCAGCGACCTCAGTAGTCTTTAGACATCGTGAGAGAGCAGAATGGGGCGCTCCGCGGAACTCACGGACTTCGAACTTGGTCAGGTGCTTGGGTGTCACTTGCGTCATACGTCTGTACGCGAGATTTCCACACTCTTAAACATCCCTAGGTCCACTGTTTCCGATGTGATAGTGAAGTAAAAACGTGAAGGGACACGTACAGCACAAAAGCGTACAGGCCGACCTCGTCTGTTGGACAGAGACCGCCGACAGTTGAAGAGGGTCGTACTTTGTAATAGGCAGACATCTATCCATACCATCACACAGGAATTCCAAACTGCATCAGGATCTACTGCAAGTACTGTGCCAGGCGGGAGATGAGAAAACTTTGATTTCATGGTCGAGCGGTTGCTCATAAACATCACGCCGGTAAATGCCAAACTACGGCTCGCTTGGTGTAAAGAGCATAAACATTAGACGATTGAACAGTGGAAAAGCATTGTCTGGAGTGAAGAATCGAGGTACACAATGTGGCGATCCGATGACAGGGTGTGGGTATGGCGAATTCCCGGTGAACGTCATCTGCCAGCGTGGGTAGTGCCAACAGTAAAATTTGGAGGCGGTGGTGTTATAGTGCGGTCGAGTTTCTCATGGAGGGGCTTGCACCCCTTGTTGTTTTGCATGGCACTATCACAGATCAGGCCTACATTGATGTTTTAAGCAACTTCTTGCTTCCCACTGTTGAAGAGCAATTCGGGGATGGCGATTACATCTTTCAACACGATCGAGCACCTGTTCATAGTGCACGGCCTGTGACGGAGTGTTTACTCGACAACAGCATTTCTGTAATGGATTGGCTTGCACAGAGTTCTGACCTGAATCCTATAGAACACCTCTGGGATGTTTTGGAACGCGGACTTGGTGCCAGGCCTCACCGACCGACATCGATACCTCTCCTCAGTGCGGCACTCCGTGAAGAATGGGCTGCCATTCCCCAAGAAACCTTCCAGCACCTGATTGAACGTATGGCTGCGAGAGTGGATTCTGTCATCAAGGCTAAGGGTGGGCCAACACCATATTGAATTCCAGCATTACCGATGAAGAGCGCCACGAACTTGTAAGTCATTTTCAGCCAGGTGTCCAGACACTTTTGATAACATAGTGTATATGGCCTGGTATTGTCAAGCTGCAGGAGAGGGTGCTCCATGGGCGAATGAATTCTTCGCATTCGAGACTTGGTTACAGAACGCTGTTCCTCACATACCGAAATAGTAACGTTACACATTGCCATATTACACACTGCAAATTTGAACCCACTGGAGGGAGACCATTGCAAATATGTAGACATGAAGAAGAAAGATGCAGAATGTTAATAAAGTCTGTTTATTAAAAAAAAATGTTTTATTAAGCCGATGAATAATAAATCGTAAGCCTAGCACGAAGTTCATTCAGTTTCTCACTTTCGTTTTCGTCTCTTTCATAGCCAGAAATCCACACTCACGTATAAACGAGGGAAAGACTAAAGTTTTAATTGTCACCTTTAAAACATTATGTCTTTCGGACACGTCCGAAAGAACAGATACCATCTTCATATACAGGGTGTTACAAAAAGGTACGGCCAAACTTTCAGGAAACATTCCTCACACACAAAGAAAGAAAATATGTTATGAAAACCTGTGTTGATGACGTGATTGCACAATTACGTGCGGATTCTCGTCAGCCCACACATGATGATTGTGAAAATTTACAATTTGATCACGTTGGAATGAAGCCTCATCCGTAAAGAGAACATTAGCACTGAAATGAGGAGTGACACATTGTTGGATGAACCATTCGCAGAAGCGTACCCGTGGAGGCCAATCAGCTGTTGATAGTGCCTGCACACGCTGTACATGGTACGGAAACAACTGGTTCTCCCGTAGCACTCTCCTCCATACAGTGACGTGGTCAGCGTTACCTTGTACAGCAGCAACTTGTCTGACGCTGACATTAGGGTTATCGTCAACTGCACGAAGAATTGCCTCGTCCATTGCAGGTGTCCTCGTCGTTCTAGGTCTTCCCCAGTTGCGAGTCATAGGCTGGAATGTTCCGTGCTCCCTAAGACGCCGATCAATTGCTTCGGACGTCTTCCTGTCGGGACACCTTCGTTCTGGAAATCTGTCTCGATACAAACGTACCGCGCCACGGCTATTGCCCCGTGCTAATCCATACATCAAATGGGCATCTGCCAACTCCACATTTGTGAACGTTGCACTGACTGCAAAACCACGTTCGTGATGAACACTAACCTGTTGATGCTACGTTCTGATGCGCTTGATGCTAGTACTGTAGAGCAATGAGTCGCATGTCAACACAAGCACCGAAGCCAATATAACCTTCCTTCAATTGGGCCAACTGGCGGTGAATCGAGGAAGTACAGTACATACTGACGAAACTAAAATGAGCTCTAACATGGAAATTAAGCGCTTCCAGACACATGTCCACATAACATCTTTTCTTTATTTGTGTGTGAGGAATGTTTCCTGAAAGTTTGGCCGTACCTTTTTGTAACACCCTGTAGTTAAGGCTAACCGGCCATTGACCTGCTTCTTTTGTGCTGGATGCACACGTATTGCCCGAACTCTAACCGGATTCGGTAAGATTGTCTGCAGCGAATAATGTGTGTAATGGGCAGGGGCAATACGAATGTAGTGTGTGGACATTAAGTTAGAAATGTGGGTCTCACGGGGAGCGTGCAATGGAACAAAATCCCTGCAGTAACACTGTCCTCTGTGCCCTCGGTGGCCCAGATGGATAGAGCGTCTGCCACGTAAGCAGGAGATCCCGGGTTCGAGTTCCGGCAGGGGCACACATTTTCAACTGTCCCCGTTGATGTATATCAACCCTTGTCGACAGCTTAGGGGCTTGATTTCATTATCGTTTCATTCTAAGAGAGCTGCAAGGTCGCTGATGGGGATCTGTTCTTTCGGACATGTCCGAAAGAACAGAAACCATCTTCATATAGTTAAGGCTAACCGGCCATTGACCTGCTTCTTTTGTGCTGGATGCACACGTATTGCCCGAACACTTATGGGACTCGGTAAGATTGTCTGCCGCGAGTAATGAGTGTAATGGGCAGGGGCACTAGTGTGTGGACATTAAGTTGGGAATATGGGTCTCATGGGGAGGGTCCAAGGGACAATTCCCTGCAGTCGCACTATTCTCTGTGCCCTCGGTGGCTGAGATGGATAGAGCGTCTGCCATGTAAGCAGGAGAATCTGGGTTCGAGTCCCGGTCGGGGCGCACATTTTCAACTGTCCCCGTTGATGTATATCAACGCCTGTCGGCAGCTTAGGGTCTTGATTTCATTATCATTTCACTGAAAAAATCAAGCTATCACAGCGAAACAGAGTGTTAGTCCTTCTCTACATAATCACCCTTCAAAGCGACACACTTGCCCCAACGCTGGATGACTTGACGGCGTACTTGGTTCTAAAAGTTGTTTTTGTGGTGTTCAGGAAACGTTCCAACTCGAAAATCACTTCGTCGTTTTTCTAGAATTGCAAGCCACGCAACGTTTTCATCGACCAAGGAAAGAGGAAGAACCCACCGTAAGCCATGTCGAGTAAAAACATGGATGAGGCAAAATTTAATAGACCAAAGAAGCTGCATGTGTGACTGACCTGTGCACAATGGGCTGGAGTAAAAATACAGCTTGGACAGCTTCCCGCGACGCTTCGACTTGACAGCCTCTGGCAGCCTCGTCTGGTTTCGCTACTGTACTCCTGTGGCAGTCTGCCCCTTACAAGTATACTGTTAGAACCGCACCATGGAAGACCTAAAAAACACTATCACTTTGCCCGATGATTGTTAGGACTTAGCCTTTGCTAGAGGGGAGGAACCCACATGTTTTCACTACTTCCCTTGCTTCTTTGCCTTAGGGTCACAGTGATGCATCTGGTACTCTTCGGTGGTGATTAGGCGGCTAAAGAAGTCACCTGGATTGTCCTGACGCAACTGCAATATATCCGCTGCTGCCTTACTTCGCGCGGTTTTTTCGAAAGCGATTGAGCAATCGCAGACCCGAGAGATCGCCGACCTTACCAACTTTCAAAATGTCGTCCGAGATGCTGAAACTGATCTGTGACTGACTGACCACTTTTTTCACTATAGCCTCGACTTTAATGCGCCGGTCTACGAGCAGCAGGGCGTCATCTCCTCTGGCGATTCCCGATTCTTCACAGACAGATGATCTGCTATTCGTTCTGCATCATTCAGACTCGTTTTACTACACTGGAGGCGCGAGCGACACATAACCACTGTGTCACACGAGGTACGATCAAAAAGTCCCGGAATTTTTTTCTTTTCTTAAAGAATCTTTATTTATTCATCAACACCATCTTCGTCCCCTTCAAAGTAATACCCCTCAGATATAATACATTTGAGCCATCGCTTATTTTGGAAGACCTTCTTTAACTCAACCCTGGGAATAGAAAGATGGCCTTGGTTTCGACATCATAGCCGTTTACCCGTTTCATCACCTGTATTAACCTTCTTTAGAAGTTCTGAATCGTTGTCGACTTCATTCAGCATATCCTGAGCGATGTCTACGTGAAGTCGATGTTGGTCGAAATTCAACAATTTCGAACAAACTTTGGTGTCTCACGTTTCATGTCCAAAACATAAAAGAAAATTGCGTCGCATGAGCCAAAGGATACAGCGACATCATCAGAAACCTCTCTTATGGTGATTCGGCGATTTTCCAGAACATTTCTCTTTACATCTTCCACTTTGTCGCCAGTAATTGATGTGCTAGGACATCCAGAACGGTCGACGTCTTCAGCGTCTTCTCGACTCTATTTGAAACGTTTACATCACTCGCAAACTCTTGTCTTATTCATAGTATGTTCGCCAAAAGCCACAGGTACCATTTAGAATGCGATGCTCAATTTATTCCATTTTTCAAGGAAAATTTAATGCAAATTCCTTGACCCATCTTTTTCGAAAGTAAAAATTCGTCCAGCACTCGCAAACACATATAATCTTTTCGACAGTCAACAATAAACTAAACATTCAAGACAGCTGAAAATGCAAACATACATCAGGAAAATGTGTACCAACGAGATAAAGAAATTTTGAAAATCGGATGCATAATGCTCCCGAAATTAAAAAATTACCGTTGCTTTTTTATCGCACTTCTTACATAGTGTATTGTTGCTGTACACGTCTGCCAACTCAGCGCTTTTCCGCTTTAAATGCAGAAAACGAATTTCCGCAAGATACTCCACTTTGTCATTTTGCTTTGGCTCCTATAGGGCAGTGCAGCGATACTATGGCGCGGGGATTTCAACCTGTACCCGTACTGCAGACATGTACCTGCAAGAAAATAAAAACGTAACTTCAATTTTCGAGGTGGTAGTTAAAACTTTGTCTCCATCTCGTAATACACTCCTGGAAATGGAAAAAAGAACACATTGACACCGGTGTGTCAGACCCACCATACTTGCTCCGGACACTGCGAGAGGGCTGTACAAGCAATGATCACACGCACGGCACAGCGGACACACCAGGAACCGCGGTGTTGGCCGTCGAATGGCACTAGCTGCGCAGCATTTGTGCACCGCCGCCGTCAGTGTCAGCCAGTTTGCCGTGGCATACGGAGCTCCATCGCAGTCTTTAACACTGGTAGCATGCCGCGACAGCGTGGACGTGAACCGTATGTGCAGTTGACGGACTTTGAGCGAGGGCGTATAGTGGGCATGCGGGAGGCCGGGTGGACGTACCGCCGAATTGCTCAACACGTGGGGCGTGAGGTCTCCACAGTACATCGATGTTGTTGCCAGTGGTCGGCGGAAGATGCACGTGCCCGTCGACCTGGGACCGGACCGCAGCGACGCACGGATGCACGCCAAGACCGTAGGATCCTACGCAGTGCCGTAGGGGACCGCACCGCCACTTCCCAGCAAATTAGGGACACTGTTGCTCCTGGGGTATCGGCGAGGACCATTCGCAACCGTCTCCATGAAGCTGGGCTACGGTCCCGCACACCGTTAGGCCGTCTTCCGCTCACGCCCCAACATCGTGCAGCCCACCTCCAGTGGTGTCGCGACAGGCGTGAATGGAGGGACGAATGGAGACGTGTCGTCTTCAGCGATGAGAGTCGCTTCTGCCTTGGTGCCAATGATGGTCGTATGCGTGTTTGGCGCCGTGCAGGTGAGCGCCACAATCAGGACTGCATACGACCGAGGCACACAGGGCCAACACCCGGCATCATGGTGTGGGGAGCGATCTCCTACACTGGCCGTACACCACTGGTGATCGTCGAGGGGACACTGAATAGTGCACGGTACATCCAAACCGTCATCGAACCCATCGTTCTACCATTCCTAGACCGGCAAGGGAACTTGCTGTTCCAACAGGACAATGCACGTCCGCATGTATCCCGTGCCACCCAACGTGCTCTAGAAGGTGTAAGTCAACTACCCTGGCCAGCAAGATCTCCGGATCTGTCCCCCATTGAGCATGTTTGGGACTGGATGAAGCGTCGTCTCACGCGGTCTGCACGTCCAGCACAAACGCTGGTCCAACTGAGGCGCCAGGTGGAAATGGCATGGCAAGCCGTTCCACAGGACTACATCCAGCATCTCTACGATCGTCTCCATGGGAGAATAGCAGCCTGCATTGCTGCGAAAGGTGGATATACACTGTACTAGTGCCGACATTGTGCATGCTCTGTTGCCTGTGTCTATGTGCCTGTGGTTCTGTCAGTGTGATCATGTGATGTATCTGACCCCAGGAATGTGGCAATAAAGTTTCCCCTTCCTGGGACAATGAATTCACGGTGTTCTTATTTCAATTTCCAGGAGTGTATATGGCGAATGAAGTCAGTATACACAAACATTTTTCCGATAATTAGAAACATACAACGAACATTTCACCAAGATGTCAGTTCTTTTTTATCAAAAAAATTATTCTTTGTGTTGACTTCGCGATGTCCAATAAATAGTACTTTGTCTCGAATTTCACTGTTTTGTAACATTCCTTCATTCACTGAAAAGAGCTGTGCGAACCTGGCTTTTTCTTATAATTTCTCCAACTCAGAAAAATAGCTAATACAATTTATTAACGACAAGTGTTGATGTATTTCATTTGCAAATGATTTTTTTTATTGCGTCGAATATTATTGTCACCCCCTGGGGACTTAGAAACAACATCAACTTCAGGCTGGCGTTGGTACTGGTTTGATATGTGCAGGAAACTGACAACTTTCTGTTGTCATTTTAAAACATCCATCATGTTTCCTTGTAAAACGAGGTTAAACCATATAATATCCAAGGTATGCCATTTTGACGAGAAACACAAACTGTGGCTTCTCACATCACGTCATTCGGTGATGCTCACATCTGAAAATTTTTGATAATTACTAGTCATGTATTTAGTAGATCTAATGATGATAATTATGATGTGTTCTGCCCATTAGGCAGGTCTATCACTCCAAGTTCAACATTTTCCAATCCTCATCGGGTTTCCGCTAACATTTTCGTATGATGCATTTATCTTGATGTCGTCAATTAAGTAGTATCTTGTTCTACGTCTGGTGCTCTTTCCAGTCGCCATCTAGTGCATCCTTTGTTTTTCTTCTCACCCAGCGCGCTAGCCAATTTCTTTTCCTCCTCTTATTTGTTTCCACTATTTGTCTTTTCCCATTCACTCTCTGTAAAACAGCCTCATTTCTTATCTTATGTGCCCATTTCACAACTTCCACTCTGCTCCAGATCCACATTTCAATAGCCTCTAAGCATTTATCCACCTTCTATCGAAATGTCCATTTTTCGGCAACACATAGGACAACGTTCCATTCAAAACACATCACTAACCTTCCCTCAACTAGTTATCTAATAGGCCACAGAAAGTACTTCACCTGGAAAACACTTCTTTTGCAGTAGCTACCCTTGTTTGTATTTATTGATTACACGTCATGTTACTCGTAATTTTGCATCTTGGATACTTGAAATTATTAATTTGTTCCACTAACTCATCACAGTTTTTCACTTTTATCTTCCTTGATTGGCTTGCAAAAACCACTGCCTTAGTCTCCTTTTCATTTATCTTCATTCTATATTCCTCACAGCTGTGTTCAGTTCTGTCAACCTACTATTAATTGAAACTACCTGACAGATTAAAACTGTGTACCGGCTTGGGATTCGAACTCAGTACCTTTGCTTTCCAAGGCGAAAGGCAAAGATCCTGGTTTCGAGGCCCGGACCGAGATACAGTTTTAACCTGCCAGGAAGTTTCATATCAGAACACACACCTCTGTAGAGTTTAAAAAAATCGTTCTGGAAAGAATCGTACAGGCTGTGTCCTAGTCATGTCTCCGTAATATCCTTTTTACCAGGAGCGTTAGTACTTCAAGGTGTGCAGGAGAACTTTGTGAGGTTTGGAAGATAGGAGATGAGATACGCGAGGAAGTTGGTCCATTACGGAATACGAGGACTAGCTCACAATTGGTTCACCTCTTACTTTAACAACAGACAGCAAAAGGTCATTATTCACTGTGCTGAGAATGGTTGTGGAGTGGGGTCTGAGTGGAGTATGGTCAAATGGGGGGGGTGCCTGAGGTATGAGTGTTGGGACGAGTCCTGTTCCTTATTTATATAAATGATATGCCCTCTAGCATAACAGGTAACTCTAAAATATTTCTGTTTGCCGATGACACTAGCTCGGTAGTAAATGATGCTGTGTGCAACATTGGCTCGGTTTCAAACAGTGCAGTTCATGACATAAGTTCATGGCTTGTAGAAAATAAACTAACGCTAAATCACAGTAAGACTCAATTTTTACACTTTCTAACACATAATTCAACAAAATCCGATGTTTCAATTTCACAGAATGGGTTATATGATTAGTGAAACTGAACATTTCAAATTTCTAGATGTTCAGTAGATAGTAAACTGTCGTTGGAAGCCCACGTTCAGGATCTTGTTCAAATTCTTAATGCTGCCATTATTACTATTCGAACGGTATGTAAAGTAAGTGATCGTTCGACACCAAAATTAGTCTACTTTGCTTATTTTCATTGGCTTATGTCGTGTGGTACTATATTTTGCGGTAACTCTTCCCATTCTAAAAGGATATTTTTGACTCAGAAAGGGGCGGTTCGGGCAATAATGAAGTGGTGTAACTTCGCGAACCTCTTGTCGGCCGCTGTTCACTAGTCTTGGCGGTTTTGAGATTGGTCTCTCAATATATATATTCTTTACTGTCGTTTTTGTTAACAAGAATAAGCAGCTGTTCGAATAACTTACGTGTTTGCTGCCGGGTGACGTCGTCGAACACCGCCGATATTTCGACAGGAGCACACCCTCCCATTCTCAAGGCACAAATGCAAGGAAGAAAAAATGTGCAAGCAAATTTAATACCTCGGTTCACAGAGGAGAAACAAGGAAGACACCACACACAGAACAAGGGTCAACACAACCAAAGATAACCAACATCAGAAATATCGATAGTTACTATTAATCAACAGGTGAGGTAGCACTAATTCTGTCCCTCTGTTTTTTGATGAGAGACAGAGCCGGATTCCAAGCAGCATTTAAACAAAATCTACCATCTCTGTTAATCAGGTTGTTTGATAGTCTGATTTCAACAGCTTCCTTAATAACACTATCCCAATAGCTGGACGTGCAAGCCAGAATCTCCGTGTTGTTGTATTCCATAGGATGGCCGGTGTCAAGGCAATGTTCTGCAATAGCGGATTTGCTCGGCTGTTGTAAGCGTGTGTGACGCTTATGTTCAATACACCGGTCTTCCACAGTCCTGATTGTCTGACCAATATATGACATGCCACAACTGCAAGGAATACGATAGACCCCAGCTTTACGGAAACCAAGATCATTTTTTACGGACGCCAACAGGGCCTTAATCTTAGAAGGTGGTCGAAAAACACATTTCACATCATATTTCCGCAAAATACGGCCAATCCTGTTGGAAATGCTTCCTGCGTAAGGCAAAAAGGCCGTAGACTTAGGTGCCACTTCGTTGCTATCGTCACTCACCCGTTGTACAGAAGGCTGATGGCGCAACGCACGTTTGATCTGCCTCACTATAACCATTCTGACGAAAGGTAACTTCGAGATGTGCTAGCTCAGCTGCCAAACTTTCAGGGTCTGAGATAACGTGGGCCCTGTGAACCAAGGTGCGAAGTACTCCTTCACGCTGAGCTGGATGGTGACAACTATCAGCTCGCAGATACAAGTCGGTGTGTGTGGGCTTCCTATAAACAGAATGTACCAACGTACCATCAGTCTTCCTTTTGACCAACACATCAAGGAAGGGAAGGCATCCATTCTTTTCCACCTCCATAGTGAACTGAATATTCAGTTGCGCATTTTTTCTTCCTTGCATTTGTGCCTTGAGAATGGCAGGGTGTGCTCCTGTCGAAATATCGGCGGTGTTCGACGACGACACGGGGCAGCAAACCCGTAAGTTATTTGAACACCTACTAGATTTATTAGCCACCATTCACTGAGTTAGGTTATACTAGTGTTCATAACTTCTACTTTCGTGCGATGCCTTCTCATGAAACTATGCTGAAGTGACAGTGATGGGATATCTATATGCACATATACAGATCTGGACTCGGGTGATTCATGTGAAAGGCTTTCCGACGTGATTATGACCTCACGACGGGAATTAATAGACTTTGAACGAGGAATGGTAGTCGGAGCTAGATATTTCATTTCGGAAATCATTAGGGAATCCAGTATTCCGAGATCCACAATGTCAAGAGTGTGCCGAGAGTACCAGATTTCAGGCACGGACAACGCAGTGGCAGACGGCCTTCAATTAACGACTGTGAGCATCGACATTTGCGTAGAGTTCTCAGTGTTAACAGACGAGCAACATTGCGTTAAATAATCGCAAAAATCTATGTGAGTCATACGACGAACGTATTCGTTCGGACAGTGCGGTAAAATTTGGCGTTAAAGGGCTATGGCAGCAAATTACCGAGGCGAGTGCCTTTGCTACTTTCCTAACAGCACAACGTCACCTGTAGACCCTCCCCTGGCCTCGTGAGCGCATCGATTGGACTCTAGACGACTGAAAAACTTACAGTAAGATTCGAGAGTGACGCAGACCTCACGAAGCCGTAGACCTAATTTGTCAACAAGGCACTGTGCAAGCTGGTCGTGGCTCCATAATGGTGTGGGCTGTGTTTACATGGAATGAACTGGGTCCTCTGGTCCAACTGATCCAGCTGAGACGGTTTGCAGCCATTCATGGACTTTATATTTCCAAACAACTATGGAATTTTTATGGATTACAATGCATCATGCCTTCGGGCCATAATTGTTCGCGACTGATTTGAAGAACTCTCTGGACAGTTCGAGCGAATGATAAGGCCACCCAGATTACCCAACATGAATCCCACAGAAAATTTATGGACGTCTACAGACGTTAAAGTAACCTCTGTCGTGCCACAGGGGAGTGTTATGGGACCATTGCTTTTCACAATATATATAAATGACCTAGTAGATAGTGTCGGAATTTCCATGCGGCTTTTCGCGGATGATGCTGTAATATACAGAGAAGTTGCAGAGTTAGAAAATCGCAGCGAAATGCAGGAAGATCTGCACCGGATAGGCACTTGATGCAGGGAGTGGCAACTGACCCTTAACATAGACAAATGTATTGCGAGTACATAGAAAGAAGGATCCTTAATTGTATGATTATATGATAGCAGAACAAACAGTGGTAGCAGTTACTTCTGTAAAACGTCTGGGAGTATGCGTACGGAACGATTGGAAGTGGAATGATCATATAAAATTAATTGCTGGTGCCAGGTTGAGATTCATTGGGAGAGTCCTTAGAAAATGTAGAACATCAACAAAGGAGGTGGCTTACAAAACACTCGATCGACCTATACTTGAGTATTGCTCATCAGTGTGGGATCCGTACCAAGTCGGGTTGACAGAGGAGATAGAGAAGATCCAAAGAAGAGCGGCGCGTTTCGTCACAGGGTTATTTGGTAAGCGTGATAGCGTTACGGAGATGTTTAGCAAACTCAAGTGGCAGACTCTGCAAGAGAGGCGCTCTGCATCGCGGTGTAGCTTGCTGTCCAGGTTGCGAGAGGGTGCACGTCTGGATGATGTATCGAATATATTGCTGCCACCTACTTATACCTCCCGAGGAGATCACGAATGTAAAATTAGAGAGATTCGAGCGTGCACGGAGGCTTTCCGGCAGTCGTTCGTCCCACGAACCATACGCGACTGGAACAGGAAAGGGAGGTAATGATAGTGGCACGTAAAGTGCCCTCCGCCTCACACCGATGGGTGGCTTGCGGAGTATAAATGTAGATGTAGAAAAGTTGGTTATATCCTACCAATTCGTATTAAAATAGGCACAATCGTGTTACAGTCACTTAATGCTTTATTAAGGCAGACTGCCGTCGTGATGTTTCTGTAGTAAATCGAATTTAATTTGTATTAGTATAATGAATATTTTAATTGCGTTTTCCATTAGTTTATTGAGCACAACAATAATCATCAAAGAGAAATTAATCTGCAACATTATATTCTTCCAAAATATGTAAAACAATTTGACTATGCTTAAGTAGTTTACCAATTCTACGCCTGTAGAAATCTACTGGATGTAACGATGTCATTAAACCGGTGTAGTTTGAAGAGCATTTTCGTCTAGAAATGATTTGCCTTGACGGTTGATCTATCAGGAGCGGGAATGGTAAAAGGGAACGAGTAAGCGATCAGAGGGACAAGTGCCTGAGAGATGACTTCCCTATCAATACAAGTGCCTGAAAGATGACTTCCCTGTCAAGCGCCTGGATAGTTTTGTATCTCAAATCAACAGAGTGCGTTATTATGCAGTAGCAGACGTGATGTTTTGTCGGTAGATTTTCTTAGACTGTGACGGAAAGGTGTCTCAATTGTTAGCACCAAATTCCAGCTGTGATGGACAAACCCTTGGGGAAGAATTCATAGTGCAAAACACACATTTGGAGCTATCAGATGGAAAATATTTGTTCACACTACTCTTTGCTTGAGTTTACGTCTTTTGGTAGGGCTCAGACTTTCATTTATTTTTAGGAAGTTAACGATAAAGGCATCATAACTCGTCACCAGTAACAGTATTGCGTAGGAATGCTCAATGAGCGACCTGATGACGTACAAGCAAAACTGCAATAATAGTCACTCCGTTGATTTTTGTTGTTTCGAATTAGTGCATGCAGTACACCTACACCAGACTTCTGGACCATTTCCTTTGAATGTAAATGTCGCATGATGATTAAATGGTAATCCATCACTTATATCAGTAATCGAGACTTTCTTAATGAGGAAAATCATTCACGCCAGAACGATCTTTGTTGAAACAAGAATATGTTTTTTCTGGCGTATCTTTCCCAAGAGCACTCACTACACACAGTTCAACTTTTTCGAGCTGCTTCCTCAGCATTCACCAAAAGTAAATTTTGTGTTGCAGATATTACATCTTTTTCCACGTGCGACCCAGTTTTACAACGCTTAACTATAGTTCATGATTTTCAAGTACGCAAAATCCAATGCTCAACTGCAAGATCATAACTAGAACTTCAAATTCGCAAATGGCAGTTGATACATACACTGGCAGTGTCACGCCGCTTTCGCCTGGGCGGCACCCGATTTCAGGTGGCGGGTGGCTTCTGGCCGGTGGCCGGTCGCCGCTCCAGCGCGAGGAAATACTCGAGCTTAAGCTCTTGTGATCGCGACGCAGCCACGAGCTGTCCTGCAAATTGTTTCTGGACGTATTAGTTGTTACTGGTGGGTAGAATGCGAAACCAATTACCTTCGATGTTCAGTCAGACTCATAACTTTAGACGAGGACCGAAAAGTGGCTTTTTTTAAGGGTACCACTTTTTTTATTTATTTTGTTCGGTAATGTTCGTTGCTTGTGGTCTGGGCGGACATCATAGGACATCCGCTCAAGTTGATCGTAGATTCCCTTACTCAGTTTTTTGATTACAGAGGGCCAGTGCCTCTCTCACCGAACACGCTGAATTACCGTGCCGGCGTTTTTTAAAATAGTTCAAATGGCTCTAAGCACTGTGGGACTTAACATCTGAGGTCATCAGTCCCCTAGACTTAGAACCTCTTAAACGTAACTGACCTAAGGACATCACACACATCCATGCCCGAGGCAGGATAAGAGCCTGCGACCGTAGCAGCGGAGCGGTTCTAGACTGAAGCTCCTAGAACCGCTCGGCCACAGCGGCCGGCCCACTAGAGCACGGACTCACCCAACACAACGGCATCTCCTGACACTTCCGCATCTAACCGTGTTGCCAGATTGTGTAGATGGCCGGACTTAGCTTTGTCAGGGGCGGTCGGTTTTATTGGCCACCTTAAGTCTCTGTGGCGGCCGGCCAGCGGTCAGTTTTTATGTCTAAGACTGTACATAGGAAAACAATTACTCCACAGGATGAATGAAACATGCAGACAATACGAAATCATGATTAAACCAGAATTAGAGAAACATTTTGGTTGGCAAAAGTGGAAACATTTCCGAAACGGATAAATTTTTAATCTGTTGACATGCCCTCATGGTTAAAGTATACCATGCATGGCAACGTGTCACACAGTTCGGTACAGGTATGGTTTGAAAAGCACCAGGATGTGTTTACCATACTCTTTTGGGCAGTAAACTTCCCAGGTTTAACCGAACTGAGAATCCTCAACCGAGAAACCTAGCACAGCTGGCCATGGCACTGGAGTCGGCATGCCTCTACATCCTTTTAGAAACCTTTCAGAACCTCACTGATTCTCTTCCTGCATGTCCTGCAGCAGTCTGCACTGCAAAAGGTGGTTATTCTGGCTTTTGGTGGGTGGTCACATTAATGTGACTGCACTGACTTATAGCAGGTCAATCTTGTGCTTATGAAGCAACATTCACAGGAGAATAAAGTTTGTAAATATGTTTTGAAGGTCATTGAAACATTCTAAATTTCTTTGGAATTTACTCCTAAAAACAAAGACAGGAAAGGCATTTGCACAGGTGATGAACCAATAGCTGCAAGTGGGGACGGATTGCTGATCGGGAAACCTTTATTCTAATCATGGTGCTGATCTTTGTAATAAATATTTCAATGGAATACTGGATCTTTATCGTATACAACACTGTTCAGCGTTCTCCCAGATGAAAGCAACTACTGTGGAATATGTGACTATAACGACAAAAACCTTTATGTGGATGCATTTAAATCTTAGTGAGTCATACAAATGGAGGATTGATATTCTTTTACAAATAATTGTGCCTGTAACTGGATCATACATGGAAAATAAACATGAAACCAATTTTGTCTTCATGTTAATGAGCTTCTAAATACTACATACAGTCATAAAAAATGGTGGATCCACGCAGGCATAAATTTAATGTAGGTGATTTGGTACGTATTTCAAAATACAAGTCTGCATTTCAGAAATCATACTTACCAAACTAGTCAACAGAGATATTTATGGTTTTCACGATGCAGCATACAGATCCGATAACATGTATTTTAAGGTGCCCTTAGTGAAAATTCATTTAGTTCTTCACAAATATGAAGAAGGATTTGTAAGCACAGGGTCCTGATTTTTGTAACTGAAAATACCTGGAAAATTGTCACTAAAGTGAGCTAAAAATCGAAAAAATGGCTTTAAAATGATGTAAAACAAATATAAAGTGAGTTACAAATTGAACTATATTAATGAAAATCTTTATTGGAAGTTGGAACTGAAATTATAAAAAGGATAATTAATTTTAAATCACTAAGCTTTCTTTCCAAAAATCTCATTCTCTGAAGATGTGTGAAAACTGTTGTATAACCCATGTTAGAGCAGTCGATAGTCAACATGCAGAGGTTCTCAAAAGTGAAGGAATGTCAGTTGTCAGAGACATGTGCTTCTAGTTACAAAATCTTTCAATATTTGCTAAAAACAGCTGAAGTGTGCATTTTGATATTTTCCTTTAGTTTCAAAAACGAATCAAAAAAAATAGACACACAAATATCGATAATTCACAAAGGGATATTACGTTGGTCAATATCGATACAACATGTTTCAGTACCCTTACCTGTTACAAGTTAACAACAGCAAGCGGCATAGCTACTCTCCATTTGTTGGATGAGTCATGACAGATGCCATGTTACGTCCTTATTGTATTGAGGAATTTTGCGTATGTGGCGAGACAGTCCTACTTCTGGTAGTGGTGAAGTAGCGTCGATAAAGGGTGGAGCCTGAGAGAGTTTCACCGCTTTCCATGGTTCTTTCCACAAGACATTAATTTTGAAAATGTTTCTCAAAAGCAGTTGTGCTAATGGTAGTGGAGGATATCTAGACTTTAGCCCCTGCAGAGCAGCATCAGCCAGATCATTCTACAGTGGAAGATGCGGACTGGCTAACATTTTGTCTCATTGTTTAATCAATCTTTCCCGCCTGTAAACGTGAGGAGGAGTGACAATGCCCAAAACAGGTAGCCAAGTTAGTGGAATGCTCTCCAGAGATCCACTAATTAACTGGGTCGTATCGCACTGGCTGTGGTTTGGCATTACAGTGCTCTCGATCCTTCTCCTGGGGGCCTAGGATCTATATGTGAGCCAGCTGTTTTGCTTCTTCAATAGTGGTGATAAGATTACATGTAGTAATCCTGAATATCGTCCGGTTGAAACGAGAACATTGTATCCAATGTCGTAATGGCATCGCGATTGTGGAACAGCAAGAACGATGTCAAGTCCGTAGTTTTTATATAGCTGTGTTATATGCTAATTTCATGATGGGCAGTAATGTATTCAAATCTCTCCGTTCAGCATCAATGCACATAGGAAAATATTAGCCAGTCTCTTGTAAAAAGCGTTCTGTGAGACTATTCCTCTGTGAGTGGTGGGCAGTTGTCATTATTTAGGTGATGTAGCAACGATTAGTTATCTCTGACACTAGTCTCGACAAGAAAACTTCCTCAAAATCAGAGATAATCATATAGGGTGCTCCTCTTTCCGAAAATGCTAAGAACATATTTTGCTACGTTTATTCGGTTTCCAGTCTTTCCTTCTCACAGAGCTTTACGAGTTAGTGACAGAAATAAGACCACTATTATGAAAGTAAACAGGATGACCAAAATGCAGGTATATAAAAGAAAATATTGCTTGAATGAATCCAATTGAATTGTGATTTCTTTACTCTCCAGACTGCAATCAGAACGAATAGAACACACGTAAATGATGCATACTGGCATTTTTTAACAAAGCACTTTCACCAGTAGCTTATGTTTGGGGCAACTAACATGGTGGACATCGTCTTCAAGTTTGTGACATCATGACAGCTCCTCCTATTATACAACCATAGTGGTAATGGATAGACATCTTTTTTCGTGATTTTGTTCAGTAATTGGTGGTCGGTGTGTAAACTTCAAGTACCATCCTTCTTCTTTACAAAGTCCACATAACAGGATCAAGGACGATTTGAAGGTTGAATGATGTCTCCTTGCAGCGTCTCTTCGACTTCCTCCAGGATTAACTTTCTTCAGCTGGCGACACCATTCATGAGCACTGGATAATAGCTGAATGTTCCCCAGTCTTGATACGATGTTTAGCCAGTGATTTCTCGACTGTCTTCTCTCCACTCCGGATTTGAAACCATCCGAAAATTGGTGCAGAACGGCTAACACTCGCCGACGTCGTTCCTATTGGAAGTTCGACAGTAGCTTCCTCCCATTCATTGTGCATAGCCGTAGCGGAGCACGTGTCTTTGTCGATGGCACTTAGCTCCACTCTTGGAATGGTTCAACTATTCCTATGCACATACCTTTAGAGATGAGTTGTGATTGCTCTTGACAATTAGTGATCCGAAATTCTCCTTGAACACGTTCAATGATTATGATCGTCGCTGGAATGTATATTTTTGTGAGCCTGAGTAGCTTTTTGCAATTGTCAAAAACCTCGTAATTTAAATGAGCATTTAGAGTGACGACAGGGATTCGTGTTGTTGAGGACGTTGGGATAACAATGCCTTCACACATCTTTGTAATGTGTGTTTTAGGAATAATTTCATAAAACTGGAGCTCCGATCTTCCACCTTCGACTGCTTGTGATGCCTGCAAGAATTTCCCTCTGTCAATAAAACTGCTGTGTCCCTGCTCCAACGCAGCAACTTGTAGCAAAACCACACACTCATATCCCGTGGCTGATCATGCTTCAGGCATCATCTGCCGCAACAGGCACGAACACCTGTTACCCAAACACCGATCTACACTCTCCTTGTACGAGTATGCCGATAAATATTCCAAACAACAAGTTGCTGTCCACCGAGTCCCGAGAGGTTCTAGGCGCTACAATCTGGAACCGCGTGGCCGCTACGGGCGCAGGTTCGAATCCTGCCTTGGTCATGGATGTGTGTGATGTCGTTAGGTTAGTTAGGTTTAAGTAGTTCTTAGTTCTAGGGGACTGATGATCTCAGAAGTTAAGTCCCATAGTGCTCAGAGCCATTTGAGCCATCCACGGAGTCCCTGGCAGTCACCACGGCATTATCATCACGGGCACTGTTTTTCTACAGGGTATCACTTAGCTGCTAGTAGGCAGAAGCATACATATTCGAATGAGAGTGCAATTTTCTTTATAGGGCAGGGACTAATCAATATTTTGAAGATTGGAATTATGAAACTTGATAGCATAGGAGGTAGCGTAATTCCATTTTGACACTACATGGCAGTATTACTTTTAAGGAACTACAAGGGTATACTGTTTTACCTATTTATATATTACACTACTGGCCATTAAAATTGCTACACCAAGAAGAAATGCAGATGATAAACGGGTATTCATTGGACAAATATATTATACTAGAACCGACATGTGATTACATTTTCACACAATTTGGTTGCGTAAATCCTGAGAAATCAGTACCCAGAACAACCACCTCTGGCCGTAATAACGGCCTTGATACGCCTGGGCATTGAGTCAAACAGAGTTTGGATGGCATGTACAGGTACAGCTGCCCATGCAGCTTCAACACGATACCACAGCTCATCAAGAGTAGTGACTGGCGCATTGGGACGAGCCAGTTGCTCGGCCACCATTGACCAGACGTTTCAATTGGTGAGAGATCTGTAGAATGACTGGTCAGGGCAGCAGTCGAACATTTTCTGTATCCAAAATGGCCTGTACAGGACCTGCAACATGCGGTCGTGCATTATCCTGCTGAAATGTAGGGTTCTGCAGGGATCGAATGAAGGGTAGGGCCACGGGTCGTAAAACATCTGAAATGTAACGTCCACTGTCCAAAGTGCCGTCAATTCGAGCAAGAAGTGACCGAGATGTGTAACCAATGGCACCCCATACCATCACGTCGGGTGATACGCCAGTATGGCGATGACGAATACACGCTTCCAATGTGCGTTCGCCGCGATGTCGCCAAACACGGATGCGACCATCATGATGCTGTAAACAAAAACTGGATTCACCCAAAAAAATGACGTTTTGCCATTCGTGCACCCGGGTTCGTCGTTGTGTACTCCATCGCAGGCGCTCCTGTCTGTGATGCAGCGTCAATTGTAGCCGCAGCCATGGTCTCCGAGCTGATAGTCCATGCTGCTGCAAACGTCGCCGAACTGTTTGTGCAGATGGTTGTTGTCTTGCAAACGTCCCCAGCTCTTGACTCAGGGATCGAGAAGTGGCTGCACGATCCGTTACAGCCATGCGGATAAGATGCCTATCATCTCGACTGCTAGTGATACGAGGCCATTGGGATCCAGCACGGGGTTCCGTATTACCCTCCTGAACCCACCGATTCCATATTCTGCTAACAGTCATTGGATCTCGACCAATGCGAGCAGCAATGTCGCGATACGATAAACCGCAATCGCGATACGATAAACCGCAATCGTGATAGGCTATAAACCAACCTTTATCAAAGTCGGAAACGTGATGGTACGCGTTTCTCCTCCTTACACGAGGCACCACAACAATGTTTCACCAGGCAACGCCGGTCAACTGCTGTTTGTGTATGAGAGATCGGTTGGAAACTTTCTTCATGTCCGCACGTTGTAGGTGTCGCCACTGGCGCCAACCTTGTGTCAATGCTCTGAAAAGCTAATCATTTGTGTATCACAGCATCTTCTTCCTGTCGGTTAAATTTCGCGTCTGTAGCACGTCATCTTCGTGGTGTAGCAATTTTAATGGCCAGTAGTGTACATCTATTAGCGTACATACAAAAAAGAAAAACATGTTGCATTTAGAGCTACAAACAGGAAAGAATTGCATTTGAATTTCAACAAAGAGAAAATTTGAATATATTAAAGGGGGGGAGGGAGGGAGAGAGAGAGTTGAGAGACTAAAGAGAGTAAGAGTGAAAATAGGAACACATTTATACAAGCAAACACCTACTGATGACAGGGCTAAGCTGTAAAGTTAGCGTGATTTCATTCGTTTTGGCGCACATTTTGTTTGCACAGGGATAATCACAGAAATTGGGTGACCCTCACCATGCCAGCCCACAAATCTAGCTACAACACCACAATGCATGCAAACCAGATTGAAGCAATTTGTTAATAATGTTTATTATCAGTCATTCGCTATATTTTGATACAACTGGCCTTCTCAACATGTAAGGTACAGTTAATACAATTAATATATCAGCTTTATGTGTAAATAAAAGTACATATTAGTACGAGTACAATGATACTTACTAATACACTTATTAACAACTATAAATAGTTGCTGGAATACTTGTTTATACATCATATATGAAATATTGCTATAATATAACATTGCTGAACCCTGGAAGTGGGACCGATGACCGTAGCAGTCTGGTCCCTTTAATCCCACAAACCGACCAACCCTGGAAGTGAGATCATCTGTAATCATAACTTTCAGAATTCAGGGAGGCAATCAAGTGTAAGAAATAAAAATGTTGTGACATTCGTTTTTATTTGTCCATAGAGTCATGAATGTACACCAACCCAAGTGTGAGATAAACAGAGAATATGTGATTCAGTCATAGTAAAAAGGCAAGGTATCGATATACAAAAAAACTACCTGTTCTTAAACATTAGAAATTTGTTGAGGGAAGAAGCTCCTTCTCATTACTCACTTCATTTGTCCTTCCTCACAACGCAGACATAGATGTGAGTAACTGGCAGATCTTAAAGTTTATATTGTTATGAATAAAATCTTGGTAATTTTTATCAATAGTGTCTACCGTTAATGTGGTCACCTAAGTAGTAGGACAAGGAGAGCATGGGTGCATTTTGTTAGTGCGGGTTGCCTACATCAAGGCAAAAATTCATTCAGGAGGAAAACCTATTGTTCTCTTTTGATTGACAGGTTCTGACTACCTGGTGATAATTCTTCCTTTTGATTGATGGGTCCTTAATCCATTGTTCCCACCCCCTCTTCCCCCAACCCCTCAGAAAACCTCCAGCCCTTCCCCCTCACTGTTATAGGTACACTTTCATCCTGAGTTATTCAAATAGTACCCTCCCACGCACATCAATTTGCTTCAATACTTAATTAAATTGATCAATTAATTAACCCCTCTCACTCTGGTAAAACCCCGACCTTCCCCTCCCATTTCCTCCTCCACTACCTAGAAATTGGTGGCTCTGTACTGGAGAGGAAGGATCTCATGACAGGAAATTCAATTACATAGCAGAGGATATAGTGTTTATTTATAAAAAAAATCAGTATTCAGGGGTTGGATCTCTCTTGCTCATCAGCTGGCTGCTGTGGCCGAACGCTTCTAGGTGCTTCAGTCCGGAACCGCGTGATACGGTCGCAGGTTTGAATCCTGCCTCGGGCGTGGATGTGTGTGACGTCCATAGGTTAGTTAGGCTGAAATAGTTCTAAGTTTTAGGGGACTGATGACCTCTGATGTTAAGTCCCATAGTGCTCAGAGCCACTCTCTTGCTCATCACTCTCTTCTATTTGGGAAGAATTAGGTCTTGTAAAATACATCGAAAAGAATTCATTAAATCTATCACTCTTTTTATTCCGATCACGCAAGGAACACCGTCATGAAACACCCATCGCAAGTAATTATGCTGTTACAAATTCTTCGATCGCGAAACAAGCGCCATCCATCATCCCATCTCGCCACCCATGCAGGCTGCTCCAGCCGCACACCCCAGGGCCCATGTAGGCTGCCGGGCCGCGTCACACTGGCGACAGCCTGAGAAGCAGCAGCGCACTCGGGCCTCTTGACTGACAGACTGGATGTCACGCTAATCCATGAACAGAAGCACCCCAGAAATTCCTGTCCAGACACATGCACTTCCTCTATTTCTCCTTCTGTAACATGCCACTGCCGGGCCTGCATGCGCCGTCGGTTAAGTCGGACCGAAGTGTAAACAAAGCAAGCAGTTACCTGGTAAACCCCTGCGGAATACTGACGCACGTGAGACGCCTTCCATCCAAGGCAAATGCCTTTCTGAGAATCGATTCCGCCATGGTCTCTAAACTGCCCCAGCCCTCCTGGCGCACTTTCGTGTATTGCATTTCACGACCTGCTTTGGGAGTTATTACGTCTGGTGTTGCCTAATATTGTCACATACATAACTTAAAGATAACAAAGGATTTAAATGTACCACTGCACAAAGAGAGAGAGAGAGAGAGAGAGCTCTGGAGATGACGCTAGAATATTTGAACAATTTTGAGGAATACCACTGCCTCCACTCTTGAACACAGACCAAAATAAAAATATCCCAACACAGTCGTGAATAAACCATCCCAAAGAAACTTCACGCTTTTGTGGGAAATGCCCTTGTGTTTGAGCACGAGCTGCTTCAGGAGTTACTAAATCCAGCTGAGTATGTCTCTAAACGTACTTTCAAAAAGATAGCTGCAGAGTTGTTTGCTTCAATTTTGCGTGTATATCGCCACTGACTCTAGAAGAAGATCTTGGAACACTTTTGAAACCCCCCAGTTCACTCCACAACTCTGGAATATTTGCATACATAAACAAATTAGGTTAAGTGTTTATCACCTCAGAACATTTGCAAATGTTACTTTAAACAATTTGATTCAAACACAGGGTGTTTATAAGTGAATATCGGGGTTTTAACGCTTTATAATATTTATTATATTAAACTTACAGGTATAAATGATATGTCAAATGAAAGAGCAACTCAAGCAGTTGTGTTTGGCACCAGTGCGCATGCGCAGTGGGCAATGTTTCCGCCGCAATCCGCTAGACAGCGGTAGTAGCGAAGATGACGACTAGTGAACAGAAAGCGTTTTGTGTTTTGCAGTATGCCAAGACCAAATATGAAGTTACTGTGTAATGTGCGTTCTGGCCTGAAGTTTGGTTGTGATCCTCCAAGTGATAATAACATTCGTAGATAGTATCATCAATTTGAAGATACCGACTGCCTTTGTAAAGGGAAGAGCACAGGACGACCAAAAGTTAGTGAAGGGACTGTTGAGCGAGTGAGAGAGTCGTTCATTCGTAGCCCAAAGAAATCAGTCCGGAAGGCTAGTCGTGAATTACAAGTTCCCATGTCAATTGTTTGGAAAGTTTTAAGAAAACGTGAACAACTATGTCCTTACCGTTTACAGTTATTACAGGCTCTAAAGCCGGCAGACCATGGATTATGTGCCAACGTCGCAAACGAAATGTTGTTTCATGACAATGAAGATTTTCTGGCTCATGTTGTCTTCAGTAATGAATCGACCTTTCACCTTAGTGGACATGTTAACGTGCGCATCTGGGGCTCAGAAAATCCTCACGAGGTGGTACAAATCCAATAAGATACCCCTAAAGTGACTGTTTTTTTGTGCCGTATCCTGGCGGAAAGTTTATGGGCCTTTCTTTTTTGGTGAACCTACTGTAACTGGCACTTCTTAGCAAAGTACGCCATTGGTTGAACTTCACTGTACCCAAGCGCTGGATAGGCTGCAAGGGGCCCAACGACAGAGATTGCTTTGCATGGCCTCCACGTTTACCCGACCTAACGCCATGCGACTTTTTACTTTGGCGCTTCATCAAGGATCGTGTGTACGTGCCTCCGCTACCAGCAGACTTCCCTGAATTAAGAAACCGGATTGAAGCAGCTGTTACTACAATCACTGAAGACACACTTGTCAACGTTTGGGAAGAACTCGGCTATAGACTCGATGTGTGCCGTGTGACAAATGGTGCTCACATTGAACATTTATAAGGTTCTTGGTAAAACTGTATGAGTTACTCTTTCATTTGACATATCATTTATAACTGTAAGTTTAATATAATAAATATTATAAAGCGTTAAAACCCGGATAATCATTTATAAACACCCTGTATACTTGCTCACAAAACATTGCACTCTCTTCCCAGGGGCACGTGGAGCAGAAGTACATTATGGCAAAATATACTCGAAAAAAATACATCGCTAAAATAAATGAGCACAAATACATTGTGTCGAAACTCTGAAGACGACCCTGCCAAATATTACACAGCTCTACAAAATAAAATTTTTTTTTCATTGCCAGGGAAGTTTGAACGAAAATGGGATATTCTTATGATACTCATTCCGAGTATATTTGTACTTTTTCCAAATTGGCTCTGGTTTTTGAGATATAGGTTATTTGTGGAAATGAGTTTCATGTGGATAATATCGACTGCAGGGTCCATATATGGTGTAATGTATTTGCTACCTGTTTTTTAATTAGTGATATTGCACTATCTTATTAAACAATTGTGCTCAGGGAGTGCATCTGTGTGGTTGAGGATTACATCATGCAAACATCACACTGTCAGCATGTGTTCAGTCCTGTTGTGCGGTGCGTGTGTTGAAGATATTGAGGGTTGTGCAGATTTGAATTCGGCGGTACTCGACATTCATTTGTTGGCCGAGGTAATCCCCGCAACAGCCGATAGGTAGCGTTCAGTGTAAACAAGAAAAATGGCGATGGTCGAAAGTCACACACATGTGCAGTGCAGCTTCAAGGAGATAGAACCTATTCATCGTGACATAGCAAATAAGTGGTGAGTATTCATTTCACACAAAACAATTAATGATGTTTGTTGGATGTGATTGACATGCAAATACAAGAAAGTTCTGCATAATATGTAGTATTTGTGCAATTTTGTTTTAGGGAAACATGAGTTCTTCACGCCGTCTTTGCGTGAACCATCCAGATGAGTTCTGCTACATTTGTGGTGAATACGTTCTTCAAAAGAACAGGAAGAATATCACTCCTTTTGTGAAGGAAGCGTATCTGGCGTATTTCGGAATTAAACTTGGAGATCAAGACAAGGCGTGGGCACCCCATAAAGTTTGTAAATGCTGTGTGGAGTGCTTACGGCAGTGGACAAAACGAAAAAGGAAAAGCCTAAACATCGGAGTGCCTATGGTATGGCGAGAGCAGAAGAACCATACAGATGATTGCTATTTTTGCATTGTTAATGTGAAAGGTTTTAATAGGTTCAAAAAACGAAAGTGGGAATTTCCCGATTTGGAGTCAGCAAAAAGACCGGTGGTGCACAGCAACGATGTTCCTGTACCAACCTTCACAACATTACCCACGCTAACATCATCAGATGACGATGTGCACGGCGAGGAATGTACAAGTAGTGGTTCGGAATACGAAGGACGTGAGACACAACCCCAGCAGTTCGACCAGAAGGAGCTCAGTGACTTGATACGAGAACTCAATCTTTCAAAGCAAGCATCAGAACTCTTAGTATTCAGGCTTAAGGAAAAGAACTGTCTTCATCCAAGTGTTAAAATAACAGCTTACCGGACGAGAGAAGAAAACCTTCTTCCATACTTCAACCAAGAAGAGGTTATAGTGTATTGCAGCAATATACCTGGACTTTAACTTGAATTGGGGCTGCCGGAATATAGACCAGAGGACTGGCGTCTCTTCATAGACAGTTCCACTAGAAGTTTAAAATGTGTTCTCCTACACAATGGCAATCGTTACGCATCTATTCCAATTGCCCACTCAACAAAACTTTGTAAAGCATATGCTAACATCAAGATGGTTCTGCAGAAAATTCAGTATATGCAGCACCAGTGGTTAATTTGTGTTGATTTGAAAATGGTGAACTTCTTGCTTGGACAACAAAGTGGATACACAAAGCACCCATGTTTTATCTGCATGTGGGATAGTAGGGCAAAGCACGAACATTGGAAGCAGAAAACATGGCCTCCAAGGGAACATATGGCTGTTGGTGAAGCAAACATCATTAATGAACCTCTGGTTAGTAGGGACAAGATTGTTCTTCCACCATTACATATGAAGTTAGGACTAATGAAGCAATTCACCAAAGCTTTAGACAGAAATGGTAATTGCTTCACATACATCTGCAATACGTCACCTGGACTCAGTAGTGAAAAGCTGAAGGCAGGAATATTTGATGGTCCTCAAATTCGCAGGCTCATCAACGATACCAATTTTACAAGTGTCATGACTGTCACTGAAGCATCGGCCTGGAACAGTTTTGTCGCTGTTGTAAAATGTTTTTTGGGCAAATAAAGCTCCCAATTACGAGGAACTGGTCAAAAACATGCTCACTAACTTTCAAAACTTAGGAGCTAACATGAGCATAAAATTGCACTTCCTTCACAGCCACTTGGATCGATTTCCTCGTAATCTAGGTGATTTCAGTGAGGAACAAGGAGAGCGGTTCCATCAAGATATGAAAGGAATAGATGAAAGATATAAAGGAAGATGGGACAGGCATATGATGGCAGATTATTGCTGGAATCTGCAACGTGACTGTTCTGAAGAGACCTATGAAAGGAAAGCGTGCAGGAAGCGGTTCGTCATGGACGGAAAATGATATACTTATAGAGAGACTTTTCAATTATGTTTTATACGTGGACAAATGCCTATCAGGTTTTCATAGAAGCTATTTATAAAGATTATTTTCTTTTTTCATTGTAGTTTGTAGCGCTCGAGTTCAATATTAGCAATTTTTTCTAATTTTTTGAATAAATCATGCATTATCTCAAAAACTAGAGCCAAACTGCATAAATGGTTGCTATATTCGTCCTCAGCACCACTAACCCATCCTAAAGACACTCAAATGTCCTTGGCAAGAAAATGAGTGTTGACCAGTGTTATCAAACAGACTATCACAGTAGTTTGCTACACAAGGCACGGTCGTAACTGGGGACGTGTAAAGCGGCGGCACATCCGTCAGCGGCCGCAGCTCGTCCCAGAGTGTAGTGCAGACCAGAAGCAGGGTTTTTCCAGCCGGATTCACGAGCGAGCGAAAACCGCAGCCGGGCAGACCAGCACAAATTTGTCATGCGAACACCTGTATTCATCTGCAGGTGGGGTAGAGTGTCACACTCCTATTGGCTCCCTGGGTAAAATGGCAGGTGGAGGTGGTGGAGGTTATTTATAAACCCTCGTCATGATGCAGTCACTCTCAGTCTGCTATTGTCTGCGGTAGGGTCAGCTGACTGTGTTGTTCTCACTTGTGTGTGTGTGTGTGTGTGTGTGTGTGCTACTGGTTTATTTGACAAAAAAAAAAGATGCGATTAATGGCAACAAGCACCAGTAGCAATGCCAGTGGCGGCAAACGTCAGAGGCAAAGGAAATTACCAGGTGAATACATATTTAATTTCATAGCATGAGATCGGATTTCGCAGTGTATATTTTCGTAAAAGGTTTCGCAGTACCAAGCTCAGTTTTAGGTGTTAATTTTTTTCTTGTTATTTCAACATACTGGAGGCAGAGGTCAAACAGTGGCAGCAATATCATTGTAAGCAATATGTATATTTTTCATCGTTTATGCAATGTCTCATTGTTGCTGTATATTATTTCGAGGATCAAAATCGATAAACGTTACTTCTTTTCATTTCACTGAGAATTTCGTATTGTTTGAGTATATATATATATATATATATATATATATATATATATATATATATATATATATACGAGGGTTGAAACTTCTTTAAAGTGGCAAATATTTATTCACAGCTCGTACAAAATGGATACGTGTTTCAAAGTTTTACTGACCTTCGAAGTAGTCACCAGCATTGTGTATAACCAATTGCCAGCAATGTGGAAGTCGTAGGATACTCTTAGCAGTTCCAGTTGTGTTGACAGTTCGAGAGGCGCGGTCTATGGCTCGACGAATTTGTAGCAGTTCTGAAGCAAATGCTGTGAAGTGTTTCCTTCAGTTTAGAGATCAAGTTGAACTCACGAGGACATATGTCATGGGCGTGCAGTAGGTGGTGTAGCACTTAGCAGCACCATCAGTCCCCTGCAGTGGCTACTACAGCCATTCCAGCACCGCTCTTGCATCCATGGACCACCCTCCCTCATGTTAGCATGTCAGGGCTGCAGCAACCAGACTGCTTGCAGTGGCCCAATTCCGCAGCACCTCCTCCTCCTCAGCCATCACGTCCTCACTGATCTCATGAGGTACAGCACATACACCTCAACACATCAATGCAAGCAGCAGCTGTGTCACCTAGTTGTAGTTATAGTATTAGTAACAGAGATGATCCTGTGGCTAGTGACAGTTCCCTCTCCTGTCCTTTTATTGGAGGGCATCAGGTCAGTGACACCATACCACAGTTAGAATAGTCAGTGATTGAAGAGTGAATCTCATTCATGAGGATCGAGAATACGGCAGAGGGGTACCTCGACCCTGTTGGTTTTCTAAGGCCGTGCCCTGCTGTTGTGGAAAAGGAGCTCCTCAGTGTAGTCAATGATCCACAGTATCCCGCCATTAAATGCACTGCAGTGCTCAGCATCGAATTGTCACATCCCCCCCCCCCCCAAAACTTGATTCTGATATTGAAGACACAAGTCTTCATTGTCTTTGTGGGAAAATGGCGTGATAATGTGGAGCACGTCAATCACCGAGTGGTTTTGTAAATCTGCCTTGAGTTCTATACTGGTCCAGTTTTCCAAGATGGACGTCACATGGTCAGCTAAAGCACTCAGCCATTTAATACACCCACACATCAACACACATGTCTACGATCCGGTAAATGGAGGGTCTAGCTACATCAAGGTACCTAAGGATATAGCTAATAAGCAGGCATATATTAATGTCCAAAGTAAAACCCATCAGGCTTGTTTCGCAAGGTCAATTGTGCCTTGCGAAAGAAATATTAAACAGAATCCGTAGTCTACATCCCAATATGGTAGATACCTTGCAATTCATAAGTGTTGTAACACTGATGAGCCATGCACGGCTTGTGTTCATGCCATTTATTGTTTGTCATCGTCTATTATGGTACTACCACCTCAGTTCCTTATTCCATTTACTGGTGTCACTAACTTCCTGCCTTACTTGCCCGTGAGCAGCAGCAGCAGCGCGTATTGATAAGTGCACTGTCGTACCATCTCTGGAGCGACCAATAGTATTTCTGGGTCGTCGTGTGTCTGGCAGTCAGTTGGAGATGGACCAGCAGTGCAATCGGGACGCAGCAGCAGCGAAGTAGGGGACAGAGCGCCGGTGAGGTGCGGACAGCCAGTGCTCGCCGACCGCTGGCGGCACACATGAACTGTCCGATGGAGGGAGATTGGTGCGGGACGACCGTTGGTTGGTCGTTCGGTTGGTCGTCTCATCGGCCGACGTATATTTGGTCCTTTCACCGTTTCTGGGCCTGGGCAGTCGGTTGGTTGGCGTGAAGCAGCAAGGAAGTCTCCGTCGTGCAGACTGTGGCTGGGGCTGCTGGTGGTGTGCACGCATGGTTGGGGTGTGAGGTGCTGCTTGCGAGTGCTACGAAGTTCGTCGCCCACCGATCTTGGACATGAAAGTTGAGTCCTCACTTAACCTACTATCGAGCCTCAACTGTTTATGTTTCTTCGTTTGATCTTGGTTGTCACTTTTGGAACATTCCTGCGAGCAACAACGTGTGTGTATTCAAGTTGGCCATCTTCCTGTGGAGTTTAACTTAACTCAATTTATTCCCTGTTATTGAAGTTGACCAGCGATATCTTCTGCTTTGTGGCCATCGACGTTCTGGTTACCTGCCCTGGCCGCTGACGTAATTTTCGGCAGTGTATTTTCCTCATCACGTTGTTGCTGTCCAGTGCGGAGTGTAGCTCGACAGTTGTGGTGTTGTTGGTTGCTGAGTGCCCCAATATTCTGTGTGCCATTGTATTGAAATTTTGTGGTCGTTTTGCTGGTTGCGTGGAGCAGAGCTGATCTTGTTGATTGGCCGGCTGGCTGTCTGTTGGTTGGGTTGCCTTCAGATTAAGAAGTCGTTGGACAGGCTGCCTGTCGCACCTAAACGGGCGTTAGTATTACATCCCCAGGCCGACCCTTGGAAACTTCTGAGCGCCGTTCCTTGTGTGTTACCTAGTAATTTCCCTGTTTGGGTTTCAGTTATTTGGTTGGTGTATGGCCTTCAGCCGAGTATCAATATCTCTTAGATTAATGTTCTTGTCTTGCCCTTAAGGCATGAGATTGTTGTTCTTTACATGGAGCCTTCAGCCGAATCTTATATGAAATGTTTTAAGATAAGGCCTTCTGCCTTTTAAAGATGAACTCTTCTTTCTAGGGCTTAAGCCATTAAATTATTTGCTGATATGCAGCCTTCAGTCGAGTTTTAATAACTCTTAAATTAATGTTCTTGTCTTGCCCTTAAGGCATAAATAAGATTGTTATGCTTTTGTATGGGGCCTTCAGCCGAATTTTGCATGAAACATTTTAAGATAAGGCTTCTGCCTTTTGATTGAAACTCTTCTTATTGCTTAATATGTGGCCTCCAACCAAGTTCCATTAAAATAAAATCGCTAAGGCCTTCGGTATGTTTGAAGATTTAGAAAATATTTTTGGGGGAAACCTCCAGAAGAACCTTGCATTTCAATTTCTTGCTTAGGCCTTACATCTTGGATTTTGAGTGTGGCCTTCGGCTGATCTAAGGTTAATCAAAGTGGGTCGATTAAAGTTTTGAGTGTTTTGCATCCTTGTTGTAATATTGTGTGTTGATAAATAAAGTTTGTATGTTGAGTGCAACTGACAGCAACTTATTTTGGCCCATTTCCACAACCTAAGTCAGTCTGTCCTGCTATCCCAGGCATTTCAACTGATGGTATTGAGTCCCCCATCAAGATCCAGGAGATACCTAAATTTGCAGAATACCGGAATATCGGTTCATGTTTATGGCCTGGAGAAGAAAAGCAAGTCAGTTGAGCAGGGCAAGCATATTGTCATCGAGCCCTTCCATTTATCAAAATTTGCCAGTGAGCGTAAGATACATGTAAACGTGCTGCTCTTCTCTGAAGGTGATAATTATCACATGTCCTGACTCCTTTCCACCCAACTGAGTAAACATAATGGTAAATAGCATATCTGCTTTAGATACCTGAATTATTTTTCCTCAGACAATTTATTAGCAGAGGATCTAGTAGACTGCGCTTCCAAGGACCTGGTACGTGTTATTATACCTACTGTTGTTGTTGTTGTTGTGGTCTTCAGTCCTGAGACTGGTTTGATGCAGCTCTCCATGCTACTCTATCCTGTGCAAGCTTCTTCATCTCCCAGTACTTACTGCAACCTACATCCTTCTGAATCTGCTTTGTGTATTCATCTCTTGGTCTCCCTCTACGATTTTTACCCTCCACGCTGCCCTCCAATACTAAATTTGTGATCCCTTGATGCCTCAAAACATGTCCTACCAACCGATCCCTTCTTCTAGTCAAGTTGTGCCACAAACTTCTCTTCTCCCCAATCCTATTCAATACCTCCTCATTAGTTACGTGATCTACCCACCTTATTTTCAGCATTCTTCTGTAGCACCACGTTTCGAAAGCTTCTATTCTCTTCTTGTCCAAACTAGTTATCGTCCATGTTTCACTTCCATACATGGCTACACTCCATACAAATACTTTCAGCAACGACTTCCTGACACTTAAATCTATACTCGATGTTAACAAATTTCTCTTCTTCAGAAACGCTTTCCTTGCCATTGCCAGTCTACATTTTATATCCTCTCTACTTCGACCATCATCAGTTATTTTACTCCCTAAATAGCAAAACTCCTTTACTACTTTAAGTGTCTCATTTCCTAATCTAATTCCCTCAGGATCACCCAATTTAATTTGACTACATTCCATTATCCTCGTTTTGCTTCTGTTGATGTTCATCTTATATCCTCCTTTCAAGACACTGTCCATTCCGTTCAACTGCTCTTCCAAGTCCTTTGCTGTCTCTGACAGAATTACAATGTCATCGGCGAACCTCAAAGTTTTTACTTCTTCTCCATGAATTTTAATACCTACTCCGCACTTTTCCTTCGTTTCCTTTACTGCTTGCTCAATATACAGATTGAATAACATCGGGGAGAGGCTACAACCCTGTCTCACTCCTTTCCCAACCACTGCTTCCCTTTCATGCCCCTCAACTCTTATAACTGCCATTTGGTTTCTATACAAATTGTAAATAGCCTTTCGATCCCTGTATTTTACCCCTGCCACCTTTAGAATTTGAAAGAGAGTATTCCAGTCAACATTGTCAAAAGCTTTCTCTAAGTCTACAAATGCTAGAAACGTAGGTTTACCTTTCCTTAATCTAGCTTCTAAGATAGGTCGTAGGGTCAGTATTGCCTCACGTGTTCCAATATTTCTACGGAATCCAAACTGATCTTCCCCTAGGTCGGCTTCTACCAGTTTTTCCATTCGTCTGTAAAGAATTCGCGTTAGTATTTTGCAGCCGTTACTTATTAAACTGATAGTTCGGTCACACCTGTCAACACCTGCTTTCTTTGGGATTGGAATTATTATATTCTTCTTGAAGTCTGAGGGTATTTCGCCTGTCTCATACATCTTGCTCACCAGATGGTAGAGTTTTGTCATGACTGGCTCTCCCAAGGCCATCAGTAGTTCTAATGGAATGTTGGCTACTCCCGGGGCCTTGTTTCGACTCAGGTCTTTCAGTGCTCTATCAAACTCTTCACGCAGTATCTTATCTCCCATTTCGTCTTCATCTACATCCTCTTCCATTTCCATAATATTGTCCTCAAGTACATCGCCCTTGTATAAACCCTCTATTCCTTTTTGCATCCTTCATTTACTGCATTTTTATATTTTCTCCTTTCATCAATTAAATTCAATATTTCTTCTATTACCCAAGGATTTGTATTAGCCCTCGTCTTTTTACCTACTTGATGCTCTGCTGCCTTCACTACTTCATCCCTCAGAGCTACCCATTCTTCTTCTACTGTATTTCCTTTCCCCATTCCTGTCAATTGTTCCCTTATGCTCTCCCTGAAACTCTCTGCAACCTCTGGTTCTTTCAGTTTACCCAGGTCCCATCTCCTTGAATTCCCACCTTTTTGCAGTTTCTTCAGTTTCAATCTGCAGTCCATAACCAATAGATTGGGGTCAGAGTCCACATCTGCCCCTGGAAATGTCTTACAATTTTAAACCTGGTTCCTAAATCTCTGTCTTACCATTATATAATCTATCTGATACCTTTTAGTATCTCCAGGATTCTTCCAGGTATACAACCTTCTTTTATGGTTCTTGAACCAAGTGTTAGCTATGATTAAGTTATGCTCTGTGCAAAATTCTACAAGGCGGCTTCCTCTTTCATTTCTTCCCCCCAATCCATATTCACCTACTATGTTTTCTTCTCTCCCTTTTCCTACTGACGAATTCCAGTCACCCATGACTATTAAATTTTCGTCTCGCTTCACTACCTGAATAATTTCTTTTATCTCGTCATACATTTCATCTATTTCTTCATAATCTGCAGAGCTAGTTGGCATATAAACTTGTACTACTGTAGTAGGCATGGGCTTTGTGTCTATCTTGGCCACAATAATGCGTTCACTATGCTGTTTGTAGTAGCTTACCCGCATTCCTATTTTCCTATTCATTATTAAACTTACTCCTGCATTACCCCTATTTGATTTTGTATTTATAACCCTGTAATCACCTGACCAAAAGTTTTGTTCCTCCTGCCACCGAACTCCACTAATTCCCACTATATCTAACTTTAACCTATCCATTTCCCTTTTTAAATTTTCTAACCTACCTGCCCGATTAAGGGATCTGACATTCTACGCTCCGATCCGTAGAATGCCAGTTTTCTTTCTCCTTGTAACGACGCCCTCTTGAGTAGTCCCCGCCCGGAGATCCGAATGGGGGACTATTTTACCTCCGGAATATTTTACCCAAGAGGACGCCATCATCATTTAATCATACAGTAAAGCTGCATGTCCTCGGGAAAAATTACGGCTGTAGTTTCCCCTTGCTTTCAGCCGTTCGCAGTACCAGCACAGCAAGGCCGTTTTGGTTAATGTTACAAGGCCAGATCAGTCAATCATCCAGACTGTTGCCCCTGCAACTACTGAAAAGGCTGCTGCCCCTCTTCAGGAACCACATGTTTACCTACTGAGGAAGATAAATTCGTAAAGTTAAAAAATGCTCAATGTCAGTAGTGTACGCCCACTTCGAATGCCTCACTCCTCTGACCCACTTTGAAGATGACCCTACAGCCTCACGTACCACCTTTAAAGAAAAACACGCACCATATGTGGTAGTGTACCAAATTGCATTATCCTACGATCTGAGTCTTAACCGCTACAAATCTCATTTCGGGGATAATCCTGTGGTTTGGCTGCTCACTGATCTCAAAAACATTCGTAGGAGGTTGATAAGTTTGACAGTGACAACGTTCCCACGACCAACGCGACGGAGAATGAAGATTTGTACAATAACGTGGTTGAGTGTCATATTTGTTTGCTGCCGTTGGATAGAAAAGTGGAAACTCCTCATAGGGACCACTGTCATCTTGCGGGGAAGTTCCGTGGTGCAGATCACAATACGTGCGATTTGAAGTACCCGCTACCAAAGCACATACACGTTTTCTTCCACAATTTAAGCGGGTATGACGCTCTCTTTCTAGTCGAGCACTTGGCTGATTTCGGTTGGGAGGAAAATCACGACGGTGTCCTATCTGAGAGCGTGGAGAAACCCATTTCATTCTCCGCTTCCTTGATGCGCTACGTTTTATGCAGGTGCCACTCCAGAAGCTCTTTGAATCTCTACTTCGGGAGGATAAGCATGTCACTGGAGCTGCATTTCCCGATGACGAAAAGTTTCAACTTATGAGTAGGAAGGGGGTTTTCAATATGCGTATGTGGGTAGTATGACGAAACTGACCAAACCAGGCTACCTGACAGAATTGCATTCTACAGCAACCTTACAGACTTTGCCGTAACAGATGCAGTGCATGACCATGCTGTGAATGAATGTCTGGCGGGAATTGAACGTCTCCACTTTAGGAGTGTACACACGGCTTTACACGGACACAGACATGCGCTTTCTTGCGGACGTTTTCGGGAAATTCCGGAGTCTTTGCATGACCACGTATTCCCCGGATCCTGCCTTTTATTACATGGCATCCAGGTTGTCTTGGGACACAATGCTCAAAAAAACGAAATACAGTATCGAATTATTGACCGACGCTGACTTGCTTCTTTTCTTTGAGTGAGGGATCCATGAGGAACTTTGCCAATGTATGCATAGACACGTGAAGGCATATAACCCACAGACGGGTGACTGGCTCAACAAATCCCTTGAATCGAGTTACATAATGTATCTGGATGTAAATAACTTTTACAGCACCCATGCAGCAGTCGCTGCCAACTGGTCAGTTTCGATGGGGGCCTGAAGATGAATGCAAGGGATTAGGTGGAAAAATCACAGGGGTATGGCAGCTGACACTGATGTAAGATACGTGGTGGAGGCAGAACTCACGTACTCTATTATGTTGCATGATGTGCAGGCCAATTTACCGCTGTGTCCAGAGCACCTAGTTCCTTGAGGACGCTCCACCCCAAAACTGATGACAGGCTGACAACACTGGGGAATAAGGGGAGATACATTATTCATTATCATAATCTCCAGCAGTGTTTCAG
Source organism: Schistocerca piceifrons (assembly GCF_021461385.2). Classification (NCBI taxonomy): domain Eukaryota; kingdom Metazoa; phylum Arthropoda; class Insecta; order Orthoptera; family Acrididae; genus Schistocerca; species Schistocerca piceifrons. The sequence goes on along the minus strand of NC_060139.1, from coordinate 494,912,169 downwards.
CTTGAGGCTGGAGGTGGTTAGAATCACCTGGGCTTTCTCCTTTAAGCAGTCCCCATGGTTGAAGGAGTATATTGATTTGAGTACGAGACAGAGAGCTTCCACAGCATGCGATTTTGGGAAAGATTTTACGAATTAATTAATAATTCAATTTTCATTAAAACAATGGAAAATTTGAGAGAACGAAGTAAAATTTTGATTAGAAACGAATAAGATGGGTGCCATGGCGTAAGAAAATGCATTTTCAGACCAAATTTTAAGCGGTTCATCATATTCAATAAGAACTTTGTTGCTGTGGAGATGGCGAAGACTGCAGTAGAGTTTATTAAACCTATTTGTGTGGGGATAAATGCTAGACCTATCCAAAATCCACATGTACCACTTTCATTATGAGTTTGCACAAACTCATTTCGCAGGTCCTAAATTTCTTTATACGGATACAGATAGCTTCATCTATTGTGTGAAGCACTGTGATCCATATAAAGTAATGAGGTAACACTGTAATGAATTCGACACGTCCCCATACACGCCTGATAATCCTTACGGTATTGTTCCACAAACAAGGAGTTTGTAGGCATTATGAAGAACGAGGTAAATCGATTGCCGATTGTAGAGTTTGTAGGTCTGGGATCAAAAATGTACGTGTATCGTACACTGGAAGGCGCCACCCAGAGGCGGGCTAAAGGTGTGTGTCGTGTGTCATCGACAATTCTCTGTATCGAAGACTACTTGCTGTGCCTGTACGGCGGTGTTCGCGGTGCTGCAGCACAGCCGCCGCATGTGGTATGGAAAACTAGTATTCGATTGAGACGAGACAAGTACTGCAGTCTACAATCACCTCATGACGACTACAGGGTCATTTGTGATGACGGGATTGAAACTCTCTGGTACGCACACTACTCACTTGTAGAGAGAGAATGGATCGGCGATTCTGATTGAGTGAGAAGCAGAGAATGAGTGAGAGAGGTATATGTATATATAGAGAGAGGGAGTGTCTGCAGAATAGTAGTATGACCTTTTATCGTAGTGTAAGTACCTTTGTGTGTGTGCGTGTGTGTGTGTTGTGTGTGTGTGTGTGTGTGTGTGTGTGTGTGTGTGTGTGTGTGTGTGTGTGTGTGTGTGTGCATGTGGTATAAATATTTATATGCACTATGTACGTGTATATATACACACACAGACCACGTGTGGAAAAAAGATGAAAAGAAAAAAAAACTATATATACACCGAAGCACCAAAGAAACTGGTATAGGCAGGCTTATTCAAATACAGAGATACGTCAACAGGCAGAATACGGCGCAGTAGTCGGCAACACCTATATAAGACAACAAGTGTCTGGCACAGTTGTTAGATCGGTTACTGATACGACAATGCCAAGTCATCGAGATTGAAATGAGTTTAAACGTGGTGTTATAGTCGGCGCACGAGTGATGGGACACAGTTCTCCGAATAAGCGATGATGTGGGGATTTTCCCGTGCGACCATTTCACGAGTGTACCATGAATATCAGGAATCCGGTAAAACATCAAATCTCCGACATCGCTGCAGCCGGAAAAAGATCCTGCAAGTACAGGACTAACGACGACTGAAGAGAATCGTTCAACGTGACAGAAGTGCAGCCCTTTCGCAAATTGCTACAGATTTGAGTGCTGGGGCGTCAACAAGTGTCAGCGTGTGAACTACTCAGCGAAACATCATCGATATGGGCTTTTGGAGCCAAAGACCCACTCGCGTTTTCTTTATGACTGTATGATACAAAGCTTTACGCCTCGCCTGGGCCCGTCAACATCGAATTGGACTGTAAGTGACTGGAAACATGTTGCCTGTTTGGACGAGTCTCGTTTCAAATTGTATCGAGCAGATGGACGTGAACAGTTATGGAGACAACCTCATGAATGCATGGACCCTGCATGTCAGCAGGTTACTGTTCAAGCTGGTGGAGGCTCTGTAATGGTGTGGAGCATGTGCAGTTGTATTGATATGGGACCCCCTGAAACATCTAGATACAAGTCTGACAGGTGACACATGCGTAAGCATCCTGTCTGATCACCTGCGCCCATTCACGTCCATTGTGCATTCCGATAGACGTGGGCAATTCCAACAGGACAATGTGACACTCCACATGTCTGGAATTGCTACAGAGTGGCTCCAGGAACACTCTTCTGAGTTTAAACATTTCTGCTGACCATCAGACCCTCCAGATATGAACATTATTGAGCATATCTGGGATGCCTTGTAACAGAGGTCTCCACCCCTTCGTACTCTTACGGATTTATGGATAACCTTGCAGGATTCATGGTGTCAGTTCCCTCCTACACTGCTTCTGACATTAGTCGAATCCATGGCACGTCGTGTTGCGGCACTTTTGCGTGCTCGCTGGGGCCCTATATGATATTTGGCAGGTGTACCAGTTTCTTTTGCTTTTCAATGCATATGCACAATATGTGTGTGAAAGTAAAAATAACTTTAAAAAATTATAAACAAAAAAATTTTTAAAAATCATAAACCAGAAAAATATTTGCATATTTATTTATTCTTATGTAATGCATATGCAGCTTGTAAATACAGGGTGTTACAAAAAGGTACGGCCAAACTTTCAGGAAACATTCCTCACACACAAATAAAGAAAAGATGTTATCTGCAGCATAGTGCCCAGAGTCGATCGCGGTCCTCTGGTTTGGAGCCGTGTGGAGGGTCTAAACCAGAGGCTCAGACGACTCTGCGACTATAATGGTTGCAAATTCATCGACCTCCGTTATTGGGTGGAGAACTGTAGGGCCCCCCTAGACAGGTCAGGCGTGCACTACACACCGGAAGCAGCTACTAGGGTAGCAGAGTACGTGTGGCGTGCACACGGGGGTTTTTTAGGTTAGAGGGACCCCCCCTTGGGCGAAACGATAAAATACCTGACGGCTTACCAGAGAGGACATTATCATCGTTGATAAAGAACGTCCGTCCTCAGAGACCAAAAACAGGAAAAGTTAACGTAATATTTGTAAACTGCAGGAGTATCCAGGGCAAGGTTCCTGAATTAGTATCTCTTATTGAAGGAAATAGTGCGCATATAGTATTAGGAACGGAAAGTTGGTTAAAACCGGAAGTGAACAGTAACGAAATCCTAGACACAGAATGGAATATATACCGCAAGGATAGGATAAACGCCAATGGTGGAGGAGTATTTATAGCAGTAAAGAATTCAATAATATCCAGTGAAGTTATTAGCGAATGCGAATGTGAAATAATCTGGGTTAAGTTAAGTATCAAAGGTGGGTCAGATATGATAGTCGGATGCTTCTATAGACCACCTGCATCAGCAACCGTAGTAGTTGAGCGCCTCAGAGAGAACCTGCAGAACGTCGTGAAGAAGTTTCGTGATCATACTATTGTAATAGGGGGAGACTTCAATCTACCAGGTATAGAATGGGATAGTCACACAATCAGAACTGGAGCCAGGGACAGAGACTCTTGTGACATTATCTTGACTGCCTTGTCCGAGAATTACTTCAGAACCAACTCGTGAAGCTAACGTTTTAGACCTCATAGCAACAAATAGACCGGAACTTTTCGACTCCGTGAATGTAGAAGAGGGTATCAGTGATCATAAGTCAGTGGTTGCATCAATGACTACAAGTGTAATAAGAAATGCCAAGAAAGGAAGGAAAATATATTTGCTTAACAAGAGTGATAGGGCACAAATCGCAGAATATCTGAGTGACCACCATCAAACGTTCATTTCTGAGGAAGAGGATGTGGAACAAAAATGGAAAAAATTCAGAAACATCGTCCAGTACGCCTTAGATAAGTTCGTACCGACTAAGGTCCAAAGCGAGGGGAAAGATCCACCGTGGTATAACAATCATGTACGAAAGGTACTACGGAAACAAAGAAAGCTTCATCATAGGTTTAAGAGTAGTCGAATCATAGCTGATAAGGAAAAGCTGAACGAAGCGAAAAAGAGCGTAAAGAGAGCAATGAGAGAAGCATTCAACGAATTCGAACATAAAACATTGGCAAACAATCTAAACAAGAACCCTAAAAAGTTTTGGCCATATGTAAAATCGGTAAGCGGATCTAAATCCCCTATTCAGTCACTCGTTGACCACGATGGCACCGAAACAGAGGACGACCGAAGAAAGGCAGAAATACTGAATTCAGTGTTCCGAAACTGTTTCACTCCGGAAAATCGTAACACGGTCCCTGACTTCAGCCGTCGCACGGACGCCAAAATGGAAAATATTGAAATAAACGATATCGGAATTGAAAAACAACTGCTATCACTTAGTAGCGGAAAAGCATCCCGACCAGACGAGATACCCTTAAGATTCTACAGTGATTATGCTAAAGAACTTGCCCCCTTTCTATCAGCAATTTATCGTAGATCGCTGGAAGAACGTAAAGTACCTAGCGACTGGAAGAAAGCGCAGGTCGTTCCCATTTTCAAGAAGGGTCATAAATCAGATGCGAATAATTATAGGCCTATTTCGCTTACGTCAATCTGTTGTAGAATAATGGAACATGTTTTGTGTTCTCGTATTATCACGTTCTTAGATAATACAAATCTCCTTCATCATAACCAACATGGATTCCGCAAACAGAGATCATGTGAAACTCAGCTCGCCCTATTTGCCCAAGAAATTCACAGTGCCGTAGACACTGGCGAGCAGATTGATGCCGTATTCCTGGACTTCAGGAAGGCATTTGATACGAGCTTACGGAATATCGGACCAGGTTTGTGATTGGATTCAGGATTTCCTAGAAGAAAGAACACAACATGTCATTCTTAACGGTTCAAAATCTGCAGATGTAGAGGTAATTTCGGGAGTACCGCAGGGAAGCGTGATAGGACCTTTATTGTTTACAATATACATAAATGACTTAGTTGACAACATCGGTAGTTCCGTGAGGCTATTTGCAGATGACACGGTTGTCTACAAGAAAGTAGCAACATCAGAAGACTCGTACGTACTCCAGGAGGACCTGCAGAGGATTAATGCATGGTGCGACAGCTGGCAGCTTTCCCTAAACGTAGATAAATGTAATATAATGCGCATACATAGGGGCAGAAATCCATTCCAGTACGATTATGCCATAGGTGGTAAATCATTGGAAGCGGTAACGACCGTAAAATACTTAGGAGTTACTATCCGGAGCGATCTGAAGTGGAATGATCACATAAAACAAATAGTGGGAAAAGCAGGCGCCAGGTTGAGATTCATAGGAAGAATTCTAAGAAAATGTGACTCATCGACGAAAGAAGTAGCTTACAAAACGCTTGTTCGTCCGATTCTTGAGTATTGCTCATCAGTATGGGACCCTTACCAGGTTGGATTAATAGAAGAGATAGACATGATCCAGCGAAAAGCAGCGCGATTCGTCATGGGGACATTTAGTCAGCGCGAGAGCGTTACGGAGATGCTGAACAAGCTCCAGTGGCGGACACTTCAAGAAAGGCGTTACGCAATACGGAGAGGTTTATTATCGAAATTACGAGAGAGCACATTCCGGGAAGAGATGGGCAACATATTACTACCGCCCACATATATCTCGCGTAATGATCACAACGAAAAGATCCGAGAAATTAGAGCAAATACGGAGACTTACAAGCAGTCGTTCTTCCCACGCACAATTCGTGAATGGAACAGGGAAGGGGGGATCAGATAGTGGTACAATAAGTACCCTCCGCCACACACCGTAAGGTGGCTCGCGGAGTATAGATGTAGATGTAGATGTAGATGTAGATGTTAGAGCTCATTTTAGTTTCGTCAGTATGTACTGTACAACGTGATCAAATTGTAAATTTTCACAATCAACATGTGTGGGCTGACGAGAATCCGCACGCAATTGTGCAATCACGTCATCAACAAAGATTTTCTGTGAACGTTTGGGCAGGCATTGTTGGTGATGTCTTGATCGGGCCCCATGTTCTTCCACCTACGCTCAGTGGAGCACGTTATAATGATTTCATACGGGATACTCTACCTGTGCAGCCAGAACATGTGCATTTACAAGTACGACACAACATGTGGTTCATGCACGATGGAGCTCCTGCACATTTCAGTCGAAGTGTTCGTACGCTTCTCAACAACAGATTCGGTGACCGATGGATTGGTAGAGGCGGACCAATTCCATGGCCTCCACGCTCTCCTGACCTCAACCTTCTTGACTTTCATTAATGGGGGCTGTTGAAAGCTCTTGTCTACGCAACCCCGGTACCAGATGTAGAGACTCTTCGTGTTCGTATTGTGGACGGCTGTGATACAATCCAAGTAGATTAGTTTTTAAGTGTTTATATGTCTATATAGCTCACAGTCCATCAGAATTATTATTGTTGTAAGAGCCTTTGCTATTGGGGCTGTTAAAATTAGATTCTAAGTGTGCACAGTCCATCAGAATTATTGTAAAAGCTATGCTACTGGGACTGTGGAGTTTAATTGTACTAAAAATATCTCTGCATTAGTTTTAACGTAGGTTTATAAAAAATTCCAGTGCTACTGGAAAAAAATTGTAAAAAATATTCTCGACTAGTGTTACTGTTGTAGCATATAAGTTAAAAGTATCTCTGCATTGGAATAGCAGAGTCCCACTGTACCTCGCGCACACAGCAACGCTATTTTCACACATCTTCTTCTTCCTGAGTCGATGTAGAGCAGGACACTCGTAGAATTCTAGGTCTTCAATAGCAGCTAACACGTCCATGTGATCTTCTCCTTCCACATAATGTAGATGATGGTATCCGTGGGGCAGAATAATCGAGGCGACGTCACCAAATCTTCATGGGGTATGTCAGAATCATCCCAGTGAATTCCATGGTAGAAATGATGTAACAACTTTGCTCTCTTCCGTTTTTTAGCACCTTCACATCCTTGAAAGAGCTCGGTGATATAATTTTTGCTGAGAATGTTTCTTATATTGTGACATCTTCAATGTACGCTAAGAATGCAACATCTTTCAGTATGAATTGTCTACACTCATCATCACAGAAACCCTGAGCGTCTGCAATGATGTTCACAGCTTGAGATACCATTGTGGAATGCTCTAGGTATGGTGCAGCACCTGTTCATTTATACAGCTCGTTGCACAACACTGGGGAGCACACACTAGTTGATCACAAACTCATGTAGAACTAGAGTATTCGCCACAGTGTGTTCCGGGAAATTTGCTGAAGATTCAAATTCATTTCATACATCTATAGGTCCAGGCTTAATTATCTCATTCTATTTGGAGGAGTCTATTACGATGATCGGTGATAACTCCTTCTGTTTTCGTGGCCAGAGTAGACACCCTCCTCTTCGTTCTTGAGCACTCTCATTATAAGAAGCACGAAAACTCGCATACTCTTCATATGCTAGACTGCATATAGTTTCATCCCACTGGAGGTGTAAATTGTCATATGGATAAAATTCTGAATTCAGGTCGACTCTGCTATTAGTTAACTTGCAGTTGTCGACTACAGTGGAATCATTTGCTATATTCCCTCTTCTATCAATCTGAAACCCAAATATGTTGAATCTAGTTTAACATTTAACAGCCCATGTTTGTTTGCTTGCAGTCGGTAGCACTGGGTACTCGGAAACCTCCCACGAGTGAAACGTTAATGATAGATATGTACCGGAATTCAAAACTTTTAAAAGCTTCAAACGCTCCTATCTGATCCACTCATGAGAGGCATTTTCCATATTACCTTGCTGATTGGGATCATATTCTCCTCTTGAGATCCTTGGATGTATGAGTTATTATCCGTCTCTCGCCATACCAGACTGAGTTCCTGTTTAGCATTCATAATAATCTGCCTCATGCCCACGAAGTAGTCCATAAGCAGTTTTAGAGGTATGCATGCAGTAAATCGTCTATACTCTGCAACTTTTCTAGCTGTCGGATCGTCTCTGAACCATCCCACATTTTCTAAACCATTCAAATCCGTGGGTGTAGCTGAGACGTATGTTCTAAGGGCTGATGTTATGCCGACATTGTGTACATGGTCGATCTCAGACCCACTGAGTTCAGAGCGTATCTCTTGAAACAGGAATGCTAAATCATTACGTGTAAGCTTGGATGCCATTGTAGCGTTGCCGTCGGTTTTCTTGAATAATCCCTCCAAACGTATGAAACTCTTTCATGGAAGCGTCGGCGCGTCTTGATGCTGGGTGACAATCTTAACTTAATCATTCTTGTTAAATATAGTTAAAGCATAAGGTTATGCGAGGAGTATTCCTGACGTATAATTCGCACATCATTACTGGACTGGTTATATTGAGTGAGGACGTCATTGCAAGGTTTCAAGCCAAGTGATTTAAGAAACTCGTACTTCGCACGTGTTATCACTTTGTGGTTCGGGGCAGTGAAGTGGCGTGCTGTGGACTGCGTGCACTGTTTTATATCGTACGCCCATCCCGCCTTAGATGCGATCGTACAATGATTTCCTCGCCACGAAAATAGACAAGTTGTTATTCTCGTCCACAATACACAGCTCCAAACAGTCCAGTGTCTGAACTGTGACTGGAAGGTATATTGCATTGGTGGGAGTCCAGGAATCTTATATCCTGTTGCAACTGAGGGGAAGAATCCATAAATAGTATAAATCAAACTGTCACTGAGATAGAAATTCTTTGCAATGTCACACTAGACTCGGATTGTGCTGACAGGCAGTATGTCCACAGTCTAATCTTACTTGTAAAATTTACTAGGATCCTGCTTCGAAACTTGTCCTTTTGCGAATCCCAGTAGGCGTCCTGTTGAATCTTTCTGGTTAAAGTCAATCGTTGCATTTACAATCCTTATTCCAGATTTAAGTGTATTAATGTTTACACGTAGCTCAATGCCTTTTCCAGATTGTTGAAAGACTTCGTTTGAATCGTCGATGCACCAGGTTCCAATTCCACAATGTCTTTTTCAGCATTTATATCCAATGCAGTTTGTTGTTAGTCTCGGTGATATTTGGGATGCTGTTGTACATCTCCAGTCCAGTCAATGCCACACTCCATTCACTAATGCTCAAATCCATTGGCAGGAAGTTTGCACGTAATACAGATGACCCTTCTTTTAAGAGCACTTTGCCAAGTGTACGACATTGCATCTGAACCTCAATTGATGTAGGAATGTTTAAAGATCCTTCTTTACGTTCAGCTTCTTCTTCTTTGTAGACGTCAAGAGAAACATGACAAACAGACGTCCAGAGAGATGTGTATTAAAGTCCTGATAGCGCTGGAAATTATAGAACACACATCTTCTGTGAGTACAGTATCATTGTAATTTTTCTGGCAGGTTCAGGTCATCAAATGAGTCGAAGTAGTAGAGGGTATAAGCATTTTTCATAACATATGACACCCAGTGGGTGCTGGGACCTCCAGCATCTAAATTCACAATATCACATTCACCAGTTTTCCACATAGTCTTCGGTAATGTATTCCCCATAAACACACCAAGGAATCTTGGAATGTTGTTTTTTTCTAACAAACTTAAGAAGATCAGTATTTGTGAGTGGCCGGTCTGGTATGACTGCTAATGGGCTTTTTTGAAATTAATGAATAGACCAAGCCCTTTCCTGTACAGTTTCAAGTACAATCCTTTCCCGATGGCTGCGGCTTACATCATGCGGTTATGTCTTCTTGCCTCTTCTAAATGCGATTGGGAGTTTTGCACATTCTTGACCATTCGAGCAATAACTGCAGCACCACCAGCGAGGCACCCTGCCGCTGAGAGCGCGGAGAGGGCCGGGATGATTAGTGGAAGAAACCCACCAGACCTCTTGGGTATTGGTAGGACATGAGGTGCTTTAACCAGTCCTCTTCTTCTTCTTCCTGCACATTTGTGCTTCAGAGCACTTTTAGCTGCAGACGTCGCTGTCAGGATATAGTTTTTTAAACACCCCTTCTACTTCTTCTTCTTCTTCATCGTTGTCTTCTTCTTGTTTAGTGCACAACGTGCATCATTCATAACTCGCTTGAATTTCGTCACTCTTAAACCCAACTTAATTTTTCTACGCATAGTTTTATCAACTACAAATGCTACAATGCGTTCACCTATATCAATATCATTTCTTCTGCGTATTTCCTTAGCCTTCTCAGCTAAAATCTTATGTGCAATGTGATGACTTAGGAGATTTTTATTTGCAACGTATGAAATGCGCGTCCCATACACGCTTCGTCTAGCGGATTAACCACTTATCACCTCGTGCCAAGTGTTTCTGAAGCTTTTTTCCGGGTCCACAGTAGTTATATCCCGAAATGGGTAATTCCACTGGCACTTTGTCTAGAACACCACCGCCTCCTCTAATGCGTCTCCTAGCACGCATGTTATGCTACTGATCCATTTATGCTCTATGCATCCTATTATATAGCAAATAATCAGCGTCAATCCAGTTGTTTTGCACTGCAGGAAGACCAAGCGCCGGCCGGAGTGGCCGAGCGGTTAAAGGCGCTACAGTCTGGAACCGCACGACCGCTACGGTCGCAGGTTCGAATCCTGCCTCGGGCATGGATGTGTGTGATGTCCTTAGGTTAGTTAGGTTTAAGTAGTTCTAAGTTCTAGGGGACTTATGACCACAGCAGTTGAGTCCCATAGTGCTCAGAGCCATTTGAACCATTTTTTTTTTGAAGGCCAAGCCATTTAACTAGTGCTCTACTTCCCCGATGTCTTTTGACTCTCACCACGATAAACACATCTAGTTCAGAGCTCCTCTGCATTCCCTCAGTGCTGCAACAACCTGCAATTTCTTCGTCTTTACTATTCTTCAAGATATAAGTTGTACGATTCGTTCTTTGTACCTTCGAAACCGTAATTATCTCTGTTGACCAGTTCGGTAGGTATGATGTCTCAGGTGCCGTCTTGTGTTTTGGGATACATATCAAATCACCTACATCAAATTTCTGTTTACGTGGATCCAGCATTTTAATGCAATAGTACACCATACCCGTAAGTCCATTATCACGAACATCAAATGGTCCAAATGACTCTGAGCACTATGGGACTTAATTTCTAAGGTCATCAGTCCCCTAGAACTTAGAACTACTTAAACCCAACTAACCTAAGGACATCACACATATCCATGTCCGAGGCAGGATTCTAGCCTGCGACCGTACGGTCGCGCGGTTCCAGACTATAGCGCCTAGGCCGGCCGAAGTGGCCGTGCGGTTCTAGGCGCTGCAGTCTGGAACCGCGAGACCGCTACGGTCGCAGGTTCGAATCCTGCCTCGGGCATGGATGTGTGTGATGTCCTTAGGTTAGTTACGTTTAACTAGTTCTAAGTTCTAGGGGACTAATGACCTCAGGAGTTGAGTCCCATAGTGCTCAGAGCCATTTTTTTTGTAGCGCCTAGAACCGCTCGCTCACTCAGGCCGGCATCACGAACATCGATTGATCTCATTTTTATTGTGCTATTTTTGGTTCGATTATACTGACCAGTTATTTCTGGGAGGATATCTGTCCATGAACCGCGAAGATTAAAACGAATTCCTATTTGGCCTTTTATTATTTTGTTCAGTCATTCCACGATGCCTCCAAGTGGCTGAATGTTGAGCGGTGATGTATTCCATGCCGCTGCGTCACGGTCTTGAAATACCTATTGTAAAACTCTCCAACGTGATCGGTTTGGAGGTTGTCTGGGCATCGATTCGTCCATGTCTGCAGCAAACGCTCAAACACATCCACGACTTTTCTCCCCATTTTTGTTTTAACAGGTAATGCCCAGGTAAATTTAGAGTATGTGTCAATAACGATCAACATATATTTGAATCCATTATTCTCATGTGAATATTCCCTCATATCTACAAGATCAGCCTGCCATAAGTCATCCAAATCTTTAATCGTAACATGCCTACAAGTGTATGTTTTGCGTGCTGGTTTGTGAGTTCTCGAATTACTGATACCTCTCTCTCAAAGGTCAGAGATTATTGAAACATACTCATTCGAATGAGCAGTATTACCTGCAGTAGCTGGTGCCATGATCTGATGTAGTCGATCTGTTAGTCATAATATATATGCTGTGGGATTCGATTGTTCACGCTTTATGCCCAATCAATACCATCGCCGCTGGTGCTGTTGTTGTTTTCACCATCAAGCACTGGTTATATAATGGTTTCGTATTTATTGCTGCTCAGGCTTTTTATGATCGTACATCAGTCAAATGCAGTATTTCACGGTACATTTCCCCATCATTAACTGAATAATTTATGGGTTTTTCGTGGTTGTTAGGAAAATAAGAGTCATTAAGCCAGGTGTTCTCTCAAACCACCTACCACCAATCTGTACTATGTCATCAGTTACACTGCATACCCAGCATGTACGGTCTTCATCTGCTGACGCCGAATGTCCTACCTATCTGGCCAGGGACGTGACGCATAATGGATTCGTCAATGGCAACACCAACGTAATCGTGTGGTTTTGTTTTTGCTGACAGCTGCCTGAGAGATTCAGTAATCGACTTAAAGGTTTCTCTCAGTGTTTGCTGTCGATCCATATGCCCTAATCTTAGCAACCAATATTTTTCTCGAACGGCTTTCCGTGCCTGAATGACTTTCTGCTCCGTTGACATCTCTGTATACACAATCAGACGTCTCTGCGGCATGAGGCTTTATTCACTGAAGAGCCGAAGGAACTGGTACATCTGCCTAATCTTATGTAGGACCCCCACGAGCACGCAGAAGTGCCGCAACACAACGTGGCATGCAATCGACTAATGTCTGAAGTAGTGCTGGAAGGAATTGACACCAAGAATCCTGCAGGGCTGTCCATAAATCTATAAGAGTACGAGGGGATGGAGACCTCTTCTGAGCAGCATGTTGCAAGGCATCCCAGATATGCTCAATAATGTTCATGTCTGGGAAGTTTGGTGGCCAGCAGAAGTGTTTAAACACAGAAGATGTTCCTGGAGACACTCTGTAGCAATTCCGGACGTGTGGAGTGTCGCATTGTCCTGCTGGAATTTCCTAAGTCCGTCGGGATGAACAATGGACATGAATGTATGCAAGTGATCAGACAAGATGCTTACATATGTGTCACCTGTTAGAGTCGTATCTAGACGTATCAGGCGTCTCTTATGATTCCAACTGCCACACTCCCCACACCATTACATGGCCTCCACCAGCTTGAACAGTACCCTGCTGACATGCAGGGTCCATGGATTCATGAGGCTGTCTACGTACCTCTACACGTCCATCCGCTCGATACAATTTGAAACGAGACTCGTCCGACCAGGCAACGTGTTTCCAGTCATTAAAAGTCCAATGTCGGTGTTGACGCGCCAAGACGAGGCATAAAGCTTTGTGTCATGCAGTAATCAAGAAAGCACGAGTGGGCCTTTGGCTCCGAAAGCCAATATCGATGATGTTTCATTGAATGGTTCGCACACTGACTCTTGTTGATGGCCCAGCATTGAAATCTGCAGCAGTTTGAGGAAGGGTTGCACTTCTGTCACGTTGAATGATTCTCTTTAGTCGTCGCTGGCCCCGTTGTTGCAGGATTTTTTTTCTGGCCGCAGCGAAGTCGGAGATTTGATGTTTTACCGGATTCTTGATATTGACGGTACTCTCGTGAAATTATCGTACGGAAAAATCCCCGTTTCATCGCTACCTGAGAGATGTTGTATGCCGTCGCTCGTGCGCCGACTATAACACCACGTTCAAACTCACTTAAATTTTGGTACCTCCCATTATAGCATCAGTAACCGATCTGACACTTTCGCCAGACACTTGTTGTCTTATATAGGCGTTGCCGACCACTGCGCCGTATTCTGCCTGTTAACATATCTCTGTATTTGAATACGCATTCCTATATCGGTTTCTTTGGCGCTTTAGTGTTCATCCGCTCTTCTTCCTCTTCTCATGTGCCTGCGTCTATATCTATTTTCGCCTCAACAGCCTTGACTTTTTCGGTCCAGTCAGTTACCTGCTTCATTAACTAACTTATTTAATGCGTTGATCATTTTCAGAAGCTCCCTGCGCATATCTCCATCTTTAAGCACGATAGCTTGAATTTTCGCGTCCATGTACAATCGCATGCTCTGTCTATGTACACCAATTCCCTCTGGTTGGAAGCTAGACATGCGCGCGAATTTGTCCGTGGTGCAGCATATACTGATGTACTCACCTTTCTTACCGGGCTATATACAGGGTGGAGAAAAATTGTGTCACGAAATTTTAACCCTTGATAGATAATGCCAGTAGAAACCAAAATTACTAATTTTGAGGAGGTCGACAAGGCACCATTTTCAAGCTACGGAAACGGCGCCACGCGCTCCGATTGGCCGTGGTTTTGCTCTGTTGCCATTCGTCGGTTGACGGGCAAGCACTATGGTTTTCCGTTCACACATACTAACGTTCCTCGCCCTGTCACTGCCCCAACGTGATACGCAAACGTGTCGAATAGGTCTTGCTGTTAGTGTCCTCCTCACTTCAGAGGCATTCACACGTAAGCTTCACTTCGGAGCACACACACGTCACCTGCCATGTAGTCATACAGTAAGTATGGTGGCACAGTATTCGTTTGAAGAACGAGATACGGTTTTTGTTTATAGACTCCCCGACGATAATGCGCGTGAAGCTCGACGGTTGTATGAGGAACGTACCCAGCAAGACGCCGCCCACACCCACAAAGGTTTACGGCAATTCACCCGTGGCTTAGCGAAACAGGCTCGTTAGCGGGATATCACGGTGATGCTGGAAGACTTCGAACACGACGGGATGCTGCGTTTGAAGAGACTGTTCTTGAGCGCTTCGAGGAAGCACCTACAAGTTCTCGAGTGGCTGGACATGACATTGGTTAGACAGGGCTGTTTTGAGGGATGACAACCAGCATCCATTTAGGTTCTACCCTGTCCAAGACTTAAATGCTGTGACGGACTATGAACACGGGCTAGGGTTTTGCCGGTGGTTTCTGCGATGTGTTGCACGAGATCCCGACTTCCCCGCCATTGTGTCGTTTACCAACGAGTGCACCTTCCATCAGGATGGCCTTTACAACACTGGAAACGTTCATTACTGGGCAAGAGACAATCTCACGTCACATACGTCCATGGACACCAGGAACGATTTTCGCTCAACATTTGGTTAGGCATTGTGGGTGACCGTCTGATTGGGCCAGCTCGTCTATCTCCTCGACTTACCAGGGCAAATTACCTTGACGTTTTGCAAGAAACTCTGCCCAGCCTGCTGAAGATGTTCCCCTGGACATACGGCAACGCATGTGGTTGCAGCATGATGGGGCACCTGCACATAACAACGGTGCTGTGCGAGGATATTTAAATGAACTGATGAACTGTTCGGCGGCCGGGTAGTTAGCAGAGGTGCTCGCAGGACATGGTCCCCGCGATCGCCACGCCTCACGCCACCAGACTTGTTCCTCTGGGGATTCTTCAAGGTTCTAGTTCACCCACCCGGACACGAACCACCTAGAAACGAAGAAGGATTAATGGATCGCATTCAATATGCCTCCAATCACATCAGGGCAATTCCAGGAATCGGCAAAACACTGTCCGACGTTACCAGGCTTGTGTCGCGTCAGAGCGTCGCTAGTTCGAGCACATGCTTTAAGTAAACAATGTCCTAGCTACAAAAAAGGCCCTTTTCAGAGCCGACACAATTTGCAAAAGATTTACTGTATGCGAATTAACAGCTGTTGACGGGATTGTTCCCAATATGTCTTATCTCGAAACTACAATGGATGTGTCGGGACCCTGGCGATTTCGCCCCCGGGCCCTCAGAGAGGAAGGCTGGTGCGCTACCATCGAGTGTATGGGCCGCCTTGGATACGTCGCGATCTCTGGCAGGCAAAACATTCGCTGTCATGCGTTGTCCAAAGCACCTGGCAACCGGGCAATCCCGCGGCCAATCGGAGTGTGTGGCGCCAAGTTTCCGTAGTTTAAAAATTTTGTCTTGTCGACTTCCACAACATTAGTAATTTTGGTTCCTACTGGCATCAACTATCTAGGGCTAAAATTTCGTGACACAGTTTTTCTCCACTCTGTATACAGAAACTCTTAGAGGTTTCGCCTGTATTTACCACCATTCAGTTTTCTTATTTTATCAATAACAAGCAACCCATACTGTTAATGATTTCAGCAATCGGCACATATCGTTACAAAATCATTGAACGACATTGTCAGTTCCTGCAAGTGCTTGGTAAATGTGTTTTAAATTCAGATTGTCTTGTTTGAAGACTGTAATAAAATTTGCATTATCCCTAACCAATTGTTTTGGGATTCTGGAATACGTCTGGCTTAGATGAAATACATCAGCAGGCATATGACGACCGATACAGAAATATTTTTGAATTTGGTTTTGGTTTTTCACACCAACATCGTCAAACATGAACACAGTGTTTGCCTTTACTTTTTCAGGTGGGAGATATCAACGCTTTCACCGCGCAAAATCTCCTGTAACAGCTGATACTTGGGCTGAAACAGTGTTTTTGAAAATACATAAACATGTTCAAATCGGACTCCATCTACTTGTGTTCCCACCATCATGAGGATATTAGTCCTGCCACAGTTCGATGAACCTACAATAATTGCTGGTATATTATCAGGAAGGAGTATTCCATTCTTCTTCTTCTTCAGGACTTCTTTTGCATCTTCAGAGAACCAGTCACCAACAACAAAGTCCTGATGCTTCACCTACCCGGCCATGATACCGACTACGTCAGGTTTATACACTCCTGGAAATGGAAAAAAGAACACATTGACACCGGTGTGTCAGACCCACCATACTTGCTCCGGACACTGCGAGAGGGCTGTACAAGCAATGATCACACGCACGGCACAGCGGACACACCAGGAACCGCGGTGTTGGCCGTCGAATGGCGCTAGCTGCGCACCATTTGTGCACCGCCGCCGTCAGTGTCAGCCAGTTTGCCGTGGCATACGGAGCTCCATCGCTGTCTTTAACACTGGTAGCATGCCGCGACAGCGTGGACGTGAACCGTATGTGCAGTTGACGGACTTTGAGCGAGGGCGTATAGTGGGCATGCGGGAGGCCGGGTGCGGGACCGCCGAATTGCTCAACACGCGGGGCGTGAGGTCTCCACAGAACATCGATGTTGTCGCCAGTGGTCGGCGGAAGGTGCACGTGCCCGTCGACCTGGGACCGGACCGCAGCGACACACGGATGCACGCCAAGACCGTAGGATCCTACGCAGTGCCGTAGGGGACCGCACCGCCACTTCCCAGCAAATTAGGGACACTGTTGCTCCTGGGGTATCGGCGAGGACCATTCGCAACCGTCTCCATGAAGCTGGGCTACGGTCCCGCACACCGTTAGGCCGTCTTCCGCTCACGCCCCAACATCGTGCAGCCCGCCTCCAGTGGTGTCGCGACAGGCGTGAATGGAGGGACGAATGGAGACGTGTCGTCTTCAGCGATGAGAGTCGCTTCTGCCTTGGTGCCAATGATGGTCGTATGCGTGTTTGGCGCCGTGCAGGTGAGCGCCACAATCAGGACTGCATACGACCGAGGCACACATGGCCAACACCCGGCATCAAGGTGTGGGGAGCGATCTCCTACACTGGCCGTACACCACTGGTGATCGTCGAGGGGACACTGAATAGTGCACGGTACATCCAAACCGTCATCGAACCCATCGTTCTACCATTCCTAGACCGGCAAGGGAACTTGCTGTTCCAACAGGACAATGCACGTCCGCATGTATCCCGTGCCACCCAACGTGCTCTAGAAGGTGTAAGTCAACTACCCTGGCCAGCAAGATCTCCGGATCTGTCCCCCATTGAGCATGTTTGGGACTGGATGAAGCGTCGTCTCACGCGGTCTGCATGTCCAGCACGAACGCTGGTCCAACTGAGGCGCCAGGTGGAAATGGCATGGCAAGCCGTTCCACAGGACTACATCCAGCATCTCTAAGATCGTCTCCATGGGAGAATAGCAGCCTGCATTGCTGCGAAAGGTGGATATACACTGTACTAGTGCCGACATTGTGCATGCTCTGTTGCCTGTGTCTATGTGCCTGTGGTTCTGTCAGTGTGATCATGTGATGTATCTGACCCCAGGAATGTGTCAATAAAGTTTCCCCTTCCTGGGACAATGAATTCACGGTGTTCTTATTTCAATTTCCAGGAGTGTATATGCAATGTTCTCTTATAGAAATAATGAAAGCTTGTAATAATAGTAATATAATAACAACATATGTAGCCACTATAGCACAACCATCTTATAACGTGAGCTACAATGGCTACATCTTACATTATACAAAGACAGGGTAGTTAAATAAGGTAAACAATAAAGATTTGCTATTACATTTATTTCATTTATGTTTCACTAAAGATACATAGGCTGCATTACATCAAGAACAACAAAAAAAGACAAGTGAATTATTTTTTACAGTATTTCCAAATAACTGTTTCTTGCATGCAGTAAATTCAGCCTGTATTTCCCTCAAACTCAATGGTTCTAAGCACTATGGAACTTAGCCGGCCGGAGTGGTCGTGCGGTTCTAGGCGCTACAGTCTGGAACCGAGCGACCGCTACGGTCGCAGGTTCGAATCCTGCCTCGGGCATGGATGTGTGTGATGTCCTTAGGTTAGTTAGGTTTAATTAGTTCTAAGTTCTAGGCGACTGATGACCTCAGAAGTTAAGTCGCTTAGTGCTCAGAGCCATTTGAACCAACTATGGAACTTAACATCTGAGGTCGTTAGTTCCCTAGAACTTAGAAGTAATTAAACCCAACTAACCTAAGGACATCACACACACCCATGCCCGAGGCAGGATTCGAACCTGCGACCGTAGCAGCAGCGCAGTTCCGGACTGAAGTGCCTAGAACCGAAGGCTACATCGGCCGACTTCTCTCAAACTGAAGGGAGTTTGTAAAAATAATTCAAAAGCCAAGATCGCTTAAATACTGTTTACTGGATAACCGGTTTCAACACGCTATAGGTGCCATCACCGGATCTGTGAAGATATAACATGACAGGTTTGAGGGAGGGCTTACACTACATACATTACTATTAGTACAGTACCACATACCTGAATGTAGCTTAACATTTATAAACCATTTGGATATAACGATACGTGAGGCAGACCAGCTGATATGAAATCATTGTCACAAAAATAAGAAACAACTGCTCTCATGTTCATTCTTTTCCATCAGATATGTAAAACCGAAGTCACAAGATAAAACTATTTGGTACATGACCGCAGCTCGACTAACAACGGTCGGCATCACACTGCCCTATTCTTCACCGGTTTACCTGCTGCGATTCTAGTGGTTCACAACAGGCCACTAGATTGCACTGTCCCAGCAGTGCACATACAGTCCCACAGTACAACCACTTATTACTACTACAACACAACTTTACTATACCTGCTAATCAAATACCCATGCAAAGAACACTTTCGCCTACACTTACTGTACATACTATACATGCTATGCATACTATACATACTATGAAGTACGTCAATTACAGAATAAAAACATCTGTGGCAAAGGCGTCATCCATATTAGCGCCATACGAAACTATATATTATAACTTACCCTTATTCCTATATGGAAGTCAACCTGCCAGGTTAGCTGAGCATGATAACGCGCTGCTTCCTGGACTCGGGTAGGGTGTCGGCCCCGGATCGAATCCACCCGGCGGATTAACGACGAGGGCCAGTGTGCTGGCCAGCCTGGATGTGGTTTTTAGGCGGTTTTACACATCCCCCTAGGTAAATACCGGGCCGGTCCCCATGTCCAGCCTCAGTTATACGGCTCGCAGACATCTGAACACTACGCAGTTGGAGTCCACTAATTCCTTCCCAGAGGGTACGGGGTGGCGACAGGAAGGGCATCCGACCACCCCTTCAACTAACATTGCCACATCCGATTAACCATGCCAGCCCTGCGTATCCGCAGGAAAAACGGCACAAGCAAATGAAAGACATTCATATATGGAAGTCAGGAATTTACACATAGTAAGCCGTTCATAACACGACTTAGATACATTATGACGAGTGTTTAAAACCAATATGCTGGGCTTTACCTGTCTGGGCACTACGGTCTTCGATATTGTAAACACAAAAAAGTACGATAGTGATATAAAAGGCTTTCACCACCTATACACTTATTATGAACGTAGTACGGACCGACTATGAAAACCTGCATAGGCACATGAAATTAAGGAAGCCCAGGTCAGAAAAGTTTTTTAGCAGTACTCTATAGGTGGTTTTCCGAGCATAACAGGTACACAACACCCATCATAGTTTGTGAATAGACCGCACAGGATCTCTAGAGCACCGCATCAAATATGTCAAAGAAATTATGATCCGTCGATTCTAATTGGTCGTTCAACAGTTTGTTTGGAAACCTCTTTCTGTTTTTGTAAATTTCGATGTTTTCCAAAACGTTGAGTTGCTTCCTTTAGGTGCTTTATCCAAGATGTTCATACCTTGTTGCATAATACATTAAATTGTATAAATCAAATCGCGCTATTGTGGTCCCACCAGATAAGTCCAAGGCCACAGTCATCATTTGGGAAGCTGACTATGTTTCCAAAACAGAGCAATTTTTTCGCGAAAACAGCATCACGCAGATGACTAAGAATCGAATTAACAAGTTTAATACGGAAGTTAGGAAAGCAATAGATCGGTCGTATTTTTTGCTGGATGATAAAACTAGGCATGGTTTAAAAATTATGGCGGTCGAATTACCTACGCTTAGGGCATAGGTTAAGACCCACAAAGTAGAAAAAAGCATTAGGCCGATTGTGGATGGAAGGTAAGCTCCTAATGCCAAGTTGAGCGAATATCTTAATAGGAAGTTGAAAGAACTATGTGTGTTTGAAACCTCTTAGAGTTTAAAGAATAGTTATGAGTTGGCAAGTTTCCTTAAGGATGTAGGAGTACCAGAGGGCACATGTCTGGTATCTTTAGATGTAAAATACTGTATACTAATATTCCAATTAAAGAGTGTCTTCAAGTGGTTAAGAATAATTCGAATTCGATAAAGCATTGTAAGCTGAGCCAGGCCGAACTTGTGGAATTTGTCGATCTACTAGAAACGTCACTATCATTTAACTGCTTTCAGTTTAGTAACAAATATTACAGTCAGCGTGACGGCTTAGCAGTGGGCAGTTGCCTAGCTAGTACGCTGGTCGATATATTTATAAACAACCTGGAAAGTAAGTTATTCAGGGATAATATAGCGCTAAGAGAGAAAACGGTTTATTATAAGAGATATATAGATGAAATTGTAGCCCTCGCGATAGGTGATAGAAAAGACATTAATGATTATTTAAATGCCCTGAATGCTATGCATAAGCAGATTATATTTACAGTAGAAGTTGAAAGTAATAACGGTATTAACTACTTATATCTCACTATTGCTAAAGCAGCCGGTCGTCATACGTTTAGCTTGAACAGGAAACCAGTAGCTACAGACCTTGTTATTCATGCACAATCGAACCATCCATCTAAGTATAAACGGTCGTATTTTTGCTCAATGAGACATAGGCTCTTAAAGCTGCCGTTGCAACAGAGCAACCTTAGCCAAGAGATAGATGTTCTCAAGCATATAGCATGTAGCAATGGTTACGATGCCGCCATGGTGGACAGGTTGTATACAAAAATTTTAAAAAGCAAGGATACGAAGGAAAGGCCATCTAACAATAGTAGGGGTGAAAAGTATGTTCTAATGATATATCAAGGCCCGTTGTCTGACAAAATAGACCGACAGTTACGTAAGTCCGGCGTGGTCCCGTCATATAGCACGAAAAATAGTTTGCGCTCGACACTTAGACATGCGATTGAAGACAGCACCGATAAATTTAGAAACACAGAGGTATACAGATTGCAATGTGGCGGGTGAGAAGGCTGTTATGTGGGGCAAACGGAGAGATGGTTTTTTAAGCGCTTTCGTGAACACACGAGTGCCCACAATAAGTCCGCTTTGGGTGACCATCTGCGGGACGCGAACCATAAAATTACTGATCTGCAACAAGGTACGAAAATCTTCCATAATGCACCTGAAGGAAGCAAACTCAACGTTTTGGAAAACATCGAAATTTACAAAAACAGAAAGAGGTTTCCAAACAAATTGTTGAACGACCAATTAGAATCGACGGACCATAATTTCTTTGACATATTTGATGCGGTGCTCTAGAGATCCTGTGCGGTCTATTCACAAACTATGATGGGTGTTGTGTACCTGTTATGCTCGGAAAACCACCTATAGAGTACTGCTAAAAAACTTTTCTGACCCGGGCTTCCTTAATTTCATGTGCCTATGCAGGTTTTCATAGTCGGTCCGTACTACGTTCGTAATGAGTGTATAGGTGGTGAGAGCCTTTTATAGCACGTTCGTACTTTTTTTAGCGTTTACAATACCTAAGACCGTAATGCCCAGACAGGTAAAACCCAGCATATAGGTTTTAATCACTCGTCACATTGTATCAAAGTCGTGTTATGAACAGCTTACTATGTATAAATTCCTAACTTCCATGTATGAATAAGCGTAAATTACAATGTGTGTTTTTGTATGGCGCTGATATGTATAACGCCTTTGCTTCAGATGTTTTTATTCTGTAATTGACGTACCTCATAGTACGTATAGTATGCATAGCACGTATAGTATGTACAGTAAGTGTAGGCGAAAGTGTTCTTTGCATGGGTATTTGATCAGCAGTAATAGTAAAGTTGTATTGTAGCAGTAATAAGTGGTTATACCGTGGGACTGTATGTGCACTGCCTGGACTGCGCTATCTAGTGGCCTGTTGTGAACCACTAGAATCCCAGCAGGTAAACCGGCGCGGAATAGGGCAGTGTGATGCCGGCCGTTGTTAGTCGAGCAGCGGTCTTGTAGCAAATAGTTTTATCTTGTGACTTCGGTTTTACATATCTGATGGAAAAGAATGACCATGAGAACAGTTGTTTCTTATTTTTGTGACAATGATTTTATAAGAGCTGGTCTACCTCGTTGTTGTTGTTGCGGTCTTCAGTCCAGAGACTGATTTGATGCAGCTTTCCATGCTACTCTATCCTGTGCAAACTTCTTCATCTCCCAGTACCTACTGCAACCCACATCCTTCTGAATCTGCTTGGTGTATTCATCTCTTGCTCTCCCTCTACGATTTTTACCCTCTACGCTGCCCTCCAATACTAAATTGGTGATCCCTTGATGCCTCGGAACATGTCCTACTAACCGATCCCTTCTCCTAGTCAAGTTGTGCCACAAACTTCTCCCCAATCCTATTCAACACCTCCTCGTTAGTTATGTGATCTACCCATCTAATCTTCAGCATTCTTCTGTAGCACCACATTTCGAAAGCTTCTATTCTCTTCTTGTCTAATCTATTTATCGTCCATGTTTTACTTCCATACATGGCTACACTCCATACAAATACTTTCAGAAACGACTTCCTTACACTTAAATCTATACTCGATGTTAACAAATTTCTCTTCTTCAGAAACGCTTTCCTTCCCATTGCCAGTCTACATTTTACATCCTCTCTACTTCGACCATCATCAGTTATTTTGCTCCCCAAATAGCAAAACTCCTTTACTACTTTAAGTGTCTCATTTCCTAATCTAATACCCTCAGCATCATCAGACTTAATTCGACTACATTCCATTATTCACATTTTGCTTTTGTTGATGTTCATCTTATACCCACCTTTCAAGACACTGTCCATTCCGTTCAACTGCTCTTCCAAGTCCTTTGCTGTCTCTGACAGAATTACAATGTCATCAGCGAACCTCGACGTTTTTATTTCTTCTCCATGGATTTTAATGCCTACTCCGAACTTTTCTTTCGTTTCCTTTACTGCTTGCTCAATATACAGATTGAATAACATCGGGGAGAGGCTACAACCCTGTCTCACTCCCTTCCCAACCACAGCTTCCCTTTCATGCCCCTCAACTCTTATAACTGCCATTTGGTTTCTATACAAATTGCAAATAGCCTTTCGATCCCTGTATTTTACCCCTGCCACCTTCAGAATTTGAAAGAGAGTATTCCAGTCAACATTGTCAAAAGCTTTCTCTAAGTCTACAAATGCTAGAAACGTAGGTTTGCCTTTCCTTAATCTAGCTTCTAAGATAAGTCGTAGGGTCAGTATTGCCTCACGTGTTCCAATATTTCTACGGAATCCAAACTGATCTTCCCCTAGGTCGGCTTCTACCAATTTTTCCATTCGTCTGTAAAGAATTCGCGTTAGTATTTTGCAGCCGTGACTTATTAAACTGATAGTTTGGTCACACCTGTCAACACCTGCTTTCTTTCGGATTGGAATTATTATATTCTTCTTGAAGTCTGAGGGTATTTCGCCTGTTCATACATCTTGCTCACCAGATGGAACAGTTTTGTCAGGACTGGCTCTCAGTCAGGAAGTGCAAGAAGGCCGTCAGTAGTTCTAATGGAATGTTTTCTACTCCCGGGGCCTTGTTTCGACTCAGGTCTTTCAGTGCTCTATCAAACTCTTCACGCAGTATCATATCTCCCATTTCATCTTCATCTACATCCTCCTCCATTTCCATAATATTCCCCTCTATATACTCCTTCCACCTTTCTGCTTTCCCTTCTTTGCTTAGAACTGAGTTTCCATCTGAGCTCTTAATATTCATACAAGTGGTTCTCTTTTCTCCAACGGTCTCTTTTATTTTCCTGTAGGCAGTATCTATCTTACCCCTAGTGAGATAAGCCTCTACATCCTTACATTTATCCTCTAGCCATCCCTGCTTAGCCATTTTGCCCTTCCTGTCGATCTCATTTTTGAGACGTTTGTATTCCTTTTTGCCTGCTTCATTTACTGCAGTTTTATATTTTCTCCTTTCATCAATTAAATTCAATATTTCTTCTGTTACCCAAGGATTTCTACTAGCCCTCGTCTTTTTACCTACTTGATCCTCTGCTGCCTTCACTACTTCATCCCTCAAAGCTACCCATTCTTCTTCTACTGTATTTCTTTCCCCCATTCCTGCCATTTGTTCCCTTACGCTCTCCCTGAAACTCTCTACAACCTCTGGTTTAGTCAGTTTATCCAGGTCCCATCTCCTTAAATTTCCACCTTTTTGCAGTTTCTTCAGTTTAATCTACAGTTCATAACCAATAGATTGTGGTCAGAGTCCACATCTGCCCCTGGAAATGTCTTACAATTTAAATCCTGGTTCCTAAATCTCTGTCTTACCATTATATAATCTATCTGAAATCTGTCAGTATCTCCAGGCGTCTTCCATGTATACAACTTTCTTTTATGATTCTTGAACCAAACGTTAACTATGATTAATTTGTGCTCTGTGCAAAATTCTACCAGGCGGCTTCCCCTTTCATTTCTTAGCCTCAATCCATATTTACCTACTACGTTTCCTTCTCTCCCTTTTCCTACTATCGAATTCCAGTCGCTCATGACTATTAGATTCTCGTCTCCCTTCTCTATCTGAATAATTTCTTTTATTTCGTCATACATTTCTTCAATTTCTTCGTCATCTGCAGAGCTAGTTGGCATATAAACTTGTACTACTGTAGTAGGCGTGGGCTTTGTGTCTATCTTGGCCACAATAATGCGTTCACTATGCTGTTTGTAGTAGCTTACCCGCATTCCTATTTTTTTTGTATTTATAACCCTGTATTCGCCTGACCAAAAACCTTGTTCCTCCTGCCACCGAACTTCACTAATTCCCACTATATCTAATTTTAACCTATTCATTTCCCTTTTTGAATTTTCTAACCTACCTGCCCGATTAAGGGATCTGACATTCCACACTCCGATCTGTAGAACGCCAGTTTTCTTTCTCCTGATTACAACATTCTCCTGAGTATCTGACATTCCACACTCCGATCTGTAGAACGCCAGTTTTCTTTCTCCTGATTACAACATTCTCCTGAGTAGTCGCCGCCCGGAGATCCGAATGGGGGACTATTTTACCTCCGGAATATTTTACCCAAGAGGATGCCATCATCATTAACCATACAGTAAAGCTGCATGCCCTCGGGAAAAATTACGGCTGTAGTTTCCCCTTGGTTTCAACCGTTCGCAGTACCAGCACAGTGAGGCTGTTTTGGTTAGTGTTACAAGGCCAGATCAATCAATCATCCAGACACTAACATTTTTTTATAAATGGATCACTTGAGTGTGCAAACCAACACATCCACAAAAATAAAAAAAGATCTTAAAAAATTTTCAACCAAAATCTATGCAGTGAATCATTATGTCAAATTCTTTTTGTTGTACATTACTACATACACAAATGTATCTTTCGGAATTTTTTCTTTAAAAATTGCACACAACTTCATTGTTGTTTTCTTAGAAGCTAACACATTCATTCTTCTAGACATATTTATAACGTAGATAGGATAAGTTTGAATAAAATTGAATGGACATCACCATTCAATAGTGTAGTTCTCTTAAAATCTAGGAAAGCATCATAAGGTTTTAGATAATTATTTGGCGGATCTAGATTCCACATTTCTTGAGGAAAAACTTCATTTCTCCCATTTTTCAAGTATATATTCTGTAATTTCAAATTATCGAATAAGGAAGAATCAACTAACTGATTGTTTTTCCTTTTTGTCTGGAAGACAATGAAGATGAAATAGGGCATATCTAATTCTACAGAGTTATAGAAATTTTTAACATCTAACTCAGAATTTCTCTTTTCATCCAGTCCAGCACTCTCTACAGTTTGTAGCTCAAAGAAAGATATGGGAATTTTTGGATTTTTAAGTCTATCTTGTTCTAATTCAAGCGAATATTCTAATTTAAAAGCAGGAACACGAATTTCCATTGTTTCTACAACAATTTTGCCCTCTTTTGGAAGTGTGGTCACATCTTCAACACCAGCTCGCATACGACCTGACCAGCAAAGAATTGAATCTCTAGGATTTGATGACCATGTAAAAATTACTGTTAAATCTCCTTCCCGCATTGTTTATTTATAATCTTTTAAAAAATCTGCTGAATAATTCGAATGGATAAAGTACTTCATTTATCTTACTTTTTACCTTTCCATTATTAAGAATATGGCCTTCTATGGTTAACACATTGGCTAGAGTCGAACGAATAAGAGCCAATGTAGAAATAAATGGAAATTCCATTCTAGACAAAATATTGTTACCTTTCTTTATGGTGATAACATCAAACAGTTTTTCTACATAATTATCGATTATTTTTTATTGGATTTTCCATTATATGTTGGATAATCTGTACAATCAGTTCCAATAATACTAAAGTTCATGTATAGTGGGGCATGATTAGGATGAACCCAACCATCTTCAATATTTATATTAATCCCTGTGAAGTTGTTGGGGAGATTAAAATTATTTTTAGTCTTCTCATTCACAGGGAATAGCTAAAACTGATAACTCTCGACTTTGTTCATGATTTATTTGAAGATAAAAAATATTAAGAATTTTCTAAAATAACTGTTACACAAGCACCACTAAAGTCGATCAAATTACCATTTTCTTCAGTTATTGTAATTTCTGAGTTCTAAATTGGGTCAAAAACAGGAATATTTACAGGATAATGCAGTTTGTGAATTATTGGTCCACCAAATTCTGCATTTGGCTTGAATAGGGTGATAATATTAGTTGCTTTGTGAAAATGCTCAGTTTGCTTTACAAACATCCCACCAGCCAAATTAAAATTTATATTTATTAATTCAAATGGAATAATTTTAGGAACATCTTTAGCACTAGCCTTTTCTTTTGCCACAACAATTTGACTACTAAATCCAGTCACACTTCCAATACTATCTATTATATCCATATTCAACTTAACATTACTCTGAATAATAACTCTGTTTAAAATTTCATCCACTTTAATGTGAATATTAGGATTTTTCGAATTAATAAATTTTTCCAAGTTTTTCAAACTATACTGACCTACAGGAATTTCTGTTGTCTCTCCATCACAGTAAAGTTTATTATTTTTCGATGTAATATTTGGAGTTAAGAAAGTTGAATAAACACTGACTAGGGAAACATTAGTACAGCTATCTCATATATGTATAGTCAATCTTTTTTTGATAACAGATGACACACCACTCAGATGAAATAATCTACTCATTTACTACTAAAATTTTTTATTAGTAAATGAGTGAACTGATTGGGACCCAAAAATGTGACTTCCAGAAAAGAAGTCGAAAAACAAACATGGTAAGCTTTTTACCAAATTCTCTTCGAAGTGCAATAATTGGGCAGAGAGGATGTGGAAAGACTACATTAATGATCGTCAATTATATTCTATCACATGGCTGGTTAAACTGGAGTAATATTAACTAATTGTATGTTTATTCGAAAAGTTTATATCAACCAAAAATCAAGAATTTATTTTAAAAATGTGAAAAAATTTAAGATAAAATTAATGAAAAAATTGTTAGTTTTATTGAAAATAACGAAGAAATCATTCCATTAGATGAATGTGAAGAAAATTCAGTTGTTGCATTTGATGATTCTATTCTCGAAAATCAAGAAATCTTTAGAGAATATTTTACTAGAGGTAGACATAAAGGAATAGATTTTTTTTTACTTAGCTAATATGTACTCAAAAATACTGAAACAGTTATCAGAGACAATCTAAATTTTTAAACATCTTTAGACAAGATGGCACAAATTTAAATCATATTTACCATTTGTTTCTTGGAGGAGATTTAAAGTTTGATGGTTTTAAATAAATATGTAGTAAATGTTGGAATGACCAGTTTGGATTTTTCAAAATAGACATGACTAGAAAACCGAATAATGGTAAGTTCAGAAATAAAATACAACATTTCATAACAACATAAACATAAACATTAAATGTAAAAATTTTTAATTAATGTTTTTTATTCTTAATAAATGTTTGCAAAATACGATTCAGAAATAATTTTAAAAATAGCCAGAATAGGAGAGTAAAAGAACAGTTAGTAGAAGAGTTTAAAAAATGGAAAAAAACCAAGAACAGAGTATGAAAAATTTTAAAAAGATCAGCCAGTTATCGATGCCATTGAACAAGTCAAACAAGGAATTGAACGTTTAGGTGATAATGTTCGGAAAGGTATTGAAGTAAATAGAGAAGTTGAAAAACAAATGGTTCCTTATTATTTTGATGAATTTAACTATATTCCAACAATCAAACATTATGAATGCCATAAAAGAGATTATACAGTAAGCGAGTTGGACATAACGAAATTGCTAGAGAAATACAATGAAGAACAGAGCAGAGATGTCAAAAAAAAGAATAGTGATGTTAAGAAAATAAATATAAGTGAAATAATCCTAAAATATGTAAACCATAGTGAAGATTCTACTTTTGGATTAAGGCATGTTGGTACCTTTAAATATAGGAAGATTACCAGTATCATTTGAAGGAGATAAATTAGAAACTGGTGAAAAGGAACTGATGGATTAATAAGTCTTTTAACTGAAAAACAGATTACTATGGATGATATGGGTGTAACTTTTGATGGCGTAGGTTTATCAGATTATGCAGATATATTATACAATTCAGGAGCGTTGCATTCTGATAATAATCCAAATAAAATAAGATGAAGTAGATGTAATAAATATAAACATTTCATAAAACCAATTGTTGATGACTATTTTCCAAACTTAAGAAGACCAACTATAGATTCAAGTTCACCTGAGAAAAAAGGAGAAGGTTTAGTTAAAATATACAGAAAAACCAGTGGAGTCTGTTTGGATGGATGATGTACAGCAATCAATCGATAGGTTAGCAGTAAACCATGGTGAAGAACTAGTGGGGAATAAAAATTTTCACAATGAAAAAGTTGGCATAACACAGATGCTGATGAACAAATTTTGTGACTTTATTATAACAACACAAAAGGAATCCCATACTTGATTAGATTTTTGAATAATGCTCCACAGACATTCTGGGAAAGTGATAAATATGTAAAAGGATTAGTCAATTAGGCTTTAAATTTATCATTGTCAGAGAAACATCTACCAGGATATAATTGGTGTGGACCATATACTAATGTTGAAGAAAGGTTAGCATATGGTGATCCAAGAAAATCAACTAGATGAGGCTTGTAAAAGACATGATATTGCTTATTTTGATCATAAATATTTAGAATCTAGACATCAAACTGATAAAGAACTTTAATTAGCTGCAAAAGAAGGAATGCATGCAAGTGATGCTTCATTAGGAGAAAACGTTGCAGCAACATTAGTTACAGGAATAATGTATGGAAAATGAAAATTAGGAATGGGCCTAGGGATGGATGACAATGGATAGGGAGTATAAAAATTTTATCTTACTAAATTTTTAATCTGTGTAAATGAACAACTTTATGATCGATTATACTTTTCTACCTAGTGGCAGAACCAAGCCAAAATCAATTATATTAAAGTTGAATAATGAACAATTAAATGCAATTGAACCATTTTTGACTGAACCACAAAAATGCAAGAAAGAGAAAACTGGAGGAAATTTACTTGTTACATTAGATATTCCTGTTGTGAAAAAAAATATTGTATGTCTAACAAAAAAGACAGAATTAAATGGACTAACACAACATGAAGGTGGATTTCTACCATTATTTTTGGCTGCATTACCATATCTAGCAACTATTGGTTCACTCGGTGGAGGATCTGTAGGAATTGCAAATACAGTATTAATCAAGAAGGAAGACAATAAAGAATTAGGTCAGAAAAGACATAATCTAACAACTGAAAAGGAAGCTGGTACTGGACTGAAGAAAGCAAAAAAAAAAATTCGAAGAGCTAATCGAAAATTTAACAGTCCTTTATCTAATTTTGACAAAGAAAAACTTGCTAAACAACTGAAAATTAAACACTTTCGTGGTGTATACATGATTGATGAATTACCGAATCATCCATGAAAATATGAATGTGGAATAGTTAATTTAGATGCATCTTATCTTCTGGTACTCACTGGATTTGTTATTATAAGAATAACAACATAAAAATGGTTTTTGATTCATTTGGCAGTAATATACCAAACAACTAGTTAACTATTTGCGAAAAAATGGACTATACTACAATACTGAGAGAATCCAAAATTTCGATGGAGTAATATGTGGTGATTTGTGTCTATTTGTTTTAAAATTGTTGTGCAAGAATTATAAGTTTAATGATATTTTGGATTTAATAAATGGACATTTTTGGAAATAAGATACGACGAACTGAAGGGCTTAGCATGCCTGCCTTCGATCTAGAAAAAATCAAAAGCGAAATTGATCCAAAAATAGAAAATATGATTAAGCAATTTCAATCATCAATAGACTCAAAGATAGCCAATGTAATTAAACAATTTAAGAAAGAATTTAACGCTATTTTTAAAGTAACTGAAGGTTATATCAGCTTTAAAGGTAGATGACTTGCGAATGTAAACGACCCAATTGATGCAAAAGATGCTGTGAACAAACATTATTTCGATAATGAGTTATCAAATGTTGTTACGCAAATATTCTGACACAATTCAGTAACTATGTCACTGCAAAAGACTTTGATGAACGAATAAAGCAGAATAATGAAGAAGTTCTAAACAAAATTTAACAAGCATTTTGACACTATTCGCTAATTACTTTACCAAAAACGAGGTAGAAATACATTTTACAGATTATGTGAAATATGTAACCCTATACTTGAAAGAGTTAAGTAATCTTAAAGATAAAGTACATGATGGACAAATAATTGAATTTACTTTTATGACTAGAGGTAAGCAAAAAATGCACAATTTCGAATACGATTTCAAGCTTAAAAGAATTATTATTATTAGTAAGAATGCAAACAGAGACTTGAACTTTGATGACTCTGACATCACTGTAAGCATGGGTGATAAGCTACATGGAGTAAACAATGACAATCAATCAATCATGGTACCCAAATCAAATTTTCTAACTGTAAGATTGAAAGATACAGTTAAAACCGTTCCTCCGTTCCTGTAGATGTAAAGTTAATTATAGCTGGTGAAGTAATTTAAAACATAATAAATTTTATCTCTGTCCATGGATAATCACGATCCTGCTTTTGCACTCAGCTCTTCAGAGCGATTGTGCTTTGCACTCGGCTCTTCAGAGCGATCACATCTACTGTTTGAAGTGAAAAAAGTTTACTGAAACACATAATCCTCACAGAGTAACAACAAAAAATGGATGGCAGAGGATTGAAGGTCTGTGCACAGTCTGTAAAAAGAAGAAAAGTAAATTCGTTAAAATAATTTTGTAGGTGAAAAAGGAGGCTACAATTTACCACCCCTTTTATTCGTGCACAGTCCGGAACCACGCGGCTGCTACGGTCGCATGTTCGAATCCTGCCTCGGGCATGGCTGTGTGTGATGTCCTTAGGTTAGTTAGGTTTAAGTAGTTCTAAGTCCTAGGGGACTGATGACCATAGATGTTAAGTCCCATAGTGCTCAGAGCCATTTGAACCTTTTTTTTTTCATTCGTGAAGAAATCATTAATGAGCTGCATAAACCAATTAGAAAAAATTTTACATGAAGAAATGTAATTTCTCTTGGTATAGATGATTTATGGCAAGCCGACTTAGTCGAAATGGATTCAGGCAAGCAGAAAGAAATTTCGAAGATAAATTGAGGATAGAAATATTTATTGATCATCAATGATGTCTTCTTTAAATTTGGCTGGGCTGTTCCAGTTGAAGACAAAACAGGCAAGAATATGGCTGATGCTCTCGAAAAAGTATTCAGCTCCAGAGACCAAAAAATCTGCAGACAGATAATCGGAAAGAAAACTATTACAAAGATTTTCATGAGCTGATGAAGAAATACAGCATTAATCATTATTTGACTTTTACAGAATTAAAAGCATGAACGATTCAACTGAACACTTAAGGAAAAGATGTGGAAGAAATTTGCTCTTCAAAGAAATTACAAATGGATCGATCTAGTCTCGAAACTAGTTGGTGAATACAATTACACAGTTCATCGAACTATAAAAATGAAGTCAACAGAGGTTAATGAAAAGAACTATAAGATAAAATTTAAAAACAGGAAATAAAATTAGGACCAGTAAACTTAAAGGACTTTTTGAAAAAGAATATACTGCCAGCTGGTTAACAGAAATTTTCGAAATTGAATCTGTCATTCATTCAAATCCAATCATGTATAAACTGAAAGATATTGAAGGTAATTTTTATGAGCAAGAGCTACAGAAGACCAAATATCCAGATGTGTATCTAGTTGAAAAAGTTCTGAGAAAGAAAGGAGATAACGTTTATGTTAAATGTTTGGGCTTTGATAATTTGCACAACAGTTGGGTAAATAAAGATAAAGTAATACTCGGTGGACCACAAGTACACCCTACCTACTTGCAATTCTATTAAAAATTTTTCTGTATAAATATACCAAATAGTATGAATGAGGAAACTGACACTTTCATTCTTTCTATCTGTATATTATCCTGATGATGAAGAAGAAGATATAATCTCTATATTCATAAATCAATTAATGGATGAAAGTGTGAATTATTTATTTGATCTCAATGGAGATGAATTTTTGTATTGTTTATGAATACTTTAAAATTCAGCGACCATAAAATTTGGACGCTTTCTTTCGTCAAGAAATTGGCAGGGATTAAACATCTAATCCCTGGAAAATTGACAATCGGAAAAGGGGGACTGGCAGTCTCCATTTATTTTCGACAGTTCTTACATTAATTCAATTTGATGAAGATTCATTAAATCATTAATCAATTTTTATTTTGTATAATTATCGAAAGTATTGAAATAATTTCCATGCCAAACAATTCTCAAGCTGTCTCTCATTTGTTTATATAAATTTATTGAATTTGGCTCATAATCAATTCTTAAAATTTGTTTGCTGTTTTCGTGCACATTTCTGATTATATCGATTTGCCTTCGTACATTTTTAATTGTGCTCAGATGACATAGTATCTATAATTAAATTCATACAATCTTAAAACAACAAAAGCTGGTCTTATATTTTCGTCGTTTGTTTGAGGAACAACATGGGGTAATAGTGCATCTATTTCTCTGTTTCTTGTGTTTTTCTGCCAATTCATATGTGGCATACAGCAAACCAGTGCTTAACACTATTGGTTAAAAACAGTCTTGGTTGCATTTTTAGTTTTTTATTTTTCAACGACACGTTTCGCCTTATTTAGGCATCTTCAGGTTATCTACATAGAAAGCAGGGAACAAATACATCTATTTAAGAATCACGATCGCGTTGTGCAGACTTGGATAACCTATAAGCGTGTATAAACAGATCAACTGTTGAAAGAGCAAATACCTTAATTTGGTATTTCTTAGAAGAATCCTTTAGTCAGTGTAGCCAAAGGGCATCGTCGAATATATCAGGCCAACATCGCATTCATTAAACTCAGTAAAAACTAGAAATATAAAATAATAAAATTATTACCTTTTCTAGGTGGACGCAAGAGGCACCAAGATCTGCATAACGCGTTCCCATTCACAGGAGCGAGTAACAGAGTAAGATGGGGGCTCAGGTAGTAAGCATAATGCGCCACAGCGTCGTGTGCCAGTACTTAAGCCTAATACGGAATCACCTCAAGAGGTGGCGCTGTAACGCAGCAGTGATAAAAATGAGAGATCGTAAACTGTATATACGTACCCACTAAAACTTTATAAATGTAATACACATAAAACATTGATAAGATGGAATTACTATGAGCAACACCTGTGCATAACTTATCCTAAAATTTTGACGAAGTAAAATATAAATGAAGGTGGTAAATTTAAAATGAGAAAACAAGGTGTATAATACAACACACAGGTGCAGTACGTAAACAGATTTTTCGTATCATATACCACTAGAGCGAGAACATTAAAAACACAGGACCATAATTTCAGATAGAGAGGCCACCCATATAACACTCAATGCTGTGTCATTCGGAGCTACGGTCAACGCTAGGGATTATCTCGTGGTACCTCGTCACAACAACTGTTGTGACTTGGCCACATTCTGAAGCACTACACCAGGGGGTCGGCGTGCTCCAAGTGTGGTGAAGATGGTCACACCTGAAAAGATTGCATGGCGGCGGGAGTCTGTATCCCGTGCAAAGGACGTGGCAAGAAATCTTGTGGAGCCACAGAATGGAATTTCCCTACTTATCGAATGCTAGAACAAAGACTGATTTCGAGGATTGATTATTGTTGAGTATGTTAAAGAGAACAGGATGTCAAAGCGGAAATCCCAGAGCAAAAGGAGTAGGGATGCCATAAGGGCAAATCAATTTAAAGAATTCCTGAGCGTCACCAAAACTGAATCAGTTGACAAAGGTGTTCAGAGTTCTCCACGATGGATAAAGGCATTCAAACTGAGTTCCCCCTTATGGTCACAACTCCCTCCTCCCACAGCTGGGGAACGAGGCCGATCAAAGACCAGCAGCGGCAAGGGCATCCTGTGGTAGTGGCAATCCCAAAAGACGAAATCAGTAAAGAGGAGCAGAAACCAACCCAAGAAAGCACAGTAACCAACCCAAGTGCACATGTAGCCACACAAGACACCCCTGTAGTCAGGCTACCGCCTGTTGACCCAATTAGGGTACATCCCAACATTGAGTACACCATGCAATTGGCGAGGTTAGAGCAGCCGCTACCCTGACCACTGCCTCACGATATGCGGTTCGTGTGACTTAATACTCACAACAGCAGACTAGTGATACAGGAGCTGTGCAAGGAGGTGGAAGAGAAGAGACTGGATGTGCTCTGCCTGCAGGAGCCGTACTCCCAAGTTGGAAAAGTAGTATTTGCAGCTACGACATGGCAAGTTGTCAGCAGAGGGGAAGACCCAAAAGCCGCGATAATAATAACAAACAAAGTCCTGAGGGCCGCGATACTCTCACAGTACACAATTAGTCAGTGCAGTGTCGTAGAGTTGTAATCTCCCGTGGGAGTAATCATACTAGTTAACATGTATTTCCAATACAGTGATAACATCAAGAGATATCTTGACCACCTAACTACAGTAATCACGGCGTTGCAGGCACGAAAGATGATAATAACTGCTGACATCAATGTAAAATCCCCCCTATGGTACAGCAGTACAAGCGACACAATTGGAGAAAAGGTAGAAGAATTCATCATGGCCTCACAACTAGTGGTGGCCAACAAGCCCGGTAACCCTACTACCTACGCTGTGGGAGGAGGAAAAGGCACAAACATTGACGTGACCTTAGTCACACCAAATGCAGTCAACATCTTCCAACAGTGGAAGGCTGAAGAAAATGCCACCACTAGCGACCATAATCCCATAATCTCATAGAGAGTGCTGTTGGGCAATAGGGTGGGAGGTGCAAATGAATTATAAAAGAGCTGACTGGGAGCGCCTAGCGAGGGATTGCGACGTTCCTGCTTTACCAGAGGGTGACATACACTAGGACATAGACGTGAACGAGAGATCTGAGGAACTGGTGAGTGCAATAACTAGAGTGGTGAAAGCAGCTGTACCAACTAGGAGGAAGGCCATGGCGGCCTCTCCATCACTATGATCTACCGAATTCGAGGACATGTGCCGGTCTGTCAGAAGACTGAGGAGGCACTACCAGGGCAGTGTCGTCTGGCTGGAACGCCAAAGATGGTTGCTGCAGTATCGGGAGGCCAAGCTTGAGTTCCAAAAGGAACTAAGAGCAGTTAGAACAAGAAGCTGGGAGAGCTATGTCCTAAATCAATTAGCTTTAGACCCATGGGGCACACCTTACTCCTATGGAGTTGTCAACAGTCAGGCATGGGGACGGGATGACGGAATCCTGGCAGGAGACCGCAGAGATCCTCCTCCAGTCCCTGTTGCCTGACGATACCGTGGATGGGGAAACTGAAGGACAGCGGCAGCCATGAAATGATGACCTTGGCGAATATAACAATGACACGGCAGTCTACCCCTTTTCTGAAGAGGACCTCGGCTCTGAGCACTATGGGACTTAACATCTGAGGTCATCAGTCCCCTAGAACTTAAAACTACTTAAACCTAACTAACCTAGAGACATCACACACATCCATGCCCGAGGCAGGATTCGAATCTGCGACCATAGCAGTCGCGCGGTTTCGGACTGAAGCGCCTAGAACCGCTCGGCCACCATGGCCGGATCTGAAGAGGAGGTGGCTGCCCACATAAGATCGCTAAAGAGAGGTAAAGCTCCTGGGCCAGACGGTATTGTGGCACAGGTGGTGCAATTCTTAGCTTCCCAGCTAATTACACTACTCACTCACCTATATAACGAGTGCCTTAGGCAGAGGAAGTTCCCAAAGATCTGGAAAATCGTGAATGTTGTGATTATCAAAAAAGGACCTGACAAAGATCCTACGGAAACGAAATCATGTAGACCTATATGTTTGTTGGACCTACTTGGGAAGGTATTACAGAAATTACTGGTTCACACCAAGTGCTGTGCAGGATGAGCAGCAGGCAGTTCGTCTTCAGGCCTGGGCGATTGGCGTCTGATGCAATCGCCCTGGCGGCTGAGGTCTGTGGCTCTACCCCTCACAAGTACATAGTTGGCATCATGATAGATATCTGTGGCTCCTTCGACAACCTGTGGTGGTCTTCGCTCTTCTCCTGCTTGTGGGAGAAAGATTGTCCAGGGCCGCTATATAGTTGCCTGAGGAGCTATTGTGAGGGTCAGGAGGTCTGGCTATCATCCCTAGTTGGGAGAGTGGGAAAATCGATAACAAAGGGATGCCCCCAGGGTTCTGTCTTAAGTCCCCTGTTCTCAGACATCCACATGGAGCCATTACTGGATAATTTGCAACAAAGTGAAGAAGTGCTAGAGCCTACACAGATGACCTCCTCCTGTTGGTTTTGGGCCCTATCCGTGAAGACGTAGAGCACAAAATAGAAAGGGCTATAGATGAACTGCAACTGTGGTGCCAACAAAAAAGATGAAAGTATCACCAGGTAAATCGACATACCTTCTTCTAAAAGGGCAGCTGATGAGAAATCCAACTGTGAGAATCGAGGGGTCACTGGTTCTTCGATGACGCAAGACATGGTACCTTGGAATCATCATTGATGAAAGGTGGGACTTCGGGAAACACATTGATATCATAACCCAGGAAGCAATCTCCATTGGACATAAAAGATTTCATCTTCCCCCTCACCTCATAAAACTATATCACAATAGCATCCTAACATCAACAGGGGGTTACAGCTCGGGAATCTGGGCTCACAGGCTCACGAGAGTAGTGCCCACCATGACAGTGAGAAGAGTTCAGAGAAGCATGATACTGAGATCTGTGGGGGTCTATAGGACATCTCCAGGGGGAGTCATAATGGGCATCAAAATTAGAGAACAGGTTGCGTGGTTCTGGGCTAATAAAGAGAATACCGCGAAAATAGAAGACATATTAGGCATTGGGGTGGAGGATAAGGGTGAGGTAAGGCGAAGAGGCGAGCAGTTATGGCAGGAAACGTGGGAGGCAGAAGAAACAGGTGGTATAACATTCGAATTTCTACCGAATGTCAGGGAACGACTGGGCATGAAGTACTTTGAACCAACCCGATGATTATTCCACTTTCTCACTGGTCATGGGCCCTACCCAACACTTTTATGTTGGTTTGCGAAGAGGGCTACACCCGTGTGTGAATGTGGTGTATCAGAGGGTACTCCTGATCATAAGGTCTATGAGTGCCCCCTTTTCAATGATGTAGCATCTACATAACGTGACAAACTACCCGACCATGACACCTACCGCTTGCTAAGACGAGAAGACGTTTTTCAAACTCTCAACAAACTGGCTAACGAGGTATCACGAAAAGTGTTAAAAGAATACCTGAGGGGCGATGATTAACTAACAACCTGACATATACCTAATACCAGCTGAGTCCAGTGCCCTATTCCCATACTGCCTGTGCATGGACAGGCCAACTTTTCTTCAGTCTGGAATCCGCCGTGGACAAGGCTAAGGAGAGTGGGGTACAACACCACCGATATAGGACAAGCACCGGATATGAAATAAAGAACAACTAGTTAGTAGGACTTAGAATTAGGAAATTTAGTTAGGAACCTGCAGCGATTAACACCTTGGCCTGCCCAGTGTCAAGGGCAGGCTCATCAGGATTAGCTCGATGAGCAAGGCTCTATAAGTAGGTTTGTAAACTACTGACACATCTGTGACGCTGCAGGAAGTAGAGATTAGTTATGCATAGGTATTATAAAGAAAATATTAATAGTAAATTAGTTGCCACTTATTAATCTAGTTATGGCTGTAACTCTTTTATTAAATTTGTAATTAGCTGCAATCAATGTTCTGTATTAAATATAAGACCCAATAATCACATAAGGAAGTGGGATAAGGTTGTATAATTGAGCTGCTCGGGGGAACACAATGGTAAGCGCCATCGCCGTGTATTTTGCGGTAGATGGCTAATGACACCACCTGTGGGATGCACAATGCAGTAAACTTACTAGTAGTTCCAAATTCACTCAACAGACGTCAGGGCCGAGCTTAATGGTAAGCGCCACTGTCCGTATGTTGCGGAAACATAATGGTAAGTGACAGAGAGAATGGTGGCAAGTAAAAACATCTCCGAGATTATGGCAACAGTGAACATGGCAGAAGACGAGAAATATACTTCCAATGATACTAATATCTTCGAGAGGGATCCAGAATACATTCCTAACGATTCAGATGACTCAGAGGTATGTTATTTTGTAAATATACTGTCTTTAGTACCTTTCACGAACATAATGGTAAATGCATGTACATACCATTATGTTCCTGAAGTACGTTAGTTTTGAGGTTATTTTAGAATGGCTACATTTTTTTGGCTAAGTGATGTGTGAATGCACATTTTTCATTTATATTGTTACATGTAATAATAACAATGGTAACGGTAATAGTAGTTTTCGATGTTATACAGGATAATAGCGAATCAGATCATATTGCCCAAAACAACGAACAGTGTATCGCTCCTGCAGAAACCATTCAGGAACAAACAAAGACGTCGTCTCGGAAAAGGTGCTGCTGTGGCCAAAATAAGAACTCGAACATGGTACTGTTTTGGAAATATCTAATTTCAACTGAAAGATTTCGTGTGATTGAACACCACTTCCCCGTGACCAGGCACACAATGTTGCCGTCCGATAGAGATTTCGCGACAATTGAAAATTACGTTCGCCGACTAGTACAAGATGTATACAGTCCAGATCAGTGGTGCGAGATCATCAAGAAGTTGGCTAAGAAGAATCCATTGCTTGTATATAATATGAAAAGAGAGGATTTCTATCAAATACGATACTCTAAAGAAGCGTTTGTCTTCAGAAAGAAGACAGTTGATAGTCGAGATGTCAACCTAAGGAAAGTATGTAGGTGGAAGGTGACCTCCGAATATCCATCATCTTTATTCATCAGCGAGACATTTTGTCATGACATTTGGCATGAAATAAGCTTCAGGAAACGTGGAAGATAAGGACCAGTTCCTATGCTTCGACTTAAATACAATGGGCAAAGGCTTATTGAAAAGAAGAGAGTTGCTGACGTCCTGCTGCTCCTAAATTACATACCTCCTGTCCACCATGGATTTATCCTGTCACTAAAGCCAACAGTTATGGATGTAAAAGACATTAGTAATGAGAGTGATCAATGATTTTGCAGTTTCAGTAAAGTGTTGAAGACTTGCTGTAAAATTTAATATGTAATGTTCTATCACTATGTGTCGTTAATGGTGTATGGTAATGTAATAATTTTTGTATATTTCATTTGTTTTGGTCAGTTCTGAGTTTCATTTATGTCTGTATAGTAGAAGATAGATGTTAGAATCACTACAGAATAAAAGGACTGTTCAAAAAAAATTATTCAGATTTGCAGATCAATTGAAACTTTAGATGCGCTGTATCCCGAAACTGTGATTTTGGCACTTACCATTTTGTTCCCCCGAGCAGCTCAATTATAAAGTTGTGAATAAAGAATTAAAAAAACAGTAGTAATAGTGGACATGCAATTCTTCTAATATCTGAAGTATGTTATGTAATGATTTCTTAAAGTGTGAACAGAGGTGAAAGCCTTATGGAGGTGTTCAATGCTAACTTGTAATAAGTCTGTGGTACAGTAAAAAGCAAGAAATAGTAAAAATGAGCAGTGAATAAGGACAGTTATTTAACGAACTGATACTAACGTATTTGTATGTAGTTTGTTATAGTGTAAGAAACATTTTATTCGCATGAATATTTTATGTGTAATTTCAATATAAATGTGTACATTTAGTGTATAAGTGTATGAGAAACACATGTACCCATAGCAGACCATACCAATGAGTACGAGAACTCAACCAAAACGACATAAGTATACTGTTTTATAATATGGGCTACATATATAAGTATATAGCAGTCAATACCGAAATAATGACAAAATGTTTATTTGCAACAGAAACGAAAATAATAATACTAATAAAATTAAGGCTGTAGTTAGTACCTATGAGCAAATGGCCGTAAGTTGTCAAGGAAGTTGAAGTAGCCATAGGGTAAAGTGATCTTAGCCTCATGAAGCAGTAGAGGAACAGAAAGTACGTGTCTGTAAGTAGTAACTTGTGCTTAACTTCGATTCCCTACCAAGTTTAGGACAGTGACTTTACTTCTTCAGAGTTTAGCCTTACACTACATTCGTGTAGTCTCCCTTGTCCAAGATCACGAATACTTGTGTTACGTACTCTAAAATATTCCAAGTGAATCTGGTGGACCAAACGAGCTTTTTATCTGTATCTAACTTAAAACTCTATGAAGAAGATTTGTGTTCTTTAATACTGAATAAATTTGTTCTGTATTGTTTACCTGGATGGTGTTCTCATTGCCCTTCTACTGACTCACTACATATCAAATGTTATGACTTCATTCTCTTAAATCGACAAACTCGAAGGGCTATGTTCTGCCATTGGTAGTTATTCTTGGAATATATCTACATCTACATCTACATTGATACTCCGCAAGCCACCCAACGGTGTGTGGCGGAGGGCACTTTACATCCCACTGTCATTACCTCCCTTTTCTGTTCCAGTCGCGTATGGTTCGCGGGAAGAACGACTGTCTGAAAGCCTCCGTGCGCGCTCTAATCTCTCTAATTTTACATTCGTGATCTCCTCGGGAGGTATAAGTAGGGGGAAGCAATATATTCGATACCTCATCCAGAAACGCACCCTCTCGAAACCTGGCAAGCAAGCTACACCGCGATGCAGAGCGCCTCTCTTGCAGAGTCTGCCACTTGAGTTTATTAAACATCTCCGTAATGCTATCACGGTTACCAAATAACCCTGTGACGAAACGCGCCGCTCTTCTTTGGATCTTCTCTATCTCCTCCGTCAGACCGATCTGGTACGGATCCCACACTGATGAGCAATACTCAAGTATAGGTCGAACGAGTGTTTTGTAAGCCACCTCCTTTGTTGATGGACTACATTTTCTAAGCACTCTCCCAATGAATCTCAACCCGGTACCCGCCTTACCAACAATTAATTTTATATGATCATTCCACTTCAAATCGTTCCGCACGCATACTCCCAGATATTTT
This sequence comes from Schistocerca piceifrons, assembly GCF_021461385.2. Lineage (NCBI taxonomy): Eukaryota > Metazoa > Arthropoda > Insecta > Orthoptera > Acrididae > Schistocerca > Schistocerca piceifrons. The sequence continues at coordinate 494,869,795 of NC_060139.1, read as the reverse complement.
ACGGATGTAACTGCTACCATTGTTTGTTCCGCTATCATATAATCATACAATAAAGGATCCTTCTTTCTATGTATTCGCAATACATTACATTTGTCTATGTTAAGGGTCAGTTGCCACTCCCTGCACCAAGTGCCTATCCGCTACAATTTTCTAATGCTGCAACTTCTCTGTATACTACAGCATCATCCGCAAAAAGCCGCATGGAACTTCCGACACTATCTACTAAGTCATTTATATATATTGTGAAAAGCAATGGTCCCATAACACTCCCCTGTGGCACGCCAGATGTTACTTTAACGTCTGTAGACGTCTCTCCATTGATAACAACATGCTGTGTTCTGTTTGCTAAAAACTCTTCAATCCAGCCACACAGCTGGTCTGATATTCCGTAGGCTCTTACTTTGTTTATCAGGCGACAGTGCGGAACTGTATCGAACGCCTTCCGGAAGTCAAGAAAAATAGCATCTACCTGGGAGCCTGTATCTAATATTTTCTGGGTCTCATGAACAAATAAGGCGAGTTGGGTCCTACACGATCCCTGTTTCCGGAATCCATGTTGATTCCTACATAGTAGATTCTGGGTTTCCAGAAATGACATGATACGCGAGCAAAAAACATGTTCTAAAATTCTACAAGAGATCGACGTAAGAGATATAGGTCTATAGTTTTGTGCATCTGCTCGACGACCCTTCTTGAAGACTGGGACTATCTGTGCTCTTTTCCAATCATTTGGAACCCTCCGTTCCTCTAGAGACTTGCGGTACACGGCTGTTAGAAGGGGGGCAAGTTCTTTCGCGTACTCTGTGTAGAATCGAATTGGTATCCCGTCAGGTCCAGTGGACTTTCCTCTATCGAGTGATTCCAGTTGCTTTTCTATTCCTTGGACACTTATTTCGATGTCAGCCATTTTTTCGTTTGTGCGAGGATTTAGAGAAGGAACTGCAGTGCGGTCTTCCTCTGTGAAACAGCTTTGGAAAAAGGTGTTTAGTATTTCAGCTTTACGTGTGTCATCCTCTGTTTCAATGCCATCATCATCCCGTAGTGTCTGGATATGCTGTTTCGAGCCACTTACTGATTTAACGTAAGACCAGAACTTCCTAGGATTTTCTGTCAAGTCGGTACATAGAATTTTACTTTCGAATTCAATGAACGCTTCACGCATAGCCCTCCTTACGCTAACTTTGACATCGTTTAGCTTCTGTTTGTCTGAGAGGTTTTGGCTGCGTTTAAACTTGGAGTGGAGCTCTCTTTGCTTTCGCAGTAGTTTCCTAACTTTGTTGTTGTACCACGGTGGGTTTTTCCCGTCCCTCACAGTTTTACTCGGCACGTACCTGTCTAAAACGCATTTTACGATTGCCTTGAACTTTTTCCATAAACACTCAACATTGTCAGTGTCGGAACAGAAATTTTCGTTTTGATCTGTTAGGTAGTCTGAAATCTGCCTTCTATTACTCTTGCTAAACAGATAAACCTTCCTCCCTTTTTTTATATTCCTATTAACTTCCATATTCAGGGATGCTGCAACGGCCTTATGATCACTGATTCCCTGTTCTGTACATACAGAGTCGAAAAGTTCGGGTCTGTTTGTTATCAGTAGGTCCAAGATGTTATCTCCACGAGTCGGTTCTCTGTTTAATTGCTCAAGGTAATTTTCGGATAGTGCACTCAGTATAATGTCACTCGATGCTCTGTCCCTACCACCCGTCCTAAACATCTGAGTGTCCCAGTCTATGTCTGGTAAATTGAAATCTCCACCTAAGACTATAACATGCTGAGAAAATTTATGTGAAATGTATTCCAAATTTTCTCTCAGTTGTTCCGCCACTAATGCTGCTGAGTCGGGAGGTCGGTAAAAGGAGCCAATTATTAACCTAGTTCGGTTGTTTAGTGTAACCTCCACCCATAATAATTCACAGGAACTATCCACTTCTACTTCACTACAGGATAAACTACTACTAACAGCGACGAACACTCCACCACCGGTTGCATGCAATCTATCCTTTCTAAACACCGTCTGTACCTTTGTAAAAATTTCGGCAGAATTTATCTCTGGCTTAAGCCAGCTTTCTGTACCTATAACGATTTCAGCTTCGGTGCTTTGTATCAGCGCTTGAAGTTCCGGTACTTTACCAACGCAGCTTCGACAGTTGACAATTAAAATACCGATTGCTGCTTGGTCCCCGCATGTCCTGACTTTGCCCCGCACCCGTTGAGGCTGTTGCCCTTTCTGTACTTGCCCAAGGCCATCTAACCTAAAAAACCGTCCAGCCCACGCCACACAACCCCTGCTACCCGTGTAGCCGCTTGTTGCGTGTAGTGGACTCCTGACCTATCCAGCGGAACCCGAAACCCCACCACCCTATGGCGCAAGTCGAGGAATCTGCAGCCCACACGGTCGCAGAACCGTCTCAGCCTCTGATTCAGACCCTCCACTCGGCTCTGTACCAAAGGTCCGCAGTCAGTCCTGTCGACGATGCTGCAGATGGTGAGCTCTGCTTTCATCCCGCTAGCGAGACTGGCAGTCTTCACCAAATCAGATAGCCGCCGGAAGCCAGAGAGGATTTCCTCCGATCCATAGCGACACACATCATTGGTGCCGACATGAGCGACCACCTGCAGATGGGTGCACCCTGTACCCTTCATGGCATCTGGAAGGACCCTTTCCACATCTGGAATGACTCCCCCCGGTAAGCACACGGAGTGCACATTGGTTTTCTTCCCCTCTCTTGCTGCCATTTCCCTAAGGGGCCCCATTACACGCCTGACGTTGGAGCTCCCAATTACCAGTAAGCCCACCCTCTGCAACTGCCCGGATCTTGCAGACTGAGGGGCAACCTCTGGAACAGGACAAGCAGCCATGTCAGGCCGAAGATCAGTATCAGCCTGAGACAGAGCCTGAAACCGGTTCGTCAGACAAACTGGAGAGGCTTTCCATTCAGCCCTCCGGAATGTCTTTCGCCCCCTGCCAGCTGGATAAATGTCACATTTACAACTTTCAGCACAATCGGTTGCATAACATGGAACATATTCTTCTTCAGCTGATGACAACAAGCATTCAACGTTACAAATAAGAAAGCCTCTGAGACGACTAGCACATGGACAGGTAGGCCATTGATGACGATTTTCTGATTTCTTGTTGGCTGTCATCCATGGAGGATTTTTATCTTTGGCAGCCTTACCTTAATAATTTGTCGCCTTGCTTAGTTTTCTTAAATTTAGTGGCTGGGTGAGCAGCTGGTACCTCTGCACAGCGACAGAGTAGGGCTATGGCGTGTGGTGGGGCGAACTCGTCCAGCAAACAGGTGTGGGCTTTGGCTCATAGGTCGATAAGCGTCTGCAGTTGACTGAGGTGAGTAGAACTATTATGAATGTTAATGTTTGGTGTCATAGTAGTCATCAAAAGCTCACCTTCTTTCTCTGCAGTATCTTATGTGTCCAGGCCATCCACAATATTAACACACATGCTTGTTGTCCTCTTCTCTCTAAATGTCTGTTCCTCTGTGCGGTGTTACGCTTATAGAAGAAATTGGTTGTACCTCCATTGGTCAGAGGCCAGGTTGTCGTTTGACAGCTGCAGTGTAATTCTGAACGGATTGAGTCCTTTCTTCCTAGTACATTTGACTGAGAGTGGAAATAGGTGCTAAGGATTGATATACTTCTTCTACATTCTCTACTACCATCTGATGTATGGGGTTGACATTCATGGCTGTTATCTCTAGCGTGCATGGACCAAAATTTGTGGCTTCATGAACTGTTGTATCTCTTCTCATAGTATCTGGTGTTGATGGAAGTAAGGTTATGGAGGTTCAAAATGGTTCAAATGCCTGTGAGCACTATGGGACTTAACATCTGAGGTCATCAGTCCCCTAGAACTTAGAACTACTTAAACCTATCTAACCTAAGGACATCACACACATCCATGCTCGAGGCAGGATTCGAACCTGCGACTGTAGCGGTCGCGCGGTTCCAGACTGTAGCGCCTAGAACCACTCGGCCACATCAGCTGGCTCGTGGTGGTCTTCCACAACTGCCATAGGGACCACATCCAGGAGATGGTCATACTTCTTTCGTTCCACTTCTTTTCTGTTGCATTTCCTCGATGTGGGTGCATAAAATAATGAATGTTGTTGTGACGCTTTATCTGAAGAACCTGACACGTTTCCTGCAACTCCTTTCACCAAGTATGAGATTTTGCCAGCTTATGTCATATGCAAATTCACAATGTGTTTGAGGGCCATAACATTCGGTATATAAAACTATGCTGTTTACTCATGCCACTGGGCCCTGTTCTTTAGTTGTTCTTCAGAGGGCTTGATGTTGACTGTCACCAAATGTTTTCTTCAGTTTAGCCTGGAATTTGTCACAGCTATTGAACTTCTATTTATTGTTCTCAAACCACTGCTGGACTTTGCCTTCCAGGTAAAAGTATACATTTGAAAGGGATTCGTAATATTTTCAAAAGACATATGGAAATGTATGACTTCCATTTCTCACAATAACAGAATTCTGACTGAGAACAAAAAGAGGTCAACTAGCTTTAAACGGTGTAAAAATTAAAGAAACCTATAAAAACAATGATCTGCTATATCTGCAATACATATTATTTAAACACAGAGAAACTTAACATAGACTTATAAATATTTCACAATGTCTATACTTGATAAACACATTTCTGTCCACAACAAAGATACAAATATCACTCTCAGTGTATGCATACACAAATCTGACAAAATCTCTCCAGTGTGCAAGCAAGGACCAACACTTCCAACTCCTCTCAACAACTGTTAACTCTCTATTACTCGTAATAATAATACCTCAGACTCAGAGTTCGTGTATGCACATTCCCAACAGTTTCATTAATTTCAAATGATGTGTAAGCGTCTGACATTCACATTTGTTAAACACATCGTGTCATCTGGCGTCTCACTTAAATACTTTCAGCCATTTCACAGGTTCTGACCATTTTCTGTGGAAAACAATGATGGATGCAGGATACTCACGTGACTTGTTGCTGTTTTGGAATCAATTGGTTTTCTGAATGTACAGGTCTTGGGAAAAATGTACTGCCTGTATTCTGATTCCTATCCATGTAGGCGATAGCTTTTATGTTGCCAAATTGAAGCCACAATGTTGTTTTGAGGTACCTGGCGCTTCCACCAAATAGTATCATGCAGTAACTACAATGAAGTTCTAATCTGAAAGCAGGGTCATCAATAAAGTACAGGTACTGAAAGTATGTTTATTACAAACTTCATTGTACAGACAGATATAAACTGAATTCCTGGATGGAAAGTGCTACTACTTATAAAAACATCGAATAATCCAGAATATGAAAACACTGCAAATATGAGAATTGCCAAAGACCATTCATTATTGATAAACACTAAATAATAAATAACTGCTGGTGGTCAGGTTTGAATTTTTTAATGTATACAAACGTTTATTCACAAATTAATAATTAAATTTCTACAAAGAACTACGTTTATCATGTTTCACAAAACAAATATATATTTTTATGTGTTAGAGCCAGATCTTTTGTTATCACAACCTTAACAAATTCCATAATTGTAGGTCAGCCACTTCTGTTAATCAGTACAATGAAAAACCAGACAAAGTTGCAAATTTCACTTTTTTATTTTTTCACTTGATTTTATTTAATCATAGAGTGATTTTATACAATATACAACTGATACAAGGCAAGTTATTTTATACAATATACATATGAATAAGACAAGATTAAGCCTTACAGTCTGTGATTTTCAACAAATTAATTAAGCTGGGTGTGAGAGTGAACAAGTAGTCGGGAATCCCAGAGTATGAATGAAGTGGACAGCATTGGACTAAATGTTCAATTGTCTACTCTTCTTGATTACATTCACACATTGGTGAACCAATCCAGCCCCATTTGTACCTGAAGTAGCTACAACAACCATGTCCACTCCTTAACCTGTTGAGGCTGCACCAGAGGTTCCTCAGTAGGTCAAAACCTTTTGGCTTCTTTGTGGGATCAAGGTGATGGGCTCTTGTTCCCAATGTTTTTGTTGACCATTCATGCTTCCAGCTTTCGTTTAGATCAAAGCCATCCGCGATGAGTTGTCCTGCAGTAACACTTGCTGGTCTTCTTGATCGTAGTCGTTGCTGTGGCAGATGACAGAGTTCATGGTGCAGTGGCAGAGAGGGTGATGCAGAGATTTTCTTGGCCTTTCTCAGTAGAACTTGTCTTGAATTCCATAAAAAATATAAAAAGGTGAAATTTGCAACTTTGTCTGCTTTTTCGTTGTACTGATCAACAGAAGAGGCTGACCTACAGTTATGGAATTTTTTTTCACTGGATGACTTGTCTCACATCAGGACCCATTTTCGAGTCATTGTAACAGATAGTGAAACTGATCTTTCTGAAAATGCAAAAACCATGTCAAAAATGTGTAAACGAACAATTACAGATAGTTATACCATTACCATTATCAATATCATTTTGACTACGTGTTATGATAATTTGAAAATGTGTTCTGACCCAAAACAATCATCAAATTAATAAAAAAAGTGAAATTTGCGATTTTGGCTAGTTTTCAATTGTACTGATCAGAGCCTTTGTTTTGCAACTGTTCTTTTCTTATATGGTCATTGAACAGAGTTCATTTACACGTGCTTATAGAATGTAATGCAATTCCTTAACTCTCTTTTGAAAAGTAAGAATTTTATTTTTTGAAAGATAGGTGCCTTAAATCATTCCTTTCTTGTCACTTGTAATTAGGTTGAATAAAACAACTTTTTATGGAATGTACATTTTATTCAATTTCTTTGTTTACTATTAAAAAAAGAAGCATACTTATATGAATGAGTGTGCAAATATTCTAACAGGGTAGGGACCAATTAATGTTAAGAGCATTGGTATCATGAGACACGATAACACAGAAGGCAACATATTTCCATATGACACTAAATGTTAGCATTAGTTTTGAGGAACTACAAGGGTATACTGTTTTACCTGTTTATACATTACATATATACAAAAAAGCAAAAAATTTTGCATTTAGACATACAAAAAGGAAAAGAGAAAATATAAATTTATTAAAGGTGGTTGGAGAGCGAGAGTGGAGACAGTGGGACAGAATAAGAGTGAAAAGTAGAGCATATTTATATATGTAAACACCAACTGATTACAGTGCTAAGCTATAAAGTTGGCAAGATTTCATTTGTTTTGGTGCACATTTTGCTTTCACGAGAAAAATCACAGAAATTGGGTGACCCAGAGCATGCCAACCTACAATGCTAACCACTACACCATGATACGTGCAATACACATTGCGGCAATATGTTTATAATGTTTATTATTAGCCGTTCAGTATATTTTGATACAACTGGCCTTATTAGCGTGTAAGGTACAGCCAATGCAATTAATACATCAGATTTGTAAGTAAATAAAAGTACATGTTAGTGAGAGTGCAACTAGTTGCTAATACACTTATTAACACCTATGTATACATACTAGAATACTGGGAACAGTTTCAATTATTTGTTGCACATGAAACAAACATTGTTCAGATATCATACATATGTCATTTTGAAGCGAAACCCTGAAGGTTTTTTTCATGTATACCACCACAGTGTAGTTTGGTAATTTTCTGATACTCAGTGCTAGTCACAAACACGTCGGCAGTGTTACAGAAGGGGAGAGCTGTTTCATGAAATGGCCTCCATGATCACCAGATCTCAATCTGTCTAACTTTTTTCTGTGGGGACACGTTAAAGATCTGGTGTATGTACCGTCTCTACCACATGATGTAACAGAGCTCCGGGAGAGAACACGGGAAGCAACTGCCACAGTCAACGATGCCATGCTGGGATGGGTATGGCAAGTATTTGATTAGCATATTGATGACTGTCGGGTCGCTTTTGGTTCACATATCGAATGTTTATAAAAAAAAAGCAATATGTATGATATCTGTACAATGTTTAGTTCTTCTGCAATAAATAATTGAAAGTGTTCCTGAACTTAATGCACACCCTGTACTTGTGTACATAGATACACACACACACACACACACACATATATATATATATATATATATATATATATATATATATATGTGTGTGTGTGTGTGTGTGTGTGTGTGTGTGTGTGTGTGTATTTGCTTAATTACAACCACATTATCAGTTACACATCTACTTATTAATTATTCTAAGTGTATGATTATTACATATAATTTTACTCATACATTCAGTTACCCAAAGCATGATTCTTGAAAATCACTCTGCAAGAATTCATTAACTGTGTAAAATACAAAATACTCTTTTCGCAAAGTTTCTAAGACTTTCCTGAACTTGGGAAAGGGGGAGTCAAGTGAGCAGTTTTTGGCAGTTTGTTGGAGAATTTAAGGCTCTGTATTTATACCTATTGTGAGTGTGAGAAAGTTTTGGACCAAATAATAAAGATGGTAATGAATCACATGTTTCATAATCAGTAAAGTATCGCACTGAATTGTGCCATAAACAGATTCCAAATTTCTTCAGACAATGCAGTGAGACATTGCAAACACTTTAATAATTGGCAACAAAAAAGGTTCTGAAAGCCTCTGCAGCATGTTGGTCATAGGAATGTTCTCCTGATAAATGGGATCAACTTCCCATGGAACTTTTTCAAACTCAGAGAGCAGCCATCTAGCAGGATGATGCCTGCACAGTGAGGCATAACATACAATTTAGTAACTGACAATAATAGAGGTAACCCAAAGCTTCATTTTTGAGAATATGATGGTTTTCATAATTTCATGATATACAAATTAATTCGATATTTACTCTGCCCTTGCTTATACAATCAACTTGTATTTTTTCAGATTTTCAATTGCTAACCATCTGTAAATTAGGGAAATGATCTATATTCATTAGGAAGAAAAAAAGCAAATTTTGGAATGTTTTTAACATCAGATTACCAAAATTGAAGAAAAAATTGTGTATGACAGCTTAAAGAAATTCTTAGGTCAACCATAATTCTTATTAATGCCTATTGTTTAGAAAAAGTAAATTATATTTCAGTGCAATCACCAATAATCTCAAAAAATTCCTATACATGAAACAAAATTTTGCTTCTACTTTCTTAGAGCTGAATGATCCTTGTGATGAACCAGAAATTTTTTGTATTAAACAGTCAATTGCATAGCTATAAAACAAGAAACTGAGGTAACCTTCATAAAAATCTATGTCTCAAGAAGTGCTTATCAGCAAAAATATTGTTTAAAAATGAAATAAAAAGCATATAAGAACACCATATATCTGAAAAATAAAGATGTAAATCAGTATCATAACAGTTTTATGGTATTGAAGAATATATGAATCATCAGCATAAACGTTTCCCGGCCCATACTTTAAAAAATAATTATACTTGAATAAACATTAAGAAATTTGTTTTCCCCACTAATTTATATTGTGATGATTGTTAAGTGAGGTGCATTGTGTCATACATAAGAACATTCTATTCACTAATTTACATATTGTGATGAATACTATGTCATTATGTTGAAAACTAGTAAATGGAACTGAAGTGTACTCAGAATTTTGGACTGCAAAATTCTGTTTAGACCACTTAAAATGTATAACAGTACTGTCTCATCACTAAGGTGGCGAACTTAGGATATAATTTCATAGCAAGAACACAACACTTTTAGAAACAGCGATCTTCTTCCTTTAATATCCAAAAGATGACACATGGCAACAAAAAACTTCATAGAGTAAAAGCATGGAAAATAAAAGAAACTCTTAGGTGCAAAGAAATTCACACAACACAAAACCATGCACCACCATAGAAGAGGAGCAGAAACACACAGTTCTGATTTATTTACTTTAACACTTCCCCCCAAATCAAACTGTGGTGCACTGAAGAACTTCCAAATAAAAAATTAGAGGTCAAAACACATTAGTTGCAAAGTCTTATCTTGGTACACATTGCTTTAAATTCGTTTGATTTTAAAGGCTTTGTAAACATGTCACCAAGTTGATTTTCAGAAAACACATATTATACATTGATATCCCCATTTTGATAGAGTTCCCACACAAAATAATGTGGTACTTCGATGTGCTTAGAGCGTTTGTGGAACTCTGAATTTTTCACTAATTTCATAGCACTCGCATTGTCAGTTAACAATATGGGCATGTTTCTTTTTCCACTGATGTCCAACAGCAGTCTGTTAAGCCATACTAACTGCTTGGATCCTTCACTTGCAGCAACGAACTCTGCTTCAGTGGTGGATAGAGCAACTGACTTCTGTAGTTGAGATGTCCACGATACAACCATGTTGTCAATCATTGAACAAAACAATTTGTTGATCGTCTTGTTTTAGTGTTGCCAGTAAAGTCAGCATCAGCATAGGCACAAAGTTAACCGCTAGATGAAGTACAGAAGACACCTAAGTCTGAAGTACCACAAAGATATCTGAAAATACGTTTCACTGCATTCCGATCAGAAGAAGTGGGTTTAGCCATAGATCGAGCAACTTTTGAAACAGCATGAGCGACATCTGGACGTGTAGAGCACGTCAGGTACATTAATGACCCCACAGCTGAAGAATAAGGAACATTGTATTCATTGTCTAATTGTTTATTATCACAGGGATTTCCTAATGGTTTCGAATCAGCCATGTTCAAACAATCTTCTCTGTGATTGCTCGCTGTGAAATAAACAAGCCAGTCTCTCGTTGCTCTATTTGCATGCATAAAAATGAGCCTACAGACCCACTGTTATTTTGAATTCTGTCTTTAAAATATCTAAAAACGAATTCACTGCACTTTGAGTTGTTCCTGCAATAAGTCCATCATCGACATAAATAGCACTCAGCAATTATCCTGTTTTGCTTTGTCAAATGTAAATTCAAGGATCTACGATCGAACTCATTAAGGCATTTTTTCCATGAATGAATGAAACTTATTATTCCAGCAATGAGGTGCTTGCTGAAGTCCATACAATGATTTCTTGATGAGCCACACACGACCTGACCCGTCATCGAAACCTTCTGGCTGAGTCATCTATATTCCTGTATCCAAGTCAAATATAAAAATGCAGTTCTAACGTCGAATTGACCAAGTTTCAAATTTTCTTCTGCGTCAGTCGCTATTACAGCACGAATGGCGTCATAACGAGCTACTGGACTAAAAGCTTCATCATAATGAAACCCAGGATGTTGAAACATACCGCACACAACCAAACGAGCATAGTATAATCAATCGAGCCATCAGGTTTATATACACATCAAAAAAGTTTTGCATCACCTCGGTTCCGAGAGTTCCGGAACCTGTACAGAAAATTGAAATAGCGATCAATATAAACATCATTTCCGCGCTTTTTATTGCTCATGAAAATCACACATTGCATGTTGTACCACCATACAGCGAGACCTTCAGAGGTGGTGGTCCAGACTGCTGTACAAATCGGTACCTCTAACACCCAGCAGCACGTCCTCCTGCATTGATGTATGCCTGTACTCGTCATGGAATACTATCCACAAGTTCATCAAGGCACTGTTGGTCCAGAGTGTCACATTCCTCAACGGTGATTCGGTGTAGATCCCTTAGAGTGGTTGGTGGATCACATCGTCCATAAGCAGCCCTTTCCAATCTATTCCAGGCATGTTCGATAGGGTCCATGTCTGGAGAACATGCTGGCCGCTCTAGTCGAGCGATGTCATTATCCTGAAGGAAGTCATTCACAAGATGTACACGATGGGGGCACGAATTGACATCCATGAGGACGAATGTCTGGCCAGTATGCTGCTGATATGGTTGGACTATCGGTAGGATGGCATTCACATATCGTACGGCCGTTATGGCGCCTTCCATTACCACCAGAAGCGTCCGCCGACGCCACATAACGACACCCCAAAACAGCAGGGAACCTCCACCTAGCTGCACTCGCTGGACAGCGTGTAAAGGTGTTCAGCCTGACCGGATTGCCTCAAAACACGTCTCCGACGATTGTCTGGTTGAAGGCATATGCGACACTCATCGGTTAAGAGAACGTGACGCCAATCCTGATCGGTCCATTTGACATGTTGCCATCTGTACTGTACTGCATGTTGTGGTTGCCAAGATGGACTAGCCATGGACGTCGGGAGTGAAGTTGCGCATCATGCAGCCTATTGCGTATAGTTTGAGTCGTAACATGACGCCCTGTCGCTGCACAAAAAGCATTATTCAACATGGTGGCGTTGCTGTCAGGGTTCCTCCAAGCCATAATCCGTAGGTAGCGGTCATTCACTGCAGTGTTAGCCTTTGGGTGGCCTGAGCAAGGCATGTTATCGACAGTTCCTGACTCTCTGTGTCTCCTCCATGTCCGAACAACATCGCTTTGGTTCGCTCTGAGACTCCTGGACACTTCCCTTGTTGAGAGCTCTTCCTGACACAAAAGAACAATGCGGACGAGATCGAACTGCGGTATTGACCGTGTAGACATGGTTGCACAGATAACACGAGCCGTGTACCTCCTTCCTGGTGGAATGACTGGAACTGATCGGCTGTCGTACCCAATCCGTCTAATAGGCGCTGCTCATGCATGGTTGTGTGAATTTCTAAGGGACCAAACTGCTGAGGTCATCGGTCTATGCGTGGTTGTTTCCATCTTTGGGCTCGTTTAGTGACATCTCTGAAGAGTCAAAGGGACTGTGTGTGTACTACAATGTCCACAGTCAACGTCTATCTTCAGGAGTTGTGGGAACCAGAGTGATGCAAAACATTTTTTGATGTGTGTATTTAATATGAAGTACCCGTCGATTATCGATAAAACGTTTTCCTGTAGGTAGTTCTATCAAGTACCAGGTATCATTTTCTTTAAACGCCTTAATTTCTTCTTTCATCGTATTAAACCATTTATTGGAATTACTACTTCACATAGCTTCGTTGAAGTTTCATGGTGCAAGCTCTTCATGAATTACTTTTGTTAGGCAAACTAATGCATTTGCTTCTTGGGCATGGTGAGGCTGGTATCCTAATTAGTAGTCACTAAATTTTACTGTGGGGCATATTTCTCAATATGGACATCGATTAGGTAACTCATTCGAATATTCTTGGTCACTAGTTTCAATCTGATCAATAGTAGATTCACTTTCCTTTCCTGTTTCTTCAGGTACGGAATTAAATTCCAATCCAATCGAATTTCCAGTTGCACATAGTTTTTCTGGTTGAAAATCAATATTGCATGATTTCATCATACAATGTTTTGAAGGAATCCACATTTTATAACCATCCTTGTCATTCATGGAGCCAATAAAATGGCCAGGTACAGCCTTGTCATCGAACTTAGAACGAAATTTCTTTGGCAAATAAACAATGCATTTTGATCCAAAAATGCGTAGATAGCTAAAACTGTCTACGATTCGAAAGGTGTTTTACCTTCAACACTTGGCTTCCCAGTACGATTGAGTAGAAAAACGGCTGTGTCACATGCTTGAGCCCAAAATGATTTAGATAACTTGCTAGACATTAATGCTGAGCGAGCTAATTCAACAATGTGTCGATTTGCTTGTTCAACGATACCATTTTGCTCACATGTGACTGGAGGCATAAGACGAAACTCAATACCACAGATTCATAGCACAGCAGCTACCATGTTACAATTAAACTCTCCTCCGCCTTCAGACCGAAATACTTTTAACTTATGACCAAAAGCGTCACACTCCTTCAAAAATGTTTTCAAACTGTTAGCCACTTATGATTTATTTCACATGAAAAATATCTGAATGAAACGAGAATAATCATCTTTGAAAATCACATAGTACCGAAAACCATTTATAGAGTCAACAGACATTGGTCCTTTAACATCTGCATTGATCAACTCACCGACAATTTGTGGTCGATCTCTGTGATGGCTAAATAGTTTGCGGTAGGATTTGCCAAGAACACAAGCATTACAAAACGACGTGGTGTCAGTGCACTTATCTGATGTACCGAAACGACAGAGCACATCTCGTACATGATGTTTATCTTGATGACTGAGTCTCTCATGCCAATATTGTAGTTGTCTTCTGAAGCCGCTAAGTTAATCATTACTTGTGAATCCAGAGGACAAACTCGCATATTCATAATGCATACTGAACCAGCTGGTCTTCTCGTTGCAACTATTTCGATATGTCGCCCAATGATAGCACCTTTGTTATCATAAGTCACATTATATCCATGTTGTGCAGCTTGACGGACAGAGAAAAGTTGGTGTCTGACATCGGATACATCCCAGACATTTTCAAGCAAAGCTGGTGCTCACCTTTTGTTTATGAATATTTCGATACGAATACTGACAGTCTCATGTGCAAAAATAATTTCTTTACCAGATGTCTGTACACACTGTGGAATCGGAAACTTTTCGAAAGTAGCGAAATGCCGTTTATTTGGTAAAATATGATGTGTCGTGATAGGGTTGGAAATCCATGAATCTACACTATCAAAATTAACATGAAACAGCAAGCTAGTGCCTAGAAATGTATTTGGTTTGCTGCTCGCTTTTAAACTGGAACTCGAATTATTATTTTTGTTTGTTGTCGCTTTTGCTTCTTCTGAGACCATGCGCCTTCAGCTATTTGCCATATGTCCAGCTTTCTTGCAATACAAACCTGTCCGGTTTTCCTTCTTCTTTGACTTACTCCCCTATGTTGCAAATTTCTTCGGTTTTTGGTGTTGCTCACCCGATTCTGATTTTCATGAAAAAACACCAGCTGCCTGTGTAACTAGCGAATGCTCAATCCAACGCAGATTCTCAGTAAGAATCTTTGTCTTCTGCTCACATTCGGGAACACGATACCAGGTCGACCTGTAAATCAGATATTCGGGTCCAAATGTTTTGAAAATACGATGGTGGAGCAGCGAAGGGGGCAAATTCGATTTTGGATTAATTTTGTTCATTTCACTGCGCGTGTCATGGAAAATGTTCGAAATAGCGACGTGTGTTTTGTTATAGATGTGACGTCATCTTTTGATGTTTCAAAGAAACAATCGAACAACGTATATATTCGCTGCAATGAATATTCTTCAAATACTGATGCAAGGGTGTCCCAAATTTCTTTTGCTTGAGTCTTCTTTCTTACTTGAATAGCAGGTTCCTCATTGTGCCCCATGCCAATGATACGAGCGGTCCAAGCATTGTCCCATTGCCAGCGCCTATCGGTTCGTCTTCCTTCCGCCACTGACGGACACCGTCGTGTACCGTCTATAATCGAATAAAGAGAATGTCCCTTTAAACGAATTTGAATCTGCCATTTCCATGTCTCCCACTGATCTTCTCTTGACGACTTGCGAATGTTTGTACGACTTGTCATCACTCAACTACCATTCCACAGATCTTGCAGCGTCACGAATGTCCTAGTAAATGGAAAAATAGTCTGGCGAAAGGATACTATAATTCTCACTACCTGAAGCGATCAAACCTGGGCCTATAACCTGTTGTGGTGAACTTAGGATATAATTTTATAGCAAGAACACAACACCTTTAGGAACAGTGATCTTCTTCTGTTAATATCTGAAAGATAACACATAGCAACAAAAAACTTCATAGAGTAAAAGTATGGAAAATAAAATAACTCTTAGGAACACATAAATTCATACAAAACAAAACCAAGCACCACCATAGGAGAGGTGAGGAAACACACGGTTCTGATTTATTTACTTTAACACATTTCACGTTTGATAAATCAAAAATATGAAGTAGCAAAAGCTAAATCAAAATACTAATTCATATTTTGGGAAAAAAGTACAGTCTGTCATATATCTAGTTTTGGGCCAAATCTTTCCTTCCTTTGCATAAATCTGTGGCTTGGTTCTAAAAGGGCCAATGTCAATATAGGTCAAAACTGGTTTTATTGGTGTAGGCCATATAGTTTCATGTGCTCTTCCTAATGTTAAAACGACCAGTGTCTAAGCCACATAGGATGAGAGATACTGGGGGTTTAAGATGTAAGCCCCAAAGTATTTTATCGAATTTCCAACCATCATAAAAGGGCCAATCTTGACATTGGTTCTCCCTCTTACTTTACTTTTCTTATAAGAAGGGCCAATATCGACATTGTTCTTTTTTGCTGACACATGGTTTCACCAATCCAAACAGTGCTGTGACATTGGACTTAAATCTGGGGGGAATAAACAATAATAGGAGTTGTTCCTCTAACAATTCCCCTAACCATTCGGTGCATTGTTAGTGAGGGGTCAAGACAGTCTTGATGGGCACAAAGATCATGTTTCACAGAGGTGATAAGCAAGAGCTTGAGGAGCAAACTGCACCTGAAATATAACTGCTGAAGTCTTCACTTTGTGTTGAAGGTAAGTTTACTAAAATAAACTGCTATCAGGAGCATTTTTTCCAACACAAGACCATAAATTGACTGGTATCTGTACTTGATGCCAATCTAAAATATTATCAACCACCTACGAAATTTATTTCATTTTTATTTTGTTGAAAGTCATCCCAGCACCAGTACAGACGTAAATGCATGTTCCTCGTTATTGGCAGACGTGATTTCAAGTTCTGATGAAAATGTATGTGAAGATTCCGATGAATATGTTCCAAGTGGTGGCGAAAGTAGTGATGAAAGCAATGACGAAGGGAATATAGCTGTACAAAAGACAGTTAAAAGATCTTAAAAGATTGAAGGCATTGATCTAATTCAACAGCAGCATGGCAATGAAACAACAAGGTTCAGTGGAAGGGGGATGAAGAAATGTGATCCACAGGATTCATCCAGAAAAAGAAAGCGAAACGAAAAATTGTGGGAGAAAAATCGGAGGAAAGAACTGAAAATGCAGGAAAGGAATATGTGATGTCGAAAGGAAAAGTTATACCTGCTGAAATCATCGTGCAACTGCAGGAAAAATTGCGGAGGAAAAGTAAATGACGATGAGAAAGAGGAGATGTTCATAGAATATTACAAATTCTCCCCAGAAGCTCAAAATCAGTTCATAGCTAATCATGAGTCTGAGGAAAAGAAACATGTGGAGCATTTGAGGAACAAACATGAAGGAACTGCAAGCAGGCGAAAATATTCCAGGAAGTACTTTCTTTACAGTCCCTTGCAAACTAAGATAGAAGTATGTGAGAATATGTTCCTTAGTACATTTTCTTTCACACAAATGAGGGTAAGAATAATTGTGGAGAAAAGATTGGGCTATGCAGGAGGAGTGTTGTGAAGATGAATGTGGTAAACATTCTAATCATCCGAAAATTCCATCTGACGACATTGATTTAATAAAGGAACACATTAACATGTTTCCTTCCTACGAAAGCCATTATTCTCGATCTCATTCTTCCAAAAAATGTTTATCTCCAAACTTGAGTATTTCAGCAATGTATTGGCTCTATCAAGAATTTTGCTAAACCAATGCTATGAAGCCAAGAAGTGAAACATGTTATCTTCCACAAACTGAAGACTGACACTTGTGCAAAATGTGACAAATATGCCATGTTACTCAAGAATTGTTCTGATGATGCTGATTGCTGTAAAGTTGAGGTGGAACGACAGCAACATTTGGATTTTGCCCAGGCTGCCTACGATCAGAAAGACAATGATAAAAGGAAAGCTGAGCAGAATTCCAATGTAGTAACCCTGGCCTTTGGTTTGCAGAAATGTCTACCCACTCTTTTCCTATGCTGTGGTGTGGCAAACGACAACTTTGGACCTTTAACTTGACCGTCTACATAAAGAGACATGAAGAATGTTCTCCAGTATCTTAAATTTGGAATGAAACAGTAGCAAGAAGAGGTGTCCAAGAAACAGCTTCTTGTCTATATGAATATTTGATGAAACTGGCCAACGAAATTGTTGAGGTACACCTGTACAGTGGTTCGTGTGCCAAACAAAACAGAAATATTTTTATTGCCATCATGTTTCTGTGAGTAGTGTAAGAATTCATGATTCAGGAAAGACGTTTGGAAATCAACCAGAAATTTCTTAAAGTTTGACATACTCACTTGGAAGCTGACTCCGTTCATGCAGCCATTGAGAAGACAAAGAAAACAACAACTGTTGAAGTAGAACTGCCAAGAGACTAGACCAAATTAATAGGATGAGGATGCTGATTATGACGGAAACGAGTGATTATTTTTTTCTCTCCCCTTTTACAGTATCAACCATAGTGTATGCAAATTATTTGCCTGATATTAAGAAATGTGAATAAACAGTTTCCCCCTGATTATGAGGCCAAACAGTGTTTTCATGATTTTCGGTGATAAAATATGATTTTTGGAACATGTAGCAGTTGCTATTGGTCTCAGAAACTGACATATGGCAGGGAGAGTGGTGTGATGACCATATCCGCATTCAGTGATGCCTGTGGGCTGAGGATGAAATGGCGGCCAGTTGGTACCAATGGGCCTTCATGGCCTGTTCAGGAGGAGTTTTATAGTTTTTAACAATTGCTATCAGTTATTAAATTCTTGAGGAATGAATAATGTGATTATATTAATGAATACAAGGAAATATTTACCTTAAAATTACCTGTTTCTGGTTATTCAGTGTACCTGACCCTGATGTCCAAAAAGCCAATGTCAAATAATATAAGAGAGTTCATGGTGTTAAAAAGGGCCAATGTCCTCTAAGTCCTTCAATTTTAAAGCTGAAAATTTTAGAAATCTATTATTAAAAATAAGCTTCAGTTAGGTTGATTTACTATAATGATAGTAACAAATAGCCTCAAATATATTGTTAATAGTTGTCAGAAAATGACAGAAAATATTCAGAAGCTTATAACTTAAAACCAAGATTCTTGACATTGGCCCTTTTAGAACCAAGCCACAGAAATATCCTAGATCTCAATACTGAGTCACTAATAAATTCCCTCTTTGCAGATGACAATCTTTCCTAAGAGAAAATCCCATATGCAACTACAATCAGCTATACGTAGGCTAACAGACAACAAATTGGTTGGTTTGAAGGAAATAAATTATTAACAAACACAGAAAAAACACTGCTGAACTCAAATAAGCCTGTAACATATATGTGTCAATAAACTCAAAGATCTCTGTGCCTACAGGAGAAACAATATTATTAGACATGTGCTTTGATATGATTTCAGGTAGCAGAAGCACAAAGGAATAAAATGCAATACAGAATATAATATGTTTTAGCTTATGTTTTCCTAGCTATAAAACCAACTTATAGGCTGCGACAATTGCTTACTTTCCCGAATTCCGCCGCTTTATTTACTGTGGAATAACATTACAGACACCACATCACTTAGCTCACACACCTTATTGACTAAAAATTGAGCTTTAAGAGGTATACAACACGCTCAACTGACTGTCACTCTCTCTAAAGCCTTCAGTCTCAACATTTACCTAATTTTTTTGTTCCAGAAAGTTGGAAAGAAACGAGAAAGCGCTTAAGGGATTAAAAGAAAAACTTGAATATTGATGAACATAATAAAAGGGCGAAAAACAATTTGTATGTCTGGTCAATAAGAACATAAGCTTTTGAAACTTGCTGTAAAAATCCTGCTATGTCGACTTACAATGATAGACTACGTTATTTATTCCTTCTCTTTGGTTAAGAATTCTCAGCAACAAGGCAGCAATCTGACCTACATATGATTCAGTCCAGAACTACCTGCTACCAAAAAAGTGTTTTAAATGTTGGGATAAAAATGTATAATAATTTACCCAATGAAATCAAAGCAACAAAGAACCCAAGAGCCTTCACACATAAGTTAAAAAAATATCTCTTGGACCATTGCTTTTATGCAGTTGATCATTTTTTTGAAAGGGGTTAAAAATGTAAAAAATATGATAAATGTTCAATTAGGTCTGAAAATTATATACTGTGCATGTCTATGAAATACACTGGACTACTTTACTATTACATTTGTATTGGCTGTTTGTATTTTAACATACAACATTTGCATTTACTGTTTTGTTAAAGATAGCTAACTTCCTCATTGCAAAATAATGTAAAAACAATTTATTAAATATTAACTGCAAATATGTTCCCTTGCCCTATCCAATATCGTATGTAAAACCTTACATCTCTTTGATTTGTATTAACTGTTTTGTTGAAGAAAGATAATTTCCTTGCTACAAAATAATGTAAAAATTACTGTAAATAGCTCTCTTGACCTATCCAATATCATATGTACAGCTGTACAATACTATGATTGCCTGGATCAATAAAAATACAATACAATACAATACAATGGACATTTAGTATAAGTTCACTGCTCCTATTCAGTTAGAAACTTTTTGCGACATGCAAATGCCAAAAACTTGAAAGCAACAAAAAAAAAAAAATTGCTGCTCCAAATTCGAGCTTGGGATCCTGTGTATTAACATTGACATTCAGTTATACTGTTACTGCAGTATCTATAACGTATTGTCTATGTATTATGCAAAGTGATGTGTGTGTGTGTTATGGACAACGACGTGTCCCATAATGAGTAAAGAATTCTTGACTGAATATAAACAATTAAATTCGTAACTCAAATGGAGGGCATGGAACAAACAATAATTTTCAGTGCGTATAGAGTCTTTCTGCCACTTACTACTATGTCTTGCTAAGTGGAGAAGGACGTCCACTCTTTAATCAAGGCAGTATTTTTCGAAACACTAACCAGATTTTATTTTTTCAACAGTTTTATGCTCTCACACAACTGCTGTACAAGTGAAACAACAAGAAACTGTTCGCTCAAAAATGGTGGTTGTTTCGGCGTGCGAGTAATCCCACAATTCGACAGCTGCCTATGAATGTTAAAAAAAAAAAAGAGATATACTGCATACTTCCTTTGAAAACCGAAAGAAAAAAAAATTAAAATCTGCGAAGCTCTGTTAGTCACGGAAATAAGTTGAAGTAAACATGACAATGCTGGAAATAAATCGACTCGATTGTTTGCAGACATTCACTAGTGTAGCCTGGGTCCAGGCAAAAAAAAAAAAAAAAAAAAAAAAATTTTGGGGCGTTGTCATAGGTTTCATAAGTGTAAGCCTTGCTTTTGCTAATTTTTCGTACCTGTGTGGGATTTTTTTCAGAATAACGAAAATAGTGAATTAGTTTCAAAATATGCGCTCACAGCGACGGTGTAATTGTCTCTAAAGGATCTTCGTTTTCAGAAACATAAAAGTTCTGAATTTCCACTACTCGTTTGGCAACTTGTGGCCGTCCTTTCACGCATTTAATGCTTATTTTCAATTAATATTATTGATAAAATATCGAGATGCAAGGAAGATGCATAAGTAGACCCACAGGGAGACAAGACATTGTCAGGCAATATCATTTGTTCACATTTTCAAGTTATTTCAAAAACACGCCTAACACTCGTCTAACATCAGTCGTAGCTCAGTTTCTGATTACTTGGTGAAAGTTAAAACAAAATACTCAGCCTTAAAACGATAATGCCAGATAGAAAATGAGCAGTTCTTCCAATGCTTTCACGCACCACACGAATCTACAAAGAATTTAACTTAATATCTTTATTTTTGCTTAAACAACATAGGTAACTGGCTTTCATTGTGCCTCGAATATTGGCTGTGTACTGGAATGTGGGTAGTACCTCGAGTTGGGCGGCTGACAGCGGCGATTTGAGTAATACATATGAGGCAAAAAAGTCTATTGATGTAACTATAACGTGTTAAGCGTTTTACTGTCTAACCGACGACAGGGCACAGTTCCACGACCTTTGCCCCTGAATATCTGTGTTGCAGCCCATCAAATCGTTGTAGTTGAGAGACGTGCGCTGGTGAATAAAGAAGAGAAATGCAACATGGCCTCCGCACGGAAGAAGCAAGATGAGAAGCATTTAAAAATATTACGGGAATTAGTGTCGTTACCAGCAAACAAAGAGTGTTTTGATTGTCATCAGAGAGGGCCGACTTACGTGAACATGACAATTGGATCATTTGTTTGCACATCATGCTCGGGGATGCTGTAAGTGTATAACTGCTATCACTTAATTGTTAAAAGACTTCATTATACAGCAAATGCACCACTGACAGCGGGTTCTGACAGCCTGTTTGTAACATTGCTGTTGCCTCTCATCGTGGTGCGGTTGCATTTTAACGACATATGAATATTTCATTATTAGTGCTGAATTATTTTTTTGCATGTGCTAGTGCGAAAAGGGGCGAACGTAATCTAAACGCTTATCAGAAAAGCAATCTTTTGCGGGAAGGAACAGTAGCCCCCATTCCGCTGTGAATTACTGGGTGTTTACAAGGCTGTTTCATTACATGGCTACTTCACTTTTTGTTATACTGTCATTCTCGCAGACTAAAAAAACAAATAGCTCTCTCCTAAATCAAGAATTCTGATCTCAAAAGCGTTGAAATTTTTATTTTGTACTTTGTTTACGCAAACTTACCCTGTTTTACGACGTACCTATTAATGTTACCAAACTATTAATTCAGAGTTAGTTATCATCCTTGTTGTCGGTCCTCTCCAGAAGCCGATTAAGTAGCGCTGTTATTTATATAAACATTAGCATTAAGAGAACTGGATTTTAGTGTTCATTGGCAGCACATAAGAATATGACACATTGATGCACCACAAAACATGGAGGCATAAAGTTGGAAATAGTTATGGGACACCTTACTGGTTTTATTACTAAAGAACAGCAACGTATGAAATCTGTTTGGTAAATGCACTGTCACATTGTGTTAGGTATAACTGTTCTTTCATGTACTGTTACATATACTTGTTTTCTATTAACACCAGTCCATTGTATTAAAAAACTGATGACGTACTCTTAGGGATATACCGCAATCCCCTGTGTATCGGTCACACATGAAGATGTGTTCAAGGGCAAGTTTCCATATTCATACTTCAGGAAAACTGGTATCAGGTAAGAGAATCCAAATAGCCCATGTGATGTGATAAACACTTAGGTGTATGTCCATGGGTGGCAGTACACATTTTGGCTCTGAAGGTATGTACTAGCTAACAATTGTGCCTCCAATTTATTGGCTTTCTGAATTTAATGTTCCTTTGACCTGAGCTGATACGGTCTTACTATGCTGGTTCTGTGGAATCCGTGAAAGCGAGGGAAAAAGTACAGCAGTTATATACTCTGAGGGCATGGACCTCTGCTGTGTGGTTTAGTGAAGGAGTACTCTGGGGTAAAATAGTCAAGAATAGTCCTCCATTCATATTTGGGCAGGGATCAGTAGTGGTTATTGTCAGAATAAAAAGTAGATCTGATAATCTGATGTTCTACAGGTCAGAGCATGAACTGTCAGATACATTAATAATACTGGTAGGCTAGACAAACTAAAAAGAGAGATGAATAGATTGGAGTTGGATAAAATGGTAACAAGTGAAATGCATTGGCAGGAAGAATGGGCCTTATGATAAGGAGAATATAGGGTGGTCAAAAGAAAATTGGGTAGTGCAGAAGTTGGTCTAATAATGACCAAGAAAAAGGAATGGCTGTGAACAATATTATCAATATATTACCTTAGCCAAGATAGATATGATGCCACAATATACCACAGATGGAGAGGACTGAAAGGGGGAAACTACCTGGCATACTTTTTGAACAGCCCACAATTTATTAATTGAAGACACTTTGTTTAAGAACAGTGAAGGAAGTTGAATACATGGAAGAGACTGGGGCACACTGGAAGGTTTCAAATGGGTTATATAATAGTGAAACAAATTTAGAAATATTTTCAAGAGTCTTTTCCCTCTGTGTACCGTTATCCCTTTCCCTTGAGTGGACTGTGCTGTTTGTGTTGGTTCTGCCTTAATTTCTGCCATCCTAGATCATGGGGCCAATGACCTTACTGTTTGGTCCCCTCACCTGAATCAACCAAGCAACCATTTCCAAAAGCGGACATAGATTCACATCGTAATTTATCGAATATGGAATGCGAACTAAACTTGAAGAAGAAGAAGAAGAAGAAGAAGAAGAAGAGGAAGAGGGGGGGGGGACAGGTGGAGGAAGGGTAAGAAAGTAAGGAATAGTGATTTTTTGAGAGTTTCAGATGAAACGTTAGTCAATGACTAATGCATTACTAAAGCTTGGAGCTGGGTCACAGCCCAAGCCATCAAGAACTGTTTCCGTCATGCTGCTGAAACTAAAGACATGTTCAGTGACACTGATGATCTGCCATCGTGTGCATCTTTGCCAGAAATCAACTGTGAAATTCTCAATCAGCGCGACTATGAAATGTATGCAACAGTAGATGATGAGTTTGTTACATCCAAAGTGCAAACTGGAGACGAAATTGCTTGAGCTTGTTACATCCAAAGTGAAAACTGGAGACAAAATTGTAAATTAAGTGAAGAATAGGGGTCATAGTGCCGTGAGTGAGTGAGTGAGTGAGTGAGTGAGGGAGGTGAAGAAGAAGAAGAGGGGGGGGGGAGGAGGAGGAGGAGAGTATGTCCTTACCGTGAGTGATACATTAGAAGCCAGGAATATGTTCTATGAAGCTGGGGAGGAAGCAGTGAAATTGCAAATGAAATAATGAATATGGAATGTAATTTAGCAAGTGTGTATTGGGCAGATAAACAGCAGAGTAAAATGATTGATGATTTCATTCCTGAGTAAAGAAGTTTGGTGAGTATTAGATACACTGCTGTATATACTGTATCCATGTAAGTTGAATAGTGAAAACTGTATGAAAATAAAAAAGGCTAAATAAATTTGTCCTGTTTCATTTGCCACCACAAAAGACTGAAAGTAACGAATATTTGTCACAGCAATGATCCTTTATAACAAAATAATTTTGAAGGTCCTTTGAATGTTGTTATAACCAGGTTCCACTGTATGTTTAAACTGCAGTGTAGTGAATTGTAGGGACAACTGAAAAATTTTTGCCACATCAGGATCAAACCTGGATTTTCTGCGTTTTGCAAACAGTCGTCTTAACTGTTAGGCTATCTGAGTGCAGCTCCATTTCTGACTCAGACCTACAATCAGTGATATTTCTGCCATTGATTTCTGAACACTACTACTTGCAGTTCTTGCATGGAATGTGTGGGATCAGTGCCACTGTGGGAAACTGCGTCCATCAAGAACTGTGTCTTACTGTGCCGCAAGAGATACGTATGAAATAAATTATATGCACTGAAATGAAATGAATGATTTGCTGGGAATTAAATCGATGAAAGTGCAATAATGTGAAATGGTGTTGTTGGTGACGATGAAAGTTTGAGTCAGGGTTGTAGGTGTGGTCAAGTATGGTAATGATTTGGCAGGAAATGCAGGAAATCCAGATTCTAGTCTCGGTCTGGCACAAATTTTCAGTTGTCACAGCATATTTATGTAATAAGGCATGGTTCCCAAAGGCTAAACCACCTGCCATCTGTTTACAAAAAAGTGGAACATCTGGTAGAAGCCAACATGTAGCTAGATAAAGTTGGTTTCTGGAGAAATGTAAGAACATGCAAGACATTACAAACGCTGTGATTAATTTTAGAAGATATTTTTAACATATCTGTCATTAGAAAAAGTTTTTGACAAAGTTAATATAATTTATGAAATTCTGAAGGTATCTGATAATATACAGGGTACAAAAGGCTAACTGCAGCTGGTACAAATACCATATTGCAATTGTATTATGGAAATGAGATATGATACAGAGAAGGCAACAATATTATGAAATGGAAAGTTGCTACTCACCATGTAGTCGAGATGCTGAGTCGCACATAGGCACAACAAAAAGACTGTCACAATTTTTTTTTTGTTGTGCCTATCTGCAAATCAGCATCTCTGCTATACTTGCTTCAATGGCAGGGAGAGCAGGTGTCGTTCTGATGGGTGCAGGGCATGTGGGGTGGGAAATGAACAGGCAGATCGGGGTGCCAAGGAGGCCTGCAGAGAACAGAATGTGGCACAGTGTCCTATTCCCATACAGGCTCTCATTTATGTACTACATAGGAAGTTTGCACAATTGCGGGATGAGGAATGGATGGCTGACAGTAACAGACAATAAGCTGCCGTTGTTGAATTCAACTATCCACCTGTGGCATTCCTCCTGCCGGTTCGCTGAAGTGGGATGAAGTGAACCTCACCCGTTTTCAAATTGGGCACTACCCTCTTAATACAGCTTTTTACTACAGCAAGAGGACCCCCCCCCCCCCTCCCCCAATTTTGTGATGCTTGTGATGTGCATATCCCTGTGCGCCATATGTTTCTACTGTGATGCAAGGGCTGGAGCCAATGTTGGTTGAGATACGCCCTCTATTTGTATTTTAGCTGATGATGAGATGAGTGTGACTAAAGTTTTAAAATTTTCTGATGTGTCTGCACTCCGGCCTAAGCTTTTAGGCTTGAGGTTTTAGTGTGTTGCAGGGTGGCTGGCTTAACTTTTTTTTTTTTTTTTTTTTCAATCAGCCACATCCATATGCTGCTTTGTTTTACCTCCTCCTACCACTTTCTTCCCGCCCATGAACCATGGACCTTGCCGTTGGTGGGGAGGCTTGTGTGCCTCAGCGATACAGATAGCCGTACCGTAGGTGCAACCTCAACGGAGGGGTATCTGTTGAGAGGCCAGACAAACGTGTGGTTCCTGAAGAGGGGCAGCAGCCTTTTCAGTAGTTGCAAGGGCAACAGTCTGGATGATTGACTGATCTGGCCTTGTAACAATAACCAAAGTGGCCTTGCTGTGCTGGTACTGCGAACGGCTGAAAGCAAGGGGAAACTACAGCCGTAATTTTTCCCGAGGGCATGCAGCTTTACTGTATGATTACATGATGATGGCGTCCTCTTGGGTAAAATATTCCGGAGGTAAAATAGTCCCCCATTCGGATCTCCGGGCGGGGACTACTCAAGAGGATGTCGTTATCAGGAGAAAGAAAACTGGCGTTCTACGGATCGGAGCGTGGAATGTCAGATCCCTTAATCGGGCAGGTAGGTTAGAAAATTTAAAAAGGGAAATGGATAGGTTGAAGTTAGATATAGTGGGAATTAGTGAAGTTCGGTGGCAGGAGGAACAAGACTTCTGGTCAGGTGACTACAGGGTTATAAACACAAAATCAAATAGGGGTAATGCAGGAGTTGGTTTAATAATGAATAGGAAAATAGGAATGCGGGTAAGCTACTACAAACAGAATAGTGAACGCATTGTTGTGGCCAAGATAGATACGAAGCCCACACCTACTACAGTAGTACAAGTTTATATGCCAACTAGCTCTGCAGATGACGAAGAAATTGAAGAAATGTATGATGAAATAAAAGAAATTATTCAGATTGTGAAGGGAGACGAAAATTTAATAGTCATGGGTGACTGGAATTCGAGTGTAGGAAAAGGGAGAGAAGGAAACATAGTAGGTGAATATGGATTGGGGCTAAGAAATGAAAGAGGAAGCCGCCTGGTAGAATTTTGCACAGAGCACAACATAATCATAACTAACACTTGGTTTAAGAATCATGAAAGAAGGTTGTATACATGGAAGAACCCTGGAGATACTAAAAGGTATCAGATTATATAATGGTAAGACAGAGATTTAGGAACCAGGTTTTAAATTGTAAGACATTTCCAGGGGCAGATGTGGACTCTGACCACAATCTATTGGTTATGGCTGTAGATTAAAACTGAAGAAACTGCAAAAAGGTGGGAATTTAAGGAGATGGGACCTGGATAAACTAAAAGAACCAGAGGTTGTACAGAGATTAAGGGAGAGCATAAGGGAGCAATTGACAGGAATGGGGGAAATAAATACAGTAGAAGAAGAATGGGTAGCTTTGAGGGATGAAGTAGTGAAGGCAGCAGAGGATCAAGTAGGTAAAAAGACGAGGGCTAGTAGAAATCCTTGGGTAACAGAAGAAATATTGAATTTAATTGATGAAAGGAGAAAATATAAAAATGCAGTAAGTGAAACAGGCAAAAAGGAATACAAACGTCTCAAAAATGAGATCGACAGGAAGTGCAAAATGGCTAAGCAGGGATGGCTAGAGGACAAATGTAAGGATGTAGAGGCCTATCTCACTAGGGGTAAGATAGATACCGCCTACAGGAAAATTAAAGAGACCTTTGAAGATAAGAGAAGGACTTGCATGAATATCAAGAGTTCAGATGGAAACCCAGTTCTAAGCAAAGAAGGGAAAGCAGAAAGGTGGAAGGAGTATATAGAGGGTCTATACAAGGGCGATGTACTTGAGGACAATATTATGGAAATGGAACATGTAGATGAAGATGAAATGGGAGATATGATACTGCGTGAAGAGTTTGACAGAGCACTGAAAGACCTGAGTGGAAACAAGGCCCCCGGAGTAGACAATATTCCATTGGAACTACTGACGGCCGTGGGAAAGCCAGTCCTGACAAAACTCTTCCATCTGGTGAGCAAGATGTATGAAACAGGCGAAGTACCCTCAGACTTCAAGAAGAATATAATAATTCCAATCCCAAAGAAAGCAGGTGTTGACAGATGTGAAAATTACCGAACTATCAGTTTAATAAGTCACAGCTGCAAAATACTAACACGAATTCTTTACAGACGAATGGAAAAACTAGTAGAAGCCAACCTCGGGGAAGATCAGTTTGGATTCCGTAGAAACACTGGAACACGTGAGGCAATACTGACCTTACGACTTATCGTAGAAGAAAGATTAAGGAAAGGCAAACCTACATTTCTAGCATTTGTAGACTTAGAGAAAGCTTTTGACAATGTTGACTGGAATACTCTCTTTCAAATTCTAAAGGTGGCAGGGGTAAAATACAGGGAGCGAAAGGCTATTTACAATTTGTACAGAAACCAGATGGCAGTTATAAGAGTCGAGGGACATATAAGGGAAGCAGTGGTTGGGAAGGGAGTAAGACAGGGTTGTAGCCTCTCCCCGATGTTGTTCAATCTGTATATTGAGCAAGCAGTAAAGGAAACAAAAGAAAAATTCGGAGTAGGTATTAAAATCCATGGAGAAGAAATAAAAACTTTGAGGTTCGCCGATGACATTGTAATTCTGTCAGAGACAGCAAAGGACTTGGAAGAGCAGTTGAATGGAATGGACAGTGTCTTGAAAGGAGGATATAAGATGAACATCAACAAAAGCAAATCAAGGATAATGGAATGTAGTCTAATTAAGTCGGGTGATGCTGAGGGAATTAGATAAGGAAATGAGGCAATTAAAGCAGTAAAGGAGTTTTGCTATTTGGGGAGCAAAGTAACTGATGATGGTCGAAGTAGAGAGGATATAAAATGTAGGCTGGCAATGGCAAGGAAAGCGTTTCTGAAGAAGAGAAATTTGTTAACATCCAGTATTGATTTAAGTATCAGGAAGTCATTTCTGAAAGTATTTGTATGGAGTGTAGCCATGTATGGAAGTGAAACATGGGCGATAAATAGTTTGGACAAGAAGAGAATAGAAGCTTTCGAAATGTGGTGCTACAGAAGAATGCTGAAGATTAGATGGGTAGATCAGATAACTAATGAGGAAGTATTGAATAGGATTGGGGAGAAGAGAAGTTTGTGGCACAACTTGACCAGAAGAAGGGATCGGTTGGTAGGACATGTTCTGAGGCATCAAGGGATCACCAATTTAGTATTGGAGGGCAGCATGGAGGGTAAAAATCGTAGAGGGAGACCAAGAGATGAATACAGTAAGCAGATTCAGAAGGATGTAGGTTGCAGTAGGTACTGGGAGATGAAAAAGCTTGCACAGGATAGAGTAGCATGGAGAGCTGCATCAAACCAGTCTCAGGACTGGAGACCACAACAACAACAACAACAGCAACAACCACTTTCTTCCTGTTTAGTTGATGTTTTAATATTGGCGTTTCATGCTTCAGTTTGTGGGCGCACCTATATATTTTCCCACATTTTGTTACTTTCAGTTTCTGTGCTGTTGTATACTCCTGTTAAATGTATTCTCTTGTCTGAAACTGTTTTCGCGTGTGTGCTGAAGACCTCGATGTGCACCCATTTCAAGATATCCATCCATCCCCCCCCCCTCCTCTCCCTCCCTCCCTCCCTCCCTCCCTCCCTCCCTCCCTCCCTCCCTCCCTCCCTCCCTCCCTCCCTCCCTCCCTCCCTCCCTCCCTCCCTCCCCCCCACCACCACCCCCACCCCCACCCCCACCCCCACCCCTCTGTGTCTGTCGGGCTGGCTGTGTGTGTGTGTGTGTGTGTGTGTGTGTGTGTGTGTGTGTGTGTGTGAACAGGCCATCACACACAAAACGTCATGTTCCATAATAGGTTGTAGAGACAAAATTAGCCCTACAGTAATCCTAAGATTTTGATCAATCCTCCACCCTACCCCCCCTGGGTTTGATTATGCATATGATGTATCTGAATGTCTTTGTGCTTAATTCATGCCTATCTTAAATAATTGTGGCAATATAAAACTTCTGCATGTGTGGTCTGTATAATATTGTTCCAGCACTATTATATATCAGAAAATAATGAATATTGTTGCTTGCTGTCTTCTTTAACATTAATTTGAAATAAATATTTTCATTAATATTTCTGCAATTATCAGCTTATTTATTACAATTTACTGCTCACAGCCGCGGACTGACACCACCTCACAGGGTAAAATCAATATCCATGGCCAGTTTTACGCCTGAGGAAATTGATATGGTGAAATCGAGAGGAAATGAGGTAACAAAATATGGTTCATATTTGCCTTTTTTATAACTCATTGTGAGCTAACTAATGTGTTTATATTCAGTAAGTTATTTTCTCTTTGTAACGCGCGCAGCGCGCGCGCGCGCGCGCGCACACACACACACACACACACACACACACACACACACACACACACACACACACAGACAGTATTAGTCACAGCTAATGAATCCTGTTTCCTGATTAAAAGTCTGCTGAGGCACACACCTTTAACCAGTCAGTAAAATTCAGCATAGGGAATACTTTTCCAAAGGAAGAGATTTTGCTCCAGTAATAATTCTGATTCTCTTGAAAAGCCAGTCTATCTGTTCCACACATTATGATTCTGCAGACACACTTCAACTTGAAATGAGTCGAAGACAATTTGTGGTAGGTGGAAGCTATGAATTAACAGTGTACGAGGTGTGGCCGAGTGACTTAAGAGCATTGCTTTCAAGCTAATGTTAGAGATTCGGTTTCCAAATTTTTGATAATGTGCTTCCAGTAATCAGTGTGACAGAGATCAGACGTACTGATGGAACATGCTTTGAAAATATGGTGCTCTGCATGAACAGTAACTGACAACATTTGTTGCTATCACATACAGGTTCATTATTTATAGATAACATGTGCAATGTGCCATCATTGGGTCCTTATTCATTGCATGAACAGCATCAGAAATGCACTAATTGTCAAAAACAAAGTCACTTACCCATTTATCCTGAATGGTTTTCAAAAGAGAGTGAATGTTTCAGAATGACGTATGTTCTCCATGAATGTGTATTATGACCTGATATGCATGTGGGCTTAAGTCTTCAGAGGTTATTCTGTGGTAAATGCTACCATTCATAATGAAAAACTGTAAAAGTTCATCGAAAGTCTGCGATGCAACAAGATCATAGCATACATGTCTTTCAGACATATCCACAGTGTGCTAAGTGGACTGAAACATGAGCTCACGACTTGCCATTCCATAACCTGATATATTCAGTCTTTACACAATATCCCTTGTGATGCCGAGGCTTTATTGTAAACTAGACTGAATTCAGGGTCAACATCATTCAAATGTTGCAGTACTCACAGATCTCATTGTTGTTCATATTGGACTTGGCAGTTCCTTGTACTCTTGCATGGTAAGGAGTACAAAGATGGCTTGACATCCAAGCCGTCTTTTGCCATCCTGATGCTCATATCAAAGGTTATATTTGAAATCTCTCCTTTGTGGCTAACTCAGTGATCCCTCTGTCCTCCTCGTACGTTTGTTGTACCAGATCCGTGAGCTTTTTTTAAATTTTTCCCATTTGATTATTACACGATCCACAAGTGTCTCCAGTATTGTGTGTAACCACTATGTAATTGCTAGTAACAAAATTTTCTTCTATCGGGGGCTAATATAAATTTAGATTCTAGGACTTCCATTTCTACAAAGTGCTTAAGCCGTCTGTTGTTTCTGTGGTAGGTAGGCATAATCAGTAACAATGTGTGAATTTAGTGCCAGTCCTTCCTGAAGTACTGGTAATTCTTATTCCATGGCATATCTGCATGTTCTAGCTTGCAGCTCCTCTCTCGTAATAGTTTGAAAAGAGCTGAATTTTTCATGGTTATGCTTGTGATTTTGTATTAAATATTTGATGAGTTCTAATCAAAATATCCCATGGTCATACTAAGCTGTGGTGGCCACGACATTATTTTTTACAAATGCCGTTTCCTTAAATCTCTCCAGTTACACTTTGTTTCTTTCTATTTACCCTCAACAACATTAACACGGGTTTCCAATTCTCTCTGTCTTTCGTCACATGTATGTGCCCTCTCAGCCTCAAAATAGACTTCCACTAGTTCTTGCTATACCTTACCATGTGTCCTTAGTCTTTCACAGTGACATGCTTTAGTAATATTCTTGGTTTTCAAGCCACATCACTTAAAATCAGGAGTTAAAACCACTTACTGCGGGGACTGGCACTGTGTTGCATTTATGTTGGATGTAATGGCAGCATCCTCCCCAGGGGGCTCATGTTTCTTTAGAGAGTTCGTGCATGACACTCGTGTGACCCTGAGCTATTGCAGCCTAGTCTTCATTCTTAGGCTGTAATTCCTTCCCTGTGCCCCATCCTCCCTGTCCTTGCTCCTCCCCCTCTGCCCCCTCCTTCCTCCCTCTGTGTTCTTACTTACATTGACCTGTCTGTCCCGCTGATTTCCTGTATTCCATGCAGTTTTGTGCCCTTTGCCTTTTTTTGTCATCCTTCCTTTTTAGTGTTTTTGGTCCCTCTTTGAAGTTTGACCTTCACTTCTAAATTTCTCTCCGTAGTGTGAGCCATTTGGGGAAAGATGCCCTGCCTAGAGTCTACGGTGTGGATTCCTCTCTCCCCTTCCATCCCCTCTTCCTTCCCTGCTGTAGCCCCTCCGCCACGCTGTCACCAGCATGTGTAGCCTATCCATGTCGTGAGACTGTTACGTATCCATCTAGCGGTGCCCTCGACAACACAGAGATTACATTTCTGATACTACTCTCATACGGCTGTCTTTTAAAGTGGTAATGAATCATTGAATGCTGCTTTTTATGATCCTGCGAACTTCCCTTTACTGTCTACACCTTGAAAGGAAGGCCCGGCTAGCCGTCTTGGGGTGAAACTTTCCCTGCTACCTGGTCCGTACTAGGATGAATTGGGACACGTTCACCATTGCAAAACCATTATTTTTTGTGGAAAATATTGAAGAAAAGTTCTGTGAAGTGGAGAGTCTCAGTAAGATGTGGTCAGGTTGCCTGTTCACCAACTGCCACCCAGTTTGCAGCTCTATGTTCTTGTGATCGTCTTGGCAACATCAATGTCCATTAAACTTGACCAGTCTTTGAATATGGCCCAGGGAATCATTTTTCATAGGTACCTCATCCTTCAAACTGATGAGGAGGAACTCCAGGCCAGTCTCCATCCGTTTCTCAGGACGTGTGATCCGAAGTGTGGCCCCCACTAGGAAGGAGCATGCCATCAGAGATGCCAGTAATCATGGGGGATACTTTCACAATGGTTTTTTCTACCCCTACAACTTCTGCCCACAAGAGAAAGCTAGATGAGTCATAGCCACAGAAAATTCTTCCATCAGTGCCAAAGCTCGTATTTGTTTCTTGGTCTGACAAAGTTCAAGACATTTCAACTGTAAACCCTTTCATTACTCAGAACTGCAGGTTCTGTAAAGTCTTGTTCCCAGTTACGAAATGACACCTTGTTAGAAACAGACAGTGACCTCCAGGCACAAAAATTGCTTCAAATTACACTGCTGCGCTCCTTCCCTGTCCGGGTGGGGCACACCATACTTTAAACTCATCATGCGAGGTGGTTTGTACAAGAGCACTTGACGGATTATCAAATGACATTTCAAAATTACCTGCCTGATCAGGGAGTACATCAAGTAATGAAAAGGATTGAAAAGGAACTGGTACCGACCCGCATCCTCTTCTTGCTGTTTGACGGAGTTCAACTTCCATCGCATATTGAAGTGGAATATGAGAACTTCAGTGTGCTCTTACATCCTCAAACCTAAACGTTGCTGTCAGTGTCAGAGGTTTAATCATACCAGCCAGTCGTATTCCAATACAACCAAATGCGTTAACTGTGGCAAGGATGCCTATGAGGGTGATTTCCACCCCCATCCCCTTGTTGCATCAGCTGTGTGGGTGACCATGCTGCTTACTCTAGAGATTGCTGTATTTTTAAAGATTAACGAATTATTCAGGAACTCTGAGTGAAGGAAAAGGTGTCCACCTTTGTTGTTCGTAAGTTATTCACCAGTAGAAAGCCCACTGTGCTCCCAGTAGGCTAATACAGTGCTGTCCTCGCCTCTCCTCTACCTACTAAGGAGGTAGACGGGAGACTTACGATCTCACCTTTAGCGCCACAGTCGTCAGATCGGCCAGCCCAAAGGTCGCTTGTTGAAACTCCCAACTATCACCCACTCACTCTAAGGGTCAACCTTCATCGGCTCCTGATAAATCACAGGTCCCAAAATCGGACGCATGGACTTCCAAACAAGAACCTACTCGTGAAGAATTTTTACGTACCCAGACATGAGAACCATCAACTCCTTCATCTCAACGTCCTGCTTCCGAGAAGGCTCATAAGAAAAACAGTTCCTATCCTTCTCCACCATGGTGTCTCTCTTCTCGACCCAGCGGTAGCCGCTCTCAGCTGTCTTCCGTGCTGCCAAGACACACCACTGGTGGCTGATCAACTAGCCAATAACTGGTGGCAGGAGCTGCCCCTGAACAACAAATGGATCAGGATCTTCTGCCTCTGGCCGAATGCCATTACACGCCATTGGCCACCGGCTCTCAGCAGTAACTGAGGTGACGGCAACTGTGGTGAGATTCTTTCTTTTTCATCCACCCTCTGTCAGTTATCCGTTGCAGTATCTGTGGAATTTGCCCCAATCAGGATGAACTGTCGATCCTCTTACGATCCTACTCCCCAGTCATCTTCTATCCTCAGGAAACAAAGCTCCGTCCCCATGATCACTTTGTCTTCCCTCATTTCCAATGAATTCAGTTGGATCCCCCCCTCTGTTGTTGGTGTTACGGCACACAGGGGGCATACGATTCTTCTCCATGATACTATCCTTTGTCACCCAACCACTTACACAGTTCCTTCCAAGCTGTCACTGTACGTCTTTCCCTTTCTGGATTCACCTTCTCTCTTTATGCCATATACATTCCATCATCCACCCCAACGGCAAAAGCCGATCTCTTTCATCTCCGTGGTCAGGTGCAACCCCCCCTGTTTACTGGTTGGGACTTCGGCACGCACCATCCGCTTTGGGGATCTCCGCATCCTTGTCGAAGAGGCTCCCTGTTGATTGACCTTTTCCACCAAACAGATCATGTTTGCCTCAACCCTGGGGAACCTATATTTTTGTCTGCCTCCACATCAACCTACTCTCATTTGGAATTTTTGGTTTGTCCTGTTTGGCTAGCTCAGCACTTTGAATGGTTTGCTCTATCTGATACACACTTGAGTGACCATTTTCAATGTGCCCTTTGGTTGCAGTCACAACTGCCATGCCCCTGTGGGTCCGGGGATTAGAATAGGCCCAAGGTATTCCTGCCTGTCATAAGAGACAACTAAAAAGAGTCTCTCACATTTCAGCCTTTATGTGATGGTCCCCTGTAAGGTTTGAATTGCATTTTTCAAAATTTTCCCAAAAAGTGAGCCAATTTGGGAAGGGCACCTTACATGGTGCATAGTGTCTATCATGCGCCGAGACCTCTTAAATCCTTCATCGACGTGGATTTGCACTTCCGCTGATTCTCCTGCTCTTGGGCAAGGTCACCCTCCTGGGTGCGTTTTACTTCATCCTCACTGTTTTCTGCACTGTTGACGATGATGGACTTCTTAGCTCATTTGGACCTGATATCCAGCACGGCATCAAGTTTGTTGTGGTGGGGCTGCCATGCACCCTGTTGGTTGTAGCCCCCTGACCACACAGGGATCTCTCCGCTGACGCCTGCACCATTAACTCCCCACGTTTGCCAAAGAGTAGATGCCCATCACCCTGGGGCGTCAGGACTCCCGGCAATGGCCATCCTGCCAGGTGGCCTTTGCTGCGGCTGGGTGGTGCCCATGGGGAGGGCCCCTGGTCGGAGTGGGTGGCATCAGGGTGGATGACATGCCATGAAGCATAGTACATCATGTCTTGCTGGTGGTCAAACACCAGCAGTCTCTAAGCAGTCAAGGTCTAACTGCAATGCTAAGAAATATAACCATAAATCGTCTCTCCCCCCCTCTCCACACACACACACACACACACACACACACACACACAACTCTAGCCACACCATGGGAGGAACGTCAGGCCAAGGATGGCAAGGAAGCTTATTCACCCCGGTACCTCATATATACGAGAGTTGATGGGGAATCTTTCTTGTCAGTAAACCTCAGTTTTTTGTGGGGCATTTAGAGGACAAGTTTGGGAAGGTGAAGAGCTTGTCCAAAATGCGGTCAGGGTCGGTCATGATCAAAATAGCATCCTCTGCCCACACAGGCACTACTAGCCTATGACAAGCTGGGGGATGTTTGTTTCCATCATGCCCCATAAGAGCTTAAATATGGTCCAGGGTATCATATTTCACAGGGACCTTGTTTTGCAGTCTGGCTACGAGCTACATGCCAATTTAGAGCGGCGAGGTGTCCATTTTATCCAGCGTGTCCTCCGGGGTCCAAGGGATAATTAGGTTGCCACCGGTGCCTTCATCTTGGTTTCGAGGGTGACACATTACTCAAGAAGGCCAAGGTGATGGCCTACCGCTGTGATTTAAAGCTCTATATCCCTCCTCTAATGCAGTGCTTTAAGTGCTGGAAGTTCGGCCATATGTCATCCCGTTATACTTCCAGCGCACTTGTCAAGATTGCGGACGCCCGTAACATCCCAATACTCCACGTGCTCTGCCTCCCATCTGCGTCAACTGCAAAGAGCGCCATTCGCCTTGCTTGCCAGACTGCTGGATTCTCCAGAAAGAAAGGAAAATCATGGAGTACAAGACCCTGGACAGACTGACCTACACTGAGGCTAAGAGAAAATTTGAACGCTTGAATCCTGTACGTATGACATCGTCTTTCACCACCGCTACAACAGTTCTGGCACGATCAGCCAACCCTGGTCACCTCTCACAGCCGGAAGACTACATCTGTCCCCTTGATTGTGGGGGCATTTCCCTCCCTGTTGCTCCCGCACCCACACCACCTACTTCAGGAGCAACACCCCCCCTCCCCAACCATCAGGGACGTCCATCCCCACTTCTAAGCCGGAAGAAGCATAAACTTTCTTTGGCTTCTCTCACTAGGAAGAGGTCCCTTGGGTCCCTCCTTTCCTAGGTTTCTGTTAGTGGGAAAGATGACACCTGCCAGTGGCTGAAGAGCTCAAAAGCAGCTGGTCGGCTGGTCGTAGGGCTTCACGCTCATCCTCAGTCCCGGAGAGACTGAGCCAGTGAACATGTCACAGCCAGGGAAACCCAAGGAGCAGCGAGGGAAATCCAAAGAGAAGACCCCTAAGACCAAGGAATTGAGGTGGCACCCACACCACCACTACCTACAAGCTCTGCACCTGAGGATGGGGTGGAGATTCTGGCATCCGCTGAGGCCCTAGATCTCGCCAGACCCTCGGACACAATGGATATAGACTGCTCAGGCAATAAGTTGGTGGCAGCAGGTGACTGAAGCATAAATTGCCTCATTGAATGTTCCACATGTTCCCAGTCTCATGATGATGTCATCCTCCAGTGGAATTGCAGTGGTTTTTTCCACCGCCTGTTTGAGCTACGGCAACTGTTAAGCTTTACATCTGCTATCTGCATTGCCCTCCAGGAAACCTGGTTCCTGGCAGTGCGGGCCCCTGCCCTATGTGGCTATAAGGGATATTACAGGAACCATAGTGGCTATAATCGAGTGTCAGGTGGAGTTTGCATTTATGTCCTGAACTCGGTCCTTAGTGACACTGTGCCCCTTCAAACACCTCTTGAAGCTATGGCTGTCAGAATAAGGACGACACAGGAAATAACTGTCTGCAATGTATATCTTCCTCCAGATGGTGCAGCACTCCTGAATTTATTAGCTGCACTGATTGATCAACTCCCTAAACCTTTCCTACTTTTGGGAGATTATAACGCCATAACCCCTTGTGGGGTGGTACCTTGCTTACTGGTCAAGGCAGAGATGTCAAAACTTTACTGTCTCAGTTCGACCTCTACCTCTTAAATACTGGGGTCGCCACACATTTCAGTGTGGCTCATGGTAGTTACTTGGCCATTGATTTATCAATTTGCAGGCCAGGACTTCTCCCTTCTATCCACTGGAGAGCACATGACGACCTTTGTGTTAGTGACCACTTCCCCATCTACCTGTTACTGCCCCAGCCTCAGGCCCACGGACACCTGCTCATATGGGCTTTAAATAAGTCGGACTGGGAAACTTTCACATCTGCTGTCACCGTTGAATCTGCCCCACACGGTATCATCAATATGGTTGAGCAGGTGATAACAACAATTGTTTCTGCGGAAGAAAACGTGATCCCTCGCTCTTTAGGTTGCCCCCGGCGTAAGGCAGTCCCTTGGTGGTTGCTGGAAGTCAATGAAGCAATTAAGGAGCATCAGCGATCTCCACAGCAGCATAAATGTCACCCTTCCCTGGAGCACCCTATAGCCTTTAAATGGGTACATGCCCATGTTTTCAAACTTATCAAACAATGGAAGCAGGAGTGTTGGGAGAGATAAGATTCGACCATTGGGTGCCCTACGTCACCTTTTCGAGTCTGGGCAAAGATCAAACGTGTTTTCGGGTACCAGACCCCAATAGGTGTTCCCGGTGTTACAATAAATGGCATGTTATCTACCGACACAAACGTGATTGGCGAGCACTTTGCTCGAGTCTCTGCATTGGAGAATTACCCCCCAGCCTATCGCTCTCCTAAACTGCAGCTGGAAGGGAAAGTCCTCTACACGCCACAGTGAATCCTATATCACCCCATTTACAGAGGGGGAGCTCCTCAGTGCCCTTGCACATCACCCCAACACGGCTCCTGGGCCTGATCGGATCCACAGCCAGATGATTAAACATCTCTCATTGACTACAAGTGACACATCCTCATCATCTTCGACCGGATCTGGTGCGATGGCATCTTTCCATCACAGTGGCGGGAGAGCACCATCATTCCAGTGCTCAAACCCGGTAATAACCTGCTTGATGTGGAGAGCTACCAGACCATCAGCCTCACCAACATTCTTTGTAAGCTGCTGGAACATATGGTGTGTTGGCAGTTGGGTTGGGTCATGGAGTCACGTGGCCTACTGTCTCCACATCAGGGCAGCTTCCGCCAGGGTCGCTCTACCCCTGATAGTCATATGTCTCCCGAGTCTGCTATCTGAACAGCCTTTTCCAGACGCCAACACACGGTTTCTGTCTTTTTTTTGACATACATAAAGCATATGACATGACCTGGAGGCATCATATCCTTGCCACATTGTATGAGTGGGGTCTCATGGGCCCACTCCAGATTTTTATCCAAAACTTCCTGTCGCTCCATACTTTCCATGACCAAGTTGGTGCCTCCCATAGTTCCATCCATATCCAGGAGAATGGAGTCCCACAGAGCTCTGTATTGAGTGTGTCTCTGTTTTTAGTGGCCATTAATGGTCTAGCAGCAGCTGTCGGGCCCTCTGTCTTGCCTTCTCTGTATGCAGACGACTTCTGCACTTTGTACTGCTGCTTCAGTGCTGGTGTTGCTGAGTGTCGCCTACAGTGAGCCATCCGTAAGGTGCAGTCATGGGCCCTAGCCCATGGCTTACAGTTTTCTGCCATGAAGACGTGTCGTGCATTTCTGTGGGCGTCGTACCGTTCATCCGGAACCAGCACTTTACCTTAATGATGATCCACTCACTGTAGTGGAGGCATATCGATTCTTAGGTCTGGTTTTCGACGCTCATTTGACTTGGCTTCCTCATCTTCATCAGCTTAAACGGAAGTGGTGGCAGCACCTCAATGCCCTCCGCTGCCTGAGCAACACCAACTGGGGTGCAGATTGCTCCACACTGCTGCAACTCTACAGAGCCCTTGTTCAATCCCGTCTTGACTATGGGAGTGTGATTTATGGTTCGAGGCACCCTCAGCATTGCGATTGCTCGACCGATTGCACCATTGCTGAGTTTGACTAGCGACAGGAGCTTTTAGAACGAGTCCGGTGACATGCATACTGGTTGAGGCTGGAGTCCCTCCATTGAAGATCAGATGTGCACAACTTCTTTCCAGTTACATTGCACACATTCATAGCTCTCCTGAACATCGGAATTACCGTCTTCTTTTCCCACCTGTGGCAGTCCATCTCCTGCATTGGCAGCCCAGGTCAGGGCTAACGATTGTTGTCCGCATGCAATCCCTCCTCTCTGAACTAGAGTCCTTCCCTTTGCCACCTCTACTTGCAGTCCTTTCACTTACGCCTCCGTGGTGTACGCCTCAGCAGCACCTTCATCTAGACCTTTTGCATGGCCCTAAGGACTCCGTTAACCCCGCCACTCTCCGCTGTCACTTCCTCACGATTCTTGATGTGTTCCGGGGCTCTGATGTGGTTTACACCGATGGCTGATGGTCCTGTAGGCTTTGCATATGTTCGTGGAGGACATATTGAACGCACTCCTTGCCAGATGGCTGCAGTGTTTTTACTGCAGAGCTTTGGCCATATTTCATGCTCTTGAGCACATCCGCTCATGCCCTGGCGTGTCATTTCTCCTGTGTACTGACTCATTGAGCAACCTACAACCAGTGCTACCTTCGCCATCCTCAGGTAGCATCCATCCAGGAGTCCATCTATGCCCTGGAATGGTCTTGCCGTTCAGTGGTGTTTGTGTTGACCCCAGGACATGTCGGAATCCCCAGCGACGTGGAAACCGCTTCTGGAGATGGGCATCTCTGAAGCTGACCTGCGTTCCGTCTTCTGCCGCAGGGTTTTTCGGCTTTGAGAGACGGAATGGCATAACAGTATGCACAACACACTGTGTGTCATTGAGGAGGCTACGAATGTGTGGAAGTCTTCCATGCGGCCCTCAGAGAATCAGTTGTCCTCTTCCGGCTCCGCATTGGCCATACATGACTAACGCATGGTTACCTACTCCGTCACGAGGACCCACGTCTGTGTCGCTGTGGCTCCCAAATGAGAATCGTCCACCTCTTGGTGGACTACCCACTTTAGCCGCTCTGTGGCGGACTTTTAACTTTCCCAGCACCTTGCCTTCCGTGTTGGGTGACAATGCCTCAACAGCAGCTTCAGTTTTACGTTTTATCCATGAGAGTGGGTTTTATACTTCTATGTAGGTTTTAGCGCATGTCCTTTATCCCTCTGTGTCCTCCACCCTAGTGCTTTTAGGGTGGAGGTTTTAATATGTTGCAGAGTGGCTGGCTTTTCCTTTTTATTCTCATGGTCAGCCAGCCACTGTAATCTGCTTTCTTGTTTTACTGTCTTCTGTTTCTAGCGTCTCTCTGTTGTTTTCTTGTCCTCTTTTGTTCCTTTTAGTGTTAGTTGCCTTTTCTTCGTTCTTGTGGTTTTTCCTTTCTTTCTGATTTGTGGTATATGTCTTGTCCGTTTTATTCTCACACTTATGGCATTGTTTTATTAGGAACAAGGGACCCATGTCATCGTAGTTTGGTCCCTTCCTCCCCTTCTTTTAAACCAACCAACCATCGCAGTAGCGGGAGAGCACCATCATTCCGGTGTTCAAACTCTGTCAAAACCTGTTTGATGTGGATAACTACCAGCCCATCAGCCTCACCAACTTTCTTTGTAAGCTGCTGGAAGGAAAGGTGTGTTGGCAGTTGGGTTGGGTCCTGGAGTCATGTGGCCTACTGGCTCCATGTCAGGGCGGCTTCCCCCAGGGTCGCTCTACCACTGATAATTTTGTGTACCTTGAGTCTGCCATCCGTTGAAGCTTAGGCGTGCACACAGTCGTCTGCTCCAACTCTTTCAGTGCCCTTCAGAGCCTCAGCATGCTGTACACCGTTCATCTCTTAGTGCAACAGGTCCAGGAAAGCTGTCACTTGCTCACTCTTGATGGAGCTACTGTGATGTTTATGTGGGTTCCTGGTCACGTCGGTCTCACAGGAAATGACCCTGCTGCCAAGGGTGCAGGGGTGAAGTCCTTATACCTCAGCCCTCTAGTTCTTACACTACCTCCCATGATCTCCACATTGCCGTCTGTCTGGTGTCACGTTGGCATCACCATTTGCCCTCCCTTCATGGGAAGAAGCTCCAGGTTATTAAGTCTCTCCCTGTGGCCTAGATGACCAACTCTCGGCCCTCTCGCTGTGAGAGGATCATTTAACTAGGTTGCATATCGAGCACTGTCTTTTTATCCATCGTCATTTGTTAAGTGGTGCACCACCACCACTTTATGCTCATTGCCCTCAACCTTTGACGGTCCGCCATTTCCTGATGGAATGGCCTTGTTTTTAAGTACTTACATTCTCATTTGTGTTTGCCGTCTGAGTTATCAGCCATTTTAGCGAATGATGCGCAGACTGTTGACTGTGTTTTACTTTTTATCTGTTTTAGCAATATGGCGAAGGCCATTTAATTTTTTGTTCTGGACCTCTGTTTCTCTGTGGCATATTTTACAGACATTCCCACATCCCTGTTTTTAGCTTTCTTCTCTTCCGTCTGTTGGGATTAATATGTAGTTGTTCTTAACTCCTCTCTTTGTCTTCGTTTCTACAGTTCTGATATGGGCACATACCACCTTAATTGTTTTTGCACCCTGAAACAAAACAATACAAACAAGCCATATTGCTGCAGTTTCTGCACTCTTCGTAAGGCCTATGACACAGTTTGGTGGCATCACATCATCCTCACGTTCCCTAAGTAGGATCCCTGGGCCCCTCCTGATTTTTATTCTCCAGTTCCTTTCCCAATGTTCATTCAGAGTCCGGGTTGGCACTGTCCTTAGCTCTCCGCTGACCCAGGAGAATGGTGTTCCACACAGTTCTATATTATCTACGGACTTGTGGCCTTTCTTCTACTTCTTCTTCTTCTTCTTCTTCTTCTTCTTCTTCTTCTTCTTCTTCTTCTTTTTACAACAAGCTTACTTGGTTGCCCCACATCCGACATCTGTTTGCATAAACTCAATGTTCTTTGCTTCCTTTTCTACAGCTCTTGGGGCAAGTGTCGTTCGACCCATCTTTGCCTTTACCGGTCATTAGTTCCATCTCGTGTGTATTATGGTTGTCAAGTTTATGGATCGGCTGCTGCTTCCATGCTGCTGCTCATGGACCTGGTGCACCATCGTGGTATCTGTTTAGCTACTGGTGTGTTTCGCACTAGCTTTGTTGATAGTCTTCTGGTTGACACTGGAATTCCTTTAGATTCAGCGGTCCCGGCTCCTTTCTCCTGTGCCATCACTATCTGCTCTTCCTCTGCTCACCCCCTCCTGTTCTATTCTATTCTTTTCACGGCTTCGGGCTGTCGCCCACCCGCTGCCCACCCTCAGGTTACTTGTTGGGCTCTGCCACGCTTCTCTCCGCCGTGAGTTCTATATCCCCACCTTGTCCTCTTCCACATGTTCTCTCCCAACCAACCCATTGATTAGTTCCTTGGCCACACATTCAGATGGATCTTTTTTGAGGTCCGAAAGCCTCCAATGGTGTCCTGTTGTTTGTCCGAATGCTCTTACATAAGTTTCAGAATGCCATTGTTTTTTACACAGACTGCTCTAAATCCATTGCTCATGTTGGGTATACCTTCACATCTTCTGTTGGCACCAACACCATCTGTGGCCTCCCATGTGTGGAGTATTTACTGCAGAATTGATGGCCATCTGTCGGGCCCTCTGTTTTATTAAACGGTCCCTCACCCAAGTTTTGTTATGTACG
The DNA here is from genome assembly GCF_021461385.2 of Schistocerca piceifrons. NCBI lineage: Eukaryota > Metazoa > Arthropoda > Insecta > Orthoptera > Acrididae > Schistocerca > Schistocerca piceifrons. Next base: position 494,825,911 of record NC_060139.1, on the reverse strand, counting down.
GACTCAATGAGTGGCCTTCAAGGCTATCACTCGATGTTTTTCCCGCCATCCCTTGGTATCTGCTGTCCACGACCTTCTCATTGATTTTGGTGATGCAGCTTGTTTGGTCGATTTCCTGTGTCTTCCTGGTCACATAGGTATCCCAGGTAATGAACTTGCTGATCATCTGGCTGGGACACTGGCCAACTACCCCCCCATTCTCTTGACCCCCACCGATGGGGGATTTGTGGCTTTACTTCAAATTGTCAGCTGACTTGGTAGGCAACCCCCCTGTCTAATAGACTTCGCACCATCAAGGAAACTACCACCATGTGACATTCTCCCCTATGCCTCTCCCAACAGGAATCTACCATCCTCTGCCATCTTCATTTTGGCCATACTAGGTTGACCCATGGGTTTTTACTCAGTATTGAGCTCTCCCACCACCTCCCCCATCCACACCCCCCCCCCCCCCCCCCCCTTTGTAATTGCGGGCTCTGTTCACAGTGACCCATATTTTGCTGGCCTGCTGCCGCATTTTGGCTCTTTGCACTCAATATGCTTTCTCACCTTCCTTGTCTGTGGTGTTTGCAGACGAACCTCACATGGTTATGTGTATCCTGATTTCCTTCACCAACATCGTATGTACTCTCAGCTATAAGTCCTCGAATTTTCGTCTGGAATTTGAGTCCCTCAGTTAATGTAGGTGTTGATTATGGAGGCCTTGACCTTGCCTCCACACCAGCCAGGTTATCCCCACCATTTCCCTACATTTTGTCTGGTATGTTGTGCTGCTTTGTTACCTGTTTTCACATGTCTTCTTCCCCTGGTGTTGTCCCCATATTATTGTGATTCTGTTCTTTCCCTTCCTGCTGCCCTGACATCCCATTTCCCTCTTTGTTTGCACATTATCCCTTCCCTGTGACTCGACTGTGCTGTTTGTGGTGTTCCTCCCTTGGTTTCTGTCATCTTAGCTCATAGGACCGATGACAGTACTGTTTGGTCCCCTCCTCCATATCAATCACCCAACCAACCTAATGGCTGTGTCTGTAATCTTCCAGAGAAGGCTGGAGTAATCAATGTGCAGAAGGTTCACTGGGCAGCTCGTAGCAGCTCTTTCCCACTGCGGGACTGAGTGACATCAGATGGCACGAGGGACCAGCACCTCGTTTGTAACTGCTGCTCCTGCATCCCTCCAAACATCAAGCCTCCATCTCTGTTTTCGTTCAATGACGAAAACCCTGCACTCATGCCCAACTAAGTGTGTACCAATGGTCTTTGTTAAAATTGTTGCTGTTTATTCTAATTTCAGTTGCTTCTTTTATACCAGAATCCAAATATGATGGTGTTTGAGCCAAAACTCTGATGTTCTCAAATTTTATTTTATGCCAGTTTTCTAGGCAGTGCAATGTGGTAGTTCATTGACCATGTGTCTGGTGTCCATCCCAACATTAAATTTACTGTAGTGTTGCAGAGGGGTGGCAAGCTTCCATTCATGGATGTTTTATTCCAGGGAAGGCAGGAGGCAGGCTTGGTCATTCACTGTACAGGATATCTGCACACACTGATTGGTACTTGAAAGCCCAACAGTTTTCACCACCCTGCACACAAGAAAGCAAGTTTGAACATGTTAGTACACAGAGCAACAGTTATTTCTGATGGCGACCAGCTGAAATCTGAATTTCAGCACTTGAAGCACACATTTAGAGCAAATTTTTATAGCAAAGAAGAAACTGAAAAAGCTACAAGGTGCCACCGACAAAAGTTGACTCTTGAATTGGCGGAAGAAGCCAAGCTGACTGCATTCCTTCTGTACTGTGAAGTCACTGCAGGCAAGATAGGATGAGTGCTGAAGAGACATGGACTGAGACCAGTGTTTCTTTCTACCTCCAAGATAAGATATTGTTACACTCCTTTAAAAGCAACGTAAGTCTTAGAGTTTGTGGTGTGTATGGTGGCCCCTTCAAAGGTAGCCCTTATATAGATCAAACTATTAGAATTGTTGCTGAGCATTGTGCGGAGCATTAACAACATATTAAACAAAGGGAACTTCAGAAGTCGGCCATGAGTTGAACATTGTTTAGGAAATTGACACGAAGTAAGATTTGAGAAGATGAAAGATTTGAACTAAACATCATGATATTGGGATTCTGTTACAAAAGAATTGGCTGAAATTGGGTTAAACACAACAATTTTAAGAGACCAGGGATACCCAATTAGTAGGGCCTGGGGGTGTGCTTTGGACTTTGAGTGAAACCAGAGACAGAGGCTTGGCACTTGTAGGGATGAGGGAATGGCAGTTTCAAACGTGGTGGTGGCCACTCGCGTCATCTGGTGTCACTTGGTCACGAAGCTCTGTGGAGCTGCTTAACTTGTCTTCTGTGCATGCATTGCTCCATCCCTCTCTGGAAGGTTCCAGATGCTGCCATTGCATCTATATAAGCAGTATATCTTGGCAGCCATTGGTTTGAACTACTGATAATGATACCAGAAGCAGATGTCAAAAGCTCAAGTGTTTTATTCAAAGTGATGCTGCTTGTAAACCAAGAACATTTTTATTGTATCTTACTATATATTTATATAACAGAGGGAAACATTCCACGTGGGAAAAATATATATAAAAAAACAAAAATGCTGTGACTTACCAAACGAGAAAGTGCTGGTAGATAGACACAATAAAAAACACACACACACACACACACACACACACACACACACACACAAATTTCAAGCTTTCGCAACCCAAGGTTGCTTCATCAGGAAAGAGGGAAGGAGAGGGAAAGATGAAAGGATGTGGGTTTTAAGGGAGAGGGTAAGGATTCATTCCAATCCCAGGAGGTCTTTCCGCTCCTTTCCTCTTTCCTGATGGAGCAACCTTGGTTTGCGAAAGCTTGAAATTTGCTTGAGTGTTTGTGTGTTTTTTATTGTCTATCTACCAGTGCTTTCTCGTTTGGTAAGTCACAGCATCTTTGTTTTTTGTATGTATGTTTACCATATATTTATTCACACTGTTATCTATGCTCAATTACCCTTCTCTTACATTCATCTAATAATTTGTTGCAAAAGTTTTTATGGTCATCTACCTTCACCTCAATTCTGAATCTTCTTCTTTCTCATATTTAAATTCCTCTTCTTTTCATTCAATCTCTCATTTCATCGGTACTTTACCTTGCTCGCACTTTTCTCTTGTTTTTGATTCAAGCTGTTGGCCATTTGGCTAAACTCGTATAATTAATTACTTGCTGTGGGTTGGTCTACACTTAATCCCGCAGGTACCCAATTGAGTCAGAAATGAGTCTTATTACACACAGACACTTAGACACTCGAGATGCTATCGGAGAACCCAGCTTCCAATGATTTGTTGATCCATTATTCCTGTGTCTCCCTTATCTGTTTCATTTGATAACCTTCTAGTTTTGATTCTTCTGATGTAGATAATTTTTTTTTTCTTTTATTAATGATAACAGTCTAATTATAAAGTCGGAACCATATACCGGCAGGTGTAACATCCCAGCCCATGATCACTGTATTACAAAATTGTAGATTTACTTGGTTAGCTGCAACACTATCTCCTTGCCTGTCCAGAAAGGTCTTGGGAGCAGCTACCTCATAATTGGGGCCCTCTGCTGCAGAGGCCATGAGAATAAACTCTCTTCCAGACAATACTAAACTCAACCGGAGCCCGCTGTTGTGAGCCTGTGCATTTGGGTTGCAAGCTGATGAATCTGGTGTTTGCAAAGTAACAAGGGACTGTACCCTTGTGAGGTTTTGTTTCAGTTCCTCTGTTAATGGGCAAATAATGCTGCAATGCAGATATTTCCAAATATGACATTATGTGGGCTAATGTGGTCATGACTGTGTCCAATCTGCTTTATGATTTGACTTGAGGAATGTTATAGGTGAACTGCAGCTGCAACTGATAATAAATGGTAAGTGACACTGAGATGTGAAGTTCAGGACATGATGAAAAGAACTGAAGGGATGGGATTACTGACAAGCCATTTGTCTACCCAGTCATACAAATTGGACTTTTTTTCAATCATATGAGCCAGGGCCAGTTTGACAACATTAATACACAGAAGTGATTTACAATTTGGTGCACCACCTCCCCTCGCCCTCCCCTCTTTTCCCCTGTTCACTTTCACCCTTGTCAGCTTTAGTTACTACCTGTGATACGCACTGTATACAGACCTTGCACTTGGCCATCCCTGGTGTTGCTTGTCCTTGCACATACCCAATTGAGAGCAGGTGGTAGAACACTTTGTAACTTGCCCCACAAGTCTTTTAGACTTCATATACTTGCTCAACTTGTGGATGATCAACACTCTGTGCAAAAAATGGCAGCCAGTTTTTCATTGGCAGGCCAGTGTAATGTCTTGCATATAAATAGGCAAAAAGATCTGACATTGTGTGATTGCATCCTTTGTTTGGTCAGTGTGAAAATTTCACAGAAATGCTCAACAATCTTCGCTGGAAGATGGTACAAGAGGAAGGAAGGAAAACTGAGTTTCAGTGGCCCATCAATAATGGGGTTATTAGAGATGGAGCACATGCTCAGGTATAACAAAAATTGCCAAGGATTAGGCCATGTCCTTCTCAGATGAACAATTTTCCCATTTCTTTCAACTACAGGAAATGTAAATATGATTGGCTGGGCAGGGATTTGAATCCTTTATCTTCTAAATGATACAGGTAAGAGATACATCACAGACTTCTGAAAACTCCGAGCACAATTCCATGACAACCATATTACTTCCTCCCTTGTATATTGCATGTAATGATCACGACTGTAACGTTAGAAAAATTTGAACCTGAATAGAAATATACAGGCAGTTGTTCTGCCCAAGCCCATATAAGGCTCAAGACGTACTCCTGTTATCCAGGACACTGTGTGGCCATTATGTGGGAGAGATCTGTAGACCAACTGCAGATTTGGTAATCTCGTGAGCTCATGGTGCCTTCATTGTGGTCTGTAGCAACACAAATGCCGTGGCAGAGAAATACGGTTAGTGGGGTTTACAAAGTTTGAGAAGGTGAACGTACAAACCCTCGGAAAATCAAAGCAAATGATAAATAAAGCCCTTTGACAGGGAACTGTTTTATAAAAATCATGAATTGGAACTTTGGCTTGAAGAGTACTGCTGTAGATGCGTCACTGGAATGACCACTTAGCAACATCAGTCATTAAAAAAAAAAGTGGTGACTAATTGTATGTAAATAATAATTACCAATGCCATTGATTGTGCGAAGATTGTAATTTCCTTTAAATGTTCTAAGGTTAATGTAAAGCAATAATGCTTATCTTGCCCTGTGAACATAAAAACAAATATTGATTTTGATATTCATTAAGTTGAATGAAGAACACACTATTTCTATCAAATTTATTTACTTTTTTTAACCTGTTGGTATTTCCCCTCAATACAGTGAGTAACTTGTTCATTCATTGGCTCCAGTACCTGACTGATGATTCCCTTTGTTAAAGTTACGTTACATGCATCTTCAACTTTTGTGGTCCTGTCCTCCTCAGTCGGCAACAGAAACCAAAACATTGCATAAAAACAAACGTTCAGTGCATAGTGCTGTGGAATGTGGAAAAACAGCAAATTGGCGCTCATAGGAAGAAGAACAACACCAAAAATTCAACAGGAGCGTAATATGTAAGAAACTCTCTACGCAACCTGCCACTGATGATGCCTTGCAGAAAATAAAGGCGAAATGCGTATGGCACTAAAATTGTGTTTTATTCAGTTGCTGTCAGACGGTCCATAAGTGAAATTTATCAATATACCGCAGTATGTTACATGCAGTTTGAAGATTAATGAGTCAATTCTGCTTTATTGTTGTTCATTGCAAAAACAACTTGTACATACGTTTACATTAGTGTTAAAATGTGTATATGTTATGAAAAATTAATGTTTACTTTTAGCTTTCATTATCTTGCATGCAGTTATGCTGCAAATGTTGAATACATGTCACTGATGTAAATTGTTTGTGTTTTAGTACTGTCGGCGAGTATGGTTGGGTTTATTTGATCCAAACCACTCGCAAGATACCAAAGATGAGCAGCAGGTCAAAGAGTTTATGATAGCTAAGTACGAAAAGAAGAGGTAAGAATATTATTTCATTTTCCACCTTAAAGGAACAGGTGTGTTTTCCATTTTTCAAATCTGATTTAATCAAATTTTTGTTGATTCATTTCAGATATTATTTGGAGCCATCAGTATCATCAAAAAATGGTCCCATCACTTTTTCACCACCAGGAACACAAAATCACTCACGGACATCAACTCCAACCCCAATGACTTCCATACCTGAAACTAAGCCACTTACTAGTGTCATTTCTTCCCAAGCCAAACCAGCGTCTCTTAATATAAATGTAAGTAGTGATTTTTCAAGTTAGGAGTAATGCACCTGTTCATTTTACATGTAATATTAATTTATCTGAGATCTAAAAATTTAGTTTATATTATAATCTTACAGACATCAAATGTAACCTCGTCGGACAACATGTTCACTCCTGACAAAACATCTGGGTTTCTGGCTGACTTTGGACCCTCAGATCCGTTCAGTTCTTCTTCGCAGTTTACACCAACCAGTACTACAACCATACCTTCATTTGCAAATTTTGAAAACAATCCAGTTTTCACTTCTCCTAGTAAGTACACACTGTGGTTTTCCACTTTTTCACTGTGACTATGGTGTTTACGTATGCATTAAAATTTAAATGCAAAATGAGTGTTTATTTTGTAGAAAAAGCCAGTGTTTCAGTTATAGTCCTCAACTTAATGGAATCGTGTAAACAATGTGAATTATACAGCCTTTTTAGAACAACAAAAATTTATGAAATCAGTTTTCTTCTGCTACAATATAAAGTAAATTTTTATTGATTTGGTTGGGAACAATAAAACAGGGAATTAAAACTAATATAAAGTAAATTTTTATTGATTTGGTTGGGAACAATAAAACAGTGAATTAAAACTGAGTTGCAGAAACACTCTTAGAACCATAGAAACTATTTATCAGTGAAGTATGGGTGTTTTACAGTAATGTAGCTTTTTAAATGGACAGTATGAGTATGACCCAAGCAGCGATGGTAGTATCCAACAGCCGGCCGGGGTGGCCGAGTGGTTCTAGGTGCTACAGTCTGGAACCGCGTGACCGCTGCGGTCACAGGTTCAAATCCTGCCTCGGACATGGATGTGTATGATGTCCTTAGGTTAGTTAGTTTTAAGTGGTTCTAAGTTCTAGGGGACTGATGACCTCAGAAGTTAAGTCCCATAGTGCTCAGAGCCATTTGAATCATTTTTTGAGAATCCAAAAATATGAACTATTTCCTGTTTGGTGAGTAGCAATATGAGCAAGCAGATGAGGAGGCGATATGAGCAAGCAGCTGAGGAGGCAGTGGAATGAACTATCATCAATAATAGCACATCTGTTCCAGTTTATTATGCAACTGTATGATTGGGACAAAGATATAAAGGTTCCTGCAGTAAATGAATTGCTCCCACAATGAGCAAGAGCGTGTTATCTCATTGTCTTCCTTTCGACAAGCACAAACACAGTTACTTGAAAACTGATACTTTTCCTTCTGAAGATAACAATCTCAACAAATAAAAAAGAAGAAACAATCTGAGTGGTTTTACATTCTATATGATGGCAGGTACCTGACAAAATTTATGAAAGAACAACTTGAAAAGTATGCTGTCTGGTGTCTGCAATGTGAAGTATATTTCACGATACTTTTTAAAGACAACAGAATTTAGAACTTCATTTTCAATGTGTTGAATCACATTTTCAGTGTGAGTCGGAAACACTGGCATTTTAATTACCTCTGTAGCTTCTGAGGTGTGTGGCAACAGAGCTGTTCTTAATCATGAGGCTTCTTTTGATGAGACTAACCACTCTTAAAATAAAAAACTTAACAATGGTTCTGTTTATGGACTAGGATTGGAGGAGAATGCCTGTCTGTGAAGGTCTTAGACCTGGGTAAGGGATTGCTTCTGTGCAGATTCAGCTGTCACCTGCCACACACTTGCAGAGCAGCAAGTTACATATTTAGCTTTTTCTATGTAATCTTAGTAGTATATATCTTAAATTCTGTGTGTGTTTTTCTATTTGAGAGGTGTAATCTCATATTTTGTAACTTAAAGGTGTAATTGCAGGTAGTTTGTAGTGCAGCTGTTATTCAGTTGTTTGTTTTGAAGAGCCAGCATCTGTTTGCTGGTCTGCTTCGAACAGTTGCCTGCTGGGCATTTGCAGATCAGCAAGTTACATATTTAGCTTTTTGTGTGTTTATCAGTAGTGCTGAGGTGGACAGGATGTGTCCGTGTTGTATGCCTATACAGGAGTAGTTGGCTTCAATTTGCAAACAGATGAAGGTGCTTTTGGCTTAGGTCAGCCATCCTTAGAGTGCTGCCTTGGGTTGTAGCAGTGATGGCACATCTGACGCATCACGTAGAACACCTCAGATGACTTTTATTTCGCGTATGGGCTCTGCTACTGAGGCACGTTCCAGTCGACCTGTCTTGGGGGATCCGCCCTCACTGCAGGGGGAGTGGTGGCTGGTAACACAGTCACTTCATTTTAGACAGAAGGCCAATGTGTAGGCTGGCCATTTGGCCCCACCAGTTACTGTGCGAGTGGAAATGTAGCCACTCCTTCAGCAGAATCCAAGCAGGCACACTGGGGAGGTGTTTTACTAGTTTCACAAGTTCAGATGTTGGGGGTGTTAAGGAGCCTCTTAGGGAAGTAGCATTCAAGGGCGGAAGGAAAACCATGTGCACTTGGTATGTCTTCCAGGGTTCATCATCCGAGATATGGTGGAGGCCTTGCCTGCAGCTATCGAGTGTGCAGGGTGCAGTCAGTCACTTGCAAGTGTCGGCTCACGTCAGTACCAATAACGCCTGTTGCTGGGTCCTAAGGCCATCTTCAGTTCACATGGCTGGTTGGCTGGCTGGCAGAAGTGGTAAAGACCACTGGCCTCATGTGCAGTTGCAAGCAGGGCTCATAATTTATAGCATTGTTCCCAGAGTTGATTGGGGTCCTTTGATTGAAGTCAAATGAGGTTCTCAGCCAAAGGATTTTGTTGACTGTGTGACAGTCTTGGCTGCAGAATTCTGGTTTTGCATTATTGACTGGAGAGCTGAAGGACTCCCCTTGATAAGGGGGCATTACACAACGGAATCGGCTACTTGAGTAGCAAGAGTACTTGTTGATTGAGCATGGGAGTTTGAGGTACTCTGTTGAACAATCACCAGTAACATGCAAATAGCGAAATCGGACATTGTTCGTACTAAACACACTTAGACTGTCAAAATTTTATCCGTGAATAGGCAGTTCATAATAAAGCTCTGAAATATTTAGCAAGCCATGGAAAGTACATTGAAAAGACAGGTTGGATCCCATAGGAGAGGCTGTGTTCTTTGCAGTCTGCAAAAATACCTCTAATGAGGTAGATTTTTAATGAAACTGCAAAGTTATTTGGACGTGTATGACAGGTCTTAAACGAATTCAGGTTAATCGTTGGATGTTTTTGCTAGCCACCCAATTATGCCATGATAGTTTGAGTCACTCAAAAAAACTCCAAGCTCATTGGTGTGGAAATACCTAGTTCATCCAATATTGGTAGGAGGTGACTTTAATCTACTGAATCAATGGATTCATTGCAGGGGGAACGGACAAGCAATTGTGTGAACTACTTTCGAACACAGTTTTCCAAAAACTGTCTTGAGTGACTAATTAGACAGTCCATGTGCAGTGGAAGTATTTGAGACCTTTTAGTTACAAACAGACCTGACTGCATCAGTGGTCTCAATATGGAGACAGGGATTAGCGGGCATGATTTCATCATAGTGACACTACTTGCTAAAGTTGGCAAGCTAATGGAAAGGGCTAGCAGAGTAATTTTGTTAGTAGGAGCAGATAAGCAGTTGCCAGCATCCCACTTGGGCAGTGAATGGACGTAATTTAGTGCCAATATGATTGAAGTAGAGGAATTACAACCAAAGTTTAAACAAATTGTAAGTTGTGCTCTGGGAAAGTATGTGCTGAGTAGGTGAATTAAGGACGGGAAAGACCCACTATAGTTTGATAACAGAATCAGAAAATGTTGAGGAAGCAAAGGCTGTTGCATTCTTGCTTCAAAAGTGAATACATAAGTGATGACAGGCGAAATTCAGCAGAGATGTGTGCAACTGTCAAAAGATTTATGTGCGAAGCATAAACTAATACCTCTGTCGTACCATAGCAAAAGATCTTGCCGAGAAAATTCTGGTTCTACGTAAAATCGCTAGGCAGGTCAAAGGCTTCTATCCAGTCACTCATTGACTAATATGGTTTGACAATAAATAATAGCAAAAGGAACGCCGACGTTTTAAATTTCACATTTAAGAAGTTGTTCACGCAGGAGGATTGTACCAATGTACTGTCATTGGAGCATCGCACAGATTTCCGTACAGAGGACATAGTAATAGGCATTTCTAGTGTACAGAATCAACTGAAAGAGTTGAAAACAAATAAGTCACCAGGTCCCAGTGGAATCCCAGTTCGCTTTTATAAAAAGTACTCTATGGCATTAGCCCCCTTACTTAGCTTGTATTTGTCACAAATCTCTCGCCCAGTGCAGTGTCTCAAATGTCTGGAAAAAAAAAGTGCAGGTCACGCTTGTATATAAGAAGGATAAAAGAACTGACCCACAAAATTACAAACCAATATCATAAACATTGATTTACAGCAGAATTCTTGGACATATTCTCAGTACGAATATCATAAATTTCCTTAACAGAAAAGCTTCTGTCCACAGATCATCTCAGTTTTAGAAAGCATCACTCAGGTGTAACTCAGCTTGCCCTTTTCTCAAATGATATCTTGTGAACTTTCAGTGGCCCTCAGGGCTTAATATTCATTTTCTGGGTACAGGCCTGACACCTCATGGTTCCTGAGCTGGGACTCGTAAGCGCCACCAGTCCTCTGTTACCATAAGCTCAGACTGTGCTTCAGTGACCACTGTGCGGCACAATGGTGGAACATTGTGTATCACAGGGAATGGAGATCTTGGCTTGACCACACGGATCATGACAATGATAAAAAGCTGTATATATTTTTAAAAAATAAAAAGAAAGGGTCTCACGTGCTGTGCGCTGATAAGATGCATGGCTGTTCAGATGGAACAGTCATTAGTGGGCATCCTCTGAGGAACCTGCTGCACCTCAGTTGTATGAGGCTTACCTAGGCATGTGGGGCTCTGTCTTTATTTCCCTATATCGTGGGACTTTTTAAAATTCTCTCCTTCTCTCAGCGAAAAGGATGGGCTGCTGGTAGGTACCGACACTCAATCAAACAAGAGGGCTATTGTGGTTGGTCATCCTGAATTGGGAGTTATTTTGTCTCTAGTAACAGAATCCATGCTGGTAATCAGAATATGTGTTTAATACTGAAAAGGAAAGAGGGCAGCTTCGAGGAAGTTTCACCTTTCTATACTCAAAAAGGCTTAGAGGACATTGCTGGCACTCTAAAATCAGGCAGGCAATTGTATAATGGGACTCTGTGGGTAGAAACTTCCATTTCCCACCAACTTAAGAACCTCAAGAAAACTCAGTGCCTTGGGGATATGCCATAGCAACTGAGCTACACATCACCTTTAGTTACAGCAAAAGAGTTATGATGTGCAGGGACCTGGTGGACATTCCCAAGGAGGAACTGAAAAAGGAGTTGGCTCCGGAAGGTATGGTCAACGTGCAAAACGGCATGAAGAATGTGGATGAGGATCCTGTAAAATCTGCCTCCCTTATCGTGACGTTCAGTAATATGAAACTTCCTGAGCATGAGCATGTTCAGGCAGGTTCCTTCACATAAGTGAGTGGCCTTATGCCCCCCAATCCAATGTGCTGTTTTAAATGCCAGCAATTTGGGCATACTACACTTGGGTGTCATAGTGAAGCTACTTGGTGAAGCTACTTGCAGCAAATGTGATAAGGTGGCCCATGAAGGAGTCACTTGCTCCTCTCCTTTGATGTATTTGAATTGCTCTGGGGCTCATCCTGCATGGAGTTGAGACTGTAGCGTATATCTTGAAAAAGTGGAAGAACAAGAGCATAAGGCAACAAAATGTATCCTGTGTGTCGAGGCCAAAAAGATGCATGAAGTCTTGCTGACTCCATCATTCGCTACCTCCTTTGCTTCGGTTCTTAAATAGCCAGTGCAGAAAGCCAGTGCTGCTCCATAAATAGAAGTTGCTAGTGTTAGCTCTAGTACCTCCATTTGTCAATGCGCTTGTGCTGTTGCGGTTACTTTTGACTCCTGTAACTCTCCTCAGAACTTCAGAAGAGGGTGTGTTGCCAAAGTTGCAGAGCTTCCTTCCCCTTCAAAGATTCAGTCGGGTACACTGTCTGGTGCTGCCACTACTACCGCCTACCCAGTGCAGAAAATCAAAGGCAAAGCTTCTATCTTTGACGGAGTCAAGAAGTAAGCAATCTGATGATGTCGACGTCATTCTCTCTGACGTCCCTCAGAATTCTTCTGTAGAGCCAATGGACCTTGATGTCAGACTGGAGCCACTGTCGTGCCCCAAGACTGAGCCTCCACCTAGTGTCTGCTCCCCTCCCCGGCATAAACACAGGATAAAGTTGCTACCCCAGTGATAAGGTGACTCCCATATTACAATAGAACATATCAGGACACATGTGGAGGAGCTGAAACTCCTGACACCTTGCATTCTGCTCTCCCGCCCTTGCAGACACCACTCAGTGGGAAGCAGCTGATGACCTCCATTCCAGTGACCACATCTCAATGTGGATCCAGCTACTGGGTGAAGCTTTGCCAGAACAGAAGCCACCAAAAGGGATGGTCAGCTGGGCTAACTGGACCCTGTTCAGCTAGCTGGTTGTGTCTGGACACCGCAACAGTTTCCAGGAATGGGTGCACCACATTACATGAGTGATCCGTCATGCTGCTGGCTCATCCACCCCAAAGTCATCATAGAAGGTAACCTGTATCTTGATGAACCGGTGAGTGCCACTCAGTAATCTGGGACAGGTGTGCTGCTCTCCAGGGATTTAAATACCGCGCAGCAACAGACAACCTTATGGCCTTTTGGGTCACAAGAGCCAAGGCTCAACATGTAATGAAGGAGAGTAAGCAAAGGTCATGGAAAGTGTTCCTGGACTCCATCAACCGTTCCACACATTCTGCAAAAGTATGGGAAGCCATCAGGAGGATTTCCAACAACCACAGTCATGTACTAATAGCAGCAAAGCAGGAATAGGGTTGTCTCCAAACATTGCCCAGAGACATCGCTCAGATGAGGGCAGATTATTTTGCAAAGATTACTGCTAATGTCAGCCATGATGTGGTGTTTCACCTCTACCATGTTATTGTAGAGAGAGACAAGTTGGACTTCAGATCCAACAGTTCTGAGTCTAACACCTACCCTAGGAGTGGATGTTTAACTCTCATCTGGTCTGGTTGCTAGAGACTAAACAATTCCTTAGCCACTCTCATTGTGGTTCAGAGATTTAGATTCACTGTCGACGACCTGATTCTGCAGAGGTGGCTATTAAGCAGGATTTTCTGTGTAAACATCACTATCTTAGTAATGGAGTAACTTCATCAGTGGGGCTTCCGTGGCTACCTCTCCATTTTCATACAGTTTTTCCTGTCTAAATAATCTTTTAGGTCTACTGTTGCTAACACTCTTGTCAGATTGTTTCATGCAGGGGAATGGTGTCCCTCAGGGCACTGCTTTGTGTTACCCACTTTGCCAAAGCCATAAACAGTATCACATGTGTGGGGAGGAGTCCTGTACAATGCTCCTTATTTTTGGGTGATTTTGCTGTTTTTTGTTCCTCCTCCAGTGTTGCAACACTGACTCGTCGCTTGCATCTTACAGTGTAAAATTAGAGGAGTGGGTTGCATGATGGATATTCAGTTTTCTGCGGGTATATGTGCATGCGCGTGCGCCCATGCCCAATCTCTGTCTTGAGGCTGTTAAGCCACCTCTTACAATCTGATAGCAACTCCTCTTGTTGCCTCAGGTATGCAAGTTCCTCGCAGCTCAGAATTCACTTGCATACCATATTGTTGCTCGTCTGCCTCTGGAACGGCTTTTCTCCAATCATCTGCAAGCAACAAGGCTGTTTGGGATCCACATGCTGGGTGCACAGGAGTCACTTGATGTGGAACAAGCACAACCCCAGACCAAGGGTAGTAAGTGTCTCCACCCAAGTTACTACAGAGACCCAGAGTAATTTTGTGTTTAGTGCAGTACAGAAGAGGTTGCACTCCTGCACATGTTTTTAACACATTATGTAAGGACATTTTAACTGAGCATCACAACTCTGCAGCTGTCTTTACAAGTGGATCGAAACAGGAGGACTCTATTGGTTGCTGTGGTTTTCCCTGATTGTATCCTCAGGGTCAGACAGCCTCAGGATTTGACTGTCTTCCATGTGGATTTATATGTGATCTGGGCACTGGAGCATGCGAGATGTCATTAGAGTACTAATTTCTTGTCTGTTCTGATTCTCTGAGTGCCCTTCATTTTCTACAATGCTTTTACCAAATGGATAAAGCAGTTCATAATATCCAGGACACCCTCCTCCAAATACAGTGGCTGGGGAGTGCCAGGGCACATGGGTATTGTGTGGAATGAAAGAGGAGATGTAGCAGCCAAGGAGGTGTGTCACGGTCCTCAGTTAGTTGCAATCACTTTGCTGTTCAGATAAAATGTCTTGCATCACTGGAGGATGAGTAAAATGTCTTGCATACCTGGAGGATGAATAAAATGTCTTGCATACCTGGAGGATGAGTGGCTGGAAGTGACATACAGTAAGTAGTAAAGCCCTCAACACAGCCATGTTGATGGGTTGAGGTTCTTCTTACTTATCTTTGCATACGCCACAGTCCTCCAAAGCGTGGCTGCTTGATCTGGTGATTAAACCTTTCAGTGTATTTACCGAGCGAGGTGGCACAGTAGTTAGCACACTGGACTCGCATTCGGGAGGATGACAGTTCAAACCTGCGTCCAGCCATCCAGATTTAGGTTTTGTGATTTCCCTAAATTGGTCAAGGCAAATGCTGGGATGGTTCTGAAAGGGCACTGGTTATTTCCTTTCCCATCCTTGAGAGAGTCTGAACTTGTGCTCCATCTGTAATGACCTCATTGTTAATGGGACGTTAAAGCCAATATTCCTTCCTTCCAATGTGTGGCGCTTATTGTACAGATGTCTGAGTACTGCATTTTATTAGACTGTGTGTTATCTGTCAACATGCGAGTGTTACGGAGATGGTTTGGGAACTCAAATGCGAATCCCTCCAGGAAAGGTGCTGTGTTTTTCGATGAATGCAATTGAGAAAATTTTGAGAACCATAATTTGAAGCTGACTGAAGAACAATTCCACTGCTGCCAACAAACTTTTTGTGTAAAGGGCATGAATGTAAGGTAGAAATTAGGGTTTGTATGGAGGTGTATGTATTGTTATTTTTACCTCATTCTGTTTGCGGGTGGAACAGGAAGATAAATGATTAGTAGTGGTGCAACCTACCCTCTGCCACACACCGTTGGTGGCTATATATATATAAACAAAGATTATGTGACTTACCAAACGAAAGTGCTGGCAGGTCGATAGACACACAAACATACACACAAAATTCAAGCTTTCGCAACCAATGGTTGCTTCATCAGGAAAAAGGGAAGGAGAGGGAAAGACAAAAGGATGTAGGTTTTAAGGGAGAGGGTAAGGAGTCATTCCAATCCCGGGAGCGGAAAGACTTACCTTAGGGGGGAAAAAAGGGCAGGTATACACTCTCGCGCTCGCTCGCTCGCGCGCCACACACACACACACACACACACACACACACACACACAAGCAGCAATCTGGGAGTGGGGCTGAAGGTGAAGAGGCTGAAGGTTCTGAGGATTTGAAGGGATGAGGATGAGCCCTCAGCCCCACTCCCAGATTCAACCAAACAGCCCTCGTCAAAGATTTACTGTCCTACACTCGTACTCTCTGCTGGAAGTATCACTTTGCCACGAAGAAAAATGATCCTAATCCTACCCCTAATGATCCAACTCCCCAAGACACTATCCAAATTGAACCCTGCCTGGAACAGTTCCGTCCTCCGTCACAGCGGGACCCACCTCCTCTTCCTCAAAATCACCCCCTCCAAACCTTCCAGGAATTTCTGACTTCCAGCCTTGCCTCTCAATCCGTCTTAAAAAACCTTAATCCTACTCCCAACATCACCACTGCTGAAGCCCAGGCTATCCGTGATCTGAAGGCTGACCGGTCCATCGTCATTCTTCCGGCGGACAAGGGTTCCACGACTGTGGTACTTGATCGTCGGGAGTATGTGGCTGAGGGACTGCGTCAGCTTTCAGACAACACCACATACAAAGTTTGTCAAGGTAATCCCATTCCTGATGTCCAGGCGGAGCTTCAAGGAATCCTCAGAACCTTAGGCCCCCTACAAAACCTTTCACCTGACTCCATCAACCTCCTGACCCCACCGACACCCCGCACCCCTACCTTCTACCTAAAATTCACAAACCCAATCATCCTTGCCGCCCCATTGTAGCTGGTTACCAAGCCCCCACAGAACGTATCTCTGCCTACGTAGATCAACACCTTCAACCCATTACATGCAGTCTCCCATCCTTCATCAAAGACACCAACCACTTTCTCGAACGCCTGGAACCCTTACCCAATCCGTTACCCCCGGAAACCATCCTTGTAACCATTGATGCCACTTCCTTATACACAAATATCCCGCACGTCCAGGGCCTCGCTGCGATGGAGCACTTCCTTTCACGCCGATCACCTGCCACCCTACCTAAAACCTCTTTCCTCATTACCTTAGCTAGCTTCATCGTGACCCACAACTTCTTCACTTTTGAAGGCCAGACATACCAACAATTAAAGGGAACAGCCATGGGTACCAGGATGGCCCCTTCATACGCCAACCTATTCATGGGTCGCTTAGAGGAAGCCTTCTTGGTTACCCAGGCCTGCCAACCCAAAGTTTGGTACAGATTTATTGATGACATCTTCATGATCTGGACTCACAGTGAAGAACAACTCCAGAATTTCCTCTCCAACCTCAACTCCTTTGGTTCCATCAGATTCACCTGGTCCTACTCCAAATCCCATGCCACTTTCCTTGATGTTGACCTCCACCTGTCCAATGACCAGCTTCACACGTCTGTCCACATCAAACCCACCAACAAGCAACAGTACCTCCATTATGACAGCTGCCACCCATTCCACATCAAACGGTCCCTTCCCTACAGCCTAGGTCTTCGTGGCAAACGAATCTGCTCCAGTCCAGAATCCCGGAACCATTACACCAACAACCTGAAAACAGCTTTCGCATCCCGCAACTATCCTCCCGACCTGGTACAGAAGCAAATAACCAGAGCCACTTCCTCGTCCTCTCAAACCCAGAACCTCCCACAGAAGAATCACAAAAGTGCCCCACTTGTGACAGGATACTTTCCGGGACTGGATCAGACTCTGAATGTGGCTCTCCAGCAGGGATACGACTTCCTCAAATCCTGCCCTGAAATGAGATCCATCCTTCATGAAATCCTCCCCACTCCACCAAGAGTGTCTTTCCGCCGTCCACCTAACCTTCATAACCTTTTAGTTCATCCCTATGAAATCCCCAAACCACCTTCCCTACCCTCTGGCTCCTACCCTTGTAACTGCTCCCGGTGTAAAACCTGTCCCATGCACCCTCCCACCACCACCTACTCCAGTCGTGTAACCCAGAAGGTGTACACGATCAAAGGCCGAGCCACGTGTGAAAGCACCCACGTGATCTACCAACTGACCTGCCTACACTGTGATGCATTTTATGTGGGAATGACCAGCAACAAACTGTCCATTCGCATGAATGGACACAGGCAGACAGTGTTTGTTGGTAATGAGGATCACCATGTGGCTAAACATGCCTTGGTGCACGGCCAGCACATCTTGGCACAATGTTACACCGTCCGGGCTATCTGGATACTTCCCACTAACACCAACCTATCCGAACTCCGGAGATGGGAACTTGCTCTTCAATATATCCTCTCTTCCCGTTATCCACCAGGCCTCAATCTCCGCTAATTTCAAGTTGCCGCCACTCAGACCTCAACTGTCATTCAACAACATCTTTGCCTCTGCACTTCCGCCTCGACTGACATCTCTGCCCAAACTCTTTGCCTCTGTATATGTCTGCATCTGTCTGTATATGTGTGGATGGATATGTGTGTGTGTGCGCGAGTGTATACCCATCCTTTTTCCCCCTAAGGTAAGTCTTTCCGCTCCCGGGATTGGAATGACTCCTTACCCTCTCCCTTAAAACCCAAATCCTTTCGTCTTTCCCTCTCCTTCCCTCTTTCCTGACGAGGCAACCGTTGGTTGCGAAAGCTAGAAAATATATATGTATATATATATATACGGTATGTTGATGATTTTCACTTATGGACCGTCTGACAGCAACTGAATAAAACACAATTTTAGTGCCATACGCGTTTCGCCTTTATTTTCTGCAAGGCATCATCAGTGGCAGGTTGCGTAGACAGTTTCTTACATATTACGCTCCTGTTGCATTTTTGGTCTTGTTCTTCTTCTTATGAGCGCCAATTTGCTGTTTTTTCTGCATTCCACAGCACTATGCACTGAACGCTTTTTTTAATGCAATGTTTTGGTTTATATATATATATGCAGGTTGCCAGACTGTATTGGAGAGAACTTTTTAGTGTGAAAGGGATATATATGCAGGTTGCCAGACTGTATTGGAGAGAACTTTTTAGTGTGAAAGGGATGGCAGCTATCATAATGGTGGTATTGGGATAAAGTGTTGAGATTTTGGAATAATACAGAATGTGGCAGCCCTGGATCCTGATCGTCAAGATACTATCAATGCCTCTGAACAAGATGAGTAGTTTAAGATCTGTCTTGTTCGTAATGTTCCCCTAGGTGGCCCATAAACAAGTTGGCTAAGTCTGTGCCCATGGCTGTACTATGAATTGTTTGAATATATTCCCTTCGGAGAAGTAGTAATGCTTAACGATTGTGTTGGACTGATGCATAAGAAGTGAGGTAGCACATTTGAAGATGGAAGGATATTAGGAGCATTAGTGTTAGACATTAACAAGCCCATGGGCATGTGGATGTTAATAGGAAGGTGGCAGCCATCCGGGTGTAAAGGCAAGGCAAGAGGCAGTAAAAGTAACGGTTTCCATCTTCGATGTCGGAAACTAGGCTGCGAGTTTAGGGTAAAAGAGTCTCTGCTCTTCCTCATCCATCCCATAGCCCGGATCTTGCAACTTGTGACTTCCATCTCCTTAGCCCTCTGGAAGTTGAACTCTATGGAAAGTGCTAATGAAGGGAAAGGAATTAGTACAGCAAGTACTTGGTTTAGTCACAGACCACTGGAGTACTACCTAGAGAACACGCAAGCTCTCACATTAAGGTGGCTAAGACTGTAGTATTGAATGGAGATCATTAGGAAGATAAAGTTTTATAGCCAAATTATTGGAAACAATGTGGTGTATTCAAATCGTGAATAAAACCGTCTTGCTTTGAGAAAAAAGTGTTGCATTTCTTACTGAATGGCCCTCTCAGGTGGAGAAGTCAAACAGTTGGCAGATACTTTTTCGTGCAACCTCTGCAGTTTGTCAAGACAGTGGTGGATCCTCAGTCCCTAAGTAGGATGATCAGATAAGGTCCTGTTTTGTGGTTGTGGGTGGCTGTCCTATCTTCTAATGAGGGTTTTGTGTTGTGAAAGGAACTAGGAAAAAAGGTGAAACAATGTCAGAGGTAAGGAACTCCTGTAAGGTAACCAGGGACTGTTTGGATGGGAGTTTGGGGGGAAGGGGGAGGGTGAGTTGAAAATTAGGAGAGGCAAGATTTTAGTGGATACTTGTCAGAGGAGTTCGTGGCAAAAAAGTGAGGGGGAAGTGAGAGATTAAGTCCATGGGTTAGGCATAATTTCAGGAGCATGATGTGGAACTGGCTTTTAGCTAGGGATAAGGATGTTTCTCTGAATTGATCTAGACAGGTAGAGCAAAGATACATGTGCAATGGGATTTATCTATAAGGAGTGAAAAAGGTATGCAGATGATATCTGGGAGCAATAAGGAGAATCTTGGGTGTAAAACTGAAGGATGCATAGCAAGAGGAAACACATTACGTAAACATGAAGGATTTGTTGTTTAGAGTCAAAAAAGGATTTACACAGCGGGCAGTAGAAAGGCACTAAGGGAAGAGAATAATTCATTGTATATCTGTGATCCTTGTGCACGAGAAAAACATTGGCTCATAGGCAATATTGCATATCTTGTGGAATTATGGGGAAAAGGGTGGAGAGAGAGGATATGGTGCAATTGAAGCAGCTACAAAAGGTGATAACAGGGTACCACAAAAGTACAGCACCATTGCGCTAGTGAGGATGGGAAATATGTGTGTGCATAAGAAAGGTGAAAAAGGAAATGAAGGGAAATATAAGGATGGACACACAGTATTTATCGACAGCATATCAAACAACGTGACTGCAATATTTAAACTGAGTAGTACTGATCACATTCCAGCCATGCATGAATGCTTGTCAAGTGTCGCATCAAACCAAAGACATATTTAGAGAGATGGTTACTTGCCATAAGTGTGCAATTAGCTACATGTTGGGGTTAGTTGGTCACCAAGAACCACTTGAAAATGGTAAATGCTTTTGTTAGAGAACAAAAATGAATTAATTGTCATAAGGGAAGCTACGAAAGAAAGTACAAAAAGTAGTATGGCAGAATTCAAATCCTCCATGTATGTTGACATTCAATATGCTAGAAAAAACTAATATGTTACAGAACTGTTCTATAGAGGGGAAAACTGTATTGTGTGTGAATGTGTGACCTTTTGTTAGCCTTATTCATCATTTATATCCTTTAGTTTCAAATTCCAGCACCCCTTGGTGCTGCCATGGGTGCACCAACCACTGTAGTTAACTATTTTTTTATTGTTTTTGCTGCTTCTCATTTTTTGCCCAGGATGAAATATCCAGGTTTAGTTCTGTTATTAAACAGTGTTGCCTATTTTCTACTCAACCAACAGTTTTGTAGAGTGAAATTATTATCTCAGTCATTAAAGACCTAGGTATCCTGTGTTTCAGAAATTAAAATAAAATATAATTTATATCATGCTGTAAAGTACTATAAGAATAAACCCATTACCAAAGTATAAACATCAAAAATGAAGCCATCATTACATTTATTTTTATTGTGCAGTGTGTACAGGATGTTCTATTTATCTGAAGTCTGCATGCACGATGCAGTAGGTGGCGGGCAACGAGCGCTCCGTTGCACAGCAAATCTGATGTGATGTCGCTCGTGTACTACTGCAGTACTGAATTGAAAATACATTAAAATAAATTTTGTGCACAGTCATGTCATACAAGGATATGCTAGAACTGTGTGCCATTGTTTTTCACACTTTTCTGACACCTCAAGAATTTATTCATCACACAATGTAATTCTCTTTGAGAAATTGAGTTAACTGAGTCATGGATATAATCCTTGAGTTTCTGTGACATGTGCAGATTTGTTGTGTACACTTTATCCTTTAGTGCTCGCCACAAATTGAATCAGATGCTGTTAAATTGGGAGTTAGAGTGGGCCAGATATTGTTGCTATTGACTATCGTGGAACACATCTTGAACTTCATGCAAAGAAACATTGACAATATGAGCCGTTACCGAACCTTGTTGAAAAAATTTGGATTTTTGTTCTCTTTCACTTAATTCATTAAAACACGGTTGCAAAATGTTTCACTCAAATCTTTCACTGTTAACTGTGTTATTAAAAAAAATTGTGCCTGTTATTCTGTCACAACTGACTACGCACCAAACACCTATCTTCTGATTGTAAAGGGGTTCCCCATGAAGCAGAAAAGGTCTGTTGACACTTCAGTGTTTACAATTATGGGAATTGGCATATCCATGTAAGCGAAAACACAATGAGGTAAAGATCCATTTCACTGTCATGCATAGGTTTCAAAACCCATGTGCAAAACCTAACGCTGTATGCAGGATCACTGGGCTTTAATTCTTGTGCTACTGTTACTTTATAGGGCCTTAGCCCAAGTAAGTTAGCAGAGGTGCAAGAAATTTGTGATATCTGCGAATGACTTTCAAGAAACTTTATAGAGGAATTTTGAGGTGGTATACAGTGTCATTCACATGAGCTTCTATGAACACTGTACTTCATTTTTTGTGCTCCTTATCCTGAACACATCCCATTTGTGTGAAATTTGTTCACTATTTTCTGAACTGCGTCATGACTCGTAATTCAAACACCTGAGAACTTCTGTTAAAGCCATCTCCAGACATTACAGATGGACTCAGCACACGCATAACGATTGTAAATAAATTCTCTTTGTGGAATGGAATAATTCAGTCTTGCCATTGTTGCATTCAGATACTTCACTGTTACAATTGTGATGTTTGTTTCAATGATCAAATGACACTGGGCGAAAAGATGTGTAGTGCAACATTAATGTGAAGATCAGCCTGCATGTCTCCAGCAGCTGACAAACAAGATCCCACGCGTGTAGTCATCGGATAAATGGAACACCTTGTAGATGAAAGGAACATAATGTATTTCATTTTGGAGGAAAGTAGTAGAGTGACATGTCATAACCACTTATTTATAACAAAAGTATATTTTTATTCAGTGCCCTAATAAATGGTTAAATAAATGTACAATATTGTTGACATAAGTACCAAAACACTTCCTTTTAGTGACAATTACATCTGATAACCATTTTACTTGGAGTAGATTTTCAAAGGTCTTGTTATTTATTGCAGACATTCACTTTTTTGGCAGTACAGCTAGCAGTGATAATGTTCCTCCCCGATTTAACACCAACAGATGGAGTGAGTTTGATTCAAAACAATTTTGTGGAACTGTCTTAACTTGTGAAGCATGTTGTGTCTGCACCAGCAGTGTTTATTAGTTGCTGTATGTAGTGGATAGATTTATTTATTAAAGATTTTGCTTGACACAGCACTGTAGTGCTTTATTTGCAAACATAGCCATACAGTGTTATAAATTGTTTAATATAACTATAAAGTTCAATTGGCTTGTGGTTTTATTGAAATTTCTAGATGACAAGTCTTGTTTGTTTTGGTTGCTGTAAACAATTGCCTGTTTAACACCTAACAAATAATAAATATGCAAATAAGAAAACTATTTTTGTTAATCTGCAGTCACACCAGGAAGACTGGTCTTGTAATAAGGTGTAAAATTAGTGAGATGCACAGCTTGCATATTATTAAAAATTCACATGAATAGCTGTTGCAGGCATTGGAGAGAAAATGAATCTTCTCATCTTCCCTAAACAGTGGTGTTTTTTTTAAAAAAAATATATATTATTATTATTATTAGCGAATGTCCCCATGGGAGAACGATAAGCAGGTGATTAACATTTCTTAATGTTCTTCTTATTTCTCCAGTATTTCTTCATTGCCTCCCCAAAGGCCTTCTTCCTTTCTTCGGTCCACTTTGGTCGGAAAGGTTTAGATTCCGTCTCTGGAGTAAACTTCCACTTGTCGATTTTTCTTCTGAATGTATCCCGGTCTGATGTGTTTGTTATGTCAATTTTTGCCTTTTTCAAATCCTTCTTAACTTCAGTTACCCAGGGTATTGTTGCCTTAAGTGATGTCATATAGTCCAATAGACGTTTAGTTAACCTGTTTCCAGGTAATCTGTCTATATGTCCATAAAACTTCATCCGCCTCTTCCTGATATCTGCCTCGATGTTTGATATTTTTTCGGTTGTCTCGGTAGTCTGCAGCCTGTATCCATCTTGTGTGTATCGTGGTCCTAGGATTTTTCTAATAATTTTTCTCTCTACTTTCTTAATTTCGTGTAAATCTAATTTTCTATTCAGGGAGAGTGTTTCACTTGCATATGTGACTGTTGGTTTGATGACTGTGTTGTAGTGTCTGATTTTAGTGCCTTTTGATAGACATTTCTTGTTATATATATTTTGAATAAGTCCGAATACTTTCTTGATTTTCTGTAATCGGTTTTTTTGTGCTATTTTCTCAAGTCCTGTTGGTTCAATAACTTCACCGAGATACTTAAAGTGCTTGACTCTAGTTATTTCACCATACTTTGTTTTTAGTTTCGAAATATCTAATTTTGAGCAGATGAATTCTGTCTTCTCAAAGGAGATTTGCAGGCCAACCTTCTCAGCACATTCTTTAAGTGTCTCAATTTGTTTTACTGCTGTTTCTTCACTGTCAGTTATAATTGCCAAGTCATCTGCAAACGCTAAATAAGGGATGTTCAATTTTCCTTTACCTCTTCCTAGTTCAATTGGCTTCCAAAAGCTTTGTTTCCTTAGTGTTACTTCCCACTCTTTCATAACTTTGTCCAAAACTATATTGAATAATAGTGGTGAGATCCCATCTCCTTGTCTTACTCCTGTTTTAATTGAGAATGGTTCCGAAATTTCCCCTCTGAATTTAATTTTTGATTTGGTTTCTGTTAGTGTTTGTTCAATTAGTTTTCGGGTTTTAGTGTCTAGGCCTCGTTCTTCGAGAATGTGACATAGAGACTGTCTGTCTATGGAATCGTATGCCTTTTTGAAATCAACGAATGTGCAGATTATTGGTTTTGACCTGATTGCTTTAATCTTTAAAATAGTTTTAAGGTTGAATATCTGTTCCGGGCATGATCTATTAGGACGAAAGCCTGCTTGGTAGTCTGAAATTGTATGTTCTAGTTGTTCTTGTGCCCTCTTTAGGAGACATGCAGATAGAATTTTGTAGGTAACTGGTAAAAGTGAAATGCCTCTGTAGTTGTTTACGTCTGATCTCTCTCCCTTTTTGTGCAATGGGTGAATTAGTGCACACTTCCACTCCTCTGGGATATTTTCTGTCTGCCAAATTTCTTTGATGATGCTAGTGATCTCTTTTAACGAATTTGGACCAAGGTTTTTCAGTAGTTCAGCTACAATTCCATCTTCTCCCGATGATTTATTATTTTTGAGTTTTCTAATGTGACTATAAATTTCTTCTTGAGATGGTGGTAGTGAAGTCTCATTCGTGTGTTCTGGTTGTAATCTGGGGAATCTTGTACTTGGTTGTGGGCAATTTAGGAGTTGTGAGAAATATTTAGCTAGTTCTTGGCAATTTTCTTTGTTAGTTAGTGCCAATTTTCCATTCTGTTTCCGGAAGCAGAGATTTTGTGGAGTGTATCCTTTGATTTGATTTGCGAATATTTTATAAAAATCTTGAGTGTTGTGGTTCTTAAAGTTTTCTTCAATTGTGTTTAGCTGTTCATTAAGGTATTTTCTTTTAGTTTGTCTAAGTATTTTAGCTGTTTGTTTTCTCACTTTGAAAAATGTTTGTTGTGTGGTTTCTGATTTGTCACAATTGTAATTTAAAAAGGCTTGTTGTCTCTCTTCTAATGCCTTATCACAATTCGAATTCCACCATGGATGCTTGGATATTTTCTTTAACGGAATCAAATCTCTTGCTTTCTGTATAATTTTCGTTCGGAAATCTTTCCAGTTGTTTGTTGGTTGTTTATCCCATGCTTCTGTAATTTCTGATTCCTTGATATTTATAACTAGGTTCTTTATCCATTTCACAAATTTTATTGTGTTTGTTTAGAACTTTATAAATAAATCTGCTGAAGTAGCCCTTGGAATGTTTTTGTTTCTGAAGATCAGGCTGCAACAAACTGTTTGATGTCTTAGAATCAGTTACAGCTACCAGGAATCAAAATTAAAAAAATAATTTGATTGTTTTATGCACATTGGAAACTCTTGCTTATCAACATTAAAACTGTGTGATTAAGTGCTCAGAATATTTTGGTTCTGTGGCCTGAAGACGGAGTGAGTGCCTCTAATCACTCTGTGCTCTTTGGGATGCCACTTGCTTCCATTTATTAATTGCCTTTAAAATTGTAAGAATACAAAATTTCAGGTCCATACTTGCCTTTAGGAGGCAAAATTTTTGTACTGTACATGTAAAAGTAGAAAAAAGCAATTCTTAGCTTTTGAAAATGTTAGTTCTTTCCTCAGTGCTGAAAGAGAGAGTTAGGGAAAGTGGAGGAGTTTTCAATGTAGGTGGATCCCTCCAAGCTGTAGACTGAGTGACATACCTCTCCTTCCCAACTTTCACTAACCTATCCCTCTTTTCTAGGTTAGGAGAAAGTAAAAAGTTCAAAAGCTAGCAATAGTTAGTTATTCCCACTTTTAAATGTGCCTATTGACAGTAATGGAATTTTACCTCCTGAGGGTAAAATACTGGCCAGCCATTCTGTCTCCTTGTAATTTTAGTTTTCTCAAGGGAATTTTCTTTTAATATTACTAATCACCTATCTTAAGTAAATTCTAAGACATATCTGAACTTGCTACATTTGAAATAACATTATGAAGTGAAGCGCATGTGGTAGTCATCTATTTTTGGTTGATGTTATTTTTTGTTGTTGCGTTTTGGTATTTCATTAATGACTTAAAAAAAAATTATGTACATTTTTTTAATATCTCATGTGTTATTGTTAAGTGTCTCTGAATATGGAAATATTGATACTAAATTTAAATTGCATTATTTCTGACGCCATAACTAATCTTTCAATAGTAAATCATTGTAAACTCATTGACAACATTTGTTACAATAAGTGAACAACTGGATTAGTGTTGAACAAAGCATAAATGATCTTTCAATTCTCATAGATTGAGAAGTTGCCTAAGTTCCTGGCAATTATTTATTCCAATATGTATGAAAATAGTGTATTTGAAAGAAATGCTTCAAAAGTAGTGCATGTCTGTGATATGTGGCCAGACAATAACTGAACAACTTAATTGTGTCCAGGGGACAGTCAAAGGTATGTAAACCTAATCCAGATTTCATTATTACCACCTAGGGAAAGAAAATGTCTTGTCTTTAGGTAGTGCTCTAAGAAATGAACATAAACTGGGAGAGCATGCCA
The DNA here is from genome assembly GCF_021461385.2 of Schistocerca piceifrons. NCBI lineage: Eukaryota > Metazoa > Arthropoda > Insecta > Orthoptera > Acrididae > Schistocerca > Schistocerca piceifrons. Next base: position 494,798,955 of record NC_060139.1, on the reverse strand, counting down.
TGGATATGACATGCAGATTGAGGTTGCAATCATTAAAACAAAGGTGTTTTTCATTGTGGAAGGATCTTATCATGAAATTTCAATCACAGACCTTCTCCTCTGAATGTAAAAATATTTTTTTTTCCACCTACATAGGGAGAAATGATCATCATAATAAAATTAGAGGAATTAGAGCTTTCACGGAAAGATTCAAGTGTTCATTTTCCCATGTACTATTCAAGAGTGGAAGAATAGAGAAATAGCTGAAAGGTGGTTCAGTGAACCCTCTGCCAGGCACTTGATTGTGAATTGTTGAGTAATCATGAAGATGTACGCTAAGTTGATAGTGAGTCAGTGCTGGTTATACAATGATGGTGGAAAACAGTCATGATTGCTAGATGACAGTCTTGAAAATATTGTACTTTAAAACTACTAGTTATGCTGTTGGGGTTGTGTTGTTAATGTTCAGTTATTAATTAGTGTTAGCTGAGTAACATTCTCTTTTGTCAGCTTTGATCGTTATTCTCTTTCCGTTTTGCAATTAATGTTTCGGAATGAATCACTGTGATAAACATTTGCAAATTTGTTACCAGAATATAAAAATTAGCAAGTTGAAAGCTTATAGCTGGTAGTTTGCAGCTGTTGCTTCCATATGTTATCACATTTTTTTAACTCTAGCAATTAATGTTAAAAAGAATACTATCATTTCCATTTTTCTTCCAAATCAATAATCAAAGTAGCACCAGAATTCTCATCAAACAAATGGAAAATAAGACAACATTAGATGCTGAAGTTTCTGAGAACATTGTATCTCAAGCTTTTGGAGCATAATTTGTGTCATATGTAGTCTCAGAGGAGAAAGTGGTGCCAGGAAGCACAGAGAGACTGTTGAAATCAAAGGTTTGCTCTGGCAGTTAGTTTTCCTTGAAGGGTGATCACATGTGCTGACAACTAATAATATGACCTGTAAACTGAAGAGTGTTTTGCTTCATGTAGTTGTAGACAAAGTTGTAACTGTGGCAGTCTAATGTGAAATGGAAGCTATTTATTCATGTCATGCCTTAGTAAACATTTTTTTTATAGAATCATCGGAAGGCTATTTACAACTTGCACAGAAACCAGACTGCAGCTGCAAGAGCTGGACAGCATGGAGGGGAAGCAGTAGTTAAGAAGAGAATGCGATTCGATCATAGCCTGTATGCATTCTGTACATTGAGCAAGCAGTGAAAGGAAACAAAGAAGAAATTTCGAAAGGAAATTTAATTTCAGAGAAAAGAAATAGTTCAGCCAGGCACACAAAAGGACTTTGAAGAGCAGTTGAACAGAAAGGGTAGTGCCTTGAGTGGAGATTATAATATGAATATCAATTAAAAGTACTGGATTGTAGTTAAAACAGGTAATGCTAGGGAACTAGATCAGGAATTGATACACTAAAGATAGTAAAAGAGCTTTGTTAAACAACTGGTAGCGGATGTTTTATGTCCTCTTTACTTCAACCATCATTAGTCCGACAACAGCAAGAAAAAGTCCTGAAACAGTGAAATTAGTTGATATTGAATATGGAGGCATTTTGCCTTTCATAAAGTAATGTTTAATCATCACATGAAATTATTTTTCATCCATTTTTTGACAATCGCTTGACTTCCTTGATTCACATGAATGCCAAACACAAAGGAATAGACAAATATGGCTGAAACTTGGTGTGCATTCTTTCCAAAGATGCTACTAACTAAACATGACCTCGATACTCGCTGGTGGTGCCATCTCTCGGACTTTGCACAGACTTTTCAAACACCCCTCGTACATAGGAGTTTCTAAAATCGGAAGAGACCCATTTGGTTATGATTTTTTGGAGTTCTGTAATATGGATGTGGATGCTTGTTTAATAATTCTGATCCAGCATCCTTTCTCTCTCTTCTTCCTCTTTGTCACATAAATTTGCCTTTACAATGTATCTAGTTTGCTGTTATCTTTATTATTTATCTTTGAGTTGATTTTATTTAAACGGGGTGGACAAAACATCTGCGGTTGGCTACAACGAAACTGAGTTTATTGTGTGTTATTGCTCTTTGTCATTCTATGAAAGCCATCCGATGTGCTTTAAGAATAGGAGTCGCTTTGAGATCTCTGGTAGTCAGTTTCTTCAGAAATTAATGACCCAAATATTGTGTCTTTTTGGCCTCCAGTGCTTCGCATTGGAAGATTAAATATAATGCAGTTTCATCCTCAGTACCATAGCCTTCACTCAGAGGCTTCTTTCTCTATACCCATTGTGTGCAGCTGTCTCCTAAAGTTCCCAGAGCCAGTCATTAAACATACAGTGAGTTTAATCTGCCTCCTGTTAAAGCCAAGGATTGTAGAACTTTTCCTGAAACATGGTTTTGAAATCATTGTCTTTCATTTTAGTCCAATTTTGTTATGTGCTACCTCCTGATCCGGATATGTAGTTTAAATTTTACTATCACCTTAGTGATAGTTAAAACTGATTTCGATCCAACAGATGGATTCATCACACCTGCCCTGACCAGCCTCTCAGCTTGTTCATTAATACTGATTTCTGAGTGACCAGGGACCCACAGCAGGGCTACCCTGTTAGTTACCGCTAGCCTCAAAAGGCTTTCATGGAATTCTGCAATGACATTTGATCATGTTGCATGGGATGATGGAGATTTTAGAGCTGCTTAGCTGTCTAAATGAATGTAGATGCTACAATCCTTGTAATACCTCTGTAGATTTTCCTTTGTGTATATTCTGATAGTGAGTATATCCACCTGAGATACTCGGGCCAGCTTCCACAGAGAGACTGCTCTCACTAATCTCATCTGTGCATATTCTGATGGCAAATACCTCTATCTGGAATGCCCGGGCCAGCTTCTCTGGAGAGTGTCCTCTCACTTGCCTAGGCCAGGCCTGTATACCTCGACCACAGCACACACGGCTGCTTTCGACCCATCAGTAAACTAGACTGTCTCTGGAATGGTTTCATGGTTCTTTCCTCCACTGCTCCATATTTCCTATGGTTACATAGGAAGATTTATTGAAGAAGCTAGAAGTTATTTTAAATCAACTGGCATTTCCCTGACCAATCCTTTGTTTACGTGATTCATTATATTACTGTCAGATGCAGGGAATATTGGTTTCAACCTCTATTCTCCTGCAGCAGCCTCCTTTGTAACCAAAAGATGTAATGGGGACATGTCCACCATGCTTTTCAACCCAGCAGTGAGCATGCTGCTGATTCCAGCCCTTATGGATAGGCAGGCCAGCCTTTGCACCTTCTCAAGCCCATTAGCTGCCTTCTGTTGTACTTTATTCCACCACACTGTAGCCTCATAAATATCATAGGGCTATTGCAGAGGTGTAGTTCTAGTCTTTGCTCTTGGGGCAAAGACCCCAGTGTTTTCAACAGGCCCTTCTGTTGCATATAAGAGCACTTTTTGCCTTGGAACATACATTCTTTATGTGAGGAGGGCCTTGTTAGTTTCGCATCCAGGGTTACTAGGTACTTCACTACCTTCTCTATTGGTAGACTTTCATTTCAGAGCTTGAAATTGCAGTATGTGTCTTGGGTGTGCTTCCTTGTGAACTCTAGTTTTCTTGGAATTAACGCTTAAATCCTATTTCCTACAACAATTTTGCTCAGTGCATTGTATCAGTCTGTTTACAGTACTTGCAAATTTGCCAAATGTTATGACTGTTCATCTGTGTGTCCTTGGCAAAAATAATATTTAGCGGGTTAATGAGCTTATTAGTCATTAATTTCCACAGGAGCAGGGACAAGACCCTACCTTGCTAGACACCCTCTAGACATGTTTCCACATTATTAATGGTGGGTTTTACCTTTTGTTTACTCAGTATTGTCTTTTACCCATCCAAGTACAGTGATCTTGATGTTGTTTACTTGTGCAGCTTTAACCATGGATTCGAAGGTAGTGTTACTAAAAGCCACCCTCCTCACCCCCCTCCCCCCTCATTATCCAGGAAGATACAGAGTGCCATTTCCTGAAAGTGCAGTGCTTTTTCTGCCTTCCAAACAAGTTGGTGAAGTGTTGTTTCACACGATTTGCGTGGTTGCTGTGCATGTTTGTTTTTGTGTAGCAGAACCTGAAATAACCATCTTTTCTGAATGTGCATGTTAACCAGCTTTTTTAACTTTTTTAGAAGAAAGGAGGACAGACTGATTGGTCACATACTCTTTGTGTGATAAATTCTCCCTGGTTTTGGAATGAAATCAACCTTTACTGTCCGCCAAGGATTCAGAATGACAACAGCAGCCAAACTAACTGAACAGCATGGATGGGAGTCTAATTAATCCCTTTACTGCTTGTTGCAGCAGACCCTGAAAGATACCTGCTGGACTTGACGACTTGAGCAGTTGAAGTTCCCACTACCAAGACATTTCGAGGCAGATACCCAGTTCTCCCATTGGTTATTATGTCTTACAAACCAATAAACCACATGGACTGCATTCCTGTCCAAATCACCTGCCAGAGTACATTTGAGGAAGTGAGTCTTGAGGGGCACTTCCAGTGTCTCATGTGCTGACATAGTGTACTCACCATCCTCCCTTCTTAGCCTGCCTCATGTTTTTTTGGTATCCTAGTGAGGATATTATGAAGTCTGGCTCTGGTGACAGTAGGTACCACATGTACATACCCTTCCAACCCCCCCCCCCCCCCACCTCCTTTTATACGAGCAAGGTTTTTGGATTAAGACCATGTCCACCCCCCTGTCTTTGCAGAAGGTGTCCCCTTACTGTGTTGCAGATTTATCTGCAACACTTCCAGCTGCCAAACTGCTGCCATTGTCACCTTTGATGTCTTTGATGTCTTTGATCACCCTGTCGGTCTCCTGTGAGAATCCCAAATACAGTTTTAAGTCTTGCTCTTACATTGCCTTCAGGATCTTCTGTTCAACTTCTACCACAAGGATATAGCCATCAGTTCCAGCGTTACAGCTAATGATCCTTCTCTGTTGAGACTTTCTTGTTCTGAACCCTTATTTTCTCTAACAGCACCTCTACTGGAACATTCTTAAGTAGTTACGTTACCCAGATTGATATTTTAGTTGTTTCGTTGGACACTATCTCAGTCAGTGGATCCATTGTCCTCGTCCCCTCACGGACAAAGATCGGAGCACCCTTATCCAGATGGACTCTCCTCTTTTGTGCTCATGTGTTTCATATAATTTATTAAGAGCTAATTAATAATAGGCCTCTCAGTTGTGATCACTTGTTTTGGAGACTACATCTGCACATGGTACATAAAATCACAGGAATTTAACTTTAACCGTACTTCATCTGCTACTAATATTTTGGCTGCAAACCATCTGCAATCTACAGACCAAGTGAGATGGACTGACTGCAAAGCATTCCTATCCGCTTTCATACATGAGTGCTAATCAGTACTCAGAAGATCATGAAGCAAGAAATACTACACAGTCAACAGAGATAAATGCTAGCATGACCCCTCTATGAAAGATGTTTCACAAATTCTAGTTGAGAGTGAGACAGCTCGGTTGTCTGTGTGAGTTAATTCTTGCCAGTGCAGTGGAATCCAGCACTAGCAGTTAGACAATGGTGCTGTCCTCTGTTGACCAGAATTTGTGGAACAGTACTTTTCCACAGAGGGGTCATGCTAGCATATATCTCTGCTGACTTACTTTCCATTCCTTCCACCATGATCTGCCATCTACTTTTATGCACGTGGCTCACCCACACAATATATAAGATGGACTGTAGTGCTTCAACATCTGTCAACCTTGCTCTAAAGATGGCTGGACAGTTTGAAACTAAAATATTTGCATCAGACTTAAGTATGGTTACAGCTGAATTCCCATAATTTTATGGAGCAATTAATACGCCATGAGAACATGTAGATTCATATGCCTGTCTTTCCCATTTCTTACTGCTCATTTGTCCAAATGGAGAGACTAGTTTCAAACTTGCGAAAGCTTGAGATTCAGTATATGCATTAGCTCGTTATGACTGTGCCAGCCCTGCTACCTTTACTTATGGTTCAGTGCTTGGTTAGTAGATGTGCCATTTGAAATCAGTGACTTATGTACAATGGGGCAAATAGATTGAACACTCAGTCGATTGCTTAGCAATAATGACATGTTACAGGTATGCCTACTGCAGCAGCTTTGTCAACAATGAGTAATAATGTTTTCGGAAGTCCTGCGCGCAAATCGGCAAGCTCTGTGGGTGTTGCTGGAACAATGCAGTCCCAGCCACCGTCGGAGGATCGATATGCTGCCCTTAAAGACCTGGACAGTCTGATGAAATCACAAGCTTCGGATGCACAGGGGGGTGACTGGGCCACAGGTGAGTAAACAAACATCTTCTTCTTGTTTTTGCTAATAATCAGCTATAAATTCAGTAGATTCTTTCTTTTTTTGCCTGTTCAAATTGAAAAATTGTGGCGCAGACGGGAATAGTCACCAACTCTTTAAGTTATCTTGTTCTTTCCAGCAAGGGAAAAGTTGAAATGCTGAAAACAAAGGAGCAAGATGTGGATGGAAATTTAAAAGCATTTTCAGCAAAATTGTGTAATTCCTGGATTTCCAAGTTTTTACTCAAACGAATGTTCCCCCCCCCCCCCCCCCCCCCCTCTCCCCTCCTGCTGATATTTTAACAACTTTTCTAACTGTCCAACTTTGGTGTGTCAACAGAACGTTAACCCCACTCAGAGATTAGGCCTTAAACCTGTTCAGGCTGGCTTGACTGCTGCCTGCAGTGCTGTCTGAGGAGTGGTCTATGATCTTGGGACATGACATCAACATGTTGCCAACCGTGCCAACCATTATTGCCAGTAAATGAATCCAAGTGATGCTACTGCTGTTTTTTTTATTCAAGCAACTCATTATTTGGTCTCATAATGTTGAGTGGACCCTGTTCCAGACCTCCCTATTTCAGAAAAATCTGAGCATTTTCCAGGAATTGAACCTGAGTCCTTCTGCACTGAACGCAGTGGTGCTAACCATTTGGCTGCAGAGGCAGTCATCTGTGTCAATTGTGGATATTAATTTTTCATTTTTTGGAGCTCAGCCAAACTTTTAACTAGAGGCGGTATGATGTGCTTGTTATCGCAACAGTGCTGCTCCTAAGACATTGTCCTTACAGGATTGATACGGTTTCTTATGACATCCAGTCAAGGTTGTATGATTTTACCTCAGTAAAAAATTATTTTGAAGGCAAAATTCAGTATTTCTTTGTGTTATCCTCTGTTTTCTGTGTGCCTTGCTTTGGAAAAGTGCATCATGTGTTTAATGAACTGGCAGTCTGTTGTTTGGTTAAAGGCTTGCACTTGATTTTGACTGATAAACCTATTAGAGATATATGAAGCACATTATCACTTCCACCCTTTTGTACACAGAGGGATCTACAGGTATAAATAAAAGATTGACATATTTCAGATTGGGAGTATATTCTTGGTTATAAGGGAAATGCCAGAAATGGAAATGCTCACCTACATTGTATAGTAATTCAGTTTCATTCACATGGCAAACTCAAAAAGTCAGACATCTGATATTTTTCAGTTTTGAGGTCTTTGTTTTTTTTGTATTAGGGTTTTCTTCTTTTTGATTTTTACTTAAATTAAATCTATTTTTTCCTACTTTAATTTGGCTTACAATGTCTCATGTGAATAAATCTCAATGATTTCAGTTTTCTTTGGTGCAATATACTTTCACTATTTTGCTTTCTGCTTCTTTCTTCCGTCTCAAAATCTTTCCAAAATCTCTTCACGTTTATAGGGGATTAGTTTGAGTCTCATTGTTGTTGGAGCAAGGAAGTGAGCACATTGATCATAATATATAATTTTGTTATGTGTTTGGTTGTTAAAAGTGCAAGTCTTTTGTTTAGGGGATGGAAGTCTATAAATAAGCTTAAAATCTTTTTTGTTCACATTCCTCTTGTGCCCACATTACCTTTTAGGTTTTGCAGTAACCTCATTCCATTGTTAAATTATCTAATCCCTTGAAGTGGAGTGGCTGAATAAGAATTCTCAGTTGGCCTATTGCATCACTGAGCAGTGTTAGTTTTTTCTGGCTTCAGCAGTGCTTTTATTCTATGTTGATAAAAAGGTTTTAAAATATGCTATGGAAAGTTCTTACAGATTGTTAATAATTAAGGAGTAAAGGCAACAACTCACTAAATAGTTGGAGTGTTTATTCATCAACATGCTCAACAACATGGAAAATTTTGTTATTTTTTGACAAATAATTTTTCTAGCTAAAGCACTCACATAAATGCATGTACACCCTGTCCCTCCTTTGTACAACTACCTTGTGCCAGCAAGAGAACACATCGGATTTGCAAGTATTTTTACTCTCATTCATTGTCCAGTAATTTAAACCTACAGAGAGCCCTGCAGTTACAGCGTTTATAAATGGAGAAGTCTCATAAAAGATTGTGACTGAAGGGCTGTGGTTTTCTTAAATCATCTGCCAGATGCTCAGGTGGAAAATGCTAGAAGAATAGAAAACACAAACACACTAAAAGCGGAGAAACCGAATAAGAAAATTGGCTGTTATGTATCATTCCAGAATTCCGTGTATGTAAATAGCCTCAAAGCCTCATGATTTAAATTTATTATTTGTAGCCAGAATTCTGCTTGTACATTATGAGCAAAAGTGTTATTGACACAACGCATACATGCGACTATCTGTCATTTTCCACACCCTCTCCCCCACTACTCTCAATTGCCCTCCCTCTATTGTGGTCTTCCCAGGTCTGTTTAGATAACTTCTAGTCGTAAGCATCTCCTCCTCCTTCTCTTCTTCATCCTCTTCATCTTATCTTATTCTTCCTTCTCTGCCTCTAACCAGGCGAGATGGCACGGTGGTAAGCCACTGGACTTGTTTTTGGGAGGGTAGTGGAAGAAATTTTCATCCAACTATCCAGTGTTAGGCTCTAAATTACTTATAGTGAATGCTGGAATAATTCCTTTAAAAGGGCACTGCTGAATTCCTTCTCCAGTGTGAGCTTGTGCTGTCTCTCTATTGACCTCACCATCAGTTAGTCATTAAACCCTAATCTCTGCCTGTGAGAGTTTACAGTATTACCTGGTATAGCTGTATAATTGCAGCTAAGCCATTTGTTGGCAATATCCTTTCTTTTAGGAGTACTACTCCGCTAGGTATGCAGGAGAAATGTACAGGAGGAAATAAAACTGTGAGGGTGGGTCATGAGTATTGCATAGACAATTCAGTTCGTAAGAGTATTGTTCATGACAGACAAGCTTCCAGGATCTCGGACACACAGTTTTAATCTCCGAGAAAGTTTCATACATTTGACACAAACATGTGTCTGTCTCTTACATTTTACGTTTTAGCTTTGTGCTGATGAATATCAGTAGATGGTCTATTTGATCGTTAATTTAATAAAATCTGCTTTATTTTAGGTGCATGGTCATCTCCAAATACGTCAACTGTCCCAGTCTCAGTATTTGGTTCACCATCTCAAAATTCTCAGTTTCTTACATCATCCAGTGGAGTTTCTTCATTGCCTGAACCAGCAGCGATGCAAAACCCATTTTCAGGTAAGAGGACACCACATAGAAATATGTAGTAATATATTGAAAAAAGTATGGAGTATTGTTGCTGACCCTGTTCTGTTGAAGCCATTCTATGGGTTTTTATTAAAAAATTACATTTGCATCTACACAGTTAAGCCATATTAATGTGACCACCAGCTACGTTCATCGTTGAAGAAATACATGAATATTACCTCATGTATGGAACATATCTCTGACAAGAAAAAAATGCTGATAGAAAGAAAGAAATGAAGTAATTGTGTGGAATGTGCACTGTACTCACTAGGCCTGTGAGGTAACCGTACATCAAGTGAACACGGACGTGGGTGCAGACTGGAGACAAGGTGCATAATCTGCAAGGACTGATAGTAGACCTGTCTCCACTCCTAACACCAGCACGCGAACAGTGAGCAAAGAAATATAGAAATAATAAGCACATGGTCCTGTGAATTATATTAGTATAATTGAATTAATAGCTAAAATATATTTACGTTTGTGTCCTCATATAGATACTCCTACGTAAATCTATATCCCATGAAATTTTGACAAATACACCTCATAGTTTAGTGTAATATCTTATTCATTTTCCTTTTATAGTTTTGGCTGTTTGGATTACTGAAAACATCTGTCTTGAAAATGCTAAAGGGCAGCAAAAAAGGATAATACAACTCTTCCACCAGGGATTATTGTTCAGTTATTGCCAGAAGATGGTATAATTTGTGGTCAGTCTCACTCGCCACCCTTTTAAGAGAGCACCACTCACTGCTATGTTACATTTGTGATGTAACAGAAGAATGTTGAAGATCAGGTGGTTTGATCAAATAAGGAATAAAAATATTCTGCAACGACCCTGTGAGAAAAAGTCTAGCAAAGAACATAATAAAATGAAAAGAATATTTGAGCACATATAACAACACGTGTCATTGCTTAAAACCACAATTGGGGCGATGCTAGAGGGTAAGACCTGCGGTGCAGGCCTAGATGTGTCGAATAAGGCAGATTGTCAGTTATGATCAGCACTTAAGTTGAAATGGAGAGGTTAGCTAGGAGGCGACAAGGAAGGACTGCACCAAACCAGCATTAGGATTGAAACTTCCTGGCAGATTAAAACTGTGTGCCGGACCGAGACTCGAACTCGGGACCTTTGCCTTTCACGGGCAAGTGCTCTACCAACTGAACTACCCAAGCACGAACCACGCCCTGCCCCCACAGCTTTACTTCTACCAGTATCTCGTCTCCTACCTTCCAAAATTTACAGAAGCTCTCCTGCGAACCTTGCAGAACTAGCACTCCTGAAAGAAAGGATATTGCAGAGACATTCTCCTTGATTTCTGGTTTGCAGCCAAACAGATGGGGACTCATTTCTGACCACAAAGCCTCAGTTTTTTGTGGAAAATTTAGAGGACAAGTTTGGAGAAGTTGATGGCATGTCTAAAATGAGATCTAGAGCAGTCCTCATACAGACATCATCCCCAGCACAGTCTTGGGCATTGCTTGCTTGTGACAAGCTCGGTGATGTTGCAGTCTCCATTACGCCTCATAAGAGCCTCAATATGGTTCAGGGATTTATTTTTGATCATGACCTGTTGTTGCAGTCTGACGACGAGCTCCGTGCAAATCTGGAATGCTGCGGTGTCCACTTTGTACGATGTGTCTTCAGGGGACCTAAAGATAGTAGGGTCTCCACCGGTGCCTTCATCTTGGCTTTCGAGGGTGACACCCTGCCCGAGAAGGTCAAGGTGGTGATATATCGATATAATGTTAAGCCTTACATCCCTCCTCCCTTGCGCTGCTTTAAGTGCTGGAGGTTTGGACATATGTCATTGAGATGTGACGCCAACCCTACCTGTCGGGATTGTGGACGTGCCTCTCACCTCAATGTCCCATGTTCGCCGCCCCCTGTTTGTGTTAACTGCGCACAGGAACCACCTTGCTCGTCAGACTGCATAGCTTATGAAAAACAATGGAAGATTATGGAGTATAAGACCTTGGACAGGCTCACTTACACAGAGGCTAAACACAAGTACGATTGACTTCACCCTGTGCGCATTTCATCGACATATGCTGCAACAGCTTCAATGTCGCCATCCCTGGCGATGAGCCCCCAAGCTCAGCCGCTTTTTGTTGGCCCTCCAGCTCGGCTGTCTATTCTTGCCCCCCTGGTAGTTAGGGGAACACCCTCTTCCGTTGCTCCCCTGTTTTCAACATCGGGAGTAACAACCCATCCTTCTTGGGGACTTCAGTCCCCACCTCTGCACCGGAGAAGTGCCCGCCTCCTCCAGCTCCCCTCGCGCAGAAGGGATCGCTTGATGCCCTCCCTTCCATGGTTACTGCCCCTCCAGATGTCAGCCAGTGGCTGAAAAAGCCACCACCTGAGGGCTGTAGGGCTTCCAGGTCTTCCACGGTGCATGAGACTGGGTTGGAAAAACCCACTCAGCCTGATAAACCAAAGGACAAACGGGATCCTACCAAAAAGAAAAAAAAGAAAAAGGAGAAGGACATAGAGACAGAAAAGGAGTTCACCACTGCACCTGAAGATGATGTGGAGCATCTAGCATCCACTCAGGGGCTGGATGTTTCTCGACCCGCAGCTCCTATGGAAGTTGATCAGGGTACTTTGAAATTGGTGGCGGTGAGCGCTTCTTAGGTGTGACCTATCCCCCCTCCCCCCGGTTCTTTCATGCCTTCACAGTCCGATACCATTATCCTTCAATGGAATTGCCGTGGTTTTTTCCACCACCTTGCTGAGTTGAAACTGCTTTTGTGCTGCTTCCCTTCCACTTGTCTGGCCCTACAGGATCCTGGTTTCCTGTTCGGCGGACCCCCTCCCTCTGTGGCTACCGGGGTTACTATAAGAACCGCGTAGAATACGACAGGGTGTCTGGCGGTGTCTGTGTTTATGTTCTTGCCACTGTTCTTACTGCCCCAGTGCCACTTCACACGGCTCTCTGCGAAGAATTTTTGGATCGCGCAAATGACAATGAGATGTTCCTCAAGAGAATCATAACTGGTGGTGAGATATAATTCTACTGTTATGATGTTGAGACCAAGGTTGTCTCCACTATGTGTTGGGAAAGGTTCTCAAAGACCAAAAAACACTCATCAGGTCAGGTCAAATGTCAAAACCATGCTGATAGTTTCCTCTGACTGTGAAGGATTAGTTCATCATGAATTTGTGCCACGGGGCCAAACTGTTAATTGATGGTTACTGTCAGAATGTGTTGTGACATCTGTGAGAAAATGTGAGAAAGAAACGGCCTGAAATATGGCGAGACAATTTATGATTTGCATCACGATAATACACCCGCATATTTGTCCTCGTTGGTGTGTGACCATTGCACAAAAAATGAAATCACTGTACTGCCTCATCCTCTTTACTCTCCAGACCTGGCCCCTGCACACAGTTTTTTCCAAAGTTGAAAACCCCGTTGAAAGGACAACGATTTGTAACAATCAGTGAGATGAAAGTAAGTTCACAGACGGTGCTTCGCACATACCAAGACTACTTCTAGAAATGGAAAAGGCATTTGGAGTGGTGTATCAGTTGCGGAGGAGAGTGTTTCAAAGGAGACCGTATACAGTAAATAAAAGAGAAGAATAGAAAAAATTTGTGGACAAAGTTCTCGAATTTTTTTGAACAGACCTTGCATTTTCTAAACTAATGTAATGGTAACCAGAAGTTATCGACACTGATATTAACAATTTTTTTCATGAGATCTGACCTCTTTCTAACATGTTTTAGATATATTGTCAAGAAAGTTTTGTTTTTTGTACGGCTCACTGCCAAGGTATCAGTACACTTTGTTCCTAGTGATGATTTTTCCATTCAGGTTTACTATGGGCTTATGTGTATTTTACAACTTTGTTTGAAAAAATGCATACAGTCTTGTCAGACATTATTTTTAGTTGCCTCCTCAAACCTTCACTGACTTAATTATACATGTAGAAAGACGGCAAGATGGTGGCAAATGTAGATGCAAGTAATATTAATATTGGCAAATGTAGATGCAAGTAATATTAATATGATTAGAAATTATAGTTATATAGTAAAAAATGGTGATTGCAATTAGTGTAAAGGTGAAATTGAGAAGTTAAATGAATATTTGAATAGCTGTTGAATAGCAGTTGCTGTTATTCTGAGATGAGAAATCACTAATCTTAGAATCGAAAACTGAGAGTTACAAACATCAGCTTCAAGCAGTATTCCAATCAGGTTACCAGGTGCAAAAGTGATACAGAAAACAACAGAGGATATGAAACTCAAGTGGTTACAGTGTGCTAGTGGAGAAAAATTGCCTTAAGTGCGTAAATAATCAAAACATTCTTCCCGTTGTAAATAACGGCCAAAAATGTGTAAACAACTCGAAACTCTCTTCCTATTTCTCAAGAAATGACTAACAAAGTGGCTAAGAAAGTGCCACACTCTCAACAAAATTAGTTTTATATAACAAATCTCATGTGCACAAAAAGGTTAAGCGTGTTATCAGAAAGCAGCAGTGACTGTTTAAACATTGAAAACAAATATTCCAGCCAGTGTGAAGGTTACAAAATGGTAAGTTGTAAAAGGAAAGTCAACAGAAAACATAAACAGCAGACAAAGAAGTGCAATGCGCTGTTTCAAGCAGACAACTGCGGAAGATGTGAATATGGACTTTCATGCAGCTGGCACTGTAAAACCTGACACAAGAACAAAAAAATGTAATTGAAGGTATCTTGGAACATAAGCGTGTACTGAACAACGACGATTTTGTTGTTCGTGTGACTGGTGCAAATGGTGTGGCACATAATAAAGCCAAAAATTGTACAACAGGTTTGAAGAATTTTTTAGATTTACATAAAATGAAAAACATGTGACCTGATCTTTAGTTTGTGTGTTAACAGAGAGATCCGTAAAACCAACCTTAAAATCAGACAACTGTGCTCCACATACACAAAATGCAAGGTAGCAGATATTAGTTAACTAGAGAAAATTCTGTATACTGAACATGGTGAGCATCTGAATTACTAAGGAAAGAGGTTGGGAGATAAACAGGATTATAAATAAATTCGCAAATGAAACAATCTCATTTTAAAGGATAGTCTTTCCATGCTTTTTATAGTACCCCCGTTTTTTAGGGAAAATGACATACAAGCGAAGGAAAGGTAGAAACCACATTAAGAGGAAACTACAGCAGACTAGTTCATGCAGTTAATTTTACTGCTTTAAATCCCTCAGTGAAAATAAATGAACTTGCAAGACCCAGTGAAACTAAAATACCATTCTGTACTAAAACAGTATTCTCCTTCATATAAATGTACAATCACTTAGAGGTACAGTCAACGAACTGCAAAACTGGTTTGATATAGCAAACTGTAGGGTGTCATGTATTAGTGAACACTGTTTGAAAGAGTTCGTAATAGACATTTGTTTTCCACTTGGATACTTGCTAGAAACAAGCTACTGCAGAAAGAGCATGTCACATGGCAGGGTCTCAATCTACATGAAAAGCAATAGTGATTTACATTCTCAATCATTGACCTTAGAAGAATATGCCTTGAAGGCATATTTGAAGTAGCTGTAATTATAATGCACATTAAAATGTTGTAATTGTCTGTTTGCCAAACTCCAAGCTCTAATAAGATAGTATTTATAGAAAAAATTAATACTTTAATATTGCAATTGACCAAATATAAACAGTACAAAATTATAATTGTAGGCAAGACTAACTAACACAGATATAAGGACAAAGAGAAAAAAATGTGATTCATATGGTTAATTCTTTGGAGTCATTAAACCACTATTATCTCAATCAAAAGCCCACCAGACTGTTTTCGTGTCTTGATAACGTATAATTAGTAATTGTTGGGTTCATATTAATGATATGGATATAATAGAGGGAAACATTCCACATGGGAAAAATATATCTAAAAACAAAGATGATGTGACTTACCAAACAAAAGCGCTGGCAGGTTGATAGACACACAAACATACACACAAAATTCAAGCTTTCGCAACCAACGGTTTTACAAATGTCTGCTTGTGTCTGTGTATGTGCAGATGGATATGTGTGTGTATGCGAGTGTATACCTTTCCTTTTTTCCACCTAAGGTAGGTCTTTCCGCTCCCGGGATTGGAATGACTCCTTACCCTCTCCCTTAAAATCCACATCCTTTCGTCTTTCCCTCTCCTTCCCTCGTTCCTGATGACGCAACCGTTGGTTGCGAAAGCTTGAATTTTGTGTGTATGTTTGTGTTTGTTTGTTTGTCTATCAACCTGCCAGCGCTTTCGTTTGGTAAGTCACATCTTCTTTGTTTTTAGACTATAATTAGTAATACGCACAAAGACTTCCTTGACTGTAATGTCACAGAATTAGGAATATCAGACCATGCAGGGCTATGGCTTCAAATTGAAAATTGACATAGACTACTCCGAGAATCCAGTGTAAACAATATGACAGACCAGTTCAAGGAAATAGATTGGTCTTGTATAATGTATAATAGCAAAAGTATTGACAAATTCTTTTCCAGTTCCCTGACAGAGATTAAGCACATAGTAGAAAAGATGTGCCCCACTGTAGCCAAAAGATGTACTGATATTACACATAAGCAGTATCATACATACCAACAAGTGGTTTACTCCACAACTTAACAAACTCAGGATACTACTATTAATTCTAAAAGAGAAGTCTCGTAAAAATTAAAAAGTAAAACTGTATCCCTGTTGACTTTGATACACTCAATGAATATTTTGTAAATTTTGCCAACACTACCATTACAATCTATAATTCTACATTAAGTGCAGAAGCCCTGTTAACTGACGCAAAACAAACAAGTGAGAAACTTATGTGGACCCTAATCACTTTAAATGACATCCATAAATTAAATTAGTACATAAACAAAGCAATCCCAAAACAAAATATTGCTTTGGACTCTGTAGTTTCATCATAAAGTGAATAGTAAAGAAATTCAAAATGAAACTTCTTTCACTATCTAACACAGTAATAGATGACTGAATTTTCCCAGAATGTCTTGAGCTCACACTTACTTTACCTATGTATAAAAATAAGGTGATAAAAACCTCCCAAATAACTACAGACCTGTTCAATAGTACCAATCATATCCAAGATAATAGAAAATTATATGCATAAACATATGTACAACTATGTTGAAAGCAACATCATTTTAAATGAGCAACAGTTCGGTATCAGGTCTCATCTATCTACTGTAAAAGCAGTTGAAGCTTCGACGAATAATGTATGAAGGGTATGAAAAAAAAGGATATCTATATCTGGAACACTTACAGATTCAAGCAGAGTATCTAAATGTTGTGCTACAGAAGAATGCTGAAGATTAGATGGGTAGATCACATAACTAATGAGGAGGTATTGAATAGAATTGGGGAGGAGAGGAGTTTGTGGCACAACTTGACAAGAAGAAGGGACTGGTTGGTAGGACATGTTCTGAGGCATCAAGGGATCACAAATTTAGCATTGGAGGGCAGCGTGGAGGGTAAAAATCGTAGAGGGAGACCAAGAGATGAATACACTAAGCAGATTCAGAAGGATGTAGGTTGCAGTAAGTACTGGGAGATGAAGAAGCTTGCACAGGATAGTGTAGCTTGGAGAGCTGCATTGAACCAGTCTCAGGACTGAAGACCACAACAACAACAACAACAACATCTAACTCAATGTCGTATAACACAATCATCAAAAGTTAAAATATTATGGCATAGAATGTAAATCACTCAGTTTATTCAAATCTTATTTAAGCAATAGGTTATAGCTTGTGTATGCAAATAAGCAGAGATCAGCAATACTCCAAATAAAAAGAGAAATACCCCATTGCTGTGGTTCTTGGACCCTTCCTGTTTATTGTCTACATTAATGACCTTTCAAATTATATGCCACATAAGAATATACTGTATGCTGATGACATTACATGACATTAATAACCACAGGTGAGAATTTACAAAGTGTATTAGTCAACAACAGAGAAATAACGCAAATAACGAAGCACTGGTGTCGTAACAATCAGCTGTGCATAAACCAAACAAAAGCAGAAGGAATCATTTTTAATCTAAATGTGATCAAAAATGAAAATAAAACAGTGAAACTACTTGGACTGTCCGTAGACCGAAAGCTCTCTTGGAAAGAAAATGCAAATTATCTGTGCAGTGAACTAGCTCGTGTACTCTCCCCCCCCCCCCCCCCCCCCCCCCCCCCCCCCCCCCCCCCCCCCAAAGGAACAATGTGAGCAAACAGTTGTTGCTCCAGTCATATTTTGCTTTCTTTCATTCTTATCTGCAGCACTACATATTGCTCTGTGGCAGTTCCTCAGGAGCTAAATGTATTTCCAGATTGCAGAAGAAAACAATTGGATGTTTGATAGGATTACCACTCAGAGTCCTGCAGAAACAACTTGAAATGAAATGTCTTGGTGTAATGACATTACCTAACCAGTATATATATAACTGTTTGATATGTACCAGAGAAAATCTGGAAAAATTCAACATGAGGTCTGATGTGTGTGTGTGTACACAACACAAGAAATGGTCATTTATTAGATTTCCCTTCCTCAAGACTTGATATAGTCCATAATGACTATAAATACTTGATTATAAAATTTTTCAGTAAGCTACCATATTCAGCTCATACAGTACCACTCCCTCTAGTTTGATCCTTTTACTCTCCATTAAACCAACCAGTAGTGCCACTGACTAAATGTAGGGATATTATGAATAGGACAGTTGCTATTCACCATACAGCAGAGATGCTGAGTCGCAGATAGGCACAACAAAGACTATCGGAAAGGGAGTTTTTGGCCAACAAGAGCTTCATCGACACACACACACACACACACACACACACACACACACACACACACGACCTCAGTGTCTCACAACTGAAGCCAGTCTGTGTGTGTGTGTGTGTGTGTGTGTGTGTGTGTGTGTGTGTGTGTGTGTGTTTCAACAAAGGCCTTGTTGGCCAAAAACTCATTTTCTGGCAGTCTTTTTGTTGTGCCTATCTGCGGTTCAGCATCTCCATTATATGGTGAGTAGCAACTATCC
The DNA here is from genome assembly GCF_021461385.2 of Schistocerca piceifrons. Classification (NCBI taxonomy): domain Eukaryota; kingdom Metazoa; phylum Arthropoda; class Insecta; order Orthoptera; family Acrididae; genus Schistocerca; species Schistocerca piceifrons. The sequence continues at coordinate 494,780,394 of NC_060139.1, read as the reverse complement.
ATTTCATAATATTGTTGTTTCTATATTGGATTTTCCATTGTTTAAATAAATATAAGAGCTTATTAAAAACTTGGCTAAAATACAATGAATCTGTTCAGTTGAAGAGTTATTAGAAACTAATCGTTATAATATATTTTTACTCTTAGTGATAAAGAAAATCTTTTGGTTTTCGAATAAGTTAGTTATTTTCTGTGTATGTAATTTATTATTGTATAAATCTTGACACCACTGTGAACTATGAAGAAGCCAGTTGTATGAAAAATAATTAGAGGAAATAAAATGATTCTATTCTATTCTTTGTTGTAATCCCACATTACTACTATTTTCTAATTTGGTTCTTGGGTGTTCTATGGTAACAGTAGGCCACATGCTCAGACTATGATACCTTTTACCTCAACTGTTTGGTTTAAATCTTTCCAGCAGCAACTGCATACTGATATTCGAAATAGTTGCTCCACATAATAGAACATTTCAGTGTTTGCTTATATGTATATATATATAGAAGGAAACATTCCACGTGGGAAAAATTATATAAAAACAAAGATGAGGTGACTTACCGAACGAAAGTGCTGGCAGGTCGATAGACTCACAAACAAACATACACACAAAACTCAAGCTTTCGCAACAAACTGTTGCCTCATCAGGAAAGAGGGAAGGAGAGGGAAAGACGAAAGGATGTGGGTTTTAAGGGAGAGGGTAAGGAGTCATTCCAATCCCGGGAGCGGAAAGACCCACCTTATGGGGAAAAAAAAAGGACGGGTACACACTCGCGCGCGCACACACACACACATCCATCCACACATATACAGACACAAGCAGACATATTTGGTCTTTAAATATGTCTGCCTGCGTCCGCACATGTGTGGATGGATATGCGCGTGTGCGTGAGTGCACACCCGTCCCTCTCCTCCCCCCAAGGCAAGTCCCTCCACCCCCGGGACTGGAACGACTCCCCACCCTCCCCCCCAAAACCCACATCCTCCCGTCCCTTCCCCTTTTGTGTGGTGAAAGAGGACCCCTAACACCTCACATGTTTAAAATATTAGGACGCACTACCCGGAAAATCTAGGGAAAAATCAATCCAAAGTTTCTTAGGTGCCTTAAGAGTATAAAATGTTAGTACACTGCTGAGCCGCCGTCTGGCCTAGGTGTTTAGGGCTCGGATTCTTATGCCAGAGGTCTCATGTTCGATTCCCCCTCTGACACTTTTTTTTTTTCTTCTGTTTCATTTTCTTTGGTTATTCCACCAGTTATTCAGAAAGTTTCCCAAACTTACATTATCTTTAGCAAATTAGTTCCATTATTGAATAAAAATTATTTTCTTTTTGTCCAACAGCACAATTCATGGCGGTGGGTTTTCCATTTTTCATTGTCAAGTATATGAGGAGAAACATTGCCTTTTTAATCAGAATAACAAAGTCGATTGGAAAACATTCAATTTTTATACATATAATAATTATAAACAAGAACCGCAGTGGTAATTATCGTAAAAACAAACAAAGCAATAATTTTTGCGACATCTATCGCAACATATAAAAGCGAATTTTTTACAATCACAGGGCATTTGCAATAAATCTGTACAAAAACATGCCCCATTAACATTTATGAAAATGTTTAGAGTTTCTGACAGTTTTGAGGCAAACCAGGCATTGAATCATGTCTCGGAATATTGGTGACAATAATTGATGGTGAATTATAGAATTAATTTTTATACAATCTTCCCGAGAATTAATTTCACGATTCTCCTGTGACAATGCGCTGCAATTTTGCAAGCAATAGAAGAAGGAAAAAAAGTGCTGGAAGAGGAATCGAACCCGAGACCTTGGGCGTAATGATCCGAGCGCTAACCATGTAGGCCAGGCGGCGGCTCGGCAGTGGACTAACATTTTATACTCATAAGGCACCTAAGAAACTTTGGATCGATTTTTTTCGGGATTTTCCAAGTAGTGCATCCTAATATTTTAACCACGTGAGGTGTTAGGGGTCCTCTTTCACCACACAAAATTGCGGACAAATCCCCGACCCCACGGTCGTGCTGTCTCCTTGTTAGACTTTGGGCTAACTGAGGAACAGCAGTCTCATGATCTTCACTACACTAGCCATAGCCATCTACGTCTGGATTACTAAAACATTATTTTGGAACCAGGTACCTGTTGCGTAGGGACAACAATAATTCGATATTTTGTGTAATTACTGACCAAATATAAAATACTGTCATAATGTACTCATTAGGAGAGATAATCATATGTTAAAAGTTTAACATGATTAGACAAGTATTGCAATTAGAAACTGTGTGTATGAGGTGGCATAACTGACTGCATTCATCCAGTCTCTAGGAATGAGAGTATTTAGTCACTTGCAATAAAGTTTACACACAATTTCAAATCTTCACAAAACTTTTTCTCATTCACCCCACAAAATGATCAAAGGAAAAAAAAGTTTATCACCTATTACATTTTTGCTGTTCATGTAGTGAAAACTCAGCATTAGGCATGACATTAAAATGTATTACTTTATTATTACCACCTCTTATTCGCAACACAGTTTGCAGACAGTATCCACATATATCACTGAATACACTTCAAAATTATCATTATCCAATCAGGAGATACGAAGTTATAGCACTTAAATGCATGAAAAACTAGCATTTGCTTAAAACAGAGTTAAATTACCCAGATTTTATTCATCCTGTGTTTCCTAATGAGAGCAGCGAGCGACTTCCAAGAAACTTTTTAAAATCTGCCAGGAAGTTTCATATCAGTGCACACTCCGCTGCAGAGTGAAAATCTCATTCTGGAAACTTTTTAAAATTGAATGTTTGCTAAATTTTTTCTCACTTATGTGCTTAATATCAATGTTTCACACATTAATTCACTTGTAAAGTAATCAGAAGTTTGAACCTGTTTCCCATAGATTCTGTAAAGAAATGGTAGTTTACTGTTATAGGTCTAGTAGTAAAGAATGAATGACAGCTATAGCTGAAATATGGTCACAAATGCTATCTCCATATGAGTGTACTGTGTTGTTTTGTTGTTCACTAGATCCAGTTTTTATTATGTTATGCTCACCACATTTTGCAATATATATAGGAAGGCGTATCTTTGGCTACAGTAGTTCTTCACTGACCTCTTCCTTTAGAATTGCTGCTTTCATTTCTTCCACATTTGCTGGATTTGACATTGCAGTACACACTTATTTAATAGCTTTGTCAGGTAAGAGTGATTTCTTGCTTTGTTGTGTAAAAGTACTACTTTTATCTCATTTAGTCCGGGTACTTTCACTTTTATAAGTACATGATAGCCATTCTTGCTTCCTCTTACACAAAGGGCAAAACTACTGTCACCTTTTTAAACAATCTTCACTTCATTAATGTTTTATTTTTCTCCCATTTTTACTCTGAGTCATCGGGAAACACTGTTTTCATTAGGATAGTCTGCATTGTTCTGCCAGTCCGGTGCTACGAGCCCATCTACTGTTCTCAGAGTGGACACGACAATGGGTGATTTAATTTTCATCATTATTACTGTGTATGGAGTACCTAAATGTTTGTTCCCTGTGGGTTGTGTTCCCCCACCCCCCCCTCCCCTTTATATTGATTTTTACCTCTGTACTTGTGCAAGTACCTGAATTGTTTATTATCTGTGCCTTGCTTTTTAAGTTAATTAATGCACTAATCCAAGAATTGCTTTGTTATTGCCTTTGCTTTTCTTTGAGCCTGCAGCAATCCCTTTCATAAGTTCAAAACTTTGTCCATCCACATCATATTCAGTTTCCTGTAAAGTTGATAACCTTAGTGCTGCTCATAGTGCCCTCCATTTTCCTCTTTTGACACCATATGTATGGTGTTTTTTCAGTAGCTATTGTAGTGATTTTGTCTAATAATTTGACACCTATGATTTGGTTTTTGTAGCCATGCGTCTGTATACTGGCATTGTTTCTCCGCCATCCAGTAATACTACAAAAGGTGAAAGTATTTCCAGCTGTATTTTATTATTTGCAGATGAAATCTGTGAATAGTATCTTCCAACCTTCTAACATCTATTTCTTTGTTGCATCATAGGGTAGAATCTGGCAGTTGCAGCCTTGGTGAATACCTCATAGGGTACGGCTGAATGCCAAGACACTATTGAAAATGGATTTTTGTGATTATATGCCTGATTACACCCCACCGTATATTTCTGTGAATACGCCATGAGCATCACATAGTTGCTCTGTTTTAACAATAACTATTATCGTTCATCAGAAGTATAATTTCCACATTGGGAAGCTTTCCCTACATTACACTATGCTACAAATTTTCATTGAAAATATATAAAATACTTAAATTTTGTATTTCTACAAAACATTCCTTCAAATAAATACTTAGCTCCAGCTTCAGAAATACACTAACATTTTTATTCAAATATAGGTTGTATAAATTGAAACAAATTTTTCTATATTTATTTGTGTTAGAGATGCTTTTCGACTTTCAATTTTAAAGCACCTTCGGTGGATGTAATCTGGAATAATACAGTTTTGTTTTGTATGCAATACTTGCCGAAAAACTAGTTTATTATAATTTTTTCCTTAATGAAGTATTGTTTACAGTTATTTGTTTTTTCTAGCCAAAACCTCCATTTCCTCCCATCCAGTCATAGGTAACCGGCTGCACTATCACTTCATTTATAAAACATACACAAATTTTCATCTCAAAGTCACTTTGTTTTGTAGTTTTCATATTTTGTAAGCTAACTGTTGTTGTACACCACTTCTGGTCTGGCACTTAACTGCAGATTTTCATACGAAAATTGTGAGGTGCCATTTTCGGCGTGAAAAATGAGTGACTGTTAGTAGTAATAAATGAATGTAAAAATTATGATGTGAACTGTTTTTTAAACTGCAAGTATCACACACAAAAACAACTCTGTATTACCCTAGATTAAATCAACTTGAAGATGCCTTTATGCAAAAGACGGAATGAATCTGGACCATAAATAAATACAAATTGCAGCAAGAAAAAGGCATTCAGTTGTACAAAACGAAGATTTGTCTACTCACTGTGGATAATGACCACAGAAACAAACTGTTATATGTATTCAAGGTGGAACATTTAGTGTAAGAGGTTTGTAAATAATTCTGAATTCCCAAGATTAAAAGTCACTCGAATAACATGAAATAACTTCCAGTGATAAAATTCAGTAAACATCAAATCACAAAAGCACGGTTTCTAATAGATATTGTTGAACATACATAAATAGTCCATTGCTTTATAACGAATAAAAACATGTTAGTCCTGCTAGAGCACATAATATTCAGTAAAACAAATGCTTTTCAGTCATCAGGGTTCTTATCTCACATTTTGAATAATTTTTTATCAAACTATAAATTGGCTTCACTTTTTCACTTGGCTTGTCGCTTAAAAGTTACATCTGGAGCATCTCTAGCAATAATTCAGCTGTAGCCCACCAAAATAACAGAAGTCCACTTACTTGGCTACCTCTTCTTCGTGGCTGCTGTAGCGAGCTGAAATCACTTGCCAGGTTCATCAGAAACAGCTCCAAATTTTTAGGGAGGAAGTTGACGTGGACATAAAGAAAGTTTCCCCCCCCCCCCCCGAAAGCCATATTGCAACCCAGTTTTTCATAACATGACAACAGTTCACATGCAGAATGAAATTCACTTTGCAGTGGAGTGTGTGCTGATATGAAACTTCCTGGCAGATTAAAACTGTGGAAGAAGTAAAGCTGTGAGGACGGGGCATGAGTCATGCTTGGGTAGCTCAGATGGTAGAGAACTTGCCCGCGAAAGGTGAAGGTCCCGAGTTCAAGTCTCGGTACGGCACACAGTTTTAATCTGCCAGGAAGTTTCAGTTCACATGCAATGTCCTAGTAAATTTGTGCTCTCTTATTTCATAAGAAACTGAACATATTTTTAAAACTTTCCGAGGTAGCCCTCTCATCACCATGAAACATTTTATCAAATTACTTGTCTATGAAAAGTATTTGAATCTATGAGCCTACAAAGATACCCTATTAGACTTTTTTGACTGTGGGAATTTTTTCTGCAAGTTCTTATAGGCTTGGTTTATTTCCTTAATAAAAGCTATGTCAGAATTCCTTTGAGAAAAACATAAGGTCAAAATTACAATCACTACCACCTATAACATTACCCCAAGTAGGGTATTGAACTTGTATGACCTAAGTATTGAATAATATTATTACTGTATTGTTTTATCCTTTTCATATGCAACAGTTATATCCCTTTCAGACCTGAATTTTTCCTGAAAGAGGGAAATTTTTTTTATGTGGTGATGTAATAAAGATTTATACAAAAGTGTGTACCCATTTTCAAAACAAACTTTGTGCATTTGGCTTCACTTTGTGGACTAAAATAAGTAACTATTAAATATTCTCTACTGTAATAAGTAGTAAAATTATCATTCAGTTATTAACATGCAAAATAATAATATTCAGTTAGACAGTGGAGTGTAGTGAACCAACCACATCTGTGTATCGTGGTGGTCACAAGCTGCTGTGCACTGCGGCATCAGCTTGCTAATATTTCCATAGTGATGCCCAACAGTTGGCAGCAACTGTGCATTATGAAAAGGTTGAACATACACAAATGTATACTTCATGTTTCCACTGGGAAAAAAATACTTCTGTTGCAACAAAGACACAGTAATAGTTAATGTACACAATTGTAGCCAGAGGGTCTGAAAGGTATGTGTTTGCTGGTAGTAAATTTCTTCTGTCTTCTTTTATGGACTTACACTAGAGCTAAGTTTCAATTTTCTTCTTGGTATTTATTATCAGGACAGTGGAACTGACAATCTTCATGTTTCATGCAGTTTGCATTTTCACTGATGTGCGGTTTTATCACCTGTGATGTTAATGGCATTTTGAGGAATTTTACCAGATCTTGTGTATGGGTCTTGAATGCTCAAAAGAAAAATATTCCTCTCATCAATTATTGTACACAGCTTTATCACCACCAGTGCACTTCTCGTGACATTTACTTGTGCTACCCTTTATATTGTGCTAATTCTGGCTATTGAAGAATGTTGTGTTGACATTTCGGTGCAAGCCAAATGCGGTCATCTCTGAGAAGCAACAATTCAGCCTTTTGCCACTGTTGATTCACTTTACTTGCGTGACCAACAACATCTAAAGCTCAGCTTGTGCACTTTCCGATGCTGCATTGCTTGTTCCTGCTTCTGCATGGGACACAAATGTCTGGCTTGTGTTCCTTGTTGTGATTCTTATTTCTTCATTTTCTCCTCCACAGGAGGAGGAAACCATTCTGTCCATGCTTCAGTGTTTTGCTACATGACATAGAGTATGGCTCTAAGTACATTTTGGAACTACCAAATAGCCCTAGCTGTGTTGTGCAGGAGGAGAATTCACTTAAGAAGACTGTGAAATTATAAGGAGAAACACAATAGTTGGCAAGTAATTACCATAAAAACAAGTGTATAGAAACATAATAGGAAAAGAAAGCCTGCATGAAGTCAGCAATGATAATCGACTAAGTCTGATAGAATTCACCAGTGGGAAGGAGATGATGATAAAAGCACTTGGCATCCAAGGAAAGATATTAGAAGTACAGTTGGGCATCACCAGATGGAGTTTCAAGAAACCAAATAGGCAATTTAATTATAGATAAAAGGTGCAATGCAGATGGGTGGAAGTTAGTAGCTGTATAGGGGTGCATAAAGACACAGAGCATTACGTAGTGCGGATTAGATATAGACAGAAGAAGGTAGATCTAGCAAGAAACAAAAAGAATAGGGAGAAAAGTGAAACGCAATATAGGAAGTCTTTAAATTAAATAAAAGCAGGAGGAATATAAGAAGAAATTAGAAGAGTTTTCAAGGCAAACAATGTAGAGAAGGAGGGGGGTGTGAAAACTAAATGGAAGATACTGAAAAAAGCTACAGTGTAGTCTTAGAAGTAGTACACTTACATGGTTCAACAAGAAGTATCCACTGATAACCAAAGAGAGAAATTTAATGAGGCAGAGAATGCTGCAATTGAAAAAAAGACTAGCAGTGGAAGAATATAGAGAGAAGAGCAGGGTGAAGAAAAGCTGTAGATAGGAGGAAGATACAGCAGATAGATGAGCTGAGGGACAAAAATGAGACATGAAAGATCTAGGGAAGTGAAGAGAGGATTCCAGCTGAGGGCAGTCTTCCATAATGATAAATATGGATCTTTAGGAAGATGGAAAGAGTATTTTATTGGATTACTCAATGGGAAGGGGGGGAGGTAACAGAGAGGAAGCTTTGAATAGGGAAAAGGAAAAACCAGAATTAGAATTAGAAGCAGAGGAACAGAAAGTCGAACCACCAGACTCAGAGGAATTGAGAATGCAATTATAAACTTAAAAAAGAATAAAGTAGCAATAGCAGACGGCATAGAGGCCTAATTATTAGTGTTTGGGGAAAATACCCAGACAGTTGTTAGTTAATAAAGGTAATATAGATAAAGAAATACCTAAGAACTGCCTATTAGATAAGAAAGGTGATAAGTCAGAGTGCAGCCGTTGCCATGGGATTACTCTCTTGGATACAAAATATAAAGTGCTTGGTAAGATTTTAGCTTCTTGTGTAAAATGCTGGGTGGAAAGGATATTGGGAAATTATCAGATAGGATGTAGGAGATATAGATCTGCAATGGACCACATTCTTTTATTGAGATGAGTGACAGAGAAATTTTATGATTATGAAAAGCAACTTCATCAGTTGTACATTGATCTTAAATGTTCATATGACAGTATAGACAGGTGTAAGGTTCACCAAACTATGAAAAATTTTAGAATTCTACTATAATTAGCGAGACAATAAAAGCAAGTATGTAAGGTAAGTGTAGAACAGGAGTTGTCAGGAGAATTCCATATAGGGAGGGGTTGCAACAGGGAGATGTGATCTTTGTGATGCCCTCTAACTTATCATTAGAGGAGGTGATTTGGCAGATGCCAACAAAGCCAGGGGGAACAATATTTATATTAGCAGGTCCAGGTTGTGCCTTACACCGATTCTGTAGCATTAATTGCAAAGGAATGTAAGTGATTTAAAGGTTAATAATGCTGTGTTAGGAATACGTGAACATTAGGACCGGATATTTATACAGCCAAAGCAAAGTATATGATGGGAAATCATGGTAGGAATAGAGAAGAGGCTTCAATAAAAATAAATGGGAAAGAATATCAAAGAGTTGAAGCATCTGAATATCTAGACTTGATAACAGTAGAAAGTGAAGGGCAGCAGCAGAAATTCAAGAAATGGTAGCAAGACCTACAGTACTGAATGGATCAGAAAGCTGAAAGATGACTTCACAGGAAGAAGGTTGGTTACTGAAATGGGAAAGGAAGATTTTGCGAAAGTTATTTGGAGCTGTGAGAGAGGAAGAAAGCTGGAGAAGTAGAGCAGACAAAGAACTGCAAACATTTTTTGGACAGACTGATATTATAGCGAAAATCGAGCAAGGAAGAATAAAAAAGGATCATCTTGTACAGAGAATGTTAGTAGCTCAGAGTGTTAAGGAAGTGTTTATATTAAAGCTCAAGGGGAGAAGGAAAAGAGGAAGACCTAGGAAAAGGTGGGGCAAAGGTATGGAAGAGGACTCAAAGCAATGGGAATCAGGAAGTGGAGAAGTATTGGATAAGGAAAGTAATGGACATAGATGAAAGGAGACAGGTGAGAAGGGAGGCCAAGATTCTAAATGGACTGTACTACCACTTTCTCATTAGCCAATCTGTACACCATTTCATACATTCTCTCCATTTTCTCTATTTCCTCATATTTTTCTGTCGTCCGTCTTTATCTTGCTTCTTCTGTTTCTCTTCTTACTTCTTTATTCGGTTTCCTGTAAGCTCTTATTGCTTTCTTCATTTCATACATTTTTGCATTTTTCTGTCCTTTATTGATACTGATGAACACACTAATGTACAGATCTTATTTGGCAGAGTCCATGAGTCCTTCCCTCATATTTACCTGTTTGTCATGTAAACATTCTTCAGCTCTACCTCTTCCCCCATTTGTTTGTGAACCTTCTTCCAACTTTCAGCCTTACCTACCTACCTACCTACCTACCTACCTCCTTGTGTGCATAAAAATCCCCAAAGAGAACATGTGGTTAAAGGAATTTCTGTGAAGAGGTCATTAACCAGCCCGCTTTTTAACATATTATTCAGTTGCAAATAAAAGAAAATGTCCCCTGCATGGCATGCACACCATAACAGATACTGCTTCTAATACAGTGTTGATAGGGAGATGTGAGAAAGTGTATTCATCACTTACAAAAATTTACTACACCTCCTAAACCCTCATGATACTCAGATCATCCTTTTTGTGGATGCAGTAACCCCTCAGCACAGATTTTCTGTGTTAAAGAGTTCCGCTTCTTCCACATGTGAGCCATTTTACTAGGTTTAGTTTGGATCTTTCTGGCACACTTCCAATTCCTCTTATTGTAATTCAGTATCTTTTTCAAATTCATGAGAGAAAACCTTTAATCTGGTTCAGTGGTTGGTTGGTGGGTGTTTTTTTTTCCAAATAACATATGCTTTTGCTTGAGACTTATTCAGCACAGACACACATGGTTTTGTAACACTGGTACTTGCATAGACTGGTAGTTCTGCTTCGTTGCCGTGGAATGTGGTATGGGCTTAGTGACTGTTTTGCTACAAACACCATCCGTTCCATCAATTTGGAGTTCATTTTTAGGAAATTCATTTTTTTAAATATTTGTGTAGTCCTTTCAAGACAAGTGCTTAAATCAAGATGTGTGCTCCCAGAGACATGCAGTATGCCATCATCAGGCATAACTCATTGTGGAAGCTTGCTCAGTGTTCACAGTCATAAAAAGGCTGGCAGTCTTGACCAATCTTCAGCTTGGAAACCCTGTGTACACGAATTTATACCCATCTAGACCTGGTCAAATTCCTATGTGAAGTGCTCCCTGCGCAAATTTGCACAACACTAAAGAGGAGTTTGTCCAAAATTTGTGTCTGCTGCTTGTTGCCTTTTCTGTTTGGTGAATAAGTACTATCCTGGTAAATACATTTTAGTCAATGCTGGATTTTCCATTAATGTAATGAACATACTGGCATTTTTATGCAGTTATACATCTGTTTATTCTTAATAGTAACAGTACAGATGCATACAACATTGAGAAAACTGGAACAAAACTTTCTAATGAGCAACGGCGGACACTTTTTAGGTTTTATTATTTTGAATTTACACTCCCTTCATGTTTAATGCAGAGTTTAGCTGGTACCTGTGTTAAATTATTTCCATAGAAGGTGAGGCAATGATGGAATGTATTATTATTGTTATTATTATTATATTTTATAACAAGTTCAGTACCAAATAACATACAAATATTTTATTATTTGCTACTCTGTCTTTCAATAAAATTTGATTTTATCTTATAGTTAATTACTGATATAGTCTTTTGTCAAATCACCAGTTGCTGGCATGAATCAGAATCCTTGGGTGCCAGCATCAAGGGAAAATGGTTTATCCAGCACTTCCAGCCAGCCTGCCACTTTTCAAGCAAATCCATTTGGAAATGGAAGACAACCACAACATGGGTTTGGCATTGTGACTGGTATGTTGTGAGTAGCATAAATTATGTAAGAGAAAAAATATGATAGAATAATAGATCAGTGATAACCTACCAAAACAAACTGATTGAAGCAGAGTAGTGTCAGTTAGATGTAAAACTGGATGAAACAGATAGGAGGAACTGTGTTAAACTTCGGAGTTCTTTTTTAGGGGGAGAGGGGGGAGGGAGGGAGGGAGAGACTGAACATTTAAGTTTCAATTAATTCACATGTACCATGTTGGTCTTGCGGCAGCCTCTGATGAACTAAACCAATAGTTTTCCCAAGGTAATTTATCATAGGCCAACTTTTGGAATCCATGATAATTGTAGAGGACAATTTTTTTTTGTGTATGTAGTGTTCTCCAATGTGCTTGTTGGGTGGCCTCTAGTTAGACCATGTCACTCATAGTATAAGGAATATGGGGCCATTGTTGGCTAAATTGGCGGATGGCAACTGTTATTGGCCTGAATGATAGATATGTGCAATAATTTAATCTGAACTCTTCCACTCACAGAGAGAGCACTAAATTCAGGTGGTTTGCAAAAACTTACATTTATGTGCATTTTTGTATTTGATTGGTACCAATCTATATTTTTACTGTCTCCCTCACACACACACACACACACACACACACACACACACACACACACACACACACGTCTGGTCCAGCTTGAAGCTGAAGAAGTGACTAGCCATATATCCATTTCTTAATATTCATTTTGCTTTCTTCATATGTGTCTGCTAACAAACTGTCCGGGGTTCTGGGACTGACCAAAGGCTTTGAGGAGGGACTGGAAATTCTGCTGGATTTCTGCAATGGGGGTCACTGTGGCAAGGTTTGCAGTTGGTCTTACCTGACCACTGGCAGAGTCTCTCTGTCAGGTAACCCCAGAGGCTCATAAAAGTCATACCTTCCAACAGAGGCTCCACCACTGTGGTTATGCCAACATATTCTTAGCCCTCCTACAGGAATCCTTTCCACTCACCCAGAATCCCAAGCTCCTCACCCAGTTCAGATTCATTGATGGCATCTTTGCGATCTGGCTCGGGAGTGGGGACACCCTATCCATACTCCTCCAGAACCTCAACACTTTCTCCCTCATTGACTTTACCTGGTCCTCCTCCATCTTCCTCAATGTTGACATCCACCTCAGTGATGGTTACATCATAACCTCCATCCACATCAAATCTACCAGTACCTCCACTTCAGCAGCTGCTGCCCATTCCATACCAAGAAGTCCCTTCCATACAGCCCAGCCACCCATGGCGAATGCGTCTGTAGTGACAAGCAGTTTCTCTCCAAATATACCAAGGGTATCATTGAGGGTCTTCACAGACTGAGGCTACCTTCCCAACCTTGTTCACAGATCTCCCACATACTCACTCTCTAACCACAAAGGAGCATCCCCCTCATAACTCAGCACCTCCCAGGACTGGAGCAATTGAACTGCACTCTCCACCAGGGTTTTGACTACATCTATTCATGCCCTCTGTGAGGGAACTTCTCTCCTCTTCCACAGTGGCATTCCCTGCCCACCCAGGCTACTCATTCTTGTATGTCCGTACTCCACCCCTGCTCCCAACCCCCCCATACATCCTTCCACTAACACCCACTCCTTTCCTATCACTGTCATCTCCTATGCGATGAAAGGCTGGACAAGCTGTGAAAGTAGTCATGTGATCTACCAGTTCATTTACAACCACTGTGCCACATTCTACATGATCATGACAACTAACAAACTGTCCGCATGAATAGTCGCAGCCAAACTATGGTCAAAGGGCAGTTGGACCAGGCAGCTGCTGAACGTACTCTCCAACACGATGTGCTACATTTTGACCATTTCATAGCCTGTGCCATCGGGATTCTTCCCACCAACATGAGGTTTCCTGAATTGTACAGGTGGGAACTCTCCCTGCAAAATATCCTTTTTCCCCTGTAACATGTGTCCCCCACCTACATATCCCCTACTCTGCTTCCACTCCAGTACTATACATGCCTTCTATCCTGCCAGTGCACATAATTCCTTCCCCCTTCTCGGCATCACCCCCCCCCCCCCCCCCTCCCTTTATGAGGATATTAGACATGGCTTGGTGTTGCAATTTAAGAACAACACGCATACTTACAGATCTAGTTTGGGGGGTGGGGGTGGGAAGAAGATTGATGACACAACTGAAAACTGCAAGTGTTGCTTTCATAGTTTTTATCATGATCTGAAGGGAGGAAACAAAGAAAAAGTTATTAGTGGGTGACATCAGAACTGAAAAGTCAAAAGGTATGTGGGGGGAATTAAGCCTTGAAGTTGTGTATGCATTGATAGTGATCAGTGGGATATCAGTTATAAATGTTGCAAATGACATGATTATCTTCAGTGAAGGTGAGAAAGGATTACCGCAAATTCTGAAGGGTATGAATAGTCTGCTGAGCACAGAATATGGAGTGAGAGGAAACTGAAGAAAAACAAAACTAGTGAGTAGCTGAGATAGATGAGAAGCTTACCATCTGAATTTGAGATTGCGAAGTAGATGAAGTTAAGAAATTCTTCTACTTTGGAAGCAAAAGAACATGTGACAGACATAGGAAGGAGCACGTAAAAGCAGACTATCAGAGGCAATAAAGGCATTCCTGGCCAAAGGAAGACTACTATCATCAAATATCAGCCTTAACTTCAGGAAGAAATTTCTAAGAGTGTATGTTTATAGCGCAGTAATGGATGGAAATGAATCGTGGGCTGCAGGAAAACCAGAAAAAAAGATAACCCAAGTGTTTGTAATCTGTGCTACGTAAGGATATCGAAATTGGGTGGACTGATAAGATAAGGAAAGAGGAAAAAAGAATCTGTAAGGAGAGGAACATTGACAAACATTGACAAGAAGCAGGGACAAAATGACAGGACATTGGTTAACATATCAAGGAATTGTACTGGAAGACAGTGATTGGAATATGTCCAACATATAATTTAGGATGTTGAGTGCAAGTGGTACTTTGAGATATGCTCAAAAGTCTGTTGATCCCAAAAAAAGTGATGGAAAATTTGAACATCTTTATCGTATGTTGTCAGGAGACTTTGAATGCTTGGCCAGTGTGATTGAAACAGTAGAGGGAGAGGGGGGAAGGGGATGCAGTACGATTGCAAGAGAGAATGTCAAAACACTGTGCTTTTGAGAAACTGTCCAAACATAGCACATATGAACAAGCCGCTTATCTTGATGTATCGACCTTGCCCAGGACTTGTTCATTGTTCTGCAGACTGGTGCTGTCTGCCATCCACATTCCACACTGTGTGAAATCCCTTTCCTTGGCTTTGCACAGCATGATGCATCCAGTGTGGACGCATCTTATACTGTCCCCACCACATCCCTGCACGCTCCTACAGGCAGCACTACCATCTTCCCCCCACACCTACCCTTCCATATTGTTGTCTTTTCAACAAATTAATGTCCTGATTAATGGAAGTTGTCTGTAATGTAAAATCAAATACCACCATGATTTGTTATCCTCTGCTAATCAGGTTTGTAAGAATTACATCTGCAACTGCTTAGCTGTTGATTTGAAATGAAAGTTATTCAAAGAAATAATGATACATAACAATTTTAGTATGGTGTAGGTGCTTAAAATTTCTATGTGCATCCTGGATTTTTGCACAATGCTGCATTACACTCCTTTGTTGTTGCTCCTTCTGCTCGTTAGCTTATTTGTGCAGTAGGCAGGGAAAGCTTTATAAAACACTATTTTAAGCATTCTTTTTGCTGCATAAATAAGTAACTTCATTATTTAAAAAAAATTAGTGTATCAGAGCATCTAAAATTTTGACAGTGCATTTCTTTCAGTGTATTCTTCCCGTGTGAAAAATTTGTGAATGGCTTCCACTGTTGGATTGGACCATCCCTTTGTTAGTCTGTAGCATTCAAGACTTGCTTCAGGGAGTCCAAGACTGTTGTTCTAGCAGAGTTGTTTTTCCTAAAACTATTTGGAGCATTAACTAGAATGTTGATTTTTATTCAAAGAGGTGGATAAACTTTCATGCAGGACTCTTCCAGTTATTCTGCAAAAGCTAGATAATAGTGAGACTGATCTATAGATTATATGTCTTTTGTATCATCCTTTCTTTGATGTGGTTTTACTACAGTTTGGTTGAGGTTTTATCTTCAGTGAAAGTGAAAAAGACTTAATGGCCATCCTGGAAGGAATGAATATGGATTGAGAGAGAACTGAAGAAAAATAAAAGTAATGAGCCATAGAGAGATGAGATTAATGAGAAACTTACCATCACAATTGAGATTTTATTTCATTGATTTTCAATTAAATTTTGTTATATTTGTGTTGTTCATTAAATAGGTTAGCAATGTCTATAGGATCTTCACAGTTCTTCCTACAGTTTTTTTGATAAATATATCATGCCCTACTATATTTCTGCCCACATTACTATTGAAAACTTTCATTTGTTTTGTTGCTTGTTTGATAGTTGAGTCATTTGCTAACTTTGCTGATATTGTACCTTTGCTGCATATCTCTCTCTAGCTTCTTACATAGGGTTTCACAGTGACATTTTGTTTTGCTGCCATATTAAGTTTAAGAATTTCTGATGATTTCCTTGGCCCCTGTGTTAAGCCTGGCCAACATGCACAGACAAATTGTATTTTATGTACTGGAAACTGCCACAAATCTAGCAGCAAAAAGTGTTTTGAGTCAGCTGTTCGTTCAGTCTAGTATTTCGTCTTTGCATGCACACTGAATTCTAAAATTTTACATATGTGTCAGTGCTCTAAAGCATTCATAGCTGAATTTATAGAAATATATGAGAATAACATGTTAGTGGAAAGTTAAGAGCAGAGAATACAATGGTCTTCATAAGATTGCAGCAGCTTATTGTACTTAGAATCTGTAAGAAGCTGCTGGTAAACTTCAGGCATATGACTGAAAATCCACAGATACTCATACACAAAATAAAAAGATTCCTCATTGGCCAGTCCCATAATTTATTGGGATATATGGAGCTCCAAAACAAATAAAAAGTAAAAATATTGTCTAAATAGGGTATGGAAAATTCTGGCACAATATAAATAATTTAGGAGGAAAGGAAACAATGCACAGAATAGTAAATGCATTGAACTGTCGACAGGCAACCAAAGACAATGAAAACTGAAATTACCACTAGCTTTGGGCAGATTCGTTTTTGAGCTAGCTCGTGTGTGCCACCTCCCACAGCACGTGACCCCCACCACACACACACACACACACACACACACACACACACACACACACACACACACACAGAGAGAGAGAGAGAGAGAGAGAGAGAGAGAGAGAGAGAGAGAGAGAGAGAGAGCTCTATACAGTTACAGTGTGCCCGCTGAATACACAGGACTGTAGTTCCTCAAGTAGACTAAGGTGAGGTGTTATGTCCGGTGGGGTGGGTTAGGGCAGAAAAGAGGTGGGGAGTGGGAATAAAAGTTGGGGAAGGGTGGCTGACTTCTCAGAGGGAGGCAGCAGGTGTACAAGATAGGGATGCAGACGAGAGAGGCAGCAGGTCCATTAGGTAGGTACACTACACACAGGCACTAAAGCCGAAGATTTAGTGCACCACACAATGATGAAATGGACGGTTTGGGAGGATGGGTATATTCCACTCATTGCTTGCTGGGACATAACAGCCCAGAATTCTATATCTTTGTAACTTCTTTCTATTGCCAGCAACTATGAAGCTGCTGTCAGCCTCTCATGTGGTGAAATTGCTTTCCTTATGCAGGTAGAGGATATATAAGCAGTAGGTTGCAACTGTCATGTGTATACATGCTATTTGTGGCAATTTCTTGTGTGTATATACATGTGCAGACACAGCGGTATGTTTGGACTGAAGTTTGTCCATATATTTGACTTTACCTTAACTTTTTGCGCCATTCGCGTTAATAATGATCTAGCAAAATTGAAGAAATTCGTCAGTAGAGTGCCTGTTGGGAATTTGATTGGAATTTTTAGTCCACTTGTTGCATGATTTCATTGGTCTGGATGCTGGATCTGACACACTGTAGCTCATCGTAAATATTTGTACGGCCACCTTTAAAATCTTGACGCCTTTTTCCAACAATTCCTTCACTAACAGCAGTCACACATAATAGGCACAACTCCTGATGAATGTGAACAGCTGTAGATCTTGTTGCACACAATAATCAAACCGTAGCATCCACAGTGCAAATGCGAGAACTATGATTTTTGTAGCCATTGTTGTTTGCGTTTACCCATAGTCAAGCAACTACTGACTCAGAACAATGATTTCTAAACAATCAGTAGATCAAACTGCATTTCTACATCTTTGGTTGGAGATGCCAACATTTAAATACAATAAAACCCCTTTTTTATGTTCCCACATTTTACATTGTCCCTGCTTTTTATGTTTTTCTTGCTCCCAACAGAACCCCTCTTCTTTCATTACTGTGCTTTCCCATCATTAGTGATTGTGGTTGCAACATTTCCCGCATTTTAAATTTTCTTTGACATTATCACAACCTTGAATATTGATTTTCATACAGATTTCTGCAGAAAGTGCATCATATTCCTGCTCCGTGAGCCATGGAACAAAGCAGAAAACGCAGACTATACACGAATTTATTGATTGTGTAATATAGCGTTAGCGCGGAAAGCAAGATTTTCATTGTCGGTGTGTTGGGTCACAGCCGTCTGTAGTATACAGATTTGCAGTATTTGGAAGGGTGAGAATGTGTGTTGAGCCACTGCCTTAATGGTAATCATGATCTGACGCTAGCGGCTGTAGTAGCAACATTCCTTCTGCTCATTGTGTAGTATAGCAACAGCTTTAATTTAACTTTAGTCGTTTATACAAATACACATTCCCTGTGTAGATGGCCATCTCTATAATGGGCTTTCACAAATCGTTGTTACTTCCATGTGAAACACATTAATCCATTCTAGGTGCACTGTCTTAGGGTGGTACAACCTGATGTCAGACGTAAACTTTCCTCCTGAAGATGCACTGTGACATGACGACACTTTTGCTCTCTTTCTCACTTAGGACAACTGTGAACAGAGTGACCACCTTGTTGGCAACAAGTTGTTGATTTCGTGCCAATTGTTCTCTGTTTACAAAGACTGCGAACTTCAGTGTTTTAACCAATAATGTGTTACAGTTTTCATTTACTGTAATTTTTTGTAACTATCATTAGAACACGAATATTTTTTTCAATGTGGTTTCATGAAAGACTTTTGCTACTGTGTTTGATTTACACCATTGAACATGATTGGAACAAAGGGGAAAACACACGCACATGTTTGTGTGTCAGCCACTGCTTTTGTGATTGACACTTTGTGTACTGTGGAAGACAAGTACAGCTGATTGCTGTTAGAAAGAAACAGAAACATTATTTATATCAGATTTTTTTAAATAGACATAATTTAAGTTGTTTTAATTTCATATTCTGAACAATATAGAGACAATGACAGTAAAAGTGATTTATTCCTTTTCATGTGTTGTGTTTCCTGTGCTTTCCTGTATTTTACAGTTTCCTACATCTTACAGTTTCTTGGGTCAGTCCACTGAAAACTGCAAAACAGGGGTTTTACTATACAAGCAAACGGCCCGTACTCTTTGAATTCACCATTTAACAGTAGAATTATTTTACAGCAGCACTGAAATACTACATATTTGACCTGCAGTTTTATGGAACAATGGTTCTCTCTCTCTCTCTCTTTTCCACTCTAATCCACTCCAACTCTCCCTCCCCACACACCCCTCCTCTCTTGCTTCTTAAATTGGATGAATTTTTTAATGGAGTTGAAAGTTTTTGCCTGAATACACTTTGCTGTTGATAACGTGCCTTTCCATTACTTGTTGACTACTGTGTATTCTAGTCTTCTGCCCCATTTTTTAGTTAATGAATCTACAGATATTGAAGCATTTAAAATGAAAGGCAGAAATTAATTTTATTTAAGACTTCCTTGTAAAGAAAATGATCACACTTACTTTGTGTGACCAGAGTCCCATAAATTACATCCTATTTCAAATTCACACACGTTTTAGGTTATATAACTCAGCTGTATACTATAAATATTCGTAAGTTCAAATCGTTAACCTGTCTCTTCCTATTGGACTTCTAGAGGTGGTAATATTGGCATACATCACTCATCATTTTTATTGCTGCTGCTTTTCTGTTATATGAAGAATCCATTAAAGGATTCAGAGTGCTAAAATTATTTCATGATTTGGTACTTTAAGATATTTAACAAGAATAGCTCAACTTTTTTGAAAAGTGTTTACTGTATGTAATATTAGACAATGTAATAGGAGCAGATAATAAACATTATTTTGGAAAAACTTTCAGTGTGAGAGGTTCAGTACTGATGTAAAAAAGAGAGATCTAAACTGTGAAATAGAATATATCATAAATTCAACCACTATGTATCTTATCAGACAGCAGATAACTGATATGTTCAGCATTCACAATGCATGATTAACACTAAATGTGGCACTGAGGTATTTCTGACTTGTTAATGTTCATTGTACGTACTAAGATGTACCCCATTCATATTCTTCAAATGTTGGAAAATCCAGGATGGAATGTAACAACATTATGAGAAGGAAAGTTGCTACATATAGCCGAGATGCTGAGTCACAGATAGGCACAACAAAAAGATTTTCACACTTAAAGCTTTTGGCCAATGGCCTTTGTAAACAAGAGACATACATACGCATGCGCACACACACACTCTCACAAACGCAACTCACACCCACAACTGCAGTCTAAGGCAACTGAAACTACACTGCGAGCAGCAGCACCAGTCCATGATGGGAATAGTGACTGGGTGGGGGAATGGAGGAGGCTGGGGGTGGGGAGGATGGCGGACAGTGAAGTGCTGCAGATGGGGCAGAGGGCAAGGGAGAGGTGGGGGGCAGGGGGGGTTAGCGGAAAAGGAGAGAATATAAATAAATAAAAAAGACTGGGTGTGGTGGAACGACGGCTGTGTAATGCTGGAATAGGAGGGGGGAAGGGGCCGAATGGGTGACGACAGCCACTTCCCTGCTCCCATTCCAGCACTACACAGCCATTGTTCCATCACCACACCGAATCATTTTTCTTTAATTTAATTTAACTTTTTTATCTATTTCTCTCTCTTTCTCTCCTTTTCCGCTACTCCGTCGCTCCCCATCTCTCCCCTGCCCTCCGCCCAATCCACAGCACTTCACTGTTTGCCATCCCCACCATACTATCCGAGCCTCCTCCTTTCCCCCATCCAGTCGCCATTCCCATCATGCACTGGTGCTCCGGCTCACAGTGTGGTTTCAGGTGCCTGAGACTGCAGTCATGTGTGTGATTTGCATGTGTGTGTGTGTGTGTGTGTGTGTGTGTGTGTGTGTGTGTGTGTGTGTGTGTGTGTTGTTGAACAAGGCCATTGGCCAAAAGCGTTAAGTGTGAAAATCTTTTTGTTGTACCTATCTCTTACTCAGCATCATTCATATGCGTGTCAGACGTAGGTTGCTGCTTATCCTGAAGGTAGTCGGTGGTATGAATCCCAAATCAGTAGCCAATGTATAGTTTGTATTTATACTTTTCAGATACTTTAAATTGGAGTGCAGGGGCAAACAGCGTGCCAAATGGACAGGTTCCAAATGGTGGTATTGCTAGCTTCCATTCTCAAGTACCTGTAGCTGCTGTGGCTTTTCCCACTAGTCAGTCTATGAATTTTCCAGCGAAGGCCTGGCAGCCTATTCCACCAAGTGGAAACCCATTTGTGGTAAGTATTATTAACTTTTTGCTACGAACATTTCAAGAGGTATGGCAGTCATCATTCTTCTAACTTCAGCAGTATAATTTTATTTCCATAAAAAATTACACACTGGTCTCTTGCTTAATACATTTTTGTGTTTCTGTACAAATTCTACAAGGGCAAAGTGAAAATTTCTCACACTGGCAGAGAGAGATGGCTTTGATAGGTATAAAATTTTGTCTTTGTTGTTTTTGCACAGTAATGCAAATTAAAAATCAATTTTATATGTAGGATAGCTTTGTAAGTATGACTGAAGTACACATATAAGCTGATTTACCAAAGTCTTTATTTGCAAGTTCTGCCATATGGTAGGTACGATAGGCAATAATGTCTCTATCAACAAAACTTTCAAGTCCAGGAACACTAGGTATACCTGTACCTCCACGTACAATGGCTACAGTGAGCCAACCATTACCATGAGAGAATGTATCATTAATGTCAATAGAAAAATTAAGTCTACAACCACAGAAAACACAAGGTCCGTCGACAAGTGCAGTAGCAGCAACACTCTTAACTGGTATGCGGTTCTTCTTGTCTCCAGCTGTCGTGGCGAACTCGATGTTCTCGATAGTTTTATAGACTGTCTATTTAGAACGGCGACGAAATCTCCTGTAAGGCATCATGGCGGCGTTCAATGCAGTTGCCTGTGCAGCAGCAGCAGCAGCGCAAATGAGCCTCTGCGTGGCTCTCGCTCACTTATGTAGTACATGCAGTAGCTTGGACTTAGAAAATTTCACAGTGCCAGCGGGAGCGTTATCCCGGACGCACACACTAGGTGTTCTAGAGTGTGTGCGCCCGCTGTCACGCCGCCACGATTGCGTCAGCCAGCCGCGGCTGCATAACGTCATCAAGGTCAAGCGATAAGATAGGAGAGGGGGGGGGGGGGGAAACTGTTGCCTCCTTGAGCCTCCGGTTAATGGCTGACGCTACAGATCAGTTTGCATACAAATGAATTTATATATGAAAATACAAAGTACAGTCACCAACAAACTTTACATATTCACATTCGTCCGTGTATAATGCAAATGGATTAACTGGAATACTCCACTGCCATAAAATTATTTATTGTAAGCAATGTATCTCAAATGTAAGTTCAACAACATGGTTGGTGAAGATTTTTGAGGGGTCTGCGTCCACATTTTCAGCAGTAAACATACGGACCATTGAAAGATGATTCATGTGAAGGCCCTCAAAAACCTGCAACTACAAATAAAAACAGAGAAAAAGGGCAGATTATTGAATTATATGATTGGCAATTAGGTCTAGACATACTAGAATACAAAGTGTGATACAGTTCACTAGAATAATTGTTTAAGAAAACAGTTTGCACAATAAGGGTGCAACTCATCTTAGGTTCATTGTGACTGACAAAATACTTGAGAATTTTCATGACAAACAATTTGGGTGCTCTTGCTACTAGTTAATATCTATTGCATGTTCTGCTTTCTACAAACAGAATTGATCTGTATGTCTGTTCAGCATAGTCACGTGATAACACACATTTCTCCCAATGAGAGACCTGTTCATTAATATCATCACTGTAGAGTGTTCGATTTTCAGTTACACACCACCATGTTAGACGCTACAATTCGGAGCCCTCTAGCAGCAGAGAACTGCAAATGTGTAGACATGAAAGATAAAGATGCAGAATGTTAATAATGCTTATTTTATTTAAAATGCTTTTGAATTTTAATGTAAAAAATTTGGAGGCATTACTTTTCAGCTTGCTCTCATGTTTGAATGACAAGTGCAGGAGAACAGCTCTCACTACAGTGCAGGAAAAGGAGTGTATATGGAATCTTTCAGTTGATATTTAATGTCCAGATGAGAAACACGTCTGCACTAGACAAACTTTAGTTTCTGACATTTAGTATGCTGTTTAGTACTGTATGACCGCTCCAGTGAAAAAGATTTAAACATGACTGCTATAGTCCACATTGATAATGTGTAATTTTTCTGAATTGACTTTCCATAATCCTTGTTCATGAAACTGAGCAAATAAATAAAGCGAGGACTGATGACTTCAGCCCTGGAAGGAGAATATATTTAATTCCTTTCTTATTTTTCATAGAATTATATCAGACAAGAATTTATAAAACTTCCATATAAAATTCATTATGCTAGCTTAAATTCTGATAGCATTTAATCACAGACTAAAGCTTCTGCCTCCAGATGTAATAGTTAATTGACTCTTCAGTGTAAACCGAGCAAGGTGGCATAGTGGTTAGCACACTGGACTTGGCGTTTGGAAGGATGGTGATTCAAACCTGCGTCCAACCATCCAGATTTAGGATTTCCCTACATCACTTTGAAAGGACACAGCAGATTCCTTTCCCCATCCTTGAATCATTCTGAGCTTGTGCTCTGTCTAATGACCTTGATATTGATGGATCGATAATCACTATGCTTCCTTCATTCCTATCTTCTTCAGTTTAACTAACTATTTTTCTTTCATTCAGCATTAAATCTGACTTTCAGAATCAAAATGGGACCAAATGTATACCAGTGAAAAGCCATATTATTTTCAGCGTACAGAGTAATTGAGATCTTGTGTTCTGTGTTTTGAGATAGAGCCGACCACTGTGGCCGAGCGGTTCTACACACTTCAGTCTGGAACCATGCAGCTGCTAAGATTGCAGGTTCGAATCCTGCCTCGGGCATAGATGTGTGTGATGTCCTTAGGTTAGTTAGGTTTAAGTTCTAAGTTCTAGGGGACTGATGACCTCAGATGTTAAGTCCCATAGTGCTTAGAGCCGTTTTTTGAGATAGGAAAAGTAATCTCCCCACCCCCAGATCATCTTTGAAAGGGAAAAAAATATTTTAATAAAAATTGTTATAAGGCCTGTGTTACATCCAGTTTACTCGGTACCCAATTTTCTTTTTATAGTTATTTCTTATATATTTAGGATTGAAGATGGTCATGGGAGTACCGTACTGAGAGATTTCATTCAATTCTTAGAGAAACTATATCTGTATAATATGTTAGTGTACTTTATCACCATTTTTCAGTAATAAATAATACACAATCAGTGTTTGTTTATTTTTACAAGTTCTGTGGAACAGTGTGAGCCAGAGCTATGTAGTTACGGAAGTAGGAACTATGTAATCACAAAATGAGAATAAAAGATTAAAAATAAATTGAGAGTGGAAAAAAAGGACTTGAAGTAGCATGTACAACTGAATGACACATTGCAGTGAAGAGCTCTAGTTATCGGTAGGAATTTCTGGACAGAATAAAATGAGTGTACCACAAGGAATGCTTTCAATTTTAATTTGAAAGTCTAGGGTTTCTCTCACATTCTTCAGTTCTGCAGGAAATTTGCTGAACATGGAACCTTCAAAACAGTGCACAGCTTTCTGTACTGTCATTATTCAAGTGCAGATTATTTGTCTGTAGAGTGTTCACTGAGTGAGTGGTACAATTTCTTTTTGTGTTTTATAGATACAATAAAGTTAAA
Source organism: Schistocerca piceifrons (assembly GCF_021461385.2). Classification (NCBI taxonomy): domain Eukaryota; kingdom Metazoa; phylum Arthropoda; class Insecta; order Orthoptera; family Acrididae; genus Schistocerca; species Schistocerca piceifrons. Next base: position 494,755,569 of record NC_060139.1, on the reverse strand, counting down.
TTCGATGTGTAAATTAATGCCACAAATTGTTATCTCTGATCTTTCCTTGGCTAAAAATACCTTTGTGATTGCATAGAGTTTCTCCAAAATATGCTACTTTGGGAGATAACTGTTTTCATCTAAGTCATTTCTAAGGATTTAAAGTGTCTTTGCCAATTATTTGATCACCCTGTCGTGGTAATATTGCACTTTCATAAGAATTTCTTGTCAGCTACTGTATGCACTGTTTTGTTGCAGTTAGGTGACAATATGTTCTCTGTAAGTCAGGAATGGACATTACTCACTACCCTATTTGCTGGTCATTCACATTCCATTCCATCTCTTTATAATGAGACCTGTATTGCCCAAAACACAGAAAAATGGAGTTGTCTATTATGTTTAATGACAGATAATTGATGTACATTAAGAAAAGCTGTGGCCTTTTAATAGAATCCTGTGGTGAACCCACTTTACCACTACCCTATTGAGATTCTAATCTCTCCCCTGTTTGATGACAGTGGAGGCAGCCTTCTGCATCTTACTTGCCAAGTATGAAATTAAACATACATGAGCTTTTCCCCTAATTCCACAATGTTCCAGATTATTCAAAAGTATAGATTGGTATCAAATACATTTGTAGATAGAGAAATACCTACTTTTCTACTTGTATGAATTTCAAACACAAAAGAATAAATTGCATATATGCTACACTATGCTACTTTTCTGGACTCTGGTTCTGAATAAAACATTTCCTATAAAATTATTTAATTGGATAGATAATATTGTTATATTTCCTATATAATGTGACATTTGTGTCTGGAACATCAGCTGTATAACTGTCTCGATGTAACTATAATTGACTTGTCAAATGTAAATAGGAAAAATGAAATATTTGGGCAACTCTGTTGGGCCCCTAACAGTTTCATTCTCATAGAGCACTATTTATAGTATGTTTGAGCCTTGACCACAGCTCATCTTCATATGTTGGATTTGAACAAAAGTTCTCATGTCTTTTTTTTTTTTTTTAAATAGGATGCTGGGGAGTAACTGTCTGTTCTGCAAAATATGAATATTCTTTCTAATGTTGTTGCTGAACTTTTTATCTTCAGTGACAAGTCATTTGTCTCAAAGCATTGAAGTCTCTTCAGTGGCATTATTGTAAAGATTGGGGGTGCTTGTAGCCAAGTATGAAAAACATTTGTGTGTGTGTGTGTTTGTGGGCTGTTGGATTGTTAAAGATAGTTCTGACTACTTCATTGTGCTTCCTATGAAGAGAATAGGTTACCCTTCTATACCTATAGCTGACGCCTCCTAAGAATGGAAAACGCTTTCTTTCCCAAAAATCTGCCATTATTAGCAGTAGTGCTAACATTGCTCCTCGAGTGACCCTACTTTTCCTAATACCAAATTGGTCCTCTCCTACGCTCTGTTTAGTTTTGTCTTGTATTATTCAGTAAAATACTTGTGTGAATATTTACATCATCTGGGGTAGTAGACTAACTGCATATTAATTTTCATCTATACTGTCTCATAAATCTTTCAGAGACGTAATAATTACGTTCTTTTTGAAATTTGATTGAATTTCTCTGTTTTCATAAATTACATCGATGAGGTTGTGTAGTTCTTGCTCTACATTTTCACTTGATGCTTGTAAGAGCTCTGCTGGTATTTCATCAATGCCTGGACATTTGTCCCTTCCAAGAGTCTTGTAAAGATTTTTTTAAATAAGGGGTAAGATTTCAGCATTCTGGTTTCCAATTGCTGTAATTTCCTCTGGGAAACTATAAAGCTAAACAGTCTTATAATTTGCAATAAAAACCTCAATTAATCTTGTGTTAATAACGAGCAAAAGAAATCCAAAGCTGCAGTCAAATATATCACTGCCTGTGGAATGAAATTTCCTTACTTAGAGAGATATTTTTATCTTCCCGTTTATTTGTGTGTTTGTACTTTTCCCTTTATTTATCCACTCATTCTTTCTTTTTTTATTTTCTCCTTTTAGGTATGTGGTTGTCTTCTTCTAAACTGATACTGATATTAAAAGCACAAAGTAGTAGGTGAGCTTTGTAATTTGTGCAGGGGGGGGGGGGGGGGGTGTTGAGAGGAGGCGGTCAGGTAGAATGCACATGGACATGCACACATTAAATAAAAATATTATTATTATTCCCCCCTATCACTCTATGGTGATAGGGGGTAGTGTGATGAGTACTTAATTTCATATTAGTGTCGTAATATATCTGTGACGTTGGTTTTTTTCTTTTACATTCAGTTGACAAAATTAATAATGGTTACATGTTGTGAAGTTTTAAATATTAATTTCATAATAATGAATTTAGCAAGAAGACACTGGCATAATACTGGACCAAGAAGCTCTTATAACACATAATGACACTGATTTTCTTTGGTACTGTCTAGGTCACAATATGAGCCACAAATTTTTCATTCTTTTGTAATTTTTTCTGTACTTGTTTTTTGTTTTATCATCATCATTGGCATTATGTATTCCTTCTTTTTACAGCTTGGAACTAGTCCAACGCCTGCTGGCCATTCCAGCAATCCTTTTCTATGAAGAACTGAATTTATTGTATAACAATTTTCTAACTATATTTGTAAAAGGCAACATATGTGAATTTATTTACAAATATGCATCACTTTCAGTTTACCAGAAAATAATTATTTGTTTGTGTGTGCAGTGAGCTGTGCTTACAGTGTAATGAAATACTAATTGTTAGATATGCGAGGGACTTGGCTCTTAGAGAGCGCTTTTAGTTTTTTTAATTGTAGTCTTGACTTACAGACCAAGATCTGACGCAAGTATAACTGCTAAAGTTGACAACAGATTTATATGTGAATACAAAATGACGTTACATGTAATATAGCTGCAAATGTTAGTATTTGCATTAATTTTCAGACCAGATATTTTTAAATATTAATGTGTGTTTTGTACAAACACTTTACTTGTAATTTATAGAGTTTATAAATTAACTATTTATTTTATGTATGTTGTTGCACTGTGTTAGTAAAATATGTAAACCAAATGTTGGAGGAATTGTTATTTACTCAGTCCGTATTCAAGGATGGATAGTGTGAGGCGCGTGCACGCACTTACACACACACACACACACACACACACACACACACACACACACACAAACTGGATCTCTCATATTCAGATGTCGTGTTGGTGAGAGTTTTATTTTATATTCTAGTGTAAATCTGAAATATGCACTAAAAGAATTTGTGACATGGATTTGTTCAGCACAGTATGCTATGTTTATGGTATTTTTCACACTGTTTCCATTAGATACACCTTTCTGCAAGACAGTTGTGATGAATATTTGACACATTTTTGCTGCATGTAGCTTGAAGTTAGAAGAAAGTCTTTAGTTTGAAGTGGATATTCTCATTCCACGAACTTAATTTCTTATCACTGTTTTATCTCATATTCCAACTTCAATATCTCTCTCTCTCTCTCTCTCTCTCTCTCTCTCTCTCTCTCTCTGTCTGTCTGTCTGTCTGTCTCTGTGTGTGTGTGTGTGTGTGTGTGTGTGTGTGTGTGTGTGTGTGTGAGAGAGAGAGAGAGAGAGAGAGAGAGAGAGAGAGAGAGAGAGAGATCAATCATGACCAAACTTTCACAATTGCTGCACAAATTGTTTATTACAAACTTACTGGGACATAATGCTGTTAGTATTGAGCACATCTTGCACGTATTTACGTGCTTATTGGAATTTTTTTCGTCTTTGTGCACAATTTATTTGTTGTTGGTATTTGCTGGGGTCAATGACTTAAAGCACATAGGTATAAATACTTGTGTAATATTTAACTGCCATCCAAAATGTGATTCAGGGGTACTGCAAAGGCCATATACATTCAAAAAATCAGTGTAGTTGCTTATGTGACACTTAATTGCTTGATGTCTAATATGGTATCGGAGTATTGTGTAAGTGCTTTTAACTGCTATCTGCTCCGAAAGAAATTTCGTTAACCGTATGTGCTTGGAAATTATTATTGATTTTGTTTTTAGAAACAATTCTTTTGAAATAGCAATAGAAGTTTAACAACTGTTCTGGGATAGTGAGCTAAAAAAAAAAAAAAAAACAAAAACAAACAAAAAAAAACAAATAAATAAATATCAGTTAATTGCTTGGAGTAGTAGTGAAGTTTCACATCTAATTTAGAACCTCTTTATGTAATTTTTATGTTTGCAATGATGATGGATAGAAGCTATACATTGTATGTATGCCTATCTCTTTTGGCACTATGAATCAGTCTTGACCACTGTGGGTTTCAGATTTTGGTAAATATGCAATCCCTCATGTAAGACCCATTTGGAATAAATATCCAGAATCAAAAGTGTTTCTGAACAAGGCATTAAGGCACTAGTAAGCATGTCTCATTCTACCGTTTCCCACAACCACCTCCTCAAGGAGTCACGTACATGGTTTGGTTCTTGACTCTTCTACAGTTACCACTGTATTTAATAACTTTGTTACATTGTTTACATTCATGTTCATGATGACAATAAGAGATGATATTAAAGTTTTCCATTTATTTCTTCAAAAATTTATTTAAGCCCGTGATAGACTGTGCGTCCTGTTGTCTGAATGACCATTTACTACCATTAGAGTGATAAATTGCTTAACAGAAGTCTGATACGTCATGTTGGTTACTAGCTCTTAACCAAAATTGTATTATGTGCAACTTCATTGTATAAATTTGTGTTAATTTTATCTTTTTGCTGTGTGATATGAAATATTCAGTAACTTGCAAGACATAAATACTGAATTCTTTGTCATTGAATGGTTTTTATTCCTAGGGCCTTGGATAGAAAAAAGTAAAAGATACATTCTGTGATATTTTATATTCGACAGTGTTTATTGTATTTTAAAGTTGGGTCTGTTTTACTTGGCGTAACATCCCATTTTACATCAGTTGACACACACAGTTGATATGATCTTCATTTTCTTTTCTTTACCTGTTTCATTATTAAGACTCCCTGTGAAATTGTTGCTAATGCTAGGGATCAATAATCATATTCAGTTATTTAGATTTTAAGGGAACAGAATTATTCAGTATTGATTGTTAAGTTTGATATGTATCAAGGCCAATTCTTTTTGCATGCCAATGAGGCATATTACTCACTGTTGACTGAAAATCAGTTTAAATCTGACTGATAATACTGTAACATTTTGCCTTGTTTGTAAAACAGCTTGTGAGTACAGACATGACTTTGTTTTAAAGGTCTGCTGCTGTTTCATACATTTATATGAGATAAACTGTACTTGGAAATCTGACTCTTACTGTATGATGTAATAACAAATATTGTATGCAGTTATATTGTATGTTTGTCAGTAGTTTTGCCACAAGACTTAAAGCTTTAGGCTAGATCTAAAAAACATGAACATAAGATTTTCTGTTGTGGTTTCTTTTTGATAATAGGTACTGACAATGTTTCTATATGGAGACAGCAGTAGGCTTTTTATTACTTGTTAAAAAAGATATGACATAGCACATTAAAAAAGTAAGATTTTTCAAGTGTATATTTCTGTGATATTATTTTTATCTGGAACGACAAATTATTTTTGAATAAAAAATGATGAAATTTTTCCATTCTGTCTCATTGTTATGGACATTTTATACAGCACACAAAATGATTAAAAATTATATGAGATGTTTTGATGAACCAAATGTGTAAATACACAGTAAATGCCTGTGTCTCTTTCATGTTTTACTTCTTTAAAGTTCTAGAATCTCATCACCTTAATTTTGTTATTTGTCTTAAGAATTGAAATTCTGTCAAAACAGTTCCTGTTTTTATACCCATTAAAAGGCACATGACAAAATGCCATTCAGTTGAATGTGAGTTATTGTTGATATTTTAGATCAACCAAAATATAGTCACAAAATTTATGTATATGCAACAGTATAAAGTAGTAGTTTATTATAAGCTGCTCTAAATACAAATAAAAGCCTTATATTTACCAGATACAGTAAACAAGTGTTCAAATGAGAACAATAGGAAAATTCTGGTAATTATTTCAGCCAACAATATACACAAATTCTTTTTCTGCTGGAGAAGAAAATGAGTAACAAAAATGGAGAGGTAGTGAGAAAAAAAATAATGGTTTATTTACCTTATGTCAAGGCACTTGTAGTAAATTAACTGACTTAAGCAAACTATTGAATTATGGAAAGCAGTTTGCTAAAATGAGCCATGTTCAAATGCTGAAATTGTAAGACAGAGAGAGAGAGAGATGGTGCCTGGATAAACATGTAATTACATACAGGAGATGCCTTGAACGGAAAATCCAGGATAGGCTGTGGACAGTATTATGAGAAGGCTTGTTGCTACTCACCATGTAGTGGAGATGCAGAGTCACAGATAGGCACAACAAAAAGACTCAGAAAGTATGACCACAATCTCTATCTGCTGAGGCCATAGTGTGAGCCAAAGCCAAGGGAGAAAAGTTTAATTCTGTGAGAGTAGCATTAAGATGTTGTTTAACTACATCTAACATATGTTTTCTGCTTGTGAAAATCTGAAGCCGGTTGAGAAGCTCCCCAAATATATACAAGCTTGTTTTTGAAATAATGGGTATCAATATCACAATTATTTTCATGGTAATGATTCAACATGCTTGGAAAGTGAAGTGGCACAGTGCTTAGCACATTGGACTTGGATTTGAGAGGACGATGGTTGAAATCTCTATATGACCAATTACATTTAGGTTTTCTGTAATACCCTTAATCCTTCCATTCAAATTCCAGAATGGTTCCCTAGAAATACAGTCAGTTTCCTTCCCTATATTTTTGTAATCCAAGGCTCTGTTTATGACTGCGCTGTCAGCAGGACTTCTTTCCTTGGAGAGTGAATCAAAGAGTCTGTTTCAAAATCTTGAGCATAAAAGAGAGAATTTGTTTTTGAAATAGAATATCTTCTTCTAACATCAAAAAGATCATGTTTACTTTCCCTTGTAGTTTACAATTAAGCTTATTTAGGTGAGACATGACATCTACAATTTTTGGATGCATTGATCATTAGTTCTGGATAGTGAGTATGCTTCTCAGAGAGAATTATTTTAATTTCTATAAATAAGGAAGAGAAACATTTCAAGATGGTTCTTCTTGATGACCAACTTACCGTGTATGCAGCAGAAGATCTGTATGTGGATTTTAACTACAGTTATGGTCTTTCATGCTTGGGTTATGAAGTTCATCACACTGTATGTGCACATCCGCATGTTGTATTTTGTGGACGAGCCACACTCAAGAGGGCAAAGGGCTGTAAGTGAATTGCAAGCCATGGTTTGCCGGTCACTGAGCTAGGGTATACTAATCGGAGGAAGTGCATGGAATGGATTAAAGAATCTAGTGGTGACTGTGGTCAGAGAGGGTTGCTGGGACAGGAGAGATGTTGCAGAAGATCACATCTGCACAGTTTAAGAAAGGTGGTATTGGAGGATCCCAATGTCAAGGGTTGTGAAACAGGTGTTGAAGTCAGTCACTGTTGCATTAAAACTGATTGATCTGTAAAGCTTTTGGGTATAGTTTGATGGTAGTCATTCATCCAGGTGGGTAGTTTATTTGTGGCCATAATGACATAAAAGACTGTGCAATGGTTATTGTGAATTTGATCATTTGCTATTTTCACTGTACTCCTGCCTCTAGTGGAATAGGAAATGGCAGTTATGGGTCTGGAATAGGTAATACATGGATCAGTGGGACAGTATTATGAGAAGGCTTGTTGCTACTCACCATGTAGTGGAGATGCAGAGTCACAGATAGGCACAACAAAAAGACTCTCAGAAAGTATGACCACAATTTCTATCTGCTGAGGCCATAGTGTGAGCCAAAGCCAAGGGAGAAAAGTTTAATTCTGTGAGAGTAGCATTAAGATGTTGTTTAACTACATCTAACATATGTTTTCTGCTTGTGAATTTCTGAAGCCGGTTGAGAAGCTCCCCAAATATATACAAGCTTGTTTTTGAAATAATGGGTATCAATATCACAATTATTTTCATGGTAATGATTCAACATGCTTGGAAAGTGAAGTGGCACAGTGCTTAGCACATTGGACTTGGATTTGAGAGGACGATGGTTGAAATCTCTGTATGACCAATTACATTTAGGTTTTCTTTAATACCCTTAATCCTTCCATTCAAATTCCAGAATGGTTCCCTAGAAATACAGTCAGTTTCCTTCCCTATATTTTTGTAATCCAAGGCTCTGTTTATGACTGCGCTGTCAGCAGGACGTTAAACACTATGGTCTTCCTTCTTTCCTTGGAGAGTGAATCAAAGAGTCTCTTTCAAAATCTTGAGCATAAAAGAGAGAATTTGTTTTTGAAGTAGAATATCTTCTTCTAACATCAAAAAGATCATGTTTACTTTCCTTTGTAGTTTACAATTAAGCTTATTTAGGTGAGACATGACATCTACAATTTTTGGATGCATTGATCATTAGTTCTGGATAGTGAGTATGCTTCTCAGAGAGAATTATTTTAATTTCTATAAATAAGGAAGAGAAACATTTCAAGATGGTTCTTCTTGATGACCAACTTACCGTGTATGCAGCAGAAGATCTGTAAGTGGATTTTAACTACAGTTATGGTCTTTCATGCTTGGGTTATGAAGTTCATCACACTGTATGTGCACATCCGCATGTTGTATTTTGTGGACGAGCCACACTCAAGAGGGCAAAGGGCTGTAAGTGAATTGCAAGCCATGGTTTGCCGGCCACTGAGCTAGGGTATACTAATCGGAGGAAGTGCATGGAATGGATTAAAGAATCTAGTGGTGACTGTGGTCAGAGAGGGTTGCTGGGACAGGAGAGATGTTGCAGAAGATCACATCTGCACAGTTTAAGAAAGGTGGTATTGGAGGATCCCAATGTCAAGGGTTGTGAAACAGGTGTTGAAGTCAGTCACTGTTGCATTAAAACTGATTGATCTGTAAAGCTTTTGGGTATAGTTTGATGGTAGTCATTCATCCAGGTGGGTAGTTTATTTGTGGCCATAATGACATAAAAGACTGTGCAATGGTTATTGTGAATTTGATCATTTGCTATTTTCACTGTACTCCTGCCTCTAGTGGAATAGGAAATGGCAGTTATGGGTTTGGAATAGGTAATACATGGATCAGTGGGACAGGTTTTGCATCTGAATCTTCCACATTAATTTGACTTATTGGGCAAAGAGCTGGACAAGTATGTTATGTATCTTGGATGGGTAACGGAATACCAGTTTGGAAGGAATGGGAAGGATTAGTAGGAAGGTGTTACTCATTTCACAACACTATGATAGGTAGTCAAAGGCCGGTTGGAGAATGTGATTTACTTGGTCCAGTCCTGAGTGATGGGGGAGAATTCCTTTATGGTTGGTCAGCAAGTATGAGAGGAGTGGTAGATGGGTTGGAGATAAGGCATAGGAGTTTGGTTTTTGACAAGTTTCTACCTATTCCAAGGTTATGAGGGAAACTCACACTCTAATTCACAGTTTCTCTGTACAGTAGTTGATGAAGCACCACAACTTGCAAGCAGTAGATCTAAAAAATAAACCAATCAAGTAACAGTGCAACAGATGGTTATGCATTTGTGCACAACAACGAACGTGGAATGAACAGCAATATTTGCCTTGCACATGTATCATTTTTACTGACATGTTGGTGGCTCTCACTAGAACCTTGAAATATTTTCAGACCAGAGAAGACAGGTTGATTTGGGGCATTACTACCCACAATCATAGTCTTCATTTAGTGTCCATTAGATGAACTGCTAGACGCTTAAATAGTTGTTGAATTATCAAGCTGACACCATCAAAGTTAATTTTCAATTAAAGCACTTTTATTGTCACAGAACAAATTCTTGATAATCAGCTTGACATTAGAATGTTCCACTGTACCACAAACAGGTCAAGAATGCATAGAGACTCCAAGAAGTCTAACTTAAAGCATATGAGTGGCAAGTGACTACAGGAACCTTACTCAGTGACTGTGTAACGGGAACTTTTATCATGGAGTACTTAATGTGGACTGACTGTGGCATGGTCATTATTCATATTTGAAGATGCACATAGGAAAGCTCTTACAAAATGTTAAAATATGACGTAGAAAGCAGAAATGCCATACAGAAGATACAGTCGCCGTCGCCGTGCCAGACAGACCATATACAAAACAATTGAAGACGTTGAAATGACTACATCCGCCGCCGACAAGAAAAAGAATACCATCAAATCTGTCGCTGCACACTCTCTACTGGATGGACCTGCAGTCTTTTGTGGATGCAGACTGAATTTCAGCATCGACATCAATGATTCGTTTACCCACGGGAATGGATGGCTAACAGTCGCTGTTGTACGTGGTGGAACAGGAGTACCCAATGTATCCGGACTGGAAAGCTTCGTTGATCGGGACATCATAGCATACCGAACATATCATGTTACTGAAAATGCAAATAAAGACTTTGGAAAATCTACATATATGTCACCCTCACCCTTTTCCTTGTATACACGTAATAGACGTAAGATATCTGTTAATGAAACTGTCTTTATATGGATTAAAGGTAAAGGTACTTGTGAATATGTTAAATTTGCAGGTGATTGTACATTGTATTTTCACAAATAACTCTTTAGACGATGACTCATTTCACTTAACTACTGACTATCCTGAAAATGGTAGTAATATCAAGCTCTATTATGTGGAGCAGATTTTAAAATTCACACATTCCTCTCTGTGTTTTAGTAAAACCCTCCAAGATTTATCTAGAAATTCAAGTTTCATATTTATAATATCTTGTTATGTAAAGTACAGTTACGTTGTCCTCAAACCAAAAGGTGACTTCAGCAATGAAGTGCGTTACTGTGCTTAGTCCTATTCAAGTTGGTATGCTGGTGCTTTCCTCTGTGCTATCTAGGCCATTATAGGGGGACCTACTATTTAACTTGGATTCTGAACCACAGTGAACTTTTCCTTTTTCAGATTAACAAACATTGCCAGAGATGAGAGAAATGGCAAGAAAGATATAAATCCTAGGAATGACCAGGGATTGAACCTAAGACCTTATCTGCAGTATGGTTTGTACTTTGTTTTGGAAAACAACACCACTATGACTGTTAACTCACAAGGCTGCATTATGAAGATCCAAAACTATTTCTCCCCAGAACTTCTACCTCACAGATGAACAATGGGGAGAGTATGGTTTCTTCAAGATTGTGCAGCAGCGCACACAGCTAATTCAAAGGCTTTCTGTACAGGATCGGTTTCCAAGCCACCTAATCTCTAGGTATGGCAGTCTTCACTGGCCACCTCGCTCCCAAGATATAAGCTTATGTAATTTATTTTTGTGTGAATACCTCAAGTTCCGATGTGTGTTAACAAGCCACACTGTCTTGAAGGTCTAAAGATGGAAATGTATTCCATGTGAGATGTTAACTGACACTACTCGGAGTTTTTGGGGCTGGCTACAATCTTCGATAAACATAAAATGGCCAACATCTGAGTGGTGTGATTTTCAAACCATAAACAAAACAAATATCCAACATTCACTATGTATTCTTATAAATAAAAATATTTTTTAAGCAAAACTAAATACATCTTATTTGAGAACTATGTGATTCCTGTGACGGACCTGCATTTGCTGAATTATAAAATTTAAAGAAAGAAGATGGATGTTTGCACAGTAGAGAAAAAGGGATTTCAGATGAGGCAGGTCAATCCTAAAAGAATTACTAATATTTTTTACTTATAATTTTAAAGACAGAATCTATACCCACAGCTGGAAAAATGCAATTATATGTCCCTTATTTAAGAAGAATAATCCCTTTGTGTGTGATAACTATAGAGGAACTGCTTTAATATATGTCTTACAAAATCCTATCAATCTGCCTTTTAAACGAGCTGATCCCAATAAATGAAGAACAAATTGTGGACGACCAACGCTGTTCCTACAGAAATAGATTTACATTACATCATTTATTGTCTCTTAAGACAAATAACTTAGAAAGGATGGCAATTCATTGTAGATGTCCACATATTATTTCTAGATTTCAAAAAGCCTATTTCAGCATACACCAACAGGCACTCTTAAATACAATGAAGGAATTTGATATACTGCCAGAGTTAATCAAAATAGTTAAAATGTGAGTAGATGAAACCTTATGTGGACAAAGATAACTGTGGGAGAAACTGAAAATTTTAAGGTGTTCACTGGATTGAGACAAGGAGCACCATTTCACCCATTTTATTTAACCTTGTTGCAGACAAGATCAATAGAGAAGTTACTAAAACTAATCCACAAGGGATCCAACTGCAGGAGGTGAACATTACTAAACTTGCCTATGCAGACGATACAGCATTTTTAAATAGTTCCAAAACAGAATTAATGAGAATGATTCAAAATCGTTGAGAAAACATGATTACATATTAACAAAGAAAAGACAGAATATCTGGTCATATACGAAAATCCAAAGTGATGCACCTATGGCTGTTGGTGGATTCACTTTCAAGACACTTGACTGTGTCAAGTACTTAGGGAGTCTTTTTAGTAACAATAATAAAATGGTTAGAAATATATGCCTGTCTAGCAACAGTAAACAAAACACTTTTTAATTTTAGTGAAAACCTAAAGAAAAGAGTACTTAGTGCTAACTTCAAAACATGTTTGTATCAGTCAACCAGTAGCATTATATGGATGTGAATCATTAATATATCAAAAGAAATATCAAGAAAAAGAGTTAATATTTGAAAGAAAAATGCTAAGGAAAGTTTTTGGATCTGTATATAACGAAAATAATATGGACTGGAGGATAAGAAGGGAAAAAATGAAGAATTAAGAGAGCTGTACAAACACTGTTACATCATCAAAGTGCCGAAGAAGGGAAAAATGACATGGGCATCCCATATAACAAGAATGGCGGAAAATGGACTACCTAACTATCATTCTGCACAACAGTAGATGAAACAAGAGACCCAGTATTAGGTGGCAAGAAAACATTTGAGAGGACACAGCTAGGAGGAACATTGAAACCAAATGGACAAACAGTGCAGTTGACAGAAAGGAATAGAAGCTGTTCATAGAGCATGTGTATTGGTGATAAGGCCCTTGCCACATGTAAAGTGATGTGGGTTTCATAAGTTTTCAATTTTGAATATATCTTTAAAAAAGTATTTCTACAGGGAATAAGTGTGTAATCACGAACCACTTGCTTTCTAAACAATAAAGTGTAAAAAATTACAACCTAACAATTTTTAAAATATTTTATTACGAGAGGCATTGGTCTAGTGCTATCCTTGTAATTTCCTGGTATCACAAATCTACCACCTACTGCATAAGCTTCACAATACCAATATTAAATGAATCTTTGTGTTGGTACAAAGTCATAGCACGAGTGAAGGTGCATGCTTCTGCATGGCACATATATTCACTGGCTTATCTCAGGAGCGAGATGAAGCTGAACTCTCCTGTCACTTATATTATCCAATGGTGAAACAACTATTCAACATGCTCTAAGATTCAAGAGAGGAAAGGCAAGCACTACTACAAAATTTCAAAACACACTCTTGCTTTACTTAGAACAGTACATTGATCAGTTGCTGTTATGTTATCCATGCAGATTTTGTAATAGCCTTACGTTACCAAAATAACTTTGACCTAGTGATATTAATAGTCCTACCGTTGATGAACCATCTTGAAGATAAAAGACATATGTGCACGGGCAGGGGAGCAGTTAAGATTTTGACTAGGATCAGGCAGTTACCTTAGGGTAAATAACCTAAGAAGAAATTTAAAAAAGTGATGTTGATTTATTTGTGAGAGGGTGCAACACAGAGTAGCAACTGTTGAGCAACAATTAAGAAACTGAAGTCAGTAACCTATCTCTGAGGAGCAGAAGAAGTGAAAGAAATTAACAGAAGAACAGTGAGTGATTTTTGGCATCATACCTGAAGATTTTTCCCCCCCCCATGCACCATGGACCTTGCCGTTGGTGGGGAGGCTTGCCTGCCTCAGCGATACAGATAGCCGTACCGTAGGTGCAACCACAACGGAGGGGTATCTGTTGAGAGGCCAGACAAACGTGTGGTTCCTGAAGAGGGGCAGCAGCCTTTTCAGTAGTTGCAAGGGCAACAGTCTGGATGATTGACTGATCTGGCCTTGTAACAATAACCAAAACGGCCTTGCTGTGCTGGTACTGCGAACGGCTGAAAGCAAGGGGAAACTACAGCCGTAATTTTTCCCGAGGGCATGCAGCTTTACTGTATGATTACATGATGATGGCGTCCTCTTGGGTAAAATATTCCGGCGGTAAAATAGTCCCCCATTCGGATCTCCGGGCGGGGACTACTCAAGAGGATGTCGTTATCAGGAGAAAGAAAACTGGCGTTCTACGGATCGGAGCGTGGAATGTCAGATCCCTTAATCGGGCAGGTAGGTTAGAAAATTTAAAAAGGGAAATGGATAGGTTGAAGTTGGATATAGTGGGAATTAGTGAAGTTCGGTGGAAGGAGGAACAAGACTTCTGGTCAGGTGACTACAGGGTTATAAACACAAAGTCAAATAGGGGTAATGCAGGAGTAGGTTTAATAATGAGTAGGAAAATAGGAATGCGGGTAAGCTACTACAAACAGCATAGTGAACGCATTATTGTGGCCAAGATAGACACGAAGCCCACACCTACTACAGTAGTACAAGTTTATATGCCAACTAGCTCTGCAGATGACGAAGAAATAGAAGAAATGTATGATGAAATAAAAGAAATTATTCAGATTGTGAAGGGAGATGAAAATTTAATAGTCATGGGTGACTGGAATTCGAGTGTAGGAAAAGGGAGAGAAGGAAACATAGTAGGTGAATATGGATTGGGGGACAGAAATGAAAGAGGAAGCCGCCTGGTAGAATTTTGCACAGAGCACAACATAATCATAGCTAACACTTGGTTTAAGAATCATGAAAGAAGGTTGTATACATGGAAGAACCCTGGAGATACTAAAAGGTATCAGATAGATTATATAATGGTAAGACAGAGATTTAGGAACCAGGTTTTAAATTGTAAGACATTTCCAGGGGCAGATGTGGACTCTGACCACAATCTGTTGGTTATGACCTGTAGATTAAAACTGAAGAAACTGCAAAAAGGTGGGAATTTAAGGAGAGGTTGTACAGAGATTCAGGGAGAGCATAAGGGAGCAATTGACAGGAATGGGGGAAGTAAATACAGTAGAAGAAGAATGGGTAGCTTTGAGGGATGAAGTAGTGAAGGCAGCAGAGGATCAAGTAGGTAAAAAGACGAGGGCTAGTAGAAATCCTTGGGTAACAGAAGAAATACTGAATTTAATTGATGAAAGGAGAAAATATAAAAATGCAGTAAGTGAAACAGGCAAAAAGGAATACAAACGTCTCAAAAATGAGATCGACAGGAAGTGCAAAATGGCTAAGCAGGGATGGCTAGAGGACAAATGTAAGGATGTAGAGGCCTATCTCACTAGGGGTAAGATAGATACCGCCTACAGGAAAATTAAAGAGACCTTTGGAGATAAGAGAACGACTTGTATGAATATCAAGAGCTCAGATGGAAACCCAGTTCTAAGCAAAGAAGGGAAAGCAGAAAGGTGGAAGGAGTATATAGAGGGTCTATACAAGGGCGATGTACTTGAGGACAATATTATGGAAATGGAAGAGGATGTAGATGAAGATGAAATGGGAGATATGACACTGCGTGAAGAGTTTGACAGAGCACTGAAAGACCTGAGTCGAAACAAGGCCCCCGGAGTAGACAATATTCCATTGGAACTACTGACGGCCGTGGGAGAGCCAGTCCTGACAAAACTCTTCCATCTGGTGAGCAAGATGTATGAAACAGGCGAAATACCCTCAGACTTCAAGAAGAATATAATAATTCCAATCCCAAAGAAAGCAGGTGTTGACAGATGTGAAAATTACCGAACTATCAGCTTAATAAGTCACAGCTGCAAAATACTAACACGAATTCTTTACAGACGAATGGAAAAACTAGTAGAAGCCAACCTCGGGGAAGATCAGTTTGGATTCCGTAGAAACACTGGAACACGTGAGGCAATACTGACCTTACGACTTATCTTAGAAGAAAGATTAAGGAAAGGCAAACCTACGTTTCTAGCATTTGTAGACTTAGAGAAAGCTTTTGACAATGTTGACTGGAATACTCTCTTTCAAATTCTAAAGGTGGCAGGGGTAAAATACAGGGAGCGAAAGGCTATTTACAATTTGTACAGAAACCAGATGGCAGTTATAAGAGTCGAGGGACATGAAAGGGAAGCAGTGGTTGGGAAGGGAGTAAGACAGGGTTGTAGCCTCTCCCCGATGTTGTTCAATCTGTATATTGAGCAAGCAGTAAAGGAAACAAAAGAAAAATTCGGAGTAGGTATTAAAATTCATGGAGAAGAAATAAAAACTTTGAGGTTCGCCGATGACATTGTAATTCTGTCAGAGACAGCAGAGGACTTGGAAGAGCAGTTGAATGGAATGGACAGTGTCTTGAAAGGAGGATATAAGATGAACATCAACAAAAGCAAAACAAGGATAATGGAATGTAGTCTAATTAAGTCGGGTGATGCTGAGGGAATTAGATTAGGAAATGAGGCACTTAAAGTAGTAAAGGAGTTTTGCTATTTGGGGAGCAAAATAACTGATGATGGTCGAAGTAGAGAGGATATAAAATGTAGGCTGGCAATGGCAAGGAAAGCGTTTCTGAAGAAGAGAAATTTGTTAACATCCAGTATTGATTTAAGTGTCAGGAAGTCATTTCTGAAAGTATTTGTATGGAGTGTAGCCATGTATGGAAGTGAAACATGGACGATAAATAGTTTGGACAAGAAGAGAATAGAAGCTTTTGAAATGTGGTGCTACAGAAGAATGCTGAAGATTAGATGGGTAGATCACATAACTAATGAGGAAGTACTGAATAGGATCGGGGAGAAGAGAAGTTTGTGGCACAACTTGACCAGAAGAAGGGATCGGTTGGTAGGACATGTTCTGAGGCATCAAGGGATCACCAATTTAGTATTGGAGGGCAGCGTGGAGGGTAAAAATCGTAGAGGGAGACCAAGAGATGAATACACTAAGCAGATTCAAAAGGATGTAGGTTGCAGTAGGTACTGGGAGATGAAAAAGCTTGCACAGGATAGAGTAGCATGGAGAGCTGCATCAAACCAGTCTCAGGACTGAAGACCACAACAACACAACCTGAAGATTAATAAGGTTAGTGCTGCCCCATAGGTGTCTGAAAGTCCTTTTCCATATGGCGATGAAGGAGCAAATGTTCACAGGACGTGACCATTCATCCAGAGATAAGGAAATTGAGGAAGAGCTTTTGGCTAGGTTTTCCTCCACAAGAGACCATGGGGTGTTGTCACACAACATGGGTCTCAAGTCTGTGCATAAAAATCATGTATTCAGTATTTGGTACAGCCAAAATGACCTTGGTCACTAACCAAACATGGAATCTGAAACTTCACTATGACATCTTGTACTTGAAGTAAAAATTGTACCTGTTTTAAGGCAGATTATAACCCAAAAATATCCATCAAAAGACAAAACCAAATATCCTCTGTGGATAAAGGTTTTTCGGATCCATAAGTCCTTTCCCCTAATCCAATAAAACTGGTTGGGAATGTTGTCCAAAGGGCTTAACATATGGGAGGATGGAAACAAAATTTGGGCCTATATGTTTCATTGAAACTCATTTAGAAAACTGGCCAGTTTATAAATTTCCATTTTTTTTTTTTTTTCAAAAATTGCTGGTAGTTCACAAAACAGGAAGTGGCACTGACCTTGCATTGTTCTGCTGTTATGCAGTGAGAAAGTAAGTAAGATGGCTAGAGTAATGATGATGGGAGATGGCAATTTTCAATTGTGTGCAGATGCATCATATCATTATCAGCAATTTATATGTCCAATGTATCTGTCAACACAAGGAAAACATTAGTATATATGCAGACATATAAGCGTGCACACATTTAATGAAGTGAGGACAGAATAGGATGTTGGTAATAGTCTCCTTAAAACAATCACTCTGTCATTTCCAGAAGTTATTTAGGAAAATCTATGAGGTGTGATGGGAAAGTTTTAAGAATGGGCTTGTAATTGTACAATGGTGGTACTTACATGCTACTGTGATGTATCACCTTCAAAATAGTCCCCTTCTGACTGAACACACCGACTCCAACGGTGCTTCCACTTTTGGAAACATTCCTGGAAATTTTTTTCCTGAAGTGTGTTAAGGATACTTTCCATATTTGCCTGGATGTGTCAAATTGCTTCCCTTTCAGTGAAAATTTCAGTTTAGGAAACAGGTAGAAGTCTGCAGGGGCCAAATCAGAGGAATATGGCAGTTGTGGAAGCACAGGAATTTTGAATTTGGCGCAATGAGCCGGAGCATTGTTATGGTGTAGCACCCAACTCTTGTTCCACAATGCAGGCCTTTTCTTGCGCACCTTTTCGCGCAAACGTTCAAGGACACATTTGTAGTATTCCTGGTTAACTGTCTGTCCTCCAGGGGTAAATTCATGATGCGCGATACTGGTAGAATCAGAAAAAATCACCAACATTGTCTTCACCTTCGACCGACTTTGCCCTGATTTTTTTGGTCATGGTGAACCTGGAGTCTTCCACTGCGAAGACTGCACTTTGGTTTCAGGATCATATCCATATACCCACAATTTGTCACCTGTAATTACCCTATTAAACAAATCTGGGTCATTTTTAGTCTGATTAATCAGTTCTTGGCACACTTGAAGTCGGTATTGTCTGTGGTTACTTGACAACACTTTTGGAATGAATTTTGCGGACACATGCTGCATGTTCAGATCTTCAGTTAAAATTGACTGAACTGCATAGAAACTTAAATTAAGTTCATCAGCTATCTCCCTAACTGTAAGTCTACAATCAAAGTGCACTAAGTCGCGAACTTTCACAACATTTTCATTCATTTTTGAGGTGGAAGGACACCCGGACCATGGTTTATCTTCAAATGGCTTGTGGGCATTTTTAAATCTGTTGAACTAGACAAAAACATTTGACTGGCTCATACAGTTATCTCCAAAAGCTGTTTTTAATAATTTGTAAGTCTCAGAAGCTGATTTCCTGGTTTTAAAACAAAATTTCACACTAACTCGTTGCCCCGTTTTTACGTTCATTTTCACGCAGACAGAATCTGGCAACAAGCCCTAACAGACCCGCACTCAACCTGCTGCCACAACAAACTGAATAAAGGAAACACACTTTCCTGTCAGTGGGTGTTCAAGGACAAGGCAATGACTCACTCCCCGCCCTTCATGTACCTGCCGCCAAACCAGTAAGCAGTAGTGGATCCATTCTTAAAACGTTCCAATCACACTTCGTATTCCAGGGTGGCTGGACAGAGCATGAGTGTACATTCTTTCAAATCTGAAGTTAGTATTTTAACAAATGCACTACATCAGACCGTTATACCTAATGTACAACAATGTAGGAAAAGATGGATTGCTACTTACCGTAAAGAAGACAATTAAGTTGCAGAGAGGCACAATTAAAAGACACTTACACAAAGCTTTCGGTCACAGCCTTCATCAGCAAAGAAGAAACACATACGCCACTTATACACCCAAGTAAGCACACGTCATGCACAGATGTTCGCCAATACCAGCAGCTCGGGTGGGAATGCAGCTATCACTTTGGATGCAAGCGACAGTCTGGAGGAGGACGGGGAATGGGAAGAGATAGTAGTTTAGGGTGGCAGGAGTGACAAAAACTGTCTGACAGTGTTTGCTAGAATGCCAACAGGCAAAGTGTCAGGAAGTTGTAGAGCAGGGAAGTGGGGAAAAAAGGAGAGGAGCGGGGAAAGATATAGAGGATGGGAGACAACAATGGGGAGGAGATGATAGGACAGAGTGTGTGGGGACAGTATGTTACCATAGGTTGATGCCAGGATAATTACAGTTGTTACTGTAGTTTGAGGCTGGGAAAATTATGGGAGTGGAGAATGTGTTGTAAGGATAACTCCCATGCAGATGACTCAGGTAGTGAAGCAGCCATTGAATTTACAGGTACACCATTTAGACAAGAAGCTTCTAAAATATGAAAAGTGATCAACCTGCTCCAATGTCGTGTCTGAAATGGGGATACTGAATTCAGGAAGAGTTAATCCTGGTGCAGAATGTGTGAGTGAATTCTTTTGTTTTTTTCTGCACTGATGGTAAGACCAAAGCCATCACATGCAGTTTTATAGCAGTTGATTGAATGCTGTAACTCTGCAGGTGTTAGGTAAGATGATGTGGTGGTGTCATCAGTATTCTGTAGCCCAGGTAAACTGGGCACATCTTTATGAGTAAGTCTTGCCAGACTGAAGGGACCTCTGTCAAAACTTAATTTAATCTCCATGCCT
Organism: Schistocerca piceifrons; assembly: GCF_021461385.2. Taxonomy (NCBI): domain Eukaryota; kingdom Metazoa; phylum Arthropoda; class Insecta; order Orthoptera; family Acrididae; genus Schistocerca; species Schistocerca piceifrons. The sequence continues at coordinate 494,735,201 of NC_060139.1, read as the reverse complement.
TGGTTGCTTGCAGATGGTTCATACTGTGTGGCAGCCATTTACAATGCAAAGAAAAAATCCATTGCAGAGATACTGTGAAGAGTCTGCCCAGACACATCATTATGAAGAGCTTGTATTTATTCCACACAGCGTTAAGGACATCCAAAGTGTCTCAGTACAGTCCACATGGAAGATCTAGGTATGGAATCTAAGGTTTCTTCCGGGCCATAGAAAACTAAACATAGAGGTTTCTTTTGCTCTCTGCATTTTTCCTTGAGTTCTCTAGCACAGAAGGTCATGTGTGTTGTGGCTTTAGAGGTTTGGAAACCACACTGAGATTCAGGCAAAACCCTCTCTGAACAAATTTGGAGGTGATTTAATAGATTTTTGCAAGAATTCTGCCTGCAGTTGACAATAGTAATATACCATGGTAGTCCTCACATGCACCGTGATCACCTTTCTTGAAGATAGTGATAATTCTTCATACCATCAAGTAGGGTAGGTAAGGGTAAAAGTATGTATTTTTTCTTTTACTAAATTTAAAAAAAAAAAACTTGCAGCAATATTATATCAGTTATGCCTGCAACACCTTGGTAACATTGTGAAAAAGTTTCACTGTCATCCAATTATTATTAGATGAGCAGTAAAAGTTTCATTAAAAAATAATTTTTCATATTTTTACCCCACACTGAGAGGTAACAGTATGTGGGCCTGGGGTATCATTACACAGTGTGTACTTTTATGACCAACTGAAGAAAATGAAAGGATTATAAATAAATACTTGGAAAAACAACTTAGGACCAAATCCACAGCACAGCCAGTGGGCACCCGCATAACCCTCCTATGCTAACCTGTCTTTGGGCCATTTAGAGGAAACCTTCATATCCTCTTAAAACCCTAAATCCATGGTCTGGTTCAGGTTTATTGGTGATATATTCATGATCTGGTCTCTAGGCCAAGACACCTTATCCTCATTCCTTCACAACTCAACATCTCCTACTCATCCATTTCTCCTGGTCCTCCTCAACCAAGAGTGCCACCTTCTCTGACATTGACCTCCTTCTCTCTGATGGCTTCATGTACACCTCTGTCCACACTGAACCCATCAAGCACCAACAGTACCTGCATTTCAACAGTTGCCATTCCTTCCACACCAAAACAGTTGCTCCCAAGCAGCGTAGCCATCCATGGATGGTGTATCTTCAGTGATGAGAACTGCCTTGCTCAGTATGTTGAAGATCTCACAAAGGCCTAACAGAGAGGCACTATCCCCTAGGCCCAGCCTTTTAACAGATTTTACTTGCCATATCCACACACACACACACACACACACACACACACACACACACACATATATATATATATATACTCCTCCCCTCCCACCATCCTCAAGAACCAGCTACAAAGGAGTGCCCATCTCATTATCCAATACCATCCTGGACTGTAACAACTGGACCACACAATTCATCAGAACTTTATCTGTCATCACGGCCTGAAATAAGGGAAAGCCTACCCAGGATCCTTCCTATCCCTCCTAAAATGGTGTTCCATCACCCACTCATCTCCATAACATCCTAGTCAGCATACTGACTGGACACCTGTTTATCTAGCAGAAACTGCTAATTCAAAATACAATTTATTCACAAATGAGATAGCAGGTATCTTTGAAAGTGTATTTCCAAAAAAGTCATACAGAGTCCAACCTGCAAGGGCTGCAAAAAAACCATGGCTCACTAAGGGCATCATAGCTTCCTGTCAGAGAAAAAGACAACTCTACATAGCATCAAAGACTTCTAACAACCCTGCTCAGCTAAAACATTATAAACTCTACAGTAAAATTCTTGCCAAAGTAATTAAAAACTCTAAAAGTATGTGTATAGCATCTGAAATTACTAATTCTGAAAATAAAATTAAAACAATCTGGAATGTGATAAAGAGAGAAACAGGGACTGTAAACTACACCAAAGACAAAAATATTGTTTTAACTGTTGACAACTCAGAGATAACTAATAGTGAGGAAATTGCTGAAATCTTTAACCAACATTTTTTAACTGTCCCAACACAGATAGGTTGCCATGGTTCTGTAGATAAAGCTGCCCGTATAATGAAAAATAATTTTCCAGAACCTTTCAGTCAAATAAGTGTGCTTCCCATTACTGCCAATGAAATCAAAAAAATCATACAGTCTTTGAAAAATAAACATTCTGCTGGTATCGACGATATTTCAAGCAAGCTGTTGAAGGCTTGCTGTAGTGAAGTGACCGATGTTTTGTCTCACATCTGCAACACATCCATGCAACAAGGAGTGTTTCCAGATAGAATGAAATATTCTGTTGTCAGGCCCCTGTACAAAGCAGGGGATGCTACAAATGTGTCAAACTATCGCCCTATCTCTCTATTAACAACATTTTCAAAAGTCCTAGAAAAAGCTCTGTACAACAGGATTGTGGCACACCTTGGTGACCTGAACATCATTAACAGTCAGCAGTTTGGTTTTCAAAAGGGAGTTTCAATAGATAACGCAATTTTCTCATTCACAAATGATGTTCTAGAGTCTATAAACAGCAATAGGCTGCCAATTGGTGTCTTATGCGACCTATCAAAGGCGTTCGACTGTGTAGATCACCAGATACTCTTCAAGAAGGCCTGTCATTATGGAATTACAGGACCTGTAGGGAACTGGTTAAAATCGTACCTCGAAAATAGGAAGCAGAAGATTATTCTAGATGTTTCAGATAGTGTATCACAATATACAGTGGGGAATTGTGCAGCATGGAGTGCCACAGGGATCAGTGCTTGGGCCCTTGCTGTTCCTCATATATGTTAATGACCTGCCTTTATCCATCAATAAGAAGTGTAAATTTACAATGTTCGCTGATGATACGAGCATTGTGGTGGATAATGTGTCAGCTACTGACTTAGAATCTGAGGTCAATGATATCCTTAAAGAAGTTCTGGGTTGGTTTAGTATTAACTCCCTTTCAATAAACCTGAAAAAAAAAACAATTTTATCCAGTTCCAGACAACCCACAAAAACCCAAAAGAAATAGTTATCACACAGAACGATCAGATGATAAAGCAAGTGTACTTATCAAAATTCCTAGGCGTATACGTGGACAGTAGGCTGAACTGGGAACATCACGTTCTACAAACACTAAAACGGCTGACGTCGGCAAATTTGCTTTATGAATTTTGTCACGCTTCAATGACATTACCATCTCAAAGTCAGCTTACTTTGGCTATTTTCATTCAGTCATGTGTTATGGCATCATCTTCTGGGGCAATACACCTGCCGCAAAGAAAATCCTCACAGCACAAAAAAGAGCAATAAGAATCATTTGTGGTGTACCCCCACGAACCTCATGTTGAAATCTTTTTAAACGACTTGAAATACTGACAGCAACATCTCAGTACATATATTCACTGATGTGCTTCATAATAAACAACCCCACTCTGTATGAAACGAATTGCCTACATCATGAACATAACACCAGAAGAAAAGAGGATTTCCACTGTGAGTTAAAGAACTTGACACTTATTCAGAAAGGGGTAAAGTACGCTGGAACGAAAATTTTCGATTCCCTACCCAAAAGCATCAAAAGTATAAGGAGTAGTACATCAGTATTTAAACGTAGCTTGAGAAATTATTTACTTGAGACCTCACTTTATTCACTAGAGGAATTCTTTCAGAGAAATAAGTAAAACCCAGATTGGAAAGATGTTTTTAAAATTTTTTGACACTGTTTACTGTTAAACTAATGTAATAATGCCCTAATGTAAAAATTCCTGTTTTTCTCATTTCCATTTTTGGGTCACTTTTAAACCCAAAGTGGGGAGTTTTGATTACTGTTCAAGGTTAAAATAGATGCAATAATGCCCTAAATATGAAACTGCTATCTTCACATTTATGTTGACTAGTTTTTAAGCTAATAAGTGACTTTTGTGCACTGTTATTAATATTATAACAATGTCTTTATTCTATGTATTTTATTATGTACATTGACACGTTCCACATCTGAGTGACTTGCTCACATGTACAGATCTATGGAACAAGTATATAAATAAATAAATAAAATAGTCCATACCTAAGCACTCTCAATCCCAACCTCTAGTGAAAGGGATCATATCCCTGTCGAAGACACAGGTGCAAGACCTGCCCAGTCCACTCACCCAGCACCTCCTACTCCAGTCCTGTCACAGGCTTATCCCGCACCATCAGAGGCTGGGCCACCTGTGAAAGAAGCTTTGTCACACTCAATCATTGCACAGCTCTTTATATTGGTATGACTACCTATCAGCTGTCCACCAGGGTGAATGGCCACCACTAAACTGTGGCTAAGAGCAATGTGGACCACCCTGTGGCACAACATGTAACTGAATATAACATACTTGATTTTAAAGTCTGCTTCACAACACAGGCCATCTGGATCCTACCATCCCCCAACAGCTTTTCTGAACTGCAGAGAAGGGAGTTATTCTTACAACACAATCTGCACTCCCAAAATCATCCCCACCTCAACCTATGGTAACCTAGTATCCACACAGCCTCCACCCAACAGTTTCCATCCAATCTGTCCTATCACCTCCATCCAGTTTATGTCACCTCACCCTCATCGTATCATCCTCTCTCTGCCAGCTTACCCACCAGTCTTTTCTCCTTCCTTTTGTGCTCCCTGTTCTCTGTTTGGATACTCCTTCAACAAAGTGACCAATTGTCATTCAACATGTCTTCTCCAACCTTAATAACTGAGTTCAATCCTTTCTATTGGTAGATTCTGTACAACTATTCTTCCTTTCAGATGATAGTGTCCCCTACTCATTCTCTACCAAAAATGGTTTAGGTTATCCCTCTGTGGATTTACCTAACTGCAGGACCTCTCCCCAGGTTCCTTTACACAGCATGCAATACAGGCCACCGTTTTCTTGAATGCACAATATGCGTATAGCATGAAAATTATTTCCATTTGTCCATGTTATATCATCACAGGTAGATCTGTCATTTGTCATCTCTATCAACTGCCCATAAAGAACCCCCCATGTAAAGCCAATAGAAACCCTACGATTTTTCATTGTTCCTCTTAAAAACTATAATATCCCATTTATACGTAACAATACACATAGATAACATGTTGTTGTTGTTGTGGTCTTCAGTCCTGAGACTGGTATGATGCAGCTCTCCATGCTACTCTATCCTGTGCAAGTTTCTTCATCTCCCAGTACCTACTGCACCTTCTGAATCTGCTTAGTGTATTCATCTTTTGGTCTCCCTCTACGATTTTTACCCTCCACGCTGCCCTCCAGTACTGAATTGGTGATCCCTTGATGCCTCAGAACATGTCCTACCAATCGATCCCTTCTTCTAGTCAAGTTGTGCCACAAACTCCTCTTCTCCCCAATCCTATTCAACACTTCCTCATTAGTTATGTGATCTGCCCATCTTATCTTCAGCATTCTTCTGTAACACCACATTTCAAAAGCTTCTATTCTCTTCTTGTCCAAACTATTTATCGTCCTTGTTTCACTTCCATACGTGGCTACACTCTATACAAATACTTTCAGAAATGACTTCCTGACACTTGAATCTATACTCAATGTTAACAAATTTCTCTTCTTCAGAAACGCTTTCCTTGCCATTGCCAGCCTACATTTTATATCCTCTCTGCTTCGACCATCATCAGTTATTTTGCTCCCCAAATAGCAAAACTCCTTTACTACTTTAAGTGTCTAATTTCCTAATCTAATTCCCTCAGCATCACTCGACTTAATTCGACTACATTCCATCATCCTCGTTTTGCTTTTGTTGATGTTCATCTTATATCCTCCTTTCAAGACACTATCCATTCCGTTCAACTGCTCTTCCAAGTCCTTTGCTGTCTCTGACAGAATTACAATGTCATCAGCGAACCTCAAATCCATCCATAGATAACATATACATCCATATTTAGTAAGAAACACATTATATAATGTTAACACTTCAAAGAATTGACAATTCTAGTTATCCACAAAGAAACTTTTGGAGCTATATTGTATTTTTGCAAATTTGTACATTTTTGTGTGTATTTTTACATTTCTGAGCATATTTTTGTGTAGGTCATTATGAAAGGAGGGGCAGGATCCAGAGAAAGGAATCTTCACAGTTAGGTCATTTGGAGGGATTCCATGGTCTAGGCACCATTTAAGAATCAGGATGTGGGACTGGACTGGGTTTAAGCCAGGGAAAGGGATACTTTTCTGAACTAATGCAGAAAGATGGAGCAAGAGTCCATTGTGGCAGGAATGGTGTAAAGGAAACAGGAATGAGCAGAAATGGGAAAACTAGGTGTTGATGGTTGTGAGAGGAGCTGGATGTTTTACGCATTGTTACGTGTCTTTTTCGCTTATCCAACTCCTCTCACAATCATCAACACCTATTTTTCCCATTTCTGTTCATTCCTGTTTCCATTACCATTCCTGCCACAATGGACTCTTGCTCCATCTTTCTGCACCAGTTCAGAAAAGTATCCCTTTCCCTTGCTAAAACCCAGTCCCACATCTTGTTTCTTAAATGGTGTCTAGACCATGGAATCCTTCCAAATGACCTAACTGTAAAGATTCCTTTCTCTGGATCCTGCCCCTCCTTTCATAATGATCTACACCTTTCCAGATTCGGCTAATCCCTGGCCCTCAGAAACCTGGTTCTGCAAAAACACATCTCCATGGCACAGGCATCCCAGAACCATCTCTGCTCCCTCCACAGTATATTACTAGTCTGAAATCCCTACTCCATACATCACATCTCTGAGATTGAATCCCTTGCTCTCCAGCGCCTGGAGGAGCATCCCAGACACCTCCTCCATAAGTTATCCAACCTGCTAACATCCTACTAATGCCTCGGGCACCACTATCCAACACCTATTGTACCAACAGTGTTCCTCCTCGTCCACCCCTCGTAGCAGCTAAACCCTGCCAAGCTGACCTTTTTAACTTGCCACATCCCCAAAAACTCCCCTCCAGACCCAAAACATTCCCATAACACTGTTGTTAACCTTCCCACCAAAATCCTCAGCTCCATAGAAGTTTCAGTCCTATCCCAAGAGCTCATCTTTAGCCCTACACCCAAATTTAACCGTGCTGGACTTGTCAAAGACCTACTCTCCTTCTCCCGATCCCTGCAATGGAAGAAATTCTTTGCTGCCAGTCCCTCCAACTAAAACCACCATAATTCCATGCTGGTCACCTTCCAGAAACTCCCTATCTCCAGCTTAGCCTCACCATCCTTTCCCAGGTCCCTCCCTTAGAACATCAACCTTTCAGTAGAAGAAAGGACAGCCATACACAACCTCAAAACAAATCCTAACCTAATAATCCTACCTGCAAACAAAGATTTCACCACAGTTGCTATGAGCCACAGTGACTACCTTGCAGAAGGCCTCAGCCAATTATGACTCCTCCACCTATAAACTCTGCCAGAACGATCCCATCCCAAAAGTCAAACACAGACTCCAGTCTCTGCCTAAACCCTTAGGCCCTTTCCAGAAGATCTCCCCTGAATCCATTTCCCTCCACATCCCTATGCCATCCCGCAATGCATTTTCTACATGCTCCCAAAATACACCAACCAAACACTCCTGGATGCTCGATTGTGGCTGGTTATTGTGCCCCCACTGAAAGAATTTCAGCCCTCATTGACCAACAACTACAACCAATTGCCCATAATCTAGCCTCCTATGTCAATAACACCAACCACTTCCTTCACCAACTCTTCACCATCCCCACCCCTTTACCTCCTGGAGCCCTACTCGTCACTGTTGATGCCACTCCCTATACACCAACATCCCTCATGTCTATGGTCTTACCGCTGTTGAACACTGTTTTTGCCAGCGTCCCTCAGACTCTAAACCTGCTACATCATCCCTCATGCACCTTACTAACTTCATCCTAACCCACAACTATTTCTCATTTGAAAGGAAGTTATATAAATAAATCTGCAGCACAGTCATGGGCACCAGCATGGCACCCACCTATGCCAATCTTGTTATGGGACATCTAGAGGAGACCTTCCTAGTCTCCCAAAACACCAGACCCCTAGCCTGGTTCATGTTTACTGATGATATCCTCAAGATCTGGACACAGGACCAAGGCACCCTATCTTAGTTCCTTCACAATCTCAACACCTTCTGTGGCTGAGCAGTTCTAGGTGCTTCAGTCTGGAACCACGCGACTGCTGTGGTCACAGGTTCGAATCCTGCCTCGGGCATGGATGTGTGTGATGTCCTTAGGTTAGTTAGGTTTAAGTAGTTCTAAGTTCTAGGGGACTGATGACCTCAGATGTTAAGTCCCATAGTGCTCAGAGCCATTTGAACCATTTCAACACCTTCTCTCCCATCCACATCGTGTGGTCCTCCTTAACCCAGCATGCCACCTTCTTTGATGTTGACCTCCTTCCCTGTGATGGCTACATCCACATGTCTGTCCACATTAAACCAACTGGTCACCAATAGTACCTGCATTTTGACAGTTGTCATCCCTTTCACAACTAGCAGACAAATAATCGTGGTTGTCTGCACTAACTGAGACAACCATTAACAATGTAGGAAAAGTCAGATTGCTACTTACCATAAAGAAGACATGTCAAGTTGCAGACAGGTACAATTAAATGACACTTACATAAAGCTTTTGGCCACAGCCAAAAAATCCTTCCCATACAGCGTGGCCTCCTGGGAATAGCATATCTGCAGTGACAAAAACTCCCTTGCTCAGTATGTTGAGGGTCTCACCAAGGCCTTACAGACAGGCACTATACCCCAGACCTAGTCCGCAAAAGACCTCCCATGCCATTTCTCCACACCCCCCCAATTCTCCCACCAATCCGAAGAACCAGCCGCAAAGGAGTGTCCCCTTCATCACCCAGTACCACCCTGGACTGGAACAACTGAACCACATCCTTCTCCAGGGCTTTCATTACCTATCATCATGCCCTGAAACAAAGGACATCGTACACGAGATACTTTCCATCCCTCTTAAAGTGGTGTTCCACCACCCACCCAACCTCCACAACATCCTAGTCCAGCACTACCTAGTCCAGTCCTGTTACAGGTTTATCCTCCCCCATCATGGCCCAGGCCACCTGTGAAAACAGAAATGTCATTTATTAGCTCTGTTGCAATCATTGCACAGTTTTTTATATTGGTATGACTACCAAGCATCTGTTCACTGGTGAACCGCAAAACTGTGGCCAAGAGCAAAGTAGGTCACCCTGTAGCACAACATGCAGCTGAACATAGCACACTTGATTTCAGTGATTGCTTCACTTCCCAAGCCATCTGGATCCTTTCCTACACCATCAGCTTTTCTGAACTGTGCAGATGGGAGTTATCCTCACAACACATTCTTCACTCCTGTAATTATCTTGGCCTCACCTGTAGTAACATACTGTACTCACACCCTCCACCCAACAGTTTCCACCCCCTCCATCTTTATCATCTCCTCCCCATTCTCATCTCCTACCTTGTTTATTTGCAGCCCTCTGCCAGTGCTTCCACCCATCTTTCCCTACTCCTGTCCTATTTTGCTCCTTTTCCCCCCACCTCTCTGTCCCACAGCCTCCTGATGCTGCACCTGTTGGCAATCTACTCTCTGCACTCTCCACCAGACAGCGTTTGTCTCTCTCCCCACCTGTACATTACTGTCCCTTCCCCTTCTCCACCCCCTCCAGATTGCTGCTTGCATCCCACATGATAGTTGCATTCCAACGCGAGATGCTGGAGTTGACGGTCTTGTGTGCATGAGGTGTGCTTGCTTGTGTGTATGTATGGTGACTGTCTCTCTTTTACTGCTGAAGGCTGTGGCCAAAATCTTTATGTAAGAGTCATTTAATTGTGCCTGTCTGCAACTTGATGTGTCTTCTTTATGGATAGCAATATGTCGTTTCATGCATTGGTAATGGTTGTCTCAGTTAGTATAGACAACCACAATTATTTGTCTGCTGGTTGTAAAAATTTCTTCTTTCTTCATGTTACCCAGAATATTATTAACCTGTTTTCATTGGATGGTATTTTGGGCTACCACACAGTGTATGCTCACTCGTATAAGTTCCAATGTTGATTCTTGAGCTGGCCCAGGTAACCAAGTATTTCTTCGAAATAATTCCAAAAACTTTGACCAAAACTCTACTTTCCAGCACCACAGTTTTTTATCCTTCATTAAGGTTGCAAAATGCTGCATCTCCTCTTGTGTGTTTGCTGCAACTTGCCTATAACACCAGGAGCAGGGAACGCTGTATGGCAGGTCTATCAGTGTGAGGTGGTGTAAATTACTTTTGATTGTTCTTCTTCCAATATGGTCACCTGTTAGCTTTTGTCCTCATGGTCTGGTTACTCCATACCATTGCCTTGTGTGAACCTATTCTTCTTGACTTCGTATCTGGGTAGGGTGATGCTGTAAGAGAGTGTCTCACTACTTCCCATGACCGAATAACAAACACGTTTTCAACAATAATCTTTCTTATTGTTTCAGCTATTTACATCACTTATGAAGACTGATATAAATATAAGTAATGCATAAACTAAAACACATTGATCAATACGTCTGATAGCATCAAATTCAACTTAAGAACTAAGATTTACAGTCATCTGTCTTGAGCATTTCCATTGTAGTATGTCTGTTTTCTCAGAGGTATTCGTCACACCTTCAAGAGGTGTCACAAAGTCGTAAACAACCACATCCAACAAGTGCTACTGCACTTGCTACATTACATCTTGCTGCTGCTGCTGTGTTCTGTCACTGCATGCAAACCATGTGCACAGTTCAGGGTGTGCACAATGGATTTTTTCCACTACGTAAAATGTTTATAAAAGACAATACCATTTTTCCCCAGCATGATCGTCCTCAGTGGAACATAGGTCATTCTTGTGAATAACCCAAATTACACTACACCTTCTGATTAATGCTCAAAATGGTGGCCTTCAGCACCAGCACATTTCTGAGTACAAGTCACTACTGATTCTGTACATTTTACATGGAATCTCTGCACACACCACTTGAATCCCATTCCAAAGTTTGTCCAGGTTATGTGGTTTGTCTTTGTCCACCTCATCTTGTACTGTACCCAATAAGAAGAAATTGAGTGGCGTAAAGACTGGAGTGCATCGAGGAAACTTGATTTGACCCCAAAGTCCTATCCAGTAACATGGCAATTTTTGATCTTGGTATGCTCATACATCCCTATGACAGAGTAGTGGTGTTTCATCTTGTTGATAACAAAACTTTTCATTATCATATAATGCACAAATGGCTGGGAATATGGAACCATCAAGCGTTGTTAGGCACTTTTCTCTAGTTACATTACCTTCAAAATGGGAAGGCCCAATGAGTCTCATTGCAGACTAACCACACCACACATTTACACTAGGCACATTCACAGTCTTTTCAATTGTAATGTGAAGATTATCTTCAACCCAGTAGACACAATTGCATCTATTGACAGTTCCATTAAGTTTTCACTGGACTTCATCCAACCAAATTATGCTACCCATAAATCCTATTTCATGTCTCACCATCTCTTGAATCAATTAACAAAATTGTAACCTTCAATCTGGACCACAGTCACTTAGATTTTGCACCTGCCTTGAGATGTACACATGAAACGTCTTCCTTCAGAATGTGTAGCACACTACTGGCACCTACATTTCTCTCATGTGCCCCTTGCCTTGAAAATTTTTTGGGGTAAACACTGAAATAATTCCAAGACCACAAAAGAGGATTCATCAATTGTAGCTAATGAAGTTGTTCTGATTGACTTTTATACATGTCACACACTGTTCCATAAACTTCAAATTTGTCTTGTAGGCATGGAAATTTGAACCTTCAAGGTGGTTCTGTACCTTAATCAGTTCTCTACTATCTTTGAACCTCAGCAACATTCTGAAACTTCCAGTACCACTCAATCAGCTGCTTCTGTCTTTCAAAGCTCAAACATTTGTCTGCCATGTTGAAGTTATTTCCTTGCCACTAACTGGGTTGATTAGTGAGAGGAACAATTCTGCTGCCCTCTGTTGAAGTAATATGACATTACTTTCTCCCAGAAACTGATCCTTGTAGAAATAAATTTTCTATGACAGTTCAAAGTGTGTATACATATTTTGACACATCTTGTATTGTTAAATTAGGAACTCATTTATTTTTTGGTGAACTGAAAAAGTAAATACAATATTGCAGTGCCTGTGTTATTCCGATTGTGATGCAAAGTTCCTTTGGACATGCATGCATGTTCAAAGCATTGTAATCAGAATAACACAGGCACTGCAATATTGTATTTATCTGTCAATACCGGGCAAGAGACTTTCAACTACAACGTCTGACCTGTATGGGAATATACATAATGGATGTACGAGTACTTGGTTGACAACATATTGAAGTTTGAGTCTGGCTGTGAGTTGTGCGCAGATAACCAAATGGTAAGGCAACCACTCATGACAAGCAGGAAATCCGGATTCATGTTGTGGGCCGGCACAAATTTTCATTGTCGTCATTCCATTCCAGAGCTGATGGTAGTTCCTATTCGCAGTTGTGAATTCATTTGATGTGAAAAAGTAAATGATGTAGTGACCTGAAACTAAGGCTGAAAATATGTTTGTCAAGGGAAATATCGTGCTGCTCTATTGCTTGCTTGTCCTCCAATGAAAAAGTTGTGAATTGGCTGAGGTGCCAGTTTTGAGACATTTCCTTGAGGCTGACTCTGAAAACCTGGTAGCTTTTAATGCTTGTCATATTGAGCTACCATTTTCAATAAGGCTGAGGGCTTGATGGTAGAGCAGCTGTGTTAATGGCAGTTGAGTTGATGTCCTTGGTCTGTTTCTGGAAAAGAAAATGCTATTACAGAAGATGTGATTATATTCTAAGTGTGTTTGAGAGGTAGCTATGTTTGAAAAGACCACTACCCAATGAAAGAAAAACTACAGAAAAGAAACATTAATTTAAATTCCCTTAGGTGAATAATGAGGCATCTAAGGAAAATAAACAACAGCAAAAAATACGTGAATGCACCAGAAGTGACTATACAAGTCAAAGTACAGGTTATGGAGTAAAAGTTTACATTAGTTTCTTGGTAGGGTAAAAGTACACTCTTCAAACTTCTACCTCATTAAATCTGCATACTTTTACCTCATCCTGCTGTTTTCTTCTTCAGCAGTCTACCGATGATACTCATAACTAACAAACAGGAAACTAATAGGAAAAAATTAAAGCCAGTAAACATGCAGTTTCAACACAATTATACCAAAATAAATGACCCCAACAAACTAGCAAATTTTGCCAATCAGTATTTCATCAACATTGCAACCAAACTGCAACAGAAGTTGAACAAAACAAAGCATTTACAAATGCTGAACAAAATACCACTCATATTGATGTGATGACCAACCACAACAGAAGAAGTATGCATTGTTCTGAGTAACCTAAAATGTAAAAATTCAGCAGGCATAGATGAAGCACCTGTGTGCTTACTGAAGAAGTGCGTAGACAACATAAAAGACCATTTAGTGTACATCATCAATGAGTCCTTCTCCACAGGTTGCTTCCCATACACACTAAAGCATGCAAAAATACTACCTTTATATAAGAAAGGTGACCCAGAAATCATAGAAAATTACAGACCAATCTCATTACTGTCATCTTCTTCAAAAGTCATAGAGACCATAATGAGAAAGAGGCTCATGGGGTACTTAACAAACTTCAATCTTCTGAGCAAAGAGCAATTTGGTTTCCAGGCTGGCAAAAGCACAAATTCAGCTGTAGCCCATTTCTCAAATGTTATCCTCGAAGCACTAGACAAAGGAGACCACATAACAGGGATCTTCCTTGATTTGACGCAAGCGTTTGGCACAGAAGACTACACAATATTGCTAAACAAACTAAATGCGCTAGGAGTAAGAGGAGTAACAAACATGTGGTTTCATTCATACCTGCAAAACAGGGTCCAACAGGTGGAGATCACTCAAACTAACTCCAATCATACCTTTCAAACCCAGACTACATCAATATGGGAGTCCCCCAAGGAAGTGTGCCGGGTCCAATCCTCTTTTTAATATACATCAACAAGTTTCACAAAGTGTCGAACATGGTGAATCAGTACTGTTTGCTGATGACAGTAACATCTTAATCAAAGCTGTTGCCAAGTGTACTCAATGTAAAAGCTGAGGAAAAGCTTAAGCATGTATGCCAATGGATAGAGACCAATAAATTAACCCTAAATGTAAAAAAAAAAAAAAAAAAAAAGTATTAGTTTCCACTTAAACAGAAAACTGAACAGTACCAAGCTAAAAGTTAATGACGAGCACATAGAATGTGTGCAATGAACAAAATTTTTAGGCATGCATGTCGACTGAACTAAATTGGGCTGAGCACACTGCGGTAGTTGGAAAGCAAATAGCTGCAGCATGCTATGCCGGTAGGATAATAAATTCAGTGTGTAGTAGCTCATATACTAGAACCGCATATTTTGCTTATGTGCACTCTATAATTTGTTATGGCATATCCTTCTGGGGATCAACAGAGCAGAACAGGCAAACAATATTTAAATTGCAAAAAAGGGCCATATGAATCATAACGAAAAGTAGCAATAGATCCCATTGCACGGAATTATTCAAATCTTCGGGTATATTGACAGTTCCATGTGAATACGTTTTGCAGACAGTAATATACATAAGGAAACACATTGACCAGTTCCCAATAAACAGTTCCATACATGCACATGAAACCAGAAACAGACAACACTTAGACCTCTGTAGGATAAACAAATCAAAAACTCAAAATAGCATTTTATATAATGGAGTTAAATTGTACAACAATCTTCCACAAGGGACCAAAGACATAAGTGAAATAGGTAACATCAGGAAATCACTAAAAAACATCTCTTGGAAAAGTTTTTTTATGCTGGCAAGGATTACTTGGAATGATGTAAATACATAGATAAATGTAAAAATTATTAACTGTGTTATTAAGTGGTTTAACAATGTCTCCTTATGTTACAATATTCACGAATTCTGATTGTGATAATTATAAATTTGTGTACCTATTGTATATACTTATGTTGACAACATCCATACAGTCCTGGTTGTCTACAGATGGATAAATAAATAAATAAATAAAAATAAAATCATGGAGATCAAGGCAGATAGTGGAAGCTTTTATCCACCAATTCTGGTACTGAGTTTATATACTTTTTAAGTAAATTCATGTTTACCTGATACTCAATAAAAACTATACAAATTTTACACAGAAAACATACAAAAGTGACTTTATTCTCTCCAGCTGTAAGCATCTGATTACCAAAAGGTTCCACAATAGAACTTAGATGATGATGTATGCACTGCCTGGTGGGAGAATTGTGAACTTCTGCCTGCAAGGTATAGAGCCGGCGGCCATTTCGGCACAGGACCACCCCCGGTATCCAACATGGATTGCGACCAAACCCATATGCCCAGACCGACATATCCGGTGGAAAGCTGGGTACTCCGTTTTGCGAAGACTGGCGAGGACCAGGCCGGAGGAGGTGCAGCAGAGTCCTAGGTTGGCGCCCATAGAGGAGCTCTGCGGGGCTGCGTTCTCCCATTGGTGATGGTGGTGGTGTGTTGGGGCTTATGGGCGCTCAACATTGAGGTCATCAGCGCCCTGACACACATTAAAGGGAACGAATGTGGACAGACCTAAGAAAACTAAAGCACACACTCAAACAAAGCAGGAAAAGAAGGAAAATGCTACCTAAGAAAGTAAAACCTAAGGAAAGAGGAAACATTGCAACAAGAATGTCACAGGAAATTGTTATTGGCTGGCCACTTACATAAAATATGGGCGAGCTTCTCCCATTGGTGTGGTCCGGTATGCCGTCAGGAAAAATGTCAACGCCTCCTTCGCAGGAAATTCGTGCACATACTTTTTTATTTGCGTCTTAAATGTGCACACCATGCGCTCGGCTTCCCCATTTGATTGTGGATGAAAGGGGGGAGAGCAAACGTGCCAAATACCGAAGCGCCTACAAAAATCCTCGAAGGTCTGCATAATAAACTGAGGTCCATTGTCCAGGACCAGGGTGACTGGCAGACCTTCCACAGAACAGATTTTTGCTAGCGCCTGGATTGCAACTTCTGAAGTGGTTGAGGAGCAGCGAACCACATATGGGAATCGGCAATAAGCATCAATGACAATGAGCCAAAAGCCATTGAGAAACGAGCCCGCAAAATTGATGTGAACACATTCCCATGCTTGGGTTGCAGGTGGCCATGAAGAGAACGCCGACCTGGGAGATGCCTGTTGGCTCGCACACTGGGAACAGGCGACCACCAAGTGCTCAATTTCTCTGTCAATACCGGACCAGTACACATGTCTACGAGCCAAGGTTTTAGTACGGGAAACACCCCAGTGCCCCTCATGTAATAACATGACGACTTCCCTTCGCAAACTTGCAGGAACAACCATGCAAGGAGCTGTATCATCGGTAGCCAGAAGGAGAACTCCTTCCAAGACGGAGAGGCGGTCTCGTAGAACAAAATAATTACGAAGAGGGTCGGGATGGCCACCCCTGTTGAACAAGGCGAACTACTTGCCGGAAAACCGGGTCAGCTGCCGTTTCCCTGGTGACTCTAGAACTAGTGATTGGGAAGCCGTCAACCGCTTGGCGAGACGCCACATCCAAATGAAAACACATAATCTCCTCTCGATCGAACTTAGGATCCGGGCCCACCGGAAGACGGGAAAGAGCGTCTGCGTTGGCATGCTGTCCAGTAGGGTGAAAATTAATGTCATAATGGTACTTAGATAGGAACAAGGCCCAGCGCTGTAGTCTGTGGGCTGCCCTATCCAGAATCTGAGAGGCGGGGCCAAATAACGATATTAACGGCTTATGATCAGTGATTAACTGAAACTCCGTGCCATACAAGAAAGGATGAAGCTTGGTAACAGCGTAGACAATGGCCAAAGCCACTTTTTCCACCTGCGCAGGACTAAGAGATTTAGACTCAAACGCCAGTGGCTGCTCGGAACCATCCGCGTTGCGATGGGCTAGGACCACCCCCACCCCATACTGCGAAGCATCTGTAGCCAGGACCAACGGCTTATGGGGGTCAAAAGTAGCCAAACAAGGTGCTGACGTGAGGAGGCCCTTCAACAAGGTGAACGCTCGCTTGCATGCAGGCGACCAATCAAAAGGAACACCCTTGCGCAAAAGGCAGTAGAGGGGGCGGGCTATGGTGGAAGCCCTGGGAATGAACCGGTGGTAATAGGCAATCTTGCCTAGAAAAGCTTGTAACTCCTTCAGCGAAGCAGGCTGCAGAAGGTCGATGATACCTTGGACCAAACTTCCTAGCAGCTGGACACCGTGCTGAGAGATGGTGTAGCCCACATACTCAATGGGCGGTTGGAAGCAGTTTGACTTACGCAGGTTGCAACGCAAGCCCACGGACCTGAATTTGAGAAAGAGGGTGCGAAGGTTGTGCAAGTGTTCCTTCGTGCTGCAGCCTGTGACAATTATGTCGTCCAGGTAATTAATACAATGAGGGATAGACGACGTGATGTGCTCAAGATAACGCTGGAATATCACCGGGGCACTTGATATTCTGAAGGCCAACTGCTGGTATTGGTAAAGGTTAAACGAGGTGTTGATGACCGCCAGCCATTTGGAGTCCTCATCAAGTGGTATCTGATGATAAGCCTCCAAAAGATCGATTTTCGAAAAATATTGGCATCCCGCCATGGCGGAGAACAATTCATCAGCACGAGGCAAAGGATAGGTGTCCACCACCAATCGGGAATTAATGGTGGCTTTGAAATCGCCACAAAGACGTAATTTTCTCGAGGGTTTCCTGACAATAACGAGGGGCGAAGCCCACTCACTAGAAGAAATGCGAAGAACGACCCGAGGGCTGTCAGCCGGTCTAGCTCTTGTTTTACCGGAGGGCGGAGAGCCAAGGGGATATGCCTCACGCGTAGAAAATGCGGGCGAGCGGACGCCTTCAACGTTAAGTGAGCTTCAAAGTCTGAAACACGCCCCAGGCCCTCCTCAAAAATATCCGGAAAGTCAGAGATCAAAGATTCCAATGATTGATAGGGAACGTCTTCGGAGACCAACTGTATGGTGTCAGCAATAGAAAAACCAAAAGCTTGAAAGGCATCCAAGCCAAAAAGGCTAGCGGAGCTCACATCACTGACAACAATAAAAGTAATAGGCCGAGTGACTGATTTGTAAGTCACGTCAGTAGTGAATTGACCCAGTAGGGGAATGAACTGTTTACCATACCGTGTAGACGCCGGTAAACTGGCGCCAACGGGGCGACCCAAGGTTGGAGTAAGTTTGTGCATTCAACAAAGAAACTGCCGCGCCCGTATCTACTTGCAGTTGTAATCGGCGCGACAGAACCGACACCTCGATAAAGAGTTTGTGTACTGATGCGTCGGGAGCCTGGCCCGATGAAACTTCCTGAATGTCAACGTCCATGTCCTCTGTACATGCTTCCTTTGATTCTTTTGAGGCTGAGCAGCAAACTTTAGCAATGTGTCCTTTTTTATTACATTTGCGATAAACGGCCCAATGCTGGGGGCACTCCGACTGATCATGATATATATAGCATGATGCACAGGATGGTAACAGGGGCCGGCGGCCGGAAATCTGTTTACGCGCCATGCGGGAGCGGCCATAACGGCCAGATTGTACCGCTTGCATGTCGTCCACCCTGGACGCAGTGGACGCGGCCGCGCTGCCCTGAACCACTGCGATGTCGCACCACGCTTCCAACTGTTGACCTGCAGCGTGAGAGACTTCATACGATTGAGCAATGAACAGGACTTCCTCAAGGGAAGGGTCTTCTAACTGCAGGGCCCGTTGATGGACCTCCCGACCAGGGGCCGAATGAACAATGACGTCACGCACCATAACGTGGGCATACGACTCTCGCGACTGCTCCGCCACAAAATGACACTTGCGACTAAGACTGTGCAGGGTAGCAGCCCACGCCCAGTAAGACTGACGGGGCTGCTTCTTACATTGATAGAACTCGACCCTAGCCGCCACAACATGCGTGTGGTGGTGATAATATGAAGACAGCAATGAACACAATGCGTCAAAAGACAAGGACGAGGGTTCCTGCAACGGTGCTAGCTGCCGCAAATCTTGATACAGCGAGGGAGATATCCAAGACAAGAAAAGAGCACAACATACCTTCGCATTGGCGACATGAAACGCCTGAAAATGCTGCTGAAGGCGATGTTCATATGCGTCCCAATCCTCCGCCGTCTCATCATACGGGGGAAAGGGAGGAGGGAATGGCACCAGAGCAGACGGCATGGAGAGCAACGCCGGAAGCACTTGTTTCATGGTGGCCATGAGCTCCGTCTGCTGCTCAACCAAAACCGGCACTAAATCCTCCATGCCGTGGATAAGCTGCAAAACCAGAACAACGATGCAACACGCGAAAGAACGACCCTACTTGTCGCCAATTGTGGAGTAACCCGGTTCACGTTTTCCGTCGCACTTCACCTAGCGTAGACCGGGAACTGTCTCGTAGGCATGCCCGATGTGAACTGACTAGGCAAGGCCCGTGCTGCCTGAGTTGTTGTTATTGTTGTTGTTGTTATTCCGCTGGCAGAGGTCCCAGCCGAATTCTAGCGTGCCCTCTGGTGGACAGGACTCTACTTGCGGGAACTACCGACCATTATGACGCGCCGTGCTGATGTGCACCTCCCACGATCTTTCTGGTGGCTACTGCAGAATTGGTTTAATTTGAATGTGGAATTTACATGTCCAGTGATTACGAAACATTTTAAACATGGCTAGAAAAGTCTGAATTCTGGAATAAATATAGGCCCACTTCATTAGATGAAATCTGGACAATTTGACTGGATGGTAATTGGACTGTAGGTCCTAGTAATGAGGGGTGCTGGAGAGAAAACATCAAAATATTGTAAAAAAAACTGTTTAATGATCCACACAGATAATAAATATTTGTTATCTCAGATCCCATATCCATAGTAAAAGAATGGTCACCTCGTAGAAAGCTTATGAAACTTAATCAAATGGTAGCTGAGGCAAATACATGTCTATTATTGATGGTTTACAATCTAATGTGGAGCATCTCACAGTTAATAAACAGGAATCAGTATATGTATTGAAAATGAGGTACAGTTATATATGTGATTGTTTGTCAAAGAGACAAATTATATTAATGCTTGTAGTGAGAAGGTTAAAACTAATTTTGAACTTCAAATATTTATTGTTTTGTTAACATACATAGCACAAGCATTTTTCAACCAGCAAATGTTGATTGCCACTATAAAAATTTATTTTCATAATACTAATAATCTACCATTTGGATGTATTTTATTTATGGGCTTGTATCATAAGGTGGATGGACACAGCGTATCTCCACGCTGGGATGACAATAAACGTCGTACCATGTTTGCGGTGCCTTCTGGTCAAGTGGTTTATTCCATGTCATTGGTTCCTGCCTTGGAGATATGGTGAACGTCATAGAGGAAGAGAGGCTGTCACAATGCCTATGAGATCATGGCAACAAGAGAAAACTTGTTATATGGGTACACTCAACTGGAATCTGTTAATTAAAACAGAATGGTTTTGCAATTTGTCCTTATCAAAGTTTTTATGGTATTCTGAGTAATGTGACAAACTTTATAACACCCAGTTATCATAAACAAGAGTACAGTATATAAGATATTGTTAATGAGGAGCGTCACATTTGGCTATTGGATTTATACTCTTAACTTGCAGCAGTAACTGGAGCACTTTGGGTTGTTTTTGGGGGAGGAGACCAGACAGCGAGGTCATCGGTCTCATCGGATTAGGAAAGGAAGAGGAAGGAAGTCAGCTGCGCCCTTTCAAAGGAACCATCCCGGCATTTGCTCGGAGTGATTTAGGGAAATCACGGAAAACCTAAATCAGGATGGCCGGATGTGGGATTGAACTGTCGTTCTCCCGAATGCGAGTCCAGTGTGCTAGCCACTGCGCCACCTCGCTCAGTAACTGGAGCACTCTGAGGAAAGAAGTTCAATCAGAAAAGGTGGGCTAGTGTGCTGAAATAATAAAGTGAGCAAGATTAAGTAACAGGTGGTCTTAGCTCCCAAACAGGTTTTACTTCACCACCCAATATCACAGTAAAGAACCGCATCACACTTGCTCTTTCTGTGCATTGGTGTGCAGAAGTGTCAACTGACCCGTAGAAGGAAGTATTGATAGTAAGCATTTTTTGAATGATGTAAATATGGAGGAGTTACAGCAGCAAATGGCACCTCATGTTGGAGAACCAAAGTCAAAGATTAAAGGAAAACTAGAATCAGGCAGTTAGTTAGTTAGTTCCCAGAATGAGATTTTCACTCTGCAGCGGAGTGTGCGCTGATATGAAACTTCCTGGCAGATTAAAACTGTGTGCCCGACCGAGACTCGAACTCAGGACCTTTGCCTTTCGCGGGCAAGTGCTCTACCAACTGAGCTACCGAAGCACGACTCACGCCCGGTACTCACAGCTTTACTTCTGCCAGTACCTCGTCTCCTACCTTCCAAACTTTACAGAAGCTCTCCTGCGAACCTTGCAGAACTAGCACTCCTGAAAGAAAGGATATTGCGGAGACATGGCTTAGCCACAGCCTGGGGGATGTTTCCAGAATGAGATTTTCACTCTGCAGCGGAGTGTGCGCTGATATGAAACTTCCTGGCAGATTAAAACTGTGTGCCCGACCGAGACTCGAACTCAGGACCTTTGCCTTTCGCGGGCAAGTGCTCTACCAACTGAGCTACCGAAGCACGACTCACGCCCGGTACTCACAGCTTTACTTCTACCAGTACCTCGTCTCCTACCTTCCAAACTTTACAGAAGCTCTCCTGCGAACCTTGCAGAACTAGCACTCCTGAAAGAAAGGATATTGCGGAGACATGGCTTAGCCACAGCGTGGGGGATGTTTCCAGAATGAGATTTTCACTCTGCAGCGGAGTGTGCGCTGATATGAAACTTCCTGGCAGATTAAAACTGTGTGCCCGACCGAGACTCGAACTCAGGACCTTTGCCTTTCGCGGGCAAGTGCTCTACCAACTGAGCTACCGAAGCACGACTCACGCCCGGTACTCACAGCTTTACTTCTACCAGTACCTCGTCTCCTACCTTCCAAACTTTACAGAAGCTCTCCTGCGAACCTTGCAGAATTAGCACTCCTGAAAGAAAGGATATTGCGGAGACATGGCTTAGCCACAGCCTGGGGGATGTTTCCAGAATGAGATTTTCACTCTGCAGCGGAGTCTGCGCTGATATGAAACTTCCTGGCAGATTAAAACTGTGTGCCCGACCGAGACTCGAACTCAGGACCTTTGCCTTTCGCGGGCAAGTGCTCTACCAACTGAGCTACCGAAGCACGACTCACGCCCGGTACTCACAGCTTTACTTCTGCCAGTACCTCGTCTCCTACCTTCCAAACTTTACAGAAGCTCTCCTGCGAACCTTGCAGAACTAGCACTCCTGAAAGAAAGGATATTGCGGAGACATGGCTTAGCCACAGCCTGGGGGATGTTTCCAGAATGAGATTTTCACTCTGCAGCGGAGTGTGCGCTGATATGAAACTTCCTGGCAGATTAAAACTGTGTGCCCGACCGAGACTCGAACTCAGGACCTTTGCCTTTCGCGGGCAAGTGCTCTACCAACTGAGCTACCGAAGCACGACTCACGCCCAGTACTCACAGCTTAACTTCTGCCAGTACCTCGTCTCCTACCTTCCAAACTTTACAGAAGCTCTCCTGCGAACCTTGCAGAACTAGCACTCCTGAAAGAAAGGATATTGCGGAGACATGGCTTAGCCACAGCCTGGGGGATGTTTCCAGAATGAGATTTTCACTCTGCAGCGGAGTGTGCGCTGATATGAAACTTCCTGGCAGATTAAAACTGTGTGCCCGACCGAGACTCGAACTCAGGACCTTTGCCTTTCGCGGGCAAGTGCTCTACCAACTGAGCTACCAAAGCACGACTCACGCCCAGTACTCACAGCTTTACTTCTGCCAGTACCTCGTCTCCTACCTTCCAAACTTTACAGAAGCTCTCCTGCGAACCTTGCAGAACTAGCACTCCTGAAAGAAAGGATATTGCGGAGACATGGCTTAGCCACAGCCTGGGGGATGTTTCCAGAATGAGATTTTCACTCTGCAGCGGAGTGTGCGCTGATATGAAACTTCCTGGCAGATTAAAACTGTTAGTTAGTTAGTTATGTGTTCCATTGATCAATAGCACAGAAAACGGTTATGATCTGGAACGTGTCAAATGCACAAGAAATGCGCACAGGAAAAAAAGTTGGATTTTTTTTTTGTTTGTTTGTTTACATTATACTGTTATACCTAAATATTTCTATTATCTACCCCATTCCCTTAAATGGCACCAAATGCATATATTATATCTCCAGATTTATTTACTCATATTCAAGAACTCATCTATGATATAGAAGGAGTTGTTAATGAGGTATGATTTCAATTTGTTTTTGAAACTATTACTGCTGTCTGTCAGACATTTTATTTCATCTGGTAATTTATCAAAAAGTTTTATACCAGCATATTTTACCCCTTTCTGTACCAAAGATAGGTTAAGTAAAGGATAGTGTAGGTCTTTTTCTTTTCTAGTATTGTAATCATGAATGTCACTGTTGATTTTAAACTGGTCCATGTTGTTGAGAAAAAATTTCATTACTGAGTAAATGTACTGTAAAGCAGTTGTAAGAATTCCTAACCTTTTAAACAGATGCCTACAAGATGTGCGACTATGAACCCCACATATTATTATAACAACTTTCTTTTGAGCAGTGAATACCTTTTGCCTAAGTGTCGAATTGCCCCAGAATATTATTCCGTATGACTTCAGAGAGTGGAAGTATGCAAAGTATGTTAGCTTACTAATTTCTACATCCTCAAAATTGGCAATTATTCTGATTGCAAAAGTTGCTGAACCTAATCGCTTTAGGAGATCCAAAATATGAATTTTCCAATTAAGATTCTCATCTATACGTACACCCAAAAACTTAGTATACTCTACCCTGGCTACTGACTTCTTTTGGTGTGTTATGTTAATTGAAGGAATTATACTTTTTGCAGCAGAAAATTGGATGTACTGTTCAGAGCAAGCCAATTCACAGAAAACCAATTAATAACTTTTCCAAAGACCTCATTTGTATCATTTTCTATCAGACTTTCTTTTACTGGATTAATAATTATGGTCGTATCACCAGCAAACAGTGTCAGTTCAACAACTGAAGCAGTGTCTTGTGGGGATGGAAAGGTATAAACAAATTCCCCTGTATCAACTGCTTCAACTTCACGAACACCTGTAGTTTTGCACTTGTGACAATGACAGTTAACCTAGTAATAGACATTTCTTTGACCAATTTTATACAGTATGTTGTGGGGAGGTCAAATCAAAATATGAACACATTCCTACAGAATATTAGAGATGTCAGTCATATGTGTACATGGTAGGGTGAGTTCCAATTGAATATTACTCAACTTAAATTGTCTGGTGATGCCAGGAGCTATATTGAGTCAGTAGATTCACTTAGCAATTTTTCCTCATTTGAGATGCTTTGAGCAGCAGACGGAGCTCATGGCCACCATGAAACAAGTGCTTCCGGCGTTGCTCTCCATGCCGTCTGCTCTGGTGCCATTCCCTCCTCCCTTTCCCCCGTATGATGAGACGGCGGAGGATTGGGACGCATATGAACATCGCCTTCAGCAGCATTTTCAGGCGTTTCATGTCGCCAATGCGGAGGTATGTTGTGCTCTTTTCTTGTCTTGGATATCTCCCTCGCTGTATCAAGTTTTGCGGCAGCTAGCACCGTTGCAGGAACCCTCGTCCTTGTCTTTTGACGCATTGTGTTCATTGCTGTCTTCATATTATCACCACCACACGCATGTTGTGGCGGCTAGGGTCGAGTTCTATCAATGTAAGAAGCAGCCCCGTCAGTCTTACTGGGCGTGGGCTGCTACCCTGCACAGTCTTAGTCGCAAGTGTCATTTTGTGGCGGAGCAGTCGCGAGAGTCGTATGCCCACGTTATGGTGCGTGACGTCATTGTTCATTCGGCCCCTGGTCGGGAGGTCCATCAACGGGCCCTGCAGTTAGAAGACCCTTCCCTTGAGGAAGTCCTGTTCATTGCTCAATCGTATGAAGTCTCTCACGCTGCAGGTCAACAGTTGGAAGCGTGGTGCGACATCGCAGTGGTTCAGGGCAGCGCGGCCGCGTCCACTGTGTCCAGGGTGAACGACATGCAAGCGGTACAATCTGGCCGTTATGGCCGCTCCCGCATGGCGCGTAAACAGATTTCCGGCCGCCGGCCCCTGTTACCATCCTGTGCATCATGCTATATATATCATGATCAGTCGGAGTGCCCCCAGCATTGGGCCGTTTATCGCAAATGTAATAAAAAAGGACACATTGCTAAAGTTTGCTGCTCAGCCTCAAAAGAATCAAAGGAAGCATGTACAGAGGACATGGACGTTGACATTCAGGAAGTTTCATCGGGCCAGGCTCCCGACGCATCGGTACACAAACTCTTTATCGAGGTGTCGGTTCTGTCGCGCCGATTACAACTGCAAGTAGATACGGGCGCGGCAGTTTCTTTGTTGAATGCACAAACTTACTCCAACCTTGGGTCGCCCTGTTGGCGCCAGTTTACCGGCGTCTACACGGTATGGTAAACAGTTCATTCCCCTACTGGGTCAATTCACTACTGACGTGACTTACAAATCAGTCACTCGGCCTATTACTTTTATTGTTGTCAGTGATGTGAGCTCCGCTAGCCTTTTTGGCTTGGATGCCTTTCAAGCTTTTGGTTTTTCTATTGCTGACACCATACAGTTGGTCTCCGAAGACGTTCCCTATCAATCATTGGAATCTTTGATCTCTGACTTTCCGGATATTTTTGAGGAGGGCCTGGGGCGTGTTTCAGACTTTGAAGCTCACTTAACGTTGAAGGCGTCCGCTCGCCCGCATTTTCTACGCGTGAGGCATATCCCCTTGGCTCTCCGCCCTCCGGTAAAACAAGAGCTAGACCGGCTGGCAGCCCTCGGGTCGTTCTTCGCATTTCTTCTAGTGAGTGGGCTTCGCCCCTCGTTATTGTCAGGAAACCCTCGAGAAAATTACGTCTTTGTGGCGATTTCAAAGCCACCATTAATTCCCAATTGGTGGTGGACACCTATCCTTTGCCTCGTGCTGATGAATTGTTCTCCGCCATGGCGGGAGGCCAATATTTTTCGAAAATCGATCTTTTGGAAGCTTATCATCAGATACCACTTGATGAGGACTCCAAATGGCTGGCGGTCATCAACACCTCGTTTGGCCTTTACCAATACCAGCAGTTGGCCTTCAGAATATCAAGTGCCCCGGTGATATTCCAGCGTTATCTTGAGCACATCACGTCGTCTATCCCTCATTGTATTAATTACCTGGACGACATAATTGTCACAGGCTGCAGCACGAAGGAACACTTGCACAACCTTTGCACCCTCTTTCTCAAATTCAGGTCCGTGGGCTTGCGTTGCAACCTGCATAAGTCAAACTGCTTCCAACCGCCCATTGAGTATGTGGGCTACACCATCTCTCAGCACGGTGTCCAGCTGCTAGGAAGTTTGGTCCAAGGTATCATCGACCTTCTGCAGCCTGCTTCGCTGAAGGAGTTACAAGCTTTTCTAGGCAAGATTGCCTATTACCACCGGTTCATTCCCAGGGCTTCCACCATAGCCCGCCCCCTCTACTGCCTTTTGCGCAAGGGTGTTCCTTTTGATTGGTCGCCTGCATGCAAGCGAGCATTCACCTTGTTGAAGGGCCTCCTCACGTCAGCACCTTGTTTGGCTACTTTTGACCCCCATAAGCCGTTGGTCCTGGCTACAGATGCTTCGCAGTATGGGGTGGGGGTGGTCCTAGCCCATCGCAACGCGGATGGTTCCGAGCAGCCACTGGCGTTTGAGTCTAAATCTCTTAGTCCTGCGCAGGTGGAAAAAGTGGCTTTGGCCATTGTCTACGCTGTTACCAAGTTTCATCCTTTCTTGTATGGCATGAAGTTTCAGTTAATCACTGATCATAAGCCGTTAATATCGTTATTTGGCCCCGCCTCTCAGATTATGGATAGGGCAGCCCACAGACTACAGCGCTGGGCCTTGTTCCTATCTAAGTACCATTATGACATTAATTTTCACCCTACTGGACAGCATGCCAACGCAGACGCTCTTTCCCGTCTTCCGGTGGGCCCGGATCCTAAGTTCGATCGAGAGGAGATTATGTGTTTTCATTTGGATGTGGCATCTCGCCAAGCGGTTGATGGCTTCCCAATCACTAGTTCTAGAGTCACCAGGGAAACGGCAGCTGACCCGGTTTTCCGGCAAGTAGTTCGCCTTGTTCAACAGGGGTGGTCATCCCTACCCTCTTCGTAATTATTTTGTTCTACGAGACCGCCTCTCCGTCTTGGAAGGAGTTCTCCTTCTGGCTACCGATGATACAGCTCCTTGCATGGTTGTTCCTGCAAGTTTGCGAAGGGAAGTCCTCATGTTATTACATGAGGGGCACTGGGGTGTTTCCCGTACTAAAACCTTGGCTCGTAGACACGTGTACTGGTCCGGTATTGACAGAGAAATTGAGCACTTGGTGGCCGCCTGTTCCCAGTGTGCGAGCCAACAGGCATCTCCCAGGTCGGCGTTCTCTTCATGGCCACCTGCAACCCAAGCATGGGAATGTGTTCACATCAATTTTGCGGGCTCGTTTCTCAATGGCTTTTGGCTCATTGTCATTGATGCTTATTGCCGATTCCCATATGTGGTTCGCTGCTCCTCAACCACTTCAGAAGTTGCAATCCAGGCGCTAGCAAAAATCTGTTCTGTGGAAGGTCTGCCAGTCACCCTGGTCCTGGACAATGGACCTCAGTTTATTATGCAGACCTTCGAGGATTTTTGTAGGCGCTTCGGTATTTGGCACGTTTGCTCTCCCCCCTTTCATCCACAATCAAATGGGGAAGCCGAGCGCATGGTGTGCACATTTAAGACGCAAATAAAAAAGTATGTGCACGAATTTCCTGCGAAGGAGGCGTTGACATTTTTCCTGACGGCATACCGGACCACACCAATGGGAGAAGCTCGCCCATATTTTATGTAAGTGGCCAGCCAATAACAATTTCCTGTGACATTCTTGTTGCAATGTTTCCTCTTTCCTTAGGTTTTACTTTCTTAGGTAGCATTTTCCTTCTTTTCCTGCTTTGTTTGAGTGTGTGCTTTAGTTTTCTTAGGTCTGTCCACATTCGTTCCCTTTAATGTGTGTCAGGGCGCTGATGACCTCAATGTTGAGCGCCCATAAGCCCCAACACACCACCACCATCACCAATGGGAGAACGCAGCCCCGCAGAGCTCCTCCATGGGCGCCAACCTAGGACTCTGCTGCACCTCCTCCGGCCTGGTCCTCGCCAGTCTTCGCAAAACGGAGTACCCAGCTTTCCACCGGATATGTCGGTCTGGGCATATGGGTTTGGTCGCAATCCATGTTGGATACCAGGGGTGGTCCTGTGCCGAAATGGCCGCCGGCTCTATACCTTGCAGGCGGGGGATCGGGAGGTACGTCGTCACCAAAATCAGCTACGTCCACGTTTGGGCACACACCCACTGACCCCTGGGGCACCGGCTTCCCCATTGCCGGCACCTGTATTGGTTTCTCAGGGGACTCTACTGCCCCTCCCCCCTGTGACTCCGCCACACTGCAATGGTCTCAGCCTTGGCAGCCTCCAGTAGCTCCAGTACCGGAATCGCAATCGTTAGAGATGCCCCAGCGAGAGCCGACCCCCCTCGCAGGCCCGGTATCTCAGGGGGCTGTTTTACCTGTGGTCGTCCCTTCCCCATCGTCCCTGCCACTGGGTCTTGCCTCTCCTGAGGTGGACCAGGATCCGGAGTTTGACGGCTTGTCTCCCGTTCTGTCCTGGGCTCCGGTGGTGGGACAACGGGGGCATCTTCGTGTGGGTCACTTCCAGCCGTATTCAAAGGTTCCGGCTTGAGGGTTGGCAGATCCCCTCGACTCCAGCCTTCCGATGGATGTGGAGGTCATCGCTCCTGCACGACGCTCCACCTTCCAATGCAGTGGATCACAGTGGCCTCACCCCCTGAAGGAGGAGGAGGAGTGCAGTAGCCACCGGAAAGATCGCGGGAGGCGCACATCGGCACAGTGTGTCACGGACGGTCGTTCCCGCAAGTAGAGTCCCTTCCACCAGAGGGCATGTGAGAATTTGGCCGTGACCCCTGCCGGTGGAACAACAACAACTCAGGCAGCACAGGCCGTGCCCAGTCAGTTCACATCGGGCATGTTCATGAGACAGTTCCCGGTCTGCGCTAGGTGAAGTGCGACGGACAACGTGAACCGGGTTACTTCAAATTCCATGGATTAAATTATCCAAACCTCCCATAAAATTTTTTATACAACCAACAATTTTTACTTAACATCTTCAATAAAAATAAAAAACGAAATTGAAAACCCTGTAGAATGAGTGTATCGGACTCTTCAAAAATCACAGAGCTATTCTAGGATACGGCCTGTGTAGTTGTTACGGCGAACACCACATTTATTCTTATGAGGTCAGTTTCCTCATCAAACACCCACAAACTGCTACCAAACCAGAGGAGTTACATGTTTTGAATAATTAACAAATATTTGTTGTCAGGCATTCTGTAATCAGTTACCTATCTTTCCAAACCTGGAGAATAGTGTACAGAATTCAGACACTTGTCCCTTTATTGAGCCATATTTAAATTAGCGTACAGAACAGATTAATAACTCAAGCAAATCCATCTACTTTGCTACTTTGGAGGAATCTTGTAACTGGTAGTACTAACTTACCTAGTTTCCATCAAGATAAATATCTTTTCACAGAAATATGATCTCTACATAATCGCTTAATTGCCCACAGCAATATTGTCCCTGTTTATGTATCCTCCCTTTTCAATCAGGAACAGGTCATCCTTTTCCTTTAGGTCCACTTATCCTTTCATCATTCCATTCATACGTACAATATTATGAAAAGGGTAGTTGCTACTCACCATATATCAGAGATGCTGAGTCAAAGATAGGCACAACAAAAAGACTCACCACAGATAGGCACAACAAAAAGACTCACAAACTGAGCTTCCAGCCAACAAAGCCTTTGTCAAAAATAGACACACACACACACACACACACACACACACACACACACACACACACACACACATGTATATATATATATATATATATTTTTCTCTTGCAGCTGAAGCCAGAGTTAGTCTGGTCATCTGGTCATGTGTGTCTGAGTTGCATTTGTGTGAGTGTGTGTGTTTGTTTGTGTATCTGTAGTCTAATTTGGACAAAGGCCTTATTGGCTAAAAGCTCATTTTGTGACAGTCTTTTTGCTGTGCATATCTGTGACTCAGCATCTCTGCTATATGGTGAGTAGCAGCTATCCTTTTCATAATATTGTTACATTCCATATTGAATTTTCTATTGTTTGTTTATACATGCATACAGTTAGGGTACATTATCCTGTTACAGCATTTACAACTCTACCTTCTTCTTTTGTACTGTAGTTCTGAGTGCCCTCCTATTGTATGCTTTGATGCGTAGTCAGATGTGGAATGGTGCTTTTGGGTGGAAAAAGAGCACAGGATATAACCATCTGCAGGTAGTGGCTCATACAAGTACTAACCATGTGTGCTGATTTGGACTGAAAGAGATCCTCTCTGGTTTCTGGTGGCTATCTGAAATGGCAAAGATTGCCAGTCTTCGTTGCAAGATGAAGTGTTGTGTTTAGATCTTACGAGTCCTCAATGTCAAAGTTATAAGACCCTTACACACATGAAAAGAAATTAATGTGGAGGTGATTATTAAACTCATTGTCACACAGTGAGGAGGAAAATTGTAAAATGACACTCATACACTCACTCCCACCTCACTCATGTTGACTCATGCAATCACTCATCTCACATGCCTTAAGACAATGGAGAAAGTGTGAAAGGTTCTATGCCTGGGATTAAAACAGAATTAAAATAACAGAGTAGCTAAAAGAAAGACACAAGGAAATGTGCAAATAACATGGATGAGCCAGTCATCCTGTTAACACATTAAGAACATCTCCCTAAAATGTGAGGAATGAAGTGGGACAAATCACAAAACCTTAAAACTCTCACCACATTCATTTGAACATTACTTAAAATAAAGGACAGATCTGTTGACAAAACTGCCACTGCCCTCTGGTCAGAAAATAAACACAGTCTAATAAAATGTGTTGCACAGTGATATGTATGCAACAAGCACCACACACTGGGGGCTACTCTTGCCAGCGCAAGAAGCCACGCGTCATAGGGCGTCTACGTGGAGGTGTGGAGCGTATCTGTGTGGCTGGAAGAAGGTATGCCAAAGCTGATTTGTGAAATTTACAAGATGGATCTTATTGGCTGTCACTACCAGTCACTCACCTTCCCATTGATGCATGACTCTGAATGCCAACAATGTGATGACAGCATGAAGGAGGATGGCACAATGAACTGAAATGCCCCCTTGGCTACTACATCTGCAATACCCATGTGTCCCAGCACCCCAGCACCCAGCAGAAGGTCACTTCCTTCCCCATCCTTTGTAGCAAGAAGAGTGCGTCCTGGCTATCCTGGACTACTTTATCAACTGGATAGAAGTATTGCAGAGACTCAGAGTCTGAAGGACAAATTTAGCAGACATGGCACATCTCATCTGCTTCAGTGTCCTCAAGATTATGGATAGTTTGGTATCAAATACTGTGAACTCCAGAGGCAACTGTATCTTGAGAACTTGATCCAGGAAAATAACAGAGCAACCAACAGAATCACACTGTTTAGACCCATCCATGAAAGCAATGACATAGTCAGTGTGATCATTTAAAATAGTGGAAAACATCATATTAAAAACATACACTGGAGGGCAATTTCTCCAGCACTGCACTAAATCTAAAATTACTCAGGGTGCCTGCTGCAACCAGGGTGGAAGTCAGTCAAAACCCCAGATTTGAGTCCAAAAGTAACCAGGGTGGGAGTCGGTCAAAACCCCAGATTTGAGTCCAAAAGTGCCTCACACCAAGAGACTCCAACACACGTCACTTGGATCCCATTGGCCTTGTTGACCACAGATGATGTACTAAGAGGTGTTCCATGGCTGGATGAGTAACAGTTTGGTATGCTGTGGAAGTGGGAGTAGTTAGAAACTGACATGCCTGATCCACCATGAGAAGCCACTGGATGGTAAGTGGTGGTTCCCCAGCCTCAGCACAGAGACTGGGTATGGGGCTGCTCCAGAAAGTATCCATGGCCAGCCTGATCCCCTCATGGTGCCCAGCATCAGTGACCTTCAGGTAGGAAGGCCTCACTGACCCATGCACTGTGTACCCATAGTCCAACTGCATACACACAAAAGCCCTGTAAAAGTGGAGCAGATGCACCTTGTCCAAGACCTTTGGCTAAGATACTTCAAATTGTGCTGTGCTTTCTGGGACCTTGCCGTTGGATCTATCAGGTGTGACAATCAAGACAGTTTGGAGTAAAAAATGAGGCCCAAAAACCACACAGAGTTTTAACAGAGAGAATGGTGTTCCACATACACAATTTGGGTAAATTAAAAATATAATAACAACAATTAAAATGAAGACCCACACAAACTTCTCCACAGAAAATGTACAACCAGTCTTCACAGCCACTCCTCCAGCCTCTTTAACGGTAAGTCATAACTGATGAACTGCTGTAGTGATACTGGATGGGGAACAGAAAACTGCAAAATCTTCCACAAATAAGGAGCACTGAGTGGGAATCCGTGTCATAGACATGACACTGTTCATGGCTCTCGCATAGAGGGTAACAGTTAAAACACTACTCCAAGGAAACCATTCCCCTGCTCAAAATTATTTGGCAGCAAGTCCCAACTCAGTACTGAAAAAAACACTTTGATCTGAATAAAGATATGCAGTAGGCCACAGAACTCCGTTGGTAGAGCTGCCCCAGAATACGGGGTCTCTATGTAGTGTCATACACCTTACAGCTATATAAAAAAAAATACCTACACAATACTGTTTACATAGGAAGGCCTGCTGAATAGCCATCTCTTGTAAGGTCAAGTCGTCAGTAGTGGAATGAAATCTCCTAAATCCACACTGTGGGAGACTTAGGAGATGCCTGGTCTCCAACATCAAGATTAGACGATGGTTAACCATTCGCTACAAGGTTTTTCCTACATGGCTCATTAAGGCAATGCTCGGTAAACTACCAGGACATGTTCAGTCCTTTCCCTGTTGAGAAGAGCTACCAAAATTGACTCTCCATGAGTGTGTGTGTGTGTGTGTGTGTGTGTGTGTGTGTGTGTGTGTGTGGAGCTTAGGGATACTCAACGTTGAGGTTATCAGTGCCCTTACAAGGAAATGAATGTGGGTAAAATAACTAAAATTGTTGTCACACAGTGAGGAGGAAACCTATAGAATGCCACTCATTCACTCACTCCCCCCTCACCCACAATGACCCACACAGTCACTTCATCACATACCTTAATGCAACGGAGAAGGGTGAAAGGTGTTAGACATGGGATAAAAATAGAAATAAAACCACAGAAGATTAAAATAATAGGGAAACATTCCACACGGGAAAAATATATTTAAAAACAAAGATGATGTGACTTACCATATTACAATGGACCAACTTTGTTTCTGCCCTTGAATTTCGAGTCTCAAATTTCAGGTGCGGCTTAGATTCGGGAAATTTTTTTTCCCTTGATTTCGAGTCTTATTTTTCAGGTGCGGCTTAGATTCGAGTGCGGTTTACATTCGAGTAAATACGGTATTAAACACAGCTGGTGGTGGAGTGTTTATTGCCATTAGAAGTAATTTCTCTTGTAGTGAAATTAAAGTAGGTAGTTCATGTGAATAAGTATGGGTATACTTGACAATCAGAGTAAATTAATAATTGGTTCCATTTACTGATGCGCTGTCTCAGACAATACAGTTGCTGAAAGGTTCAAAGAAAACTTGAGTTGTATTTCAAATAGGTGCCCCACTCATACAGTTTCAATTTGTGGTCACTTCACTCTACCTTTGATATGTTGACAAAAGTACATGTTTGAAGTCAGTGGTAGGCAAAAATCATCGTCCAAAACTGTACTAAACTAAACTTTTTCTCTGAAAATAATTTTGAGTGATTAGTTCAGGAATCCACTCGAGGCATAAATGATTGTGACAAGTTATTTAGCCTCTTTGCAACAAATCATCCTGAGCAAATAGGGAGCATCATGCCAGCCAAGATTGATGATAATTTACAGATGCTTGAACTTTAGTGTGGACTTCAATGTGAGATGCTTTTAATAGCTTCCAGAA
This sequence comes from Schistocerca piceifrons, assembly GCF_021461385.2. NCBI lineage: Eukaryota > Metazoa > Arthropoda > Insecta > Orthoptera > Acrididae > Schistocerca > Schistocerca piceifrons. Next base: position 494,700,841 of record NC_060139.1, on the reverse strand, counting down.
CAAAACTCTGTCTCAAAATCTGGCAGAAAATCCAGAGAGATTCTGGTTGTATGTTAAGTACAGCAGTGGCAAGACAATCACTACATTCACTACACGATAGCAATGGTAAGGTTATCAATGACAGTGTCATAAAATGGAGTTACTATATAAAGTTCTTCAAAATTCCTTCATCAAAGAAGATGAAGTAAATATTCTGGAGTTTTAATTGAGACCAGACATGACTAACTTAGAAGTAGATATTCTCGGTGTAGTGAAGTAACTTACATCACTTAATAAACACAAGTCTTCAGCTCTAGACTGCATACCAATTAGATTCCTTTCAGTGTATGCTGGTATAACAGCTCCATACATAGCAATTTTATACAACCACTCAATCTGTGAAAGATACATACCTAAAGACTGGAAAGTTATGTACGTCACACCAATACTCAAGAAAGGAAATGGGAGTAATCCAGTGAACTACAGAACCACATCACTGATGTTGATTTGCAGTATGATTTTGGAACATGCACTATGTTCAAATATTAGGAATTACCTCAAAGAAAATGGGCTATAGGTGATCCTGCAGGTGGAGATGTGCCCACGATGCAGGATGGCAGGCAGCAGAGGGTTGAGGCAGGATAGGCGTCTGGTGAGGCCCAGAGAGACTTGGCATCAAAATTAATACTTTACTTTATTCGTACATTTGTGCTACATTGGTGTGGAGCAGAGACCATGCCCCCAACACGCTTGGGGAGAACAAAAGGACAGCCAGCTGGCTGCATTGTGTATGCTCAGCTTTGACTAACACGAGTGTTCATTAAATGGAAAGCAAACCTGTTGCATGAGTCCTGTTAGAAAGATCGCAGTCCATAGTAATTTGTTGAGTAAAACAAAGCTGATATCTGGCATTATCCAAGGAAGTATTATAGCGTATATGGTGAGCAGTTCAACTGAGGGATTAATGAAAGGATTGAGAAATAATTTTTTTCATATTTACTTTATTACATTTTATTCAGCTGGAACCATGTCTTGTATTAGAGCTGTAGCTTTGGGCTGGTGCAATACTGGACGCTGCCAGATACACGGCTACACCGCTCAGGTCATGGGGGCAGTGTTCGCAGACCAAGTGATGCTGACAATGGGGTGATACTGTGTGAGTATTGCTGACCAAGGAAAACCAGCCAAAGGACTGGAAATGGTCACATGGGGACACAAAGTGGATTGGTTAGAGTGCCCCAGTACCATTGGGTTGGTCTTTTGCCTGCCACCTCTCTTACTGCCTAAAGGTGTTTCCCAGCTCTATTTTTGGCGGTGTTATGCACCTCAGTCTGGCTACAGCAGCCCTCTGTCACTACAGAATGCCACTTCTGTGCCCCTTAGGGAATAGGTTTCGAGAAATAGACTCCACTTTTGAATATGAAAACCACTTGGTTCTGAATTTCTGCCAAATTACTCTGATAACCTGGATGCCCACTGCCTACTGTAACCATGGCCATACCATGTACAAAACTGGTGTCAGTACAATAGGATCTGACCTACCATTAAGTCCACTAACTGGCATGAATTGCTTTTGCAGATAGTTGCTGCACATATCCTGGTGAATGAGAGCTGGTAATGTGCTGCTAGCTTATAGTTTACTACAGTGGTCTGCACTGCATGAAAGTCCGACTTTCCTTTTGCTCTTGGATGCACATATTATGTATTTTGCCATAAGCAAACATGTGCAAGGCATACAGTTACTTGGTTAGGCTGTAGCTATCCTTGTCATTGTGTGCTCCCTGACCCAGCCATGCTGTTGAGCTGCTGCATGCTGAGTGTGTGTCAGTTCAGTTCATGCTGTCAGCTACATCATGCCGCACCCATTGCCAAGTCCTCCCTCCACCTCACAGAGGGTCATGTTGCCACCATTGTTGCCGTCAACACTACTGCTCTTGATGCCACCAACATCATTGTCATGATGTTGCATGCCATGTTGGTGATTCATCGACACAGCCACCTTTGTGCCACCACAACTGACACTTGAAACTGATGTAAGTCTTGCTGCTATGCTTATACCCTTGTCGCCTTCTTCCCTTCTGTGAGCTATCACTGTGGGTATATGTCATGGATAGGTATAGTGTTTTCTGTGTGCTCATGAGATCCCTCTTTCTTGTGGCATCATTGGTCTATACAACTTGTAATCCTAAAGTTGCGGCCATGACTGATTTGCATTCTTGTCCATTATGAGTATGGTCAGAACAGGCTCTTGATGCTGATGCTGCGGCAAACTTCGAGCCAGGCCATTTTGCTTTACTCCAAGGGCAAATTAATACCCTGCTTCTGGAAAAAATAGAGTTACAGCAACAGCTTATGGGTTGTCAATAAAAAATAAATAAAATAAAATTGCATTATTAGAAATGTTCTGTACGTGTACGAATTTTTAGGCTATCGGACTTCTTCTCTTACATTTCAATTGTAGATGCAGGCAGCAGATTCCAAGAACACCAGTGCATGTCATAAATAAGAAAATCCTTCTTACTTGGTTTCACTTCATTAATAAAAAATTACTTAACACTGGTATCAAATTTTTTCTTATTTTCGAAACACATATGATACAAAACACTCATCCTCTGAAGGCACTTCTCAACAGAACTTCTACATACAAGAGAGTGTAAGTAACAAAATCATGTGCAAAAAAATGAATGATGGTGTTTTCATTTGTCTGCGCCTTACCATTTATAATTAACATCTATGCCAATGCTTATGGTCGATCGGTCTTTCATTTATTGTTTTTAATAAATTTTAGTTTTACGGCATCCTGGGGGCCTTTCATCATGTACCTACACAATTGCCCCCACACTGTACGTTGACACGTGTTTTTGCCTGTGCATGTTTACATTTGCCGATAGGGGTCGATGCCCTTTATTTGTCAGCTTCTCTTTTATTTAATGGAATGGATACCTCACCTTACGCTAGATATGTTAGAGTTCTACAAGAAATTAAAATATTATATACATAATAAGATAGTGCATTACATATTTGAATTTAGCATGCTAACAATAATGTTCAGTTTGCTCCATTCTTGCTACTGGGTTTTGCACTTGTGCACTGGCAGATTTGGTGGCAAAGAACTAGTCACCAATGGTCAACATGTCAGCTGCTACTGTTGCACATGCATGCACTCATTTTCTTAGTGTTGATTTCACATTGAGTGTCACACTTTCACCTGAGTGAGACATATTGAAGAATTGCTGTGGCATTTGTCTTCATTCTGGATGCAGTGGGTGTGTGCTTATTATTCAAAATCTGATGTCGTGGCAGAAGATCTCCATTTTTATGGCCCGGGCATCATTATTACCCATCATGCTCACATTTTCAGTGGAGAGAACCCCGACCAACAGCATCTGTTGATGAGGTAAGTACTGGCTCAAAGAACTATAGTTCACATGTTAATGTATCAAGTGTTGTGAGCTACAATACTCAGAAATTATTTTATTGCGTGCATGCTCATGTCACCCCACTTGACCATCCACTTGTTGAAAGACATATATAGCCATCCAAAACATAGTATAAATTGCTTGTCCTTAAAGTTCATTTTGTCATATGGAGTTTGGTATCCAATGAAAATTCTTACAAGTATTGAGTTAGAACAATATACATAACACGATAGCTTATACCTATGGCTGACATTCCATCCATCGCTTATAATACACGCATAAATTTCTTAACTTTTAAAAGTCATAAAATTCTCATTAACTGAGTTCTGTCACTATAGTTTGTTTGTTAGCTTCAACTTATTTTTGTTCACATCACAAATTACTCACATACACATTATCATGATACAATACAAGCATATTATACATTTATGCTGCATCTTATAGATAGGCTTTTATCACTTATGGAAGCTCTTTCCTTCATTGGGTAGAGAAGAGAGAAAAACATTGGAAAGAGGACTAAAACAATACGCATTGCTGGCCTAGCTACAATTGACACTGCCTCCTTGGTTCGGGATGGAAGAAGGGAAATACTCATATACTGGTTCAGGGATTTATGAGGAAGTGTTACTCATACAGTCATGGACTAGTTGCCAAGGAACTTTTGTTTCATGTAAATAATGTGTACTGACTAACCATTCATGTAGTATCATGTTGTTTCTTCATGTGCTAGTGCTGTTTACTTCAATTCACATGTAGCTTAGTGTGAAATACGATGTTTCAACCATTGTAGACTTACCTTTCTCAAATACCTGGAAACGTCATTATTCAAGATTTCATGTGACACGATAAAAATTAATTCATTTTTGTAAAATCTCATGCTTAAATGTTTATGTGTACTCTGGAGTGAATAGGAACTGATAATTGTCACAGAGATACACTGTGACAATGTATATTTCATTTTTCATTTTGTCTTATGACCTTTGTATAAATATCCTTATAACTAAATTGTTTACTCGAGGTGCAGCCCGTTTCTTCATTTGGTACCTGCTACTCTCAACGTAATTCTCTTCTTCTGTGCCGTGATAATGCACTGGTCGATGAAAAAGAAAAACTTAAAACTAACTGCATTATGTAGCTCAGTGGTCACTGATACGTTTGGTCATTGTCTACGTCTGCAGATATTTCCATACTTCGTTTAAATTCATAGACATTTGTTTATTCTGTTACCCATTATGGTCATCTACTCTGCAAAGAAAATTATTTGACATTTCTTATGGTATTTTACCAATTCTTCTTATCTTACACATCTCATATAATGTTTGATAATGCTTCCTTTTGCTTGTAAATATGTTGCATATAGTTTAGTATTTAATTAAATCTCTTTGTACATACAACAATAGGTTCCTTAGTTCGTAGGCAGTAGATGTATTTGCATAGTATTTCCATTCACTTTGTATTTAAGTTAAGTACTTGTACATATTGCATTCTTATTTGGTTGCGCCTTCTGCCAGTCTGTCATGCATGCACACAGGTCAGTGCCTCCTCTCCTACTACTGACATCAGTGTGTATTGTTGAGCGCGGACAGCTGAGCCATAAGCTAATTTTGTTTATACCTTCACTTCGCATAAAGCGGTGTATTGCTTCTGATTGCCTTTAATTTTATGGCAATGTGTACAAATCAAAAGAATGCCTATACACATTACTTTATTTTAAAATACACTGCAGAAGAAAAATGACACTTAGGGTTATGTACACTATGTACAATTATCTTGTGATAGAAAGAAAAAATGCTACCTAGCTTCATCATTCTATAAAAGTTTTTATATCTTTGTGAGGGTGGAGATGCTTGTCTCTCCCTGTTTTCTCATAGACTAATCTGTACATCCCAGGGTGTGGTATTTTGGAAATTACATATGGTCCTGAATAGAGTAATAGCCACTTCTTATTCAGTTTGCCAAATTTTGTCGATTTGGTGTGCATCCATAAGAGGACTCGTTGCCCTTCAAAAAATTGTGTAACACATTTCAGTTTCTTATTATAAATTTTCTTTCTATACTCGGCCCTGTTTTCTAATGTAACCATGGCTTGTTTGATTTTGTCTTGTTGTGTCATTTCTGTAGTGGGTACCTTTGGTACGGGCGAGTCCCATTCATTCATTTAATTTGTCTGGAACATCAATTCATTAGATGTGAACCTGTTGAAGAATGTGGAAGGTTATTAACAACTTGCATGAAAGGAGTTACGTATTCTACCTGTTGGGTGTGTTTGTGAGGGATGTATGTCCTAATAAACTGTTAAATTCTTTAAAGACTCATTGTACTTGGCTTGCTTCTGGCTGAAAAAAGCTTACTAATATGTGCTTTATGCCCTGTGAGGTCATAAATTGTTTCCACTTTTTCCAAACGAAATATGAAGCATTATCAGTTAGTAGTACCTTTGGTTTTGCTACTCTTCTCAAATAGTCTCCCTCAATTCTTTTTCTGATATTTGTGGCTGTTACGTTTTTAATGGCATGTATTTTGATATGTTTTGAGAAAATATCATATAGTGCTACTGTATATCTTACTCCTCCTTTACTTCTTAGATATGGACCAGCTATGTCCAGGGATATTATATCTAGAGGGTTTTTTGTGGGTATTGGGTGTAGCTCAGTGTAAGGGTGTTTCAAAATGAATATATGGGTTTTAAGGCTTTGTGGCACATATTAAATTCACCTTACAGTTATAAATAATACAACAAATGAAAGAGAAACACAATTATTCAGTGTGAACACCGATCACACATTGAGTTGGCAGGCGAGTTGTTTCGAAAGCTTGATCAATGTGCAGCAGTAACTGTTGCAATAACACTGTTTCTAAAGTCAGATAGATCAGCTGGTATCGGAGGCACATACACAAATTGCTGTGTCAACCGGCCCATTGCGCCCAATCCACTGGTCGGATACAAGTCGCATACTGAGTTATGCCAGTGAGGCGGCGCACCATCTTGCTCCCAAATAAAAATGTGTTGTTCAGCTTCTTCCCATTGAGGCACAGGCCATAGCTGTAGCACATCAAGATAAGGAATGTCAGTTACAGTTGATTCACTGAAAAAGAAAGGCCCATAAACTTTCCGTGGGGATATTTCTTGGGGCTAAGCATGAAAGACTCACACCCGTTCAACACGTTTTTCAGTCACTATTTGTCAATCCATTCTCTTCATATTGCACACATGTATATAAACAAAACTGTTTGAGTTGATCTTTCATTTGGCGTATTATTTACAATTTTAAGTTGAACGTAATAAATGCTACAATGCCTTAAAACCATTATGTTCATTTTGAAACATCCTGTATTTTGACACATTGGACTGTTTTGATTTCTGACATATTGCAAATTTTCTTAATACCTGTAGAACTCACCTTCTCAAATCTGTAAAATAACAAAGTGTTGCAATTTTTTCAGTACATTTGCCTATTCCATAATGGCCCGATACTTCATATGTGTGTCTTATAAATTCATTGACATAATCTGCAGGAATACACACAGACACACACACACACACACACACACACACACACCATTGATCAGATATTTCATGTGTCCTATGAAACAAAACGTTCTTGTACTCCTGATACCATTTACTTACCTTTTCACCTTCATATTGCTTAAGGTTTTGCCTCACTTTACTCCATCTGTGATCTTGCTGTTGTATAATTTTCATTTGCTTACAAAACTTATGGAAATCAGACTGCTGCATTGTACCTTGCATTAATAATTTTTTGATTTCTGCATCCTGCTCTATTAATTCACCAAATTCCTCTAAACATTGTGGTAACCTAGACAAGGCATCTACAATAACATTCTAGACTTCCTTTAATATAAATGATCTCAAAACTGAATTCTTGTAAATATAGACACCACCTAGCTAATGTACAGTGCAATAGTTCACATTTTAAAAGAAATGACCGTGACTGATGGTCACAGAAACTTTGGTATTCTTGCCCCACAAAAAATATTCAAACTTTTTAAATGCCCATATTACAGCTAAACTTTCCAATTCTGACTCAGAGTAAGATCTTCCTGCTTCTGATAATGTGTGACTATCAAAACTGATGACTTAGGGTAGGGGAGAGTGGGGCACATTGAACCATAAAAAATATTTCTTCGTGTTACTCATCCAATAATTTTATTACAGAGTTGTGATTTACAGATGTTACAGTTTAATCATTCTTATATGACTGCATTGTCATTAATTGCTTTTTAGCTGCAGGCCTTTGTAGAAATTTGGTAAATGGTTCATTGTGCCCCACATGTGGTGTACAATGAACTGCTTTAAACAGGTTCATTGAAAGAATCTATTTTGCATACAAAGTAAATGTAAATATACTTTAAACGTAATGTGTACATATATTCCATGTGTGAATCATATAATTAAATCTGTAGGCACACAATCATGTTACTTATTTTGGAATTACCAAACATCAATGGACTCGTAGCTGATTCCAAATTTGAAATATGATTTTTGTCTCTTTGTCATACCATCAGTAGCAGGCCGTGGGAGCACATAAAGTATGTTGCTATCTGGAACAAAAGCTTCATCCTTTACCTAATTCTTTCTCCTGATCCACAGAAAATACCTTACGATTGTCATAGTTTGGTGTCCATTTTTCTCTGGAACCACATTTAATGTCTTGAACATATCAATGAAGAGTTGGGTAAGGTATTAAATGAGATTTAGCTGCTTGGTGAACTGCCATGCCATTATTAAGAACATCCTGTACAGCTTCTTGCATAACATAATGGTCAGTTTTACCTCTGTTCATCTTCCTGCAGTATGAAAGAACCATCTTCAAACCTGATAATATAAAACAGGACTGCTGAACGTCTAAGCCTTAAATTCCTACACATATGTTTACCCATGCTAAGGAAACAAAGTACAGAGTGCTTGTATTGGATAATTAAAAGATTCCTGGGGCACAATGAACCATGGCTCATTGTGCCCCGGGAGAGCTTGGTTCAATGTGCTCCAACAGTACATATTTCAAACAAAGCTCATGTGAGGTTATGTATGAACATTATTAATATTTGAAGATCTATATCATTAAAATACAGTATTGATATTGTTACAATGACTTACTTTCTCTAAAATTTGGTGACAAAGGATTGAACAAAATTCAATCTATCTATGTCCCCAAAAATTACTTCACTGTCGCCGGTACAACACTAATGGTGGGGACTAGATGCTGCAGAAAACAAGTGGTAGTTGGTAGAGCAGTACTACCAACATATGCACAGAGGAAAAAATAATTTATCACCTTACACTGAAATTACGCAACCTGATTCATTGTGCCCCGTGGTTCAGAGTGCCCCACTCTCCCCTACTTCTTTACCTCCTTCTTCTCGCATCTGGAACAAGCGTGGCCCCAGCCCCTGAGATGAGGTCAATAGTTGGGGCTTACCTACAATCGGTTGGTGTTTTCTGACAGTGTAATGTGGCTTAATCTGTTACCTGGAGTAATTTCAGTTAGATGCACTGTGTGGGTACTTCACCAATTTGTGTCGTTAGCTGCTGTGCCATTATTTGGCTGCCCAAAGGTCGGCTGCGGTACAGCATAAAGCATGGCATTGTTGCTGCGTGTAGGCCAATGTTGCGGCTGACTGTTTCTGTTCATTTTCGGTATAGGGCCTTTTGATGGTGGATTGTAATTTGCTCGTGCATTGAAATTACTCTTGTTGTTTTGAAAATTTCTTTGAAATAATTTGTTTTTTCTATTCCCATTACCGTACTCATTACCTCTGGGTATGTAACCTTGCTGTTGTGTGTGCCATTCTTGCTGTGTGTTTAGATCATGTTTTATTGACTGATTTACACAACTATGTTGTTGTTGTGCCTGATTTTCTGTTACTCTATTAAGTCAATAGAATCAATCACTGACAGAAAATAATCAGTGTTGTGCTCTGGCATTGTGACTAATGTTTGATGGTAAATGACTTTTCAAAATTTTTAACATGCCTACTTGTGATGTTGGGTTCATCCAGCAGCGTGTCTCTCTCAGGTATTTTTCTAAGTACCATTGAATGGTTCGGGGTTGAAAACCTCATGTCTGAATCTTTCTTGCACTGCCTCAGACCAGTATTTGTCAAGGAAAGCTTGTTCAAATTTGATATAAGTGCTGCAATGTTCAGCCACCTCTGTTGCCCATAAAAGAATGCCACCTTGCATATATCCCACGACAAATCTGATTTTCTGTGCTTCCATTCCGTTGTGTGGAACTACATGATGAAAAGCACTGATAAATACTACTGGATTCATTCTTTTACATTTGATAGTGAATGTAGGAAACTGTTGATGTCCCAGCAAGCCTTCATCTGCAAAAATAATTGATAGACACGTGGCATATTTGGTCATATTTATGTTGTTATTGTAGTTACCTGTAATTCCAATTGGTAATTGTTCAGGTGTTGGAGTTGTGGGTATGTTTACATTTTGCACTCTTCAACTGTCACTGGTACCTGCTGTGGGACTTGTGATAATTTGTGGATAAATACCAACAAGAAATTTAACATTGTAGAACGGGAAATAAATTTTCTATAATGCTTCAAAGTGTGTATACATTTTTTTAATGCACCCTGTATATACAGAATTGTCTGCCCTGTGTGCAGAAGGTACCTCCACCAAGAACCAAAATTCTCTTACAATCTCTCCCACAAGCTACAAGGCCATTTCAAAATTTTGCCTTGGATAATGTTGGTCCCTTTCCACAAGTGTCCAAAATAATTACATCTTACCCTTTATTGCTCAATTTTCTAGAGTAAATCCTAGTACCACTCACAGACATGACCACAGAAACTGTTGCCTGCATCTTTGCAGACCACTGAGTTGTACCTTACGGATCCACTGATGTTATCCTGACTGACAAAGGAATAAATTTTATGTATGCCTTTTTACACAAGCAAGTAAATTGATACGAATCAAAAAGTGGCGTAAAATGCATTTTCATCCAAAAGCAAACAGTCCATGTGTATATAAAATTATCTTTTTTTTTTTGAGATGCTGTCATACTGTCAGCAAATCACATTTATGCTGAGATGTCTACATAATTTCCATGCACATTATTTGTATACACGAACCAACCGGATTTATGCCCTATGAGGCAGTTTGTGGAAGATTCAAGAATTCTCCATTTGAACTCAACAAGTTGCTGCCTAGTGTCAATATAGGTGAAGTAAAGCAGTTAGCCTGCCATCTTAAAGTGATATGGAAGCAAGTAAAGCAGAACAGTTCTAAAGCTACTCATAAACAGTAGCAACATATCAATAAAGGGGCTACACTCCCCCAGCACAAACCAGGAGATATTGTTTTGGTTAGAAACCCCATCTTCAAAAAAGGAAAAACCAAGAAATTTGTGAGTGGCAACTGTTCAAAATATATCATGCTAATTTTTAATAAGTTATGCAGTGTCAGCAAATATATTTGTACCTGTCAATTCAGTACAAGAATGACAAAACTTAGATTATAACTGCAATCCAAAAGACAAGATATGAATCAATGATTTTCATGCATCTTTCCCTTACTGTAAAGTACAAGAGAGTATTCAGAACTTATGCTATCATGATAACCATGAAGGTCAGCACATATGCACTACCTAGTTGCACACAAATATCATTGTTCATAGGAGGAACAATTTCAGCTTACTGCAGAAATATAAACTTAAGCCTCACACATAATGAGAAATTTCATGAAACACCACTTCAAGCAAAGTACAACACACTTCAAAGTTATGGTAACATGGTTAATGATTATGGCATTATAACTGAGTCCCTGAGCAACAAAGGTAAGTTTGCTGTCCATGGAATTCCATCACTGTTGAAGAAGATACTGATCCAGAGTAGCAAAAGTTAGGAAATTTGCAGGTAAGCCAGAGAAATATGAACAGAAAATGACATAGCTAATGTTGAGGTACAAAAATGAACTCTTGTACAGGAAGCTGTGTTAAACATTGACACAGTAATAACATTACTTGTTATTGGAAAGGAGCACTTGAGAGAGCCAATTAAACATAGTTGTTAATAATAGGACATGGAGGATCATGTTGACTTCTGCGATAGTTTATATGAGGTGAAATATGAATCTTTTGTCAGATGCTCCTAGTATCTTCACTCTGAAAGACAACAGGTGGACAGGAGTTTGTTATGAACCTAATAACTGAGCTAACTGCTCTCATTGCTGCCCTAGATACTATGTTTAATGTGTTTAGCTTAAAGTTGTTGAACTCCACCTTGCTATTTTTATGTTATTCTATGAGCATATTTTTGTGCAATGTATTCTATATGTTTTGTTCTGCAAAGACTGACAGCCGTCCTCCCCTCTGCACTTGGTCAGAATTATTAGTTATCCTTTTGCAATGTGTAATGAACTAAATGATAATAGCAATGAAATATTTGAGCCCAGTTAGGTATTGGTAGGTGTAGCGAAGCATAACTGATGATTCACTTGAATTGAGTGTGAAATCTATGCTTAAATGTTTTTAAGGGAATTTCATTTCTTTTAATTGAAGTTTTACCCTCCTGTTCCGAATACTTTAGTTGCTACTAACTCACCCCTTTTAGGAATTGCACCTCATGCATCCTACAGTCATTTACATTGCCGTCTTGTTGAACTTTGGCACTATTCTCATAACAACAGTTGCAACTGTAAGGCAGTCATCTGAATACGAAATGTGTCAGAAATGGGTTGTTTCCAGAAGCATTGTCTGTAGTTATCACTGACCATATCTGGTGGAACAGTTTTACAAATGAAGGTTGAATGTAACTGTAGAAACACTAGTCAGTCAGAATGACAGCAATAAAGGGCTTCACTAACAAGTGATCATGCATGAGGTCCTAGACACAGATACCTGGGAGACACAGATACCAACAGAAAGGGTATTGGAAAATGCCAATTCCTCGTAGAGCCGCTTTACAACATGCCACTAGAACTGAGAGCTACGTCAACCTCTATTAACATGGAATCTGTTGATCAACAAGCGTAGATGTGCCTGCTTTACCTGCGGTTAACAAAGTGAATGCGGATGACTATAAATGATGCAGTTCTTAATGCTACTGACAAAACATGGTGTATGTCTGCCCGTACTGATGGTGAAACACTGGTGGGTGTCCATAGTTGCATGCTGTTGCAATTAATTTTGAACCCCCATCTATTATCTCTTACTCTACCAGCATGTCATCAACTCTATTTTGTTTCTCTTTCTTCTGTTGAGGAGAAGCTAACCCGGTTTAATTTGGACAGTACTGATTCCGTCCTGCTTTTCCAGCCAATTAATGTCAAGGTATCACTCCTCCCTTGTTGCAGTAACCATTAATCATTCACTGAAAGTTTATTGCATGGAAAGAATGCCAACCTGACTGGTTAATCAGGCATGTAACTAATGCTGATATTTCTGTGAGAAGTGAAACACTGTATCAATAATCAATCAGTAAGTGTTTTAACAACCACAAAACACTATGGATACTGTTAACACCTTCATTTGTGCCCAAAATAAATCACCCAGTTTTGCATTTAGTTCACTACAGCTCAAACAAAAAAAACAGACAAACCTACACACAATAACAAGAAGGTTGATACCCCATTCATGTGCAACACCTGTGAATGGGACTAGTTGATACAATTTGGTACAATTTTTGAGATTTCTTCACATTAAGCAGTTCTGAGATTGCTGATTGGTTTTCTATCCTCCAGGAGTGCGCACCTAGCATGGTGTGTCTGGCAATCACAGAGACCCCAAGCTGCTCATAGTATTTCCTTACTGGGTGTCATTTTGTAGGTTTCATGCACACAGTATACAACACTTTTAGTAATTTATTCACATTTTTTTATTTTTTAAAATGTGCCAGTGTGCTGATAACTTTGCTGTTTACTGCCTGTCAAGTCAAAACACACACATGTGCGTGCACACACACACACACACACACACACACACACACACACATACGCACACACTGTTTCCTTCTGAATCGTTTTCATACGATCCACCTACCTACTGTTGTCTTGCTATCACACAGCATTTAGTTCATGTGTACACTGTACACTGGGTACTATACTGGTCCAAGTGATCATAGTGACTCCAGTCATGCAGAACAGAACACATATCGTACATACCTGCTCTGGGACACAATTCAGAGGGCTCTGAAAGGAATACCAACTTCTCCTGCTTTCGTTTTCAGTCTTCCTAAGGAGTCAGCACCCTTTGGGTTACAGTTAGGTTCCAATACCACCTGTCCACCAGCATATCTTAATTCACTTATCTGACTGGGAGTGAGTCAATGCACAAACCATGTACTAGCCAAACATAAGACTCCAGGCAGTCAGTATGGCTCTGTGTACCATCAGCCAACCAACATCCATTGTAAAAAGCCACCACCGATCCTGCTTCATAAAGAATGCCCAGGCATTGAAACTTAAAAGGAACTACCAGTTGGTCAGTTCTTCCTGCGTCCGAAGCTGGAGACACAACAAACGAAGTCACTGTCACACACATTTGTCCACATCACTAGTGATGATTGTTCCTGACTACCGATAATTTTCTCAGCTGTCCACTGGTTCTTGACAGTGCAACTGTACACTATGGCTGATATGAACTGTTCATTGACCCTCTATTCTTAGCAGTCAGCTTGCAAATACAGAAGTAGGGCTCTTTAATCACAACTTGCTCTGTTCTGTTAAATGACTTATTTCAGTTGCTACCATAATAGGTATGCAATAACCGACCTTCAAGTATTTACACCATATTTTAGCCTACAACGAGCATTTATAGGAGACAGACTGCAACCCCTGTAGTTGTGCATTGCACCTAAACAGCTATGTTCTTTGGAAAATACATCATCATTCCCCAGAGGTAAGACATCTTATCAAACAGTGTGTCCTACGTTATCGAGGTAACCCCAATGGGCTACCTAGTTTGCCATGTCTGCCTTGCAGACTCGTTACACTCACTCAAACTACTCTTAGTGTGACACATGATAGTGTATTTGAAACTTTACGTGCCCACAGTAGAGTAAAAGCATATCCCAAATATTGTATTTCTAATGCACCCAGCAAATCGTTGCAGAAAGCGGTAAGACCATAATAAATACTAGATTTACAGCCATTCCTAATGGTCCTACACATCTGTCCTGATGGTTACTAATTCCTTTGCCAGAATATTGAGTGTGGACACACATAACTGCAACACAACTGCTAATGCCTTGTAGAAATTCCTTTATTGCTCTTATGTCATACTGAAATGGTTCCTGACTTAAAAACCCCTGGACCTGTGGAGGTGTTGCCCAAAGTGGACCTCTCACAAGCCCCAAGCTAATCATTCACGTAATACGCATTCTTATTTACTTATACAGGGTTTACTGTGACCTCTCTTTTTACTTGTTTATTTACTTGCCCTTATGTGCTACTTCTTTCATTAATGTTTTATTGTGTTTGGTTTCTTTCCCTGACACTTTTATATGAAGGACACATCTCATACTCCATGACTTCCCAGTAAAAATGTAGTATGTTCCAATAGGATGATATGTAATGAAGCACAATGACAGTGTTACAAATGGAGACTATTTTTGGGGAGAAACTTGCTACATGGAGCACATATGGAGACCGACAACCACCTTCCTGCCTGATTATGCATTCAGCAGTAAAGGTATTACACTTCCCTTAGTCTTACACACCTCTTTATTATCGTTGCTTGCATAAGAATGGATACAAACCAATAGGATGCTTCCTGTAGCAGCGCTACTTGCAATACATTGTACTGTACTCAACCATAACTTAAAAATCTCAGAGCAAGTGCTACCTCACATGTCACCAATACATATGGTCCTCAAGAACTTTTCAACCATTTAGTTATACATGGGCTCCATGGTCTGCTGTTTTACTTAAATATGAGTAAAACATTTCCTTCTGTCCACCCCCGGTAGCTGAGTGGTCAGCGCGACAGAATGTCAATCCTAAGGGCCCAGGTTCAATTCCCGGCTGGGTCGGGGATTTTCTCTGCTCAAGGACTGGGTGTTGTGTTGTCCCAATCATCATCATTTCATCGCCATCAATGCGCAAGTCGCCGTAGTGGCGTCAAATCGAAAGACTTGCACCCGGTGAACTGTCAACTTGATGGGAGGTCCTAGTCACACGACATTAAAAAAAAAAAAAATTCCTTCTGAACTGTCAGTGTGAAACTAAGATACCATTCAGATTTGCCTTTATTAGGCACCAGCCACTACTACAATGCTACATGTGTCATTTTGGAGTCATTACCTGTGTCTTACTATGACAATTATGGTTGTCTACACACATACCATAACACTACACTAATACGTTATCACCTTTTCAGCAAAGCAGACTCATGGAATACACAGAATGAGTTCTATTTTCATGTTGCACACTGTTGTTGTTGTCTTGGAAGATTTTATTTGTATCTAACAATTTACTGATTCCTTCTTCTAAGCCCCAGGCATTCAGCTTCCCATTCACCCCACAGATTTACTCATATCTGGAGCTTCCAATTTTGGGAGGTTAAAACCTAGTTTGTCTCTAACACTTTGGTTAACTTCTCCTCTAATTACAATACTCTGCAGTGTCTAATAACATCTTTTGCATTTGCTGGATTGACAATATTGTCATGCCCTATCCACTGTTCTTTTTATTCTATTTACTTACTACTGGCGTATGTTCCTCGGAAAGTACAACCTGCTGTTCACTTCACTGAACCCAACCTGCCTCCATCAACTACAGTATATCTTATGACAAGTGTGAGCACATGAATCTGGTTTGCCACATAGTGAGTGAGCCAGTGTGGGATACAACATTTTGGTTTGCTTAGGATGCTGTGAGTCCAAGCAGATGTTCATCACAAATCATACTAGCTAACCTTGTGACTACATTACATTCTTCCATGCACCAGAGTACCTGTCTCCCATATTATTTGACTATTGTTTAATTACGTCATCATGTGCATTGTTACTACCACTATTGTGTTTGAGAACCTATGAATCCTAAGCGGTTACCCAGCCCTTTTAATAGATTTTCTTTTGGTGTCTTACCAGGTAAGTACCTGGGCTCGAACAAACAGATCTGTATGAACGATTGGTTACAGGACCATTATGTATCTCTGAATGTGCTGGTGGGTGTCGTTTTTCTGCAAAACTCTGCAGTCATGCTCTAGATATCACTGTAGATGTAATTGTAGATGCCATACGCAATGCAGCAATCTTAACTATAAATGTAAATGCGGAATGTCAATAAAATGCTCTGAGCAATATGAATGACTGCAAAACGCACAGTGAAGAAATGAAAGTTGATGGCATGGTGTATTTGCACTTTCTATAATATCAGTATTGAATGCCACATCAATGACACTTTTGAAGTTGTTCACTGGTTCACCAATATCGAAGCCAGCATTCTGCCACGCATAACGAAGCATTGGTCTGTATACTCCCACAGATAACTAATTGTAAATGACAGAATGCATATTCATGATAAAGAATCTGTCATGCAATTTTGGCTACATATTACTGGAATGTAGTTTCATGAAATCTGTTATTCTCTTGGCATACATTTTATATTGCCTGAAGAAATATACATCCAGAGGTTGTGCATATTTTGTAGTTTTAGGCGGAATGATTTTTAAATTTACATGTTTTCTGCCAGATGCTTCCAGTAGTACTCGTTCATCCTTATGTCCAGACCAGGAGTCACAAAGTACTAATGACTTTCTCGACAAATGTGGATTCAAAACTGACAGAAAAAACATCTTCAGATGTTGTTTCGTCATCTTGCCACTCATACTTGCATCGACGATGACATTTGGAGGGCATCGCATTTCTATTTCCCTTGACACGTGGGGTCCAAACTTTCCACTGGATTCTTGGAAGCAAATATAGAGTTTGTCTGCCAATCGTCCGTCCATTGATATAGTAACATCGGTTGTGTAACTATGTGTTGCACAGTTAATTGATTGCAACATCGCGACAGTGTTTCTCTCCCCTTTCATGAATAGTGTTCTGTCACAAGAAAGTTCATAGTTGAACTGACTCTGATCACAGTTACATACAGAACTAATATCGATGTTTTCTCTCATGATATGCTCATTGACGTCAGCAACAAACGTATGAGCTCATTCAATCAGCTCTTCTTTGTCATCCTTATCTTTTTGTGCTTGGAGCATAGTGATACGGTGTGATGATATCCTAAACTTATTTTTCAAATTAGTAATAAATCCTAGTGAAGCTGTAAAGTTTGTAGACCCGAGATTTCTGGCTACGTCCAATGCCCAATGTTGTAAATGCCAATGATGAACGGTGGAACCGCATTCTCGCGCTTCATCGAATTTCGCCATTACACGCTCCTTGATGGTCTTGAACAGCAGTGTACGATTTCCTTTGAAAACTGTATTTTCTTCTCTTTTCTTTGCCACATAATCCAGTATGTTTTTAATATTGCTTTTAGACTTCAGTTTAGTGTATCTTTTCAGAAGCTTGTCATATGTGTCGAAACCTCTTACGTAATAATCATTGTACATGTTCTCCACTGTGTTGTTATCAAACACCGTGATGATACTTGCAACTTTAACCTTCTTCTTGGGAGACGGTTGGTATTCACTGTCACTGCTTCCATCGCCTCTTCCCGCACTTGCCATAGCACTACCATTTGCAATGAGTTGTTCGTCATTATCATCCCTATCATCATCATTATGCATTAGTGTTACAACAGTATCTGTTTCTAACTTATGCTCATATTTCTGCACTATAATAGATACCAGAAAACATTCAAATGATTTGTCTTCTACACCAATACCATCTTCACGAAGAAGGGTTCCTCATAACTTCATCTCAACCAATCGCAATACATTAGCAGGATTGATTACCAATCGCCGAGCCATCTGACGCTTCACTAAACAAATAATGTCACAAAACGCAACTTCAGAGGCACACTGCACCATCCCTACTGGTCCCGACGGGCATACCAGCAGGTCAGTGTGCAATGCGGTATGGCATACGCAGAGGCTTTTAACGGATGACTGCAGAGTTTTGCAGATGCGGGAGTATCACTAGTGCAATAAGAGACCTTTACATTATTTCTCACATGCTTTTGGTGTATATGTGTTTGTTCGAGCCCAAGTACTTTCCTGGTTAGTTTGCTGTGTATACTAGTCACAACGATGTATATGAGTAGTGCACTAGTGACAGAGTCGCAGTGCACCATGCCTCATATCACCGTAAGAGTGCATGGTGTAGTATGCAGCCACACATCCATCTCACGTCTTCTTATGTCACACACTGTTATGCATAATCTTCTAAGAACATTTCAGACCTGTAGCCTGGTTTTTGTCAGATTTCTCTGAAATGACACACAATATGCTTCCTTCCTATTAAGTACTGATTGTCAGATTCAACCCGCACTAGTAACAAGGGTTAAAACAAGTTCCACTTGCCTCATATCATTGACTTTCTGATCCCTTTGCACTGAACTTGTTCCACTCAACTTGTGCGCTCAATTTCCTAACAGTCACTTAGGAAGCTGACCACTTCAATATACAGGCTTCTGAAGTAAACTTATGTATTCTTTCCAAAGGACTCCAAGTGAGTACCATGAAATTCCCTGTAATTATGTCAGTACCTACATGTATTTACAAAAAATACAATGCTATGGCGCAATATCAGAATGTTCCTAGGTAATGCACAGCACACTTTATACACAGTTCTTTAAACTACTCATTAATTGTAAAAATTATAATCCTTTACAGACTCACTGAACCCCCAGAACCGCAAAATATTACATTTCTTACCACATTACTGCGCAATTCCACCAACTATGCCTGCTCTAATGAACACAAGGTTCTACACTATACAACACTGCCCAAAAGTTATTATTCACACGGTTTAATGTGGCACACTTTACACTCATGCTCACATATGTAATTACATTTCTGATTGCCTTCTTTTCTCTGTGAATTGATGGGGCTCTTGACGACTATCTGAAAATATTTTATATACAGTTGTAGGCCCCGCTATTTTGCCCATTGCCACTGACAGCACTATTATCCGATCTTGTACTTGGCTAATACTAACCATCAAACCAGAGCCACATGCTAGTTTGCCAATTTGTGCTTAATCGATTTCTGATCAATTTTGCTGACTGATCACCTCAATTGTCATACAAAGCAACTTTGACTGTCATGTTATGCCATCTTCACATGAATACCAACTCACAAGATTTGTAAGCATTCGAAACAATAATATGATGCTTCCTGCTGCCCCCCCTTCCCCCCCTCCATCCACTCCTTTGGATGACTCAGGTTACCCCCACTGTACCTATGGATGTGGTTCAACTTGTGAACATTCAGTCACCGTATGTAGTGATACCACATCAGTGCAACACAACCGTTACCACTTCTAGCAGTTCACTTAGCAATGCACAGGTAACTACTAATTTTCAACTGCCAGCTTTCTTGTGTGGAATATATATCTACAGCTTTCTGTTAATCATTGGGCATGAAAGAAGTGACAGGATTTGTCTGCATCACTGACATCATGTATTACCTTTTAGGTGCTGGACATGTGCTAGCCACAGCCACCACTAGAACAATGTGAAGTGGTGAAATTACACTCGCCGAGGCATCCTGAGCTCTTTGCACCTTCATCTGCCTTCATCAGTGTCTACAGTGATATACTACATTGTGTTTGCTTTGTTGTTGGTGTTACGGGTATGCCAAACTTCCAGGAACTCCCCAGATAATTGGGTATGACATTCAATAGTATGATAATTTGTTGTACACTCTCCATCGAGTAGAAATAATGGCTGACATAGACTTGACTGCACTATAGGAAGAAGAGGTAACCTCACAGCAAGTCACCAGCCAGCTTTGCACGTGAACTGCTATGGGATGTGAAACAAATTCTTCTCACTACCCAATACCAACTGCGAAGTATTTTGGATGCAGTGCTGCTTCATCAGTCAAGTGAGCCTGGTTCAATGCAGGCGGAGATATACTTAAAAACAATATTTTGTGCCGCTGGTCAGGACAATGCCCATTGACAGAACAAAGCCTTCCATCAGCTTACGTATCTGGCTGCTCAAAATCATGAGACTCTTGTATACCAGCACATACAACTCTCCCACATTGATGATAACCTTTTGGCCACTGCCAGACAAATACAAGGTGTCGCCACTGAGTTGGTACAACAATAAGAAGAACTTAAGAACTTGATCCAGCATGAAACAGTCACTGTGTACAAGCTGTCGAACTTGACCACCACTTCAGAAGTAACCAAAGCATTACAAATCCTGTTGCACAATACGCTTGCAACCCAATGACATGTTGTCATTCAATTAGTGTTACAACAGAGGCCCAGTCCTAGCCTAGTGCCTGCCTCAACTTTTCTGCAGAATCTCTTTCCAACTGTTGCAGATGATTTACCCCATGTGGGAGTCAACTCATACTACTACACAGCTGCCAATGTATAACTGTTGCGGTCTCTATACATGCTAGATGTGCAGATATCATTACCTGTCTCTTGAGCAAATTGCGAATTGGAACGTTACTGCCTTCACTCCTCCCTGGTTGGCTGCAAGGCTGCTCAGAAACATTCGTCGGGCAAACCAAAGATATTTTAGACATGACAAAGACTGCCAAACACACTCAGCTATGCCGCTACATGTTCTTCAGTCTTATTTTCACACCAGTTATTACTTACACTATGTGAGCAAAAGAATCCGGACACCCCCAAAACATATGTTTTTAATATTAGGTGCAATGTGCTGCCACCTACTGCCAGGTACTCCATATCAGCAATCTCAGTAGTAATTAGACATTGTGAGAGAGCAGAATGGAATGCTCTGCGGAACTCACAGATTTCGAACGTGGTCAGGCGATTGGGTGTCTCATACGTCTGTACACGAGATTTCCACATTCCTGAACATCCCTAGGTCCACTTTTTCCGATGTGATAGTGAAGTAGAAACGTGAAGGGACACATGCAGCACAAAAGGGTACAGGTTGACCTTGTCTGTTGACTGACAAGAGACCACTGACAGTTGAAGAGGGTCATAACGTGTAATTTGCAGACATCTATCCAGACCATCAAACAGGAATTCCAAACTGCATCAGAATCCACTGCAAGTACTCTTCTGTCAGGAGAGTTAATTTGGAGTTGGAATGGCTACTTGGATCTGGTGCAGGGTCACACATTGGTGTGGTTCCTGTTGATTCCCTCTGTAGGTGGGACTATACTAGACATGACCTACACCTCAACAAGAAAGGGAAGGGTAAACTGGCTGGGCTGCTAGCAGGAAATTTAAAGGGGGGGGGGGGGGGGAACTACATCTTACGGTGGAAACTCTTTTTTAGTGTAAGATCAGTGTCCAGTGGGAGACTCAGTCAGGCAAGTACTAAAGATGTTAAAAAAGTTCAAGATACTCACAAAAGTAAAGTGAAAAATAATGTTAGTATATTTCATCAAAATATTGGGGGATTGAAGAATAAAATTGATGAGCTTCTGCTTTGTTTAGAAGAAATAGAAACTGAGAATGTAATAGATGTACTATGCCTGTCTGAGCATCACATTGTCACTGATATGCAAAAGGTTAGCATCAATGGGTACAAATTAGCTGCACAAGTAAGTAGAGATAATATGATGAGAGATAAGTAGGATTCTCAGCCACGTATGTAATAGCTCTTTGGAGCAGGGTATTTTCCCCGATAGACTGAAATATGCCATTGTAAAACCATTGCATAAAAAGGGGGATACTTCGGATGTCAACAACTACCGCCCAATCTCTCTTCTGACAGCTCTATCAAAAATTTTTGAGAAAGTAATGTATTCAAGAGTAGCCTCCCATATTCGTAAAAATATGTATGTCAAAAGCTTCCACAGTGTAAAAAATTTAGAAACTAAAAATTTTTGTGTAGAGCAACATATGGAAGCATGTGCCACTGAACTAAAACTAAATGATGGCACTTTCATAATTGTAACAGTGTATTGGTCCCCCTCAGGGAATTTCCAGCTATTTCTAGAAAACTTGGATGCTTTGTTGTGCTCTCTGTCAGACAGGGGGAAGCAAATTATCATTTGTGGGGATTTCAATGTTGATTCCCTGATAGAGTGTAATAGGAAGAATGACCTTGTAGTATTACTCAGTTCTTTCAATTTGAGCTCCGTCATTGATTTTCCTACTCGGATAACAAAGAACAGCAGGACATTGATAGATAACTTTTTTATAGACCAAGATAAATTTAAGGACATAAATGCTTATCCTGTTGAGAATGGTCAGATCATGGTGCACAGCTAGTTACAGTACATGACATAGCTCCATGCAGTATATCAAATCAGACTTTCAAAGCAGTGCGTTCAATTAACAATATAAATATTGCAAACTTTAGGCAAAGCCTACAGAAGCTAGACTGGGATGAAGTGTATAAGGAACCTGATGCAAACTTGAAATATAACTTATTTCACGATACATTTTTAAGGGTATTTGAAAATTGTTTTCCCAAGAAAATAGTTAAACATAATTCCAAGAAAACCTTGGCTAACTAAAGGAATAAGAATATCTTGCAACTGTAAAAGAGAACTGTATCTAACAGCTAGAGGGAGTACTGACCCCGAAATTGTTCAATATTATAAAAACTATTGTGTGGTACTAAGAAAAGTTATTAAAAAGTCCAAAATCATGTGTATCATGTCTAAGATCAATAACTCTGATAATAAAATTAAAACAATTTGGAATATTATTGAAAGGGAAACAGGGCAACCAAGAGCACAGGAAGACTTTAGTGCCATAAAACTGAATGACAAATGTACTAACAAACAATCAGAAATTGAAAATATTTTCAATAATCATTTTTTAAATGTTGTGGAGAAAATAGGATCCAGATCTTCACTAGAAGAGGCAAGGCTACTAATAGAATAGGCCATACCTGTGCAGTTTGAAACAACTGTATTTCCACCAACATCTCCTCTGAAATCAGTAAAATAATAAATTCACTGAAAAGTAAAAGCTCTTACGGAATTGATGGCATTTCCAGCAAGGTACTTAAAGCTTGTTCCCACAGATAAGTAGGATTCTCAGCCACGTATGTAATAGCCCTTTGGAGCAGGGTATTTTCCCCGATAGACTGAAATATGCCATTGTAAAACCATTGCATAAAAAGGGGGATACTTCGGATGTCAACAACTACCGCCCAATCTCTCTTCTGACAGCTCTATCAAAAATTTTTGAGAAAGTAATGTATTCAAGAGTAGCCTCCCATATTCGTAAAAATAAAGTACTAACAAAATGTCAGTTTGGTTTTCAGAAAGGCTTTTCAACAGAAAATGCTATATACGCTTTCACTGATCAAATATTAAATGCTCTTAATAACTGGACATCACCCATTGGTATTTTTTGTGAACTCTCAAAGGCCTTTGATTGTGTAAATCATGGAATTCTTTTAGATAAGCTACATCATTATGGTTTGAGGGGTGCAGTGCACAAATGGTTTAATTCATACTTAACTGGAAGAATGCAGAAAGTTGAAATAAGTGGTTCATGTAATGTTAAAACAACAGCTGATTCCTCAAACTGGGGGACTATCAAGTACGGGGCCCCACAGGGTTCGGTCTTAGGTCCTTTACTGTTCTTGATATACATTAATGACTTACCATTCCACATTGATGAAGATGCAAAGTTAGTTCTTTTTGCTGATGATACAAGTATAGTAATAACATCCAAAAACCAAGAACTAAGTGATGTAATTGTAAATGATGTTTTTCACAAAATTATTAAGTGGTTCTCAGCAAATGGACTCTCTTTAAATTTTGATAAAACACAGTATATACAGTTCCGTACAGTAAATGGCACAACTCCAGTAATAAATATAGACTTTGAACAGAAGTCTGTAGCTAAGGTAGAATTTTCAAATTTTTAGGTGTGTCCATTGATGAGAGGTTAAACTGGAAGCAACACATTGATGGTCTGCTGAAACGTCTTGAGTTCACCTACGTATGCTATTAGGGTTATTGCAAGTTTTGGTGATAAGAATCTCAGTAAATTAGCTTACTATGCCTACTTTCATTCACTGCTTTCGTATGGCATCATATTCTGGGGAAATTCATCGTTGAGTAGAAAAGTATTCATTGCTCAAAAACGTGTAATCAGAATAATTGCTGGAGCCCACCCAGGGTCATCCTGCAGATATCTATTTAAGGATCTAGGGATCCTCACAGTAACCTCACAGTATATATATTCACTTATGAAATTTGTTGTTAATAATCCAACCCAGTTCAAAAGTAATAGCAGTGTGTATAGCTATAACACCAGGAGAAAGGATGATCTTCACTATGCAGGGTTAAATCTGACTTTGGCACAGAAAGGGGTAAATTATGCTGCCACAAAAGTCTTTGGTCACCTACCAAACAGCATCAAAAGCCTGACAGATAGCCAACCAACATTTAAAAATAAATTAAAAGAATTTCTAGATGACAACTCCTACTCATTAACTGAATTTTTAGATATAAACGAAGGAAAAAAAAATAAAACCAACTTAAACATTAGTGTCATGCAATATTTTGTGTAATGTAATATCTTGTACAGACATCTTTTATTAACCTGACACGTTCCACATCATTACGAAGTGTTGTATTCATGATCTATGGAACAAGTATTAATCTAATCTAATCTACAGTAAGGCAGGAGGTGAGAAACTTGGATTTCATGGTTGAGTGGCTGCTCATAAGTCACACATCATGCCGGTAAATGCCAAATGATGCCTCACTTGGTGTAAGGAGCGTAAACGTTGGACGATTGGACAGTGCAAAAACATTGTGTGGAGTGACGCGAATCATGGTACCCAATGTGGCGATCCGATAGTAGGGTGTGGGTATGGCGAATGCCCGGTGATCATCATCTGCCAGTGTGTGTAGTGCCAACAGTAAAATTCGGAGGCGGTGGTGTTATAGTGTAGTCAAGTTTTTCATGGAGGGGGCTTGCACTCCTTGTTGTTTTGCATGGCACTATCACAGATCAGGCCTACACTGATGTTTTAAGCACCTTTTTGCTTCCCACTGTTGAAGAGCAATTCGGCGATGGCGATTGCATCTTTCAACATGATCGAGCACCTGTTCATAATGCACAGCCTGTGGCGGAATTGTTACATGACAAACATCCCCACCTTTGGGATGTTTTGGAACGCTGACTTCGTGCCAGGCCTCACTGACTGACGTTGATACCTCTCCTCAGTGCAGCACTCCATGAAGAATGGGCTGCCATTCGCCAAGAAATCTTCCAGCACCTGACTGAAAGTAGGCCTGTGAGAGTGGAAGCTGTCATCAAGCCTAAGGGTGGGCTAACACCATATTTAACTTCAGCGTTACCAATGGAGGGCACCATGAACTTGTAAGTCATTTTCAGCCAGGTGTTCGGATACTTCTGATCACATAGTGTATGTTCTACCTTATCCCTTAGCACAGGGATGAAAGACTGTGAGATCACACTGTTTGTAGTGGATACCCCCTTGTCCTCGCACTGTCATCATGATACGTGAACCTTGGTTAGCTGCTGCTGGCAACGGCTCACTACATACTGTGCACAACCCACTGTAGTAGCCCTGCTTTGCTATGATCGTGCATTTATGTCATGGACCCACTGACTGGCAGAAGATTACTCTTCAACAGCTCCTCCTGTGACATAGGCATAACTACTAGCAAGCTATCTGTCCAACTGACCTAACTACATGATGCTAATATCTAATTATCCCCACTTTACTTGCCTGAGCTCTCCATCGTGTTGCCCCACCCTGGCAACCTCCCAGTTTTGCCAAATTATACCAAAGTCCAGAATGAGATTTTCACTCTGCAGCGGAGTGTGCACTGATATGAAACTTCTGGCAGATTAAAACTGTGTGCCTGACCGAGACTCGAACTCGGGACCTTTGCCTTTCGCGGGCAAGTGCTCTAAATAGTGGCAGAGCACTTGCCCGCGAAAGGCAAAGGTCCCGAGTTCGAGTCTCGGTCGGGCACGCAGTTTTAATCTGCCAGGAAGTTTTATACCAAAGTCGGTCTTTTAAATTCTATCAATGATTTATTAGTTCATGAATGATGTCATGTCACTCTAGACCATTCGACTGTACATACTGCTGGATAGAGCTCTAAGGATTTTGTACACCAAGTGGTTACCCCTAGTGCCCCACCTGCCTGCTCCTTTAACTCTGAGCTTGTCTGCTTTGTTATCTGGGTTGTGTATACGTGAGGATACCACAGATGTTGTAAAGATTAGCCTCCGATAATATCTGAACAGCAGCCACCTGGAGAGTACCATGGGTAATACATTTTTGGGTATGACATCTATCAGGTATGACCCCGTCTTCCCTGTTAGGTTAAGATTTAGAAATTAGATAGTTTTATAATTGGAATGCCAAAAAGCCTAGCATCTTATGTTACATGAACATGTAACTTTGCAGAAAGGGAACCTAGTAATGCTGAGTAGCAAACAAGTTAATGATGTTTTAGTAATTTATGTGGTCAAAATACAAAATAATGCGTAATATATATCATCTAAAAAGCGAGTTTTGCAACTTGTTGTCACTGAATTATGATACAACCACTATTCAGTAACTTACTGTAGACTAACAATAGTTTGTGCCACTATTATTTGTAAACTTTCTCCCCCTTTATACTGACGTCCTTCTATGCACCCCACTGACGTGCCCGCGTCATTGAGTGTTGCAGTCTCCTGCCAGGCCTGTTTGGCACATCAGCCAAACCTTCTGTGGCACCACCAGCACTGTCGATCTTAACCACAGTTC
Source organism: Schistocerca piceifrons (assembly GCF_021461385.2). Taxonomy (NCBI): domain Eukaryota; kingdom Metazoa; phylum Arthropoda; class Insecta; order Orthoptera; family Acrididae; genus Schistocerca; species Schistocerca piceifrons. The sequence continues at coordinate 494,673,640 of NC_060139.1, read as the reverse complement.
AGCATTGCTGTACCCGGGCATTGCTGCACACCAGCCAGCCGCTGCCCAGCTACGCCTGCTGCCTGCCCTCGCACCACCCCATCCTGGTCCTGCTCCCACTCTAACAGCAACACATCAGGCAAAACCCAGAGACACTGTCTCCTTAATTGTTGAAACTGAGTGGTCGAACAACTTTTGTGTGAAATTCACTTAATGCTATTACATGAAGACAACACTGAAAACTATTGTAACCTTTGTTCCTTTTGCCAGTCTCTCAAGAGATTGTTCAAACTCATTAGTCCCTTCTCTAGATTAAGTCGCTTTACTAAACGTTGGTCAACTCTCCAGGGAGCCCTAACTTTTGCCATCTTTTATATTTGCTAAAATTAAACTTAACACCCGTAATTGGGCTCCTGTGGAAGTGGGAGGGAGTGTGCGTGTTTAGCATTGAGACTGAGGGTTAGCGAAAGGATTGAGAGATTTTTTTTCTTTCCTTATTTTTTCAAATTTTACATTATTACATTTGACTCATCTGTAACTGTGTCTTGTGTTTGAGCAGCAGTTGTGGTCTGGTGCGAAACCGGATGCTGCCAGATCTGCAGCTACCCATGGTCAGTTCATGTGGGCAGTGTTCCCACAACAACAGCTGCTAAGCCTGGGATGCTACTATGACAGTATTGCTTACCAAGGGACATGCAAAGTGCCCCTCGACCAGGTAATGGAAGTACCAGTCATTTCAGGACTTAAAACGGACTGGCGAGAGTGCCATGGTACCACCAGGTCGGTCTTTTGCCTGCTAGCTCTCCTCTTGACCAGATGTGTTTCCCAGCGGATATGCCATCAGTCTGGCTGTGCTAGCTCTCTGTTGCTGCAGAATGCAAAACTTCTTCGCCCCTTAGCAAATAGGTTTGGAGCAATAAACTCCACTTTTGAATCGCAAACCGTCTGGTTCTGAATTTGTTAAATTATCCAGACAACTCAGATGTCCAGTTCCTGGTACCATCCAACATACATTAGGCCTTCTGCTTTGCTAATCTATAAAATGTTTTAGGAGCCAATGTGAGCAGCCCTTCTTAGATTGTTTGCGGATAATGCTGTCATTTACCACCTAGTAAAGTCATCTGAAGATCAAAACCAATTGCAAAGTAATTTGATATCTGCATGTTGTGAAAATGCCAATTGATTTTAAATACCAAAAGTTGTGAAGTCATCCACAAGAGTACAAGATAACATATACAAATCTAAAAGCTCTAAATTCAACTAAATACCAAGGGATTACAAATATGAACAAATTAACAATTATATTGAAATTATCACACATAGAATGTGGGAATGTGAACCAAATACTGTGTTTTATTTACAGTCTACTTAGAGGGTGTCACACATTTACTAAAGAGATGCCTGCACTACTACACTTCTCCATCCTCTCCTGGCATATTGCTGTGCATGGAACTTATTTGCAGTTGTGAATATGAGCAACCATCAGATGCATAACGGAGTGACAACAATGAAAATTTGCATGCGTGCATGTCCAAAGGAACATTACTTCCTAATGACACAGGCATTGCAATATTAGGTCATTACCAGATAGGATTAATGGAGGACACTGAAAAATTTCAAAGAAGGGCAGCTCATTTTGTATTATCATGAAACAAGGGAAAGAGCACAACAGATATTATATGTGAGTTAGGGTGGCTATCATTAAAAGACAGGTATTTTTCCTCATGGCGAGATCTTTTCATGAAATTTCAGCCACCAACTTTCCTCTCCAAATGCAAAAATATTTTATTGGTGCCCATCTAATTAGGGAGAAATGAGCATCACAATGAAACAACAGACATCAAAGCTTGCACATAAAGATTTAAATGTTTGTTTTTCCCACACACTGTTCGGGAGTGGAATGGCAGATAAATAGTCAGAAGATGGTTCCATACATCTGCTCCCAAACACTTAAGTGTGAACTGCAGATTAGTCATGTAGGTGTAGAAGTAATATTTATCCCAACAGTGCTAAAAGCCTATGTGATGGCCCTAGATTCAATAGTGCTCTGTAGGTTGTATCTGAGACCAACACTTTCCAATTCATGTCATTGGATTCAGTTGCCTCTTCAGCAGTTTTCAGCAAGTTGATGCCCATTGTTATGCCTTTAATTATCTCAAAGCTTCCTCTGTCCTGTGCAAATTGGTGTCGACTCTGTGAACATAAATCGCAAGTTGTGTCGAGCCCATGGCACTGGTCGCGTCACCCAAAGCAACTGGGAATACAATGAACTTGCTGGCATTATCAGTTAACTGCCTGTAGACATCCACTAACATGACAGCTACGTGTTGAGTGACTGTGACAAAAAATTAATTTCGCAAAATTTCTGTATCTTCAAAGGTGTAACTAGTTCCGATATCTCAATAATACACACTTTGATGAGCTCACCATTGCTGAAAAGCAAATTTGATCTCATAATGTGAAGTGCTATTTTGCAGTTTGCTTTTAAAGATGGGCTTTTACTGATGGTTAGCACCTAAAAATTAGAAACAAGCAATGAATTATAAATACGGTGCATTTATACAAGTAAATACATACAAATACAAACAGCAGAAACACAATGTTTTGCTTGGGGTACTCACGTTGGGATTGGTTTGCTTTACAGCACTGCATCTTTTTAGATCTGTGAACTTGTTTGTTAATTCATCACCAACTAAATCTTTAAACCCTCCCTGTATTGTGTTGCAATATGCCACTCTACAGACAATATATGGAGTCCAGCAACTAGGCAACTGCATAATACATTGAAAATTCTCATCCTTCTTTTTCAAAAAGAAATGTAACTGCCATTCATTTCTAAAGCCCTGTGACAAAAAGTGGTTAGACTCCTCTTTTTGAGAGTTATGTTCTATTGCAACAGCAACTTTCCTTTTGAACTTAATTTGTACCATGAGCAGACAATGAAGAAGAAACAGCACTGCCACTAAAGTTCGGCTGAACTGAATTAAGTTGTGACGAATGAAATATACTTGGGGGAAAAAAAAAGGTGGTATATTGCACTGCTAAATGAAATATAAATATCATGTCATACCGAGTAGTTCCAAGAGAGGCTAGGATGGAATTAATGAAGCTGGTACGTATCCAGTGGTGACGAGGCAGGCCTAGTCCTGCGCTGTACGCATGAGATTTAGCACGCTGTGGGCAACCGTGCACTAAACGATTTTCTGTAAAAGTCAATAGCTGTAAGTGTAATCCACATTAAACTGAGTGAGTTTTTAATATCAGGTACTGTATTACATGTTTATGTATATGAGAAAAACCTGCCTTTGATTACGTTTTAAGTGGTTAAAATGAAGCATGCATTGCTTCATTCATGTTAATTTTATCAAGAATCTACTTTCACAGTATCTGTTAATACCATGGCCAACCACATTTTGAAAGTGAACTATATACTTCCACAAGTATCAATACATAAAAAATACGATACAGTTAAGACATTTAATATCTACAACCTTCAGTCTGCTACAATTACAGTATTAATGCAACTGATTTAATGAAAATGTTTTTAGAACTGTGACTCTTACTCTCCTCTGGAGCATGTCACATGCACACCCAAAAATAAAACTTTTGGCAAATGACAGACATGACACTCCCCTTGAAAGTTGCCGCTAACACATGAAAAGTGCCCTTTTTTCAATTTGCTGTGTTAGATTGTTCAAGTGCACTGATGAAACATTTTTATAAATTAAACCTTTCCTTTCAAAAGATACACAAAGAAACAGAAGTGAAATATACTTACAAGGTGAGGCCTCGATGTTTACAGATTTACCTCAAACTTTGTACAGCTTTAGTAGGCCATTAAAACAGCATAACGTGCAAGTAGTGAGGTGCACTACTCTGGCAATTCCGAGAAAATCGCAAGAAAATTTTTTTGCATCTGTTATGTAACTGATGTAGATGTGCAAAGGTACATATTGTATAAAGTCATTGCGACAAGTGGTCAGCGTTTGCACTTTGAAAGAGAATCGTACGTGAGGCGACAGCTTGAATCCCGCAAATACTTATTTTTTGATCTATATTTTTTTCATCACTGGTCAAATAATTTAATTTATATGACATTTGACCTGTGGTATAACAGGGGGGCAAAAAAAAAAAAAAAAAAAAAAAAAAAAAAAAAAAAAAAAAAACCGAACCACTTGCATTTCCATTAAGTTGGAGTGAATTTCACATGTTATTTGACTATTTGTAATTAAATTTTCAACGATGAGGGACAGGCCTGGAAAGCCCTAGTTAAATCTCCATAAATAATGATGTGAATGACATTCACAATCAGTAATATAGTAAATCACACTGCGCCAGACCACAAGAGTAATGTACAACTACGCGCTGGATGTGCTCCTGACCCCACGTGTTGCGGGATGGTATTTGTCATACAGACATGGAAAACATAAACTGGAACTTGAAGCAAATACTATATAAATACACGTGTTTCTTTTTTTCATTATATTACCTCTGAAATGTCATATACATTAAATAATATGACCAGAGATGAAAAAACATGAACTAAAAAATAAGTATTAGTGGCATTCGGACTGTCGCCGTCCCCACGATTTTCTTGTCGTGCGGATTCTATCCATCTGACCATAACGACAACTTATGATCGGCACCTTCACACAGACACATAATAAACAAGTAACACTTCTCTTCCGATTTTCTCGGAATTGCTGGAGTAGTGCACCTTATTACTTGCACATTATGTTGTTTTAATGTCCTACTAAAGGTGTACAAAGTTTGAAGCAAATCTGTCATCCCAATGCCATGGCCTCCTCTTGTTAGATTAATGAAAAATTACTAAATCGTTGTATGTAGAAAAGATAATTTGTTTATTACAAAGAAACTTTGGTTGGTTGGTTGTTTGGGGGAAGAGACCAAACAGCGAGGTTATCGGTCTCATAGGATTAGGGAAGGATGGGGGAAGGAAGTCGGCCGTGGCCTTCGAAAGGAACCATTCCGGCATTTGCCTGGAGCGATTTAGGGAAATCACGGAAACCCTAAATCAGGATGGCCGGACGCTGGATTGAACCGTCGTCCTTCCGAATGCGAGTCCAGTGTGCTAACCACTGCGCCACCTCGCTCGGTACAAAGAAACATACATGATATAAGCAGCACCCTTAATTTGCTACAAGTCCATGAAAATACATTGGTATGGTCACAAATTTTCCTACACATGGGTTACCATGAGGCGCATAAATCTCACTATGAAAAAGGAAAGCCTTCAGTGGAAAAGAATGTAAGATAGAGACATACAGCTTGTTTGAGTGTATAAGTCATCATATTACACAAAATAGTCACTGAAATTAATGAAAGCTCTAAAGCAAAACATCTGTAAGGTGGCTAAGTGAGTAATTTTGATCCTTGTAGTGCTGCTTTTGATGAAAATTCCTATGGTGTGAAGTTTTTTAAATACTGAACATTATTATTTCCAAATAGCAATTTTTTGGCTGCGAATTGTACTAACTTTTGAATGTATTTCCTCAGTTTTACAAGAAGTTATTGGTTTTTTGTGGTGAAATATATAACTATTCTTTCCCGTTTCTAATTATCTGATTTTTTTTTTGCAATTAATATAGTATGGTACAAATGACTATATAGTTTTCAAATAAATAATTTGTCTACCCACATTAGCATATTTTGGATCGAGGTATTGTTAAGCACTTACCTCACACCTCAAGTGTCCTGAGTGTACAACCAATGTGATATCTCAGAATGTGACAAAACTCACCCACAGTGGCTGATACTATATATGGTCATGGTAGCCTGCAAGTTCAGTTTTGGTATTACATAGGTGCATAAGCACAGTTTTAAGGGGAAAATTTTCTGATATTATTCAGTTCCACCAATACTGAATGAACTGTACGAGAGTCATCACAAAACACAATGTGACAAAAAAGGAGTTGGACATGTGGACACTTACCAATTTTAGATAATGTGCTATCATCAATTTTGCCATCAGAGCACAGCTCATGAAACAATTCATAGCTACAATTTGCAGCATGCTTTTCCTTACTCCTAACAAATTCATGAAGTTGACGTCTGTGAGTTACACCCATGTGCAATTGGTAGCACTTTGCTTGTAAAAGGCAGGTTTTTGGATTAGGATCTGAGTGCCACATACACTTTTAAGATCTCACATGCGATCAAAACAATGTATACTCCACAGAGAGCAGATTTTCACATCATAAAGTGCGAAACTAACGTTTTCAGAAGTCAACGAATGAAAACCAATTGTGAACAATACAGAAACATTGAATGCAGATTGTGTGTTGTTACTTAATGTAAGGGAACTAACTAATAACTATGAAGTCCACAGGACTGTCGATTGAAAAATGTGCTCTGTCCACCCTCTGCCTGAGTTGTCGTTGGATAACAGTATTAAAAGGGCACACTCTACTCTTGTAATTGTTAATGATGGTTTGCAAAAATGTGTATGCAACTTCTTCAACAAACACAATGTCATTAATTGAAGTTTCAATTCCAAAATGCTGTAGACAGAAAACCACTGCTCATAACAACACAAAATTTGAACAGTATATTATTGATGCAGGAGAAAACTTCAAGGGTAATGGAAATGGTGTCAGTTACAAATGACTTGCAATACGACGGCTATGGTTTGAGTTGCACATTATACTACCCGTACTGTTCAATGCGGCATGACTGCACAAGTTTGCTAGTCAACAGTTGTGGCACCATTAAGTGGGTAAACCCATCCACCATGGCAAGTTGGAAAAAATTGGCTTTTAGTTGTCCTCGGACCAAAAAGGCACAAAAAGCAAAGTGACACAGGTTCTTAATTGTCCTGGGGCCAAAGACCATATAAAAAGCAAAATGACATTGGTTTCTAAGTGTCGTGGGACTGGCACAAGGTATGTTCAACATGCTGTCCACAGTTTTCCAACACAAGCTAAATTTGAAAAACAGCATGCTCCACAGCAGATCGGAGTGTCTCAGGGGTCAAGTTCACAATGTGTTGTGCAATACATGCCTTCAGTTCAGTTACATTCGTAAATGGAGAGCTGAACACATCTTTCAGATAACCCCACAGGCAGAAGTCACACGGATTAAGATGAGATGATTTGGATGGTGAGGCTATAGGGAAATAACAGCTGATAATTCTAACATTTCCGAAGCACTTCTGCGGCGCCTGCTTCACTGGCCGTGCAATGTGTAGAGGAGCACTGTTTTGCATGAAAATAATCCTACCCACACATCCATGCTGTTGAAGGATTAGAATGACATTGGTGCACATAAGACTCTCATAGCATTTATCAGTGATGGTACACATAGCAGGATCCACAGGACTCATTTCATTGAAAAAATATCGCCTTACGATGAACAATGCTGTCAAACTGCTCAACAGAGTCATCTTTGCAGAATGAAGTGCTATCAGTTGATGTGGGTGCAGATTTTCTGCTGCCTACATCCAGCAATTGTGTATTGATATGTTCTTGGAGAAGGAAAGGGGCTTCATCTGTCAACAGAATGTTCCATGGCCATTCACTGTCCACTTCCACGTGAGAAAAAATACCAGAGTGAGCATTTGTCTCCCTTGGAGGTCAACAGGAAGCAACTCGAACATGGGTGATTTCATATGGACAGCAATGCACAATGTTTTGTAGGATTTTACGCACTGTGCATGGAGGCATGTCCAACATTTGGGCAATTCCCCCTGCACTACATATCTGCACACCATTGCTCAGTCCCTCCTGCACTGTTGTGGCCATATCTTCATCAGGCATCGGATCAACAACTTTCCTCCTTGCATTTCAAAAGAATCTGTCTTTTTGAATTTTATAATCATTTCCTCCAGCACTCAGCAGACATTGGACCAATGCCAACTTTGATACTCTTGAACATCTGGGACTTCTGCAGGGCTACTGGCGTACAGTAACTGTTCTTCTAAAAGATCTTTACCAGCAGCATGCATTCCTTTATGAAGACAGGCACGTTGGGTGTCTTGGACGGAACAGCTGTGGGCTACGTGTCTGCTAGTGTGCATATTCTAACACTAATGACATCATCTATTTGTACAATTTTCAGTAAGTTATCCCCCCACCCCAGAGATGTTTCCCCCTGCGTCAATAATACGCTATTCAAATCTGATGTCCTTCAGAGCAGTGGTTCTCTTTTTGCAGCACTTTGAAATTGGAACTTTAATTCTGGACAACCTGTATCTTCTCAGTCATATTTCACAATGGGTTCGGTTTCAGTCCTCCACAGTACTCAACTGTACTGTGTCCCTTTGTGAAGGAGTTAGACACACGGTGTCCAGCTGCACAGGCAAACACATGAAGCAATACTGTCAGCATTTCTCCAAGTTACTACTGCTGTCTGCTCAGTAGCAATAACACTACAAGCAGATGTAATGCAAAATGAGTAATATAATTTAACATCCAGAAAAATACAGTTTCATAATTATATAAAGAACAAATATTGTAGTGCCTCAAAAATTTCGGTGTAAATTCTAGAAACACTCAGCCTTCAACCGTCTCAAACACCCGATATTTTAGGTTCGAATGCGGGAGAGCGAGAACGTTTCTACCGATCTATCTGCTTCTATGTGCAGGTTGGAAGTTCGTTATTAGAAGACTGTAAGGGGGGCAAGTCAATGATGACAAGTGTTTGCCGCCAGTGCCACAGAAGGCATAAGGAGCACTCAAGGAATAATTATGTCATATTCTTTGAGGTGTTAGTGTCTGTGGTGATTGAGAAAAAAAGACTAATGAACAATTAAATATAGATTTTTTATGCACATTCATGTATTGGACTTGCTTGAGACTAGAGACTTTTGAATTTTTTCATGCTTTGGCTGTGAACAAAGAAAGACACATGTATGCTATTTGAAAATGTGTAAATGAGTCCGACGTGTAAGGAATAAGTTAGCTTGCAGAAATTATTATCTGTGAAAACTGAAAATATAAAGTGATTGAACTGAAAAGTATTATATGAGTACAAAAATTATTTCTAGGATAGAGAAGTATTTTAATAAATTCCTTTAACCAGCTATAGTCTTCGGAGAAGCAGCTTGTGGGAGATCAATGTAGCGGATTACCCAGAGAAGAGGATCGGCTACACGCAACGTGCAAGTTAACTGAATTGAGAAATGAATGTGTTTTGCAACCAAATACCACACTGTCTCTTGTCGTTTGAAAAACGTTAGAATATCTGAACTAGAGTCAATGAAAAAGGCATTATTTTCACATAAAGAATTAATAATTTTATTTTACTGTTAATGACAAATGAGGCATGCTACAAATTATTTATGTAAGTAGCTGTCAATTTATTGTTATAAACACTAAAACTGAGCAAAAAAGTAATAAAAATTTTAATACTGCTTTTACTGAACAAAAACTGAGTGTCACAGATATTAAATATGAAAGTAAATACTAAATTTTTAGAATAACCTAAGATACTAGAAAACAAAAATCCCAAAAGAAGTTAGTCAATCACTGTTTCAGTGCACTGCAAAATTAGATCACAGTCAATCATTTATTCACGTTTACTTCACAACAATGCTAATAGTATTTCAACGACCTGCAACTCATCACAGCCACAACTAATAGCAAAAAAAGTAAAGTCCATGCACTTTCTATTCAATGACACTTCTACCAATGTTTTCATCAAATACAGGTTAACTTCCAGTAAATTACATTATTGCACTATTTTACAAAAAAAAAATAAAATAAAAAAAAAAAAAAAATTATTTAACGAAAATAAAGCAATATTCCAGAAAAATTTTAATTCTTCATATCCTTTACATCATATCATAAAGATCAGAATGGAAGACATATTACATAATGAATACAGAAATTTAACATTACATAGAATATATACCTAGTATAAGAGATCTAGAGATATTTACACAATATTATTGATAATGGTATCAACCATGTATTGAAGTTATTGCCATTACTGCTGCCGTGCCAACAGAATGCTGAAAGACATTAACATGACGCTAATAATCCTCCGAGACTACACACATGTTGATAGGTTTGCATAAAAATGCCAGAGACAAAAAACATAAATACAACAGTGTCGTACGATTTTCTGTATGTACAGTGAAACTGAGATTTTACATTAGATGCGAGACTGAAAATAGTTCAGAATTAAATAGAACAACTGATACTACATTGTGGGAGACATGTGTATGATATAATGTTAGAGTTCCATAAGTGCAGATGATACTGATACATTCATCCCAATAAAATGTTATGGCAAATTTATGGCACATCAAAATACTAGAAAAATTGTATGTAAATAATATAAAAATGCTAATTACAATAGTAAACAATGAAGCTAGCAAAATTTTTAAAAAGAGATCGCAATAAAATATGACAGGCCTTGAAATGAATGTAAAATTTGTATTCCACTGTATGATGGAGATGATATTTGCACTGATAATTTCCAACAGACAATTTCAACACTGAACTATGGTATATGCCAGTTAGTTTCACAAATGATGGTATGTGTGTGTCAACATAACCCATCTCCGAGTTTTGCTGATAAAACACTGCAACAAACACGTTTATCAGCTGTAATTATGTGTGAATTTTCTTCTAATATTTTTCTGTGCAAGAAAATATAAAAATATGTTATAAAACTAAATTAGAAAAACACTTATTTAAATGTATGGACACAGACAAAAGATTACAAATTCGTACAATTGTTTTACGTATTTTATCAAATTATAATTGGTAATTTCCCCCTCTGGGCTGATGTAAGTCGACACGACCGACTGGCTGAAGAAGGTGGTGTCCGCAGAGGAGTACGCACAGGAGTTCGTACACGTCGTAACGAAGGTGTTATTGTACCATTTGTTCTTTGCTGATGAAAGCCCATTTTCGACCGTGAAACAGAAGAAGTACTTTTGCAAGTTGATGCAGGTGTATGTGGACGTGAAGATGCATCATTACGATCTCTTAGACATCGCCTCTTTAGAGAACTGCGGAGCGTCCTTGCATCAGCAGTATCCAGATGAGACTGCAAAAGAAAGAATGATATTCTTAAGAAATTCTGGAAGTCTTTGCGCACAGGTTCAAAGAAAATTAGTATTAAAGAAAATAAACAAACAAGACTTTACGATGCAGCAATGTTCAACATAAAATCATAGAATCATCACACCGTAGTGTTCATTACAATCTCATACACTACATTGAGCAACAACAAATCAGTATTAATTGAAAAACATGTGCTACAAGGCACTGAAGTGCTAACTCTTTCCCAGAGAGAATTGCCACACATAAGGTTCTAAATGCCAAAATAAATGGGGAATATGCTGTCCTGTACTATCTACACTTCCATTCTGCTGGGGAGAAAGAATCAACTCGGCAATAAATTATGGTCCATGATCTATGTGAATTTGAAATCTTGGCTTTGCTTTCACAAAGTTACAAGAAAGTAAGAATTCTTAAGGAATGATTACGCTACTGCACAAGCAAACATAACTAAAAACGACAGGATACATTAACAGCAATGACAGGATTGCAACAGTAATACAAAGGAAGTCACAAATCACCCGAGACACAACAAATTCTAAAAAGACCTCACAATTAATAAGTCTAAGCCCATTACAGTCACAAAGACCCACATAGCAAAATATCCAGCTGTGGGATAGTTCTTGAAATACACATAAGGAGGCAAATTTCTTTGGTTCTTTGTGTTCACACTTCCTTCATCTGCTTCCTCAAGTGATTTGTTGTTGTTTGTGTATAGATTTCCATATACAACATTACATAACTATTTATTATTGCAGAATATTTAATTATTGATTTCCTGTGATGTTACTACTTTGTAATAATGTGTAGAATGAAACTGAAATAATGCTGACAATGTAAATCTGCTCCTGTCTACATTCTTCTTAATAGTGCTATTCGCAGACATAACAGGACTTCCAAATACCTGGGAAGCACTCTCAGAGAGAGAGAGAGAGAGAGAGAGAGAGAGAGAGAGAGAGAGAGAGAGAGAGAGAGAGAGAGAAGGGGTGTGTGTGTTTGTCTGGAATGCTTCAGTATCAATATAAACAAAATTAGATATTAGTTATAGAAGGTACATTTTACAACTGTTCAGCCTAACAGAGTGGACTGAATATAGGCTAAATGACATTATCTTCAAAAAGTGCAACTTTCATGTGGTGTGCTGTGAAACTCAAGAAAGTTTGTTTGCAGTGAACTCATAAAAAATGAAGTTTTAACAATTTTGGGTGTGTATGACAAACTGTGGTACAGTACATCTTTTAAAAGGTTTAGGTCAAACAGTTATAGAAATTGATAAACACTGAAGAATCCTAACCTCCACTCCTCTCCTCTCCCCCCTGCATGCACTGAAGAGAACGCATCGGACGTCCAAAAATGAATATAACCGAGACTGTGGAAAATATTTAAAGTGCCCTATTCAATGCTTATTATTGGAATGTAAGTGAGGTTGATGTAGCAATGATCTCCGAAGTCATGCACGCAACATTTTACATAAATTTTTTGCATGGCAAAGCATTCATCTTGAGGAGTGTCACATCTATTAACCTTTGACCAAAATATAATTGTATAAATTTTGCTGAAGTGTGTTTAGTCTTTTTTAAACATAATTCCAGCGATATTTTTCTGATATTTTGCAAGAAACTGTATTTGAATACATTACAAAATACCAGAGATGGACAAGCTTTCAAAGCAGTTCAGTACTGCAAGTGAAAATGGCCCCCACCTGCATAGCTACCATTGCTCCAGATTCTCATGCTAGTATGTTCACAGACTATCCCTGTACAACTGGGTCTTCACAACACAACAAACCTAAGTATGTTATTCAGGCTAAACATGTAAGGGTAAAGCTGTCCTCAACACTAAGTTTGTGTTAAAACACCACTGAGGTGTCCTGGGAATGGACTGGTTTGGAGGTGGTATCCTCTTGCTTTCCTCTGATCTTCAAACTGACTTGCACAGCCAGTTATACGAAGAACTATTGTTTAACATTGACTCTGAAGCAGAGTGCAACTCAGCATTTCCAGTACGCACGAATCATTGGCAGATGTAAAGATATTATAAGTGACAGAAATAATCCAAGGATCAGCTAGCGATTGATCCACGCAGCTTTGGATCTGCAGAGTGACCCCCCACTGAGCCACACTATACATCTAACATATACATCTTGCAAATAAGGAAGTAGACTTCTGTCTTCACTAAACGATTTATGGGTACGATGGAAACCATAAATGTAATCAACATTAATACAGTAATATTCGTTACTTTAAATACTGGTGTCTGGCTTTTCCAGGAGTTTCTGTTATGGTGGATGCTAAGTGTGCACTCCCTTCAGTTACAAATATACCTGGGCTACCAATTTTCGATAACAATTACAATCCTAAAGCATTACTATTGCATTAAGAGAAAGGAAAGCTGGAGTTATGTGTCTTCAGAGATTGACATCATTAGAAATGGAGCACTTGGTTAATTGGACAAGAATGGAGGAAAAAAGTAAACACAGGCTGTTTAGGGTATAGGCAAAATTAATACCCACATATAAAGACCAATGCTGATTTCATATACAACACTAATTACTTTATTGAGGAAAAAAATGAATGTATTATGGTTTGAACAATAAATCAATCAGGGAGCAATCAACTCTTTCACAGAACATATCAAACTCAAGTAACTGATCTTTTATTCCCACACAGACATCGCCCGGCCCCCTCCAAAAAAGTGTGGAGCATGCAGAATATAGGGATACCTGAAACTAACTTGTCATCTAGCATTTGTGCAGACAGTTGGTTGTGGCACCAGCGCAATCAAAGGTGTGATCTGTGATTGCTAGGCGTTGACCCTGTAATTGAGGTCTGCACGAGTGTGTCAGGGTGTTACATGACCGTGGTAGTCGACATGCTGTCCAAAGATGGCGATATGATGCATGTTGGTTTAACTCTTTCTATAGACACCTTGCTGCATTTGCCATTTTGCAAAACTACTACCTTGTGGCCTTCATGCCACAATGCTTGGAAAGGTACAGTGTATGGAAGCTGAAGAAGGGCCAGAACTACAGAAATGTGGAGCACAATGTGGGAAGAGTCCACCAATTCATTGCGTGAGAAAATAGAGCATTCTTCATAGTGTGCAGCAAGTGGCCATAAGATGCCTGTAACACATTCTCAAATCTGCCATACTAAATTGGTAGTTCCATGCAGCATGGCAGTGGTGCTGGTTTAAGATAGTCTGCCATGATGCTCATGAGCTGCCCACACACTACTGCAGTCAACGATGCACCAATGCCAGATTTACATGCAGTCCAAAGTCCTAAAAGGACCAGAGGAGTCACTTCCATCCAATTCTCTTGGTGACATGTGAAAGTGACCTCTCAACTATTACCTGCTCGCAGGATGATAATTTGTAGTGTGGTAGGCTTGGAAACTGCACAGTTTAGACAGTTCATTGAAGTGACTGGACTCAAATTGGCTGCACTAGTATGTTGTAATGTGGAGAGAACAGCCAAAGCACGCTAAACAATTTATGACGACTGTTTTTGCATTCACCTTGGTGGATATGCCTGACTGGTATAGCTACTGCCCGTCTTGTGCATCTGTTAACTGCTGTGAATACACACTTGTAACCATCTGAAGGTGGCAGGCATCTACCCGTTATGTCACTGAACCTCGCTGGAGACATAAGGAAATATCCAATGTCTGCGTGTATGTGGCATCAAACCTTGCATTACTGGCCTTGAAGGCATGTATGAGCCCAGAACCCGCACAGAACAGTCTGTTAACAATTTAGTCATGGCATTTTACTCTGGATGTGCCAGGTTGTGCACACAGTCAAATGCCACCTTCCGGGACTCTGGTGAAATGTATGGCTGTGGCTTCTATCATGAGAGATCACAGTGTATTTTAAAACTGCCACCTGGCATCTCACCTTGCTTCACTCCCAGTCCTGTAGAATAACCTTTGGTAAAAGCAGGGTATGCACAGGGTTGATAAGAAAAAAAATCCAAGGAGTCCCAAACCCATTTTTTTTTTATGTATGCAGCATGATCACATGTACAGTAATTTTTAGTGCCTCATTTGGAAGTGGTGGGGGAAAGATTTCAAAGAATATTTTATTCTACTAAAATTCAATAGTTACTGCTGAAAAGGCACAGTATTTACATATTGCTTATTGATAACTATCCATAATCTGGCAACACTGCTACTAACCACTTTTCACAACTTTACAAGAGAGGGTGCAGGAGGAAAGAAGTCTCTCAAAGAACTATCTCTTCTGGCTGTAAAAGAGTAGGTGGTGTTATTAGGGTGCTCCGAGCCATTCACAACAACTGTGTTCGAGCTGAATGACACGCTAAGATTATTTTTTTGCTTGTTTTGCAATCGTGATATGTTGAAAAAAAAAATTCTGTAGCAATAACACACATATCTGAAGCCATGTAGTCTTTGTATCGTGATAATACACTGCCAGGGATAAAAAGTATAGCCTTCAAGAGCTTTCAAATTCACTCAAGATTTATTGTTGCAATAGTCCATACGGAGCACATGAAATGATTACATTTACAGATCAACAGCACAAGCAGTTCTGAGGTATCAGGTATCAGCCCATGCTGAAACACTGATATTAGTACATGGTGTAGCCTCTGCAGGCATCAATGCAAATGCTGACTCTGGCATTCAGTCGATCACACAGATGGTGAATGCTGTCCCTGGATACATTACGCCATGCCTGCTTGACCTGTTCATGTATTTCTGTAAGAGTTGTCAGTTGACGAGTTGCACGAGTCTGTTCTAGTCTCATCATATCTCACATGTGTTCGATTGGGGACATGTCCAGAGATTGTGCCGGTCAGGGAAGTTGCTACACATCTTGCAGAGCATGCTGAGTTTCAGGAGGGGGCATTATCCTGTTGGAATTAGGCCTGTTGACAAAATATCAATATATAAAAGTGACATTTCTTTCAATATTATATCGAAATGTTGATATCAAAATGGTAATGTCAAGTGCAGATATTTTCATTTTATATTATATTTTTTTAACCATTTTCGGTAGATATCTGGAACTGTTATTTTGAATTCATAGTAGAACTTAATTTTACTTTCACTGTGTGAATGAGCCTTACTACTTTTTGAGCTTTCATCATGTCCAATGGGAAGCAAGAATAGGTAGCCCAAAAGAAGAGGTCTGATGGCACTGGGAGGTGGCTGTTCGAATGGAATAACAAGATTTCAGATGTGAAGAAACAGCACATCAGTAGTGGTAGAAAATAATTTTTAGCCCAACCAGTGTGCTATTTCCTCACATCGGCATTTTCAAAAAACAGTTGCTGCAAATCACTAACAAAAATCTAAATGACAAGATTGGTTTTTGTGGCAGGTTGAAATGTGCGAGGCGAAATGCTGATCTAACTGGAGTTACCAACAGAAACTGCACTATTTACCTTCTTCACACAATTTTCCCACATCAGCATGAAAAATGGTTTTTTCAACATGTAGACAATGACTAATTAAGAAAATAAGGTATGAGAGGTTAACTGGAGTGAAAATTACATTACAGTGGACCTTGTACACAGCTGTTAATTAACAACACAACAGTCGACCAAGAAAGTACTGTAATACCAGCTATCCATCTGCATGAAGTCCTAGTATTAACTCACCAATTTTCAAATTAAATTTTCTTCTTTCAGTTCTTGCTCTAAGGGGGACATGCAGGCTCCTAGCTTTTTGATATACAGAATATCTAATATTAAGTCAATACTTAAACATACAACTCTAAAACCGGCAGTATATTTACAATGTGCAGCTGATATTTTAATAGGCCAATATATTGATATTTTTTCCTTCGATATATTGATGCTTTCTGTCAATATATCGAAGGCCAATAATGACATTTTTTAAAATATCGATATATCGGATTCCCGATATTTTTAAAAATATCTACAAGCGTCGTTGCAACAATACATCACCTTCCTGTTTCAAGAACAGCGAAAGAACTGGCGTAACAACATTCCGCATCTACTGAGTGCATACCCTCTAGAAACACCAAAGGTGAAAGGAAGTTACAGCTTATTGCACTCCAGACGATAAGGCCTGAGATGGGGCCAGTGTCTATGGGACGAATGCACTCTACAAGGTAGCACTCACATCAACATTGTACATGTGAACAACCATCACTTTGAGTGCAGGCAGAATATGCTTTCATTGCTGAAGACCAGGGCAACCCATTCCATCTTCCAAGTGATCCTCTGATGACACCAGTCAAGCCAAATATGTTGATGCTGTGGTAAGAATGTAAGACAGCCCGGAGGTGTGTGTATCTGTAGCCCACTGTTAATAAACGGTTTGCAACAATTGTGTTGACATGTCTGGGCTCACAAGCCCTATCTCTGCTGTGGCAGCTGCATGATCTGCCACTGCTGTCTTTACAATACGGTGATCCTGGCAGGCGTCTATGCAGCATGGATGTCCAGAGCTTTGTATATGGGTGTGAGAATGTTCTTGTGACCACTGATATCAGCATCAGTGCACAACTGATGCTGTATCTCCAACTTGTGTGGCAGTTCTCTGACAGGACCATGTCACCAATCGGAAGGCCACAATTTGACCTCTTTCAAACTTGTTCAGCTGGTTGTAGGAAGCACGAGTGCTTCTCCATGGCATGGTTGCCTATTTGCTTCACATGCTTGCACCACACTGAACCTTCTGACCATGAGAAATCCCTATTTAAAAGTAGACACAGATGGCTCTCTGGTAGCTATGTCACTATGTTTTGGTAGATGACATTGAAACTGTTATGAGTATATCTGCTATCTCCCAGATGGCATATGTTGTCATTGGATCACAATTGGTGTCATCTTTCCAGGTGTACTAATTTTTATTCCGGCAATATATATGGAGTTTCTAAGGAGTATTTTGTTCATATAATGAGTTCCAAGCACGCATACAAAATTTTTTTCTGAACCAAGGTATTTTAATGAGTATAAGGACTCTGTACACAACCTATAAAAGTTGCAATTGTTGACCTGTCACAAGATTGTTGTAGTTCAAAATGTTTACCCAACTAGAAATGTGAGAAAAGTAGTCAGCACCAATGTTCTCTGCACCTTTAATATGACATACATCTGTGGTAAACTGAATGATACATTCAATATGACTGAGTTGCAAAAAGGAACACTTCTCACTGACACCCTGAAAGGGCCTGGTCTGTATAGATTGTCACTGGCTGTACTTCGATTTGAGGACAAAATTGTGTTGCCCTCTCGTGTATCACCAAGAGCTTCCTACTATCACTGCATTTCCTTTGCCTTAGCTATATTACGGTACAGGGTGGACGAGCAGTACTGCCTCTGCTATGCTCACCTGCGGATAACAGAAAGTCCGCTTGAGTACTTGTTTGCCCTTAGTGTTGTGGCCGGTCTTGAATGGAAGCTGTTGCCTTAAGGTGATGGCAATAAAAATACACCATGCCAGAAAATGTCTCAATTGTTTATAAACCACTGGCTTCAGAAGCTCAAGTTAAACAGATAATTTCTCTGGTAATGGGCAGATACCATTTGTTGAGATCTGATGGCCAAGGAAGGCTACTTCATTTTTGCCAGTAACACACCCATCTTTGTTCAACACAATGCCACGTTATATAGTCTCTGTCGTGCTTCATGAACATGCCTGTCACACATATAAGCATTAGATGGGAATACCACGACGTCATTCAAAGATGCAAAATAAAATGGCAGTCATTGCAAAAATTTATCAATGAAACAGCGTCAAATTTGGGCCATTTTTAGGTCGAAATGATGTGAATACGAATTTAAAAAAAAAAAAAAAATTTAATGTGTAATCATTGCTGTCACTAGGCACCATTAGAATTTGATTATAAGCCTTGTGGCACTCCAAAATAGTGAAAACATCTGCACCTGCTAAAGGTACATGTGAATTCTTGAATATTAGATATGGGATACATATCTGGGACAGTTCTAACATCCCATCTGCAGTAATCACCCTGAAGATGACACAAATCATTCCTCTTTAAGGGCCAGGTCTAGAAGAGGTGCCCATGGACCACTGGAACAAAGTACAATTCCTGACAACCATTTCCCCAGTCTTTAGTTTCTCTTAGGTGTTCTATTATAAACCTGAGAACACTTTGTGAAGCAGGTGGGCCCTGTGTCATTTGTGTATAATGCATGGTATTGTGCTTAACACCACTTTTGTTTCAACCTACGTGACACTGATGAAAAATCTACAGTATGCACAATATTAGAGTTCTGAAAGAATTTCTGATCATACCAACAACAGAATGACCCTGAGTTCCAGTCACTTTACGACTGTCAATCACGTTTATTACACATTTGATCACTAAGTCCACAGTTAGTACAAAAAGTCAAAGAAAAATCAACAACTAAGATAAGCTGAGCAATGTCAGCAAACACAAAAGTCCACTTGAAATGGGATGCAAAACCTATTTCGGATGTCAGATTTTTTGCAGCCATGAGTGAGAATAGAAATTAGACCTGAAATTTTGACAGGTATATGTAACCACATTGATGCAGAACTGTACACTGGACTTGGTAGTGACTTAGTTGTCTGAGTAGATGCTGTACTGCTATAAATGGCCTACTCACCACTGTGGTGCTAACTGAACAGCACGAGACAATGTCCATTTTGTTGGTGGTGCTATCTCTAGGTGCTGTGATCTGTCACACTCAATCCAGATTGCCCTCACTGTTTAAGTAGCCACACGGCTTTGTGCACTTTGCAGCTTGTGATCCAAAATGACAACAGCAAATGATAGCAGCATGAGCTTGGAACTGACTGCGATCTTGATTTTGAAGGGCAGAAGAATGTTGAGAATGTGACCTTTTATTAGGAACAGTCAATAGCTGTAACACCTGAAACTGCTTGGCCATCATTTCAACCATGGTACACATATTCCAGAGTTTTTGAAATATGCTTGGTGAGTACCGGAACAAGTTGGCTAATTAGTGAGACTCATGTCTTTGAATGAGCTTGGCGGTTGTCATTTGTAATCAGCTGGACCGTTGGTAGCTGTTGGTGTCACGAGCACCACAGAAGTCGAATCTCAGGTTGCATACACTCTATAGGCAATTTTAGGAACAATATGTAAAGACTACCCCTTTTGCCCTATCAAAGCTAACTGTATCTGTGAAGGTGGCTGTTGTTGCCAGATATGAAATAATCAATATCAGAAACCACACTAGTGCCAATCTTAGCATGAAATTGTCACCAAAACTACGATAGGTTTTTGTCACCAAAACTACGATAGGTTTTTGTCACCAAAACTACGATAGGTTTTTGTCACCAAGTTTTTCATGGTCCAGTACTTTTGATCAGGTTGTTTAGTGTAACTAGCAACTAAAGGCATTTTGAGAATTTTTGGGTGCAAAATAATGTTCAAAACTAAAATGGTCACCCACTGGTCCAGGTTGCCGACTGCCAATGTAAACCGCATCTTCAGTGACCTGTTGATGTGCAAAAATGTTCTCCAGAATATTGAGCCATATTTCATGTAAATAACAGAGTCCACAACTGTAAGTGTAGCACAGATGAACCATGTGAGCTGGCAGGTGGAAAGTCTTAACATGGGTGCAAAGTTGCAGGGATACCTGACAAATATTATTGCACTTGCTCTGAGGTTGAATTTGCTTGTGGCACTGCTTTGTTGTACATATAAGAGAGCTACAAAACATCCAGTTGATCTCACTGCCGATGGCGAGTAGCAGGTTATGCACGTGACAAAACTGCATTATGCGCAACATGGAAAGTAACGTGACCACAGCGATACCGGTATCCTAAGAATGTCCCAAGAAAAGACCATGATGGTAAAATTACAGAGATTCAACAGGACACAGAGGCTTACTGGCAATTGTTTTTCCCTTGAAACATTCACGACAAACGGGAAAAGGGGAACTGACAATGGTACACAGGTACCATATGCCAAAAACTCGTTTGTGGAGTGTAGATGTAGATGATGATCTCAGACAAAATCAGTTTGCATTCTGGAGAAATGTAGGAACACACGAGACAATATTGATCCTACAACTTATGTAAGAAGATAAGGCGAAGAAAGGTAAATCTAAGTTTATAGCATTTGTGAGGTTTTGTGAAAGCTTTTGACAATGATGACTGGAATACACTATTTGAAATTCTGAAAATAGTAGGAATACCATACAGGGAGCAAAAGCTTATTTACAACTTATGCAGAAACCCTATTACCATTATACGAGTTTGAGAACATGAAAAGGAAGCTGTAATTGAGAAGGGAGCGAAACCGGTGCTGTAGCCTATCCCCAGTGTAGAAAGGAAATTAAAGTTCAAGAAGAAGAAGAAGAAGAAGAAGAAGAAGAAGAAGAACACTGAGGTTTTCCAATGACACCTATTCTGTCAGAGGCAGCAACGAACATCAAAGAGCAGCTGAAAATAATTAATATTGTCTCTAAAAGAGGTTAAAAGATGAACATCAACTGAAGTAAAACAAGTGTAATGAAATGAAATCGAATTAAAACAGGCGATGCTGAGGGAATTAGATTAGGACTATTTTCTTAAGGCACGAGGGTCATTCAAATATAAACCAGAATATTGCAACACAGTTTGACTGGTAATATGTACAATAGAAATGGAGTGCCACATTTTCCGACACAGCTTCTGTCAACTGAAACCTCTGCTCCATCAGGTAGGAAGTTTCCCGATCTCTCTAAGGAAGGAAGAAGTTGGCTGTCCCAGTAACAAATTGTACATATATTGTTTGAGCACAGTTTCACCTTCAAAATGGTGGAATTTCAAGAGGTTGCTAGAGTTTTTATAAGCGAGAACTGACATATGAGGTCAAGCACTGTCATGTAAAAGGAAGAAATTGCAAACCGGTTGCAGGCACTGTCTGTTGCGATAAGCAGTCTTGGCATCATCCAGCAGCTTGCCAACATTTATCGTCCATTGCCTATGCAGATAGTCAATCAATACCAGAGCATAGATGCCCAGTCATTCCAGCCTGACAAGTCTTGGCCTTGCCCGGTGCACCCTCTCCAACTTTTCTCCACCATGTACTTGCCCTCTTGTTCTCCGCAGTATAGTGATGGCTCCATGTTTCACAGCATGTCATGATAAGAGTCCAAGAAGGCCTCTCTTCTTCCTAAATGATTCAGAAGTCACTGACAGATGTCTTTCCTTAGTCTTTTCTGCCTTTGTGAGAAGAGATGGAAACTACCTTGCTGGGCTAATGCACAGCTTTAATATGTCCTTCACTGATGCTGGTCATCGGTCACTGTGTTTGGCTTTTATTTTCAACTTTATCACGACCATTTTAAAACTTCTGAGCCCAACTGAACACTTAGAGATTTTTCCCAGAATAACATCAACTAATTATGCTTTTAGTTTCTCTAAATGTCACTCAATTTCACACCTTTGCAGATGAAAAAGCAAATAATAACATATTACGGAACAGATCCAATACCTTTTGTACACTTTCTCCATTCCCCCCCACAAGCAATTTCCTGTGCTTCACTGTTCACAACACTGTGTGAGGCAAATGAACAATGTCAGGTCTATATTTGAATGACCCTTGTACTTGCCTGGAG
Organism: Schistocerca piceifrons; assembly: GCF_021461385.2. Taxonomy (NCBI): domain Eukaryota; kingdom Metazoa; phylum Arthropoda; class Insecta; order Orthoptera; family Acrididae; genus Schistocerca; species Schistocerca piceifrons. Next base: position 494,651,074 of record NC_060139.1, on the reverse strand, counting down.
TGTAGTCTTGTACATGAAACATAGATGATACACAGTTAACACAAGAGAAACATTTGAAATGGTGTACTACAGAAAAAAAATGCTGAACATGAGATAAGTAGACTGAATAATCAAAAGGTACTGAATCAAATTGGAAATAAGAGAAATTTATAGGCAAACTGATAAAAAGAAAGGTTCAGTTGATAAGACACGTCTAGAGATGTAGACCAAGGTTTAAATACAGTACGTAGATTCAAATGGATGTAGATTACAGTATTTATGCAGAGATGAAGTTTGTACAGGACAGACTAGGGCTGAGAGCACCCACAAACCAGTCTTTGGGCTGAAGACTACAACAGCACTGATGTATGACAATACCAAAAAGAACTTTTGATTGTGGTGTGAGAAAAAAATATGCAGGTTAAAAGAACAGTATCTGCACAACAAAGAAGTGCCAGTGTGTTTCCTTCTTACAGAATTACTCACATAATGGGCAGAAGTATATCTCAAGGTCCTCTCACATAAACCTTGAGGCAGAAAACTAGTTCCTGTGGAGATACTGAAAAGTTGACACTACCCATTCATTATACACAGATAGGGGGAATCAATATTTGAGTATAGCTTGCAAATATTAATAGAAATGTGAGTTATGGCCTGACTACACAAGCTTATTGAAGTATTACAATAAAAAAGTCGTTATGTTGGCAGCGATGCATTATAGAAAAAGAACTGTAACTTATCTACAAATTAATGGATTTTTGTTTTTATAGCAATACCTTTGCATGCACCATACAACAGACTTTTCATTTAAAAGTGTCTTTCTTTTATGTCGCAATTTTTGTCAGTAAATACGGCTAATTACCTATAATGCATTAAACACGTGCAACAATGTTTTGATGTCACTACACAACACCTAATTTCCATGCAGGTATCTCGTTAACCACCACCTCAGAGACATGAGTCAGTTTTTACTTCCCACCTTAAGAACTGAAATTTTACCAAGTGTAGAAACCCTTGATTATATGTTGTAAAACTATTTCACTTTATTTCAATCTATAATTGCCAATATTTGTGCACTACTTGAATTTACAGGACAATAAAGAGGCAGAAGAAATGTCATGGGTTCTCTTACTTCGCAAGATAAAAAGTTTTGAATCAGTAACTGCATTAAGTTTGTTCAAATATGCACTTAATTTGAAGCAGTTCCTTTGACTTTTTCAGTATTAGTAAATGGCAGATAATAATTACTTCTCATTGAGCCCCATGTCATTCAATAGTTTTACATTATGACTAGCAATTTTTTTTTTAAATTTTAATGATTGAAATTTTTTGTAGATATTAAATTAAATACCACAATTTAAATAATGCTGCAATCTATTAGCCTCCCAAATTAATTAAATCATCTTCCTTCTTAAAGTATACATAAACTTGTCTTACACAACAAACCACATAAAAGTATTCTCTACTCTCAACACACATTCCCTGAAAGCTGCTGCTGCTCTTATTGTTGTTATTGACTTGTTTTGCTGGGTGCAGTAAATAAAATTATTTTTCTGCATTAAGTTACGAAACTTCCATATGTTTATCCCTAGTTCCCTAAATGCCTTCTGCAGGATGTTCTTGAGTTTACACCACATATAACTCTTATTGCGCGTTTTTGTGCCCGGAAAAATTTAGCTTGGCTTGATGAATTACCCCAAAAAATAATGCCATATGACATTATGGAATGAAAGTAAGCATAGTATGCCAGCTTCTTCATTTTTATATGCCCAATGACTGATACAATTTGCATTGCGAACAGAGATTTGTTAGGACACTTCAGCATTTCTGTGGTGTGCTCCTCCCAGTTGAATTTATTATCAAGCTGTAATCCCAAGAATTAAACACTGTCCACTTCTATCTGCTTGTCATCGTATGTTAGGCGTTTACTCGTGGGACACCCCTTACAAGTTCTGAAGTGCATGTAATGTGTTTTTTTTCAAAGTTTAGTGACAAACAATTGGCTAGGAACCAGTGATTAATATCCACAAATATTTTATTAGCTGATCTTTCTAAGACTACACTTGATTTGCTATTTATTGCAATGTTTGTATCATCAGCAAACAAAACAAACTTGGCATTTGGTAATGTTACTGATGAAAGGTCATTGATATGCACAAGAAAAGTAATGGCCCTAAGATGGAACCTTGTGGGACCACACATGTAATTAGTTCAAAGCTGGATGACGCCTGTTAGCTTAATACATGTCTATTTCCTAATAACACCCTTTGTTTCCTGCCATAGATATAGGTTTTGAATAGTTTCTTTGCAGCATTTACTGTTACACCATAATATTCTAATTTACTTAAAAGGATATTGTGATTTACACAGTCAAATGCCTTTGATGACAGATCACAAAATAGACAAATTGCCTGAAATTTTTTGTCTAATGAATTAAGTACATTTTCACTATAAGTGTAGATAGCCTTCTCAATATCAGAACCCTTTAGAAATCCGAACTGCGACTCTGACAGTATGTTATTTGTGATAAAATGGTTATAAAGCCGACTGAATATTGCCTTTTCTAAAATTTTTGAGAATGCTGGCAAAAGTGAATTTGTACGGAAATTTGATGCTATTATGTTATCTCCATTCTTAAAGAGTGGCTTCACTTCAGTATATTTCAACCATCCAGGAAATATTCCACTGATAAATGACTGGTTATACAGATAGCTTAATATGTTACTCAACTCAGAATCGCATTCTTTAATTAACTTTGTTGATATTTCATCATACCCATTAGATGTTTTTGATTTTAAAGATTTTATGAGGGACATTACTTCTGCTGGGGTAGTGAGGGTCAAATTCATATTATGGAAGTTACTTGAAATGTCTGGTCTGAGGTATTCTATAGCAGCATCTACAGAACCTGACAACCCCATCTTTTCAGTAATAGTTATGAAATGTTTGTTAAAAAGTTCTGCAACACTATACACATCTGTCACCAATGTATCATTTACTGCTAATGCTATCTGTTCCTCTTTATGTCTGGTTCTACTGGTCTCCTCCTTCACTATATCCCATACTGTCTTTATTTTATTATCTGATATGACTATCTTTTCCTTGTAATATATTTGCTTTGATGTCCGTATTACAGTCTAATATTTTGCAGAATTTCTTGTAATGTGCTACAGCATCAACATCAGAACTGTTTCCCATTGAAAGATACAGTTTTCTTTTTGTTTTACAAGATACCTCTATCCCATGAGTAATCCAATGCTTCTTTGTAGACTTCGCTCTAACCTTGGTTAGTTTTGGGGGAAAACAGTGTTCAAATAAGGTAAGCACTTTATTAAGAAAAGTGTTATATTTTTTGTTCATGCTACGAGCACTGTAAACATCACTCCAGTGAGTGTCTCTGAGGAGTGTACTAAAAAAATCAATTTTTGGCTTATTGATTACCCTCTTGAGCTCAGATTTAATATCCTGTTCAGTATTAACATAAGGAACGGCATATCATGGTCTGAGAGGCCATTGACTGTTGGTTTTGTAATATAAGTCTGTTCATTGGACTTTTCTATAAAGATATTATCAATGGCTGTTTGTGAGCAACTGGTTACCCTAGTAGGGAACTTAACAGTGGGAATTAAGCTGAATGATAGCGTTACTAACTCAAATAAGTTCTTATTGGGCAAGTCTTTAAGGAAATCTACATTAAAGTCGCCAGCAACCACTATTTCTTTGTTTTTGGTTGTTAAATGGGCCAGTACAGCTTCAAGGTAGTTTATCAACAGATTAAAGTTACCTCCAGGTGCTCGATACACACACTTGATATTATGAAGGATTTTTTGTGAAATTCTACTTCTGTTGCACATGCTACCATGTGCTGTTCTGGGCAAAATTTATGAATATCTATGTTCTTAAATTTATGACAGTTCCCGATGAATGTGGCAACTCCTCCTTTCTCCATTTCTGCTCCACAAAAGTGAGATGCTAACCTAAATCCTGTAACACTTAAAAGTTCTATACCAGTGGTCATGTGATGTTCACAGAGGCAGATTATGTCAGCCGGATTTGAGGACTCGAATTCATCTATGCAGATAATTAATTCATTAATTTTGTTTCTCAGTCCATGAATATTTTAATGCAATAAAGATAGCTGACATTTCACATTGACTGAGCTGAAATTGGGTAGAGTTGAAATTTCTGCTGATTGTTGAAAATTCTTAACTAACACCTGTTTATGCTAACATAATAAGCTAGAATTATGGTTTTTGGTTTCTTTCTCAAACTGAAGGTTTGTCTCAATCCTAACCCCTCTTAAAACTTGGTTTCTTTCTGTCTTCCCTACCCTAAAAAAGGGTCTTTTCTGAACCCTAAGACCACTGGTATTTTATCACTCATGACAGTGCCTCCCCCCTTTAACTTTCCTGCTATTTTCCCAGCCAGTTTACACTTCCCTTTCCTGTTGAGGTGAAGGCCATGCCTAGTATGATCCAATATATTGAGAGAATCAACAGGAACCACACCAATGTGTGACCCTGCACCCGACATACACAGCCTTTCCAACTCCAAATTAACTCTCTTGACAGAAGAGTTCAAATGAGATCGGTCATGGTGCCCAAGAACATATACAAACTCAATACTAGTATGCTTTGATGCTGATGCAATCTTTGCCAGGTCACATTCTATACTGTACCCAGGACCTCTGTCAGTACTATTACCTGGCCCACCCACTATAACCACAGTGTCTTCCTTAGTGAAATCTTTGCAAAGTCATCCTAAATCCTCAGTCACCTGCTTCAGACCAGCACTAGGTTTAAAAAAATTGGTGACCTAGTATTCTGATCCTAGTTCATCCTGCAAAAGTTGGCCAACACCTCTTCCATGGGAACTACCTAACAACAACACTTTCTTTCTCTTTACTGATTTCCCTACATTCTTACTTTTCAATTTGCTGCTGAAAGTTGGTTGTGCCCTGTCTACACCTGCAACTTCTTAAGGCTCACTGAAGCAAAAGGTCAAATCTATTTTCCACATACACCACAAAGGCCTCAGACAAAGTTCTAGGCCTGCTCCTCCTGTTGCCTGCTGCCACTTCCCATCTCTCTTTACCCTTCTCCCTCCTTAACCTGTCAAGATCTCCCCTGGCCTTGTCTAACTCAGCCTGAAGGGCAGCAATTTTCCCCTCCTGTTCTTGTATCTTCCTATCTCTACTACCTATCCTACAAAACCACTGATGAGTCTCATTTACTTCCCCTATTCCCACACTACTACAGTCACCCACAACACCTGTCACACCAAAGCCCCAACCTAACAACTCTATGTCAAGTCAAGCACTTTTCACTCATGATAAACTTAATAGTTTATTAAGAATAAGTCAGTTAAATTACAGATAAACACGAAAATATGATTCCACAAATCTGGCCTATACACAACTATACGTAATCAAAAACAACAGTGCAAAGTTTCTGAAACAACAACTTTACACTACTTTCCAGAAATGTGAATTAAATAATGAAGAGGTACACTACAGTTAAATGAAATTCTATAGATTTGCTGTGGCAAAACGTAAACAGAAAATACAACTGTACGATCTTTTCGCATTTTCTGCTATATTACATAAAGAAAAATGAAACCTTTTATGGTACGCTTAAAAAGCACATTAATACACCTATTTACCATGTAATCAGTACTAAACTATATGTTATTATAATCTAAAATGACTTATCTTTACGAGAGCACCAAAACTCTTGCCTGGCTGCAGGGGTTCTGGACACAAAGACACTAGCTGGGCAGTAGTCAATTTTCTATTTCTAATTATTAGCACATTTTCTAGTATTCTGTCCCCATAAACACATTAGATTGCTACAACCTTACACTTTACTGGCTGAAATTGTGAGTAGTTTTTTTATAATGGTGAATGTTCCATGTTGCTGAAAATGGATGAATTGACAAATAAGCATGTATTTTCATTGGTATCATTTTGCTAGCATCAACTGATTATGGTGACCTGCCTGCATAACAGATGAGAATCGTTCCATAAAATGTTGAGTGTCTATATTGACAACTTTCTGCCTTCTCCTGTTTTAAACAGGCTTGAAATGAAATACTTGTTTGTGGGTTATTCTACTGCAGAGCAATAACATATTACAGTTTCACTTTAAATACTTTCCTGAACAACAACACTTGTTCAAATTTATCTTTCCAGAAGTTTATTATACCAGGATAACACTGATGCCTTAAATGGACTATTACACTTTTGATTCTGCTAAGATACATCCAGTTGCCTTTTCTATCTGTAACTGCTTGCAGTCTGTGACTTATTCCAACCTTAGAAACAAATGCCACACCATGTAACATAAGATGTGTAGAACAATATTACAGCAACTTGAGATGTAAAATATCTTAAGCTGCTGAGAAAGTTATATTCATATAACAATTATTTGAACTTTAAATTACTGAAAACAGTTGTTGGTGTGAGCTTTCTTGGCAAAATCTATGTTTTACAAATTTGCGGTTTGCAAGTAAGTTACTTTCTTCCATCTTCCTCATGTTTTATAGCACTCAAAACTGTCTTTCAAAAATTTAAGACAATTCAAAAGGCTAGGGAAAAAAATTATAAACATGGAAAACAGAGTAACACAGTACCTTTCACTGAAAAAGGTCTCAACACATAGAGAGGGAGAGTACTGATATGTTATCAGATGTGCCCGCCGGAGTGGCCGAGCGGTTCTAGGCACTACAGTCTGGAACCGCGCAACCGCTACAGTCGCAGGTTCGAATCCTGCATGTATGTGTGTGATGTCCTTAGGTTAGTTAGGTTTAAGTAGGATGTTCTAGGGGACTGATGACCTCAGAAGTTAAGTCCCATAGTGCTCAGAGCCATTTTTTTTGCTATCAGATGTGATTTAACCAAACTAAATGTCAGATCCCACCCAATAATTACACTAAAGACTGTCATTCATTAATTAAATCATTCATCACTCTAATCTTTACTGTCTTCTTTATTACACTGTCTCAGATGTTTGACACTAATAACAAAGCACTTGTATCTTTGTAGTTAATTTCATATTCACTGGAGAAGTAATGTTCGCTGGCAACTGCTTTAGATGGTTACTTGAGTCAGGTGTAACATTTGTGTTTTTTACACATACATTCATTCAACAGTGAACACATTCACACAGTATGTGGTATACACTTTGTTTTCGGAGTCTTAGAATACCTTTCACGTAATACAATTGAACTAATTTTGTTGAGGACTCTATATACGACGGAAACTGTATTTTCGAAGTATTCTCTTAATTGTATTGGAAATGCTGCCTGTGTGTGAGAGATATGTGAGTCTGGTTGCTTTTACATTGGTGTCTGTTTCATAGGCTATGCTGACTGATGTACGATGGTTGCCCAGAAAGCAATGCTCTGCAACCAGAATAAGGATTGAAACTTCCTGGCAGATTAAAACTGTGTGCCGGACTGAGACTCAAACTCGGGACCTTTGCCTTTCGCGGGCAAGTGCTCTACCATCTGAGCTACCCAAACACGACTCTCACCCTGTCTTCCCAGCTGCACTTCTGCCCACAAAAGGCAAAGGTCCTGAGTTAGTAGTCTCGGTCCGGCACACAGTTTTAATCTGCCAGGAAGTTTCATATCAGTGTACACACTGCTGCAGAGTGAAAATTTCATTCAGGATAAGGATTGGTTCCGACAGGGCAGACATGCCCTTGTTTCATATTTGAGGAAGGCTATAAAATGGGATGGAGATTATGTGGAAAAATAGGGCATGTAGATACAACAAATTTTTTTGTGTGTAATCCTCATTATGTTCAATAAAGAATTGTTGAAGAAAAGAAGAAGAAAATGCAGTGCATTTACTTTCTGGGCAACCATTGTATGACATGCTCCATTAACTGTTGTCAGTATGTGTTCTTTTTGGTAACTTCTCTCTGATGTCTCAGATCTTCTGTAAGGCTTCTTTCATCTACTGTGTATGTGCTCTGCAGAAAATGTTCTAAGCATGAAACTTCCATCAGGCATAGAGCTAGAAGTCATTATGTGTGGACCTCCTGTACATAACAGGAACTGATCCACTTTTCTCCAACCAAACACTGAGAAAAGATAAATGTCCCTTGTCCTGTTTCCATTGGGAATTCCATATGCTTACATGAAACAATCTGAGATGCTGTAAAAATTCTTGCCATGTGGCCAGACTACACAGTGCTTCCAATATACTGATAAAAACACGTTTGTTTGCTTGGCACGATCTAGCACCCTGACCTTAAAGTGCTTGATGGTAAACTTAATAACTACTTATGAAAACAGGATACCCATCACCACACCAGCAGTTTCTTCATAGTACCCTTCATCTTAGTGACAGAAAGTTGACAATAGGACACCCAAAAGAGGTCTGCAAGCAAGTGTGTGTTGAACTTCTAACAAATTCATTCCAATGAGTCTTAATATTTTCACTACCATTACGACATAAGTTTCCCATAACAGATTATTAGAAAACTAGAGGGAATTTGCTGCTTGTTATTGCTATGTATCGGTGTCCCACTGATAAAAGGAAGCCTGCTAATGACGTGTAGAATTTTTATAATTGCTGACTGCACCTGTCCCCCTGCTGTCTACTGTCACATCAAATTATTTTGTGCTTGTAGATAGGCAACTCACTGAACAAATTTGCAAAGCAGGCTGCTGTTGCACTTCCACAGGCAGATTGTGCTAAGTAACTCCTCACACATACTGAAGTTTGCTGCATCACATTGCCCATAGTAAGCATCTGCAATGCAAATTAAAAACATGGAGAGATGCTCTATCCACTTTTGTGTGCCAGTTTTATGTATGTCTTAGTTTTTGCTCAGCCATCTTCTGGAACCCTGGAGGTATTTACGAATAATTGTGTATGTTCCACCACTTCAAGCATTCAAAAAAGCAGGACATATTTCCTCACATTGTTATTTATGATCACTAACTACAATAGAAATCTAAATAACCATACACTAATATCTCTCACTCTGGGGGAAAGGGTGTGAGGCAGGTAGTGAAACGGGGTCAAGGGGGACGTAGATATACCATGTCAGAATTAACCAAGATGTCGCTCTCCCTGAGCAGCACTTCACCAAGAAGGCATACAAAACTGGCATAGGTGGTGTTCACCGTCTCCCCTCTACATGGCTTCTTCGATATAACAAGCACATGGGAGCATCAATGTTACAATCAGTGTCAAAGAAGGGCCATCATTATATAATCTACGTACCTCACACAACCGTGGTGTAACAGCCACATGAGGTCTACGTTTCTTAATCAGGTTGCATTCCAAGTCTGACGAGTTTTATTGGTGGAATCAGCGTGGATCTCCCAATAGCCTGATTCATTATGCAAGCCATATACTTGCCTTTTACAGTACCCGCACAACATATGCCTTCACTGGAGGGTACAGTTACTTTGCCTTGGTCTTCTTGTAGCTCTCCCAATAAGGTAGTTTTGTAAGCACCCTGCTGGTCTCATGGTGGATCTCTTCTGCTGCTTATTCAGGGAGAAGCCACAATTTGTTCCTCAGCGCTAATAAAATCTGCTTTTGAGGGAGAGGTGGTTTTGTAGTGGGCACGATATTTAGTTCTTTGTGCAGCACATTCATTCAGTGTTTCATCTATCAGATGCATCTCTGTTAGAGTGGCAACTGCATGGCCAACTATTTCTTACCTAGATTTATTTATCAGAAGACTGAATTTCTGCTTTCTGTCATACAGTGGTCTTCCATCACTGCACCCCCTTAACAGTTTAGCTGGAGGGTAAAACCAAACAACACCTGGGGACTAATGAAGTTATAAAAACGCTGAGTAAAAAGAATGACAACCTGGTATATAAGTTTTTGAGCATGCAGCTATTTATCAATATTTCTGTGATAACGAGATAACATCCACTTATTTTTCACTGAAGTTAAAAATCGTGTCATTTTGAGTATTAGTTGTTACAGAAGTACATAAATGTACAGATGAGTGGAAATAAAATATGTAACACGAGGTGCGGCTAGTAAAAAACCGGACTGATGCTGGAAAAAACATTTATTTACAATTTCATGTTATCTCCTTCAATGTACTCTCCTCCTCAGTCTCTACACCGCTCCATACGAATTTTCCACTGTTCATAGCAATGCTGCAGATCTTTTTCGGCAAGTCCATACATTACTTCCGTCGCTTTTTCTTTTACTGCTTCAACTGTCTCAAATCTAGTTCCTTTCAAAGCTGACTTGACTTTAGGGAAAAGAAAAGAGTCACAGGGGGTCAAATCAGGTGAGTAGGATAGATGATCTAAGATGGGAATGTTGTGTTTTGCCAAAAACGTCTTCACTGACAACGCACTGTGAGCTGGGGCATTGCCTTGGTGAAAGATCCATGACTTTTTTCTCCACAAATCGTTCCGTTTTCTCCGTACTCGCTCACGTAGGGTAGCCAGGACGCTAATGTAGTAATGCTGATTCACTCTTTGTCCCTCTGGTACCCAATCAATGTGCACAATCCCTTTGATGTAAAAAAAAAAAAAAAAACAAAAAAAACAAACCATCATTGCCTTGAATTTCGATTTTGACATTCGTGCTTTTTTTTTGTCATGGAGAACCAGGAGTTCTCCAATGCATCGATTGGCGTTTAGTTTCGGGATCGTAAGTAAAAAACCACGATTCATCGCAAGTAATAACATTTTGTAAAAAGGTGGGATCACTTTCAATGTTTTCCAGGATGTCAGAACAAATCATTCTTCGGCGTTCCTTCTGTTCAATTGTGAGACACTTTGTAACCATTTTTGAACACACTTTGTTCATATTGAAACTTTCATGAAGAATCTGCCTAACACTTTCCTTGTCAACTCCTGTTAACTCAGACACCGCTCTGATTGTTAAACGGCGATCTTGTCGAACAAGTTTACTGATTTTTTCAATGTTTGCATCAGTTTTTGCTGACAATGGTCTGCCAGTGCGAGTGTCATCACTGGTGTCTTCGCGGCCATCTTTAAATCGTTTAAACCACTCAAACACTTGTGTTCGCGATAAACAATCATCGCCGTACACTTGTTGTAACATTACAAACGTTTCACTTGCAGATTTTCCTAGTTTGAAACAAAATTTGATGTTAACACGCTGTTCTTTCTGTACACTCAACATTTTCCGACGCACAGACAAAACGTCAACTACTTAAAACAGACACCACGGGCAGACTGAGTGCAGGAGGCAGATGAAACTCGAGCAGTAGGCGGAGCGAGAGTCACGTGACAGGCCACACGACTTTCAGCCTTATTGCATTCGTTTTATTGTTTCACCAGTACTAGTCCGGTTTTTTTCTAGCCACACCTCGTAGATAGTAAATGTGGAAATTTGCAACATAAAGATAAATCTGAGCAACTCTATCAAACTACAGTGTGCCCTATTTGATAGCTGCATGTAAAAGAGAACATTCTTCACGTGGGTGAGTGTCAAATGTGGGTTTCTTTTTCTAAGCCTCATATCCCAATTCTTTGTATGAGTAAGGAGTGTGATATCTGGAGAAATGAAGCCTATCTGCATGTAAATAAAACTTCTCTGTTCTACAGTTTTATAAGGAAAGGAGCCACATCGAGACTTTCCTGAATACTTATACAGGGTAAGTCAGGAGGAAAGCTACATTCTTTGACGGCTGATAGTATTGGTGATTCTGAACAAAATAATACAAATAAGCAAATGCTCTTTTTTAACAACATGCAACTTGAAAATTACGGGAGCCAGTTGCATGTCCTTCAGCAGCTCCCAACTGCAAATACAAACAAAGTGGCATTAGGCTATGTAGCGTCATTGTTACCAGCCACTTCAATGGAGGAATTTCCACTCTTATTTTACACGCGCTCACTCAGGTAAAGAACCATGCAAATGAGCTCAGATCAGCAACACAGCAGCTGTCTACAAGAGCTGCAAAATACATTGCAGATGATGGTGGACTTAGAACATTTTTGGGAGAATTTGTACACAACTAAACAAAATATCAGATCACGTTTCATTTACTGTTAGCTATATTTGTTCTGTTTCCCCACTGTTTTTATTAATTTCCTCAAAAACTTTACAACAGGATATACAGGGTGTTTCAAAAAGAAAGAGCAGATTTCAAACATTTATTTCTCAAAAACTACAAATGATAGAAACACAATTCCAACGGTCCTTCACTCAATATGAGTACCAAATGTTACACAACAAATATCAAAACTGTACCTCAATATGAGCACCATTTGTTACACGACAAATATCAAACCGGTATCTCATTTCTTGCCACACACGACGCAACTGGTCTTTAGTTACCGAATTCACGGCCGCAACAATTCGATGTCGTACCTCTTGAAGAGTAGCGGGCATAGGTGGGACATAAACACAGTCCTTTATGTACCCCCACAAATAAAAATCGCAGGGAGTAAGGTCTGGTGACCTGGGAGGCCACAGACGATGACATTGATCTTGTGCTCCTGCTCTTCCAATCCACCGTCCTGGAATGGTGTTATTTAGGTACCGTCGTACAGGTTCAGAGAAGTGTGGTGGGGCGTCATCTTGCATGAAGATGAAGTGATTTGAATCTTCCTGAAGTTGAGGAAATAGCCAGTTTTCTAACATGTCCAGGTAAATGGTTCCTGTGATAGTTTTCTCCATGAAAAAGAAAGGTCCATCAACGTTGTTTACCGAAATTGCACAAAAGACGTTAACCTTTGGTGAGTCTCTTTCATGTTGAATAACGTCCCTCGGAGTTTCACTCGCCCAAATTCGTACGTTATGCCGATTAACTTTACCAGAAATGTGAAACGTTGATTCATCTGAAAAAATTAATCGTTCGGCAAAATTGTCCTCTTCCATGTCCTGTAGAATTGCAGTTGAAAATTCGAACCTTTTGTTGTGGTCGTCAGGACGCAATGCTTGCAATAACTGCAGTTTGTACGGCTTCATGTGCAGACGGTTACTCAGAACGCGCCATACCGTTGTTTTAGACATGTTTAGTTCGTGACTTGCCCGTGTCGTGGATTTTCTAGGGCTCCTTTCGTAAGCTGCACGGACACGCTCGACATTTTCATCCGATGTGCGTGGACGACCCGTGCTTTTTCGCTTGCAGATGCAACCATCTTCTACGAATCTGTGATGCCACTCATAAATTTGCTTGTGACGAGGCGGCTGTTTGTTGAATTGACGGCGGAATGCACGTTGCACACCAACAATGGACTCTAACTTTGCAAATTGCAGCACACAAAATGATCGTTCCTGTGGTGTCGTCGCCATTTTCCTACAAACAAACGCCAGCGCCACTGCGGATTTGCATGGAACTTCTGCGCGGACCATTGAAAAACTTTGAACCTTTCTCTGACAAGAAACGTTTGAATTGTGTTTCTATCATTTGTAGTTTTTGAGAAATAAATGTTTGAAATCTGCTCTTTCTTTTTGAAACGCCCTGTATACTCAGATGGATTTTGTGTTCAGAATCACTAATACTATCACCCCTCACAGCATGTCTCTTTCCTCTAGACTTGTCTTGTACAAATGATAACAATCATTTGTGTGGTATGTGGGTAACTGGGTCACATGCTGGTTTCTGAACTCTCAACCAGAGGGAAAGAAGGTTTGAGTTTACCGATATTGTAAGAGATGGAGCACTACTTCAGCTGGAGGTAAACAGATGAGCGCAATGCACGAGATCTCGCTGTGTAATTTATCTGGGCATTAATTATGTACAGTGTTAAAATCACACAAGACACCAAAACTTCAGTTGTTTACGCACAAAAATTAGTCAGTACAGCCTTTGTTATAATTTCTACCCCAATACTGTATGCATTGAAGCACCTAACCAAATATCTAAGTTTTCTCTTACAGCATAATCTGATCTGCTTGTATTCAGACAAAATAAGACTGCAGCATTGTTGTTGATTATGTAAAGGTATGTGACAGTCATTAGTGCCCATGCTAGTGTAAAGAAAAAGATATCATTCCCCAAGTCTGAAGAGAATAATTAAAAATTATGATATCTTAAAAAGGAATACTACAGAATATTACAAAAATGTAAAATAAACTCCAGAATTTTAAATCTAATCAGCTCCTGAATGAACACAGGAGGTTATAAAGTAGTGTGAATACTTGCTTCTTCATTGCCTAAAACATAAGTCAAATTTATAGCACGGCTAATCTTACTCTCTTCGCAATATAAAGTACAATGATATGAATAATGGCAAAATGGTATTCTGTTAGCACTGTCTATTGACCAGCACTCATCCTGAAGATGTCTACAAGCCACAGAGCAGTTCCCAAACTTACGTAAAAGCAACTTCTTATAACGTTACATTTTCAATTGCAAGTTTTGGAAGTGGAAGTATCAGCCAACTTAAAACTTAAGAGAAGAGTGCCATTTTCCCCAACTTGTTAAAAACTCTTCTCATGTTGTGAAGCTCTAAACTCCCACACTCTTGACAGACCAATACTCAAGATATTTATATTTAAGATGCTCTTACAGCTTAAAACAATGATACAATGATATCGTAAACTTGTATGGATTATTGATGAGAAGAAGTGTTACTGACTTGTATGAGTTGGTAGCTTTAACCAAAAGTATATCTTTATCCACTGATTCAAAATACTACAAACTTCCAGCAATGTTGCAGGTTTATTCACATAACAGCCAACCATTTCCTCATGTGCAGCTCAATGAGAGGTTGACCGTCACTGTACCTGTCACTACTACTGCTACCACCACCACAACATACTGTGCTAACAAAGGCCAGCACAAAGTTACTAATTTCTCAAAACTGTTCTTCCAGTTCCTGGTTCATAGAGGACATTTCACCTCGTCTAGTGCAGCACCTGAAGGGACAGGCAAAACATTTCAAGCTTGTGGTTTTATATTCCAACAGTTGCACTGAACAAAATAATATAAAAATGGTACTTGCTTTGAAGAATCTGTGGCAAGAACATGGTACGGAAACAGAAATCAAACGCCATAAATTTCTCGTGGAGGACATTCTTAAAATGCAACATATGACGGGGTAACCACAGTGAAAGAACATAAAAAGAAAAATCCTTTTAAAGCTGTTCAAATGAAACATATTGACTTTTTATCCACCAAGAAATTGGAAGAAACCAATGTAAACTGAAAGTAAACTGTTGCCGGTCACAAAATGAACTGGCCAGAAATTCAATAGTTGTGGTAGGAAAAGGGATGCGAATTTTCACTAAAATACATGCCCAATCTCAATCTTGACATTCAATTCCCTGAAATTAATTTACAAATAAATGTAAAGAAAAATTGGCATGACAGCTGCCAGAACAATACCATCTCTATATGCAGTTATGGACGCAAAGGAGAATTTTATTCCTTCCACCCACATCTCTTTCTTCAAACATATTCCTCATAGCAGGTACAAAGATGCGGGCTAGTGGAAATCCTTGGGTAACAAGAGATATTGAATTTCACTGATGAAAGGAGAAAATATAAAAATGCAATAAATGAAGCAGGTGAAAGGGAATACAAATGTCTAAAAAATGAGACAGACAGATAGTGCAAAATGGCTAAGCAAGAATGGCTACAGGACAAATGAAATGATGTAGAGGCTTACATCACTAGGGGTAAGATAGATGCTGCCTTCAGGAAAGTTAGAGAGACCTTGTGAGAAAAGAGAACCACCTGTACGAATATCAAGGGCTCAGATGGAAACCAGTCCTAAGCAAAGAAGGGAAAGCAGAAAGGTGGAAGGTGTATGTAGAGAGGCTGTATAAGAGAGGTGTACTTGAGGGCAATATTATGGAAATGAAAGAGGACACAGATGAAGATAAGAAGGGAGATATCATGCTGCGTGAAGAATTTAACAGAGCACTTAAAGACCTAAATCAAAACAAGACCCGGGGGTAGACAACATTCCATTAGAACTACTGATATCCTTGGGAGAGCCAGCCATGACAAAACTTTTCCATCTGGTGAGCAAGATGTATGAGACAGGTGAAATACCCTCAGACTTCAA
The DNA here is from genome assembly GCF_021461385.2 of Schistocerca piceifrons. Classification (NCBI taxonomy): domain Eukaryota; kingdom Metazoa; phylum Arthropoda; class Insecta; order Orthoptera; family Acrididae; genus Schistocerca; species Schistocerca piceifrons. The sequence continues at coordinate 494,635,111 of NC_060139.1, read as the reverse complement.
GAAGAATATAGAAATTCCACTCCCAAAGAAAGCAAGTACTGACTGGCGTGAAAATTACCGAACTATCAGTTTAATAAGCCATGGCTACAAAATACTAACAAGAATTCTTTACAGAAGAACAGAAAAACTAGTAGAAGCTGACCTCGGGGAAGATAAGTTTGGGCTCCAGAGACATGTAGGAACACACGGGGCAATATTGACCCTACGATTTCTGACAGATTAAGGAGAAGCAAAACTAAATTTATAGCATTTGTAGACCTAGAGAGAGCTTTTGACAATGTTGACTGGAATACTCCCTTTCAAATAATAAAGGTGGCAGGGGTAAAATATATGGAGCAAAAGGCTGTTTACAATTTGTACAGACACCAGATGGTCATTATAAGAGTCTAGGGGCAAGAAAGGGAAGCAGTGATTCAGAGGGTAGTGAGACAGGGTTGTAGCATATCATTATATTGAGCAGGCAGTTTGGGAACTAAAGAAAAAATTTGGAGTAGGAATTAAAGTCCAGGGAGAAGAAATAAAAGCTTTGAAGTTTGCTGATAAAATTGTAATTCTGTCAGAAACAGCAAGGGACATGGAAGAACAGTTGGAGACGAAATGGATAGTGCCTTGAAAGGAGGATATAGGATGAACATCAATAAAAGCAAAACGAGGATAATGGAATGTAGTGAAATTAAGGCAGACGCCGAGGGAAATAGATCAGGAAATGAGACACAAAGTAGTGGATGAGTTTTGCTATTTGGACAGCAAAATAACTGATGATGGTCGAAGTAGGGAGAACATAAAATGTACACTGGCAATGGCAAAAAAATTAGGAGGTTCTTTCTGAGAGTATGTGTGTGGAATGCAGCCATGTACGGATGTGAAACATGGACAATAAACAGTTTAGACAAGAAAGGAATGGAAGCTTTTGAAATGTGGTGCTACAGACGAATGACGAAGATTAGATGGGTAGATCACGAAACTAATGAGGTGGTGCTGAACAGAATTGGGAAGAAGAGACATTGTGGTACAACCTGACTAGAAGGCAGGATCGGTTTGTAGGACATGTTGTGAGGCATCAAGGAATCGTCAATTTAGTACTGGAGAGAAGTGTGGGGGGAGATCAATACAGTAAACAGATTTAGAAGGATGTAGGTTGCAGTAGTTACTCAGAGGTGAAGAGGCTTGCACAGGACAGACTAGCATGGAGAGCTGCATCAAATCAGTTTTTTGACTGAAGACCACACACAACAACATTCCTCAGAGTTGAAATACCTATCAAACAAAGATTTCTCGAAATGACACTGATGCTGAAGACAATGATCAATTGTTCTATGTATGGATATGTAACTGAATGTAATCAAGACAAAAATTGAGGGGGAAACATATGAAATGGAAATGTTATATTGTGTATTAATATTTTTTGCAATAATTTTAAATTTATTATTGAAGGGAGTCCATAATTTGTTTAAAAACTTATTACAGCCTTAAATGTTTGGTCTGTGTACTCCATTCCACATAAAACATGTGAAGAACAATTTTCTGTTTGCAAATAAATAAAATTCAGGTTTGTAAGGCTCATGCAAATTTTTTATTCTCTTATTTAACCTCCAACATCAAAGAAATATTTGCTCCTGATTTGCACCACACATATTTTGAATGCCTCATATGAAGCCTTCAAGGAGGATAAAATAGCAGTAAGTATATTGTCATTGTCATTCTGGTGTATCAGGTATAATTTATGGCCTCTTAAAATAACATTTTGCCAGATTTTTTAACTCTGTTGCTCTTGCTCTATCAAAAGCACACAGACAAAAGGATTGCAGCACTGCTTGTACAAGAACTAAAACTGTCCGGTAAACAAGAGTTCAGGATAAAAGTAGATAATATAATCTGTTTTGAGGTCATAATCTGAGCACAGATTCAGCAGGCTTTGTTGATAGTGTTGAAATTTGTTCAGAGACTCAAGCACTTTTAATAGACACTAAATAAGGCCCAATGGCAGTGCAAATTGTCCAACATCAATATGTCTGGGTCGCCAACTGAATCCACCTGTTCTACACAAAATAGTTTAAATCAGACATTCTTGTGCTATAACACCCTGAACCAGCCTAGCAAACAATTCCATTTTTTATTGCAGACTTGAAAATTAAGTCCACTACAAATCGCTCAGCATGCCATTGAACACAAAAATAATTAAGTTCTGGCTTATAATTCCGAAAAGAAAACCATGCTTTCATTCACCAATACATACAATGTCTACTTGTTGGTGACTGCAACCAAATATTAAATCGTAGAACAAAGTAACACACACACACACACACACACACACACACACACACACACACACACACACACACACACACACACACGCAGTCATTTTCAAACATACAATGTCTACCTGTTGGTGACTGCAACCAAATATTAAAATGTAATCAGTGTGTGTGTGTGTGTGTGTGTGTGTGTGTGTGTGTGTGTGTGTGTGTGGGGGGGGGGGGGGGGGGAGAGGGAGAGGGAGAGCGTGTCTACTAGGCAAAGAAGTACATTTGTACAATCACCTATTTGTAAGTAATAGTTTCAAGTATTTATCATACAACATATGTGCCTCATTGTGAGATATCATTTGCAAAAAGCCTTGTTTCAATATCTTGAACTATTTATGAAATATGAAAGTTGTTATGACCACAACTCTCAATTCACAGGGATGGAAAAGAGCACATCGAGCACGACTGTCAATCAGATATAAAAATAAAGAACTCTTGAGCGAAATAAGATAATGTTCAGCTCCCAATTTTAAATAAAATCTTCATATCTTATCTACCCTTCATATACTGCAATGCATAAGCTACAATCAAACATATGCAAAATTTATGCAATACAATTAAACCTCTCTAAACACTTTAAAATCGGTGCAGTGTTTTATTTAATTTGATGCAGCACAGTAACTATGATGAATAACGAAAAGAAATTCAGTCCCTTATTGAGCAAAGATACCAGACTGTAAGATGTGCAAAAACCCAAATTTTTCAGCAAATAGATCTCTGAAAGCCAGATGATACATAATTCACAGCTGCTGGAACGCTGTTTCGCAGCACAAGCTTCAGTATTTGGGGAAAAGCACAGCCACAACAAAGTCGCACTCAGCATGTGATGCAAAGAACACGTCTGTAGCAGTAAAAGTGTTAATAGATAAAAAATGAGAGAGAGATTGCACCTAGAATTTAAAAAAGTCTACTTAACATCAAATAAAACAATAGTTAGCCAACAATAGACAATAGTATTTTCAAGATCAGCTTTTAAACCTTATCTTGAGAGTCTTCAAAATAAATGACAACCTTCTTACAATGAACCCTTTGAGTCCGAGGTTGCAAAAGACCAATGGTTGTTTATGGCATTTGACAATCCCACTTGTTGTCTACCATGGAATGACAATACTGGCTGCTAATGGCAACAGGTGGTGGGACTGGAGGTATCCAATGATGAACACAGCAAGAGGCTACGGAGCATAGATGAAATGCTTAGCCGATGAGTAACTTTCAACAGTGCTAAACTGCTAGTGGTGTGGACACACAGCAAAGCAATGGCAATAATAAACAAAGCTGACACTGCATTGTATCTACAACAACAGTTGCTGAAGTTGACACTTTGTAGTAAGAAACCCAAGGAATTTTGCAGAATGAGAAGAAGCGGCAGATGAAATACTGGAGTTTCTGCAAGATGAGTCAGTGGAATGTGTGGTGTCGTATATTTTTGACTGTGAAGACAATGTACATGAGGAACACAATGACGATGATACGAGCTTAGCAAGTGAAAGTGATACTGAAACAGGTAGCCATAAATCCCGTCTCCAGCAAAACGTATTAAAAGACAACGGTTTTCCAAAGAACGGGTACTAAATGCAACTACACACATGGCGTAAATGGAAGTCCTCTCCAGCTTAAAAACATATTTAAAATAAGTCTGCAGGAATATTATTATGTAGTGCATATAAAAAACTATGGATAATCAAGGTGCACTTGTTACAAAAACTGGTGTTTGCACGTTTCAGGGATGCTTGATACAATTAACAGGATGTGCACGAAAGTGCCCCACCAAGTTATGCACAATAAATTGCGCACGGCATTTCAACGATTTCCATTGAAGACATAAGATAACGAAATTTCAAACAAAGTGCCAACTTGATAATGCACAGCAAACTGTGGAACTGGCACAAAAATTTTTATCTGAGATAAACTTATCCCATCGTTCGGTAAGGGATTTGTTTTCAACTCCAGCCAACTGGGATCTGAAGAGGAAATGCATATAAAAGAAACCTTTGAAATGAGATACCAAGAGAATTGTATCTAGAGCAGCTAATATCAATGCCTTAACGCGTTCATATACAATTATGCCGAATGTTAATTTGGATGGGAAATTATTTATTGTGCTGTGAGGAGTTGGAGGTACTCAGCCCACAATGAGTCCTTCTAGTGTGTGTGACCTTGTAACGATAGTAGATAATATTTATGACAAACAAGAAGTGCAAAAAATGGGTATAAGAGAACTACAACTGTTGTACAAGCACTGCTTTTGGCCAACAGCTGATCAAAATAACTTGTTTTTGCTTGATTTGTGGTCTGCATATAAAAATCAGACTCCTTTACAGCAAACTAATCCTCCTAAAAAGTGGGCGACACATCAGTTGATACCAACTGGAACCACTGCACAAAGTCAGTCTCTGGGTGTTTGTTTTTACCATGCCTAAAAAGCAATATCACACTATCTGCAGCTACATATTAAAGGATAGTCATGAAAATAATCAATTTCTGACAATATAATGCAACTAGATAGACAAAAAATTTATTCATCAAGGGGTGGCAGAAGAACACACATATAAGACAATGTTTTACTTATGTAAGCTTTTGGAGCCCAGGGCTCCTTCTTCTGGCAGAAGAGGAAGGAAGAGGGACGAAGTGGAAGGAACTGGATATGTTTAGGTGAAGGGGTAGAGTTAGGAAAAGTCGTCCAAAACCCTGGGTTAGGGGAGACTTACTGGACAGGATGAGAAGGAAAGACTGACTGTTGCGGACTGCACCGGCCGAGATATGAAAACCTGAGAGCTTGAAAGTGGAGACTTTCCTTCTTATCCCGTACGGTAAGTCTCCCCTGACCCAAGGCTCTGGGCAACTTTCCCAAAATCTACCCCATTTCCTAGACCTCTCCAGACCTTTTCCTTCACCCTTCTTCCTTCCCCTACAACCCTTCTGCCTGAAGAAAAAGCCATTGGCACCAAAAGCTTGCGAATCACAACAGTCTTATGTGTGTGTTCAGTTGCAGCTTGGCGAGTCGATTTTTTTTTTATCTATCCAATTAAATAAGGGCAATTTATGTAACAGAGGTGGGAGGGGGACAGTGAAAAATGAAGATGTAGGAAACTAAATGGACCGAAGAAAGGAGTATTTGCTGTGAAGAAATGCTCAGATGGAAGAAATTAACGCAAATTAAGGTCAGGTGGGCGGCAAGAACCAAAGACACATTGTAGTGCTAGTTCCCACCTGTGGAGTTCTGAGAAACTGTTGTCTGAGGGAAGAATCCACATGGCACATGTGGTGAAACAGGCACCGAAGTCACGACTGTAATGTTGTAGAGCATGTTCTGCAACAGGATATGGTGTAGTGCCGGTATATACCCTCTGCTTATGCCCATTTATCCTTACTGGTAACTTTGTTGTAGTCATGCCGATGTAAATGCCAAACAGTTTTTGCATAACAGCTGGTATATGATGTGTCGTTTCACATGATGGTATATGCTTTGGAAGCTACAGTTACTTGCCCTATGCGCCCTCCTACCACTATCTATACCAGCTCTGCAACTGGCAAAACATATACTATCAAAGGGACAGCTACCTGTGAAATGACACTTCATGTACCAGCTATTATGTAAACACTGTTCGGTCTTTTACATCGGCATGACTACCACCAAGTTATCAGTTAGGATGAATGGGCATAGGCTGAGACTGTATTCTGGCAACACACAATAGCCTGTTGTAGAGCATGCTCTGCAGCATGATAGTCATAACCTCAGTGCCTGTTTTCCCACATGTGCCATCTGGATTCTTCCCCAGACATCAGTTTCTCAGATATTCACAGGTTGGAACTAGGGTTACAATATGTCTCTGGTTCTCACCACCCACCTGGCCTTAATTTACTTTAATTTCTTCCTGATAAGCATTTCTTCACAGCAACTACTCCCTTCTTCAATCCATTTAGTTTTCTATATCTTTCATTTTCTGACCCAAATATTTTTCATTGTCCCCCTCCCACCTCTGTTACATACATTGCACTTAGCTTTTCACTTTTATTAACTCGTGCATGATGTTTTAGCAATAATCTCTGTCTTTAATATTACCCAACTTCCAACTGTTGTCCCCAACAGCCAGTCTTTCCTTCTCTTCCCGTCTGGTAAGTCTCCCCTGACCCAGAGTTCTGGGCGATTTTTCCTAACTCTACCCCCTTTCCTAAACCTCTCCAGTTTCTTTCCCTTCACCCCTCTTCCTACACCTTCAACCCTTCTGCAGGAAGGAGCTACTGGCTCTGAAAGCTTGCAGAAGCAAAACCTTTTTTTATATGTGTGTTCTCCTGCCGCCACTTCATGAATGGATTTTTTATCTATCCAATTACATTAAAGGGTGGTCAGTTTCATAAGCTTCATGACAGACTGTTTCACATTCGGCTGCATGTCATCACACTCCATCATATAGGACTCCTATATGTATTCTTTAAGAGTAGATACCCAGCTGAACATCCTGACAGTTTGTAACTCCCAAGGAGTTTGCCTTGTGAACCTCTGTGATCAATGTGGCAAGTCATTTTTCATTCGGTGTTAATGGTGCATGTTAATGGTTTGTTTTCAACATTTCTTGAATATCAACGATGTCCATTTTGTTGAGTGTAATACATACATCCCATACACTATATCGCTGCACCTCCTAGACACTCATTTTCTGTCACCCTCCGGATGCACTTGGTGAGCCATTAGCAGTTAATATTTTCCTGTCATAATTTTTAGCACAACACTTTCAAATGAGGCTTAATAAAGATTGAATTTGTGATCTAGCACTCAAGGGGCATCCTTGTTAGTAGGGAAAACCTAGCTATTTATAACGAAATGAAGATAAATAAATAGGTGGGGATAAAACTTAGCAATATTATATACTGTATATACAAATTTGATAAAAAAAATTTATGGCATGTTCACATAAAAATATCTTTTAAAATATGCTCAAATAATTGCTGCAGCTTAACAGAATTCATGACAGACAAATTCTCTGTGAAGTTACTAAATATTCCAGCACTCAATAATCCAGCAGACCCGACAGTCCGGAATGCATCAGGAATTTTCCCATACTTTTAGCTCAGAGCAGCTGGAAGTACAGTCGGATGCCTTCAAGAAACATCGACACCATTCTGCCCAGTGCCTCATCAGTAACCATTTTCTGCCTCACTTAGCCACAATGGAAAGCAATGTAAACGATGGGGAGTCAAAAAAACTGATCACACTGAAATTATACAAGTGATATCTTTTGCAGCCACCAATAAATTGAGTGCATTTTCAGCAGAAGAATTTGGTGAACAGTTCTACACTGGCAGAAATTTGACTATATAAGAAGGGCTGACTGACAATGGGATATTAAGAAAGGTTTTCAACCCCCACTACCAGAAACTTTAGAGTGACAAAGAAGAAACAACTACATCTCTTTATCTCTTTTGTGGAGTCTTCAGAAGCTTCAAATGTTTGTTGGAATTTGCTGAGAGTAGGCAACAATACAACACTTCTGAAGTTATGGAACTGCACATCATACACAATACTGTTTGTTTAAAAAAAAAAAAAAACATACAGCTTAATAAAAAAACAAATTGGCATTTCTGCAATGTTCCAGATGACTCTAAAGAAAATTTCAGTGAAATCATGACTGGCTGATATTAGCACAACATATTCCATGCCCTTGCAACTTCAGTTATCTGTGCTATTCCTGAAGACAGTGATTCCAATTAAATTGCACTAAATTCTTGGTAAACAGCATTAACGGATTTCCTTGTTCTTGGTTTTTCAAATCAATGAAGGTTATTTTATTTCGCATCTGCTGTACAAAAAAATTTCCTGTGTATATTGAACTTCCGTAAAATTTTGAGCCTTAAACTGACCTAACAACACATTGCAATGGTTCACTTTTAGTTCAGTTTTGTTTTTACAGAAAAATAACAAATATGTTTAATTTTTATACAGTAATATCACGAGTTGCAGTTAATAAACAAGGGTGACTTATTTCTGTATGTTAGAAGCATCCAGTAACTTTTTCTTTCCTTTTTAAGCAGGCTTCTAAAAATTACCTTGACAATTCAGTATTGACAGATTCCTGAGCATGCCAGATTATCCGAGCCCAACTGCAGTTGAAAAAACTGTGGTACTTATTCCCAACTTTGACCATATATAGCGCGATATGCAGTGAATAACATAGCCTTAAACCTTTGATGGTGTAAAAAGCACAAGAAGCTGTGTCTAATCCAAATATCTTGTTTATGTTGCAATTTTAAGCTGTCTGCAATTTGGCAAAAACTGTCATAGGGCTTACATGACATTTCTCACACATCCATTGAAAGCCTTCTAAAACCTTGAATTTTTTTATATGTTGTGCTCCAAATTTGCACAACTAATTTTACTCTGTTGAGAACGTGCCTCCAAAATCGATCCACTTTATGTGAAACGACCCTACAATAAATAATTTATGTAGTATTACACAGAAATTTGTTTTCTGGAAGAATTATTCTCCCTTATTTGTTGTGCAATTAGTTTCCCTGATTATCAGCTTTTAACACTTGAGCTCTAATTTTTGAAATGGGAAATTATGTGCAATTAAATCAGTGATGTTATCAGACAATCTTTTGCACACACGCTACCCACTTTTCAACTAAAATGTGATATTCATTTGAAATTATACAAGACACTTCTGTGATTCTAACACTGTGCCACACCAATTCTCATCATGTGAGGAAACTATACGAGAATCTCAAAGCAAGGAATTAAACATAATGAAATGTATAAGACACAGACAAGGTGGCTGTACAGGGGGGTGCAACTCTTAATACTGCCACTAAAAATACGGAAAGAAATTTATTTGCATTCAAGTACTGACTGCACAGTGTGATAGCATAATCAACAGACTTTCACACAAACTGTAACTGCCTCAATGATACTTTATGTAAAAACAATAGTGGCAAATAAATACTGTTTCTTTAGAGAGAGAGAGAGAGAGAGAGAGAGAGAGAGAGAGAGAGAGAGAGAGAGAGAGAGAGAGAGAAAAGAAAAACATGACCTGCTACACCATTTTGGGAGCAGAAAATTAAAATGAAATTTAGTTTATTAGTACATTATTAGTAATAAATGAATGATTGATTTGTTATTACAGTTGGAAGAAACAACAACTCCAAAGATATTCCATTCTATAAAACACATGACAAGAGAGCTGGGAGATACCAAGAGGGGCAGTGCTGGCAAAAACATGAAGCACCATTAATGACAGTATACACGCACATTTGGTGCTACAAAATATACAGTACTTCAATGGTTTGTGAACTGCTCCAGTATATACGAAAAGAAAAACACATTTTGTATGTATTGTTTGAGACATTCAAAAAGTTTTGAGAAAGAAATTAAACTTCATAAATTTTCAGTTTCAGAGATAAAGAAGTGTTTGTATCATCATGCACTAGTTGAAAATTAACACACTGAAAATATTCATTTTGTATTTTATACACGTTGTATGACTATGTGATTAGTTATTTACAGTGAGAATTTACTGATAGGCTCCCTTTGACAGTATGAGCATCACGCAAGGGTCAGATGTCTGCTTTGAAGATACTGTTTTCATGCTAAGTCCACTATTGGCACAGCTGGTCAGAGCTATTTTTCCAGTAACGCAGATCATAGCTCTATCACCATGTTCAATGGAAGACAGACCTGGTGACTGTGGAAGACAGGGAGTTTATAAACATCTAGGAGAATGCAATGTGTACTGTAAGAAGCAAATGCACGAGTACTGCATTGTGAAGAGATTCCTGCACTGTGCTGCAGTTAGAATTGTGATCAGTGATGACTACGCATACAATGTAACAATCTCAGTTTCAATCTGCATAGTGTTGCTATCCAGAATCAAATGGAACATGTATGTTTCTTGAACCACTAACATCAATAATGATACACAGCTGACTCTTCAAGTGTTAGGCAAATCTTTAGAATGCCTCAGATATTCATTAATTCAGTGAGGTGCTTGAAACAACAGCCCACGTGTTGGGCGATTAAAGTTGTTTTGGGTTAAATGGCTTCTATTACTGGATTTATTGCTGCTTTTGTTGTTCCTGCATTAATCTTTGAGAGCTGTAATTTTTATTTACTAAGCAGTTTCTGTGATAAGGTTCAACAATGATATCTTTCAAGAGCATTATAAATAAAGCACATTTTAATGTTTGTGTTTGGACTATGTACTAGATAACAAATTTAATGACAATACTAAGAAATGAAAAGCAAAATGACAAATCCTACACAATCAGCTTAGTACTCAAAATATTCTACATAAAAAGTAACAACCAAAAGTAGTTTTTGAACGGTCTTATGATCTATAACAATGAAGGATTTTACAGCTGTACAAGCAGTGCATATTGTGATTTAAGTAGTGCTTTGAAGTTTTGAAGAATTGTACATGATAAAATGTAAAATATCATCATCTAACAACTATGAATCTTTCAATAGCAAATGATAAATAACAAATAAAATTTAGATAACATTTATAACTTTACTGCAGTAAGCCTACATAAATAATTAGAAATTTTGGCAAAAAGTCTCACAAAACCAGAACTGTGCAGTTCCAGAAGGTTTCGATTTTTATAGCAAACCGAACCCAGTACAGTTATAAGGAAGAAATTCACAAATGATTGCAGTAAAATTTCAGAGTTATGTAATTGTTCGTCACAATGATTTACAAAAATGAATTTTCCACATCATGCTTCATGAACACATTATAACATAACCTATAGAGATATGATTGCAATGAATGTTTTAGTGCTTTTCAGGATGTTACATAACAAGCTCCTGTCTTCTGTTAATTCAAGAATGGGATATTCCAAATACAAAATAGAAAGTATAATATTATAGAGGAAAACACTTCCTACTGCTCTGCAAAATTTTGCAGAACGTTAGGTAGTGTTCTCCTCTTTAATATTATCACCATATTCTGCCAAGCACCGATGGAAAATTCAGTAAATGTTCTAGAAAGTATAGTTTAGGAATAAGTGCAAAAGTAAAAAATCATCTAGTTTCATCAGTAATGTATATCCTTTCCCCACTCTGTCATTAGCTGGAAATATAAAAAACACAATTGCCTCCACTGGACTCTGCAAGTATGCTTACTACATCCAGTACTGATGAATGAGATTTTATTACATTTCCATTTGGAGCACCCTGCCCTACAGTGCATTGGCTATTTATGGGGAGTTCACAGTTTTTTTATTTTCTATTTACTATTTATATTTTATTATAAATGATCACAATGTTACATTTTTATTGCAACTTTTCTTTGCATCTCTCGATCTAGAAATTACTGTCACATATCTCAAAGACGAGAAGAATGGAAAAAGAAAGGTAGCACGTTCCTGAAATAAACTGCTTTCAACTGTATATGAATTTTCACAGGAACACAAATGGTTTCACAATCAGGGCTTCAATGTTTTACTGAAGTGCGAGTATTTCATATTAGCTGTCATCAGCAGAGTTTATTAGGATAGGTATTTTTTTAAAAAAATCATAATGATGACTGTACAGGCTTGTAGATGTACACCTGAAGATGCGATTTGAAAGCATATATATGTATATTACATAAACAATTAGACACAGTTCACAATGAAGTGATAGGATATATGATACGATGCAGAAGCAACCCACATCAGGAGAGCATATAGAAACATAATGGAAGCAACTTAACTGGTTCACACTGGGATGACAATGACACGACACCGATCCCTATCTCTATTAAATCACCTGATGCAAACAAGGAATGCTGGTCACGTCGAGCAACTTGTATTGTATGATAAGTGGGAAGTGAAATTTTAAATCATCCGATTTGGGAGCAACTACAACTACAACAACAAAAACAATGATGCTTTGGGAGTCATGCATGTTCTCCACTACATAGCCTCACTCATTTGATTTTGAAGAAAATATTCTTGTAGTCACACATTACAACTTGAGAATGAACTGGTATGTTTTTTGTTGTTACCCGTAGTTACTGTGATACTTCAAAGTGAAGAACAGCACTGTGCATATTTTGAAAAGTTTGCACCGAAAAATGTAGTCAAGGGCCAGTTCATGTTTGGTGCATTTTACGGCTTATATTACTGTGTGAGAAATGTAGCGAACATGTTTAAATTGTTTTTAATGCTGGAAGGAAAGCTTTACCTCTTTCCGTTTTGAGTAAATACATTATACTTTCTGGCGTTCGGGTGCGATAAGCCATGATGCGCCACACTCAATGCTATGACCACACAGCACCCTGTGTGTTGTTGCTGATACAGGCCGAAGCAGTCACTTGCATATGTGCTTTCAAGTTGGGTAGATGTCTTGACCTGTGCCTTTCTTTCGATGGTGCTTATAGTCAATGTGTCATTCACACATGAAGACTGTTCAAAGATGGTACCTTCTGTTCAGCATTTTTAACTCATAATGTTTCCAGTTGAATTTTCTTAGACATGTGACAAAACCTATGGTTTTGGTCAGTGATTGTAAAATGATAATTGTATTCTAAAAATTACAGCATTCAAAACTGAAATAGAGGAGCCCCTAATTAAGGTTGTGGAAATGTTAATTGCAGGTATACAAATTGAGCAACCCTAGTTTCAGTACCTTTAAACATACAGCTTCGAATAAAAGTTGTCTACATCTGCCATGACGAAAAGATGAGGCTATAGTTCAGATTTAATAACTGGATGCCACAATGGGATAAAAAATGTTGTAAACTTTCTTAGTATAACCCAAGTCTATAAAATTGTCAGGCATGTATTTTCTTGTATTGCCTTCATTTCTTGAATACATCTGCCACAAACACTGGAAAAACATAGGCACTACTTTTGGAACGTCATTGAAACTTCCAAAATCATGACTGGGAAAAGTCAAGAAACTGTATTATTTGGCCCCCCACCACATTTCTTTTCCGTACATAGTGGGAGCTTCCTCTTCTGAAAATGAAGACTGCATGCCAATTTCAAGTGCAGCGCTGTCTGCTCAGACCCCCAGGAAGTGGAAAATTATCAGACTTCAGAAGAGACCAGTTATGTGGTTGAATGTGGCATGGTACTACAACCACCTCCCCCAAAAAGAAAAGCTGGAGCCAGCAAGAGTAATGCTACAAAAGCATTTGCCAACCGTTGGGAAATTAAAAAAACTCAATTAGATGAATAGATACCACGTGTCATCAGCTGATGACGTTGGCTTTATGTTTCTTGAGTCCATGCTCCCAGACTTCAAGAAATTTAGTGCCAGGCATAGAAGAGCTCTAAAGGCAAAGTTCATGTTGCTACTGAATCAGCTGTACAAAACCAAGGAGGAGATTTCTGAATTTTCCTCATTGTCTTGGGCTTTTCCATTTCTAAGACACTGTCTACCTTTACACAGAACTCACTATCTTATGCTGAAACATTGACGGCAAACATCTAACTTCAGATATGGTAATGTTCCTTATAAAGCTGTGTGAACCTCAATCACATTCTACCGTAACATACTGAAGAGTTGCAGCTTTTCAAACTGTATTCATTTTTTATACACATACTTCACTTAATAAAGTACCACACTACGTGATTTTATTACAAATGAACTTGTCATGGTGGCACTTTTAACATAATTCACACACTTTCACCAACTTACTTTATTGTAATGAGTAGCTTCTCAGCGGGAGAAATAGCAAGTTGAAAATTTGTGTCCTGCTTTGTCAAAGTAGCTGATACTAGTTGCTCCAAAATGTGGAAACTGATGTCTGGATTCAGTCTGCAGAATTTGTGGAATATGTGTTCATGTCGACAGAGCTCACAAGAAACCACAGCCGAACTGTCTGATATTTTGAGTACTGTATGAGTGCACCCAGTGCTTCCTCTAGTTTGTTCTTTAAATATTGATAAGCCAAGAAGACTTCCTCTTCAGAAGAGCTCATCATTGCAACCTTTATTACAACAAATCATATAGCATATTGTATTGTGTCAGTGCATTAAGCCAATAGCCAAACTGGTGACTTCATAAATACTGACATGAGTCCTAACAGTAAACCATCTTGACATAATGGAGACCAAAATAGATAAACGGGTGGACAAAATATCACACATATACTGTTTCATAAGAGTCATAAGCCAATTGTGAAGTGAAGTAAGAACATATATATAAAAACTAGGATTTCCTGCAGTTTGAATTTAGAATACAGAAACACAGCTAGTAGATGGAAGTGGAGGAAGAGGAAGAAAATGAAAAGAATGACCAAGCAACTGGGGAACAAAAATGAATAACTGAGAAACTTATTTTAAAATCACTGTTTCAAAAGATATTTTGTAAAGTGTTAACAGAATAAATTCCCAAAAAAAAAGACTAACCATCGATAACTGAATGAGATGCTCAACATATACAGCAATAAAGGCTTCACTTTTTTTAATGACACACGTTAGCGAAGGCCACTTATTAAAATGAAAAAAGTTTATTTTATTACTACAACCAAACAAGAAGAATGAAAAATGTCAGTTGTGGATGGAATTACTGCAGATATCCTAACAGCAATGAAATGTAGATCATTATTTAGCTCATGGCACTCTTAAATCAGTGCTTGTACTGGTATGGAAGAAATTACCCTTTGTTTGGCCCAGATATCTAAAGTAATAAAATACGGATGCTATTTTGAGACAGTTTGTAAGGGCATGGAACCTAGCTGGTGTAAACTGCTTCCAGTCTGTAATCAGAAAAGTAAATCTATAGATGTCCTATATCAAGACCCTTCGAGCTTCAGAGAGAAATAAAACTGACACATGGCACAATTTTCATAAACATGTTTTAAGTGTCTGCCTGGCAGTTTGGAATGTAATTATATGGCAATGAAGGGCCAAAAACATGCCTCAACTGAAATATTACACATTGCAATAAAGCAATTTCTGACAAAATGCTGTGAGACACAAAGGACTTCATGTACACAAGTTGCTATAAAAATTGCAAGAACAGGCAAAACCAGCAACAATGACGACAAGACCCTACAACATTGCGAAAAAATCCCAAATTATGTATTAAGTACAGACATATAGTTTAAAATACAGGGTGTCCGAAAAGACTTTCCCTGATTACTTAAATTGATAGCTCAGGCTAGAAGTAAGATACAAATATGAAACTTGTGTCGAATTGGTTACAACTATCAAAGTTTTTTTTTTCTGTTTTAGGTTCGCAGTACGTAAGTAGTGGACGAGGTGCAGTGCCCAAGAAGCCATGTTAACCAATCAGAAGAAGGCACAATGTGTCTTGTGGTACCATGAGACATGATCACCAACCACAGTGCAGAGACACTTCAAGACAACATTTGGAACGAATCCACCTGATGTCAAGAGCATTAAAGCCTGGTATGAGAAGTTCAAGAACACAGGGTAGGTTGCTGACCTTCCGAGGTCTGGTCGACCAAGAACCTCAGCAGACAGGGTCGAAGCTGTAAGGCAGGCTTTTCTGCGAAGTCCGAAGAAATTGGTGCGCAGGGCCTCACGTGAATTACAGATGCCAAAAAGCTCTCTCCATGACATTTTACACAAACATTTATCGTTTCGTGCATACAAAGTGCAAATCGTTCAGGCTTTGTTGCCCAATGACAGTACACGCCGATATGACTTTGGGGTCGAAATGCTATCACGTATTGAGGACGATGATGGTTATCTCAGACGAATTGCCTTTTCCGCCCAAGCGACCTTTTTTTGTCAGTGGAGCAGTGAATCGCCATAATGTGCGCATTTGGGGTTCACAACCCCCTGGCGAGGTCATGGAGTGTACCAGAGGCAGTCCAAAGGTGAATGTTTGGTGCGCGCTATTGCACGATCAAATTATCGGGCCGTTCTTCTTCGCTGAGGCTACCATCACATCTGCAGTGTATCTGGACATGTTGCAACTGTATGCTGTTCCTTAGCTGCTTCAGTACCACCCCAGTCTTGTTTCAGCAAGACGGTGCACCACCTCACTGGGGTTTGGACGTCCGTGCCTATCTCGATGTGACCTTTCCTGGAGATGGATTGGTTGTGATGGGCCAACGGTTTGGCCTCCACGCACTCCTAACATAACCCCATTAGACTTCTTTTTATGGGGTTACATCAAGCACGAGGTCTACCTAACACGTATACCAGATCTTGAAACCCTGCGGCAACGGATAACCACAGTCGTTGAATCGATCCCTCCAGTGATGTTGGCTAATGTGTGGACGGAAATTGAATATCGCTTAGATGTGCTACGTGCTACTATGGGTGCTCATGTGGAAGTTTACTGATGTATGAAAAAAACTTTGATAGTTCGCAAACAATTAGAGACCAGTTTCATATTTATATCTCACTTCTAGCCTGAGTTATCAATTTATGTAATCAGGGAAAAACTTTTCGGATATCCTGTATATCCAAACCTATACACTCTTCTGTTAAAAAATAACTGAAATCCTTTGAGGAATGAAGATGAATTCTCATGAGATATCAGAAAACCTGTAAAAATTTTTAATATTTTGTGAAGATATATCTTCCCACAACATCTCGTGCTGACGTACTATTGCTATTTACACTCAGTTCCTAGCTATGGGATTCTTCTCGGAGGATCACAGGTCCAAAATATGGACGCAATTTTCAAAACACAGAAAAGAAGTAAGAATAATAACTAGATGTAGCAGTTGGGCTTAGTATTAAAAACTATTGAAAAAACTGGGTATCCTTGCGGCACTTTGGCAGTACATCTATCAATCTGTTGTGCATATCCTGGAAAACATTACTATGTATTTCACTAATAGTTCTATACAGGATCATGAAACAAGAGCCAGTTTGGACCTACAATTACAAAGAAAAAACTTCAAAACAGCATTTTTAACAGGAAATAAAACCATGTAATAAACTGCCCAATGTGATGAATAAAAATTACTAAAATACATTTGTTCAAAAAAAGCAACTAGTGCATACTAAACAATTAAACATTACTCAGAGGACTCAACAATTAGCTGTGACGAAGCAATCTGGGATCTCTTTACTTCCTCTCTTGTCTTGCCATCTGCCTCCTTAAATTCATTTTATTTTCATTTTTTGCCAAATTACCTTTAACATGCATGACTGTAATCTGCATTTCCATAAAAGAGAAAGGTTGGCCCTCAGTCTTAAGGAATATAGTGCCGGGTCTAATTGTGTTCTTAATTTTTTGAATGTAATTAATTTCCTAATTTATTTTGATCATTCCTAGTTAATACCTTTGTTATAGGGCGAAATCAATAATCATTTCATGTCTTAGATTTATTGTAGACTTACAAACAAATACAAATTCTGTACTAATAATAAGAATTAGGAAGACAAACTACTAGGATTCTTAAAGTATTTATTTGGCTTTATTCGGAAACATATTAGCAAAGCTAGCACTTAATTCCAAAATAATTACCAGATTTGTCAAAAGTATGGTTTGTATAACCACATCTGTTAATTTTATTATTTAAAAAAATAATTTGGCATGACCTTTGTAGTAGAAGGAACTATTAAAAAAAAGAGGAATTTTTGATGTATTCAGTTAACTGAATGAGTTATGTTTTAATTGTAATTTCTATAACTTAAACATCGAACAGTGTATAGTTTCAGTGTCTATTACTGTGAAGATATATATACAGGACAGATTTTTTGTCCAGAGATCGTCAGTCCATGGCTGTTTCTCAGACAGGAATTATGTATTGGATAAAGTAACAACAATGCATTAACGTAACAGTGCTATAAGTGCAACACAAATAGGCCATGTGTTAAAACAATGACAATGTCTATTCAAATTTATTTGAGAAATTGTGTCACATGTACTATATTATTCTGCAAGAACTGTGAACTGTGTGGTTAGATTTTACTGCTCACAGGTGTTCAACAGCAAACTATCGTAACAGTATGCTGACATTTGCTTGCAAACTACTCATGAGGCTTATTAACGTTTACCAATAGTGAACTGGCCATATAACTGTGTAAAATTGGGAGGTTGTGAACGGTGAAAGTGAAGAACGGTGAAAGTGAAGAACGGTGAAAGTGAAGAACGGTGAAAGTGAAGAACGGTGAAAGTGAAGAACGGTGAAAGTGAAGAACGGTGAAAGTGTCTGCTACATCATTTACAGTAGTCAGTGTTGAACTTACACTCCCCATTTTTCCAGCCAGTGTAACAATGCAGTGTCAACACTGAGGACTATCAACGAAGAAATAAAGAAGGAAAAATTCACATAGTGGTCAATAATAACAGGGGATAACCACAACAGCCTGACACATTACAAAACATGGTCACAGTGTAACGCTTTTACAAGAAAATTATCAACATCTATAGTGCGTGATAGCAATGTCTTGTCATTCTCCTGAGCTCAACATTTCACTCATGATGGGAGATGGTGACTCAGTTTTTCAGGTAGAATGAGGGGAGGACACTGAGATGTGTATGGGGCATAGTTGCACATTTTCAGGCCTGAAGTCTGTTTCCCGGATGGGCTGCAGTTAGGGCAAGGGGGATAGCAGCAGGTTTGTTGTCCACAAGTAATAAATGGTTGTACTTAGTGTGTGCAGCAATGAAGGAACTGTGTGTGTAAATCAAAGGACATTGTAAAATAAGGACCAACTGAATGACGCAGTGCACTTGTCAACACACTGGCCTAATATTCGGGAGGATGGAGTTTGCTCTGCATGGTGATAATGATTTAGATTTTTCTCAATGATTTCAGGTAAACGCTAGGATGGTTTCTTTGTCACTCTACAACCACAAGTAGCCAGTCTCCTATCTGCATAGAAGCAGACTTTTAATTCTGTGTGTATATACATTTTCAACTATTTATTTTCCTTACAAAGAGATGACAAATGCTGTATCATTGTGAGATGATCCTTGGATAAATAAATAATAAATGAACTAACTCAATGATATGAGCCATTTGGTGGGAGTGAAAGAAGAAAAAGAAGGGGGTGGAAATTAGGAGGGAAATAGTATTATCCAGGGTACACATTTTCCAAGAGTGTGATGCAATAAAGTGAACGTCTTGACAAAACAAGGTTTGTACTCAAGAAGTTTAAAATATAAATATCTATAAAACAGAAATTAGAAATATGAAATAGAAATTTTAAAATAAAAGTACTTATAAAATATCATTCCACTGCATAAAGCAAAATGTACATACACTACCTAATAAGCTGTGGTCTCTTTAGGGTAGTAGTTTACCTTATTACTATAGTTTACACATAGAATTTATAATAAA
Source organism: Schistocerca piceifrons (assembly GCF_021461385.2). Classification (NCBI taxonomy): domain Eukaryota; kingdom Metazoa; phylum Arthropoda; class Insecta; order Orthoptera; family Acrididae; genus Schistocerca; species Schistocerca piceifrons. The sequence continues at coordinate 494,615,601 of NC_060139.1, read as the reverse complement.
ATCTGCTAAACTGGTCTGCAGTCTTTAAATATTTACATATCTTACATCCATTTTCTTTGTTAAAACCAAAATACAAATTAAAATCAACACTTAAAACAGTACAACACATTACACTACATCCAGTTATAAAGAATCATATGTCTTGCACAGAGTTCTTCTCAATAAGTGACCTCTGAAAAATAATCAGAAGTGTCATTGATCTTCACAAACATTATAGCTGTACAAGGGGCAGAAAGGTGCATTTCTTAAGTATTTCTCCATATTTTCCAATACTTACTTGAAATGTAACAGTCCATTAAGACCCACTTAAAACGAACATTTTCCAGTCTAATTCAGGATGGCACATGTAAACAAAATACGTAATTTGTCTAAAAAAAATGTTACTAAACTAATTATTACACCCCAATTACCTTAAAGTATAGAAGCTCTGTAAATGAAGGGAACATTTTCCATGAAGGGAACCTCTAGTAATTAATAAAATACGAAAATCCATTATTGTAATTTCGTATTCGAGAAGTTATACTTGAATAAAATAACTGACACCAACTAATATAGAATTGTACTTGCCATTCTGGAGCAAACATAAGTTTATATATGTATTTTCAGTTTTTATATGTTAATTTTAATTGTTACTTAGTTAAAAAATCACTTTAAACAATGCCGAGGATTGTTAATAAAGTATAAATAGTTACAGCCATATTGGCATAGGGGGTCAGTACTTTGTGTGTATTTGGCCAGAAAGCATGTAGCTTGCTGAGCATAATTCATTTCAATATTATAAGTATGTTACAACTTATTTCAGATCTGTCAAGATGCTTTTATTTACTTTGAGATCGTAATAAAAATTCAGCTGAAGCATTATACTGGATTAAATATTGTTTTTACTTTATAGTTTAAAACCTAATTCGCTGTTTTCCAGGACTTCCGCTGTGACAGATCGCCAGCTACAATGAATATTTTAACTTTAATCAAAATTAATTCATAGTAATGTTTTATACCTCAAAGTCAGCGTATGTTGTAGAAGCAATGCTCTCGTCATGCATGTGCATGACACTTGGTTGGCTTTTCAGGGTGTGAGTAGTACCAGTATTCTGTAGATGACCATTCTCCGCAAGAGGAAACAGAGTTCGAGTCACCTGCAAAGAAAACATTTAGCAATTCAGTGAGAGTGGGCATTGCCTTTCAGGGGAAACATCAGCTGTTGAAATTAAGTTTTTCAGGACTGCTACAAGTCGCAGTCAGTATGTTTTAGCCTAAGTACTGGGTTATTCGTAAGTACCTCCACGGTCCCAGAGAACAGCTGTGCAAAAAATACAAGATGTACAGATAAATGACACTTCAGTAGGTAGAGCATCTCTCCAAGTTTATAAATCACGCTACAGGTATTCTATATGGGCATTATTTGTAACGCAGCAAATGTCAGTAGGGTAGAAATTATTGCCGTACCTGTCCCAACACATCATAGTGCAGATCAGTGGCCACATCAGTCATTCTTCCTTACAAGTATTCCAAATTAAGTGCCAGTGGAGACAGGAAGAAATGTCCTTTGACATAGGCCCATAAGGAAAAAAACATGCAGAGTTAAATTAGGTGACCGTGGCGACCACTGAACAAAAAAATGAGAAGCATGTTCAATCCAATCCAGGCAGTCTGGCACCGAAGTAATCAGAAATGTCTGAAAGAAAGTGTGGTGGAGCACTGTCTTCTTGAAATATGAAGTCTCCACTGTTTTGCTGTAATTGTGGCATAAGCCATTGTTGCAGCATATGCAGGTACACAAAACCAGTTACAGTTTAAAAGAAAAATATACTCCGCCCGAACAGGCCATGAAGGTCCATGTCGTCCTCAGCTGAGAGGCGTCACTGGATGTGGATATGGAGAGGCATGTGGTCAGCACGCCTCTCTCCTGGCTGTATGTCAGTTTATGAGACCAAGTTACAATTAAAGGCAAAGAAAAATGGTTCACGAGCTTCTGAAGAGGACATGGAACAAAAGATCTTAACTTAAGGTGATTCACGAATGTATTCCACAAACTAGAGTGGATGTTCTGTGCCCCAAACTTGCATGTTATGACACCTTTTCAGACACATGAAATGTGGTTTTGCCACTGAGAATCAACTCAAGTGAAACATAGTCTTTCACCAGGAGCCTCTGCAAGACTCAGAGTAAAGCTTATTTAAGTAAATACAGTACACCTTCAATTATCCAGATGACTTGGGACCAGAACCAATCCGCATAATTGGATAAATCATAAAACAGGTCATTTCTTTAAAAAGAAAAAAAAGAAAAAAAAAATATTATTGTGTATACATACTACTGCAACATTAATTTAGTGACTACAATACTATGTTTAGATTTTATGCAGTGTCAGTCCTCAAACATATCGATCGGAGTCAGTTGTTTTGCTTTCTACAATACTTTTTGTGCATTTGCTTGATAGTGAGCAGCTGTGCATGGTCACAGTCAGGATACCACTCCACCAATATTGGTGCAGTGTCAAGAGATTCAAATGCCTCACCAGCTGACAGCCCTGCATCTGGTTCAGCGGTAATGTAAGAATCCTGGCGATAAGCTTTTTCTCTCACACTTTGAATGATTTCATCGTCACTGAGGATTTGGAATCCAGGTCCTAAGAATCACATATTAGCCACTCACCTGCATCCTCTGCACTGCAATCAGAATGTCCAGGAGTTTTCAAAAGGGCCTTCCTTATGACCTCAAGCGATATTTCGCCTTCTGCCAATTTCTTTCTTCCTCATCCCTTTCATGCTGCTTCTTATCATCTTCACCTTTCTGTGCCTCATCTTTGGTTGAAATTAATTTATTCCAAGTCCTTTTTAGTGTGGTTGTCTTCACCAGATTCCATACTTCTGTGGGCCATAATGTAAGAGCAGTATTTTAAATTGAATTTTCAGTGAGGAGCCACAACGCCTTCTTCATTTTGATCTTTCAAAAGCTTCCTCAGCAATTTTCTTCTGTAACGTCTCTTCATAGTTTTACTAACCTTTTGGTCCACAGTCTTTAGCAAATTTGTTACATTTGGTGGCAGGAAGAGTGTTTTGAAATGTCCCTCTACTCTACCAAGAAAGCTTTCTGTAGGATGGATGGGTACATTGTCCAGAATTAACATCACCTTACTGCCATATGGCCTTTTTGGTATGTTTTTCATATAAAATGTGAAAACTTAACAGTATCATTCGCAAAACAGACGCAGTCATCCAGGTCTTTGATCAATTTATATATAATTACTCTTTAAAGCCTGTCTCCCCCCCCCCCCCCCCCCCAAACAACAGAAGGAGTATTTTGTGGTTTCCTGTACAGTTAGCACAGTTCAACGAAGTAACACGGTCTTTATTAACCCTAGAGCCATGAAACCTAGTTTCCCTTATCAAAGCTAAAATTGTTTCACGCAAAGACTTCCAAATATGGCCTGTCTAATTTTTGTTATATAAAATTCAAGGTCACAAGATTTTGTATTTTTCAATAAAATTATCTGCTGATTTTGTGGATCTGCGCTGCCTTGAAATCCTGTAGCCAGACATTGCTTGCTTTAAATGAAGACAAACCATCAGTTTTCTTGGTTACAGGTTTTGCTTTTTCGCAAACAATCTACCGCGAAAAAAGGCTCCTCAATGCCAACTGCTGCAAAAGCCACCTGAGTACGGCTTTTTCAAGTTCTTTGTTTTCTGCTGTTTTCATAACTTTTCTTAACGAACTCACATCTTCATTCTCAAGGTCATACACAAAGTTAAAAACTAAGGACTTCGTATTTTTGGCTGAAACTGTTGATGTTCCCAAGCTAAACATCTCAGATAAATGCTTACCACTCACACCCTTGTCTGATTGTTAGTCTGTCAACGATAAAACAACTCGTTTCCTTCTAGAAGACACATGTCACACAGGACTTTAAAACACAGGCACAAAACAAAAGACCTGGATGATGGAACTTATAGTGACAACCAGTTTATACATTAAGGTAAGAGATTTTTTTTCACTCAAGGGCACTCAATACCATCATAAAAGGTGCTAGGCGCATTTAAAAACAACATATATAATTTGGTAACATTTGTCCTCCACTAAGGCTTCACTCATGGACCCCCTCATAGTAATGTTATCTACAGAACAGGGGTTCTGTCTGAAAAGACAAGAAGGTGCCATTAGTATTCAGAGTTGTCAGCAGGTGCACCACGGCTGGCAGGTGTCTCTGCTGTTGCATTAAGGGAAGTGGTAACACAGTCACCATGTTTACCATCTGTGGTGCTTTAGAAGCCACTGTACGACCTTTGTGGATACTTGTCTTACTGCAAACTAGCAAAATCTATGTACGAGAGACAGCTTTACAGTTGTGCATGGCCAATTCAACTATATTCCTGTCTTTCAGAGGCTAGATGTGTTGGGGCGCTGAGATTCAGCGTGATGTTAAGCATGGTCCTTCTGAACCCAACTATATTACTAAGTAACTATCCTGCAACCTTATGATAATGAAAAGCAACAGAGAGAATTGAAAGCAAATAAGTCTCCGTTCCACATGGCATCTCAATTTGATTTTACACAGAGTACTCTTTGTTACTGGCCACTTAATTAGCTTCCATTTATCATGAATCTCTTGCCCAGGGCAAAGTCCCATGAGACTGGTAAAAAAATCACTGGTTCGCTCCAGCAGAATTTTTGAGCACATTCTAAGTTCAATTATAATAAATTTCCCCAAGACAGATAAGCTTCTGTCTATAGGCTAACACTGATTTAGCAAGCATTGCTCATGCAAAACTCTGCTTGCACTTTTCTCGTACAATATACAATGAACCATGGATGAAAGGCAACAGGCACATTCCATATTCCTAGATTTTCACGAAGTGTTTGACATGGTGTCCTGCTGTAAACAGTTAACAATGGTCTGCACGTACAGACTAAGTCCCCAGATGTATGAGTGGCTTAAAGACATTTTAAGCAGTAGAGCCCAATATGCTGCCCTGGACAGAGAATCTTCTTCAGAGACAAGGCTGTCATCAGCAGCACCTAAAGAAACATGATACAACTGATCTTGTTTTCTGTATGTATGAAGGATCTGATTGATGAGGTGAGCAACAATCTGTGACTGTCTACTAAAAGCGGTGTCGCTGAGTGATTGTAGGAGGATACAGGATGACTGACAGAATTTGTGTTTGGTGTAATGAATTGCGGCTTGCTATGGATATAGAAGAATGTAAATTCATGCAGAGGAGTAGGAAAAACAATCCTACAATATTTGAGAACAGTGTTAGTGGTGTGCTGCTGACACAGTTATGTTCATTAAATATCTAGACATAAGACTGCTAAGTGATATGAAACAGTAAGAGCATGTAATGTTCGTAGTAGGAAGGCAAATGATCGAATTGGGTTTATTGGGAGAATTTTTGAAAAGTGCTGCTCATTCATAAAGGAAATTGCATGTACGACATAAATGCAACACAATTTTGAGTACTGCAACAAAGTTTGGTTATATCAGAAATTCAAAGGTGTGCTGCAAGATTTGATGCCAGTACACTGAATCAACATGCAAGTATTATGGAGATGCTTAGTGAACTCAAATAAGACTTCTTGGGGGGACAAAAACATTCTTTTCACAAACCACTACTGAGGAAATTTAGAGAACCGACATTTATGGTTGACTGCAAAACCATTCTAATGCCACCAATGCACATTTCGCTTAAGGACAGTGAAGGTAATGTAAGAGGAATTAGGGCTGGTACTAGGGATGGCAGTTATCATTGAAACAACCAGTTTTTGATGATATCACCCCCCCCCCCCCCCTTTCTCCAATGCTAATTTAGTCCAACTGTTAGAATTGCTCCCAATAACTAAATAACTGGTTTCATAAATAAGCAACTTTCAATTTTTTGTTCCTATTATTTCCTGGAATACATGTAGTAATCAAATAAAGATCGAATATTTTTTACTCTCTCAGTTTCAAGATACATAGAATCAAAATATTAAATACGTAAATGAAACTTAATCTGTCTACCATGCACTGCTATTCCTGAAAAGTGGTAAGTGGTTGAATACTATAAAAATACACCAGTATTCTAATATTGATCTAATTTTTTGAAACACACTGCTTCGAAATCACGTTGTAATTAGAGGTCATGTCAGTATTTGGGCATTGTGAATAGTCTGCACTAAATAGTGGGAACTAAGGTTAAGAAGTAAGTTTTTAATGTTAATTTGTCCGTTTTCAAGGGCTACAAACAGATAAGTGCATATTACGTAGACACAAGTATAGGTCAGCTACTTTATTTTTACTTTACATTATGAATGAATAGTCGTTAAGTTTTTAACCTATTATTGTTACCATAATCTCCTCCCTCTTATTATTTCATAGAAAAGACAGACAAATCTTTAATCTTTTAAAGCAAATGAAGCATTGCACGTAACTGTTACAGCACTCTGTAAAAATATTTCCAGATTAGAGTTGGTGTCATTCTGCAGCACAACGGATGTCCTGCAACCACAGTGAGAAACTACCATATGGGCCAGGTGGGAGCGAGTCCAGCACACTGCACGTAGACACATACCTTAAGCCATGACACATGGCAACAGGGACATTTTTGGCTCAGCAATGCTGTACTAATTCTTATCTCATACGTTTGTTGCTTCTTTCTGTACGCATTGTTATTAAAATAACACAGACCACTTTTCTCTTTTTCTGTAATAACACAATATTTCAAAATAATCCAAAGTTTACATATAAAAACTACTTACTTTCTAATAAAAGTCTATTTAAAAAAGAATTCTAGCACTGTTGCTATTTCAATTTTTTTACTCGGTTATTAGTAAAACATAAGAAACACCTACTATAACAGACACCAAACAAATACTGAAAAATACTGGTATCTGTTTTAACCGGTTGGTTTATCCCATCCATTGCTCGTATAAAGGCATATAGATAATGGTTTTTCCCTTACTCTGTCAGAATGGCACCCTCTGTTACGCATTGTATGTTGATTTGCAGAAAATTATGTAGATATACAGCCATGTTGTACAGTTAAGTGACTATTTAATAAAACAGACAGAAAAGAGAGGGATATTTTTATTAGCTTTTATCTCTCTTTCATATGTTGGAAAACTAATTATTGCATGAATCTTTTATTTAATAGATTCGGGAAAATCCCTGTCATTCTGAACTCACTTTCTAACCATAACCCTGTCACAGCAGGTGCCTAATGAATTCAGGTAAGCAGTGCAGGCAACACTGGATTTTTTACTACAATTTTATTGCTACTTTTGGGATAACCACCTTCTCTACAACTGACAACATATTTGCCAGTGGCATTATATCAACTAGAATGAGATAAATACCACCACACAAGGTACAGTGTAATTTATAAAAATGTCTTTCCATCAACAATTAATTTTTCAGATGACTATGAATTTTGGCTACCTTTATGTTTTTGCTTCTGTTTATTATTGGAGTCACTTTTGAACTTGAAGAGCAAGTTGCCACACCAGCTTTCCTTTTGATTGGTGGCCTGAATTCTGTCTCTGCACCCCGTGTTTTCTGAAACATAATACAAGGAGATTTATTAACAGTTAGACATTTTGATTACTTGCAATTTCCATGTAACAATAGCTTACTGAATATTGGACAACAATAAAGAACTTTTGTGCTCACCTACTAAATTATATCCTTAAATTTCAGGTCATATCAATTATGATTACTAAACAAAGAACACCACAGTGAGACAAAAATGTCTTTTATAGACATGGGACTAACTATATTGGTTGAAAGATCTCACAGAGGGAAACAGCGAACTGGATGCAGTGCGCTGACAAGAGAGCCATTCAGCTACAGAAATAATTCTAAATTTGAGACATGAGACAAGTGAATGGCTGAGATACAGAGAAAACAGAAATGGAAATAACATTTTGTGATCTATGCATAAGTACAAGGTGCAACAAATATAAAGCACAGCTAAGCGAAGTACGCACAGGATGATGAGAGCAACACTGTGCTATGTTGTACCAAGGTATGTGAAAGAAGAAGCTGGTCACAAATGGTGCATGTGTGGAAAATGAACCATCAATATAATTCTCCTTCACAGAGCAGAAATATCCATGTATATGGAACAATATGGTCTTAGTGTTATTGATAAAGTAGATATGATATGATTTCAACATTGTTTTATGTACCTTATGCTGAACATTTAAATAGGACTCCACTCTATGAAGAGTTTGCAGAAGAACCTCTACATCTCTAACTGACGAGATGTTACGCAAAAGATCCCTGCCCTTCAAGTGAACATATCACACCATATGATTGTGCTGTTTTTTTTGTTGTTGCTGACAGCAATGTGAAAGTGAAGTACCTGTCCTTTAACCCCATTTAATCAACAACGGCTGGAAGGATTTTTGGTAGTATCATGTACTGAAGCTGCAACACCTTGATATAAATATGTAACAAAGTGTGCAATATTTGGAGGCCATGCTGAAAAGCTGGCACTTGAGAAGCTTCATTGATTTACTGCACATTACATTTTGTAGCCCTTGGCAGTGAAAGTACTTCATGAAGTACCGCATACTTTTGACAGGCTCCTTTGCAAGAAAGTTACAAAAATAGAGTAACAACTCCTCTGCATAATTTTGTTCCAATTGAAATGTTCCACAAAAAAGCAGTTATCACTTTGGGGGGTACCATCCACCCAATCTACACAATAACCTAGTCCATCCCTATTTCACAACCACCTCAAATCCCTTGGCACATGAGTCATACCCCTGTGGAAGCCCCAGATGCAAGATCTGGTAGGGCTACCTATGGAAACAGTTATGGCACATACCAACTCTGCAGCAGAATGAAATTTTCACACTGCAGCAGAATGAAATTTTCACTCTGCAGCAGAATGAAATTTTCACTCTGCAGCAGAATGAAATTTTCACTCTGCAGCAGAATGAAATTTTCACTCTGCAGCAGAATGAAATTTTCACTCTGCAGCAGAATATGTGCTGATATGAAACTTCCTGGCAGATTAAAACTGTGTGCTGGAACTAGACTTGAACTTGAGACCTTTGCCTCTCTGAGGCATCCTTTCTTCCAGGAGTGCTATTTCTGCAGGGGAGCTTCTGTGAAGTTTGGAAGGTACGAGATTAGATGCTGGCAGAAGTAATTCTGTGAGGATAGGTCATGAGTTGCGCTTGGGTAGCTCTGTTTGCAGAGCACTTCCTCGCAAAAGGCAAAGGTCTTGAGTCTGAGTCTTGGTCTGGTGCACAGTTTTAATCTTCCAACAAGTTTCAGCTCTTGTGCAATTTCTGAACAACATTTTATGAGGGCACAACATCAAAGAAGTGGCCACCCAAACTTATGGACCCTGCCAAAACGTGGCTATGAGCAGAGTTAACCACTCCGTGGCGGAACAGACTACAGAGCACGACATGCTTTGTTTCAATTCTGCTTCGCAATTTGTGCTGTCTGTATTTGACACCCCCCCCCCCCTCCCCTTCAGCACCAGTTATTCCAAGTTAAATAGGTGCAACCCTCCCGGCTTCGATCTCTGCTAGGTCTCTGCCCCAGGACACTAACTTCCCCATCATGCACCCACACCTTTCCTGCAGTATCCCCCAATCAATCCATTCCACATCAGTGGCAGTGGAGCCTGTACCGCATTCCTATCCTGCCTGCATGCTCCCTCTCCCTTCCAGCTGCTAGACAGCCCTACTCCCTCCACCTGACACAAGCCCTCAGCCCAGTTGAGATACAGGTCCGAAGTGTACAGTCTTGTTAATGTGCTTTTTGACATTTCAAGACCCCTACTCCATCAGGTCTTTGGATTGTCCCACTGACAGTGTTAGAGAGAGTTTTTCTATATCATAACAGGCTTGACTAGCTTCAAAACAATTTGGTACCAACTACAGTATTTACATAATATAAAAGTTGTTAAAGTGTCCATAAATTATCTTGGAAACTTCAGACTTTAATAACTTTAAAATTAACTAGATATTAATGAATGGTTTTCAGCATGTAATAAAATAACTCAAAGTGTTTTTTTTTTTTTTTTTTTTTTTTTTTTTTTTTTTTTTTTTTTTTTAAAAAAAAAGCTTCCAGGTGACAATTTTGACACAAAATTCACTTGAAAACCTGATAATACGTGGACACCACAGGAGTGTTGGCTGCCATACAATCCTCTGACCTCCCACCACTAGACTTCTTCCTGTGGAGTTTTGTACAGGATCTGATGTACCGAACTGAGGTTAGAGACCTGCAGGACATGATGGCATGCATTCACAATGCATTTAAACACGTCACCATGCAGATCTTGAACCACATGGGGAGAGAAACAGAATTCCGACTAGACATCTGCACCACAGAGAGTGCACACACTGATGTGTATGAATGAGGAAACAAAACTTTGTGTTTTAGTTTATCACCTGTTGCAAACCATGTTTTAATATCTAGTATAGAGTTTTTGAAGTCTAAAGTTGTAAAGATAATTTACAGAAACCCTGCACTTCTGAATCATCCTGAGACTTCTATATGCAAAATATTTATCAAAAATGTTACAAAACATATACATATGTACTGTACTGACTCTTGCAATTTTCTTCTCCTCTTGATGTTTATTCCATTGGTCTTCAATGAGAGAGGACAGCTTCTGATCATAGAATAAAAATGGTTCATGGTTTGTTTCTTCGTAACTCTTCACCAGGTGTGAAATTTCCTCTTCAATTTTTGGTAATTCCTGATGAAAAGTTTCAAGTTACACAAAGACAACGCAAACATTGCAAGCACAACAACAAAATTCAAAAAGCACTGCATCCAAGTTAATGTAAATCATATATAATTTAATATGGGATAACACAGTTACTCAAAGTGAGATGAGCCAGACCTCTAAAAAAGTTCTGACAGCTCAGCGAGAATTTATTAGTTCCTATACATCACTCTTCTTAAAACTGATACCTCCTCGAGCAGTGCTCTAGAACAGTATTGGTGGCATGCACCAAATATGAGAGAATCTTTCATTGACCAAGTTCTGCCACTCTTACAATTTTTGGACTTCTGTTGGCAATAAACGCACACGCGTAGGTTATGGGTGCTCAATGGTGAGGTTATCAGCACCCTTACACTCATTAAAACAAATGAATGTGGCTAAAACCTCAAAAATTTTTCCACACTCATGCACTCTAATTGACCACAAAACCATCCTATCGCACATGTACCAAAACAGTGGAGAAAAAGTAGAAGAAGCTATACATGAGATTAAAACACAAGTAAAATGAGAAAGCAGCTAAAAGAAAGGCACAGACAAATGTCACTGGCTGACTACTTACAAAAAATGTGGATGAGCCAATGACCCTGTTAACACACAAAAATCATCACTCTAAAATCTTGGAAAAGATGTTGGACAATTCACAAAACTTGAACCACATCCATTTGAAGGTTATTTAAAATAGAAGGGATATCTTTTGGCAAATCCGCCATGGCCCGCTGGTCTTAAAAAAAAAAGAGCAAGGAGGACCTCATCCCATCAAAGTGGGTGGAAAGAGGTAGCTATGGCCGTGTTGTTGGCTTTACTAGACAGAGCTTATAGTCTGTCAGTTCCAGCCACTCGTCTTCCCAACTACACATTACTTTGCACCTCAACAGTGATGTGTTAGTATGCAGGGGGATGGCACAAGAAATAACTGAGTATCACAACACACCTCCTTCACTGATAGATCCACCCTTTCATTCCCCAAAATACCCATGTGCCCTTACGCAGCAGAAAAGACACCTCCTTCCACAGTTGTCGTAGCTGGAGGAGGGCATCCTGGATAACTTTATCTGCTTGGTACAAATGTTAGAGTGAGTGAAGGGCACTCAGAGAATCAGGACAGACGATAAATTTAGCACTGCAAGAATGTATCGTATACTCCATTGCCCGCAAGATCACATACAATTTTGTGTTGAAGACAGTAAATTCTTGAGGTAGTTGGACCTTGAGGACATTATCTGGGAAAACAACAGAGCAACCTACAGAGTCCACCTGTTTAGAACCATTCACAAAGACAGATATACAGTTGTGGTGCTCATATAAAATGTTAGAAAATGTTGCATTAGAAACAGGAGGATGAATGCAATTCCTTCTGTACTGCATTGAATCAAAATTCACCCCAGGCCTTTGCAGTAACCATGGTGGCAGATGGTTAAAACCCTGGATTTGCTCCACATTAACTGACTCCAGCACGTGCTAAATATGGAACCCAATTGGCATTATGGCTGATGGACAGTTGGAGGTGTACCAGAGGCAGACGAGCAACAGTATGGTCTCCGGGTGAAGTCGGTGCTGCAACGAACTTACATGCCTGATGTAGCATGAGTAGCTGCTGCCTGATGGTGAATGGCAGTTCCCCAGTCTCAGCACAGACACTGGGTATGGGACTGGTTCTATAAGCACCATCTGAATCCCCCATGGTGGACAGCGTCAACTATATTCAAATAAGAAGGCCTCACCAGTTCACATACCGTGCACCCACAGTCCCGCAACAACGAAAGCTCTATAAGACTGGAGCAGAGATGCCCTATCCACTCCCCAAAACTGTGGCTAAGGCACTTTATGATGTTTCAGTGCCTTGAGGGTTCTGGCTTTCAGGTTTCTCAGGTATGGCAACCACGACAATGTGGAGTGAAAAACGGGGCCCAGAAACCTCACACTCTAAAATGTAGAGAGGTGTCCCTCACTTGCAAATCAGATAAATTAAAAATACAGTGAGAACAATTAAAATGTGCACGCACGCACAATTATCTGCAGAAAATTGAAAACCCATCTTTGCAGCCCAGTCCTTTAACCTCCGCAGTGAAAGTTGCAACTGATGGATCACAGCTGCAACAGTCGAGGATGAACAGAAAACAGCAAAATCCTCCAGAAATATGGAGCTGTATGTACAGTGTGTTAACAGTAAGACGGCAGAGTTGTGAGGAGAGTGCAGGGAGAGGAGGCTGGCGAGGGGAGAGGAGGCTGGCGAGGGGAGAGGAGGCTGGCGAGGGGAGAGGAGGCTGGCGAGGGGAGAGGAGGCTGGCGAGGGGAGAGGAGCCGGTGGCGGCGGCGGTGGAGGGGGGTCATGCCTAGCAGTTGCAGTGCTGTCACTACAAATTGCGCGTCATGCTTACACGAAAGCAGATGAAAGGCATGCAAGTAAAACTCGCTTTAAATGTTGTTCGTAAACGAAACTGAAATCGTCATATTATATATATATATATATATATATATATATATATATATATATATATATATATATATATATATATATATATATATATATATATATATATATAATATGACGATTTCAGTTTCGTATATATATATATATATATATATATATATATATATACGAGGGCTATCCACAAAGTACATTACGTTTCGGAATTAAAAATAAAAAAGTATTGAAAATTTTTTTTTTTTATTATATACAGATGAAAGCCACACTTAAATACTACTTTTCTACATAGTTGCCATTTAAATTAAGGCACTTATCGTAGCGATAGACGAGCTTGGAAATTCCTTCGTCGTAAAATTCGACCGCCTGCGCCTTCAACCACGTGGTTACCTCTTTTGGGACAGGAAAGGTGTGATTTTTGCGGATTTCCTGGAAAGAGGCACTACAATAAACTCTCAAAGGTATTGCCAAACTCTGCACAACCTCAGAAGAGCAATACAAAACAAGCGCAGGGGAAAGTTGGGCTCAAAGATCTTGCTGATTCACGACAGCGCCCGGGCCCACACGGCAAATGCCACTCGTGAAGTTCTCGAATCTTTTAAGTGGGAGTTGTTTCCTCATCCGCCGTACAGTCCCGACCTGGCACCGAGCAAATTCCACTTATTCCCAGCAGTGAAGAAGTGGTTGGCTATGCAGTGTTTTGATGACGACCCACAGCTTCAACAAGAGGTAACCACGTGGTTGAAGGCGGAGGCGTCCAAATTTTACGACGAAGGAATTTCCAAGCTTGTCCATCGCTACGATAAGTGCCTTAATTTAAATGGCAACTATGTAGAAAAGTAGTATTTAAGTGTGGCTTTCATCTGTATATTCATCCGATTGCAATGAAAACTGTTTGAATCTTCCAATGCTACACATGTTTTTTCCTGTGTATGTAGTAGCTCTCACTGAAGATTTGTAAATGGGGTGAAGCAATTTTTTCTGCTCCCTTTCCCTTTCGCAGCATTCAATCACACGCAATATAATTTTGCGAGCATCGCTACGTAATACTGGTTTCCTTCTAACCATAGGCCTACCAGTAGGGGTTGTTGGCGACTGCCGAGATGGGCCAGCAACTGCCTCTTCACTCATTTTGATAATGTTTAGCACAACTGCACAATAAAAACATGCAGAACCTTACAGTGCAAAACAATAACGAAGCAGACGACAGTGGCTACCTTGTACAACACAGTCAGCTACGTAATGTTGGCAGCAGTCTAAACTGCGTGCCTACAGAAGCCTCCCGACATTTACCGACTTCTACCGATTCAGGACTAGGGAGAGGTCTGCCATCTAAAAGTTTACACACTGTATATGTAATATTGTTGAGGGCTACAGCAAACAGGGCAACACTTAAAACACTAACCTAAAGGTGACCATTCGCCTGCTCAAAATGATCTGACTGTGTTACCAACTCAGGTTCTAGAAAACCGTTAAGCAGGGAAGACTGTAAGAAGATGGGGAGGTGGCCAAAAAAGCCCCACTGATGCAGCTGTGCAATAATAGTGTCTCCAAATAGAGTATTACACCTCACTTATATTTAAGAATATGCTGAAACAGTTATGTTTATGTAGGAAAGCCTGCTGAACAGCCGCCTCTAGCAGGGTCAGGCTGTCGACAGTGGGCTGAAATCTCTGGATCCACACTGAGAATAGTTAAGGAGTTGCATTGTCTCAAACAAACAGACCAGACAACAGTTAACCATTCACTCCAGGGTCTTTCCTACATAGCTTGTTAAGGTGATTCTCTGATAACTACTGTGACATGTGTAGACCTTTCGTGGTTTGTGGAGAGGTATCAAAATTGCCTCACTCCACAAGTCAGGGAATTGATCTGACTGCAATATTAAATTATAACATTCAAGGAAGGATTTCCTTTGACACTGCTGGCAAGTATCGAAGCATGCAGTATTGGATTTGATCGCGACCAGGTGCAGTATAACAAGTCTCAGACAGTGCAGATTCCAGCTCCTACATGGAGAAAGGGCAATTGTAAGACTCACAATTGTGGGATCTGAAATCCAATTTGCTCCTCTCCACAGTCACATGGTAGTAGCAAAATGCCAGATCTTTGCTGGTATTGGCAGTGGTTTTCACAAAATGCTCTGCCAGCATCTGAGCAATTTCTCCAGGCATTGTTTGGAGATGCCTCTGTTTCAGCACTGCTGCTATAAATAAGTGAACCACTGTGTTTATTGAAAATCCTCCAGATGGCTTCCTGTAGTTTTGGAGAACAAGTGGAATTAGTAATAGAGTCCAGGAATGCTTGGCATTACCTTTTCTCGCTCTCCTCACTTACATGTTGAGTCTTGGCTCTTGCATGGCTACGAGGAGGGGGGGGCATTTAAACAGTCTAAGAGCCGCACACCTGTCTCAAATTACTGAACAGTACTTATCTGTCCACCAATGTACTGGTCACTTTCTAAGATGACCTGAGGAATCAATAGGTCAGTGGCATGATGGATTACTCACGTGATGTCGTCCACCTGTTCATGGATGCTGAGAAAGTGTTCAAACATGCTGACTTTCTCTTCAGGGAATGCCCCACTCAGCAGTTGAATGAGGACTGGGAAATGGTCACTAGAACGAAGGTCGTCAATGACCTCCCACTGAACAGTCTGCAAGGCCTGGAGAGCAGAAAGAGGTCAGTGGCTGAGAATGACCCACTAGCAGTACAGAAACGAGTGCGATTACCCATGTTGAGGATGCACAGCTTGTGAGATGTAATGAGGCACTCTAAAACACGACCCCAAAGCAAGGGGTGTCAGGGGGCTTTATAATGTGTTTCTCGCAAGCAAAGGCTGGCAGTTTCAGTTCCTCCACATATGTCCTGAACCCATTAACATTCCACTGTAATATGGGAGCCACCTACCACAGTGATTGTACTTACACAATGTCTTTCTGCCAGGGAGGAGAGCCCTTAATGGCTGGAGGCTCAATCTTGGGGTGAGATGACTGCCCCCATCTGACATCAACATCCATTAACTCTACCAAAGAGTCAAGAGAGACATCAGATAGGATGACATTGATATCGTCAGACTGTTTATCTCCCAACTCTGTTAGTGATGGATGCCTGACCTTGGTTTTTTTTTACCTGGGTAGGCTTTGGAGCCACAAGTGCAACAGTGGTAATGGCAGCACTGGATGTTGGACCAGACTGAACCTTAGGGGGAGCAGGGAGCTCCACAACATTAGCAACCACAGACTTAGGTGATGTTTTGGGAGGAAGTATAGGCCGTGAATAACTGCAGCAGCGCAAGTACACTGGTAAATACAGGTTCTAGCACTAATACAAGCTATCTTCGTTTGTGTAGCAGCATCAGTTTTCTGTACTGGCTGTTTAACAACTGACACAAAGGAGGCAGCGAACATCGGGTGTTGCAAGGTCTTACAAATCATCTTTGACTTACCATTGGGGATCCGCCATGTGGTTTAAATCTTATTGTTTGATACACACATATATTAACAGAACATGTACCTTCTGTATAACTTTTCTTTCCTTCTCTTCCCGAAGTAACTGACCTCCACGGTTGTTAAACAAACGATCTCTATCATTAGCTTTACTTTCCAAGGCAATCATTTTCTCCCAAAGTTTTTGACGCTTCTCCATTAACTGAAACAAAGGCCTGAAAATAAAGATACTTCATTAGAACACTCTACTTGGATATATCACACAGATGTTCTATTATTTTACTTGCTAATAACATTTAACCTAATAATATATCTGCTTTAACTTTTCATATTAATTTAAAAATTACAGTATAAAGCCCAAAAGTCACAGGAGCTGGTACAAAAAGACCTGTCCTCACGCAAATAATGTATTATGCTTGATGTTCAGCAAAATATACATACGTATCATTCCTAATTTATTTTGTTTTTCATACTCTACAGGGAAGATTAACACACTGACCTTTTTTTATAAAGCCTGGCATTCATTTGAGGGAGTATTTTCTACCTAGAATCTGTCTAATTGTGACCCCCCTTTATAAAGTTTTCATGAAGTTTTGAGTGATTACTATCAATATTTTAGTTTGATGTTTCTCTATAAATGGCTATCAAATTTGCATTAATTTTAGATTCTTGAAGCAAGTTTCTTGATCTTGACAAGAGATGTAGTGTCCCCTTAAGCCCTTTTACATGAGCGATTCTCTTGATTCATTCTACTGCTAATGGCAAATTAATCTACCGCAGAGCCCTTGATGATTTATTTGGGAACTGAGTTTCACCTATTGTGAGGACGTTGTTTTTGCTTACATGATAGCATCAAAATTGCGTGTGTAGTTAGAGCTGTCTAGTGAGGAGTTTCACACCTGAATGGTGGTGGTGGTGGTGGTGGTGGTGTGATTGTGTGTGCGTGTGTGTGTGTGTGTGTGTGTGTGATGCACCTCAACAGAGGTAAACCCACTTACCCACTTGAAGATGGAGATAAATGATCTTTAACAGTGTAGGTTTCAGAGATTGAAAGCACAAGTGAACACCACGCAAATGGATAGGTTCTGTCTATACTAGTGTTTTACTGATAGGTTGGCTGCAAAAATCAGCACTGGTTCAGCCTCAACGTGTGGCCGGTGATTATTGATGACCACCTACCAGAACCAGACAATTTCCACAATGCCCCAGAGATGCAGCATATCTGCACTTCCTGCAGGTGACTCTGTCTCCTCTGGTGATGAAAGACATGCCTTTGGTGGTACAAAGGAGAATGTGACTACTACATGATGGCTCCAGCACACTTCTGCATTTCCATGTGGAGGGAGGCATTGTGACATCACTTATCCTGACCATACATTGAGTCTGAACCAGGTTTGTGCCACCGTACCATTAGAACTTTCCCACTTGCCTTGCGTGTTCTCGTATGTGTCTTAGACACTGAAACCTATGCTGTCAAAGATCTTATCTCCACCTTCAGGCACCTCTCCTGGAATATATTTCCATATGACCTTTCCAGCTCTTCAGCCTCTCAGGGATTTTTTGTTGCAGTTTTTTTACCAAAATCATCCTTTATATATACACTTCCTTTGTATCTTAGAAAATTATTTTCCTCAACGTAATTCTGACTTGTTCCCTGTTGAAACACTTTTAATAAAATGTTAATCTATTTACATACTTATTTCTGTATAGTGTAGGCTTTTTACTAGTGCAGGTATTGTAAAAAGTAAGTAGCCTTTTTCCTTTTAGATATTTTGTCTCTCCTGTGGGAGAACACCAACAAGATAAATATTAGGTCCTTGTGCAACCTTTACAGGGTGCCACGAAAACAAAGCTAAAAAAAGCAGAGATTATCAAGGCACACAATCCATTACTGTAGTAAGTTAGTTTGGTGAGAATAGGTTAACTACCAATGTTAGTTGATTATGCTGCAGTCCCCAATGTCTGCACATGTGGTCTGTAGCAAACTCAAGATTTTAGAACTTTACACCAGGCACAGTCAATTGAAGGGACCAGAAAATGTAGCATCTATTTTTGGCAAAATTAGCTTCTACTTGTACCAAAATTTGCATCTGTTTTCTTGTCTGTAAATGATTAGATGCACAAATTTAAGTGGTTGTCACACTACATGAATGAAGACAAACAAAGCCTTACTTCCGTGAAACTATATAAATAGAGGGGAAACATTCCACGCAGGAAAAATATATCTAAAAACAAAGATGATGTGACTTACCATACGAAAGCGCTGGCAGGTCGATAGACACACAAACTTCAAGCTTTCGCAACAAACGGTTGCTTCATCAGGAAAGAGGGAAGGAGAGGGAAAGACGAAAGGACGTGGGTTTTGAGGGAGAGGGTAAGGAGTCATTCCTATCCCCGAAGCGGAAAGACTTACCTTTGGGGGAAAAAGGACAGGTATACAATCGCACACACACACATATCCAGCCGCACATACACAGACACAAGCAGACATTTGTAAAGGCAAAGAGTTTGGGCAGGGATGTCAGTCGAGGCGGAAGTAAAGAGGCAAAGATGTCGTTGAAAGACAGGTGAGGTATGAGCGGTGGCAACTTGAAATTAGCGGAGGTTGAGGCCTGGCGGATAACGAGAAGAGAGGATATACTGAAGGGCAAGTTCCCATCTCCGGAGTTCTGACAGGTTGGTGTTAGTGGGAAGTATCCAGGTAACCCGGACGGTGTAACACTGTGCCAAGGTGTGCTGGCCATGCACCAAGGCATGTTTAGCCACAGGGTGATCCTCATTACCAACAAACACCGTCTGCCTGTGTCCATTCATGTGAATGGACAGTTTGTTGCTGGTCATTCCCACATAGAAAGCTTCACAGTGTAGGCAGGTCAGTTGGTAAATCACGTGGGTGCTTTCACATGTGGTTTTGCCTTTGATCGTGTACATCTTCCGGGTTACAGGACTGGAGTAGGTGGTAGTGGGAGGGTGCATGGGACAGGCTTTACACTGGTGGCAGTTACAAGGGTAGGAGCCAGAGGGTAGGGGAGGTGGTTTGGGGATTTCATAGGGATGAAATGAGAGGTTACGAAGGTTAGGTGGACAGCAGAAAGACACTCTTGGTGGAGTGGGGAGAATTTCATGAAGGATGGGTCTCATTTCAGGGCAGGATTTGAGGAAGTCGTATCCCTGCTGGAGAGCCACATTCAGAGTCTGATCCAGTCCTGGAAAGTATCCTGTCACAAGTGGGGCACTTTTGGGGTTCTTCTGTGGGAGGTTCTGGGTTTGAAGGGATGAGGAAGTGGCTCTGGTTATTTGCTTCTGTACCAGGTTGGGAGGGTAGTTGCAGGATGCGAAAGCTGTTTTCAGGTGGTTGGTGTAATGGTTAAGGGATTCCGGACT
The DNA here is from genome assembly GCF_021461385.2 of Schistocerca piceifrons. NCBI lineage: Eukaryota > Metazoa > Arthropoda > Insecta > Orthoptera > Acrididae > Schistocerca > Schistocerca piceifrons. The sequence goes on along the minus strand of NC_060139.1, from coordinate 494,595,607 downwards.
GGAGCAGATTCGTTTGCCACGAAGACCTAGGCTGTAGGGAAGGGACCATTTGATGTGGAATGGGTGGCAGCGGTCATAATGGAGGTACTGTTGCTTGTTGGTGCGTTTGATGTGGACGGACGTGTGAAGCTGGCCATTGGACAGATGGAGGTCAACGTCAAGGAAAGTGGCATGGGATTTGGAGTAGGACCAGGTGAATCTGATGGAACCAAAGGAGTTGAGGTTGGAGAGGAAATTCTGGAGTTGTTCTTCACTGTGAGTCCAGATCATGAAGATGTCATCAATAAATCTGTACCAGACTTTGGGTTTGCAGGCCTGGGTAACCAAGAAGGCTTTCTCTAAGCGACCCATGAATAGGTTGGCGTACGAGGGGGCCATCCTGGTACCCATGGCTGTTCCCTTTAATTGTTGGTATGTCTGGCCTTCAAAAGTGAAGAAGTTGTGGGTCAGGATGAAGCTAGCTAAGGTAATGAGGAAAGAGGTTTTAGGTAGGGTGGCAGGTGATCGGCGTGAAAGGAAGTGCTCCATCGCAGCGGGGTCCTGGACGTGCGGAATATTTGTGTATAAGGAAGTGGCATCAATGGTTACAAGGATGGTTTCCAGGGGTAACAGACTGGGTAAGGATTCTAGGCGTTCGAGAAAGTGGTTGGTGTCTTTGATGAAGGATGGGAGACTGCATGTAATGGGTTGAAGGTGTTGATCTACGTAGGCAGAGATACGTTCTGTGGGGGCTTGGTAACCAGCTACTATGGGGCGGCAAGGATGATTGGGTTTGTGAATTTTAGGTAGAAGGTAGGGGTGGGGGTGTCGGTGGGGTCAGGAGGTTGATGGAGTCAGGTGAAAGGTTTTGTAGGGGGCCTAAGGTTCTGAGGATTCCTTGAAGCTCCGCCTGGACATCAGGAATGGGATTACCTTGACAAACTTTGTATGTGGTGTTGTCTGAAAGCTGACGCAGTCCCTCAGCCACATAATCCCGTCGATCAAGTATCACTGTCGTGGAACCCTTGTCCGCCGGAAGAATGACAATGGAACGGTCAGCTTTCAGATCACGGATAGCTCGGGCTTCAGCAGTGGTGATGTTGGGAGTAGGATTAAGGTATTTTAAGAAGGACTGAGAGGCAAGGCTGGTAGTCAGAAATTCCTGGAAGGTTTGGAGGGGGTGATTTTGAGGAAGAGGAGGTGGGTCCCGCTGTGACGGAGGACGGAACTGTTACAGGCAGGGTTCAATTTGGATGGTGTCTTGGGGAGTTGGATCATTAGGAGTAGGATTAGGATCATTTTTCTTCGTGGCAAAGTGATATTTCCAGCAGAGAGTACGAGTGTAGGACAGTAAATCTTTGACGAGGGCTGTTTGGTTGAATCTGGGAGTGGGGCTGAAGGTGAGGCCTTTGGATAGGACAGAGGTTTCGGATTGGGAGAGAGGTTTGGAGGAAAGGTTAACTACTGAGTTAGGGTGTTGTGGTTCCAGACTGTGTTGATTGGAATTTTGAGGTTTTGGAGGGAGTGTAGCTGGAAGTGCGAGATTGAGTAGATGGGAGAGACTGGGTTTGTGTGCAATGAGGAGGAGGTTGAGGTTTGCTGGAAAGGTTGTGAAGGGTGAGTGAGTTGCCTTTCCGGAGGTGGGAAACAATGAGATTGGATAGTTTTTTAAGGTGGCCTGTAGGAGGATGCTCTGAACAGCCGGTGTGGATGTGGGAGAGGAAAGATTGAGGACTTTTATTAAGGATAGGAGTTGACGGGTGTGTTCATTGGCTGAGTTGATGTGTAGGTGAAGGATTGGGTGGGTGAGGGCAATGGATTGTTCAGTTTGGAACTGGTATAGGGACTGATGGAAAGAAGGGTTGCACACAGAAAACACAAGGTCCGTCGACAAGCGCAGTAGCAGCAACACTCTTAACTGGTATGCGGTTCTTCTTGCCTCCAGCTGTTGTGGTGAACTATGTTCTCGATAGTTTTATAAACTGTCTGTTTACAACGGCGACGAAATCTCCTGTAAGGCATCGTGGCGGCATTCAATGCAGTTGCCTGTGCAGCAGCAGCAGCGCGAATGAGCCACTGCGCGGCTCTCGCTTGCTTATATAGTATATGCGGTAGCTTTGACTTAGAAAATTTTCACAGTGCCAGCGGATCGTTATCCCTGACGCGCACAGTAGGTGTTCTATGCGTGCGCGTCCGCTGGCGCGCCGCCACGATTGCGTCAGCCGGCCTCAGCTGCGAGAGGTCAACAAGGTCAAGCGATAAGAGTGGTTACATAACGAAACTGTTGCATCCTTGAGCCCCCAGGTTCGTGATGTACCCATGTCCGGTTAATGGCTGACGCTACAGATTGGTTTGCATAATGATCAATTTATTTATGAAAGTACAAAGTACAGTCACCAACAAACTTTACATATTCACAACTCGCCATTGTAAACAGACAGTTTATAAAACTATCGAGAACGCCACAACAGCTGGAGACGAGAAGAACCCCATACCAGTTAAGAGTGTTGCTGCTACTGCACTTGTGGACGGACCTTGTGTTTTCTGTGGTTGCAGACTTAATTTTAGTATTGACATTAACGATACTTTCGATCATGGTAATGGTTGGGTCACTGTAGCCATTGTACGTGGAGGTGCAGGCGTGAGGAGCAGTGTGGGGAAACAAGCCCCACCTCCCTTTTGCAGGGCTGCAGCCTACACTCATGTTCTGCAAAAGCAGAAGTGGCACATTGCCACTGGGATCGACGATCTCTTCTAGTGTTTTAAGGATAATGATCAATTTATTTATGAAAGTACAAAGTACAGTCACCAACAAACTTTGCATATTCACATACTCCTTTACCCTTAACCCAAATGAATACAGACTCAATTAGAGATATTTTTCTCTTATTACGAGTATACAAAGACAATGCTGAAGTAGACATATAAGCTGATTTACCGAAGTCTTTATTTGCAAGTTCTGCCATATGGTATGAAATCTGTGATGGCTCAGAATTATTCACTTCACTTATTTCGAAATAAGAAAACAATGAGCAATGCATAACACAAAGCATTCGGGATGGTTACTGCACAATTGCTTGTTAAGGCTAGTATTGTATAGTTAACACTGTAGTTCAGGCACAACCTCTAGTGGTACTTGATGCAGTCACAGTTCTAAACACCTGCTATCTAATTTTCCATGTTAAAAAGTGTCTGTAGTATTCCAACTTTTGATCTTTAGCTAAGAAACAAACGTGTGTGTTATTATCAATAGGTCGCATGAGTATTAGGTAGCATTAGGCTTTTATGTTAAACAGGTCATTCAGCCACCCACAAATGACATGGAGCTGGAACATTGAGTGCACTGATATGTCGTTGCATTCACGCACTTTCTATTTTGGAAACAGATTTTTACACACGTTATCTTTCCAAATTGGTCTTCACCAGATGATGAACACTAACAGTAACTGAAAACTGGTTAATTTTCAATATTTATATGCAGTAAACACGGCTACTTCAGCTACCTCTGATAAAATAATTCATTTGGATTTGACTCACTATGAAATAGTGTCTATTAAGTAAGTTCACAATTGAAGGCAGAACTTCCGCATGTTTTGCATCTAATGCATGATACAAATGTTCCTGGTCCCTAATCACTGACATCAGCAATGATTACTCAGTCCTGTCAAGGGACTAAGCCAGAAAGAAATGTTCCCACTTCTAGTGAGTTAGCTTGTGAATAAGTTTTCTTTGTCCACCATTAACCAGTAATTCTGACTAAGTAATTTAAATACAGTGTCAAAAACAGCTGTATAATTCATCATGTAATGTGGACTTTAACTTGTCAACTTCTTCTGTACTGGGGAAAGTCTAATCTACTTCTAACTTTTTACTATATGAGGCAGAGCATCAGAATATATTTATCTCTTTCATAATGCAGTAACACTTCATACACATGAGTTTTAACATTACATTTGCTCAGTTCAACATGCCTCACAGTTCCTGTCAGAAGAACCGACTACTCAACATCTTGGGGTATCAGTGACTTGCCCTTTCTTTTTTAATCAATCCCAACCTCTCCTCATTTCTTCCTCAAGGAAGAAACTAAAACTTCTGAAAGATTGGATAGTTTCTTGTACTTGCATGTGTACATCAACATTCCTGGAAATTTTATCCCCTGAATTTATGTACTGGCCAGCCAATGAGTCCATTTCTTTCTAAAGCGAATTTTTCCATTTGATACGATGAACTTAGTATCAGCCAATTCCAATATTTTTAGAACAAAAACACAGGTTGACTTGGTGCGGGTAGTACAAATACTTAATTCTTGGAACTGAAAGTGGGCTGGACATCACAAACAGCAACAAAATTTTATATAGTGAACGGAAATACTCCAGAAAAATACAATGGATGCTCATGGCGGTAGCATACTTATTTCTGTGAAAAATGCAGCATGTCTAATGATATAAACACAGAACTGGAACCTGAGAGATACTACATAATTCACAGAAGGCTCATAAGAAATGAGGGAGGAGGCCATAAAAACTGCAGAAAAATAGCTGCAACAGTACATACAATAACTATTACATTACAGCAAATTATTTATATGTCACACTGACGTGCAAGGAATGCGGGATACAGAATAGAGAAAGAGGGAGATTGTGCAGGGTATAGTGTGTGTCCGAGAGAAGTAGGAGTCAGGGGAACAGGGGTGAAGGTCAGGAGCTAGTGAAGACTGAGGTCAGTAGGAAGGTGGGCTTGAAGGCAGTATTGATCAAGTGTCTACAAAATATGCAGATGCAAGACCTGTACAATGCACCAAACCAGCACATCCAATTAAGTATTGTCACAAGCACAGCCTACCTTATTAAAGGAAGGAACACTACTAGAAGCAGTCATGTTAATTACCAATTATTTTGTAGCTTCCACCCAGCCTTTTATGTGGTCATAGCCTCCAAACAGATGCCAATACCAATAAATGGCCACTGACAAATGGTGGCAGAACATGTAGCTGAGCACAACGTGCTTTATAACCAATGCCATCTAAATCTTCCTCCCAATAGCAGCTTAACTAAATTACATAGACGAGAATTCTCCTTAGCAACACATTCAATTAACGTACAACCACACTTTTCTCTCTGCAGGCTTCTAGTTCCTCTATTTTATCTACAACACCCCAATCATCCATTTCATGGTGTACAACAAGCAACTTACTGCCTGCACCATGGCATGCTCCAGGTATCACATTTCTATCTGCATACACCATGTTCTTCCTCACAGCTGTTAGCACCCCTTCACTCCAACCCTCTTTGTTCCTCACACTAACTCAATCCAATACAAAACCTCATCCTATTCGAGATGCCATACTGGGACAATGTAACTGTTTTTGTTGGTCACACTATTATGAGAGAGAGCAAGAGTAAAAAACTGTAACAACAATGTCTACTTCGTTTGTGAGGCTATGGGCTGCTAAACATCTCAAATATAAAGCAAAACCCCTCTCTCACACTTTCCAGGGGACATAAATTGCAGGTAATGTAAATAATGGGAAGTTACTTTTAAGCACATACTTCAGTTTTATTTTTTATGAACACCCTGTTAGCTCACACTTTTTGATGAAAAATCCAGAATTATAGTCTGTTTCAATTTCTTTGGGTGAGGTTTTTTCTGTCTGGTTGTCTAGCTCATAAACACATTTAAAAGTCAAAGCTACTAATGGTAGGCAAGAAGTAACATTATATTCCCCTGACAACTTGTTACATCATACATTAAAAATGATCTTTTATAAAAAAGAATCAAGAATACAGGATAACAGCTCACAATGTGTGATATTTACTATTTACATAAGACAGGGATTCAGTGACAGATTAATGTTTTATAAACATCATCATGAAGTAAAAAGGAACCTGCGTATGTAGATACTCCGTCCAAAAGTCCTCAAACGGCCCAAAGGTACTGATTGACCACCATGTCATCGACAGCTGATAAGTGTCCCTGGATGTGGATATGGAGTGGGGGGTGTGGTCAGCAAATCGCTCTCCCAGCTGTTGTCAGTTTTGTGACTGGAGCTGCTACTTCTCAATAAAACAACTCCTCAACTGGCCAGAAAAAAAGAGGCTGAGCGCACCTTGCTTGCTAATGGCACTCTGCAGACACAGATGGTGACCCATCCAAGTGTTGGACAAGCCCGACAGCACTTAACTTTGATGATATGACGGGAAACGGCGTTACCATTGCAGCAAGGCCACACAGAGTGGTACAGTGAAACCCCTATTTTACCTTTCCGTGGGGGTCCAGACTTAAAAACCACAAAACTGTGGAAACTGTTAAAACCCCCAAAATACAAGAAAAACATATGTAAGTCTTACATGTGATTAAAAATTGCAAACCTCGCCAATACGTGGTATAGAATCTGTGTAAGTGAAAAAAAATTAAATGTAAAATACAAAGCTTATACAATAGTTTGCGGAAATGAAATCAATCAATCCTTTAAAAAATCACGGATGTGTAGCAGCAAGTAAAAACTCGGCAAAAAATTGAAACTTGTATCTGGGTACAAGATAATCAAGCTATTTTCCGACATTCTACGACCACAAATCACATGTCAAAACAAGTGTGTTTGGGACACCTTTCCTTTGTTGGTTGGTTGGTTTGTGGGATTAAAGGGACCAGACTGCAACGGTCATCGGTCCCTTGTTCCAGAACTTAAAAACTACCACACAGAGTAAAAAAACGGATAATAGAGACAACAGACAACACAGGACAAGAAAAACTCAGACAAAGAACAGACATAACAAATTAAAATCACACGGAGTGTGACGGTGGTTGGCCGACCATAGAATAAAAAAGGAAAAGCCAACCACCGAGAACACATTAAAAACTCAGTTTAAAACCGTAGGCCAAAGGCCAGAATCCACACAAAACAATAAAATAAAACAAACACTCAAATTAAATGATAAAAACTCCCATCCCGAATAAAACTTAAAACTAAGCCAGCCATAGCAGGGTCATCAGTTAAAAGGGCAGGGAGCGTATCAGGCAACGCAAATGTCTGCCTGACCACAGCTAAAAGGGGGCAGGCCAACAAAATGTGGGCCACTGTCAAAGCCGCCCCGCAGCGACACAGAAGAGGGTCCTCCCGTCGCAGTAAGTAACTGTGTGTCAGCCAAGAGTGGCCAATGCGGAGCCGACAAAGGACGACTGAGTCCCTGCGGTTGACTCACGTGGATGACCGCCACACAGTCGTCGTCTCCTTAATGGCACGGAGTTTATTGGGCGTGATCCGATCGCGCCATTCAGCATCCCAAAGCGCAAAAACTTTTCGGCGGAGGACTGCTCGCAAATCACTCTCTGGGAGGCCAATGTCCATAGATGGTTTACTGATGGCCTTTTTCGCCAGGCGGCCAACATATTCATTGCCCGGGATACCGACATGACCGGGAGTCCACACAAAGACCACAGAGCGGCCGCAATGGGCAAGAGTATGCAGGGACTCCTGGATAGCCATCACCAGACGAGAATGAGGGATACACTGGTCGAGAGCTCGTAAACCTCTCAGGGAATCGCTACAGATCACGAAGGACTCACCTGAGCAGGAGCGGATATACTCTAGGGCATGAAAGATGGCGACCAGCTCAGCAGTGTAAACGCTGCAGCCAGCCGGCAATGAACGTTGTTCGGAATGGTCCCCTAGAGTAAGCGCATAACCGGCACGACCAGCAACCATCGAGCCATCAGTGTACGCAATGCCAGAGCCCTGATACATTGCAAGGAGGGAAACAAAGCGGGGGCAGAAGGCCTCCGGAGTGACTGAGTCCTTTGGGCCCTGTGCCAATTCCAGCTGAAGGTGAGGGTGAGGCACACACCATGGGGGTGTACGCAGAGGTGCCCTGAAAGGAGGCAGAAGAAGTAAGGCCCCAAGCCCGGAGAGAAGCTCTCGGACGCGGACCGCGATCGTACTGCCAGCCCTGGATCGACGTTCTGGAAGATGGACGTGCGACTCTGGGAATAGTAGCCGATAGTTAGGATGCCCGGGCAAGCTGAAAACATGGGCAGCATAAGTGGCCAGCAAATGTTGGCGCCGTAACCGCAGTGGAGGGACACCTGCCTCCACTAGTATGCTGTCCACAGGGCTGGTACGGAAAGCACCAGTGGCAAGGTGTATCCCGCTGTGGAGGATTGGGTCCAGCACCTGCAACGCAGATGGGGATGCTGAGCCATAAGCCAGGCTCCCATAATCCAGACGGGACTGGATTAACGCCTGGTAGAGCCATAACAGGGTAGATCTGTCGGCGCCCCAGCGGGTGTGGCTCAAGCATCTCAGAGCATTTAGATGCCGCCAACACGCCTGTTTAAGCTGCCGAATATGAGGCAGCCAAGTCAGCCGGGCATCAAAAACTACACCCAAAAACCTGTGGGTCTCCACCACAGCAAGGAGTTCATCGGCAAGATAAAGCCGCGGCTCAGGATGGACTGTCCGCACCGGCAGAAATGCATAACGCGGGTCTTGGCAGCCGAAAACTGAAAACCATGCGCTACAGCCCAAGAGTGCGCCTTGCGGATAGTGCCCTGTAGCTGACGTTCAACAGCTGCAATGCCAGTAGAGCTGTAGTAAATGCAGAAGTCGTCAGCATACAGGGAAGCGGAGACAGAATTTCCCACCCCTGCAGCGAGCCCGTTTATTGCGATTAAAAACAGGCAGACACTGAGGACAGATCCCTGTGGTACCCCATTCTCCTGGACTCAGGAGGAACTATGAGAGGCCGCAACTTGCATGCGGAAGGTACGATACGACAGAAAATTTCGGATAAAGAGCGGCAGAGGGTCCCGAAGACCACATCCATGAAGCGTAGAAAGTATGTGATGACGCCATGTCATATCGTACGCCTTCCGCATGTCGAAAAAGACAGCGACCAGGTGCTGACGGCGGGCAAAGGTAGTACAGATGGCCGACTCCAGACTCACCAGATTGTCGGTGGTGGTGCGGCCTTTACGGAATCCACCCTGAGATGGAGCCAGAAGGCCCCGAGACTCCAGGACCCAATTCAAGCGCCGGCTCACCATCTGTTCGAAAAGCTTGCAAAGAATGTTGGTGAGGCTAATGGGGCGGTAGCTGTCCACCTCCAAAGGGCTCTTGCCCGGTTTCAAAACGGGGATGACAATGCTTTCCCGCCTTTGCGATGGAAACTCACCCTCGACCCAGAGACGGTTGTAAAGGTCGAGGAGGCGTCACTTGCAGTCCACTGGAAGGTGTTTCAGCATCTGACAATGAATGCGATCTGGCCCAGGAGCAATATCAGGGCAAGCGGAAAGGGCGCTGTGAAATTCCCACTCACTGAATGGAGCATTGTAGGATTCAGAATGGTGGGTGCGAAAAGAAAGGCTCCGACGTTCCATCTGCTCTTTAATGGAGCAGAAGGCCAGTGGGTAATTGGAAGAAGCGGAACTAAGAGCAAAATGCTCTGCCAAGCTGTTGGCAATTTCGACGGAGTCTGTACAAACTGCTCCATTCGGTGAGAGCGCAGGGACGCTGACAGGGGTCCGATAGCCATAGAGGCATCGGATCTTGGCCCAGACCTGCAATGGAGAGACATGGAGGCCAATGGTGGACATATACCGCTCCCAGCACTCCTGCTTGCTTTGGCGGATAAGGCGTCGGGCCCGTGAACGCAGCCGTTTGAAGGTGATGAGGTGTTCAATGCAGGGATGTCGCTTGTGACGCTGTAGCGCCCGCCGGCGATCTTTAATCGCCTCAGCGATCTCAGGCGACCACCAAGGCAGAGTCCGCCGCCGAGGGGACCCAGAAGAACTGGGAATGGCAGATTCTGCGGCAGTAACGATGCTGGTAGTGACAGTGAACCACCGCATCAATGTCGTCACTAGAGAGAGGCTCAATAGCGGCAATGGAGGAGAACAAGTCCCAGTCAGCCTTATTCATAGCCCATCTGCTGGGGCGCCCAGAAGAGTGATGCCGTGGCAGTGACAGAAAGATTGGAAAATGGTCACTACCACACAGATCGTCATGCACACCCCATTGGACAGACGGTAAGAGGCTAGGGCTACAGATCGATAGGTCAATGGTGGAGTATGTGCCATGCGCCACACTGAAGTGTGTGGAGGCACCATCATTTAAAATCGAGAGATCGAGCTGCGCCAATAAATGCTCAACGGTGGCGCCTCGACCTGTTGCCACTGAACCACCCCACAGAGGGTTATAGGTGTTAAAGTCGCCCAGTAACAAGAAAGGTGGCGGCAATTGGGCTATCAGCGCAGCCAGGACATGCTGCGAGACATCACCATCCGGTGGAAGGTAAAGACTGCAGACAGTAACAGCCTGTGGCGTCCACACCCGAACAGCGACAGCCTCTAAAGCTGTATATAGAAGGACAGACTCGCTGTGAAGAGAGTTAAGGACATATATGCAGACGCCACCAGACACTCTTTCATAAGCTGCCCGGTTCTTATAATAACCCTGATAGCGTCGGAGGGCGGGGGTTCGCATTGCTGGAAACAAAGTTTCCTGAAGTGCAATGCAGAAGAAAGGGTGAAGGCTGATAAGCTGGCGGAGTTCAGCTAGATGGTGGAAGAAACCGCTGCAGTTCCACTGGAGGATGGTATTGTCCATGTCTGAGAAAGGTGTGATGGGACTGGGAAGGCAGATTACGCCGCTGGGTCACCTGCTGCCTCCGAATGAGCACCTGTGCTAGTGCTTTCCGTGGCGTCTGAGGGACCGACAAGATGGAGGTCCTCAGCAGACACCAGAATCTCCACCGCGTCCTCACACGCAGTGCTTGTAGGAAGCGGTGGGATGGGTGCCACCGCAATGTCGTTAGCCTTGGGGACTTTCTTCTTCTTCTGTTTCTCTCGCTGTGCCTTCGGTGGTTCAGGCTTGGAGGGCTTCACTGGGTCAGCCTCAGGGACGGACGACGACCGTGAGGCCCTACGACCAGGGACTGGTGGTTGTTTCAGCCACTTGCGGGTGTCCGCTTTTCCACTGGTCGGAAATTGTGAAGGTAGGTCCCCAAGAGACCCCCTCCTGGCGAGAGTAGCCAAAGAAGTCTTACTCTTCTCCGGTTGGGAAGGGGGAACTGATGTCCCCGATGGTTGGGGGGGGGGGGGGGGGGGGGTGTTGCTCCTGAAGAAGATGGAGCAGGAGCAACAGGGAGTGAAGTGCCCCCCACAACCAAGGGGGCCGGTGGATTCTGACAGATCTTAGAGCCAACGATAAGTGACGATGGGAGAACCGTTGTTGCAGCAGCGGCGTAGGTCGACGTCATTGCCGCAGGATGGAGCCGCTCATACTTCCGTTTAGCCTCGGTGTAGGTCAGGCGGTCCAGGGTCTTATATTCCATTATCTTTCGTTCCTTCTGGAATATCCTACAGTCCAGCGAGCAGGAGGAATGGTGTTCTCCGCCGTTAACACAGATGGGAGGCGGAGCACATGGAGTATTGGGATGTGAAGGACGTCCACAATCTCGACATGTGATGCCGGAAGTACAGCGAGATGACATGTGCCCGAACTTCCTGCATTTAAAACACTGCATTGGAGGAGGGATATATGGCTTCACATCACAGCGGTAAACCATCACCTTGACCTTTCCGGGTAAAACATCACCTTCGAAGGCCAAGATGAAGGCACCGGTGGCTACCTGATTATCCCTCGGACCCCGATGGACGCGCCGGACGAAGTGAACACATCGTTGTTCTAGATTGGCACGTAGTTCACCATCGGACTGCAGAAGAAGATCCCTGTGGAATACAAAACCCTGGACCATGTTTAAACTCTTATGGGGAGTGATGGTGACGGAAACATCCCCCAACCTGTCGCAAGTGAGCAACCTCCGCGAGTGGGCAGAGGATGCTGTTTTGATGAGAACTGACCCAGAGCGCATTTTGGACAAGCCCTCCACCTCCCCGAACTTGTCCTCTAAATGCTCCACAAAAAACTGGGGCTTGGTCGACATAAATGATTCCCCATCTACTCGCATACACACGAGGTACCGGGGTGAATAATCTCCACTGCCTTCTTTGGACAAACTTTCCTCCCATCGAGTGGCCAGGGAGGGAAATGATCTCTGATCAAATTTCTTTCCATTGAGGTTAGACCTCGATCGCTTAGAGACTGCTGGTGGAGGCCCACCAGCGAGAGATGATGTACCATGCTTCATTGTGGGTCATCTGCCCTGATGCCACCCACTCCGACCAGGGGCTCTCCCCACGGGCGCTACCCAGCCGCAGCAAAGACCACCTGGCAGGATGGCCTTTGCCGGGAGTCCCGATGCCCCAAAGGGATAGGCATCTACTCCTCGGCATACGTGGGGAGGTAGCAGCTCAGGCATCAGCAGTGCGATCCCTGTGTAGTCAGGGGGCTACCACCAAGAGGGTACATGACGACCCCACCACAACGGGCTGGCTACCGTGCTGGATGTCGGGTGTCGAAATATCCATGTACATCATGAGGGCAAAGATGGAAGTGAACAATGGAGGGAAGGGATGCTATCCGGAACACACTGCAGCGGATGTGGCCGGAAGCTCGATGTAAGTCCAACTCCATGAAAATATCAGGTGTGCCATATCTTAGGGCAAGATGGATTTAAGATGCACCACGTAAGGTGTCCTTCCCCAAATGGTACGCACTAACGGAAAAATTTGGAAATAGAGTGGTCAAACCCCTCAGGGGACCATCACATTAAAGGCCAAAACGGTTGAGACTCCTTTTAGTCGTCTCTTACGACAGGCAGGAATACCGCTTGCCTATTCTTACCCCCGAACCCGCAGGGGGGACCTTTCCTTTGTGTTCACCCAGAAAAAAGTAAAAATTAATAACATTGTGAATGAAACCGAAAACCGTGAAGTACGGTGAAAGACATTGGAATCTATCATGTGGGGTTGTGTAGTTTCCTTCATTAGCCAATGGCAGTTCAGTTGGGTCGAGTAGACTTCAGATTGTGTACACAATAAGCTCTAAACATGTTTCCGGCTACATGACGTGGATACCATATATCTAAACATCTATCCATAGCAATGTCCATACAGAAAAAAGAAACAATGTTTCAGCCCAGCTACCTCATGTCACTGCTGCACAGCGCAAGTGTATGTTTATATGTCATATTATTTCGTCTGTTGTATAAATTAATTAGGTGTTTTGTTTTCTAGTTCTATACTAAGTTTTTCCGGGTGGGGTTGGGGGTGGGATGGCATGGACAAGACAGCAGACTGTCGAGTTATTATCTCTGTACCAGGCAGACGGCTGCTTGTGGAATATAGGAAGCAAGCAGTACCAGAACAGCAAATAAAACAAGACGCTCTCCAGAAAACTGCTGTTACATTTGGCGAAATACTGAGAAAGACTGTGTAGAAATGAGAGTAAGATCATTTGTCTTAGCTTGCTTTGAAATGTGTAATTAATACTCAAGGGTCTGGAATGAATCTCCATTGACAAGAAACTAAGACTAACAGCCTGTCTGTTCTAATTGCTTTCCTAACCCCCCCCCCCCCCCCCATATTCAGTTCCTGTATGAACCACGTTTTTCCCACCAATTGTTCTAAAGTATGTTTTCGCTCATCAAAGACAACTGTTTGCAAACCAACAAATCTATCTTATACAGTAACTAATTCAATTTCATCAACCATTATCAACTACTATACAAACTCTCCATCAAAATAGTATTTTAGTTTTTAAACCAATTACAAAATTCTTTGATGAACACAACCTTAAGCTTATGGCCTTCAGGTTATGAACGATGACAAAGTCTTTCATTTTGTTTCCTTGTACCTTCTAGTATTTAGTGTTGCGAACAATGCGAATACACAGAAATGTTTGCTACCAGTGTGGACAGAAACAGAGACAAGAGACTAAGTCATAAACAGATGCAAAACACCATAGGAATTAATGTTTCCAACAGAAACATGTTTTCAGTGGTAGTGTTCATGCAGCTCCACACTACTTTTTGCAGTAGTGATGTCACTAGTGGGTTTTCAACTATTCACTTTTGTGAGCGCTTGTGAACAACACCTGTGTGAACTCTGTGTGCATTCTGATTATTCATTTCCTTCATACTGTGTGACTTATGTGCACGGTAAGCTGTTTCAAAGCAATGGTGCATTGAAAGTATCAGATCACAAATACCTCACACTATCATTAAATATCAATTAGTAAAGCATCAACGACGTAAGGTTGCTAGAGATTTTAAGATAACTAATGCACAATACATGAATCTGAGGAGCAAACTGTAGTGTCGTGGATAGCATCACAGTTAGCTGAGTTAGATGTTAGCAACCCAATGCATGCCAACTATATTTGTAATACAGTATGTTCTGCAACATTTGATGCTGCTAAACATGTCTGATTAGAGAATGAAGGCCGAGATAAATTTATGACTATTTGTTTAGGGATTTATGGTCATTTCTGAGTGCGTAGTTAGGCAGAAACCTACAAGGACAGCTTACATTTATGCGAGTGAAATGAGCAGCAATAAAATTCATATTCTTCATTGTCACAAATACCTTGCAGGTTATTCCCGAATATGTGGCGATTTCTTACTGTGTGGTTACACAAGAACCTATGATGACAGCTTAAATTGCTGCAAGTGAAACGAGGAGCAATAACATTGATATTCTTCCTTGTCACAAATATTTCACATGTTGCACAACCACCACATATCCATCTAAAGTGTTCTCGCCACAACAGAGATTCTCCTGTCACTAATAGATATGTAAAAAAATGTAAACTTGACACTATAGTTATCGACAAATTGATAGGCTCATTCCTGGTTGCCTACACAGCGCCACCATTCCCGATTAGGTCTGTTCTTGCAAAAAGTATTGTGAAACGTGCTTGACCCATCATCACAGAGCAGCGAAGCTAAACGTTGTAAGTTGTATTAGCAAAGCTGATTGTGGATTATGTCAGCATTTCCTCTCTCATGTCTCCCCCTCCACAATGGCCTAAAATATTTCCTTAACTCCATATCACCCACGGTTTGAACCGTCTGTCTTTTGTTCCACTTCTAAATCGTTCAGTCACCTCAGCTATCAATAGGGAGAAAACAGGAGGAAGTCAAGCAAGACCTCAAGTATGAACATAGAAGCGAGTAAATTTTACTAGGAAGAGACATAAAAATAGGGAATTTTTAGCACTGATCTTAGGTTTCTTTAACTCATTTGAAGCATCTCTGATGAAATTGCAACATCTGAGCCCTCACAACTACACACCATCCAATTTTTTTCTCCTCTCTCAGTTGACATGTTCTGATAGAAACCACGTATCTACAATAGTGATACACTATACATGTATTTTCATACCCTTGTATGCTTATACGGACATCACACACACCATACCATTGATGAGCCTGTAGAGCTCTGACTACACAGGTTACTAAGAAGTAGAATGAAGATAAAACTTCTAGTATGAAATAATACAAGGTATGGCTATAAAATAAAAGGACTACTACTGTAAAACATTTTATTTAAAAAACAAATATTAAGTTACTGTCACCCTCAACATATTCCACTCCTCTAGCCCTGCAACACTTCATGCAAATTTTCCACGGACGGAAACAGTGCTGGAAGTCTTCCTACATGAGCTCCTTGATAATGAATGCCACTTTTCTGCTTCAACAGACTGAAATCTTGTTCCTTTAATGCAGATTTGACCTTGGGGAACAGACAGAAGTCACATGATGCTAGGTCAGGTAATAAAGTGGGTGGCCTAAAATTGATGTATCATAGTACATCACTAGATACCTCCTAATGAATGATTCCGCATGAGCCGGTGCCGGTGCATTGTCTTGATGCAGAACCCATGGCTTGTTCTTCCATAATTCAGGTTTTTTTTTTTTTTTTTTTTTTTTTTTTTTTTTTTTTTAAATGTTAAACTGGTTATGTAAAATTGGCCTTGCACATTATTTGAAAATTCCTACAGTTTCAGCATATGATCGAATACTGACGGTCAGATGGGAGTCAGATTACCTACTTTTTTTTTATATTTTCATATGTTTTTGATATTTAAGGGCATTTGGGCACGAGCCATCTTCAACATTTTCTCAGCCATCTTGGAAACGCTTGGACCACTCAAAACCTCACGTATGTGATAAACAGTCTTCGTCACACACTTATTTTAGTAGCAGTTTTACCAAGTTACACGTGAAAATTCATGACAATTTACTGCTCTATTATTACAATACAGAAATGCTGCATTTGACTGAGAAGGCTTCATGTTTCACAGCTACTGGCCATTCATCTTTCGTGCTTGTGTACTCACTCTGCAACAGCATCAGTCCCATTATTTTATAGCCACGCTTCGTATTGACTAACAGTTTTGTGAAATCAACATATTTAATGAATGAACTTAATTAACACACACTTACTTGTTTGTATCATAAAACTTTTTTAATCTTTCTATTTCAAGTTCATGCAATCCAAGTAAATCCTCTGTATAACAGTCAGAAAAATAAGGTATGAACTTGCGCCTTTGAGTTTCACCAAAGCAACATTTGTCCCAGAGGTTATGAATTTCTTGCCTAATATTCTCCACGAAAATCTTTATGTTCTGTCGCTTTTTTTCCTCGCAACGTGTTATTTCAGTTTTGAGCTGAAAAAATAATGTTAAAGTTAAATGTTTTGCACAAGAGTTAAAGAGAGAATATACTTCGCATATATAATTTGCAGTTTTATGGCTTCAATAAATGAACATTCCCTGATGGCATCTAATGTGCATGAGGTATAATTAACAAATGAGCCACTAACATAAAAAATGCCAATCTCTGATATATATAAAATAAGAAACAATAGGCAATTCTTATGAAGTAGTAGGCACATGAGAGGGAAACAATCAGCTATCAACAGTTGTGGTAAATTTACTTGTGACTGGATGAATGTAATAATACAAGAGAAAAAGGAAAGAAAAAAAGGAGTGGAAAAGAAGCTACTGACGATGTGAACTAGCAAAGGTTTAGGCCAGGGAAATCCCAGCACTGGAAGATGAGCAAGAGCAGAGTGATGGTCATTTATGTGAAAAGCCAGCTTGTTGTCATTCCTATATAAAACAGTGCTGTGGTGGTAACACAGCTGATGCGAGATGGAGCTGCTCTCACAAAAAGCTCTGCCACAGATCAGATTGGGAATTCCTATGTCATGACTGCAATAGATGGTGGTGAGTGAGAATACAGGACATGCTCTAAATATGGTTCAGCTAAAGGAGTATGACTCATTGGAGGACAGATGGGAGGGAGGGCAGGGTAGAGAAGGGGTGCAATTTTAGGTCAGACACACAGGAATGAACTCCGGTATTGTGTAAACTGAATGGGTAAGTACTGGAATACAACTTTGCTTGATGGTCTGAGGAAGGAGGAAGGCTAATGTAAAGTTTTAGGTCGGATATCCCTCCTCTGGGGGCATATGGGATAGTTTAAGGCTAGCAAACTATACAGAGTTGAGTTTTTCAAGATGTGGGCGGTGTTTGACACCAAGGGAGTACTAACGATAAATGATTCACTAAGTAAGGGGGTTCAGTGGTGTCACAAGAAGAAACAGTGTACGAAATTTATTTCTGAATTAGTTGGGCACAAGAGTTTCTGTCTGTTAAGGCTCTGGAATTTATCAATTAACTCCTGCTTCTGTTGCAAATGTAACTTCCATGCATGCCAAGGCTGTAGCGGAGTAACTTTGTTATGTGGGAAAAGTGATAACTGTCAAAATGGAAGTCCTGCTAGCCTGGTTGACGAACGCACATTGTTATTGAGCAAAGAGGTGGGGTTCAGTGTCTAGGAAATATTTGTTGAGTTCAGGATTGCCAAACTCAATTCACCTTAAACGAATTCTCAATTTTCTTCAAATTGCCCCAGATCAGTTTCATATTTGTGAGTGGCATAACAAGGAACCAATAAAACTGAAAACTGGAATCTGGTTTTGGGTTCATAGTGACACCACTTTGTGTCAGTTTTCCTTAGGGGCCCCTCTGAATATTTTGTGCCTACTGCAGGGCTCCATAAATAATTTTTTCCCAGGCGTGAACGCTTTCCACTGCTGTTACACGACTTTCAACTTGACGATTACTTTCAATTTACTCTCTCTCTTCTTGCTGAGCACAACTGATTTGCTAGTGACCACTTCGGATATCAACTTCCTGAAAATAAGACATCAAAACAATGGCATGGTTTTACATGGAGCCATTTTTTATAATTTTAGATCACAGTATATGAAAGACAGGAAATGGAGAACAGAGACTTCAGTGATTTAAAATTTCAAGTCATGTTACATCATCAGATTTTGTCACGCAAAAATATATTTCTATTAATATTTGTGCAATTAGAACTGTTTGGCCTTCAGCTGTCTATTTTGTAATTTGCTAGGACAGAGCACTATAAAAATGGCATGCTGAGTTGCAGGCAGGCACAATGAAATGACTTTTACATAACAGATTTTGGCCAGTCTTCTTAAGAAGAGAGATTGGTTGATTTCGGGAAGGGACCAAACAACGAGGTCATGGGTCCTATCGGATTAGGGAAGGATATCAGCCGTGCCCTTTCAAAGGAACTATCCTGGCATTTGCCTGAAGCAATTTAGGGAGATCACGAAAAACCTAAATTAGGATGACCGGACGCGGGTTTGAACCATCGCCCTCTCAAAAGCGAATCCAGTGTAATCAGAAAAGAGAAATTCACACAAGGGAGCACACCTCAAACACATGACCACTACTATGGCCAGATTGCAACAGAAACACGTTAAATGGAAGCAACAGTCCAGAGTGGGGCACGGATAAAAACAGGGTAACCTACTGTCTCCACACCATCTACCCCACTTTTCCACCCCCTGTCCTTTCACAATTCACCTGACCTCCCCTCACTGCTTCCACCAGTCTGTTCCCTTTCTCTGCTCCTCTCCTCTCCTCTCTTTTCCTTTCTGCTTCTCATTCACACACCAATTTTTGCTCTTTTATTTTACTCAGTTTTTACAAAAATATTCTCTCGGTTTGACCATGTCAGTCTTATGAACACTTTCTAAACGTTACTTTAATTCTTTACTTAGCATACATTCAACAGAAAGTACTTTTAAACACAAAACACGCTGCTGACACCCTTCACTATTCACAACAGTGCACATGAAACCAAAATTTTTGTAGCTATTATTGTATTTTATCTACCTTTGTTTCCTATCCTCATTACCACTTTCCTTGTTGCCATTAGGAAGGTCTCGCTTTTTACTTCCACTTAACAAATTTAAGACCTTTCCCACAGTTTATCTTCTTTATTATCTTTATAACAAAGCCACAATATAACAAAAACTAGATGAAAATGCAACAATCACTGCTGGTGCTAAGCGTAACACATAACAGTTCCGCTTTGAGGTTATGACTGCTTACACAAGCTGACCAACATCGAAAGTGGAATTTCTCCGAGGTCACATAAGTTGACACCACAAATGGAATTTCAGACAACTGTCTTCTTTGCCACTAACTACGAAACAAATCCACGACACCATAGCCAGTCATTTATTGTACACAGAGTGCTGCAGCACACAGGTTGGAGCAAAGGTCTGATCTTGAGTGGACTTTCCTGGGGGAAACCCACATTGATATGCCCCCATCTCTCTCAGAATTATTGGAAGGAGACAGTCAAATAGTATATTGCAAAATACTTTATATGCCATGTTAAGTAATGTGATCCCTCTATAGTTACCACATTCTAACTGATCTACTTGTATATTATTCCTTCCTTCCATTGTTGGGCCATTTTCTCTTTTTCTCATACTAAAATAGCCATCTTTAAAAGGATCTGTTCCAATTTGCTACCTCCTTGCTTAAATAGCTCTGCTGGAATACAGTCTGTTCCTGCGGCCAGGTTGTTTTTC
The DNA here is from genome assembly GCF_021461385.2 of Schistocerca piceifrons. Lineage (NCBI taxonomy): Eukaryota > Metazoa > Arthropoda > Insecta > Orthoptera > Acrididae > Schistocerca > Schistocerca piceifrons. The sequence goes on along the minus strand of NC_060139.1, from coordinate 494,575,801 downwards.
AGTTTGCTCATGGTAGTTATTATTTCTTCTAGGTTTGGTGGATCTAGGTTACCACTTATTTTATCTGCGTACCTCTGTTGGTCTCTGGATGTTATCATTCTGTAATTAACAAGGAGGTTACATTTTCAAGACGATTTCTCTTACCCACCAAGTGTTAACTAGCATGTTATATAAAGATTTGGGAGTCTATGCAAAGGGCAATCTACGCACCTATTCCAGATAACTTTATGCTCTGTGCACTCTTAAACATTCTGTTTATTATGTAGTTCCTGAAGATGTTTGCAGTTAGTCCGTATTTCACAGTGAAAATCGAAAATAGAGTTGTCAGTGTAGAACCAAAATCAAGTTTGGTTAAATGTGCCTTTATGGAGAACACAAGTTAAAAAAAAGTTATGTATGTTCACCTGATACCACATTGCCAATTACATGGAATTTTAGTTTTGTCCACACCGTATAAATTACATCTGATAGCAAAACAACATATTGAACAGCACAGGGTTCAGTATTAAGTAAATAATCTTATACGTACAGCTTCTATAGTTTTGACTGAATAGCCACTATGTGCATCAAGAAATGCAGTCCGTGCATCAAAGCTCTCATGAAGCCGGTCCCACAATTTGCAGAGTTTCTCCCGAAGTTCCATTGACAACGCCTTTGTGTCTTCTAGCTTCTGAACCAGGGTGTTATGTAATTCCTAAACACAAATAAAAATTAGATGAGTTAAAAAAAGGAATGAAGACATACAAGCACTCACAACATATGGGGTTTCATGTGAAAAATAATATACAGCAAAGCCAACTGCGACCCTGGCCAAAGTAAAAATTAATTGGTCTTGTAGCATGTTACAAGCATGTTTTAGTTTCTAGATGAACTTTTGTAGTGCAAAATTTGAAAAGAATTGTGGCTAATGACTGAGGTCAAGTGTGTCATTTTACTATTATCACAGAATTTCTCAATGATGCGTCGGAGAAAGAGTTGACAGTACAGTCTGAATTAGATTGCAAAAAGTTTAAAAAAGACAATAGTGTGAGGAGTATGAAACGAAGGATGTGATGCTGAGACAATAGGATTCTAAAGTCAACCCTAAATAAGGAGCAGGAAGATGCTCAATGTGACTATATTCTGCTGGCTGTATCAGACCCAGTGTTTCATGCACCACATATAAGTCATTTGCAAGTCAGCTATTTTTCCTAATTTATGTTCGAAATGTAAGCTTTGGTCAAAATATTGTTTAAAATATTTTCCAATGTGCATTCATAATAAAACAAATTACTGAATACATAATCTACACAATGAGTTGCTGATCATTTACAACACTGTGGTAAATGATAACCCTTATGGTTAATGGCAGCAGGAGGCAGTCTGGTACAACCATGTGCTTGTTTAATTTCTCTCTATTTTTGAATAATCTTTCAAATTTGGTAGCACCTAGTTAAAACTAACGTTCAAGCTTCACAACAAAAGCATTTTATAAGTGGAATCAGATGCCACTGAATCCACATTAATATGAAAAAGTGTTTACATGCAGCTTTTATTTGGGGTTATTCAGGCAAATCTTATGAAACCCACACACATACAGGCAGCTCAACATCAGATTACTACTCATGATAATGGCAACTGTGTTTGCCCACTACTGTGCTAACTCAGTTACACTCTGCATCAGAACAAGGAGGAATACGGAGAACAAGATTGGCATGGCTTCCAGTTCTAAGACCAATCCAGCACCAATTATACTACAAATTTTCATCAATACACCAAAATATATCGTATGGTGTGTGTGGTAGAAGGTGCTTCATGTACCACTATCACTTTCCTTATTTACTGCCCCATTCGTAAAGAATGCACAGCAACAGCAACTGTCAGAAAGCCTCAAATGAATTTTAATTTCTTTGAGTTTCATGTCATTGTCACTTTGTGAGACGTATGTAACACAAAATAGTATGTTGCCTGCCTCTTCTTGGAAAAATACTCACCTGGAATTTTAACAGTAAAGCTTTCTGTGACATACAGTGCTCTTGTACAGCCATCTATTGGAGTCTGATGAGCATCTCAGTCATACACTTGCACTCACTAAATGAACACATGAAGAAATGGTTCTCTGGATATCTTTAATTAATCCTAACCTGGTATATGTTACAGGCATTTGTGCAATAATAAACTGAATGAATGAGATATTGTAAGCTGTTAGTTTCATGGGGTAATTACAGTATATCAAGATTCTTCCAATGAATCTTAACTGAGCACCTGATCTCTACAGTTAGTTTCATGTGGTCATTCAGTTTAGGCCACTGGTCACATATTCCCTGATATTTTACGGTTACTATCTTTACAATTGATTGCCAAAAGTGTATACAAAAAAATAATAGGCATTTCCACTTATTCATGCGCAATAAATTACGCTACTTTCCAATATGTATCAAGCTTGAAGAGCTTCACAAATATTCTGACTTCATTCACCAGAACTATATATATGTACTGTGAGTGGCAGTGACTCTATAATACCCCCTAGTGGTACATCGTAATTTGGTTTTACATATGTTAACAACAATGTGTTGAGTTCCATCTGTTAAGGTATCCAAAAGCCAATTACAAAGTAGATCTGATACTCTGTAAGCTAGTATCTAGTTAAGTAGGTGAACAATATGCAACTGTATTGAATATGTTCTGGAAGTCAATGGACACTACACAACTTGGGTGCCATAAGTTTACTTGGGTGCCATAACTTTACTTACTTAAACAAATTGCGATTACAACAAATAATTTTGGTTTGTACTCAACTGCTAGACTACTGTAAACAACGAGGGAGAAAGATTGGTGAGAGGTTTAAGGATTACGGTATAAACAGCACAATGTGCATTCAAGATCTATCGTGAACAAGAAAGAAAAACCATTAGCTGTCAACTGTGCACTAACTTCATTTCTGAAAGCTATAAAAAGTGAGCAGGAAGTGATTATGTGATGCATTAAGATATCAGCTGAGAATATGCTGTGGGATTTATAATACAGCATGACTAGTCTATTTTTTATTCCAGGAAAAGGTCTAAGAAACTATGGTAAGTAGCTCACAGACAAACACCTTGCCTACATGGGGAGGAGTTACCAACTAGCACTCTGTTAAACAACACAAATATTATTCTTAGGCTAAACTAATAATATTAGTGTAGTACCTGTATTAATTTTCCATTTAATAATTTTGAAATAAAACTTAATATCTGAATAATGCAATTGACACATGGGAATATTACGTCTGTCCTGACCACTGCAGCGAATTACGATAACACTTTAAAATTCTGACTTATTTCTTTAATAAATTAGAAAAAAGTTATTAGATAATCTCTGGAAATATCAAAAACCAGTACTACTAAATTACAGAATTTTAATTAATTACAACCAGTAGCTTGAGTGAAAACTGAAGATCACACTCACTTTTAGTTTAGCTATATTCTCTTTTGATAGCTTAAATGAATCTTCATCTTCACATACTACTTTCTTCTCAAAATCCAATAAAGGAGTCATTTCCAGCTCCCTCATTATTTCCATTATACTTGACCTTGTTTGGTAGAAAAAATTGGTGAGTCGATCCTTAACAGGGAGAAAAGGTAATTTTTTTTTGTAAAAAAAGAAATAAATTGATAAACGCACTAATAATATTTGCAAACACAGAATTATTAAAGTGTCACCCACTTCTTCAGGGAGGGACAACATTTATTTACCTTTTCATCAGCTTTAAATTTAATGTACACTTCAAACTGAGATAGCTGCTCCTCTGAAGGTACAGCATTTGGTATTTCGTAAACATCTTCTAGACCCAAACGCTCACACAATTCTTTTTCCTGGAAAGAAATGAGTAATTACTGCGTTAAGGTAGTTGGCTTGCTACCAGTGAACAATATATCACTGTCAGCTTAAATTTTTCCACAAATTCTTTCGGCGCACACACACACACACACACACACACACACACACACACACACACACTATTTATGCATCATTAAACAGTTATCAGCCAGCACACCACCCATGTACTCTTACTAATCTTCTGCCAAACATACAAAAACTTGATCATCATCCAGTCCACTCTATCATTTGCAATTTCAACAAACCGACTAACTTCTCTACACTTTAGATCAAGCATAACCCACAAGCTATTGCCATATTAACAGCACTTACCATTTCTTTATACATATAAAACTTACCCCTGGCCTAATACAGATTGACATGCTTTACTCCTATACACGAATGATGGCAATTCGTGCAGGCCGAGTCACGGATGGGGCTATTATTGTTGCTGGTTCCAAGTGATAGTTGCGGTACTGGCATGCCCACACTTCGCACTTTAAGTGTATATGCTTCAAATTATGTCTCCTGTTTGCTTCTGTAGAATTTGTTGCTTACCACCACAAGTGACGAGAAGCATCAAATGGAATAAAAATTCACCAAATTAACTCATTACGATCATGTTTTATGCTCGCACAACGCTCACTGGCTGTCGGAGAATTCTTGGTGTAAGTGTGCAGAACAAACTTAAACTTGACTGCTATTGTTCATGACTCCGATCACCCATATCACCTGCCTCCATATATTCAATGCACATGGCTTATTTATTGCTAAATATTTCTAGCTCAATATGAGAATCATCATCTCACTTCAAAAATATGAATGTACATGTAAAAGAATATGTTTCATAATGACTGTCTTGTCCTATGCTATCCCTCTGGTGACCTTTGCCTATTACCTCCCCTAAATCTTGCCCCTTCTTCTCAGCACTCGTACCTGATAAACACTTTTCTTCCCTTGGATCTCAGAAGAGGCCTTTAAATTTTATGAATTATTCTCACTATTTGGTGCATTTTTATTATCAATTGGAGCGCAAAGAGCTAGTAAGAATACGGAATATAAGAATTTTCCTCCTAGGGAGACTTTTCAACCTTTGGCTCCACGTAGTATACACTATATATGTTAGGGGCACAGAATTTTTAGATTGTGTGGAAGAATAACAGCAACTGCGGGTATTTGCTATCTTGGTCAAATAACAATGCAGATCACTAAAATCATGACGGTCATTTAAAATACAGTTTAAAACTTTAAGAGAGATGCATTGCTTCTTGTCAATTCTAATATCAGATTGACCTTTTAATTAGGCATAGTGCCTATTTGCTCCTACCTCATTACATAGTATTAACACGACATTTCTAATTCCTCAACGCATTTTTCTGCTTAGATACCAAATGGTTTTGTTATATGCTGCCTGATTAGATTAGATTCCAATTGATCCATAGTGAGGAGGTCCTCCAGGATGCAGAACATGTCAGAAAAACAATAATACATGACAAATATTTACAACTCAAACAAATAAGCTTTTAAGGTACCGCTCCACAGGTCCCAAGTGGAATGATGGTCTTTTTTTTTAATGAACGCTATATGAAAGGATCATTTTACAAACACTAATGCACTGGATTTAAAATAAAGTTTTTTATTTATAAGGTAATAAACATGTAATAGAACTACTATAATAATTAATTACAATGAACACATTAATGCACTGAAATGGTGCAGAAGTTATGTATATGCCCAAAAGGTGATTAGTGACATTATTGCAAGTAAACAACCGCGATAGTGACAGAACATTGACAGCATGTCTGCCAAGGAGAGATGCTGCCTAGTTGAGAGTGGTGGCTCATCGATCTCAACATTATGGCTAGGTGTAAGGCTGGTTAGATACAACCCAGTCGTCATCTTGATGCCGTTAGTAAGACAATGCTTACCATATTTAGATACACCAAATTTGCAGATCCAAATGTAACGCATTTTTCTGTAAAAAATTTAAGACATCTCTTTCTGTCACAAAAATACAAAGGCTACGAAGAAACGAAGGAGAATTTTCTGAACACAACAATTTATTTTCTCTCTCTCCATTCCCTGTCACCTACTTCATCTCTGCCCCTCTTCTGTGTACCCTCACATGCTCCTATCACCCCTCCCTATTTCATATATGCTCTACTATCTTAATGCCATTCGTTTCACTGTGAAACCACCGAGTCATCTGCTAAAAGAACTGCCTCACACTATCCCTTCCTTGCCTCACGTCCCCCCCCCCCCCCTCTCCATCTGCCCTAGCAACTATTGCTCTCAGTAATCAATAAATAGGCAATTTTTCTTTTTTTAAAATTCAGCCTTGATCACACCACATATGCTACAAGAACATACGTTCTTGTAGCACATGTGGTGTGATCAAGACTGAATTTTAAAAAGAAATTTAAAAATTTTTGATCACTGTTCCAAAAATGTTTAGCTATATTGCCTTTCTTTGAAATTAGATATAAAATTGGTTAATTGTGTTGTTTACATGTAAGGACATACCTTTGCCCTGAGCTTGGCATAATATGACAACCTCTCTTGCTTCAGTTCCCTGTATTCAGAGACTTTTTTTGTTAGATCTTCCTCAACTTGACACAGTGGAAGCATTTCATATTCATTGTTATCAACAGGAATTTTTACTCCAATTTCCTGAAACGGAAAAGTTCTAACAGGTGAACAATTAATGGCAATTTCCATTGTATAAACACAAAAGCAAATACTTACTGAACCCAACTGTTCTGCCTCTTTTAAAAGATCTTCAATGGATTTGATAATTTGCTCCTTGGCATTATCTTCTTCTAAAACCATATCTTCAAACATGTGCTACAATTGATCACGAGATTTTTTAAAATGAGTATCAGCTCTCTACAGTTTTGCAGATATTATTCAACAATGAAAATATCACTTCTAATATTTAAAAATACACTGGCAGCTACACGGTCCAGTCATATTACTATGACCACCATCTATGCCTGACGTCAACAGGCAGTAACCATTCCGAGGTGCCAGCACTGACAGTGGAGGCTGTATAAAGCGTGTTGTGGGTATGTTGAAAACAGTGCAGTCGTAACCATGATGTGGTAACTGAGTGACTTACCAGGAGTCAGAAGGGCATTATCACTGGCTTTTAGGCCAAGGGTGGAAGCATTTCCAAAACAGCGGAGTTTGTAAAATGTTTGCATGCCACCATGGTTGAAATATACTGTGCAAGGCAAAATGGCGCTATCCAAAACCAGTGCCTAGGCAACTGGTGCACCACATGCCATACATGACAGAGGTGAATGATGGCTGCAGAGGTGTATACAGGTGAATAAATGTGGAACTGTTGGGTAAATGAACGCCCAGATGAACCAAAGGGCTACCAATAGGGTCTCCTCAACTACCATTGCTCCATAAGGACCTCTGCACCAAGCACTTGGTTCATGCACCCATGCTGACTGCTGTTCATTGGTGACAAAGGCTGGATCTGCACATCAACACCACAATGGAACGTCCGCTAAGTGGCATGAGGAGGCCTTTACAGATGAATCTTGTTTTATGCTCTATCAGACTGATGGCTACTGATGTATATGTCCAGGTAAGAGGAGGGAGCATTATAGTCCAGGGAATCCAGTGCCAGCAATGTGTCACACAGCTGACAGTGTACATGGATATTTCAAAGAACACCAGGATGAGTTTACTATACTCCAATGGCCACCAAACTATCTGGATTTAAACCCAATCGAGACTCAGTGGAAGCATCTCGACCCGGCTGTTAATGCCATTGACCCTCAATCGAGAAACATAGTGCAGCTGGACATGGCACTGGAACTGGCATGGCTTTGCATCCCTATTGGTATCTCCAAAACCTCATTGACTAACTTCCTGCACATCTTGCAACAGTTTGGACTGCAAAAGGTAGTTATCCAGGCTTTTGACAGGTGGTCACATTAATGTGAGCGAGCAACGTATTTTTAAGACTGAGCATTTGACTAGAAAATGTGGACACCAGACTTACATATTTACTAAAAAAGGGACTTTTTATTTTTGGTGGTGGGGAAGGGGGTTGGGCCGGATGGTGTTAGGAGAATCGCTCTCTTCAGGGAGAATGTTGTGATCGATTGAGCAGATCAACTACTGTAATAATAATCTATACTACTATATAATGACAAATTATCGATTAATACTGTTACCAATTTACTCCAAATTTTTACACGATACTCCAATAAACGTGTGGATGGACACAAGCTACATATTTTTTAAATATATACTGCATGCAAATATATATTTACTATATAAATGGGTATGATGTCAGCAAAAAACTCTACAAGTTCTTGAAAAATTCACTTGAAAGTTTTAAATGATTCCCTAATAAATGCTTGGATGGACATAAGATACATATTTTTAATATATATGGCATACAAATATGAATATAATAAAAACAGAGGAAACATTGTGAACAAAGTCTTGAAAAGTTTTTGATTGAGTTATTTCAAATTTTGACACAATACTCTAATAAATGTTCAGACAGACATAGGTAACATACTTTCTTATTATCTATGGAACATACAGGGAGATAATTATTGAACTATTTGTGGGATGGGGGAAACATACGCTAGTTACAACCTACAGCATGTACACACTATGCTCAATATGAAAACGTCACTACAGATATTCGGATTTAGGTTATGATATGTTCGATATGCCTGATGTCATTGGCAATGACATGGCGCAGACGAATAGCGAAATTCTACACAACTCACTTAAGGTGTCTGAACATCAATGCTGTCGACGACTTCCTGAATGGCTGTATTCTGCTCAGCAATCATTTTGGGGTTATTGCTGTACACCTTGTCTTTAATATAGCCCCACATAAAGGAGTCGCATGTGTTCGGATCCAGAGAATATGACTGCCAATTGGGGCCCATGCCAGTGGCCTCTGGGTAGCCCAGAGCCAGAATGAGGTCACCAAAGTGCGCCTCCATGAGATCAAACACTCTTCTGCTTCGATGGGATCAATCTCCATCTTGCATGAACCACATCTTGTTGAAATGAGGGTCACTATGGATAATGGAGATCAAATCATCTTCCAAAACCTTCACATACTGTTCGGTAGTCACCGTGCCATCAAGGAATATCGCACCGATTATTCCGTGACTGGATACTGTACAGCACCCAGTCACCTGTTGAGTGAGGGTGAAGAGACTTCTCGATCACAAAATGAGGATTCTCAGTCTTCCAAATGTACCAGTTTTGCTTATTGATGAACCCATCCAAACGAAAGTGGGCTTTGTCACTAAACCAAACTCTACAGCGCATACCAATTCCCATAATGCACTGTGGCCAACCGTTCAGAAGTTATGATGATTTTATTTCATATAGTTCAGTAAGTGTCACTCTGTACATACTTTATTATTATTATTATTATTATTCTTTCCTTTCTCAGACTTATGTCTGGTTAAAAATGGAAAGTGATGCGGACCTTGATCAAGCGCGACTTCCTTTTAACTGTACGGTATATGTTACATTGCATTTAGGAACTTTCGGGTAATTGAACATGTATCAATAATTACAGAATTCTGTAGTTGTATATATACGTTTGGATGTAGCTGTATCGCGTTGATGTACTGGTGGATATTGTGTGGTATGACTTCTGTAGTTGATAGTATAATTGGTATAATGTCAACTTTATCCTGATGCCACATGTCCTTGACTTCCTCAGCCAGTTGGAGGTATTTTTCAATTTTTTCTCCTGTTATCTTCTGAATATTTGTTGTATTGGGTATGGATATTTCGATTAGTTGTGTTGGAATTTCTTCTTTTTATTGGTGAGTATGAGGTCAGGTTTGTTATGTGGTAGTGTTTTATCTGTTATAATGGTTCTGTTCCAGTATTATTTGTATTCATCATTCTCCAGTACATTTTTTGGTGCATACTTGTATGTGGGAATGTGTTGTTTTATTAGTTTATGTTGTATGGCAAGTAGTTGATGTATTATTTTTGCTACATTGTCATGTCTTCTGGGGTATTCTGTATTTGCTATATTGTACATCCGCTTGTGATGTGATCTACTGTTTCTATTTGTTGTTTGCAAAGTCGGCATTTATCTGTTGTGGTATTGGGATCTTTAATAATATGCTTGCTGTAATATCTGGTGTTTATTGTTTGATCCTGTATTGCAATCATGAATCCTTCCGTCTCACTGTATATATTGCCTTTTCTTAGCCATGTGTTGGATGCGTCTTGATCGATGTGCGGCTGTGTTAGATGATACGGGTGCCTGAAATGTAGTGTTTTCTTTTTCCAATTTACTTTCTTCGTATTGTTGATGTTATGTGATCTATAGGGTTGTAGAAGTGGTTATGAAATTGCGATGGTGTAGCCAATGTATTTATATGAGTGATTGCTTTTTGTATTTTGCTAGTTTCTGCTCGTTCTATAAAGAATTTTCTTAAATTGTGTACCTGTCCATAATGTAGGTTTTTTAATGGTGATAAATCCCCTTCCTCCTTCCTTTCTGCTTAATGTGAATCTTTCTGTTGCTGAATGTATGTGATGTATTCTATATTTGTGGCATTGTGATCGTGTAAGTGTATCGAGTGCTTCTACGTCTGTGTTACTCTATTTCGCTACTCCAAATGAGTAGGTCAATATTGGTATAGCATAAGTATTTATAGCTTTTGTCTTGTTTCTTGCTGTCAATTCTGTTTTCAGTATTTTTGTTAGTCTTTGTCTATATTTTTCTTTTAGTTCTTCTTTAATATTTGTATTATCTATTCCTATTTTTTGTCTGTATCCTAGATATTTATAGACATCTGTTTTTTCCATCACTTCTATGCTGTGGTTATCCAATATGTAATCTTCTTGTGCAGTGTGTTTTCCCTTGACTATGCTATTTTTCTTACATTTGTCCGTTCCAAAAGCCATATTTATATCATTGCTGGATACTTCTGTTAGCTTTAGTAATTGGTTGAGTTGCATGTATAGCAAATGTGTGATTTTGTGTTGTAATGTTCCATAATTTGTATTATTTAGCATGTTGGACAGTGGGTTCAGAGCAAGGCAGAACCAGAAGGGACTTAATGAGTCTCCTTGGTATATTCCACGCTTAATCTGTATTGGCTGTGATGTGATATTATTTGAATTTGTTTGGATATTAAGTGTGGTTTTCCAATTTTTCATTACTATGTTTAGGAACTGTATCAATTTAGGATCTACTTTGTATATTATTATTATTAACAACAACAACACATAAAGAGAAAATGTTAACAGAAATCTCAAAATGTTCTTGACCAATTTATTTCACATTTTCCTTTGACTGTTGAGCTATCTGCGTCGACCACTTCTGAACCTAGAAATACATCATGGATGGCAATGAATAGACAGTGAGAAACCACTGACTCAACAGTCTTTCTGCCCAAAGGATAGATCAAAATAGTTCCAAGGATGGGGTACGTACCATGGGGGCATAAACAATTGTTCCCTAATAGGAGGCAACAGTGATGGAATATGGTAGTTCAGAGCGGAGATACTGTATGCCAAATGTGATCTGGGTTATAATCCTGGGCTTCCATTATGGAATGCAGATCTCCCTACCAGGAACAAGGACATGGGAGTTTGGATGTTCCAGTGAGCAGTGAATGTGTATTGCGTAGTTGAGCAGCAGTTGTTGGTGCCTGTTGTGTAGTAGAGGGACCCCAGCCTCTGAGAATATTTCATTTAACATGGCAAATATAGGGAAGCCATGTGAATCAGGCTTCAAAGAGCAGTCCTAAGAAGTTATACGACTCCACATTGAGCAAGTGGTCATCAAAGCAGAGTTCTAGTTGTGAATGGTGACAGAAGTGCATGATGCATGCTTTGGCGGCCATGGATCAAAGCCCAGGACTGTGCCTTTCATATACACTCCTGGAAATGGAAAAAAGAACACATTGACACCGGTGTGTCAGACCCACCATACTTGCTCCGGACACTGCGAGAGGGCTGTACAAGCAATGATCACACGCACGGCACAGCGGACACACCAGGAACCGCGGTGTTGGCCGTCGAATGGCGCTAGCTGCGCAGCATTTGTGCACCGCCGCCGTCAGTGTCAGCCAGTTTGCCGTGGCATACGGAGCTCCATCGCAGTCTTTAACACTGGTAGCATGCCGCGACAGCGTGGACGTGAACCCTATGTGCAGTTGACGGACTTTGAGCGAGGGCGTATAGTGGGCATGCGGGAGGCCGGGTGGACGTACTGCCGAATTGCTCAACACGTGGGGCGTGAGGTCTCCACAGTACATCGATGTTGTCGCCAGTGGTCGGCGGAAGGTGCACGTGCCCGTCGACCTGGGACCGGACCGCAGCGACGCACGGATGCACGCCAAGACCGTAGGATCCTACACAGTGCCGTAGGGGACCGCACCGCCACTTCCCAGCAAATTAGGGACACTGTTGCTCCTGGGGTATCGGCGAGGACCATTCGCAACCGTCTCCATGAAGCTGGGCTACGGTCCCGCACACCGTTAGGCCGTCTTCCGCTCACGCCCCAACATCGTGCAGCCCGCCTCCAGTGGTGTCGCAACAGGCGTGAATGGAGGGACGAATGGAGACGTGTAGTCTTCAGCGATGAGAGTCGCTTCTGCCTTGGTGCCAATGATGGTCGTATGCGTGTTTGGCGCCGTGCAGGTGAGCGCCACAATCAGGACTGCATACGACAGAGGCACACAGGGCCAACACCCGGCATCATGGTGTGGGGAGCGATCTCCTACACTGGCCGTACACCACTGGTGATCGTCGAGGGGACACTGAATAGTGCACGGTACATCCAAACCGTCATCGAACCCATCGTTCAACCATTCCTAGACCGGCAAGGGAACTTGCTGTTCCAACAGGACAATGCACGTCCGCATGTATCCCGTGCCACCCAACGTGCTCTAGAAGGTGTAAGTCAACTACCCTGGCCAGCAAGATCTCCGGATCTGTCCCCCATTGAGCATGTTTGGGACTGGATGAAGCGTCGTCTCACGCGGTCTGCACGTCCAGCACGAACGCTGGTCCAACTGAGGCGCCAGGTGGAAATGGCATGGCAAGCCGTTCCACAGGACTACATCCAGCATCTCTACGATCGTCTCCATGGGAGAATAGCAGCCTGCATTGCTGCGAAAGGTGGATATACACTGTACTAGTGCCGACATTGTGCATGCTCAGTTGCCTGTGTCTATGTGCCTGTGGTTCTGTCAGTGTGATCATGTGATGTATCTGACCCCAGGAATGTGTCAATAAAGTTTCCCCTTCCTGGGACAATGAATTCACGGTGTTCTTATTTCAATTTCCAGGAGTGTAGCACCCAGCAGTTGGTGTTGAGCAACGTCTACAATGGAGGTGCAGTAATAAATTCAAAAATCATTAGCACACACAGAGGGTGGCACTGTAGACTATACAGCTGCAGCTAGACCAATGATTGCCAGTAGAAAAAGGGGCACATTCGATACGGAGCCCTGCACAGCCCAAATCTTTTGTACATGTGGTGTACTTTGGGAAACATCAGCTTGAATCCAGAAAGTACTGTGTGATAAGAAATTCTGCCAAAAATCGGGAGGAGGCCCTGGAGACCCCACTTGCATAGTGTAACGAGGATTTGATGGTGTCATAAACCTCCTGCAAGTCAAAGAAAACAGCAACAAGTTGAAACTTCCTGACAGATTAAAACTGTGTGACGGACCAAGACTGGAACTCAGGACCTTTGCCTTTCTGGGCAAGTGCTCTACCAACTGAGCTACCCAAGCACGACTCAAACCCGCCCTCACAGCTTCAGTTCTGCCAGAACCTCGTCTCCTACCTTCCAAACTTCACAGAAGCTCTTCTGTGAAACCTGCTGAACTAGCACTCCTGGAAGAAAGTATAATGCGGAGACATGGCTTAGCCAAAGCCTAGGTGATATTTCCAGAATGAGATTTTCACTCAGCTGCAGAGTGAAAATCTCATTCTGGCAGCAGTAAGTTGTTGATGCTGGGAAAAAGCTGAGTGGATAGCAATCTCCAGGCAGAGCAAACTGGCAGCACTATAATGGCCTTGGCAAAAACTGCCCTGGGATGGTGCCAAAAGACACACCCCCTCCCCAAGACTCAATGTATCAACACAGCTGCCAGCTCACCATGTTTGAGCAACTTTCTGAGAACATTAATGAGACTAAATGGGCAATAGCTGTCTGTCTCAAAGGTGTGTTTACCCAGTTTCAATACTGGGATGAACATGCTTCTCACTCCAGATTCAGCTGAAAATGATAACATTTTTGCAATCTATTAGTACATGTTTGAGCATTTGGCTGAGGATGTAATCTGGTCCTGCCATATCACGGCAATGAGGAACTCCCACTCACTGAATGGAACATTATATGGCTCCAGGTGACTTGTGAAAAGTAACAATCACTACACCCTCTGTTTGAGGACACAAAATGCAGGGTTATAATTCTCAGAGGCAGGGGCCAGAGCATAATGCAAAGCATCTGGGTCATTGTAGACAGTATCATTCAGATAGATACCAGGTACACTGAGGTGTTTAACATTTGCCCAAACCGGCAATGTACGATTCCTAGCATTCTCATTTCTGTTGTTTTAAGAGGTGGTGGACCCAGGTACAGAACGGTTTAAAGGCAATGAGGTGCTCCATTGATGGACATCACTTATGGCATTGGAGAACCTGTTAACAATCCCTAATGGCCATGGACATTTCGAGTGTCCACCAAGATACTGTCTTCCAATTGTGGGAGGGGTGTGTGTTTTCGGAAGGAATAGGGAGTTGTTACATCAGCTGCTGATAGAATGGCTGCAGTTATGTTCTGAACAGCTGCAGCAATACCTCCATGTGGTGGGGTGCTAAAGGAGACAGCAGAGATGAACGCATCCCCAACAGTTTTGTTGAAAGTCCATCTGGATGAAGCTCATGTGAGTGAGGCCGACGGACATTAAAGACAATTGGAAAATGATCACTGTCGCACAGGTCATTGTGGACACTCCAATGGATGTAGAAGAGAAGACCAGTGTTGTAAACGGAAAGATCAGTGGCCGAATAAGGTCTATACATTGAAGTGTGTAGGAATGCAAGTATTCAAGAGGGAATAATTGAGCTCTGCGAGCAAGTTTTTGACAGCTTTATTGCAGAAAGTAGACACAGTGCAAGCCCACAAAGGGTTGTGGCGCATGGGAACTGAAATCACCCAATATTAGAAACAATGGGGAAAAAGGGGGGGGGTTGAGAAAACAGTGCAGACAATGTATTATGAGACACTTCACTGTCCTGTCAGGAGGGATTTACACATCCCAGCTATGTTCTCATACCAACAGCAGAGCCTCCAAAGTTGCATTGAGTGACACGTGTTGGCTGTAGGCAGAGTCCAGAACGTACATGCAAATGCCGCCCGTTGCCCTCTCACTGTCACCAAGATTCTTAACATAGCCTTGACAGCCACAGAAGATATGAATCCATATTGCTGGGAGCTAAGTTTCCTGTAGGGCGATGCGAAAAGCGGAGGAACAACATAAGAGACGTCATAGCTCAGCCATGTGGCGGAAAGAATTACTACATTTCCACTAGAATAACATGCTGTCAGTATCCTGCAAGGCCTTGTTTGCCTCAGTTTATGGGACAGTGGAGGAATGCAAAGCCCTACAATCCACAACCTGTGGCTCTTTCAGCCACTGGCTGACATCTAGTTGGAGATCAGCAGACTCCTGAGCACGGAGCATCCTGAGGGAGCCTTTCCTGCTAAGAGATGCTGGAGGAGGGTGTTGCTTCTCTGGTTGGGACTGACTTCCCAGGCAGGTAAGGAGCTGACACCCCCAAAGCAATAGGAGGAGGAACTCCAACCATCAGGGGAAAGGGTGTAGTTGATTAGTCTCAAGGGTCCAATCACAAAGGGTGACTGGTACAGGCAATCAGTAGAGAGGATGATGACATAGCCGTAGCATACATCGTCAGACCTGTAGAATACAAAATCATCATATTTCTTCTTGGTCTCTTGATATATGAGTTGGTCAAGAGTCTTGCATTCTTGGATTTTCTTTTCTTTTTGGAAGACTGTGCAGTCCATGAACAGGGACAATGGTGCTCTCCACAGCTGAACAGTTGTTGAGGAGGAGGAGGGGGGGAGAGGGAGCCGACGACTACAAGGTTGCTGTGCAACTTCTTTTTGTCCACAATCCCTACAGATGGTGCTGATGCTACAATATGAATATGAGCCCAAATCTTATGCATTTGGAACAAGACATGGAAGGGAGACATTGATACATCATCACATTGACCTTTTCAGACAATGGGTCGCCTTCAGAGGCGAAGATGAAGGTCCCACTATCAACCTTATTGTCCTTTGGTCCCCCCCAGGACATGGCGAACAAAATGCAGACGCTGTTGCTCCAAATTGGCACATAACTTTACATTGGTTTGTAAAAGGAGACAGTGGTGGAAGATGATATTCTGCATCATATTGAGAGTGTTAGGGGGAAGATAAATTATAGAAATGTCACAGGCCAGCAGCACTCATGATTGAGCAGGAGATGCCACTTTAATCAGAACTGAACCAGCTTTCATTTTTGGAATCACTGCTACTTCCCCGACCTGTCTTCCTCCCCATCAATCCTAGAACAGATTAAATATTTGGGAAGTGTTTCTTGTGTTTCTCCCTTTGCCTCTTAGCCCTATATTCCTCCCACAGTGTAGTGAGGTAAGAAAACATTCTGGGTTTCCTTTCACATTCAACATCAACAGTATTCTAGTTACTCTGGATGGATTCTAAATGTCACCAAATAGTGGTTGTTTAACTCCTCTTTCCAGGATAGATTTGTGGTTATCATGGACCCTGCACACACCCAAGAGACAAAAGGAGATGAGGAGATAGGGTGAGTGATTAAAGTGTCAAATCAGACTAGAAATTTTTTGTACGTTTTATTTTCTATGAAACAATGTGGCCATTGTAGAGGTAAGAACACATAAGAACTTACAATTCTGTTGCATTTGGAGCTGACTTCCAAATAATGAAAAGTGTTAGCAGGGGTTATTGAACTGCTAACAGAGATTTATAAGAGCCATGAATAATGAAAGAGGAGGGGATACAGTACGTTAAAATCTATTTTATAGGGAGCATTCAAAAGGAAACGAACCGGAGGCATAATTACAGAAACCAGTACCTGTATGTTAGAAGTATTGACCCTGGCAGTTGAGACACTTGCCCCACTGTGACAAGGAAGTGAATGTCTGTCTCATAAAATTCCTGGGATTGTGATGTTAACCAGTTCTGCACGTACAGCTGGACATCTGTGTTCAAGGTGAATTGTTTGCCCCCTCAGAGCCTTTTTAAGGGGACCAAAAATGGCGCAATCACACGGAGAGAGGTCCAGACTGTATTGAGGGTAGCTGAGAACTCATCTCCAGCCACCACTCGATGTCCAGACCGCACATCATCGGCTAACAACACCTGTTCTTCCCTGAAGGGTGTGTGCCATGCCTTGACCCATACAAGGGACATGCAGTGTTCGCCATACACTTGTGTCATTCATTGACGAATGTCCGTTCCACCGACTCCTTCTGCTGCCAGAAAACAAACAACACCTCTTTGCTCTTTTTTGACACCTCCATGTCATTGTTTGCAATGCAACTGGCAGTGTTGGACAATTGATGCATGCTGCTGCTAGCTCTGCACGTGAGCCCTCTAGTGATATGCTGTGAACTTCAATGCTCTGGTCGGAACCACACCTCGTTACACACGCCACGTTATTACCTTCCTGTCACCGGTTTGTGCATTTCAGACTCTGGCTAGTTTCTTTTTGAATGCCCCTTACACACTAGCAACTTCTTGGTGAAACTCTATTTATGGTAGGAGTGCATCATGTGCTAATGCATGGATCAGCTGCCAAGCACGCCACGACTGGGTTAGTGACATCAATGAGCACTTGATTACACTGAGCTTTGAATTCTGAAACATGGAGGACGATGATGAATATGCATCTCTGAAATAAGGGATGGTGGTATCACCTGTTAACATCACAAGTTAACTAATTTTTAATTCACTCATTCACATTGTTACAATGTGATTTTGTGTCTTCTTAATATTCATTCTATTGATTGATTTGACTTTGTTACATCTTTTAAATACTTAATATTTTCCCCCTTAGTGTTCTCCCACAAGAGATAAGAAAAATATATAGTTTTTAGGTTTTGCAATAACTAAGCTCTACTGAAGTAAAAAATAATTTTGAGTTTTTTTAATAACTACAAAGAAACCAAGATACAAAGGACAAGTGCAAAAAACGCTGCTATGTACTGGTTTATAAATATTGTTCAATGTGTGAGTGTGTGTGTATTTTCTTGAGCAAATGAATATTAATGTGTGTGGAGAAGTCATAACGCAACCTTTGACATAAACATTCCCTATCTTTGATCATTCATCAGATATAATCTTTGCTAATTACTAAATAATATGCCAAGGGTACTGCAGTACACACACACACACACACACACACACACACACACACACACACACACACAAAAGTAGTCGACTGAGACACGAAAGACACTCATGTAAAAGGAAATTAAGACAGTTTCTTACCAGAAGATGTTTCTTTACTTGTTTTTCCCTGGACACTTTATCTTCCTCGCCATAACCTATTTCATCCCATATTTGGTGTAACTTCTGGAGCTGTTGTTCGAGTTGTTCTGCACAGTCAAGCCTGTAAAGTTCATAGCTTCATTGATCTGTTGCCAAAAATTAGACATACTGTTTATGAAAACATTCATAAGAGGATATAAACTAATTAGAATTTACACACAAGTATGCATTTACAAATCACTCAATACTAAAACTCAGATCTATGACAACTGTCACACCACATTCCAAGAGCACCTCTTATGATCTGTATGTGGCCCTAGCCTGGTTTACACCAGAGCGAAGAAAGTTCGCACCCTCTGGATCGACACTAGCAGCACAGAAAGCTTTGGTCTGGTACCTTGTCTACTTCTGTTGTTGACATGAGTTGCAAGAGCAATGGAGTGATGTGAAGACAACGTAACATTGCTGATAGAATAATACAGTCATCAAATATGCTTTTAGAACATAAAAGATCCACATTACAAAGGGCGAAGGAGAAGAAAGATAAATGAATATCCATCTATTCTGCTATCAATATTCAAAACAAACAAAACGCCTGATCATTTCCATTGTTTACATTCCCGGTAGTCGTAATTACAGGGCTGATATATCACTGTCATGTTAAAGATTTTTGATGATAGATAAAAATGGTTAGTTGGGACTACACTATCTGTCCTCAACCTATATAGCAGATTTTATCAGACAGCCTATATGACAGGCCATTTGTAATATATTTCACATTTCATTAATCGCATTTTGTAAATATTATATTCATTATATGTAGTTTAATAAAACCTTTAAGTGCATCACATGTCACTGCAGATATTATGAACTACCTGAAATATGATTGCTGCTGGAACTATCACTAATGTGAATTTCTCCATTTGCTAATAATCAAGAGTGTAAATTAAATTATATTGGTCATCAGTAATCAATGTATTGCTTTTAAATTTACTCCTCAGTTGTAATGGGGAGCAGGCAAAAAGTGAGTCAATCAACATGTGCAACGTTTTCTAAGGAAAGCTGGAGCTGCAATTCAGTGTTAAGTGAAACACCTCCACAAACACACACACATTCAGGTACCAAAATTCCTCTTTTACTAATCCATTTTGCTTGCTCAGTCAAAAACAGGGTGTATGCCAAGCAAAACATCCTTCCTTAATATCAAAGTTTTGAATCACGTCTAACTCTGTAGTGTTGTATTCTGTGCGCTGATTATTGACACCAAAAAATAATAGTCGGTTGGTTGGCTGAACTGAGGAGGGGACCTAAGTGGGCAAGGAAGTGAAAGACACTGAGTTTATGAAAAGAGCCAACCTTCAGAATATGGGTATGGTGCAACCAAGCAAGCTTGTTGCCAAAAAGAAGACCCAATAAACAGAACTGGGAGGACCACAGTCAGGTGTTGGGTGTCGAGGTAGAGCTCCAGATCAGGATGGACGATAGAATGGCGACAGAAATGCACCACCCTCAATTTAAGGTGAGAGAATCTAAAACCTTGTCCAAACAGAAGCATGTCGAATGGCACCCTGGAGCTATCATTCTGTGGAGGCCACTGAATGGGAGCTAGCGCAAATACAGCAATCATCCACAAACAGAGAAGAGGTGACCAACAGTCCGGTGGAGGCCACAAGTCCATTAACAGTGATGAGGAAAAGAAGGACACTTAATACAGGCCCCTGAGGTTTGCCATTCTCCTGGGTCTGTGGAGAGCCAAGAACGGTTGCAACCCAAACTCTGAACAAACAGTGGGACAGAAACTGTTGAATAAACATCTGAAGGGGGCCCCAAAGACCCCGCTCATGGAGAGCAGGTAGGATGGGCTGATGCCAAGCCATGTTGTAGGCCTTACAAAGATCAAAGAAAAGTGCGACAAGATGGCGGCATTGAGAAAAGGCCTGCTGAACTGTGGGTTCCAATAGAATCAGATGATCACTCTGACACTGTCCCAAAAGCTGCACTGGTACGGATATAAAAGTGCCAGAGATTCAAGGACCCAACAGAGCTGACGAGCCACCATCCATCAGTCAAGTAACTTGCATGAGACTTTGGTCAGACTGATTGAATAGTAACTATCAAGAAAAGACAGATCCTTGCCAGGCTTAAGTACAGGAACCACAACACAGTTCTGGATGGAAACAGGACCAGGGGCTGAATCGTGGGAAGAAGAGACAGCCAGAAGAAGTTCCCATTCAGTTAAAGATTCACTGTAGGATTCCGCCTGACAAGAGGTAAAGCACAGGTGGGAAGGGACAGTAGAAAATAGGGAGGAGACAAATCATTTCCAACATACTCACTTGCTCCATTTTATTATGTAACAGCCTTGGCATGAAAATATTTAAAGGTAATAAGACCGGCAGAGGACGGGTTCCGCTTAAGATATTGAATGGCATGACAACCTTCACAGATGGCAGTGGCAATGGCTGTGCTCAACCACGGAACTGGCCAGTGGTGAACTGAGCCCATCAAGTGGCGAACAGCAATGCTTACAGTGGAATTTTCTTACTGGACTGATCATGAATTACTTCAGAAATACAACTTCACAAAGGAGGTTTAAAAACTACCTGGGAGGTATGGAGAGGCCAATCAGCACAATGGAAAGACCAGCGGGATAACCCGGCCACTGGGAGGTGGGAAGAGAATGAAAAAACCCAAATGGGAAGTGGTCACTATCACAGAGGCCACTGTGTTGTGACTAGTGTAAGGAAAAAACAAGGAGAGGAGAGGGGTGGTGTGGTGAGTGATACATCAATGGCAGAGAAAGTGCTGTATGTGGCTCTAAAATGAATAAGGGAACCATCATTAAAAAGACACAGGTCATAGTTTGCAAGAAATTGATCAATGAGGAGTCCCTGACTAGACAGAAAAGTACTGCCCCACAAAGGATGATGAGCATTAAAATCCCCTAAGGGGGAGGAGGAGGAGGAGGAGGAGGAGGAGGAGGAGGAGGAGGACTAACAACAACCATACAGACCAATGTGCAAAAGCCACCAGAAGCCCTCAAAGGACCAGCCCAGTTCCAACAAAGCACGGACCCAAAAAGGGGTGGTGGTGAGCATTAGTAAAATGAGATTCCTGGAGAATGATACAAGATACCGAGTAAAAGAAAATATGGGATTGCAACACCAGGAGGTAATAGTAGTATAAATTACAGTTCCACCTAAGAAACATGGCTTGGGGATCCAAATGGGAGGTGAATAGGCTGGAGCCAATCACGCCACACGGCACCTCCGGGGGCACGAAAGGGCCTTGTCCTAAGGCTTTTGTTGTTTCTTCTCCTCCTCCTCCTCTTTCATAGGTCAAGAAGGGCAGAGCACACAGGGGGAAAGCAGGCTTCTGCAAGATCCAGAATTGAAAGAGCACGTGCGGCCCTGGAGCACACGGACTACTGTTGTTGTGGCAACAGGCCTCCGACCTGGGAGATGCAGGGGGGAGGGATTCTGGGAGGGAACCCCATCAACAGGGGGTGCTGAAGAAAGAAGGAGACATCTCCAGCTGGGTAGGGGGAGGGTGTGTGAACTGCACAGGAGGTGGAGAGCAGATGGAAGTACGACTGGGGTAAGGCAGAGGGCGAAAGGGTGTAACAGGGCAAAGTTATATATCATAGACACAGGGCGAATTGAGTAATTTTTCTAATAAGCATCAGTGTGGGATAAATGATCAGCGGACTTATACTCGTGTATCTTCTTTTCCTTTTTATAAATCAAGCAATCTGGTGATCTTGGAGAGTGACGGTCATGACAAGAAACATGGGTAGTAGGACACAGGGGCTCCTCTCGTGAAGTGGCTGTCCACATTCACCGCATAGAGGGTCTGCCATAAAGTGTGAAGACATGTGCCCAAAACGAAAGCTCCAGAAACACCTCATCGATGGTGGACGTGCAGATTCACATCACAATGAAAACACACAACCTTGATGTTCTTCAGGAGGGTGTTTCCCTCAAGTGCCAAAATAAAGGCACCTGTATCTCCATCCCATCCAGATAACAACAGCTGCAAGAAACCCAGAAGTATCAGTGTAAGACTGAAACAAGTGCCTCCCACAGATGAGGGTATTAAAATCCTAATGGTTAACTGCCAAAGCATTCACAACAATGAGCCAGTTTGAAGTGCTCTTGAAAAGCAATGAAGCTCACATAATAATAGGTTCAGAAAAACTGGCCGAAACCTGAAATTCATAGCAGTGGTATTTTTGGGCAAAATATCGAAAGGATAGGCAAATGAGAAATGGAGGTTGTGTACTTGTCGCAGTAGAAAAGAAACACACATCCACAGGGAAAGAAATTGAAGCTGCATGCGAGACTATTTGGGCAAGACTCAGCACCAGGAGTGGGGATGAAATGATAACTGGCTCCTTCTATCACCCTCCAGACTCTTTTCCTGATATGACTGAAAACTTCACAGAAAACCTCAGTTCATTTGTATGTAAATTCTCCAAACATACGATAATTATCAGTGGAGACCTCAGACATCCTGTCAAACATTACTAAAAGCCTTCTCTGAAAACTACCTAGAACAGATAGTTAGGAACCCATTCATGATGAAAAGATATTGAATATAACAGCAACAAATAGATATGACCTCTTTGAGGATGTCCACATCGAAAGCGTTTTCAGTGACCATGATGTGGTGGTTATGGCAACAATGATAATTCAAGTACAAAGAACAACAGAACTAAGCAGAAAAATATAAATGTTCAGTAAATTAGATAAAAAAATCATTAGTGTCATATCTCAATGAGGAACCTGAATCAAAGTACAGGGCAGGAGCACGTAGAGGAACTATGGCTCCAACTTAACAGAGTAGTCGACCATCCACTAGCTAGATAAGTACACAATAGAAGAGGTCATAATGGGAGGGAATATCTAAAGAAGCAGAGGCTAATGCATACTACATCTAAAACAAAGTGTAGAGCTATAGATAGATGCCGATTGAGATGCGTTTGATTCTCAAAAGAGAATGTGTGATGTCTTCAATGATTATCATAGCAGAATACTGTCAAATGATATTTCATAAAACCCAAAGAAATTTGGTCATAAGTAAAGGCTGTTAGTGTCACCAAAGTAAGTTGGTTGGTTGGTTGCTTGGGGTTAAAGGGACCAAACAGCAAGGTCATCAGTCCCTTGTTTCAAATGTGGTCCATTCAGATAGTGCAACAATTCAGAAAAGTCAGAACGATAAAAGGGGAAAATGCTAAAAAACGTAAAATTGCAGTCCTGTCATCAATGGTAAAAACAGAATGAGGTAAGACAGCAAGAGAGCGACCCCAACGCTGTGCTAAGAGGCAGGAAATATCCCACCTCTGAAGCAGTAGAGGCAAGACCACTCACGACTTAAAAGCATGTAACTGCTAGAATGTAGAAGTGCGTATGGGAAAAGGAGACTAACCAATCCTAAAAAGTGATAAAAACAGAGTAAAAGTGGATGAAAAGAGGATCTTGGCCAGGGAGGGGAGTCGGGAATCTCCGAACACAGCTTACAGTGGGAGATATCCCAAGGCTCACTGCCCTGCCTCAACACCGGAGTGAGATTAAAAAACACTTTCCCATAGGAAACCGAGAACCAGTTCGTCCACCCGGAAATCATCAGTCAACATCAATGGTAAAGTGTGGGGGAGTCTGTACTTAGCACGCAGAGCCAAAAGAACGCGGCATTCAACCAAACTGTGGGCTACTGACTGGAAGGCTCCACAACCACAAAGTGGGGGTGGCTCATCACACAAAAGAAAACCATGGGTCAGCCTGGTATGGCCAATGCAGAGACGAGAGTGTGGTCGAGTCCTTCCAGGAGAGGCGAAAGGAAGAACGCCACGGGCCTGGTGTCACCTTAGTCGCATGAAGTTTATTAGATAGGGAGGTAGCCTCCCAAGAGTTGGCCATGATTGTGCAAAGTGGTATTTGATGTGAAGCTGTAAATCCGTTGCAAGAGGGGTTATAGAAATCGGGAGGGGAGGGGGGGGGGGGGCTAAGTGACTGTTCCCCCAGCCAAACGATCAGCAAGCTCATTACCTGGGATACCCATGTGGCTAGGGACCCGAAGGAAGTCAACTGAACAAGCAGCACGGTGAAGATCAGCGAGATGGTCATGGATGGCAGAGACCAAGAGATGGCGCGAAAAGCACCGGTCAATAGCCAGAAGGCCACTCATTGAGTCCGTACATAACAAAACGCGGTTGTGTTGGGACTGTTTAATAAAGGTAAGGGCCTGGGAAATTGTCATCAATTCTGCAGTAAACACCCCACATGCAGGTGGCAGCAGATTATTTTCCGTTCCAACAGAGGACGTGAAGGCGTATCCCACACGATCAGCAGATTTAGAGCCATCAGTGTAAAAAACGACACCATCCCGAAACTCCCATAAAATTCGGCGGGAAAAGGAACGGAACACCATCGGGGGGATGGAATCTTTCAGACCTCGGCAGAGATCCATCCGAATTCGGGGCCATGGAACTAACCAATGGGGGGTGGAGGGGAGGGAGTGTGGAAGACAGGACAAAGGAGGAAGCTGAAAATCACGGTGAAGAGACGTAAGGCAGAGCCTAACCGAATAGGAAGGATGAGTGGGAAAGGAACGGACAGTGATTGCATAAGACACCAGAAGCTGGGACCGCCGAACAGAAAGGGGGGGGGGGGAATTCCAGCTTCAACCAGGAGACTATCAACAGGGCTAGTAGGGAAGGCACCGGAGGCCAAACAGATACCACGATGGTGGACTGGATCCAGCAGGTGAAGTGTGGAAGAAGCAGCCGAACCATAAACTTGACAACCATAGTCCAAGCGAGACAGAACTAAAGCATGATAAAGGCGGAGACGGAGGGAGCGCTCTGCACCCCAAGAGGTGTGGGCAAGGAAGCGAAGAACATTAAGTTTACGGAAACATCCTACCTTCAGAAGTCTGATACGGGGCAGCCAAGTGAGCTTGTTGTCGAAAAGAAGACTCAGGAAACAAAACTGTGGGACCACAGGCAATCGTTGTGCATCAAGATAGAGTTCTGGATCAGTGTGGATTGTAGTACGGCGACAGAAGTGGACCACCCGCGATTTTAAAGGAGAGAATTGAAACCCGTGTGAGAGGGGTCCATGCAGAGGCACGCCGTATAGCTCCCTGGAGCTGCCGCTCTGCAGAGGCCATCGAAGAGGAACTAACCCAAATGCAGAAATCTTCCACATACAGAGCAGAGGCGACCAAAGGACCGACAGAGGCCCCAAGTCCATCTATAGCAATGAGGAAAACAAGTACACTCAATACAGAACCCTGTGGGATGCCCTGTCTCCTGGGTCCACGGAAAACTAAAAACTGTACCAACCCAAACCATGAACGACCAATGGAACAGTAACTGGCGGATAACAATGAGAAGTGGGCCCCAGAGACCCCACTGATGAAGTGTAAGAAAGATGTGATGGCACCAAGCCATGTCATAGGCCTTGCGAAGGTCAAAAAATACCGCAACCAAATGACGGCGCTGGGAAAAACCCTGCCGAACTGCGGATTCCAAGCGAAGTAAATGATCGATCGGAGACCGTCCCTCTCGGAAGCCACACTGGTAAGGGGACAATAGATCCCCAGATTCGAGAACCCAATTGAGCCAATGGGCTACCATCCGTTCAAGTAACTTGCAAACAACATTTGTCAGACTAATTGGCCGATGGCTTTCAACAAATAGGTGGTTCTTACCAGGCTTAAGGACAGGAACCATGATGCTATCCCTCCACTGAGAAGGGAAGTCACCCTGGAGCCAAATACAATTAAACACCCGGAGAAGATGTTGCCGCTGTAGAGCACTGAGATGTTGAAGCAGTTGGTTATGAATGGAGTCTGGGCAAGGGCCATATCAGGAGAAGAAGAAAGGGCAGAAAGAAATTCACATTCAGTAAAAGGTTCATTGTAAGATTCTGACTGACAAGGGGTAAAACATAAGGCGGAAGCTTCGGCCCTCTGTTTCTGGTGAAGGAAAGCAGCCGGATAGGAAACTGATGCTGATGCCGTTGCAAAATGGGTTGCAAGATGTTCTGCAAGAATCAACGGGTCCGTACAAAATCCATCAGGGAGGTGAAGGCCTAGGAGGGTGGACTGCCAATGGCAACCCTGGAGAGAGTGAAGTGTAGCCCATACCCTTGACATAGGGACAGTAGAACAGAGGGAAGAAACAAAGCGTTCCCAACACATTGGTTTGCTCTGGGCTTTAGTGCAAAGGTGTTTAAAGGTAATAAGGTTGGCAACAGATGGGTGCCTCTTAAGGTGTTGCAAAGATCGATGGCAATCACGGATGGTGATGGCAATGGCCGTACTCCATCACGGGACTTGCCGGCGGCAAAATGGTCCAGATGAGCACGATACAGCAAGACTAGCAGCGCGAACAATCGCGTCAGACATGTCACGTAGGACGTCATCAATACAACCTGACAAAGAGGGAGAAAACACGACCTGTGCAGTGTATAGAGGCCAATCAGCACGTTGGATAGACCAACAAGGTAACCTGTCCATCGGGGAGCGGGAAGGGAGTGAGAGAATCAACGGGAAATGGTCACTATCACAAAGGTTGTCGTGTGGCGACCAGTGTAATGAAGGAAGGAGGGAGGCAGAAGAAAAAGAAAGATCAATGGCAGAAAAGGTACCATGACCGGCACTGAAATGAGTACGGGAGCCATCATTAAGAAGGCACAAGTCATGGCCTGTAATAAACTGGTCTGTGACAAGACCTCGTCTAGATGGAAATGCACTGCCCCACAAGGGATGATGTGCATTAAAATCCCCGAGGAGGAGGAAGGGAGGAGGAAGTTGCTGAAGAAGGGCAGTTAAGGCAGCAGGTGGAAGAGTCCTGTCAGGAGGGAGATAAAGATTGCAAACCATGACCTCAGAGTCCAGGTGGGCCGTAACAACAACCGCTTCCAATGTAGTTTGAAGAGGAATCCACGTGCTAGCAACGTCTGTACGGACCAACGTACAAATGCCGCAAGAAGCCCGCAGGGGGCAACCTGATTTCTACAGAAAACACGGAACCCACAGAGGGTCGGTGAGTGATCATCAGTAAAATGAGATTCCTGTAGAACCACACAAGCTCCAGAGTGAGAAGAAATAAGGGATTTCAGTTTCGGAAGGTGACGGTAATATCTGTTACAATTCCATTGGATAACTACAGAACGATGATTCAAATGGGGGATGAACAGGCTAAAGCCAGTCATACCACCGGGTCACCACCAGTCACTGACAAGGAGGGGGCGGCATCCATGAACAGGGCAGAATCTGGTTGTGAAGCCGGGGATGGGACCTCTGGTGACACCAGAGGCTCCTTGTCCCGGGACTTATGTTTCTGCTTCTTTTCTGTTTGAGATCGAGGAGGGCTGTGTGGCATAAAGGAGCCAGCTGCAGCAAGATCGGGAACAGAAAGAGATCAGGCGACCTAGGGGCCAACAGACCGTGGTTCCCGTGGTTGTCACGTGACAGCAGACCTTTGGCCTGAAAGGTGCCGGGAAGGGGTATTCCGGGATGGACGCCCTTGACCGGCAGATGCCAAAGAAGTGGGACACTTCTGCGGCTGGGGAGGGGGAGCAGCGCCCAGAGGAGAAGGTGTGGGAGCCGCAGGGGAGTGGAGAAGGAGAGGGGTCCGGGACTGGGGTAAGGAAGGGGGAGGAAGGGGTGAAAATGTAACTAAAGCATAACTACGCGTCATGGACACAGGGTGAAGACGTGCATACTTCTTACGAGCCTCGGTGTAGGTTAGACGATCAAGGGACTTGTACTCCTGTATCTTCTTTTCCTTCTTATATACTGGGCAATCTGGTGAACGTGGAGAATGATTGCCATGACAGTTTACACACACAGGAGGGGGAACACAGGAACTCCCCTCATGGAGCGGACATCCACAGTCACCACAGAGAGGGGTCTGCGAACAGTGGGAAGAGATGTGTCCAAAATAGGAGGTGGGATGTATGGCTTCACATCACATCGATAAACCATAATCTTTACTTTCTCAGGGGGGGGGGGGGGGGTAATCCCCTTCAAAGGCCAGGATAAAGGCACCAGTATCAATGCGATTGTCCTTCGGACCCATCTGAACACACTGAACAAAGTGAACACCCCACTGTCTGAGATTAAAGTTCCTCATCAGTTTGAGGGATGAGGTCCCTGTGAAAAAATCACACCTTGAACCATATGTAAAGACTGGTGGGGGGTAATGGACACAGGAATCGTGCCAAGATGGTTACAGGCACGAAGGGCCGCAGACTGGGCAGCTGAAGCAGTTTTGATCAACAACGAACCCGACCACATCTTGCTCAGAGAGTCCACTTCACCAAACTTGTCTTCAATGTGTTTCACAAAGAATACAGGTTTGGTATTGGTGAAAGTATCCTCATCAGTCCTGGTGCAAACCAGATAGCGGGGGAAGGTTTCGCCCCTAGCCGACGGGCCTGACCCTCTTCCCAGGGGGTAGCCATGGAAGGCAAGGCCGAAGGGGCAGGAGAAGCAGCACTAGAAAAATCAGTTCCAGGCAGAGAGACAGCCGCAGAAGAACGGCCAGAGTTCTGGACCTGCATGTGTTTCATTTGCATAGCGTCCGTCCTGATACCACACACTCCGGTGTGGGGCTCTCCTCACTGGCACCACCCAGCCACAGCAAGGGCCGTCTGGCATGGAGGCCATTGCCAGGAGTTCTAATGCTCCAGGACGACAGCAACCACTCCTAGGCTTACATGAGGTGGTCACAACACAGGTATCAGAAGTGTGATCCCTGTGTGTTCAGGGGGCTCAACCAAAAGCGTACATAGCGACCCCACCACACGGGCTGGCTATGCACCCTAGCATCAGACAACGATGTGAAAGAAAAGGTGGAATGAACTAGGAGGGCACACGTCGGAGACACCAGGTAAGGTGCTCTTCCCCAAACGGCTCACACTACGGAAGAGAAAATTAGTAATGGAGGTCAAATCCCAGAGGGGGACCAGGGAGTGCCAAAAGGGTGAGGTGATTACGCAACAGAACTAAATTGCAAAACCAATGTAACCAGGAGGATAGCGGGGCCAACATAAGCAGGGACACCAAGGGGCAGAGGAGAGGGCAAAGGAGAAGGAGGAAGGAGAGGAAAGGACGGGAGGGGCAAGGAAATGCAGCCCTGGAAAGAAGAAAGGCTGCAATAGCTCAGGGCCCCGTGCTCACCACGCACATACTCACGAAAGAACCATGAGCCCCCTGGGGAGCCAAATTTAGTGTCCAAACCCTAGGGAATGAGACAAACAGAGTAGCAAAGCAAAAGCTGAAATGCTTCACTTCATTTTCAAATGTTCTTTTATAAAGGAAAATCCAGTTGAATTCTCCCAATTTAATCCTCATACTACTGAAAAGATGAATGAAATAAGTATCAGTGTCAGTGGTGTTGAGCAACAGCTGAAATTGTTAAAATTGAACAAAGCTCCAGGGCCCAATGGAATCCCAGTCAGATTCTATACTGAATTTGCGGCTGAGTTAGCCCTCCTCTAACTAAAAGTAATCTTAGATCCCTCAAACAGAAAACTGTGCCCAGTTCTTCAAAGAAGGCACAGGTCACACCCGTCTAGAAGTAGTGTGCTAGAAGTGATCCGCGAAACTACTGTCCAATATCCCTGACACTGATTTGTTGTAGAATCTTATAACATATTCTGAGCTCAAACATAATGAGCTATCTTGAACAGAATGTTCAATGTTCCTCAATGTCACCCAGCATGGATTTCGAAAACATCAGTAATGTGAAACCCAAGTCGCACTTCATCCACATGACATACCTAAAGCATTGGATCAAGGCAACCAGGTAGATACAATGTTTCTTGATTTCCGAAAAGCTTTTGACTCAGTATCACACCTACACTTATTGTCAAAAGTACGACCATATGGGGTATCAAGTGAAATTTGTGACTAGATTGAGGAATTTTTGGTAGGAAGGACACAGCACGTTATCTTGGATGGAGAGTCATCGCCAGATGTAGAAGGAATTTCAGATGTGCCCCAAGGAAGTGTGTTGCGACACTTGCTGTTCGTGTTGTATATCAATGACCTTGCAGGCAATATTACTAGTAATGACAATCTTTTTGCAGATGATGCAGTTATCTATAGGAAGTACTATCTGAAACGATCTGCACAAAATCTTCACAGCCTCAAGAAAAACCAAGGAATGCAAGAAGATACACTAAACAAGAACAGAAAACTAGAACACAACAAAAAGTCAGAAACAAGTTGAGAGTGGGAACATTAAATGTAATAACCTTGACATGAAAGACTAAAGAGATTGTAGACATGGAGAGGAGAAAGATTCATAGCCTTGGATTGAAAGAGACGAAGTGGAAGGGAAAAAACTCTAATTTGCTGAGAGGTGGGTACAAATTATACTGGTAGGGTCACAATAAAGAGGGAAAAAAATTGAGTGGGCTTTGTGTTTCACAAAGACATTGACCCAGTTACAGATGTGAGCTTTGTAAGTGAAAGGGTAATTAGAGCAGAAGTGAACTTGGGATTGAATATAGTTTTATTATATTCCAAGTGTACGCACCTCAGCAAGTGTGCAGTGAGGAAGAAAAAATTAAATTCCTTGAAGAACTGGAAGATCAAGTAAGAGAAGATAACATTATGATAATTGGGGATCTGATTGCTCAGATTGGCATGGATAGAAATGGATATGAGGAGGCGATGGGCCCATTTTGATACGGAAGACAAAATGTTAAGGGTAAAGAAATTCTAAATCTGTGCATAAGGAATCATCTTTTAGTGAAGAATACATTCTTCAAGAAACAAGATAACCATAAGATTACTAGGGATGGCAAATCTAAGACAGTTATAGACTATATATTAACGAACAAATTAATTGGAGGAAAAGTACGGGACAATAAAGTCATACCAAATGAGCACTTGGATAGCGACCACAGGTTACTAGTAGCTGAGATAAATTATAACATGCAAAGTTTGAATGCTGTACAAAGAATGCCAAAAATTAAGGAGTGGGAGTTGAAAGAAGAAGAAAATAAGAAAAGTTTCCAAAATCTAGCAGCAAAAAAATTGCCAAAAACTGAATGGGGTAGTGTAGAGGTAGAGTGGAACCTATTTAAAACATCAATAGTTAATTGTGCTGTGCAGATACGAGGCAAAACAAAGGGTAAAGTGAAAGACAAAGAAACAGTTCGTGGAACGATAGAGTAAAAGATGCAATTAAAAAACATAATTTGGCAAAGAAAAACATGGATTTTGGAAAAAGAAATCAGAACCAGGGGCTGGTAGCAAAAGATGAACACAAGGTGGTGACACTGGAGAAGGAATACTGACAAAGAAACTCCACGCAAAGAGAATTGTGAAAGAAGAAAAGGAGAAGAGTTGGGAAATATTCACCCAGGAACTAGAACAGATAGCAAACTGAACCAAAAACCACTATATGGGTTATTGAAAAGTAAATGATCTGATAGAGAAAACATAAAAGCGATTGAAACTGAGGACACTAAAGGTATCAGAGAAGACATGAAGAATTCTTTAGAAATCTTACTTCATGGGGAAGGTGTGGTTGGCAGGAGAGCCAACACTGTGTTACTAGAGGAGGCCGAAACGCACATGTTTTAGCTCACGCAGGCTGGCGTGAGGTCTGGAACAGGACAAGGAAATTAGAATTTAGAAAAACGGACATAGCTGATGGAATACTTAACTTTAATCCATTAATGATGAACGTCGGTCTTGACGGTACATGATTCACAATATCAATAGTAACTGATAATGGCGCCTTGCTAGGTCGTAGCAAATGACGTAGCTGAAGGCTATGCTAAATTATCGTCTCGGCAAATGAGAATGTAAGTAGGCAGTGAACCATCGCTAGCAAAGTCGGCTGTACAACTGGGGCGTGTGCTAGGAAGTCTCTCTAGACCTGCCATGTGGCGGCGCTCGGTCTGCAATCGCTGATAGTGGCGACACGCGGGTCCGACGTATACTAATGGACCGCGGCCGATTTAAAGGCTAGCACCTAGCAAGTGTAGTGTCTGGCAGTGACACCACAGAAGGTGCACAAGAAAGTGACACCGAAGTCATTGAATTAGAGGAAAATCAGGATCCAATCTCTTGGTTAGAAAGTGAGAATTCCCTGAAACAGATGAAAAGTGGGAAGGCAGCTGGAGTAGACGAGCTGACAGCAGATATGATTAAAGCCGCAGGAATCCATGGAATACAATGGTTACACCAGGTACTGGGGGTGATATGGAAAGAAAACAAAGTGCCGGATGAATGGAAAAAAGGAATTATAATACCATTGCTCAAGAAAGGTAGTAGAAAGAAATGCACCAACTACTGAGGAAAAATAATGGGAAAGGTCACAGAAAAAAGACTGTGGAAAATTCTAGAGCACCAATCAGAGGAACAACAGCAAGGGGTAAAAGAAGCAATAAGGGAACAACATATCTATATTTTCTTCCTCCGTCAGTTAACAGAGAAATATTGGGAAAAAGGAAAGGACTTTATAGTAGTATTTGTGGATTTGGAAAAAGCATATGACAGTGTACCAAGGGATAAAATATGGGAATGCTTGAGAAAACATAATGTTCCTGATTCATTAATTAAAAGAAGTCCAGATGCTGTAAGATGGTTATGAGAGCAGTGTACAAGTAGGAGATGGAAGATCAAAATGGTTTAAGACAAAGAGGTGTTCAGCAAGGCAGTTTGCTCTCTCCTTTAATCTTCAATACACTTATGGACATAATCATGAAAGAAATCAATGAAGAGGAAAATTAAGATCTCACCGCTTTTGTTTTTGCTGATGACATCGTCATTTGGGGAGAGACGGAAATGGAAGTTCAGAGGAGACTAGATTACTGGAACACAAAATTTAAAAAAATTCAAGTACTGTACGTAGGAACAAGGCACTGGCAATGAAGACGAGCAGGACACCCACACTTTGTCACATCATACTAGAGGGGGAGAAGGTTGAATGTGTGAAAACTTCAATTTTCTGGGTAGCATCATATCATGCAATGGAAGTTCCCAACTGAAAGTCTTAAACAGAATAACAAAAGGATCCCTTCCACCACAAGTACGAAATCTAATCTGGGACAAGGAAGTCCCTCAACGAGCCAAACAGACCATGTATATAACTTATTTTCTGCCAATCATTATGTATAGTCTAGAGGCCTGTGTCATAAATAAGAGAGAAAAGAGTCAAATATAAGCATTTGAAATAAAGTTCATTAGGTCAGCTCTACAAAAAACTAGGAGAGAGAGTCAGGAATGATTATGTAAGGAGACACCTGCAGGTGATATTGACTACGGAGGAGAGAATGAGTGCTTTGAAATTTAAGTGATTCGGGCATGTAAAGCGAATGCACCAGACGCTAACTCCATGCCAGTATTCAGAGGTGGAGTACCAGGAAGAAGACAAATTGGGTGGCCTAGAAAGAGATGGACAGACCATGTTAAGGAACATCTCAAGAGGAGAGAAGTAACATGGGATGTAGAGGAGAGGGAAAAACTGTACCAGGACAGAAACCAATGGAGGCATATCGTTCACAAAGTTCCTACCCGGCTCACTGGAAGTAAATCCTGATGATGATCTTGATAAGATTTCAAAGGGGTGCAAAGATTGGCAATGTGCTTTAAATAAACAGAAATGTAAAATTGTGCACTTCACAAAACAAAAAACTTAGTGTCTTATGACTGCAATACTAATGAGTTACTGTTGGAATCTGCAAACTCATACAAATACCTGGGTGTAACACTCTGTAAGGATGTGAAATGGTGAGATCACATATGTTCAGTCATGGCAAAGCAGATGGTACACTTCAGTTTATTGGTAGAATACTGGGGAAGTGTAATCAGGGCACAACTAAGATTGCTTATAAATCACTCCCCCGAGAAAGATGATTAACGAAGTTTCAAGAATTGCTTTAAATGGTGACTCTAGGAATATACTAAAAGCCCCTACATATCACTCACAATCATTCCTCCTGCGCTCAACACGTGAATGGAATAGAAAGAAACCCTAGTAACTGGTACAGCAGGGTGTACCCTCCGCCATGCACCTCACTGTGGTTTGCAGAGTGTAGATGTAGATGTACTGGTGTGGTTGTCCTTATGACCTTTTTGGACATACCGACCAAAATGAACATCCCATTGTTCCAGATTGGACTGGAGTTCATCATCAATTTGAATGATGAGGTTCCTATGAAAAATGACTCCCTGAAGCATATCCAAAGACTGGTGAGCAGAAATGGACACTGGTATGTCACCAAGATGATCACAAGCACAAAGAGCTGCAGACTGGGCAGAAGAAATAGTTTTGATCAACAGGGAACCTGACTACATGTTACTGAGGGACTCCATTTGGCCAAACTTTTCTTCGATATTTTCCCCAAAAAATAACAGCTTTGTGATGGTGAATGTGTCGCCATTTGTTTTCGTGCAGGCTAGGTAGTGGGGAAAGAGCCTGGCCCTCCTCCCAGTCTGTAGCCAGGGAAGGGAAAGTCATAGGATCATAAGAAGCAGCATTAAATGATCCATTACTAACTGAAAAACAGCCGTAGAAGAACGTCCAGTTTTTTCGGAGCTAAATGCATTTCACACAGAAAGCATCAACCCACTCTGATAAGATGCTCTTCCCAAGGGCACCAGCCAGCTATAGCATGGGCCGTCCCCAAATGGCTTGCACTAAAGAGAGTAAATATAGAAGAGGAGACCAACTCCAAAGGTGGACCAAAAATTCCAAAAAGGAAGTATGTAAGGGAAAAGCCACCAGGAACAATAACCAGAAGGAATACAAGAAACCAGGTGGAGAACCAGTTCAACATAAGTAAGAACAGAGAGAAGGGGTGGAGGGGAAGGAGTGAGGTCAGGGAAGAAGGGGCACGGGGGAGAAAATGCAGCTTGGGAAGGAAGAATGGGCCGTAATAGCTTGGGCCCGTGTGTGTGTGGTGCACGACCTGGCAAAAAAACTATGAGCCCCATGGAGAGGGGGCCAAAAAACAATAATGCAATACTCGTAGGCTATGCTTGTTCTGTCATATTCTCTCCTGTGGAAATGTTGATTCACAGATACAAGTCAGTGGTAATGAACACTAACAAATTATCTATGAATGCTCATTTGCTTGTGTTTGCTTCCATTTGCTCCAGTGTAAACAAGGCTTGATTTGTAAATAATAATGACACGGAAAATCAATAGCGGGCACAGCTATATTTCCCTGGCATTAATAAATGTAACACACAAGGCTGGTTACATGCTCATAGTTGCTTTACGCCCCTTATGACTATTTTCTGCAACACCATACTGTTACACTTAGAAAGCTAAGAAACATCCTTTCATCATCGCACAGTGCAGCAAATAATCCACCAGACACTGGTTTTCTGTGCTTGCCATAGTAGATGACATATTATTTTCCTAAAGAGCTGATAAAAAACTCAAGGAAACAGTTTGTTTAGTTTTATAGAATACTATAAAACATGTATTATGGGTATTCCAGTGGAAAGTGTTCAGAATTACTCATCTTAAACCGATATTCTAAAATGAAATGAAGCCTACCCAACCCAAAACTCAAACCGTATCATTATGCTTCCCAGTCGTCTTATGGCATATACCAATAATTATCTATATCAAACTGCCTTCAAAACTCCATAATAAGCTCCATAGTTCTATTTTATTCACTTTCTTATAGTTATTGTCTTACAGCTATCTATTCTAGCATACCTACAACTATGATTCAATTTATCAATATCACTTGTGAAGTAATCCACACTATACTCTAATTAAAATGACTTCATGATTTATGTTTCAGTTGAGAGGTAGGGACCTGGTATCAGCCAACCACTGGCGTTTTCCAGATTTCATGAGCACAATGTGTTGCTTATTTTGTGGGTACATGTGAAACCTTTCCAGATGAAGCAGGGCACACATGGCAAGGCTCCAAACATGGAGTGATAAATATCTAACACATGAGCTCACGCCAAGTTGCTGCACTAGCCAGCAGCCTGGCACCGATATCTGTTGATCACAAACTTATTTCATATGAACCATACATACAAGATGATATGCAACAACAATTCAGCGAGGTTTTTGTTTTTTACAGTTTTGTGGTCTGTCAAGTTTTCTCAGCATGTATGATTAATGGTGAGCTTCTGGATGTTCAGTCAAGTTCTTGTGTCCATTTTCAATGACCAACGGAGCCATCCTCTTCGCGTGCTGGGGGATTAGCTATTATGTGTACTCCTTGTGTGGAATCCTGCTGGCAGGCAGGGAGTACACACAACAGCGAAAGTAACAGACATGAAGACAGCTATTTTGGTCGTCAAAATATTGTGGACAAAAAGGAAACAATAGCATGGCTGAATGCACAGTTCACTGTTTTTAAAGTTTTTGATTTTTTGTACCACCACTTCTTCTCTTCTTGGGAATTTTACCTCCCTTTCCCCTAAACTTCAATATTAAACTTATATTTAATATTTATAATCTCTTTCCGTATTTCTGGTATCCCTATCATTTTTTGGCTCCTTTGCAACAATTTAAGTTTCCTAATTTTGCACATCTTTGCTGTTATATATTACTATTAGCATTTTTGCCTGCATCAGGCCATTTTTTTAGTGTTCCCTCCTCTTATCACTGACCTGTGGAAAGACCTTACTGCCCCCCCCCCTCTCTCTTTCTTTCTTTCTTTTTTTAGATCACTGGATCTCAGATACCTGTTTCTGGTATTTAATTATTGAAATCTCTCACTTGGATTACAGTTTCTGGATGCATTCACAAGCAACATTCGCTAAGTTTTCTTCCCATCCGTACCCTATGTTGAAGAAATTACCCACAAATCTAAAAAGATACGGCACTGAATTTGTCGGCTAATGGCTTCCATGTATGTTAAGCCTTGGCACAACAGACAATTATGGGATTACAAAGGGGTTGGGTTGGGTTGTCTGGGGGAGGAGACCAAACAACGAGGTCATCGGCCTCATCGGATCAGGGAAGGACGTCGGTCGTGCCCTTTCAAAGGAACCATCCCAGCATCTGCCTGGAATGATTTAGGGAAATCAAGGAAAACCTGAATCAGGATGGCCGGACGCGGGATTGAACTGTCGTCCTCCCGAATGCGTGTCCTGAGTGCTAACCACTGCGCCAACTCGCTTGGTGGGATTACAAAGCCTCATATGTTATCGATAAAATGGGAAGGCGATACAATGAAAGACACTGATTCTGGTTAAGTTACTGCTGTTTGAATACCTTGACATCTAAAACATTACACTTCTCAATAACAGTCCCCCATGAAACATTTTCGAGTTAGCAAAATGTATGTGTCACTATAAAATTATATCACGCTTTCAGCTGTGTCAAGTTGTTATACATCCATGAGCTTTTGGTTGAGTGCTCCTAGTTCACTGTGAAGTGTTAACTAAGTGCCGTGTGGGTGTGGGTCTTTAGTCTGGCAGAGATCAATGCAAAAATTAGTGACACTGAAACATTTGGTATAAAGTTTTTTTCTTTTTTCTTTTTCAGACAACAATCTGACACGAAATAATTCATATTCTGTCAGGTACCACTTTGGCACTTGTCAGCATAAATTTTTATGTTGTCATATATTTTGTATTATTACATAATATATGAGGTGGTCAGTTTTACTGAAGACATTGAAATATCTTTAAAACTACACAATGGATCAAAGAAAATGAGACATAAAATATTTCAGACTCAGTGGGAAAGAGAATGAAGCAAAAAATTTTCCCATCTCCTCCAACTTCAAAATCTTAATTTACACCAATTATTTTTTAAACAATGGAAGATCCAGGATGGAATAATGACAACATAATGAAAACAATAGATTACTGCTCACCATGTAGTAGTGGTTTATATGGTGAATAGCAATCTATCCTTTTCATAAACTTATTTTTGTTGCAGTTTCAGATTCCGCAGGAAAACTTTAAGGAACTGGCCTATGGCCTGACATAACTTTTTTTCCATCACATTTATGCTCTTCTGCACTGGCAATTACATGGATACCAATTAATTTCTTTGTTTCAGGTGTAAACACAGAAAGTAAAACTGGATTAATGTTTTTTTGACTGTGGTAAATCTGGCTTGCTTGTAACTGTTAGTGTCCTTTGAATATTATCGGTGATATAATCGAGTAGGCAGAGAGGTGACAGTTACCACACAAGACTAGAAAAACTCCTTGGAAGTTCAACAAAATTTAAATGTAACTTGTCATTAAAGTTGTATTTTCTCGTACATGTCAAAGGAACATATTCAACGATTCTTGAAAGGACATAGTTACACAGTGTCAACTGAACTGTGTTCAACATCTATACCAAGAAAAAGAAGATCCGATGGTACAAAATTTCAGAATAAAGAACTATTTTGGCCGAAGACTGCAGGGAACATGTCAGTAAGAATCCTACGAGATGGCTTACATTCTATCAGTTCTGTTCAACTTTACACATAAGCAGAAAGCCATGAAGGATGAAGTGCTTAAAACATATGACAAAAGAAATGATGAACAAGCAGATGAAGTCTGTATACTGCTGCAGGGTGCAACAACTGATCTACATGCAGTAGATGCTGTGTATCATGCAGACTGCCATTCACTTATTCAGTAAAAGAAATACAACTGTAGCTACTTGACAAATAAAAAAGCTATACCAGGAGAAGACACTGGTAAATGAAATAATGAACAATCCAATACATATCTGGACACCTGTATAGCTGCATGACCTTTATAACTGTAAAAGATTAAATCCGAAAAAGTGATGAGACATGAAAGAAACATAATTGTAAATGAAATGTTAACATTTTGGAAGATGAAGTAGTTGCGATGAAGATCGATGGTTGGGCTAGTCTAATTTGTTTTAATAAAAATTTCTCATAATACAGCCGTTTTGTAAGACTTCCTGAAAATGAAGGTAATACTGACACGAAAAAGGCCGCTTAACAGACATAACAAGAAGCAGAAAGTCTAATGGACCACAATAGAGACTATCAGTTGGACATCTCAATACTAAAGACTGTAAGCGACACTTGTGCGACATGGAGAGATTACAGAGAAATCTCTAACTTAGTTTCAGTCCATTCAGCATAATATCACTAATATTTATAATCAAACAGTTCTAGATGTAACTGAACTCCACCACCAACATTGATCCTAGGATTTCCTTTGCACATTGCATAACCATGGATGAAATTTTAAGGTTCAGAAAGTCCTCTGCAAAATACAGTGCAAAAACAGATGCAACAAATTATTCTTGTCTGGAACTCTAAAGTAATAGTGACCATGCAAGTCTGTGATGTCACAACTATGATTTAAACATTTTTACCTATAATACACTAAGACCCTCATGTGATGGTGGTCGAGTTTGTGCAAGTGAGTGGTATATTAAACCAGTAAAAGAATTACAAAAACTGTAATTCCAATGTTAAATAATAATATTTTGCACAGCCTTAACTCAGCAATTAGTGTTCAGTTCCGCTTTCGTATTATCAAAGACTCAAGATTCCTAATTTATCTACACATCAAGGACAAAACTTTAAAGATTTGATTCAACTTCCTTCCATTATTGACAGAGCTCTTTAATGGGATTTTAAACAGATACAGTTCATTTTTAATGATGAGAAGACAGCTGAATTGTCTGGTTATAGGAGCAAAATTGCTCATCATTAAAATGCGCGAGTGCAACAAGCCACGCTTTTGGTCCTCTAATTAACCCCCTCCCCTTCTGTTACCCACAAATAGTACGCTTAACTCTATGGTATGCAGAATCCATTATAATGACCTACGGAATGACTTTTATACACAGGTCAGCAGATGTGCAGCTATACTTATTTATTATGCAGATTATATAGTCTGATATGAATAGATGAAAACTTGTTATTACAAGACCACGCATGATGAGTATGCTAATGTCTTTCACTGGATGCACAGGAATCCTATGTATGGGACAGGCTTAAAATAATTGCTTCAGATAGCCTTTGGTAATGTTCCTAACATGTTGTCAGGCAAAGCATGGTCAAAAGCAGTCAGAAGTTTACGCATGGTAGTCACAGCTCTCCTTTCCAATTTTTTTTTTTACAACTGATCTTTCTAATATGGATTAATTTCAGAGAACTGTGGAGAAAATTACAGATAATTCTACCAGTAGGTTGTCAGTAGTTAATCTTAGTTATCCTGTAATAATCGTCCATCTCTTCATAGATTGCAAAGAGAAGGGGACATATGCTTCCATACTCTTGTAGGAGGCTACTGGAATATGTATTGTCAGAGTATCTACATCTAAATCTCTATCTACAAACCACTGTGAGGTGCACAGCAGAGGGTATGTCCCATTGTACCAGTTCTTAGAGTTTCTTCCCATTTCATTCACATATGGAGCATGAGAAAAATGATTGATTGAATGCATCTGGACATGCAGTAATTATTCTAATCTTATCCTCACAATCCCTATGAGAGAAATATGTACAGGGTTATTGTATATTCCTACAATCGGCATTCACAGCCGGCTCTTAAAACTTAGCTAAGAAAGTTTCTTAGGATAGTTTACATCTGTCTTCAAGAGTTTTCCAGTTCATTGTCTGTGACACTTTCCCACAGATCAAACAAACCTGTGACCACTCATGCTGCCCTTCTATGTATACGTTCAATAACACGTCAGTCCTACTTTTGGTCTGGGACCCACACAATATTCTAGAACTGGTCATACCAGTGATTTATAAGCAATCTCCTCTGTAGACCGTTTACACTTCCCCAATATTCTACCAATAAACTGAAGTCTTCCATCTGCTTTACCCGCTATTGAGCCTATGCGACGATTCCACTTCATATCCCTACAGAGAGTTACACCCACGTATTTGAACGAGTTGGCCGATTCCAACAGTGACTCATTGATATTACAGTCATAGGATACTACGTTTTTCTGTTTTGTGAAGTGCACAATTTTACATTTCTGCATATTTAAAGCAAGTTGCCAATCTTTGCACCACTTTGAAATCTTATCAAGATTTAACTGAATATTTATGCAGCTCTTTTCAGTCAGGACTTCATAAGAGACAACTGCATCGTCTGTAAAAAGCTTGAGTTTACTATTAACATTGCCTGCGAGGTCATTGATATGCAACATGAACAGCAAGGGTCCCAACACACTTCCTTGGCGCACACCTGAAATTCCTTCTACATCTGACAATGACCCTCCATCCAATAACATGCTGCATCCTCCCTATCAAGAAGTCCTCTATCTAGTCACAAATTTCGTTTGACACCACATAGAATCATAATTTTTACAACAAATCCGCTGTTCCGAAATAAAAAAAATACTGCATCGACATTAATCCAAAGCTTTCAGTACATCGTGTGAGGAAAGTGTGAGTTGGGATTCACGTAATCGACATTTTTGGAATATGTGATTGTTGGCATTGAGGAGGTCCTTCTGTTCAAGATACCTCATTATATTTTAGTTCAGAATATGTTCCAAGATTCTACAACAAATTGCTTTCAAGTACATTGGACAGCAGTTTTGTGGATCTCTTCTACTACCCTTCTTATAGACAGGTGTGACCTGTGCTTTTTTTCTAAGAACTGGGCACAGTTTTTTGTTCAAGAGATTGACAATACATTCAGTTAGAAGAGGGGCTAACTCCGCCACAAATTCAGTACAGAATCTGATAGGGACTCCATTGGGTCCCGGGGCTTTGTTCAACTTTAACAGTTTTTCAGCACCATTGACACTAGCTCTTATTTCATTCATCTTTTCAGTGATACGCGGATTAAATTGAGGCAATTCTCCTGTATTTTCGTTTGTAAGAAACATTTGAAAATGGAGTTAAGCATTTCAGCTTTTGCTTTGTTACTGTCAACTTTAGTTCCTGTCTCATTTTCGAGGGACTGAACACTAACTTTGGTGTCACTAACAGCCATTTTATATGACCAGAATTTCTTTGGGTTTTGTGAAATATAAGTTGACAATATTCTGCTATAATAGTTATTGAAGGCATCACTCATATCTCTTCAGATCCACACACATTTCACAAAGCATCTGTCTATAGCGCTACACTTTGTTTTAGATATATTATGCATTAATCTATGTCTCTTTACAGCGACTGTATATCGAGGAGGTTACCTCCTATTATGACCTGTTCTACTGGGTACTTATCTATCCAGTGGATGATCAACTATCCTGTTAAGCTGGAGCCACAGTTCCTCTACATGCTCCTGCCCTGTGCTGTACGTTTCAGGTTCCTCACTGAGATATGACACTAGAGATTTTTACACATAATTTATATCTCTCAGCTTGGTTTTGTCGTTCTTTGTACTTTAATGATCACTGTTGCCATGGTCAGTGATAACAGTTTCGATGTGGATATCCTGAAAGTGACTGTATCTATTTGTTTCCGTTATATCCAATATCTTTCCATCATGAGTAGGGTTGAAACTTCCTGGCAGATTAAAGTAGGCTTCCTAACTATCTGGTCTAGGTAGTTTTCAGAGAAGGCTTTTAGTAATGTTTTACAGGATGTATTTATCACGTCCACCACAAACAAACCTGTAATTTTCCCAATTTATTGTCGGATGATTGAAGTCTCCATCAGTGATTACAGTATGATTGCGGAACTTATGTACAAGTGAATTGAGGTTTTCTCTGAAGTTTTCAGTTACATTAGGAGACGAGTTTGGTGGCTGATAGATGGATCCAGTTATTTTATGCCCACCCCTGATACTGAGTGTTGCCCAAACAGTCTCATATGCAGCTTCAATTTCTCTCACTGTGGATTCGAGTTTCTTTTCTACTGTGATAAATACACCACCTCCATTTCTCATTTGCCTATCCTTTTGATATACACTTAAATGTTGCCCCAAAATATCACTGCTATCAATTTCAGGTTTCAACCAGCTTTATGAACCTAGTATTATGTGAGCTTCACTGCTTCTCGAGAGCACTCCAAACCCTGGCACTTCATTGTGAATTCTTTGGAAGTTGATAATTAGGGTTCAGGGCTGCAAAAAAAAAGTTTTTGGAATTCTGTACCTCTTGGTCAGTTTGATCAACTTACCACATCCCCTATGGGAAAGTGAAAGGGGGGGTCTTGTAGAGACGATGATGTCTCCCCATCAAATAGCTGGATGAGTACTTTCACATCACATGTGTAATGAAGTAACCATGTCAAAGCACCTATGTCTGACTCATCAAAAAGAACAGTAACCACATCTCATAGACAAGAAATGTTAGACAAATGTTAGTTGCCCATGACAGCAAGAATTTACAACTCGCTCTCTCACAAAACATGTTTCCTTTGTTAGTTTAACAACGTATAGTCAACACTATCACTGGTCAGAAAGCTGATAAAAGAGTAGATCTGCTTGACGCGCTAGCAACTGGTGACAGGATGGCCACTGCTTTAGAACACAAATTACCCACTGGTTATTATGACAGTTCATAAAAATGTATGAACCAGGGCTATAATGGATAAAAGCACTATAAACAGAAAAAAAAAAAAAGAAATTTATGATTCAGGAAAGGTATATGCTCCCTTATTTTTTTTGTCTGTCAACAAAGGTAGATAAACTTGTTAGACATTCTTAAAGATAAACAGTCTGCAGTTTCGTTGTCATTATTTCATGAATCCAATAATAAGTGAAAAGGAAACAAAGCAGTTCTGCTGAACAAACTTGCTGTTGCTGCTTCAGTAGGAAATTCCAGTTACTCAGCTCACTGATTGCAATGCTTTGATGTATGATATCAAGTGCCCAAATGGTTCTAATGCGTCCCTACTCCACTCCATGATGACAACTGCTGTGAAAGGAGATGACACAT
The DNA here is from genome assembly GCF_021461385.2 of Schistocerca piceifrons. Taxonomy (NCBI): domain Eukaryota; kingdom Metazoa; phylum Arthropoda; class Insecta; order Orthoptera; family Acrididae; genus Schistocerca; species Schistocerca piceifrons. Next base: position 494,531,583 of record NC_060139.1, on the reverse strand, counting down.
GAAGCAGGCCCGCAAAGTAAGTATTGTTTGGGGGGGGGGGGGGGGGACGACTTGTAAAAACATTTCTTTTCAAGCCAAACTTTATTTTTATAAGAAAGAGCATTTCTTAAACTATTTTTCTCCAAAGCTGCTACCATTGTCCTGAACTCTGTCATAGTGGGAAATCAACTTTTTGATGCCTTCATCATAGAAAGCTGCTGCTAGTCATTGCTAAATACTATGTTTTGCATCGTCATCACTGTCAAAGTGCCATTCTTCCATATCACAATTCAAGTTCAAGCACAAGTAGTAGTCAGAAGGTGTGAGATTGGGGCGATACGGCGGATGACAGAAATGCTCCCAACCAAATTGCTACATAAGGTTTTGAGTGACACCAGCAGAATAGGGATGTGCTGTCATGAAGTAAGACAATGTCTTGATTCAGCATTCCACACATTTTGTTTTGAATCACATGCCAAAGTTCACTCAGTGTTTCGCAATATCCTATTGTACTGACGGTTCCACATCTGGAAAGGAACTCCACAAGCAGTCCCAGAACAACAGTGCACAGGATTTTTTTTTATGCTGACAATTTTGTTCTGAACTTTTGTTTTTCGGAGGATCGTGAATGGCTCCACTCCACTGACTTATTTTGATTCTGGAGCGTCATGAGAAACTCAAGTTTCATCACCAGATATGCTTCTGTTTGATAATTCATCTACCTCATCATTGTATTGGGTAACAAATGTCAAAGCACTGCAAGTTGCTTCATTTTGTGGACATCCAAAGCATTTTTAGAATAGTATGAGAACACAATTCATTAAAATTTAATAAATTCGTGACAATCTCAAGCAAAACAGTTTTTGAAATTTGTGGAAAGTCATCACCAAGCATTCTTATTGTGAACCACCTGTTTCCACAAATGCTCTCATTCACTTTGTCAAATGAAATGATCACAGACAACAGAGGGTTGCACATTCTGCACCTCATCATGAACGTTGGTTCATCCATCATTGAACTGTCTCGTCCACCTTCTCACCATTCCATCAGTCATTATATTATCGTTACACATCTCTAAAAGTTTATGATGAATTTGAAAACTGCATTACTGAATGCGCTACACAGTCAGCAGACTCAAGACATTGTCTTAAACATTTTGAATGATCACTAACAAATGTGAACACAATGCAATACAACTGTAATGGCATCTGCAGAAAGGCAATGAACCAGAGAAACGAGTGCAAATGTGCTGGACTGTTACACTCCTGCTGTGGTGGCAGTAGAACGAAACAGTACTTACTTTCCAGACATGCCTCATATATTGAAACTTCATGGCTTATAAAAACTGTGTGACGGACCAAGACTCGAACTCAGGACCTTTGCTTTTCGTGGGCAATTGCTCTACCAACTGAGCTACCGAAGCTTGACTCACTACCTTCCAAACTCCACAGAAGCTCTCCTGCACACCATGCTGTAGAGTGAAAATTTCACTCTTTAAACATCCACCAAGCTATGGCTAAGCCATGTCTCTGCAATATCTTTTTGTCCTGGAGTGCTAGTCTTGCAAGTTTCATAAGAGGGCTTCTGTGAAGTTTGGAAGGTAGGAGACAATGTACTGACAGAAGTAAAGCTGTGAGGACGAGTCATGAGCTGTGCTTGGGTAACTCAGTCTGTTGCACGCAAAAGACAAAGGTCCCAAGTTCGAGTCTCAGTCCAACACACAGTTTTAATCTGTCAGGAAATTTCATATCAGCGCACATTCTGTTGCAGAGTGAAAATTTCATTGTGGAAATGCCCTTTATATTGTTCTTGACAATTATGAGACTTCATCTATCAAAAACCATGAAAGAGAAAGACACCTACCTTGTGGCACTATTAAACAATTACGCCTTGCATTGACACCGCCACTTCATGGCTGAAATAGTGTTTTAAGCAGCATCCAAAATTAGGATCAGCTTATTGATTTGCATTGCTCCATCAAATATTCAGGTAAAGAAGCGAATTTTGTGAATAAGAAGAGGTCATTATTCGTTCGTTAGGAAGCTGATGTTAACATTAATCTCCTATGCTCTATAGAAGGTCTTCCAATGTGGTTAAAACAACACCCAAATCAGTAGTGATTATATTGACGTTTTAATGATTCCTGTAGTTTTTACTACGAAGAGATTTAATGGGCAGACAACCAACATTAAAGCAAATGTTAAAAATTTGGGTGACAAGTTTAAGAATATACTGCAGACCTTGCTTTAACAGTGTGCGATTCTGTCTTTTAGTCATTCTGAAAAAGCAAGGCGGTTGCCTGAACCTTGTTGCAGAAACATGAAGATCTTGGCTTGGAATTACCAGGCCAGTTTTACATTGCTCATCATCTTATAATGTGATGCTGGACGTAATCCCTACCCTTCTGTGTAACGACAGATCACTGTCTCTGTGATTCAGCTATGGCACAAACTGTTTACAACCAAGAGAAAATTCTCAACTAACGTAAAGTTAGATCCATCAAAAGATAAAGTCCTGCAAAACCACATAAAATGTGCTCACTTGCAATTCAATTACTGGAAATCAGCAGAGCAGTTGTCACCAACCATATTATGTCTCAGTGACTATGGTTGTAAAGTGAAAAATGACTCATGCATACCTTCAACTGGAATGAGCTCTGTAGGCGCTTCTGAATTGATGGGACTAGTAGCATGTAGATGCAAGAAATGTGAGGAAAATAGCTGCAATTGCAAATCTTACAATTTATCTTTCATCAGCAGTGATGAAAGTAATGTTTAAGATGATACTCATAATTTGACATGTGACACGCTTTAAGAAAATTTTAACTGATACCACAACACAATGTGCACAAAAATAACACTAAATAAACACAGTGAAGGCAGTGTCTTATCTTAGTTGACAACATTTTTCGTATCAGACAAATAACATTAATCTTCTTTTGTATAAGAATGGGATGTAGTTTTAAATGTGATGATGTGAATGGATATATCTCAAAAATTATTATTTTTTAATAAAGAATCATTATTTATTTTTCTGTATTCTTTGGAACACTTCAAAATCTTGATAAGAGCATGTTAACACAAATTATGCGATTTAAAAAGAAAAAAGCTCAATGATGACAAAGAGGCACCCATAAAAATCAGCATCCCTGAGAATGTAAAAGATAGAGTAAAAGCTTTATATGAAATATTACGGTTCGGGTCTGAAACTGCCCAACTACTTGTCCTTATGTAGCCATGCTCTCTCCAGATGTAGCTTCACTGGTACTGAGTTCATCACTGTGTAAGGCAATATTTTCTTCCTGCTTCTGCTGTAACATCACAATGGCTGGGTTTCACACTGCACTCAGCTACAAACAACCACTTTTATTGAGAATTTTATTAGATACTTAGATCCTCATATCATATTTCGTTATGCGATTCCAGAAGTCATTCAATGGTCGCTAACCTCGCATGATGTATCTTTGTGAACATTTGGTGTAAGAACGTACATACCTATTGAAAAAGGGTCAAAATAATTTTTTGATCAAGACTTTTTTTGTTTACAAATCAATGTTCTTTATTTTGGTGTCACTGGAAAGAAAAGAATCAACCATAAAATAAAATTATTAAAATGTGTACAAATGTTTTCAAATCTGTAATGAAAGCCTCTTTTTCTAATTGTAGGATTTTCTCTCTCTCCATACTAATTTTTGGTTCATGTAACACCTATTGCCATACTTTTCAACATACAGTCAGCAGTTTGTTTTTCTTTACTTGCCAGATCTGGCACCTTTTAAATAAAGCTGTAATGAGCGTTGCTTAAAATGGCTAAACAACAATGAAAAATTTCGACTAGCTGCAGCATTCGCGCGCGCGCGCGTGTGTGTGTGTGTGTGTGTGTGTGTGTGTGTGTGTGTGTGTGTGTGTGTGTGTGTGTGTGTGTGTGCGCGCGCGCTTTTTAATCTCTGAAGGACTTTATTGTTGTAACCCCTTAAGGAGCACAATAAAAAGACTTAACAAATCTTTGAAAGTCTTTTAACCATGACAAGGAAATATAGAAGCCTTTGTTTTATCCCAGTTACTAAACTTTTTATAACATGGCATAATGTCATCCTATCTCCTACATTACATAGCTTGGCAGGGATAGATGGGTGTCAAATTGAAAGTTCAGAATATAGACCGAATCCATTTACACCCCTTAAAAACTTCATGAAAGTTATGAATTACTTGAAATTTCAACATTAAGATTACCAAAAGAACACAAGACAGGTGTCCAGAATATATTCAATCCAAGTATCATCATTTAGCATTAATATTCCAGCAAACAGCATCAGAAGTGCTACATGTTCCAGTGGAAAATAAGACTATAATAGTCTAGTAGTTTAATACAAAAACTTCAAGAGAAATTTAACAGAAGTTCTGTTAAAGAAAAAACTGCTACCTTAGAACCAACTTCATTGCGTGAAGCAAAAATCCAAACTTTAGCGCTACTGAATACGTAGTGAAGAAATCAAGGGTATTATTAAAAAAGCTATAAAGTTGGAAGCAGAATAGGTAAGGATTTGGAAACACTTGTCCAGACTTTTTACTACAATGATATAAGCTGAATTTCTGCTAATAAAGAAATTGTCTACCTGCCCCTTCAGGAAATGTCAGAAGAGGGTACAAGGGAAAAAAGACTAATTTTGTGTAACGTAAAATATGTGTACTTAAGTTATTCTGCAATCTAGAAAATGAATTCATGCTGCATCACTGTGCTCATGTATCCTCAAGAATAAGAATGGAGCTGGAATCCTTACACCATTCCGAAAGTGTTATTTTTCAAGCAATTGATCCAAATTCATAGATCTACACTGGAAACAGTAGTTTTCGTTAAGCCAGTGTCCTTTTGTTGTGTAAGTGACTGACTGTAGCACAATATACAAACACATTCTGTTTTCCAAAAAAATGTTCTCACCTATGTAAAGGAACAAATACCAAACAGTCAACATGACATTTACTTCAGTAATGACAATTATGCACAATACAAAACTTTAAGAACGTTGTAAATGTGTGACATCACAAGCAAGACCATACGTAATTTCAGAATGGATTTTTTAACCACTAGTCAAGACAAAAATGCACATGACAGAGTTTAGCCACAAGAGAAAGTTTATAGTGTTCATATGACAAGCAAATTTTAAGTACAAAGAATTAGTTTACATTTGCCCAAACTCTGTTTCCAGGAATACAAACATTTTATATTACAACACAGTAGATAACAAAATTCACAAAAATGTTACAGAAATGATATTAAACTGGTTTTACCATTCTTGGGACAAGACACAATCATTTATTTTAAAAAAAAACAATGAATGAAGGCAGACTGCTGATAAAGTGTGTTTCATCATCTACTAAATTCATATCAATGGTGGCTTGGAAAAATTCTGGAGACAAGTGAAGAACATATAGATGCAAAGGGCAAACTTTTAATGAACCTTTCCTATTGACACCAGTTTGTGAAATGACCTGTATTTCAATATGTTCTTTCAATTGTAGTTGTGATCAAACACATCTAGAAAAATTATTTTAACTCTCTCACATTAGGTACTTCCTTACACCGATTTTTCACAAACATCTGTGACATGAGGGCAAAATTTCTTTATTTTGGGTGATTTTAAATGAAATCGGCCTTAGTCTTCATGGTGATAGAGGTCTGGTTGAATTCAATTTTATGTCCATTTTTAATGCAAATTTTGTTCCTGCCAATTCCTCTGAAACATCTCAATAGCATCAGTGACAACAAGTTCAAGGCAGACATAAAAAAGGTAGTTTACTCTTACCTGACATCTGCCTCTTATGCCATTGTGTATACTGAAAAAAAAAAAGCACTCATCTGCACCCATATCTGCACACTCTAAACCACCATCCAGCCAAATAGCACACTATTCTAAACACATGGACTCACTGAGCAGAAATCGCCTCTGATAGCAACTTGCCACAAGAAACGAACCACCCATGAAAAGAATTCCATGAGAACGACACAGCAAAAAAAATATTACAAGCAATATCAGGATTTATCCACTTACAGAAATCTGGTTATGGGGAGAGAGAAAAGCCTTGTATTTTTTTTTCCATTCTGTGACATGGAAGATTAATCAACTTGTGAAGTGACATAACATCAAAACAATCTTAAGCTCCGGATAAAATCTTAAGCTCATTTGCCAAATAGTATTAAACGTCTGTCAAATAGCCAACCAACATTTAAAAACAAAGTAAAAGAATTTCTGAATGACAACTACTCCTACTCAAAAATGGTATAAAGAAAACTTATGTTAAAGTGACATGTTCCACATCATTATGAAATGTTGTATTCATGATCCATGGAACAAGTATTAATGAAATGTAATGAGGACTGTGGAAGATAATGTACACCTCAGAAGTGAGGGTGGACAACATTATCAAACTGAACACGAGAGAGGTCTGCAGCAACGTCAGAGAGAGAAAGCGATGTCTAAACAGGCACTGGAAAACAGGTAAAAAATTTCATATTTACGTTCATAATGTTAGATGTTTCATTAAAGACTGCAAATGTGTCATTCATGATTTAAATAATGAAAACTGCACCAGTTACGGTTTGATGCTTAACGCAACACATTTTAAGAATTTATTCTCATTTTGAAGTGCATTCGTCATATAAATGAATGGGCATATACGCCTGAAAATGAGAATATATTCTGGAAAAGCATTATGCTAAGCATCAAAACAAGTACCTGGTGCAGTTTTCATTATTTGAAACAAAAAATTACAATCTACAGTACCTCTATTGTCACAAGGGCTAATGGCTTCTGGGATAGTGTAATAAAGTAAGCTACAGAGATCAAAATATCTAATAATGCCCTGAATAAATAAAGTAATTTACAGTTGTGTACAGTGTGTAACACAGACATTGTGAGGGTTGACTGAGTGCAGCAGATGCAGGATTGGGGAGGGGGAGGGGCAGCCTTAAATGACATTAGACATACACAATTAGTACTGCAGCTGTATAAGGACAAGGCCACGACAATACAGCAGTCAGTGACCACTTGCAGCAGCTAGAAGAATGAGAAGATTTTATTCCATCTTATCGTTGCATGACCATGCATTCATATATGGTGTATGTAGCTTGTTGAGAAACACTGCAGCGTATTTCATCCAGGAGGCAGAAAAATTCTTAACATTTAAGAAACTTACAATGTAACGATCTTAAAAAAACCTTTGTAGAAACTTATTTTTGATGACTATTCCTAACTTTTTAGCAGTATGTGTTATTCTTATTACATTCCAGGCTTTGTAACAGAATATCCAATTAAATGAGCTGACTGACAAAAGTTATTGGCAGCCTATACTAGGACTCAAATATTACCTTTTTTTTTTTTTTTTTTTTTTTTTTGCAACCATTAAGTCAATGACCACAACGAAATTTTTTAGCTTTATGTACTCAAAGACCCAGAAGTAAATTATGAGAATAGCTAAATATGACTGATCTTATACCAGCAACACACACTATTTACATGATAATGGGTGTGAAATTTGCTACTGTATTTAGTATTACCTATATTTAATCTTCTAAAGGCCAAGTGGGTGATGGCAGTTTGAACACACAATAAATAATGGCAATGTCACATGCAATCCACAAGAACAAGGTTGTGAAACTAATAATCACCAGGAAAATGTAAGACAGCAATATCTAAATTTCAAAATAATTATAAGGGGAAATGATTCTTTCATTTAATGTCAGTTGTTATCAGTTAGTTGTAACAAGAGGCAGGGCCATTGTTTTGTGCATCCACTGACAGCACTCAATTAGAGCAGAATGAAATCATTACATAAAGAGGGCAATTCTCTATTTGCCATTTTGCATGGGAGGACTTTAATTTCAGACGTAAAATATGTGGCTGCTGAAGTGAGTGTCACTTGTACTGGACTTCTGTTAAAAAGTACACTGCATAAGGCATGCCATTCCACATAGTAAGCATGGAATTATGATTAGTCTATAGACCAGTTTTCCACCATTGATAGATAAATAGTACAGAAGTCACTTCTGAACTAATTAATAATAAAACAAGAGAGCATACGCAAGATCAATACCTCAGCATTCTCTAAAGTAACAGAGATTAATGAAATAACAAATCATCAAATACTTCAACAACCACAGTTAGTCATGAAATTCTTTTAGATAAGTTGGATGCAATGGGTATAAAAGGGCCAGAAACAAAGTGGTTTCAATCACATTTGCAAACTAGATCACAGATTGTGGAACTTGGTTCAGCTCATTCTAATAGTAAAACGAGACTAGTATCTGATGCAAAGAAAATCGATACAGGTGTAACACAGGATAAGGTCTTGGGTCCCTCCTGTTGATCCTTAATATGGAAGACATACAGGCCTCTAACTCCAGCTAACAACAGGACTGCACTTACTCATCCAAATTTATGGTATGTGCAGGGTTTGGCCGGAAATGAAAGTGACAAGAGTGGGAGCTCCAGAGAGCCAAGCATTTAGAAAAAAAAATGGCATTTCTGAGGCCAGTAGGGCAAGGCATATGCCATTTATGTTAAAGTAGTTTCCAGGAAGCGGAAAGACTTCAGAATGATAATCCTAGTTTAAGGAGGGACAGGGATGGCTGAGTACTTCTTAATCTAATTGAAGTAATATCAATGCTGTACTTGCCTATGCAAAAGAATGTTCCTGCTGTTCGTTTTCTGTTGCAGATGCAATGCAATACATCTCTTAGAGATGGTATCTGTGACAAGACTAATTGTAGTGAATATAGTGTCAGCCGGTGTTCGTGATGTTATATGATGTGTTTACATTTCTTCAGGAATGTAATATAACTTAGTACCACGTTCTAGTTATATCACTGATTATTCTCCTTGCGCACGTAGTGGTTTCATTTCCTAATCATGTAACAAACGAGGTGGCTAAACCATTGAATGCACTGGTCCCATATTCTGGAGGAGAGTCCATGGTTTCTCAAAGTTGTTGAAGTGAATGCCAGGATGGTTCCACTGAATAAGCCATGGCAGAGTTCCCGTATATTCTCCCCTAATTCTGTCCTACTTTGTTTATGTTTTATAATCAGTATGATTCATATCAACATTTAAAAATCCTCAAGTGACACAAATCTTGCTAAGACAAGTAGTTCAATATAATATGAAGGCATGGTGTCCGTTCTTTCAGACTTATCCGAAAGAACAGACCCCATGCAGATTCCACAGCTGTGGTACGCATAATGTAACCGGAGGTGGAGGAAAGGAAGGGAAGGAAAGGGAAGAAACCAATGGTATCAGCTGCGTTCAGACTTTATGTGCAATCAGCGGCAATGAGTGAAAATACATGCCGCACTAGGACTCGGACCCGGGACCTCCTACTCACCAGGTGGTTGCATTAACCACTGCGCCACCTGGACACAGTGTTTATCGCAAATGTGCAGACTATTTCAATAGGCTCCCCAACCGACCACATAGCACCACCTGTCAGCAGTCCCCATCCATGGCCTACATGCCTGCTAATTTTAGATTCCCACTGGAGGTTGAATGTAAATGTGCACCTGCACTGAAGGTTGTGGATTAATTGCCCATTGAGGTGAATCACTTACATGAATGGGTAGTGTCCATCTCCGAAAGAACAGACAATGATTCGCCTCAATATGCAATTAATTCACAACCTTCAATACAGATGCACATTTACATTCGACCTCCAGTGAGAATCTAAAATTTAGAGTATGGAGGACACGAATGTGGACTGCAGATGGGTGGCGTTAGGTGGGAGCGTGGGGCAGCCGGGGAGAGCATGGAAACAGTCCACACATTTGTGATAAACTGTACACAGGTGGCGCAGTGGTTAATGCAACAGGTTAATAACTAATATCATTAGTTCCTTCACTTCCCTTCCCTTTCTCCACTTCACTCTACCCTCAATTATATAATTTAATTTATGACATATACGGCTGCAAGTGTCAGGAAATACTCCAAAAGTGTATAACAACTGTTGAACATGTGATGTCACAGTCTTGTATTACCGTACCACGAGCATTACTGTATCACATTGGATAACGTAAGAATGAAAACAGAGTACCTTACTGAAGGGATGTGTAGCACTGCACTCTACCAGCGAGAGTAGAGTCAACTAGCCCAATTGCTGAATGTATGGCGAGATGCCACCTGGTGACTTCACATACTTAACATTTGTCACTCACTTTTGGGGTATTTCCCAACAACTGCACAGCCCCTTGTGTAGTATTTAAATTACTTGTCTCGGCAACATCTACATTATTTCAAAAGTTTTTAAACATTAGGTTAATAAGAATCATCCTGTATGTATTTATTATTTCTATAATGCATCTGACATTGTCGCAACCTTTATACTAAATGGCACAAGAATGAATAAATAGATAAATAAATTACGTGATTTTAACAAAGTAGTAAAAGACATATTGCTACTTACAATAAAGAAGACATGTTAAGTTGCCAACATGCACAATTACAAGAAACAAAGCTTTTGGCCACAGCCTTAATCAACAAAAGAATGGCATTCCAAGATGCTTGTGTGAATGAGTGGCGTGTGTGTTTCTCTTTTTTGGATGAAGGCTGCGACCGAAAGCTTTATGTAAGAGTCTTAATTGTGCCTGTCTGCATGTTAATGTGTCTTCTTTACTGTAAGCAGCAATCTATATATTGCTGAAATTCCTACCTGGAGTTTCCGTTATGTGGTTTTAAGTAGATGTCAAAACAGAATCTATGAAATATATGTATTACAATGGCAGTGTCTCTATTATGCTACTGATGTTAAGTATGGTATGTGCAAAACTATCACATCTGCCTGTTTCACATGAAAACAAAGTTTTTTAAGGCCTTTTGTGCTGTTATAGCAGTGTGCACTTATGAAGGGATGTAGTTAGTGAACTGCTTATAGATGTTGACTCTGAAATTATTGGTATATCTGAACACTTCTTAAATAAGGAGATAATTCAGAGGCTTCCTTTACCAGGATACAGGTTGGCTGGCAGCTTTTCTAGGAGCTCTTTGCGGTGTGGGGGAGTAGCCATGTATGTGAAAAACGGTATCCCATTTGAGTCAATTGATGTTTCAAAGTACTGCACTGAAAAGGTGTTTGAATGTTGTGCAGGTGTGGTTAAATTTAGTGGAGCTAAACTTCTTACTGTTGTTATTTATAGATCCCCAGACTCCGATTTCACAACATTTTTGCTAAAGCTAGAGGAGGTTCTTGGTTCACTTTATAGGAAATACAAAAAGTTAGTTATATGTGGTGACTTCAATATTAATTGTATAAGTGATTGTGCAAGGAAAAGGATGCTGGTAGACCTCCTTAATTCATATAATCTTATGCAAACCGTATTCTTTCCAACGAGAGTGCAAGGGAACAGTAGAACAACCATAGACAATATTTTTGTTCATTCGTCATTATTAGAAGGGCATTCTGTTAGCAAAAAAGTGAATGGCCTTTCAGATCATGATGCACAAATTTTAAGTCTAAAAGATTTTTGTGCTTCAACACATGTTAAATATAGTTACCAAGTTTTTAGGAAAGCTGATCCAGTTGCTGTACAGACTTTTGTAAACCTTATCAAGGAACAAGATTGGCAAGATGTTTATAGTGCTGATACAGTAGACGATAAATATAATGCTTTCCTCAAGACTTTTCTCGTGCTCTTTGAAAGTTGCTTTCCGTTAGAACGTTTAAAACAGGGTACTAGCACAAACAGGCAGCCTGGGTGGCTGACTAAAGGGATAAGAATATCTTGTAGAACAAAGTGGCAATTATATCAAAACGTTAGAAACAGTCAAAATCTAAATGCAGCAGCCCATTACAAACAGTATTGTAAGGTGCTTAAAAAAGTTATTAGGAAGGCAAAAAGTATGTGGTATGCAGATAGAATAGCTAAGTCTCAGGATAAAATTAAAACCATATGGTCAGTCGTAAAGGAAGTGGCTGGTCTGCAGAGACAGGTCGAGGATATAGAATCAGTGCGTAGTGGGGATGTCCGTGTTGCTGATAAGTCGCATATATGTACAGTACTTAATAATCACTTTCTGAATATAGCAGGTGAACTAAATAGAAACCTAGTCCCAACAGGGAATCATACAGCGCTCTTAGAAAAAAGTGTTCCGAGACTGTTACCTGAAATGCTCCTCCATGATACTGACAAGAGGGAGATTGAGTTAATAATTAAATCACTAAAGACCAAGAACTCTAATGGATATGACGGGGTATCTAGCAGAATACTGAAGTATTGTTCCACGTATATTAGCTCAGTACTTAGCCATATCTGTAACTTTTCCTTTAGCAGTGGTCGGTTTCCTGACCGATTAAAGTACTCGGTAGTGAAGCCACTTTATAAAAAGGGAGACAGGGATAATGTTGACAATTATAGACCTATTTCTATGCCATCGGTGTTTGCTAAAGTTATCGAGAGGCTTGTATATACAAGGTTACTGCAGCATTTAAATTCACATAATTTGCTGTCAAATGTACAGTTTGGTTTTAGAAATGGCTTAACAACTGAAAATGCTATATTCTCTTTTCTCTGTGAGGTTTTGGACGGATTAAATAAAAGGTTGAGAACGTTAGGTGTTTTCTTTGATTTAACGAAGGCTTTTGACTGTGTTGACCACAAAATATTACTGCAGAAGTTGGAACATTATGGAGTAAGGGGAGTAGCTTACAATTGGTTCGCCTCCTACTTTAAGAACAGAAAGCAGAAGGTAATCCTCCGCAATATTGAGAGTGGTAATGATGTTCAGTCCCAATGGGGCACTGTTAAATGGGGCGTTCCCCAAGGGTCGGTGCTGGGGCCACTGCTGTTCCTTATTTATGTAAATGATATGCCTTCTAGTATTACAGGTGATTCAAAAATATTTCTGTTTGCTGATGACACCACCTTGGTAGTGAAGGATCTTGTGTGTAATATTGAAACATTATCAAATAATGTAGTTCATGAAGTAAGTTCGTGGCTTGTGGAAAATAATTTGATGCTAAATCACAGTAAGACTCAGTTTTTACAGTTTCTAACCCACAATTCAACAAGAACTGACATTTTAATCAGACAGAATGGGCATGTTATAAGCGAGACGGAACAGTTCAAGTTCCTAGGCGTACGGATAGATAGTAAGCTGTTGTGGAAAGCCCATGTTCAGGATCTTGTTCAGAAACTAAATGCCGCTTTATTTACCATTAGAACAGTATCTGAAATAAGTGACATTTCAACACGAAAAGTAGTATACTTCGCATATTTTCATACGCTTATGTCATATGGTATTATTTTTTGGGGTAATTCTTCTGATTCAAAAAGGGTATTTTTGGCTCAAAAACGGGCTGTTCGAGCTATGTATGGTGTAAGTTCGAAAACCTCTTGTCGACCCCTATTCAATAGTCTGGGAATTTTGACATTGCCCTCACAGTATGTATTTTCTTTAATGTCGTTTGTTGTTAGCAATATTAGCTTATTCCCAAGAGTTAGCAGCTTTCACTCAGTTAATACTAGGCAGAAATCAAATCTGCATGTGGAATGCACTTCCTTGACTCTTGTGCAGAAAGGAGTGCAGTATTCTACTGCATCCATTTTCAATAAGCTACCACAAGAACTCAAAAATCTTAGCAGTAGCCCAAACACTTTTAAGTCTAAACTGAAGAGTTTCCTCATGGCTCACTCCTTCTATTCTGTCGAGGAGCTCCTGGAAGAGATAAAAAATTAAGCAAATTCCAGTGTTACATTCTTGATTTTCTTTATTTAAACTAACGACTTGTTTCATTTTATCTGTTTCTACAATCGTGTTATAATTTCATGTATTGACTCGTTCCATGACCATGGAGACTTCTCCTAAATGTGGTCCCACGGAACAATAAATAAATAAATAAAAAAATAAATAAAAAAGTGGGGCGATGCACAGTGGCAATGAGTAATGTACCATTTCACACTCCAGCCAACAGCATCATTCTGAAGTATGCTCATCAGGGTGTGTGCCCAACATTTAGCGTTAGTTGTCATTTTAATTTAGGTATGGTGAGGTTACTTAGCTACTACGGTGTTCTTTATGTGTGATATGAAGCAAACAGGTATTATGTTAAGTAGCGACAGTGTATAAATTTTGCTAGGGGGAGTTGGAAGCAGAAACAGTGAGTATAATGTTCACACTTGTGTTGCTAGTTACCAGGGTAGGTGACAGCTGGAGCATGAGGCATGGGGCAGAGAGGGTGCTCACTGGCACCATCACAAGGTATTGTGATTTTAATTCATTTCTGGGACAATGGTGTCCGATGTGTTGGGCAAAAATTCTAATATAGAGTATTTGTAAGGATACAGATTGATGGTAGGCAATGAAAACCTAGTACACCTAACTCCATTTTGTTAAATTTACAGGGAAAGCGAAAATGGTATCTTAAAAACATGTAATGTGGTACAGATAATGTTACCTATATGTGTAACTATATAGTATATGCCTAGTTTTATAGGCCTTGACAGAGAAATTCAAGCATTTTCAAATCTCTCTTTGGTAATAAAGTTACTGGTTACTGAAATATTCACAGAAAGATGAAGTTACGAGATTTTCATTGCCTAGTATTGATATATGCACTCTTCCTCTCTCTAGACACAGATGACAGATAATGTTTGCAGAAATAGTAATGGCAATTTAAAACAAAGTGTGATACAGAAGTAAATGAGTTTTTCAGTCACAGAAATCTTCAACCTCCTTGCCAGTGGCTTAAGAATTCAATTGATAATTAATAAGATTAACTTCAAGCAACTAAAACCATATGTCTAAAAACCTGTACTACCTCACAGAAGTAGTTTGTAAATGAGAGGGGGGAGGAGGACACACACACACACACACACACACACACACACACACACACACACACACACACACACACACACACACACACACCACAGAGAGAGAGTTCGAACATTTCTGAGCACAGTTACATTCTTGACATTGCAAATACGTACGTGCAAGTCTAACTCCTCGTGGCTACTTATAAAGGGCTCACAACGGATGCTCTACTTTACACACTTATTACGTGATCTTATACGTACAAATTGTGAACATCGAAACACCACTCGTGGGCTCCGTTCTTTGACGGAAATGGGTAAGTTTGCATCCCTACAAATTGCTATTAGATAATACATTACTGTAACCCATATATTTTGAACTGAGGTATTGTGATCTGGTTGTCATGTCTTTGCAGCAACAAAACGAGCACTCTTAAATTTCAATGTCGGCAATGATTTATACATTTCTGGGAGAAATTTCAATCTTCATTAAATGTTTGGATTGTAGTAGTTGTGAGTGGTTTTCGTGCTGTCGTGACGTCGCCCCTAGTTCCAGTTACATTTACAAGTCACTGTAATTGACATACTGTCATAAAGGTGTTGTCCAGGTACGGGGTACACTGCACCGAATAATCCACATAAATAGAACGCTTACCCGTTTGTTCGCATAATTACCTTTGGAAGTATGTCATTTTCCACCTCCTTGCATACACTCACTGTAAAGCAATACCACTGAATAATCACATAAATTGAGAACGAGAATACATACAATACACACTCCCGTTCAAATCTTCGCTGCAGTTGCATGCCGCTACTTGATTGGTCGATTCTCGTAACACCCACAGTCGGCGGTTCATTGTTTAAACTGATGGCGGTAGTTCAACGAATATCGAAATGAAATTTAGATGCACGAACCCTTACGTTGTAAAAAAGACAATTCGCATTTGCTACAGTTTGGGTGAATACGTATTTTATATTAAATTACAGATGCGAGGAGCTAATATTCCAATTCAGTTGTGAAGGGCGACCAGATTTATATCTCTGAACGATGGCGTACTTTCGTTACTTCTATGGTAGTATTCGGTTTCAAAACAGTGTAAATGTAGGTGTAGGCTGAAGGGTGGTATGGTGTAGGGCCTGGTGGGTGGAGGTGCTTTAAGGATATCTTGTAGGTATAGGAATTAAGAAAATGGCGAGGGATGGCGACAATTCTAATGAAGTATTTTCGAATATTAATGAACGTCCTGTAGATGATATTTCCCTTGAATTTTTCTATAAACCTCACACCATAACTTTGCTTACTGTGTCAATCGCTGCTGTAATATATTCTGCATTTACACGGTTAGTATATAACTTGCAGCCTTGCAGATGTGTTTGTATGTGTGTTTTTTAGTTTTAAGTATTGGTGCTCATCGATGAAAACCGACGTTCCTTATACAGAAATGAACGTATGCTGCATTGTGCAGTGTTATCACTTAGTGAGTTAGTAGGATTGTGAACTAAAACATAAGACGTTTACAAACTGTTCATACAGTGCTCAACGTGATGGTAACTTTACTGATGAGGTACTTTAAATTTGAGAATTAAATTGTAATAATGATAGTTTGCTATAGATTTCAACCGATAAATAGCGTTTGTTCGCGCGCCAATGTCACAAAGTGCAGGTGCGCATTCATGAAGAATTTTGCCACTGTGAATTTTGCAGTTTACAAGTGTGGATACGAAATGCAAAGGGTACCCACCATTGTTGCACTGACTACCCCATCGATTCCATTAAACCATACCGAATAGGCAGTGTACAAATTATTCGTTTTTCTGTAGGAAGTGTAATTAATCTTGTGTGTGTGTGTGTGTGTGTGTGTGTGTGTGTCCTGGACCTGTTAGTAGGTATTTCGTAGGCAAGTGAAAATTTCTCAGCTTCATAACAAGGCAATAAGGCATTGGTGTTATTTTCTAACCTCACACATTCATGTCGTAATCCGACTGGCTCCAGTTGTGATACGTTGGCATGTTACAGTCTGGTTATTAGTTTTACATTCTTGTGTAATTAGATCCAGCCATTAATCACAAAATAGTGACATCATACTTTCACAGTTGAATCCTGAAGCTGTGGTTTAAATAATGTAGTTTCCACCAGTCCTATCTCTTAAGGTACTAAACCATGTGGAGCTTTATAAGAATACCTTCCAAAGATTCTTTTAGTGTGGTTGTATGAAACTGTTGATAAAATTAACGGGGGGGTGGGGGGGGGGGGGAGGAGGAGGAGGAAGGAGCGTTTCAACACACAGTTGCAGGTAGTCAGAATTTTCGGAATTTAACCCAACATGTATACAGTAAGGAACTTAAGTTGCCTGTTTAAAATGGTTGGTATATTTTGTTCTAGTATGGTACTGAAGTGTGTAATAGTAAAACATTGAGCTGTAGTAAATTACTAAAGTTCATTTGTAAATTTTATTGTTGAAGGAAGAGCCTTTATTGGGACTGTGATAAAAAGAAAACTATTGTTGTCATACACAGAAAAAATAGTGCGTTAAGTTAATGTGGCAGTGTGCATTTAGATATGATATGAATACAGCACACAGCATTAGGCTGCATTACAGGGCAGAACATTTAGCACAACTTTCATTTGGCATTCACAGACGTTTACTTTTCTAACTTGTTCAACGTATCACGTTTCAACCTAACAAAGACCTCTGGCTACACTACAAATGTCTGTTACCACAGACAAGATTTTGATGGGCCCAATGTTTGTTAAAAATTGATATACAGATTTGTTACATCATTAAAGAAAGATGTACAAACTGGTACCCTCATGATTTTGCTATTTTGTGGCTATGAATCTATTAAGTGAAAGATGACAAATTTAAAAATTCTTGGACACATTTGAAGTAATGTAGTAAATATAAGCGTAGTTTGCCAGTGCATGCTGCTTTAATTCCACAGCCAACTCCACTGTCATGTGGGGGTTATATTGTATGTTAGCACTCCATCTCTCATCCATGAAGGTCTTGGTTTATAACTGCAGGGGTTGCATTTGAAGCTTTGGGTATCACAAGAGGGCATTGCACCAATGGACTACATATAGGAAGTCAGTGAAGCAGCTGGGAATAAAGTGCCAGAGTGACCAAGAGTGGCCAGAATGTAGAATTTTCTAGAATGTTCATGGCTGTTCTATTATCCTGTTGAGGTGGGGACACAATCTAGCTCAGTGGGAGTGCCTGTGTACATGCTTAATTTCAATGCAGCCAAAATCCAATCCAACATCATCACACAGTGACAAGTTCCATAGACCTTCAGCAACAGCATTGTTGGTAGTGCAATTCCCGTGGGATAATACAGTATGTCACCTTGGCGTCATGTTTAATGAGCATCTAACAGACCAACAACACATTGCCAACATCAGGAGGAGGGCCCAAATAAAGATCACACTGTGCTGAGTAGAAACTCGGCACTTCCTCCATATCTCGACGTGATACTGTGCAAAGTACTGCTCCACCATGAGCTCGAGTAGTCTGCGTTAAAATGGGGTGGTGCTGTTGACAAGGGTGTTGAGAGGCTTCAAACTCCATAAAACTGAATGCTCTGGATAGCACTACTTGTGGATCACAATTTTCCTTCAGAGTTCGCACATCAAATTGCTGATGTTCAACATCTTTGGTGAATGCTTCCACTATACTGTATGATCATTCTACAGGAAAAAATCGGGGTGCACAAATTCAGTAGATCCAGAGGCTTGCACAAAAGATACACTTACGAGTGCCCATGAGATGGGGCTGTTGGAGAGTCACAACCTGCACTGGAAGACAATGTAAAGAGATTGCCTAGATGGTGGTGGAAGAAGAAGAAGCAACAAATATCAGAGGAATAACCACAAGGTTTAAACTCTTGAAACAACAGAGAAAAGGAAATCACAAATGAAGATTTGGTTGCCTGTGTATGTCAGTACACTTCTGGAAATTGATTAGAGCAGATCAAAGAACAGTGAATGTGATAGGAAGTGAAATAGAATTAACTGAAAAGAATTGCTTAAGGTAATAAACAGTGCATTAAGTGGAATTTTAGTGTGTTAAGTAATATAACCATTCAGCAGGATGCCAAAACATAAGAGGAGATCCTGCAAGTGGTGAATTGAAAAGAAAGAAATAGAAAGAGCAACAAAAAGGTGAAATAAAAAAGGAGCAAGCAGAACTTTTAGATTCGCAATGGAAGAGTATGAATACAGTGACAGAAAACTTAACAGATGAGTACCGAGATGAAAGGCAAAACTGATGATTGTGGTAGCACTGTCAGTTTTGACCTATAACATCATTGAGATGGCGCACATCCCTGTCTCAAGTTTGTACATTATGGCGACCATGATGACACTCACTACATATGCAAACCAAAACAAAAAATCTGAAAAATATTTAATTGCAAAAATAACATGAAACTAACAGGTCCACCACAGGAATTGGGGGTTTAGGTGGGGACAAACTAAATATCAGACAATTCTCATAAAAAACTGGTTTCAGAAATTTTGTTTGACCTATACAGCTCAAATGAAGTCCATGGTACCATTAACCCACACACAACTCAATAACCTTGTAGTGGAAATTTAACACAAACAACAGTGGTCTATCCCACTGTTACCCTCACCAAATCGTAGTTTATTGTGCTGTTTTGCCCTCTGTGATTCTAGTAAAGCCAACCTTAAGAAGTAGGAAACACTTTACTAGTTGCATGTTAGTTACAATTTCTTCAGGTTCTACCAACCTGAATATTGTGTCTTTTGCCCTCCAGAGGTTCGCGTTGGAAGATTTGATGGGGTATGGTTTCATCTTCCTCGCCACATGGTCTACACTTAGGGGCTTCCTCCTCCTCCTCATCCATCAAGTATAGGTGTTTCTTAAAGTTCCCATGCTCAGTCATCAGTCCTACCCTGAGTTTAATCTGTTTCTTGTTAGGGTTCAGGATCACAGATCTTCTCCTGAAATATGGCTTCAGCATCAGTAGCTTGCCATGTTTTTGTTTTTGACCATAGCCCAATATTCTATGAACTGCCTCCTGATCCAGCTACATAGTTTTCATTTTACTTTCATCTTAGTGACGATTAGGACAAGTTCTGGTCCAATAAATGGAGTCATTTGCCAGCCCTAGCCAGTCTGTCAGCTTGTTCATTGCCAATAATTCCTGAGTGACCAAGGACCTGCAGCAGGTTTACCGTGTTGCTTTCTACTCATCTCCCAAGGGCTTCGTGATATTATGCAGCCATCTTTGATCTCGCAGCTGCTAAGAAAGATTTCTGTGACCCTTGTACTATCTCTGCCAATTCTCCTTCGTGCACAATCTGATTGCAGATATTTCTGACTGGAAAACTGTGGCCAACTTCCCTAAAGAGACAGCTCCCTTTAGTCTAGACACCTCCACCAAGAGAGGCCTCTTCCCTTTCTGTACTGCATGTATGTCCTGCTATTCTGTTTCCCCTCCCTTGGGGAACATGTTGTGGATATTCTAAAGTTTCAGTAACACAGCATCGGAACAGTCCCTAGTCTGTTTTTTCCCCTCTTTCTTCGCTCTCCACCTCCTCCCCTTTGTCCACTTTGATGTTTGAGGCTGGTCTTTGTGTTTGACGCCTAACAGGTGACTGGTTAACACACAATTCCCAGCCCCTGGTCGACAGATAGGGTTTGCATGTACTCTTTGGTACAGAGCAGGCCCAAGAAGGGATGATTGACTGAGCTGTTACCTTCCCAATTGCCAATTGGTCCCTCTGTCTGGAGTTTTGTAGGTGTGAACAATCACCAAGATGGATGAGCCCTCCTCTGAGGGGGCACCCATTGGAAGGAGTGTCCCATCTGAGATACTGGTAATCATAGAAGATTTTCTTGCAATGAGCCAATCATCTGCATATCAGTTTGTGTCTAAATTAAATGAAGCCAAAGATTCGAGAAAAAATTCTCCCAGCTGCACCGTGGTTGGCCACTTGAAAATCCTACATTTTACCATCTGACACTTACAGTACCGTTTTTGCTACACTTCACTGTATGGAGGATATGCCCACACAAACTTTGGATCTCCAACTCGGTACTGCAGTTGTGAAATTGCCCAGTGTTACAGTAGCATGCCTGCCTCCTATTCCTACAGCTGCACAGTAAGCCATGAAATCTTTGCCTCCCCCCACGTGGCAAAATTACCTGCTACACACTTGGCAGGCCAGAAGGGAACACTCCTGTGAAGGCTTTCTACGTCCCTCCAGCCAACAAACATCTGAGTCCTTGACTGCCAACCGTAAAAGCTCTAAGAAATCAAACAACGACAAACAGTCTTCTCCTTCCCTGACTGAGAGATCCACTTCAACAGTGTCATGGCATGATACCCTCGCCCAGTCCACCTCCATTTCACCGGTGGGCACCACCTGCCATTTTTCTGCTGTGGAGTCCGCAGGTCAACCCAGGGACAATGCTAATGCCTCAATAGGTTTCATGGAGCAAGATCGTCCAGCCTCTGCACCATATAGCAGAGTGTCTTCGAAAGCTGGCACTCGGCATCCGCTAAGGTGATTGCCCTTAATTTGTTCTCCCTTCCTCATTCTGTGTTATGACTCGTCTCCAGTGAAACATTCATTGCATTATGTCCAACAAGAAGGAATTAAGGCTGTTTTTGGAATCACAGCATCTGATTGTTTTCTGTCTCCAAGAAATGAAATTGTATCTTTGCGACCTCTTTGACCTCCATGTTTCGTTCTGATTCACTTTGACCTTCCCTCTGAGGACTGCATTCCATCTCATGGGGGAGTCATGCTGCTTATTTGGGATACTGCCAATAGCCAATCCATATCACTGAAGACGCAGCTGCAGGCTGTTGCAGTCTGCAGTTTCCTTATTCATTCCACCTTTTCTGTTTGTAGCGTCTGCATCCCTTCGTCATCGCTGTCACCAGGATAGACCTATTCCAACTTATTGGTCTGCTCCCTCACGTCTTTTTGCTGCTTGGTCTCTTTGATGTCCACCATTCCCGTGGATGCTCTTCGAGAACTTGTCGGAGAGGTTCCCTCATGGCTGACCTTTTCAATCATCAACTCAACCTCATCTGTCTAAAGACTGGCGATCCATGTTCCTTTAAGACTCCACACATTTCCATTTGGACTTCTCGTTCTGCACTGCCCAATTGCTCTGTCATCTCGAGTGATCTGTTGTGACAGACACATACTTGAGCGACCACTTCCTGTGCGCTATCCATTTGCAGACTCCTACCCCACCTGTCTGTAAACCCAATTGGCATCTTTCTAAGACCAACTGGAGGCTTTACTCCTCCCTGGTGACATTCGACGGAACAATATTTCTCCAGTTGTGATGATCCTTACCGCCGCAAGATGTTGCATACTTCACATTTTTTCTTTACTGTTCCAGTCTCCTGGTGGACTGAAGCGTGCTGTTAATGTGATTCGTGCACTGAGATGTGCTCTCCCTGTTTTTAACCATTATCCTATGATGGCAAACTATATTCGTTATAAACAGTTGTGTGCACGGTGTTGTCATATTCTTCAGGTTAGCAAAAAAAGCTAGCTGGATTCTTTACTAGTTGTTTTAGCAGTTCCACTCTCTCTCTCTCTCTCTCTCTCTCTCTCTCTCTCTCTCTCTCTCTCTCTCTCTCTCTCTCTCTCTCTCTCTCTCTCCCCCCCTCCCCATCCCCCTCCCCCCTCCCTCTACCCTCTACCCTCTCTCCCCTTCTCCCTTCATGTGAGGCAACCTCCATTGGCTCTTTGGGATCAAGGTTCATTCAAAGATTTCTGATCTGGCCATAGCAGGTGATGTAATTGTGGACCCTGTTACTGTATTCCAACACCTTGGGCCATTATTATGCAGAGATTTTGACCTCCACTCACTATCACCCCACCTGTCTCCCTCAAATGCGAGTGGAGGAAGCTTGGGTGAAATTCTTCTCGTCCCTGAATTGTGAATACTACAATACCACCGTTCCTAGGAGGGATCATGACCGTGATCTCACGTCATGCGGATCGTCTGCCCCAGGGCTGAACGATGTGGCACCTTTCTCTTTCGGGCAAGCACTTTCTCCTTTGAGCAGATGACACATTTCCTAGACACTAGTGTGAAGCCATTGTCATGCCCAGACCTAAGTGCAGTAAGGACAAACACCTTCTTTCTAGCTACCGCCTCATTTCTCCCACCAGCTTTTTTTGCAAGGTGATGGAACAAATGGTTTTTAGCCGGCTGGCATGGTGGTTCGAGTCTCACAATTGACTAACTGCTGCACACTGTGGATTTCATGTGTGCTGTTCTGCAGTTGACCATCTTGTCACTTTGTCAACCCATGTCATGAATGATTGTCAGGAATACCAGACTGTGGCTACATTTTTTGATTTGGAGAAAGCCCACGCCACCTGCTCTAGGACTGGTATCCTCCATACATGTTGGGGCTTCTGAGGCCACCTGCCCTATTTCCACAAGGAATTCTTAAAAGACAGAGTTTTCAAGCTATATGTGGGTTTGCCCTTGTCGGACATGTTTATTCCAGAGAATAGGGTGCCTCAAGGTTCCGTCCTGAGCATTGTCCTCATTGCTATAGCTGCTAACCCTATTGCGGACTATCTACCGCCAGTTATCTTAGACTCCCACTTCATGATTTACTGCAGTTCTCCACGGACTTGTCTTCTTGAGCAGCATCTTCAGTGATATCTTGATCAACTTTTGGAACATTGACAATGGCTTTCACTTACAAAATCATTTGTATGAAATTCTGGTGGCACAGTGAGTTTCTTGTACCTTCATTACATCACAGAAACTATGAAATACCTGGGGCTCATGCTTGGTATGAAACATTTATGGTCCTCCCATGTGCCTTACTTGGGTGCATGTTGTACCCGGTCCCTCAGTGTCCTGTGTGTCCTAAGCGGTACTTCCTGGGGAGCGAATTGGACCATCCTCCTCTGGTTATACTGGTCCCAAGTCCATTCAAAACTAGACTGGGTGTTTCATTTATTAACCTGCACTTTCATCCATTCTGTGCCGTCTTATCACCATCCACCATCATATAATAAATTTGGCCGCTGGTGTCTTTTATGCTAGCGTGGTTGAGAGTCACTATGCAGAAACTGCCAAACTACCACTACCATACTGAAGATGTGATGTCCTCCTCAAGGGTATGCATGCTGTTTGCCAAGACTGGCTACCCATCCTATGCCCTCTTTTCCATGATTCCCTTCACTGCCAGTGTGGGGTGCACCCTTCTTCTCTATTACCTCCTGGACTTCACTTTCTCCTACTGCTGCAACACGCTTTCTCCTACTGCTACAACAGCTTAACTTCATGCTACCCACCTTGTTCCTAATGGATGTGTACCTTTCTCCATTGCCCATGTTCATCTTGGACTCCGTTCGCTTCCCAGGGACACTACTTTGGATTTTATCTGTTTTTGGAAGTTTCTTGACCTTGACACACAACTTAGCGATATTACTATTTGCACACTGATGTCTTGAAGACTGGCTGTGGTGTCGGGTGTGCCTTCGTCATTGGCACCGACCATTTTGTGTATCGGCTTCCAGAGCACTGCTTGATTTTTACAATAGAGCTCTTTGCGCTCTATCAGGCCACCCAATGCATCTGATGACACAGGCTTTTTAATTTTCATCTGCTGCAATTATCTCAGTGCCCTTCAGAGCCTCTCTCTGCTGTACAGAGTCCATCCCTTAGTGCGAGGGTTCCAAGTAACCTTCTACTTGCTCGTTGTCGAGGGAGCCACTGTGCTGTTTCTTGGCTACTGGTGCTGCTACCAAGAGTGCAGCCCTGCTACATTGGCCTCCTAGCTTTTTCATTCCTTCAGATGATCTTCGTGTTGCCATCTGCTGTCGGCAGATGGTCTCGCTCTGACACCACCACTGGCCTAATCTTCACAGGGACAAGCTCTGGGGAATTGAACCTCTCCCAATAGCTTGGCCTACCTCCATTTGGCCCACTCATCGGAAGGAGATGATTTAAGCATGTTCCAGTGTATGTTAGCCGTCTGAGTTATCAGCTGTTTTAGGGAATGAGGTATGGGCTGTCGACTGCATTTTAATTTTTATCCACCATAGCAATAAGGTGAAGGACATTTAATCTTTGATTAGGGGCCTCTGCTGTCTTTATGGTGTATTTTGTGGACCTTTCTTCAACGAGAAGTCCTTCTTTCTAGCTCTTTTCTTCCGTCAATTTGACTTAATGTATAGTCTCTTTAAACTTCTTTTACTTATTGTTGTTATAAAGTAATGACATGGAGCTTACGACCTCAATTTATTTTGTGCCTTAAAACAAAACAAAACAATCTAATCTACACTGTACACCATATATTCCTGCCCCAGCACCTTCATCTGTTTTTGACCTGTCAGTAAATCAGATTATGTCTCCTGAATGAAATCGTGGTTCATTCTTCTACGTTTCCTTCTTCCAATTGTTACCTTGAAAGGTTAATTGAAGCAGCTGGAAGTTATTGTATGGTCAACTGGCATTTTCCTGACAATTCCCATCTCTACCACACTCTGTATATTGGTCTGAGATTTTGAAAAGGACTATCCATACATACTGCACTACTGCCTCTACTGAGAAGAGTTTCATCAAGGAGCTTGAGATTCCAGTATCCCTATAAATAGTACAACAACAGTTGTTACGGGACTAACTCTTAGATCCTGATCTTCTGACCCAGTTCCCCCGTGCGGGTCCGGGGCTTAGAATAGGCCTGAGGTATTCCTGCTTGTTGTAAGAGGCGACTAAAAGGAGTCTCATACTTGTTGGCCCTATGAATTCAGGTCCCATTATATGGTTTGAACTGCCTCTTTCAAAATTCTACAGAAGTGTGGGTCATATGGGGAAGGATGCCTTATGTGGTGCAGAGTTATCCATAGTGCCCTTAGATTTGATCTCCTGACTCTCTTGTCATGGCTTCGCATCTCCACCTGCGATTCAACTATTTGCGCGAGGACGCTTTCCGGGATATGTCATCTTCTTCCATTTTCTCCTGTCCTCTTTCGCCCCTGTGACAATATTGGATTTCTCTGTACCCAACATCCAGCACAGTAGCCAGCCCGTTGTGGTGGGGCCATCTTGTACCCATTTGGTGGTAGCCCCCTGTCAACACAGGGATCACACTGCTGATGACTGAGCAGTAAACTCCCCACATAAGCCAAGGAGTAGATGCCTGTCTTTCTGAGGCATCAGGACTCCCGCCCATCATAGCAGTTAGCCTTTGCTGCGGCTGTGTGGTGCCTGTGAGGAGAGCCCCTGATCGGAGTGGGTGACATCAGGGTGGATGACCTGCAATGAAGTGGACTAAATCATCTCTTGCTGGTGACTGTACAGCACATTTCTACCTATGAAGCTTCAGTTTTTTGTTGAACACCTTGAGGATAAGTTTGGAGAAGTGACAGCACCGTCTAAAATGCAAAACAGCACATTCTTGATTCAGGGAGCATCCCCAGCCCAATCCCGAGCGTTACTCGCCTATGACAAGCTGGGTGGTATTCTTATTTCCATCACTCCCCATAAAAGCCTCAACATCATCCAGGGGATCATTTTCCATCACTATCTCCTCTTGCAGTCTTACGACGAACTCCGCGTCGATTTAGAACGGTGGGGTGTTCATTTCTTCTGGCGCGTTCACAGGGGACCCAAAGACAACAGGGTTGCTACCGGTGCCTTCATCTTGGTCTTTGAAGGTGATTAATTGCCTGAAAAGGTCAAGGTGATGGTTTACCGCTGTGACATTAAACCGTACGTCCCTCCCCCTATGTGGTGCTTTAAGTGCTGGAATTTTGGGCAAATGTCTTCCCGCTGCAGTTCCAGCACCACATGTCAAGACTGCGGAAGTGTACTGCACCTAGATACTCCATGTGCACCTCCTCCCACTTCCATCATCTATGGAGAGTACCACTCCCCTTGTTTGGCAGACTGCCCAGTACTCCTTAAGGAGTGGAAAATCATGGACCAGTTGACTTACACAGAGGCTAAACATAAATTTGAAAGTTTACAACCCATTCGGTTGATGTCGACATATGCTGCAGCTACGTCACCATTGCCGTCCCAAGTGCCAGTGGTTCCTCACTCTGTGCCACGAACAGTGGGCCCTCTGGGCCACCAGAGTACATCTGCCCCCTTGGTGGTAGGGGACAAATCTTCCTCCATTGCTTCCAAAGCTCCTACTTTGGGAGCAAGGCCCCCCAAATGTAGGGGACATCAGTCCCTTCTCCCCTGCCTGAGAAGCAACAGCCTCCTCCGGCTCCTCTTGCACGGAAGGGGTCCCTTAGGTCCCTCTCTCCCAAGGCCTCCATTAATGCCACAGCAGACACTCACCAGTGGCTCAAGGAGCCAAAAGCTGCTGGGCGAAGAGCTCCACGGTCTTCCTCCGTGCCTGAAGCTGCTTTGGGAAATCTTCCCAGCAAGGCCCTAAAGAGAAGTGAGAGAGCAAGCAAACTAAGTAGTAGTCTGCTAAGAAACAGAACCCTCTAGTGGCCCCAACACCACAACTCACTATCAGTTCTGCATTTGAGGATGTAGTGGAGATCTTAGTGGCCCCTGCGGTCCTGGATCTCACTGAATGGCTAAAAATACTCAAATCGGTGGCAGCAGGTGACCCTGAGGCATAACCTGCCTCCTTGCGCACTTCATGCCTTCGCACCTCACGATAACGTCATCCTCCATTGGAATTGTGGCGGTTTTTTCCACCACTTGGCTGAGCTGCGGCAACTCTTAAGCTTTACACGTGCTTTCTGCATTGCCCTCCAGGAAACCTGGTTCCCGGAAATGCAGGCCCTTGCCCTTTGCAACTGTAAGGGATACTACAGGAACTGTAGAGACCATAATTGAGTGTCAGGTGGAGTTTGTGTCTATGTCCTGTCTCAGTATGCAGTGAACCTTTGCCCCTTTAAAACTTTCCTGAAGCTGTGGCTGTCAGTTGTAAGGATGATGCAGGAAATAACTGTCTGCAACGTATATCTTCCTCCAGATGTGCAGTGCTCCTGAATGCATTGGCTGCACTGATTGATCAACTCCCTAAACCTTACCCACTTTTGGCAGATTTTAACACTTATAATCCCTTGTGGGGTGGCACCGTGCTCACTGGTGCAGATATGTCGAAAATTTACTGTCATAACTAAACCTCTGTCTCTTAAATACAGGTACCCCCACACATTTCAGTGTGTCACATGGCACATATTCGGCCATTGATCTCTCGGTTTGCAGTCCTAGCCTTCTCCCATCTATCCACTGGCGAACACATGACGACGACCTGTGTGGTAGTAACCAATTCCCCATCTTCCTGTCACTACCCCGGCATCATGCCCACAGACGCCTACCCAGATGGGCTTTCAACAAGGCAGACTGGGAAACTCTGTCGTTGAGCAGGCCATTACAAAGTCGTTTCTGTGGCAGAAAACACAATCCCTCATTCTTTAGGGTGTCCCCATTGAAAGTCAGTACCTTGGGGGTCACTGAGGCAATTAAAGAGCATCAGTAAGCTCTTCAGCGACATAAGTAGCAACCTTCCCTAGAGCACCTCATACTCTATAAACGACTCCGTGCCTGCATCCTCCAGCGTATAAAAAGACGGAAACAGGAGTGTTGGGAGAGGTACGTCTCGACTATTGGGTGCCATATGTCACTTTTCCAAGTCTGGACGAAGATCAGACGTCTTTTTGGGCACCAGACCCCAGTAGGTGTCCCTCGCGTTAACATCAATGGCGTATCTACCGACGCAAACGCAATTGCCGAGCGCTTTGCTGAGCACTATGCTCGAGCCTCTGCATCAGAGAATTACCCCCCAGCCTTCTGCACCATTAAACGGCAGATAGAAAGGAAAGTCCTCTCGTTCACTACATGCCTTAGCGATCCCTAAATGCCCCATTTACAGAGTGGGAGCTCCTCAGCGCCCTTGCACATTGCCCCGACACAGCTCCTGGGCCAGATCGGATCCATAGCCAGATGATTAAACATCTCTTGTCCGCTACAAGTGACATCTCTTCGTCCTCTTCAACTGGATCTGGTGCGATGGCATCTTTCCATCGCAATGACGGTAGAGCACCATTATTCCAGTGCGCAAACCCGGTAAAATTCCGCTTGACATGGATAGCTATCGGTCCATCAGCCTCGCCAACTTTCTTTGTACGCTGCTGGAATGTATGGTGTGTCTGCAGTTGGGTTGGGTCCTGGAGTCATGTGGCCTACTGGCTCCGTGCCGGGGTGGTTTCTGCCAGGGTCGCTCTACTACTGATGATCTTGTTGCCATCTTTTTTGATTTACAAGAAGCATGTGACACCATCTGACGACATCATATTCTTGCCACATTATACGAGTGGGGTCTCCGAGGGTCGCTCCCGATGTTTATCCAAACTTTCCTGTCGCTTCGTGTTTTCTGTGTTCAAGTTGGTGCCTTCCATAGCCCCCCCCCCCCGTCCCCCCCCGTCCCCCCTCCCCATATCCAGGAGAATGGGGTCATGCAGTGCTCTGTATTAAGTGTATCTCAATTTTCAGCGGCCATTAACGGTCTAGCAGCAGCTGTAGGGCCATCTGTCTCACCCTCTCTGTATACAGACGACTTCTGGATTTCGTACTGCTTCACCAGTACTGGTGTTGCAGAGTGACACCTACAGGGAGCCATCCACAAGGCGCAGTCATGGACTCTAGCCCACGGCTTCCATTTTTCGACCACAAAATCGTGTGTTATGCACTTCCGCCAGTGTCGTACTGTTCATGAGGAACCAGAACCTCACCTTACTGACTTATCAACTCACTGTAGTGGAGACATATCGATTCTTAGGAATGGTTTTTGATGCCCGATTGAGTTGGGTTCCTCACCTTCGTCAGTTTAAGTGGAAGTGCTGGAAGGAACTCAATGCTCTCCGCTGCCTGAGCAACACTGACTGGGGTGCAGATTGCTCTACGCTGCTGCAGCTCTACAGAGTCCTTGTTCAATCCGGCCTTGACAATGGGAGTGTGGTTTATGGTTCGGCGGCGCCCTCAGTGTTGAGTTTACTCAACCTAGTGCAGCGCTGTGGTGTTCACCTAGCGACGGGAGCTTTTAGGACGAGTCCAGTGACCAGTGTCCTGATGGAGGCCAGAGTCCCTCAATTGCAGATCTGACATGCACAACTGCTCGCCAGTTATGTTGCACACACTGGTAGTTCTCCTGAGCATCTGAATTACCATCTCCTTTTCCCACCTGTGGCAGTCTATCTCCCGCACTGGTGGCCCAGGTCAGGCCTAACGATTTTTGCTCACATGCCATCCCTTCTGTCTGAACTGGAGTCCTTCCCTTTACAACCTCTACGTGAGGTCCAATCACATACACCTCCATGGTGTACACCTCGGCCAAAGCTTTGTGTGGACCTTTTGCATGGCCCTAAGGAGTTTATAAACCCCACAGCTCTCCGCTATCACTTCCTCTTGATTCATGATATGTTCCACGACTCTGAAGTTGTTTATACTGACAGCTCGATTGCTGATGGTAACGTTGCCTTCACCTATGTCCTCAGAGGCCATAGTGAACAGCATTCTTCGCCCGCTGGCTTCAGTATATTCACTGAAGAGCTTGTGGACATATCTTGTGCACTTCAGTACATCCATTCCTGTTCTTGTGAGTCGTTTCTTCTTTGTTCTGATTCCCTGAGCAGCTTACAAGCTATCGACCAGTGCTGCCCACACTATCCTTTGGTAGGCACCATCCAGGAGTCCTGGGACAGTCCAATCGTTCAGTGGTGTTTGTGTGGACCGCAGGACAGGTCGGAATCTCAGGCAACAAACTGTCCCTGTTTGTGAAGCAGCCATTGAAATCAAGCATGTCATGTTCCGCTGCATGTTGTGCTACAGGGGTGGGCCTAATTTGCTCTTGGCAACCATTTGGCAGTGGCTGTTCATCCTGAAACCACACCTACATTCACACGAGCAAGCACACCTCATACCCACTACTGCTACCAGCAGCAGCTCTGACATGAATACAACTGTCACATAAATAGCAATTTGGAGTGGCACGGGGAATACTGAGGAATAACATGGTACGGGTGGTGGGAGAGGAGGAGAGGGTGTACAGGGACTAGATCACAGCCCAATGAGAGTAGCTTTCACAGATGTCCTTCAGACTCCAAACCGACTACCTCATCCGTCGTACACCTAACTTACTTTATCCTAACTTGTAGCTACTTCTCTTTTATGATTTAAATAATGAATGACACAGTTGCATTCATTCCCAGAACATTTAATTTGATGAATGAAATTAAGTTACTTCTCTTTTGAAGGGAAGGGATACAAACAAATCTTTGGTGCAGTCTTGGACACCTGCATGGCACTCTTGTAAGCAGACCTGTTTGTGGTCGATATATAAGAAACCTTCCTAATCTCCCAAAACCCCAAACCCCTATTCTGGTTTCATTGATGATATTTTCAGGATCTGGACTCAGGGCCAAGACACCCTATTCTCATTCCTTCACAACCTCAACACCTTCTCTCCCATCCCCTTCACCTTCTACCCCTCAACCCATCATGCCACATTCCTGGACATTCACGTTGTCCTCTCTTGTGGCTCCATCAACTTCCTTGTCTACATTAAACCATCAGCTGCCAACAGTACCTACATTTTGACCGCTGCCATCCCTTCCACACCAAAAACTCTGTCCCATATATCCTGGCTACCCGAGGACAGAGTACCTGCAATGTCAAGAATTCCCTTTCCGAGTATGCTGAATGTCTCACCAAGGTCTTCAGGACAGGCATTATGCCGTGGACCTAGTCTGCAAACAGATTTCGTGTACCATTTCTCCATGCAACCCGCAAGAACCAGCTACAAAAGAGCAGTCTTTGCCACCCAGTACCACCCCGAACTGGAACAACTGAACCACAGCCTTTGTCAGGTCTTTATATACCATCATGCCCTGAAATGAGGGACATCCTAACCAGTATCATTCCCATTTCTCACCCAACCTCCACAACGTCCTTGTCCATCCCTCTGCCACAGGGATCATATCCCTGTGGAAGACCAGGTGCTGGACCTGCCCAGTCCACCCACCCAGCACTTCATACTCAAGTCCTGTCATAGGCTTACCTTACCCAACAAAGCAAAGATATTTTCAGCTTTGTATAAATCTTTTTCGGCTTTTGGTCTGAACTTGACATTTTTTCCTTTCAAAACAATGAGCAGGGGGGGGGGGGGGCGGCATTGAATTTCTGCTGGCACATATAACTATGTGTTAAGGCATTCATGGATTTTGCAAAGATTTGAGTTTTTGATGTCCATGTGAAGGATAATTCTCATCTTGATGCATTCCCAAATTGAAGCCTGACTGGTGTGAATTATACACCTTGGCCTCTCCTATCCACACAATTTTTGGTTTCACAGTCTCCACAAATTTGTAAGCTTTTTCCCCTCAATTCTTCTTTGTTTGGTATTTGCACTTGAGTGATGAATTTATTGTTTTTTCTTAGAAACAATCCAATATCTTATTTTTAAATTATGAACCCATTTTGATGAAGTGTTGAACAAATGTTGTGATAAATTACCAACATCCCCTGCTTTCAAAGCCCACCTCTTCATATCCAGATCATGAAGTGGTACTGATTTGTCCATGGAAATATGAAATTTATTCAATACGTGCTTAGAAATACCTAGTAACTTTTCATTTGTCACTCCTCCTGCAGCGTCTGTGCTTCCCATGTATACACATCCTTGCTCTTTTGTTGTACAGTTTCAAATTTATTTTTAACAGAGCACCAAAATGTAACAGCTTTTTGTTTATATTGAAGGTCTGTACCACATTTTGCTTTTTATCGTCTTCTACCATTTCCTCATAATCTTCTTAATAATGTTCTTCAGTTAGAAAAGAATATGGTATTGCACTTTCCTCCTCTAACCTGAAAGTGGTGACTTTTCATAGATATGTCATTACCAGTAGCATCTTTAATAAAGTCTTCTATCTGAGATGCAAGAGTAATTTTTTCGCTAGTGATCGTATTGTATTGTGGCTGATCAAACTTTGCACATGGAAAATGCAAAATATTTTTTAGATTCATTGATGTGTTCCATGTGTAGTAATTGTGTGTGTGTGTGTGTGTGTGTGTGTGTGTGTACAGTAAAATCACCCACGGGAAAGTGAGGAGAAATTCTCTCTTCCTTCCCGCTTCTGTCATGAAATTGCATTTGCCCAATGTGCTTGGTGCAAAAAGTCAAAGTGCAGTCAGCATATTTTTGATCTGAACAATTCTGTGTTTGCTCGTTATTGTACAGATTTACAGTAATGTTACAACAGTAGCATACCAACAATCTAAAATATCATAATTAAATCTGAAAAGGTTACAACTTGAAAAGAAGAAAAAGAACCAGATGTAGAGAATACACAAATACAACTAAAGATATTTTGTATTCCATAAAGTTTCCCAGGAAAAAATATGTATTTTGATTTTATCCATACTGGATGAGAGGTCGTGGTTGTGAATGTCAATGTTAAAAAATATATCGGCTCAACCACTTGTTTATAGTGTAAAACACTTAAGATTGACGCGTTTCGGAAGTCAAGCTTCCATCATCAGAATAATAAAAAGTAAAAGAACCTGTTAAAACTCGCTAAAATGGAACGTGCGCCAGGCACAATAAAATTGATAATAAAATTAAAACCGTGGCTACTTCCCTTGTTGCAGCTGTGTCTTCCAAGGTGCATCTCTACATAGTCGTCAAAATATAAAAAAACTCTAAAATGGTGTCGCCTATTGTGTTAAACATCTAACCACATGGTTCTCTCCTCTATCATCGTAAAATGCCCGTGCGTCTTCATTGATACCACACACCACATAGCCAAACACGACACTGAAACGCGAGTGAGCTCACGCGCAAGTAAACAAGGAAGTCACAGAGATGCCTATACAAACAGATAACGTGTACATGTTCCAAGGACCTCATGAAATGATGGTATCCTACCAATTGCTAAAAATGTAGTTACTAAAAGAAACCATTGAAATTTTTGAAAAAGTTATTTGTATCACCAGTTAGCTGTTCGTTCAGTGTGTTCTGATTATCCACACTATGTATCGTAATTTCCAGCTGTTCTAGTAGATCCAGCTTTTTTCCTTTGTCCTGTCTATGTAAAATAACGAGATCCTGATCTATTCCCAACATGGGGTGTCCCATTTCCCAAATATGCGTGGCTACAGCTGACTTTTCGAAATTACTAAGCCGGAAAGCATCGCTATTTTCTTTGTAACGTACTTTAAAGGACCTACCAGTTTGCCCTACATAGCTTGCCTTGCACATGTTACACTGAATTTTATAGACCCCAGCTCTCTAATATTTATCGCTTTCCTGCTGCAAATTATTTCTTAGTTTAAACCGCAGCGTATTATTGTCTGAAAAGTGGTATCAACTTTAAAAGGTTTGAAAATGTTAGCCACTTTTTGCGAAATATCACTAAAGTATGGTATTGTGACTCTCGTAATATTATGTGCGGTATTCTTCCTTGCATTCGCACGCTGTTTCTGTCATATTAGTTTATTGACAATGTTTTGGTGATATCCGTTAGCTCTGGCTAGTTGTTTCACGATGTTCAGCTCAGTCATTCTGTCTTCTTCATTCATAGGGTCTCTAAAGGCTCTATCTATCAAAGATCTAAGAGCAGAAAGTTTCTGGCTATTAGGATGGCAGGAATTATTTTGTATCAACACATCAGTTGTGGTTGGTTTCCTAAATATTTTAAAAACATGCCTACCATTTTGTTTCCTAATACTTAGGTCGAGAAATTGCAGTTCACAATTTTTCTCTTCTTGTGCCTGGTGCATGTTCCATTTTAGCGAGTTTTAACAGGTTCTTTTACTTTTTATTATTCTGATGATGGAAGCTTGACTTCCGAAACGCGTCAATCTTAGTATTTTACACTATAAAACAAGTGGTTGAGCCGATATATTTTTAACATTAAAAATATGTATATTTTTCCGGGGAAAAGCGTATTAAACAACTCAACAAGACAAACTGGCATTGAAGAGGACACACATGAGGCATGCAAACAGTGATATAGAGATACTTCTAGCTCATTTGTGATATATATATATATATATATAGACACACACACACACACACACACACACACACACACTGTCTCACGCAAACACAATTTGCACACACGTCTTCAGCCTCGGACAACTGAAACCACACTACAAAGGCCTTAAAAGCCGAAAGCTATAATTGTGTTAATCTTTTTGCTGTGCCTATCGTGACTCAGCATCTCCTCTATATGGTGAGTAACAACTTTCCTTCTCTAATATTTTCCATTGTTTTATTTGTGATAAATGTGACTTTGGAATAGAACATCATATATATATATTTTTTTTTTTTTTTTAAATAATAATGATGCTATATCCTCCTGCGGTGTCAGGCTATAAGAGACTTGTGGCAATTCTTGCTTGTCGTAAGAGATTTTTTATTGGTCAAGGTTTTATTTGGTATTTTTAGTATTCTTTGGACTTTGAAGCTTTCACATTTTTAAAGCCTTTTCTGTCACGCTTTTTGGCTTTTTAAATTCTGGTCTCTATTTCTTGGTTTGACCTCCACTTTCCAAATTTTAGTGAAATATTGGCCATTTGGGGGAGGACACCTTACTTTGGTGCATCAACTGTCCACTGTGCACTGTTATCTTTTGCACCTACCACTCAAGTGGATCCATCTTTGTTCCCAAGATCCAGCACGGTAGCTAGTCCAACGTGGTAGTATTGTCATGTACCCTCCTGGTGGTAGCCCCCTGACAACACAGGGCTCGCACTGCTGATGCCTAAGTAACCTCCCCGTGTCAGTCAGGGAGAAGGTGTCTATGCGCTTCAGGGTACTGGCACTCTGGCAAACAGCTACCATGCCAGCTGGTCTTTGCCTTGGCAGTGTGGTGCCCACTGAGAGAGCCTCCAACGAGAGTGAGTGGCATAGGGGTGGATGGTGTTCAATGAAACGGATCAGATTTAACGGTGACCACGCCAACACAGCTGTCTCAACAGTCAGGAACAGTGATTTTAATGCAAAGGTATACAATCCTATGGCATTTCCGTCTTTGAGCATACCGCAAGACAAGAGCCAGGTAAGGGGAAATGGAAGTGGCCAGATTGCCGAGTCCTGGGTTTGTTGCAGAACTGACAGTAAATTTGTAAATTTTTCGCTAAAACAAACCCACTGTTTTCGTTGAATATATTAAAAATCGGCTTGGGGGGGGGGGGGGGGTTGCTGCTATAGGGAAGATGAGAAATGGATCTTTGCCAATCAAAACATCGGACGCCAACCAATCATGTGTGCTTCAGGCCTGTGTCACAGATAGAAAATATACCAATCACCATTTCTCCTCATAATGCACTCAACAGAATCCAAGGCATTATCTTCTATTGGGACGTAATGCTACAGTTTGATGAAGCATTTTGAGATAATGTGGGTGACGTGGAGACCATTTTGTTTGTTGCATACATAGGAGAACCAAGGATAATAGTGGACATTGGGGCCTGTACCCTGGCCTTTGGATGCAATGTTTTGCCTGAGAAGACTAGGATCATGGTTTATAGATGTGATGTCAGGCCTTATTTCCCTCTCCAATGAGAGATTTTAGATGCCAAAGGTTCAGATACATGTCCTCCCACTGTTCTATTGAGGCCATCTGCAGGGCATGTGGACGGGTACCCCATGAGGGCAACCCTTGAGACCAACCCCCTCAATGTGTCAACTGTCCGGAACCGTACCCTCCTTGTTCACTGCAGTTCTCAGTGTTCAAAAGGAAGAAGAAAATTCAAGAGTGTAAAGTGCGTAACTGACTGTGTTACCGAGATTGTAGTGGTTCGCATTCTTTGCTTTATTTCTTCGTTGATTGTCCTCGGTGTCGACATACTGCATTGCTACACTGGCTGAAAATGGGTTTTGGAAGTGCAGCTACTGTCTACTGTAAATTATGTAGCCGGCGAAAGCACAGTTGCAGTTCAGTCTTTTACTTTCACTTTTCACAACTCCTTCCCAATAATACACAGTTATATGTGGCCAGTAGACCATTGTTCTAACTTCCCATAAGCCTCATTAATAGTTAGCAGGCGAATATCCACATATTGCTACAAGAGTTTCCTGTTGAACAACAACGAGCATTAAAAACATAACCACATAATTCACAGTTCTTTCGGAATAATCAGGTATGTATGGAGCAGACACTGTCATTGGTTTAACACACGGCCTATTGGTGTAACACTTATTTCACTGTTAAGTTGATACATTGTTGTTGTTCTAACCAACACAGGTTCCTCATCTAAAACTCGGCCGTGGACTGACTGTGTCGTGACCAAAAATCGGGCCCTTATATATCATCACAATAATAGGTACTGAAACTATACATTGTTCAAAGTTAAATTTACAGAAATTACAATTAAGACTTAACTCATTAAATTAACTGAAGTCATCAAGACATAGGTTCTTTTTAACAGTTTCTTCTACTACAGGGGTTATGCCAAATTATTTGTTTAAATCATGAAATTAACAGATATCATTACACAAACAATACCTTTGACAAAACTGTTAATTACCTGGGAATTAAGGGCTAGCTTTGCTAACATGTTTTCGAATAGAGCCAAATAGATGCTTTGATTGCTAGTTTTTGTCTTCCAAATGTTTACAGTTATTATAGAATTTATATTTGTTTATAAGTCAACAATAGAATTTAAATTACAAAACAATTACTGATTTCACCCTATAACAAAAGATCCTATCTAGGAATAGTCAAAATAAATTAGAAAATCATTTACATACTTAAAACTAAGCACAAAATTAGATCTGGTGTTATACTCTTTAAAACTGAGGGGCAACCTATCTCTTTTATGAACATGCAGATTATACTCATGTATGTTAATGGTAAATAGTTAAAAGTGAAAAGAATTTTAATGAGGCAGATGGCAAAACAAGAGGGGAAATATAAATATCCCAGCTAGCTTTGTCGCAATAAGCAAAGAAAAAGTTTGAAAGACATTATCCGACTGATATGGTCTCAAATTTTGCTACTGTTATGTTACAGTCCATACCTCATGCAGTGATGAGGTCTCGCAAGACACCTCCTGGCCCTGGTTGTATTCCAGGGCCTGCCCTACAGTTGGGGGACGGAGTGTTAGCTCCCTCGCCCCCAACACCTGTTGCGCTGGTGGTTCCCACACCATTGGTTTGGCCAGAGATGCCTCATCATCCTCTAGCATCCAGGCTGAAGAAAAATATGGTCCTCTGTGCTCCTGGAAGATACAATGGGGAAATCATCACAGAAATTGAAGTGCCACAAGGATAAGCAGAAAGATAAATTACTTTCTGAGGCTTCGGATGTTCCGCATCCCTTCCGTGCAGAGGTCAAGCCTATGCACACTGATGACAGATCACACAGTTAGTTGGACTAAAACCTGGAAGCAAAGCACACACACCATCTTTTCAATTCACCACTTTCTAGACCTGGTTCCAACGATCCTCTCGTAGAACTATAATGGCTGCTATCACCATCTGTCTAAACTCTGTCATTTAATGGCTACTTATTCTGTAAGTGGCATAGCATTTCGGAAATGCAGTTAATGACAACACATCTCCCTGCTCTGAAAAACTATAAACCTTACTGTACCAATTGCATTAATGCCATGAGATTGCCCTCCACTCTGATACACGCAGTGAGCAGGTGCCCCTAATCAATGCACTAGAGGCTGTGGACATTAATGTCTGCTTATCAGTTCAGATGATAATGTGTTATATTTATCAACCCCCTGATGGATCTCTTCAGTATCATGAGCTGTTAGAGTTAATGGAAAGTTACCACCCCTCTTCCTCTTATTGAGGGAAATTAATGCCCATAATCCTCTATGGGGTCGGCAACACACTCCCTTGCAGTGGCAGAGTGCTAGAACACCTCCTTGCAGAATTGGACATCTGCCTACTCAATACTAGAGCTGCAACACGTTTCAGTGCAACCCACGCAACGTACTCAGCCATTGATCACACAGTTCGTAGCCCGAGTATCTTACCCCTGATTCAGTGGCATGTTCATGACAATCTTTGTGACAGTGACCATCTTCCAATCATTCTCTCCCTCTCCACTTGCAGACATGTGGAACATGCTCTACATTCATCACATCGAAAAGCTGACTGGCAGGCTTTGTCCTCTACAGTCACTTTTGCAGCCAGGCATGTGATGGATATCAACAAAGTGGTAAAGGATATTATTGATACTATTATTCATGCTGCAGCAGCAGTGATACCTAACTCCTCCGGCTCATCTGGACGACCACCGGTGCTATGGTAGTCTGAAGATATAGCCACAGTTATCAGCGAATGCTGCAGGGCACTTCGAGACAAGCGCCATCCTTCTATTGATAATTTAATAGCATTCAAGGGACTCCAGGGGAAAGCGTGGTTGTTGACGGAGAAAAGGAAGCAGAAGTGTTGAGAGCAATATGTATCATCTATGTAGTCCTACACCCCATCATCCCAAGTATGGACTTAACTTCGCCTCATTTGCGGCATCCACCACAGATTGTGGTTCCTGGCATCCTTGTAAATGGTAACATCCGCACTGAACCTCTTGTACTTGCTGACTGTTTTGTGACACACTTCACTGAAGTTTCCACATGTAGTAACTACCATCTTCATTTCCTGACCTGGAAACACCTTATTGAGCACTGCCTGCTATGCTTCCATGCATACAGCTCCCTTTCATACAATGCCCCTTTTAATTAATGGGAATTTTACAGTGCTTTGGCAGTGTGTCGAGATATGGCCACATGACCCATCAAAATCCACAACCAAATGCTCAGACATATCTGTGCTGACAGCATGAAACATACCCGTGGGCTTTTTAATTGTATGGAGAATTTCCCTCTCAATGGTGGGGAAGGTATTATTATTCCTGTTGTGAAACTGGGAAAGGACACACACATTTAAATATCTACTGGTCAGTCTCTCTGATGAATGAACTGTGTAAGCTATTCGAACAAATGGTGAACCGCCATCTTTGTTGGTACCTTGAAGCTGTAGGGCATATATCACTATTTCGAGGTTGTTTTCAGGCTTTCTGGTCCACCACAGATCATTTGGTTCATATGGAATCTCCTGTGAGCAGTGCTTTTGCGCATCACCAACAGAAGCAATAGGATATGACCTGGCAACATCACATGCTATCAGCCTTGCACGAGTGGAGTTTTTCAGGTCAGCTTCGCCATTTTTATCCAGAATTTCCTATCTGTTTGACTTTTTCAGATCAGGATAGGTTTGACTCTCAGCAACCAATATGTACAGGAAACGAGTCCCTCAGGGATTGGTTCCAAGTGTAAAACTATTCGCTATCACTGTCAATAGTATCGTAAATGCAGTGGGTCCCACAGCTTCTCCATCACTGTATGTGGATGATATCTGCCTGTACTCTGCCTCTTTATCACTGCACACCACTGAGTGCCAACTTCAGGTGGCTGTCTGGAGTGTGTATAACTGGGCCCCTGAGTCACAGCTATCAATTTTCACTTGCAAAATCACAAGTTCCACATTTTTGCCGACACCACTCTGTGCACCCACACCCAGAGATTTGTCTTGATGAAACTTGAAGCTGTTGAAACTTTCCAATTCTTGGGTATTTTTTTGAACAACAAGCTACTTGGCTGCCACATGGCTGACTCAAAGTAACTTGTGTGATGAAGCTAAATGTGCTCTGTTTTCTTAGTAACTCCTCGTGTGGCGCAGACTGCGTAGTTCTGAGATTTTACAAAGTGCTGATTTTTTTCCTGTTTGGACCATGGATGTGTGGCCTATGGGTCGGCAGCATCATCTCCACTGCTGCGGTTTAGATCTGTTGGATGCCTATTCACCCATGTCACTCAACTCTGTCCCACAACCAACAGTTCAGACTGTGTGCACATCACCCTAAACTGACCAGCTAGTATCTGACTCAGTACTCTACTGAAGGACCTCCAACGGCCTCTTTAAGTCTGTTTTCCTAGAGCTCTCTCTCTACTCCCACTCCCACTCCCGCTCCTGTGGGCTGTACCTTGTCCTGTGATATGGTTGGACCTCTTTTGTGGCCCCAAGAAGAATGTTGATCTCACCCTTTTCTGATAATATCCGTTTCTTCGGATCCTCCATGATTATTCTAATTTGGTATGCATCTACACAGACAGATCAAAAGTCAACATCATGGTTGGTTACACTTTTGCACGTGCAAGGGCACATAAGAAGCTCTCTCTGCCAAGTGCCTGCAGTGTATACGTAGCAGAGTTGGTTGGCATATCTCAGGCTTCGTGGTACATCAAATTCCTGGCCACGATGAACTTTCTGATCTGTAGCGATTTTATGAGTTGCTTAAAAGACATATCCCAGTGTTGTCCCAACAATATTTTGGTCACCAACATCCAGGGCCTACTGGTTGACCTCTACGGCTCCGGAAAGACAGTGACCTTCATCTGGACACTGAAACACATTGACATTCCAGGAAATGAAATCGTGGGCTGTCTGACTCAAGATGCAACTACAGGAGATCAACTTGACATCGGAATACCGGACACTGACTTACAATTATTACTGCAACTCAATATTTTGAGGCTCAGGGAATTGGAATGGCAGGCTACTGCGGCCCAAATTAAGTTGAGCATGATTAAAGGGTCCACTAAGGTGTGGAATACATCTTTCCAGGCCTCTTGGAAAGATGTCGTTTTGATGTTCCGCATACATATTGGCCACACAAGACTCGCCCGCAAGTTCCTTCTGCATTGGGAGGATCCTCCTCTCTTCAGCTGCAGTTGTTGACCGACAGTAGCGCATGTTCTTGTTGAGTGGCCGTGTTGGCCTGTCTGCAGAATGCCCTCAGCTTGCCTATCTCACTACCTCAGATGCTTGCAGATGGTGAGACAGCCACAACCAAAGTGTTGCCTTTCCTGAGTGAGAGCAGATTTTACACTAAACTGTGATACTCCTCCATTTTCAGTGTTAGGCGTGGTTGTGGAAGGGAGAGCCTGTCCCTGTGACAGATATCCCCCATGTGACTTCAGGTTACTTTTGTTACCCCCTCACCTTGTGCCTTTAGAGCTTCTTGTGCAAGATGCTGCATGTGTTATCTCTATTTTCTTTTACCTGTTGTGTTTTTCAAACTCTTTGACTTGACTATATAGTTGGAGCATCAAGTCCCCACTTTTCCGCTTTTTACATTTTTGTGTGTTTCTGCAACGAAATGGAGGTACTGATGACCCAGTAGTTTAGATGTTTTAAACACATCATCATCATTATCACCACCACCACCACCACCACCACCACCACCACCATATTCATCCAGAAACATTAAACTCAACTGTTTTCTAGGGGCTGTTCCGCCCTCTGAACAACCGTATGGGCACAAAGAAAAGATGTACGTCTCTCTTATTATGCTGTACACTACAGCAAATTCAAAGTTGTTCAAAACTGAAGTGTATGCCTTGGGTAGGTGTACTTGTCAGTAACTGATTCCATTTCTTGAACTTTTGTCACACTGTCCAACTCTGGGCAATTTCATCTCAAATCGTACAGGTCATCAGTGAATGTGTCACACCATTACTTCAAAGTTTTCTGAAAAAAAAAAAAAAAAAAAAAAAAAATATATATATATATATATATTGAAATTCCATGAGATGCACCTCAAGAACTAAAATATTTTGATTTTCTAATGATTTGTTAAAATGTTAAAGACTTCTCTAAATGAGTGTGTTTTTGAAAACATGGTAACAAAAGGGAGAATAAAAAAATTGTAGTAAAGTGCAAGTGGTAGAGATCTGTTCCTTTTTAAATAAAAACCTTGTTGACAGTACTATCAGTCATGATTGAGACGTACACACTTCTGAGCTTTTTTCATCTTCAATTTGGAAAAATAAACTATGCAAATTTGTTACTTTTAGCAAACTTCAAAATTATGTTTTGAAAATATGAATAGTCATAGGATGTTAACTGCCTTGGGAAGTGATAAACTGGAAAGACTGCTAACTGTCAGCTGTGACATTAATGCCTGAAAGCTTTAAACTATCAAAATATTTGTACATAAAGATGAGAGAATCTGAAATTTTTAGATTCCATATAAATTATTTTCTCTAAAATCTCCATCCTGAATATGTTAAATGTTGCATGGTTTGTTGGTCATTGTAGTTACGGAAGGTACAGAGCGGGCAATATTTTGCGGTGCAAAATTTTAGACCTAGCTGTTCTCACGGTCAAAAAATCCTGGACACACACAAATGTAAATTGAGTGCTAATATTGACTAAATGTAATGCAAGACTGGTATATCGTAGTTGAAATAATTATTTTACAACTTTGTAAGTGAGTTGGAAAACAGTTTTTCATTTTGTTCAAGCATTTTATAAAAAAAAAAAATTGGGTATAGAAATAGCTTTATATATACAATTTCCTGTTTCTGATATCTTTTTGTCTTCTGATATGATTTTACTTCTTTATGACATTCCATGAATTAAAATTGCCTACACTGTAACACTCAACTTTGCACTGTTGAAATGAATCCAATTTTTTTTCATCTGCTCACCATGAACATGTATAGCCAAGCTGAATTTGCACATGAACAAGGATAATCCAACAAGAGCAGTACTTGGGAAATAGGAACTGCACACTGATCTGTTGATGATGGCCATTTAAAAGAATTTGCAGGAGCATAAGATGTAAAGGAGAGGGTTACATTTTGCAACTCATGAGAGACACTTATAATTTGTGCCACCCACCACTGATTGTCATAGAAACAAGAAATGAAGTTGCTAATAACAAAGTCTCCTAAAGTATACCGAGGTATTTGCACTTCACACACAGTAACTGACTGCATTTCCTAGAGAACTGTTCTTGCAATGTATGTGCCACTGCAGGATGCAACCCAGCAGTGACTTGACTGAATTTCTAACACTGGCTTCATAGCAGACATCTCTTGTGTCTTTTTTTTAAATGGAATTCTCCTAATGTACTTCCATTTAGAATTAAGAATTTTGTGTTTTGTAATAGTTTTCATACAGCTTGTACAAATCCAGTAGCATCTCTTACAGCATCTATAGATTCATAATCAGGATTAAATCTTGTTGCAAGATGTTTACAGAGACCTCTTTCCCCATCACATGCACTGAAAATACCCATTTTTGTCATAAATCTGGCACAGCATTTTCCAAGCTTAGAAAGCTAAAAGTGGTTTTTAAAATGAGATGCTGCACCATCAGCCATATACACATGTTTAGGAAATGTATGGCCTCTAGATACTATGTCATCAATTATTGTGCTGACCACATAGCTTGCATGTGCACTGTTGCAAATGAGATCATTACTGGCAATAACAAAACTGTGATGTGATGTTCCAAGGTAGTGGGCAACACATGTAAATATTGATAGTAGTGACGTGTTTCAGTGGGTTCCTCTGAAATACATTCTGCAAAGCAACAGACCAGATCTCAGCAAAACCAAAATGAAGAACTGATGTGTCGGTATTCTGAGATGTATCTGATTTTACTTCTGCTATTGCCTGTCTCTGAATCCTGTGGATATGATGATCTACTCCTTTCATGATCTAATGACTAACTTCTGTTTCAAATTTCCGTAGCTCCATTGTCATCTACATTAACTCTCCTTCCTCCCTCATGTCATTGTCAATAGGTGTAATGCTTAAACGGTCATTCCTTCACTACCAGGACACACTGCACACTTCTGCAACCAACATTTATCTTTCAGCTCTTGGCTTAGACACAAAAGCATCAGATCCATCTGTGTGTAGTTCTTCCCTGTGGCACTACTTATTGTGAAACAAATAAGTTTCAAATTAGTGTAGTAAATACATGTGCATACTTCCTTCACTGGCTGGAATTTTACTCATTTTGGTTGTAAGGAGTAATTTTGAGAGACCAGTCATTAAATTTGGCTTCTCCTATTTCATTAGGAGATATGCTTCTCTTACTGATCTTGTCATTCATCTTTTTACCTTTTTAACTTTCTCACCATTTTTACTAACAGATAACATCAGTCTGATTTAGGTCTTTGCCTGCTTCAATCTTTGTCGTCACTTAGGTAATATTTCAGACCAACATTAAGTGTATCATCTTGCAGTGTATGCCCACAGTATGAATCTGGGCATGCCCAGATACCTTTTTCATTCTCTAGTTTACGAGCTTCTGAAATGAAATAATGTGAGAATGTG
This sequence comes from Schistocerca piceifrons, assembly GCF_021461385.2. Taxonomy (NCBI): domain Eukaryota; kingdom Metazoa; phylum Arthropoda; class Insecta; order Orthoptera; family Acrididae; genus Schistocerca; species Schistocerca piceifrons. The sequence continues at coordinate 494,486,656 of NC_060139.1, read as the reverse complement.
GTATGTACTTCTGTATCTGCTGCTGGGAGTCGCCATCTGATAACAATGTCAGTAATTGTGCCTTCTTGGTAAAGGTGACTGCCGAGATAGTAGGTTTTGAAATCACATGTCCCAGTTGATGCACATGTCACTATCTTCAGGTTCTGCACCAAATGCATCTACATTATCCGCAACACATCAGCTACTTCAGATGCTGGAATGTCAACATCAGCACTATCTTCGTCAGTTTCACATTCCGGTGACTGTAATCATTCAGGTGGGTTATCACTAAATTTCTTGTTGTCGCAAGTACAGCAATTTTCACACTGTGGATGTGATGGAAATGGTTACTTGAAGATCAAGACATTCCTACAACACCTGTGTCAGATTTCCAACAATTATGAAGTGTTTTTCACTTTTCTTTAACACCAGCTTCTTGTGTCCTCCTCCATAGTCCAAACACCTCACCCTTTCACAACTGAATTTTCTCACTAACATTGTATCTAACAAAAAGTTCAAATTAAATGCAAAACTCTATGTAGAATGATTCACAGCAAGTTCTCCACTCGTTTGTTATAAACAGACAGACTAGAAATTCAGTGATGTGAAATATGCATAATGTAGAAAAAATTCTAGCTCATTACACAGAAAAATGTTCCCCACCTTGAGTGCAGTAACTAGTAACACTAGTAAAATGTAGACTGGCTATGGCAAGGAAAGCGTTTCTGAAGAAGAGAAATTTGTTAACATTGAGAATAGATTCAAGTGTAAGTATTTGTATGGAGTGTAGTCATGTACGGAAGTGAAACGTGGACGATAAACACTGTGACAGTAAGGGAATAGAAGCTTTCGAATGTGGTACTACAGAAGAACGCTGAAAATTAGGTGGATGGACCACTTAACTAATGAGGAGGTACTGAGTAGAATTGAGGAGAAGAGGAATTTGTGGCAAACTTGAATAGAAGAAGGGACCAGTTGGTAGGACACATTCTGAGGCATCAAGGGATCACCAATTTAGTATTGGAGGGAAGCGTGGAGGGTAAAAATCGTAGAGGAAGACCAAGAGATGAATACACTAAGCAAATTTAGGATGTGGGTTGCAGTAGTTAATCGGAGATGAAGAGGTTTGCATAGAAAATGACGACGACGACACATTAACCAGACAATATATTGTGCAGTTTTCTTAAGGTTTTGTGATGGGGACTTTCAAGTAAATAATTCATAAAAATGCAATTTTTAACATTTTTAGTAGTAAATATTTACATAATACAGATAGAAGCGAAGTTACTGTTTATAATAATATCAGTTGTATCTAGTAATATAACAAGGAAGTTAGCATTCTGACTCCAAATTAGGAAAAAAAATAAGTAGAAAAAAATTAAAATTTTTGTGTTTTCTTTTTGTAAGTTAGATGAGAACCCAACTGTGTGTGTGTGTGTGCGTGTGTGTGTGTGTGTGTGTGTGTGTGTGTGTGTGTTCTCCATCTTGGTCCTGCAAGAATTGGGTATCTGTTCAGTAGACTCCATGGAACCCTGTGTGGTACAACGCCAGTTACTCAGGGAGGTCACCTGATATCACTGAGGCTATGTTAATGATAAATCTTCCCAGGTACCATACACCCCTTAGCTTGGATCACATCACACTTTGGTTGGATATCTCGGAATTTGGGGGAGGACTGTGGATGTGGATAGGGGAGAGATGGGTGTTGTGTGATACTTCGTCTGGTTCATCCATTTTTGAGACCTGTTCAGCATAGGAGACCCTGTCAGTAGTCGTGCTTGCACTGGCCTAGTCCTAAGCTTTTGGCAAACACACAAGTCTCTCTGTCACACAGACAGTGCTTCTACAAGACCATATACCCCACAGAGGGGACTTATTAGTTCATATGAAATCTATGATTCCACAAAACCACACACAACAAATCCATTGTCTAAAACTTCAGTTGACCTATGTTGCTAAGATGAAGCCTGCACTACCAAAAAACCAAAAATTGCTCATGTAACTAATATAACAAACCTCACCAGTGTAGATAAAACTAATTCTGCCATACTTACTAATCACAGACGAACATAATTACCAACAACTGATAATGCAACACAAAAATTCATAAAAATTTGCATCAGCACCGATTTCGATATACAAGAAACACACAGTTATGGTAATAAATGCATATACTACACTACTACTCATCACACTCTTTTACTTAGGTGCTGAGCAGACGATGCTGAGAGCTGAGGCTTGCATCTGGCTTGTAGCGCATTGGATGTTGGGACAAGCCCTGCCACCAACTGCTCCCAGGGCAGTCAGCGTACATTTGAAGTACAATTTGGATAATAGTTCTTTTTTGCAAAGGAGTCATCAGAGTATGTGGATTTGATGTTGAACAGCCTCTTCTCTCAGTTTTGTAAATAATATTGTCACTCACAGTCGACAGCACCACATATGAATCAACAACAGATTCACAATGGCTAAGGTGCAGGGTACTACAATGTAGCTACAGTTGGCAAAGACCATAAACAGTCCAGAGGCACACAGTCAACGGACTCCCACCAATCACAGAAGGGCCAAGATAAGATGTGTGTCCGTTATAATAAAAAGAATAAAAACATTCATACCAACCAAAGTTAGCCAACTCATAGGTATAGCAATAGCAAAAATGTCATCAACAAAATTTCTCGAACGGCTACCTAGACTTCAGACAAGGAACCACCCCACATGGAACGTCACATGTTGTCCTACCAACAGTGCCAGTTCCTGGTCCAAGTGGCAGCGACTTTGTCCTATCTTGATCCTTCTCCGTATAAGGCAATTAAACGAAATAACTGTAGGAATTTACCTGAGGACAATGTGTCATCTCCCATAGTGCAGGAACCAATTTGTAAACTTTATTGTCATATCCATAACTAACAAAAATGAAACACAAAATTAAATATCCAACAATAAACAACACGCTGCACTGATAATCCCAAACCCAGAAATGAATCAGTTACTGTTAACAGACAACATCAAACTGCCTTGCTAACAATCTACCACAAACTGTTCCAATTTTAATCTCCCAAATAGCACTCATGGAGTCCAATAAATCACTAATGTAACTGACAAACAATTTATATCTAAAAACAAAGATGTGACTTACCAAATGAAAATGCTGGCAGGTCGACAGACACACAAACAAACACAAACATACACACAAAATTCAAGCTTTCGCAACAAACTGTTGCCTCATCAGGAAAGAAGGAAGGAGACGGAAAGACGAAAGGATGTGGGTTTTAAGGGAGAGGGTAAGGAGTCATTCCAATCCTGGGAGCCGAAAGACTTTCTAAAGTTGATCGTAAATTCACCAGTCTTCCGACACTTGTCATGCATGAATGCGTCTATCAAATTAATATTCTTCATGCAATTTCTTTTCATACTGTTGTATGATTATCATTTATCTGCCTCTACTTCAGCATATACAGTAACTAAAAAGTTTTGAAATAAATGATAAGAATTAGGAATAAGATTGTTCCCTTATTTATCATCATTATGCAGTATGCATAAATGTTTCAAACTGAAATGGCCCCCCCCCCCCCCCCCCCCATCGGCATGGACACTGCAGCTACTCCGCTTACTGGAAATACGACACCCTAGCTACCATCAACTAGCCCGCCAGATACCAGTCACAACAATCAGCAGACACCAAAGTTACAGGTACTGCAGCAGAGATAACTATGCCACAATGTGCAGTGAATTGTTGTTGTTGTGGTGCTGGTGGTCTTCAGTCCTGAGACTGGTTTGGTGCAGCTCTCCATGCTACTCTATCCTGTGCAAGCTTCTTCATCTCCCAGTACTTACTGAAACCTACATCCTTCTGAATCTACTTAGTGTATTCATCTCTTGGTCTCCCTCTACGATTTTTAGCCTCAACGCTGCTTTCCAATGCTAAATTTGTGATCCCTTGATGCCTCAGAATGTGTCCTACCAACCGGTCCCTTCTTCTATTCAAGTTGTGCCACAAATTCCTCTTCTCCTCAATTCTATTCAGTACCTCCTCATTAGTTAAGCGGTCCATCCACCTAATTTTCAGCATTCTTCTGTAGCACCACATTTCGAAAACTTCTATTCTCTTCTTGTCCAAACTATTTATCGTCCATGTTTCACTTCCATACATGGCTACACTCCATACAAATACTTTTAGAAATGACTTCCTGACACTTAAATCTATACTCTGTGTTAACATATTTCTCTTCTTCAGAAACGCTTTCCTTGCCAATGCCAGTCTACATTTTGTATCCTCTCTACTTCGACCATCATCAGTTATTTTGCTCCCCAAATAGCAAAACTCCTTTACTACTTTAAGTGTCTCATTTCCTAATCTAATTCCCTCAGCATCACCCGACTTAATTAGACTACATTCCATTATCCTTGTTTTGCTTTTGTTGATGTTCATCTTATATCCTCCTTTCAAGACACTGTCCATTCCGTTCAACTGCTCTTCCAAGTCCTTTGCGGTCTCTGACAGAATTACAATGTCATCGGCGAACCTCAAAGGTTTTATTTCTTCTCTATGGATTTTAATTCCTAGTCCAAATTTTTCTTTTGTTTCCTTTACTGCTTGCTCAATATACAGTTTGAATAACATTGGGAATGGGCTACAACACCTTATCTCACTCTCTTCCCAACCTCTGCTTCCCTTTCATGCCCCTCAACTCTTATAACTGCCACCTGGTTTCTGTACAAATTGTAAATAGCCTTTCGCTCCTTGTATTTTACCCCTGCCACCTTCAGAATTTGAAAGAGAGTATTCCAGTCAACATTGTCAAAAGCTTTCTCTAAGTCTACAAATGCTAGAAATGTAGGTTTGCCTTTCCTTGATCTATTTTCTAAGATAAGTCATAGGGTCAGTATTGCCTCACGTGTTCCAACATTTCTACGGAATCCAAACTGATCTTCCCCGAGGTCGGCTTCTACCAGTTTTTCCATTTGTCTGTAAATAATTCGCGTTAGTATTTTGCAGCTGTGACTTACTAAACTGATAATTCGGTAATTTTCATGTCTGTCAACACCTGCTTTCTTTGGGATTGGAATTATTATATTCTTCTTGAAGTCTGAGGGTATTTTGCCTGTCTCATACATCTTGCTCACCAGGTAGAGTTTTGTCAGGACTGGCTCTGCCAAGGCTGTCAGTAATTCTAATGGAATGTTGTCTACTCCTGTGGCCTTGTTTCAACTCAGGTCTTTCAGTGATCTGTCAAACTCTTCACACAGTATCATATCTCCCATTTTGTCTTCATCTACATCCTCTTCCATTTCCATAATATTGTCCTGAAGTAAATCGCCCTTGTATAGACCCTCTATATACTCCTTCCACCTTTCTGCTTTCCCTTCTTTGCTTAGAACTGGGTTTCCATCTGCGTTCTTGATATTCATACAAGTGGCTCTCTTTTCTCCAAAGGTCTCTTTAATTTTCCTGTAGGCAGTATCTATCTTACCCCTCGTGAGATAAGCCTCTACATCCTTACATTTGTCCTCTAGCCATCCCTGCTTAGCCGTTTTGCACTTCCTGTCGATCTTATTTTTGAGACATTTGTATTCTTTTCTGCCTGCTTCTTGTTGCGTTTTTACATTTTCTCCTTTCATCAATTAAATTCAATATTTCTTCTGTTACCCAAGGATTTCTACTAGCCCTCGTTTTTTTACCTACTTCATCCTCTGCTGCCTTCGCTACTTCATCCCTCAGAGCTACCCATTCTTCTTCTACTGTATTTCTTTCCCCCCATTCCTGTCAATTGTTTCCTTATGCTCTCCCTGAAACTCTGTACAATCTCTGGTTCTTTCAGTTTATCCAGGTCCCATCTCCTTAAATTCCCACCTTTTTGCAGTTTCTTCAGTTTTAATCTACAGTTCATAACCAATAGATTGTGGTCAGAGTCCACATCTGCCCCTGGAAATGTCTTACAATTTAAAACCTGGTTCCTAAATCTCTGTCTTACCATTATATAATCTATCTGATACCTTTTAGTATCTCCAGGATTCTTTCATGTATACAGCCTTCTTTTATGATTCTTGAACCAAGTGTTAGCTACGATTAGGTTATGCTCTGTGCAAAATTCTACCAGACGGCTTCCTCTTCCATTTCTTACCCCCAATCCATATTCACCTACTATGTTTCCTTCTTTCCCTTTTCCTACTCTCGAATTCGTCACCCATGACAATTAAATTTTCGTCTCCCTTCACTACCTGAATAATTTCTTTTATTTCATCATACATTTCATCAATTTCTTCATCATCTGCAGAGCTGGTTGGCATATAAACTTGTACTACTGTAGTAGGCATGGGCTTCGTGTCTATCTTGGCCACAATAATGTGTTCACTATGCTGTTTGTAGTAGCTTACCTGCACTCCTATTTTTTTATTCATTATTAAACCCACTCCTGCAATACCCCTATTTGATTTTGTATTTATAACCCTGTATTCACCTGACCAAAAGTCTTGTTCCTCCTGCCACCGAACTTCACTAATTCCCACTATATTTAACTTTAACCTATCCATTTCCCATTTAAATTTTCTAACCTACCTGCCTGATTAAGGGATCTGACCTTCCATGCTCCGATCCTTTGAACGCCATTTTTCTTTCTCCTGGTAACGACGTCCTCCTGAGTAGTCCCCGCCCGGAGACCCGAATTGGGGACTACTTTACCTCCGGAATATTTTACCCAAGAGGATGCCATCATCATTTATCCATACAGTAAAGCTGCATGCCCTCGGGAAAAATTACGGCTGTAGTTTCCCCTTGCTTTCAGCCGTTTGCAGTACCAGCACAGCAAGGCTGTTTTGGTTAGTGTTAAAAGGCCAGATCAGTCAGTCATCCAGACTGTTGCCCCTGCAGCTACTGAAAAGGCTGCTGCCCCTCTTCAGGAACCACACGTTTGTCTGGCCTCTCAACAGATACCCTTCCGTTGTGGTTGCACCTACGGTACGGCCATCTGTGTCGCTGAGGCACGCAAGCCTCCCCACCAATGGCAAGGTCCATGGTTCATGGGAGAGGGCAGTGAATTGTAGTCCATAAAATACCGCAATGGACTCCATGAAGCAAGTGATTGGGTGAAGAGGACACCACGTCCATCTCAATGCAAAGTATTGCTGACACTAGTGGGGGACTGATGTGATCGTATGTAGTTTTGATGGTTATAGTGACATCACACAGAGCTTAAAGTATTTATGTTCGGTGATACGTTCATTGACTTTATTAATGCCTGCGGGTAACTCCAATAAGCAACAAAAAATCCAAAAATATGTTGTCCTTACTGAATACATTTTGAATTGCACTGTGCGCGCATGTACACACACACACACACACACACACACACACACACACACACAGACTGCTGAGGAATGAGTGAGTTCACAGAATTTAGAAATTTTGTGTGACAATGTTAATTTTGATAAGTAATTACATATGTCTGCTTGTGTCTGTATATGTGCGGATGGGTGTGTGTGTGTGTGTGTGTGTGTGTGTGTGTGTGTGTGTGTGTGTGTGTGTGTGTGCGCGTGAGTGTATACCTGTCCCTTTGCCCCCCTAAGGCAAGTCTTTCCGCTGCCGGGATTGGAATGACTCCTTACGCTCTGACTTAAAACCCACATCCTTTCATCTTTGGCTCTCCTTCCCTCTTTCCTGATGAAGCAACCTTGGGTTGCGAAAGCTTGAAATTTGTGTGTGTGTTTTTTATTGTTTTTATTGTCTCTATCAACATACCAACGCTTTCGTTTGGTAAGTTACAGCATCTTTGTTTCTATATATATTTCAAACTACTTAGCAGCAGTTATTTTTGTTTCCGTACATTTATACTATCAATTCTGACTGAAAGTGTTTCATGCATGAGTAGAGTCCCCTGAGCTCATCACACTCAAAAAGTTCAAGTGCTCAGTCCATTGTGTCATTAGAAAGATCTTTGCTGTGGTTTTTGCGTAATACTACTAGCACACCTTGTTTGTTTTCTATCGGCTTTAATCATATTTTGAGATAAAACTCTCCTGAATATTTTTTGTAATAGAACAACTTCTTGCTGCCAGTGTAAGAATCTGAATTTTGTCAACATGAGTAGAGATGAAAACTTTTTCTTTCAAGTCTTGCAACAACCGAGTGTAATCAGAGCAGTTTATGCAGTGTTGTTCACCTGAACCTCCTGGCTGCTATAACATATCCAGATCAAGGCCACAAGCATACACCACTTGACTGATTATTAAGTTTTACGCTGTATTAACTTTGCAGTTCATATAGGATTTTAAATTACTTTTACGTCTATCTGAAGTTTGAGGTACATCATCTTCAAATGAAGCTGAAGCTGTAACAGAAGCCAGAATTCGTTGCAGAGTTCAACCATACTTGCTGAATTTTTTTGTTTATTTTCCAGAGTCTCATTAATTGATCTCGACTTTTTTCATTTGTTACGATAATTGGAAGAAGGTTAAACAATATCTTTGTAGAGGCTCAAATTTTGTCAGCAGAATGTATTTACAATAAAGACAAATTGTATATTCGGCATGGAACTTCAGGCCAGAATCACTCAACAGTAGTTTGCTTTGCTAGGGAGAAAAGTCTCAAATATTTTGCAGCCTTTTTCTGTGATTATGGGTTAGCACTTCGGCGACTTGAAGCATCCAAATTACCAAAAGTACACTTAAGCAGGCTGTCTTTGCATGATGAATCCATCTGGTTTTCAAAGCATTATTATGAAAAGTCACTAGCAAAAATACAATTTTATTATATCTGTAACTGTCAGCTACTTTTTTCTTGCATAATACTGTTCTAAAAAGTTGAAATATTACAGAATGCCTCTAGTGTTTTATTTTCTATTCATGGCATACCTAGTGTTTTATTTTCTATTCATGGCATACTGAAGTTGCATATATATGCATTACTGCTTTCCAAAACATTATCTGATATTTAAAAACTTGGGAAAGTAGTGATCTGTATGACAAAATTTGTAGAGAAAATTAAGCTTTCTTTACTGAATGATAGTTGTAAGAATTGATCAGGTGCTCGATGAGATAGAAAGATTCAATTCAAAACAAACTTATTTTTTGCGCATAATTTTTTCGTCATCGAGCCTCACCCTCATCTATTTCAAAAACAGTGTGACAATATTTGCAAGTGTCATAAATAAGATAGCCTATTGGACAGCACGATCACGAAAGGAGCCTTGTAAACAAAGTATGACAAATTGCAAGAAGATCTGTTGCAACAAAAATTACTGAAGACTTTGAACATTGTTTGGAGTGGAAACACTTCAGAGGACATACAACTTCGATTACTCACAATGCAAGCTGTTCAGCTAATTTCCCAAATTTTGCAGCTTTACCACAGCTGTGCACTCCCAGTATTTGAAACATGTCCTCATCTTTTTTTTATAACATTTTTACTTAAGTTGCATCAGCTTACAAAGTATTAAAATTCTGAGGCTGGAAATTTATATCTTCCTTGGTTGTTTATAAAACCTGCACATAAATTTTGAACAAAATCTGGGGTAGTCAAGTTGGTAACATCTGTAAATTAGATCATTTGATGTGGGAGTCATCCATTATACAATACTATAACAACAAATACATGCCATTTACAGTAAAATGAGTTTGGAAGTAGTGAGTTAGTAATAGCTCCAGTTTATTCCTAGCACTATTCAGGAATTTTAATTACCTGAATACGTTTCACTATCCTGTCCATAACTAAACCAAGAAGTTATACATACAGGATGTACATAAAGTCCAGGAACACTTTCAGTTATTTATTGCACAAGAACTAAACATTGACAGACACCATACATATTGCATTTTGAGGAGAAACTATGAAAGTTTTTTTTACAAACATTCGATATGCGAACCATGAGTGACCCGGCAGACATCAATACAGTAATCGAATTCTTGCCATACCCGTCCCAGCATGGCATTGTCGACTGTGGCAGTCTCATATTCTCTCCTGGAGCTCTACTACATCACGTGTTAGAGGTAGTACATACACCAGATCTAATGTGTCCTCAAAGAAAAAAGGCCGTTGGACAGCCGTAGCCCACTTGTTTTTGTCGAAGTCCAACACACAGAAAGCTCGCTCTTCACCTGAACTTGCCATGTTTCCGACTAGCCTGACTATCAGCAGATTACCAAACTACGCTGTGGCAGTATACATGGGAAGAAAAAAAAATAGCTTTCAGGGTTTGTCTTCAAAATGGGCATATGTATGATATCTGTGCAATGTTTGGTTCTTGTGCAATAAATCATTGAAAGTGTTCCCGGACTTTATGTACAACCTGTATATTAAGAGATTTGCCCAGGATAATCTAGCATGGAGAACTGCATCAAACCAATCTTACTGAAAACAATAACTGCAAATTAATTGATTCCAACAATTACCAATGCACTACTCACAGTTTGTTGAAGTATCTAGGCAAAATTCAAGACCCACCCTCAAAGCTTTACTTCTGTCAGTACTTCTCTCCTGTTTTCCAAACTTCACAGAACTTCTCCTGCACACCATGTGGGACTAACACTCTTTCAAGGAAGATGTGTAGAAATGCCTTAGCTGCAGCCTGGGGGTAACTCAGTGGGAAAGAGGAAATGAACATGTTCTGATTTAGACTTCTCCAAGGATACCAGTAATGATGACATTAGGGAATAATGATAAGTATCACCTGCAATTTACGGTATGCTTGTTTACGTATAGAAGTTAGGCATTCTTTTCTAATAATGACTGTGTTACATAACAATGGATCACTTGAAAATTGTTACATTAATAGTTTTTGTATACAACTGTTGTGTAAAATAAATTTAGCATACCAATGATGAGCCAACAAACTTTTTTAAGTGGAGTGCGCATTACATTTGTTGGCACATTATATTCACATAAATACAGTATTTCATATAGAATGTGGAATCAAGTACCAGCTGTGTTAGCATGTTAAACAACAAGAACTAATATTCCACACTGGAAATACAGATGGAACAGAACTGTCCGTGTTACCAGAGTATGCTTCTATTTATGTGTACATAGAATGTTTTAGTAAATTCTGGTATTTCATAAGTTAGTCCCAGAACCTTTCAGAAGACAAATAATTGCAGGAGGCGGAAATCTATCTGGTGACCCACTCATTGCCAACCAGTGACTTTAATAGTGATAGCATCATGGGCATTGTACAGCACGTGGCAGAAACTTTGCTGCAATTTTCTGGCAATATTATGAAGTGCGGTCAAATGAAACCCTAACACTTACCACAATAGGACTGTGGAAAAGTTCAGTTCAAAAGTAATCACCACATGTGTTAAGATATGTTTCCCACTGGGAGACAAGACGATCAATTAGTGTTTTATAGATTGTGGTCAGCCACTGACAGATCAACAACCGCACCCTTTCTTGCACTCCCACGTCCAACTGAAACAGACATTCACACGTTTTTGTTCAGTTTGCCAAAGATGGGCTGTACAGACGATGCTGCGGTGTTCCCTGACCAAGTCATTGAAGCGTAGCCTTTGTCTGATTGGCACTGGGGACAGGTATTATCATGCAACAGGAAGATTCTGTCCAACAGCATTCCTGGGTATTTTGATTTTATGGAACTTTACAGTTTCAGCAAAATGTCTTCTCAGCACTGTGCATTGGTTGTGGTTCCACACTTGAGGACCATGATGAGCAGAGGGGTCCTGCAACCAAAAAAGATGCATCATGACCTTATATGGTGTCATCATTTCAAGCCCAAGGACCAAAGGCAAAGCCAACAGTGGAAACACCTTAACAATGCCTATATGTCTTTCCAGTAAGGCAGTGCAGATGATGATGTGTGGCAGTAGAGTATGCCAGTATATTAGTTACTCGGCCTGCATCAAGCAAAACACATTTCAGGGTCGAAATTTACCATCATCATGTGGCAACTGTTCAAACCTGTGTCCAACAATTCAGATTCAGGTTTTCCGTGATTTCCCTAAATAAATTAAGGCAAATGTCAGGATGGTTCCTTTGAAAGGGTATGGCCAGTTTCCTTCTCAGTCCTTCCCTAATCCAAGCTCGCCTGTCTCTAATGACCTTGTTGTCAATGGGATGTTAAACACTAATCTGCTGCTTGTAATGATTCTGCCATTAATTCTGTTTGTTGTAAGACTGAAGAAAAAATGTTTGTAGTTGTAAAACATAGCAACAGAATATGCAGGGCTAATCACATTATGAATGACATTAGTCCAAGCAGGTTGTAGTTTTTCACCTGAAATGTTGTTAGATGGAGTCAGATGTGGGAATTTACATCCTGCAGTATTATTGAAGCCAACAGCCTTGCCGCAGTGGGAACACAAGTTACCATCTGATCACTGAAGTTCAGCAATCTTGGGCTTGGCTAGCACTTGGATGAGTGACTGTTTAGGTCTCCTGAGCACTATTGCCAAGTGGGGTGCACTTAGCCCTTGTGAGGCTATTTGAGGAGCTTATTGATGGAAAAGTAGTGGCGCTGGTCATGAAAACTGGATCTGGTCACGAAAACTGACAATGGCAGGGAGAGCGGTGTGCTAACCACGTGCTGCCTATTGTCTGAGGATGACATGGCAGTCGGTCAGTAACACCAGCAGTTCTGTTCCGCTGGAGAGTATTATTGAAATTCACGAGGACATGTATGTAACTGCAAGAACAAAAGATGAGACTCTCCATTTTGCTGTCAGTGTTGGTTAGATGGATAGACCATCTTATTAGTTTTGTCTTTGGTACATATCAATGTTGGTAATAAAATCTTACAGCTCTATTACGAAAGTACAACCATTTCAGCTTTTGATAGCGACAACTTGCAACACATGAAGTAACATTGGTGAACAACTCTTCCTGCTCATTGGGCAATTTCGGTGATGTTTGGACACATGCACTTTGTTGGTTGTCACCACACTGTACTTGTTTGCAAAGCAACGTTAGAATGGCTGCCCAGTGCTTTGTGCTGCTCTGTGGCACTGTTCAACTGTAATCTGGAGCTTAGAAACACAGTGATATTGACAACATTGTAATAGCACAGTGGTGACTGTAGGTGTTGGTGAGAAGAGGAATTTTCACTTTTTGGTTTTGATGTGTGTTTATTTCCCTTGGCTAATAGTGTCTCACTTTGTTTTGGCAGGTTGCACATGATTACAGGTTATCTAAAAGCAGAGAATTTTTGATTTGCAGTTTAGTCACATCATCACTTAACATATTAGAACTGTTTGCATTTTTCAGACATGTTTTTTCAGATGCTCAATTTTGACAAACTCATTTTACACTGCGTCTACTTTCACATTTTAATTCCACAATCTTGCATGAAGCTATTTACACTATCTGTACACAGCTGCTATCTTGAAAAAAAAAAATCAAGGTGTACGCCAATCATGGCTGTGTATTGGAAATACTTCACGTCAGCATCAGCATTTAAACAATTAAAACATTGTAAAAAATTGTTAATTCATTTATTTACGTATCATGCTCTGTAGTCACCACCAGAAGGAGAAACTACAGAATGTTGAATGGTTTAAGGTGTACATGAATGTAGAGGGACGACTGCTGGAAACAAATTTTGTACACTGCATTAATAATTATCTATCACTACAGTGCTCTGTAATATTTTATGCTTACACAGGTTAAATTGAACATAATGAAATTAGCTGCCGTGATCACAGAAGTGCTTGTTTTGGTGTCTGCGTGGTTGTATGTGTGAATTTGTGTACTGTTGCTGAAAAAAGATCTAGTGCTTGAAAGCTAGTGTGTTTACTGTTTTTTCGTAATGTGTCTCTGTGCTCTGTTCATTGATTCGCCGTAGGTGAGTGGTTGCCTTTCCCTTATTTTACATATTGCTTCATCCAAGAATTTCAATTATTATTGTACAATACATATAAAGAAATTGATGAATTTAAATATAGGGCATAGGCTGTGTGTATGTTGGAGAAATATGAAGACAGCAATGACTGAAAAGAATGGTGAGGAAATGTTCAGAATTATTGGGCTATTTCAACAACCAGGTTTTGTTGGAATTCGCCCCTCCTCGCCCTCCCTCTGGAAATGAGCCTATGTACTAACAAAATGTTGTTTAGGTCTGAAGTGATCTGGCTATGTTGCTATACTGAAGGTTGAGGTACTGCCATTATCTCCACCAGTATATGAAAAGTGTAGTTGTTGCTCACCATATGGCGGAGATGTTGAGTCGCAGATAGGCACAACAAAAAGACTGTCAAATGAAGCTTTCAGCCAAACAGGCCTTCATCAAACACTTTGACAATCTTTTTGTTGTGTGTATTTGAAGCTAAGCATCTCCTCTAAATGATGAGTAGCAACTATCCTTTTCATAACGTTGTCATTGTTCCATCCTGGAATTTCCATTGTTTGGTGTGGATTTATGTTTGATATATGCTATTGTAGTCTCTACCTTCATCTCTGGCGAAGATTTGTGTGTAAAGAAAATGCCGTGTTTTCTGTAGTTTGGCTTTCGTGTTAAACTTTAGGTAATCCAATAACTGTATGAGTAGACTATGTGATTTCAGTTAATGTAGAGAGGATGTCTGTGCCATCTCCAATAACACCATACCCATGAGGGAACATTTCTGATAGCTGGCAGCCCTGTTGCCAACCTTCAGCTGTAAAGTGCAAAGAGTTTCAGGCGAAACCAAATCATTTTCAGAGCTGTGTCAACACTGAGGCTTTGCCAGAGAGAAGTATACAAAATTGTATTACCTGACTGATGAGCTAGACATGCAAAGCAGCTGTACCAAGCCCACTTCAACCACTGGAGATCTTTTTGCTGATTCTACAGTATTAAATTGTGGTGAAATGTCATTTCACATCTACAAATCATTGCCAGACATGAAAGAAGTGTTAAATGACTGGGAAAAAATCCTAGGACCAACTGACAATTGGGCCAACAGCCTTGTTGAGTGGTAATACTGGTTCCCATCAGATAACCGAAATTAGGCACTGTTGGGCTTGGCTAGTACTTGGATGGGTAATTGTTGGGGGTCTGCCGAGTGCTGCTGGCAAACGGATTGCACTCAGCCCTTGTGAGCTCAATTGAGGAGCTACTTGACTGAGAAGTAGCGGCTCTGGTCATGAAAACTGACAATGGCCAGGAGAGTGGTGTGCCGACCACATGCCCCCTCCATATCTGCATCTAGTGATTCCTAGTAGCTGAGGATGGCATGGCATGGCAGGCAGTCAGTACCGTTAGGCTTTCCAAGGCCTATGCGGACAGAGAGAAGAACTGACAATTGAACTACTAGTATTTTTATTTGTATGTGATATTGGCCTCTGAGTCAGGCTGGAGAGCACAACACTTTTTCAATGAGTGGAGGTTCAGTTGCATTAAAATTGAAGCATTTTGTGGAAATACATTTTTGTTACCTGAGATATACTGCTGCGCATTTACTTGTGTTGAAGCCCCCTATGTGACAAGATTTCTTTATAAAGAAAACCTCCATCATCCCTCTTGTGTTTTGATATGGGGATAGTATACCCATTACATCTTAAATTTACAACATACAATATTCATTGGTGCTCCATATTCCATGTCAGTTGTTTACAATAGTGGCACCTCAGTGCACTTCTCATAGCATGTAGTCTTTCAAGAGTATTGCCAACCTCGTCCCATAATCCTATACTTACCTATTCTTCCAGGTAAACAGATCCTTTTACCTAACAACAAATGTATCAGTATAGACATATCCAGAATGAGATTTTCAGCCTGCAGCGGAATGTGCGCTGATATGAAACTTCCTGGCAGCTTAAAACTTTGTGCCGGACCGAGACTCGAACTCGGGACCTTTCCCTTTCGCGGGCAAGTGCTCTACCATCTGGGCTACCCAAGCACAACTCACGCCCCGTCCTCACAGCTTTACTTCCACCAGTACCTCATCTCCTACTTTCCAAACTTCACAGAAGCTCTCCTGCGAACCTTACGGAACTAGCACTCCTCGAAGAAAGGATATTGCGGAGACAAGGCTTAGCCACAGCCTGGGTGATGTTTCCAGAATGAGATTTTCACTATGCAGTGGAGTGTGTGCTGATATTAAACTTCGTAGCAGATTAAAACTGTGTGCCAGACCGAGTCTTGAACTCGGGACCTTTGCCTTTTGTGGGCAAGTGCTCTATCATGGCGGAAATAAAACTGTGAGGACAGGGCGTGAGCCGTGCTTGGGTAGCTCAGATGGTAGAGCACTTGCCCGCGATAGGCAAAGGTCCCGAGTCTCGGTCCGGCACACAGTTTTAATCTGCCAGGAAGTTTCAGTATAGGCATACTCGGGATTTACTTTTATCCATTGTTAACAATGTTGTCATCATGACTGTTTTTCCTTTCATAAAAATGGTAAGAAAACAAACCGCCTTCGGTCATTGATTGCGATTTTATTACATTGAACGATGCATTTTGAGACCTGGGTGCTCTTCTTCAAATTCTTGGAATTAATTTTTCATTACCACTGATCCTGTTAAGTGCACAAGGGCTTGTTACAGGGTGACATAACATGCTGTAATGCAGCACCATTTCTCTCTCTCTCTCTCTCTCTCTCTCTCTCTCTCTCTCTCTCTCTCTTTACGAAACTGTGACAGAGAAAAGAATTACATACTGTTTTCAGTAGTTGTCACATACTCTTTAAGGACAGGATGTGTAAACATATTTACACACACACACACACACACACACACACACACACACACACACACACATTCTCACTCTTAGTTACAGCACATTTGTAAGGGATCACATGATCTTATTTGAAACTTTTTGTATGAGCTCAAATAATGCTGACACATTAGTATGCATAGATAAGACTGTATTGTGCAAGTCTTGTATGTAGTTCAAAAACACCATGCACCTGGCATCAGTAAATACAAAGTGTATTCTTAAAGTTTTAATTCTCAACTCGAAAAAATAGTTACAAAATTAATTTTTTGGTTGTTTGAAGGTACATGTCTGCAGTCATGGTACAACCAAATCCCCACACTGAAATGCTGTAGTATGCTGCTAGAGCAGCCAAACAAACTGGTGCAGCCCCTTGTGAAAGTGGAGATGGACTGTGGCATTTTGTTTGGCTCCTAGCAGCATACTACAGCACAGCAGCATGGTGATTTCAATGTGTACCATGACTGCAGACATGTAGCTGCAAACAGCCAGAAACTTAATTGTGTAACTTAATTTTTGCAAGGTGATAATTAAAGCTTTGTGTGGCCCATATAGTTGTATGAGGGTGGTTTGATAAGTCTGATAAAAAAGGAAGAGAAAAAAATGTTTGGTTTATAAATAAATCACCTTAATTCTCGAAGTCTTCTTTGAGGGTCCAGCAATCCTCCAGCTTTTACACCCCCCCTGGAAAAAAGGTTCTATCAGGCTCTGCAAAATATTAGTTAAATGCAACTGTCACTTTCTCCTTTGATCAACATTTCTTCTCAGCAAGCTGAAGTTTCACATCGGGGAACAAGAAGAAGTCACTTGGGGCTAAGTCTGGTGAATTGTTATGACTGACTGATGTGTTGGATAGTGTATTGTCTTGGTGAAAGAGCAAATTTTTGTGTGCCAATCTTAGTCTTTTTACAGCCAACATGAGTTTCAAATGGTCCAACAATGAAGCATGATAGGATCCAGTTATGGTTCTGCCTTTTTTTCCCCCAAGTAATCTATGAGGATGATTTTTTGGAAATCCTCCCCCCCCAAAAAAAGCCGTGGACATTACCTACCAGCTGACAAAATGGTCTTTCACTTCTTTGGTGCATTTTGATCAGCCTTTGTCCATTGTTTTCACTACCTTTTTGACTCTGGTGTGTTATGATGGCTCCATGTTTCATCAGTGGTCACAAAAAGTCTTCTAGACTGTGGTTAAACATGCCAGACATTGTGTTGGAATGTTGTACTGGATGTGATTTTGATTGACTGTGAGCAATTCTGGCACTCAACTTCCTTTTTTATACACTATTCTCTGTGCAGGATATTATGCACTTGCTCAGTTGCAGTGCCTACAGTCTCAGCAATCTCAAGAATTTTTATTTGGCTATCTTGCATTACCACATATATCATCAATTTTGGCAGTGGTTTCCTTTGTGGTGACATCAGTTTGATGGCTAGACTGCCCTTCATCTTTGGTGCTTGTCCAATCACATTTAAATTAATTAATCCAAAAGTAAAAGATCTTCAGTGATTGTCCAGAGTCTGTGTAAACTTCATTGAATTCTGTTTTGATTTGTGCCGCAGTTCAGCCCTTCAGATGAAAATGTATAACAACAGCAAGAAACTCGGTTTCTCCATTTTCAATCGCAGACAACACACTGACCAATTCAGGCATCTGTCGAAATAAAATGTACATTATATGTTGTTGAAATTCCGTGTACAATCTTTGTCATAATTGAACTTACCAACCATGAAGGCACAAGAAAAATGTTCCGTTATTTCATGGAAATTTACCAGACTTATCGAACCACTCTCATATTAACAAGAACATTTATTGCTGTATTTTGTAATTATTAATGCTTAGGTAACATTTTTTGTGTGTTGGTTATTAAAGAAACAAATTTACTTGTCCTATCTGCTTATCGTGTAAGGCAATACCTTCTTTTTGTGATTAACGTAATACTACATTCTGAACACTGTAAGTAACTTTGAAAAAGTTTGGTGTGATGATTGTCATTATTTTGAAAGTGCAGATTTGTATTATACTGAGTGAACAGGTGCTATTACATCTCATTTTCTTTTTCAGAGATGAACAAGACATGCAGAATAACATAAGAGCAGGGATCTTGTGTGTTATATTCTTTTTCCTGATAATTTCCGTTTTGGCATTCCCAAATGGACCATTTACAAGACCTCATCCAGCTGTGTGGCGGATGGTATTTGGAATGAGTGTGCTCTATCTCCTTGCTCTACTGTTTATATTATTTCAGAGTTACAAGACTGTAAAATCAATAATTTTATGGATTGACCCTTCCTTAAAAGATTTTCACATAGACATGGACAAGGTAAGATCAATATTTTGTTTCTCTTTCTTTCTTTATGATTTGGATTAATCAGATATTTTGCAGCTCACACACTTGGTTAGCTAAAGTACTGAAATAGACAGTAAGCAGTAGAAAATGGATGGGATTCAAGAAACTATAATGTCATAGGGATTTAAATGAAGAAAAAATTAATATTTATAATAGCTTTATGTGTGACAATAAACAAATAATAAAATTAATTGCACTTAATTGTTATAAATAATAACTTTGACTATCTTAAAGTTGAAGAAGTGACAAATGCAAGAAAGAGAAAATTGCTGACAAGGTAGGGAGGTTTCTGGTAACGATGAACTACAGAAAGCTGATCAGGAGATCAAATACTTGGAATATCAACCATAAATTGAAAGAGGGGGGGGGGGGGGAAACAGAAATTTCAAAAGAAAAAGCATAAATTTTTGCTGTGTAATTACCTTTTTACCTACTTGCACAAGAAGTTTTATACATATTATTCTAACTGCTATGCTTTACAGTAAATAATAATCCAAAGTGAAACCTTAGGAAGATAGAAATGAAGTCTTATTAACTAATAGGTGAGTGGAATTTTTAAATTTTAAGAGTTGGGTGTTATACTAATTTCTGAAGTGATATGATATGGAGTGAAGGAGAATATACACTCCTGGAAATGGAAAAAAGAACACATTGACACCGGTGTGTCAGACCCACCATACTTGCTCCGGACACTGCGAGAGGGCTGTACAAGCAATGATCACACGCACGGCACAGCGGACACACCAGGAACCGCGGTGTTGGCCGTCGAATGGCGCTAGCTGCGCAGCATTTGTGCACCGCCGCCGTCAGTGTCAGCCAGTTTGCCGTGGCATACGGAGCTCCATCGCAGTCTTTAACACTGGTAGCATGCCGCGACAGCGTGGACGTGAACCGTATGTGCAGTTGACGGACTTTGAGCGAGGGCGTATAGTGGGCATGCGGGAGGCTGGGTGGACGTACCGCCGAATTGCTCAACACATGGGGCGTGAGGTCTCCACAGTACATCGATGTTGTCGCCAGTGGTCGGCGGAAGGTGCACGTGCCCGTCGACCTGGGACCGGACCGCAGCGACGCACGGATGCACGCCAAGACCGTAGGATCCTACGCAGTGCCGTAGGGGACCGCACCGCCACTTCCCAGCAAATTAGGGACACTGTTGCTCCTGGGGTATCGGCGAGGACCATTCGCAACCGTCTCCATGAAGCTGGGCTACGGTCCCGCACACCGTTAGGCCGTCTTCCGCTCACGCCACAACATCGTGCAGCCCGCCTCCAGTGGTGTCGCGACAGGCGTGAATGGAGGGACGAATGGAGACGTGACGTCTTCAGCGATAAGAGTCACTTCTGCCTTGGTGCCAATGATGGTCGTATGCGTGTTTGGCGCCGTGCAGGTGAGCGCCACAATCAGGACTGTATACGACCGAGGCACACAGGGCCAACAACCGGCATCATGGTGTGGGGAGCGATCTCCTACACTGGCCGTACACCACTGGTGATCTTCGAGGGGACACTGAATAGAGCACGGTACATCCAAACCGTCATCGAACCCGTCGTTCTACCATTCCTAGACCGGCAAGGGAACTTGCTGTTCCAACAGGACAACGCACGTCCGCATGTATCCCGTGCCACCCAACGCGCTCTAGAAGGTGTAAGTCAACTACCCTGGCCAGCAAGATCTCCGGATCTGTCCCCCATTGAGCATGTTTGGGACTGGATGAAGCGTCGTCTCACGCGGTCTGCACGTCCAGCACAAACGCTGGTCCAACTGAGGCGCCAGGTGGAAATGGCATGGCAAGCCGTTCCACAGGACTACATCCAGCATCTCTACGATCGTCTCCATGGGAGAATAGCAGCCTGCATTGCTGCGAAAGGTGGATATACACTGTACTAGTGCCGACATTGTGCATGCTCTGTTGCCTGTGTCTATGTGCCTGTGGTTCTGTCAGTGTGATCATGTGATGTATCTGACCCCAGGAATGTGTCAATAAAGTTTCCCCTTCCTGGGACAATGAATTCACGGTGTTCTTATTTCAATTTCCAGGAGTGTAGAAGAGAGACTTGCTCGAAGTAGTGGAAGGGATAACTGTTTAGAACTCTACATCAAAGAACAGAAAGAGAGGCAATATTATGGCATAAGGAACACTTGAGGAAAGCGACACAAAAAAAAAAAAAAAAAATTCTGTGGGAGAGATTAACGTAAGTTCATGTTTGGTGGGCAGTAATAGTGAAGTAGACCCTTTGGAGTAAGGCCCATGCATAACATTCTTTAAATTGCTCTGTCATGTCCATAATTACAACTAGGTCATGCACATATTCCACCCTACTTGCTAATAAGGTCAATATTTTATACAGCAGAGGAACTTGTGCTTACTAGTTGGCAAAACTGGAGCAGGTCTGATGTACACAAAAATTGCAAAAGGCTATTGAATTTTGACTTCAGCAGTTGTAAAAGTGCCGAAAATGTGGTAGTCTGCTGTGCTATTTTGAATGTTATTGATAATTAAATATCTCTTTTTGCATTTGAATTGTCAACTAATCTTATATTATGTAATAATTTATATTGGGTTTTATTTTCTTTTACATATTGTTGATATAGTGACTACAGTGATTTTGAAAGGTCTATAAATATATATAACAAAAATAATCAATTATTGATAATATAATGCAACTGGATAGATAAAAAATTTACTCACTAAGCGGCGGCATGGGAGAGAGGTGCAGTTCAGAAAAGTCACCCAGAACGCTGGGTCAGGGGAGACTTACCGGACGGGATGACGGGATGAAATGGAAAGACTGATTGTTGGGGACTGCACTGGGTTAGATTAGAAAACCTGAGAACTGAAAAGGTGCAAGACAGGATAATATGCAAGACAGAGATTAGTACTAAAACATTGTCCATGAGTTAATAAGAGTGAAAAGCTAAGTGCATTGTATGTAACAGAGGTGGGAGGGGGAGAAAAATAGACAGGTCAGAAAATGAAAGATGCAGAGAACTAAAATGGAGCGAAGAAAAGAGTAGTTACTGCAAAGAAATGCTGAGATGGAAGGAATTAAGTAAATTAAGGCGAGGTGGGTGACGAGAACAAGGACATGTTGTAATGCTAGTTCCCACCCGCTGAGTTCTGAGAAACTAGTTGCTGGAGGAAGAATCCAGATGGTGTGTCTGGTGAAACAGGCTCAGATGTTGTGAGTGTCATGTTGTACAGCGTGCTCTGCAGCAGGATATTGTGTGTTGCCTGTATACACCCTCTGCCTGTGCCCATTCATCCTAATAACTGGGTAGTAGTCATGCTATATTAAAGGTCGAACAGTTTTTGTGTAACAGCTGGTATATAATGTGTGTCATTTCACAGTTGGATCTCCTTTTAATAGTATATGTTTTGCTAATTACAAGGCTGGAATAGGTGGTGGTAGGAGGGTGCATAGGCAAGTCTTGCAGCAGGGACAGTCACAGAGGTAGGAGCCATAAATATATACATGAAGATATAAAAGTTTTTGTGGTTCCACATGTAATAAGTATCTTTTGCTGCTTTTCAGGTGTTGGTCCATTGGTTAGACTATTGATTAGTGGATTATTGATTACAAAACTCCGTTCACTGTTGGGAAATGTCATTTTGCTGTTATCAGTTATATTGGGTCTGAGATTGTCATTTTTATATGTTATGTGTAGTTATTGTTAACATTCAGCGACACAGTTGAACATGTCACTCACATTGTGTGTTTATGCATTTTGCATCAATAAGTTCCCATCGTCACGTTCCCCTAGTGTACGAGAATCTAGGGAATATAGGATAGCTTTGAGCCATAGGGGACTAACCTACCAAATTAAGGTTTTTGAGATTGGCATGTTATTTTTTTATAAGCTGTGATAAATCAGTTGTATTAAGAACCTCGTAGGGGGGGTGTGGTATTTTGCAGTGCTGTTATTGTGAAGAAGTACTAGAACAGTAGCACAACAACTGAATAACTCTCAGTGAAAAATGGTAGATGCTGTGCAACAGAATGCTGGTTGAATGTTCCAACAAAGAGGTGGCAAAACTCAAGAGAGGCAGAGTCCAAAATCTGCAAAAAATACTGTAAAAAGCTTTATGAGTGAGAAAGGCATTTGTAGTCAGGGATCATACACCATCAGAGAGGAGCAGTTCATTACAGGAAAAGTAATTAATCTTTAAAAAAAGAAAGAAAAAGAGTGAAATGGTGACACCGTTGTGGGGATGTAGTGAATGCAGTACTCTTACTAACATAAAAATTTACTTCAACCTTGGTCACAAAGTAATTTTGTAATGACATGTGACACATTTCAGTACCCTGTGCACCATCATCAGATCTAGAATGTGAGAACAACAAAGAAAACATGTCAGTTCATAGGCGAAGTACTGATGCTAAACTGTGTTCGCATTGACCCTGTGTCCATAATCATGTTGTATAAATGGAGATGATGTCTTAACTACTGACAACGCCTTTGGCACAGTTGTTTTATTAATCTCCATTGCAGGATGTAATTTTAGATATTTTACTTCTGATGAAGGTATATTTATATATACTGAAACCTTGGTCAAGAATTTTAATAAATCTTTATCCTGCAACTATTTTGGCTGTCATCATTTACCGTGAAGAATATTTTAACATATGAAACACATTTAATGTCTAACATTATGAGAATATATGTGTACATAATATTATTTACATAAAATGCTTGGCTTGAAGTAGCAACTCTGTTACAACAGTGTCATAAGCAACAGAGTTAGGGCTGCAAGAATCACCCGACATGACGGCTCAGAGATGCCACTTGACATCATGCATCTTCTTGCATTCAGAAAATTAATGCTAAATATAAGCGAAAGTCTTAGCATTTATATCTATATTTTGTAGTACACATTTGTAGAGTTATAAATCATGAGAACTGTGAGATCATGCCTCTGTGCAGTGTATTACTTTCAGGTACAAAGACTGAAGAGACAAAATTTTCAGGCTTGATTAATACATGCTATGATAACAGAGATATAAAGGTTCTGGGTATCACTATGGTCGTACAAAATAGTACAGTCATCACACAAGGCACACCCAATATAATTTCAGTACAAAAACTAGGAGGTAACATCATTTTCTCAGAAGTGGATGCACTCCCAACAGCACAAGCCACCACATTGGAAGGCCTTGGGTTGGGCTGGAATACGCAAAAATACCAATAAGCCAGACTTAATTTGTAATGAATCCATTCAAAGGCTATGAAATAAAGGTAACCAAAATGTAAAATATGAAGTGTGTCCAGAAAATAATGCAATTTTTTTGTGCTGATACTTAAAGTGGACGCAGAGCGAGGAGTTTGAGGTGTCAGGATTGCTGTCTCTGCCCACCCCATTTAGAGCCTGTTTCACGAAATGCGATGTAACTGGCACCCAAACAACATTCTCCAATAAAATGTCATTTAAAACTAAATAAATCTCTTGCAGAGACCCACCAATTGATTGTGCAAGCTTACGGGGACAGTGCTGTATTGTATTTGAAAGTTTCACAATTGTTCAAAGCATTTGAGGAAAGCCAAGAAGGGGTGTTCAATGAAACCTACACTGGATGGCTGTCGACTAACACAACCAATGACAATTTAGACTGTGTGCACGATGGGTTAAAATCTGACTGTCAGTTGAGTATCCAGATGATTACAGAAACACTCAGCATTTCCAACACAAATGTACTTGAACTGTTGACCAATAAATTGCACATGAGGAAGGTGTGTGCCAAGCTGATTCGCATGCTTTTGACCAGTGATCAGAAGAATCACCAGGTGATGCTCATGACTGAATGCCTCAAATGCATGGAAATTTAACCTTGTTTTGTGGACACTGTCATTAGCAGGGATGAAATGTAATGTTAGGGAAAGAGCAGAAACAAAATGTTAAAACTGTGATGACACACATCGGAATCTCCAAAACGGAAAAAAATCAAGAATGAACTAACTAAGCTGTCAATGTCAGAAAGACCATAGCTATGCAGTTACATTTCACTGCAAATGTGGAGTTTCAGATCGTACAGGACTTTCAAATGAGAAGGCAATTGTTCTGAAGGCTGTCAAAGGAATGACTTCTTAATTTTGTATAATAGAGACTACATTAGTAGTAATCTTGAGTTTTTTGAAGGCAGCAAAGAAGTAGGGGTCAATAAAGATCCCATGAAAATTTTATAATGTGCTATTGGGAAACCATCAATAAAACAGTCTTCCAGTGTAATACACAGAAGAGCCAAAGAAACTGGTGCACCTGCCTAATATAGTATAGAGCCCCTGTGAGCATGCAGAAGTGCCACAACATGATGTGGCACGGACTCGAATAATGTCGGAAGTATTGCTGGAGGGAAATGACACCATGAATCCTGCAGGGCTGTCCATAAATCCATAAGAGTATGATGGGATGGAGATCTTTTTTGAACAGCATGTTGCAAAACATCCCAGATATGCTCAGTGATGTTCATGTTGGGGGAGTTTGGTGGTCAGCAAAAGTGTTTAAACTCAGAAGTGTGTTCCTTGAGCCATTTTGTAGCAATTCTGTTTGTTTGGAGTGTCACATCGTCCTGCTGGAATTGTCCAAGTCTGTCAGAATGCACAGTGGACATGAATGGACGCAGGTGATTAGACAGGATGCTAACGTATCTCCTCTGAGTCATATCTATACATATAAGGAGTCCCATATCACTCCAACTGCACATGCTCCACACCATTACAAAACCTCCACCAGCTTGAACAGCCCCCTGATGACATGCAGGTCCATGGATTCATGAGGTTGTCTCCATACCTGTACACATCCGTCCACTCAATACAATTTGAAACGACCAAGCAGCATGTTTCCAGTCATCAAAAGTCCAATGTAGGTGTTGACGGATTCAGGCGAGGCGTAAAGCTTTGTGTCGTGCAGCCATCGAGGGTACACGAGTGGACCTTCTGCTCCAAAAGGCCATATCGATGATGTTTCGTTGAATGGTTCACACCTTGAAACTTGTTGATGGCCCAGCGTTGAAATCTGCAGCAATTTGCAGAAGGGTTGTACTTTTGTCACGTTGAATGATTCCCTTCAGTCTTCATTTGTCCCGTTCTTGCAGGATCTTTTTCTGGGCACAGCGATGTCAGAGATTTGATGTTTTACCGGATTCCTGATATTCACAGAACACTCGTGAAATTATCGTACGGGTAAATCCCCACTTCATCTGTACCTCGAAGATGCTGTGTCCCATTGCTCCTGCGCCGACTATAACACCACGTTCAAACTCACTTAAATCTTTATAACCTGCCATTGTAGCAGCAGTAACCGATATAACAACTGCACCAGACACTTGTCGTCTTATATAGGTGCTGCTGACCGCAGTGCCGTATTCTGACTGTTTACATATCTCTGTACTTGAATGCATATGCCTATACTAGTTTCTTTGG
The DNA here is from genome assembly GCF_021461385.2 of Schistocerca piceifrons. NCBI lineage: Eukaryota > Metazoa > Arthropoda > Insecta > Orthoptera > Acrididae > Schistocerca > Schistocerca piceifrons. The sequence goes on along the minus strand of NC_060139.1, from coordinate 494,460,276 downwards.
TGCGTCGGTGTAAATACGGAAAGAAAACCTGTTACATGATAAATTCTTCCATCCCGAGCAGTAGCTCACAGATTAAAATGCACAAGACCTAAAAATCCATTAGACTTGCACTTAACAATCACTCTTGTCTCAATTATTATTTCAACTCCGAACCGCATAATAGAGTAAAGGAGCTGCGTTCAAAAGAACTTATAGGATAAAAGCAGCTTGCACCTCACTAACCAAATTAAGAATATACAAATTCCAGATGGCACTTTCCTGGCATCTTTAGAAACTAAATATCTGTGTACTAATGTTCTTGTCCTTGAAATCGTAGGCATCATTAACTATAAACTGTTATAACATAAAAATATTATAATGACAGAGACAGTAGATTTAGTTGAACTTTCACATCTCCCATTGTCTTATGGTTATTTTATGTTTAATGGGAATGTGTACCACCAGCAGTATGTCTTGACTATGGGCAACAGCTTGACAGGATTCTTAGCAGCTAATTTCTTAACTCTTTGGAATATACGTGCCTCAAAAAAATTTCCCCAACACAATGTAGGCTCATCTGCTAGTGACACTATGTAGACAACATTCTAATGCTGATCCAGGACAATTTTCGAACAATGACAAGAATTTTCAACCAACTCACAGACAAGACCAATAATATTCATGCCACCCACTCTCATAAAAGAATTTTTTTTCAGTTACGTGGAGTGGTGCCTAATGCAGCTCCCTCTAGATGCAAGCAAAGTAATTACAGAAACCAAAATCTTGTAACACGTGACAGTTAGAAATGTGTATTCACATGACATTGACAATCACAAGATTTGGAAAATTAAGAGGAAAGAAAAAGATATAAAACTGCATGTAAAAGTGCTAATCATGGTAGTGGAAATGTTGCCCAATGTCAGCATAACATATTTCAGTAATGTTTCACAAAAGATTAAATGCTTGCTTCAGAGAGCAAATATCAAGATAAACTTCTGTACTAACAACCCTGTGGGCACTAAGATTAGACACAAAATTGGTGAGCACAATAATAAATTTGGTAAGATATGAGTGTAGCGTCTTGTGTGCGAAGACATCTATATAGTGTGAACAGGCTGTACTTTCGATGTCAGATTTTGTGAACACATGTAAGCACATAATAAGGTCAGTTTTGGTACACGCCTGAGAGGATCTAATCACACACATTCTGTAATGCAGAAATGCTTTGAGGTTATGCATGCTGCACACAAATGTTTACTATAATGGAGGAATTAGAAATTTTTAAATGCAGGAAACTTTTGTCACAACCATTCAGAATAAGAGTTCAATATAAATGCTTTTTTTCTAACTCTTTGAAGACTTGTGACGTGATTAAAAGTTTCTCACTTGAGGTTACTACAATCAGTGCAAACATGTGGTAGCTGCTTAAGGGCACCTATTTTACAGTTTCTCACCTTTCTTCATAACATTGTGGTTATACATAATCTTTTCACTTGTTTTGTACATTACTTAACTTGCAAAACAGATGGACTTGTTGTTATAGTCATTTTCTTTGTATTCATCTTCAGTCTGCATTATTTCTTGTGCTTTTGTGAAGTACATTGTAAATCTGTAGGGTAGGTCTGTGTTCTGCTTCTACTTCTGTGAACTATGAACTGCTATTAGCATGTGTTTACCTACTTATGCTACGACCTGTTTACCCTCTTTCATGGTTTTTGAAAGGTTGTATTTTGAATAAGTATGACTTGGTTATAATTTAGTACCTACAATCCCAACCTGTGGCCATCTGATGTGATAGCTTATCATGGTGCAGGCAATGCCTCTTATCTACAGAGGATGGTGGGGCCCCCTGGGTTTTGGTATCACATTCTATTGCAGTTAGGATGTTCCTTGTGTAATGGTTGCAGTATTTTATGCATTCATAATGATAACCAGTACTTTTATGTTTCTGTATCATAGCATGTATTCATCGAGCCTAAAAATCTTACATTTCCATTCTTTAAACCTGGAAAAGAATGGCCCATAGAGATAAGATTTTAAAGTGTTCACAATTTCTCACTCTAGGAATATGTACTACACATATAAATGCTTACACTTGTCTTATATTTGGTATTCATTTTGTAAACGAGAGAGTGTACGTGCTGTCAAGTGGTATCTCTTTGAGCTTTCTTCGTGTCTCAGACACTCTTGTACCCCTTAATCTGTTGCTTACGATACTGCAGTTCACATTGACGTGTGATTCTAAGCAAAGCATTTTATGTAAGTAACAAGATGTGTATTCTTGCAATGTCAGTTGTTAAATTTTGTTTTATATGCTAAATATTCCTTGTTTTTTCATTGGGCACCCACTGTTTAATCTCTCATTGCAGATCTGATGATGATTAACACTTTGAAACCAATCATACATTAATAAAAATACGTCACTACAGAGACAGAAATAATTTTTTATATTGCCCAAATAAAGAAAGAATGCGAGTGAGTGAGGAAACAGAAATGTCAGAGTGCTGAAGAGTTGCTGTTGAAATTAAAATGAAAAATTGTCCATCCTGTTGAAAAACAAGGTAAACATGTACCACATAAGAAGTCACGTCTTCAACAAGAAGTTACTGTTGGTAATTTAAAAAAAAAAAAAAATAAAGGTTCTTATGCACGAGACACTTCATTGTCATAAATATATATTTTGGAAGTACCTTGCGTTGCACCTGAATATTTCCACTTTGCACGATCTTTACAAATTTGAGAAAATTGCTCCTGTATCAGCGTATGTATTTTGGCATATTTTTAAGTCACTGTTCAGTCCACATTTCCGTCACCCAATTACTTGTCAGTGATGTGATGAACTCCACTGACAACAGAATCTCATGTGAAAAAGTACCAAAAAAAGACCTAAAAAAGAAATGAAGGTGAGGCATTCAGAGGCAGTCAAGAAATTGCATCCTGTTTACAGAGACTAGAATTTCTCTTTCTAAAACTACAAGAATACTTGCACCATCTAATCAAAAGTATAGGACATCTATTAGTGAACATTAAATATGAGATGTTTCCACCCTTCACCTTTATGACATCTTGAACTGTGGTGGAGACAATTTCAATGAGATGTCCGAATCTCTCTGGAGGAATGGCAGCTCATTCTTCCTTGAGAGCTGAAACCACCAAAGGTAGTGTTGTTGGGCACTACCACCTGTATCAAAGTCTTCATTCTAACTCATCCCAAAGATTTTTCTGTTTGGTCCAGGTTGGGACTCTGGGCAGGCTAATCCATTTCAGGACCATGCTGCTTGATAATAGGGTGCATTGTCATGCTAATATAAAAACTTGTCATCTCCAAACTGTTCCTCTACTTTGCACAGTACACATTTTGTTTAAAATTTGTTCATATCCTTCTGCCTTTGGTTTTTTTAAAGCAGAATAAGGGGACCACACCCTCATTACAAAAAACACCCCCATACTATAAAGGACAGTCAAATGTATATAAGACAGATGTAAAAAATGGACGTAAAGTGTTTATTATTTGAAAAGTAATCGCCTTACCTGTTAGCACATTATGCCAATGAGAGACAAGGCAGTCAGTGCCTTCATGGAAAAATGTTTGCGGTTGCCTGCAGACCCATGATTGTACCTGTGTGTGCAGCTCTTTCTACGAAGCATGTTGGTGGCCACAAATATCGTTCTTCAGGGTCTAACAATGTGGAAATTGCACGGAGAGGGATCGGGAGGATGCGTAAGGGCTTCGTAGCGAAACTTCTGCAGCAACTCAAAATGTACAGGCAGACCTACATGTTGCCAAGGTTGTTTCGGTGAGGCAACAGAAATTTTTCTGCGAAGCTCTTACATTTCATACAGTCCAGATCTCCCTCATACAAGTTACGTATTTTTAGAGCCACGAGGATGATGTTCATGGCTGTCAATTTACTTCAAATGAAGGGGTGTGGATGGCTGTAGTGGTGGTTCTGTAGGCAGCTGTAACCATTTTTCCATGGAGGCGTTGACTGTCTTGTCTCACAATGGGATAAAAGTATTGATAGATATGGGGTTACTTTTGAAATAATAAACACTTTACTTAAACAAACAATAAAAAATACTGGATGGAATAATGATAATTTTTTGAAAAGGATGGATTACTACACACCACATGGAGGAGATGTTGAGTTGCAGATAGACAAAATAAATAGACTGCTATACATTTAGGCTTTTGGCCGAAATGTCTTCTTATAAAGTAGAAACACACACACACACACACACACACACACACACACACACACACACACACACCTTCGAAACTTGCACACACAAGGCCACTGAGATGGGACTGCACACAGCAACTGCACCTGACAGGAGAAGCAATTTGAGGTTCATGGTGGTAAGAGGTGGCACGTGCGGGGTGGGAGAGGGATAGTTGAGTAGGTGTGGGGAAAGTTTAGTACTATTTGTGGGTGCATGCAGGGTCATAGTGGTGATGTGTAGTGCCGCTAGATGCAGTTGGGAGATTTTATCGGGGAAGGGAGGAGGAGGAGTGGGAGTGGAGAGAACTAGAGGAGACGAAAATGGCTAGTGGTTGCATTGGAATAGACGAGTGTGTAGTGCTGGAGTGGGAGCAGAGAAGGGGACAGGTGGGTGAAGGACAGGAACTGGCAAAAGTTGAGGCCAGGGGTTTATGGGAATGTGGGAGATATCACAGAGGGAGTTCCCACCGGCACAGTTCAGAAAAGCTGGTGTTGGTAGGCACTGACGTGAAGCACGTCGTTTTTGGCAACATGTTCAGCAGGTGAGTGGTGCAGCTGTATATTGGCCACAGTGTATCGGTGGCCAATCATGTGAGCAGACAGCTTGTTGGTTGTTAAGCCCATGAAGAAGCAGCGCAGTTGTTGCAGCATAGTTTGTAGATCACACGACTGCTTTCATAGGTAGCCCTGCCTTTAATGGGATACAAATTCATTGATGACACCTTTGTGATCTGGACTAGGGGTGAGGACACTTTCTCTCCCATTCGCTTCACCTGTTCCTCCTCAAACCAACAAGCTACCTTCCTCGATGTCGACCCCCACTTCAAAGACAACTACATTGATACCTCAGTCCATATCAAAACTACCAACCACCAGCGATACTTCCACTTAGACAGCAGCCACCCATTCCATACCAAGAAGTCCGTAGTACAGCTTAGCCATCCTTGGCAATATTGCATCTGTGGTGATGAGCAATCTGTATGCAGTCTGGCCTCAACAGCCAGTGATTTTGTGATAGTGTGTGTGTGTGTGTGTGTGTGTGTGTGTGTGTGTGTGTGTGTGTTGTGGGGGGAGGGTTCTACTTTAGAAGGCCTTTTGGCCAAAAGCTTAAAGGTGTAGCAGTCTTGTTGTTGTGCCTGGTTGCAACTCTGTGTTTCCTCTGTATGGTGAGTTGCAGTCTATCCTTTTATGATATAAACACTTACTTACTTTTTTCCTGATTGCCCCCTTAAATAACGCTACCTTCTCGGTATTTCACTTTTGCCACTACATGTGATGCTAGGCAGTGTCAAATCCGAAACTTTCCCATTGGATTGCCATAAGATTTTTCTCCAAGTCACTTACTTCCAGTCATTTATTATCCAGGGTGTCACTCCTTACACCACCTCGAGTGTTGCTTAGTATTGACTACAGAGCTGTTTGGCTTGTGAGCAGCTGCTTGACCATTGTACCACATTCTTTTTAATTCTCTACATGCAGTTATTGTGCTAGCTGGTCTGCTGGTGGCACTTTTGGATCTCAAGAGTGATTTTTTTGTGATGTGTAGCTTTTTACTACCACCCTCTACAGCGCTTGGCAGTCTGTGTGAATGGTCCAATTGACATCTTGAAATGTGCACTGAAATTTTTTATAGTTGGAGAATACATCAAAAGAAACATTGTCAAAATTTTAGTTGCCAAAACACAATAAAAGAGAGGTGTTTTTTATAAAATGTTGAAAATTGCCAAATTTGTAGCTCACGTAGTGGCTGTAGAAATGTATACCCTTGCTGTAGCTGCAGCAGACACCGCACGTGCAACTGAGCGTGTGCATGGCCCTGGTTGGTGGCTCTTTGGTAAACGGATAACACGGCACAATGCAAACGTACTTTGTAAAGCGAAGTTCAGTTTCCGTTGATAGTTTCTCTGACACAGTTGTTAGGTTGCTATTCGCTTGGAAATCAAACTAAACTAATTTCCCTTATGTTTTCTTTGTATACACTTGCTAATAGCCTCTGTCTTTGTGTGTGTTCCAGAGTTTCACAGTAATGTGGAACCCAGTTAATGTTGTCATATTTGCAAAGGTGAAAAGTGAAGAATGTGGTATACAGTTGAAATACTCTTATTTTCCTGAAGACTTACATATATTTTATTTAGTAGTTAATTTCTGAGACATTAATTCGAATCTCAGGGCAAATTCGGACCAGAAATTTAAGTAGAGACTGTATAATTGCAAACATCTTGTAATCAACATAGCAGAATCTGGAAAAATGGGAAAGAAGAAGAGTCAATATTACACCTAATACATCTTCTTACCAGTCGCAGAAAATAGTTCATTGATTTTGTTGGACTCATGGCCTGGACATAATACCACCTCTGTCATCAGGAGGAGGACGAGAAGACTATTAATACAATTTGGATTTCACTCAGAGCTGATAGTGGGATTCACACACTCTATAAAGAAATTTTTCTACAGTCCAAAGCATTTTTTAGGAAATTGTCAGACAGTATAATTTTCAATAAGTCTTTCTCGTTTCAGGTTTATCAGTGGATTGGTATTGTTGAATGTGAGACGTTGATGTTTTGTCAGTTTTCATCACCATGTTTTATGGATTAGATCAAGTATGCTTGGTATGCAGCATAACATACAGAAAAAGGGCCATAGCCATCGTAATTTCGTCCAAATAAATCTAGTAATTGCTTTGAAGTGCCTGAGGCATTAAGTTTGCCCAGTTGTGCCTGGTGTTTTCATCCTCCAATAGATGCTTCTTACTTTTCTGATGACTGCAGGGAATAAACAAGGAACTGTTGCATTGTTAGTAAAATATACATTATTTAAAAATTACTATAACAACTTCGCTACAGAAATTGTTATAAAATATTTCATGTCTACAAATTAAAGTCTCAATTAATGGAAGTTGTCTCTAATAGTCAATCCAATCAAAAGATACAGTCCTTTATGTCACATATTTTGATACTTGCAAACTCACTCATTAAAACCTATAGGATACTTCCAGTTAACCTATAATCATGAAATTTGGCAAGAAGCAAGGGTTCACAGTAGAAGTAAAGGAAAGAAACATCTGAAAATTGTTAATTTGTAATTATATCACACAAAAAAGTATTTAATAATTGGATAGATAAAAAAAATCAGTGGTGACAGATGAACATGCTTGTAAAGGTATTGAAATTATGTAAGCTGTTGGATCCAGTGGCTCCTTCTTCTGGCAGAAGGGTTGAAGGACAAGGAAGAGAGGTGAAAGCTGCCACTTGGTGAGGTGACTTTTTTATCTATCCAATTACATTATATTTTCAAAAATTGATTATTTTTGTTGATATAAAAAAGTATTTCTTTTTGTCAATTGTTATCCAACTTCAATCTTAAAGGAGCGATCAAAAAGTTTTTGTTTGAAGGCCTGACAGTTCAGAATCAGTAAGTCTATTAGACGAAATCACCATTAGCCCACTGTCCTGTTGCATGAAGAAGTCCATAACTGCCTGCTGCACATCCTTGTCCAGCAGGAATAATCGACCCTGTAAGGTGTTTTTTAAGGGACCATTGGTGTCTGCATGTTGGTGCTTCTATACCTGCATCTGAGTTGCAGCAAAACTCTGAAATGGAAACTTTTTGATGGCCTCTTATAATTACTTTTACCATTTTCTGAGTAAGATGTAATTCCAGTTGGATGTCGTAAAAGTTATTTTAGAAGTACTAATTACAGTTTTATGGAACTACAAATCTTGTTAGCATTATATAAATGTTTGAAGAGGTGTAATTTTATTCTTTGGAGGTTATACTTGATTAGAACAAAATCAAGTATGCAAGCATACCTGTAAATGATCGATTTTATATGTTTATGCTTACATTTCGTCAGTTTTTATATTTTAACTCATTTTATGATCTAAATTTCTTGAATACCATTTCTGATATTTTAATTTTCAGGAATATGGTGTTAATTGCACGGATGTAACAGTCGAGAGAATATGGAGTCACATTGATGTTTTTGCAGTGGGTCATTATTTCGGATGGATGTTCAAGGCTATTCTTGTTAGACACCTTGGCATTTTGTGGGCTATTAGTGTTATGTGGGAATTTACTGAGGTAATTTTGTTCATCTATTTATTCCAGTTACTGTAGACTACCTTTTAACTTTCTTTATCTAATTGGAATTCTGTTTCAATTATCTCTGCTTTCTTGCTGTAAATTAAATTTTTATTCCCAGTTTGAAGAGAAAGTATAATGTGCTTGATTCCTAGATGGTAGTACTTTATTCAAAAAGTGAAGTAAATTTAAGGTTATTGTTGATAATCATTCATTATGAATTGTATTTGTTTATGAAATAGTCAGAGAGAAATGCTTGCTGAAGACGACAAAGTCCTTTGAGAACAAACAGATTGAATTCAATAGGCAAAGAAACACTGCTTTTTATTTTGATGCTTGAAATGGCTGTCATATTTCAGTTTTGTCTGTGGATCACTTATCCAAGGATGTTGAACATTTGCTATTACAGTTTGAGAACAAGGAAAAAATGTAATAAATATTTAGATCCTTAAAAGTGTAATTTGACTAGGCTGGGCTGTGGAGTTGGCTATGGGCTTATGATAAGAATCTTCCTAGCATTCGCCTCAAGTGATTTAGGGTAGACCATGCAGGATGTAAATCAGAATGACCAGATAGAGATAGGAACCTCCATCCATATGAATACAAGGCCAGAGTGTTTAAAACATTGCAACCTCACTTGGTTCTCCGTAATGTAAAATACTGTTTTGAAAGGAAGTTATTTAGTGATGTAAAAAGCTAGTGCTTTGCCTTTCTTGTATCTGATACCAGTGACTGCACACACTGTACACACATTATTTCATAATGTAATACATACACATTGTCGGCTAAGATAAAGACCAGGGTGCAATGTTTGATTTCCATTCTGTGTACAGCAACTTCCCGATTTGCAAGCCTGAAAATTTTGACTCCATATCCCTCTATATCGACAATATGAAAAGAATAGGTTGCTACTCACTGCCTAGAGGTGGCACTGAGTCACAGACAGGCACATTGAAAAAGAATACTAGAAATAGTCCTCCTTCAGAAGCGGACTCGGACATTTACACATGAAAAACTCCCACACACACGCCCACTGTCTCCAGGCACTGAGGTCCCTAGCTCCTGGAGACAGTGGAATTTGTATAATCGTTGTTCCTGTGTGATTGTGTGTGTGTTTTTCCACTTCTGAAGGAGGACTTTGCCCAAAAGCTGAAACATTTTGAGCATTCTTTTTCATTGTGCCTGTGTCTCTTCCATGTGGCGAGTAATCTGTCTTTTCCTTATTGTTGCTATGCCATCCTGGACCTCCCACTGTTTAATTCCCTCTCTATAGTAAATGAGATGTTGAGCCCAGAAAGAGGATAAATTGTTAGTATTGTACAGAGTGACGCAGCTAAACTGTTAACCTTGGATATCTCCAGAACTATTTAAGAAATTTTAATTCTCTTTTCACCCAAATGAATTATGAAAAAGTCTCCAGGAAATGATGTATAGTCTCTTTTCATAGCTGTATTAATTACAAAGATATCAGAGTCAACTTTGCTTTTTCAAATGGAACTATTATAATTTCTGCCATTAGTATTGTGCATCTAAAAGAGATTTAATTCTACAATGTGTCAGTCTTCAAAATCTGATTAGTAGTTTTGGAGAAATTACAATATTTAAAACTTAGGATTTAGGCCTGTTTTGTAATCAGTTATTGTCTTCTGCAAAACATGTTATTGTATAAGACAGTCATATCAGGTTAATTGGGGCTCCAGCTTGATGCAGGTAAGAGAGTCTACCTACTAAAGTGGAATAATGGATAGAATTGATACTTATGCTAAGAAAACTTAGCTATGCATCATTGGACTGCCATACCAATTGGAAGACAAAGGACATGGCATCTAAGGATGATTCTCCAGTTAACTGCCATATCAGTCCTGTTCTGCATTCTGCCAAAGCATTGAAAGAAAGGTGAACATCAGGAATTGCCTGGGTTTGTAAAACAGGAAAACAAGGTATAAAGATTGTTAAATAATAACCTCGGATCATGAGTTTGTCAGGATACACACTTAAAATTGCAAAATTACCTCAGCAAAACTAACAAAACTGAAATAGCAAAAGAATATGGTTGTAAATGCTTGTTTAAAAATTCATTTATGTCATCGAGCTTTAAAAAAGTCAAGCTTCTACTGCAGTACATGCTTGAATTGCTGGTGGAAGGACTTCTTGATAGACTAGTGAATTCCTTGAATATTGTTGCACATGCCACAACAATCCAAAGTTTTGAATACTCTTGGGTTGCTGTAACTTATTTGTGGACTTCATTTTTGCGTTCACCTGGATGAGAAAGTTTCTGTGGTGTCAAATGAGGTGAAAGTGCAGGCCAACTGATAACATCATCACATCCTATTCAGTGACCATGAAAGAGCTGGGTGAGCACTTTCCCAGCCAAAAGCAGTTGTGAGTCAAGCCTCCATTGTGCTGGTTCCATGTACACCTATGTTATTTCAAGTGGTACTTTTACGAGCGCTGGTAGTACTTCAGTAAGATATTGTGCGTTTCTTTTACCTGTTCGTATTTCTTCAATGAAGTAACAACCAATCACATAGACTCAAACACTATTGCACCAAACTGTCACACTCAACTGTCTCTGACATTCAGCCTGCCTCAGCCAGTACTGATTCTCTGCTGCCCAATAATCCACACTTCTTAGATTCAGTTTTCCATGCTTTGTACAGGTGGCTTCATTGATAAAGAGAATTCTTTGAAGAAAAAAATTTGTTGTCTTAATGTCACATCAGAAGTGTGAGACAGAATTCCATATGTCTTCAGCAACCCTACAGGTGAAGTGACACATGTTATGGATGGAAGTCGTTTGTGCACAAAATGCAAATAATGCTGGGCCAACTTATTCCAGAGGCACTCACAATATCACTGTTGTTAATATATGAGTTATGAGCAACAGCTTCCAGAATTTCTATTTCATTCGATTTGTTTGTTGCAAATTTGCTCTTACACTCTGCACAATATTCCAATGTTCTTCCAATAACAATTTATTGCACATTCGCTAGAGTGTCATTTTTTCTTAGACACCTTCTATCAGGGTTAGTTTGTGTATACAAGTCAAATGTTCTCTTCATGCTCCTTCTGCATTTTCTGTAAATAAGAAGCATATCTAGTTTTCCTGGTTTGTGAAAGACTTTTTTCAAACTAACCAGTACCCAACACACTTAAATGACACTGTCTGAATTAAAGTTTAATTTCCCCTGTGCTCTGTGGTATTGTGATATCGTGAAACTGTTTCCTCATCCAAAGTGCTGTATTTCATTATTTGGATTTGAAATCCATAACTTCTGCCTAATACAGCAGTCACATTCATGTTCAAAACAAATAAATTTTAAGTTCTAAATATTGACTTACTCCAAAACTAGTGATTGGATTTTGAAGAATGAAATGCTGTTGTATTTCTCTCTCCTAGAGCTATGTTGCTTGCTATATATTCCTTTTCACACTAAGTTGCTCTTTAGCTGATACAAATATAAAATAGCAAAAGTAATACATAACTTTGTTGCTGTACTTGCAGTGTCCGTTGTTAACAGTAGATCTGACTGTAGAAATACAGTGGAACCTCACTTAACAAGCACGTCCCAAAATGCACAATTTGCATAATGAGCAAAATAAATAACTTAACGAGGAATGTTTTGCATAATGAGTGACAATGATTTAATGTGATGTCACCAGCCATTCGTGTGCAGCCGGGGAAATGTTAAACATTCATTGCCGGGAGCGGCATATGAACAATGTCTTTAGTGCCTACTCCATTCTGTGTTGAGCACTCTTTCTGGTACCATCTTAGTGCAGCTTGTGATCACACATTTTTCTAAACTTGGGTTCACACCATGTTTTTCTGTGTGCAAGTTTTAATAACCTTCGTAGAAATTTCTCTGAAGATAAAGCCACAAGAAGATGACCATAAGAGAAAGAAAATGATGTTGGAAATGAAATGTAAAATAATTGAAAAATGCGAACATTGTGTGACCATTGCTGATTTAGCATGCACATACAGTTGGTTTACACCTACTATATGCACCATCCTCAAGAACAAGGATAAGATTAAGTAAAGGAAAGTTGCTACTCACCATATAGCAGAGTTTGTGAGTGTGTTTCTGTGTATTTGTCATCTAATTTTGACGAAGGCCTTACTGGTGGAAAGCTATATTTGTGACAGTCTTTCTGTTGTGCCCATCTGCGACTCAGCGTCTCCACTATATGGTGAGTAGAACTTTCCTTTTCACAATATTGTTTCATTCCATCCTGGATTTTCCATTATTCGATAAGATTAAGGAGATAGAGGCTTCAAATGAAATGACAAGAGTGTCTAAACAATGATTTCGTATTCTGGATGATGAGAGGGCTGCTCCTTGAATGGCTAAATGAAAAGCAATTGCAAGTTGACCCTATTACCAAGAACATCAGTTGTGAGAAGGCTAGAATGATTTTCACCGACCTTGTTAACAAGATGCCAGGATCATCAGCGGCCGAAGAAATGTGTAAGGGAAGCCGTGGGTGATTCAAGAAGTTTAAGAGAAGAACTGGCATCCATAGCATTGTGAGGCAGGGAAAGCAGCCAGCTCCAACACAAAGGCAGCAGTGGACCTCATCAGCAACTTCAAGATGCTCACAGATTCTGAGGGTTATCTGCTGCAACACGTTTTTGATTGTGATGAGATGCATCTATTCTGGGGAAAAAAAAAAAAAAAAAAATGCCCAAGCGTGTCTTTATAACAGCAGAGGAGAATGCATTGCCTGGTCACAAGCCAGTGAAAGACCATATCACACTGCTATTATGTGCCAATGCAAGTGACAATTTGAAAATTAAACCACTGCTTGTTCACCATTCAGAAACTCCATGAACTTTCAGGAAGTATAAAGTCCAGAAGAGTGGGTTAAATGTGATGGACCAGCATGTTAGTTCTAACTTTATGAAGCTCTACACTAAGCACTTTACGAGCATTGCTTTAAGTTGACTGAAGCTGCCAGTCTCACTCTGAGACTTTTGGAACTATCACTTCAACATTGTTGCCTGAATTAAGATGGTTGAAATGGCATGGGAAGGGGTTACCAAGACAAATCTCACTTCTGCTTGGAAAAAGCTTTGGCCAAAGTGCATTGTCGAATGTGATTTGGAGGCATTTGAGTTAGTACCTGTGGAGCCTGTAGTCAACAAGATTGTATTTCTGCTCAAGAGAATGGGACTAGAAGTGGATAACAATATCAATAAGCTTGTGGAAGATCACAGCTAATAAATGACCGCTGAAGAAATTATGATGTTGCAATGTGTTTCACAGCAAGAAGTTGTGGAGAGGAGTTCTTTGGAGGAGGCGAAGGCTGTGGCAATAACAGCAAAGCAGCAGTCTTCTGGCGCAATAAGAGAAATGCTGGAAACATTGGAATCGGTTGCATCATACATTGAAAATCACCACCCCTGTAAAGCAGTGGCTATGCATGCTACAAATTTATTTGACAATAATGCTGTGTCACATTTTCACCAAGTGTTGGAAGTATTGGATGGTTTCCTAGTAAAAAACAATTAGTTATGTATTGTGAGTAATAAGGTACATAATAATGTAGGTATAGTTCTCTTTGAATAAATGCCATGAGTAAGATAAAACTTTTTCTACTTTTCTGCGTTTTACATTAATTTATGTGGAATAGATTGTTTCTATTAACAATTGTTTTGCACTGCGAGTAAGATTCTGGAATGAATTGTGCCCGCTATGGGAGGTTCCACTATACTAACAGATACAAAAGATTCACAAATCTGTCACTCTTCAATGCAATGTCTCTTCAGAAGATTTTGAACCGAGGCCACTATGAAAATTTGTAAATGTTAGTCAACTGGCAAACACGCAAAATGGGCCCCATGCGTGAATGTTCGAACTTAAGTACACCTGCTGCTGGAGCTCCAGAGTGGGGATGCTTGCATATCAGTGGCAGCTGCATAATCGCTTGTGGCAGCAACCTCATGCTGCAATGACAGCTATGGGAAATGCGATGGCGTACTGGTGGTGCACTTATTTGAAAGTACGGCTGACTGAATAGTGGCCAACACTGCATTATCAACAGCAATAATTATTATGGATCCAGCTGAAATCAGTATCTGTAATTAATGTAACTATAAAAAGACAGTGTTAGTGAGGACTTTCTCACGATTCATGTAGGCAAAAACAGAGTTACAATATCTTAAACACTTTCAGAAATATGAGGTGAACTACTTATCTGAAACACCATATCGAAGAGCTTTGGGTGTAATATTTTTACAGAAAAATGCAAAAGTGTCACATGGGATGACAGTGATTTATTATTATAATTGTTGTTGTTGTTATATATTTGTGTTACTTTTTGTTACCAAACTCGCACTGTGTATTCTGACTAATTCTTCACTATATTAAGGCATTTAATTTAACAGGTACTTTTCAACTGTCATTTTAAGTAAGTTTGTTTTAGTAATATGTTTGATTTCATGAGTTTAATTTGTTCTTAGTAGATGTAAGTTCAGTCTGTATTTTGGTGATGGACAGAGCTGTTTGTTCAGTAATAATCAATATTATTTTTCATGTGCAGAACTGATTGGTGAGTGTATTCAAATGGTGTAGTTAAAATCCCCAAATACTTTAAACAGATCTTTACAATGAGCTCTTTATTGTAAATTTACAAATTGTAAATTTCGTTCGGTGTGTCATTTACTTTCTTAGCAGCACTTCTACCACTTCAGAACACAATCTGTGGTTCACGTAGAAGATTGTATTTGTTCTAGTGATTTATTAATCTATCTTCCATGATTATTTTATTATTTTAGAGAAGTATGACAACAGGTGAATGGGATTGTAGTTTCCTGTTTCATCAGCATTGCTTTTCTTTAGGAGAGTCACAACTCTTCCCTGTTTTGAATACTCTGCAGAGTATCCTGATGCAAATGACTCATTAATTATGTTTGTGACAAGACCTTGTGTGCCCTGTGTGCATCATTTCAGCACACAGATTGGTATGTTCTCTAAGCCTGCTGATTTTTATTTATTTTTGAGATTTTGTACAGTTTACTGACTACAGGCTCTGTGATTGATGATACCTTTATTGTAATTAGTGTTGGTGATAGAAGTTGAATGTAAACCTGAATTTTTTTACATAAGGACTTAAGAAACTAAGTTACACAAGTTGTCACATGCTAACACCATTGTGAGCACATTGTCAAAAGAGACTACATGTTCCAGGTTTCCCGAAGGCACAATTCTTCTGCAGTCCGGAGAACAGGTGCATCATAGTATGGGAATCAAATGGTGTGCCAGCTGGAAACATACCAATGTTAAAGTGTGACCCAGGTCACATAAACATGGATGGTTCTAATTAGGAAGGCTATCAACATCTACCATAAGAGGACAATGTCCAGGCAGTGAAGGAAGAATATCTCTGGGAGGGGGGGAGGGATTTCCAATGATGGGAACATTCACACAGCTGTTCTCAAATGGCTTGATGACAAGGGGGTTTCTAATTTGGGGAATTTAATGACTGATAGAATGTTCCAAGCATTGTTTACAGAGACTGATGACTGTGTTGAAAAGAAGTGCCTTGTATCTGTGTTACACTGAAGAGTAATACAGTATTCAGTGAAAATTACTTGGCCTGCCGTGACAATTTGTAACTTTCTGTTTAAAGTTCCCTCATACTTTGTAGAAAAATTTGCTATTTTTACAATTAATAGAGTTGAGTGACATTGATAACCTGGAATATGATGTTCACCAGCATTAAGTTTAATTGTACTTTGTGTGGTATAAATTTGTATTAGAAATTGAAAATTACTTATTTGACATAGGAAAAAAGATGATAATGAGATTATATGGGCAGTTTACTTCAGTCTGTCATAGCCATTCTGTCAGGAATTGTATGGCAAGTAGACCAATATCTGTAGACGGGAAACATTTCCTTTCATGAAAAAGCCAAAAGAATCAAATTTTGGGCAGAGAGAGGCCGAAAAGGAAATCGTGTGTTCATTCTTGAACTTCACAACTTCAGACCTTTTTTAGAAAAAAAGAATGACGGAAAGCAGGTCCACTCAAAAAGCTTTCTGAATAAAAAGCCCATGAAGTACTGAATCTCCTCTAATTATACTTTTGAAGAGCTTAAAATACCCTGAAATAAGTTTTGTCCAGTGGTCTGTTATTCGGTGCAGTGGCTGAGTGAATCAACCAGAATAAATTCCATTTCGCATTAGTGGTTGTAATAATCTGTATTGTGTTTTTCTGTGCAATGATAGCATGCATTAACAAGAATAAATTCTATTTCGCATTGGTGGAGGTATTGATCTGTATATGCATTGTTCAGTTAATCATTTTGAAATATCATTTTATGTTTCAGATAGCATTTGCTCATCTTCTACCAAACTTTATTGAATGCTGGTGGGATGCTCTAATATTAGATGTACTTGTGTGCAATGGATTGGGAATTTGGTGTGGCTTGAAGATTTGCAAGTATCTGGAGATGAGAGAGTATAAATGGGTTAGCATAAGGTAATTGAATTACTCTGTTTCTAGGCTCAATGAAACAGGAAGTGGAATACCCTTTAAGGTGAAACAGGTCTACCATGGACGCCATGTAGTTTCAGATTTCTTGATTTTAGTAAAGCAGTATGATGGTGATTGCATTAGGCTGATCTAATTTGCGGTGCGTCACTAGTATTGCAGTGGGCAACCATAGAAAATTCAGAATAAAATAATAAAGCCACTTAAATAGTACATTCAGATACATTTTTATATAATAGGTCATGTTGAGTGTGAAAATGAATTAAAAATGGCAGTAACATGTAGGCTCTGCAGTGGGCTTTTCTGTTTATTAAAAGATCAATGTAATGCCAAGCTCATTTAGTCAAGCAGTTGCATAAAAGATAGAAAGATGAAAGCAAATATCAGTATACCTTCTCAGCAATAATTCAAACACAACAGAATAAGTGGTTTATTGGAAATGGATTTATTGTAGTATGGCAATTCACTCCTTATTCAGCATGCTGCTACATGGCTATGACAGTGATAATTGTGTGGAGTCAGTAGATAGGAGTGTTGTGTACAAAAAGGTGCAGTTATTGGAGCACACAATATAACCACAGCATGAAATGACTATAATTGTTCTGCATGTTGGGGTAACAGACAGTGTAGTTTGATCCACTGCTGGTTTGTTAATAAAGTATCACAATGCATGTAACTTACCTATCTCTCTACAGTTTGATGCTGTATACACTCAGTGGGATTGGTTTTGCACAAACACTACTGCATTAATTTCCATTATTAATAAACCAAACATACCGCAAGCTGGAATGGGCAAATTGTAACCGGCACTGGCATGCTGAACACAAAATTTACTAGTCCATCAGAGGTGGCTGCATGTGTGTTAAGTGTTACTAAGGTGTTCAGTCGAAAAGCTGGCACTATTGAACATCTAAATGGGCACACTCCAAGTATAACAGTTTTGTGCACCACAGCTTATAACAAATGATCTTGACTCCTGCTTGTTGAAGTCTCAGTGGCAACCATTACATCAGGGAGGTTATAATATTTGAAATACTCACTCTCTTTCAGGCAAATTAACATGTAGATCTTGAAGGACAAGACTGCATTGATACAAATGGCAATGTATGTGCGAACCTCCTTCGGAGATTGACAGAGACTATTAATTGTTTAGCTTTGGACATTCACTAAATCTGTCACTTATTGTACATGTCTGGGATCTGGTTAGTTGTCGACTTTTTGTTCCATGTTATTCCACCAGCAAAAATTAGTGCTTTGTGGGATCATTAAGTGATTCATCACAGGAAGTGTTGGCTTTATACCATACTGAATTTTCAATCAGTGTCATTTTTAATTATTTGTGTATTGCTTTGTCGCTTTTCATTTCACTCATATATTTATCATCAGGGTGGAAAAGTAATCACCAAAATGTGTATTTTGTATGGAAATTGATTTTAACTCAGAAAAGTCAGATACATCTCAGACAGCTCTAGAAAATGCAGGAAATTCTGAAATAATCTGCAAGGAATTTCACTTGTACACACACACACACACACACACACACACACACACACACACACCTTCCTACCTACCTACTTATGCGTGCTCTCTCGTGTGCATTTGCTCATGTGCATAGGTAAGAGCATGAACGGCTGAGTGAGGTGTAGTGAGCACATGTGTGCATTGTGACGAAGATAAGTGTGAATGTATGAGTGAGTGAATGAATGAATGTGCTTTGGTGACTGCCTGCATAGGTGCCCAAGAGTGTGTACACGAGTGAGAACATGTGTTGGTGAGCATGCGCAGGTTATTTTTTGTGTGTGTGTGTGTGTGTGTGTGTGTGTGTGTGTGTGTGTGTGTGTGTGTTTCCATGGTTCTAATCCAAATGTGTACTTTGCTGACTTTCTTGAAGTGTTGTGCTTCAAGTAAAAAGTTACCATACCACAACAAGCTCCTGTTTTGAAATATAGTAGATTATTCGTAACGATCTATTAATATTATATTTAATTAGGGCAGTTAAAGTTATATCTGTGTAGGGTTGCTCCATTCTGAATTGGCATGGTGCAGAAGAATAAAAGGTGATGGATAGTAGCACTATGCTTTCCAAGGCTGGTGGGTAAGCCAACTTACTCAACTGGCTTACCAATTGAACTGTAAACAAACAATTGTTTGGTTCCACAGCTTGGGTGTTGAGGAGGAGAACATCTTATCAGACACATGACATGAGAGAAACATTTTTAACATCCTAGTTGCTGGAACATTTTCAGTGGCTTCTACAAACTTTTTGCTGCCTGTAGTATCTTATATGCTC
This sequence comes from Schistocerca piceifrons, assembly GCF_021461385.2. NCBI lineage: Eukaryota > Metazoa > Arthropoda > Insecta > Orthoptera > Acrididae > Schistocerca > Schistocerca piceifrons. The sequence goes on along the minus strand of NC_060139.1, from coordinate 494,441,203 downwards.
ATGTCAAAACTCCTCCAGCCACTGGTGCCGAATCTCAGCCTGATTCAGCCATTCAACTTGATCAACTTTTTTTCAATTTGTCTGACAATTACACTTTGCACTCTTAAGACTCACTCCCAACACATCAACTGCTACCTCAAAGCCTGAGAGAGTTAAATCAGTGAAAATCTCAGGATGAATTTTTATTTTGATGGAAAAAATTATGACTTGTAAATATATATATGGTGCAGAAAAACAGGTGGAAATTTTATAAGAATGATAGCATTGAATATCCAAGGAAATGAAATGGAAAAGAGACAAAGTTGATTAGGTGATCATGTATGAAATTGCGCTATGTGTATATAATTGTGACAGAAACTATACTGGATGCTGTGAATAAATGTGTGTGCTGAAGTTGCTATGTTGAATTCCTTCAAATTACCAGTAACAGCAACATTTTGGTGCCGAAACACAGGAGTGTGTGGCAAGATTAAGTACTGCCACACATTCAAGAGGTTTCAACATCATTGAAGAAGATTTCAAGCAACTTAAAACTTGAAAAACCATAACATCATGCCGTGTTCAGCTTGGACAGATAAGTCACACCATTGGCTGTACTCCACTCGCAGTCATTATTGATTGATTCTGTTTGTGTATAATTTGACTTGGTGCATCCGTGTTGATCGCAGAGCAATATTGAGCATTTGGTATGTCATTTATGCAGTACAAAGGGGACTACTAAAGTATTGTTGGACAGCAGTGCAATAAGAAAGAGCTTTCCTAAGGGTTGCTGATGACAAGTACTGCACAGCATTGCCATCTCGTAGTGATGGCGGACATCCCGTTATGGGTTGACTGGCGCGCGCACACACACACCCTCGCATCAACCAAGCATCACACACCATGATGGGTGCAGAACAATTCTGCCCAAATTGTGATGAAAGAGGACAACTCAACACTCAAATGCCACCAATTTCATGAGCCAGATAAACGCATTTTGATGTTTCTGCACCATCAGAGAAAGTCGGACACTGTCAGGAGCACCTGCAGGAAACCATAGGAGAGCTGATCTCACTCAGTGGCCCAATACAGGGCTTGCCAGATTTCACAGAATACGAGACTGACACACAATCTTGTGAAGGCCGCTCTGACAAATGCAAATGGGCCATTCGAAAGGCAAAAAGGCTTTTTGGAGGAGCATGTTCAAGGGATAGAAACACAGCTGATGTGCATTAGCCAATATCAGCAACTCACAAACATGCCCACGTGGACATCAAGTTGCCTACTATCATACTACATCCTTTCTCTCGTGACATAAAAGCATAACTGCATTCTTCCGCAGGTGACATAGAAGTGTGAACACGATTCTGGTAGCACCTTCACAGTTTCCGTAGATGAAACTCCAGTCGTGTCACTTATGAACAAGCACCTGTTCCTCTGTGTATATTTAGATGGGGACCCCAAGGATTTGGTGGATGGGTTTGCTGTTACAGCTGGCATATGAGCCGACAAAGCAAATTTTGGAATCCACGTATGGGGACAAGAACGGATTATCCAAAGCCACCTTGACTTCTTGAGAACCTGAACACTTCAACTTCAAGCAGTCCAGAGGCTCTCAACATCTCCTCCATTGAGAGCCATAAGTGGATTCAAGCACTACGAGCACTAGGAGAGCATGTGGACACTTGTACTTGCATTCCCAGAAGAAACTTGCAGAAACAAGTTTATCCATGCATCATGAAGGCAAAAGATCCAAGAAGGGAATCTTGCACAGCTTATGGAGCTCCTCAACAAAGAAGTGGAGGGAGCCCTTCAGTACATGCAAAATAAGTGGAGAACCTGTTCTGTAAGGCAATCATGTACCCACAGCATCAACTTTTCATATGAAAGTTAAAATCAAAATTGACAAGAAGTAGAAACAACAAAATTCAGACCCTGTTTGTGTGTAACTTAGCACTAGGCCAAGATTGCTGAAAGGTTGCAAGCTTACAGGCTAGAATAAATAGCCTGAAGAAAATGGACTGCTGCTTGCTATACCTTAGACGTGTCTTTAAATGAGGAAATGTATCCCACATAGAATGTAAAAGTGTGAACTACATTTCCATTGTGTGATAGCCACCTCACAACAGTGAACAAGATTGAAACGAAGATGTCTAACTTTGTACACTTACATACTGCTCATTGGCTATCAGAGGGCCAGCTGGGGGTAGTAAACTGACATGTGACATTGTAGAGTGTCTAGTTTTTTACACCATTTTCTTCAACTCAATGTCACTGGAACCAGAGCTCTAGAGATAATAACATTTAAGCCATTCTGCACATCATCCTTCTCAATGAGAAAGGTTCATTTTGATATGATTGGATACTCCACCAGTGCCCACAGTCCTTGAAAGCAGCAACAAATTCTCTCGTCAACCGACGGTACCACAAGATGTGGGAGATATGGTCTTGAGAGAGGGTACACAGATGGCATAACCAAGAGGAGATACTGTAGATCTACCTATTGAAGTTCTAATTGGGGCAGATTATTATTGGAAAATTGTGACTTTGGGACAACCAATTAAAGTATGACCTTCATTGGTTCCCTTTCGGACAATCTTCGGTTATGTTCTCAGTGGAAACAGAACTGGTACTGCGGTTCATAAGGCAACTGTCAACTTCTTTCAGGTTAGTTTCAGTGAGGTATCTGATGGGTCAGTGTGCTGTTTTTGGGACTTGCAGGCAATCAGCATAAAAGAGCATCAGCAGTGAACATTGACACCCATGCACTAAGTCTGGAAAGTGTTCTGAGAGTCATACTGCATAGAGAATGGCTACAGACTTGTATGTCCCTCTGGAAAGAAGGGTTTACTTCTCTCCAGCAGCCACACTGCAGTGGAAGCATGTCTTCCCCCATTACTAAACAAGTTGCAAGAGAATGAAGAACTGAAGCATATGTATCATGAGATCATATCACATTACATTAGGAGGTGTCAGGTAGACGTTGCACCTGAGGATACACAGTTGGAAACGTGTTTTGCATGCCGCACTATGTAGTGAAGAAATGCAACAGTAGAAGCATCAAATACTGGACCTTGTTCGATGCATCATCACACATTTTCCATCTCTGAATGAGGCCCTCGAAACAGGATCAAATTTACTGCCATATATCCTCATAATGTTGCTACAATTCTGCAAACTTCCGGTGGGACTAGTGTGTGATGTGGGCCAATACAGTTGACTTTGAATGAAGAGGACAGAGATCTCACTAGGTTCTTCTGGTATCTTGTTCAAAAAGCCGAGAATGATGCATACACCACAAAAAATTATGTGATAATATACTGCTTCAAAGTCTGCCATTTTCGTTTTCTGCTAAGCCCACTCCTGTTGTCAGCTACTATAAGGGAGTTAGCAGCACTATATAGTGACAAATATCCATGAGTGTCAGCACTTGTTGATAATTCTGTATTCATGTTCAATTTTGTAGCTAGTGTGGAAATAGTGATGACACTGCAATTGTTTATAATCAGCTGACAACACTCTTCCTGCAAATAAGCCATTGACATTCAAAATAGGCGACTAATTCAAATGAACTGAAGACGATACGGCATGTCAAAGGCCTCGAAATCAAGCCCTCAACACATGTTTTGGGAACCAGTTGGAATACAGATGATGACTCTGTCTCTTTTGATTACCAAAGGACTGTAAAAGACATGACGAACACACTGGAAACGAAGAGAAACATTCTTTGAGCAGCTGCTCAACGTTATGACCCTCTCGGTCTACTCACACCTACTGGGATTGTTGCTAAACTCATCTTCCAAGACACAGCTGAGAAGTCTTGCGTGGGAGGAAGTTTTGCCCACAGGTCTTGCACATAGTTGGCAGTCTTGGCTCTCAGAGTTTCATAACTTGTCATTATTGTGCATTGCCAGTAGATTAGGATTGACAGATACAAGTGGCGGCAGAAGGACGACAAACACAAATAACGAGGGGGGGGGGGGGGGGGGGCATAATAAACTGAGAAACCAAAAGCAAAATAATTGTATCTAAAAGAAAATGTGAGTATTTGCTTTACCATTCAACAGAGTGAAATGACCAAATATGTTAAATTTTTTATTAAAAAATTATGAAGTTGACAAAAGAAAGCCTTTCAGATTATTCTCAAATGCAGAAAGGAATTATATTGTATGTCGAATGGTTGGTAGCTAGGGTGAGGTAAATAGCAACAACAGAGAAGAGGGTTCTGAATGTTTTGCTTTATGGCTGGGTGCAGTTAGGATACTAGGTGAGAACTAATACTCTGATTATGATGAGACTGGTACTTGATCTCACTGGGGTGCGTGTTTACTGAGGAATAGATGAAGAAAACTCAGCACATAGTAGGTGTGTAACTAGTCTGGCTGCAATTTTCCTAACTCGGCAGGGTATGTGAAACACTGATATAATCAAATAGGCAGATGTTGCGGATGTAATACACACAAACATTCAGGGTTAGTTCTGCCAATGTAGAGTTTTCTTTGAACGTACTGTGCTGGATTATATCACCTTACTGGAAGAGAAAAAAAGGAGGTAGTTGTTTGTAGACTTCAGGACTATTTTTGATAACAGGTTATATAATTACTTAGGAGATTTTCACATTTGGTTTAAGTCCCAAGTTTTGCATTTGTTAGAACACTGAAGACAGATCGTCATTTATCTCGACAGCAGTTTTGTTTTCTACAGGGCTAGTGCTTGAGTAAAGCTGGAGGACACTGCCCTAGTAATGTTATTTATGACAGGGCAGAACCGATAGACAACTGAGGATGACTTCTTCAGTACTTCAGAGAGAACTTGCTTTCAGAATGATTTCTCATTCCCTTAGACAGTATCATGCTTTTTGTTTATCAGTTAGCTTTCCAAACGTTTCTGTCTTCTATCTGAAGATTTTAGATGTCATATTTTTCTTTTGGGCAACATATCAAAGTTTACAGTATCAAATAGTTTGTGGAAGTCTAGTAATGTCAGTGTCAGTAAATTTCTGTGGTATATTTCAGGTCGTCAGTTACCATAATTAGTGCAGTGTTCATGAAAACCAGATTGAACTTACATAAATATTCACTCTGCTGATCACGATCAGTGTATTCCTAGGCTTGTGAGACGGTGAGTAAAGTGCTAGTGCTGATTGGCAGGTAAGGTCATTGTGGGGTTTTCCTTGTCAGGGATAGGTTGCACTATGTGTCTTTTCTGTTGTATTGGATATATCCTGTTCTTCAGAGGGAAATTAAATGTCTGTCAAGATTGGTAATAAGCTATTCGTGACATACTTGATCATGGTTATGCTGATACCATTGTGCCTCTTGCTACAGAAGAGATTCTCATTATTATTTTTGATGTTGTTTGTTGTTGTAACACGTTTTAAGTTTAAAGTGTCTCTGTTAAATATGGTAACAGAAATAATCAGTTTTTGAAAGTACAATCAGTTAGATAGATGAAACGAAATCTACTTACCAAGGGGTTTCAGGAGAACTTACATGTGAAGGTACTGAAACTTGCAAACTTCTGGAGCCAGTGGCTCTTTCTTATGGCAGAAGGGTTGAAGGGGAAGGAAGAGGGGTGAAGGAAAAGGCCTGGTGAAGTATAGGAAATGGGGAGAGTTCAGAAAACCCACCCAGAACCCTGTGTTAGGCAAGACTTACTAGATAGGATGAGAAGGAAAGTCTGATTGTTGGGGCTGCACTGGATGAGATTTGAAAACTTGAGAGCTTTAGGTGGAAGATAAGGTAATAGGTGACATATAGATTGCTGACAAAACATCGTGCATGAGTTAATAAGAGTAGGAAGTGATGTACATTGTGTGTGGTAGAGGTGGTGGGCAGAGAAAAACGCAGATTGAAAAATAAAAGGTATAGAAAACTAAAAGGGAGTGAAGGAAGGCATAGTTACTGAGAAAAAATGCTGAGACCGAAGAAATTAATGTAAATGTAGGCCAGCAAGGTCGAAAGAGACGATATAATGTCAGTTTACATTTGCACTGTTGTGAGTAACTGGTGTCTGGGGGAAGAATCTAGATGGAACATGGTGAAACAGGCACTGAGGTCATGGCTGTCGTGTTGTAAAGCATGCTCTGTAACAAGATAGTGTGTTGCCAGTATATACCCTCTGCCTATGCACATTCATCCTAAGAGAGGGGGGTTTGGAGTGTTAGAGACAGTGGGAGCACCAGAAAAGCAGTAGAGGGTGTATACTGGCACACGCTATCTTGTCACAGTGTGCTTTACAACATGACAGCCATGACCTCACTGCCTGTCTCACCATATGTTCTTTGTAGATTCTTCCCACAGGTACCAAAGCACTCTGACACATAACAATCATGTCCTTGGTGTCTGTTTCACCATATGTGCCTTCTGAGTTCTTTGCCAGACACATATTGATACTTGCTTTGGGCTGCATGCTGGTTGTGGATTGGATACGCCTGCTTTACATTTTTCTCTCTTTTTCTACAAGTTTCCATACCTGTTTAAACATTTGTCAAAATGATCAACAAGCTATCCTAAGTCATAAACCTCTACTGGCTGTGAAGATAGCTAGTCTTTAACTGCTTCTTTCGCCTTGTTATCTGTTGCAAAGTGCTGCCATCAAGAAACTCTTTTAGGTAGCGGAACAAGTGAAAATTGTTCTGGGCCAAGTTTGGCCTGTATGGTGGATGGACAGTCTGTTCCCTTCCAGAAGAGTCCATGACAAGACTCCATATGTTTCCCAATATATGGTTGCTATAACCTTGGGTATTAAGATTATGTGCTTTGTACAGACCTACACTGATAATGTCATGTGACACCATTCCATTGGCTGACATTTAGTTACTTTGGGGTCATGTGAAGAAGCCATGTCGTGTACCCTTTGACAGTGTTCTCCAAAAATAGATTGCCTTCCTTATGGTATTGGGCCAAAGAAATCAAGAGTATAAGACATTCTTTTCCTTTTGTGTTTCTCAGTATACAGCCTGGGAACCCAGCATGTGCACAATTTTCAAAGTTATAACTTTTCAGAGACAATTTTGTGCTAAGTTGTTCTACCCACATTTGGAAATTGCAATGCTTAAGTTGAAATTTCATCCATGGCTTTGATCAAATCATCGGAGATCAGTGATGGTCGACCTGGTAGCAGTTCATCATGGAAATTTTCTCTTCCGTCCTTGAACGCTCTCACTCACTTATGCACTTTGCTGTCACTCATCACATTTGGGGCTATACACCTCACTTATTAGTTGATAAATTTCAACTGCTGCATTATCCGCTGCTGTCAAATACTGAATCACTACTGTATTTCACAGTCAGCAAGCTAATCAATTGGTTTAAACTTTGTGGACTAACACACTAAACGGCACACTGCAACAGTACCAATGAAAATGGTTTTGTTTGATGAGCAAGACGTGCCATGATTTGGTGTGTATGTGTGTTTCAATGTTCATGCGACATTCGATTACCTTCGGCAATTCAGATCTTATTTTCTGAATAACACTTGTACATGAGTTCTATGAACTTACAGCTCACCCACAAATAATTTATGCATTGAGAACCAAATGCCACATAGAAAAAGTTAGATTATTTCAGGAGAAGCAGCTTGGAAGAAAAAATTACACATACCATCTACCATCATGAATCTGATTTTCTGCCTTTCCACAATAGAGCACAGCATCTTTTTGAACTGATATCCTGCTTTGTCTTTGGGGAAATTTTTGTGGAAGTTACATGGACTGTTAGCAGTGTTCAGTTCTGATGTCCAAAGGGTGGTTTTCTAATCTTTTCTGAGTTTAGTTAGAATGCTACAGACCTTTTGTCATTAGTGTTACTGTTGTGATTATCTTAAATGTGCCTTGCGAGTCAATGTGGGGCTGGTGACCCATCTTCAGACTGTTTTACAAGTGTAGCAATGTTGAGAACTGATCCAAATCTTTTGATAGGCATCTTTTGCTAATCAATGGTATAATACAGGGTGTTTGGGAATTCCCATTACAAACTTAGAAAACTGAATAATGACGGTATTATGAAAAGGAAATGTGCTACTCACCATACAGCAGAGAGGCTGAGTCACAGATAGGCGCAACAGAAAGACTGTCACATAAAGCTTTTGCCAAGAGTCTGGCCTTGACGGCCTGTGTGAGTTGCGTTTTGTGTGTGTGTGGTGTGTGTGTGTGTGTGTGTGTGTGTGTGTGTGTGTGTGTGTGTGTGTGTGTGTTTTGTCTGTTCTGATGAAGTCCCTGTTTGGCAGAAAGCTTTGTGTGACGGTCTTTTTGTTATGCCTACCTGTGACTCGGCATCTTTGCTATATGGTGAGCAGCAATTTTCCTTTTCATAATATTGTTATTATTCCATCCTGTATTTTCCATTGCTTGATTTAAACTTATAGGTCTTGGAGATGGGAGTCAGTAAATAACATCCTGAATAGGACCCCATGTCCGGAAAGGTACCATTTCCATGCTACAGCTATTTGAAAACATATTTGCTAGGTAAGTATGCAACGGGGTAGTCATGGTGGGGGCTAGTTACGTTTGATCAGCTGAAGTCATGTGACATATGTTTTATCTGTCTGACCTGGCTCAAGCCTCATTCACATGTCTGTGAGTGTTGAGCAACATTGTTGCGTACACGTTTGCAGAACACACTGACATGATTCCTCTGAATGGCAAAGCTCACTGTAATGGAAGTGCTGCTTGTCACCTTTATTGAGAGCATCCTCTACAAGATCTGACTCCATTGCATGCCCTTTTCACCACAATTAATGCAACGGCTTTGAGAATGGGTAGCTGCACTATCAGCAGGTGTGACTGCGGTGCTCCAAGGAGATGCTGCACACCCAAATTGGAAGTCAGACTGCATCATGTTGAAGAGAACCTGTTGATTACATGAGCAATTTCTGTGTCTGTTAATGAGTGGAATTGTAAAACAAGTGATGTATTGTGCCACACACAGCCAATTACTTGTAAAGGTGGTCGCTTTGTCAACAGCTTTCAAATGGTTGTAGCATGTGAACGGAGCATGGGTTCCAATTCAAAACATTATCTACTGACATCCCAGTACAAGTCCTAGAAGTTAGTAAAGGGAATTTCCTAACACCCTGTATAAATCACAATTTGTGTTGTACACTACACATCAAAGAAGTGTATGGGTTCTGACTGTGGGTGGATCATGAGATTTGAAGTGATATGTCATCTCTGAAGGCCGATACCAAGAAATTTTGGCAAATCCTCACAAAGGGGCAGAATCATTCCAAGAAAAATTTAAGTTTTGAAGCTTTAGAAAGTTAAAAAGTTGGATGTTAAATCTGCACATATCAGTGTGAAAAAAAGGAATATAATGTAGTAACGATCCCCATAAGTGAAGGTAGACTATTATAGTGACAATCCAAAAGAATAGTGGTGCCATTTTAAACAGTGTAATAATCTAAAGAGTGCAGAAAAATGGAAAGCAATTGCTCAAGAATGTGTTGGTGTGTCGAGGACTGTAAGTTGTCTATGCCAGTTTTGAGTATCACTGCTGTCATGATTATTTCATGGTGTGTGGAAGATGTAATTATTGACCATGGTATGTGTCATTTTAGTTTTTTTATTATTTTTATTTTTTAATGCAGTTACCCTAGTCAGGATTACAGAGTTGTGTATGCTGCAGCATTATCTGAGTTTAATGTAAATTGATCAGCAAAATAATGCAGAATTTCAGTCTGGTTTGTGTATTTCTCAATGAAAATGTATTTATAGTAAAACATATTAAATTATCTACAATAATTGTGTCATTTGTTGTATATCACATTTACAAATATATCTTAACTGCATATATTTACTAATAAATTACTTGGCATCTGACCATGAGCAGTCTCACATCCAATGAAATTTGGTCCATGGAAATTTGGAATTTCAACTTGGGAAAAACTGTAATCTCAGGAATATTTTAGTAGAATAAAATCAAAACCCTTTTCTTGGTGTAGCAGTCTTTACATATATTGTTCTAGTTCCTTGTGTCTGCTTCAAAACTAACCAGCAAACATTGTCATGAAACAAGGAGACCATTGTGGTGTGTTGTTTGTCACTAGTTGCAGTGGACAACAGTGTGCCTGCTTGTGAGGGCAGTCTGCTTCCTGTTTGAGTGAGCCTGTAGTTCATTAACTAAAATATTTTTTCAAAATAAATATTGTGTATAAAAGCTGTTTAACTACTTACTTTTTGACAGGGATATTCGAACAACTTCAGGGAAAATAAAGCGTGCAGTTTTACAGTTCACACCTGGGAGTTGGATGCAAGTTAGATGGTTGGATCCATCTTGTACTTACATGCGCTTCTTTGCTCTTTGCCAGCTTGTCATTTTTTGGCAAGTCTCAGAGCTAAACACATTTTTCCTTAAACACATTTTTGAAATGCCACCATCCCACCCAATTGTGGTTGTTCGACTTGTTCTTATTGGTGTCTTTGTTGCACCGTCTGTTAGGTAAGTAGTCATTTAATTATTGGTTTAATTTAAGAATTTTTTGCTCTTGGAAACTAAATGAAGTGGGACATCTGTAATGAAAGCTTGTTCTGTAATTGCATTTGTCCTTGTGGTAAACTGATATATACTAATTTTTCTTGGATTCAGTGTTGTTTTGAGTTCTCTGAATTATATCACTGCTTGTCATGTAATTATGTATTACAATTTTTACGCAGACATGTTCTGCTTCAACAATAATACTTTGATTTCGTCCTTCAGTACATGGCAATAATATTGTACTTTTGATAATCTTCTTATAAAATTTGTCTGTCTCTTCTAACGTTTTTAAATTAATGTTTTGAACATGGTAGCCATTGACTGAAAACTGTTGTGTTAAAATTTCAAAAATGGTCATCAATCAAATCTCAAGAATACTCTTAATGATTTCATTCATTGCCTTAACAACTCTGCATTTACAAAATGCTGTAACTTTGATGACCTTGTTATTTGCCTGGATCAAGTACTGTGGTGTGAGAGTTTGTTCCAATACAGGGCATGTGAGCAAGTGGCCGAGGTGTTTCTACATTGGGTGGAGGTGTGTCCCATTTTTTGTGTTGGTCTAGCAATGAGGGAGTGATCTCCAAACAAGTTGGGGCAGTTGTTTCCTGGGGGCTAGCTCTTCCTCTGCAGGGATATCTGGTCGCAGCTTACTCTTCCATCTGGTGATGCGGTTAGACTACGATATTCCTTCCAGTAGTTAAGTCCTAGCGATGAAGCTCGTTCTAGATTTCAGTTGGCAGACTGCAGCTGAAACTGTTGGTGGGTATAGTAGGCACCCTATTGAATCGTGCTGAACAAGAAATGTACAGTATTTTCTTCAGGAGGGCTTCATCCACACTTGAGTTAGCCAAACCAATGAAAGACTGTGTCCATTAAAATCTAATTTACCTTTATAAGTAATCATCCAATGCAGTAATAAACACTCAGCACAACTCAACAAAAATTATTAGTGACAGTGTAAATGTTTTATCCATCCGACTCAACAAGGTTGCAAGCGCAATGATTAACATGGCAGTATAAATGATCTAGAGCTTTTTCCCGGTAATTAGGTCAGATAGGAAATTTGCTATTACAACTTACTTCACATCAGTTTGTAGCCAAAGAAAGTAATGAGAATTGCTGCTGCAATTTATTTAATTTCTGAGGTGCATAGCAATTTTGGTATTTATGCTGAGTCTTAAGTGTAATTTTCAGTATCTTCAGAGGATAAGTCAGTCAGTGGGGGAGTTGAGTGATGGATAGGCAGGCAAACGAGGGGCGTCCTGTTGCACCTGTCGCACCTGTTCATTCATCTAGTGTTTTCCAAAGCCATTTATATAATGTCATGATTTCAAAAACTGGTTAATCTGTGCTTCAGTACCAGTCGGTAGATTAGCAGGTTACTTTTCAACAGGGCTCAATTGTTGTACAATTTGGTGAGCAGATATTTGACAGTTGATACATTGAATGTGTGACACTGTAAGTACAGATTTATTTTCAGTATGTTATGTGATTTTGGTTCTTCACAAGAACTGACAGACTGATGATTTCAGGTATGTTGTTTCATGTTGTATTGTACTGAGTTCACATCCATCATGTCGATTGAAAATGAGATTAATATTTTTTTTAACTTCTGAATTACTAATCCTCTCCATCTGTTCTAGAAGTATTTAAGGTATTGCACTGTTGCTTCTATCTCTGATTTTGGATTACTTTCATAATTATTTCTGTAGGCAAGTAACAAGATGAATACCCAGTCAGGTGCTTGGTATCTGGTTTAGAGAAATTGGGCATATCCAGTTTGAAGTCATATATTCTACAGCCATCGTGTATTTATTTCCTGCTCATTTGCATTGCAGATGCTCTAGTTTGCTTTAAATATGTAATCAGCACATACATTTTTTGGCTAGAGAATAAAACAATCTAATCTCAGTTATAATGCTCTACCCTGTAACTTGGGTCCGTGTTCTGTTTGAACAAACAGTTAAACAGTTTTAACTACTTGCAAGTGATTATATTTTTTGTGAATAACACCACCATGTACACACTATAAAACTAACATGCTGGGATGTCATATAATGTAATAAGTATTTTTGCCTAAAGGTGAAGTTAGTAAGAGATAAGTTGTCCCAATTCTGCCCTGTGGATTGCAGATACCTGCAAGTGTTTTCATATGTTGGGTTAGGTAGATGAATGTGATAAGTCTTCCAACCAACTGAGCTGTGCCATAAAAACCATGGTGCACTGTGTAAATTTGGTGCTGTACACAGTGTCAGTCATTCTCAGTAACTGGGTAAATGCAAAGTTAGCAATATGTCCATTCCGAAATCACCTTGTGTGTGAAATTTAATGGACAGGTGCGATCATTGTTAAGGGATGTCTTAGATATCGGATTTTCTCTTCAGTCTCATCGTCAACATTCACCTTGGGCAGCCTAAGAAGGCATTAGGTGGCTTTGTTACGCAGGTGACATCCAATGACTGGTCCATGTTCAAAGTCGCTCAGCTCCCCTGACCAGTCCATTGTGCTGTTACTTGCTTCTACTAACAATAGTTTTGACTTCACCTTCTTTTATACTGACTTGTCCACGTCTCGTGAGCTCTAGTGGTTAATTTCACATTATTTAAGGGTTAACCAGATACTTTTGACCATATGGTGTGTGTGTGTATCTGTCCTGTGTTGGATGTCAAGAAATTATTTGTGCAAATCTATTGCACAATTTATTGCTTGCAGATGTGCAAGTTAGTGAGGTATTCCACTCTTTGCATCTTTACTGAATTTTTGTTTGTTTGTTTGTTTTGCAGACAGTATTATAGTTACGTTACAAATCCATTGTGCAAACGTGTGGGAACACAGTGTTGGGTATATGGTGCTATAATGGTAACTGAGGCCATTTTGTGCATAAAGAATGGCAAAGAACTGTTTGAACGCACACAGGCATTCAATATTGTCTTGTGGCTTCTACTGCAGCTGCTAACTTCTATACTTTGCGTATATGGCTGTGTTCTGTGGCATCGCTACATACAGGTATGAAATACTATATAATATGTCTTTAGTGAATGTAATATTTGTTTGTCAATTTTCATGAAAATAATTGTAAAGTTAAATGTGACTATATGAATGAAATTGTGAATTTTCAGTGCTATAGTATTAAAGCTGTATATTGTAGAATTTTAATGTATGTTGCGATATTAACAGCTGTACTCCTAAAATTCTGAGAGTCTATGTTACAAGTCCCCCAAGAAACCATGGCTCTTGGTGAGGTGGGGTGGCTTGTGTGCCTCAGCGATACAGGTAGCTGCACCACAGATTCAACCATAATGGAAGGGTAGCTATGGAGAGGCCAGACCAACTTATAGTTCCCGAAAGGGGCTGCAACCTTTTCAGTCTGCAACAATCTGGATGACTGGCTGACGTGTCCTTAAAACATTGGCCAACATGGCCTAGTTGTGCTGTTACTGTGAACAGCTGAAAGCAAGGAGAGACTGCAGCCTTTGCTTTTCTAAAGAGCATGCACCTCTGCTATTTGGGCAGTTGATAATGGTGTATCCTCTTGGGTAAGATATTCCAGAAGTAAAACAGTCCTCCATTCTGATCTCTGAGCAGGTCCTATTTAGGAGGATGTTGTCACCAGGAAAATTTAGGAGGATGTTGTCATCAGGAAAAACAAGTGGCACTCTACAGGTCAGAGCATCAATGTTGGATCCCTTGATTTAGTACAAAGGTAACAGAGTTCAAAAATCAAAGAAGATAAAATGAAGTTATATGGAAGAGTAGAGGGAATAAGTGAAGTGTGGTGGCAGGAAGGAAGGGGTTATAAATATAAGATCAAATAGAGGTAACGCAGGAATACGTGCAATAATGACTACAAAAATGGGAATGCGCCTAATCTATTAAGAACAGGATAGTGAAAACATTATCGTAGCCAAGACAGACTTGAAGCAAACACCCATGTCTGTGGTACAAGTTTACATGCCTATTCATTATGCAGATGAATGAAGAGATTGAAAGAATGTATGGTGAGATAAAAGAAATTATTCAGGTAGTTAAAGGAGAGGATAATGTAGTAGTGATGTGGGGGACCGGAATTCCATAGCAGGAAACATAGGAGAAGGAAAAATGGTAGGAGAACGTGGACTGCGAGAAAGGAGTAGAGGAGGAAACTGCCTGGTAGAATTTTGCAAAAATAATTATTTAATTATCAATAGCACTTGGTTTAAAAAAACATGTAAGAACTTTTATATGTAAAAGGTGTCTCAAACCTTTTCTGTCAAATTGAAACAGGTGTTAGAGATACAACAACCCACAACACTGAAGTGAAAATTCATGACGTATCTCCTAATATCGTGTCAGAACACCTCCTTTTGCCAGGTATAGATCAGCAACTCGACGTGGCTTGAACTCAACAAGTCATTGGAGGTCCACTGCAAAAATATTGAGCCATGCTGCCTCTGTAGCTGTCCACAATTGTGACAGTTTTGCCGGTGCTGGATTTGTGCATAAACTGACCTCTCAGTTATGTTCTATAAATGTTTGATGGGATGTCGAGCAAGCTGGGCGGCCAAATCATTTGTTTGAATTGTCCAGAATGTTCTCCAAACCAATAGCAAAGAATTGTCGCTCTGTGAACATGGCATGTTGTCATCCATAAAAATTTCATCGTTGTTTGAGAAAATGGCTGCAAATGGTCCCAAAGTTGCCAAACACAACCATTTCCTGTCAGTGATCAATTTAGATGGACCAGAGAACCCAGTCCATTCCATTTAAATGCACCATTGTGGAACCATCATCATCTTGCACAGTGCGTTGTTGACAGCTTGGCTCCTTGGCTTCATGGGTTCTGCACCACACGCAAACCCTACCATCAGCTCTTACCAAATGAAATTGGGACACATCTGACAGGTCATGGTTTTTCAGTCATCTAGGGCTCAAACAGGGTGTCATGAGCCCAGGAGAGGCACTACAGGTGATGTTGTGCTGTTAGCAAAGGCACTCGCGTCGGTTGTCTGCTGCCACAGGCAATTAATGCCAAAGTTTGCCACATTGTCATAATGGGTGTGTTCATTGTACATCCCACATTGGTTTCTGGGGTTGTTTCGTGCTGTGTTGCATGTCTGTTAGCACTGACAACTCTACACAAACGCTGTAGTCGTTAAATGAACGCCAATAGCCGCTGCATTGTCTGTTGTGGGAGATAATTCATGAAATTTTGTATTCTTGACACTCTTCACATGTGGATTTCAGAATATTGAGTTCCATAACAATTTCTGAAATGGGATGTGCCCTGCGTCTAGCTCCAACTACCATTCCATGTTCAAAATATGTTAATTTCCATTGTGTGCCAGTAATCATGTTGCAAACCTTTTCAAATGAATCACCTGTGTACAAATGACAGCTCCACCAATGCTCTGCCCTTTTATACCTTGTGTACACAATACTGCTGCCATCTGTATATATTCATAGCGTCCCATGGCTTTAGTCATCTCAGTGTATATTGCGATAGCGACCAGTGGTCAGAAATCCATATTTATTGTGTTATGGACTTACACAGTATACACTGCATAAAAACAACATAGTTCATAGTAATTGTTCATGGTGACAACTGCCAGTCTCGATGCATGTATTGCAAACAGTGCATGTAATTCTTCTGTACTCTCACAAAGATCCAGCGGTTCTGTTGTACACTGGAACAGGCAGAGGGTGATGAAACAGTGTGCACACCTGACCACCAAGCAGGCATATTGTACACGATTTAGCTCATAGCACGTGCATCGTGTAATCACCGCAGGCATCGCATCAGCACATTAATCTTGCAGCACACACACCACTATCCCTGGTTTCAGCTGTCCATTGTATCAGACAGCTTGTGATGCCGCCATGTTAAGGTGTGTTACTGTGTGCAGTACGTGAAGTCTAATCAAAGATGGAACATTATTCACCATGAGAGCTGGCAGACATACGTTTAAGCAGAACACTTTCCAACAGACTTCGTCCTCATTGGAAAAAAATTATTCCTGGGGATACCAGCAACAAGAAATAGGGTAGTTCACACCTTACACCTGGCCAAGGTTCCGACCAAAGACATGTCAGAACACCAGACTTTGAGGAGATAGTGTTGAATCATGTGACTGACCACCTAGTAACTTGCCCATGAAACGCCCACTTCAAAGGATACAGTGTGGAAATGACTGGTGGAACATGTTTTACACCCCTGTTATAAAGACCATGTGCAAGCGCAGGGACCACTGGAGTTTTGAGCCCTGCATTCACTTCTGCCAGTGGATTATCCACTGCAGTTCTGTAGTGCTGGACTTGGTGCAGTTTGTATTGTTCACAGGTGAGATCTCATTCACCCGTGATAGTGTTTTCAACAGCTGCGACAGCCGTGCTTTGAGTGAGGACAATTCCCATGCCATCCACATCAATGGCCACCAGCAATGATTCTCTGTCAGTGTAATGGCAGGCATTATCTATGATCATCTAATAGTTCGTTACTTGCTGTCTTGCCATTTGACTGGTGGTGTTACTGCAATATGTGCTGCCATAGTTCTTGGACACTGTACCTCTGGTTGTCTGCAAAAGGATGTGGTTTCAACACTATCATGCACCAGCCCACTTTGATGTAAATGTGGCAAGCACCCAAACAACACACACCAACGTTGTTGGATTGGTTGAGGAGGTCCTGTCCCGTGGCCAGTGAAACTGCCAGATCTTACACCTCTAAACTTTTCCCTGCGTAACGTCAAGACATTGGTTTATGAAACCTCCATAGAATCAGATGAATGCCTGCTTGCTAGGGTCGAAGCTGCCCGTCTCCTGGTACAACAGACACCAGGGATCCTTGAGAGAGGGTGCAGCAGAACTTTATACACTGTTGTCATACATGTATCGAGAGTGGCGATTGTCACTTTGAACAGTTGCTATGAGCTAACACTGTTGTTATGCAGAGTACACTGTGTATGTCTGTAACAGATAAATATGCACTTCCAACCACTGGCTCCCTATGTCAATATGATCGGTTGTGGACCCACTATCACCTGTTTCAGTTTGACCCAACAGATTTGAGACACCCTATATGGAAGAAACCTAGAGATTTATCAAGTTATAGTGAACCAAAGATTTTGAAAAAGATTTCCACAGGCAGATGTGGACTCTGACAGTAATTTATTTATTATGAAAATTGAAGATAGAGGGGGGGGGGGGGGGGGAGGAAGGGGAGGAATGGGATGGGACAATTGATGTCAGCTGCACTGACAATTTTCGCAGAATCAGTGTTGAGGAGGAAAGATATGTGTGGGACCAGGATTCGAACAGAGGATCTCCTGCTTGCTAGGCAGTTGCGTTAACCACCGTGCCATGTAGACACAGTGTTTATAGCAATTGCGTGGACATCTCAGTCAACCCACATTCCCCCCTAATTTATAGTTTACGAAATGCAGATTAAAACTGAAGAGATTGCAAAAGGTAATAAATCGGAAAGTGGGTCCTGAATAAGTTGAAACAGAGATTGTGAGAGTTTCAGAGCAAGCATTAGGCAACGATTGACTGATTCTTGGTAAAGGAATACAAGAGAAGATGAATACAACTGTCATGTTGAGCAGCAACCTGGAGTGGGACAGGGGAGGGGGAGAGATAGCAGGATACAGGCAGGGCGGGAGAAGAGCACTGTCCGGTGGAGTGTGCAGGGACTAGACCGAGGCAGAGAACACTGGCAGGCGCAGCGTCAGGAGGCTGAGGGGTAGGGGGTTGGGGGTGTAAATGGAGAGGATCAGGGAAGGGGAAAGACAGGAGTGTGAGCTTTCAGAGGGCAGTACACAATGAGGGTGGGGGAACATGTATAGGGAGGAGATGATAGGCTGGAGGGGGTATGAACTATTGGGTCAAATGTATGGGGACAGTAAGTTATCATAGGTTGAGGCCAGGATAATTTTGGGAGCAGAGAATGTGTTGGAAGAATTACTTGCACCTGTGCAGTTCAGAAAAGGTGTTAGTGTAGGGAAGGATCCAGATGGCCCTGGTTGTGCAGCAGCCATTGAAAGCAAACGTATTATGTTCAGCTGTATGTTATGCTGCAGGGTGATCTACCATGCTCTTGGCCACAATTTGGCAGTGACCATTATCCTGGTAAACAGACTGTTGGTAGTCATACCAATATAAAAGCTGTGATTGCTGGGACTGTGATTACTGTGTGTGGGTGCACGCCAATTTGGTGGTACTTCGCTCTCAGCTGCAGGCTGTGATGGCTGTGGTTACACAGCCTGAAGCTGCTGTGGTTGATACAGGGAAATTGTGGTCCATCCATGGGAATCCAGCAGATTTTCCAGCACACGAGTCCGCCAGTTGTCCGCACCAGTGGCCAGCCCATTACTGCTCATACTGAGGTTGACCTCTCACCCGTGGTCATGTGTGAGGTCGCCTCGGAGCATGGCAGATGGTGAAAGACTTCCCAGGGAGCCACATGTAAGGCCTCTGCAGTTAGTCTGACAAACAGGTTCCAGGTGCTGCCTGTGGCTGACATTGTCCCTCAGCGAACTGCAGACGCTTGTCGTGTTTCAGTCAAAACCTCTCAGATTTCAAGATCCAGGCAATCACGACATGGGATTATTGGTAGTTGCGAGCTCCAGTGTTAGGCATGTTATGGGCCCACTTGGCTGCTGAGGAAGGAAAGAAAGCAATCTGCACTCTGTGTGCATGTCGTGTGGAATCATTCCAGACATGGAACGGGTCCTTCCAGATGCCATGAAAAGCACAGGGCACAGCCTACTGCAGGTGGTGGCTCACATTGGTACCAATGATGTATGTTGCTTTGGATCGTAAGAGATTACCTCTGGTTTTGAGAGGCTAACAGAAGTGTTAAAGGCTCCAAGCCTTGCTTGCAAGATAAAAGCAGAGCTAACCATTTGCAGCATAGTCTACAGGACCTATTGTGGACCTCTGGTACAGAGCCAAGTGGAGGGTACAAAACAGAGGCTCAGACAGTTCTGCGGCCATGTAGGCTTGCGCCATAGGGTGGTTGGGTTTCAGGTTTCATTCAATAGGTCAGGGGTCCACTATACTCAGGAGGCAGCTACACAGGTAGCAGGGGCTGTATGATGTACACAGGTAGCAGGGGCTGTATGATGTGCATTGGACAGTTTTTTAGGTTAAAGGCTCTCATGGAAACACAAAAAGGGCTTCAATCTCAAAGGGTGCAGGTCGAACACAGGAGGAATATAGGTACAGGAACCATTGGTACATCAGTTGTAAATTGTCATAACTGAGAAAGTACCAGAGCTCCAAGAAGTAATAGAAAGCTTAGATGCTAAAGTTGTTACAGGCACTGAAAGCTGGCTAAAGCTGGAGGTAAGTTCGGCCAAATTTTTTGCGAATTATCTAATGGTGTTACAAAAGTATAGGCTAAACACGGTTGGTGGTGGTGTGTTTATTGCTGTAAGTAGTAGTTTATCTCATAGCGAAACTGTAGTAGTTCCTGTGAGCTAGTATGGGCAGAGGTCATTCTTGTTCAACCTCCCTATTCAGGTTATAAAATTGTTGAAAGGTTCAAAGAAAACTTGAGTTTAGTTTCAAACACATACCTGACTCATACAATTATAGCTTTAATGTACCCTTGATGTGTTGGCAAAAATACGTGTTTAAATCAAGAGTTACGCATAAAACATTATCTGAAATTGTTCTAAATGCATTCTCTGAAAATTATTCCGAGCAGTTAGTTCATGAGCCTACGCGAATAATAAAAGGTTGTGAAAACGCACTTCAACTCTTAGCAACAAGTAATCTTGAGTTAGTAACAGGAATCAAAATAGATAGTGATTAGTGAACACAGGGTTGTCGTAATGAGATTGAATATTGTAACCTCCAAAGCCTCCAAAAATAAACGAAAAATATATCTAGGCCTATTCAAAAAAGCTGTTAAAAAATCAGACACCTTCCTGAGAGACAGTCTCCATTCCTTCCAAATTAACAATGTAAGCATAGACCAGATTTGGCATGAATTCAAAGAAACTGGATTGACAGTAATTGAAAGATTTATACCAAATAAATTAACAAATGATGGAGCTGATCCCCCTTGGGACACACAACAGGTCAGAACACTGTTGAAGGAACAATGAAAAAAGCATGCCAAATTTAAATGAACGCTAAAAGTTTCGACAGCAAAACTTTGTCTCAAAACCTGCCAAAAAATCCAAAGAGATTCTAGTAATATGTAAAGTATGCTAGTGGCAAGACACAATCAATGCCTTCTCTGAACGATAGTAATGGAAATACTATCGATGACAGTGCTACCAAAGCAGAGTTACTAAACACAGCCCTCCAAAATTCCTTAACCAAAGAAGTCGAAGTAAATATTCCAGAATTTGAATCGAACACAGCTGCCAACATGCGTAACTTAGAAGTAGGAATCCTCAGAGTAGTGAAGCAACTTAAATCACTCAATAAAAGCAAGTCTTCCAGTCCAGGCTGTATACCAGTTACGTTCCTTTCAGAGTATGCTGATGCAATACACAACCGCTTGTTCAATGAAAGATCGATACCCAAAGATTGAAAGTTGCGCAGGTGTCACCAATATTCAAGAAAGGTAGTAGGAGTAATCCACTAAATTACAGGCCCATATCATTATTGTCAATGTGCGGCAGGATTTTGGAACATATATTCTTTTCAAACATTATGAATTACCTCGAAGAGGACGGTCTACTGATACACAGTCAACACAGATTGAAAAAACACCGTTCTTGTGAAACACAACTAGCTCTTTACACACACGAAGTGTTGAGTGCTATTGACAAGGGATTTCAAATTGATTTCATATTTCTAGATTTGCAGAAGGCTTTTGACACTGTACCACACAAGTGGCTTGTTGTGAAATTGCGTATTATGGAAAATCATCTCAGTTATGTGATTGGATTCGTGATTTACTGTCAGAGAGATCACAGTTGGGGTCACAGTTTGTAGTAATTGGTGGAAAGTTATCATGTAAAACAGAAGTGATTTCTGGTGTTCCCCACCGGTAGAGTTATAGACCTTACGCTGTTCCTTATTGATAGAAACAATTTAGGAGACAATCTGAGCACCTGTCTTAAGTTGTTTGCAGATGATGCTGGCATTTATCGTGTAGTAAAGTCATCAGAAGATCAAAACAAATTGTGAAACGATTTAGAAAAGATATCTGTAAGGAGCGAAAATTGGAAATTGACCCTAAATAATGAAAAGTGTGAGGTCATCCACATGAGTGCTAAAATGAATCCTTTAAACTTCAGTTACACGATAAATCGGTCAAATCTAAAGGCTGTAAATTCAACTAAGTACCTAGGAATTACAATTACAGACAACTTACATTGGAAGGAACAAACAGAAAATGTTGTGGTGAAGACAAACCAAAGACTGCATTTTATTGGCAGAACACTTAGAAAATGTAACAGATGTAGTAGAAAGACTGACTGTGCTACACTTGTCCATCCTGTTTTGCAGCACTGCTGTGCGGTCTGGGATCCTTACCAGATAGGATTAACAGACTACATCGAGAAAGTTCAAAAGAGCAGCACATTTTGTATTATTGCGAAATAGAGGCGAGAGTGTCACTGACACGATACTGGATTTTGGGTGGACATCATTATAACAAAGGCATAAATATTGCAGCAGAATCTTCTCATGAAATTTCAATCACCACTCTTCTCCAAATGAGGAAGTATTTTGTTAACACCAACCTACATAAGGAGAAATAATCATCATAATAATATAAGGGAGGTCAGGGCGCACACGCAAAGATAGAGGGGTTTGTTTTTTCTGTGCACTGTTCGAGATTTGAATAAAAGAGAATTATTGTGAGGGTGGTTCGATGGACCCTCTGCCATGAGCTTAAGTGTGATTTGCAGTGTATCCATATAGATGTAGATGTACAATGATTGCAGCAGAGCTGGTACATGACATGGCTACTTTCACAAGTGGCCTGGACTCTGATGGGTTAGACAAGTTTGTAGTAGAACTGGAATAGAAAATGCTGGATGAGTGGATTGGGCAGATTTTGCACTTGGATATTCAACAGGGATATGATTCCTGTGGTAGGGGGTTGGGATTGGGAGTGGCACTGATATGGACTAGAATTTTGTGTAGGATTTCCCTCATTTCATAGCATAACAACAGATTTCTAGCCCTGAAAGATGTGGTTCGGTTATTCCCGTACAGGAGAGGGGGCTCTCCTTTGTAGCTGGTTCTTTGGGGTGTTGGAAGGTTTGGTGGTTTGTGGGGAAATGTCACGTGAGATCTGTTTGAGGACTAGGTCTGGAAGATAGTGCCAGTCTATGAACACCTTGGTCAGAACCTTTGCATACTGAGAAAGGGAGTTCTTGCTGCTGCCATTGTGCTATCCCCAGGTGGCCAGTCTGTATGGGAGGGATTTTTTGGTGTGGAGGGGGTAGCAGCTGTTCAAATGCAGCTACTGTTGGTGGTTGAAGGGTGTAACATTGACTGATGTACGACTCGAGGTATCTGAGAGGAGGTGGTAAATGTTCAGGAAGATGGCACACTGGGCTTAGAAGGACCAAGTGAAGTAGATAGGAGAGAAGGTGTTGAAGTTGTGAAGGAATGAGGATAGGGTGTTTTAGCCCTGAGTCCAGATCATGAAGATATTGTCAGTGAAACTGAAGTAGACCATGGGTTTGGAGCTTTGGCAGGCTAGGAATGTTTCCTCCACATGGCCCATAAATAGTTTGGCACAGGAGGGTGCCATGCGGATGCCCATGTCTGTGCCATGGATTTGTTTGTATACTTTCCTTTCAGAGGATAAAAGTTGTGTGTTAGTATAAATTCAATAAGGTGTATGAGGAATGAGGTAGTGGTTTGGAGTTTGAAGGAAGTTGGGAATGATATTATTTAATAGTGGCAAGACACTAGGTGTATAGAGAAATAGTGTCGCCAGTGGCGAGTAGGGATTCAGGAGGTAAAGGAGTGGGGATGGTGGAGAGTCATTGAAGGAAGTGTTGGTGTCTTTGTTGTGGGAGGCTAGATTTTTAGTAACAGTTTGGAGATTTTGATCACTGAGGGCCAAAATACATTCAGTGGAGGCACAATAACCAGCCGCAGTGGGTTTGTGGATTGTGGGTAGGATGTAGAAGGTGGGTGTCATAGGGGTTAGAAGGGAACTAGATTCAAGGGAGAGGTTCTGGGAAGGACCTAAGGCTTTAAGCAGAGATTGGAGGCTATGTTGGATTTCTGGGATGGGATCACTTTGGCAGGGATTGTAGATCAACAAGTGAGGTAACTGGTGGAGTTTCTGTGATTCATAACTGTTCCACTGTTCCTCCTCAAACCAGTGTGTCACCTTCCTGGACATTGACCTTTTCCTCTCTGATGGTTCCATCTGCCCACATTAAAACCACCAAAATTACCTGCACTTTGACAGCTGCCACTCCGTCCACTCCAAAAAATCGATCCCATACAGGCTGACCACCTGGGGATAGTGTATCTGCAGCAACAGGAACTCCATTGCCCAACATGCTTTCACAGTCAGGCACTATACCACAGATGTAGTCCGCTACAAGATCTCTCATGCCATTTCCTCTCAAACCACCAAGCCTACCTCCAACCCCAAGAACCAACTACAAAGCAGTGTCCCCTTCATCATCAAACATCAACCCTGGACTCGAACATCTGAATCACATCGTTTGTCAGCCTTTGATTACCTATCATCATGCCCTGAAATGAGGGACATCATACACAGGCTCCTTCCTACCCCCCCTAAAGTGGTGTTCAGTCACCCACACAACCTCCACAACATCCTTGGCCATCCCTATGCTCCTCCCAATCCCAACCACAGGGGATGCAAGACATGCCCAATTCATGCACCCAGCACTTCCTATTTCAGTCCTATCACAGACTTGTCCTACTCCGTCAGAGGCAGGGCCACCTGTGAAAGCAGCCATATAACATCTCTGCTGCAATCATTGCACAGCTTTTTATATTGGTATGACCACCAACCAGCAGTCCACAATGATGAACACCCACTGCCAAACTGTGGCCAAGAGCAAAGTAGACCACCCTTTGGCACAACATACAGCTGTACATAACATGCTTGATTTCAGTGGCTGCTTCACGACTTGGGCCATCTGGATCCTTCCTTATGCCAACAGCTTTTCTGAACTGCACAGGTGTAGATTATTCTTGCAACACATTCTCCTTTCCCAAAATTATCCTGGCCTCAACCTATGGTAACTTTCTGCCCGTAACTTCCACCCAATCGTTTCCGCCACCTCTTTCCTATCACCTCCTCCCTATTCACGTCCCCCACCCTTGTTGTGTGCCACCCTCTACCAATGCACACACCTGTCTTTCCCCTCCCTCCCCCTTTTACACCCCCCTTGCCCCCCTCCCACCCACCTCCCCATCACTTGGTCTCCTGATGCTGCACCTGACGAGTGTTCTCTCACCTCAATTTAGTCTCTGCACACTCTGCCAGACAGCACTCTTCTCTCCCCATCACCTGTATCCTCCTATCCCTCCCTTTTCCCTGCCCCACTCCAGATTGCCGCTTAACATGACAGTTGCATTCTGTTTCGCACTGCTGGAGATGGCAGTAGTGTGCATGGAGGGGGGAGGGGAGAGAGGGGAGGGGCACTAAATGTATAAAAGTCTTTTCATTGTGACTGTCTGCAGCTCAGCATGTCATATTTATGGTGGTAGACACTCCATTCTTTTCATAATATTGGTAATATTCCAACCCAGAGTTTCCATTGTTTGATAGAAGATGAATGAGTAGCTTTGAGTGATGAAATAGTGAAGGCAGCTGAGGATCAAATAGGTAAAATTATAAGGCCCAGTAGGAATCCTTGCACAGTCCAGAAGATATTGACTGCAACTGACGAAAGGAGAAAATAAAAAATACAGCACATGAAGCAGGCAAAAGCTATATATATGTCAAAGAAATGAGATTAACAGAAGATGCAGAATGGCTAAGCAGGAATTGCTAGAGGATAAATGCAAGGCTATAAGAATGTGCATAACTATGGGAAAGATAGGTCACACCTATAGGAAAATTAGAAAGATCTTTGGAGAAAAGAGAAGCAGCTATATAAATATCAAGAGTTCAGATGGATAGCCAGTACTAAGAAAAGATGGGGAAGCTGAAAGATGGAAGGAATATATTGGAGAGTTATGCAAGGAAAATGACAAAACTGTTTGACCTGATGTGGAAGATATTGAAAAAGGCAGAATACTCTGTCATCAAGAAGAATGTGATAGACGGCAAGTGTTCCCAGGCGTGAATGCTGCTGAAACATCCACGTAATAAGTCATGGTTGCAAGGTACTGTTCTGAATTACGTACAGACGAATGAAGAAACTGATATAAGTTAATGTTGTGGAACATCGGTTAGTGTTGTGGAGAAATGTAGGATCACACCAGACAATACTGAACCTTTAACTTACCTTAGAAGAAAAACTGAAGAAAGGCAAATGTACATTTGTTGCATTTTTAGATTTAGAGAAAACTTTTGACAATTTAGACTGGACCACACTTGATTAAATTGTAAAGGTTGCTAATATAGGAAACAAAAGGTTATGTACGGAAACCAGAGTACAGTTACAAGAATTAAATGCATGAAAGGGAGGAAGTTGTTGAAAGGGAAGTGAGTCAGAGTTCTAGCGTCCCCTAATGTTATTCAGTCTGTACATTTAGCAAGCAGTAAAGGAAATTAAAGCTCAGGGAGAAGAAATACAAACTTTGAGGTTTGCCAATGACATTGTAATCAGAAATGGAAGAAGACTTAAGAGAGCTCTTGAATGGAATGGATAGTATGTTGAATTGAAATTATAAGATGAATATCAGCAAAAGTAAAACAAGGATAATGAAATGTAGACAAATTAAGTCAGATGTGCAGAGGGGAATTAGATTAGGAAACAAAAACTAAAAGTAGTAGATGAGTTCTGCTATTTGAGCAGCAAAATAACTGATGATGTCCAACATAGTGAGGATATAAAATGCAAACTGGCAATATAAAAAAAAAAACGTTTCTGAAAAGAGGAATGTTAACATCTAACATACATATAAGTGTTAGTAATACTTTTGTGAAGGTACTTATCTGGCTTGCAGCCTTGTACAGGAGTGAAATGTGAAAGATAAATAATTAAGGCTATAAGAGACTGGAAGCTTTTGAAATATAGTGGTGCAGATGAATGCTGAAAATTGGATTGGTAGATCGAGTAACTGATGAGAAGATACTGATTTGAACTAAGGAAAAATTAACCTTATGGCAAAACTTGACTAAACAATAGATTGGTTGATAGTACATATACTGAAGTATCAAGGAATCATCATCAGTTCAGTAATGGGTGTGTGTGTGGGAGGGGGGGGGGGTGGTAAGTGTGTGGGGGGGGGGGGAGATCAAGGCTTGAATACAATTAAATAGGTTTAAATGCATGTAAGTTGCAATAGTTACTCAGAAATGAAGAGCCATGCCCCGGAGAGACTAACATGGAGAGTTGCTGCATCTTAGCAGACTTCAGACGACGACGACGGCTGCAGCAGCATCAGCAACAAAAACAAAAACATTTATTTGTGATGTAAATTTTACACAGTAATGTAATCTTTCACTGAATGGAACTTTTGATCCTGGCTTAAAGCAGTGGTTTTTCCCACGCCAACAGCATATAAGGGCCATTTACAGTTGGTTGGTGGGTTGTTGTTTTGTGTGTGTGTGTGTGTGTGTGTGTGTGTGTGTGTGTGTTAAAGAGTTC
This sequence comes from Schistocerca piceifrons, assembly GCF_021461385.2. NCBI lineage: Eukaryota > Metazoa > Arthropoda > Insecta > Orthoptera > Acrididae > Schistocerca > Schistocerca piceifrons. Next base: position 494,414,043 of record NC_060139.1, on the reverse strand, counting down.
TTTTACTTGCCTTGCAGGCAATCAGTACAACCATTTTTGAGGAAAAGATGAGATGTAGAGACATAGGTTCTTCTATCCCCAGCTTTACACAATTCTAAGCACTTGGTCTGGAATTGATGTCAATGAATCCCTAGTTAGAACTCGACACTAAAAGATTAAAGAACATTTGGAGCATATAAATAAATCTTGGATCCTTGATTTTGTTCGAGATAAATTGAGACTACAGGGATTAGATTTAAAATCAATTTTTATTTTTGAAGCAGCATCTTGCAGAGTATCTGTCCTTGTCCCAGGGACAATCCATGATGCGAGATGAATGACGATAGCAGTTTGTTTCTTAAAAATATTTTCTTCATGACATATTTATCTTATGCCCATAAGAAGAGAATGTAATTTTTCTCTGTGTATTTTCCATTTCACATGCTTCTGTGCCCCTGCTGAAGCCAAATGATTTATGCAAGTGTGTTCTCTCAAAACTTTACATATATTGGGCTGTCAGTGTCAATTTATAGACACTGAAAAATCATTTCTGGCATCTGTTTTCAGTTGTGTCACCGAGGCCATCTCTGGTCATAATTAGTCCTCTGATTAAGAAATGAAAATTGTCAGCACTTTGAGTCACAAGGCAGGACCATCAGACAGAAATATTAAGAGAATAGAGTAGAAATCTAGCAAATTATCAGTAATTTGAGTGTCAAGTACCTAAGACAGATACTTTGCAGTGGCACAAAAATGAAGATTTTCATCAACACTGGTTATTAAATAGAAGATTGTAAATGATCCATCTGAGAGAGGTGTCAAATGCATGGAGATATATAGTAAAATATTGTCAAAATACACACACTGGAAACAGGATATGCTTCAAGTTGTATCTGAATATTGCTGTGTGTTTCAAGAGCATAATTTCATCGAGGAATAAGAATTTTTAAAAGAAAATATGATTTTCTCCTCACATTTGCCCATCAAACTTTGTACACTGTAGCTTTTAGACTGTGTTGAAGTTCATTTGGAAGTGTTAGTAATGAAGTTGAAAGTAATAAAATTAGTGGTTGCTCAGCCACTTTTGAACAAGCAGTTTTGAAATAAATAGGACGGGATTTTTCTTCTGTGTGTGTAAAGTGTCAAGATCATAGAAAATAGTTTAAATTTTTCAAATTGTAATTTTAGTAAACAAAGTCTTGATAAAATGTTACTTGTTAAATTTGATTTTCAATTTTTTTAACTTACCTGAATGTGTGCATAGATTCAGCCTTACGATAATGAGTAATATACCAAAGGTGCCAATAGCATCGAAATCTTTACTTTTTTGACCAACAAGTGTGTGTGTGTGTGTGTGTGTGTGTGTGTGTGTGTGTGTGTGTGTGTGTGTGTGAGAGAGAGAGGGGGGGGGGGAGCTTCTGAATGTTGCTCTATAGTAATGTAAATTCACAAAATAAAAACACGTTTAAACTAATTCATAATACTACAAAAAAACTTTTACTTGATTTATAATTCAGAACAAAGTTGTAAGCTTTGACCTTTTCAAATCAAAGACACAGATTTTTTTCTGCAAGTCCAGTTGTTCACTGAAAATGTGTATATATTGGAAACTAATGTATCATAGTATTTAGAAGTTAATTTGTAGTTGTGATAGAGTTACATTATTTCTCAAAAAAGAAATATCAACAGCTGAAAAGTATAAATTGGTACTCGCCACAAAGAGGTGGCATTGATTGACAGAGAGGCACATTACAAAAAAAAAAACAGCTAGGTATTATTCAGTTATTGTCAAAATACACACTGCCACTCAACACCTCTTTGTGATATGTTGAATTCTGTCCTTTGCCAATTGTTGTTGTTCCATTCTGGATATTCAATTGTTTAAAAAGGAGATATTTAATTTATTTTCAGAAGGAAGATGAAATGTCAAGAGAATCATCTCCTTGCAAAACACCAGATTCTGGGTTTGTTGATCAGAAGCCTCACACAGATGGTATGACATCAGAATTAATAGGTAATACTTTGCGAAACTTAAGTTATGTGTTGCTCTGTCTGCCATATCAGTGCTTTGCCCCTAAAACATTAATGTCCTCATTTTTGCTGCTACCTTTGTGCATTATCCCTGCACCAGGTAAGAATTGTGTATTTCAGGTAAGTGGAACATTTTGCTAGGGTCTCAGTTATGTAGTACTAGGTAAAACATGGAATAAGCCATGGAAATCAACTTCTGTACTACTGATAATTGTTAGAAATTTGAACTTGAGTTTTAGTGCTTCGGTCCAGGTTTTCTACAATTTGTGAAATGTATGAGGCTTTTTTTTATGGCAAAACACTTTTTGCTTTAAACAGCTACACTTAACTGCTAATCAGCTCTTGATTATATCTACAACATATCCCACATCAGTAGAGAAATACTTTTGAGTAGAAAATTAATTTCATGGTCTCGGTGAACATTTCTGCTTTTTGCTGCAGAACAATAACCAGTTTACATCTACAAAGTATCTGTTAATCATTTCAATTGGCAACTAAAAACTTGCACAAAGAAATGCATTTACACTACTGTAATGTAGAGTGATTTTAAATGTATGCATGGAGTGTTGAACTTTGAACTAAATGGTAAGAGAATTACACATGAGTTCTACGTAGTTCCAATCTGTATGTCCAGAAATAAAAGTACTTGTTTTACAGTAACTCATTAAACAAGTGCTTTTCCTGTACCAACTTTGCATTATTACATTAACACACAAGGTATTGCAAATGGGTGCAGGAACTCACAAAAAGAAGTCTTTAGGATGATCAGCCCAGATATAGGGTCTGACAGTGTGATAAAACTATTTGAATGTAGCACATGACCAGAAAACTATTTTGTAAGACATAATATATTCTTGCTAATAAAATATGTATGGTGAATGGTGTAGTATTATTTTCACACTTCTTGAAGACTCTTGAGTGCAGTGGGGAGCTAGCGGAATCAACATAAATCAAAAGTACTGGACCAGCACTGACAGCATTCCCTAATTGCCAACCCAGCTTGACAATTAGCAGAAAGCATTGACTTCAGTATATCATCTGCTTTTATACGTGACATGTGGGTTTTCCTGAAATAAGATTCAGCACTGTGAAAACACTTCTCAGTGATGACAACAACAATGACAAATGTGCAATGAATTATATGCTGAGCTTAGTTTGATAGTGACCTGAAACACGTATCATTCTATAATTGTACACTGTCTTGTGTTTTTCTCAGTTCTGCTACACCCATGAGCCACTGCATCAAGTGCTTCTTGAAAATTGCTAGTAGTCTGTTTTATATTGGTAGCTGCCAGCAGGCCACTTTAGTTGAAAGAAACACACATTTGCAACTTGGATATACCTAAAACTGGATTACTTACATTAGATATAGACTTCACTTTTGCAAAACTTGCGTGTTCATCTATGGGCATAATAGACTATCAGAGCATTCTAATTAGAAAATGAAGTATGTGTTTGGAAGGAGATTTTCTGTAGAATTAATGGGGACCAACACTTTTTCGGATCTGCAGCAGCAGTAGCACCCTGTTCTCAGAATAAACAACTCAGTAGAGAGCTGTTTATTCTGAGAACATGGTGCTGCTGCTGCTGCTGCTGCTGCTGCAGATGCTGCTCCTGCTCCTACTGCAGACCCTATTAAAGAACATCAGGCAGTATGGAAGTATTAGTGGGATCTAGTAGAAAATCCCTCTATTGACTAATAATAAGTGGTGGATCCTATGATATTTTTATGAGATGCCGTAATTTAGGCATGGGAGTTGTATGATTATAACATCAGATTGAGTTGAAATACATATTTTCAGTTAAAAGTACTAGTGACACCACCTAGTTATAATAAGTGTGTGTTGGCATACACTTGACGCGTGCTGTAACAAAATGTTTTCTACTCTGGGCAGCCACAACTATGGAAATATATCTTGATAAATGAAGAATGTGGCCCCCCCCCCCCTCTCCCGCCCCTACCCTCTCATGAACCATGGACCTTTGGTGGGGAGGCTTGCGTGCCTCAGCGATACAGATAGCTGTGCCGTAGGTGCAACTTCAATGGAGGAGTATCTGTTGAGAAGCCAGACAAACGCGTGGTTCCTGAAGAGGGGCAGCAGCCTTTTCAGTAGTTGCAGGGGCAACAGTCTGGATGATTGACTGATCTGGCCTTCTAACACTAACCAAAATGGCCTTGCTGTGCTGGTACTGGGAACAGCTGAAAGCAAGGGGAAACTTCAGCCGTAAATTTTCCCAAGGGCATGCAGCTTTACTATATGGTTAAATGACGATGGCGTCCTCTTGAGTAAAATATTCTGGAGGTAAAATAGTCCCCCATTTGGATCTCCGGGCAGGGACTACTCAGGACGATGTTATCAGGAGAACCAAAAAGCACATGAGACAGGGTTATAGTCTATTCCTAAGGTTATTCAATATGTATATTGAGCAAGCAGTAAAGGAAACAAAACAAAAATTTGGAGTAAGAATTAAAATCCATGGAGAAGAAATGAAAACATTAAGGTTTGCCAATGACATTGTAATTCTGTCAGAGACAGCAAAGGTTCTGGAAGAGCAGTTGAACAGAATGGACAGTGTCTTGAAAGGAGAATATAAGATGAACATAAATAAAAGCAACACGAGAAAAATGGAATGTAGTCGAATTAAATCAAGTGATGCTGAGCGAATTAGATTAGGAAATACGACACTAAGTAGTGGATGGGTTTTGTTATTTGGGCAGTAAAAAAACTGCCAATGGCCGAATTAGAGACGATATAAAATGTGGTCTGGTAATAGCAAGAAAAGAGTTTCAAAAGAAGAGAAATTTGTTCATATCGAGTATAGATTTAAGTGTCAGGAAGTCTTTTCTGAAGGTATTTGTATGGAGTGTAACCATGTGTGGAAGTGAAACATGGACGATACATAGTTTAGACGAGAAGAAAATAGAAATGTGGAGCTACAGAAGAATGTTGAAGATTAGTTGGGTAGATCACATGACTAATGAGGAGATACTGAATAGAATTGGGGAGAAGAGGAAATTGTGGCACAGCCTGACTAAGAGAAGGGACAAGTTGGTAGGAAACATTCTGAGGCACCAAGGGCTCACCAATCTGGTATTGGAGCGAATGGTGGAGGGTAAAAATCGTAGAGGTAGACCAAGAGATGAATACACTAAGCAGATTCAGAAGGATGTAGGTTGCAGTTGTTACTGAGAGATGAAGCAGCTTGCACAGGATAGAGTAGCATGGAGAGCTGCATCAAACCCGTCTCTTGACTGAAGACCACAACAACAACAACAACAACAACGACAACAACAAACAAAGAACTGCAACAGCTATTAAGCGATCCTTTATTGTTCCTTTATTGTAATGACCAGTTTCACAGCTTGTAGTGGCATTTTCAGGTATACATCTAAGTAGAAAAATGGGGAAAAATATGATAAACAATATTATATTCACCCTGAGTTGAAAAAGGATGTGGTATATAATGGATATAAGTACTTACAGTTACTTCATATAAAATCCAAACTGAAGCTAAATGGATGAGTCAATGTTCTTATAGTCAAATCAAAATAAAATGTCTGTCGAAAGAACAGTAGTCAGGTAATAAAATCGACAGAATGAAGAGTCAACGATCCAAAATAGCAAGAGGTCCTACAGGAAAAACCGAGATAAGTGATAGGGTCTAAAATTCAAAGTGTGAAAATATGGAATTAACATGAAGGTAGTAAGATAGTGAATATAATTGTATGAACTTACCATTGTGAGCAATTTAATGTGAAATAATGTGTTATTAGTCAGTAAAGACTGGTTTGGGACGGGGGGGGGGGGGGGGGGGGGTAGATATAGAGAAACAGACTAACCAAAAAAGACTGAAAACTGAAGTAGGGTGGTGTTAAAGAACTTACCAGAATGTAAAACCAAGATAGTCATGCAGCCGAAACAAACATAGGTGAGAGCTGGCAGCATACAGCGTAAGGAGTCATGGAGCATACCAAGTAGACCAGTGTGCCCAGTCTAGGTAATAAACAACACCACACAAGCATATCACAAGCGATAACGAAGATTGGGACAGACAAAGTTGGGTGATGTTCTTACATAACTGATTAATACAAAGCTGGCAAAATATAATAAAACTGGAACATGAAAAAGTCTTGATAGAATATATGCTGTCCACTTGATCTCGACACACCAACTTCACGTTCAATTTGACGTGTGCTGATTTGAGGATTCACAGCGACTTCAGCACGTTCATCTGTGCGTGTTCTAGGACGATGTCGAGGTCTTGGATTTAAGCTTCCCGTTTCATGTAGACGAGATGTGAGACGACCAAACATCCTTACCATGTTCATTGACACCAGGATCTTCATGAAAATGACTTCTGCAATAGGGTAACATTTTGTCGGTGGGCTCAGCAAAAACTTCTGGCTAATCCAAATTTTTTTGCAGATGTTCTCTTTACCGACGAGGCATCATTCTCCAACAAAGGAATTGTCAATATGAGGAATATGCATTATTGGTCCGCAGGCAATCCAAAATGGCTCCGTCAGGTAGAGCATCAACATCCGTGGAAAGTTAATGTTTGGTGTGGGATTATTGGAGATACCATTATCGGGCCTTTCTTTATAAATGGCATCCAAAATGGCAGACAATACTCCAGATTTATACGACACAATCTTCCTGTTCTCTTGGACACCGTACCTCTGAACCGGAGAATGGTCATGTGGTATCAGCATGACGGATGCCCTGCACATAACGCCTTACAAGCACGACGACTTCTGAACTGTAAGTTCCTTGGTAGGTGGATTGGACGAGGTGGCGCAGTTAGGTGGCCTGCGCGATCTCCGGACCTTACACCGCTGGATTATTTTCTTTGGGGAGCAGTGAAGGATGCTGTTTACCAACATGAACCAGCAACACCAGAGGACATGAAGCAACGCATGATTGATGCTTGTACAGCTATCAAAGAGGAAACAGTAGCACGAAGTAGGGCATCCTTCATCCGCAGAGTGACCCTATGTATGCAAGCCAATGGGCATCACTTTGAGCATGAGATGTGAACGCTATGTTTAGTGTGTAGTGCTGGTATCACAGTGGAAGTTTCTACAAAGGGCCATTTTACCCAGTGATGTTAAGAAACTTTTGTTTGCAACAATTTGTCATTTAACGCATTAGATAAACATAACATTGATAATTATGTGATAATAAAACTAATTGGTTAAGCATGTTTACAGTCATCTTCTACGTCCTACCTGAACTTCCCAAATCAAAACATTTTTACCTAAACAGCGGTAAAACTTTTAGTCCACTTGCTCGTTTCACTAAAACCATCGACATGAATTTTACTATTATGAGTGAATGATTAACTGTCACTTGCACTAGATCTACAGTAAAGTTAAGTTTTAACGTTGAACGACATTACCTTTTTAGTAACGGATTAACGATAAGTGAAGTTAACTTTGTGACTAATGTTGCGGTACACAGATATGTTACAGAACTGCATCACCCCTAGCCTATGGGATAAATACCTGCTGGAATGTACGACGTTAATGCAGGATGGCAGCAGACCGTATTATTCGTTTTGGACCTCTTGATAAGTATGGAAGTGTGATTACGCATGTCAATTACATCGCGATTACGGGCAGCATGGGGTTCACGCCTGAGCCTCAGGACGCACGCTAGCAGCGCATGTCAGGTGTTTCAAGCGTCAACTTCGCGTCTTAATATCTCGGGATGTAATGGGAATATTGCGATGCGATCAACGCCATTGTGTATGTGCTTTGTCATCCTATGGATTGCTGAAGAAAAAATATAGGAGGTCCATTTAATAAAAACATAAGTTTGTGTTAAAAAACACATATGCTTTCGTTTTAGAATGTTTCCAAATATGTACATTCATGGGCCCCAGCCCTACATTGATACCGGTGAAAGTCGTTTTCCGATAGCTGTTATTGTTCCAGAGATATTTTGGGTGCACAAGATAGCTGGGACACCCTGTATAACTTCCTCATGAATATTATAGTCTACATTCACCATGGTTCTATAACTTCGTCTGAGCCACAAAAGGTGGATCGTTTCAACTTTTTTTAAATACCTTTGTTAGCATGTTCACAAAATTATCGCTATAGTCATTGCTGTAGGCTGTATATTGAACCGAGTCCGTATTCTCTTTCTAAGGCTTCTCTGGGCAAGGGGATGTAATACATCATATAAAGCAATGATCTAATTGCAGCCATTTTGTATGTTGAGGTATGATGAGAGGTGTGAATAATGAGCTCAGTAGAAGTTGCTTTTCTGTATATATGTAATTCCAGGTTAGAATTGCTTAGAGATGTGTTGTGTAATGGAATGCATTTTATGGTGTAAACTGTTTAACTCATCCATGAAATTACAACAATTATCCTTTGTCCCTTCATTTAAAACAAGAATATTGTTCATGTACCTACTCCACTGTAAAAGTTTGTTGGCATGGGCTGGAAATTTGCATTACATAAAATTCAAAGGTATCCATAAAATATTGGACAGACAGTATGCCAATTGTGATCTCATTACCAGTCCTTGATTTTGAATGTAAATGTCCTCACCGCATTTAAAATAGTTATATTTCAGAACACTGATGAGTAATGATCTTATCTGTGGGGCTATTAACTGTGGGTTTGTAAATTGTAAGTAGTGATGTCTCTCACTTGATCTAAAGAATAATTGGATTACACATTTTCTACGCCCAATGACGTTATATGAGTCCATGTTGAAGTGAATAAATTGACAAGTTTTTCAATCGCATGCTCTCTGTTTTGAACATTATAGTTTGCATGATGTTGGTAATGTTTATTAATGTATGTGGCATGGGGTTTCTTGATGATGTCATATCCCTTCTCACCCCCCCCCCCCCCTCCCCCACCACGTGCATTAACATTAGCCTGACAGGCATATGTCCTTATGTAACTTAATTGCGGCCCTTAATGTAGGGGTGTTTGGTTCATTGGAATGAGTCTTTTTTTCTGAAATTTACTATGGGAATTTTTAGTAGCATTGAAGTCCTTTCTTATATTGGCTAAATATTTGGTAGTAGGGTCTGTTTCATGTTTGACAATATGATTTTCAGTAAAGGCAGTTTTTCAACAACTGGCTCAATTGCATTATCACGGAAGTTGTACTTTTATCCACATGTATAATTAATGCTTGATGCTCATCCCATTTCTTATTTATAGTACCGAGTAAAACCAAAATTGTGTTTATCAGTTCCCGTGAGTGGGCTGGAATCCCTTGAAGTCTATTGACACTATTCACAGCCTCAGTGTGTTCGGCTGTAGTGAGTTTAGCCCCATCTATGGGAGGCACAGTATGTAAATTCAGTCTACTAATATGTTGTTGTAGCAGCAGGTTATGAATATTATAACCTAACCTTTTTCCAATAATTCTATTTCTCTGCTATTAAAAACTGTATCAGTAAGATTGCATACTTTTGTGTAACTGTCAATTTTTGTTTGCTCTATTTTTGTATTAAAGTTTCCCATTCAATTTTGCTTTTTTTATGATCAGTTTTTCTGCCTGCATACCACCGTGTGCTACTGCCATCCCAGTTTATGTTACGTTGCTCTCCCAATGGTCAGTTTATCTAATTATATTTCTGTCTTAGTATTTATCTTCATTTTAATTCCACATTTTCATACTTTGAACTTTAGAGCCATCATTCCTCTCAGTTTTTATTGTAGGATCCCTTGCTATCTTGTCTACTGGACTTTATCATTCTTCTGATTTTATTACCTGACTGTCGTTCTTTCAATGGACATTTTGTTTAGATTTGATTGAGAATATTGGGTGATCCAAATAATCCCAGTCTGGAATTTGTATGAATTGATTATGAATACTTTTATCTGTTATTTACTATATCCTTTTTTAACTTACAGTAAATGCAATATTGTTTATTTTACTTTCTCGACATTCTTTCTACTCAGATGTATACCTGAGGATGCAGCTACAAGCCGCAAAACTGGTTGTTACAATAAAGGACCATTCAACAGCTGTTGCAGTTTTTCATTTGTTAAGATGTGTAGCAACAGCTTTATTACAAAACTTACACTAAAAATGGCATGTTACCTTCAGATTTATCGTGATTTATTTTTCTCCCAGAGCTTATCTCTGTTTTCTGTTTTCCATTTCCAGTTTAAAAAATTTAAATGATTGTGTTTTATTGACATTAAAACTTGAAGATAGTTCTATTTGAAAGGCCTTGTACAGTTGGAAAAATTCAAGTGTCATCTACAGTAACATAATTTATCTTTGAAAATCAGTCAGTAGTTTTAGTTTGTAATATAAAGTAACTGTCATGAGAAATAATGCAACTCAAAACAATCTCCAGATTGAAAATAGTGTAGAATGGAAACAGTTATCCCTCTTAGTGTTTGACAGTAGTGCTGAACATATGTCTGAACTTTTGACATCAATGAATAAGTGAAGATGCTCTCATTGGGAGAGGGAAACCAAGCAAATAATATGCAACTTCTAGTGGTTGGTCTTTACTTTAATAAGTAATTTTGTTCAGTATATTGCTCTCGGGTCTGCTGCCCAGCCACATTTTGTAATTTACAAAATGTGATCAGATGGTAGAGCCGAGAACCGTATATCGAACGGATCTGCTGGGAAAGGTCTGAAGAGTCGCAAGTAATTTTGTTATTTCACCAAAAGGTTGCAACTGGTAAAAAAAAAAGGTTGAAATCAAAATTAAAACAATGACTAGCTTTTGTTTTTGGCCACAATAGTTGTTGCTGGCATATCACTGTTCTACAAGCACTTATACAGCACAACCATCTCCTCCTTCCGTGTGTGTACTACTAAAAAAAAATAGGTAGGCAAGTATTTTCAGTGCAGTTTAGTACATTGTTGTAGAGTCTGCTGACTTTTGTAGATGCATTATATGCTTTGATATTTTGTTTGTCACTTTCTACACTGTAGCTTCTCATTGCTGATGTGTAGAGTCATAAATCTTTTGAATTTTTCGTGGTAAATTGTGTGTAGTTATACTTTTGTACTTAGTCATTCAAAATAATGGTAAACTGGATGTGTTACAATTTTGTGGTATTTGCACGTATTTCGCTCTCTGTTCTCTGATTGTTTTATTGTTTTTGTCATATCAGCTTCTCGGATTATGTGATTGTGTTTGGCAGCAACAGCTGTTTTTATTGTGCCAGATTAGATAATGTAATATCTGTGAATCTGCATGCCCAATTAATGATGCATAGCCAGTACGCTTAACTTGTGACTTATAACATGATGAGCTGTGAATGATGGTATTTGTTGCAGTTGATGCCCTATCACTTTAGAAGATGCATCTGCTGTTGAGCTTTGCTGTCAGTAGGTCTAGGAGATTGTTGCAGTGGTTGACTTCATGTTTCATGGTAAATTTAATGTGTTTACGCAGTCTAGTGAAACCATTAAAAATATTGTTTATATTGATTGAGTTTTTGTCAACATGGAATACTGTGATATTTACATAGTGGCGATATCACTTAATGTGAATTGCATACAATGAGAGGGAGGAGTTTTTGTTTACTCATTCAGGTGTTGAAATTAAGACACACAGGAAAACAAATGGAAATCATGTTTCAGAATTGGCAGTTCCTTCATCGGGAGATAGTAAAGTTAAGTTTGAAGAAAAGACATGCAGTCAGTTTTGTAGAAACAAATTGACAATGAACTCCAAATTGAGAATGATACAGATTTTATGTTCCTTATATCTCTTGATCTTTGAGTGTGAGCTGTGTTTTTCCTTTTTTCTTAATTACTGTTTTCCATTAAGTGACTTTTTTACCTCCACTTCCCCCCTCACCCCCACAACCTCCCTCCGTAGTTCTCTCTGTGTGTGTTAGTGTAAAGCACCCTTTTCCAGCTATTGGTAATTAGATGATCTTCTTCCAAATTTAACATTTATTTTCATTTTTTTATTTGGGTGTTCATCAGATTACTATTCTTTCAAGCTACAGGTGTTTTATGTATGACACATGCACTGTGTCCGGCACTGTGTGGGAACCAATATCAGATAAGCAGGCTCTGATTGCTGCATACCCTTCACCCCATTCTTTGGACTTTGGCAGGGGTGGCTTATTGTCTTTAGCCAAACTACGCGAGTTAAGAGTGGATTTCGAAAGAACAATCAACACTGGAGTTCTGAAAATCCTTATCAGTGGCGTCAAGTGTGTTTGTACTATGCGAAAGCAGAAGTGTGGTGTACAATTAGTGCAGCATGAATTATTGGCTAATCTTTTCCCACAAAACCATAACTTCTGATTTTTTGTTATCAATACTACGTCCTCTTTTCAGAGAGTGAACAACTAATGAAAAGACATGCGGTTATTTTGTGGAGGGCAACGCAATGCTTCTGTGGCAGTATTATGAGAGAGTTTTAATGATGAGATCAGCCTTTCCATCATGCACAGACTGCAGTGCTGAAATCCAGCAACAGTGTCTGAATTGATCAGTCAGTGCACTACTGTTATCTTGCTGTGTTGTAGTTAGGGTACACGGCTGTGGCAGCAGACACTATTGAGACACCAGTGTGAAGTTCTAAATTGTGAAGTACTTTTCTTGGACTTCTTTCTGAGGCCACTCCTAACCTCGTTAGTCTGGTTAAAGCTGATACCTGACAAAGGCTGAGGAACTACCTGGTGTGGAATCTGCCTCCTTAGAATTGGACCTGGACACGATGCACGTGTAATATGTGAAGTAACCTGTATTATAAACTTTGAAAATGCAAGTGATTAAAAGTATTTCTAGTTGAATAAATAATATAATAGAATTGTACACTGACTGTTGGCAGCTTGGAGTAACAACTGTAATCAACAGATGTGCATTCAACCTGTCAGTTGTGTGAAGGAAGTATTGAGTAGTGGGCATGGAGTCACAGTGTGTCAATGTTGTCATTAATTACAATGTAGCAACATCTCTAAATTAGGTGCTCAAGACATGCTCCAGACTCTTTGGAAGAAGAGAAAAGTGTGTGCAAAGTTTATCCCACACACCTTGACTCGTGAACAAAAATGATGATGCATGGAATCCTGCTATGACTTGATTGAAATGTAAAACATGGGCAATTCTTTTCTGGAAAAAAATCGTAACTAGTGATGAAACTTGGTGTTACCAATACAGACCTACCATAAAATGACAGTGTGGAAATCCATGTGAAAAGTCAACACCTTGGTGACTTAACAGACATTCAAACCAGTGTGAAATGCAAGCAATCAGCATCCCAAAAAAGGTCTTTTCTGACAGTTTCACATGGTTGTATGAAAATTACGTGTTTTGTGCTCAGTGGACAGAAACAGTGTAAAGCACATGAAGCGTTAAAATCACCATCTTAGGTTTTTCTTATTTCTCATCAATCCAGTCTTGAAATTTTTGGACTGAGAGGATATGAATAATTTTCATTAAACCTTAACATAATTTTCCTTCAGCTGTAAACTTTTTCTGTAATACTGATGCTACAATAACATGGCATTTGGACATGTTTTTGAAAACTTCCTTCATGTATGGTACAGTCACAAATACACACATAAAAAGCATGAAAGGGTGCATAGGCATTGACTAAAGTTGAGCGTAGGAATGACCACAAATCTGAATAATGGCTGCCAGATGACAAGAGTTATTGCTTTGTTGACTGAAATATGTACAGATTTTCTTCCAATCTAGGAAGCATTTTGGCTTCTGCAGACGTATTGGCAAATTTTACCATAAGGGAAATTCCATTCAGAAACTTATTAGATTCACAGAGTCAGCCCAGTACAGCCAATAGATAACACAAAACAGAACACAAAAATTTACATTCCTAGCTTTCGGAACTTTGTTCCTCCATCAGGGAGGAGAGAGGGGAAAAAAAAGGGAAGAAGGGAAAGTGGATTCAGTTACTCACAACCCAGGTTATGAAGCAACAGGGAAAGGTAAACAGGGAGGGTAGCAAGGATGGAGGCATGGTTGTCAGAGGGAAGTCAAAGGTATTATACTGTTAAACACTGTGCCAGCTTCAAACCAAAGAGAATGCATACAGAAGTAATGAGGTATATAGTATAAAGATAAACACAACTATGTAGGATGAAAAGATGCGTGAATGGCTAAAGAGGAGAGTGAAAAAGAAAAATACTGAAGAGTAAATGGGAGTGGGATTGGTTAACGTAGGTTCAGGGGGATGGCGGGATGAAAGGATGTGTTGGAGTGCAAGTTCCCATCTGTGCAGTTCCGAGGGACTGGTGTTGGGTGGGAGAAGCCAAATGGCACGTACGTTGTAGCAGGTTCCTGGGTCCCTAGATTTATGCTGGACGGCATGCTCTGCTACTGGGTATTGGACATCTCCTAAGCGGACAGTTTGTCTGTGCCCGTTCATGCGCTCAACCAGTTTAGTTGTCGTCATACCGATGTAAAAGGCTATGTAGTGCAGGCATGTCAGCTAATAAATGACAAGTGTTGTTTCACATGTGGCCCTGCCTTGAATTGTGTATGTTTTACCAGTAGTGGGATGGGGTAGGTGGTTGTGGGGGGGATGCATGGGGCAGGTTTTGCAGCAGGGTCGGTTACAGGGGTAAGAACCGCTAAGTAGAGAAGGTGGTCTGGGAATATTGTAGTATTTGACAAGGGTGTTACGGGGGCGGCGGAAGGCAACTCTGGGTGGTGTGGGGAGAATATTGTCAAGGGGTGATCTCATTTCAGGGCTTGACTTGAGAAAGTCATATCCCTGGCAGAGTAATTTGTTGATGCATTCGAGGCCAGGATAATATTGGGTGACAAAGGGGATGCTTCTGTGTGGTCTGGGGGTAGGAACATTGTTGTTGGACGGGGAGGAATGTATTGCTCGGGAGATCTGTTTGTGGACAAGGTCTGCAGGATAGTTGCGGGAGAGGAAAGCACTGGTCAGGTTATTGGTGTAATTGTTGAGGGATTCGTCACAGGAGCAGATACGTTTGCCATGAACACCTAGGCTGTAGGGAATGGAGCGTTTGATGTGGAATGGATGGCAGCTATCAAAGTGAAGGTACTGTTGTTTGTTTGTGGGTTTGATGTGGACAGAGATGTGGATGTGAGCTTCAACAAGATGAAGGCCAACATCCAGGAAATACTCAACCCAGTGTTGAACCCTGTCTAGAATAGTTCCGACCACCTTCCCAAAGGGATCCTCCTCCTCTTCCCCAAAACCATCCCTTGCAGACATTTCAGGAATTCCTCACATCCAGTGTTGCCTCCCAATCCTTCTTGAAGAACATCCCGACCACCCCCAACATCACCCCAGCTGAATCCCATGCCATTAAGGAGCTGAAAACAGACCGCTCTATTGTCATCCTCCCAACGGATAAAGGCTCCACAACTGTGGTACTTGACCGTGTGGAGTATGTGGCAGAAGGACTGTGTCAACTTTCTGACACCTCAACCTACGATGCTGTTACCCAGAATCCCATTCCCTCCATCCAGACTGAGCTGTAGAAAATCCTAAAAATCCGAGGTCCTTCACAAGGCCTCACAACAGCTTCCATAGACCTACTCATTCCACCTGAGACACGTATCCCTACCTTCTACCTATTAACCAAAATCCACAAAGAGAACCATTCTGGCCATCCAATTGTGGCAGGCTTCAGGGCCCCAACAGAACGTATCTCAACTCTGGTAGACCAACATCTCCAACCTATCACTTGCAGACTCCCATCCTACATCAAAGACACAAACCACTTCCTAGAACGCCTCAAACCCATTCCCACTCCCCTCCCGACTGAAACCTTTCTTGTCACCATAGACGCTACATCCCTTTACACAAACATCCCACATACCCATTCTCTCTCTACCCTTGAACACTACCTCTCCCAACGCCCGCCCAAAGACCTTCCAAAAACCTCGTTCCTTATCACACTTACCAACTTCATTCTCACCCAAAATTACTTCACTTTTGAAGGCCAGACCTACAAACAAATCAGGGGAATGGCCATGGGAACCAGGATGGCTCCATCCTATGCCACCCTCTTCGTGGGCCGCATGGAGGAGGCTTTCCTGAAGACCGAACAGCTGCTTCCCCTGGCCTGGTATAGGTTTATAGATGACATCTTTGTGGTCTGGACTCATGGTGAAGAAACACTCCTTAATTTCCTCCATAACCTCAACTCCTTTTCGAGTCTGAATTTCACCTGATCCTTCTCCAAAACCCAAGCTACCTTCCTGGATGTTGACCTTCATCTTGTTGAAGCTCACATCCACACCTCTGTTTACATCAAACCCACAAACAAACAACAGTACCTTCACTTTGATAGCTGCCATCCATTCCACATCAAACGCTCCCTTCCCTACAGCCTAGGTGTTCGCAAGCGTATCTGCTCCTGTGACGAATCCCTCAACAATTACACCAATAACCTGACCAGTGCTTTCCTCTCCCGCAACTATCCTGCAGACCTTGTCCACAAACAGATCTCCCGAGCAATACATTCCTCCCCGTCCAACAACAATGTTCCTACCCCCAGACCACACAGAAGCATCCCCTTTGTCACCCAATATTATCCTGGCCTCGAATACATCAACAAATTACCCCGCCAGGGATGTGATTTTCTCAAGTCAAGCCCTGAAATGAGATCATCCCTTGACAATATTCTCCCCACACCACCCAGAGTTGCCTTCCGCCGCCCCCGTAACACCCTTGTCAAATACTACAATATTCCCAGACCACCTTCTCTACTCAGCGGTTCCTACCCCTGTAACCGACCCTGCTGCAAAACCTGCCCCATGCATTTCCCCACAACCACCTACCCCATCCCCACTACTGGTAAAACATACACAATTCAAGGCAGGGCCACATGTGAAGCAACACGTCATTTATCAGCTGACGTGCCTGCACTGCACAGCCTTTTACATCGGTATGACGACAACTAAACTGGTTGAGCGCATGAACGGGCACAGACAAACTGTCCGCCTAAGAGATGTCCAATACCCAGTAGCAGAGCATGCCGTCCAGCATAATTCTAGGGACCTAGGAACCTGCTACAACGTACGTGCCATTTGGCTTCTCCCACGCAACACCAGTCCCTCGGAACTGCGGAGATGGGAACTTGCATTCCAACACATCCTTTCATCCCGCCATCCCCCTGAACCTACGTTAACCAATCTCACTCCCATTTACTCTTCAGTCTTTTTCTTTTTCACTCTCGTCTTTAGCCATTCACGCATCTTTTCATCCTACATAGTTGTGTTTATCTTTATACTATATACCTCATTACTTCTGTATGCATTCTCTTTGGTTTGAAGCTGGCACAGTACTTAACAGTAGAATACCTTTGGCTTCCCTCTGACAACCATGCCTCCATCCTTGCTACCCTCCCTGTTTACCTTTCCCTGTTGCTTCATAACCTGGGTTGTGAGTAACTGAATCCACTTTCCCTTCTTCCCTTTTTTTTCCCCTCTCTCCTCCCTGATGAAGGAACAAAGTTCCGAAAGCTAGGAATGTAAATTTTTGTGTTATCTATCGGCTGTACTGAGCTAAGTACTGGCCAGCCCCTCTATCTCTTTGTTAGTACAAACTGATTGCTCTGTCTTTCTCCTATGTCAACTATTTCCTCTTCACTGCATTGAAGAATTGCCTTGTGTCTCAAAGAGGTAGGGCCACTGTCTGTGTGTTTTTTTTTGTGTGTCTCTGTATTTGGGATTGCACATCTTGACTGAATCCAATCTAATCTAATGTAAAGTACTGGCTAGACCGCCTAGAGATCTGCGCAGAGATTGATACCTGCAGGTGTATTTGTAAATATCCACAGTAATAATTACTTTGTGGTTAAATGTTACAGGACAATGTCATTATTGGGACTTCTTTCTTTCTTTCTCACCTGTCCTCTTTTTTAAAATAAAAAGGAAAAGGAAAAAAATTACATAACCATTGTAATGACCATTAGTCTTCAACTCGTTATTATTACCCACTTGGGACTGAATTCCAAAATATTTGTTTGAATTCAGTGTACTGTGTAATAAGTTTGTTCCTTGTCATGGTAGTTTGTTAATGTAAGTTTTGCAGCTACCAGACTTGGTTTGGTAACTTTACTGAGAGAACACACACCATTACTAAATATTTGGACCATGTGCCCAATATGAACACATCTCTCTTATACTTTGCAAATGTCAGTTTCTTAATTATGAAATGGAATATGTCACGTTGAAAGAATAACAATACAGATTAATATCTCATTATTTTATTTAACCATTCGGTATATAACACACTTCCCTAAAAGTGCCTAAACTCCTCTATTCTTGAGTCAGCATTTTAATTCATTTCACACTCGTACTGAAGTAACATTTGCCACAGCATTTGTACTCTAAGTTAACGGGTAATCACTGATCATAAAAGCCTTTTCATGTGTGTTCAAATAGCAATATATTCAGATAATGAAGCTACTAATGAACAACCACAATGCAGTTTCATCCACAACTTTCTTTAAATAATTCTGCACACCTTTTCATGAATAAACCAAATTATAAATCACTTTTACCTTACAATGTGCCATAACACTTTCAATTATTAATTGTACTCTTTAGTAAGCACATCATATTGTTTATGCGTGATACAGCTGAGCACAACTGCTTGATACATAACCTGCATGAATCTGTGCACTCTAACTTACGACTTGTCCGGTAGCGCTAGAGCATTTTTCATCCTAAAAATAGCAAAATGATGCCCAACCCGTGAAAAGAAGTGCTCAGCTTCGATAATTCCAGAAGCTAGCAATGAGTGAGGAGTACAGTATCAGTGTCATAACACCAAATATTGCAGTACTCCATATATGTGGAGAAGGCAGAGGCGTTTTCGTCTTCTGCAAGAGGTTAAGATGATGACATGGTGATCATCTTGGTTTTCTGCAAAGACGACGACTTTTCTAGGTCACTTCATCCATCAGAGCCTTTCCTTTGAGTTTGTGTATCAACATTTCTTTTGATTATATTTACAAGCAAACAATACAATCCTGCTTATGTTTACAAATGTAGCATGTTAACGTGACAGAACATTGTGTTCAGTAACATACATTTTACAAACAAACTATGAATATCCACGATATGACAACAGTTGTTACATGACCCCATTTAATGTCCCAATGTTGCAGAAAATTCCACAAAATCCATCTTGGTAATTGTGAGAGAAAGCTGTAATTTGAGGAACATACCAAGAATAGGACAAACTATATCGTAGCAAGCCCTTGCTGTACTGTTTAGTTTGACAAAATCCATGCCTAAGGAGTTGGAGGCAACACATTCTAAACAGGCCATCGTGATGCGTCACACACACACAGGGTGTAAATTTTCGAGGGGGACATCTGTGGTGCTAAAATTAGCTCTTCACCCCTGCCCAGTTTTCTATGTAGAATCTGATTCTGCAATAAGAAATGGGGGTTCCCCTTTGAAATTTTAAAGTTGCCTCCCGGCCCAACCCCAGGTGGCTGGGGTGGCAGACTAATTTTTTGGCACCAGCAGATGTCCCCCTTGAAAATAATCGACTTAGGATTCTACACATTTTTTCGTATGAAGCTTATTTTTCAAGTTATTCTGGTTTGTAAATTTAAGATTTATACCCTGTGAATATATTGTCAAACAATATATCAAAGTATTATTTGTTATTCATAAACAACACTTCAATAGAAATTTTTCCCCGTCTGGAGACTGGGTGTTTGTGTGGTCATCATTATCATCATCATCATCATCATTTGTGACAGTGGCTAGATTGGATTGTGTAAAAAGTGGGACTTTGTACGGTCACTAAATACAACGCAGTTGATCGCCTCACAAACCAATCATCATTATCATGTCATGTTGTCTTGCCAACTCAGAGGCAACAAATTATTATTGCTTTTTCATAAACATTCTCCTTTCTTTAGTTTTTGGATGTTTGGTTTTTTGACTTGAACGATCAAAATGCACAGTATATAGTGGGCCTTCATTTTGTTGAAAGTAACAGGATACCAAGTGTCCTCCACTTTCTTTGTTGTCTCTTATTTGATGTAGAATGAGATTCGTTTTTGTAACAAGTATTTCCAAAAATTTGTCAGCGAACATAATAGAAAGTAATTCTAATAATCCTGGATGTTCATGTAAATGGTTTGAAGCAGAGATACATGTGATTTAGGTATTGCATTTTCGTCTTCACTATCATAATCTACAATTGAACATTTTGCACAATTTCTCATTTATACAGTCACATCGCTAATCACAGGATTTTTTCTATCACTACTTCCATGCAAACACCCCTCTCTTGACATTACGTAAAAATTTATTAAATTTTTCTTCAAAAATAAAGGTATAAAATCACTAGCACACTTGCTTTGTAATGTACATTTAACAAATTGTGACCAGTTGTCGCTTCATAATGTTGGTGGTGGTGGTGGTGGTGGTGGCCTTCAGTCCTGAGACTGGTTTGATACAGCTCTCCATGCTACTCTATCCTGCGCAAGCTTCTTCATCTCCCAGTACCTACTGCAACCTACATCCTTCTGAATCTGCTTAGTGTCTTCATCTCTTGGTCTCCCTCTACGATTTTTACCCTCCACGCTGCCCTCCAACACTACACTGCTGATCCCTTGATGCCTCAGAACATGTCCTACCATCCGATCCCTTCATCTAGTCAAGTTGTGCCACAAATTTCTCTTCTTCCCTACTCTATTCAATACCTCCTCATTAGTTATGTGATCTACCCATCTAATCTTCAGCATTCTTCTGTAGCACCACATTTTGAAAGCTTCTATTCTCTTCATGTCTAAACTATTTATTGTCCACATTTTACTTCCATACATGGCTACATTCCACACAAATACTTTCAGAAATGACTTCCTGACACTTAAATCTATACTCGATGTTAACAAATTTCTCTTCTTCAGAAACACTTTCCTTGCCATTGCCAGTCTACATTTTATATCCTCTCTACTTTGACCAGCATCAGTTATTTTGCTCCCCAAATAGCAAAACTCCTTTACTACTTTAAGCGTCTTATTTCCTAATCAAATTGCCTCAGCATCACCCGACTTAATTTGACTGCATTCCACTATCCTCATTTTGCTTTTGTCGATGTTCATCTTATAGCCTCCTTTCAAGACGCTGTCCATTCCGTTCAACTGCTCTTCCAAGTCCTTTGCTGACTCTGACAGAATTACAATGTCATCGGCGAACCTCAAAGTTTTTATTTTTTCTCCGTGGATTTTAATACTTACTCCAAATTTTTCTTTTGTTTCTTTTACTCCTTGCTTAATATACAGATTGAACAACATCGGGGATAGGCTACAACCCTTTCTCACTCCCTCCCAACCACTGCTTCCCTTTCATGTCCCTCAACTCTTAGAACTGCCATCTGGTTTCTGTACAAATTGTAAATAGCCTTTCGCTCCCTGTATTTTACCCCTGCTACCTTCAGAATTCGAAAGAGAGTATTCCAGTCAACATTATCAAAAGCTTTCTCTAAGTCTACAAATGCTAGAAATGTAGGTTTGCCTTTCCTTAATCTATTTTCTAAGATAAGTCGTAGGGTCAGTATTGCCTCACGTGTTCCAACATTTCTACAGAATCCAAACTGATCTTCCCCGAGGTTGGCTTCTACCAGTTTTTCCATTCGTCTGTAAATAATTGGCGTTAGTATTTTGCAGCTGTGACTTATTAAACTGATAGTTCGGTAATTTTCACATCTGTCAACACCTGATTTCTTTGGGATTGGTATTATTATATTCTTCTTGAAATCTGTGGGTATTTAACCTCCCTCATACATCTTGCTCACCAGGTAGAGTTTTGTCAGGACTGGCTCTCCCAAGGCTGTCAGTAATTCTAATGGAATGTTGTCTACTCCTGTGGCCTTGTTTCAACTCAGGTCTTTCAGTGATCTGTCAAACTCTTCACACAGTATCATATCTCCCATTTTGTCTTCATCTACATCCTCTTCCATTTCCATAATATTGTCCTGAAGTAAATCGCCCTTGTATAGACCCTCTATATACTCCTTCCACCTTTCTGCTCTCCCTTCTTTGCTTCGAACTGGGTTCCCATCTGAGCTCTTGACATTCATACAAGTGGTTCTCTTTTCTCCAAAGGTCTCTTTAATTTTCCTGTAGGCAGCATCTATCTTGCCCCCTAGTGAGATAAGTCTCTACATCCTTACATTTGTCCTTAGCCATCCCTGCTTAGCCATTTTGCACTTCCTGTCGATTTCATTTTTGAGACGTTTGTATTCCTTTTTGCCTGCTTCATTTACTGCATATTTATATTTTCTCCATTCACCAATTAAATTCAATATTTCTTCGGTTACACCAGTATTTCTACTAGCCCTTGTCGTTTTACCTACTTGATCCTCTGCTGCCTTCATTACTTCATACCTAAAAGCTACCCATTCTTCTTCTACTGTATTTCTTTCCCCCATTCCTGTCAATTGTTACCTTATGCTATCCCTGAAACTCTGTACAACCTCTGGTTTAGTCAGTTTATCCAGGTCCCATCTCCTTAAATTTCCACCTTTTTGCTGTTTCTTCAGTTTTAATCTACAGTTCATAACCAATAACCAGAGTCCACATCTGCCCCTGGAAATGCCTTACAATTTAAAACCTGGTTCCTAAATCTCTGTCTTACCATCATATAATCTCTCTGATACCTTCTAGTATCTCCAGGCTTCTTCCATGTATACAACCTTCTTTCATAATTCTTGAACCAAGTATTAGCTACGATTAAGTTAAGCTCTGTGCCAAATTCTACCAGGCGGCTTCCTCTTTCATTTCTCTCCCCCAATCCATATTCACTACGTTTCCTTCTCTCCCTTTTCCTACTATCGAATTCCAATCACCCATGACTATTAAATTTTCGCCTCCCTTCACTATCTGAATAATTTCTTTTATTTCGTCATAAATTTCATCAGTTTTTCGTCATCTGCAAAGATAGTTGGCATATAAACTTGTACTACTGTAGTAGGCATGGGCTTCGTGTCTATCTTGGCCACAACAATGCATTCACTATGCTGTTTGTAGTAGCTTACCTGTATTCACCTGACCAAAAGTCTTGTTCGTCCTGCCACTGAACTTCACTAATTCCCACTATATGTAACTTTAACCTATCCATTTCCCTTTTTAAATTTTCTGACCTACCTGCCTGATTAAGGGATCTGACATTCCATGCTCCGATCCGTAGAACGCCAGTTTTCTTTCTCCTGATAATCAGATCCTCTTAAGTAGTCCCCGCCTGGAGATCCGAATGGGGGACTTCGTAAAAACAATAACTAAACCATAATTGTAAGTAACAAGTGTTTCGTTCCCACGCATGACTTGTGATGTTTGTTTGGCCTGCATTTGGTTGCAGAAGTCTGATTTGAGATATTCATGTTATTGTCTAAAATTATCACAAGTCAGACTTGTTGAAGTACAGCAAGGGTTTAAAATGTGATCATGATGTGAATCCTCATTCTTCATTGTCTACAGAATTAAAATTATGAGGTTTAACTTCAACAGACAAAAACTGAGACTAGAAACAAGCCTACCATCAGGAGACTAGAGAATCGAATAGTATAAAATAGTTTACAGTATTTCAGTATCCTTGGATGTGAATAACGGACTTGCTGAATGCAGGCTTGTAACCGTCCAGCTCTGTGAATTTTGTAAATTGTACTTAACATAGTCAATAAATATAATGCACGCTTGTGTCATAAGGTGATTATCATCATTTTGTCATCACCAGCTATAATCATACTTATCTCAGTACAATGAGTAACCATGTTAGTATAGAGTCAGTTGCAAAATTTGTTTTGAAAATGAAAACTAAGATCCCCATCTCAACAAAGAAGATACTATATCCAACATTGCTTGTTACAGTGCAGTTCGTGAAATTTACCATGACATCTGGGTGAAACTATCAATGGAAGGAGAAAAAATAATCACTCGCCATACAGTTGAGATTTGGGATACAGGGCAAGTAGATAGATACATAAACAAGACTGAACTGGTACACTTAATTAAAAGTGTGTAAATGACTGATTCGTTCACAGTTGAGGCTGATTATGTTTATTGTTACATGGCTTTCAACTTTCCTTAAACTATTGCACTCACATGCAAATTTTTCATGTTTGCCATACTATTAAATATGTCTCAATTAATGAACATTAATGTTGGCAGACACTGCTTTATACAAATCTAGGATACAGTTAGCAGCAGAAATTTCTGTTGTTGTAAGTGTAAATACAAAAAATAGTGGCTCTGTAAGATAGACTGAGCTGCCTATTTTCTTGATTGTGCTCTACAGAAACACGTTTATTCTCAGACTAATTTTATATCTCCAAATGATGAATTTCTTGTAATAACTAAAGAAACTGGTACATAATTTGTGTGGTGCTTTTTTGGATGTTAACATGCATGTTTGGATGTTATATGGGCATGTTTGTAAATTGGCTGTTGGAGGTGGTTTTTTTTATTGGTAAGACACTCTACTGAATATGGTTTTAGAATTAAGTGATATAATGCATGCAGATTTTTTTCCATGAATGGTTTCTTATAGATTACAGTGTCAATTTGCTCTATTTTCTGACATTTACTCTGTCACTAGATCTCAAAGCTTAGGTGGCAGGCTGCAGATTGGAGGTACAAACATTGTGATGTCCGATCGACTTAGTTTGAAATACTAGTCAGTCTTGAGAGTAATCTTAAAAGACTGAATTAAAAAGACTCAAGAAATGCTCACTGTATGTTCAGCACTAGTAGTTTAGGCATTGCTTGCATAAATAAGTGAGAGAGATTTTGCATGGTATTAACAAGAGTTTGAGAAACTACAATGTCTCACAACACAGGAGAACTATTGAGCAACAAATATACATGCAAATGAGAAGTTGAACTGTGTAGCTCCAGTGTTAATTCGTAGCACTACTTTCATTAGAGCACACGTTTATTGCACATTGAGCCACTCTCCACCTCCCAACCACTATAATGTGGTGTTTTCAGGTGAGAATACAGTTGTCTGTCTGTATTTGTTTGCTTCCTTCCATCCTTCCTTCTTTCTTTCTTTATTTTTCTTCTTCTTCTTCTTCTTCTTCTTCTTCTTTTTAAATGAAGAACAAAACTTTTATTTATGACACCACGTTTATATGAGTAACGTGAGCAAGGCTTCCTCTATGTATTGAGTAGTGGTGAGATGATGTCTTCTCTTTGCAGTGTCAAAATGCCTTCCTGCTCATTGCGCACTTACCTCAGTAAGCTCCACAAATTATCTGCCTGAACTAAGCTTACAAACAATGTAATTCATTTAAGAAATTGTGCAAAACATTGGTGCATGGAATGTGCCCATAGGTTGCATTCTCTCGACTGTTAATCTGCTAAAAATTTGTTCTATACATGAAGTCTAGGTACATTAGCCAAATGAGGTAAACTCTTTTAAAAATGTCGGCTGTATTTTCAAACAGAAAAAGAACTGCCACAGAGTCCGTACTAAACAAGTACGCATTTCCACTAAACAAGTACGCATTTCCAATGCACGGCTAATGTTACAGAAGTTAATGTTCCGTTGCCCCTTCATTATTCAGTCAGTTCATTTGAAACACACTCACTAACAGTTGGTATCCATACCGAACCAACACTCTACCGATTAAAAAATCAGCTAAAGAAAAAAAGGCGCTGGAAAAAATTTCGAAGTTTGGCTTCTTGCATCTCCTGAACTAATGCTGTGACGAACGTGAAACTTGGCATGTAGTAACCTAACAACACAAGGTTCTTAAATATAAAGTTTCATTTCCATAGCACTTTCCAGTACTGAATGAATTAAGCGCAAAATTGAAGATTTTGTAAAAATATAAAAAATGCGGTATTTTCATTCTGATTTTGCTAAAAACCTTTTCTCTGTAAAACATACCAAGCTGTATAACTGGAATGAAAATTGAGTGCAAAAATCTGGCCCAAAAACATTCGCATATCTAGTAAAGTGAATGCATGATGAAAATGAAATTTAGAGTGCAATAGATTGACAGCACAATAAAGTATAAAAATTTTTATTCCCCTACTATTTTCCAATAATCTACAAATTACTTGAAAAGATGTTGATTTCTATGAAAAGATGAAAGCAGGGTATATTTGATACTTCTTTTACAAATACCATTTTCTGTTAATGCTTCAAAGCCCATATCATTCGAACAACAAATTTTAAGCTCCCCACCCTCCACAGAACAATGAGTTTAATTTCGGCAAAGTAGCAAGGAAAATGGCACTGAGAACAGAGTTTCAACTTTGGCATGTTGTTTCTCATTATCAAAGGCATTTAAATCGGTTATGGGAAACAGGTTTCGTACAAGTAGACCGAATGTGATCCATATTTGTACTACTAAGGATAAAAGAATATAACTGTCCACGATACGTGTTAATAATTTAAATGTATCGTACATAGATTAATATATGGTGTTTGTTATACTGGTGCAATGTACTCGGCGTAATTTCATTTGCCACAGTACAGATATTGCGCCATCTCAATCACAAAGTCTGTTTATTTGCCAGTAACTTGCTACATATGAAGTAGTCAGGCTTCGTTTGAATAATTTTGCACTGTTGCATCTATTTCTGATCCTTTTTTCCAACCCGGGCTTTGGTCCGGCACTGGGGAAGTTAAAAAAAGATTTATAATTTTTTTTACATTTTTGCCTTTCTTTTAGTAATTCATTCAGAAGTGTCAATAAATTTTCTCAGATTTAGTTCCCAGTGATTAGTAATGCTTCTTTGTATGATAATTCTCAAAGCAGGGCACAGCACATAATAGAACATTGCAAGTTTTGCATTGGTATCTAGTTTCCTGGCACACTTTCTGTTTCATACAAACCATGCATCTGCACATTAGCGTACTTTTCTTCAAATGTTCATTCACGATATCAGCCAGAAAATGTCTAACTGTGAATTGCAGAGGATTCTTGTCATCGTAGCGCCTTCCCCTACCAGCTTTTTTCCATTCTGTAGCATGTTTTACTATAATCTCCTTTACAAGAGAAAGGTGAAACTCTGCGAGTGTCATTTCTTGCCCTGTTACTGACCGGTGGAGAGCATGAGCATTTACAATGCACAAATCCATAATGTGAAAAAAATATTTCTTGTACCATTTGACAGGCTTACATACTGATCCCTCTGAGCTCAGTGACACGTCACAACGGTCAGACTCGAATTGTAATCTACAATACATTTCTATCTATCTTCTCCGTTTCAACCATTTGCATTGTGTGACTTTTGGTCAACAGGCACACGTCTCTCTTATCGCACCACTTGATAGCGAGGACCTTGTCAGAGGACTTAAACTCAGTTTCTCTTCATTTTAATTTCTTCTGTAGTTTTGGGATGTTGCGCCTATTCTTACGAACAATGCCACATGCAGCTGTTTCATGGTTGTGAAGCCAGAGGAACAGGTCTGGGCTGAAGTACCAATTGTCAACATATAGAATATGACCCTGTTCCAAATATGGTCCCATAAGAGCTGCCACTACGTCACCACTTTTTCCCAAATTGTGGAACCCAATTTCTGTTGTTGTGCCTGTATATACAATAAAATCCAAAATATACCCACTCTGACAGTCACACAGTACAAAAGTTTTTATTCCAAATCTACTTCACTTGGTTGGAATAAATTGCTTATAAGGTAATCATCCTTTGAACAGCAAGAGACTTTCATCTATGCAAAGCTTGTGATGTGGGCGAAATGAATTAGGAAACATCTTATGGACTTTGTCAACAATCGTCCAAATTTTAAATATACTGTTGCCTCCAGTACTCGTAGAGTTATCACTGAAGTGTAACATTCTCAGAAGTAGACAAAAACAGTCTTGGGACATAATTTTGCTGAAAACTAGTATGTTCAGAAGTGTATGTCTGGACCAATAATCACTTAATTTTAACTTGCCCCATTAGAAGGCAAATAGCAACAAGACAATACATTCCCTCAAATTCAGAGTCTTTCCACTTCGGCAGTCGAGAATTCACAGATTCTGTAGTATTTTCTGCGATGTAAACGAAAAAATGATTTGTTTCGTCTGCAATAAATTGCAACAGTTCTTGAGACATAAATATCACAAAAAATGAAAGAATTCTCGGGTCAGTATCTAATTGACATTTGTGTCCTGAACTTGAGTAATTGAAATAATGGTTTTAACAGCTGGAAATCAGCCTCTTTCTGGTCAAATGGGTCACTTAAGCGCGCGTTTTCCGAACTGCTGACTGTAATTCTTGCTTTCTCCTCTAATGTAAAGGGCTGAGGACTACAGCTTCGACAGTCTGTTGAAGACCCATCACTGCTAGCGACGTCAGATGATTCACACTCACTGTTGCTCTTAGTGAGCATATTCAGGATTTCTTTATCTGTCCAACCACAGCGGCGTGACATTTCTCATGTAGAAAACTGACAAAAACACTGGAATCGAAGTCGAATTCTGCAAAAAGAGGGAACACAGCAACAAACATATATGCACTCTTGAACTGTACGGTCGGACCACTGAACAGCTACAGAAGAGCAGGGCGGAAAGATATCTCTCCGTGTTAGCACATCTGTAGTGCTCAGGTAGCTGTGACTCAGCGCACCTAAACTCTTCCCTCGTGGTGGAAAGGCCAGTGGCGCGGTATGTGTCAACACGTCCTTAGCGCTGTAGGGAAGACCCAAGGGCCACTTGTACATGTCAGGCACGCCAGGGGAATGGTGAGGGATGACGAGTTAACGTGTCCCTACAGCAGTCAAAGGGTCAACTAACATAACACTAAAATTAAGTTTTTGAAACGAGCCACAAGTTGCTCTTTGTATTTTTTATTTACCAGTTTCACTCTTCAAATGATCAAGAGCATCATCAGAATATGCAGTTTAAAGTTGGCTGACAGCATTGAAGATTGCATTTAAAGTTGTCTAACAGCTCTAGAGATTAAACTGGCTGTACTACATCACTTAAACTTATGTTTAAAGTACAGTAGTAAATGATGACATTGACAAAGCCAAATATGAAATGTCATCATGTACTGCTGTACTTTACATGTCAGTTTAAGTACTGTATTACAGCCAGTTTAATGACTGTCCACAGTCACACTCTACCTCAACAAAATACAACAATTTTCAGAGCCTCTGGAGGTGCATCCTTACTTTATCAGAACTAGTCCCAACCTCCTTGATCTATAGACCTCACATTTAGTCTACTGGCTTCAGTACAAAGGATGACATACTTTTTCTGATTGGCAAGGACAGACTAGCTCCAGTGATCATTGTTAACTGCTCTTGTATAATTAAGTACTTCACCTACAACAATCATAATTCTTTAATGAATTTGCATATTATGCCAAAATATATTTTCTAAAAATGACAGACAAACTTTAACATATCTGAAGGCCTACATAAAGATATTACTTTCTTCATATAAATACTGGCTACTTTTACATAATGCTTTTCATATGGTGACCATTATGCAGTACATAATTTTCCAACGTTAGGTACATATTCATACATACCCAAACACTTACAATTGGAAGATTATAACAATGATTCTTGATCAAGATGTTGGATCTCATTGTGAAATTCTCTCAATATTTCATTGGTGCAACATCTTCAGATGTAATAAGCTTACTGTTGAGCTGTGACCGAAGCCTCCTATTTATGGCATCATAAGTAGGAGATGTGAAGTTGCCTAATCAGTGGCCAGTGGTGAAGATTTCGCGACCTGTTTCTGGAAGGGCTATAATGCCACCTGTTGGACAATGAGCCAAGAACTTTAGTGCACACACAAAAGCTGTCATTCAAACAGTGTGCTTCCATCCGTTATCCCAGCACACTCTGTCAGGAGCCAAATGCTGATAACTGCATCTGTGTTGGCATGTTACCATCCTGCTATTGTCATATGTTTATCTATTTAGAGGAATGAGTGCCATTTTACGAAGTCTGTTAGCGACATCAGGTATTATGCCGTTCATGTGGAGCCTGAGGAGCTGGGGTCCTTGTTTAGTATGCTACGTGCAGAGTCATCAATGTGGAGAGGATGCCTGTTGTGTTACCTTTATCCGCCGGTAAAACCACAATATCTGGAGCCTATCAGGGGGATCGAAGTACTGACCTCTCTGCAGCTGAGATACTTTCTTGGGTCCTGGCACCGATGTCGGAACATTGCAAGTTTTGTACCCAGTTTCCTTGGTAGTGTCCTTGGGCAGCTTCAGGATTTCCTGTTCAACAGAGATAATTACATCCAGAATGAGTGGTCTCTTTGGAGTAGGTGTGAAGTTCGGTCACTTCTCCAAGATCGAAACTGCTGCATTGTGCATAAGTTTCTCCATTAGGTAGTGCACTGCTGTCTATGATGTTTGTCTTCTGCCATTTCTTCCCGCAGTAAACAGTCTCAGAAGTGATGAAACTTTTCAGTTTAATTGCTGTACCGTGCTCTTACTTCCAGTCTGAGGAAGCCCAAGTGGCGCTATTAACTTAAGTCCAAAAATCTACCAAGGAAATTATGTGGTGAAACTTGCCATGCTCTGACACAGGTGTCAGTGTCCAAGAACAAGATCTCAGCTGCAGAGAGGTCAGCACTTCAATCTCTAAGTGAGGAACCTGATATTGTGATCTTATTGGCAGATAAAGGTAATGAAACTCTCGTCGTATCCTGACTGATGTACTTAAGCAAGACAATCAGCTATTGGATGACTCTGCACATCACATACTAAATAAGGACCCCAATGCCCAAAATATGACAAAGAACTGCCAAACTTCATATGTATAGTCTGCCACTTCAGCCAATTGTTAGTAACATTGGGGTACCAACAAACAACTTGGCAAAACATCCAGCAGCAAAATTAAGCTCTTTTATGGGAAAATGTATGCGCCTCATCTGCAACTTGGAAAACGTCATTTGTCTGAGTAAGAACTTGAGACTTGCATAATCAGATATACTAATGAGTGTTGATGTGGTTTCACTTTTACATCTAATGCCATTGCAAGAACTGCTGCTGTTCATTGGTGAGAAGCTGGAAGGGGAACTTGTTACTTTGTGCAAGCTCACCCCGAATTATGGGAGATTTTGAACAGAGATCATTCCAGTCAATGAAGTTAAAACCTTTGTACTTTTGGTGATATGTTGATGACAAATTTGTAATCTGGCCCAAGGCATTGCATCACTGGATGGGTTACATATCATCTAGATTCTCTTCTTTTGTACGTCAGGTTTACAATGGGAATGGAGATAAGTGGCGAAATATCATTCCTGGATTTGTTAGTGCAGAGAAAATAGGATGGTTTCAATCCAACAGGCATGGACTTATATTTGCAGGCCACCAGCTGTCACCATTATTCGCAACAAAATGGCATGCTTATGACATTGTTCCACAGAGCAAGACCCATAGTGCATTCAGATATATTATTTGGTGGGACATAGGATACCAACTTAGCACAGCATGGGATCGAGGGCTGGCAATATTAAAGTCTGTGACAACAAGGGGACCTATTGGTCATACAAGGGACACTGCTTCAGTGTTGACATAGATATTCAGATGGCAGTGGTGGTCACATGCCATTATGACCATTTTTACTGGTATATAGCTCCTAATAGTGTGCAGAGTGCCTAGTGGCAAAACACAGTTTGAATGATAGCCTTTGTGCGTGCATCGAAGCTCTTGGTTCATCGTCCAACAGGTGGTGCAGCTGTCCTCCTCACTATTGATCAGGAAATCTTCACTGTTGCCCACTAATCTGTTACTTTCATGCCTGGGAATTTCGTGCTTGGACTGTCATAAATAGAAAGCTTCAATCACAGCCCAGCAGTATGTTTGTCTGACCTGAAGATGTCAGTCATTTGCGGTGATGAAATATTGTGTGAATTTCATGAAGACACCTGACATCTTGCCTGAGAACCATTTCTACAACTAGTATGTCAGGAAAGCCTTAGCAACACAATTTAAAGATTCATTCATCACATACACTTTTCATTCACCCCATGACACATTCTGATGTCATGAAAACTATGTATTGTTAACCAAACATAACTAGAAATGAAAAAGAATGTTCTAAATTTAATAATTATGACATCTACTGTTATTGTGTCTTGGCTATTTAATAATAACATGATTGTATATAGTGTTGTACCAGTTTTTCAGGAAGCCATTCTTTATGCAATAAGGAAAATTTTGAGTTGCAAGTAAATATCTATATTTCAGCAGCTATTAAAAGTTATTAACTTGAAACGGAAATGATGAACTGCTATTTCTTTATGACATTGTTGTGTAAAGTTTTATTGCAATCTGTGTACACAGCTTGTAGACAGGTGTTCACTCTGAAAGAGTGATCACACACAGTGCTGCACCAGATTTTGGTGCACCTCAGTTTGCCGTCCACCCAGGGTTTCATTACTTTATTTACTTTGAGCATTACTGCTACATGTAATGTTTGTTGTTGGGGAAAACACAGCACTTTAACCTAATTTTGTTGAAGAAAAAATATTAATGATTACTTGAAGGCATGAAAAAAGATTAATTTTACCCTTGCACACAGATGATTAGTTTATGTACCTGCTACTTTTGCTGTTCTATGTACTACTTCTTATGCAACGTAAAGATTGAGATATAGGGTGGATGGATAGGTATGTAGGTAGGTAGGTAGACAGGTAGAGTGAGCATTTATGAAATAGATTTGCATACTGAAGTCAGCAGTAAGTGTTACAGGACAAAACTGGTTTTGTGGTGCTGCTTTTGTATTTGACCTGCAGTACCTGCAATTGAAGTGGATTCCATGTAAGAATGGCTTTGTGTTCCTCTACAGCAGGCTGTTCCAGTGCTGCCCCCTGGGGCAAGGGTGCCTGAGCCCACCCCTCATCACACCTGCTGGCAGACAGAGGAAGTAAAAGCTACTCATCAGAGGGCTGTATTGCATGGGTACTAAGCATGTGCAAGCTGCATGGTTACCCCTGTTTGCTTCGTCTTGGCCAGTGGAGGGCAATCACATATGCTATGCCTGGCTGCGATATTGCTCATACTTCAGCGATTTGCCCACTGGGGCGCACAGAAGCTGAAACAGTCTTCTCTGTTGTATGAATTCTGAAAAGTCTGTGAAGATAATAAAATAGAAAAATTGAGAGTACCACCTTTAAGGCTCCTCCATAACTGTTTCTCACAATGTTATTTGGTGTTTTTACTGAACATAGCACATTTCCATATTTTAATAGTTATAAATGACATTTCACATCAACCGTGATTTTAGTTGCATCTTGTTGTACCTTTCAGCATAATTTGCATCCCCTCCTCTCTCTCTCTCTCTCTCTCTCTCTCTCTCTCTCTCTCTCTCTCTCTCTCTCTCTCTCTCTCACACACAGACACACACACACACACACACACACACACACACACACACACACACAGTGGCAAATTGAAATTTTGAGACTTTTAGTGCTCTTTTACAAGATTAATTTTGCCCTTTGTCTTCATCCAAAATAAACACCGGAGTAACGTATGACAATGTTAGTTTAGTAGTAACTATATTCCAGGTAATGTATTTGTAGTAAAGTTCAGTATTTCTAATGTACCATTCACAGTCAATGAACAGCATCATGTTCAGCAGTTTGGGAAAGGCAAAAATCACACCAGGAGTAAGGAACCATGAGGTGGAAACCTTACTTTGAGACACCTATTTACTTGTAAACCACTTTGAGGTAGAAAAAATAGAAATGAATTTTTTGCGATATGCTAGGGGCATTTCTAATGAGTGGTATTCCCTTTCACAAAATCAATAATTCCTTTGTGAAATCATTTCTGGTGAAGTGTACTGGGAAGTCTTTTCCTGATGAGTACTTTAAGAAACTATCAGCTTGAAATGAAGAAAAAGTGTCACAAATTAGATAAGTAGTAGCTTATGATTTAGTGCATTGTATTCTAGGTGAAAACTCTGACAGACAGGACAGATGTGTATTGAATATTTTACACACACCCGTGAATAGAGAACAAGTGAAACACATACTCTTGTTAATGTGCTTTTCGAGAAAACAAATGATGGCACCTTGATGCAAAGTTTCAAAAAAATGCATGATTTGTATTGTAGACTGATGGAGTAAAATTTGATCATGCAGAGCTATGCTTATAGATAAAGATTCATTCATGTAATTTGCATTTTCCAATTTGAAGTCAGTGTTTGTACTTGAAAACTCATGACCTACATCGAGCGTATTATTGCTCAAGTTTGCAAGGCATTAAAAAAGAAATACTCATTCGTAAATAAATTTATATCTTGTATCAAGAAAACGTTTACAAAAGCATCTGGCAGAATATAGAAGTACATACAAGATTACCTTTACCCCCTTGCCCCATAATTAGAGATGCTTTGCCTGATGATTCTTCAGTTGTAAGAAAGTCCAAAGGACTAACAGATAAACAAGAATTCAAAGATAAACTTCATCATACACAGACACTCTATCCTAACAACAGCCATAAGAAAACTGGAGAAGAGAGCTTCTGAGAAGGAAGCACAATGGACCATTTTCATAACTGTGAAGGGTGCACTAAAAGATACTGAATAACACAAGCACAAGCAAAGCGTAGCCACAAACCATGACACAGAGAACATAGAAATGAACAGTAATGTTGATTGAATTTATAAATAAAGCATGCTCCTCTTGTGACTGTTCTATTTACAGATGTTTGGCAAGTACTTGTAGATACTGTCTTACTTAGAGAAACAATGAAATATTGAATGTTATGAGTTTTGATGGTTTTCTGAATGAATGGCCAAAGTAGGTCATGCTATCTGTGATGGTTTCCACACACTTGAGTGACTTATTTTGGAAGCTTTCTGTTTAATGGCTTTTATAGCACCCCATAAAAAATTTTCCCATCTGAGATTGGCACCTTTGAACAGCTTTTTTCCCCTAAAATGGTACTCCTTTTTTACATCTAAAAATCCCCATCCTAGTAAATCTGATTGTATTCACAGTGACCATAATTATCTTTTATTTGTATTGTAACTGATTGCACAACACACTCCCCCTTTTTCTTTTTTATGCTTCCTGGGGGGGGGGGGGGGGACGCAGTGTCTCATAATGTATTTTATTTTGGACGATTGTGTTCTTTGTGAAAATGCAAGTTTGTCATTGCATCTAACATAATATTAAGTTAGACTATGGCTGTAGTTGGCAATGGCATTTTAAAAAAATCATCCTGTTTAGCAAAGAGTTTAAGTACCATACATAAAATACAATAAATGACTTCAACATCTAGTAAATTTTCCTCACAAATACACTAACTGTAATGTTTGTTTTGGGCATTCACAACTATACTGTTCAATCAACAACTGACTTTGTGATACTCTAAATTTTACAACTATTAAGGTTTCCACATGGGATGTATCACAATTAGTTGTGGCTGCCTGGGGTGCCAAGCTGAGAGAGGCACCAGGTACACCCAAGTGCAAGATTTATATACAATGTGTTTCACAATGAGTAGCAAAAACTGATACTGATTGAAGTGTAAGAGGGAAAAGGGCTAAGTTGCTTGTGTGGAAATGTGTTCTTGACCTGGCCTTGAGTAAAAGAGACACGAAGATTGTGAGAAGAAAATAAAGCTACACGAGCGCAGATAAAACATTTGTTATACAACCAGCAGGCAGTACATGGGTTTTACATACTTTTATTGAAGTTAATGTTGAACAACTGGCAAACAGATGCTCTGAATGAGAGAAATTATGTATAAAACGTGAGTGGAGGAAATATAAAATAGTGGTTACAAGTGGATCAGTTTACCGTATACCTCAAGATGTGTGCATAAATTCCTGAGACATAATATGTATGGAGAAGTCATCCAGATGAATCCTGCATTTTAGAAATTTTCTTTCTATTTTACTGACATTTAGTGATAATGTATTTGGTGTGCATGTGTTCATTCATTTTCCAGTGTGTATCGTATCATTGAGAGAAGTTGAAAAAAATTTACCTAATACATCTAATGGATAAGTATGTTGTGTGCATTGAAGATAGCATTTTCACAGTTTCTACTGTCAGTAATCATGTTTAAGAGTATGTTATGTTATTTGATTGAGCACACTGTTTGGGATTCAGTTAAAATTAACTTCTGTAAATTGGTTTAGAACACTAGGTGACAATGTTTGAAAAAATTCATTCTCAAAAGTCCTTACTTGGATCATTTTAACTTTGAGCATCGCAGGAAATCATCGTAAATACCAATTGATAACTCCTAGGATACCAGAAACACCTAAGGGAATCTAATGACAAAAGTATTGTAAACCTCGTTACTATTTTTAATACAGCACTCATGGAATTTGTCTTACACAGAGGCCACAGATTTTCAAGTGAAACACATCTGGGACACCTGCTGAGATTGTTAATATTTTAAACAACTTTGTTTTGCCAAAGTATACACATAGTTTTGATGAAGTTCAGGCAGTTATCTCTGCAGCAGCCATTTCAGTAGTGAGATCAACTGGTTTAAGATAGTGCCAGCAGATGAGTAACAAGTTTGTTCAGTCTACGTACTGTCCTGGGAAAGACATGTCATTAACAATATAGGAAATTTGTGGAAAAATATTGAATGATTATACCAGTTCGTCAGCAAAAATAAAAGTAAGACTCGTGAAACACGTTATGCAGGTTGTAACCCAGATGCAAATCTGATACATTGAACTTTTCTAGTCTTCAACATGGACACAAGAAGTGAAGGGTTAAAAATTGAAAAGGAAAGAAAAAAACATATGTGTATAACCTCATCATCAATACAGAGAATGTTACTATGCCAATAGCATTAAATTGGAAAGCACTGGGCCCATACCACATACTAAATTTCAGTTCGAACGCTTCAGATATACTTTTGCCTGCCTCACCACATGTTTCAATACCTTTATTGAACAGTCAGATATTATACTAAAATAAAAAATGTTGGGTATAACATACCTTCCACCAAAAATAGAAAATCCAACAAACGTCTACAAATATTGCCCTCTCAAATGCTAATACAGAACGTGTAAAATGCTCATGTGTTTATACAAATAAAAATGTAAGTGTTCGTTTGTTCAAAATCTTAAATCTTCAAAAATTCTTCACCAATTACTTTCTTATTTTGACACAACATTGCCTTCAAATATGCTCATGTTCTTGTATACCTGTTTTTTAGATGTATGTAATATATAAATAAATATGTATTATATAAAGGGGAAACATTGTCACCAAACATCTTGAAACTTTCTTTACATTTACTTCAGAATTTTACACAATACTCTAATGAACGAGAATTTTTGCAACCAAGGTCGCGTGTTAGATTATTTTAATTTCCTCAGTGACTGGTTTCAACAGGTCGAGCTATCATCTTCAGGTCTTCTGGAGATAGTGTTATGGTGCATATTCAAATGAACAAGAGTTTGATGGAATGTAAATTGTAGAACATACATGTCACATATTTATGCACACCCATCTTCATTCTAATAATGTGCAAAATAATAGTTACGTACAGACATGAGTACATGAAAAACCTACCCGTGAAAAGATTACGTGTCATTTTGAAAAGTAGTCGGCAATTTTCTCTTGAGTGAGTGATTTCCATCTAGCATTTTCCATCAATTTTTCGTTGGAGATGAGAGCTGAGAAGAAATTGTCACTCGTACCCATTCTGAGGATGTAGGAGTTTGACCTTGCCTTGCTCAATGTGTCTGGAGTTAGCAGTTGCTCTTCATTCTCTTCCTCGTCCTCATCAGGACAGGCCAACTGTTCAGTATTGGTTAGAACACCATGGACACAGATGTTGCCATGGACGTGAATGAAATCCTCAGAGGTTAACTCAGAATAGCTGGCTAGAAGTACCCAACCCAAATCTGGCAGAGTTTAATTAATTAGTTCTCGCGACTGCAACAACTGTTCCGCATTTCGCTTATCATAGCAAACCCACACTTTCTAAAGCAGTTATGAAGAGTGGTAGAGCTGACATTTTTCCAGGCCTTATCAATAGTGGTTATAGCAGTCATAACTGTTAAGTTTGCCTTATCATCATCTTCAGCTTTATCCAGCATGAGCAAAACAATTTCTCTGCAATAGACAGTTTTCAAATTTTGTGTTATGTCCCGATCCAGTTGTTGCAGTCGTGATGTCAATTTGGGCGAGGGGGAGGGGGGGGGGGAATCAGTTTTTGTGATCTAATGTTGCCGAGTCATTATTTATGATGCAGTTGTCCAAAAACAGTAAAATTGTGTGTTTGTATCACTATTAACTGAGGTCAGCCATTCATTACGCAATTCTGCCGTGCTCCATGGTTTTTTGTTTGAGAGGTAAGTTGTGTGAGAAGCTAGTGCGGTTTCATAGCTTTCCCTGCTATGAGAGGTTTTAGCTTCTGAGATCTGTCTGTGTTACAGACTACAGGGACAGTTATTCTATCTTTGCTCAGTTTTCTTCCACGACAATTTTCGTTTTTGAATGATAGAGTGCAATTTGGGACGACATTTATCATCAGTCCATTCAGTTCAATGGGAATCTCTTCACACATTTTTTTCTTTACTTGATGGGGTGACGTATTTTTAGCAATTGCTCTACAAGATGGGGAAATTTTCCTCGACATGACCTTTTTCTTCCTGTGCTGAGACACTTCCAGTGACACAGTCTTTATTTTTAAAATTAGCAACAATGATCGTAAAATAATGAACTGTTTTGCAACTTCTTCTTTTTTTTAAATTCCACTCGCCACGGCTTCAATAACAAGCTGTTTCATTAACTGTTACACATTTGTTCCTGCTAGCATTGAAGGTATTTTACACTTTCAAAAAAACACAGATTGACTACAACACATTATTAAAGCAGACTGCAGACTGAATGGGTAGGGGTCAGAGAAACAAATGACAGGTGATCTGAGCCTGTACTGAGAATCACATAACTATGGAGGACTTCAGTGGGAATTACAGAAGTAGGGGACTTCAAATTACGGAGATTGCGGGAGCCCTGACTTTGAATTATAAGGTGTTGGTGAGATGCTCTCACCACTTACAACTCCAAAACACATTGATTATATTGGAAGTTCAGATGATGGAGCGTTTCAAATTATCAATTGTTGACTGTATACAGTAGTGTGCAAATTAATTGGGACAAGCTATTATTGTACAAGGAATTAAAGTTGGTTAGCTGTAACTAATTTGATCTGCCCAATTGTTGAACTCATGGCAGCTTATTGTTGCCTTGACTTAGCGGCCTATTGTTGCCTTGACTGTGAACAACAAATATACATCCCCTCCAGTTCAGTTGATATTATTTAACAGCGTGTGTTATTTCTGTGTTCTCAACAGGAAAACTTTGTGTTCATGTCAAAATGGGTATTTCACCCAAGAAGTGATGAAAAATATTTGCTCTTCATGAACACATGTCTGACTATAACAGACATTTCCTCTGCTGTTTGTGTGGGAAAATCTAGTGTTTAAAGGCTTTTTTAAGGCCTATACTGACGCTGCCTCATTATCTCCCACAAGACAAGCAAGGACCTTGAGAGATTTATTAGCTACAGGCGCTGAAACTGACTCTTCAACAGAACTACTTAGGCTTCTTGATTGTATGTGAATGGCACGAAATCCAATAAAGAAGCATTTGTCCACACCTGCCATGAAGAAAAAACGGTTGGCACAAGCCACAATATATAAATCTCAGACTTCCAATTACTGGAAACCTGCTTTTTTCAGTGATGAGTCACATTTTATTGGTAATGGATACAGAGATAGGGTTGTTAAGTGAAGCGCCCATGAGGCAGTGAGAGCTGAGTATCTTGAACAGACTGTAAAATTTTTGGATTTCCGGTGGCATGATGAATTCAACGAAATAAATGTAATTCCTTAGGCACAGGATTGTGCCATTCCCACAGATCTTTGCAGATGCTGGAGGAACATTTCAACATCATCAGGCCCTGTGTGACTCCCCTAAAGCAGTCAGGACATTCATGGAAAAAAAAAAAAAAAAAAAACATTAATATGCTTCAGTGGCCTGGTAACTCACCAGAATTAAATCCCATCAGTGGAGTATTGTGAAAAGGCATCTTGGTAAAATGGACCTTTCAACAAAAGGATGCATATTAGTAAATGTAGTAATAGTGTGGCTTCATGATGACAAATTACAAAACATTTGTCTAACCTTTAATCTATGCCACAATGTGTTCAGAAGCTCCTAAAAACATGACGAGGACACATCAGTTATTAGTATTCCGTAAATTCTAACTGTATTATACATAAAGTAATAAATGTGCATAGCTAAAGTTTAATACTCTTGTCCCAGTTTATTTGCACACTTATATATGTAAATTGAAACATTTTTAGCAAAAATCTCGAAGTTCTTGACCAATTTACTTCAAATTTTAAACCATATTCTATTAAACATTCAGATGGGTGTAGACTGTGTATTTCTAAAACAACTATGTACAGGTTTTCCGTTAAAACTGGTTGTGAGAAGAAATTGTTCTGCTGTAAAAATGTAAGATTTTGTTTCCTTTGTGAGAGAAAGTTTTAACGATGATAGCGGGGCAGTTAAACTATTAGAAGGATTGTTTCTCCCATTTATATTCTTTCTCATTATATATATATTTTTAAACCTACATTGTATACACAACACTATGCTGTTTTTATCCTCCCTCAGATGGCTTTCACAGAGAATAAGAAAGTTGTATTTGTGGATTAGAATACTGCCACAGAATCTAAATTTGCAGTAACGATAAACAAGGCTGAGGACGAGAAAAAAAAGGGGGGGGGGAGATGGACACAGAGAGTGGAAAGGAGGGGGTAGGAGGCGAGGGGGAGGGGGAGGGGGAGAGGAGATCAGGATATGTATCCAGTTCCCATACAAATTGGAAGCATGTTTTCTCTCTCTCTCTCTCTCTCTCTCTCTCTCTCTCTCTCTCTCTCTCTCTCTCTCTCTCACACACACACACACACACACACACACACACACACACAAAACAAACCAGGTTGAACCACAACACCACATTGCTGGGTATAACTGATATTATATACAAGCAAAATGCTGTACAGACACTTGTTCCAAATCAAAGTACTGGCAAAAGAACAGAAAGACTGTGTGAAGAAATCTCTAGATTAACAAGAACAGCACTTCATAAATTTTGCCATACTAGTGAAGAAACAGATAAAAAATGAAAGATATATACAGCCTACTTTGATAAGAAAAAAAGCATTTAATTCTGTTGCACATACAGGGCTTATTACAATTCTGCAGCTTTATAAGATAAACAGTTCAAACATCACCACAGTCTCATCCGTGATGAAACATTAGAAGATACATCCAACCCTGATGACAACAACAGAACAATAGGAACAGAGCAAGTCAGGATCTAGTGAGGCATATTTGAAGGTGACAGCTTGAGATTGTTTTGAATTTGTTTAGCACTCGATCTACTTTCATCAGTTGTAAATTCAACCAGATATAGATTTGCCATAAAAAGCATCAATGACATCAAACTATATACCTGAACAGAAACACAGTTGACCCACCTTCTAAAAGAAGTAGAAACAAAATGGGTCAAATGGCTCTAAGCACTATGGGGCTTAAGTAGAAATATTTCAATAAATATGAACTTATTGTTTGGCCTGGGCAAATGCAGGAGAGTTAACACAAGGAAGAATAACATCTTAGTTACTAGGTTTCAGATGAGTGGTGGAATCATAATTGCAACTATGAATAAATAAGATACCTATGAATATTTGGGTCTCCTTTGAAGGTGATAATTGTTGCATATAACTGTAAAACAAAGCACATCAACAATATTTCCTCATTTTGAAATCTAAACTAAATGGGTGAAAAGTATCTTCAGCATCATTAACACAAATGCAGTTTCACTGCTAACTTACACGTTTGGCCTCATTAAGTGGATAGGAACACGCCAGGAAGAAATACAGTGGAAAATGTGGTATTTCCTTAAAGTACGGCATCCATAATACTACATCAGCTTTTGATAGGCTAACTGTACCACTTGAGATAGCATGTAGAGGGTAACAGATATTGAGTAGCTGCACAAAAAGCAGCGTTGGAGTCTTAAGCAGTAATTTTTTAACTCTCCAGTCCATAAAGCAATAGTATGTGCAAACATTAATTACACATCACTCAGTCTGGCAGAAACATCTGGATCAGTCCCAAGGTCCAAGATAGAAATAATTTACACCAAAATAATAGACTGGCTTAGACAAGAAATGCACAAGAAACAAGCAAATGAACATAAAAGGTAATGTCAATTTGTAAGCATCAAACAACTGGTTGATGTATACGTGTTTGTGTGCACAAACTGCAAAACTCTGGCTGGAACACAAGATCAGATCATTGCAATGAGGTACTACCAGAAATGATGAAGTATGAGGAAATGAGGAAGTATTGAATAGGATTGGGGAGAAGAGAAGTTTGTGGCACAACTTGACCAGAAGAAGGGATCGGTTGGTAGGACATGTTCTGAGGCATCAAGGGATCACCAATTTAGTATTGGAGGGCAGCATGGAGGGTAAAAATTGTAGAGAGACCAAGAGATGAATACACTAAGCAGATTCAGAAGGATGTAGGTTGCAGTAGGTACTGGGAGATGAAAAAGCTTGCACAGGATAGAGTAGCATGGAGAGCTGCATCAAACCAGTCTCAGGACTGAAGACCACAACAACAACAACACTACCAGAAACGTATCCTGAAAGAGCAAGAAATGGATTATAGCTGTAAGGTTTGTGGCACTCAAAATTATACATCATACAGTATGTATGGCTGTAAAACCTGGGCTCACACACAATAATTGAAAGGTATGGAATGAGCAAGGGCACCTGCATGATAGCTTGTAAGGTGGGGGTGGGGAGCTACACCTGGGGTTATGGAGAACTTTTAATATTTTGGAAGTCAAATGGTGACACTGTTGTAGACAACAGGAATTTCAAAGTATACTGGAACTGCAGTATAATGGGTACCACAATCCCGTGCAATACACCAGACATGGGTAATTAATAAACCTGAGCAAGCCTACAGGACATAAAACTGCATGCAGAATAGTTCATCAGGCTCTTGGAGATCCATAGTCAGTGATAACTTGTTATTTAAACTGTTACATGTCAGTATCATGTAAAACTGATAAATAATAATGATGTACAGTCTGAGGTGATAGAAATTTTCACACATTGTTTTATATTATTATTCAGCCTCTCACTGAACCTCATTGGGTGATTAAAGTCATAAAAACATCTGAATACATATAATTTCCGCATGATGTGCATTGAATAAAAGTCTCTGTGGCACATGCACAATTATTTTGCTTAGTAGTCATCGGAAAACACATTTGTAAAACATCATCCGTATAGTGTTAATTTTGATGAATAAGAAGCATTTGTCAGCAAGTCTTGAAGTACTGGATCCGGCAATTGATTATGAACAAAGCGGTGAATCATTGCATCAGCTTGTTTGTGCAAATCCTCTTGGTTTTTCTGAAGTGAAGGGTGATTTTACAGGAAAGTTCTTCACTTGAAGAACAAGAAGAGGAAGAAGAAAAATCATTCACAGACTTGTATAGAGATTTATAGACTTCACGAACTATTTCTTGAACATAAGCATATGTTTAAAAATAACAAGTTCTGCTTACATTGTGCTTTTGCATCATACACACAGACATGGCCATATACAGCGCCTCTTATATCTGTGCAATGTATTTTAAAAAGCATTAAAACTTTTCGATATAATCTCCCATCTGATCACGCAAGTGTGGTGAAGTT
Source organism: Schistocerca piceifrons (assembly GCF_021461385.2). Taxonomy (NCBI): domain Eukaryota; kingdom Metazoa; phylum Arthropoda; class Insecta; order Orthoptera; family Acrididae; genus Schistocerca; species Schistocerca piceifrons. The sequence goes on along the minus strand of NC_060139.1, from coordinate 494,370,379 downwards.
TTAGTAATGTATGTATTCTCCTTCTTTCTATATGTTTAACCTCTGTTTTACTTCACCTTTTGCTGGGATGGAAAATTTATCAAAAAAATAAGAGTAGGTAGAAAAGAAGGCACAACACTTTGTAGAAATTACATTCCCATAAGTTGTTACATAATCAGTTAAAAAAAAAAGTGATTCTCAGTGATCTCACATATTGTATGAGAGAGTTTGAGGCTTTCTGCATCCACCCCCTTGCCTTTTTCTCCCAAGGGACTGCAATTAGGCAATTCCTGCAGTCTTTAATTTACTTTTAGTTACATGCACTTATAAATCCTCATGTTTCAATAAAAAAAAAAAAAAAAAAAAAAAAAAATTTCTCCGTGTGACACAGATAACAAGTGTTCTTTCTTTTTCAGGCACTACTACAAACTGTCCAAAGTTCCCATGGGATTTAAAGAGACGTGCTGTAGTATCCCGTGAGTCTCAGACGCCTGACACACACAGTCGCGCTTCTTTGTGAATTAACAGATCGTCTGTGTTATAAACGGTGTGTGTCAGGTTTGTGGAGCCAATTCCACATGTGTGTGTTGTAGATACATTAGAATACAGAATGTTAAATGCAGGTGAATATTTTTCTGATGTCTGTAAATTTGTGCAATTTTGTAGATTATTTATTAGACTTGATGTATAGTTCCTTAATGTTGCTGTTGAAGTGTAGGAAATGTCTTCAGTCAGAGTTTCTGCCTAGGAGTTTGAAATGCAATTGGGATATACCTTTTAGAAAATTGTTTTGATCTCATTTGTTTTCCTTGTATTTCATGAATTATATTTGTATGTAATCCATAATGTTGATAACAACACACTGAGTCAGAATTATCAAAAGTTTTATGGTTGACACATTATAATATGTTAACATGCTACATTTTTTCCAATGATTTCTCTGCATTATCAATATATTCCACTTGTTTGGACTTCTCTCTCTCTCTCTCTCTCTCTCTCTCTCTCTCTCTCTCTCTCTCTCTCTCTCTCTCTCTCTCTCCCCCCCCCTCTCCTTCTGTGTGTGTGTGTGTGTGTGTGTGTGTGTGTGTGTGTGTGTGAGAGAGAGAGAGAGAGAGAGAGAGAGAGGGGGGGGGGGGGATGTTGAGTTAAAGTGTAGTTTCATGCAAATCAAACTTTATGTTACATTAGTGTGACTAATGAGGACAAGCCATAATTCTTTGACAGAGTACAAACAAAGTAGCATGTTTTTTTCTTGACCCGTTGTGGCAAATGGGCTTGTGTTATGTTTTTGACAACAGTAATAGAGTTTTTCATTGATTTCAGGATAGTGTAAATAGCTAAATCTGTATGCCTGTTACAGGTTTTAAGACTTACTAAATCAGCATAGCCGCCTTGCTACATCTCAATAAATTGTTGATACTTTGACAGGTTCTGCAGGGATGCTGTTTTAGCCTAAAGATATCTCAGTGACATTATTTGTTTTGTGCATATTATTGAGTTTGATTTGTTTGTTTTAATTTTCTACTGTCTTCCATAAAATGCAGAATTAAGATTATTGAGAATATTTGCTAAATTATGTTCAGTACTTGTTGTACGTGAATGTGTGGGTATATTTTGTCAATACTTCAATTTAGCAGCTTTTTATATTATCGAAAATGAAAAGGCAGCCTAACTATTTTTGGAAAAATATTTTTTGTAACACATAATTTATATTTTTCATTTGTATTGACCTTTATAAATTGCATTATTGAAATGCATGTGATTGTTTAAAATTGTCATGTGGAAGCAGGATCTTTTGCTTGTTGTTGTAGTTTTGTCTAGACAGTAGGTCTGCAGCTATTGAATTCTCATGCACAAGTGAGGTTCAGCACAAAAATGTTATTTTCAGCTTGGAAACTGTCTAAAGACTGTTTATAAATTATTGTATGTATTATGAGCATTTCCAGTAGAAGAGTTTCTGTGTTTCATAAACAACACAGAATTAGGGGATGCTTATGTATGTGTTACATGATATGCAGCTTACTTTATGTCTCTGATGAGAGGATTAGTGAATATGGATATTTTCATGTGTCTTGTACAACTTTGCGAATACTCTTATCACATTGTTACATATATATCCGTTGTGTATGTTCGAGCTAATCAAGATCTTGATCATTGTTATCCATGCTTTTATGTATTGCATATTTCTATTATGTCTTCCTGATAACAAGATCTTGGTCAATGTAATCTGCAAACAATGCATTATCTCTCATCTGATTCACTGGTCCAGGAAACATTATATATTTATTTCAAAATAAGTATCTCTTACATGATTAAAGACCTTGATGAGGTTGGTATCTGATGAGCTTTCCCACAAGAGCAGTACTCCCAGCTTAATATGTGCAAATATACATAGTTTTAATTGCATTTTTTAAGTTTCCTAGTAATAATTATAATTACGGTTCAACCAATACTCTGTGGCAGCAATCTATACATTATACTTGACTCTGGTATAATTAGTAGGGGAAATGGCAGGGGTGGGAGAGCTGTGATTCATAACAACGTAACTCGTGTCAAATTAATTTTTCTAGTAAAATGCTCATTTATTTCCACAGAAAACTTAATTCGTTGTGATCAGATCAAGTTTGGCCCAGAGAAAGTGAATGAGAGTAATAGGTTACAGAGACTTTTATTATTGGATATTATTTACAGACCAACAGCAACATTTTTCATAGACGTATACACAGCAAAGCATGAATAGCTGTAATTTTTCTCCACAGTCTCACTAAAAGTGCCTCATGGAGGACCTACATTTGTCTAATAATGTTGTTGACTGTACAGTAACTTCATTTGTATTACTACCACATCCGACGCCTCTTTGAAAAGTATAATAAAATAGACGAATACTCTTTTAATTGATATGGGAATATTTGCCATATACTTTTATGGCACAAAATCTAACAGCATGGTCATGTAAAGTATTTTGTAAGGCATACCTCTCTCAAAGTGTACTGTACAGTCGGGATTTCACAGACAACCTTTAATATTCTTCTTCTTATCTTTGGCTTAGTATTAGAGTCATTCACATACTAATATCGGTGCTTTTTTAATTAACTACACAGTACACAATTTCCTTAAAGTCTCAGAACAAAATTATTTCATTCAAAACATAAGTAAACCATTTTTGTTAGCAATCCATGTTATAATGGTACATGTTGTTCCATAGTGTAACTAATTAGATAGGCTCTTATGAAAAGTTCTTCTGAAAGGTAATAGAGTAAACATAATTTTCATTATAAATATTTTTAAACAGTATCCATTCTTTCTCTTTACAGTATCAACAGCTCATTCCATGTTTTTCATGTATCCTTACATTGGGCATCCAAGTTGTGTAAAATTATGTATTGTATATGGATCACAAAACAAACCCTTTTTTCCTCATGCCACTTAATAACCACCATATACATTTTTCTCATTGAACGTGAAGCTGAGATACATCTCACTTGATTATCTCCTTGTGTTGAATGTTTGCAAAGGTAGAAGCAGAGTTACATGGTTTCTTGGAGTATTTATTTATCTTTGAGTCATTAAGAGAGCAGCACAGAATTTTCCAGAAATGGTGTCCAGGGAGTCCTACACATTTCACTCCCACTTCAGTTGCCATTTATCCTGACCAAAAAAAACCACACAGTTACCTGCTAACATCTGTGGTATTTTTTTTCTGGAGCAAGAAAAAAAATTAAAGTGTGAGTCCTGTTTTCCCCATTAGACACCACTTAGTACAAACAAGACTCTGTTGCGAAATGAGCCTCAGTTTCCAAATGTGTGCATGGCAGCTTTATTTTTCCTGTTTTGTAGTGTCATCATAAGTATAGGTTGAACTCAGCCTTGTAATCCTGTGATCAAGTTCATAGTACACAGTTTGTATCCAGGAAGTAAAAGGGAGAAATATGATTTCTTAGGTGTTTTGTAAAATACAACACTTGCACTAGGAAACTAATAACATGTCTTTTTAAAGAGGGAAGAAATCTACTTATGTCATTGTGACTCTTGTGTGCAATTGCTGTTTCCACAATATTAGACAAAAACTTATGTTTCTAATGTGTTACTGACCTCAAGTGTAATTAATTAGTCCCACTGTATTTAATTTAAGAATTTGTGATATAGTGTTAATGGAACACATGATGCTTGAATAAATGCTAAATAAGGTATTCCATATGTTAAATGTGTATAGCAATTCTGAATAAATGCTAGTCTTCTAATTTATATTTGCATAATCAAAACTTCAGTTTTGTGTACTGTAAACAAGAGTGTACTACATTTGATGGTGTAAGCTGACTGTTCATGTTTAGCTTCATATAAAAAAATTGTCATTACTGAGTTAGTCTGTGTGGATTTAATGACTCTTTTGGAAAATGTACTTAAGTCATCATGGAACAAAGTTTCTTGTTATATGCACCCAAAAAGTATCTGAAGCATTGTCATGGCAGTTAAAAGTAGAATTGGTTTGTGATTAAGCTCCATTGTCAGTAATACAATTATGAAATGTGTCCTCAGGGTGTTGCTATGTTTAACTGTTTGTTTTGCATAAGGGTAAAATATATCACATTCAGTAATTCAGTACTTGTAGCAATCTGTTAGACCTCATTCCCACAACAGTTAAAAGTAATGAAATTATGGTGTCTTTCATAAAAAGACTGGAATATACAGTTGTGGTCTATGTATTTTGACTCTTAGATTTGCTTCATTGGTGTATACCTATATTCAAAATGTTTGCCAAGCTATGGAGTGCATCTGTAAATTGATGTTAGCGACCATTCATTATTATATAATATCGAGTAGTAAGATGGTTAGTTTTCTAGTATTATTGTAAGTTAAAAGCTGATGAACTTAGTGAATTGTTTTGGATGGCAGCTATGAAGAGGTGTGGTGTGTATCTTAGATAAAACCACTCAAATTTGAAAATGTGGAGACTTAATAACTAATAAATGTTACTTAGTGCAGCATCAGATTTTAAGACTGTTAAAATTTATTTATTTCATTGTGAAAAGCAATCAACCATAGCAAGAAACTGCAAAAATTGTCACAGAAACATAATTAAGTTCATTTGTAGCTCTTTCCATGCTAGTGTAAGAGTTTCAGTAACTTGAAAATATCTGTGACCTACTTCAGTACAAGACCATTTGAATTTGGAGTATACAGTGAAATTAAACAAAATATTTAAACACAAAAGGGAATATTTATGTATCATCGTATATTAATAATGTTTCATTCATCTTCTGTGTGTAATATCTCATGCAGGCTGCAGTATTTTCATGTAGCAATTATAATTTGATGAGAAGAGGTGATGCCTAGAGAGTCAGGGATATTCATTTTTGTTTTGCTCAATTAATGAATCAGAAAATTTTTTGCACTTACACACACTTCTGTTTGCTATAACATATATGTCTGTACAGAAATGTGTGTGTTTATTTAATCTTGCAATCTAAGGTTAAGTGTTACAGAATTGTTGAAAGAGAAGGATGGTGCAAGATGTGCTTTCATATCTGACATTATCATGGGTGTCTTGAATTTGTTAGAAAACTGTTTTATATTTTTTAAAAATATCAGGCAGTTATACATATTTATTGAAGAACTGCATTTTGCACAACATTTTTCCTTCTGTTCCAAGATAATTTTTATCATATAAAAATTATTAATTACATCACTAAGTTCTTTGTAAATATTTTTTTTATTATACAAAAATTATTAATTACATCACTGAGTTCTTTGTAAATGCAATCAAAATCTAAAACTAAATTAGTTTGCTAGAAGGGTAACTGTCTGTATATATCTTTCAAAAATCTAAGGCAGGAGATAAGTAAGAATAAATGGAGAAAATGACATTGGCAAAATGATTTAACAATTTTAGGCAGTGGCCTGTTGTGAATAATGATGTCACATTTAAAGTAGTTGAGCAAAAATAAGAGAATCTAGACAAAGAGAATAGGGTTCAGAATTGGTGTCAGTGGCAATTAGTAGGTGAGGAAAGGATAAGTCATATTAATGCAAACTCGAACACACAGGCTTGGTGCCATAAAATATGAGAGAGAGAGCCAGTGGGAAAGAGTTAATTAACAGTTTAAGTAATTTGATAAACAGATGTCCAATCTGTGTCACTTGCTTGAGATTTCGCTGTTTGATTACTCCCTAAAACATCTTTCACTTCAATTTTTTCTTCACACCCAAATTTTATATCTGTTTAGTGACGTTCAGAGTGAAATAAAATATTCAGCAATTTTTAAACACATTTTTAGCATACAGTTATCATGCTGTTATTATTTTCGTTGCAATTTCAGTGAAGTAATGGTTAATTTTAAATGCTGTTTGCTGTGAAAGTTTCATAACTGTCATTCCTTATAATTTCAGCTTACAAACACCCTCTTTTCCCATCATGAAGCAGGTTGTCTGATTCATATTTGGGACTCCCTCAGTTGCAAATAGGGAATACCCATCTAGTGCCTTTTTACCTTTTATTTTCTTCTTTTTAAAAAGTTTGTCTGCTCATATATATCCATGATAAATGTAATAGAGAATAAATCAAGTTTCATCAAGTGTTAATGAATTACGTCTAATTTTACTTTCCTCTTACCACAATTAGCTCTGTAACATAATGCAAAAAGTTAATGGTATGAACAATCTCTGTTGGTACTTTCATTTTGTGATTAAAAAAATAGTTCCTGTGCAGTTGAATCCAGTGTATCTCAGTTACATTCAGCGTATTAATGCCTAAAATTTTAGAAATTTTATTACAGCAAACCATTCATCATAAATATGACTGTGAATGAAGTTCCTGTTGAGAAAAAGGGCTGGGTTTCAGTGCTATTAAAAAGCATCAAGGATCAGATTATGATGTCAGCATGACACAACAGTAGATCTTAAGTGACAAAGAATTTGATGTTAACATAAATTTAAGACAGCATTGACTGAGGACGTTACTTCAAGTATAGGAGAGGAAGCAGATGATTTCCCTACAGTTGAGAGTGGTATCTGCAATCTGATATTTTACAAGTCAAGAGGTTAAATTAACCTGCCTCTTTACCGGTTAATATTCTTGAGCTACTTTATTTTCCTTTTATCGGTCATGTTTCCGAATACCAATTTATGCCCAATCCTTTAGCTACAGCATAATGTGCAGCACACCATCTTTGATAGTGAAATACAAATACTGAGAATATAGTGCAATTAACTTAAAAAACTGAAAGAGTATTAAAGTCTATAATTCCTATATTATTTTAAAATAAAGTTACTTCATGCACTGATAAACGTCCTTCACTGTTTTGTACAATTTTTTTAAAAATAAGGTGTTAAACCTCTTGTGGACAGAGTAACAGTTCAGTTGGGCTTTATTTTATAATTTTTACAAATGCATCACATGCAGTGAGAGTTTACATAAAATACTGACATTGTCTTTGCGATATTTCACAAAAGAAACCAGTTTTATTCATATTTTATCAAAATTACTCTTTCTATTTTTTGTTACAAAAAATAACTAAGGGCAAGTGATTCCACTTTACAGTAACCTGAACTTGAAATATGAAAGTTCTCGGAGAATTCACAAGATCATAAATGTGTTTAAATGTTTGCAAGAGAAATGAGCTACAATGAAGACTGTGTTATTACTATTATTATTATCATTATTACTGTTGTAAAACACTACAAAAATTTGAGTTCTGCTGTTTGATAAAGTCTGCTGTTTAACATGATGATAATGCAGATCGTAGAAAATAAAAGTTACATATACTTGATCTGAATTTAATGAGCACTTAAATATTGTCATTTTAATGTATATATATGTATATAACTTACTCTTTCAGTGTAACTGTATTGTTTTTGTGATAAAGAGTACAAAAATGTTTTACCTTATAACAATGATTTATATAGAAGTGGCAGATTAGCGAGATCTTCAGAAATGCTTTTAAAAGTCGTAATAAAATTTAAAAGTCAATGAGTTTATGGTGTTTTTGCTTGAAGTTATTGTTTTTTCTGTAAAACACTTTCTTCAATGGAAAAATAAAACTTCTTTATTTGTGAATCAGTCTTATTATTGTTTGTAATATTGCTTCAATTATTGCGAACATTCCTTTGAATATATCTTATTTAAATACATTTGACTATTTCCTTGAATAAAATTATTTTTTTAATGATATTTTGATGATCGATCATGATCTTTACCTCTAACATACGAACAGACTTGTAAATTTATTGTTATCTACAAAAATGAAGTTAGCCCTAGTCATTGTAAGGCCTTTCCGACAGGTTGTATCTCTTTCCTCATAAGATGATAATGTTGTCCATTAACACACATCTAGTTACAGTCATTCTTGCAGATATGTTTGTGCAGTCACGTATTACTGACTTGTGTATGTTGATACTTATGCTATCGCCAAGGATCTGTTTCCTTATACATCCTTTCAATGTTGTCACGTAACATCTTCTCTTGATCTGAAATTTAAAAAAAGAAGTGACCATAGAAAGATATCAATATTTAATATATTACTTGTTTCATTGAAAAATCTAATATGAAAAGATAATCAACAAATTTTATTTGTTGTTCAGTTTACCGTAATTGTCAAAGGAAAGCTGTGCATTTGTCATTGTCTGCGTGGTAACAAGAGAAGTTGGTGACTTACATAAATGTGTGAAAAATAGTAGGCAATACTTAAAGACAAACACCTGCTGCTAGCATCAAAATGTTCATCTTTTTAATAATCATAGAATACTGATCTATATGTAAATATATTATATTTCATGCTTTCTCAAAAAAACTTGAAAATAAAAAAATAAAACAAAAAAATTGAAAAAGTAAAAAAGGTCGGATGTTTTGTGAACCTATTTGTTAAAAACAAGAAATGAAATAGATTGGAGAGACTTATGATGTGCCTCCTTTGCTGCACCTGATTTTGAGTGTCATTCAAAGTCACATAAAATGTTTCTCTAATGTATTTTATTTCTTACTTTTAGACAAATCATTTCACAACTCATTTGAACATTTTTTAATGAGAATTTTACACCCCAAATGCTTTTTTTGGTTTGTGAAGTACATTTGAAGGCAGTATACAAAGCTCCACTTCATATTCATCACAGTAGTCTTAAACCACCGACAACAGTTTGTAATTTATTATGATTTACCTAGTAACTTTTTCCATATTAACAAAAAAATGATTAAAAGAAGGGGGAAAACATGAAACTTGTAGGCTCAGCTTTGTATAAACACTGTCAAACATTGAATTGATTTGAATAATATGAGGGGGTAGCCAAAAAAAAGTGGACTTTTTTAAAAAAACTTGCATTTTAAGCACAAACCTTCAGACCCCTGCATAGCACTCGCCACTTGCAATATAATCTTTTCTAATATTTTATTCCTTTTTTCAAAACATTGTTTAAATTCATCTCTTGTGATGCTTGACAGAGCCTCCGCCGTTTTTTTCTTCACCTCAACAACGTCTCTATTCATTCTAGGAAACAAATGAAAATTGCATGGAGCAAGGTCAAGTGAGTATTAGAGATGAGGAACAGGGGTCATACCATTTTTGGTCAACAATTGTTGAACAGAGAGGGCAGTGTGAGGAGGGGCATTGTCATGGTGGAAAAACCAGTTGCCTTGTTGCCACAAGTTGGGCCACTTACACTGCACCCTGTTGTGCAATCTTTTAAAACGTCCAGTTAGAAAGCCTGGTTAACTGTCTGACCCTGTGGAATAAACTCTGAATGGACAACTCTTCTCACAGTGAAAAGAAAAAAATAAATTACCATTGTTTTAATGTTTGATTTCACCTGACGAGCTTTCTTGAGGTGAGGCAAACTTGGGGTCTTCCACTTGCTTGATTGTTGCTTTGATTCAGGGTCATAAACATAGCACCAACCTTCGTCAACTGTGATAATGTGAAAAAAGTTTGGATCATTTTGGGACTCTTCTTTCAAAGTACAGCCTACCTCCATGCGACCTTATTTTTGTTCAGCAGTTAGCAGTTGTGGCACAAATTTGGTAGCTGACCTTTTTATTTCCAAATCTTCTGTCACAATTCACTGAACTGAACTGCAAGTCACTCCTGACAGTTCCACAATTTCTTCAGTGGTCTGTCGTGGATTTTGTTGATGAGTGCATGAATGTTTTCAACATTTTGGGCCATGGAATGATGACCAGAATGAAGTTTGTCATCAGCTGATATTTCACAATTTCTAAAATGGGAAAACCACTCAAACACTTGAGCCTCCCCTATAGCATTGTCTTTATGCATCAGTTTTAACATTTCTAGAGTTTCTGAAACACTTTTTACTTGAAAAAAGCAGAAAAGAATGTAAGACCTTCAAGACTGGCAACAATTTACAATCAAAATTTAGTGCAGATTCAGATTTCAATGTGAGATGCTTTTAATAGTTCCCACAACAAAAATCTGTCTTGAAATCGGCAGAAAAGCTGAAGAGATTCTGGTTGTATGCAAAGTACCCCAGGACAAGACATAGTCCATACCTACACTGCGTGACAGCAATGGTAATGTTACCAATGACAGCTCTGCTAGAGTGGACTTGCTAAACATGATTTACCAAAATTCTGTTACCAAATAAGATGCAGTAAATATTAAAGATTTTGAATTAAGAATTGACATTGGTAATTTGCAAGCAGATACACTCAGTGTAACGAAGCAACTTAATAAAGGCAAGTCATCCTCTCCAGGTTTTTTGCCAGTTGGGTTTCTTTTGAAGCATGCTGATGATATAGCTCCATTTTTAGCAGCCGTATAGAACCACTCACTCAGTGAAACATTCATATCTAAGGATTGGAAAGTTGTGCAGGAGCCATCAATAAAAGAAAGAAAATAGAGCAATCTGCTGAATTATAGACCCATATCATTGACTGCAATTTGTTGTAAGATTTTGGAACATATACATTGTTCCAAAATTGTGGAATACCTCAAAGTAAATGATCTATTGATACACAACCAGTACATAATCAGAAAATATTGTTTTGTGAAACATGACTGGCTCTGCATTCACACAAAAAATGACAAAGGGCTCTCAAATTGATTCCATATTTCTAGATGATCAGAAGTCTTTTGACACTGCTACTCCCAAGCAGTTTCTAATCAAGTTGTGTGCAAATGGAGATAGTCTCTGTTGTGCAACTGGATTTGTGATTTCCTGTCAAAAAGGTTACAGTTCATAGTAATTGATGAGAAACCAAAGTGATATCTGGGTTTATCCCAGCAAGTGCTGCAGGCGCTCTGCTTTTATTAATCTTTGTGACCAAGTTAGGGAACAACCTGAGCAAGCAAGCTTCTTACACTGTTTGTAGGTGATGCTGTAATTTAGCATCTAGTAAAGTCATCAGAGGATGATGGCAAATTGCAAATTATTTAGACAAGATATCTGCATGATGAGAAAAATAGCAATTGACTCTAAACAATAAAAACTGTTATTTTCTCCACAGGAATACTAAAACAAATTTTGTTAAACTTCAGTTACTTGACAGATCTTACAAATTATTTGTATTAGTGTTTCAAGGCTTTTAATTCAACTAAATACCTAGGTATTACAATTATAAACAACTTAAAATGGAACCATCACATAGAAACTGTTTTTGCGAAATGTGAACCAGTTTTATTGGCAGGACACTTATAATATGAAACAAAAATACTAAAGAGACTGCCTGCACTACACTTGTCTGTCCTTTTTTGGAGTATTTCTGTGCAATATGAAATACTCACCAAAAACAATTGTCAGAGAACAGTAAAAAAGCTCAGAGAATGGCACATTGCTTTACGCTGTCAGAAAATAGGGGAGATAATGTCATGGATACAATGAGTGAATTGGTATGGCAATAATTGAAACAAGGGCGATTTTTAATGCAGCAAGATCTGTTTATGAAATTTCAATCACCAACTTCCTCCTCCATATGCCAAAATATTTATTTGATGCCCACCTATATAGGAAGAAATCACCTCATAATGAAATAAGAGGAATCAGAGATAGCACAGAAAAAGTTAGGGCTTCATTTTTCCCACAAGCTGTTCAAAAGTGGAAAAGTTAAAAAAAAAAAAAAAAACTGCAGTTGATTCTGAAAACCCTGTACTAAACAGTTAAGTGTGAACTGCAGAGTAATCATGTGGATCTAGATGATGAAATTTTCATGTGATTTGGTACTGCAGAGTGCAAAATTTAGGAGGCATACTGCCGCCTCTGGCAACAACAATGAGCCTAAATGGGCTAGCCATCAAGTGAAACTAAGTTTGGATGGCAGATAAGGGTATATCATTCCATGCTGCTTCAACTCTGTGCCATAGTTCATCAACTGAGGTGCCCGGCAAGCAACGGGATGCCAGTCTCTCAGCTACCCGTGACCAGATGTTTTCAGTCGGCAATAGATCTGGAGGATGTGCTGGTCAGGGCAACAGTGGAACACACTTTGGATCAAAGCAGGTCAGGAAAGTTCAAGCATGTCCAGTCTTGTCTTATCCTGTTGAAAGACAATATCATGGAGATGTTGAAGACAGGTCACTGCTCATCCTCGAGCAATCATGGAAGTGAGGTGTCAGGACCACTTTGGTATCAGTGTATGGGCAGGAATTGTCAGTAACAGACTCATAGGGCCATACACTTTACCAAAAAGATTAATAGGGGCTGTGAATCACCATTTTCTACACAATGTATTACCAGTGCTACTGGAGAATGTTAACCTTGCAGAAAGACGACTGCTGTGGTTTATGCATCACGGGACACCATCCCATTTTCTACAGATTGTGTAACAGGACCTCACTACAATGTCTCATAGTGAGAAGGTCTGGTATCATATCCTCCCCATTCACTGGACCTGAATCTGTTGGATTGCTGGCTATGGAGACATTTAAGGGCATTGGCATATGTCCAAGGCATCAATAGTGTGCAGGCATTACAGGAGCATGTGGCCAATGCATGTGACACAAGGCAATTGAGCCAGATGTACTTGAAAGAGTGAATGATCCACTGCTGTAGGATGTGTCAGGATGCATGGTAACCACATGCAGAACTGCCTATAGTTTCTGCTTCTACATGACAGACAGATGATAATGAGATGGAAGATTCACCCATTTCTCAAAAGGTATTGGCTTGTGGACATACAATTATACGAACTTTTCTTCTACTTTTGACAGTGCTACCTGCTGTAGGAAGATGTAAAACTTTTTCTTAAACACTCTATATGTCTGATGCTGGATACACCCTACAATCCTACATCTCATTTAAGATTCTCTGTCTTACCATGATGTCATACAGCTGCAATCTTCCTGTATCTCAGCTTTTTCCAAATGTACGTCTGCATATTGTAATTCTTGAACAGTGTGTTTGTTATATATGACACAAAATATATTGATAAGGTGGTGCTCAGCTACATTGTATGTTGACAGTCGGGTGACATTGGACTGAAGTGTTCAGACTGTGCTAGATTATGTACAACAACTCTGAAGCACGGTTTCCCAGTCCAATTTAAAAGCCCTGGACATTTTGTGAGGCACTTTATGAAAAGCTTGCAGTTGAAAAATGTGAGGCCTTAGCACTCAGCTGCAACAAACCAAGTAGTTTTAAGAGTGTTCACCAGTCATTTCTTTGAGCAGTTTTAGAGGAAATTATTTTGATTATTTGTCTTTTAATCATCTTGCTTTCTGATCCATATGTGTGTACCTGTGTAATACTGTTGATAAATGAGATTAAACCAATTTCAACAAATAAAAACACAATTTCAGGAATGAAATTCTAATGCATTCTTTTATGAATTATAATATACATATTGTATTATGACATTATGTAGTCACCAGTTTTCAAGTATTTACTCAGCAATGATTGACTTCTGGGCCAAATAGGAAGTATGTTAAGTTTTGCACTCTAGAAAGAATATGCTCCTTTCCAAATATACAAAGTTTTGTATAGAAATGAGTAAGTGATATATCTTGAAAATTTAAGTAGTGAAAAATGTAAAAGTAACATTATCATTAATGTAATTAGTAATCTTCAGTAATAAAACTTGACTGCAAATGTTACTGACCAGAATCAGGGCTTCACTATTACGACTGGAGGTATAAAAACTATAACACTCCGGTGCATTCATATCCCAAGTATTGTAATGATTTGATTACTATATCTTTGTACAATTTGGTTTAACAAGTCACTGTAAACTTATTCATTCTTCTTGCCAGTGACTTCTATATCTGTGTACAGAGAACAGAGGAGGTCATTTGCAGATTTTGTGAATGTTTAACTCAAACCATGAATGGCCAGTTTTAGAGGGTGGACCATAACAAGATAATGACATATATTCATTGATGGCAACATGCTCAGTACTGATAAGCACTGTCTTGTCATTGAGCATACAAACATGTATCATATTGCCACTCATATTAATATGTCAACAACATTGATGAATATCCATTACAATGGATTTTTGATGGAAACTGGATATGGCTGAAAATAAGTATCTTATAAAACATTTTAGTTGTTGTTTGTGCTGTGTTATTCATAAGTTAATGCCATGTTAACATTAATGAGAACTATTGCAAGGATAAACTCCTGCACTTCATAATGATCCATCCCCAACTTGAGAAGACATCGTTATATTCTCTCAATTACATTAAGTTAATGTTGAGTCATTTGGGAATGTCGGCAGGAGATCTTATGGGGCAGGTACAGCTGCCAGTTCAAAAAATTTTCTTTCTTCACTAGGATGCTAACCGAGCTTAACCGATGGATTACCCACAATGGTGAAATGTGCCCTCACTTTTTGAAATGCACTGGAGAGATTTAGGATTTGACCCACTACAATGGCAAATTGCTAATTAGGAACTTTACTCCACCACTTCTCTTCCCCTAGTTGGCCAAATACCTGTAATGAAAATATCTCCACGATCAGGAACCAGCTACCATTGAATCCTGAGATACCACACAAGCATGTGTTAACAGCTTTGCTCACCAAGATAGGTGACTCATTGATGTGAGTGAGAGGAGAAGGAAAAAGAAAACATGGATGAGCAGTCAGTCAGCTGGCCCTAGCATACTTGACTGTACTGACCCAGCTGAGTACTCATGTGTAGGGGTGCTCAAGTGGCTCACACACAGAATGAGGAGTGAACACGTTGCAATAGGACCTCCTGGCAGGGTAGCCTAACCACCTGCACCCAATCTGACAGGTACACAATGCCAGCCTAGTATTAAATGAACAGACTCAGGTTCCTTTTCCCAATATTAAACTGAGTTTGTGTTACATATGCTAGATTCAAACAGTACATTCATTGTATTTCTCATCATTTGTTATATGTATCTCCACATAAAAGCTTTGTTTACCCTTTTCATTAATGTAATTATTGTAACATTTTCCTATGTAAACTATATGAATAATATCTCTGTAAGTCACACATCATGTTTATCTGTGTTTGCAACATTCAGCTTTGACCTGAAGATGTCCTGATAATCTGAAAGCTGGTCTGTGACCAAATAAATACAGGGCGTTTCAAAAAGAAAGAGCAGATTTCAAACATTTATTTCTCAAAAACTACAAATGATAGAAACACAATTCCAACGGTCCTTCACTCAATATGAGTACCAAATGTTACACAACAAATATCAAAACTGTACCTCAATATGAGCACCATTTGTTACACGACAAATATCAAACCGGTATCTCATTTCTTGCCACACACGACGCAACTGGTCTTTAGTTACCGAATTCACGGCCGCAACAATTCGATGTCGTACCTCTTGAAGAGTAGCGGGCATAGGTGGGACATAAACACAGTCCTTTATGTACCCCCACAAATAAAAATCGCAGGGAGTAAGGTCTGGTGACCTGGGAGGCCACAGACGATGACATTGATCTTGTGCTCCTGCTCTTCCAATCCACCGTCCTGGAATGGTGTTATTTAGGTACCGTCGTACAGGTTCAGAGAAGTGTGGTGGGGCGCCATCTTGCATGAAGATGAAGTGATTTGAATCTTCCTGAAGTTGAGGAAATAGCCAGTTTTCTAACATGTCCAGGTAAATGGTTCCTGTGATAGTTTTCTCCATGAAAAAGAAAGGTCCATAAACTTTGTTTACCGAAATTGCACAAAAGACGTTAACCTTTGGTGAGTCTCTTTCATGTTGAATAACGTCCCTCGGAGTTTCACTCGCCCAAATTCGTACGTTATGCCGATTAACTTTACCAGAAATGTGAAACGTTGATTCATCTGAAAAAATTAATCGTTCGGCAAAATTGTCCTCTTCCATGTCCTGTAGAATTGCAGTTGAAAATTCGAACCTTTTGTTGTGGTCGTCAGGACGCAATGCTTGCAATAACTGCAGTTTGTACGGCTTCATGTGCAGACGGTTACTCAGAACGCGCCATACCGTTGTTTTAGACATGTTTAGTTCGTGACTTGCCCGTGCCGTGGATTTTCTAGGGCTCCTTTCGTAAGCTGCACGGACACGCTCGACATTTTCATCCGATGTGCGTGGACGACCCGTGCTTTTTCGCTTGCAGATGCAACCATCTTCTACGAATCTGTGATGCCACTCATAAATTTGCTTATGACGAGGCGGCTGTTTGTTGAATTGACGGCGGAATGCACGTTGCACACCAACAATGGACTCTAACTTTGCAAATTGCAGCACACAAAATGATCGTTCCTGTGGTGTCGTCGCCATTTTCCTACAAACAAACGCCAGCGCCACTGCGGATTTGCATGGAACTTCTGCGCGGACCATTGAAAAACTTTGAACCTTTCTCTGACAAGAAACGTTTGAATTGTGTTTCTATCATTTGTAGTTTTTGAGAAATAAATGTTTGAAATCTGCTCTTTCTTTTTGAAACGCCCTGTATAATTTTACAGAACTTTAGGAAGTGTTTTCCTTTTTAACATTACTATCATATTCTCCCAAGCATCAATAGAAAATTCAGTTAATGTTAATGAAACTTATTTATATTGATCATACTACTCCACTGAAGATGTACACACTTCATTGGATGAGTATCACCGAACACCATATTGCAAGTAAAAGTCTAGATGCGGCCTTTACCCAGTGGTGGATATAAATTGTTGATGGTGATGGGGATTATTATTATTATTATTATTATTCCAATTACACACCTGGCAATATAAGGAAACAGAACAACTTTAAAACTTTTGTTCTGGAGAGTTTAATTGAAATGAATTTGTTCCTGCTAATCCAGCTTTCCAGCTGATGTGCCTCCCTCTACATGAATTTGGAGATTTTTATCCCAACAAATAATTTAATGATTCCTTTCTCATGTTCATGACTGGGAGAGCTACTTCATTATTACCTTAAAATTGTGGTTTAGCTGGCCCGAAAAAAAAAAGGTTATAATTTAATTAGATAGATAAAAAATCTAACTCACTAAGTGGTAGCAGAACACACACATAAGTCGACTGATAAATTCTTATGTGTGCTTGAAACAAGTTTTTTATGAAAAATCACATAGTACATAATTATAAATGATATTTCTTACTAACCTTCCCGCAGATTAGCAATTATGCACTGTTTCCTTAGAAATTCATAACATAGTTCTTTACTTAATCCAAATGCATGCATGTTACAAGTGAATGTCCTGAAAGAGAAATAATGGTTATTATTATCAAAGAACTGAATGTTGTTCCTGAAAAATGAAATTTATAAGCCAGTGTTAATTAGTCATTTGTACAACAACACAGTGAACTACAGTAGTGATAATAACTTAATATTTTATGTGGCAGAAGACAAATATTTGCTGACTACAACCTGAAGGATAAAGATCTATTTCACAATATCTTCCTTATGTAGTAGTTTCACTTTGTGTACTTGAAAACTAGTCATTTTTATCTGTCTGTTATGATGCTTTGACTCAAATTGGACACTCATTTGTTGAGTTAAATTTCAATTAAATACATTGTCTGGTATTGTGAATGAGTGCTTCCTTAGTTCAGTCAGCTCTCTTACACTTTTACTTTGCCTCTAACATCATTTTTCCTGTTGTCGAGTTTCTTGTAGCCTAAAATGAAACTATGGTACCTTTTACCACATTATATGTTTCTGTTAATTTACATTCACACCATTGTGTTCCTGTTTCTTAATGGTAATGTAGTGTGCCTATATAATCTCTGTATAATTACTTAAAAGGCCAAAACCAGTTGTGAAGAAAAGGTTTAAATGAAATGTTGCATAATAAGATCAGCTTCCAGCCTTTTCATTCCTCGCCTTCCCCCCCTGCCCCTCCCCCTCCTGTCCTCCCTCCCTCTCAATATAATTGTTAAGACACTGTATCCGTTCTTGGAAGAAGCTGGTACAAATTGTATTTTAGCTGCTACAATGGCTTTTCTTTCGATTTCTTAAATAACTTATGTGAAATCAGAGAATAATTTTTCAGTATGCTTATGACTGATTGCTTCCTGTATTTATACTGAAAAGAGCTAATGTAGTAAGTGCTGATAGAGGAATGTGATGACCTCCCCTCCCTCTTCTGGTGTGTGTGGTGTTTGGGAGGGGAAATACCAATGCAGCGAACTTTCAATTACCAAAAATCTTTCAATTCATATTCATATCAACATTTCTATTTGTTGGTTCTCCAGTGTAAAGTTTGAATACCAGACAAAATGTCACTTTTCTGCCTGTTTAGTGTGATTATCAGTTTATTTTCATAGCTTTGACCAACAGTGTACAAAATACATTTATTCAGAGACTCATCTGCGGTGATTCTTAAGCTTATGGTTGCTAATTATGTATGTTTGTGTCCAACCTGCTGGAGGTTCTTCTTCAGCGTATCTGTTTTATTACATTTAATATGACTGTGCTTTTTCTTTTGGTTTTGTTAATATAATATGACTGTACTTTTGATGAATGAACTGTTTTGTTATTCAGAAAACAATTTAAAAAAAAACAGTATATTTTATTAATACAATAACAACTTACCTTTGATGTAAGAATGCTATGCTCTTAAGCACCTGGCTACCCAGTACACCAAGCCTTAAAATGTAGTGGTGAATGACCTTGTTATGCACTTAATATATTGTCAGCTCAAAAAACTTTAAAAGTATTCAAACTGTCAGCAACTGAAATACACTATACTAAATACTGTGAAAAATTCCAGTTGTGAATTGAGCAAAAATAAATTGATTAACTTACAGAGATTCTCAACAGAAATGGCTCTTCATCATAATTCATCTATTAAAGATACTTTCATGGCACTTGAACAAGTTAACTATCTCAGCTGTTGTTTTTCACTTTCAAGGCACCAACTGCTATACTGCACTCAAACTTGCTTGTATAATCATATATTTCCATCAATAAATTATATAAATATTCTTTCCTTGTGCAGTTTTGTTCTAAATAAAACATTCTAATGTAGAAAGTGATAACTGACAGAAGTAAGGCATGAACAGTGTGAAACACCTGTGTCAGGTAAACTTTGACCGACGTTCGCCACCAACATGACAAAGAATGTTGTAGTTAGAGCAAATTGTAAAAGTTGTCAAAAGATGATAACTTTAAAGCCTCTGTAATCTTCTCAAATGTGTGTGATGAGCTTGTTATCTGCTTGGTGAAAGCCTTCAACATGTATCATCATGCTATGCGAAACGGATCCTGGTACTACCTGTAGTAACCAAGTTATATGTAAACGGATCCAAAGTAACACAGATATAACTTTATTTATAAACCTCTGAACAATAACAGAAATAAGACTCTCATGACTCTACACTTAAAAAGACCAAAGAATTAATACAGAAGGTGCAACATAAGTGATATGCAGAACAATGAATGGTACAAACTAAAAGAACATAGTGTGAGTGAGTCAGCACTGCTCCGCACATATAAAGGCGCAAGTTGCCGGTACACAGTGTGCCATGTGCACACTTCCTGTAGGTAGCCAGTGACCTCCTGTGCTGATACAGTTGGTGGTTGATTTAAGTACACATACACAATGTTGCTACTCTCAGTGCAGTTACATTCATGTGCACTAGTAGTGCAATACAGTACAAATAAAGGAATATGACTTTGCACAAATTTGAGTCTGTCACAATGAAAGACAAAAAATGTTGTCTGAGTCTTTTTTATGTAAGCTTCCCAATCCTCAGCTGAATCTTCACACAAAGGAAAAGTGGGTGGACAGACCAGTGGAACGGTACCCTGACTATTAATGTAAGCTGACAAAGTGGTCACTGTCGAAGTAAGCTGTTCAATAAGGGCTGGTGGCACGGCATCCATAATGGTTAAACCTGATGAAACTGCACTTAAAGATGACACGCACAGAAACCGTTACAAACTTATCACTCGTTGTGTAGTAACCAAATAATACATGAAACCTATCCAAGTAGCACAAATAAGGCTTTATTTATAAGCCTCTGAACAATAATGTATGATTCTTTGGTATTGTTACATGTCAAGTCATGAGATGACTTGACATGTAATAAGACCAAAGAATCATACAGAACATGCAACATAAGTGATACACAGAACAACTGAGGTGAGTCGTACAAACTAAAAGAACATAGTGAGAGTGAGTCAGTACTGCCTCACACATATACAGGCATGAGTTACAGGTTGATGGCTTGGTGAAGACTGTGCCATGGGCTCACTTCCTACAGGCAGCCTCCTAGTGCCTGGCCCACACTGACACAGTTGGCAGTCAATTTAAGTACTCACATGCAGCGACACCACTCTCAGTACACTCACATTCACACGCAGATGCACTAGTAGCAGGATACAGCACACCTCTCCCTTTTGTGAAGAGGGTGCCCAGGCAATGGAGGAGACTGGTGGCCCAACAAGAGAGACATTAATCAGACCCAGAGCAGCAGCAGCAGCTGTTGCCAATGGCAGGGGCAGGACAATGTGCCAGATGGGCACCGGAGTACAGGGCCGGAATGTGTGAGGATGTGCGCACGACCAAGGACGGTAGGCCTGTGAGGTGCCTGACAATGGCACCATGCAGGAGGGTGCCGTCTCCATCTCTGCATCATTGTCAGCAAGCAGGCCCCAGTGTGGAGGAGGCAGAGCAGTATCCATCAGCAATGATGGCTGAGACAATGATGGAGAGGGGGCCGGTGGAGGCAGCCCAACTGGAACAGCAGGCAGCACAGACCCATGGCCAGAGATGGACCGGTGCCTGGTGCCAGGAAACTGGATCCCCAGGATGCTGCACGTAGAGGAGGCAACCAATGGGATGGGTGCACCTTGTAATCTTACCCTCCCATACATCACTATTAAAATTCTCTTAGTGTCTTCATTAGTTTCAAAAGCTTCAAGAGGCATAAGATATACAAAAGAAAAACTTTCATTTTCTCTTGTTGTTGTTGTCTCCACTTTTTATGTACAGGGGTGCATTCTTGTGGCTGAAATGTTGATTTTGTAGGTTCTTGTTGACTAAATAAGTGTTGAAGATTTGCCTGTTGCTATGAATATTTTATTTTTATTTTATCCCATTCTTCTATATCACACTGACTTCACAATCTCATAAAAACTGTCAATTACATTTTTGTTGACAAGAGTAGCAAAGTATATGCCTTTCCATCAGAGGAAGGGCGCCATCTCCATCTCTGCATCATCATCATCAGCAGCAGCAGCATTGTGGAGGAGGTAGAGCTACACCCACCGACAATGACGGCTGGGGCAATGACAGAGAGGGGGCTGGTGGAGGCAGCCCGTTGGTTGCCTCCTCTACATGCGTACTACTACTGACATTCTGCAGTACTCACACAAATCCAAAGAGTTTACAAGTCAAAAGAGTTTACAAACATTCTTGACAAAAGAAAAATCTTTGCTAAAATATATCATTATTTTGTAAATGAATCCAGAAATAAATTTAATTTAGCATTAGATTCTGCAATTAATAATATGAATTTGAAGTATGCCAGAAATTTCATCATTTCAAATATTTTAAAGAGAAGAGTAATTTTAACTGTATGTACAGAGTACTAACAAATTATTTTTTTTACATATTTTAGCCCAAAACATAATACATCGTATACAGAATCATATGAAATTCATTCTGTTAAACAGCCGAGAATGTTCACCAGTACAAGAATTGATAGTATATATGGTATTGGTTATTTCTATATACATAACAAAGATAATTTTAGAGGAGGGTATGCCATTACAACCTTCACAGCAGGTGATGATAGACTTGAGGCAGAGGTTGGTGAGGTGGGCTGTGGCGATGAGGCCTGCATCGGTGAACCATTAGCTTCTGGTGGCAAAGGGAGGCATAACTGATCAAAATGGCAGACCACCAGCCCATTGGTTGTATGGATATTACAAAGCCAGTGTCCCAGTGGTGAACAACAGTGGCTGGTATCCACACAGGCCAGCGACCCAACCCTTATGCCCATACTGGTGATCCCAGCTGGAAGTGGCCGGACAAACCCAACCCTGGCAGGTGCAGTGCAGGCTGCAGAAGGTAGAGAAGCATGCATGGCTGCCTGCCATGAAGAAACACAAGCAGGCTCCACTCTGCCACAGGCATGAAGCAAGAAATGTTCAGGAAATACAGATGAGCGATGTCCAGCAAAGAGTCAACAAAAATATTTCTCAATTGGGACTTGAATGTACTCACTTGTCATTCCCCCCTCACCATTTGATTGAAGGTGGAATGGCGGGGCCATAACATGAAGAATGCTGTGATGGGAACAAAACAATTGAAAGGTGTGAGGAATGAACTGGACACATTATCATAAACAAAGGTACAGTAGGGAAAAAAACCTCAAAAGCATACAAATTGTGACCTCAGCCGATGTCGATGCACACTGGAGAATGTAAGAAAACCAGAAAAATGCATCCACAATAGCCCACAAAGTCTCCAAGAATACGTTCCCTTAGCTGTTGTGGAGTAGGACAGATTTGGCCTGGGAACAGCCTGTTATCAGGCACACTACTCACAAGCCACAACGAAATGGACAATTTTGCCATTAATTCATGGCCAAGAAATATGTCTCCTAGCTAACAGTTTAGTGTGTGAAACTCTCCAATGGTCCTGGTGGGAAAGGCATAGAACCTTGCATTGTAATGCAACAGGAATGACTACTGTGGGAGAGAGATCTTCCGTGGACAACAGCAAAACACCATCAAAAACAGAGGGCGATACCATAAGGAAAAATAGTTGCACAGGGTGGGATTCAAAGCCCAACCTGCTGGCTTACCTGGCAGCCCTGTTGAACAAACCAAACCACCTGGCAGAGAACTTGGTTGGCAGCAATGTCAGTTGCTATGCACAAGCTCGTATTTGGGAACCTCTTCTGCAGCTCATTTCAATATCAAGATGGAAGAAAAGCAGTTCTTCCCAATCAAAGTTGGGATCAGGACCCCCAGGGAGTTGGGACAAGGTGTGCACATTGGCATGTTTGGGATTAGGTCGAAAATGAATTTCAAATTGTAGTGAGACAAGAACAGTGCCATGCAGTGTAGGTGGTGTGCTGCCTTGTTGGGCAAGGAAGGGTGAGGGTTAAATAAGGAAACAAAGGATTTATGGTCAGAAATAAGGTGAAACTTGGAGCCATACAAAAGAACCATGAAATTTCTGGAGAACATAACTATGGCAAGAGCCTCCTTTTCCACCTGAGAATAATGCTGCTGGATCGGATTGAGAGATTTGGAGGTAAGAGCAATGGATCATTCAGAGCCATTGGCATATCAGAGCACTAGGCTGTAACATGAGGCATCAGTTGCCAAAACTGTGTGCTGGTCCAGAGAGAATGTAGCTAAAAAAGGGGATCAGAGTAGATTGGATTTCATCATTTGATATGCATGTTCACAATCTGGGCTCCAGCTAAAAGGTACATTCTTGCATAACAAGGCATGTAACAGGTAGGCAAATGTGGCTGCCCCCCAGCAGGAATTTATGGTAGTAGGCTATCTTCCTTAGGAAGGACAGAAACTCCTTCACGGATGAGGGGTGAGGCATAGACGTAACAGCGGAAATGCGGTCTGGTAGAGCGAAAACCCCAGTCCATGGGACCTCGAACCCCGCAAAAACAATAGAAGGTTGAAAAAACTGAGGTTATACCGTAAGCCAGTGGAATGTAAGACAAAAAACAAAGTTCACAAATTTTTCAAGTTATCATCCATGGAGGAGCCTGTGATGACAGTATCATCCAGATAATTAATGCAACCTGGGACAGGCGTAGTCAGTTGCTCTAAAACTCATTGGAAGTTAGCAGGAGCGTTGGTCACACCAAAACAAAGGTGCAAATATTGACAGAGACCAAAAGGAGTATTCAAAATCAGAGCCTGCCGAGACTCTTCGTCCACAGGAATCTGTGGATACACTTCAAGCATATCAATTTTAGAAAAGTGACAGCCACCCATTATTTTTGCCAACAGTTTGTCCTGGCATGAGAGAGGATACATATCCATGATCAACTGCATGTTGACAGTAGTACTGAAGTCACCACAGACGCAAAGTTTCCCTGATGGCTTCCAGACTACAGCCAGCAGAGACGACCATTCACTAACAATAACAGGTTGCCAGCCCTAGAGATTTCAGTCTGTCCAATTCTGCTTTCATTTGATCTTTCCAGGCAACAGGAATAGGATATGCATGACAAAAATGAGGCTGAGCCATGGATTTCAAAGAAATTTGAGCATAAAAATTCGTAGCACACACTACATCTTTCAAAAACAATTCCAAACACTCCTCACACAGTTTTTCCAATTGAGTATACAGTACCTGTCTGGACACAAAGAGAACAGCACCAGTGATAAAAATTCCAAATGCCTGAAAAGCGTCCATCCTGAACAAGTTCTCAACACAGGCATCAGCAACCACCAAAAATGTAATGCAACAAAGATCTGACATGTAAGAGGCAGATGCTGTTAATTTTCCCAACAGCACAATTCTCTGTTTGTTATAACTGAACAAGTTCCACATGACCAGTGTCAATGGCAGTGAGGCTAAACTCACATAGGTTTGAGAATTCAATAGTAGTACCTGTGTCAGCCTGTACCTGGAGCACTTGGTGAAAAATGCTTAACTCAATAAACAACTTGGGAGAAATCACAAGCATTGGAGTCACACAGTTTACATCCACGTCCATATCCTGAACAACCTTCAGCAAATGACATGTGGAGGCAGTGTGGCCTTTCTTCTGTCAAGTATTATAAGAAGCCCAGTGCTTAGGACACAATGGGCTGGACAAAACAGAAAGGACAAGATGGAAACATAGATCAGTGATGCCGATGCTATGGTGGTTGTGGCTGCTTATGGTGGCCTTGGTCCACTTGGTTCCTGACCTGCATGGTTAGGGTCACCATTGCCCCTTCCTCATGCAAGCTCTCTGTCATCATAATGGGCACATCTTGCGACACTACTACTACATTGCCTCATGCTTCAATTTGGTGAACCACTGCCTGAGAAACTTCAAAAGATTGTGCTATTTCACAGAGTAAGCCTTTGGCACACTTTCTTGTCCAGAGCTAAACAGATAATTGCATTGCACACCATAGAGTCTGTGAAAGAGTCATTTTGGGCATCAGCAGTGAACTGACAACTACGGCTAAGGCCATGAAGTTCAGCTGTCTAGGCCCTGTATGACTGGTTTTGTTTCTTGTGGCACTGGTAGAATTCAACTCATGCTGCTATGAAAAGCATTTGTGTGCAATGGTAGTTGGACAATAAACTTCATGTGTGATCAAAAGTAAGAGCCATTGGTTCTTGTAAAAGGGAAAGCCGGCACAATAATTGACACACCTTAGATGGGCTCCACAAGAGTAATAAATCTTTGCACAAATTTGAATCTGTCACACTGAAAGCCAAAAATTCTGTCTGAGTATTTTTTGGTAAGCTTCACAATCCTCAGCTGAATCGTCATATGGAGGATAAACTGGTGGAATGGTACCCTGTTTGTTAATGGAAGCCAACAAAGTGAACACTGCCAAAGTGAACTGTTCAATTGGGGCTGGTAGCATGGCATCCATAATGACTAAACCTGATGAAACTGTACTTGAAGACTGGACATGGGGAAACTGTTCCAAACTTGTTGCCAATTGTGTAGTCACCAAGTAATGCACAAAAACAATCCAAATAACACAAATATGGCTTTATTATTAAAGCTATGAACGATAACAGAAATAAGCCTCTTGTTATTTCACATGTAACGACACAAAAGAATCACATAGAAGGTGCAATGTAAGTGATACACAGAACAACTGATTTGAGTGATACGAACTAAAAGAACATAATGAGAGTGAGTTAGTGCTGCTCCGGACGTATGTAAGTGTGTGCCACCAGTGGACAGTGTGGTAGAGACTGTGTTATGCACACGCTTCTTATAAGTGGACTCAAGTAACTGGGCCGCGCTGCTACCACTGGTGGCTAATTTAAGTACACATGCATGGCAACACTACTCTTTGTCTACTCACACTCACTTGCACTAGTAACGGGATACACCACTACTGAGCTTAATTTATCCTACCAAAACCAGATGGGATGGTAACAGTGGAGCTGTGTTCCATGATGCAATATAAAAAATTTTGCCAGACATCAATCTAGAAACCTGAATCATGTATTATGAAGTAGTAGTACCAGTCTTAGATAGGAATGATATGTATTAATTGAAAAGTTGTCAATTAGTAACAAATAGTTTCATGTTATTCGCATTTCATTGCCATACAATGTTTCTGCTGATTTATTTGAACTTTTTTCACTTTTTATTTGTCATTTTATTTTGTTACATGTAACCAGGCATTTACCTTGTTTTGCTTTTGGTAACATCCACTGAATATTTTGTGTGTAATTTGCATATTTTTCTTTTGCCTCTCTTCTGAAATACATCTGCAGTGTCTTGACTACATATAATTTTGTTTTGCACAGAACAACACAAATTAAGTAGTTTGTGAGTCATTTACC
This sequence comes from Schistocerca piceifrons, assembly GCF_021461385.2. Classification (NCBI taxonomy): domain Eukaryota; kingdom Metazoa; phylum Arthropoda; class Insecta; order Orthoptera; family Acrididae; genus Schistocerca; species Schistocerca piceifrons. Next base: position 494,343,549 of record NC_060139.1, on the reverse strand, counting down.
TTTTCTTCCTGCTTGTCTTTGGACTGTATTTACAGTATGATTTTATGTCTTCTGTATAGCTTTGACTGTTGTTTTCATGGTAATAAATGATGCATGATTCGATACAAATGTAAATAGTTGTGTGTATAGTAGGTATTTAGTGTTCTGATAGCTACATAAGTGAGAGTAGATATATATGTTACACAATATTTTTTAATAATGTAAATGCTTGTCTGCTTGACACAGACTGAATCAGTCTTTCCTTCTCATCCCAGCTGGTAAGTCTCCCTGGTCCCGTGGTTCTGGGTGACTTTTCAAAACTGTACCCATTTCCCCAAACCTCTTCAGTCCTTTCCCTTCATCCCTCTGCCTTCCCCTTCAACTCTTCTGCCAGAAGAACGAGCCACTGGCTCCTGTTATTGTTGTTGTTGTTGTGGTCCTCAGTCCTGAGACTGGTCTGATGCAGCTCTCCATGCTACTCTATCCTGTGCAAGCTTTTTCATCTCCCAGTACCTACTGCAACCTACATCCTTCTGAATCTGCTTAGTGTATTCATCTCTTGGTCTCCCTCTACGATTTTTACCCTCCACGCTGCCCTCCAATACTAAATTGGTGATCCCTTGATGCCTCAGAACATGTCCTACCAACCGATCCCTTCTTCTGGTCAAGTTGTGCCACAAACTTCTCTTCTCCCCAATCCTATTCAATACTTCCTCATTAGTTATGTGATCTACCCATCTAATCTTCAGCATTCTTCTGTAGCACCACATTTCGAAAGCTTCTATTCTCTTCTTGTCCAAACTATTTATCGTCCATGTTTCACTTCCATACATGGCTACACTCCATACGAATACTTTCAGAAATGACTTCCTGACACTTAAATCAATACTGGATGTTAACAAATTTCTCTTCTTCAGAAACGCTTTCCTTGCCATTGCCAGCCTACATTTTATATCCTCTCTACTTCGACCATCATCAATTATTTTGCTCCCCAAATAGCAAAACTCCTTTACTACTTTAAGTGTCTCATTTCCTAATCTAATTCCCTCAGCATCACCCGACTTAATTAGACTACATTCCATTATCCTTGTTTTGCTTTTGTTGATGTTCATCTTATATCCTCCTTTCAAGACACTGTCCATTCAATTCAACTGCTCTTGCAAGTCCTTTGCTGTCTCTGACAGAATTACAATATCATCGGCGAACCTCAAAGTTTTTATTTCTTCTCCATGAATTTTAATACCTACTCCGAATTTTTCTTTTGTTTCCTTCACTGCTTGCTCAATATACAGATTGAACAACATCAGGGAGAGGCTACAACCCTGTCTCACTCTCTTCCCAACCTCTGCTTCCCTTTCATGCCCCTCGACTCTTATAACTGCCATCTGGTTTCTGTACAAATTGTAAATAGCCTTTCGCTCCCTGTATTTTACCCCTGCCACCTTTAGAATTTGAAAGAGAGTATTCCAGTCAACATTGTCAAAAGCTTTCTCTAAGTCTACAAATGCTAGAAACGTAGGTTTGCCTTTCCTTAATCTTTCTTCTAAGATAAGTCGTAAGGTCAGTATTGCCTCACGTGTTCCAGTGTTTCTACGGAATCCAAACTGATCTTCCCCGAGGTTGGCTTCTACTAGTTTTTCCATTCGTCTGTAAAGAATTCGTGTTAGTATTTTGCAACTGTGACTTATTAAGCTGATAGTTCGTTAATTTTCACATCTGTCAACACCTGCTTTCTTTGGGATTGGAATTATTATATTCTTCTTGAAGTCTGAGGGTATTTCGCCTGTTTCATACATCTTGCTCACCAGATGGTAGAGTTTTGTCAGGACTGGCTCTCCCACGGCCGTCAGTAGTTCCAATGGAATATTGTCTACTCCGGGGGCCTTGTTTCGACTCAGGTCTTTCAGTGCTCTGTCAAACTCTTCACGCAGTATCATATCTCCCATTTCATCTTCATCTACATCCTCTTCCATTTCGATAATATTGTCCTCAAGTACATCGCCCTTGTATAGACCCTCTATATACTCCTTCCACCTTTCTGCTTTCCCTTCTTTGCTTAGAACTGGGTTTCCATCTGAGCTCTTGATATTCATACAAGTTGTTCTCTTATCTCCAAAGGTCTCTTTAATTTTCCTGTAGGCGGTATCTATCTTACCCCTAGTGAGATAAGCCTCTACATCCTTACATTTGTCCTCTAGCCATCCCTGCTTAGCCATTTTGCACTTCCTGTCGATCTCATTTTTGAGACGTTTGTATTCCTTTTTGCCTGTTTCACTTACTGCATTTTTATATTTTCTCCTTTCATCAATTAAATTCAATATTTCTTCTGTTACCCAAGGATTTCTACTAGCCCTCGTCTTTTTACCTACTTGATCCTCTGCTGCCTTCACTACTTCATCCCTCAAAGCTACCCATTCTTCTTCTACTGTATTTATTTCCCCCATTCCTCTCAATTGCTCCCTTATGCTCTCCCTGAATCTCTGTACAACCTCTGGTTCTTTTAGTTTATCCAGGTCCCATCTCCTTAAATTCCCACCTTTTTGCAGTTTCTTCAGTTTTAATCTACAGGTCATAACCAATAGATTGTGGTCAGAGTCCACATCTGCCCCTGGAAATGTCTTACAATTTAAAACCTGGTTCCTAAATCTCTGTCTTACCATTATATAATCTATCTGAAACCTTTTAGTATCTCCAGGGTTCTTCCATGTATACAACCTTCTTTCATGATTCTTAAACCAAGTGTTAGTTATGATTATGTTGTGCTCTGTGCAAAATTCGACCAGGCGGCTTCCTCTTTCATTTCTGTCCCCCAATCCATATTCACCTACTATGTTTCCTTCTCTCCCTTTTCCTACACTCAACTGCCCCTCTTCAGGAACCACACGTTTGTCTGGCCTCTCAACAGATACCCCTCCGTTGTGGTTGCACCTACGGTACGGCTATCTGTATCGCTGAGGCACGCAAGCCTCCCCACCAACGGCAAGGTCCATGGTTCATGGGGGGGGGAACTGGCTCCTAAGGCTTGTGAAATTAAAATCCTTTTGTGTGCATGTGTTCCCCTGCCACTGCTTGGTGAGTAGATTTTTTATCTGTCCATTTGCATTATATTATCAATAACTGATTATTTTCATTGTTATAAACAATATTTTTTGGATTTTGTAGCTGTTGCGATTAATTTTGACTGTCACACATTATGTATTTTCATGGCAGCAAATTTTCCCAGATATTTAATTGTGGCTAAATAACTAAAAGTGTGATTTGTCCAAATTATGTGACTTGGTTGCAGATTTACCCATATGCCGTTAATGCTGCATCTCATTACACATGACGGTTATCTTTTTCCTCTTGGAGATCCAGTTGCCAAAATTTGATTTTGAATCTGCTGATCCTCTCTGAATAGCACACTGTAGTCTATGTACAAATGGCACAACTGCATTGCAGCATTGTTTATTTTCATGTAGTAATTTTGAGCAACACTAATGTGGGATAATATTTTATTCAACTTCTTTGTTAATTGCTTTATATTTTTTCCAGCTATCATTTTTGTTCTCATTTCTTCATTTATAGAAACTAGTGTATACAACAGACTTCAGTTCTTTCATTTTTATGTGAGAGAGAAATTCCAAATTGGGTAAATCCATTGATACCGATTCCAGAACCAAGGGAATGGCACTTCTACCTATCACTTTTTGTATGTGCTGCAGTGCTGACAATTTCTACATGTTGTCAGGGGATTCTTAAGGTATCAATTAAATTTTGATGTTTGTCGTACAGGTACATCGTGCACAGTAATATAAATTAAGTGTTAATTTTAGCCATGGAGCAGTTTTGTTTATACAGCTTTTCATAGTAGTTATGTTTTGTGCATATTTTGTGGAGTGCTGAGCCATCATGAAAGCATTTGTTTTGGATAATTTATCACCAATTGAAGCTGATTCAAAGTTGCTGAAGGTTTATAAAAAGCCTGCTGAAATGAGCAGCTGTATTCAAATGCAGCTGTACTTACTATGAGGATTATACAATCAAGAGATGTCCCAAAACTGGCGCCACAGATAAAAATCTGAAGGAAGTGAGCAGTATGATATCAGAAAACTGAAATATCTGATGATGTAGGCATACTGGAGGAAAGGATATAGTAAATTTTACACATTTGGAAAATGTCACCCATTCCACACCAAGAAGTGCCTGACTTAGAGCCTAGGAGGAGGAGGAGGAGATTAGTGTTTAACGTCCCATGGACAATGAGGTCATTACAGACGGAGCGCAAGCTCGGGTGAGGGAAGGAAATCAGCCGTGCCCTTTCAAAGGTACCATCCCGGCATTTGCCTGAAGCGATTTAGGGAATTCATGGAAAACCTAAATCAGGATGGCCGGAGACGGGGTTGAACCGTTGTCCTCCCGAATGTGAGTCCAGTGTGCTAACCACTGTGCCACCTCACTTGGTAGTAGAGCCTGGGCTACACTAGGATATCATGTATGCAGAGATATGCAATTCCTCTTGCAGTTTGCCAACAGTCTTGTCAAGTCATTTATAGACTGAAACTACCTTCTAGCTTTACTAACATGGGATTTATTCAACACTCTGTAACCCTCAGGACAGAAGCTATTACATCAATTTTTCTACCAGGGCTTTGACAGCATATCAACATAACTCTGAAATGAGATGTATCCACTTTCTCATCCTTCCCAAAGTAGTACTCTGCTGTCCACCCAACCAACCCAAGACCCTGGCTTGTCCATTAGCTTCTCCTGATCCAAGTACTGTGGCCCATGTGTCATACCCTGTGGAAAAGGCAGGTACATGAACTTACCCTATCAAAGCAGTCTGTGAAAGCAGTCATATTATACAGGATGGCCAGCAAGCTGTGAAAGCAGTCATATTATACAGGATGGCCAACCAATCTAAACATATTTTAGGGATTCTGTAAGAAAAATATTTTGAAGATAATAGCCTTGTGTCTGAAACACACTTATGCACAAGTATTACAGTGGTGTAGATGCCTGATTGAACCTGTATCCATTAGCATCATTCCACATTTTCAGTTGGTTGCTGAAGTCAACATCATGCTACCCTTGCTGGTGTCCTACACAATAAAAGGAAAGAGGGAAGATTGGGTTTAACATCCCATCCAGATCAAGGTCATTAGATATGGAGCACAAGCTTGGATTGTGTCAAGGATGTGGAAGGAAAATGGCTGTGCCCTTTCAAAAGAACCATCCTGGGATTTGCCTGGATCAATTTAGGGAAATGATGGAAAACCTAAATTTGGATGGCTGGACCCAGGTTTGAACTGCCGTCCTCTCAAACGTAAGTCCAGTGGTCTAACCACTGCGCCACCTCACTCAGCCCTGCTGAATAAAGTAGATACATTCATCTGTAGTTGACTGTCAAAACGCGTCACATGAGTGGTTGCTAGAGGTTCTTAGAGGGGTGGGCGTAGTTGCGTTTCTCTCTTGTATTTGAGTTCTCAGCCAGGGCAATGGCTTCTACCATTTGCCACTGGCCTTGTTCCCAAGACCACTCACCATCCACATGGACATGAACTGCCTCCTTTCACAATTCTTATACTTTAACTTATTTAATCACCTACACTGGCAGTTGTCCTTTACTCCCAGCCTAAGGTGAGGCCTATGTAATCTGTCATCATTTTCTGTATTTTACTCTTATTTCAAGCCACCTCTCTTCTAACACTGACCCACCTGCTCACATACTGTAGAACTGGTGTCAGCAGTTTGGCTCCTCCATCACTGGGTCTGACGAATGGCGGCAAAATTTTCACTCATGTTCAAGACTACGTGGCCACTTAGAAAGTGACACCAGTGTGACTATGCCCTCCCATTCTGTCTGGAGCTTACTGCATTAGTGCATTCCACTGCACCCGGAGCAAAGTCCAGACTGCAGCCTGCATCCTGCCAGTCAGCAAAGCCAAGAGAACACTGTGCATGTTTGGCCTGACCTGGCACAGCTGTAGGCCCATTTGTCTGCTGTGGCTGGTGGACAGTGCCACCTGGAACTTTCCTGTCACTGCACGTCAACAGTGAGCATGTCACTCTCAACAAGTTATCCACATGCATGTGGTGTTTGTATCATGTGTTGGGTTGTGCAGCCACTCTGGTCTTGCCAAGCATATGTGTGTGCTGTTGACAGCTGTCAGAGCACGTCATCATCCACAGTCACTACTCACCAGCATTGCCCATCTACCACTGCCACAGCTGGGTCTGCCATTCATCTGTGCCAACACCGTGCAATGTCATTAGTGCTGCTCACATAAGCAAAGTGTGCAAATCATGCCACTGCCCAGAGATGTTGCTTCACTGATTACCATGTGGCTGGCCTCACTATCTCACTGCCAAGCTGCCTGCCCATGGGCCAAGCAGTTGACCACCTAATTGTGTGGCTCATAACACTCAGCAGTGTGCCACCCTCACCTTGGCAGCACCATCTTGCCACCACCTGCAGCAGTGATGTCCACATATCACCCATTCAATGTTGTAGCCTGCTGCTGTGCATCTACGTGTACTGTTTACCCCGAGGGTCTGGGTTTAATGCCTGTGAGCACATTGTGTTATGCCACAGCACTGCCACAAAACTCCACTGACCCCACACTGCACCTCATGGGTGGCACTTACCAGCAGTCCACAATGCTTACATATGTCATTGCTGCCATCATCTTTCACCCAACTCTCATCACACTGAAAACATGCCACATTGTGCTATGACTGGCTAAGTACCTTGAACTTCTGATTAATGAGAGGAAACAGGACTCTCTGACCAGGAAACTAAAGTTCAGATACACAGTATTAACTAGAATTTTCTGTTTCCACCTTCAGCTGTAATTTTTATAGAAAATCAAGATGTGAAGTAAAGTACAAATACAGTAAGATTAAGATAATGAAGGACAGACTAGCACATAACTTTATTTTATGGTATTAATGACTGCATTGAGTATTTTGTGATACTGTCATTTGGAGGAGGTTCATTCTGATCTGTTACAAGGTGTAATTTTATACGTAGAGCATATATTTGGTACCTGCGAAACTTTATTGCATTGTGTTAGCCATATGGTTTTGGTTGATTAGTGTGAAGAACAGTGGAAAGTATATTATCTGCCAGTGGCATTAGTCATCAATGTATGTTTTAAGTTAATTTGTAAGATCTAGTACTCATAGTAGCAATATTTTGAGATAGTTAAGTCATGGAACATGAGGAAAAATAGGGAAAATACTGTCTGTGGGCAGCATTATGAGTAGATACATGTTTTGGGATGTTACTTTTTAAGATGAATATTGGGCAGAGTTATCAGCTAATCTCCAGAACCTTGCAGCTTGCAAGTTAATGCCCACAGAGTGAATGAGCTGGTCTTGACATTTTTCCAGTTTGCTTTCATGTCACAATCCTTTCAGACCTCTTTCATCTTTCCTATATACTACAGTTTACATGACTACTGACGGGAATAGCTTTCTGCCTCAACAGACATTAGGGTTTGAAGGGTTGGTACCCTCCTTCTTTTCCCATTACACTGCATCTGGGATGGGATCAAAATTGTCTGTGTGCCAAGGAAGTGATAGGAGTGAGTTTTTGTTTCAGGGCTGGGTACAGATGTAATACTAGCATCAAGACCTTGGAAGGAAAGCCACATACCATTAATTTTCTCAATTTTATTTGTGTCTATCAGATTACTACTGAGAGTCGGTAACTGTGGGTCTGCAGGTGCATACACAGTCGTCAGAGCATGATTAACATCCGTTGTCACTGTAACCTCTAGGATGCTGTGTGACATACCATATTGTGGGACTAAAAATTAGATTTTTCTCCTTCTCTCCTTCTACAAGGATAATGCGCCCCAGTGCATGAAGCTATGGTGTATTAAGTGATGTAATATGAGGTATAATAATTAAGGATGAAAAGATTAATAATGAGAGAGTTAATTACACTTATACTGAATGTTAAAAAGACGATTACATTTTTTATTTCTTGCATATTAATATTTCATGAATCTGTACATACGGTATATTACTTTGTCAAGGTGAATGAAGTCTAATGATTTTCACAGCCCTGCCACCGCTCTCATGTACATGATTGGTGCCACCATGCAAGGAAAAATTAAATTTTGTCCCCCCCCCCCCCCCATCCACACCTCCCCCTCACCTCGCCATACCTATGTCTGCATTACTCTTTCTCTTTCTATGCCTTTTTTCTTTAGGTGGTAGTTGCCTATATAAAACTGGTTAATCCAATACATGCAAGGATTATGTGCCCTAGTGGTTGGAGCTATGATGTATTAAGAGGTGTAATATGAGGTACAATGATTATGGATGAAAAAGATTAATAATGAGAGAGCTAATTACACTTATATTGAATATATTTACTTTTGCTCTTACTCCCGAGGACACCAAATATTGGTCAAGTAAAAATGTGTTGTCATAGCTCTGAGAGAAAGTGATGTTAATATGATGATATGTGCATGAAGTATATTGAAGACAATAGTTAATAAGGTGAAGAAGATTAATGGTGGTGATGAAGTGCACAAGTATTAGAAGATAGAGGTATAATGAGGATCACTATGTAGCAAGTTAACTAATCAAACTACCCGTTCCTCATTTTGAATCTTCGAACTTCACTTTATTTCTGTTGCTTTATATTTATAAATTTGTTTCTATGTGTTCACCGAGAGATCTTTTTTTTACTACATGTGTTTTAAGCTGTAGGTTTTCTCTAGCCAAGAACTTATGTAGGTCAAAGTAACTGTACCTGTTTAACTGACTTTCATGTGGAGTATGGGTTTTAAATGATCACAAACACTGTAAACCCCTTATCACAATCACTATGCTGAGTACTTTATCTCAACTAAGGGCTATTCTAGTTTTGAGTATCTCTCTGCAAATTGATGTTTGTGCTTGGTATTCTGATAAATAGCATTGTCTTACTCTCTTTTACACATAACTGGAAACATGTAGCTGGTGTGTGCCATCAGCTGTGCATTAAAACATGTAGAGTACAGGTAGAATAATGTGGCTGGTTGATGCAGTCAGCAGGGCAAGCACAGGGAGAGCAGTAGTGGTGAAGGTTGCAGGCAGGCACTGTAGGTGAAATGCAAAGTGCTGGAGGAACACTGTTCTAAACTGAAGCCTATGCTCATACTTTTTGTAAATATTGAGTGAAGCATCTTCACACACTCTTGCATGGCTACACAATGTCACCTCACTAACATGTTGTGCAGTCACTGTTTCGAGAGGACTTTGAAACAGTGGTTTATTAAGTGGAGAACTGAGTAAAAATAAGGTCAATAACCAATGAAAAAGCACATCCTTGGTACAAAAATAAATGTATAATGTCTTTACTTATGTTGTTCCAAAACCTACCGCATTTGTCATTTGACCAGCTGTTGATGGTCCTTAGAGATTACATTCTTCCATCAAAAATTTGGCAGTTAATGGAATACCATGGTAGTCAATGAAGTTTTGGATACTAACCATGTGGCAAAATACTCTCCTCTTTGCATTCTATCATTTACCAAAATCTCATTTCCATACCCCAAACAGTTTCTGAGATATGAGGGATGTTATGGATGTTTCATTCTGACTTTATTGCAATCACAAATGAGTAAGCTACATAATGTAAGTTCTCTTGAGATTGGTTAAATTTTGTAAGCAAAAACATATTATGTAATATGCACAAAATGCAATATCTTAGCAACTCCTATTTTTCACTGCAAACTTCTTTTAATTTCACACAGTGTCTTACTTAAATGCAAATGTCACAATAACTACAAATAGTAATGAAATGCTGAGCACCTCATTATGAAGCTCACATATAAAGCTATAAGCAGTGCAAAAATGTAATTTTTTACCAAATATTTTCTATAAAAGTGTTTGAGAAAGATTATAGTGAGTGTGCCTCGATTCTGTGATTGCTCCCAGTTGAAAGCAGCAAACAATGCTGACACCCCCTTCCAAACCAAATGAATGAACTCGCCCAGCACTTTGAATGAATACTGGTCACTGCAACCCAGCCTCTGTATCCTGCATGGACTCTACCATGATTGAGGTCATCCTTTAGAGAATGAACACATGGCTGAGGGCACTGGATGCACTGCCCTCACCTCTTCCCTTCCACAACTCTCCCCTCTTTCCACATGCAGTGCTCTATCTCTATCCTGCCCCACAAGTGGAACCTATGTATTACACTGTGAAGAGTATCTCCTCTCCACCAGTCTCTGCTGGAGCAACCATTATGCTTTTGGTGATATCACACGCCTTTTTGCTTTTCCTGCCACACATGTTACTGGCTCCTATCAGCTGGTGTTTGTTTACATGCTGAATGCATGGATGCATTTCATCAAGCTGAATTCTAGATGTGCCACTCTTACACTTCATATGTTCTTCATTTTCCTTTATATGGTGTTAAAATTTTAATCCCTGCTTGTGGCATCTGTATTGAAGAGATTTTAAACTTTTGCTCTTCACATATTATCACCTACTTCTGTTATGACATTTTTATTAATATTTAGCTATATTGGCATTTTTCCAATGATGCATCCAAGCTGAAGCTATAGTATAACTTTGATCTAGAAGTAAGATTCAATTGTGTAACTCTTATTGTGCATTCCTAAGTATTTCAGTGTGCCATGTTTGGAAGGACTGTTACCCCATGAAATAATTTAAGTCATTTTAAAGTAAGTAGGTATACTGTTATCTCTTTATATGATATCTAGCCCTTACTGTAATAATACATAAGCTGTAGTTAAATCTAACAGTAAGGTGTGGGTGGAAGACTTTTAGGTTGAGTGGAAGACTTCTGGATTGTTCCCTATAGAATAAGGAAGAAGATTAGGGTTTACCATCCCTTCTACAGCGAGGTTATTAGAGATGGAGCACAAGCTCGGAAATGTTTCAAGGATAGGGAAGGAAATCAGCCATGTCCTTTCAAAGGAACCATCAGTACACTTGCTTGGAGTGATGTCTGGAAATCCCTATACAAGAGGTGTATCAACACATCTGAGTCTAGGAATTTTAGTGTTAGAAATTTGTGGAGTACAAGTTTTGTAATTACTTAGCAAATCTTTTATGTGTAAAACATTGTTCTCTGACTTTTATAGTTTTAAGGTAGCTATCATAGGTGTAAACACTGTGTGTCAGTTACTAAGGTAACACTGGGCCTTCATTGTTACAATTGTTCAGAACTGTTTGAGGTTCCTCCCCAATTTTCAAACATTTGGGCATATGGGTTATTTTAGGGCAACTGGAGATAGTAAATTTGTGTTGGCTTGGATCAATATATCTAAGATTTTGTGTGTGTGTTCTATTGTATTTACTTTTATTAATGGCGCACCATTCAGAGCTATCCGAAATTTGTGGTTTTTTATTGTGTAACCTCTATTGTCAACTAATTTTATCATAAGTCCCATATTTTGTCAGTCTATTGTCTTTTGACTCAGTTACTGATTCGTGTCTCTATATTTGCATGTGTGCAAGTTATCTGGGGTAATGGGATCAACACAGAGGCTAAATGTTTCGATGATTGCCTTTATTTTTATTCATTTATTCAGATAATCCTTGTGAAAGGTACAATAAATCAATTTTGGTTCTGCTTCTTTGTATTTAATTTTTGTTGCTCCCAGACTTCCTTTATCCTTCAAGAGTGTCATTCCTTTTCTTAATGGGTCTACTTTCTTCCTTTTGTAGACCTCTTTCTTTCTTGAAATCTGTCTTTTGTGTTGCTTATCTAAAAAGTATTCTGTTATCTATTATGCCCATTCTATAAGGGGTGTTCAGAAAGAAATGAACTGGAGGCATAATTACAGCAACCAGTACCTGTATGTTAGAAGTATTGACTCTGGCTGTTGGGACACTTGTCCCACTGTGACACAAGGTGGTCAATGGCTGTCTCATAAAATTCCTGGGGCTGCAATGTTAACCAGTTCCGCACGTACAGCTGGACATTGTCATCCGAGGTGAATAGTTTGCCCCTCAGAGCCTTTTTAAGGGGACCAAAAATGGTGTTATCACAGGGGAGAGGTTCAGACTGTATTGTGGCCAAGAACCTCCCATTTGAATTTCTGCAAGAGTGCTGTGACTGTGTTGGCCATATGAGGCTTTGCATTGTCGTGGAGCATAATGACCCCACGGGTGAGATTGCCTGGTCATTTTTATTTGATCACTTGGTGAAGGGTGGTCAAAGTTTGCAAGTAATGCTGGGCATTCACTGTTTTCCCGTGCTGCAAGAAGTGAATCAGAAGGAGGCCATCTTGGCCAAAGAAGAACATCAGCATAACCCTTCTTGCACTCATGTGGATGGCCTTGGCTTATTTTCATGGTGGTGACCCTGGATGCTTCCACTTGAAACTTTATCGTTTTGATTCTGGTTCGAAGTGATGACACCACTTGTGCCAGGAATGCATTCCGTTCTCGAGCATAGCCTCGCAGATGACCAAGACAGTGGGCCATTCGTCATGCTTCCTGGTGTGGTTGAAGACTGTGGGGCACCCATTGGGCACACATTTTGTGCATGTGCAGTCATTCCTTCATGATGGTATGAACACTTCCAACTTTCAATCCGACCACAGCGGCTATGGCTTTCACGGTCACTCGTGGTCCTGGGTAATGAGTGCATCCACCAGCTGGACGATGTCATCGGTAATGCAGTGTGATGCTCCAGACTGTGCATCATCAGCTAACGACACCCGTCCTTCCCTGAAGCGCTTGTACCATGCCTTGACCCTTGCAAGGGACATGCACTGTTTGCTCACAAATGTTCGTTTCACCTACTCCATCCTCTGTCAGAAAACGAACAACACCTCTTTGCTCTTCTATTGACACCTCCATGTCACTGTTTGAAATGTGACTGGCAGTGTTGGATGATTGATGCATGCTGCTGCTAGCTCTGTATAGTCACGTGATGTGCATGCGTGACCTCTAGCAATGGGCTATGAACTTCCACACTCTGGTTGGAACCACACCCCATTACACACACCACGATATTACCTTCCTGTTACCGGTTTGTGCATTCCAGACTCTGGCTCATTTGTTTTTGAATACCCCTTATAAATCCTCTGTTTTTAATATCTTTGTCTATTTCAGTAAACCATGTGAGCTTTAATAAATTGACGATCTTCCTGGTTAGTCTGTTATTATCTATTTGGTATACGTGACCATAAAACTGTAGTTTTGGTTTCCTCATTACATCAGTTAGCTTTTCTATTTTCATATAGTGCTCTCTGTTTGATCTTAATTTGTATACAACATTAGTGTTACTTCTAGCTCTCAAAAGTTTCCTAGGATTCTTCTTTAAACTTTTTCTAGTTTTTCAAGATCCCCAAATCTTGTTAGTTGTAAGTGTTACTGCAGCATAGTTTTTCAGACCTTGCCACTGTTTGATAGAGTGTCTTAGTTTTGCGCTACACGACAAAGTTCTTTTTGTTACATACGTTTTTTATCATTTGGTATGTCTTTTCCATTTTATGTACTCTATTTTCTATGGCTATCTTTTCTTTTGTGCTGCTTGTTACCCATTCTCCTAGGTATTTAAAACAGTTTATTTTAGATATTGTGTCGTTATGAATTTTAAAAAGTCATGAAATGTGTTTTTTTTTTTTTCAAATGATATTGTTAGTCCCATTTTGTCTGCTTGCTACTGTTGTTCTACATTTTGTTCTCTGGCAATATCCAATCAGTCAGTAATTAATGCCATGTCATCTGCAAAAGCAATACAACCTATACTGATTTTATATGTGTTTCTTCCTAGTCAGACACCCCTAGTATTGATGGATTTTCTCAATTTTCTCACTACCTTCTCTAACATGCAGTTAAAAAGTAGGGTCAATTAACCATCTCCTTGTCTTACTCCTGATTTTATTTTGAAAGATTTTGACAGTTCACCCATAAATTTTACTTTTGATTTTGTGCTTGTGTTCCATTAATTATTTCTGTTGTTTTATTGTTGTGCATGAATTCCTTTAACATCTTGGTCAGTGTATTTCTATCAATTGAGCTACATGCATTTTTAAAATCTACAAAAGTTATCATGTATTTCAGGTTTCTGATTTCCTCATTTCTATTATGCTCTTTAGATTTAGTATTTGTTCTGCACGAGTCCTTCTCTTCCTAAATCCTGTTTGATACTCTCCTAGTTGTCGGTTGTGGGTCAAGTATTCCTTCAGCTCTCTTTAAAAGCGCCACAGAAAGGACCTTATACGTCACTGGTAAGAAGGATATCCACATATAATTGTTAAGTTAAGATTTCTTTCCTTTTTTATGCAATGGATGTATCAATGCTGATGTCCATTCTGATGGTAGGCTGTCTTTTGTCCAAATTTCATTAATGGTTTCTGATAGACATAGAATAATGTTGTCACTACAGTGTCTTCACAATTCAGAACTACATTCTCTTCTCCTGATGCTTTGTTATTTTTAAGTTTTTATGATTTCCTTGATTTCCTCTATTGTTGGTGGCTTTGAGTCTGGTTGTATTTTGATTACATTATCAAAATTAAATTCTTCTTTCAGTGGATCACAATTGTGTAATTCTTTGAAGTAGCCCACAAGTATTGTGCAGTTCTCCATGTTATTATATGCAGTCTTTTGCATTTTTGAATCTATAATCTGTAAACTTGGGGGCATTTTGAATGTTTTATAAAAGTTCCTTGTGTTGTTCTGCTTAAAGTCTGTCTCAATTGACATTAATTGATCTTTTATATGTTGTACTCTGATCTTCTTGAGACCTTTGATGCATGTTTCCTTGCTTCTATAAAATTATTCTTGTTCTTATAATTTTTATTTGTGTTCCAAGCATGTTGCCATTTCTTTTTAAGATGGATATTTTCTTGTGCAGTCTCAATAATGTCGTTTTTAAGTTGCTCCCAATGTTTAAGTATTCTTTTTTTTCAACTGCATTTTGTAATCATTTTCTCTAGATAACTTCTGTATGTCAAAATTTCTGGGTTGGTGTTGGTTGTTTTTTCTAAAATATTGGTCTTACCTTGAATGTAATGATAGACAGGCAGTGGTCTGAATTTAAACCGGTCTCTTGGCTACTTTTACATTGATTACCTCCACTGCAGAGTGTCTACTTATAGCAATGTGATCATGTCATTTTTCATCACAAATTGGATATGGTAATTCCCATGTAGTTTGTTTTCTAGGAAGTTTTTTTGAAGAATGTAGATTTTAGTACTATGTTATGCTGCCCATATAGGCTGAAATGGAAATGTTGTGTGACTAGGGCCTCCCATTGGGTAGACCGTTCGCTGGATGCAAATCTTTCAATTTAATGCCACTTCGGCAACTTACACGTCGATGGGGATCAAATGATGATGATTAGGACAATGCAACACCCAATCCCTGAGCAAGGAAAATCTCTGACCCAGCCGGGAATCGAACCCAGACCCTTAGGATTGACATTCTGTTGCGCTGACCACTCAGCTACCGGAGGCGAACCACACATATGCTTAAGAGTCTTTCTCCATTTGCATTGGTTCTTTTATGTGCAGGGAATTTTCCTAGTGCTGATGTTCTTTGCCAATTTGTACATTAAAGTCTCCAAGTAGTAACACTGTGTTTTTTGATAGAATATGATCTAGAGTGTTTGATATAATTTGCCAAAAATTTTCAGTTTGCTCTTCCTGTGTTCTGTTTTTCTCATCTGTTGGTGCATGTGTCTTTAAAATAGTGTAAACTTTTCTTTGATGATTTAAACGTTAATGTGAAAAATCTTTAATTAATCAATTTAAATTCTATTATTGAGTTTAATATGATTTTGTTTACAATGAAACCTGTTCCAAATTGGGGTACATTTTTCATAACTCTGCTTCCTGGTTTTCTTTTGAATACTCTGAATCCTTCAGTATTGGAAGGATGTTCATCAGTAAATCTTGTTTCTTGTGGTGCTGTCATCATTATATTTTTTTTCTCCTTTACCAAGTTTATTAAAGTCTTAAGTTTTCCTGTTTTTAAGAGAAAGTTTACATTAAAAGTGGCTAGATAATTTATGTTTCTGTGTTTGATTGTACGGATTTGTTGTTTAAACCAGGTTTCAGAATGCCCTGACTCATTCTTTGCATGATGTTGTAGACCCCCAGAATCCGAATGCCTACTTTTCATTTCCTTGGAAATTGGAGATTGGGTGCTCTCTATGGTAAAATCTCTCATTTACTTGACACAAAATTTCTGGGCTACTAAATAAAATTTGAAAACCAATTTCAGGAAATTAGTCCTAACAATTTGAATCATATTCTTTACAATTCAGTTTTATGAACTAAGATTTAAATGAACAGTGGAGGCTAAAAAATGACAATACATCACAACAAAAAGCGAGATGAGTGTTAGTCAGATTCATATTTTGAAAAAATCTTAAAATTCTGATTAAAATAAAATGCAATTGCATGTCTTGTTATAGTGTTCTTGAATAAACCTTGATCCGATCATGACAAAAGTCAAAATACATATTCCCTCTCGCATTCCTTATTTCTATACACAATAAAATCTATGTAACATGGGATGACATGAATAAAACATTTAGTTACACCTAAGTGTCTAATTCTCAATGAACCTATGTAAAATACTTTATTTAACTAGAACATCTAGTCTCACAGTGTGTTGTGACTATAATTATGTCTCTTGGGTACACATTTATAATTAAGACTGGGGAGATACTTTCACGTAGTTCTAAGCAGCTATTAAAAATAACAAAGTACTCAAGTACAATTAACATGAATGAAACCATAGAAGTTAAGGGCAGGAACAGTAGAGAACAGGCATAAAATATAAAGTTATTGATAAGAAAATCAGATGCTTACTGATTATGCACAAAGAGAATAAAAGGATAGGTTACACCTGATGGCAGAACTTCAGGAAGTGCTCTAATTGAGTGCCCTGAGAAGAGAGGCATGCTGCTTCAATTTTTAAATCGTAGAAAGTTGACAAAGAACCAATACTGACGGAAGGATTCAGCATGAGCTACCCTTCTTTAACAGAAGGCCTGTTCAGTACTGGTCCTGCCCTTAACTTTCATGTTATTTGTACTGAGCACCTTGTTATTTTTAATAGCCGCTTAGAACTACTTGAAAGTATCTCCCCAGTCTTAATTACATATGTGTACACAAGAGATGCAATTATAGCCACAACTCGCTGTAAGACTAGATGTTCTAGTTAAATAAAATATTTTACATGGGTTCATTTACAATCAGACACTAGCGTATAACTAAATATTTTATTCATGTCATCCCATGTTAAATGGAATTTTTTATGTATGGAAATAGGTAATGTGAGGGGGAATACATATTTAGACTTTTGACATGACTAGATCAAGGTTTATTCAAAAACACTACAACAAGACATGCACTGCATTTTATTTGAACCAGAATTTTAAGATTTTTTCAAAATATGTGACTAGCACTCATATCACCTTTTGTTGTGATGTATTATCATTTTTTAGCCTCCACTGTTCATTTAAAGCTGAGTCCATAAAACTGAATTATAAAGAACATGATTCAAATTGTTAGGATTAATTTCCTGAAATTGTTTTTGAAATTTTATTTAGTAGCCCAGAAATCTTGTGCCATGTGAATGAGAATTGCTGTCCTTCTTGAACAAGTTAGATTACTAAGTTTTGTGTATACTCTGAATATTTGGCATTTCCTTATTTGGCAGAGCTGGAATATAACTATGTACAAATTGTCCCCTTGAAAACATTACAGAAATAATTGTAACACAGTCCTCCCATAGTCTGTAAATCCTCTACCTGGGCCACTGTCTTTACTAGGAGGTGTCTGACAAACTTGTAAATGTTGTACTGTCCATCCCTGTGGAAGGGGGAAGAACATACAGGATGACCAGCCAGTGTAACATATTTTAGGGGTTCTTAAAGGTCCAACCATGTCTTAAGCCTCTCCCTACTTAAGTCTTACTTTGGCATATGCGCCTTATGGAATGTCTAAGCATTAGCATTACTCCACATTTCTTATTGATTGCTGAAGTCAACATCTGCCACTCTTGCTGGTGTCCTGTTGAAGAAACTAGCTGCAAGTATCTGCATGTGATGAATAGAGACTGTGTGAAATGTGTCACATGTGTGGCTGGTGGAGGGTCTTGGAGGGCAGGGCAAGTTGCATCTCTCTTGTGTTTGAGCCTTAAGCTAGAGTTGGCAGCTTCTGTTGTCTGCCTCTGACCCTGTTCATGATGATGGCCATCAGCTACACCATGTCAACTGTCTTATCTCACATTTCCTGTATCTGTAACTTACTCAACCACCTAAACTGGCAGCTGTCCTTTACACCCACACCATGGCAAGCCCTACATAACTGATCGATTAGAATATACTATTTTCTATATTTATGTCTTTTATTTCAAGCTCCCACCCTCTCAATGCCCACCCATCCTGCTGGCATCTTTTACAGTATCAAATATCAACTTCACCACAAGCACTGTATAGTGCCTGTGGCTAAGACCCTGAACAAATCATCCATTCAGAGGGTAACCCTTGTCAGTCTGTGGCCATATACCACTAAGATCACAATGTGCTACACAACATAGTATGGTTGCTGCTCCACAACCTGTGCTATTTAGATTACCATCAACATGGATTTTCTGAATAGCACAGGAGGGAGCTCTCCCTAAATCACATTCTAAGCAGCTGTAAGTTCCTTGTTCTCTATCTTCAGTAGTCACCATCTCCGACATGCCTTTGCTCCCTCTCTCCCTGTTCTCACTTCATTCCATCCCTCTGTCTCCATACCATCCTTTCACTCTTCCCAGCTCTCTTCTACTCCATACCAATACCTGCTTTCAAGCTTCTCCATAGTTTTTTTTCTCTTTCTTCTATTTTTTAGTGTTCTGTTCCTTCCTCCTGTCTTTTCCTCCTTTTATTTCTCCCTATATTCTTTGCAGAATTGCTGCTCATTGCTCTAATTCAACATGATCAGTGCCCCCCCCCCCCCTTTCTCTCAACCAAATGCTTAGCCATTCCTCTATTTTGTGGTTACTGAGCTCAGCTCTTATACATGGTGTTTCAGGTAAGGTCTTTTTCTCTTTAACTTACAAGAAAAAGTGAAAGCACTATTTATTTATTTTGATAGGTAACCGTAAGATACATCGGTATTTCTGCAGAGTTAAGAACATAATTTATTTATTTTCCAGAGAGTTACAGCAACAAGTTATAATTTGTTAATTGAAACATTATGTTTGTCTATCATGTAGCTGATATATTTAAATCAGTTATCTAAAAATCAATTTAAAACAAACTTCTATCAATTTTAGTTAAGGAGCTAGAAACATTCAAAGTTATAGAGTCAGATGCAGCATGCTGTACTGAAGTGGCTGCATTGAGATGAATGTCATGCTGACATAAAGTTCACTTAAGTGAATTGTTCAACCAAATGCCCATTTTCATGAATGAACAACTCATTTTGCCTTCTAAACAACCTCACACAAACACACATATCCATCCGCACATACACAGTCACAAGCAGACATTTGTAAATGCAAAGAGTTTGGGCAGAGATGTCAGTCGAGGCGGAAGTACAGAGGCAAAGATGTTGTTGAAAGACAGGTGAGGTATGAGCGGCGGCAACTTGAAATTAGCGGAGGTTGAGGCCTGGTGGATAACGAGAAGAGAGGATATACTGAAGGGCAAGTTCCCATCTCCGGAGTTCTGACAGGTTGGTGTTAGTGGGAAGTATCCAGATAACACGGACGGTGTAACACTGTGCCAAGATGTGCTGGCCGTGCACCAAGGCATGTTTAGCCACAGAGTGATCCTCATTACCAACAAACACCGTCTGCCTGTGTCCATTCATGTGAATGGACAGTTTGTTGCTGGTCATTCCCACATAGAAAGCTTCACAGTGTAGGCAGGTCAGTTGGTAAATCACGTGGGTGCTTTCACACGTGGCTCTACCTTTGATCGTGTACACCTTCCGGGTTACAGGACTGGAGTAGGTGGTGGTGGGAGGGTGCATAGTACTGGTTTTACACCGGGGGCGGTTACAAGGGTAGGAGCCAGAGGGTAGGGAAGGGAGGTTTGGGAATTTCATAGGGATGAACTAAGAGGTTACGAAGGTTAGGTGGATGGTGGAAAGACACTCTTGGTGGAGTGGGGAGGATTTCATGAAGGATGGATCTCATTTCAGGGCAGGATTTGAGGAAGTCATATCCCTGCTGGAGAGCCACATTCAGAGTCTGATCCAGTCCCGGAAAGTATCCTGTCACAAGTGGGGCACTTTTGGGGTTCTTCTGTGGGAGGTTCTGGGTTTGAAGAGATGAGGAAGTGGCTCTGGTTATTTGCTTCTGTACCAAGTCGGGAGGGTAGCTGCAGGATGCGAAAGCTGTTTTCAGGTGGTTGGTGTAATGGTTAAGGGATTCCGGACTGGAGCAGATTCGTTTGCCACGAAGACCTAGGCTGTAGGGAAGGGACCGTTTGATGTGGAATGGGTGGCAGCTGTCATAATGGAGGTACTGTTGCTTGTTGGTGGGTTTGATGTGGACGGACGTGTGAAGCTGGCCATTGGACAGGTGGAGGTCAACGTCATGGAAAGTGGCATGGGATTTGGAGTAGGACCAGGTGAATCTGATGGAACCAAAGGAGTATAGGTTGGAGAGGAAATTCTGGAGTTCTTCTTCACTGTGAGTCCAGATCATGAAGATGTCATCAATAAATCTGTATCAAACTTTGGGTTAGCAGGCCTGGGTAACAAAGAAGGCTTCCTCTAAGTGACCCATGAATAGGTTGGCGTACGAGGGGGCCATCCTGGTACCCATGGCTGTTCCCTTTAATTGTTGGTATGTCTGGCCTTCGAAAGTGAAGAAGTTGTGGGTCAGGATGAAGCTGGCTAAGGTAATGAGGAAAGAGGTTTTAGGTAGGGTGGCAGGTGATCGGCGTGAAAGGATGTGCTCCATCGCAGCAAGGCCCTGGACGTGCGGAATATTTGTGTATAAGGAAGTGGCATCAATGGTTACAAGGATGGTTTCTGGGGGTAACAGACTGAGTAAGGATTCCAGGCATTCGAGAAAGTGGTTGGTGTCTTTGATGAAGGATGGAAGACTGCATGTAATGGGTTGAAGGTGTTGATCTACGTAGGCAGAGATACGTTCTGTGGGGGCTTGGTAACCAGCTGTAACCCTTCTTTCCATCAGTCCCTATACCAGTTCCAAACTGAACAATCCATTGCCCTCACCCACCTAATCCTTCACCTACACATCAACTCAGCCAATGAACACACCCATCAACTCCTATCCTTAATAAAAGTCCTCAATCTTTCCTCTCCCACATCCACACCAGCTGTTCAGAGCATCCTCCTACAGGCCAACCGCAAATTAGAACAGCATGCCACCCTCCACCTCAAAAAACTATCCAATCTCCTGGTTTCCCACCTCCAGAAAGGCAACTCACTCACCCTTCACAACCTTTCCAGCAAACCTCAACCTCCTCTCATTGAACACAGACTCAGTCTCTCCCATCTACTCAATCTCCCACTTCCAACTCCACTCCGCCCGAAACCTCAAAATTCCAATCAACACAATCTGGAACCACAACACCCTAATTCATTAGTTAACCTTTCCTCCAAACCTCTCTCCCAGTCCGAAACCTCTGTCCTATCCAAAGGCCTCACCTTCAGCCCCACTCCCAGATTCAACCAAACAGCCCTTGTCAAAGATTTACTGTCCTACACCCATACTCTCTGCTGGAAATATCACTTTGCCACGAAGAAAAATGGTCCTAATCCTACTCCTAATGATCCAACTCCTCAAGACACTATCCAAATTGAACCCTGCCTGGAACAGTTCCGTCCTCCGTCACAGCGGGACCCACCTCCTCTTCCTCAAAATCACCCTCTCCAAACTTTCCAGGAATTTCTGACTTCCAGCCTTGGCTCTCAATCCTTCTTAAAAAACCTTAATCCTACTCCCAACATCACCACTGCTGAAGCCCAGGCTATCCGTGATCTGAAGGCTGACCAATCCATCGTCATTCTTCCGGCGGACAAGGGTTCCATGACTGTGGTACTTGATCGTCGGGAGTATGTGGCTGAGGGACTGCGGCAGCTTTCAGACACCACTACATACAAAGTTTGCCAAGGTAATCCCATTCCTGATGTCCAGGCAGAGCTTCAAGGAATCCTCAGAACCTTAGGCCCCCTACAAAACCTTTCACCTGACTCCATCAACCTCCTCACCCCACCAACACCCCGCACCCCTAAAATTCACAAACCAAATCATCCCGGCCATCCCATTGTAGCTGGTTACCAAGCCCCCACAGAACGTATCTCTGCCTACGTAGATCAACACCTTCGACCCATTACATGTAGTCTCCCATCCTTCATCAAAGACACCAACCACTTTCTCGAATGCCTGGAATCCTTACCCAGTCTGTTACCCCTGGAAACCATCCTTGTAACCACCGATGCCACTTCCTTATACACAAATATTCCACACGTCCAGGGCCTCGCTGCGATGAAGCACTTCCTTTCACGCCGATCACCTGCCACCCTACCTAAAACCTCTTTCCTCATTACCTTAGCCAGCTTCATCCTGACCCACAACTTCTTCACTTTCGAAGGCCAAACATACCAACAATTAAAGGGAACAGCCATGGGTACCAGGATGGCCCCCTCGTACGCCAACCTATTCATGGGTTGCTTAGAGGAAGCCTTCTTGGTTACCCAGGCCTGCCAACCCAAAGTTTGGTACAGATTTATTGATGACATCTTCATGATCTGGACTCACAGTGAAGAAGAGCTCCAGAATTTCCTCTCCAACCTCAACTCCTTTGGTTCCATCAGATTCACCTGGTCCTACTCCAAATCCCATATCACTTTCCTTGACGTTGACTTCCACCTGTCCAATGGCCAGCTTCACACGTCCGTCCACATCAAACCCACCAACAAGCAACAGTACCTCCATTATGACAGCTGCCACCCATTCCACATCAAACGGTCCCTTCCCTACAGCCTAGGTCTTCGTGGCAAACGAATCTGCTCCAGTCCGGAATCCCTGAACCATTACATCAACAACCTGAAAACAGCTTTCGCATCCTGCAGCTACCCTCCCGACTTGGTACAGAAGCAAATAACCAGAGCCACTTCCTCATCTCTTCAAACCCAGAACCTCCCACAGAAGAACCCCAAAAGTGCCCCACTTGTGACAGGATACTTTCCAGGACTGGATCAGACTCTGAATGTGGCTCTCCAGCAGGGATATGACTTCCTCAAATCCTGCCCTGAAATGAGATCCATCCTTCATGAAATCCTCCCCACTCCACCAAGAGTGTCTTTCCACCATCCACCTAACCTTCGTAACCTCTTAGTTCATCCCTATGAAATTCCCAAACCACCTTCCCTACCCTCTGGCTCCTACCCTTGTAACCGCCCCCGGTGTAAAACCAGTACTATGCACCCTCCCTCCACCACCTATTCCAGTCCTATAACCCGGAAGGTGTACACGATCAAAGGCAGAGGCACGTGTGTATCGACCTGCCAGCACTTTCGTTTGGTAAGTCACATCATCTTTGTTTTTAGATATATTTTTCACACGTGGAATGTGTGTGTGTGTGTTTGTGTGTGTGTTCCAACTTTCAGAAGACATGTTGTGCCATGTGTTAGCTACCCATTGCTTTTATAATTGTCCACATGAGAACAAGTATATTGGTAATCAGTCATTAACAAAATTGATATGAAACCTGTACTGCACCGCTAGTGATCCATAACTTGCTGAGTGATTGAAAATATGAAGTTCTGTTGATGTAAGTTACTGAACTGTGTGTTTAGTTAAGGACTTAAAATTAATATCCATAGCTGACCATCGTAATTATTGATGAATACACAGGATGTGGAGAACTATCAATTTCAAATTCATCTATGAATGAGCCATTTGTTGCTGCCATTTATCATTTCACTGAAGCAATTGCAGCTTCCACAATGCTACGAGAAGAGGCTAAAAGACATAAATACAAGGTTAGTACACTTACAGGGTTAGTTTCTCATTTTACAATGGATTTAAGATGGTATCTTACAGTTGTAAGTTTCTTTTGAGTGTGAAAATACAGATCTTAGTAGTAATTTATGAAAGAGAACATTACCAAATTAGAACATTTCATAAAAGCTTTAATATAGGCTGCCTTAAGCAGTGAAATATATTTGCTTACCCTAACTGTCCAAATGTTATGTTTTCCTGGTACTGTCTCTCATCTGTTATTGCCTCAAGTGAATTATGGTGAATTTCATCTCTAGTGACAACAGGTCGGTGCACCCGCTCACACTGTAGTGCATCAAAGAAGGCAGCATTCCAGAATCGCAAACTGTGCCATATGGGCTGGTCTTTCAGATATGTGTATAAGTATTCTTTGTATGGTTCACACCCAGGAACATCAACTAGTCAAACAAGATAAAATATGGCAATGTTACTATAATATTACAACAACTGCAAAGTTGATAGTATATCATCAGTGTTAATATGATATTACAAAAAAGTACAAGTACTACAATCTGAAGTCAGGTATTATATTTCACATTAAAAGTATGATTCTTTTTACATGCATTGGCATTTAAAATGCATATTTTATTACCATTTTATATACGCACACAGGTAAACAAAAAATGTTTTAGAACAAGAAGTAAACAATTTTGTCATATGTTTTATGCCTTTTATTGAGTAAACATCAACAGTTTAGATAGTTTACACAACCAAAGCTAGCCCTAGCATAAGAGATTACCTTAATCTCCCAGTAGGCTTCTTGCAGGGATCTTACAAAACAATTAGACACACAAAATTCTGTTGCTTTATAGGAGGGATAATGCCAGTGAGATGAAGTAATATCTGGAGGTATACATTTTAATTTCTGGCAGTATTTGTATAGGAAGGGGAGTGAAAATGGTGACAAAGTATCTGATCACCAAACTTTGTATCTTTGTCCTAGGTTGAGTATAAATCACCTCTATGGCATCTCATGGACAGAAAGTATTGGCGCTGTTGATTGTGATCCATCTATTGCATAGGGATTCACTCCACAATACTGCTGCTCTCATCAGCTCTGATTGCATGACTGCCAAGTGAATATGTATTTCATGGATTCATAGAGCCATAGACAATGCCATGCAGGACCTTATGCTCCCCCTCACCCCCCCCCCCCCCCCCCCCCTCCCCCTTACTACCACCACTGCCACCTTCAGCATCACTACAAATAGTGGCTGAGGGGATAGACATATTGTCCACTCAGCTATGTGGGTTCATTTAGCAGCGTCATGTACCTCGAGTCACAAAATGGGCTTGTTTGCAGCTAGATGAGTTCCATATGAACAGTGCAATGACATATAGAGTACCATGAACTGTCAGCATGGAGACCATTGTTGCAGTTTCCCTTGACATGGCAGCAAAGACTGGAGCAACCAATAGTGGTGCAACCAACAACAATGGACACAGGAGTGGC
Source organism: Schistocerca piceifrons (assembly GCF_021461385.2). Classification (NCBI taxonomy): domain Eukaryota; kingdom Metazoa; phylum Arthropoda; class Insecta; order Orthoptera; family Acrididae; genus Schistocerca; species Schistocerca piceifrons. Next base: position 494,318,156 of record NC_060139.1, on the reverse strand, counting down.
ACCAGGTCATCATTTCAGTTGAGTCCAGATTCTGCATATAGTACCACAATGGACGTAACTGCATGTCAAGGAATTGAAGAAAACGAATGTTGCTGGGTTGCATTTCTCATCATCGTACAGTTCACACCTTAGTATGATTGTCTGGAGAGCCATGAGGTACACAGTTAGGTCATCTCTGGTTTGTGTAGATGGTAATTTGGGTAGTACATGTTATATTCCTGGCATATTAAGACCAGTGACTACAAGTGTGGTTTGGAAAGTTCGTGGAATCACCACGAGAGATCAGCTCTAGTGCAACAAATTGATCATGGTATATTCATTGGACAGTTGCCTGTAAACATGTGCCATGTCAATGCTCTTGGAAGAGAGCTGTGGAGGTGACTTGGCTCTGCCATTGTTCCCTCGTAATGATTGGCGAAAATGGAGAAAAATTGAGATTAGGGCAGTGGTTAAGTACTTCATAAAGAAAGGTATGAAAGCAAAGGACATTCATGCTGATTTCCAGAATACACTGCAGAACTCTGATCCTTATATTCAACTGTTGCCAAGTGGACAAATGAATTTAAATTTGTTTGGGAGAGCTTAGATGATGATCTGCATGGTGGTCAGCCAATATGTGTCACTACTCAAGAAATCAATGCAAAAGTGCACAAAATGGTCATGGAGGATCACTGACTGAAAGTGCGTGAAATTGCTCACACTTTCCAGGTGTAATCTGAAAGGGTATATCACATTTTAACTGAAGAATTAGAAATGAAAAAAATTATCTGCAATGTGGGTGCCGCGACTCTTGGTGCTGGATCAAAAACGCATGAGAATGGACATATCGGAACAATGTTTGGACCGTTTCAGGAGAAAAAAACAAGATTTCTTGCACTGGTTTGTGACCACAGATGAAACTTGGGTGCACTACTATACCCCAGAGACAAAACAACACTCAAAGCAGTGGAAACATGAGGATTCTCAGCCATCAAAAAAAGCAAAGACAATTCCTTCAGCAGGAAAGGTCATGGCATCAGTGTTCTGGGATGTGAAGGGAATTCTGTTTGCAAATTATCTCCCCACAGGGCAGACAATTATAGGAGAATACTATTCCAACCTCCTGAACAAATTTCAACAAAAGATACGTGAAAAACGGCCAGGTTTAACAAGGAAGAAAGTCATCTTCCATCAAAACAATGTGCGCCCCCACACATGTGCCATCACCATGGCAGAATCATATGAACTAAGGCATGAATTGTTGCCACACCTGGCTTATTTACCTGGTATGGTTCCGTCAGACTTCCATCTCTTCCCAAAACTGAAAATTTTTCTTGGTGGATGAAGATTCACTTCAAACAAAGAATTCATAGCTGGAGTCGACAACTATTTTATAGGCCTGGAGGAAACTCATTTTCGAGATGGGATCAAGGCACTGGAACATTGTTGGACCAAGTACATTAATCTACAAGGAGACTACATTGGAAAATAAAATGAAGTTTCAGTGATGAGAGTACTTTTTTCTATTCCGTTCAGAGAACTTTTCAAACCATCCTCATATTTTACAACAAGATAACCTAAAACCGCATGTTACTTATGCTGCTCTGACCAACCTTGTTCAATTGTTGTGCTGGAGAGCATATTCTCCTGATATCTCAACCATTAAAAACATCTTTCATGGATTGCTGACAGTCTGGTATACCATCACTAGGATTGATAAACTTTGGCACAGAGATGAAGCAGTGTGGAATGAAATTACAGTATCTATCACCCAAGTTCGGTTCAACTTGATCTCAAACAGGCTAGAGCTGTGTACTACATTTTGCACACTGTACACCCCTAAACTTCTTAAAAATTTAGTCTTGCATTCATTTCATTACGGTGTACAAGCACAGTACATAAGATTTTGCTATCCTTCATTGTGTTGTAATTTTAATGGCCAGTAGCGTCTAATGAGGGACTGTTTGTAAGCAAGATGGTTATTGTCCTACAGTAGAATAAAATCTTATCCTTCATTGTGCTGTAATTTTAATGGCCAGTAGTATCTAATGAGGGACTGTTTGTATGCAAGATGGTTATTGGCCTACAGTAGTATAAAATCTGCATGACTACATCGCTATTCATCCTGGAACAACAGCTGTCTATATTTGTAGCACAAGATATCCATATACAATGAGCATTACTGTTACTTGGGTATCAAGAAGCTACCAGGAATCTTGGATGTAGATAATGAGACTATTTGTAAACAGAGTGGCTAGCAAAGTGTGTTTCTAATTTTCTTTTGAATTTATAGAGAGTGTTAATTTCTTGTTTTGTTTTGCTCATTGAAGGCATTTGCACTCTGCTCTGAATCATAAACAAAAAGGTCTGCTTTTGCTGAAGGAACACTTCCTTTGACTGCATTGCCTCAGACCTAACGTTTTTAAAGTTTATAGGTAGTGATGGTACACAAAATAAGTCACCACAATGATCTTCAAGCCCAAACAATGAGATATGTTTCTTAAGTGGAAGTATGCCAAACTGAACTTCTTGATTAGTTTGTTTGTGTGTTGACTATTTTTTAGCTTGTTATCTGGCAGGAACGCAAATAATTTTACACATACTATGAACAAAGGGCAAGGTACAAAAGTAACTACATTACTACCACAATATTTGAGTTTCCTAAAAGTAGACTGTCAATAGCACAGGCAGTTGCTTTGTCAATTCACAGTCATCATCATCATCACCACCACCACCACCACCACCACCACCACCGAAACAGCAGCTATTTAACAAGTAATTCTGGATAGGCCCCTTCTCTAAATTTCTCTAGACCAGGGCTTACAAATTCACTGGTTCTGAGCATGAGCACTCACACCTGCTCAAGCTCTCACTCACTAATAGAGCAGTTGCAGCATGGTGGGGAGCGAGGGGAATGCACATGTATCGCGTGGTGCTGACAACACAGGAGAGGCACTACTGTGAAATGGGGAAGGAGCAGTTTCAACAGTGGTGCCATCAAATAGCAGCAGTGGCAAGTCTACATTGTGTAACATGGACAATGACTTCACATTTCAGTCTGCAGTGTGAGAAATCTTTTTACGCAAAGATAAGAGTTTGCAAAATGTTTAAGTGTGTTATAAAAAAATGAATACTTTCAGGAATTCAATTTCCAGAGGCACTACATGTCTTACCACATTAAAGAATACAGAAATGGAAAATGTGAAAGATCTGTGTATCAATAGGTTTAAAAACTTAGAAGGAAGATATCTGAAATGGAGGAAGAAGAGGAGGAAAAATCAAGTGCATGTGTAATTAAGATGAGTTACAACATAGTGTTCACTTTAGTAAGGCCCTTGCACCCCCTTCACAGCTGATGATTTAATAAAAAAGAATACTTGTAGCTGCAACTGAACATTTATGTCCACTTCAAATAGAAATTTCACTTGGTACAGTTACAAAAAAGACAATCATTTATCATACACAGTTTATGGCAGACACTGTTCAGAGCCTGTCACGAAACAAGCTGAGATCTCTTTACTTCCTCTCCTGTTTTGCAATCTGCCTCCTTAAATTCATTTTATTTTCATTTTTGCCTAATTACCATTGACATACATGAGTATACTCTGCATTTCCATAAAAGAGAAAGGTTGGCTCTCAGTCTTAAGGAATGTAGCACCAAATCTAATTTTGTGCTTAGTTTTGTGTATGTAATTAATTTACTACTTTAATTTGACCATTTCTGGTTAATATTTTTCATATAGGGTGAAATCAGTAACTGTTTTGTGACAATATTAGAGAAGGAAAATTGCTACTCACCGTATAGCAGAGATGCTGAGTCACGATAGGCACAACAAAAAGATTCACACAATTACAGCTTTTGGCCACTATGCCCTTTGTCAGCAATACACACACACACACACACACACAACACACACACACACACACACACACACACACACACACACGCACGCGCGAGCGCGCGTGTGCAAACGCAACTTGCACACACGTCTGCAGTTTCAGTTGTCTGAGACAGCAGACGTGTGTGCAAGTTGTGTTCGCGTGTGTGTGTATCTGTGTGTGTGTGTGTGTGTGTGTGTGTGTGTGTGTGTGTGTGTGTGTATTGCTGACAAAGGGCTTAGTGGCTAAAAGCTGTAATTGCATGAATCGTTTTGTTGTGCCTATTGTGACTCAGCATCTCTGCCATATGGTGAGTAGCAACTTTCCTTCTCTAATATTGTTATATTCCATTTTGGATTTTCCATTGTTTAATTGTTTGTGACTTAGATTCTATTGTTGACTTTATAAACAAATGTAAATTGTGTACTAATTATAAACATTTGAAGAAGAACTACTAGGATTCATAAAGTATTTATTTCACTCCATTCGAAAACATATTAGCAAAGTTAGCCCTTAATTAATTACAAAATAATTACCAGGTTTCTCAAAAGTATTGTTTGTATAACTATATCTGTTAATTTCATTATTTAAACACATAATTCGGCCTAACCTTTGTGGTAGAAGAAATTGTAAAAAGAAGGAATTTTTAGATGTATTCAGTTAATCAAATGAGTTATGTTTTAAACACTGAACAATGTATAGTTTAAGTGCCTATTATTGTGAGGATATATAAAGGCCTGATTTTTGGTCCTGAGTCAGTCAGTCCATGGCCGATTTTCAGAGGGAAACTATGTACTGTTTCAAGTAACAACAATACATCAACTTAACAATGGAATTAGTGTAACACAAATAGGCCATGTGTTAAAACAATGACAGTGTCTGTTCAATTTATTTGAGAAATAGTGTCACACGTACCTTATTATTCAGCAAGAACTGTATGGTTACATATTTACTGCTCATAGATGTTCAACAGCAAACTATTGTAGCAGTATACTGATGTTTGCCTGCAAGTTTTTATGGGACTTAACATTTACCAATAGTGAACTGGCCATACAACTGTGTAATATTGGGGGGTTGTGAACAGTGAAAGTAAAGAACTGTGAAATGCAACTGTGCAACTGTCGGCTAAATCATTTACAGTAGTCAGTGCCGAACTTCCATGCCCCAATTTTTCAGCCAGTATAACAGTGCAGTACATTGACACCAAGGACTATCAACAAATAAAGCAGGCAAACATCACAAGCCAGCTTGCAAAATCTTTGCAAGGATTTTGTTGGATACTCTTTAGTGCTCTATGAAAGTGTAAATGTCACGGGCATAGAGATGGATGTGACATTCCTAGCAGTATTGAAGAAAGTGTACAAAATGTAGGTTTGTGAATGAATTTATTAGTTTATGTGACCACAGACAAAGTGTCAGTCATGTTTCACAGTGCAACTAAACGGGAAAAATGAAAGAGCTTCCATTACCCAGTTCACATTGATATGCAGCTTGAAGTTTTTGTATCTGCATAGGGCATGACAATGGCAGGAAACTGCCACTTAGGCACCAATGTAAACTATATCAGCTGACAATGGATCTAATACAAAGCCAGGGAGCTGATTCTCAAAGGAGGGAACAAAATTCAACATATGAGTTAATATAAGGGACAGCAGAAAATACAAACAACATGTAGAGAGAAGCATGGAGAAAAATACAAAATGCAGACTGCAAGAGCAACTGAACAACTAAGCACTTGGGAACAGAACACAGCCAGAGATGAAGGTGAAGGAAAGAAGGAAGATTGAGTTTTAATGTCCTGTCAGTAGCAAGTTCTTTAGAGGTGGAGTTTAGATTGGGGTGAGTATCTAAAGGACATTGGTCATGTCATTTTCAAAAGAATCTTCCTGGCATTTGTGTTAAGTGATTTAGGGACAGTATAGAAAATAAAAAATGTGGACTGTTGGACAGAAGTTTTAACCTCTGCCTTCCTGAAATGTGAGTCCAATGAGCCACCTTGCTTGGTCTAGAGCAGTGCTACACAGCAAATCTACTCTGTGAGCAGATGATGAGTACAGGCCTGAAGCAGTGAGCACTGTACTCCTTATATCTTCACAGGAAGTGTGAAAATTTATGCAGAGGGAAATGCTTATAGAAATCTAAACTGCTTTTTTAGTATGCCAGCCAGTGGATGTACATATGGACACAAATGAAGTGGTGTGGATCCCATGGCACTGTAGTGTAGCAACCTGCCACGAATGGTGCACACAGAGCATTCTATAGGCACATCCACTGACCCATGTTGTTCACCTGTTGGCAATGATAGGCCAGGCCAGGCCCATCAGATCTTATTTGTAACATTTGTTAAGAAAAGTAAGTCTTGATAATAGTTACTTGTTCAATAGGTATGATTATTTGGCAAGAGGAGACCACACAACATTTCAGCAACGCACTATGTTCTGTTTCTAGGAGTACTATGTTAAAAGAACTTCTTAACTTCTCATGATAGAGGTTCACGGTCATGAGGAATTTCTTAAAAGACATCGTATCTGCTGTTGACTGTAGAAGTTACTTATTTCACAATTGCAGTTTCAGCCTTTGGATCATTTCGAAGAGGTACTGCAATGCCAAAATTGCAGTTGTGAAATAAATAATTTCTACAATCAATGGTGAATATGATGTCCTTTACAAAAAGACTTCTGTTTACAGCTGTCTATACTTCTGTGCACAATTCTTGAATAGAGCAGGAGGGGGAGGAATGATAGTGGACTGTTCTTGATTGACTGTCCAACACACACTATGAGGTGGCCTGCTGGCTTGTGGAATAAAAATGTAAATGTAAATGTGAGTGAATTCCATTTATTTCTAAAAGATGCTACTTGAACCATTCCTTACATCAGAACACCATTCTCTGTGTGACAGTTATGAAATAATATCAATGTTGAAATAATACATGCTGCTTTAGTTTAAAATGTTTCTTCAAACTAAGGACATGTAAGACAAAATAAAAATACTTTATCCTATTACATTATGTTCATGTTTTTAAGTTTACTGTAAACATGTTAAAAATGATAAAATATATGTAAAGGTTGTTTTACCTTCATAGTAAAATGTGAAACACATGTTCATGAGAGATTTAGCTGGTGAAAAATCATCTGCATCAGCACATTCAAAGAGTACAATGGCAAAATATTGTACCAAACTGTAGAACGTTGATTCATCAACTCTTTTGTTCAACACTCTTTGTGCATTAACGAACCTTGCAAACCACAATCTTCCACATTCATGCTGAAAAAAGAAATTCATTTAAGTAATGCTGTTTCATTTTAAATTGTGTAAAAAATGTCTTAGTAACCAAAGACGCCCATGTGATAGTTTGAATGGCAGGGGATACAAAGTATTCTTAATATTTCGGAAGACAAATGGCTACTTGTATAAATCATTTTCTTGAAAGAAAAACACATGAGTGCACTGTATTTTTTCCTTTCCCTGGGAGCTATGGGCTGGAGGAGGGCATGGACCCACCTTGCCTCCAGATGTGTGGACCCTTGTTAGTAACACATTGTGATTTTTGATCATATAATTACCACCAACGGCATTTACATATAAAATACCAACTCTTTGTTCAACAGATAGTCATACAACAAACTAATTTTATCAATTAGGCCTCTACAGGTTTATATCTGGTAATTACTGCAGTTCAGAGTTAGTGGCAGTTAGCCTTGTTCATAATGCCAGGACACACTGTGATTTCTTTCATCTTAATCTCTTGTGACCATTTTCACTAATATTACTATTATTATTATTATTCACCTCTGCTACTGAACTTCCACAGTTGTTATTATTATAACTGCTTAGATTCCCAATCATATATTTTGAGGTTATGAAGTATTTATTGTCAAAAGTTTTACAGCCTTAAGTCAGTTAAAAAATGAAATACATACATTTACATATGAAAGTTGGATTATGAGGGAAATTCTGGAACCTAAATCATATGCAAAAATGAAAAAAAGGAAGCCCATGAAATCTTATTGACAGGTAGTTTTAAGGTTTGGCTTCTTAATTCATTATGATGCTCTTTCATGATTCTTTTCTTTTGGGTTATTTATGATAGTATTTAAAAAATTAATTTTACTGTACTAGATTATGTAAGATGCACTATTCTAATAATGAAAGAAAATCTAAAGAAATGGTATAAAAGTGAATTACTTGCAAATATTTTTCACTTTCAATTTCAAACAAACAAAGTTTAAACCTTGTCAGATATGTGACTCACATATTTATACATTAAGGAAAATTGAGATGATTGGCACATTTTGTAACTTGTGTAAAAATTGCGTCACATAGAGGCTGTATGACAAGAATTCTGGTCCTTCATGACTCATTTTTAAATAATCCGTAGGAAGCTCCATTACTTTGACATCAGGCAAAGATTAAAATTGAGTTACTCCTGCTCATTCCTGTCCACAAACTTGCCTTGTCATGCACTGCTGGACATAAAAACTGCAACACGAGGTAGGATAGCAATTAATGAATTTTGTTTATTGTGTGTGTGGGATATAGTAAGAAGAATACAAGTTTTAACTTGAAATTGATTTGGGGTGAACAGAATGTGAAATGTAGGACATAGAGGTGCCATCTCCGGCATCAACAATGGCTCTATCTCAGTTGGACAGCATGTTGAACTGATCTTAGATATCAGATACAGGTAGGTCATTCCATGTTGCTTCAATTTCATCAAGTTGCTTCAAGATCATCAATTATAGTGGCTGGTGAGTATGTCATGACCAGATGCTTTCAACGGGTGAGAGATCTGGAGAATATCGAAGTATGTCAGGACAGCATGGACAGCACACAGTCTTGCATTCTCTGCTGAAAAATAATGTTACAGAGACTACATAGATGGCGCAGAGTCACTGGCCTTAACATGTCAGAGATGTAACATCTGCCGTCCAAGTTGCTGGCTAAAAGAACCAGAGGTGATCCATCTGTGTACCCAATGGCACCCCACACCGTTAGAGCAGGTGCTGTGCCCATATGACAATGTTATATACAGTCCAGCAATGTGCATTCTCCTTGGAGCCTCCAGACCCAAATACTTTCATTGTGATGCTGTATGCAGAAATGGGACTCACATGAAAGAACAATGTGGTGCCACTCCTGTGCCCACCATTCTCTCTGGGTACACCACTTTTGACATGCCTCCCTCTGCTGCTATGATGTAATTGAGTTTAATACATATTATGAAATCTATGATACCAGTGGGTATTGATCTGTTCTCATAAATCTAAACAGAATCTTCAAACAAAAATCAATCTTTGTATTTTGGCAATTTGTGGTAAGTTCTATGGAACCAAACTGCTAAGGTCATTGATGCCTAGGCTTACACACTACTTAACCTAACTTAAACTAACTTACGCTAAGGACAACACACACACCCATGCCCAAGGGAGGACTCGAACCTCTGACGGGGGGAGCCGCGCGAACCGTGGCTAGGCGCCCTAGACCACACGGCTACCTTGCATGGCTCAATGTTTGTACACAGTATGTAAATTGTTATTTCGCTGAACACATATTTAACATTTGCGTAATTAAATCAATGACATAAATATGCTAATTTTGTAAATCCATTTACATAAATATTTACACAAAATATTATGATATTTAAACCTCAGTTTATCTAATAATGATTTTAAACATTACCATTGAATATCTGTGACAATGACTAAATTCTTTGAGTTAAATGTATAACAGAATCATTCTCTTTCTCCTTCCTTGCACTTGGTAGGGAGGGTTGTCTCATGATCGTGTGTTGCAAAGATAGTTGTAAAGTGTAGTCATGTTTAGTTATTGAAAGTAGAGTCTCGTGGAACCTTTTGTGTGACATATTTTGTGAACCAATCATCTACAAATTTATGAATACAGAAGATTCAATTAAGAAATTGTTTTATTTGGTAGTTAGTAAACCATTATTTTGAAAAACCTGGAAATAGTATATTTCTTTGTACAGACAAATCCAAAAACCAAATTCATACCCCCCCAAAAAAGACAACATAACCAGCAACAGAATCAGCTAAGTAACAAAATTTTAATTTATACAGTAGTAGTCAGCATGCCACTCAATTATCCTTAAAAATATGAAAATCTGTGAAGTGGATACATCATAATATTTATTATTGTAAATGTATTTTACATGTACCAAGGGAAACTTCAATACTGGTCAGTGATCTAACGGTCTCTGGTGCTCAATATGTAATAGCACTATTCATGTGGATACTTGTCGCGATGCAAGCAAGCCCATTGCCTGACTCAAAGTACATGTCATGACTGTATGATACTGCATGGCTGAACAAACAACATATTTGTCCTCCCAGGCATTAGGCAAATGGGGCCACTGAGATCCTATGTAGCACTTAACACGGCCCTCCTGAACCCATCACTTTCATATTCACATGAGAGTTGTGGTATTCCAGTCAATGTAAGAACCATTATTATGGAATGATAAGCTGCAGTCTTGAAAGTCCTTGATTCTCTTACTGTTGCGTTCTGACATGTGCTGGTTGATGTCTCTTCTACTTCCACAAGGTGTATCGTTATCTTCCCACTAATTTCCAATACTCAGATGCAATTTCTGAATGAGAAATCCACTGCATTATCTTTTCTTATACAGGATGATCATTAATAAAAGTGACAAACTGCAGGGATGGTTTCCTGACTGGAAATGGAGGATAAAAGGTTCTATGAACGTGTATCTGGAAATGCATCATTGCTACAGTAGACAGCCCTGATGAATGACACCGCCTCTGACCTAATACTGTGTGCTCCTTGTGTGTTGCAGGCTATGTGATTGTCACAGCATACTCTAAGAAGCAGAATGGTCTGGTATTAATGTCAGGAACAAGCACAGATCATGTTTGTGTATGACCAAGTAGCTGTAAACATTTGAGAGGCAGCACAGCTATATCAACACAAGTACCCTCATAGACACCAACCACATCACACAACATTTCAAGCCCTTTGAGGGCATTTGTATCACCACATGTCCTTTTAGACAGATAAATGTGAAGGGTGATGGCAGACTGTGCATACACCAGATTTGGATGACCAAATTCTACGAGACATTGAGATGAACCATAATACAAGCTCCAGGAAAGTGACCCACCAACATGGTGCAAGACAAGGTATGTTTATGTGTATCCTATATGACAACCACTACTATCCCTATCGCTTGCAATCCCATGGAAGCCACTTTGAACATCTTTTGTGACATGGATGCGATGCAACTCTGTACTGTTTTCTGGGATGATTTGTTGTCATTGCACGTACACCATCCATTTTTGGACACATGTTAATAGGACCTTTTTTCCTCCATTTCCAGTCAGGAATCTGTCCCTGCAGTTCATTAGTTTTATTAATATTCACATTGTATAGAGAATATAGATGAAATTATTCCTACCCAATTTGTGTGGTTGAGCTCAAATACTAATCATTTGCATATCCAGGCATACGGTACATTCTATCCTGTTTGACATTTGTGCCACCTTCATGGCTTTATAGTTTTGTCAGCCAATTGTGTAGCAAGCTAAAAGACAAAACTAGTGGATGATAGAGATTATCCAGTCAAGCAAATCATACCTTTTCCTAGATATTGACAATATTATGAAAAGGATAGATTGCTACTCACCACATAGAGGAGACTCTGAGATACAGACAAAATAACAAAAAGAGAGCTATGCACTTGAGCTTCTGGCGAAAAGGCCTTCTTCTAAAGTAGAAAAGACACTCACATTCACACAACTGCAACTCCCACACACATGATACTTTCTCTGGTCCCTAATGCTGGCCTGTGTGCAGCAAACTGCACCCAATGGGAGAAGCAATCTATGTGTGATGGGGGTAAGGAGGATGCTGGGGCAGGGACAGGGAGGAACAGCAGCGGAGGAACTGGGAAAGATGATGCAGAAATGTGGTTGAGACACAGAAGGACTGCTAGGTGCTGTAGTGGAAAAGGAGAGAAGTAGAAGAGGAATAAAAAACTATTGGGTATGTTTGTGGAATAGAAAGCTGCTTCATGCTGGAGTGGGAGCAGGGAAGCAGATAAGTGGGTGAAAGACAGGGACTAGCAAAGGGTGTGGCCAGGTGGGCTTATGGGATCGTAGGATATATTGCAGGAAGAGTGCCTACCTGTGCTTGGTAGAGGCTGTGAAGCAGTCACTGAAGTGAAGCATATTGTGCTGGGCAGCATGTTCAGCAACTAGGTTGTCCAGTTGTCTTCTGGCCACAGGTAGTCAGTGGACATTCATGCAGACATCAGCTTGCTGGCTGTCTGTCATGCCCACATAGAAGGCAGCACAGTGGTTGCAGTTTAGTTTGTAGATCACATGACTGCTTTCAAAGGTTTGCTGCATTTGATGGCCCTCAGGGGCTCAGGATTTGTTTGCTGAGTACGGGCTTGGCGACCCTGGGGTTCCTGAGCTGGGGACTGGTAAGCACCGCTAGTTCTCTGTCACCGTAAGCTCTGGACATGCATCAGCAATCACCATGTGGCTCGGCGGGGGAACATTGTGTGTCGCAGAGAAGGGGATCATGGCTTGATCATCCAGATGGCGAGGATGGAATAAACCTCTACAAAAAAACCTCAATCTCAAGGTGTACTGCGTGCCGATGAGATGCATGGCTGTTGAGGTGGAACAGTTGTTAGCGAGCAACCTCTGGGGAACCTGCCGCACCTCAGTTGTATAAGGCTTACTTAGGCTCTGTCTGTCTGAGTGGACCCTTATTCCCATAGCTGCTCATGGGACCGAGATGGAACCGTCAAACTTTTCTTCTTCTTCTCCCAGCGGGAAGGGTGTACTGCCTGGGAGTTCTCACACCCATTCATCAAAAAGAATGCGGGAGGCTAGTCCTCCTGCTAGTCATTTTGTTGTCAGTAACAGGGCTCAAGGAGTCATGAATAACAGTGTATTTGTAGTGATCAAGAGGAAGGAGGGGTCATTTGAGAAAGTGTCCCTCTTCTCTATTCATAAAGGCTTGGAAGGGCTGGCTGGTACCATAAAGTCTGTTAAGTGGTAGCGCAATGGTTCCTTGCTTGTTGAGACTAACCGGGTGAAGCAGGTGGAACTCCTTAAGAAGTCCCAGAAACTGAGTGAGTATGACATCATTGTTGAATTGCATAACTCCCTTAACTCCAGCAAAGGTGTGCTAACTTGCCGGGATATTATGGATATAGATGTTGCTGAATTCAAACAAGAATGGGCACCACAGGGGATCATAGATGTGGAACAAAGGACTTGCAAGAACAATGGAGAGATTGAGAAGACTGCCACTACAATTGTGACCTTCAATTCTCTGAACACATCATGGCAGGTTTCCTCCATCTTAGGGTTCGGCCCTATGTACCTAACCCTATACAGTGCTTCAAATGCCAGCATTTTGGCCATACAACGCTGAGTTGCAGAGGTGAAGCAACTTGTGGGGAGTGTGGAAAGGCACCCCATGAATCTGAGACCAACTATCCATCTCCAGCGGTCTGCATTAACTGCTCTGGGAGCCATCCAGTCTGGAGCTGAGCTTGCCCAGTTTTTGCAGAGGAATGGAAAATTCAGGAAATTAACGTAACCAAGTTGATCCCCTATGCAGACGCCAAAAAGGACTATCAGGCAATGAAACCCCCTGTCTTTACCACTTCTTATGCTTCGTTGGTGCAGAAACCTGTTACTAAGGTCGATGCTTCGATTCAGACAATGTCCAGTGTTCCCTTATCCACCTCTGACATGTGTACTTGCACCTGTATGTGCCAAAGTAAAGTGAAAGACATAGCGATCCAGACAGCTACAACGGAAGAGACAAGTCCTGCTTCCACAGTGCACAGCCCAAAGGCACGCCAAAAGCAGAGTTCCCCTCAATGCAAAGTTTCTTCAACAAAAAGTGGCTCCCACCGCCCCCTTTCCCCCTCATCCTTGCTGGGAAGGGGAGTAAGGAAAGGATCCCAACATTCAGGTTGACAGCTGATCGGGCACCATCAGATGTCATTCTGGCACATCTGATTGATGACGAGGACATCATAGATTTTGATGCCTCATCACCAGACCCAGTCAGTCCTAAAACTTCGCCTTGCTCTACAAGTGCCTCACCACCTCGGAGCAGACACAGGGGTAAATCAAGACCACATTGATGAAGTGGCTCCCAAACTCCAGTGGAATTATAAATGGATACAGGACTCATCTGGCAGAACTGAGACCCCTTGTACAGGACAGACCCTTTTGCCTCTGCCTTCAAGAGACTCAATTTAGAGAGACTGACACTCCTGTACCTGGAGGCTATCACCTTTATAGAGATGATGACCTTACTGGTGAGAGGGCAAAAGATGGGATTGCAGTCTTCATAAAGGACACTTTTCACTCCTCACCTATTCCCATAACAACAACACTATAAGTGGTTGCTGTTCAGATAGTGGCTCATGTTGACATTACGGTGTGCTGTGTGTACTTACCACCCCATGAGCCTCTTGATCGTGGGGACCTCACTAACCTTCTTGATGAACTACCCCTCCCTTTCTCCTTTTGGGGTAATTCAATGCACACAATGCTCTATGGGGTTCTAACACCACATGCCCCAAGGGTCGGACACTTGAGGATATGCTACAAGCCACATATCTTATACTGCTGAACATGGGTCAAGCCACACATATTAGCACTGCTACAGGTTTGTCAACCACCATAGACCTCTCCTTCTGCTCACCTGCTCTTGGGGACACTGCTCAGTGGTCAGTGGATGATGACCTTTATAGCAGTGACCATTTCCCTATATGGATCCATCTGTCTGATGGAGCAGATCCTGGAAGAAAGCTACCGCAATGGTTGCTCAAGAAGGCTAACTGGATGCTTTACAGGCAGTTCGCTGTTTTCGAACACTGTGATGCCATCCAGGACTGGGTGGATCACATTACAGTTGTGATTCACCATGCCACTGATGCACCCATCCCAAAGTCTGTGAAAGTGCCTGGACGGTGACCTGTCCCTTTGTGAAATGATGAGTGTCATTTTGCAGTCCGGCACAGGAGGGCAGCTATGTGCAGGTTCAATCGATGCCATACAGAGGCGAATCTTGCATACTTTCGAATGGCACAAGCAAAGGCAAGGAGAATCATTCAGGAGAGTAAGCAGAGGTCTTGGCAAGCATTCCTGAACTCCATCAATAAGTCCACATCCACTAGTAAAGTATGGGAAGCCATCAGGAGGGTCTCAAGGCACAACTCTCAACCGTCAATAGCAGCTGTATGAATATAGAGGTCTCTTGTGACATTGATGAGGGACGTAGCCCAGACAATGGCTGAATTATATAAATCGATTACGGCTGATTCCAGCCAGGATCCCACCTTCCATTGATATCAGGAGGCCCAGGGGAAGGTTGCTCTTGATTTTTGTTCCACTAACATAGAAGAATACAACCAGCCTTTCTCTCTGTGGGAGCTGGATTCTGCATTGTTGGTTGCTTGTGATATGACCTCTGGACACGACCTGATAACCTACAGCATGTTGCAACAGTTGGACTGATGGTCGAAGGAAGTTCTCCTTCAGCTCTTCAATAAAATTTGGATCACTGGCGACTTTCCCAACTCATGGAAAGAATCTATTCTAATCCCAATTTTAAAACCAGGGAAGGATCAGACAGAAACTGGTAGTTACCATAGTATTAGCCTGACAAGCTGCATCATAAAGACACTGGAGCAAATGATCAATCAGCATCTCATGTGGGTTCTTGAAACCAGGTCCCTACTCATCTGATTTTGCTAGATAAACTTTTTTCTTGAGTATGGGTTCAGGAGGTATCGCTCCACTCTCGATAACCTGACCCTGCTCGAAGGTAGAATTCAACAAGCCTTCCTTCATCAGCAACACCTTATCGGTGTTTTCTTTGATTTGGAAAAGGCCTATGACACTACCTGGTGGCATAATATTTTATTGCAGCTCCATCAGTGGGGCTTCCGCGGACGTCTCCCAACCTTCATCCGATCCTTTCTCTCGGACAGATATTTTAGATACAGGGTTGGAGTATTACCACCACAGTGCGATGTCCAGTACTATGTTCCTTGTTTGTGGATGACTTCTTCATCTTCTGTGCATCCTCCAGCCTCACCATGGCCACTCGGCAATTACAGCTGATGATCAGGCAGTTGGAGGAATGGTCTTGCACCACAGGTTTTAAATTCTCATTTGAGAAAACAGTTTATCATTCCCACTGTCTGTTTAATTTGCCCGTTTTAAAACTGGGGGACACCATTTTCACTTTTAAGGAGAAGATGAGGTATCTGGGTCTTATATTTGATGACAAGTTAACATGGTTGCCACACCTTAAAGAACTGAAACTGAGATGTCTTGAAGCTTTAAACATCCTGAAATGTGTCAGTCATCGGTCTTGGGGAGCTGACAGCGCACGTCTGCTCCAACTTTATAAGGCATTTGTGCAGCCCCGGCTTGAATGCGGATGCCAGATTCATAGGTAAGCAAGGCCTTCATACCTAAAAATGCTGGATGCAGTTCACCATGAGGGTATTAGGCTGTCTACAGGGGCCTATTGCACGAGTCCAGTTGTTAGTTTGTGTGCAGAGGCTTGTGATGTCCTGCTTATAAACAATGAGAATAAGGAACATCTAAAAAATAAGAAAGGAACCTGACAAGGTTTCAAACCATAGCTCCATGGTGGATGTGGATTTGATATTTGAGCAGTCTACTCACTGAGGTACGATGGTTAGTTTGGTACTGTGTGGTGATACATGTTCCCTGTACATTCTGATGTGCTGCATTGCCAGTTCCTCATTTTCATGCATGTGTTTTCAGAATTCACCTGATCTGATTTTGCTAGATAAACTTTTGTCTTGAATCTGGATGTGGAACTGTATGCCGACCTCCAAGGCTGGCATTTTTTCTCCACCATGTTTAGCAACTTCCCTCTGATGGTGGATGTGGGCCCATGAAGTTTATGTGAACATGAGAGAAATGACATTTTGCTTTAGAAAATGCTCCCACTGGTTTGTGTACATATCTACCAACTTTGCATTGTTGACATGCTACACACACTCTTAACCATTGGCAACAGTCTTTTTTAATACTGTGCCGCACAAATTTCTCCATCACCAGATGATGGTGACTTTTGCATTGAGGTGGGAGAGGTTGTAAATGCTATCAAAAAGTACCCTTCATAGTATTTTGGGCATGAATGGTGTAAGTGAGAGCTAGATACATCACACCCAATAAGGCACTTTTTGCCTAGCAACCACACTTGTTTCAACTGAAGAGATATTGAACCATCTTGCAAATACTGTTGCAGCTACTCATCAGTAGCTTGCACTGCTCTCAGCTGACTGCAATTTATTGCAACAGTGATTACAGTGACTCTAGAAAAAAAGTCAGTCACTACATTTCCTATCCCTCTTATGTGTCTTATGTTTGTTGTGAATTGCCCAGTAAGCTATAGCCAGCAGAACTGCCAGTATAAACAATCTTGTCTGATTTTGCAAAAAATGAAAGTAATTGGCTTATGATCTGTGTAGACTGTAAGTAGTCTAGCTTCATTGTAAGGACAAAAGTGTTGTATGGCTTCATAAATGGCCGACAGCTTTGAATCACACACACCATTCAGATTGGGCCTCCATCAGTTTCTGGGAGAAAATCTCAAAGGTTTCGAACTATTCTTGAAATTTTGGTGGAGAGCCACCCTGATAGCCTGTTAGGTGGCTGGCATCGATCACTGTTGCTAATGGTTCATTATTGACTAGAGGGTTAAGAGGATTGCTTTTTGTAAACTAGCCCTTAGCTTTGCAATGCATCTGCATCATGGGCATCCCTTCTATATTCATTGATATGATGGTCAACTGCCAACAAGGAGAGACTTAAAGTGGAACAAGACAGTGTCCACCCACTGCACAGACATAATCCACCACAGCAATGGCTGAGATCGCGAAAGAGTTTCCTGAGAACATCCGAGAAGCTCACTATTTCACCAGAGAAGGCAAGATTAGAGTTATGGAAGAAGTCGACGCCTCACCTGCAGACACCAGAAGCTGAAGAACTACCACTTGGACATGACGAGAGCTGGCTGATGTGGAAATCTTTAAACAGATTACAATCAGGAGTTGGACGATACAGAGACAACCTGAAGAGACGGGGCTTCATAACAGAAGATACGTCCTGTGATTGTGGACAAGAACAAACCATAAGCCACATGCTCCTGCAAGCCACTCCAAATTTGTATGTTTCTGACTCATAATAATAATAATGGGCAGCCCTGGCAGTGAATGCCTACCTGTAGTGTTGTTACTTGCCAGTGTGTCAATGGCAACTGCATTTCTGCTGCTCCAGGTAGGTGACATCAGCAAAAATTGACAACCTCAGGAATTTTCTTAATTGCTGGCAATCTGCTGGCTGAGGGATATTCTTAATGATTTCTCTGGCTGAGGGATATTCTTAATGATTTCTATCTTCTCTTTGAGAGGATGAATACTGGCAGCTGAGACCTAGTGACTGAGAAATGTCACCTATTTCTGAAGCAGAACACATTTGCCTCATTTATCACCATACCATATTTATGTACCCTGTTGAACACAACCTTAAAGTGTTCCTCATATAATTCAGTGTCTTTGAAAATATCAAAACATCATTGAGGTAGGCAAAGCAGAAGTCCAAGCCCCATGGTATTCCGTCTACATATCTTTGCCATGACTGAGCTGCATTCCTTAAACAAAATGGCATGCATAAGTATTCAAACAAACCATAAGTGATTATCACAGCAATCTTGAAAATATCTTCTTCTGTGTCCAAAATCTGGTCACAGACCTCCTTGCAGTTCCATCATCTGAAGAGTGTGGCTGTGGCTAAAACATTCATGAAATCCTTTATGTTAGGTACACAATAGTTTTTGGGGATTGTTCATTTGCTTAGAATGCCAGTAACCACTGCAAAGCCTCCATTCACCATCTTTATTTTGCAATTGTATGATGCCCACTTGTAACAACTTTTCAAATTCTGCTGCCACTACTGAGAAGTGATCAGAGGCTAGTATCCATGGCTGTTGAGAGACTGGATGACTGGGTGTCTTAACAGGATGCACCATGGTATGCAATACCTTCTGCAGCTGGCTGACAACCTCTTGTCTAGCTTCTGGACAAACCAAACTACTGGGTCAGCCAATGATATTGTTAGGACTTCTGCCTATAGCACCTGTTACCCCTTCGCTGTCCATCTTAATTTGTGCTGTACTTGGATTTAGTTCCAGTCCTTGGTGGTGTGTGAAGTCTGCATCTAATATTGGTTCACTAAAATCTGCCAGTATGAACCTCTACTTGAACTTTTTAGTAAATCCCAAGTCAACTGTCACTTCATACTCATGATAAGTAACAATGGATGAATTTTTAGTTGCCATAAGATGGAGAGTGACACCCAGCACTGTAGTCATCATATTTCACCTGGATGGCAGCATAATACATCTGAGCCCAGATCAGTAAGATAGCACTGGTCTGCCTTCCTGTCTTTCATGTATAACTGATGTGATAACGTGAGCAGGTACACTTGCTTTGCTGTATGTGTGGATATTGTCAATTTGTCATGAATACCTGTGCCAATATTGAGAGCTGGATTTGCCTATTTTTGACTATGTCACCTTTGGTGTCTGTGGAAGTAGCAGCAACTTACTCATCTACAGTTTGGTATTCTTGTGGAACTCTACAGCCTGCTATGCCTACTGCAGGCCAGTAAGCCCATTGGGGAATGCATAAGGAGATGTGCATCTCATGGCTTGGTCACCAAAATGCTTGCAGTACCAATGCACCTCATGATTTTGTCCTCCTTGTGCCATCTGTTTGGTTCTGCTGGCCAGATGGATACCCCTCTTCTTTATCTTACCTTGCACCGGTCTGATTAGGCATCATCAATGCCAACAATTGCTTCTGGATTGGTCCATCTTTTAGACTTCAGAGCTGCTCATTGATGTTTGTCTGTTACTCAACTTGAATCACTGCAGTATCCTCAGTGTTGATGTCAGTAGCTACCTGTGCCACCGCTGAGGTACTCTCCTGCCCCACTGCAGCATGCACCTTGTCTCTACTGCAGGCACAGAATTAATGTCACTCTTCTCACATGTCATCACCATTTTTGCTGAAAGCAGTAGTTTCATTAGCCATACATGCCATAGTGTTTCATCTGATATTGCTTCCACTTCCATGATGCTCCTCAGATGACACCAGAAATCAGATGGTATTCTATCACCGATACACTTGAACTGAAGCACTTGTTGCATTTGTAGATCCAATGATTTACACATCCTTCTGACCCAAGTGTCCTTCAAGTTTGTGAAAAAAAGCACTCCGTCATCAGGCCACAAGTGGTCCATCGGGACCATCCGACCGCCGCGTCATCCTCAGGTGAGGACGTGGATAGGAGGGGCGTGTGGTCAGCACACCGCTCTCCCGGTCGTTACGATGGTTTTCTTTGACCAGAGCCGCTACTATTTGGTCGAGTAGCTCCTCAGTTGGCATCACGAGGCTGAGTGCACCCCAAAAAATGGCAACAGCACATGGCGGCCCGGATGGTCACCCATCCAAGTGCCGGCTACGCCCGACAGCGCTTAACTTCGGTGATCTGACGGGAACCGGTGTATCCACTGCGGCAAAGCCGTTGCCTCAAGTTTGTGAAGATGGTTTCAAAATAACATCTGACACCATTTTGACTGCTTGGGCATCTAAGCTGTTAAGCACTACAGCAAACTTTGTATAATCACATGTAATGCTGCTTTTCATGAATGACAAACCCAGCATTGTGAAGAACAGTTCAGGATTCTTCAACAAGAACTTCAGTATTTGTGTTTTCATCTTCAGAGTAGAAACCACGTTAGACTCAGCAAGCAAATTGTCTGTCGTATTCAACATTTGTTGGTATAAACTCATGTCATCTCATACTGCAATTGGATTTTGCAGACCCCTAAACTGTTTCTGTCAGTTCTTTTGTGGGCATAAAACTGTCTTCCTGCCTGGCTTTGCTTAACATTATGACATGAAATCATTGTTTCACATTGTACATTGCATGAGGTCTCGCTTTTTCTTGTAATTTTGGGGTCACCAATTTATAGGCAGCCTCTATCATCTCAGCCATAAATAAACAGAAACACACACAAACTGAGTTAACAAAATTTATTCACTTGATTAATCAGAATGGAGCTCAACAACAAAAGTAAGCAGAGAACTGTAAAACTAGAACTAAGAGTAAACCCAGCCAGTCAGCCAAAGAATAATATAAGCATTCTCAATCACTGTCCAAATTAGTTGCTTCCCACATAGACACTCAGTAATGTTTTACAGGATGCCTTCTCATGCCCACCACTTACAAAGTTGTAATTTCCCAATTGTTGTTGAAAATTAAAGTCTCTTTTGATGATGACAGTGTGATTGGAAAACTTATATATATTTTTCTATAAAGATTTTGATTATATTGGGGTGTGAGACTGATGGTTTATAGAAGGATCCAGTTATAAGTTTATGTCCACCCTTGATAATGAGTATTGTCCAAACAATCTGACCTGAACTTCAGTTTTTACCTACTGTGACAAATACACCATCTGTATTTCCCATTAACCTAACTTCCTGATACACATTAAGATTCACCACAAAAAATCTGCTGCTGTCAATTTCATATTTTAGTTAATATAATAGAGGGAAACATTCCACGTGGGAAAAATATATCAAAAAACAAAGATGATGTGACTTACCAAACGAAAGCGCTGGCAGGTCGAAAGACACACAAACAATCACAAACATACACACAAAATTCAAGCTTTCGCAACAAACTGTTGCCTCATCAGGAAAGAGGGAAGGAGAGGGAAAGACGAAAGGATGTGGGTTTTAAGGGAGAGGGTAAGGAGTCATTCCAATCCAGGGAGCGGAAAGACTTACCTTAGGGGGAAAAAAAGGACGGGTATACACTCGCACACACACACATATCCATCCACACATATGGTGTCTGTATATGTGTGGATGGATATGTGTGTGTGTGTGTGTGTGCGAGTGTATACCCGTCCTTTTTTCCCCCTAAGGTAAGTCTTTCCGCTCCCGGGATTGGAATGACTCCTTACCCTCTCCCTTAAAACCCACATCCTTTCGTCTTTCCCTCTCCTTCCCTCTTTCCTGATGAGGCAACAGTTTGTTGTGAAAGCTTGAATTTTGTGTGTATGTTTGTGTTTGTTTGTGTGTCTTTCGACCTGCCAGAGCTTTCGTTTGGTAAGTGACATCATCTTTGTTTTTTGTCATATTTTAGTTAGATTTTTGTACCTAGCATTATGTGAGCTACACCACTTTTAAGGAGAGTTTGTAATGCTGTAATGAAACAGAGATTTGCATACCATAGAATATGAAACATGTAATTACTATAGAACACAGTACACTTGTACATCTCATTTTTCATAATAAATCTTTCTATTCTTATTTTGTCATGGGATATCATTAGTACTGTTCAATTGTGTTCATTTTTCTAATGTTTTCCATTTTATTATATTTATTATTCTATAAATGAAATAGTTAACTAAATCAAGTAATAACAGGGATATGTGAGACATAGTATTGTTAATGTCATTTAGTTCTAGGTATTTATGAAGAATGATGTAACATTGCAAAGAGTTTTACTTCCTGGAAAGATGATTATATTAATTAATATTATAGTTAATGTAGGTAAATGTTAAAGCCCAAAGTAAATAAGAAAAAAAAATATTAAAAATAAAGCATATATGGAAATTCTGATGATTTTATCAAAAGAGGATAATGTTGATAAAAAAATCATTATTGTAATTTTGTTAGTCTAAATTGTCCAGCAAAATTATATCATAAATCTTGTAGGAAAGTCATCTGGGTTATAAAATCATAATTATATCCTTAGTCTTAACAGGGAAGTAAACACTAAAGAGTTACATAAATGATCACGGCTGCAACCACTTGTTCAGTTCAAGACACAGCTATGTCTCAGTTTTCGCACAGTATTTTGCATAATGTTTGCTCAGTCAGACAGTTAATGAAAAGTTTTGTGATGGAGAAGTGAAGAGACTACAAGTAAATCATGAATGTCAAAACATTTTGGTGCAAGACAATTATTTCTGATGACGTAAGGGTGCAGCATATTCCAAGAGATCACCTCAGTAATTACTGCAGTGAAATTTACAACATGCTAATTTGATCAACAATTATTGTCTCCTTTGAGTCATCAAGATAGTGAATTATTTTCTGCTCCAATCCAACAAGCTAGGTAGCACAGTAGCCCACTGTATTTGCTTTAGGGAGGACAGTTGAAATCCCCATCCGGCCATGCAGATTTAGGTTTCCTATGATTTTCCTAAATTTCTCCAGGCAAATTCCAGAATGGTTCCTTTCTATAGGGCATAGCTGATTTTGTTCCCCATACTTTCCTACTTTGAACTTTTGCTCCGTCTCTAAATGGGATGTTTAAGTCTAAGTCTTCTTTCTTTCTCCTGCCTGTTCCAAAGCTTTTTATCTTGTACAAGAACCTCTGTAAAATAACAAGATGATTTGCTACTGTTGGACTCAAACTTTCAAACAGTTTATGTCTTAATTGTATGCAGAAATGTTTCAAGCTTCAAACCTGGCACCTTGTTACAAATGATTTGGCACTAATCACTATGATTTTAATATTCTTGCTTGTACAGGGTATTTCTTTGGGTATTACACTGATACTTCCAAATCTCCTAAGCTATCATCATCTGAATTGAATGGAGAATCATCTAATCTAATTAAAACCTTGTGTGCACACCACATACAGCTAGATATCTGGGTAGCAATCTCTGGCGTGTAGTGCACATCTAACCTTTTTAGCAGGCCTTAACAGTTCTCAACTCTATGGCACAAGTCCAAGACATCACAGCCTAGATTGTAATAGAACCTTTGAAGTCTCTGGTTCAAGTATTGCACCTGTTTTGGAACCAGAGGGCCACAATCAGTTCTGGAAAAGGCTGCAAGTTGTGAATTTAATTGAAACTCCATGAAAAAGGCTAGTCTCTGCAGAGCTCTCTGTCAGTCACTGGAATGATCCAAGTATGATCTTATCCTTTCAAGATTTTTTTG
This sequence comes from Schistocerca piceifrons, assembly GCF_021461385.2. Classification (NCBI taxonomy): domain Eukaryota; kingdom Metazoa; phylum Arthropoda; class Insecta; order Orthoptera; family Acrididae; genus Schistocerca; species Schistocerca piceifrons. The sequence goes on along the minus strand of NC_060139.1, from coordinate 494,294,206 downwards.
TGGAAACAAAACATAAATTTAAAATAAAAAACTATGTTTGTTTGTAAGTAGAATAATTATGATATTTCCAAAAAAAAAAAAAAATCAGTTTTAATGCAAGAAACAGAGATGCTGGATTTGTATCTATTTTATTGTGATCATCAAAACAGTGAGTGAAGAAATATGAGTTTTTAAAATATTCTGTTATTGTTGCCTGAAAATTGTAAAACTCATGTGCTAATTAGGCACGATGATCCACAAGTTTCAACATACTATTCAATTATTGAGGGAATTAAATCAGTTACACAGCACTGCAGGTAATGCTTGCAAGTAGTATTCCTTTGTTTAAGTTTTTGTTCAATACAATAAACAAACACATTTTTATCTCAAATCAGTTAATAACAGAAAATTTCACTACCCTCCTCAAAATTTTGGAATTGATGTGACAATTGTCCGTACTTTAGCTTATAAATTTTTGTATGTAGATCATTCTTTCCAGCTAACTTCCAGTATTAACAATCTCTGTAAACACCTGAATTACCAATGCTGTCTGTAAAAAGGTCATCCTCCAATGACACTCAGTAATTGGAAGAAGGTGCAGATCACACCCATCTACAAGAAAGATAGCAGAAGTGATCCACAAAACTACTGCTGAATATCCTTGACATTCACTTTTGTAGAGTCTTAATAACATACTCTGAGCTCAAATATAATGAAGTATCCCAAACAGATGACCACCTCCAAGCCAATTATCTTGGATTTGAAAACACTGATCATGTTTCAAATCCAACTTGCAGTTCTCTCACATGACAGAGGGAAAGCCATGGATCAAGGCAGTCAGGTAGATGCAGTATTTATCGATTTGTACTACCCCCATGAACCATGGACCTTGCTGTTGGTGGGGAAGCTTGCGTGCCTCAGCGATACAGATAGCCGTACCGTAGGTGCAACCACAATGGAGGGGTGTCTGTTGAGAAGCCAGACAAACGTGTGGTTCCTGAAGAGGGGCAGCAGCCTTTTCAGTAGTTGCAGGGGCAACAGTCTGGATGATTGACTGATCTGGCCTTGTAACACTAACCAAAACGGCCTTGCTGTGCTGGTACTGCGAACGGCTGAAAGCAAGGGGAAACTACGGCCGTAATTTTTCCCGAGGGCATGCAGCTTTACTGTATGGTTAAATGATGATGGCGTCCTCTTGGGTAAAACATTCCGGAGGTAAAATAGTCCCCCATTCGGATCTCCGGGCGGGGACTACTCGAGAGCATGTCATTATCAGGAGAAAGAAAACTGGCATTCTATGGATCAGAGCGTGGAATGTCAGGTCCCTTAATCGGGCAGGTAGGTTAGAAAATTTAAAAAGGGAAATGGATAGGTTAAAGTTAGATATAGTGGGAATTAGTGAAGTTCGGTGGCAGGAGGAACAAGACTTCTGGTCAGGTGACTACAGGGCTATAAACACAAAATCAAATAGGGGTAATGCAGGAGTAGGTTTAATAATGAATAGGAAAATAGGAATGTGGGTAAGCTACTACAAACAGCATAGTGAACGTATTATTGTGGCCAAGATAGATACAAAGCCCACGCCTACCACAGTAGTACAAGTTTATATGCCAACTAGCTCTGCAGATGATGAAGAAATTGAAGAAATGTATGATGAAATAAAAGAAATTATTCAGATAGTGAAGGGAGATGAAAATTTAATAGCCATGGGTGACTGGAATTCATCAGTAGGAAAAGGGAGAGAAGGAAACGTAGTAGGTGAATATGGATTGGGGGTAAGAAACGAAAGAGCAAGCCGCCTGGTAGAATTTTGCACAGAGCACAACCTAATCATAGCTAACACTTTGTTCAAGAATCATAAAAGAAGATTGTATACATGAAAGAAGCCTGGAGATACTGACAGGTTTCAGATAGATTATATAATGGTAAGACAGAGATTTAGGAACCAGGTTTTAAATTGTAAGACATTTCCAGGGCAGATGTGGACTCTGACCACAATCTATTGGTTATGAACTGTAGTTTAAAACTGAAGAAACTGCAAAAAGGCGGGAATTTAAGGAGATGGGACCTGGATAAACTGAAAGAACCAGAGGTTGTACAGAGTTTCAGGGAGAGCATAAGGGAACAATTGACAGGAATGGGGGAAAGAAATACAGTAGAAGAAGAATGGGTAGCTTTGAGGGAAGAAGTGATGAAGGCAGCAGAGGAGCAAGTAGGTAAAAAGACGAGGGCTAGTAGAAATCCTTGGGTAACAGAAGAAATATTGAATTTAATTTATGAAAGGAGAAAATATAAAAATGCAGTAAATGAAGCGGGCAAAAAGGAATACAAATGTCTCAAAAATGAGATCGACAGGAAGTGCAAAATGGCTAAGCAAGGATGGCTAGAGGACAAATGTAAGGATGTAGAGGCTTATCTCACCAGGGGTAGGATAGATACTGCCTACAGGAAAATTAAAGAGACCTTTGGAGAAAAGAGAGCCACTTGTATGAATATCAAGAGCTCAGATGGAAACCCAGTTCTAAGCAAAGAAGGGAAAGCAGAAAGGTGGAAGGAGTATATAGAGGGTCTATACAAGGGCGATGTTCTTGAGGGCAATATTATGGAAATGGAAGAGGATGTAGATGAAGATGAAATGGGAGATATGAAACTGCGTGAAGAGTTTGACAGAGCACTGAAAGACCTGAGTTGCAACAAAGCTCCGGGAGTAGACAATATTCCATTAGAACTACTGACAGCCTTGGGAGAGCCAGTCCTGACAAAACTCTACCATCTGGTGAGCAAGATGTATGAGACAGGCAAAATACCCTCAGACTTCAAGAAGAATATAATAATTCCAATCCCAAAGGAAGCAGGTGTTGACAGATGTGAAAATTACCGAACTATCAGTTTAATAAGTCACAGCTGCAAAATACTAACTCGAATTCTTTACAGACAAATGGAAAAACTAGTAGAAGCCGACTTTGGGGAAGATCAGTTTGGATTCCATAGAAATATTGGAACACGTGAGGTAATACTGACCCTACGACTTATCTTAGAAGCTAGATTAAGGAAAGGCTAACCTATGTTCCTAGCATTTGTAGACTTAGAGAAAGCTTTTGACAATGTTGACTGGAATACTCTCTTCTAAATTCTGAAGATGGCAGGGGTAAAATACAGGGAGTGAAAAGCTATTTACAATTTGTACAGAAACCAGATGGCAGTTATAAGAGTCGAGGGACATGAAAGGGAATCGGTGGTTGGGAAGGGAGTGAGACAGGGTTGTAGGCTCTCCCCGATTGTGGTTCAATCTGTATATTGAGCAAACAGTAAAGGCGACAAAAGAAAAATTCGGAGTAGGTATTAAAACCCATGGAGAAGAAATAAAAACTTTAAGGTTCGCCGATGACATTGTAATTCTGTCAGAGACAGCAAAGGACTTGCAAGAGCAGTTGGATGGAATGGATAGTGTCTGGAAAAGAGGATATAAGATGAACATCAACAAAAGCAAAACAAGGATAATGGAATGTCATCGAATTAAGTCGGATGATGCTGAGGGAATCAGATTAGGAAATGAGACACTTAAAGTAGTAAAGGAGTTCTGCTATTTGGGGAGCAAAATAACTGATGATGGTCGAAGTAGAGAGGATATAAAATGTAGACTGGCAATGGCAAGGAAAGCATTTCTGATGAAGAGAAATTTGTTAACATCGAGTATAGGTTTAAGTGTCAGGAAGTCGTTTCTGAAAGTATTTTTACGGAGTGTAGCCATGTATGGAAGTGAAACATGGACGATAAATAGTTTGGACAAGAAGAGAATAGAAGCTTTCGAAATGTGGTGCTAAAGAAGAATGCTGAAGATTAGATGGGTAGATCACATAACTAATGAGGAGGTATTGAATAGGATTGGGGAGAAGAGAAGTTTGTGGCGCAACTTGACGAGAAGAAGGGATCGGTTGGTAGGACATGTTCTGAGGCATCAAGGTATCACCAGTTTAGTATTGGAGGGCAGCGTGGAGGGTAAAAATCGTAGAGGGAGACCAAGAGATGAATACACTAAGCAGATTCAGAAGGATGTAGGCTGCAGTAGGTACTGGGAGATGAAGAAGCTTGCACAGGATAGAGTAGCATAGACAGCTGCATCAAACCAGTGTCAGGGCTGAAGACCACAACAACATTGATTTGTGAATGGCATTTGACTCAGTATCACAGCCATGCTTATTATCAAAAGTTCAGTTCTATGGGGAAGTAAGAGAAATTTGTGACTGGGCTGAGGATTTTTTGGTAGTGGTGAAGCAGCGAGTTATTTTCCACAGAGAGTCATTGATAGATGGAAAAGTAACTTTGGGTCTGCCCAGAGAAGTATATTGGCACCTGTACATTGTGCTGTATATTAATGACCCTGTGAATAATACTAATAAAAAATCTCAGGCTTCTATTTGAAATAAGCTGCACGAATATTTGTTCTGACCATTATAAGATTTGGAGGTTGTTCAAAGATTAGCAGCCTGCTTTAAACATTCAACAATGTAAAATTATACATTTCCAAGCCAAAAAAATATAGTAGTATATGACTATAATACCAATTAGTCAAAGCTGGAATTTGTCAATTCATAAATATACCTGACTATAACTATTTGAAGGGATGGAATGACCACATAGTCTCAGTCATAGGTAAAGCAGATGGCAGACAGCAGTTCACTGGTAGAATACTAGGAAAATGCAATCAGTCTACAAAGGAGACTGCGAACAAAGCACTCATGCAACCCATCCTACAATATACACTCCTGGAAATTGAAATAAGAACACCGTGAATTCATTGTCCCAGGAAAGGGAAACTTTATTGACACATTCCTGGGGTCAGATACATCACATGATCACACTGACAGAACCACAGGCACATAGACACAGGCAACAGAGCATGCACAATGTCGGCACTAGTACAGTGTATATCCACCTTTCGCAGCAATGCAGGCTGCTATTCTCCCATGGAGACGATCGTAGAGATGCTGGATGTAGTCCTGTGGAACGGCTTGCCATGCCATTTCCACCTGGCGCCTCAGTTGGACCAGCGTTCGTGCTGGACGTGCAGACCGAGTGAGACGATGCTTCATCCAGTCCCAAACATGCTCAATGGGGGACAGATCCGGAGATCTTGCTGGCCAGGGTAGTTGACTTACACCTTCTAGAGCACGTTGGGTGGCACGGGATACATGCGGACGTGCATTGTCCTGTTGGAACAGCAAGTTCCCTTGCCGGTCTAGGAATGGTAGAACGATGGGTTCGATGACGGTTTGGATGGACCGTGCACTATTCAGTGTCCCCTCGACGATCACCAGTGGTGTACGACCAGTGTAGGAGATCGCTCCCCACACCATGATGCCGGGTGTTGGCCCTGTGTGCCTCGGTCATATGCAGTCCTGATTGTGGCGCTCACCTGCACGGCGCCAAACACGCATACGACCATCATTGGCACCAAGGCAGAAGCGACTCTCATCGCTGAAGACGACACGTCTCCATTCGTCCCTCCATTCACGCCTGTCGCGACACCACTGGAGGCGGGCTGCACGATGTTGGGGCGTGAGTGGAAGACGGCCTAACGGTGTGCGGGACCATAGCCCAGCTTCATGGAGACGGTTGCAAATGGTCCTCGCCGATACCCCAGGAGCAACAGTGTCCCTAATTTGCTGGGAAGTGGCGGTGCGGTCCCCTACGGCACTGCGTAGGATCCTACGGTCTTGGCGTGCATCCGTGCGTCGCTGCGGTCCGGTCCCAGGTCGACGGGCACGTGCACCTTCCGCCGACCACTGGCGACAACATCGATGTACTGTGGAGACCTCACGCCCCACGTGTTGAGCAATTCGGCGGTACGTCCACCCGGCCTCCCGCATGCCCACTATACGCCTTCGCTCAAAGTCCGTCAACTGCACATACGGTTCACGTCCACGCTGTCGCGGCATGCTACCAGTGTTAAAGACTGCGATGGAGCTCCGTATGCCACGGCAAACTGGCTGACACTGACGGCGGCGGTGCACAAATGCTGCGCAGCTAGCGCCATTCGACGGCCAACACCGCGGTTCCTGGTGTGTCCGCTGTGCCGTGCATGTGATCATTGCTTGTACAGCCCTCTCGCAGTGTCCGGAGCAAGTATGGTGGGTCTGACACACCGGTGTCAATGTGTTCTTTTTTCCATTTCCAGGAGTGTAGCTCAAGTGTGAAGTACCCATACCAACCACTACTTACAGCAGATCAATACATGGAGCATAGCACTCCCATGGCCTGGTAAGATGATTTGTGGGGCCACTGGAGAATGCTTTGTTTATTTGTTTGTTTGTGGCTCAAAAATGGCTCAAATGGCTCTGAGCACTATGAGACTTAACTTCTGAGGTCATCAGCCCCCTAGAATTTAGAACTACTTAAACCTAACTAACCTAAGGACATCACACACATCCATGCCTGAGGCAGGATTCGAACCTGCGACTGTAGTGGTCGCCCGGTTCCAGACTGTGGCGCCTAGAACCGCTCAGCCACACCGGCCAGCTGTGTTTGTTTGTGTGTGTGTGTGTGTCTGTGTGTGTGTGTCCTTTTGCTAGAAAAAAGAGGTAGTGCTTAGATGTTAGTGTGAATGATGTTTTCTCTTATGTGTTTCTGTACTCCTCGCATTGATCTGCTATAGGTGAGTTATTTGACATCTATTGTTCTAGAAGTATAATTTGTACATCATAAAATAAACTCACACAATCCTTAAAAAATGTATTTCCAGAATAAGATACTGATCATTCTAACAAACAATGGAAAATCTAGGATGGAATGTAACAATATTGTGAAAAGGAAAGTTGTTACTCACCATATTGTGGAGATGCTGAGTCATAGATAGGCACAACAAAATGACTGTCACAAATAACAGCTTTTGGCCAGTAAGACCTTTCTCAAATGGTTCAAATGGCTCTGAGCACTATGGGACTCAACTGCTGAGGTCATTAGTCCCCTAGAACTTAGAACTAGTTAAACCTAACTAACCTAAGGGCATCACAAACATCCATGCCCGAGGCAGGATTCGAACCTGCGACCGTAGCGGTCTTGCGGTTCCAGACTGCAGCACCTTTAACCGCACGGCCACTTCGGCCGGCTAGACCTTTCTCAAAATTAGACAAAAAACATACACATACACACTCATGCAAACGCAACTCATGCGCACATGACCGCAGTCTGGTGGATTCAGTTGCCTGAGACTGCAGTCATGTGTGTGTGAGCAGCATTTTCCTGAGTGTGTGTGTGTGTGTGTGTGTGTGTGTGTGTGTGTGTGTGTGTGTGTGTTTGTCGTGTAATTTTGACAAAGACCTTCCTCGTTGAAATCTGTTACTTGTGACAATCCTTTTGTTGTGCCTATATGTGACTCAGTATCTCCAATATACACCGATCATTCTATTATACATTACTGTAAGAGTACATGTGTGCATGCACAACAATGCTGCGACTGAAGTTCAGTTGATAGAGTGGAGTGAGGGGTTGTGTTGGGTGGAGGGGGAGAAAAGAGACAGCAAGCAGAAGGGAGGGTTAGGGACAGAGGGCTGATGACCCACAGGGTGCCAGCAGATGTACAAGATAGAAATGCAGTATATGGACAGCAGAACTGATAAGTTCAAGTAGTGCAAAATTATGGTGACATAAGGGAGTGGATTGAGAGTGAGTGAGAGAACAGAGGAAAAGTCAGAGGGCATGCTGTGTGGGGTTAACAGAGAGTGAGGCCAGGAGGATTAGAGAAACAAAGGATTTGTTGCAAGGATAACTCCCATCTACATAGTTCAGAACAGCTGGTAGTGGGAGGAAAAATCCAGAAGGCACAGGTTGTGAAGCAACTATTGAAATTGAACGCATTGTACTCAGCAGTATGTTCCATCACCAGGTAATCAACTCTGCTCTTGGCCACAGTTTGGCAGTGGCTATTCACTTCAGTTGGACAGTTGCTTGGCGGTCAAGCCCACGTAAAATGCTGGGCAGAAATTGTAGAAGAGTTGATATATGAAATGGCTACTTTCACAGGTAGCTCTGTCTCTGATGGTATAGAATCAAGGCTGTGAAAGGACTGGATTGGAGTAGAATTACTGTGTGGGTGAATAGGACAGGTCTTGTACTTGAGCCTTCCACAGGGATATGATGCATATGGCATGGAATGGGGAGTGGTTGTGGAATAGGGATGGATCAGGATACTGTGTAGGTTGGGTGCTTGGCAGAATATCACTTTAGGAGGGGGACAGAATGATTGTGGATAGGCTGTCTCACATTTTCGAGGTCGACGATAGATAGTCGAAGCCTTGCTGAAGGATACAGTTTTGGTGTACCAGTCTGGGACAATATTGGACAATGGGGCGATGGGCAGGGGAATGGGGGGTTGGGGGTGCTCCTATGCAGCTGGTTCTTGGGGATGGTGGGAGTATTAGGTATGTGTTAATATATGACAGGTGAAATCTATTTGTGGACTAGATTGAGTGTTAATGTCTCTCTGTGAAGGCCTTAGTGAGACCTACAGCATACTGGGCAATGGAATGGTGGCCAGTCTATAAGGGATGATTTTTCTGGTTTGGAAGGTATGGTAGCTGTCAGAATGCAGGTACTGTTGGTTTATGGGCTTGGCATGGACAGAAGTATGGACGGACCCATGAGAGAGGTGGAGGTCAATGTCTAGGAAGGTGGCACATCAAGCTGAGGAAGACCAGGTGAATCAAATGGGAAAGAAGGTTTTGAGCCTGTGAAGGAATTAGCATAGGGTTCCTTGGTCCTGGGTCCAAATTATGAAGATATCATTTATGAACCTGAATCAGACAAGGGGTTGGCAATTTTAAGAAGTTAATAAGATTTCGTCTGGATGATCCATAAACAGATTAGCATAGGGGGTACCATGCCAGTGCCCATGGCTGTGCTGCTGATTTATTTATACAAGGTCTGACAAGTTTAAGTGCAGATACATCCACTGATGAATGAGAATGGTGTACTGAACAACATTACATCAGCATTTGTATCATTTGCATACTAATAATTACAACTATTACAGTCACACATTTTTAGGTTGTGTAGTACCTCCAAGTACATGTGTCACAAGCAAGACATTAATGATCATTTTCCTCTGGGAAGCAGGTCAGGTACTGAAATGTCTACTTATGGATGCAAGACAGATGGTCTATACTGACAGGTGCAGTCCACATTTTGGATCCGTTACAATCATGCAGAAAACATTAGGTCCTATAGTTTTTAATGTATTTGTGGGAAGACTGGTTAATGCAAAGAAAAACAACCAAGACATTGATGTGAGTACATACTAAGGCATCACATATAAAATATCTGCACTTATACCCATTACATACCATATATCTGCCCCTCAAAGGACAAGTAGTTATGTGTGAGGATGCAATTAGTTAGAGGTTTCAGGAATGAGGTGGTGAATTTGGAGTTGAAAGGATGCTGGAGTGGTAGTGTTTGACAGCAACAAGGCCACAAGCATGAGGGTTATTGGTGTACTGGAGGTGGCATCAACAGTGATGAATAGTGGTCCAGGTAATAATGGGGTGAGGATGGCAAAAGTTGGTGAAGGACATGGTTTGTATTTTTAATACAAGAGGCTAGGTACAGGCAATTGGTTGGAAGTGTCTGTCAATAAGAACAGATATTCTTTCAATGGGAACATAGCAACCAATTACAATGGGGCATCCAGGATTGTTAGGGTTATTGGTTTTGGGTGGAAGCATGCACAGGTCATTGGAGTGAAGAGGGAGATGGATTTGGGGGAAAGGTTTTAGGATGGGCCCAAGGATTTGAATGGTAATTCAAGGTTATGTTGGACTTCTGGGATAGGGTAATTAGGGCTTGGCTTGCAAAGGAAGGAGTCAGACAGCTGGTGGATGCCTTCCATTATGTAATCACTGTGATCTATCATGATGGTGATGAAGCTCTTGTCTGCAGGGAGGATGACTAAATCAGGGTCTGTCTTGAGGTTGTGGATGGCTGTTCATTCTTTGATTGAGAGGTTTGTGTTCTTGGGAGGGGACCTTTGGAAAGCTGGAGAGGTCATGTAGGAGGTGAGGAATAAGATAACCAGATAATATTCTGTCAGAGGTTTCCATACTATTTTTGTAAGTTAAAATAGACCAGTTGCTCAGAATGATGAAGAGCTATATTCTGTTGGACACTGTTGGTGCATAGTAATTTTGTTTGTGAGAGAAATTAATGAAGGAGATACTACTACTCACAGAAAGGAGAACCTTATATTATTTACAGTACTGGTAATTATTGTGAGAGTAAGAACTGAACATAATTATGATACAATAAAATACCTGTGCCAATTGTCCAAATTTAGATTTCTGTTCTAGTGATATGGAGGAGCTGTCTCTGAATAAGTCTGCTACAAATTTGCGCATGAATTCAACAGATTCAGCCAAAATTTCATCAGACTGACTTTCATAGCTTAGGCTGGAGGCCCAAGATTGTACTGAACCTTCAGACCCTGAAAGATAAAAAATGCTGTTTCATTTATCAGAATAAATTACTTTGTATTCAATATAATGTATAATTAAAATATATGTCCCCTTTCTTTGTCTAAAACAGTAATCAGCGCATTTTACAATTCAGCGCCTTATATATCTGGCTTACATAGATAAGAATCAATTTAAATGATGGATTAATATTCATATATGTTATTGAAAATACACTACTGGCCCTTAAAACTGGAGCATCATGAAAATGTTATGTAACAAATACCAAATTGAAATGGTGTGTTCTATATGCTTGGATATTCAAATGATCAGATTTCAGCACAGCCACACAAAGCAAGTAGGAGTAATTCCATCCATATTTGGTATATAAAAAAAAATTATGCAGTGGGTTTCTCATTCAGAAATTGCATTTGAATCTTGATTATTTTATGTAAAGCTTGAGCTTTCAACAGTGGGTAGCAAGAAGGTGCATTAAACATCCATGTAGGCATGTGCTGTGATATTTCCATGCAAAACAACAAGGGGTGTAAGCCCCTCCATGAAAAACATGACCACACCACAACACCACCACCTCCAAATTTTACTGTTGGCACTACACACACTGGCAGATGACGTTCACCAGGCATTCGCCATACCAACACTCTGCCATCGGATTGCCACATTGAGTACCATGATTTGTCAACCCACACAATGTTTTTCCACTGTTCAATCATCCAATGTTTACACTCCTTACACCAAATGAGGCATTGTTTGGCATTTACTGACATGATGTGTGGCTTACGAGCAAGCGCTTGACCATGAAATCCAAGTTTTCTCACCTCCCGCCTAACTGTGATAGTAATTGCAGTGGATCCTGATGCAGTCTGCAATTCCTGTGTGATGGTCTGGATAGAAGTCTACCTATTACACATTACAACCCTCTTCAACTGTCGGTGGTCTCTGTCAGTCAACAGATGAAGTTGCCCTGTACGCTTTTGTGCTGTACATGTCCCTTCACATTTCCACATCATTATCACATCAGAAACAGTAGACTGGGTATGTTTAGAAGTGCGGAAATCTCATGTGCAGATGTATGATGCAAGTGACACCCAATCACCTGACCACGTTCGAAGTCCATGAGTTGCGCAGAGCACCCCATTCTGCTCTGTCACGATGTCTAATGACTACTGAGGCCACTGTATGGAGTACCTGGCAGTAGGTGGCAGTATAATATACCTAATATGAGAAATGTATGTTTTGGGGGGATGTCTGGATACTTTTGATCACATAGTGTATGTCTTGTGTCTAAACAGTAAACATCTAGTACTATGTATTGGAATATAACGCTGATGTGTCATTATTGGGGTCTACTGTACTGCAATATCATTGCTTGTGTTAAGATCCCATGACTGTCAAGTGAATATGAAATTGATGGCTTCAGGAGGTCATACTTAGTGTCATGCAGTATCTCTGGAGCCCTGCCTGGCTAGTGCTCAAGAGGTCCAATTACAACAAGACAAGTGTGATGATGTCTGGAGCACCACTGACTCTCAGCAAGGTGGCCATTATTGTGGTTTCTCTTGACATGGCAGCAGAGAGCACTACAGCAACAGTGGCATGCCTCAACTACAACAATGGGCACAGGTGTAACATCTAGCTGTTTTTTTCATATAAATGCCACATATGTGTACAGCATCAAAGTAAAAATATTCTTGTCTAGAAGCTCTCACATTGTCAGACTTCATATGTCATCATCATAGGGGTCCAGAACATAGTGTAATGGTGTGGGGTGTCATGGGATACACATCACGATCACCTCTGGTTTGCAAAGTCGGTAATTTGGATGGCAGCCATTGCCACTCTGATGTGTTAAGGCATTGGTTGTGCCATCTCTTTGAGATCTCTATGACATTATCTTTCAACAAGATAATGCAAGACTGAATGCTGTCCTTGCTATTCTAAGATACCTCAATATAGAGTGTGTTTGACTGTTGTTCCGGCCAACACTTTGTCCAGATTTTGCACCCACTGAAAACATCTGGAAATGGGTCACTGAGAATAGCATCCCACCACTCATCAGCTACTTTATTAAATACTCAGGCACAGTTTTGAAGCGGGACAAAATGACGTACCCGTATTTGTCATTCGTGATCAGTTCAACTTGATGCCAAACCACATTCATGACATCGTTGATGTCGAAGGAAGCAGCTCTGCATTGTAAATTTTTCACCATGTATACCCCCAGACTATTTGCAGTTCCTTCTCAGTGTTCCAATTTTAATGGCCAACAAAGTAATTGTCGTGTAATTAAAAAAAAAGCCTATTGTGTAAAGCTAAATTACCACTTACAGGAAAGAAATACCCAATGCTTCAGCAGTTCAGCACAATGAAGACTTAAATATAGCTATGTATATGTGTGTGGACAAAAATAATTGAAAAAAAATATATATTAAGTGCTTAGATGTGGAGTATCACAATGCAGAAATGTGTCAAGTATAATATTATAAAGATAAATAAAATAAATAGATGCATTAAAAATAACCACCAATGGTTGCAACATCTTCAGAATCATGTGCAAAAGATAATGGAATTTCTTTTCCCAGGGAAGACAGAAGAAATGTGTGCAGCCATTTTAAATTTACAGGTAGTTAATGAACAATCTGATCCAATAGGAGACACAGCTACATGTCTAGCATCCAACTTTATCTTCACCTTTACTTACAACTTACTGCTCTGTCACATGTTTGGTCCATTTTTTGCATGTAGATGTTTGTTTGAATACATTCCAGAAAAATGGCATTGCAGGGTTATAGAAATGCTATACATTTTACCATGTGCAATAAGCAAAGACCATGAACCATACAAAATCAACTGAAAATTCATGTTTTTCACAGACAAGCAAATGTAAGACCTAAAATTAACATATAAGACTGTACAGAACAAGCAAAAATGATGGAAGTGTAGATCAGACTGAAGCATGCAAAAAAGCTTCAAACAGAAGAATGTAATGTTAAGAGGATGTAAATGAAGAAATGGGAAAAAGAAAGAATTGTAAACATTTGGAGTGAGTTGCTCAAATGAAAACAAAGATAACAACAAAAATTGCATGTCACAATATGCTTACTGAGTGTTCAGCTTCTTCTTAGACCTGCTTGTGGCTTTATTAGCTCTTACAAAGAGCAAATAAATTATCCTGATCTTTTCAGATGAAGAACAAGACATCTCTCGAGAAGTAGCCAATTTGTGAGACATGTTTATGTATTTCAAAAACCTAATTGAGCACCAAGAACATTATGACCAGTGCAACTCAGCTAGGTACTCACACCGACTCCTTTTCACTGAAACAAGTATTTAAAAAAAATGGTTCAAATGGCTCTAAGCCCTATGGGACTTAACATCTGAGGTCATCAGTCCCCTAGACTTAGAACTACTTAAACCTAACTAACCTAAGGACATCACACACATCCGTGCCCGTGGCAGGATTTGAACCTGCGACCGTAGCAGCAGCGCGGTTCCAGACTGAAGCGCCTAGAACCGCTCGGGCACAACGGCCGGCAGTATTTTAAAAGTCTTTAAAGATGTCTATAAACAAGTCACAACATTCCCATATATTGGGAGCAAGTGTTCACTGAAATCCACACTTTTGACCCATGAGGTGTATGATTTTCTTCATACCTGAAAAATTTGAAGGGCATAACATCAAATCAATTTCATCACTGTCTGTTTCAGAACCACAGAAACACAGTGCTGTACCTCTGACAAATACTACACCTAGAGAGGAACATACATCATGAATAGATGCACATAATACTACCATAGACCATACCTTTTTTGGTATCTTTTGTAACAACCAGATGTACCCTCAGTATAAAACTGTCGTCAACTCTTCTGTACTGATTGGTGACATATCACTAGTAGTGATTCTTACACAAGCTATTACATTCTCTGGGTCATGGGGTTCTGGGTTTGATTCCCACCTGGGTTGGGTATTTTCTCTGCCCAGGGAATGGGTGTTTGTGTTGTCCTTGTCATTTCATCATCATTCGTGAAAGTGTCTAGACTGGACTGTGTAAAGAGTGGGACTCTGTACAGACACTGATGACCACACAGTTGAGCACCACACAAACCAAACATTATCATCATCATCGTCATCTTACATGAGTTTGTTTGGTAACTCTTACTTTATAAGTGACCGATCATTTCGGCAATCAGAATGTAGGAATGTTGGTTTACTTTGCCAACTTCCTCTCAGTTACAGACAGAGCAAGTTTTGTGTCAATTCTATGCTTACCTTGAGATATATGTTGTACAAAAACAAGCAGTAAAGTTTATATATGTCAAACATTTCAAGTCCCCTAAAGATGGCTAGTCAAACAATAAGGCATAATCTAACAACAGACTTCTTCTCTTATGAAGTTTGGTACTATCATTTGACCATAATTTCAAAACAGTAGCGTTTATAAACACAACCTCTGGATCATAACTGACCTTCAGTATCTACAACATAATGCAACAGTAAGAAAAGACACAATTAATGCAGCCATACAAATATTTAAGTACCACACTATCTGTCAACATGTAGCTACTTTTTTCATAAGCAAATGTATTGATTTTGAAAAACCAGGTGGCACATTCCACATCCTAATAAGACATCATTAACAAAGATAAAAAGTTAGTTTAAACTTTCGTCTTCAGAATTGAAATAGGTTCAAATCACTGGTAAGCCAATGCCAATATAAGAATCAGAGGGCAGTGTCCTTTGATACAGAGTCAATAAAACAGAGTGACATTTCTAACAGTATATGATGCATGTGATGAAAACTGCACATTGTTTGTAGTATGTGCGAGAAAAGCCACCCACCAAACTGATACAAAGGTTTTTTTTGTGCATCTGATAACTGACTTTTTATCTTTGTTGAAATATTCTGCAGCTGCTGATCTACAACTTTGAACAAAATTATAGATTTCATTAATATCATCCATGCAACTTGACCTAAATTAACTAAGCAGGTTCTATCTAACTGACAGCACATCTTCACACAAATATGGATGTTATGCAACAGGAAGCATATTTCATTCAAGTAGGCAAATCATGTACACTCTTCCCTTTTCCAATTATAAGCTGCCCCCATCATTTCAGATGTTGGCATGTCTTTATTGTTTCTACTTCAAGGATATCATGATCTCAAACGGACCTTGCATCCAATTGATGTACATGATCAAATGTAGCACACCATTAAAGACAGAGCCTCAGGTCAGTTGGAGAAAGACAGGGGATATAAGCTTCCTTGAGATGTTTGAGAAAGTACCGCAGCATTCACTGAACATAATTTGGGAAAACCACTAAAAATCAAAATCAGACTGATTGGATGAGGACCTGAATACTGCTTCTTAACAAATCCAGTTCCCTGAACAATGTATTGCTATCTCACAGACTCCCCATTTAAACAACATACTCACTCTTGACTCAAGAAGCAAAATGCAGCTAAACTATTGATCTAACAGTGATATGCTCGGTTAAATTGGTGGATACAATTTTGATGACACAGAACTTTTAGCATGTTTTCAATATCCTTTACCTGATCTGATCCAGTACTTTTTGCCATCATGGTCAGAATCTATGCTCGTACTGGGTCCATAGCCATCACCATCACTTGCTGAACCACTGCTTGGTGCCTCTGTGAAATTCAGAATGAAGATAATATATTAGAACACATGCAGGCTGCATCAGTTATTTTAAAAATATTACACATTCAAATGTAAAATTTTGTTTGTGAGGTTGTAACTGCTGTCCTCATAGTGTTTTCCAAAAGGTACTGTGGACAACACCAATTTCACATGCAACTGACTGAGTGCTGTGATTTTTGGAACTTCTCCTGGCATAATTCCTGATGAAATAGTTCAGATCTCGGTGATCAAGTGAACAACAGTTCAACAAGTTACCATGTTGCTATCATCAGGGATGTGATGAAAAGTTTGCATAAGAAGTGGTGTAGGGCTTGTGTCTTGTCCCCCACTCTGACCTGGCTCTCTCTCTGCAGTTTGCATCCAGGTGACGGGATGGGGCCAGCATCTTCCTCCTCCCATCAAAACATTGCTCTGTATGGGGTTTGCACTTAGAGATGCACATAATGATGGCAACTTGATTGCTTACTGAAATATTCTGCCTCTTGGACAATGATGTCCAGCTGTTCACCCGTGAACTATTTTGTCATGACTGATTTCTAATTCCACATGAGAAAGCTCTTGCTCTTATAAGTTGCAAGTCAAAATAAATTGTTACCTTTCTCAGTTATTGTATTGTCGTACCAGTTGCTTCATTTCCCTCAAACACTGGAACATTATTGGAAACATAGTGTGTGTCAGATGCTTCCTGCATGGGTACTCTGCCTGATGTAACATGTCACAGTCAGCACAGTTTCAGTTTGCTTGTCCGCATGAAAATCATGCTGTTAGTTCTGTAATAGGACACAATGCCATATGGCTAGGGGTGAGAGACTTCAGCTTGTGAATACAAACTGCAGCCTTACAGACCTTTGTATCAAGACCAACCATGTCAGTACACTTAACACTCAATATGCAGTGCATTAGTGAAATTTCCTGGGCTCATTCCTAATTATGTACACTACTCTGTTGGTCAGGCTTGTCTATCCCATGATGTTACAACCATATACATAATAAAGCAAATTGTTACATTGTTCAAACAATGAACAATACATAAATTCTTGCATTCTGTGGCAGAATTATCTCACAACACACTTGGTTTTATAGCTCTCAACTTGGTTGTTACAACCCAAAATTTCTTATTTCCAAGTGTTACACTTTAACTCCTGCATCAACTAAGAAAGCTTTTATCAATATTATAGACACACCCTTTATAAGGATGAGTAATTAGGTCACACCAACAGTTAAGCTTGGCACAGCATCCATTACGAATGAGATAGCCACATGATTGTATACTGCTTGCATTTTGGAATTAAGAGTGATATAAATGTTTCCACAGGCATTATCTGTATTGTTTGTTTGAAAACATAGAGAGACTCCACTGCCATTAGTGTTCTTGTACCCTACTAGAAGACAATGTTTTTGCTTTGATCAGTGCTTCTCTTTTTGTCCTTTCACTGCAGCACTTATGCATCAAGGAAAAAAACAGACATTAGTTAAAAGGGAGCTAAGTGCTACTGCCAGATGCAATATACTGATCAAGGCAGCCAAGAACTATATCAGGTTATAGCCAATATTAGTGTTTACATACAGCACTAGTGATGACTTAAAGTTTTTTTTTTTTTTTTTTTTTTTTTTTTTTTTTTTTTTTTTTTTTTTTAAAAAAAACAAAGAGGTAGAGGGGCTGGCCAGTACTTACCTCAGCTCAGTACAGCCGATAGATACACAAAACAGAACAGAGAAAAAGAAAATTTATTCAATTTTATTGTTGAAATATGATAGGAAATCCTTCCCATAGACTGAAACAATCAGGGCCAGATTCACAGATGGCAGTGTCCTGGGCAAGAGACTTTTTGATCCTCTCCACCCATTCCATCCCTCCATCTTGTGTTTATTTTTGACTTCCTGCATTTTTAGTTTTCTTATTTTTTTAACTCAAAATTAAGATTCCATTTAAGAAAAATTAAAATAATGGAATAACTTAAAAGAAATGTATCAGGAACTCTACACTTAACCCATATCTGCCCACAGGATGAACAAACAGCCCTCTGCAACCTGACAAGGTCTCCTGGGTAGCAGTCTGAGCTGCACAACACATGTGGTAGAGAGCAGCATTGAGCATCTGGTAGGCACCTACAGCAACAGAAGAGGAAAATGAATATAGGGGCCACAGCTGTAAGCTGCCTAATTTCCTATGTCAGGCAATTGATGGAAATGGACCCAAGCTAAAGATTCTTGCAGTGAATGCGTATATGAGTAATTTCAAGTAATAGCTTTTAGTACAGGTTTGTACACATTCATTTTTGGAAAAACGTTTGCAACTGAGTGCTTATAGATGTAAGTATTTCATGTGTATTATATTATTTTTTAGTCAAATTTTTGTTATGTTAAATTATAAACATGGTTTATGTGGTGTCACCGCCAGACACCACACTTGCTAGGTGGTAGCCTTTAAATCGGCCACGGTCCATTAGTACACGTCGGACCCGCGTGTCGCCACTGTCAGTGATTGCAGACCGAGCGCCACCACACGGCAGGTCTAGAGAGACTTCCTAGCACTCGCCCCAGTTGTACAGCCGACTTTGCTAGCGATGCTACACTGATAAATACGCTCTCATTTGCCGAGACGATAGTTAGCATAGCCTTCAGATACGTCATTTGCTACGACCTAGCAAGGTGCCATTATCAATAGATATTTAACTTGTGATGCCTGTACCGTCAGACCGATGTACACCACTTATGGATTAAAGTTAAGTATTACATCAACTACGTACTTTATTTGCTACTATTAATTCCCTTAACTGTTCCAGATCTCGCGCCAGCCTGCGTGAGCTTAAGCGCGTGCCTTTCGGCTTCCTCTAATAGTGACTTGGCTGTCTTGCCAAGTCACAACAGTTTAGAGATATGCATACAGATTTATCTTATAGAATTTTTCTACTACAGATCAACTGAAATATTTTTGTGGGTTGGTATGACATCTTGGGCATATATTGTGCTTGAAGTTCTTATTATTTTCTTTTTGAGGTCATGATGCATGCTTAACTATGAATGAAGTTTTACATGGGCCCACCTTATGGAGGTACAGCAGACAGTGACTCTAGGAAAGAGGATTGTGACAGCATAAATGCGCTGAACTGAAATCAGTTACTCTCTCCAGGCAAGATGGTAGTACTGCAATGCAAAAACAGGGTTGATGAGGCCACCATTAGTGAGGTCAGCTCTACTAGTTCTTCTCAAATCTGTGAGCCAATTCCAAAGACATCTGAAACCAGTTCACGCAGGGCATGGTGGTGGCACCATGCAATATGGCCGCGAGTGTAGAAGTGTATAATCCTAAGACGAGAAAAAGTTACAGTTATGTACTAAAAAAGGGAGTGTGCGAGAATTGTAACGTCGAAATAACAAATTTAAGAGAACGAGTTTCAGGTCTACAATTCTTAATCAACACTTTAAGAAGCGAAATCACCACACTCAAGAATGAAAATCGGGAACTACGGTCGAAGAACAAATCATCCGAAGTGGCACCTGACGAAAGGCACAAATCGTCCGAGTGGACAGAAGTGAGACACAAAGGTAGGACTTTAGCTGGAAAAATGAAAACGAACTTTGCAACAGCAGTTACATTTACGGATAAAAACAAATACGGTGTTCTGCAGTCCAGTGATGGAGTTAAAGACAGTGTAAATTATCCAGACCATTCAAAAGACAATGCGTTGAAAACGAATGGTCACTCTGGGAAAAATGTTGATAAACGGGAAACAACAGGTAAAAAGAACAGTGTGCTTTTTCTAACAGATAGCCATGGTAGGAATTTATCAAATATGTTTCCAGAAATAAATCGAGACTTAGCAGTGACCAGTGTTGTTAAACCTGGAGCGGGAACTAAACACGTTTTAGACGCTTGCATTCAAACAAAATCCACGCAAGAAAATGACTTTGTCGTTTGCATAACGGGATCAAATGATGTTGCGAAAAATGAAGCAGATGTCTGCGTAAAAGTGCTTCAGAGCTTTCTAGAAAAAAATAAATCAAGGAATACAGTTGTTGCTACAGTGCCTCATAGGCACGATCTAATCTATAGTTCGTGCGTTAATAAAGAAATTCGAAGAACGAATATTAAAATAAAGAAACTGTGCTCTGAATACGCCAATTGTGCTGTGGTCGATATAAGTAAACTTAAGCGTAACCTTCACACCAGACACTGGCGCCACCTAAACTATGAAGGGAGAAAGTTTGTTTGCGATCGTGTCAATGAAATAATTAAAGAAAGACTCACACGGAATAAAACGATCTACGAAAGTAGCGGTTTGAGTAATACCTGGAATGTACGTCATTTTTTAGTATAAAAGTCTGTGAATCGGCGGGTAATAAACCTCCTGTACTTGAACTAGCTGCTAAAAGCGACATTCGAATGAGAGAGTGTTCTCAGACAATAAACAATAAAGATAAATCTGTTACTGTGATGCAAACGAACATTCGCTGCATTAGGAACAAAGTATTACAATTAGAACATTTGTGCAGTATTGAAAACGTTGATGTTGTTTGTATCTCAGAACATTGGCTGACAGACGATCAAGTACAATATTTTGTTCCTCAGGGGTATGCTGTTGGAGACATTATGTGTAGAAGTGAAAGAAAGAATGGAGGTGCCCTAATATTTGTTAAAGATAGTATAATGTTTACTAAAATAGATGTTAGCTCTTACTGTGCAGAACTAGATGGAGAATTTAGCTGTATAAGACTAAACGTAGAGAATACCATAATTGTTAGCTTATATAGATCACCAGGAGGAAATGTAAATACATTTTTCGAAAGATTTGAGCTGCTTATGAGGAAAATACTAAAATCTAACATAAAACTAATTATCTGTGGTGATTTCAACATTGAAATGGCCAACAGTGATGAACATGTTACTAGAACGTTTTTTAATATCTTAAGATCACTAAATTTACAATGTACAAATTACACACCAACACGGGATAAGGCGTGCTTAGATAATATTATAGTAAATTTTTCTAGAGATATGTACGACGTCAGACTTGCCAGTGGACCCCTAGCTGATCATGAACCATTGATTTTAACATTCTCCTGTGATCAGTTGCCTAAATCAGACAAATCAGTCAGAATCAAGTCTAATGCCACATG
The DNA here is from genome assembly GCF_021461385.2 of Schistocerca piceifrons. Taxonomy (NCBI): domain Eukaryota; kingdom Metazoa; phylum Arthropoda; class Insecta; order Orthoptera; family Acrididae; genus Schistocerca; species Schistocerca piceifrons. The sequence continues at coordinate 494,272,973 of NC_060139.1, read as the reverse complement.
GGTAAGAGGGCAGAAAGATGAATATATTAATTTATTTATTGACAGAATATCTTATGTTAACTGGGACTTTGTATACAACACACAACCTGGAAAGGGTGCTCGTGAAATGGTGTTTAACAAATTCCTGGAAATACTCATAGAGTTATGGTACTCCTGCTCACCATTAATCAAAAGTAGCCCTAAACATAAACAGAAAAACAAACAGCTAAAATGGTATACAGATGAGCTAGCTCTCACTAGGGAGGAGATGCTCAAACTGTACAGAATATATAAAAATTCTTGTAAAGAAGGACCTGAGCTAGATAATACTTCTTATAGAGCTTATCTAAAATGTAAAAAAATCTACAAAGACAAACTGTCCTTGGCCAAAAAACAAGCATGTGAACATTACATTGAAAGTGCTCCCAACAAATGTAAAGCAGCATGGGATATCATCAACCAATATAATTCACAAACCCATACACAAGATGCAATGCTGGTCCCAGAAGAAGTAAATAATTACTTCCTAACCTCAGTGAGTGAGCTGAAAAACAAAATCAAACAAAATGGCACTTGTGCACTAGATCATCTTTGTGCTGTGCCCCATAGTATGAATACTTTCCACTGGAATGTTGTCACCCCAGAGGATATTGTAAAAGCTGTGGCAAGGTTCACCAACTACAAAAGCATGGATTGTTATTGGTTTTCTAATTATCTAATGAAAAAAATAATACACCTTATCTGTCAACCTCTTTCTTTTATTTTTAATATTTGTTTAGAATCTGGAGTTTTCCCAGATGCACTCAAAACTGCTAAAGTAATACCGGTCTTTAAAAAGGGAGATAAGCATCTGCCCCAAAACTATCGACCAGTTTCTATTGTCCCAATTTTTTCAAAAGTTTTTGAATATGTAATGTACAGTCAACTAAATAACTATTTTGATAAGCATGATCTCCTCTCCAACAGACAATTTGCATATCAGCATGGTAAAAACACCACTACTGCTGTCACTGAAGTTGTTAACCAGGTGTTAACTGCATTCGAAAATAAGGATCTAGTGTCAGTCGTACTGTGCGATCTTAGCAAAGCCTTCGACTGCATACCATCTAACACCCTACTTGCAAAACTGGAATTTATGGCATACACAAACCATCTTTGGATGTAATCGAATCATACTTAAGTAACAGGAGACAGTAAGTATCAATTAAAAATAGATGCTCCTCACTTAAGGAAGTTCGGACTGGAGTGCCTCAGGGCTCGGTCCTAGGTCCTTTTCTGTTTATCATTGCAATTAATGACTTACCTTACCATGTAGGAGCAAATTCAGTTGTGTGTTATGCAGATGATACAACGTTGCTCAATACACACCATGACACAACAGAACTGCATCAGGCAGCACAGGAAAAACTAGAACTAGTAATGGATTGGTTTTCTTCTAATGAACTCCTGTGTAATCCTGATAAAACACAAGAGCTAATTCTGGGTTTAACTACAGCTGTTGAAAGCAAATCAATAAAATTATTAGGATTCCACATTGACTCAAAATTAAACTGGGAGGAACACATTAGCCATATCTGCAAGAGAATAGCAAGAGTGTGTTATCTCATCTGGAGACTGACAGATATAGTCACTGATGAGTATCTAAAGGTGGTATATTTTGGCCTCTTTCAGTCACACATTTCATACGGCATATTGTTATGGGGACATTCTTGCTTTGTCAGTGAAATTCTGAAAATTCAAAAAAAAGTAATTAGAATAATAAGCAAAGCTAAGCCCAAGGAACACTGCCATCCCCTCTTTATCAAGCACATGATATTAACTGTGGTGAATCTATACATCTACACAGCCCTGCTTTATGTCAAAAGCAACTTAAATGAGTTCGAGACCAGAGAGAACATACATCCCCACAACACCAGAGGCAAACTGGACTTTGACATACCAAGACACAGACTCACAAAGACTGCAAACTCACACAAAATAATGAGTTTAAAACTCTTCAATAAACTTCCAGCATCTGCTCGGTCACTGACCAATAATATTTTCAAACGTAAGGTTTATGACTGGCTTCTCAAACACCCATTTTATAAGATAACAGAATATTTTGAAATAAGCATTGACATTAGTATATAAGAATAATCCTAAAAGAAAAGGAATTAAATTGTAAAAACTTTACTGTAAAGTTGTTGTTAATTGTATAGTTAATGTTCAGACCTATTCCGCTGTAAGTGGTCAATGGTGAATAAACTGAATAAACTAAACTGAATAAACTAAACTGAATCTTGATGAACAACCTCCCTCAGCTGGGCAGTCTGACAGGGCTGACAATGGTTCTGGTCCTTCTTTATGACATGGAAGACAGCACATCAGGCCATGCATATGCGTAAAGAGGGATTAGCTTCCCGAGCAGGATGAATGACCACTGCCACCTCCAAAAATAGTGCTTATCCATACTAATATTATAAGTGTGAAAGTCTCTCTGTGTCTGTTATGCTTTCATGACTAAACCACTGAACCAATTTTGATAAAATTTGGTATAGCGATAGCTTAGGAAGAACCGAAGCTACTTTAGAAAGTGTGTAGTAGAACATATTTATTGATTTGAAGAATATAACAAAAAAAAAATCAGGAACAATAATTACTCTTTGAAAAAGCTATTTACTCTTTGACTTTTGAACTTTTTCCTTTTTCATATTTGTGAAATTGCTTTTATGTTTCTCATAATACAACTCCACACAATGAATACAATGCTTATACAATCCTCTACATGTTTAATCCATACTAGTATCAGTTACAAACCCATCACATCTTAGCCACTGAGTGTCATTTGTTTCATATAACTTATTTGTTGTGTTCACATTTACGTGAACAATTGGTAGTCATGTGATTTTTTTTTTTCCACACCTAGATGCATGGGTTGTCCTCATCATCATTGGCATGCAAGTCATTGAAGTGGTGCCAAATAAAAATACTTTCACCAACATAATGCTTATATGATCCTCAACATGTTTAATACATGCCAATTCATGCTTTCATGCAAATATTATTAATGGGAACTTACTCTGACTGTCATATTTTCATGACTAAAGTGCTGAACCAATTTCCATGAAATTTGGTGTGAGATAGCTTGACCCCTGATAGGCTACTTTACATGATGACAATGGTATGGATGGCCAGCGACTCTTAGCTTCTATAGATTATTCTGTGATAGTGCTGATCCAGTGGTATTGTGCACATGGTTTATGACATTGAGTTCCTATACCAGTTGACATAGTGGGAGATTTTTGGTGGGGATACAACAATGAAATTGGATGGTAATCCCAAGAACCTTATTTAAAACTATTATCGTATTTACTTGAATCTAAGCCGCACCTGAAAAATGAGACTCGAAATCAAGGAAAAAAAATTTTCCCGAATCTAAGCCGCAACTGAAATTTGAGACTCGAAATTCAAGGGGAGAGAAAGTTTTAGGTCGCACCTCCAAATCGAAACAAAGTTCGTCTAATTGTAATATGAGACACAATTTAGGTTGAATGAATGACGATACAGCTGCAGTAGTTTGGTTCGAGTCGTAAGCTTAGCAGTTACGGTTTACCAGGTAGCCATTGCTACGCGTCATGCGCTCCGTCCATATTTATACGGATATCCTTCCGTTTTCACGTGCTTCGTCTGGTTTGAATTGATTGCTTATTTGTCTTTGATCTGATAAGCGCCGTTTTCTTTGTTATAGGTGTTTATGTCACTCTAAGCTGAAAATGCATTACTGTACTGTGTCATGCATTGGTTGTCGCATTCTGATAGTGCGTGTTTACGGCCTGTCACCGCTCGTGGTGTGGCTTGCTTTTGTGCGCGCTACCGCCGCTTACAAATAAAAAATAGAGAGGAATCGTCTCATTAGCGAAACATTTGTTGTTACTTACACTACTGCTTTCTTTGATAATGATCAGCAAGAACCAAATAATAGACTGCGTATGATAGATGATGTTCTGAACGAAATTTTAGCGAAAATTTTTCTCCATTTGAAAATCTTTGCAGGCATTTTTAGTTCATTACATTCTGCACAGAAATTAGAGTCATCTTAGATTTAAAAATCTAGTCAGTTGCCGTGCTTCATTTCTGACTGTATCACTATCAGGCATAAGAATAATACGAATATTAACATGACATGATATGTATATTCTTCCGCGTTTGCTGTTGTCTCACTCCAGTTTCGTAGTTTATTAGGCAGATAGGATTTAAATGAGATAGTAGCAAACACGAAACAATACATGGCAAAATGTTTATATTCGTATTAATCTTATAGCGAAGAGAATACTGCATGTGATTCACAATTCATAAAAGTTCCTATTAGCAACCATCTCTTCTCACAGGTAGGAAAAAATTCAGAAGGTAGAGTTGGCCATATTGACAAACATCCCAAACAGTCTTGCCAATCGGATTTTCGTAGTACATTGAAATGCTGCTACAATCGAAGATCAACAATACAGAATTTGTATTTACTTCGTTGGATAATGTACCAAAATACAGTGGTCGAAACTCTGGGTGGAGAAAAAAGGCTCGTCTTCCACTTTTTTTTTTAATTTATTTACTGACGCAGAGATTTTGGTGCCAGTATTTATCTTTGTGCCTACAAAGCATGCCTGTGTAGCGCTACATATATTCGATGGCAGAAGTTAGTTGTGGCGGCACCCACCAACATTTTTCAGAACTCCCGCTTGCTTTGCACTCGATTCTAAGCCACAGATGGTTTTTTGGATTACAAAAACCGGAAAAAAAGTGCGGCTTAGATTCGAGTAAATAAGGTACTATAAGCTACACAAATGTAGCTCTGAATTAACACATAGTTCTAAAAGAGCTCAGTCTGTGAAAATTACTCGAAACCAGCAAACCTCATGTGTTCACATGTGCCATAACTTACATGCAGAATATCAGGAGGCCTTAAGAGCTACAGAGGCATTAGAACAGTCACAAGCCCATTGCATTTCAGACACTGATTTTCATGCATTTCATACAGCTTCCAAGAGCTCGAAAGACTCACAGTGGTGGCATCATTTAAAAGTTGTACCACAAACAGAGAGTCATATCTTTACATGTGGAATGTGTGAGGCTTTTGATGAGGCTGCATTTGATTATGGTCTATTAACTGACTATGTTAATTGTAAATTAGTGATCATAGGAGGATGGATAAAAAATGTAGGCACCATAACCATTAAAATGGAAGGGAGAAACAGCTGGTATGTGTTGCTCTGATGGCATAGTCTCACATCCAGTACTAGATGAGCCAGAGAAACCCCAAAAAGCTCTACTTCTGCATGACTGTGTTGAACTGAGGCATTTTTAAATATAATTATAAATATATCACATGCTTTCAGATTCTATATACAGCAAAATTTAATAGAAATACATTCATTATGTACATACATACTAGCATTGAATTAATTTTTATACATATGTGTCTACACCACTATATACACAGACATCCCATAAAATTACTAGCTTACTCTCTCACCATCACTCATCATAACAAAACTGCTGATAAGTGAGCAAAGCAATGGGTAACAGCTAGTACTCAATGAAAATAGTGAACCAACTGAGTTCTTTGAGGTATTTTTGAATGAAGATGTCATAAGACACATTGTAAGGCACACAGTAATGCATGCTTCTGAAAAATGTTAACACTAGTTTCTATCATTTAGGAGGCAAAATGCACTGTTTTCTAGGTATATTTATTCTGTTTGGTTGTGTGTCTTTACCAGGATACTGCACTATACTGGTCAACCAGAACATTATGAGCACCGACCCACTATTGCTTTAAGTGCATTGAGGTGATAGCAGTGTCATCTGGTGAGGAATGACTGCTATTCAGACACACACACACACACACACACACACACACACACACACACACACACACACACACACACACACATTACATGTAGTATCAGTGAACATGCTGCCTGTTCGTAGATGGGAAGGCTTGCAATGTTTCTGTGTTTGACAGATGGCAGACTGTGATGACTCAGAGGTTCGGCATGAGCATTTTGGAAACTGCATGATTTGTTGGGTGTTCAAGGAGTGCTGTCAAAATGTCTTCAACACATGGTGAAATCAAGGCAAAACCACATGCAGATATCATAGGGTTGGGGGGGTCACCCTTCATTACAGATGTTTGAGGTTGTAGCCTGGGCAGACTGGTAAAACACGACACACAGCAAACTGTGGTGGAACCAACATCAGACTTTAATGTTGGGCTGAGTACAAGTGTGTCTGAACACACAGTGCACTGAGCATTCCTAACAATGGGCCTCCGTGGCTGACAACTCATGCACGTGCCAATGTTAACACCACGACATCAGCAACTGCGACTGAAAAGGGTCCATGGTCATTGGCACTGGATGGTGGTTCAGTGGCAGAGGTTTGATGAATCCAGATACCTTTCTCATCATGCCAATGGGAGGATGTGAATCCATCGTCTTCCAGGGGAACAGCTCCTTGACATCTGTACTGCGGGATGGAGGCAAGCTGGTGGTGGCTCCTTTATGCTCTGGGGAACACTCATATGGGCATCCATGGGCCCAGAGGAGCCCATGCAATGCACCATGATGGCCAAGGAGTATTTTACACTGGTTACAGGCGACATACAACCCTTCATGATGATCATGTTTCCCAAAGGCAGTGGCATTTTTCAGCAGGATGATGCGCCATATTACAAGGCCAGGAGTGTGATAGAGTGGTTCAAGGAACATAGTGGCGATTTCCAATTGATACGCTGGCCCTCCAACTCACCAGATCTGAACCTAACTGAATGCATCTTGGATGTGATTGAATGTGGTGTCCAAGCTCATACCCCCCTCCCTGGAATTTATGGGAATTAGGTGATGTGTGTGTGTGCAGATGTGGTGCCAACTCCCTCCAGCAACCTACCAAGGCCTCATTGCTCTCAAGCCACAATGTGCTGCTGCTGTTATCCTTGCCAAAGGTGGAGGTACTGGCTGGCTATTAGGTCATAATATTCTGGTTGATCAGTGTATACTGGGAGGCCAATGGAGATACCCACAATGTTTTAGTGGCCAACTTGATGTGACATAACCAGTTCAAAGGGATACTGAGGTATTTTCATGTTGCAGATAACAACAATTTACATACAGGCAACAAAATCGTTAAAATTCATCCATTGTTTAACATCATTAAAAAAAGTCTCTCGTGTAGCTCTCATTAAGAAAAACTTTAGTACCGATAAATCAATGATACTCTATTATGAGTGTCATAGCTGTAAAAAGCATATTAATGGAAAGCTGATCCAGTTTGATAACAAAGCATGGGTTACAACAATGTGTTTAAGGTACTGTTTGCAAGTTTACTTGTATGAGGGAGGAATCAAAGGGCAAGGTACAGGCCTTGGAAAACATGCTGCTACCAAAATGACACATACAGTAAAGAATGAATATCCAGGCCCACAGTTTTCTGTTTATTGTGACAGTTTTTTTATATCCCCAGATTACTAATAACTTTGCAAGGAAACCATGTGAAAATGATTGGATCTGTTCATCAAAACAGAGCAGACAGATGACCACAAATGGCGATCCAGTCTTGAACAAACAACCCAGAAGATTTGATTACTTCATGTTGAGAAACCGAGAATATAGGCACTGTACAAAGGGAAACAGCATGGTTACATTGTTGTCTAATGAATTTGGAGTACATCTCCTTCAAAAAGCAAACTGATATCCAGTTGTTGCTCAACAGAAAATTGATACTGATCAGTCAAAAATTGTACAGCAGTACAGCTTATTTATGAGTGCAGTAGTAGATGCTAATACTTATATTGGACTTTACAAGATTGCCATAAGAGGCAACAATTGATAGAATCCCATTTTAATGTGGCTAGTTGATGGTACAGTCAACAATTCTTTGTTGCTTGCCAGATCACCAGGGCCAAATGTAGACATAATAGAATTTCACTAGTTTATTGCAAGATCTTTACACCAGAAATATGGCAATCTAAAACTTAGCGTGAGTTACATTGGTAAATGAGGATGACTGTACCTCTTTCTGTAAGAAAACATTTAACTCGACATATTATTCTCACAGGTCAGATCAGAAGAAGATGTGCACTTTGTAAAAATAAAATTCTGAAAATGTGCCACAAATGTAATGTATAATTTGTATTACGAATGCTCTGCAGAGTTTCATCTATAATGATATCATGTTTTATCTTCCTTTCCTACCTAATATGACTACTTAGTAACAGTTGATAACTTTTAATAATAAAGACTTACTATCAGATTCATAATAACAAACACTGATTAGCGTAAAATATGTTATATTTTGATCATTCCTATTTCTGCAGTTTATGACTTCATGTGCCCATGGGGTCATTGTTGGCTCACCTAAAAAAACCTTCTTTCAAACTGACAACTACAAATTATTATTACAGCTGTTGTCTGTGGTCATTAATAACATTAAAACTAGTTCTGAGTATATGTGAGTTAAAGAAACTGTATCAGAACGAGAGGGAAACAAGCATGATTTGCATGGTATCACATTTGGATCAGGATAGGCTTACATAGAAGGGATATGCAATAGTCACTTTTACCTAAGAATACTTACAAATGAAATCTGACTGATGTGGCTTATTCACAGAAATAAAAGAAGTAAATGTATGAACAGCATCTTCATTTTTTCATTCAATGGTTTGTTACCTATTTTGTGCATCACTTAGCTTCTTCATACTGCCGCTCATGTTGGACAGACTATTCTTTTAAAAAAGAATGATGGCTAACATGCACAACAATGACCAGTAAAACAATATCCACTTGGATACCAATTAATGCGAAATGCAACCACAGCAATAGGTACCAGTGATGCAACCAACAGTCCAACTTAACAATGAAGCAAATGATATGCTGGTGACAGTGCTGCAGGCTTACTTTCCATGTTTTCAAAATATACGCAGTTCTTTTTTTCTCGTGTGACCAAGTCTACCAAAAATGCAAGAGCCAATCAAGGTTTCTCGGTGCCCCTTCCCTCTCAGTGCCTTAGTCCTTCTTAGCCTATTCTTAAATCCAGCTCTAGAAAGATAATAAAATCATAAACTTTGGCTTTAGATATTGCTGTGTGAAGACAGTTGTCATTTCATCAGAAATTGTCCCAACCAAGATGTAAAACAGACCAATATTTGTCTATACTACAACATAACAATGCAGTCACATACAAGGAAATTTTGTTATTAATACTAGCAATACCATGTTCTATAGGTAATTCCATCAGTATCAGCAATAGATATGGAAGGGCCCAAGAACTGATATCATCTGTGCAGTACATCTCATAAACACTTGGTCGTCGATGCGTCTGAAGTCTTTAACTCTGAGGTAGACCAGATATCAACAATTAATCAATATGCTCATTACGTTCAGCAGCAAGTCAAAGCTTAGACTGAAAAATACAACGGAATTACTGTTTTTCAAGTGTATCAATAATATTTGATTAATATTTAATTAATATTCAAATAAATAAAATCATCAGAAGTTTTTTTGTTCAATGAAGAAATAATGATTCAATGAAGCAGTTGATACTGCTTCTTTCTGTCTTTATCATATTCCTTCTGGCATCAGCCAGTGCACATTACAAACCATGGTCCAAATACAACTGATTCACCGCATTTATTTTCATTACTATCATAAAGCAAAATTACTTTCACACATGAAATCTGTGGTGAATTGCAAGTGTGTTCTGAAAGCTTTTCCTGATGAGAACAAATAATCACCAACAACCTTCAGACGCAATTTTCCCAATTTAGTTTCATCAGCATCTGTTTTCAGGAAAATGTCTTTGCTAAATACAAGAAATCGGTCTCTCAAGCCAAGCATTTACTTGCTGATTTTCTGTGTTAGGAAAATAGTTGCTAATAGAGTTTACTAATGGAAAGTGCCAACAGCTGGACTGAACAGCCAAGAGACTGAGTGAGGTGGTGCACTGGTTTGCACACAGGATTTGCTTCCAGGAAGATGATGGTTCAAGTCCCCATCAAGCAATCTGTATTTAGGTTTTCTGTAATTTTACTAAATCACTACAGATAAATGCTGAGATGCTTCCTTTGAAAAGACAATGCCTGATTGCCTTGCCCGTTATTTTGTAATCTGAGCCTGTGTTCTGTATCTAATGACCACGCTGTCAATGGGATGTTAAACTCTCATCTTCCTTCCTTTGAAAGTGGAGGAAATAATGAGAAGAGAAAAAATGGCATGGAGTGATTTTGGAAAATTAAGCAGTTTTCCAAAACTAAGCTTCCAATGTGTCTGAAATGAAAAGTTCACTGTCAGCATATATTACAAGTTTAGAATTACAGCAGAAACCATAAAAAAGTGGAGTAGCTTAATAACAACTGAGAGATGATGAAGATAATTAGTAGGAGAGGTAGGGAATAGACTAGGGAGTGAGATGTAAATATGTTACTGTATCAAAAATCAAATGAAGGGAAATATAGTCAACAAAACAACTAACAGATGTACAAAACATGTCAACAGATAAGAAAAGTCCACATGATGAGCTAGTGGAAGGTGGGTACATGGCATTAGAAAATATGTAAGGGCAACATGAATGTGTCACTGAAGTCTACAATGCATGGAGAAGTATAAAGTCTCCATCCGGCAATGGCTGTCAAATAGCTGATAATGGCAATGATCTGACAATTTAAATTGCAACATTATAAAGGCAGCACACAATAAACATAAAATTGACATGAAGTATACTGCAAGCTTTGCTTGACATGCAAAAGATTAGCATTTCAGCTCAAAACACAAAACAGGTAGAAGTAATGCCATCGACATTCAGTATCTAAGAAAACATTACACAGCAGGTTTCTCATTCAGAAATTGCACTTGAATGCTAGTTGTTTGTGGAAGATCTCAGATAAAAAGGGCAAACACCTACCAGCAATTCAGAATTCAACAGGGGCAGGATATTGAGCTATCAAGACTGCTTCATTGCTCTATAATGTTGCTGATCAGGATCCCACAACTGCCATGCAAGTATGGAATCAATGGTTTTAGGAGGGCCATACTCAATGCTAGGCAGGATCTCAATGATCCCATGAGACTAGTAGCTGAGAGGACATACTGTTTGCTTGGCCCTGCGGGACTGTACAGCTCCATCACATATCTAGAGTCACAAAACGAGCTTGTCTGCAGCAAGCCAGTTATCCATACAGACTGTCAGCACTACAGCCATTGCCACAGCTTCCCATGATACTTCGGCAGAAAGAGATGTGTCAAAAGCAGTGTGCCAAATGACAACACATGACACAGGAGTGGCACCATGTCACCTTTCCAGACAGGTCCCAGTTCTGCATACACCATCACGTTAGTATTAACCCACTACAGACTCTCCAAAGTGGACGACCTTTACCAGATGCCAATCATCATCCCTATACAGGCCCAGTACCTTGCATGATGGTAGGAGGTGCCATTGAGTAAACACCATGATCACATCAGCAGCCATTGCATTCATGACTCATTAAGGCTGTGCCTTATCTTTGATGTCTCTATGATGTTATCTTCCAATAATATAATGCAAAACTGTATGCTGCCCATGCTGCTGTCACTTACCTTGATACAGAAGATGTTTGTTATCCTGGCCTGCTCATCCACTCAAAACATCTGGTCATGGGCTGCTGACAGACTAACAAGCTATCTTTGCCAGACACTAAGATTGATGAACTTTGGCATAAATATGAAGTAGAATAGAATGAAGTACCTGTATCTGTCATTCAAACTCAGATCTTATTGCTTCCCAGCAGGACTGCAGCCATTGTTGCTGTCAGAGATATTAGCTCTGTGTCCTAAATTTTACTCTGTGTATACTTCAAAACACCTAGAAATTTCGTAATTTGCTATCCTTCCTAGTGTTAAAATTTTAATGAACATTATACCATAGCAATGAGTGAACCAGTGTTCACTTTGTGTAGTTAGATACTTTCAAGTACGCAGTACATCCACACTAATGTGATCACCACCTATGTTTGACGTCAACTTGTGAAAACCATTCACAGATGGCAGCACTAGCAGTAGAGGCTATATAAAGCATGTTGGAGGGATGCAAAAAACAGTGCAGTCATTATTGTAAAGTGGAATAGGAAGGATTTATCTGATGTCCAAAAGTGCATGATCATGGACTTTCAGACCAAGGGTGGAAGCATTTCTGAAATGGTTAAGTTTTTAAACAGTTCTCATGCCACCATGGTTAAAGTATACCATGCATGGCAAAAGTGTGCTATCCAAAACTGGCACCAAGGCAATTGTGGTGCACTACAAACCATAGACAACTGGGGTAAAAATTGCTTCAGGTGTGTAAGGGTGAACAGACATGCAACTGTTAAGCAACTGATCACCTAGATGATACTTAACAGTTGTTTAGTGAACATTGATGCATATGGCCCTCTGCAGCAGGTGCCTTGTTCATGCACCCATGCTGACTGCTGTTCATTGGCAACAAAGACTGGAATTTGCACATCAGTACCACAACTGGACATCCACTGAGTGGTGAAAGATGGCCTTTTCAGATTAATCATGTTTAATGCTCCATCGGATAGATAGCAGTTGATGTGTATCACCCGGCAACAGTTTTGTCGGAAAGTCCACGCCAGATGAGGGAGCATTATAGTCTGGGGAATGTTTCTGTGACATTCCCTCAATGAGCTCATCATTCTGGAAGGCACACTGGATCAACACAAGTGGGAACCATGGCCATTCCTACAAGCCCTTTGTTTTTTTCTTCAGCATGATGGCATGTGTATTAGGTAAAGCCGGCATTGTTACATAATTGATTCAAGATGACAGATCCAAGATGGCGACTATAGATGTGGCAATGTCGCACTGACGTCATGTCCACAAATTCAAATTCTGGCGGGAAAATAGGTCAGTTCACCTATCTCCACTAACCTAACCCCACTCTCCTCCTCTTTACTCCCCCATCTGGAAATTGGTGGGAAAAAGACACAGTCTATTCTGGTTTGCTGGCTAGGATGGACGTAAGTCTTTATTTTATATGCATTGGGTCCATTGTTTATTTAAACAATTTGAGTTGTCATAGACAGTAGTTCCACCTATTGTGTTCAGCTTGAGGTCCGGAGTTCCACTGACCTAGTTCACAACACCACCACCACCACCACCAGAGTGCTGTTGGCCCTTACCCTCCCCTCCTGTATGGAGGCCCAGGGAAAAGATGGCTGGAAACTTGCTCAGTCTGTGCTGTGATTCCCAAGAGGACAGACGTAATTGTTTACTGTGTACTATGCATTCAATGGATGAGGTGTCTGTGCTGGAGGAGGAGGAGGAGTTTAACAGGTATATTTGTTGTAATCTTGCAACTGAGGTCTGTGTCTATAGCGACCTGCATGATGCTTGGAAGGCAATGATATTTGGTAAAGGTATGAAGGACATGAATACACTTTATCAAATAATTATGATGCGGAAGGATGGGTCTAAATTACACTATGAAACTCATTCTGATAACCACGTGTGCTGTAACTGTAGATTATTCATTAAAAGTCCAATCAGTCTTCCGAAGCATAAAAGGCAAGAAGTTTTCTCACTCTGGCTCACACTGCCTGCTCCAGAGTTTCCTCACTCACTGCAAGAGATGATGTGCCGAGCACACAACACCTGCACGTGGTAGCCAGAGGGCGCCTGTGCTCTTGGCACTTTCTGTTGCTCTGGAAATACCCATAGCTTCTTTGTGACGCACAGATGCCCTTTGTCATTGAACATGAACTGCTTCAGGAGTTATTAAATCTGGTGTTTACTCAGTGTGTAGAGTGTTGTCACATACATAGCTTGAATATATCACAGGAACTAAACGTACCACTGCACAAAGAAAGTAAGAGAGAGAGAGAGGGCTTTGCAGATGATGCAAGAATATTGTTATGTAAATACACGTTTTATTCTGGGGAATGCCACCACCACACTTGAATACCGACTCCAAAAAAGAACGCAGCACACTTGTGAAACCTCCCTTAGGCACTTCGCAAGCTATTGTAGAAAATACCAAATCCTTCCCTTGTCTTTGAGCATCAGCTGCTTCAGGAGTTATTAAATCCAACTGAATATGCCTCTAAATACACTTTCAAAAAGATCACTGCACAATAGTTTGCTTCAGTTTCGCGATATGCACCACCACACTTGAACACTGAGTCTAAAAAAGATCGTGGCACACTTGTGCTCCCTAAGACACTTCACACGCATTTTTGGGAAATAGATCCCGAAACTGATATCAGCTGCAATATCCGATTTTACACACCAGAATGACGATATTTGGAAGCTGAAATAAATATCTCACTGCTTCTAAAAGGGACGCTCATCCCTTTCTGACTTTTAGCTGCCTGTCTGAAGGCAATGCCAGAGAGAGAACTCTCAGAGTCATACAGCTGCTGTGGTGTTCATCACTTTTCTGAAACGCTGAGTGGGCTTAGTTTATATTTGCTGCTGCAATCAGGAACTTTATTTTCCTCACATCTCGAAGCACATGCTGGGGCCTAAGCACAGATGGGAAAATCAGAGCAATTACAAGTTTATGACATATTTCGAATCCCACAACGGATTGTGAAAAAACACAAACAGAATTCGAAGCACTGTCCTACAGATGAGAAAAATAGCAGGAATTTTCGGTTAATTTTCGATGTCCTACGACTGCTGGTCTGCAGATGCTCTAAAGCCACAATGGTGAGTGAGGGACAGCATATCATCGATCTGAACCAGAGTAGGATGGTCTGCTTGGACTTGTCTCTGAAAACTCGAACAAACAACACATCACGTGGCTCTCAGAAGTCACAGAACTTTTCATAGATATCTTGCCATTGTCTTATGTGAACCAGTCTGTAGAGGCTCCAATGCCCTGCGCAAAGGATGTCTTGTGACTCTCTGATGTCACGGAACTACCTGTGAATAAAGCATTCTGATTAGTTCTAAATGAATTTATCTGCCAAGCTGCTGCTGCTGCCAGATGGGAGCACTGTCCACGGTTTTCTGCAGATGGACAAATTACAAGGCTTTAAGTGCCAAACCATCTTGTACATATCGAAAACAACATACAGCAGTTACACTGCACTGACAGTTAAACCGTGCAAAAGTGTTCTACAGATCATGACCACAAACGATTGAACCACCATACAATATCAATGTACTAAAACACAGTTCATATCCTCCAACATACAAAATCATCACTTCTGCATCCTGCATATAGCTATCGACCACTAGATACTCGTGCATATACCGTGAAGACAGGCTGATCCCAAAAAACATAAGCACATGCACCATATATAGTCGCAGGACTAGATATTTCCATGAGGTCGGTTGGTCATCCACCGTGGCCAATGTTCACATGTCAACTGGCCACTGCACACACTAGCCTGATGCGCGATCAGGATGCCCTCCAGCTGTCAGTCTCTGAACTAGTGTTCAAATGCTGGGCTGGCTCCCCTGACACAAAGACGTTTCTGTTTCTGGTTCTGATCTGCTTGCTTGTTGCCCTGCTTTCTACAGACATCTCCAGACTCTGAGGTTAGATGAACATATGTATTTTCGCATGGTTAGCCCGAATATCATACCATTTACGCGGTAGTTGTCGATATCAGACACACAGCAGTTTGCTACCAATCACTTGCAAAGTATAGTTCCGAACACAAAGACTGCAAATTAATCACTAGAAGCCCGAAACTTTAGCGAGGTGCCGCGAGGTGGGACATGCTGCAAACCATTAAGTAACTAGAAACTTATCTCGTCTGCATAAGATCGTTAAATGAAAGCTCGAAAATAGAGGATACTGGTAGTTCTGCTCGTATTTTCTAAGGAATACTGATGTCAGTGATATAACCGAGTCCAAATCATCCTTCTACTTTAGTTGACTTTGTAAAGTTTTAATTCTTATAATAGTATGTGTTTCTCATGTCTAGAGAACCGGCAAATGTCTCTCCCACCTGTTTCTACCATCTAGATGCACAAAACATCTCTCAACCAAATAAAGACGGAAAATGGTTAGAATGGTAGTATAAGCAGTCAACTGATCAATTTACATGGGAGTGAATAATTGTCCCATATTGAGTCTCCTCAAATTTCCATGGACCATCCTCGCATCACATGCTATGACGAAGGCTATCCAACACACACTGAGTATTAGTTTGCTATTCACCGTCCTAGAGGGCAACACTGTTAGGTCAGGTGCATTTCTGTACCCAGACTCTCTGTGTGAGCGGCTCCCGCCCTAAGCCGGAAATGTCAATCATTCCAGCCACATTCTATCTTGGCCATGCGCTCCCTGAATGCCAGGCGGAATCGTCCTAGGAAAACAGCCACATATTTATCACTGTACTTACAATTAAATATTAGGTTGCAGCCTCAATCTGACATTTGACAATGAGCAAAGCATCAGAAATACCCCTTTCTGACGACTGTGCCTCTGGAAATATCAAAATCTGTACCGTCCTAATGACTGGACATAATTTTCCACATAAAAAAGTCTTTCATTCCCCTTACGTCTGCTGATGCATCAAAATCGCAATCTCCACTACGAATCTGTACCTTCCTTATGACAGGACGTAGTCACTTTCTTTGCACATGTTGGATCAATGACCACAGTAACTTCACACCCCTTTACAACCCAACACGTACTTTATAAGCCTGCCAATCACAGCGAATCTGTTGCACATCCCCTACTAAGTATAATACTTCGCTAATAACTGAATACTGGTGATATCAAACAATTATGAGTGAAAATGCGCGATGGACAGCCATGTCTCGTTTGATTTTCTAGCCAGTGGTGCCGCTGTGATATAGGAAGAGAGATGTAATCGTCTTATGAGCGACAAGCTATTAAAAAACACGACGATCGCAATGGCCATGCTACTGTCACCCTGCATAATAAGCGGTTTTGGTTGTACCGGTGCACACAAGTATCGCTAACGATATCCATGTTACAAACTATTCAAGCTTTATAAATCGAGATATGGTATTGCTTCCGAATGAAGTGGTCTTCCACACAAATACTGTAATACTGAATATAGATGGTGATTGCCGAGGTGTGTATTAGAAGACTGAAAGGGTGGATGCCCATCGCCGGTGGTGTAAGCGCGTAATAAAATCACCGGATTTAGAAAATGATTCGGCTAAGGAACGTGGTATGAAGACAATATTTACAACTTCCTCGTGCTGCCACTAGATATTTCTGGAGTATTTGTAACACATTCTATCCCAATGCCAAGTCAGAGGTTCTGTGATACACCCAGTGGGTTATAGCAGAGGGTGGACAATGGTTGATTGGAATGATCTCATTCAGTAGATGGTGCGCTATGCAATGAATCACTTTAAAAAATGCAGCATTAGATTGAAGTTGTAAGAAATCTACAAACTCCTATGACCAATACAGTGGGCTTTCAGATCTATAGTATAATGCTTTGCGGTAGAAATGCTGTCTGCGATTTGGAAACATTTCTTTCCATTCAACCACGCTTGCATTCGATCCTATGGAGATGTTTTTTAATGATTACAGTCACTAGTGAGTCACCTTTTTTCGAACCTGTCTGCTAAGGACCACATACAGCGAAACTCCAAAGTGGTTTTAGACAGTGCCTCTGTATCTTGTAACTGTTCCTCAGTCTCTGCCCCAGCCTCCCTGCAGCTTCCCCTCTATGATCATCCCTATTTAAGTCAGAACTGAGCAGAAGTTGGAGAGCGCTATAGCTACCACCTTATGTAACCCGTGGAGAAACAGGGTTAGCTGAGTTAATGCAACAGGATTGTGTTTTGTCGACTTGGTGGAAATGGGAACATGTTGTCGTAGCTCCGCCACCCGTGTACAATGTGTAAAGCCAGCACCAAACGAAGCCTTCTCATGCAACATAACATCTGGGAAAAGCAGTACGAACAGTTAAGGGAACTGAAAGAAGCGGGACGGTTTTGCTACAGCATTGTAGCGTTCCTCAAACAATAGACGATGAAAAATGTAGAAAATGCGAAAAATTGTTGAAAACCGGCGTCAGATGTGCTAGATTGATCATCAGCGAAAGAAAGCAACGAATTCATGACAGACTGGAAGTGTATTCAATGCTGCCTCAAAAACACAGGTAAGATAATAAAAGAGAATAATTGTGACTGTAAGTGTGAATTTTCAGCGTTAGTTGAAGACTTAATAAACGAAATTCATTGTCTAAAAGCTGAGGTTTTTGTGCTAAATAAAGAGGTGAACGGCGTAGATCATTAGTACCTGCTCAGTAACTGGAGGCCTAAATTAAAAACAAAAGAAAGCTTCCAGCCGTTATTACTATAAACAGGTATCAAATTCTTGACGAAACAGTGAAAGATATAGCATTTAAATCTGTATAGACAAAGAGCAACATTCCAAGCTGCAAAAAACCTGCCGGTACCGCAATAAGTTCAAAAACAAGCCCTAACCTCATGTACTGACATCAGTGATCATGAACATACTGTCCAAAATATCAACAGTGAAATCCGTGAAAGTGTGTGGAAAAAACTGGCCCAAGAGGACAACAGAAGCGAGGTGAATCAGAATCACACGAAGGGACAGATTCTAATAAATAGAGACAATCACGGTCGTGGAATAGCGCAAAACGTCGCGAGTATCCAGGACGACTTTACAGCAGTAGCTCGCATTCAACCTGGAGCATGCACACCTCTTTCTGCTGCAGTGAAGCCGTATGTGCAAAATAGTGAGTCTTTTTCATCAAATGATTGTGTCGTAATCATGGGAGACACAAATGATGTAGCAAAAAATCAAGTAAATGACGCTATCAGGCACATGAAAGTGGCACTTGATAAGTTGATCAACACTAAAGTAATTGTCGTTAATATTCCACAGAGACACGATCTAATGGAACAATTTATAGTGAACTTGGAAGTACACAAGACAAATGATAGGCTTAAAACAATATGTATTAAATCTGACAATATGTCCCTGGTTAATGTCAGCAATCTAGAAAGAGACGTGCATGCAAGTCATGGTATGCACATGCATAAAAGAGGCAAAAAGACTGTCAGCAAATTAACTGTCGAGGAAATTAGGCGAAATTCTCCAAAAAGCGGTGTAAATAAGTGCATTGCCAAGAAATTCACAAATCCACCAAATCAGAAACAGCCACTGCAGGCAATCCTGGGAAACTCGTAAAGCCTGCTGGGCAGTTTGGTAGTCCTAAATCATTCCGTATAGTCCAGCAGGAGAAATTCAGACTTAATGTCATACATCAGCATTTCGGTAGTCTTAAAAACAAGCACAATGATCTGGATAATAATACTGTCTTGATAAACCTGATATTTTAGTCATAACAGAACACAGGTACACTGAAGACCTGATTAGCATTAGTCAACCACTCTACATGAAATTTTGTTCTGCCTTTAGTAGGAGAAACAAGTCGGGGGGGGGGGGGGGGTGGCATAGCAATCTCCACTGTTAAAGGAAGTAACTTCAGTCTTATTGATGTAACTACATTCTGCATAGAAGGAATCATAGAATTTGGTGCAATGAATCTAAAACGGGGTTGAGAAAATATAGCAATTATCGGTGTGTATAGGCCACTTTGGGCGTGTATGGATGCATTTTTCAAAAACTTATCTGACTTGCTGATATATATACACAGTATGTTTTCTGGGTTAAATGGCCAAGTAAGTACTGTAATAACAGGGGATATAAATATAGACTTATTACCCAATGATGGCAACACTAAAAGGCTATATATCCTACTTGATGAATTCAGTCTGACATCACTTATCCGTGAGTCAACTAGAGAGGTTGGCAACAGAAAAATATGTCTGGATAATATAATAACAAACATAACCCATCTTCCCTACAGTACAGCTGTTGTAAAACTATCCATCTCAGATCACCATGCAGTGCAGCTTCAATTGGAGGCAAATGAGGTGCCCTTTGTCACTAAAAAGAAGCTATATGTTAGCAAAAGAATTATATATAATGATAACATTGATAGACTGAACTTCACATTAGCACACATACCATGGTTTGAGAAGGATAGGTTTTCCTCTGATAGCTTTACTGCTGACTTTTACTATTGTTTTGATATCACATGCCCAGTTGTAGCCACAAAAGTTAAACAAATTAAAAATATAAATAAAAGTATCTGGATAAATAATGATGTCATTGAAGCAAGGGAAAAATTAAAACTATTCCATAGTGCAATACTGAATAATAGACAAAATCACAAAGTAAACGAGGCCTTCAAAACGTATCAAGAATACTATAAAGATTTATTAATACAGACCAGGAGCAGCTACGTTGCAAACAAGCTTCAGGCTTCACGCAGTGTTACTACTGGTGTCTGGGGAGCGATAAACAGTTTTAGAACAGGCAGAGACAAATCCTGTATGGACTTTAATATTGACCACAATGGGATGGTAGTAAGAGATCAACTTGAAATTGCTAATTTAGTCAATGAATATTTTTCTTCAGTATGGGAAGCTATCAGTGACAAAGATAATAACCTGCAGTATAATTTTATAGGCAATTCATCTGAGCATAGCATATATCTAGCCCTGACAAATCTGAAAGAAATAATTAAAATAATTAGCTATCTAAAATCTTCCAGTTCCACAGCCATGTAGGCCTCAGTATTAATGTATTAAAAGTGTGCAAAGTAACTCTGTACCTCTTTCTCGAACCTACCTGCCACAGTAAAATTCCAAAATGGTTTTAAGTAGTCCCTATGCATCTTGCAACTGCCCCTCAGACTCTGCGCTACTATGCCTGCAGCTTTGCACATGTGATCATTCCAATGTAAGTTGGAACTGAGTAGAAGTCGGAGAAAGCTATATCCACCAGCTTGTGCAACCCATGCAGAAACAAGCAAAGCTGAGTTACTGCGACAGAACTATGTTTTGACCATTCGATGGTAACGAAGCCTGCTCCTGCAACATGATGTGGTATAAAAGACAGTACAGGAACTGGGGGAAGGACACGGATTTTGCTACTACGTTGTGGTGCTTCTCCAAACTACAAGTAGGTACTACAGATTCACATCCCTCAGGGTCCATTCATGTCTATCATCCCAACATTCTATCATCGTTATTCTGTTCCATCCATCAGAGAAAAATTACGAACTATAAGAGCTTCACTAACTTCATCCGATGGAGAACTCAATAAGATTTTTACCACATCTCTCTCCTCCCATATATTGAAAACAAATACCGCATGCATGCTTGCATCGAGCACATGTGACAGTCCTATTGAATATACAGGTATTGATCCACTGCACAAAAGTTTCATCACCTGTACTGTAGGAGGATGACCGTATCCCACAGATGACTGTAAGTCTCAAGAAACGCTCCCTGTGATCCTGTGTTGTTGTTTGAAACATTGTTTTTTCTGCTGTAACACGCTGTGTACACTGCCATACATTTTATTTTTCTGCCACAACTTCATAGTCTGTGTCAGGTTCTAAACTGGCATTAACACGTTCTGATTAAATGCCTCTCACAGAAAACTAGACATCGCACGGTGTAAATGATGTTGTTACTGCGGCTACCATAACAAGCCACACACACTGGATGATTTTAAATAAAACACAGTTACAACGTAAATAAACTGAAAGAGTTTGGTGGCTTTGTGGAGAGTTTCCAAACTGCTGTCTGAAAGTGCTTGACGACCTCTACTTTTAAATTAATCTGCCACAGTGACGGAGTAGCTGATGGCTCTGTATTCCATTTCGACTGAGTCCCCATATTGCAGTCATGTACATGATCACTGTTTCGGTGCTATCCATCCCCAGAAGGTGTTGTCCCTCCACCAAAGCTCTTTCTCCAACTCAAACAAGTGATGTCAGTCAATCATTATGTGGTAACCAACAGCATACCAGTGGACAGATGGGGTGGAAAAGACACCATCAATGTACTCTAACAATAAGCATCACATTTGATAGTGCGAACAGTTTTGGCAATGTGACAGCATGTTTCCCAATTTCAGTGTCATAGCTAAACTGCTCCCTGTCTACTTTGCGAGTATAAATGCGTATGTAGATAGATGACAGTGCAGTATGTCCATTCATTGTTAACTGTCGAACACATACATCATCAAAATATACCAGACAGCGCTCTACATATTTCTAGCACCTGGAGCATAGAGCATAATTTACGATCTATCTCTATGTGGGTGGGAGTCACAGAGCATTCTCGCAGTCTTAGGATAAAATTAGAGACTGAAATGCACCCCAGTGTCTTCGACCAGCTCGCCCTGCAGCACCATTACCGATTTAAACCGCAGCTGACGAGAAGTAGACCACAACGTTTTGTGTCTTGTGAATGAATGGAGCTAGCTGAGTCCTCGCCCATCGAAGTACACAAGATTTCTCCAGACGCATCCTTGTCGAGTAGGTTAGCACCCCTTATTGGTGTATAGTAACAGATTTGAAAGTGTTGTGATGTAATAGCAGACGTTTAAGAAGAACAAGAAACAGGTGATTTTTATACATGATGCTCCAGACAGATGAAGTTCGAAGCATTTTAAGTAAATCAACTACTCTATCAACTCTAAAGTAATGTTTTAGAGTCTAGGACCAGTACCTGGAAGGTACTAGTAAGAGAGAACATAAACACACACACTCTTAAGGCTACAAAGTTCTGCACGTAAAACAGGCTGTAATGTTAGATCGCTCGAGTTTCCGACCTATCAGTCATGTGGAATGCAGCGCTGTTAATATTCTAATGTAAGAAATATATTTCCAGCACATGCGATACATCCTTCTTGCAGGTTTCTCTACGATAAACTACGATATCGAACAATAAAACAAGAAAACTACTTCCTTAAAACAGTGGCTCTGTGTGATACATGCACAGTATATCTTTCCAGAGGTGTATAACGTCCACTGTCCACATCCAATCACGGTTCAGAAATTATACTATGCCCACATCTGTCCTATATAAAATGATCATTAGTAATGGAGAATACCTCTTACAAGGAAACAGATATATGAGGCCTCCGACATGTGAAATTACAAGTCATGCTGCCACTAACTCCATGCTCCATGTAAAGAGCGCATCTACCAAGCAGATGTATACACAGGGGACTGCAGTGTTCACAAACACCTACCGCTAACTTAGTTAAAGAGTATCGGTTACACACTTAAGATGCGACAGGGGAATAGAGTGCATCGCATAAATCTTCGTTCGTTTAGAGGAATGTGTTACGTTTCATCACATGTAAGATGGAAGTCCTCTGTTGACCGAGAGGTTTACTGTTAACGATCGCAAGTAGACGCTGCTCTAAGACTCACACAGAACAAGCGGTTGTATACGAGTCGAACGCAGGCTATGTCACACAACTAATGCATCCTGACAGAACAACAGGAAAAAAATGGTCAAATGACCTCGAACGACTTCTCCCTCTCCCTCTCTAGAATGCATCATCAGCCTACCATTAAATCGTATCTCATTATAACTCCATCTCAACCGACCAATCCATCAACTCTATGTCACCCTTTAACACAGATGCAAGTAAGTTTAGAGGCAGATGGTTCTCTGTCTTCCTGAAAAGTGTCAAATACAGTAGTCAACTTGCGTGTATCACTGTTACCTCAGTAGACATGCAGTAGAATACTACCTCAACGGAAAAAAGTGACTGTGTCCCTGGTTCCCTTTGCTTCCATGTCGATGTT
Organism: Schistocerca piceifrons; assembly: GCF_021461385.2. Lineage (NCBI taxonomy): Eukaryota > Metazoa > Arthropoda > Insecta > Orthoptera > Acrididae > Schistocerca > Schistocerca piceifrons. The sequence goes on along the minus strand of NC_060139.1, from coordinate 494,249,335 downwards.
TTCTCGGATACCTCTTGCTGTTGCATGCTTGTTCCCATGTACAAATTGTTCTGCGCCAAGCAGAAGACATGCAAGTACTTCGTTAATTTCCCCGCATTTCGGTGTATATTCCATCAATATATACGTATTTTCCGAAATTCTATCGATTTTTTTATGTCAGCTCTACCCTTGCAATCATGACATATCCTCTCTTTCCGTGTTCTAAAATTGCCTGTTAATGTAGTACAGTCGCCAACACCTAGCGCAAATGCACTGATCGGGAGGTATTGTGTAGCACTGTACTAGATTGTATCCAGTCGCATCCACCACACATATTCCACATTTGCAGAGAGTCTGCCCTGTTTTCTGTATGTCTGTGTGTGTAACCGCAGTTCTAGTCTGATAATATACCCTCCGGCGATTACCATGTGTATTCAGTCTCAGGGTATTTGTCTGGAAAAACCACATCATTCATAGGTAATGCCATACGTGGATTTATAAGACCAGTTTAGCTAACATGGATACTTGTGTGCACCTATAGAACCAAGACCACTTATGATGGTAATATGGATGTGTTTTTTTTTAACATATAGAGGTTTGTAAGACGATTATGCCTCTCTTTCTAAGACAAGGTGGTAGCAGTTGCAAGAAAAACTTATGAGACATGTTCACCCATCGTTGATTTTCGGTCAGTATTATTTCATATCACCAGCAATCAGTTATTGACGAAGTATTATACTTAGTAGTAAGGGGTGCATGACAGGTTCACCTTGAGCATCAGGCTTATAAAGTATGTGTTTGTGTTCCGACATGTGCAAAGGAAATAACTGTGCCCAGTTATAAATAAGGTATGGATTTGACGTGGAGTACTATGATAGCAAAGGGAAGAGTATGTCAAGTCACAAGAATGGTACCAATATTTCTATTTCCAGAGCCACAGCAATCAGCAGGGTGTATTTCCGATACTTCGCTCATTGTTGAATGTCATTCAACTGAGACCACAATCGTAACATTTAGTTGTAAGTACAGGTATAAAATATACATGAGGCCAGTTGTTTTCCTATGACGATTCTGTCTATGTGTGCTTGGCGTGAGCGCCAGTGACCTGTGGCGGGAATGATTCATGTTTCCCATTAACGGTAGGAGCCATCCCAATGGAGAGGCCTGTGGGAGTGTAGCAATGTAGCTGACTTAGCCTTGTTGACCTCTAGTCGACTGAATAGCGAACTAATGGGTAGTATGTGTTGGCAAGCTTTCGTGACCACGTGGAAATTTGAGAAGATTCAATATGGACGTGTGTTTGCACTTGACTGTTATTCCCTCGCATGTAAATTGTTCGGTTGACTGCTTCTGCATATTTCGCGCCTTCATTTAGTTGAGGGAACATCGATTGTGGTGTGTGCATCTAGCAGGTGAAATATGGTGGAAGCCACGTTTGCTGGTTCTCTAGACCTGAGAAACACGTTAGATGCCTTTGTCAATCATAGGGATGCTTTGGAGTCTGTTACATCAACGACATAGGTAACGCAAGTGGAAATATCAGATTCCTCTATTTTTTTCGAGTTCTCACGTAAAGGTCTTCGCAGACGTGATAAGTTTCTAGTTACTCAGTGGTGTACAGCACCTCGATAAAGTTTTGAGTTTCTAGAGAAATAATTTACAGTTTATATCCTCAGAATTTTGTTCTGTGAGCGATCGGTAGGATACTGCTGTGTGCATGATATCGAGAAGTATTGCAAAAATGAGATTATTGTATGGCAAATCATGCAAAAATGCATGTGTTCTTGTAACCTCAGAGTCTGGAGATGGGTGTGGAAAAGCAAGCAAGCAGGTCCAGACCAGAAACAGAAACGCGTTTGTGCCGAGGGGAAAAGAGCCCGAATTTGTAGGACAGTTCTGAGAGTCACTTCAGTCTAATGAAGGCGCTCTGGTCACATGCCAGGAGTGGATGACTTGTGACCATTGGCTGTGGGAAAATATCTAGTGCTGTGAGGAGTATATACGGAACTGTCTGTCTTTGAGTTATATGTACAGATGATGTAAAAGGGGTGGTTTTGTATGGTGCAGGATATGAACTGTATTTTACTACATTGACACAGTACGCGGTGATATAATGCTGGGTTGGAGATCGGTTTCATGCTCTAATATTCAGGCTCCTGTCCTCAGTGGCAGAGCAGTGTAATTGTGTAAGGGTCTTTCTGTATTTGACGATCTGTAGGCCACTTTGCAAGGTTTAATTGTTAGTGCACATGCTGCTGCTTGAACGTAAAGGTACCGTGTCTTATGTTTTGACATACATTTGTGGGAAGTGCGGCACACAGTTTTAATCTGCTAGGAAGTTTCATATCAGTGCACACTCCACTGCAAAGTGAAAATCTCATTCAGCAAGAAACTGTTTTGTACACATCGCCATATTGCACTGGTAGTTAAACCCCGCAAAAGTTGTCTACATATCATCAAGAATATTGGGAACCAGGAACGTATTTAGCAGTGTAACTACAATTAAATATTACGATTGCTGCTGCAGTTTGACAGTGATCAATGTACAGGTAATGTCTCCTCTTGACGGCTGTGGTTCTGGAACAAATCTCAGTATCTACAGTGTACATAATTTTCCATTTAAAAATCTCTCTCATACCCTTGCAGTTATCTATACCTCCCTCACGATAGGACACACATTCATTTTCTCTGGTCATGCCACTGAGTGCACTATCCAAAAATTACCTCGAGCAATTAAACAGAGAACCGACTCATGGAGATAACATCTTGGACCTACTGATAACAAACAGACCCGAACTTTTCGACTCTGTAAGTGCAGAACAGGGAATCAGTGATCATAAGGCCGTTGCAGCATCCCTGAATGTGGAAGTTAATAGGAATATAAGAAAAGGGAGGAAGGTTTATCTGTTTAGCAAGGGTAATAGAAGGCAGATTTCAGACTACCTAACAGATCAAAACGAAAATTTCTGTTCCAACACTGACAATGTTGAGTGTTTAAGGAAAAAGTTCAAGGCAATCGTAAAATGCGTTTTAGACAGGTACGTGCCGAGTAAAACTGTGAGGGATGGGAAAAACCCATTGTGGTACAACAACAAAGTTAGGAAACTACTGCGAAAGCAAAGAGAGCTTCACTCCAAGTTTAAACGCAGCCAAAACCTCTCAGACAAACAGAAGCTAAACGATGTCAAAGTTAGCATAAGGAGGGCTATGAGTTCAGTCAATTCGAAAGTAAAATTCTATGTACCGACTTGACAGAAAATCCTAGGAAGTTCTGGTCTTACGTTAAATCGGTAAGTGGCTCGAAACAGCATATCCAGACACTCTGGGATGATGATGGCACTGAAACAGAGGATGACACGCGTAAAGCTGAAATACTAAACACCTTTTTCCAAAGCTGTTTCACAGAGGAAGACCGCACTGCAGTTCCTTCTCTAAATCCTCGCACAAACGAAAAAATGGCTGACATCGAAATAAGTGTCCAAGGAATAGAAAAGCAACTGGAATCACTCAACAGAGGAAAGTCCACTGGACCTGACGAGATACCAATTCGATTCTACACAGAGTATGCGAAAGAACTTGCCCCCCTTCTAACAGCCGTGTACCACAAGTCTCTAGAGGAACGGAAGGTTCCAAATGATTGGAAAAGAGCACAGATAGTCCCAGTCTTCAAGAAGGGTCGTCGAGCAGGTGCGCAAAACTATAGACCTATATCTCTGACGTCGATCTGTTGTAGAATTTTAGAACATGTTTTTTGCTCGAGTATCATGTCATTTTTGGAAACCCAGAATCTACTCTGTAAGAATCAACATGTATTCCGGAAACAGCGATCGTGTGAGACCCAACTCGCTTTATTTGTTCATGAGACCCAGAAAATATTAGATACAGGCTCCCAGGTAGATGCTATTTTCCTTGACTTCCGGAAGGCGTTTGATACAGTTCCGCACTGTCGCCTGATAAACAAAGTAAGAGCCTACGGAATATCAGACCAGCTGTGTCACTGGATTGAAGAGTTTTTAGCAAACAGAACACAGCATGTTATTATCAATGGAGAGACGTCTACAGACGTTAAAGTAACCTCTGGCGTGCCACAGGGGAGTGTTATGGGACCATTGTTTTTCACAATATATATAAATGACCTAGTAGATAGTGTCGGAAGTTCCATGCGGCTTTTCGCGGATGATGCTGTAGTATACAGAGAAGTTGCAGCATTAGAAAATTGTAGCGAAATGCAGGAAGATCTGCAGCGGATAGGCACTTGGTGCAGGGAGTGGCAACTGACCCTTAACATAGACAAATGTAATGTATTGCGAATACATAGGAAGAAGGATCCTTTATTGTATGATTATATAATAGCGGAACACACACTGGTAGCAGTTACTTCTGCAAAATATCTGGGAGTATGTGTGCGGAACGATTTGAAGTGGAATGATCATATAAAATGAATTGTTGGTAAGGCGGGTACCAGGTTGAGATTCATTGGGGAGTCCTTAGAAAATGTAGTCCATCAGCAAAGGAGGTGGCTTACTAAACAATCGTGCGACCTATATTTGAGTATTGCTCATCAGTGTGGGATCCGTACCAGATCGGGTTGACAGAGGAGATAGAGAAGATCCAAAAAAGAGCGGTGCGTTTCGTTACAGGGTTATTTGGTAACCCTGATAGCGTTACGGAGATGTTTAGCAAACTCAAGTGGCAGACTCTGCAAGAGAGGCGCTCACAGTGTAGCTTGCTGTCCAGGTTTCGAGAAGGTGCATTTCTGGATGAGGTATCGAATATATTGCTTCCCCCTACTTATACCTCCCAAGGAGATCAATAATGTAAAATTAGAGAGATTCGAGCGCGTATGGAGGCTTTCAGTCAGTCGTTCTTCCCGTGAACCATACGCGACTGGAACCGAAAAGGGAGGTAATGACAGTGGCACGTAAAGTGCCCTCCACCACACACAGTTGGGTGGCTTGCGGAGTATAAATGTAGATGTAGATGTAGAACATAAGCCACAGTAACATTACACTGCTTTATATACTCATTTTACACAAACAGAGCATTATCTTTTATATCTGTACAGCGCCCAGAAAAGTTATGGTATACCTACACTCATAATGGCTATATGTCTCGATTCTCCTCAGTCCTAGGAAATCATCTGACAAAGTCTTCGAATTAGCGCTTCTGGAAGGTGCTGCATCCTGCAAAGATTATCTCAAACAAGAGTTATGAAAGACAGGAGACTGGCACTATGTGATAATGAATACCACACCCGCGGGCATAATGCTTGGCAGGACATTACCAACAAGTGATGGTGTACTGTAATCAATATCACTACTGATAGAACAACATGGAAAAAGCGAGGGTACGCTTAGGGGTGCCGATGAGGGGATGTATTGTTATAGCTGTTTGCCCGTCCTGTTTGCAAACTATAGCAGGTCCTGTTGAACACTTGCATTGCTGCATTTTGCAGCTGTTTAAGAAATGAATCTATCACCAGTTACTCTTTGATATACTCCTCAGTGCGTTGAAATCACAGTTCACCATGTCCAATCCTTCAATTACGACTAGACATACTTAATTTTTTTTTTACATGAAAGTTTAGAAGGTAGGAAACGAGGTCCTGGCGGAAGTAAAGTTGTGAATCGTGCTTGGGTAGCTCAGATGGTAGAGCACTTGCCCCCGAAAGGCAAAGGTCCCGAGTACGAGTCTCGGTCCGGCATAGTTTTTTGCTGCCAAAAGTCTCATCTGCAGAAAAAGAATGGGCAGACAGTGCTCCTACACCAGCAGCAGCAACAGTTTGATTCGTAAATTAAGTGACGGACAGTCTGTCCCATTAAGATTGCCAGGAAGAATGCACCGTGTGCTATTCTATGACGCACTGCAGCATATTTCTCGGCGATGGACCCACACTGCAGGTATGCGTCATCAAGCCAGCAACAGTGCCCAGGTGAATACGTGTTTCGACTGGTATTTCTCGGCTGTCATGTATGAAAGAGATGCCGCCGCCTCATCCTTGCAGGATCTGAACTGACACCTATGTGTGGTTTGGCAACTGATGGCCATGTCGGCCGTTCTTGGGGACCGCCGGAGAATCCCAACTCCTGGGGATGTGTGTGGAGTTGGCGGCATCAGCGTCAGGCATGTGTCTTTTATTAATGATCTCTTGTTTAAGCTATATTCCATCGATTTCACCGACCAATAGGATGCTGCAAATTAAAAAAAAAGCTATCCCATACATGTGAAGAATATCGATTTCATTAATTTGCATAAAATTTTTGTATCAATGTGGTGTTAGTGGTACAATAGTTTACGGTAGGGCGTGCGTGAGTGGGTGACATGCAGCAGCACAGCGGGTTAAGTGCAGAACAATAGGTTAATTTACATAATTTTTATGTAAAATTCAGCACAATAGTTTAAGGGGGTGGGTAACAGAGACGAATGCGCCAGAAATGGCGTTCAATAGCATGTGACATTCGAAAAGTGTACCAGAAAATGGACATAACTAATTACTTAAGTTGGTATCAAAGGTGGTACAATAGTTTAAGGAAATGGGGGTGACATGGAAAACCACTTAATAGAACAATAGGTTAAGTGCCGACAAAGGGCCAAACATTAGGTTAAGACACCCAGAATACAGTGCCAACAGATTAGGTTATGCAACATGTTTGCCCCATGTAATTAATTCTTAAAAGACCTACATGTTTCCAAACAGCAGAGAATGATGAGCAAGGGAAATCCAACACCACAAACTGATTTTTTATAAATAAACAATATATCCTTGAATTTCCTGTTATGAGATCCTTCCTATCCACCAACAGACTGCCATCTTGGATTACGTCACGGAAGGGATGACAGTGCCCTCTGGTGGCAGTACTGTGTACTAGGTCAGTTTTACTCTGGACCTCAGGGTGAACACACTTAATGGTGGTGCTGCCTCTAATTGTTTAAATAATGACTGAAAACAAAGACTTATGTCCAGCATAGGCCAAGTCCTTTTCCAGCCAATTCCTAGGAAGAGGTGGCGGTTGGATGACTTAGGTTAGTGGAGGAAGCCCAAGTGTCCTTTTTTCCCGCCATTTTCTTAGGTTAGTAGCTGTGGTATGTTGCATTGTCCCTATGGAATTTGAACTTCGCGCCAATTTCTGGGGGGAGGAGATGGAAGGGGGGAGGGAAGAGGATTTACCAGAGGGGAGAGGTTAATTACTTGATTAATTTTACAAAGCAGTTAATCAACTTTATAAGAATGAGAGGAGCTATTCCAATAACTCAGACCTGAAAGTGTACCTGTAACAGCAAGGGAGGAGGCATGACGTCAGTGCAGTGATGCCACTTCTATGGCCGCCATCTTAGATCCGCCATCTTGAATATATTACGGAACAATGCAGAATGGGGCCATGCCCATTTTACCCTACTACTGCCGCCATGTATCAACACGACAAAACAAGGTGTAACAACAGCTCGCAGTGTACATGCGTGGTTCGAAGAGTGCAGTGTGGGTTTACCCTACTCTCCTGTCCACCAAACTCCCTGGATTTAACCCCAATTCACAATCTGTGTGATAGCCTCAACCGGGCTGCTAGTGCTATGGATCCTCAATCGAGAAACATAGGCACCTGGCCAAGGCGCTAGTGTAGGCATGGGTCCACATCCCTGTCAGTACCTTCCAGACCCTCACTAACGCTTTTCCTGAGCGTCCACGCTGCAAAGGGTGGTTATTCATGCTTTTGACAGTTGGTCACATTACCTTGACTGGATAGTGTGTTTGGATAAGCTTCCCTGAAATACTTTATGCTGAACAGCTACATTGTGACTGCTAAGGTAGGTGCACATGATGTTTTTTTTTTCATGCACAATCACTGAGCATGGGAACAATGACCCAAAGGAATTCTCGTCTAATGTAAAGGCTGTTAGTGGCACCAAAAATTAGTGCCTGGTCGCTAATGGACAAGACTGGAAACGAAGTTGAGATTAGGAAAGCAAAAGAAGAAAAGCTTAACTCTGTTTTCAAATGTTCCTTCACAAAGGAAAACCCAAGAGTATTGAGGCAACTTACATCTTGTACCCTGAAGTGGTAAATGAAATGGATATTGGTATCAGAGGCGTCGAGAAACAGCTGAAAACTGAACAAAGCTCCAGGATACAATAGAATCCATATTGTATTCTACACCCCATTCACAGACGAATTAGCCCATCTTAACCGTAATCTATCATTGACCCCTTGAACAGAAAACTGTGCCCAGTAGCTGGAAGAAAGCACAGGTCCAGCATGCAAGAAGGGTAACAGATGAGACCCACAAAACTATAGTCGAATATTCGTGACATTCATCTGTTTTAGAATCTTATAACGTATTTGAGCTTAAGCATAATGAGGTATCTCGAACAGAACGATCTCCTCCATACCAGCCACGCCATTTCGAAAACATAGATCATGTAACACGAAACTCACACTTTTCTTACCTGATATCTTGAAAGCCATGGATCAAGCTAGTCAGGTAGATGTCATATTTCTCGATTTCTAAAAAGCATTTGACTCTGTCCCACAAATATACTTGTAGTCAAAAACACGAACATGTGGGCTATCAGACGAAGTACATGACTGGACTAAGCATTTTTTGGTTGGTAAAACACAACATCACAACATACACTCCTGGAAATGGAAAAAAGAACACATTGACACCGGTGTGTCAGACCCACCATACTTGCTCCGGACACTGCGAGAGGGCTGTACAAGCAATGATCACACGCACAGCACAGCGGACACACCAGGAACCGCGGTGTTGGCCGACGAATGGCGCTAGCTGCGCAGCATTTGTGCACCGCCGCCGTCAGTGTCAGCCAGTTTGCCGTGGCATACGGAGCTCCATCGCAGTCTTTAACACTGGTAGCATGCCGCGACAGCGTGGACGTGAACCGTATGTGCAGTTGACGGACTTTGAGCGAGGGCGTATAGTGGGCATGCGGGAGGCCGGGTGGACGTACCGCCGAATTGCTCAACACGTGGGGCGTGAGGTCTCCACAGTACATCGATGTTGTCGCCAGTGGTCGGCGGAAGGTGCACGTGCCCGTCGACCTGGGACCGGACCGCAGCGACGCACGGATGCACGCCAAGACCGTAGGATCCTATGCAGTGCCGTAGGGGACCGCACCGCCACTTCCCAGCAAATTAGGGACACTGTTGCTCCTGGGGTATCGGCGAGGACCATTCGCAACCGTCTCCATGAAGCTGGGCTACGGTCCCGCACACCGTTAGGCCGTCTTCCGCTCACGCCCCAACATCGTGCAGCCCGCCTCCAGTGGTGTCGCGACAGGCGTGAATGGAGGGACGAATGGAGACGTGTCGTCTTCAGCGATGAGAGTCGCTTCTGCCTTGGTGCCAATGATGGTCGTATGCGTGTTTGGCGCCGTGCAGGTGAGCGCCACAATCAGGACTGCATACGACCGAGGCACACAGGGCCAACACCCGGCATCATGGTGTGGGGAGCGATCTCCTACACTGGTCGTACACCACTGATGATCGTCGAAGGGACACTGAATAGTGCACGGTACATCCAAACCGTCATCGAACCCATCGTTCTACCATTCCTAGACCGGCAAGGGAACTTGCTGTTCCAACAGGACAATGCACGTCCGCATGTATCCCGTGCCACCCAACGTGCTCTAGAAGGTGTAAGTCAACTACCCTGGCCAGCAAGATCTCCGGATCTGTCCCCCATTGAGCATGTTTGGGACTGGATGAAGCGTCGCCTCACGCGGTCTGCACGTCCAGTACGAACGCTGGTCCAACTGAGGCGCCAGGTGGAAATGGCATGGCAAGCCGTTCCACAGGACTACATCCAGCATCTCTACGATCGGCTCCATGGGAGAATAGCAGCCAGCATTGCTGCGAAAGGTGGATATACACAGTACTAGTGCCGACAATGTGCATGCTCTGTTGCCTGTGTCTATGTGCCTGTGGTTCTGTCAGTGTGATCATGTGATGTATCTGACCCCAGGAATGTGTCAATAAAGTTTCCCCTTCCTGGGACAATGAATTCACGGTGTTCTTATTTCAATTTCCAGGAGTGTATTATCTCGGATTGAAAGTCACTGACAAACACAGAGGTAACTACAGTTGTACCCCAGTGAAACTTCCTGGCAGATTAAAACTGTGTGCCCGACCAAGACTCGAACTCGGGACCTTTGCCTTTCGCGGGCAAGTGCTCTACCAACTGAGCTACCGAAGCACGACTCACGACCGGTACTCCCAGCTTTACTTCTGCCAGTACCTCGTCTCCTACCTTCCAAACTTTACAGAAGCTCTCCTGCGAACCTTGCAGAACTAGCACTCCTGAAAGAAAGGATATTGCGGAGACATGGCTTAGCCACAGCCTGGGGGATGTTTCCAGAATGAGATTTTCACTCTGCAGCGGAGTGTGCGCTGATATGAAACTTCCTGGCAGATTAAAACTGTGTTCCCGACTGAGACTCGAACTCGGGACCTTCGCCTTTCGCGGGCAAGTGCTCTACCAACTGAGCTACCGAAGCACGACTCACGACCGGTACTCCCAGCTTTACTTCTGCCAGTACCTCGTCTCCTACCTTCCAAACTTTACAGAAGCTATCCTGCGAACCTTGCAGAACTAGCACTCCTGAAAGAAAGGATATTGCGGTGACATGGCTTAGCCACAGCCTGGGGGATGTTTCCAGAATGAGATTTTCACTCTGCAGCAGAGTGTGCGTTGATATGAAACTTCCTGGCAGATTAAAACTGTGTGCCCGACCGAGACTCGAACTTGGGACCTTTGCCTTTCGCGGGCAAGTGCTCTACCAACTGAGCTACCGAAGCAAGACTCACGACCGGTACTCACAGCTTTACTTCTGCCAGTACCTCGTCTCCTACCTTCCAAACTTTACAGAAGCTCTCCTGCGAGTGCTAGTTCTGCAAGGTTCGCAGGAGAGCTTCTGCCTCATTGACTCACTAGTTCGTGGTTTAGTAAAAGATCTGCATAATTAACATCATTCATCTTTCGTCAGTTTTAATAGTAACTTCAGAATTTTGGCAGATGATGCAGTTATCTGCAATGAAGTCCAATCTGAACGACGGTGTACAAATATTCAGACAGACTTTAATAAGATTTCAAAGTGATGCAATGACTGGCAGCTTGTTTTAAATGTTCAAAAACGTAAAACTGTGCACTTCACAAAACGAAAAAAAACATAGTATCCTACGAATACAATAAAGTGAGTCACCGTTGGAATCTATAAACTCATACCACTAAAGACTTGGATGTAACACTTAGTAGGGACACGAAATGGAACAATCATATAGGCACAGTCGTGGGTAAAGCAGGTAGCATACTTCGGTTTATTGGTAGAATACTGGGAGAATGCAGGCTATTTCTTACAAATCACTCATGATACTCATCCTAGAATATTGCCCAAGTGTGTGTGAGACCAGTATCAGGTAGAACTGGCAGGGGATATTGAACTTATACAGAGAAGAGCAGCACGAGTGGTCAAAGATTTGTATGACATGCAGGGGAGTGTCACTGAGAAGTTCAAAGAACTGAACTGACAGACCCTTGAAAATAGATGGTAACTATCCCGAGAGAGTCTGCTAACAACGTTTCAAGAGCCAGCTTCAAACAACGGCTCTAGGAGTATACTACAACCCACTGCATATCGCTCCCATAGACATTATGAGGATAAAATAAGATTAATTACAGAATACATAGAGCAGTTTAAACAATTAGTTTTCCTAGTGTTCATACGTGAATGGAACAGTAAAAAGCCCTAATACCTGGTACAGTGGGACGTACCTTCTGCCATGCACTTCACATTGGCTTGCAGAGTATAGATGTAGATGTAAAAGCACTTGCATAATCTTACATATATCCATATTTAATGGGAGCTGGCATGCATTACACCAAGCAGCAATAGTGTCTAAGTCGTTCCCGTTATTCTTTACTATTTTCAACGACGATTCTTTCCTGTACACAGCAGCACCGTCAGCAAACAATCTTTAAGTGCTGCTGATCCTCTGCATATTTTTAAAACATGAGTAGTCTTATTCGCTTAACTGAGGCACACCCAGTGTTACATTCATATCTGCGGAATACCTGGCATCCTGTATAACGTGCTGGGTTCCTTTAGTATGCTATTCCTCTAGTCAATCACATATTTACGAGAACATTCCGTATGACAGTTTCTTGGTTATGAGACGACGATGTGGTAAAGATGGAGTCTACCTGTCCACTTGCATTTACTGTTTGCGAGATGGCATGCATGAATAAAGCAAGCTGTCCTTCCTATCAGTGGTTTTTCTTGGGTCCGTGCTGATTTTTTAAGAAAGGCTTTCTTTCTTCCGGGAACGACATAATGTTTGGCTTATAATATGCTGTAGGATCTTGCAACAGACGGACGTCAGCCAAATTTGAACCTGTCCCCAAAGACTGTAAAAGTAATTTTGAAACACTCTGTATATACGATAAGACAAGAGTCACCTGCGCCACACGGGACTGTAATTTGCGCAAGAGATTCTCGATAAATACGGTACAGCAAAGCAGTTAATACTGCGGTGCATTCATTGTCTGGTGAGCTTACACTTAGCTGATGCCTTGTAGTCATCATACACCATGTCGAATATCATCGCCATTGCGATAGTCACCTACTGCAGGAGATTTTCTCCTGTTCTGACATCATTGCTGCATGTAGCAACTCTTTGTCCCCTGCCAGTGGGCTAAACAAAAGGTCGCCACATACCAGTGAAGTACTTGAGCTTCTCATAAGGGTCTGGTCCAGTGGCGCGCAGCTCGCCGCCCCTGGAGATAGGCTCGCTGTCGCTGCTAGAGGCGCCGCCCCCGCCACCCCCGCTTCCGCCGCCCGCGCCGCCACTCGCCTCGTCCGCCTGCTGGCGCTGCTGGCGCTTCCGAGCCATGGCGGCGTAGTCTTCGAACGGAAGTCCCGGGCCGAACTGTGGCAGCCGGAGCTTGCGGGACAGTATTGTACTACCTGCAACATTTCAATCGTATTAGCACAGAGAGAACAAAACGAAACAGTTCCTGTCCAATTGTGTGGCAACCACTCCAGAATAAAAGGATGCCCCAGTACAATCACAATGCATACAATCATGCATAACAAGAGTTGTAAAACCGTAGGCTACCACAGACTACCATAATTAAGCGTAGACTACGTTAGTGCCACGTGGGGTAGCCGTGTGGTCTAGGACGCCACGGTTTGCGCGGCTCCCCCCCCCCCCCACCCCCCCACCCCCCGTCGGAGGTTCGAGTCCTAGTTTACGTCAGATTAAGTAGTGTGTAAGCCTGGGGACCGATGACCTCAGCAGTTTGGTCCCATAGGAACTTACCAAAAATATTTAAATTACCCAGCAGCCCACCACAGACTGGGTCCTGGGTCCTTTTCCCGTCAATTTCCATACGGAGGGAGGGGAGGGGAAGGGGAGGGGGGCTAGTAGAGGAGGAGGGAGAGTGGTGGGAGGAGTGAGTGTTTGGATAAGTTTAGTTGAGGTAGTCCACTTGACCTATTACCCAGCTAGAATTTGAACTTCCCACCATGACATCACTGTGACATTGTCATATCTAAGCCCACCATCATGGTTACGCCATCTTGAATAAATTTGGCAACAGTGCAGAGTGGGGTGGTGCTCTCTTTGCCCTACTACTTTTGCCTTCTGCAGGGAAGTGCTCTACCCTGAAAGGCAAGGACCCAGGTTCGAGTCTCAATCCAGCAAAAGTTTTAATCTGCCTTGAGGTTCTATATCAGTGTCCGCTGTGCTGCAGAGTGAAAATTCGTTCTGGCATGGGGGAAACATTAACAACATTCACTGTGCCATGGGCAGCAGGTCCGGTGCTGAAGTGTGAACACGTGAGTACAAAACGGTAAGTCTATACCGACAGGCATAGTTCGCTTAGTGGTGCAGTTACAACCCTGCGGAAAACATCAGGAAGTAAACTACGTAACGTGTTTGCGGGAAGGCAATTATATGCAGAGAGAAAACAACTAAAACACGGAAGCATTTACATATTAAGGTACCAGTGATCACAATATCTGCATTTATACTCCTAACATCCTGTATAATAAACTGATCAGAGATGGCCCAGAAAAGTTATGTTAGGTAAGTACCAGACAATGTAGGTATTAATACTGCCCAAGAAATCGTTGCAAAAAAAATTAATGAATCTTAACTGGCGTTTTTACGAATATTACTCAATACATATAGACCAGTTGCCACCGCTCCTAAATACAAAAATTCATTTTCTGTAGCAGGGCTTCACAACACAATGGTGTTCGAAAGGCTTGTTGAAATTACTTGCAAAGTCGTCATTGTTTGGCTGGGTCAAAGAGAGCGACCGATTGAAGGCGATACGGCAGGCGTAATTGGCAGGGATTTATCTTCTCTGTTTGCGGCCTTTAGGCATACTGAAGAGTGCAGTGCATTTGACTGTACATGAACAAGTGTCTGTGAAATTATCTGTTCATGATGGATTCCATACAACTTTACCATAGCTCAAAAACAGGCTTGCGTCCATCTGTGTAAGAAACCCTTCAAAAAACTTCAATCAAGTAAATACAAAATCCGTTAGCAACGTCACAACAGGTAACGAAAATTCTATTCATTCGTGCGAGCCAGGAATTACGCAGCATTAAATTGTTTGAGTTTCCAAAGTAAATCGAAAATGGTTCGTTCATGAAGCACTTGTGGGTTTACTCTAGGCACGTTTAAAACTTTATGCCCAAACGCCAGAGTATATGGGGTTAAAAATTTTCAATAAAATAAAAGGCAGTAATATATTTAAAATGGAGATTGGTTCACTGAAAAGATTGCTCTTTACTCTCCTGGTGGAAAAGTGTTATTATTCTGTCAATGAATTCATTGAGGACAGCTTCACAATCTGAACACAGGGATTGTAATACATTTATTATTTTATGTACATGTGTAGCTGTAACTCAGAAATGTAAAATATAATGTAAACTTCTGTATTTCTCTTAAAAAAAGTGAAAAAAGTTTCTTTTGTAAACCTTGACATGTCTCCTGTACATCAAATCAAATGATTTGAAAATTGTATGTAATGAGATGAATAAACCACATAACATAACATAACGTCGCAACTGTTGCTTTAGAGCAGCTGTTCCAAATCCACGTGTAATTACCACCTAAGGGGTAAAATTTAGTTTCATAAGGGTAAAAATAAAAGGGTTCAATTGTGTTTCGGTCACGAAACTAAAATATTTTTGAAATAGCATTACTATTTCCTCTATTTCATAATATTGTAAACTGATTAGATAATTTATCAAAAAGTACATTTTTATAAATACTAGAATGTGTAATACATTATGGTGGAAGTTGCAGCTTTTGAAACGAATGTAAGAACAATATTTCCTCACATAGTCTACCCAATAGAAGCATAGTTTGCACCATGCATGTATGACAGTAAAATTGAGACATACAGCGTGATACAGCTGCCCCTACTTGTTGGTTTTATGCAACACTCAACAGTTTCAAAAACAACGAACTAGATTTTCATATTCTCTCGCTCACTACACGCAAATTATTAGTCTTACAGAAAAAAAACTGACCGGGACCATTCTGTAGGAAATTTAATACATTTCCGCTGGAAGTCATGGTTTTCGACTTATTGAAGAAAAACGCGTTTGATGGTCACTTTTGTACGTTTTTCTGGAGTAATTCGAAATCTACACCCTCTAGCAGAAACGTATCCCAGTACAAAATTTAGCTATATTAAATTTCCTACAAAAAGTTTGTTCTTTTTTCGTGTAGGACTAATAGTTTGTGTGCACTGAGCAAGAGAATATGAAAATCATGAGTGTGGTATTTGAAGGCATTGTGGGTCGCACAAAACCCAGAGTCAAGGGCTCCTAAATCACCGTGCATATATCAAGTAAGCTTTAATATCTAATGAAACTGTCTTCTCAGAGTTCTATGTAGTTCCCACAGCAGACCGTAAATTGCCTCGTTACTAACTTAGCAACAATGAACGAACTAATTCACTAATCGCCATCACAGAACAACGGTAAATATGTAACGACTACTATAGGCTACACTGTATTATTGTTATTTTGTTATTGTTATTATTATTGTTGGTGTCAGTGTTCAGACACAAAGCATTGAAGAAAAGAGTCCAACAAATAAGTGCTTTACAAACAGAACGCCTTAGTACAACGTACACATTTTAGCTTGGTTGATTTTAAATGGGGGTGCAGCGAGTGTGTGAAGGAAGTGTGATTAGGGAGAGGAGTAGTGTAGAGGAAACATGTTTTGTAACAGTAGGGTTTCTTTTCTGAGAAGGAGTTGCAGGTGGCATTCGTGTTGCACTGAGAACGGCTTTGTCATTATACAAAAGGAGATTGTTAGAAATAAGCAGCACCAATTGCCTCATTGACTCACCAGTTCGTGGTTTAGTAAAAGATCTGCATAATTAACATCATTCATCTTTTGTCAGTTTTAAAATGCAAATGGTCAAAGAAAATTCATTTTCGGTCTAAAATTTAGTTAAGCGCTAATGCGAGGTAGTCGGGGGAGGTGTGGGGAGCAGTAGCTAATATCCGATTGCACAAAAGGATAATGGTCTCAGAAACATTGGGAACCACCATGGGGAAATCCATTGAGATTAACGACTCGGAGGCTGCACATAAGGAAATCCATTGAGATTAACGACTCGGACAAGAGCAGATTATTATTACGCAAAGGCTGTGAACGAGTATCTTGAAAACAGCGAAGCTGGTCGAATGCTCACATGCTACTGTCGTGAGCATCTATGGAATGAGGTAGAAGGGCAGTGGAACTACCACAAGGCGCTAAATGGTTGGACAGGAAGAACAATTGACACTGAGTAGCTCACATATCGTTTGCTACAAGTCATCAATGCCATCAGAAAAAAACTACTGAAAACTCTGCTTCATTCTTCATCATGGTAGCTATCAAACAATGATTGTTTGGGCAATTTCATCTCACATTATAGAGGTCAAGAGTGAGCGTGTCACATCACTACTTCAAAGTTTTCTGAAATATATGTTGACATTCCGCGTGATAGTTCCCAAAAATTTTGATTTTCTGATGATTTGTTAAAACGCTACATACCTCTCTATATGAGAGTATTTGTGAAAATGTCGTAACGAAAGGGAAAATTGAGAAACTGTAATAAAGAAACCGAAAGTAATAATCTGAATTTATTTTGAATAAATAGTTTGTTTCCAATACTATGAGACATGAATAAAACATACAAAATTCTAAGCTTTTCTCTTTTTTTTTTTTTGAAAAATAAACTACGAAAATTTGTAACTTCTTGCGAAGTTCAAAATTATGTTTTAAAAATATTAATACCACGGGTTGTTAACTGTTTTGAGAAATGATAAAGTGGGAGGACTACTAACTGTCAGCTATGACATTAATGCGTGAAATTCTTACACTGTCAAAAATCAAACAACGGAAAATGCATAACAATATTATGAGAAGGAAATTTGCCACTCACCATACAGCGGAGATGCCGAGTCGCAGATAGGCACAACAAAAAGACTCTCACAATTGAAGCGTTCAGCCATTAAGGTCTTCATCAACACTAGACACACATACGCACACTCACACTCAACGCAAACGCAACTCACACACATGACTGTAGTTTCAGGCGACTGAAACCTCACTCATCGGCTGAGACTGCAGTCGTGTGTGTGAGGTGCGTTTGCGTTTGCGTTTGCGTGTGTGTGTGTGTGTGTGTGTGTGTGTGTCTGTCTCTGTGTATGACATTTTCCTGTTATTCAGGAATTATTTTCTCCAAAACCCCCATCCTAAATGTCCTAAAAATGTCATGGCACGTTGGTCGGTCATTGTATTTAGTGAATGTACAATCAGAGTGGACAAAACCTGTCTGTACAAAATGCGAGAATTTTTTGAGATAAACCTAGCCTTACCCTCAAGGCCAAAAAGTCATGGACACTTAAATATTTAAACTGATCGCTGGTTTTAAATAAATGTCATGCAAAATTGGTATTTCTAAATCAGAATAATTACTTTACAACATTATAAATGAGTGGGAAAAGAATTCATAATTTTGTGCAAAAGCATTTTATAGCGAAAATGAGATACAGAATATTTATACACATTTTTGTAATTATGATACTGTTCACAAATTATTATTGTCTTCTGACATGATTTTATTTCTTCATGAATTTCATGAATTAAAATTGCCTACAATATAACAATCAACGCTGCACTGTTGGAAAGAGTTCATCTGTTTTTTTTTTATCATGTGCTTCTCACTGAATTTGTACAGCCGAGCTGAATTTTCACGCCGAAGAGGATGATCCAACAACAGCAGTACTTGGGAAATGGGAACTGCACACTGATCGTTTGAGGAAGGTCATTTGAAAGCATTAGCAGGACCATCAGTCGTCTTTATGACGGTTATATTTTGCAGCTCGTGAGAGACACTTAACTATCTGTCCCACCCACCACTGATTGTCATACACACAAGAAATGAAGTAGCTTCCTACAAAGTCTTCTAATGTATATTGTGGTCTCTGCATTTCACACGCAGTAACAGGCTGAATATCGTGGAGAATCGTTCTTGGAATGTATGTGTCACACTGGGATCAACCTAGTTGTGACTTGAATCTACCACAGGCTTCATAGCGGACCACTCTTCTCTCTTTTTTAAACAGAGTTCCCTTAATGTACTTTCATTTAGAATTAAAAGTTTCATGTTTGTTACGAATGTTGATATGCTGTGTACAAATACAGTAGCATCTCTTATAGCGTCAACAGCTTCATACTGGGGATTAAATCTTGCGCAGGACGTTTACAGAGACCTCCTAACCTCCTACCCCATCACATGCACTCTTCCATGACCTGTTGCTGAAAATATCCTCTTTTTTTTTTTTTTTTTTTTTTTTTTTTTTTTTTTTTTTTTTTTTTTTTTTTTACTGCAGTGCTGACCGAGCTCACAAAGCTGAAAGTGGTTTTTAAAATGAGATGCTGCACCACCAGTCACATACACATGTTTAGGAAATGTATACATGGCGAAACCAGAATACACTTCAGTTTCGTCGTTTTGTGGGTCCCTGAGTTGTGTCTGAAATGGAAGTTTTGGCAGCTCCACGTCGCATGAGTTGTGATGGAGTTTAAGCTTGTTGCGTAGAAGTGCTGTGTAAGAAAAAAATTAGAAACATGTTTCGATTCGTGACTGGATGAAGAAAAGACGTCAGCACGGTTCCTCAGCATCCTTGCTGAAATAATTTATAACGGAAGATCCAAGAAGTTCTTTTGTTTAAATTTCTTCTAAATAGAGTTAACTATGCGATAAAGAATAAAGGTGCTGTAATGCATGAAGCATTATCGCCAGAACTGACATTACATATCATATTACGTGCATTACAATCGAGAACACTAGGCATGCTATAAGATACGGTTTTAGTTGGTAATGATGCTATTTCATTAGCACCAATTGTTATTGACATTAACAGCAAAAATTATTAACATTAGCAACAATAATTAGTCGAAGCAGGCCGCATTAAGAAGAGAATGGTTTGTAAACTACTCTCTTGAAGATAGATCTGTACAGTGGCAATATTTCAAAATTCTAAGATATGTGAATGGGGAGCACTGCAGCGACGTTTTAAATAGATGAGTATTGAATAAAGAATGCAACTTCTTGAAATGGTATAGCCTTGCCTCCTGTCAACAATATTCCTTAACAAAGAGTTGGCCATCTTGTAGACGAGAGCATTGCCATAGCTAGAATTATACTAGGTCGTATTTTTCTTAATTCAGTTGTATGTGTGCTGCTAAATCAATAGATTTTGCCCTGCAGCTCAAATATTGTCAAAGCATCTATGTTCTGATCGCACATGACGGTCTCAGCGGCAGCAATAGGTTACTTATTTTTGTAATCAGCATCACTGAAATCCCGCAAACACCTAAGCAAAGCATAGATATCCAAAAAATGAACGTTAGTGTCCATTCCGAAATTCATATTTCAGTTTGGCTACACTCTACGAACATACATAACCTCAAAACTTACGCAACTAGTGTTGTCAAAGTTAGAACACCCCGAAAGTGTTTAGTTTCACCATCGAGTTGCGCAAACGCGCGGCGCGCATGCACTGTGGCCGATTGCGCAGTTGCCCGCAACATAGTGTCGTCGTGTAAACTAGACTTAACAAATTGTCACAGATCTAATTTACTGAGGGTCTCACAAGCAAACGTACCCAAGAGATACATTTTGATTGTGGTCACTTTGAATATGTTGTAGTGTAGAGCAAAATAAAACACATTTTTTATATGTACCCATATGGCCGTTAAGGAGGTGAAACAGTCCCTTGAAAAAAACTGAGTTTAATACCTACGAGTGTATACTGTTGAAATGGTAACAGATATAAAAAGACTTCAAATAGAAGTAATATCGTTTTTAACGTATGTTACAACAGTACATCCATATTTGTCGAAAAAGTAATTTTTTTCGAAATCCCCTCCTCCACACTATTTAGTTTTTCATTTTAACATTTGATTAACAGAAAAACGTCTAGCATTGTTAATACCAAATTATATCATATACGGTGCAGTGCTATTTGAAAGATGCATTTGTCACAAATGTCTCTAATCGCAATCCACATGATCGAAATGTGTGCACTTGAATGCCAAGTGTCATGTTGGACTGTTTAATAAGCTGTAAACATATTCTAAATGTATATTCTACCTGTTTATTATATATATGTGTGTGTTTATATATATTGTTCTCAAGTTGCAGCGTTTTCAGATTTAATTATGTTACATTTTAAATTGTTTGTACAATACTGTTGTAATATTATTGTAAATCTGTACAGGAATGAGGAATTGCAGAATTGTTCAGGCCAAAAAAATGCTGATTGCCAGGTGATTTCGAAAAATGACTTTTTCAGCAATTCTGGATGTACCGTTGTAACGTAAAATTCTAGAATTTTTATTTGAGGTTTTTTTAAATATGTGTTATCGTTTCAACGGTATACATTCATAAATATCGAACTCAGTTGTTTTTAAGAGGATGTTTCACCCATTTAGCGGCTGCATGGGCATGTATAAGTAAAAAAAAGTGTGTGTCTCTCATTTTGCTCCACACTGCAATATATTCAACGCCGATCAAAATCGAAGTGTATCCGTTGGGTAGGTTTACTTATCAGTACTCCGCAGCTCTTGGGTTTTACTTATCAGAAGCGCACAATGCTTTGCTGGTGGTGGCAGAAGCGAACTTACTGATAAAGTTTTTTTTTTTTTTCAGCCAAATAATGGCGATGAAAAAGGCTTCCACCACCGCCCTAGAGAATGATGGCGACATCACCTACAAAGGGATGATTTAAATACCGACTTGTTACATGTAGTAACTATAGATGTTTATTTTACCAGTATAAATTTAATCAGTTGATCAATAAGATGCATTTCAGATCTAATTTAACTTAACTTTTGTTTTGTCTGAGACATTTTAATTTATTTTGAGAATGACAGCAAATTAATAGCATGAATTTAATAAGAAATGAAATAATAGGCCAGTATGCCTATGTGGTTCATAAACAATGTAGCACTTTCTGCAGATATATTTCGGAGAAACGTGCGTCTCAGAAACCCTAGTGAGGCGCCATACTACTATTACGCAGTCGGAAATCGATCCGCCATATCGTTTATTTTGCTTCGTTGACTCAGTTACCAAAGTTACCAGCAGCAGCTCGCGGCAGGTCTGGCGAATTATAATAGCCGTTGAGAATACTAAAATTCTTTTAGGACACGAGTGTGTGACAATGTTTCACTTTCAATTTTTCCATGTTACTCCTCTTCGCTTGAGGCAAAACAAGCGCCGTATCATTTAAGGGGTACAGAGGCGAGTGCCTCTATGGTGAGTGCGCGAGGCTCACTCCTACTGCCGCTTTTCATCACAACGCGCCTGTGCTTAGCATACAACGGATTGTACCATAATCTAAGATTGAAATTAAAAATTAAGATAACTTTTCCAAACTTTGTCAGTGTTTGCTTCGGTATATTAATGTTAACATTGTGAAGTCTCAGAATGATCAAATGAATGTTTCGCTAAATACATTATTTTACGAAAAAAATAAGCGGCCCTAAATAATGAAGCTAGAAAGCTAAAAATTGTTCAGAATTTAGAAATATATGTCACAATCAAAAGTTAACAGTCTCGACTTAATAAGAGTAATACTTCGGTCAAAATAGGCTTTTCTATGCGAAAAATTGAAGGCGCTAGCCGGCCGAGGTGGCGGAGCTGTTCTAGGCGCTACAGTCTGGTACCGCGCGGCCGCTACGGTCGCAGGTTCGAATCCTGCCTCGGGCATGGATGTGTGTGATGTCCTTAGGTTAGTTAGGTTTAAGTAGTTCTAAGTTCTAGGGGACTGATGACCTCAGCAGTTAAGTCCCTTAGTGCTCAGAGTCATTTTGAAGGCGCTAGATATTGGACTGAGAAGTACGAAAATTCGTATGTATCCTCAGTTTGATCTAAAAACCTTATATCTGTGACACCAATAAGCTACCTTTATTAGTTTTCAAGTTATTTATTAAAAACCAAATTTGGAACGAAAATGCTCTTATTCATAATAGATTATCATTTGCATTTGTTGTAGAAAGTTCTAATTACAGCACTCGATTACATTGATGAAATAATACAGATGTGCCAAGTTTCAAGACTTTATTGTAAGTAACAATCATGACAAGGAATCTTCAAGAGGCAGTTCGGACCTGATGTTCAACTGTCAGTTCCGTTCTAAAAATTCTAGTCGGCAAAGTTTACATGCAGTCGAGCTAAAGCTTTTTCAGTAACTAAAGCAAACTTAACTCTATTTATATAAAAACTAAGAAGATTGTAAATTATTGAACGACAGAGATATTAATTAACGCGTGTCCGAGAAAGGGGTCATTTAGATATTGCTACCTGTGCCTAGGACTGCTGATAGCAGATGTTCCGTTTGGATGCGCCCATATACAAATACGTTAGAGCGACACTTCGCATCGACATATCAATCGGTTCGCATCAATCAAACGCCTGCCTTGGATGACATCACAGCTAGGCAGCTACCAAAAGTGTTTTCAGTAAAAGTAGGAAGTGAGCTCGCGAGGACTGCACACCGTACTGGATTGCTTAGATTTCACGGAAGTAACTGTTTGTTTGCCACCGATAATGTTTGAAAAACAGCGTAGTGAGTGACGAGATTATTTTTCATTTTTAAGGCGAACAATTAACTTTTGGTGATTAGAAGTCAGGGTGATAGACCATTTTACCTGGAACTTTCCATGGAGGTCATCTCTGAACTGTTAATGCTGCTGTTTCCGATAGGGACATTATTATTCTTAAGAATATTATTATACTTTGCGCGTGTGAACTCTTACTGAATATATCAATCAGTCAAAACTCAAAACTTTTATTTATAGTCAATGTCCCTGATCCCGCTGAGTAAATAGCAAGTAGGAACATTTTCTCTCACTGAGCACAATGAGTAATATGGATTTGCAGACTGAAAATTACGTTCTCCATCGCTTTCTGGCTGACCGCAAAATACTCTTCAGGCTCTTTTAAACGGCGAAGGCAGGTGTACAGCTCACACAGACAACTTAAGTGTCTTTTCATAACGACATAACAGAAGTAGCGACCGTTTCATTATTTACCCGCCGTCCGACAGCATATAGTCATCACGATAGGAATCCGATGATAACAGTAGCCGAAACACGTAATATGGAAAAATTATGTGATCGAACCAGAAATAATAATTAATCAAAAACCTACGAAATTAACAGGTTTGTTTGCGTAGTTATCATCCGCAGCATGCATAGAAATATTCGTTTTGTAAATAAAAACTGCCTTTTCTTGTTGCAATGTATTTTATTTCTTCCAGACACGTTTCGCCTTTTACTTTAAGGCATCTTCAGTGGAATCAACAACAGTACAGTTTTGTTTTGATATGCAATATCAAGACCTGAGTCGAAACAAGGCCCCCGGAGTAGACAATATTCCATTGGAACTACTGACGGCCGTGGGAGAGCCAGTCCTGACAAAACTCTACCATCTGGTGAGCAAGATGTATGAAACAGGCGAAATACCCTCAGACTTCAAGAAGAATATAATAATTCCAATCCCAAAGAAAGCAGGTGTTGACAGATGTGAAAATTACCGAACTATCAGCTTAATAAGTCACAGCTGCAAAATACTAACACGAATTCTTTACAGACGAATGGAAAACCTAGTAGAAGCCAACCTCGGGGAAGATCAGTTTGGATTCCGTAGAAACACTGGAACACGTGAGGCAATACTGACCTTACGACTTATCTTAGAAGAAAGATTAAGGAAAGGCAAACCTACGTTTCTAGCATTTGTAGACTTAGAGAAAGCTTTTGACAATGTTGACTGGAATACTCTCTTTCAAATTCTAAAGGTGGCAGGGGTAAAATACAGGGAGCGAAAGGCTATTTACAATTTGTACAGAAACCAGATGGCAGTTATAAGAGTCGAGGGACATGAAAGGGAAGCAGTGGTTGGGAAGGAAGTAAGACAGGGTTGTAGCCTCTCCCCGATGTTGTTCAATCTGTATATTGAGCAAGCAGTAAAGGAAACAAAAGAAAAATTCGGAGTAGGTATTAAAATTCATGGAGAAGAAATAAAAACTTTGAGGTTCGCCGATGACATTGTAATTCTGTCAGAGACAGCAAAGGACTTGCAAGAGCAGTTGAATGGAATGGACAGTGTCTTGAAAGGAGGATATAAGATGAACATCAACAAAAGCAAAACAAGGATAATGGAATGTAGTCTAATTAAGTCGGGTGATGCTGAGGGAATTAAATTAGGAAATGAGGCACTTAAAGTAGTAAAGGAGTTTTGCTATTTTGGGAGCAAAATAACTGATGATGGTCGAAGTAGAGAGGATATAAAATGCAGGCTGGCAATAGCAAGGAAAGCGTTTCTGAAGAAGAGAAATTTGTTAACATCCAGTATTGATTTAAGTGTCAGGAAGTCATTTCTGAAAGTATTCGTATGGAGTGTAGCCATGTATGGAAGTGAAACATGGACGATAAATAGTTTGGACAAGAAGAGAATAGAAGCTTTCGAAATGTGGTGCTACAGAAGAATGCTGAAGATTAGATGGGTAGATCACATAACTAATGAGGAAGTATTGAATAGGATTGGGGAGAAGAGAAGTTTGTGGCACAACTTGACCAGAAGAAGGGATCGGTTGGTAGGACATGTTCTGAGGCATCAAGGGATCACCAATTTAGTATTGGAGGGCAGCGTGGAGGGTAAAA
This sequence comes from Schistocerca piceifrons, assembly GCF_021461385.2. Taxonomy (NCBI): domain Eukaryota; kingdom Metazoa; phylum Arthropoda; class Insecta; order Orthoptera; family Acrididae; genus Schistocerca; species Schistocerca piceifrons. The sequence continues at coordinate 494,224,089 of NC_060139.1, read as the reverse complement.
ATCGTAGAGGGAGACCAAGAGACGAATACACTAAGCAGATTCAGAAGGATGTAGGTTGCAGTAGGTACTGGGAGATGAAGAAGCTTGCACAGGATAGAGTAGCATGGAGAGCTGCATCAAACCAGTCTCAGGACTGAAGACCACAACAACAACATGCAATATTTGTTGATTAAAAAACAGTTAGCCGGCCGAAGTGGCCGTGCGGTTAAAGGCGCTGCAGTCTGGAACCGCAAGACAGCTACGGTCGCAGGTTCGAATCCTGCCTCGGGCATGGATGTTTGTGATGTCCTTAGGTTAGTTAGGTTTAACTAGTTCTAAGTTCTAGGGGACTAATGACCTCAGCAGTTGAGTCCCATAGTGCTCAGAGCCAAAAAACAGTTCACGTCCTGTTTTTGACGTAAGCAAGTGATTAATTACTGTTCGCGTTTTTGGGTGGCCTTTGCGTTTCTTCTTCATCTGCATTGTACATTATCTATACTATACATTGAAGTAAAAGGTCACGTGAGGTGTGTTAAGAGAATGACGTGTGTGTTGGTCATTCGTACCGGGCAGTTTACGGCACTGGGAAAATGAGATTATGATTTCGGTAAAGTAGTTTTGTTAAGAGCGAATTAATTTTATATTTGTGTGTTTTCAAAATTTATTTATGTTAATTTATTGTTCGGATGCAATAACAAGTTTTGATTGGTTTTGTCCATATGAGCGAGATTGAGCAGGTTGGATGCCGCTTTCCGATTGGCTGTGATGTTTCTGTGCCAATCAGAAATTAGCATATTCGCGCATATTTTGGGAACTAGAAACTTCTTTTGTGCAGAGAGAAGAGGAGAGTCGGGGCTTGGATCTCTTCCTAGTGATCAGACCTATTGATACGTGCTCCGTTGAAAATAATTAATATTGTGATATTTCGGTGCCAAAATGTTTAAGCAATGCCGTTAAGTATGGAAGGGAGTTCGATTTAAAGCACAGTGTGAAATTCGTAACATTTGGTGACATTAAAATATATAAATGCAGCGTGGCGCGCCGCTTACTCGCGAACTTGAACAATTTGTTCCGTGCGGCTGATATTAGCAACATTTGAGGGAGCAATTTTAAAAGCAACAATCCATTTGTAAACTTTCTGTGAAGGATATCCCATAATTACCATAAACTGCTACTGTTATGAACAAGGTTTACGTGTGAACTTTCCAGACTACGTACAATTTAGAGTAGGAATTGGCAGTGACTGGTGTATGCAAGCTTACCGCAATTGACTGAAATTTTACGCACAGCAATACTTTCATTTAACTATTCCTTCCGACAAAACAATTTTAGTGCGACTTGCAGTTCCGATGTGTACAGATGTTTTTCCTACAATTTTTTTTTGGGTTGAGAACTGCATTTCAGTATCTGCAAGGAGGCGTGCGTGTGAAAAGCAATTCACCACCAGGTGAGTGTAACTTTATACATCTTTGCAATGCACTGCGTAGCCACAGATGGTCACATACACCATAATCAAGGCAAACAGCTACTCGAACATGCACAGCGCCAAGGACGCAGGCACGTGGGGGGCATGTTATTCTCTCGGGAAATTTCACTTGGGCTTCCAAAGTTCCTGCGGTAGTAATAGAAGGCACCATGACATTAATCCGGACCATCTACATCCCTTTATGCCTGATGTCGCCCATATATCGATAACATTTTTCAGCAAAGTAACTGTCCGCGTTATAAGGCCAGAATCGTGCTACAGTGGTTTGAGGTTAGTGATAGTGGAATCTCTCTGATGTTTTGGGAGACAAACTCTCCTGAAAGGCTGTTGAGTGCGAGTTCCACGCCTACAAACCACCGTCCTGTAATTTACGGGAATAGCGTGACCATTGCGCAGGCATCTGGAGTCACATACCTCCAGAAAGCTGCCAACTACTTATCTAATCTTTGTCACGCAGAAGCGCTGTTCTTCCGCTTTTGAACTGTGTACTAACACGTTATGTAGCAGCTGCACGCAATACTTCAGCTCATCCATGTATTTACTGCACTTCTAAACCCACTTTCTGACATACACTACTGGCCATTAAAATTGCTACACGAAGAAGAAATGCAGATGATAAACGGGTATTCATTGGACAAATATTTTATACTAGAACTGACATGTGATTACATTTTTACACAATGTGGGTGCATAGATCCTGAGAAATCAGTACCCAGAACAACCACATCTGGCCGCAATAACGGCCTAGATACGCCTGGGCATTGAGTCAAACAGAGCTTGGATGGCGTGTACAGGCACAGCTGCCCATGCAGCTTAAACACGATACAACAGTTCATCAAGAGTAGTGACTGCCGTATTGTGACGAGCCAGTTGCTCGGCCACCATTAACCAGACGTATTCAGTTGGTGAGAGATCTGGAGAATGTGCTGGCCAGGGCAGCAGTCGAACATTTTCTGTATCCAGAAAGGCCCGTACAGGACCTGCAACATGCGGTCGTGCATTATCCCGCTGAAATATAGGGTTTCGCAGGGATCGGATGAAGGGTAGAGCCACGGGTCGTAACAAATCTGAAATGTAACGTCCACTGTTCAAAGTGCCGTCAATGCGAACAAGAGGTGATCGAGACGCGTAACCAATGGCAGCCCGTACCATCACGCTGGGTGATACGCCAGTATGGCGATGACGAAGACACGCTTCCAATGTACGTTCACCGCGATGTCGCCAATCACGGATGCGATCACCACGATGCTGTAAACAGAACCTGGATTCATCCGAAAAAATGCCGTTTTGCCATTCGTGCACCCAGGTTCGTCGTTGAGTACACCATCGCAGGCGCTCCTGTCTGTGATGCAGCGTCAAGGGTAACTGCAGCCATGGTCTCCGAGCTGATAGTCCATGCTGCTACAAACGTCGTCGAACTGTTCATGCAGATGGTTGTTGTCTTGCAAACGTCCCCATCTGTTGACTCAGGGATCAGGACGTGGCTGCACGATCCGTTACAGCCATGCGGATAAGATGCCTGTCATCTCGACTGCTAGTGATACGAGGCCGTTGGGGTCCAGCACGGCATTCCGTATTACCCTCCAGAACCCACCGATTCCATATTCTGCTAATAGTCATTGGATCTCGACCAACGCGAGCAGCAATGTCGCGATACGATAAATCGCAATCACTATAGGCTACAATCGGACCGTTATCAAAGTCGGAATCGTGATGGTACGCATTTCTCCTCCTTACACGAGGCATCACAACAACGTTTCACCAGGCAACGCCGATCAACTGCTGTTTGTGTATGAGAAATCGGTTGGAAACGTTCCTCATGTCAGCACGTCGTTGATGTCGCCACCGGCGCCAACCTTGTGTGAATGCTCTGAAAAGCTAAGCATTTGCATATCACAGCATCTTCTTCGTGTCGGTTAAATTTCGCGTCTGTAGCACGTCATCTTCGTGGTGTAGCAATTTTAATGGCTAGTAGTGTATGTTAACAAATCTAATGATGGTCGCTACCGAGCAGATGATAAGCAACTTCCTGCATTTTAAAAATTATTGGAGGATGTAGCAACAGTGGAGGCAAGGGTCATCATTTGCGTTTCTACGACAGACTCAGGCAGTACGAGTGTAGGAGGGCGACAAAGCCAGATAACAGTAGTGAAATGGAAGGTCGGTAGATGATCTATGATTGGTGTAGCTGTCTCTGGATGGCAATAAATATAACTTACGACAAAGATGCGAAGACATTCATGACTGCTCGATTACATCATTGGCGATGAATCACTGAAAAGAGATACAGCCGCCAACTACCTAGGAGTAACCGTTAAGACCAATCTGATGTGTAGTTCATTCAACACATACCCTTTGGGTAAAACCGATGCCAAGCTAAGGTCGTTGGAAGAAACTTACGGAAATGTAACCAATCCACGAAACAAATGGCTTACAAAAGACACATATGGCTGATTGTTGTGCACTGCTCGTCGGTCTAGAACGACCACTGGACTGAAGTAATAGAAGAGAGGACGCGTTTCGTCCCGGGGTCGTTTAGTAATTGCCAGAGCGTTACGGAGATGCTCAACAGACTGGAGAAGCAGACCCTACCAGAATGGTGCTGTGTATCATGGAGAGATTGGCTACCGAATTTCTGAGAGCGAACGTTCGATCTACATCTACAAAAAAACTCCGCAAGCTACGGTACGTGGCGGATGGTACCCCGTAGCACTACTAGTCATTTCCTTTGCCGGCCGTTGTGGCCGAGTGGTTCTAGGCGCTGCTGCTACGGTCGCAGGTTCGAATCCTGCCTCGGACATGGATATGTGTGAATTCATTAGGTTAGTTAGGTTTAATTAGTTCTAAGTGTAGGGGACTGATGACCTCAGATTTTAAGACCCATAGTGCTTAGAGCCATTTGAACCATTCATTTCCTTTCCTGTTCCGCTAGCACATAGAGCGAGGGAAAAATTACTGCCTGTATGCCTCCGTAAGAACCCTAATTTCTCCTGTCTAGTTCGTGAAACGTATGTTGGCGGCAGTAGAATCGTTCTACAGTCAGCTTCAGATACCAGTTCTCTACGATCCCTCCAGGGATCCCCACTAAGTTCCCGAAGCATCTCCTAATACATGTTGTTCGAACCTACTGATAAATCTAGCAGACTGCCTCTGAATTGCTTCCATGTCCTCCATTCAGTGTGGTACTCAAGAATAGATCGCACTGCGTCCTATTCTATCGCTTAAGCCTTGTCCCGCAGTTACGCAGGGTCAGCCATCGTTAATCGGATTTGGCATGTTAATGCTTAAGGGGTGGCCGGATGCCATCGCACTGCGTCCTATATGAGGTCTCATTTATGGATGAACCATACTTTCCCAAATTATCCAAATAAAATGAAGTCGGCCATTCACCGGCCCAACCACAATGCTCACACGTTCGTTCCATTTCATATCGCTATGCAACGTTACGGCCGGATATTTAAACGTCGTGACTGTGTCAAGCAGGGCACTACGAACACTGTATCCAAGCATTATGGATTTGAAACTTCCTTGCAGATTAAAGCTGTGTGCCGGACCGAGACTCGAACTCGGGATCTTTGCCTTTCGCGGAGAAGTGCTCTATCATCTGAGCTACCCAAGCACGACTCACGACCCGTCCTCACATCTTCAATTCTGCCAGTACCTGGTCTCCTAGTTTCCAAACTTCACGGGAGCTCTTCTGCGAACCTAGCAGAACAAGCATCCCTGCAAGAAAGCATATTGCGGAGACATGGCTTAGCAAGCACAGGTCCCGAGTTCGAGTCTCGGTCCGCCACACAGTTTTAATCTGCCAGGAAGTTTCATATCAGCGCACACTCCGCTGCAGAGTGAAAATTTCATTCTGTATTATGGATTTGTTTTTCCTAGTCATTCCCACTTTCTACATTTACACATCCACACATCATGCCTTCTACAAATTTTGTATAAGTTATGTTGTATATTCCTACAATCACTCAACTTCGACACCTTACAGTACACCACAGCATCTTCAGCGAACGACCGCATATTACAGCCCACCCTGTCCGCCAGATCATTTATATACATAGAAAATAATAGCGGTCATATCACAGTTCCCTGGGGTATTCCTGACGATACCCCTGTCTCTGATGAACATTCGCCTTCGAGGACAACGTACTTGGTTCTATCACTTAAGAAGTCTTCCCATGTGAATGTTCTCCTGAGCATAATGGAGCCGCCGCCAGCTTGTACGGTGCCCCAGTGCAACTGTTAACGAAGGTACGAGCATATGGAATAGGTTCCCAGATATGTGAATGGTTCGAAGACTTCTCAATTAATAGAGACCAGTACGTTGTCGTCGACGGCGATGGCTTTTCAGAAATCCAGAACTATGTAATCTATTTGTTGTCCTGCATCCACAGTTCGCAGGATATCTTGTGACTAAATGGCGAGCTGAGTTTTGCACGGACGATGCTTTCTAAAACCACGTTGATTCGTGGACGTAAGCTCTTCTGTCTCTAGGAAATTTATTATACTCGAACTGAGGATACATTTAAGAATTCTGCAAACCGATATTGCTCTATAACTTTGCGGGACCGATATTTTACTCTACTTGTCACCTGCGCTTTTTTCCAGTCATTTGGGACTTTGCGCTGGATGAGAGAAAAAATGGCTCTGAGCACTATGGGACTCAACTGCTGGGGTCATCAGTCCCCTAGAACTTAGAACTACTTAAACCTAACTAACCTAAGGACATAACACACATCCATGCCCGAGGCAGGATTCGAACCTGCGACCGTAGCGGTCGTGCGGTTCCAGACTGTAGCGCCTTTAACCGCTCGGCCACTCCGGCCGGCGCTGGATGAGAGATTCACTATAAATGCACGCTAAGTAAGAGGCTAATGTCGTAGATTACTCTTTGTAAAACCGAATCCGGCTTCCATCCGGACCTGACGACTTATTTGTTTCCAACTCTTTCAGTTGTTTTTCTGCGCCGAGGATGCTTATTACTATGCCGTCCATATGGGACTCCGTGAGATGGTCAAACTATGGCGTGTTCCATGTAGAGTGGGGCAACATTTTATGTCCCCCCAGTTGTGTCTCACGAAATGACAAAAACTACAAAATTGCAGCTCATATGGAAACCTACTGCAAGTGGCCATTCGTTATAAACTATTTATACTGTTGCCGTCTGTTTACATCCTGGCACGCAAAGCCAGTATAACTTGCCTGCTAATGGATTTTTAATATATTTGAACTTTTAAGCGTTAAATGTTTATTTGAGCACCGGATTTTTGTGTCTTTCATATGATGTAATGTGACTGTCATGAAATGTTTACGAAAAGCTCTGCTGCATGCAAACTTTAATATGGATTATTGAAATTCCCGGGTCTTTATCTTAAAACAGCGTTACACATGCGCATAATCTTCCCTGTGTTACCTTTAACGTGTTGATAGCGGGCTCAGTTTGAGGACGTTGATGTCTTCCTGACACTGATCCGTAAGTAGCGATTAAACAAAAAATAAATAAACAGATCTAAAATTCTTCCGTTTCAGTTATCAAACATTATCTCATGTTTGTTTTCGGCACCAACTGTTGCCGTACCACTTTCTTAAAATAAAAACTGTTTGATAATTTTCTTATTGAATAGTGAGACCTATCTTATGTCGTCAGTATGCTGTCCAAAATCAGTAATTATCCGAATGTTTCTCCAATACACCCAGATCCTTCACTGTCGTCACTCTTAGTCCACCACTCTCACGTATGTTCTGACGCTGCTCTGATGTCCTATCCCACCGCTTAGCGTCCCAACGTCACAAGCTATGCTTACCGCCGACTACACCACACGGTTTCATGTGATTTTTCGATGATTATAACATTCTTCCTAAGAGTTTTCTTGTCATATAGGTGCTTTCCCTTATGAAACTTCTACATAAAATTGCGGTTGAGTTCATTTTTTAGTTATTCGTCAGTTAATAAAACATGTGAGTTGACACCGAAGGTTTCCGCGGATAAAACTGGAGAGCATAGACATGTAATGTGACTAGACGCTCCATCAGCCACACAGCATAAGATGGCTCGAGGAGTAGAGATGTGCCGTCGACGTATATGTGTTTCTGTGATAACTGGCTTCTTTATAAAAAGTATCGAGAACAGATCAACTTTATTACCAACTTTCTGAGGTCGTTGGCAAATGAGAGACAACGCCCGAGAAACGTTTACAACATAGTTAATAAAAGAAAATCTATCTGCGCTTGTTGCAGTCGTTAGTACTAATGAGAACCGAATTATAGGCAAGTCACTACCAGCTTGCTCTGACAATAGAGCCATCGATCTGGGGTGTTTTCGTACAGATGATGTAGCACTGTGCTCATTAAAGAACGCAAAAACGCAGTGTCCAATGGTTACAGTATCAATGACTCACAAATGGAATCAGTTAACACAAACAACTATCTGGGTGGAACAATTTGTAGACGTGCGTAATGGAATGAATACGTAGGCTCAGCTGTAGGTACAGTGGATGACAGACTTCGTACCACTGGTGGGGTACTGGTAATATACAGTCAGTCTACCCGTGAGAAGTAGGAGCAACAAATGGCTCAAATGGCTCTGAGCACTATGGGACTTAACGTCTGAGGTCATCAGTCCCCTAGAACTTAGAACTACTTAAACCTAACTAACCTAAGGACATCACACACATTCATGCCCGAGGCAAGATTCGAACCTGCGACCGTAGCAGCAGCGCGGTTCCGGACTGAAGCGCCTAGGAGCAACAGGTAATAGTTGACGTATACGCAGAAGGGTAGCATGAAGCATCAAGGGATTGATTCACGGGAAAGAGTCATAAGAATTCCGAAAACCCTGAACTTGCAGACATTCAAAGACAGATGTCAACCATTCCATGAAAATTGAGTTACAAACTACCGAGAAATAGTAAAAAGCGAGCAATCCACGTTGGAGTGCGGAAAAGTAACGCCTCCGAATTTTTTATGTGTAAACTAAAGTTTTATAAATAGAAAAACTTAACTACCAATCACATCTTCTTTCTTTATGTCTACATATTTGCAGCCATTTGCCGCTAGAGGTCTCCAAATTGCAGCGTGTAACATGACTGTTTGTAACTTAACTATGCGTGCGCGTGAGAAGTAGCGTTCTGTAATCGAGTTTCGAATTCGAAGAGTTTGTCCTTCAGCATGACAATGCCAGTCCCTACAGAGCGCTTAGACATGTGCAAACACTGCAACTACATAGGTTCCCGCGCTTCTAGAGGCCCCGTGTAAAGGATTAGATGGTAATTTTAATACTATCACTTGAAATTTTGGTACTATAGATAAACTAAAAAAATGAAGTGAAGTGTTTTTGAAACAATTTTTAATTTTAATTCGAACGTAACATACTGATCGGCGGGAGCATTCTGATCACGGTCCTGCTATCGATATAAATCCATCTAGGCGACAACAGCGTCACCTGGAGAGGAATAATTGCTAGCCAGAAACACGCACGGTGGATGTAGAATCGGTGTGCGTGCTGTCGGTGTGTGAGTTTGAAAGACGGCAGATTGTGATGGCCTGGAGCAACACCGACTCAAAAGAAGGCCTCGGCGCTTGTTGGTGACGTCACGTCAGCTAGGCACGGCGAATGCCAGGTCTGTTGTAGGCAGAAACGCCTGGGCGTGCTTATCACTATAAATCTCTTATTTTTGGACAAAAAGTTTGGTATTGTTTTGGATTCTGCAGTTTTATTTAGATGAAAGATTTTCTTACTATCGTAAAGCTACAAATGAAGATCATAGTTCTGTATTATTGAATCCTGTCGAAACAAACGTAGATCAATATGAGAAGATGCTTTGCCCCATTGCAAGCTTCGGAAATTTTACATTCAAGTAACTACATTTACTTGATCCATTTTGTTATCGAAACTTACCCCAGCCCCCTTACAATTAACTCGTTTCTTTTATTTATTTTCGTTGGACATCGTCACTGGAAATGTGAACTAATTTACATGTGTGAATGTCCAACTGTTGCCAGTCATTAGATTACAGTCGTTTTCAACGAAAGGAATTCTAAACAGGAAACAAAATAGCTTCATACATCGAAAATACTGCTGAGCTTAAACTTTTTTAAACATGCACATTAGAAAAGATAAATATTCCCTTCTTGCAACTGAAAGGAGAAACTTTATAAGATAAAAAAATTTTATTTGATAAAATAAGTATCTCTCTTTTGCCTCTTCTTCTGTCCCCCACCCCCTCCCCCAGCGTGTACAATCGCAAGATATTTCATTAACATTCAGTGCTCCTCACCCCACAGTCAACCAAGATACCTAAAGAAGAGCACCAATATGTTCACAGTTTCTTGTAAAAGCAACCCAGTACAAACGTAACTTCCTCAGATTTACAAATAAGGTAAAGAAGCACGAATTCTGTTGCTGCTGGACCATGAAGTTGTTTTTGTACGTCAATCCTTAAAATAGGTGGAAATTTAAGTTCAGGAGTACACTATTTGTTAAGAAGTGTAATGAATTGCACACTTAATTGATTGCAGAAATCTCTCAGAACAATGTGTGTTGGTCAACTAGCGCCAATAGTTTCACATTTTCCTGTGTCAGGGAGGAAGACACCACCATTATGAGTATGCCTGCAACAGACCTGGCGTTCGCCGTGCCTAGCTGACGTGACGTCACGAACAAGCGCCGAGGCCTTCCTTTGAGTCGGTGTTGCCTGGAGCCGCCGCACGAGCGTTTCGAGGGTTTCGAGCTAACTGCTCGACTTGTCGGGTGCCCGAGGAGTGCTGTGGTGAGCGCCTTCAACAAAAGCCGAAACCAAGATGAAACCAAGTCCAGTCCCCCACTCGTTACAGATGTCGGACGTCGCAGGCTGCGCAGACTGGTAAAACAGGGCAGTCGGCGGAGTGTGGCGAAACTGACATCTGACATTGATGCTGGGCAGAGAAAAAGTGTGTTTGAGCGCCCAGTGCACCGAACATTCCTAACGATGGTCTTCCGTAGCACACAACCCATGCATGTGCAATGTTAACACCATTACATCGGCAGCTACGACTAAAATGGGCACGTGACTATCGGCATGGACGGTGGCGCAGTGACAGACTGTTGCATAGTCTGATGATTCCCGATACATTCTTCATCATGCCTATGGGAGGACCCGAATCCGTCGTCTTTCAGGGCAACAGCTCCTTGACATCTACACAGTGCGACAGAGACAAGCTGGCGAAGACTCCATTATGCTCTGGGGAACGTGGGTATCCATGGGTCCGATGGAGCTCGTACAAGGCACCTTGGCGGCCAGGGAACATCGTACACTGAAACTTCCTGGCAGATTAAAACTGTGTGCCCGACCGAGACTCGAACTCGGGACCTTTGCCTTTCGGGGGCAAGTGCTCTCCCTACCATCTGAGCTACCGAAGCACGACTCACGCCCGGTACTCACAGCTTTACTTCTGCCAGTATCTCGTCTCCTACCTTCCAGACTTTACAGAAGCTCTCCTGCGAACCTCGCAGGAGTAGCACTCCTGAAAGAAAGGATACTGCTTAGACATGGCTTAGCCACAGCCTGGGGGATGTTTCCAGAATGAGATTTTCACTCTGCAGCGGAGTGTGCGCTGATATGAAACTTCCTGGCAGATTAAAACTGTGTGCCCGACCGAGATTCGAACTCGGGACCTTTGCCTTTCGCGGGCAAGTGCTCTACCATCTGAGCTACCGAAGCACGACTCACGCGCGGTACTCACAGCTTTACTTCTGCCAGTACCTAGTCTCCTACCTTCCAAAGGAAAAGGTCCCGAGTTCGAGTCTCGGTCGGGCACACAGTTTTAATCTGCCAGGAAGTTTCATATCAGCGCACACTCCGCTGCAGAGTGAAAAATCTCATTCTGGAAACATCGTACACTCGTCGCGGACAACGTACACCCCTTCATGACGATCGTGTTTCCCGACGCCAGTGGCACTTTTCAACAAGATAGTACGCCGTGTCACAAGGCCAGGAGTGTGATGGAGTGGTTGGAGGACACAGTGCGAGTTCCAGATGACGTGCTGGCCCCCCAAGTCACCAGATTTCAACCCGATCGAACACATCTGGGATGTGACTGAACGTGGCGTCAGAAATCATCGCCCCCCTTTGCGAAATTTACAGGAATTAGTTGACTTGTGTGTGCAGGTGTGATGCCAACTCCCTCCAGCGACCTATTAAGGCCTCATTGGCCCCATGCCCGATGAGTCGCCACTGTTATCCGTGACAGAGATGGACATACCGCCTATTAGGTATTAGGCGGTCATATTGTTCTCGCTGATCTGTGTATAACTGAAGCAATACACGCTGTGTTCCCTATTAAGATACAGTGTTTTACCTGTGATGTGAAGTTGAAACTGCAGACAGGGAAATGTCTCGTGAGAGACAAACGAACGAGATAAAGCTACATCATAAGCAATTTTTGAACTCACAAAAAGGCGCATCGAAAAGTTTCTTCGACCAGTATCTTCACAAATCAGGAAGAAAGCTGAAGTATGCTTAAATGGGGGTGGCATTGACAGTAGCCTTCATCACCTGATGGTTTAGATAAAATGAATATGAAGCCATGTTAACAGAATCTCCGTCGGTTCTTGGTAGAACAATATTTTGTTCTATAATATTGTAGAACAAAAGCAAACTGGTGCTTCTCATTAATTATGAATATGAAGTCCTGGGATGCGAAACTGGTGCTATCCCACGGTCAGGTAGGCCTACTAGAAGCGATCGTGAAATAACCACGAATCTGGAACCAGACATTTGGCATCCTTCATGATAGATGAAACTGTACAGGAAGTCCCTACTAAAACTGTAATTTAGATTATCAAATGGTTCAAATGGCTCTGAGCACTATGGGACTTAACTTCTAAGGTCTTCAGTCCCTTAGAACTTAGAACTACTTAAACCTAACTAACCTAAGGACATCACACACATCCATGCCCGAGGTGGTTCAAACCTGCGACCGTAGCGGTCGAGCGGTTCCAGACTGTTGCGCCTAGAACCGCTTGGCCACCCCGACCGGCTTTAGATTATCCTTTAAATGAGAACAGAACCATTTTTACGTATGAAATTTACCTAACGAATCAAAAATGGCTTGTATATTCGAAATCTACCGACAATTTTGTTTTGTTATTGTGTAAACGTTTTGGATCTTCCTCAAACAAGCCCTCAAGTGATGAACTCTGTAACTGGGTTCACTAAGAAAATTGGCTACAAGAGCCTGAACGTTCATTTAACCACACAGTACGTCCAAAAAAAATTGAAAGGATGTGAGATACAGTTGAAACGAAAACAGCAGTGTTGATCGAATTAACCATGAACTGATAGAAAAAGAGAAGTAACATTCGCATCAGATTCTAAAGAGCATTATACTCGCACTCAGGTACCTGGCTCAGCATAATATGGCCTCTGAGGCTTCAGCGACAAGCTCTATCAAGATGATAATGGTAATTTTCTTGGTTTGATTGAAATGATAGTAGATTTTGAGCCTCTCTTGCAGGAACATTTAAGGTGAGTAAAAACTCAAGAAATTCGTGACCATCAGCTTGGCAAGAGAATACAAAATGAACTCAAATTTGCTTGCCAACAAAGTAAAAACAGTACTGTTAATTTTGTAAAAGAAAATAAATATTTTTCAATCATACTTGATTTTACTCCTGATACAAGCCACAATGAACAAATGACATTAGTTTTGTAAACTTATCAGAAGACGCAGTGACTGAAGAAGAACACTTTCTCGACTTTCTGAACGTCACTTCAACAACAGGAGGAAGTTTGACTGAAATCCTTTTATCGACACTAGATCAACTAGGTGTCGATATTCATTACTGCAGAGGCCAAAGTTACGATAATGATGCAGATATGAAAGGTCATCGAAGTGGTGTTCAAGCCATCACTAATTATTTTGCTGCCCAAACACAAAACTCATCTACTACTTAAAGTGTCTCGTTCCCTAATCTCTTTCCCTTAGCATCACCTACTTTAATTCGACTATATTCCATTATCCTTGTTTTGCTATTTTCGATGTTCATGTTCCATTCCGTTCAACTGCTCTTCCAAGTCCTTTGCTGTCTCTGACAGAATTGCAATGTCATCGGAAAACCTTAAAGTTTTTATTTCTTCTCCTTGAATTTCGATTCCCACTCCAAATTTTTCTTTTCCTTCCTTTACTGCTTGTTCAGTGTACAGATTGAATAACATCGGGGATAGGCTACAACCCCCCCACTCCCTTCTCAACCACTGCTTCCATTTCATGCCTCTCGCCTCTGGTTTCTGTACAAGTTGTAAACAGCCTTTCGCTCCTTTTATTTTACCCTTGCTACCTTCAGAATTTCAAAGAGAGTAGTATTCCAGTCAACTTGGTTAAAAGCTTTCTCTAAGTCTACAAATACTATAAACGTATGCTTGTCTTTCCTCAACCTATCTTCTAAGCCAAGCCGTAGGGTCAGTATTGCCTCGCGTGTTCCTATATTTTTTCGGAATCCAAACTGATCGGCTTCTACCAGCTTTTCCATTCTACTGTAAAGAATTCGTGTTAGTATTTTGCAACCATGACTTACTAAGCTGATAATTCGGTAATTTTTCACACCTGTCAACACCTGCATTCTTTGAAATCGCAATTACTACTTTTTTATGTCTAGGGGTATTTCGCCTGTCTCATACATAATGCACACCAGATGGAAGAGATTTGTCATGGCTGGTTCTCCCACTGCTATTAGTAATTCTGACGGAATCTACGTCCACTTCCCTTTCTACAATATTGCCTTCAAGTTCATCTGGCTTTTACAGACCCTCTATATACTCCTTCCACCTTTCAGCTTTACCTTCTTTGGTTAGGGCTGGTTTTTCATCTGACGTCTAGACATTCACACAGTTGTTTCTCTTTTCCCCAAAGACGTCTTTAATTTTCCTGTAGGCGGTATCTACCGTTTCCCTAGTGAAATATGCTTCTAAATCCTTACATTTGTCCTCTAGATATTTCTGCTTCGGCAATTTGCAGTTCCTGTTACTCATTTTTTTAAACGTTTGAATTCCCTTTCGTCTGCTTCATATACTGCATTTTTAAATTTTCTCTTTTCACCAATTAAATTCAATATCTTTTATGTTATCCAAGGATATCTACTAGGCCTTATCTGTTTACCTATTTGATCTTCTGCTTCACTCTTCCATCTCTTAAAACTACCTATTCGTCTTTTGCTGTGCAAATATTCCTTTCCCCTGTTCTGTTCAACTGTTGTCTAAGGCTCCCTCTGAAACTATCAACAAACCCTGGGTCTTTCAACTTATCCGGGTCTCTTCTCCTCAATTTTCTACCTTTTTGCAATTTATTCAGTTTTAATCCATAGTGCTGTTAATTGTGGTCAGAATCCACATCTGACCCTGGAAACTTCTTACAATTTAAAATCTGGTTCCGAAATCTCTGTCTGACCATAATACAATCAATCTGAAACTTTCCAATGTCTCCAGGTCTCTTCTCCTTATACAACCTTCTTTTATGATTCTTAAACCACGAACTGGAGGAAAGCAATGAAAGAGGAAGCCGCCTGGTAGAATTTTGCACGGAGCATAATTTAATCATCGTTAACACTTGGTTTAAGAATGACACTATATGTTTTCAAAATATAAAGTATCGTACATTTGTAATTTAAGAATGTTACGTAATTCCGTCAAAGGTAATTCTAATGAGATTGGAGTGAAGAAAGACTTTGAATTGTGGCACATGCACTCTGAAATTTATGCTTGTACATATCGATAGTCGAGTACGACAATGCAAACAACTGTATATAGGCTCATCTGTGCAAATATCGAACTAGCTCAGTCGCCATTGTGGTGTTAACTGAACGAGTGCGCTAGGACATCAGCATAACATGATTCTTGTTTTGTATTTGTGGTATTTTATGTTTGACAAGTGGATGTTCCTTGCTTCCTTTCACTGTAAAGCGACGCAACATCGCTCTGTCGCTTGAAAGTTTGTAAAGGTCATAAACTTCTGTTAATATGTTACAAGGTACGTTCTAATGCTTTAGCAATGTATACAGTGTTTACATAAAATCGCATATGTATTATCCACCTTGACTTCGAATATTGGTTTATTAAACTTTCGGATCTGATGATGATAGCCCAGATCTGTCGAAACCAGTAATGAACAAAAAGATTTACAACCGACCTTGGCGAACCCGCTTTTTTAAGAATAATATAGCGATTCAGATACCCTCCAACAGTTGAAAAAATTCAAACATATATTTGAACTCGAATTTCATTAAATTCGGAGGATTCCCATAAGTAAGGTGTGTGAATTGAACTGGGGACCTACAAACGACCGAGAGGCTTCGTCCCCGCCGTGGCCCTCAGTGGTTCACAACCCCACAACAGGCCACAGCAGTCGACTCGCCCCACCGTCACCTCATACCAAACCCAGGGTTGTTGTACGGTTCGGCTCCCAGCCCCCCCCCCCCCCCCCCCCCAGGAACATCTCATACCAGACGGGTGGGCATAAGTAAGGTAGTTTCTATTATGAACATTTTTTTAATTGCCATACCTATTAAGATTCCTTCTCCCACGAATTACTTTCCTATCGCAATAGAGGTCTATTGTAGTAATAGTCTTTTGCTATATTGTTAGTAAGTAAACGACTAAACTTACAATTCTTTTAAACGTGGCAAAGGTATATCATCTGTGTGGTGGTGAGGGGCCGTGAGGGGGGGGGGGGGGGGGGAGTAAATGACAGATCCAGAAGAGTCCCGTGAAATGTTTTGTTTGTACAGGGCCCCACCACTCCTAAAGCCGTTTCTGCTTCATATGGTCCAGACTTGGCCCCATACTATTTTCTTCTGTTTCCAACACTTACAGAACATCTTCGAGGACTTCAAGTTGATAGTGATGAATCTGTGTGTGCAGAGGTGAGGTTGTGGCTCTGTCAACAATGTCAAACAGTCTACAGTGAAGGTTTCAACAAACTGGTCTCTCGTTAGGAGAAACGTATTAGTCGTCAGGGTGACTACGTTGAGAAGTAAATATAAATTGAAGAATTACGATGGAAATTGTTAATAACGTTTCTTATGTTTGAAAAGCCTTAAGAGATTTCACACAAAAAATTCGGGGGCATTCCCTTTCAGCACGCCCTCGCAGGACTATAATATAGCCCCTGACCTGTCGCTCCAGTAGGAACCACGAAGACAAGATTACACTGATTATACTGTAAGAAAAGGCAAAAGCAGTTACTCTTCCTACATTCCATTGGAATGGGAAACATTATGTGGTACAATGGGAACTACATTGTGCCCTGCAATATTGTTGCTTCTTGGCCATGCAAATAAATGTAGATGTACACGCAATTTATGGCACCGATTGTTGGCATACGAGGATACAGCGGCGCGACATCCCCTCCTAAACGCACAAGCCCATCAGGCTAGGCTGGGGATAAAGTGTGTGATGCCTGCCTTCTTGTATAAGGTAAGCTTTTAGCAGGTCTGAAAATAACGCCTCTTCCCCCCCGCCCCTCAAATTAGCCAAAATTATCGTCTGTCAAAACGTTCTTTCTTCGATAACTCGATAAATGCGGGACCCCACGACTACCTGGAACCAGGAAGTGCTCGCTACACCGCCTGTGAGCTCTATGCTTCTATGATCTGATATCGGGGCGCCAGATACTGTGGCGTAAATTAAAGCCCAGCCCTTTGGTTTGTTTACTCTGCACCCACAGCAATGTTGTGCTGTCTGAAACGACAATGAAGAGAGCCCACAATAGAGAAGATAGCAGAGCTGCTTTCTGAGATGCCCAGGTGAATTTTAATAAGTAATGTGGGAGAGAGAGAATCAAACGGTTAGCTGGAAGGAAGTGTGACCCTGAATCGAGCAATAATAGCTTCCACATTGATGGAACAACCTTCTATTTCTGGCCAGTGGCTTAAAAATGAAGAAAAACTCGTGCCTTTGAGGTATAGAGGAAAGCAGACCGATCAGCTGAAACAGTCTGTACACACATGACATTATAATGCGAATTAACTGTCTTACCAACGGAAAAATGACACAGCCAACCGGTTCTAATAGTTTTTAATACATTGATCTAGGTTTCGACACCTCTAAGAATGTCTTCATCAGAATGAAATGTTAACAACCGTTAAGTTACATTACGAGAAGGCAATAAAGTTTCGAGCAGACATGCTCAAGTCAAAAATTAGAAACGTTCCAGCCTTTGATACGTATACATTATAATCAACAACATCAGACTGATATTGTTCATTGCAAGGTATACGTACCAAGCGTCAGACTGATGTTCACTGTATGGTATACGTACCAAAGGGTGGGGACCTTTTTCAGTTTTCGACCTGAGCATGTCTGCTCGAAACTTTGACTATGGCCTTCTCGCAATGTCACTTTACGGTTGTTAAAATTTTATTCTGATGAAGACATCCTTAGAGGTGTCGAAACCTATGCAATGTATTAAAATTATTTGCAACAGGTTGGCTGTGTCATTTCTGCGTTGAAACTAATGTTCGGTTGCCGAAAGACAGCCATGTTCAAAACTGTTAGGTGTCTTATATCGCTCATTACTGGGCTCAACAGTTATCCTAGATGGCTGCATGCCTCATCACTCACTGATACCCATTTGCTGGCTGATTAAGTGACCCCATCAAGATGCCAGGCGGCTGTGATCTACTGCCTAATAGGATTGCGACAGTCCAGCCTCATCCTGTCGAGGTGAGGTAATCAGTGGAGGCTACCTTTTGGACCAATGCCAGCAGAAGTTTCGCTTTTCTGTAGAGATTACACCTCTCTCATCTTCTCAACGAGCATTTGTAAAGAACAACGCAATTTATTTCAGGGGTATCAATGTCCATCTTACGCTGCCTGACAAAACAACTGAGGACCCAGAAGACATGGTTGGATACCAATGTAACACCGTACACGTACACAACATCTAAAGGTATGTAAATGATTACAGGTGCAATTCACTGCGTCGGGTAGAACAGCCACTAGAACGCATTAGTGTTGTTCGTGTTTAGTGTTGCTACCAGGCCCGGTAGCGTATACAGAATGGCCAATTGATAGTAACCTGGCCAAATATCTCACAAAACAAGCATCAAGCGAAAAAATTACAAAGAACGAAACTCGTCTAGCTTGAAGGGGGAAACCAGATGGCGCTATGATTGGCCCGCTAGACGGCGCTGCCATAGGTCAAACGGATATCAACGGCTTTTTTAAAATAGGAACCCCCATTTTTATTACATAATCGTGTAGTACGTAAAGAAATATGAAGTTTTTAGTTGGACCACATTTTTCCGCTTAGTGACAGATGGCGCTGTAACAGTCACAAACGTATGAGTACGTGGTATCACGTAACATTCCGCCACTGCGGACGGTATTTGCTTCGTGATACATTACCCGTATTAAAATGGACCGTTTACCAATTGCGGAAAAGGTCGATATCGTGTTGATGTATGACTATTGTGTTCAAAGTGCCCAACGGACGTGAGCTATGTATGTTACTCGGTATCCTGGACGACATCATCCAAGTGTCCGGGCAGTTCGCCGGATAGTTAAGTTATTTAAGGAAACAGGAAGCGTTCAGCCACATATGAAATGTCAACCACGACCTACAGGAAATGATGATGCCCAAGTAGTTGTTTTAGCTGCTGTCGCGGCTAATCCGCACATCAGTAGCAGAAAAATTGAGCGAGAATCGGGAATCTCAAAAACGTTTGTGTTGAGAATGCTACATCAACATCGATTGCACCCGTACCATATTTCTATGCACTAGGAATTGCATGACGACGACTTTGAACGTCGTGTACAGTTCTGCCACTGGGCTCAAGAGAAATTACGGGACGATGACAGATTTTTTGCACGCGTTCTATTTAGCGACGAGGCGTCATTCACCAACAGCGGTAACGTAAACCGGCAAATATGCACTACTGGGCAACGAAAAAACCACGATGGCTGCGACAAGTGGAAAATCAGCGACCATGGCGGGTTAATGTATGGTGCGGCATTACGG
The DNA here is from genome assembly GCF_021461385.2 of Schistocerca piceifrons. Lineage (NCBI taxonomy): Eukaryota > Metazoa > Arthropoda > Insecta > Orthoptera > Acrididae > Schistocerca > Schistocerca piceifrons. The sequence goes on along the minus strand of NC_060139.1, from coordinate 494,204,630 downwards.
GAGGAAGGATAATTGGCTCCCATTTTATCGATGGCAATCTAAATGGTGCAATGTATGCTGATTTCCTACGTAATGTTCTACCGATGTTACTACAAGATGTTTCACTGCATGAGAGAATGGCGATGTACTTCCAACATGATGGATGTCCGGCACATAGCTCGCGTGCGGTTGAAGCGGTATTGAATAGCTTATTTCATGACAGGTGGATTGGTCGTCGAAGCACCATACCATGACCCGCACGTTCACCCGGTCTGACGTCCCCGGATTTCTTTCTGTGGGGAAAGTTGAAGGATATTTGCTATCGTGATCCACCGACAACGCCTGACAACATGCGTCAGCGCATTGCCAATGCATGTGCGAACATTACGGAAGGCGAACTACTCGATGTTGAGAGGAATGTCGTTACACGTATTGCCAAACGCATTGAGGTTGACGGACATCATTTTGAGCATTTATTGCATTAATGTGGTATTTACAGGTAATCACGCTGTAACAGCTTGCGTTCTCATTAATGGTATTTTCACAAAGGTACATGTAGCACATTGGAACAACCGAAATAAAATGTTCAAACGTACCTACGCTCTGTATTTTAATTTAAAAAACCTACCTGTTACCAACTGTTCGTATAAAATTGTGAGCCATATATTTGTGACTATTACAGCGCCATCTATCAAAAAGCGAAAAAAGTGGTCCAACTAAAACATTCATATTTCTTTACTTACTACACGAATATGTAATAAAAAATGGGGGTTCCTATTTTAAAAATGCAGTTGATATCCGTTTGACCTATGGCAGCGCCATCTAGCGGGCCAACCATAGCGCCATCTGGTTTCTCCCTTGAAGCTAGACAAGTTTCGTTCTTTGTAGTTTTTTAGTTTGATGCTTATTTCGTGATATATTTGGCCCGGTCACGTTCAATGGACCACCCTGTACAAGGGGTGTGAGCAGCGTCAGGTGTAGAGTGATCAATGTGAAGGACACGGGCAAGTCGTGTACATGTCTGAGACAGTGCTGTCAGTGCCAGAGTTGAAAGGAGCCTCATTGTAGGTCTCTATTTGGCGGCTGGTCGAATCGTGTAGTATCCAGATTTGTAGGCCATTAAGATGTGACACTGGCTCTTTGTTGACTGTATGGGAACGTGAGGCACGCATTATCACAGTCATGGTTCCCGTCGATCACAGCTGACCATCACAAAGAAGGACCGCCGTACTGTGCTCCACGCACATGGTAACTCCTTGACATCTGCACCTGCGATCCAAGAACAAGCAACGTAATCCCTGCAACATGTGTTACTCCTGGCGTCGTGGTGTGTGGAGCAATCGTGCATGTCTTCAGATCACGGCTGGTAGTGATTGAGGGAACGCTGAAGGCACAAGGCTACGTCACGCACATCCTGAGTCCTCCCATGCGACAGTATCGCGGGCGATACACTTCCGACGAGTTAACGCTGTTGGCTGTGCTACATCGTCGAGGCCATTGTATCGTTATTTTTCAACAATACAAAGCAAAACCATTTGGTGCCCATGCTGCCCTGACGTATCTGTCTAACATTCTGCGTGGTGTCTGTCTGTTCTAAGCCGTGTCTCCCTACCACTTTCGCGCAACGACGCTCTGAGCGTGTTTTTTAGGGAATTGACTAGTTTGAACCTGGGACCTGTTGCTGGTAAGGAGACGCCAGACCACACATGACATGTAGAGTTCAGAAGAGTTCAGTGAGACTAGCGGTGATATAATCAAATACTCAATGATTTCAGCGTCAGCTCCACTGCTCTCCCTGTAAAAGAATCTTAATACTAACTAAATTTAGTGGAAGGGGTTCAAGGCTTTCCTATTTTTAGTTAGCTGGTAAAATAACGTCGAAAAAACAGTTAAGTTTACCATTGGAAATTTTATTCTACTCACAAAACATTGTTTATAAATTGCACTATTCATAAAAGGAAATTTTTTTAATACAGGATGATAAAAACCAACTGCATTCAACAAAAATGTGAACGAATATTCCCTGAATCGGTTTCCAAGTTCTGCAATGGATCGAAGGATGACCTATGCCGTATCACATCTATAATCTAGATTTAAGTTAAGTTTCATAAAAGAGAAAACTATCAAAATGGTCTACGGTGACCCTCAATTATCCTTAATTACTTATTTAACTTGTCGTAAATTACAGTGGCCGATGTGGCTTCTCAATAATTATATAACAGAAAAATCATCGTGTTTCAGATTTTAACTTCTAGTAGGAAATGTGAATACCACGAAGTTTAATTGACGATCGACACTAGTATTACGTAAAAAGGGGATGTAACAGATGAGACTTCTGCAGTTATGAGTGAAGCCTGCGTGCGTTCATTACCTTGTCGGTGTTTAGGCAGCGCTAGGGGGCGGCGGCGCAGCTCCACGCACCTCGCCGTCTCGGAAGCAACCCACTCCTAACTTCTCCTTACTAAAATTTACCGAAGTTGGTTTAAAAAAAGGTATCTGACTGTGTTTTCAACTGAGCAATCAGTGTCTGAATATTAACCTTAAGCTCCGCCTACAAAAATTCTGTCTGTCCAATCAGAAACGTTATACTTTTCGTGGTGGGGCAATGTTTTTAACGTTTGCAACGTAACAGAGACGTATAGTCTCACGCTAAAACTTTCAGCTGATGTGGTCCTTTTAGTGTTATCGTAAGATCTATACTGTTCTTCTGGAGGGCTCTATCTTTTAACATGGACTGGGAGGTGGCCCTGGCGGTCGGCTGGTGACGTGGGTGTCCGTCCCTTATCGTCGGGCCTCCTAGCCTACACGACTCTGCTCTCGGCTTCTGTTCTCGTTTCTTCCCTCGGAACTGCGTCTGTTTCACGGTGGAAAGGTATGACATGCATTTAGGCGTTCTTGTGTTAGTCTGTGGTATTCCATTTGCTCACTCGTTGATCATATTACTTGGGTTAATTTAATGTCAGGATTTATTCGGAGCTATGTGACATACTGCCGGATTGTTATCATGTCAGGGTTTTCATGGAAGGTGTTGGATTTGCCTGACACCTTACACCTGTATGCAAATGGTATCCGACTGTTGCTCTGGTCCCACGTTTTCCAGCTCTGACGCTCGATAAAACCAGTACATGCATTCAGGCCAGAGAGGGTGTAACATCGTACTGATAAGTTGCCTCATCCTGCCAAGTTCTTTGTACATTTGACTCGATTTTGTATTCCATGAAATAACATTACATATCCTTCAGTCTGTTGAATTTCATATCGTTCCCTCCTCCTCTTCCGGGTGCTGCGTTCTTTTTTGTCACGCAATGTAGGAGGGCCTGCTGAAAAATGATGCCTCCGAAGCTTTATGTGAAAAACTATCAACATTTTGAAATAAAACTAACGTTATTAACATTTTACATCTCTATTCTTCATGTCTACATATTTACTTCTCAACATAGTCACCCAGGCAGCGAACACGTAGAATGTTTGAATTTGTTGACGTAGCCACAACTTCACCTCTGCGTGCATTGATTCATCACTATCAAAGCGAAGTCCTCGAAGGTGTTCTTTAAGTTTTGGAAACAGAGGAAAATCGTAAGGGGCCAAGTCGGGCCTGTAACGAGGACGATCGATGACAGTGAACGCACGGTGTCGGATTGTTGCAGATGTCGCAGCGCTGGTGAGTGGCCTGACAATCTCAAGCCGAAGCAGAGGAAGAGTGGACGAACTCTTCGAATTCAAAATTCGATTACAGCACACTGTTTCTCACGCGACGACCTAGTTACGTTACACACCTCCATGTTACGTGGATGTTCGGATGTCTGTAACGGCAGAGGGCTGCAAATATGTAGACGTGAATAAATCTGTAGAATGCCAATAACGTTTGTTTTATTTAAAAAATTTAAGAGTTTTCACATTAGCGTCCATTGGAACTGCAGTAACAAGAGGACGGTGTTGAAACAAACCTCAATTTGGCTTATATATGCGGATGATTAGCATTTCATCGCAACTGCATACAGTGGGTGAGAGTAGCGCCACCTAAATTCTGTAGACAAGGAAAGATAACAAAGAGGGTTTCTCATTCAGAAATCGCATGAAATCCAATGTTGTTTATTTGTGAGAATTCGCGTTATGCATTACATTATCGCACTTGTCGGAATTCGACAGCGGCAGTATCGTGGCCTAAAGGGAATGACGTTCATCGCTTAGCGATATCACTGTTTGTGTTGGCCAGGACGCCACGATTGTCAGTCGCATGTGGAGTCGAGGGGTAACAGTGGTACACATTCAACGCCTTACAGGATCTCAAAGGGCCTAGGGAGTTAGCGCCTGAGAGAAAGTGCATAACATTTCTCGACGATACAGGATCGTAAAGTCGTGTCACGTACGTAGCATCAGGAAATCGGATTTTTCTGCAGCACAAGACAAGTATCCACACAGACAGCATAACGATGTCTGGAGCAAATAGACTGTCTGCACGGAGATCGTTGTCGGTATCCTGTGTCGTGACCAGAGATGCGCGCCGATAGTGGTCGGCCCAACGGCAACATAATACGGGGTGAAAAGTATTTAAACCGACAAACTCTGGACGTTGTAGGGGACATCAAAACAAATATTTTTCTCTAATGTCATTTTTTCCTATGAGAATTATTTAAACCGGTGGAGGCCGTATTACGTTCTTCAGTTGTTAGAGGCCGTATTACGATCTTCAGTTGTTAGAGGGCGTACTACGTAGCGCACCACAACGGACGAGTTGCACAGCGGGTTTATCAACAACAATATCCTAATCGCCGTATCCCGCATCATACGACCTTTGCTGCTGTGTACCAACATCTGCGTGAGACCGGGTCGTTTAGCAGATTACCTGGAGAGGGACGCCGTCGCACGGTAAGAACGCTGCAAGTTGAGGAAGCTGTCTTGCAGCATGTGGAGCGGGATCCTTCAATCAGCACTCGAGAAATTGCACGTAACATGGGGACGAATCAGACGAATGTAAGAACAGTCCTTCGAGAGCAGCTGTTATGTCCATTTCACTTACAGCGTGTCCACAACCTGGAGCCAGTTGATTATCCACTCAGAGCACAGTTTTCACAGTGGTATCTGGAACTGTGTGAAATGAATCCTACATTTCCATCCTCTGTGTTGTTTACCGATAAAGCAACGTTCGGGGGTGATGGAGTCTTCAACATGCACAATTCACGTGTTAGGAGTGAGGATAACCCACATGCCACAGTTACTAGCGCTCATCAAGTGCGGTTCTTCGTTAATGTGTGGGTCGGTGTTGTTGGGGACTGTTTAATTGGGCCATATCTGCTACCTAGTTGTTGTCTCTTGGTTGTAAAAAAATGGAGAAGTGTATGTTGGTTTAATTATCTGCCTCCAGAGAAATCTTCCTCTACCGGTTTAAATACTCCTCATAGGAAAAAATGACTTTAGGGGAAAATATTTGTTTTGATGTCCCCTACAACCTCCCAGAGTTTGTCGGTTTAAATACTTTTCACCCTGTATACAGGAGTGGCAAGCGCGTCATCTTTTCAAACGAGTCGCGGTACTGCGCACTACATCACGATCTACGTATCCGTGTGTTTAGGCTCCGAGGAGAAAGAACATTGCCAGATTACGGTCGTCGTCGTCGTCATATAATCCTGCACCTATGAGGGTTGCTCAGAAAGTAATGCACCGCATTTTTTTTCTTCATCAATTCCTTATAGAACATAATGAGAAATATATATATGAAAGAATGGTGTCTTATCTACACACCCTAATTTTCCACGTAATCTCCATCCTGTTCTATGGCCTTACTCCAGCACGAAACAAGGCGTGTATGCCCTGTCGGTACCAATCCTTGTGCTGGTGGCGGTGCCAGTGCTTCACTGTATGAATCACCATCTCACCTCCCTCAAAATGTCGGCCACGAATGTCATCCTTTAATCCATACTCGCGAATGATTACATCAGCTCGCTGCAACATGTCAGGTGTGACAGCCGTGGATGGTCTCCGCGACCGCTGCAAATCGTGGAGCTCCGCCGAATCGCTTTCTGATGACCTCAGCCTCAATTCCCAGCGACTAACTGTATTTCTGTTGACAGCAGATGCTCCATAGACCTCACACAAGCGCCTGTGAATATTCCCCACAGTTTCTTTCTCTGCAGTGAGAAATTCAATGACGGCACGTTGCTTGCAACGTACATCACCTACAGACACCATTTTCAAACTGTTCTGCAGCTACGCTGTCTGTAGGAAGTGACGGAAACTTGGCGCGCTCACTCAGGAGACTTCAAATAATACATACGTAGCGTTTCGCATTCGTAGCATTGTTTTCGGCTGAGAAGAAAAAATGTGGTGCATTACTTTCTGGACAACCCTCGTAACTTGACGGTACGAGGTGCAATTGAGTGCACACCACGACCACTTCTGATTCGCATCGCCGTTAATTTCGGCAACTGGCGTTACACTTCTGACGATAAGACCGTTCGCTGTGCTGTATCGTCGAAGCCTTCATGACATTATCTTTCAATAGGATAGCGCGAAAACACTTGTTACTCAAGCTGCGCTGAGCTACCTCGATACAGATGGTGTTCGACTGTTGCCCTGGTCAAGTCGTTCTCCAGCACTTTGATGCCAAATGTGGCTGTTCTGTGTGCTAAATTTCGCACAGTGTAAACCCCCAAATCATCTTCAAATTTAATCATGTATTTTTCTTACTATGCTGTATACGCACAATAACTAAAATTACGTAATTTGCTCTTCTTCTTACAAGGGAACCTCCCCATTGCACCCCCCCTCAGATTTAGTTATAAGTTGGCATAGTGGATAGGCCTTGAAAAACGGAACACAGATCAATCGAGAAAACAGGAAGGATTAGTGTGGAACTATGAAAAAAATAAGCAAAATATACAAACTGAGTAGTCCATGCGCAAGATAGGCAACATCAAGGAGAGTGTACGCTAAGGAGCGCCGTGGTCCCGTGGTTAGTGTGAGTGGCTGCGGAGCGAGAGGTCCTTGGTTCAAGTCCTCCCTCGAGTGAAAACTTTACTTCTTTTATCTTCGCAAAGTTATGATCTGTCCGTTCGTTCATTGACGTCTCTATTCTCTGTAATAAGTTTAGTGTCTGTGTTTTGCGACCGCACCGCAAAACCGTGCGATTAGCAGACGAAAGGACGTGCCTCTCCAATGGGAACTGAAAACGTTTGATCGCAAGGTCATAGGTCAACCGATCCCTCCACAGGAAAACACGTCTGATATATTTTATACGACACTGCTGACGGCAAGTGCGTCACATGACAGGAATACGTTGTTGACCCACCTAACTTGACCACTTGGCGAATGGGTAAAAAGATTCTTCTACCTAGCCCGATTTAGGTTTTCTTGTGGGTGTGATAAACACTCCCAAAAAAGTGATGAAAACATAACGGACGGACAGATAATAATTGAAAATAAAAAATTAAACTTTTCACTCGAGGGAAGACTTGAACCAAGGACCCCTCGTTCCGCAGCCGCTCACGCTAACCACAGGACCACGGCGCTCCTTATCCTACACTTTCCTTGTTCTTGCCTATCTTTCGCATGGGCTACTCAGTTTGTATATTTTGCTTATTTTTTTCATAGTTCCGCACAACTTCTTCCTGTTTTCTCGATTGATCTGTGTTCCGTTTTTCAAGGCCTATCCACTGTACCAACTTATAACTAAATCTGAGGGGGGTGCGATGGGGCGGTCCCCTTGTTAGTGTTGCAATTTTAACTGCTGGGAGTGTAGATAGTGAATCATCACTTACGAAAAGTCTGAGCTACTATTAGCATTGTGCGCTAGGTCATTAATATACACTATCCAAGTAAACGTATCTGGACAGCAATTAGTGAACATTAATAAAGGCTGTATCCATCCTTCGCCTTTATGAATGGTTGAACTGTGCTGTGGACACTTTTCAATGAGGTGCCTGAATGTCTGTAGCGGAATGGCAGCCCGTTCTTACTCAAGACCTGAAACCGGAGAAGACAGTGATGAAGGATGCTGGGGTCTGGAGCGAAATCGACGTTTTAACTCATCCCAAAAGTGTTTCGTTGGCTTCAGGACGGACCTCTGGTCAAGACAGTCCATTTCACAAATGTCACTGTCCACAAACCATTGTCTCAGAGATGTTGCTTTGTGACAGAGTGCTGTCATGGTGATACAAGGAATCGTCGCCTCCGAACTGTTCCTCTACTGTACGCACTAGCCAGTGCTCTGAAACATCTTCATGTCCTTTCACTTTTAGTGTTTTCTTAAGTGCAATAAACGATCCATACCTGACCACGTCAGATTTCAGATTCCCCCACACCGTAGCAGCACCTCCTCCGTACTTCGCTGTTAGTGCTGTAGACCATGGCAGGTAACGTTCTCCAGGCATTCTCCAATCCCAAACAGTTCCATCGGGTTGTCACAGGGTAAAGCGGTGAATCATCACTCCACATTACTCGTTTCCAGTCATTCACTGTCCAGTGACGTTTTTTACAAAAACTCAAGCGTCATTTAACTCTGACTACAGAAATATGTTGTTTAAGAGAAGTTGCTCCACGATAATATGTTATTCTTTTTCACTCCTGAAGAGTTTCCCTTTATTCTTAGTTTGGAATGATCCGTTATAAGAAAACAGCCAATGTACTCCTCAACAAATTTCATAAAATGTATGTTTGTCAATAAACTAGCGAAAGTTTTTTGTAAAGCTAGAGAAAAAAAATGGTTAAAATGGCTCTGAGCACTATGAGACTTAACATCTGAGGTCATCAGTTTTATTTATTTATTTATTTATTTATTTATTGTTCCGTGGGACCACATTTAGGAGAAGTCTCCATGGTCATGGAACGAGTCAATACATGAAATTATAACACGATTGTAGAAACAGATAAAATGAAACAAGTCGTTAGTTTAAATAAAGAAAATCAAGAATGTAACACTGGAATTTGCTTAATTTTTTATCTCTTCCAGGAGCTCCTCGACAGAATAGAAGGAGTGAGCCATGAGGAAACTCTTCAGTTTAGACTTAAAAGTGTTTGGGCTACTGCTAAGATTTTTGAGTTCTTGTGGTAGCTTATTGAAAATGGATGCAGCAGAATACTGCACTCCTTTCTGCACAAGAGTCAAGGAAGTGCATTCCACATGCAGATTTGATTTCTGCCTAGTATTAACTGAGTGAAAGCTGCTAACTCTTGGGAATAAGCTAATATTGCTAACAACAAACGACATTAAAGAAAATACATACTGTGAGGGCAATGTCAAAATTCCCAGACTATTGAATAGGGGTCGACAAGAGGTTTTCGAACTTACACCATACGTAGCTCGAACAGCCCGTTTTTGAGCCAAAAATACCCTTTTTGAATCAGAAGAATTACCCCAAAAAATAATACCATATGACATAAGCGTATGAAAATATGCGAAGTATACTACTTTTCGTGTTGAAATGTCACTTATTTCAGATACTGTTCTAATGGTAAATAAAGCGGCATTTAGTTTCTGAACAAGATCCTGAACATGGGCTTTCCACAACAGCTTACTATCTATCCGTACGCCTAGGAACTTGAACTGTTCCGTCTCGCTTATAACATGCCCATTCTGTCTGATTAAAATGTCAGTTCTTGTTGAATTGTGGGTTAGAAACTGTAAAAACTGAGTCTTACTGTGATTTAGCATCAAATTATTTTCCACAAGCCACGAACTTACTTCATGAACTACATTATTTGATAATGTTTCAATATTACACACAAGATCCTTCACTACCAAGGTGGTGTCATCAGCAAACAGAAATATTTTTGAATCACCTGTAATACTAGAAGGCATATCATTTACATAAATAAGGAACAGCAGTGGCCCCAGCACCGACCCTTGGGGAACGCCCCATTTAACAGTGCCCCATTGGGACTGAACATCATTACCACTCTCAATATTGTGGAGGATTACCTTCTGCTTTCTGTTCTTAAAGTAGGAGGCGAACCAATTGTAAGCTACTCCCCTTACTCCATAATGTTCCAACTTCTGCAGTAATATTTTGTGGTCAACACAGTCAAAAGCCTTCGTTAAATCAAAGAAAACACCTAACGTTCTCAACCTTTTATTTAATCCGTCCAAAACCTCACAGAGAAAAGAGAATATAGCATTTTCAGTTGTTAAGCCATTTCTAAAACCAAACTGTACATTTGACAGCAAATTATGTGAATTTAAATGCTGCAGTAACCTTGTATATACAAGCCTCTCGATAACTTTAGCAAACACCGATGGCATAGAAATAGGTCTATAATTGTCAACATTATCCCTGTCTCCCTTTTTATAAAGTGGCTTCACTACCGAGTACTTTAATCGGTCAGGAAACCGACCACTGCTAAAGGAAAAGTTACAGATATGGCTAAGTACTGAGCTAATATACGTGGAACAATACTTCAGTATTCTGCTAGATACCCCGTCATATCCATTAGAGTTCTTGGTCTTTAGTGATTTAATTATTAACTCAATCTCCCTCTTGTCAGTATCATGGAGGAGCATTTCAGGTAACAGTCTCGGAACACTTTTTTCTAAGAGCGCTGTATGATTCCCTGTTGGGACTAGGTTTCTATTTAGTTCACCTGCTATATTCAGAAAGTGATTATTAAGTACTGTACATATATGCGACTTATCAGCAACACGGACATCCCCACTACGCACTGATTCTATATCCTCGACCTGTCTCTGCAGACCAGCCACTTCCTTTACGACTGACCATATGGTTTTAATTTTATCCTGAGACTTAGCTATTCTATCTGCATACCACATACTTTTTGCCTTCCTAATAACTTTTTTAAGCACCTTACAATACTGTTTGTAATGGGCTGCTGCATTTAGATTTTGACTGTTTCTAACGTTTTGATATAATTGCCACTTTGTTCTACAAGATATTCTTATCCCTTTAGTCAGCCACCCAGGCTGCCTGTTTGTGCTAGTACCCTGTTTTAAACGTTCTAACGGAAAGCAACTTTCAAAGAGCACGAGAAAAGTCTTGAGGAAAGCATTATATTTATCGTCTACTGTATCAGCACTATAAACATCTTGCCAATCTTGTTCCTTGATAAGGCTTACAAAAGTCTGTACAGCAACTGGATCAGCTTTCCTAAAAAGTTGGTAACTATATTTAACATGTGTTGAAGCACAAAAATCTTTTAGACTTAAAATTTGTGCATCATGATCTGAAAGGCCATTCACTTTTTTGCTAACAGAATGCCCTTCTAATAATGACGAATGAACAAAAATATTGTCTATGGTTGTTCTACTGTTCCCTTGCACTCTCGTTGGAAAGAATACGGTTTGCATAAGATTATATGAATTAAGGAGGTCTACCAGCATCCTTTTCCTTGCACAATCACTTATACAATTAATATTGAAGTCACCACATATAACTAACTTTTTGTATTTCCTATAAAGTGAACCAAGAACCTCCTCTAGCTTTAGCAAAAATGTTGTGAAATCGGAGTCTGGGGATCTATAAATAACAACAGTAAGAAGTTTAGCTCCACTAAATTTAACCACACCTGCACAACATTCAAACACCTTTTCAGTGCAGTACTTTGAAACATCAATTGACTCAAATGGGATACCGTTTTTCACATATATGGCTACTCCCCCACACCGCAAAGAGCTCCTAGAAAAGCTGCCAGCCAACCTGTATCCTGGTAAAGGAAGCCTCTGAATTATCTCCTTATTTAAGAAGTGTTCAGATATACCAATAATTTCAGAGTCAACATCTATAAGCAGTTCACTAACTTTATCTCGAATACCTTGTATATTTTGATGAAATATACTAATTCCCTCATTAATCGGATACCCAAGCTTTGTAGAAAGTGGTTTCTTTGTTAGAGAGACTTCCCTTAAGCAGGAATACCTATCAGCTGACTTCAATCTAAAAAAGGTACAGCTCTAACACCCACAACTACCGGAATTTTCCCATGAGTGATCCCACCACCCCCACCTATGCTGTCACCTATAAGTTTTGCCAACCTCCCCTTCCCATACCTGTTGAGGTGCAGGCCATGTCTAGTGAAACCCGTCCTACTGATAGACTCCACCGACACCACTGAAATGTGACTCATGCCTTCTGTCATCAGCGCACCCCCAAGTCTCATGTTATTACGCCTGACGGCTATATTAAGATGAGGCCGATCGTGACGCTGAAACAGTTCCACGAAATGCACATTCGTGTTGCCAGTCTGAGTGGCTATCTTTTCCAGGTCACCATCTATGTCATACTTCCCATCCCTATCAATACTATTACCAGCCCCACCCACAATCACTACCTGATCCTCTTTAGTAAAATCCCTACATAACCCCCCTATGTTAAAAGTCACCTGAGCCAATCCTGCATTAGGCTTCACAATGCTGGTGACCTGGTACTCACTCCCCAAAACTTCCTGCAACTGCTGGCCTACACCTCTACCATGAGAACTACCTAACAGCAGAACCTTCTTCTTTATCTTAGACTTTGCAACTGTCCTAGCCACCGTAACTGCTGAGGTCTGCTGCATACTTCCTACATCTACAGCTACTAGAGATTCCTCTCCACTAGACTCTGACAGTTGGTCATATCTATTACAAACACCAATAGTAAAACTATCTGAAAATCTCCTTCTCCTAGCAGATCTCTTGCCAACAGCCAGCTCCCATTCCCCAACCCCCTTCTCCCTCCTCATCCTATCTAGCTCCTCCTGTGCGTTTTTCAACTGCACCTGAAGGGCACAGATCTTACGCTCCTGCTCCTCTATCAACTTACTCTTGCTACATAACCTGCAGTTCCAGGAGAGGATCTCACCAGAATGCCCACTGGCTTCCCCACTGCATTCCCCCCAGTGAAAATACTTCGAACAAGTCTCACACCGCAATCCACTACTCACGAACCTACGGCAAAGCCCACACTTCTCACTCATGGTAAAATTTTACAATTATTGAAACAAGAAAACAACTTTATCTAAGTTCCGCTACTACAATAAGAAGATGTTAAAAACTGACTACAATTATCACAAACTTGCTCTACAAGGGAAGTAACTACTATTATTGACAGTATTAATCAACAACAAATGAGAATATAACAAAATACTAACACAGAAAGAAAATCAAACGTCTAATGACAGTAACGAAACTGAAAGCAGTTCGCAAAAATTTCTTCTGAAGTTATTTCACCGGAAAACACCAAGAACACCGGTTGAAGACTACTAAAGTTCCTAAATAAACTACTATACACAAACAATTAATTAGTACTTAGCTTTCGATGCGCCGCTACAGCTGCAACTGGTCAGCGCGGAATGTAAACACGGGTAAGAGGTTAAGTTGCTCGATACGAAACACTCACAAATATCAGGCCACAACACACGAAATGCAGAGGTGAATGAAGAAACCACTAATAAGTCACTTATATAGTAAATATTATCACAAAAACAGTTAAAATATATATCTGAAAACTAAAAATAGATGAAAACTTAGAGAGCGATCTCACACGCAGTCACGCAGTCCCCTAGAACTTAGAACTACTTAAACCTCACTAACCTAAGGACATCACAAACATCCATGCCCGAGGCAGGATTCAAACCTGCGACCGTAGCAGTCGCGCAGTTCCGGACTGAAGCGCCTAGAACCGCTCGGCCACCGCGGCCGGTAAAGCTAGAGAAACCTCCAGATCTGTGGAGGATGGTAATATAATGTGGCCGAGAAAAAATGATAGGGACTAATTTACTTGTCTTCTGCCTAGCAATTTGCCCTTCTGTAATGGGAGCTTGTAGTCGATCTAGTCATAAATTGCTGGCTTCATAATGATCTAGTTCACTATAATTACTCGAGTTCATTATTTAATAAGAACTACCATCCTGTCTCCTTATCATATAAATAATTTATATTGTATTTTGATAGTGTTTCATGGGCAAAATAAGAAAGTTGAAGGCGAACTTTTCCCCCCTCCCCCCTCCCCCTCCCCCCACCTCACTGCTCGAGATATTTTGTCCGATTATTTCCCTCGCTGTACATAAAATTTTATCGTGAGAGCTGTGTGGGCATGATCGGTTACTGTTATCGAACAATGACGCCTATCAGCCTACTCATTGTCCTAATGGGGCACCGGTTATAAGAAAAGTGATTAGTGGATCAACAACAAAAGGTAAAATGTCCTTCAGAATTACAGAAATTCCTGTGAGCTGCACAGTACGGAACTCTTAAAAGAAATTATTATCCCTCATCAATGTGTCTTGCTCCCATGTGTAGACAGGTAAGTTACGTAAAGTCACTTACATTGAAGAGTCAAAGAAACTGGTACACCTGCCTAATATCGTCTAGGACCTCCGCGAGCTCGTAGAAGTGTCGCAACACGACGTGGCATGGACTCGACTAATGTTTGAAGTAATGCTGGAGGGAACTGAGACCGTGAATCCTGCCGGGCTGTCCAGAAACCCATAAGAGTATGAGGAGATGAAGATCTCTTCGGAATAGCACGTTGCAAAGCGTCCCAGATATGCTCAGTAATGTTCATGTCTGGCGAGTTTGGTGCCCAACGGAAGTGTTTAAACTCGGAAGAGTGTTCCTGGAGACACTCTGTAGCAATTCTGGACATGTGGGGTGTCGCATTGTCCTGCTGGAACTGCCCAATTCTGTCGGAATGAACAACGGACATGAATGGATGCAGGTGATCGGACAGGGTGCTTACGTTTGTGTCACCTGTCAGAGTCGTATCTAGACGTATCAGGGGCCCTTATCACTCCAACCGCACACGCCCCACACCATTACAGAGCCTCCACCAGCTTGAACAGGCCCCTGCTGACACGCAGGGCCCATGGATTCCTGAGATTGTCTCCGTACCCGTACACATCCATCCGCTCGATTCAATTTGAAACGAGACTCGCCCGACCAGACAATATGTTTCCAGTCATCAACAGTCCAATATCGGTGTTGACGAGCCCACGCGAGACGTAGAGCTTTGTGTTGTTCAGTTATCAAGGGTACACGAATGGGTCTTCGGCTCCGAAAGCGCATACCGATGATGTTTCGTCGAACAGTTCGCACGCTTCACTTGTTGATGGCCCAACATTGAAATCTGCAGCAATTTGAGGAAGGGTTGTACCTCTGTCACGTTGAACGATTCTCTTCAGTCGTCGTTGGTCCCGTTCTTGCAGGATCTTTTTTCCGCCCGCAGCGATGTCGGAGATTTGATTTTTTACCGGATTCCTGGTGTTCACGGTACAGTCGTGAAATGGTCGTATGCCATCGCTACATCAGGGGTGCTGTGTCCCCTAGCTCGTGCACCGTCTGTAACACCGCGTTCAAACTCACTTAAATTTTGACAACCCGCCATTGTGCATAGCAGCAGCAACCGATCTAAAAACTGCGCCACACACTTGTTGTCTTACATAGGCGTTGCCGACCGCAGCGCCGTATTCTGCCTGTTTACATATCTCTGTATTTGAAATACGCGTGCATATACCAGTTTCTTTGGTGCTTCAGTGTACCCTATTAGCTGCTATTTAATGTCACCACTTTGAGGAACTTTCAGTTCAGTATCTCTTGTGAGACTGAAGGTAACTCCATACTCTCTATGCACAGTCATTATGCAAGATGGTCTGCTGGTAGCATTTGAAAACTTACGAGTAATTTCATCCGCTGATTTCATGCTGTTTTGTACAGTCACCGTCCGCAATTCTCGTCAGACCCTGTCCGTCAAAACACGAGGTCTACCTGGTCTCGGTTTAGCGGTGGTTGTTCCTTCGCGTTTCACTTTACAATCACTTCATCAACAGCTTTACGAGTTTTAAATGACTTCCGGAAGTTCAGCCAGGTAACACTTTTAGCGACTGCCGATATTTCGGCGGGAGAACACCCCGCCATTTTCAAGGCAAACTGCAACGGACAGGCGACGTACATGCAAATTTAAAACCTCTGTTCTCGGACTGATGCTGGAAAGATAAAACACACACTGAACAACTAGTGCCACCAAAGATGATCAGTGTCAGAGCTATCGATAGTGAGACTACGAACTCGCAGGTGAGGTAGCATTGACTTTGTCCCTCTGTTTTTTGACAAGGGAGAGAGCCCGACTCCAAACAGAGTTTAAATAAAAACCTCCATCCCTGTTAACGAGATTGCTCGCTAATTTAATCTCAACTGCCTCCTTAATAACACTGTCCCAGTAGCTGGACGTGCATGCCAATATCTCCGTCCTATAGTAACATCGGCGCTCGGACATATCGTGTAGCTAAGCATCTTGCTTCTCTGTTGAGTCCACAAGTAGATCGGAGTGAACATCATATCAGGAACTCAGCTGATTGTTTACGTCGTTTGGAGGGACTGCAGTTGAACGACTCTGATATTTTAGTGAGTTTCGATGTGGTCTCTCTCTTCACTCGTGTTCCTCTGTCTGATTCGTTGCGGTTAATTGAGGCTAGGTTTGGTGCTGAATTAAGTAATCTCTTTCGGCATGTGTTGACATCATTTACTTTTTATTCCGTTATCAGTATTACGAGCAGACAGATGGAGTTGGGATGGGTAGTCCGTTGTCTCCAGTGATCGCAAATTTGTTTATGGAATACTTCGAGGAAAGTCCATTGGAGTCGGCGCCTTTGAAACCCGCCTGTTTCTTTAGATATGTTGACGATACCTTTGTTGTTTGGCCTAACACCTGAACTCGATCCACCCGAACATTCGTTTTACAGTGGAGGTGGAAGAGGATGGTTGCCTTCCATTTCTTGACGTGTTGGTTAGGAGGAAGGATGATGGATTACTGGGACATGCAGTCTACAGGAAACGTACGCACACCGACCTGTACTTACAGGCTAATTGTCGTCACCATCCGGCTCAGCGTGAAGGGGTACTTCGTACCTTGGTACAAAGGACACAAGTCGTTTCCGACGCTGAGACTTTGCCAGCTGAGCTGTCCCATCTTGAAGTTGCATCTTGTCAAAATGTTTGTAGTAATAGACAGATTGAAGGTGCGTTGCGCTATCGACCAAGTGTACATCGGGTGGCTGATGATAATTCTGAGTCGACACCTAAGTCTAGTGCCTTTTTACCTTATGTAGGAAGCACTTCCAACAAGATCGGTCGTATTTTACCGATATACGATGTGAAATGTGTTTTCCGACCTCCAGCTAAAATTAGAGTGCTTTTGAGTTCTGTTAAGGATGATCTTGGTCTGCGTAAGGCGGGTGTATATCGCATTCCTTGTAGCTGCGGCATGGCATATATTGGTCAAACTATCAGGACCGTGGAGGACCGATGTACTGAGCATAAACGGCACACACGATTACAGCAGTCAGCTAGATCTGCTACTGCCGAACATTGCTTGGATACTGGTCACCCCATGTTATATAATAACAGCGAGATATTGGCATGCACGTCCAGCTACTAGGACAGTGTTATTAAGGAGGCAGTTGAGATTAAATTAGCGAGGAACGTCGTTAACAGGGATGGAGATATTTGCTTAAACTCTGTTTGGAATCCGGCTCTCTCCCTTGTCAAAAAACAGAGGGACAGAGTCAATGCTACCTCACGTGCGAGTTCGTAGTCTCACTATCGACAGCTCTGACTTTGGTCACCTTTGGTGGCACTGCTGTTCAGTGTGTGTGTTATCTTTCCTGCAGCAGTCCGAGAACCGAGGTTTCAAATTTGCATGTCCGTCGCCTGTCCGTTGCAATTTGCTTACAAAATGGCGGGGTGTTCTCCCGCCGAAATATCGGTGGTCGCTGAAAGTATTACCTGGCTGAATTCCCGGAAGTTATTTGAAAGTCGTATACGGTAGGAGAAACTCAGGTCTCAGCTTTACGAGGGTTGAAATGTCGCTGATAGATTTGTTACTCATGTGACGTCCTATGGCTAGCCCAAGTTCGAAGACACTGTCTCCAGAACGCACCCATTCTGTTGTTATTGCCCGTTTTCTGACAAGAGAAAGGCCCCCGATTTTTTTTTATACTGGCGAGTCCGCCATCTTGAGGATTAACAGTCACTTGTGCTTTACAGAGGGGTGTCCGGAGACGGGGTACGTACCGTGGGCGGCGTCGCCGTCTGGGGCGGCGCCGGCGCCGAGCAGCGACTCGGTGGGCGCGCGGCTGGCGGCGTCGCTGTCGGCGTCGTCAGAGCCGAGGCTGAGCGCCGACTCGAGGCGCGAGGACAGGCCGGACAGCAGGTCGTTGCTGCCCTCCAGCACCGACAGCAGCCGCGACCGCAGCGTCTGCCGAAGTTCGCCGCCGCCCCCGCCACCGTCTTTAGAGCCCAGGAGGTCCACCATTGCTGAGTCCTGCAGCCACAAAACACGCTCCTGTATTACGCGCGTAACACACTTTCAAGTTACGCACAAATACACGAGGGGCATTCAACAAGTAATGCAACACATTTTTCTTTCTGAAAGCAGGTACGTGTTATTCAGGGTTCCAGTACACCATATTATTCCACACTCTTGTGGCTACAAAAACCTATATTTTAACATTATCTCCGTTCAGCGCGATGGCCTTATGCCGCCTTACTGGGATGGCCTGTACCTCGCGTGGTACTACTCTTCTCGTCGACATGGAGCCAACGTCTTGCTGCAACAATAAACTCTCCATCATCCACGTGCTGCTACCCGCGGGTGCATCCTTTATTGGGCCAAACAGACGGAAGTCGGAAGGTACGTGACACGGGCTGTAGGGTAGATGAGGAAGAACAGTCCAAAAGCCGATAGGTCATAAATAAAACATCTGTTTTCTGTGAAAACCGGCTACGAAGAAAAAAACAGCACATTGTTATGCACGCAACTTTTGTTTAAAAAACACACTCCAAGACAAAAAACAAAAAAAACGACGCAGGACGAAGGCATTACATGAATGGGACGGAAATCGGTAGATGTGATGCACATGTAACGGCAAACAAAGCAGTCGAAAACCCTAAATATTCTAAATGACAGCAGTTGTCAAGAAGCACGCCGTCCAGCAAGAGCAACGTTTATACTTTGTTCATCATCAGCATAACAACTGGTTTATCCAGATGATGAACAAAGTATAAACGTTGCTCATGCTGGACGGCGTGCTTCTTGACAACTGCTGCCAGCCTTCTGTTATCTTTGAATTCCTTCCATATTCGAATCCGAGAAATATATTTCAGCACTGGAACTGTCATGTGCTACATTGATAACGAGTATATCGATAGCAGAATCCACGAAGCCATCCAAGCGCCACATTTTCTCCTTTTATGACGTGTCATTCTGTGTTCCTCCAGCGTTCGGCGGTGACGTGTGACGAAAGCTTCGTTCCAGTAAGTCTGGCAGCTTAAAATGCCTTGTTATTTCTCCTTTTACGTCGGACTGAAACTGCCCACATCACTGCAGTTTAGTCGGACCAGCTGGCTGGAATCTGCTGTCCAAGTTAAATTTGCCGCTAAAGCTGTTGTCCTGTATTATCGCTCAGTCGATGTGCACGCAACGCACAGCATAAAACGTACCCCTGTTATATAGTACATAACTGTACTCGAAGCAGCTTGGCTTCCACTCCACGTGAAACGAAATCCAGTGAGATTCCAGAAAACGCGGAAGAATATGTTGTGTAATGTTTACTTAAGGTTTATTGTTATGATGAACACAGAAGTATTTCTTGCGTTGCTGTTACGTTCAACGGATGACTCTCCAGTAGGTCGGTAAAAACACGCGCGTATTCAAATGCAATTTTGTGTCAAAATTTCAAACAAATGAACATTTACATTTCTGTTTGTATAGATTTTGGCTTTCGGCAACTTCACTATTCAGCCTCACAATATTTTGTACAAAATGGAAATATTTATTCGCAAACAAAAAATAAACACGTGTGGCATCGATAACTATCGGAAATGAATATTAGGTCTCATATATAAACACGTAGACGTCCAACACGTTGAGAGTGTTGTACTATGGAAGACTTTTCAGATCTTCGCCGCTAGTCAGCCACGTAATAAATCTTCAGCATATTTTCATACTCCATTTTGAAATGATAACATTCACCCTAAAGCTGCAGTTGGTTCCAGATCAGCTGTGTTCTGTTTAGTTCATACTGCAGTGGTATTGTAAATTTGCGAGCAGTTGGCTATGTTATCAGAAAGAAGAGGACGTGCATTTTTCGTTAAAATGATGTTAGATACGTGTTAATTAGCGTATATCTGACTAATTTTTCGTTCTAAAGATTTAGGTATTCCAAACGAAAAATAGAAAGACCAAAGAGAAAATTGCACCACAGATCCATGAATTGTACCGAATTATTATTCTACAACGCTATCGATTCAGCTGTATATTCGATTTTCAAAGCCCCCTTAACCGACGAAGTATGGCTTTGCCGTCCACATGTTATGTAACTAGTTTTAAAAATATACGGAATTTTTACTGACCGTTAATGTCGGTAACTGAAGAATTAACAATATCCTCCAAACAAGCTTCATGTAATTATCATTCAGCACTAAATATGTAGAATTCGTAGAATTTACAAACGTTGCATAAAACACAGCCTCATGTCTCACGTCTACAAAAACAACAGAAAATGCTAGAAATTGCTTATTGCGGTGTCTAGTGTGTATTCCTTCACGCGATTCGAAAAACAGTCACTAGATTGAAACACCGACCTTTAAAACTTCTGTGTTCCTGGGCACTCTTTCCTCCAAGAGCGCTTATACGATAATTAGTATGGAGGGGGGGGGGGGGGGCAAAGTGTGGCACAGAGGGGTGGAGGTTGAAATATGTTTAATAGGCGAGGGAGTTGAAGTACTTTTAATACCGGCATCCTGGAAGACGAATGGCGACTTGTAAGTAGCCATAAAAAAGTTTTTTAGTTCCGGCCCTATTAAAAGCTGCGTAATACCCACTTTTAAATCATTTTCTTGTACGAGGAAAACCTGACTACACAATTTTTTTTTTTTCCTTTTTCCTCAGAGCCAGGGTGGGGCGGCCCCTTTTGCTCCCGAGTATGGGGCCCCTGCTGGCCTCCACGTACAACATTCATTTCTACAATATACACGCACGGAAAATACGACGGGGAGTTACCAAGTATTAATTATTAATTCGAAAAATAGATTTACGTAATTATATTTTTGTTCATCTGCAGATGCATGTCTGTAGGCGTGGTACACATAATCACCGCGACGCTACAGTAGCATGCCGCTACAGGAACCGAAACAGAATAGCGCGGCACATTGATAATGTGGAGTATCGTGCTGGGAAACGGTGCTGCGACAGTCCATGGTGCGTTTATGCAAGGATACCGCAAGAATGTACAGTCATATGACGCTGGTAAGTTGACGCAGACGCTTCAAGTGTGGTCAGACAAGCCTGGTCACAAAGAATGAAGAGGCAGACTAATCTCTGCAGAATCGAGAATCGCAAGAGAATGGAGGCTCTGGTGCACGCAGACCGGCACATCACAACGAAGGCGGTTGTGGAAAAGGTGAAAATTAGTTCTGAAATTGTTTTCAACGTCTTCCATGCTATTTAGAACGTAACGAAGTTGCCGCCTGCTGGGTTCCGTATGTGTTAACACCTATTAAAAAAGCCCATCGAACCGAGCCATCTCCGGAAATGTTGCAGCCGCGCCATGAGAATCGCGATGACGTCTTTAACCGCCTAATGGCAATCCGACTTGTCCTGCGTGTATCATGATGACCTCGAGACAACGGAGTATAGGAAGCAGTGGAAACAAGTGGATTCACCACCGTCGAAGAAGGCGAAGATCCAGCCATCAACGGGCAAGGTGATGCTGAGTGAGGTTCGGGGCTTTCATACAGTGGAGCTAACAGATTATGCTCGTAAGGGGCAAACCGTCACAGGAACACACTTCAGAAAACTCGTGACCAATTCACTGGAGACTATCAAGATGAAGCATCACGGGAAGATGTCCAAGGGGATGTCTCCGCGCCACGAGAAGTTCTCAGCTGATTCTGCACGGGACACACAGACACAAGCTGCTTCTCTGGGCTGTCTAAGCCGCGCGGGATTAGCCGAGCGGTCTGAAGCGCTGCAGTCATGGACTGTGCGGCTGATCCCGGCGAAGGTTCGAGTACTCCTTCGAGCATGGGTGTGTGTGTTTGTCCTTAGGATAATTTAGCTTAAGTAGTGTGTAAGCTTAGGGACTGATGACCTTAGCATCACCCACAATTTTTTGGGCTGTCTAATATTAGTCTCTCCCTCGGTATTCGCCCGACACTGCTCCCAGTGACTTCTCCCTCTTTCCTCAGATGAAAAAAAAATCACTGCGCGACAGGGGTTTCCAAAACAATGATGAGGTGATTTTTGGGGTGGAACGTTTCCTGCAGAACCAAAATACCGACTTCTACAAACGAGGTCTACGCCAAGTCATTGACCTTTGTTAAAAATGTGCCGTGTTGAAGGTTGAATATGTAGAGAAGGGCTAACATCAGCTTGATCTTTTCGAGAAGATATAATTTTAAAACCCTGTAGGTAGTCTGTTTAGGTTTTTATGTTGGTAACGCCACATAGCGCTCTTATGTAAGTAGGCTGTTTAGGTTTTTATGTTGGTAACGCCACGTAGCGTTCTGTATGAAAATCACTGACTGTGCTGTGTGCAGTCTGTGGTTGGTTGGCATTGTTGGAATATTCACTATTGTAGTGTTGGGCAGTTGGATGTGAACAGCGCGTAGCGTTGCGCAGTTGGGGGTAAGCAGCCAACAGTGGTGGATGTGGGGAGAGAGATGGCAGAGTTTTGAGAGCGGACGATCTGGACGTGTGTCAGCCAGAAAAACGAAATTTGTAAGACCGGATGTCATGAACTGATATATATTATGACTTTTGGACACTATTAAGGTAAATACATTGCTTGTTCTCCATCAAAGTCTTTCATTTGCTAACTATGCCTATCAGTAGTTAGTGCCTTCAGTAGTTAGAATCTTTTATTTAGCTGGCAGTATTGGCGCACCCTGTATTGCAGTAGTTTGAGAAACGAAGATTTTTGTGAGGTAAGTGATTCATGAAAGGTATAGGTTATTGCTCAGCTGTTAGAAAATCAAATAACGTAAGAGGTTTACGAGCACAGTCATTCATAATTTTTCTAAGGGGAAGTTTCAACCCTTCTTAATCACCTAAAACTCCTCAAAACTTATAATAATAGAAAAAATTGCGTTTAGCATTATGATAATAAATCCGGGTGGCTCAGCGACCTGGATGCAAGTCTTTCTATTGGACGTCACATTGACGACCAGTGTGTCCCTAACTTCCTCCGTTATCCAACCGGGGAAAGGGTACCTACAGTTTCAAGGGGAATCCGAACCTAGGCCTATCAATTACCAGCTACGCGCTTTACCGCGCAGACCACCAGGACGAAACGTAACTGAAGTGTGGTACGCAACACCCAGCTTAAAACGACTCACATAAAAGCAAAGCTGGTTCACCTGCCTAATTTCGTGTAGGATTTCCGCGAGCACACAGAAGTGCCGCTACACGACGTGCCATGGACTCGACTAATGTCTGAAGTAGTGCTGGACGAGTTGACACAATGAATCTTGCAGGGCTCTTCGTAACTCCGTAAGAGTACGAGAGGGGGTGGGGGGCGGACTCTTCTGAAGAGCACGTTGCAGGGCATCCCAAAAATGCTCAATAATGTTCATGTGTGGCGAGTTTGGTGGCCAGCGAAGTGTTTGAACTCACAAGACTGTTCCTGGAGCCACTCTGCAACAATTCTGGACGTGTGGGACGTCACATTGTCCTGCTGGAACCAATGCACATATAGAATGCACAATGGACATGAATGGATTCAGGTGATCACAGAGGATGCTTACGTACGTGTAACCTGTCAGAGTCGTATCTAGACGTATCGGGGGTCCCATGCACACGCCCGACACTATTACAGAGCCTCCACCAGCTTGAACAGTCCCCTGCTGACATGCGGGGTCCATGGATTCATGAGGTTGTCTCCATACCCGTACACCTCAATCAGCTCGATACTCGTCTGACAAGGCAACATGTTTCCTGTCATCAACAGTCCAACATCGGAGCTGACGGGCCCAGGCGAGGCGTAAAACTTTCTGTCGTGCAGTCATCATGGGTATACGAGTGGGCCTTCGGCTCCGAAAGCGCATATCGATGATGTTTCGTTGAATGGTTCGCACGCTGACGCTTGTTGATGGCCCAGCATTGAGATCTGCAGCAATTTGAGGAAGGATTGCACTTCTGTCACGCTGAACAATTCTCTTCACTCGTCCGTGGTCCCGTTCTTGCACGATCTTTTCCCGGCCTTAGCGATTTTGTGTTTTACCGGATTCCTGATGTTCACAGTACACTCGTTAAAACTCACTTAAATCTTGATACCCTGCCATTGTAGCAGCAGTAACCGATCTAACAACTGCGCCAGACATTGTTGTCTTACATAGACGTTGCCGACCGCAGCGCCGGATTCTGCCTGTTTACGTATCTCTGTATTTGGATACGTATGCCTATATGAGTTTACTTAGGTCATGTAAATGAGATGGTAAAAAATACTTTTCCTAAAATACATACTTTTGCGGTATCCATAGTGGTGAAATGTCGTCAATTATCAAAATATGTGTATATTATCTTTGCCTTGAAGTAAGCATAGGGAATGAGTTCTGTATACCTTAGACCTAGAGGCAGGTAGAATACACTTTACGTAGGTGACTAAAGATACGTTCATGTTGTCTGATTTAACAAATAATTTTTCTATATGAGCATTACACATAACAAAGAAAAAAAAGATGTGATTTGAAAATCCTAGTGAACTACTTCACACGCACTGGAAATGGTGGTAACGACGTTGCAGGGAAACAATGATT
Organism: Schistocerca piceifrons; assembly: GCF_021461385.2. Lineage (NCBI taxonomy): Eukaryota > Metazoa > Arthropoda > Insecta > Orthoptera > Acrididae > Schistocerca > Schistocerca piceifrons. The sequence goes on along the minus strand of NC_060139.1, from coordinate 494,179,912 downwards.
TGCTTAAATGAAATGGATGGATGAAATTAATGTATCAGTTCTGCAGCAGCAGGAAGAAAACTAGTGCCGATGAATGAGCCTTTTCTGCGAAAAAAAAGAAAAGAAATCCATTCTGGATTCGCGCTGTGGCAAAAATTTTCATTAGTCACGATATTTTCGTTAGAATGCCGGTTCACTATTTCTGACTGGTTTTGACTGATTTCATTAATGTCACTGCTTTTCATTAATGTCATCCCCATCGTGCATACTGTATACTTTCCACTGAATCTAACACAAGTGATATGTAACCATTTTGGCGGTGACCACCTACTCCAGTCACCCAGTGGCGTGTGACGGGGGGCTGCACAAATGCTCAGACAGTTTAATGGTGAAGCCTACGAATTGAGAAAGCAAGAAATTTCTGGTTCGACTCCCAGGCTGCCACAATTTTTCATTAAACACTATATAAACAACTTACTCTGCAGCTGAGCACAAGTAATCACACGAAAAGTAAAAAACAAAAAAAAAGGATGTTCAGATTTGATATTACGCAAATAATGTTAATAAGGAATGTAATAACCATTTGCAGGAGTGCAAGTCAGAGTGTGCTGTGAAATGCTTTTAATTAGTTCTACCGGAGCTGAATGTCATTTCTTGTTACAAGTCCGCTCTTAGTGCGACAAGCGCGCTACAACCACCAACACACCACCTGAGAGCATTTCAGATATGCTGTACGGATCCGGAAAACAGCCAACGAATAAACCAAATATCACGCATTTGTTAAGTTATATTGTTCAGAAACGTTGACCAAGTATTTAGATATAAATGATTAATCGATTAACCGCAGTTTTTCGACTTTTTAAATTTTGGCATAATTTGATTCATTTTTGTTTTCCGTAGTACATTGTTTTCACGTAGCTAGTTTCATTACAATGAAGTACGAGTAAACTTTCTAACAAATGACAGGAAAGGGTCCGCCACGGTAGCTGAGTGGTCGGCGCGACGAAATGTCATGCCAAGGGGCTCGGGTTCGATTCCCGGTTGGGTCGGAGATTATCTCAGTTATCTCCGCTCAGGGACTGGGTATTGTGTTGTCCTGTTCATCATCATCTCATCCCAATCCACACGCAAGTTGCCGAAGTGGCGTCAACTCTAAAGACTTGCACCAGGCTAACGGTCTACCCGACGGGAGGCCCTAGCCACATGACACGACGGGAAAGAGCGTAGTTTAAGAGGTTGAAGGCTGACGCTTCACTGATCTGTTGACGGTTGTTAGATCTGACATTGTGGCTACAGTTTTTCAGGAATAACCTCCTTTGTTGCTGCTATGACTACCATGACGCATCGCTGTTCGGTTTCTTGAGATCGAGATAACCAATATTTTGAATAGTTTCTTCAAAGAAACAGCACATATGGTAGCAAAAAGCATAAAACCAAAACTATATCTCCCTGGACCATGTGTTGCACTCAATTATATAAGGAGCAGTCAAATGAACGCGGTCAGTCGCTGACGGAGCCAGAACCGCACACAATTTTTCTCCTTTCTGTCCGACTGAAACCTCGGGCCGCCAAAGATGTGAAAATTACACGGTGAAAGATCCGGTCTGCACGGAGAATGACGCAGTCTTTCCCAAACACACCATTGAAGCGTAGCGTAGTGCTCGTCCGATTGGCAGTGTGGGGTGGGCGTTATCGTGCGACAGTATGATTCTGTCCCTCAGCATTCCTGGGCGTTTCGACTTTATTATGCAGTTTCTGACAAGTGCCTTCATAGCGTTGTCATTGATTGTGGTCCCACGCTTGAGGAACTAAACGAGCAGAGGGCCTCTGCTGGCGAAGAAGATGGTTATATGACCTTACTGGAACTTCTGTGGACAGCTTTGGGTTTGTTTACTTGGGGAGATGTGGGATATTTCCACGTTGGCTTTGCCGTTTGCCCTCGGGCTCAAAATGGTGGCGATCTGAAGAAAGATACGCGGCCGACCGCGTTCTACGAAACAGGAATTGATTGCTTCGTCTCCCAGTGGGATAAATGTCTTAACCTGTGTGGTGATCACTTTGGAATGGAACTATTCCATGGTCCCGTTGTGGCGGGTGTTCATTTTCATTTGACTGCCCGGCATACATAACATTTTGTAAGATGTCGAGATCTAGCACAAGATCAGATTGAACTAGGATAGAACGGGAGCTCGGTCTGGTAGTCGATGTAACTTACGGAAACCGTAGAAAATGTGTTGTTGGCAGGATATTTGAAACCTCTTTTTACTGAACGTGCGTGCAGTGTTGAAATCACTGAGGTACCATATATTATGGTATCGAGAGAAAGTGTCAAATCCGTAAAACACCTACAGAAGAAGTTGACACACTGAAACGCCAAAATTAGATTCTTAGGCAATGAAGTTAAGATAAACAAAGGACGAGCGCAACATACGCTTCCCAAATCAAGACTGTTAAATGGTGTTAGACGGGCAGTTAACTAATAAGGTCGGCCAATCCAGAATGTAATCTATTACTTCGTGCTGCAACACAGCAACAGCGTCTAAACAATGACGAGGGTAACGGCGAGTTTTGTTATCAAAGCAATGTCAGCTGTTTGGCGTCACAATATAGTGCAAGAGTAGGCCATTGCTCTAAATACTGGCGTGGCGAACTCTGAGAACTGTTTAAGGTCCAGTCAGCAAACGCCATGTTGAGTGTTTGTAGGTGACTCAAGTCAGCTGAGGTATGCTTGGTTAGACGACAAAAAAAGGATGCATGCAGTTTTTATACACGGAATATGCGCAATTAGGAAATATTGCCTGAGGACTGGTGCATTACTATTGTAACTGGAGAAAAAGCCGTTTAGGGAACTTTATAAAAATCTACTTTATAGCTTCTTAGTGGCTTGCATCAATTTAATCCATCACTTGTACAGTCTCCTCCTGTTGGTGATAGTGAATTCTTTAACGTAATCCTTCATTAGGCATTTTTGTAGATGGTGAATGTTTCATTTTCAACTCTAGGTATTTAGATGCTGTGGTAGTTCCAGAGTTTCTTGTTTCCTAGCTCCTGACGCACCTATAGCTCTATGGAATCCACAAGTCTGTAACAATACTTCTGATTCCTCTAGTCCCCATAGATCACCATCACATGCCACCAAATACCGCTAGAGGTCCACAAAAATTTTTTACTTTATGTTTCTTAGGAATTAGTCCCAAGAATTTTCTAACAGTACCTTACATATAACTGAAATTTTAATCTCTCTATCGTTGTTGCTAGTGGCGTCTGGGTGGCGTGCAGTCGCAATATATTTTAGGAGGGGCGTTAAATAAGTGATCCAACACTTTTTTCTCGACCAGTTTCGGTTCGAAAATTTGTTGTGGGACGTCGTGGAATATACAATACTTCTGATCCCTCTACTCCCCATAGATCACCATGACATGCAACCAAATACCGCTAGAGTTCCACAAAAATTGTTTACTGTATTTTTCGTAGTAATTAGTCCCAAGAATTTTCTAATAGTACCTAACATACAACTGAAATTTTAATCTCTCTATCGCCGTTGCTAGTGGCGTCTGGGTGAAGTGCAGTCGCAATATATTTTAGGAGGGGCGTTAAATAAGTGATGTAACACTTTTTTCTCGGCCAGTTTCGGTTCGAAATTTTTTTGTGGGACATCGTGGAATATTCCCACTTCAGCCACTATAGTTCTATGAACTTCCGGTAGTTGGCAGCGCTGTCCATAGCATAGAAAATGGGGTCTGTAAGGGAGAGCGTTCCAAGTACAGAGCGTCATTGACTTTCCTTTAGCGGAAAGTCAGAGCATCGTAGATATTCATAGGCGCCTGTAGCATGTATACTGAGAAATGGCAGTGAAGAAAAGCACGGTGAGTCGTTGGACTAGGCGTCTGTCATCATCGTAACTATACTCATGCTCATAAATTAAGCGTAATCGCAGAATGTGGTGCTACACAACGTGGCGCTAATAGCATAGGCACATAGAGAACACACACGACACAGATCTATAAGTCCACGGTGTTGGTGATAAGTTGAGAGAACCGTCTCGAAACACATGTGCAACAAAACGCCACTGTTTCCTGCTCATGTACCCCGACATCAATATGGGATATGATCACCATGCACACGTACACAGGACGCACAACGGGTTGGTATACTCTGGATCAGGTGGTCGAGCAGCTGCTGGGGTATAGCCTCCCATTCTTGCACCAGTGCCTGTCGGAGCTCCTGAAGTGTCCTAGGGGTTTGAAGACGTGCAGCGATACGTCGACCGAGAGCATCCCAGACGTCCTAGATGGGGTTTAGGTCTGGAGAACAGACAGGCCACTCCATTCGCCTGATATCTTCTGTTTCAAGGTACTTCTCCACGATGGCAGCTCGGTGGGGCCGTGCGTTATCATCCATCTGGAGGAAGGTGGAACCCACTGCACCCATGAAAAGGCGGGCGTACTGGTGCAAAATGACGTCCCAATACACCTGACCTGTTACAGTTCCTCTGTCAAAGACATGCAGGTGTGTATGTGCACCACAATCATAATCCCACCCCACACTATCAAACCACGACCTCCATACAGGTCCCTTTCAAGGACATTAAAGGGTTGGTGTCTGGTTCCTGGTTCACGCGAGATGAAAACCCGGCGAGACTCACTCTTCAGACTGTACCTGTATTCGTCCGTGAACATAACCTGCGACCACTGGTCCAATGACCACGTACTGTGTTCTTGACACCAGGCTTTACGGGCTCTCCTGTGAGCAGGGGTCAGCGGAATGCACTTTGCAGGTCTCCGGGCGAATAAACCATGTCTGTTCAGTCGTCTGTAGTCTGTGTGTCTGGAGACAACTGTTGCAGTGGCTGCGGTAAGGTCCCGAGCAAGGCTACGTGCAGTACTCCATGGCCGTCTGCGGACACTGATGGTGAGATATCGGTATTCTTGTGATGTTGTAAACTGTGGACGTTTCCTGTCTGCTAGAACCGTTGCCATAATCTGGAGATCACACATTGTGGCACACAGAGGGGTGCTGCGACCTGGTGTGTTTGATCAGCCTCCAGTCGCCCTAGTATTCTACACCTCGTAACGTCATCAATATGTGTTCCTTGAGTCATTTTCAACTCACAGTCACCATTAGCAAGTCTTGAAACGTCTGCACACTTACTCGCTGCACCGTACTCTGACATGCACCAACACACCTCTGCGTATGTGGACTGCTGCCAGCGCCACCGCAGGTCAAATGCACCGCATGGTGATACGCCGAGATGATTTAAACCCGCAAACCGCCCACCAGAGTGTTGTTTCACAATGCATCAGCATTATCCTTAATTTATGAGCACGAATGTAGGTCGCGCAAACCTGTCCGAGCTCACGCGTGCCGGTCGGCTGGCTGCACACGCCTCTGACTGCTGAAATGCCTGAACGTGCAGACACACTGATTCGAGGTGATCGACAGATCACAATCCAATACCTCGCTGCACAACTGGACGTCTCGTTTGGTAAGGCTGACACACCCTTTCACCAGTTGGGGTACTCCTCGCTGCCTAGCAGAAGATCACGAAGAGCAACGAAGGACCTTACAATTGTTTGTCGAACATCATCACAGGTGATGAAACATGGGTTCATCACTTGGAATCGGAAACAAACGGTACCTGTTTCCTATCCATGGGGTGGCGCCAAACTACCTCTCCTCTGAAGATAAAAATCAAAGCCGTCTCCTCAGCCGGTAAAGTCATGGCGCCGGTCTTCTGGGACTCTGAAGAGGTTGTTCCGTTTGACGTCTCCCCTCATGGTCCAACGATCAACTCTGAACTGTATTGTGTTACTTTCAGGGAATTAAGAAACGACTTCACCGTGTTCGCCGCTACAAAAATGCGAACGAACTTCTCCTCAACAACGCAAGGCATCATACAACTCTGCGCAGGGAGAGAATCTCACAAAACTTCAATGGACTGTTCTTTGCCATCCACTCTACAGCCCGCATCTCGCATCTTCCGGGTTCCATCTGTTTGGCCCAATGAAGGATGCACTCCGCGGGAAGCAGCACGTGGATGATGCAGATGTTACTGTTGCAGCAGGACGTTGACTGCGACGTCGAGTGATACCATGCGGGGTACAGGCCGTCCCAGTCAGGTGGCGAAGGCCGTGCACTGAACGGAGATTATGTTAAAAAATAGGGTTTTGCAGCCAAAAGAGTGTGGAATAATATGGTGTATTGGAATCCTAAATAAAACTTACCTGCTTTCCGAAAAATGTGTTGCATTGCTTATTGAACACCCCTCGTATTAAGCGAATGATTGCATACTAAGTTAGGCTGTCTGAGGTAATTTGTAATGGTCACGTATCTAAATACATCCGAAACTTTTCAGTTTACCATCAACATACACTTCTAGGATGAGTGAATAGTACACAGAAATCCATAAACTTGACCTGGGGAAACTTTTTGATGTTGATGACAATAGCTCCATCATACTAGAGCGATGGCTCTGAAAAATGTTACTCTTCAATACAGAGAACTAAAATAGCAGGTTTCCAATATTTTTAAATTAATGTACCTCCCCTTGCAACACTGGCTCTTGATCTGAGGTGACAACTTCATCCCTGTAAATAAAAGGGTGCTTGTATAGTTAGCTGACGAATATTCTTACTGAAATATGAAATATAAACTTTTTTGCTCACTCTATATTTAAGTTAGTTTGTTGTTTTCATAGCAAAAAGGTGTGTGTGTGTGTGTGTGTGTGTGTGTGTGTGTGTGTGAGAGAGAGAGAGAGAGAGAGAGAGAGAGAGAGTAAGTTATTCTCGTACACTGTCAGTTTTTCTCCTTAATAACGTGTAAATAAATACAGCCGTTACTTTTAAAACGGAGATGATAAGACAGCGGGTTTGCGATATTTTGCAATTAATGTGCTTGGTTCAGATGGCTCTGGGCACTATGAGACTTAACATCTGAGGTCATCAGTCCCCTAGAACTTAGAACTAGTTAAACGTAACTAACCTAAGGACATCACACACATTCATGCCCGAGGCAGGATTCGAACCTGCGACCATAGCGGTCGCGCGGTTCCAGACTGAAGCGTCTAGAACCGCTCGGCCACAGCGGCCGGCCAATTAATATGTTTCCCTCTACAAGATTGGCTCTTGCTCCTACGTGTCTACTTGATCCCTATAAATAAACGGGTGCAAATAACATTAAGTGACGAATTTATTTTCGTAATGAAATATAAACTTTTGACTTGTTCTGTATTCAAGTTGGCATGTCGTTTTAGTAGTGTGTGTGTGTGTGTGTGTGTGTGTGTGTGTGTGTGTGTGTGTGTTTGTGTGTGTGCGCTCTCGTACGTGTGTGCGTCTGAGAAAGGGTAAGAGAGAGACTACGTTATTTCTCGTACGTAATTAATAACGTGCCATATGGCTTCTGTGCAGATTTTTATGACCAAACGAGAGTTGTGTAGAAATAAATTGTCACTTGGTCTGGATGTGTGATTTCCCTAAATCATTTAAGGCAAATGTTGGGATGATCCCTTTGAAATCGGACCGCCGATTTCCTTCCTCATCCTTTTGTAATCCAAGTTTGTTTTCCGCTCTAATGACCTTCTTGTCGATGGGACAATAAACCGTACTCTTCCTCTTTTCCTTCCTTGTTTCCTTCCCGTCTTGTCATCCTGATTCAGTTTTTCTGTCGTGCCCTAAGTATCTTGAGCGCCACGGCCAAACATTTCTGTCTGTGTACTCATTATATACTGCAGTACAAGTCAATTGCATTCAGATATCTCTTGTTTCATTATTTTCCAGTTTCGTTCGTCTCTCACAGTCAAAAACACTTCTTTCGCGAACTTCGCTATTGACGGTGTCTGGCACGGCACCCAAGCATCGGACAAGCGCGCCGGAGCTCCACAGTACCTACAACCACTGTTCAACAGCTCCCACCTGCATACTCACAGCCGGCATACTCTCGTCTGTTCTTCTCTCGCTCAGTTCTGTTCTTATCCAGGGCGGATTGATGTTTTCTCCTGAGGACTGAGTTAATTAAGTGTCCGACAGTGGTACGTCAGTTAGGCCTATTAAGAGCTGGTCTGCGGCACTCAATATTTTCTAAGGTGATTGCATGATATTTAAGGTAGTTAAATTGAGGTGAACGCGTTTCAGTGTAATGCATAAAAGTTATTTATGGAGTTAGTTCCCTACAATCATTAGGAGGAGATCAGTTTCAACCGCTACGCGTGGCCTGAAGAAGACTGAATATAGCAGTTGAAACCGTACCAAGGTGCATTGATCAGTATCGTAATTAAATATCAAATGATATTTTTATACAAAAAAAAAAAAATGAATTCCAAAGATGCTATTCAATGAGAGTCAAGGTGTCCGAGAACAAAACTTAAGGACGAAAATAGCTTGCGCTTGATGTGTTACTGCATAATAAGATAGCTTGATGAAACTTGGACCATATATAGAAAAAACTGCGTAAGTACAGTACAGAAGGTAACTGAAAGAAATACGCGATCAGACGAACAGAAATACACTCCTGGCCATTAAAATTGCTACACCACGAAGATCTGCTACAGACGCGAAATTTAACCGACAGGAAGAATATGCTGTGATATGCAAATGATTAGCTTTTCAGAGCATTCACGCAAGGTTGGCGCCGGTGGCGACACCTACAATCTGCTGACATGGGGGATGTTTCCAACAGATTTCTCATACACAAACAGCAGTTGACCGGCGTTGCCTGGAGAAACGTTGTTGTGATGCCTCGTGTAAGGAGGAGAAACGTGTACCATCACGTTTTCGACTTTGATAAAGGTCGGATTGTAGCCTATCGCGATTGCGGTTTATCGTATCGCGACATTGCTACTCACGTTGTTCGAGATCCAATGACTGTTAGCAGAATATGGAATCGGTGGGTTCAGGAGGGTAATACGGAACGCCGTGCTGGATCACAACGGCCTCGTATCACTAGCAGTCGAGATGACAGGCATCTTATCCGCTTTGCTGTAACGGATCGTGCAGCCACGTCTCGATCCCTGAGTCAACATATGGGGACGTTCGCAAGACAACAACCATCTACACGAACAGTTCGACGACGTTTGCAGCAGCATGGACTATCAGCTCGGAAACCATGGCTGCGGTTACCCTTGACGCCGCATCACAGACAGGAGCGCCTGCGATGGTTTACTCAACGAATGGTTTACTACACGAATGACGAAACGTCATTTTTTCGGATGAATCCAGGTTCTGTTTACAGCATCGTGGTGGTCGCATCCGTGTTTGGCGACATCGCGTTGAACGCACATTGGAAGCGTGTATTCGTCATCGCCATACTGGCCTATCACCCGGCGTGATGGTATGGGGTGCCATTGGTTACACGTCTCGGTCACCTCTTGTTTGCATTGACGGCACTTTCAACAGTGGACGTCACATTTCAGATGTGTTACGACCCGTGGCTCTGCCCTTCATTCGATCCCGGCGATACCCTACAATTCAACAGGATAATGCACGACCGCATGTTGCAGGTCCTGTACGGGCCTTTCTGGATACAGAAAATGTTCGACTTCTGCCCTGGCCAGCACATTCTCCAGATCTCTCACCAATTGAAAACATCTGGTCAATGGTGGCCGAGCAACTGGCTCGTCACAATACGCCAGTGACTACCCTTGATGAACTCTGGTAATGTGTTGAAGCTGCATGGGCAGCTGTACCTGTAAACGCCATCCAAGCTCTGTTTGACTCAATGCCCAGGCTATCAAGGCCGTTATTACGGCCAGAGGTGGTTGTTCTGGGTACTAATTTCTCAGGATCTATGCACCCAAACTGTGTGAAAATGTAATCACATGTCAGTTCTAGTATAATATATTTGTCCAATGAATACCCGCTTATCATCTGCATTTCTTCTTGGTGTAGCAATTTTAATGGCCAGTAGTGTAGTTTTATTCGAAGTCGATAACTATACTATAGTCAGCGCGACTCATGGTGGTCCCCTAGACATTACAAAAGGCGGGACTGATTCTTAGAAGGGGAAGTGATAACCAGAGACGGCAGTGCGTGTTTTGCAAGGTGCTCCCATGCTGGTCACAAGGCTCGTAATGGGTTCTTGCGGTAGAGCAGCGCGGTTGGCAACTGTTGAATGGTCATTGTTGCATATGTACGTGCTGCAGTATTTCTCCCAAACGCATCCCACGCACCATCAATGGGATTTAAGTTCGTGGAACGGGCAGGCCAATCCATTTGTCGAATATCCTCTTCGTTTCAAGAGTTCTTCACCTGCATAGATCGATGCGATCGCACATTCTCATCCACGAAAAAGGAAGTCAGGACTGATTGCGACCCCCGAAATGCGTATGGGGAAAGAGAACAGTGTCACAATAGCGCTGACCGTGAGTGTACGATTTGGTCAGTTGGGCCGTGCAAAATTAGGATTAAGCCTTCCCACACCATTACACACGGACCAACAAAACGATGTTTGACAATGTTCCTGGGTACATTATATGTTGACACCTCTCACCACATGAAGGTATATCTACCACTGTCGGGTATAATGGTTTTCATGTTCCAAATGCTGTTGCGTGGAGAGGCATAATGTTGCATGGGCGTCTTTGAATACGGTGCACTCACTGGTCAACGTAATTGCGGTACTGTACTTCCCCATGTGCGTCTTTGCAGGGTTTCATTTGGTCCTGACTTCATTCTTATCGAAGACAATGCGTGACCGCAATCGAACAGCGCAAGGGGAGGAGGTCTTGGAACGAGATGATATTTGGCAAAGGGACTGACCTGCCTGTTCCCCCGACTTAAATCCCATTGGCCAACTGTGGGATGCGTCGCGAACGTGTTGCAACACCTCCACATGCACGAACGAGCATCCAACAGTTGGCAACCGTGGCGGTGGACGAATGGAACGCCCTACCACAATTTTGTACTGGGCACGGGAGAACGTTGCTAAGCATGCACGGCCTATTAACAACAATGTCGCTCCTTCTGTACTTTCCAGTGGACCGCAATGAATCGTAATTACTGTCGTTGAACAAAAATGTCATTTCTATTCGTCTCATTGCGTGTTTCTTTCAGTTACCTTCAGCTACCTTAGACGCAAAGTCATCGAGTAAAACAGAAGTAATATCCAGCGTTCCCCAAGGAAGTGTTATAGGCCCTCTAATGTTCCTGATCTATATTAACGACATAGGAGACAAGCTGAGTAGCCGTCTTGGATTGTTTGCAGATGAAGCTGTCATTTAGTCTCCTGTAAAGTCATCATATGATCAAAACGACTTGCAAAATGACTTACATATGATATTGTATGATGCGAAAAGTGGCAATTGACACTGAATAAGGAAAAGTGTAAAGTAATTCACATGAGTAGTAAAAGAAATCAGCTAAATTTCGATTACGCGATAAGTCACACGAATCTGAACCCTTTAAATTCAACTAAATACTTAGGGATTACAATTACAAATAACCTAAATTGGAACGATCACATAGATAATATTGTGGGTAGAACACTTAGAAGGTGCAACAGGTCTACTAAAGAGACTGCTTACACCGCGCCCGTCCGCCCTATTCTGGAGTATTGCTGTGCGGTGTGGGATACGCATCAGGTGGGACTGACGGATGACATCGAAGAAGTACAAAGAAGAGTAGCTCGCTTTGTATTGTCGTGAAATAGGGGAGATAGTGTCACAGACATGATACGTGAATTGGAGTGGTAATCATTAAAACAAAGGCGATTTTCGTTGCGACGGGATCTTCTCATGAAATTTCAATCACCAGTTTTCTCCTCCGATTGCGAAAACATTCTGTTGCCACGCACCTACATAGGGAGAAATGATCAGCACGATAAAATAAGAGAAACAGGGCTCACACAGAAAAATTTAAGTCCTCGTTTTTCCCGCGTGCCTTTCGAGAGCGGAACGGTAGAGAGACAGCTTGAAGGTGGTTCATCGAACCTTCTGCCAGGCACTTTATTGAGAATAGCAGACTAATCACGTAGATGTAGATGAACTAAACTGTAGCAGTTCAGTCTTTGCATAACCCAAGTTTCGTCGAGCTACATTACTTGGAAGGGACAATATCATACGAAATCTACTTCCTTCCTTATGTTTTGGACACCTGTGCATTTCTTCCTTTCACATGTCTCGCGAAATGACCATAACGACAAAATCAGAGAAAGCAAACCTAACACAAAGGTTCAACGACAATTATTCTTTTCACGTATGATTGGCGTATGGAAGAAGGAGTAGGCAAAAGATAGTGGTACTAGGAGTACCCTCCGTAATATACCGTAAAGCGATTTGTGGAGTTAGATGTAGATGTAGATACTGTTACGTGGTCACCTGTAGCCTTCAGTTTCAACAGTCAGAGCGCAGAAATGTCCATATTGTGACCGCCTTGTTTGGCCTTCTTAGTCGACGTGTTATAGTGTAACGATTTCAAGAACATGTAGTTGTGTATAGATGTCTGACTCGTGATTTAGTTTGCTAGTAATTTCATGACCCCATTAGACGTCGAAACAGTTCCATGTTCGTGTTACCCGATGCTGGGAAATATAGAAAACGAAATAGTTTAAATCGAGCCAAGGAAACTTTACACTCATTACGTTCCGATCTTTTAAAACCTGGCCCGCCTCGTATCGCAGTAGATAAGCGTAATGTTGTAACAGCTGATACCTCGCAAACCGCTTCCGAGTTGCAGCAACACCGCCTGTATGGGAACGCCAAGCTGTGTCAGGATCTTCTGTGTCTTGCGTTAGTAAATACCGGGTACCTTGTGTTACGACAGACCGATGATTTTCTTTCGTTTTAAGTCCATGTATGTGTAATTTGACAAATTTTCTAAAACTTACAAAAATATTGTGCACTGAAGGCCAATGGTAATAGTATGACCGCCGATTATAATCTAGCGAAAGTTTCTCTTTGCGATGTGATGCACTACATTGCAAACGACTTCACATTATATATAGATAAAATAGCAATAACTGTCTTCGCTGATGATACAAATTACCACACGTCTATTACAGATGCTCCAGCAGAATATGAAACTTCAGTAAAATGAGTCACTGGTTTTCTGTAAATGGACTATGACTTAACTTGGAAGAATCACAGTTAATGCTTTCCTGTATAAGGCGCAACTCCAACAATAACAGTAAGACATGGGAAAAAGGCGAGATATAAAACGAAACATTCAAAGCTTCTGTGTATCTACGCTGATCAGAATCTGAAATGTAGATCACTTTACTTCTTACAATGTTCAGCAACTTTTCCTCTGCGTATAGTAACACATTTTCGTGATTAAAATATTGGGAAGTTCCTTTGAATATTTTCACTAGCGTTATGTGAAAAATATTTAAGGATAGTTATACAAGTAAACATAATTTATGGTATTCGCTCCACAAGCACGAGCAGTAAAGATTATATTTGGCGTACATCCGGGTGTCTCATGTAGACAATTGCATGAATGTCTAGCGACGCAAACAGCAACACCAGTTTTACTCCCTTATGAAGTTTCGTCTTAACGAAACTTCACTATATGAAAAAAACGGCAGTGTTCATAAATACATTCGCAATACAAAACCCTCTATAATTCACGGCTTAACTTGACTGACAAAGAAAGTGGCAAACATTGTTGTAAAAGATATTGGACAGCCACCGTAGTGAATTAAAAGAGTTGACAGACAACGAGGATAACTTATAACTTAAAGGGAGAACTAAAATCATAGTTTGCTTGTCAACCACTACTCAACAGAAGTACTTGCGAGCGGGTAATGTGTATGTGAATGTGTGTGTGTGTGTGTGTGTGTGTGTGAGTGTGTGTGTGTGTGTGTGTGTGTGTGCGCGTGTGTGAGTGTTAGTCGTTTTGTTGCGGGGAAATGTTTCACATTTATTGTGGCGAATCTTGTAACACTTTACACAGCTGTTTCTAAATGTTGCAGTACGGACCATAAAGGCCATGATGTTGATCAAGGCTGAGCAAGCCATAACAAAACATTTCCGTTAAGCGACGCGAAGTGAGAGTACGCGGTGTTGTAGTGGCCGATCTGTCGGATGGCGCTAATCAACGCGCTGACGCTGGACATCAGTATCAGTGACCTGTCATAATAAGGAAGACAAACACAACTCTGCACTCAGTGCGCATTCATCAGTCATTTAACACTGTAAGTACGCTGGTAATGAAGTGGAGTACTGTCAGGAAAGTAGGTGTGGGCGCAGCTGTCCATCTGATCGCTTCACTTATCACTACAAGAATATAACGAGAAGCACTGGCTGCAAGGCTTACAAGGAACCACTTGAGTAAGGCTCGTTTCAAAGCCTTGTATTAACCATTATGACAGGGAGAATATTATCTACCAATGACTCACGATATGCATCAGGAGGGTGACAGAAAATGAATGTCCGGAAGGTGCAGAAATCAACCTTCTATGGGATGTATGTATCATTCTTCACAAAGTGGGCCACAGTGATCACAAAGGTTCTCACCATAAAGACCGAAGGGATAACTCCTTGCGAGGTAAAAACTATGCAGGACGTTCAACTAGGTATCCATTCTTAAAGAATGCATATTCAATCATATTAGTGTAATGGAGTGATTAGAACTGATGAAATGTGACGAAATGCAACCGAATGTGAAACAGTCTGTCGTGGAGCTTATCATAAAACTGGTTATCCTTTATGACATGGCTTTAAGGCAGTCCTCATATATCTCATAGACACGGAGGAAAACGAACATCCATAGGCTGAATCTGTCCAGTGGTTTCAGGTGGTATGAATTGCACTATCACACAGCTTCCAGAAGGCATAGTTTGCTCTAAAGGAGCATGATTTTTATACGCTGACCAGGAATCAAACAAAATAGTTATTTTGACTAGTATTTGGACAAAATCAGTGCTTATACTATAGTTGTAGATCTCTTACGCCCATTTTCCTAATCTTGCTTGCTGTGACGTAAATGTTCCCCACTGCCCTTGCAAGATCATGCACACGAGAAAGAATCACAGAGGGCAGAGCCTCCAACTTCCCGCAGCACAATAAATAACTTTCCTGCCAGTTTACCATCCAGATTAACAGTCGGCATAATTGTATGCGAATGCGTTAAGCCTAAGGCATTGATGTTAGTTGATCTTGATAAGCTCTCTTCGTACCTCTAATTTCCAGGGCTCCTTTCACGTGCATTTCCTTTTCAAATCCAGATTGGTCGGAGTTGAAAACAAATTCCTTAATGAACTATGCGATAAGTTTGTTTATCTCATTCAAAAATTTTCAGATCGATTCCTCAGTTTGCTGTCCCTCGTCAAGTTGACTCTTCCTTTTGAAATTTCGTTATCTTACGTCTTCCAATTCTGTGCCATTGTTTGAGATTATGCAATCATCCACTGCTTCCGTTGAAATCACTGTACTCTATGTCGCGCGCAATTTTATGTGCATAACATAATAACATAGTAGGTCATTCTCATACACGTTCTGTAAATTTTATCGAGGTTCCTTGAAACGCGCAAACACCAGCTTTTGTAACAAGTGCGCCTTGCCCTCCCTTGAGTATCCGTGGTTTTCCTTATGCACTACACGGTCGTATTGCTGCGGATTTATTTGAAATATGCTCATAATTCTTTTTTTTTACACTGCTGCGGATGATCTTCCATGTACGTAATTACATTTAGTACCTGCTGCTTGCACGTCGATTGTCCTTCACTACGTTTCACTGGAGACGGGATTTGTGGCTCGCTGGCCGACAAGGATGATGAACTACACGGCTCGAAATATGTTTCATTATCACTTTCACTTGTTAAGCACCTACGATGTACATTTTCCACACAACCGAGCGTATACGGCACCACACATTCTACTGACTAACCTTGTTGTAGGGCTAATAATTATTCCGCCGCTTCTTTCTCATCGTGCGAAATTCCTTGGGTTCCTTTCTGATTTCGGTAACGGTTCTTGTAGATATAATGCAATGATTCCTTTGTTTATCGTTGCATTGTTCTATTTTGTATCAGCACCACTAGAATTGCAGCACTTTTGTTAAGTTATCGACTAAGCAGTTCAACTACTCTCCGTAGGCTCATGCTGTGCTCACCATTGGACACCTCCAGGCCCCGCCCGCTTTTGCCATTGGCAGCCACTATTGTGGTTGCATATTAGACAGTATTTAGGGCATCGAATGCTGTAAATATCATTGGCCTTTTGCAACCTTGCACTCAAGAGGATCCTTATAAGGCAGGGTTCATGTTACGCTGAGACTGAGTGCTAGATGTTTCAACGTCTGTACCCCTGAACATGCGCCTCGCATATGGGAGGCATGGTCTCGTAAACATAGTAGTTGGATACGATATTACGTAATAAATGATACATTGTTATTGGGAAGTCTTAAGCACAATTCATTGAATTATACTAACATACGTTATAGTTTGCAGCTTAATGCTAACTTAGTTAACATGAACCAACATTTATCATAATATATGTAGTTGTAGTGTAGTGATGAATTAACATAACATAACCGATGAATCTAGAATTTATGTACAATCAGCTAAAAATTATAATAATGGTTCTAGAACTACCTGCTATAGGGCCTACCAGATGAGAAGTCGGTACAATCAAAATAAATAAATTTATAAACAATACCAAGTACAATTGAGATGACATCATACAATGTGACTAATGTTTTCCACTCAGGAAACTGAATGACTCCTCAGAGTCTCAATGTACCGTGCGATTAATTCTTTCTGAACTCGTGATTTGATCCCGACGTTGATGGAAAATTTCGTACAAAATTCATTTTTACTTTGACGCTCGCAAATCTATTGCAGGTAGATCACTTAGTGTCTCGTCTTTTGACTATTTTCTCCTTTACATTGAATAATAATTTTGAAATTTACGTTAGTTATTACTTATTAGTATTGTGCTGTGGTAAGGTTTTATTGTAACTTGGGGGACGACACCATTTTATGAAAAAGTTCCTGGGAATGGGAATGCGCCATGCTGTAAGAAAACGTTAAAATTTTTCTGTTGCTATTGCAAGTCATCTACATGTAAGTGTGTTATCACCATAACGGACGCCAGTATTACCAGCGGAAACGTTGAGAAATTTTATATGGTACGGAAACGCACTCAGATTACGTTTACTGAAACTTAATCTTTTTATTATGCATGTTCCGCAGTCAAGTAATGTTTAATTTGTTTCTGACAATAACCAACAATATATCTTCGCCCACTTCATGCTGACAGTGATTTGACTCAATAATATAAACATAAAACATATTTTAAAAATACACTTTTTCCGTGTTCAAAACGGAATGAGCTAGTAACAAATGTTTGTTTTACGTGCCCGTCACATACGTCAATAGGCTAACGCATGAGGAATTAAGTAAAGTTTCCTGGTTGATTTATTTGGTTAAAAGAATATTTCCTACATGGAAGCAGGTATAATGATTGTTGTATCTGTGCAGTAATTTCCCTCATTGTATTAAGAAACCACGACGTGTGCAACTGCGGCCGAATTTACTACGCAAAACATTGTTAACATGTTCTGAGAGAATCCGTTGGTTTATTTGTTTCAAAATTGGGCTTGAGGTGGCCTCAGCGTAAGTGAAGCAAATGATCTGATTCCTTCTCTCGTATGCCATGGTAAATTACAAAAGAATATGGAAGTAGAGCAGAAGAGACCCTTCCTGGCTCTCTTAACAACATATTAACAGTTTACAGGTGGGGAAGGAACTTCTTAACAGATTTAAACTACCTGTCGTCTATGACTGGTACCTGGGTCAATACATTGACGAGTAACTCTTTCACCCTCTGAGGCACCTGAGCATGCTCGCAGCGTAAATAAAGGCCTCAGTCTCATATCATACTTTCCATATTGTAGCAGCTATTCTGCATACGACATTATTCGTATGATGCTAATATTTCTCGAGAAAAATGTGATGAATGTCGTATGCTCTTTCTCTTGTAATGTTGCACAGCAAATAATTTTATTGTATATGTTTAATTTTTTTAAAGGTCAGGCAGCCAGTGTGCCAAACGGAATGTCAACAAGACGTACAGCCGATGTAACGGGACGTCAGGGCATGAAGCGAGCATTGCCACAGAACCTCCAAACGAGGAAGGCAGAAACGCGAACTTCACAGTGCCACATAATAAGGTAGTGTGAAGTAACACTTCATAACTCCAACACCAGAGCGCCATTGCAGAGTTAAACGTAGACAGAAAAGACGCGAATTTGGCGACCCAGAATAATTATTGAATTACCTCACCTAGAAAAGGAACGCTGACGGCACCGATACACTAGGACACAACGTCGCCTGAGCCACCGCATCGCCGGCCGGTGTGGCCGTGCGGTTAAAGGCGCTTCAGTCTGGAACCGCGTGAACGCTACGGTCGCAGGTTCGAATCCTGCCTCGGGCATGGATGTGTGTGATGTCCTTAGGTTAGTTATGTTTAATTAGTTCTAAGTTCTAGGCGACTGATGACCTCAGAAGTTAAGTCGCATAGTGCTCAGAGCCATTTGAACCACCGCATCATAGGTGCAGTCTCGCCCTTTAAATGACGAGGCTTTCGGAGCTCGGACACACATTCAGTCGTGCTGCCATTCCCTGTCCGTGTCACTAGAACCAGAGACAACGACAGTCAATTGGGTTTCCGTGAAACTACGATAAGATGATCGATGATGGTCCGCCTGCTACCGGCTAGCTGACTATAACACCGAATCGCAGCCAACCTGATGCTTATCACAGATGTCTACTGGCACATCGCGTATGAGAAGACTGGTGTGCTGTCGGTCCGTCTCCACTAAGGGTCATCACAGATAATCTTCAAGCTGTGATCTCTTCACGATAACCGACATTCTGGACCACAGTCGGTTGTCCTCACCTGAGCATGTGATAGACTGTCTTCGAAAGCACTGAGGTGGGAGTCACACTTTGTTACAGAACGTCTGGCCAGGCGACGGCCTCTCGTCCCCCCGCTGCCGTCAGCACAACATGCTGTCATGGCTGCTGATCCGCAGGGCGACATCACGTCTTGCTGATACGACATCAGCACTTCTTCGTGCGCTTTCGCCAGGCTGTCACCTTCCATGTAAACTCACCACGATAAATAGATGTTATTACAGATACTACTGTGTTACTGTCACCACAAGACATATACTGAATCACTCATCTACACTCCATGCCTGACCTCCTGCTCATAATGTGACCCCAGCTCTCAACGTCGCATCAATAATTTGAAGAACTGGGGAGGCTTTACGAATATGGTAGCATAAAGATAGAAATGTTCTGTTCCATAGTTAAGATGGACACGATGTTAACATATAGCCTTCTCTTCCACTTATCCGTGTACACAGACGATTATCACCTATCATTTGAAATCCAGATATTTTACGTACTTACAGCTGAATTTCATATGCAGCAAAGTTTGGTCTTAAGCTTATAGGGAAGCAATTAGAAAGCGATGACATTCTTCAGTGCTACATTAATGAATCACTAATGCGTACGTGGCTAATGGCGAGATTTCACAATTACAGTGATAAGTAATGACAATGTAAGTAGTTATTTACGAAATTAAGATTGTAGCCTATCACAAGTAAAACAGATTTATTTCCCAAGCGAATCGCTTTTCTTACAATGGGATGAGGAATGTGACAGGAAAAATCTTGCAAAAAGAATAGTAGTTTCGTTATTCCTTTTTTCATATGTAATGTAAATTTATTATAAAAATGAACTCCATAAACATATGTAACGCACTCTTATTTGATATGCAACAAATGTCCTGCCAAACATCTCCCGCCGCAAGGAAACAGACGAATCAGCCACTAACTGACTATAGTAACCCCCAACATGCTTAGCATCTGGAAAAGCAGAAATGAATCCAGGATATTTTGCACTAAGTGAAACAGTTTATCAAGACACTTAATGTGCACAGCGACCGTAGCAACATCATACCACACTGGTCATCTTTTGACTGAACCTCTTTTCTTGTCCTCGTTTCCTTCCTAATATGTAATATGGATATGTGGTTTTGCCTTCAGTACACACGATTCTTCTTGTTTTAGTAACCAAATATGTTTTGGAGAACTTTCTCCATCGACAGCGTGTTAATTTACTCTTTGTTAAATAACATTATAAGAATTTTTGCGTCATAATACATACCAGAAATAGTTTTTGATATTATGGTATTTCATTAATAAAAGTAGTAACAGAAATATTAGCAATACAAATATATACCTTAGTATTACATATTAGTGTTTATGTGGCTCTCTGACATTTGCCGTACAGCTATAATTATTGCCCTCCTGTATGTCAGCTGTCAAATTACGTAACATAACATTGAAGGGCCCATATTAATTGAAGATGACATACCGTAGGAGAATAATTATAGCTTTACTGCGAATGTGAAACAGCTGCATGAACAATAATATATAATAGTAACGTATATGTTTTTTCCGCTAAAATTTCTGTTAATATATTTATTCTTGTAATATTGTAGTTTTAAACTCTGTTACCGGTATACATTATGAGGCAAAAGTTTTTTACATGTTATTTAACAGAACAGATATATAGGTGTATCATCAGTGCTCTGTTACTTTCCGAATTTCTACGATGTCTTTGTTCAGCGTCAATATAAATAGCGGATTGCACACTTGGCTGGAAGTACCCATGAGTTCGCCCGCCCGGCTTGCCGCACGGTCTCGTCGAATGCGGGCTGGTTCCCCTTATTTCGCCTCAGTTACACTATGTCGGCGATTGCTGCGCAAACACTGTCTCCACGTCCGCGTACACCATAATTACTCTACCACGCAAACATTTGGGGTTACATTCGTCTGGTGTGAGACGTTCCTCGAGAGGGAGGGGGGGGGGGTTCCACTGGGGGGCCGAACCGCACAATAACCCTGGGTTCGGTGTGGGGCAGCGGTGGTGTGGGTGGACTGCTGTGGCCTGTTGTGGGGTTGTGAACCAATGAGGGCTTTGATGGGACGAAGCCTCTCCTCGTTTCTAGGTTCAAAATGTTCAAATGTGTGTGAAATCTTGTGGGACTTACCTGCTAAGATCATCAGTCCCTAAGCTTACACACTACTTAACCTAAATTATCCTAAGGACAAACATACACACCCATGCTCGAGGGAGGACTCGAACCTCCGACAGGACCTCGTTTCTAGGTCCCCAGTCCAATATATACCTACATAGACACCCAGGAGTTCAACCATTTGACACAGAGAGATTTACGTCTTTGACATCCATTGTGTATCTTCCCATTGTGCACTGCGACTATTGTGTGTGCAAGATCAGTATTCCTGTAGGTATCTTATAACTGCGGGCAACACAAGCATGTGTTGAACCCAGACCAAATATACTGGGAAGAAAAGCAAAATCATAGAAATGCAGGTTTATTTTGAAAGCCCCTTACATTTCAGACAAATGTATGTTTAATTTGAATGGACAGCATAGATAAAGAGAAGAGCAACAACAGATTGTTTTATTCCTCATATTTGACATTTCTTCTGTGATACTAGCTTTTTTACGTCTGGGAAAATTTTGTTTTCCGTGATTGCTTTTATAAATGACCCAAGATAAAAGAGTAAATCCAGATCTGACAGGATATTATTTCCCTATATAATTGTAAATAACTGTTTAAATATAGAAATACTTCCAAACAGAGATATAATTTGATATGCAAATTTTCTGATATTCTCAAACGAAGCAGGTAAATATTCGCAAAGTCCAGGTGCGCCCACTTCACTGTATTCTGCCTTAAAATCTGAACTGCACTGGGCCTCAGTTAACTCAGTTAGGATATGATTAGGAACTGACTAGATGTCTCTTGAACGAACTCAATAAAGCAAACGAACTGTCTTCCAGAATATTAAAATACGCTAACTTTGTTTCACCTTCAGTTGTCAGGCTAAAAATTTTTCCCTATATTTCTGCTGTGTATAAGTATCATTTGAACTAGATTTTGTAACGGGACATCCTCCTCTAGCATTACTTTTCCTCAACAGTCGTTGTCGACACCAGTATTATTTTTCGCATTTTGGACAGATCAATATTACCTCAGTTGCTTTTCTAAAAACTTTCATATAATTTTATACACATTATCTTCTATTTCGAGCTAAAATTTATGAAAAGAAATTACGTCATAAAATATTTTAGTTTCGATGTTATGATCGATAAGCACTATTTCTGAATGTACAGCTTAATTTGATTTTTTAGAATCGTTTGAAATTACGAGTTATTGGCACAGTTAAGATTTCTAATATTAATTAAGCAATCCTGTGCTGTCTACTATATTTATGTTTGGATTCATTTATGAAATAATAATCTAAATTAATAATGTAACGGTAATTAGCAGAAATTCATTTGTCAAGAAAAATAGTAATCCCTTTGGAATAACGTTATTGACGCAGAGTGAGGGAGTCGTAAGCATGCCTCTGATGTGATCGGAGATATTTTTGTGCGAACAACGTAATTTCGGCTTTGTTAATGTGAAAAATCAAAATACTGTATGATATCTAAAATGTTAGCAAATATATGCATGTAAAAACAAAAGAAAATTCTGCAACAACAATCTTCAAATTTATTTAGTTCAAACCAACAGTGAGGATCTAAAATGTGAAATTTTCAGCTTCAAGAGTCAGGCCCCTAGAGAAGAAAAACTGGAGCCAACTCAACATGACAAGCTAAGTAAACTTAAAAGTTTATTGTAATCTTCGCTCCTCTCAAATTTTCATAAAAGACTTTAATGTGGACAACAGATGGAGAAAGGAAGGTGGGGGGAGTTTACAATTTGTTCATGCTCTATGTCTGAAAGCGGGTCAAACCTTCATTCTTCTTTTCCCAAATAATTAGTTCATGTTTGAATGCCTTACCGGGTTCACACGTGATCTGGCATTTTTCTTGCACTTTTAGAGGTAAATCGTGGAGGTGTTGTGATTTTCAAGGGTGAATGTTGCAAATGAAAATTGTCAAAAAGATGCTTATGTTTGGTGTACGACAGCTAACATAGCTCCGTACAGTGTTACAGACTTACGAAAGAGAACTGTCACTGAGTTAAACCTCGAGATCTAATCAATTTTCTTTCTTTGACAGATGTTAACCCAATTTTCTTTATTATTTCTTTGACGCATAATACTTCTTGATACATTATGCAAGGAATATGATGAGTCTTAGATCCATCATAGATTTCGCTTTGTTTCTTTTGCAGTGGTGACAGACAACAGCTGTTTTTTGATTACAAAAGGAACTTTAGGCGCAGCAAGTAAAGTTTATTTTGACAAAGAAGATTACATTCTTGCAGAACTCAAAAAGGTAGTAAAATGTATTTTGCCCTATATCAATGTTTCACATTCATAACAGGTCCAACAACCCTTCAAAAATGCAGAAATCTGTGCTGCACACGAAGAAACACAGCTAATAAGATCTACGCCTCCCACATTTATACCCTTGTCACAGGCAGTGAAAGAAGCTTCTAAGCTCAATTATCTTCCTTTGATGAGAATGCTTAAATCGTCAGAAAAATCAGTAATTCTTTCCGCAACTGGTTTCAGATACAAAGAGACAGTCAGGAAAACGTCCACTTTTACCGCGAAAATAATCTTTGCGGTTTTAATTTGACACCCGTTTATGAAATCAGCGTCGTAGAAGATTGTCATTTCTGAAAACACGTAACTGTCTTGCAGCACTGCTTCACTTTCTTTTGACACTATAGGCTCTTACTTCGTCTCTTTAAACTTTTCTTGTCTCATCAACCCCTCATAATTCTCGTATCTTCATTTACGTTTTGTAACTATGGCACACCGGTAGTATTGCAACATACTAAGCCGATAACTTTATTCTTAGTTCACACCAGTTCCTACTTTTATTGGAAATTTCGACATTACGTCACAAAATTTAATTTCGACATTACGTCACAAAATTTCCGTTTACTTCTACCACTTGATTTCGATTTAGGCGTGCTGACTGAAAGGGCTGAAATAAATAAATAATCGTTATGTAATTTAAAATAATATAATCATTTAACGTACATTTATTTTTCTTTCATAGGAAACTATCGTACACTAGATAGTTATACCAATTAATAAGCATAGCGTTAATAAACTAACTTTTGTTGTTAAACAGAAACGAAACGTGTCCTATTAATGCACAAGAAACAGTTCAGGTCAGACAATGCACTCTAGTTTATTGACAGTTGCTTACAGTGCTGTTAGCAAAACTGCACAGTCAGCTTCAAAAAGAAAACCGCAATATGCCTTCTGCTGTCTGAACTGAAGCAGCGACGAAAGAAATGAGGGGTTCGCCCACTTAAAAATCAATGAATGCTGAAGGGTCAATTGCGCTAAATATTTGAAGGTGTATGTGTATACAAAACAGACTTTGTTTGGCGGTAGCATGGTTGGATATTTGTAAATCAGACCACGACTGTGCACATAGTCTGGAGTTCACAAAGTTAACGCACCTTTCCAGTCCAATACTGGTGATGATTTTTTTTCCGTTGAAGTATTCGAACAGGCTAGCACCAAATTGAGTACTGTGACTCTAGCTTGCGTTAACAGCGTCGTCCACAAGGGTCGATAATTTTACCCAATAAAGTGAAACATATGGTGACGAAGAAGTAAATATTTTAAAGAAGAAGGAAGGAACATTAAAGTTTAAGGTCCCATTCATCAATAATACCTTAAACTCCAAGCACTCTTCCCTTTTTTATCTAATATTTTTCCTTCGTCATAAATGTAAATAGTTACAAGGGAATTTGAATTCAGCACCACTTGAATTCAGTTTTGCCTTGGCATGTTAACGATTTATATTTTAGTATTTGGATTTGCGGCTGATTATGTCTACGTGAGATCTTCTCGGGATATCAGGTGAGTGACGGCGTCAGCTTGAAGCAACGTCTCAATGGATTTCCTGTTCTTCAATTTCAGTCGAACACTTGATCAGTGAAATTCATACGGACATCCCACGTTCCCAAATATTACAAAGCTTTATTCAATAATATCCATTGGTGCACACAAGCCCCCTACTATGAGATACGGACATGTCCGGGAGATCTATGTATTATAAAAGCCACCATATTTTCTCCTGTTGCGCTTTCCGCTTTGCAAATGCATAAAGCTTTGTTACTACGAAACATCTGTAGTAAAATAATTATAAAAAAATTGTTGACAGTTATATGCTAATTTGTACAGCATGGTATCTGTAAACTTGTTTCCTGTTACGGCCGCTCAGTGAATTTACATTGTCTTCTGTCTTACTAACGGTTTATAATTTAAAATTGTAATAAAACACAAGAAGTATTATATTTTAGTAGCAGAGTAAAAGACGCTTGCCTGCTTAGCTGGGTGGTCACGTGCTCGTCTCCCATTCAAGCGGGCGCAGCCTCGATTCCCGGCCGGGTTGGAGATTTTCTCCGCTCGTGGACTGTGTGTTGTGTTGTCTTCATCATCATTTCATCCTCATCACCGGCGCGCAAGTCACTCAATGTGGCGTCAACTGAAATAAGACTTGCACTTGGCGGCCGAACTTCCCCGAATAGGGGCCTCCCGGCCAATGAAGCCATACGCTCATTTCATTTCAGAAACAAAGACGTGCTCATCGCTTATGTCACAACAAGAAGCTATCGGACACAAGAGTGAATGTTGAAATGGCTCTAAGCACAATGGAACTTTAACATCTGCGGTCATCAGTCCCCTCAAGAGTGAATATTCTCCCTGTTACACAATGTTCTGATCTATTGATTTTAATGCCGCAGCTCACGCAATCAGATTTCTGCGCCAAGCCACAAACTATATGACTAATACCGCAGTAGCTGCCTGCTGAGCCCTTGTCATATTCAATACAGGAACCTGCGAACTTGAACTGGACTTCTGTAATTAATAGACGATTGTTTCCCAGCGAACCATTTCTTCAAACTTATATGACATCATTAAATTCCTTTAGCCTTTATATTGCAGCAGCAATTATAGCGTTCAATCACAATGACAGTTTAATAATGCATTCAGTATACGTCAACAACGGTCATTCAAAGAACTTCACAATGCACGCCCACAGCATAGGATACGAGACGTTTTCTATTTTCTCATTATAAGAAATCTGTTATTTACAGTTTATTTAGCCTATATCAATAAACTACTGACGTATGTTAGAAATAGAGGTATACCGCTGCGAGACAAAGTTCTTTAGGATCGTGACATTTTCCGTGTAATAGTTGTCACTTTCTTTTGTATTTTCTATCAAATTTTGTTCTACGTTTTTACTAGCATTTGACCTTTTGTACTACAGCACTTCTTTGTAAAAGATTCAGTACACCGTTACTTGGAGGAATATTAAATTCAAAATCAGATAACAAAATTGATTTGGCAAGGCGCTGAGCACGTCTTCTGAAAGCTGTTGAAGGCCCTATAGTAAAATTAAATAAACATAGGCGGACTGTAGCGGACCCAGACTGTCTTATTACGCTGGATTATCCATAAGCCAGATTGCACGGCTTTGAGAATTCTGCTGTATTTTGTGCCTCTTAAAATTGTATGTATTTTGTGCCTCTTCAAAATTGTATTCAGCTGAAAACGCGGTTTCTTAAAACGCCCAGTTGAAGCTCTTCGCTGAAGAATAAACAAAGAAGTTGCGATTTAAAATTTATTTCCATATATTCCCAAGATTCTAGTTGTTCGCGATAGCCGGCCGGTGTGGCCGAGCGGTTCTAGGCGCTTCAGTCTGGAACCGCGCGACCGCTACGGTCGCAGGTTCGAATCCTGCCTCGGGCATGGATGTGTGTGATGTCCTTCGGTTAGTTAAGTTTAAGTAATTCTAAGTTATAGGGGACTGATGACCTCAGATTTTAAGTCCCATAGTGCTCAGAGCCATTTGAACCATTTTTTTTTCGCGATACCAATTTAATTACAACAAGTGCATTGTGCTTTAACTTTCGAAAATGGAACTCCCGCAAATAGTTTCCGCTCATTGAATGGAATGTGCTTCAGTAATCTAACACAGGAGTTCCCAAAATTTTCCTCTGTCAGAACACTGAGAATTTTGAATCTTTGATGGAACATCTTGTTTGTTTTGAAGGTTAATAAAATTAATAAATTTTTAAAAAACGCGAAGGACTTGTTTTAGTCAGTGATAACTTAGGTTTTGAAACGTGCCTAATAACACTGATACCAGAAAAAAATTTGAAAAAAATAAAGAAATGTCGAAAAAAACGCTATGTTATTAGTACACTGACGGAAAATATTGCAATACCAAAAAATAATATTAATGTGGAGTAACGAAATATGTGGAATATATTTGTCTGGGTAACATACTTAAGTCATTAACATTGCAAGAAGACAAGCTATTGTAAATGTGAAATGTTGGTACATTAATAACCGGTGTAATCGCCAGATTGTGAAATACAAGCATGCAAACGTGGATGCATTGTGGTGTCCAGGTGCCGCATGTAAGTTTGTGGGACGGAGTCCCATGCCTGTTACAATTGATCGGTCGATACAGGGACGGTTAATGCTGTTGGTGGATGACTTTGTAGATGTCGTCCAGTGATGTCCCAGATGTGCTAGATTGGAGACAGATCTGGTGAATAAGGAGGCTAGCGCAGTATGCTGATACTCTGTACAGTATGTTGGCTTACAACAGTGGTATGGGGGCGAGGGGTATCTGGAATGCAGTTCACGAATGGCAGCACTACAGGTCGAATCACCGGACTGACGTAGAAATTTGCAGTCAGGGGGTGTGGGATATCACGAGAGCGCTCCTGCTGTCGTACGAAATCGCACCCCAGACCCATAAATCCAGGTGTAGGTCCAGTTTCTCTAGCACGCACACAGGTTTGTTGCAGGCCCTCAGTTCGCCTTCTTCTAATCAACAAACGGCCATCAATGGCACCGGAGCAGAATCAGCTCTCATCAGAAAGTGTAACATACCTTCGCCCTGACCACCAACGAGTTCTCGCTTGAACCACGGAAGTCGTAAGTGCGGTTGTTTAGGATCAGTGGAATGCACGCTACAGGGCGTCTGGCTGGAAGCTGTCCTTGAAGTAACCGAGTTGTAACAGTTCGTTGTGTCACTGTGGTGCCAACTGCTGCTCAAATTGCCGGTCCAGATGCAGTACGATGCGCCAGAGTCATTCGCCGGACACGACGGATGGCCTTCCCTGTCGGTAGTGTCACGTGACCATCCGGAGACAGGCCTTGCTGCAACCGTACATTCTCGTGATCAACAATTACGTTCAATGGCTACATTCTTTTCAAGTCTTTCTGCTATAGCGCGGAAGGAACATCCAGCTACTCCTAGCCTGTTACACGACTTACACGACCTCATTCAAACTCAGTGAGGTGTTGAGAATGGTGTCTGTCGTCGTGAAGACATTCTTGACTAACATCAACTCACCACGTCTATCTCAAACGTAACTAACGCTCACGACCGTTACGGCGTGTATTTAAAGCATACCTGATTGGTATCCTCATAGTAGCGCTACTAGCGCCACTCTTATGCGACTGGCGGGAAATTGAATTGACATCATCTAGGAAATATAGAAACACGTCTATCAACTTTCGTTTATGTCGCACCACCCCTTATTGGTAACGCAAAATTTTTTCCGTCATTGTAGTTCTGAAGGCACAGTCGTAAAACAGAAGCTCTAAGCCTGATTCTATAAACGGTGAACCGTACACAAGGAATAACGGTTAATCAGTGTTTCGAATTTTAACTTTTTTGTTAGGCAGGGGAAGGAGAGGAAATGTGGAGGGCACATATTTATTTTTAATAGTGTTCGGTAATAAAACAACCGATGTATTGCGCGTCGTTGATTGACTTCTTAATACTTAACAAGACAGTATACTGTAACGAGCCAGATATCGTACCTTCATGATGTTCGATTTACGTGTCTTCGCGACACAGTCTTATAACATGTCCTGCAGGCCCAATAACGTTGAGCCGAAAGCCGTTATTGATCTTTTAGCTGTTGTTATGGACGATAATGACTCGCTCGGACGGCTTCTAGTTTATGGCTATCCGTGACTTCTCGTCAGAATGGGGACTCTGTTAATAGTTGGCTGGCGCTTTCCTCTTTGAATAAACGGTGAATCATGAAAACTCGTATGCTTTTAGTACTAACGGAAATGTTCGTCATAAGTTACATGGCAGTGGGTATAATAATTTAGAAAATAGTTTCACTGGAAGAAATATTAGTCAACCCCTTAAAAGAGGACATCGGTCGCTTAGATGGTGTAGAATTGGAACCAGACGACCATGTGACCCTCAACTGCAGGCGTAAGTCATGGCAGTGAAGAGGTTTGTATGTGCCAGTCCGTTGTACGGAATCAACGCAGCAAGATGGCAGGACGTGAAGAAGTGAAAGAACGACAGAAAGGAGTTATCAGGTTTGCACGGGCCCATGATCACACCACGAATGAAGTTAACAAGTTGCAGTGTTTATGTAAGATTGTGCAACATGTCTGCAAGGAATGATGTACCACTCACAAACATGTAACACTGATCGTTAAGAGATTTTAGCCGACACGGACCGGAGGCGATTGTCGCACCTTGTCAATTACAGTCGGTTACAAAACAGGCAAGAAATGTTGCTGTCACGGAATGGAGGTCTACTTCATCCAGTTTACGAGCAAACATTTCGAAGAGGACTGCATACAATGGAAATTTGGAGTCGGCTATCTCGCAAAAGGCGAGATAGTGTCTCATAAAGCCGCACGTAATCAATTTGCCAAACATGAAAGAAAGTGGACACTAGTTGGATAGATGCATGTCGTGTGATCAGATAAGATGCGACCTTGCCTTCTTTCCAGTGACACAACACGTCGAATTCACCGACGGCCAAATGAAGCATTTAACCTGCAGCATGTCGATGGTTAGTTAAGGCCGGAATTGGTTCTGTGAAGTTTTGTGGGTGTTTTTTGTACCATGATTTAGTACCGCTCATACAGTCTTGAGAAGTAGCAGTGATATACTGTCACATTGTGGATGATCATTTACGTTACATGACGTTACGCATTTTCTTAAATGAAATAAAGGAATTATAGGTGGCAGAACATACAAGATAGGTGAGAAGTCGCTCCCTAGTCTTCAATGTCCATGAATTTAGTGACAGTTGATATTTATCACTGGAAGTTGTTGTGTTACGTTATAGGATCTCTGAGAATTTCTGAAGGGTCTTCTCACGACGAACAAGGAAATGACACGAAAGTTGATTTTACAAAAGCGAGTTCAGGGTCGCTTCGCGGTGAAGCGTGGCGATCTGCAGCTCTTGTTCCGCGATGGTGGCGGGGTGTTCATGGTCCTAGTGCCACACTTGGCGCCAAAGCAATTAGAAATTGAATTGCCACACCAAGCTAATGACAACTGGGTCAGTTGCGGATAAACCACAAGGAGGACGACCTTCGGTGGCGCGATCTCCAGATAATGTAGCGGCAGCGAAGGACGTCTTCACGCGTAGTCCTGGTAAATCAACACGCCAGGCAGCTCATGCGAGTGGAATCAGCAGGCACACGGTACGTGTTGTGTTAAAGAAGGACCTGATCTGAAAACCCTGGAAATCCCATTATGTCCAGGAGCTATCGTGGGAGCATTGTGACAGGCGGATGAAATGTGGGGAAATTACGGTGTCATGGTATAATGATTGGTCGCATTTGTTCAAGAACATTATTTGGAGCTATGAGCCGGTGTTTCACACTGGAGGATTCGTCAATCGACTTAGCTACCATTATTGGGCGAAAAATCTAGGAATTACAACTGAAAAATCCAAAGGTCGACTAAAATTGACAATCTGGTGCGGTATGACCTCGGATCGTCTCTTCTCATCGTTCCATTCATGTTGCGAGACACCATGAATAGCGACCAGTGTCGCCAGATGCTGAATGAATATGTGTGACCATGGCCACTGACATCACAATGGGATAATATTGTAGATATCCTTTTCCAGCAAGACGGGGTACTATCTTATTTTGCCTGCATCGATCATGATTAGCTGGACGAACACTTTCCAGGACGTTCGCTGGGAAGGCGAGGATGGGCCAAAGATGAAGAGTACCGAACAAGTGCAAGCACTGTGGACGCATTGGAGGAAACGATCACAGTTGTCCTCGGAAGTGTACCTGTGACTTCCTTGCAGGAATAAATTGATGATACTCCTACGGTGTGTTTCGAAATTAATGTTACTCACCTCTAGAGGCTGTAGAGGGGACTTAGTAGATCAAGTTTTACTTAGGAACCTATGTCCAAAAACGGTTCGTTTCCGTGTTACAAGGAAAGAAGAGCTACTCAGTCGCGCGCTAGATGTTTCTTCCACAGTTCGCCAGCTATGGTAGGCTACGCTGCCTACATTCACGAATGATACGATGACACGATGTCACGTGATGTCCACTGTTTCCATCTGCCTTGTTTTCATTCTTTCCAGTGATGGGTCAGTCGACATTACGGTGCCTAGTACTGCAGTAACGTTCGCAGAGTACACCGATATGTTGTTAGTTTACGATGAATCTCGCCGTAATGGAACATAAGCTCAACGTCTGTACCGAGAGTACTTTCCAAGTCGTGTGACTCCATCTCATCCCATGTACGCTACAGTAGAAGAACGTCTACGGGAAAGTGGGAAATTCGCAAGCGATAGAAGAAGGCGCACTGTCGTACCGGAAAAGGAAGTTATTCATCATGTTAAAGGGAATTTATTGACGAATATTCGAGCCAGTGCATGTAACTTTCATGTATCTCACTCGCGTGTCTCTGACATGTTTCGCTTGAACAGCGGCTCCACCCATATCACATTCACAAGGTACTCGCCTTGCTGCCGGAGTATTTTGTGCCACGTGTTATTTTCTGTACTTCGTTTTTACACCATTGTGTGAATTTTCCTCAGTTTCCAAGGCAAATTTTGTTCACCGACGAAGCACATTTAACAGGGAAAGTGTTTTGAACGCTCGAAATAGATCTTGTGGGATCAAGAAAACCCCAAAGCCTTATGTACACGGCGATTTGAGCACACCTTCGGCATTAATGTCTGGGCAGGTATCTGTGACGGTCGTGTGAATTGGCCATAAATCCTTCCTCCCCACTTAACGGGTGCCAGGTACTTGATATTCCCGCAACAAATGCTGGCGGAGTTTTTGGAAGATGTGTCACTGGACATTCGGCACGAATTCTGGTTCCAGAATGATGGCATGGTACAACATTTTGCAGTTCGCGTCCGAAATCATCTGAACGTGGTCTACAGGGACAGGTGAATCGGTCGAGGTGGATCACAAGCTTGGCCACTAAGCTCCCCAGATTTAACCATTTTGTACATTTTCTCGTGAGGCCATACGAAGAGGCTTGTTTATGAGACCCCTGTCCAGTCGGAGGAAGATCTGGTTGCACGGATCAAGGCTGCGTCGGAAGTGATTAACCATAAACCACGCATGGTGGACAGAGTTCATGCAGACTTACTGCGCAGATACACTGTGTGCATCGAACTTGGTAGTCTTTATATCGAACAGCTGTTATAATATCATAGTAAACAGGAGTGAAATCTATACCACTTTCTTTTCATTGTAACATGGAAACGAACCGTTTCTGGATATGTGCTCCTACGTAAAGCCTGATCTACTAAGTACCCTGTACAACATCTAGAAACGTGTAACATGATTTGTGAAACACCCTGTATAAGTTTACGTCGTTTGGTCGGTAACACAGGAGGATATGTGGAATTGTAGTGTAACACACATATTCCGACTACAATTTGTTCTGGTTGCAAGCATTCATTAACAAAAAAATTATGGACCTTTAAAACTAGGGAGTAACTTCTCACCCACCCTGTAGTCTAAATACACTGAAGAGCCAAAGAAACTGATACGCCTGCCTAATATAGTGTAGGACCCCCGCGAGCACGCGGAAGTGGCGCAACAGGACGTAGAAACCCTGTAGCAATTCTGGACGTGTGAAGTGTGGCATTGTCCTGCTGGAACTTCCGAAGTTCGTCGGAATGCAAAATGGACATGAATGGATGCAGGTGATCAGACAGGATGCTTACGTACGTGTCAATTGTCACGAGTCGTATCTAGACGTATCAGAGGTCCAATATCACTCCAACTGCACACGTCCCACACCATTACAGAGCCTCCACCACCTTGAACAGTCCCGTGCTGACATGCAGAGTCCATAGAGTCATGAGGTTGCCTCCATACCCGTACACGTCTATCGGTTCGATACAATTTGAAACGAGACTCGTCCGACTAGGCAACATGTTTCCAGTCCTCAACAGTCCAGTGTCGGTGTTGACAGTCCCAGGCGAGGCGTAAAGCTTTGTGTCGTGCAGTCATCAAGGGCACACGAATGGGCCTTCGGCTCCGAAAGCCCATATCGACGATGTTTCGTTGAATGGTTCGCACACTGACGTTTGTTGATCAACGAGCAGTGAAATGTGCAGCAATTTGCGCAAGTATTGCACTTCTGTCACGTTGAACGATTCTCATCAGTCGTCGTTGGCCTCGTCCTTGCAGGATCTTTATCCGGGAGCAGCGATGTATGAGATTTAATGTTTTACCGGATCGCTGATATTCACGTTACACTGGTGAAATGGTCGTACGGAAAAATTCTCACTTCATCGCTTACCTGGAGATGCTCTGTCCCATCGCTCGTGCGCCGACTATAACACCACGTTCAAACTCACTTAAATCTTGATAACTTGCCATTGTAGCAGCAGTAACCGACCTAACAACTGTGCCAGACACTTGTCGTCTTATATATGCGTTGCCGACTGCAGCGCCGTATTCTACCTGTCTACATATCTACACTCCTGGAAATGGAAAAAAGAACACATTGACACCGGTGTGTCAGACCCACCATACTTGCTCCGGACACTGCGAGAGGGCTGTACAAGCAATGATCACATGCACGGCACAGCGGACACACCAGGAACCGCGGTGTTGGCCGTCGAATGGCGCTAGCTGCGCAGCATTAGTGCACCGCTGCCGTCAGTGTCAGCCAGTTTGCCGTGGCATACGGAGCTCCATCGCAGTCTTTAACACTGGTAGCATGCCGCGACAGCGTGGACGTGAACCGTATGTGCAGTTGACGGACTTTGAGCGAGGGCGTATAGTGGGCATGCGGGAGGCCGGGTGGACGTACCGCCGAATTGCTCAACACGTGGGGCGTGAGGTCTCCACAGTACATCGATGTTGTCGCCAGTGGTCGGCGGAAGGTGCACGTGCCCGTCGACCTGGGACCGGACCGCAGCGACGCACGGATGCACGCCAAGACCGTAGGATCCTACGCAGTGCCGTAGGGGACCGCACCGCCACTTCCCAGCAAATTAGGGACACTGTTGCTCCTGGGGTATCGGCGAGGACCATTCGCAACCGTCTCCATGAAGCTGGGCTACGGTCCCGCACACCGTTAGGCCGTCTTCCGCTCACGCCCCAACATCGTGCAGCCCGCCTCCAGTGGTGTCGCGACAGGCGTGAATGGAGGGACGAATGGAGACGTGTCGTCTTCAGCGATGAGAGTCGCTTCTGCCTTGGTGCCAATGATGGTCGTATGCGTGTTTAGCGCCGTGCAGGTGAGCGCCACAATCAGGACTGCATACGACCGAGGCACACAGGGCCAACACCCGGCATCATGGTGTGGGGAGCGATCTCCTACACTGGCCGTACACCACTGGTGATCGTCGAGGGGACACTGAATAGTGCACGGTACATCCAAACCGTCATCGAACCCATCGTTCTACCATTCCTAGACCGGCAAGGGAACTTGCTGTTCCAACAGGACAATGCACGTCCGCATGTATCCCGTGCCACCCAGCGTGCTCTAGAAGGTGTAAGTCAACTACCCTGGCCAGCAAGATCTCCGGATCTGTCCCCCATTGAGCATGTTTGGGACTGGATGAAGCGGCGTCTCACGCGGTCTGCACGTCCAGCACGAACGCTGGTCCAACTGAGGCGCCAGGTGGAAATGGCATGGCAAGCCGTTCCACAGGACTACATCCAGCATCTCTACGATCGTCTCCATGGGAGAATAGCAGCCTGCATTGCTGCGAAAGGTGGATATACACTGTACTAGTGCCGACATTGTGCATGCTCTGTTGCCTGTGTCTATGTGCCTGTGGTTCTGTCAGTGTGATCATGTGATGTATCTGACCCCAGGAATGTGTCAATAAAGTTTCCCCTTCCTGGGACAATGAATTCACGGTGTTCTTATTTCAATTTCCAGGAGTGTATTTATTTGAATACGCATGCCTATACCAGTTTCTTTGGCGCTTCAGTGCATATGCTTTATGTATTTAGTAATTCACAGGCAAAGACCGTACCTAAAAGTGATGGTTAGAACCTGAGTTGTGTCAATGTTAATTGAGTAGCGCATCAGTATTCTGGGAAGTGCGCTGCGCCCGTAGTCGACAATGCTATACTGTTGGGCGAAGTGCGCTCGCTGAAGACCTAAGTCATACAGGTAACGCGGCCCTTGAAGTCGGGAAAGATAGATTAGTCCTGCCGTGAAGTTATATTTTATAATTAATAGAGAGATTGCTAAGTTATTACAAGAAGCTATTACATGAAGTGCAAATGTGGAGCATCAAATTAACCAAATTATGTATATTCGAAAAAGTGAGGTGTCTGCAGTCACATTCAAATAACAATTGTTCTGGCAGAACGAATTGGGTCCTGGCTGACGACAGACGTGTAGCTGATAGCAGATGAACTTCTGCGAAGCATTTACTTTTTGTCGGTTTCCTTTGTTGGTTGCGAAGTGCAAACGTAGACGTGGTTACACCAGAGGAACGAAGATTGTGTTGTACTGATATGTCATCTCTCACAGTGATACTGGTAAGTAGGGGTACGTTTATGATCTTACCGTGTGTATACCCAGAATGGTGGCATATAATCGCAGATTACCTTCTGGTCACGACTGCATTTAAGATTTTTGTAGTAATGGAGAATTTTGTGCATATTTTTAATACCGCACGTGGCAGCAGCATATTTATTTAATATCCTATTGGGTTCACTAGTTCGTCGACGTTACATTCTGAAAACGTTAACTTTGTGGTTTTCATGAAGGCTCCCTGAATTCTGGTGCATTGCATCTTAATCTTTGGTACTCAACTTGTTATTAATGTATACCAACTTAACTGAAGGACATAAGCGCTGGACAATACAGTCTATTTTTATCAGACGTATTGGATACTTGTTTTGCTGGCCACTCAAACTTTTTCCTCAGGCCGGTATTACAAGTCAAACACTACACATGTACTACGAGTGCAGACCAGGTAAGCCACGTAATATTTAACAGACTACAATTGTGTTCATCGGTACAGAATGAAAACATGCAGAAGGTAGGTTTCTGGTGTGATTAAATCGTGTGCACCTGCTATTCCGCCAGTTGCCACTACAATTGAATTGTTCTAGTAAGATATTGCATGTTTTTGCCATTTTCATCTCTACCTAATGTCACTATTGACACTCGCATAATGACAGAGTCATTCATGGAGAAAAGTCTCCTGATGTCGAACCTGGTGGGCAAAATGTTTTGATTGTGTCGTTAAGCGAGACACTAAGTAATTTAAATTCCGAACTGTATAACGACAATAACACTAATTCAAGCCTAAAAACTGAGATTAATAAGGTGAATTACAGTCTATAAACGTGTTTCAATGGAAATGTCGAACTTAAAACTGGAAGTGAAACAGGAGATTGCCCCAGTACCGAATGTAACTAGATGCAAATGTTAATCCTAAACTGAAAGTCATTGTTCTAAAGCTAGACTCAGAATTCAGATCTGGGGGCAAACTTCCTGAAACATGCACCAAAGAATCTGAGCTACGGATCGCCAAAAAGTTGGAAGCAAATGAAAATGTCTATCAAATTTTCACTGAATAAATCGAGGTAAAGTAAGCCACACACAAGGAAGCTACGTGTAAAGAGTATTGTCAAATGTAAGTAACAATGTCATGCAAGAGCAGTGTTTTAAGTTTAGACATCATGCGGAAGAAACAAAATCTACACTGAACACCTAGCAAAAACTCCGTGAGTTGTTTCTAAGTATACAGATGGTCCATAATATTGTTGTTGATAAGAGAGTGATCAAAACTTATGAAGAGATTCAAAAGTTATTGCAGCGCGTAGTACCACATTCTCCTGTTGCCTCAGCAGAAGCGGGATTAATTAGATGTCATATGTTCAATTATTCTGACTGGACAGGTGATGTTCACTTGAAGTTCTTCATCCAAGTGTTTGGATGCACTGCCGGTATCTTAGTTGGCGCAGGAATAGATTTCTTTTATGACTGGACACTTGTGGGTGAAAGAAATTTCAAATACGTGCAAGGAATAATACTTTCACGATACATTTTCGAAGAAATATTGGTCAGCAGAGTGTTTGCCACTGGTATTGAGCGAATGTTCCCTTTTTACGTTTATAGTGAGTTAATCGCTCCACCACAAAAAATTACGAAAATTATATAAGATTTTTGGAGCTGGTGGATCGTCTACGTGTACGTAATAGTGGCAATAAGAAAGTATCACAAAAACAAGATCGCTGAAGGCCAGTGCATGTGGTATGTGGCCAAAGCCAGCATCCAAACTCACTTAACGTGCAACATAAAAGAAGCTATTGTGAAGTGTCAGAATATGGCATTCAGCAAGTTCCCCCAACTGTTATGACAAAATTAAAAGAGGTGGACACAGATGGGAAAGTGAACGGGAAAGAAGCCCGGGAAGGTGACGCCATATTTTACCTTGGTGGTCGGGTGGGGGTGGGGGGTGGGGCACAAGGCTGTGAACAGTCTAGCTGCAGATGAAGTAGAATGACTGGTAGGGAGTTACAGAAACTGTGACCGCTGCAAAGCTATTGACAAGAGGCAGTCCTAGACATCACGAGTTTCGACTAGACAAAAGAGGAAGATATTTTTGGAATTGCAAGGTTATACAGTAAACGTGAAAAAAGTATGGTAGGACAGGCAATCAATGTCAGATCATATTGCATTTTTGTGCTATGACATAGGACATGGAAAAAGATACAGTTAAAAAGGTGCTTGAGAGATAGGACTTGGAACTTAATACAGCAAAACAAGCAAAATGCGCGTAACTGCATACAAAAAGTGATAGAGTGATAGCATGTACGGACTAGATAATAATGCTGCTTTTCTTTTAAATGCATATGATGAATGGTACAAGGTATAGTACATATGTGACTTGTCACTTCACAGAAGGCTGCTTAAGGAGTTAAGGTTTCACTAGATGTTTACCCATCGCAGACGCGCTGTCACCGAGGATTATATACGGAGCTGAAACACCAGTACCAGAGAACAACGCTGCAAAGGATAAATGTGATGTTTGCGATCCTAACATTTGATGGAACTCATTTCCTTTCTGCACTCCACCATTAGGCAGTGACGACTGCAAATAAAACGACACTGAAATTTCCTTTGTAATTATA
This sequence comes from Schistocerca piceifrons, assembly GCF_021461385.2. NCBI lineage: Eukaryota > Metazoa > Arthropoda > Insecta > Orthoptera > Acrididae > Schistocerca > Schistocerca piceifrons. The sequence goes on along the minus strand of NC_060139.1, from coordinate 494,141,573 downwards.
AAACAGCGATCCAGTTCGCGGTGTTTTATTTATCAACACGTGTTCGTAGCCCAAAGCGCCGATGCAGTTGTTGAAGTGGCATAATGGTTCCACATGCTTTGTTGTTTCCAACAAACCATTTTCTGTTACAGGTATCTGTAACAAAGATAAGGTACACACGCCGCTTTACATGTAGGTAAAGGCGTGCTGCAGACGTCATAAGCAAACAAGAAAGTATTGGAGACAGTACAGTTTACTTTCAGCGAAATAAAAAACCATTTGAACATACGGGCGGCCTATTGACCTACAGATACCAGAACTGAATGATGTTTGACGATGCTTTGCAGAAAAAGTAATATCTGATACTTTTTTACGGAAAATTAGGAAAGCTGCTGTGCAGTCTTCTCTCATCACTTCACTGTGACCTTTACTGTCATCATCAGGCAACTACTAATTGAGTTGTTCCAGCAGTACGTGCAGTTCACCAGTTCCTCTAATTATTTCAAATATATCGGTATGCAATTCTGCTGCATAAGGTGAAACACAAAGAGAAGAATCAAAAACAATGCTTACACGACGAATGATTTCATTGTGTGTCTGATAATACTTGTGCTTTTCGCGTGAAGTAGATTCAAAATACAGTGAGGTGACAAAAGTCATGGGACACCTTCTAATATCGTCTCGGGCCTCCTTTTGCCCGGCGAAGTGTAGCAACTAGGCTCAACAAGTCGTTGGAAATTCCCCGCAGAAACGTCGATCCTTGACACCTCTATCGCCGTCCATAATTGCGAAAATTTTGTGCGCGAACTGATCCCTCGATTATGTCCCATAAATGTTTGATGGGATTCATGTAGGGCGATCTGCATGACCAAACCATTCGTTCAAATAGTCCAGAATTATCTTCAAACCAAACGCTAACAACTGTGGCCCGGTGACATGGCGCATTGTCACCCATAAAATCTCCATCGTTGTTTAGAAACATAAAGTACATGAATGGCTGCAAATGGTCTCCTAGTAGCCGAACATCCAGCGGACCCAATCTATCCCATGTAAACAGAGACCGCACCATTAAAGAGCCACCAGCAGGTTGTACAGCGCCCTGTTGGCAGCTTGGCTACATGGCTTCGTGGGGTCTGTGCCACACTCGAGCCCTACCACCAGCTCTGACCAACTAAAATCGGGGCTCATCTGACCAGGCCACGGTTTTCCAGTCGTCTACTGTCCAACCGATATGGTCACGAGCCCAGGAGAGGAAGTCGTGGTGTTAGGAAAGGCACTAGCGTCGGTCATCAGCTCTCATAGCCCATTAACGCCAAATTTCGCCGCACTATTCTAGCGGATATGGTCGTCAGTAACCCCCACATTGATTTTTGCGTTTATATCACGCAGTGTTGCTTCTTTGTTAGTGCTAACAACTCTACCCAAACTCCGCTGCTCTCTGTCGTTAACTGATTAATTCCCGTCGTGCTGCCATAATCACGTTGGAAACCTTTTCACAAGAATCCTCTGAATACTCAGCTCTGCGAACGCATTCCCTTTTTATGTCTTGTGTACGCGATACTACTGCCATCTGTATATGTGCATGTAGCTATCCCATGACTTTTGTCACGTCATTGTATAAATTTGAATTCTCAGAAAGTGTTTACCTTACCTGTATCTAGTTCCTCAGAACTCTGCGTATTGATTCGCACGTTTCAGGGATTATTTCTGAAAGTAACTGGAGAGAGACTGCTGTACTGTATTGAAGATCTGCGTAGTTTCTTCATGAGGACGATGCATCAAGTGCTGTGCCCAGAACTCAAGGTTACCTTAACGGGCAACCAATGTTTCTTCAGTGGTAACTATTTCTCTCATGATACTCTCCCTCTTTGCGAAATCAGTGGAGTCACCAACCGCAGCCATGTAATGAAACCGTCGCCCATTCCCAGATAATGGTGAAAATCATCACTATCCAGTTTCCTCAGTAATGTAATATAACTAAAATGATTTCGTTTCAATAACCAGTTTTTAGTGCACATCTTTATTTTATTACGCGAGGAGTATTCAGCAATGCGCAACGCCAGGGTTCTGTTGTTTTGATAGCCGAGGAGGCATGGCGCGGGCACATGTATTCTCGACAGAAGCCAAGAGCCGGCTGACGAAATCGGGCGTTACGTCAGTCCGTGTGGATGCCACAGTCTAGGGATGAAAAATACCGGACGATTAAAACCGATACAGGTATTTTAGTTCTGACTAACCGGTATTTCTCGGAATTTGTTTAGTCTCCGTAATAACAGGTGTTTTTCATTTTTTACTAATAACCGAGGAAAAAAACGAAATATCAATCAGCTATAGCAGCAGTGCTAAAATTTTCCGTTTTTAAATAATTCTTTTTTAAAAAAGAATAATTTTTATTCGTAAAATTTGCATTGCTTTATTATAGAAAATGAGAAAAGCGATCAGCGCTATTTAATAAAAATTCCAACAGAAACGAGCAACAAGCACATGGCATGAGAATTGGTACGTATGACAGCTTCTCGCTATTGTTTCCGGACAACCGTTGTATCACAGAATGGCACCAATCCCAGTATGGAAATATTTTTCCGGAATGACGTATTGCAGGAAATAATAGGAATAAAAAACCGAAAATCGGTTATTTCAGGAACCGGTTACTTTGAGCGATTTTGAGTCTAGTTAAGCTGGCGTGGAAAAAAAAACGATATAATCGAAAATCGGTTGTTTCAGCGACAACGACCACCCATTGTCGCTCCTGACTTCATCAGGTCCGCTGTCGGGCCTACAGATCAGATCGTGTGTCTTAAGATTATCCCCCGAGTCGCGGAAGGATACAGCATTCTTGCATGGCGGGTTATGCTACCAGTTCTGCATAGTACCCTCTGATTTAAACGTATCTGTTGCGCTTTCATGAGGGCGATGCATCAAGTTCTGTGCCCAGAACTCAAGGACCAAATGACCAGTCAATGAAGCACTGCAATTTATGCATACTTGGGCAGGACACTGCGACCTATTAGAGTGAATGCTAGTAGCCGTGCAGAAAGCTGCGAGGAAACTAAAGTTCAGCAAGACTGAATTGTTCATGAGGAATTAAATTCCTAACACACCTTCATTAGTGCGGAGGGTATAGCTCTGAAGAAAGTAAGTTAAGAGCTAAGAATAAAAAGCAGTTGCGGGCCAATTTCTGGTTATTTGGCTTCTATAGGCACTTGTGTCATCACAAGCATTTAATAATCCATACATGAACAAACTCCCCAAGAAGAATGGCATATGGGCATGGACAGAATAATGAGAAACCACATCCCAATAACAAAAATTTCAGTTAGTGCGTAGTAGAACTTTTTATCATTCCGATTTTTCTGAACCATTTTTCATGACCTCGGATACTCTTCTTTACATTATCCAGCATTGATAGATTCAACACTGCGCTATTGCATTTATGAATCGAACACTGACGGTGGACGAAATAAATTATGGGTCGGAGTACAAGAACTGTTAGCAATCGTGAGTGACTTCTTAAGATTTGAAAGTTATTTGTTAGGAAATCATACAGTAGTGCCGACCGACCACAAAGCACTTAGTTTCCATAAGAGGTGACGATTAAGACATCCTAGCTCAGCCATGTGGGCGATGTATCAACAATAATTGTGTTAGGTAAAAAAGAAGAGATAAAATTATCACACATGCTCTCTTCATGTTGCTTTCTGAAGGGCAGGCTGAAAATCAGGTGCCAACTTTGGAAGGTCTCAAAAGTGCTTTACATGAAAGGAACCGGGAATGAAGCCACTAGCCAGCGAAACTGCGGGAAGGTGCATTGGGAGCAGAGTTGGGATGAGCACCCGACATATGTCCAACAAATCCTAAAGTCACAAAAACACCCGAGCTGGCCTGCGTATTATAAACTCCATGAAGTTATTTTCTTCCGCAGAAGAAAAGCTGATGTGCAGGAGTGGAAGCTCTGCTTTCCAGGCCACCATGTAGAAACACTCATCAATTTAATACTCAAGATTTACTGACACTGTAACGTAAAGAAGTGTATCACAAAGTTACAAGAAATTGTCATTTTCGAAAACGTCGCGTAAAATAGAACCATGACATGTGATCAACGCCAAAAAGTACAGGAAACCTCTGTATCTATTCAAGGGCTGCGACAGAGCATCCAACTGAAGGCATATAGGCCGTTAGTTGCAGTTGATCTGTTCTGACAATTGACAGTGTCTAGAAGTGGGTGTACATACATTTTTGTCGTATTGGACGCCTTTTCCAAAAATGTGCAGTTTTATCACATATGGCGAATTCCAGAATGTTGGTAGATAATGTGGAAAAGAATTATTTCAGTGAAATAGGAGAGCCTCAGTTGCTACTGTCAGATCACAGTTTGTAAAGAAGAAATGTGAAGAAATGTTAGAAAGAGCTAGCATTCAACATATCGAAATATCACCTTATTTTCTGCAATGCAACCGGATGATAGGGCCAAACGTACCACAATTCAGCCCAGAGACTTGGTGTTAGTGAAAACTAAGGAGAGATCGAGTAATGTGTCGTGAGAAAATAAATTTTCTTTGGTCTACCATCGTCACTTTATAGTAAAAATTCCGCTAATCCGAATACCTAGTGCTTGGCGTACCCCAAAATCAGAAACATCTTTTGGTTTGACAAATGTTTTAGATGTTTATGTTCAAATGTTGAAATGTGTGTGAATTCCTAAGGGACCAAACTACTGAGGTCATCAGTCCCTAGACGTACACACTACTTACATTAACTTATGCTAAGAACAACATACACACCCATGCCCGAGGGAGGACTTGCACCTCCGGCGGAAGGGGCCGCGAAATCCGTGACATGGCGCCTGAAAGCGCACAGCCACTCCGCGTGGTAGGAGGTATATTCATTAAAGTTTATGTAGAAGCAGTTGGAAACTTCACTACTGTGCACAGTGGAACTGTGTAGGACTATTATTTTTTCCTTCTTTTTCTCTCTTCCTTTATTTACGAAATGGTAAGATTATTAGTTTTTATTGTGGAAAATCTATCTGACGACAAGATAAGGTTGGTGGTCAAAAAACGTGCTTATATGGATTTTCATACGCAGGTTATAACAGGTATAACTGTAGATATCTCTGTTGCTGACTGAGGACGATGAACTGAACATGACATCAGTATTTATGTCCTTTGCAGACTAATAATTATGGCTATTAAGAGTTGTGTGTTTTTAGGTTGGTTTGTATCTCCAGGTACATGAGGCAAGAGCAAGCCATTAAATGTTTATTTACCATGGGCGGAAAGTCGAGTGTTGAAATGGGACACGTGGATGCAAAACGGTGAATCTATACTGACAGCCAGAGCCCACGTAGTGGTGCAGCTACGACCTTGCAGGAAACATCGAGTCACAAATTACGTGACGTGTTTGTGGGAAGACTGCTCGACACAGAGGAAAAACAACCAACATACTGATGTGTGCACATATTGAGGTGCCACATATAAAAATATCTGCACTAACACTGGTTACACCTTGTATGATATGGGTAAACTTACAGATTCATTGGGAATATGGCTGTTGATAATTTTAAAAATATCGGGAACTCCATAAATAGATATTTAAGAAAAGGGTTCACCGGCTCTCGATGCACAGAGGAAAAATATATACGAGGGTAGGAACTTAAATAGTGGCAACTATTTATTCACAACCGATACAAAAGACTTACATGGTTGCACCTGTCACTGTCCTTCAAAGTAGTCACCAGCGTTGTGTAGAACCCGTTGTCAGCGATGTGGAAGGTGTAGTATACAGTTAGCAGAGCCTGTTCTGTTGATGGTGCGAATGGAGCGGTTTTTTCTGTTCGTACTGCCAAGCGCCGATTATGTCAGCATTTCCTATCACGTCTCCGCCCACCGCAAAGACCAATCTTGTCATTTAGATTTTTGTTCACCATTTTCAGCAACTGTTTTTGAAGAATGCCGATGTGAAGAAATAGCACACTAGTGCTATTCTTCACATTGGATAACTTGTTATTCTGTTCACACAACCGCCCCCTCCCCTTCCCCCCCCCCCCCCCCCCGGCCGGACCACTCTGACTTCCTCATTTTGTCACATATTCTTGCTTCGCACAATCAAAGAGAAAGACTGGACGTGTTGAAAGCTCAAAAAGTAGTAAGAATCTTTCATAAAGTTCTATTACAATTTCAGAAGAACAACTTCAAATATGTACCGAAAATTGTGAAAAAATATATATAAAATAAAATACATCGAAACTCGATATTGCCATTTTGATATTGATATTTCGTGTGAGCTGATATCGCCGATATATATCGATAGTTTTTGGAAAATGTTCCTTACTAGGGAACAAGGGACGTTAAGTAGCGTCGTGACTGTAGAAGTGGGTTCCCACAATATAAGGGAAAGCTACAGGGGACGGCCGGGAGAACGGTGTGCTGACCACATGCCCCTCCATATCCGCTTTCAGTGACGCCTATGGGCTAAGGATGACATGGCGGGTGGTCGGTACAGTTGGGCCTTAGAGATCTGTTCGGATGGAGTTTAGTTTTTAGGGTAGAATGGTAATATTAGCAAGATAATGAGCCTTTGATGCAATATTGCTATCCTTATTGAGCAAACTTTGTAAATAATCAAGACAACGAAGGTAACAAAAATTTACAAATGTAGTAAAGTAGACTAAGCACCCCTAAGCGCCAGTGTAGGAGAAAATCAGTTTTTGTTGCCAGTTTTAAAATGTGCTGAGCACCCACGAGCGCCATTGTAAACTATAAAACTATGACCCAACTATAGTTAAGGATTACAGTAGGGTGAGAATGAGAACTCGGAAGGCGTGACACACGTTGACTCAAAATATTGTATGCAAAATTTTGATTAATCCAAGTTTAAGGGGTTTTAGTTATTTTCATTATTAACAAGACCTTAGGAGGGGGTGGAAACACTTCCAAAGTTTTCGCAGTAAGGGACAGAACAAGAAAGCTGATATCATGTAAATCAGATGAAAGAATGGGTATAGGCGGTATCGAAATATCGTAACGCGAATAGGCAAGTAGATCGTCAGGGCACCCTTGGATAGCCAAGTTTTGAGGTTTGTAAACATAGTCCACAGCTGGGTAAGAGAGAAGACAGGAGTTGGGTCGCGTGCAGAGTCTGCAACGGAAAGGAAGGCGGCGTCGACAGAGAGATGCGTCGGGCAGGGGCTTGTTTCTTCTCCTTGGTGCTGGCATTCGCTGTTTTCTTGTTCTCGTTTATTGTGCCCAGCACAGGGTAACTTCGGCTCGTTTGTTCTATTGCTAAGTTTTGCTTCCTTGTAAGTAGCTTGCTTACAGTTAGGATGTCGACTTTGTTGGTTCAAATGGCTCTGAGCACTATGAGACTCAACTTCTGAGGTCATTAGTCCCCTAGAAATTAGAACTAGTTAGATCTAACTAACCTAAGGACATCACACACATCCATGCCCGAGGCAGGATTCGAACCTGCGACCGTACCGGTCTCGCGGTTCCAGACTACAGCGCCTAGAACCGCACGGCCACTTCGGCCGGCTGTCGGCTTTGTTCGGGTGTACTTTAGGTTACGGTATTCTGGTCTAAGACTGATTATTGTGTGTTTCCTTGTTCTTCTTTAACGTTGTATAATTATTTCTGGCATCATATTTAATTTAAATTAACAGTTTATAGCATTTGTAGACGCAGAGAAGGCTTTTGACAATGTTGACTGTAATACTCTCTTCGAAATTCTGGAGGAAGCAGGGGAAAAAATACAGGGAACAAAAGGCTATCTACAACTTGTAAAGAAATCAGATGACACTCATAAGAGTCGAGGGGCATGAAAGGCAAGCTTTGGTTGAGAAGGGAGTGAGACAGGATTGTAGCCTATCTCCGAGCTTAGTCAGTCTGTACGTTGAGCAGGGAGTAAAGGAAACCAAAGAAATATCTGGAAAAGGAATTGAAGTTTAGAGAGAAGAAATAAAAAAATTGAGGTTTCCTGGTGACATTGTGATTCAGAGACAGTAAAAAAACCTCGAACAGCAGTTGAACGGAATGGGCATTGCACTGAAAGGAGTAGATAACCTGATTATCAACAAAAGCAAAACAAGGATAACGGTATATAGTCGAATTAAATCAGTTGATGCTGAGAGAAGTAGATTAGCAAACGAGTCTCTGAAAGCAGTAGATGAGTTTTGCTTTGTGGGCAGCAAAAGAACTGTTTTAGGCCGAAGTTGAGAGGATATATAGATCCAAAACATTTGACCACCTGCTTAAAAGCATGTTGGTCCACCTACGGAAGGTAACTGAGCAGTGATTCTGCATGCCATGGATCTGACAAGTACTTGACAGGTTTCCAGAGGTTCGTAGGACCATATGCTTACACTCAGGTCACACACTTTCAGTAATTTACTTGTGGGCGCGAAGCTGGCGCCAGATAGCGTCCCAGTTGGGTTTCGTCGAATTCAGATAAACCGAATTTGGTGGTGAAGACATCAACGTGAGTTCACTATCATGCTTCTCAAACCATTGCAGCACGATTCTGGCCTTGAGACACGGACAGTTATCCTGCTGGAAGATACCATCGCTGTTGTGCAAGACATCAAGCATAAGTGGTGGTTCAAAAAATGGTTAAAATGGCTCTGAGCACTTTGGGACTTAACATCTGTGGTCATCAGTCCCCTAGAACTTAGAACTACTTAAACCTTACTAACCCAAGGACATCACACACATCCATGCCCGAGGCAGGATTCGAACCTGCGACCGTAGTGGTCACGCGGTTCCAGACTGAAGCGCCTAGAACCACACGGCTACACCGGCCGGCGGTTACAGGTGGTCCCTAATAATGTTCGCGTTGTGCATAGCTGTCATAGCGCCTTCGACTGCTACCGCAAGTCCCATGGAAGCCCGGGTCAATGTTCCCATAAGGTAATACTGCTCCCACGGGTCTTCCTCCGTGGTGCGCTGCATGTTTCCAGCAGCAGTTCGCCTGGATGACGGCGCATACGGACACGACTATTGACCTGGTTTAACAATAAACGCGATTCATACGACCAGGGTACACGATTCAATTGATCCGCGGTCCAATATCACTGATCCCGTGCCCTCTGTAATCATAATTGATTAAATTGTTGGGTCAGCATGGGGACGCGCAGCGGTCCTCTGCTGTGGAACACCATGCTCAACAATGCGCCGTACGGTGTGCTCCAAAACACTTGTGCCTGCCCCAGCACTGTACTCTGTCGTCAGATCTGCCTCAGATCGCTGCCTACCCTGCTCTAGAGAGTGGGCAAACCACCGATCACTGTGTTCTGTGATGAGGTATGGACGTCCAACTTCTTGTCGCCTACTCGTGTTTTCATCATTCTTCAACTACTTTCCATGGATTCTCACGACAGCAGCACGAGAACAGCCAACCAGATTGGCCCTGTCCAAGATTCTCGCCCCACCCACTCGGCCACAACACTCTGGCTTTTGTCAGAGTCGCTTAAGTCGGTGGATTTCCGCATTTTCGCCCCTTGTCGTCGCTGGAATGATTCCCATTTGTCTCTGCTCCGCTCATATACTTCTCTTACCACGTCACGTGCTTGCAGCGATACCAGTTAGCACACAGCCTCGCTCTGGGAAGTGGACATAGTGTTTTGGCTCATCAGTGTAAAATGTAGACTGCCAATGGCAAGGAAAGCGTTTCTGAAGAAGAGTAGACTTGATAATATCGAATGTTGATTTAAGTGTTAAGAAATCTTTCCCGAAGGTATTTGTATGGAGTATAGCTGTGTATGGAAGTCAAACAGTGTCGATAAACAGCTTAGACAAGAAGAGAATAGAAGCCTGGACAGGCTCGAAGATTTCCCCCTACTGCAGATCAAGAGCTGCATCTACATCTACATCGATACTCCGCAATCCGTCTTACGGCGTGTGGTGGAGAGTACCCCGCACCACTACTAATCATTTCCTTTCCTGTTCCACTCTCAAGTAGAGCGAGGGAAAACCATGCCTACGTGTTTTCGTACGAGGGCTATTTTCTTTGATCTTATCTTCGTAGCCATTATGCGACGTGTACGTTGGCAGCAGTAGAATCTTTCTACAGTCAGCTTCAATTGCCGATTATCCAAATTTTCCCAATAGTGGTCTCGAAAAGAACGTCGATCCAGGGGTTCCCTTTTGAGTTAACCGAACCTTGTCGGTAACAAGCGCCTGTTGTTCGAACCCATCGATATCAAATCTAGCAACCTGCCTCTGAATTCCTTCGATGTCTTCCTTTAGTCCGACCTGACACGGATCCCAAACACACGAGTAGTACTCAAGAATAGATCGCACTAGCGTCCTATATGCGGTCTCCTTTAGGGATGAACCACACTGTTCTAAAATTCTCCCAGTAAACCGAAGTCGACCGTTCGCCTTTCCTACCACAATCCTCACACGCTCGTTCCATTCCATATCGCTTCGCGCCGTTATGCCCGGATATTTAAACAACGTGACTGTGCCAAGCAGTACACTACTAATACCTTATGCGAACATTACGGATTTGTTTTTCCTACTCATCCGCATTAACGTACATTTTTCTACATTTAGAGCTAGCTGCCATTCATCAATACCAGCTAGAAATTTTGTCTAAGTCATCTTGTATCCTCATAGAGTCACTCAACTTCAACACCTTATCGTACACTATAGTATCATCAGCAAACCACCGCAGACCGCTGCCCACGCTTTCCGCCAAATCATTTAGGTATATGGAGAATAATAGCGGTCCTATTACGCTGCCTCGACCACTACCGAATGTACCCTTGTCTGTGATAAACACGCGCCCTCGAGGAAAAAATACGTCCTCTATCTTCAGCTGCCGTTTGAATGTGCGGGATGCACTGAATGACAAGTGTCCTGAGAGCCTGATGGGTCGTGACGGTCGTATGGCAACGCCTCCATTCTCTCCCAATGCCACACCATTAGACTTTTTTGGTGGGGTTACGTCACACCACCCACGAATCAATGAACTTTGGATACTGTACTGCTGATCCATACGTGGGCAGAACTCGAATATCGCCTTGATGTTCTACGAGTTCATTAAAATTCTGGCACAAAACAAAAAAATGAGAGCTGCTAAACGTTTTACAACAAACGACGATGCTCTGTCTCTAATATTTTTTCAAGTTATGGTTTTCTGAAATGATAGTGGGGTTTTATGGACAACTGTATGCGACTGTTAAGTAGTGATGTATCAGAATTGATGCCCAAAGCCGTCTCATAACGTGATCGAGGCGAAAGCTACAAATTCAAGTGCTCAGGTGTGTGATGAATTATTAAGAATGCAAGCACGTGGCACTCTTTTGTGTGGCTGTTTTACCTGGAAGTACGAGGTGTGGCTGTAGAATAACGGAACTGACGCTGTCACAGAGCGAGTATGCATGCACCAAAGATGAACAACGAATAGCTGTGAAGCGTGAAGCCTTCTCACTCGGATGCGGTATGTCTGGCATCTGACAGACAATTATCTGATTGCATGGTGTCTGTTCTTTCGGACATTGAAATAATTGATTCACCTAGATGGGCAATGGATACACTTTATTCAGTGCGGATGCGCAAGTACATCCGGCCTCCTGCGGGAAACTCACAGTGGCGAGGACGGCCGGTGTGGCCGAGCGGTTCTAGGCGTTTCAGACTGGAACCGCGCGACCGCTACGGTCGCAGGTTAGAATCCTGCCTTGGTCATGGATGTGTTTGATGTCCTTAGGTTAGTTAGGTTTAAGTAGTTCTGAGTCTAGGGGACTGATGACCTCAGATGTTAAGTTCCATAGTTCTCAGAACCATTTGAACAGTACCGAGTATGGAGCAAATGGTCAGGGAATGCGGATGGGTGGCGCTCGGTGGGAATGTGGGCCGGCCGCGATGTGTGCCGAGATAGTCCGCGGAGGTGCGATAACACTGTGTCCCAGATGGCACAGTTGTTAGTGCACCTGCCTTCTGAGCAGGAGATCCCGACTTCGAAACCTGGACCGGTACATATTTTCACTCGTCGCCGCTGATTCCGCTTGATGTCCCAATGCAGCTGACATCAGTAATCCCTTTCCTTTCTGAAATGGTCTAGGATCAAGTCAAAAACTAATGCACGTGCCTGATTGAGTTTCTTGACGAAGTTATGGTTATGAGTTGCAGAAAACACTAAAGTAGGGGGTAATGTGGCGGCAATGGGGTACTCAGTTTGCCTTCATGGAGGTTTGCCTTCATTCTAGACCATTTCAGGTCAAATATACTAATCTTGAATAATGACCATCTATTTTATGTGGGCCGTATTGTCAGATGTTACAGATTAGATACGGACTTGTTCATAAGTTCAATCATGACCATTTGTGTGCTAAGTCAATAGGATGTTCATGCGTTGTAACCATAGCTAAGCAAGTGCTTAACAATTACGTCCTAAAAATTTCTAGGCCTAGTCGTAATAATGACGATGTTGGCTTTATATTATCCTTCCCACTCCTAAGTTCTTTTTAGGTGGTTAAACTTCGTGCTTAAGCACAAAATTTTCCTAGACAGGCCATACCTTGTATGCACATGATGACCAATGAATACTTCAGAAATGTTAAGACAGTCGATCTAAGTACGTTCTGCACAGGATAACATATACGCCCTTTTCCTCAGCTATACCTTTTATTTCACTTTACTTATAAATTCAAGGTCAGGAGTTAAGTTCGCGTCTTGTCCCAACAAGTAACTATCATACAGTTTACGCGCAAGCGCAAGGCATTGCGTCCGCCTAGGCGGGTCTCATGACGCTACGGTCAGTTCCAGTACAGCACTCGTGGCTGCCGCATCGCGATCACGAAGTGGGGCCGAGGCAGTTTCAGATAAGCTTTTACAGTCTGACGATAATTTATGGATTTATAGTTTTAACTTGACGATGTCCACTATGGATAAACGGTAGTTACTGTTATTCTGAAGAAGGTTGGGTTATCCCGATTGAAACCTAGGTAAATTCTAAGTAAACGGTACAACTGAGGCTGTTGATTATTGAAATTAAAATTAATATTTGTACAGTTGCTGACAGGGCCGCGAAATGTTGAAAATATTTAACCTTTCCTTTCTCTCATTCTCTACTTTCAATGTACATACTGTGTAGACAAGTCAATGTAGCCGTGGCCTTCCTTTGTGTAAGAGCTGTTATTTTCTTCTGCCAGAAAAAAGATAAGTGTAATAACAGAGTAACGAACTGTCTTGAACTTTCTCATGAAACTTGGAAAAATTGTTACTGAAATCTATCTGTTACCAGGAGAAGCGTAAGGCGAAGATTGTGTATCACATACGCGAGTTTTTGAGTGGTTCAAGCGTTTCCAAGATCGCTGAGAAGACGCTGAAGATGACTCATGCCTGGAACGTCCTTCAGCATAAAAACGGATGGAAATATCGAAAAAGTACGGAATCTGATTCTATCTGACCGTGGATAGAGTATTCGATCGATTTCTGAAACCGTACAAACGGGTAGAGAATGAGTAAAAACACATTCTACAGAACTGGTTTAACATGAGAGAAGTGTGTACGAAGCTGGTACTGAAAATTCTCACTATCGATCAAAAATAAACTCGCAAAAATATTTGCACTGACACTTTGAATAACACTGAAAATAATCCTAGTTTCTAGCAAAGAGTGATAACATGCGACGAATCTTAGTTTTTCACTTATGATCCAAAAATAAGTGTCAATCAATAATGCACTGGAAGGGCCCAACTTCATCGAGAACGAAAAAAGCTCGAATGAGCAAATCCAGATATTTTTTGTATTTATGCAACTGTGCATTTTCAATGGGTTCCTGAAAGTCAAACTGTTACTGAAAATTACTACCTTGAGGTTCTAGCTCAACTCCGTAAGAAAATAAGAAAAAAATCCGAATTATGGAAGAACACGTCGTCATGGGTTCTCCATAAAGACAATGCACCAGCTCATACCGAATCGTCCGTTAAGACGTTTCTAGTGAAGTTCAGCATACTAGTGATAGACTACCCGGATTATACATATGACTTAGCACCATTTGAGTATTTCTATTCTTCAAGATCCAATCTACATTAAAAGGAACAAGATTTCAGTCCATTTACGCAGTGAAAGCAAATGCGGCAAACGTCATCAAGGAGCTTATAGAGTAAGACTTACAGCACTATTTCCGTTGATGGAAAATTCGCATAGAGCATTGTGGGGATTGAGGAGGGGAATATGTTAAGTGCGGCAATAAAACTCTATGATTTGAAATTCCCGTTCACGTACTAAATGAGGTTTCCTTGTGTCCAGAGGTGTTGTTTGTGCATGTTAGCTGTACTTGTCTTGGTAAATGTTGCTTCAACAGTTCAAAGGATGTTCGTAATGCCCGGAAGATCTCCATAATAGACAGAAAGCCTTTGGCTGACTGTTACAACATTGTAATAATTCATTACGAACATTCTCTGAACTGTTGAAGCAACATTTACCAAGACAAGTACAGCTAACATGCACAAACAACACCTCTGGACACAAGGAAACCTCATTTAGTACGTGAACGGGAAATTCAAATCAGATGATCCATAATGATTTGGCTGAGTGGATCACTAACTGTTTTTAATTTCTTCTCGAGGACTGAATTATTTTCCACACCATTTACTTCTCCAGAATTCGGACGATTAGAGGAGGCACATCGTGGGACAGCTTCTGATTTGCAAGTATGTTTTGAATGTCCTGATTCACATACAAAATTTCGTTATGTCTTTCGGAAGGAAGAACTTCGAAATAGTAAATCAATACATTTTACAACATACATAAGATTACACAAAAGTACCAAAAGATTGAGCGTGATTACCTCAACATCCTACATTCTAGGTAAACACACTGAAGCGCCTCAGAAACTGGTATAGACATTCGTATTCAAACAGAAAGATATGCAAATAGGCAGAATATGGCGCTGCGGTCGGCAACGCCCACATAAAACAAGTGTCTGTCGCAGTTGTTAAATCGCTTACTACTATTACAATGGCTGATCATCAAGATTTAAGTGAGTTTGAACGTGGCGCTATAGTCGGCGCACGAGCGATGGAACACAGTATCTCTGAGGTAGCGATGAAGTGGGGATTTTCCCGTAAGACCATTTCACAAGTATACCGTGAATATCAGGGATCCGGTAAAACATCAGATCTCCCACATCGCTACGGCCGCAAAAAGATCCTGCAAAAACGAGGCCAACGACGACTGAAGAGAATCGTTCAACATGATGGAAGTACAACCCTTCCTCAAATTGCTGCAGTATTCAATGCTGGGCCATCAACAAGTGTCAGTGTGTGGAACCAGTCAAGGAAACATGATCGATATGGGCTTTCGGAGCCGAAGGCCCACTCGTGTACCCTTGATAACTGCACCACACGAAGCTTTACACTTCGCCTGGGCCCGTCAACATTGACGTTGGATTATTGATGACTGGTAACATGTTACGTGGTCGGACGAGCATCATTTCAAATTGTATCCAGCGGATGGACGAGTACGAGTACGGAGACAACCTCATGAATCCATGGACCCTGCATGTCAGCAGGGGACTGTTCAAGGTGGTGGAGGCTCTGTAATGGTGTGAGGCGTGTGCAGTTGGAGTGATATGGGTCCCCTGATACGTCTAGATACGCCTCTGACAGGTGACACGAACGTAAGCATCCTGTTTGATCACCTGGATCCATTCATGTCCATTGTGCAATCAGACGGGCTTGGGCAATTCAAGAAGGACAATGCGACGCCCCACATGTCCAGAATTGCTACAGAGTTGCACCGGGAACACTTCTGTGAGTTTTAACACTTCCACTGGCCACCAAACTCTTCAGGCATGAACATTATTGAGCATATCTGGGATGCCTTACAACGTGCTGTTCAGAAGATATCCCCACCCCCTCCTACTCTTACGGATTTATGGACAGCCCTGCAGGATTCACGGTGTCAATTCACTCAGGCACTACTTCAGACATTAGCCGAGTCTAGGCCACGTCGTTTTGCGGCACTTCTGCTTGTTCGCAGGGGTCCTACACGATATTAGGCAGGTGTACCAATTTCTTTGGCTCTTCAAAAAAATGGCTCTGAGCACTATGGGACTTAACTTCTCAGGTCATCAGTCCCCTAGAACTTAGAACTACTTAAACCTAACTAACCTAAGGACATCACACACATCCATGCCCGAGGCAGGATTCGAACCTGCGACCGATCGGTCGCGTGGTTCCAGACTGTAGCGCCTAGAACCGCTCGGCCACACCGGCCGGCTTTGGCTCTTCAGTGTAATTTTTCTTCGTTATGTGATAAAGATTACTGTTATACAGACTACAACACACTAGTACTGGTGTTACAGAACAAAGAGAATTAGGCATAATACTACGAACGACTTGTCAAATAATCGTGACATAACACCAAATCTCTTTAATATGTTTAACGTGACACTGATAATATGCTTTAAAGCTTACAAAAATGAAATACTCCCTCTTTTAAAAAGTTTGGAAAATGTATTAATGAAAAAATTGAGGAAAGTTAAGATAGTGGTTTTAATGCGTCAGGTGTTCTACATAGTCTCCCACAATGGAGTACAACACAGCGAACGTTCGTACAATGATATGAAACCGTCAGAAAAGTCCTTCTTTGGGATGTTGTTCGACTCTCGTGAAAATTGACTCAAATGTCGGTTGTGTCGTAAAACGTTGATCCTTCATGTGAAAATCTACGCTTTGTCGTTTCGTGATAGACTGATAACACCAAGTGTTGTCAACCGAGACGATTTTTTTTTTTCAGAGAAGCGTTTTTCATTTCGATTGCGTTGCGACAGCCGTCTACGCATCGTTGTTTTTATTCGGGAATCACGTCGTGCAGGACGAACTTTGCCCTCGCTTTTCTCTTCTTCAAGACATTGTGGAGAATGTCTTGAACACCTGCTCCACTGTGATTTGTGGTCCAACAACAGCAGTGACACAGTACGGCCGCACGTCCACTACTTAACACTGCCTGCTCACAACTGATAGGTCGAATGAACATCTGTTGTTCGTAGTTGTTAGTTCAAACCGTCAGCGTAATTAGTGCACTGACGTCGTTTATACGTCAGGAACAAAATCAGTCTCGGAACTTTTTTGAATCACAGTACACTTCGCTAGTCATTGATAACTTTGTAAAGTGAATATCAGTTTGCTTGGCAGTGCCATATCACTTAGTGACACCGTAAAAACACTGACTGATTTCTTTTTCTATTTTACCGCCTAAGTTGTAACTACTGGAGCTTTGTCTGCAAAGACAGCGGAATGACTTTTCTCAACTTCGCCCCATGGAAGTAACATTCTCCATTTTACCATGTTATTACTAAATGGGTTTCTTGTCTGTCTCTCTGTTTGGTATAAATTTTGCAACTCATTTTAAACTAACTTTCCAATGAGATAGAGACTTGACATTTTAAACATAGTTCACGACCGGATGACAATGCAATTAACTCGGTTTTTTCACGATCAGTTCGATAGCAGTGGGGTGTGAAAAATGTTGGTAACTGTCCTGCACGACCAATGTGCTGTACCAGAATGCGTTTCAGGGAGCGTATGAGCGGATGGGCACTGATGAGCAGACGGAGTAGTGCGGGGGAGGAGATGGACAGTGAGCGGGGAGAGGGTGAGGTGGACAGAGACAGGGAGGGAGGAGTAGGTTTATGCAGCGTATGTGACATACACGTACAAGGGCGAAGCCGAGGGCATTAAGCTAGTGTTTGCTGAAATAAAAGTCTTACAGAAATGGTATAAATTAATTTTGCTTGCTTCTTTATTTTAGAAATAGGAAAATAACAATGCAACAGATGATTAGTAAGTAGGTGTAACACTGTTCTGTTTCACTTATTATCAGGTGAAAAGACACTGAAATAAACTTGAGATTTAACACGTGTCTCTCTTATAATCTCATCGATAGCTTTATAATCCAATGAAGGATTTCATACATACAAGACTAAACAGCAGAAAATAATTATTTAAATAAAAATAAATTTTTAATTTTCCATGTTTTTAAATTGGACTAAAAAGGATAAAATAATTTCTCACACAGGTTGCTTATCCCATAGAGATAATCCTGAAAATTTGTGATTCTGAAGTTTTAATAGCTATGATAAAATTTTTAAGATTTGTAACGAAACACAGGGGCGGATGTAACATAATATTAAGGAGGTGAATTATTCATGCATCAATTACGTATTGCATGCGCCTCACATTTTTCATTATAAATCTTGCAAGAGTTTTCACAGCTATCAAAAATTCATAGTCCCAAATTTTGAGGACTACTTGTCTGGAGTTAGGAACCTATATGGGGCTAGGAGAAATTATTTTATTCTATTTAGTTCGGTTTAAAATCTTAGCATATTAAATTTAAAAAATAATTATTAATTATCCAAATTCAGCGCTCTCTAGAAAATGTCGTAGAGCTACAATCCATGGCCGTTTTAGGAAAGAAAATAATGATTAAAAGTTTTATTATAAGTGTTGTAATTAATTAGTTTACACACTGTGTTTCGTGATTTAGTGAGCGTTTAAATATCTTTTATTGGGATCAAAAGGGAGAGAAACCTTCACACTACCGGTTTACCAGTTGGTGCTACTCGAATATGTCGGAACGAGTAGAATAATCAGAATATCCCTGGGATGCGTCTGTTTAGGTTTGCTCTATCGGCAGGATCCCTTGCTGATTTATGGCAGGAGGCGAAAGTTGCGTCAAACACTGTCTGCCAAGTCGCAACCGTCCCATCTACACTTCTGGAAATGGAAAAAAGAACACATTGACACCGGTGTGTCAGACCCACCATACTTGCTCCGGACACTGCGAGAGGGCAGTACAAGCAATGATCACACGCACGGCACAGCGGACACACCAGGAACCGCGGTGTTGGCCGTCGAATGGCGCTAGCTGCGCAGCATTTGTGCACCGCCTCCGTCAGTGTCAGCCAGTTTGCCGTGGCATACGGAGCTCCATCGCAGTCTTTGGACGAGAACCGTATGTACAGTTGACGGACTTTGAGCGAGGGCGTATAGTGGGCATGCGGGAGGCCAGGTGGACGTACCGCCGAATTGCTCAACACGTGGGGCGTGAGGTCTCCACAGTACATCGATGTTGTCGCCAGTGGTCGGCGGAAGGTGCACGTGCCCGTCGACCTGGGACCAGACCGCAGCGACGCACGGATGCACGCCAAGACCGTAGGATCCTACGCAGTGCCGTAGGGGACCGCACCGCCACTTCCCAGCAAATTAGGGACACTGTTGCTCCTGGGGTATCGGCGAGGACCATTCGCAACCGTCTCCATGAAGCTGGGCTACGGTCCCGCACACCGTTAGGCCGTCTTCCGCTCACGCCCCAACATCGTGCAGCCCGCCTCCAGTGGTGTCGCGACAGGCGTGAATGGAGGAGGGACGAATGGAGACGTGTCGTCTTCAGCGATGAGAGTCGCTTCTGCCTTGGTGCCAATGATGGTCGTATGCGTGTTTGGCGCCGTGCAGGTGAGCGCCACAATCAGGACTGCATACGACCGAGGCACACCGGGCCAACGCCCGGCATCATGGCGTGGGGAGCGATTTCCTACACTGGCCGTACACCACTGGTGATCGTCGAGGGGACACTGAATAGTGCACGGTACATCCAAACCGTCATCGAACCCATCGTTCTACCATTCCTAGACCGGCAAGGGAACTTGCTGTTCCAACAGGACAATGCACGTCCGCATGTATCCCGTGCCACCCAACGTGCTCTAGAAGGTGTAAGTCAACTACCCTGGCCAGCAAGATCTCCGGATCTGTCCCCCGTTGAGCATGTTTGGGACTGGATGAAGCGTCGTCTCACGCGGTCTGCACGTCCAGCACGAACGCTGGTCCAACTGAGGCGCCAGGTGGAAATGGCATGGCAAGCCGTTCCACAGGACTACATCCAGCATCTCTACGATCGTCTCCATGGGAGAATAGCAGCCTGCACTGCTGCGAAAGGTGGATATGCACTGTACTAGTGCCGACATTGTGCATGCTCTGTTGGCTGTGTCTATGTGCCTGTGGTTCTGTCAGTGTGATCATGTGATGTATCTGACCCCAGGAATGTGTCAATAAAGTTTCCCCTTCCTGGGACAATGAATTCACGGTGTTCTTATTTCAATTTCCAGGAGTGAATGACCATCTGCACGCACGGCCATAGTGCTACATTGTGGATAGGGGTAGGAAAACCGTGGATTTAGCGTATTGTCCCGAGACAATCTTTCCGCAAATGATTACGAAAATACAGAGCACCGCATTATATATGAGTAAAAACATAATTCAAGTGGGGCTCTGGGCCCAGACTTCAAACACTCGAATAGATGCAACGTGCGATGGGTTGTTGGAAGCTTTTTCAAGTGACCTGTGCTATACGTTTAGAAGAATTGGAAATTAACTAGTATCGTGCAAAGAAAAACATTTCTGTTTAAAGCAGACGACTGCAGTCCAGGTACAAATTTGGATTTGGAGTATTTCCTGGAACTCTGGACCAGCAATCGAGATCTTATATTACTGGACTCTCTGGGATGGAAGTTTCAAGACAGTGTCTCTTAAGGATATACCTGTAAACTAACATCGTACAAGACAAAGTAGAACAGAGGGCTGCGGTCCAGACGTAAACTGTGATGAGAGATGTCGATCAGGACTCTGCACCAGTACTGAAGATCTATCGTTACCGGACTAATGAGTTGGAATTGTGAAAAAAATTCTGCATTGCCTGTAGTGACTTCATGATGGGTGCCACGAAGAACGCGCAAGGAGGGACGCTTCTAATTAGTGTTTAAGTTGATTCTGAGGAATGTTTGGTAGTCTTATGACTTGTAGGCGGAACGAAACCTGAATACATCATTAAATGCCAGAGAGCAAACTGCACTTTCGTAGGTGGGAAAAGTGATGGTGGCTGTTTTCGAAATTCATTGTCATCGTGACTGACTATCTGGAAACCACATACCAGAAATTGCCTTTTACAACGAACATTGTAGGAGTGTTTGTATTGTGAGAGAGAGAGGAAGCAACCAAGGTTAGAGCGCAAAAATTGGATCCTGCGGCAGGACAATGCGCCCTGTCAAACGTCGTTCACTGCAATTCGGTACACATCCACTCCCGCCACGTTCCCCTAATTGGCTCCGTATGTCTTTTTTTTTGTTTCGTAATACCAAAAATTGTTTTGAGGGTGGGGAGCAAGATAATCTTCGTTCAAAATTAGTATTGTGTAGAGCTGAAGCCAAATAGATTTTCTGTGACATTAAAAAAACGGGATCTTGCTTTTTGGTAAGCATTGAGCAAGAAATGGAAAGGACCCGGATTCGGGTCCCGGTCTGGCACACAGTTTTAATCTGCCAGGAAGTTTCACTAATTTTTGTCTTTGCAGTAACGTTATTTACCGTTTTTTATGAAATTATCATCCGTGCTAATATTTTTATCTTCTTCAATAACCTTGGTAGCCACCAGCGTCACTATCTGACCAACGGATCACCACTTACAGCCCCTAATTCCATCAATCGATAGCTCGCACAGGAGTGATTTGTAATTTAGTACAGGGCATTAGCACACATTCCGGAGGCCAACATCTACATCAATATTCTACAAACCACTGCGAAGTGCATGGCATAGGGTACTTGCTACTGTATCAATTGTTAGAGCCTCTTCCCGTTGCAGTTGAGTATTGAGCGTGGGAAGAATGAATGCTTAAAGGCCTGGGTGGGAGAGGTAATTAATCTTGTCCTCGCGCTCTCTGCGTGAGGGCTTGTATATATTCCTCGATTCCTCACTTGAACCTTGTTCCTAAAACTTTGTAAGTAGGTTTTCGCACAATCTTCAAATATTTTCGAATTTACGTTTCTCAGCATTTTCATGACGCAAATTGAGAACATCAGAAAGTTATGTTTTCACAGCACACGGCAGGGAACACAAGACCGTCAGCCAGCATGTGATACGGTATCGATACTGAAGGTGAATAACATATTTCCTAGTGAGGAGAAGTGCACGAAAGTATTTTGGTGCTCTAACATTCATGATTTCGGGACAGCTCACGTTCCACTTACTTACATGCCACTGTCACAGTTATCGCACCGTCTCGTTAAGAAAAGAAAAATATATTACCACTCTCCATAAAAGAAACCCTTTTCTGATCTGAATTCATGTATACATAAGCCTTTCATGAACAACTCTACGGTCTCTCTCTGGGATCACAAACAAATAATCTTCAAATTTACGCTGTAAATACGTAGAGAACTTCCACGGGGTATCTTTAATGTCTTCCAATGTCTTCCGCTAATCCGAATACCTAATGCTTGGCGTACCCCAAAATCAGAAACATCTTTTGGTTTGACAAATGTTTTAGATGTTTATGTTCAAATGTTGAAATGTGTGTGAATTCCTAAGGGACCAAACTACTGAGGTCATCAGTCCCTAGACGTACACACTACTTACATTAACTTATGCTAAGAACAACATACACACCCATGCCCGAGGGAGGACTTGCACCTCCGGCGGAAGGGGCCGCGCAATCCGTGACATGGCGCCTGAAAGCGCACAGCCACTCCGCGTGGTAGGAGGTATATTCATTAAAGTTTATGTAGAAGCAGTTGGAAACTTCACTACTGTGCACAGTGGAACTGTGTAGGACTATTATTTTTTCCTTCTTTTTCTCTCTTCCTTTATTTACGAAATGGTAAGATTATTAGTTTTTATTGTGGAAAATCTATCTGACGACAAGATAAGGTTGGTGGTCAAAAAACGTGCTTATGTCTTCCAATGTCTTCTCATGAAAGTCAAAAGATATATTTTTCCTTAGCAGGAGATGTTATTAGGTTTAAATTAGCTATCAGTTCCCTCATTATAAAACTAATGTAACACTTGTCGATTCTTACTTACTGTTTTCCGAAACGAAGTAACGATTTTTGTGGTTAGTGTCATGGAATCAGATATGAATGCTCTCTAAAACTATGCCACAATGTCCTCGCCTCGGACTTCACTAAAGAACGTTCTGAAACCACGACTTCTTTGATGAATTCACATTCATCCCGTAACAGCTGAAAGAGCCTAATTATTATAGCGCGTCATTTCCTGTAGTACAAGACACTCGTCAAAAGTACTCGTTTGCGGGGATACATTCCCATTCCTTTTTATCTTCACTTATAGGGAAGTCACTTAAGCTGAAGTGAACAGATTATGTTTTGATACCCGCAAATTAAAACTGTATACAGGATCAGGACTCGAATCCGAAACCGTGCATTGCCAAGCAATGTTCTTAACGAATGAGCTATCCAGCCACGACTCACGAACCGCACTTACAGGCAACAATTAAAAAAAAAAAAAACGCACATACCGCTGCAGAGTGAAAAATTCATTCCGTAGATGGAAACAATCCTCTACGCTATGGCTGCGCCATTTCTTTCAATGACCTTTCTTCCGTGAGTGCTAGTTCCCCAAGGTATGCAGCCGACAGGTACTGGTGGCAGTAAACCTTTGAAGTCGGATCGTGAGTCATGCTTCTATGCAGCTGATTCTTCTTAACTACAACATCGAAAAATCGAATTCTTCGATAAATCGAATTAGTTATCTGGCACCTTGAAAATATCTCGGTAAGTCTAAAAAATCCAATGTGTTTGTGTACACTTAACCGAAGCGACTGCTATAACGAAACGCCCGCAATCTCTCTATAATACTGAGTTAGCGGTTATCTAACATTGCGATTCGAGCTGTTTAGTCATTCAACGCTTAGTGTCATTCCTTTGTTTTCTCAGCATACAAATCAGTTGTGAAGCATTTAGCACCTGGTCAAAAGTACCCCGACACCCCTATGTAATACGGAAATGACCACTAGATGTCACCAGACTCGGACCCACCTGTATAAAAGGAGACGCGCATGCAGCGTCCGTAGATGATCAACCGACGCGTGCAAACCGACGAAGTCACCTATGGAAAGAGGCTGACAACCATCGCGCCAAGAAATCAGTACGAGGAAACTCTCAAGGCGAGACACGCACACTGGGGAAGAAGACAGCAATTCAGGTGTTAAACATCAGGGACTCCAGACAGGGGTTTTGGAGGTTTCCCTTGGCCGTAGGGCGAATGTCGAAGTTGTCCCGAAGTCCCTCCTTACCAACAATGGGAACATGAATCGACCCATACCCTAATCGTCCTGAAAAGGTCGAGAACAAAAAAAAATCCCGAATCAAAAATCCATGTACCTATGCAACAAACACAACTTACTTAAGATATAAATGTGTAACCCGTACACCAGTTGACTGAAGAGAGTGTAAGTGGGTTGTTTAGGTTTTTATGTTGGTAACGCCACGTAGCGCTCTGTATGAAAATCAATGACTGTGCTGTGTGCAGTCTGTGGCTGGTTGGACTCATTGTTGGAATATTCGCTATTGTAGTGTTGGGCAGTTGGATGTGAACATCGCGTAGCGTTGTGCAGTTGCAGGTGAGCCGCTAGCAGTAGTGGACGTTTAGACAGAGATGCCAGAGTTTTAAGCGGACGATCTGGACGTGTGTCCGTCAGAAAAAGAAAATTTGTTTAATTGGGTGTCGCAAAATTATATACATATATATTATGACTTTTGAACGCTATTAAGGTAAATACATTGTTTGTTCACTATCAAAATCTTTCATTTGCTAACTATGCGTATCGGTAGTTAGTGCCTTCAGGAGTTAGAATATTTACTTAACTGGCAGAATTGGTACTCACTGTATTCAAAAATGGTTCAAATGGCTCTGAGCACTATGGGACTTACCGCAGTGGCTAGCACACTGGACTCGCATTCGGGAGGACGACGGTTCAATCCCGCATCCAGCCATCCTGATTTAGGTTTTCCGTGATTTCCCTAAACCGCTCCAGGCAAATACCAGTATGGTTTCTTTGAAAGGGCACGGCCGACTTCCTTCCTCATCCTTCCCTAATCCGATGAGACCAATGACCTCGCTGTCTGGTCTCCTCACCCAAACCAGCCCAGCCCACTATGGGACTTAAAATCTGAGGTCATCAGTCCCCTAGAACTTAGAACTACTTAAACCTAACTAACCTATGGACATCACACACATCCATGCCCGAGGCAGGATTCGAACCTGCTACCGTAACGGTCCCGAGGTTCCAGACCGAAGCGCCTAGAACCGCTCGGCCACACCGGTCGGCGCACGCTGTATTGCAGTAGTTCGAGTAACGAAGATTTTTGTGAGGTAAGTGACTCATGACAGGTATAGGTTATTGTTAGTCAGGGACATTCTTTTGTAGGGATTAAAAGTCTGATTGCGTTGCGCCATAAAATATTGTGTGTCAGTTTAGTGATGATCAGTATAAGTAAAGAGAGAAATGTCTGAGTACGTTCAGTTTTACTCAGCTGTCTTTGTATCAAATAACACAGAAGTTTACCAGCACAGTAATTCATAATTTTTCTAAGGGGACGTTTCAAGAGCAACCTGCGAGGTCTCAAGCAGCCCACTCTGCCCCTTCCAGGTGGAAGAAAGAAAAGTTTTCAGTAGAGAAGCAGGAGCAACAGAATGGGTCGATGGATTGGTCTGAATGGGTCAAGAAACGCGGACTGGTCATTTGATGTCAACTAAGTAACAAATCGATCAGGAACATTTCAACTCTTCTAAAGCCGCCCAATTGGACTGTTGGTTGCGTGATTGTGAAGCGGAAACACGAAGGAAGTCACAGTTAAGCCAACACCAGGCGAACTTCATGTAGGCCCACTGACGAACAGGGATCTCGAACACTGCGGAGAGTGGTTGTAAAATAAAAAATAAAAAAAATAAATAACTAAAAAAAAATCAGCGGAAGAAATCACTCTGGAGTTTCAAAGTACTACCAGCAGTCCTGATAGCGCAATGACTTTGTCTAGGGAGTTAAAAAGAATGGGGTAAAATGGTTGGGCCGCTCTTCATAAACTACACATTAATGTCGTGAGCGCTACACAGTGCTTGTGTAAGAACAACGCCACCAGACAAGAGGACGACTGGAAACGTGTGATTTGGAGAGATGAATCAAGCTATACTCTTTGTCAGGCCGACAGGCAGGTTTAGGTTTGGAAAATGCCTGGGAGGGACGTTACCTGTCATCTTATAGGCTATATGTAGTGGCGGTAGTGAAGTACAGAGGAAGTTGTGTTTCTGTATGAGGGTGTTTCTCGTGGTGGTGGCGTGGTCCCCTTACTTAAGGGGAGGTTTACTACCTTTTGGTTCAAAAAATTGTTTTTTAAAAAATTGCGTTTTTAGATCCATAAAAGTGTATAGAATCCACCCCTGAAACGTTTTTTCCGAATACGGAACGGGAATGTTTGTTATTCGCGGTTGAACAAAAAAAATGCACCTCCCTGAAATCGACCTTTTTCACACACCAGTTGTTTTTCTTTCGGAGGACGAGTTATTGTACCGATTCTTGGGAAGAAACGCAGAAAATTCAAATGAAAGTTTGAACGCGTGTGTTTGCATTCTGGTGCGAAGACTGTGGAGATTGCGACTTTCCTGGCAGTGAGCAGCTTCAGCGAAGGGTATTCAGCAATTCTGAAGACCATGACAACGATGGACGTCACCCTGGAATTCTATTCGACCCAGTTCGCCAAGCATTTGGACGACCACCGGATTCAAGCGGCCGAAAATCGCTTGTCACCGGCCGTACGAGCGGCTCTGGAGCAGCGCGGGATGGCCCAGATCGAGCAGAATGCCATCTTTGAGGAAGAGGTTCAAATGGCTCTGAGCACTATGGGACTTAACATCTGAGGTCATCAGTCCCCTAGAACTTAGAACTACTTAAACCTAACTAACCTAAGGACATCACGCACATCCATGCCCGAGGCAGGATTCGAATCTGCGACCGTAGCAGTCGCACGGTTCCGGACTGAAGCGCCTAGCACCGCTCGGCCACCGCCGCCGGCTATATGATGAAGAGGAAGGACTAGTTTATGGACCCGGAATAGCAGATTGAACGTAAGTTGCATAATATTGCATTTATTTGCAGTCAAAACTTCAAACGCGTTTTTCTCGAAATGACGTTTTTTTTTATCGCGCGGTATGTTAACTTCAAATCTACTGAACCGATTGACTTCATTCTTTGTTTCCGACGAAGCTAGCTAAATTGTCTAAGAGTTGTACCACTTTTATTCCGATACATCAACTATAAATATTTTTACTTGGCCAACGAAGTCGAAAAGTCGATGAAAAAAACAATTTTTTTCAAATGTCCGCCATTTTGTTTCCTATGGTCCAAATAAATTAAGCGAGGCACAACTCCTAAAGAATCTTATATACGTCGCTAACGTCAACTCAATTTTGATTTCAGACGAGCCGGCTGACCTGTGACATACCGCGCGTGGAGGTCTACATCGAAATTTTGTTTCGTTCCGAAGGCACTTCCGCCTTTGCTCTTCGACATTTCTGGTCGAAAAAATTCCAGTTTGTAGAGGAAATATCAATAAAAAATTTTCCGAAATTTTACATTGATATCTATAATATATCCCGAGAAAAAAATTCTTAAAAAACATGCTTTTTTCGGGCCAAAGATAGTAAACCTCCCCTTAAGACAACGCTAAATGTGGAAGTACATGAACACATTTTACAGCAATGTGTTCAGGTACATCAGAGCAACAGTTCAGAGTTGGTGTTTGGAGAAGCATGACAGTGCACCCTCTCATAAAGCAACATCTGTGAGACAATGCTTTTTGGACAGTAACATTTCTCAAATGGAATGATCTGCCCGGAGTCGCGATCTGAACCAAATGGACATTTCTGGAATGAGTCATAACGCCGAATTCGCTCCAGAACCCAGCGTCCAACATTGCTACCTTCTCTGGATTCGGTTCTTAAGAAGGAATGGTCTGCAGACATTGAGTCACCACACTGGAAGTGTTCCCAGCAGAGTTCAAACCATCATAAAGGCGAAGTGTGGGTACACTCCATATTAATGTTCACTGATTGGTGTCCGGGTACTTTCTATCAATTTACATAATCTAAGTACAATTCGATTCTCGCAGAAAGTAAATAGATTATTGACGCTGTGGAGTGTGAAGTGAAAAAAGGAGTTAGTGAAGACTCTTACCAGTTGTGCTATTAACACTGGCGATCCTCCTGAGCGGAAAGATCGTATTGTTAAAATGAATCACACGACGGTAGGAACTGGGCCCAGCACAATTAGTTCCCGCATGTTGAAGAATGCGTATTGAAATGGCTTAGGAGCTGTAGCTGACAACAGATACCTGCCAAGCGTCATCTCAACCGAACACAAATTTTTGATAAGAAATACCACAGCAACAAAATAAAAAGAAAAAAGGTGCGAGTAAAGGACGCTCGCTCTGAGGGTTCCGTTTGTAATGGTACTTGAATTACGTAACCAATTACGGCACCTCACCTCAACCTCTCGATACCAACAATATTCTACTGTGTTTCTGTAAAGTAGTTAACGTATTTCTGAGACAACATTCAGATTTGATTTAATTAATGTAGAGGTACTTTGATACATCGATATGTTTATATTGCAATGATATTATTCTTATGTGTATTCTTTCTTTCGTCACTATGATCTTTGTCGTACTTGTAACTCTGATTTTTGGGCGCGTAAGCGGTTATTAGAGAGTCAAGTCTTGGTTGTCATGTTGAAAAGACGCAATTTGTAGTCAGTTTATGAAATGTGAACTTTAACAGTGAGGAAGATATTTTCAAGTACGTTTTATATTTTGAACTGATGTTTTGTGTGTTTCGTGATATTGCAGCAAAAGCAATAAAAAAGAAGCGTAACTTAAATTCGGAGTGCTGATTACTTTTTTACATCACCATTGTGCTAACTTGCAAAAGTTTAATCTTCAAGAATGGTTTATGAAACACATCTATAAAACTTTTGAAAATCGCAGAATAACACCTAGGCCTCTTTGCATCCGAGCTTGGAATCATCACTACCTAGATTTTCGACGATTGAGCCATGAGTGCACAACGAGACCAGCGTGGGAAACTCGAAAAGATGAGTGCCTGGTTTATTCATTATTACATGAAATGACTTTATTAACTGTGCTCTAATGACACCTGCCACATAATGTAACTTTGTTGTTGCCCGAAAATGCAATATTTAGCAGCGTGAGGAACCCTACAATCATAATAAAATTTTACCTTTGTTGTGGTAGGGTTGTTAGACGTTCAAACTTAATTATGTGGATAGACAGTTCATCTATCTCGGGAATCGAGACTCACGACGATTTTTGCCTGTTATCGACATTGATACTAGCAAGATAAAGGTTTCAGCAATCCAAGATTTTCGAGAATATTTTAATTTTTAGTTTGAAATCGGATAACGAATGACAATTTTTTCGTGTGATAGAGTTACAAATTACTTTATTTGCACTGTAAAACATTGCTTCTTCCAAATTTTATTGATCCTAGGTCAACAGGAAGTGCCCTGTAGTTTCTAATGACTCAGTTTGCGATTATCAAAATATGTAACATAAATGTTTGTATCTTTTGATTGTATTGACTTAGAAGCTTAAATATATTAAACTGCCGAGGGACCATACACCATAGCATGTGACAAATTTCAACTTGACACGTCTACCTACTCCTGAGAAAAAGGGTTCCTAACAGTCGGACACGCAGACAGACGGTCGGACGGCAACAAAGTGATCCTACAAGGCTTCTGTTTTTACCGATTTTGGTATGCAACCGTAAAAAGAATAGAGCTGTTGCTTACAGACTATGCTGACAGATTTCAGAAAGTAAAACCTCTTTCCATAGCGAAAGCCGCAAACCCTAAATGTTTCAAGGGTATCAGATCATTTCCTGTCTGTTGCTGCTCCAATAGAAAGGCGTGGATGACAACAGAATTTTTCATTAAGTGGTTGTTCAGCCTAGACAAAGACATGAAAGAATATAATCGAAAGATGTTGCATTTTTCCCCCTATAGCTGCTCTTTTCACGATAACCAACCACCTATGGATAATGTGAAACTTCGTATTTTCCCCGTCGACACCATTTCAAAATTTCATGCGCTTGGCGTGGGAATAACACAGAATTTTAAAATTTTCTATCGCCAAGAAGTTATGCCAATGATATCGGATAGCACTGAAGATGGTAAGAAGCCCAACAGAAGTTTTGGCAACGATGACCGAAAATGTATAGAACAGTGATTACGAATCATTTCAAGACCTGCTGATTAATCAACGAGACATAAATCAATTGCAACAACAGGGAGGGGATAAATGGTCTAGGACTTTCACGCCTGTCTGGGGTGACAAGAACAAAGACGATGACGAAGCAAAAGAAAAAGCAAAGCCAATTACACCAGTGGATATAAACGAGAAAAATTTATCACTGGGTGCGTCCTTAGCACATAAGCAGACGATGTATTTTTGGCTTTTGTCACTACAGAAAATGCGCTTGACCAAGCGCGTTTCTGGCCACTCGAGCAGAAGATCATAGATCTTTGCAGAGAAAGAACTTTTCTTGCACGTTTTTGGAAATTTGTGTTACTCTTTCGTTTGAAACGTTAAAATAATCCAAAATTATTAAAGCAGGTCAACATTTCAACATAAATATTATTGGTCAAAAGTGTGAGTAGAGCTAATACGAGTCTCCCTTGAAATTACAGCATTTATTTCTGTCCGAATTTTCATGACTAAACGAACAATGGGTATTGGAAAAGTAGGATAACAAACTGACCAGCGCGGGGTCTAGATTTTCACAGAAAGGTTTCATTCCTTGAAAGTAATCAGAGAAATTCAGAAAAACTTAATAAATTATTTGAAGAAAAACTGAAATATTTCACGAAAAGCTGCTGCTAATTAAGTAAATGAAGTGTCAAGTATTCATCTCTCCAGGACTCATCTCTTTTGTGCATAAAAATTTCAGTGGTTTAGAAATGGTGGAATTCTTTCTTTCAGTCTGAAAAAAATAAAACAAATATCACATTACAGCATAAATTGAAACTCCCAAGCTTTCTCTTGATCAAAGAAGTATTTCGCCTGCCTCATTTGCAGTACTTTGTTTCGACTAAAACTGAAAGACTTGTCAAATATTTCTCTAATCTATTTCATTTCTTACTTTTAGACAAATCATTTCACAGATTTGACCTCTTCTTTTTCAAAGTTTTCAAAATTTGAGTCATAAATGTTACTTTATGCTTCTATTTGTGAAGAAATACGAATGCTACTGAATCTGCGTTACCGAATTTTAACTTTATTTTTATAGAGGATGCTATACTCTTCTTTCGACTGTTTCATTGTCCCACCATAATTATTTAGAGTTCCGTTAAATAGAACTCTCAATTATTCACACTTTTTCTGAGGTCACTTGAACATCGAAATGTAGAGAGTCAACTGTAGTTGAATCGCTGAGAGAATTGCCAACTAAGCACATAGCTTCTGGATCGAGTCTCGGTCCGGTACACAGTTTTGAGATGCCAGGAAGTTTCAAAACAACGACCATTCCGTTGCAGAGTGAGCGTCATTCAGGCGATTACACTCTAACAATTCGATGAATTTCGATAATTTGCGAGCAACACATGGCGAACGGATAATCAGAAACCATTCACTATACTGTAACATCACACAGGTAAAATTTCTTCGAAAAGAAATCACACAGGTAAAATTTTTTCGGAAAGTCATAAATAGTCTCTGCTTCGTGTAACAGAAAACTGCAGGTTGACGTAACCTTCTTCCTTTCAACTGCTGCTTACCAAGTACATAACAAATGTGATATGGAACGGGTTCGTAGTGTCGTATACAGTTCCTTGTAACGATTTTGAAGACGTGAGTACAGAAACAAACTGAATAAAATCATTTAGTTTACTTATTACTGGGATTTGTATATTAGTTGATTAGAAACGTGACTTTTGTGTACATAGTCAGTGAAACACGTCACGAAGTTTCGATAGATTTGTTTAACTTGATGAAATAAGCCCGTCTCCGTTTATGACCCTGTGGGTTACTTCCAATGATATCTCTAAACACTGACTAAAGCAAAGTAAAGGATATTTTCACATCAGCGTTGGGTAAATTAGCATAGCGTAATCTACGTAGCATTTCAGAGAGTAAGCTACACATGTCGTCCCACGCTAAGGCCATTGCGCAACAGAGTGGTGAATCCCAACTCGCACTTACCTCATATGAGATCCTCAGACCATGGATCAAGGAAGTGAGGTAGATGTAGTATTTCCCGACTATTGAAAACTATTTGACTCAGTACCACACCTACGCTTATTACCAAAAGTACGATCATATAAGGTATCAGGTCAAATACGTGACTGGACTGAGGATTTCTTGATAGGGAGGACGCAGCACGTTATCTTGAATGGAGAGTGATTGACAGATGTGGAAGTAATTTCGGGTGTACCTCAGGGAAGCGTGTTGGCTCCCTTGCTGTTCATGTTGTATATTAATGATGTTACGAAACAGTATTAATAAGAAACTAAGGCTTTTCGCAGACGATGCAGTCTGAATGAAGCAGTACAGATATTCAGTCAGACCTTTATAAGATTTCAAAGTGGTGGTGCAATGACTGGCAGGTTGATTTAGACGTTCAAAAATGTAAAATTGTGCTCTTCATAAAAAACACAATATCCTATGAATATAATATTAGTGATTCACAGTTGGAATCTGTAAACTCGTACAAATACTGGGGTGTGACACTTAGTGGGAACAAGAAGTGGAACAATCACATGGACTCAGTCGTGGATAAATCAGGTAGCAGACTTCAGTTTGTTGGTGGAGTACTAGGGTAATGCAATCAGACTCCAAAGAATTTTGCTTACAAATTACTCGTACGGCCATCCTAGAATGCTGTCCAAGTGTATAGTACCAGTATAAACGCGGACGGGCAGGAGATGTTGTACGTTTAGAGGAGGGCAGCACGAATGATTACAGATTTGTTTGACCCGCGGGAGAGTGTCACTGAGACGTTGAAAGAACTGAACTGGCAGACTCTTGAAGATAGACGGAAACCATCCAGAAAAAATCCACTGACGAAGTTTCAGGAACAGTTTTTAATGATGACTCTAGGAATATACTACAACTCCTTCAATATTGCTCCCATAGGTACCGTGAGGATAAGATTAATTTAACTGCAGCAGGCATTTAAACAATCATTTTTCCTGGGCTCCAGGCGTTAATGGAACAGAAAAAAGCCCTAATAATCAGAACAGTGGGACGTACCCTCTGCCATGCACCTCCTAGTGGTTCGTAGAGTATAGATGTAGATGTTGATGTAGAGCGGCTTTCCATCAGTCGTGGGGAAAGCTGGTAGCGGACTTCACTTTATTGGTACAATAGTAGAGAAATACAATGTATCGAAAAGCGATTGCTTACAGATCACTCGTACGAATGTGCTGCTGCGGCACGGATGACAGGTGCATCACAGTTTGCGAGCGAAACTGCATTTCCGTTGGAAGTACGGAGGACAGTACGATTCTTGTGCGCTGACAGTCCAAATTGCACGAAGATTCTGTCTGTGTATTTGACCAAATGCAATGTCACGTCCAGCCGTAGTGAAATGGCGCCGACACTTTGACCAGCGCCTCACAGACGTGGGTGATGTTGCTTGGGAAGGAAGGTCATCGACATTCACCACAGACGACAATGTCCAGGCGATACTTTTGACGAGCTGAAAGAACATCTCGGAGGGTGGAGGCGGGGGGTAGAAGAGATTTTTCCAACGACGAGGGCGTTCATACAGCAGGTCTGGAATGGTTCCATGTCCAAGGTGCGAATTTCTGTCGTAGAGGAACTGGACGCTAGGTAAGACGTTCCGACCGTCGTTTACAGACGCCTGGCGACAGTGTTGAAAAATAGCGTCACGTTTCCGTGTCACTTTGAAGTGTGTTGTAGAATTCAACGAGAGTTACACGGCCTGCCATAGTAATGCGTAACTTACTTTTGGAAGTCGCGATGTACTTATTACGATAACCGTTTGTGGCAGTGATAATGTATGTCGTGCTGCAGGGTTGGTGGGTAGGTATCATTTCATTTTCCTGATGGAAAAGATGTGATAAAAATTTTCAAAATATAAGCAGACAGATGTTTATACTGGCTTAGTTAAAGGTGTGCGTTTTACGCGGAACAAATGTTGCGTCACGTGCAAAAGCGGAAGTTCTGGCGATGTGGGTCGGAACTACAGGAAGCTAGCCGATTGTGCGCACAGTAAAAAAAAGAAGTGTGTGGAGGATAGACAGCGCTGCAATCACCCGTTCCAGCCGTGCGCAACAACGACCTGATTCCGGACTGACGTGGCCTCCTAGTTTTCACAGAGGTCTACTGAGAATGTAAACACAAAGCTGTCTACGTGACGGCCGTAGCACGGCAACTAATAGATGCAATAGACAGACGACTAGGAGATGTCACGCCGTAGCCGCGCGTCACGTGCTACAGCTAGCTTCGCTTACGTACCGTGAGAAAAGTAGGCGGTTGCTATCTGCACGGTGACATAGTCCGCCGACTTCAGATCAATAGCGCCGCGTTTCTCCGGCGACAGAGCAATGCCCGTGCCTTTCCGGCGGGATGGCTCGCTTGGCGCGCGGCAGCGATTTGCGGGGTTTCGCGGCGTCGGCGTCGGCAATCACTCATCGCACGAGGCAGCGGAACGAAGCGCGCGCCGTGGCGCTGCTGCTGGTCGACTGGCGCGCGCCCTCCACGTTTACTCGATAGCCTAGCCGCATACTCCCTCCTCCACCCCCCCCCCCCCTCGCTCTCCCCACCACGCCCCCTACCCCTCCCCCTCTTACATATTTGCCGGCCCTTGTTGCCCGGGCGACACTAGTGCTCGCGGGACCCTCGGCGTGCCGACGCAGTCCGTTCATTCGAGCGGCCGCTACCGGCTCGCTCGGAATGTGCCCATTCACGCAGATTTACGAGAAACCAGTAGTACCCATTGTCAGAGACTGTTTAACTTTTCTTCGTATATATTGGAGTTTTGTTCATTCAGACACGAACGAGCTACTTTAATTTGTTTATGTATTTGGCTGTAATTGAACTCGGGCTCGTTCACTACCTATTTTTCACGTGGCTCATCTGCAAAGGGGGCTGGTAGAAAACGGTTGCATTTGCGCCCCTACTATTGAGTCACATATTGGCTAACTTTTGAACAGCAGTGAATTCTACTATACACGTTCAGATTGAAACTTATTTATTCAAAAGAAACACTTTAGCTTTGTGACCATGCATTTTTTAAGTTCACAAATAAATCCGATCTGTACAAATAATAATCGGTGCAATTCGTTCACTGTTTGTCCCGCATCTACACACTTTCACGTTGTTCCTTCACATACACTGGCGTCCATGCTTACACTCGCGGCACTTTGCCGCTCTCAACTTACCACCACAACGGACCAACGACAAAAGACCAATTTTCCCGCTCACATCCACAGTCCAGAGTCGGGTCACGTGACACTACATAAGTCAAAATAATCCCTAAACATGGCCACAATTCGTTTACAATGTTTTATAAGATTTAAATACTTAAATCTAAATACATTATATAATTTACACATTTATCACCACACTTTTATAATTCGTTGCAATTAAAAGAAAACCAAAACTCTATGCAACGGAACTACAATGCCCATCAAAACACAAAACAAGTATTTTCCGGTCTATTTTGCCCAACATATGATCTCTGCTGCTGTGCTTTAAATTTAAATTACGAACTACTTGAAAGAGCTCCGTATTATCCCCTGTTACCTTACATGGCCTTCAGAGTATGTACTATATTAGGCATTTAACCATGCTTATAGCGTACGCTGAATTACCCGGAAAGAATACATAAATTCACTTTTACAGACACGAGAGCTAAAGCTGTCACAATTTTGTCCATTATAAACTGATAACAGGTTGAGAAGTAACTGAGATAGAATTGTTAGTTACATATTCCATAGATCATTTGAACGATTCGTTTATCAAAATGACGTGGAATGAGTCAATTTACAGAATACGTGAACACAATTAATGTTTACGTTAGTGAACTAATTAGTTTTTCGTTTCTTTATTTATTTGGAACATGCTCAGTTAGAATCTTTCTAATACTGCATATGTGTGTGTGTGTGTGTGTGTGTGTGCGTGTGTGTGTGTGTGTGTGTGTGTGTGTGTGTGTGTGTGTGTGTATGTGTAGAGTGTAGTTTTTGTGTTGGATGATGATGATGATGATGATGATGATGATGATGATGATGATGATAAGAGGGAGAGGGCGAAATCCGATGCCGGCACATAGCCCACTCCTCGCGAAATGCGCCGAGGGCCCCGCCGAACTAAAGTCCCCACTTGGCAGACCGAGCACTATCAACAGTGTCACATGCCGTCACTTCATCTAGATCTACATCTGCATCTACATGGATACTCTGCAAATCACATTTAAGAGCCTGGCACAGCGTTCATCGAACCACCTTCACAATAATTCTCTATTATTCCAATCTCGTACAGCTCGAAGGAAAAACGAACACCTGTATCTTTCCGCGCGAGCTCTGATTTCCTTTATTTTAGGATGATGATAGTTTATGTAGGTCGTCGTCAACAAAATATTTTTGCATTCGGAGGAGAAAACTGGTGATTGACATTGCGTGAGAAGATTATG
This sequence comes from Schistocerca piceifrons, assembly GCF_021461385.2. Classification (NCBI taxonomy): domain Eukaryota; kingdom Metazoa; phylum Arthropoda; class Insecta; order Orthoptera; family Acrididae; genus Schistocerca; species Schistocerca piceifrons. Next base: position 494,105,071 of record NC_060139.1, on the reverse strand, counting down.
CCGCAACGAAAAACGCCTTTGTTTTAATAATGTCCAACCCCAATCCTGTATCATTTCAGTGACATTCTCTCCCCTATTTCGCCCTGTTTGAACTTTCTCGATATACTCCGTTAATCCTATCTGACTAGGTTGCCACACCGCGCAACAGCGTTCTAAAAGAGGACGGACTAGCGTAGTGTAGGCAGTCTCTTTAGTAGATTTGTTACATTTTCTAAGTATCGTGCCAATAAAACGCAATCTTCCCCGCAACATTTTCTGTGTGTTCCTTCCACTTTCAGTTGTTCGTAATTGTAATTCCTAGGTATCAGTTGAATTTACTGCCTTTGGATTCGACTGATTTATCGTGTAACCGAAGTTTAACGGATTCCTTTCAGCACCCATGTGGATGACCTCACACTCTTCTTTATTTAGGATCAATTGCCAATTTTTTCACTATACAGTTATCTTTTCTAAATCGTTTTGTAATTATTTTTGAGACACTGCGGAGAGGTTTCGTTTTTAAACCAAGACATTGAAGAACACAGTACTGTTATTATTTTTAGTCCTCCTCGTGCAACTAACCTTTTTTTATCTTTTATGGTCCATAACTCAACCGGTAAAAAAAAGGAACCCTTATAAGATCACATTGTTGTTCGTCTATATGTCCGACTGTTCAAAACTCGTGTTCTCAGGAGCAAGTGGACGTATCAAGTTCAAATTTATGTCTTATACTAAGCTCTGTGGTCCCTTGGCGGTACAGTAAACGTCAGCTTCTTAGTCAATGCAATGAAAAGATACGGTCATTTATGTCAAATATTTTGATACTCGCAGACTCAGACGGAAAAACCTATAGATTGCTTCCTGTTGATCCGGAATCATTAAATTTGGTGAGGGGAAACCTTTCACAATAAACGAACAACAAGAAAGCCGTGAATTTTTCATTATATGAGGGGCGCTTGAAAAGTCCGTGCAAAGTCCGAGAGATGGGACTACTGGCGCATATCGAGGTCATGTTTAGTTAGTAGCATCTTTGGAAAGAACGCACACCAAGTTCCAGCCATATTAGCCTATTCCTTTGTGTTTGGCATTCGTGTGAATCAAGGAAGTCGAGTAATTGTCAAAAAATGAACGAAAAAGAATTTCGTCTGGTGATTAAACATTACTTTATGAAAGGCTAAACGCCTCAGGGGACTAAAGAGAAGCTTGGTAAACATTACGGTGAGTCTGCACGTTCGCTTAGAACAGTTTATAAGTGGTTTGACAATTTTCAGAGTGGCTGTATGGGGACAAGTGATGCTGAACGTTCTGGAGGCCCTGTGGAGGTTACGACTCCAGATAAAATCCATGATATGGTGATAGATGACAGAAGAGTTAAGGTGCGAGAGATTGTTAGTGCTGTGGGCATCTCGAATGAACGGGTACATAATATTTTGCGTAAACATTTGGACACGAGAAAGCTATCCGCAAGATGGGTTCCGCGATTGCTCACGCTTGACCAAAAACGGAATCGTGTGAAGTGTTGCAAGGATGGTTTGCAGCTGTTCAGGATTCCTCAGGAGTTTAAGCGTCATTTCGTCACTGTGGATGAAACATGGATACATTACTATCCTCCTGAGACCAAACAACAATCTAACCAATGGGTTACCAAGGGGGAATCTGCACCAAAAAAGGCGAAGACCATTCCTTCGGCCGGAAAGGTTATGGCGACCGTCTTTTGGGATTCGCAGGAGATAATCCTCATCGACTATCTGGAAAAGGGTGAAACTATTACAGGTGCATATTATTCATCGTTATTGGACCGTTTGAACAAAATTAGAACAGCGTTAGACGAAGTTTATAAGTCTAAAAGGAGACTGTCGAAAAATAAAAAAGGTTTACCCAAAAGCGTAAGTAGTTACACGAAAAAAGTATTTCTTTTGTCATTTGTTATGTGACTTAAAACCTGAAATTAAAACGTTCTCGAAAGTCTTGCATTACCTGAGACCGATATCCTTCCAGTATCAATGTCGATAACAGGCAAAAATCGTCGAGATACTCTATTCCTGGAATGGACGAACTGTCTATACCAATAATTAAGTTAATACTGAATCCTTGGGACGCGAGCCCTACCCCCCACCTACCCAATTATTTTTTTTCTTTTCTCCAGTATTAGCAGTTCACGCCATTACGGAATTCCATCACAAGCAAAATATAAAAATGAAAAACGCGTACCAATAAAATCTACAGATTTTTCCCCATATTCTTAACGAAATTAACGATCACTTTATAAAGTCGAATGTTTCAGGTAAACAAAAGAGGAGAAGCTGATCGAGGGAAGAGGTACCCCATACTCGACAATGACTTCAGAAAATCCAACATTTCACAGGCAAATTTGAGACACAGACACAAGATGTGGTTTGCGTCAGCAGATTCTGATTCAGAGCCGCACTCACAAGACGGAGAACTCTAAATGTTGATTCGATATAGACGGAGAGGAAAAGAGGCGTGGTAAGGCGTTGTCGAATGATGTTGGAGGTCGTTGATCGGTCCAAATGTGTCCCCATAAACAAATGCTTTGCAGGAATTCGAGGTCGCAACCGGATAATAAGCACCTTTGTTGGGACAAGTCCACATCTCTTCCTATTGATGTTTTCCGTGGCTCTTGAGCTCACGTAAGTAGTCCGTACACTGCAATTTCAGATGAAGAACAGTGCTTATAGAGGTAGCTTGCTTTCCTTATAGGTCAACTTCCTCATTATAGCGGACATCATCGTGGTAATGCACCGACAGCAAATGGTTGCTCTGCGCCCTCCGCATACTGTGAATATATTCGAAAACCACATCCAGTACATGAAGATTGGTTGTTTCATTCCATCTCCTGTGGCAAATACATTTAAGAGTACGTTGGGAGTCAGAGACGACTAATACCTTTGAGAAAGGAGCTGAAGATACAAACTTCAGTGCTTCCAAAACCCAGTCTCCGACGTAAAAATAGAAGCGCTTTGAGGTAGTTTCAAAGCTTTCGGACTTTGAGCTGAGGGCTTATAAAAGGACGGAGAGTGTTGATGTTAGAGGCAGGTTTAATCGTCTCGTTGCTGCTCAGTGGTCTGGTTCTCGTTTTATTTATACCGGTGGATCCAAAATTCCACAGGAGGTAACTGAATGTCATCACTTTCATATAACTTTAACGACTTAAGCAGTGCATATCAGGAAAGTTCTTAAGAGATACTAATGTTATGTATCCCATATTTAATTGGCGTTTGGAGTGATATTTCGTAGCAGTGATGGTAGCTGCGAGCTACCGCATCCCCTGGCTGCCCAATCGCACTCCCGTTCGGGCGGGAGCTACATTTTCTACATCACCTTTTCCCTCATTTCCCTTCACACCACTTAAACATTAATCTATACAAAAAATCTGTTTTTATCAATTTAATATATGATATATCCTCCATCGCATGTCATTCAGGACGTCACCGGTAGCTCACGTCAGCCTGGCGCCGTGGTCAGTCGGCTTTATGTCTGCCAAACGGCATTGTTTTCAAAGCTGTGGAGGACTTGAATTCGACGTTGCACAGCCATTCCGCATGAAATGTTTATAAATTATGTACACAAACCCTCCTCGTGAATCAGTATACCTACTGGTTAAAACCGTGTTAAAATCCCTACAGTAGTTCCCAAGATTATCCCAAAAATACAGACAGAAACCGCGGTGGCCAGAAACAGTCTGAAAAGCTTCTGTGTTGGAGGGTAGGTTGTGATGAGAAATAATCGTGGAGAAAAAATTCGACATGTTGCGATATTTCTGAATTAATTAGCGTTGAAGTTAGCCAACAGGCCGTTGCAGGCGCACATTCGAGCCACCCTGCGTACAATTAGTGTCAGTTGCTCTCGTAGCGTAGAGGATAGTCGACGAGACCACTCAGCCTTTGGCTCGGGTTCGATCCTTACTGCCGTCCCACGTCCAGTTTTTGTATTGCTCTCTTGTTCAGTTTTAGTAAACTAAACGAAGAACACGTTTGGCGACAGTGTTTCAGCACAATATGTCCTGCGACACGATTACAAGCTTTTCAAATGTGTATAGATGGATAATACAAGTTTAGAAATATTATACAGGAGTAATGTACAACGAAAACCATTTCTCATATCTTTTAAATTTTTTAAAAGAGAAGACCAATATTAACTTCAGGAAAAAGATCTCTTAGTACTGACATCTGTTTCTTACACAACTCTGTTCTTGGGATCAGATGTTGCAAAGTTTACTGTATAACTGCGTGTGTTGTTGAGGATAAATGGCAACATTGTCAGCAGGTCTTTCTGTTTTGCAACCGATAAAACATAACTGGCGTACATCAGTCATGGTCTTTCGTCTACTGAATGCATTGAAATTTTTCCATTTTTCTGTTTTAGAGTAAGAATTTTAATAACTGGTTGAGCATGAGACATTTTTTAATTACATATTCGTGTAGTACGTAAAGAAATATGAATGTTTTAGTTGGACAATTTTTTTTGCTTTGTGATAGATGGCGCTGTAATAGTCACAAACGTATAAGTACGTGGAATCACGTAACATTCCGCCAGTGCGGACGGTATTTGCTTCGTGATACATCACCGTGTTAAAATGGACCGTTTACCAATTGCTTAAAAGGTCGATATCGTGTTGATGTATGGCTATTGTGATCAAATGCCCAACGGGACGTTTGAACATTTTGTTTCGGATGTTCCAATGTGATGCATGTACCATTGTGAACTTATCATTTCTCAGAGCGCATGCTGTTACAGCGTGATTACCTGTAAATACCACATTAATGCAAGAAATGCTCAAAATGATGTCCGTCAACCTCAATGCATTTGGCAGTACGTGTAACGACATTCCTCTCAACAGCGAGTAGTTCGCCTTCCATAATGTTCGCACATGCATTGACAATGCGCTGTTGTCAGGCGTTGTCGGTGGATCACGATGGCAAATATCCTTCAACTTTCCCCAGAGAAAGAAGTCCGGGGACGTCAGGTTCGGTGAATGTGCGGGCCATGGTATGGTGCTTCGACGACCAATCCACCTGTCATGAAATATGCTATTCAATACCGCTTCAAACGCACGCGAACTATCGAACTATGTGCCGGACATCCATCATGTTGGAAGTACATCGCCATTCTGTCATGCAGTGAAACGTCTTGTAGTAACATCAGTAGAATATTACGTGGGAAATCAGCATAGATTGCACCATTTAGACTGCCATCGGTAAAATGGGGGCCAATTATCGTTCCTCCCATAATGCCGCACCATGCATTAACCCGCCTAGGTCGCTGATGTTCCACTTGTCAAAGCCATCGTGGATTTTCGGTTGCCCAATAGTGCATATTTGCCGGTTTACGTTACCGCTGTTGGTGAATGACGCTTCGTCGCTAAATAGAACGCATGCAAAAAATCTGTCATCGTCCCGTAATTTCTCTTGAGCCCAGTGGCAGAACTATACGGGTGCAATCGATGTTGATATAGCATTCTGAACACAAACGTTTTTGAGATTCCCGATTCTCGCTCAATTTGTCTGCCACTGATGTGCGGATTAGCAACGACAGCAGCTAAAACACCTACCTGGGCATCATCATTTGTTGCAGGTCATGGTTGACGTTTCACATGTGCTGAACACAATCTGTTTCCTTAAATAAAGTAACTATCCAGCGAACGGTCCGGAAACTTGGATAATGTCGTCCAGGATACCGAGCAGCATACACAGCACACGCCCGTTGGGCATTTTGATCACAGTAGCCATACATCAACACGTTATCGACCTTTTACGCAATTGGTAAACGGTCCATTTTAACACGGGTAATGTATCAAGAAGCAACTGCCGTCCACACGTCCGCACTAGCGGAATGTTACGTGATACCACGTACTTGTACATTTGTGACTATTACAGCGCCATCTATCAAAAAGCGAAAATCGTGGTCCAACTAAAACACTCACATTTCTTTACGTACTACACGAATATGTAATAAAAATGGGGGTTCCTATTTTTTAAAAAACGCAGTTGATATCCGTTTGACCTATGGCAGCGCCATCTAGCGGGCCAACCATAGCTCCATCTGATTCCCCCCTTCAAGCTAGACGAGTATCGTTCTTTGTAGTTTTTTCGTTCGATGCTTATTTCGTGAGATATTTGGCCCGGTCACTATCAATGGACCACCCTGTATATGTTTCCAGCCAAATATGTTTCTACGTATTAATCATTATCAGCCCTCATCAAATAAGAGAAACCTGTTACACACACACAGTATATATATATATATATATATATATATATATATATATATATATATATATATATAAAATTGTTTTTACATTACAAAGTAAACGTGACTGCGTTATGAAGAAACTCTACATGCAGAATGAAGTTTCAAACTCTACATGACTTAAGAAAACTAATCACAGTTGTGTGATCAGCATAAAAAAGTTAGTTAAGAATACACATTTATTTTCATTCGTCTGTTATAGTGACTCCTGTCACCCGCACCTTCCGCAGGCGACTTTTCCAATATTTTCATTCGCATCTCAAAATCACCCTTCCTAGTATCTCGGTAGGTTAGTACCAAGCCAAGGAAGGCACACGATACGGAATCTACTTCCTCAGTGTTCACTAGATTATCCGTGTACTGGCAGAAGAGAGGTCTGGAAATGACAGGTAATAACTTGGCCAGACAGATAAGGTCAGCTCGAGACGCCGTCAAGTCCGATAAGGGGCTCTAGATCACGAGTTCCCCTTAAGGCTGGGGACGATTGCGGTAGCACAATGACTGAGAGCCTGCAGTCGCGTTTGAAGGGGTGGCTCTCAAATCGCCATCTGGCCATTCCTGTTTAGATTTGCCGTGGTTTGTGTAAGTGGTATGTACTCTGATTCGATGTTATACTTTTATCAAACTCCAGTTTCTAACAATATTTTTGACGAAAGAACCAGTCCTCCTAGACGTGGGGGAACAGGAAATGCAAACCTTTTGACACAATACATTTGAAGATAAGAGGCCTGGGCAGTTCACTAAAAGTACCGGCCAAATGTCTACTCAGATCAAACTATGAATACTGAAGACAATAATTCAGTATGACGGAGAAATCAGCTGGAAAGGAAAGAGGTGAAGTCAGAAGAATATCAATGAACTGAAGAGGAAAAGTGTATAGTTTGCAGCAATATTGACTAAAGTTTTACACTGTTGGGTAGTAAACGTACTTACTACAGCTCCATCCACAGCATGTACATCAACATCTACACACATACTCCACAAGCCTCTGTATGGTGCGTGGCGGAGGGTATATTCTACCAGTATTAATAATTTTGCTTCCAGTCCCAGTTGCAATTAGAACGAGGGGAAAACGACTGTCTGTACGCCTCCGAACGATCCCAAATTTCTCGTATCTTATATTCGTGGTACCTACGTGAAATGTACGTTGGCGGCAATAGGATCGCTCTGCAGTCAGCTTCAAAGACCGGTTCTTTAAATCTTCTCAATATCGTTCCTCGTAAAGAACGTCTTGTTACCTCCAGGGATTCCCATTTCAGCTTCCGAAGAACTTCTGTAATACTTGCGTCACGATCGAACCAACCAGTAACAATCTTAACAGCCCACCTCTGAATTGCTTCGATGTCTTTCTTTAATCCGACCTGGTGGAGATCCCAAACACTTGAGCAGTAATCAAGAATGGGCCGCACTACCGTATTCTTCACAGATGAACCAAACTTTCCCATAACTCTACCAATAAACCCATGTCGATCATTCGCCTTCCTCACTACAAACGCTTAGAAACGAAAAAAGTGATAACTAAAGGGATATGGAAAAAAACCCAGATCACACTTCACTGAACTGATCAGTTATTGTGTTCATACCTCTTAAATGAAATTTGTAAGCAATGTTCTTAGCTTGGTTACTTAAGACTACTTAGAGTACAGAAAGCAAACATATATAACGTAAAGTGGCGATAAAATTATTTTTGTAACCCTCAGAGGAATCAGGGCTACGATATTTAACGAGAGGGAGAAGAGTCTATTGATGTAAACCCCAACTGTGTTTAGTTCTGTACTTCGTAATTAAAGTGGAAAGTAGATGAAGCAAATCTTATTTTTTCCATTATTTTCAACATAATTCAACAGGAATGACAGAAGATAATATTAATACAGAATGTAGTGTAAAAAGAAAGTTAAGGACCGTTTCAACAAAACTGAACAAACGCCATTTATAAAATGTTATGGGAAAGGTATTTTTGTAGTTGCACTCAATACCAGTGTTACAAAATATTTCAAAAATGTAATAGTTATCATCCATGTAAATAGGCACTGATAAAGGAATAATTGAAGTTCATCACTAATAACCTTTATTGAGAAAAAAAACGTAGCAAACTACAAATTTTTACAAAACTAAAAAAATTCACTTTTTCTTGCATGTTTCTTCTTTAGTTTCTTAAGTTGGTGATATAAATATACATTATAAGCATTTAAAGTCAGGAGGTTCATAAGTATATTACGTTTTGTAGACAATGTCAAAATAAGAAGTTAAGGTGCGCATTGGTAATTTTTATTTTTCCTGCAAGTTAACACATAAACAGTAGTTCCCACAGTAAGAAAATCTGTTTCTCACACCTTAAACCTATTATGAAACAAATAGTGATAAATTTAAATGATACCTAGAGCAACAGTACATATATCAATACAATGTTTAGATTTAATGGTGTGTGAAGTCAAAAACAATGTTGAAACGTATTCCTCTTTAACGTAAAGGATATTCGTAATACAGAATTTTCATCTTCAGTATCATTAGCATTCCCCTATACATCTTTTGAATGAAACTCTTTACTGTCCTCTGAATCATTTTCGAAATAGGACATCAATTTCTTCACGTCATCAGCTTTATTTTTTCTTACTTGATTCACTGATGGAAACTGAGGTGCTTCAAACATCATTGAAGCACTGCTCCCTCCAGATTTCAGTATTTCAGTGTCTAGTGGTGAAGCAAAGTAACTATTCTTAAAAAGACATTTTGCCCTGGTCTTAGATCTTCTTACTTTCTGCAGTACTCTTGCCTCAGATATCTTAAACAGCACTTTGGTTTTAATTACACATTTGGAGGTTGATTGCATACCGTAGCTATATCAAGCTTTACCCTAAACTTTAACCTCTCCATACGTTCCCAAAATATCACAATATTCTGAAGGCAGAATGATTGTTTCGTGTTTTCTTAGTTCTTTTTCAGTAATACCAAAAACCCTGTCAAGAAGCAAGTAGCTATTCCCACGATTTGGAAAATAATGCTGAATTCCTTTAAATATCTTGAGCTTTCAGTGTAACTCATAAGTATTACCATCACTATGAATTTTTGCTTTCGGAGCAACAGACAATAACCTGAGACTAAAATTTTCTTGACGTTGTTTAATCAGATCTTGTTCTAAATAATTTAAATAGTCTCTCACAGCAGTTGCAATTTCGTTTGCCCCCTGTCCTAAGTCAGCCTCAAGCTATGTGTTACCTTATGTGCTTTCTTTTGTGAATATTTTAATGTTATACAACCAGACCTGTCTCGAGTAAAATACACTCCTGGAAATTGAAATAAGAACACCGTGAATTCATTGTCCCAGGAAGGGGAAACTTTATTGACTCATTCCTGGGGTCAGATACATCACATGATCACACTGACAGAACCACAGGCACATAGACACAGGCAACAGAGCATGCACAATGTCGGCACTAGTACAGTGTATATCCACCTTTCGCAGCAATGCAGGCTGCTATTCTCCCATGGAGACGATCGTAGAGATGCTGGATGTAGTCCTGTGGAACGGCTTGCCATGCCATTTCCACCTGGCGCCTCAGTTGGACCAGCGTTCGTGCTGGACGTGCAGACCGCGTGAGACGACGCTTCATCCAGTCCCAAACATGCTCAATGGGGGACAGATCCGGAGATCTTGCTGGCCAGGGTAGTTGACTTACACCTTCTAGAGCACGTTGGGTGGCACGGGATACATGCGGACGTGCATTGTCCTGTTGGAACAGCAAGTTCCCTTGCCGGTCTAGGAATGGTAGAACGATGGGTTCGATGACGGTTTGGATGTACCGTGCACTATTCAGTGTCCCCTCGACGATCACCAGTGGTGTACGGCCAGTGTAGGAGATCGCTCCCCACACCATGATGCCGGGTGTTGGCCCTGTGTGCCTCGGTCGTATGCAGTCCTGATTGTGGCGCTCACCTGCACGGCGCCAAACACGCATACGACCATCATTGGCACCAAGGCAGAAGCGACTCTCATCGCTGAAGACGACACGTCTCCATTCGTCCCTCCATTCACGCCTGTCGCGACACCACTGGAGGCGGGCTGCACGATGTTGGGGCGTGAGCGGAAGACGGCCTAACGGTGTGCGGGACCTTAGCCCAGCTTCATGGAGACGGTTGCGAATGGTCCTCGCCGATACCCCAGAAGCAACAGTGTCCCTAATTTGCTGGGAAGTGGCGGTGCAGTCCCCTACGGCACTGCGTAGGATCCTACGGTCTTGGCGTGCATCCGTGCGTCGCTGCGGTCCGGTCCCAGGTCGACGGGCACGTGCACCTTCCGCCGACCACTGGCGACAACATCGATGTACTGTGGAGACCTCACGCCTCACGTGTTGAGCAATTCGGCGGTACGTCCACCCGGCCTCCCGCATGCCCACTATACGCCCTCGCTCAAAGTCCGTCAACTGCACATACGGTTCACGTCCACGCTGTCGCGGCATGCTACCAGTGTTAAAGACTGCGATGGAGCTCCGTATGCCACGGCAAACTCGCTGACACTGACGGCGGCGGTGCACAAATGCTGCGCAGCTAGCGCCATTCGACGGCCAACACCGCGGTTCCTGGTGTGTCCGCTGTGCCGTGCGTGTGATCATTGCTTGTACAGCCCTCTCGCAGTGTCCGGAGCAAGTATGGTGGGTCTGACACACCGGTGTCAATGTGTTCTTTTTTCCATTTCCAGGAGTGTATGTCTCCAATAGATAGTTTGGGTAAGGGTTGATTCTGCTGGCAGTCAAAGCACACTGTCACTGTACTGTTTTTATTTTGATTTAAAATATTGAAACATCTTTGTGCTCTTATTTTGTGCAACTTATAATCTGTTCCTATATTGTTTTTTAATTCCAAATCCTGAGCTGACTTTAACTCTAAAACAAACTGTGCACAAGATGAGCAATTATCAGTTCGAGGATTTCCAAAGCCCAGGTTGAAACATTTGTGGAACACCTTTTTATACTTTGAAAGAGAGCAACCCTTGCTCAAGTGGAGAAACATTGTACCTATCATGGATTTTTTTAAGATTTAACTCTATTGAAAGATATGACTGCTTAACTTTATTTCTAGCGTAACATTTACTCTTAAGTATATTCTTCTTAATGAATTGCATTTGCTCTTCCTTCCTTTCCTGTACCTTCTGACCTCGTCCACCTCGATTCACCTTAGTTAGTACCCCCTACATCTTATATCTTTGGGCAGTACGCCTAAATATGTCCCCGGACACTCTGGAAAAACACATATGAAATAAATATAATATGTGAAGACAATTATATTCATTCTATAAACTTTTTGTTTAGGTTATAAATAAAATCAGACTTACATGCACATACAGGAATCTCTCAGCCTTCTTCCTCGTCTTTTATGAGATTGAGACAGATCTTTGTTTACTTTTATCATCTTCTATCCCTCTGCGTATTTTAGGTAAGTTCGCTCTCGTGTATCGTAGTAAGAAGTTATATTGTATAACTTTCTTCATACTCAGACGCAGGCTATCTCAGTGAAACACAAACATTATGCGTTGCGTGTTGTTTCCTTTGTAGTCTCAATATTGTTATAGTCTGAGTCCAGATCTCCATTTGAGGGTGCAATCGTGCTCTTCTTATTCTTTTGATGTTGACGACTCCTGCTTTGTCTGCCATTTTTCTCCGTCTGGACTGATTCAGAATATTCTGATGCGCCTAAGATCTTAATAATGATGTTCCACTATGAACGTTCTACAACAGTGACCAATGTTAAAGAGTAATAGTAGCTAAACACAAAAGAAAGTTGCTCGGGACAATCTGCAATGTTGTCTATTAATTACTTAGCAAACAGTTGGTTTATCTTGTAGGATGTCGTGTGATTGCCCCACAATAAACACATGCGAATGTAGTTTATAAAAATTAACTTTTAAATTTTAATTCAAAAGTTTCAGCCATGTGGTATAAAAGAAGGATTCGTTGAGGTTTGTGGAATCTTGAAAAATGGAGACGTCGAGTTCTGTGAAAATTTTCTGTATTCAGGCGCCTTTTGCTACGGCACACATATCGCATTTCTTTTAGCCTTTGGGTAAGGCTCATATTAAAGCACCAAAATCCGTTAAAACGCTTTTTAAAAAATTAGGCGTTTGTTGAGTTTTGTTAAAACTGTTCGCAGTTACGAAATACGTATCTTTGGAAATAAAAGACGGTTTACGAACGAAAGGTTACGCTTGCTAGGTTCGAGAACGTTTCACTATGTAACAAAAAGAAACAAAAAAAACTGAATATAAGTAACAAGAGATCCTGCATCGAGTGTTCCTGCGATACCCCCCCCCCCCCCCCCCCCCCACCCTCTGGACAACGCTAGTTATGGTACAATCGCACAGGAGGCCATTTTAGTGTTCCCAAGTGTGCAAGGTGAACCCGAACGCCACCGACAAATTGTGGGTGACTTATCAAGGATATTGTGCGAGTATTTTGCTATGTCAGTGGTAATCGCTGTGTGTCGTATTTAGAACCAAATGTGTTCCATTGTTGTTGTAAACGATGATGACCAGATCACTTTTCACTCTCAAGCTTGATTTCGATTCAACTCGGGTTTGTTTTTCCAGAAATATTAGTTATACGTTAACATACACAGCAGTATGTTTGTAATCCAATTAAAATTGCTTGATAGATGATTTGGACAGGATTTGTGATTGGTGTAAAGAATGGCAGCTAACTCTAAATATAGATAAATGTAAATTAATGCAGATGAATAGGAAAAAGAATCCCGTAATGTTTGAATACTCCATTAGTAGTGTAGCGCTTGACACAGTCACGTCGACTAAATATTTGGACGTAACATTGCAGAGCGATATGAAGTGGGACAAGCATGTAATGGCAGTTGTGGGGAAGGCGGATAGTCTTCGGTTCATTGGTAGAATTTTGGGAAGATGTGGTTCATCTGTGAAGGAGACCACTTACAAAACACTAATACGACCTATTCTTGAGTACTGCTCGAGCGTTTGGGATCCCTATCACGTCGGATTGGTGGAAGACATAGAAGCAATTCAGAGGCGGGCTGCTAGATTTGTTACTGGTAGGTTTGATCATCACGCGAGTGTTATGGAAATGCATCAGGAACTCGGGTGGGAGTTTCTAGAGGAAAGGAGGCTTTCTTTTCGTGAATCGCTACTGAGGAAATTTAGAGAACCAGCATTTGAGGCTGACTGCAGTACAATTTTACGGCCGCCAACCTATATTTCGCGGAAAGACCACAAAGATAAGATAAGAGAGATTAGGGCTCGTACAGAGGCATATAGGCAGTCATTTTTCCCTCGTTCTGTTTTGGAGTGGAACAGGGAGAGAAGATGTTAGTTGTGGTACGAGGTTCGCTCCGCCACGCACCGTATGGTGGATTGCGGAGAGTGTATGTAGATATGTAGAAATGTAGGTAGCTCTGTCACCTGCTGCTACTGCTCCATTGTGTCACATAAGCACTGTGGCTCACTTCACAAATGCTGTCAATGTGTTAAAGCAGAATAATGTTGGAAGTGGCTGCACGAGGTATTTCAGATACGCAAGATTCTTTGTCGACAGCTGACTTTAAGAGAGCAATTGTTGAACTGCGACAGACGATGCGTTTTGCAGCCATGAATTTAAACTCATGTCCTAAGCTAACCACAACCTCGAGATGTCCAATATCTGAGAAAGCGACGGTCAACAGTGTGCGGCAGAACTAAAATCACGATCGCTTCGTTCAAGGCGATTAAAGCTAACCTTTACGAGCAAACTGAAGACAGATTAAAATTCAGTTTCAGTGTTAAAAGTAAACCATCATTTCTCACTGTCATTGGTTCCTGAAATTATCCTCACAGTGGCTAAACGAGGTGCCACGTTATTAACCAATGAGTAGTCCTCGTTGGCACTTAGTTGCACATTGTAGGCGACACAAGCAGAATCCAAACGAAAAACAATGATACAAAGAAAATAAAGCAAATAAAAAAGTTAATACGAATTAGAAATAAAAAATACATTTAAACCAATTAATCGTTTAAAAATAGTAATCAATTTCTTTTTATCAGATTTAGAAATAAAAACAGTCCAATATATTTGAGAAAATTCGAACCTGCCCCTTTCACCCGTGAGGTTTATACATTAACCATTGCGCTACGCCATAACAGTGGAACACAGCCTTATATTTATGAATGTAATGCCCAAGTCCATCAATTAAGTGCGGCCCTCAAATTGCGTGAGGACACAATGTCTGAAGATGCTTATCTAATATAGGCCGATCTCTTTGATTATGGTAACTCTATATGTGACACTGGATCGCTTCTAGTATATACTCCACTAGTGTTTGATTAGTGTTGTGTGTGAAACGTGCGTATTTCATTAGCTTCTTTGTGTGTGTGTGTGTGTGTGTGTGTGTGTGTGTGTGTGTGTGTGTGTGTGTGTGTGTCCGCTGTGTTGTTTTTGGTGTGCTTATCAAGTGTGATGAAATATAAAATAAAAGTGCAAGACCCATGATTCGGGATCAAAATACACCATGAAAAAATACTGGAAAAAGAATTGGAAGTGAAGTAGCCAACTGTTGTGGCAGTTTGGCAATGGTAAACGTGAATTCTCAACTATCAAGTAATTTTAATCGGATTGTGGGTTCAAAAATGGTTCAAATGGCTCTGAGCATTATGGGACTTAACTACTTTGGTCATCAGTCCCCTAGAACCTAGAACTACTTAAACCTAAATAACCTAAGGACATCACACACATCCATGCCCGAGGCAGGATTCGAACCTGCGACCGTAGCGGTCGCGCGGTTCCAGACTGTAGCGCCTAGAACCGCTCGGCCACTCCGGCTGGCGATTGTGGGTTTGGTGACTATCTTGCTCGATAAGCAGAACAGAATAGAATTAAACGGCACCACGACGATGCTGTGATGAGCTGTTTCCACACCATCAGCGGCCACATCACAGTTTTGAATTTCTCTTAGGGTTGTTGCATTACTCTGTATTTTAATTTGTACGTTTTGGAGAGTGCATATTACAGGCTTTTTGGCTGTCGTGAATATACAGGGTGACTATTATTGAACTATATGAAATAAAATTGAGTTATTGCGATCGTTTCATAGCTTTGGTTACTGATAATAACTTGACACCAGTGCCTGTGAGTTTAATTTGTACACTACAGCACTGAAGATGATCACTATGTGATAGAAAATCGATTTTGCTGTCAATAAACCATCAAAATTACGGCCAACGCTGACGTTCCTTCTAATTGCACGTATATGGTCGTGGTGCACACAGCACTCTGTGGAGTCGCCAATCAATAAAATAGTCATAACTTCTGAACAGTTTGCGTTGGGACGTTCAAACTGCACGGTTAGCCGGGGGGGGGGGGGGGGGGGGGGCATGGTGGTAATTAGTATATGCATTCGCACTCGTTTTGTTGTTGTCGGCCATTTGAACGTGAAAATGTCACGGTACAGTGTGCCCGAGCGTATAGCGCTTGTGAAGACCTACTATGCGAGCAATAACAGCCCAACTGCGGCTAAAGGAAGTTTGCGACCGAGATGAAGCTGAAGACAACCGGTCCAAGTGTGCTAAAAATCAAGAATTTGATTCACAAGTTTGAGAGGGCGGGTAGCGTTCGTGATGACAGTGTTGGCAATGTCGTCGTCCAAAAAGGGTGAAAACGTCTGAAACCGTCGAGAAGGCAACGCGCTGTGTTTCAAACAGGCCCAAGAAAACTGATCAGACGAGGTGCACAGCAGGTGGGAATCAACTGGGAGAAATTGAGACAAATTATTGTTGAAGACCTGCATCTCTTACCCATAAAAAATTCAAACCCATCAGCCATTAAGCCCCAGGACCATGGAACAGCGGTTGTGTTTCGCCAACACTATTGTCCACAGAATTGATGAACCGGACTTTCGTGTGAAGACAGTTTGGTTTAGCGACAAAGCCCACTTTCATTTGGATGCCTTCATCAATAAGCAAAATTGGGCTTTTGGGGGACTTAGAATCCGCATTTCGTGATCGAGAAGTCCTTACCCTCAACGGGTGAAAGTGTGGTGTGCGAGGTCCAGTCATGGAATAATCAGTGCGATATTCCTTGTGGCATGGTGACTACTGTACAGTACGTGAAGATTTTGGAGAATGATTTCATCCACAATATTCAAAGTGACACTGATTTCGAAAAGATGTGGTTCATGCAAGATGGAGCTCGACCCCATCGATGCAGGAGGGTGTATGATGTCCTGGAGGAGCACTTTGGCGACAGCATTGTGGCTCTGGGTACCCAGGCATAGGCTTCGATTGGCCATATTCTCGGGATCTGAACACATGCGACCTCTTTGTGGGGCTATATTTAAAGACAAGGTGCGCAGCAATAACCCAAAAACCACTACTGAGCAGGAAACAGCCATTCAGGAGGTCGTTGACAGTATCGCTGTTCCGACACTTCTGCGTGTCATGCAGAATTTCGCTATTCGTCTGCACCCCATCATCGCCAATGATGGCAGGCATATCGAACATGCCATAACCTAAATCTGAATATCTGTAGGGACGTTTACAAGTTGAATAAAGTGTGTGCACTCCGTAGTTTGGAACTAATTTACGTCTTTTTTCATATACCTGTAGTTCAATAATTGTCACCCTGTAACTCACAGAAACAAGGAGAACTGGTGTGACAAACCGAATAAAACGTAACTACTTTATTACTCTGTAAGAAGCCATCCGAGACCAGGGTGTCCTTGCAGCAATACACTCAGAAAATATTCCTGAAAATCTCGTGATGTTTGTGGGTGAAGTTCGGGTACGCCATGCAAAAACGAATATTAGGGTTCAACATTTTGTCGACGTCATTGTCCTTGACGATGGAGCACTAAGTTTGGCTTGCGTGAGGATGGGACAGAAACTCAGACACTTCATTTTTTAAGGAATCATCCTTACATTCGCCTAAAAAGATGCAGGGAATCCGCGGAAATCTTGTATCAGTTGGACCAGACAAGTATTGGAACCCCAGTTTTTCCGAATTCTGATTCAATTGTGAAGCGACATTCTCCAGGAGTCGCATACTATTATTGCCAAATCACAATGAAATTAATCGAAGATTTATTTATTTATTTATTTATCGTATACAAGACATCACCATTTTACAAAAAAAATTATATTACAATGCAGGAGAAGCAGTTATAATACAATAATACATGGTTATAAGGTAAATTAACTACAATAATATAGAAAAGTATGTAACATATAATGTTAAGCGCTAAGGATGCGAAACAGAGCGATTTTCATATCCCACGTGAAGCCCAGTACACTGCAGCTTGAATAGCCTTGTCATTTGCTTCAAATAGGTCTTGAGTCGAACACGGGTTGTTTAGTTTCCTGCAGACCAGTAGATGTTGTGGGTCTTGCTGTTCTCCACACTCGCAGGGCTCGTCTGCACTGATGTAGCCCCATTTTTCCAAGTTTGCTCTGCATCTTAATACGCCTGTTCGTAGTCTATTCAGGGCTTTCCAGGTCGTATATGGGAGTTCAGAGCCAGCTGTGGGTTCTTCCCTGGGGCTATTCCCTGGTCTTCCTGGGTCCACATTGTACCACAGCTCTTCTCGTCGTGCTCTAGGCGATAAAAGAGTTGCTTCAGTTGTTCGTAGGAAACTCTTCCTTGATTTAAGTCGGCGAGGTTGATGATTGTATCCGAACATTGGATGCCTGGGATCTGTCTCCTGTTTATGTTTCTCGATTTCTGCGGCAGTCCTTCTTCTGATGTCTGGCGGGGCTATGCCCATGAGGTGGTACAGCTGCTTTGTGGGAGTTGGGCGGAGGCATCCTGTCACGATGCGTCCAGTCTCATTCAATGCTATATTTACTTGTTCAGCGTGGGTGGAATTTTGCCAAACGGGTGCCGAGTACTCCGCAGTGGAGAAACATAAAGCTAATGCTGACGTGCGGAGAACTGTAGGTTGCGCTCCCCATCTGCTATTTGTTAGCTTGCGGATGATGTTGTTCCTGGCACTCACTTTCATCTTTGTGGCCAAACAGTGTTCCTTGTAGGTGAGAGCACGGTCAAGTTTAATCCCAGGATATTTTAGTGTGTCGCAGTGAGATAGATGTTGTCCCTTCTAGCTTATGTTGAGTTTCCTCCTTGCTTCCTTATTACGTAGGTGAAAAGCACAGACCTGGGTTTTTGCTGGGTTTGGCTTGAGGTGGTTATTATCATAATAGTCACCCAGCTTTTCAATCGCTAAAGTTAATTTACTTTCTACCTCTTCAAAGGTTTTTCCCTGGGTGGCAACGACTGTATCGTCTGCATAGATGAAGGAGCGAGCGTCCATGCTGATCGGTTGGTCATTGGTATAAATATTATACAGCAATGGGGCGAGGACGCTACCTTGAGGTAGGCCGTTTTTCTGGGTCCGCCATCGGCTCTTCTTCGACTGCAGCGTGACAAAATACCGTCTATTCTGCAACAGGCACTGGATGAATTGCGCCAGTCGGTAGTCTTTTGTGGTGTTATATATTTTTGATATTAACTTACTGCGGTTTATGGTGTTGTAAGCTGCTGTAAGGTCGATAAAGGCTGCACCTGTAATTTGTTTCCGCTCGTATCCATCTTCTATGTACTGTGTAAGGTTGAGGATTTGTCCACAGCATGACCTTCCTGGGCGGAATCCTGATGCTCTTTAATTATATTCTTGTCTACATGTTCTGAGATGCGGTTAAGGATCATTCTTTCTAAGACTTTATAGAGCTGACAAAGCAGGGAGATAGGCCGAAAATTTTTAGGGTCTGTGGGGTTTTTTCCAGGTTTTGGTATAGCTACTATATTTGACTTCCGCCAAGTCTTGGGGATTTTCATTTCAAGAACACATTTGTTCATCATATCTAGTAACCACCGTCTGGTAACAGGTCCGAACATTTTTATTTGTTCTGGGCGTAGATCACCTAGGCCAGCGGCTTTATTAATTTTCATTATGGAGATGGAATCTTCTAATTCTTTCAGAGTAAAAGGGGTGTCTAGGTGGTCTTTTTCTTGAGTGCCTTTCTGTAGATTCTTTCTTGGGTGCTTCCTGTTGGTTTTACCATTAAGTAGAAGTGGATTTGCTATTTGATTTGTTGTGACCTTACACAAATTTTGTGTATTAGATGAGGGGTCATTACTGATGTTTTTAAGAAGTTGCCAGGCCTTTCGGCTATTCTGTTTAATGTCTAAGTTTGTGATTAGATTACACCATTTCATTGTTCTTGAGGCTGATATGGCCTGGAGGAGTTCTTCTCCCGCCATAGTTGTTTCCTCTGAAAAAGGGTTTCCCTCGAAGAGCTGTTGGTAATGTTCCAGAAGAACCTTTGAGTTTCCGTCAAGTTCTGCAGCCTCGGGGGATATTTCTTCGGGAGACAGTTTTAACTAAATCAATGAAAGTGTCATATTTTTCCGGGCTAGCATCAAGGTTCTGCACCTCTTTGTCAAGTTCTTTAGAGAATTTGTCCCATAGGGCACGTTTAAAATTAAAACGTCTTTGGAAATGGGTGGTTGCTGGTTTAACAACTTCTTCGAATAGACATAATATAGCTCGGTGCTGTGTATGTGGGAGGGGTTCTCCCACATCCTTCCTGGTTTGATGTGCTACGTTTTCGCTGGCAAAGATGTTATCTGGATTGTATCCACGGTTCCACCTGCTGCTGTTGAAGGAATATGGAAGTTTGGGGTCGTGTATTAATTTAAGGCCAGTTGAGTCTGCCCAGGTTTCTAGGTCGTCCCCACTTTTGTCTGTGTGCCTGTACCCCCAGGCTGATCCATGACAGTTGAAGTCGCCCATTATTATTTTCGTTGGTTGTGAGTTGAAGTTGGTTGGCTCACTGAATCTGAACTTCCTGCTCGGTGGCTTATATATAGACGTCACAGTGCAGGACTGTAACTCTACAGTCAAGATTTCGATGTCTTCTTGAGATGCCAGTTCTGCAGATATAATACCTAAGCCCATTTTGGCGAAGATTGCGCTGCCATATTGCTCGTGTGGTCTTTCAATTACTAATTTCATTCCGTGGATCTTTGGTCTTCTATTTGTGGGGCCAATGTGGGTCTCTTGGATTAGTAAGAGATCACAGTTGTGAGTTTTACATGCTACAGCAAGTAGCACTTCTTTCTCATGAGAGAGCCCTTCAATGTTTATGGACATTATATTTAGCGCTGGCTTTGATAAAAGCCTTTTTGTGGTGTCTTGGTGTTGAAAGGATTGGCCGTTAGGCACAGGCCTAACGTTGCCCAGGGTACGCCCGATCGTTGTCATGATCTTCGGGGAGGCTCCTTTCGTGTACCACAATCGAAGATTAACAAGCCTATGAGACTATCAATGGTATCACGATATTAATTAATTTGACTATAAGTTGATTCGGGCAGACGAGAGATACCAAATACATAGTAACGATGACTCACTGTAGAGGTACTGTCCATGATTTTTGCTGGTCGTAATTGCAGTTAATGCAGAAGTTGCCAAGATGGCGTTTTACATTATAAGGGCGCTGTAAGCGTGTTCTTTGAGACAAGTATGATTGGTCTTTCGTATATAAATACACCACAGAGGCGTAAAGGAAGCGGTTGTGGCTGTTAGAAGTGCTGTGTCGTCCGAACAAGACAGCCTGGGCAAAAGCACCACAGGCGCAAAGGTGGGAGCTGGTGCCGGTGCCATAGAGACTCGCCACTTGCGCGAGTTCCACCAGCGCCACTGGAGGAGCTGAGGATGAAGATATCGATCTCGCCTCGGCCAACTATCGGCCGAGCACAATCCACCAATGCCCGGAGTACAATGGACAGAAGCCTACTCGGAATATAGAAGAGTAGGTCTCGCTCACTTGGTTATAAATCATCGTCCAGGGCTGACTTAGACAGGGAATGTCATTTAGTGAACTCTTAGAAGCGAACAGACAGTTTTTGTAAATTGCGTTTACTATGTACAGTGACAGGGTGAGACAGGGTTGTAGCCTCTCCCCGATGTTATTCAATCTGAATATTGAGCAAGCAGTAAAGGAAACAAAAGAAAAATTCGGAGCAGGTATTAAGTTGGTTGGTTGGTTGTTTGAGGTTAAAGGGACCAAACAGCAAGGTCATCAGTCCCTTGTTTCAAATAGACTCCATTCTGCTAACGGGACATCTCAGTATAGTCAGAAAAATAAAACGGATAAAGGGGAAACGTAAAAGGTCAGTCACGATGTCATTAGTAAAAACAAATGAGGGAAGTTGGCAAGAGAACGAACCCAACACTATGCTGAAACAGCATAGGCAAGACCACCTGTGACTTAAAAGGTACAACTGCTATAATGCAGAAAGTACGTATGGGAATAGAAAAAACTAACCAAGCCTTAAAAAGAAGGGGTAAAAACAGAGTAAAAGGGAAAGAAAAGAGGATTCCGGTCAGGGAGGTGAATCGGGAATCTCTGAACACTGCCTACAGTGGGAGACACCCAAACACTCACCGCCCTGCCCCAACACCAGAGGGAGATTAAAAACTTTAAAACTGAGAATAAAAACCACTCTCCCGGAGGAAACCTAGAACCAGAGAGACCATCCGGGAATCGTCAGCCAACATCAAAGGTAAAGTGTGGGGGAGTCTGTACTTAGCACGCAGAGCCAAAAGAAGGGGGCATTCAACCAAAATGTGGGCCACTGACTGGAAGGCTCCACAACCACATAGCGGGGGTGGCTCATCACGCAAAAGGAAACCATGGGTCAGCCTGGTATGGCCAATGCGGAGACGACACAGTGTGGTCGAGTCCTTGCGGGAGAGGCTAAAGGAAGAACGCCATGGGCCTGTATTCACCTTAATGGCACGAAGTGTATTAGACAGTGGAGTAGCCTCCCAAGAATTGGCCCATGACTGTGCAAAGTGGGATTTGATGTGAAGCCGTAAATCCGCTGCAGGAGGGGTTACGGAAAACGGGGGGTAAGTAACTGCTCCCCCAGCCAAACGATCAGCGAGCTCATTACCCGGGATACCCACATGGCCCGGGACCCATAAGAAGTCAATGGAACAAGCAGCACGGTGAAGATCAGCGAGATGGTCATGGATGGCAGAGACCAAGGGATGGCGCGAAAAACACCGGTCAATAGCAAGAAGGCCACTCATCGAGTCCGTACATAACAAAACGCGGTTGTGTTGGGATTGTTTAATAAAGGTAAGGGCCCGGGAAATTGCCATCAATTCCGCAGTAAACACCCCACATGTAGGTGGCAGCAGATGATTTTCCGTTCCAACAGAGGACGTGAAGGCATACCCAACATGATCAGCAGATTTAGAGCCATCAGTGTAAAAAATAACAGCATCCCGAAACTCCCATAAAATTTGGCGGAAAAAGGTACGGAACACCACCGGGGGGATGGAATCTTTCGGTCCGCGGCGGAGATCCATCCGAAGTCGAGGCCGAGGAACTAACCAAGGAGGGGTGGAGGGGAGGGAGCGAGGAAGACAGGACAAAGAAGGAAGCCGAAAATCACGGGTAAGAGACGCAAGGCGCAGCCCAACCGGTAAACCCGCCCGAGGGCGGGAGTCAGGCGGGCGACGTCCATGGTCTGGGAATAGGATAGAATAGGAAGGATGAGCGGGAGAAGAACGGATAGTAAGGGCATAAGACACCAGAAGCTGGGACCGCCGAACAGAAAGGGGGGGGATCCCAGCTTCAACCAGGAGACTATCAACAGGGCTAGTAGGGAAGGCACCGGTGGCCAAACGGATACCACGATGGTGGACTGGATCCAGCACGTGCAGCGTGGAAGGAGCAGCTGAACCATAAACTTGACAACCATAGTCCAAACGTGACAGAACTAGAGCACGATAAAGACGGAGGAGGAGGGAACGGTCCGCACCCCAGGAGGAGTGGGCAAGGAAGCGAAGGACATTGAGTTTACGGAAACATCCTACCTTCAGGAGTCTGATATGGGGCAGCCAAGTGAGCTTGTTGTCGAAAAGAAGACCTAGGAAACGAAACTGTGGAACCACAGGCAATCTTTGTGCAGCGAGATAGAGCTCTGGATCAGGGTGGACCGTAGTACGGCGACAGAAGTGGACCACCCGCGATTTTAAAGGAGAGAATTGAAACCCGTGGGAGAGGGTCCATGCAGAGGCACGCCGTATAGCCACCTGGAGCTGCCGTTCTGCAGATGCCATCGAGGAGGAACTAACCCAAATGCAGAAATCATCCACATACAGGGCAGGGGCGACCAAGGGACCGACAGAGGCCACAAGTCCATCGATAGCAATGAGGAAAAGAAGGACACTCAAGACAGAACCCTGTGGGATGCCCGTCTCCTGGGTCCGTGGAGAACTAAAAGCAGTACCAACTCGAACTCTGAATGACCGATGGATCAGGAACTGGCGGATAAAAATCGGGAGTGGGCCCCGAAGACCCCACTGATGAAGGGTTAGTAAGATGTGATGGCGCCAGGCCGTGTCATAGGCCTTGCGAAGGTCAAAAAACACTGCAACCAAATGGCGGCGCTGGGAAAAAGCCTGCCGAACTGCGGATTCCAAGCGAAGCAAATGATCGAATGGAGATCGTCCCTCTCGAAAGCCACACTGGTAAGGGGACAATAGATCCCGAGATTCGAGGACCCAAGTGAGTCGACGGGCTACCAGCCGTTCAAGTAACTTACAACCAACATTGGTCAAACTAATTGGCCGATAGCTGTCAACAGATAGGGGGTTCTGACCAGGCTTAAGGACAGGAACCACAATGCTATCCCTCCACTGAGAAGGGAAGTCACCCTGGAGCCAGATACGGTTAAACACCCGAAGAAGATGGTGCCGTTGTGGAGCACTGAGATGTTGAAGCAGCTGGTTATGAATGGAATCTGGGCCAGGAGCCGTATCATGAGAAGCAGATAGAGCAGAAAGAAATTCCCATTCAGTGAAAGGTTCGTTGTAAGATTCTGACTCACAAGTGGTGAAACATAAGGTGACAGCTTCAGCCTGCTGTTTTTGATGAAGGAAAGCAGCTGGATAGGAGGCCGACGCTGATGCCACTGCAAAATGGGTCGCAAGATGTTCTGCAAGAACTAATGGGTCCGTAGAAATGCCATCTGGGAGGTGAAGGCCTGGGAGGGTGGACTGCCGATGGCAACCTTGGAGAGAGCGAAGTGTAGCCCATACCCGTGACAGAGGGACAGTGGAACCAAGGGAAGAAGCGAATCGTTCCCAACATATCCGCTTGCTCTGTTTGATTAAATAACGGGCTTTAGCGCGAAGGCGCTTAAAGGTAGAAAGGCTGGCTACAGATGGGTGCCTCTTAAAGTGTTGCAAAGCTCGACGGCGATCACGGATGGCAATGGCAATGGCCGTACTCCACCACGGGACTTGCCGACGACGAAATTGTCCAGATGAGCGCGGGACAGCAAGGTTAGCAGCGCGAACAATCGCGTCAGACACGTCACGTAGGACGTCATCAATACAACCCGACAAAGAGGGAGAAAACTCGACCTGTGCAGTATATAGAGGCCAATCGGCGCGGTGGAAAGACCAACGAGGTAACCTCTCCATCGGGGAGCGGGAAGGGAGCGTGATAATCAACGGGAAATGGTCACTATCACAAAGGTCGTCGTGTGGCGACCAGTGTAATGAAGGGAGGAGAGAGGGAGAAGAAAGAGAAAGATCAATGGCAGAAAAGGTACCATGACCAGCACTGAAATGAGTAGGGGAGCCATCATTAAGAAGGCACAGGTCGTGGTCTGCAATAAATTGGTCGATAAGAAGACCTCGTCTAGATGGAAAGGCACTGCCCCACAAAGGATGATGAGCATTAAAATCCCCAAGGAGGAGGAAGGGAGGAGGAAGTTGCTGAAGAAGGGTGGTTAAGGCAGCAGGTGTAAGAGTCCTGTCAGGAGGGAGATAAAGATTGCATACTGTGACTGCAGAGTCTAAGTGGACCCTAACAGCAACTGCTTCCAATGTAGTTTGGAGAGGAATCCATGTGCTAGCAATGTCTGTACGGACCAACGTACAAACGCCACCAGAAGCCCGCAAGGGTCCGACCCGATTTCGACAGAAAACACGGAACCCACGGAGGGTCGGTGAGTGAGCATCAGTAAAATGAGATTCCTGGAGAACCACACAAGCTGCTGAGTAGGACGAAAGAAGGGATTTCAATTCCGGAAGGTGACGATAGTAGCCATTACAATTCCATTGGAGAACCACAGAACGATGGTTTAAATGAGGGCTGAACACGCTAAATCCAGTCATACCGCCGGGTCCCCACCCGTCACCGACAAGGAGGGGGCGACATCCATAAACGACAGGTCAGAATCCGGTTGCGAAGCCGGGGAAGGGACCTCCGGTGACACCAGAGGCTCTTTGTCCCGGGACTTATGTTTCTTCTTCTTTTCAGGCTGAGATCGAGGAGGGCTGTGTGGCATAATGGAGCCAGCTGCAGCAAGATCAGGAACAGAAAGAGACCGGGCGACCTGGGGGCCGATAGACCGCGGCTCTCGCGGTCGCCGCGCTGCAGCAGACCTTTGACCTGGAAGGTGCCGGGAAGGGGCATCCCGGGAGAGGCGCCCTTGACCGGCAGACGCCGAAGGAGTGGGACACTTCTCCGGCCGGGGAGGGGGAGCGGCGCCCAGAGGAGAAGGTGTGGGAGCCGCAGGGGAGGGGGGAAGGAGAGGGGTCCGGGACGGGGGTAAGGAAGGGGGAGGAAGGGATGAAGATGTAACCAAGGCGTAACTAGATGTCATGGACACAGGGTGCAATCGTGCATATTTCTTACGGGCCTCTGTGTAGCTTAAACGATCAAGAGACTTATACTCCTGTATCTTTTTTTCTTTCTTATAGACTGGGCAATCTGCTGAACGTGGAGAATGACTACCATGACAATTTACACATACAGGAGGGGGAACACAGGGACTCCCCTCATGGAGTGGACGTCCACAGTCACCACAGAGAGGGTCCTGGGTACAGCGAGAAGACATGTGGCCAAAGCGCAAGCACTTAAAACACCGCATAGGAGGTGGGATGTACGGCTTCACATCACAGCGATAGACCGTAATCTTAACTTTCTCAGGAAGGGTATCCCCTTCAAAGGCCAGGATAAAGGCACCAGTATCAATACGATTATCTTTAGGACCCTTCTGAACACGCCGAACAAAGTGAACACCCCGCCGTCCGAGATTGTCCCGAAGTTCCTCATCAGTTTGAAGGATGAGGTCTCTGTGAAAAATCACACCTTGTACCATATTTAGAGACTGGTGAGGGGTAATGGACACGGGAATTGTGCCAAGATGGGTACAGGCACGAAGGGCCGCAGATTGGGCAGCCGAAGCAGTTTTTATCAGTAACGAACCCGACCGCATCTTGCTCAGGGAGTCCACTTCGCCGAACTTGTCTTCAATGTGTTCCACAAAGAATAAAGGTTTGACACTGGTGAAAGTATCTCCATCAGTCCTGGTGCAAACTAGATAACGGGGGAAAGGTTTTGCCCCTAGACGACGGGCCTGACCCTCCTCCCAGGGGGTAGCCACGGAAGGGAAGGCCGAAGGGGCAAGAGAAGCAGCACTTGAGGAATCAGTACCACGCAGAGAGACGGCCGCAGAAGAGCGGCCAGAGGTTTGGACCCTTATGCGTTTCATCTGCATAGCGTCCGCCCTGATACCACCCACTCCGATCAGGGGCTCTCCTCACGGGCGCCACCCAGCCACAGCAAGGGCCGTCTGGCACGGCGGCCATTGCCGGGAGTTCCGATGCTCCAGGATGACGAGCAACCACTCCAAGGCATGCATGAGGAGGTCACAGCTCAGGTATCAGAAGTGTGATCCCTGTGTGTTCAGGGGGCTCAACCATAAGGGTACATAGCGACCCCACCACACGGGCTGGCTACCGTGCTGGCTATGCACCCTAGCATCAGACAACGACGTAGAAGAAAGGTGGAATATACTAGGAGGGCACACGTCGGAGACACTAGGTAAGGTGCTCTTCCCCAAATGGCTCACACTACGGAAGAGAAATTTTGGAATGGAGGTCAAACCCCAGAGGGGGACCAAGGAATGCCAAAAGGAGGAGATGATTACGCAACAAAGCCAGAGTGTAAAACCAACAGAACCAGGAGGATAGCGGGGGCCAACATAAGCAAGGACACCAATAGAGGGGGAGGAGAGGGTGAGGGGAAAGGGGTATGGAGGGGAAAGGAGGGGAAGGGAAAGGAAATGCAGCCCGGGAGAGAAAGAAGGCTGCAATGGCTCGGGGCCCCGTGCTCGCCACGCACGTATCCACGAAAGAGTTGTGGACCCCCTGGGGGGAGCAGGTATTAAAATCGATGCAGAAGAAATAAAAACTTTGAGGTTCGCCGATGACATTGCAATTCTGTCAGAGACAGAAAAGGACTTGGAAGAGGTTCAAAATGGTTCAAATGGCTCTGAGCACTATGGGACTTAACATCTATGGTCATCAGTCCCCTAGAACTTAGAACTACTTAAACCTAACTAACCTAAGGACATCACACAACACCCAGTCTTCACGAGGCAGAGAAAATCCCTGACCGCGCCGGGAATCGAACCCGGGCGCGGGAAGCGACAACGCTACCGCACGACCACGAGCTGCGGACACTTGGAAGAGCAGTTGAACGGAATGGACATTATCTTGAAAGGAGGATATAAGATGGACACCAACAAAAGCAAAACGAGAATAATGGAATGTAGTCTAGTTAACTCGGGCGATGCTGAGGGAATTAGATTAGGAAATGAGACACTTAAAGTAGTAAATGAGTTTGGCTATTTGGGGAGCAAAGTAACTGATGATGGTCGAAGTTTGGTTTGGTTTGGTTTGGTTGTTTGAGGTGAAAGGGACCAAACAGCAAGGTCATCAGTCCCTTGTTTCAAATAGACTCCATTCTGCTAACGGGACATCTCAGTATAGTCAGAAAAATAAAACGGATAAAGGGGAAACGTAAAAGGGCAGTCACGTTGTCATTAGTAAAAACAAATGAGGGAAGTTGGCAAGAGAACGAACCCAACACTATGCTGAAACAGCATAGGCAAGACCACCTGTGACTTAAAAGGTACAACTGCTATAATGCAGAAAGTACGTATGGGAATAGAAAAACTAACCAAGCCTTAAAAAGAAGGGGTAAAAACAGAGTAAAAGGGAAAGAAAAGAGGATTCCGGTCAGGGAGGTGAATCGGGAATCTCTGAACACTGCCTACAGTGGGAGACACCCAAACACTCACCACCCTGCCCCAACACCAGAGGGAGATTAAAAACTTTAAAACTGAGAATAAAAACCACTCTCCCGGAGGAAACCTAGAACCAGAGAGACCATCCGGGAATCGTCAGCCAACATCAAAGGTAAAGTGTGGGGGAGTCTGTACTTAGCACGCAGAGCCAAAAGAAGGGGGCATTCAACCAAAATGTGGGCCACTGACTGGAAGGCTCCACAACCACATAGCGGGGGTGGCTCATCACGCAAAAGGAAACCATGGGTCAGCCTGGTATGGCCAATGCGGAGACGACACAGTGTGGTCGAGTCCTTGCGGGAGAGGCTAAAGGAAGAACGCCATGGGCCGGTATTCACCTTAATGGCACGAAGTTTATTAGACAGTGGAGTAGCCTCCCAAGAATTGGCCCATGACTGTGCAAAGTGGGATTTGATGTGAAGCCGTAAATCCGCTGCAGGAGGGGTTACGGAAAACGGGGGGTAAGTAACTGCTCCCCCAGCCAAACGATCAGCGAGCTCATTACCCGGGATACCCACATGGCCCGGGACCCATAAGAAGTCAATGGAACAAGCAGCACGGTGAAGATCAGCGAGATGGTCATGGATGGCAGAGACCAAGGGATGGCGCGAAAAACACCGGTCAATAGCAAGAAGGCCACTCATCGAGTCCGTACATAACAAAACGCGGTTGTGTTGGGATTGTTTAATAAAGGTAAGGGCCCGGGAAATTGCCATCAATTCCGCAGTAAACACCCCACATGTAGGTGGCAGCAGATGATTTTCCGTTCCAACAGAGGACGTGAAGGCATACCCAACATGATCAGCAGATTTAGAGCCATCAGTGTAAAAAATAACAGCATCCCGAAACTCCCATAAAATTTGGCGGAAAAAGGTACGGAACACCACCGGGGGGATGGAATCTTTCGGTCCGCGGCGGAGATCCATCCGAAGTCGAGGCCGAGGAACTAACCAAGGAGGGGTGGAGGGGAGGGAGCGAGGAAGACAGGACAAAGAAGGAAGCCGAAAATCACGGGTAAGAGACGCAAGGCGCAGCCCAACCGGTAAACCCGCCCGAGGGCGGGAGTCAGGCGGGCGACGTCCATGGTCTGGGAATAGGATAGAATAGGAAGGATGAGCGGGAGAAGAACGGATAGTAAGGGCATAAGACACCAGAAGCTGGGACCGCCGAACAGAAAGGGGGGGGATCCCAGCTTCAACCAGGAGACTATCAACAGGGCTAGTAGGGAAGGCACCGGTGGCCAAACGGATACCACGATGGTGGACTGGATCCAGCACGTGCAGCGTGGAAGGAGCAGCTGAACCATAAACTTGACAACCATAGTCCAAACGTGACAGAACTAGAGCACGATAAAGACGGAGGAGGAGGGAACGGTCCGCACCCCAGGAGGAGTGGGCAAGGAAGCGAAGGACATTGAGTTTACGGAAACATCCTACCTTCAGGAGTCTGATATGGGGCAGCCAAGTGAGCTTGTTGTCGAAAAGAAGACCTAGGAAACGAAACTGTGGAACCACAGGCAATCTTTGTGCAGCGAGATAGAGCTCTGGATCAGGGTGGACCGTAGTACGGCGACAGAAGTGGACCACCCGCGATTTTAAAGGAGAGAATTGAAACCCGTGGGAGAGGGTCCATGCAGAGGCACGCCGTATAGCCACCTGGAGCTGCCGTTCTGCAGATGCCATCGAGGAGGAACTAACCCAAATGCAGAAATCATCCACATACAGGGCAGGGGCGACCAAGGGACCGACAGAGGCCACAAGTCCATCGATAGCAATGAGGAAAAGAAGGACACTCAAGACAGAACCCTGTGGGATGCCCGTCTCCTGGGTCCGTGGAGAACTAAAAGCAGTACCAACTCGAACTCTGAATGACCGATGGATCAGGAACTGGCGGATAAAAATCGGGAGTGGGCCCCGAAGACCCCACTGATGAAGGGTTAGTAAGATGTGATGGCGCCAGGCCGTGTCATAGGCCTTGCGAAGGTCAAAAAACACTGCAACCAAATGGCGGCGCTGGGAAAAAGCCTGCCGAACTGCGGATTCCAAGCGAAGCAAATGATCGAATGGAGATCGTCCCTCTCGAAAGCCACACTGGTAAGGGGACAATAGATCCCGAGATTCGAGGACCCAAGTGAGCCGACGGGCTACCAGCCGTTCAAGTAACTTACAACCAACATTGGTCAAACTAATTGGCCGATAGCTGTCAACAGATAGGGGGTTCTGACCAGGCTTAAGGACAGGAACCACAATGCTATCCCTCCACTGAGAAGGGAAGTCACCCTGGAGCCAGATACGGTTAAACACCCGAAGAAGATGGTGCCGTTGTGGAGCACTGAGATGTTGAAGCAGCTGGTTATGAATGGAATCTGGGCCAGGAGCCGTATCATGAGAAGCAGATAGAGCAGAAAGAAATTCCCATTCAGTGAAAGGTTCGTTGTAAGATTCTGACTCACAAGTGGTGAAACATAAGGTGACAGCTTCAGCCTGCTGTTTTTGATGAAGGAAAGCAGCTGGATAGGAGGCCGACGCTGATGCCACTGCAAAATGGGTCGCAAGATGTTCTGCAAGAACTAATGGGTCCGTAGAAATGCCATCTGGGAGGTGAAGGCCTGGGAGGGTGGACTGCCGATGGCAACCTTGGAGAGAGCGAAGTGTAGCCCATACCCGTGACAGAGGGACAGTGGAACCAAGGGAAGAAACGAATCGTTCCCAACATATCCGCTTGCTCTGTTTGATTAAATAACGGGCTTTAGCGCGAAGGCGCTTAAAGGTAGAAAGGCTGGCTACAGATGGGTGCCTCTTAAAGTGTTGCAAAGCTCGACGGCGATCACGGATGGCAATGGCAATGGCCGTACTCCACCACGGGACTTGCCGACGACGAAATTGTCCAGATGAGCGCGGGACAGCAAGGTTAGCAGCGCGAACAATCGCGTCAGACACGTCACGTAGGACGTCATCAATACAACCCGACAAAGAGGGAGAAAACTCGACCTGTGCAGTATATAGAGGCCAATCGGCGCGGTGGAAAGACCAACGAGGTAACCTCTCCATCGGGGAGCGGGAAGGGAGCGTGATAATCAACGGGAAATGGTCACTATCACAAAGGTCGTCGTGTGGCGACCAGTGTAATGAAGGGAGGAGAGAGGGAGAAGAAAGAGAAAGATCAATGGCAGAAAAGGTACCATGACCAGCACTGAAATGAGTAGGGGAGCCATCATTAAGAAGGCACAGGTCGTGGTCTGCAATAAATTGGTCGATAAGAAGACCTCGTCTAGATGGAAAGGCACTGCCCCACAAAGGATGATGAGCATTAAAATCCCCAAGGAGGAGGAAGGGAGGAGGAAGTTGCTGAAGAAGGGTGGTTAAGGCAGCAGGTGTAAGAGTCCTGTCAGGAGGGAGATAAAGATTGCATACTGTGACTGCAGAGTCTAAGTGGACCCTAACAGCAACTGCTTCCAATGTAGTTTGGAGAGGAATCCATGTGCTAGCAATGTCTGTACGGACCAACGTACAAACGCCACCAGAAGCCCGCAAGGGTCCGACCCGATTTCGACAGAAAACACGGAACCCACGGAGGGTCGGTGAGTGAGCATCAGTAAAATGAGATTCCTGGAGAACCACACAAGCTGCTGAGTAGGACGAAAGAAGGGATTTCAATTCCGGAAGGTGACGATAGTAGCCATTACAATTCCATTGGAGAACCACAGAACGATGGTTTAAATGAGGGCTGAACACGCTAAATCCAGTCATACCGCCGGGTCCCCACCCGTCACCGACAAGGAGGGGGCGACATCCATAAACGACAGGTCAGAATCCGGTTGCGAAGCCGGGGAAGGGACCTCCGGTGACACCAGAGGCTCTTTGTCCCGGGACTTATGTTTCTTCTTCTTTTCAGGCTGAGATCGAGGAGGGCTGTGTGGCATAATGGAGCCAGCTGCAGCAAGATCAGGAACAGAAAGAGACCGGGCGACCTGGGGGCCGATAGACCGCGGCTCTCGCGGTCGCCGCGCTGCAGCAGACCTTTGACCTGGAAGGTGCCGGGAAGGGGCATCCCGGGAGAGGCGCCCTTGACCGGCAGACGCCGAAGGAGTGGGACACTTCTCCGGCCGGGGAGGGGGAGCGGCGCCCAGAGGAGAAGGTGTGGGAGCCGCAGGGGAGGGGGGAAGGAGAGGGGTCCGGGACGGGGGTAAGGAAGGGGGAGGAAGGGATGAAGATGTAACCAAGGCGTAACTAGATGTCATGGACACAGGGTGCAATCGTGCATATTTCTTACGGGCCTCTGTGTAGCTTAAACGATCAAGAGACTTATACTCCTGTATCTTTTTTTCTTTCTTATAGACTGGGCAATCTGCTGAACGTGGAGAATGACTACCATGACAATTTACACATACAGGAGGGGGAACACAGGGACTCCCCTCATGGAGTGGACGTCCACAGTCACCACAGAGAGGGTCCTGGGTACAGCGAGAAGACATGTGGCCAAAGCGCAAGCACTTAAAACACCGCATAGGAGGTGGGATGTACGGCTTCACATCACAGCGATAGACCGTAATCTTAACTTTCTCAGGAAGGGTATCCCCTTCAAAGGCCAGGATAAAGGCACCAGTATCAATACGATTATCTTTAGGACCCTTCTGAACACGCCGAACAAAGTGAACACCCCGCCGTCCGAGATTGTCCCGAAGTTCCTCATCAGTTTGAAGGATGAGGTCTCTGTGAAAAATCACACCTTGTACCATATTTAGAGACTGGTGAGGGGTAATGGACACGGGAATTGTGCCAAGATGGGTACAGGCACGAAGGGCCGCAGATTGGGCAGCCGAAGCAGTTTTTATCAGTAACGAACCCGACCGCATCTTGCTCAGGGAGTCCACTTCGCCGAACTTGTCTTCAATGTGTTCCACAAAGAATAAAGGTTTGACACTGGTGAAAGTATCTCCATCAGTCCTGGTGCAAACTAGATAACGGGGGAAAGGTTTTGCCCCTAGACGACGGGCCTGACCCTCCTCCCAGGGGGTAGCCACGGAAGGGAAGGCCGAAGGGGCAAGAGAAGCAGCACTTGAGGAATCAGTACCACGCAGAGAGACGGCCGCAGAAGAGCGGCCAGAGGTTTGGACCCTTATGCGTTTCATCTGCATAGCGTCCGCCCTGATACCACCCACTCCGATCAGGGGCTCTCCTCACGGGCGCCACCCAGCCACAGCAAGGGCCGTCTGGCACGGCGGCCATTGCCGGGAGTTCCGATGCTCCAGGATGACGAGCAACCACTCCAAGGCATGCATGAGGAGGTCACAGCTCAGGTATCAGAAGTGTGATCCCTGTGTGTTCAGGGGGCTCAACCATAAGGGTACATAGCGACCCCACCACACGGGCTGGCTACCGTGCTGGCTATGCACCCTAGCATCAGACAACGACGTAGAAGAAAGGTGGAATATACTAGGAGGGCACACGTCGGAGACACTAGGTAAGGTGCTCTTCCCCAAATGGCTCACACTACGGAAGAGAAATTTTGGAATGGAGGTCAAACCCCAGAGGGGGACCAAGGAATGCCAAAAGGAGGAGATGATTACGCAACAAAGCCAGAGTGTAAAACCAACAGAACCAGGAGGATAGCGGGGGCCAACATAAGCAAGGACACCAATAGAGGGGGAGGAGAGGGTGAGGGGAAAGGGGTATGGAGGGGAAAGGAGGGGAAGGGAAAGGAAATGCAGCCCGGGAGAGAAAGAAGGCTGCAATGGCTCGGGGCCCCGTGCTCGCCACGCACGTATCCACGAAAGAGTTGTGGACCCCCTGGGGGGAGCAGGTATTAAAATCGATGCAGAAGAAATAAAAACTTTGAGGTTCGCCGATGACATTGCAATTCTGTCAGAGACAGAAAAGGACTTGGAAGAGGTTCAAAATGGTTCAAATGGCTCTGAGCACTATGGGACTTAACATCTATGGTCATCAGTCCCCTAGAACTTAGAACTACTTAAACCTAACTAACCTAAGGACATCACACAACACCCAGTCTTCACGAGGCAGAGAAAATCCCTGACCGCGCCGGGAATCGAACCCGGGCGCGGGAAGCGACAACGCTACCGCACGACCACGAGCTGCGGACACTTGGAAGAGCAGTTGAACGGAATGGACATTATCTTGAAAGGAGGATATAAGATGGACACCAACAAAAGCAAAACGAGAATAATGGAATGTAGTCTAGTTAACTCGGGCGATGCTGAGGGAATTAGATTAGGAAATGAGACACTTAAAGTAGTAAATGAGTTTGGCTATTTGGGGAGCAAAGTAACTGATGATGGTCGAAGTTTGGTTTGGTTTGGTTTGGTTGTTTGAGGTGAAAGGGACCAAACAGCAAGGTCATCAGTCCCTTGTTTCAAATAGACTCCATTCTGCTAACGGGACATCTCAGTATAGTCAGAAAAATAAAACGGATA
Organism: Schistocerca piceifrons; assembly: GCF_021461385.2. Lineage (NCBI taxonomy): Eukaryota > Metazoa > Arthropoda > Insecta > Orthoptera > Acrididae > Schistocerca > Schistocerca piceifrons. The sequence goes on along the minus strand of NC_060139.1, from coordinate 494,070,226 downwards.
AAGGGGAAACGTAAAAGGGCAGTCACGTTGTCATTAGTAAAAACAAATGAGGGAAGTTGGCAAGAGAACGAACCCAACACTATGCTGAAACAGCATAGGCAAGACCACCTGTGACTTAAAAGGTACAACTGCTATAATGCAGAAAGTACGTATGGGAATAGAAAAACTAACCAAGCCTTAAAAAGAAGGGGTAAAAACAGAGTAAAAGGGAAAGAAAAGAGGATTCCGGTCAGGGAGGTGAATCGGGAATCTCTGAACACTGCCTACAGTGGGGGACACCCAAACACTCACCGCCCTGCCCCAACACCAGAGGGAGATTAAAAACTTTAAAACTGAGAATAAAAACCACTCTCCCGGAGGAAACCTAGAACCAGAGAGACCATCCGGGAATCGTCAGCCAACATCAAAGGTAAAGTGTGGGGGAGTCTGTACTTAGCACGCAGAGCCAAAAGAAGGGGGCATTCAACCAAAATGTGGGCCACTGACTGGAAGGCTCCACAACCACATAGCGGGGGTGGCTCATCACGCAAAAGGAAACCATGGGTCAGCCTGGTATGGCCAATGCGGAGACGACACAGTGTGGTCGAGTCCTTGCGGGAGAGGCTAAAGGAAGAACGCCATGGGCCGGTATTCACCTTAATGGCACGAAGTTTATTAGACAGTGGAGTAGCCTCCCAAGAATTGGCCCATGACTGTGCAAAGTGGGATTTGATGTGAAGCCGTAAATCCGCTGCAGGAGGGGTTACGGAAAACGGGGGGTAAGTAACTGCTCCCCCAGCCAAACGATCAGCGAGCTCATTACCCGGGATACCCACATGGCCCGGGACCCATAAGAAGTCAATGGAACAAGCAGCACGGTGAAGATCAGCGAGATGGTCATGGATGGCAGAGACCAAGGGATGGCGCGAAAAACACCGGTCAATAGCAAGAAGGCCACTCATCGAGTCCGTACATAACAAAACGCGGTTGTGTTGGGATTGTTTAATAAAGGTAAGGGCCCGGGAAATTGCCATCAATTCCGCAGTAAACACCCCACATGTAGGTGGCAGCAGATGATTTTCCGTTCCAACAGAGGACGTGAAGGCATACCCAACATGATCAGCAGATTTAGAGCCATCAGTGTAAAAAATAACAGCATCCCGAAACTCCCATAAAATTTGGCGGAAAAAGGTACGGAACACCACCGGGGGGATGGAATCTTTCGGTCCGCGGCGGAGATCCATCCGAAGTCGAGGCCGAGGAACTAACCAAGGAGGGGTGGAGGGGAGGGAGCGAGGAAGACAGGACAAAGAAGGAAGCCGAAAATCACGGGTAAGAGACGCAAGGCGCAGCCCAACCGGTAAACCCGCCCGAGGGCGGGAGTCAGGCGGGCGACGTCCATGGTCTGGGAATAGGATAGAATAGGAAGGATGAGCGGGAGAAGAACGGATAGTAAGGGCATAAGACACCAGAAGCTGGGACCGCCGAACAGAAAGGGGGGGGATCCCAGCTTCAACCAGGAGACTATCAACAGGGCTAGTAGGGAAGGCACCGGTGGCCAAACGGATACCACGATGGTGGACTGGATCCAGCACGTGCAGCGTGGAAGGAGCAGCTGAACCATAAACTTGACAACCATAGTCCAAACGTGACAGAACTAGAGCACGATAAAGACGGAGGAGGAGGGAACGGTCCGCACCCCAGGAGGAGTGGGCAAGGAAGCGAAGGACATTGAGTTTACGGAAACATCCTACCTTCAGGAGTCTGATATGGGGCAGCCAAGTGAGCTTGTTGTCGAAAAGAAGACCTAGGAAACGAAACTGTGGAACCACAGGCAATCTTTGTGCAGCGAGATAGAGCTCTGGATCAGGGTGGACCGTAGTACGGCGACAGAAGTGGACCACCCGCGATTTTAAAGGAGAGAATTGAAACCCGTGGGAGAGGGTCCATGCAGAGGCACGCCGTATAGCCACCTGGAGCTGCCGTTCTGCAGATGCCATCGAGGAGGAACTAACCCAAATGCAGAAATCATCCACATACAGGGCAGGGGCGACCAAGGGACCGACAGAGGCCACAAGTCCATCGATAGCAATGAGGAAAAGAAGGACACTCAAGACAGAACCCTGTGGGATGCCCGTCTCCTGGGTCCGTGGAGAACTAAAAGCAGTACCAACTCGAACTCTGAATGACCGATGGATCAGGAACTGGCGGATAAAAATCGGGAGTGGGCCCCGAAGACCCCACTGATGAAGGGTTAGTAAGATGTGATGGCGCCAGGCCGTGTCATAGGCCTTGCGAAGGTCAAAAAACACTGCAACCAAATGGCGGCGCTGGGAAAAAGCCTGCCGAACTGCGGATTCCAAGCGAAGCAAATGATCGATTGGAGATCGTCCCTCTCGAAAGCCACACTGGTAAGGGGACAATAGATTCCGAGATTCGAGGACCCAAGTGAGCCGACGGGCTACCAGCCGTTCAAGTAACTTACAACCAACATTGGTCAAACTAATTGGCCGATAGCTGTCAACAGATAGGGGGTTCTGACCAGGCTTAAGGACAGGAACCACAATGCTATCCCTCCACTGAGAAGGGAAGTCACCCTGGAGCCAGATACGGTTAAACACCCGAAGAAGATGGTGCCGTTGTGGAGCACTGAGATGTTGAAGCAGCTGGTTATGAATGGAATCTGGGCCAGGAGCCGTATCATGAGAAGCAGATAGAGTAGAAAGAAATTCCCATTCAGTGAAAGGTTCGTTGTAAGATTCTGACTCACAAGTGGTGAAACATAAGGTGACAGCTTCAGCCTGCTGTTTTTGATGAAGGAAAGCAGCTGGATAGGAGGCCGACGCTGATGCCACTGCAAAATGGGTCGCAAGATGTTCTGCGAGAACTAATGGGTCCGTACAAATGCCATCTGGGAGGTGAAGGCCTGGGAGGGTGGACTGCCGATGGCAACCTTGGAGAGAGCGAAGTGTAGCCCATACCCGTGACAGAGGGACAGTGGAACCAAGGGAAGAAACGAATCGTTCCCAACATATCCGCTTGCTCTGTTTGATTAAATAACGGGCTTTAGCGCGAAGGCGCTTAAAGGTAGAAAGGCTGGCTACAGATGGGTGCCTCTTAAAGTGTTGCAAAGCTCGACGGCGATCACGGATGGCAATGGCAATGGCCGTACTCCACCACGGGACTTGCCGACGACGAAATTGTCCAGATGAGCGCGGGACAGCAAGGTTAGCAGCGCGAACAATCGCGTCAGACACGTCACGTAGGACGTCATCAATACAACCCGACAAAGAGGGAGAAAACTCGACCTGTGCAGTATATAGAGGCCAATCGGCGCGGTGGAAAGACCAACGAGGTAACCTCTCCATCGGGGAGCGGGAAGGGAGCGTGATAATCAACGGGAAATGGTCACTATCACAAAGGTCGTCGTGTGGCGACCAGTGTAATGAAGGGAGGAGAGAGGGAGAAGAAAGAGAAAGATCAATGGCAGAAAAGGTACCATGACCAGCACTGAAATGAGTAGGGGAGCCATCATTAAGAAGGCACAGGTCGTGGTCTGCAATAAATTGGTCGATAAGAAGACCTCGTCTAGATGGGAAGGCACTGCCCCACAAAGGATGATGAGCATTAAAATCCCCAAGGAGGAGGAAGGGAGGAGGAAGTTGCTGAAGAAGGGTGGTTAAGGCAGCAGGTGTAAGAGTCCTGTCAGGAGGGAGATAAAGATTGCATACTGTGACTGCAGAGTCTAAGTGGACCCTAACAGCAACTGCTTCCAATGTAGTTTGGAGAGGAATCCATGTGCTAGCAATGTCTGTACGGACCAACGTACAAACGCCACCAGAAGCCCGCAAGGGTCCGACCCGATTTCGACAGAAAGCACGGAACCCACGGAGGGTCGGTGAGTGAGCATCAGTAAAATGAGATTCCTGGAGAACCACACAAGCTGCTGAGTAGGACGAAAGAAGGGATTTCAATTCCGGAAGGTGACGATAGTAGCCATTACAATTCCATTGGAGAACCACAGAACGATGGTTTAAATGAGGGCTGAACACGCTAAATCCAGTCATACCGCCGGGTCCCCACCCGTCACCGACAAGGAGGGGGCGACATCCATAAACGACAGGTCAGAATCCGGTTGCGAAGCCGGGGAAGGGACCTCCGGTGACACCAGAGGCTCTTTGTCCCGGGACTTATGTTTCTTCTTCTTTTCAGGCTGAGATCGAGGAGGGCTGTGTGGCATAATGGAGCCAGCTGCAGCAAGATCAGGAACAGAAAGAGACCGGGCGACCTGGGGGCCGATAGACCGCGGCTCTCGCGGTCGCCGCGCTGCAGCAGACCTTTGACCTGGAAGGTGCCGGGAAGGGGCATCCCGGGAGAGGCGCCCTTGACCGGCAGACGCCGAAGGAGTGGGACACTTCTCCGGCCGGGGAGGGGGAGCGGCGCCCAGAGGAGAAGGTGTGGGAGCCGCAGGGGAGGGGGGAAGGAGAGGGGTCCGGGACGGGGGTAAGGAACGGGGAGGAAGGGATGAAGATGTAACCAAGGCGTAACTAGATGTCATGGACACAGGGTGCAATCGTGCATATTTCTTACGGGCCTCTGTGTAGCTTAAACGATCAAGAGACTTATACTCCTGTATCTTTTTTTCTTTCTTATAGACTGGGCAATCTGCTGAACGTGGAGAATGACTACCATGACAATTTACACATACAGGAGGGGGAACACAGGGACTCCCCTCATGGAGTGGACGTCCACAGTCACCACAGAGAGGGTCCTGGGTACAGCGAGAAGACATGTGGCCAAAGCGCAAGCACTTAAAACACCGCATAGGAGGTGGGATGTACGGCTTCACATCACAGCGATAGACCATAATCTTAACTTTCTCAGGAAGGGTATCCCCTTCAAAGGCCAGGATAAAGGCACCAGTATCAATACGATTATCTTTAGGACCCTTCTGAACACGCCGAACAAAGTGAACACCCCGCCGTCCGAGATTGTCCCGAAGTTCCTCATCAGTTTGAAGGATGAGGTCTCTGTGAAAAATCACACCTTGTACCATATTTAGAGACTGGTGAGGGGTAATGGACACGGGAATTGTGCCAAGATGGGTACAGGCACGAAGGGCCGCAGATTGGGCAGCCGAAGCAGTTTTTATCAGTAATGAACCCGACCGCATCTTGCTCAGGGAGTCCACTTCGCCGAACTTGTCTTCAATGTGTTCCACAAAGAATAAAGGTTTGACACTGGTGAAAGTATCTCCATCAGTCCTGGTGCAAACTAGATAACGGGGGAAAGGTTTTGCCCCTAGACGACGGGCCTGACCCTCCTCCCAGGGGGTAGCCACGGAAGGGAAGGCCGAAGGGGCAAGAGAAGCAGCACTTGAGGAATCAGTACCACGCAGAGAGACGGCCGCAGAAGAGCGGCCAGAGGTTTGGACCCTTATGCGCTTCATCTGCATAGCGTCCGCCCTGATACCACCCACTCCGATCAGGGGCTCTCCTCACGGGCGCCACCCAGCCACAGCAAGGGCCGTCTGGCACGGCGGCCATTGCCGGGAGTTCCGATGCTCCAGGATGACGAGCAACCACTCCAAGGCATGCATGAGGAGGTCACAGCTCAGGTATCAGAAGTGTGATCCCTGTGTGTTCAGGGGGCTCAACCAAAAGGGTACATAGCGACCCCACCACACGGGCTGGCTACCGTGCTGGCTATGCACCCTAGCATCAGACAACGACGTAGAAGAAAAGGTGGAATATACTAGGAGGGCACACGTCGGAGACACTAGGTAAGGTGCTCTTCCCCAAATGGCTCACACTACGGGAGAGAAATTTTGGAATGGAGGTCAAACCCCAGAGGGGGACCAAGGAATGCCAAAAGGAGGAGATGATTACGCAACAAAGCCAGAGTGTAAAACCAACAGAACCAGGAGGATAGCGGGGGCCAACATAAGCAAGGACACCAATAGAGGGAGAGGAGAGGGCGAGGGGAAAGGGGTATGGAGGGGAAAGGAGGGGAAGGGAAAGGAAATGCAGCCCGGGAGAGAAAGAAGGCTGCAATGGCTCGGGGCCCCGTGCTCGCCACGCACGTATCCACGAAAGAGTTGTGGACCCCCTGGGGGGGATGGTCGAAGTAGAGAGGATATAAAATGTAGACTGGCAATGGCAAGGAAAGCGTTTCTGAAGAAGAGAAATTTGTTAACATCGAGTATAGATTTAAGTGTCAGGAAGTCGTTTCTGAAAGTATTTGTATGGAGTGTAGCCATGTATGGAAGTGAAACATGGACGATAAATAGTTTGGACAAGAAGAGAATAGAAGCCTTTGAAATGTGGTGCTACAGAAGAATGCTGAAGATTAGATGGGTAGATCACGTAACTAATGAGGAAGTATTGAATAGGATTGGGGAGAAGAGGAGTTTGTGGCACAACTTGACTAGAAGAAGGGATCGTTTGGTAGGACATGTTCTGAGGCAGCAAGGGATCACCAGTTTAGTATTGGAGGGCAGCGTGGAGGGTAAAAATCGTAGACGGAGACCAAGAGATGAATACACTAAGCAGATTCAGAAGGATGTAGGTTGCAGTAGGTACTGGGAGATGAAGAAGCTTGCACAGGATAGAGTAGTATGGAGAGCTGCATCAAACCAGTCTCAGGACTAAAGACCTCAACAACAACAACATGTACAGTGAAGTTTACTTACGATTATTTGCACTCTGCCATTGAGGGCCTTTTTGTGTTATATTACAAAGAGTGTTGCAGTCTTCATATTTCAACTAGTGCAAAGGTAAGAAAACCTTTTAACTCACTTGTGTGACTTTGTTACTAATTTGTTGGAGCGTTGCAGAACCTTCTTTCTCCTATTCTGTTACCTGACCCTGGGGCATAGCTGTGTAGTAACGGCGGGGAGAAGTTGTCTTAGCGGCGTACTACACCAGAACCCGTTTCTCGAACTCACAAACTCGGCCTACCATAACAACAGTGGCAACTCGGCATCCACTGCAGCAGTGACGAGCCTTTACAAAACTGTACAAAAAGAAGAAATCCGTGTGTGACAACCTAATGCAACTATGTAGCCTGACCAAACCTGTTCAAATGACTGCAGTTAAGTTGGCTATGAAAATTAGAGCCCTCTCAGGAGGCGGCTATTTTCTTCGAAACTAGAGGTTTGAAACAACTCTCACTGCAAGAGCTCTGCATCACTGGGACCAGAATTATTCTGCCTTCGAGAGGTGTCCCGTGGCAGATGCTGTATTCAGACCGCAAGGTCCTACTGATTAGGTGCTATGTTGAGGCATTTTAACTGAGGAGTACAGGCATCACAAAGTCGATAAAAGGTTGTCAGTTAGTCGGAGTTAATGATACTGTTGCTCGCTAGTTGCGACAATCAGATGATCCAGAATTACGAATATACACGCAACGGCGACGCTTCCATGCTATTACTAAAGTAATCTATCATGTTCTATTGCCATGTATCATCATTAGACAATATTTCACTCTCTCGCCCTCAATTAAAATTTTTATATCTTCATGTTGTACGTGCCCTCTGACAACTAATGTGAGTGGTTTTTCTTGACTGATTGATTGTGTTTGTGCTCTCCAGTAATAATTACCTCCTGTCCAGGCTTTTCCTACGTATTTGGTGCCTTTTTAAATTGTTCAATCGCATGAGCTTCACTATTAATGTATTTATGGGTCTTTATCAAAGTATACTTACAGGATGGTTCAGTTGTCCCGACCTATGGGTTTTATGCTGCCCGCAACACCGTTAAAAACCATGCGCAAGATTTTCACATTCTCTCACTCGTTACACGCAAACTATCAGTCCTACAGAAAAAAATGAACATGACCTTTTTGTAGAAAATTTAATGCAAGTAAATTTGTCTTGGGTTAGGTCTTCGAGTTTTTCAAGAACAACGCGTTTGAAGATCACTTTTGTACGTTTTGCTTGAATTATTCAAAAACTACGGCATGTAGCGAAAACATATCCCAGCACAAAATTTAACTAGATTATAATTCGTACAAAAAGATCTCTATGTAGCGAAGGAGAGAGTATTAAACTCTTCTGCTTGGTATTTGAAGGTGTTGGTTGGTTGTTGTGGGGGAGGAGACCAGACAGCGAGGTCATCGGTCTCATCAGATTAGGGAAGGACGGGGAAGGAAGTTGGCCGTGCCCTTTGAAAGGAACCATCACGGCATTTGCCTGGAGCGATTTAGGGAAATCACGGAAAACCTAAATCAGGATGGCCGGACGCGGGATTGAACCGTCGTCCTGCCGAATGCGAGTCCAGTGTGCTAACCACTGCGCCACCTCGCTCGGTTTTGTGTTGCTGACTGCCTAAAACCTATAAGTAGCGGAAGCTCAAACAATCTGTATTGAACTGAGTATGCAATAGACCATTCTTTAAGTACAGGTGTGCTACCTCCTTCCATCCTTAATCTATCGTCACTTCTGGTCTATCTCAATGTGATGTGAAGATAAGATCGAATCAGGCCTGCCGTAGGAGATGAACTGTAAGCTTTAGACTCGTTCACGGCAAGGAGAGGCGGTAGTGGGTGCTCCTTCTTATCCTCACAGGTAGGAACGCGGTATCATGTCACACGGCGTTCTAACTACCTCATTATCTTGCACGATATGTGAGTCCACTAGGACTGCTATAGCAGGCAACTAGTGTGGTGAAATATCTGAGGGAAAACTGGTCCAGGCCTTACTGTGCAGACCAATACTGCCGCTCTTTACTAGCATTACTCTATTAGATAATTTCATATGTTAACATTCAACAGCTGTTTATTTTACTCGAAACATTCAGTATATACTCGGTATCTGCCATTTTGCAGTTCACCATTATTACTCGCCCCAGTACTATGAAACGTGGGAAATGATCAAAAATATTGTTTATATCCTGAGACTGGCGAATAATCTTGTTAGGAAACTATGCAGAGCCAGTAATTAAGCTGTACTAGTGAAACATGTAAACATTCTCTGTATTTGTTTCTCCTCTAGTAACAAACTACAACAATAATTGTAAAAACCGAAATACGACGTAGAAGTTATAAAACCGATATTTATGAGGATGCAACACGTAAATAATTATAAACAGAGGGTGAGAGCAGTGGACAGTGTCAAAAGCGCGCTGCTTTCTGCTGATCTTTCACACCAAACATTGCTGTTTGACCGAGTCACTTCTGTAACGAGAGCGAATGACCGACCTTCCTCAGTGTGATTTGTCGTATGACGAAACTTCACCCCAATAAGAAACCTGATGCGAATGGAAATCGCAAATGGCAAAATACAAGAATAACGTCAGACCAGACCAGGCAGCCCGAAATGTCGTGTCATAACAGACATTCGAGTATCACTCCTAAAGTTGGCACTTTGAATGCGCCCTATTTGATATTTTCTACCCGTACATATCCATTGCGTCTTACACACTGACGCTACCGGGTAAAACAAGCAAACGGCCACTCTGTTGTCAAAGACAGTTGTGTAGATGCAAATTATTTTCTGTGATCAATTTGACCGCAGTTGATACATCCGTAATGGTCAAGTACTATTAAGATAAATAGTATTAGTCGAAGTCCATTAGCCAATATCACAGCATACGATTGACATGAAATTCTCTGGCACTACTGGTGTCTGTGGTTAGCCTTGCTGTTCCCAACTGTGGGGACGCTCAGCAGCAGTCCCTACATAGGAAGTCACTGGAGGGTAATAGTGGATCCAAAAGGTCTTCGACTCCTTAAAATTGTACTGCGAAGAGGAAAATATCTCGGCCCCTTATTGTAAGGAATAAGGAATGCTTCACCTTCCCGTGAGATTTACCAATTCTGTTCTTGCTCTCCTTCCACCTTCACTCCTTCACTCATTAAACACGTCTGAGATATCGTGACGTGACGCTTCTCCAAGTACCAAGACAGCTGATATTCGTACTTGGATTAAAATACCTGAATTGTGATTACATGACAAACTTCAGACTCTATTGAATAACATTCGTGTAGAGATATCAGTGAATGAGGGAATTCAATGAATACTACTGGTGAACAAGTAATATGCTAGTGTTGTGATATTCGTATAATCACGCCTTTGTATTATTCTGCGTGATAAGTAGGCTGTCATCCGACGATTCTAACTGGAAGCAGGAGAGTTAGTGAGTGCTGAAAATCGCACATATTTATCCTCAATAGGCCAAGAATCGCAGTGTTCCTCTGTGATCAGTGTGGGAAATAGTATGCCGGATGGTATCACTTCGTCCTGAGTCTGAAGCCGTTTCAGAGCGAAAATAAGCTTCTGTTACTGGCACCGCAAGATGTTTTAGTCATGGAGTGCTGATTCGCAATCCATCTTATTTTGAGCACAATGGGCCACACTGTCCGGCAAGACTGAAAAGATGGGATCATTCATTCCACCAACTTGCACCTTGTTTTCTTTATGGAAGAGATGTGCGGTAGAACATTATAGCATACCTAGCTCGAAAATAGTAGTTTCGTTTGATCTGAGGGATTTCAATGCGGTTTTTGGTCATAACAGGAAATGAATGCAGCAGTGATATGTAGCGTTCAGGGTGAAGATTTAGAGGGCACGAGATATTGTGGCGGGAGGTAACAAATGAGCTCAGGCTATTAAGCAGTGGCGCACGCGATCCTCAGCTACAACCTGGGAGCCTCCCTGCAGTTCAGACAGGGCATGTAACCTGTTACTGAGGGAGAACTGGCTATTATTGTTTTCTAGAGCGTTCAACTCCAGTACAGTAAAAATCAATTGATAGGATGCTCAATATCCTACAGTCAGAAATAATACGCAGATTATATAAACCAGAAAAAAGACCTCCTGCATTACAATCTGTTTATTATACAACACCTGACAACAAAGTGAAGCTTCCAGAAATGGAGGAAGAAACGAAATGAAACTTCATGAGTTGAATGTATGTATTTATGTTATTTTGAGGCTTACAAAATCGAGACAGCCGGCCGCGGTGGTCTAGCGGTTCTAGGCGCTCAGTCCGGAGCCGCGCGACTGCTACAGTCGCAGGTTCGAATCCTGCCTCGGGCATGGATGTGTGTGATGTCCTTGGGTTAGTTAGGTTTAAGTAGTTCTAAGTTCTAGGGGACTGATGACCGTAGATGTTAAGTCCCATAGTGCTCAGAGCCATTTGAACCATTTGAACCAAATCGAGACAAATTACAATGAGCTTGGCAGCAGGAGACCACTTCTCAGCATCACATCACGTCACGCCCTCTCCGACATAGATGAACGCACTGACTCGGTTGGGTAGTACGTCATAAAGCTGTTGTATTATCTTCTGAGGCAACTGTAGTCCTTCATGTGATAGATACTGCCACTGCGATGGAGCCGACGTCCGAACTGCTCCGACACATGTTTTATCAGGGACAAATTACGGGATCTTCCTGGTCACAACTTCACGCAGATAGCTCATAGGGACATGTGGCGTGTGTGGACGAGCGTAGCCCTGTTGGAAAATGGCACCGCAGTATTGCCACATGAGAGATAACACATAAGGACGCAGGATATCCGTGACGAACCATTGTGCCGTTAGACTTGCTTCAGTCACTACTACGCCTGAGCTGAAATCATATCCAATGGCTCCCCACACCTTGGCGGAGGTAGAAACACTGTCGTGCCTTTCCATAACACTGAAAAAATGGGACGTCTTCCCTGGTCACTGCAGTGTTCGTCGATGATGAACATCCAGGGTATTGCGCACTGTTCATTGATGAACATATTGCAATGCCGTACATCAGTAGTGCACGCATCCCAACAGCGGCGCCACTTCGAACACAGCCATTTTTGCTGTAGCATTAGCTACAGCCTACGCATGGGATAGTTATCCCCTAGTCGGGTTGATGCCAGTCTCCGACGACACAGAGTGTTTCAGTGCTGGGTGCTCAGTATGGCTCTCCTACCTTGTGGTAGTCAGATGTGGTGGAGTGGAACCTTGACGACAAACACACCCGGCCTGATGTTCCAATACAGCCCAAATCGGGCCACTGTCACATCAGAATGCTCCACAAATCTGGATACTGAGCGACTCGACTAGCCAGCCAAATGGAAACCCACAATGAGGCCCATTTCAAAAGATGTCAGGTGCTGACAGCCCTGTCCTACAGGATTACAAGGTATTTCCGTGTCCTTCACGGTGATCACCCAACATCTGATATTACTCAAGCCACTTATATGTCACATCAGACCTAGTAACAGCACTAACACCAAACAATACTGATTCACTCTTGTAGCAGTTCTACCTGCCACAGAGAATTTCAGCCCTAATCACTGACATACCCAATGACGGTGTGTATGTGACGGAAGTTACACTGATATACGACTGTGCCTAACCATGTCTACTTAGAGCTACATTTTTTTCTCAGGCAATTGTAATGTGACAGCTTATCCCAAACTGTCGCGCAACATGTTTCATAATGTTATATGCACATTCCTATGGTCAGTCTAGTCGACTGTGTAGCAACTACAGAGAATATTCAACACTACCAATGACTGCCCAAATAATTTATTTTTTCTCTTATGTTCCTTTCCTGTCATTTTCTGCAGCACTGGAGAGCTTTTTCTAGCTGGATTACTACGTGGGAGTTTGCTTAACGGGGCCAGGGTGAGTCATAAATTTGTTCAGATCTAAAACCCGTCCTTGAGACCAGGTAGGGCAAGCAGAATTCACATCATTCCACCTTCACATACTGGGAGGCCCAGACGGCCGGCTATCTGCCATAAAACAATTGTTCAAGCCACCAGGAGGAATACTTTCATGAAAGATGACATCTAAGCCAGGAAAGCCTTCAGAAATGGCAGAAGGTCCGCCATTTTGTATTGGCTGTCATCCAATGGAAGAAGCTCTATTTAAAATCCCTGCAATGGTCTTACTGATTGGCTTATAACATTTATTTCTGTAGAATGCACTCTTTCCTGCAAGTGTCTACGTGTAAGTCCTTTGCTTCTTCAGATTGAGAATCCTGTCATGGAATGGGAGAGAGTTTCTACCTTCCTCCTCACGCCACGGCATAACTGATTAATCATAAAAAAATGCGCGGCGGTTGGAGTTTGTATAACTTTTATAAGGCGTGAGTATGCTGCTTCCCTACAACAGGACCTGCAACATGCGGGCGTGCATTATCCTGCTGAAATGTAGGGTTTCGCAGGGATCGAATAAAGGGTAGAGCCACAGGTCGTAACTCATCTGAAATATAACGTCCACTGTTCAAAGTGCCGTCAATGCGAACAAGAGGTGACCGAGACGTGTAACCAATGGCACCCTATTCCATCACGCCGGGTGATACGCCAGTATGGCGATGACGAATACACGCTTCCAATGTGCGTTCACCGCGATGTCGCCAAACACGGATGCGACCATCATCATGCTGTAAAGAGAACCTGGATTCATCTGAAAAAAAGGACGTTTTGCCATTCGTGCACCCAGATTCGTCGTTGAGTACACCATCGCAGGGGCTCCTGTCTGTGATGCAGCGTCAAGGGTAACCGCAGCCATGGTCTCCAAGCTGATAGTCCATGCTGCCGCAAACGTCGTCGAACTGTTCGTGCTGATGGTTGTTGTCTTGCAGACGTCCCCGTCTGTTGACTCAGGGATCGAGACGTGGCTGCACGCTCTGTTACAGCCATGCGGATAAGATGCATGCAAAAAGTTTCAGAGGGCTAAGGCAGAAGACACTTGTGGACAGATGATCATTGAGTAATGATTTGCTTGCTTCCAGACGACCAATGAGAGGAAATTTGCTGTAATCCAGAACGGTGTCTCCACTTTAGTAGTGAGCACAGAGGGGAACTGGACTCAGAATTACTACCGCCGGCCTCCACATTCATACTGTGTGAGGGTTGTAAGAATGAGCCAAGCCGAGGGGGACGTGATGCTAGTTAACTTCCATCAGCGGCCAATTGCACAATTTCAACGTTTGCAGCTAGCTAGTTGCTTGCACATTGGCGATTCTATTGTGTCCGTGCTTATTTTTCTGGATTCCTTCTTTAAACCACTAACCATTCTACATCTACGTCTACATACAGACTCCCCAAGGGTAAGTGAGGGCAAGACAACTGTCAATATGACTTAGTAAAAGCTATAAATTCTCTTGTCTTATATTTGTGGACTTTACACGATATGTACGTTGGTGGCTGTAATATCATTTTGCATCCAGCTTCAAATGCCAGTTCTCTAAATTTTCTCAATGGTGTTCCTCGAAAAGAACGTTGCTATTCCTACAGGGATTTCCATCTGAGTTTCCGAACCATATCCGTAAAACTTGGATGTTGGTCGAACCTCTCGGTAACAAATGTAGCAGCTTGCCTCTGTATTGCTTCGATATCTTTCTATAATCTGACCTGGTGGAGATCCCAAACACACAAGCAGTTCTCAAGAATGGGTCGCACTAGTGTTCTACGTGTGGTCTCATTTACAGATGACCCACTCTGTCCTAAAGTTCTCCCAATAAGCTGAAGTCGACCATTCACCTACCCTACCACAAAGTTCACATGCTCATTCCATTTCATATCACTTGTAACGTGGCGTGATCACTTGACCTTCATTTCTTACATATTCCGACCTAACCATCGTATTCTGCGTATCAAGACGTTTAATCGATATGCAAATCTAATAAATAAATCGCAAGTACGCACTGAGATAAAAAAATTCGAGGCTGGCACGACAGCCACAGGAGTTTTTGTTCGGCGGAGGCGACCAGTCCACTGGAAAGTCTGTAGGAGGGTGAGTTAGCACACAGTTGCACCAGCCGGCCGACTGCACAAGGACCAAAACAGTTTTTGCCAGAGAAAAGGGATAATGGCCTGCATGTTCATCTTAAAAGCAAAAGTCGCTGTATTGTTTGGGAGAGCCCCAGCATATGCATTCTTTTGCTGGACCTAGTGTGCAGTTTCAGAGTTCTCACAAGTGGACAGTAAAAGCCTAACGCACATGCTATATTTCCGGATTGGTTGGCTTAGCCATTCTCCCATTTGTAGGAGTAATGCTGACTGGTGGACTGTTTCTGACACAATGAGCTGGAGGAGTGAGGGAAAGACAGTGGATGATTTACCCTTTCGCTTTTTGCGTGGAGGGAAGTCATTCCAGTGACGCTCTTGTAGCAGGAACATGTAGCGAAAGTAAGTGTGCTCGTGCATGTATGCAGAGAGTGAGGAACAAAGTCTCTAATCAGTACTGCACTGAGAAAGCACCTCTGTCACTAGCGAGTCGGAATGATACTCTATATTGAGTCTCTTACGATTAAGTGTTTGTTCACTGTGTTGGCCTCAACACTTAATGTGCGGTGTGAACACAGACAGAGTATTAGTTAGCGCCTGTGAGCCAACATTGAGTGACACCTCGGTGGACTGGTCATCTGACCGACGTACCACACCAGTAGATAGACTAGGGGCAGATAGGAGTCCTTGACTTCATCAAGGCGTAGTGAGAGTTCGATTGGCGAAGGTCAATCCAGATAGAAAGAGATAGTTTTGTTATTTTTCAGTGGCGAACGATGCAGGCAGCAGTCGTCACAACTCACGGTATTGTGCGCTACAGTGTAGGCGAGCCCCATCTTTCCTCCATTGGAAATAACGTACTTCACTCACGTCACTCCATTACATTTCTCACGCAGGAGCCTCGACCGTACTTAGAAAAATTCAATCAGATAATTATGCAGGTTGATTAGGCGCTGCTCTCAGCCATTCTGCGGAGTAAATAACATTCTTAAAGGAAAGGGATAAAAATGCTTTCCCACACTTTGTATATAAATGTCATTAACAGGATTCCTATCCATAAGAGGCAACCTCCTATTCCAAAAAGAACCCAGAAATTTGTGTATCAGCATATAAATAAAAGTTTCATTTGATTTTTCTTAAATTTTGCAATAAACAATATTTTCCGTTCGTCTACTGTTTTTCTTACACTAACTAGCAATACTCCAGTACCCAAGTATCCCACTAGTTACGTAAGAAAATAGAATATTTTTATGTCTTTTCCTTACAGTGGACGTCTTCAGAAGATATTTACTGCCGAAAGTTTTTCAGGCAATTCTTTCTGGTACATTAGGAGTGTGTCTGATTTCTGTAGTAGTGTGGTGTGGAAATTGCTTCTTGCAGGAGCCAAAGGGTACTTGTCAGATCAATCCATTGTGTAATTCGTCAACCTAACACCCACACACTTACAGTAAATGGTGACCCTGCCAGGATAGGTAAGATAGGTAGGTTACCAAGATAGAACAGTGTCAGAATAGGTGATAGATGATAGTTAGGTACAGCAGGTCGCAATCTTAGTAAAAAATTAGTTATTACAGAAAGTTTGTTGATATTTATGCAATGTTAAGTAAAGCGAGAAGCAAATAATTGTAATTATGTTGAAAAAAAAAGAGAAATTAAGTGAATTGGGGAAAAAAATTATGTTAGGGTGCATTACCCCTTTGAAAAATTTTCTTTCCTGTCTTAAAGATTTATTTGCAAGGATTTAGGATCAGAATAGATACAAGTAGCGAGGAAAGCAGAATTGTAGTAAAAAGATCTTGTGTTATTGTGTTGGAAAATTTTTGGATTTTTACGATTTTTGAGTAGCTATTAGGGCTTACGATTTTCAGGTGATAGGCACAGACGCAGAGTGACGCAGAGCCGCAGAGTGACGCAGTATCAAATAAGTTAGAATTACAAGTAACAGTTTTACTCCCTTTGCAAGCGCACTGGTGGAGATTGGAGACTGTCGCAGAGCAGACGGAACAGTAGCCGAGAATTCACGACGTTGTTGTTGTTGGTTCAACCAACTCGTATGTGGTCGTACAGTTTTGTAGATAGGGTTGTGGTGTGTTGAAAGAAGTTCCATGGTAACGAGAGCGCAAGCCAAAAGATTACGTAATTGACAGCAAGTAACCTTGCCTGTGAGCACTATGACACTGAACGTCTGAGGTCATCAGTCCCCTAGAACTTAGAACTACATAAACCTAACTAGCCTAAGGACATCACACGCATCCATGCCCGAGGCAGGATTCGAACCTGCGACCGTAGCTGTCACGCGAGACAGCAAGTAGATAAGATTGGGAAGAATCAACTAGATAAACGGCAAGTAAACGAGCTCGTTGAGAATAGGACAGACGGTGAACCAGAGGATAGGACAGTCGGTGAGCTGCAGAATCAGGAGGCTCAGGTAGATATGGATAGAATCAGACAGATGGGAATTGAAGGGACGAGAACACCGACTTTTCAGAATACGAAATTCCGTGTAGGGCACATTTCGAGTCAGAAACAGACAGCCCACGCAGAAAATGGCAAAAATTAGCAGCGAAACGAGCTCAGGAAACTAGTTTGTTTGCCGCATATTCAGAGACATCATACGCGTCAATACAGCCGATGAACCGGCAGTTAGTTAACGTTCAAAGAGAAGTAGACAGTGAGGAAGAGGGGGAACATTTAGAATACGTCGAACCTCTTGTACACATTCTAACAGAAATTTTGTCGAATACTATTCACGATTTATCGTCAGCACTTAATCTATTCGAGTGACAAAGTCTGATGTAGCCACTATGTGCAGGCGACCAGAGAGTGCGATACATCAGTAAGTGTTGACTCTTTAGTCGTGCAACTTACACACCTCCTGAAGCGACCGGCAACTATCTCTATACTTTGTTTTCCGATAAATGGGTGATAATTTTTACCCTCCATCCCCCCCCCCCCCCTCACCCTCCCCAGATTGCCGCCAAACTTCAACGTAAAACTCTAGTCATAGTAGGTTTTTCCACACTATACGTCTCCAAAAGCCTTGCTGACATTGATAACGTCACAACTTCGCAAATAACGTGCTTGCTGCAAACTTCATCAGGGGAGTCAGTATTTCTGACATCTTAACATTAGAATAACCTCTAAGTGAAAATCATTCCTTTCTCTTACTTACGACTAGAATACGGCAAGTGCCGTATCCCAATCTGCCAGAAAAATCGCTCGGAGGAAGAAGGGTCAAAATAAGCGAACACGTGTCTCGGCTTATCTGTAGCTACTCGACCGTTTCTGTGAAAACAACAGTCAAAGTTTACTAGGTACCATGTGTGCCTTTTAGTGAGCACGTAATTCAGTTAAAGCAGAGAATTCTGTGGAGTTACGAGCACCGCGAAAAGGTACCGTAACAGACGCAAGTGTACCTGCATACATAAGAAATACACAACAAAGAGGGCAGTGTGCGGAGTTATTTGCGCCACGAAATGGTTCAATGAAAGAGTAACACAGAGAGAACAGAAGACAGCACGGATTGTTGCAGTTATCGAACTTAGAACACACAGTTCAGCAGAAGGTAGTGTTACAGGACAGGACGCGATGATGGAGATGTTATAAAAAATGAACGATGGTATAACAAATAGCGAAACAGAATCAGGATATTAATACACAGATATCGAAACAGAATACATAGATAACGAAACAGTATCAGGAATTGAAACAGGATAATCAGGAAGTGAGAAAGAGATTAAGAGACAGATTCAACAGGTTAAAATCCAGATGGAAGAAGGGATCGCAAGAATTGATAGCCAGATCACTCAGATAAATAAAGACGCGACAGAATCTAGGGAAAGAATTCAGGTACTAACACAAGGTCAACAGCAATTACGCCCTGACGTGGACAAGGTCCAATTGGACATCGTAAACGTTGACAAGAAAGAGGAACGTTTTACGAAAAAGGCCACTCGAACAGCAATACAAATTTCGGGAGAACAAGCGATTCAAAGCAAGGTCGCAAAAGTTGCACCGAGAAAATCAGCTGATCAATAAAATAGAACTTAAAAACAAAGATCAGTTTGAAAAGCTTCGAACGGAGTTGATACAAACTATCGGAGAAAAAATCGAAACCGATTACACCTGTAGCGAAACAATTGATACGTCAAGCATTAATTCAGTACATGAACACGCGCCGTTTAAGAAAGTTCAAGTAGAACAAAGGCCAGAAGTAACACTCGCGCAGAAATCGAAACAGAAGGCCCCCATTAAAGTGACAAATGACACGCCACAGAACCAGGCACAGTGTCTAGAGAAACTGGACACATACAGTCAGCTGATACCAATGGGAAAACAGGCACTGAACCAGTAAACCCCATGACACAATATAACAATAGCACAGGTACAGTACCGGAAACGACGAGAGTAGAGACAAACGAACAACACTTTTGCTCACCAATGTTACGATATGATGCGAATATGAGTCAGGAAACTGAGAATATGCAGACAGGCAGTGGATTGCCAGAGAATAGGCAAGACAACACAAGCTATGGCAGATTGTTTGAGTCTATGAATCAGCCACAACCCGGATTTATGAGTAGATACGATATAGATCAGTTTTTACAGTTAGAAAATTCCAACATTTCAAGGAAGAAGGCGGTAGCTTGAATGCACGCACATTCATCGGTCAGTTCCAGGTAGGCTTGCCGAATCATAGGGGCTTGGCACACAAACTTGACTTTATTTGTGCACACATGACAGGGACAGTAGCGGAGGTGATGCAAAAGATCGCTGCTACCTGTACGTCTTACCTACAGTTCAGAACAGCATTTCTCGAAAGATATTGTTCTAAGGAGGCGCAAAACAAAATCAAATACGAATAACATCAGATGACACCATATGAAAACTCAGGGGAGAAAAGCGTTGTAAAATTCTTTGACACAATGGACAAAAAGAATCAATGCTTAGATAAACCATACAGTAACGGGGAGCTGATACGTCTACGTAGAATGAAGTTACCGGGAAAGTATCAACAGGCGACCGTAGGAAAAAATGAAAATACCGAGGAATACAAGGAGGTCTTAAGGGAGCTTGAATTCATGTTTAAAGAAAACGAGGCGAAAGAAAAAAGAAAGGAAAGGGAACAGCAAAAGGACAGGACTAGAAAGAATGTGCTAATACTGTAATAATAATAATAATTTTAATCCTAATAATAATAATTTCAGGCAATTTAACGGCTCATGACAGTGGTATAATGGAGGTAATTGGCATAGAAACTGGAATCAGAATAATTGATACCGAAATAGGAATGGTAATGGACACTCACACAGTGGTGGATATGGATTTAGGAATCAAAATGCCAACGGTCAAGGGTACTTTGAAAGAGGTTACGATGCCAGAAACAGCAACTGGCGAGACCAGGGCGCGAATAATTTCAGAGGAAATCATGATCCACAGAGACAAGAACAACACAGCAAAGGGAAACCAGAAGTAGAAGTGAGTCACCGAAAAACATAAAGATTGATGGGAAAATGCGGAAGAGGTTAGGCAAACTAACGTCCACCCATTAACACAATCAAAACAGAACATTCGTTTTTTCGAAGTAGCTAAATCAAAATTATAAAAAACTGACAATAGCCACAAATCAGATAAACAGGGACTTACGAAAATTTCCGATGAAGAGTCGGCACCAGATACACTTGAATTACGCTACATAGCCTGGGAAAACAGCACAGAATGGGAAAATTCTGAAAGTGAGAATGAACTGCCACCACTTACATTTGATAAAGAATTACGCGATGAAGAATTGTTGACGGGACTTCGCGATATATTTGACGAGAATCAAGTAAAAGAACGTGATGGAACTGAGCAGAGTATCCCAAATGAAAACAAAACACAGACACCACAAACACAAAAGACGCGTAATGTGTACAACATGGGTGACTATGAGGAGATGGAGAGAGAATACATCCGGGAATGTTTGGAAATGAAGGAAAAAGAGAGACAGGAGCTCGAAAACAGACGTAAGGAGGTAGATAGGTGACAAACGGTTTTGCTCACTGAGTTAACACAAAAGCAAACACAAACACAGAAGGAAGGTACAAGTATTCACAGGTTAAGCTATGAATCTATAGCAGAGGATTTGATGCAAGAAAAGGAAGTCGTAACGTCCACGATTGTACAACCCATATTAAAGGTAAATATTGGTGAAATTACGACACAAGCAATTATAGATAGTGGGAGTCAAGTAACTGCTATTTCAGAAAGCGTATTTGAGACGAGCAATAGAGAGAAAGAGTTACCGATTTTAAGGACAAAAAAGATAAGAGTTTATGGAGCCCTATAAAAAAAGCAACTGAGGTGAAGTACGAAACACGTCTTTCATTCAACTGCCAAGGTTCCGAGTTCGAAAACAATTTTGTAATTATCCCAAAACCTACAGCTGATATGATAATCGGTGTAGATACCATTAATGAGCGTAACGTTCACATTTGCATACCCCAAGGCTTTGTAACAATAGATGATGTAGTACTATATTTTATTCAAACTGAGTGACGAAAAGGAACAGGAAAAAGTAACACAATTGCATTTAAGTCAAGAAGGGGATGAAGTAGAGGAGGAGAGACACCCTAGATATAAATTTGAGGAAAAACCTGACCCACTCACACAAGAAATGATGGAAGAAATTCATCAAGAGATCAGTAATAAGATAGCGGAAATAGAGAATATTTCGCTCCAGGAGAAGGAAAAAATTGGAAGGTATATTGAGATCACATGCTGAGGTATTTGCACCAAAGATGGGTAGCATTTAATGTTTTCAATACAAATTTGAGGCCAAGGATCATAAACCGTTTTGTGTTCCACCTTATTCCATACCATATAATTATTGAGAGCAAGTATTTCTTGAGATCAGAAGGATGTTGGATGACGACATAATTGAACCAGCCAAGTCACAATATAATTCACTCTTACACATTGTGAGTAAGAAAGATGGGAGCATACATTTGGTACTCGATTCGAGACAAATAAATACAATTATAATTTCAGAAACAGATAGACCAGAGAAATTGGAGGAGTTGATTCAGAAGTTTCATGGAGTACAGATCTTTTCATCCATAGATTTGTGTTCAAGTTTTTGGCAAATAGAATTGGAGGCCTCGTGTCGAAAATACACAGCCTTTATTGTCTTCAGTCGTTGCTACCAATTCAAATGTTTACCATTTGATTTGAAAATTTCGTCAGCTGCCTTTATTCGCAGCCTGGACTCTATACTGAATCTCGACATACTTCAAAAATTACTTGCTTTGTGAACAATGTTCTTAGAGTGAAACTACTTGGGCAGAACATAATTATGTACTGGATAATTTTCTAGAAATTATGAAAAAACATGGGGTCACTGTTAACATTACCAAATCGCATTTTGAAAAGTCCAAAATTAAATTTTTAGGACATAACATATCTGCAGAATGTATTATGCCAGACGAGAAAAAAATGGACATTATTCGTTACATTCCTACTTCCTACAAAAAGAAAAGTTTAAGGAGATTTTTGGGGTTAATATATTTTTACAAAATTTACACGCTTGCAGCACTTAGACTATGTGCACTGACAGGAAAAAACATACCTTGGATATTGGATAAACAGGCAGATGAGGAATATCATAAGTTCTAGGAGGCATGGAGTAATGCTCCGATTTTGTCACATTCAGATTTAAGTCAGGAGTTCTGTCTGGTTACAGATAGCGCAAAGATCGGATAAGGTGCGGCGCTATTTCAACAAATTGAAGATAATGGTAAGACAGTACATAAAACAATAGCCTTTGCAAATAGAGTATTATCGAAAGCAGAAAAGAATTATTCTGTAACAGAGTTAGAAGCATTTCAAAAATTCCGACATTTTCTATTTGGCAGAAAAACACGAGTATACATACCATAAAGCATCAGTGTCTTTAGTTTCTTCTAAATAAACACATGGATGTTTGGCAAGATGGATGCAAGTATTGCAGGAGTATGACTTTTCAGTCACATACATACAAGGGCCTGAAAAAATTCTGGCTGATGCATTGTCTCATTTACTTCAGGGAATTGCAGAGGACCAGAAAGTCAACATTGAAGAAGAACGAACTATCCATTTTCTAAAATACGTACCATTTGAAAATTTTTCACAAATGCCTTAAAAAATTTATCTGTCGAGCAAAACAAAGATCAGGACCTCCTCAAGATTAAACACTAACTTACTGAAAGAACAAACAAAGAAATTAGGAAAAGTTACATAGTAAAAGAAATATTCTACTTTTTAAACTTAATGGTGATACTGCACAATGGTTAACATGCATCCCAGACGAACTTGTTAATAAATACATTTGGTATACCCACTTCAGCAGTGGACATTTTGGTCCCAAGAAATGGTGTCTAAAAATGAAACAAACAGTACACTTTCCAAACATGGAGCGAAGTATTCGACGTGTTCTTAAGAGTTGTAAAAAATGCATACAGTCAAAACATGTAACATATCAGACCAGACCACGAATGTGTCCAATTATTCCTGATAAATTAAGACAGACTGCAGCAGCCGATGTCTATGGTCCAATTCCATGAACAAGGAAAGGCTTCACGTATATATTTCAAAGTACACTACCCTTACACCCTTAAAGAAAGCAACTGGATTTACAATTAGTAAAGCATTTCAAAAGGATTTCATACAACAGGCTGGGAGAGTGAAAAGAATCATTTCAGATAATGGACCTCAATACAGATAAGTGCATTGGAAAAACACATTAGATAAACTAAAAATCAAACCTACCTTTATTTCTAAATACAAACCAAGTGGGAATTCTGCTAAACGTACCATGAAAGATTTGGGAACACTTTGTAGACTATTTTGTAGAAAGAACAATTGTATTTGGGACCTATATCTACGAAACTTTCAAGATGTAATTAATGAGACACCATGTAGTACCACATCTTATCCACCAATTACAGTATTAAAAAATATAAATCCACCAGAAAAAATAAAAGAAATCATTAAATTTCCAGTGATTCCCCAAAAGCAACACAGACAAATCGTCGCTTCTGTCTTCCGGAACATTCGCTCACCAGCAATGAGACTTAAGACCACCCAAGACAAGTCTGCCACAAACAAACGCTTCACCTTGGGCCAGAAAGTAGTCGTAAAGACTCATTACCTTTCACACAAGGGCCAAAATAAATGCCGTAAATATGTTGCAGTCTATAAAGGGTCAATGATAATTTCCAGAATCGCTCACGAAAATGCCATAGAGCTAACGAACTCAAAAACAGGTAAGTGTATCGACGTCTACCACATGAGTCATTTAAAGGCATGCAAATGAAAAGAACAGTAAAAGATAAGAAAAGACACAAAGGGGGAAAAGAAATCTCATATCTTAATCACTAAATAAAAGATAATTGAATAATCAACAAATTAACACATTAATTAAAAGAAAGAAAGAGAGATACAAAACAGACTAACAATTTTCTTGTACACTACAACTTGCACACACACACACACACACACACACACACACACACACACACACACACACACACACACACAATAAATCATACATAACTAATAAAAGAATAAAGGAGTGGTAGGCTATAAAAAAGATACACACACACACACAAATATATATATATATATATATATATATATATATATATATATATATATATATATGTGTGTGTATCTTTTTTATAGCCTACCACTCCTTCATTCTTTTATTAGTTATGTATGATTTATTGTGTGTGTGTGTGTGTGTGTGTGTGTGTGTGTGTGTGTGTGTGTGTGTGTGTAAGTTGTAGTGTACGAGAAAATTGTTAGTCTGTTTTGTATCTCTCTTTCTTTCTTTTAATTAATGTGTTAATTTGTTGATTATTCAATTATCTTTTATTTAGTGATTAAGATATGAGATTTCTTTTCCCCCTTTATATATATATATATATATATATATATATATATATATATATATATATATGCTTTAATTAGATTATCTTTTTGTAACCATCAAAAGATTTTTTGCATTATTTAGAGTCATAAGTTGTTGCAAATATCAATAATAAACATCTGTAAAAGAAGAAAAAAAGTCTATGCGTCAGAGGAACATCGCCATCAACATCAAGTACCAGCTCCCTCAACACCAGATGCTTCGAGATAGCGATGGAGAGGGTACAGACATGTTGAGAAAGCACTTAGGGCAATGATAACAATGTGAAGACCAATGCAATACTGTAAATGCTGTGCAACCAGGTTGGACTTCAGGAGGACAACGCGCAGTCTGATCATTTCATTTGTCACGACATTGCTACTCCATGGACGAGTGTGGGGAGAATTATATGATGAGACTACAATGAAGGTACAAAAAATACTAAGATCTACAAACTCATCAAATAATATTTGGGAAAGGCAGTCAGAACCTACAAATCCTATGTGTCTCCTACATTAAAATTCACATATTCCTAGCTCAAGAAGAACAGAAAAATGCAAGAAAGAAGAGAAGACCAGAAGATGCAAAACGGAGAAGGGCAGAAGAGAGCAAGATACCTTTCTCTCCTATCCTAAAAATTATTACAAACGTCTTTCCATGAACTTTGAGGCATGGTCACCACTACAGCCATCTCTCAAAATACAAATCTTGCATAGTGAAACAATGTGGACAACCGTCAAACAGTATATTAATCTTGTACCAACAAACATTACCAAGAAATGGATTAAACTAAATGAATATTCTCCATACCACATCACCGAACTGCCATATCAAACCAGGTGTGGAGTACCAAGACGTCACTGCACATATAATAGGTGACAGTCATTGGCAATCATCAACTTACTACAATCATTGAACTGCCGTACTGCACCAGATGTGACAGTAAAGGAGTTCAAGGACATCACTGTATATTCAGTAAACCACACTCATCAATAACCATTGATTAGAAGTACCATTTCACGAGGACAACATCAACAAATAAAGCCCAGGATTGCATGCTATAGTGCTTCTCACATGATTTGTGACATCCATATAAATGAGTTGACACCTTCCAGTACTTCAATGGGGGTCATCAAGCACAGAAACTGACAAAGCAGCACAAAACAAAAAGACTATTTCAATAAATAAATAAATATATTCTCTCTTTACTAAAAGAAGCATAGATTTATGAAAATTATATTCATTTGTAATATGATATTTTTCTTCTCTTTCTTTGTGAAAGTAATTATTTTTATTATATATGTAAAGTCCATAATTTATAGACACCTTAAAACCTTTTGTAAAGAAACTTAGTATAGTTATATAATCTCACAAACTCACAGAAAATCTATTTATTTCTTTTATATGTAAAATTAGAAAAGGATTTATGCAGGATTTTTCTTCTTTAAGTAACATTACAAAACACCTTTTTGGCGTAATAATATTAATACTGAGGATAGAATTAAGAAGAAATGCTTCTTCATTCCTACACAAAAAGAACAGTGACACATAAAAGAAAAGATAATGCCTAAATGAATAAAACAAAGTAACACAACAGAGCTTTTGCGAACATTTATGCAAAGCCTAACTAAAGAAAAGAATAACCATGCCAAGACATAATACACTGTACACTAACGAGTTTAGATAAAGAAAGGATTGAAAAAAACTTTTGAAAATAAAAAGAAAAACAAAGACACGCAATGGCAATGGCAAAGAAAACTAATTTTTGCAAAGTCAGTTTCTGCATAGCAACAAAACACAAATTGTATAATTAAAAATTAGAAACAATAGCTATAAAGAAATAATTACAAAAATTGTTAAGAATGGCTGAGAAAGTTAATTGGAAAATCTGAAAGAATAATTTTTGTCTGACTGTCAATGTTTTCCTCAGCATTGACAAAC
The DNA here is from genome assembly GCF_021461385.2 of Schistocerca piceifrons. NCBI lineage: Eukaryota > Metazoa > Arthropoda > Insecta > Orthoptera > Acrididae > Schistocerca > Schistocerca piceifrons. The sequence continues at coordinate 494,043,659 of NC_060139.1, read as the reverse complement.
CCCAGACAAAAATTTTGTCAGAAGGGGGGGAAGGGGGGGGATATGTAAGGTGGCGTGGTCTCTTGACCATCATTTCTTACATATTCCGACACAAACATCGTATTTGGCGTATCAAGACGTTTCATTCGAGCCAAAACTCGATAGAGTAGAGTCAATTTTACATATTTCCATTTAATCGATGTGCAAATGTAATAAATAACTCGCAAGTGCGCACCGAGATTAAAAAGTCAAGGCTGGCGTACACAAACATTCAAGACACGACAGCCACAGGAGTTTTTGTTCGGCGGAGGCCACCAGCCCACTGGAAAGTCTGTAGGAGGGTGAGTTAGCACGTAGCTGCGCCGGCCTGCCGACCGCCTGTGGACCAAAACAGTTTTTGCCCATGAAAAGGGATAATGGCCTGCATGTTCACCTTAAAAGCAAAACCCACTGTATTGTTTGGGAGAGCCCCAGCATACGCATTCTTTTGACGGACCTAGTGCGCAGTTTCAGAGTTCTCACAAGTGGACAGTAAAAGCCTAAGGCACAAGCTATAAATTTCTGTATGGTCAGCTTAGCCATTCTCCCGTTTGTAAGAGTAACGCTGATTGGTGGACTGAGCTGGAGGAGTGAGGGAAATACAGTGGATGATTTACCCTTTCGCTTTTTGCGTGGAGGGAAGTCATTCCGGTGACACTCTTGTAGCAGGAACATGTAGCAGGAGCAAGTACGCTCGTGTGTGTACGCAGAGAGCAAGGAATAAAGTCTCTACTCAGCACTGCACTGAGAGAACGCCTCTGTCACTAGTGAATCGGAGTGATTCTCTATACAGAGTCGCTTGCGATTAAGCATTTGTTCACTGTGTTGGCTGCAGTTTGAACACAGAGAGTTTTTTGTTAGCGCCTGCGAGCGGATATTGAGTGTCATTGTGGTGGACTGGTCATCTGACCGCTGTACCACGCCAATATTTAGAGTAGGGGCAGATAGGAGTCCTTGACTTCATCAAGCCTTGGTGAGATGTCGATTGGCGAAGGTCAATCCAGATAGAAAAAGATAGTTTTGTTATTTTTCAGTGGCGAACGACGCACGCAGCAGCCGTCGCAGCTCATGGTATTGTGCGCTACAGCTTAGGCGAGCCCCTTCTTCACTTCATTAGAAATAACACGCATCACTCACGTCACTCCATTACATTTCTCACGCGACAGCCTCGACCGTACTTAGAAAAATTCAATCAGATAATTATGCAGGTTGATTAGGCGTGGCTCTCAGCCATTCTGCCAAGTAAATACCATTCTTAAAGAAAAGGGATAAAAAAGCTTTCCCACACTTTGTATATAAATGTCATTAACAGGATTCCTATCCATAAGAGGCAACCTCCTATTCCGGAAAGAACGCGGAAATTTGTGTACCAGCTTATAAATAAAAGTTTCATTTGATTTTTCTTATATTTTACAATAAACAATATTTTCCGTTCGTTTAATGTTTATCTTACACTAACTAGCAATACTCAAGTACCCAAGTATCCCACTAGTTATGAACCGGCCGAAGTGGCCGTGCAGTTAAAGGCGCTGCAGTCTGGAACCGCAAGACCGCTACGGTCGCAGGTTCGAATCCTGCCTCGGGCATGGATGTTTGTGATGTCCTTAGGTTAGTTAGGTTTAACTAGTTCTAAGTTCTAGGGGACTAATGACCTCAGCAGTTGAGTCCCATAGTGCTCAGAGCCATTTGAACCACTAGTTATGTAAGAAAATAGAATATTTTTATGTCATTTCCTTATGGCGGATGACTCCAGAAGATATTTATTGCTGAAAGTTTTTCAGGCAGCTCTTTCTGGTACTTGTCAGATCAATCCGTTGTGCAACTCGTCAACCTAACACCCACACAATGACACACTTTGCAACGTTAAGCCAAAATGTGTAAACAATGTGATTGTATTAAGCAACACACTACTAATGCCGTATCTGAACATTATGGATTTGTTTTTCCCGCTCGTCTGCATTAGCTTACATTTTTCTGCATTTAGAGCTAGCTGCCAGTCATTGCTAGAAGGCAGTCATTGGCGGTATCCTGTGATGGAATCTTCCTAGCTTTACTGCAACAAGCAAGAGGGAGAGAGTTTAATTAGACTCCTATGTAAGCTGTTGAGAGATAGCCCAGCAGCAGAAATCATTACTAGTGCTTGGAGGACAGAGAGAGCAGTTTTTATTCTGAAGCCAGAATGAATTGACCATACCAAGGCCAAGGATACGAGACTGATGAATCTGTCCTCTTTTATTCTTAAGACTTTAGAAGAACTTATTAATGTGACGTTGGGGAAAATAGATTACCTATGGTTCCGCTAGGTGTAAACCAACACGCATATCAACCATGAAAATCATGTGAAACACTACACACTTTCAGGAAATTGCTCTCCGCATCTTCTTGGATTTCGAGGGAGCTTTTAGCAATACGACCTACAAATCAATGATTAGAGTTGCAGAAGAGCATGGCACTGACCACCATACTCGTTTGTAGATAGATTAATACAAAGTTGAGCAGCAGAAAGGTAGAAGCCGTCATGAGGAGCGAGAAAATGGTGATCAATACCACCAGAAGAGGTTTTGTTGCCAATGCTGTGGAACCTCGTGGTGATTGAGCAATTGAAGAGTTAACTACTAGAAGATACTTTTGCCAAGGATATGCAGACGACTTAGTCATAGGAATACTTGGCAAATTTTCTGGTACTGTTAGAATAATTGGACAATGTGCCTTGAACATTGTGCAAAACTGATGCAAGAAAAATGATCTAACTGTCAGGCTCTAGAAAACTGTATCAGTACCATTTACGAGTAACATATCCAGCACATGTACTGGAATCTTAGCTTCTTGGTAAAACTCTACCTGCTATGGGGCTATGAAGGATCTAGGGGTAACCCTGGATGCGAAACCATCATGGGCCCTTCGCTTAAGGAATATGTGCTCCAAGGCGAAAGCATCTCTTGTTGTTGTTGTTGTTGTGGTCTTCAGTCCTGAGACTGGTTTGATGCAGCTCTCCATGCTACTCTATCCTGTGCAAGCTTCTTCATCTCCCAATACGTACCGCAGCCTACATCCTTCTGAATTTGCTTAATGTATTCATCTCTTGGTCTCCCTCTACGATTTTTACCCTCCACGCTGCCCTCCAATACTAAATTGGCGATCCCTTGATGCCTCAGAACATGTCCTACCAACCGATCCCTTCTTCTAGTCAAGTTGTGCCACAAACTCCTCTTCTCCCCAATCCAATTCAATACATCCTCATTAGTTACGTGATCTACCCATCTAATCTTCAGCATTCTTCTGTAGCACCACATTTCAAAGGCTTCTATTCTCTTCTTGTCCAAACTATTTATCGTCCATGTTTCACTTCCATACATGGCTACACTCCATACAAATACTTTCAGAAACGACTTCCTGACACTTAAACCTATACTCGATGTTAACAAATTTCTCTTCTTCAGAAACGCTTTCCTTGCCATTGCCAGTCTACATTTTATATCCTCTCTACTTCGACCATCATCAGTTACTTTGCTCCCCAAATAGCCAAACTCATTTACTACTTTAAGTGTCTCATTTCCTAATCTAATTCCCTCAGCATCGCCCGAGTTAACTAGACTACATTCCATTATTCTCGTTTTGCTTTTGTTGATGTTCATCTTATATCCTCCTTTCAAGACACTGTCCATTCCGTTCAACTGCTCTTCCAAGTCCTTTGCTGTCTCTGACAGAATTACAATGTCATCGGCGAACCTTAAAGTTTTTATTTCTTCTCCATGGATTTTAATACCTACTCTGAATTTTTCTTTTGTTTCCTTTACTGCTTGCTCAATATACAGATTGAAGCATCTCTTATGACCACTATAAGAGCCTGTGGAAAAACTGAGGTTTGAACCCCAAGAGCACGTACTGGATATACACCACTGTAATCGGACCTACGACAACTTTTGGGGCTACAGTATGGTGGGACAAAGCAGAACAATAGGTGATTGCTAAGGAGCTTGGCAAGGTGCAGAGACTAACTGCCTTAGTCATAACAGGTGGAATTAGCAGCATACCCACTGCTACCTGTTCACTTTGGATGGACTATTCCTGTTGCTCTGGAGATGAACGTCGTGTACAGTTTGAACAGCCACTTTTAGGTTCACGTTGTTCCTGCCCTTCAAAATGAGTATATGTATCCCGCTAACGTCATGTATTTCTGTGTCATCCCCATTATATTTCTGTATTATTATGTTATGTAATGTATCCGCGAACGTCCATTGTCGACCGCGATTTCATTTCCATATTCAGCAAGTCGCAACTTTGTCCCTAACATTTGGAGCGCATTCGTAGGATTAACTCACTTCATGATATTACAGTACAAAGTTTGCACAGTAACCTGCATGCCAACGCACCAAGAGACACATTCATATTGCAGCTATATCATTCACGTTCTCGAAGACTTGTTAGTGCAGCTACATAAAATGCCACAATCTGATGGCGCTAGCAGACAATTGCGGAGTTTTGCGTGTTTGTTTTTATGACCGAGTGTTAGTCTAATTGTAGTTCCGTGCGGTTCCGAGCGTTCGAGGTCAAAGATTTCCCTTGTGAGAAGAACACAGCCACTGCGCGCTGCTGTTCCGTATCCGTGGTCGAGGAGAGTGATGACAGCGCGTTTCGCAGGCGAGTGGTGTATGTTGGGAGCTTGCGTTTGCATGATAAATGGATGTTTAGGCGTCCGGAGCAGCCAGGTCGTGAAGAAGGTGCGTGGGCGGCGGAGGCGGGAACACCAGCCGGCGCCGCGGTGGCCGCATCGCCTCACCTCGCCAGCGCCGGCCTGCACTGCGCAGCCCACTGACAACTTTCTCAAATCCGCGACTCCCATGGATATACATATCTTGTGGTTGTTGGTTTTCCAGAGCTGCAGGTCCACTGCTACATGTGATGTTCGAGGTGGTGTTGAGGATTGAAAAACAAACAAAACTGTATGTTGTAAGCTTCTCACTGTATGTTTCTGTATGAAGTTTAGCCCCACTTTAGCTCCCACTCTACCAAAAAAATCTTGTTATTACCAAAACTATGTACCCACAAACTGTTATTCAACTTAAACTCGTATACTAGCCTTTGACTGTGCAGAACATAATCTGAATTGAACTGCAACTGGTCGGAACACAACTTGTCTTTATATTAAGTGCGCGAGTGGGAAAACAATTATCTAGCCCTATTCAAAATTTTCTCATTTCTCTTGACATCACTATTGTAAATTTCTCGAAAGAACAACGGCAAACAAAAAGAAGGCACCGGCTTAGCTAGATTTCTATTTTTAAATAAAATTTCCAAACAATATCAAAACTGAAACTTCCTGGCATATCAGCGCACACTCCGCTGCAGAGTGAAAATCTCATTCTGAATATCAAAACTGTTACATACCATATGGTGCAATATCGTAATGCGTAATGATAAACCTTCCCTAAATAGTGGGATGAGGAGAGTAACTATTCCTGTGAAATGACACTCCTGGACAACTATTTTATAATGAAGTATGTATTCAAAAGACACGTTACATTGGCCTGAACTATTCTCTTCTTAACTAAGTGAGCAATGATTTTTTTTAAAAAAAAGGTGCAATATTAATATAGAATTTCTGTAAAAACCAAACTGCTCAATCAGTTGATATGTTAATCTATTATTTAGGGAAGTGAGGTGGCCTTCCTCTTAGCTCTGAGTAAATTAACTAGCTGATAACAATCATTCCAAGAAACTAGCTGCACAGTGCTGCAGTATTACCTCAAACTTCTTCTCTTCAAAAATAATAACATTATTCAATGTTAATATTCTTCTCGCCTTCCAATATATACTCATATTCATCCTCGCAATCTTTCTTCATCTAACAGATAGAATCACAAATTAACACAGCCCTTACTGAATACACCCATCATCTGCCACACTTCAACTAATAATGTATCAGACTGCATAGAGGCAAAGACTGTGCCCAAATTACAACGTAATGTTTGTTTACACTGCCTGACAAAAAAAGATTAGTACGCAGAAGGAAATGAGTAAACAAAATGAAACTTTTCGGGTTAAAAGAGGATATGTCAAGTTATTTCAGTGATTTCAAAATCGGTCAAAATTACAAACCAATTGGCACTATGAGTCCACTTGTCAGTATGACGTTCCAGCCCCTCTAGCTTGGATGCAGGCAATGATACAGTTGAGAGGGTGTCACAAAGCTGCTGTATCTTTTGCTGAGTCACGCTGACCCACAACTGTTATCACCGGTCCTCGATATCCTGGATGCTGGCAAAGGGACGGGTTTGTCGCTTGATCTGGTCCCACACAAGTTCTGTCGGGTGCACACCTGAGGATCTTACTGGCCACGGGAGTACGTCAACATCACGCACTTCAAAGAGTCACCTGGCATGTGCTCACTATCATTGTCCCGTAGAGGGCTGGGATCAAGATTCTGTCGAATGAGAGATAACACGTGAGGACAAGAACGTCCGTGACGTACTGTTGTGCTGTAAGAGTTATCTAAGTTACATACAGATGTGACATGTAGTCATACCCGATGGATCCTCACACTGTGAAGTCAGGAATAACACCGCTGTGTCTCTCCAAAACATGGGAAAAATAGAATCTCTCCTCAGGTCGCCCCCATACTCTCAGACGATGGTCATGTAGGGTAGTGCAGAACTGCGATTCATCGCCGAACACAATGCGACACCATTCATCAGCAGTCCATATTTCCCCGTCGTGGCACCAAACTCAGCCTTTGTGTTGTGGTGTCAATGGTAATCCACGTCTGGGTCAATAATTTCGTTCGCTGTCTGCTGCTAGTCTCTAACTAATGGTGTAGAATGGCTCAGAATGTTCCAACGAGTCTGTTACTTAATGCTGAATGGCAGTCATAGGTCTGAAGGAATTGCGATATGCTTGGTGCACAACAGGGCGAGCCCTCCCCCCTCACCCCCCCCCACCCCTTATCATGGTGAGGCGTGGTCGACCCGACAAATTAAGACCTACAGTGATGCCCTCATCAAACTCTGCTAGGTGCTGATAGTGCTGCCTCACAACGTAAACACCAGCTCCATGTTCTTAAAAGAGACCACTCAACATCTGAAGCCGTTCATGCGCCTTACCTACCCAATGCTCTGGTAACAACAGTAGTGCACTCTGGTGGCCATTCTACTTGTCACAGAACTGAAACTCTGATCTCTCCCTAAGTTACATTGACGTCCGGCCTTGTCTGCTGAGTGCCTCACTTTTCTTGTCAGGCAGTGTATTACAGTTATTGTCCAGGGAAAAATTTTCAAATCAGTGCGGTGTCTTGGGTTGAGCCGTGCCGCCTCGCATCGATCAATCTATCGCTAAATGGCGGTAGTGAGGCACGATCTTTGGTGGTTCTCCACGTCAGGAGCTTTGACCGGCATGAAGGTTGACAGCTGGAATTTCCAGGCCAAGTTGGAACGAGCACTTGCCTGGCGCGAGGCCGGTTACCTCCGCTGTCTGGGGCCGTTAGTAAACGGCTTTTGCAGAGAACAGACCTCATGCCGCGAAGATGATGTTTCGGGTTGGCTGTCGTGGCGATGGGACCTCAGAACATTTGCATGTGCCGAGCGTGTGGAAATTTTGAGTGCCACTTCGCTACCGATTCATCAAATACACTGGTGTCAAAGATTAAAGCAACAAACGGAAATTTTGCAAGGTTGCGTTTATTTTGCCACAAAAAAGTATAAAGAGGTGCTAGTAAAGTAGAAACAATATAAGAACATAATGAACTGCAATATGCATAACAGTAGACAAAAATGTTGTTCGTTTTTTTCCAACTTAGCGGATTTGCACACATATTCTGACAATTGGTTAATGCCCTCAGTATGGGGTGTAACCACCTCTGGCTCCAACACAGGCCTGCCAACGACGGGACATGCTGTGAATGATGTCATCAATCTCATGTTTAGGCAAAAACGCCCATTCATCCTGCAGAGCTGCTCACAAGTCTTGAAGAGTGGCTGGTGGATGTGATGCAACCCGTCACCCTAGTGCATCCCAGACATGCTCTATGCCCTTCCGCCGGAGGTCCGAGTCCTCCCTCGGGCATGGGTGTGAGTGTTGTCCTTAGTGTTAAGTTAGTTTATGTAGTGTGTAAGTCTAGGGACCGATGACCTCTGCAGTTTGGTCCCTTAGGAATTCACACACATCACACATGCTCTATGGGATTCGAATCGGGAGAGCGAACAGGCCACGCCGTATGTGCAAAGCTTCAACCTCCAAAATAACATCAATCACCTGTGCTCTACGAGGTCGATCATTCTCGTCCATCAGCACGGAGTCTGGCCCCACAGCACCTCGCAACAAACGCACGTGACATCCCTAGATCTACCCACGGTACCTGACAGTTAAATCTTGCTGATTCATCCGTACAATTTCATGAAGAGGTGTTCGAGTGGTCAACATAATCCCTGCCCACGCCATTATATATCATTATCCTTTCACAATGTTTGGATCCCGAAACTGTGTTCCACGTGCCCTCCAGAAGCGAATCCGTTGAGAATCGCTCTCCAGACCAAAAAGGGACTCATCTGTGAAAAGAACATTGGCCCACAATACGACCGTCCAGATGGCATGTTGAAAGGTCCACTCTAGACGTTCCTTTCTGTGAAGAGACGCCAGAGGTAAACAGTTAGCAAGTCTCCAACAAAAAGGCCACTCTGCTGAAGCTTTCTGTACACCGTCTGCCTCAACACAACACGTCCAGGGGATGCTGCGAAGTGAGTTGTCAGTTACAGTGCAGCTGTAAGGCGGTAGCGTCGAGCCCTTACAACCAAGTAATGGTCCACTCTTTCTGATGTCACAAGTGGTCAACCCTGTCCTGGTCTCCGGGATACACTTTCGGTCCCTATAAACTGTCGCCTCATCCGAGAAACAACAGAGCGATTCACATTAAGCTATCGGCCCACATCAATTCGCGACTCTCTTGATTCCATTGTTTCTACGGCCGTCCACAGCAGAGAGTCTGTAGGGGTCTTCTCTGTGCCAGACTGCACCGTCTGTGACTGTGTACATAGCGATTTTGGATGTGAGACTACCCTGCAAACACTACACCGTTTGAAAGATGCCCTGACGCCATTGCTGGCGTGATTCTCCGCCATCTTCCGTGCAGAACACGATCGTAATGACATTTGTTGTTAGTTTGTATGATTATACCGTCAATTAGACACAGAATGGGGAAATAGCAGTTTATTGCTTTAATTTTGGACGCCAGTGTATAAACAAATTTTGAGCCCAACCACGAGCACAGCACACCACCTTCCTATGCCATTCTGTTTAAGGGCCACTTAAAGAAAATATTCCTAGCCTCCGAAAACCCCAAACCCTTGTCTGGTTCAGGTTTTTTAATAGTATCTTTATGATCTTACGAAGGACCAAGCGGTCTTATCCTCATTCGTCCACAACCTTCTCCTCCATCTGCTTCACCTTCTATTTCTCAACCCAACATGCCATCTTCCTGGACACTGATTTCCATCTCTCTGATAGCTCAAACCATAAGCCTGTCAATATAAAATCCAACAACCACCAATAGTAACAGTACCAACTGTCATCCCTTCCACACACACAAAAAAAAAAAAAAAAAAAAAAAATCACTCCTATTTTGTATTTAAAATCCAACTGAAAATTTTCGTAAATGTAAGGTTTTGGTTATTAATATGCAGCTTGGCCGACTTCAGATACCTGTTAACGTATGACAAATTGCTTGGTTTCTTAATTATTTAAAAGATCTTTTGCTGACATCAATTGTTAATCACAAGTAGTTTAATTTCATATTTTTTAAATGTATTTTACTGACGTCACAAGATTGTTGACTTTCATTTAAATAAAAGATTATTCAAGTTTTCAAGTGTGAACGCTGCATGCTTGCCATCTGACCCAGACCTACCGCTCCATAGCGTATTAACTTGTTTTAGGGTAAATACACCCAGTTCAGGTCATGGAAGTCGTATTCGAAACTCTTGATGGACATGGAGTAGCCTCTTCACTCATTTCACAGTATGAGAAACGCACTTTACAGTGCTTTCGGTAATGGCTACCGAAGTATTCGCTGCGGTTGGCAACGCGTTAAAGGAATTGGTACACGTTCGACCTCTATATTATGCAACCACACCTCACAACATATCTCCGATCTAAAACTGCCATGTTAAAGAGTCCACACAATATGTGCTCACTTCAGTATGGCTGTCACTACGCTCTTACTCACAAGGGAATGATCCAATCCTATGTGTCGCAACCTACCGTGAATTTTTTCTCACTGGAAGAATACACCGACAGAAATGCTCTGCGAAAATTTTAGCTGCTAAAGCCACTGCAAGTATTCTTTTTAATGTTGGAGTTACTAATGTTTTCTGCACGAAGAATTGCTTTCAACAGCGGTTTGCACAGCCTTTCCCGAGCAGCGAGCGAATCGGCGAAAAAGCAGGCCCAGCCGTGACACGAGAACGTAGCGTCGCTAGAGCGAAGTCAAAAGTGCACACACGTTCATTTTAACCACTTAAACCATATCAAAAATGCCTCAAATAATTAATTTCTGAATAACTTGCAGTTCATGTCGACAGATAATTAAAATGATCTAAAACTTTCTAAAAAAATGCTTTACACTGTCGAAAAATTTCTTTATTGAGGGGACTGAAACACACTATTAACACTGGGTGGAATCCGAATTATAGTTTCTTTTCGATCTCCTCCTAAAAATGGCGGTGTCCTTATGTACAGGCCAAGAGTACAAAAAAGCAATTAATTAATTTGCGCAACTCTTAAGAAAACATTTCGGCTGTGATATTGGAAATTATTCTCTCCCATTATCTCACTTTGCTATGCCTATTACAAGATTTTTGCAGCTAAATAGTATTTTTTATTTTTGGTCTTAATTTGCCTTGTTCGTGAAGACAGATATAAAGCTGCGGGAACATTAATCCACTGATATCATTGGCATTGTTGTGCACGAATGTGCAATAGCGTTCATCGACGGCACAAGCAACTGTATAAAGTGCAGTCTGCGCGAAGCCCTTGCACGAAACCTGACTGATTGGCTTTTTACACAGCATTTTTAATGATAACAAAAAAACTTAGTCTTCAAGTTAGTTACGAATCTCTCTATAGTATTAATGACATATCTGCATGGTTACTTTAAGTAAATTTCGTAACTTTGCAGCTTCCGTTTCCGAATAATTTCCTGGCTCTGGGTAAAAAGGAGGCCCAGTCTTGTAGATCTGCCTCGGTAACGGTACATTGGTTCAAAAAAATGGTTCAAATGGCTCTAAGCACTATGGGACTTAACATCTGTGGTCATCAGTCCCCTAGAACTCAGAACTACTTAAACCTAACCAACTTTTCGAATGAAGGGTAGAGCCACGGGTCGTAACACATCTGAAATGTAACATCCACTGTTCAAAGTGCCGTCAGTTCGAACAAAAGGTGCCCAAGACGTGTAACCAATGGCACCCCATACCACCACGCCGGGTGATACACCAGTATGGCGATGACGAATACATGCTTCCAATGTGCGTTCACCGCGATGTCGCCAAACACGGATGCGACCATCATGATGCTGTAAACAGAACCTGGATTCATCCGAAAAAATGACGTTTTGCCATTCGTGCACCCAGGTTCGTCGTTGAGTACACCATCGCAGTCGCTCCTGTCTTTGATGCAGCGTCGAGGATAACCGCAGCCATGGTCTCCGAGCTGATAGTCCATGCTGCTGCAAACGTCGTCGAACTTTTCGTGCAGATGGTTGTTGTCTTGTAAACGTCCCCATCTGCTGATTCAGGGATCGAGACGTGGCCTCACGATCCATTACAGCCATGCGGATAAGGTGCCTGTCATCTCGACTGCTAGCGACACGAGGCCGTTGGGATCCATCACAGCGTTCCGTATTACCCTCCTGAACCCACCGATTCCATATTCTGCTAACAGTCACTGGATCTCGACCAACGCGAGCATCAATGTCGCGATACGATAAACCGCAATCGCGATAGGCTACAATCCGACCTTTATCAAAGTCGGAAACGTGATGGTTCGCATTTCTCCTCCTTACACGAGGCATCACAACAACGTTTCACCAGGCAACGCCGGTCAACTGCTGTTTGTGTATGAGAAATCGGTTGGAAACTTTCCTCGTGTCAGCACGTTGTAGGTGTCGCTACCGGCACCAACCTTGTGTGAATGCTCTGAAAAGCTAATCATTTGCGCATCACAGCATCTCCTTCCTGTCGGCTAAATTTCGCATCTGTAGCACGTCATCTTCGTGGTATAGCAATTTTAATGGCCAGTAGTGTAGAATACGGGACTCCTCACAAAGTGCTGGTTCTGCATACGTACAAATCATGTTTATAATATACTGACTGAGCCTCGTAGACATGGGGACAAAAGGGAAAATCGGTACAAAAATTCCAAAATAATCGGGCGATCTGTGGCTAGTATGTATATCAGAAGTTTGCATTTGATAAGTAGGCTGAAAATATAGAATTGATTTTGTTAAGGCGAAATATTTTGAAATTGATGCATTTTTATCGATCTAATCAATTAATTCTAAGTAAGACACCCTCTTTTTGGTAAATAAGTTACCTGTACTGAGATATTTTGACCTCATCCTTACAAGATGAGAGATGATAAAATAACTATTAGTAAACAGACTGATATGAAACGAGACAAGTAATTTTCTGTCGTAGCCAAAAGTAACATATTACATGAAGTCCAATTTTTAATATGCGAAAGTTTACGGCAGAGATGTCCAACCGGCCGCATGCAGCCCAAAGCAAGTATCTGTGAGGACCAAGAAGGGAACATTTGTCACACTATCGACAAGAAAATTCCATAAAGTTCCATTTATGTAAAGTTATGATAAACTGAATATTTTCAATTGGAAACTCCCGCCATAGGATGCTATTCTCTCATTGCTCCACCTGAATCTCTATCTCTCTCTCTCTCTCTCTCTCTCTCTCTCTCTCTCTCTCTCTCTTTTTCCCTCAGCACATACTGTTAGTGTTAAGTGTATTATGTGCTGCCCAGAAATACTCATCTTCTTTCAGTGTGGCTGAGGTAAGCTAAAAGGTTGAACACTCTTGGTTTAGAGTATAATGATCGAAGGGCCTTTCTTCTGAAGCAGTTGGTTAGATCCCATAGATGCCGTCAGCCACACAGCACTTCTGACGCCGCACGAGAGGTTACGTCACAGCTGACTGCTCGCCATGAAGTGTTAGCCATGGGTGTCCGCGTATTACTAAAGTAGCGCAACTCCCTTTCTTCAGTGGACTGTGACGAGTGTGTACCTATGTCGTTTGGATCATGATGAGTTTTTGTGTTGTATCGTGTATTATCCGAATTGTACTGGATAATTATAGAACCGAAGGAAACGGAAAGGATGACATCTGGGATCGGAGCAAAGACTATTCGGATCGAGAAGTACTGATTGGGCTGCGTCTTGTGACAATCTAAGTCTGCATCAATAGTTCGTAGATTACAGTAAAATGCGTAGCTTTGGGTACTTTATACTGTAGCGTATTTTAAGTTTTCCCACTGAATGCTCCACATGTTGACCGTAGATTGAATGACTGTTTACGCCGGCCGGAGTGGCCGCGCGGTTAAAGGCGCTACAGTCTGGAACCGCGCGACCGCTACGGTCGCAGGTTCGAATCCTGCCTCGGGCATGGATGTGTGTGATGTCCTTAGGTTAGTTAGGTTTAAGTAGTTCTAAGTTCTAGGGGACTTACGACCACAGCAGTTGAGTCCCATAGTGCTCAGAGCCATTTGAACATTTGACTGTTTACATGGTCCGGGCGTGTTGTTCTTACACTAACTTTTTCTTCGTGGTCTCTAGGGGAAAAAAATACAGGAAATTGTGTATTATTGGAGTTTTCTCTGAGAACAGTTCTTAGATTTTCGTGAAACATTTGGGGTGTTGCTTAACGTATTGGCAAGGACGCCCCTACAGGACAAATCTCTGTGGCCACCCGGAAATGTTTAATGTATAATCCAAGTGATGCTTTCTCACGTTTATTGATAGTTTTGTTTGTCTTCCATATGTAAATATCCTTTACATATCTTTTCTCATTTATGTGACCATGTAAGATATTAATCTGGGCAAATCTGGACTTACAGTATTTATTCTAATAATTATTATAGCACATGGTTCATTTACTAGGGATTCTCTGCGTTATCCACTGTGTGGGACTTTAATATTACGTATTTGAGCAAGAGGGAAGTGTTTTGATTCCAAACAGTGCAGGTTATATCAGACATTAAACCAACCTGTTAAGTCGAAGCCCACGTCGGCGACTTGCAAAGTGACGTGGAGAGGAAGGATATTTATTATATAAATTTACGTTGAATGGAGTGAAATGCTTGAAGGCTGAAAGTAGAAGTGGTTATTTATTGCAATGAAGAGGAATTTAAAATAGAGTGAAATTGTTCAGGATGTGACTGGGAATGACATAATTTAGTGATGGAGTATATTATAATGCAATAATGAAAGGAAAGTCTGGATTGAGATTATATGTATTACCACCCACATGCCTTAAGAAGTTTCCCACTTTATAACGGAATCTAAGGATATAATAATGTTTCTCGTGAAAAATAATGTAATGCGGTAACATGTTTAGTATCGGAGTGTGGTGGCCCAGAGGAAGAGGTGGAGCCGTGGACACAAGCGGCTGTTCTAGTGCAGCCTCGCAGTTATTGCAGGTTCGCTACTAAGAAAGTTCGCGCTGACACACAGCTACCCAACTTCAAATTCCGGGGAATGCAGTACTCGGGAAACTTGTCAATGCGGTGGAGATGAGGAACAATGGTCTAATAGGCACGATAGTAACAGCCTGCCTTCGTCACAGTAAATAGGGGAAAAAAATTGAGATTTTAATAGTCAGTCATTGCATTGTTTTCCTACTGAACTTAACAGATACAGAATTACTCCAGAGTGTGATAAGCACTCGCTACCCTGTCCGCGGCGTGACTCCGCATCGGCCACTCTGTTGCTGCCTCCTCGGTTTCGGTGGCACTGGTTGTGCAGCGAGAGAACCGCATGCGAATTTTAGCGCTATCTGATGAGTGGACCATGATCTCCATTGTACCGTTATTATCACAGCACAGTCACTATATGCACTACGTGAGAATGTGATAAACTCGTCAACACAATATTTATCTAGTTTTAAATTGGTATTGGAACATGACCGGCAACTGACCTTAACAGACATCAATGACAGCTCAATGTCAAGTGTGAACTAGAAAAAACAGAGCAATTAATCACATCGCAACTACTCTAATGTTATAGAAGATAATTCTATTTATTGACGTCTGGTCCCGGCGGAGGTTCGAGTCCTCCCTCGGGCATGGGTATGTGTGTGTCCTTAGGATAATTTAGGTTAAGTAGTGCGTAACCTTAGGGAGTGATAACCTTAGCAGTTATGTCCCATAAGATTTCACACACATTTTCTATTTATTGAGCAGTGCTGTACATTCATTCGTAGAGAGGGTAATTCCGTGATGATGATACAGACTATCAGGATCTTCGAGAAGGGCAAAGATATCAATCTGACGCAAGGGATCTTGGTCTGGAAATGACCGAATCGAAAGATATAAGCGAAAATCGTTCTGATAACTGTGACAGTGGAATACTTGTGGCGCTACCGTTGTTGCTAAGAGTGTAAGGTAGACAGTCCCAATGAGCACTTCGGTGTAGAGGTTCCAACGTGATGAAAATCCACCTCAGCTAGGGTTCGTGAACACGTGGATCAGACATTATCTGAGTAGTGGACAGCCATACGAAGTCCATTTTCATGTCCAATACATTCACCTGATCTCACCCCACTTCATTTCTTCTTGTGAGGCCATGTGAAGAATATTGTACACGGAACTCTTGTCGAGACTGAAGAGGATTCCCTGGCAATAATTCTCGCTGCCTGCTCTGCTGCTCAAACGACGCCGGGGATATTAGAACGGGCACGACAGGACTTTTTTTGACAATACCACGCCAGCATTGACACCGGGGGACGTCATTTTGAGCAACTGTTGTGAACTATGAAACCTGTGCAGCTAAATGGCATTAATTATTACAGCACCGTAGACTTAGGACTTTCGGTTTCTCCGAAATCAAACTACGTGCTCCGTTACTAGTCTATCAACAGCTAAATTATCTGAGGGTACTGGGGAGTACGAAGCGGGAATTCTGTACGTCATAATCATTGTTCGGAAGTTGGATCCCGTAGTGTGAGCGCAGCGAGAGGCTAAGGCGGAACCCGAGTGGAATTTTGCTTATAGCTTTCGAGTGGGTCGTTTCTGGACTAGTGTCAACTGATACATGTACACTTTTACATCATCCCCGAGAGTTTGTATCATCGTCACGGAATCATCATGTATAGAAGCACCCTTTTAGAACATTTGGTGTGACCAATTAACGTGTCTTTCTCTGCCAATGACTCCATCCAAACGCACTAAGTAGGGTCTGATCTGCCTATCACAGTCCCGGCCGCTGTCAGCTTCCCAGACCTTGCAGCTGCCACTTCTCACTCGAGCTACTGGTCAGTTAGTATCGCGAGGATGAGTGCACCCCATTCCACACAGGAGAGAGCCCTGGCTCCTTCACATGGCAGTCAAGACACGCCGACTGCTCAGCTACAAAGGCGGATTAGAGAAGGCGTATATTAAAACCAAGCCGTTTTCATGTTAGGTCAGAAATTAACAATCCTGAAAATGAAAGTAAAATAATGTGATGACTCAAGAGAAGAGAGACTGAAAAGTCATACAAGGAACAATAGGATCTAGTACTTAAAGTGACCAAGCAGTACATGACAACAATCAACTTTTTCAATAAGAAATTCCTAAGTCTTTGTACAGATGCCTTTTGAATGTATATTATTTTGCTGTGGTTGCGTTACTTTTAATGTCATTGTAGATTGAGATAAATTCAATTACGCAAAAATTACCTGCTCATCTCAAAACAAAAAGTATACCGTTAGTGGTATATGCGAGAATTATTCCCACAGGCAAAAGCTCTCTTGAAAGCAAGAACTAAAAAAATTAAAAGCGTTTACTTTGATACAGATGTTGCACTCAGCCAAATATATATATCTCTTTGAGAAAGGTATTAGGACATATTTTTAACTAAAGAACTTGTGTAATATACTCGAGGATGGTTAACCACATCTGCAAACGAGTCGACACAATTTGGTTCCCGAAAGGTCTTCCCCTCTGAGCGAGCTATCCACCATTTCACAAATGGTGCATGAAAATATCTCAGTAACAATTTCTTTTGTAATCTAAGACATTCGACGGCGTAAATTACTGCACTGTTCGAAGAAAATTCAAGAATAATGATTAAATAAGTGGTACTCTTCATATTTAACTGAAAGGAAGCAAAGAGTCTTGTTAGATACCTCATACAGTTTTCACGGCGAATCTTCTACTCATTGGGAACAAGTTACTGCTACTGTTCCACAGCGTTCAATGTTGGACCTTTCCTGTTCTTGCTATGTACAAAAAACTTTCCCTCTTGCGCTAATGAAATATAATTAGTGTTCTCTGCTCATTACGCACACGTAATAATGAAACCCAATAGAAGTACAACAGTAAAAGGAACAATAAATTAAATATTCCGAAAAATTATTGATTTCTTCTTGTAAAACGAGCTGTCACGTAACTTAGAAAAATGCCAATTCGATCAGGTAGGATCGGTCGTCGTCAATAGCAGTAGAGCATAGAACGAAGGTAACATGTAAAACTGGATCCTCATAATTACTGCATCTGCTTACTCATCGGAAACTGAATAGGAAATCACATGTTATATGCTTCCGTTCATTGTCGTACGGGAAAATTTTCTATAGCATTTCTACAATTAAATACAATCGTGCTGTAAGGATAACGTGGTGTTCATTCTCGAATTTCGGGTTGGCACTTGTTAAAAAAGTCTTTGCATACCAACAATATACTAACAGTACATTCACTCGTGTGAAGTTTGTTGTGAAGAACCAGTAACAATTTGAATATTATAGAAATACAGTACTCAGAGGAGAAATAGCCACCAGTATCCAGAACTGAACTTCTCTCTTGCTCAGGAAAGCACGATTTGCAGCCATAAAATTGTGCGACCAGTCCCGCTGTGCTTGCAGAAACTGAAAACAATTTTGAAAATATATTGAAATCATTTCTGCCTAACAGCTGCTTTCATTGCACAGATCCCTTTTGAATTAATGTTATTCTGATGTGGTTAGGTCACTTGCAATGTCATAGTAGGCTGAGATAAAGTGAAAATTCAATTACGTAAATCGTAATTTTTTTTAAAAAAATTGTGCATGTTGCAATAGTACAGTCACTTACAATATGTTGATTACTAGTTTCCGTTGACAGACAACCATCACCTGTTTCCTAAATCTCTGTCTTACCATTATATAATCTATCTGAAACCTTCTAGTATCTCCAGGGTTCTTCCATGTATACAACCTTCTTTTATTATTCTTGAACCAAGTGTTAGCTATGATTAAGTTGTTCTCTGTGCAAAATTCTACCAGGCGGCTTCCTCTTTCATTTCTTAGCCCCAATCCATATTCACCTACTACGTTTCCTTCTCTCCCTTTTCCTACTACCGAATTCCAGTCACCCATGACTATTAAATTTTCGTATCCCTTCACTATCTGAATAATTTCTTTTATTTCATCATACATTTCTTCAATTTCTTCGTCATCTGCAGAGCTAGTTGGCATATAAACTTGTACTACTGTAGTAGGCGTGGGATTCGTGTCTCTCTTGGCCACAATAATGCGTTCACTATGCTGTTTGTAGTAGTTTACCCGCACTCCTATTTTTTATTCATTATTAAACCGACTCCTGCATTACCCCTATTTAATTTTATATTTGTAACCCTGTATTCGCCTGACCAAAAGTCTTGTTCCTCGTGCCACCGAACTTCACTAATTCCTACTATAACTTTAACCTATCCATTTCCCTTTTTAAATTTTCTAACCTACCCGCTCGATTAAGGGATCTGACATTCCACGCTCCGATCCGTAGAACGCCAGTTTTCTTTCTCCTGGTAACGACGTCCTCCTGAGTAGTCCCCACCCGGAGATCCGAATGGGGGACTATTTTACTTCCGGAATATTTTACCCAAGAGGACGCCATTATCACTTAACCATACAGTAAAGCTGCATGTCCTCGGGAAAAATTACGGCTGTAGTTTCCCCTTGCTTTCAGCCGTTCGCAGTACCAGTACAGCAAAGGCCGTTTTGGTTAGTGCTACAAGGCCAGATCAGTCAATCATCCAGACTGTTGCCCCTGCAACTACTGAAAAGGCTGCTGCCCCTATTCAGGAACCACACATTTGTCTGGCCACTCAACAGATACCCCTTCGTTGAGGTTGCACCTACGGTACGGCTATTTGTATCGCTGAGGCACGCAAGCCTCCCCACCAACGGCAAGGTCCATGGTTCTTGAGGGGTGGGGGTGGGGAAATACTTAACAAGCTTTAAAACATAAATTATTTACGAAAGCACTAAAAAATCAATAAAACTGAAATACAATAAACTCTTAACGTGAATCAGTAAAAAGCCGCGAGTAATGAGCATAATGGGCAGGGGCACTATGAATATAGTGCGGGACAATAAGCTGAGAATGTGAGTCTCACGAGGGCGCTGCCCTCTAAAACTGAGTTAATGGATCAACAATTAACTGAAACGGGTGTCTTTCGACGTCCGCCCAGAGCAGATACAACGAACGAAAACGAACAAAATGAGATTTTTTTTTCTTTTTTTTTTAAAGAAGATGGATAGAGCGTCTGCCATGTAAGCAGGAGATCCCGGGTTCGGGTCCCGGTTGGGGCACACATTTTCAACTGTCACCGTTGACTTATATCAACGCCTGTACGCAGCTAGGGCTATTCATTTCGTTGTAATTTAATTCTAACGAGCTGCATGGTTCGGACATGTCCTAAAGAACAGATACCATCTTCATATATGAAATACCATTAAAATGTACCAAGCTCATTAAGAGCTCTGTTCCTATGTGTTTGCAATATCCTCCTTACTAGGTGGAGCACGTCAATTACAAAAAATATAAAAATAAAAGCTCAGTCAAAGTAAAGCTCTCACTGTTTAAAACTGTCAGAAAACTAATCTCTGTGTGTGCTTGTCTGCGTCAACCATTTGTTGGTAATAACTGACAGTTGGTGTGCAACTACACATAAGATAAATGTTGAGAGAGGGATTAAAATCAAGAACTGTAAAATCCATATTTAAAATCAAATGAGTACTGATAACAAAGAGCCGCGTAATCCAGTATTGAAATAGCTGTTAAAAGCCAATGGTCTGCATCCGTGAATGTAGCGCCACTTCACTGCACGCGTATGGAAGAGAGCCGTGCTCGTTGTGCGCGCACTGTAGGCTACGTAAAAAAGGTCGAACTGGGGGGAAAAATTCACATAGTCGCAAATTTTTGGGTGGTCGTAGGGCGAAGTGTCAAGAACAACGTACTGAAAATCTTGCTCATTGCGCTGTGAGCGCAGGGATAGGTGGGCGTTTAAGGGTAACTTTTTATGTTTCTCTTGAGTATCTTGAAAACCGCTGCCACCATGGAAAAGTTTCCAGTGAAAGATTAAACTACGAGAACATTAAATTTCCTACTTCTATTCAAATTTTCTCTAGGGCAAAGAGTTTCTGTGTTTGCAGGGGATAGAAAAATCGTAGATTATTAAAAAAAAGTGTTGTAATGATGTAAAATTACTATTTATTAGTCAGTGAAATGGATTAATCAGAAATATTAAATATGTGCAGTAGAACCGAATTAAGGGATAAATTGTGCTCCAGGCTGAAGGGAGAGGAAAGTGGGGGTAGGGGGAAAGGGGTTAGGTAGATGCATGAGGGAAGGCAGGTCTCCAGTTTGCAGTCTTGCTCTTCCTCATTTGGTGGTCTGTAAGCAGAAGATGAGCAGGCGTGTCCCCATTCTGTCTACCCCACTGCATCACAAGAAGCAACTACAGGGTGTTCCGACTCTTCCACATCTGCATCTACATACACACTACGCAAGCCACTGAGTGGCGAAGGGTATCGTGAACCATTACTGGTTCTACTTTCCTGTTCCACTAGCAAACAGAAACTCCGTATGAGCTCTCGTTTATCGTGTCTTATCTTCGTGGTCTTATGTGAAATGTAAGTTGGTGACAGCAGAATCGTTCTGCAGTCAGCCTCAAATGCCGGTTCTCTAAATTTTATCAGTTGTGCTCCTCGACAGCAACGCCCCCTCCAGGGATTTCGATTTGAGTTTCCGAAGCATCTTCATAACACATGTGTGATGTCCGTACCTACTGGAATAAATCTAGTAGCCCACCTCTGAATTGCTTCAATGTCTTCCTTTAATCCGACCTCTTGGGGATCCGGAACATTCGAATAGTACTAAAGAACATGTCACACTAGCGTCCTACATAGGTCTCCTTTACAGATGAACCACATTTTCCCAAAATTCTCCCAATAAATCAGTGTCGACCATTAAAACGTCGGGTAGACCGTTCGCCGGGTGCAAGTCTTTCGATTTGATGCCACTTCGGCGACTTGCGCGTCGATGGGGATGAAATGATCCAGTCCATGAGCAGAGAAAATCTCCGACCCAGCCGGAAGTCGAACCCGAACCCTTGGGATTGACATTCTGTCGCGCTGACCACTCAGCTACCGGGGACGGACAGTGTCGACCTTCGCTATCACGATCCTCACATGCTCGTTGTATTTCATATCGATTTCCAACGTTACGTTCACGTATTTCAACGACGTGACTGTGTCAAACATGACACTACTGGGGTATAGTGCTAGATGTCTTTCATCACACCAGCAAGAAATTTTGTCTAAGTCGTTTTGTATCTTCCTACAATCACTCAGCTTCGATGTTTTAGTGTACACCATAGCATCGAAGGTTCTATCACACTTTGCTGGGTCACTCCTGATGATACCCTTGTCTCTGACGAACACTCGCCTTCGAGGACAACATACTGGGTTCTGTTACTTAAGAACCCTTCGAGCCACTCACATATCTGGAAATCTATTAGACATGCTCATACTTTCATTATCAGTCTGCAGTGGGACACCGCATTAAATGATTTCCGGAAATCCAGAAATATGGACCTGCCTATTGCCCTTGATCCATAGTTTGCAGTTACATGAAAAAATGGCAAGTTGAGTTTTGCACGAGCAATGCTGATTCGTGGACATAAGCTTCTCGGTTTTGAGAAAATTTATGATATTCTAACTGAGAATAAATTCAAAGATTTTGCAGTAAACCGATATTAGGGATATAGGTCTGTAATTTTGCGGGCCCGTTATTTTACCCTTTTTATGTACAAGA
Source organism: Schistocerca piceifrons (assembly GCF_021461385.2). Lineage (NCBI taxonomy): Eukaryota > Metazoa > Arthropoda > Insecta > Orthoptera > Acrididae > Schistocerca > Schistocerca piceifrons. The sequence continues at coordinate 494,021,315 of NC_060139.1, read as the reverse complement.
GTCACCTGCGCTTTTTCCCCGTCGCTTGGGACTTTGCGCTGGGCTAGAGATTCACGATAAATGCGAAATAAGTGAGGGGTCAGTGGCGTAGAGTAAAACCGGTGTGTAAACCCCAATTGGTATTCCATCCGGACTTGGCGACTTGGTAGTGAATGCACGACCAAATATTTGCTGCACTTATCTCACCATCGTTAATGTTACTGGTAGACTGAATAAATCTCATCAGTTCAGGAACTGAAACTTGTAAAGTGGGCTACACTAAGTGGATCCACTTATCACACATCCACAATATATCTTTCAAATTACGTGGCAATATGTCTGATGGAATGGAACTGATTATGTTCAAATCTAGAACATTATCTACTGTAATGCCTTGCTTGACTTGTACTGAAATTTATGGAGCTCCATAACACTTCTGTTATAGGGCGAGCCGATTTAAGCCTCTTGGCCTCTTCAGATGTTGGGGAAAACGAGGCTGGCGATATGCATCTGATACCCCTCATGGCTTTAAAAGTATTCCATCCATTGGCAGTGTAGAAACATAGAATTGTATCGTTGACTATCGATAGTCGCCTCTCTGCCGAGCGCAGACCAACAGTGGAGAGTAGAGATGGGCAAACTGAAACACGTAACTGATTCGAAACAAATGAAACAGTACAATGTAATGTTTCGATACGCTGTTTCGAAACAGTGAAACAGTTTGTGTCTTGTAATCTAATAAACCTAGACATTTTATAATCTTGAATGTCTACTGTATAGGTATGTCCATATAAACACAAATGAGGTGCGAGAGCGCTAATCATATCGCAGAAAATATGAAACTATCACTTAGGCGTCTTGGCAGTTTCGTATTACATGCAGCAAATGCGCTGCTTTCGTGTCGTGTGACTTTCATACTTTTCAATTGGCTGATTTTTTTTTTGTGGGGTTTAAGGGCGCTCAACTACTGAGGTCATTAGCGCCCAGTCACCGTTGTTAGAGCACATGGAATCTAGTAAAACTCAAGGGGAGGGGGGGACACCAGAAAGACCTGACAAAGATGCAGATAAAATAAGTAAAAAGGTTAGATGTCTTTGGACAAGCCAGTCAAAGTTATAAAACGCAGAACACGAGCAGCTGCTCGAGCGTCATCAGCTAAAATATCCGGTAAAGTAGATGGCAGGGACAGGACAACACGAGATTGACTAAAGCGGGGACACGACAATAAAACATGGCGAACTGTTAATGCCTGACCACAAGGGCACTGCGGGGCTGGGTCACCGGAGAGCAGGTAGCGGTGGCTAAACCGGCAATGCCCAATCCGCAACCTGGTCAGAAGGACCTCCTCTCGCCGAGATGGTCGGGAGGAGGTTGTCCAAGCAGTTGGGAGCGGTTTTACTGCCCGGAGCTTGTTTCCTTGGAGGGATGACCAAGCATCCCACTACAACGACACAAGCCTCTTACAAACATCCCCACGAACGTCAGATGACGGGACACAATGTGAGGCTGGCCGAGGCAGGAGGACTGCAGCCTTGGCTGCAGCATCTGCAGCCTCATTCCCAGGCACTCCTACATGTCCAGGAACCCACAGAAAGCTGACAGGAGAACCATTATCAGCGAAAGAATGGAGGGACTGCTGCATCCGTTGAATCAAGGGATGGACCGGATAGGGAGCTCCAATGTTCTGAAGAGCACTGAGTGAGTCAGAGCAGAGTACATACGATGAATGGCGGTGGCGGCGGGCATACTGAACGGCCTGATGGAGAGCAAAAAGCTCGGCCATAAAGCTCGAACATTGGTCGAGGAGCCGGTATTTAAAGGTGGCGGCCCCGACGACAAAGGCACAGCCGACACCATCGTCAGTTTTGGAGCCATCGGTGTAAATAAAGGTGTGACCGGCAAGTCGAGCACGAAGTTCGACAAACCGTGAGCAATACACTGCAGCCGGAGTACCCTCCTTCGGGAGTGAGCTGAGGTCGAGATAAATATGAACCGGAGCCTGGAGCCAAGGTGGTGTCGGGCTCTCACCCTCTCTGAAGGTGGTAGGGAGGGAAAAATCCAATTGTCGAAGCAGGCGATGGAAGCGGACTCCAGGGGGCAGCAGGGCAGACACATACAACCCATACTGACGGTCGAGAGAATCGGCGAAGAAGGACTGGTAAGAGGGGTGGTCGGGCATAGACAACAGCCGGCAGGCATACTGACACAGCAGTATGTCGCGCCGGTAGGTCAATGGTAATTCAGCAGCTTCAGCATAAAGACTCTCGACAGGACTAGTGCAGAAGGCTCCGGTCGCAAGACGTAACCGCCGATGGTGGATGGAGTTGAGACGGCGTAAGAGGGATGGCCGAGCAGACAAGTAGACGAAGCTCCCATAATCTAGCTTCGATCGGACTATGGACCGATACAAGCAAAGCAGGACAGTGCGATCCGCTCCCCAAGATGAACCACTAAGAACTCTGAGGACATTAAGGGAACGTGTACAACAGGCCACCAAATAAGAGACATGCGGAGACCAACACAGTTTCCTGTCCAACGTGAGCCCTAGAAACTTAGTTGTTTCCACGAATGGGAGAACAACGGGACCGAGATGTAAGGATGGCGGAAGGAATGCTTTATATCGCCAAAAGTTGATACAAACCGTCTTCTCTTCAGAGAACCGGAAGCCATTTGCCATGCTCCATGAGTATAGGCTGTCTAGACAACGCTGAAAGCAGCGCTCCAGGAGGCATGTTCTCTGGGCAGTGCAGTAGATCGCGAAGTCATCGACAAAAAGAGAGCCTGAGACATTAGGTGGAATGCAATCCATAATTGGATTGATCGCTATGGCAAAAAGGGCTACGCTCAAGACGGGGCCCTGAGGCACTCCGTTCTCCCTAAACTTTCGATCTGTTAAAAAGGAATCAATAAAAAGGGGCAGGCGACTGCGTAGACCCCACCTGTGCATAGTGCAGAGGATACCTCCTCTCCAACAGGTATCATAAGCCTTCTCCAAATCGAAGAACACGGCTACCGTTTGGCGCTTTCGCAGAAAGTTGTTCATGATGAATGTCGACAAGGTCACAAGGTGGTCAACAGTAAAACTGTTAAAGGAGCTGGTGAAAGAGGCCCAACAAGCTTTTTTGCTGTCTTTGATGACTCTACGGCATTGCGCTCGGAGTCGTTTGTATCCAATACAATTCGCCAACGTAGGATGGCGGCGAAAGGTGCGTAAAGCACGTCGTCGAGCACGGATAGCGTCTCTACAAGCCTCGTTCTACCAGGGGACGGAAACGCGACGTGAAGAAGAGGTAGTACGAGGAATGGAACGTTCGGCAGCATTGATGATAACAGCCGTGAGGTATTCGACCTGACTGTCACAACTGAGAAAATCGTGGTCCGGAAAGGTCGCCAGGGAGGAGTAAAGTCCCCAGTCAGCTTTCGGTATGTTCCAGCTCGAAGGACGTGGGGATGGGGTGTGGTGCAGGAGACGAACGACACAGGGGAAGTGGTCGCTCGAATAGTTGTCAGAAAGGACATACCACTCGAACCGACAGGCAAGAGTGGTAGAATAGGTCGAGAGGTCCAAGTGGGAGTAGGTATGAGTAGAGTCCGAGAGGAAAGTCGGGGCGTCAGTATTGAGGCAGACAAGATTGAGATGGTTGAAGACATCCGCCAAGAGTGAGCCTCTTTGACAGGATGCAGGAGAGCCCCAAAGGGGATGATGGGCAATGAAGTCGCCAAACAATAAAAACGGCGGGGAAGCTGAACGATCAGGTGCATCATGTCAGCCCGACTAACAGCAGATGACGATGGAGAGTAGATGGTACAAACTGAAAAAGTAAAAGCAGAAAGAGTAATGCGGACAGCTATTGCTTGGAGTCGGGTGGCCAATAGGATGGGATGGTAATAGACATCGTCCCGAACGAGCAACATGACCCCACCATGAGCTGGGATACCGTCCACAGGGGTGAGGTCATACCGCTCCGAGGTATAGTGGGTAAAGGCAATACGGTCAGTCGGGCGCAACTTGGTTTCCTGGAGACCAAGAACGAGTGGACAGTGCAGGAGGAGGAGCAGTTGTAATTCCTCCCGATTAGATCGAATACCTCTTATGTTCCAATGTAACAAGGCCATCGCTAGTCAAAAAAGAGGGGGAACGAGACGGGGGAAGAGCTGGTCACCTCGATGGCCGCGGAGGGCCAGGTTTCAAGGGAACAACGCTACAACCGGCGGGAGGCGAATCCTGTTCCATCGAGTCGTCGCCAGCTGCAGCCGCTGTCCCTGGTTGTGTAGGAGAGGCAGCATCATTTGCCGACAAGAGGCCAGCTGAGCACCTGGCAGCAGAGCGTCCCGGCAAAACTGAGGACGGCCAGGAGCAGCGACTCACGGATGGAGCGTCAGACGAAACGCGCCGGGGTGGAGAGGGGGATAGAGACTTCTTCTTGGAGGCCTTCTTGGAAGTCCGAGGAGGCACAGGGATGGTGGGCTGGACCCGAAAAAGGTCCTCACGCGCGGGGTTTGTTTTGGAACGCCGGACCTCGGAAGCTGGGGTCCGGAACGTTTCCCCGATGGACGCCTGAGAAGAGGATCGCTTCTCAGGCGGCGGGGGGGGGGGGGGGAGGAGGAGGAGGAGGAAGGGTGGCCCCTGGGGCAGAGGGGGCGGCGGCCACAGGGGAGGAGGATTTGGAAGGGAGGGATTTGGGAGGCTGAGGCAGAGACCCCGGATGGGGGGAGGAGGCGGAGGGGGGGACAGGATAGGGGTGAGGATACCGCGAAAGGAGTGTACACAACCGAGGCAAATGAAGTGGTCAATGGCATGGGATGGAGGTGGTCATACTTCTTCCTGGCCTCAGAATAAGAGAGCCGATCCAAAGTTTTGAGTTCTTGTATCTTCTTCTCCTTCTGATATGTGGGGCAGTGAGGATCTAGGCGAGTGGATGCCAGGACAATTAATGCACCAAGGTGGTGGGGTGCATGTATGTTCCTCACGAAGAGGACGTCCACAATCGCCACAAAGGGGCTCAGCCTCACACCGTGACGACATGTGCCCAAAGCACAAACACCGAAAACAGCGCATAGGAGGCGGGATGTAAGGTCGCACGTCGCACCGGTAGCACATCACGTTTACCTTCTCTGGGAGAACGTCCCCCTCGAAGGCGAGGATAAAGGCCCCGGTGTCGATGCGACGGTCTTTGGGGCCGCGCTGGACTCGCCAGACGAAATGCACGCCTCGGCGCTCCAGCTTGGCCCTGAGCTCCTCATCAGATTGCAGCAGGAGGTCACGATGAAAAATAACCCCCTGCATCCTATTTAGTGCCAGATGCGGGACAATGGACACTGGGATGTCCCCTAGGCGGTCACACGCCTGGAGCGCCGCCGACTGTGTGGCGGAGGTGGTCTTTATAAGAACGGACCCCGAACACATCTTACTGAGAGCCTCGATTTCCCCGAAGATGTCCTCAATGTGCTGAACAAAGAACATGGGCTTGGAGGTGGCGAACGTCCCCCCATCGGTTCGAGAACAGACCAAATAGCGGGGGAAGTACTTCGCCCCAAGCCGGCGGGCCTGTCCCTCCTCCCAGGGAGTGGCCAAGCGGGAAAGGGCAGGAGAACCAGAACTAGAAACAGTACCTTTCCTTTTGAAAGACTTGGCCGCAGAGTGACCTGATACGTTTTGACGTTTCATCTGCGAAACGTCTGCCCCGATACCACCCACTCCGACCAGGGGCCCTCCCCACGGGCGCCACCCAGCCTCAGCAAGGGCCACCTGGCATGATGACCGTTGCCGGGAGTCCTGATGCCCCAAGGAGACGGGCATCTACTCCTTGGCCGACGTGGGGAGGGTGCAGCTCAGGTATCGGCAGTACGATCCCTGTGTTGTCAGGGGGCTACACCCTAGAGGGTACATGGCGACCCCACCACAACGGGCTGGCTACCGTGCTGGATTTCTGGTGCCATGGAAAGTCCATCATGATTGTAGGTGCAGATGGGGACGCACTATGGGCATAACTTGTACCATCCATCAGGCGTTTAGGCCCAATTTGAGGAATAGTGGGTATGCAACAACGCCGGTACAATGCTGAGTGCCAAGGTCTTAGTGCACTGAGGACCAGTGGTACACCACGTAAGGCGTCCTTCCCCAAAAGGCTCGTACTTCTGTAGAATTTTGAAAAATGGAGGTCAAACCCCAAGGGGGACCATCACATGGAAGGCCGAAACGGTTGAAACTCCTTTTAGTCGCCTCTTACGACAGGCAGGAATACCTCGGGCCTATTCTTACCCCGGACCCGCAGGGGGGCCAATTGGCTGAGGACAGCCATAGCTGAAGACAGAAGAAGCACCACGAATGGAACTGGAGGTGGGAGCGAACTGCAGAAACAATGGATATGGTGCTGGGATTCCCACATTCCGCTAGTATGGGAATATACCCATCCTGCTAATTCCCATGCACACAAAGGGAATCATTGTGGATAATAGGCACGGTGACTATAGACTCACAAATAATGCCAAATAATTCGAATAAATAACAAAATATAACAGAAAAAATTTTGTCTTTCAAGGTGTTTCGAACCGTAACTATAAATTCACCATGCTTCCCAGCCCTTCCCGTTCACCATTACACTATCAGTGATATGTCAAACAGATTGCTTGCAATTATACCTACATTAAATTTATGTATATGTATAATAACTGTCACTCTACGCCTTTTTTTAATTCAAAATGTTCTAGGCTTACTTGCATTTCTTAATATGATTACTGTACTTGAACAGAGAAAAGTATGTTATAAAAAAAAAGTGTAATTTAACTGAATGATTTTCACATATTTATTATTTTGAATGTGAATAGTATGCGTTGTTTTATTGTTTGGTTAATGTTTATAAAGCAAATATTACGCCATTTCGGAATAGGACAGTCATCTGGAAACGGATATTTTAAGCTTCATGCTATTGCTTGTCAAAACGATTTCGACACTCTTGAAAGTGTTTCACGAAGTGGTATGTTGTGTTTCAGTACCTGTGCCGAGCCCGAATCTCGTCAGACACAGAGCGGAATGAAACATCACTGTTTCGATACAATCAGTCCGTTCCAAGCACAGGTGGACTGAAACAGCTTTATTTTGAAACAACGATACAGTTTCTGTGTCTGGCTCGAGATCGAATCTGGTCCGGATATCCGAGACAGGGGCGGAATGAAACACCACTGTTTCGAAACAGTGAACCACAGCCGTTCCGAAACACTGAAACAGTTCCACGTATCGATACACTGTATCGAAACATAGAAACAGTGCCCAAGTCTGGTGGAGAGTCGTGGCAGCTTTCGTGGAGCGTGGGCGGATTGTTGTGTTGATGCCGGTTTTACAGCACGTATCTTAGAAGTTATGGTGAAGTAATTGAAAATGTTTGCCACACAAGTTTTGAGTTTAATTTCAGTGTTCACGAAGCAGAATCAATGTTTACCCAAAACGTGATGTTTCTCGGTTTCGTATGTTGTGTCGTGAGAACAACAATCAACCGCGTCGCGACGGTTACGGAAAAATAATGTGGACTGGTGTGATCCTAACTGCGAGTTCTAAATGAAGGAAACACATATAGTTTTGACTGGCTGAATATCACGAGCGCAGGTACTTTCTCGTTCGTACATTGTACGTACGTACATTGTACGTACGTACGAGATTTTATGGAGCATCCGCGACGTGATTAGGTCACGCGCATGCTCGTGTTATAAGCTATCGAGTTGTTTAGTACTGTTGGAAGAACTGTGCCAATCGCAGACTGCGAAAACATCCGTTGAACAGTGATTATTTTGTGTTCTATACACTGCAGTTTTTGAATTGGACGCCATAATTTAGACAGCAACATTATATGTCACAACGGGCACGTACTTGAAATAAAAAATGCTGTTCACGTCCATTGTAGAATAATGTTAATTGTGAACAGTGCAGCCCCACCCTTTGCGAGTGTTTAACAGAATACAGTGAATTCTACCAGATCAACTTGATATTGTTGCGTGAGTGGCTCCTCTCCCTGCTAGACAATGGTTATTACAGGACACATCATAGCAGGCAGTGCAGAGAGCAGCAGATCAACCGTCGCGGGAAGGACCAGGTACGTGGGTTTAGGCACACGGTCGTTAAATAGCCAGCCCCGTTCCTGTGTCTAGGGAGTGTTGTACAGTCCAAATGGTTCAAATGGCTCTGAGCACTATGGGACTTAACTTCTGAGTTCATCAGTCCCATAGAACTTAGAACTACTTAAACCTAACTAACTTAAGGACATCACACACATGCCCGAGGCAGCGCGGTTCCAGACTAGTGCCTAGAACCGCTCGGCCACTCCAGCCGGCTGTTGTACAGTCGCGAGTGCTTATTAGTACTGCATATCCACTTCCTTTTCCTCCCGGGCGTGTTACAAGTGGAGACAATGAAATCAACGTTGTACTCATACTGACCGCATCTTACACTTATGACAGACTCTTTAGTGAGATAAACAGTTGACAGCTCCAGCTGTGGAGATTTATTTACACAGAACGCACTTAAGAACTACAGAAAAGTACTCACTTAATAAACTGAACGTGATTCCACTATGTAAACACGAGATCAGTGAAGTTATTTTGTGTACTTACATGAGAGAACAGGACGGGAAATGCTGAGGAGGTACAGTATGTCTGTAAACTGAAAAGCAAACAGTGCTCGTGTTTGAGTAAGTTGCCTTTCCCAGAATAGCGGTACAACTCCCTTACTGGAGGACCAAGAATCAATTTCCCCTCTAGCAGTGCAGAACAGTGCGCAGAGATTTATGTAGTATCTTCCCGTAAGCATTTCTTGCGTTAGTACTATTACTAACTCATATTTGTATTCAATGTGGTGTGGAAAATAAACGGCCGCGGGAGTGGCTGCGCACTGCGTCGCCAGTGGTTCATAAGACGAGCTGTGAAAGAGTCGTTACAGCTTTGTGAAACACCCTGTGGTTGTTTCTTGTGTCGTAGTGGGATAGTGAGGGCGGGAACTCGCCTGCTCGGTCTCCAATTCGCAGACCGACAAAGGATCAAAGTGCATGTTCACAATCCGGCGACCTATCTTCCCTACCTTGTCTATCCCTCCCTCCCCTCCCCCACCCCCCTTTCTCCTCAAGCATGTCACACCGCCAGAGTACAATTTATCCCTTAACTCGGTTCTACTGCATCTAGTTGTGGTACACACATTCAAAATTCGTTCATAATCCTCTGTAATGAACAATAAACGTTAATTTTCTACCACAAAAATACTCTATTTAATAACTGCGATTTTCCACCCCCTGCAATACGAACTATTAGCCATAGAAAAAATACTAATGGGACCTTTTTTGTAGAAAATTTAACGTGCTTTAGTTTAGCACTGGAAAGAATTTTCGCTAGAAGCTGCGGTTTTCGAGAAATTCAAGAAAGAAACATTAAAAGTGGCCTTCAGACGCTTTACTACCTGTACACTCACAGCGTGCCTGGCAGGATTTTTAGCATGATGTTTATTGCAGTCCGTCCTAACACTGCGCAAAAATTTGTGCAAGTAGACAAAGTTTTTCCCTTAATCTTCCTTTGTTGACTGGACTAATGGGGAAGACGGCGGTTCCATTTTGGCAGTCCTCCGTGTGGAACACGTTCAAATACATGTCCATCGGACCTGTGCTTCCGATAGTGCATGCTTGCACCATATTTTTGAAGTAGGTCATCAAAAATATTAAAATAATAGCTCTGATTAAATTCGCCTTGCTCATTGATTATTAGTTAGGGTGATGTTTTCTTTTTTCCATAAATTTCTATTTCTTCCAGCAAATCGAGCAGCCTTTCATCGGGTGCAGTCCGCAGCATCTTCAATTTATGCCAAATATTTGCACAGTATGCCTTTTGCAGAAATGTGCTCACCGGAGGCTGTCTTATTCTGGGAGTATATGCGCTCCCTGAACCGTGTTTCGAACGAACGGCATGGTCCAAATATTGGTCACAATCATTCGAGTTAACTTTGTATATTCTCGTACTAAGAAATCTGTGGCGTTTGGGAAGACTTATTTTTACACATCTGAAGATGGTTGTCTAATAACCAAAACTAGTAATAAAGGAATGTAAATTAGTGTATCACTGCATCAAGACAATTATAAATATATTTTTTTAAATGTATCAGATGTCCGTTGCCTGATGATGCCTGTGAAAATGTGTCTTACTCGGAAATCTACAGACCATAGCGATCTGTCGCAAATATGATCGAGGGAACGTGCAAATGTGGTTGCTAAGGGCGCGCGACAGCAAGGTCTTAAGCGAGAACGCGCAGGTAGCTAAGCAACCAATCATCCTCACACACACAATGCCTTCTGTAAGGCAATCATTTCTCTGCTGTTTGATGCAGGACAGTAGTATCGGGGTCTCGACAAATCAAAACACTGTTTAGAGAAGCACGGCCATTCATTGATGTGCACCAGAGCAAATATTCGCCAGTGACAAACGTGACATTTTCGGCGAGCGCTGTCGCCTATTTTCGAGATTTCAGTTTCTACGCGGATAGTTAAAGATATGTCACACGGCGTTGTAAGAAACTAACGCGGGTCCGCAATTTTGCAGTGACAAGTTTTATCGCTATAGAGAAACGAAACGTAAGTTTAAAATCGTGAACTATAAAGCATAAAATTGTTTAAAGCGCCGTTATGGACTTCGTGCAACAGCGTTTTGGCGAGTGACAGTACAACACGACACGTTAAATAGTGACTGCTCTCTCGCCAGCCTCGTGGTAAGTCCGTCTGCGGAGCTGGCGGCCATTGTGCTCGTGGCCGACGGCGGCACTGCAGCAGCTGCTGCTGACAGCGCGGCGTGCGGCGGACTGCTGTGACGACAGCGGCGAATGATGACGACTGCTCGCGCTGCAGCTGTTCGCTGCGTCACACGAAACTGCTTGCAGTGCTGCTCGCTCAGGAACAGCAGCTAACGGAACAGGATAGCACCACAGATGTTACGACTACAATGCAGTGTCACAGTGGCGTAGAATTTTTGGAAATTTATGGGACCAAACTGCTGAGATCATCGGTCCCTAAGCATACTCACTATTTACTCTAACTTAACGCTAAGGACAATACACATGCCAATGCCCGAGGGAGGACTCAAACCTCCGACGGGGGGAGCCGCGCGGACTGTGACAAGGCGCCCCAGAGCGCGCGGCAATGGCACAGAGCAAAGGTCTCAGGCAAATCGCAATGACTATTCAGGCTTTGAAGGTGGTTGTAGGACTCCTGAACAGTTTCTAGATGATGTCACAGGCTTTTTACAAGAAAAAAATGCTGCGGAGCTGCTTTAAAAAAAAGTCAGTTAGTGAACTAAAGGGGATAGATCAGGATAACGCTCGAATTTGGAACCGATATTGATTCTTTTTCAGTAGAATAAGAACAGATTACAAAACTGACTTTATACCTTTGTTGTACGTCTTTAAGATTGTATTCTGTTTTGTTAAGCAAAAAACTTGCACCGAGAGGACACTACCCGACATCGACTGAAGGCCTTTGCAGAGTGCGAGCCCGGTTGGTAGGGTCTCTGAACGCCATAATTTTCAGCCTAGAACAAAATTTCAAAACACTGCTTTCAAACTTACGGTATTGTCTAACTTAGTAGGCTACGTAGGGGTATTTAAAGAAATGGTTTTTAACAAAATGGCAGCACTCTGAAATAAGTCAGTTTTTTAGACAAAAAGTCGTTACAAAAACGTGCACCAGAGATCGAAATTGAAACAGATCGTTAAAATCCTATATACTGCAGTACAGAAAAAGCCGCCTCACAAGTTACAGAAAGGTATAACGTTATTGCACGTACGCTCCCGCCAACTTGAAAAATGTTGCTTTGAAAAAACAAGCGTTCAAAGTTTCGATTTGTGTTTCGTAATATTGGAATCAAACAAAATTTTAGTCGGCAATGTCAGCACCGCACAGCTGGCCTTTCTTTCGTCTATGTCGAAACACTCTCATTTTAACGAAATTAACTATGGATTAACTACTTTCCACTTACCAATCGATGCGTGTCTTGCACGAAATTTGGAACCTTTTCCATCCATATAATTAATCTGTTTGTCATTTTGAAGCACCAACGTTTTATTTCGTATAAAAAATAAGCGAAATGACAAGCATACGCGAGACAAGCACCTGTTTTCAGACTGTTTACCGTAAACGAATGATGTTACAAAGTGAAGTCTTGTTGAGGATAGAATTTCAGATGATGCTAATGCCCTCTGCGATACTATTCGAAACTAACAGGACCTTTGTTCCTAGGTAACTATCATATTATTACATCTTTTGCATTCGAGAGTTTGGATGCGCCAGACCTCCATGCAGTAACTCGTGGTTTTAACACTTTGCCATCCGCACGTCTCGTACAAATTTATCCGCGCGGCGCCGGCAGGGCTAATTCGGATTACTTGGCATGCCGCTTGCCGCTTATCACCTTTAATTCGGATTACTTGGCATGCCGCTTGCCGCTTATCACCTTTCCCTCAATGACAAGCTTCAAACACATTGACTTTTGCACGCTTTAATTTTTCCACATATCATCTATTTTGCCGTATCGTTCCACAAAGTTGAATTTTCTTTTCAAGTAACTTCTCTGCAATATCTACACTGTTATAACAATTATCCATGCAGAGGTGATGCCATTTTCCATAAGAAGGTGTCAATAGTTCGGTCACTGTCTTTGCTAAATGTTGTCCAGCGCCGGAATATATCTTGAATGAGGAAATGTATCCCGTACTCGAATCACACAGCATCTGAATGAGTATGCCATATTTCATAATTTTCGTCGGACTGTAAACTTTAAAATTTAACTGTCCACGCCACGGTATCATTCCTTCATCAGTTGAGATGTTTTGACTTAGATTAAACGTTTCTTTAAACTTTTTGGAAAAATAATCAATTACGAATTGCACTTTGAAGAGCCGGTAGGCGTTATCCGGTTTATTGTTGTCAGAAAAATGTAAAATGATAATATTTGTCTGAATCGGTTGCAGGACATCGTTTTTCGAGATTTCGGTGTGTCTCTCAACGGATTCGTTGACCAGTTATCATCGATTCTTGCTTTTTTTTTTACAATTCCTACAAGGATAGCAAGCCCAAACCAGTTTCTACGTTCGGATCCCGTAACGTCGACAAATTTGGCATTTTTTTATCCAGTTTCCTTATATTACAATTTTGACTGTAATACTTGATTTCGTTGCTAATATATTCAAATAGATCGTTCCCAATATATAATTCTACGAAATCCACGACGCTCTGTGTATCTTTGGGAAATGTGTGGATCCGGAGATTCTTCAAATTTATTGTTGGTCCTCAGTAAATCATAGTCTGTCTTCTTCGTCTGATTCATCCATCTACAACTACATCTACACACATACTCCGCAATCAACCACACGGTGCGTGGCGGAGGGTACCTCGTACCACAACTAGCATCTTCTCTCCCTGTTCCACTTCCAAACAGAACGAGGGAAAAATGACTGCCTATAAGCCTCTGTACGAGCCCTAATCTCTTATCTTTGCGGTCTTTCCGCGAAATGTAAGTTGGCGGCAGTAAACTAGTACTGCAGTCAGCCTCAAATGCTGGTTCTCTAAATTTCCTCAGTAGCGATTCACGAAAAGAACACCTCCTTTCCTCCAGAGAAGCATTTCCGTAGCACTCGCGTGATGATCAAACCTACCAGTAACAAATCTAGCAGCCCACCTCTGAATTGCTTCTATGTCCTCCCTCAATCCGACCTGATAGGGATCCCAAACGCTCGAGCAGTACTCAAGAATAGGTCGTATTAGTGTTTTATAAGCGGTCTCCTTTACAGATGAACCACATCTTCCCAAAATTCTACCAATGAACCGAAGACTACTATCCGCCTTCCCCACAACTGCCATTACATGCTTGTCCCACTTCATATCGCTCTGCAATGTTACGCCCAAATACTTAATCGACGTGACTGTGTCAAGCGCTACACTACTAATGGAGTATTCAAAGAGTACAGGAGTCTTTTTCCTATTCATCTGCATTAATTTATACTTATCTATATTGAGAGTTAGCTGCCATTCTTTACACCAATCATAAATCCTGTCCAAGTCATCCTGTATCCTCCTACAGTCACTCAACGACGACACCTTCCCGTACACCACAGCATCATCCGCAAACAGCCGCACATTGCTATCCACCCTATCCAAAAGATCATTTATGTAGATAGAAAACAGCGGACCTACCACACTTCCCTGGGGCACTCCAGATGATACCCTCACCTCCGATGAACACTCACCATCGAGGACATAGTACTGGGTTCTGTTACTTAGGAAGTTTTCGAGCCACTCACATACTAGGGAACCAATCCTATATGCTCGTACCTTAGTTAGGAGTCTGCAGTGGGGCACAGAGTCAAACGCTTTCCGGAAGTCAAGGAATATGGCATCCGTCTGATACCCTTCATCCATGGTTCGCAAGATATAATGTGAAAAAAGCAACTTCTCTGTCTAAAGGAAATTCATTATATTCGAACTGAGAATATGTTAGAGAATACTGCAACAAACCGATGTTAAGGATATAGGTCTGTAATTTTGAGGATCCGTCCTTCTACCCTTCTTATATACAAGCGTTACCTGCGGTTTTTTTCCAGTCGCTCGGGACTTTACCATGGGCAAGAGATTCGCGATAAATGCAAGCTAAATAAGGAGCCAATGCAGTAGAGTACTCTCTGTAAAACCGAATTGGAATCCCATCAGGACCTGGCGATTTATTTATTTTCAACCCATTCAGCTGCTTCACAACCCCAGGGATGTCTATCACTATGTCCTCCATACGGGAATCTGTACGAGACTCAAACGGCGGTATGTTTGTACGATCCTCCTGCGTGAAAGATTTCTCAAATGCTGAATTTAAAATTTCAGCTTTCGTTTTGCTGTCTTCCGTTGCCAGGCCAGACTGATCAGTGAGTGGCTGGATGGAAGCCTTCGACCCGCTTACCGATTTTACGTAAGACCAGAATTTTCTTGGGTTTTCAGCAAGATCTTTTGCTAAGGTATGACGGTGGTAGTTGTTGAATGCTTCGCGCATCGCTCTTTTTACAGCAGTACGAATCTCTACTAACTTTTGCCTGTCCTCATTCTCCCGATCTTTCTTGTACCGCGAATCAGTTGGCAACCGTAGCATTCGCCGAATTCTTCTTGGACTATTTCACTAATCTTCCGACGATTCTACTTCACTTTCATTTTTTGATATCCCATGTCTCCTTCCCAATCGACGAAGTCGTCCGGAATGTCAAACAAGACGACCACGCATTCATCGTAAATAATCGTATCGTCTCTTTCGTCTGCCATGATGAAAGTGCACAAGTATTTAGAAAAAGAAAAAACTTGTTGACGTGTGTAACGTATTGTTACCTAAACAAAACACCAACAGAAGGAAACAGATATTAAAGTGTTGTCGCCGGCCACTGAGCGATACTATGCACACGATACCACTGTGGTGTCGCCGGCCGTTGAACGCTATTTCGCGCACGACACCACTGTGATGTCCCCGGTCGGCAAAGTGTTAACATATTTTCACATTTATGGCCCATTTTATTCGAATGAATCGAAAACGGACTCTCTCAGGAACATTTTAAGCCAATAAAAAATTAATCCAAAAAATGTCTACCTTTGTTTACCCCTATAAATTATGATAAATAAGCGTTGTTTCAGTCAAATTTTCGAGGAGGCTTGCGAAACTGCAGACAGAGAATGCTAGCTTGAGCGATGAACTTCCAAAATCTGACGCTCGGATGCAAAAGAAAGTGTTGAGCAATCAGAAAAGCAGAATTACAATTTAAAGAATGGAGTGAGCAACGTTTGAAACAGTACTCGCTTTGGAAAAGCGCTCTTAAGATCCAACATACGCTCAACAAGCAAACAACCACTTCATTCGTTAGATTTGTGGGCACTCAAGACTCCAGGAAGGCAAAAAAGAAATTAATAGATGCTATAAACCCTAAGAAGGACAAAATCTGATATAAATCGACCAAGATAGCTAATAATTGCGTCATTGTTGAAGCAGAACACGAAGAGGACTGCAGAAAATAATAGGAAGACGCAAAACAGGTGAGAGGTATCAAGTGCACCTACTATATGTACATGGGATGCCAACAGATATCAAAACGAAGAGCCTTGCGATGAGACAGAATCTAAACAAGTATCTCCAAAAAGTGAATGCAGTGATGACGTTTAGATGAGACTTAAAATAGGGCACAAGGGAAGAACTCAGTACATCATATACCCGTAGCATATTACTGGCCGGGACTGTCTATGTTGGTTTCAGGGCGTTGAATGTCTAGTAGTATTATGCAGAGTGCAAATGTTTTAAACGTTGCGACCTAGTACACACGACTAAATATGTACGAGGGACCAGGTTTGCGCTCACTGTGAGCAGTAGGGCACCTAAGCAGTGATTATCCAAAGTGTAACGAAAAACCTGTGTGAATTTCATGCTCCAGCAAGGCAAGTCTTGTAAAGTAGTATGAAAAGGATGTGCAATGCATACGTTTCTACATTAGACAACAAAGTTAAAGGATTACTTTTCCGAAACCCCGTAATAGTCTACCATCGCAACGAGTGAGTTTGAAATTTGGGTGCTCTAGCGCCTGAGGGTTAGGTATTCTGTTCGACAGCCTTTGGTGGAGTTTGCCTCTCTTCAGGGGCTAGAACAGCTGCGAGACTGAATTTATGTCAAACCCTCCATGACGATGCCACGAGAGGGAACCAAAAAGGTGGAATAATAAAGACTACAAACACTTTTCTCCTCCAGTTCACGTTCAAATTTTGTCGAATGCTTTTGAACCGTCGCTGGTACTTCCACCGTTTATGGCACAGCAAAAACTGCTGTCACGCTACACTCCAAAGGGGTGAGATCATGTTCACCAAGGTTGCAGACCCACCCTGTCCATAGAGCACCGGTGAGACGCCCAGGAGATGGCAGCAGTGGCCAGATTTACCAAGTACGTTGTCCAGCGGCTCATCGCACTGCGAACTGTCGTTTTCGATCGTGAAATGTGTGGCAATCAATGCTCCAAGGGAAGGGGTGGTTTCATTGGCGCCCTGTATGCCACCACTTGAGGCCTTTTCATGCCGATTCTGAGTGGAGGTGTGCCTGGAATGCGTTTCTCGGCCATCTATAAGAACACCGAGTGAGGTCAATGCTGAGATCCTTTACACTTCCCCCAAACTTGATCCCCCTCACCCACTTGTCTCTCCCATTCTTTCCCACCCCCGTCCTCTGCCGCACCTGCAATCCCACATCCCACCTGCTCTCCATATCTCCACACTCCATACCCTTGCCCAAGGTGGCTTCCACCAACTGCGCCACCCTGATGATCCCTCATACCCTCCATGTACCCCTCCTACCAACTTTGATCCTCCACCTCCTCCTCCTCCTGTATTTTTCCTCCAGGGCACCCTCTTTCCCTTCTCTCCCTCCCTCCCTCCCTCCCCTCCCCCCTCACTGGGCTTCCACGCACCCCCTACCCTCTCCCCTCCCCCTCCCTTCTTCTCACCCACTGACGTCAACCCCCTCCCCATCTCCCTCCTACCCCCACCTCTTCCCTCTGGGAGGCCCCCAGCTTTTTTGGTGTGAACTGTGGGTCTTCGTGCGCTGGAGATCGTCGCCGCAGTGCTCGTGTTTGTTGTCCTGTCGGTGCATCAGTGTCTCTCCGTCCGAGCTCCTCTGTTCACGTATTCTCCGTTGTGTGCAGTGTTGAACGTTTTTTTTATCCGAGCAGTACGTCAGTGAAAGAATTCGCTTATTTTTACTGTTTGTCTCCTGTTTTTGTCCTCCATGTATGTTTGTTTTTCTGTATTCCTGTTGTGCTGTATGTCTTTCCTATGGCCGAAGAGCGGAGTAAATAGGCCGCTGCCAGCCTAACTTGTTTGTAAGGTATCAAAATGACAAAGAAGAAAAAAAATCAATGCTGATGGAGGGGGGAAGACGGCTCCTCCGTTTTTTAATTCGCTTCCCTCCCTTTCCTCCCCCCTCCCCGCCCCCAATGCCCATATGCCCACGTACTCAATAGTGCAGTGTTTTCCATCAGTGTTCAGTGCTGTGCATTCCCTTTTTAAAGTGGTGCGAACACAAACCAAAATGTCGCCGTGTTTTTTTAATTGTCTATTTTTTAATCAGCATCGCTGACCCTTTGTTTTTTTATGTTTTCTTCGCAACTTTTCACCATGTAACAGTTTTAAACCATCACAGTCTTATCACCTCTTTATTGTTATATCTCCCGATTTTGTTTTTACCTTTGCTGTAGGCTGCAGAGCAGCATATTACGCTGCTGGTAACCCACCCCCTCCCCTATAAAGAAAAAAAAATCATAGTCAAAAGAAGGCATGAAATGTTGGTAAGAAGGGGTGTGACTACCTTCCCATGGCGTGACATGTACACTGTGGCGTTGGGAAGAATTGTGGTGAATTATGAGGCCAATGTGACGTCGTTAACGTATCTTACATCTCATATGAACTTCTGAGCTGTAGCCTTTTTCTTGCGTGTTTTGCCACATTGCTGTTTGAACCGTTGCCGAGCCGGAGGGTGAAGTCGCAGGGCGCCACGCTTTTGTACCATTACAGAGGAAGGTTATACACACCTTTGGGACACATTTCAAACTTACGCCGCGCAATGGGAGACAATTACAGGGTTTCGAAAAAGTGGACCTTCATTGCGTAGTATATTTGAACTAGAAATTCGAAGAATCGACTGTGCCCATGGCTAATGAAATTATTAATTTACGTGTTCAACACCGTGTGTTTCAATACTTTGAACATGGCTGCACTACAGCAATGGTTACAGAACAGCAGGAATAAAGAACAGAAAAAATTAACTTGACCACGATTTCGACGGATCTAAACCGGTATTCTTCAGAAGGAGAGACAATGACACATTAGAAATTCACTCAGTAAAAGATATCTATCTCTACATGACATTTATCGGCAAGTCTGTGTGTCAATCAGTAGAAATTAAGGCCCTTAGAATCAAGGGCTTGTCACATCAGTAAAGAAAATCAGTTAGAATAACAGACTATGTTAGTAGCTAAGATGGTCTGTTATTCTGTGTGATTGTTCTACTGAGCCGGCCGCTGTGACCGAGTGATTCTAGGCGCTTCAGTCCGGAACCGCGGTGGTGCTGTGGTCGCAGGTTCGAATCCTGCCTCAGGCATGGTAGTGTGTGATGTCGTTACGTTAGTTAGATTTAAATAGGTCTAAGTCTAGGGGACTGATGACCTCAGATGTTAAGTCCTATAGTGGTTAGAGCCATTTTGTTCTTACTGATATGACAAGCCATTGTCTCTAGGGGCTAGTAGCTAACATGCTCTGTTATTCTAAGTGATACTTTTTACTGATGTGACAAGCTCTTGATTCTAAGGGCCTTAATTTTTACATATGGACACACGGACCATTGCCGATAAATGTTATGTAGAGACAGCTTTTACAGAATGAGAAGTGAAGTTGCCTGTCCTTCTGAGGAAGACCAGTTTAGATCCGCCGAAACCGTGGTCAAGATTATTTGAAAACCACCATTTCTTTTTCAGCTGGTTGGCTGTCCTTTATTCCCGCTATTATATGGACCGTTCTCCGTTCAGTATCCAGTAGAAGAAACATTTTCAGCTGAAGAACAGATCTATTTGTAGACCACTATATACAGCAAATTGGCTACGTAGATGAGCTATTATTCCAAGGAACAACGGGAGTCCGAAGTCTCACTGAAGCAAACATTATGGAAATAGACGGTCAATCAGGCTAAAATGTGCATTACAATAAATGTATTAGAGGTTCTCCAGGAAGAAGAATGTAAAAACATCAGAGCCACACATGGTACTAGATGCACAACTGATAGTAAGAACACTATATCACAGCCTGTAAAATCTATATATGTGGCGAGTAGTGCTAATAGCTTCAGTTTCGTATATGGAGGAACATTGCACTCTGCTTCGAATGATTTGACTGTCAGATTTGACTGTCACAACATAATGCTTCCACAAAGCAAAAGACAGGCTGCGAGCCCGCAGAGGGATTGAATTCTGCAAGTGAAAGCGATGACTCATCATCGAAATGTAGTTACTAGGCGACACAAGAAGTGACAAGAAATGACTGACATGCTTCAGACTGTAGTAAAGTAAATTCTCGAAAGGAAAAGACTTTATGTAAGGACAGTAAGGTATAGACTAATGACTTTCGAGAGTGCTGCTGCAGTGCATATGCAACGTAGCGCGACTCCAATGCGGGTGTATAAGCACCGACATGTAGGCAAGGGATTAGTATGCCATTCGCGGTCTTCCGACGTGCATGCAGTAAACACTGAAACGTGAACTACGGCGGCGTTATTACTATATAAGTCCAAACAGGACCAAAGTACTGCTATTTTTTGTAGGTTGCTAAAGGTCAAATACAGGTAGATATCCATTGGAGGCTGAAGAATGTGTAAGTGGCAACATGTCTATCGGAAACTACCGTTTGGAATGGTGCGCCAAGTTCCATGTTGGTCGCGATTTGATACAGGATGCCGGTCGATCTGGTAGACCAGCCTCATCCATTACGCCAGCGCAAATGGGAGACACTCGAGCACCCGTTCTATAGTCCTGATCTCTCGCCGTGGCGATTATCAAGCCTTTGGTCCCTTAAAAAATAAAAAGCCTTGAAGGGTCGACGATTCCTGTCGGACGACGATGCGCAGCAGGTAGTTGCTGACTTCTTCACGCAGCAGGACACCGTATTTTACCAACCGGGTATCTTCAGTCGGGTGCGTCGAAGGAAGTTTTCCTCAGTGCTCACGGCGATTTTGCCTGATTTGCATACCGGTTCTGGACTGTACGGCCTTCGAACGGAATCTTTTTGATCATTTCTTATAACTTAGAGGCTAACTTGAAGTTAAGTTATGTAGACGACCCAGTAAAGCTGCAGATCGCAGTGCGAGTTGTAGTGAGGGCCGTGCATGTGAAAAGTGAATCAGTCACAAGCCTACACTGGACGCCATAGACAGAATGGTACTTCCTGTGCGTAATTTACCGACTATTGTAAGAGAGTTGTGCGATCTGCTTCTACAGGTTTTTACCAGGAGGGGGAAGTCATGGACGTATTCAAACCGTACATGGACTTTGTGAAAGCGTGTGGAAGAGTGTACTTCCACCCATCACTAGAGATGCCCATGTCTAGTACGTTAAATGTACTACACTTGAATGCTATGAGAAGCTCGTTAGTAATGAACGAAATGCGTCAGATCCTTGAAAGAAAGGGAATGGGGATAGTATTATTTCAGGAGCCGTACTGTGTCAATCGAAGGATACCTGGTTTCTCTCAACAAACCATTGTCGTAACAGGTGATAAAAGGCCAATGTCAACTACTGCCGTATTTAATAGATTATGTGCTGTAACCAAGAGAGCTCAGCTGTGCGATCAGCACATGGCTACCGTTGAAGTGAAATATCTTAGTACCACGTGCATTAAGTATTTGTATGCAATATTTGCATAAT
The DNA here is from genome assembly GCF_021461385.2 of Schistocerca piceifrons. Lineage (NCBI taxonomy): Eukaryota > Metazoa > Arthropoda > Insecta > Orthoptera > Acrididae > Schistocerca > Schistocerca piceifrons. The sequence continues at coordinate 493,999,849 of NC_060139.1, read as the reverse complement.
AATACGCCGTAGGTTGATAACATCAGTAGTAAATTTCAGTCAAAATGCGTTTTTAATTGTGGCAGCTGATGCAAATGCAAAGCCAAGCCTACGGCACAATACTGTATCCGATGAGAGAGGAATGCTTCTGCAGAAGGCTTTAGACGAAAGGAACCCCACAGTTCTGAAGGGACAGCTCCCTCTCCACGAAGGGGCAGCAGGAGTGGCCACTGATGTAGACACTACAGTTGCCAACGGAGCAGCAACAGCGGAAGCTACAGGGTGGAAAATGCTTCAGTATTTAATTTTGATCCATCATAATGTGACTGGATGTAGGCTACAATTTGGCAATAGCAACAACATTAAGGTATCGAATAAAGGGCCTTCGATAATTCTCGACCGTCATAAATTAGATTGCGAAGGACATTGTGCCGTTATTGTTACTTCTCTGTGATCGATACCTCTGCATGTTGATTTGGGTATACAGCTTCTCCCACAGTACATTCAAGAGTCTCAAAAATTTGGAAGAAACTAGTGGATACACCAGCTAAAATACCGTGGAGCACAGAGCAGCCGCACTTGAGATAGACGCTTAGGGCTAGAAGGAGAATATGCCAATGTTCAATAGGACAGGAGGAAGAAAGAAGGGGATTAAGCCTGTTTGGAAGCGGTAAAGGAGAGTATAAAAAAGTGATAGCAGGAACAAAACGAACACTGGAAAAATATATGACGGTAACATGCTGTTCGACGTATGGTGAGAACCCTACAGATTGATTACGGAGGAAGTTAGAGGTCCGACCATACTGTCCACCATCAGAAGAGCGAATAGTAATATGAAAACTGGTTTGTGGGACCCAGCGATCGTCTGTTTGGCTCGCTTTTGCCAGTCCACGTTGCTAACCTCGACAATAACGATCGTGTAAGGTTCAGTAAAGCCTTGGAGATGGATTACAACAAGCCAGTTGTGGTAGCAGTTGCGATCACGAAATTAAAAAACAGTAAGTCGCCAGGTCCTATCGGAATACACCCTTCTGTTGTAAAAAAGATAGAAACTCTTATAGTGCCGTACTTAACCTCTCTCTTTAATGAAGCTTTGAAACAGGGAAGAATTCTCGCGAGCTGTATAATGTCACAACCCGGAATGCTTAAGGGAGATCTTGAGATTCAGACAGTGTCAACATGGCTTCCAGAAAGGCGGATCTATTGATGACGCAATCAACAGAGCCCTTGAAATGGTCGCTGAAAAGAAAGCAAGTTCTGAACGGCAATCATGATTGACATCAGAGGTGCAGTGGTCAACGTCTGTTGGTCCTCAATGTTCAATTGTCTCAGGGATCCTCAGGTCCCAGGGTATCTGTACAACAGTTTCCAAGATTCTTGTTATGGGCGTACTGTCGAATGACGCGCAGGGAAACGAAAAGCTGTTGAAAAGATTTCTAGAGGCTGCCTACAAGAAAAAGCAGTGAAAATTGAGTACAAGTTTTTTGCGTGCCAATACCATAAACTATAAGCTACCGTTGCATGCCATTAGGGTGTATTGCAATGCTATCTCCAATGTCATAGCTGGCTTCACAGCCAGTGTATGGGCGCACAGGCTGCGTTTCGTGAACCGCAACCCATCGTTGTGTGTGCGCAGACGAGTCTATTCCTCAGGCTTACTGGAGCCTTTGCTACAACGCCTGTCGAGGCTATCGTGGTAATACTGGAAATCTGCTCCATAGACATTCACCTATGGTATAGAGGGGCGTGCTAACGGTTAACTCGAGGTGGACTCGACCAAGTGCAAGTGAATACAGTGGTAAATATCAACCAAAAAATTCAACTCCGGGCCTGGAGAAGAGAAGAATGGCAGCCCAACAGAAACTAGGGCCACCTGTAGATTTGTATGTATTAAATCAAGAAACCAAAGGAAAGAAGTTACTTAACCTTGCTGCCAAAAGAATGTCAACAGACTGGCCAGCAATTTTAAGCAATTTCAAGACTGCTGATTATCTCTGTAACGGTTTAGGAACAGGGGGTCATAAGGTGGTGGATTTTCCTTTCACTTTGTTCATTCTTTTGGTTTTTGTCTTTTCTACTTTTTCTGTTCATATAATACTAGAATTTATTTGTTGATTTAATGTTACATTTTTAACATCAGACTGAAATGTACAGAATATAATGAGGCTCCTTAAAACCAAAAGATAGCGGAGTCAAATTATGCACCATCTGTTAGTGCTTCTAGTGCATAGCACTTAATATCGTCAATCTTTCCTTATGGTTAGATATTGTTGCCAGGTCTATGACCAGACCGGGGTCGACCTTTTACGTACCTGGTGTGTCTCCCCACCGCAGCAAGTTCTTTAAATAATGCCACCAAGGATTGTCCTCTTTTAGATGTGCTCTTTTAATCGCTTAGTACCAACTGCAGCTTTATCCTGAGAAATACTGCTGTCAGTTACGTCCAGAGGACACAAGGGGACAGTAACAACGACGTTTTACGTTGCCATGGAAAGTTATTGTGGCGACGATATACTCATTTCTACATCTAAATTCATACGTATTTCGTGTGAATCGCTTCAATTTTCCCCAAGTAATTGCAGTTTTTCGTACCTATCTCAAACTTATAAAAGTCATCAGACAAAGATGGTTCAAAATGGTTCAAATGGCTGAGCACTATGGGACTCAAAATCACAGGTCATCAGTGCCCTAGACTTAGAACTATTTAAACATAAGGACATCACACACATCCATGCCCGAGGCAGGATTCGAACCTGCGACTGTAGCAGCAGCGCGGTTCCGGATTGGAGCGCCAAGAACCGCTCGGTCACCACGGCCGGCGACAAAGATGGGCGATTGGTTTTAAAGACAACGTGTATCTATAACTTCCCTGAACCGTGAATTTACTTTCGAAACCTGTTCTTAAGAATTTACTTTATTTACTAGCGATTCATCAAGAACGTTAACACATTTAATCACACTGTGTGAGCGTGGAAGTAGTTGCCATTGGGTAATTGATGAAAACAAATTAAGTTTCTTTCAACAAATGGAAATTTTATTCCTAAAATCCCCCATTTTTTAAACAGGTTTAAAATTATAATCAGAAAGAACCCTCTAAATATCAAGTTACAATTTATTCAGAGGCAGAAAGAACAAATTTTGACAGTATGAGCTTTTGGGCTGAGAACCTTGCCGCTCCCTTTTGACATGGCCGTAGTCACGACCGCTCACAACAACCTCTGAAAGACTACACTGGTACAAATCTGCAACACACCAGATTACTTTAAACTAAAAGTTTTAACAACTCACAAGCACATAAACTAGGCACACTGTAGGAGGGATGGAAATGGTACTAACATTAAAAAAATTAACTTGCCACCGAAGGTATAACTTGATTTTTTTTAAAAAAAAAACCCCCTCTGATGGTGAAAGGGTAGCTACTTTATATACTAAAATGAACATTTAAATAAAAACCCATGAAATGCAGTCTTACATAAAATATACAAACATGCTCTACATTACACATATACCGCCTCTCAAGATGATAAGCAAGATGAAAACATATTTCAGGAATTCGGCCGTTACACTTCAAGCAATAAATTCCTTAACACACCGAATCCGACAAACATGACAGAGGCAGCTATTAACGTACGGCAGATAAACAGACAGACAGACACTAACTGCCTAACAAATGCGGACGAGAGACAGACGAGCAAACTGGAGACGAGAAACCGACCAAGAAAACAAGTGGAATTTAACAGGTAAATGAAACAACATACCACGAATCACTTAACTTCTAATAAACTGCGATGTCTGGCGAAGACCTGGCGCAGCACCCCCAAAACGCTCCCCCGAACCGTCCGCTGCCAGCCGCTTCAACGGACGCAGGAAGGCGCGCCGATTTCCTGTCTCACGGCGTCGCAGCTCGCGCCGGCCAGACCGATGTCGTGGGTTGACTCCTGTTGCTCTCGTGTCGGCCGCGAAGCCACTACCCCTCGCTATACGGCGCGGCCCACTGGACTGACGTAGCGCCGACGCTCAAGACGGACAAATCATCTTGCGTCCCAGTTCTGTTGGTGCTGGCTGGTTACGGTGACCAAAACCGTTATCTGACCACATTTACTTTAATCACACTATATGAGGAGCCGTTGATCGGAGCCGCTGTGTACAACCAAAAGGTAGCCGGAGAATAACTTAACGACAGGTCCAACGCTAGTGGAATCCGACACGGTCGGAATTGCAGAGTGTTTTGGCACTGTGTCGCACAGTGAACCCGAATATGGTGAGACAGTCGAAGTTTCATATCTAACTAAAGGCGTGGCATCGAACAAGGAAGTTATTACATCAGTGACCTGCATCAAACAACACCACAGGTAAATCACTAGAAAAGAGTGCGCTGATGGCAGTCATGGAAAATAATAAAGATCTTGCATCGCTCGTGTGGCAAATAGTAAATGACGCACGAGAGTTTATGACATCCTTTAATTTTGAACCCTGACGGCTGGATGCAGTAACCGTGACTGTCGAAGCCAACTGGGACTAGGTAACATCGTTAATTCACGACGAGGTTCGTCGATGTTTGGTACCATATCTACAAGACAAAACAACATTATTGAATGGATTCGGAAACCCTGGACGTACCTGCAAGCGCAGGACAACACCAGCGGTTCATTATAACACAGAGACAAGTTATTCCCTTGCCAAATCTATTGCCATGCAGAAAAATGGAAATTTGAAGCATGCAGGACAACACGCCGGTAAGGTCCCACTGTGGACGCCATGCGCATATTGTATGCTACAGTAAAAAAAAAAAGAAGAAAGTTTATCGACTATGACCTCCCAAGAGATGCTGAACAACAGGGCAGTTCTGTGCACGCAAGGCAACTCAAGGCGACTGTAACTGCCCTACGGGACAGAAAACATTGCCGTGTCCGAGATCGCTCTCCAATATGTCGCAACTCGCTCAGTGGATGAAATCAGGAAAACAAAATGAGGCAACCATCTATGAAAGTGAGTTCGCTGCATATGAAAATGCTCCATGGACCACAATTACCAATATATGGATAGGAAAGCAATATCGACTTAATCACCTACGACCAGCCTGTACAGGTACAAGTTGATTTTGGGTATCATTTTCTTCACTATACGGTCATTATCGTCAACAGTTGAAAAAAAAGTGTCCGTGATTCATAGACCATGCGCAAGATCTTGGTCTTGCCGTACAGGATCCTGTACAGTACAACGACTGTTAATGACTGCACACAGCTCTCATAATTTGTCATTTGGCCAGTATGCAGCCATAAATTAACTTTGGATGGAACTTCCAGCATCCACATACTGTCGTAGTGCTGCAGGCCGACGAAGCTACTCTGAGCAGTTCACGCAACAATGATTGCTCTGGATGATTGTCTATCATTGTCGACAAACTTATCCCAGCATTATCAATAAGGCGAGTTCTGCTCTACAGTCTGCATACTCGTGAAGCAATGAAGCTCTAGTCAACTACACAAGTATTCTCACCCTTGCAATAGAAAACTATGTGCTAGCAACTTTTAGGGAAATCTACGTGCCAGCGACTATCAGGGTCACCAGCTGCCACGAACAGTTGCAAATCATCGCTAAGGGTAAGTGCATAAGGATTGCTGAACCAGTTCAGGAAAATCAAATCAGAGCCATCGATGGAAAACTATGGTGCGCTACCATTACCGACTACACACCAGAGAAATATACAGGCTGCTATCCAACCTCCAGTGACCGAGAGCCAATATTCGCGAGTATTGGTCATTCTGCATCAAATTTCGTGTTTATTATAATCTGGAAAAGAGACAAATCAGGTGAAGCGAACCAGTGTGCATCATCATATCAGTGGTGGGCGTACATCAGACCGACAGCCATTCGCCATGTAAGATGTCTCTTGCTGAACGGCAGACAATTCGTTAGGAAGTGGAGAAGATACTGCAAGGCAACATCATTCAAGCGTCAGACTGTCTTTGCTTCTCTCTTGTGGTCCTCGTGAGAGGCGGCACATGTTTCTGTGTGGATTACTAGTAGCTGAAGGAAATCTTCAAAATAGATGTATATTCAACGCCACAAACTGATGACAGTTTGAGAGGGAGGGACGTATTTCTCCATTACGGATATGCGTACTGTTCAGGAGCGAATATAGGTTGATGAAGGTGGTAGGGATAAAACTGATTTTGTAACATATGATGATCTCCAAGGTGTACAACATTCTTCGATTTCTTAAATGGAAAATATGTTTTTACTATCTAGTTGATATGGTTTTCTCAAAGATGTTTGAAGAACGTCTGATCCAGTTCACAACTGTGTCGCAATGTGTTCAAGATGCCGAGCTTCACCTGAATACTAGAAAGTGAATCTTCATCTCTGAGGAAACAAAATGTGTGGGCTACCTATTTTACTCGAATGGAATCTGTTCTGGATCACAAAAAACAAGAACCATGACAGATTTTTCAACTCCTCAGGATGTGAGAGTCTTCCGCAAAAGACGTTACTATTACATATAACTGATTAAGGAGCATAGTTGCAACGCATGGTCACTACAAGTTCTGTTACAGGGAGATATGAAGAACAAGGAAGTTTCTTTGTGTCCTTTAGGTGGTGCCGACATCTTTACCACTTCTAGCACTTTTTGACGAGAATACTGAGACATAATTACAAATAGACGTTAGCAGTTGTGGGATAGGTGTAGTTGTAGTGAAAACCCACTAAAACACTGAAAGAGTTGTTTGTGTCTGCAGAGTACTTTAAAAATTCTAGAAGAATCACTCCACGTTGAGAAATGAAGTGAAAGTTGTTTGCCAGTTGAAAACGCAGAAGTTCGACAGGGAAATACACTTAATGAGCATAACAGAATGACCCACGAAGCAGGAGGTCAGTTAATGGACAACGGCTGCAGCCCTTGGAATTGCGCGAGACGTGAGCACAAAATGCAGCGTCACCGGCCTCCCATAAACAATGAAAATCACTTGATGCTATCGTGGACAGTGCGTGTGCTTCACGCACTGAGTACCTCGTCTCATGGAGCTTTTATCGCACGGAATGGATCTCGAACGTTGGTTGGTCAGGAAGAAACCAGCATACACAGGAGATTTTTAATGGTCGAGTAAAAATGGTTCAAATGACTCTGAGCACTATGGGACTTAACTGCTGAGGTTATCAGTCCCCTAGAACTTAGAACTACTTAAACCTAACTAACCTAAGGACTTCACACGCATCCATGCCCGAGGCAGGATTCGAACCTGCGACCGTAGCGGTCGCTCGGTTCCAGACTGTAGCGCCTAGAACCGCTCGGCCACTCCGGCCGGCAGTGGTCGAATAAGCGACATGGACAGTAAAGAGAGTGCCCATTGGCCGATCCAGTCGTGGGAAGAAGCGAATCTGCGATACAGTGAGGGAAGATAGCAACAATATAGTCAGTTAGGTAGGGATAATTGAGGTCACTCTCTCCCTCGCTCTCTGGAGCTGTCGTGTGTTGCATGGTGCACTTAATGCTCTGTGGCGACGCCGAGGGACATATATTTCTGTAAACACTTTGTTGATTCACGAAGCTCTGTGTCTGCCTAATTTGTGGTGGATTTCTTGTATACCTCCATAGTGGAGGAGATGAAAAGGGCTGTTATAGTTAACGTTCTTGTGAGAAATTTTGAGGGCAACATTAAGCACGTTGCCCAGCCTTGGCGAGCGCACAAAGCGATTTGTTTTACCTACGGATGCATACGGTTTTCCGCTTCACAGAAACAGAGGGAAGTTTTAGACTGTTAAATTCAGTCAGAGGACGGCATAGTTTTGTCAGATGAAAGGTTCGGGAGGCGACGCACGCAACAGCCGAATCCCGCCGAGTTTATTGCCACGGTTTCTGTGAAAGGTAAATAATGCAATGCTCAGTCGTTAAATTTTGTCGCCAGCGTGCTCTCATTTCAACTCTGCATTAAATTGGAGTAATTATTCGCATTTCCTCGCATTCATGTCAGCCACATAATTCACATGTAATCTTGAGGTTTAAATTTGAGTAAGTGATCCGGCAGATAGGAATGATTGGCCAGCTACAGTAGTTTAGTCTACATTTTCACAGTATACAGTTTTCGTGTTGATAACAATGTCAACTGTAATACTTTTAGTAGATTTTCGTTATTAAGTTGCTAGTGAAATTAATCAATATTTTCGTTGTGTTAATTTTCTATGGGATCTTCGTACTTTGTAAAGGATTTTCCTAAGATTACCATTTGAGCGTCTTGAACCCGAATGTGTATAGTAATTCATGTAAGAAATTCTTTTGTACAGGGAATAGGTTGTTGCTTGTCCTAAAGTAGACTTTAACTCCTCACTCACTGACATAATTTAGGTACACCGACGGCAGTTCTTCTTCTGATGTCTAACAGTTGGCATGGCTGGCATCTCCACACTTGGCAGGGCCAGGATTCACCGGCTAAAGATTTACCTTTTCAGAGCATTCCTTGCGCGCTAAATGGTGGTGTAGATCGCACCAAACCAGCACCAGCTGGTTAGAGGTTATCAAATAGTTTAACCCACAACTGGAAGTGAGAGAGCTTGCTATTTGCACAAATCATAAACCGCTCACTTAATACCTTGGTGCGTACAAATAGCACATGCTCACCTCGAACATAACCACCTGGTATTCATCACTCAGTTCAGTACAGACATCAGTCGTATTACGGAAACTGACAATGTAGTTGCTGATTGTATTTCCCGTGTCAACACATCTCAAGTGCCGCTCACAGCAATTTGGCCTGGAATCCAAAAATACTGCCAAGAATGGATCCGTACGTATGTCAAATGCCAAGAAAGTAAGGCTTTTCGCCATGTGCAAGTGCCACTGGCGGATTTCCTGAAATAACTATGCGATTTTCGCATGTACGTATAGACGGCATAGGCCCACTACCTCGGTCGAATGGACAACGTTGTAGTTTCACTATGATTGGTCGTTTTACTCGCTCGTAGGTAGCAGTGGCAGTTGATAACATACCTGCGGAAACCTTGGCGTTTGCATTCATTTCGATCCGGATGTTTACTTGGTCTGAGTATCTGCGAGCCAGACTAAAATTCCCGTCAGTGAAATTGTTAGGTTGGTGCGTTAAGTTCGTAGTGTTTTTGCTTTGCATGTTGGTATTCCCGTGGCTATGGCTTTATTTATCGATTGTCATTTTTTATTTGTAGCTCAGTGTTGCTATTTGAATTTACGTTTTGCCATTTGGAGATATTGAATGGAACTGTGCACGTTAGAAAATGGAGTGCAAAGTGGAGAAATCGGACCATTTCCGACGTACGAGTATCATTGTGTTTGATTCCAGTAGAAAGATGAAAGCAGCGCAGGTAGCCAGAAACAGCTGCGCCGTGTGTGAGGGTAATGTCACTGAAGAGAACACGCAAGAAAATTGTTTTCTCATTTTTTTTAAAAAAAATCCCTGCCAAACAGGCCATGAAGACCCAACGGTACCGACCGGCCGCCGTGTCATCATCAGCCCATAATCGTCACTGGATGGGAATATGGAGGAGCATGTGGTCAGCACACTGCTCTCCCGACCGTATCTCAGTTTCAGAGACCGGAGCAGCTACTTCTCAATGAAGTATCTCCTGTTTGCCTCACAAGGGCTGAGTGCACCCCGCTCGCCAACAGCGCTCGGCAGACCGGATGGTCACCCATCCAAGTGCTGGCCGAGCCCGACAGCGCTTAACTTCGGTGATTTGACGGTTAACGGTGTTTCCACTGCTGCAAGGTCGTTGGCTTCTCATATTAAGGAGGATGAACTGTGATCGGTCCACGATCGTGCGACGTTTACATACAATAGGGAAGTCTCAAAAATTTGGTGTAGGTACCGGATGCCCTAAGCCAAAATCACAAAAATCAGTAGAAATGTGCATCCCTGCTTGCTCGTTGAGACATGAAAGACTGTGTTTATGTGTGAAATATAGGGTTCGATTGTGAGCGGCGTTTGAATAGCTCATGCACCGTGACGTGGACGATGCAAGCTGTGCCGCCGGCTGGGCTTGTGTGTGTGTAGTCGGCTGGTCCGTGCGCTAACATGTGCCAGCACTGTTCCGTGTTGACAGCTATTGTCCGACGGCTGTGGCCACGCGCATCTGTCGAAGATGAAATGATACGGACGTGACGTCAGTTCAGTTGTTGAACGCAAGATAGCAAGTAACAATTGTTCGCGTTTGCGCTCGTACAACGCAAACGGTTAACCATGCAACGAAGGACGATACGTCATATAAAAGAGGGGAACACCACGATTCTCCCAGCGTGCAGATATTATTTGCAATCATCGTATATAAAAAGATACAGCATCGAGATTTTTGCTGTAACCGCCAATCAGCGAAAGTATAATAATTTCTTTACTAATTAATGTACAATGAAGAAAGGGCATTCTAATTGTATCTCTCGGCGAGGCTTTTCGACTGGTGCATACACTCGATTCATAGCATAATTAATTCTAATCCAGCAGTAGTGAAACACATTTTAATTGGAATTAATTGAAAATTGATATAAAATTTACCACAAAACAGGTACACATACAGACGGCAGTATGCATTGGCGGAAGCCGTAACACACAATTCACAATCTTTAGTACTTAAAATTTATAATTTTTTTTGGTTTGTTTATTTTGCTGTCTTCAATTTTGCCTAGTTTTGTCCATAACTAATGAACTATTAAATAAACGTAAATTCTGGATAGTGCAACGAAAAGACCAGTAAAAATTCGTTATGAAAGTAGTACCAAAACAACTGTAATAATGCTTAATGGCACAAATAGAAAGAACCCTTTTTGAGCTTTACAGCTAAGTTTCCAGTTATTCACATTTCATTATTCGGTGAACTAACACACTTACAATTTAACAAAATGTATCATTACAGACTAGAATTTCAGCGCGGCGCCAATGTCGCAGTCAAATCATTCATAAATACTATTTATAAAAAGATGAAAACGAGGCTGGTGAATCTGCGAACCTCATTAAGTGATGTATACGGGAATTTCGCGGAGGGGGGGTTGACCCAGGCTGTATAAAGGCAAAGGCCATCATGATGTGGTTAGACACGACCTGGCTGGGGCTGGACCTGTGCTAGTCGGGGTATTTTCTGTGCGAGTTGGTTGAAGCGACACCTAGGTCAGGCTGAGCAATGATTCCAGACGTACACGCCTAAGGAAGATAACAAGTTTTACTGGTAGCCCAGTAGTTGGATGTAGAAAACTCAGGGGTAGTCACGTGTTTGATCTGGACTTGTGATTCCTGTGTGATGTGGGTTTCGGACTCTGTTTCTGAACACTAAAGTTGGGATTTGTCTTAGGTTTACTGCAAGGGACTCTGATGACTTTTACCACAAATCGACACTTACAGTTTAGCGTTGTTTGTTGGTTTGACTCCGATTAGGCGTGAGTTAGTCTGTGGTTTATTCTCATTTAATGATTAACAGTGAACATAATGTTTTCCAACAATTTTATATAGATAGCTTACCTGTCGCTATTTTTGGGCCTCGAGTCGCTTTTAATCTCTTACTTAAATAATTTGTTTCACCAGTCGTTGAGTTTATTTGAACATTTTAAAGGTAGTAAACATTTATTAGTGAAAATTGAAACATTATATTGGCGGATCGTCATTTCACATAATTTGCACATGGATAATGACTGGTGATTAATTGTCTTACTGGTCAATAGCTTTTGTTATTCATATCACTATTTACTTCCCTCTCAGCGTTCTTTTGGAAATCGAAAACGTGATATGTCTAATTGGTGCTACAATTTATAGCGCCACAATATGCTCCAATACACGGTTTCGCTTGAACGTGGTGCAGCACACCATATCGTTTGTCAGCGTGTTACACGGACTAGCCGCCCGGCAGCGCTGCACTCGCGGAGTTGCTGAAAAACTGTGAAGTTAACTCGTCTCATTGTCTTTCTCTGTACTGATATTGTTTTTCATCTTCGTTTATTTCATTTTTCGTGGGTGACAAGTGAAAACGTCTTGGGAGTACCGACATATTTTTCTCAAGTAAACGCCTGATCAATTGCAAAAGATACAAAACGAAAAACAGGAAATGTATAACACAATTTTAAAGCACGACAATCAACGAAACCTGGGAAGATGTAGAATATGATAATATGTAAGTTGCTTTATGTAACTAACAGTACATTATAATCTAACAATATACAGGGTGTTTAAAAAATGACCGGTATATTTGAAACGGCAATAAAAACTAAACGAGCAGCGATAGAAATACACCGTTTGTTGCAATATGCTTGGGACAACAGTACATTTTCAGGCGGACAAACTTTCGAAATTATTAAATAAACGTAAATTCTGGATAGTGCAACGAAAAGACCAGTAAAAATTCGTTATGAAAGTAGTACCAAAACAACTGTAATAATGCTTAATGGCACAAATAGAAAGAACCCTTTTTGAGCTTTACAGCTAAGTTTCCAGTTATTCACATTTCATTATTCGGTGAACTAACACACTTACAATTTAACAAAATGTATCATTACAGACTAGAATTTCAGCGCGGCGCCAATGTCGCAGTCAAATCATTCATAAATACTATTTATAAAAAGATGAAAACGAGGCTGGTGAATCTGCGAACCTCATTAAGTGATGTATACGGGAATTTCGCGGAGGGGGGGTTGACCCAGGCTGTATAAAGGCAAAGGCCATCATGATGTGGTTAGACACGACCTGGCTGGGGCTGGACCTGTGCTAGTCGGGGTATTTTCTGTGCGAGTTGGTTGAAGCGACACCTAGGTCAGGCTGAGCAATGATTCCAGACGTACACGCCTAAGGAAGATAACAAGTTTTACTGGTAGCCCAGTAGTTGGATGTAGAAAACTCAGGGGTAGTCACGTGTTTGATCTGGACTTGTGATTCCTGTGTGATGTGGGTTTCGGACTCTGTTTCTGAACACTAAAGTTGGGATTTGTCTTAGGTTTACTGCAAGGGACTCTGATGACTTTTACCACAAATCGACACTTACAGTTTAGCGTTGTTTGTTGGTTTGACTCCGATTAGGCGTGAGTTAGTCTGTGGTTTATTCTCATTTAATGATTAACAGTGAACATAATGTTTTCCAACAATTTTATATAGATAGCTTACCTGTCGCTATTTTTGGGCCTCGAGTCGCTTTTAATCTCTTACTTAAATAGTTTGTTTCACCAGTCGTTGAGTTTATTTGAACATTTTAAAGGTAGTAAACATTTATTAGTGAAAATTGAAACATTATATTGGCGGATCGTCATTTCACATAATTTGCACATGGATAATGACTGGTGATTAATTGTCTTACTGGTCAATAGCTTTTGTTATTCATATCACTATTTACTTCCCTCTCAGCGTTCTTTTGGAAATCGAAAACGTGATATGTCTAATTGGTGCTACAATTTATAGCGCCACAATATGCTCCAATACACGGTTTCGCTTGAACGTGGTGCAGCACACCATATCGTTTGTCAGCGTGTTACACGGACTAGCCGCCCGGCAGCGCTGCACTCGCGGAGTTGCTGAAAAACTGTGAAGTTAACTCGTCTCATTGTCTTTCTCTGTACTGATATTGTTTTTCATCTTCGTTTATTTCATTTTTCGTGGGTGACAAGTGAAAACGTCTTGGGAGTACCGACATATTTTTCTCAAGTAAACGCCTGATCAATTGCAAAAGATACAAAACGAAAAACAGGAAATGTATAACACAATTTTAAAGCACGACAATCAACGAAACCTGGGAAGATGTAGAATATGATAATATGTAAGTTGCTTTATGTAACTAACAGTACATTATAATCTAACAATATACAGGGTGTTTAAAAAATGACCGGTATATTTGAAACGGCAATAAAAACTAAACGAGCAGCGATAGAAATACACCGTTTGTTGCAATATGCTTGGGACAACAGTACATTTTCAGGCGGACAAACTTTCGAAATTACAGTAGTTACAATTTTCAACAACAGATGGCGCTGCAAGTGATGTGAAAGATATAGAAGACAACGCAGTCTGTGGGTGCGCCATTCTGTACGTCGTCTTTCTGCTGTAAGCGTGTGCTGTTCACAACGTGCAAGTGTGCTGTAGACAACATGGTTTATTCCTTAGAACAGAGGACTTTTCTGGTATTGGAATTCCACCGCCTAGAACACAGTGTTGTTGCAACAAGACGAAGTTTTCAACGGAGGTTTAATGTAACCAAAAGACCGAAAAGCGATACAATAAAGGATCTGTTCGAAAAATTTCAACGCACTGGGAACGTGACGGATTAACGTGCTGGAAAGGTAGGGCGACCGCATACGGCAACCACAGAGGGCAACGCGCAGCTAGTGCAGCAGGTGATCCAACAGCGGCCTCGGGTTTCCGTTCGCTGTGTTGCAGCTGCGGTCCAAATGACGCCAACGTCCACGTATCATCTCATGCGCCAGAGTTTACACCTCTATCCATACAAAATTCAAATGCGGCAACCCCTCAGCGCCGCTACCATTGCTGCACGAGAGACATTCGCTAACGATATAGTGCACAGGATTGATGACGGCGATATGCATGTGGGCAGCATTTGGTTTACTGACGAAGCTTATTTTTACCTGGACGGCTTCGTCAATAAACAGAACTGGCGCATATGGGGAACCGAAAAGCCCCATGTTGCAGTCCCATCGTCCCTGCATCCTCAAAAAGTACTGGTCTGGGCCGCCATTTCTTCCAAAGGAATTATTGGCCCATTTTTCAGATCCGAAACGATTACTGCATCACGCTATCTGGACATTCTTCGTGAATTTGTGGCGGTACAAACTGCCTTAGACGACACTGCGAACACCTCGTGGTTTATGCAAGATGGTGCCCGGCCACATCGCACGGCCGACGTCTTTAATTTCCTGAATGAATATTTCGATGATCGTGTGATTGCTTTGGGCTATCCGAAACATACAGGAGGCGGCGTGGATTGGCCTCCCTATTCGCCAGACATGAACCCCTGTGACTTCTTTCTGTGGGGACACTTGAAAGACCAGGTGTACCGCCAGAATCCAGAAACAATTGAACAGCTGAAGCAGTACATCTCATCTGCATGTGAAGCCATTCCGCCAGACACGTTGTCAAAGGTTTCGGGTAATTTCATTCAGAGACTACGCCATATTATTGCTACGCATGGTGGATATGTGGAAAATATCGTACTATAGAGTTTCCCAGACCGCAGCGCCATCTGTTGTTGAAAATTGTAACTACTGTAATTTCGAAAGTTTGTCTGCCTGAAAATGTACTGTTGTCCCAAGCATATTGCAACAAACGGTGTATTTCTATCGCTGCTCGTTTAGTTTTTATTGCCGTTTCAAATATACCGGTCATTTTTGAAACACCCTGTATATACCGGAGGAAAGGTATGTGTACAAATGGTGTGCTTTAGACTGTTCTGCCGAGTTGTTGAGAAATGGAATCAACAAGTCGACTGAACACCCGGAAGCGCACCATTAATCAATCAATCACGCCGAGAAAAGCTGAAAAAACGGTTATGTGTTTAATTTCGAATTTTTGCATGAATATATATTTTATCAGGTTAGTAGATCTATTAACTTCTTATGTGACGAAAATATCACTTCCCCCTAAGGGTCTATGAAGGTTTTGCCGCTAGTGATGTGCAGAGAGTCTTCAAACTGCCATGTAATGAATAGGCCTATTATTTTAGAGACGCTGTTGACCTTCTATAGATTTGTTTTTATGGAGGAGGTGGAGCGACTGGTGTACGAGACAAAAGCTGCTTGCCTATTTGGCTGAAGCTGCAGCCATTATTCGTGAAGCATCTGGTTGTTCTGAACGTGTTAGACAATCATTAGCACGCAGATGCGAGTTATGTATTAATGTAAACAGACAACACTTTCAGCAATATCTCTAAAACAATATTCACCGCACGGTGGTTTGAACACCATTTGTGAACTTCACTAGCACCAAAAACTTCATGGTGCACCTATGACATTTTAATCACGTAAAAAGTGTTTCTTTTTATATCCTCTGAACACTAAAAAATTTTGTATACGTAATTTTAAGGCCTTATAAATCTAATTTATGCTAGAGTTATTTAATTTTTTTATACTTATAACTATATTGTACTCAGACAAACGTAATGCCATTTTCTTGTGCAAAGACTGAAATACCAACTTATGTTATTTACCTTCTACTGTATTAATATAATATGGAAGCATGTTAATTTCCGAATCCCCTAATGGATCTGTTGTAAAATGGCAGTGTCTCTTAGTTTAATTTGTGTTGCCCACGTCAACTCAAAAATTCATTAGAATAAACGTTTGCGTGACTCTAGTGATGACAAGATTATGCTTTTTGTGTTAACTCGCTCTCTTATAATTTCTGCTAATAAGTCTTAAATCAGTTTTACCTCTTCCTATTAATGAAATGATAATTAAATCAAGACCCTAAGATGTCGACAGGCGTTGATATACATCAACGGGAACTGTTGAAAGTGTGTGCCCTGAGCGGGACTCGAACCTGGGATCTACAGCTTACATGGCAGACGCTCTATCCATCTGAGCCACAAAGGCCACGGAGGATAGTGGGACTTCAGGGATTTATCCCTTGCACGCTCCGTGCGAGACCCACATTCCTAACTTAATGTCCGCACACTACATTCGTAATGTCCCTGCCCATTACACTCATTACTTGCGGTAGACAATCTTACCGAGTCCCGTAAGAGTTCGGGCAATGCGTGTGCATCGAGCACAGAAGAAGGTCAATGGCCGGTTAGCCTTAACTATGTATGAAGATGGTATCTGTTGTTTCGGACAGGTCCGAAAGAACAGATACCATCTTCATATATACCTTCCTATTAAGGTGTATTCTGTAATAAGTACATCATCTCTCTATTGCAGCCACTGCAATAACAAACTTTGCGGTTCTTGATCATATAGCTGTTGTGAATATCTTATTTCACAACTGGTGTTAAATGTCTTCTTCCTTCAAGCACAACACAAAATAGACAGTATTTTGCAGCGCCTTTGTATTACGGTGTACTATGCAATGCCCTTCGAACATTCATGGCTGTTTGAAGGAACAGTGAAGTGTTTGTTCTACGAGTGGAGTAGCAGAAGTGCCTCACCATCTTTCTTCCTTACCGATTAAATCAATCTGAGGTTGTCACATAGAACACCATATGTGAACTTCACTAGCACCAAAAACTTCATGGTGCACCTATGGCATTTTAATCACGTAAAAAATGTTTCTTTTTATATCCTCTGAATACTCAAAAATTTAGAAGTTGAACTTTAACAAGAGTGATAGTTAGAACAGTTTAATATTTTCTCATTAAGTTAGATGAAAACTTTTATACTTATCTCAGTTTATCATATTTCCATCAGCAGTCGTTCCCATTGTCTTAGTTGTCTAGGAAATGATTCGTAGTCTTATAAATGAAAAGCCAAAGGCTAGTCCATAATTAAGTTTTAAATTATTATTCCCCTTGTGTTTTCAACAAGTCTGCATTGAAAAAATAGGTACTTTTGCATAGTTTTATGCTTTGCACAAGATACTTTTCCTATGCAACAAGCCCTGAATGGTACTGTGGGAAAAAAAAATTACATGTGACGGAAGCTAAAGAGTGATGCTTTCGAGTGTTTGACAACATTTCAATTTTTTACATGACTTGTAATTGACTCGTTATCATAATTTAATTTGATCCATATAAATCATTATTCATTTTTTTACAAACAGATAATTTCAAAATAAATGTCATTAAATGCGAAGATCACTAATTTGAATTATGTGACTCCCATGTCAACATTTTCATTATTAACTGATGAAGAAACTGAATTTTTCGATTTTTTATTTCAGACAACTAATGGTTATCATTACTTTAGATGTACATGAAATTAATAATAATTTAAAATTTTATAACATTTTCACACATCTTGTAACATATACAATGGAGAGCAAATTCTCAAACAAGACAAAACATTAAATATAAGATATGGATCACATTCGCTTATGAAAAAGCACAAATTATAGTATGTCAATTTTTGTAAAATCTTAGCTTTTGAATTGCACAAACATAAAAACCGTGAAAGAGACACGTAATTTATATGCATTGCGAATAAAGCTATTAATAATTTGTCAGTGAATGCTAACAGTTATTCAAGAAGAAAGTGATACAGTGTTCAGAAAGTTCAAAAACATAATCGCAATAGAAATGACGTACTATCTAGCATTATCAAAATTTATCTTGAAAAACGTCTTCTGCGTTGAAATACCGAGACATAGGTAACCAATATTTACCGCACAGGTTAAAATGATTTACCTTTACAATTCACAGACCTCTCTCAATAATTCTGAATTTTTTACAGTAAGCTTTTTCGCGCTGGTACTTTGACTGCTTTGCTACCAGCTGACAAATAAAATTTTACGATCCTCAGGAAGAAAACTAGTGGTGTGCGCTTATGTGACTCATCGGTGCAGTATTTCCGCTGCCTGTTAATTTTCCAGAAATAGCGTCACTTTTCTGCTCCAAAATACGAACTTCTTCCTCGGATAGAAAGCACAACGGTCCCGACACCATTAAAATTCCTCCAGCGGGAATGGTTATTATTAGAAAGGCAGTTAGTCACGTTGTAATTAATGGCAGCGATGCCGCTGCAGATTTTTCGCTGACGGTGATGTTTTGATGAGACGTGGTGCCGCAAAATTTATTGTGTAGTTAACAAAGACATTCACTCTGCTCCTTTTTTGTTGTATGACGATATATACTTGTCAGCGTATTATTCTAATCTTCAGAGTCCACAGTTACTGTTTAATATCCTTCTCGTGAAGCAATGCTAACTCAACAATGAGTTTCTAATTAGTAAACTCTTCAGTGTAGGACTTCAAGAATATTAGAATCGTTGAAAATATAAAGAGCTGTCGTAGATTGTGCTAAGTCACGATTTCCATCGTCATGGAAACATTTTAATGCTGTCGAACAGGCCCTTGTTTCCACCTGGGCAACAAGAGCACGTGCTCGGGACTGAAACTTTCGGATAAAACAATCCTTTAGGTCTGTCACATGATTTATTTTCTAGCGCTGCCAATATTAGCAGAACTATCATAATGTTTTATACAATTCTAATACAGACTGACCGGAATACAATCATTACTGAAAAGCTATTTTTCAAATAAAATAAAAATCTTATGATCAAGGACTGGAATAAGTATTACAACTCTCGAAAAATCTTTTAAATTGTAGGATGAATCATTTTTATTTAGTTATGTATCAGTGTCACGAAAGCTGGGATAAACTGCAGTATAAAATGTCCTTAGGAGACAAAGCCATGCGAAATTTACAGTTTTTACTTGCTAAGGGTAATTCTCCCTATGTACCTCATGTCTGAGACGTAAGTGTTGTGATTTAAGTACAATGTATCATTCAGTTGACTGACGATTGGGTGTAGAGCGTAGTGTAATGCGGTTCGATGACGAGGAGCAAAAGAACTACGGGTTAACTCGAGGTGATACAGTAACAATAATTCGCATATTAAACTTTTTAATTGCTTGTAACATCTTCATGCCGGTGCTGATAATTATTGCGTTTCTCACCATTGGGCGGCGCGCGTGTTAATGCTTGACCTCACCTGGCGGCGTTTCTTTTCCTGTTTTCCTCCGTAGGCGATGGCCGTATTCGAACGCCTTAGGTTGCTAATTTAATGTCTTGACTTTTTATGTAGAAGGTGGTGTACGACCGTTTCACATAAAATAATCTCAATATATGTGGTGTCATTTGTTCAAAAAATGGACCTACACCATTTTCAAAATAAACAGTCCTGTATAAAGTCTTACTTGATTGCTTGAGTGAATGTTGTTCAAAACTATCAGTGCACAGTGTTGCCAGAGACATTGTTCATGAATGGACATTTTGACGTAACAGCAAAATCAAGTGTATTTAGTGTGTTTGCAGTTAATTGTTGAATTATATCCATAGCGTTTCATACTGGACCCTCAAGCGATTTTCTTAGACCTCCACCAGGCTCTTCTTCAATCTATTCGTTGTTACAACTTCGTGTTGGGATCTATACAAACCTCGTGCCCTTTGTTCATCTTGACCATACGTTTTTACATTACTTGTAACTAGAACGGCGGTTGGCGTTTCTCATTTTGTAATTTTTGCCCATATAAATGAGAGACAACTTGGATATGAAAATAAGTGATTCGTCTGGCGAATCTGTAAATAGAAGCAGAGAAAAATAGAACACCAAAAATATTCTCAACCCCTTCAGACGAGAATTTTGTTCATGCGCGGAATGAAGGGAATCGTTAATTAATGTAGTTAATAGATTAACTCCGGAGGAAGAGGTTCCGAGTCTGATTCACTATCAAAGGAAGGTGGTAAAAATGAGTGGCACCATATGAGAAAAGCGGTAAATGAGTATTCGGAAGAAAAGGAATTTTTAATTGACTACTTTGACTGAAATACCGTTTCCTTACACAAAGTATTCACTGGTTGTTTTAGGAATAATCGTAAAAATAACAAATGAATATACTGTCCAATGCTTAAATCATTTACATCGTTTACCCAGCAACAGAAAGCTACAACAGGCCAGGTAGTCTGTAACGAGAGGAAAAACGAAAACTTTTATTGGCAACTGCTTATCATGGGTGTAGTGCAGTTACCGAAAATTAGGCTGTATTGACCTAAAAATGACATGTATACGAACCCACGAAATAAATATGCCATGACACATGATCGTTTTTTATCGTTACTGAAATTTTTAGCTTTTTTGGACAATACTACAGGTAAAATTGGAGATCGATCGAAAAAAATACGAAATAGGATAGAAGCAATTGTTGATGCTTTCAAAACTGCTGTTAAAATGGCAAAAAAACAGTGTTACTAGAGAAAATATGGTTTCATGGAGAGGACGTCTCGGTTTTCGCCGCTATATTCCAGGTAAGCGCCGTAAGTATGGTATAAAAGGATATAAACTGCCTCTTCCTGTTGGTTACACTTGTAATATTGACATGTATGCCGGAAAAGAATGCAACGACAAACGAGGAAACCCATTCACATGACGCCATAATGAGATTAGCAAATGGTTTATTGTTTGAGGGCCACATATCTATATAAATAAAATCATTTTCCGTATGTATCAAAGATCATCAGTTGGGGACGACTCGACCGATTTGCTGATTTGTTTTTTATTGTGTTCGTCATTGTCTGGACAAGTTAGTACAAAAGAAAATTTTTGGAAAATTCACCGGAAAAGTTGCAAATTTGGATAGTATCTTTGTATAAAAATCTCAATGAAAGAAATGTGACGGACAGTTTGACAGTCCCCATTTATTTAATTTCAATAAATTCATGACCTTACTGTAATTGTTTTGTTTCAGTTCACACAAATTCAAGGAAGGACTGGATTGGATGAATCGCTTCTCGAGAGACAGACAGACAACACACAGCCTAAATCACATGAGATATATACATGTTAAACACTTCCTGTTCAACCGGCTGCGAGAAAAAACCATGCTAAGCTATGGTGCGAAAATTTGCAGTTTTAATTTCCTTTTCGCTGTCATTTTTAACAGAGAATCAGGAAGTTGTGTTTATAGGAAACTTTATAACCCTACCTGTTCATAGATTAATAGCATGCGAAATACTGTCGTTAAAACTATTGTCATCACAGATCCAGCAGCTGGAAAGGTCTCTCTCACACACTGTGTACTAATGATCCCAACCCATGTACCCATTCATACCCATGTACCAATTCATTTTGACTTGTATTCCCAATCAAGGTTCCGTTTGCAATAACAATAAATAAGGTCAGAGAGGGGGGGAGGGGAGGAGAAAAACGCCAGGGAAGGGAATGGAAAATAGAGATAAAGAAGGGGAAGGAGGGCATGGACACATAAATGAGAGAAGAGGTGATGCATAGAGAGAGTGCAGGAAGTGAGATGCACAGGCAGCGAGGGGTAGGTGATGGTCAAAGGTAGGGGGGAGGAAAAGGAGATGGACAAAGGCAGGGGGAGGAGATACAGAGAGGGAGGAGAAGGAGATTAGGACGTATAGCCAATTCCCATGCATTTTTAGTAATTGTGAAGCATTGCCGGGTTCTCTAGTCATTTATAAACAGCCATTACGCGAATGTCCCTTTGGTCGAAGATCTTTTGCAAAAACGTGCATTTATTTGTGGTATGGTCAAAATAAACAAAAGATTTCTGTCGCCACAGACAAAAACAAAAAAGTGGCGTCATTACGGTGTTTGATCATCGTAGCAGAGTTAAATTTCTGAAATGGACAGACAATAAACCAGTCTGTATGATAACTACTTGCGAGAATCATGTGTACAAGTACTCAAGAAAAGAAAAAAAAGATTAACTGAGGCCTTATGCTGGTTTTTTTATAATAACGTGAAAAAGGGTGTTGATTTATCTGATCATCTGACATATAACTATAGTTGTTTAAAGAAAGTCGTTAAATAATATAGAAAAAACATTATACAATTAATTTGTGGGGTTACCTAATAAAATTGAGATATATAAATCAAACATGGAGTAGCAAACAGTAGTATTTTACAATTTAGAGAACAAATTATTGCTCACCTCTTGAAAAATGTTCCTCACACCGAACAAATGGATACCGAAAAGCAAATACCATCAAAAAGAGTTTCACATTTTCTTGAATCGAGTAAAGAGCCAGCACGAAAACAAAAAAAGAAGATGTAAGAATGTTACAAAGTGTTATGTAAAGGTAAAGTTGGAGATAATACCACGAGGAAAGCTGAATTGGTAACAACTTACTACACTCGTTATGAAGACCAGCCGGCATTCAGAATATCTTTCAGATATTGGATGACAACATAAACAATAAGTTAAGTCTATAATATAGAATTATGTTTTACAATCGAATTGTCATGTGTTTTGGTTATAATACACTCTAAGACAAAAAACGCAAAAGAAAATCGACACACCACGAACTTGCTATCCAAATGGGACGGTAATATGTAAATCTGATGTATATCTACTGGCAAACAATTGATTAAAATATCAGAAAAGTTGGATTATTTATTCAAGAGAAAGAGTTTCGCAAATTGTCAAGTCAATAACGCGTCTCAAGACACGTATTCGTTGTTCATTGTGGCTCAATTCGAAGCGGGATTCGTCACTGAAGACAACTCTGCTTCAGTAAATGAGATTCCAGGCCGAAGACGTGTCTAGAGTGCCCCAGGCAGTGGTGAGATACCAGCCTGATTGCCGCCCGCCATAAGGCTCGACAGCCAATAGTTGTCTGGGGTACCTTTCCATTTCATAGCAGGATCTCTTTGGATGTCATCCGCGGCAACCTTATAGCACAGCGGTACGTTGATGCTATCCTACGCCCCGTTTAGTTTTCCTTCATGGTAAGCGTTCCTGGGCTTACATTTCAACAAGATAATGCTTTCTCCTGCTTGTCTTCGAGCTTGCTAAAACCTACCTTGGGCAGAAGGGTCGCCGGAAGCCTCCTCAGTTGAAATCCTTCGGAGCATTATTGGCAGGGCCCTCCAAATGGCTCGGGATTTTGACGATCTAACAATCCGATTGGACAGAATTCGCCACGATTTTCCTCAGGAGGACATCCAACAATTCCGTCAATCAATGCCAAGCCGAGTAATTGCTTGCATAAGGAGTAGAGGTGCACCTACACACTGTTGACCTGCTCAAATTGTGAAGCTCTTTCCCTTGAATAAATCATCCAATTTTTCTGAAATTGTAATTGTTTTACTGTACACGTATATCACATATATTGATTTCCGTCCCATTCGGATAATTCCTTTGTGGTGCGTCGTTTTTTTCTCTCAGAGTGTGTTATGTGTAGTTAAATTCATAATAATACATTACAATGTTGTTATTATCAGATTTTTGTTAGTTATTCTCATAATATTACACTTATTTGTAATATTCAGATGACATGAAATATTCCCTGCATTTTTCAGGTAATATAACCCACATATCCATTATTTAAATTTACAGTCATATGGTTGGTTTCTTTTGTCTTTTGATGGAATATTAAACTGTGAGGTATTAGTGGTACACGCCATTTGTTGGGAGACTCCAGCATGAGCCACTGGTGGCAGGCACCACTCAATGGGAGATGGCAGTGTGACCCATCAGTGGTACACACCACTCTATAGAAGATGGTAGCGTGAGCCGCAAATGATACATACTGCCTGATGGGAAACTCTTGTGTGACACACTAGTGACACACACCACTCGTTGTGTAAATCCATCATGAGCCACTCTATAGGAACATGCTGCCTGATTGGAGACTCCTGCATGAACCTCCAATGGTAATGGTACATGCTGGCCAGTGCGAGACTGCAGCATCGTGAGCCACTGGTGGTACATGCAGCATGATACGAGCCTCCAAAGGTACATACTGTCTGTGAGCCTCCACTTGTACTCACCACCCAAAGGGAGACTCCAGTGTGAGCCTCCAATGACACATGCCAACTGATGGGAGACTCCAGCGTGAGCCTCCAATGACACATGCCAACTGATGGAAGGCTCCAGTGTGAGGCTCCAATGGTACACACCGCTTGTGAGTCTCCAATGGTACATGCCATCCGATGGGAGACTCCAGTGTGAGCCTCCAGTGACACACGCCAACTGATGGGAGACTCCAGTGTGAGCCTCCAATGGTACACACCGTCTGTGAGCCTCCAGTTGTACATGACACCCAATGGAAGACTCCTGTGTGAGCCACCGGTGGTACATACCATTCAATGGGAAACTCAATCCACTGGTAATACATGTCACTCGACTGGAGACGCCAGTGGGAGTCACTGGTGGTGCACACCACTCGATAGGAGGCTCCAGCATGAACCACTGGTGGTACACTCTGCCTGATGGGAGAATCGGGAACTGCCCACCGAAGGCATGTGCTGGTGTAAACTTGTCTTGTTTGTTTCCACTTCCCCAGTAATCTCTTCATACATTTCATCTGATCCTTTTACATTTTGCTGACTTTTCTTCAGCTGATGCTGAGTCCCACTTCAAATTTCACCTAGCGTCAATTACAATGCTTTTACTGTGTCGGTATGATTTTTGCATCATATCCGTTGTGTCGCTCATAATTGACGTATCGTCAGTTGTAACATATTGTTATCAGTCCCTCTGTATTTTTTGCTGCGCCTCTTCCTGTAAGAAACCAATAACAGTGTTTCTTACAACTATAGTCATTACATTTCTTTATTGCTTTCACGAGTTCTGAGTACGACGAAACCGACAAATCACTTATGCCCGTTTTCTGAAGCTCCCATTCGTCACCTGTTCTTCCTTTCCGTTACAACGTCTGTGATCCTCTGCACTAACTGATATGTACTCACATCGTCTTTTTCAGGTTATCTTCCTGATGATATGTACTTATACTGTTCCTTCTCAATGCAAAACAGAATCGTGTCAACGACAGAAAAATCTGGGGCTGATTGTTGCCGGAACTGCTGCGTCTCATCGTGTTTCACCACTGTATCGTACGTCTCTACTAACTTTTTTGTCACTCTTCCTCTGTGGATTGTGTGATGTGGGGGCTTTCACCTAAAAGTGAGGTCCAAGCGGTAATTAAGATCCATTATGTTGGCGAAGTGTGAGAGATCGGACTCAAATAATGACGTCGAAGTTAATGACACACGCATTCCAACACTACAGTGTATTTACAAAACTGGTAATTACTAACTGAACTAATTTCTAATGATGTAGTACAGGCTCATCCACGAATCAAAACAAGAACTTGCTCCCACTTTATTTGTCTAATGTGTGTAGAGTTTTGCTTAATTTCCTAGCCACTGTTTGTAATCTAGCTGTGAGTAACAATTCGGAAAGCGCACTTGGTGCAGATAGTCTGAATGTCTGAATATTACGAAACTAATTCGCATTTTATTCCAAAATCAGTGTCATGTCAGCTGCATAATTTATTGGACGCTGTGGCCGAGCGGTTCTAGGAGCTTCAGTCCGGAACCGCGCTGCTGCTACGGTTGCAGGTTCGAATCCTGCCTCGGGCATGGATGTGTGTGATGTCCTTAGGTTAGTTTAGGTAGTTTTAAGTCAAGGGGACTGATGACCTCAGATGTTAAGTCCCATAGTGCATAGAGCCATTTGAACCATTTTCTTTTGTAAACGAACATTTGAAAAAAGAAGGCATTATGATTCCAACGTATAAACGATAAGAGAACAAAAGTGAAGTGATCTAAAGACAGAAAAAAAGTTAACCATAGCAAAAAGTGGAGGATATTGCAGGAAAAGAAAACAGGGTGACATAAAATTTTTGAAAACATTATCAGCGATCTTATATTAATATGATAACTAAAAACAGTCTTGATCGCAAATTTCTTTTAATCGGAGTGACGAGTTTCAATCCTCAAAGGATCATCTTCAGACTCCAGAACGGCAGGTGGCCTGAGCAGTCAGTTCAGCGTCTTGGATCGGCGCAGCCTGCTCCATGGTAGTCCACCTGCCGTTCTGGAGTCTGAAGATGAACCTTTGGGGATTGAAACTGGTCACTCCAATTAAAAGAAATTTTGCGATGAAGACTGTTTTTTTAACTATCAACACAGAGTGAGTAGTCGTTAGTGACCGATTCTACTCACTGCGGCGGCGCTGCGATTGCTGTCGTGACCGACGTAACTTCTCTGGACAGTGCTAAGATTTGTGAGCCGGCACGGCGGTCAGTGGAACCTCGCTCTCTGGCCGGTGTGCTGCAGTTGTGGATAGTCAGCGCACAGTACCAGCGCTGGCGGTGACGGGCACGGTCGATTAGTGTGCGGTCCACCTCTGTATTGCAGTGGTCGTCAAATTGCGGTTGGCAGGCCGCATGCGGCCCGAATCGACTATTTGTGCGGCCCGCGGTTCTCAGCAGTATTTTATAATAATACAGTAAAACTTGCTCAAAACGGAATAGCATGGGACTAAAAAAGTTTTCCAAATTGGCCAAATTTGCGGATTACACAAAACTCAATAGTCTACATGAAATTTGTCAGCTATCATACACAAGAGTATAAGTTTGTAATTTACATATCTTCATTCCTGCACAGCAGATGTCCATTTACTGTATATTGTGCAATAGAGCACTAGGCTATTACACTAATTGATGAATAATACAGTATTTCTGTGTTTCTACCCTAACGTTAAATTCGTTTATTGTTGTATGTACATACATATTATTCCCGTGTTTATTTGCTTTACATTTCATTTTCTTTGTCAGAAATCAAGGGGGCAATCCTTGTTGAATAACCTGTTCAAAATGTTTTCTTTCCTACCCAATTTTTTTCACAATACGTTATTTCCAACAGCTTGGGAGCATTTTTGAGCGGTGCAAAATTCATAACATCGATTATACATGCAATAGCTTCTTCAGTGCTCAGAGCCATTTGAACCACTTTTTTGGAGAGGTGCAGTAGCAACTAGCAATCGAATCCAACCACGTACAGGCGGAAAACACGGCGGGGGTCTTTAATTTATAACAAGTACAAACGGAGAAGGTATGTACAGTCGTGGACAAAACGAGCGAGACCCTCGCCTTTTTTTGCCCGCATCTCGTGGTCGTGCGGTAGCGTTCTCGCTTCCCACGCCCGGGTTCCCGGGTTCGATTCCCGGCGGGGTCAGGGATTTTCTCTGCCTCGTGATGGCTGGGTGTTGTGTGCTGTCCTTAGGTTAGTTAGGTTTAAGTAGTTCTAAGTTCTAGGGGACTGATGACCATAGATGTTAAGTCCCATAGTGCTCAGAGCCATTTGAACCATTTTTGAACCCTCGCCTTTTCGTTATGCTGATCCGCACAGCTTTAAAGTCTGCTACACAGCATAACAGTCAAGGCGACGAAGTGCTACCAACATACTATGCAGGGGAGTTAAATTGAAAAACTTTCCGAACTTTGTCAGACTGTTTTCAATCGTGTGTAAGACTACATTAATGCTGATTAATGTGTTAAACAAAACACTTAAATATAAGATATAAGTGAAAGAAGAAACGCTAATTAGTATGAACTGTACTAATAAAAATGAATTTCAGCTTATCGAGATAACATAACTGTTTTAGTAAGACAAAGTAACCCGGATCATTATGGATTAGAAAAATATTATGCGCATTCGGCCGTGAAACGGTCTGTCTCAACATTCAGATCAGTCATACTGGATTATCGTTGCTGACATACCATGAAAGTGTGCAAATTTTGCAATGTGTGAAGATTCATAACGAAATGCAGTGGAAAATCATCCAGTGCCACACTTAAGTCAATTCAATCACTGACAGAAGCGGAAAAAGTAGGCAGTAACAAGTATGAAATTCTACAAGAGTTTCATATTGACATCCACAGGGCGCCAGTACAGTATAAAGGTAGCAATAAAACGTATTGGAGGCGCGAGAATTTCTTAGAATTGCTTTACTGATAGTCTATCTGCCTCCATCGAGATTAGAACCGAAAATAAACCAGACCTTCCTTGCAGTAGCATACACCTTTCACTACGCTAGCAGACAACCCAGGAAAACAGCCCTCTATTACTTCCCCAGACATGAGTAAGCCGGCAATTTCGAAATGAAAATGGCAAAATGATCTGCAGTTTCTGTTGCATAGAGTTTTCTGGACTCAAAAACATGAATTTTCTACCTTTATGTCACCGCTTATATGACACTCATTCGGGATGTTTATAGAAATAACAAAATACTGTTATTAGCGAGCAAATTTAGTAGGATAATTCTGCACCACCCCAGAAAATAAACGGCGACATAGCTGCCAAACACACTCTACAATGTTTCAAATCCTCCATTAGACTCGCCACAGCAAGAAAACGTTCATTAGCCGATGTGTTTCTTAAGCTAGCTAACAATGAGAATGCTCGCACTTCTAAAACTAGGTGGTATTAATACTGGGATCTGAATTACCATGTGTATAGGAAAATGGATTTTATTTGCTTTCCTGTAAACGTGATTTGGATCGAAAGCGTAGCTACGATTAATTTGCTCATGTATCGACTGCAACTAGAACATTTCGAATAAAGGGAATTATTTATACGGCCCTCTTCTTCCGTAATTGTCGTAGCTATTTTCTTTGTTAGGATTTCGTCACCTAGATCGGTAAAAATGGAACACACTAATCAGCATTAATATAATCTTACATATGATTGAAAACAGTCTGACAAAGTTCGGATAGTTTTTCAGTTTCACGCCTGTGCATAGTATGTTGGTATCACTTTGTCGCCTTGACTGTTATGCTGTGTAGCAGACTTTAAACCTGTGCGGATCAGCATAACGAAAAGGCGAGGGGTCTCGCTCGTTTTGTCCACGACTGTACATATGTGCAGGAGATAGGCAAAATAATGTTGACAGCGATAGTAAAGGGATGGTTGTGTTTGACGGTCAACAATGCAGTTAAGGCACGTGTCGCGCTGGACTGTGCGTGTTCAGTACGGACTAGGCATCAGTGCAGGTTGTTTACGAGTAGAGCACACTTTGTATTTGCATTCGGAGGCCGAAGTCGACATGCAATGAAAGGCCTAACAGAGTTCCAAAGAGGGCAGATTGCAGGGGCCCGATTAGCTGGAGCATCAATAACGAAGACAGCCAATTTACTGAACATGTCAAAAGCAACTGTTTCAACAGTCATGACAGCCTACACAAAACATGGAAAGACATCATCGTGTAGACGTAACAGTGGGCACAAATCAAAACTAAATGACAGAGATCGTTGCACGCTAGCACGAATCGTGTGAAAACAACAAAATTACGTCGGCTAAACTGACTGCAGAGCTCAGTAAGCCATCTTCGAGACCCCGTATCTATCGACGCTGTCCGCCGAGAACTCCAAAAAGCGAACATTCATGGACGAGCTGCTCTACCGAAACCATTAGTGACGACAAACAACTCAAAGAAGCGTAAAACGTGGTGACAGGAGCAGACATCCTGGACGGCTGATCAGTGGAAAGACCCTCATATGGGCCAACGAGTTAACCTTTTAGTTATTCCCAACATCGGGACGGCTTTCCGTCAGGTGAACACCAAAAGAACCTACAATCCCGATTGATTGATTCCTACGGTCAATCATGGATGGTGTGGGCAGCCATATCATGGTATTCTGCTGGTCCCATCATTACTCTCACAGGCCGTGTTACAACTATCTATTATGTGAACATTTTAGGTGATCAGGTCCACCCTATGATGCAATGTTGTCCCCCAACAATGATGTCATATTTCAGGACGATAATGCACCAATTCATACAGCCAAGGCAGTACAATCGTGGTATGAGGACCATGAAACTTGAACTGCAGGGTCTTCCATGACCAGCACAGTCCCCGGACTCGAACATTTTCAAACCCTTGTGAGCGGTAATGGAGCGCAGATTCTGGAGAAGATTTCCGCCTACCTTGTCACTACGGAGTTAGAAAAGGTTCTGATCGAAGAGTGGCGTAATATTCCACTGGGTACTATACAATCATTACATGCCAGTCTTCCAAGAAGAATCGCAGCTGTATTACAGGCAAATGGGGATCCAACCCCTTATTATTAAACTATTCCCAAGTAAGTACAGGTGTTGACATTATTTTCTCTTCCTGGTGCTTCTCTATACCCGGTTATCCAACCGGAAAAAGGCGACGTACAATTGAACGTGGAGTCCGGAACACGTTTCGTTTCTGGCGAATCTCCACTATCGTTGAGAGGTGTTTGTTAGATTAGAAAAACAGATACAGAAGTCCGTGGATTCTATGCCGCGACCTTTCGGTTGCCAGACATTTGCTAGACCACCAGGCTGTGCTCGGATTATGCTCAAGCTTCGCTGCCATCAGAAGTTGCAGCGGCTTACAGGTAATTCCAAAGCCATCATTTCACTGCGGCGGCGTTTATTTCATCATAGCTCAGGCACTTTCCACGAAATATATATATATATATGTTAAGAGCTGCTTGGTAACTTCAACCGCCTCCATCCAGACGGAAAACGAACTCCATCCAGACATTTACTCCTCTTATCAACTTTAAACCCACCCCACCCAATGTACCTCGTCAGAGTTCCCTCCCCCTCCCTTCCCTATATTCTCTCCACCACCCCGTTTTACCCTTCCACCTTCCTTTCCCTAGCCCCTTTTCCCCATCAAATTTTTGGCCTCACTAATACTCCTTATTTCAAACGCTGTTCTATCCCAACAGCAACTCCTAACCCTTCGACACATTCGCACCAGTCCCCCATCCATATACCTCCTCCCTTCTACCCTCCTCAACGTTCAACCGTTCCCCTTCACCAACAGACTACCTGCCCCAGAGCATGTCCTTCCAGATTTACAGCCATTGCACTGCTTCTGTTTAGCATCGGTATTCTGCATCAAGTTTTTTTGGAATGTTTTTAACTGTAATCTTATTGTTTTTCTGTTTTGTTTACCTTTTATTACAACTGTTTTTAACTAAAAGCGAAGGAATTCATATCTCTTGTATATAAAAACGTCCATTTTGTTTTTACATTTAAATTCTTTTAAATTAATTATAAATATATCACCTTTCTGTTTATTATTCTGTCATATCATTTACATTTTCTTGTCAGTTTGCTGCAAAGCTGACAGACCCCTCCCCTGCATATGGTGCAGTGGGATGAAATAACAACAAAGGGTAAAAAGAGCCTCTTGTTCAGTAACAAACAAAAACATTTACGGAGACATTAATATTTTAAACAGTTTTGATGTTGCTGAGTTATAGTCATACAATAATTTTTAAATGAGCACACCGCCATTTGACCGTATTGTTGTTTATTTAATTACAGACGAGTTTTAGGCTTTTAATTCCATTTTCAAGTGATTGAAAATGGCATAAAAGGCCGAAACCTGGGTCGTAATTAAATAAACAACAATACAGTCAAATGGCGGTGTGTTAATTTAAAAAGTAATATTTTAGATGTGCTTGATTTTAACTGACGTTCGTGAATTCAGTCATGAGGTAAGAAAAGTTGGCTGCTTACTTCAGGGGCGGAGGGGTAAGAGAGGGGGGATCGATTTATTGTTCGTTTTTCAGTGCCGATAACTAACAGGCACGTGCGACTCGTACCGATCAGTTTTCGTGTATATTTAATCAAGAATTGCTAAGTTCCACTAATTCTCTTTCACACTTTTGATTTACATATGTACTTACTGACCAATTAACGTTCCTGTAAAGGTTTGTTGTTTTTGTACTCACTGATCAACTAACATTCTTATAAAAGTTTGCTGCACATCTAATCAGGAGTTGTTAACTTCCACTAATTTTGTTTTGCACTGGTAATTTACATTTGTGTTTCTTAAAAATTAAAAGGTTTTAAAATTTTACTGTTTGCAACTGTTAAATTTTTATTAAAAGCGGTTTCGTCAAACGAAAATTCTTAATGATATTGCAGTGTAATTTGTCTAGCAATTTCTATTTATTACTGTGCAAAAGTTAATTTTGCTGCTCTTCGGATGTTGTAACGTAGAACTTAAAAAAAGAAAAAAAAACAGCATGCTCCACTTCGCAAACCAGTGCTCCCTGCTGTTTCACAGAAAATGAGAATGGATTTAAAGTGATGTGAAGTCCTGGGCTCGACAAAACGAATATAAACGGTTATTACAAATGATTGAAGCGATTTCACAGCTCTACAATAACTTTATTATTTGAGATATTTTCACAATGCTTTGCACGCGCATACAAAAACTCAAAAAGTTTTTTTAGGCATTCACAAATGTTCGATATGTGCCCCTTTAGTGATTCGGCAGACATCAAGCTGATAATCAAGTTCCTCCCACACTCGGCGCATTATGTCCCCATCAATGAGTTCGAAAGCATCGTTGATGCGAGCTCGCAGTTCTGGCACATTGTGTCTGTTCACTTCACCATTAAGAAAAAATGTTGCTTCATCACTGAAAACAAGTTTCGCACTGAACGACTCCTCTTCCATGAGCTGTTGCAACCGCGCCGAAAATTCAAAGCGTTTGACTTTGTCATCGGGTGTCAGGGCTTGTAGCAATTGTAAACGGTAAGGCTTCTGCTTTAGCCTTTTGCGTAAGATTTTCCAAACCGTCGGATGTGGTACGTTTAGCTCCCTGCTTTCTTTATTCGTCGACTTCCGCGGGCTACGCGTGAAACTTGCCCGCACGCGTTCAAACGTTTCTTCGCTCACTGCAGGCCGACCCGTTGATTTCCCCTTACAGAGGCATCCAGAAGCTTTAAACTGCGCATACCATCGCCAAATGGAGTTAGCAGTTGGTGGATCTCTGTTGAACTTCGTCCTGAAGTGTCGTTGCACTGTTATGACTGACTGATGTGAGTGCATTTCAAGCACGACATACGCTTTCTCGGCTCCTGTCGCCATTTTGTCTCACTGCGTTCTCGAGCGCTCTGGCGCCAGAAACCTGAAGTGCGGCTTCAGCCGAACAAAACTTTATGAGTTTTTCTACGTATCTGTAGTGTGTCGTGACCATATGTCAATGAATGGAGCTACAGTGAATTTATGAAATCGCTTCAATCATTTGTAATAGCCCTGCAAGAGCTACTTATTGTTACAAATTACTTATCACTTTAAAAAAATAACAGCAGATATTTGTAAACCTCAAAATGACTCAATAGACGGAAAAGAGTGGTATTTCCTTTCCACATAAGTTTTATTTTTATCACAGAGGGTCGCATGGCTGTTAATGCACGCCTATGTGCGTTACCCGCGGTCTGGTACTTGACACGTTACCGCCATTTTTTGGAAATATCACCGAATTTCATTCAACGATGTCATTAGGTGCATCATCTGTGTTTTAGAACCTGACAATTGG
The DNA here is from genome assembly GCF_021461385.2 of Schistocerca piceifrons. Lineage (NCBI taxonomy): Eukaryota > Metazoa > Arthropoda > Insecta > Orthoptera > Acrididae > Schistocerca > Schistocerca piceifrons. The sequence continues at coordinate 493,966,145 of NC_060139.1, read as the reverse complement.
CGATGCTTGGCGATTCTAAGCAGCTGCACTGTCTGCTGTCTGTGCTGTGATACGCGTTACTATTCAACAGCATGACGGTTCAAATGGCTCTGAGCACTATGGGACTTAACATCTTTGGTCATCAGTCCCCTAGAACTTAGAACTACTTAAACCTAACTAACCTAAGGACATCACACAACACCCAGTCATCACGAGGCAGAGAAAATCCCTGACCCCGCCGGGAATCGAACACAGGAACCCAGGCGCGGGAAGCGAGAACGCTACCGCACGACCACGAGCTGCGGACGCCCGAGGCAGGATTCGAACCTGCGGCCGTAGCGGTCGCGCGGTTCTAGACTGAAGCGCCTTGATCCGCTTGGCCACAACAGCATGAAGGAATGGCACCCGACTATGTTAAAAGACTACATTAAAACACACATCAAAAAATGTTTTGCATCACCTCCGTTCCGAGAATTACGGAACCTGTACAGAAGATTGGAACAGAGATCAACATAAACATCATTTCCGCCCTTTTCATTGTTCATCAAAACCACACATTGCATGTTTTACCACCATACAGCGAAACCTTCAAAGGTGGTGGTCGAGATTGCTGTACACGCCGGTGCCTCTAATACCCAGTAGCACGTCCTATAGCATTGATACATGCCTGTATTCGTCGTGGCATACTATCCACAAGTTCATCAAGGCATTGTTGGTCCAGATTGTCCCACTGCTCAACGGCGATTCGGCATAGATCCCTCAGAGTTGTTGGTGGGTCACATTGTCCATAAACAGCCCTTTTCAATCTTTCCGAGGCATGTACGATAGGGTTCATGTCTGGAGAACATACTGGCCACTTCAGTCGAGCGATATCGTTATCCTGAAGGAAGTCATTCACAAGATGTGCATGATGGGGGGCGCAAATTGTCGTTCGTCCATGAAGACCAATGCCTCGCCAATATGCTGCTGATATGGTTGCGCAATTGGTCGGAGGATGGCAATCACGTATCGTACAGCCGTTACGGCGCCTTTCATGACCACCAACGGCGTACGTCGGCTCCACGTAATGACACCCCAAAACACCAGGGAACCTCCACCTTGCTGCAGTCGCTGGACAGTGTGTCTAAGGCGTTCAGCCTGACTGGATTGCCTCCAAACACATCTCCGACGATTATCTGGTTGAAGGAATATGCGACACTCATTGGTGAACGTGATGCCAATCCTGAGCGGTCCATTCGGTCCATCTGTATCGTGGTTGCAAAGATGGACCTCGCCATGGACGTCGGGAGTGGTTCAAATGGCTCTGAGCACTATGGGACTTAACATCTGTGGTCATCAGTCCCCTAGAACTTAGAACTACTTAAACCTAACTAACCTAAGGACATCACACACATCCATGCCCGAGGCAGGATTCGAACCTGCGACCGTAGCGGTCGCGCGGTTCCAGACTGTAGCGCCTAGAACCGCTCGACCACAGCGCTGGCTATTTCACTTGCCAGTTGGTTTTAGTTTTCTTTAGCAGTGACGCCACACCGGGAGTGAAGGTGCGCATCATGCAGCCTATTGCGCACGGTTTGAGTCGTAACACGACGTCCTGTGGCTGCACGAAAAGCGTTATTCAACATGGTGGTGTTGCTGCCAGGGTTCCTCCGAGCCATAATCCGTACGTAGTGGTCTTCCACTACAATAGTAGCCCTTGGGCGGCCTCAGCGAGGCATGTCATCGGCAGTTCGTGTCTCTCTGTATCTCCTCCATGTCTAAACAACATAGCTTTGACTCACTCTGAGACGCCTGGACACTTCCCTTGTTGAGGGCTCTTCCTGACACAAAGTAACAATGCGGTATTGACAGTCTAGGCACGGTTGAACTGCAGGAAACACGAGTCGTGTACCTCCTTCCTGGTGGAATGACTGGAACTGATCGGCTGTCGGACCCCCTCGGTCTAATAGATGCTGCTCATGCATGGTTATTTAAATATTTAATCGGTTGTAGTGACATCTCTGAACAGTCAAAGGGACTGTCTGCGATACAATATCCACAGTCAACGTGTATCTTCAGAAGTTCTGGGAACTGGGGTGATGCGTAACTTTTTTTTGATGTGTGTATATCTGCGTGACGACTCAACTGTCTTGTCCCAAGTTACACAGGCGACGTACAGCAAAGATATTGTCTTCTGCATAATTTTGGAAATCCGCGAACCCTCTTAAGCTAGGCTGTCTCCTACGTTCCCGCAGTTTATCATTATTGCCGTTTCTTAATTTTTTGAATGTGATATGACTTTATCAACTGTAATAAACAGGTTGATACCAAACTCCACCGATGAAATGTAGATGGTTTTTCAAGAACATTTTCGGAGGATTCTGTTATGAATAGCTCTTAATCTCCGTGGCTAGTTACAGAGTAACCTAATTTCGTTTGATTCCTGAGGCAGATTTATCTTTGTATCAGTACTGCATTGAAAATAACTATGCAATAGTGCAAATGTCAAAGGCATGTACCGTGTGTCTTGCTTGGAAACAAACCTGTACCATTAATACTCGGTGCTTGCTGTTGCTAACAGTTATGCTACCGAGCCAGGTGGTGCAATGGTTAGCACACTGGACTCGCATTCGGGAGGACGACGGTTCAAACCCGTCTCAAGCCATCCTGATTTAGGTTGAAGTATCTGCACTATCAGAATAGACATGCGGAAAACACAAGTCCAAAAACAATTTATTGGACTCACCAAAACGAAACAATAGTACAATATCCAAAAGAACAACCGACTCGATCCCGACTGCGGATCGTCACAAACACAAAATAACAAATAACAACAATAATAGAAAAAGATCCATCTCTTCATGTGAAGCGTACACAAACAGTTCTTCAACGTTCAGATGTTCGTCGACTATACCAAAATAGTCGGCCAGCTAGAAGAGCCGTCTGGCCGTGGCTGCCGGGTCGGCAGCTCTGTATCCTTCCGAGCGGTGCGTCGAACTACCTTTCGCCGGCAGTGCCCCGCCTTATAAAGGCAGATGGCGTATGTATCTTGCCGGAACTACTTGCGATCACGTGCTTGGTGTAGCAAAGTAGTCCCTAGGCTAGCTGCGATCTCTGGTGAAGCTGTTTTGCAGGCTCCGCGAACGGGTAGCGGTCCCTGGCGGCCGTTGGTGGAGGCCTGTTGCTATGTTGTGTTGTGGCCGCCGGTAGGTCTTTGTTTTGACAACACAGACGACGTAAGTTTTCCTTGTGAATATACACCCTGTGATGCAGGCATCCCGTGATGGTCAGATGTAAAGTGGGATGCCAATGCATTAGGCGCTACAATGTCCGAAGTGTGCGGCCACAGCATAGATTTTCCGTGGTTTCCCTAAATCGTTTCAGACAAATGCTAGGATGGTTCCTTTGAAAGGGCACGGCCGGTTTCCTTCTCTAATCCGAGCTTGTGCTCCGTCTCAAATAATCTGGTTGTCGACGGGACGTTAAACACTAATCTCCTACTCCTCCTCCTCCAACAGTAGTGACCACTTTGCTCTTCATCCTTAAGCTTGCTCGGTTCTGTTACGGGTTTGTTCTTGCGGTACTGTTTGTTTTTTGTTAACAGTGACACACAACGGTATAGATAGGTATATTCATCAAGAATATGGCCATGGGTTCGCCACTGTCACCAGCCATAGCTAACTTCTTCATGGAGGATTTCGAAGAACGAGCGTTGAACAGTGCTCCCTTACGTCCATCCTGCTTCTTCAGGTATGTTGACGATACATTTTTAATCTGGCCACATGGCAATGAGGCACTGCAGCAGTTTGTTGAACATTTGAATGGTATACATCAGAACATAAGATTTACAGTGGAGGTGGAGAAGGATGGAAAGTTACCCTTCTTAGATGTACTGGTGGAGCGAAAATCAGATGGACGTCTCGGACATTCTGTGCACAGAAAACCGACGCATACAGATTTATATCTAAACGCGCGTAGTTTTCACCACCCAGCTCAGAAGAGAGCTATGCTGAACACCCTGGTACACAGAGCAAGGACTATTTCGGACAAGGAGCATCTCGGCTCTGAGATTAACTATCTGACGACGGTATTCATAAAAATTGGTTATTCTGATCGTGATATCAGATCTACTCTGGCGAATAAGCCAAGAAAGGACGCTGTTCGAACAGATCAAGAGGACCAACACATCGCGCGGCTACCATTCTGCGGTGCAACGACCAGCAAGATCGGCCGAGTCCTGAGCCGGCAAGGAATCAGACCAGTCTTCCGGCCACCCAGGAAGATTAAGGAAATGCTGCGACCCGCGAAAGATAATCTTGGCCTGAGAGTACCGGGAATTTACAGCATTCCTTGCGAGTGTGGCAAAAGTTATGTGGGCCAGTCTATAAGAACGGTCGCCGATCGCAGTGTGGAACATCAGCGTCACCTGAAATACAGGTATCTAGAAAAATCAGCGGTAGCTGAGCACAGTTTGTTAAATAAACATAAGATTTTATTCGATGAAACAAGACTACTTGCTCACGCTTCAAACTATTGGGACTCTGTCATCAGGGAAGCAGTTGAAATTAGACTCTGTGAAAATAATTTCAACAGAGATTCCGGTTATGCACTCAGCAATGCATGGAAGCGCGCAATTGATATAGAAAGAGCGCAGAGGGAGACTTCTTACATTCCTCGCAGTTCTCCGCCTGTTGCGATGGATGGAGCTGCAAGCAACGCTGGATAAAGCGCGCAAACAAAATCTATGTATATAGAGGCCACCATCCCAGTACGCATCGGTTTCACCGTGACGTCATCCATCCAATGAGAAGCCGTCCACAGCTTATAAAAGCGGAAGCCTCACCGGTCCACGACAGTCAGTTTTACCCCTGACTATGATGACGGAGGTAGTCATCGAAAGCTTGGGATTTTATCCAAATTTGACGCGGCAAGTAAACCGAGAACTTTTTATGCAAGGACTCCGCCGCGAAAGACTTCGTAGTCATATGAACAAACTGATCTCTCAGGTTAGCTTCTACCGAGTATCCCATCCTTCTATAAATAATTTGTGCCAGTATTTTTCAAGTATGACTTATTAAACTGAGAATTTGGTGGTTTTCATAATTGCCAAGACCCGCGTTCTTTAGAATAAAGATTTTTACATTCTTCTTGATATCTAGGGGAATTTCGCAATTTTGCCTATCTTATAAATCTTCTATATCAGGTGGAATGGTTTTGTGATTGCTAATTCTCCCAGTGGTCTCAATAATGCTGAAGAATTTACTCCACACCGGAGCCTTTCGCATTTTAAGTCTTTCATTCCCCACGGAATTTTTTTCGCATTTTCGTATCTCCCATCTCTTCATCATTTACTTCATTTTATTTTTGTATCATGTAGTCTTTTACAGAATATAGTCTTCGCTTGTTCTTATTTCGATCTCTAACGACACTGTCCCACAATTTCGAAGTTTGTGCTAAAATCCTGACGCGTCCGTATTCTGTAGCGAGAATCCTGGACAAACATTGTTCCACAAACGCCGACTTATTAGGATACCTTAGTTCAATGTGCCATAGTGTTCTCGGAAGCGATTTTCGTTGTGCGCACTACTTCTCCAGTACCTTTCTTGTCAAACTGACACGGAATCTATGAGGTTCATTCAAATGAAACTTGGTCAGTACGTCTACCTTTGCCTTACACGTAAGGTGGCACAATGTAATTGCGGGTATGATGGCGCCATCTATTGGTAGAGAGACTGACGCGTGCGCACCGTTTGATGTTGCATAGCGCCAATGTGGTTTCACTCCGAAGAGGAAGTGGTCACATAAGTTATCGTCCACTATCGAACATGTAGGCGAGTAAGCAGGAACAACGAGGAGTGATTCGATTTTTGGCGGCGGAGGGAGTTGGTGGCCATGGAATGTATCGGCGGATGAAGGTTGTGTACGGTGAGTACAGTCTGAGTCGTTAAAGTGTTGTGGAATGGCGCAAACGATTCCTTGAGGGGCGCGAGTCACTGGAAGACGATGTTCCTCCTGGACGGACTCATCGTGCCATCACACCGGAAATGGTTGCGGAAGTGAATGCTGTAGTCTTGGACAACCGCAGAACCACCATGGACGAGATCGATCGGTTACTGGGTATTAGCGTGGTCACCGCCCACACAATAATGCATCAACACTTGAACTTTCGAAAAATCTGTGCGCCGTGGGCTCCCCACCAACTGACCGCCGAAGAGCGAAATACTCGAATGGCGCTGTCTTTGAGTCATCTGCAACGTTATCATGAAGAGGAATATAGTTTTTTGTCGCATATTGTCGCAGGTGACGAAACATGGTGTCACCATTTTGAACCGGAAAGCAAGTGTCAGAGCAAGCAGTGGAAACATGCGATTTCATCACCTGCAAAGAAATCAAAGGCCATGCACACTAGTTCTGGTAATCTCATGATGTCCTTATTTTTTGACCACAAGTTCCCACTGCTTGTTGAGTTCCTGGAACGGGGAACCGCCACCAACGCCCAGCGTTATTATGCCACTTTACAGAACCTTAAACGAGCCATCAAGTCGAAACGCCGAGGCATCTTGACCAATGGCGTTATTCTCCTGCATGATAATGCCCGCCCACACACGGCCAATGCGGTGAAGACGACATTGCAGCAGTTTCGTTGGTAAACGCTCGAACATCCACCGTCCAGTCTCGATCTTTCACCGCGTGACTTTCATGTGTTTGGACTTCTAAAACAAGCTACTCGCGGATATCGATTCGCAACGGACGACGAAGTGTATGGGTGGGGCCGACAGCAGCCTACTAGCTTCTTCAAGGATGAAATCGGTCGGCAAGTGCCGCAGTGGGATAAAAGTGCCTACAATTTTGGCGACTATTTTTCAGTATGAGTACTGTGTATAACTACATTTCTGAGTTAATAAAATCGTTACCGTTACTTTACACTAGTAACCGGGTTTCATTTGAATACCCCTTATACTATACCCTGGCCTTCCGTGGACTGAGAACTTCTTTGTGTTATATCCTAGCCAGTAATGCCACCCGAGCCCGCTGCCAAAAGGTTGGCAGCATCAAAGTCCGGACGCCGTCCGCATAAGCAGCGCCAGTGAGACAGGAAATCGCCGCAAGTCTGCGCGCGCCACCGCTGGCTTCTGGTTTCTTAAGCGCTGGAGTCGCGAGCGCTAGGACAGTTCTGTATTCGCCGCTCAGTTGTATACTCGCCACCGAATTGTGTACTTGGTAGTCAGTTGTGTGTTCATCGCAGCAGAGTTGTTGTTTGTCGTCAGCCGACGCTGACCTAGCCGCTCCGACTCGAACTAGACAGATTTCTGTAGACACGGAGTTCACTACGGTGTTTCTGTATCTTCGTTAATAAAGATAAGTACCGACTTTTATTTAATCAGAGTGTTTTGGTTTTCATCTTTCTGTTCACTGTTCCAGCGGACCGGTCGGCCCGCTATTAAAAGTGTGGCGGTGACTTCGTAAGCCGTTTCTACAGCGAATTGTTTGTCGCTACGAACGCCGCCACAAAACTGGCGACGAGGACTTCCGAACTCGTGTGCATGGCTGGTTCAACTTGTTTCTGGTTATACTAATTATAGCGATAAAATTTTGGGGGCTGGTTTAATTTGTGTTCACTATGTCTGCCGAATTACAACAGTTGATCTTGTTACAGAGTCAGCAAATACAAAGTCTGGTGGACGCAATCGCCAAACAAGCGGCTAATCCTCCAACACAAAAGGAACAAGCACAGGCAGCACCACCTTTCCGTGCTTTTGATGCATCAAGAGAAGAATAGCGAGAATATTTCGCGCAGTTGCAGGCGCACATGACAGTCTACAAAATCACGGGTACTGAGCGGCAGCTTTATTTAATTTCCACTGCAGGCGTGGAAGTCTATCGACTACTTGTAAGTTGTTCCCGGAATCCCAGCCGGAAGCTTTAGACTATGACGTTGTTGTTAACAAGCTTGCTGAGTATTTCGAGTCGCGAGTTCATGTGGCAGCAGCCAGATTCAAGTTCTTCAGATTAAAGAAACTGCCACATCAATCTAATAAACAGTGGTTAACAGATTTACGGGGCCTCACCCGTCAGTGCCGATTTAATTGTGTGTGTGGAGCTTCCTACAGTGATGTCATGTTACGAGACGCTATTACTCAAAACATTGCCGGTTCTCGTATTCGTGCTGCTATCTTAAAGTTGCCTGACCCGTCATTAGAGACTGTGATGAACATCATTGAAGCCCAAGATACTTTTGACTATGCTGAGTGTGAGTTAGATCAGCCATGTATTTCTCAAATTGCCTGTGCTAAGCAAGTTATGTCACGCCCGCGGCCCCACCGGCAGAGTCAGACTGTAAACACTAGCCGGCCGCATCATGTTAAACACATTCGTCAGCCGCGTGTGCAAAATGATAGAGTTAAGTCTTGCCCTAAGTGTGTTCTTGCTCATCCTCGTGAACGTTGCCCGTTAAGAAACGCGGTTTGTCACTTTTGTCAAAGGAAAGGACACATCCAGACTGTTTGTTTGCGTAAACGCAAGAACAATTCTAGTGCTGCCCAGCTCATGGATATTCATGTTCTTCAAAGCCAACCCGCCCAGAAGGTCGCGTTTAAAGACTCTTCCACGGTTCGTGTGGGTAATAAACTTGTTCGCAATAAGCCACCCACCCAGCCCTCTGCTATGCGACCCAAGCGTAATTCAAACGCTGTAAAACGTAATGTACAGACTGCAAGTGAAGCGGGAGTTGTTGTTCCACCCGCCCAACCCACGAGTTGTCGTACGCAGCGAACACGCGCTAAACGCGCTGATTTTGTGTCTTCCGCCTCCACTGCACCGATCCAGAGACGGTGTAATAAACTATTTGTGAAGCTACGCATCCAGGATAAGACCTTCAATTTTCAATTAGACACTGGTGCGTCTGTGACTCTCATAAATAGTGCTACGTATGCGGCTATCGGCCGCCCTAAACTTTCAGCGGCAAAACATTCTTTGGCTACTTATAGTGGAGAACAAATTCCTGTGTTAGGTGTATGTAGCGTGCCAGCCACATTCCGTGGCAATACCAAAACAGTTTCATTCACAGTGCTCCGCGCTACAGACAGTGTAAACATTTTCGGATTAGACTGTTTTGACTTGTTTGGCCTGTCTATCCAAGACAATGTGTTGCAAATTAATTCTGTTGTTGTTCCTCAAGACAGCATAACCGATTTGTGTAAACGATACAGTGACATATTTAAAGACGAACTAGGTTGTGCTGCGAACTTTGCCGCTCATATTACGTTAAAAGATAATGCTCAGCCTCGATTTTTTCGTGCTCGTCCAGTGCCTCACGCCCTCCGGGCACCTGTAGCAGATGAACTTCGTCGTTGGAAAAACAACGGTGTTATTCAACCCGTTTCAGCGAGCCAGTGGGCTTCTCCCTTAGTTATTATAAAGAAACCGTCTAGCAAGTTACGTTTGTGTGCTGATTTTAAGTCGACAGTTAATCCTCAGACTGTCATTGATTCTTTTCCTTTGCCTAGACCGGACGATCTGATGGATAAGTTAGGGGAAGCTCGTTTCTTTTCCAAAATTGATCTCCGTGAAGCATATTTGCAATTGCCCCTCGACGAGCAATCACAACAGTATTTTGTCATAAACACGTCGTTGGGGTTGTTCCGTTTTCTGCGTTTGCCTTTCGGTTGTGCGTCAGCTCCAGCTGTTTTTCAGCGTTTTTTGTCACAACTTCTGGCTAATGTGCCATCGTGTTGCAACTATTTAGACGATATTGTTGTGTCCGGTCGGACGCCTGCTGAACATTTCCGTAATTTGGAGTGTTTGTTTACAGTGTTGTCTCAGGCAGGCCTACGTTGCAACATCGATAAATGTTCATTTTTCCTTACGGAGATGGAGTATCTGGGACATGTTATTAATGCTCAAGGCATTCATCCCTCCCAGTCACATTTAGCAGCTATTCGTGATTTGCCCGCCCCTCGCAATCTGCATGACTTGCAAGCAGTTCTTGGCAAATTGACATATTATATTAGGTTTATACCTAATGCATCACAGATTGCTGCACCGTTGCATCGTCTCCGCCGTAAGAATGTTCCGTTTGTGTGGTCAGCTGATTGCCAATCAGCCTTTCAGCAGCTTAAAGAGGCTTTATTGAATGATCGTTGTCTGGTCCATTACGACCCTAACAAGCCTCTGGTGTTAGCTTGTGATGCCTCTTCTTTCGGCCTCGGTGCTGTGTTGTCTCACCGAGTCGGTAACACCGAACGTCCTATTGCGTTCGCATCTAAATTGCTAAACAAAGCTCAGTGTAATTATAGCCAATTGGACAAGGAAGCGTTGGCTATTGTGTTCGGTGTCACAAAATTCCATCACTACCTCTATGGTAGACCATTCTATTTAGTAACAGATCACAAGCCCCTGACGTCACTGTTTCATCCGTCTAAACCAGTTCCTCAGCGGACAACTCAGAGACTACAACGTTGGGCTCTTTTGTTATCACAATACCAGCATGAGATACTGTATCGCCCTACAGCTCAGCACGCAAACGCTGACGCTCTTTCTAGATTGCCGATTGCTGCGGATGATGTCTTCGATTCCTCTGACGACTCTTGCCATCAGATTGACGCCGATGAGCATCAATCCCTCCGGGATTTTCCGATTGATTATCGTCAGGTGGCACGTGAGACAGCTACGGATCCTCATCTGAGTTTACTATTACGTTTTGTTCAACGTGGTTGGCCGTCCAAGGCAAAGGACATATCGGATCCTGTGGTTCGTCGCTATTATCCGCAACGTCATCTGTTGTCTGTTTCGCACGGAGTTTTGCTGTTACGCACCGAGAATGACCAGCTTCGTGTAGTGGTTCCCCAAGTGCTCCAGTCCAAGGTCCTCGACTTGTTGCATCAAGGTCATTGGGGAGTGGTCCGCACCAAGCAGCTTGCCCGCCGTCATTGTACATGGATCGGCATTGATAAGCAGATTACGCAGATGTCTACAGATTGTTCGACGTGTGCCGAACACCAAGCTGCTCCGCCTCAACGCTATTTTGAGTGGGCACGCCCTGCCGGTCCCTGGCAGCGAGTACATATTGATTTCGCTGGCCCATATTGGAATTCTCGTTGGCTCATCGTGATAGATGCATTTAGTAATTTTCCGTTTGTTGTGCCCATGCAGTCTACAACGTCTGCACAAACTATACAGGCGTTGACTTCAATTTTTTGTATTGAGGGTCTTCCAGAAGTTTTAGTGTCTGACAATGGTCCACAATTTACCTCTGCTGAATTTGAAAGTTTTTGTTCTGCCAATGGCATCCGCCATGTTCTTACTCCGCCGTTCCACCCTCAATCGAATGGTGCAGCGGAACGTTTTGTACGCACATTCAAGGATCATATGGACCGCCTTCGTGCTACGCACTCTCGTCAGCAGGCCCTCATCACGTTCCTGTCGTCGTACCGGACCACGCCACGCGACGGCCCTTCGCCTGCGGAGCTTCTCCACGGCCGTCGTCATCGCACCCTACTACGGTTGTTGCACCCCCCGGATCGACCCGCCGCTTCTGAGCATCGCACGCGTTTTCAGCGCAACGACGCCGTTTTTTTTCAGAGTTTATCACGGTCGCCGTCGTTGGGAACGTGGTGCCGTGATAAGTGTCCAGGGTCGCGGTTTTTATACTGTTCAAGGTGCTACTGGGGTGCACAGGGGGCATCAGAACCAGTTGCGCCGCGCTGGCCGCCCGGATTCTGCCCCTCGTTCTTTGTCCACAGATTTGGTCCGCGGCGGGTTCCAGCCGCGCCTTCCGACTTCGCTGCCGCCCCCAGGGCAGCAGCAGCAGCCGTCGCCGCTACCACGCCGACAGCCCGTCCCGTTGATGCCTCCCGCGCAGCTTCATCCGGGAGCGCCCCAGGTGGCCGCTCCGGCGCCTGCGGTCCCTCTTCAGTCGCCACCGCCTTCGGAGCTGATGGACGTCGACCCCTCAGCTGGGCCGCCTTCCCAAGCGGTGGCTGTGCAGCCTGTCCTGCAGCCGCTTTCCTTGGCCACCCCCAAGGAGTCTGACACCGCAGCGCCTTGTCCGGCGCCCACTCAGCAGCCGTCGACGCAGCGTCAGGAGACGCTGCCTCTCTTCGTGGGTCCCGACGCCCCGTCGCGTCCAGTACCAGAAGCTGCGCCCGTGGTCACAGGCGTGCACCCTGACCTCGGTTTTCAGTCGGTGTTTCCCGAGGCCCCGCGCAGACAATGCTGGGGTGCGGACCGGGGACTGCCACCGACAACAGTCTCCGCCCCGGTGTCTTCTGCTACGCCTGCGGCCAGACCCCTCCCCCGCCGTCGACGCTCGCCACGTCATTAGTCAACGACGGTGCGGCGATTTGGGGGGGAGGAGTGTTATATCCTAGCCAGTAATGCCACCCGAGCCCGCTGCCAAAAGGTTGGCAGCATCAAAGTCCGGACGCCGTCCGCATAAGCAGCGCCAATGAGACAGGAAATCGCCGCAAGTCTGCGCGCGCCACCGCTGGCTTCTGGTTTCTTAAGCGCTGGAGTCGCGAGCGCTAGGACAGTTCTGTATTCGCCGCTCAGTTGTATACTCGCCACCGAATTGTGTACTTGGTAGTCAGTTGTGTGTTCATCGCAGCAGAGTTGTTGTTTGTCGTCAGCCGACGCTGACCTAGCCGCTCCGACTCGAACTAGACAGATTTCTGTAGACACGGAGTTCACCACGGTGTTTCTGTATCTTCGTTAATAAAGATAAGTACCGACTTTTATTTAATCAGAGTGTTTTGGTTTTCATCTTTCTGTTCACTGTTCCAGCGGACCGGTCGGCCCGCTATTAAAAGTGTGGCGGTGACTTCGTAAGCCGTTTCTACAGCGAATTGTTTGTCGCTACGAACGCCGCCACAAAACTTTGGTTCCCCCTAATAACGCCCATGTTTTATTGGTCAGGTAGAAGATCGGGCTTTACTTTGTGTCTTTTCGGTAAGCAGTCAATTTTTCCTGATAGCGCGCCAGTATACTCTGTAGAGGCTTGGCTGCATCTTTCACCATAGCTCTCGATCTCCACAGGCTGTACTGTAGTGGTAGGGCGCAGAGATCACATAATTTGCCGTTCCTAATAACCGTTTTTCTGGAACAATGTTCTGAGGCATTCCATTTCCCGGAAGAGATTTTCTGCAACTGAGATCGTGCGCGCCCTGTATGCTAACGTTCTGAGCGCTGTACTCCTGTGCGCAGGGTGGCGTCTGCTGTGTTCGTGCAGGTAAAATGAGTGTACGTCTCGTTCTGCTATACACTGTGGCCCAGTGTGCCAACTGCTCTTCTCTTGACAATGACGCTCAGGAATGATGACTTCCCTATGCATCAGTCTCCATAGTTAATCTGAAGTTAGGATGTGTGGAGTTTAGATATGCGAGAAGTCACGGAGATTGTGCCTTCCATTGAGCCATATAACAAACGTGTCGTCCACATAACGGAAAAGGAAGCGGGCTTTCATTTGAATGACTTCAGGGACTCTTACTGGGAGTGCTCTGTGCTAGACCTACATTAGGGAGGACGACGGTTCAAACCCGCGTCCGGCCATCCTGACTTGGGTTTTCCATAATTTCCCCAAATCGCTAAAGGCAAATGCCGGGATCGTTCATTCGAAAGGACACGGCCTCTTCCCGTCTCCATCCTTTCCTAATCCGAGCTTGTGCTCTGCCTCTGACAACATCGTTGCCAACGGGACGTTAAACACTAATGTCCTCCTGCTCCTCCTCGAAGTTCTCTGTGTACATATGGCAACCGTTGGCGATGGTGGGCTGCCCATTGCATTTTCCTCCCTCTGCCATACTATTCTTCATTAAATAGAAAATTCCTGGGGTTCTCAGGGGAGACATTCGATCGATGTGTTTCAGTGATTCTTGTAGAGGCTCCATGATGAATTAACACGTTGTCTCAATCTTTGAGCCTAGTGTTGAAGCATTTGACAGAATCCCGAGATCTGTGATTGTGGTGTATTTATCCACAGAGGGGTTGACTATTTCAGGGGTGTTGCCAGTACTAGCTGACCAAAAGTAGCCGGATACCTTTTAGTGGATATTAACATTAGTTGTGTCCACCCTTCGTCTTGATCTCTGCTGGAGGCACTTCCAGTGAGGTCTCTGAATGTTGTGGAGGGACGTCAGTTCGTTCTTCAATAAGAACAGAAACCAGTGATAGTACTGGTACTGAACGCTGGAATCTCTGGCGAAGTCGACGTTCGAACTCATCCCAAAGTTGTTCCCTTTGCTTCAGTTGGGAACTGTGGGCAGGCCAGTCCATTTCAGGGACTTTATTGTCCACAAGCCATTGCCTCACAGATGTCGCTTTATTACAGTGTGCATTATCATGCTGATAGATCAATTATCGTCTCCGAACCGACCGCCTATACAATACGCAATGCTGTAAAACGTGTTTATATCCTTCCACATTTAGTATTTTCTTAAGCGTAAGAACGTGGGCACACCATAGCCATGAAAAACACACCCATATATTAACATGATCTCCTCCGTAGCTCACTTTTGACATTACGCATTATGACAGGTGACGCTTCCCAGGCATTCGCTGAACCCAAACTCTTCCACCGAATTGCCACAGGGCACGGCGTGACTCATCACTCCCCGTTATACCCTGTCCAGTGGCGTCGCTCTTTAGAGACTTGAACTGTCGCTTAGCTTTGACTACAGAAATGTGTGGCTTATGAGGTGCTGCTCGACCATTGCACCCCATTCTTTTTAACTACCTGAAACGCCCTGCTTAACCCGCAGGATAGGACAGATAGTATAAATTGCGGGAAAGGGGCCAAAATAAGGGGCTGTCAGCTACACTCGAACATGCAACTTTATTATTTGACCAAACATTTAAAGAGCCAAAAAAATTTTTTTTCAAACACACAACTCTAATCTTTGGGACACAATTACCGGCTGAAAGCCACTTTAATTAAAAAACCGCTGAAGGCAAATAACTTAAAACGCACAAACATAATCAGAAATTTAAAAGGCAAGCCTTATCTTAAAACAGTTCTTTAGTTAGGCTGAAGTAAAGAAGTTAAATTCAAATCGGCTCAAGGCCTAACACTTAAAACTCCATAACATTATTTTTTTTGAATACCAAAGGCCTTACGTGGAACAGTTCTTTAATTTAGGCTGAAGCCCTTAAGAGCAAAGAACTCAAACTCAAAATCGGATAACGCCCAAAACTTAAAATTCAGCAAAATTAAAGTTTTTAAAATGCCAAAGGGATTACGTGAAACAGCACTTTAAACTAGGCTGAAGGCCTTAAGAGAAAAATAACTGTAATTTAAAACAAAAATAGGGTTGAAGCCATACAAGTACAAACAACAAGAACAAATTAAAAAAATAGGACAGTACAACCAAGGGCGTTCAGGTGTTCAAGGGTCGCTCTGGAATTCAAACACTAACGCTCGCTTAGGTGAGACAGGCAGTCGGCACAACCATTTTCAATCCGCTGGGAACCCAACCGACAGACAGTCAACAGACCAATGATCAACATCAGTTCCACTCCACACTTGCACCAAAACTCAAACGATGCTAACAGCGTAGACTGGAACAACAACCAGAACGGATCACAGACAACCCATAAGCGGTGGACAACCCAAATACACGTCGTCTAATCAGACTACCGACGAAATGGCCAAACAAGGTCGTTTCCACTCAAACGTGTGTGTCGGCAGTCGTCGGGCGAGTGATGGCTATCCTGTCCTTCCTCGCTGCTCCACACCAACCTACCAATTCAGAGCCAGCACACCGATAACCTTTAAATAACTTTTCAGTCAAATCACATAAACTACATACAGTTTCACGAACACTTACACGAAGAACTAGACAATGCTAACGGCAGTGACTGAGCAAAACAAGGACGAATCACGACTTGGCACACACAGCCAACCCATAAGCGATCGCCGGCCAAATGTACGTCGTCTGACAAGACGACCGACCGACGATCAACCAAAGTCGCCCCCCACTCAAATCAAGTGTGTCGGCAATCATAGGCGAGTGTTGGCTACCTGCGCCTCCCTGGTGCTGCATGCCCCACAGGTGCTACGACACGACTGCGCCAACCGACCAACTGCTACACATCAGCACGGAGACAGCACTAAAGTAACTGGGCAGTCGACATCACCAGCTACACACAATTTCACAAACACTTGGACGAAGAACGCGACCGATGCTAAAGCAGTGACTGCGCAATCACAAGGACGCAGCACGAGTTGACACACACACCGCCGACCCACAAGCGATTGGCGAGCAAATACACGTCGTCCGGTAAGACGATCATCCAAGACCGTCCCCACTGACGCCATGTGTGCCGGAAACGGTCGGGGGAATCATGGCTATCCGAACCCCTCTGCCGCTCCAACGCGACCGAACTTCTGCCGCGTCCCAACTGTCCGACTGCCAGGTCCGAACTCCACTGCTGGCGCGTTCCAACTCTATCGACGACACACGACGACCAGGAAGTAATAACAGTCCAGCAAAGATAATACAGCAGGGCCTATAGCAATAAGCGCTGTTGCTGCCGCTCACTCAGTGACACCAGTAATTGAAAATTAACATAACGAGGCGGCAGTACGGTAAAAACAGGCACTAACACGAGGCAAGCACGGCTCACTACCTACTCACAGTCACAGTGCTAACTAAACTTATGGTAGCACTTTGGAACGCATGAGTGATTCCATCTACCGATTTGGTGCGATTTTTTACAGGTGTTGCGGGTTGATATTTGTAATTATACAGGGTGTTACAAAAAGGTACGGCCAAACTTCCAGGAAACATTCCTCACACCCAAAGAAAGAAAATATGTTATGTGGACATGTGTCCGGAAACGCTTACTTTCCATGTTAGAGCTCATTTTATTACTTCTCTTCAAATCACACTAATCATAGACTGGAAACACACATCAACATAACGTACCAGCGTGGCTTCAAACACTTTGTTACAGGAAATGTTCAAAATGTCCTCAGTTAGCGAGGATACATGCATCCACCCTCCGTAGCATGGAATCCCTGATGCGCTGATGCAGCCCTGGAGAATGGCGTATTGTATCACAGCCGTTCACAATACGAGCACGAAGAGTCTCTACATTTGGTACCGGGGTTGCGTAGACAAGAGCTTTCAAATGCCCCCATAAATGAAAGTCAAGAGGGTTGAGGTCAGGATAGCGTGGAGGCCATGGAATTGGTCCGCCTCTACCAATCCATCGGTCACCGAATCTGTTGTTGAGAAGCGTACGAACACTTCGACTGAAATGTGCAGGAGCTCCATCGTGCATGAACCACATGTTGTGTCGTACTTGTAAAGGCGCATGTTATAGCAGCACAGGTAGAGTATCCCGTATGAAATCATGGCGGTGAATCGAGGAAGTACAGTACATACTGACGAAACTAAAATGAGCTCTAACATGGAAATTAAGCGTTTCCGGACACATGTCCACATAACATATTTTCTTTATTTGTGTGTGAGGAATGTTTCCTGAAAGTTTGGCCGTACCTTTTTGTAACACCCTGTAGACACTCTGTAAATATTGATTATCCTTGAATGAATGTTCTATATTCCATGATGTACGTTCCTTGGAGAGAAATAAATTAATGTTGTATTGGAATCACGGTGTTTTGTGTCAGTAATATTTTGGTGCCAGAACCCGGGAAGAAATTGTGATTTCCTGCGTGATTTCAACAATTAACGGCTTACTTCACACTGTAGGAAACAAGAGACGACGTCGGACCGCATCACAAGCTAAGTCCATTCCAATATAATATGATCGCATGAACTGGTTGCTTCAAAACAATTTTTGGGGCTTTGTATTGCAAACCTGAAACTTGCACTCTGAGTAGCTAGTTTTGTTAAAAGGTTTTCGTTCACTTACGTTTGCGCATACGCAGCTTGTCAAACGTTTAAGCTATTCACAAGCGCTCTCGTAAACAATCTTACAACAGCCGTCTTTAGTAAGACATAATGCAGGACGAATCAGAGATACAGTTAGCAAACTCCAAAAGAAAGCGAACTAGGGAGAGGACTAATGCTACGCGGTTTTGTGCGGCTGTTGATGCTCTTACCACAGAAAGCCCGTTTGATGATTTTGAACATTACAGGGAACGTCTTCAAGAAACTCTAGAGAAGCTCGTTTCATTAGATGACGCTATTCATAATTTTCTCTCTGGTGATGAGTACAATGCAGACGTGCTGAGCTTTGAGGCATATACAGACAAAGTCAAACACGCTATACAGAAGGCTACAAAAGCAATTGATTACAAGCTTTCAGCCACAACGTCGCAGATGAATATCGCGTCACCACCAGTGCTCACACAACCAACTGTATTCCACTCTGTGAAGCTACCAACAATTAAGCTTGAGTCATTTTGTGGAGATGTCGAAATGTGGTCCCGCTTCTGGGAACAATTTGAGTAGACCATTGATAAAGACCCATCCCTTTCTACAGTAAACAAACATGTATTCCTACGAGGGTATCTGTCAGGCGAACCGAAGTTGCTAGTAGATGGAATACCTATAACGGCTTAACACGTATGAAGAAACAAAGAAAATTTTATTGAATAGATACGGAGATAGCAATCGCATTATACAGACGCACCTCGATTATTTGGATGCGCTAAGGCCTGTACAGTCAGCGACACCTGAAACGCTGAACAGTACATTCCTGGAACGTAACTGTCGTATTCAAGCACTGCGTGCCTTAGGAGAAGACGTCGTGGCATACTGTAAAATTCTCACTCCGTAAATTCTGCGTGCATTTCCCGCTGAAATGTTCCAGAAATGGGTCATTCATGCTAGAAGAACCGAAGTAGCGGAAGGAGATGTACTGAAACTACTTAACTTTTTGGACGAAGAAGGTCTCAACACAATCCTAGTCAGCATAGAAGCAGCACTAAACTCTAGACCAATTACGCAAGAGGGAGAGGAATCTGAGCCACTGACGCCCGCACATTCCCTTGTAGGTGATCGACTCACAACACTACCTACTGGTCCAGAATCACCAGTTAGAAAGGACTTGTCCAAGGAATTTCAACGGCTGCAGAAGATGGTAGAACACTTCTGGAACCGGTGGAAGAAAGAATATCTGATCCTGCTCAAAAACTTCCATGAAACTCATCAACCAAGGCCAGATTCAGGAAGACTCCAGCTGGGTGATGTCGTTCTTCTACAAGAGGATGTTCGTCCACGACACATGTGGAGGAAGGCGCGTATAGAAGATCTTCATGAAGGAAGAGATGGGAAAATACGAACTGTAACCTTACGAACTTCAGAAGGGTCCATAATCTCACGTCCCGTTCAACTGGTCATTCCTCTAGAAGTTGACCAGGGTGGGGAGGGTGTTGCGGGTTGATATTGGTAATTATAGACACTCTGGAAATATTGATTATCCTTGAATTCCATGAGGCACGTTCCTCGGAGAGAAATAAATTAATGTTTGATTGGAATCACGGTGTTGTGTGTCCGTAATAGCCACCCTCCGCAATGCTCCACGGTGTCCGTCGGTACACGAGGACTGCCTGGTCTTTTTAACTTTTGTCGACACTTCGCATTTTCGCTTCACAATCACATCACCAGCTGTCTATATGACCAGCTTTAGAAGGGTTGAAACGTCCCTGATGGATTTGTTACTCAGATGTCATCCAGTGTAATGTCCATATTCGTAGTCACCGTGCGGAAAAATGCTCCTCGCGAAGCACAAAAAATCAATATGGCCCTGTTTAAAAGACTGACTGAAAAATGGGCTACCTGCTGTATCTTTCTTCCTTGCTCAGCACCTTTAAAAATGTTCTAAAAAATTTTGACACGCGAACATATTTCCGCTCTTTTAATACGCGACTCGTCTCTCAATCTCACGAGCTCACCAAACTGTAACTGACTCATACTCAGTAAACCATTCTCTCTCACTCATTCAGCTCAACTCATTGTCATTATCTCTCTGTGTTTCTGTAACTGTCACTGCCCCTGTCTCAAAGCCACATCGGCTTCTTTCTTTCCTACCAATACTATCTCATCTTACTCCCTCTCTCTCTCGCTCTCTCTCTCGCTCTCTCTCTCTCTTCTTCGTTCACATTGTCACAGACTGTCTCAATATCACAGGCGCTCACCCACTTCCGCTTTCTCCTTTTCTTTATCCCTGTCCCACTGGCAATTCTCCTTTATTGTTTCTTTAGCACTGTTAACTATGTTCCACTGCCACTGCTCTCTCTTTCTCTCACATTGCCATTGCTTCCTTCGCTCTTTCGATGCTTTAACCACTGCACACTAACTTCAAATATTTGTTCATATATCCTTATCTCTCCCACTGTCACTGTCTGCTCCACTCTCAGCAGAATATTTTCGCATGCCAATATTTTTGTGAAAATTTTTAAAGGTGCTGACAAAGGTAGAATGACGCAGCTGGTATTCCACTTTTCAGAGTGTTTTAAACAGGAGCATGTTCGCCTTTTTTGTGCTCCGATAGGACCATTTTTCCCGCTAGTTTTCTCCTCCTCCCTGCAAGAACATGGCATGTCACTCATATAGAAAGAACTTTATAGGTCAATAATATTTTGATAGATCACTTACGTGAAACTGAAATAATGCACAACTAATTTTACACCTCATATCGGATTTTATATGCACAAAGTTTTGTAGTTTCGTATGTGCTTCGGTACTACAACATAGGGTTCTCAGAACCCTTCTGATTGATGATGGAGAAACTTCACAGCATAGTTCACTGTTCGAAGTTACTTAATAAACTACGTTTTCGCAACACTCAGTGTACAAGTAAGATATCTTGGAATCTCTAGGATACGGGTAAAGCTATGAAGAAAATTTCAAATTTGTTCGAGATCGGGATCCTAGGAATACATCGTAAAAATTTCAGCCATTTACTGTGCATAGCCGCCTTGGACTATGCGGATCGGATTTGGTACCCGGAAATGAAATTTCTCGGGTTTTCTCAGGAACCATCCATGAAGTATATGGTGCCTCTACAAGTCCTTTAAGGCGCACCGTAGACCAGAGGTAAAGCAACAAAATACGAACGGATTTGATACATTTGCCTAAGCTGAAGGAAGTGTGTAGTAATCAAATTTTGACACTGTACGATAGGATACTTACAGTAAGATGATGCTTCTGTTGGGTATAAAAACGGTCCCTTGCCAAAGGGGTATCTAAAACACTTGACCCTACCTTTCTACCACCAACACAACCCGAGGAATGGGCCCTGGAAAAATAATTTTACTGCTCGGAGTTTTGGAGGATACATTCTAATAGATACTGAAAGAGACAGAGACAGACAGAGAGAGAGAGAGAGAGAGAGAGAGAGACAGAGAGAGAGAGACTCACCAGGAAGGAATTATCCGAATGGGACGAATTAATTGAATGATTTGATCTCCAGAAAGAGCTTCACAAATTGAGCAAGTTATTAACGCGTTGGTCCACCTCTGGCCCTCATACAAGTAGTTATTCGGCTTTGCATCAACTGATAGATTTTCTAAATGCCCTTCTGAAGGATATAGTGCCAAATTCTGACCAAGTGGTGCGTTAGATCGACAAAAATCGAGTTTGTTGGGGGGGCACAGCCCATAATGCTCCAAACGTTCTGAGTCTGGGTGAGATCCGGTAACTCTGCTGGCTAAGGTAGGGTTTGGTAAGCATAAAGAGAAGCAGTATGGGCGGCGCCGGTGAGGTTGCTAACCGACCATTGTCCGAAGCGGTTGCAGACATGTCTTGGCTGGTCACCGTGGCTCATTTCGAATCGGGACTAATCATTTAAGACAATTCTACTCCAGTCAATAAGGTTCCACGCCGAATGTGCCCGACACCACTACAAACGGCCTTGTTGGTCTACAGAGGCCAACGGTAGTAGGCCCAAGGGGCACCGTGACCCCAGCCGCCTTTCTGTGAGTCGTCTGTTAACAGTTCTTGTGGTCACTGGAACCCCAGTTGCACGTCGGATCGATGATTACGATGAATGCGGGCTCTGAGCGCCTCTCTATCAGCTGCTCGGTCCTTACGTTCTGCCTCTCTCAGTCATCCATCTTGACGCTGTGTTTGACCATGGTTCACCCATCCTGTCAAAGTCGTCGAATACAGGCATCGCTCGTACTGAAACGTCGACCGATTCGCTAATTACTCCAGTCGGTTTCTTTGAGGCCAAATACACGTCCTTTCTCAAATGCTGACATCTGCATATATTATTTCCACGACTGTGTGCGAGACATAGTTAGTGTCCAAGTGAGAACACGAAATAAAGTTGGCGAAGACTTTATATCCTGTTCTCGACATGTCCCCTGTTTGCTGTCTTGCCAGCTGCGTGGTTGTGGAATTGTGCTGCAGCGAGTTTACAGTTTTGCATTTTCTGTCGATACCTATTCGTCTGTAAAGAATTCGTGTTAGTATTTTGCAGCCGTGGCTTATTAAACTGATAGTTCGGTAATTTTCACATCTGTCAACACCTGCTTTTTTTTGGGATTGCTGGCCGGAGTGGCCGTGTGGTTCTAGGCGCTACAGTGTGGAGCCGCGTGACCGCTACGGTCGCAGGTTCGAATCCTGCCTCGGGCATGGATGTGTGTGATGTCCTTAGGTGAGTTAGGTTTAATTAGTTCTAGGTTCTAGGGGACTAATGACCACAGCAGTGAAGTCCCATAGTGCTCAGAGCCATTTGAACCATTTTTTTTCTTTGGGATTTGAATCATTCAAATGTTCAAATGGCTCTAAGCACTATGGGACTCAACTGCTGAGGTCATTAGTCCCCTAGAACTTAGAACTAGTTAAACCTAACTAACCTAAGGACATCACAAACATCCATGCCCGAGGCAGGATTCGAACCTGCGACCGTAGCGGTCTTGCGGTTCCAGACTGCAGCGCCTTTAACCGCACGGCCACTTCGGCCGGCTTGGAATCATTATATTCTTCTTGACGTCTGAGGCTATTTCGCCTATCTCATGCACTTTGCTCACTAGATGGTAGAGTTTTGTGAGGCCTGGCTCTCCCAACGCTGTCAGTATTTCTAATGGAATGTTGTCTGTTCCCGGGGCCTTTTTTCGACTTACGTCTTTCAGTGCCCTGTCAAACTCTTCACGCAGTATCATATCGGTTGGTAGGGCATATTCTGAGACATCAGGGGATCACAAATTTAGTATTGGAGGGAAGCGCGGAGGGTAAAAATCGTAGAGGGAGACCAAGAGATGAATACACTAAACAGATTCAGAAGGATGTAGGTTGCAGTAGGTACTGGGAGATGAAGAAGCTTGCACAGCATAGAGTAGCATGGAGAGCTGCATGAAACCAGTCTCTGGACTGAAGACCACAACAACAACAACAACAACAACCTATTTGAAAATCAGTTTTGACCAGTTTGCATAACTCCTTCGTGGTGCGTCGCTTTTTTTGTCTAGAATGTGTAAGGCAGCGCATGCTGTCGCACGTATAGCGATAGGGATGTCCGGGCACTCTTGTTCATATTGTGTATGTAGGCGCCTGATTGTTGTGTACATAGTTCCGGGTAGTCAGCGCGTACACAACTTTCCCACTACAGCGCGCCCCGCTAAGCGCAACAGCGCAGGCGCAGCGCTCGTCCGTCTCCGCACTACGAGATGGAGCTGTCTTAGAGATGGACCAAATTCTGCTTCCGCCGATCCGGGTATTAACATGTAACGCAGCCAATGAGATTGCTGCTAACGTAGAACCTTTTCTCCTCGCGGATCACACTCGCGCAGTGATACCTGAACGCTCGAGGTATTATAACGAGTGTACACACCTCCGATTAGTCAGTCTGCATTTGTCTGCACCAGTCTGTACCAGTCTGCATTAGTCTGTAGTCAAGTTTCAGTCTGCGCCTAATAAGAGTATCATATTCCTGTACATAGCCATGAAGAGAAATGTATAGACACTTTGTCAAGTATCAGAGATATGTGAGAATAAGATTAACGTACCAAGACCAAAGGAACTTCAGATTGTCAGTTGTAAATGGCATCCAGAATCAAGTTAAGTAAGGTTTATGATTGTTATTATTTTAATAAATGTGTGTGAAAATTAATCAAGTTCAGTTTAAAGTTGGTCACCGTCAATCTGCTACTCTAAGCGTGCAAGTGGCATTTCTATCGTCTGACCTAACGGCGGAAGATAAACACGCCACGATAAGACCACGAGACATATTGCTGACACTCGCCTACTTCGTTAGAGCGACAAGTCAGATAATCTGATGGTGTGTGTACCGAAGGTCTTACAGTACGCACACCACACTGATGTTGCTGACAATAGGGCGTAAGGCCACCTTAGGGAGTCCATGAAGTCGAGGCTGTACAGGTCCTAGTACTCACGCTTTACACTGGCCTGGATTGCGCTTACGTCGTGAGTGCGTCGAGCCTTCATGCGAATATCTCGGAGTGCTTGTGAATGACGGCCTCGTTGTTGGGCGCAGCCCGCTTTTCTTGACTGCCGGACGCGGCACGATAGGCGCGCGCTCAGCGACGCCCGGTATGCCGGCGGGCACGCGGCCGCCCTCCGGAGAGTCGATGAACCGCGGCGACGGCGGCGGCGGCGTCTGCTGGAGGCTGGGACCGCCGCCTCCGCCTCCACAGGCCGCGGCCGCCGCGGTTTAAATTAAGCCTTAGCCGGGCGCGGCGAGGCGGGGCGTCGCGACCCACCCTGGCGAGTTTTCAGCGCCGCACCAGCACCAGCAGCAGTAGGGGCGCTATAGGCGTCGCCGCCATCGCCGCCGCGGGACAGGAATAGCCGCGCCGGGCCGGCCAGTGCGAGACGAGCAGCGGCCGGCGCTGGAGCCCGCCCTGTCCGCAGTCATGAACGTGAGTAGCCCGCTCCTCACCTCACCTCACTAACACACCGACGTGGACCCCTGGCCTAACAAAAATGCACGCACACAACGGTCACCGATGTTGTTCACCATTCCCACGGTTGTAGTACATACCGGAATGGTTCACATGGCTCTGAGCACTATGCGACTTAACGTCTGAGGTCATCAGTCGCCTAGAGTACATACTGAAATGTAACAAATGCAGCACTAGTACTACGGGCTTCTGGTGCATTTCAGAGAAATTGAGGTTCTTGGTTTACGACCTTAAGTTGAATACCATACGAGAGTGTTGTGTTGGCAGAAGAGCCAACACCGTGTTACTAGAGGAGGCCGAAATGCACGCGTTTTAGCTCACGCAGGCTGGTGCGAGGAGGGAAGAACTATACTGACGTGAGGTCTGGAACATGACAAGGAATTAGAATTCAGAAAGCGGACGTAATTAGTTTGATACTTAACTTTAATCCATTAATGATGAACGTCGCTCTTGACGGTACATGATTCACAATATTATCTGTTCAGAATTCATTTTAATTACTGAATATGGCGCCTTGCTAGGTCGTAGCAAATGACGTAGCTGAAGGCTATGCTAAACTGTCGTCTCGCCAAATGAGAGCGTATGTAGACAGTGGACCATCGCTAGCAAAGTCGGCTGTACAACTGGGGCGAGTGCTAGGGAGTCTCTCTAGACTAGACCTGCCGTGGCGGCGCTCGGTCTGCAATCACTGATAGTGGCAACACGCGGGTCCGACGTATACTAATGGACCGCGGCCGATTTAAAGGCTACCACCTAGCAAGTGTGGTGTCTTTCGGCAGACTGCAAGTTCGAGTCTCGTCACTTTTTTACCTTCCTCCAAACACGTGCGTCGCTACAATGAATAATATTTATTTTGGGAGGAGCAATAATAATAATGTTGATAGAGCAGGGTTTCCGAAACTGTTTCCTCGGAACATTTGTGAAATGAAGTGATCGTATGGCATTTATTCGCCGGGATATCCCCTTTGGGAACATTTATGATCCACGCGAAGTGAATAAAAGCTCCGCGAAAGATTATTAATAACGTAGTATTTTTAATTCGACATTTTGCCTATATTAATTACTTTTTTAAAATTTCTTTGCTATTTCTCTGTTATTAGACATTTTAAAAATTTTTTTTAACCTTCAAAATAAACAAGGCGTTCCGTCAGAGTGCCAGGATTCTCAAAGTGTTCGGTCAGAGAAATAATTTGGGAAGCCCTGTGATAGAGGAACATCCTTGGCGAAGTGTAGTAGCCGTGTAATAAGTAATCGCGATAAAATGATTATTTATCGATACATTCATGCACTGAACGCACTGAGGTCACACCGTCCCAAATCTTCTTTGAATCACTTACAGCATACTGCTGGTACTCGCATGACTGTATTGGTAAATAAATGTTGATTTTCTCACTATTTCTTATTATAACATGCCGCGAATATTTCCGAAGAAATGTTCAAAATTGTTCAAATGGCTCTAAGTGCTATGGGACTTAACATCTGAGGTCATCAGTCGACTTAGAAGTACGTAAACCTAACTAACCTAAGGACATGACACACATCCATGCCGGAGGCAGGATTCGAACCTGCGACCGTAGCAGCAGCGCGGTTCCGGACTGAAGCGCCTAGAACCGCTCGGCCACAGCGGCCGGCTCGAAGAAATGTGATTCGTTGTAACGCCACAAGCGGTTGATGGAAGATGAGAAGAAAAGGAAAAGGAAATGACACGAGTCGACTGCAGCACGGAAAGACTTCTTCAAAAATGGTTCAAATGGCTCTGAGCACTATGGGACTCAACTGCTGAGGTCATAAGTCCCCTAGAACTTAGAACTATTTAAACCTAATTAACCTAAGGACAACACACACATCCATGCCCGAGGCAGGATTCGAACCTGCGACCGTAGCGGTCGCGCGGTTCCAGACTGTAGCGCCAGAACCGCTCGGCCACCAGCGGCCGGCGGAAAGACTTCTTGTCTGCCGCCTTAGCCGGTTATGCTGTCGCTGCTGTTGGACGGCGGGCACTCTCGGTTGGCATGCAACAGGTTTGTAAAACTTTGGACATCGATATCTCAGAAACGCATCGTACTCGACCAACATTCATTATACCTATACTCGTCTATGTATTACAGTCGTGTGAAACATCAACAAAATCGTTTCCTTTCTAAGATATTCTCATACATAGTCATATGGAGCATAGGCTTACCACACATCACTCCCCAACATTAACTTAGTCTTCCGAAACCAGAGCCGATACTTCTTTAACATGGGGTTAATCCGATTTCTCGAATGAAGCGTTGTATTGCGACGCACTTGACTTGCGTTGTTTATTTACAGTACTGTACTACTGATCTATTTGCTACTACCTCTTCCCAAGTGTAGGTACTTCTTTTGTGTACACACATACTATCTGCTTTCGGTTGCCAATAAGAGTTTTTAGTTTCTATTCTCAAATAAAAGTTTGAGTATTTTAGATAAAAAGTGCTTTCCAGGATAATGCTGGTGGCACATTACAAAACAGTTATTCATCTTATCTTCATTTTAGAACACATAAGGAGCCATGCTGGAGCACGAGCTCGGTAGCCTACCTAACTGGCGTGTTACTACGTAAATCGTGCTCATCGAAACAATGAATTCGTCAACTCGATCTCATACTACGCCACACTGTGTAGTTTACGGTTTGCTGCTGTTGGTAAGAGTGAGTGTATACACAAGCAAAAATCACTTCCGCCGCGAGCCCCACCGACTGCAAACACTTCCTACCGTAGACGACACCAAACCCTTACTCTAGAGCGGCAAGACCTGCCCCATGTCCGTGCACGCGACACGATTAGATTTTTTTGTGATTTTTTTTTTGTCACCACTCTTCTGTGACGACCTCTTCACCTAAGAGTAGCTCTTCAACCCAGCGTCCTCAATTATACATTGGATATATTCCAACCTCTGTCTTCCACTACAGCCAGTACAGTTTTTATCCTCTGCCGCTCCTAAAGTATCATGGGAGCTATTTCTTGATGTCTTATCACAGTCCAATCTCCCTGTCGCTTCTCTTGTCAATATTTTCCGCACGTTCCTCATCTCGTCGATTCATTATTTGATAAAGCTCTTCTTAAAAACAGTGTTAAGTTGAACTTCGTGTCACACATACTGCTTAATAAGCTCGTCCCCCAACATATTTTATATAACAGCAATCTTTCTTTTGGTGATAAATTACTATTTATACATTACGTTACAAAATATGCCGATTTGTGGTGCCGTATTGTAGAACGTCCTTGCAGGGTTATATCAGCCGCTACCATTGGAACTGGTTTCTGCACCGACCGATCATCCTATCTAGAAACTATCCGTGACAGTAGCAGGAATAACACTGAGATCTTACAGTGACAGTCCGTCACTCTCATCGCACAGTTACAAAGGCGGACGATGAGGAAACAATTTCTCTTTCTGGTACTGTCATCTATATCGTGAGAGACATGTAGCTTAATTACTCGACTAAAATCTTCATTTGCCACCGTTATGGGCGGCAAGTAAATCATTTTTTCCTGTATATACTGTCTGTTTCACTTGGCGTTAGTTCAAACGCAACATCTGGTTTTGCCCTTAGGGACAGTACGTTCATGGTCGGTTTGACATTTAAGCCGGTGACCAAACGTCGTTCCACAATCTAAGTTGAAGATGGAAGGGAGCTAACTAAGGTTTAAAAGCCCGCCCGGCTAGCCGTGCCGTCTAACGCACTGCTTCCCGAGCGGGAAGGCGTGCCGGTCCCCAGCACGGATCCGCCTGGCGGATTAGTGTCGAGGTCCGGTGTGCCGGCCAGTCTGTGGTTGGTTTTTAAGGCGGTTTTCCATCTGCGGGCTGGTTCCTCTTATTCCGCCTCAGTTACACTATGTCGGCGATTGCTGCGCTAACACTGTCTCCACGCACGCGTACACCAGAATTACCACGGGGGGGGGGGGGGGGGGGGGGTCCACTGGCAGTCGAAAGGCACAACAATGCTGGGTTCGGTGTGGGGCGGCGGTGGGGTGAGTGTACTGCTGTAGCCTGTTGTGGGGTTGTGTACCACTGAGGACTACAGCGGAGACGAAGCCTCACCGTCGTTTCGAGGTCCCCAGTTCAATACATACATACATACAAGGTATATAAAGTTGGAGGGAAAATGTAGCTGTGGCCAACAGTTTGATACGGAGGAAGTCGTGTTAGAAGATGGGACCGTTTTTGTGGCTAGGATATCTTCCTTTATTGCGCTTAATGCGGAAAGATATGAAGACATTTTAAATATTCATTTTATTATGCGCCTGGGCAGATTTAGGAAATTAAGGAAACCCTGATGATGGACAGGCGGCAGTTTGAGCCTCGCTTCCTTCCGAATAGATTATAGTGTTGTAGCCACTGTAATACCTCGTTACATTATCACCACCCTGAAGGAAGTTGGTCCTAAAGGGTGGATGGGAGAAAGACGTATTATGCACCTAGCTGTTTACCCTTGTTTTATGTGTATTCGAATTTTAAAGGAATGTTGCTTTCACGACGTCGAGGTCATGAGAAACATGGCACTAGCTCATGCAGCCGACGATACTTTAATAAGTCTGCCGCTGGGTAATTCAGGTTTTCGATAGATGTGATCTACTTATACAGTATTATGGAAAACTGAAACTACCCCAATCGTGGCATGACCCAACTACGTCCCGAATACTAGTGTAGTGTTTTATTCGTTAATAGTTCTCTCTCAGCAACTAAACTTTAATCTGCTAGAGATAGAGGAGGAAGACAGTTACGCTACGTTTATCTGTTCATCGTGTAACATCTAGTTCGCGTGTACTCAGGTTTTAAAAGGAGGCTAGCGCTTAAAATCTCGTTGACGTCATATGGCGTTATAGTTATTACAGACGCACCTCTTGTTATTTCAACAAATCTGGGGAAAAATGAGCTGTGAAGTTACTATATGAACCCTCCTAGAACTGAAGTGAGGTAACTTGTGGAAACATTGAAGAACCTAATTCAGGACGGCCGGCTTTAAACCTCGTTCCTTCCGAATGGATGTTATGTGGTGTTATTTCAGTTGAATGGGTGATTTGGGAGGGAATATACGGTACCTGGCCATAGTTGTTTATTGTTTGTTCACAAATGGAAAACCGACGTGCCACTCAGCAGATGATTGCGTATTAGGGACAACAGCTCAGCGGTCACGAATGCGGTCCGCTACGATGATCCAGATTCGTTTCACAAGGTGTCGGTCTAAGAACTGTGTACTAGGGTGAAACCATTTGAGATCTTTGCTATGTAGCAAAAAGTTGAGAGTGGTTAAATGTGTTAGAGCCATTCTATGTGATGATGTTTATTTATGAATAGCTTACGCAAAATCACAGGTTTGACGAGTAAAATTTTTAAAATATGGATATGATGTCATAGCAATGAGTTTCATCAGACTGTTTCCATGTGAGGAACGGCATGGTTATTTACAGAGCTCGAGACAGATGACCTGGGCTTCAGTATTCCGTAAATGTTGAGGACATTTTGTTCAGATTCAGGCCTTTACTACATAGGATGTATCTTCACTAATCAGTGTATTCAGAGACTGTTTCCTGGTGGCATTTCAGTCACAGGAACAAATTACTTACATATTTATAGCACAAGTCGGTATCTTATGTTCAGATTTTAGTGGTAGTTGCTGTCAGTAGTTCTTTTGTCAAGGCAAAAACTGAAACTGTTTTGATTACCGAAAACGGAAATATTTTATTAATGTAGAATGACTAGAAAATAATTCGTAGATGCTACATACCAACAACTTCATCCACATTAATAGAGTTTCGTTTTCAACGTTTGACACTCTTCTTTGAGGTGGTATCACACTCTTTGCTATGACCTACAGCCACGTGTGGACAGTTAGAGTATTCGTACATTTAATCTGTATACATGCACCCTCGTTAGTGTGAAATGCTTTTTAAATGACTGATACACAATTCAGGAGCGAAGAGGTGGTGTACTGTTTTGCTGGAAGTACAGGTCGACTTCAAGGTGTTGTGGGAGAACAAATATATGCCCGTGATCGGACAGTGGGTTGGTGTACCGAAATGTTTTGTGATTCAGGGTGCTTTCTGTGTAACTTGTAAAATAATAAGTAAAATGGATATTTATTTACGTACGTAATTGTAACGTACGCCACTCCTTATGCGAAGTTATGAACATAATTTATTTAGTTATTTACCAGAGAGCTACAGCAACGAGTTGGAATTTTTTAAAAAGAACGTTATTTTTTATTGTTACATAGCTGATGTATTTAAACTAACTCCGTACAAATAAATCCAAATCAAATGTCTATCAATATTATTTAGGAAGCTGGAAACATTTAAAGTTTCAGGGGTGGATGCAATATGTTGTACACAGCTGGCTGTATTCATATGAACATTCTTGGTATAATCTTCATGTAAGTCAGATGTTCATATGAATGCCCATTATTCTAAATACATAACTCGGTGCGTCTTCTAAAGGAGTTGAGGACGAGATGTACATAAATAAAGTTGCTATTGTCACGGAGCAGAACGTTTCCTCGATGTGCTGATTGAAATCGTCTGGGGATGTGGGTTCGGGAACATAAACATGGTTTTTTATGTATCCCCGCAAAAAGATATTTAATGGTGCTAAATCAATAAATCTAACCCATCAGAGTACCTGCAAAGTAACGTGGGCCGATGATTTCATCTCCAAGAATTCTATACAATACATTAATTGACCAACTCTTTCGGCATGAGGTACCCATTTGGGATTTTTTGTGGCCTAGTAATGTATCGTAATCTTTGGGTTCGTTAGACACTATAACACCTTCTAAGGGGTTCGGAGTAAAATTATTTACGACCTATTCGCAGACAGTAACTCTTCAAATGCAGTCGTTCACGTGCAGCTCCTGTATCAGTAACGGATTCATCACAATGATATAAGGCATAAACCGGTGACTGCAGTAACTACTTGCATAAGGATCGTGATATGTTGCAGCTAACACAAACTCTTCCATATCCACGCTTCTTGCTAGTCTTCACTACTACCGCGACACCTTCTGAAAGTACTAGTTCCTCAAAGCCGTTGTTCAGCAACGTAAGATCATAATGGTCGATAGAGCTTCTCGACCAGGATATGTCACGGAACAGGCTACGGCTTCTTCACTGACATCGTATCGACACTGCCGAGTGTCGATAGCATATCAACGTACCATTTGGATATGTATGCCGTGTTTCTTCCGTGACTGATCGAACCTCGTTTGCTTGTGCATTCTGACGTACCTCGGATATGGCAGTGTGAGGACACATTCTACATTCTAACTGAACATGACTTCAAACAGCTTATAGAGGAAGCTTGTCGCACAGCATCTGAAAAATATTCATCCGAAAGTCTGAGCAGAATATGTGCCATGCATTTTTTTTTCTTTTTTTATTCTTAGTGGAGAGTCCTTCCTTTTCTGTCTTCCCTTACTCAACTTACTGTGGTTTATCGGTTCTGCCTGCGGACATACGTAACGTTTTGGATTTCTTGTTGACTGCCTGGGAATTGCGCCTTTATTCGGTTTGAATAGTACTCGTCAGGTTGTTAAGTCCATCCACGTGCGCACTGAAAAGTATCTTGTGTTAAGTGTAGCTTGTAATCCCTAGAATTCCGTGAGTTTTCGAGACTCTTCGCTTTCATATTATTTTAGTCTCAGAAAGTGGAAAAATGTAAAACCTTCCGTTGAAACGTGTTTTTGGGGGATCATGATCGCCTTTTATATGCACCTGTCAGATACTAAACAGTGTTTGTAGAAACATTGCCTCCCACTTATATCGGTGACATCGTTTTCCAAAGCAATTTTCAGAAAAAATATGAAGTTAAAAAATGAAATACTGAGGTTTCACATCTTCAACTTGCTGAAAAACTTCCGCTTGTTGATATTTGCCTCATGTATCAAGGAGCAGCGTCATGTTCTTTATCGGTTTCACAAATTGACAAAATGACGGATAAAGATTTGAACTTCTTTCATACGCAGAAGCCTTCTGCTTCGTTAAAGAAGCCGTCATCATGTAACTTCATGTCTAGCCAGTTTCAAAGTTAGTTAACTATCTGTTCCTATAATTTTCACTCCTCTTGTTATGTTTCTTAAAAATTTCACGCGCCCCTTGCATACTGGTACCAATTTGTAAGTGTCGCAGAATTCTTAAGACGTGGCACAAGTGAACATGATTATGCTCTTGCACGCAGTTATTATGACCTCTTACATAAGGTATCATCAAGGAAAAAGAGAGTTCTGTCATATCATTTTGCTGAGTGGGTTATGAAAATTTTTAAGTGTGCAGACTACTCCTTTTGGAGTAATAGACTGGTTGGATAGAGCTTAGTGGTTTTAGTGATAATGTTGCATGTGTGAATGTAGCTGATATGGTAGATTCTTGTCTACTGTAGCACTAAACCCACCCCTATTTAAAATGATGGTTTTAATTCCGAAAATAATTGTTTTTGCTTTTTTTGTAGTTATATTGATTGTTCTCGTTTTAATACGGATTTACTTTAGAAATCTACTTTGTATCTTACCCTATCATTCCATCGTTCGCAATGGTAGCATTATTTATCACTGCAAAAGCCCCTGAACGAGATAGTTTTGGAGCTTATGTAAAAATTCGGTTTTCCTTCCTCAGTTTCGCTGCTGTATTCAGTCCACTTTCTCTGGCAAATATGTCTCCGTTATATTGAGACAACCAATCTTTCCTGAGTTAAATCAAATTTGCTGTTGAAAACGTAAACAAATTCACACAGCCATGTGCAAATTGTTCTGTTGATTTCTTCTTGAAATATTTATCTATGTATATATTATAGTAAAGTGTGTTTATGGAAGATCATTCACATGTGAGTTTTGTTTCTTGGATTACATACAATTACGGCTCGTTTGGAGAGAATCAGAAAAACAAAAGATCCCAAACTAAGTCTTGTCAACACCATCCGAGTTTTCCTCCGGAATGGGTAAGTTGGTTTCTCTATTCCACCGCAGTAACTATTTAATGTAATTCTTTGTTCCTTATATGTGGAGGACGCGGTCATTCATTGTGAAATCAGGTCCTCATAGAAGGAGATTATGACCAATAAAACAAAATTGTTGCCAAGAAGTGAAACATCTCAGATTCGCGGAACAAGTCAAACTGATTGGACAGCTTACGTGTGTTCTCCGTTTTGGTTTACCTTGGCCGCTTTAGAATCTTCACCCACACTCAGGAGCAGGGTTAGTCCAATTCACTGGTTATACTGAATTTCTGTTCGTGGCGAATGATAGACTGCCTTCCGGGTTGCACCCAAGAATGTCTTACGCGTGTTTTCTAACAACAGTAGCGGAAAGTGTATTAGTACGGAACACTTTTCAGACTTTTGCCTCTAGCTGTAATAAAAATTTAATGTATTTTCTTCTTCTAATTTGAAATGATAGCAACACTTTTTGTGTGCTGCAGTCTTTTTCTGAGATTACAGAAATTACTCCAGAAAAGTAAAGTTTTCCCAAATGCGACAAATTGTTCCAGGGCACAACTTGGTCATGTACCGAGGAAGAAATATTCCATTCAGATTTAAAAGTACTGCATCCGATAAAATCTTGTCAGTACTGTATCTAACAGTCTATGCGTTAGAGTATTACTCTGTTAGATAAAATAATCAGTAAGTAAAATTAAATTAAGAAGTGATATCAAAAATCAATTACTACTTAACGAGATTTTGAAACAGAAGCTATTGACAACTAACTCAAATTTCCATTTTCAAGACAGGGAAATTGTTAAGACATTAAAGAAAATCAATTTATTTGCAAGCATCACGCGTTTCGTGGTAGGAAAGACCTTCGGTTTCAGTGTTCAATATGGTATACGACCGACGAAGTATGGCTTAACCGTTCACACAATACCCAACTGCTTTTAAAAATTAGAGAGTTTTACTCACCACAAAACTCTCTAACAGTAGAAGTACCTGTGTCATCCAAATAGCTTTAATACATTGTACAGCACTGAAATGTGTAGAGCTCATGATATTTATTAACGCTGGGCAAAGTAACCTCATGACTCACAATATTAAAAACTTTAGAAAATTCTGGAAGCTGCCTCTAGTCTCTAGTGCTCGTTCGCTAATGTAATTTTAAAATCGGTCACTAGATTGAAACATCGACCGATCAATCGGAAAGAACCATGTGTTCCTAGGTACACTATCCTCCGGGTACAACATTCTGCCCCACACACATTTATTTACTGCTTTGTTTTCCTGTGTCTGGAGCTTCGATAAACATATTTCATCTACAAATAACGCCCAAAGAAGGCGATGAAAAAAAAAATTAGTAGAATTTTTTTTTTTTTTTTTTTTTTTTTGCATTTTGTATATCGCCTTCTTTGGACATTGTTTGTAGATGAAATATGATTATCGAAGCTCCAGACACGGGAAACAAAGCAGTAAATAAATGTGTATGGGGCAGAATGTTGTACCCGGAGGATAGTGTACCTAGGAACACATGGTTCTTTCCGATTGATCGGTCGATGTTTCAATCTAGTGACCGATTTTAAAATTACATTAGCGAACGAGCACTAGAGACTAGAGGCAGCTTCCAGAATTTTCTACAGTTTTTAATATTGTGAGTCATGAGGTTATTTTGCCCACGTCATTAAATGCTTTGGGAGACCTAAAATGTAGTTCTCAGTTGATGTCGTCATTTGGAGCATGTAAATGAATCATTATGAATACAGTACGAAAAACTGAAAATGTAACGAGATTTAAAGGATACTCAAAGAAATTTTAATATGAGAATTATTTATTTTTAGAGCGATAGCACATACTGCATGTGAGCTGGCTGAAGGTTGCAGTATGCTTACTGTGCTATTCATGTTCTCGTAACGGTATGGAACACGTCGTCGAACATTGTACGCCTATTCCGCAAGCCGTAGGAGAGACCATCAACCATCATCGTCTTTCTGGAAAGCCTGCCATGCAGTGGTTTCTTCATTCGAGGAAAGAGTAAGAAGTCACTAAGTGACATGTAAAGAGAATGCAGGGCTCTGAGGCAAAATTTGGTAGCTGAAGAAGCGGCACATGTGTTGCAGTCTTGTGCAGAATGAAATGGGGTATTGCGGTGGGGCAAACATCCCCTTGGACAACATCCCCTTGGACAACATCCCCTTGGACAACATCCCCTTGGAAAGCTTACTCTTGGACAGCTATCCCTATGATAGATTATCCTTGGACAGCTTCCCACGATGGTTTGTCTTGACCACCTTCCGTAATCTCGTTAGGAGATTTCGATAGTGTGCTCCTTAAGAGCTTACCGCACCATGGCTTGCCCAAAGATGGTTGGTCTTTGTCTTTTTCGACGGTAGCGAATCCACATGGTTCCTCACATTTGTTTGATTCTTTGTCTCGGGGTCACAGTGACACACCTTCCACCCGTCCATAGTTATTTCGGGGCTAAAGACGTCATATGAATTGGTCTGACATAGTGCAACTTCTTTGTGTTGCCTCGGTTTGTCGGTAGATCTGAACGAGTGTGAGCAGTAGCGCAACCCAGCTAGCAGTTACGCTTTTCATATTCAAAATGTTATGCAAGATGTTGAAAACTGATCGATTTTCACTTCATCCACTACTGCTTCAATGGCGGTACCCCTGCCTTCGAGAACCTGGGCCTCCACCTCTCTCGCAATTCCCGGTTCTTCAAAGAGAAATGGTCTCCCGCGTCGTTCTTCGTCACTCAGACTTGTTTCGCCATACTGCGCCTGCGCCTGCGCTACCTACTGCGTTGTATGACGGTGCATTGTTGTACACATCCACTCAGCATAATCTGCACCGTTGTTCCTATTCAAATGCATAAAACAAACTAACGGACAATATTCAACTTTATTTACGGGCTGTGTCATTTTGTTTTGGCTTCTGTAGGGGCGTACTAAGGTATAATGGTACGGAGATTTCAGCGAGTACCATGACCGCAAAAATGTCTCTGAAAAAAAAATCAAAAACGTAATTACGTAACTTTTCAAGGTGAGGATCAAAACTTTGTGACTATCCCCCATGGTCCAGAGTGAGGAAGAGGCATGTGGCAGTGGTGGTGGTAAATAGGACCACTGATACGCTTAACATATCCTTCATCAGCAAAGTAATGCTGTAACTCCAGCAAGACTATGTGCCACTCACTGCCTACCGAATGTGTCAGTGGGCTGACAACCCACTAAAGATATGAGGGCGCTTGTTACCGTTCTCTATGCTTTCAGCATATCTGGGTTGCCACCAAGCGATATGTGTACGCCATAGACACAGGTCGGGCCAATTTCCGTGGCTTGCAGACAATTTTCTCCGTAGTTTCGCTAAATCGCTTATCACGGATGCTGGGATGGTTGCTGGTTGCTTTCAAGGGGTCCCGGCCGATTGTCGTTGCCAAACTTGTCCATTTTGAGCTTGTGCCCGGTTTCCAGTGACGTCGTCTCCCTTCCTTTCTTCGGTGGTTTGCGAATGACTATAGCTGAAGAAGATAGTTAGCAGACTTAAGCAACGATACAGTAAGCAACGATACAGGCATCAAAGACGACTTGGCATCAAACACGTGCCCGGAAGAGATAGCCCGTTATTTCCAGGAGAGATATTTTTCTGTAAGGAGGATGGATCCAGAAGCAGCAGGTGACAGGCTAATTCGAGCGTCTGTTCCGACAGAGCAGACACTGTCTCATAGCTGCTGGCAGCCATCCAGCAAGCCCCCAGGAACTTCCTCCTTTGCTGCCGAAGCATCGTGAGTGCCTGGGTCTGCTTACATGTACTCAGATGTCAAGTCAAAGCAATTGATTTTGACCGTTGCGGCACAGAAAGCTACGAGAGAAGACGTACTGAAAGTATTGAGGTAGGAGGATCAGGTAGTTCCGCAACCAGAGGCCCACAGACAACATGTGTGTTGGTACTAGAGGCACGTTCACGTGCTGTCTGTGTCCTGTGATATAGAATATAGAAATAGTTTCTAGGTAGGGTGTTGATGCGTAACATTAATCTGTAGATCTGAGGATATCTCGAAGCGTGTGGAAAGGGTAAGCCAAGGAAAGAGCTCGTAACATGTTACACATCGAAATAAACAGCTATTGAATATGTCTATGAGGAAAGACGTTTCAGACAGCTTCTGTCCGAAATAAAATTTCAACTAGATCAGTTAATGGAGGAGAACCACTAGCAAGTGACGAGATCGATGAAATCGTTGACATACTCATGACCTAAGTAATTCCAGGCAAGCTCAACGTGTGTGTGTGTGTGTGTGTGTGTGCCATGTGGGATGCATTGGTAAACGAATTCTCTCTCAGAAACCAAGTCTTTACGCCACGACGGCGTACTTCGTCCTCTGAAAGCACCGCTCCAGGCGTGTTTCGAAGCTCCACAGTTACTCTGATGTAGTGGTCTATGTTAGGGATTCCAGGAGTTAGGAGCAGTCTGCATATCCAATCGCGACCCACAGCATCACTCTAGATATACACCCTACGACACAGCAGAATGACCACTCACAGGTCGCGTTCGCCTATAATCTGTTCACATATTTAAATGCCGTTGCGCTGCAAACTGAAGTGAAAAAAATTCAGTCTAGACTGCGGCTGCAACGGTTCTTTAATTTGTGTTTGTCCAGA
The DNA here is from genome assembly GCF_021461385.2 of Schistocerca piceifrons. Taxonomy (NCBI): domain Eukaryota; kingdom Metazoa; phylum Arthropoda; class Insecta; order Orthoptera; family Acrididae; genus Schistocerca; species Schistocerca piceifrons. Next base: position 493,927,754 of record NC_060139.1, on the reverse strand, counting down.
AGGTATGCAGAACAACTTCCATGGAGTATGCGAAGTAGAAATGATGCTGCCATCACTGGTCGTCAATCGCATTGATATAGCTCAGTCGATAAGAGAAATTCCCATTAAAGGCCAGGTTTCCTATTGGGCACAAAGCTGTAATCTGTCAGATAGTTGCAAGACAGCGCAACCTCAGTTGAAAAATGAAACGTACATTCCGGGAAACTATTCTGAGACTCATCAGAGAAGATTATTTGTTCGTTGCTTATTGCACTGATGATTCTGTTGTACACAGTTGCCTATTTTGACTAAGAAGTCTTTCGCGACGGTGATCTTGCATAAAAAATTCTCCGTTTACTTCCCGCGTCAAAGAAGGATAACATTCGACTTTGGCGCGGGAGGTAAATAATACCTTTTATGCCAGGTGTGTATTTTTTTCGTGTCTGAAGTATAGAGCGCAAAATGTTAAATAGAAATAAAAAAAACGTACTCTCAGTTCAAGATGAGAAAGCAGCCGCAGGAAAGTGAAGGCAGACGACACTCACATCTGCAAAGCTATTCCAACAATGTTTCTATAATCGTGAAGCTCTGATTCGTCGGTCTGGTGCAAATATTTCAATAGCACGCCACTTCGGCAATTCACGTGCCCATAACCTACGCAAATACCGGGGAAAGGGGATCTCAGATTAACATGGAATCCGAATGACGTGTGTTTCCTGGCGCACCTCCACATCGCTGAGAGGTGTAGGCTGTTTTGAAGGCAGACCGAAAATTCTGTGACCTTTCTGTTTCTAGGGACGAGCTTTACAACTACACATCCGGGTGCCACAGACTAACATATGATTGCTGAATATAGGCAGCAGCCTTTCCAGTAGCTACAGGGCCAACAGCCTGAATGTTTTACCGGGCCTTGTAACATTATTCAACGTGGCCTTGCTGTGTTAGCACCTCGGAGACGAAAACCAGGGAGAAAGTGCAGCCGTTAAATATCCCGAGGACATGCAGCTCTACTTTATGGCTTGATTGTAATGGAATCTCCTTTGGTAAAATGTCATGGTGTTGAAATAGCGCCCCATATAGATCTCCGGTTGGTGACTACCCAGGAGGAGCCAGTCATCGGGAGAAACAAAAATGGCACTCTATAGTAAGCAGGTTCAAATGGATGTAGATCGTAGTAGTTATTCGTGGATGAAGAAGCTTGTACAGGCTAAGTAGCTTCGCAAGTAGCATCAAACCAGTCTTCGGACCGAAGATCACAACAACAATATCACATGATTTTCCTTGGACACGCGTCAATTTAAGAGTATGTAGACTGGAACCCTTGTTCCACTTCAAGAAACAAGGTGTCCACCAAGTCACCCATCATTAGTAAAAATGTGTCGCACTGAATGACTAAAGCTATCAGACAGTTTCATTGTTACAGCCTGACTGTTTAGAAGTGATAATGAAAATTTTAGGACCACTCTCGTATCTTCACCTCATCGGCGAAATACTGACCAGTGGAATAGATTGCCTGACGTACGTTGATTCCTCAGTCCGAGCAACCTTCTTTCATAATTTGAGCGTCCAGTAGTTTTAATCATTCACACACCATCTGATGAAAAGTATCAGAACATCTGTTAGTGGGAATTAAAATGAGCTGTGTTCATCCTTCGCCTTAATTATTGCTTCAACTCTGCTGGAGACACTATCAATGAGGTGTCTCAATGTCTGTGGAGGAATGGCAGCCCATTCTTCTTCAAGAGCCGAAACGAGAGAATATAGTGATGATGGACGCTGGGGTCTGGAACCTAATCGACGTTCTAACGTATCATTAAGGTGGTCGATTGGGTTCAGGTCGTGACTCTGGGTAGACCAAGGGCTTTCACGAATGTTTCTCTCCACAAACCACGCTGCTTTATAACAGGGTGCATAGTCATGCCGATACAAATGATTACCATCTCCGAACTCTTCCTCTAACGTATACTGCACACAAAGCTGTAAAGTGTATTCACATCCTTCCACATTTATTGTTTTCTTAAGTGCAATAAGCGGGTCATATCCGAACCACGAAAAACACTATTGGAGCTGTAATGCGACCTCCGCTGTACTTCAGTATTGGTAATACACATAATGGCAGGTAACGTTCACCAGGAACTCGCCGAACCTAAACGAACTCAGCATGATTCGTTATCCAAACCGTCTCGTTCCCAGTCATTCATTGTCCAGTGGTGTCACTCTGGCGTCGCTCTATACATCACTTCAAGCGTCGCTTAGCATCGACTGCAGGAATCCGTGGCTTATGATGAGCTGGTCGACCACTGTACCCCATTCTTCTTAACTCCCAAGCGTAGTCATTGTGCTAGCTGCATTGCTGGTCGCAACTTTAGAACCACGAGTGATTGATTACTTCCGCAGATTTCGTGCAATTTTTCACAACCACCTTCCACTAAGATCGACGGCCCCTGTTCGTCAGTACCTGAGGCCTGCCTCGGCTTGCTTTAGCTGTGGTTATTCCTTCGCGTTTCCACTTCACAGTAGCGTCACCAACAGGCAGCTTGGGCCGCAGTCGAAGTGTTGAAAGGGAATAGCTTTGTTACTCACTACTCTTTAGTGGTCTGCATTCAAAGTCTCTGACTCTACTGACCGCCGAATTCTACTGTGAGTGCTTTACAACGGTACAATACTGCACGCCTCCTTTTACACAACAGGCTATTAAAATTAGTACACCACGAAGATGATGTGCTATAGACGCGAAATTTAACCGACAGGAAGAAGATGCTGTAATATGCAAATGATTAGCTTTTCAGAGCATTCACACAAGGTTGGCGCCGGTGGCGACACCTACAACGTGCTGACATGAGGAAAGTTTCCAACCGATTTCTCATACACAAACAGCAGTTGACCAGCGTTGCCTGGCGAAACGTTGTTGTGATGCCTCGTGTAAGGAGGAGAAATGCATACCATCACGTTTCCAACTTTGATAAAGGTCGGACTGTAGCCTATCGCGTTTGCGGTTTACCGTATCGTGACATTGCTGCTCGCGTTGGTCGAGATCCAATGACTGTTAGCAGAATATGGAATCGGTGGGTTCAGGAGGGTAATAAGGAACGACGTGCTGGATCTCAAAGGCCTCGCATCACTAGCAGTCGAGATGACAGGCATCTTATCCGCATGGCTGTAACGGATCGTGCAACCACGTCTCGATCCCTGAGTCAACAGATGGGGACGTTTGCAAGACAACAACCGTCTGCACGAACAGTTCGATGACGTTTGCAGCAGCATGGACTATCAGCTCGGAGACCATGGCTGCGGTTACCCTTGACGCTTCATCACAGACAGGTGCGCCTGCGATGGTGTACTCAACGACGAACCTGAGTACACGGATGGCAAAACGTCATTTTTTCGGATGAATGCAGGTTCTGTTTGCAGCATCATGATTGTCGCATCCGTGTTTGGCGACATCGCGGTGAACGCACATTGGTAGCGTGTATTCGTCATCGCCATACTGCCGTATCACCCGGCGCTATGGTATGGTGTGCCACTGGTTACACGTCTCGGTCACCTCTTGTTCGCATTGACGGCAATTTGAACAGTGGACGTTACATTTCAGATGTGTTACGAACCGTGGCTCTACCCTTCATTCGATCCCTGCGAAACCCTACATTTCAGCAGGATAATGCACGACCGAATGTTGCAGGTCCTGTACGGACCTTTCTGGATACAGGAAATGTTCGACTGCTGCCCTGGCCAGCACATTCTCCAGATCTGTCACCCACTGAAAACGTCTGGTCAATGGTGGCCGAGCAACTGGCTCGTCACAATACGCCAGTCACTACTCTTGATGAACTGGGGTATCGTGTTGAAGCTGCATTGGCAACTGTACCTGTACGCGCCATCCAAGCACTGTTTTACTCAATGCCCAGGCTTATCAAGGTCGTTATTAAGGCCAGAGGTGGTTGTTCTGGGTACTGTTTTCTCAGGATCTGTGCAACCAAATTGCGTGAAAATGTAATCACATGTCAGTTCTAGTATAATATATTTGTCCAATGAATACCCGTTTATCATCTGCATTTCTTCTTGGTCAGTAGTGTATGTTTTCAGTTACAGCGCCTATCACATACACGTGCGTCTGTTGTCTTATATATTTGGCATTAGTTACCCAGTGTAAAACTGTACAGTTTATTACATCTTTAAGAATACTGTCTCGCGAGCCTCCCTATACATTGTCCTATAACCGGCCGTGTTAAATCGCCGGCTCAGGGATACTGGGAGGCAAGCCTGTCGCGGACGTACCTGCCTCGCAGATTAGCCACGGTTAGTGAGCCAACCGGCCCGCATGTAGGTAAATGCTGGGCTGGTACTCACGCACCACCTCAGGCACACGCTATGCCATTATTTAGAAAACATTGTTATAGTTGAACATAGATTCACTTTAAACACAGACAGGTGGGGTAGGCAAAAGAAGAAGAAGTTGCATACCGTTCGCCGAAGTTGTACCATAACTAACGGCTAAATCAGCTGGTGTCACAGATGCAACAACTAAAAAACAATAACCTATCTGATGCCATGATGACAATAAAACTTGATGTGTTAATTTGTGACTAGAAGATGGTGGCTGCACTTATCTCGATATCAATGATCATTACAACAGCTTTTGATAGTTCTACGATGTCGTTCATCTTAATTTTCTCATTTTTACTTCGAGAGAATCAGAGACCTCATTTACTGAAACCAGCTTGAATGGAATGTTCGGCGTTTATCTACATACTGGAAATTAAACAGCCAACAACAGAATGAAGACAATAGCTCTCCAGTACAAGCTGATGTTCGCAGGCTATCAACCAGCTTTCTGGGACAAAGTTGCCGTGGTGTTCTAGCGGGTAGAGTGCTAGACTCCACCTTAGGGGTTCTGGGTTGAATTCCTAATACGGACATGGAATTTTCCTCGATCAGGTCTCTCCAGGTCGGGGCAAGGTCAACTCATCCTGCTGTCAAATGAATACCTGAGCTCTTTCCCTCGCGTGAAGGGCGACCGGGGCGATGGCCCCATCAGCCAACCCCTCTTACTGCCGCGAGGAAGAGGCTAAGTCTACACGCACTCACACAATTAGCCTGGTCTCGCTTGCACCACAGACTTTACCTTTACTTTACCATTTTATATAGGGCAAAACTGTGTGCCTAACGGGAAACCAAATACGGGTGACTGCCTTTAAAGGTGACAGTTTCCAGTTTCTCTAACCCTCATGCACAGACTGAAAGACAAAAAGCTTCCCCAGTTTTTGAAATGTTTTTGCTTTGATAAATAAAAGTCTAGGCTTCTGTGGTATTTAATATCATCATCATCTGCATCAAGGATTGAGCTTTCTCGTCCGTTCCATCTCCTTCAAAATTGGTCAAGCCATCTCTTCATTGGTCTTCCTGAAGATCTTTTGTCTCTTGGTTTATATTGTTTTATAGCTTTAGTGATTCTTGCATGTAGCATTCTGTCTATATGTTCTTTCCATCTTAACTGATATTGTTTTATTATATTTTGCATAATCGGTTCAGCTCGGATGTCATCATTTCTTTTTTTATCACTCAAAGTACATCCACCCACGTATCTAAGGAAATTCATTTCACACGCTTCTATTCCCTTTTCATTCCTTTTCTTAAAGATTCCAGCTTTCGCATACATAGAGCATTGCTGGTATAGACATAACCTTATAGAACTTTAGTAGAGTTTTCTTTGGATTTTCTTTCCTAATGTTCTACGCAATGTTCCACAGAAGTAGCTAAATAGGTCTAACTTATTTTGTATTTCATTGTTTTGCTCTGTATGTAATATTGCACAATAAATATTTAAATTTATTAACTTCCTGTACGATCTGCTTGTCAATTTCAATCTTAAGTTTCATAGGCTGGTGTCCTAATAATGCCACTTAATGAGCATATGGCATTGGTGGCCGGGAGACCTCTCGCGGGGCAGTTCGGCCGCTGCTCACTACGGTGACTTGTGAGTGAATGAGGATGAAATGATGATGAAAGACACACAACATCCAGTCATCTCGAGGCAGAGAAAATCCCTGACCCCGCCGGGAATCGAACCCGGGACCCCGTGCGAGGAAAGCGAGAACGTTACCGCAAGATCACGAGCCGCGTACATAATGTCACTGATTTTGTCTTTGTGATGGAGATGTTCCGAATGTATTCTCTGGTTATATTACTTAAATTAAAGACAGCCTCTTCTAAGTCATTTTCATCTGACTAACAATTACTTGGTCCTCACCTAGAAGTAGTGTGCTATACGTATTAAAAAGAGTGGGTGAGAGGGGACACCCTGTCTAACTTCTGGTTTGTTTCAGCAGTATTATGTTTGCTGTTTGCTATTTTTAATTGTATTTTTAGTCATATATAGACACTGTGCGGCTCTTACAAGGTGAGATGGAATCGCTCTCTTTCTTAAAAAATTTCTTAAAGTCTGTTTCGACTGACTTTATCAGACGCTTTTTCGTAGTCAATGAATTGGTAAACTGAATTCCTGGTATGCTTCTATTAGTTGCGTAGCTAGGTGGTGGGGCTGCGACCTTCAGATATTCCAGGACACCTGTTTTTTTTTTCCTTTTGGGTTGTCTCACTTAGATTTTTGCTTGCACTACAGCTATGGATCCATCTCTCCAGGATTTGTAGGGTGTCTTTCCGTGACCGTCCCCCCCCCCCCCCCCCGCCCCCCTGCCCCAGTACGTTGTGGACTGATCTTCGCCTGACTCCTGCCTGAGAGACCTGTCTGGATTGGGTGGTCCTGTCAGGAACTTAAGCTCCTGCTACATAGCACTCTGTGCCATAGCAGAGTGTACGAACCTCCCCGCCAACGATAAGGCGGCAGTCCCCGTGGAAGGTATGTTTTCAATAAAACTTTTCCATGTATTCCACCTCATCATCGGGAAACTATACAGGTCAAACCTTAGACAGCTGTTACAATTGTCTTCTTCAGAAAGATGCACGTCGTCCTGTAATTATATCATCCTGATGAATACCGCGTATAACGATGGTCGAAACGTTTGTGTATATAACACAACGACGCAGTCACATACCAATAAACGATATACTGAAATTCTGGCTATGAGAGATGTGGTTGGGTAGCGCAATAAGAATGCACACTTTCAGCTAATAGAAGATATGTGAGCCTTACTCTCTGTTCGACGCTCGACGATAGACATATTAACAATCATGTCCGGGCTTAGCAGCACTGGGGCAGTTGCCTGCCCCCCGCCCCCCGCGCGCTTCACCTTTCCATCCCTTCCTCCCTTCCCTCCCCGCCCCCGGCTCCAGCTACTTCCCCCCCCCCCCCCCCCCCCCAACCACCATCCACGCCCAGCGCCTCCACCTATGAAAAAATAAATTACGATCTTCGCAAATTCAGATCCATTTCTGATCCGCCACAATGACAGACATATTAAAACGATATTAGTTTGGAGAAAGCGACAACATTTAATGGATGCTGACTGGTAAAAAGTGCACCCACAACCATTTGTAGTGATACAAGTACTTCGATGTTCGCCACTTTTATATTTGCAACTTAAAATTTAGGACTCTGGGTTCTAAAATCATACGATATCGTTTTACCTGCAGTTCGCGGTGTTTTTTCTCTTGTTAAAATGAAAATGTCAGCTACCACTAGAAATTTTAATATTTACTATGCGCATGTATCTGGATGGTACCTGCCTGATAGCATAATAAAATAGCCATGCTCTCTCAGTTAAGTACATTGTCGGGAATATAGTTTGTATTTGCAATAGCTTTAAGTTTTATTTCGTAAGATATTGTGCTTCAGTATCCTGAGAACGAGCTTGTAATCAAGTATTATCCTTAGAATACTGATATTCGCTCTGCAGCAACAATCATGATTATCCACATGGATGTTACGAACCGTTAAATATGAGGGGGAAGTCAAATGAAACCCGAATGCCCGCCACAACGGAACCATGGAAGTAACCCCACACTCGTTAAGACAATTATCCCATAGGGAGACGAGACAGTCATTTCCTGTTTCGTAGAACGCGGTCGGCCGCTGACGGATCCACAGCTGCACCCACTACTGAATTTCCTCGTCCGACTGTAAACGACGTCCACGCATGTCTTTCTTCAGATCGCCAAAGATGTGCAAACCACACGGTGAAAGATCCGGGCTGTTCGGAAGATTTTGCAGTTTTCTCAACCAAATCGCTGAAGCGTAGCCTTCGGCCGATTGGCAGTGTGGTGGTGGGCGGTATCGTGAAACTGGATGATTCCACAATCTCGTGTTACAGGTGTTCGGATTTCATTTCCCCGTCTCTTACACAACCACTACAGCTCTAAGATGCGCCATTTTCAGCGAGTTGGAAAGGTTCCACAGATGCTGCTTGTAAACAGACGCCCCCGTGGGGTGCAGATCGAGAATCAGCGGCGATTCACTTACATGCAGGATTTATAATTAGATGCTTGCTTGCTTGGATTGAGTTTAACAACAGTATCTTTCAGTCACTTGCAATACGTTCTGTGAGATGAAATTCTCGCAGATTATTCCCACTGCCGGAACAAGTCGGTCTTCTAATCTTGGTGAAAAATATACAATGAAATGAAAATCCCATCTTGCCGAAACACCAGAAAAAATTAGCCTGACGACGCTTCGGGGAGACACTGGGTATCCTTCTGCACATTTACTGTACATATCGAAACTTTGTTGTTTTATGTAAAATATTTACATATCCATCAGATTATGCATTAACAAGGCAGTTTCAGATCTCCTTGAAAACAACCTAATGTAAAGGCGGAACCGGTCACATAGATAATAAAGTTCTTGCTGGCAACGGGGATGGCGTTTCATTAATTGAACATATCTTTGAGGTTCAAAATGGCTCTGAGCACAATGGGACTCAACTTTTGAGGTCATCAGTCTCCTAGAACTTAGAACTACTTAAACCTAACTAACCTAAAGACATCACACACACCCATGCCCGAGGCAGGATTCGAACCTGCGATCGTAGCGGTCGCGCGGTTCAAGACTGTAGCGCCTAGAACCGCTCGGCCACTCCAGCCAGCTACCGTTGAGGAATCAACACCCTTTGAACATGGAAAACAGACTCGTTTTTGCCAAACACTCGGGTTCTGTTAGCTGCTTGAGGATCGGTTACGAGTAATGAACCGTGGGAGAGAGCAACCAGAGACTGATTTACAGGGTAAGAGAATACAACGAGTACGTTTGTGTACACGTCCTTGTGTGCTGGAGCAACAAGAGCTGGCGCCAGAGGAAATAACGGAGAGGATGAGCCGGTCACGAGAAGTAAGGTGAAACGGAGTGGTGTGGTGTTTATTGTAGAGTACTCACACACAGAGAGTAAAGCGTCGTACTTTACCACAACAACAAATAATTCTTGTTTATTTATTTCCCACGTAGTGCAGGTGAAACACCAAGTATCGTTTAATCCATGACTGTTGGAACAGGGCAAATACATCTACCTCAAGGTGATGTATTTCCACGAATATATGTAGCTCTTGCTGTTAATTCAAATTGTGTCGGATAACGCCCTTTCACCGAAACCAGTTCCACATTAAAGAATAATTCAAACAGCAGTTTAAAGTTTCTTTAAAACCCAAAATTTTGATCCAGGAATGAAAATTAATCTGACTTCGATCTTATTGATGTATTCAGAAATAGGAAAAATTTTCACAGTGCAACGGATAATATAATGGGGCCTTGAAACATATTTTGAATGAATGCAGAACCTTATTTTCTAGCAAAAACTAAACGTGACCTGGCGTCCTCCAATATTAGATAGGACACGTGCTATGAGGATGTAAAATTTCACTTTGTTAACTTTAATACCTGTTCACAAACGAGCCTGAAATATAGGGGCGATCTAAGAGTTTCCGTTTCGAGGGCGTCGGTGCACCATGTATGCTACTGAGCGCAACTCCGATGCGCGTATATAATCACCGACATACAGGCAAGAGTGTAGTATGGTCTTCGAACGGAAACATTTTGATTGCTCCTTATACTAAAGCCACTCCAAACATGTTCAGGATAAGCACGACGTCTGGAAGTACTTAGCAACATTAACTGTCGTTGTACTGTGTGTAAGATGCGTACAAAGAACGGAAAAACGTTACTGCTGATGACAGCTTGTTCAGCTACTCTTTTGAAGGCAAAATGCATTTTGCACATCTACTGCTGTTTTAATCGAAACATTGAAATGGAATATTATACAAAAAATAGGTACAGGCAGCATTCTTGCAATGTGTGTAGTCAAAGGAATCCTGGAACATGTCAGAATAATCCATAAAAGAATTATAAATGAGTCTAGAGAACTTCAGAATGACTTTATGTAATTATTCAGTAATCCAGTAAGAAATTCCAATGTAAAGTTTTCAGTCTATCAGCGGATCACGTGGAAAAAAAATCCACAAAGTATGAAAATCAGAAAATTCCGTAGTAATATTAAAGAAGTGGGAGGTTTTCGTTTGCCATGCTCTACATCGCCTTGAAACTGGAGCAACGGCTCTCTCTTTGAAACACCTGATCTTAAACTCGGGTACAAAAGAAGATATATCTATGAAACTGAACACTCTGGACCGAAATATTACGCCATGCTGCGCATGCTGGCAACGGCCTCACTACAAAGTCCAATGTGTTGCAACATGAAAATGGCCATCGAAATGGAATATTATACAAAAAATAGGTACAGGCAGCGTTCTTGCAATGTGTGTAGTCAAAGGAATCCTGGAACAAGATAGCTCAGAACAGCATCCAGAAGATGCATGCCTTCGTCGTTGCAGTCTAGAGATGCACGCTTCCTCAAAGTGTCCTGCACCGAGACCCGATTAGTCAGTTAGCTACTCCTCCAAAGTACGGCTTATAGACATACCTTTATTACGTAGCCAAACACTGTAGCAAGAACGAGAGCAAATAGTGTCTTTGCACCTCACCACCGATTTACAAATCGCTTAAAAATTAATAAATTGGAAGACATTTAATACACAGCTTTCAGGCTTTAGTTTGCTAAATAATGCTTCTCCCGTATACTATTCTTATTCATCCCATTTCTTTCGAGAAAGAACGGAATTCTTCCGTACAAGAGTTCCATTGCGACAGTAGCTCTTGGTGGTTCCGCCACATGTATGGCTATGTAGAGCTATCCAGAAAGAATTTCAAAATTAGAAAGTAAACAGAAATTCACGTCCTTTGTACCGGATGTAGAGTGATATACTGGACAAAATAAAACTGAAAAAACGGTTCAAATGCCTCTGAGCACTATTGGACTTAACATCTGAGGTCATCAGTCCCCTAGAACTTAGAACTACTTAAACCTAACTAACCTAAGGACATCACACACATCCATGCCCGAGGCAGGATTCGAACCTGCGAGCGTATCGGTCTCGCGGTTCCAGACTGAAGCGCCTAGAACCGCTAGGACAAAAATACAACTGAGGAACCTTGTTTAAAAACATGTTCATTCGTGGAGATTATATTTGTAGTAACTGACACTGCATTTAGAAATATAAAATTAAACACGCCCACCGAATAAAAATAAATAAATGCGACGCAGTCAGAACATGGCAGCGTTAACTAATGGAACTACAACTTTACTTTTAAAGAATATATACGAGATGGTAAGAAACAGTCTGGAAAACTCGTAAGAGTATTGCAAGGTACGTTATGCCGAGAAATTGTCAAAAAACATTCGATCCGTTGATCCGTTTTCGAGTTAATTGGCTTTGAAGTTAGCCATTCAGGGCGTTGCGCACGCACATTCAAGCGGCTTGCTAGATACAAATAGTGTAAGTTAATCTCATTGCGCAGTTGATCAATAGCGCATGAGACTGCTCAGCCTTTGGCTCGGTTTCGAAACTTACTAACAACCCAAGTCCAATTTTTGTATCGCTCTCTTGTTAGGTTTTAGGAAACCAAACGTATAACACGTTTCGCGACACCGCCTGTAGCGGGCCACTTAAATTGGCGCGCACAACGGCCTGATTGACTAACTTCGATGCTAATTAACTCGGAAACGGCACTACGTATCGAATATTTTCTTAAGGATTATTTCTCGACACAGCATACCCTGCAACACCCTTAGAAGCTTTTGAGACTGCTTCTGACCACTCTGTACGTAGGGGGGGCGTGCTGAAAAGTGACACCCCGAATTTTTTATTCTGTTCTCAATATCGGTTGAGGAATATTACTCGGTCGACTTTCCTACTTCGCTGACGTAAGCTGGAACCCTTTACCGCTAGCTGGTACAGACCTGTAGCGCGTAACATGACGGTGTGTAACGGAACGTTGTCGGTGCACGAAACCCTGCTAGCACGAATTCGAAGAGTTCGTCCACACATGCAGTACCCTCTGCTTCAGCATGACAATGCAAGATCACACACGAGCGCTGCGACATCTGCAACAAACCGACGCCTCGGGTTCACTCTCATCGATCATTCTACGTACAGTCCCGACTCTCCCCCATACGATTTTCATCTATTTCCAGAACTTCACGGATACCTTCGAGGACTCCACTCTCATAGTGATGAAGCGGTGCAGACAGAGTGACGTTGTGGCTACGTCAACAAAGGCAAACACTGTACAGTCAAACACTGGTCTTTCGTTGGGAGAAATGGGTTCGTCGCCAGGATGACTATGTAGAGGCATAAATAGGTAGACACGAGTAATAAAGATGTGGAATTTAACAAATTTTGTTTAAGAATTTTCGTATAAAAATGCGAAGGCATTACTATTCAAGAATCAGGAAGACAGTGTTATCGTTTTCAAACAAAATGTTTCACACGACAATAAGACAAGTACAATTACATACGAAGGATATTTTAAGTGTGTTAAATGTTAGCGCATCTTGTTGTTGTTGTGCACTTCAGTCCGAAGACTGGTTTGATGTAGCTCACCACGCTAGTCAAGCGTGCACGAGCGCGAAATATAAACTCTGACTTAGCCCTTTTTGCCAGTCAGAGCTGACAGTTTGTCATGTTAGCCCGTGTTTTTATTAAATCACTTAATACATTAATAGGTGACACCTTTGGATTGTTCAGTACATCCTGTTTTGAATTTACAAGCATATTTTTCTCCAAAAGCAAATGATTAGCTTTTCAGAGCATTCACACAAGATTGGCGCCGGTGGCGACATCTACAACGTGCTGACATGAGGAACATTTCCAGCCGATTTCTCATACACAAACAGCAGTTGACCGGCGTTGCTTGGTGAAACGTTGTTGTGATGCCTCGTGTAAGGAGGAGAAATGCGTACCATCACGTTTCCGACTTTGATAAAGGTCGGATTGTAGCCTATCGCGATTGCGGTTTATCGTGGCGTTGGTCGAGACCCAATGACTGTTAGCAGAATATGGAATCGGTGGGTTCAGGAGGGTAATACGGAACGCCGTGCTGGATCCCAACGGCCTCGTATCACTAGCAATCGAGATGACAGGCATCTTATCCGCATGGCTGTAATGGATCGTGCAGCCACGTCTCGATCCCTGAGTCAACAGACGGGGACGTTTGCAAGATAACAACCGTCTGCACGAACAGTTCGACGACGTTTGCAGCAGCATGAACTATCAGCTCGGAGACCATGGCTGCGGTTACCCTTGACGCTTCATCACAGACAGGAGCGCCTGCGATGGTGTACTCAACGACGAACCTGGGTGCACGAATGACAAAACGTCATTTTTTCGGATGAATCCAGGTTCTGTTCACAGCATCATGATGGTCGCATCCGTGTTTGGCGACTTCGTGGTGAACGCACATTGGAAGCGTGTATTCGTCATTGCCATACTGGCGTATCACCCGGCGTGATGGTATGGGGTGCCATTGGTTACACGTCTCGGTCACCTCTTGTTCGCATTGACGGCACTTTGAACAGTGGACGTTACATTTCAAGTGTGTTACGACCCGTGGCTCTACCCTGCATTCCGGTTCTAGGCGCTGCAGTCCGGAACCGCGGGACTGCTACGGTCGCAGGTTCGAATCCTGCCTCGGGCATCGATGTGTATGTTGTCCTTAGGTTGATTAGGTTTAAGTAGTTCTAAGTTCTAGGGAACTGATGACCTAAGATGTTAAGTCCCATATTGCTCAGAACCATTTTCTCCCTTCATTCGATCCCTGCGAAACCCTACATTTCAGCAGGTTAATGCACGATGTACGGGCCTTTCTGGATACAGAAAATGTTCGACTGCTGCCCTGGGCAGCACATTTTCCAGATCTCTCACCAATTTAAAACGTCTGGTCAATGGTGACCGAGCAACTGGCTCGTCACAATACGCCAGTCACTACTCTTGATGAACTGTGGTATCGTGTTGAAGCTACATGGGCAGCTGTACCTGTACACGCCATCCAAGCTCTGTTTGACTCAATGCCCAGGCGTATCAAGGCCGTTATTACGGCCAGAGGTGGTTGTTCTGAGTACTGCTTTCTCAGCATCTATGCACCCAAATTGCGTGAAAATGTAATCACATGTCAGTTCTAGTATAATATATTTGTCCAATGAATACCCGTTTATCATCTGCATTTCTTCTTGGTGTAGCAATTTTAATAGCCAGTAGTGTAGTATGAGTGATTAAATTACCTCTCAAATAAGGCACCAAAAACTCCCCACTACATAATATCTATCCGGGAGAAAACTGAAAGTTGGACGTAGATGTTATGAGAGGTGAGGTAGCTGGACAAGGAAATGTCGGACTGGACTCTGCGTTTGGAATGGTTGGGATAAGCTAGGTTGTGGTTGATCGGGAAGGTAGAGTTCAAGTATGAAATCATACTCTCGTAGGGGAAGACGATTGGCACTACGCTGAGAAAGAATTGTTTGGTACACATGTACTTGCTGTTGGAAAGAAGCTTTGTGGAGGGGTGGGGTGAAAAAGCAATGTAGCACTTGACGCACGAATAGTCATACTCTAGTCATCTAGTATTTGAGAATTAGAGCACTTAGTGACTTGCAATAGACTTTGCAGATAATTTCGACCCTTTACGAAACTTTTTCTCGCTGATGACCCACACAAAATGATGAAAGGAAAAAGTTTATCGCTCACTACATTTTCGCTGTTCATACAGTGAAACTGCCTCATGAAGCATGACGTTTTAATTTCTTCTTTACTATCAGCTGCATTCGCGACACATTTTGTTATAGTATTTACATATGTCGCCTAAGGTACTAGAAAAATTACATCATTGTGCGACTCTTAGTTTACGAGATATGACGCCATAAACACTGAGATGCATGAAAGACTACCACATCATGCGTGACCTTTACTACAGACGTACAACACTGTATGTTTTATGGCTGCCCGGGATATGGAGTAGGACGTGACCAGGTTGTGACTTAAATCTGGTGGCAGGAAAACGATTAGTGACAAGCGTCAGCTAGTATCAACTAGCTTTATTGACAGCTAAGGGTGTACCGTAGATACAGTTCCAATTAGTGTCCAAAGAATATTCCTGATTCGTGCCCGAAGTCGTTTACAATACTGAATCATACTGAGACGAGCTGTCTGCCAGACTACCTGACTCGGGGCCAGCGCTCCTGTTATATCGTGTAGCCAGAGGGCGCTGTAGCCCCCCCCCCCCCCCCCCTCAGCAATGGGGCGACGTCTTCGGTCGGCGGCAACGTCATGCGCCACCGGCGGTCGCGGCGGGAAACTGTGGCAAGCGATGCGACGGCAGGGCGCGCGCGCTATTCGATTGGGTTCAAATGGCTCTGAGCCCTATGGGACAACTGCTGTGGTCATCAGTCCCCTAGAACTTAGAACTTCTTAAACCTAACTAACCTAAGGACATCACACACATCCATGCCCGAGGCAGGATTCGAACCTGCGACCGTAGCGGTCGCGCGGTTGCAGACTGTAGCGCCTAGAACCGTTCGGCCACTCCGGCTGGCTATTCGGTTGGGTCCGCGGATACAAGTTGCGTATGCGCACAAAGTGACAGGTAAAAAACTCATTCTAAACCCCTGGAACGATTTCAATCAAATTTGGTACACATATTAGTCACAATATGGAGAGTGATATTGGAGGGGAAAGAACCACCAGCCTTCTATTGGTGTGAGCATGATAAGGTGGGCAGAAAAAGGGGGGGAGAAGATGGAGAGACAGCGATGGGAAAGAGGAGATAGGCGGAGATAGGAGCATGAAGAGATGGACAGAGATAGGGGAGGGGGATATGGACAGAGTGAAAGGAGAGGAGAGGCGGAAATGGACAAAGAAACAAAGGAGGAGGATAAGGACAGAGACACGGGGAGGGAGAGAGAGTAGAGAAAAGGGGAGGAGGAAGTGAACAGACAGAAGGAGAGGAGGAAATGGAGAGAGAAAAGGAAAAGAAAGACGGAAGAAGAGGAGATGAGTACAGAAAGGAAAGGTGAGCAGTTGAGAAAGGAGAGGGGGCAAGAGTTGATGGACATAGAGGGAAAGAGGAGATAGACAAAGGAAGGGGGAAGGAGGAGACGGAATTACAGGTGAGAGGAGGAGATGGACGGAGAGGGGGCGGGAGGAAATGGACAGATGGAGGTGATGGACATAGAGAGGGGGAAGGAGGAAATGGACTATCAGAAGATAGGAATAAACACATACCAGGGCAACGCCGGATACTCAGCTAGTATATGAATAAAGCGCCTTCTCGTGTGGGAGCATTGTATCATTTAGTTCACGTTTGATTTCGACTTGCGTATTAAAATCGTGGGAGTACTACTGATTTTCTTTAGGAACCGGAAGCGTGTTGGTTGGAGTGCAGCTGGACGCTAATGATGGTGACGTGTGGTGCTTAGTGCGATGTGCTTAGTGTGGTGTGGTGTGGTGTGGTGCAGACGAGCTGCCAGGAATAGCGGCACGCCATAGTTGCAGTATTTATACCAGCCTGGGCTGGGACGGAGCCAGAGGCCGCTGCCGGCACCTGCGTGCGACGTGCGTACTCCACAGCCCAGCCTGCTGCCCACCTCTTCCAGAGCGCCTGCCACAAGGAAAAAGTGCCTCGCTACTGCTCTCTGTCACAAACAAATGACTGACTGCAGGAGTGTGTCTTGGAGCGATCACAATCGTGTCTCGTATTCGCCGGTACACGCTGCTGGAATGTTGCCAACAGTTCGTTGCCGCTTGTCTCATGCTAGTTCTGCAGTACGCGGCAGCTGGGACAACTATTATCCTGACGGCCTAATTGCAGAGAATCCAGCCGATACTAGTGGTTCTTTTAGAAACGTCTACAAACTGGGCAGACTGAGCCTTGAAATCGTACCTGAGGTGGCTCAATGCTTAAGACACACGACACGTATTCGGGAGAGGGGCCGTTGACTACCCCGTCCGGACATTCGGATTTAAGTCTCCTGTTTCCATAATCTGCTTAAGCCTAAAGTCGGGAGGGTTCCTTTCACAGAGCACGGCCGATTTCCTTCTACAGTCCAAAGGAAGTAAAATTTGGATTTATCGTTCGGACGACGATGAATTTATTAGAGACGGGGCATTAGCTTGGATTGGGAAGGGATGGGGAACAAAATCGGCGGTGCAGTTACAAGGAACACTTCTTGTCATTCGCCTTATCCCTTCCGTTATCAGTTTTTTCTTTGGAGAGAAAGATTTTAATTAATGCCTCAGTCAGAAGTAACAATATGAAAAAAAACATTTTCATCGCTTTCGTTTCCCAACTCTGGGAGGGGTGGGACAAACAAGGTTATTCGTAGGTGCCTCCGGGTTTTCGGAAGACGATCGCAAATACTACAAGACAGACAGAAAACAGACACATATCAGTGGCCAGAGCGTCTCACCTAGTTCCTAACACACATCGCAGGTACTCAATATGGGGCACAATTTCTGAATCGACAAACAACAGTAGGTGCGTTGAATTATACGGGGAAATCAAAAAGTTTCCCTTCTAAGGCCGTACAATCCAGAATCGGTATGCCGGTCTGGCAAAATCGTCTTGTTCATAGAGACAATCATGTCACAGACGCGCCAGATTGAAGATACCAGCTTAGTGAAACACAGTGTCCTGCTGTGTGAAGAAGTCGGTAACCGCCTGCTGCACATCTTCGTCTGAGAGGAATCGTCGACCTTCCAAGGCCTTTTTTAAGCGAGTGAAGGTGGGATAGTCGCATTGTGAGAGATCAGAACTATAGGGCAGGTGATCGAGTGTCTCCCAGTTGAGCTGGCGTAATTGCTGCGTTACGAAATTTTGCGATATGAGGACGTGCATCATCTTGAAGCACATCAGCTCTTGGTGCACCATTCCACAACGGTGGTTTTCGACAAACCTGATGCCCCATACACGTTATTCGTTCCCCGATGGATGTTTAGCAGTGTTTGTCCTTCGGCAGCCAAGAAAAAAATAACAGAACGGTGGTCCTGTTTGGACGCATTTGATAATAACCTCGCCCTAGTTCACGTTTCCGCTTTCGCCGAAGGCACCTCGGAAATATACGAACGGTAGACTAATCCCTTGCCTACATGTCGGCACTTATATACCCTCATCGGTGTCGCGCTACGTTGCATATAAGCTGTAGCAACGCCCTCAAACGGAAAGTTTTCGATCATATCTTACAACTGGCACGAATTCTTGGGAAGGTGGGACCGCAGCCCAATCTGTTCATTGGTTTGCCTATTTGCAGGCGCGAGCTAATTCGATGGGATAATACGGGGCAGAGGGTTAACCGTGATACATGAAGACAGCGCAGCCTACAGGTGCAATCTGTTTTTACAAGAATTCTATAGGCCAGTAGCAAGCTTCCCTTTAACAGTGGGACACTGCATAGCAATAACATGCAGGAAATTGCCACTGGTTCTCTGATAACGAGTCTGGTCTACGTACGTTGTGATTTAGAGAAATCACCGAAAATTTATACCTGGACGGCCGCACAGGGTAAGGAAAACAGAGCGGTTGAGCTGAGCTGAATATATTCCTTAAATTGTCTAAGGGAGTTTAATATTTGTCAAAACGACTGTCAGATGGTTTATACCCGGAAATGTTACAGTAGCCTACAGACCACCGTTGGATGAACATGGCGACACTTTCTAGAAGTAAACTGTCTTCTGCTGTTTTCAATCCTCAAATTCCGCATCACGCAAATGGTGTGTAAAATGCTTCCCGTTGTTCATTTTACACTACAGATGAATGAAGTGGTGGATGGCACTTGAACATACATCGGCGTTTTCTTAAGCCTTTTCGTAGCTTCGTCGTGCTCTCCTTAATTTCTTTCGGGTTGCTTGCAATGGTGAAACTATTACATGGTCGCCGCGGACCGTGCTCTAGGCACCATTAGATTTTTGTGGTGGCTGAAAAAAAAGAGTAAGGGCAGAAAAAAGAGGAAGAGGAAGGACGAAGGATGAGGGAACGAAGAACAAGAAGGCAAATGATCGGAGGACACTGAAATGGGACGAAGGCGGCGCTGTATGAAAAGAAATCTTGACGACATTCGGCCTGAACTGTGTTGAGCAACAGTTCCATAATGTTAAACAGATTGATATCATAAACAGAATGTTTCCTTGTCTTCGCGTTTTCTTCTTACAGGAACACAACGTTAATTTTGAGATTTCCTGCTGTCGAATGAGACAGTAATTAGTTAACTATTCGTTGCAACCAGACCATAACAAAATTTAGTTATTCTGAATAACAGAAGCATCGGCTCCTTGTATTTTTGTAATAACTTACCAATTGTGACGCTTTGGTTGGCTTGGGCTCTGGAACTGGGTATTTGGTGACTTCTTGTCGAAACAGGTAACAGGAGAGCTCCAGACCTAAAATGAACCTTACCTAAAATATTCAACCATTTCTGAAAACCACATAGGCTTCGTGGTTATTTATTTTTATTGATTCATTCAGGAACAGAAAAGCAAGAAGCACGGACGGGCAGAGGGGTCGGTGAAGGGTTCTTTATATATATATATATATATATATATATATATATATATATATATATATATATATATATATATATATATACCGGGTGTTTTTCCTAAGAGTCGTCAGGAGAATTCTCTCTGGTGTTTCCACAGATGTTTGCAATTTCGGTTTTGCAATGTGCAGCTAGAGTCAGCCCAGTCTGATTCCAGATAGGTATTGAACAACAAAAGCAGACCAAATTGCTGAGAGAGATACCTTAAGCGGTGGTGAGGTCAGCTGACAGGATGAGGTGGAGTAGGGTGCAATGTAGAAGTCTGCCCCGGGTCCCAGAGATGCTAGTTATGCCACTGACTGAATGTGTTTTGTTTAACGACTGCTCACCGTTCCCTGTGACGTCTGCTATCGCCGTAAAGACACAGAGTTTAACTCTCCCTTTTGCGACCGCGTTGGTCTCATTACAATATGGCACTATACAGTAGCATTTCAGCGGTGATGGATCAATAGCTGTGGGCTCCCCCTGAGTGATTGCGGACAGTGAAACTCAGATGATCGATCCTCGTGAGCTTCGGGCGGGTCTTTGACCTGCAGACCCTGGGCTGTGCGGGAGCTGACAAGCGGCTGGCCTGACCTACAAAGCAGCCGAGAAGCCTGCCGCTGTACGCCCGTGTCAATCCAGTTTGTGTCACGCAGAGGTGACCGCTAAAACGTGCTAAACGTGTGCTGCGAAACTAGGGGAGCTTCGAGACAGTATTGTTTGGGGCAAGAGGACATTATGTCTCCTCTATTCTATATCCAAGTTCTGCAAACCGCTGTGAAGTGTAAGGCAGAGAGTACTACTCATTGTATTATCTAGTAATGTTTCTTCCCATTCCAGTAGACTATGGAGTGATTGAGACATAGTTACTTACATGGCTTTGTGTATATTTTAATTAGTCTGATACTGTCGATGTTGTCCCTACAAGAGCAATATGCAGGGGTTCTAGTATATTCCTAGATTGCTCACTTAATACTTTTCCTGAATATTTGTGTGTAGGCTTTTGCGGTATAGTTGGTGTCTTTCCCAAGCGTCTGCTAGTTGGGATATTCACATTACCGATGAGCGCTCCCATGTATCGATTAAACGTATAAACATTCGTGTTGCACTCCTTTGTGTACGTACAGTGTTCCCAGTTAGTCCTATCTCGTCTGGATTTCACATATCGTTGTTGTGTTCTTCAGGTTCAAATGGTTCTAAGCACGATGGGACTTAAAATCCGAGGTCATCAGTCCCTTAAACTTAGAAGTACTGAAACCTAGCTAACCTAAGGATATCACACACACCCATGCCCAAGGCGGGATTCGAACTTGCGACCATAGCAGCAGCGTGGTTCCGGACTGAAGCGCCTAGAACCGCTCGGCCACCGCGGCCGGCGGTCTTCAGGTCGAAAGCTGTGTTGATGTTGCAATTCACGCTACCGTGTCCTGTGCAAGCCTCTTCAACTCCAAATAATTGCTGCAAACCTCATCCACTTGAATTTACGTATAATATTCATCACTTGGTCTCCCTCTACAATTTTTACCCGCCTCATTTCCCTCCATTACCGAAAGCCTCAGTACGCGTTCCATCAACCGATCTTTGTTTATCCAAGTTGTGTCACAAATTTCTTTTTTGCTCAGTTCGATTGAGTATCCCGTCATTTTTTAATCGATCTTCCCATCAAATATTCAGCATTCGTCTATAGCGACACATTTCAAAAGTTTCTGTTTTCTTCTTGTCTGCATTGCTTATCGCCCACGCTTCGCTTCCACAAAAGACTACACACCTTCAGAAAAGACTTTCTAACATTTAAATTTTTATTAGATGTTAGCAGATTTCTCTTCTTCGGATTTGCTTTTCGTGCTATAACCAGTCTGTATTTTACATCCTTTCTAGTTGAGCCATCACCGGTTGTTTTGTTGCCCACATAGCAAAGCTCATCGAATACTTCTGTTCTTTCGTTTCCTAACCTTTCTGTCAATATCATCCCATTTAAGTCGACTACACTCTCTTACTCTTCTTTTACTTTTGTTGATATTCAGCTTATAATCTCCCTTCAAGGCACTACCCAGTCCATTCAACTTCTCTTCCATGACCCCTGATGTCTCTACCAGAGTTACAAAGTTATAGGCAAAGCTCAATGTTTTTATTTCTTCATTCTGTCCTTTAATTCCCTCTCCAAATTTTTCCTGCGTTTCCTTTACTGCTTGCTCGATTTACAAATTAAATAATATGCGGCTGGACTAAGTACGGTTTCCCTTTCACGTCCTTCGGCTTTTATAGCTGCAGTCTGGCTTGTGCGCAAGTTGTGTATAACTTTTCGCTACCTGTATTATATCCCTGGTATCTTCACTTCAAAGAGTGTATTTATCTATGTATCCAGTCGACATTGTTAAAAGATTTCTCCAAATGTTCAAAAGCTATAAACGAAGGCTTGCCTTTCTTCAGTTTGTCTTCTACTATAAGTGACAGGGTCAGTATTGCCTCTGGTGTTCTTACGTTTCTCTGGAAACTGATCGTACTTGAGTTCGACTTCTACCAGTTTTTCCTTTCTTTTGTATACAAAATTTGTCAGTATTTTGCAAGCACAACTTATTAAACTGATGGATCGGTAATATTCGCAGAGGACAGCAGCTTCCTGTTTTTGAATTGGGATGATTACATTCTTCTTGAAGTCTGAAGGTCTTTCGCGTGTCTTGCACACCGGTTGTTATTGTTTAGTTAGGGCTGGCTCTCCCGAGGATCGGAGAAATTTTGAGGGAACATTGCTTTTTCCAGAGGCTTTGATTCGACTTATGTCTTTCAGCACTCTGCAAATTCTTCTCGTTGCCTTTTCCAACTTATCTTTATCTGCTTCCTCTTTCCTTGCTGTAATATTGCCTTCCCATATATTTCAGCAGCAGAAGGGAGATTGAGTTAAACGTCCCGTCGACATCGAGGTCATTAGAGACGGAGCACAAACTCGCATTGTGTCACGGATGGCGAAGGAAATCGGCCGAGCCCTGTCAAAGGAACCATCCCAGCAGTTGACTGGAGCGGTTAACTGAAATCACAGAAAATCTAAATCCGGATGGCCGGACGCGGGTCCAGTGTGCTAACCACTGCGCTGCCTCACGCGGTAGTATTATAGGCTGGATCGTTACAGCGTCATGTAAACAAATTCCTGTATAGATTTGTTGCGCTTTGGCAGTATCTTACCAATGAACCTAGGTCTACGAGTCGTTTTACTTCCGATTGAGCCTACGTGATCAGTCTATTTTATATCCACGCAAACTACTGCACCCAGGCATTTGTATGATTGGACAGTTTCCTTTTGTGACCTAATGATATTGTAGTCGTATGATACTGTTTTTGTGTTTTGTGAAGTGGAAAATATAACATTTTCGAAAATTCAAAGCAAATTGCCGATCTTCGAGCCACTTGGAAATCTTATCAGTATCTGAATGAAGTTTCGCACAGCACTTTTACAACAATACTTCATTGTACGAGGGGCGTTCAGTAAGTAATGCAACAAATTTTTTCTGAAAGCAGGTTGGTTTTATTCGGGATTCCAATACACCATATTATTTCCCATTCTTTGGGCTACAAAACCTTGTTTTTCCACACACTGTCCGTTCAATGCATCGGCCTTGCGCCGCCTTGCTGGGTGGGTTTGCGTGCCGGCATGGTACCGCTCCACTCGTCGACGTCGGAGCAGCGTCTTGCTGCATCAGTAGCCTCCCCATCATCCACGAGCTGCTTGCCGCGGAATGCATCCTTCACTGGGTCAAACAGATGGAAGTCGGAAGGTGCGAGATTCGGCCTGTAGGGTGGGTGAGCAAGAAAAGGCCAATGAAGTTTTGTGAGCTCCTTTCGAGTGCGCAAACTTGTGTGAGGCCTTGCGTCGTCATGGAGAAGAATAAGTTCGTTTGTATTTTTGTGGTGACGAGCATGCTGAAGTCGTCTCTTCAGTCGGGTAGCACAACACACTTCAGAGTTGATCGTTTCACCGTGAGAGAGAACATCAAACAGAATCACTTCGGCGTCCCAGAAGACAACAGCCATGACCACCGGCTTTGAACTTTTTCTTCGGAGGAGAGATGGCGTAGCTCCACGCCATGGGCTGCCGTTTTGAAGTGATGAACCCATCGCCTGTGACGATCTTAGAGAAAAAAAATTATCTCAATCAGCTCCAAACGCGCAAGCCATTCCGCGCAGGTGACCCTTAGTTTCTCTTTACGTCTTCCGTTAGACAGGGAGGCATGTAGCGGGCACAGTCCTTTGAGTACCCCAACTAGTGGACGAGTGTGTCAGCACTACCAACAGAGGAGTTCAGGTGAGCAGCGAGGTGTCTGTCACCTTGAATGAGAAAGTGTGCACGTTACAACATGGCAAGAGTCACATCTGTGTGCGGACGGCCGGGTCGCGGGAGATCGGACAGGTTTCAAATGGCTCTGAGCACTATGGGACTTTACATCTGAGGCCATCAGTCCTGTAGAACTTAGAACTACTCAAGCCTAACTAACCTAAGGACATCACACACATCCATGCCCGAGGCAGGATTCAAACCTGCGACCGTAGCGGTCGCGCGGTTCCAGTCTGAAGCGCCGAGAACCGCTCGGCCACTCTGGCCGGCCGGACAGATTTGAGCGACTTTGTTGTGATGATGGCAGACGCCTCGCCCAACGACTCACCGTGCTTTTATCCACTGCCAGGTGTCCGTAGACATTCTGCAAGCACCTATGGATATCTGCAATATTCTGGTTTCCCGCCAATACACACTCAATGGCAGCTCTCTGCTTGGAACGCACCTCAGTTACAGATTCCATTTTGAAGGCTACGTATAGACAGACACCATTTTGAATAAGAACGTTTGTGTATAGTGTCGCCATCTGTAAGAATTTCATGCACTTATAGGGGCTGAATCGGGAATAATCCACGCTGTCCCACAACAAATTCGTCATTTTTCGATCGAAATGGGCTGAGAAAAAAATTGTGCTGTTGAACGCCTGTCGTAGATACCCGAATCAGATGGAAAAATCTGAGATTCATATTATTATTATTTTGTAACAAACATTACCACACAACGTGAACATAAAGAGTCCCAATACACTTCTTTGGAGCAAGCTAGAAGGAATTTTGAGAACTATCGATGGCTCTCCAGCCAAAATAAAACGTTGCGTGCTGCCCACCCATAAAAACTAAATCCCGTCAACTTTCCGAGCTCTAATGGCTAAAAAAACAAAAAAGTTATTTTAAAATACGGAGATGTATCTGTTCTACCACCCGTCACGGTAATTTATCTGTAGAACTCTACATTAGTTTGCAGTTGATGTTTGATAACGAGTCTAAGGACTTTAGAATCACACCAGTGCAGTGTCTGTATTTGACAGTGTCTGCGAAGTTCGATGCACTGTTCCTTCGGACGTGCATGCATGTGAAAATGGTGGGTACGTTTGGTAAATAACGTGAACCAACTTTGCAGTGCTGAAAAGCTTGTCAGTAACCTACTGACGCGGCCTGCATTGGGTGTGGCCGCCTGCTGTTTGTCTCTGGCGGACAGTGAGACTAACTGCCGACACAGCTCTGGCGCGTTCAACAAAGAACTGCAGTCGCTTACTAAGCAAACATCCCTTGTTTTGACGGGTCACTGAACGCTTGGCACGGAACAGCTGCAGAGGCAAATACGTGGGGGTTGAAGTTGCCAGTAGTGTTGTTTTCTGTTTACTTAGCCTCGCTACTCGAGAGGTACGAAACTTTGTTTGTAAAACAGTATGCGCGGGCGTTCCCTGCAAGCAAAATTACTGTTTCCCCGCGTACCTCAGCGCTGCTGCGGGCTAGAACTATTATCCGTATGGCAATCTGCATTTAAAACATGTGGGGTCTTCGTCACTGCTGTCGGCCGGAGTGGCCGTGCTGTTCTAGGCGCTACAGTCTGGAGCCGAGCGACCGCTATGGTCGCAGGTTCGAATCCTGCCTCGGGCATGGATGTGTGTGATGTCCTCAGAGCCAGTTGAACCATTTTTTTCGTCACTGCTGGTAACTGCGTCCTCACACTGTAAAGTTATTTCAGTTGGCTCTAAAAATGGTTCAAATGGGCCTAAGCACTATGGGACTTAACATCTGAGGTCATCAGTCCCCTAGAACTTAGAACTACTTAAACCTAACTAACCTAAGGACAGCACACACATCCATGCCCGTGGCGGGATTCGAACCTGCGACCGTAGCGGTCGCGCGGTTCCAGACGGTAGCACCTAGAACCGCTCGGCCAACCAGCCGGCAGAGATCTATGCAGCATATCGCCTCCTCTCACTATTCATATCGTTTACTTGTGACGGTAATATATTCTTACCACATGTCTCATATTCGATAATCAACTTTTGGTTTGACAATTGCTAAGACTACAGAAAGAGAACAGTCACGTCAATGACCGGACGAAAGTTCACAATTTCGTGAAAGAAAAAAGGGGCACGAGAGAGAGTTGAACACGGATTTCCCACTTTAACGTCCTACACTGTGACCACACAACCACGAGGCCATGATTCTTGCAGTCCCCTCGATGTTATACATCCTGAGCTTGGACCGTTCACTGTTTCTATTTTGTTTATTTTGCTTCTTTTTTCACATTTTATAACACCTTCTTCTTATTTTCATGCTTGATCTATATTCAGTTTTTGACAGGCTATCCACCTGAATATTTTATCACTAAATCTGTGTGGGGTGTGATGGGGAGTTTCCCTTGTAAGTATCTGCGACTGGACGAATTTTCTGGCGCAGCAGTACTTCATTACGTACACAAACCTTCATCATGAACAGTCTATCTATTATTGAAAACCGTATCAAGATCCATACTGTAGTTCCTGAGATTAGCCTTCAGAATCGCGGCGGAGGATTTTAATTTAGTAATATATACTTCTCAACTGTTTGAGAGGGTAAAAAAAAGGGAAACTAAATCTGGGGAGATTGCCATTTGAATCTTGCTACTTTTCAGCAAGACTAATGCTTTCTCAAGTCGCTGTTTTTTGTAGAAGTAAAGTTATGAATTAAGATAACGTACTCGTATTCTACACGGCCAGGTTTCAGGTCCCTGTCGAACCTCCCTCTTATATTTTCCGTGATTTTCCTATCTCGCTTTGCACGGATGGTGAGAGGCCCATTCGAATAGAGCGCAGCTAGTTTTCTTTCCCATCCTTCCCCAATCGTTGCTGGTAACGACCTCGACGGAACGTTAAGGTCTCACCTCCCTTTCATTTAAAAGTAGACGTGTCATTTGCAGAAACTGGCACGGGGGCGTTAAGCACCGAGCTATTCAATCATATATTATGTGCAACTGGTGCCCTACAGCTCTTAACTATTTTAAAAAAGTCATACGTAGAAACCGGCAAGAGCGGCTGTTAGAATAATTCTTTATTTACTACTGGCTTAGATCTTCTGATCGTCTTTGGTCACCATAAAATTATTTAAAACAGCCTACACAGCAAAGTTTTTACTGTGGGCATGTATAAAATAAAAACTATCCTTCATGTAGTTGATTAATCAGCTTCATTACTATAAACCATGTTCCATATGTCTGTTCAGCAGGTCGACTGCCTCGACATGAGAAGGTCGAGCCTGATTGACAATATACGAAGTTTATTAACTTGACCCAAGTTGGCTTCTATTTTAACCGTGGCCACCATAAAAAAAATTTCCATGTAGTCTGCTGTAAAAAATTTTATGATAATTGCAGATGATCAGAATATCTAAACCGGTAGTAACTAAAGAATTATTCCAACAGCAGCTCTTCGTAGTTTTAAATTTTTCCAAATTCATCAATACCTTATTAATTCTGACGTTAAGGAACTCCAACTGTACGTATACTGAAACTCCCTGGCAGATTAAAACTGGCAGAAGTAAAAGCTGTGAGTACCGGCCGTGAGTCGTGCTTCGGTAGCTCAGATGGTAGAGCGAAAGGCAAAGGTCCCGAGTTCGAGTCTCGGTCGGGCACACAGTTTTAATCTGCCAGGAAATTTCATATCAGCGCACACTCCGCTGCAGAGTGAAAATCTCACTCTGGAAACATCCCCCAGGCTGTGGCTAAGCCATGTCTCCGCAATATCCTTTCTTTCAGGAGTGCTAGTTCTGCAAGGTTCGCAGAAGAGCTTCTGTAAAGTTTGGAAGGTAGGAGACGAGGTACTGGCAGAAGTAACAGCTGTGAGTACCGGCCGTGAGTCGTGCTTCGGTAGCTCAGATGGTAGAGCACTTGCTCGCGAAAGCCGAAGGTCCCGAGTTCGAGTCTCGGTAGGGCACACAGTTTTAATCTGCCAGGAAGTTTCATATCAGCGCACACTCCGCTGCAGAGTTAAAATCTCATCCTGTACGTATACTGTTTAAGAGGAGGAGGAGAGGAGGAGATTACTGTTTAACGTCCCGTCGACAACGAGGTCATTAGAGACGGAGCACAAGCTCGGATTAGGGAAGGATGGGGAAGGAAATCGGCCGTGCCCTTTCTAAGGAACCATCCCGGCATTTGCCTGAAGCGATTTAGGGAAATCACGGAAAACCTAAATCAGGATGGCCGGACTCGGGATTGAACCGTCGTCCTCCCGAATGCGAGTCCAGTGTGCTAACCACTGCGCCACCTCGCTCGGTAAACTGTTTAAGAGCCCTAGCTCTGAGTCAAATATGTCACAGTGGTAGCGAGAAACCGAGACCCAGAATTAGTGGCAGCTGTGTTAATGAAACAACTGTTGGCAGGATCAAATACTGTGTTTACGCACCCACAAGGGCGTTCCGTGTCACTTCAGGTGTGTGGCGTACAGCTGTTGCGACGAAGTAGACTGCGAAACAGGATTGCCCACAATGGCTCAGGGTTTCTGAACCGCAAAAAACGGCCGTCTTTTAATAATGCGCAGTGCGATTCTCCGGGCTCTTGCAGGTCTTCTCCTGTTTAAAGGTGTAAATATTCCCCCCACTCCGTAGAAGCCATGTACTTCCCACAAAACAGGGATTACGCCTGACTGCGTTCCGGCTGGCCGACTGCTGCCAACAAGGCAGTGCGAGGAGCAATGTACGGTCTTGGGATGTGTGATAAGCTTGTCGGCAGTTCCTCCAGCTATTATTGCCACTGTATGAATTCTGGTGATGCCACTGCTTCTTTTTCCAAGCAGCTCGTCATTTAGCTTCAAGAGGCTGGGCGAACCCAGTTCTGGACCTCCGTGCATCAGTAAAATCCGAGGAGGTACCAGGAATCGAACAGGTGCCCTTCTGCATCGAAGGCAGCGGCGCTAACCCTTCGGCTACGTTACTGCGCCCAAAGTGAGACTAAACAAGCGATGGAAGATCAGCGTTTTATCAACCGCCGCGTCGCGACATAATGGTTTGTCGCCATTAGATGACAGGTGTGCCGAGAGATTGTTAGTGTCTTCTAATCTTCCTTAGATGAAATATATATAACATAAAGAATTTCTTCCTCTTCAAGAGCCTTCCATAATTTTCAGAATTTCTCAGTCGTTCGATAGTAAAAAAAATACTGTATACGTTTCATGTGATTACTGTTTTGTATCCAGAAAAAAAAATCACACGTAGTGGTGTTACGTAAGGTTGACACGTACTTTGACATGATCCAAGCTTAATTATGTATACACGTACTTCATCTATCCCGGGAATCGAGAATCTCGACTATTTTTGTCTGTTATCGATATTGATACTGGCAAGATATCGGTACTGGGAATTCCAGGATTTTGGAGAAGCACAAAACAAAATATTTAGTGTGATATAATTAGAAATTAACAACTTTCGAATTTTGTCCTTTTCTTGTACTGTGGATTCTTGCATCTTGCCAAATTTCATGATTCTAGGTCAACGGGAAGTACAGTAAGGTTTTGGTGTGTGAGTTTGCGAGTATCCAAATGTGACGTAAATGGTCTTGTCTTTTGATTGCATTGACTTCGATATTTAAATTTTTTATACCGGCGAAGGGCTATAGACTTTAGTACGTGACATAAATTTCAACTGTATACATCTATCTGTTACTGTCAAACAGGGCTTTTATCGGTCGGACCAGACAACCAGACCCATTTTCGTACGGAACCCTAAAAAGGTTGCCCGCATCTCGTGGTCGTGCGGTAGCGTTCTCGCTTCCCACGCCCGGATCCCGGGTTCGATTCCCGGCGGGGTCAGGGATTTTCTCTGCCTCGTGATGGCTGGGTGTTGCGTGCTGTCCTTAGGTTAGTTCGGTTTAAGTAGTTCTAAGTTCTAGGGGACTTATGACCACAGCAGTTGAGTCCCATAGTGCTCAGAGGCTAAAAAGGTTGAGCAATGCATGAAAGGAGACGTTATGGTGGCGGCCGCCAATAATAATCGATAAAAAGGAAAACACTATGATAACTACCCAAGTGCTGGTAATAGTCATCCACACAATATACAGTAGATAAATATCAGCCCGCCATTCACACGTCGGATGAAAATATATGCAAATTACCTCCACTAAGTCCTTACGAAGAGACAGTCGTGCCATGATTTATAGCCTGACAAGGCTCAGACCGAATCGTAGCAGCTATAGTGCTGACTTTGAAACTAAACGGAAGCCGGCCGCTGTGGCCAAGCGGTTCTACGCGCTTCAGTGTGAAACCGCGCGACCGCTATGGTCGCAAGTTCGAATCCTGGCTCGGGCATGGATGTGTGTGATGTCCTTAGGTTAGTTAGGTTTAAGTAGTTCTAAGTTCTAGGGGACTGATGACCTCAGATGTTAAGTCCCATAGTTCTCAGAGCCATTTGAACCATTTGAACTAAATGCATAAACAACAAAACAATACCAGTTTTCAACTTGGTTTCCCATTTATGACACAGGTACAATACAAAGAACGAATTTCCAGTTTCTGTCACTACTAGAAGTTTCTATGACTTTAACTGCAGTGCTATCGAAACATTTTAAGCGCTTGAAATTTATCATCCATGCCAGGCATTAACTCCACAAAGAAAAAAATGGTTCAAATGGCTCTGAGCACTATGGGAATTAACATCTGAGGTCATCAGTCCCCTAGAACTTAGAACTACTTAAAGCTAACTAACCTAAGGACATCACACACATCCATGCGCGAGGCAGGATTCGAACCTGCGACCGTAGCGGTCGCGCGGTTCCAAACTGTAGCGCCTAGAACCGCTCGGCCACTCCGGCGGGCACTCCACAAAGAACTTCATGCTCACGTAAATGGGCGCTTCGAATATTCGTACACGTAAATACCACTGTTTAACTTTCTAGTTTCGATGAGCAGAAATTTTTGAACTTTATATTGTATGTATTTAAACGTAACTATTTTGTCGATTCACAGTTCCTCTCTGCTGCACCTTGCAGTAGTGCAGTGAAGAAGTTTGTGATACAGTGAAGAAGTTCTGCGTTACGATGTTTTGAATAGGCTGACTAGCAACTTATAAGCAGAAACTAGGATTTATAGCGTGTCATTGCAACAAAAATTCGGCGAGAAACTGTCCTTTGTTGTGGCAATAAATGATTACCACGTTTCTTCGTCATGTGTCTGAGCTGTCTACTGTTTCTTTGTTGGTGAGTTCGTGTGACAACCTCACACGATTGTTGCTTGTTATTTAACGTGTGACGTGCTGCCCAATTTATACGGACAGAATGCAATCCCAATGCTCGTTCCTGTACTGCCACAGGGCGAAGTACGCTCCCCCGTGGCCCTTGGAATCAAAAGCGTCATTTTTTTAACTCGCCTTTCGAACAGAACAGGGTAGCAGGTGACATGTAATGAACAGTGGCACGTGTTGCAGACAATAGGAGAAGCTAAAGCGACACCAGCTGTGAGAAAATTAATTTTTTCCATTTTTCTAGACCCCTCTCTCTAGTTTCTAGACAGCTATTTCAGTATTACATTATTTGAATAATTAGGAGATAAGGGTAAGATGCAGCTGTGTCGACACTAGGGTTAAACGCAGATGCTGTAAATTTTCCAGTTAGGGACACGAACTCCTGTGTTCTCAGGGTTTCAAAAATCATATTAGAGTGTAAATCAGCGACCTTTATTAACTTCTGCAGTTTTCTCTTGTTTAAGTACCTTCGGTGAAGGCATCAGCTAGCGTCAGAGAAACCTAGGCTACTATTTACGATTGTGTTAAGCCCGAGGGAGGAATTGAACATATACCAGGATTCTGGGAAACATACTGTCATAGACTTTGTTTTTGGTTGACCACTATGAATAAGGGATTATTGTGTCTAACATAAAGTGGTTTCTCATTACTAGTATAAAGGTATTTGTACCTAAAGATTGACAATTCGTATTTTTGAACATTTACCTATCATCTATTTTTCTATTCACAAAATTTAACACATTAAAACGGGTAGTCTCAGACAAAATTGGCGGACTAAAGGAATAGTAATGAATTACTTGAGTCTTCCTTTATTTCTTCGCAGGTCAATCCATATTTAAGCAAGCACAGATGTGTGTCTGTGTGTGTGTGTGTTTCATTCAGCTGTTTCTGTAATTAAAATTCCACTGCTTAAGTTTACAAGATGATTTGTTTTAGAAATTAGTTAATGCATGGTATGTTTTAATGGTGCTGCAGTCGATTGCAAGGATTTGTGCGCATCCGACGCTGTTATTGATCGCGCCCCTGGAATGTGCGTCAATTAGGACTGAGCTACTTGAGTTACAATGCGCCATTAATAATAATTTGGAGGGTGAGATCGGCCCTCTAATTACGTCGATTCCCAGCGGAAGGGAACTATCACGCTCCGACAATCACCTTACTCCAGAGATAGAACATCGATTGCCTTCTTATCTTATCGGACAAGCCAATAACTAACACTGCTAATGACGGCGAATGGCGTAACGTAAAGATAATCTCCTCGGTTCCGGGGGGATCTGAAGTTTAGCCGTGTAGATATCGCAGACCATGTGGCAGAGACTTTACTCGGTCAGTGTTGCTGCCAACTTGCGTAGTATTGAGAAGGTGACTACAGGTGTTTTTCCTGTAACATATTGTAACAAAAATCGATTATGTTTGCTGTGATGTTAAGAAATTTAAACTAGTAAACAAGATTTCATCTTACCAGTGGTTATTCTAAGCCTGTAGAAAACTCCTTTAAATATCTCACGTAGTGTGGTGTGTACTGAATTTATATTTTATTTACTGCCATTTACATGTGATCTATGATATAGTATCAAAGATTATGATATCTGGTGAGGTCGGCGTTGTCAATGTGCTCATTTAAGACGAAGAATGCAGAAGATAGACCATGTTTCTACAGTATAAAACTGTAAATTTACTTGCTCGTGTAGTGAAGAAAATTTGGTTCCTCAGAGACGTAACAAAATAGCAGCCCATAATACTTATTTACCAAAATTAAAGTAAAGTGATATTTCAGAGATAAGTATGAAGACATCTGCTTAGAAGATATAGGTAGAGTAGAAGTTTTCATTTGTTTTAAGATCTTTTATGAAAGAAAGCAATTCAGCGGGAGTTGTAAAAATAGCAGAAGGAAGAATAGTAGAGTTAGAGTGAGCCACAACATCCTTCTGTCTTACAACTTCCTCGTGTTGTATGAGCGCATTAAGAAGGTCAACATTGGTTATCATTCTGCCTGTCTTCCTCTTCCCACATTAGCTGAGCTTTATCACGCACAGTACGTCGTATATTATGCAGGTTTTTAAGCAGATTTCACCTGACAGTCATGCGCAGTCCACGTAATTCCAGCGGTTTACGAAATTGTAAATCTATCCTCTTCTTTTCAATATTGAATTAAGAATGCTGTTAACGATTTCTGCTATCTTATGGCGTGTAAAACCAGACTTGTCGTTTATTCTAATCTTTTAGCTGTGTGTTGCATCATGAAACTAGAATGGATGGGGCGGATGGACCACTATGTGCTTACTCACCAGCTCCCTGTCTCTCTCTTCTCACTCTCCTCTCTCTCTCTCTCTCTCTCTCTCTCTCTCTCTCTCTCTCTCTCCCACACACACATACATACATACATACATATAAACACCCACACACTTCCCTTAATCACTCACTTCCACTCTATCAGACGCGTTCGTTTACGTGTGTGGAGGTGTTATCTTTCAGCGTTTTTTTGGTTGAATTCTGTTACTGTAATGAGAAACAAGAGAGTTTCTTGCATTCATTTTACGAGCACATTGAGTTTCGAATTTACATCATAGAGGGCAGTTAACTACCTGAGTATATTGTCAGCGGGATGACGGGATACTAATTTGTGGATCTGATCGTCTGTGATGTACTGCAACTCAGACTGCTAAACTAAAATCACATATATTATTTCTCAAGTCAATATCCCTTTTTCCCAACATTCATTAATTGTACAGGGCTGAATGAGGTATCATTGGGAAGGTTTTTAAACCAGCTTCTGATATTGTATACCTATTTTGCACTAGTACTGACAGTTTTTAGAAAATTTTAACATAAGAGACTTTTAACTATCACATGCAAAAGAGCATAATAGATACCAAACTTCATACTAACCTATCAGTCACGAATAAGAGACACCCTTTTCATATTACCTTATTACAAATACCATTTATTTGTGTTAAAGTACTTATAAATTGGATAATTTGTACATAGCTTTGTCACAGACCACTGCGGTAGTCCATTATCTGTGTCCGTCGTACAGACCGACTTTTCTAAACAAATATGCTGTCCGAAACGACAGACATATTTGTCATTTTCGCCTTGAACTGTGATTTAGTTAGTTGTTACAACAACATAACGTAATTATATGAAGTACGCAGTGTAATCAAAATCTCAAAATACAGTTAGAGGTTATTGTGCCATTAGTAATATAAGATGTAAGAAGCGAACACTACTTTCTAGAATGTACATGTCTGCCCCCGGTAGCAGAGTGGCGCCGGCACGGTAGCTCGGCGTGTTTGGTCAGAGGGTTAGCTGCCCTCTGTAACAAACAAACAAACAAAAAGACAAAAAAAACCTGATTGAATGGATCAAAGGAGAACCTCAGTGGGTGTCATCGGACGCCCGCCTCGAACAAATTCAACGAAAAATGTAGAACAAAATGAGACCAAAAAAAAGTGGTCAGCGCGACAGACTGTCAATCCCACGGGCCCGGGTTCGATTCCCGGCTGAGTCGGAGACCTTCTTCGCTCAGGGACTGTGTGTTGTTGTCCTAATCATCATCATTTCATCCTCATCGACGAGCAAGTCACCGAAGTGGTGTCAAATCGAAAGAGTTGCACCCGGCGAACGATCTACCCGACGGGAGGCCCTAGTCACACGACATTTATTTTTAGCATCTACATTTCGCATTTATTTACATCCTTTTTTATTCGTATTTCTCATTAAATTTCTCTTCAACAACAGGTAAATGTAAATATTACGGTCTACAGTTAGAAATAACGAGCAATTGACATTCAGATATCGTCATAAGCAGAAAATTACGTTTCTTCATTTCCTCTGTATTGTGTTCGTATTTTCTCACTAATTATTAAATTTTGTCAACAACATGGTGGCGTAAATATTACTGTAACAAGCAATGAATGACAAGTTTACTACGCAAAGGAAAAGAGCATTAGAAGCTTTCAGTGAGAAGCCTCGCGCCAAAAGAGTGGCTACAGCTCAGACACCTGCTCAAAGACAAAGGCAGCATTCCCACAGCCAGATTTATCTCAACGACTGCAATCATTCCAGTTAATGTCATTATTTGAAACTAAAAAAGCGCTGAAGTTTCTTACGGTGACCTGGTCCACTGAAAAGCTTTACATAAAACACTCTCTACATACAGAGTGAAAAGTAGTTAAACCGGCAAACTCTGGGAGGTTGTAGGGGACATCAAAACAAATATTTTTCCCTAATGTCATTTTTTCCTATGAGGATTATTTAAACCGGTGGAGGCCGTATTACGCTCTTCAGTTGTTAGAGGCCGTATTACGATCTTCAGCTGTAGCCAACTGCTGTCCACCAGTGTAGTAGTGCATTGTCTCTGTTTACTAATGGAGCGATACACCTGGAGTGGGTACACTGATATGGTTAGTGCGTACTACGAAGCGCACCACAACTGACGAGCTGTACGGTAGTTTATCAACAACAATATCCTAATCACCGTATCCCGCATCATACGACCTTTGCTGCTGTGTACCAACGTCTGCGTGAGACCGAGTCATTTAGCAGATTACCTGGACAGGGACGCCATTGCACGGTAAGAACGCTGCAATTTGAGGAAGCTGTCTTGCAGCATGTGGAGCAGGATCCTTCAATCAGCACTCGTGCAATTGCACGTAACTTGGGGACGAAGCAGAGAAATGTAAGAACAGTCATTCGAGAGCAGTTATTACGTCCATTTCACTTGCAGCATGTCCACAACCTGGAACCAGTTCATTAACCACCCAGAACACAGTTTTCGCAGTGGTACCTGGAACAGTGTGAAATGCATCCTTCATTTCCATCCTCTGTGTTGTTTACTGATGAAGCAACCTTCGGGCATGATGGAGTCTTCAACATGCACAATTCGCATGTTTGGAGTGAGGATAACCCACATGCCACAGTTACTAGCGCTCATCAAGTGCGATTCTTCGTTAATGAGTGGGTCGGTGTTGTTGGGGACTGTTTAACTGGGCCGCATCTGCTACCTAGGCCATTAAATGGCAGGCACTATTACAATTTTCTCGCCAGAGCATTGCCAGAATTGCTGGAAGACGTCCTACTCCCTACAAGACAACGCATGTGCTTCCAACATGATGGGGCGCCGGCACATTTCAGTCGTCGTGTGTGTCGATTCCTGGACCGACGGTTCCCAGAAATGTGGACTGGCAGAGGTGGTCCTTTACCATGGCCTCCTGGATCCCCAGATATGTCCCCTCTGGACTTTTTTGTGTGGGGAGAATGTGCAACCTTGTTTACGGAACTCCTGTTGAATCAGAAGAGGATCTGGTTGCCCGGATAGTAGCAGCAGAAGGAACAATTCATGATACTCCTGGGGTTTTTGCATGTGTCAGACAGAACATCATCCGATGGTGTAACCTTTGTTTACGTGTCAGTGGAGGCAATTTTTAAAAATCTACTGTAATTGAAATTGGGTTGTGTTAATGTGTTGACTCTTGATCATAAAAAAATGGAAAAGTGTTTGTTGGTTTAATTAATTTGCCGCCAGAGAAATCTTTCTCTACTGGTTTAAATACTACTCATAGGAAAAAATGACATTAGGGAAAAATATTTGTTTTGATGTCCCCTACAACGTCCCAGAGTTTGTCGGTTTAAATACTTTTCACCCTGTATACAGGGTGTTACTGTATGTTGTCCAGCTAAAACTATTTCTTTCAGAATTAAAATAAAAAAGCAAATTTTGTTTGGTTATCTGGTGAATATTGACTACCATCACTGCCTTTCCTGTAACTTTGTCCGTCATAAACACATGAGCAGCAATATGTCTGTTTCTAATGGCGCACCACGTTTCTTACTCGGCAATCCATTTTCTCTCCTCAAGATTTGGCCAAAGACGTGTCATAGTAAACTGTTCACTTAAACATGACATTATTAGAAAAGTAACACACAAATGAGTTTGACTCTTCTGCACTAGCACATAGGACAACTTAATTCGTTCATTCGCTGGGGGCGACAGTAAAGAAATGGATACGCAAGATAAATACATTGAAGCGCCAAAGAAATTGGTATAGGCATGAGTATTTAAATACAGAGATATGTAAACAGGCAGAATATGGCGCTGCAGTCGGCAATACCTATATACGACAAGAAGTGCCTGGCGCAGTTTTTAGATCGGTTACTGCTGCTACACTGTCAGGTTATCAAGATTTAACCCTTTGTTGCCTGACGGCACTTAAAAGTACCAGTAAGTTTTGACTCTCATTATTTTCTCGTGGTGCAGTTTCGTGATCGGAGAGCCTGTCGGTACGTAACAGTAACTCTGCTCTACTGTTTCATAGATGTTATTGTGCAATACATAGACCTCTCTGGCGGTCAGAGCTTGAAATTGTTTTTCGCGCGCTGCTGTGAAAACAGAAGATTGTATGTTCTACATCTACATCTACATCTACGTCCATACTCCGCAAGCCACCTGACGGTGTGTGGCGGAGGGTACCTTCAGTACCTGCTTGTTTCCATGGTGTTGCCTGAATTTGTGTGCAATTTATTGAAACTTCCGTTGAGTTTTCCATTGTACGTACTTACCTTCTTTGCTTTTTACAATAGTTTGAAGCATTACGTTACAAGTGAATGAGATACAGTGGAAAATATAAGGCGGACTTATTAGTACCGTCAGGTTGTGCGAACACCTTATTGCAGCAACAATGCGTTACCTCTCACTAGTTTTTCTGTCCACTTTTTCTCACACAGAAATCCGTAAATACATTTGCCTGTGGAACAATTAGAACAAACAGGAAAGGTTTGCTAGGGAATTTACCTAAAGAAAAATGTCTAAAGCGTGGGGAATCAAATCACAGAGAGTCATCTTTAGACCTAACAGTATTTCAGTGGAGGGAAAATAAAGTAGTGTATTTTGCGTCAAACTTCCACGGCACTGAACAGAGCGTAGTGACAAGAAAACAGAAAGATGGAACTAGTATGACTATACCATGACCAGTTATTGTATGTGATTACAATAAAAACATGGGTAGTGTGGATCACGCAGACAGATTTCAACTTATGGTCTTGACAGGCGATCAAAGAAATGGTGGCACCGTCTCTTCTGGGGAGCAATAGAAATTGCTTTTGTCAATGCTTACGTCATTTTCAGTGATCTACATGGGGCACTGCCACAGCTGGAATTCAGGAGTGCTGTGGCACTAGGGCTAATGAATGAACAGCAAGTGCCAAATCTCAAAAAGAGAAACTCTGGTAAAGATGAAATAACTCCCCCAAAGAGAAGGAAGGATAACTTTTCTGTTCCGAAGGATGTGCGTCTTGGCAACCGAGGAAACCATTTTGTAGTGTTCAGTTGTAAAAGAGGACGGTGCGAAATGTGTGCGAAAAATAAAATTCAGTCGAGACCACATTCACAATGTAGTACATGTAAAGTGTATTTCTGCTGCAATGAGAAAAAGAACTGTTTCCTACAATTTCATGAGGTATCACTAAATATGTGATATGTATATACTGTCAAAAATGTATAGCTAAGTTACTATGTATTGTGAAGTTGCTCTAGAATAAATTTATGCAAAATTTAAAAAAAAAATTGAGAAATGTCATATTTCTGTTAATTAATTTTCTAAATGTAAAAATATTTAATATTTATGTGGAATAAAGGACAAGTTATAAAAGTTGGAGTATTTTTCTGTGCATATTGTGATTCTGTCCATAGAGTCTGACGGTACTTCTGAGTACCAGGAGACAAAAAAGTTGTGAAAAATAAAATAAAATTTTACAAAAAATCCTACCGTCATTTGAGGGCATAATAGCATAAATTATGCAAAGAAAATATTAAAAAGTAAATTTATTCTTATGTCAGGAAACAAAGGGTTAAGTGAGTTTGAACGTGGTGTTATAATCGGCGCACAAGCTATGGGACACAGCGTCTCCGAGGTAGCGATGAATTGGGGATTTTCCCGTACGACCATTTCTCGAGTGTACTGTAAATATGAGGAATCCGGTAAAACATCAAATATTCGACATCGCTGCGACTGGAAAAAAGACCGTGCAAGATCGATACCCTTGATGAATGCACGATACAAAGCTTTATGTCTCGCCTGTACCCGTCAACACCGACATTGGTCTGTTGATGACTGGAAACATGTTGCGTGGTCGGACGAGTCTCGTTTCAAATTGTATTGGGCTGATGGAAGTCTATGGATATGGAGACAACCTCGTAAATCCATGAACCCTGCCTGTCAGTAGGGGACTGTTCAAGCTGGTGGAGGCTCTGTAATTGTGTGGTGCGTGTGCAACTGGAGTGATATGGGACCCCTGATATGTCTAGATACGACTCTGACAGGCGACACGTACATAAGCATCCTGTCTGATCACCTGCATCCATTCATGTCCAATGTACATTCCGATGGACTTGGGCATTTCCAGCAGGACAATGCAACACCCCACAAAACATTTCCGGTGGCCACCAAACACACCGGATATGAACGTTATTGAACATATCTGGGATGCCTTCCACCGTGCTGTTCAGAAGAGATCTCCACACCGTCGTACTCTTATGGACTATGGACAGCCATGCAGGATTCATGGCGTCAATTCCCTCCAGCACTACTTCAGACATTAGTCGAGCTCATGCCATGTCGTGTTGCGGCGCTTCTGCGTGTTCGCGGGGGCCCTACACGATATTAGGCAGGTGTACCTGTTTCTTTGGCTCTTCAGTGCGTGATAGTAATGACGAGCACACGTTTCCCTTGTGTTTCCATTTATTTAGTGGTAAATCCAATAAGTGGACGAATTACATTATTGCAGGTTCCTGCACTGTTTGCTAGCACGGGAGATCCAAGGATAACGCCGCGTTTACGTAATGGCACATTGTGATACATTTTGGAACTGGTCTTGTGGAGGGGAAGTGGATCACCGAATACGAAACATGGGGTATATTTGTTCGTTATAAAATTGCAAGAAAGACCATCATGCTGGTTTATATCCCTCTGGTCGCTAAAGAACTTTCTTTTGATACATTTTTAAACTTGCTTCTGGACAAAATGTTACATGGGCCGATGAAGATAAATGGAACACCCCGTATAGGTGGCTCGTCTATTTATCGTTTCGAATAAACACATTGAAAAGAAAATATACCAAGATATCTCGCCAGTAACATTTGAAGTGCGTGTAGTATTGGAAATAGCGAACTGAACTCCACACCTTTTCGCGGTCCCATTAAGTCTCCAACGTTATGGTATTCGCAGCATATGCAGCAGCAAAAAGATTGAACAGTTTGTTCTTTCTTGATTACTTCAGGTTTACTTCTCTGCTCTGTATTAATCCTGTACGATTGAAAACTTAGAGCTTTGTAGTTGAAATGAAAGAACCGTCTAGTTATTCTACCTATAGAAAACACAGTCCTGAACTTCATATGTAATTTGTTGGAACGAAGTCTCTTTTAGGTCAAGAGCTCACTCGGTGTCACTGAATTGCTCTATGTCACCAAGTATTGTGGAGCCAAACGTTCCGGCATAGTCAGACACTGTTTTTTTTTCATTTCCCCACTTTATTAAGGTTGGACGCAACTACCTGCATGCGATTCGATTTATTCAGATATGCCCTTTTTTTATTAAAACTGTTTTACCACAGTAAGTACAATGACAAAGGCGACTGCTAAGCAGCCCTTACCAGAACTACGTCCAGATTGTTACTAGGTAACATAGCGCAGCTATGACATTGACCGAGGCGGAAACACCGTTCTTGTGACATGTTACCTTGTAACAAGTTGGATAGAGTTAGTCGTGGAAAGCTGTCAAATTTGTCATTATAAAGGGTATTCATAAGTAAGCCTGGGTTTCAGAAGACGACTGCACGAAAACTAGACTTCCAATACATACAGAAAACAGACACGTATGAGTGGATAGAGTATCTCTCCAAGATTTAAACTAACAATACAGGACCACAATACGGGCAACTCTTGTGATACAGCAAACATCAAAGCAGCCTGAACAACAAGCACCGGGTGGTTATAATTAAACTGCAGCTACTTACGGAGATTCATCGTGGGCTGTAATTATCGTACGGCAGTGATACTTGGTGCATATGAACAGTTGCGTCCATCAGGTACCAATCTGGCGCTATATACTATTTGTATGACGGTAAGACTTTCACGCAGTCATTTGAAAAGCCATAACGCGAATGAATAGTTGGGACATCGAGAAGAGAGATTTTGCACGATTAGTGACACAGTTTTATGTGAACGGCAGCAATTAAAGTGCTGCATTGAGAGAGTATCGCCGACTGAAAGGGCTGAGGAGAGTCCCGATGTCATTAAATAGTTTAAAGAAGATGACAACGAAATTCGAAAACATGAGTGATGAGCCTGGTGTGACAACTGGAAGAGGAAGTTACTGACGAGACTGCTGTTACTATAACTGACCGTGCAGCACGTACCTCGAATAGTGTTAATGCTCATGCAGTGTCATGAGAATTGTCAAAAAATGGCTCTGAGCACTATGGGACTTAACTTCTGAGGTCATCAGTCCCCTAGAACTTAGAACTACTTAAACCTAACTAACCTAAGGACATCACACGCATCCATGCCCGAGGCAGGATTCGAACCTGCGACCGTAGCGGTCTCGCGGTTCCAGAGTGTAGCGCCTAGAATCGCTCGGCCACCTCGGCCGGCTGAGAATTGTCCATTCCATGGTCAACAGTACAAAAAGTTCTGCGGTTTGGTTTACACTGGTACCTGTACAAGATCCAGACAGTGTAGCAACTGAAACCTCATGATATACCTCTGAATTTCGTCTTCGGTTGCTGGCACGGATCGAAGTTGATGACAAGCGGCCAGACAATATTCTTCAGAGTGACGAGGCACATTTTATACGACGGGGT
Organism: Schistocerca piceifrons; assembly: GCF_021461385.2. Classification (NCBI taxonomy): domain Eukaryota; kingdom Metazoa; phylum Arthropoda; class Insecta; order Orthoptera; family Acrididae; genus Schistocerca; species Schistocerca piceifrons. The sequence continues at coordinate 493,885,527 of NC_060139.1, read as the reverse complement.
GCAGTGAATACGCAGAACTGCCGAATTTGGGGTACTGTTAAACCGCATGTTGTGCATGAAGAGCCTTTGCACTCACCGTATGTGACTATGTGGTATGAATTCACAAGAACCTTTATTCTCGATCCGTTCTTCTTTGAAGAGCATACACCTACAGGGTCTGCACGTTATTGCGATCTCCTTGTACATCATGTGATTCCTACTTTGAAACAGCGCAACTGGGTAGAAATCACTGTTTTCATGCAAGATGGGGCAATACCTCGTGTCGGTCGCCCAGTGCAAGATCTGCTTAACGCAGTCTTCCATGAATGTGTCAACTCCAGAGGTTTTCCAGATGTATGGCCTGCAAGAACATGTGATGTGAATCCATGTGACTTTTTGCTCTGGGGTATCTAAAACAGTGTTTAGCAGGGGCACTCTCAGTCTCTACCTGATCTGAAGGCCAGTATACAGGAACACGTTGCTCGGATTCTACTGGAATGCGAGCAACTGTTTATCACTTCGTTTTACGGATGCAGCATCTCGTCGACGTCTCCAATGATCATATTGAACAAATTGTGTAACCTGTGGTTATTAATAAAATTAACATTTTGCCTTTCTCACTTATTTGACCTTTTCTGCCCACGTCGCGTTCCTAATTCATTTGGTACAATCACATCAGCAGATTTGCACCTGGTGGTCAAAATTGGAACTACCTTTCTTTCCAGCGTAAGTAGCTTCCGCATAAACGCATTAGAATATGTATCAAGTTTCGCTGTCGTACAATAACTAAAACCCGCACGGGATCTCTTGAATAGTTTTAATTAAAAACACTTGGTATATACAGTTCATTGAAGACGCTGCTGCTGCCGCCACCCGCTTTGGAAACCTGTTCATCGGGTTGCCTGTCTTCAGGCGCGAATTAATTCGATGAGACAACACAGAACGGATGATTTGTCTCGTGTTCTGATATGCCTGCCCCCTAGTGGTGCACTCTGCAACTACGCCACAGCGCTTATTGCGAATCTAAACTTGGAGAGATTCTCTTCCCCCTGATATCTGGTGTTTTGCTTTATGTCTTCTAGTTTTCGCGCAGTCGTCTTCTGAAACCCTGGGGGTAACATTACGAATAGCTTTGTATTTTGTGCGAACAAGACAATGTTAATAAAAACATTTTACAATGATACTTCCGAAAAGGTTGAAGTCATACACCAGACCAGGATTCCGCTGATGATGTTCTTACTAGCTTCACTATGGAGGCAAGCGTTACAGCCTGCGTCACTGCTTCAACCGGCCAGTACCTCTTTCTTCCGCACTTTTGAATGCACAAAGTGCGTCTCGTCTTAGAGTATCATTCCTGTTTAAGCTTGGAGACGAGTCATGAGGCGCTCCTGAATAGCTCAGTCAGTAGAATTATTGTCTCGCCCAAAAGCTTTTAAATGGCATAGGATTTCAAAATTTCGATCAGTTGTTCCGCCAGACAATCATTTGTTATACTGAACTCGCCTGAGTTTTAACACTGACATCCAGTATTCTTCCTAGACAACCTCTTCACATATAATCTATAGTGTAGAGAGAGGGAGAGAGAATTGTGGATTGTAGAAAAAAAAAAAAATTGTGCAGCATGAGGAAGAATACGTGAAGCAAGCAGATCTCATATTAGGTAAAAGACAATATAGAAAGAATTAGGACTGCAAAAATGTCAATGATCTATAAAACTGTTGAAGCTTTTGTGGCCATTTGTTGAGTATATTTCCTTTACCGTCGGAACATTCTGTCGACATTTAACGATATTCCTGATCTTTCACCATTACGAGTGTCTGACAGTGTCCATGGTTCACCCTCCACTGCTGGTAGAGGTCTGGAGTCGAGCCCACGGCCGGACGTAATATTTACCTGTCGCAGCAACGCCTGAGGGCTTCTCTATCCTCATTACTTGCTAGCTTCAACGGTCGTTCACTCCAGCACAAGAACGCAGGCAAATGTATACTGTGGTGCACACCTGACCCAATTAGGGGGCCCCTACAGTTCCCAGCACTATGTCGCAAGTCCAGGAAGGCGCAACCTAGTATGTGACACAACCTTCAAAGTCTGTGAATCAATCTCTCCACTCGACTCAGAACCAGAGGGGCGACTGTCAGTTCTGGGGACAATGTTGCAAATTGTGAGCTTCGTTGAAACTCTGTGAGCATGGCTGGTCTTGCCAACCTTCGCTACTAGTCAAGTACACATAACACGCAGTTGGTTGCACCCAATTCCCCCCCAAAAGCAGCCAGGATAGCCTCTTCACTATGCCCCAGACATAAACACTGAGTGCATCTGGTGTTCCTTCCCGTCCCTTGCTGCTATTTCCCCAGGTTACACTACTGGTGAAGTTAATGTCACTGGCACAGCTTAGGTTTCAGTGGAAGACAGCATCTCACATTTGTTGATTAGGGAGAAATGGTTCAAATGGCTCTGAGCACTATGTGACTTAACTTCCGAGGTCATCAGTCGCCTAGAACTTAGAACTAATTAAACCTAATTAACCTAAGGACATCACACACATCCATCCCCGAAGAAGGATTCGAGCCTGCAAACCGTAGCGGCCGCTCGGTTTCAAACTGTAGCACCTAGAACCGCACAGCCACTGCGGACGGCCATTAGGGAGACAGGTATAACATTTTGAGTTCCTCCTGCTCCCTGTCTCCCATGTGCAAGGCGCCTAACTTTACCACTGATATACCACTCACGGACACGTGGAGGAGTAGTGAAAAATTCTGTAATTCCCTAATGAGAAGACAGTATCCACAGGAAAAGATAATATTTGGGGTATCTTTGGTGTCTCTGATACACGACTCTGAACTCTACAAACCCATCCATTTACAACGGCTTCCAATCGTTTGACAGAAGTCAAGGCATTTCCAGCTAATTACAGTGAAATTCATCACGCGTTCCAAAAGAGCATTCACAGTGGGCCTGCATTTTGTCTGGTGCAATGTTTTACAAAACAGTAAACAAATAACTTAAAAAGCTTGCTGATTCTCTGTTAATTTCTGGATCAGATAACCTAAAATTATTATTAATTTTCTAGAAGAACTGGAACAACTAGTGCCGAAAACGAAATTTTTGTTAAGGCTTCCAGTTAGTTTGTTTCGTGACACCTTTTACTCTAGCGTGCCAAAGATGAACTCTTCCACATCAGTATATCACAGAAACACGACGTAAAACATCGAATACAACAAAGCATTTTTTCCACTTGGGGTGGCTAACAATGCTACCTTCGGGTTTTGTAACTCTAACCTTTCCGACGAGAAAAGGGATGATCGTATTTTCTCATCCTGAGAAAAGAGAAGGAGCTGTCTGTTATACTTGGTAAAAAAAAAAACTTTCTATAGTCAATATCGCAGAATTACTTCTTTATTTTCTGCAACCGGTTTCGACACAGTTTGCTCAAAACTTTTGTTTCAAAATGTATTCATTGTGAGTTGTAACCTCCTGCCAAGTTGTCGTATTAGTGGATTTTAGCAGTTGTATCACATACTCCGTCTGAGGTGGATCAGCAGTGAATGGAACACGTCAAGCTAACGTAAACAAATGTGCTAACGTGTCTGCTAATTGTGATTTTTAAGACTTAACAATCATCCGTGAGCGCTACATGTACTGGCATATCCATGTGCACAAGGTGCTTTTCGGTTATAAATGTTTCATTTCTGATAAACCTTTGTATAATGTGCTACATTTTATCCACTAATATCACAACTTGGAAGAAGGTTCCAACTCACAATAAACACGTCTTTTAAGAAAAGTTTTGAAGATCAGTTGATGACAGCAAATTCTGTCGAAACCGGTTGTCGATAATAAAGGAATATTTACGCACTCTTGGCTATAGAAACTTTTTTTACCAAGAAAAAGAGGATGGCGTTGCTAGGTCTAAGCGTACGCCATCGTGTTGTTTTCATCACTTGCAGGTGGGACTCTGTTCTTTACAGCCTCCGGACGGATTTGTTCGTAACACTCTTTCCAGTTAAAATTTTAACAAACGAGTTTATTCAAATGGTGTACGATATTCAGTATTAGATTAAATACAAGTGCAGCAGTTGGGATCAGGAAACGTCGCGACCTGCTTGAGGTCGCAGTCGTCTCCGCCGCCGCTGGCCGCAGAGGTGGAGGACACGGAAGAGGCGCTGCTTTCCGACCGTCCTCACGGCCTAAAAATACTGCGGGCGCAGGCCGCGGTGTTTGCACTGCTCTTCCTGTAGCCCGACCTTCCTGTGGGCCGCTGCCAAATGGCAGAACTACACACTGAACTGCTCCCTCCATTTGCCACGGTTCTCTCCCACTGTGCGCAGGCTCACAGGCAGTTTTACAGCCTTTGCCATGCTCACTTTAGCTTCAGACAAGACAAGTCAGCTGTTAATTATCTTAACCAATCGATCCACATAGTAGATAACACCTCCAACAGATGTGCGATTGCTTTTCTAGACATCGCAGGCACCTTTGACTAATTTTGGTCCGATATTTGAGCGACTGCGAGAGTCTCGGAATCTCGATGTAAACAGGTTCCACGATTACTGCAGGGGCCGGCCGGAGTGTCCTAGCGGTTCTAGGCGCTACGGTCTGGAACCGCGCGATCGCTGGTTCGAATCCTGCCTCGGGTATGGATGTGTGTGATGTCCTTAGGTTAGTTAGGTTTAAGTAGTTCTAAGTTCTAGGGGACTGATGACTTCAGATGTTAAGTCCCATTGTGCCCAGAGCCATTTGAACCATTTTTTTGACTACTGCAGGTACGGAGTGGCAGAGGCCAACTGGAAACTGTAATTTGATAATCTCTGAGAGATGTTCCAAGAATGAGTTTGTTGACAAATATTATACGATGTAGCAACTTACGAGGAGTCTCCAAGTAATTCTTCTTTTTGTGTTAAATATGATTCCGTATCTGTTACACAGTACATAAAACCAGGTATACAAAACTACTGGTGGTAGACTAAATCGTACTTAGTAAGGTACATGCAAGGGTAGTCCTGAATATATTTTATTCAGTCAGCACTAAATTTGAAGGTCCAGAGGGAGCATTCTACGATGAGGAAAGTCAACTTGGGATGCAAGGGACGATGTCTGTTTCGAAGAGAAATCCGATGGCTATGGAAGATATTAACTTGCATTTCCTCTACTCTCACCCAATCTGTCATTTAATAGTAAACTATTGAAGAACTGGGGATCATAGAGGGACTCTTTGCTGTTTGATGCACGCTGCACGCGTGTGTCAATGTGCCTCTACCCCCCTCCCCCCTTAATGATCACGCCAATAAACACCCTTTGCTGCTTCGGATCACTTTCAAATTTCGTCAAATGGTTTTGAACGGTTCCTAATGGTTTACTTCGTACACCACAGCAGAAACTGCGGTCGCGCTACACTCTAAAGGGGTCCGATCACGTTCAGTGGGATTGCAGGCTCACGATTTCCTTGGCGTGAGGTTGAATCGTCTAGGTGGGTAGGGGGGGGGGGGGGGTCAGCGAGGGGCATCTCTGTCAAAGGTTGTCAAGATCGTCATCCTGCTGCCCATCCGCTGAGAACTGTCGTTTGGCCATCAATGCCCCGAGGGAAGCTGTGGTTTCATCGACCACCCGAGGCCTTTTCGTGTCGATTTTGAGCCATCGTGTGACATATCCAAGGTGGCATTGGGAAGAATTGTAGTGGAATCTGATGCCAATATGACATCATTATCCCACCTTCCACCTTACATGAATTTCTGAGCTTCGACATTTTTCCCGCATGTGTCGTCACCATGCTGTTTGAAGCGTTGCCTGGCAGTAGGGTGGCATCGCACGGCGCCATGCTTTTGCACTATTAAAGAGAGAGGTTCTAAGCTCCTTTGAGCAAATTTGAAACCACTGCGTTGCAATGGATGACAATTTCTGGGTTCCAAATAAGTGGACCTATAACTAAGTTGCGTATTTTGGTTGGCAGTGTATCTCTGATATCGATTTACACAAAAGATTTTTCTGGGTATATAGTCTTCCTTCTAATGGTTCTCATTTACTTTCCTGAGAAACTCTGTTACAACTCCGTATTGGTTATACCGATCTGTTACTAACCTATCAACGCATCTCTGAATTTCTTCGTCTGCTGTAGGGCCTGCTCGGTACGTACCCAAAAACTGAGAAAGTTCTGTAGATGAAGTCGGACTAATGTCTTGTCTGTGGTTCCCTTAAAGACGCCCAGCACTATCTCTAAACCTCACCCGTAAACCCGTCATTTCGCCTTCCGTGTTGTAGATTTCACATACTGATTTCATTTCATACCGCTCCGTATTGTTGCTCCTAGGCATTTAATGGATGTGACAGTCTATGGAAATTTACAGGTGATATTGAAGTAAGAAAACGATCAGTTTTTACTCTTGCTTATGCAGATTACTATGCATTTATCCACACCTGAAAATATTTTACGTGTCGATATCTTTCAGCTGCTTTGACTCAGGACGTCATCAAAATGACGAAATTAACTACCCATTGAAATCCAATATATGTGTAAAATAGGCATCACAAAAATAATTATAGTTAGCTCACGACCTCACATTTGTCGATTTACAAGCAAACTGTCGCCGTCCAACCTAACCCAAATTTTGGTCTACACCATAGATTAGTTTGTCACCACACTCTACATTCCAATAAATAATAGAGGTAAAATAAACATTTTTGTTTTTCCGCTCTGATCTCTTTCCTCCCGTACTACGTTTTTAAAATTCCTTAAACCGCTTCTCGAAACCATCAGCTTTCCTTATGAGCGCCTAGAAGCTGATAGTGTCACATCAATCAGCAACAATTGAAAATCCTTTAAAGGCTCGATAAAAATTTAATAATATTTTACTAAAAACAGGCACGTCAAGTATTCAGCTTACCAAGGTGATTTATTCTTCCAAACACAGAAGCGGCGCGTTTTGTATATGGCCTGCAGTTTCACAAGCAGAACAGTTGTAAGTAGTTTCGTGTTTATCCATTTTTCTCCAGTTGAAAATATTTCAGGACCTCTCACAGAAGAAGCCGATAAAACTCAATAGAGTTACCTAATCAACTGAAACATCAACAAACACGGCAGAAAAGTACACAGACGCTAGTGCCGTGAATGCAGACTTATTGTCTGCCTGGTGTCCAACCGGCCCCTCTCTCTTTCTTTATCAAGGTACAGTGTGATCTCACACGTCTTGTGCCACAGCGCAGTTATGTCACTGGTTTAAATCTAAGTCCGGTATTGGTAGGTTCAACCAATACCCACATTTTAGAAAATCTGTCATTATGTACACCAAGTGCAAACATAAGTAGTCACTTGTATGTTCCTCGGATGATAACTGTAACCTCTCGTTATAATGTGGACAGTGACAGTTTTACACTTACAGTAGACTTCTGTAGCGAAAAATATCGTAACAAGCTGGCGTTGAACTAGGTAGGTCGTCAAAGACTTCTGTACCTGAATGCCTGCTTTACTTTCTGCACCACGTTAAGCCAGAGAGACGGATGGTATGTATTATTTCTTCTCCTTCTAATATTACATTTACGAATTTTAATGTTGTGTTCAAACTCTGATTGACTGTTAAATACAAGCTTCATAAGGGAGTAGACTAAATGTACTGTGAGATTGTTGTCAGTATGCCAGTTGCTTAAAGAGTTGTCTACAAGAAGTTCTAGAGTGGACAGGAAGATCGTACAAACATGCCATTGCTCGAATACTGCACAGGCTCCCGCATGGTGGATACAGAAATAGGCATCCCTGGGGTACAGAAACAACTGAAAAAGTTGAAAGCAATTAAGTAGACAGCTACAGATGGAATCCGAATTCGATTTCACAGTGAGTGTTCTGCGGCGTTGGCCCCTTATAGCATTTTTCTAGAATCTCTCGCCAAGGATAAAGCCCCATGTTACTGGAAAAGAGCGCAGGTGACTCCTGTTTATGAGAAAGATAAATATCCTCAACATAGGTTTGTTGCCGAATTTTTTAACACATTCTGTGATCGAATATAATAAATTTCCTTGTGGCAAGAAAGTTTCTGTCCACAAATCACGACGACTCTAAAAATGATAAATCGTGCGAAAATCATCTTGCCCTTTTCTCACATGGAACCATAGATGGAGTAAATCAAGCAGAAGCCCGCCCGCTTGGCCGTGCAGTCTAACGCACGGCTTTCCGGGCGGGAAGGAGCGCCTGGTCCCCGGCACGAATCCGCCTGGCGGATTTGTGTCGAGGTCCGGAGAACCGGCCAGTCTGTGGATGGTTTTTAGGCGGTTTTCAATCTGCCTCGACGAATGCGGGCTGGTTCCCCTTATTCCACCTCAGTTACACTGCGTCGGCGATTGCTGCACAAACAAGATCTCCACGTACGCGTACACCACCATTACTCTACCACGCAAACATAGGGTATACACTCGTCTGATGTGAGACGTTCCCTGGGGGGTCCACCGGGGGGCGAACCGCACAATAACCCTGGGTTCGGTGTGGGGCGGCGGAGGAGTGAAGTGGACCACTGCGGCTGCGGGGGGGGGGGGGGGGGGTGTGGAGCCTCTCCGTCGTTTCTAGGTCCCCGGTTAACATACAAATTCCTAAATTTCCGGAAAGCATTTGACACGGTGATCCACTGCAGACTGTTGATGAAGATCCGAGAATATGGATTAAGTTCCCAGATGTGTGAGTGGCTCGAAGGCTTTTTTAGTAATAGAACCCAGTATGTTGTCGTCGACGGCGAGTGTTCATCAGAGACAAGGGTAACGCGAGGAGTGCTCCATGGAAGTGTTATAGCACCACTATTATTCTCTATACACGTAAAAGCGGACAGAATGAACAGCAATTTATGGTTGTTTGCTGACGACGCTGTGGTGTACGGCAAGTTATTGTCGTTGAGTGAGTGTAGGGCGGATACAAAATGACAGACAGAATTACTGGTTGGTGTAATAAGTGGCAGCTTCCTCTAAGTGTAAATAAAAAAAAGTAAGTTAATGCGGATGAGTAGGAAAAACAATCATGTTCGACAACCGCTTTGGTAGTGTGCCGCTTGATACAGTCACATCTATGTTGAGGTGATAAATGAATAACACAGTGTACATATACAGGTGGCGATTGTACCGCGTACACGAGGTATGGAAATGTAAATGAGCGTTTGGCGTCATTGGCCGGGAGGCCGCTTACGGGACAGGTCCGGCCGCCTTGGTGCAGGTCTTATTACATTCGACGCCACATTGGGCGAACTGCGCGCCGGATGGGGATGAAATGATGATGAAGACAACACAACACCCAGTCCCTAAGCGGAGAAAATCCCCGACCCAGCCGGGAATCGAACCCGGGCCCGTAGGACAGCAATCCGTCACGCTGACCACTGAGCTATCGGGGCGGACTACACGAGGTATAAAAGGACAGTGCATTGGTGGTGCTGTCATTTGTACACAAGTGATTCATGTGAAATGGTTTCCGGCGTGACTATGGCCGCATGACAGGAATTAACAGAGTTTGAACGCGGAGAGGTAGTTGGCGCCAGACGAATGAGGGCATTCCATTTCGGAAATCGTTAGATAATTCAATATACCGAGATCCACAGTGTCAAGAGTGCGCCAAGAATGCCAAATTTCAGGCATTACCTTTCATCACAGACAATGCAGTGGACGACGACCTTCACTTAACGACCGAGAGCAGTGGGTTTTGCGTAGAGTTGTCAGTGCTAACAGACAAGCATTACTGTATGAAATAACCGTGGAAATGAATATGGGACGAACGACGAAATTAGCTGTTAGGACACTGCGGCGAAATTTGGAGCTAATGGGCTGTGGCAGCAGACGACCGACGCGAGTGCCTTTGCTAACAGCACGACATCGCCTGCAGCGCCTCTCCTGGGATCATGACGGTATCGGTTGAGCCCTAGACGAGTGGAAAACCGTGGTCTGTTAAGATGAGTCCGATTTCAGCTTGTAATAGTTGATGATAGGGTTCGAGTGTGGCGCAGACCCCACGACGCCATTGGCGCAAGTTGTCAACAAGGCACTGTGCAAACTGGTGGTCCCTCCGTGATGGTGTGGGGTGTTTGCATTTCATTGACTGGAAATGGTAATGTTCAGTTACTTGGAGTCTATTTGCAGCCATTCATATTCCCAAGCAACGATGGAATTTTTTATGGATGACAATGCGTCATGTCACCGGGCCACTACTTTTCGCGATTGGTTTGAAAACGTTCTGGAAAATTTGAGCGAATGATTTGGCCATCCAAATCGCCTGACGTGAATCCTATCGAACATTTATGGGACACAATCGAGAAGTGAATTCGCACACAAAATTCCCCACCGCCAACACTTTCGCAATTTTGGGCGGCTATTGATGCAGCATGGCTGTTTTTCTTCAGGAAACTTCCAACGACTTATTGAGTCCATGCCTCGTCGACTTGTTAAACTACGCTGCGCAAAATAAGATTCGACATGATATTAGGAAGTATCCCCTGACTTTTTTCACGTCAGTTTATCTAGCTGTAACGCTGCAAAGGATGTGAAATGGAATGAGCACGTCAGGTAGGTTGTCGGGAAACCGAATGCTCGACTTCGTTTTGTTGGGAGAATTTCGGCAAAGTGCAGCCCATCAATAAAGGAGACGACGTATAGAACGCTAGTGAGACCTACTCTTGAGAACTGCTCGAGTGTTTGGGATCCCCACCAGGCCGGGTTAAAGGAAGACGTGGAACAAATTCAGAGGCGAGCTGCTTGTCCCGCAAGTCATTGCGCATTTCCTCGCTATCGCTGCCCGGTGACGAAGAGATGGCGCCAGAGGAAAGTTTCTTGGGAGTTTTGAAGCGGACGTCGCCTTGACGCGAATGAGGTTAGCCTCAATTTCCGCTAGAAATTCTATAGGCGCTGCTTGCAACGAGGCGCGCTGTGGAGGCAGGGAACAGCGGCAGCCCGCCTCTCGCCCTTCCGCAACAGCGGGGGACGTCGGTAGCCGGCTGCATTATGTAGGTGAGCCGGGCACAACACCTGCCGCTGCAGATGGGCGGCTGGCGCCCAATCTTTTATGAGGTCACACTGTGCGGCGGGGCCGACGCCCTACACCACAGCTGCGAGGCACAAATTGCGGACAATCCACGTATAATGCAGACACTCACGTTCTGACACAGACACGGCCAGATAAGCACGCCAGGGAAGCGCACCCGCCGCGGATCGAATACGGCCGGCGCATTAACCATGAAGGTCGGTGTGTCTGCCAACCTGATGTCTTTTTTAGGTGGTTTCCCACATCTGTCTGGCTGAATATCGGCTTGGTGTCAAGGTAACGCCTTAGATACACGCTACGCAAACATTTAGAAAACGTTCTCATACTTTCATATGGGGTAACATCACACACTGAAAGCTGCAGGGGAGGAAAGGAGGGTGGAGGAGGGGGAGACGGCAGTAAGGACATCCGGCTGATCTCTACCACCAACATTGCCAAATCCAGATTAACAGGCCGATTCCGTGAAGATACGGAATAACGCAGGAAAAAGAAGAAGAAAGAATTATGTTCTGACACACCCAAATACAATGTGTCACTTTAATATTCGGGTGCCCTAGCACGTAAACTACCTCAGTTCATTTGGTTATGAACTGTATATTAAAGCTGAGGAAACTGCAAAAAGGTAGGAATTTAAGGAGATGGGACCTGGATAACTGAAAGAACCAGAAATTGTAGAGAGTTTCAGAGAGAGCATTAGGAAACGATTGACGAGGACAGCGGAAAGAAATATAGTAGAAAAAGAATGGGTACCTTTGAGAGATGAAATAGTGAAGGCAGCAGAGGATCAAGTAGGTAAAAAGACGAGGGCTAGTAGAAATCCTTGGGAACAGAAGAGATACAGAATTTAATTGATGAACGGAGAAAATATAAAAATGCAGTAAATTAAGCAGGCGAAAAGAAGTACAAACGTCTCAAAAATTAGATCGACACGAAGTGCAAAACGGCTAAGAAGGACTGGATGCGGAGGCATATATCACCAGAGGTAAGACAGACACTGCCTACAGGAAAATTAAAGAGACCCTTGGAGAAAAGAGAACCACCTGTATGAATATCAAGAGCTCAGATGGAAAACCAGTACTGAACAAAGAAGGGAAAGCAGAAAGGTGGAAGGAGTATATAGAGGGTCTATACAAGGGAGATGTACTTGAGGGTAGTATTACGGAAATGGGAGAGGACGTAGATGAAGATGAAATGGGAAATATGATACTGCGTGAATAATTTGACAGAGCACTGAAAAACCTAAGTCGAAATATGGCTCCGGAAGTAGATAACATTCCATTAGTACTACTGATAGCCTTAGGAGAGCCAGCCACGGCAAAACCCTACCATCTGGTGAAAAAGACGTATGAGACAAGTGAAGAAGCCTCAGACTTCAAGAAGAATATAGTAACTCCAACCCCAAAGAAAGGAAGTGTTGACAGGTGTCAAAATCAGTTTAATAAGTCACGGCTGCAAAATACTAACACAAATTCTTTACAGACGAATGGAAAAACTGGTAGAAGTCGAACTCGTGGAAGATCAGTTTGGATTCCGTAGAAATGTTGGGACACGCGAGGGAGTACTGGCCCTATGACTTATCTTAGAAGGTAGATTGAGGAAAGGTAAAGCTCCGTTTCTAGCATTTATAGACTTAGAGAAAGCTTTTGACAATGTTGAGTAGAATACTCTTTCAAATTCTGAAGGTGGCAGGGATAAAATACAGGAAGTGAAAGGCTATTTACAATTTGTACAGAAACCAGATGGAAATTGTAAGAGTCGAGGGGCATGAAAGGAAAACAGTGATTGAGAAGGGAGTGAGACAGGGTTGTAGCCTATCCCTAATGTTATCCAATCTGTATATTGAGCAAGCAGTAAGGGAAACAAAAGAAAAATTTGGAGTAGGTATCATAATCCATGGAGAAGAAATAAAAACTTTGAGGTTTGCCGATGACATTGTAATTCTGTCAGAGGCAGCAAAGGACCTGCAAGAGCAATTGAACGTAATGGACAGTGTCTTGAAAGGAGGATATAAGATGAACATAAAAAAAAGCAAAAGGAGGATAATGGAATGTAGTAGAATTAAATCAGGCGATGCTGAGTGAATTAGATTAGGAAATGGGACACTTAAAGTATTAGATGAGTTTTTCTATATGGGGAGCAAAATAACTGATGATGGTCGAAGTAGAGAGGATATAAAATGGTTCAAATGGTTCAAATGGCTCTGAGCACTATGGGACTCAACTGCTGAGGTCATTAGTCCCCTAGAACTTAGAACTAGTTAAACCTAACTAACCTAAGGACATCACAAACATCCATGCCCGAGGCAGGATTCGAACCTGCGACCGTAGCGGTCTTGCGGTTCCAGACTGCAGCGCCTTTAACCGCACGGCCACTTCGGCCGGCTGATATAAAATGTAGACTGGCTATGAAAAGAAAGGCGTTTCTGAAGAAGAGAAATTTAACATCGATTATAGGTTTCCGCGTGAGGAAGTCTTTTCTGAATTTATTTGTATGGAGTGTAGCCATGTATGGAAGTGAAACATGGATAATAAATAGTTTAGGTAAGAAGAGAATAGAACTTTCGAAAGGTGGTGCTACAGAAGAATTCTAAAGATTAGATGGCTAGATCACGTAACTAACGAGGAGGTACTGAAGAGAATTGGGGAGAAGAAGAATTTGGTCACAACTTGACTAGAAGAAGGAATCGGTTGGTAGGAGGCGTTCTGAGGCATCAAGAGATCACCAATTTAGTATTGGAGGGCAGCGTGGAGGGTAAAATTCTTCGAGGGAGACCAAGAGATGAATACACTAAGCAGAATCAGAAGGATGTAAGTAGCAGTAGTTACTCGGAGATGAAGAGGCTTGCACAGGATAGAGTAACATGGAGAGCTGCGTCAAACCAGTCTCTGGACTGAAGACCACAACTACAACAACCACGTAAACGTTTCTTGAGAATAATTCAAAAAATTAATTCACGAGATAGATAGTGGTACGTAGTAGCTGCAGCAAAGTATGTTTTGGAACTCCTGCGTAGTTACAATTAAAGTGCGGCTACTCACAAAAGTCCAGTGTGGGTTGTTATCATCGTATGGCAGAAAAACTGTCATGGCCTTGATGCGGGACCGATTTGCGCTGGAAAAAAGTTCAAACTTTGGCCACGAAGTGTAAATCCGGCTCTGGGATTGCAAGTAAGACACATATTATCCCCATTTGTAATGGATTAGGGGTGGGAAGTGGGGAGGAAAGGTCAAACGAGTGAGAGAGGCATAATCTTGATTTTGCTATTTACCACCGTTTGCACAATTTGGCAGCGTCGACGAGATGCTGTACAGCGATAGATTTGTACCTGGTGATGAAAACCGTTGCCTGGTGGCATTGGATCACTGGCCTGGCCGTTGCCTGGTGGCCAATGTATTGGATCACTGTGCTGCAGCCGTCGTTTCACCATATCCCATACGTTTTCGTTTGGTGACAACTCTGTTGATTTGGCAGGTCAGGGCAAAAGGCTGACGTAATGTGACACCAAGAAGGCGCGTGTTCGTGTAGCAACATCTAGTCGTTCATTGTCTTGCTGAAAAATGCCGTCTGGGGTGTTGTGCAGAAAGGCCATGGCTGGTGGTCGCAGGATATCATTCACGTCGGTCACATTGGTCACACTGCAGTGGACACGCACTGACTGTGATTTGTGATTGTGCCCGATAGTACCCCACACCATAAGGCCCTGAGTTGGCGCTATATGTCTTGTGCGAATGCAGTCACTGTGAAGTCGCTACTCCTGTCTGCGGCAAACGAAAATGCGTCCACCATTTATAAACAAACAGAACATGGATTCCTCCGAAAACACTATCTGATGTCATTCCTGTACACAGTGACGTCGTTCCAAACACCATGGCCTTCTACCATGTTTCTGCACATTCGTTAAAGGTAGGCGGAGAAGTGTACGGCACCCACGTAATTCATGGTCTAATAAACGGCGACGGACTGTCACCCCTGGTAGCGTACGATGTGTTACACTGTTCCACTGATGCGCCAGAGCCGAGGAGGACACAGATCTGTCCTTCAATGCCATTCGGATGAGGTGGTCTGGGTGATGCGACCTGACCCATGTCGTCGTGTTCTATGGCCTTCCATGAACCATTCGGCCTTTCCCCCTTTCACTGCCGAAACACTTTCTCACAGAAGCAGAAATTTCCCGGATGGATGCATCACATTCTCCATGCCCTCTTTCAAACTCACCGATTTGATGGTGCGGTTCTGCATACGACTGCGAGGCATCCTACACGTCTGCTCAAGTCGCACTGATCCATTACTTTCGATTTATAGCAGCGACAAGGAGGCACATTTTACCGGTAGGTGGTGTTGCGCCGCAATATCGATGCGACTTTGAACCACGGGCCGTCATGGTTCAAATGCTAATCATTTCTCCAGAAAATACTAATGTACATGTCCTGTGAATATGAACGTTCTATTTCTAGTCGTTCAAGGTGCTCTCCTTTTTCTGAACATGAGTGCATATTGCGGCCAGTTTTGGAGATACCTTCTTTTTTCCTTCTGCTGACTGAAAAATTACGTGACACTCAAATAGTGACAGCCAAGGGAACACGCTTACCGGCAATTGCCATGATTTGCTCTGTTTGAAAATCAGTCCAGGTTTTATGATTTTCCATTGAAGTGAATTAATTTAGAGGTATGTTAGAACTCTTGCATCGCGGAGGTCTGCTTCATAGCGTGAGGCGTAGACTCTTCGATTACGCGACAGTGACACAAACCAGGAGCAGACCGTGATCTGGGACTTACATTGGGTAGCCTGGGCTGATCATACTACAGACGAGTAGTGAACTGGATTCCTGTCTGCCCTTCGGAAGCACAATATACTAACAGCTTAACTCGAAAATGCAAATTACAGAATTTATGCGATTGGTGGAAAGAGGTTAGAAATTGTAGTGTGAAGTGTGGTTTGGTTTAATTATGTTTATAAGTTGAAAGGTCAAAAGTTATTTGTCTACTGGTATTTAACTATAAAGCCACTGTTCTTACACACTCATTGGAGTTAGTGATTATATACGAGTACTCATTTTTTAAAATTTATCGGCGTTCGGAACGTGCTCATACAGTCATCGCACCACTGGAGATGTTATACTACACTTTGTTTTTATAATTCAGAGTATACATTATTTTAATTCGTACCCTGGTACGATGTTACATAGGGTTAGGAAAGGGCAGATTCCGACATAAAACAAATTTTACGCCCACAGTATACTGAAACGAGTAAACACGAGGAAAATGTAACGCGGGATACACAGAGGTTGTACGCTATAAAAGTACTATTAGCAACACAGTAAGAAGTGATAAATTTCCATTGGTACACATCTGCGATATACCCAATTCAATTCATGCTAATGAATATGTATAAAAAATGTTCTTGTGTATGCTCTGTAAGTATTGTTTCAAAGGCTGCGAACAGAACTGAATATTTGTGCAGATCTGTAAGTACCATCTAGTCAGAACGTGAGAACAGTACACAAGAAACAGTTTTGGCTATTACAGCCGTGCGTATAGATACACTTGTATTCAAACACATACATAGAAGAGGTAAAAATTGACATACATTTACAGGCTGAGCGTTCCATATCCTGCTGAGTAGCGTGTGGGAATGCTGCCAATTATGCTTTGTTTTCACCATGCCATTCTAATTACCAAGAGCATTAAATTAGCACTGCAGGAAGCTACGTCGGGAAATTGACACTGTTGACGAACTCAGTGTTTTATGCGTTGCTGTATTTTTCGATGCTAACAGGGTTTGGAGGCTCCTTGGAAACTGATGACGAAGAGCTCAAACATCGCTTGGAAGTAGGCTTTAGTGATACGTGTTCCAAGAACATTGTAGGAATCTATGGTTTGGGTCTTCTTCCTTTCCGCAAACATAGAGAGGCGGCTCTTAAGTTAAGCTGAGGTGTTTGTTGAACTTCCAGTTACTAAATTTCAGCCGTGTTATAACTGTAGTGAAGCTCCTCGATGTTTGTGTATTATTATTCCACGGTACTCTTGGAATCGTGGGATGAATTAGTGCGTAGTGACGGCCTTTGATTTTAGATGTCCTCGACCATTCCTCTTTCCAGTCCGATGACAACCGCTATGTAAGCATGGGTATCATGTAGGTGAGAGTGATTTTATCATATTTAATAGGTCCATGTAGAGATGCTTGTTTTGCTAGGACGTCTACTTTTTCACTTCCAGGTATCCCTGAATGGTCTATTATCTGTACCATCACCACGTTGAGATACTTCCACTGCACTCGAAACACGACGTCGATAATTGTTGCAACTATGATTGGCACGACTATTACGTTGGTTTGTAATCTACGAGTAGTCTCTTTCTAAGAAAGTGTTGAAACAACGAATATCTATGAGTGTAACAATGAAAAACCAGGTTGTAATTGAAGCGATGACGTATCCACAGTGTTCATTTCGATTCCGTTCCATAATTTCAGTGGTTCTTGCCTAAAAAGGAAAACTGTATCTCTGGGAGTGACAAGAGTCCGGAGCATGTAGGATTGTGCGACTGTAGATGAGGTCCTAATCTCGTGAATCTGTTGACTGAAATTATTGCACAAGATTTTGACCGTTACGGGGTACAAGCAGATCGTTGAAGTACACTTCTCAAAATGCAAATGATACTAGGGAGCTTCCGGAATGCCGGACCTGGCGCCTGGTGCCTGCGGTGCGGCGGCGGTGCGTGGGCGGCGGCGCGCTGCGCAGTGAGTGCGTCCGGCGGCGGCGTGGCAGCCGGGGCGGCCGCGTGGGCCGGACGTGCGTAAGCGCCGCTGCCAGAAAATCGAAAGCCGTTTCCGGCCCAGGCCAGCAGCACCAGTCACAGGACCCAGCGCAGCGGGGGGCGAGTTAGATTTGCTTAAAGAACAAAAACTGCAGGAAATATCTGCTCGCACGTCACTGGTGCTTTTTCTTTTGCGCAAGTATGTCCGAGCCTCATGGACGCTCAATGAAGGCTCCGTGGTGCTTTCGGTATTGACAGAGCGTTACAAATTCGTCGTTTGACGTCTTCCGCGAAGAGGATTCGGGCTTGACTCTTTAACGCGAGATCCGTTGTGTGACCCAGCAACGTTAGCCTGCCCTTGCTACGACGGCGCTCAGTTCGAGAAGAAACAAAATTTGTAACCTACGTAGTATTAAACCAGCCAGTCGAAGTTTCCATTTCTTCCTCTTTGTTTCTTGCTTCTTCACAGAATGCAGATGTAGTATGATGCATTCGCCTTTGTTACGTAAAATTTGTGATATATTTCTAGAGAGAAGTATTATATGCCATAATTTGTATGTCAAAACGCAACAACGAAAAGAAAAACGAGGGAATACTGAACAGTAATGTCTCCGAATCTTTTATATGAAAACTGTTACTCAACGTAGTCACCACGGCGACGAACACACTTCTCCCAACGAGAGAGCAGTTTGTCGATATCGTCACTGTAGAACGTTTCACTTGGTTGACGGAGCCACAACGTCACCTCAGCTTGCACCACTTCATCACTATCAAATTGAAGTCCTCGAAGGTGTTCTTTAAGTTTTCGAAACGGGTGAAAATCGGATGGGGCCAAGTCGGAATTGTATGGAGGATGATCGATGACGGTAAACCCAAGGTTCCGGATTGTTGCAGATATCGTAGCGCTCGTGTGTTGTTGGCGTGTTCATGCTGAAGCAATGAGTAACCCCTGAGTGGACGAAATCTTCTAATTCGAAACTCAATTTCAACACTCTGTTTCTCACGCACCAAAATACTTACATTATACTCCGCAATGATGCTGCACGCCACAATTCGGAGCCCTCTAACGACAGATGGCTGCAAATATTTACACATGAAGAACAAGGATGTATAATGTCAGTACCGCCTGTTTTACTTAAAAAGTTATAAGGATTTTCACACAAGCAGTTCGAAGACATTACTTCGAAGCACGCACTCATATGTACTTCTGCTTTAACCACTGCCGATTCAGAGACCGAGTCTAAAAGAAATTCATTTCGTCACCTCTAGTGTCGTGCCTCCGTCCCCTGATGTTATCTGCGGATAAAGTGGAACTCACACACGCTGACGATTCCGCATCGCCTGATGCCCCACGGTGCGGCTATTGCCGGCATTAAAGGATTTGGCACCCCGTCGACGCTTACGCCGTTAGATATAGACCACAAAATCGAACTGTATCCTTTAATAGGAATTAAGCCGCTGTCTGCCATGACCGATTTAGGGAAACGACGGGAAGCCTTTGTACCTGGATGTTTGGACATGGATTTGATAGCTTATCCTGAATCCAAGTCCAAAGGTACCATTGCGCTTTTACAGGAAAATACCTAGGAATAACCATCCGGAGCCACCTAAAGCAGAATGATCACCTGGTAAATCAAATTGCAAGAAAAACAGATACCAAGCTGAGAGTCATTGGAGGAATCTTAAGTTGTAATACGTCTGCGAAAGAAGTGGCTTACAAAACACATGTTCGACCGAGTCTTAAGCATTGTTCATCAGTCTGGGTCCCTTACCAGATTGGATTAATAGAAGAGACAGAGGAGATGCAGCGAAGAGCTTTTCGTCACGCAGCAGTTTAGTCCGTGCGAGAGCGTTACAGAGCGTAGCAGACGCTGCAAGAGAGGCCCTGTGCATCGCCGACAATTTACCGTTCAAATTCCTAGAGGTTACGTGCCGGCACGAGTTGGAGAACATATTACGTCTCATGAAATGGCCACGATGAGAAAACCAGAGAACTTAGATCTCTTACGTTGGTATACCTACAATCATTCTTCCCATGCGCCATCCGCAAAAGGAACAAATAAGGGGTGAACAGATAGTGGCACCAAAAGAAGCCTCCGCCCACACACTGTCAGGTGCTTGTGGAATTTAGCTGTGGAAGTGGAAGCAGAAGTGCAGTGAAAGATTAGGAGGCATATGTAAGTTGAACTTTATTTATTCCATGCAGTCCAGCATTAGAACCAGTGCCGTGGCATCGAATAGCTGCCACTCCTGATACAAACAATCGCCATATAGCGTAAAATTCACTTCGTTTTCCGGACAGTTTTTCATATTAGAGGCAGTACCTAGTTGCCTCTTCCACAGACGCCGAGAATGGGCAATGGGAGCATAGGAACAATATTTGCACCACTTAGAGACATTCTGTTAACAGCTTTATTTGGAAGTGACTGTCCTGCTCAGTTACTTTATTTTGAAATGTCTACCTTCGTTTTCAGTTTATCTGGTGAGATGCTCAGCACAGTGTTGTATGCCAAATTTCTAATTATTATGCTTTACCTGGATCTGCAATCCTTCAGGCATCTTATTTAGGTAATAATAATAAGCGTATGGTATTGGTGGCCGGGAGACCCCTCGCGGGGCGGTTCGGCCGCCGCTCCACAAGTTCTTTAACGCCACTACGGCGACTTGCAAGTGAATGAGCATGAAATGATGACGAAAGACACACAACACCCAGTCATCTCGATGCAGAGATAATCCCTGACCCCCTGGGAATCGAACCCGGGATCACGTGCGCGGGAAGCGAGAACGCTACCGCAAGACCACGAGCTGCGGACATTTAGGTAATACATACACGAGTCAAAACATTATCATCACTGCCAACTTCGCCACGGAATGAGGTGGGGTTGCGGCCAAGTGACGCGATAACGAAAGTATATAAGCGGAGCAGGGACGAATGGTGAATTATTCTAGCGGCGACGAGGGCAGCAAATAATAATAATAATAATAACCAATTTCGTAAACAATTTTGACAAAGGCCCGGCGCCTGGGAACGAGCGTGAAGGCAATGGTGAAACTGTTAGGCTTTTCTGTTTCCACTAACATGAGAATCTATGGGAAGTAGTAATCCACAAGGTGTTGGACGTCCACGTGTCAACACAGAACGTGTAAGTCGAATGCTTGCTCGCACTATAAAGCAGGATAGGTGGCGACCTGTGCATACACACATGGTGCTAAGCAGGTTGATTCAGTTGCAACCTGCACGTCTTCAAAAATCACCTGTGAGATTTTCATTATTCCTTCTCTCGGTACGCGCAAACACTTACTTCTACAGAAAACATGAACATGACCTTCTTTGTAGGAAATATAATCTAGTTAAATTTTGTCTCGGATACGTTTTCGATAGAGGCCGTAGTTTTCGAATTATTAAAAAAAATACGTACAAATTTTACCTTCAAACGTCTTTTTCTTGAATGACTCTAAAACTGTGGCTTCCAGCTTCCCTCCCATTACAAAATGTAAGTACATTAAATTTGCCACAAAAAAGATTCTGTTCATTTTTTGTGTAGGAATAATAGTTTGCGCGTAGTGAGCGACAAAAAATGAAAATTTCGCGTGTGGTTCTTGAAGGTGTTGCAGGTTGCATAAAACCAATAAGTAGGGGCAGCTGGATCTCCACGCCTACCTCCGGAAATCTACTAAGGACTTTAAGTATCTTTTGCTACGCAGAACCGCAGCTGTGTCGCGTTCCAAATGGGAACCAACACGCTATTAAGCAAGTGTTCATAACGTTTTGGCTCATCAGTGTACGTCAGTCCTTGTTCATTAGAAAAATGTACAAAGAAATTCATCCTCCTATACCTCACGGTTTCCTTTTTAGTTGCTACAGGTTTCGGTGTTGCTGTAGCGTCTTCAGCGCGCGTGCACTCCTCCCCGTAAACACAGCGAGGAGGGCCTTTGTGAGCGTCCCGCGTGCCGCTGATGGAGACGCGGCGCGCTGGAGTCCCAGTATCGACCTGCGGACCGCGGACTCGGCTCTGCAGGCGCCTCCATCGATTAGTGCAGCCTCTCGCGGAATTCACGCGTGCTCCCTTTCCGTGCTTCCGCTCGGTTCGTCGCTATTAACCGGAACGAACAAGTGAAAAGTCGTAAGACAATAAATATTTAAGCCCACGTTACTCGTGTTTTGTATGTTGGTGTTCATTGTTTATGGTTTTGTGAAGTTCCGAAAGAATGAACTGAGAAAAGAACTAGAAGCAAATTGCAATTAAAATCTACTAATAACAAAAGAGAAACTTTATTTTTTCCACATTTATAGGGCATGAATTATATCTCCGAGTAATGAAGAAGCGTTAAAGAGGCCGGCCGGTATGGCCGAGCCGTCCTAGCCGCTTCAGTCTGGAACCGCGCGACCGCTACGGTCGCAGGTTCGAATCCTGCCTCGGACATGGATGTGTGTGATGTCCTTAGGTTAGTTAGGTTTAAGCAGTTCTAAGCTCTAGGGGACTGATGACCTCAGATGTTAAGTCCCATAGTGTTCAGAGCCATTTGAACCAACCGTTAAAGAAATAAAGTATTCGAGTTAAACCAGCTGTATTTGTTACTGCAGTCTTATGTATGATGCTTCCTTTTTAAAAAATCATAAATTTTGCTGCTTATACTTTAAATAAATTCTATGAAAATTACAGTGTAAAAATTATTAGTTGCTTTATCTTTGGAAGGAAGAAGGAAGCCTGGGTTTAACGTTCCGTCGACGTCGAGGTCACTAGCGTCGGAGCACAAGGTCGGATTGTCAAGGATGGGCCCTTTGAAAGCAACCATCTCGGCATTTGCCTGAAGCGATTTAGGGAAATAACGGAAAACATAAATCTGGATTGCCGGACCCGGATTTGAACCGTCCTCGTCCCGAATGCGAGTCCAGCGTGCTAAGCATGTTTGGAGAGGGCCGTTGCTCCGCAACTGTGTACGGAGGTAATGGGTATCCGCTGCATTTGCTAATATACTCTTTATTTAGTCCACGGCCGGTTTCGGGTTTAAATATTGAAGTAATTTGCTACTGGATCTGTAAATGAGATTGTAAATGTGTGATACTATGCTTTAACTAACAGCAAATGAAAACTTGTGCTAAATCAATAAGCAGTAGACGGCCGGGGTGGTCGAGAGGTTCTAGGCGCTACAAAAAAAATGGTTCAAATGGCTCTGAGCGCTATGGGACTTAACATCTATGGTCATCAGTCCCCTAGAACTTAGAACTAATTAAACCTAACTAACCTAAGGACATCACACAACACCCAGTCATCACTAGGCAGAGAAAATCCCTGACCCCGCCGGGAATCGAACCCGGGAACCCGGGCGCGGGAAGCGAGAACGCTACCGCACGACCACGTAGGCGCTACAGTCTGGACCCGAACGACCGCTTCGGTTGCAGATTCTAATCCTGCCTCGGGCATGGATGTGCGTGATGTCCTTAGGTTAGTTAGGTTTAAGTAGTTCCAAGTTCTAGGGGACTGATGACCTCAGAAGTTAAGTCCCATAGTGGTCAAAGCCATTTGAACCATTTTGAACCAATAAACAGAAAAGTCATGAGTTACACAGGCGCCATCCAACCAGGAAATGGCTGCATTCTTTTCCGTCCGCTTGTGGCACTATCCACTAATGACGTGCAACATGTTACTGACAGTTGTTTCTTATTTTTATTAACACATTTTTGTTATGTCACTTTCTTGTCTGTTTATTCGGTGCAAATTTTGCAGTTAATTTCAAACTAACTCCCCGATGAGCTACAGACTTGAAACTTTAAACACAGCTTAGAATCAGATGACAATTCAGTATTAGCTCACTTTCTTTTCTGGTGTGTAGTGGAGGGTACATTGCGTGCCGTTGCTGTTTTCCCCTTTTCCTGTGCTAGTCGCGAATGGTTCGCGATAAGAACGATTGCTTGAAAGTTCCCGTGTGAGATCAAGTCTCTCTCATTGTTACCTTCACCGTCTTTTCGCGAGATATACGTGGGAGGAAGCAGTACAGTAGTTTACTCAGCTGAAAAGAAACTTAAATAAACCTGAAACTTGAAACATGTTTCTGTTGTAGTCTCATCAAAATATTTAAAATCGACTGAAAAATTTCATAGACACAAGAATTAAAAGATGAAAATAATTTTAATTAAAACTTTTTAATGTGAGACGTTTTAAAATTGACAAAAAGGTATAAAATCGGTTCTCCCAGCCCCATACACATTCCTAACTGCGCACAGATAGCCCCGAAACGTTTTGGTTGTGAATTTTTAATACCTGTGACAATGCTTGTATAATTTATAGCGGAAACGTGGGGCGCATGATGGCCGCACAACGGGTATCAACAGCCGGAGTGGTAGTTGGAGCTAAACGTCATTCCATTTCTAAAATCGTTAGGCAGTTCAATATTCCGAGATTAAGAGTGTGCCCAGAATACAAAATTTCAGGCATTACCTCTATCCACGGACAATGCAGTGGCCCACGAGCTTCACTTAACGACCGAGAGCAGCGGCGTTTGCATTGAGTTTTCAGTGCTAACGGACAAGCAACACTGCATGAAATAACGCAGAAATCAGTGTGGGACGTACGACGTGCGTACCCGTTAGGACAGTGCATCGAAATTTGGCGCTAATGGGCTGTGGCAGCAGACGACCGACGCGAGTGCCTTTGCCAACAGCTCGACATCGCCTGCAGCGCCTCTCTTTGGCTCGTGACCGTGTCGGTTGGACCTTAGACGACGGGGAACCGTGGCGTGGTCAGACGAGGTCCTATTTCATGTGGAAAGAGCCGATGGTAGGGTTGCTGTGCCACGTCGAGTTGCTGCACTACGGGGGGGGGGGGGGGGGGGGCAAAAGAAGGTCCAACACGACTATCCCTTGACTTGCCACCTCAGTGTAACAGTAAGGAGTATAGAGAGTAACTGTCGATGAGACAAATCGCACAATAGTTAATATCATTTGCTGCACAATCAAACTGTTGGTGACTTAGTCGAACTATTCATGCATCAATTATATATTGCATGCGCCCCACGTTTTCATTTTATAATTTTACTAATATTTCCATAGCTATTAAAAGTTCACAAGTACAAATTTTCAGGGTTATCTTATACGTTTACGGTTCTGTATGTGCCTAGGAGAAATTATTTCGTACTTTCTAGTCCAATATAAAAAAGTTTATTCAAATAATTATTTTTTAGTACTTTTGGCGAATGTGCTGCGGTCGGCCTTGTTATGCTTCCACGGTCTCGAGACAATGATGGCAAAGGACAGAGCCCGCGCGGTATAACATGGCCCCTGCGCAGAAACCTATTCTCGCCTTTGTCGCCGGATGAGTCCATTCCTCTATTCTGAAGGGGTCGCCGCTTCATTTGAGTGTCGCCTGCTCGGTTATACACTTCGTCTCCGTACCATTTCCAGAGGTTTGGAGGTCAATACGCCCACGCAACACTATGCCTCCTCGCACCATAATACCTGGACCACTGAAACGATCATGTTCAACAGTGTTTCTGGGTGCACTGCACCTTCCTACCTCTCGCCTTATAAGGGTACGTTCAGCATTGTCGAACATGATCGTTTAGGTGGTACAGGTGTTACGGTGTGGTGAGGCATAATGTTGCGTGTGCGTATTGACCTCTAAATCTTTGAACACAGTAAGCTCACTGGTGAGTGTTATTGTATCACTCCATGTGAGCCCTCACTTAATTTTTATGGATGACAAAGCGCGACTGCAGAGAACAGCGGAGGTGGAGGAGCTCTTGGAACATATACATCTACATATATACTCCGCTAGCCACCAAGCGGTGTGTGGCGGAGGGCACAATTCGCTCCAAAGTCATATTCCCCCGCCACCTCTGTTCCACTCGCGGATCGCACGAGGGAAAAACGACTGTCAGTACGAGCTCTAATTTCCCTTATCTTTGAGTGGTGATCATTGCGCGATTTGAAAGTTGGTGGTAATAATACATGCTCTACATCCTCGGCGAAGATCGGATTTCGGAATTTAGTGAGCAGCCCCTTCCGTTTAGCGCGTCGTCTATCTGCAAGTTTATCCTACTTCAAACTTTCTATGAGGTTGGTAACGCTCTCGCGATGGCTAAATGTACCAGTCACGAATCTTGCCTCTCTTCTTTGGAACTTTTCAATCTCTTGAATGAGACAAATCTGGTAAAAGTCCCATACAGACGAACAATACTCTAAGACTGGACGAACTAACCTATCATCATCATCATCATCATCATCATTTAAGACTGATTATGCCTTTCAGCTTTCAGTCTGGAGCATAGCCCCCCTTATAAAATTCCTCCACGATCCCCTATTCAGTGCTAACATTGGTGCCTCTTCTGATGTTAAACCTATTACTTCAAAATCATTCTTAACCGAATCCAAGTACCTTCTCCTTGGTCTGCCCCGACTCCTCCTACCCTCTACTGCTGAACCCATGAGTCTCTTGGGTAACCTTGCTTCTCCCATGCGTGTAACATGACCCCACCATCTAAGCCTGTTCGCCCTGACTGCTACATCTATAGAGTTCATTCCCAGTTTTTCTTTGATTTCCTCATTGTGGACACCCTCCTGCCATTGTTCCCATCTACTAGTACCTGCAATCATCCTAGCTACTTTCATATCCGTAACCTCAACCTTATTGATAAGGTAACCTGAATCCACCCAGCTTTCGTTCCCATACAACAAAGTTGGTCGAAAGATTGAACGGTGCACAGATAACTTAGTCTTGGTACTGACTTCCTTCTTGCAGAAGAGAGTAGATCGTAGCTGAGCGCTCACTGCATTAGCCTTGCTACATCTCGCTTCCAGTTCTTTCACTATGTTGCCATCCTGTGAGAATATGCATCCTAAGTACTTGAAACCGTCCACCTGTTCTAACTTTGTTCCTCCTATTTGGCACTCAATCCGTTTATATTTCTTTACCACTGACATTACTTTCGTTTTGGAGATGCTAATCTTCATACCACAGTCCTTACATTTCTGATCTAGCTCTGAAATATTACTCTGCAAACTTTCAATCGAATCTGCCATCACAACTAAGTCATCGGCATATGCAAGACTGCTTATTTTGTGTTCACATATCTTAATCTCACCCTGCCAGTCTATTGTTTTCAGCATATGATCCATAAATAATATGAACAACAGTGGAGACAGGTTGCCGCCTTGTCTTACCCCTGAAACTACTCTGAACCATGAACTCAGTTTACCGTCAACTCTAACTGCTGCCTGACTATCCATGTAAAGACCTTTAATTGCTTGCAAAAGTTTGCCTCCTATTCCATAATCTCGTAGAACAGACAATAACTTCCTCCTAGGAACCCGGTCATATGCCTTTTCTAGATCTATAAAGCATAGATACAATTCCCTGTTCCACTCGTAACACTTCTCCATTATTTGTCGTAAGCTAAAGATCTGGTCCTGTCAACCTCTAAGAGGCCTAAACCCACACGGATTTTCATCCAATTGCTCCTCAACTAATACTCGCACTTTCCTTTCAACAATACCTGAGAAGATTTTACCCACAACGCTGATTAAAGAGATACCTCTGTAGTTGTTACAATCTTTTCTGTTTCCATGTTTAAAGATTGGTGTGATTACTGCTTTTGTCCAGTCTGATGGAACCTGTCCCGACTCCCAGGCCATTTCAATTACCCTGTGTAGCCATTTAAGACCTGACATTCCACTGTACTTGATGAGTTCCGACTTAATTTCATCCACCCCAGCTGCTTTATTGTACTGCAATCTATTGACCATTTTCTCCACTTCCTCAAACGTGATCCTATTTCCATCATCATTCCTATCCCATTCTACCTCGAAATCTGAAACATTACTGATCGTATTTTCACCTACATTGAGCAACTCTTCAAAATATTCCCTCCATCTGCCCAAGGTATCCACAGGATTCACCAGCAGTTTTCCTGACCTGTCCAAAATACTTGTCATTTCCTTCTTACCTCCCTTTCGAAGACTGCTAATTATACTCCAGAATGGTTTTCCAGCAGCTTGACCCATAGTCTCCAACCTGTTTCCAAAGTCTTCCCAAGATTTCTTCTTGGATGCTGCAATTATCTGTTTGGCTTTGTTTCTTTCTTCAAGATAACTTTCTCTGTGTACCTGAGTTCTAGTATGTAGCCATTTTTATACGCCTTCTTTTTCCTTTTACAGGCTGCCTTGACTATGTCATTCCACCAAGCTGTTTGCTTCCTCCTACTTTTACACACTACTGTTCGAAGACATTCTTTAGCCACTTCTAGTACTGTGTCCCTGTACCTTGTCCATTCCTTTTCCAATGACTGTAATTGACTACATTCAACTAACTGGTACCTTTCTGAGATCGCTGTTATGTACTTGTGCCTGATTTCCTTATCTTGAAGTTTCTCCACTCTTATCCTCCTACATATGGACCTGACCTCCTGCACTTTCGGCCTCGCAATCCCAATTTCACTGCAGATTAAATAATGATCAGTGTCATCAAAGAATCCCCTGAATACACGTGTGTCCCTCACAGCGTTCCTGAATTCCTGATCTGTTATTATATAGTCAATGACAGATCTGGTTCCCCTGCTTTCCCAAGTATACCGGTGAATGTTCTTATGTTTAAAAAAGGAGTTTGTGATTACTAAGCCCATACTGGCACAGAAATCCAAGAGTTGCTGCCCGTTCCTGTTGGCCTCCATATCCTCTCCAAATTTACCCATAACCTTTTCATACCCTTCTGTTCGATTTCCAATCCTGGCGTTAAAATCACCCATGAGCAGAACACTGCCCTTGTCCTTTACTCTAACAACTATATCACTGAGTGCCTCATAAAGACTATCCATCTTATCTTGATCAGTCCCTTCACAATGCGAATATACTGACACAATCCTAATTTTCTTGCTAGACACTGTCAAATCTATCCACATCAGTCGTTCGTTCACATACCTTATTGCAACTACACTGGGTTCCATTTCTTTCCTGATGTAAAGCCCTACACCCCATTGTGCTATTCCTGCTTTGACTCCTGACAAGTAGACCTTGTATTCTCCCACTTCTTCTTCTTTCTCACCCCTTACCCGAATGTTACTAACAGCTAAAACGTCCAGCCCCATCTTACTTGCAGCCTCTGCCAGCTCTACCTTCTTCCAAGAGTAGCCCCCATTGATATTAATAGCTCCCCATCTCATTACCATTTGTTTGTCAAGTCGTATCTTAGGAGTCCCTGGTTTGTCAGTTAGAGGTGGGACTCCGTCACCTCCAAAGGTCCGAGGCATTTTGCTCTGATTGTTGCCAGCATCATATTTAAAGTACCAGGGAAGCAGGTTGCTAGCCTTACTTGCCCCGAGTCCCATTGGGTTTTACCCCTAACGGCTGAGGGACTAACCGGTGGATTTGGTAGTCTTTGCCGTATGAGCACAAAGGTGACCACGACTCAGAATATGTCCGAGATGCCCAGCCTTATTCCAAAGTAACTGGTATCCCGACTGTCGGGACCACTTACTTGGCCACTCATACGTTGCCCGTGGTTCATGAACTAGGACATGACTACAGGAACCCACACCATGAACCACTCGAACTAACCTATTGTAAGCAATTTCCTTTATTGAAGGACTGCATCGCTTCAGGACTCTACCAATAAACCGCAATCTAGAGTTCGCCTTACCCGTTACTTGTGTAATCTGATCATTCCATTTGATATCATTTCGAATAGTCACACCCAGATACTTGGCGGATGTTACCGCTTCCAAAGACTAGGCATTTATTTTGTACTCGTACATTAATGGGGATTTTCGCCTTGTTATACGCAGTAGGTTACACTTAGTAATATTGAGAGATGATTGGCAGTCATTACAACACGCATTTATTTTCTGCAAATCCTCAGTGATTTGTTCACAACTTTCGTGTGATACTACTTTCCTGCAGACTACAGCATCATCGGCAAACAGTCTAATGCCGCTGTCAATACTATCAACCAGATCGTTTATGTAAATCGTAAAAATTAGCGGACATATTACGCTGCCCTGGGTCACACCAGAAGTTACGCTTGTGTTTGTTGAAGTCACCCCATTCAGGACGACGTACTGCTCTCTGTCTGTTAGAAAAATTTCTATCCAACCGCATATGTCATCAGATAGACCGTAAGCGCGCAATTTTTGGAGCAAGGGACAGTGCGGAACTGGGTCGAACGCCTTTCGAAAGTCGAGAAATATGGCATCAACCTGGGAGCCGGTATCTAGAGCCTGTTTTATATCATGCACAAAGAGGGCCAGCTGTGTCTCTCATGAGCGCTGTTTTCTAAAACCGTGCTGGTTTCTTCAGATGAGCTTCTCGGAGACTAGAAAGGTCATCATGTCTGAACACAAAATATGTTCTATGATTCTACAACAAACCGATGTCAGTGAAATTGGCCGGTAATTATATGCATCCGATTTTCTACCCTTTTTATAAATTGCTATGACGTGGGCCTTCTTCCAGTCCCGTAGAACTTTCCGCCGTTCCAATGATCTCTGATAGATGATGGATAAGAATGGTGCTACATGTGTAGCATAGTCAACATATAATCTTACGGGGATATCGTCTGGGCCAGATGCCTTCCTGGCGTCTAAGGATCTTAACTGTTTTAGAATCCCAGATACACTAAACACTATGTTAGCCATCCTTGCGTTTGTTACATAATTGAAAGGGGGAATGGTCTGCAGTCCTCTACGGTAAACGAGTTTTTGAAAGCTGGGTTTAGAATTTCGACATGAGGTTATTCGACGACTAAACTGGCCTGTTCGTTCCCCCGACATAAATCTCATCGAACACACGTGTGGTGCATTGGAGAGAGGTACTGCAGCGCGACCATCCAGCAGCTGGCAGACGCGCTCGTGGAGGAGAGAATACCTTACCAAGCTTCTGGCGTGTGTGGATGCGCGGAGCAGCGTATAGATTGCTTTCCGTGGCGAGCACACACCCTAGTAAGAAGCAAGTACCGCCGTTTGTAAAGTCCCGGAGGCCATCATGAATCGTGGTGACTGCAGTGTAATTATTGTCTTCCAATGCAAGTACAATTTCTTTTCGTCTCTTGCGTATTCCTTTCAGTTACCTACCGTAATATTCTGTATGTACTTTCTGTGTATTGTCCAAGATTCGTGGAGCTACATTATTTGGTAGTGACACATCATGGAAAAGTTACTTTCGTCCTTAAGTTTTGCACTCCAGTGTTCCAAATGCGCTTTTAACGTTCAAGGCAGCGAGTAAAACGGCAGATTAGCATGTAGAGAGGGTCGCTGTGAATTTTTCACGATAATTATCCAATTGCACCTCCCACAGCGCGCATGCCCGTTCACAAGGGAACCTCCATCACTAGCACTGTCCCTTCCACTACCGCGCCATCTGAGCAGGCAGGTGCCACGTATTCCGCGCGATCCTACGTAGCAGCGCTGGTGGCTGGGGAACTACGGCGGCCAACTCTACTATAGTCAGCCTTGATGTGGCCCCAGACGTCGGAGGTTCTGCCGTGCTGACTGTGTATTGTCTGCTCCACCACAATAAGCGTACAGTAGGTCATTTTTGCAGGCTGTGGGTGATTGCTCAGGGGTGCCCGTCAAGAAAAGGATGTTTATGGGAAAACGAAAGCTACGAAACAAGTTACACATAGGCATACAATTTTGACAATATGAATAACTTTGCGATCAAATAAGGCAGAAAGTTCAGATAACATTACTGTGGACTTCCGAAAGTCATTTTTAGAAAATGGCCATCAAACGACTATTCAACTTAGTGTGTAGGGCCTACGTGTCTGGAGAAATAGTATCTACATCTACATCATACTCCGCAAACCACCTAATAGTGTGTGGCGGAGGGTACTCATGGTCAATACGCGAGATGTATGTGGGGGGAAGTAATATGTTGTCCGACTCCTCCTGAAAAGTGCTGTCCCGAAATTTCAATAGTAAATCTCTGCGTAATGCACAACGCCTCTCTTGTAACATCT
Organism: Schistocerca piceifrons; assembly: GCF_021461385.2. Classification (NCBI taxonomy): domain Eukaryota; kingdom Metazoa; phylum Arthropoda; class Insecta; order Orthoptera; family Acrididae; genus Schistocerca; species Schistocerca piceifrons. The sequence goes on along the minus strand of NC_060139.1, from coordinate 493,853,856 downwards.
GCCAGTGGAGTTTGTTTAGCATCTCCGTAACGCTCTCCCGTCAGCTAAACGATCCCGTGACGAAACGCGCCGCTCTTTGTTGGATCTTCTCTATCTCCTCTATCAGTCCTGTCCGATAGGGATCGCAGATAGATGAATAATACTCAAGAATCGGGCGAACAAGTTCCTTATAAGCCACTTCTTTCGTGGATGAGTAACATTTTCTTAAGATTTTTCCGATGAATCTGAGTCTGGTGTCTGCTTTTCCCACTATCTGTTTTATATGCTTATTCCACGTAAGGTCGATCTGGATAGTTACGCCTAGACATTTTACGGCAGATGTTGTCTCCAGCTGTCTGTCATCAATAGTGTAGGTGAACAGTAGCGAATTTATATTCCTATGTATGCGCAATATGTTACATTTTTTACGTTCAAGGTCAACGGCCAGAGTCTGCTCCATTCCTCAATTCTCTGCAGGTCGTTCTACAAATTCTTACTATTTTCTGGCGTTGTTAATTTGGTATAGACAACTGCGTCATCTGCGAATAGCCTTAAAGAGCATCCGATGCTTTCTACAAGATCATTTATATATATTGTAAACATCAACGGTCCTATCACACTTCCCTGTGGTACTCCGGATATTAACTTTACATCTGTCGATTTAGCTCCTTAAAGAGCGACATGTTGTGTTCTATCTGCAAGAGAGTCTTGAATCCAATCGCAGGTCTGCTTCGATACTCCGTAAGCTCGTATTTTCTTCATTACACGGCAATGCGGGACGGTGTCAAATGCCTTACTGAAGTCAAGGAACACGGCATCAACCTGAGCGTCGTTGTCCACTGCGCTGTGGATCTCATGGCGGAACAGAACGAACTGAGTCTCGTAGGATCTCTGTTTGCGGAATCCATGTTGATTTTTATAGAGGAGATGTTCATTTTCGAAAAATGTCATAATTCTTGAGCATAAAACAGGTTCCATAATTCTACAACAGATTGACGTCAAAGATATAGGTCTATAATTGTGTGGATCTGTCTTACGGCGTTTCTTAAAAATTACAGAGAAACATCATCTACACAATTCCAAAGATCAGAAAGCCAGATAAATTTGAGAACTACTATACAGTCAACTATGCAGCCCATACATCTAAGTTGCTGAATAGAATAATACATAGAAGAATGGTAAAGAAAATCGAGGAGCGCTTAGATAACAATTCGCTTTAGGAAAGGTAAAGCCACCAGAGAGGAAGTAAGATTTAAGAAGACGCTTTCATAAGCTTTTTCAAGCAAGAAAAAGCGTCAGACAACTTAAAGAGATGCGAGATGCTCAAAATCTCAGAAAAATATGCATAACTTACAGTGGTGATGGGTGACACATAATGTGTACAAGAACCTAGAGCGAAAATAAGAAAAGAAGACCAAAAAAGTACTCCTTTTGAAAAGGCTGTCAGAGAAGGATGCAGTCATTCTCCTCTACTGTTAAAACTGTACATCAAGTACGCAATGACTAAAACAAAGAAAGGTTCAGAAGTGAGATTAGAGTTCAGGGTGCATGGATGCCAGTTGAGCATGAAGTCAGGAAGAATTACAGCTGTTGAACAGAAAGGACGGTCTGATGGGTGACGATGGGAATTGAGAGTAAACCAGACAGACAGAAAAGTCAAGAGAGGCAGAATTCAGATTACTGATAATCTAATCAAAACCGACGACGTCGTAGTAGAATAAATGGATTCTGCTACCTCGTAAGCAAAATTGCACATGAATGACGAAGCAAAGATAATATAAGATGCAGACTAGCACACGCAAAGAGGGCATTCATTACTAAATTCCTGGGGATGTGCCTTTGGATGACAGCATTGTATGGTAATGAATTATGGACTACGGGAAAACCAGAAAAGAAGCGAATCAAAGCGTCTGAGATATGGTGTTGTAGAAGGATACTGAAAATTTAGTGAACTGTTAAGAAAAGAAATGAGAAAGTTCTCCTCAGCACCCGAGAGATAAGAAATACATAGAAAATACCTACTAGAAGAAGAAACATAATTATAGAACACATGTTAAGGTATTAGGGAATAACTTAACTGGTAACTCTCCTCAGAACCGGAGAGATAAGAAATACATAGAAAATACTCACTAGAAGTAGGAACATAATTATAGAACACGTGTTAAGGTATTAGGGAATAACTTAACTGGTGTTACCTGTAAAGTGTAAAAACTTCAGGCGAGCACAGAGACTGTAATACAGCATATCCAACAAGTGACAAGTGCAACTCTGACATAAACAATTATGCACAAAAAATCGTGGCCGGCCGTATCAACGATTAGTAAGTATGACTGAAGTTGTGGAAAAAAACCCTCTATGTCAAATGCATAAACGCAAAAAAATTTGCTTCGATCTGTAATATGCGAACAGTACTGGGGGAGGGGGGGCGGGGCGCTTGGTGTAGGCACTTTCGAAACAATAATGTGAAAACGGGAGCGAAATTGTGAAAACTTTCAGTTCTCATTAGCAGGAATCTCGTGGCCGTAGTGAATACGCAACAGACTCCCTCATCATTTTTAGACTTATCCATTTAAACCGTTACTGATCGTTACGTCGTTTACTTCACGAAGTGACCTCCGCAAACGACCGGGTGATCGTGAGCGTGCTCATAAACTCTAGTGGTGCCGACATCGTACACCAGTCCACGCTGGAACAAAGCACCCTCATTACTATAAAATTGCCTGCAGCGTATACAGTCGCGTCCCGAGGTGCTACGGATGAGCTATAAAAGTGGACGCACGAATCTGTAACGAAAGGAGATCACAGCCGCTTCGCTCGAAACATGCTTTCGTGTTATTTTAGGAACAGCTGATGTACTGCGTGACGATCAGCTCGAACAGACATTTCAAGGAAGATTCCTAAACATGATGACGACTACATTGTGTAATATTTTCCTTTGGTTTCTTTCGCACTCCTTTTTGGGTCACTAATCTTCTAATTTGAAGCGGCCAGCCAACAATTCCACTTCTGTATTAAGCTCTTCGTCCGACAGTAGCATTTACAAATGGTTCAAATGGCTCTGAGCACTATGGGACTCAACATCTGTAGTCATCAGTCCCCTAGAACTTAGAACTACTTAAACCTAACTAACCTAAGGACATCACACACATCCATGCCCGAGGCAGGATTCGAACCTACGACCGTAGCAGTCGCGCGGTTCCGGACTGAGCGCCTAGAACCGCTAGACCACCGCTGCCGGCCAGCATTTGCACTCAACGTCCTCAATTGGTAGTTGGATATATTACAATTTTTGTCTTCCCCTACAGTTTTTTTTCCCTCTACAGCTTCGTTTAGTACCATGGAAGTTGTTCCCTGCTGTATTAACAAGTGTCCTATTATTATGTACCTTCTTTTATCAGTGTTTCCCACATGTTTCTTTCATCGCCGATTCTGCGCAGAACCTCCTCATATCTCAACTTACCAGTCCATTTAATTAAGTGACAATATTGCAGTCGTATTTTAATTATTAAAATCCAATGCTTGTTGTCTGAGCTCTTATCCTGTTCAGAACATCTTGTAACCCTGAACAGTATAAACGGGGTTCTTTGTTATGCATCATCAGGCTTAGAAAGCTAATACTATAATTTATACTTTTGATATGTGATGCTAATATAAATTAAAAGTAGAAATTCCTGAGACTGACGATGCATTACAAAGCATGCCATTTATACTTTCGATATATAGTACTTGACGCTGTAATTCTGTCAGAGATGCTCGTTCTCATGCACTGCGCCAGAATAGAGTACCATTTCTCAGAGTGGCATATACCAGCGGATTGCTCCATCTGCTGCCCATACCGTCGGTAACTTGAGTTCTCGTTCGTCTCTGCTTCACTTAAACGAGGACTATTTTTTCAACCTCCGATCGGTCGCGAAGTTAAAACCACAGTGATAATTCCGTGAGCTTTACGAGATGTGTTATACATAGTCATTAGCATGGCCATCTATCGCGTCAAGACGCACTTTTCAGTTCTGAGTGGGCAATGAACACGTAAGGATGCCTACGACAATAGAGTCTTCCGGCAACTGTGAAGTCCTGCTTGTGGATTTCGCTTGATTTTATGTGCCCCACATAACGTAACTGTCAGGCGTTTCTCGGCAGCACTCTGCAAGTGCAAGGAAGACGCTCCTGCAGTGGCTGCAATGGGAAGTGTTTCATCGCCCTCCGTTCAGCCTGGTCTTGGCTCCCTCTGATTTTCGTCTCTTCGCTCATATGAACCACTGCCTATGAGAACAGCATTTTGGCATAGACAACGAGCTGCAGACCAGGATAGAGAATTGACAGAAATCACAGGCGGCTGCTTTCTATGGCGAGGTTACTTAAAAGTCGGTACTACGCTACGACAACTGTTGAAGTCGGAGTGGCGACGATGGTGAGAACTAGCTGGAGGGTGTAGCTAAATGTCGCTCACAAAACATTTTTGATTTTTACTGTGATTTCCGTTTCGCGACCGATCGGAGGTTGAAGAAAAATAGTGAAAAAAAGAAAGAAAAACAAACAAACAAACGCTCATATACACTCCTCTCCGCGTCACGCACCTATAGCGCCACCAGGAGGCACTCAATCTCGTACGTGGCAGTGGTCACATGTTTTGACTCATCAGTATATACTGGAGACCAATGAATCCACTATCAGTTTATAAAGCTCGTTGATACCAAAAGAAAAAAGTTGTGACCACAAGTTTCCGCTTACGTCTTCACACCTACCTGCTATTACGCGGGGCATTAGCTATGTTTCTATGAGAAATACCTCGTTCCTTTAGGACGTATCATCTCGCATAGCTCAGTATCCTGTGAAGGTGTGCGACAGTCACAACAATCTTGGGGTTAAAACTCCGTGGCAGATTAAAACTGTATGCCGGGGACCGAGACTGGAAGTCGGGACCTTCGCCTTTCTCATGCGAGTGCCCTACCGACTGAGGTACCCAAGCACGACTACGACCCGTCCTCGCAGTGTACTGCCGCCAGTACCTCATCTCTCACCTTCCAAGCTTCACATAAGCTCTACTGCAAAACTTTCAAGACTAGTACTGCTGGAGGAAAGGACATTGCGGGTACATGGCATAGCCACAGCTGGGGGATTTTTTACAGAATGAAATCTTCACTCTGCAGCGGAGTATGCGCTTATATGAAACTTCCTGGCAGACAAAAACTGTGTATCGGACCGATACTCGAAGTGAAGTTCGGAAGATAGGAAATGAGGTAGTGGCGGAAGTAAATCTGTGAGGACGAGTCTTGGGAAGCTCATACGGTGAAACACTTGCCCGTTAAAGGCGAAACTCCTGAGTTTGAGTCTCGTTCTGGCACACAGTTTTAATATGCCAGGAAGTTACACATCAGCGTACACACCTCTGCAGACTGAAAATTTCACCCTGAGAATCTTGAGGTTGCCCGTCCTATTGTGGCTAATTGTGCTGTAAGAAAACGCTGCGGGCGACGGATTGCAATGCTAACGATCCGCGGGGCTAATGGTCTCGGCGCGGAGTGGCAAGTTCTGTGGTGCACAGAGGCACTTGCTGGTGCCTCGCGCATCCCCAAGGTGGGAACATGGCGGCCTGATGTCGCAAACACCTGCCGGAAGCAACTCGCTACCTGCCCTTCCTCCTGGAGGAAAATGAAATGTGGGTATTGCTTTTTTGGCGGGGAGTTCCCTTGTGGGGAATTCGACTGCCTTGTGTATGTCTTTTTACTTGACGCCAATTCGCCGATGTCATATTTGATGATATTGAAATGATGATAGAATGAAATGATCGTACGGCGCCGGCCGGTGTGGCTGAGCGGTTCTAGGCGCGTCAGTCTGGAACTGCGCGACCGCTACGGTCGCAGGTTCGAATCCTGCCTCGGGCATGGATGTTTGTGATGTCCTTAGGTTAGTTAGGTTTAAGTAGTTCTAAGTCTAGGGGACTGATGACCTCAGATGTTAAGTCCCATAGTGCTCAGAGCCAATTGAGCCATTTGAATTTGATCGTACGGCATTGTTGGCCGGGAGACCCCAAGCGGGGTGTTCAGCCGCCGAAATTGCAAGTCCTTTTTATCTGACGCCACTTCGGCGACTTGCGAGTCAATGATGATGAAATGATGATGAAAGACACACAACACCCAGTCATCTCGAGGCAGAGAAAATCCCTGATCCCGCCGGGAATCGAACCCGAGACCCCGTGCGCGGGAAGCGAGAACGCTACCTCAAGACCATCAGCCGCGGACTGAAATGATGAGGACAATACACAGCCACGCAGCCCCGAGCGGAGAAAATCTTTGATCCTGCGGGGAATCTAACTTGGGGCCCCGTGATCGCGAGTTGGCAATGATATTCACAAGACCACCAGCTGCTGGGAAAACAGTCGCTCTGCGTCCTGTCAGTCGTCTTCTCACTAATCCTGAGAAAAATTAGCAGATTTGTGAGAGGTAGTTGGCACGTAAGTCCTAAGCTGCCAGGAATAATTTCGACCATGATATTAGCACAAGGTTTTGTTAGCTTAGTATTCTACCAAAGTCACGAATATACAGGCTTTTGAAAAACGTGTCTCAACATTTAATCATAAAAGAATGTTACTGAATTTAATAGTGAAACAGTATCCGTGAGATTAATAAATAGTAAAAGACTTTTGCTACTGAATTAATTTAAAAACTTTCACTTCAAGAAATTAATGAGATACTTCTGGTTCGCTGGTGTTGACCTAGTCGGGCTACTGGGGTCTTGGACTAGTAATAACAAATTGGCGTCTTATAGAAGCAAACTGCATCTATAAGAACTGTTTTCAACGTGAAATTACCGTATAAAGAGTACTTACGTGAAGCCAAGAGCCATGCAAAACAGCACTAGCAAGAGATATGGAATGTGTCCCAACAAAGGAAAGGTGGATATTAGGCGGCGTTACAAAGTCAAATAACTACAAGGCCGTGGTTTACGAGCACGCATTTGCATCGGTCTTCGATTTCTACCATCATTTGACTCCGTTTTAAACAAGCCTCGTTGCATCTACACCTGTATAGAATCGACATTCACGATTCACCTGCATGTGAGTTTGATTTCGAGTTAGAAGCTGATGTAAATCCCATATTGTTTTCGTCCTCCAAATTTCTCATCGAACGATCGAAATTTCTGATAACTTGGATAAGCATAGATTACTCTTTTCCTCCATCAGTATCTTCTCTTTTGGTTTCTAAAGACACTCCCCTGTATAAAGTGATTGTTAGTTTTCTTAAGAGAGTAGGGAAAAATCTAGAACTCATATTTTTCATTTATTTGTATCATTTATTATCAAATTTAAGAAGTGGTGTGAATTGGTTACATAAATATGTCTAATTTTCTTATCATTCTATTTGTTAAACATTTCGATTATGTAAATACGCATTTTTGTATTTTCTTTGTGCAATTGTGTATTCTATGAAAACAAATGTTCTCGGCGTTTAAGTAGAGTACAAACTAGGGAGACCAAATAAAACAAAACAAAAAACAAACAATTAGTCAGGATAACAAATCATGAAGAACTATAGTAGAGAGAAAGAAACGTCATTACAAAGAAGCATTTAGGTCGTTTAAACAAGTGTAAAATCTGGCTACCAAAACACGAGAGATGCCAGCTATATATTTTGAAACATTTAAAGTAAAATATAAAGTCTTCGTTAAATGCTGCAGGAAGTATTTTCTGTATTTGCATCCCCGGAATTATCATATAACTTAAGAAAACAAAATAGTTATCGAAGATCCCCAGCTGAGGTAATGATTTAAAGGGTTTAACATAGTGGGAGATAAAATAATGTCACCACTCATAATAAATGAAACTATCAAACACACACATAAAATATTAATCATGGTAAGCAACGATAAGTGAATGTTCAGTGCCAGTTTTCCAGTGAGATCCGCACAGACAATTTTACCATTAAGTTCTCACCAAATATTTCCCTCTGTGATGGTCCTGGAGTAATGCTTCCATAGCCGTCGATATCGTCTGTCAATTTCGTTCGCTTAGGCTAAGTTCCTTCTTAAGTCGCTTCTCAAGATTAACAAACAGACCTGGACTGCAGGCGCAACAGTGCAAGTAGAAGGTGCCCAGCAGAACTGTTTCTCTCGGCCACAACATGGAATCATACGCCTCTAGCCCGACAGTGGTGACAATGTCCAGCACACGTCCGACTCCGCGACCGTGCCCGTGCCGCTTTAAGTCGACAAAGCGCCGGCTGCCCCCTGGGGGCGCGGAAGGAAAACGCGTTCTCGCCAGTTAGGCAAAGATAGGGTAAGACGAACTGTCGACCCCACGCCTTGCACAGTTAGTTTTCATTCAAGAAACTTATGACTTAAACGTTTAACACAGTCACTAACAAAGGGATATAAGACTTGATGATGCACCATGTCTCAGGTTTCCCCTCGCTCTAGAATAGCAACGAAATACGTAATGCACAAGTGGTCTAACTGTGGTATGTGATGCAAGTATCAGGAGATCTCAATGACTGTTTGGCTCCGTTTGTGCTAGTTCATTTAGCGTTATCCAGAATGTACGTGTAGTATTCCACTACTGACGCGAAATAGCGATACACTTTCATTCCTTCTTTTCTTTCTATACGAATTTGATCAGTACGTTTTATTTGCATACTAAACGTTTGAGTTGTAGACTAATTACATGTGATAACTATGCCGTACGATAAATAAATAATAAACAGTTGTCTTACGATACTCGATGCTTGAGCAATGCAGCCGATGACCAATGACGGAGCATACTTCCGTATACGCGAGGGTTCAGCTATCATGAACAGAGTATAGCTACCTATAGGCATGACGACTAATCATTTTCGTGACATTAGTAAGCAGCAGATCGTACCACGCAAAACTCGGAAGCAGAGAAGCTACTGGCTAGACAGACGACGGCAGGTTCGAGAATATTTTTCCACATAGTATTACAAAATGTATAGTGTTTAAGAAGGATTGAACAGAGTTTGGCTGAAAGCTCTTAGCAATTGATGCGGTTGGAAGCTTACAAAAATTTTACTGACAGTCTATAGTTGTAAAAGAGTGTCCACCATAGAATACGAATATCGGTTTAATCTAGCGCTGTCTTGTTGGATTACGTGAAGAATGGTCGTGATGACCAGTCACTGATGTGACAAGCAGAATACGAATGAACAGAATATAATATTTTTCATTTTCTGGTGCTCAGTTCCTCTACAGTGTCTCATAATGAGTTCTAAAACGTTTGACCTGTTTTCATATCATTTTGTGAGACATGTTTAAATACTGTGGCAGCAGGCCATCTTTCCACAAGTGCGTCAAGTACGTAACTGCACTGTGTACTTGGCTGTCATATGTGATTGTGCAGTGTAATTATAGAAATAGAATAGAGAAAATCCAGATTCAGCAAATACATCATAAAATGCCTCTGAGATTAATTATTCCATGCGAAGGTTGAATCAACACGAATAGAGTCATATGCTCTCATTATATGCAGTAGTAGGGAAGGAATGGTGACACAAAAGCAGCAGATTAGGATCTGTACACATGACCTATTCAAATTTTGCTAGGCAAACACCTCATTTATTTCCACTGCCGTAATTTGAACCGGGTATTTCAGGATGGAATGTTACCGAAACAGCAACCGTTAGCGAGAGTGTATTGTCACTAACTCTGTGGTTGCCAAAGGGACTAAATATTTACTGCGGTTTTAGGTTGTAGGGACGTTACCTATTAAAAAATATGTTGTCTCTCTCTCTCTCTCTCTGTCTCTGTCTCTCTCTCTCTGTCTGTCTGTCTCTCCCTGTCACTTTCTGTCTCTCCCTGTGTGTGTGTGTGTGTTTGTTTGTTTGCGTGTGTGTGTGTGTGTGTGTGTGTATGTCTGTCTGTCTGCGTGTGTGTATTTAGGGCAAGGTTATTAGTAAAATTGAAACTAAAAATGCTAAGGTATAATGTGGTAATCAGTCATTCTCTCCCATTTTCACACATAGTCACCTACCCATGCATACCCAGCCGTGGAGAATTCAAAATTTGTAGCTTATTCATTGTTAAAATGTATTATTGAAACAATAACTGAACAACAGGACAAAAGCTAAAAAAACAACTCAGGAAGATGTGGCTACTTGATAACTTACAAGAAACCAGGACGAGTGAGCCAGCCTGGTACCGCATTAAAGCTTTAAGTTTATGGAGCAACTCAGACATCTCGCAAATTATTAAAGAATGTAGCATATTTGTCTCATTATCAGCCAAAATAAAGGACAGTGCAGCTGGTAGACTAATTTCTGGCCCCTTGCCTGAATATTAAAAATGGTTCAAATGGCTCTGAGTACTATGGGACTTAACATCTATGGTCATCAGTCCCCTAGAACTTAGAACTAATTAAACCTAACTAACCTAAGGACATCACACACATCCATGCCCGAGGCAGGATTCGAACCTGCGACCGTAGCAGTCGCGCGGCTCCGGACTGAGCGCCTAGAACCGCTAGACCAGCGCGGCCGGGGTCTGAATATTAAATACATGCAGTTAAACCGTGGTATGGTGTAATATGTACGCTACAGGCACCATGGATTGGAACAGGAAGCCATGTGTCATCGGACTGTATATCCTATACGAAGGTGACTGTGAAGTACTTCATGTCGCCTTGGTGGACGGAAAGAGATACGCCACTGCCTAGCAGTTGGTTTCACTAACCGGAAATTGTTATCACTTCCTGTCACTCTTCTTCTCATCTGTATCTCAATAGCGGGGATATGGCATGTAAGGGGACAACGCACTGAGCCACATGATTTAGAAGACAGCCTATCTTGCTTGCCGCATCTGCTGGTTTATTTACATGGTCAGTACCTTGGTACCCAGCAGAATGACACCTCCTTCCTCAGCCTTTGGAGGCAAAAGGGACTCATGGGTGCTCTCGACATATTTGTCTGTTGAGTACATTCGCTTAACAGAGTAAAGGGTACTTAGGGAGGCTGGCAAGACGAAGAATTTGATAGCACGGATAAGTCCTACCTTCTCCAGTGCATCCAGCTCGGCACCACAGACAGTAAATTCGTTTGCTAAACGACCTTGAGGATACGCTTTGCGAAAGCCTTTCAGCAGGCCAGAGTCCTTCTGCTTGGACCTTTCCGTAAATACAGCTACACAGCACATTTAAAACTTAATTAATACTCGAAATACGAACATACGCAGGGGTGCTGCCTCTTCTGTACCGCGTAATTCCTTTTCTTCTGATAGGGAGAAACTTTAGTGGCCAGCGCAGCCCAAACTGAAGAAAAAAAATGGTTCGAATGGCTCTGAGCACTATGGGACTTAACATCTGTGGTCATCAGTCCCCTAGAACTTAGAACTACTTAAAGCTAACTAACCTAAGGACATCACACACATCCATGCCTGAGGCAGGATTCGAACCTGCGACCGTAGCAGTCGCGCGGTTCCGAACTGAGTGCCTAGAACCGCTTGGCCCCCGCCCGGCTCTGAAGAAAAAGCTATGATTTTTGCTTCTAAGCGAGGCCTTACAGCCGCAAGGACGATGTCGTTGAAACATTTTAAGGAATCCTTTCAAATGGGGCAGCAAATAATATCACCGCTATTTTTACACTATGTTTAAATTTACGTCGTTTCATTGTTTGAAACAGCGTTGCATAATTGCTCGGATTTTGTACCAATTTTGATACTTTTAAAAAAGCCGAACAATTTTGAACATCAGGGCACCTAAGAAAGGACGACATACTCCATTACAGCTACCCACAAGCCTGATTGCAATGCACAGCTGCTTAATGCAACGGGGTCGGAACTTTCAAAAGCTCCGGTAGTAATGGTAGCGAGGAAATGGCACGCGGGAGCCTGCGGCGGTTTTCCGGCTCGTTTCGCGCGCCGTAATTGCTCCACGTTGGGCAGAACAGGGTCTTTAGCGGCGAGGGGAGCTCCTCTCCGGCCCGCTTCAGGCCCAACGAGGGTCCAGAGCTAAGCCAGCCTACCCACCGCCACTCAGGAGCTGCGGCGGTACTAATGACTCCTGCCTGCCTGTTTCACTCTGCTATGTATCCGTGGTGCAGAATTGTTTGTATCTGTCAACCGTAATCAACAAACGTCTACAGTTTGCGAAAATTATTGTCTCTGTACCTTACCATTCGAACCAAATTCTGTTACGAACATCTATGACAAAAAATGTTCGCCGGATAGGAGCTCGAAACGACACGTCTGTGTTTCGCAGGCAGTGTGTAGCCAACTTCGACAACCACGGAAGTCAATCCGACTGAAAGCTGCAACCCGCGACTAGTATCTCTCTACTCATAGCATACTTCACATAGACTCCCTCTGAACACTGCTGGACTAGTACCCCTGGGAGAAGAGAAGTAACATAGAGCTAACCACAGATTCTGGAATGTAGTTTCACTCTTTAGCACAGTATACAACTCCGAGGGGCAATGGTGTTCCATCCCTAAATTTAGCCGCTCAAATAAGATACTGCCGTTCAGCTGCCTCTTTCTGCCCCTACCAGTACCTCCAATGTAAATTAATTGGGTCGGCAGCCTCACTACAAAGGGCTCACTCATGTGAGGCAAGGTTAGTTTTTTAAATAGGAATCGCAAGCCCTTCTGACAGTCTAGAAGACCCAGAATCCGTTCAGAGCATTGGCGAATTACAAAGACAACAGCGCCGTAAGCTTGAAAATAATAAATAAAATTAGAAAACCTTATAATATGGATATCCTCAGCACATGGCAAGCTTCTTGAAAAATAAACGGCAAACACCTGTTGTATGATTCTTTAATAGTACTGCCAGTTTCAGAACGTTAGAGTTGTATCTTCAGGTACATCTAATCAAAGAAGAAAAAGAACAACAGCGCATGAGGGATTTTTAAGGTACCTAGGGGGAATATCATATACAACGAATACAAAGGAGGTAATCGGCAGGGACAAATATCTAACTATAGAAGTCAACTTACTTATTTCAAACCACTTACAGGCAAAATTTGGGCGCATTGAACGTCCCACTATTCCCAGTCAAGTTACAATAATTCGTCAAAATAGTGACAAAGTTAAAACAGACGGGATGAAGAAGGCGGCCGTAGGAGGAAGTAATTTCTAAAAAGAACAATAAAATTTTAATTCCAGAAGGGCTGTGCAAGGAAGTTTAATACCTCGGTATGCAGACCATACACACACCACCACATAACCAAGGATGACGTCATAAGTTATCGATAGTGAATATTAATAACCAACATTCCAGAGGAGTCCTGTTTAGATAACAGAGGTAATACTACCACATCTGTTGGTTTTAATTCCCACTATCGATAACTTAATACGTTGGTCATCTTTGGTTCTGTGATGGCGCTAGTGTGTGTGTGTGTGTGTGTGTGTGTGTACGTTGCCTTTCGGCATATGCTCTGCATACCGACTTTTTAAAGATGCTTCCACAACGCCCTCTCGTTGCATTTGAACCTTGGAAATGACAGGGTATGCACCTGTGCAAATATCGGCAGTTGTCGAAGACATCACTCGACTGCATTCCCCTAAATTATCTAGAATTTTTCCATTCTGTTATATCTACCACACATAAAGTGAAATCGCTTACAGAGGAAAAGACTATTAGAAGAGGATGCACCAATATAAATTGAAAGTCATAATATGAAATCTTCATTATAGTTTTGACAAAAAAGTTGTTTATTTCTTGTTGATTACATAAGTTCACGACAAGCTTGTTGTTGCGGCATATGTGCCATTATCAAGTGATTCTGCTGATATTACATTTATCTATCATTTATGTCACACAAAGTAAACTAACTGTTAAGGAATGTGAAAATACAACTAGCATTTCGCTCTACCAATAAGTTACAAATAAAGTTGAAATCAGGAAAAAGCGACGTCCCTGTTTTTTTATAACACAGGTGCAGACACAATTTCCTGCGATGACTGCAATGCTTTTTACATCGGACAAACAGGACGAGGTTTCAGCATCAGATCTGAAGAACACACGAGAGATTGCGAAAACAACCACTCAAGTTTTTACTCGCACCTAAAAAATAAAAGTCATAAAGCGAACACATTCGTAAACGCTTTGAAAATTCGACATAGGAAACCGAAATGTCAGTCCCTGCACATTTTTGAAGAATTAGAAATTTATCCACACACAAATAGATATCCAAATGACATCCTAAACAAACAGAATGGCCTCAAACATAAAAATTATTTGGGAAACGTTATTAGCATGATAGAAAAAGGATGAACACAACACGATAAACAAAAAACAATAGGCAACGTTAAGTTTACACGACTACGTAAGACAGAATATCTCTGGCAAGAAATATCTCTACCTGTGTGAGGTATCATTGGAACGATCAGTCGATTAACAAGCGTCAAAAAATAACACGACATTTTTTTAGAAAGTAAATACGTGACCTACATTAACAACATAGCACATAAAAGAGCTTACGTTCTAAGGTGATTTTTGGATGTCACTCCATCTAGACGTCAGTATAAAATATAATATAAAATCTCATAACACTGTTACATAGGCATTGGAACTATCTATAATTGTATAACTGTCAAAAAATAATACGAAATTTCGCCATTATTCTTCTACAGAAAGTACTTACGTGACCTATCTTAACAACACAGTACATAAAAGAAATTACGTTCCAAGATGATTAATGGACGTCACTCCATCTTTACGTACCGTAGGTATAATGTAAGATAAAATCTCATAGTGCTATTACATAGACGTAGAATAAAATTGTATATAAACGTAATGTCAAAAGGAACACTTGATAATTGCAGATATGCCGAAACAAACTTGTCGTGAACTTATATAATCACAATAACTGAACATTTTGCAGCTAATTTTATCAAACGTATGAAGAAGATATCGTATTATGACCTTATGCAAGCTGCTGACTCAGCAGAGAAGAAAATAAATTGGAAGTGTTTTATTAATCTCTGTTAATTAATGTCTCATTTACGCATTTTGAAATGTAAGTTAGCCTCAGTAGTTCCCTTGTACACTCAAGGTCCCTCCTGAAAGTTAGTACCGTAGCTGAAAACTACGTCTCCTCTTGACTTATAACGAACAGATCGCCTTCCTTCTACCCGTAACTAAACTATAGCGAGTTCCCTTCAGTACTTAACCTTCTGCTGCGAGCAGTGCGTCTCTGTTTTTTTTTCTTTTTTACCGAGGTAGGGCTCTCAACATATTTCTTCGTGCTGACTGGAATCTATCGCCCCTCACCGCATTCACCATTCACACTTGAGGCCGCCAATGCCCCAGACTAACACCAACTGCCAGAGCTCAACCCATGCTCCCGCACTCGAACACACGCTTCACCTTCTTCCTCTTTTAATTGTCTGTCTCTCCAAGATCCCTAAGACCGAGCCCCCATTGCTTACTCGGTTCCCGCGCCTACCTCAACTTCATGCTCGGTCCTCCCAGCTCAATTGCCGATATAGCCGTCGTCTGGGAATCACAAATACCACTTTACAAAAGCGACGTTTTGCACACATCTAGCGTTCACAAACAGTGTCCGAGTTCCCAGAGCCGATACGGTTCCGTAACTGTTCCAGATGACGCATACGCATTGTAGGAAACATTAAGCAACTTTTACACGATCGACTTTCTTATCTCAATAAACCACACGAGATAAATGTGTCAACTACAGCGCTCCTGGCGCTATATTACTGTACATACTTGTAGTCTCGTCTGTTTTGAGCGGTCTTTGTCGTTTGCACGTCATCGCAAAAAATTCATGTGTTGCGAAAGCTATTTGCTGTGCAGTATGGCACCTGATCTATGAAAATGTGGTTACGAGGGACTGTACTTTTTACGAAAAAACCGAAATATAACAAAAAATGTAGGAACAAGTAACGATAATAGAGTTCATTAAAGACTAAAGCAGAATTAGTAACAGAAGTTCGCGTCAAAGGTCGTGAGGTAAATACTGAAAACTGAAAGAATAATTCGGTTTCAGATATTTCTTCTCTCTAGTGCTCATTAACCATTATGATGTTATTCTTCCTGAGGCCGAGTTGAAGCCGCAATCGGTAGTAGGTTTTTCCCCTGCTGGCGTTTAACCCAATAATGTCAGACACTGAGTTACATATTCCCATAAAGTTCCCCCTAATTGTACCGTCACAAAGTTTGGGAGATACAGAGAGGGTTTTGTGCTAAGTTAATCGTACCTTCCCGGCAGATGTGGGGGAATAGCTCACGGTTATGTGTGTTCACACGTTTAATTTCCTCTAAATCTTCTTCGCACTCAACGCTCTCCTAAAGAGTAAGAGTAATTTAATTCCGGTTTCTGTTCGACGATTATTCATAAAGAAGAGGCACGACTGTAAAACTTTAGAAGAAAAATTATTGTTCGTAGTTGAGAGCGTTGTCAGTCTGCATGCACGTGCCGCAAGCAACGTCAGACACTGGGTTTTAGCAGCGAATGGGCGGAGTCTTCAGTTGGTGTCGGGCTGTCAGGCGGGTGACGTACGGCGCACCTATCACACAGCCGTAGAGCTCGCACGCGATTACGTGCCGCCGCGGATTCCGGCTTCTCCACCCACAAACAGCAGAGCATCACGGAACGCTAGGAGCGAGAAAATGTCACGGTTCCCCTCGTTTTAACGCCGCTCCTAATAAAGTAAACTAGCTCGAGCACAAGCAAGCAAGCATCATCATCAAGTACTGCGCTTTCTGGGGAGTAAACCAGTCCCTTATGCGTCCGCCACAGCAACATCGCCGCCTACCGTGAACAAGTAGTTTCATTATTTCAGCAGCAGGCAGTTTAAAACAAACGAGCGTGGAATATCCGCGGCGTAACAGCGTCACTGTGAAGTAGGACGTTGTTCCGTATACCACTAGTTGAAGCAAAGTACAGTGCAAGAGATTGCGAGACGTTTTACATTATTAAAATGCTATATTCTACCTACATAACTCTACACATCACATACGGTCCACGCAACGCAGCGGAATCCGAAAAAAACACAACAGTAATTGCTAGTCTCGTACCACAGCCCAATTGTGCAACTGAATCCAAGATTTCCTCTCAGAATTGTTACAGTACGTAGCAATCGACGGAAAATTATCGAGTAATACAGAAACGATATCCACAAAGAACGGTTATAGGTCCTCTGCTGTTCGTAATCTACGCAGACGATTTAGGAGATAATCTGAGCAGCCATCTTAAATTGTTTGAAGATGATGTTCTCGCTTACCGTCTAGTACAGTCATCAGAAGATCAAAACCAACTGCAAAATGACTTAGACACTACATCTGAATGGTTAGAAAAGTGGCAATTTTCTCTCAATAAGGGAAAGTGTGAGGTCATCTACATGAAATACTAAAAGAAATCCGTTAAATTTGGATTACACGATAAATCACACAAATTTAAAGGCTGTAAATTCCACTAAATACATAAGAATTACAATTACGAACAACTAAAGAAGAAACAGGAGTCGATGTAGAAGAGATAGGGGATCCAGTATTAGAACCAGAATTTAAAAGAACTTTGGAGGACTTAAGGTCAAATAAGGCAGAAGAGAGAGATAACATTCCATCAGAATTTCTAAAATCATTGGCGGAAGTCGGAACAAAACGACTATTCACGTTGGTGTGTAGAATGTATGAGTCTGGCGATATACCATCTGACTTTCGGAAAAGCATCAGCCACACAATTCCGAAGACGATAAGAGCTGACAAATGCGAGAATTATCTTACAATCAGCTGAACAGCTCATGCATCCAAGTTGCTTACAAAAATAATAATATACAGGAGAATGGAAAAGAAAATTGAGGATGCGCTAGATGACGATCAGCTTGGCTTTAGGAAAAGTAAAGGCACGAGAGAGACATTTCTGACGTTGCGGTTCATAATGGAAACAAGACTAAAGAAAAATCAAGACACGTTCATAGGATTTGTCGACCTGGGAAAAGCGTTCGACAATGTAACATGACGCAAGATGTTCGAAATTCTGAAAAAAGTAGGGGTAAGCTATAGGGAGAGACGGGTCATACACAATATGTACAACAACCAAGAGGGAATAATAAGAGTTGACGACCAAGAACGAAGTGCTCGTATTAAAAAGGGTGTAAGAAACGGATGTAGCATTTCGCCCCTACTGTTCAGTCTGTACATCGAGGAAGCAATGATGGAAATAAGAGGAAAGTTCAGGAGTTGAATTAAAAGTCAAGGTGAAAGAAATCAATGATGCGATTCGCTGATGACACTGCTATACTGAGTGAAAGTGAAGAAGAATTACGTGTTCTACTGAACGGAATGAACAGTCTAATGAGTACACGGTATGGACTTGGAGTAAATCGAAGAAAGACGAAGGTAATGAGAAGTAGTAGAAATGAGAACAGCGAGAAACTTAACATCAGGATTGATGGTCACAAAGTAGATGAAGTTAAGGAATTCTGTTCCCAGGCAGTAAAATAACCAGTGACTGACGGAGTAAGGAGGACATCAAAAACAAACTAGCTATGGCAAAAAAGGTATTCCTGGCCAAGAGAAATATACTAATATCAAATTTCGGCCTTAATTTGAGGAAGAAACTTCTGAGGATGTACGACTGGAGTAATCTACCATTGTATGGTAGTGAAACATTGACTGTGGGAAAACCGGAACAGAAGAGAATCAAAGCATTTGAGATGTGGTTCTACAGACGAACGTTGAAAATTTGGTGAACTGATAAGAAATGAGGAGGTTCTACGCAGAATCGTAGAGGAAAGGAATATGTGGTAAACACTGACAAGGAGAAGGGACAGGACGATAGGACATCTGTTAATACATCAGGGAATGACTTCCGTGATACTAGAGGGAGCAGTAGAGGGCAAAACTGTTAGAGGAAGACAGAGATTGGAATACATCCAGCAAATAAATGAGGACGTAGGTTGCAAGTGCTACTCTGAGATGAAGAGGTTAGCACAGGACAGGACAGGAATTCGTGGCGGGCCGCATCAAACCAGTCAGAAGACTGATAGGAAAAAAAGAGTTCGAACGATCAAATAGATAACGTTGTGGGAAGGGCAGAACATTTTGAAGATGTAATAGATCTACTAAAAAGACTATCTGCATTCTGCTTGTTCCTCCTCTGCTAGAATATTCCTCTGCTGTATAGGATACTTACCAGATAGGATTGACGGAGGACATCGAAAAAGTCAAAAGGGTGACAGTTCGTTTTGTATTAGGGCGCGAAATAGGGGAGAGAGTGTCACGGATATGATAAGTGAATCGGCGTGACAATCATCAAAACAATGGCGTTTTTCTTTGGGCGAAATCATTTCACTAATTTTGGCACCATGTTTCTCCGAATGTGAAAATATTTTATCGTAAGCAACCTACATAGGTAGAAGTAAGCATCATAGTACAATAAGAGGAATCAGAGCTCATACAGAAAAATTTTTGTGTTCATTTTTCCCACGTGCTGTTAGAGTGTGGAACGGCAGAGTAGTAGTCTGAAGGTGGTTCGAAGAACCCTCTGCCAGGCACTTATCTGTGAATTGTGGTGTAGTCACGTAGTCGTAGATGTAGATGCAGATCACCACTAGGTCACAAAACCCAAAATATAATACTGGCTGTTGAAACAGCAACGGCGTGAAGGCTGTATGCAACAAAAGTCAGCTTACGTTAAGTGTACTGCCTTCGTTGATATTCAAATAATTTGCACTTCGTCGCGACCGCACAAACTAGGTAAGTGTGACACCATCTACATCCTCTATATAAGGAAAGCTTACGCACCGGGTTTCTCATCCCGAAATCGCGTTTGAATGTTATTTGTTTTGAGAAGATCGCGTTTGAATGTTATTTGTTTTGAGAAGATCGTGTTGTAGCTGGCGTCAGAAGCAGAAACGTCTTTCAACTCGTCTAATTTCTACAGTGGCAGGACCGTGACCCTTCGAGATTGTGATTTACCATTCCGTGAAGTTTGCTACTTGCATTGGTCGGATTGCAACTCTCATGTGATGCTGGTATCGACGGGTTAACGAGTGCTACGCCAGATGCCTAGACTATAATTAAAATGCAGCTATTCACAGAGGTCCAGTGTGGGCTGTAATTATCGTATGGCAGTTAAAATTGGCAGATACGCTAATGCTTTAATACAGAAAAAATAGTTCCAGTTTTGGCCACCAGGTGCCAGTCTAGTGCTACACAGTTTGTATGACGGTATGACATCCACGCTGTTAGGGAACGATTTGGCTACCGAGAAGATAGACCGTGCTCTAGTAGTGAAACTGTTTTATGGTAACGGCAGTAATTGCAGCGCTGCATTGAGAAAGTGTCGCCGACTAAAAGATTTGAGGACAGACCCGACGTCATTAAATGGTTCAAAGAAGATGGTAATGAAATTCGAAAACGCGGGTGAGCGTGTAGTGGCATCTGGAAGAGGAAGGCGTCCTATCGTCAACAGCACGGCAACTTTTGCGGTCTATAGTAACACTGGTACCCGTTCAAGATACAGACGGTGCAGCAACTGAAATTTGATGATACGCAGCAACGTTCTAAAATTGCTCTTCTGTTTCTGGCACGGACTGAAGTTGACGACATGTGGCCGGTCAATATTCTTTGGATTTAGGGGACACATTTTACACTGCACGATGAAGTGAATATACAGAACTGCCGAATTTGGGGTACTGTTAAACCGTGGTTTGTGCTCGAAGAGTCATGCTGTGGATCTGCAGGCACCATTTTTTCTCGGTCCGCTGTACTTCGAAGAGAATACATTCAGAAGCCCCGTCAGGTGCACTGTGACGTTTGCAAGTTATCCAGACCACCTTATACAGCATGTGATTCCTGCCTTAGGAGAGCGCAGCTGTGTGGAAACCACTGTTTTCATGCAAGATTGGGCAACACCTCATGTCCCTCGTCCAGTGAAAGATCTGCTTAATGCAACCTCTCACGAACGTGTTATCTCCAGAGGGTTTACAGATGCGTGGTTTCAAGATCGCCTGATCTGAATCCATGTGAGATTTGGCTGTGGGAATATCTAAAAGAACACCTTTAGCAGGAAGAAGTTCGGTCTCTGCTTGATCTGGAATCCAGTATACAAGAACACGTTACTCGGGTTCTACCGGAACTGCTGCGAGCAACTGTTAATCACGTCGTTCTACGGATGCAGCATCTCGTCGACGTCTCCAGTGCTCGTATTGAACAAATTGTGTAAGCGGTGGTTAATAATAAAATCAACATAATATCTTTCTCACTTGTTTGACGTTTTCTGCTGTCCCGTTGCCGGCCGAAGTGGCCGTGCGGTTAAAGGCGCTGCAGTCTGGAACCGCAAGACCGCAACGGTCGCAGGTTCGAATCCTGCCTCGGGCATGGATGTTTGTGATGTCTTTAGGTTAGTTAGGTTTAACTAGTTCTAAGTTCTAGGGGACTAATGACCTCAGCAGTTGAGTCCCATAGTGCTCAAAGCCATTTGAACATTTTGCTGTCCCGTTCCTAGACCCTTACATAAGGAGATATTTCAATACGCCTTACGTACATTCACAGCACCAGATTTGCACCTTGTGGCAAAAATTAGAAATAATTTTTTTCCAGCGTAAATCGATTCCGTATTGACGCATTAGCATAGCTACCAAGTTTCGCTGTCATACGATACTTACAGCCCAAAATGAACCACGGTGAGTAGCTGCACTGTAGTTATAACTACCCGATACTAAACTCAATGATCCCACGCGACTATCGGCCGAGACGATAGGCACATGGTCGACTGTCCAGCAATGTCACGTATCTTGAGTCAGCAACAGGCCATCTTTGCAACCATACTACTATCCACGTGGACAGTGCAACGACGTTTGAGCACCACGGACTACCAGAACGTCGATTATTGTTGCTGCTTCCCACGTAACGAAAGCAGAGACAGCCGCGCGGGCAGTGGTGCGCCCATCTACAAGACTGGACACAGAAGTGACCCCACGTCGTCTTTTCATACGAGCCCAAGTTCTGTGTACATTACCACGATGGACGTATCTGTTTCTGGAGGCTATGATGTGAAAGGACGTAGCCAGACTGCATTCGTCATCGTCGTACGCGCCCAGTGCCTGGCGCAATGGCTTGTTTTTTTTTTTTTGTTTTGTTTTGGTTTTAGGGCGCAAAACTGCTATGGTCATTAGCGCCCGAACAACAGTGGGTTGGGGTGCCACTGGGTATACAACAGGACCATCTCTGGTTAGCATAGCAGTAATTTTTGAGAGCAGGCATAGCATTTCTGGTTTGTTAATGGTCGCTGGCTGTGCCCTCTCTTCGAGGCACCATGTTTCAATAAGATGACAAAATATGCATCTTGCCTATGAGACCTTATGAAACGTCCCCTTAGAAAAATCGTACATGACTGTGCTTAAACTGACACACAATATTTTTTGCGCAACGCAGTCTGACTTTCAATAATCCCTACAAAAGAATGGCCCTGACTAACATTAACCTACACCTTTCACAAATCACTTACCTCACAAAAATCTTCGTTACTCGAACTACTGCAATACAGCGAGCGCCACTACTGCCAGCTAAATAAAAGATTCAAACTACTGAAGGCACTAACTACTGATAGGCATAGTTAGCAAATGAAAGATTTTGATAGAGAACAAACAATGTATTTACCTTAATAATGTTCAAAAGTGATAATATACATAGCAGTTCATGGCATCCAGTCTTACAAATTTACTGTCTCTGATAGACACACGTCCAGATCATCCGCTCTCAAAACTCCGCCATTTCTCTCCCCACATCCACCACTGCTGGCGGCTCACCTCCAACTGCGCAACGCTAGGCGCTATTAACATCTAACTGCCCACTACAATGGAGAATGTTTCAACAATGCAAACCAGACACAGACTGCACACAGCACAGCCAGTGATTTTCATACAGAGCGCTTCGTGGCGTTACCAATAACAAAACATATACAGCCTACTTACAACCTGACCTACGGTGTTCAACTGTTGCCGCGCTTGCGCTATCTACATCTCTTATACGCACTGAAAACATCTGGTCGTAACTTGCCGAGAGGCTGGCACGCCACTACTCGCCAGCTACTGCGATTGGTGAACTCTGACATAGAACTGAAGCAGCGTGGAATGACGTACCAGTATCTGTCATCAGAGTTCAAAGTAGCTCGATGCCCAGCTGGGATACAGTCATTGTTGACGCCAGAAGTGGCACCTCCTTGCACTAAGTATCACCCCCTGTGTTCTCCAAAATCACTTACAAATCTAATAAAGAAGGACGAATCCTGTATTACGAGGGCGTACTGAAAAGTAATATCTCCGAATTTTTCTTGCGAAAATTCTTAAAGCTTTTTAAATAAAATAAACTTTATTAACATTCTACATCTTTATTCTTCATGTCAACATATTTATTTCTCGACACCGTCACCCTGGCGACGAACACAATTCTCCCAATGAGAGACCAGTTTGTTAATATCGTCACTGTAGAATGTCGACGTAAGCATAACCTACCCTCTGCTTGCACCACTTCATCACTATCAACGTGAACTCATCGAAGGTGTTCTTTAAGTTCTGGAAACAATTCAAAATCGGATGGGACCAAGTCGGTATTGTATGGAGGGTGATCGATGACAGTGACCCCAAGGCGTAGTATTGGTGCAGATGTCGCAACGCTAGTTTGTGATTTGGCACTGCCATGTCGAAGGGGAGGGTGCTCCATGAGTGGAGGAACTCTTCGAATTCGTGCCTTCAGTACTCTGAGGGTCTCGCAGTACCTCGCAGAGGTTATGGTAGCTCCTTTAGGCAAGAATTCCAAATTCAAAACACCTAGAACATCGCAGAACACCGTGAGCGTGACTTTACCTGCTGATGGCGTGGTCTTGAACGTTTTCGGCGTCGGTTTCCTTTGTAGCGGAACTCTACTGATACTCTCTTGCTTTCGAGGTCACAGTGTTGTTGAGGGACCTAACACCCTCACGCTCAAAAAAGAAATTATTGATAGATGTTTAGTCTCCTCTGTTTCAATTGGAGACACGGTCTGTTCGGTTAGAGTCTCCATTACAGCGCTGTTTCTCACGCAGCGACATCATTATGTTACACACAGCCATGCTACAAATTACAATACGGAGCTGTCTAGCGGCAGAGGCGGAAAGTCGATCTAGTAATATCCATGACGCGTAACACTTCAGCCTAGCTGAGAACAGATTAAAAAGTCCTGAGTCATTACTTCTCAGCACGCCCTCGTATGCTGTATAAGCATAGTTAAGTTTTGGAAATTTGTGGTAAGGCCTTATGGTACCAAACTGCTGAGGTCATCTTAGACTTACACAGTACTTAATCTAACTTAAACTAACTTACGCTAAGGACAACACACACATCCGTGCCCGAGGGATGACTTGAACCTCCGACGGGAGAGCCACGCGGGCCGTGTCAAGGCGAGTCAGACCGCGCGGTGCAAAGTAAGCATAATTACCTTATTTGCTATCATTCCTGGTGTTGCAATTTTAATGATTGGCAGTGTAATAAGGTGAGAATAAACTGAAACCTGTATGTAACATTCAATCTTCGTTTCACACATTTTTTTCATTTGCAGCTATTAATAACTGGTTAATCGAGGTGTGAAGCAACTCGTAATACTGCACACTAATACTCGGACAAAAATACACAAGGTGGTTCAACTGTCCCTCCCCCCTGGGCTCCTGCAACACCTTGAAATACCATGCGTATTTTCATATTTTCATATTCTCTCCATCGTTACATGCAAACTATTAGTGTTACATAAAAAAATGGACAGGACCTTTTTATAGGAAATTTGATGTAGTTAAATTTGTACTCGCAGATATAATTTTTATAGAGGGTATAGTTTTCGAATTATTCAAGGAAGTGACTTTCAAACGCGTTTTTATGGAATAACTCGAGAACCATGATCTCCAGCGAAAACATATTCCAGTATAAAATTAAAATACACTAAATTTCCTCAAAAGGTCATGTTCATGTTTTCTGTAAGGCTAATAGTTTGCGCATAGCGAGAGGGGCAATATAAAAAACTTGCGCGTGGTTTTTGAAGGCATTGTGGGCTGCGTAAAATGCGTAGGTAGTGGCAGCTGAATCACCATGTATATGTAAAAAGTAACACTGGAACTCTGAGTATTATCGTTTACACATTATTCTATTTTAACGCTTTTCCAATAGGTTTCATTGATGTATATCTCTAAGCAAATTCCAATAGGGTAAAGACGAGCAGTGCCTGTAACGAATGAAAACTTGTTGCCCAGCATAGTGAACCAAGATGGTATGAACCAATATTTAATCTGTTACTGTTAAGTGGCACATCATTCTGAATTCCATCATGTGATCGCAGCCGAGTTTTGGCATTGTATTTTGCTGGCTAGGCGCACAGATTCTGTTAGCAAGCGTCCTCTGTTTTGTTCCGCGAGGAGCACTCAACGGCGCTGCCTGTCTTATCTCTCCCTGCCGTATCGGTCGGCACGTGGAGGTAGTTGATGGACGTACAACCGAAAACCAGCTTCTTCCCACGAGCAAGCGAAATCCCTACCAGATATCCAAAGAACACCTTAACTCGTGTACTTTCAATAGCGCATATAACGTTGTCAAATAAATCGTGCGTGCAAGTAAATTTTAAATTCCATCTTCTCTGTTACACTAACAAATCTGTTCGTTTCCAAGATGCATATTTCCTTGATATTTCATTCAACGTTACTAAGAAGTGAGCTTTATATCTATCTAATAACAGCCCAAATCATTTAACAACATGATCATTAATTCCAAATAGGAAATGATTATGTTGTACAGTAGAACCCCTCTAATCCGACCTTGGATGGTCCGTCACTCCGGTTAGTCCGACCATGCTCAGGCTCGCGAGCCTGTGCCGACTTTGACACTGACTGTACGCCTGTCGGGCCATTGTTGCGGTGTCTATCGCTGTGCATATTGTTATATAGTACGTTATTGTGCAGTTTCATCCTTTGTTGGGATTAAAAAACGTCGTTGTTTGCTTTATTCCGTGTTCTCTACAGTACTTATTACTATAGATTCATTGTGTGTACAGTTGTTTGTTTTTCAACATGTCTGGATTCAAATGTAAACACTTAACTCTTTCATTAAATGAAAAATTAGCAGTGCTACAAGCACTGGCCGAAGGAGAATCGCTCCAAAAAATTGCAAAGGAACTGAATGTGGGTGTTACGACAATTAAGGATTGGAGGAAGAATCGGAAAGACATTGAATCCTATACAGTTACGATTGATGGTGAAAACACTCTGAAGAATCGGAAAACATTAAAAAAGCCTAAACTTGAACTGCTTGATAACGCATTGTGTATGTGGTTTTGTCAAGAAAGAAGGAAAAGAACTCCAATATCCGGGCCAATTCTCAAATAAAAAGCGATGGTTTTACACCAGAAACTGGAAGCCGAAAGTAAATTTGCTGCCAGTGAAGGCTGGATTGATCGTTGGAAAACTCGCCATGTTGTCCGATTTGTTTCTATTTCTGGTGAAAAACTAAGTGCCGATGCCACAGCTGCTAAAGAGTTTTCTGTTAAGTTTCAAGAAATTGTAGAAGAAAATGAGCTGTTACCCTGCCAAGTGTATAACATTGACGAGACAGGGCTGAACTTTAAAATGTTGCTAAAAAAACGCTCGCAGCTTCAAACGAATCCGTGGTAGGAACGAAACTTATAAAAGATAGAATAAAAGTCATTCCTTGTAGCAACGCAGATGGTACACACAAGCTCCCCTTGTTCGTCATTGGCACATCTAAGAAGCCATGGGCATTCACAGATATAAACTTATCTTCCTTGCGGGTTTATTACCGCAATCAAAAATCTGCTTGGATGGACTGCAACCTTTTTAAATCCTGCTTTTTCGACTAGTTTGTGCCATCGGTCGAAAAAGACTTGAAGCAAAAATATCTGCCTGTTCGTGCTCTACTGCTGTTGGTTAACGCACCATCACATCCATCACATCTTTGGTGAAAGGGGACATAAAAGCTCTCTTTCTGCCTCCTAATGTGACCTCTCTCATCCAACCAATGGATCAGGGCGTTATCGAATGGTTAAAAAGGCGATATCGCAGAAAGTATATCAGCTCAATCTTGGAAAAATCTGAAGGAGGTCATAACTTATTTGAGGCAATGAAATCCCTGAACATCAAAGATGCTATCTACACAATCGCTGCAGCATGGGATCAACTGAAACCTGACACACTGCGGAAATCGTGGTGTAAGCTTTGGCCACAAGTTATGACTGAAAATCAGCATACCGAAAAATGAGCAAAACAACGACGCACTGGAAATCGTTAAAGATCTACAAACTCTGGAGCCGAACGCCCCTGCCAATGAAGTTGAAGAGTGGATCAACGAATGTGACAAAGACTGTGACACTTTTGAAGAGCTCAATGACGGCCAGATAGTTGCCGCTGTTAGCCAGGAAACTGTGAATGAGGACTCGGATGGCGAAGACAAACCCCCTACCCGGATTTCACATAACGATGCAAAAAACGCTTTTGACATTGCCCATCAATGCTTCGAGCAGAATCCAACTCCAATGGACGTTTTGTGTATAAAAATATGGAGGGACACTGATGCTAAATCTAGAATAACATCTGCTAAAGAAAAATGTATCACTGACTTTTTTCCAAGTAATTTGTTTTCGTTTTTGCTGTAAAAGCAATACATACAGTATAATTATTTCTTAGTTTATACATACAGTAGTTTATTTCTTTGTAAAAAATTTCTTTTTTATATATAGTGCTATAAACATTTTTTTAGTTTACAGTATATATCGTTTATACGTTATTAAGTACAGTACAGTCCTGTAACTTGTTTGTTGTTTTTCCTTTTAAAACCAATACATATTTTAGTGTTTGTAGACTTTTTTAGTTAATATATTGTTTAACACTGTGTAGAAAACATCTTTTTATATTGCTGTAAACGTCTTTTAGTTCTTAAATCGTTTAATTTTTTGTACTAAATGACTTTTTATATTTTTTGCAATGAATGTTAGATTTTTCGGATAATCCGACCTTTTTTTCGTTCCGACCATGGTCCCTGTCCCTAAGGTGACGGATTAGAGGGATTCTACTGTATTTTAATATCTTATGGACATTTCATCGAAGACTCAACAGTATATGTTGGATAAGGACAAACAGGATCCCCAGAAAGCTATCGGAATCCTATTCCTCCCATACGCAATCTTACTGTCAAAGCTACATGTCGCTTGAAGTTACGAAGAGTCCTCAACACTCACAGCTGGGGCAGCAGCTTTACAAAATCGCGAATCGTAACTGAGATGTGCAGCCTTTGAGAAAAACTTGTTAACATTGTTTCCACGATATTTTATTTGTTACACCGTAGGTAACGGAACGATTCTGTATTACAAAAGTATATTTGTGAGATTCTTCAGCTGTAGTACATCTTTGCTATATAGAAAAAGTGTCCCGAGTTCTACGAGAACGAATTGATATTTGTATTCCCGAAGACACCTGTTTAACGCCATAAAATAAAAACTTATTGATGTAGGGTTTTGTTATTTCATTCCCTCAAATATTACCTTCTTCAATGAAGTTAGCTTAGTTCACAAAATAATACTGTCACCAACACTATCGATAGGGTTTTATATTATAACAACCGTGCCAGCAATGACCACTCCATTATTCACTTTTACTGTCCATTTTAGTTTCAGTACAGCGTAAGGATAATTGGTTAAATACACTCCTGGAAATTGAAATAAGAACACCGTGAATTCATTGTCCCAGGAAGGGGAAACTTTATTGACACATTCCTGGGGTCAGATACATCACATGATCACACTGACAGAACCACAGGCACATAGACACAGGCAACAGAGCATGCACAATATCGGCACTAGTACAGTGTATATCCACCTTTCGCAGCAATGCAGGCTGCTATTCTCCCATGGAGACGATCGTAGAGATGCTGGATGTAGTCCTGTGGAACGGCTTGCCATGCCATTTCCACCTGGCGCCTCAGTTGGACCAGCGTTCGTGCTGGACGTGCAGACCGCGCGAGACGACGCTTCATCCAGTCCCAAACATGCTCAATGGGGGACAGATCCGGAGATCTTGCTGGCCAGGGTAGTTGACTTACACCTTCTAGAGCACGTTGGGTGGCACGGGATACATGCGGACGTGCATTGTCCTGTTGGAACAGCAAGTTCCCTTGCCGGTCTAGGAATGGTAGAACGATGGGTTCGATGACGGTTTGGATGTACCGTGCACTATTCAGTGTCCCCTCGACGATCACCAGTGGTGTACGGCCAGTGTAGGAGATCGCTCCCCACACCATGATGCCGGGTGTTGGCCCTGTGTGCCTCGGTCGTATGCAGTCCTGATTGTGGCGCTCACCTGCACGGCGCCAAACACGCATACGACCATCATTGGCACCAAGGCAGAAGCGACTCTCATCGCTGAAGACGACACGTCTCCATTCGTCCCTCCATTCACGCCTGTCGCGACACCACTGGAGGCGGGCTGCACGATGTTGGGGCGTGAGCGGAAGACGGCCTAACGGTGTGCGGGACCGTAGCCCAGCTTCATGGAGACGGTTGCGAAAGGCCCTCGCCGATACCCCAGGAGCAACAGTGTCCCTAATTTGCTGGGAAGTGGCAGTGCGGTCCCCTACGGCACTGCGTAGGATCCTACGGTCTTGGCGTGCATCCGTGCGTCGCTGCGGTCCGGTCCCAGGTCGACGGGCACGTGCACCTTCCGCCGACCACTGGCGACAACATCGATGTACTGTGGAGACCTCACGCCCCACGTGTTGAGCAATTCGGCGGTACGTCCACCTGGCCTCCCGCATGCCCACTATACGCCCTCGCTCAAAGTCCGTCAACTGCACATACGGTTCACGTCCACGCTGTCGCGGCATGCTACCAGTGTTAAAGACTGCGATGGAGCTCCGTATGCCACGGCAAACTGGCTGACACTGACGGCGGCGGTGCACAAATGCTGCGCAGCTAGCGCCATTCAACGGCCAACACCGCGGTTCCTGGTGTGTCCTCTGTGCCGTGCGTGTGATCATTGCTTGTACAGCCCTCTCGCAGTGTCCGGAGCAAGTATGGTGGGTCTGACACACCGGTGTCAATGTGTTCTTTTTTCCATTTCCAGGAGTGTATATTGTAAATCAGAGTACACAGAGGGTTAGCACACTTCGCGGAGCCTGCATGGATAGCAGTTGGATAGGTGACCATCCCAGTCTGTCGAGTGCTCTTGGTACGCGGGGTTCACTCAGTCCTTGTGAGGGCAACTGAGGATGTACTTGATTGAGAAGTAGTGGCTCTGGTCACGAAAACTGACAACGACTGGACCAGCGGTGTGCTGACCACATGCCCCTCCACATCCATGTCCAGTGACGCCTAGGGGCTTAGGATGCCACGGCGAGCGGTCGGTACCGTTGGGCCTTCAAAACCTGTTCAGACGGAGTATCGCACTTCAGAATAGCAACATTGTTTTGTTGACGTCATCAGAGGAAAATCACTAGTATAAGTTATCAACTATGCTCTGGAAATCATCGACATGGTTCTCTGCAATAGCTACATCGAGCATGAAAGCTGACGTAAAACAAATATTGATTTGTTAACTTCCTATATTGACAGAAAAAGTATCAAGAGATAAGTGATTAATATCAGAGTGAATTTCCAAAGAGCTGTAAACAAAAAGAAAACATGGTTGCTTGTAAACTAGTAATAGAACACATACAGGAATCATTGAGCTATTTCTCAACACGTTCACTATCATAAATGTAACACTCCTCGTTCTTTCGAAGCATCTTTTGGTATTCCTGTGTCGTAGAAGTATAGTGCCTGGAATTGGAGTCAGCGTCTGCCATCTGCATGCGTGTTATCGCCACTGGAAGATATTGCCCAGAAGGCCGGGAAAAAAAATGGGAATCGAAGGGAGTAAGCAGGGTTAAAAGAATTAATAATACGAGTATAACGCTTGTATATCATGTGTCACCCATTGGCCCATATGTGAGTGAGCGTTTTCGTTTAGTAGCACAATAGTCCAATGTACTTCAGCGGCTATACTGAGCAAGCCAGCCTCCGGTGTGGGTTGTGAGTACTTCTGGAATCACTATCTTTCCTCACCTTCGTTGTTCCATTTGCTTATGCTAAGAGCGAAGAAAGTAAGAAAATAAGGATGTGGGACCTTCATAAGTT
This sequence comes from Schistocerca piceifrons, assembly GCF_021461385.2. Taxonomy (NCBI): domain Eukaryota; kingdom Metazoa; phylum Arthropoda; class Insecta; order Orthoptera; family Acrididae; genus Schistocerca; species Schistocerca piceifrons. Next base: position 493,822,767 of record NC_060139.1, on the reverse strand, counting down.
GAAAGAACGAGTGTCTGTTGAGAGTTTCAGAGGCAGTATTAGGAACAATTGACTGAATCAGGGGAAACGATTACGGTAGAAGACCAACGGATATCTTTAAGAGATGAAACAGTGAAGACAACAGGGGACCAACTAGGGGAAAAGACAAGGCCAGTAGAAATCCCTGGACAACAGAGGAGATATTGAAATTAATTGATGAAAGTTGAAAATATAAAAATGCAGCAAATGAAGCAGGCGAAATGGAATACAAACGTTTAAGAAATGAGACTGACAGAAAGTGCAAAATGACTAAGCAGGAATGGTTAGAGGACAAATGTAAGGATTTAGAATCATAAGGGAAAGAAAGATACTGTCTGCAGGAAAATGAAAGAGGCCATTGGAGAAAAATAGAAGCAGCTGTATGAATATGAAGAGCTCAGATGGAAAACCAGTCCGAAACAAAGAAGGGGAAGCTGAATGGTGGAAGGAGTATATAGAGGGTCTGTACAAGAGAGAGATGAACGTGAAAGCAATATCATAGAACTAGAAGAGGACGTAGATACAGATGAGATGGGAGGTACGAAACTGCGAGAAGAATTTGATAGGGCACTGAGGGACCTCAGTCGAAACAAGGCTCCTAGACTAGACGAAATTCCATCCAAACTACTAATAGGCGTGGGAGAGCCAGGCACAACAAAGCTCTTCCATTTGTTGTCCAGGATGTATGGGATAGCCGAAATACCCTCAGACTTCAAGAAAAATATAATAATTCCAGTTCCAAAGAAAGCTGACAAGTGTAAATATTATCAAACTATCACTTTTATACACCGTGGTTGCAAAATACTGATACGAATTATTTACAGAAAAATGGAAAAAAACTCGTAGGGGCCGACCTCGGTAAAGATCAGTTTGGTTTTCTGGGAATTGTAGGAACACGTGAGGCAATACTGACCCTATGAATTATTCTAGAAAATAGGTTAAAGAAAGGCAAACCTACGTTTATAGCCTTTGTAGAAAGTTCTTGACAATGCTAATAGTAAGGCTCTCGTTGAAATACTGAAGGTAGCAGCGATAAAATACAGGGAACGAAAGGCTATTTACAGTTTATACAGAAACAAGATGGCGGTTATAAGAGTTGAAAGACATGTAAGTGAAGCAGTGGTTGAGAAAGGAGTGAGACAGGACTGCAGCCTATCCCTGATGTTATGCAACCTGTATATTGAGCGAGCGGCATACCAAGTCAAAGAAAAATTCAGAGAAGGAATTACAGTTCAGGGAGCAGAAATATGCGCTTTGTATTTTGCCTATGACATTGCTGTTCTCTGAGAGAAAGCAAAGGACTCGGAAGTGCAGATGAACGGAATGCATTTTACTATTCGGGTAGTAAAATGAAGTAGAGGGGATACAAAATGTAGATTGGAAATGGCAAGAAAAGAGTTTCTGAAGAAGGGAAATTTGTTAACACCGAATATAAATTTAAGTGTTAGGAAGCCTTTTCTGAAGGTATTTGCCTGGAGTGTAGTCTTGTACGGAAGCGAAACATGGACTGTAAGAAGTTAAGGCAAGAAGAGTATAAAAGCTTTTGAAATGTAGTTCTAGAGAAGAATACTGAAAATTAGACGGGGTTGGTTGTATTGCAGGGGAACGGGATACAATTGCAGACGGAGACCAAGAGACGAGTGCAGTAAGCAGGTTCAAATGGATGTGGGTTGCAATAGAGATTCGAAGATGACGAGGTTGCACAGGATAGGTCAGTGTGGAGAGCCTTATCAAACCAGTCTTCGGACTGCTGACCGCAACAGTAGCAACAACACATGTGAATAATAATTGTCGGTAATCGTCTCTATGGGCTCTAATTTCTTTCATTTTCTAGTAGTGGTCATTCCACCAGACGTATTTGGTAGGAAATAATATGTTACCTGATTCTTCTTTGAACGTACGACGTCCGATAAAATATAAATTGTAGGTTTTAAATTATGTTATTATCATTGTAAATTATTATAAAGATAGATTATTAGTAATTGAATGTTATATTAGACTGTACTGCAGGTTCGACCTTTAGCTTAATACCGCTGACATGCGAGGGTATATATTATACATGAGAAAATCGAATCGTGTGAAACAAGCGCTGGGAGACAGAGTCGCTCCAGCGATCTAAGATCATCTTTGACAAGGATTATAGTTAATATAACAACGAAAAATTAATCATTCCAAGAATTATATATATTTACGACGAAATAAAAATGGATATTTCAATAAGCTCTCGGAACGTCAACAGTAAACGTCTCCGTGGTGCACGCCGCCTCTCTTACAGCATCTGTCAATGGAATTTGTTGAGTATATTCCGTAAAACAGTCACACCAGCTAAACGATCCTGTGAAAAAACACGCTGTTGTTCGTTGCAGCTTCCCTGTCTCTTCAATCATTCTAACGTGGCAAGGGTCACATCGGTACTCAACAATAGGTCGAACAAGTGTTTTGTCAGCCACGTCTTTTGAGGAGGAGTTACATTTAATTGAGATTCTTCCAATGAATCTCAACGTGGCGTCTGAAAACTGTAGACTTTTATATGATCCCAAAATTGACGGGCGTATTCCTCCTGCTGAATAAGACACCTCTCGAGGTCCCTCGGCTGCGTTGACGAGCGGAATACCTACAGACAAAGTTTTAGATAGTTGTTATTGCACAGGTGCCAAAGAGAGAGTGGGCTACGGGGTCGCTACGTTGACTGTACAGCTATTTACACCACCTCTCGAGGTCTCCCGAGCTTTCACTGGCGCCCGTCCACGAACGTAATTACAGAAAGGTAGTACTTAAGCTAAGGTCACATAACAGTGAACTAGTGGTTCAAGAGTGTAGAATGCAATCCGTTGTCTGCGTTTTTCTCTTCGCTCAAGCTATATCTGATAATGTCTTAAGGAGAAGTTTCTTATGGACAACAATTATGTGAGCATCACTTCGTAGCTATATGAATGACAAGAACAAACAGGCAGGCAACACTGCTGTGAAACGATAACTCTGGTTCAGTTGACTATTGATTTGGAGATCATCGGCAGTCCCACAACTGGTTCTTGAAGACGTCATCGTGCAGGATCCCCTGCTCAATTCACTGCACTTAAAATGGACATCAAATCCTACGTAAAAAGAAAACGAGCTGCAGATGCTTGTGTTACCTGAGGCAGCTTGTAGACCCTAATGTTTTGGTCGAAGATGAACTAAAAAAGTTTGGCACAGAGCAATTATAGAACCTAACACAAGGTAACGAACGGAAGTTGGGTGTCTAAAAGGTGTCAGATATGACGGTCCTGTATCCCTGAAAGACAGTTCTATGGCCTACAGCTATAAAGCAAAAAACCGTACGAACAATGCACAATGCACCCAATTCTTTGCCTGTCCCATTCATGAAAGAAACGCAGGAGAAATGACGGACCTTATGCCTTGGTTGCCGTCCTAATATCTCTTACCGTGCTATTATGCCCTTAATTACTGGCTTTTAGTCGGAAAGCAAAAAAAAAAAAAAAAAAAAAACTGCAAGTACTGAAGTTCTCTTTTGACTATTTACTTTCCTAGGAAATTAATAGATAATGATAACATACGTTGGAATAGTTTTCCACGAAATTGTCTGTGATACACGTACATTTTTCTGACTCTGGGAACAAGCTTATTTATTTCAATTTCGTAGAAATATTTTCTTTCTACCACTTTATCACTGCATTTTGAACATCATCAAGTAGACTGTGTAGTGGTTAAAATATTTGACTTGCATTTGGGGGAAGCGGGTTTCAGAGCCTCTTCGGACAATCAACTTTAAGTGTCCCAGTGTTTATAAAATTCGCTTAGGCAAGTAATGCTGGAACGGTTCCATTGAAAAGTCTAAATCAGATTTCATACCCCATCCTACCTCAAATCGAGCTTTAACTCCGTCTCTGACATTTCGTAGACGCAGCGTTATACACTAATCCTCCTTTCTTCTTTCCTCATGTAATTGGTAGTAATTTATGAAAGTCCTTCCACCCACGCAGTCATTAAACAATCGATTGAAAATTACTTGATGCGACATCTGGACCGTCGATGAATGTGCTGAACCTCCACTAGAAGTCCTGCAATAGTTCCCGTTTGCCACACGCAGTGTTCACACGGTGAGCGCACAGTAGGTAACAAACACGCAGTTTTGTCAGGGTTTTAAAGTGCTTGCCAGCTCTGTTGGAGGTATGCGAAACGATGTAATCCTTTTCTGTAGTAACAACTGCTGGATGTGAATTTTCATCTCGTGATCGAAGTTTCTATTTTTTCTCTTTGCTGACGAGTAAGAGTAGCCTCATTTCATCTAATATTTCCAGGTGTTTTATAGCCTGCTCGTATAGCTTTACGAGCTAGAATCATATAGAAATGTTCCTATCAGTGGAGGGAACGAATGCAGACCTGTGTATTCAGTCAGGTCCTACTTTGAACGTACCTGCTGTATGCACAAATTTGCGGCGTTAGTCTCCTTTTATTTTACTCGACCACACACACGACATTTTCTGTGTGAGAGTTATGAATGACTGCAGTAAATTTCTCAGTGTAGCGACACAGTTCGAAGTTAGAAAACAATTGCGTAATAATATCCTACGACAAATAGTCCTTGGCAGTAGGAACAGTTTCATTTTGTTTATCTCACTGCAAAAAACTTTCATCATTAACATCGGTTTTCTGCTATGGTAGAAGCTCCTTTGCGTCACCACTTTTGACGATCCATCGCTTTCTTCCTATAGCTGCTGTATGTGATGCTGTCCACCATATCATCTACAATCTGAAATCGCTTCCTCCATGGCGTCAATTACCCTTCTATATACCCTTCAAAGATTGTTTTTAGAAGCCTCTTCTTCTTTCTTAATATGAGTTCTATCCAGTTTTCCCCTTCTTTTTAACACATTAAGAAATTGTTTCTGTTTTCCCATTCTTATCAGTGCCTCCTCATTTTCCAGCCTCACCTATCCAACTTATTATCTCCGTGACTTATTATCTCTGTTCTCCTCCTCGTCGGCATCCCAATAGTCTTCAGCCTTGCTATATATTTCTTCTTCTTTATCTACGTTTAAGCACAACAAAGATAAGCATTCCATTTGAAACACTTTATCACATTTCTCCTCATATCTTTGTTCGTATTGCTTCTGGAACTCTTTTACTTACGAAATGCATCTTTCACCGTGGGTACGATTTTAGTTCAAATGGTTCAAATGGCTCTAACCACTATGGAACTTAACATCTGAGGTCATCAGTCCCCTAGACTTAGAACTACGTAAACATAACTAACCTAAGGACATCACACACATCCATGCCCGAGGCAGGGTTCGAACCTACGACCGTAGCAGCAGCGCGGTTCCGAACTGAAGCGTTTAGAACTGCTCGTCCACAGCGGCCGGCTTTAGTTCATTCAGCATTATCTTTACCCTTTTATTTCCTCAAAATTGTATCACTTTTGTTTCCTTTGTATTGAATTTCATTCCGTAGCTCTTTCCTTTGGTGTCAGTAACATCTACCGGTTTTACAATTCTTATTCGTCCGCTAGAAGGATTATGTCTTCTGCATACCTGTAGCCTCTTTGTAGCAAGTTTGCATCACCATTTGTGAAGCGAATCTTGTGAGTAATTGAGTCAATGTGTTGCTAACCAGGTGTTTTTGTTTTACAGAGCGCCGGCAGCGAGCGATGGCGGCCGATGGCCATCTCGAACCCGTCGACGCGTCTTCGCGCGGCCAGGGCGATGCCTGCCTGGGTGGTAAGTTCACTGCCCTCACCACGCCAGCGCAGCGATCGAGTCTGCACATGACTACGACATCTACGTGGCATGGCGCATTTCAGAGTTAGCTCGAAATACCAGAGACACTTTGGCCTTAAAGCACGTGCTAAGGTTGTCTCTCAGTCAGGAGCCCCACAGCCGTACTGGTGAAGTCATCCAGGGAAAATTAACCGTTATCAGTTTTGAATTGTAAATACACTACTGGCCATTAAAATTGCTACACCAAGAAGAAATGCAGATGATAAACGGGTATTCATTGCACAAATATACTATACTAGAACTGACATGTGATTACATTTTCAAACAATTTGGGTGCATAGTTCCTGAGAAAACAGTACCCAGAACAACCACCTCTGGCCGTAATAACGGCCTTGATACGCCTGGGCATTGACTCAAACAGGTCTTGGATGGCGTGTACAGGTACAGCTGCCCATGCAGCTTCAACACGATACCACAGTTCATCAAGAGTAGTGATTGGCTTATTATGACGAGCCAGTTGTACGACCACCATTGACCAGACGTTTTCAGTTGGTGAGAGATCTGGAGAATGTGCTGGCCAGGGCAGCAGTCGAACATTTTCTGTATCCAGAAAGGCCCGTAGAGGAACTGCAACATGCGGTCGTGCATTATCCTACTGAAACGTAGGGTTACGCAGGAATCGAATGAAGGGTAGAGCCATGGGTCGTAACACATCTGAAATGCAACATCCACTGTTCGAAGTGCCGTCAGTGTGAACAAGAGGTGACCGAGACGTGTAACCAATGGCACCCCATACCACCACGGCGGGTGATATGCCAGTATGGCGATGACGAATACACGCTTCCAATGTGCATTCACCGCGATGTCGCCAAACATGGATGCGACCATTATGATGCTATAAACAGAACCTGGATTCATCCGAAAAAATGACGTTTTGCCATTCGTGCACCCAGGTTCGTCGTTGAGCACACCATCGCAGGCGCTCCTGTCTGTGATGCAGCGTCAAGGGTAACCGCAGCCATGGTCTCCGAGCTGATAGTCCATGCTGCTGCAAACGTCGTCGAACTGTTCGTGCGGATGGTTGTCGTCTTGCAAACGTCCCCATCTGTTGACTCAGGGATCGAGATGTGGCTGCACGATCCGTTACAGCCATGCGTATAAGATGCCTGTCATCTCGACTGCTAGTGATACGAGGCCGGAGGGGTGGCCGTGCGGTTCTAGGCGCTACAGCCTGGAGCCGAGTGACCGCTACGGTCCCAGGTACGAATCCTGCCTCGGGCATGGATGTGTGTGATGTCCTTAGCTTAGTTAGGTTTAATTACTTCTAAGTTCTAGGCGACTGATGACCTCAGAAGTTAAATCGCATGGTGCTCAGAACCATTTGAACCATTTTTAGTGATACGAGGCCGTTGGGATCCAGCACGGCGTTCCGTATTACCCTCCTGAACCCACCGATTCCATATTCCGCTAACAGTCATTGGATCTCGACCAACGCGAGCACCAATGTCGCGATAAGATAAACCGCAATCGCGATAGGCTACAATCCGACCTTTATCGAAGTCGGAAACGTGATAGTACGCATTTCTCCTCCTTATACGAGGCATCACAACAACGTTTCACCAGGCAACGCCGGTCGACGCCGGTCAACTGCTGTTTGTGTATGAGAAATCGGTTAGAAACTTTCCTCATGTCAGCACGTTGTAGGTGTCGCCACCGGCGCCAACCTTGTGTGAATGCTCTGAAAATCTAATCATTTGCATATCACAGTATCTTCTTCCCGTCGGTTAAATTTTGCGTTTGTAGCACGTCATCTGCGTGGTGTAGCAATTTTAATGGCTAGTAGTGTATTGATACGGTTTAGGACTGTATGCGCATTATTATGGAGAAATTTTAATGCGGTGTAAATAACATACCACTGACATAACATTGTTTTTTTTCTGTTTTAAAAATATTTTTATAGTAATTTTTCTTTGTTGAATCACATTTGATGTGTTACATATTGGCACAAGAGATTCATTTTGATGTTCTGTTCCATTCTCGTTTGCTGTGCATTGTGAACTAATGGAAATAAATAATTGGTTTATCTGAAATAAAAACGTGCGAGCACTACCCACTCTTCACCATGATTAACAGCTTTGCATATTATGCAACATTCCAGTCATAATTTGGGACACAATGGAAACACCATGACATTGAAACAACAACGTAATGTATTCCTGACTATATTAGCTAAATAAGAGTCGCCTAGTTATTTGAGAAGTTACAGGATATATATTTCACAAATAGAAGTCGATTGCACAATTACCTAACTTTTATTGAAAATTAAAAAAAAACATAATGGAATGTAACTGAAATGTTACTCTTGAGTAACAAATACGCAGAAAATTCACATCAAATACTGAAGCTAATTATGTGGGTCTTTGGCTGACATCGTTAGGTAGACTGAAAGGAGAAGAAAATCATCATCTGCACTACTCGCATTTTCAAATTACTAAGAGAAATAATCCCATGAACCCCACGCCCAAGATAAAGAAAGAACGAGTTAAATGCGAGTTTCTCAGAGTATAGGATTTGAAATATGAAACTAATGTCTCCTGCTACTAGCAAAAAGCGATAGTTACATCTTAGAACTGCACAGTTAGCACAGGACAATAGCCAAGAAGCGAGTGATAAGAATTCAAAGTTCTTTGTCTCAGCCCAATCTCCGTTGGAGAGGCGAGATCTTACTTGTAGCCAAGGCAACGATTGCGATTGTACAATAGAGGGGAACGCTGTAGCGATTTCCCTGACACCGTGTACAAATACGCATAAATAATTTATTACATTGGTACTCAGTTTGAACGACCTTTTACTATTGGAAGACGTAATACACACTGTGACTTTTGGGAAGCGGTGGGGCAGGGGGGGGGGGGCAATGGCACAGGATTGGACAGACAGAAATGCTGTCGAAATCGTTCGAAATTTCTCACGTTTCAGGATAACGAAAAGACGGGTTGCTTGTTGATATTTGTGCTCAGTAGATAGAACCCCTGCAGATGCGCTCAAGAGATTAACACTAGGAAACCGGAACGTCAGAATTCACCGAACAGGCCCTGGGTATCTACCCAAAGTAATACCCAGATCTGATAAAACCTTTGCAGCCGCTACTAGAGAGTAAAATCGGATTGTCCCCGAATCCGCTTCCTTGCGTGGGAATCTTTCATCTAAATCTTAACAGTTTGTACTGACAAACTTTTTAATGAAATAGATGTAAATGAACCGATGCAGGTCACATCAGATGTGGCTCGCATGTGATTCGGTGAGCCCTTGTAGTGAAAAGACGCAATTTTCGTCCGACAGTTATACAGTATGTGGATTTGTTGCATATTTTATTTCCCTGTCGTTTGCCTTCGATACAGAGTATGCTGTTATTCAAGTGTGGCTTCACAAGTGGATCGATAATTTGACTTGTATGCAGTATCTCATGCGACATTGTGTACACTGCTGTTGTACACGGCCCAGTGAAAATGAAATGTCGTGTGACGAGGGCCTCCCGTCGGGTAGACCGTTCGCCTGGTGCAAGTCTTTCGATTTGACGCCACTTCGGCGACTTGCGCGTCGATGGGGATGAAATGATGATGATTAGGACAACACAACACCCAGTCCCTGAGCGAAGAAAATCTCCGAACCAGCCGGAAATCGGACCCGGTCCCTTTGGATTGACAGTCCCGTTGAATTGAGATGACCACCTGTCAAAAGCCTAAATAACGTGCAGGAAGAGAGTGAGTGAGGTTCGAGGGTTCTAGAAGATTCCAGTACCAGTTGCTTTAGTTTTGTCGGTTGAGGATCCATCGCGCGAACAGCCCGATCGTGGTTGCCCCACAGAATCTCTATTGGGTTTCAATCCGGGAATTTTGGTGGTCGGGGATGTACGTAAACTCCACCTAGCGCTCTTAGAACCACGCACGAACACTTAGAGGGGTGTGACACCTTGCATTGTCCTGCTGGTGGAAGTCATCCTACCGAGGAAAAACAAACTGCGAGTAGGGGCGGACATGGTTCCCAAGGATAGATGCTTACTTGTTTTGATCCATTGTGCCTTCCACAGTAGCAGATCGCCAACAGAATGCGACAAAAACACGTCTCCGCTGTGTCCTTTCAGACGTTTCACGCCATAGAGGCCAACGGCCGTTGTCCGATGGAACATAAAACGCGGTTCATCTGTAAAGGTCAGTTGCGATAATGGCGTGAAAATTCCGGCCTTCGTCGTCGATGAACAGTAGTCAGCAGGGGCGGATGAACCAGTCACCTGCTGCGGAGGACTATACGCAGCAACGTTCGCTTGTTGGTAGCCCCTTGGTTCATCTGGGCGGTCAGTTGCTCAACTGTTGCACGTCTATTCGTCCGTACTCATCTCCGCAGGCGTCGTTGACCCCTATATCTATGGCCTGTGGTGCACCACAGTTGCTTCGTCGCCGGTTTTGGATAGCGCCATTTTGCAATGCGTGGTGTACTTTAACCACTGTGGCACATGAACAGTTTACAAACTTAGCCGTTTTGAAATGCTTCCACCATTGGCCCGAAAGCCAATGGTCATGGCCATTTGTAAGTCAGGTAAACCGCTCCGTTTCCGCATTACTACGACTACACCCACGTCCCCCCGAAACGCTAGGCATATCGTCCACTGCTAGTGCTGCCATCTGCTCTTTGAATGGTTATTGTACGTTGTCGTCGACCATAAACAGTGGTCACATTAATGTGACTGAACCATGTACGTGTGTTTGCTAATTACCTAGTAATCGAAACTGGCCAATCATACAGGAAATATATAGTATAAATACACCGCCTACGACAGACAATCTTTCCTTTTACGAAATATTTAGAGGCTGGGGTCCCGCACACAAGATTATGTCGGTTGTATGATCTTCACGTCTTCATCATCGTCATTTATCCCCATTAGGTCGGAGGAAGGCAAGGGCAAACCTCCTCCACTAGGACCTTGCCTAGTACGGCGGTGCGGGTCTCCCGCATCGTTCCCCTACGCTCTGTCGAGGAGTATGGGACTTCATCATCATCATCATCATCATCATCATGATCTTCACACTGGCACACAACGCAGTTGAAACCGAGCTAGCCTTGATGTACAGAGAAAATGAAGACGCCTCTGGGATTCAAATTAACTTCTCACATGATCTCAACTGAGGAAAGCACCGGCTTCGCACCTACGTAGTATATACTAAAACATTCTAAGCTGTTTCAAACAAACCAGCACTAGTATTATGCTTGGGACAAAATACATGAAGAGATCCCGCAACTTCAGAGAGCAAATGCTGAACCCATAAGAACAAGGTCATACAGCAGCTGGCTGTGGTGATTTCTTACCATGTAACTGGTGCTGTCGGTGTTTGGCCGCGCATAGCGAGTAAATACGGGATGTCTGTACACGACCAACATTGGGACGTTCTCCTCAAAGTAATGAAGAGGAAGACTGTGATTAGCTGTGAGGAGGTTCGCAGCAAGAGAAAAGCGCGTTCTTGTCGATAGCATCTCGCAGTGGTCGTCACTTCAGATGCAAGCTAACAGAATGAGGCTGGAGCGAGTAATGGGTTTGGGACTGCTGAGCTCTGGACTTTTATGACCTTGGACTTCCTGCACTTCGGTGAGCTTGCAAGCCTAAAAAAAGTAGAGCCTTTGCCAACTACTAGGAGCAGCAGAGACCAAATACTAACACAGAGAACTGACCACATATTTTGCTGACGGATGTCCCAACTGTTGACAGTCATTACCGTATCCTCGTGCCCATGCAAGTAAGAGGAAGAAGCTGCTTGATCTTAACGGCGTTTTTAACAGTTACCACTATTTTGAGCAAGTTAGCACCTTTTCTCCGAATTATCACAACCGAAATCCGATTTAGGATTTCAGTTCCTGAGTACTTCAATAATAAGTTTACGGTCCCCATCCTCTTGGAATTTTTAGCGAGGATTTACTTTGCGCCGGTCGGAGTGGCCTTGCGGTTCTAGGCGCTACAGTCTGGAACCGGGCGACCACTACGGTCGCAGGTTCGAATCCTGCCTTGGACATGGATGTGTGCGATGTCCTTAGGTTAGTTCTACATCTACATCTACATCTACATTTACACTCCGCAAACCACCCAACGGTGTGTGGCGGAGGGCACTTAACGTGCCACTGTCATTAACTTCCTTTTCTGTTCCAGTCGCGTATGGTTCGCGGGAAGAACGACTGTCTGAAAGCCTCCGTGCGCGCTCGAATCTCTCTAATTTTACATTCGTGATCTCCTCGGGAGGTATAAGTAGGGGGAAGCAATATATTCGATACCTCATCCAGAAACGCACCCTCTCGAAAACTAGCGAGTAAGCTACACCGCGATGCAGAGCGCCTCTGTTGCAGAGTCTGCCACTTGAGTTTGCTAAACATCTCCGTAACGCTATCACGGTTACCAAATAACCCTGTGACGAAACGCGCCGCTCTTCTTTGGATCTTCTCTATCTCCTCCGTCAACCCGATCTGGTACGGACCCCACACTGATGAGCAATACACAAGTATTGGTCGAACGAGTGTTTTGTAAGCCACCTCCTTTGTTGATGGACTACATTTTCTAAGGACTCTCCCAATGAATCTCAACCTGGTACCCGCCTTACCAACAATTAATTTTATGTGATCATTCCACTTCAAATCGTTCCGCACGCATACTCCCAGATATTTTACAGAAGTAACTGCTACCAGTGTTTGTTCCGCTATCATATAATCATACAATAAAGGATCCTTCTTTCTATGTATTCTTAATACATTACATTTACCTATGTTAAGGGTCAGTTGCCACTCCCTGCACCAAGTGCCTATCCGCTGCAGGTCTTCCTGCATTTCGCTACAATTTTCTAATGCTGCAACTTCTCTGTATACTACAGCATCATCCGCGAAAAGCCGTATGGAACTTCCGACACTGTCTACTAGGTCATTTATATATATTGTGAAAAGCAATGGTCCCATAACACTCCCCTGTGGCACGCCAGAGATTACTTTAACGTCTGTAGACGTGTCTCCATTGAGAACAACATGCTGTGTTCTGTTTGCTAAAAACTCTTCAATCCAGCCACACAGCTGGTCTGATATTCCGTAGGCTCTTACTTTGTTTATCAGGCGACAGTGCGGAACTGTATCGAACGCCTTCCGGAAGTCAAGGAAAATAGAATCTATCTGGGAGCCTGTATCTAATATTTTCTGGGTCTCAGGAACAAATAAAGCGAGTTGGGTCTCACACGATCGCTGTTTCCGGAATCCATGTTGATTCCTACAGAGTAGATTCTGGGTTTCCAAAAACGTCATGATACGCGAGCAAAAAACATGTTCTAAAATTCTACAACAGATCGATGTCATAGATATAGGTCTATAGTTTTGCGCATCTGCTCGACGACCCTTCTTGAAGACTGGGACTACCTGTGCTCTTTTCCAATCATTTGGGACCTTCCGCTCCTCTAGAGACTTGCGGTACACGGCTGTTAGAAGGGGGGCAAGTTCTTTCGCGTACTCTGTGTAGGATCGAATTGGTATCCCGTCAGGTCCAGTGGACTTTCCTCTGTTGAGTGATTTCAGTTGCTTTTCTATTCCTTGGACACTTATTTCGATGTCAGCCATTTTTTCGTTTTTGCGAGGATTTAGAGAAGGAACTGCAGTGCGGTCTTCCTCTGTGAAACAGCTTTGGAAAAAGGTGTTTAGCATTTCAGCTTTACGCGTGTCATCCTCTGTTTCAATGCCATCATCATCCCAGAGTGTCTGGATATGCTGTTTCGAGCATGAATTAGTTCTAAGTTCTAGGCGACTGATGACCTCAGAAGTTGAGTCGCATAGTGCTCAGAGCCATTTGAACCATTTATTTTGCAATCGAAATTTAGGGAATCTGAAATAGAATTAACAGCTCTAATAAGATTTCTCCCGCGCGTTGGTCTGTAGGAAAGGGAATGTAATCGCTAATTAGACGGGTGTATTTTAAATTGTTAAGTTACGCTCTATTTGTTACACTCCTTGCTTGGGTGCACACATGTGCGTCCCTATATGTGCCGAGTCTGGGAAGGGCCGTTGTGTTACACCATTTTGCAACACAATACTGTCAACAAAGCTTATTTTTTACTGTTTACAAAGCTCGGCAAAAATTCTATTTGTTGTTATAAGTTCGCACCAAGCGACATCTGACACAAGAGACTGGACAAATGCTCACTGCTGCCCAGAGACTTTCACAGTGAGATGTCGAGTACTGAAATTGTGTTACGTGGTCAGACGAATCTCAGTTCAGGGTTTCATTTGTCTTGAAAGCTTTCTGAGTGGATTCCTTCTTAGCAGTAATGCCCTCGAAGAAGCCGTGTAATGTTCTACGACATTTTAATTATACACATTATAGATGTGACACATACTTTACATGACTATGATCACATCGAGGTGTTGAAGTATACTGTTTACCCATAATCTTAATGAAGACCGTAAAATTAGCAGCTCTTTTATTGTCATTTAACGAGATACCGTATTTCATATGTCTGCGCTACCAGACTACATGAGGAAACTTTATTACTTGTGGGTATCACTCTTCTTGACAGTGGATAAGAAAGGAAAAAGTTTATCTTGGTGCAAATAAATGCCAAAAATTTTCGAGCTGACACATCTCAATAAGTAGTTTTCTTCAAGCGACGTGGCGTGTCTTTACTCTTGTGATGCTTCGAGTTTATTGTAAAACGAAAATAGTGTTCGAAGGTATGGAAGTATCTGTTTCAGTTTGAAATAGGAGGTCGCCTTTGGTTACTATTATTACCATAATTATGTTTTCCATATTAATGATGTTCAACCATCAGAAAACACCCAGCAGGAGAGTAGGAGAAACAGGATAAATCATCCATTCATGTGGGACTCGATAGTACTTTGGTCTAATCTCAACAACTTGCTGGCACACCACTTAAAAATTCGTGTACCCTATTTAGTCGCAGTAGTTGGTTGACACAGGAAAGAAAGTCGTGGCGGGCCACATGGAGCCAGTCGGAAGTTGATGGCTCAAAGAAATGTCTTCAGGGCTCTGGAGAACCTTTCCTGTAGCCCACACCTTGTCTGATGCGACTTCATCTTCTTTCTGTAAGTGGAACTCCACTGATATAGTTGCTGACATTTCAGTGCAACCGTTCAGCGAGATTTCCCCAGCAAACTGTCGGAAAGCACTTGAAAAAATCGGTCTGACGGTATTTTAAAAGGATCGAAAGAGGTAGACACCGAGTTCGTCCACATCACGTTTTAGATTTGTTGAATGTACGCTATCGAGAAAATTTTATTTTCTGCGCGTTTAAAACGAGTCCAGTAATTAAGCACGGAGATTTAAAACGAAGCTTTATCGCAGTGCAGTTGCCTGTGACAGGATTAATTTATTGCTTTTGACGGTTGGGTTTAATCACGGTGGAAGAGCCGCGTGCGTTTTGCGTCTCTGTACATTGTTTTCGCCTCAAATATGTTTTCATTTGTGTTTTTCAGACGTGCATATTGCGTATTTTATATTTCATGTTATCTGAAATACGCATTTGAATGTTTAGAGTTAAAGTTGTGTATTTTCAGTGCCACTACATTGCAATGAAACAATAATTATTTCATTTCACTTCACTGTTTATAGCTGACCACAAAAATATCGCTAGCGCACATTGTTTAAAGTAATTTCCAAACATTTTTGTTTCTTCTACGTAGTTCGATAACATTGAAAAGAAAGATAGTATCATTACATCACGATGGGTATGAAACGAAAACAGAAATTAAGAAGTAAGGTTACACTTAGATGTAATACTTCCAATTTACTGTCGAAGCTATTTTTTCTGCAGTTCAGTATCGGTGAGTGAACTAACTAATCTCATCACTATGTACTAATGGTGTGCCTAATTTCTAGAGTATTCTTGACCTGCTGTCTCGAAACATGTTTTACTAAAGCTCCTCATATTGTGGTTGGATAACAGTATTTTAAACATGGAAAACTGAACAACAATCAGTATTTTTGGAACATCTGGACATCCGCCAGCATGCCACTGTTTCACCCATCTGTCTACCGTTCTTCGCACTGTTGTCGATCGCTCCGGGTTTTATTATTGGCAGTTTGTGTTCCATATTGTACACATGTTATAGGGATTTTAACTGCATCATGTGAGTGCGTTTACGAATCAGCTGAACACATCAGATATAACATTAATAGTTACTACACAAACAGCTCTGTTCATGAGCATGGAACAAGATCAAGACTGAACTTACAAGAGAGAATAAACATTTAACATAAAACATTTTCTACCAACGATTAAAACTGTGCAATAAATTGTCCGCGGAGATTAAGGAGTATAATAAAGAAAATTATTTAAAAAGGTACTTAAAAATTCCCTGTCCAGCAATGCATTACTTACAGTGATGGATTATACAGGTAATACGGAGTAGGCGTATGGTAAAAATGTAACACAAATAAATAATAATAACGATAATGAATCATCTATTATTTCACGTAACACTTTCACACCGTTTTTTTCTGGAATAATTTGCTCCCAAAGCTATGCTATGTATAATACTGACACTTTATCAACTTCCTGCACTCGACACCTTGGTCACTCCTTATAGAGGTATGCTGACTCAGTTTTTAAGGCTAGCAAATGGGAAGGAAGTTGCGGCACACAAAATGGGAATCAAACATCGTCGCTATGGACCTCACGTCAGCTATTAGTGTCAGTAGTGTTCATTATGAAACTGTGTGTTTATAGTGTTTGTAGTGTATGTACTGACTGATAGTGAGAAGTGAATGAACAGTGTAACACTGTGCAAAATAGTATTGGACACTAGGGATACACCAAATGTGGCATCACAGATTTTGTATTAGGGTGGGTGGAAGCTCCAATCGACGTCCGGCCACCCTGATGTAGGTTTTTCGTGGTTTCCGTGAATTACTTCAGGCAAATGCCGGGATGATTCTACTACGATGCCACGGCCAACTACCTGTCCCATTCTTGACAAACTATACCTGTAGGTCTGTAAATGTCTGTGCATGTGAATTACGTTATTTTTGTTGTTCTTAAACCGTAATATTGTTCTTGTAAATTTGACCTACGGATGAATAAAACTACTACTACTACTAATACTCATACAACAACAACAGTTACTAGTACTACAACATTATGCAACAGTACAGGTCCTATTGTTGTTGTTTTCTGTTCAAGACTGGTTTGATGCAACACTCCATGCTACCCTATGCTGTGCAAGCCTCTTCAGCTCCAAGTAACTACTGCAACTTACATCCATCTGAATCTGCTTACTAATACTTTACGATTTTTACCCCCCCACAGTTCTCTCCAATACTACATTGATGTCTTAGAATGTGTCCTGTCAACAGATTACTTCTTCTAATCAGGTTGTGACACAAATTTCCTTTCTCCCCAGTTCTATTCTTCTGTACCACCACATTTCAAAAGTTTCTATTCTCTTCTTGTCTAAACTGTCTATCAACCATGTTTCACTTCCATACATGGCTGCACGCAAATAGTTTCAGAAAAGACTTCCTGGGAATTAAATCGATATGAGATGTTGTTAATTTTCTCTTCTTCACGAACGCTTTGCTTGCCATCTCCAGTCTATATTTTACATCCTCTCTACTTCAGCCATCATCAGCTATTTTTCTGCCCAAATAACAAAACTCGTCTACTAACTTAAGTGTCTCGTTTCATAATCTAATTCACTCAGCATCACCTGATTTAATTCGACATTACATTATCCTTGTTTTTATTTTGTTGATATTTACTTTATATCCTCCTTTCAAGACACTGTCCATTCCGTTCAACTGCTTAGTTCTCTGCTGTCTCTGACAAAATTACAGTGTCATAGGCAAGTCTCAAAGTTTTTGTTTCTTCTCCTTGAACTTTAATTCTTGCTCCTTTACTGCTTGCTCAATGTACAGATTGAACGACATCGGCGAATAGGCTACAACGCTCACTCTGTTCTCAACCACTGCTCCCTTTCACGTCCCTCGATTCTTATGACTACTGTCTGGTTTCTGTATAAGTTGCAAATAGCCTTTCAATCCTTGTATTGTGTCTGTGCTAGCTCTAGAATTTCACAGAAAGTATTCCCGTCAACATTGTCAGAAACCTTCTCTAACTATGCAAATGCTGTAAACGTGGGTTTGCCTTTCCCTAACCTCTCTTCCAAGATAAGTCGAAGGGTCAATATTGCCTCATGCAGCATAATATAGAGGATGGCAGTGAGTACATTCCATTTTGACATTTACTAAAGGTTCTTTCTGTTCCATTTATGGGTGACGACTGGTTACTGGCATACTGTAGAGAAATATGGCGTACGGCTATAACCAGCCAAAAATAAAGGCATAAAAAAATTAATGGTTTTCGCTTTGAATATATACCCCAGCCTGCACGTTTTTCTGTTCTAGCACCAAGCGACTGCCATGTGTTTAGCCCCTCAAGGACGCACCAGTTACCAAGAAGTTTCAGGGAGGGAAAAGTGAAAAAAGTGGCACAATGCTGGTCAACACAACCTCTCGTTACGTGAAATCTGAGAATTAGCTAATGTTAACACACTTGCAATGAACGCATCAGAGTTTATAAAAGTGATACCATCCTTTTATCCCCGTTGCACATGTTGCATGCATATAAAGGTTAGGAAAGAATTTTGTGTTTCGTAATCTGTGAAAATTTACTGGTGTTGAATGAAATGATTCAGTAGAATATTCTAAGATTTTACTTTTTCTTTTAAATTTATTAATAGCTTTTGGGCATCACACGTACAGCTATCCTCCGTATGATTTTGTTACATTTAAGTCTGTAGCAGACTGAAACCGTTAAGCAACAACAATTAATAATTACATTCATTTAACCTGAAATTAAATTGAAAATATAAGAAAATTAAAATACTTAAATTAGTAAAAATGGAGTGTTTATAATAGAAGTCGTACCTAGTACAGTATGAAAAAGAGCGCATTTGCTGTTTTCTTATTTGTCACTCTTATTTACAAAGTTTTAGGTCACTAAAAGGGTTTAAGGGGCTCCGGAACGCCCTATACTTGCAATGTTAAAATAACGCTTATAAATTACATCTTTCCTCACAAAGTATTTGATGTAGGAAGTTGAACTTTTTACAGATTATTTATTGGAATATGGGCTACCACTTAACATAGGGATTTTACCAAATTTTTGTTCAGTTATTAAAGATGATTTTTTTTCAATTGTAATGAAAATTCACAACATTTTTTTGCAATTTTTTATTTATATATTCAAAAATATACAGTTTTTTTTGAAAAAGGCTGTGTTAAATTATGCAGAAGGTACTGTGTAACATTTACTGAAAGTTTGAAACAAATATGTTTGGAAGATCCTTAGAAAACATGTAATTAGTATGAGAAAACAAAAGTTTTGAGAATCGAGCGACAAAGATTGGATTAACTTTTTAGTGCATTCCAGGTCCATAGGATGGATTATCTTCATCCTCTGCAAACTCCTCCTCCAGCTTCCTCTTGTTCCTCCTCCTGTTTACTCTTGCTTGTATTTCTAGACTCTTTACAGCCCTGTCTGCAGCCCGAAGGCGTTCCTTGTCTAAAGCAAGCATCGCTCGTTGTTGTGTTCGTAGATTTTGCTACCATTTTCTTCAGTTGCAGTTACTGCAACACTGTTCCAAAAGGTGGTCATGTATGAACACTTATCACATTTCAGTTGTATTTCACTAGCAAGTCCTACGTGCTTTATTATGGAGAGTTCCAGACCAACTTCACTACAATGAATACATCTTACACAGTTTGAAAATATTCCTTTGAGAACCGACATATCAAATATTTCATTCACATCCGATTCGCCCATAAAACATTCATAGTTTTCCCTCATTGAACTAAGCTTCTTCTGTGAAGTATTTTCTTTCCCACTTTGACTGCTATGGGCAGGTGTACTTGAGAGGTTAGGTTCACTCACTTGGTTATCGTCTTTATTGTTTACAGTAATAACACATACCTTTGGCTTTCCAACATTTCTCCTTTTCTTAAAAGCCTTCAGAGGATTTCTAATAACTTTACTTTTACTCATTATTATACTTCAACAAAACAGAGACTCAAGAAACAGAATTAATTACGAATATTTTCGAGATAACGACAGAGTAAATAAACATGAAACAATCGACAATCACACCAGCGATATATATTGAACCATCACAGGTTAGCCACAACACATACTTTATCTCACATCACTAAAATGTACCTGATGAACACGGACATTAATAATAACACCATTTGACAGCAGTTTAACAGCGCCACAGTGGGTCACGCCCATGTAGAACACATTTAAAAAAAAAATTTAAAAATAGTTGTAATCTTCGGAATTGAATAAATTATATATCTATTAAAAGGTAATAGTCTGCAGATTCAGAAAACGCAAAAAAGTAAAAATTGAACTTTTCATGATTTTGAGCCTTTCCGGAGCCCCTTAAATGTTCGTGGTAATGTAATGCCAGAGTAAATCGCGAGCTGGAATAGTATCGTGGTTTCCTGCTGTCTACTGTCACAGCCGAAGCAAATGCGATTAACATCTTCCTGATTGCCGCGTTCACGTAGAGGAAGTGCGACCTTCCGAGTCGGTAGAGATGCTGCCGAAATCTCCTATGATTTAACCGAAAGGTACGCCAGTGTCACATTGTTTGCCTCTTTCAACAGTATTTTTCTATCGTTACCGAATTTATAACAAATCAGTATGCTTAGCAGCTTTGAAGATTACGTTTTAACGTCCCGTCGACGGCGAAGTCATTTAAAAACGGATGACAAATTCGGATGTGAAGAAAGTCGACGGCACCATTTTCTGCCTTTAACGATTTAGGGAAACTACTGAAAAATGTGGCAGGTCGGACAGAAAAATAAACCCCGATCCTGCCGAATGTGACTCCAGTGCCTTAATGACTGCCCCACTTCTCACGGTCAGAGCTTTGAAAACGCTCTATGTTTAATATTTGTAGTTGCAAAATGTCATGAGTCAGTGAGAAACGTAGGTAGCTTAATTAAAACGTACAAATGCGACAAACTTGTTGTTGATGCTTGATTTGATTTTTTTATACTTTCATTAGGTCAGTGAGGGGGCCAGTAATTCAGTTATCGTTGGGTACGCGAAAGGGCCAAGAGACTGGCGGTGGCTGCTGGCAGAGAGAGAGAGAGAGAGAGAGAGAGAGAGAGAGAGAGAGAGAGAGGAAGAAGGAAAGAGACAGACAGACAGAGAGAGGAGGGAGAGAGGCGACTCGACAAAGATTACCGATTAATTGTTTGACGTGAAAGATTTCACGAATACACCGAAGATTCCGTTTCCTATTTGATACTCTAATAGGAAGCACTCCGTATTTCGGTTTCTGTGTAATAAGCTATTTATGTACAGTGCATGTTTTCCAAGTTGTTACTCTGACGCCCAGCACTGTATAGTGCCCTTGATAAAGGGTCGCCTGAACAACCGCTAGAACCCGTAGGCAAAAGAATTTATTGTCTCGAAGTACCACAGAATTTGATGTAATCGTAAACATAGTATCATGAATTCGAATCACGAACAGGCCGTATCGTTATGAAGCACTAATCTATGCAACAGATGTGTCGACTGCCTGTGCTGCGGTGCCCTTCAGAGCGACTGAACTGCTGGATTCTGAGAAAGGTCTTCCCTACACATGGTGATTCGGCTGCCCCTGCCGATGTCGTTTTATGCTACCAGCAATGCTAATCGAGCCTTCAAAAATCATACTCCAAATAAGAGAGACAAGAAAAAATCGACTGCTGGATATAGTGGTAGGAGGGAGTGCCACGAACAACATTCTAGGAATCGTGACTGGTGAGGGATGAGTGTGAGGATGGAAATGCCTTTGAAGGTCACTTTCCTACGTTTTTCTTGAATAACTCCAAAACCGTGACCTCCATCGAAAACGTACCCTAGTACAAAATTTAACTACATTACTTTTTCCACAAAAGCGTCGTGATCGTTTTTTCTGTAGGTCTATCAGTTTGCACGTAGCGAACGAGAGGCCTGAAACTCTCGTGCGTGGTTTCTGAAGGCCAGATATAACACTGCAGGCTGCATAAGACTACATCATAGTTGCAGTTGTGTACACCGTCTTACTGTGGTTGTCAGGTGACTACCGGCGTCACATTCTGATATCACAGTGGACAGTTACAAGTAAAGATGTCTGCCAGTCACCTGCTAGGGCAGTACAGACAATAGCCTGCCATGCAGCCAGTTCCCAATAGACGTCCTGGAACTGTCGAGTGCCAGCCCAGAAGGGGATGTCGGTAATCACCAGACAACCGAAATACGACAGGATGTGTAGGGAAGAGCACCCCAGAATCGAGCAGTTTGTTTGCTCTGAAGAGGACTGCTGCAAAGAAGGCCGAAACGTCTGTTCTATAGTTTTTTGGGGGTTTTATAATGACGCGACCTAACACTTAAGAGCGTTTTATTTAAATTGATCCTGATCTTGGAAGACCACTTACATAATGCAGTATTACGAAGCTAGAGAATTCTGCTATAAAATTGGAAATTTAAGAAACATATGGACGGGAATGGTGTATGTGACTGGGACGCCCCACAGTAGCACCTGTGTGAGGAGGGCCGGTGGTCGGCTGCAGAGGCGGCGGTTCTTCAGGAAATAGCTACCGCCGACTTGGCGCCGGCTCAAACAGTCTGCGCCTAATTTTAGGCGGGCAGCGCTCGCACTGTGCTGCGCTGCGCTGCGGGACGCTGCGGCTTGTACAGTGCCGGCGGCGTTAAGCGCGTTTCTGTCTGACTTCTGAGCGGACGACCGCTGGCAACCTCACGTGCGGCTATCATGATACCTGCAAGCAGGAGATGCAGCTGAAACATGTGCTGTATGAGATGCAAGGGGGACGACGCAAATTTGTTACTTTAGGTGTGGAAACTTAGAGGTAAACTAGACCAGTGCTTCCACCCTGCGGAGGGTGAGAGTTTATTGGGTGGGTGCGGGGATAAGGGGGGGGGGGAGGGGGGGGAGATCGTAGAAATCTCAGTAGAAAGCAGATAAATGTGGTCAGACAAATCAAAAATCTTATATTCTTATTACAGTTGGAAAATTGGAAATTTGTGGTAAGGTCTTAAGGACGACACACACACCCATGACCGAGGGAGGGCTCGAACCTCCGACGGGGGCAGCTGCGTGGACCGTGACAAGACGCCCCAGCGCGGCTATTATGGTTAACGAGTGTTTTTTTGTACAGTTGGCAGCAACAGCTTTGCCTTGCACGACAACTAGTTATTGCTGGCACAACATATATTTTAGTCTTTAACAAGGAAAATCGGCAAACAGCCCCCAAACTTCAGAAGTTATTTTATTTTCACAACCAGTTTCGGCAATTCAATATGCCACCTTCAGGCCCCATGTGCACCTCATGTACTCGTATACACACTAAAATGTATCGATATTGGCACACTGGCGCTAACAGTTTCTGGATGTCGTGAATTCGTATTTTAGGTACTCCCTTTGAAACCTGTTGTCAAGTCTTCAAAGGAAGCACTTGAAATACGAATTCACGACATCCAGAAACTGATGGCATCAGTATGCGAATATCGATACGTTCGAGTGTATGTGGGACCTGAATGGCATACTGAACTGCCGAAACTGGTTGTGAAAATACAATAAAATAGCTTCTCAAATTTCACGGCTGCTTGGCGATTTTCCTTGTTAAATATTCGAGCAGCCGCTGTCCCACGTCTACAACGGATCGACAGAGATTCTTTAGACTGTGCTCTGCATCTTAACTGAGCATTACACCTGTTCTCCTCCAGAGACGTAAATAGTATTTTTACTGGTTTGTACGTTGAGCGAAAATTTCTACTAAAAGAAGACTGTATAATGAAGAATATATAAATTATCGATTCGCTTTTATTGAAAAAGGTCATGTTCAACTGCCAGAGTGTATTGTGAGTTATACACTTTGGTGGTAAAAGTTTTGGGAAACCTCCTACTATCGTGTCGGACATCCTTTTGCCCGGCATAATACAGCAACTCGAGGTGTCATGGAATCGACAAGTCGTTAGAAGTCCCCTGCAGAAATATTAACCCGTGCTGCTTCTATAGCCGTCCATAATATCGGAACTATTCCCGATGTAGGAATCTGTGCACGAACTGACATGTCGATTATGTCCCATAAATGTTCGATGGACTAAGACGCATTCACCTGTGGACCAGTAGTCAATGAAAGAATATCCTTCCTGTCTTAGAACACTTTCCGTACCAACACAATTTGTTGGAACTTCTTGTTGATCGGAGATATCTTGTAACGTCAAGTGCAATAACAACTACTTCTCGGTTATAGGGACGGGGCCGTACCGAACGGGTGGCGTGATAACTTCCCCCCCCCCTTTCCCCCTCCTCGGTAAGGGTGCAGATACATAGGGGTCATAAAACTGCCTGATAAAAAAGAGAAGAACTAACCGGAAGAAGTACGTGAGTTCTGCTACCCCCCGGCTCGAAAACAAACAGCATAACAAATAAACGAGTACTAACGAAAAGAACACGGTCTATGTGGAAGTAGCGCACTGTGCATTAGTCCACACAATTTCTTCGTACACAGCTAACGCTTCTTCATCAATGGAGTTCTCGCTGCTACTTCGCCACGATATCAAGAGATCACTTAGTTCGACGGGCGGGTGCTGAAGAAAATATCCAATTTGTCAGAATGATTTCGATTTTTGCCTGTTCCTGTCGACCTAGAACTTGACGGAGACTGAGTAAGAGTGCTTGAAAGCAAATGATAGAATTATACTTGAAACAGAAAACAAATGTCACATATATCACAACATTACAACTGTCTTTAATTTCCTGTCTGGTAATGACTTAAATCAAACTTTGTGTCTTATCTTGAAAAATGAGCAGCTGACTTTTGTAGAAAATACAGCAGGCACTGATAGAGCCGACAAAGTTAACGAAACAGCTGTTTTCGAGTTCTGGGTGAAAGAGCTACTGAAGAGCAAAGACCCGACTTCCCATTTCCATATTTTGAAGTTTTTTTTGTTTAAGTATGAATTAAGAGATGCTTATCCAAACATGGAAGTAGTTTTGAGGATATTTATGACGATACCGGTGACTGATGCATCTAGTGAACGGAGTTTCAGTAAATTAAGGATGATATTAAATAAAGCTACTTAAGACAAAGTACGGATGTAAACAGACTGTCAAATTTGGCTATCTTGTCTATGCAATACGTCGCAGCTTCTGAACATGACCCCAATGGCACAATCACTAACGTTTCTCCGCCGAAAGCACGGAAATACGGAGAAAAGTTATAATAAAAAAACAGTTTCTCGAAGGAATATTTTCTCAAGCCTTAATCACATTTTTTATTTCTTACTAATAGTGTAGCATTTTTAATTATTTATGAGGAGCAAATGAAATTTGAATTTTATTATACATCATAGTACAACCAATGCACAGTTTAAGTCATAAATACTAAGATTCTTTTTTTTGCTTTAAGTTTTTTAGAAATTTTTTTACAGTTTCTGATTTATTTACTACAATGATAAGATTAATTTTTTGTGTGCGTTATTCCTCGTCAGTAAGATTCATTTAGATAATGTTTTTAATGATTTCTATTAAACCTACTAACAAAATAATAAAATTTGCTAAATCTCCAGAGAAAAATTTACAGGTAGATAGTTTTACGGGGAAAGGGGAAGGATAGCTATGGCAGGGACGCAGGATCACCTCGTTACGGTTCTGTACCGTGGTGAAGTGAGCAGCCCACCCGTAACGATCCTGTAGAGGAACTCGTCCCCATCAATGGTATCGCTGAAGAAATGACAGTGCTGCATCTGAGCTATTCAAAAAATGGTTCAAATGGCTCTAAGCACTATGGGACTTAACTTCCGAGGTCATCGGTCCCCTAGACTTAGAACTATTTAAACCTAACTAACACCCACGCCCGAGACAGGATTCGAACCTGCGACCGTAGCAGCAGCGCCTGAAACCGCTCGGTCACAACGGCCGGCCATCTGAGCTATTCATTTTGTGTTTGGGTGACAGGTTTCTCGGCACCCACCCGGCGTGCACTTTCTTGAACAGCCGTTACTTAGTGGCAAGTTCATACAATAAAGATTGCGATAGCTGTGGAAAATGGCTGCTGAGATCAATAATCGCTGGGAGACGGTTCTCCATATTTCGCTTACGCACCAGCTCCACAAGGTCATTGCTGACGAATGACGATCGCCCGCGGCTGTCGTCAATATCAACACTTTTACCACTTCGGAGTACTGTTGACACCAGTGAAGCGCCGCGTGTTTTGCCCACGACCTTTGACCCGTGATCTGACACAGGTGACGATGCACATCGATCTGCCCTTGTTTTGTGCAATTAAGTATGTTAAGAGACGGGACCTTGCAATCAACGAGAGAAACAAAGTCGCCATTGACAGCCACTGCTGCAACGCTACTGACAACAGCCAAAACTCGCCCGGCAGTCGTACGATTGTCGCGCCATAGCTGTAGCTATGCTTCCGGCTAAATACGATTACTTAAAAATATAGAGAAATTAGTTTCTGGGTGACTGTCGTATGTGCAGAAACGTATACTTTTTCCTGGTAAGAATTTTCAGTGAGCATCGTTGCCTGTTATCTTTATTATCTTGGTTCAATTGGCTCTGAGCACTATGGGACTTAACATCTGTGGTCATCAGCCCCCTAGAACTTAGAACTACTTAAACCTAACTAACCTAAGGACATCACACACATCCATGCCCGAGGCAGGATTCGAACCTGCGACCGTAGCAGTCCCGCGGTTCCGGACTGAGCGCCTAGAACCGCTAGACCACCGCGGCCGGCTATCTTTATTATCTCATTAACTGTTAACACACAGGTATACAAACTGTAACTAAAAAACTGAGTGCGGACATTGTTCACAAAATTCAAATGGTTCAAATGGCTCTGAGCACTATGGGACTCAACTGCTGTGGTCATAAGTCCCCTAGAACTTAGAACTACTTAAACCTAACTAACCTAAGGACATCACACACATCCATGCCCGAGGCAGGATTCGAACCTGCGACCGTAGCGGTCGTGCGGTTCCAGACTGTAGCGCCTTTAACCGCTCGGCCACTCCGGCTGGCCACAAAATTCAGCATCCTGAATGCTGGTGGCTTAAGACAGAGGGACTTAATGTAGGTATACAGTTCGGTACAAAGTTTGGTCTACAACGGTTGCCATCATGTTTAAAATGATCGTATATCTTCTCTTTCGTGAAGCCTGGAACTATCTTTGTAGCCGAGATACATGTCGACTTCTTTACTGCTGTACTGGAGGGCCTTGCCCCGTTTCTAGGCTATTCCGCGACACCCAGGCGTTGTTTAAAAGCAGCGCGTTTGAAGGCTGGCGTATTTCTGGAGTTTGGGGTGACAGGCCGCCGCCTGCCGAGGATGCCGGACGCCGGGCGTCGGCCGCTCCCCGAGCGTCGGGACGCGTCGTAAACGTCACGAGACAGGCCCGCTGTAAATCCGACGAGAGCTCTACCTTCGGCTCGCCCCAGAACCCGGTCGCTGGCCAGGCGCATCCGTGCTTCTCTCAAGTGCGCAGATATTGCTGCAGCAGCGGAAGGTCGGCAGTATTGCACACGTTAGCTTTACCGAAATTAAAATTCTTTCTGAAGGTTGTATTGGCACAGTCTTCATACTAAACAATACCATGATACGTTAATTAACAGAAATATAAAACGCGGTGTCGTAAGACTATACATTCGTTGATTTTTTAAAAATATTCTTTCCATTCTTTGTCTATGATTGATTAAATTTTTGGAGGATTGTATCGGACATGAAATTCTGATATGTAAAAAATAATTTTTGTTACAAAAAGTTTTAATTGAATCGTCAGTGGCTGTAAACCTCAGCTCGTTCATCAACTCGCCGAATTTTTCAAAGAATATGTAAACGTCTTATTTCCTGGTACTTGCTGCTCGCTGCAAAGTCGTGGATTCACCCTTAAGTCTTCATGTCTTTTCATAAAATCGTGATAAGTCCGCTTTCATTTTGGTCTTATTGAATTGATGCTTTATTTTCAGTTGGCCTGCCTACTTGTACACTAGATTTAAGATGTTGTTTTCTTATCACGTATTACTCGTAGATTTAAGAACTCATCTTTTCTCAAAGACAGAACATGGCTATCGAAACTTTTATCATGATCGTACAATACTATTTCTTTTTCATCACTGAATATTCTCAGAAAACCTTATTGTTTTCTAAAACAGCTCTTATGGCCAACTCTTCGTTTCCCCATAACGCTTTAAGTCTATCAGCTAATATATTTCTTGGAACTGAATATTCTCACTCGCTTAGCTGACTGTCACTTCAAGAAGTCTAACTTTTTCTGCGGCTTCCTTGGTGTTATTTGCATCTCATACTTGTCCATCTTTGTATGTTACAGGTAAAATATAAAATTATAAGTATGTATGTTACCTGTCCGTTACACCCCGAAATTTCTTTGCCTGATACAACCTTAACATTTCTATTGTTTTTATTGGGGCTACATACTCCATTGCCTACAATATCCATACTAATATTGTGAACGTGAAAGTAACTCTGTTACCTTTTCGCAACTAAACCGCTAAACTGATTTTGATCAAATTTGATATGAAGATAGCTTGAACCCTGAGAAAGAATACAGGCTACTTTCTAAAGTATAAAAATCAAATCACCTTGAAACGAATCCCAATAATACCTACGGATTTGCCTTTTCAGTTTAAGAGTTTGTGAACTCTACTGAAAATTGCTATTGGAATGATCATAAATAAAGCCTAAGGGCAAACACTTACAGTAGCCGGTGTCCATTTAGAAAAACCGTGTTTTCCTCATGTGCAATTTTATGTGGCGTGTGGTGGGCCTACAAAATCTTTTCGTTCTTGCAAAAGAAGGCAAGACCAAAAACGTTGTTCATAGAACTGTGTTAAGCTCGTACAATAAACAGTTGATAAGGAAGAAAAAAAATTATGCAGTTTGTAATAGTTTTAACAAAGATTCGAAATATGGGTAAATAATAGAAACACATTCGTTATGTACCTATATAACCGCATTACGTACATTCGTACGTACTAACATACATATCTACATCACTCAATAGCCAGATATTTAAAATTACTGGGTTACTTACTCACCATCACTAAACACTATGAAACTACTGACACGCAAGCGCAGCTGCGGGTAGCAAGTAGTAGATAATAATATCATTTGAATCTTGAGGTACTAGAAAGCATTACTTAATTGCAAACAAAACATAACACTTCAACTTTTTATTAACAAAACTAACCATGAACAGGTAATTCCTTAGCAATTCGAAACGCCTTCTTATTTTGATTGAAAATGGCGTGAGTGGTGTTGTTCCTCCATACAGTAGAGGAAATTAGCGTAAAGGCACGGATATTTGTAGTATAAATAACATTGTCGGCTGGGATAGTTGTGCACAGTTTATATGCCATAGTATGAGATCTAGTATATTTATAAATGCATTTGATGACACTAGTACAGTATATAACAAGACTTCACGATTTAAGTGGTAGAGCGTGGAACTCAGTATAAAGGCACTCGAATCTGTGTTGTGTTAGTGTGTGCTTAGGTGCCTTTACTGCAGATAGGAAACAGATACCATTAGTGACATTGCGTATTATGCACATAAACGACGATGGTGACAATGCCACACGGAAAACAGTTATTGAGATGAAAAAGCAAAATTCGGTGGGTACAAGGAAAAGGACTCTCTTATCGTCAAACACCCAGGAAGTTGAACCGTTCAAGTACAGTGATTGATAATTTCGTTAGATTGGGAGCATCATATGGACAGAACGTAAAATACGGGCTAAGAAGAAAACATATTTGAGTAATCGAAAAGGTTCCTTTAGCGCAAAGTAATGCCCAAAAACCGTATTTTTTCTCAAATTGTTGCTGATTTACAGTTTTCAGTAACTGCCAGATGTGTACGACAGATTTTGTCAAATGACAAACATCTTGCATTCAAGAAACGAATGCAGAAACCTACTATAACACCCAAACATAAACAAGCTAGATAGGACTTTGCCGAGAAACACATGCCGTGGACTTCACAATGGGATAAAGTGATCTTCAGTGATGAGAAGAAGTTTAATTTGGTTGGGACCGGTGGATTTCAGTGTTATTGACATTATCTGGGAACAGAGCGGCAGGTAAGAACGAGCAGAAATACTGGTGTTGGAAAAGTTATGATTTAGGAAGCCTTCTGCGCTAAAAGTAAATCATGCATTGCCTGAATGAACCTTACAATAAACTCTAACATGTACACTGAGATGCTTGATACATAATTGATTAGTATGGGGACCTAGGGAACCAAAGTCTAATGTATCAATATGATAATTAAGCTGTCAATGTTTCTGCTACAACAAAAGTCGTGTGAAGATAATGATGTAGATGTCTCGCCCTTGCCTGCACGTAGCCCGCATATGAACTCAATAGAAAGCCTTTGGGAAATGCTTACAAAGCGTGTTTATCGCAATGGAAGGCAGTTTGAGCTTGAGCTAAAAAAATGCGATGAGGAAGAGTGGGTGACAGACTGCAAGGACTCCAATCCTAACAAAATCAGCGCCGAAGAGAATTTTTGAGCTAATTTGGATGGTTGGTTGGTTTGGGGGAAGAGACCAAACAGCGAGGTCATCGGTCTCATCGGATTAGGGAAGGGTGGGGAAGGAAGTCGGCCGTGCCCTTTTAAAGGAACCATCCCGGCATTTGCCTGGAGCGATTTAGGGAATTCACGGAAAACCTAAATCAGGATGGCCGGACGTGGGATTGAACCGTCATCCTCCCAAATGCGAGTCCAGTGTGCTAACCACTGCGCCACCTCGCTCGGTCCTAATTTGGAAGAACGGAGGTTAGACAAAGTACTAAAAACGCAGTAGCACAACAGGACAGTGAGTGTCTGGAATGCTAGGAAATGCAAATGCCTTATTTTGTCTCTTCTGTTATGAAAGAGACTATGAAGTCCGTCATGATCGTTTATGTCATAGGTATCTACTACTTTCAAATAAAATCGATACAGTATGTTACAGACATTGTACTAGCACTTTCGTAAGGACCCTGCCTTTATACTGATTTCCACTACTGCAGTGGCGCGACTGGTGTTGTCACTCGCACTACAGCTTAGAAATAGCATTCGTTCTCCTGTACTACCCTGCCTTCTCTTGCCGTCAGCTAGTTCGGCCACTGCGTGACGCTGTACCTCCACTATATGTTTATAGTTGTTGTGTTAATGGGCACTGTAGCCGAGATAGTAAAATGCGTGTGGAGTAATCATAAAATTTTAATTATCACCTCGACAAACTCCAGCTGCGAAAGTCAGTAATACTCTGAGTCCTCTTCTACAAATTCACACTACAATGCGAATATTTTTCGCAACGACGAATGACTTAGTTGTAGAAATCTGCATTGTGTTAAGGAACTTCACGCCAGGTAAATCACCTCTTCGTCATTTTGGATGGGACTTAATGGATTCATCATCCAAGGAATGAGGAAGAACAAAATGGGTGGTATGTCAGGGGAGTAGGGGGTCAGGAAAAATTTGATATCCAAAAGAACCTATATGTATGACAGTGTCATGTGCAGAATGAACTGGAGCATTGTCTTAGAGCAAATTCATCCCTTTGGATAACTTTCTAGAAGGGTTTACCTCTACAACCTTTCGTAACCTGGTCGGCACATTTCGATAGTATGTCCTCTTACGAGCAAACCTTAACAGGTTAACTACCAAATGTAGTTAGATGTTTTGTTTTCTCTGTGGTGGTGAATCCACTTTGTTTTCCATCGATCGTCTGACTGGATTGATGCGGCCCTTCACGAGTTCCTCTCTTCTGTCAACCTCTTTATCTCAGAGTAGAACTTACAACCTACGTCCTCAGTTATTTTATTTATAAATAAAACAAACGTTACAACATTGTACATCAGCATTCTTCATGTCTACCTTTCTGCAGCCCTCTGCCACTAGATGCCTCCGAATTGTAGCGTGTAACGTGACGGTGTGTAACGTAACTATGTCGGTGCGTGAGGAACAGCGTGCTCTAATCGCGTTTCGGATTCCAAGAGTTCGTCCACACATGAAGCACCGCCTCCTTCAGCATGACAATGCCGGACCGGTCACGATCACTGTGACATCTTCAACAATCCAACGTCTTAGGTTGACTGTCATCGATCATTCTCCGTACAGTTTCGCCTTGGTCCCATCCGATTTTCATCTGTTTCCAAAGCTTCAAGAAGACCTTCGAGCGCTTCACTGTGGAAGTGCAAGCTGAGGTGAAGTTGTGGCTCTGTCAACGAAGCCAAACGTCCTACAGTAACGCGTCAAGAAATTGGTGTCTCGGTGGGTGAAATGTGCTGGTCGGTAGGGTGACTATGTTAAGAAATAAATATGTAGACGTGAATAATAAATACAGGGTGACACAGAAAAACAGGAACATTTCCACAATCCAATAAAACTAGAAGTCATGAAGGAAAGAAATTGTATTCATAGTAATTGAAATCTTACAACTTTGTCATTTACGAAACACTAATGGCATTTATCGTTTTTTAAAAAATTACGTCCTTTAGATGGCATCCTCCTGTAAGAATACATTCGTGAAATCTGCTGTTGAGATTCCTCATTGACCGCTGCAACATCTCAGCTGGGATACTGTGAATTGCATCCCGAATTCTCTGTTTTAACTCATCCAGTGTTCTTGGTCGAGTCGTGTAGACTTTGCTCTTGAGGCAGCCCCACAAGAAAATATCACAAACTGATAAATATGGCGATCTAGGGGGCCAGGGAATGTTACCGAATCTTGAGATCACACGGTTGCCAAACAATTCTCGCACATATGCCACTGATTGCCGTGCAGTGTGTGATGTCGTTCCGTCATGTTGAAACCAGGCTTCTTGAACATTTGGAAAGTTGTTCAATTCAGATGTAACGAAAGATCGTAACATTTCCACGTAGCGATCAGCATTGACAGTTATTGTGTTTCTCTGTTCATTTGAGAAAAAAGTGCGGTCCGATAATCCCATGTGATGAAACACCACACTATATTGTCGCTTTACTAGCGTGTAAAGAGCGCTCATGAACGTCATTAGGATTTGTGTTTGCCCAGTAACACTAGTTCTGTTTATTCACATAGCGTGTGAGATTGAAATGTGCCTCATCTGACATCCACGACTTGTTTAGAAATTCATCGTCACTGTTTATTTTTGACACATTTGTCGACAGAATCCTAATCGTAACCGGTAATCGTTGTCCTTCAATTGTTGCAACACCTGTAGTTTGTACGGATGAAATTTTAAATCAAGATGAAGAATTCTGCGAACACTCCCCCAGGACACTCCAACTACTGCTGCTTGCTTACGAATTCATCGCCGTGGGCTCCGTAAGACAGACTCGCGTACATCACTGTTCGCTGGAGAACGCACACTTCTTGGTCGTCCTTTTCGTTTCTTCTTGAGGGCAGATCCATTCTCTTCAAAGTTATTAATCCAACATTTTATCGCGTTTGATCATGCACGTAGGCTTTCACGGCCGGTGTTGTCTTCAATTAAAACTTCCGGGCTGAGAGGCCGTGGTCGATGTATAAAATTTCCACCTAACGTTTCGTCTCCAACTGCGGGAGGCATCTTCTGTGGTGGTTCGGCTACTGCCACTGAGGCTCCAGGTACTCTCGCATTTATAGAGCGCACAGAGGGCACCACCATTCGTCGCGTGATGGCGACGGTACGCCTATCTTTGGAAGGCGTCATCATTCTCGATTAAGAGTAATCGATTGTCATTCCGCTGACGCAACGCCGACATCCATATTTTGTCTAACGTTCAGGACCATGGAGCTCAGTGCAGAAATGGCAACTAATAGGTAGAAGAGGAAATTCGACGGCCTACAGAAAGGTAAAAGTGAAACATCAGTCGCTGGCAACTCTCGAACTGTGATTAACATGTCTGGGAGAGAATTAACAAAAGAGGAACATTCAGTTCTATCGAAAGGGAGGCAACTTTGCAGTCACACCACTAAAGGTTCCTACGGAGGACATTATAGCGAATGTGGAGGCAGGAATCCGTTTGCTATCATCGCATTCCGCGGATGAAATCAGGATTGAAACAGCCAGAATATTAACGCCAAGCGAAACGACCTACCAGCAATTTGTCTCAAGCAGAAAGGAGGGCACTGAGGGAGATCAATGCGGATAAGAGCGTTACTGTACTTGCAGCTGATAAAGGAAATGCTACGGTTTTGCTGAACACCGAAGATTATCACAAGAAGATTAGTGACCTTTTGGATCCCTCTACGAATAAAAAGCTTCAGAAGGATCCTACAACCAAAATTTTGAGAAATACCGATCAAATGGTAAAACAATCTTCTCTTTCTTCGGATGATTAAAAAAAACTCTGCAAAACGGAAGCTTTATCCACCCAGACTATATGGACTCCCAAAGGTACATAAACCACAGATCCCATTGAGACCGATTGTGAGTGCTATAGGATCTCCAACACAAGAGGTGGCCAGATATCTCGCCTGCTTGCTGCAACCATACATTGGCAGAGCGGACAGTTACGTTAAAAACGCGGCGCATTTTATTGAAAAACTGAGGGACATTAACGTCAGTCCAAGTGATATTCTTGTGAGCCTCGATGTAGTGTCATTGTTTACCATTGTGCCTGTACACGAAGCTGTTTCATATATAGCAGATATTTTTCCAACTGACGTAGTGGCTTTATTTAAACACTGCCTGATGACAACTTATTTCCAGTACAACAACGAGTTTTATGAACAGATGGATGGGGTGGCGATGGGAAGCCCTCTCAGGCCAGCTGTTGCCAATTTATTTATGGAGGTCTTCGAATAGCGAGCGCTGCAGACTGCCAGTAAAAAGCCAGCTAAATGGTACAGCTATGTTGATGACTCATGGTGAAGAAGAGTTGGATGTCTTCTTGGTGCATCTGAACAGTATTAACCCGACGATACAGTTTACGATGGAGAAAGAGAGCAACGGTCAACTCAATTTCCTGGATGTGTCGTTAATTAAACGGGTGGATGGGACGCTGGGCCACAGGGTGTATAGAAAGAACACGCACACAGATTGATACCTCCACAAGGAATCAAACCATCATCCTAGGCAAGAAAGAGATGTCATGAAAACTAACTAACTAACTAAATAACTAACTCACTCGCCGCATTGATATCAATTCGATTATCTTCCGTGGTTCCATCACAGAACTACGCCGGCTACGGTGGACAGGAAGTTTTTCGACAATTGGATTCCATGCTGAATTCAATTAGAAACCGCCGTCACGATTAATGAGAGACTCACTGTCA
This sequence comes from Schistocerca piceifrons, assembly GCF_021461385.2. Classification (NCBI taxonomy): domain Eukaryota; kingdom Metazoa; phylum Arthropoda; class Insecta; order Orthoptera; family Acrididae; genus Schistocerca; species Schistocerca piceifrons. Next base: position 493,787,687 of record NC_060139.1, on the reverse strand, counting down.
AACAACCGTATTTCCACGGATTCATTAATAACAGAACTCCAAAAGTTAGACGTATGGGCCACAGTTTTTGTCTCATTGTAATTAATAACATGTCCACCCCCGGTAACTGAGTGGTCTGCGCGACAGCTTGTCAATCCTCAGGCCCGGGGTTCGATTCCCGGCTGGGTCGGAGATTTTTCTCCGCTCAAGGACTGGGTGTTGTGTTGTCCTACTCATCATCATTTCATCCCCATCGACGCGCAAGTCGCCGAAGTGGCGTCAAATCGAAAGACTTGCACCAGGCGAGCGGTCTACCCGACGGGAGGCCCTCGTCACACGCCATTATTATTATTTATGACATGGCCAGTGTAAATACAATGGCGATGGCAGACTTACAAGGCTGAAGAAGACGAGTATGCTGCTGATGCTGCATAATGCGATCCTGCACAATACGCGGCCGGCCGGTGTGGCCAAGCAATTCTAGGCGCTTCTGTCTGGAACCGCGCGACCGCTACGGTCGCAGGTTCGAACCCTGCTTCGGGCATGGAAAGTGTGTGATGTCCTTAGGTTAGTTAGGTTTAAGTAGTTCTAAGTTCTAGGGGACTGATGACCTCAGATGTTAAGTCCCATAGTGCTCAGACCCATTTTTTGCACACTACGCGCAGTTTAACCTACATAAGATTTGCCGCATTCACACGGAAACCTGTAAACACCTGCCTTGCGCAGCTCTAGGTCGTCTTTGACAGAGCCCAACAGCGACGAAATTTTTGCAGGAGGGCGAAAGATTGCTTTCTCTTTATATTTACTGAGTATTCTGCCTATTTGCACTGAAATATTACCAATATATGGTAAATAGGCAGTCGTTTTAAAGGCCTCCTCCTCTTATTTGCTCCGTCGTTCACAGGTCTGCAGCGCTCTCTCCACTTGCTGTGACGAATACCCATTCTTCAGAAATAAAGTCTGCAGGTGCTCCAGTTCCGTTTGAAACTATCGGTGTCAGGAATGACGTGGGCTCGGTGAATCAATGTCTTCAAAACACCCATCGTTTGTGCCAGATGGTGGCAACTAGCAGCTCGCAAGTAAAGGTCTGTGTGAGTGGGCTTTCTGTATACTGAATGACCAAGTGTGCCATCGCTCTTACGTCATACGAAGACGTCTAAAAACGGCAGGCGACCCTCCTTCTCCAACTCCTTAGCGAATTTTATGTTTTCGTGTATGGAGTTCAGATGTTGTAGGAACTCTCGCAGACAATCCAAACCATGAGGCCAAACAATAAAAGTGTCGTCAACATATTGCCAAAATACTGTTGGTTTAAAAGTGGCTGAGGCGAGTGCTCGCTCTTCAAAACTTCCATAAAAGGATTGGCCACCAGGGGAGACAAAGGACTCCCCATGGTGACACCGTGTGATTGCTCATAAAACTCTTTGTTAAATAAAAATACGTAGAGGAGAGGGTGTGTTCAAACAGCGCTGTAATGTTCAAACCTATTGCCAATGAGATGTAGTGAGTCCACAAGAGGTACATTTGTAAAAAGCGAAACTACGTCAAAACTGGCCAACAAGTCGAAACTTTGCAGCTGCAATCACTTAAGTTTGCTGATAAAATCACTACAATTCTTTATGTTATGTGGATCCTTTTCGTACTATTGGATTAAGCAAAGACGCCAAATACTTTGCTAAGTCGTAAGTGGGTGCTCCAATATTACCCACAGTTGGACGTAATGGCACGTTATCCTTGTGAATCTTCGGCAATCCATATAGTCTAGGTGGAACTGAACTATTTGGTTTCAGTTTCTTGATTACCTCCTTTGGTAAGAAACTGTTAGAAGTTCTGCTGTTTTCCGCACCACTCGGGTAATAGGATCTATTTTGCGATATGTTGAGTCGCTTATTGAACTTATTAATATAGTCTTCCCATAGCATTAAAACAGATGCATTTCCTTCGTCCAATTAAAGTACCACTGCATCCGGGTCTGCTCTCAAGTTCCCTCTCCATAGGCGAGATGTTGCTCTTCGTCGGTGTGTCTCTTGTCAACACACGACAACACTCCCGACGCACTTCCTCAGCTTCATTTGTAGCAAGACGACGCACAGCTTCTTCGATGGAACTGACAAAGTCCAGTAGTGGTGGCGAAACAGGTGTAGCAACAAAACTGAGACCTCTTGATAACACAGACGTAGTCGCGTCATCTCACATATTCTTTTAATTTGGTATGTAATTGTGTTCGTGGTGCAGTGCTTCTTAACTTCGAAGTAGTTATCCTTAAAGGATAAAAAGAAATTTCCTGCGGGGTGAAAACAGAACGCATTCGAATGTGGTAAAGTGACGATACCAAATTATTTTTAAAAAATACCTGTTATCATTAATTCTTTACATCCTAGTGCTAAATAGATGACCATCACCATCATTGTCATTATTGTCAATATGAGTAATTTGACATCCACTGGTATAAAAAGGCCTCCTTTTACTTACTCATGAATTACGGTCTTCAGCGATTTTCACCCACGTTGGTCCTTTATGTTTCCTAATTGCCCCTATACATTATTCAGCAAACGGTCAGCACGGTTTTAACTCATCTCCTTGAGTTCAACAAAGAACACGCTTGCTTAATATACTACCTATTCTACTGGTTACATGTCCCGCCAACCTCAACTGTCTTTTCACTACAGAGTTAATTCCTTCTTTGATTTTCGCCTGTCCCTAACCTTTTCTTCTCCTAGTAAGTCCCATCATAAATCTCACAGTTGCTTGTTGAGCGTCTGTTAGTTTTTTAAAGGTGATATTGAAGTTCGGCACTCACCGACAAAGTCAAAACTGGTACACGTTGATTGTAAGCTTCGTTTTAAAGCGTTATTTAGATCACCAAGAGCATTTCACTCTATTTGTACGCTTCTGTTTATTTATTTTCCTGTCCTACCGCTTCTAATGACCGTCACCTGTTATTAGTTTTCAATATATTAGCAATTACCTGTCCTGATTTGAAAAATTGACAAGTAAATTTTTGAGGCTTTCCCGGCTCCATCTTCAGGTGCTGAAACGAACTGCTGAGAAACCTACTTATTACACATAATACCCACAGTGCATGTGACGGAAACCCACCTGCTTTTTAACAGTGTGCTCACGCAGCGTGCCGGTGAATGCTGCGTGGAGTGATATATCGCAATTAAGACAACTGCCCTTAACGGCTGCTGCCGACCGCGTCGCTATATTATGACGCTACACGTGCTAAAACGAGGTTTCGTTCTTGTTTAAGAGAAACCCACTGTCTCCGTTCATGGAATTATCTGATAATCTAATCTCTATCGCCTCCCTCAGGACACTGTCCTGATATCAAGACGCATCATCAACTATCCGCATTTCCTCATATTTCATCCAGTGCCCCTGTGTCAAAGCAAACTTTTTTTTAGGCTGTCCAAGTCTTGCGTAGCAACTACGTGCTACACATCTACCATGGACTATACGAATTGTCTGGCCCATGTGAGCATTGCCACAGTAAAACGAAATTTTATACATGCTGGACTTCCTTAGTTCCGAATTATCGTTAACAGAGGCAAGGAATAATCTTTTCATGGATAGTGAACGGAACAAAGTCTTGATGTTAAATGTTTTTAAGAATCTCCTAACGTAGAGGACACGTTCCAAGCATAAAGCCCGTTTTGCACGAGCGACTTTCTGGTCAAAATCGACTACTCGAAGAGTGTGTTCTATTCGTGCCTACGTGTAAATCAACAACCAACCACAACGCGAGTGGGCCTATTAGATTGTGCCGAGTGTGGAGTTATGAATTTCCGGGTATGCTGCACACTGCGCATGCGCAGAAATAAGGGACTATGGCGGTGTCTGCTAACATCGGAAGTTAAGCTACTCTGACTGAGTGCACTGCTATTGTAGAAATGAATTTTGCGCTTTTGTGTCGTCCTAACCTCTGTTGTGTAGTTTGCTTTGCTTTCGTTAGACATTGTAAAGTTACACAAGATTCTAATATTTTTTCCTACTGGTGTCCTGCTACAAGGGAGACGAAATATCTGAAAGCAAAAAAGTATGTACATTTTACGGAGACAGATCTTATACTGTGCGTAAATAAGAACTTAAATAGATAAATATGATTAATGACAATTATTTCAACGTTGAAAAAGTCAGAGTTATTTAACAAGAAAAATAATTTTCGGTTGTTACTTGACACGTAGCAAGAGAACAAGATACAAATAGAGCAAAAAAAACAAAAAAAACGCTGTTTACTGTGTTATAAATATTGTTTGATATGTTTGCAAGTATATATTCTCTCATGCGAATAAATGTATATGTTCTGAAATGTTTCGATGACACTTTTCCTACTCCTGCAGCCCTCAAGAATGTAAACAATTTACCACACCCCCTTTGACAAGAAGTTCAACTATTAATTCTGCTTTGGTCACTAATAAACTCCATTATCGTTGTTTGTTCCTAGATTTTGTTACTATATTTCGATTTTTTCAGAAAAAGCATAGTCTCTCATAACCTCACTTTGACTGCTCAGATGACAAACTGCACAGCAGGCAGCTCCCACTAAACATGCAATTTTGGCGCTAACATGTATATGAAAATGACCACTCGAAACAGATGAGATTCAGTACAGAAATAAAACACCAAGGGCGCTGCAGTAGACTCACTTGTCCTGAGTAGCCAGTTGAAACAAGAAAATCGATTGTGTGGAAGGGACTTAAGAAAGCTACTGTTTTATATCCATCTTCCTGCACTTAGGTTCTGAAGATGATGGCCAGCTATAAGACCAAGATGTCATGGCAATTTGCTTTTAGGATCCAGCTACAAGCCCGGCAAAATAATTGTGTGTATTATTATCAGAAAATATTTTAAGACTACTGACTTCATTCACCATGGCTTACAGAGTGAAAGTAGGCTTTCGGCTATAATAACAATGTAAACAAAAACGTTAACTGAATGAGATGGTGCACTCCAAAACGAATGTAAAAAGGATTGTTAGAAATAAACACCCTCAACCGTCTCATTGATTAATTATTTCTTTCTTTAACATAAAAACCCACATAAACATGTACATTTAATCGGATTTACTATTAACTGAACATTTTTTATCTTCTCGCTCTTGATAAATAAGAGCAAGATTTGTAACCCTCATGTTCAGTTTGATGCCAAACTTTGTTGGAGGTTGTATCTTGCATCTGGACTCTTCAGGCCTAATGGTCCCAGAAAGGTTGGGAAATACTGTTGTACTGGATGTCGCTCAGCTATGCCACTTTAGTATGGGTAGGCCTGTAGACTGTATTCTCTCGTGCCGCCAGTTCTGCTGCTGTTGTTTGGCAACAGCGCGTGCCGGAGGTTTGGCAACAATGCCGGAAGACAAGAGGTGTAGTGTATAGCCTCCGCCTCCTGGGCAGCGCGCCAGCGAAAGGCCGCCAGACGGTACGAGCCACGCGGAGCGTGCCCTGGTATGAGGGCCTTGTAGGCGCCGCTAGGCTGGCCCGCAACGCATCATCTCTGTGGAACTACTTTTCGTTTACGGATTACGGAAAGGGATCAGAGGTGGTTTAACCAGTTAACTGTAGTTCATGGTAGGGGCCCCTGACGGTCAGTGTCATGCCACATTCATGAGGAAAGTTATTTGCATTCGTTGTTGACAAAGCTCTCATAAAAATCAGTTGTTGATAGCTTCTCGCAGAAAAACGATGTTAGCTATTAACTGAAACAGTCAGACACTCAGAATACTCCAAAAACCTGAGAGCTATTTACTTTTAATGAATATTGATGACAGTGTAGTTTTACTTGGTGCTGTTCTTGCGACGTTGTTTTTTATTCTTTTTCCTAATTTTGGATTCAGCCATTTAAAGTATGTTTCTCTATCCCGGTTCAACTAATTTCTACGAAGTTTTCGTGCACTCATCAAACTGTAAGGCATTCAGATGCACCTGTCTGCTCATTGTGTCCCGCCGAATCCCGCAGTGTTACGTCCTCAGTTTCCACCGATAAACATTCCATAGAAACGCTTCTCCAGCAGATGAATTGGGACCTTTCTCGTCGTTAAAATGTTGTGCAACTTGTTTTAAATTCAATGGCCCTCAGTGAAAAGAGTGCATACGGATGCTCCATATAAGCAGTCAGTACTAATTTATAATTAATTACTTAATCATTTCTCTTTGTTTAACATGATAACAACGTGTGTGTGTGTGTGTGTATATATATATAATTTGTGATTTTATTGACTTAATGAACGAGTGGACTTAGAGAGGGCTATGAGGTCGCAAAATGAATAACGTTAATTGTAAACTTAAGTAATGATAACTTTGTGTGGTGATCAATGTTGTTAAATTTAGTAGTAGCGTTGCACCTATGCGTGGGAGCGAGAGTATTTAAGCCCATGTATCTGCACACTTTGGGTCGGTCACTGCCAGTCGCTCATGAAGGTAGGACCTAACCAGTTATTCCGAAGTTGACGTGATTGTTTACAGACGTCGAAACGACCGCATCAGTTTGTACTTTAATTCTCTGCGAGTGAATATCTCTGAACATCGTTTCGGGACTTAGCACAATTTGCAGATGTTCCCAGAGATGCAACTTTATCACTAGCTAATGACTGAACTTCTTGCAGCTGTTTTAGATTCGGAGCAGCTCAGGACTGATAAGAATTTAGAAGTTTTTTTTGTGATTGTTTCTGTCGTATTTTATAGCCATCAGTATTTTTCTTGTGTATTCGAAATTATTTCAAGTAGACGCTGAATTCTGTTTTCGTGATATACTACGGGATTTTTCTGAAGTTTCAGAACTTAATATTTGTGCTCGTTTCACTTCAGTAGATACATATATGACTCAGGGAGCACGTGTTGTGCAGATACGCAAGCTCGACTGCATAGATCCACCTTCACTGATTTCAATGACATTTCATTTATTTTCGCTAATTTCTTTATGGGGCCACCATTCGCTAATTCTTGATAGCTGTTTATAACAAATTATTAAACTTTTTTAACACACATCCTTTGAGTTTGCTTCCATTATTAATCTTTAAAGAGTATATCATTAATTTATTTAACATTTTACAAACTTGCCTAACATACATTTTTTTCGACCGCAGAATCTTTTGTAAAACCGTTGCCATTTCCACGGAGTAAAGCTACAGGACACGGTGTGGGACCCATCGCTGCAACTGAAAAAACGAGTTACCATCATCCAGGATCGCACAGTAGCCTGATCTGCAAAGCGAATAGCAAGTTTGTCTTAAGTGGCTATGTAGGAAGGTGATAGGAGGATGCATTACATTGTAGCGTATACTAATCGGACGTTCCAACGTCACCGATGCAGCGTAAAAACCATCAGATTGGACAGATAAACGAACTAGTAGATCAGTTTACTTTGTGCAATCGTGTTTCCACGATTGATAAAAGCGCCATCGAACCGGCAGCTTCCGGATGCAATGAGGGAAGTAATATATAACGATTTTACTTTCAGTCATCTCGTAACTCAACTCATGAGCTATTGTATCAGCGTCACAATGAATAAAGACGTGGCCAAGACAGCCTTAGAATAAGCATCTGTTTTCCGTCAGCTGACGTAATGCAGATGATCCACAGTAGATTGAGATATAGATTTTCGGTAAATAATGAGATCTACATATCTCGCTTCACAGAGGGCGACTTAGAACTACTGCTCATATAAAATATAAGGAGCGTCGCACTTATCTGAATTCCTAAAAGAAATGACAGTGTAGATATCATTTGAAGTTTAGACTGGAATCGCAGTTTCAATTACTGTGTGGAATCTACGCATGACTCTAGATCAAAGGCTATTTTGAATTTTTGTGAAGAAAGAACAGTCTGGATTACATATTGTTATTGCTGTTTCAGCCAAATTAGTCAATGAAATAAGTGGCATTGACTTGCTTGCTTATTAAATCACAAAAAAATTTCACTCATTCTCCTGACAACACACTGCTGCCTTTACGGAAATTTCATTTGCATCCAACACATGTTTATTCATAACCCTACCACGATTGGTTTCCTTACTGTGTAGAATGGCGTACTTTTTGTGTAGGGATGCCTAAGATTTCCCCTACTTTCTCAACATGGCACTATGAAAAAAGTTTACAGATAATTAAACAGAAAAACCAAGAAATAAAACCTTATATTTCCGTTCCTAACCAAATACAGCATAACCACTCTCAAATCAACCTTATATTTCCGTTCCTAACCAAATACAGCATAATCACTATCAAATCAATCAGGTATACAACAAATGTAATGTACATATTATTAGCAACAGCAATGCTGAAAATGATTTTTTGTGAAACATTCTCCAATACTGTATAATAATTTTTGGACTCATTGTGTTGTGTTTTGTAACCAATAGATAATAGATTCAATACAGAAATAAAAAAGAACTCGCAGCAGATTTATAGAATTTTATAGTACACTAGCTTAGCACCCGCTGCTTTGCTCGCGTAGACTGTACGGTCTGCAGAGTTTTTTTGTTTTTATTTAATGGAATTTTTATGTTGTTCACAAACTGCAATACGTTCTAAGCTTTTAACACCAATTCGGATCATCTAAGCATGGTGTTTCCCAAATGTGCTTCTGACTAAAAAGTAGTTCTGGTAGCTGGAGTCCAAAGTTTTTTTATTCATGCCTTTTACGTTCCTGTGGAGATATTTCCATAGCGACTTTCATCTCCTAAGAAATATTTCTTTATATTTAACAGAGAAGCGAAATATCAATTTCCGTATATTTAGCTTTAATTTTTTTTTAATGTAACGAAATATTTTCTTAATAATTTTCATTCCCTATTGCATTCTCTTAGGGACTGAATTTCCAGGAATACTGAAATACGTATTTCTTTATTTCTAACCGAGCACTCAAATACCAGTTGTCATAAATGTAGCCTTTTAAACCCTTTAGTAGCTCTTTAGTAATTATTTACTTTCAAAAAACTTTCACCCATTGTTTTACCTTTTTATTGATTGAATTTCCAAAAATGCTGAAACACATACTTTTTGTTTTCTGACTGAGAAACCAAACACCAGTTTTCGTAGTTCTAGCCTCATAATTCCATCAATACTGACATACTTCCAAAAAGTCTTTCATCCCTATTTCACCCCCTTAGGAGTGTAATTTCGGACAATCCCGTCTTAAACGATACCTACAGTATAAGATCCACACCCACTCTAAAGTTCACGTTTCTATCCTTAGCGGCTTTTGTCTGGGTGATGATCAGTCAGTGAATCAGTATGACCCTATTTCACCCCTTTAGGAGCTTGTGATGTTACAAAATAGAAGTGATGTTGCTATTCAATGGAAAGTTGGAAATTGAGATTTAACTAACTGTTTTATCAATCACAATTGGCGTAAGAATCATGGATTGACCATTGTCATAAAATATTGCATTATGAGATGTGAATAGTTTTTACTTGCGGTTTCGCGTGGCTTGAGGCAGTCACAACTAGCGTGCTATTGATTAAGAAGTTGCGTTATCGTCTTTCTAATTACTTCATGATCGTAGATACGATCATACCCGGTTGTGAAGTTATTGTTATGACAAAACAATTTCCTAAGGGACCAGAAAGTTCTTAAGGGCACAAAAACAACTGTAACATCACACAAAAGAGAAATTCAATATTAAAGCTGATGCAAGAAGACGATAAAACAGTTTTCTTTTTATCAATGTAACACGCACATTGGACTGCTGATCTTGGAGTCTGTAATATTAGCAAAATGCATAATTAAAATGAAAATAATACTGAGGAGATAATAGAAATGAGCACTGCCAAATGATTCAGTATTCCCAGAACAAATATTTATTATAACTAAACATATATCGTACCTTAAGCTTAATACTACAATGACGATAGATTTTTATGTCCATATCATGTCCATTGAGCGCTCTTTTATATAGCCATTGTCCTCTTGAGTCGCTCGTGCTTCGTCACGGTAAGTTACAACAGTTCTTCTTCCTACACTTCACTCAAAACTTAGACGGAACACGTTTTTATTTATTTAGTAAAAATAATTAGATCAGACCGCCACAAATCTGCGTCCGTCTTACTCGAGAAAAACAGTAAAAGTCTTCTTAGCGCTCCAGGCTTCATTTGTTCTCCAGCGAACAAAATAGTGAAGGATCGCATATCCATCCGTATTTTTCTGTTTTTATTGCCGCCCAAAGACGACAAATTACATCACTAGAAAATTCCACCGTCGCTATGCGACGCCTCATTATACATTAAACATTATTTACAAACAAGTATTTGCCTTCTGGCTGAAAGTATTAACTACTCGTATTTGCTGTTTTAATGAAGTCAAAAATAGCGAATATCTCATTGCCTCCCATGAGGAGAGAGGGAATGCCGAAGGATTACCTCGATCCTCATGTCCTCATGAGATATTCGTGATTTTTGGTGTGACATTTACATAATGTTACTGGCGTACCATGTACTTAAATTGAAATTACATTTATAAACATATATCAGATATTTATCATTTTTCAAAATAAAGTTTTTAATTCTTTGTTCATCAGTCACTTAATTCCATAATACCAAGACTAACATTTATGTGCATTTTTAAGTTTGGTCCATATTTGCTTAGAACAATAAGTGAACGTTCATTTCGCTCTTCAGGGGATAGAATTAAGAAATTACTTTCTCTTGAGCTTAACAACTAATACATGAGTACGGTGAGTGCTTATTTTCACTAAACCAGAGTGGACAATGTTCGAGCATCTGTTGACTCCTTGTGGTTCAATTACAGTTTAATAACGTAGCACTACACTTCGTGATGCTTTCACTTTCTGTGTTAGCTGTCTACGGCGTTCATTATGCAGTACATCTGTCCTTTCCACTGTGGTGCCAGGAATTCAAGTGGCTTCCCGGGTTTTTATTTACAATATGAAACAGAAGAATTGGAAAATTATTAGTATGACTTACAAGCTACTGGATACATTTGTTAAGGATTGGGACTGGTCTGGAGTTTAGGGTCTTCCTATAGTGCACATTCATTTTCTTTGTCCATCAAGAGACAGGATTATAATTCATTTTAGCAGTGTTCAGGAGTGCCGGTATTAATGGCTTTAAGGTCTGAGTAATCTAACAATCTACTTCTCACTCATCTTAACTTTAACTCAAGAAAATTGCATAATTTACATATGAAAATGTAGTCACACAAGTGTACAAATGTCTTTCCTCCAGTATGTACGATGGAAGTCATGGCGGTTAGCAGTTTAAAGTTTGGATTGTTTCGTCACCCACACGTCAGCCACTCACAGCGGCTGCACAGTGTTGCGTGAGCTCCAACACTCAGTATCCGTTCGCGCTCAGGCTGTAACAGAGCTGGTGGTCGTCGAGTGCTCCTTTTTTTTGTGAACTTCGTATCACACGAGTGCATCGATACAAACACCTCGCGCGCGTTTTCCATCGGAGGAGCCAGACACTGAAGCTGCCTCCATACTTCTCTGTCAACTGCCTCCCATGAGGCTCACAGGTAAGTGACGACGAATGTTTTAGCTGTCGCTGCACTTAGAACAACACTGAACTTTGCGTTGCACCTGTTGTCGTAGCCTTGACTTCTTTTTTACACTTGCAGTACAACACTACCACTAGTATACAGTGAACAGTTATTTTTATTATGCACGTCGCACTTTAGTGTGCATCTTCACACAGCATTCGTGCTTAGTTCCTTCGCCGATGGAGTTCATTTACAAAACAATCAATTTTGCACGTTTCCTCCACTGGTATAGAAAGACTTATATTCTACTATTTACAAAATATCACTTACGAGCTAATATTTACAATTAATGGTCACTCCTTTTGTTAAGTCCAGTGAACAACTGCTTTATGAATGGACTCTTTATATCTCAAGATTTGCTTTCACTAGTGAACCTAAAAATATTCTTTCAAACTTTCTTTTAAGTGCTCATCTCCTCATTATGAAAACTACAGGTTTCGCAACACTCGTTGCATTTATTCTTTAGTGCACCCAAGATCATTTTCTACTGCCACGCAGCATATCTACTACTTAACGAGTACACATTTAACGCTGAATCTTTTTTTTTTTCTTTTTGTGCTTTCCTTTGTGCTTGCCAAATTTTTTTTATATTTGAGGGCAGACTGGATAACAATAGTTCTCCCTCTTCGCTTCATGTACTCAGCAATCGTTCTCTGTTAAAAAAAAAATAGGGTAACGCGTGTCTACTATTTTTTTTGCATGAATGGAATTACCGACAGTTCACTGGGTTTACGCAACCGGTCCATAACAAACATTACCAAAGCTAGCGAAGTTCATCACGCTACGTGTCTCATTTCTCATAAGCACTGCTTTGCTTCGAAGCACACGTGCCTTTTACAAGTCGACCCTTGGTCTGGGTTAATGAACCAGGATCAAAAGGAACGGGCACAAGGAAAATGGATTTCATAAGAGGAGTGTCTTAGGAGACATTTTTGCAATAAAATCTGCATGTAAATAAAATTATCTTAATAAACATAGGCACATATATAAACTTCAACCTCCTTCCTTACAGCATGCTTTGCTACTTCTACGTCTTACTCAGGTTATAGTCAATATTAAGTTTAAATATCACTGCATTGCTTGTTCTTTAGATTAGCCTTCAATTAGGGTATTGAATGGTCGCTAGATTACACTACAAATCTTCTGAAGATCTTTACTTGGACTTATTTATGATACAGGGGGCTTGCTGTGTGGTTATTTAGTACCTTGATTCTACTGAAATCAATTCGTCAGCTAACATTCCTCATATACTCTTTACATTGGGCTCAGATCACAGGGAAATAGTTTACTTTCAAAACAATTAATGGCCTCGTGGAGTACTTACGCTACATTATTGATGCTTCATGGTTTGCCTCTATTTGTACTGTATTTCACCTAACTTAGTTTACTACAGCTTATTGTCTCCTTGCGTGAACACATGTGGGTTACCACTTGTTTTTCCATTTAACAGCACGCTTTAACTGAACTTTAAGCTATTTCTTCTACTCCTGTCCACTGTCTGGACTGTTTGACCATGTACCTTTTTTTTTTAAGCAGGTAATTTGGGCTTTTACTACAGAACTTCAAGTACTTACATTACTAAAAATAAATCTATAAATATTCTTGTACCTTGAGAGAAGTGCTTATTTACGCATCCTTCTCCATTTCTCACCTTTACATATTTATATAGCTCCGGGCAATCGCCTCGCAAGCACATTTTTTTTCTTAATACTAACTTAAAATTAAATTGAAATTCTTGGTGCAACCCCTATTTCCTGCTTCAGCTTGTTGAAGAAATATCAGTTCAATGTCCATCACTATAAACAATTTTTCCATACATAGCATTTAATACTTAAAGTTTACATGTAGTAGCCGTTACCATGTAGTCAGTGCGCTGTTCAACACAATACTTATCATTAACAGTTCACACAAGGAAATTTCCAGTAAGCAAGAATTCATTTCCACGACAGTATTTAACCACTACCATTATAAAATTTCTTTAAGTCTTGGTGGTGAAATAAGCCATTTACTCTCCCCGTAGCCGGGTCAGTTAACAAATAACTCCCTATGTGCGGTTTCCTTAAAATAAGGTAAGGACCTTGGTACATATGTTGCCACTTGCGATTTTTCTTACATATTAATGATGGCTTGAAATGAGTCTTAAGTAATACCTTTTCACCTACATGGTAATTTACAACTTTGTTTACTTTTTTATCATAGCCTTTCTTCCTTAATTGAGCATTGGTGGTAATGGAACTTAAAGCTTCTCGAATTTTGACATCTAGATCTACCTCAGGGCTAGGTATCTTGGGAAGAGGATCAACCCACTCATTCTGTTCCTTCTTTCGAGATATCAACTCGTGTGGAGTAAAACCTGTGGAAGTGTGTGGCAAATTATTAACTATCTCCTCAAAAGGTGTCACAAAATCAACCCAACGAGTTTGCTTGTCTGGAATGTACGTCCGAACAAATCTGTTAAACTCCTTGAAGATCCGCTCAGTCAAATTCGACTGAGGCCTAAAACGTGATATTAAGATCTGCTTGACGTTGTGATGGGCCAAAAACTCACGCCATTTGCGGCAAGTAAAGTTGGATGCATTATCTGAAAGTATAGATTCGGGGACTCCGAATCGAGGGAAATAGTCATTTTCAAGACAGCGTATAATAGGCGGAGCACAAGATGTCTTCATAACATACATTCGAACGTATTTAGTGAAGTTGTCGAGAACAGCAACGAGGTATTTGACACCTCCCCTACCCATCGGTAGAGGGCCAGCCAGGTCAATGCTAATGAGCTGATTAGGTCTTTCTGCGATGATCGGATTCAATGGAATTAAAGTAGGAATATTCAGAGCTTTCGCCTTTTGGCAGATGACACAGAATTTTAGCAACTTGTGTATCCGACGATGTAGGTTGGGCACATAACAGTAAGTAGCAATCTTCTTTTTACACTTCTCTGGACCATAGTGGCCCCAAGAAATGTGGGTATACCACAAAAGATGTTCGACAAAACTGCTAGGTATACAAACAAGCCAGTTGTCTGATGACACAGAGGTACGATGAAATAATACCTGATTATGAATCTTGAAGAATTTGGACAACTTATGGTTTGGATTTTCTTGAAGAAGTCTGATTACTTTTCCCCACTTAGGATCTGTGGTCTGTAGTGTCTGGATTTGCTTGCACAGTTCCAAGAAATATTTTCTATGAATGGGATCCTGCATAAGAAGAACTTTGTAATTCGACATCTGTTCTACCAACTCACTTGTCTCAGGCAGACCTTCTGGTGAACGAGAAAGTGCGTCTGCAATAATGTTATCCTTGCCCTTTATATACACAATATCAAAATCGTATTCTTGCAGAAATAAACACCACCTGGTCAGACGCGGATGTTGTAATTTACAGGTCAAAAGACACGAAAGTGCTTGATGGTCCGTAAACACTTTTATCTTTCTGCCAAAAATGTAATAATTAAACCTCTTGAAGGACCAAATAACTGCAAGTGCCTCCAGCTCAGTAACTGAATAGGACTTTTCACATTCTGTTAAGACCCTACTCGCAAAACTAATCACTCTGATCTGCTCTGTTTCGTCTACTAATTCAATCTGAAACAAACAAGATCCAATTCCAACAAACGAAGCGTCTGTGGTGATACAAAATTCTTTGTCCATTTGTGGATGACAGAGAATGTTATTGTTTACAAGACCATCTTTAATTGCCTGAAAAGCTTTCTGACACTCTGGTGTCCAAATCCAATGCGTACTTTTCTTCAGAAGATTGTGCAAAGCGGGATTGTTCATTACTTGACCAGACAGAAATCGTCGAAAGAAAGACGAAAGACCGAGAAATCCTCTTAGTTGCCTCTTAGTTACCGGCGTAGGGAAATTCTTAATCGCAGACAACTTTTCCGGGTCGGGTTTAATCCCTTCAGGTGTAATCACATGACCTAAAAACTTTACCTCACGTTTTCCAAATTTTGACTTTTTCAGATTCGCTGTAACACCATGTTCTTGAAATCTCTGAAACACCTTTCGTAGAATAGCTAAATGATCTTCCCAGTTCTTAGTGGCTATCAACACGTCATCTACATAAACAGTTACCTCATCCAGAAGTTCAGGTCCTAACACAAAATCGAGAGCAGAAATAAATATTCCCGAGCTTACATTTAAACCAAAAGGCATGACCTTAAACTGATATGAGCGGCCGGCAAATATAAAAGCAGTATATTTTCTGGATTCCTTGGCCAATTTCACCTGCCAATAGCTACTTCTTAAATCGAGTGTACTCAAAAATCTAATGCCATGAAATTTTTGCAAGTGCTCCTCAAGTGCTTCAGGCCGAGTCCTTATCGGTACAATTATTTTGTTTATTGATCTGGCGTCCAGTACTAGTCTGACACTACCGTCCTGTTTAAGTACGGACAACAAGGGACTTGAGTACGGCGAATTCGATAACTCGATAACATCCCAACACAGCATTTTCCTAATCTCATGCTTTACAGCTTCTCGTCGGGCGTAGGGTACTGAATAGCTTGCTTTGCAGAACGTTGAGTGGGGAAGCACTTCCATTTTATACTCGAACCCTTTTATTACTCCTGGTTTCTTTGAAAAGATTTTCTTGTAACTTACTAATAAATGGAACAACTCATATTTCTGCTCCCCCCTGAGTTCAGTCGATTCCTTGGCTTTAGCATCGATCTCGTCTGTGTCAGGAAGTAAGTCTTCATACTCATTGTCATTTATGTCATCCCATTTACTCAGGTCATTTGTCTGATCAAAGCACGGTTTGGCGGTCCTCTGTCGTCTCCAAACCTGATGCAATGTCAACACTGCCGTCACTTTACTCCTTAACAAGTTAACAACAACTTGTTGTTGATTTACGATAAAGGTACACATTCCAGATTCAATATCTATCACTGCTTTTGTTTGTCGAAGAAACTCCATCCCCAAGAGACATGGAACTGACAAGTTCTTTACTATTAGAAAGTGGCAAAAAACCAAAACAGATTCTATCTGCAGTTGAAGCTGCGTCTGTAAACTAACTCTCTGTTTCAATGGACCAATCGCTCCCGATATGGAGCAGCCCTGAATCGGCAATGATAAAACTTTTGAAACAGAAGACACCTGTCTGAAGAGACATGATGACATCACATTGATGTTTGCTCCTGTATCAACAATGGCTGTGACAGGAATGTTGGCAATAGAAATCTTAATCGAAGCCTGGACCTGTTCATCATACATGTCATTAATGTCTTGAGCTTCTAGGTCAGGTGCAAGGTCATCTCGTAAGTCGGTCTCATGGTCGTACCGTATCGCATTAACATACTCAGAATCAGTGTATTCGTTAGTGCCCCCACTCAAAATCCGCAGCGACCTCTTGGAGGCTGAAAGGTGCTGCCTCTAATTTTCCGCAGGATGTTTAACCTGTTTGTCATTCATGGCCTTAAGTGTTTGTTCCGTTTCATATTGGTGCTGGTTATGTGGTACAAATGCCGGTGTAGAGGGGTAAAATCCACTGGGTGCATTCACTTGTGAATAGAACACTTGAGAAGGCTGATGTCGCCCGATCTTTTGGTTGCCGGCAAAACCATTTCCTTGTGAAGGAAAGTTCGCATTTGGTGCCATTTGAAAATTGTTCCGCGGTCCTCTATTCTGTGAAAAGTTGTTCTGATGTGCTGGGTGGCCTCCGCCTTGCCCATGCCACTTGCTATTTTTCGACCTATAACTTTGATTGTACACTGGCCCATTTGAAAAATTACCACTAGTTTGTGGAGAATTTCCATGCTGCTCAGGCGCAGAATTAAAGGGTGGGTTTCCGTACTGATGTTGTACCTGGTGGTTGTAAATTGGGTGGTATCTCTGCTGATTACTGTAATTGGTTTTCTGCTTCCGTTTAAAGTTATTGCCGTTTGCGTTTTGATAACCGCTGGCAGGTTGGCAACAGCGGTCGCAGTAGCTCGCTCTCTCCTTGGGCGCATTGTTGTCCGCGTGCGATGCATTCTGCTGGCTGCCAGGGAAGAATTTGCCGCTGCCAACCTTGGAGCGCACATCCTCGCTAATTAAATCTAAGGAATCCAGCACAGAAAGGAATACATCCGTGTCTTCTTCGGACACATTTACTAATTTCTCTCTAATAGACACAGGGAGTTTGCTTTTGAGAATCATAATTACGTCCTTGGAAGAAATCGGAGAATCCCAGAATTTAATTTTTGCTAGATACTTCTCAAAGTATCGCCGGAGACTTCCATGCTTCTCATTGAAAATTTCCGCACCATACACCTCCTTCCTTAATCTTTGCTGTACCCCATTACTCCAAAATTTTGCCAAGAACATTTTCTCAAACTCTTCATAATTCCTACACGTGTCTACCATTTCCGTTCCCCATAATGCTGCATCACCAGAAATAAAGCCAGTGACGAACTGAATACGCTGTCTGTCTGTCCAGCTCCTGGGAAATATGCCGGAAAAATTCTTTAGGAACACGATGGGGTGTATTTCTCGCTTCTGCGGATGAAAAACAGGAAAAGTGCGATGCTTAATCACACTTTCCTCTTGCATTAAACTCACAATTGTGGGCGGATCATTTAGTTTCCCTACTCGGGACTCAACAGGACTGTTGTTTTGCATGTAATCAGGCGGTGAACAATAAGGAGTTGACTGACATTCGTCACCGTCTAAATAGTTGTTCCCTATAGTTTGCGTATGCGTGTGCGGATTTTCTACCCAGTTTCTCAGCATTCTGACTTCGTCCACTACTTGCTGCTTCCACTCGGGAAGATCCCGTGTGAGTGTCCTCCGAATCTGTCCCAATTCAGAAACTACTGTGTCTCCCGACTTACCAGGAGCAGCTAAGATTTCGTAAGTTACATCCTTGACAGTCTCCCTAAGCTCCTCCCTGACCTTCTTTTCGATAAAAATATCTTTACCCTTTATCCATTCACTGTAGTGTTCCGACAATGCCTCCGCGTGTGCTTTCACGGTGCTCTTAACCTGTTCTTCAATATTGATTGAGTCTATCTGCCTCGACAGATCCTCCACTACACCTTCAATGTCAGATACTGCATTTCTAACTGAGTTTATTTCTTTGGTAGCTGCCTGAATTTTTGTGTTTAATGTTCCAGATACTTCAGCTATTTCACTTTTCACCTGTTTCTGCATTTTCTGAATTTGATCACTGATCTTAGTTTGCACCTCACCCAAATGGGTATTTAATTCAGCCGTAATTTCTTTATGCAGATCTGTTTTGATTGTGCCTAGCTGTGTTTTTAATGATTCGCTTACAGCATCTAATCGGGCGTTAACAGTCTCATTTTGTGTTTTTATAGTCTCATTTTGTGTTTTTACTGATTCGCTTACAGCATCTAATCGGGCGTTAACAGTCTCATTTTGTGTTTTTACTGATTCGCTTACAGCATCTAATCGGGCGTTAACAGTCTCATTTTGTGTTTTTATAGTCTCATTTATTGCGTCAAACTGTTGTTTCAGCATTTCCATTAACGCACCGAGGTCATTTGTAGCTGCAGCGGGAAGAATTTGGACTTTAGGGTCACTTTCCCCTGTTACAGACATGGTTAGTTCAGTTTCCACACGGGAACCTACCGTTCGCGATCGTAAAGGGTATGGAATACTATTAACGTCTTCACTCCCGTCTCCTGTTGTCACCTGTCTCTGTTTACTATCTGCCATTTTCGTTAGTAAATCACGTGCTACGTAAGGCTTTCGTCGTTTGTCAGTGACGTGGTGAGTCCGCTAAGAGCACCACTCTCGCGTGAGCAACAAATGAAATTCTATCTGGCAAGAAGACAAGATGGAACCTAACCGTTTCAGACAAATGAATGAAGATGCTCTTCACTGCAAATTGCGCACACTATCCACCATGTTGAAAATGAAATACAGGTATACTAACAATGGGGAGAAATAATTTCTATTATCAGACTACGAAGAATTTTACTTTCAAAGATAAAATAAAGCAGATTTTCTATAGCGGGAAGGAGATAGAAAGGATGTGGATCGACTTGGAAAAGCAACGTTGCTACTGAAGCACTACACTGCGTATGCAAAATTCTGACTTACTTTTTGATGGCTTGGTTACCGCTATGTTGTCTCAGCAAATTCGCGTCTCTTTTCTTTTCCTTTCTCTCGATAATTAAACTGCGTTATCGACCAGCGTATTTTCTGTCATTCTCACAGAGAGATACGATGTGTACATGAAACGACAGAACATTTATTAACACAAGCACATAGAAAATTTTCCAAGAATTTGAACTAATTTTTGGTCAAGTCCCTGTTCGGGCGCCAAGTGTGATGTTACAAAATAGAAGTGATGTAGCTATTCGATGGAAAGTTGGAAATTGAGATTTAACTAACTGTTTTATCAATCACAATTGGCGTAAGAATCATGGATTGACCATTGTCATAAAATATTGCATTATGAGATGTGAATAGTTTTTACTTGCGGTTTCGCGTGGCTTGAGGCAGTCACAACTAGCGTGCTATTGATTAAGAAGTTGCGTTATCGTCTTTCTAATTACTTCATGATCGTAGATACGATCATACCCGGTTGTGAAGTTATTGTTATGACAAAACAATTTCCTAAGGGACCAGAAAGTTCTTAAGGGCACAAAAACAACTGTAACATCACACAAAAGAGAAATTCAATATTAAAGCTGATGCAAGAAGACGATAAAACAGTTTTCTTTTTATCAATGTAACACGCACATTGGACTGCTGATCTTGGAGTCTGTAATATTAGCAAAATGCATAATTAAAATGAAAATAATACTGAGGAGATAATAGAAATGAGCACTGCCAAATGATTCAGTATTCCCAGAACAAATATTTATTATAACTAAACATATATCGTACCTTAAGCTTAATACTACAATGACGATAGATTTTTATGTCCATATCATGTCCATTGAGCGCTCTTTTATATAGCCATTGTCCTCTTGAGTCGCTCGTGCTTCGTCACGGTAAGTTACAACAGTTCTTCTTCCTACACTTCACTCAAAACTTAGACGGAACACGTTTTTATTTATTTAGTAAAAATAATTAGATCAGACCGCCACAAATCTGCGTCCGTCTTACTCGAGAAAAACAGTAAAAGTCTTCTTAGCGCTCCAGGCTTCATTTGTTCTCCAGCGAACAAAATAGTGAAGGATCGCATATCCATCCGTATTTTTCTGTTTTTATTGCCGCCCAAAGACGACAAATTACATCACTAGAAAATTCCACCGTCGCTATGCGACGCCTCATTATACATTAAACATTATTTACAAACAAGTATTTGCCTTCTGGCTGAAAGTATTAACTACTCGTATTTGCTGTTTTAATGAAGTCAAAAATAGCGAATATCTCAAGCTCAATATTCAAAAACAGTGAAACACGTTTTTTTTCTTCTCTAACCAAGAAGCAAAACATCAATTTTCAACGATTTAGCTTTAAAAATGCTTTCGTAATGAAATATTTTCATAAAACGTTTCATCCCCCTTAGGGATCAAATTTCTAAAAATAGTGACATATGTGTGTTTTATTTCTAACAGAGAAGCCAATTACAAATTTTCATAGATTTAACTTCAAAAATGCTTGCAAAATGAAATATTCCCGTAAAAACTTTCATCCCCCGTTTCACACCCAGAGGTGTTGTACATCCAGAAACAATGAAACCCTTATTTTTTTAATTCTAGTGGAGATGCCAAATTTAAATTTTCATAGATTTAGTTTTAAACATGCTTTAATAATAAATCATCTTCATAAAAAAATCTCATCCTCTATTTCAACCCTTACGGATTCAATTTCCAAAAACACGGAAACATATTTTTTTTATTTGTAACCGAGAAGCCAAATACCAATGTTCATAGATGTAGCTTTAAAAATACTTTAGTAGTTCTTTAATAATGATATATTTTCAAAAAAGCGTTCGCCCACTGTTTCACTCCCAGAGGGTTCAAATTTTAAAAATTCCGAAACCTGCATATCTTTATTTCTGACCGAGAAACCATGTACCAGTTTTCATAGGTCTAGTTTCAAAACTGCACTAAAAGCGACATTAAAAAAAAACTTCATCCCCTATTTCACCACCTTAGGGTTACACTTTCGAAAAATGCCTTTTTAAACGACGCCTACAGTAGAAGATCGACACCTTCTTCAAATTTCAAGTTTCTATCCTTAGCGGTCTGGGCTGGGCGGTGCCTTTTATATTTTATAGTACGTTTCCAAATAAGAGTGGACAATTCTAATAAACAAATTTTTCTATGCGATATCATCAGATAACGTATTTCGAGTAAATTCAACGTAACTGGCATGTATACTGTAAAGGTCATATTACTGATTCAGCGCCATAGAGGGTCGTAATTCGGGACACATTTCCACCCGGCTGATTGGTGGAGTAAGATCTGTTGCATTCTAAATCAAAAGAATAGAATCGAAGAATTACAATCTACGAACATTTAAAATGACTTTTGGCTACAGTCAACAGCTACTGACGCTGAGAGGAAGTACACTGTGTGTTCAGAAAATTCAAGGAATATAAAAAGACTTATTCTAAGAGAGAAATCCTGTAACTATTTTACAGTGTACTTATTGTAAAATGGATCAGAACGTAGTAAATGTAGTTTTTAATTTCTGCTGGAGGGTAATTCTACTGCGTTTAATGAAGTTTCTCTCAACAGGAAATAACAAACAAATAACATGATTTTAATGATTAAAGATCTGTCAAGATTTATGACCTATCAACAGATAAGCATTATGACAATTTCTGCGCAATAAGAAACTCCTCTAAATAATTATTTCCGCAGTGCTAGAATACTTGGTGAACAAAAAACTACCGACAGATTATCCCTAAAGTAAGGAAAATAGCGTTTCAGAGACTCGAAGCGAAAGTGATGTATAGCTAGTTATTAGCTGAATGTTTAATTCCTGCAGAGGATGCATTTAACGTCTGGCGTAAAACACCAGATAAATTTTTGTTATTTTTATTGTTGTCGTTGTTGTTGTAGCTGTTCCAAGTACACACAATACGTTGTTCAAACTCCTGGATTTATTCATGCTGTCTTACCTGTATTCTCAAAGCGCCCGGATATCTCGAGTATGTTTGTCACTGTTTTTACGGCTTCGGTGCTGCGCAAAATATAAATTTCCTGCCATGTCACAATGACGTCAAAGCGACGTAAGAAATGTACGACCATCGCCCACTGATGACCTGTGGGTTTAAATCTGGTGCTGCTGGCAAGTGGCCAAAAAATTGCCGGAGCTTACACGCGGCTCGAATAGCTTTCGACGTAATATTTAGTCTCAGGAGCAATCCGTTAACCTAGACAACTTCCTCCTGCAGACCCTTCGAAAGTACACAGCTTCCCTTTTCTTAATTAAGCCATGCTGATGATAACGTTGAGCCTGCTACGTATTCGCAGCGTCTCGCAAGTACTTCCTTGCGCAGTGAGAAGGAATCGGCGCTCTACTGAGGACCTTTTGTCCGTCGCGGACAGGTGCAAGCGACGTGCTGTGAGGTCTGGCGTCTACCCACACTGATTCATCCTGAGGGCCCTAAAATTGTGCCTGCTGCTCGCCAGCCATTCGCTGTGGAAAATAGAACTGGCAGCACTTTCGGTGTGCTATGAGGCCTCCATTATTCTCGCTCAATCAAGGGCATTTCTAACGCAGAGCGTTTACGAAACGAGTGGTGATAGTGAACGAATGTATATTAAAATTTTTTGTTTCATATACTGTGTTGATGGAAGTGTATTCAATACAATAAACGAAACTTCAAAACGAAGTATGGAAGAGATCCACCATCGCGCCCTTCAATCCGTATATGGCACAAAAAAATTGTGGAGGCAGGGACAGTGTTGAATAAAGGGAGGAGCGGGCGACCAAGAACATCCGAAGAAAACATCGATCGCGTTTTTAACGTCTTCACTCATTCAACTACGAAGTCCACCCGCACTGCTGCCAGTCAGTTGCAATTACCACGTTCAACTGTGCATAATGTCCTCCACAAGAACTTACGGTTGTACGCTTACAAAGTGCAACTGATAAAGACACTTGAGCCAAATGACAAGCCAAAACGGACAGAGGTTGCACTCAACATGCTGGAACGCCTTTCGAAGGATGAATCATTCCTCAAGCGAGTTTGTTTCAGTGACGACGTAACTTTTCATGTTTCTGGGACATTAAACAGATACAATGTGAGAGTCTGGGAATCTGAACTGGGGAACTTCACCGGGATAGTCGAAAAGTGAATGTGTGGTGTGGAATCATTTGCACCCGAATAATTGGTCCATTTTTTTTCGAGTCAACAGTTGCTGCAGATGTTTACCTCGGCCTTCTGACCGAATATGTAGCACCACAGTTGATTGACTTTCAACCAACTATCATTTTCCAGCAAGATGGTACACCACCGCATTGGGGACTGCATGTCCGTCGGTTCCTCGATGAAACATTTCGAGGCAGATGGATTGGGAGGGACGGGCCAATTCGTTGGCCACCGCGTTCGCCAAATATCACTCCCCTGGGATTTTTTAATGGTTGTATGTAAAAGATATCGTGTATCAAACAGAGATACGGGACACTGTTTACTTGAAGCAAAGCATTCGTAATGCCATTGCCACCATTTGTGACGCTATGCTACAGCGAACATGGCAAGAAATCGCGCACCGCCTTGATGTGCTTCGTGCAACTAAAGGCGCCCATGTAGGGGTCTATTAAACACTGTCAAAATACTTTTATAAACCCTGATTACAATAAAAGAAATGTTGTTAAAATATTTCATTAACTGCCGTTGTAATAAAATTTTGAAGTTGTAAAGGGACTTCATGGACGCCCTGTATATCGACTGGCTTCTGCCCTTTAAAGAATCTAGCATTCGGGGCAACTGTGTTTGAAATACTCATCTGACAAACCAGATTTAGGTTTCCCGTGGTGTCCCTAATGTGATTAAGACTACTGATAGAACGATTCCTTTGAAAAGAAGATGACAAACTCCAATCGCCATCTCTATCCAATCCATCTCTAATAGCCTCGCCATATTCTGGGTGTTAAACCTTAATCGTCGTATCTTGCGATCAGTTCTTATCAAAAAGTTTGTGAGAAGTCTTTGTAGCACAAGTAGAAATATTAAGTGAAATGACTTTAACGGCTACAGAAAGAAATGAAATGAGAAGAGGCACAACGAAGCTAACTAATCTAGAGCTTGGAATTATTGATACTTTGACACAAATAACGTTTGGGAATTTTGATGTTTATAATCTTTTGTTCATTTCAGTAAATTTATTTGCCTAACTGGACCTAATCTGCTATATGTTTCGATTTGTTTATGAAACTAAAAATTAGTTACACGTTTCCTGCGCTCTTCCAACCATCTGTATATTCATTATCATCGTACAAACACATTCTTAATAGTACTACTAGTCTCAAATTCTTATTCAGAAACTGTTAATGTTTAATATTCTCTCTAAAATACCGATGAATCGTTGCAAACATGACCACCTAAAATGCACTGTAAACTCAGCCTGAATCTGAAAATAGTGGGCATGTTACTGAAGTTCTTTGAGCTGAAGGAACATATCACCCTGCTGGTTCAGAGCTGGTGAACATCCTTTAAAAGAAATGTTGTTCTAAAGCTTCGACAGCGTGAACTGATGACATCGCATCAAAGCGTCATTGTTGTACAACGCACTTCTGCACTGTTCAGCCGGAGCAAGTAAAACCTCTGGTTGAAGTACAATATGTCTCATTGCTTACTACATCGGAAAGAGATATTTCACTCTCGGTCACTATTTGGAGAGAACATCTCATACTCTACAGCAGAAACCGAACTGTTCAAGTAACACGAATGACGACGTCATACTACGTTACAAGGCATAAAATTCAAGATCAAAACACAACAGTTGGAATATTACATATGTTTTACTGTATTTAACAGTTGCTTCTGGCATTTTCTTTGGCATTAACGCTAATTTAATTAATTTTTTGGTGTGGTGTGGGTGGAGGAGGGATGGGGAATAACTCGTAAACATTACCTTAAGCTTGTGGTCCTTCAAAATTACCTTTCATATGTTCATGAATGAGTATGAACCAGCTACTGAAGTTATTTCAGCCTTCCATGTTCCTAAAGTCAAGTGTTCAGTGTTCCACTGTCTTAGAAACCTTGCAGAACGAGAAGCTGGAAGTAAACATTGCTAAATATTGCTCTATACTGAAATTGTGTTCCTCGAATGTAGTTGACTTAACGGAACAATTAAAGGAGATGCAAAAAAAAAAAAAAAAAAAAAGCTGCACGATTCGTCACCGTTTTGTTAAGTCGCCGAGAGAGCATCGCAGAAATGACTGAAAAATTTCCACTGGAAAGAATGACACTGTGCATTGCGGAGTACCGTACTCTCAAAGTTACGAGAGCACGTGTTCCAGTAGGAATCATTACTTACTCCAATAAAAATTTTGCACAATGACGGCAATAATAATATAGAGACATTCTTGCTTTTACGCGGACACACGCAGAGCGATTCTCGCGATCTGCCCTCTATTTTAGCAGACTACAATGAGAGTGATAAAGTTTTTAAAATTTTGTGTAGTGTCTGGACTTCAGCCTAAGGTTTTAGGTTGTAGATTTTAGTGTGTTGCAGGAGTGGCTTGCTCATCCTGTTTATTCCAGCCATCATCCAGCCACGGCAGCATAGATGCGTAATTTTGGTATCTCTCTCTCTCTTTCTCTCTCTCTCTCTCTCTCTCTGTGTGTGTGTGTGAGTGTGTGTGTGTGTGTGTGTGTGTGTGTGTGTGTGTGTGCGCGCGCGTGTGTTTCTTAGGTCATTTTTATATTTTATTTCTTGTCGAACTTTTTTTACTCTACCACTATTATTCTCCCTCGTCTCATAAAACTTTTGTCTGAGCGCTAAATACCTTGCTGTCGTGCACCCAAACCCACAAATTACCATCATCGTATAGTACTTTATATACCCTCTGCCACAGGCCGGACGATTGTCTGAGGAGTTCGAGAAGTTGGGGTATGATTGGGTAGGTAAGGAGAAAGCTAGATAACAATGGCAGTTTTCATTGTTGGGATTCACACTTATTTCAGTGAAAGATAAACAAGGCATGAACAACATAATTTAAATATGAGGGCTTATTTTTGATGGTTTAAATTATAATTAAAATTACTCAATATATTATTATACCCAATGCCTTGGGATAAAAGTAGGTACTATATTGGGCACAAATGGGCAATGTTATATTTCCCGTCTTAGGTATGGGACTCTACGGTCTCATGCAAATCATCTTCAGTCCACCCTGCACAATCCTCATCCCTTCTTCTCGCACTTTAAGTATTTTACACAATCATCTGACTCTCTTGATGCTGAGTAGGTTTCTCTGTAAAGAAGGCAAAGCTTTTCGTCCTCATCTTCAGAGGTGCTGTATGCCTCACACGTTTCAGACTATTCCGACTCTTTTTTATGGTCTAGGCCCAGAGTTATTCAAAAGATTTTTTTAACATGCCAAGAAGATGCCTTTGTTGCACTGAGCGATTGACACTCGTCTCCGATGGCTCTTAAGCCATGTCGAAATTTCCGTGCCGTATAAAGCGCTTAATAGTCCCCTTTCGTAGGAAAATATACCTGTTGAGTAAGGCATAATCAATCAAGTTATTAGTGTCAAAAATATTCTAAAAATTGGCGCAAAGTAGTTGTAAATTATACAGGTAGTTATTAAATTGCAGCTATTAAAACGTGAACACACAAGTAGCGTATCGTTAAAAGCCTATACTTCTTAAGTCACACATGTAAGTTGTATGTAACCAAGTTATGGGGTAATAGCTGCTAGCTCCGGTTTTACCTCATTGCTTCTACTCGGTTGCGCCCCAACTGTACCTTATCTTCAAGATTCCTTCTGCATAAGAAAGAAGGTGAAGAATCGTTTAGCATGGCATATGTTCATAAAGCCTATTAAAAGTATGATTTATTGTACTTCTAGTTTCAGCTTGTAATACGACGATATAAGTTCCTTACTGAACACTAAATATCACCAAGTAAGATACACGACCACAAAAATCCAACAAATTGTTTTGCTCGATAGCTACATGTTTCACACTACATAGTCTCATGGCGGTACTGTTGCCAGCTGTCTTCATGGTTTAAGGCCCAAAAAGCAATGTTACCAATTCCTAAAGAGTAATATCAGGGTCCCAGTTTCGGCTGCATACCCCATTACACCCCAGCTTCCACTATAAACGTAGGTGTAAAAGCATCGCTCTATCATAAAATGATGTAATATTTACAAAAGTTAAAGTGAGAGGGTAATTAGGAAGAGATTTTTAGCCGCAGCCGCACACTGAGCTGCTGCTGTTGCAGCTCTGTAAACACAGGACAGTGGATCCCTCTAGCTGCAGGACGCACCGCGACGGCGGCTGGCGTGCAGACAGTGGAGTGCTAGAGTTGCCCCTGCGATGCGGCAGCCCGCAGAGCTGGGCTATCGAACCGCTGCGGTCCTGCAGGAGGGCTGCAGCTGCGCTACGCTGCGGCATTCGCTACTTAACCCCCCCCCCCCCCGATTTTTCTCTGCTGATCCTCATGTCCTGACCCTACACCCGTCTTACTGACGAGTAATCGCACCCTGCGACCGCTGTTTTATTCACTATCCCTGTCCTCTGCGAAACAGATTGATTTCTTTCATTGACTGCTTCATTTAACATAACTGCGGACATTCGCTGACATTGAATAATTTGCCACTTTAACCACTCTACTGTTACAGAAGTAAAAGCAAAACCATGTCGTGGATGCATCTCACCTGTCAATAGTTAGGTGGTTATGACAGCTGCTGTTACTGTTATTGTTGCGGCCCTCTGTCCATTGACTGGTTTGAAGCAGCTCTCCACTATAGTCTACTCTGTGAAAGCCTCTTCTTCTCATTATGACTAACGCGAGCTATATCTATTTGAAATTACTCACTATGGTGAAACCCACGTTTGTCTGTATAATCGCTACCAACCCCCCTTCCCCCCCCCCCCCCCCCCCACACACACACACAATTAACAATTCTTCGATGCTCTAAGACGTGTCCTACCCACCGACCCCTTATTTAATCAAGTTGTGCGATGAATTACTTTTATACCCTTTTCGATTAAGTTCATCTTCACTAGTTATCCGATCTAATCTTCAACACCCTCCTACAGCAGCGCTTTGCAAATGCTTATAGCCTTTTCTTGTCTGAACTGTTTATCGTCAATGTTTTCGTTACTGTAAAAGACTACACTACAGACAAATACCTTCAGAAATGCCGTCGTGTCACACTTATATTCGATGGTAAAAAATAGCTCTTTAGAAAAGAATTTCTTCCTATTAACAGTTAGACTTCTATATCTTCTCTGGTTCTGCTTCATCTTTTACTTCGCTGCCAAAATATCAAAATTTATCCTCCCGTTCCGTATAACAAAACTCCCTCAGTGGCTATTATTAACAAAAGTTTTCATATTCTCATAACGATCAAGCACATAAGCCACAATTGTTGTCTCAGTGCAGTTATCCTTTTATAAATCCCTTCCCCGGATTAATGCTGAAATGTTAGCGTAAATGAAAACTTTCATCTCTGCTGTTTCGTTGAAAATTTCGAAGTGCGATCAGTGTGCATTATTTCCTAATTTGCTGAATCACAACAAAGTCTGCAATTTCAGTCGTCGCTGTTCGTTTAGTAAACTCGTCATTCTCAGTAATTAGGTCTCCGGATATTGCTTATAGCCCCTTCTTTCATTCACTGATCATTTTCTACTTCCTTGTAAACAAATTTCTGCTCATCCTGAGAAAGCCTTGCAAGTGAATTATAGTTGTTTACTTAAAATCAGAGATTTTCAGTATTTGTAATTGTTCACGCCCTATATTTTCCCGATGTTCTTTCCACTGTATTGTCTAAAAGTTAGCATTTGGCACTCCAGCAAAGAACAGTGCAGAAAAGAAATGTATTTTGGACTTCCAACGCGCTAAGTCTCAGCAATATCATCTGATCACACGACAAGAGACACCGCCATCTAGTCAAACATCAACACGAACATGTGAAGAAATAGACCAAGCGAATAAATATTATAAAAATTCCATATGGTACAATTTTAAAAACTTTGACACAGAACATGGATTCAAACATTTAATGTCCAGAAAATATTGTGTTATCAAGAAGATCAAAAACAATCGATCAAAAACTGAGTGTTGCATACTGAAATGACAGATTAACAGAGGTCAGAAGTGAACAAGTACACAAAATGAAAACCAGAAAGAGTGTCGGTTATAATGAATTCCAGTGCTCAGGCCGAAAGCGGTTTTGAATGGAGTAGTAGCTTTGGAATAGTAATAGCTTTGGAATAGTATGAAGAAGATGTATATCAGTAAGAAATTTGCGGTAACTGGAGAGAAGAACAGTGACCACAGTTTTTATAGGAACATAGAGTAAACAATGTAGGAAGTTCTCGTCACACGCTTCGGTGAATTCTGTGAAGAAAATCAGCCGGAAAACATAAAACAGAAATTAGCATCAAGCCACAACAACATGGATTCTTTTACTGGCTGACGCGAGGAATATGTAGGATGTAACAACAGAATTTCTCTCCGAAAAAGTGGAAGCCTTAAAAGGTAGTTCCATACCAGCTCTCAGTTTTGTTTCGTTTAACAGAGTCACAAATATGCGCACTGTAATGAGAGAGAATTGTGTAGCGTACGATTTTATTCTGCACTAACTTTATTCCACTCTAGCACGAAGGCAAAATGTTAAGGAGCGTCAATTGATTGGAGAAAACTCCTCGGATGATAAAGAGTATGGAAGCAACAGAAACAAAAGTGTGAACAATATTTGATGAATACCATTGTGAAACCATCTTACGGGACAATGGCTTGCTACCTGACAGTTGCTTCATGCTCTTCTAAAGTGCCAGTCGACGAGCGTATTATAACAGAGTGCGCTTAACACACTTTTCTCCCTTCTAGTGACATCGGTTTTCCAAACCGCGACCGCTATTTCTCCTTCAAATAGCTCCACCTTTGAACTCACTAGAGAGCACGGCCAGATTCTACACGATATCAACGGGACTTTGAACGCTGGGATACTTTTGTTGCCCCTGTTCCTATTCAGTCCAGTCAATTAATAAGAATCTACATCGCTACAGCATCAGACTATCAAAATTCTCTCATTTCATTTACTAACTTGAGATCTCTACTTTAATGGCATTCCACCGATTATTTGCGTAGAGAAACGCGATGCGCTACGATTTTTCGTAGTCATTAACGTCAGCAAAAGAAGAATTAACGCTTAACTGCAATCAAATGCAATGCATACAGTTTCTGACACGGAACTCCTGTAAAAGCGAAATTTTATTGCTCGAAGGTGGCCTAACAGTCAATGAAATCGACCACTTTAAATTCCTGAGGTCGAAGGTAGATGAAAGGCTTTCTTAGAAGTAACACTATCAGTATCTTGCAGGCTGGTGTGGCCGAGCGATTCTAGGCGCTTCAGTCCGGAACCGCGCGACCGCTACGGTCGCAGGTTCGAATCCTGCCTCGGACATGGATACGTGTGCTGTCCGTAGGTTATTTAGGTTGAAGTAGTTCTAAGTTCTAGGAGACTGATGACCTCAGATGTTAAGTCCCATAGTGCTCAGAGCCATTTGAACCATTTTATCAGTATCTTGTACGATAACTGTACGCTGCTGTCTTCAGTAATAAGAATGATTTCCTGGTCTCTGGCACTGAAACTCGAAATACTTTTTACTTTATTTTCACTTTATTCTCTCGTATGGTGTAACATGCTCTAAGATAAAAAAGAAAAGAACGACGAACTACGAACAAATTATTCGAATGTTAGGGAAATCTGTAGATATGTCGTACACACAAATAAATGATTACAATTTCAGGAATATTTGGTGATTTATTTGGAAGAAAAAGCTTCACAAATTGAGGAACTCAATAACGTATTGGTCCACTCTGACCCTTATGCAAGCAGTTATGAGGCTTGACATTGACTGATAGAATTGTTGGATAATTTCTTGAGGGATATCGTTCCAAATTCTGTCCGATTGGCGCCTTACTGCGTCAAAATCCCGAGCCGGTTAGAGGGCCCTGCCAATAATGCTCCACACATTCTCAACCGGGGAGAGATCCGGCGACCTTCCTTGCCAAGGTAGGGATTGGAAATCACGAAGACTAGCAGCAGAAACTCTCGTCGTGTTCGTGAGGGAATTATCTTGTTGAAATGTAAGCCCAGGGTGGCTTGCCATGGAGGGGAACAAAACGGGGATTAGAATAGCGTTGACGTATCGTTGTGTTGTAACAGTATCGCGGATGACCACCAAAGAACGCTGCTATGAAATGAAATGGTTGTCAGGCCGTATGGCAGGCGACAGTCAAGTTGGTATCCCACTGCTGGCCGGATCTCCTCCAGACACGTGTTCGCAGGTCATCGGAGCTTAGTTCGAAGCGGGACACGTCACTGAAGACAATTCAACTTCAGTCAATGAGATTCCAGGACGAATGTGTCCGACACCACCGCAGACAGCTTTTTGGTGTACAGAGGTCAATCGTAACCAGCTCAAGGCGCGCCATGAGTTCTGCTTCCTCTCTGTGAGCCGGGACGATCGATCCATGGATCGAAGGGTAATTCCGTGGTGTGTTTTTTCGTCTTAGAGTGTATTTTGGGGCAACTCTG
Source organism: Schistocerca piceifrons (assembly GCF_021461385.2). Taxonomy (NCBI): domain Eukaryota; kingdom Metazoa; phylum Arthropoda; class Insecta; order Orthoptera; family Acrididae; genus Schistocerca; species Schistocerca piceifrons. The sequence continues at coordinate 493,755,568 of NC_060139.1, read as the reverse complement.
TGCGCTCACCAGTAATATTATTAGCCCAAAACATGAGCACGGACCGTACTCTGGCATCAATTCGAGAACATAGACAAGGCCGTTGTTCAGGTGTTTCTGACTTCTAATTGCTCCGTGCCTGTACATGTTGTCCATCGTGGGATTTGCTGTAGACAAAATTAACTCATTCAGAGGAATCTGCAAGATTCATTCAGTGAAAACCAGATGGAAAAACGATAGGCTGTATGACAACACTTCCTAAAGCATTGTACGTGAAGAAACTTGCGCACAATTCAGCAGTTATCGTATTCAACAGTTTTCCAGCAGAACTGAAGAAATTGAGTCCGAAGAATTCAAACGCGAGTTGAAAGGTGTCATTGGGCCCCACTTCTTCTATTTTGTACTTGAGTTCCTTGTAGTAGTTGAGAAGTTTTCGCGGAAATGTGTAATTTATTCGTGCACTCTCTCTTTGTGTGTGTTTTCTTAATTCTTTGTGTATAAACTTACTATTAGCATTCTGTAAACTATTTAAGAGAGAGTGTTGTACCTTGAGGATAATGTACCAAGGAAAGGATAAATAAATAAATGTCGTGTGGCTAGGGCCTCCCGTCGGGTAGACCGTTCGCCGGGTGCAAGTCTTTCGAATTGATGCCACTTTTGTGACTTGCGTGTCGATGGGGATGAAATGATGATGATTAGGACAACACAACACCCAGTCCCTGGGCGGAGAAAATCTCTGGCCGAGCCGGGAATCGAACCCGGGCCGTTAGGATTGGCATTCTGTCGCGCTGACCACTCAGCTATCGGGGTCGGACAAGGAACAATTGATGTTTCAATTTAGAGACCGATTTTATAATCACAATAAGGAACATGCACTAGAGACTGCGATAAGCTCTTTCCAGCAGCGTCTAATGTCTTTGGTATTAGGGTCATTAGGTTGAATTTAGTGCAACGTTTGTAATGACTAAGAGTTCTACACATGTAAGTGCTGTGGAATACATTTAAGCAATTTTGAGGATATTATTCATTCTTCAGCTACAGATGTTTATGGGAGTCAAAGTGTGCATATTTGTAAAACTATTTTATGTTGTGTACAGCTTCGTACACAACGGTAAGGACATGTTTGGCGAATAAGTTAACGCAGTAAACAGAAGAGCTATTTAACTTGTATTTCTCCAAGTTTATGAAGATTCATTACAAACAGTGCAGCAATAATTAAGTCCAGCTATTACATTAACAACGATGAGGACCTCTGTAGTAAATCACTATAGATGGCGTCGGAGACGCAACTATACTTAGCGTCACGTAGCAATGTGGCTGCAAGTGTGAATAGGCTATCTGGCTGCCGCCAGCCGTCCTATATCAAGGCGGCAGGGGCACTCGTGGTACAGAGCAGCCGCTGGAATATCTAAGCGGGTGTACACCATTGGGTCCGCGGATCCCGTCAACCGCTGTTGACGGTTAAGCCATACATTGTCGATCGTGCAATATCTTGCACTTTGTAACAAAAGGTCTCTCTTTACCATGGAGTACGTGATATTTGCAAATGAACTGAATTTGTTTAACGTCTTAACAGTTTTCCCCATCTCGAAAATGGAAAATTTTATTAGTTGCCAATAACTTTTTATTTCAAAATGTTTTAACAAGTAACTGGTTTTTTATAATACGTCTTCTTAATTTGGATTCACTTACTGATTACTGGTGTTAAGGAGGGTAAAAATGTAACACACAGACTGTTAAATATATATATGACAAGATTTCCTCGATTGCAACACTTTTAAATTTCAATAGAGTATTCGTTCATAGCTCCATGACCATCTTGTACATTGGAACAGTTTTGCACACATGGAAAAACCTTACTTTTCCTGAGTAATTTTTATAATTTCAGTTGAAAGGTGCTGCACACGAAGTAAGAAAATATATAAAATTCTTATTACTGGCGAAAGTCTGAAAAGTGTTACAAAGCAAAACATACTCCGCCCCTGGCCGCTGTGACCGAGCGTTTCTAGGCGCCTCAGTCCGGAACCGCGCTGCTGCTACGGTCGCAGGTTCGAATCCTGTCTCGGGCATGGATGTGTGTGATGTTCTTAGGTTAGTTAGGTTTAAGTAGTTCTAAGTCTAGGGGATTGATGACCTCAGATTGTAAGTCCCATAGAGCTTAAAGCCATTTGAACCATTTTTTAACAAATAAAATAAATAAACAAAAATGAAAATAGCGTCGTTAGTGGACCACTATGTCGACTATTCTAGACGCCTGTAGAGTCTTTTAAACCCGCCACGCCTTGCTACACACTGCAGATCTAAATACATAGGCGTGGCTGGGAAGAGACGGCGAACACGGCAGGCTCTGTTTGTTGGGTGCGGACCAGTGTTGTGAACGGGTGTCTCCTCTTTGTGTTGCAGCAGGCGCGCAACAACCGCTCGGCGGGGCCGCCGCCTCCGCCGCCACCGCCCGCCACAGAGCCGCCGCCGCTCGACCCGGACTACGAGGTCATCGAGTTCCCCCAGCAGCAGTACTCCAACACGCCGGCCGCCAAGCCGACAGGTAATGCCGGCTCCCGTGGGGCGAGTTTGCTTCACAGACAGCATAACTGCTTGTTTTTCCTTTCTTTTATTTTTTCATAAAAAATAGAGTAGAGCAGCAAAATGAATTTTCACTCTGCAGCGGAGTGTGCGCTGATATGAAACAGATTAAAACTGTGTGCCGGACCGAGACTCGAACTCGGGACCTTTGACTTTCGCGGGGAAGTCCTTTACCAACTGAGCTACCCAAGCACGACTCACGGCCCGTCCTCACAGCTTTACTTCTGCCAGTAGAGTAGCAGTTAGCGGGGCTGGCTGGCCCGCCGCAGAGACTGTCATATGAAATAAGGTGTGCAGCAAATTGTTCAGTGACAACGTGTCCGTTTAGAGCGTACATATTTGTCCGAATAACAGGGATTTTTCTCAGTATATAAGGAATATACTGCAGCAATAATTAAAGTAATAATGTTCCAATCTTGAGACACATACACCAAGATGATTAAAAGTCATTGGTCAGTGATATGCACATACGCAGATGGCGGTAGCATTGATTACGCGAGGTATAAAAGGGCAGTGCATTGGCATACCTATTAATTGTACTCAGGTGATTCACGTGAAAAGGCTTCCGACGTGATTATGGCCGCATGATGGGAATTAACAGACCTTGCACGCGAAATGGTACTTGGAGCTAGATGCAGGGGACATTTCATGTCAGAAATCGTTACGACATTCAATATTCCGATGTCCACAGTGGCAAGTGTGTGTCGCGAATACAAAATTTCAGACATTACCTCTCACCACGGACAACGTAGTGGCAGACGGCCTTCACTCAACAACCGGTAGCAGCGGAGTTTGCGTAGAGTTGTCAGTGCTGTCAGTGCTAACAGAGAAGCAACAAAAGCGCGAAATGACAGCAGAAAATAATGTTGGACGTAAGACGAACGTATCCGTTAGAACAGTGCGGTGGAATTTGGCGTTAGTGGGTTATGGCAGCAAACGGCCGACATGAGTGCCTTTGCTAAAAGCACTACATTGCTTGCAGTGCCTGTCCTGGGTTTGTGCTCATATCGCTTGACCGTAGACGACTGTAAAACCGTGACCGGGTCAGATGAGTCCCGATTTCATTTTCTAAGAGTACAGCGCAGACCCCACGAAGTCATGGACCCAAGTTGTCAACATGGCACCGTGCAAGCTGTTGGTGGCTCCATAACAGAGCAGGTGGTATTTACGTGGAATGAACAGGGTCCTCTTGTCAAACTAAACCGATCATTGACTGGAAATCGTTATTTTCGGCCACTTGGAGACGATTTACAGCCATTCATGGGTTTCATGCTCCCAGACCACCGGGCAACAATTGTTCGCGATTGATTTGAAGAACATTCTGGACAATTCAAGCAAATGATTTGCACAATCCCATTGAACAATTTTGCGAAATTGTGGACGGCTGCAGAGGCACCGCGGCTCAATATTTCTGCAGGTGACTTCTAACGACTTGTTGAGTCCATGCCACGCAGGGAAAAAAGATCCGACACAATATTAGGAGATATCCCCTGAATTTTGTCACCTCAGTGTATGCGGTTACAAAAAGACATCTTAAGGTTATTTTCCTGCCTAGAGCGTGGTCGCGCTTGCGGTGATTCCCCGTCTTCCAGCCTTTGACATAAAAAGTCCAACCAGACTCTTGATTGGCCAAGTGCAGGTAGCACTCAGGAAACCCTACCAGGGAAATATAACACTGGAGCTAGAATGAATTTTCACTCTGTAGCGGAGTGTGAGCTGATGTCAAACTTTCTGGCAAATGAAAACTGTGTTCTGGATCGAGACTCGAACTCGAGACATTTGACTTGTGCACCTCGGTAGCTCAATCGGTAGAGGTGCCTAGTTCGAGTCCCGGTCCAGTACCCAGTTTTAATCCGCAGAAGTTTCGTATCAGCACAAACTCCGCTGCAGTGTGAAACACTCATGTCTGTAGCTAAGCCATGTATCCGCAGCAGATTTTTTCCTGGGAGAACTTCTGTGAATTATGGAAGGTAGGTTATGAGGTACTGGTGGAAGCAAAGCTGTGAGAACGGGTCGTGAGTCATGCTTGGGCAGCTATGTTAGTAGAGTATTTGCCCGCGAAAAGCAATGGTCTGAGTTCCAGTCCTGGTCCGCCACACAGTTTTAATATGACAGGAAGTTTCAGCACTGGAGCTATCACACGAAAACATGGGGATCCCCCTGCAGGCAAGCAGTCTGGCAATCAACGAGACGTGCTTTGGAACCGTCGCACGAGCCAAGATTTTCATCGCCAGTATTTGGCCCATAAAGGAAAGAGAGGAGGTAGCCCAAGGTTCCCGATCACCAGACATTACGCCAGAGTCCTGGATTAAATTCCAAATACATCCGCAGTGTCTCGTGAAATAAGACCATGTGATACGGTTGAAGGTGACATGTTCCTCCAACAGAGATGTTTAAATCGCCAGCCCTCTTGGTATAATCGAATATTGAGGGCTATGTCGGTTTCGCCCTTTCACTCTTTTACTGCTTTCTCTCATCATCATCAACAAACAATGTTCGTTTGGCAAAAATAAAATACTCAGCTGTGCACAATAACTTAATTTTATTCTCCTTGCGAATTTTCTCCGCTAGAAATGTCCGCATATCCAGCTTCACCATCTTAATTGCCATTATTGCCAAATTGACGTAAAATCGCTATCACGTGAGAAACAGAAGACTCTGAGGAATGTACTGTTTTAATGACCCATTACGTGGATCACAGAACACGGAGACGGTAGAGAGATGTTTCTTCTGAAACCTGTGCAGTTTGTGAAAGGAAGCTGCTATTGGTCGTCAGAGAGCAAATAGAGGATTGACTGGATTTATTGAGTGGAAGTCCCCGATGAGTAGTTCAGTTGCCAAATTGGAAACAAATTCATCTTTCCTGCACACTGAAACCTTTTCTTAGCAATGAGTGCTTTGTGTCTATTGTGTAAGTGTTATTGTACACTGTTGTACAATGGAAAGCTGAAATTGTGTTATTCATTGCGAATGGAGAGTGTGAAACCCTGTATTGGAACATAGCCTGCTCCTCTCAAGGCACCAAGGCGTTCACATTCAATGGACGGACCACCTACAAGTGGTAATGGCTTAGTTAATTTGAAGTTATACATCGCCCCAAGAAAACTCTAGTTAATGGCAATGGTCTCAGTCGAAAGTTGCATATAGCAACACGTGCTGGCGTTCCTGCAGACAAATGGTGAAAGGCAAAAGGCGCTGATCTACACTGTCAGCAGTTCGCAACGCAAACGCAGTTCTGTGTTGACGTCAGGGTATTGTATAAACAAACCAAGCATGGACAATGTATAGGCGTACTAGCAAGTTCACTTGGTGAAGTGTTAAGGCAGACTCACGATTCTGTCTTGGCACGGCGTAGATGTTAACAAATTACGAAAGAAGTTTCGCAGAGAATATCGGTGGCGGATACTCAAGCAGGACGTGGAGCAATATGTAGAGAAGTGTGTACCCTATGCTCAAAGAGCAAACTACGATTGCAGAGGTTACCGAAAGCCAGCCAAACATTTCAGATGATTGGTATGTATATTGCCCATCGCTCAAACACCAGCGAGGAATTGGTACATATGAACCATCACTGATCGGTTCTCACACTATATAGGTATGATCGCCATACGAAACCAACCAACAGAGACAGTAGCTCAGGCAATGATTAACCATTGGATATTGAAGTTTGAGACATCGGAAACCATGCTAACTGATCAGGGCACTAATATTATGTCCAAACTAATGAAGCAATTACGCTTATTCCTACAAATCTGGATGTTATTGATAGGTGCATTGAATCCGCAAGCTAATGGAAGAACACAATAAGTTTAAAAGACTGTAAGTAAAATGATGTTACTATGGTAACAGTCACCATAATGGCAGGGACACACTGCTGTTATTGTTGTAGCGGTTTACATCTTGAAGATGAATCAGAGTATAGTATTTTCACCCTATGAGGCAATGGGTGGAAAATGCCTTCCTCTTTTGAATTTTGCAAATCACACCCAGAGCGAAACCAATCAGCTGCTACCAAGCCTAATGAGTCTGGATTTGTCCTCGTCTATCCATCAGAGACACCCCCTCCGTATGAGTGCAGACACAGCCTATTGGGTCATGGGGTTAGTCTGATCCCTATGACCCATAAGCCATATTAATGCTACGTGTTTCATTACCATGTTGAAGTGTCTGCCGTACAAATAACAATAGAAATATGTGATATCATTAATCAGACGGAGCATCTCTTTTTCCATGGTGTAGTAATTTTACTCTGCCTTATTCAGTTGCCTGGATGTATAGGCAATCATGTGCTCGCCTTCTTTACTTAATGAACGCTCTAAGGCACGATTGCTAATACTGCATGACAATATAAACTGCCTCTGGTAACTGGAAAAGGGCATGACAGCACTAGTGATCAGTAAGTCCTTCAGGCACACAGAAGCTACTTTGCAATCCAGCATCCAGTGAAAATTTACCTCTTTCTCCACGAGTTCTGTGAAATGTTTCACTACTTCTACAAATATCGACACAAGGACTGTGGCACCTATTCTGTATTTAGGAGAAGGAAATTCCCACACGGCTTGTATGAGCCAGTACCTGTTCACACCTGGCCTAAATAATGAACTAAGACGAATTGGCATTTTTCTAAACGATATGTTAGTTGTGCTGCTCGTAACCGATTGAACGCATCCCATAACCATATTAGGTGCTATTGGATGTCGTTGGAAAACGCTTTGCCCGATATTACCTAACGTTTCATGATATTCGGCACTGGGTTGCATCTGTTACTGTGTGCTAATTTAAACAGCACAACAAAACTGATTTGCCTTGTCCGATCCTTGTATTTCTGGGGTAAAATTACAACCCAAAGGCTGGAACTGCCTTTTATAATCCCGTCACATAGCTGCTGATTTATAAACTCTCTCGTCACCGATTGGAGGTGATGTGGATCTTGATATGTTTTGTCTCACCCTACCAGTTAATTCCCAACGAAAATCCTATCCTGCCTTATCGAAGTTCCTAGCAGTGGTCGAGGAGGATTAGACAATTTCATGTATTATTCTCACAGTTTTTCCATTTTCTCCCTATTTTTTCCCTGGAAATGTGAAACTTTCTCGTGCAGTGCAGCTAAAGTGGAAGACTATTCTGGATTAGAATACTCTATACCTAATTCTCTGTCCAACTCTCCATCATCCAGTGCAGCTAGGTTAGGTATCAGTGCACCTCATGATAGTTCTACTTCCACCAAACAAAAATTATTCATGCTGATAGGTACTACTCAGCTTTCATCAGCGTCTTGCACAAATAATACACTATGATGCACAGTTCTGCTACACTCAAAATTCTGAGGGGGAAATCAGATACTATGTCTACACTGACTACTTTCTCTGTACCTTACAGTATTTTTCTCCCACGATACAATTCTAAGGGACGGTGCACGCGGTCTGAAATTCCTCTTGCACCAGGGATAAATATTATGGCAGTTCGGTATTCCCGGCAATGTTAGGTCCAGCTCCACTACGGCCATTCAATTTTTTTAAGGTGATGTTTACTCAGAAAATCCAGTCCAAGTGTGACATCGCAGCTGCTGAGAACTCGAAGAAGTATTTACACACAAGCCCGAAAGTATTTCCCTCACACTCAGAAGCTCACCAAAGCCGAACTGAGTGGGTGAACTTTACCCGCATCTACACCACTCAGTCGGCAAGGGCCAAATTTCTTACTCCAAGTACATCTTGACTTCCCACGGCTACCTGCGACCTCATATCCAGTAGACAGTAAAATACTTTTCCTCTCACAAAACCGGTTATACAATAATCCATCATTGATTCTGCACCCAGGTCTCCTGTGCTTACATTAACTGGGAACGTCACACAGTGGCCTTAAGGTTCCCGCTTCTGTTTAACACTGTAGAGCGAATTCCACCCTGTATCCCTCTACACTCCACACGTAAAAACTCCAGTGGACATTCCCGCTCCAATTGTCCAACCACTTAACACTTCTCACACTGAAGTTTACTACAGCTGCACCGAATGTGACCAGCCTGGCCACTCTGATAACATTTGACTTCTGTATTAAATATTATCCTCCTCTCTCTAGATCTGCTCATTGCATTTATTTCCACAGGAGCCTTCGCAGTTGCCACGCTTCGTTTAATGATTTCAGAAACCCTAGTCATAATTTATGGAAAACTTCAGTTGACGAACCCCAAAATGACGCATATCGTGTCTTTTGTTCTGCCTCCTGTGGAATGGCTTTGTTGCCCAAATATGTTGAGTCTAACGAGAACATGACTCTCTATAAATTACACAGCGGGTTTATGTCCACATTTTCATAGCCAAAGTAAGAGAGGGGTTATATCAGACTGGACTAGCGTGAAGTCTAGATTTGCAAGACGAGTTTATTTGCCTTAAAGTAACCAGAGTAATTAAGCAAACTTAATTAGTGAGTCGAGGGAACATTTTTGCCCGAATATTAATTGCCAAACGAAGAATGGGAAATGGACAAATGGGATATCATACTGACCAGCGTGAGGTCTGAGTTTTGCAGAAAAGTGTTCACGGGGTTCAAAATTACAAAGGTAATTAAGAAACTTTTTAGGTAAATCTTTATTCCTGTTTTCATAGCCAAACGAATAGTGGGGAATTAATAGATTGTAGCATCAAGGAGACCAGCATGAGGTACAGTTTTGAAAAAAAAAAAAATTAATCGCTTCAAAGAAATTAAAGTAATTAAAGAAACTTGATTAGTAATTTCAGCGAAAATTTATACATTTCACAAATAGCTGCCGCTACATATGTAAATAAATTGTTAAAAAGTAAAGAATAGCAGCGGTCCTATCACGCTTCCGTAGCGCGCTCCTGCCGATACCCCTGTCTCTTATCAATAGTCGCTGTCGAGACCAACTTACTGGGTTCTACTACGTAAGAAATCTTCGAGCCATTCACATATTTGGGAACCTGTTCCGTGTGGTCGTATCTTCATTACCGTCTGAAGTAGAGCACTGTGTCAAACACTTTTCCGAAGTCTTGGAATATGGAATCTGCCCATTGTCCTCCACGCATAGTTCGCACTATACCATGTGAGAAAACGGCAAGCTGAGTGTCGCACGAACGATGCTTTCTAAAACCGTGCTGACTCGTGAACGTAAGCTTCCCCACCTCAAGAAGATTTGGTATATTCAGGCTGAGAATATGTTCAAGAATTCTGCAGCAAACCGACATCGAGGATATTTGTCTGTAATTTTGCTGGTCTGAGTCACCTGCGGTTTCTTCCAGTCGCTTTAGACTTTGCGTTAGTCGAGATATTCGCGATAAATGCAAGCTAAGGAAGGATACAATGCCGATTTGTAAAACCGAATCGTGATCCCATCCGGACCTGGCTCTTTCAATTGCCTCTCTACGCCAGGAATGCCTATTACTATGTCCTCTCTACAGGATGTGCGATGGTCAAACGTCGATCAAGCTTGAGTTCGTCGTTGGCCCTCTGCAAGATCTGCGTTGGAAGCGGCAGGATGCTATTTCGATCGGCGCCGCGTGTTTATTCCCGGGAATGCTCGACAGCTGCTGGCGTTCACTCGCATCGGGCGCCCACGATTCGCGCATCCTGGAGCCAGCCGAACAGAGGGGAACGGAAAGACGCAAATCCCGATCGGCGTCTGGCGCAATCCGCGTCTGCGTCACTTGGCCCGTGCGCGCTTCACGCCTGCAGACAGCTGACTGTGCTCAAATTATACTCGACGTTCTTTTGTTTGTCTCTCTTATGTGAAAGCGTGTGGTGATGAGGTGGAACGGGAGTGGGAGGCGGAGGAGCGGCGTCCTGTTGTCTCCTGGTTGGTTTGATGTCTACCGACAATATTTCTTTTCCTGTAGTAACCTCTTCATTCCAGAGTAGAAGCTACGCGCAACGTCTAAGCCGGTGTACAGTGACGGAGGAAAAATTGCAACACCAAGAAGAAGTTGTGCGACATAAACAAAATATCGTAACACAAAGAAGGAATTGTGCGACATAAACGAAAGTTTTATGATGTCTATTCAAATTTCGCGCCAGTCGCTTAAGACTAGCGCTAATCGCTCCACTATGAGGATGCAAATCAGATTTGCTTTAAATACAAGATGTAATGATCGTGAACGTAAGTTACCTTTGAGACTGGACGTGGTGATTTGATGTGTCCTGCTATGAAACTGCACTCCTCGTTGTCGGACCGTACGGCGGGCAGCAGTCAGGTTGGTGGTCCACCACTGTCCGAGGCTTTTCCAGACACGTCTTCGGTCTGGAATCTCCTTGACTGGAATAGAACTGTCTTCATTGTTGAATCCCGCTTCGAACTGAGCCCCAGTGGACAACGAAAACGTGTCTGTAGGCACAGCGGACGCGGGCGGCGTACCAGCCTAGCTGTCGCCCGCCGTATAGTGCGACAACCAGGAGTGACGGCCTGGGGTGTAATTTCATTGCATAGCAGGATCCATTTGGTTCTCGTCAGCGCCATCCTCTTAGTATACAGCGGTACATCGACGAAATTATACTCCCCGTTTATTTGCCCTTCTTAGCAAGCCGTACTGGGCTTCGATTTCAACAAGATAATGCCCGCCCGCACACGGATAGAGTTTCTACTGCTTGGCTTCGTGCTTGCCAAACGCTACCTAGGCCAGCAAGGTCGCCGGATCTCTCCCCAGTTGGGAACGTTTGGACCATCATGGGCAGGAACCTCCAACCTGTTCGAGATTTCGACGATCTAACGCGCCAATTGGACAGAACGTAGCACGATATTACTCAGGAGGACATCCGACAACTCTATCAATCAATGCCAAGCCGAATAACTGCTTGCATAAGAGTCAGAGGTGTTGCAGCATGTTATAGGCTTACTCAGTTTGTGAAGGTAATTCTCTTTAATAAATCATCCAGTTTTTCTTGAATTATAATCATTTGTTGTCTATACTTATACATCTCGTTTACCGATATCCTTTAGGTCAATAAATCCAATGGAAAGTCTTTGATTTTTCTTATGCGTTGTTCCCATAACTAAACTGCTACTCGGGTTCTTTTACGCTGGAAATACAAGAAAATGTCCCAATCGCTTCAGTGGGATTCCGTGCAAGGACTTCCGTGAAAAAGTAAGCGGTATAGAGTACTGAATACTTCGATGTTCCCGGGTCTTTTAGAACTGCTGCAGCGGAGGCTTTTCGCATTGTGTTCATAACATGTTCACTGCATCTTCAAGGACGGAAGACAGTGGCTATGTAATTGCTGAAAACTGTTACCAATCCCAGGCCACAAACAACGAACCACATATAGAGTCAACATCTCCTTTCACCACATGTGATTCTTCAGCTTTTCGAAATGCCCTAAATTACTATTTCTTTGTCTATAGCATAATCATTGCAAGCTAAAATACAGTAAATTATTAACTTTTTAGAGTTGTGAATAACAGTGTCTTGCCTTAAGACATTATAGTAGCTAAGGTTTCGGATACTCTTGATCTGTTATACAGCGTTGTCAAATATTTCCGAACACGCATCTCTTGTTTCAAGCGCTTATCGTAGATCCTGAGTAACACTATGACTAGAAATTCACACCTGTGAAGCTATCTTTTAGATTTTACGGTGACCAATACGTAATACGTTTTACTCTACTGTTTTCGTGTATGCTGAAGATGAAAGAGCGTCAGAAACTTGTTTAGACTCTCACTTATAACATTTGTTACCATCTGACTATTTTTGTGACATGCCCAGTTCTAAGCAACGAATAAGACGCATTGTACTTGGTCGCCTAATAGCACACATCCGATGTCTCTTCATTTGATGGTCCTTACCTTCTAACTCTATCACGAGAGCAGTTAGCAGCCGATATTGTTACCACATTTACTTACTTGATTGCAAATGTAGTAATACTTCAAGTCACAGGTCAAATGGGATTTCAGAACACTCAGGATGACTCTTCGACAGCAAGATTAAAAGTCGTCCTATAACAGTGATGTTACTAGAAAGCTATGTATTATCTTGATGTAACGAATAGTTTGCCTAATATATCTTTTTAAAGTAATCACGTAGTACTCGTATATGTTCTGTTCAGGTGGACGTGCTGTAATATTGTACCGTCGCAAAATCCTTTGACTTGGACGATTTGTTCCCAACGGAAATGATTACGAAGTTGATGAAAGTTAATGAGATGACAGGCCTTTAGTTTCCAGTAGTTAAGAATGAAATGCTTGTAACGAGTGTTTCCTTCTCTTTAAGATTAGCCACACGAGAAAATCCTTAAAATTGCGCTTAAAGATGAAAAATTGAAATATTCCTCAAACAATACTGGGAAATTGGTGATTTAATGTGTTTGAAATAGGCGACACCATAGGCATATGAGAAGAATAGCTCGATGGGTTAACTATGAGAGAGCTCTGTGCAAGATAGTTTCCCTACTCGTTGAATCCTGGTAGAGGGAAATGTTAAAAGAAACTTCTCGGCAGCCTCTGGATGTTAATCAAGAGAATAAATTAGGTTTTGTGCACCGCTTTTCATGTTGCGGATGAGTGGAAGACACGCCACTTCACGCAAGAATGTAAACTGCAGTCAGAGAAGTAAGGAAACCACACACGAGAGTGCTGTACGAGGCACTGCTGCAGTGTATGGGGGCCTTGCCTAGTGGATTGGCGAAAGAGGCCGACGTAATTTTCAAGCAGCTGCTGCAATTGTAACATAAAGGCTATATCTACTTCTTTTGCCGTAAAGGAAGGTTAGTGTTATGTAGGAAGAGCAAGGAATTCACAATGCCTTTTTTGAACATTTTTGGAATTCCACATCTACATGACTACAATGTAATTTAAAGTGTCTGACAGATGTTTCATGAAACATTGCTCTACTCCCGGACAGCGTGCGGGAAAAGTGAACACTCAGATCTCTCCATATGAGCTCTGATTCCTCATATTTTATTACGATGGTCATTTCTCTCTGCGTAGCTGGGCGTCTGTAAAATATTTTCGCTTTCGGAGAAGAAAGTTGGTGATTAAAGCTTCGTGAAAAGATTCTCCTTTGTTTTGATGATTGCCACCCCAAAGTCACATATCATGTACGTGACGCTCTCTCCTCCATTTCGCAAATCTTCTGGCCCAATTTGATGAAAAAAATGAGACGAGGATTGTGTTCAAATCACAGTCTAACCATTCTCATTTAGATAATCGCTTAAGGCAAACAAGTAACCCCCTCGACCACCACCACCGATACTTTGAAAAATAGAACTCCTATGTATAAAGCAGTTTCAGAAGTCTGATTACTTTAAAGATGAATTAATGTGTTAAATATTTGACGTTAAGCTTACAAAACCTTTATGATTCAAGACGGAAAATGCTACGTATGTGTGTTTTCTTAGTTTCAGATTATTTACGTATAGGCTAATGAACAGCAAGAATGTAATAAGTGTTAAACTTTTTTTCCTTTTTTTATTTTGTGTGGGTGCCAGGGAAAATAACTTTCGAAAATATTTGAAATTATGTGTAAATTTGTTGAAAGTCTCTAAGTGTTCTCATTCTCAAATACTGTATGAATATAGTTCGGGTTATTTTCAGGCCCTGCGTTACGCTCTCTCTAGACGTGTACAGAGTTTCTACTGTTAAATCTCTTAAAGTTGTTACTGTGCTAAATCTTTAACGTAGACTATAATGACTGGATTATAACACATTTCAAATTTTTAAATTTGGTCAATAATTATGTCAAATGCTGAAAATCAAATTTTTGTTCCCCCTGGAAATCATTAGACAGGCAACATACAACTGGAATCACATGACCGTATAAACGTTCCAGCCGTTTAGTGGCGTAGATAACGTGCGCGGTGGCGCATTGGTAAAACACTGCATCCGTATTCGGGAGGATGCTAGTTCAATTCCACGTGAAGTAATCGGGATTTTGGTTTCCCACGATTTTGCTCCATCACCCATGGCAAATGCCAGGATGATTGCTTTGAAGGGGTACGTTCGATTTCCTTCCCAATTCGATGATGATGATGATGATGATTAGTGACATCATCATCGAATTGAGAAGGAAATCGAACGTACCCCTTGAGCCTGTGCTCCAATGACCTCTTCGTTGACGGGATGTTAAACCCTAATCTTCTTTCCTGCGTAGAGAAAAATGTCTAGATCGTTCTTTTGAAAAGGACGAGACCTAGTTCATTGATGATTTCGTCCTAATCTCCCTTCTTTACCTCGTATGTCACTTTGAATCCCAATCTTCCTACCTTGTTTTCTGCAATGCCATTTTTCATCAAGACAATGCACGTGCCACTGAGGTGATTCGGCAGTGGTAAAAGAGGGATTCAAAGGACAAATTATTAGAGCACCTGGGCTTTTCGTTGTTGTTATTGTTGTCGTATTCAGTCCGAAGACTGCTAGATACAGCTCTCTACGCTGGTCTATCCTGTGTAAGTCTCTTCATCTCTGCGTACCTGCTGCAGCCTACATCCAATTGAACATATTTACTGTATTCGAGCCAGGCAAATGCAGCGATGGTTCATTCGAATGGACACGGCCGATTCCCATTCCCACCCTTTATTACGAGCTTATGCTCCGTCTCTAATGACAGGGATGTCGACAAGACATTAAACCATAATATTCCTTCTCTTCTTCGAGACTTAAGTTTCCTTCTACAATTATCGCCCCCCCCCCCTCCCCGACACTTACGTCCTTATCAAATTCACGATTCCTTGATATCTCAGGATGTGTCCTGCAAACCGACCCCTTCTATGAGGTTGTGCCATATATGTCTTTTTTCCCCCATTCGGTCCAGCACCACTTCATCAGTTATTCGACCTGTCGATGTAATCATCAGTATTCTTATGTAACACGATTTCTATCGCCGCCTTGTCTGAACTGTTTGTTGTTCACGTTTCACTTCCGTACAAGGCTGTATTCCAGACGAAACCACTTTTTATATCCGGTTTCATCCTGTGGCTCCAGTTATCCACACATCTAAACATGGATCGGCAACGTCCAGTTAAGTTCTTATTGCAGCTGCAGAAAGCTATTTATAGACCTTCCAGAACCCTAGACCTGGGATTGAAGATAGTCACTGGAAACATCCTGTAAACGTACTGTGACATAAAAGTGCACGACGCCGTAATGTAAGTATATTTTTGCTGGCAGCCTAAGTAATTTTAATCCTGCCCTCCAGTTTATTAGAGGCTATTGCGTCTGCGACGTTGGCCTTCACGAGAGCGCAGGCCGAGCCTCCTGGGCGTCCCGATGCGGGCCCCCCTCAGAACTTCAATGAGCCGAGCTTAAAGGCGAGCTGCCGGGGTGCGGCCTTCTGGGTCAAAGGTCGGCAGCCGCGCCACGGCCGTTTTAAATGTCACACCAGCGGCTAATGGAGCGGCCGCGCCGGGCCGGTCGATGGCTCGTGTTTATTTTGGCTGCCGGCCTGCTGGCCGCACCTGTCACCATCCCTTCTCTGGCCCGCCAGCTGCTGTCAGGCGGGAGGAGACGGCACCGAGTGGGACAGCGTCGAGACCATCAGCCGTGTATGACAGGCTCGGGAGGATCCAGGGTTCGATTCTGGGGTCACCGTTTGCTACCGCTTCCCCTCCCTTTTCCACAAATATAAGTTGCAATGACCTCCCCCGCCCCAATTTTAACGTTTCATACAGTACCTCATCCCCAACCATTCAGTTCGACGAAATTGGTCCCAAACGATTGAAGATGACACGTGAGAAACGGTCCAGCGTGATGCGCGAGAAAACCGCCATTAAAGCCGACGTGTGGTTAGCTGTTATATAGCCACACGTTATTTCACGTCCTACTGTTCTTGTGGAACTTAACACTACTTTGATTCTTGTTACTTTTATATAGAATGTTCTACCTAAAATTTTCACTGCCAATATCTCTGGTACCACAACAGACAACGGCTTTCACAGGTATGAATGTACGGCAGTGGTTCACGAAAGTAAATACTGTGAGACATTCTAAACTACACTACTCGCCATTAAAATTGCTACATGAAGAAGAAATGCAGATCATAAACGGGTATTCATTGGACAAATACATTATACTAGAACTGACATGTGATTACATTTTCACGCACTTTAGGTGCATAGATCCTGAGAAATCAGCACCCAGAACACCCACCTCTGGCCGCAATAACGGCCTTGATACGCCTGGGCATTGAGTCAAACAGAGCTTGGAAGGCGTGTACAGGTACAGCTGCCCATGCAGCTTCAACACGATACCACAGGTCATCAAGAGTAGTGACTGGCGTATTGTGACGAGCCAGTTGCTCGGCCACAATTGATCAGACGTTTTCAATTGGTGAGAGATCTGGAGAATGTGCTGGCCAGGGCAGCGGACAAGCATTTTCTGTATCCAGAAAATCCCGTACAGGACCTGCAACATGCGGTCGTTCATTATCCTGCTGAAATGTAGGGTTTCGCAGGGATCGGATGAAGGGTAAAGCCACGGGTCGGAACACATCGGAAATGTAACGTCCACTGTTCAAAGTGCCGTCAACGCGAACAAGAGGTGACCGATACGTGTAACCAATGGCACTCCATACCATCACGCCGGGTGATAGGCCAGTATGGCGATGACGAATACACGCTTCCAATGTGCGTTCAACGCGATGTCGCCAAACACGGATGCGACCATCATGATGCTGTAAACGGAACCTGGATTCATCTGAGAAAAATGACGTTTTGCCGTTCGTGCTCACAGGTTCGTCGTTGAGTACACCATTGCAAGCGCTCCTGTCTGTGATGCAGCGTCAAGGGTAGCCGCAGCCATGGTCTCCGAGCTGATAGTCCATGCTGCTGCAAATGTCGTCGAACTGTTCGTGCAGATGGTTGGTGTCTTGCAAACGTCCCCGTGTGTTGACTGAGGGATCGAGACGTGGCTGCACGATCCGTTACAGCCATGCGTGTAAGGTGCCTGTCATCTCGACTGCTAGTGATACGAGGCCACTTGGATCCAGCACGGCGTTCCGTATTACCCTCATGAACCCACCGATTCCATATTCTGCAAACAGTCATTGGATCTCGACCAACGCAAGTAGCAATGTCGCGATACGATAAACCGCAATCGCGATAGGCTACAATCCGACCTTTATCAAAGTCGGAAACGTGATGGTACGCATTTCTCCTCCTTACACGAGGCATCACAACAATTTTTCACCAGGCAACGCCGGTCAACTTCTGTTTGTGTATGAGAAATGGGTTGGAAACTTTCCTCAAGTCAGCATGTTGTAGGTGTCGTCCCCGGCGCCAACCTTGTGTGAATGCTCTGAAAAGCTAATCATTTGCATATCACAGCATCTTCTTCCTGTCGGTTAAATTTCGCGGCTGTAGCACGTCGTCTTCGTGGTGTAGTAATTTTAATGGCTAGTAGTGTATATTTTTAAATCCACGCCCCATGGTATTTCATACGCAATCAGTAACATGAGAAATCACAATAATAATGGCGTTTGTTGCATCGCAATACGTCAATTACATGACGAGAATTGGAACGCGAAGTTGACGCGTGAAATGAATAAAACGCGCCGCTGTTGCACTTCCCGCGAAGCAAGCGTGACCCGCACGTTGTAGTGGCGATGCGATTTACGTGTTACGATGCGACAAACGATGTACTTACGTATTGCTCTGTACACTGTTAGTACGTGACCTGGGAAACATACGGTTGTCCAGTCATCCACAGTGGAAACAAGGACATGGTTTACTCGTACGTGCTTTATTGAACTTTTTAACAGTACTACAGTACTATAATGGCCATAATGGTAACAAAATACCGATAACCACCGGCCAGAGTAAGTAAAATTAATGGCTGTCAAAGGTCGCACAGAGTGATACAAGCTATTTGTACGTAGGTGGACATAAGTAACACAATTGTACAATACACTTTCAGGACGTGTAACTGAACAGCTTGAATGACTGCGACACTATTTAAGCGTTGCAAATGGTGCAACTCATACATAAACGTACAGTAGTATCAACAACAAAAAAACCATAAGTCTTCTCCGTAATCCACAAAATGTTCGTCGGTTTGCAATCACATGTCTTACAGTCGAAACGCTGCAACATATGTTAGAAGAAATTGCCATTTTCTTGGCAACACCGCTGTGCGCGCTCCATCACGGACCCACTCACGGCTGTCAAAGTGTTCGTGGTGTTGTTGCAGTGCATGCAGCGGTTACCGCTCGGCATACACCTGTGCCACACGTGACATTCTCCGTATAGTAATATCCTGTCAATCAATTCCTCATTAACGGGGACTAGTGCAGCAGGGGATACAACCCGTCGGCTTTGAACAATGACGTCACAAGTCGCCAGAGAGCATGTATTACAGAGATGAAAAAGCTGAGGAGAATGTTGAGAAACAAAGGAATGCGAGAGAGATAAACATTGATCTTGTCAAAAGCATAAGTGTTTTTTGACTTTTTTTAAAAAAAATTTCACGAGATAGAATAAACTGATCCTACTTTATTAAGCAATATCTTGTCAAAAGCCGAGAAGCGATTGTTCTTAATGTTCTAGCTCCCTTCAGTACGTAATAAGTGTTTTTTGACTTAAAAAAAAAGATCTCACGAGATAGAATAAACTGATCCTACTTTATAAAGCAGCTCCCTTCAGTACGTAATAAGTGTTTTTTGGCTTTAAAAAAAAATCTCACGAGATAGAATAAACTGATCCTACTTTATTAAGCAGCTCCCTTCAGTACCTAAGAAGTGTTTTTTGGCTTTTTAAAAAAAAATCTCACGAGATAGAATAAACTGATCCTACTTTATTAAGCAATAGTGTTTTTTTGGCTTTTTTAAAAAAATATCTCACGAGATAGAATAAACTGATCCTACTTTATTAAGCAATATCTTGTCAAAAACCGAGAAGCGATTCTTCTTAGTGTTGTAGCTCCCTTCAGTAGCTAATAAGTGTTTTTTGGCTTTTTTAAAAAAAAAATTTCACGAGATAGAATAAACTGATCCTACTTTATTAAGCAATATCTTGTCAAAAGCCGAGAAGCGATTCTTCTAGTCTTGTAGCTGCCTTCAGTAGCTGATAAGTGTATTTTGGCTTTTAAAAAAAAATCTCACGAGATAGAATAAACTGATCCTACTTTATTAAGCAATCAGTAAAAAAAACGAAATTGAAACATAACAGCAAAAGCTTATTCGAACACAGAACTGCTTTATTATCTATGCCTCGAAGTGAAGACATTAAGATCTATGACTAAGGAATGACGTCATTGTTCAAAGCCGACGGGTTGTATCCCCTGCTGCACTAGACCCGACTACCGTGTCGAACGCCTACAACGGCGGACAGGTAAATTAATATCAAGGTTACAAGTGACACCAATTACAGTGTACAGCACACGGAGGCCATGTATCTGTACGTACTTCCACTCAGAACAACCTGCTTCGTAGCGAGCCGTTTCCCACATAGCGCCGATTGCGGCCCGTTTCTGTACACAACTTCAGAGGTGAAGGGTTGACCTGGACGGTGTAACGGGGCGGCGTACACCAGCCAGTACCGTTCCGTAGGCTGTACTTCGATAAATACCACTTACATGAGGGCCACCGTTATGTACATATCAATTTTTGTGGCAGGAATCCCTATTATTACTTTCGGCCCTCGTTAAAACAGTGAAAGTAAGAACACGTAAGTCAACCAAGTCGCGATTACGACAACGTGCGGGTCTAAAAATGGTTCAAAAGGCTCTGAGTACTATGGGACTTAACATCTGAGGTCATCAGTCCTCTAGACTTAGAACTACTTACACCTAACTAACCTAAGGACAACACACACATCCATGCCCGAGGCAGGATTTGAACCTGCGACTGCAGCAGCAGCACGGTTCTGGACTGAAACGCCTAGAACCGCTAGGCCACAACGGCCAGCTCGGCCGGGTCACGCCTGCATCGCAGAAAGTGCAATGGTGGCGCGTTTCGTTGATTTCAGGTCAACTTCGCGTTCCGATTTCTCGTGATGTAATTGAAGCGTTGCGATGCGACCTACGCCTTTATTATTGTGATTTTTCATGTTATTATGGAATAATATGGGATGTCGTTTTTTTTTTTAAAAAAAACATAAGTTTGCGTTGAAACCAATTTTTGCACTCGGTTTAGAATGTCTCATAATATTTACTTTCGTGAGCCCCTGCCGCACGTTCATACCTGTGAAAGCTGTTAAGTCAGTATCTGTTGTGGTTACAGAGATATTGACGATGAAAAGTTTGGGTGGAACAGCCTGTATTTGTATTTCGAACAGCATTCCAAAATATAAATATATAGTTTACGCGTAAATAATACTTTAGCAGAAATTATAGTCTACTTGGGGTTCTGGTATGAAGAACGTAAATATTGCCAACAAAAAATGTAAGTACAAGAAGAAATGCTTCCCTTCAACGAATTTCTAGTAGAAAAATACACACAACTCCAAAAATTAGTCGCCCGGCGTCGGGCGATAGTTTTGAAAGGAATGTGGTAGATGTAACGCCACTTCACACTCCTTGCATGCCCACGTCGTTTCGCTTCGTACTTTGTGCCTTATGCAAACTTTGCGCATCCTTGTTTTTTCCATCGCATCGATATGTTTTCGGAAATGGGTCCAGTGTTGTGCTTCACGTAGTGGACGGTGTTTCTCTTCCCGTCCTACCTACGTGTGAGAACGCAAAGAAAGCCGGTAGGTAGCCTGCGTGCCGAATCGCCACGCAGTTACATTCTCCTGCGGATGCACACAGAGAACGCTGGTTAACTTGTTAGTCAAGGGGCAGCAGTTCCATTACAGGTAGAACGTTAGCTCTGTAGTCTTCCTCATACAATTTTTCATTAACTGATCCGTAAAAAAATTGATTTTCACGTTACTTACGGCTTTATATTTCAGATTCATGGTAACATGCCCAAAATTTCGAGAATATAATACTTGTGATATTTGCATCAAAATATGACACTGCGCGAAATTCGAAAAAGTTTGCAATGAAAAATATAGGTCGCTATGATTTTGCATTCTGTGCATATTATACCATATGTTGCTGCTAATAAAATTTAGCTAAGATAGTGAATTTTTTTTTCCTTTTTTTCTTTAGACTTGGGAGGAGGTCTCTATCTGTCTCCATTCTCGAGACAACGGAACTTATGTAGCACGATTACTTCCCATCGCACGCGTACGGAAATGAAATATTCATAACATACCTCATATCTCCTATACCGTTCGAGATATCGATGCAAGATTTTGGCAAGAGGTAGCATGCAAAGAGGAGAATATTTTGCTATATGGTTAACACTGGCAACTTTCTTATCTACGGCGATATAAAGCGGAAGGTATGGTTCTTTTCTTTTCAGTCCAATACTGTAATATTTTGAGAGTTTTAGACAACTGTTAAAAAGGAAATTTGTTAGTATAAAACTAAACGTAAAAATTTCTTATCTTACTTTACAGCAAATTGACACAATGAGGTTTTCCATAAGCTACTGATCACCGTAGTCGCCTGCTGCATTCCAAAACACACTGTTTCACGATTCTGTTGCAATAGGTATTGCAAGGTAGGTGTGTGCAATTTATACCGTATTTTAACAAAAGAAGCAAAATGTAACCGGCCAACAATAGAAATATAGCCGTTCCTCACAACTGAAGATGTTTCTTCAAATGAGAAATTGTTAACAATTCAGACAAAAACAGCCAAATGTGCTGCAATTGTGGCGGAATCCTGCAACGAACCGTATCTTTAATAGTAAACCACTGGAATGGAAACTTACAAAAGGATTTTCTCTTCATATGAGAAATATGAAAATAAATCGCAGCAACTAGTATAAAATATTACTGTTCCTATCACCATTCAGAGTGAAGTGGTGAACTTCCGTACCATAATTATGTTCTAATATGTGAAAGATAGGTTATATATATTTAAAGATAGATTATGTATATTTATATTCTATTTTAATCTTAATAAGTCGTTTGGTACGGTTCATGAAGTAAAGAAACAATGTAATTTTTAAGGACCATCAATGCTGAAACTAGATTTGCTGTGGCTTTTTGTAGCAATATAAGTGAAGAAATTACACATTTATTTTCATATCGAGGATGTACTTCTTGATAAGCTACTGACCTGGTATGTCCTCAGTTCCTCCCTCAATAAACAACTAACTCAGGGGGTTTAAGATGCAGAATGTAAATCATTTACTAAGTTTCAGTAGCACCTATTCCTTATTGAAAAGACACTGGGTTAAAAAGTACTCTGAAATTGCAACAAAGGAAATGATTTATTTTGGTCTGACGTGTTAACCTTCTCTTTTTTGGAAAAGCGTAATTAGTGGCATTTTTGCTAATAAAGTTTAACAATTCAGGTGAAAATAAATCACCAGTTCTGTAACAATTTCAGGGGAAACATGTAACGCAGTGTCTCTTTAATAATGAACAGCTGGGACTGAAACTTACTAAAGGATTTTCTTTCTACACCTCAGTTAGATTTTACATATGAAAAGACACAGCAAATAGTGTACAATATTTCCGTTCCTACACACACAGTGAGGGAGTGAATCTTCTTACTAGAAATTTCTTTTAATGCAGCAGTGATATTGGCTTTGACGAATAGTTGGCAAGTTTCTGCTAGTCGTTAGCGTGCTCACGGCTTCAGATTTACGAACGAGCTTTATTGGGTCAGTTTTACTCTGTAGCAAACTGCAGTGTCGCATCAGAAATAACGAATTAGGTACCTGTGTATCTATGGATAACAACATTACAAAAACGTGATAGTAATTACTTTATGAACTGCTTGATACTGCTCATTAACATTAAAATAGATTATAAATATATATAACTTATCCTTATAATATATTTTCTGTCTTTATAACACATTAGAATATAATTATTGTAGAGAAGTTCACCTTTTCGGGATAGGAGGATAGGAACAGAAATACTGTACACTATATGTAAATTAAAGGGCACCACAGCAATCAGTTGCAGCAGAACATTACGCGGAATCAGGACCAGGATTCGAACCCTGCATCTGCTGCTAATTAGGCAGGTGCGTTAACCACAGCGCCGTTTGGGGCACCGCATCAGCGCAACTGCGCGGACTTCCTCGACACGCCTCACGGACGATCCAGTGAGCGCCAGCTATCCGCAGTCCCTGCCCGCAGTGGGAATGTGGATCGGCCGTTAGGCGTGTCGAGGAAGCCCGCGCAGTTGCGCTGATGCGGTGCCCCAAACGGCGCTGTGGTTAACGCACCTGCCTAATTAGCAGCAGATGCAGGGTTCGAATCCCAGTCCGGAACACATTTCCACTCATCGCCGCTGGTTCCGCGTAATGTCCCGCTGGAGCTGACAGTAGTAATCCCCTTTAATTCACACATAATGTCTCACAATTCTTCGTGGCGTCTGTTCTTTCTGATATGTCTGAATGAACAGACACGACGCATTTATATTACTGTACACCGTTTGTGGCGAATTATCTTCATATTTCTCATACGAAACATAGGGAGAAAACCCTTTTGTAAGTTTCCATTCCAGTCGGTCACTATTAAAAATACGGTTCGTTACAGGATTCCGCCACAATTGCAACACATATGGCTGTTTTTGTCTGAATTGTTAACAATTTCTCATTTATAGAAACATCTTCAGTTGTGAGGAACGGCTATATTTCTATTGTTGGCTGGTTACATTTTGCTTCTTTTGTTAAAATACGGTATAAATTTCACAAACCTACCTTGCAATACCTATTGCGATAGGACGTGAAACAATGCCTTATTAAAATGCAATACGCGACTAGGGTGATCAGTAGCTTATGGAAAAAACTGCGTTGGTTTGCTGTAAAATAAGATATTTCAAGTTTAGTTTTGTACACTCCTGGAAATGGAAAAAAGAACACATTGACACCGGTGTGTCAGACCCACCATACTTGCTCCGGACACTGCGAGAGGGCTGTACAAGCAATGATCACACGCACGGCACAGCGGACACACCAGGAACCGCGGTGTTGGCCGTCGAATGGCGCTAGCTGCGCAGCATTTGTGTACCGCCGCCGTCAGTGTCAGCCAGTTTGCCGTGGCATACGGAGCTCCATCGCAGTCTTTAACACTTGTAGCATGCCGCGACAGCGTGGACGTGAACTGTATGTGCAGTTGACGGACTTTGTGCGAGGGCGTATAGTGGGCATGCGGGAGGCCGGGTGGACGTACCGCCGAATTGCTCAACACGTGGGGCGTGAGGTCTCCACAGTACATCGATGTTGTCGCCAGTGGTCGGCGGAAGGTGCACGTGCCCGTCGACCTGGGACCGGACCGCAGCGACGCACGGATGCACGCCAAGACCGTAGGATCCTACGCAGTGCCGTAGGGGACCGCACCGCCACTTCCCAGCAAATTAGGGACACTGTTGCTCCTGGGGTATCGGCGAGGACCATTCGCAACCGTCTCCATGAAGCTGGGCTACGGTCCCGCACACCGTTAGGCCGTCTTCCGCTCACGCCCCAACATCGTGCAGCCCGCCTCCAGTGGTGTCGCGACAGGCGTGAATGGAGGGACGAATGGAGACGTGTCGTCTTCAGCAATGAGAGTCGCTTCTGCCTTGGTGCCAATGATGGTCGTATGCGTGTTTGGCGCCGTGCAGGTGAGCGCCACAATCAGGACTGCATACGACCGAGGCACACAGGGCCAACACCCGGCATCATGGTGTGGGGAGCGATCTCCTACACTGGCCGTACACCACTGGTGATCGTCGAGGGGACACTGAATAGTGCACGGTACATCCAAACCGTCATCGAACCCATCGTTCTACCATTCCTAGACCGGCAAGGGAACTTGCTGTTCCAACAGGACAATGCACGTCCGCATGTATCCCGTGCCACCCAACGTGCTCTAGAAGGTGTAAGTCAACTACCCTGGCCAGCAAGATCTCCGGATCTGTCCCCCATTGAGCATGTTTGGGACTGGATGAAGCGTCGTCTCACGCGGTCTGCACGTCCAGCACGAACGCTGGTCCAACTGAGGCGCCAGGTGGAAATGGCATGGCAAGCCGTTCCACAGGACTACGTCCAGCATCTCTACGATCGTCTCCATGGGAGAATAGCAGCCTGCATTGCTGCGAAAGGTGGATATACACTGTACTAGTGCCGACATTGTGCATGCTCTGTTGCCTGTGTCTATGTGCCTGTGGTTCTGTCAGTGTGATCATGTGATGTATCTGACCCCAGGAATGTGTCAATAAAGTTTCCCCTTCCTGGGACAATGAATTCACGGTGTTCTTATGTCAATTTCCAGGAGTGTACTAGCAAATTTCCTTTTCAACAGATGTCTAAAACTATTAAAATATTGCAGTACTGGACTGAAAAAATAAAAACCATACCTTCCGCCATATCGCCGTAGATAAGAAAGTTGCCTGTGTTAACCATATAGCAAAATACTTTCCTTTTTGCATGCTATCTCTTGCCAAATTCTCGAACCGATATCTCGAACGGTTTAGGAGATATGAGGTATGTTATGAATATTTCATTCCCGTGCGCGTGCGATGGGAAGTGATTGTGCTACATAAATTCCATTGTCTCGAGATTGGAGAAACATAGAGGCCTCCTCCCAAGTCTAATAAAAAATTCACTATCTTAGCTAAATTTTATTAACAGCGACATATGGTATAATATGCATAGAACGCAAAATCATAGCGACCCATATTTTTCATTGCAAACTTTATCGAATTACGCGCAGTGTCATACTTTGATGCGAATATCACGTCAAGTATTGTTGTTGTTGTTGTGGTCTTCAGTCCTGAGACTGGTTTGATGCAGCTCTCCATGCTAATCTATCCTGTGCAAGCTCCTTCATCTCCCAGTACCTACTGCAACCTACATCCTTTTGAATCTGCTTAGTGTATTCATCTCTTGGTCTCCCTCTACGATTTTTACCCTCCACACTGCCCTCCAATGCTAAATTTGTGATCCCTTGATGCCTCAGGACATGTCCTACCAACCGATCCCTTCTTCTAGTCAAGTTGTGCCACAAACTTCTCTTCTCCCCAATCCTATTCAATACCTCCTCATTAGTTACGTGATCTACCCACCTAATCTTCAACATTCTTCTGTAGCACCACATTTCAAAAGCTTCTATTCTCTTCTTGTCCAAACTATTTATTGTCCATGTTTCACTTCCATACATGGCTACACTCCATACAAATGCTTTAAGAAACGACTTCCTGACACTTAAATCTATACTCGATGTTAAGAAATTTCTCTTCTTCATAAACGGTTTCCTTGCCATTGCCAGTCTACATTTTATATCCTCTCTACTTCGACCATCATCAGTTATTTTGCTCCCCAAATAGCAAAACTCCTATACTACTTTAAGTGTCTCATTTCCTAATCTAATTCCCTCAGCATCACTCGACTTAATTCGACTACATTCCATTATCCTCGTTTTGCTTTTGTTGATGTTCATCTTATATCCTCCTTTCAAGACACTGTCCATTCCGTTCAACTGCTCTTCCAAGTCCTTTGCTGTCTCTGACAGCAAAATTTTGGGCATGTTACCATCAATCTGACATATAAACCTTTAAGAAACGTGGAAATAATTTTTTTACCAATTACTTTTTTGGAAAATCATTTGTGAAAGATTGCAGGGGGTGCGGCTCGATTCTGTCAGAAGAGCACGTCGCCGCCAACCAGCACGCCGACAGCGGACGAAGAATGTCTCGTTCATTCCGGATGCCATCGTATGCTGCCTCACTGGATGGATTACAATAGGATATTTGCCGAGCTGGGTCAAGCCGCTTGGCGCTGGGCCTCCCTGCCTTTCCTTTCTACGCGCACGCTTCCGCGACTTCCTGTGGTTTTCTGGCTGCCACTGTGGACTCAATTATCGCTTCGGGTTTGTTGCTGACAAAAAATTGATGAGAACAACCATTCTACAACGTTTTCCGCAGCCGATCACACCCCAAGCCAAGCACTTGGGCTAGCCCTCAGAAAAGCAACTCATAATTATTCTGTGTTAAACATAGCTTGTAATTTTTCCGAATTGCTGGACATTTCGAGACTCTTAGATTTCATGCTACTTTTTTCTCTGAAAGTTTTCTGAAAAGCTGACATGTAAAAATATCTGTATTACTAAGCGACAATCCCGGAACTCCCACGGAATTGTTACTGTAGCAGATTTTCTAACATATTGTGTTACACCTAGTTTTTCCTTAATGAGGAATAGCCCTGTATATTATCTGCATTTATCATAAATGAACTCTGTTTTAGGGTTTGCTAACAATTATAACGAACATCAAAACATTTTAGGACACTAGTAATTTTTACCACAGTTTTTTGTGTTGCCTTAGTAAAAATCTCGTTTTGTGTATCTGATTCAATTCTTATAGAGAATTAGCAACTTTTTAGCTCTATAGATAAAAGATAATCTGCAGGTCTAATTTAAAGCTATTAGTCCACTGCCTTGTAATACACTGCACCAGCAAAAATGCAGCCCTACTGTGAATGCTGTTCCCAAACATGGGATGAGTTGGTCGATATCCGTAAGCAGCTGGAAATCGCCCTGACTGCTTTCAAACGATTGGCAGCTGCTGCGAATCGGTGTTTTGCAAGAGCTCCAGAGAGAGTCCCCTTTGATGCCTGCACAAGAGGTAGCTCAAGTACTGTCCTCTCCTATGGATCCTGTCCCCTCTGCAGAAAGTACAGGATCTGTCATTACCCGTCCACTTGACTGCGAGTGGCATGTCAGTGGTAGATCTAGGCGTCCTATACGAGGTAGACATGTCCACGGAGGACTCATGGTGTTGTACCGACTAGGCGCTACAGTCTGGAACCGCGCGACCGCTACGGTCGCAGGTTGGAATCCTGCCTCGGGCATGGATGTGTGTGATGTCCTTAGGTTAGTTAGGTTTAAGTAGTTTTAAGTTCTAGAGGACTGACGACCTCAGTAGCTAAGTCCCATAGTGCTCCTCAGAGTTATTTGAACCATTTTTGTTGTATCGATACCCCTAAGCAACAAGTCTGAGGTTCTGTGTTTCACTGAAACTGAAACTGAGCCAGTGGGACTCACTTCACCTCGTCTGAGGAAACCTATTTTGTCCGGTGTCAGCAGGAGGCAAACGTAAAACGGTAGGATTCTATTTATTATCGGCAGTTCAAACGTACCGCAAATGATGGTGCCCATTAGGGAAACGTCAGGAAGTGACAGGAAAGGACACCATCTGCACTCGGTTTGTATGCTAGGGGGCCTCATTCAAAATGTTGAAAAATCTTTTCTGGCAGCCACTAAGGGTACAGGTTGCAACCAACAGATTGTGGAGCACGTTGGAACAAATGACATCTGTCGTCTGGGCTGGGTCCGTCCAGCGACTGGCAGAGAAGGTTGAGAAGACCAGCTTTGTGCGTGGAGTTTCAACGAAGCTCACAATTTGCAGCGTTGTCCCCAGAACTGATTGTGGATCTTTAGTTCTGAGTCGAATGGAAGGACTGAACCAGAGACCTAGAAAGTTCTGTGACACGCTAGGTTGCGCCTTCCTAGACTTGTGCGATTGTGTTGAGAACGGTAGGGTCACTCTAAATAGGTCAGGTATGCACCAGAGCTCAGAGGCTGCTATTCAGGTAGCTGACTTTGTGTGGGGTGCACAATCGAGATAACAATGGCTGTAGGAAACTCAAAACTATCAGTGTAAGATCGAAAGAAATGCCTCTTAGAGGTGAGAGTATTAAAATCCTAACGGTAAACTGCCGAAGCATTCGCAAAAAAGTGCCAGAGTTTGAAGATGCTCATGAAAAGTAGTGAAGCTCACATAATATTATGGACAGAAAACTGGTTGAAACCTGAAATTGATAGCAGTGATATTTTTGGGGGAAATTTAAGTGCATATCAATGGGATAGGCAAATGGGAAATGGAGGTGGTGTATTTGACGCGGTAAATATTTATCTCGATATACAAACTGAAGATGCATGTGAGATTGTTTGGGCAAGACGCATTATCAGGGGTGGGCAAAAAATGATAATTGAATTCTTCTGTCGGCCACCAGACTTATCTCCTGATGTAACGGAAAACTTTAGAAAACCCCCAGTTCACCCGTGCGTAAGTTCTCCGATTATATTGTAATCGCTGGTGGAGACTTAAATCATCCAACAACTAATCGGGAAAATTACAGTTTTGTTAGTGGTGGGCGTGATAAGACACGTTAGTGAATGCCTTCCCTGAAAACTCCCTAGAACACACAGTTACGAACCCCACTCACGATGAAAATATATTGGATATTACGGCAACAAATAGACATGACCTCTTTGAGGGTGTACACACCGAAACTGATATCAGTGATCACGACGCGGTTACGGCAACAGTAATTACCGAAGTTCAAAGAACAACAAAACCAAGTAGTAAGATACAAATGTTCAGTAAACCAGATAAAAAATCAGTAGTGTCATATCTCAATGAGGAACTTGAAACATTCAGTGCAGGTCTGAAGCACGTACAGGAACTATGGCTCAAGTTTAAAGGAATAGTTGACCACACACTGGACGGATATGTACCCAGTAGAACAGTTCATAATGGGAGGGAACGTCCATGATATACAGTCACTGTAAGGCAACTTCTAAAGAAGCAGAGATTAGTGCATAATAGGTGTAAAACGAAGCGTAGGGCTCTAGATAGAGAGAAGCTGAATGAAGCGCGTTTGGCTGTCAAGATAGCAATGCGTGATGCCTTCAATGACTACCGTAGCAGGATATTTCCAAGTGATCTTTCGTGGAATCCAAAGAAATTCTGTTCATATGTAAAGTCTTTTAGTGGCGCCAAAGTTAGTGTCCAGTCCCTAGCGAATGCGACAGGAACTGAAATTGAGGATAGTAAATCAAATGCTGAAATGCTTATCTCAGTTTTCAAATGTTCTTTGCAAAGGAAAAACCGGGAGAATTGCCCCAATTTAGTCCTCATACCACTGAAAAGATGAATGAAATAAGTATTAATGTCAGTGATGTTGAGAAGCAGTTGAAATCGTCAAAGCTCAACAAAGCCGCAGGCCCAACTGTAATCCTTTGCAGATTCTATACGGAATTTGCCGCTGAGTTAGCCACTCTCCTAAATGTAATCTATCGTAGAACCCTTGAACAAAAAACCGTGCCCATATCTTGGGAAAAAAAAGCACAGATCACTCCCGTCTACAAGAAGGGTAGTGGAAGTGTTTCACAATACTACCGCCCAATACCTCACATCGATTTGTTGTATAATCTTAGAACATATTCCGGGCTCAAACATAATGCGGTCTCTTGAACAGAATGACCTCCTCAATGCCAACCATCATGGAGTTTGTAAACATCGATCACGTGAAACCCAACTTGCATTTTTCTCACAATCCACTAAACAACCAAGCAACAGACGCTACGCTACGTTAACGTTGGCAAAAGATTGGAATGTTTTACCTCTCTTGTAATACGTTTAGGGCGATAGTGCTTAGTCGCAATATGTCATGCTCAGCTATTTCCAAAACTACAAAATACTTGCGTGCACTACAACGTCACTAGTTGTTCCATCTCGAGCACCCTCACAAACTCAATAAGGAACCACCAAGCGAAGCGTTGCGGTAACTTACTGCGTCCGTGTTCAGTGTGGCGGAACTGTGAGATTTAAATCGCCCGAAGTGGCTCCGTCAACTTCTAACCATATTCGATATTTTCTTGATTTACTCGCGAGTTTCGACACCGATTTTCGTGAAATTTCGATGCCGGACGTCATTTAACTCAACAGAAGAAGTTGTGCTTTATTTCAATTACAGCAGGGAAAACACAACATCGACAGGGATAAAATGTCAGAGACGTTCCACCGTCAGCGATATTCTTGCCATTTCCCGACAAGGAGAAAAGATAGCAATGAATTTGCTTCTGTCGGAATAACGGATCAGTTAGAACGATTGTACAGAGGAATACTGTAAGGTTTATTTCAGTTAACGCTGAAAAAATTGTTTATTGCCCGTACCAGTTTCGACTGTCTAGTCCAGACGAACATTTGCACATCTACGTGACATTTTTTCCAAAGAAATCTTTCATATAGCAATCATAGAATAAATAGTTTTAGTTTATACAAATGAAAGAAAAACTAAAGAAATATCTGCTGTTGCAGATTCGATAGCAAATAACTTATGTTAAGTAAGGCTAACTCAGTCGTTTGGCAGACAGTTTCTTAGTGAGTCTTAAATGTTTTGTGTTTCATAAAATAATGACTCACAGGAAGAGGTAGATGAAAATATTGGCAAGATAGCACACACCCTCTTCCTTAGGCACTTATATGTGCCTGGAGTTGAATTCCACGTTTCCGTAATTTTAATGTCGGAAAGTTTGCTCGTACTGAGTGCTAATCTTTCTGATTTGTTTTGATGTATTCCATTTCTTGTTTTGGTAGATTTTTGAAACGATTCGAACAAGACGG
Organism: Schistocerca piceifrons; assembly: GCF_021461385.2. Classification (NCBI taxonomy): domain Eukaryota; kingdom Metazoa; phylum Arthropoda; class Insecta; order Orthoptera; family Acrididae; genus Schistocerca; species Schistocerca piceifrons. The sequence continues at coordinate 493,723,675 of NC_060139.1, read as the reverse complement.
GAATCAGTCAGTTGCATTTCAATATCTTCAATTTAAAACCAATCAAACTTACCAGAATGAGATTATTCACTCTGCAGCGGAGTGTACGCTGATTGAAACTTTCTGGCAGATTAAAACTGTGTGCCGGACCGAGACCCGAACTCGGGACCTTTGCCTTTCGGGGGCAAGTACTCTACCATCTAAGCTACCCAAGCACGACTCACGACCCGTCCTCACAGCTTCAATTCTGCCAGTACCTCGTCTCCTACTTTCCAGACTTCACAGAATCTCTTCTGCGAACCTTGCAGAACTAGCACTCCTTTCTTCTTTTATATATAACACTTACTTGAATAGTAGTTATATTTTTTGTCATTTTTTCTGTTTTGTGTCTTTCCTTAGTTGCTTTAAAATTCGTTCCGTGTATATAACTATTTGCAGGCAGTTTGTTTATTGCCATCCACATTTCGCTTCTTTTGTTTGGGAAGCATCTTCAGTGGCCTGTAATACACGTTTCATTGAATACATATAATAAACGTTTTGTGTGGTAGTTACAGTATGTTGCATTTTGTCATGTTTTTTTATTTTTTCGGTTAGAATCAACTTTTGTAGCACAAATTTCATGATGTGAAATTATCGTTCGGTGTGACTTAAGATTTCCAGTGTTTTTATCTCATGCGTGTGGTCCTGGAGATGTATTCATTAGTTGGTCCAATTTCCGGTGTTCTTTCACCCACATTTAATTTAACATATCGGATAAATCACTTGCACTTTCCATTTTCTGATCAACATATTTGTGTTTTCGGTGTGTAATGTTGGTAACTGTCATTGTGTGTTTGTCTGTCGTCTTTTGTTTGTGTTGTGTGTGTGATATTTTTCATTTGTTGTGTGTGTGTGTGTGTGTGTGTGTGTATTTGGCTGTGTGTTAATGTGTCATTCTTTCTTGAGAGTGGGATTTTTTTTTTCGTGGAAGAACGCCAGAAGTCGGCCAACTGGAGCATGGGGACTGATGACCTCGGAAGTTAAGTCTCATAGTGCTCAAAGCCATTTGAACCATTTTTTAATGTATTGCAGGCTACTGAAGTTGCTTGACAAATAAAACAAGCGAGAAGCGTATAACAATAAATATAGACGGAACAATCGTCCACGAATATTACATTTTTACTTCATTCAATAACTTCACGACGCCAGGACTGCGAGTAGCGACAAAAGTATAAGCCGAGAGAGCACTACATTCTATTAACCGAATACCTACAGTAACACTCTTCCTGGCAACATGAGGCATCTCTCTGGAATTTTTAATTCTGAACCCACGCTCCGTTGGTATGGTAGAATTCGTAATCTTGGCCACTGCGACTACATTCCTGCACGCACTGTGGCCCACATATCATGCGCGTGTGGTCTGCATGCGACTTGCGGCATCGCTGTAGCCATGCTGCTGCTGCTGCCCTCCTATCGCACAGTGTATCAGCACCACCCATATACAGATCAGGAAGCTGTATGCTGTACAACAAATAGCTGGTGCTGTATTGTAGTGAGTAGTTCAGACGTATTGACGTTATTAATGGAAGATACCCGACGTACTTATCTTCTGTAAACAAGCCCAGGAGTGTCTCATATTTGTTTCTACGAAAATTTCTTCATTTAGGTACGGACTAGTACTCCCTTCCCTCCCTCGGTTCTATAAAAAATCGAACTCACACATATAAAACAACTTCAGAAGTCTGACTACTTTTCAGGTAAGTTAATGTGTTGAACATTTGATTTTGTGTACGTAAATCCTTTATGGTTTCAGAAGCAAAACCCTAATTACGACTGTGAGCCAATAAATAAGTCGCAAAGCGCGGCAGAGACATCAGAGCCGCGAGTAACAGCCTGAAATTTATTTCCTTTTTCAACGTACTTACCTTGTAAAATTGAACACTGACCCCGTCGTTCGACAATAATGGCTCTAAGCACTATGGGACTTAACATCTATGGTAATCAGTCCCCTAGAACTTAGAACTATTTAAACCTAACTAACCTAAGGACATCACACAACACCCAGTCATCACGAGGCAGAGAAAATCCCTGACCCCGCCGGGAATCGAACCCGGGCGTGGGAAGCGAGAACGCTATCGTTCGACAATACATTAAAAGCCTGCAGCATAGAATTCTTGTGGCAGCATTCGCCTCTTAACTGGTGACCTCTCGGGATATAACAAGTTTATTTGGTTATTAAATTTCTGCAATCCCGATGTGTCCTGGGATAGAGAAATATCCGTAGACAGGGAAACAACGTGTCATCACTGGATAACCAGCACGACCAGGACACTGCTTGTTTGTGACTTTTTGTTGACCTTTGTTGAATTCCTGTATGCAAATGAACACAGCCTTCCACGAAATAAAGTTCTAACCATATATGTGGGACGAATTTCGCCAACAATCTCAAGGCTCACAAAAATCGGGTACACACTTATAGCACACCTGCCATTTTGATCTGACAGCAGATCATAAACCATTGGCCACACAATACTGTGTATCGGCTAACTTTCACACAACATATGCTGCAAGCTTTGATATGGGCGTGAAATTTTAAACGATATGCGGTGTTCTGGCGTTGGCTCATCGCCATGTGTTGATTTTATTAGTTCCGGATTATTTACTCATACATTAATGAAAACTTCATAGCTACAACTGATAAAACAAATAAGTGACAGCCACTTCGTATGTTCATGTAAGACCTTTTTGGCAAATATTCCGTATTATTTTTTAAATCTAGCTTTATGACCTCATAAGACCTGTACAGTGTGTCGAGCAATGATGTAATTTTGCAGTTACATTCAATGATGAATATCGATACCGTGTGCAACATTTGTTGCGAATAAAGTTAGTATTAAACAAGTAATAAATTAGAACTTCATGCCTGAAGCTGGAGATTTACTGTATGAACAGCGCTAATATAGTAAGCGATGAACTTTTTTTCCTGTCGTTAATTTGTGGGAGATGTCAACGAGAAAAAGTTTCGAAAACTAAAGAAATGATTTGCAGAGTTCGTTGGAAGTCACCAAATGCTCTCATTCTCAAATATTGGATGAATATAGTCTGGATAATTTGCGCTTGTGAGCTATGCTGCAACAAAACGTATACACATTTTGTAACTTTAATACTCGTCTTATTGAGTCAAAATTTTAACGTAAGATTACACCTCTTAATGTCTAAATTACGAAAGTATTTTAAATTTTTAGATTTGGCCAATGACTGTATGAAATGCTAAAAATTAAATTTTTGCTGCCGCTGGAAGTCGCCAGATGGGCAACCTGCAATTGAAATTGAGTGACCGTGTTAGTCGTTTACTGATATTGATGGATGTATTCTAGCTGAAAGCATGACAACGAATAAATATTGTGCTACTGGCACTGTGTGGCCAGAAAGTATCTTTACACATGAACTAAATGCGTGTAACATCTTCAATATCTGAATTTCCCGTCCTGATCGCTGATACGACAACAGTGCTCCTCAGGTGAATTGCAACCTCATTGCCTCTTAATTGCCACTTGACTGCCCGCGGAGCAGAATAAAGTCCGTGCGTTGGCTAATTCATCGTTCACCTTTCCGTGTTTGGCGAAGAAGAATGGGAGTTAGCAGCGACTTTACTTTTGTGGGATTCTTAGTGACAGCTGTGTGGGTCCATTAACGTAAGCTGTTAAAAAACATGACTTAGATAATGGATAGATTTGGTGAACACTTCGGTGAGGAGCCGCCAAGTCGGCAGATTTTGGTCTCGTAGGAAAAGAAAGCTTTTAGCCTGGGTATTGTTTGGATGTACCCATTCTGGCCAGCCAAAAAATGTTCAGATGTGTGTGGAATCATATGGGACTTAACAGCTAACAGCTAAGGCCATCAGTCCCTAAGCTTACACACTACTTACCTAAATTATCCTAAGGACAAAAACACACACCCATGCCCGAGGGAGGACTCTAACCTCCGCCGGGACCAGTCGCACAGTCCATGACTCTGGTCAACCATCAACCACAATGGAAACATGTGGAAACCTCTTCACCTCTGCATAGCTACTGGAGCGTAAATACATTTCAATCCGCTTACTGCAGTCAAGCTTTGGCCGTTCTACAAATTTTACCTCCGACCCTCCGCTCCTTCGCGAAACTGACAATTCATTGATGGCCTAGAGCCTGTCCTAGTACCTGATCCCTTCTTTAGTCAAGCTGTGCCATAAATTGCTTTTTTATACAATTTGATTCAGTCCATCTTCGTCTGCAAATCGATATAGCCATCTGATCTTCAGTATTGTTGTGTAGCAATACATTTCAAGAGCTTCTATTGTTTTTGTGCGTCCGCAGCTCGTGGTCGTGCGGTAGCGTTCTCGCTTCCCACGCCCGGGTTTCCGGGTTCGATTCCCGGCGGGGTCAGGGATTTTCTCTGCCTCGTGATGACTAGGTGTTGTGTGATGTCCTTAGGTTAGTTAGGTTTAAGTAGTTCTAAGTTCTAGGGGACTGATGACCATAGATGTTAAGTCCCATAGTGCTCAAAGCTATTTGAACCATTTTTTGTTTTTTGTTTTTGTGCCTGAACTGTTTATCGCCCACGTTTCGCTTCCGCGCAAATGCTTTCTGAAAAAGCATCTTCGTTCTTAAATTCATTTTCGCTGTTAATAAATTTCTCTTTCTCGGGAAAACTTTTCTAGTCAGTTAGTTGTTTTACTATCAAAACAGCAAAACTTAACCGCTTTTAGTGTCTCGTTTCCTAACCTAACTTCGTCATCTTCACCTGAGTCGTTGAGACCACATTCTATTATCCTTGTTTTGCTATTGTTGATATTCATGTTACAACCTCTTTTCAAGACATTATCCACTCCGTCCATGTGCCCAAATTCCTCTTACGGAAGCCCTTCTTTGGTATTTACGTAGATCACAGTAAATTATTTTTAAATCCATTTATAAACACAGAAGATTTCAGACAACATACCAAACAACATTCCTGTACCGAGCTATGTGACGCTATATTAAGACACTGGCCTTGTTTTCAGATGAAGTGACGTTCAAATCCCCGTACTCAACGGAGCACGTTATCGAATAAAGTCCATTTCGCCCGGCGTTTTAACGAGCATCTTGTAATGCTGTTGCGTCCTTCACAGTAGGTAAGAGGCTTAAAGTTGACCGTTCAGTCGTTGTTGAGGTTGTTATATTGCTAGAGAAGGCCGAAATGCACGCTATAAGCTCACGCAGGATGGCGTGAGGTCTGAAACAGGATACGTAATGAATGCTATAAAGAAAAGTACGTAGCTTCTGGAATACTTAACTTTAATCCATCATTTGTATACATCGTTCTTGATGAGACATGCTTCATACGATAACTATCAATTGCTATGGCGCCTTGCTAGGTCGTAGCCATTAACTTAGCTGAAGGCTATTCTAACTATCTTCTCTGCAAATAAACGAGGCTTCGTCAGTGTTGCATCGCTAGCTAAGTCGTCCGTACAACTGGGCGAGTGCTAGTGCGTATCTCGAGACCTACCGTGTGGTGGCGCTCGGTCTGCGATCACTGACAGTGGCGACACGCGGGTCCGACATGTACTAATGGACCGCGGCCCATGTAAAGCTACCACCTAGCAAGTGTGGTGTCTGGCCGTGACACCACAGAGGTAGTAACAAGTGCTCTCATTATGAAACACTTTGAGATCCATTTTAAGGAAAATCTAGTTTTTCAAGCATCTCGGTGTTTATGACGTCATGTCTACTGAACTAAGTGTCGTACAATGATATAAATTTGCAGATACATTCAGCAGTATATGTGGATCCTGTTTGCAAACTGTGTTGCGAATAGAGTCGTTAGTAAAGAAGTAATAAATTGAAACATCATGCCTGACACTGAAACGAACATTCACGCAGGAGCGATAAATTTCTCTTTTTCTTTCAGCATCTTGTGGGAGGTATCACGGAGAGAAAGTCTTAGAATTACATGTTAAGTTTGTTGGAATTCGCTAAATGCTCTAGTTCTCAAATAAGAGTCTGTATGTTTATACGCTGCCAGTTAAGCTGTCTCAAAACAAGAACACAGTTCTAACTGTGATGCAGTGCGTCCGCATGGCCTCTCCGCAACGACGAGAGTCGCGCGTCTCGCCTTGTGGGCCCGTAAAGTTGGCAGCACATTCAAGTCTCGCCTGCACCTGTCCCGTAGACCTGTGGGGGTAGGGCGGGGGTAATAGTGCTGCTTGTGCGTTGCAGCTGTTAGTTGTGCTGTTGTCTAGTTCTTCTGCAAAATGACTGTAGTGAGAATGCTTACTATTGCAGTGAGAGCTTTTTTAGTGGAAGAGGTTTTCCGTGCAGGAGGAAACTTTACGGAGCATGAGAGTCGGCAACGTAGACTGCGCTTTCGTGCTTCGAGATGTCCACATCGTGACACTGTACGTGATTTAATTCGCAAATTCCAGACAACAGGTTCAGCTCATGATGCACTGCGAACTGGTAGGCCCACACTTTTAATAGCCGGAAACTTGACGACATTTCGGACATCTTGCTGCAGAGTCCAACAACATCAGCGATTATCGCAAGAGGCTTAAGTCTCTCGTAAGACACCACATAAGGCGGTAACGAAAGAACTGGGGATGCATCCGTAAAAAATTACTGCTGTGCAACCATTATATTGCATGGACACGCGAAATGAATAGCGTGCTATGAATAGCTTCAGCGATTTCTTAATCAACTTGGAGTTTATGTTTTATATCAAGCCTTTCCCCCAGATGAGGCTTGGTTTCGGGTATCTGGATATAAATTGCAAAAATTTACGTATTTGGTCATCAGAAAATCCACATGTCTTATGGGAAACATCATAGCACGCAGAGAAAATGTGAGTGTGGGTTGCCATAACGCGAGCGCGAATTATAGGGCCGATCTTTTGCGATACTACCGTCGCTTCTGATGTCTATTGTTCCCAGACAAATGAGAACAATCATTCATTTCTCCAACAAGACAACGGTACTGCTCATACGGTACCCAAGTCCCTACGATTTTAGATGAAATCTTTGGAGACAGATTAATTACGAAAGGTCTCTGTACAACTATTTTCTTTGGCGTGGGGCTAAAACATATGTGTATCAGATAAAACCCAAAGACAACAGATGAACTGAAAACAGCGATAATTGATTATCTGCTTTCGATTACACGTGAAAAATCGGTACAATTGTTTGTCAAATAAATGTAAACGAGTTAACCATGCCTGCAAGGAAGAGGAAAACATTTCCAGCACGTTCTGTGATATTGGTGAGTCCTGTGTATTTAATTGTAATTAATATATTTAATTAATTTCATTGTTTTAATTGTAATAATGCTGTATCCCATCCCCCAACATAACTGCAGGCACTAGCAGTGAATCCTGGCCCCTAACTTATACAGCAACATGAATATGCTGCCAATGTTAAGCGCCCCGCAAGACGAGACACCCGGAGCTGGCCGCTGCGGAGGGACTTTGCAGGCCCACTGTACTTGTCTCATTGTGCTAAACATTTACAATAAGATTATATCTCTTAATGAGTGGATTACGACGGCATTTTATTTTTTAAATCTGGTCAATAATCACGAGAAATACTGAAAATCAAATTTAATTGCCCCTGGATGTCGTTAGATAGACAACTTGCAATTGGAACTGTGTTCCGGGATAGCAGTTTAGTAATATAGGTTCCGCCAATCGTCTAAAACGCTGTTCCGAATCTGCGAGAAACCAAAATCAGCGCACCCAAGGACGGATTTGAACTCTATCGTGAAAAATGATACATTTCAATTCCTTTTAACATCGTCTGTGCGTCATTTGAATTCACTCAGTATGAGGTTCACTTTTCCATACAAATCACGATAACCTGCACTTCGGCACTTGTACTTCCCCCTGTAAGACACTAATATCGGTAGAAGAGAGGAGAGGAGAGAATATAATTTTGCTTACGTGTAGTTATCAGTATCTCACGTTCGGAATGTCTCTATCATACACAGTAATGTGTTTGCCGAAAGGTTTTCTACCGACGCGAGTTTAGGTGATTTACAACTGTAAAGGCCACAAGGATAAACAAACACAGCTGAAGATGTGATGCTGCAGTTCTTTAGACGCCACTGCTAGTCATCGCAATCTTTCTCATACATCTTGAAATATTCACAATAGTACCTTACAGCGCCGAGAATATTGCCTCCGTAATCATTTCGTAAATTATATGTCAATGGAGCAACATACACCCTCTGATCGAAAGTATCCGGACATCCTTACGCAATGCGAAACTGATCGCTAGATGTCAGGAGAGGGGAACCCACTAGTATGAAAGGAGGCGGGGAGTATTGTAGGGCTGAATTTGAAAACGACTCGAACTTTTCGGTGAGCTTACGTTACAGTTCGGGAAATATCAGGTTCTGTTCGATCCTTCAATCGGCCTGCGATCTTGTGACTTTTATTGGTACTATGGCAACAACCTGTCTTAGCGTTTTTAATGCATTGTGGATTTCAATAATAGAAATAACTGTGAAACATGGACTGATATGTTTCTAGTGTACATGTCATGTGTATCAATGATAACTAATAAAAAAATAAAAGCTGGCAAAAAAATGGAAATGAGCGTAAGGCATCGTTGGCCGGGAGGCCTCTATTCGGGGAAGTTCGGCCGCCAAGTGCAAGTCTTATTTCATTCGACGCCACTTTGGGCGACTTGCGCACCGCTGATGAGGATGAAATGATGACGAGGACAATACAACACTTAGTCTACAAGCGGAGAAAATCTCCAGCCCGGCCGGGAATCGAACCCGCGTCCACTCTCATGGGAGGCGAGCACGTTACCACCCAGCTAAGCAGACAGACAAAAGCTTGCATTAATGATTCTATTCATTTCTCGAGCTTTTGCTTGTCCCGCGATCTAGTGACTTCTGGTAGTACTATCCCCACGGCTGCTCTTCTTATAATTCTTTCCCACGAAAAAAATTGTAGTCACTTTATTACGATGTATCTGGATGTATTCTGTGTGCTCGTCATGCAAGTCTTCATTAATTGTCGTGATTGTTTCATCTGAATGTTGCTGTCTCATTTTCAAACTGATTAAAATCTGGCCGGCTGGAGTGGCCGAGCGGTTCTAGGCGCTACAGTCTGGAACCACGCGACCGCTACGGTCGCAGGTTCGAATCCTGCCTCGGGCATGGATGTGTGTGATGTCCTTAGGTTAGTTAGGTTTAAGTAGTTCTAAGTTCTACGGGACTGATGACCTCAGAAGTTAAGTCCCATAGTGCTCAGAGCCATTTGAACCATTTTTAAAATCAGTTATTCTAATATGTGGACAGGGATTGAATTGCTCATTTGTAACTGTCTCTCATAAAAAAATAAAATACTATTCATTCAAGTAATATTTTTGGAGGACAACGTTTTTGTCTTTGTCTGTTACCTTTATTAAAAATCAACATAAATATTTGTATATCGATAAATAACGGTACTGTATGAGAAATCGAATTGTAAATTTGTTAAAAAGCAATAGGAGTTTTACAGCAGTAGGACTTAATGCTATGTCTTCCAATGTTTCAAGAAATAGTCAAACTTTAAGCAAACTCGTAGCTTACTGCTGTGGCTCTCTCGTAGTTCATTGTGTATCCCTAGTACTCGCGCTGCGCGAGACAAATGTCACGTGATCGTTCGAGCAAGCTCGATACTGTATCGAACGTTGCGGCGCATGCAGAATTTTGAGCACATTCGAACACGATAATCGTTTGCCCAACCCTAGAGTATTGTACTGTCGGTAGAGAAGCAGTAACAGCAGATTGGGTCGTTCAGAAGTACTCAGTGTGTTCAGACGTGGACTAGTCATTGGATGCCATCTAAGTAACAGATCGATCAGGGATATTTCAGCCTCTCTAAAGCTGCCCAAATCGACTTTGGAGGTGTAATAATTGTGGAGTGGAAACACGAAGGAACAACCACGGCACACCAACACCAGACAGAACTCGTGTACTGACGGACGGGCACCGTCGAGAAACCGCGCCATTGGAGGAATGGACCGACCTACTACAGAAAACTCTTACCAACGTTGTGGCCAGAATGGCTGCTCGTTGCAGAGCAAGCATTGCCATCCGTGGCGATCACACACTCTATCAATGACAAACCCTGTTAACAAGCATGTCCCGCCTTTTGTAATGTCCTGAATCGCAGTGACTTCATTGTAACTATGGTCTTTGAATAAAAGTGTCATTTATGTTCGTCTCATTGCGTATTTATTTCAGTTGCCTTCTACACTATAGTGTAGCAGTTCTGGTCTATGTATGATTCATATTTCATCGAGCTATGTTGCTTGGACGTGCCACAGTACACGGAAGTTACCCTCGTCCTCAAGTATTGCACACCAGTATAGTCGATTTTCTATTCCGCAAAATGTATCCCATTGTTTACATTTCGTCGTTCGTGTCACGACTGAAAGCAGGACTCGTAATGCGTTCTTACACAAGGTAACAAACTCAGAAGAGTTAACCCAGTATTTCGAGTTTGGTTACTTTCCGTTTCGATGTCAGTATGGTCACAGAGCGTCTGAATAGATGATTTCGATTCGCTCACGATTTTACGCAAGACCAGAACTTCTTTCCTTCTTTGTGAGATCGGTTTGGAATTTTTTTCTACACTACTGGCCATTAAAATTGCTACTCCACGATGATGACATGCTACAGACGCGAAATTTAACCGACAGGAAGAAGATGCTGTGATATGCAAATGATTAGCTTTTCAGAGCATTCACACAAGGTTGGCGCCGGTGGCGACACCTACAACGTGCTGACATGAGGAAAGTTTCCAACCGATTTCTCATACACAAAAAGTAGTTGACCGGCGTTGCCTGGTGAAACGTTGTTTTGATGCCTCGTGTAAGGAGGAGAAATGCGTACCATCACGTTTCCGACTTTGATAAAGGTCGGATTGTAGCCTATCGCGATTGCGGTTTATCGTATCGCGACATTGCTGCTCGCATTGGTCGAGATCCAATGACTATCAGCAGAATATAGAATCGGTGGGTTCATGAGGGTAATACGGAACGCCGTGCTGGATCCCAACGGCCTCGTATCACTAGCAGTCGAGATGACATGCATCTTATCCGCACGGCTGTAATGCATCGTGCAGCCATGTCTCGATCCCTGAGTCAACAGATGGGGACGTTTGCAAGACAACAACCATCTGCACGAACAGTTAGACGACGTTTGCCGCAGCATGGACTATCGGCTCTGAGACCATGGCTGCGGTTACCCTTGACGCTGCATCACAGATAGGAGCGCCTGCGATGGTGTACTCAACGACGAACCTGGGTGTACGAATGGAAAAACGTCATATTTTCGGATGAATCCAGGTTCTGTTTGCAGCAACATGATGGTCGCATCCGTGTTTGGCGACATCGCGGTGAACGCACATTGGAAGCGTGTATTCGTCATCGCCATACTCGCGTATCACCCGGCATGATGGTATGGGGTGCCATTGGTTACACGTCTCGGTCACCTCTTCTTCGCACTGACGGCACTTTGAACAGTGGACGTTACATTTCAGATGTGTTACGACCCGTGACTCTACCCTTTATTCGATCCCTGCGAAACCCTACATTTCAGCAGGATAATGCACGAGCGCATGTTGCAGGTCCTGTACGGGCCTTTCTGGATACAGAAAATGTTCGATTGCTGCCCTGGCCAGCACATTCTCCAGATCTCTCACCAATTGAAAACGTCTGGTCAATGGTGGCTGAGCAACTGGCTCGTCACAATACGCCAGTCACTACTCTTGATGAACTGTGGTATCGTGTTGAAGCTGCATGGGCAGCTGTACATGTAAACGCTGTACATGTACACGCCATCCAAGCGCTGTTTGACTCAATGCCCAGGTGTATCAAGGCCGTTATTACGGCCAGTGGTGGTTGTTCTGGATACTGATCTCAGGATATATGCACCCAAATTGCGTGAAAATTTAATCACATGTCAGTTCTAGTATAATATATTTGTCTAACGAATACCCTGCATTTCTTCTTGGTGTAGCAATTTTAATGGCCAGTAGTGTAGTCCATTGACTGCTTTCATTGCGCTCATTTTTGTTTCGCATAGCTTTTGTTTGTCAGTAGGGCTTTCATTTTGTATCAAGCTATGATGACGCTCTCTTTGCCTTCGTAGCATCTTTGTAATATGGCTACTGAAAAATGAGGGGTATTCCCCATTCCTTTAAACCCTTTCTCGGCACGTCATACGAATTGTATAATGTTTTCAAATTTTATCCACTCGTCCTTCACATCTTCGACCCCAAAACCAAATATTAGAGGTTCATTGCTCAGATACCATGCAATTTGTTTCCTTTCACTCTTACAAAGCAAAAACATTTTTCTACGTTTCTTAACTATCTTTGTAAAACATCCCTTATGATCACTGATTCACTTCTGTACTTTCACTGCTTCATAAATCTCAGAGATTTTAGTAAGAGATCTAAGACGTTGCTCTCACGAGACAATTCTCTAACTGTTCGAAGTATTTTTCAGAAAATAGCTCAGGGCAATCTCAAACCAATGGCCGCTTCTGGCTCCAATTTTAATCACATAACTCTTCTTTTGTAGAGCTGGCAAGCATAGCATGATCAGGAAACCTACTCAATATATTTAACTTTTCTCTGAAGTGCTCTGCCACTACATTTCTGTACTATAAAGGCATCCCATTGCCATGTTTGACCCACCTTTGATGATATAATTTCACATTCGGATTACGCTCACTCACTAAACATTATGGAGTTCCTTACGACAATAAATACGCCGTCACCATTGACGTCTAATGTAGCCTTGCGACTGTGAGTCCTGTGAAGACGAACGATCTCTTACGAGAGCCGAGCGGCTAATCTTTTCCCACTACCCTAAAAGATCTCCATATGCACGCCACACATTTTCTGCTACCCACAATAACTGTTTGCTTTGATTTCACCTGAACTGTTGAGGGGAACCCTACAATTCTCCATATTACGGAGAAGCTCGAGAAAGACGCATACGAGATAGACACACAATCGTCTCTGCTTCAGAGCTTCCAATTGGACCCAAAAAGGGGTCGGCAATCGATTCTGGGTACGATGCTGTAAATAGTGAGTCGTGCTCCCACCCCATGTCTTTATCCTTTGTCAGAATGGATGATTAAATTGTTGATAATGAATGTAACGATTGTATGTTCCTCGTACCCAGAGGATAGTTTGCGTTTACAGCTGGTTTTCTGCCGCGCAGTTGCTATTCAGGTTCTTAAATTTAGTTTTCAATGTTTATTAACAGAACTCAGATACGTCTGTACGGCTAATAAAAAGCACAATCACAATATGATTCGTTGCATTTCTATCGTGTGGGTCGTGATGAAGGTCGTCACGACGGTCCACATTTGGTTTCCTTGTACGACACGGACAGTTGTGGTTTCAGTCACAATCAAAATGTTAAGACAAACACAGCATATTCCTCGAGAACATTTGCTGTAAAACATACAACAATCAAGGTAAACGAAATACTAGCTATCTGTACTTCCGGATTAGGAAAACAATACTAATAGAATATACAAAGAATTAAGCCATTCTCCTTCTTAGGGCATTTTCATTTGGGATAACAACATATTCTGTGCAGCCTTTAGCTGCCTCTCTGTGTCAACTGAGAAAACAGAATGCTATTTTCGTAGAAATACCTGGCTAATACATGACGTAAAGGAAGTAGACCAAGTAGATAATACATGTGTGAAGATTTTAACTATACCAGTCACGCTGAAGATGCTTCATTTGGACAAGAACTATTGATGGTAGACAATGACAGTCGTGATTGTCGTTCGTCTGCGGCAGCTCCTAGAATGAAGCTTCCACTTTCTATCAGAGTATATACTGTAGTGAAGCTTAGTGACATTACAGCTGTTAACCAGAATGGCTCGCGAACGCAGACGGTTGCTTTTAGCAGTCAACATTCTCAGTAGTTGAGCTGTCCAAGCAAACTTCAAGTCTTCCTCCGCAAAAGCGCTGAGCTGGCAATTTCTAAACGTCATCTCTTCATACACCGCTGAACCAGCATGGCTTGGGGAAAAGAAATTTCTTCTTTTGTTTGCTGCGATAACTGCTTGGAATCCCCTTCAAAGAGCCTTCTTGATATATCAAGAAAAATAAAAAAAAGAGCAAATAAAAATTATGTTTTAACGCCTCGTCGACGATGACATCATTAGAGATGGAACACAAGCATAAGCATACGGTCCATGGTGGAGGGTACCTTGTATCACTACTAGTCATCGCTTTTCCACTAGTAAATGGAGCGACGGAAGAATGACTGTTTTTGTGCCTCCGTGCAATCCCTAAATTCTCTTATCTTATCTTCGCGGTCCTTACCCGAAATTCACAGAGGTGACAACAGTCATGGGATAGCGATATTCAATTATACAAATGGTGGTATTAACGCGTACACAATGTATCACAGGACAGTACATTGGCGGAACTGTTATTTGTACTTAGGTGATTCATGTAAAAAAAATTCCAACTTGATTACGGCCACATGATAGGAATTAACAAACTTTTAATGCGGTATGGTAGTTGGAGCTAGACGCATGGGACATTCCATTTCGGAAATCATTAAGAAAATTAATATTCCGACATCTACAGTGATGTGTTGTTCCTTTCGACACATCGAAATTAAACACATAACCAGTTTGTAGTTGCCATAGACTTCTTTATTACAAACACATGCTCTTAATGAAATTAACAGTAACAACGATGATAATAAAAGGCACCTGCCCTAAAGAACCACCAGCAGGACTCAGATTAAAACATTAATGCATTTAAGTCCGATAGATCTTTCAAAATCTACTCAACCAATTTTCACTAATTAAAACAATGTTCATACAGACACCATTAATCAAATTTAACTGACATAACTGAATCACACAAACCTTTTAAACATGCTTCATGACTTACATAGAAACTGGCTTTCACATAACTCATATCAAATTCTAAAACTACTTCCAACAACTAAGACATTTTCCATGGATTGATCTTAAGCAATTCTGACAAATTAAAAGTATTATCAGATTAATACACTCAACTAGGCCTCTCTTTAGTATTACATTTATCCCCAGAATATAATAATAGCATATTAAATAGTCATAAAATGGGGCCGTTTCAATTTTACGTTGAAAATTAGTGATGGACGCCAGCAAACCGAAAGGTCCTAACAGATACAGGAGATTCACGGACCAGAAGGTGAAGTAGAACTATACTCAACTCTGAGTTACAGTTGTTAAGCTTCCGGAAAACCACAACGCTCCACCGGAAAGATGGAATTGCAGAAAACTAACAACGTAACCATAGACACCGATCCAGGTCCTTAATTTTTCTCTTCCACCGTGATACCCCGATCGGAGTTTGCTCGCGTCGACCACTGCCAATTATCTGAAATGTTTTTTATCCAGTCTTTGATCACAATATCAATTCTTTAGACGATGACCGGTTTCAGTCCTTAATGACCATTCTCAGATCTACAATATACAAATATATACTCCTAGTGAGCAATGTGTCTTTCAGTATGATACAGCAATACGTATCAAAATATACTATCATACAACCAGGGAAATGTACAGATAAAATACGGTAAAACGTACCTTTTTTACACCTAAAGTGATACGACCATAATGGCATCGTCAAAACACATAAATATAATCAGCACAGCATCATCACATAGATCTAAAATAAGGTGTAGAATAGGCCACATCGTCCACACAGCCATTATTGGAACTGGCTACTGAAGTACAATAGCTGCCAGAAAGCTGTTTGTCTACATTCTCCCTAGATGTCGCCCATTTGGGATTAGATGTAGTCATCATTTACGCAAAAAACATAATCTGATAAAAACACATTAGCTAAAATACACGTAGCAGACTTTTAAAACTGATAACTATCATACAAACCAATTGTGGCCTATTCTACACCTTATTTTAGACCTATGTGACGATGCTGTGCTGATTATATTTATATGTTTTGACAATGCCATTATGGCCTTACCATTTTAGGACATGGTGTAAAAAAGGTATGTTTTACCGTATTTTATCTGTTCATTTCCCTGGTTGTATGATAGTATATTGTGATACGTATTGCTGTATTATGTTGAAAGACACACTGCTCACTAGGTGTATATATCTGTATATTGTAGATTTGAGGATGGTCATTACGGACTGAAACCGGCCATCGTCTAAAGAATTCATATTGTGATCAAAGACTGGAATAAAAAACGTTTGACAGTATTGGATCACTGTTTGTATACGCGACTATGTCGTAGTTGGTGAATTATCTGAAACATAAACACATCAGCGGCAGACAACATTCTGGAGCATCAGATACACAAAACATATATGCCCAACTGGTTATAAATAAACCTTTAATTATACATGGCCCAAAATGAACCCAAGCAGAACTAACTTACGTGACCACTTGCCCAGTAACGGCTCTTAAAATTTGATTAGCCAATTCTCTAGAGCAAACAAATAAAATAATAACATAGAAAAAGGAAATAGGGAAAATTATTTGGACCTGCTCTCGAAGGACAGGCACAGACTTACGCACTACTTGGTATGACCTCTAGCTAAACATTAAGCACGGCTTCATGTCTATTTGTTGTGCGTAACTAGCACTCCTTTAAATGCCGTCAACATATCCGGCGGCCATACCAGATACAGAGACAAGTAACTGAAACAATGAAGATAGTTTTCAGTGCACTTCGGTATTCAATTAACATGAACAGAACCTACCAAGGAACAATTCGACAGCTCCAGTTCATTCACTTTGAGTACCATGTAACAGACGCGAAAGAACTCTGTTCTTCAAATCTCAATGAAATCCCAATCACCATTGCAGCCGATCTGCTTTCCAACGGCTAAACACGCCGCAGCAGCTGCCCACGCACCTCCGTCGTACCGACTCGGCCACTGCATACATCCACAACGCCACACGTCACTGCCGCTCACACAGCTGATACCCGAACTCAAGCCCCTGCAGAGCGCGCGCGCCGCAGTTAAATAACCATCCGCCAAAGATGCGAAGAAGACAAGCAGGCATCGAA
This sequence comes from Schistocerca piceifrons, assembly GCF_021461385.2. NCBI lineage: Eukaryota > Metazoa > Arthropoda > Insecta > Orthoptera > Acrididae > Schistocerca > Schistocerca piceifrons. Next base: position 493,706,628 of record NC_060139.1, on the reverse strand, counting down.
AATCGACTCACAACGATCGGGATGACAATCCATGGAGACTGGCGCCAGCAGCGCATCAGCTCAAAACAGTGTGCCGAGAATAAATTTCAGGTATTACCTCTCACCACGGACAACGCAGTGACCATCGGCAGCGGCGTTTGCGTAGAGTTGGCAGTGCTAACAGACAAGCAACACTGCGTGAGATAACCGCAGAAATAATGTGGGACATACGACGAACGAATCTGTTAGGACAGTGTGGCGAAATTTGGCGTTAATGGACTATGGCAGCAGACGACCGACAGGAGTGCTCTTCCTAACAGCACGACGTTGCCTGCACTGCCTCTCATGGGCTCCTGACCATATTGCTTGGAGCCTGGATGAATGGAAAACCATGGACTTGGAAGATGAGTGCCGACTTTAAGAGCTGATGGTAGGGTTTGAGTGTGACACAAAGCCCATGAAGCCATGGACTCTAGTTGTCAGCAAGGCACTGTGCAAGTTGAAGGGGGCTGCTTTTACATGGAATGGAGTGGGTCATCTGAATGTTCAGCTACTTGGAGACCATTTACAGCCATTCATGGACATTATGTTCCGGAACAATGATGAAATTTTTATGGATGACAATGCGCCAATTCACCGGGCAACATTTGTTCGCGATTGATTTGAAGAGCATTCTGGACAGTTCGAGCGAATGGTTGCATTGTCCAGATAGCGCTCGTGAATCCCATCGAACATTTAAGGGATAATGGAGAGGTCATTTCGTGCACAAAATCCTGCATCGGCAACACTTTCGAAATTATGGACAGCTATAGAGGCAGCATGACTCATTGTTTAAGGACTTTATTAGTACATGCCGTATTGAATTACTGCGCTACGCCGAGCAAAAGGAGGTCAGACATGTAATGGTACTTGAATTACGTAACCATTACGGCACCTCACCTCAACCTCTCGATACCAGCAATATTCTACTGTGTTTCTGTAAAATAGTTAACATATTTCTGTGACAATATTCAGATTTGATTTCATTATTGTAGAGGTACTTCGACACATCGATATGTATATATTGCAATGATATTATTCTTATGTGTATTCATTCTTTTGTCACTATGATCTTTGACGTACTTGTAATTCTGATTTTTGGGCGCGTTAGCGGTTATTAGAGAGTCAAGTTTTTGGTCGTCATGTTAAAAAGACGCGAATTGTAGTCAGTTTATGAAATATCAACTTTAACAGTGAGGAAGATATTTGCAAGTATGTTCTATATTCTGGAGTGATGTTTTGCAACGAGTTACGTGATATAGCAACAAAAGTAATAAAAAAGAAGTTTAACTTAAATTCGGAGTGATGATTACTTTTTTACACCACCATTGTCCTAACTTGCAAAAGTTTAATCTTCAAGAATGGTTTATGAAACACATCTATAAAACTTTTGAATATCGCAGAATAATACCTAGGCCTCTTTGCATCCGAGCTTGGAATCATCACTACCTAGATTTTCGACGATTGAGCCATGAGTGCACAACGAGACCAGCGTGGGAAACACGAAAAGATGAGTGCCTAGTTTATCCATTATTTCAAGAAATGACTTTATTAACTGTGCTCTAATGACACCTGCCACATAATATAAATTTGTTGTTGCCCGAAAATGCAATATTTAGCAGCGTGAGCAACACTACAATCATAATTAATTTTTGACCTTTGTTGTGGTAGGGTTGTTACAGACACAATATTAGGAGGTATCCAACGACTTTTGTCACTTTAGTATATATGTTGTCGAGAGCTCACGAATGGTTTCCGTAATGCTCACGTGTTGATCGAAGCTACCGGTAACAAAAGTAACCCGCCTCTGAATTGCTTCGACATCTTCCTTCAGTCCGACCTGGTAGGGATCCCAAACACTCGATCAGCACTGAATAATGGGTTGCACTAGAGCTCTATAAGCGATCTCCTTTTTAGATAAGCTACACTTCTCTAGAATTCTCTTAATAAACCGAAGTCGACCATTCGCCTTCCCTACTCGCGGTCTTTCGTGCTCGTTCCATGTCATATCGCTATGCAACGTTGGGCCTGAATACTTAATCAACGTGACTGTATCGAGAGCGCACCACTAATGCAGTGTTCATACATTACGTGATTCTTTTCCTATTCATTCGCATTAGCTTATATTTTCCTGCATTCAGGGCAAGCTGCCATTCATCACACCAAATAGAAATTCTGTAGAAGTCACTCTCTATGCTCCGTCAGTTACTCAACGACGAGACTCCCTGCTCACTACAGCGTCGTCAGCAAACATTCGAGGATTCCTGCACACCCAGTCTCTCAGATCATTTATGTTAGAAGCTGTGCCGAGAGAAACGGTCAGTTTTCAAGGATATCACAGGAACGATAATTGGAAACAAAAACGTCTAGTAAACATGGGCTTTGAAATGCATACCTCAAGAGCTATGAACACGTCTTCATCTTCAATACTGTGAAACAACTCGCTTCTACTGAAACATCTTTGCTTTCCAAATTTTGGAAGGATGTACTATAGACCCAAACAAAAAATAAATATGGATCTTCCTGGAAGATTAAAACTGTGTGCCCGACCGAGACTCGAACTGGGGACCTTTGCCTTTTGCGGGCAAGTGCTCTACCAACTGAGCTACCGAAGCACGACTCACGCCCGGTACTCACAGCTTTACTTCTGCCAGTACCTCGTCTCCTACCTTCCAAACTTTACAGAAGCTCTCCTGCGAACCTTGGAGAACTAGCACTCCTGAAAGAAAGGATATTGCGGAGACATGGCTTAGCCACAGCCTGGGGGATGTTTCCGCTGCAGAGTGAAAATCTCATTCTGAAAAAATAAATAAATAGCTAGTACACATTAGCTGTGAAATGCATACCGTAAGAGCCACGAGCAGTTGTTCAGTCAGAGAGATATGTTTCACAGTATCGAAGTGCTCAGCTCTTAAGATGCGCATTTTCTAGCCCATGTTTACTAGACGTTTTTGCTTCGATGATCGTTCCTGTAATTTCCCTGAATACTGACCATTCGTCCTGTAACTTAGGGTGTAGAGAACAAGAGAGCTTCTATGATACTTCCCAGAGGCAAGCCTTACGGTACCCTTGTTTATGACGAACACCCGTTGTTCAGGACTAAGTGTTGGGTCCTATTTCTTAAGAAGTCCTCAGGCCGCTCATAAATCTGAGAACCGAGTCCGTATACTCGGACCTTCGTTAACAGTCTGCTGTCGGGCACTGTGTCAAACGCATTCAGGAAATCAGGAGATATAGAATCTGCCTGTTGCGCTTGATCTATGGTTCATAGGATATTGTATGTTTAAAGGGCATGCTGAGTTCCCCACAAGCGGTGCTTTCTAAATCTCTGCATATTTATAGACGGAAGCTTTTCTGCCCCAAAGAGATTCATCGTAATGGAACTATCCCGACATTTGCCTTAAGCTCTCTGTTTTAGAGCATTTGTCACATCGTACGACGTCCTCAAGTTTATTTTGTTCCAACTATTTTCCCGGACGCCCCTTCATGACTACTTAGTCGTCGGTTAACCAAAGGGCAGGGCTGTCACACGTCCGGGATTAAGGCAGGCAGTCTTGATTTTTTAGTGTGCCCGGAATAATGCTCAGGGTTGCAAGAGTGTCCGGGGTTAGAGAATTTTATGACTGCAGACGACCCTCTTTTATTTTAGACCCACATGTTCGACATCGTGTTTTTAAACATTCTCTTACATCCGCGCCTCTTTCAGCCGACGTTGGAGCAAGAGCTGACGCCGATGGAGAAGCGAGCCTACCGGTTTTGCGACAACTTTTCACTTACTGTTAGTCATTTGGCGACACATTAGAGGCAATGTATTTATGTTGTTTTCTTGAATGAAGTAACTCCTCTACACGTTTTTGATAATTTTATCTGTAATGGGTTTTTGCTTTTTCGTTTAGAAATGAGCAAAAGAAAATGTGCGTATAATTTTAACCTGCAACAGGAACACAAATTTTTGAAACTGTGTAATGACAGTAACAGTGAAACTCTTTACCGCACAGTACGTAACGGATTTTTTTTTTTTTTGTACATATAGGAAATGGTGGTATTAAAAACATTTCAAATGGCTCTGAGCACTATGGAACTCAACTGCTGTGGTCATTAGTCCCCTAGAACTTAGAACTACTTAAACCTAACTAACCTAAGGACATCACACACACCCATGCCCGAGGCAGGATTCGAACCTGCGACCGTAGCAGCAGCGCGGCTCCGGACTGGAGCGCCTAGAACCGCACGGCCACCGCGGCCGGCATGGTGGTATTAAAGGCCACGAGAAGACAGCTATACATGGGAAATATAGATTTGTTTAAAGTCAAGGATGGTAACAACAATGGTCTGGGATGTGCAGCTAAGAAGGCTACATTTTCATACCACGCAGTTGGACACGAACTCAGTTCCAGAACACCAGTCCTTACAGCTAAACTGGTTGAGAGTTATACGACCCAAAATTTTCCGCTAGAACCAAAACCGAGGTAATTATTGTTATGTCTAGTGAAAACTACAACTGAATAAACGAAGTATTTTAGTCTTTTGAAAACCAGTTTATTTGCCAAGACCGCTATGTAAACACAGGTACTGTATTACTAGTTTCGGCAATATGTGTTGCCATTCTCACAAGGGAACTTCCCCATGGCACCCCCCTCAGATTTAATTATAAGTTGGCACAGTGGATAGGCCTTGAAAAACTGAACGCAGAGCGCTGTGGTCCCGTGGTTAGCGTGAGCAGCTGTGGGACCAGAGGTCCTTGGTTGAAGTCTTCCCTCGAGTGAAAAGTTTAATTTTTTATTTTCAGACAATTATTATCTGTCCGTCCGTCCGTCCGATGCGAGGTAACTGCGCCGTAGTATGGGGACGCTACACCTAAATGTTCGTCAGGATAGAAGTCAGGAGCGGAGGGCGTTGTAAAATGAAAATTAATTGAGTGGAATGGACCCAGTTTATTCTTGTAATGATGGTACAGTGGTGCCTACGTAGGGCTGAGCAGCCCCAAGAGGGGTTGCCGTCTGCTCATCAGAGAGGCAGAGACTAGAGGAGCGACTACTCGGGGCCGAGGTCAGAAGCTAAGAGAGCGCGGAGCTGTTTCCAAGCCGCCCTCGCCGCTCTCGGCCGCGTCCCCACGTGATCACACGATTAGTCTCTGATTGGAGGATTGATTCCGCCAACGCGCCTTGCTAGTAGCGTGCCCCCGTCAGCGCAACCAACCCGTGGGACTTGAGTCTGACCGAGGAGCACGTGGCAGGAATGTGCCGACCATGGTCTTCCGGCCAGCACCTTCCACCACAGTATGCCCACGCCTTCTACGGCCGAACATTATGCATTGAAAATTTATTTAAATAAAATTTTGTCGGCAATGATCCCTCTTGGGGGTCTCCTCCCTGCACATCCTTTCCCCTTCCGAAGAAGGCTCTCTGGATGAAAATGAATGAGCTTATTCTAATCGATTATTCCATTTAAAAAATATATGATCATTATGAAGGGTCCCATAACATAGTGATATTAATATGTGCAAATGTTACAAAGTGGCCTGAAGGGCCTGAAGGAAGGCTCTTGAATAACAAACTTGTGAAGTTGGTGCGACGGCAGTGGGGCGGCGCCATGCTGTGAATGTGTGTCGGCGGTATCAGTGGTGGTGGGTACCCAGGCGATGATGAGGGGCACCGGAGCACAGCACACTGAAACACTCCACCCTCGTGGGGGTGAGAGAATGCTCCCAGGCCTAATAGTCACAAGGGGGTTTTTCCCCGTAATATTATTTTGAGTTCTTAAATCTAGGATTACAATGGTAATTGCCCAAGTGGGTGAACGAGAACATTACAGAATGACAAAAATTTAAAGAGAAAACAAAATAACTTACATGAGGGTTAAAACTCGACAGTTAAATTGTGATTCCATAGACTTTACATAGAAATACAAATCCATTACAAAATTAGTTCATTGACCTGACACCTAGACTACAACTTAATTCTAAGGGGGGGGGGGGTCATGCCTGATCGCATGCATCAAGGTTGGCAGGTAGTTTCAGGTGTGATATTCACCTTCAGGTTGTGGGGGTGGTACTACTTCTCGGAAGGAAGTGAAACATTTGCAAAACCCTCTTTTACAGAGTATCCAGGATACTATAATCAGAATTATTACAGTGATGATTACCGAACCAGCGCTGGGCAATACAACGGTGGTTAATCGCTTGGTTTGGTGCCAATCAGCAATATGTGAGGCCACTCGGTCAAGAGCAACTTGGTTGTGTTCCTGGGTAAGGAGATGATTGATCGATTGGAGTAGATCTGAATCATTGGTATTCGGTAAATTCTTCAGCTTCTCATGGTGATGGATTTTAAAAGTGAGTTCAGGAAGGTATAAGGTAAATGTGGGAATGGTGACATGAAAGGTGGAGTGCAATTGAGCTGATATCCTCATAGAAGCAGCGTATACGTCACATCTAGAACTATTATACACTAGGCCACTATTATTCAGTGTTACCCGGTACGATTCAGTCTCTGCCATTGAACGGTGGCACACGAGGGTGGCGGTGACAGTCTGTGGAACAGCGAACAGAAAACTGTTGCCAACAGGCTGAATTATTGGTTGACGAAGTGAGACTAGAACACGAGGACATGGAGGGGTAGTGGTTTCAGCTAAAAACAGTGACATCTCGCACTCAGTAGTGTTAGTGTGTAAAATTAGCGTGGAGCATAAGTAATGTGTTGTATGGAAGCAACTGGATAGTTCAGCGCGAGTGAGAGTGGCGTGAGTTTGTCGATCCCGACTAACTATTAAAAATTCTTGAGTCTGCCAAACAACATGGTGATGAAGGGTAGCCCAAGAGACTGGAAAAGTGTATATTTGATAGCACTCGTATTCGCAATTTGCGCACGTGATTGGCAACCTCATTCGCATCCGAATACCGTCAGAATTACGGGTAAGTCGGACCTCCAATGCAGCATAGTAAAAGGGGAGGTTGCTTTCAGTTTCCAATGTGATAACGGTCGACTGCGAGAGAAAGTATTAGTGCCCCTAGAAGTAAAAATTTCCTGGCTTACTTGATGAGTAATTCAGAGATGACGGAGGGGGTACAACGTTGTAGCAATAATTACCTGGCAAGTAGCGACGATGGACCCGTTCAGTCACGCTTACTGATGAAGAAGGCCACGAAGTAGAATCACGGCAGGCAACCAACAGTTTGGCAGCCGTGGGGGTAGCAAGGCGGCAAGACAATGGTGTAATTCGACACCGAGTATCCGCTGATCAATCACGCGTCAGCAAAAAAGACGCTGAACGCGGAGGCAGTACTACGCAGCGCAGACTAAGCGTAACTCGCTGGAAAAATTTTTCTACCTGCTATGGGACGAAGGCCAAGTGTCATCAATTAATTTGAGCTTTGTACGAAGAAAGTTTTTTTTTTTTTTTTTTTTTTTTTTTTGAATGAATAAAATGAGAAGGAATCCTGTGATCGCGGTGTAAACCCGCACAGCCTAGGCACCTCCCACGCATTGGCCACTACGCAGGGGCACCCACCCCGCTAAGGTTCGACACGGCGAGACAGGTGAAGTACTTCATAAATTTCAGAAATAATATTGAGTGGTTTTTCAGCTGTAGAAAACCCGAATGAGGGTAGGACAACTCAAGTTAACTCAATAATCAAAGGATCTTTACTTACAGAAGTGGTCAATAGAAGTCGGAAATGAATGTTAGCGAGAGCGAGTCTGTTGCTCGTGAATACAGAGGCTGGGTGTGAAGCAGTGGAGGCGACGCAGCGCAGCTCTATCAGCGCTGAGCCGGCAGAGTGCTGAGCTCAGATAACAGCGTCGGAGAGCGCTAGTGGCTCTGCGTCCGAGGCTAAGACATTGTAAGTGCAACTTAAAAGTAACAGTTTATTGCAAAGCAATAATACACAAATAGCTGATGTCACAAAGACGTTTGATTCCATTTTAACAGAACAACTTAAGTGTTCAACAGGTAAATTGACTACGTTGTTGATTAAAAGAAACTGCTACTGAACATGACGTACATATGTACGTACTTCCCTTTCCCCTTCCGAAGAGCGGAGGGCATGAACCATAAAAGCCTTGTTCATGTACTTAGTATATGACAATAGAGGTCTGGTAACATCAACGAGTTACACCAAGGTAGTGTGGATATGAACAGTGTGAGTGTGTTGTAAGTTGTTATTGGGCGTATGAAGTGTTGTGTAAATGTGTGACTAATGGTAGCTGATGGTGGATACGAATTGAAGGCCAATAGGTGCTATCAGAGATACTTCCAGTCGAGAAACAATGAAACTTAAAAGGGAATACCGAATATGACACAAAAATAGCGTATAACCATAAAGTGTACTAACATTCATCATAACTATAAATTGATAACAATAAAACATAACATTGAAGTAATAACAATTGACAAGAAATAAAATAAAGGAAATATTTCCCGAACATAAACTTCCGAATCGGATACGAAATCCGCCAGGGGAAGTTTTTTTTTTTTTTTTTTTTTTTTTTTTTAGTCGGTTGACGAAGTGCATAAGGGACTACGTCAGTAAAATCCGACAGTGTGTGTATGTAACAACATTGTTCTTAAAAGTGCAGTTTGCACTCTCAGATGGTGAAAAGCAACTAATCCGTTCAGCAACGGAAAAGGCTGCCATCTGGGGAACGGTATCTGAATCTTTGGCAGAATCCGATGATTTTGCAATGGAATTGCCATCTAGAAGAAGGTGGCGTTGTATAAAATGTAATAAAAGAGCGTCTGGGGCTCAGTTCATTTGTGGTTGAGTGCCAAAGGCGTAGTGTGAGTGCAAATTGTCTCACGGAAATTGATGTGTGAATTGTTTTGTGGTCAACCGAGGAGCCTAGGATTCGGTGACGTGTAAGTACAAGTTCGCAGTGCGTATGAGCTACCTGCGAGTGACTCGACTATTAAGTTCAGCAGTCCATTAGTGCAATCTGCAGACTTGGACTGATGATTATATAATTTGCAGGGCAATGGGGCAACCTGCGGACAGTGCTAAGGCAACCTGTCTAATAATTGAGGGGTAGGCAGTGCATTGGAGCTATCTGCGATACCGTGGTTAAGCGGGCCTAAGGGCGTCCGTAATAAAAGTATCAGCGGCGTTATTAGCGACCTGCTGTACTAGGGAAATGTCGACTGTTCAAGCAATAAAAATAGCTCTGAAGCTAGAATAGCATACATGCATAAATAGCGTCACTTTTTGAGCGCGCAGTACATAACACTACATAAAATGAAAATCATGAACTATAAATCACTAGTGCTAGCATAATGACATAATTAAACACAATGACATATATTGACAGGAAAATAAAAACACAATGATGTATAATAATAATGCTGCAAGTAGTCGGAACGCTCAACATTAACATGCAACACTGGCCACTTGGGGCTGGCTGCTAGGCTGCGTGTGTGTTAGTTTTAAAACTGATGATAACAAATTGAACTGAAAGGACAACTAGGCACAGTTCCCGTAGCGCTTACATCACCGGCTAATTAGAGGCAAAGTACGTATCTCACAATGGATCATTGGCCGATATTTTGGGGCAAGACTGCAACAAGGGAGAGCAATATCTCGGTGTAAATGGTGGTAAGACTAAAAGACCGGTACTGTCGGAAGAGGGTACCTAACATGTTGTAGGGGCCTCCTCATCGACAGAAGAAGGAAAACAGGATAGAACAATGACCACGGCGGTAGAGTAAAATAAATGGGGAGGGCAAAAATAACTGCGTAGCAACCAAGGAACAATCGTCCACCGATATACGGCAGCCCGGACGATTGGTCGTTTGTGCCTCGTCAGTAGCGTGAAAAACCCGTGGCATTGTATTGGTTTGCCCATATCTGGCCTTGTCCAAGGCAGTTCGATGTGTAAGAGGGTTAGGGCTGTAGTTTGTAGCTTACACAATGAATCAAAGCAGTAGTGAAATTTCACTTATAGGATTGGCAGACTAAGGTATGCAGAATAATGTAAATCGTTAAGAACTTCGTGTGATTTATCCAGCTAATGTGAAACAAAACGAGGAAAAGAATTTAAACAATGAATCACATCTATTTAATATTTATGTTAAGATTTATTGGGATGTTTGAATGAATTTTGTTTGCCGTGTCTTCCGGATGCATGAAAGAAACCAGCTTGGAGCTGTTAGCGAGCGCGCAGCGCACGCGTAGGTGCGGAGTAGGCAACGGCACGTCAGCGGTTATGTGAGAAGGCGTGTAGCCGCGAGAGACCGGCCGCTACTGCAGCGACAAATATCACGCGCTTAGCGTGTACCAGAAATAACGATGAATTAGAAATTGCTAATTATCTAGCATAAGAGGTTTTTTTTTTTTTTTTTTTTTTTTAAAAAAAAAGGCTGTTAGTTATATAAACTGATGGTAAGTGCATTGTAGTCTGTCATACACAGAGGATAGGGCAGTAATTTGCGATTTGTTTTTGTAACTACTCGGACGCTCCGCGTGTTGAGACGCTGGAGGCGGCAGCGCACGTAGTGATAAGATACGTCATCGCGCGGAGCGCTGTTACTGGCTGAGAAGGAATGATGGCCGCTGGCCAGTTCTTGGCGTGGAGAAGGGACAGCGCTGAAGAGGAGGGGAGGCGACAGCTGATGTTATGCCCCGCCAACAGCTGGTCCCGTAAACAAAGCGTACGAGGCGTATGCATTTCAAGTCCTGGCTTTATCTGTTCCGATTACTTACGATTAGCTGCAGCAAATACAGAACTAGGACATATAGTACAATACACTAGACGTCAACGTAACAAGTATTAAGAAAAGCTCGGAGTAAAAATACTCCACATGTACTGGTTTGCCAAATAGATGGCAATAGAGGACATTGAAGAATATTATTCGGAGTTAGCAGCCGCGGTTCTGCCAACACCAAGTGTAATGGTTGCATTTGAAGCAAGTCAGTTGCGTGACGTCTAATGCGTGGCATTGCTTGCAAAACATAAAACATAATCATACATATAAAAATGAGCAAAAATACATGACAGGACTGGAAACTGACAATTGAGAATGGCTGGGAACTCCGTGGTGGCCAGGCACATCTTGCTTCCAAGTCCCTGGAGAAAATGACTTAAACTAAGCTGCAATAGAACATATCATAAAACTCTAACTAGGCGTGATTAATCACGCGACCTCAACCCATAAGGGTGTCGATTCCGCAGAGGGTATCTACAACCCTGTGGAGGTAATCTCCTCCGTTTTTTATTTCGTTTTTGTTCTACTTGAGGTGGAGGTGACACAGGCGGATCGGGGGCTGCGACCTGTTGTGGTGACACAGCCCTACCGTGGTAAGGTTGCAGGCGGTCAAAGTGCACTATCACCGTACGATCGGTTAATTGCAGTTCTGCATTGACTGGTGAGGTCAACCGTACAATCCGATACGGGCCTTCAAAGCGGGGAGAGAACTTTTTAGTTCGTCCCTTTTTGATTGCCGGGTTTCGTAGTAACACTAAATCACCTGTCTGATAAGTCGGTAAAACAGCATTTTTGTTCTGCCTGTGCAACAGTTTATTAGTAGCTTTGATATTATTCCTCTTTACCTTATACCAGATCGCTTTTAGCCGGCGGGCTAAACCTTTTACTTCCTTTATTTCTACACCTTGAGGTAGTTTGTCTATTTCGAACGGCGAATTCATCGGCCGTCCAAACACAGCTTCGTAAGGGGTATACCCTGTGGATTCATGTATTCGGGTGTTGTATGCAGAAGAAATATACGGTACATATCTGTCCCAATCAGCGTGCGTTTTTGCAACATAATAGGATAACATTTTACAAATTGTACGGTGTACGCGTTCAACGCGACCGTTGGCTTTAGGATGGAAGGGAGTTGTACGCCATTTTTTGATTCTTAATAATTTACAAACTTGTACAAATAAAGCAGACATGAAATTGGTTCCTTGATCCGTTAAAATGGCATCAGGACTTCCAAAAGGTAGTATCACACGATTTACAAACTCTCTCGCCACAGTTTCAGCTGTCATGTCGGGGAGGGGAACCAAAATTAGATAACGTGAAAAGTGATCAATAACAGACAAAATGTATTTGTTACCTTGTTGCGACTGTGGAAAAGGACCTTGGAAATCTAAAGCAAGAATTTCGAAGGGTGAAGATGCCTGAGGAAGTGTTTGCAGCGGCACTCGCGGATGCCTATTTTGTGCTCGTTGTGCACACGGCAGGCAAGATCTTACATACCTGTCCACATCACGTTGTCGGTATTGCCACCAATAACGTGTCGCAATTCGAGCGTTTGTAGCGCGTTTTCCGCTGTGACATGCTTGGATGGTATCATGGCATTGCCGTATTATACGTTGCTGCAAGCATTCCGGTATTACCAAACGATTACCATGTGGAGTTCTTCGATACAAAAGGTCGTCTATTACTTCAAATTCTGGGAAGGTGGCGTATCTTTGACATTGAACGTCCACCTGCTGTGCTTCTTTTAACTCTTCAATTGATACCTCATCTGATTCAATGACACGCACTTTTCTGCTTAACGCATCAGCATTTTGATGCAACCGACCAGGCTTGTGCCGAACTTCAAAATCATATTCTGACAGTTTCATGGCCCAGCGCATAAGTTTGCTGCTAGGGTCTTTAAGATTCAATAACCACTGCAGAGCAGAGTGATCGGTAAGAACTGTAAACTTGCGACCATAGAGGTAACATCTAAAATAATTAATTCCAAAAAGAAGGGCAAGCAATTCCTTTTCTGTAGTACTGTAATTAGTTTCTGCTTTATTCAGTTGACGAGAGGCATACCCAACGGGTTTTTCCTCACCATCTTGCACTTGGCTTAGGACACATCCTACAGCAAAATCAGATGCGTCACAAGATAAAATAAAAGGTTCAGCGAAGTCTGGGTAAACAAGCAGAGGTGAACTAGTTAAAATAGTTTTCACTGTTTGAAAGGCGGTCGAACATTCATCCGTCCAAACAAAAGGAGTATCCTTTTTCAACAATTTAGTAAGTGGTTTGGTAATAGTAGCATAATCTTTAACAAAACGGCGGTAATAATTTGCAAGGCCAAGGAAGGATTGTAATTCCTTTAAATTTGTTGGAATAGAAAAAGTGTCTACTGCTTCAGTTAATCGTGGATCTGGTTTGACTCCGTTGGAACTGATGACATGACCTAAATACTGCACTTGTGATTGAGCAAAAGAACATTTTTCTAATTTTAAGCTTAAATTAGCATTTTGCAAGCGCAACAGTACACTGCGTAGATGTTCAGCATGTTCAGCAATGGATTTTGAAAATATAATTATATCATCAAGATACACAAGGCACATAGTAGGTTTCAACCCACGTAATAGCAGATCTGCAAATCGCTGAAAGGTTGCTGGTGCGTTGCGAAGCCCGAAAGGCATCCTTAAGAATTCATATAAGCCGCCAGGAACTACAAAAGCTGTCTTAGCTCGATCTTCAGGAGCAATTGGAATTTGATGATACCCACTGCGCATGTCTAATGTTGTGAAGTACCGGCAATTGCCCAGACGATCGAGTGTTTCATCGATCCGGGGTAATGGATAATGATCTGGAGTAGTAACTTTGTTTACTGCTCGCATGTCTACACAGAGGCGATAGGATTTTTCTCCGTCTATAGATTTCTTTGGAACGACTACAATTGGGCTAGACCACGCACTAGAAGAGGGTTGTATTATTCCTGCTTCTAGTTGCTGTTGTATAGTTTCCTCTACCACTGACTGAAGATGGTAGGGAATTCGGTACCCTTTTTGAGCTATTGGCCTAGCATTTCCGGTTGGAATCTCATGTTGGATTAAATCTGTTGCTGGTAAATATTTCCTGTCTTCAAACAACCATGAATACTCATTCAATACTTCATTTATTAGCTTTTGTTCATGCAATGGGAGGTGACTAAGCTTAGCTTTAAACTTATCTGTCAGATGTGACGTGATTGTCAAAAGGTGTTGAGAGGCGGCAGCAGTCTTTTTCTTTTTCAGAGAAGGGGTTCTCTTTGACAACTCATCTTCTGGGATAACCTGTAAGCTGGCTAATACTGTACCACGCGGTATGAAAGCTTGCTTGTGACTAAAATTGTCTAAACACACGGGTACGCAATTTTCTTTCTGTACTTGCTGTGCTTTGCACAGGCTACGTTTTACGTGGACCTGCATCTGGTCAAGAGTTTCATTCTGGCAGAGTGGATCTACCAAGAAATGAACCTCTTCGGATTCACGTATCCCGACAGGCACCCAAAGGATCTTTCCTGTGCCTTCTGGTATCTCCACGGGATTATCGGCTTTTAGCATCGTTACGGGAGACTCCGAAACTTGGGAAACGGATCCTTTTTTCCCAGCTCCGCTCGCCCGCAACGTGCAGTCACGTCCAAAACGGTGCACGTTGTCGCCGAATTGGACGGTATTTAACCTATAGTCAATAACCCCCTGGAAATGACGCAGAAAGTCACTTCCTAGGATGATGTCGTAATCCGTGCGCCTGTTTCGTACAACCTCCATCGTAAAAGCATATTCTGTTGAGTCCAACGTGAACTCAACGCAACAGCTGCCATCAGGTTTCACTATGCCGGGACCAATACCACTGATATGGTACCGCGGCGGTTGCAATGTTCTTTTATCTCTCTTCGATAAAAATGCCAAGCTGATCTGTGCGCCTGTGTCAATTAGCACGCGTATTGGTTTGCGGCCTCTAACACCATCGACAACCACGCTTGCCACCTGCGTGATTCCCTTATCAACTAGGGGGGTCACTATTTTTAACGGGGACCGGGAGGGGTGGCACTTCCTGCCCCGCGGCCGTTTCCCGAATTCTGTGGTTGGTTTGCATTTCGCCTGGAATTTGCAGGCGGTTGTGGCCTACTATTTGGACAATGCACGCTTTGGTGGCCCATGTTCCTGCACTGATGACAATATGGCACGCGACATTGCTCTGCCACATGTCCTTGTCTATTACAGCGCCCACACTTAGTATCGTTCGAAAAGACACGTCGGGGCTCACTTTGCCGCGCGGAGACGGCCACAAATCGGCTCGCCTCCTCTCTCAAGAGTGCTAATCGCACGGCTTCGTGTAAGGTGCGGGGGGAAGCTACCTTGATTTCGCCCCCTATTTGAGGGTTTATGCCACGAATAAACACGTCTATCGCACGACATTCTGATTCTTCCAACAGAACTTCGTTACGAGCAGAACTGGCACTTAGTGCGTACGTGTGGCATGCAACGCTTCGAATCCTGTCCGCGAATGCTTCTAAATCTTCACCCGCTTTTTGCTTGAGGGTGGAAAGCAGGTCGCGATAGTAACTAGTACCACGTTTGTCTGTATACCTTTCAATCAACCCTGTTGCAAGGGACTGGAAGGTAGGGGCATTTTTCAAGCTCTCGACCGACTGCACGTAGTTCCGCGCTTCGCCGGTGAGTTTCATTTTCATCACGTTTAAGAGAAATTCATCTGGCCAACCGCAAAGGTTTCCGATGTCCTGGATATTCTGGACAAACGTTTGAATATCCTCGTGCGGCTTTCCAGCGAACGCCGGAATAAACGCTACTGCTGGGAAGCTCTGCACCAAAGTAGAGGTGGCTACTGCCACAGGTGATTCTGCACTAGTGAGTGGTGGAATGACCTGCTTCAGCTGTTCTTCCACTAGCACTGGCTTAGCAACACTAGATTGCGGAGAAGCCATTTTAAGATCATCTATCTGCTGCTTAAGCTCCGCGTTAGTTAGAATTAATTGATTTAACTGGGACTGCAGCGCCAAGAGGGGATCTTCGTCCGCTCCGGCTGCTCCTGCCTCCGATTGCTGCCTGGTGATCGGCATGTTACAATAGTATGGGCATCTACACCACCGTAGCGTCGCTAGCGACTTACATTATTTGGTGGCGTGCAGACGACGGACGGCGGCGGTGTCGACGAGCGGCGGCAGGCGCGTTGATCACGCGTGGGCGCAGCAGGCGGCGGGCGACAGCATGGACAGCTGCGACGGCGGGGCGGCGCGAGGGCCGCACCCCGGACCCTGGCGCAGGCGGTGGCCCGTGGCAGCTACGGACAGCGGCGGCGGCGGCGGCGGCGGCGAGCCTGACTGCATCGCGGACCCTCCTCGGCTCGCGTCCGGCGGCGAACTGCGTCACGCTTGTGGCGCGCTAGTGCGCGGCCACGCACATTCTGCAACGCAGGCGACCGGCTGGCACGCGCATGGCGCGCTGCAGCCTCGCCACGTTCGGTCTAGTTTCCCTTAATTGCTCAAACTCGGCCCCTTCATAGTACTCATACTCAACTGATAAGTTGATTTTACAACCGTAAGGTGGGTCGCATCCCACTTCTGACACCATTTGTTCGTCAGGATAGAAGTCAGGAGCGGAGGGCGTTGTAAAATGAAAATTAATTGAGTGGAATGGACCCAGTTTATTCTTGTAATGATGGTACAGTGGTGCCTACGTAGGGCTGAGCAGCCCCAAGAGGGGTTGCCGTCTGCTCATCAGAGAGGCAGAGACTAGAGGAGCGACTACTCGGGGCCGAGGTCAGAAGCTAAGAGAGCGCGGAGCTGTTTCCAAGCCGCCCTCGCCGCTCTCGGCCGCGTCCCCACGTGATCACACGATTAGTCTCTGATTGGAGGATTGATTCCGCCAACGCGCCTTGCTAGTAGCGTGCCCCCGTCAGCGCAACCAACCCGTGGGACTTGAGTCTGACCGAGGAGCACGTGGCAGGAATGTGCCGACCATGGTCTTCCGGCCAGCACCTTCCACCACAGTATGCCCACGCCTTCTACGGCCGAACATTATGCATTGAAAATTTATTTAAATAAAATTTTGTCGGCAATGATCCCTCTTGGGGGTCTCCTCCCTGCACATAAACAAACATTCATCAGTCGACTACAGCGCACGGAAGAGAGAGTATTCCTGCTAACGAGGCTCCCTGGCTGGCAGTTGACTGTTTGCTACTTTGGACGAGAGTGCATTAAATACGTGAGATGTATTCTGTGGGCAATACGAATCCAGCAAATATAGCTCGCGACTTCAATAACAAGGTCAATGAATATTTTCTGAACTGTAAGGAGTCAGAAAGTTCCTTAAGGGATCGAACGTATAGAATATATCAGACGTGTTTTCCTGTGGAGGAATCGGTTGACCTATGACCTTGCGATCAAATGTTTTCGGTTCCCATTGAAGAGGCACGTCCTTTCGTCTACTAATCGCACGGTTTTGCGGTGCGGTCGCAAAACACAGACACTAAACTTATTACAGTGAACAGAGACGGCAATGAACGAACAGACAAATCATAACTTTGCGAAAATAAAGAAAGTAATCTTTTCACTCGAGGGAAGACTTGAACCAAGGACCTCTCGTTCCGGAGCTGCTCACGCTAACCACAGGACAATGGCGCTCTTGAGCTCAGACTATACTTGATGTTGCCTATCTTGCGCATGGACTACTCAGTTTGTATATTTTGCTTATTTTTTTAATAGTTCCACACAACTTCTTCCTGTTTTCTCGATTGATCTGTGTTCAGTTTTTCAAGGCTTATCCACTGTGCCAACTTATAACTAAATCTGAGGGGGGGTGCGATGGGGAGGTTCCCTTGTCAGATCCACAAAACCTGGTAGTGGTAGTTACATCATACACCACTCTGTCACACGAGGACTATACAATATGCATAAAAAAGTCGAGGCATTAAAGCGACATGTCATTGTAACGCTTTGACTTTTTTATGGATATTGTATAGTCCTCATGTGGCAGTGACGTGTCACTGTAATGTCTCAACTTTTTTATGCGTACTGTATAATTCTCGTGAGACAGAGTGGGGTAAGCATTGTATGGTGTAATTACCACTCCCGGTTTTATGAATCTGGGGATGGCAATTCATACTACCGAAACCGGTAATCCAGTAATTATGTTTAAATAGCAAGCGATCTTGGCAAATAAACTGGTTTCAGGAAGAAAATTATACATCGCCTCCTGCACTGATTGATCATGTTACGTAACCATGAATCAGTGAAGTTTAATGTTTAAGTAAACTGTTGAGACTTTTAAGTCATTTCAAAAAGATATCCTGGGTTGGACCCAAAAAATATGGTAATATATCCAGGGCTGTGCCCCCACCCCCTCAAAAAAAGTGAAAAGCCCACCTACCGAAAGTCCTGTGCGTCATATGTCCGAGAAACATGCGAACTTTGTTCAGTGTGTTATGGTACTGTAACTGTTTCTGCATCATATTTTCTGGGGCAAAGCTTGGGGGGTCATGAGCTTGAAAATCTACTTAAAAACCAACCTGAGGCTTACTAGTGTCCCGGACACTTGTTCATTAATCCGTCACGTGGATTCGATCCTGGACTGGCTAACCTCCATGTCATCAAGTGCCTTAAGCGTTTTATGCATCTCACGCCAATCTAAATCTGATTTGCCAGACGGGGATTCAAATCGCTGCTCTCCCGAATACGAGTTCACGATCTTACTAAGAAGACTCGGGCTACTCCTGAGGCGAGCTGTCGCCAGTGAACTTGCATTGTTTAATTCATAAATTTCGGGCGTATTATAGTATTTGAGAGTTGTAGCATCGCGTTTTAGTACCTGAATAGTGTAAATTCGCTTAGTCGTCTGTCTTCTGTTTTTGTTTTGAACGGCCAGTGTCGGTTGGTCACAGCCAGTGTGCTCCCTGCCGCCGTTGGATAAGCAGCTGCCAGCAGCAAGTCGTATACTCTTAGCTCACTTATTTGTTACATAGTTTAATTCTTAATTTCTTTGCGTGTTTTTGGCATTTTCATTGTTTAATTCATAAATTTCGGGCGTATTATAGTATTTGAGAGTTGTAGCATCGCGTTTTAGTACCTGAATAGTGTAAAATCGCGTAGTCTCCTTCCACCGCCGAGCAGTGTGTCAGCAGTGCACAAGTAGCAGCATTACTGCATTTACTAGGCAATCTTGTATTTTAATAACCGTTTAAATCTTGTGTCGAATTGTTTGTGCTCTCTGTAGATTAGTTCAGACGTTCTTTGCACAACAGTTTTTAGCATGGATAGGGACTGCAACTGCTGTGTTCGGATGCAGGCTGAGTTGGCATCCCTTTGCTCCCAGCTTCAGGCAGTGTTGGCTTCGGTCACACAGCTTGGGGCTGTTGCCAATGGGCATCACTGTGGGTGTCCGGATGGGGGTTTGTCGGGGACGGCCAGCTCGTCCCACGCATCCCCCGATCGGACTACGACTGTGGCTGCCCGGGATACTGCCCACATTGAGGCTGATCCCTCACCTGTGGTAGAGTGGGAGGTCGTCTCGAGGTGTGGCAGGGGGCGAAAGACATTCCGGAGGGCTGAACGGAAGGCCTGTCCAGTTTGTCTGACGAACCGGTTTCAGGCTCTGTCTCCAGCTGATACTGATCTTCGGCCGGACATGGCTGCTTGTCCTGTTCCAGAGGTTGCCCCTCAGTCTGCAAGATCCGGGCGGTCGCAGAGGGTGGGCTTACTGGTAGTTGGGAGCTGCAACGTCAGGCGCGTAATGGGGCCCCTTAGGGATATGGCAGCAAGAGAGGGGAAGAAAACCAATGTGCACTCCGCGTGCATACCGGTGGGAAGTCATCCCAGATGTGGAAAGGGTCCTTCCGGATGATATGAAGGGTATAGGGTGCACCGAACTGCAGGTGCTCGCTCATGTCGGCACCGATGATGTGTGTCGCTGTGGATCGAAGGAAATCCTCTCTGGCTTCCGGCGGCTATCTGATCTGGTGAAGACTGCCAGTCTCGCTAGCGGGATGAAAGCAGAGCTCACCATCTGCAGCATCGTCGACAGGACTGACTTCGGACCTTTGGTACAGAGCCGAGTGGAGGGCCTGAATCAGAGGCTGAGACGGTTCTGCGACCGTGTGGGCTGCAGATTCCTCTATTTGCGCCATAGGGTGGTGGGGTTTCGGGTTCCGCTGGATAGGTCAGGAGTCCACTACACGCAGCAAGCGGCTACACGGGTAGCAGGGGTTGTGTGGCGTGGACTGGGCGGTTTTTTAGGTTAGATGGCCTCGGGCAAGTACAGAAAGGGCAACAGCCTCAAAGGGTGTGGGGCAAAGTCAGGACATGCGGCGACCAAGCAGCAATCGGTATTGTAATTGTCAACTGTCGAAACTGCATTGGTAAAGTACCGGAACTTCAAGCTCTGATAGAAAGCACCGAAGCTGAAATCGTTACAGGTACAGAAAGCTGGCTGAAGCCAGAGATAAATTCTGCCGAAATTTTTACAAAGGCACAGACGGTGTTTAGAAAGGATAGATTGCATGCAACTCGTGGTGGTGTGTTTGTCGCTGTTACTAGTAGTTTATCCTGTAGTGAAGTAGAAGTGGATAGTTCCTGTGAATTATTATGGGTGGAGGTTACACTCAACAACCGAGCTAGGTTAATAATTGGCTCCTTTTACCGACCTCCCGACTCAGCAGCATTAGTGGCAGAACAACTGAGAGAAAATATGGAATACATTTCACATAAATTTTCTCAGCATGTTATAGTCTTAGGTGGAGATTTCAATTTACCAGATATTGACTGGGACACTCAGATGTTTAGGACGGGTGGTAGGGACAGAGCATCGAATGACATTATACTGAGTGCACTATCCGAAAATTACCTCGAGCAATTAAACAGAGAACCGATTCGTGGAGATAACATCTTGGACCCATTGATAACAAACAGACCCGAACTTTTCGACTCTGTAAGTGCAGAACAGGGAATCAGTGATCATAAGGCCGTTGCAGCATCCCTGAATATGGAAGTTAATAGGAATATAAAAAAAGGGAGGAAGGTTTATCTGTTTAGCAAGAGTAATAGAAGGCAGATTTGAGGCTACCTAACAGATCAAACCGAAAATTTCTGTTCCGACACTGACAGTGTTGAGTGTTTATGGAAAAAGTTCAAGGCAATCGTAAAATGCGTTTTAGACAGGTACGTGCCGAGTAAAACTGTGAGGAACGGGAAAAACCCACCGTGGTACAACAACAAAGTTATGAAACTACTGCGAAAGCAAAGAGAGCTTCACTCCAAGTCTAAACGCAGCCAAAACCTCTCAGACAAACAGAAGCTAAACGATGTCAAAGTTAGCGTAAGGAGGGCTATGCGTGAAGCGTTCATTGAATTCGAAAGTAAAATTCTATGTACCGACTTGACAGAAAATCCTAGGAAGTTCTGGTCTTACGTTAAATCAGTAAGTGGCTCGAAACAGCATATCCAGATACTACGGGATGATGATGGCATTGAAACAGAGGATGACACGCGTAAAGCTGAAATACTAAACACCTTTTTCCAAAGCTGTTTCACAGAGGAAGACCGCAATGCAGTTCCTTCTCTAAATCCTCGCACAAACGAAAAAATGGCTGACATCGAAATAAGTGTCCAAGGAATAGAAAAGCAACTGGAATCACTCAACAGAGGAAAGTCCACTGGACCTGACGGGATACCAATTCGATTCTACACAGAGTACGCGAAAGAACTTGCCCCCCTTCTAACAGCCATGTACCGCAAATCTCTAGAGGAACGGAAGGTTCCAAATGATTGGAAAAGAGCACAGGTAGTCCCAGTCTTCAAGAAGGGTCGTCGAGCAGATGCACAAAACTATAGACCTATATCTCTGACGTCGATCTGTTGTAAAATTTTAGAACAAGTTTTTTGCTAGAGTATCACGTCGTTTTTGGAAACCCAGAATCTACTCTGTAGGAATCAACGTGGATTCCGGAAACTGCGATCGTGTGAGACCCAACTCGCTTTATTTGTTCATGAGACCCAGAAAATATTAGATACAGGCTCACAGGTCGATGCTATTTTCCTTGACTTCCGGAAGGCGTTCGATACAGTTCCGCGCTGGCGCCTGATAAAGTAAGAGCCTACGGAATATCAGACCAGCTGTGTGGCTGGATTGAAGAGTTTTTAGCAAACAGAACACAGCATGTTGTTATCAATGGAGAGAAGTCTACAGACGTTAAAGTAACCTCTGGCGTGCCACAGGGGAGTGTCATGGGACCATTGCTTTTCACAATATATATAAATGACCTAGTAGATAGTGTCGGAAGTTCCATGCGGCTTTTCGCGGATGATGCTGTAGTATACAGAGAAGTTGCAGCATTAGAAAATTGTAGCGAAATGCAGGAAGATCTGCAGAGGATAGGCACTTGGTGCAGGGAGTGCAACTGACCCTTAACATAGACAAATGTAATGTATTGCGAATACATAGAAAGAAGGATCCTTTATTGTATGATTATATGATAGCGGAGCAAACACTGGTAGAAGTTACTTCTGTAAAATATCTGGGAGTATGCGCGCGGAACGATTTGAAGTGGAATGATCATATAAAATTAATTGTTGGTAAGGTGGGTACCAGGTTGAGATTCATTGGGAGAGTCCTTAGAAAATGTAGTCCATCAACAAAGGAGGTGGCTTACAAAACACTCGTTCGATCTATACTTGAGAATTGCTCACAGTGTGGGATCCGTACCAGATCGGGTTGACGGAGGAGATAGAGAAGATCCAAAGAAGAGCGGCGCGTTTCGTCACGGGGTTATTTGGTAACCGTGATAGCGTTACGGAGATGTTTAGCAAACTCAAGTGGCAGACTCTGCAAGAGAGGCGCTCTGCATCGCGGTGTAGCTTGCTGTCCAGGTTTCGAGAGCGTGCGTTTCTGGATGAGGTATCGAATATATTGCTCCCCTCTACTTATACCTCCCGAGGAGATCACGAATGTAAAATTAGAGAGATTCGAGCGCGCACGGAGGCTTTCAGACAGTCGTTCTTCCCGCGAACCATACGCGTCTGGAACAGAAAAGAGAGGTCATGACAGTGGCACGTAAAGTGCCCTCCGCCACACACCGGTGGGTGGCTTGCGGAGTATAAATGTAGATGTAGATGTAGATGTAGAGACGGGCGGGCGTCTCTTAAATCGCCGGCACGTGTCTGCCGCCGGCCTCTCGGTAAATCTGGAGGCGTGTGGGCGCCGCTGTCCTGAGGCCTCACTTCCCGGCAAAGACGGCGGGCTCTCCAGTTGCAAAAGCTACTGTAGTCGAGATGGTCTACGAAGGTTTATCGATTTCCGGCACATTGGGATAATATCGAGACAGCAACTTGTGTGAAGCAGTTTAATGTAGAAAACAGCCAGAGTTGCAACTTTGGCAGTTTTCTAAACCAGACTGGTCTAAGACGGTCCCTGACAGCTAGCAGCGCTATTGTCAGCTTTCAACTACGAAACGCTAGCGGCTGCAGGCGGAAACAGTAGCAGTCTACAGAGCACTGACAACATGGAAGCGTTGTCAATTATTGGTTGAGGTAGTCCGGCGAAGCTACCGCGCCCAGCCCACTGCAACTAACAAGGATCAATTTATGGCAGTTATATCTCTGGAATTCCACTTTCACGAAATGTTCTATCTGACACACAAACAATTCAAATCAGATTTGCATCACCTCCATATCTCATAATGTGTGTGGGCTTAGCTTAGGTCGAGGAGCAATCGAAGATCAAGCTTTATGAAACTCAAAAAGAACTAAGAAATAAAAACGAAATATTAAACAAGATAAAAGAAAGCTGCGCTTCGCACATGTATGAAATCAAAATATTCTGATGCACAACATTCAATAGCGGTTTGCTCCACCTGTGTATTGTACACAGTCTTGTATTAATATGACCACCGGCTATATTCGACGACAATGTGCATTAAGCACTCACAGATGGGAGGTGGCAGCAGTAGTATGAGAGAGTATGTTATGTCAGGCAGGACGCGGAAGACAGTACAGTCGTTGTTATGTGGAAACGAAGTGATTTATCTCACGTTCAAAAGGGCAGGATCATTGGCTTTCGAGCCAAGGGCGGAAGCATGAAATGGTTAAGATTGTAAACTGTTCGCGTACCGCCATGGTTAAAGCATACCGTAGATGGCAAAACTGCCCTATCAAAAACCTGCGCCGAGGCAACTGTGGTGCATCACGGGCTATACATGTCAGGTTCAAGTGGTTCAAATGGCTCTGGGCACTATGAGACTTAACTTCTGAGGTCATCAGTCCCCTAGACTTAGAACTACTTAAACCTAACTAACCTAAAGACATCACACACATCCATGCCCGAGGCAGGACTCGAACCTGCGGCTGTAGAGTCGCGCGGTTCCAGACTGTAGCGCCTAAAACCGCTCGGCCACTCCGGCTGGCTATAGATGATTATGATGAACTACAGCTGCAGAGAGGTGCACGGGCGAATTGAGATGAAACTGTTGAGCAAGTGATCGCACAGATGAAGCAAGGACCCACCAACAGCGTTTCCTCAAGGATCGTTCAGTGAACGTTCCAGGGTAAGGGCCTCCGTAGCAGACATGCATCAGTGCTGACTGCTGTTCACCGGCGACGAAGGCTGGAATTTGTACACCAGTATCGCAACTGGACGCCCACTGTGTGGCGTCAGGCGGCCTCTTCAGATGAATTACGTTTTATGCTCCATCGGGCAGATGGTTGTCGTCTATAGCGTGAAACATCTGAAAGCAAACACCCTGCAGCAATCGTCGGCTGGTCCAGGACAGAGCGCATTCTCCGGGTAATGTCTAGAAAACACAATGGATCAACACCTGGGGACCATGTCCACCTTAACACGCAATTTGTTTCTCCTCAGCACAATTGCATCTACCTACAGGACAATGCAACGTGTCACACAGCTCGCAGTGTATATGCGTGGTTCGAAGAGAACCTGGATGAGTTGACCATATTTCCGTGGCCACCAAAGTCACGGGAGGTAAACCCAGCTTTATTGGACTGTTTGCGCCCTGGATCCTCAACCGAGAAACCTAGCGCATCTGGCCTCGGCACTGGAGTCGACAAGGCTCCACATCCTTGTTGCTCCCTTCCAGAACTGCACTGACTCTATTCCTGTGCGTCTGGCGGTTTTCCGGGCTGCCAAAGGTTCTTATTCAGGTTTTTGTCAGATAGTCACATTAACGTGACCGATAGTATAACATGCTTGGGTACTGTTTGCAGTGCTGTCCACAAGATTTTCTACATACTGCTCCTCCTACTGTTCAACGGCGGCCCACTTGAGACCATGCAACACGTGAAGAGACTACCAGCCACAACGCACTGAAAGTTTCAACTGGTCTCAGAGATGCTCAATTGGATCCATATCAGCAGGTACCGACTGCAAATTTCGTTCAGTTGATCCATACCTCCTGCCTCCTTTCCACCTGGAAAGTGTTCACGTGCTGACCACGACATACTAGTGCGTTTCGTCTTGAAACACGAACTTGTCTCCGAAATTTTGACTGTAATGTCACATAACACTGAATGACAAAAAAAGTGAGGCGCCCAGAAAACATAGTCGGATGCCAACTTCTCTGTGAGATGTAGAAGGACCACCAGACTTCATTAGTCTTGTTAGAGTTGATTCTTGTTACCAGGGCTGTCAGGGTCTATAAGGGGGTGCGAACAGCATCAGATATAGAGTGATGACTTTAAAGGGAACGAAGACGTGTTCTCGTATGACACGACGTTAACAGCAAGTAACAGAGTTTGAAAGGGGTGTCATTGTGGATCTCCATTTGGTAGACTGGTCGAATAGAGCAGTATCCAGATTTGTTGGGCATTATAATGTGAAAGTTCCCAGCTTTGAACTGCATGACAGCGTCATGGTATGTTCAGACCGACCATGTCTGATCACCACAATGGAGAATCGCTGTATTGTGCATCAAGCACATCGTAATCCCTTCAAATATGCGCCTGCCGTCAGAGAACTAGTAATGGACTCCCTACAAAATTCTGTGTCATCCCGCACCATTGGTTAAAGACTAGCAGCAGGCGGACTGAAAAGTTACAGTCCCATGCATAGGCACAACACCCATGCATATGCCCAACCCAAGAACGTAACACAACGACTGCGTTTGGAGTAGTACCGCGACCGGGAAGCTTGGACTGCTGATGAATAGCACAGTGTTGTGTTCAGCGATGAATCGTGGTTCTGCACCATCCCCCTGGAGACTGTCACTTGCAAGTATGGCAGCGACCTGGGAAGGAGTCCCTTTCTTCTAATGGTTTGAAGCAGTGGTCGTCAAACATTTTTGCTGAAGAGCTAATACTGACATCGCGGGGCGGCACCGTAGGCCGCATATTTACCAATATTATTACCAATGATAACCTACAAAAATTAATGTTACGAGCCCCTCAACAGACTGTCCATACGAAGAGCGTTCAATAAATTATGCAACACATTTTTTTTTCTGAACGCAGGTTGATTTTATTCAGTATTTAATACACCATTCTTTCAATATAATCTCCGTTCAGTGCTACGCCCTTACGCCATCTTACTGGGCATACCAATATGTTCGCATGGTATCATTCAAGTGGTCGACGTCGGATCCGAGATCCAGGCTGTAGGGTGGATGAGGAAAAACAGCCCAAAGAATTTTCGTAAGATCGTCTCGGGTGCACAAACTTGTGTGACGCTTTGCCTTGTCACGGAGAAGTTCGTTCGTATTTTTGTGGCGACGAACACGCTGAAGTCGTTTCTTCATTTTTCTGAGGTTAGCACAATGCACTTCAGACTTGATAGTTGTACCATGGGGGAAGACATCAAGCAGAATAACCCCTTCAGAGCCTCAGAATATCGTCGCCATGACTTAACCGCCTGAGGATGTGGTTTTGAACTTTTTCTTCGAACTATTGGTGACGTGGCGTCACTTCGTGGATTGCCGTTTAATTTCCGGTTCGAAGTGATGAATCAGTGTTTCATCGCCTGTGACGATGTTCGACAAAAATGGTCACGATCGGCCTTGTAACGCGCAAGCAATTCCGCTCAGATGATCCTTCGCTGCTCTTTATAGTATTCTGTTGGGCGGCGAGGAATCCAGCGAGCACACACTTCTGAGTATCCCAACTGGTGGACAAGTGTGTCAGCACTACCAACAGAAACGTTCAGCCGTGCAGCGATGTGTTTATAATTCGAATGAGAGTGTCCGCACGTTCCTACATTGCAGGAGTCGCAACTGTGTGCGACCGGTTTGCACGCGAGGGGTCGGACAGGTTTGAGCGACCGTGTTGTGATGATGACAAACGCCTCGCCAAACGACTCACCGTGCATTTGTTCACTGCCAGGTCTCCATAAACATACTGTAGGTGCCTGTGAATACCTGCGATCCTCTGGTTTTCCGCCAAAAGAAACTCTACGAAAGCTGTCTGCTTGGAACGCACCTCCGTTACAGACGCCATTTTGTAGACTACGTATAGTGCAGCAACCTATCGAAACTTCATGAAACTGCAGGGGCTGAAGCGAGAATATTCCACGGTGTCCCACAACAAAATCCGCATGTTTCACCCGAAAGTAGACGTGAATTAATGTGTTGTACTGCTTATAGTAAGGGCGCGATAAGTTGCCCGCCGACCCCCAAGTACTGATTGTTAGAAGTCTGCACCATTCGGGCCACTTCGTATCAACTGTTCTCTGTTCCACATTGCTGCCACACTCACAGATCACAAATTTGTCACACTGTAGTTGCCTACGAAGTGTTGTTGTGTCGTCTGTGTCAGCGGATGATACTTATGTCTAAATGCACTATGCAGTATGAAGCACGATCACAAATGTTAACTAAATATTTTGAAAAATAATTTTCTCTTCTGCTCTTAGCGTTGTATTACAACAGTCTTAATGTAATTTCATATTCTGTGCTACAAATATGTACAGCATTTGAAGATGACCGTCTCTATAATGCGCATTCACGAATTCATGTTAGTTTCATTTGAAATTTACGTGATAGTAATTGATTGGTACGAGATACACGCACTCTTGTGTTGACAGCGCTGCAAGAGCAGTAGACATTCACCCTCTCACATCCTACTTTGCGGCTGGTCCCGGCGGAGGTTCGATTCCTTCCTCGGGCATGGATGTGTGTGTTTGTCGTTAGGATAATTTAGGTTAAGTAGTGTGTAAGCTTAGGGACTGATGACCTTAGCAGTTAAGTCCCATAAGATTTCACACACACACACACACACACACACACACACACACACATCCTATAACCCTTCTGCCTATTTTGCGTAGCTCTCTGACCAATTTACCAACGCTGATTAAAATCAAGCACATCTAAGAACTTTGCTGTCTATGTAGCACACCTCCGGAAAAAAAATGCAACACCCAAAAGCACTGTGTTTTGTAGCGCCAGGGTATAATATGTGCATACCAAGGGGCTGCAGAGTTATTGATTCATTTGTCACGGTCATCAACGCCTAGAGGGTATTCAAATGGACCATCTGTGGAACATTTCGGCACCTGTAGACCAGGTTCTGGACGTCCGCGTAGGACGGGCGCACTTGAAGATCGACGCACTGTGAAAGCGCCGGTGGCCGACCGAACATCATCCAGGAGAGGAATGTTGCTCCGTTGTCTTCAGAGATGAGAGTGGGTTCTGTTAGAGATGGACTTACACGTATAAGTTGTAGACTTGCTGAGCCGCCTTCACCCACGACACACAGGTCCCACCCGGGGCTTGATCGTGTCTGTGGTGTGTGCGTGGGGTGGGGGAGGGGGGGGGGGGAGGCAGCAGGGTGAAGGGGCATTAGGTACAACTTCCAGTCTCATTTTCTGTTTTTGCAAGGTCAAGTAACTAGTTCCCGCTACATTATACCCTCGTGCTACCTCCATTTCTTCGGCAGGAAGGTGACAATGCACGTCTTCTTGCGACTGCTGCGATGCAACGAGCTGGTCGTGGTGTACAACAACTGCCTTGGCCAGCAGAATCACCAAACCACTCGCAAGTTGAACCTGTATAGAACATGATGAATCAGGAACTTAATCATTTTCGAGGGCTTGCAAGAATCGTTGCCGAAAAGAAACAAAAAGCGCAACATGTTTGAGACAATCTATCGCAGGATGCCATTCGCCACCTTTATGATCGTTGCTGCCAGATTGGGGTACGATGTGTATTCATGTGACTATTTGGGCACATTTTACTGTTACATGGTTGTTTTGTTTGATCTGAAATTATCATATACTGCTACAACGATGAAGTATCTGACACGTCACTTATTAAAATGACGTTGTTCTTGAGGGTGTGGCCGCGCGGGGTAGCCGCGCTGTCTGAGGCGCCTTGCCACGGCTCGCGCGGCTGCCTCCATCGGAGGTTCGAGTCCTCCCTTGGGCATGGATGTGTGTGTCGTCCTTAGCGTAAATTAGTTCAAGTTAGATTAAGTAGTGTGTAAGCAGTGGCCTCAGCAATTTGGTCCTATAGAACTTACCACAAATTTCCAATTTTTTTTCCCCCCTTGAGGGTGCTTCATTTTTTTCTGGCAGTGTATTTTTGGATGTTACTGAGCAGGAGAACTACACTCATAATTGAATAAGGCCCTCCCGAATACATCGATTCCATGTTAGCGTGACAGTCTTGGGAAACCGGGCTAACGCGAGTAGCGATATCGTGGACTGATAAACTACTGTTTTGACGGACCGCTATCTTGCGAAATTCTGTCACGTGCTGGTAGACGTTTCTCCTTCCTTCACGAGGGGTAATGCGATCTTTCCATAAACGACATTCAAATGCGATTTCATTATGAGAAACTTGAGACGTAATCTTTTCTTATATACAGCATGTAGATAGTGTTTTATTTTTTATTCTTTTTTGTCGTTAAGCTGAGAGTCTAATCCCTCGCACGTGCAACCATTTCATACTACTCTGACGTTTGTTGCATTCTGTTTGTACGGCGTTGATGGTTAAAATTGTTAAGACCTGAGTTAACCAGACACACGTGTTCAGAAGGTATTTTTTATTCATACGAAATTTTTCTATTTTAATTCCATCCAGAAAACTGCTGTTTGTTTCCCGGGAAATTTGAGGGAGTGGCCACGAAGCAGCAGCCGACATTAAGGGGCTCCGGAAAGGCTCAAAATCATGAAAAGTTCAATTTTTACTTTTTTGCGTTTTCTGAATCTGCAGACTATAACCTTTTAATAGATATATAATTTATTCAATTCCGAAGACTACAATTATTTTTAATTTTTTTTTTGAAATGTGTTCTACATGGGCGTGACCCACTGTGGCGCTGTTAAACTGCTGTCAAATGGTGTTATTATTAACGTCCGTGTTCATCAGGTACATTTTAGTGATGTGAGATAAAGTATGTGTTGTGGCTAACCTGTGATGGTTCAATATATATCGCTGGTGTGATTGTCGATTGTTTCATGTTTATTTACTCTGTCGTTATCTCGAAAATATTCGTAATTAATTCTGTTTCTTGAGTCTCTGTTTTGTTCAAGTATAATAATGAGTAAAAGTAAAGTTATTAGAAATCCTCTGAAGGCTTTTAAGAAAAGGAGAAATGTTGGAAAGCCAAAGGTATGTGTTATTACTGTAAACAATAAAGACGATAACCAAGTGAGTGAACCTAACTTCTCAAGTACACCTGCCCATAGCAGTCAAAGTGGGAAAGAAAATACTTCACAGAAGAAGCTTGGTTCAATGAGTGAAAACTATGAATGTTTTATGGGCGAATTGGATGTGAATGAAATATTTGATATGTCGGTTCTCAAAGGAATTTTTTCAAACTGTGTAAGATGTATTCATTGTAGTGAAGTTGGTCTGGAACTCTCCATAATAAAGCACGTAGGACTTGCTAGTGAAATACAACTGAAATGTGATAAGTGTTCATACATGACCACCTTTTGGAACAGTGTTGCAGTAACTGCAACTGAAGAAAATGGTAGCAAAATCTACGAACACAACAACGAGCGATGCTTGCTTTAGACAAGGAACGCCTTCGGGCTGCAAACAGGGCTGTAAAGAGTCTGGAAATACAAGCAAGAGTAAACAGGAGGAGGAACAAGAGGAAGCTGCAGGAGGAGTTTGCAGAGGATGAAGATAATCCATCCTATGGACCTGGAATGCACTAAAAACTTAATCCAATCTTTGTCGCTCGATTCCCAAAACTTTTATTTTCTCATACTAATTACATGTTTTCTAAGGATCTTCCAAACATATTTGTTTTAAACTTTCAGTAAATGTTACACAGTTCCTTCTGCATAATTTAACACAGCCTTTTTCAAAAAAACTGTATATTTTTGAATATATAAATAAAAAATTGCAAAAAAATGTTGTGAATTTTCATTACAATTGAAAAAAAAATCATCTTTAATAACTGAACTAAAATTTTGTAAAATCCCTGTGTTAAGTTGTAGCCCATATCCCAATAAATAATCTGTAAAAAGTTCAACTTCCTACCTCAAATACTTTGTGAGGAAAGATGTAATTTATAAGCGTTATTTTAACATTGCAAGTATAGCGCGTTCAGGAGCCCCTTAAAGGCGGGACGCGTTAGGCGATACGGGCTGAGCAAAGTGGTTGCCGCCCTTGGTTGCTGTTAAGTGCTCATAAAGTCCTCTGGCGGCCTTCGATCCGTTTCCATCCCCTACACCTCTTCGCTTCACTCGTTTATATCCGCGGCGCTACACGTTTTATGTTGCGAAACGTACTTGTTCGAAGATCAGTTTTGCAAACCAGAAAACTGTGCATGGCGTATCTACATCTACATCTAAATTTTGCAAGCCGCTGTAAAGTGCAAGCCAGAGGGTAGATCCTACCAATGTTATCGACCTTCGTTTCTACGAAGAGGATTCAATAAGTAATACAACACAATTCTTTCTGAATGCAGGTTGGTTTTATTCAGGATTCCAATACACCATATTGTTCCTCACTCCTTTTGCTACAAAACTCTGCTTTTCGACGCAATTCCCGTTCAATGCGACGGCCTTACACCACCTTACTGGGAGGGACTTTACGTGCGCATGGTACCGTTCTACTGGTCGAGTTGGAGCCAACGAAATGTAATGTCATGTCGCTAGGGTCTCCCGTCGCGTAGACCGGTCGCCTGGTCATTTTAGTTGACACCATTGAACTGTAGGGTGGATGAGGAACAACAGTCCAACGAAGTTTTGTGTTTTTCTCTCGGGTGCGTAGACTTGTGTGAGGTCTTGCGTTGTCATAGAGAAGGTGAATTCGTTCGCATTTTTGCGGCAATGAACACGTTGAAGTCGCTTCTTCAATTTCCTGAGGGAAGCACAATATACACTTCACAGTTGATCGTTGCACCATGCGAGAGAACATCAAACAGAATAACCCCTTCAGAGTCCCAGAAGACCGTCGCCATGATTTTACCGGCTGAGGGTGCGGCTATGGACTTTTTCTTCGGAGGAGATATCGTGTGGCGCTCTGTGAATTACCGGTTCGTTTGCAGTTCGAAGTAATGAAGTAATGAATTCATCTTTCATCACCTGTGACGATGTTCCACAAAAATTGTCACGTATCAGCCTCGTAACGTGCAAACAGTCCCTCACAGATGGTCTTTCGCTGCTCTTTACTATATTCTGTTAGGCGCGAGGAGCTCGGCAGGTACACACTTCTGAGTGCCACAATTGGTGGTCGAGCGTGTCAGCAATACCAACAGAGACGTCAAGTTGAGCAGCGAAGTGTTTGATTGTGATCCATCGATCACCTCGAATGAGAGTATCCGCACGTTCCATTCGGAAAGGTTCGAGCGACCTTTTTGCGACTATGACAAACATCTCACCCAACGACTCACCGTGCTTTTGTTCACTGCCAGGTCTCCGTAGATATTCTGCAGGCGCCTGAGAATATCTCTGACGATCTTGCTTTCCCCCAAAAGAATGTCAATGACAGCTCTCTGCTTGGAACGCAAATCCGCTACAGACGCCATTTTCAATGCTACTTATAGCACTACCATCCATCGGAACTTCAAGAAACTGTAGGAGCTGAAGCGGGAATATTCCGCGATATCCCACAACAAATTTCGCATTTTTTCAATCGAAATTGGGCGAGGAAAAAATTATTGCATTACTTACTGAACGCCCCTCGTACTTCATTCGCGTACTGATAGAATGAAAGGGGATTACCTTTATGCATCTGTCATTCTCATGATCTCTAAGCGAAATATAGGATGTTGGTATCATAATGGACGCACTGTTTTCTTCAAATACAGATTCTATAAATTCACCTGACAGGGCTTCGTGGAAACTACGTCGTCTTTGTCCCAAGGACCGCGAGCATTCCTGCTGTACCGACCTGTTACAAAGCTAGCAGCGCGTCTCTGGTTTGTGTCGATGCCTAGTTGGTACGGCCTCTAAATACTGGAACAATGCTCTAGAATTTCCCGTTCTGATGTCTTGCAACAGTCTTTCTTTTTTTACAAACACCAGAACTCTTGCAGCAAATCTAACTCTTCCCTTCTCTTTCCCTTATACCGATTTTAAGTGATCGTCCCATATCATATCTGTTCTTCTTACCCACAAAATTTTTTCTACCATGTAGAGACAAGTCGTCATTTGACGTTGTTACTAAAAATCTCGAAAATTGCTTGTCGAAGTTGCTTAAAATTTTTATATGACTCTCTAATGGACATTCTGGGGGATACAGACTACAAATTTTTTAATATATATAATATAATGTTATAATACGCACAGTTTCCGAGAAAATCAGTGTTGAAGTTTTATGCGTACCTCCTATACTTGAACGTTAGTCATGTTTCGACCAGCGAGTGTAGCTTAGCGGCGAAGGTCCACGGTTACCGTGCTAGTGGTTCGCGTTCAAATCCTATGTTGTTTTTTTTTTAATTTCATGGTACAGAGTATTATTGAGTAATATATGTCCTACAAGTTTATTCAAAAACAGTCATTTTCACCTAGTATTTTCGTTCATAAATGAGTCATTACAGCAAACATTCTTCAAATGTGTATACTGTTTGTTACAGAATGTATTACGTCTATTAAATCATCCAGAATGATGATTCGTCTTTGGGCCAACAGGTCTTGTATTGTGCTGACTATCGCATCTACAATTGCCGGAAATTGTGCTCGGAAGTGTATCTGTGAGAAGATTCAAATCGTGAAGCAATCTTTGGGTGCATCTGATGGCGTTAGTGAGTTCGCCCTTCGATTACTCATGACACTCCACTACTTCTGAAGCATCTTCTTTTGGCTGTCCTTCCGTAATAACGCTTGCTTCTTCCATTTTACTGCCTGTTATGACATACACTGCACTGACGACGCATTGCGAACAGCTGCTGCTGTTGACAAATGCCAGCTGCCGATTTACAGCGCCTGAGAGTTCCGTAACAGTCCGTGAGCAGGAGGGGACAACAAAGAGACGAGGTCACATCTAGGAAACGCAGAAATCAAACGCTATCCAAATATTTTTAATTTTCACTACGAACTACGAACGGAATACAAACTTCAAGGAAGTTTGCAGTTGCGAATGATTTATTAATGATATTACTGCGTTGTAAATGGCAGTTTTGAATAATTCTGCATGATATACCATTTATGGATATTCTGAAGGATGAAGCTGAAAAGAAATTACACATGCAGGATTTGAACACGGACGAACAGCATGGTAGCCGTGTACTAGGCTCTCTGCCCTACCCATGACTAGCGTTACAGGTGTAGGAGGTACGTATAAAACTTCAACATCGATTTTCTCGGAAACTAGTGAGCCCTCGCATGAAAAGCACCTAACCTGGTACGCAGAACAGATCCACCTACGACATACGTAACGTCCGTCAAAATCCTTGGTTAACATATCTGAGACACTATAAAATTAATTACTAGTAAAGCTTTTTATGAAAAGGTGTTCCCAGTAGACAAGGTGCGAACAGCTGTATAATAGGAACCAATAGTTTGTGATTTCAGATTGTTACTTATTTCAAAATAAAATATAAACTTAAAAAATTGTTGTTGATTTGTGCACATGGTGCGCAAATAAACTACAGATCTTTGATGTACACACAATACGATAGCGCACAGGACATCCTTGAAAGATATTAAAACTAATGATACTTCGTCTATCTTAAAGAAATAAGTGTGCAAGTATTAAAAAACATCTGAGCAGCTACACTACTAGTGGACAGCAAAATAGTATATAAAGTGGCATTAAAAGGTGAACGCCTGCGGACAAATACGTCGTTAAGTGGCGGTGTTCTCAATCTGATGGTATTTCTTATTCCAATCTACTACTTAAGAGACTTCAACGAAATGTTACAGACACTATTCTGGGCGAACTATTAAGTACACGATAGATTATGCCTTCTACTGTCTCACAACCTCGTTGTCTGGTCAATGCGTGGAAATACCTTCAGTTTCATTAGCATTTAGTTTTCCTTCTTATTGCTCCGTTCCTGCAGAAAAAGAGTAGGAAATTTGCCATGCAGTAAGGAGAATCCACTAATCCCATATAAGTTGATGGACATCATCAAAAATAATCCTCCAAAAAGAAGGGTTTGTAAAACTTCTCTCTTCTACTATAACAAGTTACAACTTGACGATAATTAGATAGGCAGTTGAAAGCTAGATAAGAGTTCTTGCAGTAATTAAAGTCAGTAAGCGGTTAGTTCAATACCTGTAGTTCGAAATGAACATCAAGCTTTAAAGTTATCTCTTGTTGGCAATATTTATCGCGCATTGAGGTACAAGTGAAAGAATCGTAAGAACAAAGAGACAAATGGAATGCTCACTAGAAAATCGAGGTGTGACAGAAGAATAGGTCTTCATGCATGTGTAACTTCGAGTTTTCTGGAAGCTATGGTCGTATGCAGTAATAGTAGGGAAACGGCTCGTAGACCGACACTACAGAATCCTGCAGAAGAATGCCGTAAGTGAGCGCACAGAGACTGCATACACGGTACGTACCTCAAGTAAAACAGTTTAACGCAGAACAGTCAGTCAGAATAAGTATTTTTACAGACACGGGCTTATGCGGATAATTCTATAAAGAATTCAAAGCGTCTCCAACATAGATCACGCTAATTGCTAATATTTTCGGAGAGTAAATCGCAGTAGACGTGATTGAAATGACCAGGAACACTGCATCAATAAAATTAATTTGCTAGTTGGATGTTCCGCGGGCCATTTGTAAGAGATACAGTAATGAAGTGGAATGAATCAATTTACAGCGTGTTAAATTAATTCATGGTTAGATACACATACATGTTGACTTTTGTACAGATAAACTTGACGTAGTCGCCAGAAAAACGCCTTTTCAACTTCCCTGCATATTTAGCTTTACTACCTGTCATGTACTTTATATCATTTGAGAAGTGGACAAAGGTTTTGGAAAACCGTACAATTTACCTCATTCTTAGCTAAAACCAATAGTAGTGACGAGTCTACTACTGCTACTGTAAAAGACCGTTCAAAAATGGTTCAAATGGCTCTGAGCACTATGGGACTCAACTGCTGTAGTCATAAGTCCCCTAGAACTTAGAACTACTTAAACCTAACTAACCTAAGGACATCACACACATCCATGCCCGAGGCAGGATTCGAACCTGCGACCGTAGCGGTTCCAGACTGTAGCGCCTTTAACCGCTCGGCCACTCCGGCCGGCTAAAAGACCGTTATTCCTTCAGATAATGAACAGACTATTTACGACAAACTTAACGAGAAAATTTGTATGTAGTGCGATGCTGCAATTGTAATACCCAGCTCCACTTATAAAACCTTTTTCGATGTTTTTTTTTTTTGTATTGACAATTTTCTTTCTGAAATGTGGTTTGCTTAATATCACATATTTATAAGACATTAGTGAATGAAAAATTACACTGACCTACTCCTCTTTTTCTCACCGTAACTGACAGTGCATGAAGCAGAAAAATGGCTGACCGCGGTTGAAAGCTACAAAATACAGACGCGCGCAACTAACACGAAGAAAAGAAAAAGGAAGGTACAGTCCAGCTGCTTGGTTGGTACGTCTTTCTGCGTGACCAGCATCCTCCCCTTCTTGCACACTCAGATCGACTCTCAGCTGTTCTCTATTCAACAATGTTCAAAATAATTTTCTCGATAGCAAAGTTACATTTAGAAATCGTCTTGGCGACTTTTTCAACGCCAATACAATATGGAAAACAGCGAAAATATTTCAGAGTCATGAGAGAATAATATATTATAGAAGAGAAAGTGTTATGATTATAATTAAACATGGTTTGCAGCCACGGTCATGTAATACTTTTTAAATGAAGTACCGTCATTTCATGCAATATATAACCGAATTTAATATATTTCGACAGTGACTTCGTTACTGAGGACTGATAATGCACAACACTGTGGTACTTGAAAATGGACAAAGGCTTTGATCTTTACTGTACTGTAGAGTAAACGACCTATAGAGTCAAATATCGGAACGGATTAATTTGTAAACTGATTGATTTGTAAACGCAAAAATACGTAGCCGAATAGCTATCCGCTGTTGTGCCCTATTTAGCGTATCCATAGCGATGCAACCAGCGAGGAGTGGCTGATTAATTGTGCTTTTTTTCCTTGTGTTTGTGCAGGAGAGGGCAAGCGAGGAGACGGTCGCCACTGCGACCTGTGCGGCTGTTCGGAACCCACGGTGCGCTGCGAGCAGTGCTCCAGCCAGGTGTTCTGCTACAGCTGCGACGACATGTACCACAGGCACCCCAAGCGACAGACCCACCACAGGAAGGTACGCCTGCTGGCTATCCGCCCTGCTGACCAAGTTCTTGTCTTGGAACGTATCGTGTGAACACAGTGACAGGCCAAAATCGTGTATGCTATGTCAAGGTGAAAACTGCAAGACATGGTAACAAAACACCGTACTTTTACGGAAAAAAAGGCCCAAGCGACACAAACCACCGCTTGGTGCTCCAAGCTGAAAGGGATTTCTTACACAGGACGAGTCACAGTTAGTAGCGGCCCTTGAGGCGCCAGGCTAAGAGGGGTGCTAGGGGCGTCCAAGTGCAAGATTTATGTACAGTTCGTATCACAATTAGTAGCGAAAACTGACACTGGTAAAAGTGTACGAGAGAAAAGAAGGAGGGACGGGGGAGAGAGGGGGGAGGAGGGGCAGGCGAGGGCGACAAATGATAAGACGCTTGTGTGGATAAATGTTTTCGAACCCACCCTGAATGGATCCCATTCCTGTAGGACCTTTCCGCTAAGCCTGTAAAAGACCCATCCCACTGCCGAGTCCCATAATTTCTTCATTTGACTCAAGAAGACACTGAAGAGCCAAAGAAACTGGTACACCTGCCTAATATAGAGTAGGGTCCCCGCGAGCAAGCAGAAGTGCCGTAACACGAAATGGCATATAGTCGAGTAATGTCTGAAGTAGTGCTGGAGGTAACTGACGCCATGAATACTGCAGGGCTGTCCATAAATCGGTAAGAGTACTAGGGCGTGGAGATCTCTTCTGAACAACACGTTGCAAGGCATCCCATATGTGCTCAATAATGTTCATGTCTGGGGAGTTTGGCGGCCAACGGAAGTGTTTAAACTCAGAAGAGTGTTCCTTGAGCCATTCTGTAGTAATTCTGGACGTGTGGGGTTCCTGCCAGAATTACCCAAGTCAGTCGGAATGTGCGACGCACGTGAAGGGATGCAGTTGATCAGACAGGAAACTTATGTGCGTGTCACCTGTCAGACTCGTTTCTAGACATATCAGGGGCCCATACCACTCCGACTGCACGCGCCCCACACCATTACAGAGCCTCCACCAGAAAGAGAAGAGAGGACGGGATAGATCAAGGAAGAGTGCTGAGATGGAAATGGGGAGAGAGATGGAGGGAGGATGAGATGGACTGTGAGAGCGGTCAGGAGGAGATGGATAGGAACCAGAGGAGGAAAGGATGCACAAAGAGAAGTAGGAGGATAATATGGAAAGAGAAAGGGAGAAGGAGGTGGAGGACAACGAGATGGAGGAAGACTGCAATGTAAAAAGGGGAGGGAGGTGGAGGAAATGGACAGAGAGAGAGGTAGGAGGAAGTGTGTGCAATGTATGTTCGTTGGCACACTTCGGCGAAGTAATGGGTAACAGGCCAGTTGTTACATGAATAGATCGTTACTTGCAATTACTCTTCTCTCCTGGCAAAACCTGAATTTAATCTCACATGGTCTTAGGTTAGAGAGTGCACTTCCAATTCACTTACAGAAGTTCGAGACATATTTGTGTCGAGCTTATTTATGTTCTTATTTTCACACTTCGGTTTACGTTAGCCAAACTATGTGAAACAATTCACTTCTGATTTGGCAATAATTTCAGATTTATATTGCGAGAACTGTGACGATTTTTATCGTAGCACAGTTTGTTCACTTCGTGCCTCTTGTTTTTTTGTGTGCAATGAGTGTTGCAACCTAATCAACGATTCCTCCCTTTCCGTTAGTTCTTTCTGTGTGTGTGTGTGTGTGTGTGTGTGTGTAGTAAGCAGCTGAGAAGAATGCCTGTGAGGGATGAGGCACAAAGGAAGACACAGTCTCTCTCCTCGTTCCTCTCCACCTCACATCTGCATGTTGTCTGTTACTAGTTATCCGCTAACTACACTACTGGCCATTAAAATTGGTACATCAAGAAGAAATGCAGATGATAAACGAGTATTCATTGGACAAATATATTATACTAGAACTGACATGTGATTACATTTTCACGCAATTTGGGTGCATAGATCCTGAGAAAACAGTACCCAGAACAACCACCTGTGGCCGTAATAACGGCCTTGATACGCCAGGGCATTGAGTCAAACAGAGCTTGGATGCCGTGTACAGATATAGCTGCCCATGCAGCTTCAACACGATACCACAGTTCATCAAGAGTAGTGACTGGCGTATTGTGACGAGCCAGTTGCTCGGCCACCATTGACCAGACGTTCTCAATTGGTGAGTGATCTGGAGAATGTGCTGGCCAGGGCAGCAATCGAACATTTTCAGTATCCAGAAAGGCCCGTACAGGACCTGCAACATGCGGTTGTGCATTATCCTGCTGAAATGTAGGATTTCGCAGGGATCGAATAAAGGGTAGAGCCAAGGGTCGTAACACATCTGAAATGTAACTTCCACTGTTCAAAGTGCCGTCAATGCGAACAAGAGGTGACCGAGACGTGTAACCAATGGCACCCCATACCATCACGCCGGGTGATACACCAGTATGGCGATGACGAATACACGTTCCCAATGGGCGTTCACCGCGATGTCGCCAAACACGGATGCGACCATCATGATGCTGTAAACAGAACCTGGATTCATCCGAAATAACGACGTTTTGCCATTCGTGCACCCTGGTTCGTCGTTGAGTACACCATCGCAGGCGCTCC
The DNA here is from genome assembly GCF_021461385.2 of Schistocerca piceifrons. Lineage (NCBI taxonomy): Eukaryota > Metazoa > Arthropoda > Insecta > Orthoptera > Acrididae > Schistocerca > Schistocerca piceifrons. The sequence goes on along the minus strand of NC_060139.1, from coordinate 493,666,571 downwards.
TGTCTGTGATGCAGCGTCAAGGGTAACCGCAGTCCATGGTCTCCGAGCAGACAGTCCATGATGCTGCAAACGTCGTCTAACTGTTCGTGAAGATGGTTGTTGCCTTGCAAACGTCCCTATCTGTTGACTCAGGGATCGAGACGTGGCTGCACGATCCGTTACAGCCATGCGGATAAGATGCCTGTCATCTCGACTGCTAGTGATACGAGGCCGTTGGGATCCAGCACGGCGTTCCGTATTACCCTCCTGAACCCACCGATGCCATATTTTGCTAACAGTCATTGGATCTCGACCAACGCGAGCAGCAATGTCGCGATACGATAAACCGCAATCGCGATAGGCTACAATCCGACCTTTATCAAAGTCGGAAACGTGATGGTACGCATTTCCCCTCTTTACACGAGGCATCGCAACAACGTTTCACCAGGCAACGCCGGTCAACTGCTGTTTGTGTATGAGAAATCGGTTGGAAACTTTCCTCATCTCAGCACGTAGTAGGTGTCGCCACCGGCGCCAACCTTGTATGAATGCTCTGAAAAGCTAATGATTTGCTTATCACAGCATCTTCTTCCTGTCGGTTAAATTTCGCGTCTGTAGCACGTCATGTTCGTGGTATAGCAATTTTAATGGCCAGTAGTGTATTTCCTTAGCTGTAGACTACAGTAGACTTGTTATGTTAAGATGCTCGCTGTTAATGGCCTTTCTGTTTCTTTTATTTTCTTATATTCAACAACAGTGAGAAAAGGGATAAGTCTAATAAAACATGCAAGTTGACATCACGACCACAATGTGAGCAACAAATAGATAAAAAAACGCATGTAGTAGTTATTGCATACACAGCAATAGTATTAATAAATAACTGATGTAGCATATGCACACAATTTGACGACATGACTATTTAATGCACACTACCCAGCAAAAAAAAACAGAAGCATTCAGAAGGAGATGAGGAAACAAAACGTATCTTCACGGTTGAGAATCATGTGAAGCTACACTCCTGGAAATTGAAATAAGAACACCGTGAATTCATTGTCCCAGGAAGGGGAAACTTTATTGACACATTCCTGGGGTCAGATACATCACATGATCACACTGACAGAACCACAGGCACATAGACACAGGCAACAGAGCATGCACAATGTCGGCACTAGTACAGTGTATATCCACCTTTCGCAGCAATGCAGGCTGCTATTCTCCCATGGAGACGATCGTAGAGATGCTGGATGTAGTCCTGTGGGACGGCTTGCCATGCCATTTCCACCTGGCGCCTCAGTTGGACCAGCGTTCGTGCTGGACGTGCAGACCGCGTGAGACGACGCTTCATCCAGTCCCAAACATGCTCAATGGGGGACAGATCCGGAGATCTTGCTGGCCAGGGTAGTTGACTTACACCTTCTAGAGCACGTTAGGTGGCACGGGATACATGCGGACGTGCGTTGTCCTGTTGGAACAGCAAGTTCCCTTGCCGGTCTAGGAATGGTAGAACGATGGGTTCGATGACGGTTTGGATGTACCGTGCACTATTCAGTATCCCCTCGACGATCACCAGTGGTGTACGGCCAGTGTAGGAGATCGCTCCCCACACCATGATGCCGGGTGTTGGCCCTGTGTGCCTCGGTCGTATGCAGTCCTGATTGTGGCGCTCACCTGCACGGCGCCAAACACGCATACGACCATCATTGGCACCAAGGCAGAAGCGACTCTCATCGCTGAAGACGACACGTCTCCATTCGTCCCTCCATTCACGCCTGTCGCGACACCACTGGAGGCGGGCTGCACGATGTTGGGGCGTGAGCGGAAGACGGCCTAACGGTGTGCGGGACCGTAGCCCAGCTTCATGGAGACGGTTGCGAATGGTCCTCGCCGATACCCCAGGAGCAACAGTGTCCCTAATTTGCTGGGAAGTGGCGGTGCGGTCCCCTACGGCACTGAGTAGCATCCTACGGTCTTGGCGTGCATCCGTGCGTCGCTGCGGTCCGGTCCCAGGTCGACGGGCACGTGCACCTTCTGCCGACCACTGGCGACAACATCGATGTACTGTGGAGACCTCACACCCCACGTGTTGAGCAATTCGGCGGTACGTCCACCCGGCCTCCCGCATGCCCACTATACGCCCTCGCTCAAAGTCCGTCAACTGCACATACGGTTCACGTCCACGCTGTCGCGGCATGCTACCAGTGTTAAAGACTGCGATGGAGCTCCGTATGCCACGGCAAACTGGCTGACACTGACGGCGGCGGTGCACAAATGCTGCGCAGCTAGCGCCATTCGGCGGCCAACACCGCGGTTCCTGGTGTGTCCGCTGTGCCGTGCGTGTGATCATTGCTTGTACAACCCTCTCGCGGTGTCCGGAGCAAGTATGGTGGGTCTGACACACCGGTGTCAATGTGTTCTTTTTTCCATTTCCAGCAGTGTATTTCAGAGATTACAATATTGAATCAGATTTCCAAACAACTTGCCAGTATGAGCCCACTGTTCAGTATGTCGTTGCACCGCATCTGGCCTAAATGCTTGCTATGATTTCGTTTGGAAGAGTTTCATAAAGCCATTGTAAGTCCTCCTGAGGCAAGCTGGTCCACAACTGTTATAACTGGTCCTTGGACACTGGTACTGAAACAGAGTTGATGTCCAAGCTTGTTCCACGTAACGGGGACAGATCTGTGGATCCTGATTGCTACTGGGAGTACCTCAACATCACGCAGATTCTGTCACATAAGAGGTAACACATAAGGACGCTTGGTGTTTGTCGTAGTTTTGTGTCTTCAGACTTCGCTCAATCACTACCAACCATTGACCTGTAGCAATACCCGATGGCTCTCCGCAACATGACACCAGGAGCGACAATGCTGTGCCTCTCCAAAACGTTAGAAGAATTGGATCTCTCCTCAGGTCACCACCACGCTCACGGACAGTGGTAATCCATGGCAGTGCAGAAAACAGATTCATGACGTACACAATTCAATGCAGTTCATCAACACACCATGCTTCCTTATCATGGCACGTCCCCAAACGCAGCTGTTTGTGTTGTGGTGTTAACAGCAGCCTATACATGACACAGTAATTCCTGTTTGGCTGCTGACAGTCTCTGACCAATGGTGTGCAATGGCAGAGAAAGTCACAGGGAGACCATTACATGTTCTCGGATGGTAGGCACAGATGTGAAAGGTTAACAATGTGCTTTGGGCACAATATCGCTAGCCTCCCTTGTGATAGTCAGTCGTGGTCGACTGGAACTTTGATGACGAGTTTGCCTGTCCTCACGTTCCCATACAGCTCAACATTGCACCAGCATCACATCCGAATGCACTACAACTCTGTTTTTTTCACTATTCGGCCGACTGCACAATGATGCCTCTTCCAAACTGTTTCCTGTGCTGATAACACTGTCTCACACGAGTTCATGGTATCTCCATGTCCTTCAGTGATCTCTCAACATCGGCTGCTGTTCACGCCCGTATATACCCTAGCTGGTAACAAAACTAAGCATGAAGAACATTGTGGTGGCCATTGTAACTCTCTAGGGAATTATAGCTATACTGATTTACATTCCCCTGAATGGTGTGCATGTGTATGAAGCTACGGTGACAGCTAGACATGTCTTTGAATCTATTCGGTGTTGATATCGTTGTACACTTTTTAAGATAAAGTGTACTATTCAGCCCAGACCAAGCCACATTGCACACTCTGCTGCATTCCTGTTGTATACATTCTCATATAGTATGGACAGTGTACCAGTGTGTGTGTGTGTGTGTGTGTGTGTGTGTGTGTGTGTGTGTGTTTTATTTTGCAAACATAAGGTGTGTCAGGCTAAAGAGTGGGATTAGGGAGAGGATGACATAATTGTATCTGTAAATGTACTGTGTAATAAGGAGCCTATGTTGGTGGTCCACAGCCGCTGGACCTGAATCGCTTCAACACGTTCCGGCCGCCGCTGCCCCCTAAGGGAGAACACAGCGCCGCCCCCGTGCCGCCCCCACGTCGCAACAAGCGCCCAGGCAGTCGTACCAGCTCACCGTTGCCACACGCAGTGCACCAGGTAAGCAGCCAGTGCTGCGCCCTCAGCTAGGACACTGCCTTCCCTTTGGTACCGCCTCTCTGCCTCAAACGAGCTGAACACCTACCTCCTCATCAAAAAACAGCTTCCACTTTTAAAGACAACAGCATTTCTTTACCGTAGAATCTATCATCACACTGCATTTGGCTCGTGCCTAGAAACGTGAACTATTTACCATAAACATACCAGTTACTTTTTAAGCTTCGTCTTGCATCTGACTACACATGTTCCACAGTATATATCATAAGAAATGAGGTATATGCAGGAAATTCTGAGTATCATACAAATCATATTGCTGCTCTTTAGAAACCTGTATGTAAACTGCACTACATATCATGCACTGCTGTTATTTGCATAGGTTAGCATGATAAAATGGTTGTGATTACTGTTAATGGCACACACATGTATACAATATTTTGACAAGATCTGCATAATTAAAAAATCGTGATAAATTATTTAATTGCTTACTACATTGTATGATAAATGTCGAAAGGTTCACTGCTTTCTGAAAAATTCAATATATTTAAATTGGTATAACTTATGAATAAAAATAATTTTACAGTTTCAAATTTTATTCAAATTACTGTGTTCTCCTTCAAGGCTGGAAATAAATAACTGGTGAAAACATCCCTTTTCCATTTAAATTAGAAACTGGTTATAGGGTAACTATTACTGAATATAATTTATTAAATGATTATTACTTGTTGATTTGTCTGTAGAAGGACATTGAGCCAATATTCATCCCCATACAACGATGTGTTTTCTCTGGCACCATAACATTTGAATATTTCCTAGTTTCCCTTCTTTTTCAGCGATACAAAACTTCATATAAATTATATTTATATAACATTTAAAAACAAAAAGTGCATAATTCTGTGAGAGAGATTTTTTGTTTAGAACTGTTTGGTGTATTTCTGTGGTATATAACGTTTCAATTCCTATAGTCTTGTGTAACTTACGTTTTTTTCACTTTAGGAATAGAGATGACGATTTCATAATAGTATTTCAGCCCAGATATTTAATGTAACTTACTGCCATAATTAAACGTCAAATATGACACTGTGTTCATTGTATCAACACTGCCCTTTTGTCCCCATAGCTAAGTAAGATATAAAATCACTAATATGAAAACATACAAGTCTCATTAACAACAAGGGTTATCTATAAGAACAGATATCTTTCGAGTAACATTATATCATAGTATATTGGAGGTAAACTTTTTGTCAGTGAAGAAAGTTTTATTGTTGAAATCTTATTAGTGTTGACATTTGGTTTGATTTTTAAATAAGTAATATATTGTAAATTTAAAGCAAAGGTACATGGCAATGAAATGTTGTAAAGTGATAAGATGTATGTAAATACTCCAGAATATTATGTATACATTTTATTTTCTGATAAAAATGTGTTATTTCTGTTGTAATACAGTCATATGTTATTATTCTTGTAAAAAAACGTTCACAATATATTTTTTATGAAAAGTTGTGCCTTTGTTCATTCACTGAAAACCACACCTCACATATATGTATTTTATGTAAAGTCTCATATCTATGTTAGAAAAAATATATGTTTATTCCAAGTAACTGGAAAATACAAGGGGTAAATATCTGATTACTAATTATCTATTTAAAACCCTCTTCACAAACTGAAAAATATGATCTTATTTGTCTGGTCTCCTCTAAATCATAGTAAGGGAGCAGTTGATATCGCCAGGTAGTGATGTGACTGATGGACCACCATGCAGACAGAAGAATATTTAACCTTTCATGAAAACAGATGGATCCATACATAGCTGAATGAAAATATAATGTTCAAATGAGAAGTATAATATGAAAATTTAGATTAATATACCTGTAGCACTGGAACCACAGATCAAAATTTGTGTAAGCTGTTTAATTATGTGATTTGCTAGGAATCATGTATACATAATTTGCATGCCAATTTATAATACTAGTGCAAATTATTCTCCACTAATCATCATTAAATCTGCCAGGAAATAATTCTGGCATTTGTTTCTTTAGCATGGTGATCCCATGTTACGGTGTGACTGAGATATTCAACTCGTTTTGTACTTGGATACACTGTTTTTTATCTTGTTTAAATTAGGGCCCACCATTGCCAAAGAAGGAATTTTCTATCAAGGATAAAATGGGAAGCCTAAGGAGGATAATGAGTACTCGACCTCTTCCTGAAACGCCAAACAACAAAGTTCAATGTAAGAGCACTTATTACAGTGGTAAGACATATGTTATAAGGAAGATATGTTTAAAGTAATTACAATTTTTGCTTGAGATTGCTCCACTATACAGCAACAGGAACAAAAATACTAACATTTTGAATCAAATTATTTTCAGCATACTGTAATTTTTATTAATATAGTGTGTGAGTGAATACTAATGATTCAGTTCTAAAAGAAGTAGTACAAGAAGTTTCAAGATTTAGTTTGTTTTTCTGAGTTGTGTAAATGTGATATTCTTGCAATTTGTATTTTTATTTGAAACTATTGATAAATGGTGTTACTTATGACTAGATAGGTGAAAAGAAGGTACTTGAGAAGTACTGGTAAGCAAAATAGACCTGCCCTCAGTAATTATTTCAGCAACAATAAAATAATACATATTTGTGGAGATGTATCTCTTTGGCATGGAATCACACACACACACACACACACACACACACATACACACACACACACACACACACACACACACACACACACACACACACACACACACATAGATACCTAAGCTTGTGTCAGTAGGGGAAAGGGAGAACTAAAACTAAAATGATAGTAATAGCAGGAAAAGATGCCACAACCATAAATGTGTATAGTTATACTTTAATCAAATTTAGTGACGCACTTTAGGTGGCTATAAAGGTTTTTATATGTGTCTAATAGAACTAAGGACTGCTTCAAGAAAGACACTAACCAGTACCTTTTTCTGTTGGTCCTACTGCTTCTGGATGGTTCTTATTAGTCTGTATAAATAAATAATATACAACAGACAACTAGTTCATTTGAATAAATCCATATTTTAGCAATTTGAACATTTTGATACTTTCAGCAGTGGTCAATACTGATTGAACCAACAGCATATGATGCAGAGTGATACACACTGGTCTACATAATGAGTTTCAGTATCAGTAGATCTTAACATTTTGTCAGGATTCCAAATGAAGGGTATCTGCTTAATACAACTTCAGCTTCATAGTGGTCTTCCTTTTCTTAACTGTGCGAAAATTTTACAGCTTGTGTATACGAGATTTGTGATGAAAATGATATAGACAGCTGGCCTGTTCCTTTTCAAGCAGTGGATGACAAAAAAGACCTATGAAATACTAAGTGACAGTCAATTCAAAATATCTTTGCTCTTGTCTTTTCAGATTGTTTTGATTTTCGTTTTCTTTATCTTCATTAATCAAATATCTGTTTAATACTTCACTGCAATAGCTCCAAATCTTGAAAATACTGTATTACCACTATTATAACACAGTTGAGATAATGAATCTCATTGTTGATGTATAAGGTTGTGACCAACATCATATCATTCATACAATTATTTTGAATGTTATAGGTTGATAACATGATATAACTTCTGAGTCAATTACTTGAGTCAGAACGCATTACCCTGTGTAGTGACACATGGTAGCTGCAAGTATGGTCAAATTTAGTTTCCATATTCTGAGGGTGTTTATTCTCTTGTAACATTTTAACTATTGGTACATTTTAAATATTCAAAATACTTTTTAGTGGTAACTAATACATTTCAACTGTCTGTTTTGATACCTATTATTCCACCAAGGGTTTTACATTTCCAAAGAACATATTTTAGAGTTCCATACGGAACCTGTCAAGCACAGTGTTTCCTAGTTGGACATAATAACATTGCTTGTCTCATGCAGCTTCTTAAAGAAGTCTACATGAACAAAGATAAATTACGATTTATTTAAGACAGAACATCTTAAATTTGATAGTGTATTCCTTCAGTATTTGTTTCAGAATAAATACTGCAATTACTCTAAAATTGGTTCATAAAATATCATAACGTTCTTCTGAGCTAGTTTTCCTTACGAATTATAGATCACTTAACTTACTGGTAAAAAGTAGACAAACATGTGGCATTCATTATTAGGCATCATTCCAGGATTTAAATTCTTATTCAGTCATCCATATTTCGGTTATCTGCAGTTTCCCTAAATTACTTCTCATAATTGCCAGAATGGTTCCTTTCAGAAAGCTACAGCCAATGTCCTTCTGAACTTGGTGGTGGTGGTGCATGATAAATGTGTATATGACATCTAGTAGTAATTTCAACGAAATAAATTGGCGTGTGTTAAAAATTCTGCTTACCCACAGCTATATTATTTGACAGTTGCTCGCCATTAGTTACAGATATTATCAAGGTTTCAGTTAATACAGTTACCAGGGTGTCAAAATATGATAAAAAAGTTTTACCAAATACACAAATTTCTTTATACTGATTCGACAGGAGATCCTTAGCATAAACGGTATAGCTGAAAACACTTAGTGAATTGTAATGGCAAGAATCAGTATCCTCTGCATACCAATGCAGTAATCTGAACATCTATAGTGTAGCACGATGTACATCTGTTTGCAGCAATCTCCACAACGTTGTTAGAATGCTCTAGAGATATATGGCCCTGCTGATCCATCCATACAATTTTAATAGTGTGAAGGATCAGTGAAAAATGAAACAAACCACGCGAAAAATTGGGGAAAATCATTTCACTATCTCAGAACAACACTGTTCCTCCACCACAAACCCTTCTGAAAACCTATGCAATGACTTATTGTGTGGACCTCAAGCACAAGGACCTCAAATCATGTGATCCTCGCTGAGGGATTACTATCAGGCTCAGTTTACTTTATTGTTTACCACAATGTGGACGCCAACATCACTTAATTACAGTGCCATACTCTGAGGGATTGCCTACATACACAGCAGCCAACACATGCTGAAGTTCCTTGGTGTCTTTCATGTCTAAAACAGGAAACAAATCACCCCTCGAGCTTCCATCTTTTCAAGAGAATTATATCATCTTTGATTTGGTAGTCAGTCAGCATTTTTACCATTTAGTAAAATTTTATGACTTGACAAGAGCTTTAGATTCTGTGAACTGTTATCTCATGTAGAAGATACAATGTGTTGGATAAATTGACATAAGTTTATGGTTTTTATCTTTTCTGCTTGGCAGTTACATGTCGATTACATAGCAACAGGCACTCATAATTGGAAGTAATAAGAGTTTTGATTTTGGTCTTAAGTTGTTTATGATATACATGAATTGTTAGAAGAAATAAATTTGTTATTTTTGCAGTTGATCCTATATAGGAATAAAAAATAGTGCCATTTCCCTTACAGAAATGTCTGAAATATCTGCAGATAATTCAAGCCAAAGCAAATATTATTAACTTTTCGTTAGTCTCAAAACACGCAATTCATTAATTCACTCAAACAATGAAGCATAAGAAGCAGGAACAGCCAATTTTTTGAGACAATAGATAGACCACAGTTTTAATAAAAAAAAATCGCTATTTAGAATAAATGAAGCTCCTCACTTCAGATGTGTTTTCAGTATGCACTGTTTTTTGCCCCATGGACTTTAAAAATGAAGAAGCCAGGTTAGTCTTCATGTTACTGTTTACTAATGAATTATGGAATAATTCCAAGGGTAGTGTTTTTAGAAGCGTATTTTAAGAATTCTGTTTGCAGCTACTTCTGTAACATCATACAGATGATCTATATAAGTATTTAGTATTTTGACAAATGCTTCACAAAACTCAGACATATATATTTGCTGTGAAATTCGTGAATATACATAAATTCTCAACAGGCCGGAATGTACTGAATGTCTTATGGGTAATGTGGAAGATTTTAAGACCGACTTAAAACAAATTTCTCTTTGGCAACTCCTCGTACTCCATTAAAGCGTATCTTCAGAAAAACTATTAAAATCTATTTTTGATTTTATTTTTTTATTAACATTAGTGCTGTAATACAATAATATTTCGTAAAATAAAATCATTTCATTACATTGTACTTAAATACAGTGTAGATACTTGTCAACTTTCGTTTGTAATCACGGAAGACCACTAGTTTAATACAATGTGAAAGGAACGCACTCTGAAACGTGAGCAACAAAACACTGAAGAGGCACTTGAGTGCTGCATTTGAGCCGAGTGTGAATAAACAGTGTTTTTTGCAGCAGAGTGATTCCCAAATGTGCGAACTTTAAAACTAAAAGAGAGTCCGTAGGCACTAAGAAAACTAAGAACATCCGTGAACGGTCATGAATGTAGGAATTGGTGACATTTTTAAATGAAAACAGTGATAAAGTTTGAAGTTGTATTTAGCAAACCTCCATTTGGCAAGAGCAGTACTGACGTTACAGTTTGACGTACGTAGCTATCACCCGGCAAAGCGAACTGAAGACCTGGTCAGGACAGCACCGTCGTGTTTACATGAGAGTGACATGGAAAAGGGGCAGTGCAGCGTACACTCAGGTACCAGCTGCCAGGCGCCACACGTCTGTACGCCAATACCCGACGTAGTCCAACAGTCATTGACCAGCGCCTTTGTATGACAATAGGTCTTGCACACTATAAGTGTCTGATTGCACGTTTCGTCTCAGTAGAGCACCGGCCACATTAATCATGATTCCTTAGTTTCTCCAAAGAATGTGATGAGAGCACTTCTCGGGTTATCAGCCGAATCGTGGCGGCATTGTGTTGTCGCAAAGTTTCGGCGAGTTGCCTACTCGTCATCTTGAGGCAACGTTTTGGGTTAATGTCTAGTTGGTTTCTTTACAGCCGTTGGACTGCAGACTCTGCCGAGGGCCCAACAGAATCCATTGGCACGGCAAAGCACCTTTGTTCTGTTGGGCCCTCGACAGAGTTTGCGGTCCAGCGGCCGTAAAGGAACCAACTGGACATCAACCCAACACGTTGCCTCAAGATGACGTGGGCATTTCGTCGAAATGTTGCGATAACATAACGCCACGTCTTGGCTGATAACCCGAGAAGATTTCCTGAATAAAAGTCGCTGAGAAAGCTTCCACTCGCTTTCTATAAACCGTAGACCTGCCTGTAGTGGCGCGGCACAGCATCAAAAACAAAGGTACTGTGCCGTGCCCGGAGTTCTGAGACTGGGTCATCAAGGAGGCAACAGAAATAACAGTACGTGACGATGTTAGTCGTAAAAGTGGTTCCCAACTGAGCTGAGTATGGGATGCTGCGTTAGCAAGTCAGGAACGCTCTAATGTGAAATCAGAGGAAGCAGCGGGCGAAATAGGTACACCAAGACTCGACGCTCGGACTCTTTCCGACCAGCCTCCCCTCCACCCAACCCTCCGCTCTTTGCACCGCCAGGTACGACATCTCTTCCAGAGGCATATGGCTGGCCTACCCGTTGGGCCTTCGGCAAAGGAATCTGCGATTCAGTGCCTATACATGAACGAAACTGACACTACCCCGACACTTCGCCTGATGATGACGAATAGGTAACTCATTTATAAGTCGTGACAATTACGACGCACCCTCCGGCTGATAACCAGAGAAGATTTGATTAGATATTAGATATACTTTCCACAGGATTCATGGAATATAATATGGCTGTAAAATGAAGAGCGAGCAGGCGAGTCCCTACTCTGTCCACACAGCTACGTCACAAAAAATTGCACCTGCTGTTCCTCTGTGAACATTCTAAATCTGTGGGGACGGAGAGCACAGACACGCCGAGGGAGTGTTCATTTTCCACTAAACGGAATACAGAAATTAGTAATAGGAGAAGCATTGTGCACTGATTTATTTTTCCCTTAATTCATGGTGCGTCATTTGACTCTTTATTACAGTTTCAACTATATGGTTGTTTGTTCTAACCCTAGTTAGCAGGACAACCAGTAAAATAGTGATTCCTACACAGTACTGCTTATTGACCCAACTGCTATCAATTTGTGAGCGGCCGATAAGGAGAACAGTGCTGGACGACATGGTTTCTGTGGAAGGAGGGTGTAAACACTGCGGATATTCACAGGCAACTGGTGGCAGTGCGGGGAGATTGGTTCAAATGGCTCTGAGCACTATGGGACTCAACTGCCGAGGTCATTAGTCCCCTAGAACTTAGAACTACTTAAACCTAACTAACTTAAGGACATCACAAACATCCATGCTAAATAGACTCCAGTTGTCCGCTCATGTAGCGACAGCAGTTGGGTAAACGGGCTGTGCTGTGCAAGGATCACACTTATACTGATTTTCCCGCCACCTACGATTAGACCAAACTATTACATACTGGAAGTGTGATGACCAGTCAAATGGCGCACGATTAATGGCGGGAAAAAAGAGTAAAGTGTAAATCAATATGGAATGGTCTCGTATATCTAATGCTAGAAACGCAAACGAACGCAATCTATCTAAACTGCTTCTGACTGCCTTGTACGCCTCGTCGAGCAATTGATTCACAGACATAGGAAGCTGTAGCGTTCCTCCAGGGAAGGACAGTTTCGTCAATATAAGAGCTGCTCACTCTTCAGTTTGCAGCCAGACTACGAGATTTGCGAGAAAAGTAATGAGACTGATTTTTTATGTAGGAAAGGTTGTTTTTTTATTTTCTTCTAAACAAAGTAGTTCTTTTTGGCAGCTGTACACCGGCAGAGTTGTTGTTCCCATTTCTGGGGGCATTGCTGAAAGGCTTGAACTGGTAGGACCTTTAACATGTCGGCCACACTCTTTTGGATGTTCTCCAGAGTACCAAAATGATGTCCTTTAGAGACATTTTTCCATTCCGGAAAAATCCGGTAGGTCCGCTGTTGTTTTCTATCTACTTAAATGATCTTTTGGATAGGGTGGATAGCAATGTGCGGCTCTTTGCTGATGATACCAGATGACTTCGACAGGATTGGTGATTGGTGTAAAGAATGGCAACTAACTATGAATATAGATAAATGTAAATTAATGCAGATGAATAGGAAAAAGAATCCTGCAATGTTTTAATACTCCATTAGTAGTGTAGCGCTTGACACAGTCACGTCGATTAAATATTTGGGAGTAACATTGCAGAGCGATATGAAGTGGGACAAGCATGTAATGGCAGTTGTGGGGAAGGCGGATAGTCGTCTTCGGTTCATTGGTAGAATTTTGGGAAGATGTGGTTCATCTGTAAAGGAGAGCGCTTATAAAACACTAATACGACCTATTCTTGAGTACAGCTCGAGCGTTTGGGATCCCTATCAGGTCGGATTGAGTGAGGACACAGAAGCAATTCACAGACGGGCTGCTATATTTGTTACTGGTAGGTTTGATCATCACTCGAGTGTTACGGAAATGCTTCAGGAATTCGGGTGGGAGTCTCTAGAGGAAAGGAGGCGTTCTTTTCGTGAATCGCTACTGAGGAAATTTAGAGAACCAGCATTTGAGGCTGACTGCAGTACAATTTTACTGCCGCCAACTTACATTTCGCGGAAAGACCACAAAGATAAGGTAAGAGAGATTAGGGCTCGTACAGAGGCATATAGGCAGTCATTTTTCCCTCGTTCTCTTTGGGAGTGGAACAGGGAGAGAAGATGCTAGTTGTGGTACGAGGTACCCTCCGCCACGCACCGTATGGTGGATTGCGGAGCATGTATGTACATGTAGATGTAGAAGAAAAGAATCACAAGTACTTAGTTCAGGTGAATAGAGGGGCTGTGGAACAACAGAAATACCATTTGAGATGAAAAATTCAGTGATGGAAGTGGCTTTGTAAAACACTGGGATGACCGTTTGTCCTGAAGAAACAAGAGCACGCACGTGTTCGACGTTTCATCGGCTTTTGAAGTTCCTGATCTCCCTGGGTGAGGCTCATCTTGAACGTGTTCTCGGCCTTCCGAAAATGATTTGTGCCAGCGAAATCTTGTGCTCTTGAGAAGGAATGTTCCCCATAGGCCTCTTTCAACTATTTAAAGGTCACACTCGCAAATTCCCCAAGTTTTACACAAAAGTTGCTCTAAATTCCACTGTTCCATTTTGGTAACACACAACATGAAGGCAGCTTCCTGGTGAAGCTCTCAAAACTCACGTGATGGCTGTACGGAGCTGAAACTCGGACCGAGCATCTGGAAGAGATGAACATACCGGTGTACACAAGTAGAACAACACAGCGGTGCTACGCTCGCATCGCTGCCAGTCTCATTACTTTTCGGGCACACCTCGTATACTAATAATGAAATGTGACGTAACTGGGAGGCCTAGAGCGCCGCACAGTGGAGAGACGTGTGCCCGCAGCGCCGAGCCCGCCGCCGCCGCCGCAGCTGGGCAGCGCGCCGCCCGAGCACGCGCGCCACCCCACGGCGGACCGGCTGGGCGCGCTGCAGCAGCGCTACCGCCAGCACCAGGCGGCCATGCGCGCCACCACGCCCAACATCCCGCTCACCGTCGTCGAGATGAGCTCGGCCGACGACCGCGACCACGCCTCCTCCAGGGGCCGGCAGTCGCGCAGCTCCAGCTTCCAGGCGCCCGCGCACGCCTTCAAGGAGCCGCAGCTGGTCAGTACCCTGTAGATTCTCTTTCCCTTAGCCTCCTATCAGCCTCCTGTCTTATCATTCCACCGGAGAACACTACAAGGAAGTACAACATGGCAGCAAACGTAACAGACTATTTACACTACTGGCCATTAAAATTGCTACACCATGAAGATGACGTGCTACAGACGCGAACAGGAACCGACAGGAAGAAGGTGTCGTAATATGCAAATGATTAGCTTTTCGGAGCAGTCACACAAGGTTGGCTCCGGTGGCGACACCTACAACGTGCTGACATGAGGAAAGTTGCCAACCGATTTCTCATACACAAACAGCAGTTGACCGGCTTTGCCTGGTGAAACGTTGTTGTGATACCTCGTGTAAGGAGGAGAAATGCGTACCATCACGTTTCCGACTTGATAAAGGTCGGATTGTAGCCTAGCGCTATTGCAGTTTACCGTATCGCGACATTGCTGGTCGCGTTGGTCGAGATCCAATGACTGTTAGCAGGATATGGAATCGGTGGGTTCATTAGGGTAATACGGAACGCCGTGCTGGATCCCAACGGCCTCGTATCACTAGCAGTCGAGATGACAGGCACCTTATCCGCATGGCTGTAACGGATCGTGCAGCCACGTCTCGATCCCTTAGTCGACAATGGGGACGCTTGCAAGCCAACAACCATCTGCACGAACAGTTCGACGACGTTTGCAGCAGCATGGACTATCAGCTCGGAGACCACGGCTGCGGTAACCGTAGACACTGCATCACAGACAGGAGCGCCTGCGATGGTGTACTCAACGACGAACCAGGGTGCACGAATGGCAAAACACCATTTTTTTCGGATGAATCCAGGTTCTGTTTACAGCATCACGATGGTCGCATCCGTGTTTGTATTCGTTATCGCCATACTGGCGTATCACCCGGCGTGATGGTATGGGGTGCCATTAGTTACACGTCTCTGTCACCTCTTGTTCCCACTGACGGAACTTTCAACTGTGGACGTTACATTTCAGATGTGTTACGACCCTTGGCTCTACCCTTCATTCGATCCCTGCGAACCCCTCCATTTCAGGAAGATAATGCACGACCGCATGTTGCAGGTCCTGTACGGGCCATTCGGGATACAGAATGTTGGACTGCTCTCCTGGCCAGCACATTCTCCATATCTCTCACCAATTGAAAACGTCTCGCCAATGGTGGCCGAGCAACTGGCTCGTCACAATACGCCAGTCACTACTCTTGATGAACGGTGGTATCGTGTTGAAGCTGCATGGGCAGCTTTTATAAATAGGTAGACCTACATAAGGTCCCTGGAGTTGGGTAATTGCAAGAACTGTTTGTACACGGTCCACTCACATTAATGTGACCACCGCCTATATTCGACGTCGAACTGCTATAACCACTCACAGACGTTAGGTGTCAGCGGCGGGTATGCAAAACGTGTCGGGGGACGCGGAAAACAGTGCAGCCGCCGTCGTTATGTGGAAATGGAGCGATTTATCTGACGTTCGGAGGAGCATGAACAAAGGTTTTTTGGCCAAGGGTGGAAGCATTTCCGAAACGGCTAACTGTTCGTCTCCCACCATGGTTAAAGTATATTATGCACAGAAAAATAGTGTTATCCGAAACTGGGGCCAAGGCAACTGGGGTGCACCTGACCAGATGAACCAAGGGGCTACCAACAGCGTCTTCTCAACGACCATTCAATGAACATTGCTCTTTATAGGCCTCCACAGCAGGTGCCTTGTTCATGCATCCAAACCGACTGCTGTTCATCAGCGACAAAGGACGGAAATTTGCACGCTAGTATCACAACTGGACGTCCTCTGGGGGCCGACAGGACGCGTTTCAGATGAATCACGTTTTATGACCAATCGAACAGATGGCCGTTGGTTTCTATGGCCCTGTAACAATCGTCGGAAGAGTGCAGGCCGGAGGAGGGAGTGTTGTGGTCTGGAGAATATATTCGTGCCATTCGTGCCATATATTCGTGCATGGTTCCAGATTCCTCTCGGTACCTTCCAGAACCTCACTGACTCTGCGCTTCGCACAGCAGTCTGCATTGCAAAAGTGGCTGTTCACGCTTTCGACAGTTGGTGACATTAATGTGACTGGACAGTGTATAAGTTCATCATATAAAATATTGGTCACCCTCTATAAAACAGCACATTGGCCGATTTGGAGCGCAGCAGATGGTGTAGAACTGGTAAAAAGTAGCCCAGCTCTGTCGTTAGTGATGGAAGTGAACTGGTACATGTGGCCTAACTCAGCCGTGGTAATTCGTGGCAGTGAAGTGTTGTCTGTACTAGTCACTTGTAATGGTATCAGTGTAGTAAGTTGTGGAGACGTGACGAAATGGTAGGAAGGAGATGTCGTGATTTGAAACTTACTGTTGGATTAAATTTGTGTGCCGGACCAGGAATCGAAGACCTTCGGCTGTCGCGGGCCAGTTCATTACCAACTGAGCTATCCAAGCACGACTCACGACATGACCTTACAGCTTTATTTCATCAAGTACCTCAGATCCTACCTGTCAAGCCGTGGTGTGGGTCACGCTTAAATAGCTCAGTCGATAGAACACTTGCTCGCGAAATGAAAAGGTCCCAGGTTCGAGTACTGGCCCGGTACAAGTTTTAATCTGGCAAGAATTTTCGAGAACAGTGATCCTAAAAGGATCCTACCAGGCGGAGACTGGAGGTGAGTGTCACGCCGTGTCAGTGACAATCAGTTTCAAACTCTACAGGAATTGCTACACTCATTAGAGTTGCGATCTTCCAAAACTATAGGTCACTAGTTTTGGTACAGTATATAAATAACGTACTGAATGGTAGGATTACATGTAGACCGGTAGTACTGGTAATATTGGTAGGTAGAGAAACATAAGTGAAAGTGTGAGAGAGAAACTGGGGACCGACGACTTCTGTTTGTCTGTTTTGCACATACTTAGAATCGCACATCGTTTAATGTTAAAAAAATTAGTAGATCGTATAATTTCTGCGCTTTTATGTAATCAAAGCAATTGCCTTTGATGCAAGTACAGTTGACATGCACAAACATAAAAATATCTACATAATTATTGCTGGTTTGTACTCAATAGAACATTCTTCTTCAAGATCAAAGGCAAGAGTTTCCTGTTATTATGATAAGTGTGAAAGTTGTTTATGAATAACGGAACCATGTTTTATATAAACTCGATGAAATTTTGAAGCGATGTTTGATATGTTTACTTTTTTAAATTTTACCTTTTTTTGAGAAACTGTTTCCTAGCGCTATATAATTAATCGGTATTTTTTTACTAGAATATCTCTCAATTTCGCGTTACATATTAATAATTTTCGAACTCGCGTCCGTCGGTCGTCGTAATTTAATTTATTATTTACTACAGAAATTGATTGGTAATGGTGATTGTTGCCGACTTACGTGGTGGGCCTTAATCAAAATGATATTTCATTCAATTTTGATTTACAATTAAATGCTTTTGTGAAGTTGTCTCTTTTTTAAATAATATTAATCTTCAGTGGAAATTATTTGTTATGTTAATGGACATAAGACTCGCTGAATCTTAAAACATGAGCATATAAGTTGAACAATGGAATAAACTTTTGATATTAATTTCCTTGGCTAGTCAGTTCACTTTAAAGCAAAAAATCTTTAGTTACTAATTACAATTGCGGCCCACACACGCGCGAGAATATTTTTTCTTACCTCCGTTAAACATTGCATTGTAGTCGGAGTCCTGGCTCTGGCTCTCGGCTGTTGTACTGAAAATAAGAATCTTAAAGCTACGTATTTTCTGCAACGTCGGGCGGCTGTGGAGAAAAATGTATATTATGTTAACAGCGGGCAAGTTTTTCGCTTCCGCTAATTTTTATAAGTTAATATCGTCACGTAACGGCGTCATTGGCTGCATCGGCCGCTGCGATTGTTGCACTGTAAATTACTCGAACGCAGGTTAATTCAAGGAAGGCGGACATGAAATCGGGATCACCTCTTACAAATTGAAAGTGAACAATAATATTAAATCAATATATTATCTGCTTAAATTAGTACAAATATGCTTACATTTGCCAGCACTCGCAAGATGTCCGTCTTCACGCAACCAAGACAAGAGAAGTCAAGACGACTAAAAAATTAACAAAAGATCGTATTTTGTCATCTCTTTAGATCATTTTGTTTCGAGTGCTCTGTATATTTCTTTGCCCTGGAAACTTACACAGAGAAATTATTACAATTTTTAAATGTCTCTTCTTTATAAATACTGTTTTAAGTCGTTTCTTAGTATTTCTTTGGGGACGGTATAATATTAACAATTTTCGAATAAAACCTGAATTAAACATTGGCAATTTCAACACTACTATAAATACAATAGGAGGATAACTATGCAGAACAAAAATGTTCTATATGTTATACAGCCCTGCATATATCCTCCCTCGGTTTCTAAACGGTTCACCGCTTCCGGTTTCTAGGTTCTAGGGTAATCTAGTAAGACACTGACGGCATGCACAAGCAAATAGATCAAAATACTTCAACGACCGATAGACATGCAAGACACCTAACAAACAGGTAAAGCGTCTGCGGTCGTACCTGGAAACCTCCCAGGAAAACTGCCGTAGTCTATGTATGCTTATAACCTACGGTAGTTTTACAACTGTAACTGTCACTGAATTCAGCTCTATCGCAATCCATTTCGAACGAACACTGCGAAGGGAACTGCATGCAAAGGACATGTGGAGTTCTAGAAAGTCGTTGCTCAAAGCCGCACGTAATGCTGCACGTCTTCAGTGAGTCAGACAACACAGAAACTGTGCAGTAGTTGACCAGATGCGTCTTGTGCTGTTCGATGGATCACGAGTTTGTTTCTTTTCAAATACTTCAAGACATGGAGTGCACCGAGCGCCCAGTGATAAATCACAATGTCTAGAGGAAGTAGGTAAGACCAAAGATTGTATCGTGATTTTCAGGAATGTTTTTGGCAATATGACTTGAGTGCTCTCATACAGGTCACCGTGAGGATGAACCACTATGTTTATTTCATCATTCTCCGTGGTCAAGTGTTGCCGTCTATTGATGATGAGCATTCTCTGCACACTATTGTCTTCCAAAATGACGGTAGCCGTTTTCACGGGGCTTTACGCATATGTTCCTGGTTTCCTCGAACTCTGAGACACCCTATCGGAAAGACAAGGGTAGATGTTATGTGGCATTAGAGTGAAGTTTCCCAACGGTGACTATTTTTTTTTTTTTGGTTCAGTGTACTTATATGATACTACTCCCCATTGAGCCTTAAATTTTAGTTCATTCAATTCACATTTGTTGACCTTAACTTACAAACAACGCTGTATAGTCCCCATACAGAAGGTACGCACCAGGAACAACCTCGTCCGCTGACAAACACGACATGGAGAGCGCACTACAACGCTCTTCACACATCCGCCCTTCCTCTGTGTTTTTCTGCTGCAGAATACGCCGCTACGGCCTGGAGGAAGTCCGCAAAAAATGGTTCAAATGGCTCTGAACACTATGGGACTTAACTGCTGCGGTCATCAGTCCCCTAGAACTTAGAACTACTTAAACCTAACTATCCTAAGGACATCACACACATCAATGCCCGAGGCAGGATTCGAACCTGCGACCGTAGCGGTCGCGCGCTTCTAGACTGTAGCGCCTAGAACCGCTCGGCCACTCAGGCCGGCCAGGAAGTCGGCACATTCTAATCAAGTTATTGTGTCTCTTCGTTAGAAAGGCAGCATATCAGGGTTCCCAAAAGCCCGGGTACTTTCAAAAAACTCAACCCAGTAGCTAAAATTGGGTTCTTATGGGTTTTATTGTTTTTTTTTTTGTTTTTTTTGGCGGTTAACTAGTCCAGTTTAAATTCCTATGATTAATTTATTAGAAACACTAACTCATTCTGACAACTACTTTCTTAATGCTTCTTTCCTTGTCCTTTCAGCGCTGCGTCCATTGAGAGAACCTTCTCCACCTACCGATTTGTTTGGTCATTATTAGGAAATAATTTAGGAAATAAAACACCCGAGAAATTAGTGAAGGTCTATAAATTTCTGCACGCTTCCAAAAGATAACAAATTTTTGCAGTCATTACAGTTCTACATCAAGTTGAAGTTTGTTTTTAGAAGTGTAAATGTTGTTTATCTGTGTTTCTTAAATTACAAGAAACGTTAAAACGCAATATTGATAAATTATATTCTTGTGACAGTAAATAGTTGCACTCAGTAAATTTGATGTTTTTTTTTTTTTTTAATAAGTGTAAGCTAACTACTTAACATTATGTATGTTCTGTATGTTAATTAATTTTTTTTAATTAAATATAGCTAGGTTTCATTGGGCTTTTTGGTGGATTTATTTATTTTTTTAAAGCGCATGGGCTTTTTTGGATCGGTTAAATTGTGACAATCATGCAGCGCAGTCACAGGGAGCCGAAGACCAACACCAATCAATAAGATCTTTACACTCTTGGCAGTAGCACCTCCAGATGTAAGAAAACAGGTAGCAGCAGAGACTAAAGAGATGACGCAAGGGATAGATCCAGTGCATGCGGTCGCGCGGTTCCAGACTGTAGCGCCTAGAACCGCTCGGCCACCTCGGCCGGCCATAGTTAATACACTGGCGGAGCAAAAAACCACAACACCAAAAATAATAACGTAGAATAATTAAATTTCGGGGATCCGTATGTCTAGGAAACATATTTAAGTGATTAACATTGCAAGATCACAGGTTATTGTCAACGCGAGATCAACCATTGCAAATGAGAAATACAGTTACATTAATAAGCGGTGTAGCCGCCAGAATGTTTAATGCAAGCATGCAAACGTGCATGCATTGTGTTATAGAGATGACGGACGACAGCTTCTGGGATGGAGTTCCACGCCTGTTACACATTGTTGGTCAATACAGGGACGGTTAATGTTATTTGTGGATGACGCTGGAGTTGTGGTCTTTTTATGTCCTATATGAGCTCCATTGGAGACAGATTCGGTGATCGAGCAAGCCAATGTAACATGCCGACACTCTGGAGAGTATGTTGGGTTACAACAGCGGTATGTGGGCGAGCGTTATCCTGTTGGAAAACAACCAGTGGAATGCTGCTCACGAATAGCAGTTTAACAGGTCGAATCACCAGACTGACGTACAAATTTGCAGTTATGGTGCGTGGGATAACCACGAAAGGCCTCCTGCTGTCATACGATATCGCACCATACACCAAAACTCCAGGTGTAGGTTCAGTGTGCCTTGCACGCAAACGGGTTGGTTGCGGGCCCTCAACGGGCCTCCTAACCAACACACGGCCGTCATTGGCATCGTGGCAGAACCAACATTCAAAATACAACAGACTTCCACCCTAGCCTCCCGTGAGCTCTCGCTTGACAGCACAGAAGTCGCAAATGGCTATGGTTTTGGTTGAGTGGAATGCACGCTACAGGGCATCTGGCTCGAATTTGTTCAACAGATCGTTGTACCACTGTGGTGCCAACTACTGCTCATACTGCTGCTGTAGATGCAGTACGGTGCGCCAGAGCCGACCTAACACGATGGCCTTCCCTCTCGGTGGTGCCACGTGGCCGTCCGGAGTCCTGTCTTCCTGCGAGCGAACATTCCTGTGACCACCGCTGCCAGCAGTCATGTACAGTGGCTACATTCCTGCCAAGTCTTCCTGCAGTATCGCTGAAGGAACATCGAGCATTTCCTAGTCCTATTACACGAACTCGTTCAAACTCAGTGAGGTGTTGATAACGGCGGTTTTGTCGCACTGAGGGCATTATTGACTAACATCAAGTCACCACGTCCAATCTCAAATGTACCTAACTCTCATGATTGTTTTTATTTATTTAATCGTATGGTGACTTTATACAGTATACAGTTGATATAAGGAAAATGATTTTATACAATATACATATGATATAAGACAAGATGAAACCTTAAAGTCCGTGTTTTTCAACCAGTTAATTAAGCTGCGTGTGAGAGTGAACAAGTCATCGGGAGTTCTAGGGTATGAATGAAGTGGACAGCATTGGACTAAATGTTCATTGTCTGTTCTCTTTGATTACATTTACTCATTGGTGAACTGATCCAGTGCCATTTGTACTTGAAGTAGCTACAATAACCATGTCCAATCCTTAACCTGTTGAGGCACCACCAAAGCTTCCTCGGTAGGTCAAAACCTTTTGGCTTCTTTGTGGGATCAAGGTGATGGGCTCTTGTTCCCATTGTTTTTGTTGACCATTCATGCTTTCAGCTTTCATTTAGATCAAAACCATCCGCGATGAGTTGTCCTGCACTAACACTTGCTGGTCTTCTTGATGGCAATCGTTGCTGTGGCGGATGACAGAATTTCTGGTGCAGTGGTAGAGAGGGTGATGCAGAGATTTTCTTGGCCTTCCTCAGTAGAGCTTGTTTCTACCTTAAGTGAGGAGGAGGGATTTGACTCAGTACATGTTACAACGTGTATTTAAAGGAAATCTGATTTGCGTCCTCACACTCACAGTAGCTCTACTAGCGCCACTATTCATCGTCAGGCGCGAAATTGGAATAGACATCATCTTTCAGGTGTAGAAACACGCCTACCATCTTTCGTTTGAGTCTCACAACTACTTCTTTCCATCAGTGTATTATGTTGTAGTTTTTGAACTGTGTTAGGTAATACTGTTTCTTGGGCTGGTACAAATAACTAAAGTCGCTGTTGGAACGCAAGGGGAGATGATCGGGCACTAGGAAAGTGGGTCTCAGAGTGCAGA
The DNA here is from genome assembly GCF_021461385.2 of Schistocerca piceifrons. Taxonomy (NCBI): domain Eukaryota; kingdom Metazoa; phylum Arthropoda; class Insecta; order Orthoptera; family Acrididae; genus Schistocerca; species Schistocerca piceifrons. The sequence goes on along the minus strand of NC_060139.1, from coordinate 493,643,249 downwards.
GTATGTAGCTGCTTTGGTTTTTCCTCAGCCACCGAGCCGGGACAGCGGGTACCCGGAGTGGGAGCCGGACCAGCCGTGGGGGCGCAACCGCTCGTCGAGCGTGTCGGGCTCAGAGGCGTCGCCCCGCGGCCTCGGCGCCGCCCACGGCCACGGCCACGGCCACGGCCAGCTGCGCGACGTGTCGGGCTTCGCGACGACCGCCCGCAGCCCGCGGCGCGCCTCCGGGCTGCACTCGCCGCCCGCGCCGCCCACGCCGCCGGACGGCCGCCGCGCCAACGGCTTCTTCGGCCGCAGCCTCGTCTCCAGCTCCTCCGTGTCGGACCTGCAGGGCATGGCCAGCCCGCTGCCGCACCAGCACCCGCCAGCTTTCCACACCATGCACCAGGTGAGGAATCCTCTGCACTTTGCCACTCCATTCCGCTTACTGCAAGAGCCGCACATGATAGGGCATCTTCGGAACCTACTCTTCTAGGTACGAAGAGCAGAGGAACTACTTTTCCTGGTCGTACATCATGTTAGTAGCTAATCCATCATGTCTTCGCCAAGGTTGCAGGCTTCAAAGAAACCAACTAGAGACAGAGCTTTAGACGCCCATTACCTGCTGCATAAACGAGCGAATTATACAATGCCTGACAAAAAAAAAAAAAAGAAAAACCGGAAGCACCCAGAGGACATGGTCGGATGTCAATGTAACAAGTACACAACACTGGCAATAGGTAAAACGGCCACCAGAGGCCATTATTGTTGTTTGTCTTTACTATTGTTAACAGGCCTGGTATGGCATATAAGTGGCTTTAACAGCGTCAGATGCTGAGTGATCACTATGCGGGACACGGAGACACCGCGTATTTGTGTGAGACAGCGTTATCAGCGCCTAACACAGTTTTAAATGGGCCTCACCGTGAGTCTCTATTTCACAGTCTGGTTAAAATGTGCAGTTTCCAAATTTAAACGACATTCGGATCTGACAGTGGCCAATGTTGCAATGCATGGGGATGTGAGGGCAGGCATACTCGCCGTCAAGGTTACGGTCGACCAAGTCTGACAAGAGATAATCGCCGTACTGTCCACCAAGTACAAAATGGTTCAAATGGCTCTGAGCACTATCGGACTTAACATCTGAGGTCATCAGTCTCCTAGACTTAGAATTACTTAAACCTAACTAACCTTAGTACATCACACACATCCATCCCCGAGACAGGATTCGAACCTGCGACCGTAGCAGCAGCGCGGTTCCGGACTGAAGTGCCTAGAACCGTTCGGCCACAGCAGCCGGCGTCCACCAAGTACACTGTAGCCCTTTCCCTTTTGCCCCTGCCACTCGAGAACAAGTAATGGACTCCTTGCAACTTTTTATGTCATCCCGTACCATTCGTCGGACGGGGTATTATATCTCTTAAAAGAAATATATTGTATATGCTATTTATTTAGAGGAAAACACTCTCCTAGTAAATGTGTTTGTCCTTTGATTTTTCGTGATCTGTTACTGATTTTTAGTGAAGTTAGTTTTTACGTTTAGCTTTCAAAAAAATACAAAAGAGATATAATAAGCAAAATAATGAATTTCGTAGGTTGCCAATTATGTATTATATCTGGTTTTATCGAGCGCCAGGCTCCCTACAAATTACTGTAAATGCAATAGCGTAGTAGTACTCAGCTCTGAAATTATTACTAACACAGAAAATAGACAAGTTTTAATAAAATTATTTCACTGGATTACTTCAATTAATCTCACTGAATATTTTTACTTAATTTCTTCTGCTCCGGCTATCAGACATTGTGCTGTGAAAAAATATTTTTGAATGTACCGCGTAATGGCGGCTAATTGTTAACAGTCAGAGATTACTGTTACTCGCTCCGCAGCAGCTGGAAACATGCTAAATAATTTTCATTAAATATTCTTTTCATAAGATAAATGTGGCGTAGGTTCTTGAAATAACACACGGAGATCACTTTATACTAATATATTCGTACTAGGACACAGTTTACACCATTAAATATTTGCAATTACGTTACGACAGAAACAAACTGCTAGCGCAGCACAATAGCTTGCGTACCTTATTCCAGCTAACACCAGAACGAACAGAACAAAACAGACTAGACAGAAGAATGAGCATTGCATTGTATTTTATACTCTTACAAAGATATTTTTACAGTTAAATCAATGATAAATCAATGTTTGCAATTCATTTTGAGTCACATACTGTCAGTTTTATTTATGTTTCACCTTGATAAGGGTGAATATTGCAAAAGGGACACTACAGGGGGATGCCGTTAACAACACAACACAAACGGCTGCGCCTGGAGTCGTCCCGTAACCGGGAAGCAGGGGCTGCTGATAAATGGCATCGCACTGTATTCAGCGCCAGATCGCGGTCACACACTACCCCAGATCACCATCGTCGGTGAATATGGCTGCGACTTGGGTAGGAGTCACGTTTTACCAATGTCTCTTAAAGGTGCAGCGGTGTTATTCCTGCCGTCACAGTGTTGGGAGCATCGGGTACGACTTCAGGTCATGGCAGGTAGTGACTGTGCAGGCGAAGGGTGGGAGGGGGGGGGGGGGGCGAACCTCTGACGACCCAACCCAACGATATGTCATGGATGAAGTCTCCGTGATTCTGAGGTACTCTCGAGACCGACAAGCGCACCAGATCAGTTCCCGATAGCATACCTGTGGAACCAGGTCGCACGTCGTCACAGTACCATCATTACAGGATATCGAGAATAAGTTACAACATTTGTGGGCCACCTTCCCTCAGGAGGGTATACAACGAATGTAAATACATAAAACTGCAACCAGTCACATTTTTGAATAATTATTTATTATTCCATGAACCGGTTTTTGAACCTTTTCAGGTTCATCTTCAGATGGTTTCTGGAAGTTACATCATTATTTCAAGACAAATATTGTGTGCTGCCTTATAACAGTGTGGGCGGCTTTTTTCCGTTAGTGTTCGTCTGTCTGCTTCCATTTTTATGGCCATTTGGTATATCACTTCTCATACTTTTACACAATCTCTATTAGTTTACACTGTGACCTCGAAACTTTGCCAGCATTCAGCATGTGCTATACAGCGGCTTTGTGTCACTCTTACTAACAGAATCAGTGCATGCATCCAGGCCAGAGGGGGTGCAACGGCATACTAATAAGGGGCTTATCACGCCAAGTTCTTTGTAAATTTGCCTAGATTTATACAACTGCGTAGGCTTCCGCGGCCAGAGTCAGTAGATATAAAAGTTTTCTGGGTATGGTACGCGTCATAATGTATAAAACTACTGCTGCTGGAGAAAAAAAAAAAGAAGTTTCGGGCACGGTTGCAGCGGCCTTTCCTCTGGGTCTACTGGTTGTGCCCCCCTTCCGGGTGCTCAACTTTTGTTGTCAGGCAGTATCTATCCAAAATTAAACTAGATGAATATCAAAATATGAAAGTCTCGAGCAAGAAACTGAAGTCAGCAATAATCAAAGCCACTAAGCATTATAGCTCAGCGAATTTTAACGACCGATGCAGATCGACTAACATCAATCACTAGGACTTATAAGAAGATCAAGATCAAAACGTGACCTTCCGAACGATCCGAATAATCACGTGTCTGCGGAGGAATACCCTCAAAGAAAGAAAATTACTGCATGTTAGGAAGACCTGAAGATGTAACATTTGGCAGAGTAAATCATTAATACTACGATTCTAGTAATATAGTCTACAGTTATAGTGGCCAGTTATGCTTTGTTTTTGTTGGATGGCTGATTACAGATTCTGAGTGCTGGAGTGACACTCCAGAAATATCAAGGCATAAATCCTATAGAAAATGGGACATGTACTCAAAGTGACATAATCCTGATATTTAATTTTAAGGAATTAGTTGGTGGGCTCTTAGGACAGATTATTCTATCTATAGCAATTTATTCAATATCGAATAATGATTGTATGCATGCATGCTTTGCTATTTGTACAGTTACAATTGCTTTTATGCAAACTGCGTTAGGTAACGAGGCAGCAGGTTTAGTGAGACCAAGAACAAGGATCGGGATTAATTTAAGGAAAACACTTGGAAGGGGCCCATCTTGACGCGTCATTTATAGTTCCCAAACAATTCAGTCATGAGTCAACTGACAGTTACCAACATTCTTGCGAAATACATACAAATGTTTAATGTTTTAAAATTAAATTCACAATGTACAAGGACATTTGCATTATACAGAAAATTACAAATAGTACTCAAAAATGTCAACTGTGCAACACAATGCAGGCCCGACTACAAACAGTTACCTGATTAAATAAACCTGAGGCGGTACTCTCTTTCCGCAACTAGATCACAGCTGTGAGCTAACACGCAATATAATATAAATTCAACAAACATTTAAAAAATATTAAAATGCACACATCTCCATCGCTTATTCTGCTCTGATGTAGACAAATACAGCCAAGCTGCCGAAAGGCTACCCACATGTAAAATCGAATCAACGGTAGTACTTCACTGATTGTGCACAAACCTGTTTTATATAAATCGCGTTAAGTACTTAAACTACCGCGCCCCTAAAACACAATTAAAAGAGAATGAGAATTAAAGCCTTAATTTTTTAAAGAAATTAGGAAACTCATTGGTCAGTTTGCCCAAATACTTTCATCACACGCCCACAGGAGCCTTACAGTAACAGAATTACTAAGTCAATTATTACCTAATACGGCGATACCCCCGCCATGGTTCGATACCAAACGAATGACAACAAACTACTCAACTTGAGGCTGGAACGGAAGACCCATGCAATCACGTGTGACCTGCTAACACTTAGGCCTCGTGCGTTGACGGTGAAGCAGCCGAAGCAGAAGGAAAACTCGTCCCTGCCCCAGACCAACAGAACAGCAACGCGTCAACCGCTGCCGATACAAGGCTGTCAACATTTACCAAACAACAAACAGTAGCCTAAAACAAGTTTGACAAAAATTAACATACACAGTAATACTTAAACGGGAAATTGAAAATTCACTTATTAAAACCTCAGTACGGAAGCGGCCCGTCTATACACTGCAAGTTAACCTTGTCAAGCCGGCCGCGGTGGTCTCGCGGTTCTAGGCGCGCAGTCCAGAACCGCGCGACTGCTACGGTCGCAGGTTCGAATCCTGCCTCGGGCATGGATGTGTGTGATGTCCTTAGGTTAGTTAGGTTTAAGTAGTTCTAAGTTCTAGGGGACTGATGACCACAGCTGTTAAGTCCCATAGTGCTCAGAGCCATTTGAACCATTTAACCTTGTCAACAATAACAAGAAGTAATGTGCAGGGTTATTTAAAAGAATAATTACATATTAATTCATCAAACAATATTTTTAAAAAATCAAGGTATACCTTTACCAGGGCCTCTTAGGGGTCAATAGACCCTGTAATTGGAATAAAAAATGGTTCAAATGGCTCTGAGCACTATGCGACTTAACTTCTGAGGTCATCAGTCTCCTAGAACTTAGAACTAATTAAACCTAACTAACCTAAGGACATCACACACATCCATGCCCGAGGCAGGATTCGAACCTGCGACCGTAGCGGTCACGCGGTTCCAGACTGAAGCGCCTTTAACCGCACGGCCACACCGGCCGGCGTAATTGGAATAGGCACCATATGAAAGATGGCCGGTACACCTATAACCCGAAGGACTTCTCAACACGGAGTAAGAGAGTGTGCAGATACAAGCACGCACGCACACACACACACACACACACACACACACACACACACACACACACACACGGCTCAGACGTGCGTACCTTTAGGCTGAGCACACACAACTCTAGTTACAGCCCAAATGCCATAACTCGCTGCAGGAACAGCCATCAGGTCTACAACAAACAGAAATCACAATCAGTAGTATCAAATACTCAATAATAAAAAAAACATTCTTTCAAGTACAAGATTGACATGTCAAATAGTAGCTTTGCGCATACAGAAACCTCCCTCCAGACTGGGACACACAGCCCCAAAGTGGTCGCAGAAAGGGATAAGGAAACTGGATTCCTGGCCAGCTCACAACGGGAATAATTAACAGTGTTTAAGTACAGGACTTACTAAACTGTCTTCATAGATAATTTAAAACAAATGCCAAGGAGGCCAATAGCTTCAGGACGCCCAGTAGGCATCGGATAATACTGCGCTGCTACTCGTAGAGCGCAAACAAGTTGTTCAATACATCTTGGCGTATTTAGCACACCACAATTGACTGATGCAAGTCGTAACGAGGTTCCACGCGACGAGAGCCGCTCCTTGCAGTGACCAAGATGCCGAGCACTCAGGCACACCCGCCCAGCTACGTGTCCGACACACCACTCCCCACACACAGCCCAGAGGAAACACCTGACCCAAAAAGATGATACGACGCGGGCGACAGTGGACGGAGCGCGCGCACAAATGGCGCGAGCAGGATGACGCGCGCACCCTCACGGAAGCCTCCGTGGTTCATTTAGTTTATTGACAACAATAAATACATGATTTATCTGTGAGTTTAGCATGTCTGTATCTTTATCAGTTATGATTCTAGGAAGAAATTACGTTAACACATTACAAGCGTCACATCATGTCTTATATAAATGGCTTGTACGCCAATTGCTCTTCCCAGAGCATTCTGTATATCTACACTCCTGGAAATTGAAATAAGAACACCGTGAATTCATTGTCCCAGGAAGGGGAAACTTTATTGACACATTCCTGGGGTCAGATACATCACATGATCACACTGACAGAACCACAGGCACATAGACACAGGCAACAGAGCATGCACAATGTCGGCACTAGTACAGTGTATATCCACCTTTCGCAGCAATGCAGGCTGCTATTCTCCCATGGAGACGATCGCAGAGATGCTGGATGTAGTCCTGTGGAACGGCTTGCCATGCCATTTCCACCTGGCGCCTCAGTTGGACCAGCGTTCGTGCTGGACGTGCAGACCGCGTGAGACGACGCTTCATCCAGTCCCAAACATGCTCAATGGGGGACAGATCCGGAGATCTTGCTGGCCAGGGTAGTTGACTTACGCCTTCTGGAGCACGTTGGGTGGCACGGGATAAATGCGGACGTGCATTGTCCTGTTGGAACAGCAAGTTCCCTTGCCGGTCTAGGAATGGTAGAACGATGGGTTCGATGACGGTTTGGGTGTACCGTGCACTATTCAGTGTCCCCTCGACGATCACCAGTGGTGTACGGCCAGTGTAGGAGATCGCTCCCCACACCATGATGCCGGGTGTTGGCCCTGTGTGCCTCGGTCGTATGCAGTCCTGATTGTGGCGCTCACCTGCACGGCGCCAAACACGCATACGACCATCATTGGCACCAAGGCAGAAGCGACTCTCATCGCTGAAGACGACACGTCTCCATTCGTCCCTCCATTCACGCCTGTCGCGACACCACTGGAGGCGGGCTGCACGATGTTGGGGCGTGAGCGGAAGACGGCCTAACGGTGTGCGGGACCGTAGCCCAGCTTCATGGAGACGGTTGCGAATGGTCCTCGCCGATACCCCAGGAGCAACAGTGTCCCTAATTTGCTGGGAAGTGGCGGTGCGGTCCCCTACGGCACTGCGTAGGATCTTACGGTCTTGGCGTGCATCCGTGCGTCGCTGCGGTCCGGTCCCAGGTCGACGGGCACGTGCACCTTCCGCCGACCACTGGCGACAACATCGATGTACTGTGGAGACCTCACGCCCCACGTGTTGAGCAATTCGGCGGTACGTCCACCCGGCCTCCCGCATGCCCACTATACGCCCTCACTCAAAGTCCGTCAACTGCACATACGGTTCACGTCCACGCTGTCGCGGCATGCTACCAGTGTTAAAGACTGCGACGGAGCTCCGTATGCCACGGCAAACTGGCTGACACTGACGGCGGCGGTGCACAAATGCTGCGCAGCTAGCGCCATTCGACGGCCAACACCGCGGTTCCTGGTGTGTCCGCTGTGCCGTGCGTGTGATCATTGCTTGTACAGCCCTCTCGCAGTGTCCGGAGCAAGTATGGTGGGTCTGACACACCGGTGTCAATGTGTTCTTTTTTCCATTTCCAGGAGTGTAGAATGGTGAGAATCTACACTGACAAAAATGGTGTTACACCACGAACCCCTTGACCAACGCTACCATACTAATACTCTGCTATTTCCACGCCTTTGGGACATGTTGATGAAAATTTCATCCTCTATGAAGTTACTTTCAGTACTTTTAGTACAGATGAGCGCCATCCTTAGAGATGAATAACGCCGTGAGTCCATGAAGTCACTGGAACTATTTATACGGAAAGAGAAACAGAGCATTCCCGGAGGAGAACCACGTGCTCCTTATTGCCATTTTTTGTACTCTGAGAACGCGCGAATCACTGTCAAGTCACGCACAGCGTCGTAACGCGCAAACAATTCCGCAAAGATGGTCCTTCGTTGTTCTTTATGGTCTTCTTTTAGGAAACTAGCGGGCACACACCTTTGAGTACCCCCAACTGGTCGACGAGTGTGTCAGCTTTCCCGACAGACACATCCAGCTGAGCAGCGAGGTGTTGAGTGTGAGCCGTCGATCACCTCAAATGAGAGTGTCTGCACTTTCCAACACCACAGGAGTCACGGCTGTATGCGACCTTGTTGCGACGACGACAGACGCCTCGCCCAATGACTCCCTGTACTTTTGTTCACTGTCAGGTCTCCGTACACATTCTGTAAGAGCCCGTGAAAATCTGCGAAGCTGTGGTTCAGCGCCAAAAGAAAGTCGATGACAGCTCTCTGCTTGGAACGCATCTCCGTTGCAGACGCCATTTTGAAGGGTACGTGTTGCGTTGCGACCTATCGGAACTTCATTACCACTATAGGGGCTGAAGCGGGAATATTCCAAGTTGTCCCACATCAAATTCCGTATTTTTTCAACCGAAACTGTCCCAGAAAAAATGTGACGTGTGGTATAGTCAATGCCCACACCGTGGCGCCTGCAGCTGCGTGGCCGCGGTCTTTACGTCATACAGCCAACGGCCGGCACGCCCCGCTTATGCGCAGCTCTGCACAGCTGTACAGCGCAGGCGCGGGCCTCGCACACTGAGTGCCTCCGCACTGTCAGGGCAACCTCGGCCAGCGTCCTCCCGAGAGATAGTTGGTGAGGCCGCGCCGCCAATCACAACAGGACGCGACAAGCGGACTCGTTTACGGCGGGCATATTCCTCCGCCACTCGCCCTATACAGCCGTATACGCCGCCACTTCTGGGAGTCTCGTGTTTGGCTACCTACGTGCTGCGTCGACGTCGCACCCCGGAACGACGCTACACTACGACTGTTTACCATACCGGACTTGGACTCTGCAGCCTAGTCGCTGCTCTTGATCAAGCACCAAGTTGTGTTAGTATTGTGGAACTGTTGGCAATAACAGAATTTGGAACTCACGCCAATCGTTATTTGTTGTTTCTCCAATTACGGATACAACATGACGTGTTACGTATTAAACGGCCCTCGTAGATTTTGATGCTGATAAATATCGAGCAGGGGCTTCGTGTCGTGACACTTTCCATCTGCGTGCTAAAGAATGATGGCGGTAGAGTTGGTGGAGCGGCAACAAACTGGTGGACGTCTTTAAATGGTCGTGTTGCAGGCACAGTCGATGGCGCAGCTCAACTGCCCGAGCTGCCACGGGCACGGCGTGATGTGGATGCCGCCGCCGCAGCAGCACATGATGCCGCCGCCGGGGCCCTGGATGGACCCGTCCGTAGGAGGCTTCCAGCACGGGCGCACGGCCAGCAACCAGAGCCTGCACCAGGCCTTCGACAGCGGCGGGGGCGGCGGCGGGTTCGCGCCTTGGGGCGGCACGTGGCACCCCGGGCCGTACCCCGCGTCCGCGCTGCAGATGCAGCTGCAGCCGCCGCCGCCGCCCTCGCCCGCGCTCAGCGCCCGCCGGCGGCCCGCGTCGCCCGCCGCCAGCCAGAAGTCGCGCCGCTCGCTGGCCGGCAGCCTGCCGCGCTCCCAGCAGCGGGCCAGGCAGCGCCGCCCCCCGCCCTCACCCTCCTCCTCCGGCAGCCTCACCGACAGCGACGAGGAGGAGGAGGGGCACCGCCACCGCGACAGCCACGACCGCGGCCGCCCGCCCCCGAGAGCCGAGGACGCCGCGGACGGCAGCGCGGAAGAGCGTGAGGACGACGAGGGGGACGGCGAGTGCCCGCGCGGCTCCGGGTCGCCGTCGCCGTCGCCGCCCCCCGCCCCCAAGCCGGTGGTGCCGCGCCACGAGTGGGCGTGCGAGCACTGCACGTTCGTGAACCGCGCGGGGACGCGCGTCTGCGCCGTCTGCTGCCGCACGCCGTCCGACATGTCGCACACGCCTCCGCCGCCCCCGCAGCGGCGGGCGCCCGCTACGGACCGCGCGCGCACCCGGGCCGCCCCCGTCTCCTCCAAGCGGCACCTGCGGCCCAGCGACCGCTCCGACAGCGACGACACCGCCGCCGTCGCCGCCAAATTCGGCAAACACCTGCGCATCTCTTCCTCGTCTTCTTCGCCGCAGACCGGGAAGCGAGCGACCGCTGCCGAGTCGCGAGACACGCGCAGGGCCTCGCAGGTCGAGACCGGCAAGGAGAAAGACCGCGACAAGAAGAAAGGTATGACCACAAGGAAAATATCTTTCTGGCCCGGAACGAAGTTCTACCGGTAGCGCGGGAGGGCGCAGAGGAACGCGCCACCTTCTGCGCGCTCCACCTGTCCTATCCACAGTTCATTTTTATCTCTAATTCATCTTGTTATTTTTCGGAAATCAGATAGTGGACACGATAATGAAAGACTCGTTTGCAGATCCACCAGTGCTCGATATCCCTGCCGTAGATCCAAAACAGCTCGCAAATCCAAAGCTTCATCCTAGATCTTTTTTTTTTTTTTTTTACAATTTTGCATTCTAGTTTTTTTTAGCACTCATGGAAGTCGTAGCTTTACCTGATAATACCCTTTTTTTCCTCATTGTAAAGCATCAAAAGTAGCGTGCATCACTGCACGGCCTCAAGTCTGACGATTTGACACACTATCGGCGACTTGTCAGAGTCGCCCCAGTTTTATTCACGTAGATCCTTAGCTGGGGACATCTGCAACCAGGGGGAAAACGTCGGTGCGCAGACTCGAAACGAGTTACACCGACCACTTATCTGCGATCCACATTCGGCGGTGAGTCCGAGATTGAAGCCTTCTCTCTCTCTCTCAACCGCACGCTTCCATTATTATGTCCACTACATTGTGACACTAAAAAAAAAAAAAAAATGTTTTGACACTGTTTGTAAAACTAAACGAGTTACGGACATTAATGAAAAATATATAATCCAGAATTAAAATGAAGTGGTTTTCTTGTGTTGTGTTCATGCTCCCCCCTTTACCCTGTACACTAAGAGAGCTAATTGAGTTAAAAACATTTTGTAGGAAAAGAGAGGCTATCAGAAGAAGTGCCGAAGACGTCGGAAACGTCGCATAAACAATCTCGCCAGGGAGAACAGAGTGACAGTGTGTCTGAAACTAAATCTTTCCCGTCTTCCTTTTCTGACACGCAGACTGCTACCACCTCAGCAGCGACTTCCACTAACCGCAAAAAAGTGACGACGGGCACCAACACCTCTTCCGACATCGTCGACCATTCCTCGCTGTCCGTGTCGACGTCTTCAGTCTCTCCCCTCCCCCCTGCACTTTCTAGCGACGCCGAAGTTTCTCCCAGGCCCGACGAGCAAGCAGCAGACGTGGAAATGGCGGAAGCGCCTCCGCAGAAGCCTTCCAAGGTGTCAACAGCAGTGGGCACCTCTCCCCCGAGGGCAGTGCCACCTGCGGCGCCAACCCCAACTTCCTCCGTGCAGACGGCGACTGCGCCAGCCCCGGAGGTCTCCGCTTCCAAGTCTGGCAAAATGGTGACGTCGACGGGAACTTCTCCTCCTCCACAGAGCATCTCCACTCAGGTGAGGACGTGGCCGGTCCTCCAGCGTTCCTGCTGACCCTCCCATAGTGTAGACGCTCACCTCACTGTTCCTCGGAATCGAGCTTCTTCCCCTAGTCTGAAACACGTCCTCGTCTTCCGTACACGCCGGTAGAATTAGTCCAGCTAAAGGCAACATCTTGGAACAAACAAAATGACGGAACTCCCCACATTACCGTCAGAGGTCGAAGGCTATCAAAAACTATCCCGCTCATTGCTGTCTGAAGCACACTAGGAAATTACTGTAGGAACTTGTTTTATCTTCTGTAAGTAGCCGTACGCTTAGTGTCTGCATTGCACAACTTGAATCCATGTACCCTTAGAGCACAAGTCAAAAAAATTTAGTAAGGACTGTCAACTTTAAAAGTACGCGAAAAGTTATGGAGATAACTTACAGAAACTGTTGTGAAGTACCCGACAGTGTACTGCTTGATCATATAATGAAGGTTTTCACGGCCAGTGTTTACATTCCCGGTTATTTTCTTTATATGGTCACTAGGCCGAAGTCCAAGACATATTTGCGTGCCTAATGTTTCATCTTTTAATGCTGGAGATATCATCAGAGGCTACAGGCATTTCGGTTTGCTGAACTTTTTATGTGTGATAATTATAATTCCTTGTATATAGCCTCTGATGATGTCTGCAGCATTATCAGACGAAACATTAGGCACAGAAACACGGCTCAGACCCCGGCCTAACGCACACAAAACAAAAACCAGCAAGTACGGACGTATGGTGAACTGTTTCTTTTCGATGCAGGAAAGTGTGATAGACTCATTATGGATTTTGTGAAGTTCCTCAAGCAGTTCAGAAAAATATCTGGATATTTTCTGTGTTCTAGGCACATAACATTAAAACATCAGAAACTCATAAAAAAAAACAGAACCGAGTTTACTCGATCAGCAGACAGCTTCACCTACAGCGTAAGTTGGAGCCATTCAAAGTCTCGACGATAGCGGGATGATTAGATTAGGACTGGAGAAGAATGGGGTAGAAATTGGCTGCGTCCTTTTAAGAAAATCGTACTGGAATTCGTCTTAAGTGATTCCGGAAAACCAAGGAAAACCTAAATTTGTGAGGCCGGACGAGAATTTCAACCTCATTTCTCCCGAAAGCGATCCCACTGTCTTAACCACTGCTCGTTTTAAAACACAACGAATGAACTAGACTTCTGAACTGCAGATGAAGAACAAACTATGATAAACACGCCAAGTTTATGGTGAGTAATGACATTTCGTAATTCGTTCATTTGTTTATCATGTGTTTAGGCTTCACAACAACTTGACGCTATGATGGGTATCTAATAAGACAGCCGCGCGGAGTGGCCACGTGGTTTGAGGCGTCATGTCACGGGCTGCGCGGCCCCTCGCACTGGAGGTTCGAGTCCTCCCTCAGGTATGGGTGTGTGTTGCTCTTAGGATAGGTTAGTTTAAGTTAATTTAAGCAGTGTGTAAGTCTAGGGACCGATGACCTAAGCAATTTGGTCCTGTAGGGATTCACACACATTTCTAGCATGACAAACAAAATCATTTTTAAAGCTGAAAATCGCATTCATATTCGATAGAGCGGTCCCAAATAGTGATATATTCGTTTTATCGATATGTATTAATAGGACAATAAAACCCCAGGAGTAACCAGTATTCTAGCAACGACTAAGTAGCTGTCAGTGAGGGCCAAGGCAGTGCTGCCGCTAATGGAGTACTGGTTATTCTTGGTGTTTTATTGTCTTATTAATACATATCGATAAAACGAATATATCACTATTTGGGACCGCTCTACCGAGTAAGAATGCGAAATCCAGCTTTAAAAATGATTTTGTTTGTAGTCGGAAACAAACCGACGTTTTACCTGACACTGGGCGATGCTTGAGAGACGTGCAATTGTTTGGGCTGACTCCAGCTACACATTGCAAAAACTAAATTGCAAATATCTGCCAAAACAGTAGAGAGAATGCGCCTGACGATTCTTAGTAGAGACACCAGGTATGTGGAAGTGCTTGAAAACATTGACACTGGAGCCACCGGAAATAAAATAAATAATTGAAAATAAACTTTCGAGGCCTAGTCTCATTCGTGACGTTGAAGACTTTCCCGGTTTATACTTATTCAACTGTGATATTGATTCAATATCTAGATTGGTACCTAGAAGACGAGCAACAGACTACTTGTATTGAGGCCCTATGAGATGACGGTACAGTTAACACTTTTAGCAGGAAACTGACGATTGATGAGATGGTTTCTGCCACAGAGAAAATAGTGGTGCAACAAATCAAACCGAGCGAATTGGTGTTGTGGTTACGGATTGGACACGCACTCGGAAGAAGTGAGGTCCAAATCCCCGTCCGGCTATCTAGGTTTAGGTTGTCCGCGATTTGCCTTAATCGATTAATACTAATGAGCGGGTGGTTTCCTTTCAAAAGGATGCGGCCGATGTCTTTCAGCGTCCTTATCCAATCTGAGCTTTCGCTTGTGACTCTACCCTTGGCGGGACGTCACACCCTAAACCTTCTTCCTTTTGCATCCAATCGCAATGAATGGTTCGCTAAGAAGTTAGATGTAGTCTGGTTTAAAATGAAATTCTAACGAACTCTCCACTATCTCAACAAATTTCTGTTTTAAAGCGTTTTAGCGCCATATTAAATCATCATATATCTATTGAGATTACGTTTGATCTTACCGTTTCTCACATTACACACATCCCAGCTTCACAGGAAATGGTGTTTGTACCTAATTAATATGTGCACACTATAGATTTAGTTTCATACTTTTTAGATTAGGTCCTGCAGAAATCTGTAACCCTGGAGCCGAGCGTAATACATTCCCTCATCGTGGCTCCAAAATACCGGATGCTTCTTCCCGTAGCGTAGCCTGTTAGTACACTTCCAACACGCTTTGCATTAGGTTTCTCCTTCTGTCTGTGCTTCTCCTTAACTTTCTGTCTTTGCAATAATATCGATACTTGCTGTGAATACGCGGAGTTGATGAGGAAGAGTCTCAAGTACAGATGGTATACTCTCTCTTGGCTTGACAGACGTACGATGTAGGTCAGAGTGTGGCCGTAACAGAGGGCAAACAGCTGACAGTTAAGAGCGATATCCTGTCTCCACGGAAGCTGAGGCGAGCCGCCTCTCTGCACATGGCCACGCAGACCGCCGAAGGTCTTGACCCGTGGATCAGCAACCTCCAGAGGTCTGTGAGCCGGCACTCAGTAACCAGTGACACGCAGGTATGCTCGCTAACAACTACTCTTTACTGTATGCTGCTGCTCACTAACATCGACGCTTCAGCTAAGGGAACCTCCATATATTTTATCACGACGGAGTATACAGTGCTACAAGGTGTGCATTAATTGTGTAAGAATAATTTTTGATTTACTGTGGAGAAAATAAAAGGACCGATAGCAGTGTTCAGTGTACTTGTGCTGTGATTCTATAATATAGTTAATCTTTATTTGTGTTAATATGTATATCTCTCAACTTGCATAACTTAGTAATAGTGTTAGCGGCATCTGCATGTTATTATATATGTTCATCTTCAGAGTCAAGTTCCTAAATCGCACATTGGTTACCGTAATACGCGAGGAAAAAATAAGAATTTCTAAGTTTTTATGAGAGTAAAATCCTGCACTTCTTTTTATTAAAGTAGCGTGTAAAGGAAATATTTGTCTTCCTAAATTATGTGTATAAATTTTAATTATTGTATGTCTTACTCCTGAACTCCACATATTTGTGACTTTTTTTATCCCATTTATATCACGATAATATCGTTACATTGCTATTCAAATATCTACTCTGCAGCTAATGGGGCGTTCAAAATACGAAATTACAGGAAACAACAGGGAGATATTACGAAAACTGAGCGAAACGTCAAATTCTCATAGCGTAATTACGACATTGAGGGGTTTGCTACGTTGTGGAAGAGACTTAATTTCTTGAGAAATCATATTTTCGTACTCTGAAACTAGATTCACTGATTGCACTAAAAAAGAAAAATATAAACCCAGTCTAACAGTATTTGTAGAACATGAGCTGAAATTTTTCGCAGATAGTCTGCAAAGTAAATTCCCTTCGATTTTATCCGTAATGGATATGAGGTCTTGATCATAAAAATCAGTGTTAAAATGTACTGAACCAGAAATTTATAGCGCAAAAAACACCAGAATTTATTCCTTTAGAAGGTCAAGTCTTCATCTTCGGAAGTTACTGTTCGAGAAACCCCTAAGAGCGATTAATATAAAACAGAAGCAACAGCAATAAAAATGATAAAATAATGTGGCGAAGACACGGCTGCAAGGGAAGTAGCCACATTTTATAATTTTTATTGCTCATGTTTATGTTTTATATTGGTAGCTCTTAGATGTTTGTTGATCAGTATCTGAGGATGAAAGCTTGACCTTGGAAACGTGTAAATTCTAGTGTTTTTTGCGCTGTAAGTAGGTGGTTGGACCGACATTTTATTGCTGTCCTTCGTCATGGATATCTCTCTGTGTAAATAGACATGTAGAAATATTTTCTTCTCAGTGCCGTTTACGGAAGTCTTATTAGTCAGGTGCTCTGCTTTTTGAAGAATGAAGAAGAAAATTACTAAACTATTGTTTTTACTAAAGAAATTTTGAAATTCCAGTGTTATGTAATAAGGGTGTGTACAACTATGATGCTTTGGCAAGCTTTCTTAAATTCATTTTTTTATTTGCATAATATCCTTCCATTCACTTGACTGTAACTATTGGACTTAGGAGACAGCTAAATCCTATCACGACATTTTAAGAAACGCTAGTTTAACTGTGAAACATTCTTAGCAAAGGTATTTCTGAATCATAACCGCCTTCGCTGCTGATTTTAGTAAGACAGCATTTAGTAGTGTGAGGACACTTGACCACGAAGTAAGCAATTATAATCTTAGCGAAGGAACATTGCATCAGCAAACTTTGAGCATTAAGGGCACGAGGGATGGAAAAGTACAGTTTTAGAATACTAGACGTTGCTCTGAAATCAAGGAAGGAATTGTAAACATCTTCGCAGTCTCACGGACTAACAGTGTGTGACGCTGGTGATATGTCCGTCGGACTGGGAAGTACAGCCTGGCTCCGCTCTTGGTGCTCTTCGAAAGAAGAAAATTAAGTGCCAGCAGTTTCGCCCTCCCCCTTCTTACAGTCCTAAGAATAATACAAGTACAAAAATTACTCTCAACAAGTGCCCGTGATTGTCTGGGAGGTAGAGCACTAGGCTCCGACTACGGAGGTCCTGGGTTCATTGCTGGAAAGAGAGGGGGATTTTTCCCCATTACAGTCCCTCGAGGATGGCCACAGTTCCATTCAGCCTGTTATCAAACGAATGCAAAGTATCTTTTCGTAGGAAATATCGCCAATGTGTGCGCATTCAGTTATGTCCCACAATTGTAGCTTCCTGATAGCCTTTCATTCTTTACATATTCTTAGTTAAAGTCTTAGATATTAAATAAACGAGCATGTCGCCATGGTTGTGTTGCTGATTTATTACCAGCCGAATAATGAATTGTGCCCGATTAGGAACCAACTTGAGTGTCATTTACTGCACTCACAGCTAATAATGTAGTATTTTCCAGGCGCAGCTCAGTTGTTTTGCTTGAGCAAATTTAGATCCAACTTCTTTCAGCGCAGGGTTATTTCGTGTGTACAGTAATGGTCAATGAATAGAGACATTTGCAACAGTCATCGAACCGTCGGCTAACTGAAGTCATTCTCTACTTCTCCCTACCCTGATAAAATATCATCACGTTCGAAGACCCCACTGCAGCTAGACGCTCGGATAACTTCTGTTATACATTTCAGTTTTCTTGAGAGTACAGACTTTCTAAGGGGACTTTCAATGGTGAAACCTTCCCGGTTAACATTTAGACTTTTGTACTGTTTCCTACCTACCATCTTTCGGTCCGTAATCTTTTCAGAAACTGGACGACCACAGGCAGGAAATTCAACGAGATTTTGCATCAAGACAACATATTACTGGGCTGGTAACCCGAGAAGACTCCATTACTATGCCCATTCAGTGCCTGATTAATTTTTAACGTCTTCGTCTAGCATCACATTTTAAATATTTTATGTTTCACATGCAAATCAATCTTAAAGAGGGTGTGTTTTCTCTCTTTCATTGTGCCCTCTAGTGTCAAGTTATTTTTTACACCTCTCTGCACCTTTCTTGTCACCACGACCAGTTTCTCCTTTTGTTGTAAGCCTTCCACAGACGTCTTTATTCCCTATTGTCTCGTAAGTTTACATTTTATTCTCCAGCCCTGGCACCACATTCAAATTTCTTCTGTTTCCAGATTTAAGTTGTTCTTAATACCAGTGTCGTAGTGCAGCAACGAGCGCTTTGGTGGGTGCCACCTGTTCCACAGAGCCTGCCTCCAGGGGTGTCCCGGGAGTCGTCTCCCCCGCTGCGCTATAGCGGCCGCTATATGGACGATGACTTGCCACTGTACCCGGAGTACGGGGGTTCGGCGTTTTACCGGCCGCAGCTGCCTCCGATGGCCTCGACGCACCGCAGCCAGTTCGACTTGCACCGCGCTAGCCAGCAGTGGGACATGAGGAGGCGGTCGTACGCGGAGCCTCCTCTGGGACTAGGGGCCAGCACGCTACTGAGGGTGGGGCCTGCTTGCAGTGTGCTTGCTTCACAGCACACAGTCCCTTTCTTTCGCAGGATGCATTAACGTGACAGTCTCCAGTTCACGGGCGCTATTCACGAGTATCAAATGCCTGCGTGTGTGTGTTTGCCAGTGTGTGGGTTCGTTTGCCTCTGAACTGCCTGACGGAGAGTCTACAGTCCCTAAACATCCCAAAGCATGATCCTTAGTAGCATCAGAGTCATAAACACAGTAGTTTACCGTATGTGAGATTTTACTGTAGAGTTCCGTTGCGCCTAAAGGAAAATTACCCCAACTCGAACTGCTCAAAAGGAGTAAAAACGAGTTTAAAATACGGAGCTGAGCCTATCCTATCATCCATTCAGGTTATTTAACTGCAAAACTCTGCATTCGCGTGCAATCGATGTTTGATAATGAACCAAGGCACTTCAGAAGTACAAGCCGCCAAAGAAACAACACGGTGTAGCAGGAAATTATGATCAGTGAATTCGCAAAAGTCATAATTAGGGCATTACTTGACGAAACATATATTTAACACAGTTAATACTCAAGAGGCGCCAAAGAAACAATACGGTGTAGCAGAAAATTATGACCAGCGAATTCGCCAAAGTCATAATTAGGGCATTATTTGACAAAAGATATATTTAACACAGTTAATACTCAAGAGGCGTATTTCCCAAAAAAGAACTTGCTGTGTCATCGGGCTGGGGCCTCCCGTCGGGTAGACCGGTCGCCTGGTGCAAGTCTTTTGAGTTGACACCACTTCGGCAACTTGCGCGTCGATGGGGATGAGATGATGATGATGATGATGATGATGAAAACGACACAACACCCAGTCCCTGAGCGGAGAAAAATCTCCGACTCAGTCGGGAATCGAACCTAGGCCCCTTGGCATGATAGTCCGTCACACTGACCATTCACCTATCTCTTTTTTATTATTTTTCTTTTTTTTCTTTTTTTTATGGAATACTGTTCAAATAAAAAAAGCAAAAGATTGAAACAAAATTTGACATTCAACGTGTAATTTTGATTTATAGAGGCTTCTAATTCTTTTTAATCAATTCCTTGCAGAATTTTCATGATTAATTATAAATTAAAACAGGCGTTTGAAAAAAAGGAAACAAAAGCAGCATAGACAGGTCTCGAACCAGGATTACCGGGGCGGAAGTCTCGCTCGCTTGCCACTTTTTTTGTTGTTTTATTTATTTATTTATTTATTTACTTTCAATAAAGATCACTCTGTTAAAAGGAACATGTAGATCATTTCATGGTATAGTATGTGCATTACATATTGAGTGGTGAGAGAAGCGTGAAGTTCATTATCAGCCGTCAAACGTGCACACCGGCTGCACCCGGCACATCCCAGCTATCGGGGCGGACTCTGGTCACACTACTGTGACCTCAAAAGCCTGAATAACCACCTTTTGCAGCGCTGACCACTGCGAGACATGCAGAAAGAGATTCACTGAGCTTCTGGAAGGTACCGTCACGCATACGGAGCCACGCCGACTCCAGTGCTGTGGCCGGCTGCGCAAGGTGTCTCCGGTGAGGACTGATGGCGCGAACCGCCCGATCGAGGTGGTCCCACAGATTCTCGATTGGTTTTAAGTCCGGGGAGTTTGGTGGCCAGGGGAGTACGGAAAACTCAGCTTGCTGCCCTGTG
Source organism: Schistocerca piceifrons (assembly GCF_021461385.2). Lineage (NCBI taxonomy): Eukaryota > Metazoa > Arthropoda > Insecta > Orthoptera > Acrididae > Schistocerca > Schistocerca piceifrons. The sequence continues at coordinate 493,623,040 of NC_060139.1, read as the reverse complement.
AACCTCGCAGGTACACTGCGAGCTATGTGACACGTTACATTGTCGCGCTGATAGATGCCGCCGTGCCGAGGAAAAACAAAATGCATGTACTGGTGGATATGGTCCTCAAGGATAGGTGTATACTTGTGTTGATCCCTTCTGCCTTCCAGTGTGACGATATCACCCAGGGATTTCCTCGAAAATATACCACTGAACATGATGTTCCCTCCTGGTTGCAGGGCGTTTGCTTTCAGATGTTTTACGGTCGCAGTTTCGAATCCTGCCTTGGGCATGGATGTGTGTGATGTCCTTAGGTTAGTTAGGTTTAAGTAGTTCTAAGTTCTAGGGGACTGACGACCACAGATGTTAAGTCCCATAGTGCTCAGAGCCATTTGAACCATTTGAACCCTTCAGATGTTTCACGCCGTGCATGGCAATGGCCATCTGTCCTATAGAGCATGTAACGTGATATGTCCACTTGCCGTATTGGCGTGCAAATTCCAGCCTTCGTTGCCTATGAACAGCAGTCAGCATGGGTACGTGCCTGCTGCAGAGGCCCATACGTAGCAAGCTTAGCTGAACGGACGTTGAGGAGACACTTTCGGTGCCTCCTTGCTAATCTGAGCAGTCAGTTACTCAACAGTTACACGACATATCTCCGCAGCCACCGCTCACCTCTGTGGTGCACCACAGTTGCCTCAGAGCTAGTTTTGGAGTGCGCCATTTTGTCGTGCATGGTATATCTTAACCAAGCCGGCACGCGAACAGTTTGCAAACTTAGCCATTTCGGAAATGCTTCCACCTGGGCCCGAAAGCCAATGATCATGCCCTTTTGGATGTCAGTTAAATATCCGTTACACGGTACCGCTTCTTCGCTGACTCCTGTTTAATTGACATCGACGCATCGAATAAACACAAATGCACAGTTTTAGACAAAATGTCACTGATGGTTGCTAGAAAATACACTTCTCCGTATTAAAAATAAGTTTTATTCGGTTTCAGCTGTTCGATTTTGGGTACTTACCTTATTAGTGTCGCTTGAATTGGAAGTAGGTATTAAACTTTACTCATGAAGGTGGTGGTGCATTTTGTTCTTTCTACTGTATTTTCACATTATATTCATAAAAATTGAAAAGTCTTAGTCTAAATTAGGGTAGCTTCTGTGTCGGAGTCACATTCACTAAAATTGTCCTTGGCGTATTACTGCGTAATTATGCAACAGAAAGTAATACCCAGAATTTTTGGTAGTAACAGGGAACATTCGACGATCCCTAACAACTGTAACATGAAAGATTGCTGCGAAAACTTGCTGGATTAAGTGCCAACAATTTCTGGCCAATGGACCAAGTACTGTGATCGCGAGGTGGCCCTCATTAGGAGAAACAGATTCCAGGTGTTGTAGTAAATGCAAAAGCGGTGCTATGTCACGACTTCCAGACGGTTTTTCCTTGTTAACGAATAAAAATTACAATCAAACAATATCGGAAATTGAACACCCAAAAGAATTTTACTGAATTGATTTAAGTTAAAACTTGTAAAGAGCTACTGAGATTCATAGAACACAGAGTAAAATGGGACAAAACCTATTTACAAATTTTATTTTTGTTTTTCGGGTATATGTAGTTACAGAGCTAATAGTCGGTCTGAATAGTCCCTGGGGTAGCAAAAAGTAGTGGTTTGTTAAGTAGTCAGAGAACTATTCTCATCGACTATTGGCTCTGTAGTTTCATTCAATACAGAAATACTAGTAAACAAGCAAAGTCCCAGAGTTCATTCTTATTTTGAATCTAGTTTTTCCAGTTTTTGCAATGTGCATATGTTTTGGAAAGCATGCTTAACAAGAAAAAAATTTTTTGGTATATAAAACACGTATTTTGCAAAAGTTTTACGACTTAGCATGTCGTGTGCCGTGTATTTCGAAGTGTGCTGTTTTTGCGTGTGATTGAGTGTATTTTCGTATTTTTTTTCTTTCCGCTTAACTGTGAAGGAAAATAGATTTTACACGTTTTATATGGCGTTTTCCATACAACTGCTATGTTGAGAATGACTTATGTACATTTTGCATTCACGCTAGAGTTCCTTTCAGTCGCTTCTTAGTAGCCTATATGATAAGACATGTGGTGTATGATTTAATTTTTTTACAGCGTCACATCTCTAGCTACAAACATGAACTGGTAAAATCCGTACCTACAGAAACTTGGAGCTACTAGAAAGAAATTAGCGTCGCTTATGAATAGTTCTTCCGTAAGCCATTATACGCTGGCACACAACTATGAACATATATTTGCTTCTGCAAGTATCACATGCTTTTTGCTATGTATCAATGATGTAAACTATTTTCCTCTCACAGGATTCTTCTGCTTGCTTCTTCTCTGTTGCCGTGCTGTGTCAAGTGCGAATTATTCAATGTGCAGTGTGCTGTGGAAATAAAAGTGTAATGCAGGAAACGATTGAAAATTGTGTTGCCTTTCCCAGAGGTGTGGTTTTCAGTGATTTGCTTTGTATATTGTTTCCAATGCTGTTTCTTTTGAAAACTCTTGTGTAGCACAGGAGTAAAAATAGTACCAAAACTCTTCTGATAAGAGAAATGAATGAGACAACATTAGAATTCGTTGGCACCAGATATGCCGCTGGTATCAAGTCATTGATGTAATCGCAGATGGTATCACGAGCAGTGGAAGGGTGAGACCAGAATGTTGGCATTTTTTCTCTTGCAGCAGGCAGATTTCGCGGATCAGCGAAATGGATTGCACGGAGGCAGAGCGCTGTCACAACCGCCGGAGAAGCCACTGGGCGCTGGCTACGCAGACAAGATCACAGGCCTCACAGAACTCGTCCAGAAGCAGCGCACTGAAGCCATGAAGAATGAAGGCCTCGAGCTCGTCAAATTACTCAGGGTGAGTCTCTTAATGCACGACATGTACCTCGTCCAGCTGTGTTCAATGTTATATCTCAATTTCAGTCTCACAACCGAAACCACATCAAACAACTAGTGTATTTCAATCTTAATGATAGTTAGCTTATCGCGAAGATCCTATTCTTTTTCACAAGCTGCGACATTGTCGCGAAAAATCAGTGACCCGTATATACAATAAGTTTCCTTTAATTTACGTCTATGGTCACAAACGTTTTGTTAACTGATTACCGGTTTCGGTCTATAACGACCATCATCAGATCTGTCTTATATAAACAAAGTCCTAACGGACTGCAGCCATAGTGGCATCGTCAAATGTTAAATGCAGAATCAGCACCAGTATCGTCAAATATATGCAAATAACATCATATGCACGAGTCATGTTGTCAGTAGCACTACTGTTCAAAGCAAGTTGCCAAGCTGCCAGCTTGGACGGCCCATTGTAAAATTTAACCAACTGTCTACTGTTTCATCCTATTTCAAACATACGCTATCGACGGCCACTGTCACCCACATGTGAAATAATCAAGAAAAGAACACAGTCTAAATGAAAATAACAGTTCTGCACAAACCTGACAGAATAAACACTGAACGAAGAAGCCTAATTTTCTTTGCTGGAAGGAAAATATATCTTCAAATCCAGAGTCAAACTTACAGCTCCAAATAGTCGATTATTACGACTACGTGACGGAAAAATTTAACAAATCAAAATGATTAATATGTTTCCATGTTTGGCGTTCTTTCCTTGCTTTGTTAGTTGTGATCGTCTGGAAAGGTGTCCTTAAATCATTACTCATAGTTATGCTCGAATTAGCACGACCCAAAAAACATTGTTCGAAAATAGGCGGAGCCTTATACATGATGTTTAACATTTCTTTTTACTCGTCTAATTCGCACCGCACTCCAAGATGCACAAATCAAGTTCAAATGGCTCCAAGCACTATGGGAGTTAATATTTGAGGTCATCAGTCTCCTAGACTTAGAGCTACTTAAACCTAACTAACCTAAGAACATCACACACATCCAAGCCCGAGGCAGGATTCGAACGTGCGACCGCAGCAGCAGCGCTGTTCCGGACTGAAGGGCCTAGTGCCGTTCGGCCACAGCGGCCGGACCAAATCAAGTATCATCCTTCCAGTTCCAATAACACCAAACTAGAAAACAGTAAAGAGAGCGATATTATCAGACTTCTTCATTATCGCTACCGCCACAATAATAATGATAATAATAAGAATTTTGTGTCGGTCCGTGGACGCTATTTCAGCGGTTTGCGTGTCTCTGATCTACTTCAATTATCCAACTAGGGAAAGAAGACCTACAGTTTAATGTGAAATACGAACTACGTTTCGTTCCTGATGGCTGTTCACATCATTGAGAGGTGAAACTTACATTAAAGGCAGACAAAAGTCTAGCTGGGATTCAGTCCACCGACCTCTCAGTTTCCAAGCACCTGCTTTACTGCTAGGCCACCAAGCCCGACATTCCCCCTATAACACAGTCGGCGGTTTAGTGTCAACTCCAGCATTTATCCCAACATACGTATGAATACTGTAGTCAGTTTGTTCCTTTTGTATTGAGAAAATACACTTGATTGCAAACAAGCGGGAGGAAGAGAACCCCTTACCACCGAAAGTAGTTACTATACAGCCTCGTCACATGGCCAAATAGAATTAGGCAGGAGCTAAACAAAAATGTATGACAACACAGATAAGCACCAATTAAAATAATTGACTAAAAGAAAACCACTGGTGCGCAAAACATAAGCAAGAAAGTAATTTTCGCACGATGTGTCATTGTCAGTCAGTGTAGCTGGGTATAACTTGTATCATACACAAGAAGAACTGCTCCAGTATAGTACAGAAGGTAACTGAAAGAAATGCACAATGAGACGAAGAGAAATGACATTTTTATTCGAAGACTACAATTACACTGAAATTGCCGCGGTTTATGATGTTTCGCTGGACAAAAGACGGAACACGGTCATTAATAGAGACGGTCACGCATGCTCTGCAACGTGCTCCCATGCTGGCCACAAGGTTGGTACGGAGCTCTTGTGGTAGGGTGTTCCATTCCCCCACAAGCGCGGCTGGCAATTGCTGTGTAGTCGTTAGTGCATGTGGACGTTCCGCAATACATCTCACACTTCCTGGATGGCATTTAAGTCGAAGGAACGGGGAGACCAGTCTATTCGCTGAAAATCCTTTCGTTTGAAGAGCCCTCCACCTGTGCAGTTCGATGCGGTCGTGCATTGTCATCCATAAAAATGAAGTCAGGGCTGAACGCACCCCTGGAAAGACGCACATGGGGAAGGATTGCAGTGTCATAATAACATTCAGTGGCGAGTGTACCGTGTTCAAAGACTTGTAGGTCCTTACACCCAAACACATTTCCTCCCCACACCATAGCACCTGGACCACCGCAATGATCGTGTATGACAATGTTACTACGTGCTTTATGTGTTCCCACCACTTCCCACTTGAGGGTACATCCAGCATTGTCGTGGATGATCGTTGGTGGTCCAGGTGTTGAGTGTGGGGAGACATAATGTTGCATGGGTGTACTGACCTCTAAATCCTTGAACATGCCACACTCCCCAGTCAAGGACATTGAGACATTGTACTGCTTCCCCGCACACCCTTTTTGGGGGTGCATTCAGCAGTGAGTCCATTTTTGTGGATGACAATGTGTGACCACATCATCACACTGCAGTTGCAGGAGCTCTCGAAACAGAAGGGTATTCGACAAATGGACTGGCCCGCCTGTTTCTTAAATCTCATTAAGCATATGTGTGAAGCCTTGAAGAGGCGTATTACAGCACCAACAACTATCCAGCAGTTGTCAATCCTGCTGGTGGTGAAATGGAACGGCCTACCACAAGAACTCCTTGCCGAACTTGTGGTCAGCGTGGTAGTTGTTGTTGTTGTGGTCTTCAGCCCAGAGACTGGTTTGATGCAGCTCTCCATGCTATTCTATCCTGTGCAAGCTTCTTCATCTCCCAGTACCTACTGCAACCTACATATTTCTGAATCTGCTTAGTGTATTGATCTATTGGTCTCCCTCTACGATTTTTACCCTCCACGCTGCCCTCCAGTACTAAATTCGTGAACCCTTGATGCCTAGAATATAGCTTACCAACCGATCCCTTCTTCTAGTCAAGTTGTGCCACAAATTTCTCTTCTCTGCAATTCTCTTCAATACCTCCTCATTAGTTATGTGATCTATCCATCTAATCTTCAGCATTCTTCTGTAGCACCACATTTCGAAAGCTTCTATTCTCTTCTTGTCCAAACTATTTATCGTCCACGTTTCACTTCCTTGCATGGCTACACTCCATACAAATACTTTCAGAAACGACTTCCTGACACTTAAATCTATACTCGATGTTAACAAATTTCTCTTCTCCAGAAACGCTTTCCTTGCCATTACCAGTCTACATTTTATATCCTCTCTACTTCGACCATCATCAGTTATATTGCTCCCCAAATAGCAAAACTCATTTACTACTTTAAGTGTCTCATTTCCTAATCTAATTCCCGCAGCATCACTCGATTTAATTCGACTACATTTCATTATCCTCGTTTTGCTTTTGTTGATGTTCATCTTATATCCTCCTTTCAAGATACTGTCCATTCCGTTCAGCTGCTCCTCGAGGCCCTTTGCTGTCTCTGACAGAATTACAATGCCATGTAAATAGTAGTTATAGGACGGTATTTATAGCATGCACTGCAGTGGTATCACGCTCTATACTAAAAACCAAGTGCTGCCTCTTGTAATGTCCAGGGGAGCACATATATCGTGGTAGCTTCAGTGTTAGTACTGTTTTTGTATAAAAGTGTCATTTCTGCTTTTCTCATTGTGTATTTCTTTCATTTACTTCTGTACTGTACTGTAGCAATTCTTTGTATATATGGTCCAAGTATCATTGAGTTATGTTACTTAGCTGTGAAACATCATGCGAAATTTACTTGTGTTCTTAAGTTTTGTACACTAGTGAATTACCATGCCTAACTTTAGTATGAATCTGATACATTGCAATACTTTAAAGTTTACTTGCACCTATCTGACTTTTAACTATGGTCTAATCCTGAATCCACTGTGCAATAACTGCATCCAGTCAATCTTGTTGGCGGCGACTGTGGATACGGTCCTCATTCTGACTTGAGATACATGTTGACACTGCCGAGTCCTGCTGCTTGAGCTTCACAGAGTGTCTTGGCCTTCCAAAAGTGGCGGAGTTCGCAACACTATGTGTTTCCCCTGCCATGCACTGTGTGAATGTGATCTTCTAATCTGGATTAGCTTCTGTTTTTCCAACTTTTGGTTTCTTCTATAGCCACTGCTTACGCAGTGAGAAGATGTGGCCATCTTGTTGCGACGCTGAGCTGAATCTTCCAGCCCAGTGCCTGTATCTTCATGTTCTGCGACTGCCGTGTCTTCTCATAAAATGTACGTGCAATCGTCCGGAAATGGTCTTGCAGCTATGGGAATTCAAAAGTATCATGGAGTGGTCCAGGTGGAAAAATCTGTCGGTAGGTGCACAGCCAAGCGGAAATGGAATGCAAGTGTTCAAAAATGGTTCAAATGGCCCTGAGCACTATGGGACTTAACTGCAGAGGTCATCAGTCCCCTAGCACTTAGAACTACTTAAACCTAACTAACCTAAGGACATCATACACATCCATGCCCGAGGCAGGATTCGAACCTGCGGCCGTAGCGGCCGCGCGGCTCCAGACTGTAGCGCCTAGAACCCCTCGGCCAGAACGCAAGTGTTCTTCGGCTCTCTTCCCCCAGACGATAGCGGCGTACTCAATGACAGGGCAGAGCTGTGCCTTGTGAAGGGTGACGCTGAGACACGGAGGAAGCGCGGAAGCCGGGTTCAGCAGTACGTGTAGCTTGTGTAAACGATTTCGTAGCCTGTGTTTCACTTCCTGCATGGGCTAGCGCCAAGAAAATCGACAGTCCAGAGTGAGGTCAAGAGAACGTGCCGTCGGCCTCCAGGGAACAGGGCTGCCACCGACGTTGACAGGCAGCGGATCCGCTGAGATTACACAACGTGTGACAATCACAAATTGTGTCTTAGTGCCGTTGAACTTGAGGTGTCAGTCGACGGCCCACGCGGCGAGGGATTTGGCAGCGACCTGCAATCGGTGGCGAAAGGTGTCGGCGTTCATACTCCCGCTGTACAGCGCCGTATCATCAGCGTAGAAAGCTAGCTGGATGTGATCCACCTTGGTTGAGTCTGCCGCATAGAGTGTGTACAAGAGCGGTCCTATAACCGAGCCCTGTGGCACGTCTGCTCGGTTGTGACGAACTGTATACAGTCCAGACTCAGCCCTCACATGGCAGGTCCTGCCGTTAGGTATGTGCGTATGAAAGGAAAGCAGGACACCGGGATCTTGAGCTGTCCAATAGGAGGTCCGCTCACCAGAAGCTGTCATACGTTCACGTGACATCTATACTCCATTCGTCTAAGGCCAGTATTACACTAGCAAATTTCTTTGTCCAATATCTTTGTCAAAGAAATTGGATGGTGTAGTAGGGAAATTTGTCAAATGTCGTCAAATATCTGATCAAATCTAGAGCCTCACTGTAGATTTGATCAAAGAAGTCGCTGGTCTCCTGTTCGCTGCAATGTGACATGTTACCACGTGGAGCGCTAGCATCGCTGCAGTGTTCTGTCACCTGTAGTGTTTTTATAAACATTGCTGGTAAATACAATTGGTGTGTACCGACAACTACAAAATTAATACAGATGTATGAAGCTGTCGAGGCGCTTTACAACGTGAGGCACCCTGAATACAAAAATAGATTAAGAAGATTGGGGACCTAACCTAATCTAACCCTCTCCTTTAGCAAGGAATCGGAGTGTCACAGTGAGCCTGTCTTCTGCTGATATAGCAGTTCTTAAGTGATTATTGTGCGTTGTGATATGAGGATACACTTCACTGAGCACATACAGAAATGTATGCTCATCCATTCTTAAGTAATTGATGTACAATTTGACGTCCTCCACTATAAGCTCAACATAACAAGTTTTGTTGAATGATTTTATTGTGTCGTTGTAAAACCGACGGCTTCACCCAGGTACGTCTCCTCCCCTCCCCCTTTCTCTTCCTCATGTGCAGACAGTGCAATTGTGGTACACACAACTGCTGCGGTTAACAACAAGTTGTTGTTGTCAGCCATCTTGAACTTTGACGAAAAATATGATGACAGTGTAATACCCCTTTTTAGCGCCACGTCAAAGATCTTTGTCAAACGTATTTGACGAATATTTGATCACATCTTTGATGCCGGCCTGAGTGGCCGTGCGGTTCTAGGCGCTACAGTCTGGAGCCGAGCGACCGCTACGGTCGCAGGTTCGAATCCTGCCTCGGGCATGGATGTGTGTGATGTCCTTAGGTTAGTTCTAGGCGACTGATGACCTCAGAAGTTAAGTCGCATAGTGCTGAGAGCCATTTGAACCATCTGAACATCTTTGATCAAATCTTTGTCAAAGAAATTTGATAGTGGCTATGCCAGCGACGTGGCGCACCACCTTGCCGGAAAATGAAGTTCTCTGGCTTCTTCCAACTGATGGAAGAGACATTGCTCCAGTGTATCAAAGTAAGAAGTGCCAGTTACAGTAGGTTCACCACAAAAGAAAGGCCCATAAACTTTCCGCCGGGATACGGCACAAAAAAACACTTGATGTGTGCCGTGTGACAAATGGTGCTCACATTGGACATTTATAAGGTTCTTGGTAAAACTGTTTGAGTTGCTCTTTAGTTTGACATATCATACATAACAATAATTTTAATGTAATAAATATTATAAAGCGTTTAAACCCTGATATTCATTTATAAACACCCTGTATTTTGTTTACTGAACTTACTATAGCATCTACAATTTACGCATTATGAGCTGGTTTGTTTTCCTCGGCGGTTGCCAGCAGCTGTCGCTTCAACATACCATTTTCAAGCGGATTTTTTTGGACGAAATCCAGTTTATAATATTCTGTTTACTGGAGTCTTTGTTCGGAATTTTTTCCAATTTGTGAGAGTGATATAGTTCACTATCATATACAATAACACAATGATCCTCAAGGCGTGAAATAACTTTGGAAAACATAGATTCGAAAGACTTGTTGTCACATGTCGTTTTCGACTCGAAAGTCCACGCAATCTCGTCCACAAAACTTTTCTCGCTCCCAATATGGGTTATTATTAGTCGTTTTCCTTTCCCAGATGGCGCTTTGTTTCCTGTAGACAAACAAGACGGAAAGGCTTCCTTAGCTGAAGATATTGAATCATCTATCCAGATTTCTTCTCGCGTATGAGCGGTCTGCATTTAGCCAGGTCTCGTTCGGGTAATAAATTGTCCTACCTTCCCGGCGTGCTGATTATATAGTACTTAAATAACGACTTACCCATAGAATGATCTCTTCTTTGTCCATCAGCATGCTTTTGGGCCCACGATTAACGTACCTGAAATTTATCTCTTTCAAAGAGAGTGAAATGTTGTTTCTCTGAAGTCCGGCAGATCTGGATCTTCGATAACGGAAGCGAGGACTTTATCAATAGTAGGCAGTTCACTCCGAAAGAAAAACGTGCATTTTCCTCCTTATGGCGTTTCTGTCGAAGTCGTCAACATTCTGACTTTTTTTGTGAGTCCTGTCTTTCTTTGGTGATTTCAAAGTGAGATTAGATTTACGTCCGCAAAGCACTCGATATACAGACGAGCCGCCGACCCCAGTGGAATGTGTAGTTTTAGCAACAATTTCTGATGTTATTACCGTTGAAAGTAAATTACATTCTGTCTTGTACACATTCAGAATCATTTTCTTCTCTGAACTGCTTAATGCTGAGCTTCTCACTAGCTTTTTAGGGGAGGGGGGGCTGAGATTGCCATCATGTATCGCACTTTCGGTAGAACTTAACATTTTGATGTTTAACACTGGAGGAAACAGAAGAGAAAATATCAGTACAGAAGTAGAAGACAAAATGCACAAAAAACCTGTGTAATACTTGCATTTCCTTACTTACAATGCACACAATTACACAATTTCGGCGACACATTTAACAGTAGAGCACTGAAGGAATCGCGCGCTTGTGTCTATTCCTGGCAACAGCTGTTAATGTGACGTCACTAGCAGGTGATTCAGAATGTTTACCTCTGTTGTCTCTTCTCCGCGAACGAGCTATAGGAACACAGCACCGAGATACTCGCGGCGTTCCATCGCACCAAAGGCTTCAACCAGCCACAGAAGTTGATGTTCTGTCGACGCGTTGGCGGAACCCGAACTGCTCCTAGCGCCGAAGATATTCTATGGCGGCATGGCTTGCTTGAGGTAGACCCACTCGAAAACCTTGAGCAAGACGAAGACCCTTCCCAAGCTGCGCGATGGCTACAACTCCGCTGAGTGGAACCGCGTGTCGCTTATGTCTGAGTATGGCAGAGGATGTCGCCTTGGGAACTATATGTATGACGTAAGACGGAAGCATAAGACAGTCCTCGCCTTGTTGCACCCTCTCTGGACGCTCGCAGTAACTCACAGGCCCGCTGCTTATCCCCATGGCGCCCGCGTGCAAACCAGATTTTGCCGTGACCCGCCCCCCCTCCCCCCCCAATTTTTTTTTTTTCACGCTCTTCTTCTTCGGCACTACAGCGTTGGTGAGCCTTGGTCTTCTCAACAATCTTCCTCCATATCTCTCTGTTCTCAGCCTTCTTCTTCTATCCACAGATGCCCGTCTTGGCAAGATCAGCCAGCACATTGTCCATCCATCTAGCTCTTGGTCTTCCCTTCCTTCTGGTGGAATACGGTCTGGCATTCATTATTCGTTTGGGCATCCTTTCTTCCGTCATCCTCTCCATATGTCCTAACCAAAGTATTCTTTAAGATTTGTTAAATTTCACTATATCTTTCCCTTATATACGCCCTTGCATTTCATGATTGTATCTCACTCTCCAGCCTTCTGCCTCTCTCACAGGCCCATAGATTTTTCGTAAAATTTTCCTTTCTAATGCCCTTAGGCTGTCACTGTCTGCTTCTGTCATTGTCCACGTTTCTGATCCAAAGGTGGCAACAGGTCGCACAAAGTAACAGTATACACTCAATTTAGCTGTTCTTGTAATTAGAGAATTCTTGATTATCTTTAGGTTTCATAACAGGCTTTTGTTTCCTGCTTGTATCCTTTCTCTAATACAGTGTCTCATACTGTTACCAATGGTTAAAAGGACACGTAAATAATGGAAGCATTTAACAGTTTTGAAGCATTTATCAGAGATCTTCAGGTCCTGTGGTGTTCTTCTAGCTTCAGAACTGGACATAACCACATATTTTGTCTTGCTTTCATTTACAGTAAGTACAATTCTTGTTCCTTCTGCTTCCATTTGTCCATATATTTCTTTAAGTGATGTTACTTACACCCCTTGTCACGATGGCAATATCATCTGCATATGTGCATATCTGGCTGGACTTCATCATTATTATTTCTCTTTTATCTACTTTCTGTATGATACTTTGCAGTGCTAAGTTAAACAGGGCCGCAGAGAAGCCATCACCCTGTTTCACTCCATCCTCTAAGTCAAACTGCCTGGTTATTCTGTTATTCACGTCTACTTTTGCTTTTGTATCCTTCATTGTTAGCTCGATTAACCTTCTCAGTTTATCACAGATGGCCAATTCTTTCAGCCCTTTATATAATTCTGGTCTATTAATACTATCGAAAGCTTGTTTAATGTCAACGAACAGGAAGTGGAGATCTATATCATATTCATAAAATGTTTCCATTATTTGTCTAACAACAAACAACTGGTCAGATGTACCTCTGTTTGGTCGGAATGCACATTGGTATTCTTTATTCTTTCATTCAGCACTCCAGAGAAAATCTTATTTACTGTATTCAGTAGGGTTATGCCTCTATAGTTTTCACAATTGAGTTTTTCTTCTTTCTTCTATATTGGGCATATTATTCCAGTATTGCACTCCTCTGGATCGCTTTCATTTATCCATATGTTCTTTATTAGTTTAAATATTTCACGTCTTAGAGGTTGTTCCCCTGATTTTATTAGTTCTGACACGATCCCATCTTCACCGAGTGCATGGTTATTTTCTAGGTTATTTATCACTGTTTCCACTTCCAGCATTGTTGGGTTTTCTGCCTCATCCCTTTCAATTTCTCTTGCCACTTTGTTATCTTCCTGTTCCTGTGTACCTCTTGGGGCCTGATCTGAGTTTTTGTTGAGCATATCTTTAAAATATTCTGCCCAACTCTGCAATATTTCTTGTTCATCTCTTATTATCTCACCGTTTCTGTTTTTGCCTGCATTTCGTTCGGGTTGTAAAATTTTTTCTCATCTTTACCACGACGTGATAGAATTCCTTCGTTTCATTCTGTTCTTTTAATTCTTCTATCTCTTTAAACTTTGATTTCAGCCATGCCTTTTTCTTTTTCTTGCATATTCCTTGGGCATTGGATCTTAATTCTTTGTACACCTCCACGTTTCTCCTTGTTTCTCTCTGTATCATTCTCAGTCTTCCTGCATTTTTACGTTCTATTACTAGCCTGTATTCATCATCAAACCACTCAGTTCTTGCATTTCTTCTCATACCGACTATGTCTTCTGCTGCCTCTTTCACCACTTTCTGGATCTTAGTCAATCTCTCTTGGATTCCCATTGTTTCCTCGCTGGGAGTCAGTGTATCTCTACTTACTTGTCTGTGTGATTTAGATAAACATGCCTAAATATAACTGTTATTTGTTCTGTATGGCTTGCATCTGGTATGCAGTCTAATGCGATGGAAAAATATTTAGATTCTCTTACTTTCTTCAAAATATTTTCATCATTGTGCCTAGTAAATCACGAATTTCATTTTGAATGTGATCTTTTATATAGCGGGCAATACCCAACAGACTTCAGTCAGATTTTGATTCAGTTCTGCGAATATGTTCCCGCACAACTGAATCAAAAGATGTCAGCATTTCTCTACCGCTTTTAAAAAAATTCCATTATCATGTTCATATATTTTTTTGGAAGAACCGCAAAAAGCCAGACGTTGTCGCGACAATAACTTAATAACAGCAATAATCCTTTTTAGTATATCACACCAGTGTCTATTTTCCTTCTCTATTAGTCTTAGTTGCATCTGATTTATAATGTTCTTTGTTTGTAACATATTATTCAATTGTACCCATGACTTCACATTATCATTGTAGGATTCACTTGTTTCGTTTCTTTTCAGAGTCGATGATAAATGCTGTCAACCTGAAAATCCATCCATATCAGACAGACTACTTACACTTTTTCCAAACATTTTACAACAGAAACAATACACTGAATCCTTTGGTAAAGAGTAAAGAAGCCAGTCTCTTTTAACTTTTTCGCCGTTAGATTGATGTCTGTAATAGTGTCAGCAAACGTTCTTACCTCGTTATTAACAGGATAAGTATGATTACGTACCTGAACAGAACCACGTTTAGCTAAAATATTAACAAGATCACTACTAATATTAAGACGCCACAGCCCCGGGTCTTCGCTAATTGTCAGACTCTCACAAACTGCCGCTGTACTGCTTGAAGGTTCTTCAGCGGCAACATAACATGTGTTAGTGCTTTCGTTGAGACCATCAGAGGGAGTAGGAGCGTAATATGACTTGTTTTCCCTTGCTTCCATAGTGTCAGATTCAGACGAGCACGTGGCAGAAGCAAGAGTTTCTTAAACGTCGTTTACGGATTTGGTCAAAAATTTCGTGATAGAAAATGCTAGTTTTTCTTTCTGCCTTTCCTTATCTCGTTTCTGATTACGAAACTGAGTTCCAGAAGATTTTTTTGTTTGCTGTGGTTCCTGGAACAATTTTTGGGTGAATCTAATGAAATTATTTGTTGATACTTGGTTGAACAAATTTTCAACTAAATGAAATGATCACTCTTCTGTCCTATAATACTTTATTTTGTGTAACTGTAGGCATTTTAGAGCTTATATATATATTTCCTTCCACTTCTGACACTCTCACTGATTTCCCGCCGTATAAGTGACTTGAATTCAAAGCGTGGTCGATAACGTTATGCAATGTCTATTAATTTTTACAAAGAGTTTATTAATTTAGGTTACAATTGGCAACAGAGCCAGTAAGGCGGAGCGAATTACTCTATGTAAATACGAAACCAGTTTTATGTATGTTAACGTAATACGGAATGTACTTACTGTTCTGTTTTAACATTAGTAAATAGTGTCACCAATTTCTTGGAAAATGAGGATTTACTTTTCGCTGACGTTGCGTCCGTATACGGTTGGGTTAAACAATGACAATATCGGTGATGTACTGGAGACGATAAGCAACCAGTAAAAAACGTGACATAATGTTTCTATGATGTTGATCGTCTGTTACGGAAGTCACCTCTCCTTTAAATGCACTGCTGCATCTTGAGACTATAGCCAGTGGCGGCTGGTGATCATGTTCTACTGTGCTACAGCACACTGTAAGCTTCGTAAGAAATTATACAATTTATCTTCTAATGCAAGCCATGAATCACATTAAAATTACGTCAATTCTTTGCCAACGCGTGTTGGTATATAAATAAAACGGAGACAAACTCGTTTAAGATATTTCTGATAGTAATGACGTAGGATAATGACATCAAAAGCTCGTGTGTGTCAGACAGTGTAATATGTAAAAATAGCAAGTCATGTATCAATGACAAAACGACTGAAAATTACATAATATATGCAGGTGTACGGGGCGGGGGCCAGCGGCCTTGCTGCAGTGGTAACACTGTTTCCCGTCAGATCACCCAAGTTAAGCGCTGTCGGGCTGGGCCAGCACTTAGATGGGTGACCATCCGGTCTGCCGAGCGCTGTTGGCAAGCTGGGTGCACTCAGCCCCTGAGAGGCAAACTGAGGAGCTACTTGATTGAGAAGCAGGTGCTCCGGTCTCGCAAACTGACATACAGCCGGGAGAGCGGTGACTGACCACACGCCCCTCCATATCCGCATCCAGTGTCGCCTGTGGTCTGAGGACGACACGGCGGCTTTCATGGCCTGTACGCGAGGAGTTTAGTTTTTAGTACGGGGCGGGGACACTGAATTTATCCTACAGGGCGGCAAAATTCGTCAAGGCTACTGAGTTTATACACAAACCTATTTATGATAGATTAGAAATTAGAAAACTAGAAAAAATGGCTCTGAGCACTATGGGACTTAACATCTATGGTCATCAGTCCCCTAGAACTTAGAACTACTTAAACCTAACTAACCTAAGGACATCACACAACACCCAGCCATCACGAGACAGAGAAAATCCCTGACCCCGCCGGGAATCGAACCCGGGAACCCGGGCAGAAAATTAGAAATCATGATTATATTACTGCCAAAATTTCATAAAGTCAGTTTACCACAAGATTCAAATCCGTATTGGCAAAAAATTACTTCTTCCGTCCTTAAAAGGAGATAAACATGCCTACATTATTTGTAGAATTAACTGTGCTATTATTGTTTAAAAGTCCTTCGTTCATACAGTTACTTCCTTCGTATAAATGAAGTTTTCCAAGTGGCATTACTAATAAAAATATTATCACTCTGAAAACGCAGTAGGGAAGGAAATTAGAGTAACATTAGCCTAACTGATCGCAGCGAAAATTTAATCTCTAATGTCAAAGGTGAATTGTGGCACTTAGGGAGAACTTTACGTCCGACCGAGTGTTTAAAGTTCTGTATAGACACTGCTGTCAGCAATTAAAGTGTTAGAATAGGAACTATAAAACAGGGAATATTTAGTATTAGAAATTAGTACAATTAAAATAGACAACCGTACTCACCATATGGACGCTTCTTTCTCCGCTTATAGTTTATAAAACTAAAAAGAATATGCACTGATAGCATTCTCAAGTTGCGGCAATCAACAATGTGCGGCTTTGTGTATCGTGCTAACGGCTCGGAACAAGTGAATGGAGAGCTGAGTTCCGTCAGTCAAACGCACCCACCGAGAAGCCGCGGCGGTTCTGTGTACAGGAACCGGAATCTGAAGGCCGACTCTGCCACCTTCTACTCAGTAATCCCCATTTGAGACGCTCCTTTGCAAGTAGGAATACCCGCAGTTGTAAATGTTGTTCCAGCATACAGACGTTTCGTATTTTAATTCGAACAACCAGATATAGGCTGCTTTCTTAGGAGAGGATTAAATAATTGTGTCATGCAGATGTGGAGACATTGAAGCGAATCCGATCAAAGCGATTTGGCTGCATTTGCCGCCTCCTAGGCGTGCCGCCCACTCCCAGCGGCCCTGCTCTTTGTCAGTTAGTTGCATAAGATTACAAGGCAGCTCGGCGCCCGTTTGTGTAAGCTATGCTTCGTATCATCGGAGGACACAGCAGCTCCCAGAAACTGTAACAAAGATGATGTTAGAAATTTTGCATACATAGTTCTGTTGGTTTAATTGTTCAGTAAGGCAGTTAGGTACTCCGAAATTTCTGAAGATCCTTAGATTTTAAGTATTCTAGAAAGTACGAAATTTTGTAAAACTGGAAGAGAGTGGAATTGCCCTGCTACGTCGTTCGTGGGGGAGTCACTTGCATCCTGTTATATCATTTAGGACGTTCTCGGTTTTTCTGCAACAGAATTTCACTGAAGGACAAAGATGTGTACCCTCGTAAATAATGTAAGCACTACATTATCGTTGCTGATTTGCGAGAGGAAGCCGGAAAAAGAAACTCAGCATCGCACGTTGATTGTGCGGAGAGAGGCACTTTGCGGAGGGGGGGAAGACTCGCTTAATTCAAATTTAATAGTATGCTCTAAAAATAACGGGAATTTTGCAACTTCACTCGTTGTTGTAGTCCGATACGCGCAATTTTTTCGTTGTTTTGTTGATGATCTTGTCTGAAAAGTATCTGTACAATGTTAGCCATATCAGATATTTAGTCTTTTCTCAACTGTCAAATCGGCGATGATTTTTAATATAAAAATGTACCAGATAGTTTGTATTAAATCCTGCTGTAGGAACGAAATAAAGGGCAGCAAAGTTTTAAAACTTTTTTGATGAGTCTGCTATGAACAAAACAGGATTTAAGAGTGGTATGAGAATTTCGATGAAGGTCACAAATGGGAAAATGACGATTCCCCTGGACATTCCAGCATGTCATCAACCGATAAACCCGCGAAAAAAAAAGTTAAGAACTATCTTCTAATCACAGTCAGAAAGTTGCTGTTGACGAATCGCGTGACATCTAAATTTGTTCAAAAGTTGTTGAATTTTGAACAACGACATCGGCGAATGTAAGGTGCTCAGCAGTCGTCATATGACGTCCACGACGATGCAGAGCCGGCCAGTGTGGCCGTGCGGTTCTAAGCGCTTCAGTTTGGAACCGCGTGACCGATACGGTCGCAGGTTCGAATCCTGCTTCGGGCATGGATGTGTGTGATTTCCCTAGGTTAGTTAGGTTTAAGTAGTTCTAAGTTCTAGGGGACTGATGACCACAGATGTTAAGTCCCATAGTGCTCAGAGCCATTTGAACCATTTTTGACGATGCAGAACTATTGAATCGTCTCATAACTGATGAACGAATCATTTGTTTAAGGATTTGAAGTCGAAACTAACGCTCACTTGTTTCAGTGGGACCTTTCTGGATCATCAGCATCGAAAAAAACTTGACAAGTTCTGTTAAATGTGAACTTTATGCTAACTTCGTTCTTCGATTTTAACGGCGTAGTGTAGCATGAGTTCTTGTCACAAGGTCGAACGACCTTACGTACAAAATCAATGAAAAGAAAAAAAAAAGCATGTCTGGATTTGTGGCGAAACAATTCATGTTTTTTGCACCACTATCATGTACCTACTCATAGTTAACATGTTCGTGAATTTTTGACCAAAAACAATACTGTAATGATGTCTCTGCCTCCATATTCCGCACACACGACCCCATTTTCCTGTTCCCCAAAAATAAGCCGGTCGGACTGGCCGAGCGGTTCTAGGCGCTACAGTCTGAAACCGCACGACCGCTACGGTCGCAGGTTCGAATCCTGCCTCAGGCAATGATGTGTGTGATGTCCTTAGGTTAGTTAGGTTTAAGTAGTTCTAAGTTCTAGGGGACTGATGACCTCAGAAGTTCAGTCCCATAGTTGTCAGAGCCATTTGAACCATTTTGAACCCAAAAATAACGTGGATCTTACAGGGCCGTCGTTTTACAAACACAGATGTGATCAAAAACGCATCATAGAGCTAGAAGCTATCCCAAAGCTAGAATTCCATAAGTGTGACATAATTGTGTAATATCTAATGTAACTGATTTTAAAGGTGATAACATTGATGTACATGATTAAATAAAATTCTTTCCAAAAAATGAAAATTCCTTTTATTATATTTTTTGAACTCACAATTGCAGCTGTGGGAACAGTGATCTGTGTTCATGTAGCGCTTCAGTGTGTCGTGCAGCCGAAATTTAATCACCATTTGTAGCGTAGTAATATTACATGCTGCTACCGGTACATAAAACATAGCGATGCGTCACTATACAATGAAACGATACGTAGCATTAATAAAATACTGCCACTGCGCTACAGTATTTTTGGAGGCAAGGGCCAGGTTATCCATGGGAAACAAACACTACCCAACAAAGTATTCCATTCGTTTCCCAGTTCAACAAAGGAAGAGAGGGTAAATGATTAAGTGCATAAAAGACACTGGGTGGTTTGTGAGTGTCAACAGGTTACACCATAAGCTTGTGCTAAGTGGTGGATGGTTGGACGTGTATAGATACGAGTGCGAATTTGGATTCTGAATAT
Organism: Schistocerca piceifrons; assembly: GCF_021461385.2. Taxonomy (NCBI): domain Eukaryota; kingdom Metazoa; phylum Arthropoda; class Insecta; order Orthoptera; family Acrididae; genus Schistocerca; species Schistocerca piceifrons. The sequence goes on along the minus strand of NC_060139.1, from coordinate 493,603,389 downwards.
GTGACGACAGCGCTAAAAAGGTAAATCATGGTACGAAATATAAACCCAAAACTAAAAAGAGCAACGTTTACGTTTGTCTTAGAAGCAGCAAGATAGGTCCTCATATTAATTGCTGTGTGTGCATGCAATTAGAACCGAAATCTAAAACTTAGGGCTGGTAAAAGTAAATAGTAAATGCAAAGATCCAATTTATTGATACCATAGTTTCTGAAACTTATCTTGTGTCATCCAAAATGTTTAAGCTCCATCTCCAGAAAAAATTGGGTCTGGCAACACTGCAGTGGTCTTTCTGTTGAGGGTGTGTGGCACTGAAACCGTCGTATGATCATCTTAAGCCAAGTTTTTTAATGGTTTCCCAAAATAATTTGATGTGAATGCTCTGCCAGAATTCATCTCCAAACCTCACTAAAACTGTATGTGTGGAAGTAAAAGCACAACCTCAGGTTGTGTCAAGGATGGGGAAGGCTTTTGTAATTGGCCAAGTTTCTGTGCTATACAGCATCAAGGCCTCACCACAGACTTGTAAAGCTTTCCTTTTATTCTACAGCTAACCTTCTTATCACACAGTACTCTGCTCAATTTCCTCCAGTTCATCCATTCACTCTTTATCCTGTGCTGTATTTCGGCCTCCAGTCCTCCATCACTTTGCATATAAGAGCCTAACTATTTAAGTTTCTTGACCACCATCAATTGTTTTCCTTGCAGGTTAATATATAGATCTTAAGCATCCTTTGAAAACATATACTCTGTTTTCACCCTGTTAATTCTCATTTATCTGCTTATCAGTATATCACCTAGAAAATTCTAAAATAAAACAGCTACATCAGTTGGACAGAAGCTAATATCATACTATTGCAAAACCAATCAGAGGAAAGGGAAAGTGGCTGTATGTTAAAAGATAACACTTTGGTCTTAGAGCCTACAAGTCACTGAATGTTATGTTGAACTGCTCTTTGAATCAGAATAACCTGCCAAATACTGATGCATTAGTTTTAGACACCATGTACAACAGTGACAGACACTACCTTCAAAAACACATCACCTATCACCTATGAGGATTTAAACAATCATCTGGCCACTAAACAGCAGTGTTACTTCTTAACATGATAACAGTTTTAGCAAAACATTAAAATCTTGTGCTGATTTGATAGGTCCATACTGATCTGTCTTTCTGTTCACTCAGTGACTCAAGGTGTAGCCTACATCTTGACTGAATTGAATACACTGTAATAACACACATCATAAAGTCTGAGATAAGTGAGTCTCCTCTAATTACAGGCCCATTTCACTCCTTACAGTGCTTTATTCCAATGTATTTTGCCTTTTATTCTAATACCTTTAATGAACTGTTCATAAACTGTGATTTTTGCCCATGGCACAAGCACATAGATTGTAAATCAGCCAACTCAGACACAGCCCAACTGATGGGGGAACAGTCCTACAACTGCTTCACAGCAACTAGCTCACATTTTATACAAGAGCAACTGGTATCAAAAGTAGACATCGTCACTTCACATCATAGTTATCTATTTCGTTCACAGCTATGAGAAGATAAAACCGATCATGAACTGTTTTAGCTACTGTTGCCCATCTTCAGATATATAAAACATAAGAATAACTATAAAGAGCTAGTATCTCTACTTATGATAAATTACGTACAGTTGGACTTGCATTTGGGAGGACAACTGTTCAAACCTATGTCTGGCTATTCAGATTTAGGTTTTTCGTGATTTTCTTAAATCACTCCAGGCAAATGCCGAGATGGTTCATTTGAAAGGGCTTGGCCGAATTCATTCCCCATCCTTGACACAACCTGAGGTTGTGCTTTTACTTCCACACATACAGTTGTTTGTAATTTGTATATATGACAGTTACGCCTCAGTTTGATTGGTTATAGTGTAACCCATGAATGGCTTTGTTTACTTTATGAAGTTGGTCAGGCAAATATTAACTGGCTGTATTGAAAATAGAGGAGGAGGGGAGAAAGGGGAAAGGCGGCGGGAGGGAGGGAGGGGGGGGGGGAGCATGAGCTCTACATACATTACCTTAAAACTGACAGAATGTTACATCTAAATAAAATGTTTAACATCAAAATTACAGTTTCAAATATGAAATCCAAAAAGCCAAAAATTTTAAATTGCTCTTAGGACCTTTTAAAGATAATAAAATTGTCTAATTTTGATATTTTTCATGAATACAGCAAGCTAAGAGACATATGCTAACATAGCAATATGATAAGACCTACAAAACACAATGAATGAAGATTACTGACTCTGAAAACAAAAGGTCTTTGTTAAAATATCAGGCTGGCACAAATTTCCACTTTTTGTTTTGTCAGAACTGAGGACTGATTGACGTTAATGCAAATTTCATTTATCCATTCCAGACTTTATGTTTTCTGTATGAATGTAGTGTGGTCACTTTTGATTCCACAGCCATAATTTCTACATCTCTTCAGTAACTGTGTACATATAAGTTTCACAGACTGCATGATCTTTTCATCTTACTGCAGACAGTTTGTAAATTCATTAGTTACTTTTTAACAAATTTTGTTTTTCATTAATCTGTTTCTACCCTTCATTCTCACATCATCACTATCTTCAAAAATTTGTTCCACATCACAATATGTTTTTTAAATTTGTCCCTTATGTTTCAATGTACTCAAGAATGTTTATTTGTCTCATATGGTTTTTGTCAACTGTTTCAAAATATATACTGTTCATTTGTCCTCTCATTAGTTTGATTTTACTTCTTCTTTATGAAACACACAGGAGTTTTCTCTTTGATGCTTTTCAGCTATAGACCTAAACTGTCATTGTTTTTCCTCTTTCTTTACTTTTTTTCCATTCTTCTTTCTTCGTGACACGTATATAACATAGTGGGAAAAAAAAATGAACAAATGTTGAGACAAACAAGCATTTTAAGTTGATTGGATATAATAATAATCATCCTGGAATCCCTAAAGAAATAATGTGTTTAATCTAGACTTTGATTTTATGTAAACGGAGCGAGTGAGTTACATTCATATTCTTCCAATGACTTCTGTAATTTTTGTTTACTACTTCTGTGAACTATGTCTATTCCAGTGCCTTCCATGTTCCATACTTCTTTCTTTCTCTGATTGAATTGTACAAGAAACCTGATATTTCCAGTTCTAAAAAATTTTTCCTGATCGTACTGGAACAATCACCGCCACTTCCCTGTTCTCTTCTGTTTCTGCACTTTTATGTCAGCTCTTCACTCCTGTTAGGCAATACATTTGCTTTTGTGCTAACTCTGCTGTCTTATTAATGGGCCTCTTTCTTCATTCTGTTCATTTAGCAGATCTGTTCTCCTTCATAAACCTTTTCTTTCTAAATTTTGTCTTTTCTTTTATTGCTTTCTTCTTTGTTCACACACTTTTCTCTGTTTGTATCTTTGTTTAAATACTTGTATCTGCCAGCTTTTTCTACAAAAATGTCCATCAGTGAACTAAAAAAGCTTTTCCATCAGTGATCTCAAAATGCTTTCTAGTATAGTACTGCACAGTTCAATGTACTTTCCTGTTTTCTTCATTTGCCCACATTGCCTTCTCTATTAAATATTTACTTTATCTTCTCCATTACCTGGAGTATTCATCTTGCATAACAGCGTAAATTTACAATATAATTTATCTTGTCCTTACATCAAATTCATTTGACCAAGATTTTTTTCCTGTTTCATTTCTTACACCTTTGATTATGCCCTTGATGTACTCCTTGGTCCTTCCCATTTGTAATTAATTACTATTATTTTATACATAATGGCTGCTGTTAGTTAAGTATATTCTTTACTTCAGCTTTGATGATATATTACTTTCTTTTCAACCTTTTTACTAGATTCAAGAAGTAACACGTGCAGCTTTGGTATACATAAGTGGAAATGCACTTCCTTCCAAACCACCTGTATTTTAGTTTGAACTACAGTGTTCTGAATGCATATTGTTTTCTCTTCATATAAACATTATGCAAAAATAGCATAATGTACTGTCCATAATTACTGAATTATCTTGGCTTCTAGTGGTAAATTTTTTGCACCTGATCTCTTAAAGCATATTGCAATATAGGAATGAAAGAAAGTCAATTATTTATTTACAGATGTTGTTTCTAAGGCTTTTAGATACCATTAACTTGTGTTTGAATCTTGTTAACAGGAAGCAGAGATGCATAACTTTACAACAGAAGATCTCCAAGTGGCTATGGAACACTGTGGTGAGAAAAATCCAGTTACCTGGTTGCGTGATAACTGGCGCAATATGATTGATACTGTAGTAACTCTGGCCACTAACTACGGGCATGAGAGACATGAAAATAATATTGGAACAATATCAGCTGCTGAAGCTCGTGATGCATTACGAATACATCGAGGAAATGTGTGGGCAGCTGTTACTGAGTGTGTAGAGCAGCGCCAGAAGAAGGTACGCTCTAATGGACTGTATGCTGTGTGACTGATATTCTGAATTAACTATCCCTGTTTGCTAAACTGTTAAAGTTGACTACTGAGATCTATCAATAAATCTCTACAATTATGATCATGTTATGAACCTGTCCTCTCCTACCTCATATTCTTTCTCAAATACCAGCTTCAATTCAGACATCAATCATAAACTTCACTAAACATGCAAAGTATTCTACTGCTGTTTGGCTCTCTCTATACTTCTTAGATCATATATTAAGGTCTGCAGATTCACTTTACATTGAAAAAGCCCTGAGGCAAGTCTACCAACATTCTAAACTTTATCAAGGTGTATATATATTTGCAAGCAGTGTTTTCACAAAGGCTCATGAGCCACTCAGGGAAAACATTGATGCAATGAAACTTGCCTGAACAGTATGTGAGCCACATCACTCTCAAGCCTGTAGACACTTTTAAACTTGCAACAGTGCTGTCTCCACTGACCTTTAGTGTCCCTTTGCACTCCAACAGAAAACAAACCTAGGCAGTTTGTGCTAAGTGTTTCACAAGCTGCTTGATGGCAACATACACATTTGCAAGTGCCATACAAGCTTGCAATTGTGTAAGCACCTTCTAACTATTTCATCCTAAAGATCTTTGAATTATTCTGAGAGAAGTGGAATGCAGTGATATTATCAACTGGATAAGGTCACCCACAATGAAACAGATGAATTAAAATCAAACAATAAAATATTAAATTTACAATTATTTCCAACTTCATAAGAGTCTGTTATTTGAATTGAATAGTAAACATATTTTCTTTTTTTCAGTATGCCGAGCTGATGGCACGTGGAAATTTTACTAGGGAGGATATTGTAACTGTTCTAACAGCCAATCATGGAAATCTAGAGGCTGCCTATTTAGAACTTAGTAAGACACAACTGAAACCTTTCTTGATGAGAATTTGGGGGCCACCTGTAGGAACTGATAATGAAAGTGGGAATGTTGAGGCTAGTATGAGGGTGCCTGATAAAATTCCTGAGCCTGTCCTCAAGACTCACACGACAACTGATGAAGGTATGTTATGAGAGGTGACATGTTATGAAGAAAATTAAATTTGATTCACAGAAATCTTAAGTATTTCTGTTACCAATTTTCATGTTGATTTTCATGTAATATCAGTGACTTGTTGCAATGATGACTTGGACTGCAGTGTAACATAGAAATTGTATAGCTGAAAGCAAATAATTCTGGTGTATGGACATATAAAAATGTTTTCTAGCTGTATTATGATTCATGCTGATTAAGACAAAATAAAATAAATGCATAGTAACTGTGTTTTAATACTAATTGATTCAATACTGGAAGGTCCTGAGTGCAATACAACCAATGGGAGGAGTATAGTAGCTGCTAACTATATAACTGTGGCACTGAGTGGTAGATGGGCACATGAACTCATAGGTAAACTTTCAGGTATCAGGTACTGTCCATTCTACAGAGGTAATAGGCCAAGTGCTGGGCCCATATAGCTCTCTTCCTCTCTCTGTCTCTCTCTCTCTCTCTTGGTCTAACTCCTGAGTCTGATGACCATTGTACGACTCAACTGTATGTTGAGCAGTTTTCTCTACTTTATTCATTTTCAGTAGCAACTGAGACAGACACAGTCTGCTGTCCAGAACTGCCATTAGGCATACTTCTACTTGACTAATGTCTACTCCTGTTGTTCAGAATTCGATCAAACTCTTTGAATAAACAAAGTAAAAAGATACCAATATAGATAATTAAATTTGCTCTCTTGAAATTTTGACAGCATAAAGAGTATTCCATGAAGTTTTGGGATTGCAGCCGGATTATGCCTACCTCTTGCCATCATACTTCAGCTTGCAGTTATTCAGCCAACTTCAGGAGAGTGTTTTTCATTGGAGATTGCTAGTTCACAATGCTAACTTGACACCAAAAATCATCTGTTGCTAGATGTGTCATTAGGCATGAAATGTTTTCTTTCGGAAAATGTTAGAGAAATCACTGGGTGCCTTGCCTTATCCAGTTGAAAGCCACCATCATGATTAATAAGTTCTTATGGCAAATGTATTTCCACCAACTCCTTAATAATTGAATCCCAGAAGGATCTTGTCTAGTCCAATATTTCTATGGCAGACTAATCCGTAGAATGTCGTGTGGAAGTTCAATTTGCAGGCTTCTATCTGCCATCACCCATAACAAACTATGAGCATCCTTGGAATGTTTACAATGAAATTTTCACTCTGCAGTGGAGTGTGTGCTGGTCCTGAGTTCGAGTCTCAGTCTGGCACACAGTTTTAATCTCCCAGGAAGTTTCGTACTTCAAATGCTGGTGCACAGGGCACATCTTGTGTCTGATGGGGATAACCTTGCAAAGGAGCTGGAATACCTAAAATCTGCATTCAAAGATAATGGATATTCACTACATAAAATCAGCATAGCTTTAAGCAAGAAGAAACGTGACCACCCACAAGATCAAGAGGAGAAGGAGTGGTTTTAGTCCAGGGCATTCCTCTCATACGTCAGCAATATTTCGTCAAAATTAGACAAAATCTTAAGGAAACTTAACATCAAAGTAATATTCCACCTACATATAAAGACTTGTGCTGCTCTCAGTTTGGCAAAGGATGATTTGTTGTTGTGGAGGGCTGAAATCTACAGAATACCTTCGTAGTGTGGCAAAGCGCACAGTGCTCGAAAAGTGAAATGAACATGATCGCCACACTCGCCTTTTGCAGCCCAGTAAGTCAGCCATGGCCAAGCATTGTATCTCCACAGAACAGTCCAAGGATTATTCTGCCATGACAAGATACTTCTGATATTCAGTAATTAAGGAACTGGTGGAAATACATTTGGCAGAAGATCTTATTAATTGTGATGGCAGCTTTAGACTGGGGCCCAGTGATTTCATTAACTTTTTCAGAAAGAAAACATTTTATTACTAATGAAACATTTAGTGACAGTTGATTTTCTTGATTTGAGATCTAAATTTTAACTCCAGGAGCCTGTATTTTGACAGAGTATGCGCATGTACAAGGGTGGTTTGAAAAGTTTTTGGAATGGAATGGAAAAAAGTACTATCATCACCGAAGCGTTTTTTTATTTTACAATTTAGTCTCCGTTTAGATTAATGCACTTGATCCAAAGATGTTCCAGTGCCTTGATCCCATCTCAAAAAAGAGTTTCCTCCAGGCCTGCTAAATATATGTCAACTCCTATCAGTTCTTCATTTGAAGTGAATCTTGGTCCACCAAGAAAAATTTTTAGTTTTGGGAAGAGATGGAAGTCTGATGGAGCCATATCAGGTGAAAAAGGTGGGTATGGCAACAATTTGTACCTTAGTTCATGTAATTTTGCCATGGCAATGGCATGTGCAAGGGCACGCATTGTCTTGAGGGAAGATGACTGTCTTCTTTGCTAAACCTCGTCTTTTTTCGTGTATCTTTTGCTGCATTTTGTCCAGGAGGTTAGCATAATATTCTCCAGTAATTGTTTGTCAAGTGGGGAGATAACCTACAAACAGTATCCCCTTTGCATCCGAGAACACTGATGCTATGACCTTTCCTGCCAAAGGAATTGTCTTTGCTTTCTTTGGTGGTGGAGAATCAGCATGTTTCCACTGCTTTGACTGTTGTTTTGTCTCTGGGGTGTAGTAGTGCACCCAAGTTTCATCTGTGCTCACAAACTGGTGCAAAAAATCTTGTTCGTTTCTCCTAAAATGGGCCAAACATTGTTCTGATACATCCATTCTCAGGCGTTTTTGATCCAGCGTCAAGAGTTGCAGATAATTTTTTCATTTCTAATTCTTGAGTCAAAATGTGATATACCCTTTCAGATGACATCTGGCAAGTGTGAGCAATTTCACGCACTTTCAATCTGTGATCCTCCATGACCATTTTGTGCACTTTGGCAATGATTTCTGAAGTAGTGACACGTCTTGGCTGACCATCATGCAGATCATCATCTAAGTTTTCCAAACCAAATTTAAATTCATTTGTCTACTTGACAACAGTTGAATATGAAGGAGTAGAGTCCCCCAGTGTATTCTAGAAATCAGCATAATGTCCTTTGCTTTCATACCTTTCTTTACAAAGTACTTAACCACTGCTCGAATGTTGATTTTTTTTTTCCTCTTCGCAAATCACTACACGGGAACAACGACAGAGCCATGTCAGCACCACAGCTCTCTTCCAAGAGTACTGATGTGGCACATGTTTACAGGCAACAGTCCAATGAATATCTCGTGAACAACTCGTTGTGCTAGTGCTGACCTCTCTTGGTGATACCGAAAACTTTTCAAACCACCCTTGTAGTATTACCATTATGCATGTGCTTGCATGCCATAGATAGAGCAGTCCCAAAGAGGGTGCGAAACTCAACAGAGGTCACTGATGTACTGGCTGCCTTTGTGCATGTGTCTCCAATGTGAATTAGCAATCTCCAGTGCAAAACACTCACCTGTAGATGGTTGCATGATTGTCACCTGAGATATCATGGCTGCAATCCCAAAACTTCATTGAATAAACTTACTCTTAGTTAACCTGTTTTTAGTTTCATTCTGTGTAAAGGGTTATTTCTATCTTTCTGTATTATTGGTTGGGAAAACATTGTAACGAAACTCAAAAATTAAAAAAAGTAAGAAACTGTTTGTGTATCGTATTATATAAAAGTTGAAATGATGGGCATAAATGTTTTTCTTCTTTTGGTTCAGTTCACACTACACCATTATTGTCTCACATTTATTCTCTTTTTCTATATTGCTTAACAAGAAAGTTGTCATCCTTCTTTAGTAGTGGCATCAGTAACAGTAATGGAGATCAATAACAATGGTAGTGTATGAACTGATGTGAGCATGAAGCTGTTTGTCACAGAACTCTTGAATAAAAGTTCTATTTCATTTTCACTTTCTGCATCAAATTTGTATGAAGTTTCGAGTTCACAGGTATTTCTTTCAATTTGTTTGTCAGCTGACATAACATAGTTAGTATGAGTTCACTTCATTATGTAAGAGTTACGTCCAGTTTACTGATCGTACAGCCACAAAATGGGCACCAGACTATCAGAACATCAGAGAATAATTGATTGTAGGTCACACCAGGTTGAATTTGAAATGACCACATTGCTCTCATATTATTAGTTGAGAAATGGTGGGATTTCTGAGATGAAAATAGTTTCTGTGAATCTCAGTTTACTGAATTCATAGTTCATGTCAACCCTGACTGTTGATAAACACTCACATTACTTAATTTTTGTTATAGTTCTTTTTTCATTGTGGGCTAAGATATGTCACTAAGGTTGCAATTTACAAAATTATAATTCATGTTCTGCTCCTTCCATTATTATACCAATATTGTCTAACATTTTGTCTGCTCTCAGGTCCAATTGTAATGCATTATTGTTGCTCACATATGGAGTTCAGAAACATATTACTTTCCGTACCCATATATTTAATACATGACCTTTCATGGCAGCCAACTACATGTGATCCTGAGTACTGCCCAAGCACTACCAGGCGTTGTTGAAAGTGCTTGATAGTGCCCTACCAAAAGATGATGTTTAACTGACACAAGAACTTTCTGGAAGAAAAGCACAGACACTAAACAAGCCAATATGTATGGCAAATAATCTAGTATGACTAGAAATAATAAACATCAATGGATTTATGCTAATGCTGTAGTAGGACTTTGCTTTTTCTGATTTAGATAATCAAGGATATTGTCAAAATCACAAAATTTTATTTGGATTTAATGTGGACAATGAAATAAAGTTATGCATGTTTAAGGTTGAACTAATTTCTTCGTATTTGTAGACATTTTTTCCAGCTGTTCTTACATTCCTCTACTGTTCTGCGATGTACATCTCACATGACAAAGTACTCTCAGCTTTCTGAAAGGGTAACAATGCTTTCAGCCTAAATGAATGTATTTATAATGTTATAGCCAAATCCGTAGGCAAACTATTGTGCCGTTCAGTGAGAAACATTTAAATTCCACTTTGATGTTGAAACTTGTATTAAATAGTATTAAAACTTTCAATTAATAAATGAAGTCACATCAGGAGTTGCCTGAGTCCAAGTCTATTTGGTAAAAATGGAAAAGAAACTCCACTAACTTGTTTTGTAGTACCTTCACTAAATTGCTATTGCTAGTTATAGTCACTTAACATACCATGAAAAAGATTTGAATAAGATGAGAAAACTGAGGTATTGTTCTGATTTTAATCTAATAGGCCTGGTGAAAATTTTAAAAAAGGAAAAGAAAACGCCATGAAGAAATTATCCAAAGTGGTCACAAATTGATTTTAATACAGATATCAATGGAAAATGCAAAACTGTAAACTCTGGCAGTCAATAGATGAATGGGTGATGCTACAGTACATTTTCACTATGCAGCTGGCAAAGATAGTAAACAGGGGACACGTCGATATCAGGGCATAAAATGCTCAGCTGGACAGTAACTACGTTTCACAAACAGGCATGTGAACAGCATACACAGATGCCAGCATTTGGTAAAGGATGTGTAGTTGGGCTCAAAGAAGCTGGTTTGAATAATCAGTGAATTGTTCACTATTTGAATGGGAGTGATGCCACTAGTCAATGACTTTGGCAGGGTTGGGTGAACCATAGCTGAATGCAGTATCAAGAAGGGAGTGGTCAATTTAGAGAGACAATGTAATGTGAGGGCACAGCAGCTGTTAGAGAGGCACTCTGAGCCTTGGATTCATCATTATCATTGATTTGTAACCCACATTCTAATGGTACTATGAGCCCTCACTAGGTCCATAGATAGTGGTTCTCACATAAACACAGGTATGTTTTTATCTTGAGACATCTGAGCTTTTGTGGACATTTCATCACAATGTGAGGCATATTTTGAAACTGTAGATAACACCTCAATATCTGAAGCACAACAATCATCCTCTTGCTGTTTAGTAACACCCACTTCTGTTAACTCAAAATGGTCATACAGAGTAAGACAAATTATTGGGGCAGTAATTTTCAAATATTTAGACACCAGGTCACACACTTGTTAATCTCATTCAGTTTCAGAGAGAAGCATTGTTCCCTTACCTGACATCATCATTTTGTGTGCCTCCCATAGCACAAGTCACTCTTCAAAACTTCCAGTATTAGTTTAATCCTGTATGACATTGACTATAATTATTCCTCAAAACCGAAGAAATTTTCTTCAAAGACTGGCTGACATTCACTTCATATTCATAACTACCAGGATATTCTACTTTTAGGGAGAAGGGCATAAAAAATACTGCTAATACAATAAAGACTAAACGAGCACCGAGACCATCTCCTACCCATTCATGAACTCTTCATAAAGTGTGGTTGTTGTTTATGATTTTGATTTCTAAAGGATCTTGTTTACCCTTCTATGTACAATCTCTTCTTATCTTTTTTTCTGGGACATTTGTCCCATCTGACAGGTCCAATAATGGTGGACAAGCCCCTATCAAGAAATGACAAATATTTTCATTTTAATTCTGTGGCTGGATGCCTTTCCTCTCAGTGTAAATGTCTGTTAGTCTAAGACTGTGTTCACACTGTATACTGGGCTGAGACATGCTGGGCCAGGCCATGATGTGGTGAGATATCAAACCCACTGTTTTGTATTGCAGTATTCACACTGACAGCCAGGACATGATGGCACAGTGAGAGCTGGGCCATGCTGGCAACAATCAAAATGTTTAACATTTTTGGTGTGAGCCAGCAGCTGGCACAACTTAGTGAAGCTATTATAGCTTCTGCAGTACACATATGAAATGTCTCCCATCTGCTCTTATCACTTTTATCTGAAGTGTCACTGTACGAGGTTTGTCCATCTATTTTCATATATTTGCAAAATGGGGACACCTTAGGGACAGAGAAAAGTTTGAAAAACTTGGCAAAATCAGGTCAGATAATCCAGGGAAAAGTCCATCAAAACTAAGTTCCACTAGGTCTTAGTTTCATCACAGTTTCTTAAAAGCTACCTTAGTTTGAAGAGCTATGCATGGTTCTTCGTCTGTGGAAGCAGAACTAGTGAGCTAAATGGTGTTATCTCAAGAACTTTTTCAATATATCTGTGTTGCAAGACAAAGAAGATCATTCTGAGAGGTCGTCATTGGCTCCAGGCGATGAACCATCTCCACAGCCAACTAAAAAACCACTTAGCAAAATACTGAAGAATTTTTACAACTCAGAAAGGATAAAATGCCTTTGATGAAGGCACAGCAAGATATTACTGAAGATGATGATGCTATTTACTGTCTGATGTGTGTGAGTTCTTGACTGTTTTGCAACACACACTGAAATGTATTATGATTAATTATGTAACACAGATACAATTATTTGTGAAAGTTTTTATTTCTTTATGTAAAGCAAAAATCTCTCCTAAATGTATGTCACTGTTTTTGGGATGAGATACATAACTTCTTATTTCTCCAGTACTTCGGGACTTGATGAGTCATTGCACTATCAAAACAGTATAGAGGTTGGGGGGGTGGGGTGTCTAACAGTGATGTGCACAACCTCCATCAATCGGCAGTAATTTGTTTACCTGTTCTGCAATGTTTGAGGCTATGCTACAACTACCCATTATTCCTTTTGTTAACTGTCTTTAACGACCATGACATCGACAGCATCTTCCTTCCTTTTCCTGTTAAAATGGAAAAATATGAATAGAAGCTCCTTAGTGATGGAGATGAGAATTTAAAAATTTGGCAAGGGGAGATCATGCATTCAGGGAAAAGTCCACTGAAATGCAGTTCCACTTGCCCTTGATTTCATCACATACATTTCCTAAAAGAAACGTTATTCTGAAGAACTATGCACAGTTCTTTGAAAAAGGAGATAGGGTCAATGTAATTATTTATAACTTCTGGTATTACAGTTTCATAGAAATACAAAAGTGAAAATTTCAAATCAGAACATATTGTGCTTTAGTCACCTTAGACGCGGGAACATCTATAAATGTAACTCTATCATATGGTCTCTGCCACTTTTCACCTCTAACTATAAAGTAATTAAGTAGAATCTCACAAGTTTTCATTATAGTCCAGCCACAGCAATGTCTCATCCCGGATTAATTTATTCTTCTCTTCTAGTTCCAGAGATGAAGTGTACATTCTGTTAATTATAGGATGTTGACAACAAATAATTACTTGACTTTTCTCATGTCAAGTGTGACCTGTTATAAAATCATTGCGAGCATAATTGGTTGTTGTCTAGAGAAAAATTTGTATATGTTTGGTTTTTCTCTGTACATGTATCACTGAAGTAACATGAGGAAGTGACTCTATGCCGCCACTGATCATTGGTAATTTGTTTTTTGTTCCTCTACAGTGTTTGTCACTATGATAAAGCATGCAAACTCTATAGACTTGCGATCGCAGCATTGATACCACTCAGTAATTCACATTTACTTGTGAACAGAGATAGGCCTCAGTGTCATTACCATTTGAAGATTTTTTTGTACTTTTAGCCATATTTCACTTGCAGTAATGTATGATCTAAGATGTATCTAAGAGTAAGCTACCCTCTATCAAGGTTTTTCACTACATGATATGTAAATCAAGTGCACATGCTTGAAGAATAGCAGCATTTCACAATTACTATAATGAATTATTAAAATGTAAATGGTTTATTAGGAAGTTAAGATGGTACACTATCATCTGTATGAAAATTAGATCTTTTAAGCATGTACTTTCTTCATAATCAAATGAAAAATGTTACAGAACTAAAAAATAATGTGAATAAAAAAGTAGGCTTTCTTTCACAAGAAAAGTAAAACTTTTAGGGAAAAAAATAGATCCATAAAACAATGTGGAGTAGTCTTATAGATGGCCAAGAGCTTTTAGATATCAGCATATGGTGTGAACACACTGGACAACAGCTTGTGTCTGCTAGGTGGAGGCCAGTACAGCACATCCCATCCAAGACTGTACCAGTGCACAATGTGAAAGTAGCCTAAGAGTGGGAAGAGATGTTTGTCATCAGTCTGTGAATCATATTAAGCTTGTTGTGTGTGCATCTGTGTTTTAACTGTTTGTGTGTTATGATCTTTAAGTGAAGATGAGAAACCAGGCTTCATTTGTCTAGACAAATAAACAACATTCAGGCTGATCATTATGCAAGACTAATGGTCACTGTTTGTTGGGTGGATATGATCCAGGTCTGACTCATCTCCTGTAACCACAATTCAGCACCAAATGGGTATTATTGTCAAAGCTATTCACCATTTCTATACAATTCCCTGTTTTACGTTACAATAGTAGTTAAGCAACAAGAACTGCCGATTATCATATGTTGTCTACAAATTGCTTTAATTCTATGGTGCCATTTTACAACTAATGTTTGTTTTTTATTAAAAGCTCTATAATTACATGGTTAAAATAATTTTCATAACATAGACAATTCAGATACTTGCATTTATCTTTTCCTTACACATAGCCAGCATGTCCCTCTTAATATATTTTTTCTGTTATCAGTTAAAGTTGTTTGAGGCGAACTGATGTGAATGTGAGGAAGCTTTTTGCTTCCAGTATTTCATTCCACTTCTTTTTCAAATACATCTTTCAATTTATTACTTTTTATTACAACCTGTCAAATGTTTCTTTCACTCTATAGTTGATATATGCAGGGTACCTCACCTAACTCTGCTACATATTTCCAAAAATAAGCAAAATGTGAAAAATGCAATTGACAGGGGTAAACCTGTGTCTGAGGTCCACAAAATGAGCAAGAATGCATAATCCACAAAGGTCAACTAACACCATTTTCAACACAAATTCAGGTCCTTTATATGGCACAAGTATTTTTTTCCTACAGAAATGAAAACAAGAGGTACAGTTGGTGATGGTAGACTTGTTTCACTACACTAAATCTCATACATAATGAAATATCAGACTTTAATGGATGATAGTGGTGCTATGGTTTCTGCGCTGTCCTGCAGCCTGTTGTAACAGATCACTAACAGTACGCACATTCTACATACGATGTTCAGTATATTAGTGTCTCGTACTCAGGCCTGCCGTACTACTGTTGGTGTCAAACAGGAAAATACACTGTAATGCATTTCATATAAAGTGCAGTTCCTGTTTTGGAGTGGCTCATGACATTTGCGGTCATCTCAATGATATTCCAGTTTTCCGTAATGAATAAAAACTAAATACGATGTTAATTTATGGCAAATGTCACAGAAATGCAACCACAGCTGTAGCAATGTGCACCAAATGCTAACAGATAAGCAGTGTCCACATCATACCATTTCCAACATCTGCATCAGTCTCATAGAAATTGGCAGCTGGCCACCCAGAAGCCATCAGCATGCAAACACAGCAACTAACAGTGACAACAAAATTGTTGTTCTGCCTGTTGTGGTACACAATCCTGAGGTGAATGTGTGACAGATTGCAAGCAGTTCTGGAGTAAGCTGTAGTAGTGTGTGGAGGATTTTGCATAGGTGGTATGCTTCATCTGTATCATATCTCACTCCACCAAGAACTACATGGGGTGAATTCTGTTGTTTTGTACTTCAGCAGTTGCAAGGTCATTCTGACTTCCTACGTGATATGTTGTTTATGATTGAAGCTTTATTTACAAATCGTAGTCATATGAATCTGTGGAACATTTACTACTGATCCTTGCAAAATCCCCAGTAGCTCCACACAGCTGCTGATCAACAGCAGTAGTGTGTCAATGTTTGCTGCAGTGTCATTGGTACACATTTGCAAAATCCCCAGTAGCTCCACACAGCTGCTGATCAACAGCAGTAGTGTGTCAATGTTTGCTGCAGTGTAATTGGTACACATACTGTAGTTACCAATATTTATCAAAGAACATTAACTAGATGGTGATATGCATCATTTCTGCAAGATACCCTACTCCTCCTCATGGAGGATTTGGACTTGGAAACATGACTATCAATATGGTTCCAGCGTAATGGGTGCCCCACACACTAAACATATGTTTCCAGGGAATTTGTGGATGCAATGTTTCCAAATAGGTGGATAGGATGGGGAGGTCCTGTGAGCTGGCCAACCTGGTCCCCCAACATGAACCCATTAGACTTCTTTCTCTGGGGGTGCAGTGAAAGAGCATATGTACCATGAACCCCCAACAACACCAGAGGATATGCAACAAAATATTGCCAATGCAAATGCAACAGTATTTGTGGAAACACTACAACATGTGTATACTGCAGAAACACTACAATGTGTACAGAGCTCACTTATTCACAGTCTCCACAAGTGTACTGATGCAAAGAGTGGGACTTTGAACATTTGTTAAGGTAACACAGGTTCATCAGATGTGGCATTACCGGTTGTTTGAGAGTATTTTTTCTGTGCTGGATGTCATGCACAAACTAGACATTTCTGTGGACTATATCCCACTAATAATTGTGTTCAGGATGTTAGAACTAGTCATATCACCAAATTATACCCCAAATTTTCGTTTCTGTAGGAAAACCAAGTGCCACTTAAATAAACATAACTTTATGTTGAAAGTTATGCTTTGTTTACCTTTTACCTGTCCACTGTGTGAGCCTCTGGCAGCCAGCTGCAGGACAATGCAGACAATCCTCACCCTTCCGTGCACTAAGGCAGAAATATTTTGGAATGTATGAGGTTTAGAACAGTGAAACAAAGTCTGCCATCACTAACTGTAGATCTTGTTTTCATTTCTGTAAAAAATATAAATGTGTTATTTAAAAAACAAAGCGTTGTGTGAAAGTGGCAGTTGTTGACCTATATGGAGTCACTATGTGTGAGCCCCTGGCAGAGGTGCTTCCATAGCCAGTTTCACTTTTCACATTTTGTAGCATTTATGAGGTGGCATAGTTAGGTGGGATATCCTGAATAAAAACCTGCATGTAAACTATTTGCTAATATGTCAAATACATACTGCTCTTATTTGGCCCAAAATATTCGATGTACACATCTTTGGTTACTGTAACTTTTGTAAATCCAAGCAATTGGTTCATGTATTACTGTCAGCACTTGCAAGAATGCACATATTGAGAAGCTGACAAGCTCCTCAAGAATTTCAACATGAAAGGCAAATGGTGTTATCATTTAACCAAATGTAACTCTGTATCAAATAGCCAAAACAGCCTGTATGTACCCACCTTTACATACACTATCTTCCCAGTGGAGGAAAAAAGGAATATGTAAAACTGAAAATAACATGCAGACAGCAGAGTTAAAGTTATCAAATCAGTCTGTATTTGGAATCGACAGTACAAAGAACTCTGAAATATAAGTTTTGATATGCTTGATGCAACCATAATATCACATAACTCATCCTCAATCAGTTAGGTATGTCACATGCAAGTGGATAGAAAAGAAGATATATCACCAGTGAAATGTCTCCTATACTTCATGAGATCACAAATGTGTTCAAATCACATCTAAAGAAACTGCAGCACATAGAACAAAAATGTGTGTGTGTGTGTGTGTGTGTGTGTGTGTGTGTGTGTGTGTGTGAGTGAGTGAGTGAGTGTGTGGGTGTGTTGTGTGAGTGAGTGAGTGAGTGTGTGGGTGTGTTTCTGTATTCAAGAGACACGTAAAAGTTAATACTTAGGAACTACAATCAGTATAAAAAGATGATCAAAGTGGAAACAGACCAGATGATAAGCTGGCGATGCTGGTAATCCGCACCAGCTGTTGCCTACCCACACACATTAGTTGAGTGTAAGTACTCACTGTGTCTCCAAGAAGTGTTACAGCTTACAGCACCTATAACAGAATTTTAGTCTACAATGGAATTGTGATCTTCTCTTCATTATAAAGTTTGAGGCAAATACTTTTCCGTGAGCTTAACATATATCACACAAAGCCTAATACAATTTGAAGAAAACTGCCTTGTGATGACTACACTAAAACTCAGTCACTTATAATAGTGTGTACATGCCACGGAACAGATGGGAAATCCAGAAAAAATGTGGGAATTTTTTCATCTGGGAAAAATGCTGGAAAAACCTGGGAATTTTTTAGAATTCTAGGACTTTTTCATTATTTTAGTTTTCAGTTAAATTTTTGTAATTTGAGTGATAAGAAACGCTGCAACAATAAAACATAAATGAGAGAATAACACAAAAATAAAACTTAAGTTGCAAAGAAAATGCACCATTTGTAACAACAGCGTACACACAAGGGTCTGTTGACAGCAAAATGTGTCAAAGGTTTTGGGATGAAGATAATACAATACTTCATAACAACAAACTGCTTTTGATGAGCAAGATTTCACAACTGTTTACATTTCTAACAGGTTGTGGGAAAATATTTCAGATGGTGGTTTGAGAATCATTACTTTTGAAATAAATTGCTTTTTACACAAGATGAATTACATTACACATGAGAATGTGCGATTAATTTCTTAAATCATGGAGTGTTTGACATCATTCAAAAATTAACACTTTGAGGACCAGCCACTTAGAAAAATTTTGGGCCAGAAGACCAACCATTCATGCCATTATGTAAAATTTTTTTGGCACAGTTGTATTTGATATATCTTGAAAGGTAACACATACTGAAAAATATGAATAATGTATTTGAAAGTTTAGCTTTTCTTGTTGCTATACTGTATGGGTATTAATTTAAACCATTAATTTTTCCTATTTGTGTGTTCACACAACTTCTTAACAGTGAGTTTGCTATTGGCTGACTATCTCGTGTGTCCTATACTCTGAATATCTGCTGTCACTGGCTAGCAAGATCACATGACATGAGCTATGATTAGCTGACAAAAGCAGATCACACTGTGCAATTTCAGTGCTTCAGAAACTACTGTGCTGTATTTGGAGGAATACATATTTATACTTAGGTAATACAGATATATGCAGTGTCCACATTGCTATACATCAAAGATCCTTCCAAAGCATATCTTTTTTTGCTGGGTTTCATTTCCTAAGGTACCGGGAAGTTCTTACGCCAATTTATAAAACCTTTACCATTCAAAGGATTGCTGTTTTACAGCTAAGAGGGAAAGTATATTATCAAGTAACATGGAAAAATGTATTTTCAGCCAGAGTATAGTGTATTTTTATCTGGGAAAAGTGTATTTTCACCAGGAAAATATAGGAGCTCTTTTTCCTTGTCCACATATATGCCATGAATAAGGCCCAAAACAGGTCTTCATGTTCTTTGTTCAAATTCATGCCATTGCACATTCAGCCTACTTGTGACAGCTCTGTAATTTTTATGTAGACCAAATACATAGAAAGATGCATTCTGTATAATTGAAAAACTGCAAACTAAAATGAAAGTTTCCATTTACTCAGGATAAATGCAATGGGTGTAAAAGGTCATTAAAACTAAGAAATAGTTATAAAGACAAAAGTAAAACAGGAATTAGGTAGCTACAACATGGATTAACATACTTTAAGATCATAAGAATAACAGAAGTCAAAAACATGCTATATGGCCTTACAATGTATTAACAATGGTGAACTGGCACTATGATAAGACATTGAGCTCACATTCAGAAGGATCAGGACTCGATTCTCTTTCTGGCTGTCCAGGTATGGGTCTCCTATGGTTTTCCAAAATCAATATAAATTATTTATTTATTTTTGTAAAAGACATGAGCAATTTCTCTCCATCATTTCCAATCTGAGCTCCATCTTTGATGACCACATTATCTGTGGGATACTGAACCCCAGTCCTCCCTCCTTTAATATTACTTCAATTACTTATAACTGTCTAAAGGAGGTGAACTTCTCTCATCACCATCCTCCATCTCATCAATGATTAAGTCCTCTCTTTTAGTGTTTTCCTTCGCTTATCTATCCTTCAAATGCTTCTTTTCTTTAATTGTCTTTTTGGACTTCATTTATTGTTTGTATTAAAATGTGACCAATAGACAGTACAGACAATAAGAGAATAGATGCTTTTGGAATTCTGCAAGCACTAATAGAAAGCACTAAAACCAAACCATTGTAGGTACTGAAAGCCGGATAAAGTTGGAAATAAACTAAGCCAAAATATTTTCAAAACAACTGACGGTGTTGAGAAAGGATAGGTTAATTACTGTTGGAGGTGGAGTGTTTGCTGCTGTTAGAAGTAGTTTATATCCTAGTGAAACTGTAGTATAGTTCCTGTGAGTTATTATGGGTGGAAGTCATACTTGACAACCAGAATAAATTAATACCTGGTTTCTTTAACTTGTCCCCATTCCAGATGATTCAGTTGCCGAACAATTCAGAGAAAACTGGAGTCTCATTTCAAGTAGGTAGCCCAGTCATACAGTTATAGTTGGTGGTGACTTCAATTTGCCCTGGATATGTTGGCAAAAATACATGTTTAAAGTCAGTGGTAGACATAAAACATCATCCAAAATTGTGCTAAATGCTATTTTCTGAAAATTATTTTGAACAGTTAGTTCAGATGCCCACTTGAAGTTTGAATGGTTGCTAAAATGTACTTGACAACTTGTAAAAAATTATCCTGAGCAAATAGGGAGCATCATGACAGATAAAGGATTAGTGGCCACAAGGTTGTTGTAGCAAGACTGAACACTGTGACATCCAAATCCACCAAAAATAAACTCAAAACATACCTATTTGGAAAAAAAAGATTAAAATGCCCTAAATGCCATCCTAAGGGACAATCCCCACACCTTCCAAGCTACCTTTGTAAGTGCAGACCAGATGTGGCTTTCATCCACATAAATAGTATCAATGGCAATTGAGTGATTTGTATCAAATCAATTGATAAATATGGTACTGATACCCCATGGTACACAAAGCAGGTCAGAACTCTGTTGCAGAAGATTTAATATATATTCACACATGCCAAATTCAAAATAATGCAAAATCTGCAAGATTGAGGATGTGTTTCTGAAGCTCAAAACTTAGTATGGACTTCAGTGAAACTCTGTCTTGAAATATGGCAGAAAATCAGAAGATATTCTGGTTGTATGTAAATTACATCAGTGGCAAGACACAATCAGTTACCTCCACTATGTGGTACCAGTGGTAATTTTACCAATGACAGTACCACTAAAGTGGAGTTACTAAACCCAGTTTTCTGAAATTGCTTCACCAAAGAGGACAAAGTAATTATTCCAGAATTTGAGTCAACAGCAACTGCCAGCATGAGAAGCTTTGAAGTAGATATCCTTGGTCCATCAAAGCAGTTTCAGTCACTTAATAAAGGCAGGCCATGCAGTCCAGATTGTATACCAATTAGGTTTCTTTCAGAGTATACTAACACATTACCTCCATACTGAGCAATCATATAAAAATGATTGACTGACAAAAGACCTGTACCTAATGACTTGAAAGCTGCACAGGTCACAGCAATACACAATAAAGCAAGTAGGAGTAATCCAATGAATTATGGGACCCACATCGCTGACATTGATTTGCAGCAGTATTATGGAACATATACTGTCTTCAAACATTATCAGTTACCTTGAAGAAAATGGTCTACCAATACATTGCATGGATTCAGAAAATATTATGCCTATTATACATGAGTAACTCTTTATTCACATGAAGTAGTGAATGATACTAACAGGGGACATGAAATTGAGTCCATATTTCTAGATTTCTGGAAGGCTTTTGACATTGTTCATAACAAGAGACTTCTAATCGAATTTTGTGCCTATGGAGTATTATCTCAGTTGTGGAACTGGATTCACAATTTCCTATCAGTAAGGTTCCAGTCTGTAGTAACTGACAGAAAGTAATTGAGTAAAACAGAAGTGATGGTTGGCATTACCTATGGAAGTGTTATTGGCCTTCTGCTGTTTCTCGGCTCTGTAGGCAATTTAAGAGGCAATCTGAGCAGCCAGTGACGTCATTAGAATGTCAAAATCAGTTACAAGATTACTTAGACACAATATCTGTATGGTGTGAGAAGTGGCAATTGACACTGTTGTTGTTGTTGTGGTCTTCAGTCCTGGGACTGGTTTGATGCAGCTCTCCATGCTACTCTATCCTGTGCAAGCTTTTTCATCTCCCAGTACCTACTGCAACCTACATCCTTCTGAACCTGCTTAGTGTATTCATCTCTTGGTCTCCCTCTACGATTTTTACCCTCCACGCTGCCCTCCAATACTAAATTGGTGATCCCTTGATGCCTCAGAACATGTCCTACCAACCGATCCCTTCTTCATTAGTTATGTGATCTACCCATCTAATCTTCAGCATTCTTCTGTAGCACCACATTTCAAAAGCTTCTATTCTCTTCTTGTCCAAACTGGTTATCGTCCATGTTTCACTTCCATACATGGCTACACTCTATACAAATACTTTCAGAAATGACTTCCTGACACTTAAATCTATACTCGATGTTAACAAATTTCTCTTCTTCAGAAACACTTTCCTTGCCATTGCCAGTCTACATTTTATATCCTCTCTACTTCGACCATCATCAGTTATTTTGCTCCCCAAATAGCAAAACTCCTTTACTACTTTAAGTGTCTCATTTCCTAATCTAATTCCCTCAGCATCACCCGACTTAATTAGACTACATTCCATTATCCTTGTTTTGCTTTTGTTGATGTTCATCTTATATCCTCCTTTCAAGACACTGTCCATTCCATTCAACTGCTCTTCCAAGTCCTTTGCTGTCTCTGACAGAATTACAATGTCATCGGCGAACATCAAAGTTTTTATTTCTTCTCCATGAATTTTAATACCTACTCCGAATTTTTCTTTTGTTTCTTTTACTGCTTGCTCAATACACAGATTGAACAACATCGGGGAGAGGCTACAACCCTGTCTTACTCCCTTCCCAACCACTGCTTCCCTTTCATGTCCCTCGACTCTTATAACTGCCATCTTTAGAATTTGAAAGAGAGTATTCCAGTCAACATTGTCAAAAGCTTTCTCTAAGTCTACAAATGCTAGAAATGTAGGTTTGCCTTTCCTTAATCTTTCTTCTAAGATAAGTCGTAAGGTCAGTATTGCCTCGCGTGTTCCAGTGTTTCTATGGAATCCAAACTGATCTTCCCTGAGGTTGGCTTCTACTAGTTTTTCCATTCGTCTGTAAAGAATTCGTGTTAGTATTTTGCAGCTGTGACTTATTAAACTGATAGTTCGGTAATTTTCACATCTGTCAACACCTGCTTTCTTTGGGATTGGAACTATTATATTCTTCTTGAAATCTGTGGGTATTTTACCTGTTTCATACATCTTGCTCACCAGATGGTAGAGTTTTGTCAGGACTGGCTCTCCCAAGGCCGTCAGTAGTTCCAATGGAATGTTGTCTACTCCGGGGACTCCTCTCCCACTGTCAAATTTTTCATGCATAACATGCCCTCTAAGGTGGGGAGTGGTTGGATTGCACCATGAAGTGATTACCCAAATGAAATGGAAATCAGTAGTCGTGATGTACCTGTACAGACAATTTAAAAAAAAAAAGTTGGATGATTTATTCAAGAGAAGGAGCTTCAAAATTGAGTAAATCAATAATGCAGTGGTCCACTTATAGCTATATACAAGCAGTTATTCAGTTTGGGATTGATTGATAGATTTAGTGGATGTCCTGCTGAAGGATATCATGAAGGATATCATGCCAAATTCTGTCCAGCTAGCTTGTTAGATTGTCAAAATACTGAGCTGGTTGGAGGGCCCTGCCAATAATGCTGCAAACGTTTTCAATTGGGGAGAGATCTGGTGACCTTGCTGGCTAAGGTAGGGTTTGTCAAGCATGAAGACAAGCAGTAGAAACTTTCACTTTCACCATGAGCAAGTGGCCATTGTCTTGTTGAAAGAATACAAAATGAAGCACAGAATATCACCGATGTACTGCTGTCCTGTAAGGGCACCACGGATGACAACCAAAGGGGGGGTCCTTCTATGAAATGAAATCACTTCCCAGACCATCACTCCTGGTTGTTGGGCCATATCGTGGTCTGGTTGGTGTCCCACCACTGTCCAGAGTGTCTCCAGACACACCTGCACTGGTCCTCAGAGCTCAGTTTGAGGTGGGACTCGTCACTAGTGACTGCATTATATGCATCATTCAAACCTTAAAATATGCATGCAAATATGCAAGAAAAATGCTTAAAAAAGTGTATGAAAAGTGTCAAATATGCAAGATTCAATAATAAAAAAAACATGGTAGTTACTGCATGTATTACATCTCAATTTCCTTATCCTGAAGTTTCTGCACTCTTATCTTCCTACACATGGACCTGACCTCCTGCACTTTCGGCCTCACAATACCAATTTCACTGCAGATTAAATAGTGATCAGTGTCATCAAAGAATCCCCTGAATACACGAGTGTCCCTCACAGTCTTCCTGAATTCCTGATCTGTTATTATATAGTCAATGACAGATTTGGTTCCCCTGCCTTCCCAAGTATACCGGTGAATGTACTTATGTTTAAAAAAGGAGTTTGTGATTACTAAGCCCATACTGGCACAGAAATCCAAGAGTTGTTTCCTGTTCCTGTTGGCCTCCATATCCTCTCCAAATTTACCCATAACCTTTTCATACCCTTCTGTTCGATTTCCAATCCTGGTATTAAAATCACCCATGATCAGAACACTGTCCTTGTCCTTTACTCTAACAACTACATCACTGAGGGTGTCATAAAAACTATCCATCTTATGTTGATCTGTCCCTTCACAATGCGAGTATACTGACACAATCCTAATTTTCTTTGCTAGACACTGTCAAATCTGTCCACATCAGTTGTTCGTTTACATACCTTATTGCAACTATGCTGGGTTCCATTTCTTTCCTGATGAAAAGCCCTACACCCCATTGTGCTATTCCTGCTTTGACTCCTGACAGGTAGACCTTGTATTCTCCCACTTCCTCTTCTTTCTCACCTCTTACCCGAATGTCACTAAAAGCTAAAATGTCCAACCCCATCTTACTTGCAGCCTCTACCAGCTCTACCTTCTTTCCAGAGTAGCCCCCATTGCTATTAATAGCTCCCCATCTCGTTACCATTCGTTTGCCGAGTCGTATCTTAGGAGTCCCTGGTTTGTCAATTAGAGGTGGGACTCCGTCGCCTCCGAAGGTCCGAGGAATTTTGTTGATTGTTGCCAGCATCATATTTATAGTACCAGGGAAGCAGGTTGCTAGCCTTACTTGCCCCGGGCCCCATTGAGTTTTACCCCTAATGGTAGAGGGACTAATCGGTGGATTTTGTAGTCTTTGCCGTCTGAGCACAAAGGTGACCATGACTCGGAATGTCTGAGATGCCCAGCCTTATTCCAAAGTAACTGGTATCCCGACTGTCAGGACCACTTACTTGGCCACTCATATGTTGCCCATGGTTCATGAACTAGGACATGAGACCAGGAACCCACACCATGAACTACCCACACCATTAACATTATAGTGATCTCAGAAAGGTACCAGTTAGTTGAATGTAGTCAATTGCAGTCACTGGAAAAGGAATGGACAAGTTACAGGGACACAGTACTAGAAGTGGTCAAAGAATGTCTTGGAACAGTAGTGTGTAAAGGTAGGATGAAGCAAACAGCTTGGTGGAATGACACAGTCAAGGCAGCCTATGAAAGGGAAAAGAAGGCATATCAAAAATGGCTACATACTAGAACTCAGGTAGACAGAGAAAATTATGTTGAAGAAAGAAACAAAGACAAACAGAGAATTACAGCATCCAAGAAGAAATCTTGGGAAGACTTTAGAAACAGGTTGGAGACTTTGGGTCAAGCTGCTGGAAAACCATTCTGGAGTGTAATTAGCAGTCTTCGAAAGGGAGGTAAGAAGGAAATGACAAGTATTTTGGACAGGTCAGGAAAACTGCTGGTGAATCCTGTTGATGCCTTGGGCAGATGGAGGGAATATTTTGAAGAGTTGCTCAATGTAGGTGAAAAAACGATCAGTAATGTTTCAGATTTTGATGTACAATGGGACAGGAATGATGATGGAATTAGGATCACATTTGAGGAAGTGGAGAAAATGTCAATAGATTGCAGTGCAATAAAGCAGCTGGGGTGGATGAAATTAAGTCAGAACTCATCAAATACAGTGGAATGTCAGGTCTTAAATGGCTACACAGGACAATTGAAATGGTGTGGGAATCGGGACAGGTTCCATAAGACTGGACGAAAGCAATCCTTAAACATGGAAACATAAAAGATTGTAACAACTACAGAGGTATCTCTTTGATCAGTGTTGTGGGTAAAATCTTCTCAGGTATTGTTGAAAGGAAAGCGCGAGTATTAGTTGAGGACAAATTGGATGAAAATCACTGTGGATTTAGGCCTCTTAGAAGTTGTCAGGACCAGATCTTTAGCTTACGGCAAATAATGGAGAAGTGTTATGAGTGGAACAGGAAATCGTATCTATGTTTTATAGATCTAGAAAAGGCATATGACCGGGTTCCTAGGAGGAATTTATTGTCTGTTCTATGTGATTATGGGAGATAAGGTACCGCGTGAAGAGTTTGACAGAGCACTGAAAGACGTGAGTCGAAACAAGGCCCCGGGGTAGACAACATTCCATTAGAATTACTGATGGCCTTGGGAGAGCCAGTCATGACAAAATTCTACCATCTGGTGAGCAAGATGTATGAGACAGGCGAAATACCCACAGACTTCAAGAAGAATATAATAATTCCAATCCCAAAGAAAGCAGGTGTTGACAGATGTGAAAATTACCGAACTATCAGTTTAATAAGTCACAGCTGCAAAATACTAACACGAATTCTTTACAGACGAATGGAAAAACTGGTAGAAGCCGACCTCGGGGAAGATCAGTTTGGATTCTGTAGAAATGTTGGAACACGTGAGGCAATACTAACCTTACGACTTATCTTAGAAGAAAGATTAAGAAAAGGCAAACCTACGTTTCTAGCATTTGTAGACTTAGAGAAAGCTTTTGACAACGTTAACTGGAATACTCTCTTTCAAATTCTGAAGTTGACAGGGGTAAAATACAGGGAGCGAAAGGCTATTTACAATTTGTACAGAAACCAGATGGCAGTTATAAGAGTCAAGGGGCATGAAAGGGAAGCAGTGGTTGGGAAAGGAGTGAGACAGGGTTGTAGTCTCTCCCCGATGTTATTCAATCTGTATATTGAGCAAGCAGTAAAGGAAACAAAAGAAAAATTCGGAGTAGGTATTAAAATTCATGGAGAAGAAGTAAAAACTTTGAGGTTCGCCGATGACATTGTAATTCTGTCAGAGACAGCAAAGGACTTGGAAGAGCAGTTGAACGGAATGGACAGTGTCTTGAAAGGAGGATATAAGATGAACATCAACAAAAGCAAAACGAGGATAATGGAATGTAGACAAATTAAATCGGGTGATGCTGAGGGGATTAGATTAGGAAATGAGACACTTAAAGTAGTAAAGGAGTTTTGCTATTTAGGGAGTAAAATAACTGATGATGGTCGAAGTAGAGAGGATATAAAATGTAGACTGGCAATGGCAAGGAAATCGTTTCTGAAGAAGAGAAATTTGTTAACATTGAGTATAGATTTAAGTGTTAGGAAGTCGTTTCTGAAAGTATTTGTATGGAGTGAAGCCATGTATGGAAGTGAAACATGGACGATAACCAGTTTGGACAAGAAGAGAATAGAAGCTTTCGAAATGTGGTGCTACAGAAGAATGCTGAAGATAAGGTGGGTAGATCACGTAACTAATGCGGAGGTATTGAATAGGATTGGGGAGAAGAGAAGTTTGTGGCACAACTTGACTAGAAGAAGGGATTGGTTGGTAGTACATGTTTTGAGGCATCAAGGGATCACAAATTTAGCATTGGAGGGCAGCGTGGAGGGTAAAAATCGTAGAGGGAGACCAAGAGATGAATACACTAAGCAGATTCAGAAGGATGTAGGTTGCAGTAGGTACTGGCAGATGAAGAAGCTTGCACAGGATAGAGTAGCATGGAGAGCTGCATCAAACCAGTCTCAGGACTGAAGACCACAACAACAACACAACAACATGTGATTATGGAATAGAAGACAAACTTTTTCAAGCAATTAAAGGTCTTTACGTATATAGTCAGGCAGGTGTTAGAGTTGACGGTAAATTGAGTTCATTGTTCAGAGTAGTTTCAGGGGTAAGACAAGGCTGCAACCTGTCTCCACTGTTGTTCATATTATTTATGGATCTTATGTTGAAAACAATAGACTGGCTGGGAGAGATTAAGATAGGTGAACACAAAATAAGCAGTCTCGCATATGCGGATGACTTAGTTGTGACGGCAGATCCTATTGAAAGTTTGCAAAGTAATATAACAGAGCTAGATCAGAAATGTAAGGACTATGGTATGAAGATTAGCATCTCCAAAACAAAAGTAATGTCAGTGGGAAAGAGATATAAACGGATTGAGTGCCAAATAGGAGGAACAAAGTTAGAACAGGTGGATGGTTTCAAGTACTTAGGATGCATATTCTCACAGGATGGCAACATAGTGAAAGAACTGGAAGCGAGGTGCAGCAAAGCTAATGAAGTGAGTGCTCAGCTACGATCTACTCTCTTCTGCAAGAAGGAAGTCAGTACCAAGACTAAGTTATCTGTGCACTGTTCAATCTTTCGACCAACTTTGTTGTATGGGAGCGAAAGCTGGGTGGATTCAGGTTACCTTATCAGTAAGGTTGAGGTTACGGAAATGAAAGTAGCTAGGATGACTGCAGGTACTAGTAGATGGGAACAATAGCAAGAGGGTGTGCATAAAGAGGAGATCAAAGAAAAACTAGGTATGAACTCTAAAGATGTAGCAGTCAGGGGGAACAGGCTTAGATGGTGTGGTCATATAACACGCATGAGAGATGCAAGGTTACCAAAGAGACTCATGTGTTCAGCAGTAGAGGGTAGGAGGAGTCAGGGTAGACCAAGGAGAAGGTACCTGGATTCAGTTAAGAATGATTTTGAAGTAATAGGCTTAACATCAGAAGAGGCACCAATGTTAGCACTGAATAGGGGATCACGGAGGAATTTTATAAGGGGGACTATGCTCCAGACTGAAAGGCATAATCAGTCTTAAATGATGATGATGATGATTTAGTATGTAATCATTTTCTGAATACCTTCTAGTAGAGGTTAGGAGGGGCCTTTCTGGGATTATCTCCTAAAAATTTGCAAAATGGGGATGGATACTGTGTTCCAAGAATTGTTCCTTTTTTCCCATAGTTGTCAGTAACAAGTGGATGCGATACGAGTGAGTCACAGTGAAATAATCGATATGTACAGGACCTACTTTGAGATATGAGGGTGAGTCAAATGTAAACCTTAAATTTGTAATAACAAATCAAAATTTCGTGCCGTTATCCTGTAAGTTGGTAAGCATCCTACAAACAGCATGCAGAATGGCCTGTAGATGGCAGTATCAGTATAAAGATGGCTGTCCCACTTGCGACTTGCACCAGCGAAGAACAGCATTCTGTTATTCAGTTTTTGCGTAGTGAATGTTTGTAACCTATTGAAATTCATTGACGAATGAAGGTTCAGTATGGTGATGCATGTTTGTCACAGCAGCAAGTCTACGACTGGAGTAGGAAGTTCACAAATGGTGTGACTTCAGTGGAAGATGCTCCTCATCCAGGTCAGGCACAAAGAGTTGTGACTCCACAGAACATTGCAGCAGTTGAAGCCATAGTGAAGGAAAACTGCTGAGTGACACTGAATAACATGCAGCATGTTTACAGATTAGTCATGGGTCAGCACACCACATTGTGCATGATGTGCTCCAGTTTCACAAAATGTCTGCAAGATGGGTGCCATGGCAGCTGACTCCTGAAATGAGAGAACAACGTGTTGACGCTCGTGAAGAACTTCTTCAGCACTTTGAATGAGAAGGTGATGGCTTCCTTGCAAGAATCATTACTGGGGATGAAACCTGGGTTCACATCCACCAACCGGAAACAAAGAGAGTGAGCAAGGAATGGCGCCATTCCTCATCACCAAAACCAAAGAAGTTTCAAACAGAACCATCAGCAGGGAAGGTTATGCTGACTTTTTTTTGGGACCAAAAAGGCATCATTTTGGAACATATATCGCACCCAGAGGGGCATGCTCAAAAACTCCGTAATATTTTATTTAAAAAACAAATACAATCATAACTTTTTTGAACAGCATCAACTTTTAATTAATACTATTGGACCAAAGCATCATTTACAATTTATTTTACATTTTCATCACATCAACTGAGGTAACTGGGCAGTATTTGAATGTGGGTGTTATGTTTCCGGTAAAAATTCACCCATAAAACTATCAATTTGGCACAAGGATTCAAAGTGTGGGTTATTGTTTGAAATGTTTTCAAATTTTCTTTAAGTTTTCTTGGGAATATCTCTGGCAATGAGGAGATCACTAGAATAATTTTATTCATTAACTGAATAGATTCAGTCAATGCCAAACCTTGAGTTTCAAGCTTTTTAATACTTGCAGGTATGTGGGAAAAATGAGTGCTAATCACAGCAATTTATTTTGTAATATCAGAATCATTAAAAGCTTCCTTGCACTGGAAAACTGCCAAAGCCTCTGCACTATCAGTGTCATTTGCTACCACTCCAATGGCCTTGAAATGTTCATTGTCAAACAACACAGTGTCCACTACACTGGAGCAAAACTCTTCAATGCTCTTCCTCCCGAATTAAAGACAAAGATTCATAACAAGAGTGAGTTTAAGAAAGCACTAAAAATATTTCTGCTAGAAAAAGCTTTTTACAGTCTAGATCAATTTTTAACTAAATAAATTGTAATATTTTAATATTATATAATACAAGTTGACATAATGCCACTAAGAATTTTATTTAACCTGAGCTCTGTATCTGTGTGTGCTCCGTATCTGTTTTCTGTAGTGTTTTAATGATTCTAAGAAAATATGTATTTTCTTTTTCTGTATTGCTGCTCAAAGAATTTACTGTCTAAATTTTTATATAATGATGTACTCAAATTTCTGTATATGCTATAAGATTATCAGATTGTATTTGTAAAAAACTGACTCGTTCCACGTCCTTGTGTATCCAACACAGTTGGACCTATGGAACACGAAATAAATCAAATCAATCAAATCAAATCAAGACCCATGTGCCCCAACGAGTTACCACTGGTTCAGGAGATAACGGCACATTTGGTGGTTTTGCTTTGTAGGTCTTGATGGAAGCAGGAGCCTTTAGAAACACTTTATTTGTGGATGAAATCAGATTATTTACATTCACTAATATGGAATGTTCTTCTTCAGCAAGGCGATACACTCCAGGAGCAAAGTACGTCACATGAATCAAATTGGTCTAAAATACTCGGTGGGCTTTTCCTGCTTTGATCATACGGGGAGCAGCATCTGAAATAAACACAAGCACTCTTTCATCTCCAGAAGATTCTTGAAATATTTTTCTAACACCCTCATTTACAAATCTGGCAATTGTAGAATGATTTAGTTTTTCAAGTTCTTTGCAGGCTGCTAAATAGGAAGAAGAAGGCCCTTCCTTTAAACCAACAACAATTAAATTTGCAATGTAACAGACACAAATGCCTGTAGTCTTGTCAACTGAAATCCAGACAATGCTGTCCTTGAGTTTAATTTGTATTTCTTCCAGAACATTTATGTAAATTGTCAGTACAAAATTTTTGCGCAGTGTTGTTTCATCTGGTATATTTTGTTTTAAGCAGTATTTGCACAGGAAGCCTTTAAGGGTAGGGTTTGTAAGTTTGTGAAGAGGTACAGTGCTTGCAATGAATGCTTCACATAGATCCATGTTAAATTGACTTTTTTTGTTACCTTTGGACAAATCCCTGCTACTGCATATTGCTGTTGTCAGAAGTTGTTGTCATGGCCCTTTCTTCTGCATTCCTGTGATATGAAGGCTTGTCTTGACATCTTTTTTTTGGGTGGCATGGTGCACAACACATTACACACTACATGTTGTAAACAAATTCAACTGTGTACAATCAAATAGGAAGCTAAACTGAAACAATGGATGTGCAACTAAAAGCTTGCGTAGTTTAATTTAATTGTTGCTGACGCGTGTGGTATGACAGTGGGCACAGTAGCGTTGACTCTGGCTGCCTGTTCCTGTTCCTTTTCTGGAATTATTTCGCTAGGCAGTGGCCTCTTGGTTAGCAATTGCACACAGTTCTAGGTTGCGGTCAATCTGTGTGGCATCGAAACTAGATCAAGCTAGAGACCACCCATCTAAATTTTTAAAATATCGTAAACATAGAGCAAAAATATGCATCATCACTAGTTTTTAGTTAAAATATGCAATAACCGGTAGAATGGAGCCAAATATGCTAATGCATATGCAACATGCAGATGCATATAATCTGGTCTCTGCTCATCACTGAAGACAATTCTACTCAAGTCAGTGAAATTCCAGGCCGAAGCCATGTCTGGAAGTTGCCCAGACAGCTGTGGGATGTCAAGTTCATTGTTGCTCACCACATGGCCTGACAACCAGGAGTGATGGTCTGGGATGCCATTTCTTTTCATAGCAGGACACCTTTTGCTGTCATCCACGGTACCTTTACAACACACTGGCATGTCGATGATATTCTACATCTACATCTACATTTGCATCTACATAGATACTCTGCAAATCACATTTAAGTGCCTGGCAAGGAGTCCATCAAACCATCTTCACAATAATTCTCTATTATTCCACTCTCAAACAGTGCATGGAAAAAACAAACACCTATATATTTCCGTGTGAGCTGTGATTTCCCTTATTTTATTGTGATTATTGGTTCCCCTATGTAGGTCAGCATCAACAGAATATTTTCACATTTGGAGGAGGAAATTGGTGATTGAAATTTCATGAGAAATTGTACCACAATGAAAAACAGCTTTGTTTTAATGGTGTCAATCCCAAATCCTGTATTGTGTCTGTGTTACCCTGTCACAATAATACAAAATGTGCTGCTCTTCATTAGACTTTCTCAATGTACTCCATTAATCATATCTGGTAGGGATCCCAGACTGCACACGTGTACTGTGAAAAAGGATGGACAAGTGCAGTGTAGGCAGTCTCTTTAGTAGATCTGTTACATTTTCTAACATGACTTTCCATCAGTTACTACAAACTGTGACGTCTGTGGTAGGAAATCACAAGTTGAGTCTCATAACTGAGATGTTATTTCATAAGCACGTAATTTCACTACAAGTCGCTTGTGTGGTACAGTGTCAAAAGCCTTTTGGAACTCTAGAAATACAGAATCAATTTGTAATCCCTTGTCAATAGCACTTAACATTTCTGTGTGTGTAAAGAGCTAGTTATGTTTCACAAGAACTAAATTTTCTAAATCCATGTTGACTGTGTGTCAGAAAACTTTTCTCTTCGAGGTAATTCACAATGTTCAAACACAATATATGTTCCAAAATGCTGTTGCACATAAACGTTAATGATACAGGTCTGTAATTTGATGGATTACTCCTACTACTTTTTTTGAACATTGGTGTGACCTATGCAACATTCCAGTCTTTGGGTACGGATCTTTCATTGAGTGAGCAGTTGTATATGATTGTTAAGTATGGAGCTATGGCATAAGCATACCCTGAAAGGAACCTGACTGGTATACAGCCTAGACTGGAAGACTTGCATTTATTAAGTGATTTAAGTTGTGCCACTACTCCAAGGATATCTACTTCTAAGTTACTCATGTTGGCAGCTGTTCTTGATTCAAATTCTGGAATATTTACTTCACCTTCTTTGGTGAAGGAATTTTGAAAGTCTGTGTTTGGTAATTCTGATTTTTCAGCACTGTCATCGATAGTATTTCCAATGCTATTGCACAGAGAAGGCATTTACTTTGTCTTGCCACTAGTATACTTTACATATGACTAAAATCTCTTCAGATTTTCTGTCAGGTTTCAAGATAAAATTTCGTTGTGGAAACTATTACAAGCATCTCGCATCGATGTCTGTGCTAAATTTTGAGCTTCTGCAAAAGATTGCCAGTTTTGGGAATTTTGTGTTCATTTAAATTTGACATGCTTTTTTTGTTGTTGTTTCTGCAACAGTGTTCTGACCCATTTTGTGTGCCAAGGGGGATCAGTTCCAATGTTTGATGATTTATTTGGTATAAATCACCTATTCAGCAGAACCTGAAACCCCTCCACTCTATGTCATAAGTCGAGGAATCTTCAGCCTACATGATTGCAGAACCATCTGCGGCTCTGATTCAGACCCTCCACTAGGCTCTGTGCCAAAGGTACTCAATCAGTCTTGTTGACCATGCTGCAAATGGTGAGCTCTGCTTTCATCTTGCAAGCAAGACTGGCAGCCTTTACCACTTCTGTTAGCCGCTTGAAACCAGTGAGACTCCCTTCTGACCCAAAGGAACACACATCACTGGTACCGACATGAGCAACCACCTGCAGCTGGCTGCACCCTACGCTCTTCATGGCATCTGGAAGGACCCTTGCCACATCTGGATTGACTCCACCCGATATGCACATGGAGTGCATATTGGCTTTCTTCCCCTCCTTGGTAGCTATGTCCCTAAGGGAACCCATAATGCATCTAACATTGGAGCTCACAGCTATCAATAGCCCCACCCTCTGTGACAGCCTGGATCTTGCAGGCTGGGAGGTTTCCTTTGAAACAGGAGAAGCGACTGCAACTGGCTGAGTGACAGTATCAGCCACAGATAGCACCTGTAACTTGTTTGTCACACTAACTGGGGAGGCCTGTCATGCCCCAAGGCAACTTTGTACTTGAACATGGGAGAGTGATCAACCTCAGTGTGAACAGTAGCTAGGCTGGTCACTGGTGTGGGCTGATCAGTGGACTCATACATGCTGGACGTCCATTGGTTCTGTACAGCTTGCCCACAACAGTAATGCCCATCCACTGCAGCTACAAGTTGTGTAACTGAAGCCATGACAACCATCACAGTCCCTATCTATCCTAAAGGCTGTGGGAAACTACTCTAAACTGACAAACAGGGGCAATCGATACATGTTATGGAACTCTACTTTGGACATAGAGGAAAATACAAGAACTGTGTCCAATAAATTAGACTAACATGCAGAGATTCGATAACTGAACTAAACAGTACTCAGGTGAGACTAAATAATTCACTCCTGATTAGGAACTTGTAATATGTCACAAAATCAGTGTACTTTCTGATGCAAATGAGAAACACAAGAATAGTGTACATTAAATATTAAATTAACACACAGAAAGTCAGGAAACTACCAAAACACACAGATGAAACTATACAAATTGCTCTCTAGGAACCTGTAAAACATCACAAAATCAGTTACTTCCCTGTGGCTACTTGTGTCTTGGCTGGCTGCTGCTGACTCTCCTATTTCATTGCCTTTCATGACAAGGCATCCTGGGCTTATATTTCACCAAGATAAAGCACACCCACACATGGTGGGATTTTCTACTGCTTGGCTTCAAGATTGATGTTAACAAGAGAATAAATCTGGATTCTCATAATGCTTGAGAGGTTTTAAAGCAAAAGCAATCTGAAGAGGATGAAGAAGCTGAGAGAGCTAAATGGAAGAGGTCTGTTGTCCAGTAGGTTAATGAATGGGAGACCAAAACATCATGGATACTGGCCAAGAGGACCACTGAACTGGGAGGAATTGACAAAGATACATTTGTAGATACATAAGCTTTTGTGATCCAGTTGTGGTAAACAGCACCCCAAGAACTATCTAGAGAAGAACCTCAAGTGCCTTGTAGAAATTCTCTTTACATAATTGGATGTGTGCTAAGGACTGTGATAAAGTTGAGAAAGAATTTGTGCAACAGCTTGGTAAGCTTTTCTCACTAAGGAATTTTGAATGGTTTTCATTGACTGATTTTAATTGTTTGTTTGACTTCTTATTGCTTGACAAAGCATTAAGTATTATTTGGCAGAGAAAATGTCACTATATTTACCCCATTACTGCCATTATTATTCCTGAAAGTTTAATGTTATGTTAAACAAGTGCTCTCTGATAAAGCACTTGCCCACAAAAGGCAAAGGTCCCGAGTTCAAGTCTCGGTCCAGCACACAGTTTTAATCTGCCAGGAAGTTTCATATCAGTGCACACTCTGCTGCAGAGTGAAAATATCGTTCTGGAAACATCCACCAGACTGTGGCAAAGCCATGTCTCTGCAATATCCTTTCTTTCAGGAGTGCTAGTTCTGCAAGGTTTGCAGGAGAGCTTCTGTAACGTTTGGAAGGTAGGAGATGAGGTACTGGCAGAAGTAAAGCTGTAAGGATGGGGCATGAATCGTGCTTGGGTAGCTCAGATGGTAGAGCACTTTCACCCAAAAGGCAAAGGTCCTGAGTTCAAGCCTTGGTCCAGCACACAGTTTTAATCTGCCAAGAAGTTTCATATCAGTGCACACTCCGCTGCAGAGTGAAAATCTCATTCTGGATAGGAGCTCCTACTTTTTTTTGTCGGCTTACCCATTT
This sequence comes from Schistocerca piceifrons, assembly GCF_021461385.2. Lineage (NCBI taxonomy): Eukaryota > Metazoa > Arthropoda > Insecta > Orthoptera > Acrididae > Schistocerca > Schistocerca piceifrons. The sequence continues at coordinate 493,566,666 of NC_060139.1, read as the reverse complement.
ACTCAATCTTCACATTTCAAAATTTGTCAAGGAATAATGCTAAAACTGTGTCTGGGAATCAAGGAATTATCAGGGAATTTCACTTTGGGAAACCTGAGCAACCTGGGTTGCTCACTTTTTCTCAAATGCAGGTTTGAAGCCTGCGCTGAAAATTAGTATTAGCACAGTCTAACATTCCACAATCCATTGCTTCCACTTCATGCATGACTGACTGTTTCAAATCATTAAGGTGCATGGTTTGTGGGAATACACACATGACTTTAGGTATCCCCAGAAAAAGAAGACACAAGTGCTTAAATCGGTGGGACCTTGGAGGCTATGGGATGTCACTGAAATGGGAAATGACCCTCCCTGGAAACATGGGACAAATGTTGTCCATAGATCCAGAGGTGTTGTGTTGGGTAGCACCACCTTGTTGAAAATAAATGTTGTTCTTGGTGTCTAGATGCCACCATTGCAACTGTGGATGCAAGAAACTGTTAAGCATCTGAATGTAGCATTCAGTGTTGACTGTCACAGTGGAACCATTTTCATCTTCAAAAATGTCCAGACCAATGTTGTCAAAATTGCTAATCACTCTCCACATACACAGTTCATTGTCTTTCACCATTGCTTGCATTCGAATGACAAAATCCTCTCGTTGCTCATAATCTCTTTCCTCAAGCTGCTGAACAATGCACATCTTGTATGGATAAAATGTTAAGTCTTTCTTCAAAATAGTGCACAATGATTCATAACTTTACACATGTGCATGTGGTCATGCAGACCACTCTGGGCTCTGATTGACACCTTTCCACCATCTTGATGTTTTCTAGCATGTTTGTAGTCTTCTTAGGACCAGGCGGTGTCTTCTTCCTGTTATCCTCATCACACCCGGTACCCACATTAAAATTGTACGAGGTCTGTTCAGAAAATTCTGGAACTTTGTCCACAAAATTTTTCTACACTTACCTTTTATTTATTGTGCCTGGAATTCTTCAAAATACTCTCCTCCACAATTGATACACTGTTCCCAATGCAATTTCCACTTCCAGCTGGAACGTGTGAAGCACCTTCGGCAAATTTTCTTTTTCTCTTCTATCATTGCAAATCTTCATCCTTTCAATGGGGTTTTCAACTTTGGAAATAAAAAAAATCAACAGAGGCCAGGTCTAGGGAGTATGGAGGATGAACCAGCATAGTGATTTTGCTCTTTGTGCAATAGTCATGCACCGGCAGGGATGACTGTGCTGGGAGCGTTGTTGTGATGCAAGGGCCATGTATTGTCTCCCCAAATTTCAGGCCATTTCCTTGTCACATTTTCTCACAGGCATCACAACACATCCTGATAGTACTAGCAATTAACACTTTGTCCCTATGACATGAATTCTTGATGAACTAATCCTTCAAAGTCAAAGAAAACTATCAGTATGGGTGTGACTTTTGACCTTACCTGATGAGCCTTTTTTAATCTTGGAGAACATTTCCCAACCCATTGTGAAGATTGAACTTTGGTATCAACATCATAATTGTAGACCCACATCTCATCACCAGTTACGTTTCTCTTAAGGAACATCTCATTCTCATTTGCGCGGACCAAAAGCTCTTCACAGATTGTGAGGCAAAGGCCTTTCGGATCTTGACTCATGAGCCATGGGACGGACTTGGTGGCAATACAATGCATTCCAAGATGCTGTGTGAGGATTTCATGACACGATCCAACTGTTATGTTATAAATAAACAGGAAGCGGTCTTGATTGCATAAATTTTTTATGCGATTATTATATTATTATTATAAGATCGAAACCAGTCATCACGTTAAAAAAATTTATTCACTCAAGACTGCTTCCAGTTTATTTATAATAATTATAGATCGCTGTTTCCTATAATAAGAACTATGCTCTTTAAAATGTTATGTTATATTCTTCTGAATTCTCTGAGACAGTCAGTCTTTGACTGGAACACACAATTTCATTACATTCCTGATAAGAGCATTGTCACTATATGTCAAAGGGCATCTGGAAAGAGGGTCATCTTTAACCTCCTTCTGGCCAGTTTTAAACTATTTGAACCATTCATAACACTGAGTAAGGTTTAAACATTCATCACTGTAGGTTACCTGCATCATTTGGTGTGTCTCTGTAAAGGTTTTCTTGTGTTTCATGCAAAATTTAATGCTGATACATTGCTCCTCTAAGTCTGCCATCACAAAATTTACAAACTGTGTGACACAACATTCTACTCAATACAGCACTGAACAGTAACTATCAAACATACAACAATGAAACTTCTGGCAGTTACACATTAAACACAGACATGTGCAGGAATGCCAACCGCATTTCACTCCAACACACCGTTAGCATGAAATTATGAACGTTCTGTAAATTTTCGAACAGACCTTGTATTGTGGTTGGGAATGTTACTGCAGCACCCATGGTGCGAAATGAATGTGTAAAAGTCACTGCACTGCTGTGACAGAATCAGTGTCTTGCACATAAGCATCATACACAAGCATGTGGTGCTCTACCATGCACTGTGCCATCACTACTTTAATGGAATCTGATAGGGAGAGCTCTGCTGAAGGTACCCTACCCAACCTCCATGAGGTGCATCATATTAGCCAATTCCAATGTGCCCAATTCTCATGATTCACTGGTTTAATAATAACGTCTCTGCCTCTACAATCGGTCAAAAACTCTATAGTTTGCTCCATACAAAAAATAAAATTTTAGAAGTGAGTATGAGTGCTCTAAAGGAGTGAGGCTAGTAGGAAGCAAAAATTGTGTGTGATGGATATAATGAAAAATCTGTTGTAGCTGTAGTCATAGTATTGCTGAAGGTGGAAGGCCAGGAGGATCACACTGCCTTGAATTCACTCTTAACACAAATAGTGTAGAGACTCGTATACACAACTTTCCAAAATTTGGGAAATCCTTCTGAAGTATTGACAAGCACTAACTTTCTTAGTCTGTGATGAAATTACCATGGTACACAAGAGAGGCACTGAAGCATTGAATAGGATTCTGTGCAACTTTAGAAGTAACTGTAAATTAATGGTTAGTTTTAGAGTGCTACAGACAGAAAATATTTGCCAAATTTTACTGGTAGTATCAAGATGCATGGATGGTCACCTCAAGAGAGCTATGTTAACTTCAGCTAATTCACTCCAAACCTACCAAGTATATGATAGTACATCTGAGAAGTGAGATGGTCAATCAATCTCCACAGTTTCTGCTGAAACTGGAAAACACTGATTATCCAGAAACAGATAGTGGGCCACCTATCCCAGGTTATTTGGGAACAGTAGCAATTATAATTCAAGAATGTATAATATCCATTTATCCAGATGTTTCCCAAATTAAAGAGAAACATAAGGAACAGTTATATATCACCAGCTATCTGTTAATGATATGTTCTTAAAATCATCTGAAATAAAAGAAATGGTGTCCAATTTCATATACAGGGTGATATATACTAATGAATATATACTAATGACACAGTTCATCCTATACTCTCACAACTGATCAGTATGAACATCATGAAAATTTACTCTTGAGAAAGGAAAATTATGTAACATACACTTACAGAAAAAGATTAAAAATAGTCTTGTACATGAATAATAATTTGAAATTTTTATTTCTCTGTCCTAGCTTTGAATTATTTTGTATGTATTTTTATAGCATTCTACAAATAGAGTGGGTAGAGAACTATATCTACTTTGAATGAGGAAAAGTTCTTCAGTGGATGTCTGGAAGTCAGAAATATCAAACAAATTTGAGTCACAGGGCTTATTATCCTTCAAGAAAATGCTGTCAGCGGCTAACAAACTCTCTTGTATGTTCACCGAGTAATTTATAGAAGATTGTCACATCAGTAAATTCCAAACTTAGCTCCTCAGGCAGAAATAAAAAACAATATTTGGTCATGTTCAATAACCAGATAACATCAGCAATACCTGAGAAGGTTCTCTGGCCCCTCAGAGTAAGGAACAAGTTATAGAAAATGAACTTTACATGGAAATCATACTCAACTGTGCCAGCTGGGGTGGCCGAGTGGTTCTAAGTGCTACAGTCTGGAACTGTGCGACCGCTACGGTCGCAGGTTCGAATCCTGCCTCAGGCATGGATGTGTGAGATGTCCTTAGGTTAGTTAGGTTTGAGTAGTTCTAAGTTCTAGGGGACTGATGATCTTAGAAGTTAAGTCCCATAGTGCTCAGAGCCATTTGAACCATGCTCAATTGCCTCACTTAAGGTAGTAATATTATGTAGCTTACCTTCTGTTCATGATGCCTTTTTCAACAAGCAAGTACAACCCTGGACACCTTTGTTATGAAAAAATATGAATCTTGCTGTTGTCTATGGTTGTCTTGCCATTGGGGACAACATCAGACACATCCTATTAGGAGGTAGGATCACTGCTGCATTTAGGGTTGGCCTTGAACTCCATTTCATGCATAACAATGTCAGTGGGTCTCTTGTATTCATCCATAGGAAAGTCTTATTATAGCTAGTACTTCAAGTGATGGAACGGTCAAGTATGAATCGTAACCCAATCTCACCAAATGTTGGATATTTACTGACAGATGTCCACCCTCAGTAGCTGAGAGGTCAGCACGACAGAACATCAATCCTACGGGCCCGGGTTCGATTCCTGGCTGGGTCGGAGATTCTCTCCGCTCAGAGACTGGGTGTTTTGTTGTCCTAATCATCTTCATTTCATCCCCATCGATGCACAAGTCACCAAAGTGGTGTCAAATTGAAAGACTTGCACCCGGAGTACGGTCTACCCGATGGGAGGCCCTAGTCACACGACAACTGACGGATATATTCTTAATCAGTATGTTACACCACAGACCCTCCAATACCTGCCTTAGCCACTTGTTGAAGATTAGGAAAATAAAGCTTTATTTGGTAGAACATTTCATTGCCTGTCATTTTTTATTAATTACAGGATACTTTCATAATATCTTCTGATAATTATCTTGAGCAGTGCATAATTCTATGGACTGCATCAAGACCCTGCATCAAAAACAGTTGCTGCTTTTCAGTTACTCTTTTTCAACTAATGTTCCTTATATACTATAAGCTGATGTATACACTATGTAATTAAAGACTCTAAAGTATTAATTACACACTTACATTGATTTATTTTACTGTTTGTAATCTGGCAAATGGAATTAACGAGTATTTTCATCTCCAGATGTGAGAAATTTAAGTAACATTTATAAAAGGTACATTGCACCAATCAAAATGCAACTCTACTGTGAATTCTGTTCTTGAACACAGGATGAGTTGTTTGACATTCATAAGAAGCTGGAAATCACCATAACTGTGTCAAATGCTTGGCAGCTGTTGTGAATCAGTATGTTGGAAGGGCTCCCTAGAGTCATGTTCCTGTGATACCAATACAAGAGTTACAAGCACTATCATCTCCTGTGGATCCTGTCTCCTCTACAGAAAGTACAGCACCTATCATTACTCATCCATTTGACTGCAAGTGATATATCAACAGTAAATCCAGGCATCCTGTACAGGACGGACAGGGCCCAGGGAGGACTTGGGATGTTGTACCAATCACCCTAACCAACAAGTTTGAGATGCTGTCTTACACTGAAACTCGAACTGAGTCAATGGGACTCACTTCACTTGTTTGCAGCAAATCTGTTTTGTCCTGTGTCAAGAGGAGATGAACACGCAAGGATAAGGTCTATTAATCATTGGCAGTTCAAACATATGGTCACTGATGGTGTCCCTTAGGGAAATGGCAGCAAGTGACAGGAAAGGACACCAGGTGCATAGTGTGTATGCCTGAGGGCCTCATTCAACAAGTTGAAGAGGTATTCCAGCAGCCATTGAGGGAACAGGGTACAACCAACTGCAGGTTGTGGCACACATTGGAACAAATGACACCTGTCATCTGAGCTCCGATGTCATACTTACGTCATCAGAAGACCAGTCTTGCTCAGGGAGTTTCAGTGGAGATCACAATTTGCAGCATTGTCCCCAGAACTGACCATGGCTCTTTGGTTCCGAGTCGAGTGGAAGGACTGAAGGTTCTAGAAGGTTCTGTGAGAAGCTAGACTCTGAATTCCTGGACTTGCGCCATTTAAGGCCCCCCTACATTGGTCAGGTGTGCTTTACACCTCAGAGGCTGCTACTCAGGCAGCTGACTGTGTGTGGGGTGCACACAAGGTTTTTTTTTTTAGAATAGGCAACTTTCCATCCAACCCAGATAATGATAGCTGTAGATAATGAAGAATTATCAGCATAAGATCGAACGAAATGCCACCCACAGGTGAGAGTATTAAATTCCTAATGATAAACTGCCAAAGCATTCACAACAAAGTGCCAGAGTTTGAAGATCTTGTGAAAAACAGTGAAGCACAAGCAGTACCACATACAGAAAGCTAGTGGTAACCTGAAATTAATAGCAGTGAGATTTTTTGGGAAAATTTGGGAGTATATCAAAAGGATAGCAAATTTGGAATGGAGGTTGTGTATTTGCTGAAGTAGACAAGAAATTCAGATCCACTGAGGCAGAAATTGAAGCTACACATGGAATTGTTAGGGCAAGACTGAGTATCAGGGGTGGGTATACATGATAATTGGATCCTTCTGTCATCCACCAAACTCATCTCCTGATGTAATGGAAAACTTTAGAAAAACCTCAGTTCACTTGTATGTAAGTTCCCCAGTCATACTGTAATCATTGGTGGAGACTTTAATTATCCAACAATTAACTGGAAAAATTACAGTTTTGTTAGTAGTGGGCAGGATAAGACATCCTATGAAATGTTACTTACTATCTTCTCTGAAAACTGGCTAGAACCAACAGTTAGGAACCCCACTCATGATGGAAATATATTGGATCCAATGGCAACAAACAGACTTGATATCTTTGAGGATTCCACATCAAAACTGGTATCAGTGACCATTACTTAGTTGTGGCAGTGATAGTTACTGAAGTACAAAGGACAACTAAAACAAACAGAAAGACACAAATATTCAGCAAATTAGATAAAATTTCAGTACCATCATATCTCAGAGAGGAACTTGAAACTTTCACCACAGGACAGGAGCATGTAAAGGAACTATGGCTCAAGTTTAAAAGAACAGTTGATCATGCACCAAATAGATATGTACCCAGTAGAACAGTTCATAAAGGGAGGGAACCTCCATGGCATAGAGTCACCATAAAGAAATTTCTAAAGAAACAGGGATTGTCACATAAAAGGTGTAAAACAATGTGTAGGGCTATAGATGGAGAGATGCTGAATGAAATACATTTGGCTGTCAAGAGAGCAATACATTATACTTTCAGTGACTACCATTGCAGAAAAATGTCAAATGGTATTTCACAAAACCCAAAGAAATTCTGGTCATATGTAAAGGCTGATAGTGGCACCAAATTTAGTGCCCAGACCCTAGCAAATGAGACAGGAAGTGAAATTGAAGGTAGCAAAGCAAAAGCTGAAATGTTTAATTCTGTTTTCAAATGTTCCTTTACAAAGGAAAACCCAGAAAAATTACCCCAATTTAATCCTTGTACCACTGAAAAGATGAATGAAATACATATTAATGCCAGTGGTATGGAAAAACAACTGAAATCATTAAAACTGAAGGCCTGATGGAATCCCTCTCAGGTTCTATACTGAATATGTGGCTGAGATAGCCCCTGATCTAACTTTAATCTATTGCAGATCTCTCAAACAAAAAACTGTGCCCAGTTCATGGAAAAAAGCACAGGTCACACCCATCTACAAGAATGGTAGCAGAAGCGATCCACAAAACTACCATCCAATACCCTTGACACTGATTTGTCGTAGAATCTTAGAACATATTCTGAACTCAAACATGATGAAATACCTTGAATAGAATGACCTCCTCAGTGCCAATAAGGGTGGATTCTGAAAACATGGAGCATGTGAAACCCAACTCGCACTTGTCTCACATGCCATACTGAAAGCTTTGGATCAAGGCAGCAGGTAGAAGCAGTATTTCTTGATTTCAGAAATGCATTTGACTCAGTACCACACCTATGATTATTGTCAAAAGTATGATCATATGGGGTATCAAGTGAAATTTGTGATTGGATTGAGGACTTTTTGGCAGGGAGGATGTTATCTTTGATGGAGAGTCATCATCAAATGTAGAAGTAACTTCAGGTGTGCCACATTAGTGTTTTTATTTAAAAAAAAAAAAAAATTTCACGGGATAGATAAGGATGGTTCTCTCTATTAAGAATGATAGTATACAGTAATATCTCCTTGTACTTTAATATAATTTGCTAAAGTACCATCAATCTTAGCCCAAATATTAACTCTTTCGTTGGCATTCACACGTCTTCTGTTTCTTGTATATATTGAAAATGGTTTATCAGTAAGTACGACACCAGTTCCATAATTCCTATCACCTTGTACACCAATAGAAAAAATGCGATAGGCTATAATATCTCTGTCATAGTAAGATTCCAATCCTTCTAGTGCTTTATCACTACCTCGCACTAAAGCAACTGTTAACCATGAATTACCAGGAACAAGTTCAGTAGTCGTACATGAAAAATTAAGCTTGCATCCAACAAATGTTGGTATATTAGTGGCCTTGCAGACAATATTAATAGTAACCTCAGACTGTTTGCAGATGAGGCAATTATCTATAATGAAGTACTGTCTGAAAGAAGCTGCATAAATATTTGGTTGGATCTCAGAAAGATTTCAAAGTGGTGCAGAGACTGGTAACTTGCTTTAAATGTTCAGAATGTAAAACTGTGCATTTCACAGAACAAAAAATGTAGTATCCCATGACCGAAATATCAATGAGTCACTGTTAGAATTGGCCAACTCATACAAATATCTGATCAATGAGTCACTGTTAGAATTGGCCAACTCATACAAATATCTGAGTGTAACACTTTGTAGTGAATGATCACATATGTTCAGTCATGAGTAAATCAGGTGGTAGACTTTGATTTATTGGTAGAATACTAGGGAAGTCCAATCAACCTACAAACAAAATTGTTTACAAATCACTCATGTGACTGGTTCTGGAATATTGGTTAAGTGTGTGATATCCGTACCAAATAGGACTGACAGGGGATATTGAACATGTACAGAGAGGGCAGCAAAAGTGATCACAGGTTTGTGTGATACATGGGAAGTGTCGCAGAGATACTGAAGGAACTGAACTGGAAGTCTCTTGAAGATAGATGTAAACTATCCCTAGAAATTCTGTTAACAAAGTTTCAAGAATCAGCATTAAATGATGACTCAAGGAATATACCACAATCCCCTACGTATCGCTCACATAGGGATCATGAGAATGATACTGAAGGAACTGAACTGAAAGACTCTTGAAGATAGACCAAGAAACTTTGTTAACAAAGTTTCAACAATTGTCTTTAAATGATGACTCAAAGAATATACAACATTCTCCTGTATATCACTCATGTAGGGATCATGAGGATAAGATTAGAATAATTACTGCACACACAGAGGCAAACAGACAATCATTCTACCTGTACTACATAAATGAATGGAACAGGAAGAAAAACTAACTTTTACAGTGGGATGTACCATCAGCCATACACCTCAAGTTGGTTTGCAGAGTCTAGATGTAGATTAGCACTAACAATGTATTTTTTGGACACTGTAATCACAGTGATTATTGATGAGCTGCTTTAGCACTGCTAATGCAAAGTTAATAGCATGCACACACAGAAATCTGAAGATGACAGTGTGACTTTGTACATGAATATATTATCAGTGCATTAGTGTTGTTTGTGTTTAGTATTATTACCAGACCTGGTAGGGTATATAAGAGGTATGAACAATATCAGATGTTTAATAATCACTGTGAAGGACACAGAGATATAGCATACTTGTGTCAGAATGCAGTATCAGGACCTGAAAGAGTGTGGAAGGGGCCTCATTGTGGGTTTTCATTTGGGCAGCTGGTCGAATAATGTGTTATCCAGGTTTTTGGATCATTCAGATGTGATAGTGGCCCAAAGTTGGATTTCATGGAAATATAGGGGCAGGCATACTCCATGACAAGGTTCCTGTTGACCATGTCCTACCACCACAAAGGAGGTTGTCATATCGTACATCAAGCACCTCATAATACCTTCAAATCTGCACCTGCCATCCAAGAACAAGTAATGAATTCCCTACAACATTCTGTACCATCCCACACTGTTGATCTGAGACTAGCAGTAGATGAACTAGGGAATTACCATCCTGTGCATAGGCTTCCATTAACACCACAACAGACCTGGGTACAGTAGGAGTGGTATAATGATTGGGAAGCATGGGAAGCATGGACTGTTGATGAGTGGCATCACACTGTAGTCAGCATTGAATCATGTCTCTGGCTTAACCAAGATGACCATCATTGGCGAGTATGGTGGTGACCTTGGGGGAGGTCCCATGCTTCCAGTGTTTATTATGAAGGGAGCCATGGGGTATTACTTAAGGTCATGGCTGGCAGTGATGGAAGGAATTATGAGAGCACAACGGTATGTCACCATCATCCTGCATTCTCATGTTGTTACCTTTCATGCTGCAGAATTGTGGTGCCATATTTCACCTAGATGATGCCTGATAAAATACAGTACATATCTCTATGAACTGTGAGCATGATGTTGAGGTACTCCTGAGGCCACCAAGATCTCCAGATCTATCCCCAGTGGAACATGTGTGAGACCAGCTCAGTTGTCACCTCTGTCACAGAGCCAGTATCTACGATATCAAGGACAAGCTACAACAATTATGGTCCAGCTTGGCTCAGGGGAGGATACAACTACTTTAGACACCATTCTCAACCAAATCAGTGCATGCATCTGGACCCAAGTAGGAGTGGGTGGGAGTGTAATGTCATGCTGATAATTTGGCTCATATTATCAAGTTATTTGTAAATTTGAATCAATATTTTAATCAATGAAATAACATCACATACCCTCTCAAACTCAGAAGTTTAATTCTGTTTCCTGCTCCTTTCGTTGGTGATTAACTTTTTTTGCCAGGTTGTGTGTGTGTGTGTGTGTGTGTGTGTGTGTGTGTGCGTGTGTGTGTGTGTGTGTGTGTGTGTTTTGGGGGAATGGGGAGGGGTGCCATCAGTCTTCTGGCTGGTTTGATGCAGCTGATTATGAATTTCTCCCCAATGTCAACTTCATCATCTCAGACCAGTACTTACACCTTGAATATTTGTTGGATGTACTCAAACCTCTGTCTTCCCCAACTGATTTTACTCTCTATGGTTCCCTCTAGTATGATGGACATTTATACAGTGGCTTGTAGAGAATTTATGTAGATGTAGATGCAGCACATGTCCTGTCAATCTGCCCCATTTTCTAGTCAGTTTTTTTATACATTTTCCTTTCTTCACCAGTTCTGCAAAGAACATTCTCATTTCTCATATTATTACGTGACTCTATTTTTGACAACTTTCTATTGCACTGCATCTCAGAATCTGTAATTCTTTTCTTTTCTTTGCCAGTTAGAACATAGTCCATGATTCACTTCCACACTATGCTGTGCTCCGAATATACACTCTACAAATTTTTTCCTCAAATTAAGGCCAAGGGAGATTAAGAGTTTAACATCCCATCAACAGTGAGATCATTAGAGATAGAGTAGAAGCTCAGATTATGGAAGGAAGGGGAAGGAAATCAGCCATTCCCTTTTCAAAACAACCAGCGCAGCATTTGCCTTGAGAAATTTAAGGAAATCATGCCAATGTTTGATACTTGTAGATTTTTAAGGAGAAATGCACTCTTTGCCTGTGATAGCACTTCATATATCTTCCTTGTTTTATCTCTCATTGCTAAGGTAGAAGAATTCCTTCACATCACCTAATACATGTTTATTGTTATATTTCTTGCTAATCTCGTGTCTGTTATTCCTCATTACTTGTGTCTTTATTTGGTTTCCATTCAGTCCATAGTCTGCACTCATTGGACTATTCAATCCATTTTTATTGCTCCCTCTTGGATTTTGTGTGTTCCGTCTATTATCATTTTATCCTACAATTTACACCTATTTTTCTGAGAATTTTGAACATCTTGCCCTATTTTAAGTTGTCAAACACTTTTCATAGATCAAAAAAGTCTGCAAAAGTATCTGAATTTTTAAGATCTTTATTCCATTACCATGTGCAATATCTGAACTGACTCTCCGATACCCTTACCTTTCCTACAGCCAAGCTGATTGTCATGTAAGTGACAGGCCTACTCAATTTTCTTTCCCATTATTCTGTACATTATTCTTATTACCAACTTGGTTGCATTAACTGTTAAGCTGATTGTGTGGTAGTTCTCACACTTACTTGCATTTTATGTCTTCATGGATCTGTGGATGATATGCTTCTGAAAGTCTGATAGTATGTCTCTAGTCTCATAGATTATACACATAACATGAATAATTGTTTGGTTGCCACTTCCCTCAATGCCTTTAGAAATTATGAGGGAATGTTATCTATTTTGTGTTTGTTTGCAAGTCTTGTAAAACACTGTCAAAATTTGACTGTAACACTGGATCTCCTAAGCCTTCCAGATTGCCATTCATTTCTTCTTCTATTACTCCAGCTGACAGTTCTTCCTCCTTGTTAAGCCCCTCATACTCTTCCTACCTATTTGCTCTTTTCTCTGCTTTTAACACTAGGATTTGTTTTGCACTCATAATGTTGATGCCTTTCCTTTTAATGTCACAACTGATTAACTTACAAAACCTAACAGGGCATACACTTCAGAAACAATTAAGTGAAAGTGTGAGGATTCTCAACCTGGTATCTATAGATCACTTCAGAGAAAGTTTAGGAAATGTAAACTGGGAAGATGTATATAATGAGCCAAATGCTAATGATAAATGCAGCATATTTCTTGATAAATTTATGTCCCTTTTTGAACATTGTTTTCCAAAGAAAATTACTAGATGTAACACCACAAACATTTCAAAGTACCTTGGATTACTACAGGTATTAAAGTGTCTTCAGAAAGAAAAAGAAAACTGTATGAGACATTAAGAACTAGTAAAGATCCAGAAGTAGTTTTACACTATAAAAATTATTGTAACATAATGAGAAAAGTTGTAAGGAAATCAAGAAATATGTATGTTAGAGAAGAAATTAACAACTCTAGCAATAAAATCTAATCAATATGGAATGTTGTTAGAAGGGAGACAGGAAAAGTAACCACTGGGATAGGTAGTATTACTGTTAAAGAGAATAAGACCATCTTAGCCAACAGTACACAGATAGCCAATGTATTTAACAATCACTTCTTAAGTGTAGGAGAAAAAATTGGTGGGAATAGTTCAAAAGAAAAAGCCAGGCAGTACATGGAAGAGTCAGTTTTGAAAAATTTTTGTCAAATTAAGTTTCATCTGACAAACTCTTGTGAAATAAGGAAAATTAGTAAATCTTCAAAAAATAAATGTTCTGTTGGATTAGATGACATCTCTAACAAGCTATTAAAACAATGTGGAGCAATTACAGCTGATGTTTTGAGTCACATTTGTAATGCATCACTGACTCAGGGTATTTTTCCAGACAGGTTAAAATATGCCACTGTCAGGCCTCCTTACAAAAAAGGAGGTAACCACAGATGTCAATAATTACTGGCCAGTATCCTTGCTTACAGCATTTTCAAAAATCTTTGAGAAAGTAATTTACACAAGAGTGGTTCGTCATCTCAACAGTAATGGGATACTTAGTAAATCACAGTTCGGATTTCAGAAATGCTGTTCTACTGAGACAGCAATACACAATTTCACTGACCACATAATAGAGTCTTTAAATAGTAAAGTGTCACCAGTAGGAATATTCTGTGACTTATCCAAAGCATTTGATTGTGTGAACAATGACATTATGTTAGAGAAGTTTCAATTCTATGGTATAAATGGAACAGCATATGAGTGGTTTAAGTCATATCTACAGAACAGGAAGTGGAAAGTCTCTTTATATACTTCAAGTTATTCAAAGGAGTTTGCCACTTCATCTAACTGGGGTGAAATTACATTAGGTGTTCCACAAGGTTCGATCATGGGTCCCCTCCTGTTCTTGATATATGTGAATGACCTCCCTTCTTATGTGAAACAAGATGCTGAACTGACACTGTTTTCTGATGGTACAAGCATAACTATTAATCCAGTGAAAGAAAGTCCAATAGAAAATGATACAAATAAGGTCTTTGGAAAAGTTGTTAATTGGTTTTCTGCAAATGGGCTTGCTCTGAACTTTGAAAAAACACAGTACATCCAATTTTTTGCTGCAAAAAGTATAATTCCTTCAATAAACATAACACATCAAAAGAAGTCAATAGCCAGGGTAGAGCACACTACGTTTTTGGGTGTACATATGGATGAGAATCTTATTTGGAAAAGTCATATTTTGAATCTCCTAAAGCGACTAGGTTCAGCAAATTTTGCAATCAGAATAATTGCCAATTTTGAGGATGCAGAAATTAGTTAACTAACATACTTTGCATACTTCTGCTCTCTGATGTCATACGGAATAATATTCTGGGGCAACTCAACATTCAGGCAAAAGGTATTCACTGCTCAAAAGAAAGTAGTTTGAATAATGTGTGGGGTTCATAGTCACACATCTTGTAGGCATCTGTTTAAAAGGTTAGGAATTCTTACAACTGCTTCACAGTACATTTACTCAGTAATGAAATTTTTTCTCAACGACATGGACCAGTTTAAAATCAACAGCGACATTCCAGATTACAATAACAGAAAAAAGAAAGACCTACACTAAACTTAACCTATCTTTGGTGCAGTAAGGGGTAAAATATGCTGCTATAAAACTTTTTGGTAAATTACCAGATGAAATAAAATGTCTGACACACAGCAGTAATAGTTTCAAAAACAAATTGAAATCACACCTCCTTGACAACTCCTTGTATACCATAGATGAATTCTTGAATATGAGTAAATAAATCTGAAGATATAATATATGCATTTTGTGCCAATTAAGGGAATGAGATAGATAATAAATATTTAGGTATAACACTACAATGTCGGGAAAGCCTGAAGAGTTACACTATAATGTTTTTTTTAAAAAAAAAGAAAGCCTTGCTTCCTGTGCGCATTACTCGTCCATTTGACACGTTCCACATCATAATGGTTTTTCCGTGCTATTGATCAATGGAACACGTAACTAACTAACTCATTCCTAAGTGATTTGTATTGCTTTATACCTTTCTTTTCCTGATAATTTTTCTGTTTCCTTTCTACAACAAACAACTGAATTATTTCTTTTGTTAACCCAGGTTTTTTGACAGTTACCTTCCTTGTACCTATATTTGTCCATCCAAATGTTCTGGTTGCCCTTTTTAGGATTGTCTTTCCTCTTTGAGTGAACTGCCTTCTGTGGTATTCATTATCACAGGATCTACAGCCTCAAATAATTTTAAACTCACACCATCATTCCTCAGTAATTCAGTATCCCACACCCTTACTCACTGGTGCTTCCTGACAGTTCTCTCAAACTTCTACTTTCTCTTTCTCATTACTAAGTTGTGATCTGTATCTGGGTTCATCTTACAACACAGTAACTGACTTCAGAATCTCTGTCTCACCATGATGTAATCCAGTATCAAAGTATCATGGAAGTATAATGGTAGAAAATTTGCAAGACATTACCCCATCTGAGTAATGTTCTACAGAGATTAAATTTCCTTTATTAGATGGGATCTTCTCTTTATGACAAATGAGAAACTGTACAAACAATTAAGGGGGTGTATTCATAAAATCAGTTGGTAGTAACATGTTATTTTCTTTACTTTGGTTTATTATTATATTCACTTCAATGTATTTAATGGACTGTTAAAATGAGATAGTGATAGCATTTCTTTCTGTTGCTACAGATGACAGTGTCTCAATAACTGACTTTGTTGATGCAAGGTCTGAAGTTGATACTGAGGACATGACTGATGAAAGTAAAGCGGTGAGTCCAGTCAATGATTTAGTCCATTCAGAGCCTCATGCAACATATGATGACACAGTTCATAAGATTAGTGCTGTAGCACACAAAGAAATAAACAAATCCATCAAGAGAAAGTCAAATAAGGATGAGGACCTAAATCAGGTATGTGAGAAAGATACCCCTACAGGTAAGAGAGATCAAAACATTCCCACCCAAAATCAAATGAATAGAGAGCAGAATATAGAAGTAACTTCAACATTCCAAGACAGTATAGGATTAGAACCTCGTAACAATGTAGATAACATTCCACTCACTGCTCAGGAGGATAACATGAGCAACACATTTATTCAGCTAACAAATGGTCTGCAAATTGAAAGGAATCCTAATGACATGTCATCTCCTTTATCAGAAGATATAAATAATAGTGCTGAAATATCAGACATTGATATGAGTGCTGCATATTTGGATTCTGATTATGATGAGCAGGAAGTTGAAGATACTCAAGGAACTAGCAATAGTGATATATCAGGAACATATCCACCACTGGAAGGAAATGCTTTGACAAGGATAGATACATTACAAAGAGAAATGAAACAGCTTTCTTCGCTTATCAACCAGATGTCTGTGAATGCCGAGGATGGTTGTTCAGAATTGCAGAAAGAAGACCTAGAGCAGTTGTCACTATTGGTACGGAAAATGTCTCGGTATGCTGAACAAAATAACACAGAATCGGACATGCTTCAGAGGGATTTACAGCAACTGACATCTATAGTACAGCAGATGACACAAAACACAACTGATTATGATGAAGAATCAAGTGATGGTTTTGAAGATGAAGAAGAGGAGGAGGTTGATGTGGAGGAGTTTGAAGAGAAAGAAGATGAGGATGAGGATGAGGATGAGGAAGAGATAGAAGGAGAGGAAAAATTTGATTATGAGATAAGAGCACAACAGATAGAGAGGGATAACAAAAATGAAACTGGTGTGCTCAAACATTACTCCCAGGAAGAATCAAATAATAAGGCTCTCAACAATGTATCTCAACATACCAAACATCAAATATCAAACAATCCACATTTAAGGGCTGAGAATGTCAGTAAAAAGCAAGAAGTTACTTCAAGGTCAGATGTATTGGATCAAAGAATAGCATCTGAAAATTTAGTTGGTGTAAATATGAGCCATATCACAACAAAACCAAATGATAGATATGCAAAAGAAACAGAAACGAGTGGTGGGTTTCCAGAAAATATTGCCATATTGAATGATGTTGGTAAGAAACCTGAGTCGCCTTTTGTATTGGAGAAAGAAGAAGTTAAAGTATTGGTAGAACAAACTAAAAATGTAGACCAAAATGATAATGACAATGTTAACAAATCAGATTTGAGACAGTGCAGTGAAGATGGGAAAAGTCAGCCACTGGCAGGCACTGAATCTAGTACAAACAATTCTGGGCCTGACAACTGTGTTAGAACAGAAAAGTCCAGTAACAACAGCAGACAAATGAATGAAGCAAAACCAAAGCAAGCTGTGAATGGCAAAATAGTATCTAATGTCAATGGTAAAGTCAAGAGACATGATGAAGTTACAGAAAAAGGAAAAACTACAGCTAACAGAAGTAATGTTATCACAGTCAAAGACACAAGCAAAAGCACAGTAAAAATAAAACCAAAACAGGAGATAACAACTGGTGATGAGAAGGATCATTTACAACTAACTGCACCCATTACACAGCTAAAGAAAGAACCAAAACAGAGTGACTTATTTTCACACAGTGATAAAGAAAGTGACATACTTAAGGAAGAAAACAATACATCTGAAAATAATAGCATTTCTTTTGAAAAACAAAATACTCAACAGAGCAAGGAAAATTCAAATGAAGCACAATCTATGTGGGGAGATACAACAACTGAAATAAATAACAATTCCTCAGTAAACAAAGACGCTCTTGAAGCTGTATCAGTTTGTAACAAGAATATAGCTGTTGAGCAGGTGGAAGACATTACAAAGCAGCAAAAAGCTTCTGATCCAAAAATAATATCTATGCTAAACAAAGATGAAAATATGCAAGATCAAGAAGCACACTTGAAGGATATATCAGGACATACTCAAACAGAAGCCCTGGATGAAAAAAATGCTGTTGCACGCACAAGACATGAGGCACATGAGGCACAGATACAGGAAAAAGAACAAACTCAACATAACAAAATTGATAAAAGTGAAAACATTTTGGAAAATAGTGTGGATAAACAAGAAATAGAAAGTGCTCCCACTGATCTGAGAAAGCCAGAGGAACCAACAAAAGGAGAGAGTAAGCAAGAAACCACTAATGGTTGTCAGAGGATAGAGAAAGATGCAACAAAACCCATACATATGTCAGCAGGAAAAGAAGAAAGTAACAAGACAGCCAAATTTTCTGTGCCTGCCAGAACTAAAGCAACTGAAAACACAGCAGGAATAGTAAATCTGACACGTAATGAAGAAATAAACATAGAGACAGAAAAAACTGAACCAACTCAACAGCAAAAATTGGAAACAGTGAAAAGCAAAATACCTCAAAAACAGCCAAAACCACCACAGAGGCCACAGAAAAATATAATATCAAAACCACCACAAAAACCTGTCAGGTCACAACAGACATCAGCAAAAACACAAGTACAGACAAAGACTGTCTTGAAACCAGTTAAAAAACTTGCTCCTCAACCAAACAAACCTAATTCAACTTTGCAGAAACAAGCAATCAGTGACACACCATCAAAGGCACAGCAGCAACAGAAGTCTACTGATGAAGAGCCCAAAGAAAATGCAAGTTTATCAGCAAATACAATTAAAATCACACCAGAAATAAAAAATCCTGTTAACAATCAGAATTTACAGAAAGTAAATGTGCAAACACATACAGCACAAAAGACAGATAATGTAATATCCTGTGATATCAAGAATGGGAAATCTCCTGTTATAAAGATATCACTTAAAGAAATACCAGGGTCTCAGACATCAGCAAGTAATGCACTGCAGACTGACACAAAAGAATCACAAGAAGCTCCTAGAATTACAAGTCACAGCACTGATAACTCAGCACAGCTGATTGAAACAGGTGATAGAAAACCTGTAGCAGAATCAAAGGAAATCAATAAGGAAATTCAAAACAAGAAATCCTCCACACAACCAGCAACAAAACATGAGAACAAAAGCAAAGGAAAGAAACGACCTGCTCCACCTATTCCTCAGAAGGCACTGCTTCATGTTCCATTGCAAAAAGACAGTGCCTCTTCTGCTAACACAAATGATAAAGAAATGCTAAAGACCCCTCAACACGAAGAGATCCCTCAGCAGGAAGAATCTATTGTAAATATGTCTGCTCGGTCTGATAGCAATTCTGAACATGCAAGCAGCAAGTTAGGAGAACACTTACATTCAGAACAAGAGAAACATCACAATGTAAGTGATCAGCAGCTAAATGTTGTAAGAACAGAAAATGGCTCAGGGACAACTGATGAGTCTAATGATGCTAATGGCACACCTCTAGATAAAAATAAACCAGACTCTGAAAAGAAAGTTATCAGCACAACTTACACTGGGATAGAAGAACATTGTTTAAGCAGTGATGATGATGAGTTCATTACAGACAATGAAAGTGACATAGAGAAAACAGAACCAAGAAAGAATGACATCCTTGAAGCTCCCCCTTTAATAGCCTCAAAAGAAAGCCTTTCAAATCATGTAGGTGAGACGATGACAAATGTTGATTCAAGTGACAAGGAAACCACTGCCATTAGCAATAACATAAAACTTCATTCTGGCAATGATACAACAGAAACAGAAGAAGATGAAAAAACACAAGCAGAAAAAGCAAAAATTATAGATAAATTTGAATTTGAGGTAAGATCATATTTTCAGTAATCTACTTTATTCAGCATGATTCAGACTGAGTTTTGCTAGAAGTTCCAAGTATAGTAATGAATTCCTGTAAATTGTATTGTTGGTAACATAATTCTCAGTAAACATTAAGTATTGATTCTTTTAATTACCATGTTTGAAGGAACAACATTTGTTGTGACCACAGCAGGACAGGTGCAACTGTGTGTTTGTTTAATGCCATTAGTTATTTAATTTCAGTTTGAAAATCGATATTAGTCTATTACCTTCACTGTCATATCTAGGCAGAGATAATGGTTGTTGCATAGTTTTGGTGGAGGAGCTTCCTGATGTTCACAAGTAGATGGAGGCAATGTTTGTAGCTGTTGAACACATTCATAAAACTACAGTAGGATTTTCCAGTGCTTGAGTGACACTAAGCAGTGCATCACAGAGCTTGTAAGCTTCTTTCATCACTAATATGATCCTAAGTGATTTGTTCTCTATCTCCCAACTGACACCTAGTGACTTTAGTGGAAGAGGGTACTGTAAATGGGAGTGGCCAAATGGCTGCCCTGGCACATATGTAAAGTAGACATGATCCATTGTCTGAATGAGACAGAGCCTGCAAAAATGTCTTTCCTGCTTGAGCAGTGCCATGGGTAGTCACAGAAAGAAAATGTGGTTGATAATTATAAGTAGCTTGAATGTTAGATGCATGGTACATGCTAGCCCCCCACCCTTAGATAGTTAACATTATGGAAGGGAAAGACCCTTAAAGCAAAGCAATTGTTTACCTTATTTAGGATGTTGTCTCAAGAGCATTTGAAAGAAAAGGGTGCAGTCAAGCAGTTCATTGTTTTCATGGGCACTTACATTTAATATTCAGTGAATAGTCTGAAATTACTTACATTCTGCCAGAACTTTCTGTATCATATTTAAAAGTATTAGTTGAAAAATCTTATTGGTCATTTCATTCTCTGACATGGAGTGGGCTGTAACCAACTAAATTGATGTTCTTCACCTTCAGCATTTCTTTTTTTATATTTACAGGAGTATTTGCAGTACTAAGAAATGTAAGATAAAATGTACGAAATACACTGACATCAATTATGTTGCTGCTTACAGTCAAAAGGGGTGTGCATTTTGATGGGCTTAAGCTGTCTTGTGCACAAATATGTACCAAATAAAATGATAAGGATGGAAAGATGTGCCCTTGTTTATGACATCTATAAAATTCCAAGAAAACAGACATTGTTGCACTCATTGTATAGCGTAGGTTGTTGTGAAATCAAAAGATGAAAGTTAATAGCAATAGATTTCTGTACGGTGCAGGTCACACTGATATGATACAGTAAGCGATAAACCACAGAGCAATGAAGGTCATGTGATGCGACATTGGTTGGACATTTCTCTTCCCATGGGAATGATACAATATGCAATACAGTGTGATTCACCATACAACAACCAACAAGATAGCATGAACCATGTTTCTGTTTTAATCATGAGCCATTCCAAGAGGACATTATTGTAGCTTATCATTATTTAAAGTTCAAAAAATGGAAAAAGATCAAGAAGTACTGGGTACAACAGTACAGTGATATAAATATCAAACCTTGTTCAGCTGTGGTTTCTCGTAAGCTCTCCTAACATGAACTTGGGTCCATGAATTCTACAGAATAAGTCCAGATAGTTTCCACTTTTTGGAGCAAATGTTATTAGCTGCTCTGACAAAACTGTACACAAATTTTCTACTTGCTATTTCTCCTGCTGAGCAGTTGCTCAATACAGTAAGGTAAGTCAGTGAAAGTGTGTTAATGATGTAGAAATATCATTGTGGTAGCCTTTCGCCACACACCTGTCTTAGCTAAGGAGTTCCATATGATCCTGGCTCACTATGGCCATCTGGTAAGGCACTGAGTTTCTTCCTTCATGCAGCTACTTCCCGCCAATCTGTCAATTCTGCTGTGTAAATCGATACCTGCCTACTACAGTTGCTGGCTACCAGTGTAGAATAATAGCTCAGTTCTTAGAATGGCTTCCACTGAACTAACCTCACCCGGTCTTGGTCTTCTCCTTGCAGTGTCAACATCAGCTTGTGTTCCACACCTTGATGGACATGCTGCATGGCGACGCACTTCATGCTGAGATGCTTATCTGCAGTTGCAAGATACACATGCACCACACTGTCTCTATGACTGCTACACAGCCCAGCATGTATATCAGTGTTTCATGCCCCATTTTACACAAGAGATGATTAATTCCTTGCTCCACACCAATGAAATTTGGTGTTACACTGGTTGTGCTCAGGGACAAGGTAGCCACTTTGCTCGGTGTTTGCTGTTCCTACCATGCCTCACCTTTCTTTAGTGGCACTGCACTGGGGTGCGCCTTTGTTGAACATCTGTTAATTTTGAGACTATTTCATGTTTTTTTTTAATAGTTTAGTTGTTTAAAAAATGTGTTGTTTCTTAATCAAGTGTGGACATTGATCTTTTTGTGGCACCTGCCAGGCATTATTTCAAAAATTTCGTAAGTTAAGTTGGGAAACTTTCCCATACTAGTGACCCGATTATAAACTCAGTTGACTTAATTTAGTGTTTTGACATGTTATTGGCTGCCTCATCCCATTAGCATGTGTTTTATTCCTGCACATGTCACACCTCACCAGCAACTTCTGTTTTTATACTGTGGATACGAGTGTGCTTTGCATCTTGAGATATTTGTGTTGCATGAGTTTTTCCACCCCCTGTACAACCTAGCAACTATGGCTTCCATCACCATCCCAACAAACGCCTTGCTGTGTGCCACTCCAGTGCCACATGACATTATCACTGAGCTGATAATGTGCCCTGTGGAACTGG
Source organism: Schistocerca piceifrons (assembly GCF_021461385.2). Classification (NCBI taxonomy): domain Eukaryota; kingdom Metazoa; phylum Arthropoda; class Insecta; order Orthoptera; family Acrididae; genus Schistocerca; species Schistocerca piceifrons. The sequence goes on along the minus strand of NC_060139.1, from coordinate 493,544,045 downwards.
AATGCTGCAATGCTGACCTGCACATGAAACTCATGGCAAAGTGGCCACCAGCAGCCCAGCCCTTGGTGCCTCCACTCTGAAACCCATACCAGCACCCACATCTGCTACCACTGCTGTTCCTCCTCACTTTGATGTGCTGACACCCTATCCCCCAAACATCACCACCACTCTGTCTGGCCATGCTGTGGTTAACGTGCTGTCCTTCCATCTATGGGACCTGTACCTGTGGTTTTCCTTAGCAGACACTATCTTTGGCAACTGCACCATCACCCAGGATGTCACCAAGTTTGCCATGGTGATCAGCGAACTTGAGATGAAATATGCATTGGATCATGACATCATCTCATATCCCCCATGTACTGATGGTTACGAGGCACTCTGGTGCCACCTCAGGATGTATCATCTGAAATGCAGCACATCAGGGTTCTCCTTTTCTTCAATCAGTTTGAGGACCAGCGACCCTTGCAATTCCTGCACCATCTTCAAAGCCTGACAGAACTACATATTGTCTCCAGCGGTTTCCTATACAACATCTGGCTGGCTCACCTTCCAGCTCTGGTATGGACTGCTGTGGTGTCGCATGCCAACCTTCCCCCCCCCCCCCCCCTCCCCCTCCACCACACTGTCATTCCCAGTCTCAAGACAGGGTGCTTGGGATGCTGGCCTCTCTGTCTGCAACTGCCACCACAGTGTGCCATCTCACTCCCACCCAGTGCAGTCAGCTGGCTCCCACTCTGCCAGCCACCCTGCCACTAACTCCCCCTTGTAGCTTGACATGCCACTAATGACATCACCAGCTGCTGCCATCCCTGCCAGCTCGCTGCACACTGTTCAGGAGCCAAGAGTGTATGATATCCTCCCCTGCCTCAATGTCGACATGGCAACATTACAGGCAACTGTGACCTGTCTCAATTCCAACCACTGCCATCTCTGTAGCCCTAGACATTGGTGCAATGATGGCTATTCCACTGCAATTCTAGCTGCCTTGCCAACAACTCTCACAACATGGCCCACCTTTGCTGGTATTACAAGCACTCCAGCCCAGATGCTGCAAACTGTATGGAACTCTTGACACCCAAATGCCAACATCCAACAGCATAAGGTGTGCCTTTCTGCTACATGGTCTCCCAGCATCTGTTCATCCATGGCGCTAATTCTGCTGCCCCATTCCCAATCTACACTGGATCTGAGTCGTCTATCTTCCTGTGGCAGCTTGTATGGCATCCTGGTGCCACCTCCATTGTCCTGCTGATGGCATGGAATAACCCCATACATCACTGCATCTTCGAACTTGGTCCGAAAAGGAACCTCTCCTGTACCTTCACTGTCACCTACATCACTGACCCCATTATCAGAGCAGACTTCATTGGGCACTACCACCTGCTCCCTGACATTGCTGGCTGACACCTCATTGTCAGCAATGCTGGGTGTCAATGAAGTACACCACTTGTCCTGCTGTTTTCTTCGATGTGAAGCAGGTGATGTATTACGGTCCATACTCTGACCTCCTGGTGCAATTCCCTGCTGTCACAACCTCATCCAGCACACCTCATGAGGTCTGCCATTTAACTGTCCACTACATCGACACCATCCCAGGACCACTCATCTTCTGCTGGTCGTGGTCTCTATCACTGAAAAAATTCGAGATCACCAACACCAAGTTTGATGAGGTGCTCATTGTCAGCATACTGCATCCTCTGAAGAACCCCTGGGCATCTGCCTTTCACCCTACCAAGAAGAAGAATGGATGTTGGCCCCCATGTGGTGATTACTATAATCTAACCATCTGTACCATCCCTCACTGGTACCTGGTGCTGTTCCTACGCAGATACAACATACTGATTGGCCTAGATTCTCTGGGGCTAGAAAGTTCAGTACATTCAGCAGCACCAAGGCTTCCATCCAGATTCCAGTCACACCTGAGATCATCCAGAAGACCACCATCATCACACCATTCAGGCAGTACAGGAACACTTTTTTGGCCTTTGGCCCCCTTAATGCTGATCAAATGTGGCAGCATTTCTTATATGGCATCTTGTGAGGCTTGCCATGCTTTTTTACCTACTTGACTACATAGTTTTTCTGTTATGCCCAAGGAACAGTGAGAGCACCTATGCAGTATTTTTGAATATCTCCACCATCAACATAGCAACATGCACTCTTGGTGCTAGTGAAATGATGTTGCTGGGCCACTTCATCTTCACTGCCAGCTGGCGTCCCTCGCCCAACAAGGTTCAAGCTATCATCGATTTGCCACACTCAGAGACATTCAACAACGTCCGGCATGTTAAACTTCTTCTGCCGCGATCTGAGGAATGCTGCTGCTATGCAGGAGCTGCTCAGCACCACCATTCTTGGTGCCAAAATGAAGGGCTGTAAGCCAGCACTGTGGACACTGCAAATGGAAACAACTTGTCTTCCACCTAGCATAACTTGATGGGCATTATCCTGTTTGCCCACCAACATCCCACCAGCCCACCTGCTATTGTGGTTGAAGCCAGCTAGACAGCCACTGGCACTGTCCTGCAGCAGCATGCTGGTGATGCCTGGTGACTTCTCTCACTTTCTCCCCCAGCAAGCTCTCTGCCACCCAACAGCAGTGGAACACATATGACAGAGAGCTCCTCACAACCTACGAGGCAACCAAATATTTTTGGCCATCGGTGGAGCCCTCTCACTACATGGTCTAAATCGACCACAACCCTATAATTTTTGCCTTTCGGAAAGACATTGACCAGTGCTCCACACATAAATTATGACAACTATCATTCGGTTCTGAATTTACCGCTGACCTATGTCACATCAACAGAATCAATAGCATCATCACCGTCTGTCTCACCTACAACTGTGCTGTCACTTCATCCATGGACCACGAGGCACTGTGACAAAGAGTGTTCATTCACGGCAACCATATCTCATGCAAGCAACCATATCTCATGCAACCATGTTAGGCTGCATATCAGTGCTTACCTTTGCTGTTTTGCCTGCACTACTCTGGCCCACAATGGGCCTTGAAGTGGGACTCCAACATATTCACCCTGTATGTTCATCAATAGGTTGACATCCACCTATGTGCAGCCCAATCCCACAACATCCGACCCAACTATTGTCTTCGTCAAAGCCCCCGCAGATGCACATTGCTGCCAACACCGGTATCTCTGACAGCACTGCTGTCATCATTACCTATGCCAGTACTGACACTGCACCGAGCGTCCTCCCCCCTCTGAAGCTCCCTAGATGCCAGCCTACCACACTATGACTGAGGAGACTGCCGGAAGCCCACAATCCCATGCTGGTGCCATTCCTGACCTACCTGCCACTGGCAGCACAGGTAGCAATACCCCTAATGCACGGGATGCTCACACCCCTGCCCCTCTACATCTCCTGCAACCTGTGCCCAATGCAACGATTTTGCCTTCTTCCACGCCAACAGTCAATTACACTGCCACATAGTGGCCTCTACCACTTACACTGCCACTTGCTCTCATGCAGTGGACCAGCACTGCTGACAGCCAGCCACCCCACCCACCTAACACCCAGCATTCTAACATCTGGTGCTCACCTCTATTGTGTGACCAGTGCAGCGGTAGTACAGCAGCAGTGCAGTAGCGAATCGCATATTTAGCTTTCATATTTGTTTTGTAGTTTGACTCTTAATTTCTTTCCGAGTGTTTGTGAGATTGCATATTTAATTACATAAAATCCTTGCGTATTCTCGTATTTGAGAGGAGTTATATTGCTTATTGATAGCTGTAAAGTATAAATTCGCGGTGTCGTTAGTCAGATGTTTGTTTTGGACAGCCAGTCCGCTTTTGACACAGCGCAGTGGCTAATGAGCGTTGAACAGCCGCTGGTGAAGTATCAGTGCAGTTGGGAGACGCATATTTAGCTTTCATATTTGTTTTGTAGTTTGATTCTTAATTTGTTTCCGACTGGTTGTGCGCTTGCATATTTAATTACATAAAATCCTTGCGTATTCTCGTATTTGAGAGGAGTTATATTGCTTATTGATAGCTGTAAAGTATAAATTCGCGGTGTCGTTATTCAGTTGTTTGTTTTGGGCAGCCAGTCCGCTTTTGACACAGCGCAGCATCCAATGAGCGTTGAGCAGCCGCTGGTGAAGTATCACTGCAGTAGGGAGTCGCATATTTAGCTTTCATATTTGTTTTGTAGTTTGATTCTTAATTTCTTTCCGAGTGGTTGTGCGCTTGCATATTTAATTACATAAAATCCTTGCGTATTCTCGTATTTGAGAGGAGTTATATTGCTTATTGATAGCTGTAAAGTATAAATTCGCGGTGTCGTTAGTCAGTTGTTTGTTTTGGGCAGCCAGTGCACTTTTGACACAGCGCAGTGGTGATTTAACGTTGAGCAGCCGCTGGTGAAGTATCAGTGCAGTAGAGAGTCGCATATTTAGCTTTCATATTTGTTTTGTAGTTTGATCTTAATTTCTTTCTGAGTGTTTGTGCACTTGCATGTTTAATTACATAAAATCCTTGCGTATTCTCGTATTTGAGAGGAGTTATATTGCTTATTGATAGCTGTAAAGTAGTTGCTGATGTCGGTATCAATGATGCCTGTCACTTGAGTTCTGAGGCGATCCTCAGTTCATACGTGCAGCTGGTGGATTTGGTGAAATCCACTGGCCTCGCACGTGGAGTGTAAGCAGAGCTCTCTATTTGCAGCATAATTCCCAGAGTGGATTGGGGTCCTTTGGTTTGGAGCCGAGTGGAGGGTCTCAAACAGAGGCTTCGTCGACTCTGTGAGGGTGTTGGCTGCAGATTTTTAGACTTGTGCTATTAGGTGGGGAATTGTACGACACCCCTAGATAGGTCAGGGGTGCACTACACAAAGGAAGCGGCTACTCAGGTAGCAGAGTACTTGTGGCGTGCACATGGGGGTTTTTTGGGCTAGGCAGTAGTGCGAGGTGTCCTGATGAACACTCTCCAGTCGTCGTGCAGGCAGGAAAATCAAGATACGCTCAATGTAAAGACACTTCAGCTACCAAGATATTAGCAGTGAATTTTCAGAGTGTTCAGAATAAAGTTCCTTAATTTACTACCCTCCAGGAAGCGTGTGACGTGCAAGTTATTCTCTGGACTGAGACCTGGCTGAACCCCGAGATAGGAAGTTCTGAAATATTTAGTGAGGGTTGGAAAGTGTATCGGAAAGACACATCAGACACTGTAGGAGGTGGTGTCTTCATTGCAGTTGACAAAAATTGTGATTGTGAAGTTATCTGGACACATTTAACAGGGATAGGAGAAATAAAGTTAGTTGGGTGTTATTACCGGCCACCAGGTTCCATCATGACAGTTCTAGAATCATTCAAAGGGAGTCTTTCATGCAGGAGGATCGTACAAACATACCGCCGTTTGAGTCTCGTACAGATTCCCGTATGGAGGATATAGTGATAGACATCCCTGGGGTTGTGAAGCAGCTGAATGGGTTGAAAATAAATAAATCACCAGGTCCTGATGGGATTCCAATTCGGTTTTACAGAGAGTACTCTACTGCATTGGCTCCTTACTTAGCTTGCATTTATCGCTAATCTCTTGCCCAGAGTTAAGTCCCGAGCGACTGGAAAAAAGCGCAGGTGATGCCTGTATATAAGAAGGGTAGAAGAATGGATCCTCAAAATTACAGACCAATATCCTTAACATCGGTTAGTGGCAGGATTCTCGAACATATTCTCAGTTCAAATATAATGAATTTCCTTGAGACAGAGAAGTCCATGCATCAGCACAGCTTTAGAATGCATTGCTCCTGCGAAATGAAACTCACCCTTTTTTCACATGATATCTTGCGAACCATGGGTGAAGGGTATCAGACAGATGCCATATTCCTTGGCTTCCGGAAAGTGTTTGACTTGGTGCCCCACTGCAGACTCCTAACTAAGGTACGAGCATTTGGGAATGGTTCCCAAATATGTGAGTGGCTTGAAGACTTCTTAAATAATAGAACCTAGTACATTGTCCTCGATGGTGAGTGTTCATCGGAGGTGAGGGTATCATCTGGAGTGCCCCAGGGAAGTGTGGTAGGTCCACTGTTGTTTTCTATCTACATAAATGATCTTTTGGATAGGGTGGATAGCAATGTGCAGCTGTTTGCTGATGATGCTGTGGTGTACGGGAAGGTGTCATTGTTGAGTGACTGTAGGAGGATACAAGATGACTTGGACAGGATTTGTGATTGGTGTAAAGAATGGCAGCTAACTCTAAATATAGATAAATCTAAATTAATGCAGATGAATAGGAAAAATAATCCCATAATGTTTGAATACTCCATTAGTAGTGTAGCGCTTGACACAGTCACGTCGATTAAATATTTGGGTGTAACATTGCAGAACAATATTAAGTGGGACAAGCATGTAATGGCAGTTGTAGGGAAGGTGGATAGTCATCTTTGGTTCATTGGTAGAATTTTGGGAAGATGTGGTTCATCTGTAAAGGAGACTGCTTATAAAACACTAATACGACCTATTCTTGAGTATTGCTCAAGCATTTGGGATCCGTATCAGGTCAGATTGAGGGAGGACATAGAAGCAATTCAGAGGCGGGCTGCTAGATTTGTTACTGGTAAGTTTGATTATCATGCAATTAGTGAAATGCTTCAGGAAGTCGGGTGGGAGTCTCTGGAGGAAAGGAGGTGTTCTTTTCGTGAATCGCTACTGAGGAAATTTAGAAAACCAGCATTTGAGCCTGATTGCAGTACAATTTTACTGCCACCATCTTATATTTCACGGAAAGACCACAAAGATAAGATAAGAGAAATTAGGGCTCGTACAGAGGCATATAGGCAGTCATTTTTCCCTCGTTCTGTTTGGGAGTGGAGCAGGGAGAGATGCTAGTCGTGGTATGAGGTACCGTCTGCCATGCTCCGAATGGTGGATTGTGGAGTATGTATGTAGATGTAGACCTGTAGCATCAGTGCCACCACCAATGGCATCACCACTACTACACCACAGCCCTCCAACAGTACCAGCCTCCACCGTCACCATAACACTCACTATCCGATCTTCACTCTCATGTGGGGAGAACTGTGTGGTAGTCTTTCACTGCACATCTCTCTTAACAGATCTGTATGATCCTGGCTAACTACAGCTATCTGCTAAAGCAGTGAGTTTCCTCCTTCATGCATCTTTTTCCACCTCAAAGCTGTCAATTCTGCGACCAACTAGATAACTGCATACTACGATGGTTGGTGACTGGTATAGAACTATAGCTCAGTTCCTAGTGAGGCTTCTCCCAACCCTACCTCACCCAGTCTTTCTATTCTCTTCCAGCATTAGTATCATCTTCTGCTCCATTCCCGTGCCTTGATGGACACAGCACGTGGTGACATGTTTCATACTGAGATGCTTATCATATAGTTTCAAAATACAGCCATTCCATGCCCTATCAATGCCTGCTACACAGCCCAGTGTGTAAATTGGTGTTTTCTGCTGCATTTTCTGCAAGAGATGATTCATTCCATACCCCATATCAATAAAATTTGGTGTTGTCCTGGAGGATGAGGTAGCGACTTTCTTTGTTTAGTGTCTGCTATTCATATTGCACCACACCTTTGTCTAGTGCCATCACTTCAGTGAGCTACTTTGTCCAACATCTGTTAATTTTGAGACCATTTCATGTTTTTTGTAGTAGTTCAGTTGTTTAGTATAATGTGTTGTTGTTTCTTAACCATGTGTAGATGTTAATCTTTGTGCGGCAATTAGCATTCATTATTTTACAATTTCTTAATTAATTTTGATGTTAGGTAGGGAAACTTTCCTACAATGCCATGAAAAATTTATTTTTTGTAAGAACAACTAGTATGGTACTTTACTCGATGTGGTATAAAAGTTACAGATTAATAAAGCTAGGACAGTATTTCTATAACTATACAGTTTTGCAGAGTAATATATGATTCAGTTTGAGGAGCATTCAGAAGAAACATTGCTGGGTTTGAAAAGTAATCATTTATCATTGATGATGTAGCAGTGCGTGGTGGAATCTGTGTGAGGGTAGGCAATGTTTTTGAAGAAACAGAAGCAGCCCACAATGACAAGGAAAATCGTGGTGTCTTCCTTGGGTTCCTCCAGCTTCTCATTCAGAAGTAACAGTAATTTATCTTTCAGTTCTGTTTTATGCCTGTTACGAAGTTCCCTGAAATCAGGGGACAAAGACAGCAAGAAACATCCAGCCAGCATCAGCATCTGATGACTCCCTTTGCCTTTTCATTTCAGTAAGTTTTTCATTTCCAGCTTTGGCTTATGCTGGCAGCAAATGGAGGGAAAAAACATGGGGCAGCTACGCACTCTGCTTAGCAGGCTATAGCAGGTGACGATAACCTTTCATGTGGCTCATAGCTACCAACATTGTCACAGAGAATCTCCAACATATCTCTCATATTTTCTTGAAGTGGAGAGAGGTATTGCTCTCTTTCCACTATTAAAAACAATTTTTATATGATAGCTATATTCATAAGCAGCAATATATGACCAAAAACACACCAAATATAAACTGGTCACCAACTGCATTCTTCACTGCAAACTTTTCAAAATGTTTGCAGTGTTTATTTTGAAGTATCGCAGGAACTATGGGCAATAACAAAAAGAAAACCAGTTCATTATCAAGCTGTGATATCACACTACAAGACGTAAAAAATCAGCTTCTTTCTTGCCATATAGTTTCCTTAAAACTAAATGAGAAAGAATGCACAGTAGAGAATACACATGAATCTCAAAACAGCAGTTTTTAATGTTTTTCACAAAAAATAACAACTGTCATGGAAATAACTTTGCTTGATGCAAACAAAACAATGTTTTTTTTTATGCAAACTGGATGATGTGAAATTTCCCTCCCCATATATCATCAGAGACAAGTTACATGGAATGATCGATACTCTGAGTTACACCAGGCAGTATGATGGAGCTACATGTCAGTGTTGTATCACTGTTGTCCCAATTTGAACCAGTTAAATTATTTCCACTATGTTCCTATGCGTTCTGCCAATGTGGATTGCTTCTGCATTGTATCGCTGGTCACGTGGCATATTGTATGGCTTCAGTGTAAACCATGCCTAACAGGGGCTAAAGGTGATGCCTATAACAATTTCAAAGTTACACATTAGCAAAAATCTTATAAAGATGCCCAAAACATGCTGATGTTCTTTAAAACCATGTAGCAAATTGTAGTCCTCTAATGGATCAGTTTGGTGTTGACACACAAGATGACAAAGGGGAAAACAAAACCTTAAATTCTGCAGTTAAAAAATTGTTTAATTGTAACATTATACTATATTTCTACTGTTTTTTTAGTGTGAGTTTCTTCTGTTCATAAGAAGGCTTAAATGAGTAGGTGCACAGAGTTGTAGAGCATTATCATTATCATGTACCTGTTGTAGGATTTTAAGACTGAGTTTGAATATAGTGACATACTTAGACAGGGAAAATGCAACTTATTAAATTGGCCTGGAAATAGGAAACATTATTCGTTTCAAATGTAGCTTACACTATTGAAACATTATATCTCACAAACCATGGACACATGTGAACATGCAGATATCACATTAATAGATCTCCTAAAAGTTTTCAAGACTGTTAAACGATGTCAAAGGCACAAGCTTACACAGGACTGATATAATCCAGTTCATCATTCTGGATGTTGAATGTTAATCACAGTTATTAGGAACACACAAGGCAGCATGAAAGAGTATATTCCTGATGATACTGTTCTGCACAACGAAGTTTCATCCTTGAGTAACTGTGAGTCCTGAGGTCTATGCACAACACACAGTTGTTGCTGTGGATGAAATCTTTTTTGGGGAAGAATTGCAGACATCATACAATATCTTAAAAAACTAACCACACTCACCTCATTATCAGTTAAAATAGAGGGCAGGTCCTGTGGGAGATTCAGATCAGCTCTCAGGTTGTCAGACAAAACACACTCAATCCAAATATGTTGTATTGACAGCTATGTCCCACATCTGTGACACACTGGTGGCTTCTCATCACAATGTAAGAGAATGCCATGCATAAATGGGCAGTGTCCCAGTCTAAGCCATGTAAGGGCTATTTCTTCAGCTTGTCATGGTTAGAAGGAGGTAAGAACTGAAGGTTTCATGGAACATAACTTATTATTCCTCACTTCCAGAGGCTGAGCCTCCCACCAACACATGGTCTTCACGTTCACAAATCAGATAACAGCCTGCAGGGGGACTGAACAGTGAGCAGGAGATGGAAGGGAACAAGCCTCCTTGGCAGCTGCATCAGCGAGTTCATTTCCTTGGAGCACTATGTGCCCTGGAATCCAGCAGAAAATTATTTCCTTGTCCTACCTTTGCAAGAGGAGGAGAGTGTTCTGCGTTTCTTGTGCCATCTGATCTGGGTACATCTGACCAATAACAAGAAGGGCACTGTGAGAATATGAGCAGATGAGGAATTTCTTCCCATGATGCCATCTCATCTGCTCCATTGCCCTCGGGATAGGAAACAATTCCCGTAATAAACTGAAAACTACTCTGAGAGTCCTGTCCCGAGAACAATGCTCGGGAACATGACAGAGTAGCTGATAAAATCCTCCCACATAGACCCATCCATGTAAACAGTAATAAAATCCAGGTGGTGATGCAAAATCTTGTTAAATTTAATTTTAAAAAATACAGTCTGGTGTACAGTTCTTTCTGTAAACAGTCAATTCGAAAAGTGGACTGTGCCTCTTCAGTAGCAGGGGTCTCCTACTCTACTCATGGCCTTGGACCTTAATGTCCCCACCTGTAGTAAATCAAGGCTCTTCCTCACATGAATCCCAAATGTCCTCATAGCCCAAGTACAGCCATTTTAGTGGCAGCTGTGCAGTGGTCTTGGGTTACTTCCTATTATTTTAAAGCATTTGCATACATTATTATGTTATCATAATTATTTTTTAATTTACAATGTTTTGGCAGGGAGTGATTAGGTAGGTGACTTCTGCAAATGGTACATCCTGGTCACTAGTCTCCTCCATTGACTACCAGTATATTTTTCATTTTTAATTATGTTATGTATGAAAAACAAGGACAGCAGAACTCACTATGTCTCTCTTTTGTTTAATTATTTGTATGACAGCGTCAGGTACGTCGCTGCCTAGCAGAAGGTCTGGTATCAACATATGAGCAAGCTGAATTGGCAGTGAAGTTGATGGGGATGAAATTTGAACGAGAGGAAGCATTAACTGCTGCAAAAGAATGCAGAGATCTTGATTCTGCACTATCATTTCTACAACAAGAATGTGAGCTTTGCATGGGAAAGTATCCAATGAAGCAGGTGAGGATCTGAATTTCTTATAATACTCTACTTCTGATACTTCTCTCTGACGTCAACATCTTCCATTACAGATGTAAGATTTGTTTCAACATACTGTTCCTCATTCTTGAAATATAATCATGTTGCTTCCTCCCTTTTTCATGTAGCTCTGCAAAACTACGTTCATCAGCAGTAAAATAGATTTTGCAATAGCTTCCTGAAACTGTATTTTCATGAAATATTATATAAATTTAACTTAGCTAAAGAATGAGAAGTAAAAAGTCTTTATTCACAATTAATCCTAGGATAGAAGCCATGTTCCTGACTGATGCATTTTCTCATGTCTATTATATAATATTAATAGCTTAATTTATCATGACATTAAAGGACAACTTGTTGCTATAGCTTGACTATGTGAATGCAATATAACCATAGGGATATAAAAATCTTAATGTATATTCATGTACGTCTAATAGAGATTCAGAGAGAGTTATAATAACCATAGAAAACTTTAAAAAAGCAGAAATAATTAAATAATGTGTGAATATGGATATTGAAGCTATTAAATTTCTAAAATAGGCTAACAGAAAATTGAAATGAAAATGATACTAACAACTTATAATTTAGCATCTGTCACATTATTCATAATAAGAGTAGTTGAAGACAGACCCAATTAATATTTTCATATAATAAGATAAAACTAAGCAAGAACTTGCATACCCTGTGGAAAAGTTTTTTCAAATTGTTGCATGTAGTTATTCACTTATGCAACTTCGTCACATGTACAACTTGGGAACATTTAAAGAAAATATCAGTGCTGATTAACAACAAGATAATTAGAGAGTTTAGATGAAGCTTTAAAAAAAGAGACCACCTGTATAGCACCACAGGCAGTATGATAGAAATTGTGATGCCCTCTGCTCTGCTCGCATCTACATCATTGGCTTAGGCTGGCTCTTGGTGACTTACCTACTTGAGTCTGGAGTGGTCCTGTCAGAAGATCAGTGTCATCTGAGTATTGGCACCACTTGGTTGATAGTAATGTTTCACCAAGTACTCAGCTTCCATAACAACACTGGGTGGTGCCTTTTCAGCCTCTTCCCTCCCAACCAGCAACCACTAGGTTTAGAAGACAAAGGTGGTGCTTGGTCCAGATGAGATACCACCAAGGAAGGCAATAGGTCATTGTCCATGGGTGTTGCTGTGGAAGGCCAAGGCAAGACGAGACTCAATAAGAGATGATCCAGTCATCACAAGAACAGAGGGTTCATTGGGGCGGAGGTGGGGGTTACTGGTGGCTGCTGGGCTGCTGACCAAGAAGGGGCAGAGGCAAAGTTGGTTTCAGTGAAGCTGCCGAAGTCCAAGTGTGGAGGCCTTGGCATGCAGCATGGGCATGTGGTGGATGGACACAAGTTTGAGGGTTCAGCTATGGTGGCACCCAAACTGACCAGTTGACACCAGAGTGATCATTTGGAAGGAAGAAGCTTTGGTGACAGCATCCACCAGTAGTAGGCACAACATATCCAAAAGGGTGTGGTGAGGGCAACCATGAAGCAATTCTGCCAGGCTATGGCCCTCGATCAGAGTAGCTAAGGAAGTTGGTATAAAGCTACAGAGAGCATCAGATGTGATGTTTGGCATAATTTCCCTAAGTGTGGATTAAAAGTTCTGCATGATAGTTGAAGGCTAGGTGAAAAGGTGCAATGTAAAAATGTTGAATCCTGTTACAGGCACAAAACCGTTAGAAGTCATAGGAGATAAATGCCATCTCATTATCAGAAATCAAGATTTGTGGGTTACCTTGAAGTACAATACCCTTTTCCAAGGCTATGATAGTAGTGGTAGGGACCAGCAAAAGCTACGTGTATACAGATTCACACTTCGGCAGCATCAAGGTAAGTAGAGAACTTCTGGGAAGGTACAGCTTTTTGGGCCTGACTGGTAAAACACTGGTGGACCAGGTCCGCAATATCAGTGGCATTATTTGACCAGCATATACGTTACCATGCCACTGTCGGGAGGAATCAGTATGCAGCAAAGGTCCTCGTCTGAGATCTAAAACACAACTCCTTGACATAGATATAGCTGATGCCACCATGACCAGTAGGAATGAAATTCAGGTCAGGGAGACCTGTCCAGCCACACATGTTGTACAAATTGAAGAAGGCAGTGTAATGTCATGTTATTGTGAGTGGCAGCCACAATGTCATGCAATGTTAAGGGAAAGGTTGAAAAGGCTAAAGTCAGATCTGGAAACACACCAGTTCTTATTGATCATAGGCTGGGGTCAGGTCTCAAGCGAAATCAGGACAGCATGTCCATGTTTGCACATACTGCCACTGCTCGATAGTCCATAAAGGATAAACTTAAATTTATGAACTGCATAAATAATTGCAGGAACCTTCTGCCCTATTTGAGAATAGCTTTGCTGAGAAGCAGAGAAGGCCTCAGAAGCACATGCAGCTGGGTGCTTGATGCCATGAGGGTATTTATAGGACAGTACTGATACCATGGGTGGGGATACGTCTGTTGCTACTATTAGATGCAAACTAGGAGTGTATGGTCTTAAACATGGAAGCTACTTAATCAAATATTTTAAAGTCTGGAAAGCTTGTTGATAGCAATGTGACCATTTGAAATTTATGTCTCGATGCCATAGCTGGTTCCCTGGATAATAGTGTTTTGCTAGATTTTCAATGAATTGGCATTAATGGTTGATCTTATCCATAAACACCTGTAAGTCTTCGACATTTGCTGAGAACTGTATTTTATTGATCACCACAAGATAATCTTTTGTTGATTCAACCCATTTATCAAGAGTTTAAACCTTAAATATGTCAAAAAAGATTGCATAAAAGGACACTTGTGTATATTGCATTTAAGACCTTCTGTTGCCAGTCTCTGGAACAAAAGGTCAAGGCTTTGATAGTGATCCTCTTGAGCTGCACCTTTGACCAAAATATCATCAAGGCACACAGTGCTGTTGGGAATACCCTATAGTTGAACCATAAAATGCTGAAATGTGTCAATGGCTGAAGGGATGCTGAAAGGTAACCATTTATAACAGTAAAGGTTATACGGCATGTTGAGCAGTAGGTAACTCTGTGACGTTGCATCCAAGGGGACTTGAAGATATGACTCTGTGAGTTCAGTTTTACTGAGTAAAGTGCATTGGCCCAAATTTTCAAAGAGCTTATCTGTGCTCAATGGAGGTTGTTTCTACTTCACTTGTGCACTGATAGTTGCTGTCACAGAGTCGTAAGATTGCAATTGGGTTTATGTAATGTTACCAGGGGACTGGCCAGTTGACTATGGGATGTAGGCATTAGTACCTCTTCGTGTGTGTGTCCATCCAGCGCTGTTTTGAAGGTGTCCTTAAGAGCCAATAATGGGGCCTCTATCGCTGTAATCTGCAGGGCCATACACTACATTAAAGTCTCTCTCTTTGATAAATATGCCCAAATTAGGCAAGATGACTGATTTCAAGGCTTATGTCACAATGTTCTGAGGCATCAAGGGATCACCAATTTAGTATTGGAGGGCAGCGTGGAGGGTAAAAATCATAGGGGAAGACCAAGAGATGAATACACTAAGCAGATTCGGAAGGCTTTAGATTGCAATAGGTACTGGGAGATGAAGAAGCTTGAACAGGATAGAGTAGCATGGAGAGCTGCATCAAACCAGTTTCTGGACTGAAAACCACAAAAACAACAATGTCACAATTAAGTGACATAAGCCTCAAAATCAATTGTATTGCCTAATCCTGGTAAGAAAATTTGGGCATATGTAGCATAAGGCCCTGCAGATTACATGTTGTGCACAGTTTCATGAAAATGTTGTCCACTTTTGGGTCAGCTACCCACATCAAATTTACTGTATCAGGGTGTATGCGACCTGGGAGATCTGGGAAAAACCCAGGAGTTATTTCATCTGGGAGAAAACTGAGAAAAACCCGGGAATTTTCTAGAATTCCAGGAATTTTTCGTTTTAGTTTTCAGTTACATTTTTGTATTTTTAACTGGTAAGAATCAATCTAACAAAGGATATTACTGTATTCCACTACTGCAGATTAATACTGCAACAATAAAATGTGAACGGGAAAAAAACCCAAATAAAACAGAAATTGCAAGGGAAATGTGCCATATTCAACAACAAAACACAGTGCTCATACAAGTGTTTGC
The DNA here is from genome assembly GCF_021461385.2 of Schistocerca piceifrons. Lineage (NCBI taxonomy): Eukaryota > Metazoa > Arthropoda > Insecta > Orthoptera > Acrididae > Schistocerca > Schistocerca piceifrons. The sequence continues at coordinate 493,528,595 of NC_060139.1, read as the reverse complement.
CAACAGCAAAATGTGTCAAAGGCTTTAGGAAGATCATGCAATGCTTCATAACAACAAATTGCCTCTGATGAGTGTGACATCACAATTGTTTACATTAGACTCATTTTAGCAGTTACGAGCGGGCTCATGTGCATGCCCAGTTGAGTGGCATATCAGAAGTACCTTCTCCCGTTTCTGGCTACAGAAATGTGGCTGCTGTTGAGTAAGCAGTCGCAGTAAGCAGCTAGATGCAACCAGGATAAATTTTACTGCTGTGCCCAAGCCGCCAGATTCACGCATGTGCATCAGGCCCAGATCTATGAGGGAGGGCGGTGTGGGTGCCAAATTTTCATATTCTTTAGGAATAAAAACGTAGTTTCACAAAGTGCCTAGCATCCAGCACACGTTGGTCTATCAATTACTCATATGATTTTGATGTGCATCCCGGTTGGTTTTTGAACACACTCTAAGTTGATTTCTGAATGAATCATAAGCTGCGCGGGGTAGCCATGCAGTCTAGGGTGACTCGTCACGGTTCACGCGGCTCCCCCCATCAGAGGTTCGAATCCTGCCCCGGGCATGGGTGTATGTGTTGTCCTTAGCGTAAGTTAGATTAAGTAGTGTGTAAGCCTAGGGACTGATGACACCAGCAGTTTGATCCCATGCTAAAAATATAAATAATCAAAAAATAAAATCATAAGTTGATTTTTGAATGCGTGCATAGTGTACGTGATGTCTCTGTCAGGGGAATCCTCGTCACATCTGGAAATAAACTTTCCTGCAGGCAAAAGGGGACCGGGCTATACAAGCTGAGCACAGTAAAGCCGAATGGGTGAATGCCAATCGCTGTCTGATTATGTGGTTGATTGGGTTTGCGAATGATCAGTGTTGTTACAATTACTAGGGAAATCCATAGATTCAGACGACCAGAGTGGAAATAAATGACTAACAGAAATAACAGGTAAGAAAGATTACATATTACCTTCTGGGTGTATCCAGGAAAATGAAATTTTGTCAGAAAATTTTTGGCCAGAGTGCTACACTAGTAAGGGCCAGGTGTACAGTCCCCGTTTAGCAGCCGCTTAAGTTCTATTCTGGAATTAGCACAGAAAATGGTTTGTGGGAACATAACAATGCCTAACTGGAGAATAATAAGGGATAACTAAACTGGTGATTGTGGCAGGGTTAGTGAAGTTAACTGGCGAATAAGTTTTGACAAAGGCGGGAATAGTTCCAGAATTAGTCACGACAAGATTGTTTGTTAGAACAAGAAAGGAGAGGAAACAGGGACATGACACAAGTTAGGGAAGTATATGACGATTCCAAATTTATATTAAAATCTCGTACTACTACTTTTCGATCTCGTGCTCAAAAGACTGGAATGTATGAATAAAATGTGAAACTATTTTCTAACATAATGCTTTTTGCTTGTAGTAGGCTTAACAGGCGTTATATGTTGGTCTTCGTGAATTATATTCTGACGTGTTATGAAAATGAACATTTGCGCCAAAACAGTCTCGTTTATTTGGTGTGTGTTACAATTTCTGCAGTATTAGTAAGGCCTATTTTGTTTTATTTAGCAGACAGTGACAAAATAGACGTAATCAGATTGAGAAACCACACCAATCTTGGGTACTATTTGTATTAACAGCTTACACAGTGTTAGACAATGATATTTCGATTTTTCATGTATCAAAATGTTTGATGAACTTTGATGAGGTAATAGCAGAAAGGAAAGCATGCTATGTAAAAAAGGGGCAGGATGTCAAACTAGATGACTTGGAACAGGAGAGGCACCACAAGATATTTTAATTTCCACTGTCCTGAATGTGGTTTGATGGCATCCAGTACAAAATATACACGTTTCAATCCCAAGGAGCAAAATCCAGTGTCGTGCAATAGAAGAATGCTGTGTGAAGAGGGGTGTCACTGCACTCTGACACACTTAAGACCAAATAATATGTCTTACAGTTCCTCGGACATATGTTTTATGTATCAGACTGTTCAGAAAGATGTGCACTACAAAATGAACATATGTTTGAAAATTCGATTTTTTAAATTTTTGACGTATCCCAAACGCTCGAGGGAGGGGGGTGGGGCTGGGAGGAGGGGAGGATTTCCACTTTTCTGACAGCTATGCACTGATCGCCTTGTAGAACAGTGAAGTTATTTTTGTTGGTTCGCTAAAGAAATTTGGCTTGTATTAATCTTTTATGCTGAGGCAGTCAATGTGTTTGAAACGAAGTGTTTAGTTTCACACTATTGGCTAATTTCAACTGCTCACTGCATTTCAAGTCCACATTTTCGTCTTCTGGCATGTATGGTATTATGCCATAATAAAGAATCAAAAATGCGTTAACACAGTACTGGCACTCCAAGGATATTTACATCCCGAAACCCACTCTGAAAAGCTTAATGTCAGGTCGAGGCCTACGTCATTGGGAATCTCGACATACGAACATGCTCTTTAAGTATGCACTTTAAATATGCCATTCCAATGTTCTTGGAGTATCCTTTGTCTTTTCTTTTCTTTTGTGACATGGGCTTCCCGCGTCATAGCAGCTGCCAAAGTGCAGTGGCACCTGTTATCTGGAACTCCTGACAACTACTGAAGTGAACCTATTTCTAACAGGTCTCGGGAAAATATTGCAAATGGTGGTTTGAAAAGCGTTACCTTCAAAGTAAATTTCCTTTTATGCAAGTTGAACTATGTGTGAGAATGTATGATGAATTTCTTAACTCACAGAGCATTTGATGCCGAGCCATTTAGAAGTATTTCAAGCCCAGATCAGACACTAATGTCGTCATTATGAGCAAATTGATGTAGTTCTACGGGAAGCTCTCTCTCCTCTGTGGTAGCTAATTTATTTGTGGAAAACTTTGAGGACAAGTCATTGGAATCGGCTAAAAATTTTACTGGCACAATTCTGTGATATATCTTAAAGAGTAACATGTGCAAAAAAATATCAACATTATATGTGAAAGCTTAGCTTCTCTTGCAGCTTATTAACCTTAGAGACCAATATTATATGCGAAAGCTTTGCTTTTCTTGTAGCAACACTATGTATATTAATTTAAAACATCAACTTTTCCTAGTTTGTGTATCCACGATACATAAGTGATGTTGCTGTTAGGTGACTACATCATGTGTCCTGTGGTCTGAATATCCACTGTCATTGGCTGGCGGGATCATGTGACATGAGCTATGACTGGCTTACAAAAGCGCATCGCAATCTCGATTACAATGGTTCGGAAAGTAACAAGTGGTGTTTGGTGGAATTCAAATTTATACTTTCGTATTACGAAAATATGCAGCATACGTGTTGCTGCACATCAAAAATCTTTCCAAAAGGAGTTTTCATCCCTGAGTTTCATTTTCTAAAGTGCTGGGAAATTCTGCGTCCGTGTATAAAAACATAACCTTTCAAAGGATTGATAAGTTTTACAGTTCTGAGGGAAAATATATTGTCACTTAATAACACAGAAAAAGTGTGTTTTCATCTGAGAGAAAGTGTATTTTTAACTGGGAAATCCGGGAAAAATCCAGGATTTTTTTTTCCTTGTCCACATATATACCCTGTGTATGAGTGGCTGGGTTATAAGTAAATAAAACTCGTAACTTTCCTAGTGAAAAGCACGTGATGATGTCCATAGGAACAAAGATTTGTCTCGGCTGCCTGCAGTGGTGGTGACCCTAAACTTACATAAGTAGATTGTTTAGCAATAAGACAGAAGACCAGTGTCCAAAAGTAATCTCACATGATGTTTGTCAATAACTGCGTCCAAGTACATTTTCTGAGATGTATTTTGAGATGTCAATATTTCTGTAGATTGGTCACTCATTTGGTTTAAATCCATAGAATGGGATGCATCCACACTGGAACTGCTACAACTTACCTATCACACGTGTCCTTTATTGCCACATTTATGACATGTTATATGCCAATGACGACAAGAGCTGTGAGTGTGGTGAAGGAAACAGCATTTAAAGCTGGGCAATACTGCTGCTACTGATGCAGCCCATCACCACAGGTGAGGTTGTTTGTAAGACTGTCTGGGCTGCAGAGCAATTGGGTGCCTCACAGGATGTGGAAAGATGGCATGTGTAACCAGTGGCAGCGGGTTGACTGTAACAATGTTTTCTTCCATCGGAAACACTCTGGGCTGTTTTGTGGGCTTCAGCTGTTTGCATAACTTCCATCAGAGACAGAGCTCATTTCCTCAATACATGGTTCCTCACTTGTGAGTTGGGCATAGGTCACACTTTAATGTCTCAGATTAGAGAGTACACTTCGTCTGCCACACAAATATTTAAAACTAAAATTCTTGCTTAATTCATGTAGGTTGGCAGTCTAATCTACAAATTATTTATTTGGGCCCTTTTTTGGTGCCAAAATTCTAATCTGACTGCAATAATATCTTTCTATGTTAAGAAATGTTGTTTAAATACACTATGTGATCAAAAAGTATCCAGACACCTGGCTGAAAATGTCTTAAAAGTTCATGGCACCCTCCATTGGCAATGCTGGAATTCAGTATGGTGTTGGCCCACCCCTAGCCTTGATGATAGCTTCCAGTCTCACAGGTATATGTTCCATCAGGTGCTGGGGGGTTTCTTTGGGAATGGCACCCCATTCTTCATGGAGTGCTACACTGAGGAGAGGTGTTGATGTCAGTCAGTGAGGTCTGGCATGAAGTCGGCATTCCAAAACACCCCAAAGGTGTTGTATAGGATTCAGATCAGGACTCTGTGCAGGCCAGTCCTTTACAGGGATATTACAGTCGTATAACCACTCCGCCACAGGCCGTGCGTTATGAACAGGTGCTCGATCATGTTGAAAGATCAATTGCCATCCCCGAATTGCTCTTTGATAGTGGGAAGCAAGAAGGTGCTTAAAACATCAATGTAGGCTTGTGCTGTGATAGTGCCATGCAAAACAACAAGGGGTGCAAGCCCCCTCCATGAAAAACACGACCACACCATAACACCACCACCCCTGAATTTTACTGTTGGCACTACACACGCTGGCTGATGACGTTCATCGGGCATTCACCATACCCACACCCTGGCATCGGCAATTTTTCTCACCTGCCGCCTAACTGTCATAATACGAGGGCTATCCACAAAGTACATTATGTTTTGGAATTAAAAATAAATAAAGTATTGGAAATTCTTTTTATTATATACAGATGAAAGACACACTTAAATACTACTTTTCTACATAGTTGCCATTTCAATTAAGGCACTTATCATAGCGATGGACGAGCTTGGAAATTCCTTCATCATAAAATTCGGCCATCTGCGCCTTCAACCACGTGGTTACCTCTTTTGGGACAGAAAAGGTGTGATTTTTGTGGATTTCCTGGAAAGAGGCACTACAATAAACTCTCAAAGGTATTCCTAACTCTGCACAACCTCAGAAGAGCAATACAAAACAAGCGCAGGGGACAGTTGGGCTCAAAGATCTTGCTGATTCACGACAACACCTGGGCCCACATGGCAAATGCCACTCGTGAAGTTCTCGAATCTTTTAAGTGGGAGTTGTTTCCTCATCTGCCGTACAGTCCCGACCTGGCACCGAGCAACTTCCACTTATTCCCAGCAATGAAGAAGTGGTTGGCTATGCAGCATTTTGATGGCAACACACAGCTTCAAGAAGAGGTAACCACGTGGTTGAAGGTGCAGGCGGCCGAATTTTATGACAAAGGAATTTCCAAGCTCGTCCATCGCTAGGATAAGTGCCTTAATTTAAATGGCAACTATGTAGAAAAGTAGTATTTAAGTGTGGCTTTCATCTGTATATAATAAAAAAATTTCCAATACTTTATTTATTTTTAATTCCAAAATGTAATATACTTTGTGGATAGCCCTCGTACTTGCAGTGGATCTTGATGCAGTTTGGAATTACTGTGTGATGGTCTGAATAGATGTCTGCCTATTACACATTACAATCCTCTTCAACTGTCGGCTGTCTCTGTCGGTCAACAAATGAGGTTGACCTGTATGCTTTTGTGCTGTATGTGTCCCTTCATGTTTCCACTTCACTATCACATAGGAAACAGTGGACCTAGGGATGTTTAGGTGTGTGGAAATCTCACTTACAGACGTATGACACAAGTGACACCCAATCATCTGACCACGTTCAAAGTCCATGAGTTCCGTGGAGTGCCCCATTCTGCTCTCTCACGATGACTAATGACTACTGAGGTCACTGATATGGAGTACCTGGCAGTAGGTGGCAGCATAATGCACCTAATATGAAAATCATATGTTTTTGGGGGTGTCTGGATAATTTTGATCACATAGTGTAAATCGTTTTTGTATTAGCTGATACAACTTGGAATTTCCTGACAAGAACATGGCCTTTTGTCTTTCCATGTTAAATATTTGGCAAACCAAAAACCATAACTTCATTCCTCTGTATTAAGCATCGCACTCTTCATGTTGCTCGTTAAATGATGAGAAGGTAGTAAACATGGGTGGCATAGGAGATGTCCATGCTATATTTGCTAATACTAGCACTGCCTGTAATACATAATGGTTGTTAGCTCCTTCTAATGTAGCATGGTTTGCATTAGGAGTTATTGTAAATTGTCCATGGTTGAAAATCCACATTCTCAGCCAATCCAAAATAGAAGCCAGTGGGCAGTTTGTCAACAAGTGGCCATGAAAGCCTCAACAATGTTGCAATCCAAAATAGTTTCAAGTCCAAATTACACGTGTCACAGGTCCCAAGTCATTGCCAATTTTGTAATAGGTGAACTACACCCATAAAATATGGACTCTAGTCACAAGAGGTAAATATAAAATATGCTATTAAGAACAGTGGAAACTATCTTGAGTCCAATCCCAGCCATATCAGAGTCACATCTAGTATAACACCATATACAATAAAATAACACTTGTAGTGTGCACTCCACTGCTCGCATTAACACTGCTTTAAGCACTATTTGAGTTGAGGAACCACAGAGGTATGTTTAATGCAGTTGTTGAGTCATTCAGGAAATCTTGGATTACTACAGGTATCAAGATTTTTCACAGTGAGAGAAAGAAATCTGCAAAATAGCCAGATGAGTCAAGACCCAGGAGCACCTGCATATTATGATATTGAAAAAAATGTTACAGTTGTAGGCACATATTTTCTGAAAGTTACTGTTCAAGCAGTAAAATCAATTCATTACATTACTTACTGTCAATGAAATATTCAATGCTGTGTAATATAATATATTCCTTTGACAGGTAATCAGTGTTGTCATAAAAATGTTTATACTATATGCATACAATTAAAGAGAGTGACAGAATTTTGAAAGGTAGTCTACATGCAACAAATATTTATAATAATTAATTTTATAAAACAGATGATGAAATGGGTACAATTAGTTCAGAAGTACTGAAAAGGGACCGATAGCCTCTGCAGTTTGGTCCGTTAAGAACTCACACACACACACACACACACACACACACACACACACACACAGTACTGAAAAACCAATACAGAGAAAGTTAGTGAAATTAAAATTCTGTGGCTGCTTCCTGAAATGAAAATCTTTGGGACTCTTAAAAGTAAAAGTTGCTGTCAGTGGGACAGGAAATTAAGAAAAAGATGAGAAAGTTATTTTTGTTGTTAAAGTCATCAGTTTGGTACAACACACACTGACAAACACTGTTGTTTTTTTAATACAAATGTTACTGTAACTGTGTGTTTTGAGATATTAAAATGATATAAAGCAATTATAAGGATTTGTACTAATATAACAAAAATATAGTCTACACTATATTGTAACTCATTTTCATTTGAAACAGTAGAAAACAGGGAAAAATTTACTTAGTACACTCCAAAACTAATTCTTTATTTGCAGATGGTGTCTATGTTGAAGTGCATCCATCGATGCTGCAAGGAATGTGCAAAAAATTACTTCACAATTCAGGTAACAGATCGAAGCATTGCAGATGCAGTTTGTCCTTTTTGCAAGGAACCAGAATTGAATGCTGATGATGAAGAGGAAGCATTGGAATATTTCAGTAATCTTGATATTCTCCTTAAAAGTTTCCTTGATGAACCTGTGCATGAACTTTTTCAGAGAAAGTTACGTGACCGCACTCTAATGAAGGATCCAAACTTCAAATGGTGTGTGAAGGTACAAAGCAACATAATGTTTTAATAAAGTCCTTGTATTCAACTCTTATTTGAATTAAATATTAAATGAACCAATACAAATAATATAGGTGATTAAGTCAAACAGTAAACTTGATGCCATTGTATTTTTCATATGAGGTCAATTCATTACATTACATACTGTCAATGAAATATTCAATGCTGTGTAATATAATATATTTCTTTGACATATAATCAGTGTTGTCATTAAAATGTTTATACTATATGCATAGAATTACAAATTGCACTATGCTCAAATGAATCTTGGTCTAACTGAAGTTAAAACTGGATTATTATAAGGGATTTATGTAGGCTATTTCCTTAGTAAAGATGTATAATTTTACCAAGTATTTTTATATAAAAACTTGATATTGTATATATTGAATTATTAGAATGAGGAAATAACATTTGATATCACTTGCCTACTTATACTCAGTTCCTCCTGTTCTAAATAGCATATTGGGCAACAATTTTCCTCTAGCAAATTCACGCAGCTTCTCCCCAGTTCATGTTCATGCATTGAAGATCCCTTACAAAAGTTTGTTTCCAGGTGTTACAAGGCCTTTCTCTGCTTCTGTATGCACTCATTGGGGGCCCCAACAGTGCTGATTTGGGGATTATTCCATCTTTCATATATAAGGCATATATGGAAAGCTTCAGTCTTCTTTCAGCAGTGATTCTGTGCAGGCTGTGTAGACCACTTCTTCACAGTACTTCAATCTTTAAAATTCACACCAAGCATAGTTGGTGAAAAAAAAAATTGAGTTTGTGTGCTGATTTTACTTAAGTTTTCCAGGATTCACATTTGTATATTGCCATTGTTAGGATGACAGAGAAGTACAGCCAAAACTTTGTTGACATACCTACAGAGTCAAATGCCATATGGATCACATTTGTTGGAAGACTGCAGATGATTTCCCAGTTCTGCTACTGATGTTTATCTACATTCCCTTTGTTACAAATAAGGTGGCCAAAAAATGGAAATCAATGAGCTTCTCTTCTTGAAGTACCTTCTCCTACACTGTAATTCAAATAGATACATATTCACTGTGTTTGTCTTATCATTTATTTTTGGCCCTACAGAACTGGTCATTCTGTCTAGCTTCCTACTCTTTACTTATAAACTTGGTGGTGTTTTTGCCAGAAGAATGATTTAATCAGCTAAATACAGATCCATAAGGTTAGATTGCTCATTCCAACACATGCCTAAGTTCAAGTTGTCCATAGTTTTTCTCATTATGAATTCTGTGACTAATATGGAAAAGAATGGTAACAAAATGCATCTTTGTTTTATTCCTGTCAGAATGGTAAAGAAAGGATGTTCCCATCTTCTGTCCTTATACTTCAACTTGAGTCTAGATACAGATTTCTGGAAACATCAGTGAGATGATTGGGAATTCTATATAGACTTAGAGTATTCCACAATGATTCTCAGCATATACCAACAGAATTTCTTTTAAAATTGATGAAGTTGTGTGCAGTGGATTGTTGAATTATATGCATTATTCTATTACGTTTCATAGAACAAGTATTTCTTTGGAACAGGATTTTCCACTTTGAAAGCCAGCCTGGTCTTTTTTTAGTTGACAATCTGCTGCTTCATGTATATTTTTTTAAAGTATGATGCAAAAGACATTGCCTGGCACAAAATGTGTATGATATCTCTCCAATTTGTACATTCAGTTGGATTTCCTTTCTTCAGTAGTGTAACAATGATGCCATGTCTCCAGTCTTGTGGGACTTGCTTTGCTCACCAGTAGATATTGCACAATATTATAATTTATTAATTTACACAATTCAACATCAGAACCCTAACTTATTTATTATAAACTCATTGAATTCTAGTGCCATGTAAAATACCTTTCTTTTTATCAATTTCATCAATATACTCTGGAATTAATAAGAGAGCACTGTTAGATTGTTTATTGCAATATCCAAGACCGACATTTGTAATTACTGGTGACTATTGGTAATCTGGCATTTGATATGTCAGTTTCTTGTGTTATATTAGTGTATTCGCTTCTTAAGGACAAATCTGTTAATATTTTCTTTGCGTAAATTACACAGCATACTAGAGAATGTTGTAATATTCAGTTTTTTAAATGTTATTTCTGTTTGCCTCATGTTGTAAAGAGTGATGAATGCTCTTAATATCTGTTGTTTCACCACTGAAACATCATTTATTTAATTTGTTTTTTAGGCACTAGAGTTTTGCTTAACAGCTGTGCAATATATGTAGTCAGCCTGCTACATAAATTTCTTACTAAAGCTTTCACACAGATTGTAACAGGATGGATTTTAAATATTGTGAAACAAGAAACCTAAAACATTACTTTTCTTTTTTTTCAGTGTTCGTCTGGCTTCATAGCCAATCCCCGTCAAAAGCGACTGGTTTGTCCGGACTGTCGATCTGTAACATGTGCCTCATGCAGAAGACCTGTAAGTACAGTGATAAGCAACACAGGAAATGAAGGATTGTTATTTTATAGTGTTATAATACCATCATCTACACAATCCTCAATGACACGAGAGTATGGATGAACTAAGCGTGAAAGAAAGATGAGGCTCCTATGATACTAATACATAATCACTAGGATGTGACATACATAGAAAATGTAAAAGAATACCACAGATATATGCACCAGCATCCAAAAGTTAAGCATACATGAGAAAGGTGCAAAATCAGAAGAGAAAATGTGAACACTTACAGTAAATGGTCAGGATTTCTCCACCAACTAGAACCACACTATCGCTATAGGAAAGAAAAATCACTGATTCAAACAAGTATGTGTTTCAACAAAAATGAAAAACAGTTAATTTATCTCATAATGTCTCTGTTGTTTGCCTTTTCATTTTGAGCAGAATGTAGTTCATTGGTGTTCACAATTTAACAATAAAAAGATGTCATCTGGAAACTGTTTTATGCAGTAGGAATCCTTGGGCTTTTGTCTGAATAGGTTATGGTTGTTTCAGGAGTTGCATGTTTAAATCAGTGTATCAGAATTGCAGAGTGGTTGGTCGATATGTCATATATCTAGTAATATGTGTGACACTCCAGATAATGCAGAGATGGGTTTTATTGTGGAGTCATCAGCATTGTGATTGAACCATACCTCAACGAAGAAATGTACTCTCAGCAGCAAATCATTGTTTAGTTTAAAGAATGATTTATTGTGCACATTTATCTGGAGAGAAAGTTGTAGCAGTTGTAATAACATCATCAATGTGGAAAAGAGCCGTGAGATATTGGTGTAAGGAGTTACATTGAATGTGTGTCTGGAGATTATCTTCACTGATGATTGTAAGGAAGTAAGATTAGGGTTTAACACCCCCTTAATGTTGAGATCATTAGAAGTAGGACACAAGGTCGGATTGGAGATGGTAATTGGCTGTGTGATTTTCATATACATTAAATGATTTATGGAAATTTATGGAAAGCTAAATCTGGATGGTCATATGATACTTTAAATAGCAATCCTATCCTCCTGTGCACCAGCATCTTAATCACTATTGCGTCTCATTTGGTCTGTTGGTTAGAAAAGTACCTGTATGAAACATAGCAACCATATTTTTGGCTTTTTGGAGGTGCTGATGGTTCATACTTTCTTTTCATGGATGATACTAGGTGTCTGCATCAAGAAGTCCTTGCAAATTTCTTGTAGTTGGAGACATGCAGCTCATGGACTTGCTATGAAGTCTCTGTGTTTGAGTCCCATAGAACATGCGTGCAATATGTTGTGGAGGTGAACAGCATTTTGTCAGTTGCCAAGGAACTACAAAGGGCTTTTCCTGATTTCTGCTTAGTTTTTTCTCACAAGGGAATGGCTCAATAAGACAAGGTGAAACCTATCCTGAAATTTTTTACACAGGAAGAAGACAATGACAGAAATGCACTGTCAAAATTTTAGTTGCTAAGAGGCACTGCAAGTATTAAAAAAAAGTAGCTGAAAATTGCCAGATTCGTAGTGCACCAGGTGGGGGTAGAAATGTACACCCCTACTGGTGCTGTAGCAACTGTGTATGCACTACTAGACACGCACACGCACACACCTACCTGAGGTTTGCGGTACATTTGTAAACAGGAAACGTGACACAGCCTGATCGTAATTTGTAAAGGACATTTCAGGTTACCCGCTCATCGATAGTTTCTCCGACACTACAATACACAGTTACTATTTTCTCGAATGAGCCACTCAAGTAACATCTATTACAAATTATCAGTTGCTTTTTGCAGTATTGGTAAATATTTACCATACAGATAAAGCTGAATGAATATTTATTGTGCTTTTGTAAAGCATGCCTGCTAATAGAACCTTTTAGTTTCCTTTCAGTTTCACAGTAATATGGAATCCAATTAATGTTCTCAATTTAGCAATGATGAAATATGAGGAATGTGGTTTCCAGCCGAAATCACCTACTTCCCATGTCATTTGTTAGTTGATTTCCTTGACATCATTTGAATGATATCGACATTTCATTTCAAATTATGGACACGTTAGAAGAAATAGGATACAACTGTGAAGATTCCATGAATTGTGGTTCGGATGACATCAGTTGTGCCAGTAACAGTTCTGAAGAAGAATACCTTCCAAGCATTAAAAAAAAAAAACATGTACTGTAGTGTGCAAAGATATTTTCATTTTGTAAAATTAGAGTATGAATTGTACAAATTGAAGAATGAATTACATGAAATAAGAAGTATGTGCCAAAAGGAAATCCGAAACCATCTGAATGAAAAACTGTTCGAAAGATTTAGAACTGCTCATGAGGGGCTACGTATCATTATTGGTGCAGATCTATGAGACTGGGCCCTCCAAATTGCATCTGACATGGACATTGCTAATTTCTGGGCTTCGTCAACTTGGCTATGCAGGTTCAAGGAATCATACATAGGAAGTCGCCAAATTACCGAGTTTATTACGTAAGCATGTAGAGCAGCTGTCAGTGAAAGACAATGCTATAGGAGAAATTCATATCTGATGTAAAGATGAAACTTGCTGTTATCTGTGCAACTGCTGTTTATAACACTGATCAGTCAGGTGAAATGCGTGCACACTGCACTTTATCATTTCGAGGTGAAAAAAAAACAGAGTCGGTTGCCCAATCAATGAATGCAATGACACATTCATACAAGATAATGCCAGTAATAAGTATGAGTGGTTTACTAAAATAATAAATGGACTGTTTAGTTGCAAAAAGCTTGTAATCAACATATCAAAATCTGGAAAAATGGCAAAGAATAATTTTCAACATTCCATTCGAAATGTATTCCTACCAGCTACAGAAATTAATTCATTACTTTTGTTGGATTTATGGTCTGGACATAACGATGCCTCTGTTTTTGTGGTGGACGTTGAAAAGCTGTAGGTGTAATGTGGCTTCCGCCTGGAACTACTAGTGTGATCCAACCCCTCGATAAAGAATTTATTTGACAGTGGAAAGCATTTTTCAGGGAATTATCAGACAACTTAATTTCTGATACCTCTCTTTCATTTCAGATTTATCAACGGAACAGTACTCTTAAGTTCCAGTCATTTGTGATTTACCAATTTTCTTCACCATGCTTTACGAATCTGAGCAAATAAGCCTGGTATGCAGCACAATGTGCAGAACAATGGCCGGGACCATTTCTGACTCCAGCCCAGTTCTGTCTAAATAAAACTAGTGGTTACTGTGAAGTGGTTGACTGCATCAATTCTTCCTTTGTCCAGTGTGTCCGGTTCAAGAAAAATGTTTTGCCTTTTTTTTTTTTTTTTTTTTTTTTTTTTTTTTTTTTTTTTTTTTTTTTTTGTCATTCAATAGACAATTCACATTTTTGTGATGACTACAGGGAATAAACAAAAAAACTATTTCACTGATAGTCAAATGTACAACATTCAGACATTATTACAATGGATGGCCTACAGGAATTGTTATAAAATGTAGTACTGCAAGACACATTTCATTTCAACAAGTTAAAAGTCCTCATCTATGACATCAAACACAAGGTTTTATTTTCTCTGGTAGCCACTTTTATCAGAATTACTTGTGCAAGAATTTCGGTATGAAGTTATTCAAAAAAATGTTTGTATAGTTTATGCCAGGTTTTTACTGGAGCAAAAAAGCTAAGAAGCATGAGCAAAAGAGAATTCTGTCTAGTGTACCTAGTAGGCCTCTCACAGGTCTTTCAACTGGACACCACTGCAGGTACTTGTGTGTCCCTAACCTTGCCCAGTTACCTAATTGGAAAATGGAGAACTGTGGCTTAACATAGAAAATGAACCACATGTCTTTCGTGGCCAGTCCAACATCTGTGAAAAGTGAACGCTGAGTTAAAAATCATAGTGAAAAAGTTGTGGTCTGAACAGGTTTTGATCCCATGCTCTCTGGATCACGAAGCATGTGCTTTGCCACTAGACCATTTTTATTTTAGAAAAAAATAGATAAATATGACCATTAGACCTTACATGCATAGTGAAAACACTAGCTGTCACCTCTTGAGGTGATGCTTAATGTCGGTAATTGGTGTTCTTTAATGAAATTTTCACTCTGCAGCAGAGTGTGTGCTGATATGAAACTTCCTGGCAGATCAAAACTGTGTGCCAGACTAAGACTCAAACTTGGGACCTTTTCCTTTTAGGAGCAAGTGCTCTAAACAAATGAGCTACACAAATATGACTCACAACCAATCCTCACAGCTTTAATTCTGCCAGTACCTCATCTCCTACCTTCCAAACTTCACAGAAGCTCTCCCACAAAACTTGCAGAACTAGCACTCCTGGAAGAAAGGATACTGTGGAGACATGGCTTCAAAATAGCCTCAGTGATGTTACCAATAATGAAATTTTCACTCTGAAGTGGAGTGTGCACTGATCCGAAGCTTCCTGGCAGGTTAAAACTGTGTGCAGGACCAAGACTTGGACTTGGGACTATTGCCTTGCGCAGGCAAATGCTCTACCATCTGAGCTACCCAAGCACGACTCATGACCCCTCCTTACAGTTTAAATTCTGCCAGTACTTCGTCTCCTATCCTCCAAACTTCCCAGAAGCTCTTCTGTGAACCTTGTAGAACTAACATTCCTGGAAGAAAGGATATTGTGGAGACATGGCTTAGCCACAGCCTGGGTGATGTTTCCAGAATGAGATTTACACTCTGCAGTGGAGAGTGTGCTGATATGAAACTTCCTGGCAAGTTAAAACTGTGTGCTGGACTGAGACTCGAACTCCTTTCATGGGCAACAGTCCTGAGTTGAAGTCTTTGTCTGGCACACAGTTTTAATCTGTCAGGAAGTTTCATATCAGGACACACTCCACTTCAGAGTGAAAATTTCATTCTGGAAACATTCTTCAGGCTGTGGCTAAGCTATGTCTCCACAATATCCTTTCTTCCATGAGTGCTAGTCCTGCAAAGTTCACAGAAGAGCTTCTGGGAAGTTTGGAAGATAGGAGATGGGGTACTGGCAGAATTGAAACTGTGAGGAGGGGTTGTGAGTCATGCTTGGGTAGCTCAGATGGCAGAACATTTGCCCGCACAAGGCAATGGTCCCAAATTTAAGTGTTAGTCCAACACAGTTTTAATCTGCCAGGAAATTTTAATTAGTGTTATAAATTTCTTCTCAATGATAATGAGAAAACAGGGAAAAATGGCAGCTGACATAGAAGGAAAATTTTGGACAGGTGCTAAGGAGAGATGGGGAGGTAATTCCATGTAAAGTGCATGATCTCCATACATGTCACGCTTCCATACAAATTGAGACACTTAAATTCTTCCTTCTGCGCACAATTTTGCTTACTCAGTCAAGAACAGCGTGCTCGCCTTGCATAATAATCCTCACTGAATAGCAAAGTTCCTCATTGTGGCTCTAACAAGATAGAGTTGTATCCTGTATTCTGAACATTAGCTCCAAAAACCGAAAACTAATAACACAGTTTTCATAGGCAATGTTCATTACCTCATGTTCTCTTCTGTCCCCCCTAGCATAAATTATTCTACCTATATACAAGCAAATTGTAATGAATTTTCTGCAAATGCTCATTTGCACTTGTTCACTTCCATTCACTTCCATTTGCTCCATTGTAAAGCAGGCTTTAGGTGCTTAAAATTGGTGTCTGTGAATTCTGGATAATTCTGCTATGCAGCACTGCATGAGTAATTCACTGAGTCACGCGCTAGGTGGGTAGGGCTGTACAAACCATTGTTATAAGCTTTTCTTCATGTGACAAAAATGTGTAACTTCAACATTTTTTACAAAATACTTAGTGTCTCTTAGCAGCTAAATTTTTGGCAGTGCATTTCTTTTGTCATCTTCTTCCTCTGAAAAAAATTTCAGGGTAGGTTTCAACTTGTCTTATTGGACCATTCCCTTGTCAGAAATAATGACTAACAACTACTGCCACATTTTGAGTGACTTTATGGAGAGCATATGACATTGCTGTTAAATGTATATGGCACTTAGGGGTAGCCATTTTCTGTATTAATTGTTTTGTTGTTGTGAAAGAGATTGTAGACTCCTGTTTTCCTTTATTCTTAATTATGTTTAACTTTTTAACACCAGAACACACAGGAAAGAATAGCTAATATGAAACCCCAACCAGATGTAAATAGAAGAAGCATTTAGTTACAATTTCTTACATTTACTTACACTCATGGCAGCATTCACAAACAGAAAGACAAAAGCCTTGCTACCTTTTATGGTGCCAAGAGACCCTTTGCTCACTGACTACATCTCAGTAATCAGTAAGCAACTATGAAAGTGAACTTAACCATTGTCCCCATTTCCAAAACAGTGACAATAATGGAAATTAGTATGCAGTGAACAACTGAGCAGCAAAATTTTATACATTGGAAGTAAGTAAAGCAGATTTTAAAGATGAGTTTTTTCAGAGGATGTTAGGTGGTATTAAAGTGAGTACTGATAGATGTTCCTCATGTTTTTGGTTCTTCTGGTTTGATAAACTAGTAAAAAACAGCTATACACAAGCACACCCCATTCCTCAATCCCTTGAGAACTGAGTTGAAATATGGAACTACTTCATATTCTTTTTCTCGCTGGTTTTATTGTCATACAGATTTAATGTCTGAGAGGAATTCTTTGATCCACTTGTTATGCAATTAACTGTTGGGGCTGAGAGCTGACCCACGAGTGGCAGAGAATGCAGCCATTTGTCACTCAGGAAAAGGTGCTGCTTCCTTGCCTGGACGAAGATTGTAGAGTGTTGGTCACTGGAAGCACACTGTGAATCTTAGTGAAATGCCCTGATTGCAATAGTCCTTTATTTATTTTAGTACAGAGGAGGACTTCAGCGGTTGGGAGGCTATTGCCTCCAGCAGCCTAGTTGGTTCCTGATGGGCCTGCACTGATGTCACCAACTAATGACCCAGGAGAAGGCTGTGCTATAAGTTATGGCTGCCGGTGTCACAATAACTACTGAAAGTTGATGCTGCCTTGTGTGACCATTGACGTGTGACAGACACAGCTTCTGACAACCTGACTGCTGTGGGGTTGCAGTGTACCACACCGGGAAGTACAGTGTTTAAGCCATGGTGCCCACCATGGCCAAAGTCAAAGGCATATGCCCACACTGGGTGGTGATCAGCAATGACGAGGGCTTACAGAAATTGGTGAAACAAGAGTGTAGCCAATCAGCTCCTAGGCCAGGCTTCAACATGTGACTTACCAAGGAGGAGGTTGGTCGCCAGTGGAACATAGTCATCTTGGGGGGGGGGGGGGGGGGGGTGGATGAGTGTTTATGAGGGCATGCTAGTCAGTACTTGTTCAACAGCAGCACTCCCACTCCAGAAAGGATAAAAGGCTGCAGCAGACAGATGTTACCACTGGATGCTGATGACTTCATTCATTCTGATTTTCTTGTTTAGTCAGGTCCTGCAGGAGCCTAGCTGAAATGTAATACTACCCAACTTTACCCTTCAGAAGTACTGGATAGCTTCTTCTGGTTCATCAGCATGCTAACTAGGTACTCTTCCATTCTGAATACTCCTTGCGAAACAGTGTCTGGACTTCAAGCTGACAATAACTTCCTTCAGTACAATGTCATTTTGCTGATTATCACAGGAACAGTCTATCAAACCTGATGGTGTCATTGTGTAACATAATAAAAGAAAAAAATTAAAGCTGTTTCTCAGCTTAAGATGCTCACTTTCTAAGTATTAAGAGAAATTTGAGGCAAAAAAACAATTACATATACACTCTTGCCTCTCAAGCATCAGATTAGTTTTATTCTAACATAATCAGAATGGAGAAGCTCTGTTCAGAATGCTCAGTGACAGAGGTTGACTGCGAAATTAAGTACAGTTGTAATACTTCTGTTTACAACTATTTTTAACAGTGTTTCTTGCTTTCATATTTATGCTTTTTTTATTTGCTTTCCATGACCAAAATTATAAAAGTAGATGAAATTTGTACCAACCTGCACATATGTTTACTTATTTGAATAATGAAAATTGAAATTTCATTAAATATTAATGAAGTTCCATACCTCTAAATCAAAATGTATTGTGAAACTGTATGGTAATAATATCACTAAAATAAAAATGATTGGTGTTACAACAGAGAACTGCAGTAAGTCTGGCACTGTCAAGATCATTTTAGTTTTTAATATGTTCTTTGTGAAAAAATGTCTGGTTTGATTTTTGAACAGCACAAAAATTGCAGGAAAGTAAGAATACTTAGTGTATACTCCAGTCATTCTCGCAAGTCACAGAAGTGGTTGCTACATCTGACTGAGATCACAATGTTTTGTGGCGGTGTTCGTAGCGACAAACACTTGGCTGTAGAAATGGCTTACGAAGTCACCGCCACACTTTTAATAGCGGGCCGACCGGTCCGCTGGAACAGTGAACAGAAAGATGAAAGCCCAAACACTCTGATTAAATAAAAGTCGGTACTTATCTTTATTGTCGAAGATACAGAAACACAGTAGTGAACTTTGTGTCTACGGAAATCTGTCTAGTTCAAGTCGGAGCGGCTAGGTCAGCGTCGGCTGACGACAAACAACAACTCTGCTGCGATGAACACACAACTGACTAGCAAGTACACAAATCGGTGGCGAGTATACAACTGAGCGGCGAATACAGAACTGTCCTAGCGCTCGCGACTCCAGCGCTTAAGAAGCCAGAAGCCAGCGGTGGCGCGCGGACTTGCGGCGATTTGCTGTCTCGCTGGCGCTGCTTATGCGGACGGCGTCCGGACTTTGATGCTGCCAACCTTTTGGCAGCGGGCTCGGTTGGCATTACTGGCTAGGACATAACACAATGGATGGAAGCTACAGCTTTCTTTCATTCACACATCATGTTTTGTAGATGCTGTCAGGAGGGAGAACTCTCAAGAATACAGAACAGATCTTACAAATCAATTGTTACATTTTATTACCAGTCTGAAAACAGGGAAAAACTGTTCCAATAGTTCCAATTTAAGCTTTCAGTTACATTTTTATGTCCAACTTCATTATACTTCCAAGTAATCAAGTAAATTTTTTTGTGTGGTGTTTGTAATGAGAGCTATTGGTGGGGTAATTTTAGTCAGTGGAATTGATTTAACACGGAACTGATTTTCATTCTTGACCTAAACTTTGATACTGTGTTTAGCAGTGTATATCACTCACATGCCATTTATTTCTATAAAATCATTAACACTGCACAGAAAGTAATGCAAAAATAGTTAATACATATTTCTGGGTTCTTATGTAACAAGCTTCACCAGGAACTGTCTGGCATCATGCTGTTATTTATGCTAGGTCATATGACTATTTATCAAGCTTTATCTACTACTGAGTACTTTTTCATGTTGTATGTACTATCTTCAAACGTTTTCTTGAGCAATAATACAGCAAGGGACACACACTGTTTGTTCCGGATTCCAGAGAGAAGAGACATGGTCATGGGTTCCCCCCCCCCCCCTCCCCCCCTCCCCCCCCTCCCCCCTGCCACACACACACAGTAAAAAAAAGCAAAAGCACTCTAATAACCACTCACTGATTGAAACAAATTGTTATGATTATATTAAAACATGTTATATTCCTTTATCTTATGCTTCATACCACACATTTATAAGATTGTAAATGAAACACGCAGATAATAAACATTGAAATACTTTCTGCCATCAAAATTGAAAGCATCTTCTTGACAGATTCAGTAATCATAGGTATTGTTGCAGATTATGCATCATGTATCAGAAACACGTGCTGCTCTAATGATTACTACACTACTGTAGCACAGACATAATATTGTTTCAGCAACAAGATAAACAATGATTAGAGACACAATGCTAGTGGCTCAGTGCCTTATGTCTTCTACCAATTCAGCATCAGGAAGACAAATAGTCTAGAAAATGTTCAGACAGTAAAATAACTTATATCAGATTATATCAGACATGACAGAAGCATGTACCATTATGCATTCTCCGTGATTTCAGTGGGAGGTCCAGCATGAGGGCCTAAGCTGCAAAGAGTTTGCTGAATGGAAGGAGGCTAATGACCCAGAGTACCAGGCAGCAGGACTGGCACGCCATCTGGCAGAGCATGGAATTGACTGCCCCAAGTGTCACTTCCGTTTCTCATTAGCACGTGGTGGATGCATGCACTTCACCTGCTCACAGTGCAAGTACGAATTCTGTTGTGGCTGTGGGAAACCTTTCCTCATGGGTGCCAAATGTGGGCTGACTGAATACTGTGCTAAGCTGGGTTTACATGCCCATCATCCTCGTAACTGCCTGTTTTATCTTCGCGACAAAGAACCAGGAGATCTTCAGAAGCTGTTGCAGGTATTATCAGATACTTATTTGTGTACCTATCATATAGTATGTTTCAAAATAGTGGATAGCAAATATTTCAGGAGGTATTAGTGTAAACAATTTTGAGTAAAAGTATTCATGAAAACTTTGTCATTGAGTCCCAGGCTACAGCTGTTTGTATGTGTCATCTAAAATAAAATCTCAGGAAAAATATCAAGGTTAGAGGGAAGGCTTTCTAATGCATTTATTAGTCGGAAAATATTTTAATACCTTTACATATGTTATTTTTTTTAATTTCTCAGTTCAACACAATTTCCAATTCTCTTTGAAATTTGTAGACCTTATAAGGTCATGTTAATATTACTTTAAGATTGTAACTGATGTTCATGATGTGAGCTGCTAATCTGTCTTGAGTATTTGCACTTACTTTGCAGTCACTGGTTTTCAACTGCACCCATACACAGTGCAACACAGTAAGATTTGTTAATCTTTAACTGTCAAAACATGTGACCTCAGTGCTGTTTTCTTACTTTAAGAAAGTAAGCATTAGGTATTGTACCACCTTATGGCTAGACTGTAAAGAGATGGTGTTATGCCGAAACATCAGCATTCTTGCAGCCAAAATGAAATCTTATAGTAATATGAAGAGCTTACACACATGTCCCATTAAGAGTTCATAAAACATGACCAGAACTGATACATCCCAAATGTACAGTGAAATGTTTCACACAAACACACACATATGGCACCAACCACCTAGACTCTTAATGCAGCACTGTATGGTTAAATGATGATGGCGTCCTCTTGTGTAAAATATTCCGGAGGTAAAATAGTCCCCCATTCGGATCTCCAGGCGGGGACTACTCAAGAGGACGTCGTTATCAGGAGAAAGAAAACTGGCATTCTACGGATCGGAGCGTGGAATGTCCGATCCCTTAATTCGGCAGGTAGGTTAGAAAATTTAAAAAGGGTTAAAGTTAGATATAGTGGGAATTAGTGAAGTTTGGTGGCAGGAGGAACAAGACTTCTGGTCAGGTGAATAAAGGGTTATAAATACAAAATCAAATAGGGGTAATGCAGGAGTAGGTTTAATAATGAATAAAAAATAGGAGTGCGGGTAAGCTACTACAAACAGCATAGTGAACATATTATAGTGGCCAAGATAGACATGAAGCCCATGCTTACTACAGTAGTACAAGTTTATATGCCAACTAGCTCTGCAGATAACAAAGAAATTGAAGAAATGTATGATGAGATAAAAGAAATTATTCAGGTAGTGAAGGGTGACAAAAATTTAATAGTCATGGGTGACTGGAATTTGACAGTAGGAAAAGGGAGAGAAGGAAACATAGTAGGTGAATATGGATTGGGGCTAAGAAATGAAAGAGGAAGCCATCTGTTAGAATTTTGCAACAGAGTATAACTTAATCATAGCTAACACTTGGTTCAAGAATCATAAAAGAAGGTTGTATACATGGAAGAATCCTGGAGATACTAACAGGTATCAGATACATTATATAATGGTAAGACAGAGATTTAGGAACCAGGTTTTAAATTGTAGGACATTTCCAGGGGCATATGTGGACTCTGACCACAATCTATTGGTTATGAACTGTAGATTAAAACTGAAGAAATTGCAGAAAGGTGGGAACTTAAGGAGATGGGACCTGGATAAACTGACTAAACCAGAGGTTGTACAGAGTTTCAGGGACAGCATAAGGGAACAATTGACAGGAATGGAGGAAAGAAATACAGTAGAAGAAGAATGGGTAGCTCTGAGGGATGAAGTAGTGATGGCAGCAGAGGATCAAGTAGGTAAAAAGACGAGGGCTAGTAGAATCCTTGGATAACAGAAGAAATATTGAGTTTAATTGATGAGAGGAGAAAATATAAAAATGCAGTAAATGAAGCAGGCAAAAAGGAATACAAACGTCTCAAAAATGAGATCGACAGGAAGTGCAAAATGGCTAAGCAGGTATGGCTAGAGGACAAATGTAAGGATGTAGAGGCTTATTTCACTAGGGGTAAGATAGATACAGCCTACAGGAAAATTAAAGAGACCTTTGGAGAAAAGAGAGCCACTTGTATGAATATCAAGAACTCAGATGGAAACCCAGTTCTAAGCAAAGAGGGGAAAGCAGAAAACTGGAAGGAGTATATAGAGGCTCTATACAAGGGCGATGTACTTGAGGACAATATTATGGAAATGGATGTAGATGAAGATGAAATGGGAGATACGATACTGCGTGAAGTGTTTGATGGAGCACTGAAAGACCTGAGTCGAAACAAGGCCCCGGGAGTAGACAACATTCCATTAGAACTACTGACGGCCTTGGGAGAGCCAGTCCTGACAAAACTCTACCATCTGGTGAGCAAGATGTACGAGACAGGCGAAATACCCTCAGACTTCAAGAAGAATATAATAATTCCAATCCCAAAGAAATCAGGTGTTGACAGATGTGAAAATTGCCGAACTATCAACACGAATTCTTTACAGATGAATGGAAAAACTGGTGGAAGCCGACCTCGGGGAAGATCAGTTTGGATTCCGTAGAAATGTTGGAACACATGAGGCAATACTGACCTTACGACTTATCTTAGAAGAAAGATTAAGGAAAGGCAAACCTACGTTTCTAGCATTTGTAGACTTAGAGAAAGCTTTTGACAATGTTGACTGGAATACTCTCTTTCAAATTCTAAAGGTGGCAGGGGTAAAATACAGGGAGCGAAAGGCTATTTATAATTTGTACAGAAACCAGATGGCAGTTATAAGAGTCGAGGGGCATGAAAGGGAAGCAGTGGTTGGGAAGGGAGTGAGACAGGGTTGTAGCCTCTCCCCGATGTTATTAAATCTGTATATTGAGCAAGCAGTAAAGGAAACAAAAGAAAAGTTTCAAGTAGGTATTAAAATCCAGGGAGAAGAAATAAAAACTTTGAGGTTCGCAGATGACATTGTAATTCTGTCAGAGACAGCAAATGACTTGGAAGAGCAGTTGAATGGAATGGACAGTGTCTTGAAAGGAGGATATAAGATGAACATCAACAAAAGCAAAACGAGGATAATGGAATGTAGTCGAATTAAGGCGGGTGATGCTACAGGAATTAGATTAGGAAATGAGACACTTAAAGTAGTAAAGGAGTTTTGCTATTTGGGGAGCAAAATAACTGATGATGGTCGAAGTAGAGAGTTTCTGAAGAAGAGAAATTTAACATCGAGTATAGATTTAAGTGTCAGGAAGTCATTTCTGAAAGTATTTGTATGAAGTGTAGCCATGCATGGAAGTGAAACATGGACAATAAATAGTTTGGACAAGAAGAGAATAGAAGCCTTCGAAATGTGGTGCTACAGAAGAATGTTGAAGATTAGGTGGGTAGATCACGTAACTAATGAGGAGGTATTGAATAGGATTGGGGAGAAGAGAAATTTGTGGCACAACTTGACTAGAAGAAGGGATTGGTTGGTAGGACATGTCCTGAGACATCAAGGGATCACAAATTTAGCATTGGAGGGCAGTGTGGAGGGTAAAAATCGTAGAGGGAGACCAAGAGATGAATACACTAAGCAGATTCAGAAGGATGTAGGTTGCAGTAGGTACTGGGAGATGAAGAAGCTTGCACAGGATAGATTAACATGGAGAGTTGCTTCAAACCAGTCTCAGGACTGAAGACCACAACAACAACTGCTGGTGGAATATAATGGTGCAGTGGAGGATGTGTTGGGTAGAGGGGGGAGAGGTGGGAGGCAGGGAGGGGTTTGGAGGTGGGTGGCTTGTGGCTGTGCAGGAGGCAGCTGGTTCACCATCTAAGAATGTGGGAGGTGGGGGGGGGGGGGGGGGGTGACAAGTGCATGGGCTAGGCATATGATACACAATTGTTGAAGCCAGTGGGGAGCAGTACATGCTGAAGGTGACATCAGGATATGAATTTGGATGGGACTGATGGGACAGAGGAAGAGGAAACTCTTGGGTGAAGGGTGTGGGGACAGTGGGTTACTAGAGATTGAGGTCAGAATGATTACAGGAGTGAAAATGTGTTTGTTTGTGTGTGTGTGTGTGTGTGTATGTGTGTGTGTGTGTGTGTGTGTGTGTGTGTGTGTGTGTCTAAACAAATACGTTAGAGAAAGTGTCAGCTGACAAAAGTAAAACTTGAGATAGTACTCAGTTTGCTAGATCAAGTCATTTGTCTGTTCCAATCATGTGGGTGCATAAATGCTGCATTGTCAATTACAGGAAGGTGTAGCTCTGCATCTATTTAAAAGTGGACACATGATCATTATAATTTCTTTTACAACTACTTTTTCCATCATAACACTGAGCATCAAACTGTAAGCATTTACAGTGAAAAGTATACAGTAATACATTTGAATGATATTGCTGCAATCAGATTATGGGTACTATATTTCTTTCTTTGTGACTTTTAGACATTTCTGTTATAGTAATTCTTTACTGTTTCGATTATTTCATAATCATTAACAAAGGAAAATATTTCCAACTGAAATGTCCTTTCTTTGACAGTAATGTTTTTAACATTCAAGATGTATTTCAAAATGTTTGGCTTATGTTTTACAGGTGCTGCGTGAGTGGTAATGAATGAAAAGAGCAGATATAATAATAATAATAATATCTGAGAAAGGAAATAAATAATAATATTAATAATAATAATAATAATAGTAATAATAATAATAATAATAATAAACCCCGTGGAGGCCCGGGAAAAGAATAGGCCTCCGGTATGTTCTGCCAGTCGTAAAAGGCGATGAAAAGAACAAACCACTAATAGGGCTAACCCCCCTTTTAGTGTGATTACTTGGTTCAGGACAGAACTAAAGAAGCCTCGGGCAAGCGCCATCATGGTCGGGGACGACGCTTTAACCCTATGCCCGCCCACAATGGTAACGACACTGCTAGCCAACTGGAAAATGATTTAAATCCAAATAGAGGTGTTTTGCAGGATATGCTTCCTGCAACCACCCTAGAAGGAAAACAAAGACAAAGG
Organism: Schistocerca piceifrons; assembly: GCF_021461385.2. NCBI lineage: Eukaryota > Metazoa > Arthropoda > Insecta > Orthoptera > Acrididae > Schistocerca > Schistocerca piceifrons. The sequence goes on along the minus strand of NC_060139.1, from coordinate 493,502,737 downwards.
ATGAGATGGTCGGATGAAGTTAATCGACACCTCATGTTCTGTTATTACCAAGCAACAAGCCTAGGAACCAACACAACTGGATACAGATCACAAGTATACACAACATTTATTACCAGATACCCGGAATTAAAATTTTTAACAGAACAACGACTAGCTGATCAGATCCGTGTAATAATCAAAAATAACAGGATACCCCAGTCAGAATTAGAAAACATCAAACAACAAGTACAACAAATACTGGAACAAAATTATGTGCAATTAGAAGAAGAAAATACAGTAATGGACTCAAACATCCCAGAGAAAACAAAGAACAAAACGCGTCAATTAAACAGTCAGAGGAAAACGAAATATTAAGACAGCCACCAGAACAAGCACAAATAGAACACGAAGTGACACACATGTTAGATATAGAAGAGAAATTTCAGCTGACATATATAGAATACAAAGACACAAATACAGACATTAGACCATTCTTGCATAGACTACCAAATAACCCACAAGTCGAAACAATAATAACAACTATCAACACAATCATACACAACAAAATAAATGAAAATACAACTATGGAAGAGTTACACCTACTGGTTTATGTAGGAGCAACCACTACACTAAATATACACACTAGGCAGAGATCAGAACCAACCAACACACAGAAGAAATCCACAAAACCAGCATGGCAACACAGTCTACAGATCAGAATAGAAAAACTGAGAAAAGACATCGGACAGCTAACACAATTTATAAGAAATGAAATATCAGACAAAAAATGAAAAAGGTTAGGCAAAATCTCACAACAAGAAGCAATAGAGCAATTAGATGAAAAGAAGCAGAAATTACAAGCATTGGCCAAACGACTTAGAAGGTACAAAAAAAGTGAAAATAGAAGGAAACAAAACCAAACATTCAACACAAACCAAAAGAGATTTTACCAAACAATAGATAACACACACATTAAAATAGACAATCCACCAAACATAACAGACATGGAACACTTCTGGAGCAACATATGGTCAAACCCGGTACAACATAACAGGCATGCACGGTGGATACAAGCAGAAACAGACTCATACAAGATGATACAACAAATGCCTGAAGTGATAATTTTGCACCATGAAGTCACCCGAGCAATTAATTCTACGCACAATTGGAAAGCCCCTGGAAATGATAAAATAGCAAATTTCTGGCTAAAGAAGTTCACCTCAACACATTCATATCTAACTAAATTATTTAACATATATCTAAAAACAAAGATGATGAGACTTACCAAACAAAAGCGCTGGCAGGTCGATAGACACACAAACAAACACAAACATACACACAAAATCCGAGCTTTCGCAACCCCTGGTTGCTTCGTCAGGAAAGAGGGAAGGAGAGGGAAAGATGAAAGGAAGTGGGTTTTAAGGGAGAGGGTAAGGAGTCATTCCAATCCCGGGAGCGGAAAGACTTACCTTAGGGGGAAAAAAGGACGGGTATACACTCGCACACACACACACACACATATCCATCCACACATACAGACACAAGCAGACATATTTAAAGACAAAGAGTTTGGGCAGAGATGTCAGTCGAGGCAGAAGTGCAGAGGCAAAGATGTTGTTGAATGACAGGTGAGGTATGAGTGGCGGCAACTTGAAATTAGCGGAGATTGAGGCCTGGTGGATAACGGGAAGAGAGGATATATTGAAGAGCAAGTTCCCATCTCTGGAGTTCGGATAGGTTGGTGTTAGTGGGAAGTATCCAGATAACCCGGACGGTGTAACACTGTGCCAAGATGTGTTGGCCGTGCACCAAGGCATGTTTAGCCACAGGGTGATCCTCATTACCAACATATCATTAAATTATTTAACAGTTACACTGCAGACCCATACACATTCCCTGATACACTTACAAATGGAATAACTTATCTGAAACCTAAAGATCAAGCAGACACAGCAAACCCAGCTAAATATCGCCCCATAACATGCCTACCAACAATCTACAAAATATTAACTTCAGTCGTTACACAGAAATTAATGACACATGCAACACAGAACAAAATTATAAATGAAGAACAAAAAGGCTGCTGCAAAGGAACATGAGGATGTAAAGAGCAACTGATAATAGATGAAGAGGTGAAATATCAAGCTAAAACTAAACAAAGGTCATTACACTACGCATACATTGATTACCAAAAAGCTTTTGATAGTGTACGCCACTCATGGTTACTACAGATATTGGAAATATACAAAGTAGATCCTAAATTGATACAGTTCCTAAACATAGTAATGAAAAACTGGAAAATCACACTTAATATCCAAACAAATTCAGATAATATCACATCACAGCCAATAGAGATTAAGCATGGAATATACCAAGGAGACTCATTAAGTCCTTTCTGGTTCTATCTTGCTCTGAACCCACTATCCAACATGCTAAATAATACAAATTATGGATATAATATTGTTGGAACATACCCACACAAAATCACACATTTGCTATACATGGATGATCTAAAACTACTGGCAGCAACCAATCAACAACTCAACCAATTACTAAAGATAACAGAAGTATTCAGCAATGATATAAATATGGCTTTTGGAACAGACAAATGTAAGAAAAATAGCATAGTCAAGGGAAAACACACTAAACAAGAAGATTACATATTGAATAACCACAGTGACTCCATAGAAGCGATGGAAAAAACAAATGCCTATAAATATCTAGGATGCAGACAAAAAATAGGAATAGATAATACAAATATTAAAGTTGAACTAAAAGAAAAATATAGACAAAGACTAACAAAAATACTGAAAACAGAACTGACAGCAAGAAACAAGACAAAAGCGATAAATACTTATGCTATACCAATATTGACCTACTCATTTGGAGTAGTGAAATGGAGTAACACAGACCTAGAAGCACTCAATACACTTACATGCTCACAATGCCACAAATATAGAATACATCACATACATTCAGCAACAGAAAGATTCACATTAAGCAGAAAGGAAGGAGGAAGGGGATTCATCGACATAAAAAACCTACATTATGGACAGGTAGACAATTTCAGAAAATTCTTTCTAGAACGAGCAGAAACTAGCAAAATACACAAAGCAATCACTCATATAAATTCATCGGCTACACCACTGCAATTTCATAACCACTTCTACAACCCTTTAGATCACATAACATCAACAGATATGAAGAAAGTAAATTGGAAAAAGAAAACACTACATGGCAAGCACCCATATCATCTAACACAGCCACACATCGATCAAGACGCATCCAACACATGGCTAAGAAAAGGCAATATATACAGTGAGACAGAAGGATTCATGATTGCAATACAGGATCAAACAATAAACATCAGATATTACAGCAAGCATATTATTAAAGATCCCAATACCACAACAGATAAATGCAGACTTTGCAAACAACAAATAGAAACAGTAGATCACATCACAAGTGGATGTACAATACTAGCAAATACAGAATACCCCAGAAGACATGACAATGTAGCAAAAATAATACATCAACAACTTGCCATAAAACATAAACTAATAAAATAACACATTCCCACATACAAGTACGCACCACAAAATGTACTGGAGAATGATGAATACAAATTATACTGGAACAGAACCATTATAACAGATAAAACAACACCACATAACAAACCTGACATCATACTCACCAATAAAAAGAAGAAATTAACACAACTAATCGAAATATCCATACCCAATACAACAAATATACAGAAGAAAACAGGAGAAAAAATTGAAAAATACATCCAACTGGCTGAGGAAGTCAAGGACATGTGGCATCAGGATAAAGTTGACGTTATACCGATTATACTATCAACTACAGGAGTCATACCACACAATATCCACCAGTACATCAATGCAATACAGCTACATCCAAACGTATATATACAACTACAGAAATCCGTAATTATTGATACGTGTTCAATAACCCGAAAGTTCCTAAATACAATGTAAAACAACACATTCCCACATACAAGTATGCACCACAAAATGTACTGGAGAATGATGAATACAAATTATACTGGAACAGAACCATTATAACAGATAAAACAACACCACATAACAAACCTGACACCATACTCACCAATAAAAAGAAGAAATTAACACAACTAATCGAAATAAACTAATAAAACATCTCTCCCAATCCGAAACCTCTGTCCTATCCAAAGGCCTCACCTTCAGCCCCACTCCCAGATTCAACCAAACAGCCCTCGTCAAAGATTTACTGTCCTACACTCGTACTCTCTGCTGGAAGTATCACTTTGCCACGAAGAAAAATGATCCTAATCCTACCCCTAATGATTCAACTCCCCAAGACACTATCCAAATTGAACCCTGCTGGAACAGTTCCGTCCTCCGTCACAGCGGGACCCTCCTCCTCTTCCTCAAAATCACCTTCTCCAAACCTTCCAGGAATTTCTGACTTCCAGCCTTGCCTCTCAGTCCTTCTTAAAAAACCTTAATCCTACTCCCAACATCACCACTGCTGAAGCCCAGGCTATCCGTGATCTGAAGGCTGACCAGTCCATCATCATTCTTCCGGCGGACAAGGGTTCCACGACCGTGGTACTTGATTGTCGGGAGTATGTGGCTGAGGGACTGTGTCACCTTTCAGACAACACCACATACAAAGTTTGCCAAGGTAATCCCATTCCTGATGTCCAGGTGGAGCTTCAAGGAATCCTCAGAACCTTAGGCCCCCTACAAAACCTTTCACCTGACTCCATCAACCTCCTGACCCCACCGACACCCCGCACCCCTACCTTCTACCTTCTTCCTAAAATTCACAAACCCAATCATCCCAGCCACCCCATTGTAGCTGGTTACCAAGCCCCCACAGAACGTATCTATGCCTACGTAGATCAACACCTTCAACCCATTACATGCAGTCTCCCATCCTTCATCAAAGACACCAACCAGTTTCTCGAACGCCTGGAATCCTTACCCAATCCATTACCCCCGTAAACCATCCTTGTAAACATTGATGCCACTTTCTTATACACAAATATCCCGCACGTCAAGGGCCTCGCTGCGATGGAGCACTTCCTTTCACGCCGATCACCTGCCACCATACCTAAAACCTCTTTCCTCATTACCTTAGCCAGCTTCATCCTGACCCACAACTTCTTCACTTTTGAAGGCCAGACATACCAACAATTAAAGGGAACAGCCATGGGTACCAGGATGGCCCCTTCATATGCCAACCTATTCATGGGTCGCTTAGAGGAAGCCATCTTGGTTACCCAGGCCTGCCAACCCAAAGTTTGGTACAGATTTATTGATGACATCTTCATGATCTGGACTCACAGTGAAGAAGAACTCCAGAATTTCCTCTCCAACCTCAACTCCTTTGGTTCCATCAGATTCACCTGGTCCTACTCCAAATCCCATGCCACTTTCCTTGATGTTGACCTCCACCTGTCCAATGGCCAGCTTCACACGTCCGTCCACATCAAACCCACCAACAAGCAACAGTACCTCCATTACGACAGCTGCCACCCATTCCACATCAAACAGTCCCTTCCCTACAGCCTAGGTCTTCGTGGCAAACGAATCTGCTCCAGTCCGGAATCCCTGAAGCATTACACCAACAACCTGACAACAGCTTTCGCATCCCGCAACTACCCTCCCGACCTGGTACAGAAGCAAATAACCAGAGCCACTTCCTCATCCTCTCAAACCCAGAACCTCCCACAGAAGAACCACAAAAGTGCCCCACTTGTGACAGGATACTTTCTGGGACTGGATCAGACTCTGAATGTGGCTCTCCAGCAGGGATACGACTTCCTCAAATCCTGCCCTGAAATGAGATCCATCCTTCATGAAATCCTCCCCACTCCACCAAGAGTGTCTTTCCGCTGTCCACCTAACCTTCGTAACCTCTTAGTTCATCCCTATGAAATCCCCAAACCACCTTCCCTACCCTCTGGCTCCTACCTTTGTAACCGCCCCCGGTGTAAAACCTGTCCCATGCACCCTCCCACCACCACCTACTCCAGTCCTGTAACCCGGAAGGTGTACACTATCAAAGGCAGAGCCACATGCGAAAGCACCCACGTGATCTACCAACTGACCTGCCTACACTGTGATGCATTCTATGTGGGAATGACGAGCAACAAACTGTCCATTCGCATGAATGGACACAGGCAGACAGTGTTTGTTGGTAATGAGGATCACCCTGTGGCTAAACATGCCTTGGTGCACGGCCAGCACATCTTGGCACAGTGTTACACCGTCCGGGTTATCTGGATACTTCCCACTAACACCAATGTATCCAAACTCCGGAGATGGGAATTTGCTCTTCAATATATCCTCTCTTCCCGTTATCCACCAGGCCTCAATCTCCGCTAATTTCAAGTTGCCGCCACTCATACCTCACCTGTCATTCAACAACATCTTTGCCTCTGCACTTCTGCCTCGACTGACATCTCTGCCCAAACTCTTTGTCTTTAAATATGTCTGCTTGTGTCTGTATGTGTGGATGGATATGTGTGTGTGTGTGTGCGAGTGTATACCCGTCCTTTTTTCCCCCTAAGGTAAGTCTTTCCGCTCCCGGGATTGGAATGACTCCTTACCCTCTCCCTTAAAACCCACTTCCTTTCGTCTTTCCCTCTCCTTCCCGCTTTCCTGATGAGGCAACAGTTTGTTGCGAAAGCTTGAATTTTGTGTGTATGTTTGTGGTTGTTTGTGTGTCTGTCAACCTGCCAGCACTTTCATTTGGTAAGTCAAATCATCTTTGTTTTTAGATATATAAATACAATGTAACATATACCATACAGTTAAAAGGAAGTCACGCTTGATGAAGGTCCGCGTCACTTTCCATTTTTAACCAGACCTAAGGTCTGAGAAAAATAGAAATAATAATAATACTTTATTTAACTTCTAGTGGTTCATTTCATATGAACAAAAACAATGAATGTTACAATTATTTATACACAACACAATAATACAGTCTTCTGAAGGTGACACTGATTAACATATGTAAGATTACAAATAAATGGCTTGCAGCTATAACATATATTTTCAAAACAATTCTTACTCTGCACATTACAATTAAAGGGTTTTGGAAAAGGTATATCTCAAACAGAAATTTGAGCTTCACTGTGGAAAGAGTTGTAACCATTGCCTAATTTTAATCCTGCATATTGCATACTGTTTTCATAGAGGACTGTTTTGTGGCTGCTAATGTAAAATGTTTCTTTATTTCTAGTATTGTACTGATTCAAATGAGAATATATGGTGGGATGCAGCTTTTTTAAAAGCGATATAGGTTGTAGAATATACATGTTTACTATGTTTAGCACACCAATTTTTGGACATAGGCCATGGCATTATTCCTTATATTTAGCTCCACAGGTGATTCTTATAACTCATTTTTGAATAATCAGGGCTTATTAGATTTCATTTGGTTGTTGCCTTCCCCCAACATTTCTATTCCACATGACAGGGGAGGAAAATAAAGCATGGTTGCAGTCTTTAGGACAACAGTATCTTTGAATATCTTGCTAATAATATTGATTGCAAGTATATTCTTAGATAACCTACATGATTGAGTAGGCTGTTCAAATGCTGCTCCATTGGGCAAGGTTGCTGTTGTGACAGTGCCACGACATTTAACAGTGCCGCCATGACAGTACGCGCAAACGGCGATAGAGGCGCTCCGCAACTCGGCTGAGCGCGGGAGTGCCACCTAGCTACGAACAGCGCCGGCCGCATGTCACGGCACGGCAGTCGAATAAGAGATACTGAGTTGTTATCATGTAACCAGCTATTGTGTCTAAGTGAGTGTGTTTGAATATCCAAGCAATTATTGGTGATTAAAGGTTATAACACTTTTTGGCGACGAGGTCGGATATTTTCACTGCGTTGTGGATTTTTGTGTTCGTGATGGGGCAGACATGGAACAGCTTATGCAAGCACTCATTGAACAACAAACACAGCTGCCGGCTGCTATTCAGGCACAACAAACACAGCTGCCGGCTGCTATTCAGGCTGTCTTCCTCTTCTCCGCCTCCATTCCCTCCTTACGACGAGGCCGCTGAAGACTGTGAGGATTATGAGAAGCGTTTGCGGCAACACTTCTTGGCTTTCGGTGTTGCAGACGTTCCTATGTGTAAGTCGTTATTTCTATCTTGGATTTCCCCACGGATCTATTAGCTGCTATCTCAGTTAGCCCCTCTGCGAGAACCTGCCTCTCTGTCCTTCCAAGAAATGTGTGACTTATTGTCTAACTATTACCGAAAAAACACCCACGTCGTTGCTGCCCATGTGGCGTTCTACTGGTGTCATAATAGCTCCATCAATCTTACCGGGCTTGGGCGGCGGAACTACACAGTCTGAGTAGGGAATGTCAGTTTGTTACGGACCCTCATCATGAGTCTTATGCTGATTCAATGGTTAGGGATGCTATTCTACGGCTTGCTCCTGATAAAGAAGTTTGGCAACGTGCCCTACAACTGCCAAACCCGTTGTTGTCGGAAGTTCTAAGCATCGCTCAATCCTTTGAAGTGTCTCACGCTGCTGGTGCACAAATAGACGCGTGGTGTGATGTAGGCACTATACAGTCAACTTTTGACACGGGCAATTTGCCTGTTTCACAGGAGAACAAAGATGTGGTGGTGGTTCATTCGCGTAAACCACATCGCGTTGGGCCGCAATGCTCACAGCGAAAACAGCAACCACAGAAGAAGGTTCGTTCCGCATTTACTTCTTGTCCACGTTGTTTTGTACAGCATGACAGGGCCACGTGTCCAAAATGTTGGTCCATGTGTAATTCATGTAGGAAAAAAGGCCACATTGCTTCTGTGTGTCAGTCCCCTAAAGTTCCTGTCGACAAGGACGAGGCATCGGACATGGATGTTAACTGTGTACTTTCTCAAACAAATAAGTTGTTTGTTACTGTTCATGTTCTGGATAAAGACATTCCCATGCAAGTGGACACTGGCTCTGCAGTAACTCTCATTAATTCTTGCATGTATTTGGAGTTGGGCTCCCCTCCCTTGTCTCCAGTTACGCGAAATCTGAGAACTTATAATAAACAGAAAATTCCTATCATTGGCCAGTTTGATGCTTCCACTGCCTACAAGTCTGTTGTTAGGCCCCTCACGTTTTATGTGGTGGATCATGTGGGCACTGAAAACCTGTTCGGTTATGATGCTTTCCAGTTGTTCAGGTTCTCCATTGATGATGATGTGCACCTCATATCTGAGGATATTCCGTATCAACAGCTGGATGGATTGTGTTCTGAATTTTCGTCCGTGTTCTCTGCTGGTCTGGGTCGTGCCAAGGATTTTGAAGCCCACATTACTCTTAAGCCTACAGCTCGCCCTAAGTTTTTCCGGGCTCGCCCTATTCCGGTGGTGTTGCGTGCACCTGTCAAGGCTGAGATAGACAGGTTAACAGCTTCAGGGATTCTCCTTCCTGTTACCTCCAGCGAATGGGCATCGCCAATCATGGTGGTTTCTAAACCAAACGGGAGTCTGCGATTGTGTGGTGATTTTAAAGCCACTGTCAATGCTCAGAGCCTCATTGACACTTATCCTCTTCCCCGTCCTGAGGAGTTATTTACCAAGCTTGCTGGGGGGCAGTTCTTTTCCAAACTTGACTTATCGGAGGCGTACCATCAGTTGCCGTTGGATGCTTCTTCCAAGGAATTTCTTGTCATCAACACTCCTTGTGGGTTGTATCAGTACCAGTGGTTACCATTTGGCGCTGCTAGTGCGCCGGCCATTTTTCAGCGGTTTTTGGAACACCTCACGGCTTCCGTTCCCAGCTGCATAAACTATCTGGATGACATTGTTGTCATGGGGGCCTCCACTGAGGAGCACCTTCGCAATTTGCGTTCACTGTTTCAGATTTTGCATTCGGCTGGGCTGAGGTGCAATCTGGACAAGTCACAGTTCTTCCAACCCTCCATTGTGTATCTTGGTTTCCACTTGTCCCGTGAGGGTATACGTCCTGTACGTCAGCACGTTACGGGCATTAACGCTCTACCCCGGCCGTCTATGGTCAAAGAACTTCAGGCGTTTCTAGGCAAGATTGCTTATTATCACAAATTCATTCCATCCATGGCAGCAGTAGCTCATCCTCTGCATCAGCTGTTTGCAAAAACGTCCCTTTCTGTTGGTCCAACGCGTGTGAGCAGGCTTTTGTCCACCTGAATGCTCATTTGCAGTCGGCGCCTTGTCTTACCACATTCTGTACGGGTCAGCGCTTGGTTCTGGTGACTGACGCGTCACAGTATGGCCTAGGGGCTGTTCTCGCCCATCGGTATGAGGATGGGTCGGAACGACCCATCGCCTATGCTTCCAAGACCCTCAACGATGCGCAACGGCGTTACTCTCAAATCGAAAAGGAGGCGCTTGCTATCATTTATGCTCTAAAAAAGTTCAGCGTTTTTTTGTATGGTTCTAAGTTTCACCTCATCACTGACCACAAGCCGCTGGTCTCTCGCCCATTGGCGTCGCTTCCGGATAAGGCAGCTCACCACCTGCAACATTGGGCCTTATACTTGTCTCGTTTTCACTATGAGATTCACTATTGCCCCACGGCCCAGCACGTCAACGCTGACGCATTGTCGCGATTGCTGATGGGCCCCGCCCCGGTTTTCGATCGTGATGAACTACTCTGTTTCCACATTGATGAGGAAGAATGTCGTGCGGTCGAGGGTTTTCCACTTACAGGTTCGCAGGTCGCGTCGGCTACTGCGTGGGACCCGGTCCCGTGTCAGGTGATCGGTTGTGTTCAACGGGGTTGGCCGGTCAGGACCAAGGGCCAGGCATCAGATCCCCTTCGCAACTACCATGCCTTGCGCCTTTGTCTGTCTGTTCGTGATGGTGTTGTTCTTCTGGCCACGGATGGCGCATCTCCACGGGTCGTGGTGCTAGCCTCTCTTCGCAAAGATGTTCCCAAACTGTTGTATGAAGGCCATTGGGGTATTTCTCGGACTAAGTCCCTGGCCCGCAGGCACGTTTATTGGCCCGGTATTGATTCGGACATCGCCCACATGGTTGCTGCGTGTGGTCAGTGTGCTCAACAACTGGCTGCACCTTGTACAATGCCCTCTCCGTAGCCTGATCTGGCGCAGCCATGAGAACGGGTGCACACTGACTTTGCCGGCCCCTTCCTCGGTACTTATTGGCTACTGTTGATTGATGCCTTCTCGAAGTTTCCGTTTGTTGTTCGATGTCAGTTGCCCACCACTGCGGTGACGATGCTGGCTTTGTCCAAAATCTTTGCACTAGAAGGTCTTCCAACCACGATCATCACAGACAATGGCCCTCAGTTCTCTTCGCAGGCCTTCCGTGATTTTTGTACTGGACAAGGGATTCATCATGTTACAGCACCGCCCTTCCATCCACAATTGAATGGGGAGGTCGAGCGCCTTGTCCGCACTTTCAAAAGCCACATAAAAAAATTCCTTAGTGATTTTTCCACAGATGATGCTCTGCTGCAATTTCTGAGTTCTTATCGCTTCACGCCTCTGGGTGATCGCAGCCCTGCTGAACTCTTGCATGGCCACCAACCGCACACTCTACTGCACCTGCTTCACCCTGTCAGGCCTTGTGCTGTGTCCCCTAGTGCGGGAAAATACTCAGTGGGCGCCGACGTGTGGGCACAAGGGTATGGATCTCACCCTAAATGGATTCCAGGGGTGGTCAAGGCTCTTCGCGGCCGCCGGCTTTGTGAAATACGTACGGACTATGGCATGGTTGTTCGCCATTACTACCAGATGTGCCCACGAGTGGTGGCCACGCTGGTGCCACCGCCCCTTCCTTCGCCTCCACTAGCCCGAGAAGCCAGTCCTGTCACTGCTGCCGATCTACCGTACGTGTTGATGCAGCCGACGTCGCTACCACCTCTGAGTACGTCGGAACCGGCCCGTCGCGATGCCACCTTCTCCAGGACCCATCTCGCTGGAGCACACCCCCAGGTCCACGACACCTATGGATGCTGCTCCGGAGTTTTCACCCATCATCTCGTCCAGGAGGCACGTTCCACACACGAGCTTTTGTCCTGGGCATTTTCGACCATACTCTTGTGCCTCTCCGTGGGATCTTCTCGGGGCCTCACAAGAAGCCATGGATGTCTCCGCACTGAGTGTTTTTTTTTCAAGGGGGGAAAAGTGTTGTGACAGTGCCACGACATTTAACAGTGCCGCCACGATAGTATGCGCAAACAGCGATAGAGGCACTCTGCAACTCGGCTGAGCGCGGGAGCGCCACCTAGCTATGAATGGCGCCGGCCGCATGTCACGGCATGGCAGTCGAGTAAGAGATACTGAATTGTTATCATGTAACCAGCTATTGTTTCTAAGTGAGTGTGTTTGAATATCCACACAATTATTGGTGATTAAAGGTTATAACAGTTGCCGCACTTGTAGACAGGTGCTGGTACTGTAGACTACCTACCAGATGGCCATATTGCATGTGTTCTGCACATGTGGCAGCTGCTTGACCGTCCCTGCCTGCAAACCATCTCCTGCTCTCCTGTGCCTGTGGCCATATGGTTGCCTCCAGGGAAACACATGAGTTTGAAGAGCTTATGCTAGAGTGTCAAAATGTATGTCTTATTTCAGATTACTTTGAATGGTTAAACCAATGAATTTTACACTAAATGCTTTTTTTACCATCTCACCATCTATGTAGATTTTAATTTCATAACTGGGTCTACTATTGTTGAGTTCCATAATAAATGTTTATTTATTTGGATTTTCTTGGGTGGTGTCATCAATATGATGGCTTTTGCAAATGTCAAGTACATTTACAGACATAAAATACTTTTAGATCTTAGCCATACAGGTAGTAATTAAACAGTAAATTGATGCTTGTCAAAATACATTACATATTACGCATATTAATACAGCCAATTATTTTTTATGCATTATTTTACAGTTCTTAAACTTAACCATTTAAAATTTGTTGAGTGAATAGAGACACTTTTCAATTAAGAATTCTTTTAGTTTTGATACAGTATTAATGTGGCTAATCCACCAGAGGTTTGACTCCAGATGGACCCCTAGAAATTTACACTCATTTCCTTCCTCTGCCACAATGCCACATATCTCATTTATGTATGAGTGGTGTGAGCTGCCAGTTGTAAATATTAGCAACTGGGCTTTATTTACATTGACCTTTAATCATGAAAATATGAACTTAATTCTAGTATCCCATTACTTGCTGAAAATTTCAGTTCCTCACTATCTTTACCATGAAATAAATTTGAGGTGTCATCAGCACATTTTACAACGTACAAGTTAATGGGGTGTACAACATCGTTAATATATGCTAAAAAGAGGAAAAGTCCAAGAATTGAGCCTTGAGGGACTCCCTATGTCACTGTTTCACTTGTAGATTTAAAGGTTAAGATCTTATTGTCAATTTAATGTGTACGTTTGGTACATTGTTTTCGATTCACCAAATAGGTGGATAGAAGTTTCATTGATGCATCTCTCATATTGTACACCCACAGTTTTTTTAAGAGAAGCTCATGGTCTACTGAGTCAAAAGCTTTGCTCAGGTCAAGGAATATTCCAGCTGTGTGCATAGCCCATCCTATGCTGCTATATACTTCATGGAAGAAACTGGTAACAGCAGTGGCCATGCTTAAGTCTTTCCTAAACCCATGCTACGATTCGGCAAGCATTTTGTGTCTTGAGAAAAATGATGGAAGTGTGTCTCAGACATTTTACTGAAGTTAGGGATTAGTGATATTGGTCTATAATTTGAAACTTCTTCTTTACTTCCCTTCTTATGGATTGGCTGAATTACTTATTTTTAAGGCATTTGGGTACATGTTTTCATTAATACTACAGTTGATAAGATAGGTAAGGGGTTAGTTATTTCATTGGCACATTTCTTTAACACCACCCATGAGATACCATCCCATTGAGATGAATGCTTATTCTTTAGCTTTTGTATTGTGTTAAATATTTCCTGTTGATTCACCTCCATAAATTCGAGCTCTATACCATCTGTGACATCATTTGGTGTGCCAGCCTGTAGATCTATAATAGGGGCTGGTGGGTCAAAATGAGAGATAAAATGCCTATTGAATAAATTACCTACTTCATTTGGATCTTTCACTAGATGGCCCTTGTGTCTAATGCTAACTGCCTCACTTTGTCCCTTGCTGGTGGCTTTATGGTGTTTATTGGTTAGTCTCCAGGACCTATGTTGGCTGTACGCTCTATTGTATCATTGTTTATCTGTTTCCTCAAGTGTAAAAGGTCTGTCTTAAAAGTTGTTTTGGCTTGATTGTACTTTTCCTTAAATATTTGTAGCTTTGTTTCCTTATATAAACAGTCAAGATCATATATATTCTGCCTTAACTTAATCAGCCTAGGTGTAAGTTTTAGCCTAGTATTACTTTCAAGATAAGAGTTTGTTTGTACCCTGGTTATTTTTTTGAGAGGGCAGCAGCAGTCAAAATGCTTCAGCACTGTCATATAAAATTTTTGCCATTTGTTTTCTGACCCTTTCGTTTGGTAAATAGTGTCCCATTTCTCCTCTGCTAACTTGGCTTTGAAGGTGCTGATGTTGGTGCTATTCAGGATCTGCTTCTTCTCAGTTATCTTAGTTGCTGTTGGTACAGCAAACCTTGAATATCCTAAAACTTGACAATAGTGATCTGAGTAATGAAAATCAACACTTTAAAAGTTAACACTGTCTTTTACAGTTTTGTTGACTATTACATAATCTATCTTACTGGAGAGCTGTGAACACCACTTGCAGTTTTAAACAGCAAAACTGTTTTTGGCCACTCACGTAGGAATTTATTAGGCCATAAGCAGTGCCTCTTATGTCAGTGTCCCACAGATTATCTAACAGGATAATAATGTTCACACAGTCAAAAGTTTTGTCAAGATCTAAGTATATACCTACAACATGTTCCCTGTTCTTAGTACCACTTATGGCCTCTTCAGTCATCTGAGCAACTGCTACACTAGTTGATCTACATTTTATAAATTAATTTGGTTTTTCAAATATCAGATTGTGTTTGTTGTAGCAAACAATGCAATTCCTTACTGGATGGTAAATGTGTGGCAGAAATGAAAGTAAGTATAATAGGTTCACTGATGTTCTCAAAATGTATACATGATTTATGAGATACTGTCAGCAACATCCACGGATTGATTGCTAACAATGTTTTTGGCTACAGGAAAGTAGAGTTGCTCATTGACTGTAAGGAAATACGGAATACTTTGGACAAGATGTCAACATCATGCACAAAACATCATCTGTCTTTAAATTTTGATGAATCCAAGTTTAAGGCCGTAAATAAGTGAAAGAACATGATAATATTTGATTATATCATCAGTAGAAAACACTGTTTAAATACCTGCAAGTAGCACTAAGAGATGATATAAAATACAATAAACACATGAAACCAATACTAGGAAAGGAACATGGACGATGTGGGTTTCTGGGAAAGTATATATTTTAAGGAAACCATTAACAGTGCCGTAGTGTGACCTATTATAGAGTGCTGCTCCAATTTTGGGAGTGATAATAAAGTAGCCTGACATAAGACACAATAGGAATTCAAAGATGCACTGCCAGGATTCTAACAGAGTGGTACAGCCACAAGGTTTTCAAACTGCACAACACGGCTCCCTGGTCTGGTTTTACATGTAATAATGTTGGGAATGAAGAATAACCACAATGTGTCATTTATGTCATAGCTACTGAAAGCATCTTCCTAATAAAATAAATTTGGGGCTGAATCATGATAGTCTCATAAAAAGAACTATGAGAATATGTTGCCCACAAGTTAAAACAAATGACAAAACAAAAAAATAAACTTCCACTAAACAAGTTGGATTCCTACAGTCTCTCTTTCTCATCTTAGAAAATGCCTACCATTTAGCAAAGAACAAGAAACATCACACCACAGGAAGAACTTATTTTACTAGCTGCTCTGGACATTGTAGGTGTTAGGTGAATCAGCTACCAAGCAACTGGTGTATCAACTCAAGAATTAACTTTATTAATACCTTGTTCCAGAGAAATATTTTAGTTCCAGTAAGTTTGTAAACAGTGACTTGGTTATGAAGCTGGCATATCGTGAAAAATTCAGTTCATTGAATGTATGCCCTTCAAAGTAATTAGACAAACATTCTACAGTTGTTAGACAAAATTTCAGCCTTCAGAAGGAAACTACTGTTGTGGGATAAAAGTTGGATGATAAATGACGTTTGGTTTATGGGGCACTCAACTGCATGCTCATCAGCGCCCATACAAAATCCCAATTTTTACACAGTCCAATTTTTACACAGTCCAATTTTTACACAGTCCAATTTTTACACAGTCCAATTGAGCCACTGTGAAGGATGATGATGGTGATGGTGATGGTGATGCTGGTGATGGTGATGGTGATGGTGATGGTGATAACACAAACGCTCAGTCCCCAGGCAGAGAAAATCCCCAACCTGGCTGGGAATTGAATCCAGGATCCTGTGATCCAGAGGCAGCAATGCTAGCCACTAGACCACGAGCTGCGGATTGGATGATAAAGATATAAATTACTTTTTTTCCTACTCTTCACTCAATTTTAGAAGACAATAACTTTCAGTTGAATAAAGAACTGAATTCTGTGTTTGTGGCTCATTTAACTGAAATACTTTCTGAAGTGCTTTCCAGAAGAAGCTGATCAATACTATTGGATCAAAGATCTTTTTGGTACAGAATTTCCATCGACACATACCACAGAAGAACAAGAACAATTTATTGCTTCACACTGAAACTGAAGTTTGTTTCCTCATCACTGCTTGAGTTTTGGAACTTGGTGAAGCAGGAGACAACAAGCCCCTTTGCGTTTTAATTCCTTTTGAAACATCCTATTTATGTGTCATAGATTTGTCAGCATTGGCAGTCACCAACATGATATATAGATCATGAATGAATGTGGAGAAAAAAAATGTCACAGTTTTCAGTCTTGTGCTGAAGTCTAAAGAACTGATGATGAAGATGCAGGTAGTCCTTCCCATTAATTTTGTTACCAGAATAATATGTAATAATATTACAAATTTATTAAAATGTGTTATGTCAACAGTTAATACAGAAATAACCAATTTTATTTATTTTTTAAAAACTAAAGATTCTTCATCCTACTCTTGAGTCAGAAGTCAAGTGCGAAAGGAGCCACAGGCGTTTATGTTTGGGTGAAGGCAGCCAAGGGACCAAAAAGTTTAAAAACAACTGGTACAGCCAATACAAAAGCATAACAGCCCTATTTAAACAGAAACTGTTGGTTTAAAGGCAATATTATGTTTACAAAAGCATTTACAGACAGTCAGTATTTGATGTTGACTGTGGAACAGTTCTACTATCTAGGGATAGTGAGAAGAGTAAATCGATCTAAACTCATACATGGAGTCACACAGATGGCCATTTCTCTCTCATTCTATACTCAGCTGGAACAGAACATGAAGTGGCTAATATTAGTACAATGTACCCTTTCCCATGCATTGCACAATAGGTTGCAGAGTATGTATTTAGACATAAAACAGTGAGAAACAACCTGAAATAAATTGTTGCACAGACAGCCGAGAAATGAAAAGCAACTGATATCTTGGTAGATTAAGCCATAATACACATGCAAGATGCCAATATTGTGAATTGTCACTGGTGAAGCAGTGCATAATGTATCCCACTAAATGGGGAGGTGCAAATCATATAACACTGAGAAATTTCACTTACAAATTTTTCATACTGAACAGGTGTATGTGCTGTAGACTACAACTTTATTAATTTTGTTCTGATAAAAGGCCTCACTATGCACATTTAAATGTTAAGGTAGAAATCTGTCTTCCTAATTTTAAACTAATCTGAATTGACATTTACTAGGTATTACAATAATCTGCTGTGCATTTTATAATACATCTTAACATGAAGAACGCATGGAAACTTCTAAACTTTAAAGGCAATTTATGTTGACAGGAGCACAACTTGGCATTTGATACAGAAGTTCCTGATGTCGTCAAAGAGCAAATGAAAGACAATACAGCCCTTAAGTGCCTTGTTCAACTACAGAAAGAAACACCAGGAGGACTTATTGACACTGTCTGCAATGGAGATGTTTCAGAAGGACAGGCAGGATTGTGCAGGTAAGCACAAAATCTTGATGTTATGCAGTCATTTTTTTGCACTCTATGCACATTATGTGAACTGTGTTCTTAAATTACTAAACACCAAGCCAAAAAATCACTTATGGACTTTTCTCTTTCTTTCTTTTAGAAAATATCATTTGTTGAGGTTTCATCATACCATTGTTCCTTTTTAATTGGTTTATTCATCCAGAAATCATTTCACAGTAGTATTTGACACCCCACCCTAATAAAAGTGCTGAAAAATGAAAACAATTAATGAATTCATACATATTAAGAACCATATTATTACTGACACGTATAGCTGACAAAGGATCTGTATGTTTTGTACATTGTTTTTCTGTATACACATATTTATAAACAAGTTAAGCAATAATTTCAAGAACAACAAACACTGCAATATTACTGAAGTGGCGTTAATTCCGGACACGTTGTAGAGATTCATTAAACATTATAATGAGTTCATTTTAGTTGAAATATTCTTTATAATTTATTACAAATTTTCAGGAAACATACTCTAATGACTGCTGTTCGAAAATGTTGAGTTTAAATATAAAAAATTTAATTAAAAATCAAACAAAATAATCACATCTCAACAATTTCAGCAAGTTGTATATTATTTGGTACAAATGTTATTGCTATGTCTCTCAATATTTTATGGGACATCCTTTTGATTTAATCACTGTGTTAATTCTGTATGGCATTGAGTCTACCAAATGTTGGAGATCTCTTGGTTTGATCGCTCTCAATTATGAGCTGAGGATGATGCCCTCTAGCAGCTTCCTCTTGTTACTGGGATTCTGGCATGAAAACATAATTTTCAGCCTTAATCGCAAGTTCTCAATTGGACCGATGTTGGAACTGTTGTCAGGCATGTCAGTGCACTAATGAAAAGGTCAGAAAACCATTTAATAATGATTATAGTCTTGTTACATGGCACACTGTCTTGCTGAAAGACCGCACTGATTGTTGTTAACCTTGAAACAAATCATGGGTAGAAGGCAGCAGTTCAATACTACTTGGTACTTTCTGGCATTAACGTTGCCCTGTACACTTTCAGACACTCAAAGCCATGCCTTGGCCTCAGGCCTACACCTTGACACTAATGGGAGGCTTCATAGTTGCAGTGCTGTAGTCAGGCAACAAATCTTCACATGGTTGACAACGAATGAACTTAATTCCACTGTTTCGAAAGATGCTGATTTTAGTCTTGTCACCCCAAATGCCTCTACTCCAGTCTTCTTGCAGCCACTCCCTGTCTGCTAAAGCCCATAGCACACATTTCTGCCTCTGCATTGTGTTCATATGAGTCCCTGCTCACAATTATTTTCACAAATGTTTTGTCTGACCATTCAATCAGAAACTTCAAGCCCTAAAGTCTTCCATTTACATCATTTGCGGCACACTGATAATCTTGTTCACAAAGATGGCAGTTCCACAAAAGTCTTGATCCATTAATACTGGTTTTCAGTCAGTTCTTGGAGCAGTTCCAGTTAACCCAGTATCTTCATACTGCTTGCAGTCTTTTCTCTCACCTGCCTTTGTAGCACCTCTTCCCTTTGTTTGTGTTATTTCTGCATAAGTATAACTTTCTTCATGAAGTGTTGTTGGCATACTACTTTTACTTGCTGGCCAATCAGCACATTTTGTTACACAAGACATGGTTTCAGTACTGCCTCTTGTCTCATCTCAGCTCATTTTAAAGAAATCGTACAAAAATGTATTGCTGATTACTACAGTTACAATGATGATCAGAACAGTTTTTCTCACTAACAGTAGTTGCACCTGTCACTACTTGCATGACACACACTGTCTCTCTCTCTCACTCTCTCTCTCTCTCACTCTCTCTCTCACTCACTCACTCACTCTGAATATATGATTTTTCATTACAATGAACTATATTTTGACTGCATATGGTAGAAAGCTGTTTATTATTAATTTGTGTTACCTTCCTGCCAATCTCTTCTCTATGTTCTCTAAATATTTCTTGGCTGTTTAATAGGTTTTATTTGAGAGGTGAGCTTCAACGGAATTTTTAAATATCTGGATATCAGTTGTCTATGTCACTGTATAATCTCCTTGAGCAATTTATCAAGCACACTTCAGTCCCTTGTAGAAAATGATATTTTCCAATTTTCATTTATTTATTCTCAGTAAATGTAAGTTGAGCCTGGCTCTTGTTCCACAATTATGAATGCTGCTGCTGTTTTAATAATTTATAATTTTTCTTCTTACTGCACATAACAGACTGGTATGTGTAATCAGTTGGTGCAGTTACACTCCCTGCTTAATTAAACATACTTTTTTGAGTGAGCTCTGGTATTACTTTTGGCTGTTATCCTTATGGTCCTCTTTGAGTGACTATGGGAATAGCGTGTAATTACACATCACTCTTTCTGGTGAATTGATGACAGAACTCTGAGGCCATAATGTACTGCTGACATAATCTTTGTTAATCTCTCTTTTTTTCATTTCACTTGAGGTGGTGTGGTCTCCAGTTCATAGACTGGTTTGATGCATACCTCCTAGTAATTCTATCCTGTACAAGTCTTTTTAACTCTACTACTGCATCCTTCATGCACTAGAAGCTGTTTATTGTTGTCAGGCTTTAGTCTCAAGCTATAATTTTTGCCCTTCTCTCCCCCCCCCCCCCCCTTACCCTTCATTTCCAAATTAACTGCTCTTGGTGACTCAGGTTGTGTCCTATTAACCTACCACTTCTTTTGTTAAGTTGTGCCAAGAAACTCTTTCCTCCCCCATTCATTTCAGTATCTCCTTATTAAATAGATTTACTAACTCTACCCACCCAATACAATGCTACACATCAGACAAATACTTCCAGAAAAAACTTCACTTTCATTTACGTTAGCTGTTAACATTTTATCATTTTCAGAAAATCTGTTCTTGCTACTGCCAGTATGCATTTTATATTTGTTTTGTTTCTGTCATCATCAGTTATGCTGCACAAATGGAAAAGCTTGCTTATTATTTTAATGTCTCATTTCCTAATTTAATTCCTAAACTGCCACACTACCATCTGATTTATTTCATCCACTTCAGATGGCAGTCAATATTCATTGCAGAAAATTTTGCATCTGTTATACAGTCTGCAGCTTATAGTCTACAAGTAATGTCACATGATTATTTTCCTCCTTTAAATAGAAATTCCTGCTGTTTGTTTCCTTAATGTTCTATATTAGTTTATTATAAGCTGGCCAGCTTGAGAGTTTCCTTTTCTATATCTGCCAGATGTCCTGGTATTTTATTTCTGATTATGATATAGCTTTAATCAACAAATAGAATTTCTGAAAACTCATTGAAGTATATGGTGACTGGCCAGTATTGATCATGAGATGCTACCTTGAGGAGCACCAATGTTGATTAATGCTGATTGCAAAACAGTCTTTCCAGAAGCAGAGTTTCTCACCCATTTCAACTGGAACCTCTGAGTGTTTCTGGTTGAACAAACAGCTGACATATGTTGTCCCCAGGTACCACCTCTTCAAGTCCCACGTGCAGGGTGAGGCACCTATTTGACTCTAGATACTTTTTGATGCACTAAAGATATTGATAATCTATTTTAACTTTGGTGAATAGTTACTATGGGCTCATTAGTGACTGAAGAGAACAAAACTGTAAATATATTCTACTCTATAATTCTTTCCCCCCACCTTCCTTCCCC
Source organism: Schistocerca piceifrons (assembly GCF_021461385.2). Taxonomy (NCBI): domain Eukaryota; kingdom Metazoa; phylum Arthropoda; class Insecta; order Orthoptera; family Acrididae; genus Schistocerca; species Schistocerca piceifrons. The sequence goes on along the minus strand of NC_060139.1, from coordinate 493,480,926 downwards.
CCTGTGGGTTTGGGGGTAAGAATAGGCCCGCGGTATTCCTGCCTGTTGTAAGATGCGACTAAAAGGAGTCTCAACTGTTTCAGCCTTAAATGTGATGGTCTCCTATGGGGTTTGACCTCTACCTTTCCAAATTTTCTGTTAGTGCGTACCATTTGGGGAAGGACACCTTGCATGGTGCATCTTAAATCCATCTTGCCCTAAGATCTGGCACACCTGATATTGTCATGGAGTTGGACTTACATCAAGCTTCCGGCCACATCCGCTGCAGTGTGTTCCGGGTAGCATACATTCCCTCCACTGTGCATTTCCATCTTTGCCCTCGTGATGTACATGGATATTTCGACACCCTCCCCCTGCGGGTCTGGGGGTAAGAATACACCCATGGTATTCCTGCCTGTCGTAAGAGGCAACTAAAAGGAGTCTCAAATGTTTCGGCCTTATGTGATGGTCCCCTGTTGGGTTTGACCTCCATATCTCAAAATTTTTCTGAAGAGCAAGCCGATTGAGGAAGGGTGCCTTACTTGGTGCATTGTGTTCATCTTGCGTTGAGAACTTTTGCCAGCTTATTCGTCGTTGCATTGCAGTCCTGCCCACTCTCCATCTCTTGGGCGTGGATCCGTTTCTGCATGCACTTTCCGCCATGCGATGAGCAGTGCCAGTTTCTGCACGGATGAGAAACATGGACGACATGTCACCTAAAATCCAGCTTGGCCGCCAGTCCTTTGTGGTGGGGCTGCCATGTACCCTGTTGGTTGTACCCCCTGACAACACAGGGATCGCTCTACTGATGCCTGCACCGTTAACTCCCCACATATGCCAAGGAGTAGATGCCCATCTCCCTGGGGCATCGGGACTCCCGGCAATGGCCATCCTGCCAGGTGGCGCCATTGCTGTGGCTGGGTGGCACCCGTGGGGAGGGCCCTTGGTCGGAGTAGGTGGCATCAGGGTGGATGACACGCAATGAAGCGTGGCACATCTTCTCTTGCTGGTGGCCAGCCACCAGCAGTCTCTAAGCATTCGAGGGCTCATTTTAAAAGTAACGTTTATGACCCCAAATCGTTCCCCTCCCTGGCCACACCATGGGAGGAACGAAAGGCAATGAATGAAAGTGAGACGTATTAACCCAGGTATCTCGTCTGTACCAGAGCTGATGGGGAATCCTTTATATCCGTGAAGCCTCAGTTCTTTGTAGAGCATTTAGAGGACAAGTTTGGGGAGGTGGAGGGCTTGTCCAAAATGCGGCCCGGTTCGGTACTGATAAAAACGGCATCCTCTGGCCAGTCGCGGGCCTTGCTTGCTTGTAATAAGCTGGGGGATGTCTCCATTACTATCACACCCCATAAAAGTTTGGATATGGTCCTGGGCATTATTTTCCACAGGGATCTCCTTTTACAGTCCGATGACGAGCTGCGCGCCAACTTAGAGCTACGAGGTGTCCATTTCATCCGGCGCGTCCACCAGGGTCCGAGGGATCATCAAGTTGCCACCGGTGCCTTCATCTTGGCCTTCGAGGGTGACACATTACCTGAGAAGGTCAAGGTGATGGTGTACCGTTGTGATGTCAAGCCATATATTCCTCCCCCGATGTGGTGCTTCAAGTGTTGGAAGTTCGGCCACATGTCTTCATGCTGTGCTTCCAGCCTCGTATGTCACGATTGTGGTCGACCATCCCATCCTGATACTCCCTGTGCCCCACCTCCCATCTGTGTCAACTGCGGATAGCACCATCCATCTTGCTCGCCAGACTGTCTGATTCTGCAGAAAGAAAGGAAAATAATGGAAATCAAGACCCTGGACTGACTGACGTACACTGAGGTTAAGCGGAAATATGATCGGCTTCATCCAGTGCGTATGACATCTTCTTATGCTGCAACAGTCATTCCTGCTGCAGTTCCATCAGCTCCAGTCAGCTCTCAGAGTCGAAGGACCACACCTGCCCCGTTGATGGTGGGGGGCACTAAACTCCCTGTTGCTCCTGCTCCATCTACTTCAGGAGCAACGCCCCTCCAACTATCGAGGGCATCAGTTCCCCCTTCCCAGCTGGATAAGCATAAGACTTCTTCGGCTCCTCTCACCACGAAGGGGTCCCTTGGGGATCTCCCTTTGCAAGTTCCAAACGGTACACAAGCGGACACCCACAAGTGGCTCAAACACCCACCAGTCCCTGGTCGTAGGGCCTCACGGTCGTCGTCCGACCCTGAGACTGACCCCGTGAAGCCCTCCCAGCCTGAATCACCGAAGGCACAGCGAGATAAGCCGAAAAGGAAAAAGGTACCCAAGAATCCAGACATTGCGGTGGCACCCGTCCCACCGCTTCCTACAAGCTCAGCTTCTGAGGACGAGGTCGAGATTCTGGCGTCTGCTGAAGACCTGGATCTCGCCGGTCCCTCAGACGCCATGGATGTCACTCGTGCGGGTACTGAATCGGTGGCAGCGAGTGAACCAGTGGCGTTAATTGCCTTCCCAGTCCCTTCACGCCTTTCTCAGCCATGGACAATATCATCCTCCAGTGGAACTGCAGCAGTTTCTTCCACCATCTAGCTGAGCTCCGACAACTTATCAGCCTTCACCCTTTCTTCTGCATTGCTCTTCAGGAAACTTGGTTTTCAGCAATGCAAACCCCCGCCCTCCGTGGCTATCGGGGTTATTATAAGAACCGGGCAGCTTATGAAAGGGTGTCTGGTGGCGTCTGCCTCTATGTCCTTCACTCTCTGCACAGCGAGTCTGTCCCTCTACAAACACCTTTAGAGGCTGTCGCTGTTAGGGTGTGGACGCCACAGGCTGTTACCGTCTGCAGTCTTTACCTTCCACCGGATGGTGATGTTCCACAGCATGTGATGGCTGGGCTGATAACCCAATTGCCACCACATTTCTTGTTACTGGGCGACTTCAATGCCCATAATCCTCTGTGGCATGGGTCAGTGGCAAAAGGTCGAGGCGCCAAAATTGAGCGTTTATTGGCACAGCTCGATCTTTCCATTATAAATGATGGTGCCATCACTCACTTCAGCGTGGTGCATGGCACGTACTCCGCCATCGACCTTTCGATCTGCAGCCCTAGCCTGTTACCATCTGTCCAATGGAGAGTGCATGACAACCAGTGTGGTAGTGACCACTTTCCAATCTTTCTGTCACTGCCACAGCATCACTCTTCTGGGTGCCCTAGCAGATGGGCTATGAATAAGGCTGACTGGGACTTGTTCTCCTCCATTGCCGCTGTTGAGCCTCTCTCTCATGACGCCATGGATGCGGTGGCTCACTCGGTCACCACCGGCATCGTTACTGCCACAGAATCTTCCATTCCACGTTCTTCTGGGTCCCCTTGGAGGAGGACTGTGCCTTGGTGGTCGCCTGAGATCGCTGAGGCGATTAAAGATCCCTCCATTGAACACCTCATCACCTTCAAACGGCTGCGTGCGCGGGCCCGCTGCCTTATCCGCCAATGCAAGCAAGAGTGCTGGGAGCGGTATGTGTCCACCATTGGCCTTCATCTCTCTCCATCACAGGTCTGGGCCAAGATCCGACGCCTCTATGGCTATCGGACTCCTGTCAGCATCCCTGCGCTCTCACTGAATGGAGCAGTTTGTACAGACTCCGACGAAATTGCCAACAGCTTGGCAGAGCATTTTGCTCTGAGTTCCGCTTCTTCCAATTACCCACCGGCCTTCCGCTCCATTAAAGAGCAGATGGAACGTCAGCGCCTTTCTTTTCGCACCCACCATCCTGAATCCTACAATGTTCCATTCAGTGAGTGGGAATTTCACAGTGCCCTCGCCGCTTGTCCTGATACTGCTCTTGGGCCAGATAGCATCCACTGTCAGATGCTGAAACACCTTTCAGTGGACTGCCAGCGACGGCTCCTCGACCTTTACAACCGTATTTGGGTCAGGGGTGAGTTTCCATCGCAATGGCGGGAAAGTATTGTTATCCCCATTCTGAAACCAGGCAAGAACCCTTTGAAGGTGGACAGCTACCATCACATTAGCCTCACCAACATTCTTTGCAAGTTGCTTGAACGGATGGTGAGCCGGCGGTTGAATTGGGTACTGGAGTCTCGGGGCCTTCAGGCTCCGTCTCAGGGTGGGCCGCCGCCGACAATCTGGTGAGCCTGGAGTCGGCCATCCATACTGCGTTTGCCCACTGTCAGCACCTGGTTGCTGTCTTTTTCGACATGCGGAAGGTGTACAATACGACATGGCGTCATGACATCCGTTCTATGCTTCATGGATGGGGTCAACGGGGCCCTCTGCCAATCTTTATCCGAATTTTTCTGTCGTATCGTACCTTCCGCGTGCAAGTCGCGGCCTCCCATAGTTCCTCCCAAGTCCAGGAGAATGGGGTACCACAGGGATCTCTCCTCAGTGACTACCTGTTTCTAATTGCAATGAACGGGCTCGCTGCAGCGGTGGGAAATTCTGTCTCCGCTTCCCTGTATGCTGACAACTTCTGCCTCTACTATAGCTCCATTGCCATTGCAGCTGCTGAACGTCAGCTTCAGGGCACTATCTGCAAGGCACAGTCTTGGGCTGTAGCACATGGCTTTCAGTTTTCGGCAGCCAAGACCTGCGTTATGCATTTCTGCCGGCGACGCACTGTTCACCCGGAGCCGTGGCTTTATCTTGATGGCGAACTTCTTGCTGTGGTTGAGACACACAGGTTTTTGGGTGTAGTTTTTGATGCCCGGTTGACTTGGCTGCCTCATATTCAGCTGCTAAAACAGATGTGTTGGCGGCATCTAAATGCTCTGCGATGCCTGAGCCACACCAGGTGGGGCGCCGACCGATCTACTCTCCTACGGCTCTACCAGGCGTTAATCCAGTCTCGTCTGGATTATGGGAGCCTGGCTTATGGCTCAGCATCCCCATCTGCACTGCAGGTGCTGGACCCAATCCTACACAGCAGAATACGACTTGCCACTGGTGCCTTCCGGACCAGCCCAGTGGACAGCATACTTGCGGAGGCAGGTGTCCCTCCATTGCGGTTAAGGCGCCAAAATTTACTGACCGCTTGTGCTGCCCATGTTTTTAGTTTGCCCGGGCATCCAAACTATCGTCTCCTGTTCCCACAATTGGTCGTCCATCTGACGGAACGTTGGCCCTGGTCTGATCGTACGATCGCGGTCCGCATCAAAGAGCTTCTCTCCGGGCTTATGGTTTTCACTGTTCCACCTCCTTTCCGGGCCACTTTGCGTACACCCCCATGGTGTGTTCCTCACCCTCACCCTTGCCTTTGGCTCGACTTGGCACAGAGCCCGAAGGAGTCAGTCCCTCCAGAGGCCTTCTGCCACCGCTTTTATTCCATCCTGGCCACGTATCAGGGCTCTGGCGTTGTTTACACTGACGGTTCGATGGTTGCTGGTCGTGTCGGTTATGCGCTAACTCTAGGGGACCATTCCGAACAACGTTCATTGCCGGATGGCAGCAGTGTTTACACTGCTGAGCTGGTCACCATCTTTCGTACCCTAGAGTATATCCGCTCCTGCTCAGGTGAGTCCTTTGTGATCTGTAGTGATTCCTTGAGTGGTTTACGAGCTCTCGACCAGTGTTTCCCTCGTTCTCATCTGGTGATGGCTATCCAGGAGTCCCTGCATACTCTTGCCCGTTGCGGCCGCTCTGTGGTATTTGTGTGGACCCCTGGCCATGTTGGGATACCTGGCAATGAAAATGTTGACTGCCTGGCGAAAGAGGCCACCAGTAAACCATCTCTGGAGATTGGCCTCCCGGAGACTGATTTGCGGGCAGTCTTACACCGTGAAGTTCTATCACTTTGGGACACTGAATGGCGCAATCTGCCCACGCCAAACAAACTCCGTCCAATCAAGGTGACAATGACTGTGTGTCAGTCATCCATGCGGGTCTCCCGCCAGGAGTCTGTTGTCCTCTGCCGGCTGCGCATTGGGCACACTCGGCTGATGCACAGCCACTTATTCCACCGTGAGGACCCACCTCTATGTCGCTGCGGCTCCGTTTTATCTGTGGTCCACATTTTATTGGAGTGTCCGCATTTAGCTGTGCTCAGGCAGACGTTCGCACTGCCTGACATGCTCCCTGCCCTTTTAACAGATGACCCCGCTATGGCTGGCTAAGTTTTGGGTTTTATCTGAGCAGGGGGTTTTTATCATTTAATCTGAGTGTTTAAGTTTTACTTTATTGTTTTGTGTTGATTCTGGCCTTTGGCCTATGCTTTTAAACTCAGTTTTTAATGTGTTCTCGGTGGTTGGCTTTTCCTTTTTTTTTGTTCCTATGGTCGGCCAACCACTGTCACACTCTGTGTGATTTTATTGCATTTTGTCTGGTCCTTGTCTACGTTTCTTTTGTTCTGTGTCATCTGTCTCCTATTCTGTTGAACGTTTTTTATTCTCTGTGGGTATTTTTTGTATTTGGAAAAAGGGACCGATGACCGTCGCAGTCTGGTCCCTTGAATCCCCCAAACCAACCAACCAGCCAACCACCTTCCTTACCACTCTCCCTCTCTCATTAAAAAAAACTGGCACACATTCAATCTCCATTATGACATACGTGACAGATTTATTTTATAAATATAAATGTAATGTTATTAAACAATGGAAAATGCAGGATGGAATATAACAATATTATGAGAGGGAAAGTTGCTACTCACTCTATACCGGAGATGCTGAGTTAGGCACAACAAAAAGTTTCACACTTAAAGCTTTCGGCCAATGGCCTTTGTCAAAAAAAAAAAAAAAAAAAAAAAAAACCACACACACACTTATGCAATATGAATCCACAAATGTATAAGAACTTCAACATACCTTTTTTTAAAATGAGATGTGAAGTATATTACAACACAGTGTCAGTTTTCATTTACTGTCTTTCATCATGTCATCTGTTTCCTCATCACCTCTTGTGATACCGCTTACAAGTCAGAAGCTCCAAATACTTGTCTGTAAATCAGATCCTTTAACTTGCTGTGCTGTGGTCAAATGACAGCTCCCTCAATTTGCAGTGCTAGACTCCAACTGTTTGTCAGCTCCTTTGATAGTACTGGAGATAATGGAGTGGACTGCACTACTTGGAAAACAAAGTTACTCTCTAGTTAGCCAGAATAACTAATCAGCTATAATACTGACAAGGGAACCTCCCCATCGCACCCCCCTCAGATTTAGTTATAAGTCGGCACAGTGGATAGGCCTTGAAAAACTGAACACAGATCAATCGAGAAAACAGGAAGAAGTTGTGTGGAACTATAAAAAAATAAGCAAAATACACAAACTGAGTAGTCCACGCGAAGATATGCAACATCAAGGACAGCGTGAGCCCAGGAGTGCCGTGGTCCCGCGGTTAGCGTGAGCAGCTGCGGAACGAGAGGTCCTTGGTTCAAATCTCCCCTCGAGCGAAAAATTTTTCTTTATTTTCGCAAAGCTATGATCTGTCCATTCGTTCACTGACATCTCTGTTCACTGTAATAAATTTAGTGTCTGTGTTTTGCGACCGCACCGCAAAACCGTGCCATTAGTAGACGAAAGGACGTGCCTCTCCAATGGGAACCGAAAACATTTGACAGCAAGGTCATAGGTCAACCAATTTCTCCACAGGAAAATGCGTCTGATATATTCTATACGACACTGGTGATGGCATGTGCGTCACATGACAGGAATATGTTGTCGACCCACCTAACTTGTGCACTTGGCGAATGGGTAAAAAGATTCTTCTACGTTGCCCAATTTAGGTTTTCTTGTGGATGTGATAATTACTCCCAAAAAATGATGAAAACATAATAGTTTGTCACATAAACTGCAACACATGAATCCAAAAGTCTCACAGTCGCACACTTTTCCCTGTGCTCTGTCAAACATATGTTTTTAATGTTTTCAAATTTTTCCGTGTGTAGACCGTCAAATCCTGCATATGTCAAAGCAAATCTGAACATGTCCTGGAATTCTGGAGAGTGAAGTTGATTATGTGTGAGTGCCTGAACTTTGATAATTGACTGAAAATAAAAAATTAAACTTTTTGCTCGAAGGAAGACTTGAACCAAGGACCTCTCGCCCCGCAGCTGCTCACGCTAACCATGGGACCACGGCACTCCCGCTCGTGCGCTGAACTCAGTGTCTGCACCTCACAAAAATACAGCAACATCAGTGCTTTTGTCCAGAGACAGAGAGACATTTCTCCTTCAATATTTCTGCCACAGCAAACACCCACAATTCACAATATTGAATCTGACTAGCTCTGATATACTGTATCAAAGGCCTTGTGCAGATTGATTCAGTACTCTTGCTACTGTTACTTTGGAAACAAAACTGTGCTTCATTGACAAGGCAACATTCATTCAAGTGAGTGACTATTCTGTCTTTCATTATTGATTCTGTTATGTTCAATTTTCTATATTGTCTGCATTACTTTTCTTTAATTTACAGCTATGGCCTGTTTCTTATATTCCAGAAGCTTGAAAGCTCTCCAAGTATTTTTTGAGTAGACTGATGGGCACTCATCTGTGCTTGTTGACTTCCTGTTATTTAATTTTTGCAATGTTTTCCAGATTTCATATTCACTATACTTGCTGTGTAAATTTTTCTGGTGCAACATCTTCATTTGGATATTTTAGTTGTAGTACTGGAAAACTATTCAGTCACAAAATTTGCTAGTTCCTGTGAATCATTTGTTGACCCAGCTCTACCCACTGTCTGTAAGTTATAATATTTAACCTTGTTTCTTGTTTTACAACTACCAGATTGTCTTTATTTTATTTTCATCATTAAATATTTTTTTGTCATTTGATAGATTTCTTTGAAACAAACAATACCCTTTTGTAAATCTTTGTAATTTTGATAAAAATTTAAGCACCCTGTCTCCCGATGGACCTTTTTTTTTATATAGTGCTGAGTCTGAGTTATTTAAGGGTCTGAGAGGATTTTTTAACACTTATTGTTATCCAATTGTTTCTGTTATCTGCTGTTACTGATCTGTCTACTTTTGAAACGACTGCTCAGAACACAGTTTAAATATCATAAGGAACTTTCTTCACACCATACTTCAGTAGGAAACAGTAATTAGTTGTCTTACATGGCACTCAGTTTTGGCAGGAAGCCAACACCAATCAAAACTTGTACATAATACCTGATTATTCTCTCCCCAATCTTATTTGATTTCAGAGTTTAAAATACATTGCAAAATCATTACATTTCAGCAGTCAATGGGTTTGATATATAAAAAAAGATGTAATCATGATCTGCCAGAGCCAAATAGGCCCTGTCTTTCAAGAAACTAGTAATGAGGGTATACTTGGAGAAGACTGGAAGGTAACTGTTACATGGATTACAACATGGCTAGGAAAAAACTAGGAACCAAATACTGGACTAGTGAATATTAATTCCAATCATGATCTAGCAGTGATCAACAGTAGTATGTTCCCATGTATTTATCTTGTTCTGTAGTGATTCTGAATTACAAAAAATTCCATTTGACTTATTATCATACACTTCCTTTCTTTCTTATTCCCTTTGGAGCCAGAAGTAAAAAGTTTTGTCACTGAAAGTTTCTATTTTGAAATACAGGGAGCGAAATGCTATTTACAATTTTTACAGAAACCAGATGGCAGTTATAAGAGTCAAGGGACATCAAAGGGAAGCAGTGGTTGGGAAGGGAGTGAGACAGGGTTGTAGCCTATCCCCAATGTTATTCACTCTTTATATTGAGCAAGCAGTGAAAGAAACAAAAGAAAAATTTGGAGTAGGTATTAAAATCCATGGAGAAGAAAATAACTTTGAGGTTCACCGATGACATTGTAATTCTGTCAGAGACAGCAAAGGACTTGGAAGAGCAGTTGAACGGAATGTATAGTGTCTTGAAAGGAGGATATAAGATGAACATCAACAGAAGCAAAACGAGGATTATGGAACGTAGTCGAATTAAGTTGGGTGATGCTGAGGGAATTAGATTAGGAAATGAGACACTTAAAGTAGTAAAGGAGTTTTGCTATTTGGGGAGCAAAATAACTGATGATGGTCAAAGTAGAGAGGATATAAAATGTAGACTGACAATGGCAAGGAAAGTGTTTCTGAAGAAGAGAATTTTGTTAACATCGAATATAGATTTAAGTGTCAGGAAGTCGTTTCTGAAAGTATTTGTATGGGGTGTGGCCATGTATGGAAGTGGAACATGGACGATAAATAGTTTGGACAAGAAGAGAATGGAAGCTTTCGAAATGTGGTGCTACAGAAGAATGCTGAAGATTAGATGTGTAGATCACATAACTAATGAGGAGGTATTGAATAGGATTGGGGAGAAGAGAAGTTTGTGGCACAACTTGACTAGAAGAAGGGATCGGTTGGTAGGACATGTTCTGAGGCATCAAGGGGTCACCAATTTAGTATTGGGGGGCAGCGTGGAGGGTAAAAATCGTAGAGGGAGACCAAGAGATGAGTACACTAAGCAGTTTCAAAAGGATGCAGGTTGCAGTAGGTACTGGGAGATGAAGAAGCTTGCACAGGATAGAGTAGCATGGAGAGCTGCATCAAACCAGTCTCAGGACTGAAGACCACAACAACAACATAAGAATATATTTCTTACTATAATGTCATGACATGATTTTTGTGTATCATGAAACAATCAAAAATAATAAATATTTCATCCAATATTGAAGTTTCCATACTTAAAGTTACGAATACATTCTGCCCCATTACCAAACTTCTGAAAGGACGAAGACAGCAGAGTCCAGTCTAATCTACAGGCAGTGAAAGATTCTCCATTACCATGTTCTGCTCAGCATTCAGTCACTGTTATCAAGTAGTCTGAAATGGGAGTATTGCTGAACAATGAATTTTGTTGTTTCTTTGTGGAATTGACTGCAAATCAGTGCCTTAATCCAATGTTTCTGATATTTTGGAACTCTTCTATTAATTTAGATATGAAAGCAATTTTCATGGGGACGGAAATCAGTGTCGGTAACCAACAGCAGCCACTACTAACCTAATTACTTTACTCATGCAGATGAAAATGCCTGCTGTATCTTCCAGCTGATTCAGCATATTCTTGTTACTAGATATGTGAACATTTCTGACATTAGAGTCCTCATGTCAGATAAGTTTTTAGAGATGGAGTTTGTTGCAACATTTAATTCAGGAATACGTCTGTCCAAACATGTAGTGACACTGTATATTGTTAAAGTATAATTTCTACTGGCATCTCGTTTAATGGTGGGATAAATCTGCATATTATAAAATAGTGCAGGATTCTGTCTTGCCAGAGTAGTGAACTAACATCACCAACAATCTGTTATAGTAGGAAAGTTCTGGTAGAATTTACTTACTTTGGAGTAAAGGAGACCACTCACTGGAAATCAGAAGCATTGTCATCATTAGGCAGATAGCTTTTGGAGTCATCCTTTTCTGAGCTAGAGTGGAAATACACTTAATAAACTCTCTCTCTCTCTCTCTCTCTCTCTCTCTCTCTCTCTCTCTCTCTGTCTCTCTCTCTCTCTCTCTCTCTCTCTCTCTCTCTCTCTCTCATTTGAGCAGAGTATAGCTAATTAGCAGATCTGGTTAACAGACAAGAAAATGGCAGATTCCTATTATTGTGCTCTTTCCGGTTATCTACATTGCTATCATACAAGGTGAAGTGGAAAATGCTGAGACAGTCATTTGACAAAAGACAAGGACAGAATTGACACTGTTTGTTACATTACATATTATGTATGTGTGTGTGTGTGTGTGTGTGTGTGTGTGTGTGTGTGTGCACGTGTGTTTTGATCTGCAAGATTCCAGTATCAGTCTGCCCTACAGTTTTCACCCTCTAAAGCACCCATTAGTATCATGGATTTCCCTGATTATGTAAATTGAAGGTGGGGAGGGGGGGGGAGGGGGGGGGGGAGGGGGGAGAGAAAGCGAAAGGAAAGCGAAGAAACTTATATGATATCAGCTGCATTAGGACTCTATGCAGAATTAGCGATGATGAGTGAAAATGTGTGCCGTACTGAGATTTGAACCTGGGATCTCCTGCTAATTGGAGAGTTGCGTTAACCACTACACCACCAGACACAGTTTTTATCACAATTGCGTAGAATATCTTGACACACCTCCCGGCTGACCCACATTCCCACCTATCTGCAATCCCCTTCCATGTCCACTATTCTCGCTACCTTGGGACTCCCATAGGAGGTCGAACATAGCTCTGCGTCTGCTCTGAAAGTTGTGGATGCATTGCCCATCGAGGCGACTCAATTATATATATAATTATTCCCTGATGTTTTAACACACATCCTGTCCCTTCTTCTTGTCAATGTTTCCCATATGTTCCTTTTCTTGCCAATTCTGTAGAACACCACCTCATTCCTTAGCTTCAATGTGAAAATAGATTATTGATATCTTTAAGGTACCAAAATGGAGCCCTCACCCTATAAGTGATTCAAGAAAATGATGCTACCCCATGACCACTGACCCTGGCTGTTTGGAATTCCATGGCCCCCAATACAAACTTAGTGACTCAGAAGTTCCAATTGAAATGGCGCAAAAGCTCTGCCTCTGGAGAAATTGTTTCAGGGCCTGCACTAAGTGAATCACTTTGTTTAGTGAAGTGGAAAAATCAGTGAGCACTTTGAGTAAAGGAACAATGATATCAGAGTGATAAGTGCTCATACACAATTCTGTAATAGAGACATTATCACACTTGTATTGTTGCTGACATTTTGTGAAAAGTATTGATTTGTATCAGTAACAGTTCAAAAGAATAATATAGTACTTTCTTCTCAGATTATTGTAATGTTCTTCATATTATGTTATGAATATTAAAAGACCATGATGTAGTTTCATAGCATTCTGGGCTGCGGTCTCTATGAAAAGAGTACAAAGACTTTGAACACATGAGGGCACACTGAAAATGCCAAAATTTTATTGAAAACTCTTAAGGCTTTTTAGATAAAACAAACCTTATTAACATTGTACATCTTTGTTCTTCATGTCTACATATTTGCTGTTCTTGGCTGCTACATGGCTCCAAATGTCGGTGTGCAAAAAACAGTGTATTGTATTTGAGTTTTGAATTCAAAGAGTTTGTCCACACCTGGAGCACCCTCTCCTACACCATGACAGTGCCATCAGTCATCTTCCATATCAGATTTTCATTTGTTTTCAAAACTTAAAGAACACCTATGAGGACATCACTTGGACAGTGAAGAAGTTGTGCAAGCAGAGGTGAGATTGTGGCTCCATCAGTAGAGTAAAACATTCTACAATGATGTTGGCAACAAATTGGTCTCATGTTGGGAGAAATTTGTTCATTGCCATGGCAACTATGTTGAGAAATTAATATGTATCCTTTAAGGGTAAAGATGTAGAATGAGAGTAATGTGTGTTTTATTTAAAAAGTGTTGAGAGTTTTCACATAAATTCAGAGGCATTACTTTTCAGCGGGCCCACATACTTGTTAAAGGACTAAAATCAGTTTTCATCCTCCTGAGCCATTTATTTTGAGATGGTGATGGAAGTGTGTCACATTGTACCTGTGATACAAAAATAGAAATCAAAGGTAAGTATTAAGTTTATTCTCGTAATTAGTTCCAGAGCTGATGCTTCACTAGTATACCAGTAATGTTCTACCAGAAGATGCTGAAACTTTACTTCTTTATGCACATGAAGTACTTGTGTTTGTGTGTGTTTTTAACAGCATTTAAAACAAGCATTGAAACAAGTTACAATCGGTGTAATTCACTCTTCCACAAATATACTGCAGCACATATGCAAAACAAACAGTTGATTTTGTTTGTTTAATGACATATCAATTCATACTGATTTTATACATTTACGGTTTCTAATGGTTAATGGGATAACACTACTTGCAAATTAATAAACTGTTTTGCAAAGGAAAGAACTAACATATTGGAAGGTACAGATCCGAACTAGTGAATTGTTTCCCTTGCAGGCCACACTATGTAGAGTATTTAAGTAGAATGATCCGGAATGCTGGCTTGGATACTGTAAGTGTACTGTACACTGATGATCTTGAAACGCTGGTCAGGCGAGCCAGCATACGCTTGCCACCGCGACCTTATGGGACTCCAGAGGAGGTGTATCGTGGACGATTGCTCAAGGTGCGTCTCTCTCTTTGTTTGATTCCACAGGCCGCACTACATAGAATATCTAGTTGGGCTGGTAGTACGCAACAAGGTGGATCCTGTATCGATATTTGATGTGGTCGACGTGGTGCAAGAACTCCGGCGCAGGGGGAAGCCTCTGCCGCCAAGAGCTGAAGGTGCAACAGACAACCAGTACCGACAACTGTGTGCAAAGGTCGGTACCAAGAGAAATAGAAATTAGTGTGTGGCTAAAAACTTCACTGGACTATAAAACGTAACTATTCCTAGGTTAAACATTTATATTGGGGTTTGGGTACTCAACCTTTCTGAAGATCTGTCACAGCTGAAGTCCTAAGTTTTCAGTGACTGTAAAATTTTAACTTCGGAAAAGTTAAAATTAAAATTCAATTTTGTATTATGTTTCAATATATTTATTATACTTTCAAAACAAAATTAAAGTATTATTACAAAGGAAAACAATACTTACAATACAAAAGGAGTAGCTACATGCTCACTGCTCAAAAGCCAAAACCATACTGACTTCCTTATGCCAATATGGCTACCCCTATATATATAATCTGAACAATCCTAGGCATTGTTGTAAAGGGTTTTTTAATAAAATTACAATTAAAACTCTCATCCTAAAACCAATGACATTTCAATAATTACCTTGACTATTATATATTAAACACAGGAGTGAATTCTAGTGTATACATTAATTGAAGGGTGTATAAACGCTTAGGTATCAAATGTTAGCAATACACGTGCTATATTTACTAATTACAGAAGATTCATACCATATAAAATGTTCCTACCAATTAACGGACTTCTACACATTAGTGTAATTAAGATTCCATAATTATTTTCTTTGTAACTTTTCCACAAGTACATATTTGCTATACCTCTGTGAATAATTACTGTTTATGGTTAAAATTTGTGTGTTTTAAATGCGTTTCAGTTAGACTGTTACATTTCAACTACATTACAGATCAATGCTGTTGTACATCTATGACACAAGCATATATAAGTCTAAAAATTTGCTGAAACAGGGAATGCCATTCTCTAAATACATTGAAGCTATGGAGCATTGTTTGCACAAAATGTTGGAGAAAATGTTTTTACAAAAAATTATAGAAAATTTTGATAAGGTAATTCAGTGTTGTACAAAAAACACCTTCTCTGACATTGTTTCTTTCAGATTGTTAAACGGAAATAATTAATTGTGAACTGTTTAATGCATCGTGAAATAGAAAATATCTTTAAATATTTGTGCATAATGTTGAAGTCTACTGCTCTTTGCAGCTTTACAGCGATACGTAATGATGCAGGCATGCTGTGAAAGCTAATAAACTTTCCTGAAACTAAAATGGAAAATACAAAATAATATGCACGTTTTATACTTATATTTAAATTTAAATCATGAAAGGAAAGAGTCACCTAGCCGAGAAGAAATGGTTATCAGTTTATTGTAATTCTCACTACGCCTTTCAAGATAAGATGTATTCTTTGTAAGTGATGCAAATAATGTTCATATTTGTAAACTGGTAGTGTGCTGTGGCTGTGTATGGTATAAAATAATGTCAGATACGATGTGAAACATTATGAACATCAAATATCCAAAATGAGCCTTTGGCCACCATAAGTCAAGATCCAGTAAAGAAATTATTCTCATCTTTAACATAATCAAGTTTTGGCTATAAAAAAATCCATAGTTTATCATCATAAGACCAGGTGAATTAGAAGAGAAAATTCTCCACTTTAATTTGTGGTACAGGATCAACTGGAGGACTTATTGCCACATAGGCAGGCAGGTAAAGAATTCATATTAGGCACTGACTGTTCAGTATTTTTGAAGCAGTATTAGTAATTGATCTGTCAATATTTCTTAAGCAGTCCCTTCATTAGGAGATAAGGTAATTACGAAATATGTACGATAAATGAAGGATATAAAGGTGTGCTAGGGGCTGAGCTCTGAATCAGGTGAGAGGCAAAATTCAAGCGAAGACTTGGATGTGACAATGGTATCAAATGTTACTTTCAGGAAAGTCCCTCCTGTTTTAGATTTCAAACATACTTTTTCTGTCCTCAGTCAACTTCTAGCTTCTCCAGCTTTACTTCCCTGGTTTATTTACTTAAATATTAAAAGCTACATGGTTCAGGGTTCATTTAATATCAGATATTAGAATAGGATGTTTAAGGGATAAGGTACATGGGTCACAAATTTTTTTGTGGCTTACAGAGTTGCTGTAGATTGTTTAATTTTCATAAGAGGTGGTCAGTTATGGCACCAGCTGTAAGTTAGTTGTACAAATTACAGCTTGTTCAGTCTACTGTGGGGTTGCTAGTCCATTTATTTTATCATGTGTATATTTGGACTGAGGAAGCAATGGAGTTTGAATGCAAATCAACTCTTGGATCATTTGTACCAAGGTTTCACAACTCTACACCTTTCCAATGCAACAGTTTGCCACTGTTTTAAGAAGCTCTGAGAGAAGAAAACTTTCTTGATGACAAAAGTTAGACAAGACAGCCACAATCGAGACCACTGAATAAAATGTACCATGTACCACTACTAATCTTTTCTTTCCTGTTCTGCTAGCAAATAGAGCAAGGGAAGAATGACTGTCTAAATGCCTTCATACAAGCCATAATTTCTCTTACCATATCCTTGTGGTCCTGGTGCAAAATGTATGTTGAAAATGTATGTTGGCGGTAGTAGAATTGTTCTGCAGTCAGCTTCAAATGCTGATTCTCTAAATTTTCTCAATAGTGTTCCCCTCTGGGGATTCCCATTTGAGTTCCTGAAGCATCTTCACAATACTTAAATGTTAATCAAACCTATCATATACAAATTTGGCAGCCCGCCTCTGAAGTTCTTTGAGAAGATTAATCCAACCTGGTGGGGATCCCAAACACCTTAGCAGTAATTAAAGAAAGGGTCACACTAGTATTCTATACATGGTCTCGTTAACAGATGGACTTGCATTCAAGAGGATGATGCTTCAAATCCTTGTCTGGCCATCTAGATTTAGTTTTTCTGTAATTTTCCAAAACCACTCCAGGCAAATGCTCAGACGGTTCCTTTGAAAGGACACAGATGATTTTCTTCCTCATCCTTGACACAATCTGAGCTTGTGTCCTTTCTCCACTGACCTAGACATCGACATGATGTTAAAGCTGTATTAATTTACATTTTTATACATTTAGATTTGTCATGTCAACTAGAAATTTTTTCCAAGTCATCTTGTATGCCCAGTGACAACACATTCCTGCACACCTCATCATCAGCAAACAACTGTAAATTGCTGTTTAATCTTTCCATCAGATAATTTATGTATACAGAGTATATAATTGGTCCTATGACATTGCCCTGGAGCACTGCAGACAGTACCTTTATCTGTGATGAACACTTGCTGTCCAGGACAATGTACTGGGTTCTATTAGTTTAGAAGTCTTTGAGCCACTCACGTCTGGGAACCAAAACTGTATGCTTATACCTTCATTGACAGCCTGCAGTGTGGCACCATGTCAAGTGCTTTTCAGAACTCTGGGAATATAGAATCTGTCTGATGTGCTTCATCCATGGTTTGCAGGATATCATGTGAGAAAAGGACAAGCTGAGTTTCGCACAAATGATGCTTATGCTGATTTGTGGACAGAAGCTTTTCCATCTCAAGGAAATTAATTATATTCAAACTGGAAATATGTTCAATAACTCAACAGCAAACCAATGTTAAGAATATTGGTCTTAATTTTGTGGGTCTATTCTTTTGCCCTTCTTAAGTACCAGTGTCACCTCTGGCCTGTACTTTTTTTCCATTTGCTTGGAACTTTGCGCTGGGTGAGACATTTGGGATAAATACAAGTTATGTAAGGGATTGGTGTTATAGATCCATCTTCATAAAACCAAACTAAGATTCTATCCAGACCTAATGACTTGTTTTTTCTTTTTCAGTTGCTTCTCTAGGTAAGGGGTGCCTATTACTATGTCCTCCATGCAGGAGTTTGTGGAATGATCAAATGACAGTATGTTTGTACGATCTTCCTGAGTGAATATTTTCTTAAACATGAAATTTAAAACTTCAGAATTCTTTTTGCTATCTTCCATTGCCACACCAGACTGGTCAATGAGTGACTGGATAGAAAAAGCCTTCGACCTGAACAGTGATTTTATGTAAAATCAGAATTTTCTTGGGTTCTCAGCAAGATCTTTTGCTAAGATACGATGATGGTAGTTGTCATACACTTTATGCATTGATCTTTTTACAGACACACAAATCCCTACTAACTCGGGCCTGTTGTCATTTGCTCACTCTCTTTTGAACCGATAGTGCAACAGTATTTGCTTCCTCAGCATTTTCCTTATTTGGTAGCAAACCAGTTACCCCAGTGGGTCTTTTCAATCCTTAATCCACTTATTTGGCACAATTTACAGTGTGTTTAAACTTTGCCCATAATTTCTCTATGTCCATCATACTGGAACTAAATCATGTCCATTCATGGTCTAAGTGGAATGCTAACAACTGCTTATATGTTCTTTCTAGCAAAAATACCCTCCCAGCCTTCTTTGATTGATTTATTAGTGTTAGTAAGCATTGTCACTATGATGACTTCACAGTCAGTAATCACTGTCTCTATACTGACATCGTCTGTAAGATTAGGCCTATTCGTAGCTACAAGGTCAAGATATTCCCATTGCATGTGAGCTGCACACAACAGCGCACAGAAAACGAGTTCAGAAGCACTTCACACTGTCCTTACCACCTGCAATGTATCCATAGATGTCCCAGTGTATATTTGGCATGTTAACATCACTTCCAACTAATACCGCATGATCTGGGCACTTTCATGCTACAGATCCTAGATTTTCTTTGATTGACTCTGAAACTACCACAGCAAAATTTGGTGGCTAATAAAAACATCAAACAATTAACAGGGTTTCATCTAGACCTGGTTAAACATATCCAGATAACTTGACAGTCACACTCAAATTTGACCTCAATAGAGAGAATATTTTTGTTGACTGCAATGAAACTCCCCTTCCTATGGCATTTAATCTGTGTCTTGGAAATGCATTCCATGACTCATTAAATACACTCCTGGAAATTGAAATAAGAACACCGTGAATTCATTGTCCCAGGAAGGGGAAACTTTATTGACACATTCCTGGGGTCAGATACATCACATGATCACACTGACAGAACCACAGGCACATAGACACAGGCAACAGAGCATGCACAATGTCGGCAGTAGTACAGTGTATATCCACCTTTCGCAGCAATGCAGGCTGCTATTCTCCCATAGAGACGATCGTAGAGATGCTGGATGTAGTCCTGTGGAACGGCTTGCCATGCCATTTCCACCTGGCGCCTCAGTTGGACCAGCGTTCGTGCTGGACGTGCAGACCGCGTGAGACGACGCTTCATCCAGTCCCAAACATGCTCAATGGGGGACAGATCCGGAGATCTTGCTGGCCAGGGTAGTTGACTTACACCTTCTAGAGCACGTTGGGTGGCACGGGATACATGTGGACGTGCATTGTCCTGTTGGAACAGCAAGTTCCCTTGCCGGTCTAGGAATGGTAGAACGATGGGTTCGATGACGGTTTGGATGTACCGTGCACTATTCAGTGTCCCCTCGACGATCACCAGTGGTGTATGGCCAGTGTAGGAGATCGTTCCCCACACCATGATGCCGGGTGCTGGCCCTGTGTGCCTCGGTCATATGCAGTCCTGATTGTGGCGCTCACCTGCACGGTGCCAAACACGCATATGACCATCATTGGCACCAAGGCAGAAGCGACTCTCATCGCTGAAGACGACACGTCTCCATTCGTCCCTCCATTCACGCCTGTCGCAACACCACTGGAGGCGGGCTGCACGATGATTGGGCGTGAGCAGAAGACGGCCTAACGGTGTGCGGGACCGTAGCCCAGCTTCATGGAGACGGTTGCGAATGGTCCTCGCCGATACCCCAGGAGCAACAGTGTCCCTAATTTGCTGGGAAGTGGCGGTGCGGTCCCCTACGGCACTGCGTAGGATCCTACGGTCTTGGCGTGCATCCGTGCGTCGCTGCGGTCCGGTCCCAGGTCGACGGGCACGTGCACCTTCCGCCGACCACTGGCGACAACATCGATGTACTGTGGAGACCTCACGCCCCACGTGTTGAGCAATTCGGCGGTACGTCCACCCGGCCTCCCGCATGCCCACTATACGCCCTCGCTCAAAGTCCGTCAACTGCACATACGGTTCACGTCCACGCTGTCGCGGCATGCTACCAGTGTTAAAGACTGCGATGGAGCTCCGTATGCCACGGCAAACTGGCTGACACTGACGGCGGCGGTGCCCAAATGCTGCGCAGCTAGCGCCATTCGACGGCCAACACCGCGGTTCCTGGTGTGTCCGCTGTGCCGTGCGTGTGATCATTGCTTGTACAGCCCTCTCGCAGTGTCCGGAGCAAGTATGGTGGGTCTGACACACCGGTGTCAATGTGTTCTTTTTTCCATTTCCAGGAGTGTATTTCAGAGCTTTGTACTTTGGATTTCAATCAGCTCTTGGGCCCAAGTATAATTTTAATGTGACAAACTTCCTGGAGGATAGTACATTCAAGAACTTTATTATGAATACTTCGGCAATTTACTGATAAAATTTTGACAGCTGAAGTGTCTTTAGTCCGTATACAATCTGATTTCACCATCTGCAGGAATTGGCAAGTGTACATCAAATTATCTCAAATGACTGCGTACCTCAAAGAGCTTCATGTGCCCAAGTATGAAGCCAATAGCCTTCACCACTTCTTCCAGCTGCCCATATAAACTGAGGATGGCCTCAGAACCCAATCAACAAGCATAATTGGTATTGACGTGAGCTACGACTTGCCTACGATTGCACCCTGTGCACTCAACAGCCACAGGCAAGGCCTCCTCCACATTTCGGATAAGGATGTCACAACCCCCTCCCCTCCATCCCCGCCCCCTCCTCCTGCCCCAGCAGACATATCGAGTGCATGTTGGTTTTCTTTCCAGCCCTGAATGCCATTTCCCTAAGGGCCCCCATAAGATGCCTAACATTGGAGCTTTTGATAACTACCAAACCCCTCCCCAATTGTGCCTGATGACTTTGTTTCCTTTGTTAAGATTCAATTGTTGCAAGCTGTGCTGTATGCAGTGTGGATTAGTGGTTATTGCCACTGGCTGGCATGGTGTGTGTTGCCTATTCAAACCCAACCACCAGGAATTATTTGTTATTTAGTATTTATCATTTCTGGAAGGTTCTCAAACTTTCTTATGTTTGCGAGGCTTGTATTTTCTGGAATATTCAGAGTTTGTATGCACAGCGGCATTATCTGTCCAAGAGGCCAGTCTTTTATGGCTGTAAGATGACCTTCATAATAAACAATTTTTTTATTGCTAAGTGTTGCACTTCACTGATGTTCCTGCTTTTAGATTTGGACTTGATTTTGGTTATGATGTGACACTGTTTGGTGGAGATGCCGGGTACTTCAAATTATCTACTGCACTGTGTTTCCAATTAAACTAAAAAAAAAACTAAAACTCCTCCCGAACTCCTCCTGGCTATAAAGGCCCAGTGGTACCGATGGCCGCTGTGTCATCCTCAGCCCATAGGTGTCACAGGATGCAGATATGGAGGGGCATGTGGTCAGCACACTGCTCTCCTGGTTGAATGTCAGTTTCCAAGACCGTAGCCACTACCTCTCAATCAAGTGGCTCCTCAGTTTGCCTCACAAGGGCTGAGTGCACCCCACTTGCCAACAGCACTCAGCAGACCAGATGGTCACCCATCCAAGTGCTCGCCCAGTCGACAGTGCTTAACTTCGGTGATCTGACGGGTACCGAGGTTACCACTGTGGCAAGGCCATTGGTATGTTTCCAATTAGGCAATGTAAAAGCCATTGCCCACATGGACAGGAACCAAGATATAAGCATTATATTGTTCCCATGTTTCATATATTCAGGACACTAATGGATTCCAAAACAGTCTGGAGACATTGGCCAGGATGCCATGAAATGGCTGAGAGGATTTGATCAAGTTGCCAAAGAGAAGAGGAGGGATGCTATGATGTGTGTGGCAAATCTGTATTTTTACTTGGATGACACAGCCCAGCAGAGGAAGAGAAGTTCATTTCCTGGGATAAATTACACGCCAAACTGAAGAACACATTTGGCAACAGTCAGCAGTAACTTCACATAGTGGAAGAACAATTGAGGAACGAAGTCCAAATTAATGACAAAATGACGTGGCCATACATACTGAATGTTGTTTTCCTTTGCAACTTTATGAATCCAAATATGACAAAAGTTGACAAAACCTTACATTTGATGAAAGAAACCATGGAAGACATGTACCAAACTCTTCTGTTTATGGAACAAGAGAAGAATTCATCAAGTGGTGGCAGCACATTGAGGAAATGCAATGTGGGAAGGGGGTGGGGTGGGGGAGGAGTTCGTTGAAAGAGATATGACCTCGAGACATGATCTCTGCAGCCTTAGTGGAACACCATCGTGACGTCACTTCATTCATATGCCAAATAGTAGGGGAAGAGACACATCATTATTTTAAGGCAGCTGGAAATATCAGACTGCATAGACAAGAGGTATATCAAACATTAGCACCAATCTTCACCACCAGTAGAACACACCATGAAAAATGGACTCAGACTTGGATTTATACCGCAGCTGTCAAACAACCCACCAACACAGGTACAGCTATTTCTCCGCTATGTATAATGCCCCGCAGAACAACAGACCTTTGGACGATGGAGGACAACATGCCAATCTGTTTTCACAGTGGACACCAAGACACATTCTATGTTACTGCAGAGAAAGAAGTCAAATATTTGATTACTATTACACTGCAAGACATTAGCCATAACAACAGTCCCATTCACACCAGTTAACTGCATATGATTACAGCCAAACTATGGGACAAAGCTCATTGCCGTACCCTGCACATGGTCATTCCCCCACACACCATAGCTGTTCCATATTGCTGTACAGTTACCGACTACTCACCTACCTGCCGAATTCAGGAAAATGAAATGAGGCAACCATCTATGGAGATGAGGCCACTGCCAATGGAAATCCTCCATGGATGACAGTCAGCAAGATATCAGGAAATCTCATCAACACTATCATTGATGGCCAACCTGTCCTGGTGCTAGTCAAATCAGGGACTTCCTTTACTGTAATATCAAATGCTTATTGTTGACAGCTAAAGAAGACTATATTCTGTTATATGAAAACAACTGTGCTGGAAGTCACAAATGGGAAATACATGCAGGAACATGCATTGCAAGAATAGCTATCATTGACAGAACACAGCCATTTGAATTTGTCATTTTGTCAGAAAGTGGTCATAATGTTGCTCATGCATGGGGCTTCTTCAAAGCACCACAAGCCATCAGACTGTGGAAGATCAGAGCTCCAGATTGACAAAACTATTTGAAAAAGCACACACAAAAAAGATTGCTCTGGAGAGTAGTTTGCTTTTGAAAACATTATCCTCCCATCATCAATGAGCTGAATTCCAGTAATCAGTTTAGATGCTCGGTTAAGCTCTGAAGCTTTTGCTGATTGCAAAAAGCTGGTCAGGTTCACAAAAGAAATCTAGATGCCTGTGATGACCATAAGAATTGTAGGTGGTCAAGGAGAAACTTTGTGTCACTGATTATCACAAGCAGTCACAACACACTGCAAAAGGTGTGTGTGTGTCTAGCGCAAGCTGAACCAGTCCAGGAAGGGCAGTTTAATGCCACTGCTACCATTACAGACAATGCAGTGGAGTGGAGAAAACACAGACCCACTGTACATGGTAAAACACCATATCAACACTGGGGATTGTCCACAAATCAGCCAGCACTCATAGGGTGTTGGCTGAACAATGGATGATCTGGGTGTGAAGGAGGTGCTGCAGGATGACACCACTGAACTGTCAGTGCCCTTGGTCTTTTACTGTGGCCTTTGTGAATAAGGTAGATGGCACTTGGTATTTCTGCATTGATGCCAAAGACTGAACAAAATCATAAAATTAGATCTACATTTGCCACACTTTGATGACATCCTAGACTGCTTGAGATAAGCAGTGAATTTCTCAACTATGGACTTGCAGTTGCCAAACTGAGGTTGATAAAGCTAACTGGGAAAACTCTGTCTCAGTAACGCATGATGGCCTCTAAGAGTTCAAATGTATGCCAGTTGTACTACAGAACGCTAATCAAAAAAAAATAGGAGCAGCCACAAATTTTCCAACTCTTCAGCACATTCATGATCTGAGAAGTTTTCTCAGAATGTGCTCATATTACCTGCGACTGATAAAGGACTTACGTATCATGGCACTTCTGTTGCAAGAACTGCTAGAGTGGGATATCAAATTTTCCTGGAATGAGGCATCAGGAAGATGTGTCATTTTCCTTATGAAGGTGCTAACATTTTTCCCAGTCCTAGCACTGTATGATGATAATGCCAAGAGAGAACTTTGCATTTCCACCAGTGATGCAATAGATGAAGATCTAGTGCAAATACAAGAAGGTTCTGGAAAGGCGATACCTTATGCTTCCAGAGCACTTCCCAAGTTTGAGAGTAATTATTCTACAACCAAGAAAGACTGCCTTGCAGCTGTTTGGACTCTCAACAAGTTCCAACTATATTTATAAGGAAACCCCATTCACCATTGTGACGGACCACCTTTCTCTATGATGGCTGACTAGCCTGAAGGACCTGTCAGGTCGACTGGTGGATGGGCACTGAAGCTTCAGGAATACATCACAGTGGTACACAAAACAGACACAAACACAAGGATGCCAACTGCCTTTTTGATCTGTGGTGGAACACAATATCGTGGACAAAATTAAAGACATCACTGCATTAAATGACATTGCCACTGAAAAGAGTAAATTTCAAGCATTGCTGAAAACCACAAAAGCCTTGGGGAATTAGGAACCAACCAAACAAGAATTCCAATTAATAAACAAACCATTGTGTATGACGATTTGCGACCCAACAGGACTGAAATGATTGCTCATTGTCCCAGATCATGTACGGTCCACTATCCTGAAGTTTTTCATAATGCTCCAACACGTGTTCATCTGGGATTTGTGCAGACTCTCAAGAGGATCAGATGGAAGTTTCACTGTCTCCAGGTCTCTATTGATCCATTAAACATTATGTGAGGCAATGTAAGGAATGCCAGTGACAGAAGCAAATAACATAGTTAATCTGGGGCATCTGATACCAACTCCACATGCAAAAGCATCTTTTTTGCGGGACTAGGACTGACCTCTTAGGAAGCTTCCTGAAGTTGACAAATGGGTAACAGTCTGCACTGACTGCCTCACCCACTACGTTGCCACCAAAGCTGTGCTGACTGCTGAAGCTCTCGAAGTGGCAAGGTTCATGGTAAAAGACATCATTTTGAAGCACGGAGAACCCCTTGTGATGAGCTTGGACAACAGAAAAGTTTTCCAGTCGAGAATAGTATCAGAGGTAATTCTCATTGCGAATCATTCACAGGAACACAACTCCCCCCCCACCCCCCCCACCCCCCCACCCCCCAAATAGTTTCACAGAATGCTTTAATAAGATGTTAGCAGATATGCTCTCGAACATTAATGTCAAACAGAGAGATTGGGATACCATTGTCACATCCACATACAATATGGCAAAGCAAGATAGTACAGGCTTTACACCATTCTTTCTGTTTCACAGTTGTGGTGTGAGGCTGAAACGATAATGGATACAATGTTTCCATTTTACTAGGTGATACTCAGGAAGACTGCATGAAACAACTCGTTAGCAGGGCCAAGAAGCAAGACAGTTAGCTCACATACAGATCCTGGATGTCCAGGAGAAAGCTAGGTCACATAAGGACCCTGAAAACCCACAAGAAAGACCAAATGCACTATAACACCAGGCACTGGCCAGTGAGATACAGCTCAGGAGAGGTGGTATGGATTTTTATGTCTTTGTGGAAAGTGAGACCTTCAGAAAAGTTACTGAAATGCTACTTTGGATTGTACTGTGTCCTTTGTCACTTGTCAGACATCACATGTGAAGTTGAGGTCATGAACTTTCATCAAGAAGGCAAAAGCACTGAAACTTTATCCATCTCCTCCATGTGAAGCCCTACTACAGTCCTGAAGAGCAGATCAGTGGGGGCTTCTTGTTCAGGAATACTGAAGACGTGCTCAATAACTGTGTAGCTTTCATGGGAAGGGCTATCTTCTTTACATTGCCTTGCATAGTGTTTAATGGATTGGTAAAGACCTGGACAGTGAAGAGGATGCAACAACATGACTAGAAGATGAGGAACCACCAGTGCTACCATGCAGATGACCACTGATGAGATCTAGATCCAGAGTACAGTAGTCAGCTTCACTGAGAACTTCTGAAACCGTGGATTGCTGTTTCTCTGGGAGATGGAGCAATGCTGCAAGCCGAGCTGCAATCAGTGTGGCATAGTGACGAGGGTGACAGATTGGCATACTGCAGGTCGCCAGTTCAAATCTGACCACCAGAAATTATTTGTTATTTAGTATTTATCATTTCTGGTAGGTTCTCAGAATTCCTTACATTTTCAATGTTTGTATATTCAGGAATATTCGATATCTGTATAAATAGCAGTACTCTTCATCCAGGATGTTGGTTCTGCTCAGACTGTACATCGGTTTTCGTGAAAAATGTGGTTTCAGAGCTAAGTGTTACACTTCAGTGATGATCCTGCTTTCAGATTGGGTCTTGATTCTGGTTACGATGTGACACTATATAAAATTATTAAATGAAATTATTTGCTGCTGTTGAAGCCAAGTGAAGCACTTTACAAAAAGTGATTTTTATATCTTCCATCTTACAACTCTTACCTCAAATGTGTTGCAATTTTAAAAATTTCACAGTTTCCTTAAATAATGAATTTTGTCTAAATGAATACTACCGCTGAACTCATTGTTCAGAGATCAAAACTTCACATTGAAAGTTATGTAAAAATGAATAATCAAATTTACAGTTCTTCTTGGCAGCCATAAGTTTCTATCATAAACACAAACTAAACTATTAAAACAGAAAAAGCAGAACAAAGCACATGAATGCTGGAGAATTTATGCAAGTCAATTTGTATATAAAGCTGCAACAGGCAGATATATATATATATATATAAAAAAAAAAATAAAAAAATAAAAAAAAAAAAACTGTTTTCATAACTGTAAATGTGTTGGAAAATTTAGTGGGCTGGTAAAAATGCCTCTTCTAGTTGTAACTAATCATTACATAATGAATTAAATAAACAATATATCTTTTAAGATGAGGTACCATTTTCTTTTAATAATCACTCATAAAACAGTGTGCTCTATAGCTTATAGGACATTTACTTCCTTGCAAATTATTAAGAGACATTGAAGAGTGGGTTCATGACAATAACCTGAAATGGTTTCATAGCAATCTGCATTCTCATAGACTATTTTATAATTTCTTTTACAGATCATCCAGGAAGAAATTCCACTAGAATGAAGAGAGCAAATGCTGTTTGCTGGGGACATGGATCAAGAAGAGAAGCAGCATTTGAACATCAGAGCAACTTTATACAGTTTTTATATTTTATACATAGATATAGTTTCATAAAATTCAGTATTTGTTGAACTGAGAAGTATTCAGTGTATGGTACGCTTTCAGAAAACAGTAAAATAAAAAATTAATCTTTATTTTCTGTTGTATTTACACAATCACTCACTCACTCACTCACTCACTCACTCTCTCTCTCTCTCTCTCTCTCTCTCTCTCTCTCTCTCTCTCTCTCTCTCGATCACAGATAATATTATTGGTTATTAAGGGCTGCCATGTTTCAAAAGCCCTGGTAAAAGAAAATCCTAGTTTGATGCAGTGGCTGGCAGATCACTCTGAAGTTTCTAGTAAATGACTCTCCCTAATAACTCACTGTTAGTCACACCATAAACCTGAAAGTTGTCTGTTAGGCTAGTATCCAAAGAGAATATATGTGTGTAGAAGTGAGTGTGTATGCAAATGTTAACACAGTTGGGGGTTGGGAAGGGGGGGGGGGGGTTGCTAGTGAAGAAGAGAAGGATGATTCAAAACGGAATATTGGCTTGGTTCTAACAAATCTGAAGCTGTGGTGCTGTTGAATGATTTATTTGAAAAACAGTTTGATTCATTTGTAGAAATAATGAATTTCCTGATTCAGAAAAGATAAAAACATTTGACTCCATCATACCATTTGTGCACAGCAACTGTGGCATATTTCAAAAAAGGAAAAGGACTTCAGCAATCATTCACAAATCCAGTCTGTATTTTATTACAGATTCAGATTTCAGCTATTGAATAGCTATCTCCAGTGCTAAAAGTACAAGAAAATATACAATAATCAATAATTAAGATGTAAATTAAAACCACAGTTTACAATAGTAGTGACAACAGATTAGGTAATGTACCATTTAAACTGAGCCATATAGACTCAAGCTTGTGACAACTTGTTACTAAACGACTTTAATTGTCTATACAAGCTCCCACTCTCGTAAGTTGAATGAGAAAAAGAGCTAGATACCACTAAATACATTGCCAAAGAAAATGGCTATCCTCCACATGATATAAATAAAATTTATAATAAAATTGCTACTAATTGCCAACAAGATGTATGACAACATATTACCAATAAATTGGAAGACAACAATAATAAATACATTTGTTTGCTATAGTATGATAAAGTTAGTATGAGAACAGCATCAATTTTTAGGAAACAAAATACAGTGGCTTCATTCTCAACTATAAATAATCTTGGGCATATTCTGTCTCAGTGTTGACAGAAGAATAATTTATCATGAATCAAGTGTGTATACAATTAAATTTTCATACTGTGATTCTTGTCATGTATGGCAGACAGGAAGAAGATTTGAAGTTGGGTTTGGCGAATACAGGGCTTTGGAAAGGTGAGATAAAGATGAAAAATCTAACTTTTCTACTTAGCTTATTGAGATTGGATGTGGTGTTCCATACCTGCACTTTCATGTAAGACTGCAACATAGAACTGAAAAAGGCAGATTTATGGACTTTGTGGAGGAGACTGAGATTTTTTGCAATCTGAGGTTTTCTGGCACCTGCCTGCTCAGTGAGTAGGTGGTGATGAAAAGCTACCAGTTTTGGAGCTTTTTGACAGCCACCTACATGGAGGCAGAAGACTTCATGATACAGGACGGATGTAGTATTCCGGACATTTCTCCTCTTTATGTGACAACACTTAGCAATTCACCACGTGAGAACAAAATTCACTTTTACTTGAAGGTGATGTTTTTTCTTGTAATGTTTTGTAATTATCTTATTTGTTAATGTTTTTAACATCAATTTCACCCAACACATCTTGAATTAATCTCTTACAATTTTACATATAAGGCAATCTGCACACATCTTTTCTTCTCTGCAGCTAATGCACTGCAGCTTTCGTACAATTTTTTTATGTTTATTAAGATAAGTATATTATTTTCAACAGGTAACACTGCAATGACAATCACTGAGTATGACTGGTTACTCTAGACTTTTTATTAAGTTTTATGTAAAGATGTTTTATAGTATTTTATATTGTCTTTCCACATTTATTCAGTGAGTCAATTTTTCTGCTAATTTAATATCATCTGCAAAATTTTAACATATATTTGCTTTATGCCAAAATTGTTAATTGTAATAAAGATTACTTGGATTTGGTATTTAAATTTTAATGCCAATTTTACACAAAAAACTGAACTGGTAATTTGCATTGGCATTAGTGGTATAGAGGATGTTACTCTTCCCATATGACATAAACTGTGGCTCCTTTTACTGCTCTGTAAACGACAGCCTCTGATAGAATCTGTTATGTAGCTGTTAAATGTTAGTCATATAGTAACATGTATTGTCAGTAGCTTGAAAACTCTATATGACTTTGTTGAAATGGTACATTACCTAATATGTTGCTACTACTATTGTAAAATGTGGTTTTAGTTTACATCTTTAATTACTGAATCAAGTACATTTTCACGGAATTTTTTAAGATGTCTATTCAATAGCTGAAATCTAGATCTGCAGTAAAATACAGATTGAATTTGTGACTGATTGCTGAATTCTTTTTCCAAATTAAAAGACCCCACTTTGTTCATGTGTAATATCAGTGCCACAACATATCTTGGAATGCTTGTTCAGAGCATTATAATAATAATACTGAAAGTTTGCTACAGAAAGAAATGAAAAGTGTTCAATTCTTGACACTCAGTTAAAAGAATTAGAATATCTGCTTGATAATATTCAGATTGATATTTAAGAAGAGGCAGAAATTAATAAATGGTCTAACAAAGTATTCAATTAAATTATAGTGAAGCAGATTGTAAATCTCTATAATGCACAATCTGCTTTGTGTTGCAGAGTTAATTATGGGTAATTTAGTATCAATGAAGCGACTAACAAAATGTCACAAAGAAGTAATGTATGGAAAACCAAGAGGTGTATATCGGTAGCAAATGATAAGACATTTGTGTGGCAGAACAATGATGTAGATAATATATATGTTAAAGAATTGGAATTACCAAAGAATGCAATGAGTATAACCAAGAAGGATGATAAAAATAATTTTTATATTGATGGTAAAGAAGTTTTCAGAATTATATCAGACATGGAGTAGTGCAAACATTAAGTTGCATAATGCACACAATTGAATGGTATTCTAACACTGATGTATGTAGCAGGACTGACTGATATTCGTAACAGGACTGGAAAGGAAGTTTATTTTTGTATTAATAAAAGGGCAGAAAAAGCCATTGCATAAACAATGTTAATGTACAATGTACCTACAGCACCATTATGGCAAGCTGATGGATCACAGAACAGAGAGCCAAACATTTTAAGTGTAATATATCAAAAAGATAGGTATCTGCTCTTATCTTCAACAGTATTATTAAAAAAAATGAAGACAATGACAGAAAGCCGTGGGTGGAGCAATACATAAAATAAGAGAAAGGCAACCTCTCACCTACATCTGATCAAGGCATGGAGCACAGTAACACATAAGATAAAACAGCATTGCCACTATCTTTTGAATACCAGCTCTTTATCCAGCAACTGTACGTGCATTCACACAAACAACCACACAGACACCCAAACGACACTCCTATGGCCATGACAAGACTAATTATTGGTACTCAATTAGTACTAGACTATTGAAAGCAGTTGCCGGACTGATGGATGTGGGGAGGAGCTAGGGAAGGACACAAGGAGTGGGTAGTGGGAAAAAGGTAGATCTTTGGATAGCTGACTTCGTGACTGCACACCAAGACAAAAAAGTAGAGAGGGCACCATAAAAAGATTTGTAGGAAGGGGAAGAGAGGGACTGAATGGAAAAAAGAGGTGAAGGTGGCGAGAGACAGAGAAGGGAGAGGAGTCGAAAAATGGGTGTGGGGGGAGAGGGTGAGGGCGAGAATGCCATGATTTTTTTTTTTTTTTTTTTTTTTTGGGGGGGGGGGGGGGAGAAAGAAAGAGGAGTGGTGTGGACAGAAGAGAGAAGGGAACAGCCAGGGTGAGGCAGTGGGAACAGGTTAGTGGAGGTTTAGGACAGGTAGATTGTGAGAGTGCAGGTCATGTTGGAGAGAGAATTCCCATCTGTGTAGTTCAGAGAAATTTGTGCTGGAAGAGAGTATCCAAGTGACCTTCATAGTGAAGCAGCTATTGGGGGGGGGGGGGGGGGGAGAGAGAGAGAGAGAGAGAGAGAGAGAGAGAGAGAGAGAGAGAGAGAGAGAGAGAGAGAGAGAGTGTGTGTGTGTGTGTGTGTGTGTGTGTGTGTGTGTGTTTGACAGGTCTTGCACAGGGGCTGACCACAAGGGAACGACCCATTGTGTGCAACATTGGTAGTAGGATAGGAACAGTGTTGGACAAGGATATTCTGTAGGCTGAGTGGGCAGCGCAGCACTACTTTGGAGGACATAGGTAGGATATTGGGTAGAACATCCCTCATCTCAGGACGCAATGTGAGGTAGTTGAAGCCCTGCTGGAGGAAGTAGTTGAGCTTTTCATGGCCAGAGTGACACTAGGTGATCAGAGGAGTGATGGTGAGTGGCCTGTTAGCCAGCCATTGGCCAGCACTCCTCTGATCACCTGCCTTGAAAAGCTCAACCACACCCACCACCAGAGCTTCGACTACCTCACATTGCGTCCTGAGTAGAGAGACATTCTAGCTACATCCACAAAAGTAGTCTCTTGCCACCTATCCAACCTACAGAATATCCTTGTCCATCTCTATTCCAATCCTACTCCCATTGCTGCACCCCTTGGGTCATTCCCTTGTGGCTTGCCCAGGTGCAAGACCTCTCCCATATAACCACCCACTGCCCCCCAAGGCAGTTCAGTCACAGGCATTTCCTACCCAATAAAAGGCAGGACCACGTATGGAAGCAGCCATGTTATATATGAGCTCTGCTGTAATTGCTGTACAGCACTGTATGTGGGCATGGGAAGTAACCAGTTGTGGGAAACCGCAATCTTGACCATTCAGTTGCACACAACAACACATGATATCAATGGCTGCTTCACTATGAAGGCCATTTGGATATGCCCTTCTAGCACAAGTTTCTCTGCACTATATAGGTGGGAATCATCACTCCAACACATCCTACATTCTCACAATCCCCCTGGCCTAAACCTACGCTAACCTGTTCTCACTGCCACACGTTACCTTTTCCCTTCTCTCTTTTGTCCATACCACTCCTTCTTAATTGACATTGTGTACTGTCTTCTCTCATCACTCTTCCCCTCCTCCTCATGCAGGCATTCTCTCTCTTCCCTGTCTCTAACTCCTCTTCCTTCTGTTTCCCTCTTCACCTTCATCTTTTGTCCTTTTTCTGCCCTCCTCCTTTTTCCCATCTCTCCCCTCTCCCACTTCCCATATCTGTTTTTGTTCTATGCTCTGTACATTTCTATTCTTTGTGTATGGCTGTGAATTTGTCTGTCCACAGATCTGCCTCTGTCCCACTACCACCACTTTGCATCCTTCCCTACCTCCTCCCCACCTCCCATTTGCACACGCAACATTTTTTAGTAATCAAGTATCACTAATTAATCTTGCCATAGCCACAGAAATGTGCACTTGGGTATCAGTGTGGTCGAGTGCGTGAATGGTTGTACTATTGCTGGAAAAAGAGCTGGCGTTCTAAAGCTAGTGTCTGTTGTTTCCTGTTATGCGTTACTGTGCTTCACACATTGATCTGCTATATGTGTTTGCCTTTCTCATATTTTACATATAGAATGATGCTTCCAATGAGAATTTTTAATGGGGAAAATAGTTATAAATAAGGGGTGTGAAGCAGTGTATAGGTATTTGTTTATGGATGATATATTTGAGCTCTTGGTGTCATAAGGGTGCAGGTAATTGTAGGCAACATCTGTTTGGTAAACAGGGCTACATGTCTTAAAAGGCTGGATCCAGTCATCTTACTGTGAGTATACAGCATGATGTGGATGGTGCTTTAGGTATTTCAGTCAAGTTACATAGAAAGAATAATGTGAATACAGCATTTATGTGAGTTGTGGATATTATGACAACTCTAGAGACAGTATGATTATACATTTCCAGGGGGTTATAGTAAGCAGAAAAAAGCCACATTGCTGGTGGAGATATTATTTTGCGTTTATTGTGAGTATGGTTAGCAAAGAAACACTACCAGATGAATAATGTGTTATGGTGGTAAGTAACGCAAGTGCGAATGAGTAATGATATATTCATGATTATTGTAAGCATCCTTTGCATTAGAGTCGATTCTGTGTTCAGAGGGTAATGGATGCCCTGGTTATTTGTGGTAGAAGCAAAGGGATGAAAGTTGACAGCTCAGGGTAAGTACCGAATGTGGGTAGTGACAGTCACCACCTTTAAATAGAATAAAGTTTGTTATTGAATGTACCATAGATTCATCAGCAAAAATGCAGTAATAGCATAGTCTGTTATATGAAAAAACAGCACATTTTGTATTTTGAACTGGAGACAAATGTGTAGGTGAGACAGTACGTTTAAAGAGACAGATCTTAAATTTTACAGCGTATACATGTAGGAATGTATTTTGGAAACTGTTGTATTAAGATGGAAAGCAACAATGTAGAAAGAAATTTAGTTATGACCATGAATTACAATGAATGTGATAAAGGGCAGTACCTCTTTAGTGAGTGTGTCAGTAGCATGGCTGATGTGAATAAATAAAAAGTCATGAAAGAGATGAGACAGTGGTAGTCAGTGACTCCACACGAAATGTAAACAGAGATATTTGTGGAAAGGGGGGAGAGAGTACACCAAAGGGTCCATGTAAGTAAGGTGATCAGATAGGTCACATGTAAAGCATACGTTTCAGCCACACAGCTGGAACCATTGCCTTTTACAGCGTGAATGACATCCACTGAGACTGCTAACAGCTATAGAGGGTGAAAAGTATTTAATTCCAAATCTTGAAAATGCATTCTCAGGCATGTAATGGTGTGACAAGAAGAGCTACTAGTGGACTTAGTGTCCATAACTAAGAATTAACATAAAACAAAATTATTTTCTGTATGGAAAATGATTAATTAAGAGAAGATGGTTTTATCAGTATTATTATACTTAAGATGTAGAATGTTTCTCTTTCATGTATTTTATGTTTTCCTAAAAATATGCAGTGCAAATATTTTTTGTTAGGTATACTGCGATAAAATTTATGCACATGATAAATTAAAGCAATTGTTTGAATAGTCATAGTCTGCAAAACAAATTGGATAGAGGAGTGCAAAGGCAGAGTGTCCGTACCAGACGTTATAAAGCTAACCTAGTGTCTTCCTGTGAATATTACATGCAAGAAGGAAAATATATTGCCCAGTGCAGTGAAATAACACATGAGTTTTTGTTTCATTTTCAATTAAAACACAAAACAGTTTCCCAAAGTAATTGAAAGTTTATGTAATTGATGAAAGTGAACTAAAGTACATTGAGAGAGTGAAAGATTTTCAAGACCAAGATGAAACTTTCATCATTAGCAAAGTTTATGATTATAGTGAAGATAAAATATTTTGAATGTGATGTACTGGTTTATTCTTTTGTCTACACCTGGATGTAATATTTGAGAATTACATTGTTTTGTGTTTTAAAATAGAAACTGCTTGGTTCTCAGAGCCAGTAAATTTGTTGTTTATTGTAATGTGAAGGTTGCTCACACCTGAGTTCCTTAGATGATTTGAAGCAAGAGATTTTTTTACGCAATTGAAATTTTTTAGCATGAAAATTCTGAATTAGAGTAAGAATTTGTAGTAGGCTGTGTGTTATTCCATGTTACACATCCCACACATTTTCTGCTGATTTTATTACGAATTAATTTATACAGTAGTAAATTTTGTAGATAGAGCAAAATTTTGCAGAAGCACGTTGACTGCTCCCAACCAAATAAGTACTAGTGATGGAGGAGAGATCACCATCTAACATGTTGGGGTATGAAATGGATGATTAGAGTGGGAACAGTAACTACCTACTGACTATACAGTAAGAGAACTGGAGTCTAAACCAGCAATTTTAAATTATTGCAATAAAGTATTTTGTAAAATGATAAAGACTTACATGACAACCAAACATTCAGTTGTTAATGTTACAATACACTATAAATGCAGTCAACATGTTATTTTATAAAACAATTTTCCTCTATATTGTTGATGAAGGTAAGCTGATGTTTTCCAAGTATGTACCATTATAGAATTACCAATACTCAATTAGGGCAAAGATCAGTGTTAGGTTACAACTCCATATTGGTCAGTACAATAATCAATGTTAATTTTATTGCCAGAAACGTTAATTCTGTGAAAAGCATACATTATTGTGAATGACTTGTGTTTGCTTGTCATTGTTTTTCATTGAGTTTAGTAAATTTGCTACTGCCCACAAATAAACTCCGTACTATCACTTTCCAACCCCTCATAATTTAGTAGTAACCATACCTGCTTTATATTTCTTGTTAAACTTTGAACAGCACATCCACCTACAGGGACAACAAAAGATAATGTAGTCATGGATATTCCTGAAGTGAACACATGCAGATTTATGCCTCCTTTAATATGAGATTTGTGGCGGTGGTCTAAATGTTTCTTACAGGTACACGTGGTTATTAAATTAATGACTGTACAAAGGGAGACATCAACCACTGCATTAAACAGAGTCACAATTATTATGCAGCACAAATTACCAACATTAATGATTACATACATCAAATGAAATAAACAATGAATATTTGTAACAAGTGTGAAAGACTGAGACTTGAACTTGTACAGACATATTTTGTGGGCACAGCAGGCAGCTGGAGAACAGTAGGTGATAGCCATAAATGTTTGTTGCAGCATATACTCCACTAAAGAGTAAAATCATCATATTTTAGATCTCACTCACTTCAACCACCAGTAAAATGATGTCCAACCTTATGGAATTTTAAAGACACACTGTTGCATCTGACTAGTATGTAACTATGTGATAACACTGAAGAAGGAAGCCAGGAAGATTATAGTTTATCATCCCCCTCAACAACATAGCCAGTAGATTTGAAAAAGCTTGATTTGAGGGATGGTGGGAAAGGAAATTGGCTATATCCTTTTTGAAGGCATGGGTTTAATATTTGCCATAAACAAAACCTTGGAAAATCTAAATCTGGATGGGGGTTTGATTGCCACTCCTCCTGAATGGAAGTTCATCATCCTAACTACTGCACCAATTCATTCAGTTATGTTGTTGCAGATATCAAACCATTTCCATCAAGATTTCTCATTAGCTGCCACAATCATTCACAGTGTAGACTACGCTACATTTATTGTTCTGCCTGTTTGAACTCACACTTCATGGCATTGGTGTACAGATATTCCTTGCATTGTATTTGTCTTAGTGCTGACTTGTTTCAAAATACCATTATTTCTGTGTGTGCGGGTGATAAAACATGCAGACATAAAGCTGCCAATGAGAATGCAGTCTACTCATCCAATATGAACAAATGCTCCATTGCTGGGTAAAATCTTAGAACAGCAGCAGGGGTAGCAACAGCACCTGGCACTGCAATAGTAGCTAACAATAGCAGTTTGTACAGCAATAACATTGACCAGCAGAGTTTGTTTCAATGTGTCCACAACCTCTGTCTTTCATTCTACCTCCAGCATTCATGTTTTTTATTGAATCCAAAACTGACTGCTGTTCATGTATACGACTTTGATGGCACTTTAATGCTTGTCAGGCAATTGACAAAAGATTTACAGATAATTCCTCTTACCTTGCTAGAACTCAAATATTTTTCATTTGTTACTTAAATTTGTTCACCTAGTGGATCCTGTATCTTCAGCTTCACGAGAAAAATATGATATCTTAAGAGAACATTTTCACAATCAAACCCATGTAGTGACATTAAATTAAATTTTGACCAGACTACGAAACAGCCCAATAAATCATATAATTACAGGGCTTTGAAATGCTGTGAGCAAGTCAGAAACATAATTTTAGCTGCCGCAAATGTCAATTCCTTGCTCCACAATGCTTTATTAAGATATGCCCCAAACAAGGAAATATGGCAGGAAACCTAAATATTGCCAGACCTTCTTCAGATAACACACTCTGGATTACATAACCATTCGACGTAGCACCAATTATGGACAGGCAGCTGAAGAGCGAAGTGGATATTACTGAAACACTCATCTTCACTAACCTCAACAGATCTTTTTGAACAGTACTGTTTTCTGCTCAAAGTGCTGTGGCTACAGCAAGAACTATGCACACAGCTTCAAAAGAAAAGTGTTGGCTCAATTGAAGATATACAATGAATCTTGATGAGATAGGATCTCGAAACTTGTTACCGCATCTATTCTCCTCAAATTTAAACTCAACACAGTGTCATCCTGTGTACCCATCATTTTATGATTGTTTCTTGCTTAATGGAAAATAAGCATGCCTTGAAATTCCTATTACAAATGAGGACACATAATCTATTTGTCAGATCAGAATAAAAACAAGGATTCAACCTCAAGATACATTTGAAATGAAATTCATTTTGGTTTGACCAAATACTATGCAGTCCCCAAAATGCAACATTAATTTTCTTTGAACTCCCAAGTAAAAATCAGAAAATTCAGTTTCAGGTACATTTGGGGTACCCATCAGTCTAAATAATGAGCTTACATAGTAAAACGTATGGGCCTCACTACTGTCTGCTGCAACATAAGCATGTTTCCTTTACTATGAAAATGATACCTGTCAAAAGAAAATTCTCTCATTGTTTGTCTGTGTGTATTTTTTTTAATTTATATTTTTATGTTGACTGAATGTACTGGGCTTAGATGTTTTCATAATCTTCAATTATGGAAACCAAGATAGCACAGGTATAGTATTTGCAACAACTTCTTGCTTGAGACTAGACAAAATGTACCAATAACTATTTTCACCTGGCTGAGGATGTGCATCTCAATTTGAAGGTGTCATTATGTGCAGGTCACACACTACTACTACAACTTTGTGATGTACTCTGTGATCATCTTAATTAGGAATGAGTTCAAGAAGAAACTACACAGTCCAAGAAATGGGCTAAGTGGAGCAGTGTTTGTATTAACTGCAGTACACCACTTGTTTGACAAGAAAGCCAATGGTTCTTTACTAATATTTGGCAATTTTAGAAGCACAATTCAAAAAT
Source organism: Schistocerca piceifrons (assembly GCF_021461385.2). NCBI lineage: Eukaryota > Metazoa > Arthropoda > Insecta > Orthoptera > Acrididae > Schistocerca > Schistocerca piceifrons. The sequence continues at coordinate 493,442,205 of NC_060139.1, read as the reverse complement.
GTCTGAAGCTGGCTGTTCCTTATTCACGGCAGTCCATTGTCTGATACACCATGGGCACTTTCTGCGAAGGTTGTCAAAATAAAAAATGTTATGGGCACAGTTGTTCAAATGGTTAATTATCTTTGCTCACATGGCTCACACATTACCAATTTAAAGAATTTCTGGCTGATATCGAAGCAGAATACCTGGACATACCATACCACACTGATGTGAGATGGCTGAGGAGAGGGAAGGTGTTTAATCATTTTTCTCCATGAGGGATGAAATCAGTACCTTTTTGGAAATGAAAGGACGTCCAGAAGAATTACTTTGTGAGCTTAAGTGGATGGCGAATTTGGCTTTTTTGAGTTATCTCACTGGTCATTTAAATACTTTGAACATTTCACTCCAAGGCAAAAATCACTCTTGTTGATGTAGTGCAGATGATTAAAGCATTAAAAAAAAACATTTTGCGGAAAACAGTTGTGCTAGGAGGATTGTGGACACTTCCCTGCATTAGAAAAGAAGATGTGGATTTTTCAGATTATGTTCAAATTGTTAGCAAATTACAAGAATAATTTGAAAAGAGATTTTTGGAGATAAGTGAGCTTCAACCAGCCTTAGATACATTTCTTCCCCCATTTTCCCTTCAGGCAGAGGATGTCTCACAAGTGTTTCAACTAGAGCTGATTGACCTGCAGTGCGATATCAGCCTGAAGGATGCTTTCTTATGTGTAAAACTTTAGATGACTTTTACAGCTGTTTTCCACAAGGGAATTATCCTCTTTTGCACAAGCACGTGGCCAAAGTTCTCTCAATGTTTGATTCCTCATATATTCGTGAGCACTTTTTCTCCATTTTAAAGCTTGTTAAAAGTAAGAACCGTTCACTACTTAAGTGATAAAATTTGACTAATTCTTTGAGGTTAGCAGTCTCCGGGAATATTGTACCTAGGCAAAATCATTTCCTCGAAAAAGAAAAATGTGTAAAATGTTTGGTCAAGTAAAATTATTGCATACAAAATAGCAGACTAAGGATGTGTTGTCTAAACTCTGAAGAGGGATACAAAAAGCTGCAGCACGAAGTACAACAAAAAATGTTTACTTGTAACTAACAGTAAGAATGAGACTCTATATCCCTTATGTAAAATTATGTCTAAAATAGAATATTTATGACACTTGTTCATTTCAGAAATTAATATATCTTTCAGAAGACACCTACTGTACATATGGTGAGTGTGCATGTGAAATACTAATAGAATCAACCTATGGGTCAGAAAACTACTAAGTTGTTCTTCGATTCTTGTTGTGGATTTTGCTCTCTAAAGCTTTGCGTAGTAATTCTGCCACATGAACACTAATTGTTACCTAAACAGTAAATAGTTTGCTTGTTTTACAGCTTATTGATCACTTTTACAGAGCTGGGCTTCCTCTGTTATTTTGTTTACATTGGATCTGACCCCGGACAGTCCAGCACAGAACAGTGCTGTGTGGTCTCACTCCTCCGCAGCTCTCTCTCTCTCTCTCTCTCTCTCTCTCTCTCTCTCTCTCTCTCTCTCTCTCTCTCTCTCCCCCCCCCCCCTATGCTGACACTACTGACACATGATCATGATCATATACAGGGTGCTGAACTACACTGCCTTGCACCCGTGAAGTGTGTCCGCACCTGCTGGGCGCAATTCTTGGATGAGCCTGACATCCATTATAGGGTGTCCATTCATCCCATTTTTCTTGGGACTGTCCCCGGTTTTTTCCAAAATGTCCTGCTGTCCCAAAAGTTTTTTTGTGGGTGCTCAAATATCCTGCTTTTTTGTGTTTCCACTCGGCTAAAGTATATTACGGTACTGGATGTTTGATTTGCAATGTATGGCACATTTCACAAGTATGTACACTACTATTTCATCATGTCAAAATGAAAGTGTAATTTTAGCGGCAATATAAAAAGTGAGTTTACTTTCACCACTGCCAGTGCATAACTGTAGAATGTACGCTGTGCAAATCATACTTTGCAACTGGATCTGGTGGAAGGCCTGACCTGTGACTCAGGTAAAAATGAAGAAACATTGCATGAGTATTCAAACAAAAATGCACATCTGAATAAAATACAAGGCATGTTTTTTAAGTAAGTACCGTTTTGAAATTAAAAAAAGACGTGCTAAGATATCTCAATAATTTTATTTTTAGATGAAAGCCTGTACCTTAATCTACTTTCCTACATAATTTCTGTCAATATTGAGGCACTTGTCATAACAATGTACCAGTTTTTGAATACCCTCCTTATAGAAGTCTGCCGCCTGACTTGCTAACCACTGCATCATCACTATTTTGACTTCGTCATCATCTTGAAGATGCTGACCGCCCAGGTGTTTCTTCAAGTGCAGGAACAGATGGTAGTCACTGGGCACAAGATCGTGGCTGTACAGAGGATGATTTTGAGTTTCCCATCGAAAAGATGTGATGAGATCTTTGGTCTGATTCACCACATGCGGACAGGCATTGTCTTGCACCAAAGCGATGCCCTTGCTCAACTTCCATGGACTGTTGCTTTGATTCTGGTGTGACGTGGGCCATGCATGTTTCATCGCCCGTAACAGTTTGGCTTAAGAAATCATCACTGTCATTGTGGTACCACTCAAGGAAATTCAATGCACTGTGTAACATTTGGTTTTGTGCACATCTGTCAACATTTTCGGTACCCAATGTGCACACAATTTTCAGTAATTCAAGTACTCGGTCACAATGCCATACAAAACACTACGAGAAACATTAGGCAGGTCATCCTGCAAGGAGGAAATCGTAAAGCGTCTGTTTTCTCTCACCTTATTGTCCACTTCCTGCACCAAACTTTCATTAATGACCAAAGGACACCCACTCTGTTGTTCATCATGCACATTTGTGTGGCCATCTTTAAATGCTCTCACTCACTTTCTTACCATTCCATCACTCATAATGTTTTCTCCATAAACTGCACAGATCTCACGATGAATATCGATCACTTTTAGGCCTTTAGCACTAAGAAATTTATGACAGCCCATACTTCCCAGTCGGCGGGACTCACGATTATCAGCTGCATCTTAAACACTCAGTACACAACGTAAACAAGGAAGAATCAGACTGTAATGGCGTCAGTGTGTAGATTAAGGTACAGGCTTCTGTCTAAAAATAAAATTATTGAGATATCTTAGCATGTCTTTTTTTCAATTTCAAGAAGGTACTTACTTAAAAAAACACACCTCATACATCAAAGCAAAAAGTATGGTGACAGTGCAACAGAATATTGTAATACATCATTTAAGAGAATCTGAGTGTGTAACACAAAGGTAAACTTTCATCTCCATCAATTTTCACAATACAATTTGTAACCAGTTTTTTTTCCTTCATTGTCCTAGTTTTTTCAAAACTGTGTAAAATGTTCTGTTTTTTAATGGAAATGAACTGGAGACCCTACTATATAAAAAAAAAGTCTTAGAGGAGAATTCTTACATCACTGAACATTGATCCATTTCAAGGCAGCAACATTTAGATGTTTTAAGTCACTGTGTGGAGATAAAGTTCAGGAGAAAAAATAGCATTACAACTTTAAGGCAAGATACATACATCTGAGATGGGAGAGAAACATTAGTAAGTCCACTCCTACTTCTTTGCGTAGTTAGTCTTGTGACCAGTCTGATTCAGCCCACCACAAATTTATCTCCTGCACTAACCTCTTCATCCCAGAGTAAAACTAGCTCCCTAAATCCTCAATTATTTATTGGATGTATTCCAGCCTCTATCTCCCCCTGCAGTTTTTATCATCTACGACTCCCTCTAGTACCTTATTTTATCAGGCCATCTAATTTTCAACTTTCTTCTGTAGCACAACATTTCAAATGCTTTGATTCTCTTCACTTCTGGTTTTCCTATTGTACAGGATTCACTACCACACAATGTTGTGCTCCAAATGTAAATTCTCAGAAATTTCTTTGTCAAATTAAGACCTATGTTTGATACCAGTGCACTTCTCTTGGCCAGAAATGCCCTCTCTGCTTTTGCTAGTTTGCTTTTTATGTCCTCATTGCTTCGTTTGTCATGGGTTATTTTGCTTCCAAGGTAACAGAAATCCTTAACTTTGTCATCACCAGCTTATATTTGAAGTTTCTTGCTATTCTCATTTCTGCTACTTCTCATTACTTCTGTTTTACCCTGGTTTGCTCTTCATCCAAATTTGTGCTCATTAGATCCGTTCATTCCATTCAACAGATCCTGTAACTCTTCCCGACTTCCACTGAGGATAACAATGTCACCAGTGTATCTTACCATTGATATTCTTCATCCTGAATTTTAAGCCAACTCATGAACCTTTCTTTTATTTCCATCATTCTTCAATGTATATATTAAACATTAGAGACAAAATACTGCATCCCTGCCTTACACTTATTTTAATGTGAGTACTTCATTCATGGTCTTCCAATCTTATTTTTCCCTCTTGCTGACAGATCCTATAAAGTGTACTGATTCTTCTTCATTCTTGCTTCCATTATAAAGTGCAACATCAGAACTACCTCTCTGGTGCCTTTACCTTTCCTAAAGCCAAACTGATCCATCATGTCATTGATCCACAATATTTTTCCATTCTTCTGTATATTATTCTTGTTAGTGGCTTGGATGCATCAGCTGTTAAGCTGATTATGTGATAGTTCTCACACATACTGCCCTCGCTTAGTTCTCATACTTATTGCCCTCGCTAGCTTCCGAATTGTGTGGATGACATTTTCTCTCAAAGTCAGATGACATGTTGATAGTCTCAAAAATTCTACACCAATTTGAATAGTCGTTCGGTTGCCGCTTTATTACATGTCAGGTTCCATAGGACCAAATTGAGGAGCAAATCTCAAAGGTCATGGAACATGTCAGTACACGAAATTACAACATAAATGTAATAACAGATAAAAATAAAATGTTTATGAGCCCGAGTCTGTACATGTGTGGACGGATATGTGTGTGTGTGCGAGTGTATACCCGTCCTTTTTTCCCCCTAAGGTAAGTCTTTCTGCTCCCGGGATTGGAATGACTCCTTACCCTCTCCCTTAAAACCCACTTCCTTTCGTCTTTCCCTCTCCTTCCCGCTTTCCTGATGAGGCAACAGTTTCGTTTCAGAGCCAAAAATATGCTTTTAGAATTGGAAGAATTACCCCAGATTACAATATCATACAACATAAGTGAATGAAAATAAGCAAAGTAGGCTAACTTTCATGTCGAATGATCACTCACTTCAGATACCATTTGTATAGTCAAAATGGCAGCATTAAGTCTTTGAACAAGATCCTGAACGTGGGCTTTCCATGACAGTTTACTATCTATGTGAACACCTAGAAATTTGAACTGTTCAGTTTCACTAACCATACACCCATTCTGTGGAATTAAAACATCGAGTTTTGTTGAATTGTGTGTTAGAAATAGTAAAAACTGAGTCTTACTGTGATTTAGCGTTAGCTTGTTTTCTAAAAGCCATTAACTTAGGTCATGAACTGCACTATTTGAAACCGAGCCAATGTTTCACACAACACCCTCTACTACCAAGCTAGTGTCATCAGCAAACAGAAATATTTTAGAGTTACCCGTAAACTATAGGGTATATCATTTTTACAAATAAGGAACCGGAGTGGCCTCGACGCTGCTCTCTGAGGCACCCCCCAGTTGACCGTACCCCACTCAGACCCCACATCACAGCCGTTCTCAACATTGTGAATAATGACCTTTTGTTGTCTGCTGCTAAAGTAAGAGGTGAACCAATCGTGAGCTACTCCCCATATTCCATAATGGTCCAACTTCTGAAGCAATATTTTGTGATCAACACAATGAAACACCTTCGTTAAATCAAAAAATATGCCTAACGTTCGAAACCTTTTGTGTAACCCATCCAGTACCTCACAAAGAAAATAGAATATAGTATTTTTAGTTGTTAAGTGATTTCTAAAGCTGAATTGTACATTTGATAGTAAATAATATGATATAAAATGATCAGTTATCCTTACATATACAGCCTTTTCAATAACTTTAGCAAACACTGATGGCACAGAAATAGATCTAAAGTTGTCTACATTATCCCTTTCTCCCTTTTTATAAAGCGTCTTTACTACTGAGATGGGACCTGGATAAACTGACTAAACCAGAGGTTGTACAGAGTTTCAGGGAGAGCATAAGGGAACAATTGACAGGAATGGGGGAAAGAAATACAGTAGAAGAAGAATGGGTGGCTCTGAGGGATGAAGTAGTGAAGGCAGCAGAGGATCAAGTAGGTAAAAAGACGAGGGCTAGTAGAATCCTTGGGTAACAGGAGAAATATTGAATTTAATTGATGAAAGGAGAAAATATAAAAATGTAGTAAATGAAGCAGGCAAAAAGGAATACAAATGTCTCAAAATGAGATTGACAGGAAGTGCAAAATCACTAAGCAGCGATGGCTAGAAGACAAATGTAGGGATGTAGAGGCTTATCTCACTAGGTGTAAGATAGATACTGCCTACAGGAAAATTAAAGAGACTTTTGGAGAAAAGAGAGCCACTTGTATGAATATCAAGAGCTCAGATGGAAATCCAGTTCCAAGCAAAGAAGGGAAAGCAGAAAGGTGGAAGGAGTATATAGAGGGTCTATACAAGGGCGATGTACTTGAGGACAATATTATGGAAATGGATGTAGATGAAGATGAAATGGGAGATACGATACTGCGTGAAGAGTTTGACAGAGCACTGAAAGGCCTGAGTCGAAACAAGGCCCCGGGAGTAGACAACATTCCATTAGAACTATTGACAGCCTCGGGAGAGCCAGTCCTGACAAAACTCTATCACCTGGTGAGCAAGATGTATGAGACAGGCGAAATACCCTCAGACTTCAAGAAGAATGTAATAATTCCAATCCCAAAGAAAGCAGGTGTTGACAGATGTGAAAATTACCGAACTATCATTTTAATATGTCACAGCTGCAAAATACTAACGCGAATTCTTTACAGATGAATGGAAAAACTGGTGGAAGCCGACCTCGGGGAAGATCAGTTTGGATTCTGTAGAAATGTTGGAACACATGAGGCAATACTGACCCTACGACTTATTTTAGAAAATAGATTAAGAAAAGGCAAATCTATGTTTCTAGCATTTGTAGACTTAGAGAAAGCTTTTGACAACGTTGACTGGAATACTCTCTTTCAAATTCTGACGGTGGCAGGGGTAAAATGCAGGGAGCGAAAGGCTATTTACAATTTGTACAGAAACCAGATGGCAGTTATAAGAGTCGAGGGGTATGAAAAGGAAGCAGCGGTTGGCAAGGGAGTGAGGCAGGGTTGTAGCCTCTCCCCGATATTATTCAATCTGTATATTGAGCAAGCAGTAAAGGAAACAAAAGAAAAATTTGCAGTAGGTATTAAAATCCATGGAGAAGAAATAAAAACTTTGAGGTTCGCCGATGACATTGTAATTCTGTCAGAGACAGCAAAGGACTTGGAAGAGAAGTTGAACGGAATGGATAGTGTCTTGAAAGGAGGATACAAGATGAACATCAACAAAAGCAAAATGAGGATAATGACATGTAGTCGAATTAAGTCAGGTGATGCTGAGGGAATTAGATTAGGAAATGAGACACTTAAAGTAGTAAAGGAGTTTTGCTATTTGGGGAGCAAAATAACTGACGATGGTCGAAGTAGAGAGGATATAAAATGTGGACTGACAATGGCAAGGAAAGTGTTTCTGAAGAAGAGAAATTTGTTAACATCGAGTATAGATTTAAGTGTCAGGAAGTTATTTCTGAAAGTATTTGTATGGAGTGTAGCCATGTATGGAAGTGAAACATGGATGATAGATAGTTTGGACAAGAAGAGAATAGAAGCTTTCGAAATGTGGTGCTACAGAAGAATGCTGAAGATTAGATGGATAGATCACATAACTAATGAGGAGGTATTGAATAGAATTGGGGAGAAGAGGAGTTTATGGCACAACTTGACAAGAAGAAGTGACTGGTTGGTAGGACATGTTCTGAGGCATCAAGGGATCACAAATTTACCATTTGAGGTCAGCATGGAGGGTAAAAATCGTAGAGGGAGACCAAAAGATGGATACACTAAGCAGATTCAGAAGGATGTAGGTTGCAGTAGGTACTGGGAGATGATGAAGCTTGCACAGGATAGAGTAGCATGGAGAGCTGCATCAAACCAGTCTCAGTACTGAAGACCACAACAATAACAACTTTAATCATTCAGGAAACTGACCATTCCTGAAGGAAAAATTACAAATATGGCTAAATATAGGGCTAATGTACAGTACAGTACTTTAGTATTCTGCCCATCATAACCATGAGAGTCCTTAGTCTTCAGTGATTTAATTATTGACTCAATCTTCCCCTTGTCTGTATCACAGAGGAGTATTTCAGACACCAATCTCAGAGAGGCATTTGCCAAAAGTGTTATACGATTCCCTGTAGAAGCTAATTTTTTATTTAATTCACCAGTAATGCTCAGAGAATGATTGCTAGATACTGTACATATATCTGATTTATCAGTAACAGAAGTATCTTTACTGGGAACTGACTTTACATCATCAACCTTGTGCTGCTGACCAGACACTTCCTTCATAACTGACCATATGGTTTTAATTTTATCCTGTGAATTAGCTATTCTATTTGCATACCACACAGTCTTTGCCTTCCTAATAACATTTTTAAGCACCTTACAATACTGTTTGTAATGGGCTACTGCAGCTCGAGTGTGACTACTACTAAAATTTTGATATAATTCCCACTTTGTTCTACATGATATCCTCAACCCACTAGTCATCCATCCAGGCTGCCTATTACTGCTAGTACCCCATTTAGAACGTTCTAATGGAAAGCAACTCTCAAAGAGCATGAGAAATGTGTTAACGAAAGCATTATATTTATCATCTATGTTATCAGCACTATAAACATCCTGCCACTCTTGTTCCTTGACAAGGTTTAAAAAAACTCTCTCTGGTTTTTTGATTAACTTACCTACATAGTTTGTAATTACATGTGACATTTGATTAAGTATAAAAGCCTTTTAGTGTCAAAATTTGTGTATCATGGCCTGAAAGGCCATTCATGCTTTTAATAGCAGAATTCCCGTCCAGCAATGAAAAAAAAAAAAAAAGTTATTGTCTATAGCTGTGTTACTGTTCCCCTGCACCCTAGTTGGAAAAAACACAGTCTGCATCAGATCATATAAATTTAGGAGATCTACCAACATCCTTTTTCTTGCACCATCATACTCAAAATTTATGTCACCACATATAACTAATTTTTGGTACTTCCTACAATGTGAATCAAGAGCCCTCTCAAGATTGAGCAGAAATGCCCTGAAGTCAGAGTTAGGGGACCTATAAACAACAACAATTAGTTTAATTTCACTAAATTCAACTGCCCCTCCACAACATTCAAATATCTGTCTAGTGCAGTGTCATGATAGGACTACGGACTCAAATGGAATACAGTTTTTTACATACATAGCCACTTCCACACCCCGCAAGAAATTCCTTGAAAAACAGCCGGCTAATGTGTATCCTGGTAAAGGAAGCCTCTGAATTGTCAAATTATTTATGTGGTGCTCTGACATATCAATAATTTCAGAGTCAACATCTGTAAGCAGTTAACTAACTTTATCTCTAATATCTCTTACATTTTGATGAAATATGCTAAATCCTTCTCTACTTGGAAACATGACATCCTCTGAAAGTGAGCCCTTAGTTTGAGGGACTTCCTTTAAGCAGGTATACCTATCAGCTGACTTCAATCTAAAAACGGTGCACCTCTAACACCAACTACTGCAGGAATTTTTCCATGAGTGATCCCACCACCACCTATAAGCTTTGTCAGCCTCCCCTTCCCATACCTATTGAGGTGCAGGCCATGCCTAGTGAAACCTGATCTACTGATAGATCCAACTGGCACCACTGAAATGTGACCCATGCTCTCTGCTATCAGCACCCTCTCCAGCCCCACGTTAACACGTGTAACAGCCGCATTAAGATGAGGCCGATCATGACACTGAAACAGTTGCACGAAATGCACATTAGTGCCACCAGTTTCAGTAGCTACCTTTACCAGGTCACCACCTGCATCATATTCCCCGTCCCTATCAAGATTGTTCCCTGCTCTACCCACTATCACTACCCGATTCTCCTTCGTAAAATTCCTACATAACTCCTCTATGCTGTGAGTCACTTGAGCCAACCCTGCGTTAGGCTTCACAATGCTGGTGACCTGGTACTCACTCCCTAACACTTCCTGCAACTGCTGGCTTACACCCCTATCATGCGAACTACCTAGCAGCAGAACCTTCTTATATCTGTTTGACGTTGCAACTAACCTAGGCCTCATAACTGCTGAGGACTGCTGCATGTTCCCTACATCTACAGATACAAGAGGCTCCTCTCCACTCAACTCTGACAGTTGGTCAAATCTATTGCATATGGGCAAAGTACAATTGTCTGACTACCTCCTCCTCCTCCTCCTCCAATAATTTTAGAAATTCTGATGAAATGTTATCAATCCCATCTGCCTTATTTGATTTCAAATATTCCAGGCGCTTTTAAATTCTGACTTTAATAGTGGAACCCATATCTCTTCCCTGTCGACTCCTATTTCTTCTTCTATCAAATCATCAGGAAAGTTCTTTCTCTCTCACAGAGGTCTTCAATGTGCTGGTTCCTGGTACTCTGAGTCAGTCCTCTCAATGATTATTTCTTTTTCAATTTCTTCACATCTTTCCGCCAACCATTTCTCCTTGGCTGCCCCACTTCCTATTTACTTTATTCCTATGGGATTTCCATTGGTGGATTCCTACTGCAATGTTCTGCTTGTTCTTTACTGTGATATTGTGTGGCCAAGTAAAGTCTGATTGGGAGCTATGACTTCTTATTATTCACTTTTGCTCACCTTGCTATTTCAGCATGCTTGCCAACCTCTTCTAATCGAACTTCAAGTCATGAAGTGCTGCAGTTACTGCTGGAAGTTAAGAGTACAAATCCAACACCCAGTTCTAGAAATAAATGTACGGCTTCTCATAAGTATAGTATATTTAACCTTTGAGTACAGTGACCCTTTATGATAAAGTTGTTTCAGATTTGGAACTGAGTCCACAAATGGCTGTCTTCTTTAGCAGCTTCCAAATGAGTCAATGTATAACAAGTTTTCTCTTGTACCCATGATATTATAGGCATTGTCACAGCCACTCTTCCTCTATGGCTTGCACCAAGGCAGAGACTGATGACAGAGAATAAACAACCCAACCAACATTTAATGCGAATGTGGTACATTGTTTATCGTCGTCCTGCCTTGGAGATATGCTGCGTCCATCTATTTCATGCTGTACGACGTTTGGAACCTCAATAGTGGCAAATATTTATTCACAACCAATACAAAAGAGTTACATGTTTGCATCTGTTACTGTCCTTCTAAGTAGCCACCAGCACTGTGTAGAACCCATTGCCAGCCATGTGGAAGGCGTAGTATATCGTTAGCTGAGACTGTTCTGTTGATGGTGCGAATGAAGCAGTCTACTGCCTGTCGAACTTCTGGAACAGTTCTGAAGCGAATGCCACCATCAATGCACAGTATTGCTGTTCGTTTTTGGAGCATCACTGTGGCCAGCTTTGCAAAAGAAGTGGTGACAGTTTCTGCACAATCCAGCCAACATTTTGAATGACAATGCACGGGCGCATACAGTGCAAGCTGTGGCTGCTCTGTTCAGTCGATGGGACTGGGAAGTACTGTACCATCCATCCACCATACTCTTTGATTTGATTCCGAAGTTGAAGGAACCACTTCGTTGCATTAACTTCAGAACTGTTCCAGAGATTCAACAGGCAGTAGACCGCTCTATTCTCACCATCAACAGAACAGGCTCTGCTAACTGTACGAGGTGCATTCAAGTTCTAAGGCCTCCGATTTTTTTTCTCCGGACTGGAAAGAGATAGAAACATGCGCATTGTTTTAAAATGAGGCCGCGTTCATTGTCAATACGTCACAGAGATGGCAGCACCGTACGGCAGATGGAATTTTACCACCAGCGGCGAGAATGAGAACTGTTTTAAATACTTAAAATGGCGACGTTTTCCTTACTTGAACAGCGTGAAATCATTCGTTTTCTGAATTGGAGTGGTGTGAAACCAATTGAAATTCATCGACAGTTGAAGGAGACATGTGGTGATGGAGTTATGGATGTGTTGAAAGTGCGTTCGTGGGTGCGACAGTTTAATGTAGGCAGAACATCATGTGACAACAATCCGAAACAACCTCGGGCTCGCACAAGCCGGTCTGACGACATGATCGAGAAAGTGGAGAGAACTGTTTTGGGGGATCGCCGAATGACTGTTGAACAGATTGCCTCCAGAGTTGGCATTTCTGTGGGTTCTGTGCACACAATCCTGCATGACGACCTGAAAATGCGAAAAGTGTCATCCAGGTGGGTGCCACGAATGCTGACGGACGACCACATGGCTGCCCATGTGGCATGTTGCCAAGCAATGTTGACGCGCAACGACAGCATGAATGGGACTTTCTTTTTGTCGGTTGTGACAATGGATGAGACGTGGACGCCATTTTTCAATCCAGAAACAAAGCGCCAGTCAGCTCAATGGAAGCACACAGATTCACCGCCACCAAAAAAATTTCGGGTAACCGCCAGTGATGAAAAAATTATGGTGTCCATGTTCTGGGACAGTGAGGGCGTAATCCTTACCCATTGCGTTCCAAAGGGCACTACGGTAACAGGTACATCCTACGAAAATGTTTTGAAGAACAAATTCCTTCCTGCACTGCAACAAAAACGTCCGGGAAGGGCTGCGCGTGTGCTGTTTCACCAAGACAACGCACCCGCACATCAAGCTCACATTACGCAACAGTTTCTTCGTGATAACAACTTTGAAGAGATTCCTCATGCTCCCTACTCACCTGACCTGGCTCCTAGTGACTTTTGGCTATTTCCAACAATGAAAGATACACTCCGTGGCCGCACATTCACTAGCCATGGAGCTATTGCCTCAGCGATTTTCCAGTGGTCAAAACAGACTCCTAAAGAGGCCTTCGCTGCTGCCATGGAATCATGGCGTCAGCGTTGTGAAAAATGTGTATGTCTGCAGGGCGATTACGTCGAGAAGTAACGCCAGTTTCATCGATTTCGGGTGAGTAGTTAATTAGAAAAAAAATCGGAGGCCTTAGAACTTGAATGCACCTCGTATACTGCGCCTTCCACAATGCTGGTGACTACTTTGAAGGACAGTAACAGGTGCAAACATATAAATCTTTTGTATCGGTTGTGAATATATAGTTGCCACTATTTAAGTTCCAACCCTCGTATACTATGTGATCACAAATATCCGGACACCTGGCTGAAAATGACTTAAAAGTTCGTGGTGCCCTCCATCGGTAACGCTGGAATTCAATATGGTGTTGGCCCACCCTTAGCCTTGATAACAGGTTCCGCTCTCACAGGCACACATTTAATCAGATGCTGGAAGGTTTCTTGGGGAATGGCAGGTCATTCTTTACGGAGTGCTGCACTGAGGTGAGGTATCGATGTTGGTCGGTGAGACCTGGCATGAAATCAGCATTCCAAAACATCCCAAAGGTGTTCTACAGGATTCAGGTCAGGACTCTATGCAGGCCAGTCCATTACAGGGATGTTACTGTCATGTAAGCACTCCACCACAGGCCGTGCATTATGAACAGGTGCTTGATAATGTAGAAAGATGCAATTACCATCGCCAAACTGTTCTTCGACAGTGGGAAGCATGAAAGTGCTTAAAACATTGATGCAGGCTTTTGCTCTGATAGTGCCAAGCAAAACAACAATGGGTGCAAGCCCCCTCCTTGAAAAACACGACCACACCATAACACCACCACGTCCGAATTTTACTGTTGGCACTGCACACACTGGCAGATGACGTTCAACGGGCATTCGCCATACCCACACCCTGTCATCAGATCGCCACATTAAGTACTGTGATTCGTCGCTCCGCACGTTTTTCCACTGTTCAGTCTAAGTTTATGTTCCTTACACCAAGGGAGGCATCGTTTGGCATTTATAGACGTGATGTGTGGCTTATGAGTAGCTGCTCGACCATGAAGTACAAGTTTTCTCACCTCCCGCCTAACTGTCATTGTACTTGCAGTGGATCCTAGTGCAGTTTGGAATTCCTGTGTGATGGTCTGGATAGATGTCTGCCCACTACACATTTTGACCCTCTTCAACTGTCGCCGGTCTCTGTCAGTCAACAGACAAGGTCAGCCTGTACGCTTTTGCGCTGCACATGTCCCATACGCTTTTGTGCTGTACATGTCCCTTCATGTTTCCACTTCACTATCACATCGAAAACAGTGGACCTAGGGATGCTTAGGAGTGTGGAAATCTCGCATACAGACGTACGACACAAGTGACACCCAATCACCTGACCACGTTCCAAGTCCCAAAGTTCCGCGGAGCGCTCCATTCTGCTCTCATGATGTGTAATGACTACTGAGGTCACTGATATGGAGCACCTGGCAGTAGGTGGCAGCACAATGCACCTAATATGAAAAACATATGTTTTTGGGGTGTCCAGATACTTTTGATCACATAGTGTATGTGCACAAATAAATCCACACCCAAACAATAGATTGTGCTAATTCATTATAGAAATAAACTTTTTTTAGTAGTGATCATCATTCATCAGTTCGAAAAATGCTTCTACAACACATCACTTCACCAAAGTAATACATTACGCCATGCCATCTGTTCCTGAACATTTTTGTAATTCCTTTTTCTGTTGATCAATTGAAGTATTTCTTCTGGCACCTAAGTCTTCTTTGCAGTTAAGTTTGCTGTACATTCATCTGTACCTATCTGTACCTCTTTTGTGACTGCCCCCCCCCCCCCCCCTTTTTTTTTTTTTTTTTTTTTTTTTTTTTTGAGATGTCCACTCCCCTTCAACTGAACTGGCTACCCTTGGTATTACTTAGTGCAGTATCCACATCTTTAACAAACTTCAAATGGTTCTCATCATTCCTTAATACTTCAATGCCCACTCCCTTCGTAACTAATTCTTCTGGAAGATCCTCTTGAACGTCAGCCTACTCTTCGCCACTACTAAATTATGATCTGAATCTATATCTACACCTGGGTATGCCTTACAATATACTATCTGATTTAGGAATCTCTGTCTCACCATGATATAATCCAGCTGTAATCTTTCCATGTCTCCAAGTCTTTTCCAAGTATGCCACATTCTCTTATGATTTTTGGACAGAGTATTTGCTACTACCTTCTGAAATTTATTGCAGAACTCAAATAGTTTTCTTTCTCTCTCATTCCTACAGTGAAGTACATATTCTCCTGAAATACTTTCTTCTATTCCTTCTCCTACAAACACATTCCAATCCTCATGATCATTAGATTTTCATCCCCATTTACATACTTAATTACCAATTCAATACCCTCATATACTTCCTTCATCTTCTGATTACAACACTGGCATGTATACCTGGACTATAGTTGTTGGCAATGATTTGCTGTCAAATTTGATGACAACATTAGCTAACTCTCTGCCCTACTTCCCTGTCAATTGGAAATCCGACATCTCTGCGCTCTAGGACAACGCTGTTGGCAGAATCCAGGTGATTGTGTTACATTGGAAGTCTTCAACTGCCACTGCTGATGATTTTTATTCAAAATTTAAACATTTGTTAAGTTCGAACCAAGGGTGCAGGAAGTTATGATTACTAGCCCTAGACCACAAGCTGTTCTTATAATCCTACACCATATTATATAATCAAGTTGGCACTTGAAAATGTACAATACACTCTCATTACACTCTCAAGTGAATGAAAGAGGAGACAAAAAATAAGATTTCTCTCTTGATCGTTGTTGGGTTGAAGTCCGGTTGGTGTGCTGGTCAGTGATATGGTTGACGCATGCTGCTGGAGGGTGATGACTGCACCCCTCGCGGAGCCCACTATAGTTTCGCCTGTACACAGAGGGAAGTTTTTGTTGCTGCTGTCCTCTGAGTACACAGTGGGAAATGTTGCTGTTGTGGTCCAGCGTGTACACAGTGCGGTGTCTACAACTGGAATTTGTGTGCCTTGGCTTTAGTATGGGATACTTAAGAGTGTGTCAACCCATCAGCTGCAGATGTGTTCCATGATAGTATGCTGCCAGGCAAATGGCTGGATACTACAGCCCTCCCACCTCAAAAAGATGGTGAATCCATCAGGCACAGATGGCAGGAAGGGAGGAGATGCATAGCAGGGAGATGCATAGCAGGGCAGAGGTTGTGCACGAGAACGCAAGAAGCCTTAAGGGCAGAGAAGAGAGGCTCAACGCAGAGGTGCCAAACAGAAAAGCCATTTGTGGTGAATACGCATGTGGAAAAAGAAAAGACAAGAACGTGTGAAAAAAAGGAAGAGGAAAACAACAGATGGAAAGCTGATAAGGCAAAACAAAAGACCAGCCAGAATATCAGAATTGGATTGGTAAGAAAGAGAAGTGGAGCAACACCACCTAGAGAAAGGTCCTGCAGCTGCAGGTGTGGAAGGCCACTGTGAAGGAGTGGGTATGTGTAGCCATGCATTGAGGAGGTGCATAGGGAAAACAGGGGCATAGTAGTACACATACGGGCCCAAAGGTGCACAGCAATGGTGATGGCTGGGACAACAGTGAGGAGCCTAGCAGGAGAATGGCCAGAGTCGACCAAAGAAGGAGCTGCAGGTATGACTGTGTGGGGCCCACCGAGACAGCAGTGATGCTGCATAGATGGCCAGCCGCAAGGAGGAAGGCTGCGACTGTGGTGGAGAAAGCAGTAGCGGTGGTGCTGCCATTTTGGACAGGACTGGCTACGACAGATGATGGCAATGCCATTGGAAGAGCTGTCCAGGAGAGTGATGGCAGTGTGGGCTGTGTTGGCACCAGCACTGTTGTGGCCAGTTATGGCTGTGTTGCTGGCCCTAGACATGGTGCCAGCGACTGCAGCTGTGATGGCTGGGCCAGTAGCACAAGGTCTGGAGAGCATGAAGATACAACAGAGGGACTGCAATCTGAAGACAATGAGAAACACAAGACAGAGGCAGAACAGCGACAGCACAGAAAGGCATGCACATACAAAGAACACAGGAATTGACTGACTAAGCTGCTTGGCAGGGGAAGAAGCAGCAAGAATGGGAAGATGCCAAGACGGGAATGGGAAGCAGAAAGGAATGCCAACCGGAAGCCAACAAGGAAAGACAGGGGTATAAAGCAAGGTTGATATGGTGGAAAAAACACAAACAGTCTAGAAAGAGGGGAAACTGGGCTCTAGTAAAACAATAGAAAAAACAACCAGAAACAGGGAAGCACACGTGAAGAGCAACCTCATCAAAGTCATCATCATCGTTGCCCATTCCTGAAACCGCCAATCACAGGAAAATGGCTGGCCGTGGCTGCATCAACCAGCATGGCAGCATCGGGCTTGGCACGGCAGAGGGGAGGCGGTTGAGTGACAGATCAGTCCAGGAGCTGGTGCGGCAGTCAGCATAACGTGAGCAGGCACAAATACAGGTGGTGGCATGAGAAGAGCTGGTGGTGCTGGCACAAGTGACGGTGGATGAGCCAGTAGCCCCGGATTCTATGGTGCACGAATTGGACGGACAAATGACGCAAAAACTGGCACAGCCTCAGGCATAGAAATCAGCGAGAGTGATTGAGAAGGAATAGGAGACTGTGTGAGGGTGCATTTGGTGTGCTTAGGTGTGCAGGGGTGACCACGCCAATGGGCCAATGATGTGCAGACTGGTAGTGCTGGGACTGGGAGCGGGCAGACCAGTGCAAGGCAGCTGGTGAAGGGCAGCATGGCAATGTGCCAACCTGTGGTGTGCCCGCTGATGATGGGTAGGTAAGCCGGCGATGTGCTTAGTAGTAGCTGGTGGGCCAGCACAGAGTGGACCAGTGATATGACGCATGACAGCAGTGTGTGTCTGCTGCAGAGGGGCCCATGAGGTGGACACCCATAAAGGGCAGACTGGTGATGCACGGTCTGGTGAAACATACAGTATCAGTTGGTGCGTCAGCGGAGTACGGACTGGTGATGCATGTGGCACCAGATGGGCTGGTGTGGTACGGACCCGCGAAGTTTAGACTGGCAATGCGCTGGCGGGCAGTGCAAGTGGTAGCACTGTGTTGGGTGGGGGCAGGCTGGTGATGAGGGTACTGGTTGGGCTGGAGGTGCCACAGTGGGATTCGGAGCAGAGCCAGGGCTGGGCAGTGGAGGCAGCAGAGGAAGAGGCATCTCCACAGATGCCTGACCCAATGCCCAGACTGCCTGCGCAACATCTGCAGCATCACTTGTTGCGAGATCCTCAGTTATCCCCACTGCTGCCTATGGATCAGAGTCCATGGTGGTCACGGAGAAGAACACTGCACTGAGAAACCACAAAAAACAATAAGTGACACAACCAACAAGAAACTTTTATCCTCACCATCAATTTTATGTCTTCACCTTGGGAGGTGGTGAGGACAAGGCACAATAAGTCGATAGACTGGTTACAAGAAATGAACACTTTCATTGGTAACATGAAAAATGAACATCTCACAATTATGGCATGAAGGCTGAAAGCAAATCCACTTTTGGTAGGAATAAAGATTTCTCACAATAGTCCAAGAACGAGGGCGGTTTGAAAAGTTCTCGGAATCACCACGAGAGGTCAGCGCTAGTGCAATGAATATGTCACGTGACATTCATTGGACCGTAGCCTGTAAATATGTGCCATGTCAGTGCTCTTGGAACAGAGCTATGGCAGTGATGTGGCTCTGTTGTTGTTTCCGTGTAGTGATTTGCAAAGATGGAAAAAATCCAGATTCGAGCAGTGATTAGGTACTTCGTAAAGGAAGGTATGAAAGCAAAGGACATTCATGCTGATTTCCAGAATACACTGGAGGACTCTGCTCCTCCATATTAAACTGTTGCCAAGTGGACAAATATATTTAAATTTGGTCGGGAGAGCTTAGATGATGATCCATGCAGTGGTTGGCCAAAATGTGTCACTTCTCTATCTGCAAGATAGGTGCTGCGACTCTTGACACTGGATCAAAAACGCATGAGAGTGGACATATCAGAACAATATTTCGCCCATTTTAGGAGAAATGAACGAGATTTTTTTTTTTTTTTTTTTTTTTTTGCACTGGTTTGTGACCACAGATAAAAATTGGGTGTACTACTATAATCCAGAGACAAAAAACAGTCAAAGCAGTGGAAACATGCTGATTCTCCACCACAAAAGAAAGCAAAGACAATTCCTTCGGAGGGAAAGTTCATGCATCAGTGTTCTGGGATGCAAAGGGGATTCTGTTTGTAGATTATCTCCCCATTGGGCAAACAATTACTGGAGAATACTATGCTAGCCTCCTGGACAAATTACAACAAAAGATACACGAAAAAAGGGCAGGTTTAGCAAGGAAGAAAGTCATCTTCCATCAAGAAACTGTGCGCCTGCATACATGTGCCGTCACCAGGGCAAAATTACGTTAACTAAGGTATGAACTGTTGCCACACCCGTCTTATTCACCTGATATGGCTCCGTCAGACTTCCATCTCTTGCAAAAACTGAAAATTTTTCTTGGTGGACAAAGAGTGACTTCAAATGAAGAATTGATAGCCAGAGTTGACAACTATTTTGTAGGCCTGGAGGAAACTCATTTTTGAGATGGGATCAAGGCACTGGAACATCGTTGGACCAAGTGCATTGATCTATAAGGAGACTACATTGAAAAATAAGTTTCAGTGACGTAAGTACTTTTTTTTTCCGTTCCAAGAACTTTTTAAACTACCCATGTAAGTTCTCGATCGGTGTTGGGTCAATGTTTGGTTGGCATGCTAATTGATGATATGGCCATTGTTTGGGTCGGTGACGTGGCCGGCATCCTGGCAGCAGTCTGGTTCTGTCGAGTGCTGGCCAATTGTTGTGTTTGTCGAAATCCGTGGGTCGATGTCCAGTTGAAGGTCACTGCTGCCTGATGGCTAGCGGGTAGCAGCTGGCGTCAAGCCCAGAGGGGAGACTGTGTGTAGGTGTGACTGCGCTATGACTTATGTAATCCTGTGGACGGGTTTCCCTGCGGATCATGAGGTGCATGTATAAAGTGTAGTGCCATGACTTGCAATGCCACTATCGGCTGCACGCACTGCTGGCAGGCGATTATTGTAGCCCTCATGGAGCCCACCAGATTCTCGCCTGTGCACAGAGGAAAGTTTATGTTGCTGTTATTCTTCGAGTACACAGTGGGAAATGTTGCAGTTGTGGTCTGGCACATACACAGTGCAGTGTGTAAGACCAGAGTCTGGGTGTCTCTGGCTTTGGTAGGAGATGTCTAAGGGTGTGGCAACCTGCCAGCTGCGGATGTATTCCAGTGTGGTATGTGGTCAGGTGAGTGGCCAGCAAGGTGAATCAAGTGATCACAAGTTTTGTAAAATATTTAATAAGGAATAAGAAATCAGGAAACTAAGGAAGATTTCTTCACTCATCAAAAGGAAGTGAACTGTTGTGAGTATATGCATATCACCTACAGTAACCGAAACAGTTAGTGAAATGAATGCTCATATGGCATTATTGTAATTCACTTAACACAGAAGTGTTGAAAAAACACCAGTTCAGTTTGATGAAGTTGAGGTGTATACTCAGACTTATCTTCACATCGTAAAATTATTACAAAAAAGAGGTTAGTACCTGTGACCTCATTGAACAATTAGCTAATCAAATATTTGTAAGTATCGATGGGTGGTTCACAGCAAATGGATTGTCACTGAATTTTGACAAGACCCAGTACATACAGTTTAGTACTTCACAAAGATTACCTGACCCTATAAGTATAATGTATTCAAACAATGAAATCAAAGCTGTAGACAGTGTCAATTTTTTAGGGCTACAAATTGACCACTGGAAAACTCACACTCTAGACTTAATGAAATGCCTTAGTTCAGCTACATCTGCAGTATGCATGATAGGACAAAAAAGATGATTTAAAAATGAAGAAGTTAGTTTATTTGGCCTACTTACATTCATTCACTAATGAGTTATGGAATCATCTTTTGGGGAAACCTCTCTCACAAAGAGAACATTTTCAAAATTCAGAAATGAGTCATTAGAATTTTATCTGGTGTCAGTCCTAGATCGTCATGCAGACACATCTTTAAGAAACTTGGTATTCTAACTACTACTTTTCATTACATATACTCATTGATGTCCTTTGCGATTTCCAACATGTCTCTTTTTTACACAAAATAGTGCAAAACATGATTATAATACCAGAACCAAAAAAATCTGTATAAAGGCTATAAAAGCTTAACATTAGTACAAAAAGGAGTCAAATACATGGGCACTCATATATTCAATACCTTACTAGAGCATACAAAGGTTTGATAAAGATCGGTTTCAGGGTGAATTAAAGAACTTCCTGTTGGCCAACACCTTCTACTCCATCGGTGAATATCTTCACAAGGATTATAGCTCATAACTCTCTCTGCATTTGAATTGCACAATATCCATGTATCTACGAGGCCGGTTCAGAAAGTAACCTCCGATTGGTCACAGTGCGGGTTGTGGGGGGAGTAGTGACGCCATCTGTGCGTTCACGCACTCAACAGGTCAGTCGGCATCAAGCCGTGGTCGAGTGAACGTCGTACCTGCACTAGTTTAGTTTTTGTGGCAGTTTGAAATGTGTGCTGCAATAGAAAACCCCGCCAAATGTGAAGTGCGTGCTGTCATAAGGTTTTTTACAGCCAAAGGATATTCTGCAGCAGCTATTCATCGTGAGCTTTGTGCCGTGTACGGACCAAGAGTTATGAGTGAAGGAGTTGTCCGTGAATGGGTACGTTTATTTAAAAGTGGACGAGAAAACGTTCATGATGAAGAGAGGAGTGGTAGACCATCATTGGTGACTGACGAACTCGTTCAGACAGTTGATGCAAAAGTTCGTGAAAAATCAACGTTTCTCAATGTCGGAGTTGTCTACTGGTTTTCCACAGATTTCTAAGACTCTCTTGTACGAGATAGTGACAGCAAGATTGGGTTACCGTAAGTTCTGTGCACGATGGGTGCCCAAAATTCTTACCGACCACCACAAAACTCAAAGAATGGCCTCTGCATTAGACTTTCTGTCACGTTATGAGGACGAAGGAGAACCATTGTTAAACAGAATCGTGACCGGTGACGAAACCTGGATTAAGTACGTGAACCCTGAGACAAAAGAACAATCAAAGATGTGGGCACATTCAAATTCGCCTACCAAACCAAGAAAAGCCTCGCAAGATTTTTCTGCCAGAAAACTGATGGCAACGGTGTTTTGGGATGCCAAAGGGGTGTTGTTGGTTGAATTCATGGAACGTGGTACGACCATTAATCAAGACGTGTACTGTGAAACAATAAAAAAGTTACGACGGGCTATACAGAACAAACGCCGTGGTATGCTGACTTCCGGTATCGTTTTTTTGCACGATAACGCCCGTCCTCACTCTGCTCGCAGAACAACGGCCCTTCTTGAGTCCTTCAAGTGGGACGTTATCAACCATCTACCTTACAGCCCAGACCTGGCGCCAAGTAATTATCACCTCTTCATGCATTTGAAGAAATGGCTCGGGTCACAGCGGTTTGATGACGACGAAGAGCTCAAAGATGCGGTCACAGGCTGGCTCCAGGCACAAGCGGGTGATTTTTATGCAGAAGGAATTTCAAAGCTTGTGAAGAGATACGATAAGTGCCTCAATCGCTATGGAGACTATGTAGAAAAATAGTGCAAAGATGTAGTTGTAAGATGTATATATTAAAATATTTTTATTTAACTTGGTGTATATATATATACGGGGGCCGTTCAGAAAGTAACCTCCGGTTGATTTAAAAAAAATACACCAAGTTAAATAAAAATATTTTAATATATACATCTTACAACTACATCTTTGCACTATTTTTCTACATAGTCTCCATAGCGATTGATATATAAGACCACAGGATTCATGGAAAATGATAATAAATGTGATGTAACAGTATAGATGAATTTCTAAGCCAAAATGAATAATACCTCCTGAGTATGCTTAAGTCTATTTTTGTGCCTTAATCATCATTCTTTGTCCATCTACAGGGTAATTTAAAAACTGTATGTATAACTGTATATTCATTCGGAAGTCAAGTATGATAACTCATACATAAAGTTATGTGTTAGCTAATCTGTTCCTGTTATTTGTATCATAAGAACAATGTACGTGCGCACTAAACAATAATTAGTAAAAATTTGACTCATTCTATATCCAGAGATATATTCTCATACGGATCTACTGAACTCAAAATAAATAAATAAATAAAAATAAATAAGTACAAAGGTGCAGCAAAATGAGAGAAGACAGTTATAGAGCAAGGTTCAACACAAAAACTGTGCTAACTTCAAACATTACCAAAAAAAGCCTGACGTACAAAAATGATGATTTCTTTTTTTTAATTTTCAGAAACCAGAACTGAGCCAATGTAATAGATGAAAGCCAAATGTCACAATTTCTGCCAAGTAATTAAAGGCAAAACAAGGCCTATCAAGATGATAAACAGGAGGATGACAACATGCCGAATTTCTGAAAGCTTGGCCAAATGACTATTCACATCAGTCAATTGTCAAGATGGTTGACTGTGGGATCTGGAGGTTTTTCTACTGATAGGACAGGACAGGTGGTGTGCCAGAGAAACCAAACAGAGCAGACACCAGAGGCAAATGAGAGATCATTGGACAAGAGTATTTTTGGACAGATCTGTTTTTTATAAAAATAATGTATAACCTTTTACTAGTACAGACAGTAAAATTTTGAACCATTTTCTAAATATCACAGAATGTCTGCAATGACACTTTATTGTATTTAAAGGGGTTTTATACCAAAATATGAGTAACTAGTCAAATAAAGTGTATATTGATTCCACTATCAGTTGCTTTGATTTCTCGAAAATAGTTTAATTGCCTGTTATGCACAGGCATCTGGACAGTGCCACACACAAACCTGTATTAGTTACTGAATTACTTTAGATCAATGGCATTACAGCTGTTTCCAGTCATCCCTCACTATGGCACTTTACTTCAGTGACATTAATAATAAACAATAACAACAATTTATAACAGGTAAAGTGCAATCTGAATGGGACTGTGTATCAAAGTGCTTATCCAGATTAGGATTTCAGGTTTTTCTATGTGAAACTTTTAAAGTTGGAAAGAGTGCAACAATCTGTGCATTAGCATTAAAGATAGCCATCTCCTGTTTTGCTTAATTAACAGTTGTTGTACAGGAGAACATAAGGCTATGATGGTGGCATTACACAACTTAGAAATTTTCCAAGACATGCGTTTTAAAGCATAGCAGTTGCTGAATATCTGAATGTGGTTTCTGTTAAATGCTGGAAGAAATTAACTTTACTTTTCATTGTGGTCAAAAATGTCAAATCTCGAAGAGAATGATCAGTAGCACTTGCATTTGAGATATAAACGAGAGCAGATCCAGATAACTTTTGCCTCAAGTAGCCTTGATTATAAATAATGAATGAGCGGCAGTAGGGGACAACTCTAAGATTAAGAATATAAGCGTAGGAATCTAATGGTAGTACACAATGTTACAGAAATATAGTGAGTAGTCAGTTCCATTTGGGCAAAATGAGGGGGCTCATAAGTAGTAGAGTACACAATTTGGAAAGATTGTAGGAGTTTTAGAAAAACTGTTTAAAAGCTGTTGGTATGTGTGTAGTTATGATCTGAATAATTCGGTTTATCAGAGTCAATAAATGTATGAATACATTTCATCTCTGCTGTATTACGTAATTTCACCCTTTATTTTTCCGGCCAGTTATTCTCGATCATCATTCACCTTGCACATTGTTTGAATGTAACAAAACAATGCAAGCGTCTGTGATACTTTATGTCAAGGATGGAAGCTTGCCAACAATAAATACTATGTATTCCAGGCACCTGCTGCTATTAGAATATCTTACTGACCAACTAATAACAAATGGTACAAGAATATTTAACACCCATGTCTATAGTTTAATGTTGAGTGGGTAAAACACCAGTAAAATATATATTATTTTCTGTTTTCTTAAATCTTTTACCATAATTCGTACCAACAGAAAATACTTTTAATCCAAAAATAAATTCATGAGATTGTGCTACACTAAAGTTTCCTGGAACTGTAGTTCTTGTGCCCACAGGGTGTATCCCGGATCTTCATAGCAACAAATCTTGGTCCGATTCATCCAGATCATACAGTACAAAGCGAATGCTAAATTTTGTTCCATATGTTGTTTTATTACAGTCAGATGCTTGTGCTCTACCAATACTGCAACTTGTTTGAACAAAAGCACCACTAGTATACTCTTCTGCCTCCACACTGACTTTCCACAACAGTACTGACCAGTCTGAAATAGAATCTTAAAAACATGAGTAACCTGTAATTGTTGCTTGTTTCCTTTGTTGCTCCTGCCTAACAATGACTCATTCTGTCCCTGAAAACTACCATTGTTTTAACTTTCTGTTGCCTATGGTTCCCAACAA
The DNA here is from genome assembly GCF_021461385.2 of Schistocerca piceifrons. Classification (NCBI taxonomy): domain Eukaryota; kingdom Metazoa; phylum Arthropoda; class Insecta; order Orthoptera; family Acrididae; genus Schistocerca; species Schistocerca piceifrons. Next base: position 493,416,678 of record NC_060139.1, on the reverse strand, counting down.
TTGCTGCAGCTTTATCTGAAACAAGCTGTGTGCATCATCACTATTACTTGCTAAATCGTGTTAAAAGAAATGTAACCAAATACAGCTCTGTCAACTTTTATTGTACACAAATGCCTTGCAATAATAAGTTGAAATTTTGCCACATATAATATTATAGTCTACTTACGCAGTGTTTGAAATTTGGCTTGGATATCGCTTGTCCCTTTTGTGCTACCACACTTAGAAAATCCATGTTTTTCGGGGAATTTTTCAAATTTTTGTATTTTCGTGTGCATGTAACTCTGTTTGTGTGACTGATAGGGCAAGATGAGTTCTGTGTGTGTTAGGCCACATTAAGCTTACCACAAAAAAATTTATACCCTTTTAGAGTGAATTGTATTTGGCATAGAGGGCACCTACAATATGTACCTTTTAACGTATTACATTTTTTTAATCACATTTTGGAATATTTATTTTCACTCAGAAATATGTTGTTGGTGTTTTGATTCGTAGTGTGTGTTCTCTAAGTGGATGTTACTGGGTTGTAAAAATTTCACTGGACTGTGCGAAATAGTTCCAAAGTTATTAAGACCTGAAGTTGGGTCTGAAGATAGATTGCCAGATGCGGGTTGCAATTTCCGGGTCACGCCACCTTCTTTCACAAGCCGTAATTCTGGAACTAATTGGCAGGGGAACATAAAATTTTGTACATGAGTGTTCCACACTTGGTAGCATTGGTGTGCTAAATTTCAGCCAAATATGAAACTATGAGCTGGAACATTTTCTCAAATTGGTTGAATTGACATGGAATGACGCAATGGTCTGAGTCAGTACAGACAGCTGTTTTGCGCAGGCATCCTAGCCAAGTGTAGTTAGAATGTCTTCATACTCATAGACAAAAGCAGATGTAACACAATTCAAGACTACAGAAATGTTATATGTATTTGAATTAGAAATGCTTTCAATGGCTCTGAAAGCCACTTTGCTACTACTAAAAATGCATATTTTTTTGTCTTACAAATTTTATTTTATTCATATGAAATACTGTCATAGCATTTTTGTCAGATCTTCGCTTACAGACTAACAATGAGTTTCTTTCTCTTCCAGAAAATATCTAATTGCATTCAACCTGAAAACTGGAACACATTGAAACATAACATACTGGGACAGATACACCCTAGGCTATTAGTTTCCCCTGGACTACCAACAACACATTCATCGATCCTGGATTGTTCCAATTCATCATCTTTCAAATGAGCAGTGCCCTCATGAACAGTTGTATCAATGGCAGCTTCCGTAATGCCACTATTCACCTAAAACTTCATTTCTAAGGGTTCTATCTTATTACAATAGCCTACCTAGTCCACTGCAGTGCCAGATTGAAGGAAAGCATGTACAAGTTTCTGTAGATTTTCATTGGAAATGTCCCCAATTACATTATTTTCTCTGAAATGTCTCTTAATTTTTGCCCAAGCCAATTGCAGTAAGTGGACAGCTTTATGACCTTAAATTAAACTCATTTCATCAATGGCATACAATTTCTCCACTGGTTTGTGTAGCGGAATGAGGAAGAAGAGAGTTTTCTTTCTCATGCTATCATTGCAGGTGACCTCTTGTGCAGCCACTCCATCACAGCCACATCTTACCGTTGTTTTGTCGAGCTGCCTATTATAATGCAGTGCACTGTTCACTACAATCACCACCTGTGAGGAAGGTTCAGCCATACTTGTTCCTAAAACCATTTTTCAAAATTCATGGAATTCTTTTGGCTATGGTGGATGCCCCTTGCAAACTGTAGATGTGTGTTTTTTTCCCACAGTAAGTACCATAGCTTCATCCAACCTTTCACTGTAAGACCAGCAACAATTTTCTGTCATTTGATACCACTTTTTGTAAAGCATAAAAGTCAGGCACAGTATCTCTTATGACACAACTGTTAAAGTAATTTAACACATGCTGTATTTTACCAACAACTCTTTTAAAGAATGAAAAGAGAAGAAAGCTCCAATGCAGAAACTTTGACATCATTGTTCACTATAGCTGAATCCATAAATGACAGCGGGCCATGTAGGTCTGCTCAATGTAAAGGCACAGACAGAGATTGCAGCATTGTCAGTTGCAAACAACAGGTGCGGTACACACATAGAGATGTAGATGCCAAAAAGTTCATAAGCTTCACCACCACATGACTACCACAAGAGATGACCGCATTGAAAGGAATAAGATATGGAAAGTTGTCTGGCACAGCAAGTTGCAATTTGTGCTTTGTCCCGAACTTTTACATATGTTGAAGTATAAAAGCTTGTACCCAAAGGCAAAATTAAAGTTTAGAGATAACTATTTTCATAAAACAATAAAAAATTGCTGCCATGTGCAGCGCGTAACTACTGCCAGTATGGACACAGTCTACCGCAAATTACACATTGCATAACATTCTGAAGAGGATAATTTTAATACCACAAGAATATTATCTGTAGCATTGGAAAATTTTCCATCTTTTGTGACTGTAATTAATGTTTTATATATCTAAAAACAAAGATGATGTGACTTACCAAATGAAAGTGCTGGCAGGTCGACAGACACACAAACAAACACAAACATACACACAAAATTCAAGCTTTCGCAACAAACTGTTGCCTCATCAGGAAAGAGGGAAGGAGAGGGGAAGACGAAAGGAAGTGGGTTTTAAAGGAGAGGGTAAGGAGTCATTCCAATCCCGGGAGCGGAAAGACTTACCTTAGGGGGAAAAAGGACAGGTATACACTCGCACACACGCACATATCCATCCACACATACAGACACAAGCAGACATATTTAAAGACAAAGAGTTTGGGCAGAGATGTCAGTCGAGGCAGAAGTGTAGAGGCAAAGAAGTTGTTGAAAGACAGGTGAGGTATGAGTGGCGGCAACTTGAAATTAGCGGAGATTGAGGCCTGGCGGATGACGAGAAGAGAGGATATACTGAAGGGCAAGTTCCCATCTCCGGAGTTCGGATAGGTTGGTGTTGGTGGGAAGTATCCAGATAACCCGGACGGTGTAACACTGTGCCAAGATGTGCTGGCCGTGCACCAAGGCATGTTTAGCCACAGGGTGATCCTCATTACCAACAAACACTGTCTGCCTGTGTCCATTCATGCATGAATGGACACAGGCAGACAGTGTTTGTTGGTAATGAGGATCACCCTGTGGCTAAACATGCCTTGGTGCACGGCCAGCACATCTTGGCACAGTGTTACACCGTCCGGGTTATCTGGATACTTCCCACCAACACCAACCTATCCGAACTCCGGAGATGGGAACTTGCCCTTCAGTATATCCTCTCTTCTCGTCATCCGCCAGGCCTCAATCTCCGCTAATTTCAAGTTGCCGCCACTCATACCTCACCTGTCTTTCAACAACTTCTTTGCCTCTACACTTCTGCCTCGACTGACATCTCTGCCCAAACTCTTTGTCTTTAAATATGTCTGCTTGTGTCTGTATGTGTGGATGGATATGTGCGTGTGTGCGAGTGTATACCTGTCCTTTTTCCCCCTAAGGTAAGTCTTTCCGCTCCCGGGATTGGAATGACTCCTTACCCTCTCCTTTAAAACCCACTTCCTTTCGTCTTCCCCTCTCCTTCCCTCTTTCCTGATGAGGCAACAGTTTGTTGCGAAAGCTTGAATTTTGTGTGTATGTTTGTGTTTGTTTGTGTGTCTGTCGACCTGCCAGCACTTTCATTTGGTAAGTCACATCATCTTTGTTTTTAGATATATATTTCCTACGTGGAATGTTTCCCTCTATTATAATTAATGTTTTACTTAGACCAGACATATTTTGCTTTATTTTAAAGCATCCTCAATCAAAACAAAGTACTTAAAGTGAATTGTGGACTCATAAAAACTAAAATACAATGAGTGTCAGTGAAGTGCAATTTTCTCAAAAACAAACTTCTTTGAGTGTGACTGTCTTACACGAGCAGCAATTACTTGCTAAAATATAGATCAATCGAGACAAATGTTGAATACAATCTTAGCACCGCAGCAATGCACAAAACTACGACAGGTAATCACGTGGGTTGGCAATATAGAAGCCAAAATATGGTCCACTGAAGATGCTTCAAAATAAAGCAAAACACATCTGATATAAATAAGACTTTTATTACAGTTGCAAAAGACAGAATATATCTCAATATTACCAGCAAAGCTGTGAGTGTGGAAGAGAAGCTATAGAAAAAAAGACTACATGAATATTGTATGTGTGCCTCACTTTTCATTGTTTTCAATTGCCGCGACTGTCATCATCTACATTACTCAATTTCTTGTCAGCATCTGACTCATCCGGTCTTAGAGTGATAATGATGGGATCAAGCAGATTGTCAATTAAAATTTCCCTCTCCATGACCTCCTTCTGTAGCCATTCTGTGTGCCAAACACATTCAGCCCACGCTGAAGGAGTTATGCTACCAACTGCTTCGTGCAAATGCCTTTCTGTGTCAGCAGTTTTAAATGTTATATTTTGTTCTGTGACATATTCCTTTTACTTATGCCCATATGAGCTCTATTGGATTGTACTGGCAATAATATGGTGGGAAATGCAAAACTTTACATCCATGTTCTTGCGCAATACAGTCGATCTCATAAACATTTACTCAAGGCTTATGAAGGCTAATTCAGCCTGAGTTTGGTTGGCAGTGTTCGGTATCTTTTTACTTGCAAGCCACAGCATGATATCGGCCTTTGTACCTGTTCTGGGAGCCTTTTAAACAACTAAATGATAACTCGCATTTTCCATAATAATAGCTGAGTTTTCAGGCAAGGAAGAAATTGTTTCCTAAATCATAATATAAATGTCTCAGAGTTCATTTCAGAATTGTAATCCCCTGAATTGCTCTTTTTTGTCCAGAACACTTATTTGCTTTCTGGAGTGAATCTGGAAGCATAAGCAGTGTGAAGCACAATTATTTGCCCATCTTTATGAACTGGTACTTTAAAGCCACCCGAACCATAACAGTTTCCTTGGATGATTCTGGTTTATGGATGATTCATCCAAGTAAAAAATGTTCTGATTGTCAAATTTTCGTATTTCAAGAATAATACTTAAAAACTGCACCCTTGAAGAAGTGATATTACAATATTCCATGAAACATTTCCTTCCATTGTTCGTATTTACATAGTTGAATCTAATGTTTTTCAGAGTTCTTCATGGGTAGCACTGCCTTTAAAATTTATGGTTTCGTGCACTTTCAGTGTTATTTCTTTGACAGTAAGAAATTTGCCTGTCTTATACATACTGAGCACAATCCATTTTAGAAAATCTTTGTCAAAATCATCTAAATTCACAACAGGCTTCTGACAACTGTGATGTTTCCTTAGCAGTCTGGACTGATGAATTACCTTCACTGGCAATCCGCTGAATGCTTCTGGAGCTAATGCCACTCGTTTCTGCATAGTGTTCCTGAAATCTGCCAACATTCGTGTTAGGTCCACTGTTTTCTGCTTCGTGCTTGAAGAAAGTGTGTATCCTGTAAATTATGTCTCTCACTTGTTAATGGAGAATTTGTCACTTCCCACCACCATCCACCATGACAAATCGCAACAAGCTGAATAAAAATTCACAAAATAACTGACAATCACAGTGTACACTTGCAATGGCCAAAATTTCACTGCAGAGTGCTGAGAAAACTACTGAATGTCCATTGGCTGTCAAAGGATGTCATGTCATGTCAGATGCACAGAACGAGCCTAAACTGGCCCACTGCCATTCATGACCATCTATAAATCAGGTAATAGTAGATCACATAATCCATACAATATGTAGCTACACTTCTGTACAGGATAGTCATAAACTGTCTGAAAAGCTTGTAAGGATGATGCAGGGTTTGTGTGATGAGAAATGATTTTTACGATAAAACTTAATGCATTGCACCATTTTGAGTTAATTAGCATTGAAGTTAGCCAATCATCTGGTTGCACGCACAAATTCAAGCAAGCCGCAGGAGACAGGGTGTCACCAAGTGTGTTCTTCATTTGGTTTCCTAAAACTGAACAAGAGTTTGAAACAAAGATTGGATCTGGGACAGTAGTAAAGATTGAACCCGAGCCAGAAGCTGTGCAGTCTCATGCACTATCATCTAGGCTATGAGAACAACTGACACTAATTTTATCTGCAACTCACACTAATTTTATCTAGCAGGCGGCTTGAATGTAAGTGCACAACAGCTTGATTGGCCAACTTCAATGCTAAATACCTTAGAAGCACAAAGTATAAATTTTTTTTCTTTATTAGTATTTCTCAGCATAATCTAACTTGAAACACCCTTACAAACTTTATAGACTGTTTCTGACGAATCTGTGTGAAGTGATTTGACAAAAATCAAATGCACTTACTAAAATACTTGTCTTGGATAGCTAAGACAGCCCGGCTTTTTTCTGTGTAGGCTTTATAGATTGAGCAAGCAGATGTAGCAGTTCACTGTATTGTTTTTTAACACCATGGCATTTTATGACATTTAGCATCATTTTGAAAGGCTGGTTCTGAATCACAGCTCTCTTTCCATGGACAGGCATTGAAATAGTTGAGAGTGTCAGCCTCAATGTAGTAGCATCATATCCATCACTCATTTTCAATATAAATACATAACAAACAGCTTCACATGTCACAAACTGGCACAGCAGAGTTAATTTGGAAACAGTATGTTTACAACAATATTGGTGGGCCAGCACTCACTTTTGAAAGCTAAGCTTGGTAGCAACTGGAAATGAGAGAATATCATTCCATAGTCATTTACAGCCTTTTGATTTTTATTGATGCAGTGACTCCTATCAGCCTGCGCACCATAACACTTCATAAAGTGAAGACATAATACTAATCTTAGCTGTCATTGTGTGTACTGAGCCATTCAAGCTTATCTTCTGCAATGTAACTAGAATTTTCTTTAGCAGTATTTACAATATTTCAGAAATTTGTGAAGGATTTTCAATACCCAACAATAATGGAATATGTAAAGAATACTCTCAATATTTATATTTTATACACAGAGGCAAAATAGCCAGTCAGGTCACAGAGTCCAGGAACACTTTCAGTGAAGACACTTTTTGCTTTTTAGAGCTATTTGCTAGAAGTTTTTGCAGAGTATTTGTGTTCTTTATTCTACTTTTGTAACCAGTCTTGGTACTAAGAGGAGTACTCTTTTGTCTCACAGAAACACTTCCAGCAGTTGAACTTTTCGAATTTATTTTCCGCGCAGGACTAGAAATTCCTACTGGACTGTTCTTAATTTTGGTGGAAAGAGGGGTGCAAACAGAGGGTTTTAGCCCAGCAAATGGATCACGTTTCTTTTTCTTTTTCTTCTTGCTTGGTGTCTGTGTTTCATTATATTCAGGGGCTGATTCCGATTCTTTAGCTTTGTACAAATTGGTGAATGGCTTCTTGGAAGAAATTATTGTCTTCTTGTGGCATTCAAGGCACGTGATAATCTAGAAAAGAAAGAAGACACACATAAGTGAAGTTGTAAATGATATTCTAGATATTAACAATGACACAAAAATGGGCATTAAGGGAAAAAGAAACAAATAAAAGAAATTGAGTACAATGTTAATTACGAATCTACCTATGGTGTATTCCAATTGAAAGACACTTGTTTTACACACCAGGTGAGTGTCATGCTTAATTTATTAACTGCATAAGACTTATTAAATTTCTGCCATATTCTCCTTGCAACTCTTTCTGCATGGACATTACGTTACAAAGGATTTATGATTATATTTCAGTGTGCTTACAGACCTGTTTAAAAAGTTCAGCTACGAAACTGGAAACTACTGCAGCTTAACTATGACCTGGATGAGATACTGCACTGACTGTTAATTACACATGTTAACTAAATGTAAAAGGATCTTGCCTGGAATACTTTTACTGTATTCTAATAGCCACTTAATGTCAAATTAGTCGTAAAAATTAGTAAAACATACAAATATAAACAAAAACATGAACAAAAACTAGCAAACCAATAAAGAAAAAGGCTACTTTCAAGCAGAAAAGTTACATTCATTATTTTCAAGGTTCAAGTGAACAAGACGGCAGATACCTCTCGATTTGGTTTATACGAGAGTTGTCTCTACTGCCAGACAATCTCAGCATTTCTTCTTCATTCCTTTTAATTTGTGTGTGTGCCACATCAATATTTTGTCCATGCATTTATTTTATGCCAAACAGTAATGCATCTTTGACTCTCTCTTATATCTAGCTAGGAACCCAGATTCCTTTCATAATTGACATTGTAATGTGCTAGCATATTATGTACACATGAGAATAATGACACTCATAGTCACTATATAGAGGTGGCACTCAACGGCATACAGGCAGATTTAAAAGTAGACTGGAGCCACGGCACTTTGAGATGACAGCAGACATGTATGCGAGAGCTGTGCATACACTCCTTCATCTGATGACAGTCTGTGTGCAATAGCCAAATAATATCAACAGTCTACTTTTAAATGTGCATGCCTGCCACTCAGTATCTCCTTTATGTGATAAGTAACAATCTACCATAATTCATACAGCTGTTATTCCATCTTGGATTTTCCACAGCTTAACAGCAGCTATACTAATGAACATAATAAGTATATTGTTCCTGTAAAAAGGAAGTAATGACATTCTTACAAAAGAAATGGTAATGGTACAGTAGGAATAATGACTTGGAAGGAAGTTAATGTGTCTGGTAACAATGGAGGAACATTAAAGAAAAATTTAGCAGAAGAAATAACAAATGAAAAAGAAGAAGAAAGAAATACGACTGGTGAAACTGGGATAGAGATGACATGGAACAGAGGCAATGTTTCGCTGTATCACAGATGGAAGGCAGCTGGGATATGCTGGGAGTTAGTTACATGTTCTGTAGATAATTTGAATGATTTATTTTATCAAAATATCTTTTGAATGATCCTTTTATGAAAATTACATGGAATGAGACAGTTTACACTATATGTATACATGATTCATGTTAATATTAATGAACACATTTTTAGTCCTTCTCACGTAGGTACTCTCAGAAACAACTTATTTCTTTTTCTGCTGGTTACCAGTTTGTAAGAACAAATCCATCAATGGGATACGAGCATTTGTCCAGGAGAAATGATTTCAAGTTAGATTTAAAACTTGTTTGTTTTGCTATCTGTTAGACATGTTTTATTAGTGTGCAAATGATCAAAAATTTTTGCTGCTACATACTGAACTCCTTTCTGAGACTCTGACAGTTTTACTAATGGGTAATAAAGGTTATTTTCCTCTCTAGTATTGAAGAGAGACATAATTGTTTTTCTCACATTGTTTAGATTATTTATGATGCCTTTCATTAGCGAATAAATGTATTGTGACAGCACAGATAAAATGGTTAGCTCCTCAAAGAGGAACCTACGTGACATCCATGGGTAAAGACCACATATTATTCTTACTGCTCGCTTTTGTGCAATCAATACCTTCTTTCCAAGTGGTGAGGTATCCCAGAAAATTACTCCATAAGACATTATTCAGTGGAAATATGCAAAATATGTCAGGAGCTTGATTTGTTTGCTTCCAAGATTAGCAATTACATGAAGAGAAAAAGAAGCTGAACTTAATTGTTTGAGAAGCCAAGTAATATGCTTCTTCTTCCAGTTCAAGTTTTTATCAGTATGTACACCCAAAAATTTCGAGCATTCTATCCTATTTACTGACTCCTGTTCATGTGCTATATGAATTGTTGGCATGATTATTTGTTGTACAGTACTGAATATAGTGTGTTTTTCAAAATTTTGGGAAAGTCAATTTTCTGCAAACTACTTTATAATTCTTATATTATTTACCATCTCTTCTGTTGCTTTCACTCTACTGGGATTTACAATAACACTACTATCATCTGCAAAAAGTACCAATTCTGCTTGTTTAATGTTAATTGGAAGGTCAGTCACACACAAGGTGAATCACCCAAAACTCAAAGAAATGGAAAGTGCTATTGATGTGCAGTTTTCACGGAATGAATTGGTATTCAGGGGCTTGTATTTTTAGCCAATAAACAGATTGGAATAATACTTAGAAAGTTTATTTCTTGTGCAAACATATACTTTTGTTAATGGAACAATGCTTATTGACATTAAAAAATTAAAAGTGTAGGGTGAATTAGAATGTCAGTAGTGCTTGTTGCAGGAGTCTAGTGTGAGCTGTTTATGAGATATTGTATTTTGAAAAATTCCCACACCAGCACTTGTTTGTACCAGTCAACCTGCGTAGTTGCTAGGTACGCTGCGGTTATGTTTACTTAGTGTGCTTGTGTGTTCCATGAGTACATTGTGACTTGCCAGTCAGTTAGTGTATGACAGTCTAAGCAATAGGTTGTGAGTGGATGATGAGATTTGTCAGGTTAGAAAGGTTAAGATACTCATGGTGTATGGAGAGTGTAGGAAGAACGCAGTTTATTCTTATACAGTGTATGTGGCACAATATCCCAATAGACATCAACCAACTTGGCAATTATTTTATGAATTTCTTCAGCCAGTTATGTCATAGTGGTAGTGTACCAGCTAGACAATATAACAGAAGGAAACAAGTGATGACAGAAGAGGCGCAAGTTAATGTTTTTGTTGCTGTTGTAGTTGATCTGTACCTTAGCTCCTATACAATTGTACGAGGAAATGGCAAGAGTCAGGCAAGTGTCCTATGCATTCTCTGTCAACATAGGTACCATGCCTGTCACATCTCTCTCCACCAAGAGCTGCATGGAAACAATTACGAGACTCATGTTAACTTTTGTACATGGACTTCACGACAGGATATTCCAGATGTATTATGTGCCTTGTTTAGTGATGAAGTCACATTTACCAATCATGGACTGAAACTGCTCAAACACACATACTACTGGTCTGTTGACAATCCCTGTTGGCTTTGTCAAGTGAAATATCAGCATCCATGGAGTGCAAATTCGTGCTGTGGGATAGTGAACCATCAGCTCATAGGTCTGTTTTCCACAACATAACACTGAATGCAGAAAAGTATCACAGCTCCCAATAGATCACCTTCTGCGGATGCTAGAAGATGTACCTCTACAGACTAAGCTGTGGTACCAACATTATGGCTCTCCAGCCCATAGTGCACAAAGTACTACAGCATGTCTTCATGAATTGTTTCCAAATTGTTTGGTTGGACACAGAGGACCTGTTCCTTGGCTGGTTTCTTTCCAGAATTTACAGCACGTAGACCTTTTTCTTTGGACAAAGCTGAAAGATGCTGTCTACAATGGCATATCAACCACATTCAATGATGTAATGCTGCAGCCTGGTTGTACATCTTCACTGAAATGCTAGCACATGTGCAACATCTTTCTGTGCCAGACTGGAAGCATGTATTGCCACTGCTGGTGGTCGTTTTGAACACAAGCTGTGATGGTCAACTGTCTCATTACTGTCCGAATCCTCACATCTAGTGTATGCACATGTGTTGTTCTTTGGCTTGCGATACCACGGTATTGTACAAGTGTTGGTATGGGAACTTTTAAAAATACGATACCTTGTAAATGACACACACTAGGATCCTGCAATGCACACCCGTGACATTCTAATTTATCCTACTTGTATATTGTTAATGTCAATAGGCATTGTTCCATTTAAAAAGTGTATGTTTGCACAAAAATACACTTTCTAAGTATTATCACAATCTGTTGATTGGCTAACACTGTGAGCCACTGACTACCAATCCATTCTGTGAAAACAGAACATCAGTTGTACTTTCCATTTTCGCAGTGTTTGTGGTGCAAGTTTTGGATGATTCAACCTGTATAAAAGGAATAGCAGTAGACCCAAAATTGAAACCCTGTGGGACTGCCTTTGTAATTTCTCCTTGGTCACTAAATTTTCTACCCTTCCAACATTGTTTGAATTAATCAACACAACCTTTTGCATTCTGTCTGTTAAGTATGATGCAAACCAGCTGTGTAGAAAGCCACCAATTCCATAAAACTCAAGTTTTTCTATGAGTGCAACATGATCTACACAATTAAACTCCTACGAAAGATCACAAAAACTACCAACTGGTGATACAATTTGCCCTAAAGCTGGTGGATTCTTTCCAGCTGCTAAGTTTTTCTTCCTCCCCAAATTATTTTTACTTTTTTTCCTTGAAAATCCTGAGATTTATTCTATACTGTCATTTACATCATATGTGCACAACACCTACAAATCTCAAATATTGCATCAGGGCTTATCCAACTTAATTTTATCATCTATTGCTTTCCTTTGCATATTAATTACAAAAAAGAATCTTTAATTTCAGATTTTGTTATCGTTGTTCATATGTAAACGTATACCTGAATAGTGGCTTCCTGATAAAGTAGATGAAAAATATATAGAAATAAATAAGGCATTCATACAGTCAGCAACAGAAATATGTTAGCAACGCTTGCACTCATTTAATTCTGGAGTAATTAACATTGTTACTGAAACAGAAACCTGTAACTAGGCAAACTAACCAGCATAAACTCAACAGAAATTATTCTATATCTGAAAGTCCTTGTCAAAAAGGATCATCATCTACTATTCAGTTACTCGGAAAAGTAAATCTTTAATTTTAATTTGTAAAAATCCAGTAAACAACAACAGCTAACTTCAGTTTTAATTATTAAGGCATGTTGGAAGCCATTTTAAGTCTGTGGTGAGTTTGAAAGGAGAAAAGCCTATGCCCCCCAATACGGGGAAATGTATTGCAGATGATTTAGTGCAGATTATCAGGTGGAAAGTTAACAGTGTTTTATTTAAATTTTGTGTTTGGGATTTTCCCGTCATGATTTAGTGACGGTCTTCAATGACTGACTGTGAATTTGGTAATTATTTTCATTGCAGTGTAAAACTTCAATAATGACCATCATCTACTGTGACAATAGGATCAGACTACAAACAGTTGTACTTCCAATAGTTATTTGCTGTGCATGAAGTTTTTGTATTGATATAAATATTATATTTCATGGACAGTGATTTAAGAACTTTATTCAGTGACTGTTAATTATGCATGTTTGCCATACATGGACTTCAATGTTTAACTATGATAGTGTCAAGTTACTAAATGTTACATATTGTTGGATATCACTCACTATAGCTTATGGCTTTCCATTTATTTGTACTGTAATTATAATAGATGAGACTCAACATGGCCATAAGCAGAGGTTTATTCAACATGTAAGTGCAAGTAAAGTGTTTACTGCAAATTTTCAGTGTGGACTACATTATTAGTAGTATATAATCACCACCACCAACTTTTCAGCCAGATTCGACAGAGTTGCAGCTATGAAGGGCATATTGTCTAGGTAATGGGTAGGCTGCAAACTGAATATTTTAAACTACATGTAAAAATTCTATGCATCAGTAAAGCACTGCACGTATCACTAAGGACAATACATATTAAGCTGGAACAGCTTTTCAGAATTCTGTTTGAAATTCCATCAACACCACATGAGCTTTTGTTTTCCAGAATTTTTGTAATTGTATTAATTTCAGCGAAGAATATTGACGCTACTTCCACTTACTTAAAGTATTGTCAAATGACATTTTTAATATATTCTCTTGCTTCTTCAAACTTAAACTTTTAATCCTTTTGCTACTACATTTAAGAAGTGATTGTTGAAAGTATGTCCAACTTGTGAATTATCAGTCATAACACTGTCACTTACAGAAGCTACATCATTGAAAATTGACATCCTGCTGTCATGTGGTATGCTCGAGCCCAACTGAACAGCTCTGTCAGGAGGGTCAATATGGAGCTGCTTTGGGTGGCTACTTGGACAGGCATCTGTTTGGTTCCTGTTGGTGCTATTGGTAGTTGGGACTTCACAAGGCTTGGCCTGCATCTCAACAGGAAAGGGAAGGGTAAATTGGTCAGGATGATAGCAAAATCTTTAAGGGGATTGGGTGGTGGTGGTGGTTATTGGGATGTTTAAGGGGGACTGAACAGCTAAGGTCATCAGTCCCCCATTCCAAAAACAGGCGAGACAAATTCGCGGAGCAGGTAAAACCCCAAGGGGAAGGAAACTCCCCCCAGGCACTAAAAGAACACAAATTAGGCAACGAACACTACAGACAAGAAGAGTACAGATAAACACCAGACAGAAAGTAACAGAAGAAAAGAAGATGGCCGGAGACTGGTTGACTGACCACAAGAACCAAAAAAGGGAAAGAGTCAACCATCGGACTACACACTAAAACCTGCAATCAAATATGAGAGACTCGAGGACAACAGACACAGAAAGGGAAAGGGGCAGGACCGCCCTAAATGGAACCATAAAAAGGACTACCACGGATAAAATTTAAAACGTCATCAGCCATGGAGGCATCGTCGCATAAAACCAGAGGCAAAGTGCCCGGGAGATTGTGCAGTCGGGGACACTCCAGCAAAATGTGGGCGACCGTCAGCCGGGACCCACACCGACACAGGGGGGATCCTCCTGACGCAAAAGATGGCCGTGCGCCAGGTAGGTATGGCCGATGCGGAGCCGACGCAGGATTACAGAGTCCCTGCGAGAAGCCTGCAGGGAGGACCGCCACACATCGGTCATCTCCTTAACAGCCCGCAGTTTATTGGGGGATGTCAGGCCACGCCACTCAGCAGCCCACATCCCAAGCACCTGACGGCGCAACACCAACCGCTGATCACGAGCCGGGAGGCCGATCTCCAAAGCTGGTGCGTCGATCGCCCCTTTGGCCAGCCTGTCGACACGTTCATTCCCCGGGATGCCGACGCGACCTGGCATCCAAATGAAGACCACTGAACGACCAGAGCGGGTAATGGCGGAAACAGACTCCTGAATAGAGGACACCAGAGGAGAAGAGGGATAGCAGCGGTCGATGGCCTGGAGGCTGCTCAGGGAGTCACTGCAGATGACTATGGACGTACTTGAGCAGGAACGCATATGCTCAAGAGCGTGCAATATGGCCACCAACTCAGCAGTAAAAATACTGCAGCCAGCCGGCAAGGAGCGCTGTTCAACATGGGCACCGTGACCAAAAGCATAGGCAGTGCGACCATCAACCAGGGAAAAGCGCCAGTTGCAAGCCGAACCCCACAGTGGTGTATGGGGTCTAACAACTTCAACACTGAGGGTGATGCAGACCCATAGGCCAGGCTCCCATAATCAAGCCGGGACTGCACAAGGGCTCTGTACAATCGCAGCAGCGTGCAGCGATCTGCACCCCAAGACGTGTGGCTAAGGCAGCGGAGAGCGTTGAGGTGCCGCCAGCATTTTTGCTTCAGCTGAGTAATATGAGGAACCCATGTGAGCCGGGCATCAAACACGAGTCCCAAGAAGCGGCAAGTGTCCACCATTCCAAGCAGGTGGCCGTCGAGGTAAAGTTCAGGATGAGGGTGGACCGTCCGACGCCTGCAGAAGTGCATAACTCGAGTCTTGGCTGCAGAGAACTGAAAACCATGAGTCAGAGCCCATGATGCTGCCTTGCGAACGGCGACTTGCAGCCTGCGTTCGGCGACTCCCGTAGTCGTGGAGCTAAATGAGATGCAGAAGTCGTCGGCATACAAAGAAGGAGACACCGACGATCCCATGGCTGCAGCCAGACCATTAATGGCCACTAGAAATAAGCTCAACACCGAGCCCTGCGGGACCCCATTTTCCTGTATATAAGATGAACTAGAGGCGGCACCGACTTGCACCCGGAAAGAGCGGCGCAATAAAAAGGTTTGAAGAAAAGCCGGGAGCCGACCACGAAGACCCCACTCATGCAATGTGGCGAGGATGTGATGCCTCCATGTGGTGTCATACGCCTTCCGCAGATCGAAAAATACAGCAAAGAGATGCTGACGTCGGGCAAAGGCCGTACGAATAGCAGATTCCAGCCGCACCAAATTGTCCGTGGCAGACCGGCCCCGATGGAAGCCACCCTGGGATGGAGCGAGGAGACCGCGCAACTCAACGACCCAACACAAACGCCGCCCCACCATACATTCGAGCAATTTGCACAAAACGTTGGTAAGGGTAATGGGACGATAGCTGTCCACCGCCAGTGGGTCCGCACCGGGCTTCAAGATGGGGACAATAAGACCCTCTCGCCATTGCGATGGGAACACGCCCTCGCTCCAAATGCGGTTAAAGATGGTGAGGATGTGTCTCTGGCAGTCCCTGGAGAGATGCTTCAGCATCTGTGCGTGGATGCAGTCTGGTCCTGGTGCTGTATCAGGGCAATCGGCGAGGGCAGCGAGGAATTCCCTCTCACTGAAAGGAGCATTGTATTTTTCAGAACAACGTGTGCGGAACGATAACGGCGTCTGCTCGGCTCGCTCCTTGAGAGAGCGAAAGGCGGGGGGTTAAGTTGCAGTCGCAGAGCTCTTAGCAAAGTGCGCAGCAAGGTGTTCAGCAATGGCGGCAGCGTCCGTACAGACAGCGCCGTCCAAGGAGATCCCAGGGACACCCATAGGGGTCTGGTGTCCATAAATCCGCCGTATCCGGGACCACACGAGCGAGGGGAGACACGGGAGCCCAAGGGTGAGACATACCGCTCCCAGCACTCCTGCTTACGCCGTGTAATAAGACAATGGGCGAAGGCACGGAGCCTCTTAAAGGTGATGAGGGTCTCGAGAGACGGGTGCCGCCTATGACGCTGGAGGGCCCGCCTACGGTCGCGAATAGCCTCAGCAATCTCCGGCGACCACCAGGGTACAGCCTTCCTCCGAGGGAGTCCAGAAGAGAGGGAGATGGCAGCTTCAGCCGCCGAAATGATCGACGTGGTTAAGACACGGACCACCTCGTCAATGTCACCCTGTGGGGGAGACTCAATGGTTGCCGCGGAAGTAAAACCCGGCCAGTCAGTCCTGTGGAGAGCCCAGCGCGGCAGGCACCCAGAAGAATGACACTGGGGCAGTGACAAATAGATGGGAAAATGGTCACTACCACACAGGTCAGTATGCACTCTCCAGTGGAGGGATGGGACAAGTCCGGGGCTGCAAAGAGAGAGATCGATGGCCGAGAACGAGCCATGGGCCACACTGAAATGCGTGGGAGCACCAGTGTTCAAGAGGCTACGGTCGAGCTGAGCCAACAAATGCTCCACGGCACGACCACGGTCATCGGAGACAGTCCCACCCCATAGAGGGTTGTGGGCATTGAAATCGCCCAGCAACAAGAAAGGTGGCGGCAGTTGGGCTATCAGAGCAGCCAGGACATGCTGCGCGACAGCACCATCCGGTAGAAGGTAAATACTGCAGACGGTAATAGCCTGTGGCATCCACACCCGAACAGCGACAGCCTCTAAAGTTGTTTGTAGAGGTACAAACTCGCTGTGAAGAGAGTTAAGGACATATATGCAGACGCCACCAGACACCATTTCATAAGCTGCCCGGTTCTTATAATAACCCCGATAGCCACGGAGGGTGGGGGTTCGCATTGCTGGAAACCAAGTTTCCTGAAGAGCAATGCAGAAGAAAGGGTGAAGGCTGATAAGTTGTCGGAGCTCAGCTAGATGGTGGTAAAAACCGCTGCAGTTCCACTGGAGGATGGCATTGTCCATGTCTAAGAAAGGCGTCACGGGACTTGGAAGGCAGATTACACCACTGGGTCACCTGCTGCCTCCAATTGAGCACCAGTGCTAGCGCTATCCAAGGCGTCTGAGGGACCGGCGAGATCGAGGTCCTCAGCGGACGCCAGAATCTCCACCTCGTCCTCCAACGCAGAGCTTGTAGGAAGCGGTGGGATGGGTGCCACTGCAACGTCGTTAGCCTTGGAGACTTTCTTCTTCTTCTGTTTCTCTCGCTGTGCCTTTGGTGGGTCAGGCTGGGAGGGCTTCACTGGGCCAGTCTCAGGGACAGGCGACGACCGTGAGGCCCTACGACCAGGGACCGGTGGTTGTTCGAGACACTTGCGGCTGTCCGCTTTTGTACCGGTCGGAACTTGCGAAGAGAGATCCCCAAGGGATCCCTTCCTGGCAAGAGGAGCCGAAGAAGACTTACGTTTCTCCAGCTGGGAAGGGGGAACTGATGTCCCCGATGGTTGGGGGGTGTCGCTCCTGAAGTAGATGGAGCAGGAGCAACAGTGAGTTTAGTGCCCCCCACCATCAAGGGGGCAGGTGTGGGCCTTCGACTGATAGCTGACTGGAGCGGATGGAACTGTAGCAGGAGTGACAGTTGCGGCATAAGAAGATGTCATGCGCACTGGATGAAGCCGATCATATTTCCGCTTCGCCTCAGTGTACGTCAGGCGGTCGAGAGTCTTGATTTCCATGATCTTCCTCTCCTTCTGCAGAATCGGACAGTCTGGCGAGCAAGGCGGATGGTGCGCACCACAGTTCACACAGATTGGAGGCGGGGCACAGGGATGATCAGGATGGGATGGTCGACCGCAATCGCGACAGACGAGGTCGGAAGCACAGCGTGAAGACATATGGCCGAACTTCCAACACTTGAAGCACCGCATCGGGGGAGGGATATAGGGCTTGACATCACAACAGTACACCATCACCTTGACCTTCTCAGGTAACGTGTCACCCTTGAAGGCCAAGATGAAGGCACCGGTGGCAACTTGACGATCCCTCGGACCCCAGTGGACGCGCCGGACGAAATGGACACCTCGTCGCTCCAAGTTGGCGCGCAGCTCATCATCGGACTGTAAAAGAAGATCCCTGTGGAAGATAATGCCCTGGACCATATTCAGACTTTTATGGGGCATGATAGTTACGGAGACATCCCCCAGCTTAGTACAAGCGAGCAAGGCCCCCGACTGGGCGGGGGATGCCGTTTTTATCAACACCGATCCGGACCGCATCTTGGACAAGCCCTCCACCTCCCCAAACTTGTCCTCTAAATGCTCTACAAAGAACTGAGGCTTCACGGACATAAAAGTGTCCCCATCAGCTCTGGTACAGACAAGATATCTGGGCGAATACGTCTCACTTTCATTCAATGCCTTTCGTTCCTCCCATGGTGTGGCGAGGGAGGGGAACGATTTGGGGTCATAAACATTACCTTTAAAATGGGCCCTCGAACGCTTAGAGACTGCTGGTGGCTGGCCACCAGCAAGAGAAGATGTGCCACGCTTCACTGCGTGTCATCCACCCTGATGCCACCTACTCTGACCAAGGGCCCTCCCCACGGGCGCCACCCAGCCACAGCAAAGGCCACCTGGCAGGATGGCCATTGCCGGGAGTCCCGATGCCCCAGGGAGATGGGCATCTACTCCTTGGCATACGTGGGGAGTTAACGGCACAAGCATCAATAGAGCGATCCCTTTGTGGTCAGGGGGCTACAACCAACAGGGTACATGGCGGCCCCACCACAACGGACTGGTTACCGTGCTGGATGTTAGGTGACATGTGGTCCATGGTCGCTGTCAGTATAGAAAGTGGCCCTGCACATTGCTGGGCAGGAAGTGCACGCAGGAGCGTATCCATGCCCAAGAGATGGAGAGCGGGCAGGACTGCAATGCAACGATGAATAAGCTGGCGAAAGTTCTCAACGCAAGATGGACACAATGCACCAAGTAAGGCGCCCTTCCGCAATCGGCTCGCTCTTCGGAAAAATTTGGAGATATGGAGGTCAAACCCGACAGGGGACCATCACATAAGGCCAAAACGTTTGAGACTCCTTTTAGTCGCCTCTTACGACAGGCAGGAATACCGCGGGCCTATTCTTACCCCCGAACCCGCAGGGGGGAAGGGGATTGGGGTGGGTAGCACTGAAGCTCATGGGAGTACCTCTTTTTCAGGCTAAGATCAGTGTCCAAGGATTCAACATTGAACGAAATTAAGCTTAACGAGAAGCTCAGACAAGCAAGTACTTGAGATGTTAAAGTATCACAAGATTCTTATATAAGTACACAGAACAATAATGTTAGTATACTGCATTAGAATATCATGGGATTAAAAAACAAAGTAGATGAGTTTCTTGTTTGTTTAGAAGATTTAGAAACTGAGGATGGAACATTGCACAGCCACAGGTATGAAAAGGCAAATTTTGGTGAATATAAGCTTTCATCACATGTAAGTAGAGCCTATGGAGAGAGGAGGAGTTGCAGTATATATTAAACTTACCATAGTGCAAAAAATTTAGAAACTAAACAATTTTGTGTAGAGCAACATACAGAAGCGCATGGCTGTGAGCTTAAACTAAATAATGGTACTTTTATAATTGTAGCTGTGTATAGGTCCCCGTAGGAAAATTCTTAGTTACTTCTAATAACTTGGATTCTTTGTTGTGCTATCTGTCAGACACAGGGAAGCAGATTATTATTTTGGGGATGTCAATGTAGATTTTACAGCCCTCCAAAAAAGTGCATTCAATTAATGATTGAACAACTGCAAATTTCAGGGAAAGGTTGCAACCTTTAGACTGGGTTGAGGTGTACAGGGAACCTGATGTTAATTTAAAATTTAACCTGTTTCATAATACCTTTATGAGTAGATTTGAAAACAGTTTCCCAAAGAGAACAGTGAAAAATAATTGTAAGAAATCATCTAAAAAGCCATGGCTTACTAAAGGGATAAAAATACCTTGAAAACAGAAAAGGGAAATGTATCTTATAGCTAGAAGGAGTAATGATCCAGAAACAGTCAACCAGAAGTACGTGCATTAGGTCTGAGATAAGCACCACTGATAATGAAATGAAAACAATTTGGAATATTGTTAAAAGGGAAACAAGACAACCAAGAGCACAAGAGGACTATTTATATCAAACTGAATGAAAAGTTTGTAAACAAAAAGTCAGAAGTAGAAATATTTTTAATAATTTTTTTATGTGTTGTCGAGAAAATAGGATCCAGCTGTTCATTAGAAAATACAAGGCTGTACATGGAAGAGGCAATATCTATGCAATTTGATAAAACTGAAATTCACTCCATCTCTCCACCTGAAATTAGGAAAATATTAAATTCATTCAAAAGTGAATTTGATAAAACTGAAATTCACTCCATCTCTCCGCCTGAAATTAGGAAAATATTAAATTCATTCAAAAGTGAATTTGATAAAACTGAAATTCACTCCATCTCTCCGCCTGAAATTAGGAAAATATTAAATTCATTCAAAAGTGAATTTGATAAAACTGAAATTCACTCCATCTCTCCGCCTGAAATTAGGAAAATATTAAATTCACTCAAAAGTAAAAGCTTGCATGGAATTGATGGCATTTCCAACAGAATATTAAAAGCTTGTTCCCAACAGATAAATAAATATATTCTCAGCCACATGCTTAGTAGCTCACTGAAACCGGGCACTTTTCCGGACAGACTGAAATATGCTACTGCATAAAAAAAGGGGATACGTCTGATGCTAACAACTACCACCAAACCTCAATTCTGACAGGTTTATCCACAATTCTTGAAAAAGTAGTGTATTCAAGAATAGCTTCACATATTTGTAAAGATGAAGTACTAACAAAATATCAGTTTTGGTTATCAGAAAGGCTTTTCAACAGAAAATGCCATATATATGCTTTCACTTCTCAAATATTAAATACTCTGAATAATCGAACAGCATCAATTGGGATTTTTTGTAATATCTCAAACGCTTCTGACTGTGTGAATCATGAAATTCTTCTAGATAAGCATAAGATTGGTGCTATGAGTGGGACAGTAAACAAATGATTTAATTCATATTTAATTGGAAGAATGCAGAAGGTTGAAATTAATAGTACACACAGTCTGCAAAAATCAGCAGAATCCACTAACTGGGGAGCTATCAAGAATGGAGTCCCATAGGGTTTAGCCTTGGGTGCTTTACTGTTCTTAACGTATTTTAATGACTTGCCACTCTGTATTCATGAAGATGTAGAGCTAGTTCTTTTTGCTGATGATATAAGTATAGTAATCACACCCAACAAACAAGAATTGAAAATAACGTCTTTCAAAAAATTATTAAGAGGTTCACTGCAAATGGACATTCTAAA
This sequence comes from Schistocerca piceifrons, assembly GCF_021461385.2. Taxonomy (NCBI): domain Eukaryota; kingdom Metazoa; phylum Arthropoda; class Insecta; order Orthoptera; family Acrididae; genus Schistocerca; species Schistocerca piceifrons. The sequence continues at coordinate 493,394,828 of NC_060139.1, read as the reverse complement.
TTTTGAGAAAACACACTATATACAGTTCCGTTCAGTAAATGGCATAACATCATTGATAAATATAGATTTCGAACAGAAGTCAGTTCCCAAGGCAGAATATTCAAAAATTCCTGGGTGTACATATCAATGAGAAATTGAACTGTAAGAAACACATTGACAATCTGCTGAAACATTTAGGTTCTGCTGCTTATGCTATTAAGGTTACTGCAAATTTTGGTGATAAACATATCAGGAACTTAGACTACTAATTCATCATTAAGGAAAAAAGTATTCATTGCACAACAGCATGTAATCAGAATAATAGCTGGAGCCCACCCAAGATCACCTTGCAGACATTTATTTAAATAACTTGGGAAATTCACAGTACCTTCACAATACATATATTCACTTATGAATATTTGTTATTAATAAACCATCTCAATTCAAAAATAATAGCAAAGTGCGTAGCTACAACACTAGAAGAAAGGATGACCGTCACTATTCTGGGTTAAATCTGACTTTAGCACAGAAAGGGATGAATTATGCTACCACAAAAATCCTTGGTCATCTACCAAAGAGCATTGAAAGTCTAACAGACAGCCAACCAGCATTTAAAAACAAATTAAAAGAATTTCTGAATGACAACTCCTTTTATTCAACATATGAATTTTTTGATATGAAATAGCAATTGCAAAAGATTAGATAATTTTTTTAGATATGAAATAGGAAAAAGAATTTCTGCACAAAGAAAACTTATGTTAAGCTGACACATCAAACATCATTACCGAATGTCGTATTCACAATCTACGGAACAAGTGTTAATGTAATGTAACAGCAGCAAAAACTACAGTATCCTCTTGAATGTAGGATGGTTTTGGATCAGATGTGAAATGCTGGGTCGTTTGTTCAACAGATTTATAGCCGAGATGAAAAAAGAAAAAGATAGAGTCATACACAGGTATAGCCAAGATGCTTAGTATGCCAGTCCTGCACTGCAGATATGGAACCATTTTAGTTAACTATGAAAGAAAAACAGGAAGCAACATATAGATCTGGAAGAGAAATTTAGTTTGGATACTGGACTTAATTCAGGATTCAGTACAACCATCCTTGTAAAAATTATTCTGAAAGGGTACAGTACTGAAGGTAAAAATTTTAACAAGTATCAAATAATAAAATTGCAGTGGTTGGTATTTTCTGCAACCTATCTAAGGCATTTAACCATGAGATCCCTGTATTCTCCTAGATAAATTGAGGTTTACTGGGATTAATGGTATAGCAAATCAATGGATGACACCATATCTAGCCAAAAGAATGCAGAAAGCTGTACTTAGTAATTCAACAAATGTAGTCCAGAGACATTATTCTGATGCGGAAGAAATCACATATCGGGTTCCCTCGGCTCAATCTTAGGTTCACTATTGTTCCTCATACATGTAAACGATCTTCTGTCTAATATACAATAAGCAGAATAATCTCTTTTTGCAGATGACACTAAAATCGTAATCAATCCAAGCGTACATAGTGAAATGGAAGAAATGGTACAGACTGTTCTTAAAAGGGCAATTGAGTGGTTTTCTGCAAATAGCCTCATCCTCGACTTTGAAAAGACTCACCATATTTAGTTTGGGGTAGTACACAAATGATAAGTTTAACACATAGTGAAGAAATAATAAATAGGGTGGACATTTCAAACTTCTTAGGTTTAAACTGGAGAATGTACATTTAGTTCAGCCACATTTGCACTTGGAATCATAGCAAATCTCGGGGAGAAACAAATCAGTAAATTGACACATTTTGCTCATTTTCATCCAATAATGTCACATGGAATAATGTTCGGGGTTACTCATCCTTAAGAAAGAAAGTCTTTGCTGTTCAAAAACATGCTGTAAGAATAATATGTGGTGCATGCCCACAATTATCTTGTACACATATGATTAAAGAGTTGGGTGTTTTGACTACAGCTTCACAATATATTTATTCCCTCATGAAATTTGCCATATAAAATCCAGTGCAGTTTGATAGGAATAATGCAGAATTACAACACCAGAAAGAAAAATGACATTCATTACTCTGCATTAAGGTTGTATTTAGCACAAAAAGAAGTGCACTCTGGTTCAACAGAAATTTTTAACCGCTTATCCAGTGTCTGAAAGACAGTAAAGTAAAATTTGAAAATAAACTGAAAAATGTTTCTCTTTGACAACTCCTTTTATTCTGTAGAAGAGTAACTATTATTGTAATGTGTAAAATGTGGAGGGTAAGAATTACTTACCTCTGAACATTTTTAAAAAATAAAATAAAAAACCTATAAATTTTCAACACATAGGCACATTTATTTCCGATGTGAATGTAAAATGATCATTCCACGTCATTATGATTTATCATGCAAATGGTCCATTGAGCATGAAAGTACCTACATAAATAAATGAATAAGTTGGAATACTTCCACTAGTTGATGTGAAATTAGGAGAATTTTATGATGGACCACATTGTGAAAGGGAACAATGCTGCTAGTAATATTAACTCATTGCAAGCACATTGCGTTTGTTCTGAGAATACTCAGCACAGTGAGACGCTGTGTCAAATGATACCAGCTAAATGTGTAAAAATTAATGGGACATTATTTCTAGTTAAAAGACTGTATACAACACTGCACAATCTAATAAGTTCTGCATATACATTTGTGACAAGTATATACTTCCAATCCTATATCTGTCCAGCATCTAAGAAAGATATCATAAATCAAGGTGAACAACATGTTTTGCTATTTATGGGAATAAATTATCTGAACAAGGAATTACAATTAACAGGCAAGTTGTCAAGAACACTTTTGTCTTTCTCTAAGATTTGCATCATTGGATGACAGGGCCTAAGTTGATCTTGATCATCAACAGATTTGAATTACATCCCATCAGAACACCTGGCACATGACACAATATAAATGAGGGTAAAAACATCAGTAGCACAGTTACTTCACCACACAGTGGACATAATGAACTTTATAGTTTTAATGCATAGGCTTAGAAAATTTCTCTGTAAGACTGGGTCAGGTAGATATATGTGTGTGGCAGATAGCTAACTGTCATACGACAAGCAAACCACAGTGTAGAAATGGAATATAAAAGGAATGCATGCCATAAATTAGGTGAGAAATTACAGGGTGGTGCACAAAGTATCGTCAAAAGTAATTCTGTTTTTGAATCTTTAACACTGGCATGTTACCTTTCAAATTGTCCACATAATGTTGTTTGTTGATAGGAACAGTGAGTGAAACCATGAGCTTATGATAATGACAGATAAAGGAAAGCTGATTGTTGCACAAAAAATGAAGGTAGGGCTACTATTCTTAGAAACAAAGAATACAACAGTGACAGGAAGACATTTTTCTGATCACATTGGTACAATGTGAGCTGCTTATCCACAGAATCTTCGAAGATTGCTTCACTTAGTCGAATATACTAGACAACACAAAGTAATGCTAGTGATTTTTTGTCACATTTTGAGTAAATCAATTGGACCCAGAACAGTTAGAAATCTCATATCATAATAACTGTAAGCTTGTGGCAAGATGTATAAGACAGAGATTTCAGTTTGCAAATAAAAGGCCAACAATCACAATCCTGGCAGAAACGACTGATTTTTAACATTCTTAAATAGGGCTCTTTTACAAAATTGAATTCCTCACTATCCTAAACTGCTGGAGTTTTAAACCACTTCTGAGCAACGACAGAGACAGACATGAACAACCAAGTCACAACACTGCTGATATCTGGGTTCCTGTATTGGAAAAAAAGTGAGAAAGATTGTGGGGAAAAAAAAACTAATCATTGATTACTTACGGTTCCCTCAACTCTGGGTTAGGAAGTACATAGGAAAGCACTATGAAGTAGCAATCAACAATGAAATGCTGGTAACAGAAGAGTTTTGAAAACTTGAAATTATAAGTAGTAGAGAAGGCCAGTCAATAAATCAGAGGTGCTACAATGATCAACTGAATGGACAGACTTAGATAAAACCAAACTGGTAGCAGAATCCAAAATTGAATGAGGAAAATAATAGGGAGTAAATAGCTTTTACTATACCATTGGAAAGGAAGTGAAAAAGAAAATAAGTATAAGAGAATGGAAAATTTACATGAAAAATGATGGCAGTAAATGGTAAGTGTGAAAAAGAAAGTTACGGAAACAATAAAAGCAAGTAGACCAAATGGAGGCCGGGGGGCTGTGGGTGGTTGGGGAGGGGTTTAAAATGTGGCAGCCTGAGGCCTAGGTTAGGTTGGAAGGTGACACTTTGGTTGTGAGTTGGCGAAGCCAACAAATGTGGAAAAACAATATCTGGTTGTGGTAACAAACTGATCGGTTGTAAGCCTAATGCTTACAGCTGCGCCATACTGAAAAATTCGAGGGGAGTCCTTTATGTAACTTTTACTGGCTGGGGTAATGCAAATGACATAAAACACGTTCTGTGGTACTGAAGTTGGTAGCAGACAATTCCTCCTTTGATGTACTATGTCTTACGATAAGTTATAAAGCCACTGAAGTTGGTGGCAGACAAGTCTTCCTTTAATGTAATCTGTCTTATGATAGATTATGAAAGGGTAACAATAAAAGATTACATTGGGGAATTTTCTCTGCAGTGGAAACCACAAAGATATGAAACCGACTGTATCAAAATGAGTTGAGTAAAGGCAAGAGGGCAGTTCAGGAAGTTACAAGGCTGATGGAAAACTTCAATGAACGGTGTGAGAAATACAGTAATCTTTTTATATTAGTGGATGACAAGTTGGATAAAAGGACAGAGTTCTTACACAGTTAACATAACATAAACCTGTCACAGAGTACACTATGAAAGACAGTAGACATAACACTGGCACTTGTTTCACCAAGCACAAGTTGGATTTTTCTCTTACAGCAAGCATTATAGATAAATATCAAACAACTACTACCTTACCAATTTATTGGTGTTGCTCTTTTCATATCTTTCAAAGAGACGCAGCTCATGCTTGTTCAGAGATATTGTATCTGAGAGCTTTTTTCGAATTATTTTCTTCATTCGTTTACCAGGAACTACCCTAGGAAGAATTCTAACTGTAAATCGTCCTGATTTCCAATGATTTAAACAAAATTTACATATTGTATATCCACCAAAGAATTTGCTTGGTGGTTCAAGACCTTCCTTTGCTAAAATTTCCTTGCAAAGAGATCTGAAAAGGAAATAAAGAAATAAAGTGTCAAAAACAAAAATTACAACTTATGATCTAAAAGCATACTGTGAAGTAAAGCTAAATATTAGAAAAGAAAGATGAAAATTGGGGTTTAATACCCCATCAACAAAGACATTATTACAGGCTGAGCACAATCTTTCATTGGGTAAGGGTCAGGCAGGAAACTGGTCATCACCCTTTGAAAGAAACCATCACAGTACTCACTAAAGTGCTAAAATAATGGGAAAATAAAATCAGGATGAGCAACACTTATCTTAAATGTGAGTCTAGTACTTTAAACAATTGTCACCTTTCCCCATATACACATGTACTCTCCAAACCACTGTTTGGTGCTTGGCAGAGGATATTTCCTGTGAAAAACAGCCCTATTACATTTCTAATTTATGCGGAGAAAACTGACTGTGTCTTTACATGCCCTAATCTTTCTCTTCTCTTATTTTTATGCTCCCTATGCAAGATATATAATGATATGGCCCCTTAGGAACATGGGTGCCACGGAGGGGAAGGAAGCCAGTGTGCCGTCTGTGTGCATGCTGGGAGGAGTCATCCCAGATGTATGGAAAGGGTGCTTCCAGATGCCATGAAGAGTACAATTTGTAGCCAACAGCAGGTGGTGGCTCATGCTGGTACCAATGCCATATGTCACTTTGGATCGGAGGAGATTCGACTAGCGGAAATGGTAAAGACTGCCAGTCTTGCTTGCAAGAGTAAGGCGGAGCTCACCATCTGCAGCAGCATCAATAGAACCAACTGTGGTCCTTTGGTGCAGAGCCCAGTGGAGGGTCTGAATCAGAGGCTCAAGCAGTTCTATGACCGTGTAGGCTGCAGATTCTTAAACTTGCACTATCGGGTGGTGGGTTTCCAGGTTCCACTTAATAGGTCAGGAGTCCACTACACACATGAAGTGGCTACACAGGTAGCGGGGGCTGTGTGGAAGGGCCTGGATGGTTTTTTAGGTTAGAGGGTCTCAGGAAACCATGGAAAGGATGTCTGTCTAAAAGGGAGCAGGTAAAACATAATAAGGTAGTTGTAAAGATGATTGGTATTGTATTTGTAAATTGTCGTAGCTGTGCTGGGATAGAACCAGAGCGCCAAGAGCTAACAGAAAGCACTGAAGCTCAAATAGTTATAGGTATGGAAAGCTGGCTAAAGGTCGAAATAAGTTCAGCCAAAATTTTTTCAAACCTAACAGTGTTCAGAAAGGATAGATTAAATACAGTTGGAGGTGGAGGGTTTACTGCTGTCAGAAATAGTTTACTTTGTAGCAAAATTGAAGTAAATAGTTCCTGTGAAATAGTGTAGGTAGAGAATACACTTGACAATCAGACTAAACTATTAATTGGATTGTTTTACTGACCTCCAGACTCAGAAGATATAGTTGCTGAACACTTCAAAGAAAACTTTAGTTTCATTTCAAATAGGTACCCTAATCATACATTTATAGTTGGTGATGACTTCAATCTACCCTCATAGGCTGGAAAAATTATACGTTTAAAGCCGGCAGCAGGTGTAAAACATCATCTGAAACTGTACTGAATGTTTTCTCAGAAAATTGTTTTGAACACTTAGTTCATGAGGTCACTCTAAGCATAAATGGTTGAGAAAGCATACTTGACCTCTTAACAACAAATAATCCTGGACAAATAGGAAGTATCATGACTGTTACAGGGATTAGTGACCACAAGGCAGCTGGTGCTAGGCTGAATAGCATAACACCCTCAACCATTAAAAAGAAATGCAAAGTACATCTATTTGAAAAAAAATGATAAAAATTCTCTTAACACCTTTTTAAGAGACAGTTTCCTCTCCTTCCATTCTGATCATATAAGTGTAGAAAAGATGTGGAATAATTTCAAAGAGATAGTATCGACAGCAATTGAGAGATATAGCCTATACTACATAAATTAATAAGTGATGGTACTGTCCCCCATTGTACACAAAATGGTTCAGATCGCTGTTGCAGAAGCAACCGAAAAAGCTTGCCAAATTTAAAAGAATGCAAAATCCCAAGATTGGCAAAGTTTTGCAGAAGTTCGAAAGATAGCGCATACTTCAATGTGAGATGCTTATAATAATTTCCACAACAAAACTCTGTCTTGGAATCTGGCAGAAAACCCAAAGAGATTCTGGTAATACATAAAGCACACTGGTGGCAAGATGCAATCAATAACTTCACTTATAACAATGGTGAAGTCACTGATGACACTGCCACAAAAGCAGAGTTAATAAACACGGTTTTCCAAAACTCTTTCACCAAAGAAGACGAAGTAAATATTCCCGAATTCCAATCAAGAACAACTGCCAAGATGAGAATCATAGAAGTAGATATTCTCAGAGTAGCAAAGTAGCTTAAATCACTAAATAAAGGCAAGGCGTCTGGACCAGATTGTATACCAGCCAGGTTCCTTTCAGAGTGCTGATACAATAGCCCCATATTTAGCAATTATATACCACTACTTGCTCACAGAAAGATCTGCACCTAAAGACTGGAAAACTGCTCAAGCCACATCAATACCAAAAAAGGGAAATAGGAGTAATCTGCTGAGTTACAGGCCCATATCACTAATGTCGATTTGCAGCAGGGTTCTGGAACATATACTGTGTGCAAACATTATGAATTACCTCGAAGAAAATGATTGACACAGAGTCAGCACAAATTCAGAAAATATCGTTCTTGTGAAACACAACAAGCTCTTTATACGCATGAAGTGATGAGTGCTATCGACAGGGGATGTCAAATTGATTCCATATTTTTAGATTTCCAGAAGGTTTTTGACACAGTTCCTCACAAATGTCTTCTAACCAAACTTCATGCCTATGGAATATTGCCTTAGTTGTCCTGACTGGATTCATGATTTCCTGTCAGACAGGTCACAGTTCATAGTAATAGATGGAAAATTATCAAGTAAAACAGAAGTAATATCAGGTGTTCCCCAAGGAAGCATTACAGGCCCTCTATTGTTCCTGATCTGTATTAAGTATGTAGGAGACAATCTGAGTAGCCCTCTTAGATTGTTTGCAGATGATGCTGTCATTTACCATCTTGTAAAGTCATCTGCCCCCCCCCCCCTCCCCCATGAACCATGGACCTTGCCGTTGGTGGGGAGGCTTGCGTGCCTCAACAATACATATAGCCATACCGTAGGTGCAACCACAACGGAGGGGTATCTGTTGAGAGGCCAGACAAATGTGTGGTTCCTGAAGAGGGGCAGCAGCCTTTTCAGTAGTTGCAGGGGCAACAGTCTGGATGATTGACTGATCTGGCCTTGTAACGCTAACCAAAATGGCCTTGCTGTTGTGGTACTGTGAACGGCTGAAAGCAAGGGGAAACTACAGCCACAATTTTTCCCGAAGGCATTCAGCTTTACTGTATGATTAATTGATAATGGCATTCTCTTATATTCCGGAGGTAAAATAGTGCCCCATTCAGATCTCTGGGCAGGGACTACTCATGAGGACGCCGTTATCAGGAGAAAGAAAACTGGCACTCTATGGATTGGAGCGTGGAATGTCAGATCACTTAATCGGACAGGTAGGTTAGAAAACTTAAAAACAGAAATGGATAAGTTAAAGATAGATATAGTGGGAATTAGTGAAGTTCGGTGGCAGGAGGAACAAGACTTTTTGTCAGGCGAATACAGGGTTATAAATAAAAAATCAAATAGGGGTAAGGCAGGAGTAGAATTCATAATGAATAAAAAAAATAGGAGTGCGGGTAAGCTACTACAAACAGCATAGTGAACGCATTATTGTGGCCAAGACAGACACGAAGCCCATGCCTACTACAGTAGTACAAGTTTATATGCCAACTAGCTCTGCAGATGATGAAGAAATTGATGAAATGTATGATGAGATAAAAGAAATTATTCAGGTAGTGAAGGGAGACGAAAATGTAATAGTCATGGGTGACTGGAATTCAACAGTAGGAAAATGAATAGAAGGAAACATAGTAGGTGAAAATGGATTAGGGCGAAGAAATGAAAGAGGAAGCCGCCTGGTAGAATTTTGCACAGAGCACAACTTAATCATAGCTAACACTTGGTTCAAGAATCATGAAAGAAGGTTGTATACATGGAAGAACCCTGGAGATACTAGAAGGTTTCAGATAGATTATATAATGGTAAGACAGAGATTTAGAAACCAGGTTTTAAACTGTAAGACATTTCCAGGGGCAGTTGTGGACTATGCCCACAATCTATTGGTTATGAACTGTAGATTAAAACTGAAGATACTGCAAAAAAGGTGGGAATTTAAGGAGATGGGACCTGCATAAACTGAAAGAACCAGAGGTTGTGCAGAGTTTCAGGGAGAGCATAAGGGAACAATTGACAGGAATGGGGAAAAGAAATACAGTAGAAGAAGAATGTGTAGCTCTGAGGGATGAAGTAGTGAAGGCAGCAGAGTATGAAGTAGGTTAAAATACGAGGGCTAGCAGAAATACTTGGGTAACAGGAGAAATATTGAATTTTTTTGATGAAAGGAGAAAATATAAAAACGCAGAAAATGAAGCATGCAAAAAGGAATACAAATGTCTCATAAATAAGATCGACAGAAGTGCAAAATGGCTAAGCAGGGATGGCTAGAAGACAAATGCAAGGATGTAGAGGCTTATATCACTAGGGGTAAGATAGATACTGCCTACAGGAAAATTAAAGAGACTTTTGGAGAAAAAGAGAGCCACTTGTATGAATATCAAGAGCTCAGATGGAAATCCAGTTCTAAGCAAAGAAGGGAAGGCAGAAAGGTGGAAGGAGTATATAGAGGGTCTATACAAGGTGATGTACTTGAGGACAATATTATGGAAATGGATGTAGATGAAGATGAAATAGGATATATGATACTGCGTGAAGAGTTTGACAGAGCACTGTAAGACCTGAGTCGAAACAAGGCCCCGGAAGTAGACAACATTCCATTAGAACTAGTGACGGCCTTGGGAGAGCCGGTCCTGACATAACTCTACCATCTGGTGAGCAAGATGTATCAGACAGGCGAAATTCCCTCAGACTTCAAGAAGAATATAATAATTCCAATCCCAAAGAAAGCAGGCGTTGACAGATGTGAAAATTACCAAACTATCAGTTTAATAAGTCACAGCTGCAAAATACTCACGCGAATTCTTTACAGACAAATGGAAAAACTGGTAGAAGCCGACCTCGGGGAAGATCAGTTTGGATTCCGTAGAAATGCTGGAACACGTGTGGCAATACTGACCCTACGACTTATCTTAGAAGAAAGATAAAGGAAAGGCAAACTTACGTTTCTAGCATTTGTAGACTTAGAGAAAGCTTTTGACAATGTTGACTGGAATACTCTCTTTCAAATCCTGAAGGTGGCAGGGGTAAAATACAGGGAGTGAAAGGCTATTAACAATTTGTACAGAAAGCAGATGGCAGTTATAAGAGTCGAGGGGCATGAAAGGGAAGCAGCGGTTGGCAAGAGAGTGAGACAGGGTTGTAGCCTCTCACTGATGCTATTCAATCTGTATATTGAGCAAGCAGTAAAGGAAACAAAAGAAAAATTCGGAGTAGGTATTAAAATCCAGGGAGAAGAAGTAAAAACATTGAGGTTCACCGATGACATTGTAATTCTGTCAGAGACAGCAAAGGACTTGGAAGAGCAGTTGAATGGAATGGACAGTCTCTTGAAACGAGGATATAAGATGAACATAAACAAATGCAAAGCGAGGATAATGGAATGTAGTCGAATTAAGTCGGGTGATGCTGAGGGAATTAGATTAGGAAATGAGACACTTAAGGTAGTAAAGGAGTTTTGCTATTTAGGGAGTAAAATAACTGATGATGGTCGAAGTAGAGAGGATATAAAATGTAGACTGGCAATGGCAATAAAAGCTTTTCTGAAGAAGAGAAATTTGTTAACATCGAGTATAGATTTAAGTGTCAGGAAATCATTTCTGAAAGTATTTGTATGGAGTGTGGCCATGAATTGAAGTGAAACATGGAAGATAAATAGTTTAGACAAGAAGAGAATAGAAGCTTTCGAAATGTGGTGCTACATAAGAATGCTGAAGATTAAATGGGTAGATCACATAACTAATGAGGAAGTATTGAATAGGATTGGGGAGAAGAGGAGTTTGTGGCACAACTTGACTAGAAGAAGGGACATGTTATGAGGCATCAAGGGATCACCAATTTAGTACTGGAGGGCAGCGTGGAGGGTAAAAATCGTAGAGGGAGACCAAGAGATGAATATGATAAGCAGATTCAGAAAGATGTAGGCTGCAGTAGGTTCTGGGAGATGAAGGACCTTGCACAGGATAGATTAACATGGAGAGCTGCATCAAACCAGTCTCACGACTGAAGACCACAACGACAACAACAAAAGTCATCTGATGGCCAAAATGAATTGCAAAATGATTTAGATACGATATCTGTTTGGTGTGCACAGTGGCAATTGACCTTGAATAAAGAAAAGTGTGAAGTTATTCATATGAGTACTAAAAGAAATCCGCTAAATTTCAATTACGTGGTAATTCACACAAACCTGAAGGCTGTAAGTTCATACTTAGGGATTACAATTACAAATAACCTAAATTGGAATGATCACATCGGTAGTATTGCGGGTAGGGCAAACCAAAGACTGCGATTCATTGGCAGAACACTTAAAAGGTGCAACAGGTCTACTAAAGAGACAGCTTACAACTTGCTTGTCACCCTATTCTGGAGTACTGCTGTGTGTTGTGGGATCAGTATCAGGTGGGACTGACAGATGACATCGAAAAAGTTCAAAGAAGGGCAGCTCATTTTGTATTATTATGAAATAGGGGTGACAGTGCCACAGACATGGTACGTGAATTGGAGTGGCAATCATTAAAACAAAGGTGATTTTTGTTGCGACGGGATCGTCTCATGAAATTTCAATCATCAGTTTTCTCATCTGATTGTGAAAACATTCTGTTGGCACCCACCTATGTAGGAAGAAAGGATCATCACAATAAAATAAGAGAAATCAGGGCTCTCACAGGAAAATTTAAGTGCTCGTTTCTCCCGCACGCCATTCGAGAGTGGAACGTTAGAGAGACAGGTGGTTCACTGAACCCTCTGCCAGGCACTATATTGTGAATAGTAGAGTAATCACACAGATGTAGATGGCAGCAGAATCAACATGCAGTCTTTCCCAAATATAGGTTTATTAAATTTACTCAACAGCATTCCTTGTTAATCACATGGGAGAATTGAAAAGTATCACACAGTAGTTTTTTACTCCCCTGTTCTTGCAGCTGGAATGTTGAAATTTCAATACCATACATTTTGAAGTTTGCGCTACATAGGGTATCTTGTTTTCATGTACACCTCTAGCGTGAAAAGCCCAAACTACGAAACAAGCATGGAGCACATGTTACTGTTGTCAACTTGTGAATAACAGTAAAATGTAAATCAATATTTGTGGGCCAAAGGGCATAAACCTAATGAAGTGCACAGGAACATGCATGGCATGTATGGGGACAACTGAATGGACCATAGCAATGTCTCCAGGTGGTGTATATTCTTTCAAGAGGGCCGTGTGAATCTTAGTGATTCCCCACACTCCAGGTAACTGGTAACTGCTGCAACCTCACTGAATGTCAGAGCCATTGTGGCAGCAATTTCAAATGACTGGCATGTGGAATTGCAAATCTTATTGCAGCAGTTCAAAGTATCCTACGGTGGGAGGTATGATACTGTTCACAACACACTGAAATTTCATAAAGTTGGTGCTCAATGGGTGCATTAGAACCTGAGAGATAACCACAAGCAAATGATGACAAGCTTGGATCACTTAACACGTTACTCTGCAGAAGGGCATGACATTCTGAAAGAAATCATCACTGGTGATGAGTCGTGGGCCTACCACTACTTGTCTGACACCAGGCAGCCCTCTATGGAGCGGAAACATGCTGGTTGGATACAAAAAAATTCAAAGTGACTCAATCTGCTGCGAAGCGCTTGTGACAGTGCTGTAGGATATGCACGGCGTGTCATTGGTGGACCACTATGAATGCTGCAGGCTTCATTAAAGCTTTTGTTAAGCTGCGTCGTGCCCTTCACGATAAACACCCCAACATAAACGCTGACGGTGTCAAACTTCTTCATGACAATGCTCATCCCCATGTTGCTGTTCCTATTTGTGAGAAAACTGCCAAATTTGGTTGGGAGGTGCTCCAGAATCTTGAACTTGCACTGCTGAATTTTCATCTGTTTGATCCCATGAGGAAATTCCAGGCTGACGACAGATGCAGAAGTGAAATTGGCAGTCCACAGGTGGCTATACTCCAACCAAATGGACTTCTACCAACAGGGCATATTGAAACTGATAAAACGATGGCGATAATGTGTTGAGAATGTTGGTGACTATGTAAAAAAGTAGGCAAAAGATGTAAGTTCATTTGTGATTTTTTTGTTTCATTACCTATTCAACTTTTTGGTAATAAAATTACTGGGGTTGACAGAAGCGTCCAATCCCACGCGTCGGCTTTGACCCGTGACGTAAGGGTGTTGTGGTGTGTGACGTCATGACGGTGCGGAGCTTGGTTTGTGAGTATGGTGTGTTTGTAGATGTCATTGTGTTGTGATTTGTTGTGCCCTCTGGTGGTATGTTCAGGGTTTGCGTGGTGTAATGGGCTCAGTTTGCTCTTGCTCATTATCCAGAATTGTTTGAGTGTAGGCTATGTTTGTAGTGGAAGTCGTTTCAGTGAGTTAACAATTTTGTGGTTTTGTGTGAAGGTTAATTTAGTGTTGTTCGCTGTACGTTGTGTGGTAATTTTAGTAAAATTAATTGGTTGTTGTTTTTGTTCAGGAATGGATCAGACAGATAAAATTAACAGTGCGCATCTGAGGGATATGATGGGGAACACTCCTTTGGAACTGATAAAGATTTTGCAGCTTTTCGGTTTAATTACCGAGGTTGTGAAGTGCTCTATTTGTTGTGAGGAAATGGAGTTGGCTAAAGTTCCGGCATCTCAAACCAGGGACGGTTATATGTGGTGCTGTCGAAAAGATGACATTTGGCGTTCCATACGGCATGATTACTGGTTTGAGAAGTCTAGGTTGGGCAAGCACGAGATTGTACTGGTGACTTATTATTTTTGTTATAGATCCCCACACAGTTTTTGCACGCATGAGACTGGTGTGAGTGAGAGGAATGTGCTTGAATAGTTTTCTTTTTGCTGTGAAGTGTGTTCCGAGTTCCTTAAGTACAGTGGTAAGCTGTGGGGGGGGGGGGGGCGGGGGGGGGGGGCGAGGGGAGAGGAGCATGGGGTTGTTGTGGAGGTGGACAAGTCGCAGTTTGGGAAAAGGAAGTATGGGAGGGGTAAGTCTGTGGTTGGTGTCTGGGTGTGGGGGAGGGGGGGGGGGGGCTGTTGTTCCGGGGAGTGGGTGTTCTGAATGTGTTTTTAGGGTTGTGGAAGGGAGGTCTATGGCGGGTTAATTGAGGAGTACATAGAACCGGGGTCCACAGTAGTTTCAGATGCATTTTCTTCATAGGGGGGGGGGGGGTTGGGTGAGAGGGGATTCCATCATTTAGTTGTTAACCATAGCTTAGAGTTCAAAAATTATGAGACAGGGGCTTGCACAAATGCAGTAGAGGGGATGTGGAGGGCTGTTAAGTCAGTTCTTGGGAGGGGAAAGAGGTGCTCTTCCAACCTTCATTTAGATGAGTACTGTTGGCAGAAGAGTGTCCCTGAGGGCTACTGAGTTTTTCGGGTTTTTTTAAGGGCTGTTAGAAAAATTTATAGGCCAAAAGTGGTTAGTTAGGGTGGCTTGGGTAGGTGGGTGCGGCTCAGGATGGGGTGGTTGGTTTATTTAATGTTTGTGAAAGGGGGGGAGGGAGTGTGTTGGTTTGTGTTTTAGTTGTGGAGGATCTATTTTGTTGAAGTTTTTGTTGAGTTGTAGTGTGTGACAGATTTTTTTATGTTGCATTTGGTTTTTGTTTATGGGTTTTTTATTTTGGGATGAAGGGGGGGTTGGGTTGGTTGGGGGGTGGTTGTTGAGGTGTGGGTGGGTCGGGTCTTTCTTTTAGTCGAGTATTTTTTCATTGGTTTTTGTGTGTGTGTGTGTGTGTGTGTGTGTGTGTGTGTGAGAGAGAGAGAGAGAGAGAGAGAGAGAGAGAGAGAGAGAGAGAGAGAGAGAGAGAGAGAGATTGTGGTGGCCAACCTAGTTTGTGGCGCCGGAACTTTTTTTGTGGTAAGTTTTTATTTTTTGTTTTTAATGTATGTGTTGTGTGTTGGGGTCTAGGGAAGTGTTATATTGAAATGTGTGGCTGTGAATGTTGGTATTGGTATCGGGAGACGTTTTTGAGCTACATAGATCAAGGAAAGTGTTTCATCCTAATTTATGGGATCGGGAGCTGCTGTTGAGCTATATAGGCCAAGGGAAGTGTTTGATCCCAATTTATGGGATCTGGAGCTGCTGTCGAGCTGTACAGGTCAAGGGAAGTGTTCGATCCCAATGTGTGGCTGTGTGTGATGGTTTTGGTATCAGGAGATGTTTTTGATCTATATAGGTCAAGGGAAGTGTTTGATCCTAATTTTTGGGATTGGGAGCTGCTGTTGAGCTATATAGGTCAAGGGAAGTGTCCGATTCCAGATAATATTGTGTTTAGTGGTATTTGCGGAGTTTTGTGATGTCGGTTTTTTTCGTCATTTTGTGTGGTTTTGTATGGGGGTGGGTGTCTAAATTTGTTTATATTTAGTTTGTCCCCATCCAAAAACCCCACCATTTTCCGCACTTGTCCTGTTTGTGTCATAGGGCTTTTTGTTGGAAGTGTGTGTGTTTGTTTTTCGATGTATTTTTGTGTACATAACGACTTTATATGCACCATATTGGAATCGTGGTTTACGGTCGTTTCCGCCATATTTGTGACGTCATGGGTCAAAGCAGACGGGCGGGATCGGACGCTTCCGTGTTTCCAATTACTGTGTGTTACTTTTCAATCTTCCCTCATATTTTGTCTTTTTTCCAAGGATTCCCATTTAAATCCTTGAGCATTTCTGTTTCACTTTCATGTGGGCTATTCCAATCCTATTATGATCCTAGCAGTGTAGGCTTTCTTCTGATTCATCAAATCACAACTGTCACTCTTATTTGACAATGAATTAAAACACTGGACACCATATTCACATATTGTACATAATTTGCTTCGCAAGTGCACTCACATGTTACCAGAATCCTTCCAGCAAATTTAAGTTTTTCATTCGCCATTTCTCATGCTGATCTCAAGTGATCATTTCACCACATATCCCTTCTTTGTATTACTCCTAAATATCCAAACAATGTGACATTCTCCAGACAGTCACTAATAATCTTGTAATCATATTCTATCGAGTTCTTTCTCTTTGTTATATATACCTTCAGTTGCTTTCACCATTGACAAACTGGCCGTGAAACCATATTATGAGCCACTCTGAATGTTACTTGTTCACAGATTAATGAATAAATAGATTTGGAGCTGCACCCAATACTCTATTACTTTTGAAGGATGGGTAGAAGAGAGGGCTGGGTGGCAATTATTAGGACATGAGTAGAGGTGTAAGAATTGACATTTTTAAGGATGAAGTGAAATGGTCACTACTAAATATCAAGTTAATTAGGAAAGTAGTAGGTGTGCTATGTTTTTTATCATTGTGTTGGAGAGACCATAAATGTCTTGACTGAGTGAATTACTTTGCTATTGCTTACTTTAACCTCTCTCTACCGAAAGGCAGGAACAATGTGTTCAAATCGTTGAAGGAAGTTGCTATCATAGCCAGCATTCAGGATGAGGTCTAATATACGGTTTTTTCATCTGCAGCAGTATTGCTTGAATCACAGACATTAATGAAGAAAGTACTGAAACGTCTAGAGAGATAACAGAATCAGAGGAAGTATTTTTGCCAATCTTAATTCTAATTAGTTGGGTCTTGAAAACATCTAAAGTGGCTTTACATTTGTTTTGAGAGATACTGATGTAATCATTATCCACCTCCCATGTGGCTAATGTGATTTGTGACCTGTATTTGCTTATTAACTATATGTATTTGACTTTCTTTGCTTCACAATTTTTCAGTTTGTTATAAGAAATCATCACTAAGAGTTTTAATTCTTTGCAGGTCACACGTGAAAAATTTATGTACAAGTGGGAGCTCACGTTTCCTGGCTTTGCTTTATATTTTTATACTTCTTTAGGTCAACAAGTTATAAGGTTATCTGCAAGTAAATTGATAAATAATGTAAATGTATCATCAAGATGAGAATTTGGATTGATCTCTAACAGTGTCTACATAATAATCTATGTTCTCATCACCCAGAAGTCTAATACACTTCACTTTGATGCAGTGTGGTACAGGAACTTCTCTTTTGAATTTACCCTTGTGGTCTCTTAAAAACAGATAGTGAAACATTCAGGCTCAGACCAGTTTTGCTAAACATTCATGACTAAAATATCAAGACAGGAAAGTTGTTCTAGGGTCATTCCATATCAAATCACCCAATAAAAAATAAATTTTACACCCACCTCCTTAGATTTTCATGAAATTTGGCTCAAATGGTTCTAATACCATCCTGACAACACCTGTAAATTTTTTTTGCTGTATCTCTTATAGTTTTTTTTATAAATTTTTAAAGTTTTTATGTTTTGCGTTTGCCGAACCTTTGGAAATGGTAAATTTAATTTGTATTCAAAACTTTAAAATTGCTTATCTTAAAAACTCTTTTAGATAACATCATGAATTTTTGCAGCAAGTTTATTTATTATACATATTTGAAGATAAAAATGATACTATTAAAATATATTAATATTTTCTATGAAAAAAAATATATATATGTATTTTTTCTTTTTTTTAACAGATGTTTTGTTTTATAAGAATTGCAATATCTAGAGTCTCAGACCTGATAGAATGCTCAAATTTGTTTTAATTTACTCTTAAACATATAGGCTACTTGATAATACACAAATAATGATGGCTTTTTAACATGTTTATTAATTATAGCAGAATACATTAGAATTATGTACAAAGATAGTGTTCTTACAACACTTATG
The DNA here is from genome assembly GCF_021461385.2 of Schistocerca piceifrons. Taxonomy (NCBI): domain Eukaryota; kingdom Metazoa; phylum Arthropoda; class Insecta; order Orthoptera; family Acrididae; genus Schistocerca; species Schistocerca piceifrons. The sequence continues at coordinate 493,376,611 of NC_060139.1, read as the reverse complement.
TATAACCCAACTGATTGCTTGAAACTTTGAATTTTCTGAGTAATTTTGTCTTTTTGATAAACATTAATGCTGATTCAAACTGTTTTTCCACTTCATCCAAGAGCTTTCAGTTCTTTTGATACAGTCTTTTTTGAAGTAATACATTCTTCCAGTGCTGCTTGATTGAGGTGTGTCTACTACACAGACTACGTGCTCCAAAGGCACTATGCAAGAATCTTCTCTTTCAGGCCAATAAAATGATGCAGCTGGTCCTGAAGGATGTAGAAATAGAATTTCTGCATCTTCATCATCATTGAATATTGTTTTTACCTGTCCAAAGTACCAGTTACCATCATGATTTCCATGGTTCAACACGAACCCAATCAGAAGAAGAATGGAAAGAAAATACTAAGGAGGGTTTTACACTATCTGTAGTCTTTCTAATTTCAAGGTTGTTTGTTGGAAGTGGTTTGAAGTTATGAAAACTTCTTGTTCCAGGAATGGTTCGGGTTGCTGAAAAAACGTTTCTCTAGTTTTAACCATAGCAAATCAGCTTCTTTTTTGTCAACAAAGTGAAAATGAATGTTTTCAATATTTTTTTCACAAAACTTGTACACATCGATTGCTGTCATTATTTGTTCTTCATCTGAAAGCTGTAGACTGGCTTTCCTTAAAATTCTTTCAATAGTTCCTCCTAGGCCATCACAAATTAACTTCCCATGACTTGTTGCAAAAAAAGAGTGTTGGGCCTTCAAATTAAAGTCTCTCAAGTGTTCAGTCAAATTTTTAAAACAGTTTCTATTTTTGTACTGCCCAGCACAACCATCTGTAAAGTAGTGAACTGAGTCAATGTCAGTATGATGTAATGACAGCCACTTTGTAATTTCTTTTTGTACAAAGTTAACAAAACCAGTGTCATGTTCTTGGTCATCACTAATAAAACAGTAGTTGGAAACAAAAACATTGTTTTCCTCATTTCCTAGGAAAACTCCAACTGGGTGTAGAGTACAAGCACCTCTATTCCAGTGGTAACTTTGGATCTCACTTTGTATAGCAAAGGAATAATTTTCACTGAAATCCACCACAATAATTGCTGTTTTGGGTGGTGGGTCTTCTTTCAATCTTTTAAAGGCTGCTGATTGAGATTTTGCTATAAACGAGTGTGGGGTGAGCTTTTTCAATGACCTAACCAATAAAGAAATGTAGTCTTCAACACTGATAGACTGTTTGATCATTTCTGGCCTGTCTGTGTTAACCCACTGACTGATTACAATTTCTTCTTCTAAATCATGATCTTCACTTAGTTTTTCAGTTAAGTACTCAGTTAGTGCAGCATTTGCAGGACAGCTGTCGCAATGATGTAGCATGCAGTTTTGGTTTTCCGTGTTGCACACAAGCATCTTAATTAGGTCTTTATAAGATTCTTCAATTTTCACAGCATCCAATAATAGTTTAACATTCTGGTGGATACTGCATACACATACAGTGTGTGTGCCTGCAGCACCAGCACGGATACACCATTTAGGTCTCAAGAAACTAAATTTTGAAAATCCTACTTCTACCTCGGGATTATCCCATTTGAAAGAATAATAGAGTTCTCTCAAGTTACACAAAATGAGTCTTTTTTGCATGTACACATTTTTTTGAACACTTACTTTGTCTTTTGTTCCAGGTAGCACTCTGGAACTTACATCCTTTTCATAAAAATCTGTTACAAGTCTTACTGTATTTTCAGAAAGAGTTTTACCTTTTTTTGGACCAGGAGTTTCCATAATACCATTTTCAGATTTTAGCTTTCTAGCTTGTCGCACCATGTACTCACTTACATTAAATTCTTTCATCACTTTATTTCGACTCCAAGAATCTGGAGCCAAGGTCAGAATCTGGATTTTTCTAGACCTCCAACAGATGACATCTTCTCTTTCATAAGAGAAATCATTACATCAAAATCCTTTGCATTCTCAACCACACTTGTATCTTCTTTATCATCATCAGAACTTGGTGCATCATATTTTAATGCTTTTGAAACCGCCTTTTTTGCAGTCTTTTCAATACTACTAACCTTCCTTTTAAAATAAGACCCTTTACTTTGTTCTGACAAGCCATGAAACTATCGGTGTTGAACCTAAATTATCAAGAGCAATGTTTGTTTGTACGAGGGATTCATTTCTGGATTCCAATGATTCTAATTCAACCATTACTTCATCATCTGTTTCACTTTCATTGACTTCAACTCTTAATTTTTCCTCACAAAAGTTACGGCATGTTGAGCAAAGCTTTTGTCCGGGTTTTATGCTATTATTTTTTGTCAGTAATTGTTTAGAAAGATCCAAGCCTACACTTCTCAGCGACTTTTGATGGGCTTTTTGTGTTTTTTTAGTGGGTCTACACATGTTGTTTGATACTTTTCAAAAACATTTAAAAAGTAGTAGCTGTGGTGTGAACATATATTCTTAAATTCACACAGATTAATTCCAGATCGTAAGTGGATCAAATTTTTTTCTTCCTCACTCAATTCAGGTACCGGTTGTAGCTTTTTTGAAGGTGTGTAGGTTGTTTGGAAACAGTCAGATTTTTTAAATAACCCTACACTACAGGTTTGAATATCTGACATACTGATTTCACTTTTGGTATGATTACTGTTCTGGTTACTTTTATAGGATATTGGAAAAGAATCTCTGTAAACTAAGTAACAGTACTTACTGAAAGTTCGAGTAAACTTAATAAAATACTATCCAAGCACTATTTAACACTGTAATAATTTTTTACTTCAAAACACAGGAATAACAAAACAAAATCCAAGCATACGTTGTTACTCCAAGAAGACAAAAACTTATTTTTGGTGTCTAAGTCACTTGGTACTTTTTATTTTTAAAATATAATTAATATTATTTAAAAAATTAGATAACTATTGAACAGGTTAAAAAGCCAACATAATTTTTCTTTTATCTAATAGCCTATACAGTTAAAGAGTATTTTAAAACAAATTTGAGCTTTCTATCAGGTCTGAGACTCTAGATATTGCAGTTTTTGTAAAACTAAACAAAAAGAAACCCAACAACTACTTATAAATTTTTTTCATTTGGAAGATTTTAATATATCTTTATGGTAATTTTTTTAACATTTAGATATAATACACAAACTTATTCCAAAATTTCATACTGATATCTTGAGTATTCTTTAACATACAATTTTTTTTAGTTGTGAGGACACGTTTAAGTTACTATTTCCGACTGCTGAAACAACGCCAAATCTAAAACCTTTAAAAATTTATAAAAGAAAAACTATGAGAGATAGAGCAAAAAATTTTTACAAGTGCTTTCAGGATGATAAAAGTAGTAATTGTACCAAGTTTCATCAAAATCTGACATGGTTGGTGTCAAGGCCTGGGTGACTTGACATGGAATGACCCTCTAGGTGAATTATCATTAATGCAATATAGGTCATGTGATCTTTGCATAGGTATTAAGAAAACCATCTTCTGTTAATATATAAATCACCAAAAATTAATATACCATAATTAAATCATTTTTTACAAATATATTATGATTTTCTCACAGAAATGTGAAAATGCTTCAGTATCAAAATATGGTGTACAGTATAATGATACAATAATAATTTTTACTTTGAGCAGTAACACTGCAGTTGCTCCCAGTGTATTTTCTATACAGTGCTGATTAACACTAGGAATTATATTGCAAATGTGCGCCAGTACTAACGTTTATCAATGCCGCTTCATCATTCATCTTTTTGCCTGCAGAAACTTGTAATTAATTCAAAGCCAGGTGGTGCATAAATTTGTAACTGATCTTCGCTTGCTGGTGTTCATTAGTAGGTACTTCTCATACCTAAGTGAATATTAGGCTCATCAACTTTATTTTTTAAATAGTTGATGATCCTGTGTAAGAATAATAATAAGCCATCATCAAAACAGGGATACAGCTGGAATCTTCCGCAGCAGGAAATTAGTCTGCTCATTTTGACTGTGTAGGCACTGTCATGTTGAGGTCGCGTATTTACAATTGATGCTAGGTTTTATGCAACGGCTAACTGATTATCCGGAGTAAAACCAGACCACAACATTTTTGGAAAGGAATACGACGGAATGACTGATTATTTCTAAGCTGTATGAAATGTGCACCCACAGAAACGGACGTTACGAAGAGCCGGCCGAATAGTGTTTGACACAACAGTTACGTCGGATACAAGAGAGTATTATTATAAATTTCATAAGCCAATCAACATAAGAATGCCGGAGGCTATTTTTTCAACACATTAAAAGTTACGCAATAAATAAAGGTGCAAAAATAACGGAAATAAACATTGTAGAAATGTTATCCCTGTATTTTCTTGGTTAACAAAGTCAAGTGTGTTGTATTACTGTTTAGTCAAACAGATGAGTGACTTTTAGGTACAAGGTGCCGCTAATAAAGAAGGCCTACTTACAATAAATATGAGCGAACTTTCGTATTTTCCGTGCCTGTCTGTGGAAGACTGTCCGCTGAACGCCACAAATGTTCTACATAATCTTCCATTGGTTACAGAGTATTACATTCACAATTCGCCGGAAATATTTAGATAAGCAAACATGTTGTTTACATGCACTCCACTGTCGTCGCTTACATCTGGCACCAGTGTTGCCATTGCCAACTTTAAAAAACCCGAGTCGCTAGATTCAATATCAAAAGTCGCTAAAACTGATTTTACTAGGGGCGTACTGAAAATTTCGTGCTGTGAATGGTGCAATAAGCCAGGGGGGGGGGGGGTGTAATAAAATATTAATAAAAATTGTCTCATACGTAATTGCTATACTGTCTTAATTAAATGATGCATCGCTTGCAACAACATACATACAAAATACGCTAACGTTTAATTAAACATGTTATCATAATTGACGCAATACATAAATTGTTGTTTCAATCACAGTAGTCAAATATACTAGAAATATACAACTATATTTGTAACAAAAGAAAGCAAGAACTCAAATTAGGTTACAAAATATATACATACCGGTATGTGAGCTATTCATCGTCGTCACTCAGAAGATCGAGTAACTCTTCTGTTTCATGTCTGACAGAACTGTAGTTGATATAGAGGGTTGAACGTCGCTCAAAAGATGATGTTGTAGTTCGACTGGTTTCGTCGCAAAAGAGTAACTTTTGTTCATTCCAATAAGCTCCAATACGTCTGACGGTATGTCAAAAGATGCACAATCTTTATTTTGTTTCTTCAGCTGGTCTCTCAATATGATCAAAGCATTAATTGTCTTTAACGATAATCTGTTACGTTGTTTAGTTTTCATAATGTTCATAGAACTGAATATTCTTTCCACTTCTGCATTTGAATGCGGTAGGCATAGAACAGTCATTGCTAGCTGTGAAATCAAAGAAAAAGGATTCTCCCCTGGGGCATTTTTATACTGCAAAACCTCACTCCAAAATCGAACAGTGTTAGTAGTGTTATTCCACCTAATGAAGTTGATATTATGCCATTCTTGCAGTATACCGTCTATGAAATCGCCACTAAAACCCAGTTCTTTGGCTACATCCGCTACAGCATTATTTTTGTTCATTTTTAGTGTTTCTTCAACATTCTGCATTGACATTTTTTCAGGCTCGTAACAGTAATTGGCAGTCTTTGTTGAATTTCTTTTATGAGTTTCAGACTAAACTGAATGCATCTCTTCTTCAAATAAACCTGACTTAGACAATTTCTGTTCAAACATAAAGCCATGGTTCGAATTTGCGTACATACTTTCGCTTGGAACTGGTGTTGTCAACAAATCAACAGTTGGAAAAACTATGTTTTGTCCGAGTGACTGCATGAGAAATACGAGTGTATCTAGTAATTTAGTGAGGTCATTGTCTTCTCCTTCAAAAGCTTTTATTGCTATTTGTACGTCTTTTAAAGCAAGTTTAAGGAAAAGCATGTAAAGGTGATTTGAGTCGTCACAATACATCTTGTACAAAAGATCGGTTGTGTAACAATTGTCTTGAACCATGGCAAGTGAAAAAGTAGCTTTAGTTCTTCCCACTGCTCCAGAATTCTTCGTATTGCTGGTTCAATTGAAAGCTAACGTGTTGCACAGACCTTCAAAATTTTTAGTGGCTGATTTCCACACTTTATTGTCTCATAAACCTTTTCATATTCCTCTTGTCTTTTGGGTGAAATGGAGAACCAATTGCAGGTTTCCCGTACAAGAAACTGTATGTTTCTAGGTATGGTATTCACTGAGGCGTGCGAAACTACAAGCTGAAGAGAGTGACAAATGCAACGGATCAATACCAAATGCTTCTAACCATATTCTCTCTTGTGTTGTTCGAAAAGCCCGTTGTTTATTCCAACCATTGCAGAAGCATCTTCTGTGCTAATTCCTACCATATTAGCGATTGGAAGTTTGAGATCTTTCAAAGAATTCACAAGAACAGCAGCCAGATTTCGTGCATCTGCAGTTTCTACTACAGCGAGTTTGAGAAATGCTGATCTAATGATTTGGTTGTTTACACTATAGTACCGTATAATGACACCTAGCATTTTAGACATTGATACATCTGTGGATTCATCTATTAGTACACTGTATTTTTGGTTACCTATAGCTTCAACCAATGATTGTGTAAAATATGGAGCCAAAACTTCAGTTATAATGTTAGTGCACTTTGTACGATGTAATTTCTTGTTTTTAGCGCCCTCATCACCGGAAAACACCTTCTTGGACAGTATTCCTAAATGATCTACAGCTAAAATACAACAATGTTCAGCAATAAATAAAGAAAGGGCGCCTTCCACTCTGCTTGTTATTCTAACTGTAGTTTTCGGAAAAATTTTCACAGGTAAGGTGGTTGGTGTTTTTTTTAAAATCAATTTTTTGTTTATGCTTAATACTTCGCGAATGCTTTCTAATATCACACAATTTAGCATAAAACTCTCTTGCACATATTTGACATCTTGCCTTGGACAAGTCTCCAACGACTGGGTTCAGCCATCCATTGAATTCAGGTTCTGCTTCCCACGCATCCCGATATTTTTGAGCGTAGTGCTTCTTCTTCTGCGGTAAATTCATTATGTAAGCCATCACAACATAGATTTTACCAATTTATAATCACTGAAAATACATTAAAACTCAGGCGAACTAGAGGTCATGAAACGATCTACTCACTCGGTAACTCGATATCAGTCCTATCGTTCATTGTTTAAAACGTAATAATGTCTGAGATACCTCCACCGAGTTGTTTTTGCGTTACCACTGTGCATGTGGTAATAATTTGACTTTGAGTTAACATTTCGAAAAATTAGAGGTTGCTGGACAGAAATGTATTTTATTATACTTAATATTAAGTATGTTTTTTGTCAATTCCAAAAATAAAGGGAGTTCAAAACTTGAAGAATTATAGATCGATACGCTATCAATGATAACAGGCTAGTGGGTAATGAATAATGAATTGTTCTATAGTTAAGGTTTTCTTACTCTGTAGGCAATTCCCACATTCAGTTTTACTAAATGCTGAACAATACTACATCATCTGCTAAGAACTTAATATAACTTAGTAAATCTAGAACAAAGTCAGTGTAGTACCCATTCTATAGTTAAAATCTTAGTTTTGTTAATGAAAATACTGGCCCAAAATAGTTTTGATTTGAACTTCAAAAGTCGTCAGTACTCCAAAAGTAGCCAGATAAGTCGCTAAATAATTTTTTCGCTAAAAAGTTTTTTTGCCCTTTTTGTTTTTTGGTTGCTAAGACGAAGGCAAAAGTCGCTATTACCAGCTAAATTGGCAACACTGTCTGGCACACAAATACTTGTTTCTCCAAAGATTTCACATGTAGTCTACCATCTCTGACCTAGCAACGTACGAAGAATTTGGTGTTTACATTGCTCGGTATTTTTTTGCTTCTAAAGCCAGCTGCCTTACACAATGGTGCTTTTTGTGATGTTTCAGACCCATCAGCAAACATTGATATAATAGACAGTGGATAGTACGGTGAAGGGCCATTCAACGACGAATTCGCAACACGGGAGCCATGGTACGCAGATTTAAGTGAGGCTGTGCCTCTGATTAACCAGAATGAAGACAACAAATCACAAGACCTTGAACAAGGATGACTACCCCATAGATAGTAAAATGTAATGCAAACGTTTATCTGATGAAACAGCTGAAAATAAAGATAAGCAGCAGGCAAAAACAAAGAAACTACCGAATTAAACGGACGAAGAGACGCCACAGGTATTGCATTACAATAACTTGGAACACTCAGTGGAACCAAATATCAGTTATATTGTTTTGCCTAATGAAAAGTCTTGCAAAACCGATGGAAAAACAACCCCTGCACATCCTGTGTTCAATACTGCTTATTCAGTTAGAACGACAGACGTAGAATCTGTCACTACGTTTGTATGGGACACATCTTCAGAAAGACGAAAACCGAATTTCGCTAACCGTTTTTCGCTGTCGTGTTTACATGTTGAGGTCTGAAGCGGATTGGCTAGCTCGGTTAAATATCGCGAATGGAAAACAGATGTTACAGTTTATGATTTAGTCAGCATAATTGCTATTTATCTTCAATTAGACGATGCGTAAATAGCCTTAGTTCACCATTTCTACTCAACCTTCACTGTACAAAAAGCCACTCCGTGCATATTAACCGAAATATTTTAGAAACAAGACGAAACCCGACAGCCCAAACGCGTTTCAGAACCGGTTGCAATTACATGGGAGCGAAAATCGATTGAGGAATTGGAAACCCGGCAATCAGAAGCGGAAGTCCAGAATCGATTTTTGAAGTGTTTACATGACCATCCAGAAACACTATTGGAAAATCGATTTACGAAATCCGATTTTGGGGGTCCCATGTGAATGGAATGTGTGTACATGACATCCAAGAACAATCGATACAAAATCGATTCATCAGGTCCTTTTTACATATACATAGAAGGAAAGGCCGGAAATGTTGGCAACATGCACCCGACGGCATTGGGAAAAATTGTTTTTCAATGAAAACCAGATTTCCCAAGGAACATGACAAACATCAGATCTGCAGTGCGAAACAGAATGAGAATAGATCTAAATTTTACACATGCTGCCAACAGCTTAGCAGAATCGTCTCCTTGTTTCATATTAAACAGTTATTAACCCACATTCCAGTCCACAGATTAACCCAACGCACTGTAATCCGTAATGCTGATCTGAACATTAAGGATGAAGAATTATCCAACGTCATAGAATCACCAACAAAAGTTCTGAGTATCAGAAGAATGACTAAGCTTGTTTTAAATCGCAATTCTTTGACATCTGTCTCATATTGTCATCTGTCTCATACAAAACCTGTGTTTTGACTATTGATTCCCAAAACTTGCAGGCATATGTAAGTGCGTATGGTATGAGGTGTCAAGTCCGACCATATGTACCAACAGTCAGACACAGTTTCAAAAACCATATTAGTAGTCAATGTTTTTCTCAGAAATGTCGAAAAAATCTTGGTAATAATCAGTCAGGAACTGAGTGCTCAAATCCAAATCCCACACGTGGTCACTGCAAAGGGAATCATGAGAACTGTCCAGAATATGAGAAGCAGAGAAAGTAAAGATAACTTCTGCTGAGCTCGACATTCCATACACTGAAGCTAAGAATTTAGAAATTTGCAGGCCTTACACAGAAATTGCGATGGCTCAGTCGCCGAGAGAAATGGGCAAGCTTACCACAATTTTCCTAACACACAACACAGGTACGCAACATACAGGCAGCCTTGGAAACAAACAAACCGTCCAGTAATTTCTACTGTACCACGATTCCCAATCGTTCATCGTCAAAGTAGACTGTCATTGGGACACAGAGCAGCAAATCCATATTGCCCACAGTATTATAAATTTCCTAATCAGAAGGAAATAAACAGAATCAGTATTTCTTCTTCAGATGGGCCAAGCAAAACACAAATTATTGAAGAACTTGTAAACTTTGTTGCTACACTTATAAGACAAGCCCAATCACCAAACATGGAATCGATAGACTCATTAGGTATACAACAGGCAATTGCTAAAATTTTATCTTAAAAGAAATGCATTTAATGAAAATTTTACAGTGCAGCGCCTACTCAGCAGTCTCAAGCAAGGATACTTTAGAGTATGAACTTTTTTCTCAAAAACGTCAATATCATAGCGATAAGTGAAATGTTATTCAAACCAGACTCAAATATTAAATTTAAAGGGTATCATGTTCTCCGCTAAGATAAAAACGATGGAAAATGAGGCATAGCTCTGTTGATAAGATCTTCTGTGTCTTTTGCTGAATGGTATACAGATTTTACCAATACATGTGATTTGCAAGCAGTAATAGCAAAAGTGCATACATCGTCACAATTTTTAACTATAATCTAAATATATTGGGTGCTAAGATCGACAATAACAATAGTAGAATGGTACTCATTAATTAACCATTTAAATCCACCATTTTTAATATGCAGAGACTTCAATGCTCATAACTCATGGGGCTGTGAAATCAATGACATCTACATCTACATCTACATTTATACTCCGCAAGCCACCCAACGGTGTGTGGCGGAGGGCGCTTTACGTGCCACTGTCATTACCTCCCTTTTCTGTTCCAGTCGCGTATGGTTCGCGGGAAGAACGAATGTCTGAAAGCCTCCGTGCGCGCTCGAATCTCTCTAATTTTACATTTGTGATCTCCTCAGGAGGTATAAGTAGGGGGAAGCAATATATTCGATACCTCATCCAGAAACACACCCTCTCGAAACCTGGCGAGCAAGCTACACCGCGATACAGAGCGCCTCTCTTGCAGAGTCTGCCACTTGAGTTTGCTAAACATTTTCGTAACGCTATCACGGTTACCAAATAACCCTGTGATGAAACGCGCCGCTCTTCTTTGGATCTTCTGTATCTCCTCCGTCAACCCGATCTGATACGGATCCCACACTGATGAGCAATACTCAGGTACAGGTCGAACGAGTGTTTTGTAAGCCACCTCCTTTGTTGATGGACTACATTTTCTAAGGACTCTCCCAATGAATCTCAACCTGGTAACCGCCTTACCAACAATTTATTTTATATGATCATTCCACTTCAAATCGTTCCGTACGCTTACTTCCGGATATTTTACAGAAGTAACTGCTACCAGTGTTTGTTCCACTATCATATAATCATACAATAAAGGAGTCTTCTTTCTATATATTCGCAATACATTACATTTATCTATGTTAAGGGTCAGTTGCCACTCCCTGCACCAAGTGCCTATCCGCTGCAGATCTTCCTGCATTTCGCTACACTTTTCTAATGCTGCAACTTCTCTGTATACTACAGCATCATCCGCGAAAAGCCGCATGGAACTTCCGACACTATCTACTAGGTCATTTATATATATTGTGAAAAGCAATGCTCCCATAACACTCCCCTGTGGCACGCCAGAGATTACCTTAACGTCTGTAGACGTCTCTCCATTGATAACAACATGCTGTGTTCTGTTTGCTAAAAAATCTTCAATCCAGCCACACAGCTGGTCTGATATTCCGTAGGCTCTTACTTTGTTTATCAGGCGACAGTGCGGAACTGTATCGAACTCCTTCCAGAAGTCAGGGAAAATAGCATCTACCTGGGAGCCTGTATCTAATATTTTCTGGATCTCATGAACAAATAAAGCGAGTTGGGTCTCACACGATCGCTGTTTCCGGAATCCATGTTGATTCCTACACAGTAGATTCTGGGTTTCCAGAAACGACATGATACGCGGGCAAAAAACATGTTCTAAAATTCTACAACAGATCGACGTCAGAGATATAGGTCTATAGTTTTGCGCATCTGCTCGACGACCCTTCTTGAAGACTGGGACTACCTGTGCTCTTTTCCAATCATTTGGAACCTTCCGTATCTCTAAAGACTTGAGGTACACGGCTGTTAGAAGGGGGCAAGTTCTTTCGCGTACTCTGTGTAGAATTGAATTGGCATCCCGTCAGGTCCAGTGGACTTTCCTCTGTTGAGTGATTCCAGTTGCTTTTCTATTCCTTGGACACTTATTTCGATGTCAGCCATTTTTTCGTTTGGGTGAGGATTTAGAGAAGGAACTGCAGTGCGGTCTTCCTCTGTGAAACAGCTTTGGAAGAAGGTGTTTAGTATTTCAGCTTTACGCGTGTCATCCTCTGTTTCAATGCCATCATCATCCCGGAGTGTCTGGATATGCTGTTTCGAACCACTTACTGCTTTAACGTAAGACCAGAACTTCCTAGGATTTTCTGTCAAGTCGGTACATAAAATTTTACTTTTGAATTCACTGAACGCTTCACGCATAGCCCTCCTTACGCTAACTTTGACATCGTTTAGCTTGTGTTTGTCTGTGAGGTTTTGGCTGCGTTTAAACTTGGAGTGAAGCTATCTTGCTTTCGCAGTAGTTTCCTAATTTTGTTGTTGAACCACGGTCGGTTTTTCCCGCCCCTCACAGTTTTACTCGGCACGTACCTGTCTAAAACGCATTTTACGATTGCCTTGAGCTTTTTCCGTAAACACTCAACATTGTCAGTGTCGGAACAGAAATTTTCGGTTTGATCTGTTAGGAAGTCTGAAATCTGCCTTCTATTACTCTTGCTAAACAGATAAACCTTCCTCCCTTTTTTTATATTCCTATTAACTTCCATATTCAGGGATGCTGCAACGGCCTTATCATCACTGATTCCCTGTTCTGCACTTACAGAGTCGAAAAGTTTGGGTCTGTCTGTTATCAGTAGGTCCAAGATGTTATCTTCAGATAAGTCATTATTGAAGCAATGGATGAATTTAATTTGCTTATATTAAATGATGGGTCTCTGACACTGCTTACTACGCCACTCTGGTGAAATTTGGCTGTTGATTCATATATTTGTTCAGCATCGCTAGCAGACACATTCGAGTGGAAAGTTGACTCATATCCAATAAGTTCAAGTCGCTTTCCAATTGAAATATCGATATATAATTCCTCAATTAATGTTACCTATGAACCAGAATTGAAATGGAATGTAAGGAAAGAAAACTGGACTTGATAACAAATACTTTTAGACATAAAATATAAGACATTTGATCTCTCAGAAGAAGCCCTACTATGTACAGTAAAGTTTCAAACTGTTCTGTGGTGAAATGCTGAGTGTTCATGTGTAGATGCTCAATGTAAGTTAGCATATACACTGTAAAAGTGCAACAGCATGTGGAAAAATTTTTGCAACTGTAAGAGAGAGATGCCAAAACTAAACGTTTCCTTAAACCCCAAAGTAAATCTATCTGCAAAAAAATACTGTAAAGGATTGCAAGAAATACCCCTGATTCAAAGATCTGGGCAATGATAAGAAGAATCAACAGTAAACCTCTAATGCCAAAATCTGTAAGACTTCACAGATATCATTGCACCTCCATAGGCAGAAAGAGGAACATTACAATTTGAAACGAGCGTTCACAAAGAGGCACAGTCATCTAGCGAATTATTAACAAAACGTTTTACAATCCAAGAATTAGAAACAGTACTTAAGTGTCCTACATCCACGGCACTGGGAAATTTTCAAATAAATTACTCTATGATATACTTGTGGCGTGTCTGGCGCAGAGTGCCCTATCTTTGAATCTTATTTTTTGAACTGCTTTTGTTCTATGTCCTTTCTCGACATACAACTTGTGTTCTGCCATGTTTGTTCTTTCTGTTTCAGTGTTTAATAAATGCATATACAATACATTACCAACCAACCATACGTGATAACCACGGTGGTGACCCTGACATCATCATCATGCGATCGTGAGTTATTTTCTACTTGTGCCAGCCCACATTGTTCTCGCCACAATGGATCTACCAGTGTCTTTCTGTGCTAGTGCCACACACCCTATTAACTTCGCTTGCGACCACGAGTGGTCAAGTGTACCTAATGCACATTTGGTTAAAAGTGAACAATTATTTAAACCCGGCCACGCCAGCAGCTAACCTTAACAGGCTCAACATGGCCAATGTCTAGTGCAGCAGCACAACAATGGCCACAACATGGACAGTGTACACCCAATGACATCGCCAACAATCATCCAGTTAAAGGCATTGTGGTTCACCCCTAATCTACACAGTTACTTTCGGGTTGGTGCGACGTGCAGCCAAAGTTCCAGAACTGTGATTCGAACATTTCTATGCACGAGGTAGCAAATTCGTATTTTGCCTAGTATTGCAGCACCCCCCCCCCCCCCCCCCCTCGACCAAACGTCGTCTCAGCGACGCCGGTCGCCTTTACTGTGCCGATTTCTGTGACCGTTGCACTGTGGTTGCACCACAACTGCCTTCCACCCATTTTCGTAATGGCACCAGCCGGTCCATCCACGCCGGTTCTGGGTCAGCCCCCCTGTGGCTGCGACCACATTCCAGCCACTGTTGCAACAGCACTGGCCGTTACACCTGCGCTGTGCTCGTCTTTGTGCATGCAGTTTTGACACACCATGCTGACTTTTGCACCCGCACACAGTGTGTTGCATGCGGCCGCCCCCCATGCAAACCTCGGGCAACGCACCCTGCACGCTTGGATCTCCGCCTGCCAGTGCTGCCTCAATATGTGTTACCCGACAGGTTTCCCAAGTTACCTGCTTTGCAAAAAGGTAACCCTAGGACTTGGTTCGCATTAGTGGATCACCTACTGGACATCCACGGCATTTTGGACGACGATGGACGTTTGTCTGCCTGGTGAGTCACCTCCACACTCATCTGGACCTCATCAGTGATCTGCTTCTCTCACTGCCCGCCTCACACCAGTATTCAACAGCGAAAGAACTGCTCATGAAGCGCCTTTCTCGCTCTCCATTGGAGGGTATCCACCACATTATTCATGAAAAGCATCTCAACAATTGCACTCCTTCACAGCTTTGGTGGCACCTACGTGCATTAATTGATGATCAAGCATTACCTGATGCTGCACTTTGAACATTGTGGATGGTCAAAATGCCTTTGGATCTACAACTCCATCTGCTGTCTCAAGTCACCGACCCACTTGAGGTACGTTTATACATGGCATATCGAGCTTACGCTATTATTCATCACCGACTCTGCCTGTCATGGACAACATTTTCATCACCCTCAGTTGGCACACCTCCACCTTCGGTTCCGCACCCTGCCAGCAGAGGCCAGTGCACTCGCCTCAACACCTCAGCTGCCAGTCAGGAGCTGCCACCTAGCGGCCTACAGGAGGTACTACTGCCTGTAGCCTCCCGACAGCCGCCGACCTCGTCTGAGCACCAGGCCGATCGGCTACCAGCCCCGAAGCGGACAACTACGGCGCCCTCCCACTCCACATCGCCTAGCCTACCAGCCTACTGGCTATGCTGGTACCACGCAACTTACAGAGACACTGCCCGCAACTGCCACACTCCTTGCGCCTACCCAAACGATTCCAATGGGCACGTTAGGCGCCATGTCCGGCCACGTACCTCCACGGCGCCTACCGTAAGATGCTGCACCACTTGCTTCAGTGACGCGACACCTCTATGCAATAGACATCTCATCGGGCACTCACTTTCTCGTCGACACTTGCGCTGATGTTAGCGTTATCCTGGCGAAGCATGCCGGCGACACACTTTCACCTGCTAACCTCACCTTGATCGCCGCCAATCATTCTCCTATTGCGGTCCATGGGTCCATCAAAATGTTGCTTCGCCTGTCACTGGTCCACCTTTCCTTGGACATTCCACATTGCCGAGGTGGATGAACCTGTGATCGAATTGGATTTTCTACACCATTACGAACTTTCACCAGGCCTGCAGGCCGCCATGTTACGCCATGTGTCTGGCTCTACTGTTTTCTGCTCAAACGAGTTCAGCACGACTTTGCTCTCTGCTCTTTGGCTACGCTTTCCATATGTGCATCCCTGCTCGAGCACATTACTACACGGCTCTCTGACCTGACGGATGTGCGCTCACAAATCGACGAACTCTGCATCCAGAATGATGTGTTATACATCTGCATTGCCTGTGCTTGTGCTGAATCGTCACACGCATGACATATGATATGTTGCCTATCTGCAGAACCACAACGAGGTGACCCAACACATGCCGCTACTGCACCTTCTTCCCAATCTGCTCCTGTTTCAAGCATTCCCCCACCTGCTGTTATTTTCTCACTGCTGCAGGAGAATCTACAAGATACATTTCCATGCTCCACTCCTGTACCGCATCTTCCATTGCCGAGTTCAGCTGATGCATCGCCTATGCCACCCCGGTTCAGCAAGGTCAGTGAACTGATGTTGTCTGTGGACCTCTTCCTGACCCCTCTTGCCAACCTCCCTTTGTATCAGCCATCAGTAACGGCACTTGTCATTGGATTCACACCTGTACATTATAAGGCCAAGTGCCTTAATGCTTCTAAACTGCTGCGTGCCGGGGAAATCGTTCAGAATCTGTTGGCTTCAGGCATGCTCCACTCCTCTGTTAACAACTGGTCTTCACCTATTCACCTTGTTCCTAAAGAGGATGGCACCTTATGCATGTGCAGGGACTACAGGTCCCCAAATTATTATTAATAACTACCCAATCCTCATATCCAGGATTTCATGCAATTCTTACATAATTCTAAGTTTTTCTCTGTTTTGTTCCCAGGTGTACCATCAAATCCCTATGCATCCACCAGATATTCCTAAGATGGCCATCATCACACCCTTTGGCCTGTTTGAATACAGTTACATGCCTTATAGACTGAAAAATGCTGCACAGATGTGGCAGCAGTTCATTGATTCCATTTTGCTACCTCTGCCATTTGATTATGATTACTTAGATGACATATTTATCTTTTCCTCCTCTGCTGAGGAGCATCAAGTTCATCTCGATGCAGGCCATTCAGCCCTTGCTGCAATGGTGTGGTGATCAACCATGATAAATCTCAACTGTGATCCACATCAGTTGCCTTCCTAGGCCATACTGTCTGTGCCAATGGCCTCTGAGCAGACGCGTTCTCGTGTGGAAACCATACTTGATCTTCCTCTTCCTATGGATTATGCGCAGCTCCATCGTTTTCTGGGTATGGCCAACTTTTACTGCCGACATATTCCTCTTCGAAATGGCCCTCACTGACGCCCTCTCCAGCAAAAAAAGGAGGTTAGACTGGACAAAACACATGCTAGACATCTTTGGTAACCTTAAAACTGCCCTTGCCAAAGCCGTTACACTCGCCCACTCTAGCCCTGAGGCCCATGTTTCGATTACCACTGATGCCAGTGACTTAGCTGTGGACACTGTTTTACGACAGCACACCACTGACTCAACCCAACCGCTCCGCTTCTTTTCCAAGAAACTGACTAAGAGCCAGTGTAAGTGTTCGGCTTTCGACCGTGAGCTTATTGCTATGTACAAGTTAATTAAACATTTCCGTAGTGACCTCAAGGGGCGAATTTTCTCGATCTACACAGATCGCAAGCCACTCGTGGACACTCTTCATAACCTGGTTAAAGACCTTCCGCCAAGGCGTTTCTGCCATATGGACTACATCTATCAGCACTCTTCCGACATGTGCTATATCCGCGGTGTGGAGAATGTTGTGGCAGACTATCTTTATTGCATCTGCGTGCTAGTTGCACTGCTGAATCTTGAAGAGCTCGCCCAACTTCAGGCCGAAGACGACGATATACAGCGAATAATATCAGACAAAGAGTCATCTCTCTCTGTCCAACCCCATATCCTACTCGGGTCGACGCTATGCACAACTATGCAAACTCTGCAGTGTTGCCAAATTCCACACCAAGGCTTACCATCTACAGGTGAACGGCCTGGTCGAACGGTGACACCGTACTCTCAAGGCTGTGCTTATGTGCCACGGTGGCTTATGGTCTGAGGCCCTCCCTTGGGTCCTACTGGGTATTCGATCGACCCATATAGAAGACTTGTGTGCATTGCTCGCCGAGATTCTGTACTGCGAACCCCTCCTCCTTCCTGCAGAATTCATGGAGCATTCACCGTCAGCTGATACTGTAGATCTTCCTGCTCTGGTTGAATGGGTTCGTGCACACGTCAGATGCCTCCGCAGCCCCCTTCCACGCCCTCACTCCACCCCGGCTGTGAATTTGTGATATTTGCGATGACACCGTGCGAGCGGCCTTGCAGCCGCCTTATTCGGGCCCTCACCACGTGTTACGTTGGGGTACGATCACGTTTGTAATTCACATACCTAGACGACCATAGACTGTGTCTGTTAATCTCCTGAAACCAGCGTGGTCACTCACCGACCTGCCTCCCGACGCTGCTGCGCAGCCACCACACACTGCCGACCTACATCCCGACACTGCTGCCCTGCCTCCCGCCACTGACGACCTGCCTTTGACCGATGTCTCACCGCCTGCACAACCTTTGGACGCACGGGACTCTTGCAGTGCAGTTTCTGACGCACATACTTCTCGCGCCGGCCGCCGCCTACAACTACCGAAGATTATGAATTCGAGTGATGAAGCTTCCCTCCGCCGTACTCCGCACTACCGGGGGGGTCTCTGGCGCAGAGCGTCCTATCTTTGACTCTTATTTCTTTAAACTACTTTTGTTCTATGTCCTCTCTCGGCGCGCAACTTGTGTTCTGTCATGTTTGTTTTTTCTGTCTAAGTCTTTAATAAATGTCTATACGATACATAGTGTGTGTTATTACCGACCAACCATACGTGATAACCATATACAGCTTACGGACAGCAGCAAAAAAACATACTGTTACAGATTTTAATGCACTATGGGCAGAAACCGAAGTTCCTCAAGAAAGGACCACACAAATTATTTTACCAACACTAAAGGCCAGTAAAGATCCTTCAACAGCGGATTTATATCGTCCAATTGAACTGTCATCACGCTTAGCAAAGACTTTCGAAGGCCATCTCAAGTTAAGTTTCGAGTGCTGGTTAGAACATAATGCAATTTTTCCATTGTCACAGTAAGGCTTTCGGAAAGAAAGCAGCGCTATTGACCACATAAATATCCTCAAGATGGGACCTTGAAAAAGCATCCGACGATAAAGATTATCTTAAGGCTTTATTCTTTGACATATCAGGAACATGTAACTCTGTTGACGTTTTCTTACTCTTTCGGAATTTAGACAACTTAGGTGTGCCACACATTTGTTTTCATTTTCCTCAAACTTATTAACATCTTAGAACTGTTTGCATTAGAAAGCAAGACAACAGTTTATATGGACCCTTCTCAACTTCAAGGTGCTGCTCTAAGTCCCCTTTTATATACCTTATTTATAGCAGATTTGGAAAACATATTTGGCCCCACTATTCATGTGCTACAATATGCACTTGATGTCTGCAACCATACAGCATTCATCAACATGGAATTGTGTTGCTCGTGAATGAATAATGCCATTGATCTACTATCTAAATGGTGCTGAGGAATAGTCAAAATCTTTTGTAGTTTTCTTACATGAAAACACCTAAAATACTCAGTGGGGAGCAATAAAGTTGTCACCAACTAATGCCCTTGTGATGGTGCTTAATGGTTACTGCTAAGTAGTTGCTCTTCCAAACAACAGTATTTACAAGCAAACTAGTTGTGTTCTTACCTGGGGTTACCTGTACTTTAGGTACTGGGACTATGCATAGCTATCTTTAAAAAGAATAGCTCGGTGTAGTCATAGGGTCCAGCCGCGCATGTCTGCTTTCATGGACTGCAGCTAATATGCTGGAAATAATAACCTGTAGCTATGATCCTGCAGTCAAATAGCCTGTGCATTTGCTAGAATTGCGAATTAATAAAAGATCAATTACCAATTTATTAAAAAAGGTTCTATTCTAACGTCTGTAATTAATGTAGATGACAGAGAATTATGTTGAATATTGTTCATTCAAGAAATCTCAAATAAATGGGAAGTGGACCTACGATACTCAATTAAAATACAGACAAAAATACCCTTATCAAATGCAGTAAAGTTACGTTGAGAGCGTTACGAAAGTGGTAGCAAATTCCCCAATCTAAATAATCATAAAAGACTCGTGAAGGCTAAGTCCATTTCGTGATCACAATACATAAAGATTTTTCATCCGAAAATAGTTCAGAGTTCAAGTTAACCACACACAATGCAAGGAATAGTAGTTCATTCTCTGTCTATTTTCAGTTCCCTAAATCAAGCGGCAAAAGTTACAGTTCTGCTCCAGAGCATATTCGGACCTCTCAAAATACAAAGTCCCTTCAAAAGCTAGAGTATTTCAAGGCCCGTTCACCGCCCAGAATCAATCATTTATACGACTGAATCACACGCGTTACCATAGGCAGGTCTGCCTCCTTCCAGAACTCGACATAACGTATCCGAAACGCTCCATTGAGCTCTTCGCTCGAAAAGTCCCAGTCGTCACATCAGCTGTGTTCCACCACCGTCCAACTCTCATTGGCTGAAGGCCATACCTACCAAAAATACATCGTTCTCAAGTGCTATAGACATGATGTGATTCAAGTTAACCACTTCCCGGACTAAACTAATATATTACAACATTACTTAAAGAAAGAAACGTCATAAAAATTCTCTTGCACTCAAATCATTTACAATAAATATAAGTAATAGTTTATTCATAGATAAATAAGCCAGTACTCTTGAGCAAGTGCACTAACTTTAAATGATTATAGATTATCGCTAAGTATTGTTTAAACAATTATTTATGCCTGCTTCCCAGGAGTGTCTTTTGGCACTCTTTACAATAGTGGACCAATTGACCTCTTTTAAATTACCATGGTTTTTATAGCAATTGTTAAACCAACATCTAAATAAAGTTACTGGAAAAATAGTAAATGTACATTAAGTAACTACAAAAGCATGACAGTATGAGGTAACTTGCTGTGTTCATTCGCTGTGTAAATGTGGAGAGTACACTGTTCTGACAAAAATTTGAGTAATAAAAGATATAAAAAAAGTCATGTGTCAATAAATAAAATAGGTACAAATATACAGTGCTATCATCTGAGGTAACATTGGTTGAAATCGCATGAAGCGATTAAAAGTTGTTAATTCAAAGGGTCTCTGTGTGATATTAACTTCTGTAGTTTTACAGGTATTGAAATGTTATTATGTCATTCGATGCGCCTCATTTTTTCTGACATCATAAATGTATTCAGATTTGCACTAATATTTGATGTGAGTTATTGTTGACTTCAAAGACCTATGACTTGTTCACTCTGAAGACTGTCTGACACTCCGCTGTTTCCTGGAACATATTCTGCACAAAGGCAATAAGAACATCATCCGTCCAAATTCATAGCTCTGGGATTTACCTGTTTCTGGCGACGCACTCACTGTCTCTGCCTCTCATTATCTGGGCTGGTCGTGGTGCTTTCTGAGCCCTGGGACCGCTAACGTTCAGCCATGCATCGAATTCACCTTACCTCGTAGCATTCTAGGCAGCTGATGAGCTCGCCTAGATATGTGTAACGTTATATCCCTCTAATAGAACCCAAAGAAATGACTCTTTATATCCAACGAGAATTGCTTGCTAAAAAATTTCCTCTTCAAAGATCCGTAGTAATTAATCATCTAGTCATTGTTAAAGCTAAGTGAATGGCCGAACGAAGAAACTTAGACGAACACAAACGAACACTGCTACCAGTAATAGGCTTCTGATGTCTCAGATTTATGTTCCCTTTGATATGGAACAATAAAATGTTTCTTGTTCAGTAAAGAATATGAAACAACAGTCAGCCAATCTGAAGCTTTTTATATAAGAGACAGAATGGGTTGAGAACTTTGAGCTAATGTGGAAGTAATAAACTACCTGGAAATCGAATAGCTAGACTTACGTTACAAAATGTAGGAATAGAAGGCGCCGTAAGCATCATAATTTAATAGTGGTCGATTACAAATGAACAATGGGCACTGTGACCACCAGTACAATGAATACATGTTGGTTGGTTGACCCTCCCACAGGTATCACTTCGATGTGGATCTATACAGTATTCACATCATGTGTTACTTGTGCACTGTTTACGCCCGTGTCCAAATTGTAAACAATTATAGCATTGTAAGTCAGAGTGTATATAGACGTCCGCTGGACATCGAACTCCATGAATATAAACAAACTGTGGGAGACACTGTGACCTGAATATCACAGCACAAGTTTCCAGTTCTTTATGAATGCTATATCTATGTTACACTACGCGTTGAAGGCGACATTGGTACGGCATTACTCCTATGGGAGGGGACCGTCGTCGACGATCTGGTTTATCTGCCATTGGTTAGGAATGGCAATGACCTTCCATGGTGACCGGGGCATCAATGTTTGTGTTCCCAGGGAAAAAACTAATCATAATCAAATTCAATAAAAAATTATAATCAATATAAATAAAGAAAGAACAATATATTCTAATCTCTACAAAAACATCAATGGAAAAACGACGGGAATCGTCTCGGTTTTATTTGGAAGAGGTCGCGCCTTTGTTTGCAGGCCACTGCGATCATTCTATTCTTGGCAGAGACTTCAACTGCGTGATATCCTAGAAGAATCATTTTCTCCTTTATACACCATGTTAGGAACTATAGCAACTGGTGTTGGACTTGAATATCGCTGAAAGTGGGAACATGAACATGGTGATCGAAGTGGATATATGTACGTTACGAGCATTCGGCGAATGGCCTTGATCGTGTCTATGTTTCCTACTGTCTCACAGCTGTGATAGTTAACACTGACCTGTGCCTATAGCCTTCTGTGGACTTATCGCGTACATATACACTGTTTCTCTCCAATAGCAGAGAGTGTGGCGCAGTCGAGGCACATGGAAGTTGAATGTCGCACTTCTCCGGGATCCGGAGTGCAGGCAGTTAATAGAGGCAACATGGACCACCTGCGAAACACGCCTTCCAACATACCCTTCAACGCTTTAGTGGTGGCTCGAATGTGCTAAGCCTGCGATGCGTCACACAATGATACAATATGATAGCGAAAAGATGTATTGGCATCGAAATGCGATGGGGTTTTATTTCACACTGCTACTGGAGCTCTCTGGCCGAGCACCATCTCTTGATCGACAGGTTGAAATTCACAGGGTAGAGGTACAGTTTATTTCGCTTACACATCGCCGCCTTGAGGGAGCAATGATGTGGGGAACCCCCGTCAATGCACTACACTGCCAGAGAGAACCAGCAGTGTCGGAGAGGACAGATTCATACCCTTGACAGGGTAGATGTTTGGCAGTTGACGTCCCAAAGAGATATTGCGAGTACCTTCGTGTACTACTATTTAACGATAGAGGCTAAAAACTATAGGGAAGACAGACATTGGAATATATAATGTAACTAGCTGTGCATCATGGTCAGACAGACCATTCTTAACAGGAAAAGTTTTTATTTGATTAAATTTATCTTGGTCTATGAAAACATTATCTATCAGTATGCTGCTTTCCTGTACCACCTGAGTAGGAAAATCAATAACTGATGTCAAATTGAATGAACGAAGTAATACTTCATGGTAAAGCTTTCTATCAGACTCTTTCAGAAAATCTACATTGAAATCCCCACAAACAATAATTTGCTTTCCCCTTTCTGACAGATAGCACAACAAAGAATCCAAGTTTTTCAAAAATATTTGAAAATTTCCCAATGGGGACCTATACATGGTTACAATTATGAAAGTGCCATTATTTAGTATAAGCTCACATGCACATGCTTCTATATGTTGGTCTTCGCAAAATTTTTTAGTTTCCAACTTTTTCACACTATGACAGATTTTAACATACATGTGAATTCCTCCTCCCTAAATAGCGTCTCTATATCCATATGCTGATAGCTTATATCCACCTATATTTACCATTCCCATACCTGTGACTATGTAATGCTCATACAGGCATAGTACATCTATTCCACCCTCAGTTTATAAATCTTCTAAACAAACAAGAAGCTCATCGACTTTGTTTTTTAATCCCCTGATATTCTGATGCAATATACTAACATTATTTTTAACTGTGCTTTTATGTGAATCTTGTGACATACTAATATTATTTTTCACTGTACTGTTATGGGAATCTTGTGATATTTTAACATCTCTAGTATCTGCCTGTCTGAACGTCTGATTAAGCTTAATTCCAATCAATGTTGGATGATTGGACACTGATCTTAGCTGAAGATATGGAAGCATTCTCTTTATAAGCCTTTAATGGCATGAATCATTGGGAATTACAGCATCAGGAGTGTTGCGAGGTTCCTGTAGATCATTAATACATGCTTGTGACCATGCCTTTTAATGCTTGAAGTAAATAATTGTAAATTGGTGTCAGTTCCATGCTGCATGATACCTGTGAACGTTGTTAACCTAATATAATACTTCCTTTATATCTTCCTTGAAACCACTAACAAGCAACAATGTGTCATCTATAAAATGTTTGTAATAAGCAAATTTACCATTATAGCTTGGTCAGATTTTAGAACTTTATTTTCTAGGTCATTGATGAAAATGTTGGCCATAGACCCTGAAATTCTGAACCCCATTGCTAAACTATTATTTTGAATATAAAACTTTTGATAGAAAGTGAAACAGTTAAAGCTTGTGATCAGCTGTAAAAGTCCTATGAATTAGGTGGTCTTTGCCTTTTAATTTTACTTTCTTTATCCCTTGAGCAGACAGGCTGTTTTTCATAACACAAGCAGGTGTGTGGCGTACTTTGTACACTTGTAAAGAATAGCAATTTTTAGGTTAGCAGGGTTAACGTGTAAGAGCAAACTCACAGTTCAATCTTAATTCAATTAAACAAATTGGTGTCAACTTCGTTTTTTTTTTCATATGGAACTGCAGTAATTTCTGCTGCTAGTATTTCTGAAAGAGACGAATTCAATTGTGTTATACTCTTCAAAATTTGATTAAAAGTTTTGGGAGAAATTACAATAATTAGAACTTTGAGTTTATCTGTTTTGAACACGAAACCGGTTAGTGTCTTATGTAGAAGTTGGTGCTGTTGAATGAAACACTTACATAAACCTAATGGGCGCTCCAGTTTGAAGCAGCTAAGAGAGTCAACTTACAAGGGCAGAACAGTGGAGAAAAGTTGATTTAAAATTGATACTAATTCTCGTTGCCTATATGTGATTGTATTGCCACACCAACTGGGACGCAAAGGACCAGTTAACTGCAGTAACAGTTCTCATCTTGTTTTTGCCATAACCTTGAAAGAAAGGGGGAAAGTGCACGTCAAAAATGATTGGATTTGTGAAACGGGAACCGACGCATGAAGATTGTTAAATAGAGTGTAACTACGCGTTATGAATTTAACCTCATGTTTGACAATTATGTAATTTGCAAAATTACATCAGCAACAAAAGGGACATCACGAATGAATATGTAGCACTACAGCATTAACTGTTTAATGATTGATCCAAATGTGGTCTATAGCAGGCAAGATACCCATGCAACCAAAAAGTGTGGCTTATTGAGAGAAAGAGATAACATGGACATTGGTTTTCCAGACCATCTTACCTATTATACCTGTGTTATATCGCGTAGTATGTTACGAATAAAACAGTTCTTTTGAGCGTACTAGCGTGTCGTATTTATCAGTAGAAATAGCCACTACCACTCAGGAACTAAAAACATCGCCATAAAACTTCTATAAAATTTAATTTATATCATCCGTTGTTCGAAATGCCCTCCGTCTAATGTCATACACGTTTGCAGTCGTTGGTGATAGGTCATTTAGACAGACTGAAGAGATTACTTCGATATCCTTGAACATGTTGCAACAATGCGATGTTTTAAACACTCCTGGTTCGTCGAAACTTGACTACATCTTTGGGTTTACCCCATCTTTGGGTTTACCCCAGCGAAAATAGTCTCCAACTCAGACGAATGTGCAGGTCAGCTGATAATGCGTTCACGTCCTATCCTGTGACTAAGAAAGAGATTGTTCAACAGGTTCCTAGTCACAAACGAGTAGTGAGCCAGACAGACAACACTAACATCTATGTACAATCCTGGAAATGGAAAAAAGAACACATTGACACCGGTGTGTCAGACCCACCATACTTGGTCCGGACACTGCGAGAGGGCTGTACAAGCAATGATCACACGCACGGCACAGCGGACACACCAGGAACCGCGGTGTTGGCCGTCGAATGAAGCTAGCTGCGCAGCATTTGTGCACCGCCGCCGTCAGTGTCAGCCAGTTTGCCGTGGCATACGGAGCTCCATCGCAGTCTTTAACACTGGTAGCATGCCGCGACAGCGTGGACGTGAACCGTATGTGCAGTTGACGGACTTTGAGCGAGGGCGTATAGTGGGCATGCGGGAGGCCGGGTGGACGTACCGCCGAATTGCTCAACACGTGGGGCGTGAGGTCTCCACAGTACATCGATGTTGTCGCCAGTGGTCGGCGGAAGGTGCACGTGCCCGTCGACCTGGGACCGGAGCGCAGCGACGCACGGATGCACGCCAAGACCGTAGGATCCTACGCAGTGCCGTAGGGGACCGCACCGCCACTTCCCAGCAAATTAGGGACACTGTTGCTCCTGGGGTATCGGCGAGGACCATTCGCAACCGTCTCCATGAAGCTGGGCTACGGTCCCGCACACCGTTAGGCCGTCTTCCGCTCACGCCCCAACATCGTGCAGCCCGCCTCCTGTGGTGTCGCGACAGGCGTGAATGGAGGGACGAATGGAGACGTGTCGTCTTCAGCGATGAGAGTCGCTTCTGCCTTGGTGCCAATGATGGTCATATGCGTGTTTGGCGCCGTGCAGGTGAGCGCCACAATCAGGACTGCATACGACCGAGGCACACAGGGCCAACACCCGGCATCATGGTGTGGGGAGCGATCTCCTACACTGGCCGTACACCACTGGTGATCGTCGAGGGGACACTGAATAGTGCACGGTACATCCAAACCGTCATCGAACCCATCGTTCTACCATTCCTAGACCGGCAAGGGAACTTGCTGTTCCAACAGGACAATGCACGTCCGCATGTATCCCGTGCCACCCAACGTGCTCTAGAAGGTGTAAATCAACTACCCTGGCCAGCAAGATCTCCGGATCTGTCCCCCATTGAGCATGTTTGGGACTGGATGAAGCGTCGTCTCACGCGGTCTGCACGTCCAGCACGAACGCTGGTCCAACTGAGGCGCCAGGTGGAAATGGCATGGCAAGCCGTTCCACAGGACTACATCCAGCATCTCTACAATCGTCTCCATGGGAGAATAGCAGCCTGCATTGCTGCGAAAGGTGGATATACACTGTACTAGTGCCGACATTGTGCATGCTCTGTTGCCTGTGTCTAGGTGCCTGTGGTTCTGTCAGTGTGATCATGTGATGTATATGACCCCAGGAATGTGTCAATAAAGTTTCCCCTTCCTGGGACAATGAATTCACGGTGTTCTTATTTCAATTTCCAGGAGTGTATTTCACTTCGTCTCTAATTAGCTCAGTGTCGATGGGATGTTAAAACATAATGCTCCTTCCTCCTTCTTCTTTTTACATACTTCAAGCGCTATTTCATCTAAGAGAGCTGGTAACACTTCATTTCATCTAAGAGAGCTGGTAACAGTTTTTTTCTTTTTAAGGTTTCTTCAGTGATGTAAGGCGCAATTATGTAGTTTCCAACAATTCCTCACCATTCCTTTACACTCCACTGGCTTTGATGTCGAGCCTACCTACGCCAGTGTGGATTCTCAGTGGTCAAATAAGGCATATTTCTTACGTTCAGCCTTACATGTACTGTAAAGGTGATTTCATCGGTAAAGGTCTATCTTTGGCGAAAAAACCTATTGTCTTGATGTTGCCTGCGTAAAGTGCACAAAACAACGTGGCCGGTAGGGGAACAGTTGGCAGGGCACCCATGTGGAGAGTAGTGGTGATTGAGGTTGCGGGAAAGCGCTGTAGGGGATGTAACGAGCGCTGAAGGGAAGTGTCGTTCTAAACTGGAGCATACGCTCACATTTTACGTCAGTATTAAGTGGAGCCACTCCACATCCACACATGTATAGTGACCATTCAGAAAGATCTGCTGTCAACTCTGCTTTGGTTAGTTTCTAAAAAAGAATTCCGCTGAAAATGCAACAAAAGCAGCGATTTATTTTTGCCTCTCTTATTCACCATCTGTAACTTACAGAGAAGCGTCATGAGTGGTGAATTTTGAGTAGAACATTCATTTCTCTTGTTTCCGCTTTAAAATTTGCTTCTTTTGCCAGACCACAGCGGAGTTTACAAATTGTCACCTCACTAACATGTCGTGCAGAAGCAATTGCGAGAGAATTTGGAAACAATGGTTCATGAATTTCATTAAATGAGGAACTGAGGAAAAGTAAGGTGAATAGCTTATGAAAGCGCACATCCTCGGTACAAAAGTCTGAAGAAATATTCAATATGTTAGCTAAATTTCTTATGCAGAGACATGTTATGTAATATGCACGGACGCAAAATCATAGTGACCCCTATTTTTTATTGTGAATTTCGCGCAGTGTCTTACTTCAGTCCGAATATCACAATAACTATGACTATTAACGAAATGATGGGTACGTCCTCATGAAACTAACCTATAAAGTTATAAGTAACCCAAAACTGAAGCTTTTTACCGCATAGCTTCTGTATAATCGTTTGAGAAAGATTGCAGGGCGTGTGCCTCGATTCTGTCATCGCAGTGCGCTGCTAACCGGCCGAGAACTGGTAAACAATGTTGGCCTCCCCTCCCGAACAAACGAACGAACTCGCCCAGTGCTTTGGACGAAAATCAGTCGCTGCGCATCGGCCATCGTATCCTGCACAGAATCTGCTGATCCACAGAATTACATACGCCTCCTGCAGTCCCTCTGGTTAATCTGTTGTTGAAGTGAGAGATGATACAGAAGGAAATTATTTTCGTGCAAAATGTAATTAACAGTAAGCTGACTTATTTCAGAGGCACTCGCATTTTCTCTGGAGCTGATATATGGACTGTGAGCAACATCAACCAGTACATCTTTTATATTTCGTTCGCTGCGCTTGTTTCAAGTTTGCTTTTTACCCTCTGCATAGTATTTCAGTGCCCTTCCAACAACAATTT
The DNA here is from genome assembly GCF_021461385.2 of Schistocerca piceifrons. Taxonomy (NCBI): domain Eukaryota; kingdom Metazoa; phylum Arthropoda; class Insecta; order Orthoptera; family Acrididae; genus Schistocerca; species Schistocerca piceifrons. Next base: position 493,347,679 of record NC_060139.1, on the reverse strand, counting down.
TTTGCAGAATGACTTAGTGGTCAGTCTTGTTGGACACCTTCCGTGGGAAAGCTTAGTGTTTTCTGTTATCTTAGCCTTCCTTCTGCATTCTCCATAAAAAGGTAGCATATATATTTTCCCTTGGGTTGCGAAAGGCATTTACTTTTTCAAACTAACCTGCACTCAACTGAAATGAATGGCACAGAATTAAAGCTTCATTTTCTCTGCGTCCCTTTTTACTGGTATTGCGGCAGTGCAACGCACTGTTTCCTCCTTATCCAAGGAGACATATTTCCTTATTTGGTAATGGGTTAAACAGGGTCCATCTTCTTGCAAGAACAGTTTTTTTTGTTTGATACCCAAGCAAGTCCCACCAAAGTATGGTATCTGCAATGGATCTTTCTTTATTGTTCCTGAAATATATACATAGAAATTTAATATAGGTTAGGAGTGTGATGACATCAGATTTTGCTGTTGTTTGGATTACATTTACGCTATACCGTTGATTTTACATTATGTGTGCCCTGTTACTGCCAACAGAAATCAGCCACATATCAATAGTTATGCAGCATGTCATCAGCAACACGGTGATGTTAGGACCAGTGGCGGCTGTGGTGCAAGAGCACAAGAGCATTTGATGACCCTAACGTTTGACACCTTGCGAATTTGTTGGTTATTTTTCTTTGAATGCTGTAAAAAGGAACGTAGATGTGGTAATCTGAAACACACAGCACTGAATCTACTGCACTACGCTACATTGCTCCTCTAGACTCGGTGAAACTTCGCATCATGCTCGTGAGCTGGCCTTGACTTGTGCACATTTTAAGGAGGTTTTGCGCATGCTTGATTTTTGTGACACAGCTGCCTTACAGGCCAAACACACACGGATTTGATAAAAAAAAAAAAAAAAAAAAACGTGCATGGTTCACTTACTGCTCAGCTAAAAGTTTACGCTAGTGCCAACACATTCCAACAGACTTCACTTGGCATAAATCCTCATAGACGGTATAGCTCGCACAGGATAACGCGGTCGATGTGCAGAGACCAGTTTTCGTCCAAATGCTGGGCGAGTTCAGTCGTTTGTTTGGAAGGGGAGGTCGATAAATGTTTTCCACCTTCCGGGCGGCTAGCGATGACAGATGGAAGCGCGCTGTCTGCAATCTTTCTCAAACGATTTTACGGAAACTATTTGGTAAAAAAAATTCAGTTTTGCTTTACTTATAGCTTTATATGTCAGGCTCATGATGTGCCCAGCATTTCGTTAGTGGTCATAGTTATTGTAATATTTACGTGAAAGTAAGCCACAGCGCGAAATTCGGAAAATTGTACAATGAAAAATAGAGGTCGCCATGATTTTGCGTTTGGTGCATATTACATAGCATGTTTGCAGCATATGAAATTTAGCTAACATATTAAATTTTTCTCTAGACTTGCGTAGAGGTATCTAGCTGTCACCAATCTCGAGAAAACTGATCTTAACATCCCTTATATTTCACAAACAGTTTCAGATATCAAAATGAGATTTTGGCAAATGATACCACGCAAACAGGATAGTATTTTACAATATCGTTTTTATATAAAACTTCATTATCTGCCGTGTTATTCCAGTAATTATAGACTTTTCGGTGAAAGTATAATTTTTAAGGGCAATCGATAGCTGGTGAAACGAGAAATGCTATGGGTTTTGGCACAAATTATGTGAAGACATTACATGTCTTTTTTGTACTGGGATGTGCTTTTCCATAAGCTACTGACTTTACTTTTCGTCAGTTCTTCACTTAATAAACTTAATAAACCACTGTTTCAGAATTCTCTCGCAATTGTGTCTGCACAACATGGTAGTGAGGTGAGACAGTGTTAATCCCGCTGTGTTTTGGCAAAAGAAGCTAATTTTAATATGGCAGCCAGAGAGAAATCTGTAGGTTTTTGTCAAAATTCGCCACTCATTGTTAACAAGGCGGGCGAAAATAAAGCGCTGTATTTTCGGCTCAATTCTTTTTAGATTCTAACGAATACAGAGGTGCCAGTATATCTTCTTGAGTGGCCACCACGCAAGTGTGGGCATGGAGGGGCCCCACTTAATGTTCACAAAACATTTGAGCATAGGCTTCTGTTTAGAATGGCACTTCCCCCCCAGCACTTGGCACTTCCCCTCCAGCGCTCTGAGCGGGCCCCCACCACTGCCACTCTCCGCTGTCTTGCCCAGCCCACTGCGCACTAGTGACCATGGCAATTTGCGTGCGCTATAGCACATTCCTCAGATATGCCGATTCACTCACTATATAGTACAACTGGATTGGATATCAGTATACGTTATAGTTATACTGATAAAAATTCTATTTTGTGGGATTCTGAATAAGATAAAGTATATTAAGTTTTGAATTTTACAATACAGTAATCCATTTGAGGTGCTGATATCCATGAAGCGCATCATCATCATCGATTGTTAGATTGTAGCATTTATTCATGTTTCTGACATCTGTTGCTCTTATGGTGAATCAGGTTTATCTGTACTGCAGGCCCACACTGTATTGTACGAGTACATACGAACATACATGAAAAGCTGTCTCATTGGATTTTCTGATATCCACTTAAATGCAGGGTCAAAGACGATGTGATTTTGGCCCTTATGGCTCCCACCGCCTCATTTGTATTCTAGTCAAGTGACCCTGTTGCTAGGAAGTACTACCTAAATTTCCGAAATAGCAGTTTGTGTTGGGAGTTGGTTGTTTACTGTGCAAAAATCGGCTTCCCTGACCGGTGTCAATGTGAACTTTGTTGAAGCTGTTTTTAAGTGCTAACAGAAAAGAAAATTACCAGAAAAAATTAGCCGCAAAGGAACTAGGGTCTCCCAGACTACATCTATTGTCTGAGAAAGTAACGAAATCAAATAAGCTTGACAGAAGCGAACATTTTATAAAGAACTGATTTTCAACCAGCCGGCCATTTGGCCGAGTGGTTCTAGGCGCTTCAGTCTGGAACCGCGCTGCCGCTACGGTCGCAGGTTCGAATCCTGCCTCAGGCATGGATGTGTGTGATGTCCTTAGGTTAGTTAGGTTTAAGTAGTTCTAAGTTCTAGGGGACTGATGACCTCAGATGTTAAGTCCCATAGTGCTTAGAGCCATTTGAACAATTTTTTTTATTTTCAACCTGGATGTTAATTAGTTAACTAATACACGTGTTATGGATATTGTACATTTGCCCAAAAACATAAAAAATCACTAAAACTCCCAATCACATGAAAATACGAAACGGAGAATAGTGAAAGCTTCAATATTATTTCGATCTTGTCATAAACTGCATGTAATTTTGTACAAAACAACAAAATTCGACGAAAGCAGCTCTTTCTTTTTCAGACAAGTTATCCATATTATTATTACTATTATTATTATAACTGTTATTATTATCATCATTACTGTTATTACTATTTATTTAAATTGTTTAGACCCATAGAGGATTTTCTTGTCCTTCCAGAATTGTTTCATCCTATTGCTATGGTTCGTTCGCCGGCCGCGGTTGCCGAGCGGTTCTCGGCGCTTTAGTCCGGAACCGCGCTGCTGCTACGGTCGCAAGTTCGAATCCTGCCTCGTGAATGGATGTGTGTGCTGTCCTTAGGTTAGTTAGGTTTAAGTAGTTCTAAGTCTAGGGGACTGATGGCCACAGATGTTAAGTCCCACAGTGCGTAGAGCCATTTGAATCATTTTTTGTGGTTCGTTCGATGTTCTACCGTCCATTTTCCCGTAGATCTTTTGGGTTTTTCTTCTGGTGCAACTACCCAGAAGCAGATCTCCTGTCTGAAGATTTTTCGATCTGCGGTGCCTGCCGATGTGTCGTTTTTAGTTTCTGTGAGTACATTAGAATTTTCTTTGTTAACCTGTTGTCATCCAGTCTCATGATGTGTCCACAGAACTTCAGTCGTCGTTTGTGGATGTCTGTTTCAGTATTGGAGTATTTTTCTGTTGTTGCGTTTGAATGTAGCAGATATCCTTCGTCTGTGACCTTTGGACCCAGGATTTTGCGAATGATTTTCCTTTTAACTTTTTTGATGTTGTCGAGATCTCCTTTGTAATTGAAGTTTAGGGTCTCGTTTGCATACAGTGTTTCGGGTTTGATGACAGTCGCATAGTGTCGAATTTTTGTTTTGATATTCACTCACCTTTTGCTGCAGATGTTCGCAATTTTTCCGTGTGCTTTTCGCATTTTGACTGCACGTGCTTTTTGGACAAATTTTTCTGTTCCTGCGGGTCCGATGAATTCACCCAGGTATTTAAAGTGATTGACTCTGTTTATTGTGCCGTATTTTATGATCAAACTTTTTGTTTTGAAGTGTTTTGTGGCCATAAATTCAGTTTTAATGAAAGAGATTTGGAGCCCGACTATTTCGGCACATTCTTTGGGTACTTCGATCTGACAAATTGCTGTTTATTCATCCTCCGAGAAGATCGTGAGATCGTCAGCCAAGGCTAAACATGTTGATTGATGTTATCCCGTTTTTTTTATAGCATGATGGGTCTCCAGCTGTTTTGTCTTTTCAGTTCCTTTTCCCATTCTTTGATGACATTATCGAGAACGATGTTGAAGAGTAGTTGGGAGAGTCCGTCACGCTGTCGGACGCCGTTTTTGATGAGGAAAGGTTGGGAGATTTCTCCGCTGAACTTGACTTTGAAAGTTGTGTCGGTTAGGGTTTGTTGGATGAATTGTCTTGTTTTAGGTCAAGATTGCTTTTTTAGAGTATATTAAAGAGGTATTGTCGACCGATGGAGTCTTAGGCTTTCTTGAAGTCGACGAATGTGCAGATGGTTGGGACATTTTGTGTGGCTCGAAGTTTTAATGTGGATTTCAGGTTGAAAATTTGTTCAGTGCATGATCTGTGTAATCTAAACCCTGACTGGTATTCACCAATTAGGGTCTCGAGCTGTTCCTGTGCGCGTTGCAGGAGGCAGGCGGAGAGTATTTTGTAAGGGACGGAGAGGAGGGAAATTGCTCTGTAGTTATTTACGTCGGATTTGTTTTCTTTTTTGTGGAGTGGGTGGATGAGTGCACATTTCCAGTAGTCTGGGAGTTTTTCGCTTTGCTAGATTTCTTGGGTGATCTGTGTGATTTCCTGAAGCGATCGTGGCCCCAGATTTTTCAGTAATTCTGCGACGATTCCGTCTTCTCCTGATATCTTTCCGTTCTTGAGTTTCTTGATGTGGTGATGGATTTCTTCTTGTGTTGGTGATTCTCATCGGGTTTTGTGTGCTCTGGGACTAGGTGTTGGAAACGTTCGGGTGGTTTGGGGCAGTTAAGGAGGGCGGAAAAGTACCGTGCCAGTTCTTCACAGTTTTCTTGGTTGGTGAGTGCAAGTTTGCATCTAGTTTCCTGAAAGTCAGATTTTGCGGTGAGTAACCTTCAATTTTCCTCGCGAAAGTACTGTAGGAATTTCTGTTGTTGAACTTCCTGAAGTTATCCTCTATTGACTGGAGTTGTTCAGTGACGCAGTCGCGTTTTGTTTTCCTGATGGTGCTGTTAGGCTGCTTGCGGATGTTGAGGAAGTGCTGTTGGGTTTCTGGTGATTTGTGGCTCTTGTATTTTTGGAAGGCGAGCCTGCGGTTAATGATGGCTTGATCACAGTCAGAATTCCACCAGGGGTGTTTTACCTTCTTTTGTAGTGGAATCAGTTCTTTTGCTTTTCTGATTATTTTGTTACGGAAGTCAGTCCAATTATTCGTCGGTTTTTTCTCCCATTCTTCTGCGATTTTTGTTTCCTGAATTTTCGATACATTAAAATTTTGGACGTGGGCCTTTTTTTGGTGAACACTTTTCGGGGAAAATTTTTCTTTGATTCATGTAAGGTAGTGGTCCGAATCGGGGATTTTCGCACCCCGCGGGATGGTTCTGTAGAGGGCGTGGGAGATGGTTACGTGATTGATCTGGTATTCATCGAGTTGTTGGATTGGTGATCTTCACTTTTTCTGTTTGTGTGAGGGTTTTCTGAAGCGGGTAGACATAATCTTGAGGTCAAATTGTTGGCAGTTATCAACCAGTCACGTACCATTCGTGTTTGTGTTTTGGTGTGCAGAATTCTTGCCAAGATTTTTCGATAGATATTTTCCTTGCCAAGTTGAGCATTGAAGTCTCCCATTAGGATTTTCACGTCATCTTTATGAATTTTGCTAATGGTCTTTTCGAGTTGGTTCCAGAATTTTTCGACGGTTTCGGGGTTCTTCTTATTGTCGATGTTGGTGGGGGCAGGTGAATTGATGAGGGTATACTTTTTGTGGGCGCTCTGGATGCACATTGTCATAAGTCGATTGTTGACAGGTGAGATTTCCTTGACAGAGTTGATGATAGATCTATGCACAAGAAAAGTCATGCCGAAGATTGGTGTACCTTATTACTATTATTGTTGTTGTTGTTATTATTATTATTATTATTATTATTATTAGTATTACTGACAGAGGGTGAAGCTGTATCAAATGTTGATAAGCATAACTGCTGTAGAGCGGATGCTATAATTCCACACTCTCCTATTTAGCTGATTAAAAAATCTGTGACCACCCAGAATGTATACTTACGAGATGCCACAGGTTAGAACAGCACCTGAATTCAATTTCTATTTAGAATATAAGCTCTGAACTATATATTTCGTCAAAATAGTGACGCTTATCATTACTGTAGTTGATCTGTGCTGTGCTGTACCTAGTTTTCTTTTCTTTTTGCACGCTAAATGTGCTGGTCTAATTGTTTCAATATTTAAAGTGATCTTCGGGCATCGGTAAAATTTCGGAAGGCTTTGGTTTGGAACTATTTAGCCTGGATTGCGGTTTGTAGATCGTGCTGTAGATTTTTAGAAGCTTTAACTTACGTTCTCTCGTGCTCATTGGTGAATTCTGGATGTTAGTATGTTGCAGGGGCCTACACACAATTTTCACTGCACATTTTAATTTCAGATATTTTGTTGATAGTTATTTGTTTCACTGTTTTGTAGTGGAGTGGCGGTCGCGAAGTTTGAATTTGTTCAGGTGTGGTTTCATTTTGTTTGTTTGTTCTTTGGCACGTTGCTTGGAGTGTTGAATAATACTCGATTGCAGGGTATTATTTGATAATTGATGATTTTTTTGCCCTGTGTGATAGCGTTTTGAAAGTGGTAATTCTCTTCCATTGTCAATAACTGGCGCAGAAGATTAGTGTGTTAAGATCTGGAGGTCTGTTATTGCACATCTAGGGTGGTGGCTGTTTTCAGTGAAGTCAGCAAATGTGGGATGTGTGCTGCACTTCTCAATGTTCATGTATCTTATTCTGAAATTTCTTCACGTCTGTCACTCATACAAAGAATCAAAGTCTTTGTAGTTTAACTGGTATATACATACGTCCTTGGCTGAGCTGATCTATGGTGGTGTTGGATGTTTTTAATCTTTTCTGTAATGCATTGTTTCTTCTGTATGCCACATGTGCTCTATGTTTTCTCGTAATATTTTCCTACGCAGTGGGTTATCTTATTGTCAAATGTGTGCGTTATGTTTTCCTGTTGTTTCCACTTTCTTCAATTTGTGCACTTTGTATGTCCTCTGCTGTATGATCATTAATTTTATGCCAGGAGAAAAGTTGAAAGCTGGGTGTGGGCATGGTTCTCTGCTGAATAACTTCTTTATTTTACTTTTTTATTACTTCTTTACACATTTATACATCCTGGACTCCACCATGTAACTAGTCTGAAGCGGCTGTGGACAGGCATGAGGATGAACACAAGTCTTTAGTTAATCTAGCCAACTACACAGTCATTCTAGTGCGTTCCTATCTACAGTTAGAAAAGTAGATGTTCCATAGTGGAAGGTGTTTCCCTTTTCATCTTGTCTTACTCGACGTTCTGTGATTTGCTCATTCTATCTGTGGACTCACGAACCCTGTCAGATTTGTTGTAGGCAGCAGGTATACACAGCTTGTGAACTTGTGTCCTTACCTTATTGGAATGTTGTTTGAAGGCGATCAGTGCAAAGCACATCGATGAGGGTGGGCACACACTTAAGCGAATCTCTTGCTTTAAAAACAGTGGATCGGGGGAAAGGTTTCACTGTATGTGGCGGTGCAGTTTTCTGCTGAAGACTGGATGCAGGTGTGCAGGCGACGAAGACCCTGGTGAGGATACGTTAACTTCTTTTTTACTTCTTCACTAATTTGTGTAGATTTTAAATGCGAACATTTTAGGTTAGGCTTTACCGTGACTGTTATTGACATTAAATGAAACAACAAGTTTACTGTTACCAGTCACCGTTTTATTTATTTCCACGACGCGTTTCAAAGGTTTAAACCTCCATCATCGGGTGGATTTACATTAGTTAGTATGAAATTTGTGTGTGTGTTGTGTTACTACTTTTTGGAGGAACTTGTGGCACTGCCTCCAGTGGTCACAGGCTCCTTTCACTGTCGTAACACATCACATGTATACTGTCACATTTGTAAACAAATATGACGCCGTATTTGTTTACAAATGTCACAGTATACATGTGATGTATTACGACAGCGAAAGGAACCTGTGACCACTGCAGGCAGTGCCACAAGTTCCTCCAAAAATCGTAACACAACACACACACAAATGTCATACTAACTAATGTAAATCCACCCGATGATGGAGGTTTAAACCTATGAAACGCGTAGTGGAAATAAATAAAACGGTGACTGGTAACAGTAAACTTGTTGTTTCATTTAATTTGTGTAGCTTGGATTGGACAATGTACCTGGTCTGAAGTGGCTGTGGAAGGCAAGAGGACAGACAGAACAAGTTTTTAGTTAATGCAGGCAACTCACACAGTCATTCTCGCGCTTTTTCTTCTTCACTCAAAATCCTAGCGCTGTAGCAGCACTCAACGTGGGCATTGTGGACACTACTCAGGAGGAAGCGCCGAGCTGTCGGCTCTGGTAAGCTGAATTGAATGAGACAGCGGTGGACAAGCACTGCTCGTGGCTTTCTGAGAGCAGGACGCCGAGTCGACTGGCGTTGCAGGAATTCGCAGTGTCCCAGTGGTACAGCACTGGCGTTGCCCAGAGTTGACGTCTGGATCGATACTGAAGACCTGAGACGAGTGGTTAACAGCGCAGCGGCTGCGTGGGGTGGACAGACAGGCCTAAGTCGATGGATCATGGCCTGGCTGTGGCAGTGATGGCGGCAGTGGCTCCAGTTAACACGGACTGGACATCACATACTACCCAACTGGTCGAATCATGAGCGAGTGGTTCAAATGGGCTGTTATAACTTGCTGACCAAGCGGGAGGTGTGGCGTTGGCTTGTCATGCCGAATTATCTGGAGAGATGGCAATGACTGGCTGTCGTAACTGGCAGTGGGTCGAACTATAGTTCCTCCTGGTGACTGCCCTGGTTTCTTCACATAGATGGCTGAAACTTGAAAGTAATAGAAGTCCTCTCACCTTGATGCTCATTTATTGGGACCTGCCTGAATCCATCCAGTATGTGGCCTCCCTGCGATCCTGGCACTCTGGCGCTGGTTTCAGGTCCGTTCAACTTCTTCCCTTTACGATGGTGCGTTGTGTTGTAACATTGATGTGTGTGTTCTGTGTCAGTTGTGGTGCTATTTTTTGGTTTAATTTGTATACCGTGTTTGTAACCATTTTCTGTGACGGTCTGTCCACTTATGTTTAGTTCTTACATGTAGATATCTGTACCCAATGGAACTATACTCAGTGTGTTTAGGTGGTATTCGAAGCTGGCTTGTTTGTGTGTTGTGGGATGGCTAGATCTTTTCTGAATTATTGTAGTCGTTGTTGTGAGTTTTCTGTAAATTGAGAAACGATGATGGTAATTTTTGTTTTCACTATGATGTTTAGGGAGTGTGTTTCCTTGTATGTTTTGATTTTAAGTCTAACGTGAATGTTCGGGTGGACAGCACTGATGTCTCTGTGTGATTGTTGAATCTGGTCATGTGTTTCATGTAGCAAACAAGGTATGCCATTAACACAGTGGTACCAAATATTGCTTTGTACTGATTTGGTTTCATTATGTCTTCAAATATTCTGTTTCCAAGATTTTAAAGGAAGATGTTAGCTAACAATAAGTGGGCCCACGGGGATTCCTTCCTATTGGATGCAGGATTCATTCTTAAAACTGAAATAATTTTACCTTATGACTAATTTTTTTGTGTCTGTATTTCTAGTATAATGTTTATCTTAGCTGCCTTTCAGTTACTAGGATTGCTTCTTAAGTTGGTATGTGGGTGTACATTGATGTAATGTTAAACGAGAATAGTATAGCTGTGTCGAAAACAGTTATGTCTGTAATTTTTGTAGATTAGGTCTTTGATGTTTTCTGTCGTTTGTATACATGTAGTGTTTTGCAGAAAAGTGTGCAAATGTCTGTCTAAATGATATACTTGTGGAGTTCTGAAATTTATCAGTGTTTTGTTTGGTGTCCTGGGCTTGTGAATTTTTGGTAAACAGCTGACTTCGGGTCTCTGGGGGTTTTCTGTGTCTTTTTGTTTTTACTTGGCTTTGTGACAGCGTAAATTTAATGTTTTTCAGTAGTTTTTAAATTTTTCTTTGGAATCCTTGGGTAGGGTCACTTTTTAGCAGTTTTGTTTGGATTTCTGTAAGGAGCTGCAGTTTTCCTCAGTATCTTGTCTTTCATGCTTTATGACCAATGTTCTCCCCTTTTCCACTTTTGCGATCATTACATTGTATGTTTTCAGTTTGTTGTGTGTGTCTTTGCTGTTTACTCCTCCGTGGTTATCTTGTTAGTATTGACTGTGTTTCTGTCATTTCTAATAATCTGTACGACTGATCTGCTACCGGTTCTATGGTTAGCCCTGCAATAAAATTTCCTGTATCACTCTTTTCTTCCAGTTTTGTTATATATCTTCAGTTTCTGGTCATGTTTCCCCTGCTTCTACTCTATTACTATTTTTACATGGCATTTCACTTGTCCAATAATGTCATAAAGCGTTAGAGACTGTTTAATAAAACTGACTAATTCTAAATCTGTATGGTGTTAAGCAGTTATTTCTTCTAGTACAGATTACTGACTTTCACAGATCACTTTAAACACAAAAACAGTAAAAATAGCAAATTTGCCAGGCAAAAAATAACCAAGTACACCTCAGGATAGGTCAACTACAGTAATTGTAAGCGTCAAAAAGAGTCATATACTACTATGTTACCAGAATACATAGTTTAGAGGTTATATTCTAAACAAACATCCAATTCAGACGTAGTACTAACATCACTGTACTGGATATGTAGTGCTGCATTATTAATATAAACTTGCGGCTGATCTCTGCTGACAGCAACAGGACACATATAATGCAAAAAGGGTAAAGTACATATATAATCTAAACAACAACACAATCTGACGTCAACATGACTCCAATGTACATGAAATGTGCTTATATATATTTGAGAAACAATAAGAGATGAAAATCTGTTGAGATACCTTATCTGTGATGAACTATGTTTGAGAATTAAACAAAAAGAAAGAGCTTTTTGCAAGTAGGTAGTACGTCTTTAACTTTTTGTTACTTGCTGCTAGCACGGGAACAGAGCTTAAAATTATATTATGTTAAGTATCATACCAGCAACAGAAATTACTATATTTCCATTCGATATAGAATAAAGCTGATACTGATGTCTCTGTATTTAATATAGCTATGAAAAGAATATGTGTATTTAATGATAATTTTCTCTCAAGTTGCCATAAACGATTCTGAAAATATTTAAGGCGAAAAGTTTAGTTGATTCACATTGTAGAGAAAGCTCAGGAACTCCACAATTTGCAACCATTCATACTTCGAGTTCGTAAATTTTTTTCAGGCACGTAATTTAGAGCTCAGTGGTTGTTGGGAGAAATTCACGTTGATGAACACAGATCTAAAGATTTATGCGTCTTTTGAAAGATGAAATCCGGCTATTGGCTTGAACACTTTAGGTTGGTGGACTCTAATGCCAGAATTGTTGTACAATTTTTAAATTAAATAAATCACACGTTTGGATAACTGATGCGTCAAAATCTCTGTATTGATATGAAGATACAGTTGCGCTATAGCTTCACAATAGATCACACGGAATATTGATAGCTGTGGAAAATGAGCACAACAACAAACTTTGTACACCATTTATTCAGAATATGGATCCCTGCTGTAAGTAATAAATCTTGGTCGTTAACGACAGGCCCTGTCGTATGAGGAGCAGAGTCAATTTTTGTTGAAATTAAGTATATAGTATTCTTTATAGCTTTAGGGTTTTTTGTGGAGGCCCTCTGTAGCCATATTCAAAAACCCCTTCATCCGGGACGATGTATCTTGCGCTGTCAACACAGTACCCGCTTTGTATAATAGCATAACTATATTCCGAAAGAAGACATATAGAGCTACTCCCGTGATTATTGGCGCGTCTTTCAATAATGTTCCGCCTTTAAGATTTATTTACGAAATAATTTGCGACCAAGGGCCTTGTTCCAACAAGCCATTTTTCTCTGCGAGTTTTACGACACCGGCTTTGTATAGCGAATTTGTAGAGTCAACCGGAATGAGGTACTCGTTATGAGCGCAATAGTTTGCTGGCAGTCACACTGTTCGCAGAGAGCACGGCAATACCGCGAGTTCTTGCATGGCCGCGCCGTAACGTATGCTCTGCAATAAAAACGTCTCCTTGTTTCGGGACAGTCAGAACGGCAGTATCTCTTAGCGTATGTTTCGCACCCTCCCCTTCATCATCTCACCCTACACCTTTTTTTTAGTTTTGTTTTATGCGGTCATCGCACGCCGACTTGTGACTTGTCGACCGCAGCGCGAATTGTAAATCAACGCAAATTACTAACGCCAATAGCCGTGCCGGCGGGAAACAAATGGTGCGCTCGTATTTCGCGAACCGCTGGCTCCCAGAATAAACAGCCGTGTTTACGTCGGCGCCAGAGCCGGCAGACCCGGCGTTATTGCCGCCGCAAGGCGTGGCGGCCGCCGGCACAGGTAGGCATAGCGTCATAGCGGAAATTGTACACACGTGATGTGTCAAAGTGCATAAACCCACGAACTCTCTGAAGGTACCAAGTATCCCGATGGGTCCCTCAGTTTTAATAAACTGCCCGACAAAAAAAGCGAAGCACCCGGAAGCCATATCGGATGTCAATCTAATTTCTTGCTCGGCTATGTAAATGATTAGCTTTGCATTTAATCGTGACAGGCATAATGATAAGTGTTTTTTTTGTTTCTTTTGTGTTTAGTGGTGATACCAGGCCTGGTAGGGTTGATAAGGGGCGCGAAGAGCTTCAGATGATGAGTGATCATTATGGCCGGCCGGAGTGGCCGAGCGGTTCTAGGCGCTACAGTCTGGAACCGCGCGAACGCTACGGTCGCTGGTTCGAATCCTGCTTCGGGCATGAATGTGTGTGATGTCCTTAGGTTAGTTAGGTTTAAGTAGTTCTAAGTTCTAGGGGACTGATGACCTCAGCAGTTAAGTCCCATAGTGCTCCGAGCCATTTGAACCATTTTTGATCACTATGAAGGACACGGAGAGGTTGCGTAAACGTGTGAGACAGCGTTATCAGCACCTGACAGAGTTTGAAAGGGGCCTCATTGTGGGTCTCCAATTGATGTGCTGGTCGAATCGTGCAATACCCAGATTTGTGGCGCGTTCGGATGTGCCAATGACCCGATGTTGGGCTGAATGGTAATGTGAGGGCAGGCATACTTGTTGTCAATATACTGGTCGACCATGTCTGACCACCGCAAGGGAGGCTCGCGTTATTGTGCACCAAGTACACCGTAACCTCTTCATTTATGCACTTGCCACCCGAGAATAAGTGGTGGACTGCCCGCAACATTCTGAGCCATATCGCACCACTGGTAGAAGACCAGCAGCCGTCGTACTAAATTACCGTCCCACGTGTAGGCTGTCGTTAACACAACAACACAAACGGCTGCATTCGAAGAGGTGCCGTGATTGGGAAGCATGGACCATCGTCGTTGACTGTGATAGCGACCCGGGGGGAGGGGAGAGGGGAAGTCTCATTCTTTCAATATTTTGGTGAGGCACAGTGGTGTTACTCCTGGCATCATGGCGTGGGGAACCATCGGGTATGACTTGAGGTTATGGCTGGTAGTGACTGAGGAAACTCTGATGGCACAACGGGACGCCATGGACAAGCTGCATCCTCATGGGACAGTATCGTGGTGCTACTTTTCAACGGGACAGTATTCGTCCACACATCTCACATGTCTCCACGAGCTTCTGCCTTGTGTTGAGATACTTAGTGACCACCAAGATCCCGAGATCTGTCCCTAATAGAACATGTGTGAACCAGTTCGGATGTCAAATATATCTCAGCGCCAGCATCCAGGACATCAACAACGAGCTACAACAATTGTAGGCCATCATGCCTCAGGAGAGGATACAACAACGCCTTATGGCGCCCTTCTCAACCGAAACAGTGTGTACATGCGTCCAGACGAGAGGGGATGCAACGTCATACTCATAAGTGGGCTCATGCTGCCAAGTTCTTTTTAAATCTGACTCGATTTTAAATCAGCAATATAATATCGCATACCATCTCAACCCATGACTTTCATTTCGTTTCCTCCATCTCCCTCTGGGTGCTTCACTTTTTTTGTCAGGAACGTCAAATCCATTCATCTACAGTTATATTTACAGTGCTCCAATTTAATATTCGGCCAGCCTATCATCTCCATCTATATTAGTACTCCGCAAACAGAAGGAATGGGTTCTTCTGATACCACTATATTCTACCCCCCTCCCCTCCCCCTCCACCATCCCGCCCACCCCCCGCTTCCCCTATATTTCCTTTTCTATTCACGAATGGTGCGAGGTGAAGCACAGTTCGAGCTCTAATTTATCCGATTTTCTCGTCGAGATCATTTGCGAGGCGTATAATGGAGGCTGTAATATGTGTGTGCGACTCTTCTTGCGACGTACAACGTAAACCCTCTTGATGCGTAACTGCACAATATCTCTGTTGTAAGTCCGCCCCATTAGCTGAATGGTTAGCGCGTTAGATTGCCACGCACGGGGGCCTGGGTTCAGTTCCTGGCTGGGGAGGGAGATTTGCTCTCCTCAAGGACTGGGTGTTGTGCTGTCATCATCATTTCATCCCCATTGTCGACGCGCAGGTCGCCCAATGTGGCGTCGCACTCAATAAGACCAGCACTTGGCGGCCGAACTTCACGTCTGAGAACTCTCCGCCACCGACTCCATACGCCCATTTCCATTGCCTCTGTTGTAGCGTCTGTTTTCTGACCATCTCCGTAACACTTTCGTTCCGAGTAGATGGTCCAGTGACGAAACGCGTCGCTCTTCATTGGATCTTCTATCTCTTCTATTAATCCGCGTTGGCTCCCAGACAGTTGAACAATACTCAAGAGTTAGTCGAACATGCGTTTTGTAAGTCACTTCTTTCGTGGATGAATTACATATCCTTAAGATCCTCCCAACGAATCTTAGCCTGGCGTGTTTTTCCTACTGTTTGTTTTATGTGATCATTAAATTTTATGTCGATCAGGATGGCTATCCCTAGGAATTTTACGACAGTTACTGTTTCCAGTGATTGTTGCCAATAGTGTAGAAGAACAGCTGTGGATTTATTAGTCTTTTTGCGCGCAACGCGTTACATTTCTTTAAGCTCAGGGTCAACTCGCGGTCCCTGTACCAACCATCATTCCTGTGCAGTTCTTTCTTCATTTCGCTACACTCTTCTGATGTATCTACAGCAACAGACAACAGCATCGCCCGCGGAAAGCCTCACAGAATCCCCAACATTATCCACTCGATCATTAATATACGAGGGGCAGTCAAATGAAAAAGGAACACCCGTAATAACGGAACCATGGAGTGCTTCCATTCAAAAATATTCACCACACGCGTTAAGACATTTCTCCCACTCTGAGACGAGACGATCGAATCCTTTTGCGTAGAACGAGATCGGCGGATGAAGGAATCACAATCACGCCCATTCTTACACTCCCTAGTCCGATTGAAACCGACGTTCAAGCGTGTCTTTCTTCAGGCTGCCAAGGATATGAAAATCACGCGATGAAAGATCCAGGCCATTCGGAGGGTGTTGCAGTGTTTCCCCACCAAATCGATGGAGCATAGCCTTCGTCTGATTGGCAGTGTGGAGGCAGGCATGATGTTTCCGTCCAACGGCAAACGGGAACAACGGAAACATTCCACATCTCCTCTGCCAAAGAAATCCAAAGCTAAAACTTCCCGGCAGATTAAAACTGTGTGCCGGACCAAGACTCGAACTCGGGACCTTTGCTTTTCGCGGGCAAGTGCTCTACCATCTGAGTTACCCAAGCACGACTCACGCCCCGTCCTCACAGCTTTACTTCTGCCAGTACATCTCAAAGTGAAAATCTCATTGTGGAAACATCCCCCAGGCTGTGGCTAAGCGATGTCTCGGCAATATCCTTTCTTTCAGGAGTGCTAGTTCTGCAAGGTTCGCAGGAGAGTTTCTATAAAGCTTGGAAGATAAGAGACGCGGTACTGGCAGAAGTAAAGCTATGAGGACAGGGCGTGAGTCGTGCTTGGGTAGCTCCGTTAGTAGAGCACTTGCCCGCGAGAGGCAAAGGTCCCGAGTTCGAGTCTCGGTCCGGCACACAGAGTTTTAATCTGCTAGGAAGCTTCATATCAGGCCACACTCCAATGCAGAGTGAAAATCTCATTCTGGAAATCCAAAGCTTTTCACCTAAGTTCCGGTAAGGTCATGATGACATCGTTCTTTGACTACAGGAGCCCTCGGGTGGTCAAGTTCCTCGAGTGTGAAACCACAATCAACGCGCAACGGTTTGAAGACACTTCGTAGAAACTGCAACGCTCTATAAACTCATAAATTGATCGGACCGGATCATCCTGTTGGCAGGATAAGCCCCGCCTCCACTCTGCCAATCGGACGAAGGCTACGCCTCAGCGGTTTGGTTGGGAAACATTACAACATCCTCCGTACGTCCCGGATCTTTTGCCATGTGATTTTCACATCGTTGTCGACCTGAAGTAAGACATGTGTGGACGTCGGTTTCAGTTGGATGAGCAAGTGCATGAATGGGTGCGGTTGTGCATGCGTCAGCGACGGACGGCGTTCTACAAAATAGGAAATGATTGTCTCATCTCCCAGTGGACTAAATGTCTTAACGCGTGTGATGATCGAACTGTTCCATGTTCGCTTTGTGGTGGGTGTTGGGTTTCCATTTGAGTGACCCTTATAAACTGTGAACACTAACGCCACTATGACATTCTCTTCTAGCACTCCCGAAATTACCTTTTTATTTGCAGATTTTGTTGCGTTAGGAACGATGTCTTGAGTTCCACCTCCAAGAAAATCCTGGATCCAGTCACAAATCTAGTCATATGCTTTGTAAGCTCGTATTTTGTTCACTAAACAACAATGTGGAACTGTATCGAATGTCCCCTCAATATATCCGTCTTTTTTGCGTTTACTCTCACATCAAAATTCATTTAGGATGTTTTTTGAAATAAAAAATGAGCTACAATTAATTTTTGAGGCAATAGATAAATAAATGTCGTGTGACTAGGGTCTCCCGTCGGGTAGACCGTTCGCCGGACGCAAGTCTTTCGATTTGACGCCACTTCGGCGACTCGCGCGTCGATGGGGATGAAATGACGACGATTAGGACAACACAACACCCAGTCCCTGAGCGGAGAAAATCTCCGACCCAGCTGGGAATCGAACCCGGGCCCTTAGGATTGACATTATGTCGCACTGACCACTCAGCTACCGGGGGCTTAATTTGAGGCAATAATGAAAACATAAAAAAAATCCCAGGAGAGTGGGAGGTAGTCTTGATAATTCACTACATGGGAAAGGCAGTAAACAACTACAGAGCGATTTCTTTGTTACCAACTGCACATAAAATATTTTCCAATACTTCACCAAACATAGTGCAAACAACATTGGACAGTCATTTGATTGAATATCAAGGTGATTTTAGGAAGGCCAGATCATGTTCTGAACAAATATTTAATCCGAAGTCAGTCATTCGCCTTAGATTACTGAATTCAAATGATGTTGTACTAATGTTTGTTAAAGTCAAATGATTTCGGTGACAGATAATATAGATAACATAATCCGAAAACTTAGTGTAAAGTTTAAATTGGCAAATGTAAGTCGTGAAACTCACAGTATCTAAAGTGAAACTTATGGGAGAAATACCTGATCCTTTCTAAGTAAACACAGGTGTACGGCAAAGAAATGGTCTATTCCCAATGCTTTTCAGCTGTGTTCTAGAAAAAGAAAAAAACAGTGAGAATTTAGAATGAAAATCTGAATTAATATAATTCACCAATAAGGTGGGGGGACAAGAGTACTGGAATACACTGCATCACATATGTGGATGCGTCTGGTATACTTTCCGAAAATGTTACATGAGCCGTAACATAAATTAATCTTGTAGAAGAGGTAACAAGAAAAGACAAATTCTTACAAACATAAAAATGAACCGAAATTTCTGAAAACAAATGTTGACGAGATTGAAAAGGTTAAAAAAAAAAGAAGAAATATCTTGGGGAGATAACCCAAGAAAATGATTTGATGAAAGTTGCTATGAAGATAAGGGTTCATAGAATGGGAAGGGAATGTGGTACAACTGAAGACTTTTACAACAAAAGTGCCTTTTTAAAAATGCAACAATAAGTCATTACAGTACAATTGTGAAGTAAGAACGTTTACATGCAATCGAATGTCTAGCATTAAACTATAATTTAGATAACCTAGAAATACTAGAAAAGTTAATCATAACGGAAATATTTGTCCCATAAGAAACTATGTAAGGTTGGAAATTACGTAGTAATGATGAAGTTTATCGAATCACAGGAAACATGTCAGAAGCAATGAGAAAAAGAAGACTGGTGTTTTGGACATTTATACCGACTGTGAGACAGTAGATTAAACAAAAAGATCTTCAGATGTTTTTGGGATTAGAAGTCAGCAACAAGTTGGACCCATGAAATAAAAAAGAATTTAGAAAAAATAAGCTGAAGAAACAATAGACAGAGAAGTGCTTAGGAAAAAGAAATGAAGGATTACAAGGTGGAAGAGCGAAAAGAACAGGTATGCAGTAAGAAAAAACGTAGTGAACATATGAAAGTGTACTGTAAGAAAAGATGATAACAACAAATAAGGAACTGAAATCGGTATGCGGTCCATAATTGGCCCATCAAAAAGGAAACAAAAAAATAAATTAAAATGAAATAAACGAAACGGAGAGTAATCAGTGGTGTAAAAAAGGATGTTTCCGAACGTATAATTTGAATACAAGAATTTTATCCGTGTTCAAACTTGAGCTTTCGGAGATATTCATCATCATCATCGTCAGGAACTGACTGACTGCCCCGGCCACTGAGACGACATGAAGCACTTCTCAGACGCCTTGAGAGAGGGCACAGTCCGGTGAGCCATGGCTTCCTGCTCTGGCAGAAAGATCCTCCAACTGGTACGGATTACAGTACACCACATTTTCAATGAATGTGTGTTATTTTCAGAGAAGAAGGCAGAGAGTAGTTTACTGACTCATGTGTCCTCCATTTTGGCTGACAATGAGGCGAATGTGGTACGACTTTCAGATTTTGTGAGATTATGACTTCTTTCTTATCCTATTAGGGAGAAAGTTTTGATGTGTCACTAGGATGGCTGACTGATCCTGGCTTCTTCAACGAATCACACTTTCTCCTGAGTTTCTTAAACTTTTATCCTGTAGTTCAGTTAGGATTTTAATAACACCTTTTAACGTTGACGAAGTTTTAAGTTTTACATTCTTCATTATTCGGTATGAGTGAGTAGGTGAGTATTAGTAAATATGAGAGAGAAAGCGACTGTAATTTCAAGTGTCATTACATTTCAGCATTTTCAACTTTAATTCTTTCAAACATATTTGTCTCGGACTATTTTAGCAACGACGCTAATAGCGTCGCCGTTGAGCGTCCTAAGCCCACAGACGCATAATACACACACACACACACACACACACATACACACACACACACACGGGTTAGATCATGACAGGGACTAGTAAGAAGAAGCATTAAATAAAATCTTCTTTTCTTCAAAGGACATCCTACGTCCTTTCATAAGATTACGTTCCACTATAATTGACTAAATTTGATGTGATATTTGTATAGCTCTCGAACGCGGTGCATGTTGTTTGCTGCACGTAATGTTATCAGCTTTGTTACAGGTACTCTCAAACGTAATGTTTGTCGGCCTTTGTTAGCAACAGGTACTCTCAAACAAAGGCAGTCTTATACTGAGCTTCATCATCATCATCATCATCATTATCTTGAACAGTTCTCAGCCCCAGACTGGGTCTGTCTGAGCCAAAAGCCTCATCATCTAGTCCTGTTCTCCAAGCAACTTCCTACATCTACATCTACATCTACATTGATACTCCGCAAGCCACCCAACGGTGTGTGGCGGAGGGCACTTTACGTGCCACTGTCATTACCTCCCTTTCCTGTTCCAGTCGCGTATGGTTCGCGGGAAGAACGACTGTCTGCAAGCCTCCGTGCGCGCTCTAATCTCTCTAATTTTACATTCGTGATCTCCTCGGGAGGTATAAGTAGGGGGAAGCAATATATTCGATACCTCATCCAGAAACGCACCCTCTCGAAACCTGGACAGCAAGCTACACCGCGATGCAGAGCGCCTCTCTTGCAGAGTCTGCCACTTGAGTTTATTAAACATCTCCGTAACGCTATCACGGTTACCAAATAACCCGGTGACGAAACGCGCCGCCCTTCTTTGGATCTTTTCTATCTCCTCCGTCAACCCGACCTGGTACGGATCCCACACTGATGAGCAATACTCAAGTATAGGTCGAACGAGTGTTTTGTAAGCCACCTCCTTTGTTGATGGACTACATTTTCTAAGCACTCTCCCAATGAATCTCAACCTGGTACCCGCCTTACCAACAATTAATTTTATATGATCATTCCACTTCAAATCGTTCCGTACGCATACTCCCAGATATTTTACAGAAGTAACTGCTACCAGTGTTTATTCCGCTATCATATAATCATACAATAAAGGATCCTTCTTTCTATGTATTCGCAATACATTACATTTGTCTACGTTAAGGGTCAGTTGCCACTCCCTGCACCAAGTGCCTATCCGCTGCAGATCTTCCTGTATTTCGCTACAATTTTCTAATGCAGCAACTTCTCTGTATACTACAGCATCATCCGCGAAAAGCCGCATGGAACTTCCGACACTATCTACTAAGTCATTTATATATATTGTGAAAAGCAATGGTCCCATAACACTCCCCTGTGGCACGCCAGAGGTTACTTTAACGTCTGTAGACGTCTCTCCATTGATAACAACATGCTGTGTTCTGTTTGCTAAAAACTCTTCAATCCAGCGACACAGCTGGTCTGATATTCCGTAGGCTCTTACTTTGTTTATCAGGCGACAGTGCGGAACTGTATCGAACGCCTTCCGGAAGTCAAGAAAAATAGCATCTACCTGGGAGCCTGTATCTAATATTTTCTGGGTCTCATGAACAAATAAGGCGAGTTGGGTCTCACACGATCGCTGTTTCCGGAATCCATGTTGATTCCTACATAGTAGATTCTGGGTTTCCAGAAATGACATGATACGCGAGCAAAAAACATGTTCTAAAATTCTACAAGAGATCGACGTAAGAGATATAGGTCTATAGTTTTGCGCATCTGCTCGACGACCCTTCTTGAAGACTGGGACTATCTGTGCTCTTTTCCAATCATTTGGAACCCTCCGTTCCTCTAGAGACTTGCGGTACACGGCTGTTAGAAGGGGGGCAAGTTCTTTCGCGTACTCTGTGTAGAATCGAATTGGTATCCCGTCAGGTCCAGTGGACTTTCCTCTATTCAGTGATTCCAGTTGCTTTTCTATTCCTTGGACACTTATTTCGATGTCAGCCATTTTTTCGTTTGTGTGAGGATTTAGAGAAGGAACTGCAGTGCGGTCTTCCTCTGTGAAACAGCTTTGGAAAAAGGTGTTTAGTATTTCAGCTTTACGCGTGTCATCCTCTGTTTCAATGCCATCATCATCCCGTAGTGTCTGGATATGCTGTTTCGAGCCACTTACTGATTTAACGTAAGACCAGAACTTCCTAGGATTTTCTGTCAAGTCGGTACATAGAATTTTACTTTCGAATTCAATGAACGCTTCACGCATAGCCCTCCTTACGCTAACTTTGACATCGTTTAGCTTCTGTTTCTCTGAGAGGTTTTGGCTGCGTTTAAACTTGGAGTGGAGCTCTCTTTGCTTTCGCAGTAGTTTCCTAACTTTGTTGTTGTACCACGGTGGGTTTTTCCCGTCCCTCACAGTTTTACTCGGCACGTACCTGTCTAAAACGCATTTTACGATTGCCTTGAACTTTTTCCATAAACACTCAACATTGTCAGTGTCGGAACAGAAATTTTCGTTTTGATCTGTTAGGTAGTCTGAAATCTGCCTTCTATTACTCTTGCTAAACAGATAAACCTTCCTCCCTTTTTTTATATTCCTATTAACTTCCATATTCAGGGATGCTGCAAAGGCCTTATGATCACTGATTCCCTGTTCTGTACATACAGAGTCGAAAAGTTCGGGTCTGTTTGTTATCAGTAGGTCCAAGATGTTATCTCCACGAGTCGGTTCTCTGTTTAATTGCTCGAGGTAATTTTCGGATAGTGCACTCAGTATAATGTCACTCGATGCTCTGTCCCTACCACCCGTCCTAAACATCTGAGTGTCCCAGTCTATATCTGGTAAATTGAAATCTCCACCTAAGACTATAACATGCTGAGAAAATTTATGTGAAATGTATTCCAAATTTTCTCTCAGTTGTTCTGCCACTAATGCTGCTGAGTCGGGAGGTCGGTAAAAGGAGCCAATTATTAACCTAGTTCAGTTGTTTAGTGTAACCTCCACCCATAATAATTCACAGGAACTATCCACTTCTACTTCACTACAGGATAAACTACTACTAACAGCGACGAACACTCCACCACCGGTTGCATGCAATCCATCCTTTCTAAACACCGTCTGTACCTTTGTAAAAATTTCGGCAGAATTTATCTCTGGCTTAAGCCAGCTTTCTGTACCTATAACGATTTCAGCTTCGGTGCTTTCTATCAGCGCTTGAAGTTCCGGTACTTTACCAACGCAGCTTCGACAGTTGACAATTACAATACCGATTGCTGCTTGGTCCCCGCATGTCCTGACTTTGCCCCACACCCGTTTAGGCTGTTGCCCTTTCTGTACTTGCCCAAGACCATCTAACCTAAAAAACCGCCCAGCCCACGCCACACAACCCCTGCTACCCGTGTAGCCGCTTGTTGCGTGTAGTGGACTCCTGACCTATCCAGCGGAACCCGAAACCCCACCACCCTATGGCGCAAGTCGAGGAATCTGCAGCCCACACGGTCGCAGAACCGTCTCAGCCTCTGATTCAGACCCTCCACTCGGCTCTGTACCAAAGGTCCGCAGTCAGTCCTGTCGACGATGCTGCAGATGGTGAGCTCTGCTTTCATCCCGCTAGCGAGACTGGCAGTCTTCACCAAATCAGATAGCCGCCGGAAGCCAGAGAGGATTTCCTCCGATCCATAGCGACACACATCATTGGTGCCGACATGAGCGACCACCTGCAGATGGGTGCACCCTGTACCCTCCATGGCATCCGGAAGGACCCTTTCCACATCTGGAATGACTCCCCCCGGTATGCACACGGAGTGCACATTGGTTTTCTTCCCCTCTCTTGCTGCCATTTCCCTAAGGGGCCCCATTACGCGCCTGACGTTGGAGCTCCCAACTACCAGTAAGCCCACCCTCTGCGACTGCCCGGATCTTGCAGACTGAGGGGCAACCTCTGGAACAGGACAAGCAGCCATGTCAGGCCGAAGATCAGTATCAGCCTGAGACAGAGCCTGAAACCGGTTCGTCAGACAAACTGGAATGGCTTTCCGTTCAGCCCTCCGGAATGTCTTTCGCCCCCTGCCACACCTTGAAACGACCTCCCACTCTACCACAGGTGAGGGATCAGCCTCAATGCGGGCAGTATCCCGGGCAACCACAGTCTTAGTCCGATCAGGGGATGCATGGGACGAGCTGGCCGTCCCCGACAAACCCCCATCCGGACCCCCACAGTGATGCCCATTGGCAACAGCCTCAAGCTGTGTGACCGAAGCCAACACTGCCTGAAGCTGGGAGCGAAGGGATGCCAACTCAGCCTGCATCCGAACACAGCAGTTGCAGTCCCTATCCATGCTAAAAACTGTTTTGCAAAGAACGTCTGAACTAATCTACAGAGAGCGCAAACAAATCGACAAAATTTAAACGGTTATTAAAATACAAGATTGCCTAGTAAATGCAGTAATACTGCTACTTGCGCACTGGTGACACTGCTCGGCGGCGGAAGGAGACTAAGCGAAATTACACTATTCAGGTACTAAAACACGATGCTACACTCTCAAATACTATAATACGCCCGAAATTTATGAATTAAACAATGCAAGTACCAAAAACACGCAAAGAAATTAAGAATTAAACTATGTAGCAAATGAGTGAGCTAGGAGTATACGACTTGCTGCTCAGCTGCTTATCCAACGGCGGCAGGGAGCACGTTCACTCTGGCTCAGCCCTCGCCTGTTTATTCAACACACTCCTACACAAATTTCAGCCATCTATCCCTTGATCTTATTGGTCGTTTCCTTCGAGTCTCCATTTGGAGTGTCTTCTTGGGAATCCTCTTACTTTCCACACTCTTTAAGTGACCATACGATCTTAGCATTGATTTTCCTGTCCTGGTCTGCAAGGGTTCCTCTTTCACCGTTTCCTTTACCCTTTCTTTCCTCATCCACTCTCTCCTTGTTACTCCTATCCTACTTCTGAGGAACTTCATTTCACGTGCCTGTAATCAGGTCAATATTAGGATGTGGTAACTTCTTTATGTATCACTTCTTTGCTGTTTTGTGGGAATTCTTTGTTCCAAACCAGACTCCTAACACTTCACAGGAATGTTTACGCCAGTCTGAACGTTCGCTGACCTCTTTCTCATTTCTTTATTTACTCCTTTTTACTTAAGATGTGTTTCTTTAAGTTTGCGTAGTGGACCACAGTGTACTTTCAACTTTGCTTCACACAATGGAAGGAATGCCATATGGAGTATCTTTTTCCGTTGGCTGCGTAGCTTTGGGCCTTCGTTTCCTCGCGGATGTAAACCAGATTTGGCGCTGACCAGTGAGAGGGCGCGGGACTGATAATACAGTAGGTATGTTTGTATATGTGTGTGTGTGTGTGTGTGTGTGTGTGTGTGTGTGAGAGAGAGAGAGAGAGAGAGAGAGAGAGAGAGAGAGAGAGAGAGAGAGAGAGAGTGAGTGACTGTGTTTTAGTTAGGCTCAAGAGTACATGTTTACCTTTCTTGCCCAGAGGGGGACTTAAAATGGAGCGACTGGAGGAAGCACGGTCAGCGTCTCCGACCGCGGGTTAGATGTGCTACTTGGTCATATCGCTACTCCTTGTGGACGAGCGGGAGGCTTCTATTTGGGACCTTTGTTTCTGGAGCGTTTCTGCAGTCCAGGCACATGGCTATGTACTTCGAGAAGCACCTTAAGAAGGAAGTGAGCCCGAGTACACAGACACACGACACTGACGGCTATGAAATCGTTATTTCAGGACAGTCACAGAGGAAAATTACTTTGGTGAGAACCATACGTTAATCATTGTCCTTGCTAATCTCACCGGAGACTGGCATTGAACTTTAACTTGTTAATCGTATGCGTGGTAGGTATTTAGTGTTTGCGTTCAACAGGGTCATCCATGCTGTGTGATAACACGTACTCATATTCCTCTGGGTCGCATGGTAACGATCGAATATGGTATCTTTTCTATTATTTGCTTAGCTGTGGAATTATTGTAACGTAACTATTGTTTGTTGCTCTTGAACTACGTTGATTTCGGGACTCCTAAAGCACAATATACTTAAGAGCACTGAACTGTAACTATCTTTGTTTCTATTCTGTGGTAATTTTAAAAGTTTTAAGGTTTTAGCCAAGTATGTTTCTGTATCTCTCGTGTTTTTAGTGGCCAGATTTGATCTGTGTTTAAATTGATGTTTTTAACGGTTTCAACGCTGTTTCTAATTCTGCTGCTTCATGCCTGATAAGGCAATTCGTTATTTGTTATTTTGTCCATATGTTATTACCATTCTAAGGCGCCGCTCGGCTGGTTATACCAACACCAGTGAACCAGAAGTCTACTTTGTTTATTGTTTTGAAATAAGAGTGATTAGTACAACAAACTTAAGTTTTTTTATTGATTTTATCATTTCATAATTTCACTAATATTTGAGGTAAAGTCTGTTAATCACTTCAGGTAACTGACATTGAAGTTGTTATTAGTTTCTGATTATTTCTTTTACTTTTAAACTGAGTAACTGCTCTTAAATGAAACGTGAAAATATCTTTGCAAATGATTTATATACTTATCATTTAGTAGAAGAAAAATCAAATAAAAACATTGGGCGAATAGCCTGGTTAAAATTATCTCTGGCATCTTACCTTCCCCCCCCCCCCCCCACCCGTACTTAGAAACTGCACTTAGAACGATAAGATACTTGACATTGTTCAAGCAAACGTCAAAAATCTCAGCAAAAACAATGAAAACTGACAAATTTGTGATTGGAAAGCACTTCGCTAGGCCGCGGAATTAACCTACTGCTAATGGATACGAATTATATCTGCAGAAGTTCTAACATTTTATATAGAATGATGAATTAAAAATTCGGTAATATCATCGTGGATCCTTTAAATTTTACCTTCACACTTCCTGCTAACTGGATGTTTGCTCACTGAATTGATGAAACAATGACTCATACTGAGAGAACACCAATGCGCTACACCGACCTCTCATACAGAATACCTCTAATGATATCAATACAAACGAGCTCATATAGCCAGAACGTATTGCGACGGGCAGTTCATTGCGTACAACTACTCACAACGATAAACCGGTTATTAGCGTGATGGAACGCTTGAAATGTTCTGGCGCTGGTCGTACATCATACCAACAAAGCAATAGACTATCGGACGTATATAACAATAACATGATACATGTGGCTGCGCAAATGAGAAGCAGCTGTTTGCCGGAGGTGATATGCATTTACCATTTGTTATTTACGAGAGCCAAGCTACACCGTTAGACTCCGTGTGCATTAACGAGTGCGATGCTTGCCTTTGATGTCTCAACACTCTTTGCTTCTACTTTCGTATCTGTATTCCAAACGCTACTGTACAGTGTGCAGCCAAGGACACCTGACTACCACTACAATATTTATTCCTGACTTCAGTGTGTGCGCAGGAAAAAGATTTTTTGTATCTACATCTAGAACCATACTCCGCAAGCCACCTGACGGTGTGTGGTGGAGGGTACCTTGAATAACTCTATCGGTTTTCCCTTCTATTCCAGTTTCGTATTGTTCGTGGAAAGAAAGATTGTCGGCATGCCTCTGTGTGGGCTCTAATCTCTCTGATTTCATCCTCATGGTCTCTTCGCGAGATATACGTAGGAGGGAGCAATATACTGCTTGACTCCTCGGTGAAGGTATGTTCTCGAAACTTCAACAAAAGCCCGTACCGAGCTACTGAGCGTCTCTCCTGCAGAGCCTTCCACTGGAGTTTATCTGTCTTCTCCGTAACGCTTTCGCGATTACTAAATGATCCTGTAACGAAGCGCGCTGCTCTCCGTTGGATCTTCTCTATCTCTTCTATCAACCCCATCTGATACGGATCCCACATCGGTGAGCAGTATTCAAGCAGTGGGCGAACAAGTGTACTGTATCCTACTTCCTTTGTTTTCGGACTGCATTTCCATAGAATTCTTCCAATGAATCTCAGTCAGGCATCTGCTTTACCGACGATTAATTTTATCTGGTCATTCCATTTTAAATCACTCCTCACGCCTACTCCAAATAATTTATGGAATTAACTGGTTCTAGTTGCTGACCCGCTATATTGGAGCTGAATGATAAAGGATCTTTCTTTCTATGTATTCGCAGCACATTACACTTGTCTACATTGAGATTGAGTTGCCATTCCCTGCACCATGGTTCAATTCGTTGCAGATCCTCCTGCATTTCAGTACAATTTTCCATTGTTACAACCTCTCGATATACTACAGCATCATGCGCAAAAAGCCTCAGTGAACTTCCGATGTTATCCACAAGGTCATTTATATATATATTGTGAATAGCAACACTCCCCTGCGGCACACCTGAAATCACTCTTACTTCGGAAGACTTCTCTCCATTGAGAATGACCTGCTGCTTCCTGTTATCTAGGAACTCTTCAATCCAATCACACAATTGGTCTGATAGTCCATATGCTCTTACTTTGTTCATTAAACGACTGTGGGGAACTGTACCAACGCCTTGCGGAAGTCAAGAAACACGGCATCTACCTGGGAACCCGTGTCTATGGCCCTCTGAGTCTCGTGGACGAATAGCTTGAGCTGGGTTTCACACGATCGTCTTTTTCGAAAGCCATGCTGATTCCTACAGAATAGATTTCTAGTCTCCAGAAAAGCCATTATACTCGAACGTAGTACGTGTTCCAAAATTCTACAACTGATCGACGTTAGAGATATAGGTCTATAGTTCTGCACATCTGTTCGACGTCCCTTCTTGAAAACGGGGATGACCTGTGCCCTTTTCCAATCCTTTGGAACGCTACGCTCTTCTAGAGACCTACGGTACACCGCTGCAAGAAGGGAGGCAAGTTCCTTCGCGTACTCTGTGTAAAATCGAACTGGTATCCCATCAGGTCCAGCAGCCTTTCCTCTTTTGAGTGATTTTAATTGTTTCTCTATCCCTCTGTCGTCTATTTCGATATCTACCATTTTGTCATCAGTGTGACAATCTAGAGAAGGAACTACAGTGCAGTCTTCCCCTGTGAAACTGCTTTGGAAAAAGACACTTAGTATTTCGGCCTTTAGTCTGTCATCCTCTGTTTCAGTACCATTTTTGTCACAGAGTGTCTGGACATTTTTGTTTTGATCCACCTACCGCTTTGACATAAGACCAAAATTTCTTAGAATTTTCTACCAAGTCAGTACATAGAACTTTACTTTCGAATTCACTGAACGCCTCTTCTGTTTGTGGAAGAATGTTTGACATGATACATCTTCAATTGTGACGCATTGTTATCACGATTAGAAGGATCATCAGTCATCATTTTAGTGTGAGATGCTTTAGAGAAAGACGTTTCAATGGAAGCTGCTGTGCAGCAAAATGGAATACTGATTCAACGGTGCCACCAGATTGGATGGTATGCGTTAGTACGAAGAAGCTTATGGATTAAGATCGACAACGTTTCGTGGTAAACGATTCACGAGCTAGATCAGTTGACGATCGTGTGTGTATCTGTGTTGTAGCAATGTATACAGGAGTTGGACAAAAATACCGAAACGCCTCGAGAAATGCGCGCTTTAAACTGTATGTAGATGCTAGTCAAGTATGCATCTTGCGCCGTTGTATTGAACAACAAAAGGAACATATCGTTGCGAGTGTCAGTCGTGGTCGAAACAGTTGTTCGTGTAACTGTGCGGAACCAAGTGAATTCAAACCTGGGCAAACTGTTGGTGCCGGCCGATGTGCCCGAGCGGTTCCAGGCGCTTTAGTCTGGAACCGCACGACCGCTACGGTCGCAGGTTCGAATCCTGCCTCGGGCATGGATGTGTGTGATGTCCTTAGGTTAGTTAGGCTTAAGTAGTTCTAAGTTCTAGGGGACTGATGACCTCAGATGTTGGCCGGCCGGGGTGACCGAGCTGTTCTAGGCGCTACAGTCTGGAACCGCGCGACCGCTAAGGTTTAAAAAAAATTGCTCTGAGCACTATGGGACTTAACATCTATGGTCATCAGTCCCCTAGAACTTAGAACTAATTAAACCTAACTAACCAAAGGACATCACACAACACCCAGTCATCACGAGGCAGAGAAAATTCCTGACCCCGCCGGGAATCGAACCGCTAAGGTCGCAGGTTCGAATCCTGCCTCGGGCATGGATGTGTGTGATGTCCTTAGGTTAGTTAGGTTTAAGAAGTTCTACGTTCTAGGGGACCTATGAACTTAGAAGATAAGTCCTATAGTGCTCAGAGCCATTTGAACCATTTGAAACTGTTGGTGTTTGTACGGTGGCTGCTTCTGTAACCAACGTAGCCGAAGTGATTGGAGTTTCAAGAAGCAGCGTCTCGAAGATTTATGTTGCATACAGGCAATGCGCAAAAGTGTCACTCGCTAAGTTGAGTGATAGTGACAGATGGCCATTGATGAGGATTGTGACCCAAAATAAGGAGACGACAGCTGCAAAAGTCACTGCAGAAATGAATGTCGCACTCGTGAACTCTGTCAGCGCCAAAACAACACCAAGTGAGCTTCATAAGCAGGTAACTGCAGTGAGAGCCGGAATTCCAAAAACAGACATCTGTGATGCAAATGTCCGTAAATGAAAATGTGGCCCCAGAAGCATAAGACCTGAACTAAGTGGCAAGTCATTCGGTCGGGTGAGTTATGTTTCGCACTATTCCAGACTTCGGACCGAGTTTACGTCCCAAGAGTGAAACATGGCAGGGTTCGGTGATTATGTGGGCAGGCCTACCGTGGTATTCCAATGGACCGATGGCATCCTACAAGGTAGTATTACTAGCAATGATTATGGCACCAGTTTGGCTTATTAGGTCCATCCCATGCTACAGTGTTTGTTCCCCAATAGTTCAACTGGTTCAAATGGCTCTGAGCACTATGGGAGTCAACTTCTGAGGCCATCAGTCCCCTAGAACTTAGAACTACTTAAACCTAATAACCTACGGACATCACACACATCCATGCCTGAGGCAGGATTCGAACCTGCGACCGTAGCGGTCGCGCGGTTCCAGACTGTAGCGCCTAGAACCGCTCGGCCACCCCGGCCGGCTCCCCAATAGTGATGCTATGTTGCAAGACGAGAAGTCCCCTGTTCATACAGTTCGGATCGACTAGGACTGATTTTATAAGCACGAGGATGAACTGTCGCAACTCACCTGGCCCCCACAGTCACCAAATCTCAATGGTGACTTTGTGGTCTGGTTTGGAGAGGAGGGTGAGCGACCGTTGTCCACCTCTATTATCATTACCTGTACTTTCCACTATTTAGCAGAAAGATTGGTGTAAGATTTCCCATGGAGACCTTTTCTTTGTGTTTTGTTTTTTGAGTCTTCAATCTGCTTACTGGTTTGCTGGATGTATTACAATTTCTGTCTTCCGCTATAGTTTTTACCCTCTACAGTTCCCTCTAGTAGCATGGAAGTCATTCCCTGATGTCTTAACAGGTATCCTATCATCATGTCCATTCCTCTTGTCAGTGTTTTCCACATATTCCTTTCCTCTCCGATTCTGCGTAGAACCTCCTCATTACTTACCTTATCAGTCCACCTAATTTTCAACATTCGTCTATAGCACCACATCTCAAATGCTTCGATTCTCTTCTGTTCCGGTTTTCCCACAGTCCATGTTTCACTACTATACAATGCTGTAATCCAGACGTACATCCTCAGATATTTCGTCCTCAAATTAAGGTCTACGTTTGAGGCTAATAGACATCTCTTGGTCAGGAGCTCCCTTTATGCCAGTGCTAGTCTACTTTTTATGTCCTCCTTGCTCCGTCTGTCATAGATAGCAGAATTCCATGATTTCATCTACTCCTGTGATCCCCAATTCATATGTTAAGATTCTCGCTGTTCTCGTTTATGCTGTTTGTAATTACATTCGTCTGTCTTCGGTTTACTCTCAATCCATATCCAGTACCCATTAGACTGTTCATTCCATTCAACAGATCATATAATTCTACTTCATTTTCACTGAGGACAGCAAAGTCATCAGCGAATCTTATCATTGATATCCTTTCACCCTGAATTTTAGTCTTTTAATGATTCTTTCTTTTATTACCGCCATTGCTTCTTCGATGTATCGATTGAACAGCAGGGGCGAAAGGTTACATTCATGTCTTACATCTTTTTTAATCCGAGCACTTCGTTCTTGGTCTCCCACTCTCATTGTCCCGTCTTGGTTCTCGCACATATTATGCATTACACGTCTTCCCCCATAGCTCATCCCCACATTTCTTAGAATTTCAAACACCCTGCACCATTTTACATTATCGAACATTTTTTCCAAATCGACAGATCCTATGAACGTGTTTTGATTTTTCTTCGTTCCTAGTTCCATTATCAACTGCAACTTCAGAACTGCCTCTCTGGTGCCTTTACCATTACTAAAGCTAAATTGATCATCATCTAACAGACTATCAGTTTTCTTTTCCATGTGTTGTTGTTGTTGTAGTCTTCACTTCTGAGACTAGTTTGATGCAGCTCTCCATGCTACTCTATCCTGTGCAAGCCTCTTCATCTCCCAGTACCTGCTGCAGCCTACATCCTTCTGAATCTGCTTACCGTATTCATCTCTTGGTCTCCCTCTACGATTTTTACCCTCCACACTGCCCTCCAGTACTAAATTGATGATCCCTTGATGTCTCAGAACATGTCCTACCAACCGATCACTTCTTCTAGTCCAGTTGTGCCACAAACTCCTCTTCTCCCCAATTCTATTCAATACATTCTTATTAGTTATGAGATCTACCCATCTAATCTTCAGCATTCTTCTGTAGCACCACATTTCGAAAGCTTCTATTCTCTTCTTGTCTAAACTATTTATCGTCCCTGTTTCACTTCCATACATGGCTACACTCCATACAAATACTTTCAGAACGACTTAGTAACACTTAAATCAATACTCGATGTTAACAAATTTCTCTTCTTTAGAAACGCTTTCCTTGCCATTGCCAGTGTACATTTTATATCCTCTCTACTTCGACCATCATCAGTTATTTTGCTCCCCAAATAGCAAAACTCCTTTACTACATTAAGTGTCTCATTTCCTAACGTAATTCCCTCAGCATCACCTGACTTAATTCGACTACATTCCATTATCCTCGTTTTGCTTTTGTTGATGTTCATCTTGTATCCTCCTTTCAAGACACTATCCATTCCGTTCAACTGCTCTTCCAAGTCCTTTGCTGTCTCTGACAGAATAACAATGTTATCGACGAACCTCAAAGTTTTTATTTCTTCTCCATGGATTTTAATACCTACTCTGAATTTTTCTTTTGTTTCCTTTACTGCTTGCTCAATATACAGATTGAATAATATCGGGAGAGCCTACAACCCCGTTTCACTCCCTTCCCAGCCACTGCTTCCCTTTCATGCCCCTCAACTCTTATAACTGCCGTCTGGTTTCTGTACAAATTGTAAATAGCCTTTCGCTCCCTGTATTTTACCCCTGCCACCTTTAGAATTTGAAAGAGAGTATTCCAGTCAACATTGTCAAAAGCTTTCTCTAAGTCTACAAATGCTAGAAACGTAGGTTTGCCTTTCCTTAATCTTTCTTCTAAGATAAGTCGTAAGGTCAGTATTGCCTCACTTGTTCCAGTGTTTCTACGGAATCCAAACTGATCTTCCCAGAGGTCGGCTTCCACCAGTTTTTCCATTCGTCTTTAAATAATTCGCGTTAGTATTTTGCAGCTGTGACATATTAAAATGATAGTTCGGTAATTTTCACATCTGTCAACACCTGCTTTCTTTGGGATTGGAATTATTATATTCCTCTTGAAGTCCGAGGGTATTTCCCCTGTCTCATACATCTTGCTCACCAGATGGTAGAGTTTTGTCAGGACTGGCTCTCCCGAGGCTATCAGTAGTTCTAATGGAATGTTGTCTACTCCCGGGGCCTTGTTTCGACTCAGGTCTTTCAGTGCTCTGTCAAACTCTTCACGCAGTATCATATATCCTATTTCATCTTCATCTACATCTACATCCTCTTCCATTTCCATAATATTGTTCTCAATTACATCGCCCTTGTATAGACCCTCTATATACTCCTTCCACCTTCCTGCTTTCCCTTCTTTGCTTAGAGCTGGGTTTCCGTCGGAGCTCTTGATATTCATGCAGGTGGTTCTCTTTTCTCCAAAGGCCTCTTTATTTTTCCTGTAGGCAGTATCTATGTTACCCCTCTACATCCTTACATTTGTCCTCTAGCCATGCCTGCTTTGCCATTTTTCACTTCCTGTCGATATCATTTTTGAGACGTTTGTATTCTTTTTTGCCTGCTTCACTTGCTGCATTTTTATATTTTCTCCTTTCATCAATTAAATTCAGTATCTCTTGTGTTACCCAAGGATTTCTACTAGCCCTCGTCTTTTTACCTACTCGATCCCGTGCTGCCTTCACTATTTCATTCCTCAAAGGTACCCATTCTTCTTCTACTGTATTTCTTTCCCCCATTCCTGTCAATTGTTCCCTTATGCTCTCCCTGAAACTCTGTACAACCTCCTGTTTATTCATTTTATCCAGGTCTCATCTCCTTAAATTCCCACCTTTTTGCAGTTTCTTCAGTTTTAATCTACAGCTCATAACCAATAGATTGTGGTCAGAGTCCACATCTGCCCCTGGAAATGTCTTACAATTTAAAATCTGGTTCCTAAATCTCTGTCTTACCGTTATATAATCTATCTGAAACCTTCTAGTGTATCCATGGTTCTTCCGTTTATACAACCTTCTTTTATGGTTCTTGAACTAAGTGTTAGCTATGGTCAAGTTATACTGTGTGAAAAATTCTACCAGGCGGCTTCCTCTTTCATTTCGTAGCCCCAATCCATATTCACCTACTATGTTTCCTTCTCTTCCTTTTCCTACTGTCGAATTCCAGTCACCCATGACTATTAAATTTTCGTCTCCCTTCACTATCTGAATAATTTCTTTCATCTCATCATACATTTCATTAACTTCTTCATCATCCGCAGAGCTAGTTGGCATATAAACTTGTACTACTGTAGTAGGCGTGGACTTCGTGTCTATCTTGGCCACAATAATGCGTTCACTATGCTGTTTGTAGTAGCTTACCCGCACTCCTATTTTTCTATTCATTATTAAACCTACTCCTGCATTACTCCTATTTGATTTTGTATTTATAACCCTGTATTCACCTGACCAAAAGTCTTGTTCCTCCTGCCACCGAACTTCACTAATTTCCACTATATCTAACTTTACCCTACCCATTTCCCTTTTTAAATTTTCTAACCTACCTGCCCGATTAAGGGACCTGACATTCCACGCTCCGATCCGTAGAATGCCAGTTTTCTTTCTCCTGATAACGATGTCCTCTTGAGTAGTCCCCACTCGGAGATCCAAATGGGGGACTATTTTACCTCCGGAATATTTTACCCAAGAGGACGCCATCATCATTTAATCATACAGTAAAGCTGCATGCCCTCGGGAAAAATTACGACTGTAATTTCCCCTTGCTTTCAGCCGTTCGCAGTACCAAAACAGCAAGGGCGTTTTGGTTAGTGGTTACAGGGCCAGATCAGTCAATGATCCAGACTGTTGCCCCTGCAACTACTGAAAAGGTTGCTGCCCCTCTTCAGGAACCACACGTTTGTCTGGCCTCTCAACAGATACTCCTCCATTGTGGTTGCACCTACGGTACGGCTATCTGTATTGTTGAGGCACGCAAGCCTTTCCGCCAACGGCAAGGTCCATGTTTCACACCTCCGTATGTTACTCTTGTCAGAAACTGAGCAGGAGCTGTTAAGCTGATTGAACGATAATTCTCGTACTCGTCGGCTCTTGCTACCTCTGGAATTGTGTGGATGATGTTTTCCCGTAAGTCTGATGGTATACCGCAAGTCTCATACATTCTACACACCAACGTGAAGAGTCGTTTTGTTGCCACTAGCCCCAATGATTTTAAAAATTCCGATGGAATGTTTTTGATCCCTTCTGGCTTATTTGATTTTAAATTTACTTAAGAGCGACACGTGGTATAGGGGTAGCGTCTTTGATTCATAATCAAAACGTCTTCGGTCGCGGGTTAGATCCCCGCCACTGCCTAAATTTTGATAAATAATCAGCATTGGCGCCGAAGACTTCCGCCATAAGAAGTCAACCTCACTCTGCCAACGGCCTTGTCAAAGTGGGCGGAGGAACGGATAGAGGTTCAGGGCACTCTCTTGTCCTAGGGGTGGGAAATTGCCCCTAAAGGCGGAAGAATCAGCAATGATCAACGACATGAGGATGCAGAAGGCATGGAATCCACTGCATTAAAGACACGTAACGTGTATCCACAGGACATGTGGCCTGTATTTGAAGAAGTGTCATGATGATCTCTCCATTGGCAAAAGATTCCGGAATAGTCCCCCATTCGGATCTCCGGGAGGGGACTACCAAGGGGGAGGTTACCATGAGAAAAAGATTGAATAATCAACGAAAGGACAACGTTCTACGAGTCGGGGCGTGGAATGTCATAAGCTTGAACGTGGTAGGGAAACTAGAAAATCTGAAAAGGGAAATTGAAAGGTGGCTACACTGTGCCACTGCGCCAGAGAGTGCGCCAAAGAGTACTAGTAAGCCGCCTCCACAGTGCGTGTTTAGAGTTCGTGGCAGTCAGTGGTTTTTGAGAGTTCGTAGAGGACAGTGTGTGTTAAGAGCTGGTGGTTGTCGTGAAGTTGGAGTAAGATGTTGTAGTAAAGAGTGTTGTTCCATGTTTTATGCAGTTATTTGATGGGAGAGATAGCAGATGTTATTGTGTGCATTTCGTCAATATATATGAAGGTAAAACTTACAATGCTCTTTTATTAATTGTGTATCTGAAATAATGCGTCACTACAGGTTCAGTCAACAAAGCATCTGGCTTGTGTTCTTGTATTAGAGTGAATTCTGGTTTTCTTGCGTAATTATAGTTTTCTAATTTTCTTTTGTCACGTCAGCATAGTTGGTATTAAAAAATTCTTGTCTTGTTGGAAAAGAACCGTGCCAGATGTGGACGTTGAGTCACACTCCCACATACAGAACAGTTACTCTTGTGCTTGTTGGCTTCGTAGATTTTTATAGTTGCTGGGGACTTAATTAATTAACTGTGTTTACGAAAATTTTCTTACATTGTTTGTTGCAGTCAGATAGCGTAGATAATACTAGTCAGGGCCAGCCGATTACGAGACATACGTAATCGGACAGACAGTTACTAAAAATTAAAATTAAAAGTATTTTCAAATTTATTTATTTGAGCCCCCATGCACGTGGCGACCCTGCCAGGATCGTCCCTTGGAATTGTTCTGATTGTGAAATTGTAGACTGTAGTATTGTTGTAGTAATTTGTAGTTAGTAATTGTAGTCTATTTTGCATGTGTAGATTTGGTAATTGTCATTCTTCTAATGGTATTTTTCAAAATTTAATTTTTATTGCCTTGTATACGCGTTTGACAAATT
Organism: Schistocerca piceifrons; assembly: GCF_021461385.2. Taxonomy (NCBI): domain Eukaryota; kingdom Metazoa; phylum Arthropoda; class Insecta; order Orthoptera; family Acrididae; genus Schistocerca; species Schistocerca piceifrons. The sequence goes on along the minus strand of NC_060139.1, from coordinate 493,310,382 downwards.
AGTGCAATTATTTCAATTGTTCGATTGATCGTGTCTGAGGGAGACATTTCATGTGAATAGTATTGTTGGAGATAAGGAGGCATTGTGTGTAATTTTCGTACAGTGACGAATCTTTTGTATATTTTGTAAATGATTACGCGATCAATGAAAAAGGCAAAAATGATGAATAGTGAGAACGAAATTGTTGACATGGCGAACTCGCCAACACAGGACAACTGTATGATGAATAATGGAGTTGAAAACAATGTAATAAGTCGGGAAAATAGTCTGGAACCATTTCAAAATTCTTCTCAATCAGAAAATTCACAGAATCCGAGATTAACGATAGAAGATTCTGAAATAGTATCGAACACAGATAGCTTTACAGCTATGACGAAGGAAACTGGTTTTGCGGGAAATGTTAGGGGCGAAAATAATTTTGAAACAGTTACCATGGGGCAGTTGATGAGTGCTATATTAAAAATGGAAACACGAATGGAAACTTTGGGATCTGAATTAAAAAATGACATGGGAACTTTACGGGCTGAATTAAAAACTGATATAGGAACAATGGAAACACGGATGGGAACAATGGAAACTCGGTTAGGATCTGAATTAAAAACAGAAATAGGAACAATTAAAAAAGAGATGGGAACTTTGGAAACACGGATAGATTCACGAATAGGGACATGTTTCAAAAATATGAAAGATGAATTAAAGAAAGAAATCAGGGAAGAAGTACAACCGATTCTGAATTCTCACAATAATAGATTAATTGCAGTAGAAATCAGACAAAGGGAACAGGATAGAGAACAGGAAGAAAGAGATCGCGTGATAGTACAGAAATATTCAGAGTTAAATTTACAACGTGCAAAGGATAAGGAAGAAATATTTGAGAGAATCGAGGAATCTGTACCAAATGACAGATTAAATAACCTAACACAACAGTATGAACAGTTAGCTACCAAATGTGAAAATACTGAAACCCGAGTCGCGACACTTACGGAAGACGTAAATAAACAGAAAGAACAATTAGGTGACTTATCGGAAAGAGTTGAGGAAATTTCAGATAAACTGACAAATCTTAGTTTACATGGGGACAGAGATTCGGATGATACAGCTCCATTACCATTTGCAGAAACCGAAGAGTATCAGAACATAAATAAGCATGTTGAAAGTCAGGGAAAATTTAATGAACGTGTGAAAAGGGAATTTGAGGCATTACGGAAGCAAGTCAAACAAATTGAAGGCGAAATAGTAGGAAAGGACAGTAGAAGGAACCTAGAATCACAGATAGCAGAGGGGTATGAAGAAAGTAATTTATTTCATTTACGAGAAGCAACAAGAGAGCGCCAGGCGCGCGAACTTGACAATAATCGACATTCGGACTGGGACAGAAGCGGTAGGTCTTTGTCGCCACGAGGCGAAAACTTTGACTATAAACACTTTTTGACTGTCCGGAAATTTAAGATCTTCCGCAACTCTAAGAATGACATACATCCATGTGCATGGTTAGATCAATTTATGTACGCACTTCCACCAAATTGGCCACTAAGTCACAAACTGGAATTTATGTGCGGATATTTAGAAAACGAACCGGCGACGCGGATGCGCGCACTCATTAGAGATTGTAATAATCTAAATGATTTTTATCATGCATTTCTATCGGCATATTGGTCCGAAAACACGCAAGACAGAGTCAAACACAGTCTTATTATGCAGCGTAATTTCAAACAGTCTGAGTTCCGCACGCCGGCAGAGTACTTTGAGGACATGATTCGAAAGAATCAGTTCCTGTCCAACCCTTATAGCCCGACTGAATTAATTCGCATTTGTTTAACTAAGCTGCCACAATCCATAAGACAAATTGCTTTGGCCGGAAGATGTAAAGACGACATTGAGACTTTTAAGACTTTGTTGCAAGAACTTGAGTATGACAACGATGACGGGACCTCTTGTAACTTTTTCAGTAACAGTAATTACAATAGATTTTCAGAGAAAAGTGATAGTGGTCGGAACGGACGTTATAGCGGTAATTTTGAGAATGACAGACGTAACAGACAGGACAACAGATACCAGCCTTATGATAATAACAGACGTTCTAACAGAAATTACACAGACAATAGCGGTAATTCGTACCGGAATGATCAATCATACGGAAACAGTAATCGGTATCATCAGGACAGAAATTATTCATACAGTAATAGAAATTCTTACTACAGAAATAATCAGGGTAGTAGATACAACAATAATTTCAGAAATGACAGTCGAAATTACACAAGAAGTAGTTATGCAGACAGACAGGAAAACAGAAATTTTAATAACAGACACAGCCAAGAATTTGCATCTAACAGACAGGAAGGACCTAATTGGCATCCTCCACGTGACAGAACTTCTGAGAGACAAGTGCAAATTGTTGAAATTGATCCGCGAAATGACGCGAATACTCAAAGACGTGACGCAAACAATCGACAATGACTTGCAGCTTCGGCTTCTGGCAGCAATATAGACGGCTCAGAAAGCAATGACACTACGACTTTACACTACGTACGCCTGGAAGACATGAGAGACATTTTATTAGACGAAAAGGAAAATAATGTAGACGCATTTTTACATCCTGTTATTGAAGTATGTGTGGGTAAGAATAAGTTCACTGCAGTATTAGATTCCGGGAGCCCACTGAATGTCATTAGTGAATCAGTTTTTCGGATATGTGAAAGAACTATTTCCTGTCCGGTGTTACCTATTTCTAAAACTACAATTCGAGGAGCGATTTCTGGAAAAAGTGTGGAGGTCAAACAACAGACCAATTTAAATTTCATTTGTCAAGGATACGAATTTTCTGCTAATTTTATTATTGTTCCATTACTCAGTACACAAATTATATTAGGTATGGAGTTTCTTAACGCACATAAGGCAATTTTGAACTTTAAAGAAGGAAGTGTAAATTTGACTGTTGCTGGAATGCCGAAATGTTTAAAATTTTTCGAGTGTTTAACAAGATCTGAGTCAGATACAAAATGTTTAAGGTTTCTTACTTCTGATGTTTTCGTTGAGCATTATGACGACAATGTGTTTATTCATGATAATGACAATAGATACAGAGACGCGATGGATGACATAATTAATAGCGAAGAATTAATTAATGAAAAGGTTAAGAAAGCTGAAGTGCCAGATGACGTTGCAAGAGAAGAGCTGCACCACATTTTGATTTCACATGCTACAGTGTTTAGTCATCACACAGGAACTATAAAAGGCTTACAATATTCATTTAAAGTAAAAGAACACACACCATTTCGCGGGAAAACGTACGCTATTCCTTTGGCTTACAGAGACAAGGTTAAGAATGAACTTCAGTACATGTTAGATCAAGGCATTATTGAGCCTGCAGTCAGTCCTTATACTAGCCCATTACACGTTGTTCTTAAAAAGGATGGATCAATTCGTCTGGTTCTGGATTCCAGACAGATAAATAACATCATCATTCCTGAAACTGACCGCCCACAAAATTTAGATGAACTTCTTCAACATTTCCATGGAATTAAAGTTTTATCCACGATTGATATGCGCGCAAGTTTTTGGCAAATAGAACTCCACCCTGACTGTAGAAAATATACCGCCTTTTTAGCCTTTGGTAACTGTTACCAATTTCGGAAATTACCGTTTGGACTTACTGTATCTTCAGCAGCATTCATTCGTAGTTTAAATGAAATTTTACCTGTTTATCTTCGTGACAACATTACTTCTTATGTTGACGACATTCTGATTGCTAAACGTTCTTGGAGTGAGCACAACAAAATTTTGGATTCATTATTACGTATTTTTGCACGAGTTGGCATGACAGTGAACTTGGAAAAATCTGAATTTGGTCGTTCTCAGGTGAAATTTCTCGGTCACATTATTTCTACAGAAGGTATTCTTCCTGATCCAGAGAAATTAGACGCTATTCGTAATTATGCTGTTCCTAGCACAAAACGTGACGTTCGTAGTTTCCTTGGTGTCTGTAATTTTCTGCGACGCTTTGTTAAATTGGACGATTTGGCCACACCTCGTTTATGTGAACTATCTGGAAAGAAATCTAATTGGTGTTGGGATGAGGAAGCTCAGTCAGAATTTGAACAGCTTCGTGATGCCTTAGTTGCTGCTCCACTTCTTTCACATCCGGATTTATCGAAAGAATTTTGTTTGGCGACGGACTCATCATACAAAGGCCTAGGTGCACATTTATTTCAAGAGATAGAAGAAAACGGCGTTGTAGTACAGAAAACTATTGCATTTGGAAGTCGTGTTCTCTCTAAATCAGAAAAGAATTATTCGATTACGGAACTTGAAGCTTTGGCTGTTGTTTGGGCTTTTACAAAATTTCGCACATTTTTGTTTGGCAGACATACTAAGGTTTACACCGATCATCGAGCTCTGGAATTTCTTATGTCAACAAAATTAACTCACGGCAGATTGTCACGATGGGCGTTGTACCTACAGGAATTTGACTTTAGTATTGTTTACATACAGGGTTCTTCTAATATTGTTGCCGATGCTTTATCACGTGCACCTATGGGTTTGAAACGAAGTGCTGAAGAGGACTGCAAGGAAAACAATTTTTGTTTGATGTATATTCAAGGTGTTGCGTTTGAGAACTTTATTTCGTCTTCGCTCCAGGATATCGCTAAGGAGCAAAATAAGGATCCAATCTGGAAGGACATTAAGGAGAAGTGGAGGAGAAAGGAAAGCGTAGCGATTAGACAGCATTATTTAGTCCGCAATGACATTCTTTTTAAACGAAAATCGGTCGACAACTTTGTTTGGTTAGTTTGTATTCCTGATGAGTGGGTCAATAAATTGATTTGGTATACGCATCTCAGTTATGCACACTTTGGTCCCCGAAAATGCTTTCATAAATTACGAGAAAATTGTTACTTCAGTAATATGGAAAAACGTATTCGATCTGTTCTTGCCAAATGCAAATTATGTCAAATGGCTAAGCCTCCAACGATTTCTCACAGAGCACCGTTGTTTCCTGTCATTCCAGCGAAATTAAAGGAGATGGCTGCAGTCGATTTGTTTGGTCCAGTGGTTCGTTCTACTAATGGTTTTGCGTACATTTTCGTAGCAGTGGAGTTGACGTCAAAATATGTGTGTTTTACACCTTTACGCAAAGCAACAGCTCGTTCAGTATCCAACGCTTTTATCAAACATTTTCTTAAAGAAGTCGGTCATGTTGATAAGGTTATATCAGATAATGGATCACAGTTTCGTTCTAAAGTTTGGCTTCGTACTCTACACCGTCGTAAAATTAAACCAATCTTCATTTCACTTTTTCACCCTCAATCTAACGCTTCAGAGAGATGGATGAAGGAAATCAATAAATTGTGTCGTCTTTATTGTCATCAGAATCACAGAACTTGGGATCAGTATCTTCATATTTTTCAAAACATTCTGAATGAACTTCCTAATGACTCAACTTCTTTACCGCCTCTATTGGTATTAAAAAATAAAGTACCAACAAATCGCATTTCTGAAATCGTTCCTTTTCCGCCTTCACGGAAACTGCGGCATTCTGAAGTTGTCAACATGGCTCTACGAAATATTGCATCTGCGGCTGCTAGAAGAGAGAAATCAGCGAAACGTCCTGGTCGTTTAAAAACTTTGTCAGTTGGTCAGAAGGTGTTAATTAAGTCCCACCGTTTGTCTCACAAAGGAAAAGGCTTGTGTCGCAAATTTTTTCTGCTTTATAACGGTCCATACAGAATTCGCAAAATTATTCATGATAACACTGTTGAAGTAGAAACTCTTAAATCACGACGCTCTAAGGGAATACATCACATATCGAACGTTAAAATTTTTGTGGAATGACATACTTGTAAAAAACTAACAGCTACATGTAAACACGCAGAGAGTACAAGGATACCGCGCTGTGTTTTGGCGGCGGCACATACTCAAAGCAACAGTCAAGTCTGCGCGCCGCACAAGGCAGTCGTTGACCGCGAACAATGACTTCCTACGTCACGCGCCTACAGCTGATCGAGCGCTCAGTGCGAATGCACTGACAGACGTAAACAAATACACAGTCTAATTTCTCCGACTAAATTCTGTATAAAGCTATAAGGATTTGTTGAATTGTGTTATTATCATTCAGTATTTTGCAGGATACGGTTGTATAAAATACGTCACGCGCCCACAGCTGATCGAGCGCTCAGTGCGAATGCACTGACAGCCGTAAACAAACACACAGTTTAATTTCTCCGACTAAATTCAGTATAAAGCTATAGTGACTTGATGAATTCTGTTATTAACATTCAGTATTTTGCAGGATACGGTTCTATAAAATATTTAAGAACTTCAGGTAAACTCTGTGTGTCTCCGACGTTAAGACGACCTGCTATCGAGAAATTTTCAGGAAGAATGTAATTTCCAAGAAGAAACTAATTAACTAAAAAAGGGTAACTATTAATTGAGTTTATTTTTCAGGTAACATATTTCCACATAGGTACGTACTTTAGACGTAATTTGCTGCTCGCGATTACGTGATTCATACTTTGTGCTAATTTTATGTTCTATGGATTTACTTGTGAAGCGACGTGCTTGTGTACATTTACTGATTTTGACAATTATTGATTAATGAACTGGGTTGTAACTTGTGTATATTATGCATCGCTTGGCTGCTATGCTTTTTCACTGACTGATTTTGACAATTATTGATTAATGAACTGGGTTGTGACTTGTATAGATTATGCATCGCTTGGGTGCTATGCTTTTTCACTGATGTCATATTTTTTTTAATTATGTGCCTGCTGTGCTTATTTATTTGAATTATAATTGTAACCTGATTTATTGTGCTGATGTGTTTAGGTATGTAAGTTATACTTTGTGATTTATCTGCTTGCGCCTTCATGTTTATTTATTAGGATGACATATGAACATTTATTTGCTTATGCTGATATGATGCTAATGACTTGTTTATTACGTAAGATATATGTTTACTGCTATGCGTATGGATTACATATTTACACATTTCTGTTTTGTTGCCATAACTGCTCTTTAATTTGGTATATAGAAATGCTGATATACTGTGTATGAACATAGAGTTTAGGTCACATTACTGTATTAATTATAGATTGTTCGCTTGGCAGAGCCTCGTTGTAGGAATTGTGCTGCATCCACTTGTTGACATTCTGTTCTTTACTGGTCTATTTACTCGCTATTGCTTGTTTTGCTTACGCTCAGTGCCTTATATTTTTAAGATAAGAAAATTCACTGCTATAATTCGACGAACGACATTAGTACAAGAAAGTCATTGAAGTCACATGAGCTGAGGTTTTATGGAAGCTGTATAAATTTATGCAAATAGGAAGGAGGCTAACGACATGACAGACCGAAACTAGGATTAGACCATTAACAATTATTAGACTGCATTTTTCGTAAGCAATTGAAATAGGAAGTGACACTTGACACAAAAAATACTCCACATGTTTGCTTCTGCTATGCTTCTTGAAGTGGTGTACACACTGTGAAATATTATGATCATTCACACTCCGTAATCGTACTTAATTACTGAGAGTTATCCGAACTAAGTCTGTTAGAGGTCAGGTATGCATTTCTTTTATTTAATGATGGACAAGGAACCAAAATGTATCTTATAATTTATAATGAGTAGAAAATTTGGGTCAGATGGATTACACAGAGGTTGTGTGTGGACACTGTGTCTTCGGATTGTATGGGATGCTGAATTGAAGTTGCATTAGGATTTTATCTGTACTTGTTCGAGGAGACTGACTAGAGGAAAGAGTTGTTATGGAAGTGACATGATATTGGTGCTGAGGTTTATATGTAGCGACGTATTATTGAGGTATAGAGATTATGTGAAGTAGATGATATTTGGAGTTTTTGTGGACAAGAGGTAAGGTAAATGATATTGATGATAAGACGTATTGAATAGGTATTATTGAGGTATTATTGAGATTATGTGATGCTGATGATTATTGGAGTTTTGGTGTATAAGAGGTAAAGTAAGTGAGGAGCATATTTTTTTTTTTGTTGGTCTTATGGAACAAGGAGGATGAAGATAGCAGACTAGAACACTAAAATAGAAGGAAGATAGTCTATACACACACTTTGTTAAATCACTAAGCAGTATATACTTTTTTTTGGAGAGAGGAAGTAATTGCATATCTTGGCTCACTGACAGTTGTTCAACAACAGTACATTTTGATCTGGCTTTGCAAACATTGGTCTTGACATGATGACTATGACGTTGACTTAACTATTATTGACTGTTATACATTGCTGCCACTACTACTTGATACACGTGATGAACATTAAATTTTGACAGAATTGCATTTACACAATTAACACTATTCAATTACACAGTAGTACTTAATGTGGATGAAGGATGAGTGAGTGTGTTTTGTGTGTTTTCCTTTACTAATCCTAACCACCTATCTCCTAAATATTATTTTATTTGTTTGTAGTGGCTTGCACTGACACCCATGAATATTATAGGTTTACTGGTATTTGTGTATTGTAATAGTTAATAGGACAATTATCTGATATCATTTGTGTGTTTGTTATGATTTGTATGTTACTGTAAAAGCATCTGTATGTGCATTCAAACTATTGTTCATGCTTGAACTGTCTGATTAGTGAAGATAAATATTCTGAACTGTTACCTGCACTTTTCAACATGATGTGTGACATTTGGTCGTGTTTAATTTCTGCTGATGAACTGTGTGATCAGTGCTAGTGAGTTTGATGGAACTGCTTCTGCTGAGAGATGTGACTTTTTGCTGTCTGCACCTACTCAATATTGCTGGGTGCCACTGATAGACTGCGTCTACTGAAGAGATGTCCCCTGTTGCTGTGTGCACCTGATCAACTTTACTGGGTGCAACTGATAGACTGTTTTTACTGAAATGAAGTCACTTGTTGCTGTCTGCACCTACTCAACATTGCTGGGTGCAACTGATGAACTGTTTCTACTGAAATGAAGTCACTTGTTGCTGTCTGCACCTGCTCAACATTGCTGGGTGCAACTGATGGACTGCTTCTACTGAAATGATGTCACTTGTTGGTGTCTGCACCTGCTAAACTTTACTGGGTGCAACTGATGGACTGCTTCTACTGAAATGATGTCACTTGCCGGTGTCTGCACCTACTCAACATTGCTGGGTGCAACTGATGGACTGCTTCTACTGAAATGATATCACTTGTTGGTGTCTGCACCTGCTCAACATTGCTGGGTGCCTCTGATGGACTGCTTCTACTGAAATGGTGTCACTTGTTGGTGTCTGCACCTGCTCAACATTGCTGGGTGCAACTGATGAACTGTTTCTACTGAAATGAAGTCACTTGTTGGTGTCTGCACCTGCTCAACATTGCTGGGTGCAACTGATGGACTGCTTCTACTGAAATGGTGTCACTTGTTGGTGTCTGCACCTGCTCAACATTGCTGGGTGCAACTGATGAACTGTTTTTACTGAAATGAAGTCACTTGTTGCTGTCTGCACCTACTCAACATTGCTGGGTGCCTCTGATGGACTGCTTCTACTGAACTAATGTGACTTGTTGCTGTGTGTACCTCTGGAACTTTACTGGGTGCCACAGATGGAACTGCTTCTACTGAAATAATGTCACTTGTTGCTGTCTGCACCTACTTAACATTGCTGGGTGCATCTAATGAACTGTTTCTACTGAAATGAAGTCACTTGTTGCTGTCTGCACCTACTCAACATTGCTGGGTACCTCTGATGGATTGCCTCTACTGAACTAATGTGACTTGTTGCTGGGTGTACCTGCTAAACTTTACTGGGTGCAATTGATGGACTGCTTCTACTAAAAAGATGCCACCTGTTAGTGTCTTTTTTTTGTATAAACTAATCATTGCAAGCATATTATGTGAACATTTGTATAAACTGATTTTTTGTATATTGTGTAAACTATTATGTAAAGTCACATGCATGAAAAGAAGTTGTATTGCTTACTGTATTTCATATATTAGGTTAGTAAAAGGTCAGTGCAAAGCCAAAAAATTTTAACTAATTATGTTATATTTAGGTATTAATATTATCTTTTATTTTGTCTGTATTTTTCTGGACGAATTTGGTGGTATTTTCACCACCAATGCTGGCAAAAATACCATCAAATTCTGGCCTGTGGAGGAGGGGCATATGAAAGGTGGCTACACTGTGCCACTGCGCCAGAGAGTGCGCCAAAGAGTACTAGTAAGCCGCCTCCACAGTGCGTGTTTAGAGTTCGTGGCAGTCAGTGGTTGTTGAGAGTTCGTAGAGGACAGTGTGTGTTAAGAGCTGGTGGTTGTCGTGAAGTTGGAGTAAGATGTTGTAGTAAAGAGTGTTGTTCCATGTTTTATGCAGTTATTTGATGGGAGAGATAGCAGATGTTATTGTGTGCATTTCGTCAATATATATGAAGGTAAAACTTACAATGCTCTTTTATTAATTGTGTATCTGAAATAATGCGTCACTACAGGTTCAGTCAACAAAGCATCTGGCTTGTGTTCTTGTATTAGAGTGAATTCTGGTTTTCTTGCGTAATTATAGTTTTCTAATTTTCTTTTGTCACGTCAGCATAGTTGGTATTAAAAAATTCTTGTCTTGTTGGAAAAGAACCGTGCCAGATGTGGACGTTGAGTCACACTCCCACATACAGAACAGTTACTCTTGTGCTTGTTGGCTTCGTAGATTTTTATAGTTGCTGGGGACTTAATTAATTAACTGTGTTTACGAAAATTTTCTTACATTGTTTGTTGCAGTCAGATAGCGTAGATAATACTAGTCAGGGCCAGCCGATTACGAGACATACGTAATCGGACAGACAGTTACTAAAAATTAAAATTAAAAGTATTTTCAAATTTATTTATTTGAGCCCCCATGCAAAATGCAAAGGCTCAATCTAGATACAGTAGGGGTCAGTGAAGTGAAGTGGAAGGAAGACAAGGATTTCTGGTCAGATGAGTATCGGGTAATATCAACAGCAGCAGAAAATGATATAACAGGTGTAGGATTCGTTATGAATAGGAAGGTAGGGCAGAGGGTGTGAACTGTGAACAGTTCAGTGACCGGGTTGTTCTAATCAGAATTGACAGCAGACCAACACCGACAACGATAGTTCAAGTATACATGCCGACGTCGAAAGCTGAAGATGAACAGATAGAGAAAGTGTATGAGGATATTGAAAGGGTAATGCAGTATGTAAAGGGGGGCGAAAATCTAATAGTCATGGGCGACTGGAATGCAGTTGTAGGGGAAGGAGAAGAAGAAAAGGTTACAGGAGAATATGGGCTTGGGACAAGGAATGGAAGAGGAGAAAGACTAATTGAGTTCTGTAACAAGTTTCAACTAGTAATAATAGCGAATACCCTGTTCAAGAATCACAAGAGGAGGAGGTATACTTGGAAAAGGCCGGGAGATACGGGAAGATTTCAATTAGATTACATCATGGTCAGACAGAGATTCCGAAATCAGATACTGGATTGTAAGGCGTACCCAGGAGCAGATATAGACTCATATCACAATATAGTAGTGATGAAGAGTAGGCTGAAGTTCAAGACATTAGCCAGGAAGAATCAATACGCAAAGAAGTGAGATACGGAAGTACTAAGGAATGACGAGATACGTTGGAAGTTCTCTAACGCTATAGATACAGAAATAAGGAATAGCGCAGTTGGCAGTACAGTTGAAGAGGAATGGACATCTCTAAAAAGGGCCATCACAGAAGTTGGGAAGGAAAACATAGGTACAAAGAAGGTAGCTGCGAAGAAACCATGGGTAACAGAAGAAATACTTCAGTTGATTGATGAAAGGAGGAAGTACAAACATGTTCCGGGAAAATCAGGAATACAGAAATACAAGTCGCTGAGGAATGAAATAAATAGGACGTGCAGGGAAGCTAAGACGAAATGGCTGCAGGAAAAATGTGAAGACATCGAAAAAGATATGATTGTCGGAAGGACAGACTCAGCATACAGGAAAGTCAAAACAGCTCACGCATCGAAGCTGCTTGCAAGAATAATATACAGAAGAATGGAAAAGAAAATTGAGAATGCGCTAGGTGACGATCAGTTTGGCTTTAGGAAAAGTTAAGGGACGAGAGAGGCAATTCTGACGTTACGGCTAATAAAGGAAGCAAGGCTAAAGAAAAATCAAGACACTTTCATAGGATTTGTCGACCTGGAAAAAGCGTTCGACAATATAAAGTGAAGCAAGCTGTTCGAGATTCTGAAAAAAGTAGGGGTAAACTATAGGGAGAGACGGGTCATATACAATATGTACAACAACCAAGAGGGAATAATAAGAGTGGACGATCAAGAACGAAGTGCTCGTATTAAGAAGGATGTAAGACAAGGCTGTAGCCTTTCGCCCCTACTCTTCAATCTGTACATCGAGGAAGCAATGATGGAAATAAAAGAAAGGTTCAGGAGTGGAATTAAAATACAAGGTGAAAGGATATCAATGATACGATTCGCTGATGACATTGCTATCCTGAGTGAAAGTGAAGAAGAATTAAATGATCTGCTGAACGGAATGAACAGTCTAATGAGTACACAGTATGGTTTGAGAGTAAATCGGAGAAAGACGAAGGTAATGAGAAGTAGTAGAAATGAGAACAGCGAGAAACTTAACATCAGGATTGATGGTCACGAAGTCAATGAACTTAAGGAATTCTGCTACCTAGGCAGTAAAATAACCAATGACGGACTGAGCAAGGAGGACATCAAAAGGAGACTCCCTATGGCAAAAAAGGCATTTCTGGCCAAGAGAAGTCTACTAATATCAAATACCGGCCTTAATTTGAGGAAGAAATTTCTGAGGATGTACGTCTGGAGTACAGCATTGTATGGTAGTGAAACATGGACAGTGGGAAAACCGGAACAGAAGAGAATCGAAGCATTTGAGATGTGGTGCTATAGACGAATGTTGAAAATTAGGTGGACTGATAAGGTAAGTAATGAGGAGGTTCTACGCAGAATCGGAGAGGAAAGGAATATGTGGAAAACACTGATAAGGAGAAGGGACAGGATAATAGGACATCTGCTAAGACATGAGGGAATGACTTCCATGGTACTATAGGGAGCTGTAGAGGGCAAAAACTGTAGAGGAAGACAGAGATTGGAATACGTCAAGCCAATAATTGAGGACGTAGGTTGCAAGTGCTACTCTGAGATGAAGAGGTTAGCACAGGAAAGGAATTCGTGGCGGGCAGGATCAAACCAGTCAGTAGACCGATGACAAAAAAAAAAAAAAAGTTCTTTTACATTCTAATTCTAATACTAAATCCTCTTTCTCTTCCCTATCGACTCCTGTTTCTTTTCGTATCACATCAGGAAAGTATTCCCCGTCATAGTGGCCTACAGTGTACTCTTTCCACCTGTGCGCTCTCTCCTCTGCATTTAACTGTGAAATTACCATTGAACGATTTACGTTATCGCCCTTGCTTTTAATTTCACCGCAGATTGTTTTAACTTTCCTATATCCTGAGTCAGTCCTTCCGACCATCGTATCTTTTTCGATTCCTTCACATTTTTCATGCAGCTATTTCGTCTTAGCATCACTGCACTTCCTGTTTATTTCTTTCCTTACTGACCTTTATTTTTGTATTCCTGATTTTCCCTGGACATTTTTGTACTTCGTCCTTTCATCGATCAACTGAAGTATTTCGTCTATTATCCATATTTTCTTCCCAGGTACCTTCATTATACCTATGTTTTTCTTTCCAGCTTGAGTTATTACCCTTTTTAGAGATTTCCATTCCTCTTCAACTGTACCGCCTACTTAGCTATTCATTATAGCAGTGTCTATAGCCTTAGAGAACTTCAAGCGTGTCTCTTCATTCCTTAGTATTTCCGTATACTACTTCACTGCACACTGTTTCTTCCTGGCTAATCACTTAAACTACACCCTACTCTTCACCATTACTAAATGTCTGAGTATTTATCTGCTCCTGGGTACGACTTACAGTCCACTATCTGATTTCCGAATCTTTGCCTGACTGTGACGTAATCTAACTGAAATCTTCCAGTATCTCTTGGCCTTTTTCAAGTATATCTTCTCCTCCTGTGATTCTTGAGCAGGGTATTCACTGTTACTAGCTGAAATTTATTACAGAACGCAGTTAGTCTTTATCCTCCGTCATTCCTACTACCAAGCCCATATTCTCCCGAAACCCTTTCTTCTACTCCTTCCCCTTCTAGCGCATTCTAATCTATCTTATGACTAATTGGTTTTCATCTGCCTTTACGTACTAAATCACCCTTTCAGTAAGCTCATATATTTTCTCTATCCCTTCATCTTCTGCTTGCGAACCGAGCAAGGTGGCGCAGTGGTTAGCACACTGGACTCGCATTCGGGAGGACGACGGTTCAATCCCGTCTCCGGCCATCCTGATTTAGGTTTTCCGTGATTTCCCTAAATCGCTTCAGGCAAATGCCGGGATGGTTCCTTTGAAAGGGCACGGCCGATTTCCTTCCCCATCCTTCCCTCACCCGAGCTTGCGCTCCGTCTCTAATGACCTCGTTGTCGACGGGACGTTAAAACACTAATCTCCTCCTCTCTGTCTGCTTGCGAAGTCGGCATATATATCTGAACTATCGTTGTCGGTGTTGGTTTGCAGTCGATTCTGACGAGAACAACTCTATCACTGAACTGTTTACAGTAACTCACTCTCTGCCCTACCTTCCTATTCCTGACGAATCCTGTTCCCGTTATACCATTTTCTGTTGCTGTTGTTGTTACCTAATATTCATCTGACCAGAAATCCTTGTCTTTTTTCCATTTCACATCTAGCCTGAGTCTTTGCATTTCCCTTTTAGATCTACTAGCTTCCCTAACACGGTTAAACTTCTTACTTCCACGTCCCCACTAATACAATGTTATCCTTTCGTTGGTCATTCGATCTTTTTCTCATGGTCACCTCCTCCTTGGCAGTCAGGTACCGGAGATCCGAATGGGGACTAGTCTAGAATCTTTTGCCAATGGAGAGACCACTATTTTTTCCATTGCAGTGCACGTATCCTGTGGAACTATTTACATCTACATGGATACTCTCCAAATCACACTTATGTGTCTGGCAGAGGGTTCATCGAACCACCTTCAAAATAATTCTCTATTTTTCCAATGTCGGATATTTCGCGGAAGAAACGAACACCTATATCTTTCAGTGCGAGCTCTAAGTTCCCTTATTTTATTACGATGATCATTTCTCCCTATGTAGATCGGCGTCAACAAATATTTTCGCATTCAGAGGAGAAAGTTGATGATTGATATTTCACGAGAAGATTAGATTGCAACGAAAAACGGCTTTGTTTTAACGGTGTCCATCCCAAATCGTGTATCATGTCCGTGACATTCCCTCCCCTGTTTCGCGATAATACAAAACGTGCTCCTCTTCGTCGAATTTTCTCGATGTACTGCGAAAATCCTATCTGGTGAGGATCACAGAACGCGCTGCAGTACTCAAAAAGAGGACGGATAAGCGTAGCGTAGGCAGTCTCTTTAGTAGATCTGTGACATTTTCTAAGTGTTCTGCCACTAAAACGCAGTCTTTGGTTTGCCTTCCCCAAAACATTTTCTACTTGTGTTTCCCAATTTAAGTTGTTCATAATAGTAATTCCTAGGTATTTAGTTGAATTTACAGCCTTTAGATTAGACTGATTTATCATCTAACTGAAGTTTAACGGATTCCTTTCAGCAATTTTGTGGATGACCTCACACTTTTCCTTATTTAGGGTCAATTGCCAATTTTCGCACCATTCAGATGTCTTTTCCAATTCATTTACCAATTTGTTGTGATCTTCTGATGATTTTGCTAGTCGATAAACGACAGCATCATCTGCAAACAACCTACGACTGCTGCTCAGATTATTTCCTAAATCGTTTGTATGGATAAGGAACAGCGAAGGACCTATAACACTACCTTGGGGAAGGGCATAAATCACTTGTGTTTTTCTCGATTATTTCCCGTCAATTACTACGAACTGTGATCTTTCTGAAAGGAACTCACGAATCCAGTGATATAATTGTGACCATATTCCATAAGCATGCAATTTTACTACAAGCCGCTTGTGAGGTACAGTGCCAAAAGTCTTATGGAAATCTATAAATACGGAATCAATTTGAAATCCCTTGTCAATTGCACTCAACCCTTGGTGTGTGTTAAGAACTAGTTGTGTTTCACAGGAACTACGTTTTCTAAATCCGTGTTGACTGTGTGTCAATAGATCTTTTCGAGGTAATTCATGATGTTCGAACACAATATATGTTCCAAAATCCTGCCGCATATCGACGTTAATGATATGAGCTGTAGTTTAGTGGGTTACTCCTACTACCTGTCTTGAATGTTGGTGTCGTGTGCAACGTTCTAGTCTTTGGGTGCAGATGTTTCGTCGAGCGAACGGTTGTATTGATTGTTAGGTATGGAGCTATTGCATCAGCGTATTCTGAAAGAAACCTAAATGGTATGCAGTCTGGACCAGAAGACTTGTTTTTATCAAGTGATTAAGTTGGTTCAGTACTCCGAGAATATCTACTTCTAAGTTACTCATTTTGGCAGCTGTTCTTGATTCGAGTTCTGGAATGTTTACTTTGTCTTCTTTGGTGAAGGAATTTCGAAAGGCTCTGTTTTAATAACCATGTGTAGGGAAGCAGCCTACTCACGCCGTATAAAATTCACATCAGTCTTTCCATTGTGCCAGCCTAGTCCGCTGTAACTACCTCTGGGGTCATAAATGTTGCGCAATACTTTAAAAATCAAGTAAATAACCTGAAACGTTCTAGCATGTCAGGAGTAATACTAAATCAATATGTGTTGAATATCAGTTCAATAACGTTAACCATTTTCGAAATTTGGACGTTTTTCTGTAAAAATCATTGGCGCAACAGAAAAGAGCTAGAAACTTAAAAATTTATATTTAGAGTCCTTTTGCATAATAATTTAGTAGGAACAGTATTCTGGATCTCACAAACTAAAATTTCAGTTGAAATTCATGATTTTCTGGTTTTTGTCTTAAAAATTAAGGAAGCAAGATAGATTAAGTAGGCGAATAAACAAGGCTAGGATGTTTAAATTTAAGTAGAAGGGAGATCCGCTATAATCATAAAGATGTGAGAAGTTTCAACTGAATAACTATAACACTATAGCGATAGCGTATCTCCAAAGGGCAAGTTCAGAGCTCGTCTACTGCGTGTAGTGTAATTAAATTAATTCTCTCGCCCAAAATATTTGACTTAGCCACGTCAGACTTTTATTATGATTACTTACCTGTGTGCTGATTGCACATTTAAGTTGAGAGCTTCATCGGCCATCAGCAAAGGAAGCTATGATTTATTGAATAACTTAAAGTGGTGCATTACTAGCCTAGCGGCTAGTCGGGAGAGCGGAATTGATCAGGCGTTCCCTAAAAAGACTAGGCGCAAATTGAGAAGCGTATAGCACGTGTGACGTGACACGACACTACAGCGCGACACGCACGTGCCGCACGGGTCACGCGGGTCCAGCGCATATTGCGACGCGTAAACCATACTTTTTTGCCTTAATAGTAGCGTTATATGTCAGCTTCGTGACGAAGTGCCCATCACCTCGCTAATGACCATTCTTATTGTGATGTACACATTTTAGTAAGACACTACGCAAAACTCAAAAAGTTTGCAACGAAAATTAGGGGTCGCTATGATTTTGCGTTTGGTGCGTATTACACCGTATGTTTCTGTGTATGAAATTTAGCTAACATGCTGAATTTTTGTTTAGACTTGGGAGGAGATCTATATCTGCCTCCGATCTCGAGAAAATGGATCCCATGTAGCGCGCTCACTTCCGGTCTCACGCCCGCGAGAATGAAATACTCGCAACATCTCTCGTATCTCCTAAACCGCTCGAGACATCGAAACGAAGGTTTGGCGAATGATAGCACACAAGGAGGAGAGTGTTTTGCCAATTATTAAACACACGGAACTTCGTTATCTACGGCGATATATCACTACTTCTTTTTTTTATATATTTCACTCCAGTGACTAATTTTTTAAGAGTTATCGACAGCTAGTATGAAAGTAAACATGAAATTTCTTCTTTTATGTTACTGCAGACCGATGCTATGAGGTTTTTCGTAAGCTATTGAGCTCTGTGATTGCCAATTACTTGTTTAATGAGGCCCTCCGTTTCGGAATTCTGTCTCAATAGCTGCTGTGAGATGAGTTTGGCAAATTATATTGTGACAAAGGAAGTACAATTAAACCAGTCACCAAGAGAAATGTGGTCTTTACTCATAAATGGTGATGCTTCTTCGAATGAGAAAAGGTTAACAACTCACACAAAAACAGATTGGCAATTCTGTTGTTATTTTGGTGGAATCCCCGCAACCCATCGTATTTTTAACACTGAGTGACAGGAATGGAAACTTACCGAAGAATTTTATTACTTCTCTTGATATGAGAAGTATTAAAATAATGACGAGCGTTCCTTCAGGCGGAATGATAGGCACATGCCAGATACTGTTTACTCACCTATGGCTTGCCAAACTGACAATGCGTGATCGCGAATAAAATAGTTATTATTGAGAAAAATAAACAAATGATCTGTCGCACAACACAATGGTCAGTGTATTGTCAGCAGCGAAGGATAATGCGCGCGACAGGAAAGCACAAGCTAGCCATGCGTGCCTTGTGAGATGGAGTTCGAAAAACATTGTCATGAAAGTAGATCTGCCTTTGTCAGCAGCACATTTCAACAAATTAAATATATCTAATCATAACACTCTTTTAGGATATTCCTACTTTCGTAATAATACCGACCACTTTCTTCATTTGTGTAACCTGTTGTTGTATAATTAGTTTATTAATGCTGATAATGTCCATGCAACAATTGAAATGCTTTTTCGCATCACGGCGAACCAATTAAAACGTTGTTATTTGTGACTGCTTTTCGACTGTTTCTAACTTGCAGTGGAAATATGTTGTTCACATGCATGTAGTACAGTGTGTTGTCTTACATTGTTGTTGTTGTTGTTGTTGTTGTGGTCTTCAGTCCTGAGACTGGTTTGATGCAGCTCTCCATGCTACTCTATGCTGTGCAAGCTTTTTCATCTCCCAGTACCTACTGCAACCTACATCCTTCTGAATCTGCTTAGTGTATTCATCTCTTGGTCTCCCTCTACGATTTTTACCCTCCACGCTGCCCTCCAATACTAAATTGGTGATCCCTTGATGCATCAGAACATGTCCTACCAACCGATCCCTTCTTCTGGTCAAGTTGTGCCACAAACTTCTCTTCTCCCCAATCCTATTCAATACTTCCACATTAGTCATGTGATCTACCCATCTAATCTTCAGCATTCTTCTGTAGCACCACATTTCGAAAGCTTCTATTCTCTTCTTGTCCAAACTATTTATCGTCCATGTTTCACTTCCATACATGGCTACAATCCATACAAATACTTTCAGAAATGACTTCCTGACACTTAAATCTATACTCGATCTTAACAAATTTCTCTTCTTCAGAAACGCTTTCCTTGCCATTGCCAGTCTACATTTTATATCCTCTCTACTTCGACCATCATCAGTTACTTTGCTCCCCAAATAGCAAAACTCCTTTACTACTTTAAGTGTCTCATTTCCTAATCTAATTCCCTCAGCATCACCTGACTTAATTAGACTACATTCCATTATCCTTGTTTTGCTTTTGTTGATGTTCATCTTATATCCTCCTTTCAAGACACTGTCCATTCCATTCAACTGCTCTTCCAAGTCCTTTGCTGTCTCTGACAGAATTACAATGTCATCGGCGAAACTCAAAGTTTTTATTTCTTCTCCATGAATTTTAATACCTACTCCGAATTTTTCTTTTGTTTCCATTACTGCTTGCTCAATATACAGATTGAACAACATCGGGGAGAGGCTACAACCCTGTCTCACTCCCTTCCCAACCACTGCTTCCCTTTCATGCCCCTCGACTCTTATAACTGCCATCTGGTTTCTGTACAAATTATAAATAGCCTTTCGCACCCTGTATTTTACCCCTGCCACCTTTAGAATTTGAAAGAGAGTATTCCAGTCAACAGAATCCAAACTGATCTTCCCCGAGGTTGCCTTCTACTAGTTTTTCCATTCGTCTGTAAAGAATTCGTGTTAGTATTTTGCAGCTGTGACTTATTAAACTGATAGTTCGGTAATTTTCACATCTGTCAACACCTGCTTTCTTTGGGATTGGAATTATTATATTCTTCTTGAAGTCTGAGGGTATTTCGCCTGTTTCATACATCTTGCTCACCAGATGGTAGAGTTTTGTCAGGACTGGCTCTCCCAAGGCCGTCAGTAGTTCCAATGGAATGTTGTCTACTCCGGGGGCCTTGTTTCGACTCAGGTCTTTCAGTGCTCTGTCAAACTCTTCACGCAGTATCATATCTCCCATTTCATCTTCGTCTACATCCTCTTCCATTTCCATAATACTGTCCTCAAGTACATCGCCCTTGTATAGACCCTCTATATACTCCTTCCACCTTTCTGCTTTCCCTTCTTTGCTTAGAACTGGGTATCCATCTGAGCTCTTGATAGTCATACAAGTCGTTCTCTTATCTCCCAAGGTCTCTTTAATTTTCCTGTAGGTAGTATCTATATTACCCCTAGTGAGATAGGCCTCTACATCCTTACATTTGTCCTCTAGCCATCCCTGCTTAGCCATTTTGCACTTCCTGTCGATATCATTTTTGAGACGTTTGTATTCCTTTTTGCCTGCTTCATTTACTGCATTTTTATATTTTCTCCTTTCATCAATTAAATTCAATATTTCTTCTGTTACCCAAGGATTTCTACTAGCCCTCGTCTTTTTACCTACTTGATCCTCTGCTGCCTTCACTACTTGATCCCTCAGAGCTACCCATTCTTCTTCTGCTGCATTTCTTTCCCCCATTCCTGTCAATTGTTCCCTTATTCTCTCCCTGAAACTCTGTACAAACTCTGGTTCTTTCAGTTTATCCAGGTCCCATCTCTTTAAATTCCCACCTTTTTGCAGTTTCTTCAGTTTTAATCTACAGGTCATAACCAATAGATTGTGGTCAGAGTCCACATCTGCCCCTGGAAATGTCTTACAATTTAAAACCTGGTTGCTAAATCTCTGTCTTACCATTATATAATCTATCTGATACCTTTAATATCTCCAGGGTTCTTCCATGTATACAACCTTCTTTCATGATTCTTAAACCAAGTGTTAGCTATGATTATGTTGTGCTCTGTGCAAAATTCTACCAGGCGGCTTCCTCTTTCATTTCTTAGCCCCAATCCATATTCACCTACTATGTTTCCTTCTCTCCCTTTTCCTACACTCGAATTCCAGTCACCCATGACTATTAAATTTTCGTCTCCCTTCACTATCTGTATAATTTCTTTTATTTCATCATACATTTCTTCAATTTCTTCGTCATCTGCAGAGCTAGTTGGCATATAAACTTGTACTACTGTAGTAGGTGTGGGCTTCGTATCTATCTGGGCCACAATAATGCGTTCACTATGCTGTTTGTAGTAGCTTACCCGCATTCCTATTTTCCTATTCGTTATTAAACCTACTCCTGCATTACCCCTATTTGATTTTGTGTTTATAACCCTGTAGTCACCTGACTAGAAGTCTTGTTCCTCCTGCCACCGAACTTCACTAATTCCCACTATATCTATCTTTAACTTATCCATTTATGTTTTTAAGTTTTCTAACCTACCTGCCCGATTAAGGGATCTGACATTCCACGCTCCGATCCGTAGAACGCCAGTTTTGTTTCTCCTGATAACGACATCCTCTTGAGTAGTCCCCACCCGGAGATCCGAATGGGGGACTATTTTACCTCCGGAATATTTTACCCAAGAGGACACCATCATCATTTAATCATACAGTAAAGCTGCATGCCCTCGGGTAGAATTATGGCTGTAGTTTCCCCTTGCTTTCAGCCGTCGTATTACATTATTACATCCATATCAGAGTAATCACAGTGAAACTTTTGTACTTCAGATCTTGGACGCTTTTTGCCACAAGCACCAAGGGATCACACCTGTGGAGATTATCCCTTTCTAAATTTTTGTAACAGATCGTACAGATACGCTAGCTTACTAGGCAGCGAGAATATAACCTTGCTTTACTTTCCTGCCTTGATTCTTAAACACATGATTTTATAATATTCCTTGCTTCTGTATTCAATACCCTCTGTCCCTTCTTGCGATCTGAAAACATCACGGAGGCATATGGTGCAATTCCAGTGGCCAATGGCTCATCAGTTACTGAAGTATACTTTTTTCTTGACAGAAGAAAAACAAAACAAAACTATGTAGATATAAATAACAGAAAAGTATAACGTGCTAACGAAGACAGCTGGAGCGTTTAAATGGCGAAAAACAAAACGCTACCCAGAGGCAATAAAGTTCAGTACACAGTAAGGCAAAATTTATCGTATTGGCACTACTACCACTGCTGATATGCGCCGTTCCGATGTGAGCATATGGCCGGGCTACTTTTCCGCTCCCCGCCTCAAATTTCCCACGGTGCTAACGAGGCAAGCGCGACGCGCGGCGCGAGAAACTGTGCCTCAACCACAACGCCGCGCGACCTGGCGCAGGCGCGTGTCACGTCCCAGTCGCGTCGCGTCGCAATTTGCGAGATCCCATTTGAACCTGTGATGTTACAAAAACGCGCGCTGCGCTGCGTCACGCCACACGCGCTATACGCGTCTCAATTTGCGCCTAGCCTTAGCCGTCCGCACCACGGCTTTATATATAAGAACGCTGCGCGAGAGAAGAAGGCCCAGTTCTCTCCAGACGCTGATTAGCGCACCACCTGTGTCGGGAGTCGCGTCGCGTCGGTATCATTGCTATAAACAGCCTCGGATGCCGTAATAAGTTACTAGGGATACGCGTAACCATGAAATCGTTTACGAGTGAAGTGTTGATTCTGGGATGACTTTAATGATCTATCTCCAGTTTGCGTATGTCATATTTTCACGTGCCGCCGCGGCACAGACATTCTACCATTATTTAGCGTGGCGTTTGATGAACATTATCATCAAATTATGGCGAGCATTCACTTAAACATTTAGTTTGAACAGTTATAGTTGCATCAGCGCATTAGACTCTGAACTGCTCTGGTAGTTGGATTGTGTGGATTCTTTTGGTCTGTGACTTTCAGAATATAGTGAACATTTTTAGAGAATAGTTTTTGATTATGAATCAATTTACTGATGAGAGTTAATCAACTTTTAACTAGACTGCTAATTCACTAAAGGCGGCTGACTATTGACTAAACTGTGATTGCTAGCCACTTCTTGTAGAAAAAGAAAATAGCACTACCTGTCCCTGGACTGTATTGAAAACAAACACTAGCACTACTGGCACTATAGTTGACTAAAGGGACTCTCTGACTGTATTCAAAACAAACACGAAATCTATGGAACGCTATTAATAGCACTCGACAAATAAAGCTTCCTAAAAGCAAAAACACACGGAAGAAGAAGTGACAAGTAAGAAAAATACAGTTAATACTTAAACTAAGGTAGTTCGCTGCACAGCAGACGTGAAGCAGACGGCGGTTAGGACGACACTGACACTACTGGCACTATGGCTGACTAAAGGGACTCTCTCTGACTGTATTCAAAACAAACACGAAATCTATGGAACACTATTAATAGCATTCGCAAATAAAGCTTCCTAAAAGCAAATCCACACGGAAGAAGAAGTGACAAGTAAGAAAAATACAGTTAATACTTAAATTAAGGTAGCTCGCTGCACAGCAGTCGTGAAGCAGATAGCGGCGTTGGTCAGCTGATGTTATCTTGACGTGTAAAACATTAGCGGAATTTAAAATAGCTTTCATTAATGAGTACTGGTCTAGTAATAAGCAAAATGAAGTGTTGAGAGAATTTTGGAGTGGAAAACGCTTCAATGTAGTCAAGGAATCTATTAAAGAGTTTGCCAGGTCATGGATCTCACGTTTGTCACATTTGGCCGAAAAGCTAAAACCTGAAATGATAATACTAGGTCTTGAAGCCAAACTGCCATGGTATTGGCAAACTAGAATTATATCTGCCCCTAGAGACAATCTGGATAGTTCCATTGAATATTTGGAACGTGTAGAGCGTGTGGCTGCCAATGAGGAGCAAGCACATAATAACAGAAATGCTAATAACACCAGCAGTAATTTTAAGAACGAGCAGAATGGCAATGTAAACATCAGAACAGTAGGTGTTCGCCATCCTAAGAGAGGTAGGAATTGGAGAAATAATTATCAGAACCAACAATGGCATCCAAATGATAGTAATTTTGTTCTGAACAAAATTATGCAGGTAAACAACAGTGCAGAAAGCAATGCTGTGACAGTTAATTATAATGGAAATAAAGGAAACAGTAGTAGACCGAAGCAGGAAAACTAGTTCCCGTCTATGAGGACACTGGCGCTCACCAGGCGGTTACTTTTCCTAAGCCAGTAATTACAGTAATTGGTAAGACAGATCAGAATACTCAGACTGAACATGTGGATGAGAGGTCGGTAGCATCTAAGGATACAGCAGAAATATTAGATCACTCACAGTATTTGATAGATACCGTGTTAGAGACTCTTTCTAAGTGGGAAGAGAAAGAGAAGGCGCAGCAGTGTAACGGTAGGGAAGAGCTACAAAATACTGAATTGTCAGGTGAAGAAGCAGAAGAAATTCATGCTTATATTTACGATGAGGATGATGTGCTGTTATCTAAAGTGCCTGTGCAGGATGTTGATACTGTACTAATAGATTTAGGACAGGAGGTAAGTGAGAATGTAGAGGATAGCCTGTTGGGGGTCGATGAACCCAGTAGCTGTGACCAGTTGTCACTTGAGAAGGAACCCGACGATAATAGTGGAAGCGGTTTAGCTGTAACTAGTGTTATGCCCGTCCTGGAGGCGCAGAATCGCTCAGACTACAGTAATTTGGGTCATGTTCAGCAAACTAAATGCAATGAAGTCGTGCGGTGTTTCGATTTGAAATTAATAGACCGACTGGAAAAGGCAACTGAAAATGTAATTCAGGAAACCCCTACACACCTTGACCTAAATATAATGAAGACAGATGTCGATCACTTTAGTTGGAGACAAATCCAAAAGGAACTATTGGATGAGTTTGAGGAACCACCTGTACAAACTAGAATAAGCCACCCTATAATAATAGTGAATATGTTGGGTATCAATGTACGTTGTCTCTTAGACAGTGGAAGTGAGGTGAGTGCGATATCTCAGTCCTTCTTTGATGCATTACCTAGTAGAGACAAGCTTACCATAATGAGGGTATCAGGACTAAGAATAATTGGTGCTACTGGTAAGGTGTCAAAAACAGTAAAACAAGAAGCTTTGCTGCCCTTTAACATTAATGGTAATTTAATTGATCATCCATGCTTAATTGTAAATAATCTCAGTATTGAGGTTTTAATTGGCATAGATTTCTTGTCAAAATATCAGAGTGTTGTTGACTTTGAAAGAAGCCAGTTAAAAATGGTCTTACCGATAACTGGAGTAATTACAGTACCTTTTATTGATAAACATGTAGTAACTAATGATGAAACTTGGGAGCTGCCTATACGAGTTCTGAAAAATAGGAGATATTGGGACGAAGGTGTTAATCTTAGTAAAAGTAAGCAAAACACATTAGAAAGAAAGAAGCGTCATGACGCAAAAGCTGTACCCACTAGTTTTGAAATAGGTCAGTTAGTCCTTGTCAAAACCAAGGAAAAATCAAAGAAAATAAATGCAGAAACAAAGAAATTCATGTTCGTATACCAAGGAATTTCAGGATCATAGGAAAACCACATGCCAATGCATATAGGCTAGAGTACCCTAAAAGTAAAAAGCTATTAGGTCTCAGGAACGTGACTGACCTAAAGAAGTTCCTAAGTAATGAATGAACTCTGTAGGGAGGAGGTTGTTCTGTAACCTCTACACAGTGTGGCAGCTGTGCAGTCCCAGCTGTGTAAGATCTTCTCTCCTTTTCGGGTCTCACTCACTCTTCATCTTTTCTATCCATATAAAATTTCGATCTCTTCTTTCCAACACATTAAATTTTCCGTCATGGTAATCAAGCCATGAGTTCTGTAACCATTCTATCCACCGATTAGTGAAAAAAATACCTACTGTGACAAACCTAACTGTGACATAAACAACAGAGAAGTATGATGTAATTAAGATACAAATGTATTTGAGTAACAAGTATGTATAGAACCCTGGTAATATTGTAGGTACAAAGTGTTGTTTTAGTGGAAATGGCCCACCAACAGTAATTTAAAAAGATATACAAATTCGTGTACAAGCAGGATCTGAAGTGGCAATGAGACCTAGTGTATGCATTAGAGCTAACTAATAAATAGTAAGAGAGAGTGCTTAGTGTTATGAAAAATATGCAGATAAGTTGTAAGAATGAACTCACCTTGTGTAGCAAGGAATGGCAGTGTAATAAAATTGAACAGTGTTTGTGGTTGAGACGTGAAGGACACGTCCTTGAAATAATTATAAGGTTGGAGCTGGCCGTTATTTGGTGTAGTGTGTGACAGAACACACCTACACGTATTGAGGTTATGAATTGGAGGCGTGAATGCGACCATAGGTACCCTTATGTTAGATGAGACAGAGCAGCTCATGGCGTCCTATAGGTTTAAGGAATTTACCATTACGCTTGGCCATAATTACTTAATGCACTTTAGTGGTGGGTCGAGAGAGACTACCTGTGGTTTCAGCGTCCGATCGAGTGGAAATGGATTGCCACATGAGCAAACTGATCAGCTGCAATACACTGTAGATATGAAATAAATGTGCTATTCTATGCTTTAAATGTTAATAGAGTGGGTGTTAAATAAGTACATACACTAGCAACATAATTGAGTAACATAATGGCAGACGTGAAACATTATTTATAGCTCAGCATAAATACACTTCGATAAAGTAAGTACATAATTGCAGATGTGGAACTGACACAGCAGCAGAGGACCAATAAATGGATTTAGTAGTCAACTAAACGTAGTGTGTTTTGAACACTCAGGACTGTACTATTACCAAAAGTTACTCACATGTACAAAGAAGCTCAGAAGACAACTACTAATCAAATACACTCATACTATATCTAAGAATAAGGTAATCGAAGATGAGTCAGCTAAGTAAATAAAATACAAATGTATCAGGAATGTACCGAGCATTGGTTCAGTGTTCCGGCCCAGAAATAATAAATTGAGATTACATAGGATTCATGATTGTATGCCTTGAGCATAAATTTTCTCTAGTACGTGACTAACGGCGTTTTGAGCCATTTGTTTACCGATTTTATTCGGTTAAGTAACCGCGAGAGTAAAATTGAAAAAGTTCTGTTAACTTTGTTCCAGTAACATACTGAAAGATAAAATGTATATATCCCCATTTCATTCCCTTAGATATTAAGTGAACAGAGTCTGAGGCACTCTTTTTGTTTGTTCTACAGGACAAACGAGATAATGGCTGCCTGGAAGCTGCGTGAAAGCGTGGAGTGACTTGGGCACACTCACAGTGACCCCTCCCCTTTCCCCATGTAATTTAGAGTGAACGTGAAGGACGCACACCATAGCAACTTCCCCTCCTCTACCCTTGTGAATGGAAGTGTAGAACGCCAGCCAAAGCGGCTACAACCACGTGTGTAAAAATGAAATTGTCATGATTTGTGAAATTTTCTTTCAGGTTTAGAAAAGACTGCTAAGATATAATTATCTGTTTATGTATCACGAATAACTGTTATTTTCTTTGAATTTGTGTATGTAAAAATGTATTTAATGTATTTAAGATTTCCATAATTTTACATATTTTTATGTGTTTGTATGCCAAAGCGTTTCACTGATTTTGCTTAAATTTTGAGTGATAATGTTGCTTAAGAGGCAGTGAACATGCCAGCAATTTAAATAATTGAATTAGGTCATCAGTTTTCTTTTTAATATTTCTATATTTTTACATTTAAATTTTAATTTTTCATAGGGAGTTAAGCTGTACTCTTGCTTCCCTTTTGTAATTAATTTTTTTTCTTCCCATTTACATTCGAAAAAAAAATTAAGTAGAGGGTGATGTAGGGAAGCAGCCTACTCACGCCGTATAAAATTCACATCAGTTTTTCCATTGTGTGCCAGCCTAGTCTGCAGTAACTAGCTCTGATGTCATAAATATTGCGCAATACTTTAAAATCAAGTAAATAACCTGAATCGTTCTAGCACGTCAGGAGTAATACTAAATCAATATGTGTTGAATATCAGTTCAATAACGTTAACCATTTTCGAAATTTGGACTTTTTCTGTAAAAATCATTGGCGCAACAGAAAAGAGCTAGAAACTAAAAAATTTATATTTAGAGTCCTTTTGCATAATAATTTAGTAGAAACAGTATTCTGGATCTCACAAACTAAAATTTCAGTTGAAATTCATGATTTTCCGGTTTTTGTCTTAAAAATTAAGAAAGCAAGATAGATTAAGTAGGCGAATAAATAAGGCTAGGATGTTTAAATTTAAGTAGAAGGGAGATCCGCTATAATCATAAAGATGTGAGAAGTTTCAACTGAATAACTATAAAACTATAGCGATAGCGTATCTCCAAAGGGCAAGTTCAGAGCTCGTCTACTGCGTGTAGTGTAATTAAATTAATTCTCTCGCCCAAAATATTTGACTTCGCCACGTCAGACTTTTATTATGATTACTTACCTGTGTGCTGATTGCACATTTAAATTGAGAGCTTCATCGGCCATCAGCAAAGGAAGCTATGATTTATTGAATAACTTAAAGTGGTGCATTACTAGCCTAGCGGCTAGTCGGGAGAGCGGAATTGATCAGGCGTTCCCTTAGCCGTCCGCACCGCGGCTTTATATATAAGAACGCTGCGCGAGAGAAGGCCCCAGTTCTCTCCAGACGCTGATAGCGCACCACCTGTGTCGGGAGTCGCGTCGCATCGGTATCATTGCTATAAACAGCCTCGGATGCCGTAATAAGTTACTAGGGATACGCATAACCATGAAATCGTTTTCGAGTGAAGTGTTAATTCTGGGATGACTTTAATGATCTATCTCCAGTTTGTGTATGTCGTATTTTCACGTGCCGCCGCGGCACAGACGTTCTACCATTATTTAGCGTGGCGTTTGATGAACATTATCATCAAATTATGGCGAGAATTCACTTAAACATTTAGTTTGAACAGTTATAGTTGCATCAGCGCATTAGACTCTGAACTGCTCTGGTAGTTGGATTGTGTGGATTCTTTTGGTCTGTGACTTTCAGAATATAGTGAACATTTTTAGAGAATCGTTTTTGATTACGAATCCTAGATAATCTACTAATTCCTCAGAGCTATAAGATGTAGCTATAAGTGTATTTCTCAGATGAAGTGGGCACTAGGAATTCTAATTACAGGCTTCACGTTTTGCTAATCACTTTCTGGTTGCCAATATTGTAGTTAGTGAGCCAGTGTTGAGAACAGCAAAAGACTGCATAAATAATAGGAACATTTAACAACAAGTATTCCACCTGCCGTCCCACACATGTTGCTAATCGGCCAGGAAAAACAAACAAAATATTTATATTCTCAATAATTCCACCCGCCGTACCACATATGGTGCTAATCGGCCGGGAAATGCATCTTTTCTACACTACACTCTACATTCAAATAACAACATATATTCCACCCGCCACCCCACACATGCTTTCGCAGCACTGTCGTCGATAGCATTTCCATTGTTATCCCGCAGAGAAGATATTGACTGTGTCTTGCCGCTAGTATACTTTACATATGACCAGATCTCTTTGGATGTTCTGCGAGGTATCTTTATAAAGATTCTTTGTGGAAACTGTTATAGGCGTCTCGCATTGAGGTCCGCCCTAAATTACGAGTTTCTGTAGATGATCTCCAATCTTGGAGATTTTACGTTCGTTTAAACTTGGCATGCTTTTGGCGTTGTTTCTGCAGGAGTGTTCTGATCCGTTTTGTATACCAAGGGGGATCAGCTACGTCGTTTGTTGATTTACTTCGTATAAATCTCTCGTTTTTTGTCGATACTATTTTTATTTTTATCTGCTTTTCGGAATAGGTATAATTTTCGTTTATTTTTGGAGAATTTTAGGGTTACAACATTCAGTCTCGCTGCGACAACCCTGTGTTCATTAATTCCTGTATCCGTTTTCATGCTCATTATTAGCTCAGGATTATTTGTCGCTAAGAGGTCAAGTGAGTTTTCACAACCGTTTACTATTTGCGTTTGCTCATGATTCAAACATGTACATCGAGGGTAAATTAAAGTCACCACCAACTATAATCGTATGAGTCGGGTACGTGTTTGAAATCAAACTCAAGTTTTCTTTAAACATTTCAGCAATTGCATCATCTGAATTGGGAGGTCGGTAAAAGGATAATATTATTATGTTACTCTGGTAGCCAAAAATGACCTCTGATCACAGTAATTCACAGGAACTGTCCACTTCAATTACGCTACAAGGTAAACTATTTTTGACAGCAACAAACACGCCACCGCCTACTGTGTTTAGACTACGCTTTCGGAACACCGTTAGGTTCTTCGCAAAATCTTCGGCTGAACTTATGTCCGGCTTTATCCAGCTTTCAGTGCCTATAACGATTTGAGCATCAGTGCTTTTTATTAGCGCTTGGAGCTCTGGTACTTTCCAACACAGCTACGACAATTTACAACTCTTATACTGATGGTTTCTGTATCTATGTTCTTCCGGTGTTCGACCTACACCCTTTGAGACTGAAGCCCGTTTTGTATTTCCCCGAGAACCTCTAACCTAAAAAACCGCCCAGCCCACGCCACACAACCCTTGCTACCCGTGTAGCCGCCAACTGTGTGTAGTTGACTCCTGACCTATTTAGCGGAACCTGAAACTCAATCACCCTATGGCGTAAGTCGAGGAATCTGCAGTCTACATGGTCGCAGAACTGTCTCAGCCTCTGATTCAGACTCTTCACTCGGCTCTGCAGCAAAGGTCCGCAATCGGTCCTGGGCGACTATGTTGCAAATGGTGAGCCATGCTTTGATCACGCAAGCAACACTAACAGCCTTCACCACTTCTGTTAGCCGCTTGAAACCAGAGAGAATCTCTTCCGATCAAAGCGACACACATCACTGGTAACGATCACCAGAAGTTGGCTGCACTCAATGCTCTTCGTGGCATCCGGAAAGACCCTTTCCACATCTGGAATGACTCCACCCGGCATGCACACGGAGTGCACGTGGCTTTCTCCCCTCCTCGACAGGCATATCCCTAAGGGGCCCCATAACGCCCAAACATTAGAGCTACCCACTACCAATAATCCCACCCACTGTGACTTCCTCGGATCTTGCAGGCTGAGAGGTTCCCTCTGAAATAGGACAGGCGACTGCATTTGGCTGAGGGACAATGTCAGCCACAGACAGCACCTGGAACCCGTCTCTCAGACTGAGGCACCCTGGCACCCTGGCGACCTCCCACTCGACCACAGGTGAGGAGTAAAACTCAGTGCGAGCAGTAACTGGATTGGCCACTGGTGCGGACCGATCGGAGGACTCAGACGTGATGGACGTCCAGTGGATACGCACGGCCGACCCACAACCGTGATGCCCATCCACTGCAGCTTCAAGCTGTGTAACCGAATCCATCACAGCCTTGAGCTGAGAGCGAAGTGTCACCAACTCGGCTCGCATCCGTACACAGCCATCACAGTCCCTACCCATACCAAAGGCAGTGGAAACTAAACTACACGCAGAGATTCAACAACTGAAGTACCAGAGCACACAGGTGAAACTAAATAATTCGCTCCTTATTAGGAACTTGTAGTATGTCACAAAATCGGTTTACTTCCCGACGCAAACGAAAACGCGAGAACTGTGTCTATCAAATATTATATTATCACGCAGAAACTCAAGAAACTAAACCACCAAAGCACACAGATGAAACTATACAATTCGCTCCTGGTTAGGAACTTGAAAATTGCCACAAAATCAATTACTTCCCTGTGGCTGCTTGAGTTTCGGCTGACTAATGCCACCAAGCGGTCACTAGCTTTGAAAACGAACAAACGACTATAGACATGCGCTTCGTATCTTTCGTGTCACCATTGCCTTCTGTACCATCACGCCCATCATGCCGTTCATTATTATTGGCGAATCTTCTGCCTGTTGGAACAGTTTCCTACGCCATGGGATAGAGAGTTCCCTTGTAAGTAGGCTGTTTAGGTTTTTACGAGGGCAGTTCAATAAGTAATGCAACACATTTTTTTTCTGAAACAGGGGTTGTTTTATTCAGCATTGAAATACACCAGGTTATTCCCCAATCTTTTAGCTACACAACACTATTTTTCAACGTAATCTCCATTCAATGCTACGGCCTTACGCCACCTTGAAATGAGGGCCTGTATGCCTGCACGGTACCATTCCACTGGTCGATGTCGGAGCCAACGTCGTACTGCATCAATAACTTCTTCATCATCCGCGTAGTGCCTCCCACGGATTGCGTCCTTCATTGGGCCAAACATATGGAAATCCGACGGTGCGAGATCGGGGCTGTAGGGTGCATGAGGAAGAACAGTCCACTGAAGTTTTGTGAGCTCCTCTCGGATGCGAAGACTTGTGTGAGGTCTTGCGTTGTCATGAAGAAGGAGAAGTTCGTTCAGATTTTTGTGCCTACGAACACGCTGAAGTCGTTTCTTCAATTTCTGAAGAGTAGCACAATACACTTCAGAGTTGATCGTTTGACCATGGGGAAGGACATCGAACAGAATAACCCCTTCAGCGTCCCAGAAGACTGTAACCATGACTTTACCGGCTGAGGGTATGGCTTTAAACTTTTTCTTGGTAGGGGAGTGGGTGTGGCGCCACTCCATTGATTGCCGTTTTGTTTCAGGTTCGAAGTGATGAACCCATGTTTCATCGCCTGTAACAATCTTTGACAAGAAATTGTCACCCTCAGCCACATGACGAGCAAGCAATTCCGCACAGATGGTTCTCCTTTGCTCTTTATGGTGTTCGGTTAGACAACGAGGGATCCAGCGGGAACAAACCTTTGAATATCCCAACTGGTGAACAATTGTGACAGCACTACCAACAGAGATGTCAAGTTGAGCACTGAGTTGTTTGATGGTGATCCGTCGATCATCTCGAACGAGTGTGTTCGCACGCTCCGCCATTGCAGGAGTCACAGCTGTGCACGGCCGGCCCGCACGCGGGAGATCAGACAGTCTTGCTTGACCTTGCGGCGATGATGACACAAGCTTTGCCCAACGACTCACCGTGCTTTTGTCCACTGCCAGATCACCGTAGACATTCTGCAAGCGCCTATGAATATCTGAGATGCCCTGGTTTTCCGCCAAAAGAAACTCGATCGCTGCCCGTTGTTTGCAACGCACATCCGTTACAGACGCCATTTTAACAGCTCCGTACAGCGCTGCCACCTGACGGAAGTCAATGAAACTATACGAGACGAAGCGGAAATGTTTGAAAATATTCCACAAGAAATTTCCGGTTTTTTCAACCAAAATTGGCCGAGAAAAAAAAAGTGTTGCATTACTTATTGAACTGCCCTCGTATGTTGGTAACGCCACGTAGCGCTCTGTATGAAAATCACTGACTGTGCTGTGTGCAGTCTGTGGCTGGTTAGCGTTGTTGGAATATTCGCTATTGTAGTGTTGGGCAGGTGGATGTGATCAGCACGCAGCGTTGCGCAGTTGGAGGTGAGCCGCCAGCAGTGGTGGATGTTGGGAGAGAGATGGCAGAATTTTGAGAGCGGACGATCTGGACGTGGGTCCATCAGAAATAGTAAATTTGTAAAATTCGATATCATGAACTGATATATATATATGATGACTTTTAAACATTATTAAGGTAAATACATTGTTTGTTCTCTATTAAAATGTTTCATTTGCTAACTATGCCTATCAGTAGTTAGTGCCTTCAGTAGTTAGAATCTTTTATTTAGCTGGCAGTACTGGCGCTCGCTGTATTGCAGTAGTTCGAGTAACGAAGATTTTTGTGAGGTAAGTGATTCATGAAACGTATAGGTTATTGTAAGTTAGGGCCATTCTTTTGTGGGGATTATTGAAAGTCAGATTGCGTTGCGCTAAAAATATTGTGTGTCAGTTTAGTGTTGATAAGAATAAGTACAGAGAGAAATGTCTGAGTACGTTTAGTTTTGCTCAGCTGTTTGAAAATCAAATAACGTAGACGTTTGTCAGGACAGTCATTCATAACTTTTTCTAAGGGGATGTTTCATATGTCGACCCTTAGCCGAGGATACCTCACTGGAATCTTCTGATTTTTTCTTGTAGTTTGCGTAATAAGTGTAGCTATTGTTTATTGCTAGCGCGTAATTATAGAGAGAATTTAGTTGGTAGTTGTAGTTTTTCATTGTTGTACAGTAAAACAGTTGTGGAATGCATGTAGATTTGCACCAAGTATTTCGCAGCTGCGCTCGCAATTAACTAGATATTTTTTTCAGTGCTATGTTAATGTGTTTTCTGCTATGGTAATGTGTTTTCTGCTCTTCAAGTTGTGAAATGCGTGATAATTATGGCGTGTGAAAAACGTAACACTAGGCTCCAAAGTAAATTGAGAAATGATAGTGACGACGATTGTAGCTTATCAGCACCACCGTGTAGTGAATTAACAGACATTCAACGTAGTAATTTGGTAATTGTGCATAGGGAAATGGAGTGGGCGGAAAATAATGGTGTAGGCAGTGAAACAATTAGTGAACAGGGAAGCATTATCGATCGATCGGTCGGCAACAGCTCGCCTCAGGAACCCGAAATGACAGGATTCAATCTTGCAAATACTGTAGATTCACGTTTTGGGTCCTCATCGTTTTCTCAAATAAGTCAAGACACATTTTCTGCTTGTCAAAATGTGAATGTTGCCGGTGCAAATGCATTGCCGAAAAGCATAGAGGAACAGATTCCAGACACTAATACATTATTATTGCAATTAATGCAATAAATGAAACAAAATCAGAGACAAACACAGCAACAATTAGACACAGTGGAACAAAGTCTTCAAAAGTTACAATGGAACAAAATCTCCAAAAGGTACACCACGCTTGAACAAACACGTGAAGGTTTAACTGCTGAGTTACTTAAAATCGAATCGAAATGTCAAAAAGTCTGTAATGACGTAAAAACACAAATTTGTGAGCATTTTCAACCAATTTTTTCGCGTCATGAAAATGCATTACAGAATCACGAAGCAGCCATAAAAGAACTGCAAACTATTGTTCATGAAAATCACGACACCTTGCAAGCTAAAACTGACTCAATTGCATCTACCGATTCGGTTATGCAACTTGCAAAAACTCAAGGAAACTTAAAGGACATAGTAGATACGTTTTCAACACAAATGGACACTCTGAAACTTGGTTCAGAAAAACACACTGAGGAAATCAGTTCATTATCGGAGAAAGTAGCCGAACTTTCGGATCAGTTCACTAACTTATCTACAAAGGTAGATGATGATCTGAATGACACAAGACCGGTAGCCTTCACTGACACAGAAGAGTATGAACAAATTAGAAAATTCAAACAAAATGAGAATCAAATCAATAAACAGTACAAAAGAGAAATCCGGGAAGTACAAGATCAGTTGACACAGGTAATACAAGAATTAGGTATTTCAGAGGACACTCGCGCTCCAATACGGGAAGAGGGACATAGAAATACGGAACAGCCACAAAATAATAACACAGGGCACCTCGGAAATTATGAAAGAAATTGTCAAGGTACACCGAATTTTGAGATGGAACCGCCGAAACGACGTAAGAATGACCGACATGTGACTCACCGACATGATGATTTTGACTATAAGCTGCTTATTACTACACGTAAACTCAAAACATTTAAGAACTCTAGCAACGACATTCATCCACAAGCGTGGCTTCATCGACTCTCTCATTGTTTTTCTCCAAACTGGTCATTAGAGCACAGATTAGAATTTATGTGTGGTTATTTAGAGAATGAACCATCTGTAAGAATGCGATCGGTCATTCACGATTGTCACAGTGAAGGAGAATTATATCATGCCTTCCTCTCAGCATATTGGTCTCAAGCTACACAAGACCGAGTAAAACATAGCATCATAATGATGAAACATTTCGAACAATTTGAATTTTCCAGTCTTGTGAAATATTTTGAAGACATGTTGCATAAGAATCATTATCTGTCAAACCCACACAGCCCATCAGAACTCATCCGCATTTGCTTAATCAAATTTCCTGAACATTTACGACATATTATTTTGGCAGGACGTTGCAAAGACGACATTGGAGCTTTTCAGGGACTTTTACAAGAACTGGAAATTGGCACTGACAACCGCGGGACGCGAAAACAGGAACACAACAATTACTGGTCACATCCGTCACAATTCTGTGACGACAGAAACAATAACTGGACACGACAAGGCTATTCTTACAACGCAAATCGTGACCAAAACAGACAACACCCATATGACAACCGTTGGCAGAACAATAGTTACAGAGAAAGATCGCATTTCCGTAGTAATGAATATGACAGAGATAACCACAGACAATATGGGAACCAAAACAATTATTATCAAGGGAGACAGAATAACTTCAGACGAAACAGTTCAGCGCACAGGTACGATTCAGGGAGAAATTCTCCACCACGTGACCGACAAGAAAGAAACTATGGAATCTACCGACACGACGATAGACGATATAATCGTAACGACAGACCTGAATTTCATCAGAACTGGCGAGATTCGAACAGGGCAGGGCCCTCTCGACAAGGTGAATTTGTAGAAGTTAGATCTCCAAACCCCAATAACGACGCTCGCCAACAAAGAGACAATAGGCAATGACTCACACCGCTGGCAGCCACAAAAAGTACTTGTGAAGCTGACGACGTAGCTGCTGTGGCTAGTAATTACGTAAAAATGGAAGACATCAGGGACATCCTACTCCAGGAACACGACGTAAAACATAACAACATTGCATATCCTGTAATTCGCATTACAGTAAATGACGTAAAATTTACGGCAGTACTTGACTCTGGCAGGCCCATTTCAGTAATTAGTGAGACAGCCTTTTGCAAATGCAACAAATCGAACGATTGCCCCACACTTCCGTTACGTAAGATTAAATTACAAGGTGCAATTGTTGGAAAAAGTGTAGATGTACGCCAACAAACCAACTCAGAATTCTTTTGTCAAAGCCACAGTTTCTCTATGAATTTTCTTGTTGTTCCATTACTATCGACGGAAATTATAGTGGGAGTAGACTTTTTGAATGAATACAAAGCAATCTTAAACTTTCACGATGCTGAAATAAGTTTAGAGAAAGAAGGTAAGTCAATAGCTTTGAAATTTGAAGACTGGCTCTCAAACCATGACGAGGAAATTAATCAGCTTTACCTTCTATTAGACAACAGTTGACACTAACATCACTCAGCAAGTACTGACAGGGATGATATCGACGGCGTATTTGATACCAATGAGTTAATACTGAATAAAATTCGAACAATTGAGAATTGTAATGACACTGATAGGCAGGACCTTTTTGAGATTTTACAAGCACATTCCACAGTTTTTACTCACAAAACAGGAACAATCAAGGGATTTCAATACCAATTTCGTGTTCGTGAGCATACTAAATTTTGTGTTATAAATTTTGTGTTAGACCATATGTAATTCCGGCACATTATAGGGACCGTGTTAGAACAGAAATACAATCTATGCTTCACTAGGAAATTATTGAGCCTGCAGTAAGCTCATACAACAATACATTACATGTTGTTGAGAAGAAAAATTGATCGATCAGGCTAAGATTCGAGACAAATCAATACTATCATCATTCCTGAAACAGACAGGCCGCAAACGTTCGAAGAACTTCTTCAAAATTTTAATAGTGTAGAAGTGTTGTCTTCCATTGATCTCAGATCCAGCTTTTATCACATCGAACTTCATCCAGAATGTAGAAAATACAAAGCTTTTCTTGATTTCGGCGTTTGTTATCAATTTCGGAAACTTCCTTTTGGTTTGAACATTTCTTTGGCAGCATTCATTCGTGGGTAAATTCCATATTACCTAAGTTCTTAAAACGTCACATCACCTTATATGTGGACGATATTCTGATAGCAGAAAGCTCATGGGAACAACATAATCGCATCCTCAACAGTGTGTTACATATTTTGGCAGAATCTGGAATTACAGTTAACTTGGAAAATTCTGAATTCGGTAGGAAATAGGTGAAGTTTTTGGGACATATTATTTCTTCTGAAGGCATTCAGCCGGATCCTGAAATGTTAGAAGCAATCAGAGCCATTCCAGTTCCATCCACAAAAAAACCAGTCCGCAGTTTTCTAGGTCTCGTAAATTTTTACCGTCGTTTTCTGAATATGCAAATTCTAGTTACACCAAAACTTTGTTCTCTCTCTGGAAAAAAATACTATTTGGAACTGGGACGAACAGGCACAGTTGGAATTCAATTCTTTGAAAGAATCGCTACTTAACGCGCCAATATTAGCTCATCCAGCTCTGTCACAAGATTTCTGCCTTAGCACAGATTCTTCTAAAGTCGGTCTTGTTGCCCATTTATTTCAAGAAGCCATAGAAAATGACACTACTGTTCAGAAAACCATTGCTTTTGCTAGCCGAGTGTTAACAAAATCTGAAAAAAATTATTCCGTTACTGAATTAGAAGCTTTAGCTAACGTTTGGGCATTTAACAAATTCCGATTCTTTTTTTCTGGTAAGCACGTAAAAGTATACAGTGATCATCGTGCATTACAATTTCTTATGTCTTCACGATTAAATCATGACAGGTAAAAACGTTGGGCATTGTTTCTGCAAGAATTCCACTTCCCAATAGTCTAAATTCCCGGCTAGGAGAACATTGTTGCGGATGCACTGTCACGCGCACCGACTGGGCTTGAGAAAAGTAACACAGAAGGCAACCTCGAGAAAAATTTCAGTATTCTTTACATTCAGAAAGTCGCCTTTGAAAACTTCATCACCACATCATTAAAGGACATTGCTCATGAACAAGATAACGATCCGATTTGGAAAGACATCAAAAGTAAATGGCATAAAAAGACACACACACAGATTCGGCATTATTATCTGGTTAGAAACAACATACTCCTCAAACGCTGCACTGTTGATGACAAGCTATGGGTACTTTGCGTTCTTGACGATTTTGTTAATAAGCTCATTTGGTACATTCATTTCAGCTATGCACATTTTGGTCCACGAAAATGTTATCGTATTCTTCGGACGACTTGTTATTTTAACAATATCGAAAAGAGAATTCGAAGAGTCTTGTCTATTTGCAAACTTTGTCTAAAGGCTAAACCATCTACTATCTCACATCGTGCTCCGTTGTTTCCGACCATTCCTTCTAAATTAAAAGAATTAGCTGCTGCTGATCTCTTGGGACCCCTTGTCAGAACATCAAATGGATTTTCGTACGTTCTAGTAGCTGTTGAACTTACTTCAATATTTGTTTCTTGCACTCCGTTACGTAAAGCCACTGGGCGGCCTGTCTCCAACGCCTTTGTTAAAAATTTCTTACGTAAAGTTGGCCACTTTGCTAAAGTCATTTCAGATAACGGACCGCAATTCAGTTCTGCTGTTTGGTCACGCATGCTTTGGAATCATAAAATCAAACCCGTTTTTATTTCATTGTACTCACCACACTGTAACCCGTCTGAATGGATTATGAAAGAAATCAATAAGCTTTGCAGATTTTATTGTCACAGAAAGCATCAGTATTGGGACAAATATTTACACTTATTTAAAAACGTGTTGAATGAAATGCCTCATGACTCCACTGCTTTACCACTTATTCTTGTACTGAAGAATGAAGAACCACCAAACAGAATCAGAGAGCTTGTACCTTTTCCGAATACACGTAAACTTCGACACAAAGACAAAATTGATTTGGCTATTAAAAATATAAATTCTGCAGTAGACAAAAGGAGAAAACTACACGGTAAAGCAAATGCAAAGAAATTATATATTGGTCAGAAAGTTCTCATTAAAACTCATTCATTGTCACATAAGAGGAAACACTTGAGTCACAAATTCTTTCTGATTTACAATGGTCCTTCAGAATCCGACGTATACCACATGATAATTGTGTTGAAGTTGAAACTCTGTGTACTAGGAAGAGTAAAGGATTGTACCACATTTCACATGTAAAACCGTTTATTGAGAGATAATCTGCTTTAAACTTAGTCTCTGCAATAAAAATTTTCACTTCACGTTACTAGTACGCTTTGTCACACTTAGGAACTGTTAACATGCAACAATGTTTTTAAGTTAACTATCCAGTCTAGAACCTAGGGAACGTATTTAGACAGTAATTGCGAATGCATTGTTATAGTGAACAGATGACACAGTGTTATTGTGTGTGTACATTCTTGCTTGTTAGTTGCACGATTACGTAACGACTATAAGGCTCACACACTTAGAACATATACCAGTACTGCTAATGACATTTTAACGCAACATTTTGGTTTACTTGAAAATACATCCTGGTTTTAAACTACTTTCTGAGAGATACCAGATGACACAGTGGTTAGTTTATTTGACAGCTACACGATTATATCACGACGCTACTAATGAGTGACACAATGTATATTATTGCTTTTGCGCTGTATCTGTTTTATATCTGCACAGTTTTTCTGAATTCTTCTGGAAAGTAAAACATGTTTTAGTAGTAACTTTGGTGGTATAGGTGCAATGAGGCAGCCTTTTTCGTAGCACAACAATACGTTACAGTATAGTACTTTCTTGATCACGGTAATGTACGTAATAACTACGATATCTATACGTATAGCATTTCACTTTGTTTATTACGAGGTAAGTACATTGACTTCTACAGAACTTTGCTTATGGACGACGATGATTACTACACTTAGCACATTTTTTACCGTTAAGTAATGACAGAGATTATCTTACAACAAGACGCACAGTTTAGCGCTACAGCACACGTATCTGAGTGATTAATTTTGTACTTAAAACATTTATTTTTAAAGATTTTTGAAATACAAAGATACAAAGGTTTTCCATGATACATTTCATTCCATTGCTGTAATCTGTAACACCTCAGGGAATAATTACATTAGTCCTCAGGGGGTACATGCCTACTTTGTGTACTAAGCGTGGCGAGTGCTAGGAGCCCTAGCTAATATGGTATTTGCTTATACAACTTTACACATCGGTACCATATTTCTGTAACACAGAATTACACAATTACACAGTTGCATAACTTCACACTTATGAAATTGTGTTTTGTCTGTACTTTGTGAACTGTTCATATTTTTTTGGAACCATTGTGATACTATGAGAGCTTTGAATGATGTATTTGGCATGGGATCATGATTTTTAAAGTACGTTTGAGGTAGATGACACTACTGAAATGAGCAGAGAATTTTTTTTAGATTTTGAAATTATTGCAGAAAGCTACGACGTTTTTGAGATTTGACTGAGGTGTTATGATGTTATTATTACGATGATGATGTGTATTATGCTGTTGTGGTATGTTTATGATCAATAAGCTGATGCTATATGAGGAATTTGATTATGCTACATACACTCCTGGAAATGGAAAAAAGAACACATTGACACCGGTGTGTCAGACCCACCATACTTGCTCCGGACACTGCGAGAGGGCTGTACAAGCAATGATCACACGCATGGCACAGCGGACACACCAGGAACCGCGGTGTTGGCCGTCGAATAACGCTAGCTGCACAGCATTTGTGCACCGCCGCCGTCAGTGTCAGCCAGTTTGCCGTGGCATACGGAGCTCCATCGCAGTCTTTAACACTGGTAGCATGCCGCGACAGCGTGGACGTGAACCGTATGTGCAGTTGACGGACTTTGAGCGAGGGCGTATAGTGGGCATGCGGGAGGTCGCGTGGACGTACCGCCGAATTGCTCAACACATGGGGCGTGAGGTCTCCACAGTACATCGATGTTGTCGCCAGTGGTCGGCGGACGGTGCACGTGCCCGTCGACCTGGGACCGGACCGCAGCGACGCACGGATGCACGCCAAGACCGTAGGATCCTACGCAGTGCCGTAGGGGACCGCACCGCCACTTCCCAGCAAATTAGGGACACTGTTGCTCCTGGGGTATCGGCGAGGACCATTCGCAACCGTCTCCATGAACCTGGGCTACGGTCCCGCACACCGTTAGGCCGTCTTCCGCTCACGCCCCAACATCGTGCAGCCCGTCTCCTGTGGTGTCGCGACAGGCGTGAATGGAGGGACGAATGGAGACGTGTCGTCTTCAGCGATGAGAGTCGCTTCTGCCTTGGTGCCAATGATGGTCGTATGCGTGTTTGGCGCCGTGCAGGTGAGCGCCACAATCAGGACTGCATACGACCGAGGCACACAGGGCCAACACCCGGCATCATGGTGTGGGGAGCGATCTCCTACACTGGCCGTACACCACTGGTGATCGTCGAGGGGACACTGAATAGTGCACAGTACATCTAAACCGTCATCGAACCCATCGTTCTACCATTCCTAGACCGGCAAGGGAACTTGCTGTTCCAACAGGACAATGCACGTCCGCATGTATCCCGTGCCACCCAACGTGCTCTAGAAGGTGTAAGTCAACTACCCTGGCCAGCAAGATCTCCGGATCTGTCCCCCATTGAGCATGTTTGGGACTGGATGAAGCGTCGTCCTACGCGGTCTGCACGTCCAGCACGAACGCTGGTCCAACTGAGGCGCCAGGTGGAAATGGCATGGCAAGCCGTTCCACAGGACTACATCCAGCATCTCTACGATCGTCTCCATGGGAGAATAGCAGCCTGCATTGCTGCGAAAGGTGGATATACACTGTACTAGTGCCGACATTGTGCATGCTCTGTTGCCTGTGTCTATGTGCCTGTGGTTCTGTCAGTGTGATCATGTGATGTATCTGACCCCAGGAATGTGTCAATAAAGTTTCCCCTTCCTGGGACAATGAATTCACGGTGTTCTTATTTCAATTTCCAGGAGTGTATTTATTATGATGAAATATTGAAAAAGTGTCGACGAATATGTAAATATGTAATAAGGTAAGGAATAATGACTAGTGTTTAGGGACTCTGATTCGTGAAAAAGGATGTTGGAAACCAAGAATCATACTTTGAGAGTTATGAAATGAGTGTACATGTGTGAATGTATCACAATGCCAGCAAAAATTTTTTGGACACTTATATTTATAGGATTTTGTTTCTACACATTTGTAACGCAAATTCTCGAGCTGTGAATTATTTAATATGAGACAGTCAATGTAGCGGAAACTGCTGTCGTAAATATTTCGGAAAGAAAGCTAAATGACCTTGACGTAATGCGTTGTGGACGCCCAGCTTAGCCAGTCGCCTGGAGAAAAAGCCATTAGGTGGAGAAAAAAAGAGTCCATTAACCTCGCTATTGATATTCCTTTGTAGAAAGGATCGCAAATACGACACGCTCATTACTTGGAAACATATGATTACACATTGGAGCTCGTACAATGTGCTGCTTACTGAAATACTTATGAATTGATGGGAAATATTCTTACATCTGCACACCTGATTATGACAAGCGTCTTTCTACGAGAGTTGAGGGAATTTCTACTGACGTATGAAATGCCACATGGCTATTGAATGATATTTTTATGCTTTGCTTTGTACATAGTTGCTTATTTCATTTGATATTTGGTTTCCAGCTGTTGCGGCATTGGTTTTATAAAATAAAATTAAATGCATTTGCTAAAGTGAACACTTTCTGTCAACAGATCTGTTAAATAATAATTTTATGATCCTCATTCTTCAAAAAAGGAGCACTTGGAAAGGAAAGAACAATAAGAAGGGACTAATAACAGTAACTGCATACATAATTTTCGTTTCAAGTACTTGGTAATTTTTTTA
This sequence comes from Schistocerca piceifrons, assembly GCF_021461385.2. NCBI lineage: Eukaryota > Metazoa > Arthropoda > Insecta > Orthoptera > Acrididae > Schistocerca > Schistocerca piceifrons. The sequence goes on along the minus strand of NC_060139.1, from coordinate 493,266,514 downwards.
TGTAGAATAAGTTGTTGTGGTGCACCACTTTAATGAAATAGACATTAAGATGTGAATAGACATTTCCCTTATCTGCATTGTTGTCTTTAGTGTACTATTTTTTCTGCTTGAGCTATGTCATATTTACGTATAAGTTATTGCATTTGCTGCTGCTGTTTGCCAGGCACAGTGCTACTGAATTTCACTTTGTATTACTCTGTTGAGCGAGTTTTCCTACCAATTTATTTTTCTTGTTGCTCCACATTGACTCATATTAGTTGTAATGATGCATTTGCTCTGCTAATTTAGATTTACTGCTGCTTGCTTTGCCAATATACATTTTTCGTCATTGCTGTTTGTGTTAATTGTTTTGTGCTGCTGCATTGCCTCATCCCTTAGTTTATGCATCTGAGCTAAGTAGATTTAAGTTAGCTTCAGAGGGGGTATGCTATATAAGAGAATGAGTTATGATGAATAGGAAAAGAATGCATTGAGAAGTTACATGAAAAAGATT